>NC_134037.1:64380565-69180565 GCF_965140245.1 Athene noctua | reverse complement strand
AAAATACTATTTAATAGCATTTCTTCTGTTATCAGGGCCCGGGTGATGGAAAAAGACTTGTACTTGATGCCTTGTCTGCCATAGGTCTTTTGCTGACCAAAATAGACCAAGTGATACGAAGGTAGGAAAATTATGATAAGAGACAGTGCTGTATTCCGGAACGTATTTCAGGAAAAACTTCCTTAGAAACAAGGAGTGAGATTTGATGGTCTTTCTGTTTCTGGTATCAGGACACAGGATATAAAATGAAATATATATAATGAAAATAGTTTTTTCACTTTAAGCTGAAAATGGACTTGGATAGATGAGGTGCATATGTGGGCCATATTTGATGAGGCTACATCTTGGGGTGATTGTAACCAGGTTAGAATATTGATGGGTTGGTGCAGTAAATGGCAAGGCACGACTGTGTATCCAGATTTAACACTCAATGTAGCTTTGGCAAAATAATAGCCAACTGATTCACAAATTATTAAAGTCAATAGGATGTCTAATTGCCTGACTTCTTGAAGTCACTGGAAACTGACAGTGCTCTTGGTTGCTTTCATGCTAAGGCATTTAATCTGTACAGATGTGTATATAGTTATAAAGTTTCCTTCAGCAGCATGACTGGTTTATATATTTGTATAGTGTTTGTGTATGTTTATACACACCTTAAAACAATATGATGAAGGTGCACAAAATATTCTTAGTAAACATATTAGAGAAGACATATTCTTGAGTGCATGACTTCTATCTACCCACAGTCTGCCTTACAATTTTGTGCACCGTTCTTTTACATCTGCATAGTCCTTTGTAAAAGAGAGAGGTGTTTCATGTATAACTTTAGGTTTTCATTATTTTTTGCGTTCACAAGTAACACTTAGATTTGAAGAATTTCTGCAATGTCAGTGAGCCAGATTTCTGGATTTGGGACACAAGTGTTTGTGTTCTACTGTTCAAGTTCTTTGCTTAATCAAGGGAAAGATGGGGAATCCTGTATATAAAAAACCACATTATAATGGCAAATGAGTTATTCTGGTTTAGAATTATTAAACGATTCAATTATTTGAAAGAAATAGGTAATTTTGTAGAAGTACAAGTGTGTGATAAATTATAAAGTGATTTATAATTTCATGTTTTCTGCAGTGAGGGAGTCTACATGTGGTAGATACAAAATGCTCAGAATTTCACTTTCAGTTTGGACGTGTTTGAGGAATTGTACTTAACATGTAACAAATCCTGATTGTTGATGCACATGTGGGACTAACACGAACTTCAGAAAATCTACATAGGTTTCTCTGGAGATTTTGGCCCTCCATATTCATTTTTCCCTGTTAGTACTGTTATATTTAAATAATTTCTAAATCATTATGATTTTCCTTCACGTTCATGAATTCAGGAGAAGAGAAACTATGTCAACAGAAATAGTTAGCCCAGCATGAGCACTAGCAGTAGCCAAAAGAGAACAAGTAGGGACACTAGTGGAATGCTAATACTGTGTGATAGATGCTTTGTCTCCTGAAGGTATGTTTTCTTCTGATGGATGCAACCTGAGCCATGAGGTATGCTGAAAGTTAAACCCCAGCAACTGATTTCTGTAATGGGGGAAGAGAGTCTTTCCTGATTTAATCTTAGTTAAGTAGGTTAAGTGTGGTTTTCCTGTCACATCTTCGCTTGTGTATTTTTAAAGACATCTGCAACCACATTACTTAACATAAGTGTCTTTAAAAATGCTTTTATTTGCGTTTTACCTTCACTCAGTTAAAATGTGATAAAAGGTACTTAGATAATGTCATCGACATGGGGCTGTTGTGAATGTATAAACGAGTTGTTCTGGACATTCTTTGGAGTATCTGAAGTATAGCAGTGGCCTCTTTTCAGCTGCACAAGTAGGGTGAACAGATGACTTCACAGACTTCCAGTGTCTGGTTAACTAATGTGTCCCTTTGGCATGCAGCATGAAACTGAGGTGGGTTTTTGAGCCGTATAATGTCAGTTCATTAGAAAGAGCATGCCAGTGCTGACAGTCACTGGGGTTTGACATTGTTTTTGTGCAGAAAGCAATGTAAGAAATTCCGCAATAAATTCTGAAGGCTTGGCAAGGGCAGATGCTGACTGGTTCAGAACAGCCATGTTTCTGCTCACAGTGGATTCATAATTCAAAAGCTGTGATCCAGCTCTTTGTCCCAGCATGGCAGAGGTCTCTTTTGCAGACAGCATGTTCTCCTGTCATCTACAGATGGCATCATGAGGCAAGCATAAGGGTATCACCCACATTGTCAGTGTGGCAGTAAGAAAGCTTTTCCTGTTGCTCCACTTAAGTCTCTTTTCACATCAGTACCTGCTTTTCCTCTGGCTTTCTGGGGCATGATGCCAGGGAAGCTGGATGTTCCTATTCTGGAAGAGAGGTCAGTGGAAGAGCTCTGTCACATGAACCTATGTGAGAATGCTGCGGTGTTACATGCAGGACATCTGTCTTAAACAGCTAGTTGTAGTCTCAAGTTGCAGGCATTGGAAAGGACCTTCACAGAGCAGTTTCCTGACCTCCTGTGCCATGGAGTTGGTCCTCACTGGTGAAGATGAGCTTCAGGGCCAGTGAAGCAAGTGCTGGTTGGTAAAACTGTGTCATCCGCCTAGAAGTCATCAGTGACCTGCAGTGGATACAGGATTTTGGGTGAGAAGTGCATTCAGAAACTTTAGCCAGGTGTCATCGTAGTATTTTTCTAGGCATAGGAGGAGTGGAAATTGGAGCCTTTGCCGCCCCTATCGCCATCTCTCAATCTGAAGCACTGGTAAGCAAGGTAGTTACCAAAGCCATTGTTGGCAGCCTTTGTGGTTGTCTTGTGCTTCATGAGCAGCCCCAGAGGTTCTGTGCAGGCTGGTTTTCCTTGTGGGAGTCACCTTTCCTCTGGTGCAGCAGTGACCCTGATCCTCATGTAGGCTCGTCCTCATGGACCACACCTAGAAACTGGCTGTCTGATTTCATTACTCCCACTGCATCAGAACAGAAGGGGTAACAGGCATTGCCTTTACCACTGTGGACCCTGGATGTCCCAGGGCAATCCCACCACAATTGTGTATACCCATCCCAAGTCATACATGCCCAGAGTGTGCCCACTACAGTCACTTCTAAAACATAAAATGCATAGTCTGTAAATTTGTGGCCATGGTGGAACAACGAAGGAAAACAAAATCTAAAATCTTGGCTCCTACACAAATGTACTCTGCAACATGTCCTTCTTGATAGGCAATGCAGAACCCATCCTCACTTCTAACCAGCGCATAAACACTTTTCACCACCACAAAGCATTGACTTTCTCATCATCCAGTGTGCCTGTAATCACCGTTCTGCTATTTGTAGACTGATAACCATCTATTATACTTAACCCATTAAGTCCTGTTAAACCTAAATGCATAAACTAATTTCCTGAGACCTAAAAGCTTTTAAGAACCTCATAAGGCTGTGCCTCAAATTTTCAGGGCTGCCATTTTCATGGAAGGGAAACATCCACTACTGTGCTCCTCCTCCTGCCCATTCATTGATGAGAAAGTATGAGTAGTATAATATTTAAGAGCAGCTGTGAACAACTTCTTTTGGCTGTGTGGGCAGCACAGCAAATTTGGCCAATATACCTGCAGCAATTCATATAAAGGTCATTGTGGTATGTCGGTGTGGTTTACAAGGAGTAAAAATACAGAATATTGGCCAATGGGACTGTTACTGAGGCCAGTGTGGCCACTGGCCAGCCACCTAAGTTTAGATTGACAAGTGACCGATGTGGCCAGAAACCACCAGGCACTGTGCCTGGTTGGCACAGCCTAAGTGGCTGCTGTGACTCTGCACGTGTTGGAGCCCCCTTGGTTGGGCGGCAGTACACTGCGCAAGAGGTGCCCTCATGCACCAGAGAGCTGACCTCGAAGCAGGAGAGGGATTTATGGTGGTGGTTTTCTGCAGCTAGGACAGGCAGCTCTGGGTCCATGTTGAGGGTAACTGCAGGGAAGAGCCAGCATAGCTTATGAAGGAGCTTGTAGTTCTGCTTACACTCCCTTGGCTTTGCAAATACACCTTGCCATGCTTATCCTCACCCTGTCAGAGATAACGTCCTGACGGCTAGAAGAGGAGCAGTTCCTTGGGTTGGTACACCTGCTGCTCTGTTGTTCTGCAAGTGGCTTGTGTTGCAGTGACTAGGATGCCCTCATGGAGGTGTTCCCTCCTGGTCTGCAGTCTCTGTGCCCTGCCCAAGGGTTGGATGTGGGTGCTATAGGGTTACTGGGGCTAATGCTGCTTCATACAGGGGAAAAAAAGTGAAAGTTTCTCAGGCTTTGATGGCCTGTGGAGAAAAACACTTTGGTGATTTATGGTTATCCTCTTCATAGTGCCCTCATTTTCTGGGGCAATTCTTCTGCAGCAGTCTTGTACCTTTGACTATGTCCTGGGAGGACTTTAGGAGTAGAGGTCCGTACAAGGTGACCTGCCCGTACTGGTAAGTGCTTTTAAGCTTGTGAGGAGCAGCAGTTAGATGCCAGTGTCAAGGACCAATTCCTTCCTGGCTCCAGACCACAGGAGAAGGCACCCATATCAGCATGGGCAAAAGGGATGGGAGGGAAGAGCCAACCTGTGCAATAGCACTTTCCTGCTGTCGTTTTTGTAGCTGCTTCTGAGTAGTAAGTGAATGGAGAACCTCCTCGTTCTTCTGATAGCTGCCTCCACCCCAGCAGCAGATTAGCCTTTTGATTGCTGCAGAGCTGTCTCATAGGTGTTTGTGTTGCTCTGGACCATGCTGCTCTTCATCAGAATTCCTCTGATGTCATTCTGACCTGTCATTCTGTCACAGTCTCTGTGTCAAGAGGTATGGTCTTCTGTCCCACCTAATGTATGTGCTCCTTCTCCATGCCCCCTCCTCTACCACCGAAGTGACACCACTGAACAATTCAGCCAAACCTTAATTGGGGTGTTCATGGACCACACTGTCACTGGAATATGGCTGGATGGCAGACATGTGGGGGATGGGCTGAGAATGGGCTGAGGCTGGACTTTCTCATGACAGGAGACTGCTGCAGACCAGATGTGGGAGGATGAAGGTATACTACTGACTCAAACCATATGGAAAGGGAGAGTTTGTTGTATTGTGGTGGTTTACCAGGCAATTGCCCTGCAGACTGAATGCCAGCACAATTATAATTTTGTCTAGTAACTCAGTGGGGGGATGAAATCTTCATAGTTGATGGCACTGCTTTGACACTGACAACATGTAGCCTGCTGTGTCTGGAGATGACAAGGGTTGGCATGTGTACAGTCACATATGGATGCTGTTAAAGTCCACTTTCCTCTGCAAGGCCTAAATTCTTAGAAATTAACACCACAGACAAGTGCCTCACTCTCAGCCAGAATGGAGTCAAACTGCAGAGTAGTATTTTTGTAGAAAGTGTTTTCTGGTGAATGGAAATCAGGCTAGGACACTTGCTGCTTAGAAAGCCTCCTCTCAGCATGGCTGTTTTCACCTGGAAAGAGGACTCACTGATGCCCTTTTAGCGTGCAGGCCCCTTTACTGCTTCTCTCTCACATCTACCCACAGTCCCAGACAGAGACAAAAGCCAGTTTATGTTCACTGGAGGCAGCTGTTTTGGCAGAGTACAGGGGTTACAGAAGAGAAGTTGATGTGCTGGCACATCATGTGTTTCATGCCTCATCTGCAGTCCCCTTGATCTCAAGACAGAAGTGATGTACCAGCAACCTGCCTGTTCTCTGCCTGGCTTCTCGTAAAAACAGACAAACTGCAGTAGCATAGAACTTGATTAATTTGCTGAAACATAAGTGTCTAGTGCTGTCCGAGATGCCCTGGGTAGCCCTGCCTGGCTTCTAGCTCCTGGTCCAGGTTGGCCTCTTTTTCCTATATAGCCAATATTACATCTATCAGCCTCATGTGGGTGCTTCAGATGTCCTAGGGCACCTCAGAAGACAGGATGCTTGTGCATGGGCAATTGAAGCATCTTTCCTTATAGTGACTTCCCTGCTGAAGGTCTCTGATGAGCTGCTTCTGTCAGTCTTATCCCACTGATGTCAGGGAATGTGTGCAGCCCAAAGGTGGGAGGAGTCTTTTCAATTATGTATTGAAAATATAAATTTTCTGAAATAAAGTCTACAGCATACCTGTCAAGTACTCCTCACCACCCACCACTGCAAATCGTTCTTTGAAATGCAAAGCTTGTACTTGTCGTCTGTTTGGTGAAGGCAGCATAGACTTGAAAGACATGTTTAAGCATGTGGGAAGGAAAGACCGGGCAGCAATTTATATTTCAACATCAGAACTCTTCCAGATTGCAGGGCACCTGTAAAATATATTTTCTTTACATACTGTCTTTTATGCTAGGATGGACAGTTTAAATTCTTGGGGGTTTGACTAAGATGTGATGAGACACATGTAGCAAGTCTGATTTACTAACTTTGTGAGTCTTGGTCTTGGGCATGAGTCTGTGAGCACTTAAATGAGCATATGTAAGTTTACCAATTGTTAACTTGCTAAGGTAATCAGCATATTTATTATGTTGCCCAGTAATGATGATCTGTATGTGCATAATTGTTGAGTAAATGCCGGGGGGGGGGGGGGGGGGGGGGGGGGGGGGGGGGGAATGCTCAGCAAGGCTGCTTTTGTATGCAGGGACAAAGGGCACATACTCAAGCTAAGGTGGCAACTTAAGTGCTTACAGTGGATCATTAGAAATGTTACCTTAGTCTTCTCAAACTTGAAAGTGGCACCACAATGTGCTCATAGATTTCAGCAGATAGATGGATCTCAGCTTCCTCATCCTGCTTGTGGACAACCTGGCAGAGGCACAGCTTCTTCCTTGGCAAATTCTTGTTTTCAGGTCACTGACTCCTCCCTGCCTCATCCTGCTCTGCATTCACCTTAACCACTCCTGTACTCTGCTTGAGTCTGTTTTCTCCTTGGTTCTCATTATGCTTTGCCATTTTTCCTGTCATCTTTATTGCCGTCTTCCATACTGCTCTTCCTTCAGTTCTCCCACCCAGCTC
The DNA here is from genome assembly GCF_965140245.1 of Athene noctua. Lineage (NCBI taxonomy): Eukaryota > Metazoa > Chordata > Aves > Strigiformes > Strigidae > Athene > Athene noctua. The sequence goes on along the minus strand of NC_134037.1, from coordinate 69,173,550 downwards.
CAGTTAATTAAGCATCTTACTAACGATCATTGTATTTTTAAAAATGAAGATGTTTTCTTTGGCCCATTTTAGTCTGCAGCAAAATACCACTGTCATCATCAGAGTCAAGTTTTCATCCTAAATCATACACATGCACCTTCAAACACTGCCTGAAATTTTCAAATTTTGTATAGGACACAACAAAATGGCATAAGCTGATATGATTCGTACTGTTATTTCCATGCCCTCTTATTATTATGTGCCTTGTTATTTCTGTTGCTCCAACTAGCCTTGCCCACACACTGGGATCCCACTGTGTTGGAGACTGCTCAGACAGCTACAGAAAACTCAGACTCTGTGCATCTGTGCTTGTAGTAAAATTTCAGTCAAAAACCAGCAGATGAATGGGAAGGGAACAAGATGACAGAGTTCAGCAGAAAGCTGGAAGTCTCCAGAATTCTTCCAAGAGAGCAGATAAAATGTCTTGTCCTATAGTTAATAATCCCTTTGACTTTGCAAGGGTGAGGACCCTTAAGATGAATACTAGAAATAGCAGGCTTGAATACAGAATGGCATGGGGTAAAATACATGGCACCTGAAATTTCTGTTTTAATATTAAATGTTAATGAAGATGTAGAATACAGTGAACTGCTCTTAAAATGCATTACATCAATACTGTCAGTTCATATTGTTTGTGAAATGAATTGGAATCATTTATTAAGGAATAAAATATGGATGGATTTACTCTTTTCCTCTACAAATCAAAATTCTTCTGTGTTAGATTTTCCTAGATATGTTCTCATTTCCTAAAGAACTAAAAAACTATGCATATAACTAGCATAAATAGTGCTAGTTCAGAAAACTGATCATTCTTTTTTCATTTATTTTATGTAGGTTTCCTTTGCCTGATCTGTAAACATGTCCACAGACCTGCTATGTAAGTACATTTCTGTCATCCCACAGTGATTTTTTTGTACCATATGTTTTTATCAGATTCCCAGATGTGCTCATGATTTATGTCTTTTATCTTAAGTATAAAGTCTGCTTTTACATTTGCGTTTCTTCTGAGACATCTGTGGAACAATATTGCCATTATAATCAACGGGATTATTCTTGGAGTAAAGCATGACTTAATATGAGTAAAATTGTAAAAATCTGGCCCATGTATAAGAACAGACTGGTTCATTGAGACTTAAAATTACAGTTCTATCTAAAATGTTTTATCTATCTTTGGCACAAATACCATCCTAGATTAGTACTGAGTGATGTGCTTGGGATTTTTTAATCACTGTGTGAATTTAACTCCTTCCAAGGCATCATTAGTCCAGTCACATCCAAATGTCATGCCCCATCACTTATCCATCCTTCTTTTTCAACAGCAAAGAATATACAAGTGGCATATCCTTATACTTTGTTATTGTAACTACCACAAAAAACTACTGCACAGGTCTCCCTGCTACTTGCACTCTCACACTCCAGCCTAAGCTATCTGCAGCATTAAGCACATTTTCTATGCTTATTGATCTGATCTACATGCTTGCTTTTGGAGTCCCTCCAGTGCCTCAGCTGCCATTTTTTATCATTGCCTCCAAGGGCTGCCCAGCTGCATACTGTGCAGTATAAGAGAGAGGAATTTCAGAAACCCATTTTATCAGTCTCCAATACTTCCTCAGAGGAACAAAGAAAACAGATTTTTTTTTTGGTCATTAACTGTAATCAGTTAATAAATACATCAGCTTACTGGCAGATAGCAGCTATCTGTGGAGGTGATATCTGTGCTTCAAGATCAAGTTATTTGTGAAAGTGCATTTTTTGAGCTTTATCTGGTAACGCAATTTTGGGGCATGCTTAAGTGCCATTTAGATACAGGGAGAACTCTGAAATGAGGAATATACTGTGCCTGACTGTACAAGCAAAACTACTGTTAGGAGTGAAATGTTAAAGAAAGGAGAGAGGCAGGGTGATTGCACAGTGGTCCTGGTCAAAATCAATTAAGACTCCTCAACTCTACTCAGATGTTCAGTCTGGTTTGACTGTTCTAGCTATTTCATAACCTGGGAGTTTCATTTTTCTCTCTTCAGGTCAGCGTCACCACTTTTCCTGATGGTCAGTGGGTTAGAGAAGTTGTTGCCTGAGTAAAGGTAGAAGGAGTTGGGTGTGTTCAGCCTGGAGAAGGCTTAAGAGGATCTAGTGATGGTCTTCCAGTACAAAAATGGTGACTATGGAGAAGGAGATGGAAGCATTCTTTCCCTGGGCATGCACCGTGACAGGACAAGAGACGGTGGCCACAAGTTACTTCAGGAGAGATGCTCCTGGATGTAAGGGGCATTTTCACTGTGGGATCAAGTAAACATTGGAACAGGCTGCCCAGGGAGGTGGTGGAATTTCCCATGCTGGAAATATTCAAGATGTGGCTGGACAGGGCCCTGGGTAACGCTGATCTAAGGGCTTGCTTTCAACAAGAGGCTGTACTAGTTGATCTCCACGGGTTTTTTGCAACTTAGATAATTCTGCAGTTCTGTCCCTGGTTTTCTCAGTATCATACTGCTTGTGCTGTGGCAGGTCATGTGATACTCTGTCATGCTAGAGGGATAGAAGTTTGTTTTCTCACTTGGAGATAGCCTCAAGACAGTACCAGTGCGGAGGGGCCCTTCCAGGTTCCAGCTGGTGGGGGTACACATGCATGTGAGGTTTGTGGCAGCCAGGTAGGGCTTTGGAAAAATGTTGGTGCACAGGAGAACGCTAAAGAATAATCTGGCAAATCTGTACAGATATGAAGTGACTCTAGGTCTTTATGTCTGTTTTTATATAAATAAATAGTACAGAGCCAGCTCATGAGCTTAGTACTGGCCTATGCTAACAAGCAACACCAAAGCATGTTTTGGGGATAACATCTACCAGGCTCCGTTCCAGGTAAGGAATTTGGATGTAACCAAACTGTTTGTGGGGGAAAAGGGTAGGAGGTGATACCAGATGGTCTCAGCACTAGGGAACAGTCTCTGGCTCTTACTGTTCAGTAGTAGGCATGCAGCCTAACCATCCAGTCCCTAAGGCTGACCACAGCATCGTCTTTCACCGATGCTTGGTTCAATGCAAGGTCAAATTCCAGGAGTAAAAATCTTGTTCCAGGTCACATTAATGAAAACTAGATGTATAACTAAAAAGAAAAAAATCTAACCAAACCAGAACAAACCCCCTTAGATTCCTAAGAAAAAACCCACTGCAGTCTGGGGCAAATGGCACAAAGAAAATGTCATGGCTGCACAATACTAGGGTTGCTGCAGCTAGACCTCAGACTCCAGCAACAAAGTCTTCAAGCCTGTGGAAATAAAACGAAAAGCCAACATCCCAGTGAAGTTTTGGCATGATGACTTTGAGGTAGTTTCTCTGTTTTAGATGGAGAAGCTAAGGAAAAAAAGAGAAGTTTCTAAAATGTCTGGCAGCTACAGAGGCTCGGACAGTTGGGGAAGCAGCAGACTTCCCTTGGAGCTTGTTTTTCTTTTTATCCTCGGATGAACTAGCGTGCAGTATATTATGCTGCCTGAATGTAGGGGTTTGTCACGGTTAGCGCCGGGGGCTGTCCCGGGAATGTAGGAAGGCGATGGGTGTGAATGGAGCACGCGGTGGTCGGTGGGGCTTGAGCCCGCTCTTCAGCAAAGCCGTCGCTGCTCCTCTCGGCCCGGCCGGCCAAAGCCGCACAGGAAAGGAGGTGGGTCTTTGATCTCTTTGTTGTAGCTGCTCCCTGGGAATTTGCTGAAATCAATGCCCTGTTTTCCTGAAGAAATGAATGGCTATGCCTAACTAGCTTTGTGAAGCGCGGGGGAATTCACTGCTTCTGTTTATTGACAGCTGAAAAGGAGCACATGGTGCTGAATGGTCCTCCTGGGGAAACAAAACAGAGCAGAGTTAGACTTAGTTGAACACAGGGGCATTTGGAAAAGTCTGACGAAGGAGGATGGCACAGTTTCTGCCACCTCGTACTAGCATAGCCTGACTTTTTACTGAAAATGCCATTTTAAATAAGGTAAGGATTATTTTGATTTCGCATACGTAGTGCGATTATGAAATGTTTGCATTTGTGTTCTCGAGTGCAAAAACAATGTTTGAATTGTATTCCGTCATGGGAAACAACACCTAGGTGACTCTTGTGCTGTCTCTAGCCTCTGTGTATGTTCATTTGTTCGTTATCTAATGGTGATTAATGAATATGAAAAGTAGTAGGAAATAATATGGTATTTGGGTCTTGCAGTCATGTCCTGAACATCATTCATGCAGGCTGTTATATACAGTTCTTTATGTCTTTGAGAATCATCTGAATTACATCAGATAATTTCTTCACTGGTACATATTGCTGCATTAATATTTATGCACAAGGCAGTGTCTAACAAGTGGGCCTATCTGGCAGAAAATCTGGGAATCTTAACAACCCTTGAAATGTAAGGGTATTTTTCCAAACCTGTTTCTATGCGTAGACTCCAGGCAAGAGAGATCGACTTCACCACGGTGCTTGCTGGTTTTTGATGTACAGTTTTTTTGTAAAGACAGCGAAGGATAGCAAGAGGAGGATGATAATGAAGAAGCAGTATTTTCTTCATGCAAGTCCAGAACAGTTTATCAGACCAAAGGAATTTGGTGTGTAATTCATATGTAAATTTTCTACTGAAAACAGGAGAACAAATCGCCGGAGTTTCTGTATTAGCTTCTGTGGTGACTGAAGAAAAAGATTTCTGAGCTCACGTAGCTATCTACAGGTTTCAGGTGTGGCCCACTTACGACTGCAGGAAAAAAATGAAGTAATGTAATTTCTTCCTTTGTCAGTTTAAGGGCAAGCTTCAAACAGAATATTGCCATTGTGCTGCCTTGTTATTACATGGCAGTAGGAATTGATGGGTTTGTGTTGCAAACCTGATTAAAAGTAACTGTGCTTGTGTGCAGTTGTTTGAAAACTCTGGAGTAGTCCCCTAATTTCAGGGGAAGTGCTTAGGAAGTTTCATATTTTATCAGAGTAGTTTGTGTTCCTCAGTCTGGAATATTTTCTTTGAGTGGCTGAGCTTGTAATCTTAGTAGTTTTGTCTCATTTTGCTCTTCTCTGCAGCAGATAACTTACCTGTTTTTCTTGGAAGCATTGGGGCCCCATATGCAAAACATGCTTTCTTTAGAATATACTTTGTGATCCTGAAAATGAAAATACATTGCATAGCTGTAAAGTGTCAGCATTTTCGCTTGTGGCTTCTGCTTTTAAGTTTCCAAGATTTTCAGAGGGAAAAGCAAAAAAGCAAATGCATTTATGAGTTTGACAAAGATGTAGAAACACTGAGCTCAGGCAGGCTGCTGCAGATGTTGGTGGGCTGTGTTGTCATTATCGTTATGCAAATGTGTGAGGACTCTTTTTTTGACTTAAGTGTATTTATACATGATAAGCATCGGAAGCTGCTAAAATTTAAAGGGAAAGCTAATTTAAAGTTCTCATTTAAGTTGGAAAGGAGATACATTTGTAGGTCATTTTAATGCTGTAATCTAGATGTGTTATGAAAATCTTGACTGGTGAGGGTGTCTGGAGTTGCAATGGTGCAAATAGAAAAGAGTTACCGTTGTGGAAAGCTCCGTTGATCAGAGCTTTTTTAGTTAGTATAATGGAGAAGAAAGTAGGTGATTCATGAGTGACACGGAAGGTGGCATTTGTTCTCTGTTACTTGGGTGATAAGGCAGAGTATGTTAATGTACTGGGAAGGTGCTTAGCCAGATGTGCCTAAGGAAGTACATGGGGATGTTTTGGCAAGACAGTTGTCGCTTTGCCTCTTCTAACATCAAGGATCTTTATAAAATATGAATATTGTTGTGACCTATTGGCAATATTGAAGTGGAAGGAGTATAAAAAAATTTATTTCCAACCAGTAGAGATATACCAAATACAAAGTGTTATATGTGATCATATACACAGCTCTAAGTAAATATGCGTGTTAAATGACCAGGGTTATACAAATACATATCTGAGGAATGGTGCATTTCCCCCAGGGTGATGCCTTTACCATCTGTTGATCTTGTTCTTTGATCTAGGAAACTAGGAAAATGGAAACAAATTCTTTGCAATTTTGCTTTACAAGCTCATTTCTTAGATTCTAGTAATGGTTACTGTTATTTTTATTTTTGTGACTTTTGGAAATAATTTAAAGAAACTACAAATTAATCAGGAACATAAAAGAAGTATTTGTATTTTATTTAATCTCAAACTGAAATGACTGTCAACAGGAGAAAAAATACAGCTTTATGGAGATATAATCTGAGTTTAGAGTTCTTCATCTGCAGAAAAAAATCTGCAACTTTTTTCTAAACCTGCAAATTTTTGCAACTCTCAGGTGTAATTCTCCAAAATACACTATAATGTACTTTGTAATTCTCTGTTTCAGAGAACTGGACTCAAGGCTGTCCTTATGCCTGAGGAGGATAGTTACTGTAAGGGAAATGTACTATACTACTGCCTAATCTGATGCTGCCGATTTTATTATTATTATTCTTTCTTAATAAGTCTTTTAAAGCTCAGGTGGACATAATATCTTTAATACAGTGACAGTCAAGATGTTAGATAATTATCTTATGGTTCCCATTTAAAGTCTTTAAAGTAGAAAAAAGAAGTATATCTTAGGGAACAGATAAATGGAAACTCAGAGACTTGCATGTGTGGGTCTTTTTTTCACAGAAAAACATTTTTGTTCAGCAGCAGACCTTCCCAATGTCTATGCTTTTTTTTTTAAAGAAATCACTTCATGCCTTAAAAGAAGAGGATAATTTAACAGGATCATAAAGGCTAAGAATGAAAGTGTCCTACCTGTTTGTTCCCAGAGAAGCTGGGAATCAGGCATCCTTTTTGTAGTGGAAATTAGGCGAGTGATAACAGAAGTTGTTAGCTGCATCCTCTGTTGGGAAGGTGATGCACAATAAGAACTAAAGCTGTTCTGCTAAACTGTTAATGACCCTTCATTTACAAAAAACAGTGGTTTAAAAGAGCCTACATTTCAGTATTTTAAACGTATGCTTTAGGATTCATTAGTCAAAAAAAAAAAACCAACCCAAACTATTTTTGTTCTTTTGTGTGAATTGGAATACCAGTGGGAGATTTGTATGGTTCACTGAGAAAGTTAACTGATTTTCCAGTTTTATTCAGACTTAGCTTCCACTGAATGTAATACGTCTTGGAGTGTTATTTTAGGATTGGCCTTCCAAGGTCTCAGTCCCCACCAGTCATGAGTGTCTGTGTATTCACTTCCCCACATGGGCTTCCTTTGTCCATAATGTGGCTACTTGCATATCAGTAGAGCTGAATGTATGGACTTGTACCTGCAGAAGTGGGTCCCATTGGTTTTTACACTATGTTTTCATTCCCAGTAGCCGTAGCTTGCTTCGTTTAGTTGTAACTGCCTCTGAAGACCTCAAGTTCTCCAACTGCAGGATGAATACAGCATCTCTTTTGCTCTGTCATGCCAGGCTTCCTCATTGCATCCTACAGTGAACTCGTATATCCTTCTCCAGAACATGTCTGTCTGCCTGGTTCTTTCTACCAGTAAGCTGCTGGAAGTATATCCCGGCTGCTAGCACTTTGCTGGGAAAGTTCCCACAAGTCCATCTTGAAAGCTGTGTCACAAGTGGAAGAGCAAGAATTGATTTAGGCTGGTTCCTAAGGAGAGGTGGCTCTTGGCACCAAGCTCTCCACCAGCCTCCTCCACATGACATCTGGGCTTGGTGGCCAGTAACAACCAAGTTCAGTGAAGGAGAGAGAGACCCAATCTAAGATTCCCTTTTAAGAGAATGTTGCAAGGGTTGGAAATATTTCAACTAATTAATACTAAGCATTAATAATTAGAATCGCTGCACTTTGTTATCGAAATTGACGGGTGTTAACCTGCCATGAATAAAATTGCTGACTATATTAATGCACTTGATAACATGCATGCAGCTATGTGCAGGTGTATTTATCCATTCCTTCATTTAGGAAGACATACGTGCTTGATTTTTTTCCTGATGGAACAAAGATAGAAGATTCTGGTGTCTGTTAACTGCAACGGGAGCATTAACATTATCCACTAAAAGGTCTGACACTAACATAAATCAGACAGCCTGCCAAAAATCTCCCCAAAAGAAAAGTGCCTGAGACCAATTAAAGCTACTTGTGCTGTGAGAGGTGTAGATTAGGGGGTCCAACGTGTGGCCCAGGAGCCATAGGGTGCTTATGAGTTTAAATATGACTCTCTTGACGGCTGTCTGTATTTCTGTGGACAGGGCAGTTTTAGTTTTGCTGTCCACAGTATGGAAGCTGTGCAGTTTGGACAGTACTGGTGAAGATGGAAAGCCAGAAGGTGCCGCAGCCAAGGAACCACAGCCTTGTTCCAGGACCCGCTGCTGCTGGGGCAGATGGGCCGAGTGCACCTGGCAGGCTTGGCTTTCAGGAAGCTTTTGCTGGGCATTTCTTAGGACCAGGCTATGCTGACAGAGGCTGTTTCACATAAAAAATAGCAGTTGTTTCTGTAAATTTGCTGTTAACTTCCTTCTCTGTTTCTGGATGCAATTTTATATGATTTCATGCCAAGCCAGTGAAGGGAGAGGGGGAGAAAGAAAAAAAAAAAACACCTGAAAAATCCAACTGCATTTTTCATTTTGATTTTTTGAAATGTATTTAGCTTTCAGCAGTGAGAGAAGTCTCTTTGTTTGTACTGATTAGAAGCTATTAAATGTAAACTATGGGAGGTGACTTCACTTGAACTGTGCTTGTTATGTACATGGGTTCTGATAGCAACCAGACTCCATGTGGTGTACCAGAAATGTGACATGTACGTTTCAGTCCCAAGAATAACCAAAAAAAGATTATTTTTTTAAATTAGCTTTCAATCGATGAATGCTTTGATCTCTAGTCATTTTTAGATGAATGAACTTACCAAGAACTTTGATAAGGCAGTTGCTTAGACTGCAGAGTGAAGTTAAACTTGATAAACACACCTACATACTTTTCCTACTATTTGGTTTGTTGTTTGTTTTGCGGTTTTTTTTTCTTTTAAGTTTGCAGGAAGGTCCTGTAAGTTACAGCCCTTTCTGGTGTTTGAGCAGTGTAGGTAACTTTTTTTTCCCTCCCAGTTGTGAAGTTTGTAAGACCCAGCAGAGCACAGGTATCCTGCTGCACAGGTTTCGCCAGAACCTGCTGAATCTGCTCTATGCAGTCACGTAGCCGAATTTCACAGTCCGGCTGAGCTCCTTGAGGCTTCTCTAACTGTTTTGCTCCTAAGATTTGCCAGATGGAAGGAGCACAGTGGAAGGCCTCATTGGGATTTGTGGGAGGATGACTTTTTATGGGAAGCTGGTTAAATTCCTTCTGGCTATGCCTGTTGTAGTACTTCATGGTCACCAGGCGAAAAATGTACTGTTCCCAGATGTGCTCGACTGTCATCATGATTGCTCCCTATTAGGAACTAGTAATGAATCATAGCTGTTGTTATCTTTTATATGTTTGTATAACAAATAGCTTTGGAGTTCTGAAGAGTTTACATACTGGAACTTGTGTCTGCCAGGAAAATGCATATGTGCTTTGCGTTAGAAGATTACTTTACAGTCAGAAAAGTGCTGAGCCTCTCTTCTAGAAGCATCCTTCTGTAAGAACAGCTGTGCTGGACAGAATTGTTCTGCTATGAGGCAGAAGAACACGTGCCTTGATGGGTGATCTCCCACTGCTGGAGACCCAAGGATGTACCCTCCCTCTGAATCTTCCTATCTCTTGGGTATAAAGGGAGGATGGAGTCAAGGTGAGGGAAAGTGTCACTGCAGATCAGGGTCTGGATCAGGATGCCTAAGGGCTGGGCTCACCCGCAGTGCTGTGCCCCAGTTTTAGAGAATTAGCTTGACCTACCGATCTGACTGAATGTATGGGGTGGCAGTAAGGCATGTTTGCTGTTTTATTTCTCTGTATCTGTCTCCAAATATAGTAACTCATTTTTTAAGTTTCACATTTTAGTAGAGTGAGGTCATGTTCCTATGAGTATGTTTAATGTTAAGAATGGTTGCTGGGATGTTTGCAAACCACCTACTGTTCTCCTCCATGGGGAGAGGGGACCCCAAAAGAGGGATAGGCATTTACTCACAGGGTGTTGCTCACCCAGTGCAGGACCAGGACTCCTCCTCCCCCTTCACCAGCATCACAAGGGCTCTGGTCCACTCACCTGCAAGCCTGGGGATGGCAGTCGACAGCACAAGATCTCCGTAGGAAGCTGATGTTGTCCCAGAAGCATGTCCCACAGTGTCTGTGCTGGTGCCACCAGGTAGAGACTGTGAGGCTTCAGGGTCTCCGTGTGTCAAAGATGTGGGAACTGGCTGCTTGAAATCTATTCAAAGTTACCCTCTCAAGCACTTAGGAGTAAATACATTTTTTTTTCCCCTTCTTTTTTGGGAGTGTGTTATTTTGTGTCTGGAGTTATGGAAAATATAATACTTGCTTCTCAATATGCTGCATGGTGCATGAAAGTGCAAGTTTTCAGTCTTTGCTCAGCTGAGCAATTATGATTGCAGTCAGTCTGGAGTGTGGTTTCTTGATTTTTTTTTTTTTCTTTTTCTTCATGCAGAGCTGAGCATGGTTTTGTTGTATGAGATAGAAGAAACATGAAAAACAGACATTGAAGAAATGTTCATCTGTTTTTGTGTTGGACTAGGCATCTGTTATTACAGTTAAAAAGTGAAGATCAGTCATTAGGAAATTTAGCATGACCAAATATCAGAAGTTAATGGGATTTGAATAAAATTATTCTGAATTCTGGTAATTATAACAACTTCTATTTTACTATAATATAAATAGGATGAATTATTAATAAAAGCTTCAGCTTCTTTGTAAATGCACTTTGCACATCAAACAGGACATGTAAGGCTTCTTTCATAAACGTTTTTTACAGAGGAAATGTGTAACAGTGGCCCACAATAATGGGAAGATAATTTGGGATTAACTGTTTGCTAATTAAGTACTTTGAATTTTTTGCCAAATAAATTATATTGTAGAACAAGGTTTTCAAGCTTTTCCAGCAAGGGGTACTGCAGAACAAACCACAGGGCAGGAAAAGCTCATGTATGTTTGGGTAAGAAGAACCAAGACTGGCATACTGTACATGTAGTGTATCTTAGACAGAAAATGTCCACAAGGTATTTTTGCAGTCTTCCTCCACGTGAAATCTGAACAAGGCTAATGGAGCAGTACAGTTTTACTCTGGGAAAAATTACTGGTTTTTGCTATGCAAATCTTATGATTGTAATTAGGCTAGGATTTGGACTGCTGTGTACACTGATCTTTGTTCCCTCTGTGTACAGGAGCTAATTCTAATGCTGCAAAACAGCACAGCAAATATCAAGCACTGCTCAGCCGACGATCGTTTCTCACAGGGCTTCTTGTTCGAAGTGGACATTTTAAAAGCAATGATTTACCTCTGCCTTCACAGGGCACGTGAATCATACTGCAGGCATCTTGTGGGCCACCGAAGCATTCAGGTACCGTAAAGTCTCACTTGAAAGTAGAAGTTGAAGAAAACGCAGGAAGGACTGCCTGATAGGCATCTAGTTTTTTAGCAAACTGATTTTAAAAAGTGGTGTTCTGTGGCTGATTGGTTAAGGAGCTGGTGGTATGTTTGAGCTATCACGACAGTGATTGCAGTTCCTAGTATGGCTATGTATAGCTCCTGTTATCTCTGCAGCCGGACTTTGTGTAACTGCAGCCTGTGGCTCCTTGCCCACGCTAATGAGCTCTCCCCGAGGTTGGGCTTGTGCCTGTGGGGGTGGCACGGTGCTCCAAAGCTGCTGCTGTTTTGGAAACCTGAGTTTGTTAACTGTGCTCAAGTCCAGCTTGCCCAAGCTACCGTGCCAGCTTGGCTACTGCTGGCCGCGGGAGCTTGTCCCCGTGCAGTGTGGCCAGCCCCAGAGCCGTCTGGAGGACGAGGCAAGCTGGGCACCAAGGCTGCCAGGCTGTAGTCTGCCCGAAGGAGAGCTGTCACCTAGACCTAGACCTGGACTTGGGGGAAGCACCAGGATGGTGAGAACAGTACAGGTGAGCCACACTCAGCCCATTCCCCTCCCCAGGAACATGGCTGCCAGTGTTGCGGTGAGCTGGGTGTGCTCGTGGGGTGGGAGTGCATCCTGCAGGCAGCGGGTGTCATTCTTCCGGTGACCCAGAGGGCAGGAGGAAGCCATGGCTGCCGGCCGTGCCTCCCAACGGCTGGGCAGAAGTGGGAGCAGATGCATTCAGGTGCAGGGGTACCAGGCTGGGGTGTACAGGAGACATACCCTGCTCTTAGCCCGTTCGGCGGCAGTTCGCTGGGCAGGAGCACCTCATCCCTGTGATAAGGCTGTGGCTGCACACCCACAGCCTGGTTGGAGTCTGCACCTGCACCCGTACTGGGCTATCTGTATGTGTGCCTCCCTACTGCTGCAGTGGAGTCCAGCAAAATAAATATTTTGCCAGCTACAAGATCTATTAGCTTGTGTAGTTTTGTCTGCAGATAGATAAAAAAGGAACTTCTTCAGAATCATTCCAGACAGAGAAAGAACAAAAACAATCTAGCACTGCTGCTCTAAAGATATAGTAAATGACACTACCTGTTTTTTAACAGCTTGTAATCCCTGTGAATCTCGTTTATTTCTTTTTTGTTGCCTGCTCATCTAAATCACAGCAAAGCAGAGGAACTGAGGCAGCTTTATTTTTTCTTGCATGCTTGCACATTATCAAGTATTCCTGTAAAAGTTACATCGAGTCCATTAATTTTGTGTAAATACAATTTAAGGGAGCAGGGAAACTGTAAAAGCATCAAGTGAGGTACTAAAGTGCCTAACAAAAAGCAGAAAAAGCCTTCTTCACAGAAAGTGATTTTTCTAACCAAGTGTATTTTATTCCTAGGGCTAATTCAACAAAGTGTGTGTTGTTTCCATAGCTGGCTGCTCCATATTTCAGAACAGGTTAGAGTGTGTTCTGAGGCTGTTGTTGAAAAAATTACATTTTACTTAAGCAGCCAAGTTAAAAGGGCATAAAATCTGTGTGAGTTTTGCAAACCAGTGCCGTGCTGCAGCGATGATAATGCATACGTTCCTTTGCCAACAGCATCTGTAATTTAGCACTGAAATACCAAGGATTGTGTGACTTGTTCTGTAATTATCTCTGATGAAGAATGTGAACTTGACAGTTTTACACTGTTAGTCTGGGGGGAAGAAGTTACAAAGAACCCTGTTCCCCAGGGTAGTCCCTAAAGTTACTATATTTATTGTGGTCCAATCCTGTGCTTCTGATACACCTGGTAGTTTTTACTGTGCAGTAAATTCAGAGTCAGGGTACTAACATGCTGGTGTGGGATCAAAACCACTGTGTAGTGAATGTAATTCCAGGATGCCTGTTAAACAACTAATTCATCTAGTTATCTTAATATCCCATGTAATAAAACATCAAAAATCCTAGAACAAGTCTTGGGCAGCTCCGGGTATTTCAGGGTGCTGCACAGTGATGCCAGTTCAGAATCCCAAGCCATACTAGCAAGGTGCTTAAAAACCACTTCCAGCTCTGCAGCTAATTTGATTCAGTGCTAGCTGATGGTCTCATCCCGCCAGTTAGGCATGCCATCTGGGGAGCCGTCTCTGCAGCCCCTAGCCTCGGTGGCATGCTCAGCACCTGTTCGGATGCAAAGTGGTCCCTGATTTTGAAGGAGTACCTCCCCAGCACCCACACCACAGGAATTGTTTCATACCTTATGTCTTAGATCCGGAGGAGCAAGGGGAATTAGCTAATGGGGCACTAGTGTTGAATTTAGAGGCTGATTCAAGGGGAGATGCTTTTTCCCTGCTTTCCATTTCCAGTCTTCCTGTGAGCTGCCCACCCTGGGGCCTCCATGGTGGGCACTGCCCTGGGGCAGCTGGAAGGTTTGCTCAGGAGCTCAGCAGTGATGAATCACAGAGGCATGGCATGGATTGATAAGGTCGTGTACTTTACGATTAGATACATCCTCTCTCTAACAGCGGTTCTTTGTCTCCATTTTGCTTTTGGTAATGTTTTTTCAGCAGTTTGCATACAATGACTCTCCAAGCAGGAGCTGTTTGACTTGAGACAAAGTCGCTATTATTCTAGGTAAGCTCAGGAAACCCTCATAATTTTGTTGTCCTCAGAAGACGTAGATTCTTGGGAATTTATTTAAAAGCCAGTTAAGTTAAATCACCAAGAAAATATTTTTTGCCTTGCAGCCTAGCTGTAAAGGACTTTCAGGTACATAAAACAGTGTGTAACAAGAAAAATCTGCCTTGCAGCTGTATTTTTTGTGTGTGTGTGTGTGTGCATTTTTAAGTGGTGGCTGTAGAGTGGCATGTTCTTGGTCTGTAGCACTAGCAAAAAAAATCATGTGTTTCGGCTATTCATAGTGCAGGTGTGCGGTCTGGGAGCCATGGGAAAAGAAAACTATGACATGGTCCCCAAATTAGTGAAAAATATGGACTACAGCAGCCTGATGAACACCCAAGTGTACCTCTTCTTTTAGAGTTCATGGAGAACCCAAAGAACTTGGAAGGAACACTTTCAGCTTATTTTGGGAGATTTGGGACCAGACTCTTGCGGCGTATAATTTAGTCAGGTGCCTACTTATGTTTACAAACTGAAACCTTTTTGAGCTACCCTGAATATGACATTTATGGTGCTATTGTCCTTTCTCAAAGACCATCTCCGTTGTCTCTCCAGGGGGTGTCCCCTGAGCCCTTACGCATCTTTTGACCTCTCTGGCCATGAGCCCTGGTCTGTGGTGAAGACTGACCTCTCCTGTCCCAGTCTCTGCTACAGCGTCCTGTGGCTCCCTTGGACTCTCTTGGCTGTTCTGGCTCCCCTCCTCTGCTTCTTATTGTCACTTACTGAATAGACTTGCTCCACAGAGTTTCAGAAGTAAAACAAAATGTGGTGGTCATGGGTGACCAGTATCAGCTTTTCCTTTTAACTCCGTTGTAAAGCGTTGTTGGCTCACTGGTTTGGTTTCTACTGTCTATAAAAAGGTTTTGTGCAAGAAGTCCCCTTTTTCCCATCGCCCTGTGTGACACCAGTGCCGGGATGACCTTCTGCTGGAGAGTCTCATTGCTCAGTTGTGTCGCTGCTCCATATAAGTTTCCCTGGCAACAGGTTTGAGCTACACTGAACCAAAAATATCTCACTGTGCTACGGGAAAGTCAGTTTGCAGACATGTATTTAATGACTTTCCTGCGTGGTTTGTGTGTTCAGCCTGCAGATGTCATTATTGTGAAACAGAGACTGGGAGATGCAGCGTGCCCCTTTTGCTTTCTTCCACAGGCAGCATGGTGTGTGAGCAGGCTGCCCTTGTCAACTGAGTTGTGACTGTAAGACCCATCGTACTCATTGTTCATGGTACACCAAGGGTCTTGTCTTCCACTGAGATTGGTCTGTGCAGGCTCACAAAGTCACAGTGATCTTTCCTGAACTCCTTGGATCTCTGCAAATTACCTTGGTTATTATTAGCACTTTGCCCTTCTCATTTCTTTATAAATGTGTGCACCTTGATTTATAGGTGTGCATGCTGTGAGCTCCAGTTTTGCTGCCATCCTAGTCTTCAAAGGCAGAGTTCATGATACTGCAGACGAACGTGTATAAATCTTTGGAGGTCAGGACCCACCACTTTGCACAGGAGAGAATGCACAAACTGGAGGTGTTACTTCAAACCTTCCTAGTTCAGTTTTGGCTTGCAAATAATCTTTTTGATATCTAATGTAGAACAGTGGTTTGAAGAAAAGCATGGGTAATTCAAGACGTGTTCTCAAGGTGGCAAAATTATAGAAGAGACTAAATTGGAGAGCAGTATGTCATTTTTAGTAACAGGTTCCCTTTTCTGGATTTGTAGGGTGTGAGGATTGCGGTAAAAGCCTTATAGGAGAATGCAAACTCCACGGACCACTCATCAGGGCTAAAGATAGGGTTATTCCTAGCCGAGCCCGTCTCACCCTACCTCATTACCTCACTTTGCGAGTGTTGGAGCTGCGAGCTGGAAACCAGCAGAGTAAGTATTTTAGCTCTTTTTCCCACATTTGAGAAAGAGGAGACAAAAATACTAACACTGGCTTGTTTTCATGAATAACTCAGGCATAATCATTGGGTATTAACAGTATGAAGACTGTTTTCAGCTGAGCACAGCTAAAGCTCACATTCAGCTACTGTTTTTTATGACTGATTTCTAGTAACTTTGGTGCGTAGACTGACGACAGGACATGAGCCAGAGCTGGTGTGACATTTAGCTGTGGGCAATCAGCCCTATTCAGTCAATACAAGTTTAATGAATGTTGAATTTGTATCTAATAGTAACAGCCATGCACTATTATATATTCTCTTTTCCCCAAGCGTGCAAAACCAGGAAGGAGTATTCAATAAGAGGTCAGAAACAAAATAGTAAATAACATCCCTCATCCACCCTATGCAAACTCAAAAGAATACAGGGGGTTAATTTACCTTTTACCGCATCTTCATATTATATAAAGACTGTTGTTTCCTTTTGAGGGCAGGGCAATTTGAATGCCCAAATTGGAACAAGGGAACAACATCCTTAGTGTATAATTTTTCCACAGCTACCTGTGTAAAATTAATCTTGCCTAGATTGCATTTCAGAAAGAGAATGACAAGGTGCCTCTTGTGTGGCATCATTGGTATTAGTCAGGAGAATAACTAGAATAATTAAAATGGCTAATGTTATGTTTTTATAGATTCTCTCTACTCATATTAGGAGAGTGTAACCTTGTAAATTTTTCCAACAAGCAGAGCACTATGATAACATCAGCTTATAGATTGAAGAGTATCAACACATTTGCGTTGCATACTCTGTTTAATATATTGTCATAGATTTTAGACACTTTTGAATTAAATGTAATACCCATTTTTTTTTAAATATGTGTACATATTTACATCCTTTTTTAGATTCTTCCCATTAGAATTATTTACCTAGGTTATTCGTCTAGAAGAAGAATTCATGTGTTCTGCACTATTGTGTTTCTCTCCAGTTTCATAACTGTAAATATACAAGAAATAGTTTGTGATGTCTGTATTAATATTAGACTGGTCCTTTTTTTATTCACAGTCCTTGGAGTATTTGCAAAGAAAGTAATACAGAAGAGAACACAGTTTGGTCCTTACGTTGGTCAACTGTCTACAAAACTGACCCGCTATGATGAGAGCAGGCTAGTCCTGCAGGTAAAAATCCAGTGACTTACTATGAAGTGCATATGTGTCTTCAACAGTTCATGTGTATTTATGTATTTCAACCAGTTAGTTTGCCGTCTGATCTAGTTAATTAATTGTATTTCTGATTTGTATGTATGAATGTAGATCACATTATTCGACAGCACAGCATAACCTGAAGTACCAAAATGTTCCTATATATTGTGTTTTCTAGAAGTTTTCTTTCCTGCTTACTAGTTTTACCACTTCTGGGGTGATTTACTTGTCAAATAGCTCTTGATACACTTTTCACAGAGCGTGGCTACTGAAAGTCTCCAAGGGTAGTATAGTCTTTCCAGATAAAATGATTTATGCTTAACACCGTGCCACTGAGAGGGTTAAGTTTGTGCACTAAGTTAGCAGTTGTGGTGGAAATGTGTACTAAGACACCTTCTTAGTAGGGAAGAGCAGTGCAGGGATGGGGAAACACGTCTTAATAATGTGATTATATATAAACATTGACACACAGTGCGCTAACTCAGTTTATTTAGTCAGATTGTTACTTAGGGCTGGTACCATCCCTTGCTGCATGTGCAGATACTGAGCGTCTCATCTGGACTGTGACGCTATTGTTTGTATTTTATCCAGTACAGATAGTGACCTCTCATGACTAGCCTAGCTTAGACATACCTACATGCACATCCTTTCCCACAGGAATTCCTTGGGAGTGATAGTTTATCATAATCCTCTACCTCCCGGTCTTTGCATTTTGCTGCAGGGGGTCGTGCCTGGGCACACCTCTCTGTCATACAGTAAGTTTGTGGTCAAGCCACAGCATCCATCAGGATTTCCCGACAGGTCACGGTTCTTCTAGAGCCTGCATCTCATATCATGCCCTCTCACCCCCCAGGAGAGAGGGACAAGTAGCAGCTGTCCTGTGACATGCTTTATGTCTTCATTTGAGCTTTCTCCAAAAGCTTAGGACTGGAAAACACTGTGTGGTGTGGAGGAAGGCATAGGTACAGATTATTCTGTAATTTTGTTTGAGAGCAAAAATAATAGCTTCAGTAATCGCTGTAAAACTTCTTTTGTTCATGGAAGTAATGTGAATGGCCTGCCAGGAAAGTAACACTGTCCTTCTGTAGGATTTTCATGGCATGTTGACACCAGAGAAGACTTGTTCTTCTTCATAACTATTTTTCTTCCATCTTTTTATGAGACACTTTTGTCCTTACAGAGGCAGAAAACGTGCTTCTCTAACAAGCTTGTGAGCACGGATGAGCTAAGCACCCAGTTCCTTCCTCTTCACCAAGCCATTGTAAGCCACACCCTATCCTCTTACCAGTCAGACCCATTTGCTTAAAAGTGTGAGACACAGCTCTGGCTGATGAATGGACTGTTTCTGCAGAAGAGGAGACTTAGAGTCCCAGGTTTCCACATTACAGCAGTAACTGCTTTGACTTCTCCCTAGCAGCATTCTGAGTATGTGACCAAACTTGTCCAACAGGCAGGTGTTTTCATTACAAACATGACAAAGTTAGATAAAAATAGGTCTCAGAAGCAATGGGAATGCAGCTTTTCTTTACAATGAAGTGCTCAGTTATGTGGTTAGTAGACCAGATACCTGCTGTGCTGATACCTGTTGTGCAGCTTCAACTGTCCGTGTCTGAGACTAGGTTGCAGAAAAGCAACTGTGTTGTATGAGGTCAGGAGTGTTTCACTCGTAGAAGCATTCTCTTGGAAAGGAATCTAGGAAGAATGAAGTAAAGCAAAAAGAAAGAGATCTTTCTGGCACAACTGTTCATTTGTATTTACTTTTGCATTGTTAAGGGGAAAAAGGGAAGACTGTTAAAATGTCATTATATTGTTTGTAACCTCTCTGGACTTATTACACAGGTTACACAATAGTTCCATGCAAAATGTAGCATTAATACAGTACTGAAGTTTGAGATTATCAAGTACTCAGGAAGTACATTAAGGCATAAAGCTTATCTTTCTACCTGCCTGCACTTAGTTCTTATATTATCTTTATATAACATAAAAATGTTGAAATATAAACTGGAAATACATACAATGGCCTACAGTTATTTTAGTAGCTGGGTGCATGACACGCATTCGTTCTTCACTTTCTTTTGCACTCAATATTCTTTAGGAGTGATCTGTTTCAAAACAACCACTATTTCAAAGGACATACCACCACCAAGACAGGGTAAATAACTGACAGCCATGATTCCAACTTAAGGAAAACTAACGTGCCTTGGTTTTATCATGTTCTTTTTCCCGTCCTCCCTCTTTGTTTCAGGTATTGAAAGATGGAGGGAAGTACTTTCTGGACACTCCCAATGAAGACTGTGGAAACTGGATGATGTTTGTCCGGCTAGCCCGGAACCAAGAAGAGCAGACCCTTGTGGCTTATCAGCACTGTGGAGAAGTCTACTTCACAACTGTTAAGGTAGTTAAACCCACATTGCTTCACCCATCATCGAAATGGAAATTTATAGGCAAAGGTTCTGAAAGGCTAACCCTTTTACAGATGAAAGATTGATTATATTCTGCCAACTGGGTCTTTATTACATACCACCTTTTATATCACTTCATCCATAGTAAAGCAAGCAGTGGGGTTTTCCCATAAAAGGTGGTGTGTACTTGCTGTTGTGGGTAGCGAAGAAACTGAGCAGAGGGAGACAGAAGTATCATTCGTGATGGAGGTGTTTAAACGTGAATGTTGTAAAGGTCTTTAGTTCCAAGCAGGTACATGGGGAGATTATTTAGCATTGTTACATTCAACCCTACTTCATCCTGGAAAAAACCAAACACATTCCTTTCCTTTATTACATTTTTGGACACATTGTGTTCTGAGCACATTACCAGGTGCTCAAGAACAGAGTGCTGTGTAGAGTCTTTATGTACTATTCTCCATGCTCGTTAAATCTGAAGATTTAACTGCAGAACTTACAATACTGCAATGTTGTCATGAAATGATCAGTTTATGTTAGAGATTCTGGACTGCATCTTGGTCTGAGGAGAGAGAGCAAAGTATTCTGTATTTATAAATCATACTAGAACATACAGTCTTGGTTTTTGATGTTTTGGCTGCTTTCTCAGGCAAAGTTTGTTTTCATCAGAACTTACTGTTTTGTACACTTAGGAAACTAAAGTCTGTAGGTTGAACATTCATTGTTTTCCTTTTTTGTTGTTAAATTAATGCTTGTATATCATTGTGAGCAACATTAAAAGTAATAAAAAGAAAGAATATTAGTCAAAAGAAGTTGCTGTGGGATTAAAATCAAGCATTTCAGTTTAATTTCCAAGACTGGCACACATTTCTTGGGATAGTAGTGTTTATTTTTGTTCCTTCATTTTTGTGTCTCCACCTACACAGTGAGGAGAAGAATATTTACTACACAGGATGATGTGAGAATAAGTTAACAGCGATAAAATTTTACACTTTCAAAGTATTTTATAATAGTATGAAGTATAATTGCTTTTGAATTAATATTAAAATAATTATTTTTAAAAAAGAAAATCAATTTAAACCAGCATATGTTAATTTGAGACATTGTTTAGGCTGTGTTTGAGTTTCTGATGCAATCCATACCGTTTGAGATTTCAGTTTGATTTGACAGTGCATGCTCTGTAGAATTGATAGGATTAATAATACTGTATTTGGGAAGCATGAACAAATGCTTTTCTAAGAAGTTGTAGTTATGATCTGGTAACTTACAATTTTCAGTGGCTCTTTGCTGACTTCAGCAGAAGTCTGCTCATTGTCATCAATGGAGAGTTGCATCCCATGTACTGACACGAAGAGTATCTTACGATGAGGAATGTGTCTTGTAACCTTTACTGTGCTGTGTATCATAGGGAATTGTTTTGGTTTTATTTCTCTTAAGTTCCAGTATCATTCACGGTACTGTGTTATCCTGCAGATTTTGTCCTGGTCAGCAGAAGAGATAGCCTTTTGCTATGCTTAGGCACACCCTGCTGGTCACAGGATGAGGCTGCCTTAGGGCTGGTTATAAAGACATTTTTTCAAGATATTTTGAATGAAGTCTGCTAAATTAGGAGCAGAAAGATTGGCTCCTCTTCTCACTGTTTTTACGGAGAGGTGGGATCTCAGTGACATGAAATTGAAGCTACAAAAGCATACATGTAAGTGGCATACTAACAGCACCATTAGCAGACTTGCTGACCTAATGACTGCAGTCCCTGGAAATAAGTGCTTTAAAAAAAAAAAGGAATTGTGAGGAAGTAAAAATCAACCACAGTTGCTATTTGTCTGATGACAGAAGAGTTTTGCATGGGTGCTTCAATAGCTTTCTCTTACTGTCATGTGTGAAACTGAGTAAATGACAATTTGTAGTGGCTTTGGATATTGGTGGTTAATCTCAGTTTTACTAAATCACAGAATCACAGAATCAGCTAGGTTGGAAAGGACCTTGAAGATCATCGAGTCCAACCGTTAACCTAGCACTGACAGTTCTCAACTACACCATACCGCTAAGCGCTATGTCAGCCCTACTCTTAAACACCTCCAGGGATGGGGACTCCACCACCTCCCTGGGCAGCCCATTCCAACACCTAACAACCCGTTCTGTAAAGAAATGCTTCCTAATATCCAGTCTAAACCTTCCCTGGCGCAACTTGAGGCCATTACCTCTTGCCCTATCGCTTATTACTTGGTTAAAGAGGCTCATCCCCAGCTCTCTGCACCCTCCTTTCAGGGAGCTGTAGAGGGCGATGAGGTCTCCCCTCAGCCTCCTCTTCTCCAGACTAAACACCCCCAGTTCCCTCAGCCGCTCCCCGTACGACCTGTGCTCCAGACCCTGCACCAGCTTCGTTGCCCTTCTCTGGACACGCTCGAGTCATTCAATGTCCTTTTTGTAGTGAGGGGCCCAACACTGAACACAGGAATCGAGGTGTGGCCTCACCAGTGCCGAGTACAGGGGTAAGATCCCTTCCCTGTCCCTGCTGGCCACACTATTTCTGATGCAAGCCAGGGCTTGAGAGATGAGAGCTTTTGCCTTACTTGACTTGTTTCACACACTGATGCACTTGCTCTCCCTCTGAAGTCACACTGACTAGGTCTCAGCTTCCCACAGAAGAGATCGCTGCTGGTCCAGGAATGTCAGGCAGAAAGTCATGACCGTGTCCTGCTGTGCAGTTGTTTGTGGATACTAGTCTGCGGTGGCGCTGGCCAAGATTCCAGGGCATCCCCAGGCATTTGTCTCTGTGGAGCTTCCCCAGGCTTGTTTTTCTCCACCTAAATAGACTGTGTGCAGAAGCACAACGCATGATCGGCCTCCTAGTTGGTGGTTCTGCCTCATGTCCTTTATTTAGTGGAGAATGCAGCACATACCATTTCAGTTTAGGCCAGGTGTTATCAAAACGTACAACCAACCCATACTGGTTGTAGTTAGCAAACAGGCTTGTGCTTGAGAGTTCAGAAGTTCAGTTTTCAACATTATACACATAAATTATCTGTCACCTGTCAGCATTCACAATCTAAGTTGTCTTTCACATACCATGCTTATCACCAATGTTATAAAATAAATGCGTTTTAAGATGTCACATTTTATGGAATAAGACTCAGCTGGTCTCCTTCCAGGCTAGTTTGTTCTTTTCAGTGACACAAGTTTAGCTTAGTTAAAATAAAACTACAAGTACAGTTGCAACAATGTTGGGTTTTATTATAGATGAAGAAAATTGTGTACAGGGCCAGAGAGTCATATAAATCATGACCCCAAAGTTAGATCTTTAGCCAGTGAATGTAATCACTCTTCTCTGTTTCTATTTGCTGCATTATTGACTGAATGTATTTGTCTGAGGAGGTCACAGTCCAGTCCAAGGAAAGATTTGGGCAGACATGTCTCGATGGGAGACTGCAGATTATGAGCTCCCTTAGTCCTGTGTGGGAAGGCTTCAGTGGAAGGAAGGCAGATACAATAAAGCATATGCATAGTGAGCCTAACACGTTAAAGCCAGCGCATGAAAACGCGCAAATTTGACTTGTGGTACACACAGTGCTCAACTCTGCACCCGTGCTCAGTGAGTGTGTCTTATCCAGGAGGCACCCGAGCCGTTGTGCATTCACGATGTGTTTTTCTTTGCCTGTACCCTATAGTTAAGTGTTGTGTCCAGTGGGCTTTGAGACATCAACAAAGGGGCATGGGATATTGCTTGGAAAGACTTCTGTATGTCTGGACATCACAGACAAATACATCTCACTGAGCAAAGCTCATGGAAGCTGAGGCAGCCCTCCTGCTATTGCCACCCCACCCCCAATCTCTGTACATATGCATTTCTGCTTTTAGAAACTGTGAAAGTGTCAAACTCCAGTGGATAGTAATGCTCAAAAAGTGCTTCAATCTTGAAACTAAGCTACCAGTAATTTAAACAGATTCAAAGAATGCAACTTCAGTAAGAACTACTAAATTGCACACCTCCGCCCCTCCAGTCTTCAGAATAATTTAGTATAATTGCCAGAATTAAAGATGTGCTGATTTCTTCCATTCACAGCCAATTGAACCCCACACAGAATTGAAAGTATGGTATGCTGCCGATTATGCCAAATTTATGGAAGCTTCTGCAGTCTTCATTAAAGAAGAATCTGATGTCTGTCCTTTGCCCCCAGTAGCAGTAAGTACCTCCAATCTGCATTCAAGCCATCACCAGACATAGTGAATTACAGTTCATTCACCTTCTTTCTCCATTTATGTAACTCTGGTAATGCTCGGGTAGACCATAGAGTAGTTGGCTAACACAAAGCTAAGAGCCATTTTAACCAAACAGCTACTCAGAGAAAGGCTGTTTTTCTCCTGTGTTTGTAATCCAGTGACGCCATTAGATGTAGCTAGGAGTAAGTGGCACCAGTGGGATGTGTTGGAAAGACTTAAGATTGGCATTAATTTGTAGATAACCAAGCTGTCCAGCCTCAGACTTTTTTCACCAATTCCCCTTTGTTGTGCTCTGACAGGATGGTCAGATGATGCACCGATTATTTCAGTCTTTTCCGTGCAAAAACCCTTCTCTTCTATTCCCAATACCTTCCCCTCTGTATGATGGTGGGAATCCTTAAAATGAGAGGAGAGGTTTAAGTGTTGAAAATATGGCTGTGAAGATTGATACCTAAGCTAGAAGGAAATGTTAAACAGGAAACACAAATAAACCAGGAATTCAGAGGTGCTCTGAAGTAACCCCATTGCTGCTTTTGCGTATGAGGCCTTCAGAAAGAAGGTGTGGGAGAGCCACAGCATCAAACATGAAGAGAGAAGAGTGCTCCATCTGTAAGTAAAGACAGAGTGGACATAGCCTCACCATGCTCTCCAGAGCAAGCTAGCCCAAGAGTAAAGGAAAGTATGGACAGTTTATGAGAAACTTATGTAAAATATAGAGACAGCTAAGGAAGTACATGGTCATGTATTAATTGGAAGTACATTTCATCATTTACTGGGATTTTTTTGTAATTGTTTTTCATTGGAATTTTTAGAATGTCAGTATTTATAGTGAATTCAAAAGAATCCAGTAGACCTCTTATTTCCACAGAAATAACACTTCCAAATAATGCATTGCTTGCCAAAAGAAAATGTTTTATTGCCTCTAAGTCAGGATAGGCTTGAGATCCTCCAGCCTAAGGTGTTTCTTTGAGTTTGAGAAAGTCTAATGCCAAATACCAAGCTAAGTGGGGAAGTCTCTCCTGGAGGCGTTGACCATTGCTGTCTGGTAAAGCATCAAGTCAGCCCAAAACATAGGGAAATCTTGTATGGCTAGACTACATTTGTGTGCAGAAACCCACCCATTTTTTTGTATGGTTGCAAGAGCAGATAAATTATGTCAGCCTAAGGATAAAGCACAATTTGCACCTGCTTTTATGAGTGATTCCATAAAAGGAACAAATGTAGAGACTCTGAAATTCAGTAAGCACAGATAAACAAAGGCGAAGGACTCAGGACTGTTATAGTAAATGCTAAACAAAAACATGGAAATGGGTATTCGGTCAACCTTTTTTTTTCTTTCTTTGAGTTTATAGACTCCTAAAGAGAATCCATTTCCAGTTGAACAGCTGTGTGGTAGTACATTGAAGTAAATATTGCCAAGGAAAGAACAGGTCTTGGGAAAGACCAAGAGCAGGTGTAGGGTCAGTGAGAAGAACACAGCCTTTTCTTAGAATGGCTAATGAGACCAAACTGTTCTGTTCTCATTACAGAAAGAGCCTGTAGACCCTTGGATATGCTCCAGCTGTAGAAGCACTTTTGCAACTTTTGCTCTGCTGGAATCTCACCAGTGCATCCATAAAGATCGAGTCCTTACCACCAGGTTCAGACCACCAAATAAATTGGGACCCGTAAAAGCAAAAAGCAAACTCAAAGGGAAACTGAGAGGCAAAAGCATTGCTCAGTGCTTTGGGACCCTTTCCTGTTCCTCTGCTGCAAAGCTTAGCTGTGCCAGCTCAGGAAGCACGTGTGATGCTCTCGTGAGGTTTATACCTAAATGGAGAAACAGCCGGTCTTCACTGTTGAAGGGAAGAGAAGTGAAGCAGCCAGACAGTTACCCTTGCCGACTCTGTGGGAAGATATTTGATTCCATTGACAAGCTCACAGTCCACACTTACGCGCACAAAGGGGAGCGCCCCTACAAGTGTTCACAGCACGGATGCGCAAAAGCCTTCATTTCCAAATATAAACTGCTCAGGTACAGCTCTGAAGGCACGGCTTTTCTGGTGGGTGTGTGGGGAAAAATCAAGGAGATGTTTTTCTTTTGGAGTGTCCTAGTGACAGTTAATCCCCGAGTTCCATTTTTTATTATTCCTGTTCTGGTAGAATTGGAGAAAACAAGTCTCCCTCAATTGCAGTGGCTATTCAGAAAGATTATGTTGAGCGGTTTTAACCTACTCTATGCTTTATGATTAACAACTTCCCCCCACAAAAAAAGTTAGGCTTTTACTAATAATCTGACAATTTGTGAAAATGCCTTCCTTCAAGAGTGCCAGTGTTTTCAAATCTTGAAGCTGCAAAACCAAAGGTACTAGAGTAAATGTAAACACAAATAACTTTTTTTGCTTTTTTGTCTTAGGCACTCAGCCACTCATTCTCCACAGAAATCTCACCAGTGTGGCTACTGTGAAAAGACCTTTCACAGGAAAGATCATCTAAAGAATCACCTTCAGACTCATGACCCTAACAAGATGGCCTTCAAATGTGAAGAGTGTGGCAAGAAGTACAACACCAAGTTAGGCTATAAGAGACACTTGGCTCTTCATGCAGCCACCAGCGGGGACCTTACCTGTAGGGTATGTGCCCAGGAGTTTGGTGGTACTGAAGTTTTGTTGGAACACCTCAAAAGCCATGCAGGGAAACCAACTGGCAATATGAAGGAAAAGAAACATAAGTGTGACCACTGTGAGCGTCATTTCTATACCCGTAAAGATGTGAGGCGCCATATGGTAGTTCACACAGGCTGCAAAGACTTTCTATGCCAGTTTTGTGCCCAGAGGTTTGGGCGGAAGGACCATTTGACTCGCCATACTAGGAAGACTCATCCACAAGAACTGCTGAAGAGCAGGTTGCAGAATGGTGACTCAGTGGGTCTCCTTGACCAGCTTTTTCCATTCAGAGTGAAGGAAGATGCCAGCATACTGTCCCCTTTTCCTGAAAGGGTCTCTGGGCAGAATGGGATTTTGAATAGTTCAGAATCAGAGGAATACAACCATTCACATCTTCATTCCCAGCCAAGCTTACAAACTGCTCTTCCTCTTGAACCTTCTCCTCATTTGCAAAGGATGGGCTGCACAGACAGCCTTCCAGCTGTCCATCCCACATCATGCTCAACAGCTGTTCCTGCCAACGTGAACCTTCATCAGCCTAATAAATATGACCTTAGTTCTACCTCATTTGCAGCAGGATGCCTTAAGAATCTACCAATAAAAGTGGATGTTAAAGGTTACAACGTGCATCTTCTTGAGGACCTGCCATTACCAGAACCTCAATCTCTCCATAAAATCAGTCTCGAAGAAGCTTCCTCAGGGCCTGTAGGGGATACTAACAAGTACCCAGTCCACAAGGACACAGAGGCAGCAGCTGAAACTACGAGCCTGCCTTTCATGGATCTCACTCATGTGATGAGTTTCTGGCAGCTCCCACCAGGTGATAACCAGAACACTACTGGGGACATCACAATGGCATTTGGTCCAGAGGAACCATCACACAGGCTGAATGGC
This sequence comes from Athene noctua, assembly GCF_965140245.1. Classification (NCBI taxonomy): domain Eukaryota; kingdom Metazoa; phylum Chordata; class Aves; order Strigiformes; family Strigidae; genus Athene; species Athene noctua. The sequence continues at coordinate 69,146,167 of NC_134037.1, read as the reverse complement.
CTTGGCCAACAGCAAGGTCTTCAGCTAGCAACTGGTGGGATGGCCATAAACCAGCTGCATCATCTTCCCCGCTCCTTTCCATCCACTACAAATTCTGTAACGTTGCCTCATTTTCACCATGCCTTCAAATAACTCTCACCGTGTTTGGGGTTTTTTTCTTTCTTTTTTTAAGACTGTGCTTCTTTCTTAATCCCTTAGGATGGGGTGGTTTTGGTTTGATTTTAAGAAAAACTGCCCCAAATGTTTTCAAAGCACGTTATGAACATGGTAGTTAAATTCATGATGTTAATAAACAAGAAGGTCTATTTTTCATACTACTATTAGTTTTTCAGCATATGACAGTAGTAGAACTAACATATTTCCCTCAACACCTTCTATATTTTTGTTCCTTACCTTTCATGCAAACCACTGAATAAATCTCTTCAGTGATAGCAAGGCATTATAACAGACACAATAAAACTATGGCTGCTGCAGTAGGGGAAATAGGGTTAGGGGGAATGGGAAGAAGGGGGAAATCACAGAAAAATAATTTTAATGAGCCATAAATCACAGCAAATTTATACACATGGCAAACACAGCAAACGATTTATTAACATAACATAGATTTCTGTTAAGCACTTAATTACTGAACTTTATGAATTTTTAATTTAAATCAGAATCATTCCAAGAGTAAATCTTACTTCCTTGTTTCACTTTTTTTTTAAATGAAGATGATCACTGTTGTGATTACATTTAACTAGATTTTGTTTTCTGAAGAGCACTTCAGCTGTATGCATCTCCTGCATGTTTTTTCCTAGGGCTGGAAATAACTACCACTTCTGCATGACTGTGTAAGAACTGATGTACACGTGTAGTTTTTAGAATGGGAAGTGAATTGTCTCAAAGTTTAGAGCAAAGCATTAATGTTCACTTAGAGCTGGATCTGGCACAGTATCAGGTACTGGTCTCTAGTAAAGCACTTAAGCATTTGCTTAAATGTAAGCATATGTTATCCCATTGGGTCAACAGTTTGATTTAACACTCAATAAAAAATAATACTTCCTACCTGAGGGGCCTTTATTCACCTTTTGTTGATAAAAATGACCTTTGTTTAATCTGGGAAATGATTATTAATTGTCACCATCTGAAATGGGGATTCCTTCATGGAAAGCCAACCATGGCACAGGGGAGCCCATGACCAAGCAGGACCTCTGTGGGGCCAGGGGCAGGTCCATGCATAGAAGGGTTGTGGTGCTGAGCTGAATCTGAGTAAATTGTCAACCCCCTAGAGCTACTTTTCTGTTAAATCCAAAGAGAGTTAATAGTACTTAATGATCATTACAAATACAGCATGAAGCAAGCATGTTCTTGCCCGTTAATCACAAAAATATTTCCAGACAGCTTCAAATAAAAAATATTTTCTAAACAATTTCTGCTATGCTTTTAATGAACTACGATGACATTGTACAACTACAGTGATCTGAATATTCTTACAAGTTTATCAGTACTTGGATTAAGTAAAGCTTGTATTGCAGTTCATTCGAGAATATGTTCTTCAGATACACTGTTGAGGGGTATTTTTGTTATGAAAATTTTTGTCATAAGGCAAACCAGAAGGAAATAAATTAAGATCATTCTTGTAATGACAGCAGCAGGAGGAAGAGCAGGTGCTGCAGAATCATGCCCAGTTAGCAGTTATTTAAACTACGAGCTCCAGAATAGGGAAAAAGTTGCAAACAGTGTTATAAGCACATTCTACAGCTAGGTTCATATTTTCATCCGGACTTGGAAAGGTGTGTGTGTATTCACTTACTGCATTGTTTTTCCTTCTTCATGCAAATTGTATTCATTTGGCTTCATCCAAGTTTATGTACTTGTAAAAAAATATACAAGTTTTGTAGCACTGCCTGATCATACGCTGTTAACAGACATTTTGTCATTTTGTTGTGCTTCTATAAGAGGTATAACAAATTACTGGAATACTTGTCTTTGAATTAAAACATGACGTTAAGAAGATAATGTTACACAAACACTGAGCTAGACTGGCGCCCGTGTTCTTCCAGCTGCTCGACTGTAGTAGGATGCCTGAGCTCTGAGCTGCCAACAGAGGTGCTGCTGCCTGACCTCAGCCTCTTCCAAAATCTAACTATGGGTTAAAGACTAAGTCTTATTCAAGTAAAAAGAAAATAACCACTTTTGACACTAAAGTGCTTAAAAAGGCCACAATGATGGTGTCTAGAAGTAAAACACAGAAGCAAACCTTAAATATGCAGTACTGCAGCTTTAACCCTTCAGTCCATTCAGATTTCTTCCAGATTCTTGGTATCATAAATGTAGAAACTGATGATGTCCCAGCACAAAGGAAGGCAAGTTATTTCAAAAGGTTATGTTTGCAGAAAAATTGTTTTGTTTTAAAATTCCCACAAAGCAGGAGATGCCCCCGAGTCATCTAATACTTAAAGTAGGGCTGGACTTCCTCATAGCTTTTGTTGAGGGGACCCCTGTGAGCGTTATTAGAGGCCATCAGTAGCTGAAGCTCAAGAATGCATTGCTTCTGGGCAGCCAAATTCCTTGGGCTCAGTAGGCCTGTCTGGTGTGGGCCTGAATGTCGCATTTCTGAAAGAGCAATAGCTTGCTTTAGGTGGGGTTAAGATCACAGGTAAGGCAGTGCTAAAGGAGAGGTGTGGAGACAGCACCAAGTCCTCACTGGCTCTCCCTGGGCTTACCTGTGGTGTCTGAGGATGGGGCTGCAGTGAGACTCCAGGCAGTGCCAGCGGAGGAGGCAGCAGAGCTGCAGGACATGTCTGGTGACACTGCCTTTGGCTCATGCAGGGCTGCCACAGCACCCGTGTGGGGACAGGCAGCCCCACACATATCAGGGTTATGGTGGAACAAGGCAACGGCCCAACCAGTGGCCCATCCTCCCTCCCTCCCTCCTCTCTGGCACAGCCCGTTCCTCCTCCAAATGCAAGGACAGAGCTGGCTTGGGAAAGGTAGGATAGACCATGGCATAGCAGCTAAGAGAACAGGAAGGTCTGACGCTCTGGGAGATCTTAGGATATTTTACTTCACATCCTAATAGAAATAAGAACACTCTTTTATCTGAACTCCACTTGGGAATCTGTAGAAGCAGAGCAATATGTGGTGGCTAAACGACAGAATGACTATAATCAAATGATACTGTAAAACAGCAAAACTTAGTAAACATGGTCTCGTACAAAAAAATGTACTCCTTTTATAAAAAAAAAAAAAAGTCATGTAAACCTGCTGAAATAATGTTAAGGAGCTAAAATTATACTACATAGAACAAAAGACCCTGCATCCTTTATGTAAACACAAGTATTTCTAGTGCTCAATTCCTATCCCCTATCAGAAACCATGTTAATTTTTTCAGTTTTATTTACCAACTGTTCCTGTTGGTAGTCTCCATTTTCTTAACCAATGAGTTGCTGTTAATTCCAAAACGTTTTCCACAGCCAGTCAGAAAGAAGATTGTATGTTCCATGTACTAGTGATTGTTTAATTTCTTGCTAGCAGAATTTTTAGCTACTGTTCTTTAACACACCATTCCTGTCCCTGTATTTTCTGTAAAATACTGGAAAATGAGCTGTGAAATCAAACACTTTTACACACAGAAAATAATAGGGGAACAACAACAAATACAGTAAAACTTGCTCTAACTTTTGACTTTATTTGTAAAACAAAAGCAGCTGTTGTAACATTGCACAGGATAGTTTGCTGTGTGGTTTGGGTTTGTTGGTTTGTTTTTTGTTTTTTTTTTTTCCCCTCTTCTTCTTGGATTGAAAAATAGGCTAAGCAGCACTGCTTTTATATATTTGGGCTCATTTCATGCCCAGTGTTTCTAAGAGCCTAGCTCTAGGACTGACACTTGCTTCAGTGTCATCCTTTCTGTGTTTAATCACTATTAGCTAGAGCCTAAGTAATGAAACTCTGTAAAGTCTGGTATTTATTATTGCTGTGTCCAACTGCTTTTCATCTTCATTTACTTTATAAACATTTAATAGGCAAGAAAATTCCTTACGGATTTTAATTGAAAGCCTTATTGGAGATTGCTGGACTAAAAAAACCCAGCATGTTGCAGCATTGAAAGTTTATGCAAGGTGATCCAAGGCTGGCAATAGATCAGATTGCCAAAAAATAAAAAGGGCTATGCCTCCACAGCATTTCAATCAATTTCTAAAAGCGATTGAAGTTTTTAATGCAAAAATGAGATTTGGTTTTAGTTAGTTGGACTTGATGTGCTTTGAAGCTGATGCACAGCATACATGGCCATTTATCACTTACTGATCACTGTCATTTATCATTTATTGTTTAATGGAAGATTCTATTAAATGTATACCTGAAATTCCAAAATGTTCATTTGTCTTGTTCAATATATCAAAGCAAAGCATTAGGGGGACAAAAAAAAACCAACCCCCCGACATGGTACTGGCTCTTTCTATCTTTTGTTAAAAGCATTGAATCCATCCCCTTGCAGGATGGATTTGATTTAATTAAATTTTGACAACTGATACAAATAATCTCACAACTTTAAAAGGGACAGCATAATAAGCTTTGTAGCCTAGGGAAGGGGGAAGAAGGACAGTGAACTTCAGTTTGCTTATTTTATTGAATGTGATAGCTGTAGCACTCTAGGCGGAAGTGGTGCTGGAAAATTGTGTTGCTTAAGATCTTCCATAATGCATCAGAAGAAAACCTTAGAACATCTTCGCCAACCAAGCCACTATATCTTCTGTTGTGCATTTGTGGTCTGAAAGCAGCAATAAACCGCATACTTGTTTGTATAGAAAAAGCTGCTGTATTTTACTCCCATTTTATCTAAGAAGATTTAACCTCAGTTCCTGGGAAGGTGATGGAGTAGCTCATCCTGGAAACCATTTCCAGGCACATTAATGATGAGAACATTCATTTGTACCACTGAAAGACAGTTTCTTATGTCTGCTTTCTCAGGTATAAAGCACTGTTGGGTAGCACTAAAACTGATCTCTCACTAGCCCAAAGCGCACTGTAAAGCACCTGACAAAGCTCAAGTTTTACAGAAAATGCAGCAGCAGTTGCCAACAGCCCAGCACTTACAAGCTCACAGCACCCAGTTGCTCCCACAGTTCCTAGGGATGTACAGGACTCTGCCTTGTATTTCAGACGCTAGCATGGATGTCTGCCCTGGGGACCTGCTGGAGACACTGGCTCACCCAGGCCTCTCTAAACTGGCTGCGGCTACAACCTTGGCAATACCTGGGCTCACCAGCATCCCTGGGGAAAGAGGTGTCTCGTCCTCATGCCTGTCAAGGTCCAAGTTTCAGAGTTTAGAGGCTAAACCTTGAGAATGGTGACGGTATCAATAAATACCTGTTGGTGGTCTGCAAGACCCTGCACTATAAGAACTCCTACCCTGTTAACATAGTCACAGGTAATCTGGGGAGTGGAGAACACCAGATGAGACTACTGGGTACTGTCAAACTGTTTTTCCTGTAGCTGGCAAAATCAAGGAGGTAGGTAGAGTTGATGATGGCACCATGGACTGAACACTCTCATGCCCATTACAGTCTTCCCCACCGTTGAAGGTACTTACCCACTGACCAGCAGAGCAATTAAGGACAGCAAAACTCCACATAAGAAGGACCCTGCAAAGAAGGTCTCTGCAACAGACTCTTTTGTGCACATTACTGTTCATCCCATGCTCTAAGCACTCTTACCATTCATCTCCCAGGCTCAAAATACATTGCCAGCTCCAGGGAATCCATCTTGGCCACATTCCCTGCCAGGATCTCGTATTTTGCTGTCATGTGCATCTCACAGGGGTGCAAGATGCCAATCACCTGAGCCATCCCCTTGCACAACGGCACCACGACCACCTTAAGCAGGGGCTGGAAGGCCACCTTGCTGCTCTGACATGGCTCTGCATAGCACGAGATGGGAGCAACACTGACTGCATGGTCTGAAGAGCAGAAGCACCAAACATCATGGTTTGGGAAAGTAAACATCAAGGACAAGGAAGAACCTCCACATGGTCATCTTGACATAGTGATTATTGAAATGGATGCTGGCATCTTCCTCATAGGGACAATGGAAACACATTGTGAGAGCACAAGACCTGCTAGAGAGGTTTGCATTATCAAGCAGCAAATCCTCTCAGGATGCTTGTTACAGCAGAACACAGGTCGTGGCAGAACACAGTCATGGCCTACTTGAGATGGAACTGATCCAAACCAAAGAACATTTAACACCAAAATGAATATTCTCAGCAGACTATACTGGGGACAGGAGGAGCTCTACAAAAGTTTTCTGTGCGATTGCTTCAGTTAATACAAAGAAGTTCATACTGTAAACACCACAACAGGATATTGATGTACACAAAAGCAAACAAGGTCCTTTTATGTTATAATGATGAAACAAGTAGACACACCCAAAGATTTTCTGGTTTTCTGCAGTGTTCTTGGAGAGGTCTCTGCAGATCATTATTTTAAAAATTATTGGCCATAAAAAAATTATAACCTACATAAATTCAACATAAAACCCAGAAATGTAGGGATCAAAGATACCGATACAAAGAGCAGTATGCATTATCATTCACAGGTTATACTACAAATAACGATTAAAATAACTTCATAAAACATCTTCCAAACACAGACTGAGTACGGGTCATGATTAGTGGTAGCAATGGGTGCTAGCAAACATACTATATGGCATCTTGCTTAGAGAGAACTGTTTTGGGGATGTTGTGGTGTTACTTTTAAGGCTGAATCAACAAGGGGAAAGTCATACGGAACAAACAAGATACAAAGCTTGATTCTTCATCTAAATGGACTTAAGATAAAGACAATGGAATAAATCTTAAAATCAAAGATCAAAGGTTATGGAGTCCTTTATGGGACCAAAGGAACCTTACACCCAGACTCCATATTTTAGGTCTGTGTGGATACTTCTGTTTGAGGACCTCTGAAAAGGGTAAGTCATCCCTCCTGAGGACCCATATGAAAACGTCTGTGTATACACTTGGCACAACAGATCTGGATAATGACTTGGAAAGCCATTCAATATCAACAACTTCCACTTGAAAATTTTTGACCCTTCTCATTTCTAACAAGTGTTGTACAGAAATGAGTTTATGATTTCATCTCAAGGACTGGACTTGCAAAAAACCCTACTTAAAACAACTGGATTCCAAAGCCTAGGATCTGCTTTAAAAATGCTGACCCCCCACCTCAAATACATCAGAGTTTGTTATAGGAAACATATAAATATGGCTAAATGAACTCTTTATCTGGCCTAGGTTCATCTGTATTGGCAACTTCTTGTACTCTCTTCTGAAGTGATAACACAGCAGTTTTTAAGGTTGGAGGGTGGTGGTGGTGGTGTGTGCTTACCCTAGTAAAAGAAGATGCACAATTCACACTCAACTCTAGCAAGGAACTTACAGAGGCTGGTGAAAACTCCCCAAAGTTTTGTTGAAGCAGTGCTAGGAAGGAACAGGAAAAAGGTACATCCCCTCCCACTTGGAAGCCATTCTTCCTGCCCAAAACAAGTATAAGAGTAATAAGATTTTCAAATATATTTTTTAAAAAATCAGTACTCTCCTAAAGGAATTGTTTACATTTTCTTTTCTATAATAAAATAGGAGCTCACTTCAAGACACTGCCAATTAGCTCCACTTTTCTGATTCCCCAAAGGAGCTTAGCCCTTTTGTCTAGCAACCACAGAATAAATCAGCAATACATTTGCAGGGAACAGCAAACCTGCCAGCAGCAGAGACCCCTAATGAACAGGAACAGCTTTCTCTATGTATTGCAAAAGCTGCCACGTTTCTGCTTCCCTACAGCTGTTACCCTGGAATCCAATTGCAGAAGAGTCTAAAGAAAAGTACTTTTTTGTAGTACCGTATTCTGTCACTTTTTATATCCCAGAAAGGGTTCCAGTTTTAGGGAACTCCTAGCTGATATTCAGCATGTATCTTGTCTTAAGAGTTTACTAACTTCCTCAGAATCTTAAGTTTTACATTAATATAGCTCCTTACTCACCATAAACTACAGTTTGGCAAATCTGGCTCCAGGACAGTGTAAGCATGACTGTGTGCGCTTACCAAAGCCTGTCTGGTGCTCTTCACAGCAAAGGCACAGTTTGTTCTTCACAAAACTTCACGTGCCTCTGTGCTGCAGCCTCATTAAATCTTTGTGAGCAGTGTGGACACTGAACATAGTCTGGCCATAAGAAAGGAACAACTTGTGTCACAGTTTATACACTACAGGAGAAGAATTGCTCTCCTTTACTGGAGTACTCAAGATATGGTTCAAAGCCCGGCCCTATCAGCAGGTGATGATGGTGAGTTCCCATCAGCTCCCAAAGTACACAGGAGAACTATAAAAACCTCCTCTGGAAAAGCATTTGGGATCCTAAAATACATGCTTACAGTATTAACCCAGCAACAGTAATTGCTTTCAGAAATAAGTGCAGGGGATTAATAAAATCAGATTTTATTATCTTTGTCCTGTTCCCACCCCCAACCTCACAATCAACAAGTCTGCATAAAAAGCATTATTTAAAATTACGAGACTAGTCAAACACTATGATTCTAAGAATACTTTTGGTCATTAAGATCGCTATTTGGCAAATCACTGATGAAGACGCTGTGTCCTGCCAGATGAGGCACATCCAAGAGCCAGGTTCCTGGGTGTGAAGCAGCATTGTGAAGAGCACACATCAGTGCTTCCAGGAGTCGTTTTTGATAGTGTTACAACCCTGATTCTGCTAAAAGTTATTCAGCAACATTTATCGCTGGTGCAGTTCTACTAGTTTCAATGACTGGTCAGTGTTTGTGGTCAATGCAGTCATGTTCAGCCCTCACACTGCCCTTGCCATTCTCAGACCCTTCCTCCCTGCCCAGTGCCTTTTACAAAAGCAGCCTGAGTGTCCTTATCCTATTACAGATATTAGCATATTTACAAATCATTTCTCTCACTAACAGCCCAGAAAAGTTGGCCCAAGCAGCCACCAAAAGCCAGCTCCAGACCAGCAGCATGGGCAAAATGGTTCTGAATGCAGGGGAGCAGAGGACGAGACAGGGCAGATGCCTGGATTTGTGGGGCTAGCAGCAGGACCTGACACTTCAGGGGAGAACGGGGAGCTTTGGGCTCTATTTAGAGGAGGACTCTCTCCCCTCCCCACAATCAATGTGCTTTCTCTTCAGTCGTGTAGTATAGAATATACATCCTCATTAGGACCCTCAGCAATTTGTCTTTCCTAAAAAGCAGTTCTCCAATTCCTTTCTCCACAACTACCACTGCTCTTGCACAACTCGGTTTCCTCCAAGAGGGAGAAGGAAAGGGAAGGGTCTGCTCTTAGAGTCAGTGGAGTCAGGCAAGAAATAACAGAGTCATTAAAGAATTCAGCAGTGGAAATTCAGAGAGGAGCTTGACCTCAGTCAAGGAAGGAATATGTGTTCTGCTGCTTATGCTGCATTGCTGTCATCTAGAAGAGGAGAAAGGCTGAAATCATGGCAGCTGGTTCTGCTATCAGTCACAAATTCCTGCTCTGGAATTGAGCCCAGAGAGTCCTCCACTTCCCCCTCCCGCCCTCTGCCTTCCTAATGCAAGCGGGACTCTGCTGAGATCCTTTCCAAGATTGCTCCCACATTTCATAAATCACATATCATGAGAAATATTGGCTGTATGTGCATCTTTTTGGATCCATAACTTCTAACATATCAAGCTCTGTGCAGAGATCACCCTTGGTATTAGTAGTAAACCAGACCTGTCTTCTTCTAAATGACTTCCCTGTCTGCGCAGTTGGGTGCGGAAGGGGACAGCGGAAAAGCCACCACATGGGAGTGTGGAAGCCTGTGTGCACTACAGTTGTTTTGAATGGTGAGGGGATGTATTTCACCCTCTGTTATACTAGAACACAAGCATCCTGACTCTTCTTCCAAAGTGTTGTCTAACATCAGACCCCGGCCTTGCTGCCTTTAAACTTAAAAGATACCGTTAGCTTTCTCTTCCTCCTCACCACCTCTCCATTGCACCCCTACTCAATTTAGTGAAGAAATACAACTAAAACTAGAGAGTATGGAGGGAATTAATGTTCACGTTGTGTTGTGCTGGAGGGTGCAAAACGGAAGTCCAGCTGTGGATAATAAGAGGTCATTGCTTTACCAAAGATTAGTACAGGAACACTGGTAAGATAAAGTAGACCACAAACATGGATTGATGCTTGGTGGGGGAGGAGGTGGAAGAGGGCAGTCCTCCTTCAGAGCTTTTTGACCTACTTGGCTGACCGAATAGTATTAATAAAATCCTCATGGTGCTGCCTCCACTTAGATTTCTTCCCTGGCTGTTTCTGTAATGGAAATAAAGGAAAACACAAACTATATTTCCCCCTTGAAAAGGACAGGGGGAAATCTTAGAGTTCTTCCTTTCTGAGAAAAAGGAAAAATATTACAAACAAGAGAAATTTGATTTTTTGAAAGGCATAGGAAAGATGATTTTGCCTTTTGCTAAATAGAATAGAAAAGACACTCTGACCAACACCTTCCATTCTCCTCCACTTGTCAGATTCTTCTTCTTGCTTTAAACCTTTGTGCACTTCTGTTTCTTTCCACAATTAAAGGACATTTTACAATGGCAGTCTGCATCTATACCAAATCAGCAGTGATTTGGCATCTCTGGGTAAAATTATACACATTCATGTCTAAGTGTACTCCCGTCCTCTTCAGCAACACATGAAAAAAACTTGTTCCAAGTAAGAGCTTAAGCCTCTTTCCCACCTGTAAATAAGTTCAATTCAAATATATTCTTAAACCCTTGAGTTCAATAGCAGTGAATCTCTGTAGCTTTATCTGTGGAAGATTTGGAGCTACTGACAGCTCTTATGTCCAACCTGGGGCATTCATGCACCAACCGTCTTGGATCACAGTCTCTTTCAGATTTAAGTGAAGAGGAAACTGTTGGAGACTTGTGTAGTCTTTAAAATACATACATGAACACTTACTAGAAGAGCAGAGACACTTACGTGCCCAGAGTAGTCACAGCACCTACTGGTCTGGATTCTGAATGGAGAAATATTCTCAAACACTAGCAGCACAGGGAGTGGGAGGAAAGAATTTGGCACTGAGTTAAACACATATGTGAGACTCATCCACAACATCCAGGCTTTGTCCTCAGAGGAAACAATACTGTTACTGAATTAGACTTCATATGGAAGTAACACACATGCCTCAATTTTAACTATACCTTTTGCAGGGGCTGCCTCTTCACAGTGGTGATTCCTCTTCCCTGCAGTCTCGGTTTCAAAGAGAACTTGCACTTCTTGTTGAAGACTTTCCTGCATATTGAATCATGTCTCAGCTGGGATGCAAAGACAAACAGCTGTTTATGGATTGAAGTCATGCTTTGTTAATGATGCTTCCTTACTCAGGCTTTAAAATTACTATTCCTAGGAGCAGGGAGCTAAAGCAGTATTTATTAAGTTCAGTTTAACTCCTGCAAGAGTTCAGCAAAACTTTAAAATGCTGTCCAAGTACAGCTGCAGTACAACACAAATAAGAACTAGAAAACATTTCTAGTTTGTTCTGCTCAGGGATATGCTGGAGGCCCGTGCAAATGGCTTTCAGAAAATAACAAACTGGGTCTGTGCACAGGAACAGTCCCATTGGACTACCGCCTCCCCCCTTCACTTGTTTTTCTTTCTTCCTTGGTTAAGAGGGAGAACAGACTGATCCTGTTCAAGGGCTTGATATTTACATTATTAGTTCTTTGAGTTGATAAGTATTACAGACCGGGGGCTCCCCTGACAAGCAGCAGCACTGTCCATCCCATCAACACCACTGAAACAGCAACAGTCCCAGGCTGAAAGGGAGCAGCTGCTTACCAGTACACATAACCTGACACCTCAGAAGGAAAACTAGGGATAACACCTGCAGCTGACAGCACAGGGAAATTTTAGGTAGATATCCGGTGCCAGATTTGTGGAAGAGCCTCACCTCACAACAAAGGAGGTTTTAGCGTTCAGAAAAGTCTCAGATTTTAGCACCAACCTCACTTTTCTGCAACAGGATGGTGAATCACCACGAAAGTGAGGACCAAACTACCTCCTCTCTCTTGTAACTGTGGATCACACCTATTTGAGCCTGTCTGCAGCTGGTAAATGAAACACCCCATTCCTATCTCCCTTTGCTTACTCCCTGTTTCCAGTTCTCATATTCTTCTTCATCTTCTCATGAATTTCTCTATGCCATCCACTGTCTTCCCATGGGAGTTAAGCAGCTGCCTGAGCAGGGTATTTTAGTTACAGCTCAGCTGGGCCAAAAAGCACCCCATTCTACTACAACACACATTTCTAAATTCTTTTTTTCCTTTGAACCTTTCTACTCATGTGCTTCAGGTCCTTATCTTCTGTTTCTAGACATTTTTGTCAGTAAACTTGAGAGGAGGATTTCTCTGCTGGACCAAGATGGCAACAGATACCTGTGTCTTGCTCACCAAGGAGCATACCAGTTGTGCATCAGTGGGACAAAGAGGCATTACAGGACCTGAATTTCATGCTAGTCATAGTGACAAGAAACTTTCTGCCTCCCTCAGAACATAGATAGCTGTCTTTTCAAATGATTTTGCTAGATTAAACCATCACATTCTTCATGCATCTGATCCGAGATACCAAACACAGAACTACTAACACAGGGTAGTTCCACTTTCATCTTAGCACTCATAGTCGCTCCAGCTTACAGTGTATTTTTCTTGCCTACTTTTTTTCTTGCTAAATCAGTTTTCAGTTCTATTGCAGAGCTGATCTGATCTACTACAGAGCCACAGATTCAAACTGAGGAGGAAAGGGATGTGTGCAGAGCTCCCCCTTGCAGAAACACCCCATAGTTGGGTTGTGCCAGGGCAAGCAGTGCAGCCACCCATTCAGTTTGCAATCCAGGGATCAGTGAGGTAAGGGGAAATCTTTTCATTCACTTCAGCAGGCTTTGGAACAGAGCCTGGTGCCCTCATTATGCTGTCAAAAGGACTACTTATCAGATGGTTTATTAGTCTATTTTTCCCAGGAAGCCTGAAATAAATTCTGCCCAGAAACCTGGAACACAAAGGAAGCTTCAGGTTGGTAACTTATGTCTCACCAAGAGGTAATATGTTATTTTAAATGCAATATATGGTAAACACCTGGTTTTGGACAAGCAGTTAAATTAAGATAGTGCAAGACTGCAGATTGAGTCACAACACTTCTGTGCATGTTCATTAATTATCTAATCAAGTTCACTAATGAAAGTAGTTATTAGATCATTTGGTCTTTTAAACAGAAAAAAAGTTTTGTTTTACCAGAACATCCTGTGCAAAATGTCTTCCACGGGTTGTACAAGATATCATATCTTGACTTTGGGCAGCTGTGTAAAATTCAAACCATGAAAGTCTTGGTTATGCAGTACAGGATGGCTTGACTACAGTAGAGTCAGTGTTTGGACGGAACCCTTGCCGATACAGTATTTAATTGGCAGAAAGGGGCATCTACAGTCATGTGCCAGTGCTCCCTTTGGCAGAACTACCTTATTTATCTTGTTGCTGTGAAGCACAAGCTCTCTTTACTACGATGGACAGCTTTGTGTTTTCCACATGACAGCTCAGGCATGTCTTTTCACAATGACATCACAGTTGGGCAAGGAGATGATGGAAGAGTACTCAGGTTCATCATGGCCTAAATTCAGAGAAGGGGGGCTGGAAAGCAAGAGCAGACAATCTGCACTCAGATTTATTCCACTTCATTTGTAAGTCATCACGAGATAGCGATGACCAGTAGCGGCTCAGGGTAAACCATCGCTACTTGAGAAAGTAGTAGGTGTCACCCTAAGTGTGACATGATCTTCATTCTTAAGACAGAACATTTTCATGACATGCTAAACAGCATTCTAAGATGATCTTACTTTGTAGATGTCAAAGTTGTGGGGATTTGTTTTTAAATCAGTAATTTTTTTATAACCTTTCTGTCTCCAATGGCAGTCACATATTCTCATTTCATAGCAGTGACATTACTTGTATTAAACAAAATCAGCTTTTAGAAAATTTGCATAATAACAAAGAGCCTTTTTCATGAGACTTGTAACATAGTGGGAAAGATTTAAGTGTATCTTACCTGCTCTTGCTGAAACAAAAGAAATCCTTAGTCTTACTGAGCAGGTGTGCAACTGCTTTTGTTCCTTACCTTTTCCTTCAGATTTTATCATTCTCCAAGGCACTTACTACAGTGTTCCATCTATTACAAGCATAGAGGAACAAAGCAATTCCATAACCTTTTTGACTCTTACTCTATTGCCTCTGTTGAAATGTCTTTCCACTTTTGCTCCCAAGCAACATCTTTCTGTGTGTCTGTGCTTAGTCCAGACTATACTCTTCCTTTCAAGCATCTTCCTTTGCCTCCCTGAAGTGCTAAGGCTTGGACAACTGGCCCAGGCCAGAGTTGACCTACATAAATCCTATATATTTTATAACTGATAACCACTCTGCTAGTAGGTATTGTACTAAGTTATAACAACCCACTTATGCTGATGTAAAAAGTGCTAAAGCATTGAAATACTGAGGCCTGAACAACAGGCCCCAAGCCAAAGCTGCTAACTTAGTATGTAATCATTGACAAAGTACGTAAGCTCACTAGTGAAAGATGTGGCCTACAATATAATCATTAGTGAGGACAAAATGCTGAGAAAATGTATCGCCTTGTTCAAGGCTGAGAACACAGGTATTTGGCCTTGTTAGAAACTCCCTTGGTCTCTCCCCTGAGCCCTGGCCAGGCTTTGGGTGGAATCCAACAGGAGAATGAGAACAGAAATTTTCTGCTCAAAACAGAGGTGCCAGCTATTCTGGCTTGCTGATTTTGGGGTATATAAGGCTGGACCTGCTCACAGCGACTTTGGAAGCCTCACCTATGGGTGGGCACACCATGTAGGTTTTCCCCCTTGCCGGGACAGGCTCTCCAAACCCTCGCTGTAACCGGGGCTGCCCAGCCACTGCAGGTCTGGATGATGGCAACGTATGCAAGTGGTGATGCATTTTTCTTGATCACTATTCTTCTCTCTTGTGCAGTAATGATGTGATGGATTACCCTGTATTTTCCTGTTTATTGCTTTAGGTGTACTATTCTGTCTTTTCTTGCTGCATGTTTTCTGTATTACACTGTTACATTCATTACCACCAGTAAAATACACCTACTCTTTTCACTCTGGTGTCTGAGTTTAACTGGTATCCTTAATCAGCAAACCACTCCCCCCTCTCTTTTATTTTGTTCTAATTCCCTCAAAGTTTTGACTGATACAGCTTTTTTCTTTTTTAAAAAGAATTAAAAAAGGTCACAGAATCACAGAATCAGCAATGAGAAGTCAGGAAAAAGGACAATTTGCCACAGATTAGTTACTTCAGACATGTACAACAGCAGACAAGTTAAGGACTAGTAAAGAACATGTGCATTGTCTTTAGTAAAAGATTTTCCTTTTCAGTAAATGACAAAAATCACATTCTGCCCAAACCACTGAACAGCATCTGTTACTCGCTTGTTCCATTTAACTCCTTTCCTGGTATCTGACTCATCTCAATAGAATGGTTTCTCAAATCTCCTCTTCTGCCTTGTTGTCAGGAGTCATGAGTACTAGGGGGTCAGCCTTCATTAATCAAAAGCTTGCAATTCAAGCTACCATGCATCAGCAATTACATAAGTGACAATTATGGCACAGGCAGACCCTGCTTAAGCCTTTGAACCAGATGAAAACTAGTACAGATACCAGCTAAATGAAAACCCTGAAACTTGTTTTAATATTTGACAATTTCTACCAATTTGGTTAACATAGGCTCTTGAACAATCTTAGAAAACGAAGGCTTCATCCAGATGTGAATACTGTATTGACACATCAGTTTTCTGATCAGTGATCAAGAGACTAGTAGACTTAAATGCCTGTTTCCTTCTCCAAAACCATGTTACTTTATGCTTTCTTCCAACAAAAACAAGTACTTCGAATTGTTTCTGTACATTAGAAGTCTTCATCAGTCCTTCTGTTAGCTTGTCTCCATCTAGAATTCACAAAACTATTTATGGAATATTTAAGACACTTTGAATTTAGTAGTAGTCAAGCCACTCTACTGATGTCTTGGTTACTGTCTTCCTTACCCGAAAAAAGGTGAACTTGACACCCAAAGGCAGAAGATTGCTCAGTCTGTACGTCCCGAAGACTGAAAGCCGAGCGTTTCTTGTGAATGCAGAAGGATTCACTACAAATCCTATTAATTTCTTTCACACGTACAGACTGGTCACAGTCAGAGTAATTCACAGGCACAGTAGAGACTTAAGATCGCATCAAGCCTAAAGATACTGGCCCTCTGCTCATCTTCAGAAAGTTTCTGCAACAACTGCAGTGGGTCTTAAGTTTGTATTTCAGTGAAACCAAACTGAATGCAAGACTCGAAGAACAGTTATTTCTAGAAAATTAATACAATGGCTATCTGCAACATATGGTATTTTTCTAAGTATCTGCTCTTTTGTTTGCCATACTACTTAAGATGAGTACTTTCAGCAAAGCTGATTTCAGCAGCAACAGTAAGGTTCACTGACTACTGTAACCACAACACTTGTTGCAACAGATGTTATTTGCTAAAAAATGTTAAAACTCAGGTTAGGTAACAGGGTTGTCCAGCTAGACAACAGCTTTTCAGACACCTGTTTACAAAAGATTATTCTACATCTTTCATAACAGTAACCAAACAATAAATTGCCAACCCAGAAAAGAACTAAGGAGCGGGTGAAAACTCCCTGACTTACAAAAATATCAAAATATGTATTTAACCAACAGTATAAGAGAGAAAACATAAATGGATATCCTAGTTTGTAAACTGAGTAATTTAATAGGAGACTCTAATTGGATCAAATCTGTAGGATTCTGATTTGTTGAATACATTCCACAAATATATATATATATAAAACTTTGTCCAGTGATAGCTTATAAGAAAAATATTTTTTTACAATTTTAATATATTTCTATTGTAATGAAACTTTGCAACAGCTGCCATGTCACTCATGACAGAATACATTGTTTTACGTATAACTTCATTTCAGAAAGAATGACAAGTTACTGGTTCTTGTTACAGTAATATCTGAATGACCCTCTTTGAGCATGACTGTCAAAGCTATGAGTTGGCAGTTCTCTTCTCAATACAAGTTAAAACTTAAGGATGTTTCCACAATAAGTTCCTCAGTTTCATCAAGACAGCTTCAGTCCTTGAATGTTTTGTTTCAGATTGAGCAATTCTTTTTCTTGCCTCGTTTTCTCCAATTTAAAGACTACCTTGTTGGCTTTCTTCTCCATTCTGCGTTCCTGAGCATACAAATAATTAGAAATTTACAAAACAGGCATAATATACAAAAAGAAACCATTCTAATTAACAGTTCTAGATAATGAAAAGAGCAGCAATCTGCACAACAGTATTATTTACGGCACTAAGTAGTCAAATGAATATGTGTACCACCAAGATTATAATTTTTAATTAGCTGAATCTTCTAATATGCTGACAATTTCTGTTCCTAACTAAAACAACTAGTATATGATTGTGGCCAATTAGATTTTCCAGACTTTCAGAGACTTTTCACTTTGGGTGATCTGAAACATCGTAACTGTTTTCTTTCCTTCCTTAAATAATAAGGAAATGAGGGCTCCTTCTGAAGCTATCTCTGTAATGGTGGCCACAATAAGAGACCCAGAATTTCTGTATCAGAAATTAGGATGACGAAATTATGATAATTTTTCTTTCCAGTAGATTTTTTTTTTTTTGAAGAAGCAATAAGTAGTCCTTTTAGACCAGTAAGTTTTTCCTATCAATTGCCAGACACAAGAACCAGTCAGCTTTAAAAAAAGTTCGCTAGGAAGAATTCAGATAATATTACAAGTTTTTTCAGGGTTTTATTTTAAATAAGGCATACCTTTCGCTCCTCTTTTATTGCCTGTTTTCTAGCTTTGCGATCCTCTTTGCTCTCGTCTTTGGAACGGGGCTGTGTTGATGCTCTTGGCAGATCACTGCCATTTATCATTTGCATGCGTTCTGTCTGCTTAGCAGTAAGACCTCTCTGAGGCAAGATATGTAGAGGTATTCCAGTCTTCTGGGAAATTTTTATTGGTTTGGGCTAAAATAGAGAGTACGTATGTATTAATGGCCCCTAGCTTTCTCTCCAAGAAATGCACATTGCACTACTTTATCAGTGTAAAAACATAATATTCAGATTTAACAGTAATAAACATGTAAGTTTCCTCATAGTGTTTTCTTCCCTGACAAAAATGCACATTAACCCCAAAGTAAGAAATCAAACACATCTGTGAACAGAATCTGACCTCCCAGAAGAAGAAAATTCCTCTTTTTTTTTTTTTTTCAGTAATATTTAAATAAAAGAACTTATGTAGGCACTTAGTATTCCTTCCTAAGCTTTCAAGAAAAATGTTTCCTTTCAAAAATCTGGAACATCAAGCTGTGCTCTAATGATGGGGAACATTTGAAAGGACAAAAAACTAGAAAAAAATGTTTCAAACTGTAAAAGGGAAATAGAAGCCTATTTTCAAGAAAAAAACCCTAATATATGGTTGAAAGAATCAGGTTACACAAAGGTATATCACAGATAAAAACAAAGTAAATTCCTTGCTCTCAAGTTTTGGCCTAGCTATTACAGAAATTTTGAACTTACTCATTTTTCCTTCTAATAGAAAAAAAAATAAATAAAATATAACCCCTTCTTCAGTGAAGAATACCAGAGACTAACACCCTCCCCAACTCTCTCTTCGTCTCCCTCCTTCTTTTACAAACAGATAGCCACTGAGAAAACAATCACTTCTGTCTCAAGTTTTCCCAGGCCAGGGTGTTACTCAGAACAAGTTTAATGATTTTACCTTTGATGGCTCCTTAATAAGTGTTGGGTGATTATATAAATTTGAATACGTACCTAGGTCACAAAGGAAAAAAAAAAGTAGTGAAGAAAGGCTTGCAAATAGAAATTAGGTAAATTTATTATGAATTGTACTACCACTTAGCCTTTGAAAATTCCTGCTCTTGGGCTCCAGCAGCATAAACCATTTTGCCTAAAGCACTGTTACAAGCGTTCTGAGATTGTCTATCAATTATTTTGAAATCCTAGGAACAAACAAGCAAACTCCAAACACTTACTCAAAATGGATTCACAATCCCACTTTTCTTTTGGTTCCTCAAAAACTACAGCTACTATTTCTTCCTTTTCCTCTTCACTTTGTTCATTCACAGGAGAGTCTAAATCTTCACAGGGTTCAAGAGCATCCAGTTTCACACAACTTCGAAGAAGTACAGAGAAGAGAAAAAATAAGATTTATCTTTACTTGAAAATGTGTAAGTAAGTAAATCTGGCCTCCCCTCAGTAAAATCCCAAACCAAAGAAAGCTACTCCCACCGAAATCTGCAGCAAAATTAAATTTCCTTAAGTAAGCATCCCCAAAATAAACTGAATCATTGGGACAAGAGACACAGTCTTAAAAGAAGTAATTCTGCATTTCAAAAGTATGCGGTGCACAATATTTGTGACTGGAAGGCAGGAAGAGAAGGGGATATACTTTTTAGCTGTAAGCAAGGCAGCTCTAGAGGGGATTATGTACTCTGCTACAGACCAGTCATCTTTCAGTACAGGAGACACATTACTGTATCTTTCAAACAGGAAACACAAGACTAATGTGAGGATGTATAGCCATTTAACTTTAGAGTAGTATCACTTGCTTTAAGACAAAATTAATATACTGAGGAAATGCAGTCTTACACTGACGTGGGGTTGCTTTATAAGCACTGACTTTTGCAGTGCTCCACACAGTGGTACCCATGCAACAGTCACCTGCAAGTTTATTATCACATAACTAGGTATACAGTGGAATCAGCTGCATGCCAGCCAACACGACAGAATACACTTGGCTACAGAGTCTGTTAAAAATGTAAGCAAATGTGTAAGGAGAAAGGTAAGTTACACTAAAAAGGGAAAGGAAGATGCCTCCAGATATTACTTGCACTAAATTCAGCACAATTATACAAAAGGAGCATAATCTCACATAAACCAAAATAAATGCCTGCACTTAATTTTATCATCTCAAAAGACTGACATTCAGTGACATAAAAAAAAATAAAAATGGGTAACACTCATACGTAGCTGCTTTTACTGTAGGATGTAATCATTGAGTATGTGAACTGGAAACAACATACTCAAACTTTCAATATAAACACAGGATTACCTAACTCCTTAGGTGAAACAGTACTTCTGGGAATACATACTTCTTTGCTTTTTCTTTGTAGTAATCGTTGAGGACTTCCTGCAACCGAGCATTGTCTGTGTTAATATAGCCTTCCAGCTCCACATTATCCAAGGCTCCAATTTCATCTTCATCAAATTGTTCAAAAAACTAAAATAAAGGAGTATCTATAATTAGATCACATTTGTTGTGCAACTTCTTGATAGCTTAAAGAAGATCGACACATTTCTTTCTATATGCCCCTTTTTCCTCTCCCCTCTCATCTGCTGAACAACTGCCAAACACATCTGCAGTAGGATTTCCTCCTTATTGTCTTTCAGAACAAAGTTATTTTTTAACAATATGTAAAACAGCTTCTGGAAAATGTTTCTTATTCTGATGCATTATTTCAATTTGTAATTAAAACGCCCGTCACTGCTCAGAACAAAAGTTACACAGTATTTCCACTGCTCTGACACCATTTCATGAATGTATATTTGGCACAGTGAGGAGAAAGTGTGAAAGAAATGAGTCTTTACCAGGCACTTGTACATGATTTGCTGTGTTGAACTAAGCCTCTCAGACAAAATAACACCAACTATGAATGCTCATTACAGTGACAGAAGTAATTTTGTTTAACTACATTTGCATTAGGCCTTTTAAGAGCAATTAACACTACAACCTATTTAACACAAGCCTCTTAATGCACACAATATTAAATGTGGAATATGTGCAAAGAACAGCTGTTTGATGCCCTGACAACTGAAGGCAGTAAGAATTTGCCCAGGCATACAGGACATCACCTTATGAGGTGCATCAGAAGAAAAAAGAAGCTTTTAATAGCCTTATGTTTAACAGTTACATTCTTGAGCTGCCTCACCTTCTCAAATCTGTCATCCAACAGTGTTAACTGCTCATTCCTTCTCATTACTGAAGAGGTCATAGAATATTCTGTGAAACGACTCCTGGTTTCTTCTTGCATAAAAAGAAATTCTTTTGTCTGTCCATTAACCCCATCATCTGATAAAGGACCTTCTGAATCATAGTCTTTATCATTACTGCAACTATCATTTTCATCACTATCATCTTCCACATCTTCCCATTCATCTTCATCTTCAGCATCTGATCTCCTGAACAGAAGTATAAAACATTTTTAGAATATGGACCTTTGCACAGCTCTGACCAGTGTTGGGTTATGTGAAACAATTTGGCAGTAATAGATTTAAATCTTCAGAGGAAAGAAAAAAAGTGATTATTTTCAAGCAAGTAAAACAAGTTTAGCAGTAATATAATGGTACTGCCAAAGTCAGCATAATATTACTTTTTTCTGAAAGCTAGAAATATTTCTGGTAACTGTTGGACCACACATCTGTGCACTGAGTGAAGTTATATTTATATTCAGCTATACATGTCAAAATAAAAAAAAAATACTAGCTGCATTCATGAATATTAAAACTTGCAAAATTTCTTATTGTTCATAAAATTATGAGAATGATACCAAAACCTAAATAAATAACATGCAGTGGGGTATCACATGAAGCATTTGTAAAGGTTCTGGAAACACTCATTAGCCTTAATCAATATCGTTACTGATGCATTTTAAGTGCAGTAGATGGCAGTGTTTTAAACAGTTCAAGAATCCTATTATTCCATACATTGCACCTGTAAAGAAATACATGTAAGCCATGAGCTCAAAGTAACAGACGAAGCCCATCTCATGGATAAGACATGAAAATGTGATTTTGTAAGCTGCCACCCACATAAAACAAATAATACTTTTTTCCTTTAATAATACTTTTTTCCTTTAACACACCTAAGTATTCAATTTGAAATCTGAAACCGTTCTTGTTTCCTACAACAACACAAGAAATAACAAATAGCATCACTCCTATTTACACGTGACAAACAGTTCTGCAAAGCTCTATCTACCCTTTCTGTGGTTCATTTGCTTGTAGGACAAAATCATCTTCCAGGATATTTTCTGGATTGTCAAAGTCAAAATCATCATCAAGAGCTGCAACAATATCAGGGTCAAAGTCTAGTCGTGGTCCTAGAAAGTTAAAAAAACCCCAAACCATAAATATATATGTTTATATTGATTTATATATTTATATAAATATGTATGTTTCTCTGACATTATGAAACTACTTTACCGGATAAAAAACAATCCAACTAGACTGTTAATTTACACTAAGAAAAGATTAAACCTCAGAACCACAAAATTCCTTGATAATATTTGTAGATTTGGTAGAAGCCAGGGCAAGTCACCATCCTCTTGAATTCTCATTCAGAAAAGAACATTCCCCAGAGGTCTTAAGCTTCCATAAATGTATTTTAATATATTTTACTTAGAATATTGTAGAAGAAAAAATATCCAAGTTAAAGTACTGTACGATCAACTGCTAACCCTACCTCCCACCCCCTAAAATTCCCTACATTACAAAAGGTCAGAAAAAAAAAAAGTGTTCTCTACTGCAATTAACAGAAGTGTCTTTAGCATCCTTCTGTCAGGAGAGAGAGAACTGCTATGGTTACTTCCTGTTACAAAATATTAAGATAGTTGTAAAGTGAATGTTCAGTGCAAATATGGACACATAACAAAAGTATACTCACAGCCTGTAACACTGAAATACTACTAATGAAGGAAAGTAAACACCACTCAGTATTTGAAAAGAAGATAAATTTTGAGAGTGAGAACCCAGTTCCAAACTTGGATTCAAACAGACGGGAGTAACAAATCAACAGCATTATCTACAGTTTTCCCCGTTATTAGGTTGTATTAGCTACACAACAGCAAGATATCATGGATTCTGCCCCCTCAAACAGAGCTAAAAAGCTATTATTAGTGAATCACAGAAATAGGTCTCAAATTGAAACACAGGTCTCATAGATCACTCTTTGTGTCTGTTATTGAGCCTGTTCTACACCAAAACTAATATGACACTGTAATCAAAGCCGCAATCACCACCTAGTACCTAGATGGCAACTCAACGTTACAGAAAGGTAGAAGATTTAATGATACCTGAAACAGGAGCAGCTTTATTTAACAAGCCCACATCCTCTTCAAACTCTGTGGCAAATACTGAGGAAGGCAACTTAATAGATGGAGCCTTAGGAAAAGAAACAAAAACCCATCATCACAATATATCTGTTCTCAGGTTCTCATCTGAGCTCACATTAACAAAAATGTGCCGATAATCATGTGGCCAAAAGAAACTCTGTGAGTGCTACTTATATATTAAGATAAGCTCTGCTTTATTGGTGGCTAATTTTCAAAGTTATGCAATGAAAGCCAGGTAAAGTGTTGACAGCATTAATTCTCATGTCAATATTCTCCAGGTACAGAGACAGAATTTTTGCATCTCTGAAGCTTTCTAGAGAATGGCTGTACAGCAGGCACAATGAAATTTATTATTTTTTTTGTTAACGCTAACACACATTTAAAACTACCCCTTTATTGAAAGGCTTATTAAAAGCTCACTAACACGCACATCTAAAATAATTTTAAGGTACAGTTTGGTGATACTACATAAGATTTAAAGTTATTTCTGACTAAGAACATTAGTTTCAACTAAAATTACAGTATTTGGTTAAACCAAACTCCCTCAATTAGAAGTGACTGACTAGTAATTGCATACCTCACTGCTTGAAATTACTTCTTGATTTTCTGTTCCAATGTGATCTAGCATCATGAAATTCCACAACTTATGCCAGCAATTTAAAAATTTGGTTTTATTCCCTCTGGGTTCTGTTACATTCCACTTCAAAACCATGGTGTATTGGTAATATAATCTGGTATATTCATAACCCTTAGGGCATTCAAAAGTTCTAGAAATCTTAGAAACAAATGCCAACCCCAGAAAAACATATGAGTTGTTCAAACAAATGCCTTTGTAATCCATCTCTGTCAAGAAAAGCTTGTTTTGGGTACACAAAGTGTTTTAACACTGTGCTGGCAAAACACTGTTCATCAATAAACTTTGGCTGCTCAACTTTTGTTTTTACTTGTAGGAAAGTCTGACTGTGGGTCAAAAGGATCCTAAATAAATAAATATTGATATAATATATATGTCACAATCAAGATAACACGTTGAATATGGTTAATGTGTCTACAGGATGCTCAACTCCAAAGAACAGCATACGATTATTATTAGTAAAACCACTACTTACTGGAACTCGCTGAATTTCATCTTCTATGTGTCCCTCATTTGTGACAACAATTCTGCTTTGCTGTCCACGCACAGAAGGGACAAGCTCAGAGGGACCAGAGGCTTCTTTTAGATGCTGCAAATAGTCATAGTCATCATCAAAGAAGACTCCATACTTCCGCTGCTCTTCCCTCCTTTGTTCCTCATGCCCCTTGGAATTGTAAAAAGAAATATATTTAGTTACTTAAGTCCATTTTAAACCTATTAGCAAAAAGAAAATACATCTATTAAGAATGCCTGAATTCTAAAGTCCTTTTAGTCCTCTCTCCACTCATTATCCCAGTGTACAGCCAATTAGGAAGTTGTGGCCATCTGGTTCAGCATTTAGATGCTGTCTGAGCCAGACCTTAAATAACTTTTTCCATAAGCAGCACAACTAACAAAGCCTGTCTTTTCAGGGTGGGTCAGACAGGTTTTGTGGTTTAATATGTTTATAACCATAATGCCAGTTCAATGCACCAAATTCCCGACATCATCCCCTTCTTTTTAATAAGCTGGACCAAAAACTACCTTCTCTCAGGTTGTTTTTGAATTGTACAATTGCATACCCACTTTTCTCTCCTGCAGCATTTCTCATCTGAATGAACATCAGTATCAAAAGCGAGTATTTACTTTCTGTGTAGGCAGCAGAACTCTCTGGGGTGCAGTATCATCAGCAGCAAGTGGATCCCTCTGACTTCTGTGCACTAAGTGAAATGTTACCGCTTTCTTCTTGTCTATGAAGGGTTTCTTTTTCTTGTGAGGCTGCAAAAGGACATTTGGTTAATCATTAGTAAAAAATTATATATTAAATGCACCTAAAAAGAATCTTTTGCTTGGAGCACGCTACTGTATTCCCTTTAAGGCAATGTCTTATATACTTAGAGACAAAGGAAAAAGGGACTAGTGGTAGCTTAACTCTTCTCACCACACGTACAACAGCCATTGCTTATTTTCTAATAGCATATGTGGCTGTATTCAGCTGCAAAATAGCAATACAACAGTACAATAAATATTTGATTACAGCATATACACCTTAACATATAATCCTTGAAAAGACATTTTAAATAACTATCTTCCAAACACGGGGTTAAATCTGAAACAAACTTAATCCAAGAAACACAGGAAACTGACATGAGGAAATTCATCTAGACACACCTAACTTCTTGAAAATTGTTTAGACACCTGTTCCTACACCAGTAATTCTGTATCAACCACAAAAACTATCGACTGTACCATTACACAGACATGGCTCTAACAGAAAAAATGTATCTGCATTCTGGATCAACAAAAATCTAAAGTATTCTTAACTGGGTGAAAGTCTTTTCTGCAAGTTAGCATATCTGACGTGGGGAAATACTTTTATCAAAATTTCCAGCTTTACTTACCTACGAGAATGTGTTAATAGCAAATATATGCAACTTGTGAACTACTCTATGGATCTAACCTATCTTCTTTACCTGGTGACTTTAAGTAAACATGACACACTATGACATATCAAAGTTCAGAGCCTATCAACCGCCACCATATATTTTGATATGTGCTTTAAAACCTTACGCTTGGCGCAACCATCAAAGGAAACGCTTCAAGTTTTTGGAAGCGGGCACCTGCTGCCCCTACAAAGTTGCCGGTGACCGGTGGTACCAGGGACGCCGCAGGAAGCCGAGCAGGACAGCTGCCCCCGCTCCCCGGGGGCTCAGGGTACACCCCTCGGGGCTTCGCCTTAGGTTGGGGCGCGCCTCGGCCGCGCCCGCCCCGGCGGCCGAGGCCGCCGCCGCGGGCCCGGGGCACATCTCACGGGCTGGGCCGGGCCGGGCCGCGCCGGGCAGCGGAGGGCTCCCGGACAGCCCGTCAAGCAAAGCGGTCAGTGTGGCGTTTCTCCTCTCCAGACCGCCCTACGGAAACGGCCCGGTTTCAACCCAAGCACTGGGGGAGAACGGACGGACACGACAGTTAGTGAGCCGCGCGCGGCCGCCCCATCCTCTGCCCCCCGTCCCCCATGACCCCCTTCCCCTTCTTCCTCCTCCTCCTCCTCCTCACCATGGCGCAAGGGCAGGCCGGGCAGCGCTACGGCCGCTCCTGGCACCCCTCAGTCCTTCTCGGTCTCACGCGGGCCGGGCGTCAATAGCACCCCGCCGCGGCCTCCATCTTGGGATAAACCAGTGACCAGCGCGGGGGAAGGCGATAGGCTACCGGTGCGGACAGGTCTTTTTTTACCCCAGTAACACAAAACCCGACAGCTTTCTCAGACTTAAATAGTATTTTAATAAGCGAGGCTCCGTGAAAGCAAGCAGGGTACTTCTCCCACTTTCTGGAAGCATATGTCCCACTTCTCCCCCCACCTGACGGAGAATGGTTGCGGCCGGCGGCAGCGCGCTCTGCAAAGGGACAAAGGGCAACGCGTCTGCGCAGCGGCCGCGCTGCCGCTCGCGGGATGGGGCGGGGCTCGCTGGCGGGGAGGCGCGGCCTAGGGCTCTGGCTCCGCCCCCTGCTCGAGCCGGAGCCGGGCCGGGGGCGGGGCGGCCGCTGGGGCGGGGCGGGCACCTGACGGGGCCGGGGCGGGGCCTCCGCCGTCCCCTCAGCGGCGGCCGCGTCTCCGCCAGCGCCGTCGGGGTTACTCCGCTCGGCGGCCCTGGTGGAGGCGCCTGGTGGTGCGGCGGCGGAGTGCGGGTCTCCGAGGCCGCCGCTCCTGGCGGCAGCACGAAACCCTGCCCCAGGCCCCGCACAGGCAGAAAACCTCCAGCGCGCCCTACAACGGCAAGGGCTACAGCTGCGCCTCTCGCCGGCCCAGGCGAGGGAGATGAGAGAAGAAGGTTACGTGACAGACGTTAGTCATTCCACTTACTGCACTAAGTGCTCAAGCGATACAATAAAATACACTAAACTTTTACAAAGAACCTGTGTGAGACAGGAGGCACGGCACTACTCGCCTTCTGGCCCGGCAGAATGAGCCAGCGCCACAGGGGTCAGACACCCTCCCCCCCCCCCCCCCCCCTTTGCATTCTGGCTCTTCACAAGCTCGTATCCAGGCTGAATTTGAAGGCTCAGGTGTAAATATTTAAATATGTAAGTGTTCATATTATCAGTATTTCGCCATCTATGAGTTCTTACTTCCTGTGATATATCACTCTAGCTGTATAAATTATACCTTTGCCACGTAGCTTGCCTGCGCACGGACACACAGGCACACACGTACATGCTCCTTCCCAAGAAAAAGAAAAATATGCTTGGAATTTTAGGAATATGATGTAAAGCCATTTTGTTACATCGCAAAAAGAAAGTGTAAAGGAGTAGTTTCTTCCATGCACATACAGACAATTAAAACAGTAACAAATACGAAAAGGTTGTTACTGAAAATTAAGAATTATCCACATATGATATGTGTATATATACACACATGTAAATATTTATGTATATGTATACTTTAAAATGTTAGCTTTAATCATATTTGAGTGGATTTCGTTGGTTTTTCAGTAGGTGTCACTAAAGATCCAAAAGAGCCCAGATTTTCACTCTTGTGGCTATTGTTGTCTGAAGTCTTGCATCTTTATCATCAAGTTTCCTCACATCACTCTTACGGAAGTGCACTAACTAATCTGATCTGCTCCATCGGTTGAAATGACTCTTGTACTCAGGGGATTCAACTTATCCCTCCATATATCTGTGCAAAAGCTATACCTTCCTTTCCTCTTCCTAGAAGTACAAGGTGAGTATCTTGTTGCCGTCAGTCGTCTGAAGGCTGCCATATACACCTCCTGGTACAGAAAGATTAGTAACCCTTCCACTGCATGCCATTAATGGGTTTTTCAGGACTGCACCTAACAGGAGCAGCTCTCTTCCCATGGTATGTCTATGCTGCAATCCCAGTGACAGGTGGAATAGCTTTTCACAAGGTAACTAAGAGCAGAATCACCCACCTATTAAAAATACAGTGCTTATCTGTGGAGTAACGAAGTAGATTAGATTATTCCTTACTGCTTCCAGGTTCCTGAGGTAGCTCTGGTGTCCACAGAAGTGCAAAGTCCTTGTCTGTAGACTTGGTAACAGGATTACACCTGACAGTAGCCTAAGCCTGGTGACCCCTGTTTTGCTATATTAAGGATACCAATTAAACTCAGACACCAGAGTGAAGAGAGTAGGCGTATTTTACTGGTGATAACCAATGTGACAGTGTAATACAGAAAACATGCAGCAAGAAAAGGCAGAATAGTGCACCTAAAGCAACAAACAGGAAAATACACGCTAATGCATCAAATCGTTATTACATGAGAGAGAGAATAAAGATGCATCACCACTTGCATACGTTGCCATCATCCAGACCCGCAGTGGCTGGGCAGCCCCGGTTACAGCGAGGGTTTGGAGAGCCTGTCCCGGCAAGTGGGAAATCCTACGTGGTGTGCCCACCCATAGATGAGGCTGCCAGAGTTGCTGCAAATGTGTCCAGCCTTATATACCAGAGATCGACAAGCCAGAATAGCTGGCACCTTTGTTTTGAGCAGAAAATTTAATTCTCCTGTTGGATTCCACCCAAAGCCTGGCCAGGGCTTGGGGCAGTAAACCAAGGGAGTTTCTGACAAGGCCAAATATCTGGGTTCTCAGTCTTGAACAAGGCTGAGAAAGGAAAGTTGGATACATTCTCTCCTCACTACTGATTATATTCTGTCTAAGCTGCATCTTTCACTAGTGAGCTTACATACTTTGTTAATGATTACATACTAAGTTAGCAGCTTTGGCTTGGGGCCTGTTGTTCAGGCTTCAGTATTTCAATGCTTTAGCACTTTTTACATCAGCATAAGTGGGTTGTTATAACTTAGTAAAATTCCTACTAGCAGAGTGGTTATCAGTTATAAAATATATAGGATTCATCTATAGGTCAACTCTGGCTTGGGCCAGTTGTCCAAGCCTTAGCACTTCAACCCCCTATCTAACTATGGCAGTACTGTCATTCCACACACCTCAAATCTGGTCTAGGATCATCATGTCTGTCTGGAAGAGGGAAAAGATTAGCTTTTGCTCTCAGCTCTGTTGCTAGTCATGTGTTTCATATGTGTAAGTTAAATTTACCTGTTCATTTTTTTAAGTCTCAGGGTTTTCTGTCTTGCTTTAACTCACATCCCCACCCTGTATTTCCTGATTAGGTCCTTTGTGTTTAGGAGGAAGGATCTGTATTATATGTTCACACTGTGACTAAACCAACAGGCTCCCTAATCACAGGAGATTGATAATATATGTCAACAGTAATACATCTGGTGATTAGTTTTAAGATTGAGGCATCAGCAATAATAAACATCATATTGCCTCCTTTGTTGATACCTAAGGATGAGCCATCTCCTTCCAACCAATTTATGATATATCAAAATTCAAAATCTATTATCACATGTATGTGAAATGTGTATGAGAGAGTGGAGACTCCACTTAAGCTTCTAATTTCATCTAAGCCTTACAAGGCCATCCATCCCACCGTACTCTCTCATTGTGCTCTCTGCTGAGACATCTTGAAGTTTAAACTCAGCAAAGGGCAGCTACAGAGACGGAGGGGAAAAACACTCATGTCACTAACCACCTCTTTTATACTTATGGAAGAAGAATGGTCATTATTGGAATGGTCTCACTGTCAAGGCAGCCACTTGAAAAGTAATATGCTGGAAGCACACATTTCCTTAACATAATCAACAACTTGCCTTCCATGTGAGGATATTTATGCTAATAATTCTTCTCTTAGTTCTTGCAAAGCAGAAGTTATTTCTAAGTAATTAAAAAGCGACAGCTATTGTCAGTCAGTTTGTAACGTTGAAAGACTGGCAGACATACTGTAGACTAGGTTGAACCCTCAGCTGTGCAGTCCATGTGGAGTTTTGTCCATGTGCAGCACGTGTAATTCTGGTGCAAATGTGCTGTCAGTGAAACTGAAACTAGTGAAAGCCACTTCTTGGTGACAAAAATAATTTGGGAAACTGAGAGCATAAATTAGGTCTCTGAACCACTGAGCTACAACACTAACTTTGTATTTTCAAAATAACTATCGCCTCTCCGAACACACCTCTGAATGAATACACCACCCACAAGAGAGCTACCAAAATTAAAAATTCTCAAATTCCTGAAACCTTCCTTCATCTCGTTTCCATGCAGAAGGACTTTTAATTTGGTCTCCAAAGCCTGCTTTCCAACAGGTAACAGCTCTCTGATATTAATTCCATTATGAATGCCCATGTACTTGCTACAGATTCAAGAAGAAAATATTTTCTGTAAAGATTTTATGAACAATTTTATTGAGTTAATTTTCTTCATTTTATATTTTTATATATAGTCATTCATATATATCTATAATTCAAAGAGCTAAAGAGTTGTCTAAGGCACTTGGAACTGTGCACAGCAGAGTATCCTACTGTACAACTTAGGCAGCACACATTTTTTGGCTCGTTAAATAAAAACACCATAAAACAAGCCTAATATATGTTCTCTATAAAAAAGATAATACACATTCTATTTTTCAGATGACAATATTGGAATATTTGTGTGTGTGTGTATATATATATATATATACACACACACTACAGTACAGACAAAACCCCAAGACACAGGTATCATTAATTTGTAACACTTCCAGTTATTTACAATCACAGATATCAATATACCTGTGTAAAATGCAGTATCAGATCAGCTATTTTATAGTTAACCATATTCAATCACACTGTCAAGCTGCCAAAATACAAGTAAATGCGTTCATTTTTTGTTATGTAAAATACACAGCTGAAAAGTTATCAGTATTGATTCTCCACAGCCTCACATCTTTTGAAAGTCACTAATCATGTTGAAAGTACGTTTTAAAATGCCAGCAATTCTAAGCTGATAACGTTTCAGATGATAGATATATTTTTTATAGTTGTCAATAACTATCCAGCATGATGGGCAGTGGGGAACCAAGTCTTGAATTTTGTTTGCCTTATTTTGCTTGTAAATAGGAGCATTTAGTGAAATTCAAGCAAGTTTCTTTGAGCATAATTTGTTTCTATTTTAAGTCAAATTAATAAAAACAATGAAAACTAAGAACTGACCCAGTGCCATTACGTGCTGCAAAATTTTAATTCCAATGAATTCACGTGAAAATTTCATTTCAGGTGACTGTGGCCCACATATAGTATATTCAGCACATACGAACCTCCTGGCTTTATTGGACCCTTGTAAGAGCCTACTGGAGCTTAACCACCTGCACTGGTGTGGATGGGCTATCAAGCCCTCCTTATTGGTGTCATCTCTCAGAGGTGTCCTTGCAGACTTGGTTGGAAGAGGCATATGTGCAAGGATTCCTACTACTGAGTAGTACCTTGCCCCAGTGTATTGCAGCTCTGCCAGAGAAATAAACGTGCTTGAACGCCTGGTGTTTAAGGGACAGTTGGGGCTACAAAGCATGGCATACTAATATTGCCACCACTTACTCTTTGAGCAGTTGTGCTGTAAAACACTGGGAAGGAACGTAGACTTATTAGCTCTTGAGTGTACAGCAATGTGGTCTGCAGCATTCTTGCACCTCTCCTAAATCTGCAGTTTGGTTGTAAATGGAATTCTACTTCTCTTTTAGGGAAAAATAATAAAAATCTTAAGAGCTATTTCAACAGTTGCAGGCAATTCACATGTGCCATCTCCACACTCTTCCCACCCCTATTCATACAGTTAGATGCCCATTCAGACAAGCCATTGATATCTTTTTGTTTCAAATCACACCAGCTAAAATAATAATCCAAAACACAGTATTTCTTTAATTCCAAAATTTATACAAGTTTACAAATCAATATACCACCCCACAAAGTAGTGAATGGAAGAGAAGATGTTTAGCAACATTTTACTATATTATAACAATGTTCAAATATGGTTAAATTTGACATAGTATTGCAAGACTTTTTTAATATAAAGAATTAATGACTGAACAAGGAGATACAGAGAATACTGTTACTTTCTTTGTTCCTGTGCAATGCAATATTTAGCTTCTAGAAAATAATGTAATATTGGTGAAATGCTGTATCTAGTTCATATGAGCTCTGCTTCCATTACAATCCCGAAACAAGATGGAAACACTGACAAAGTGAAATAAGATCTTATTAATCCTTAAAGTTAATAAATAGAAACCTGTCAAAGCATGAAATTGAAATATGTTATTTTTACTCCATTTGTCCCTTTAAAAAATATAGATATACTTCCATAAATTTTTTTTTTTTTTTTCAGATGTGTGTTAAATAGAAGCTTGAAGCTATTCTGGGGAATTTACTTTTCCTTTAATTTGATCCTCAAAATAATATCAACCTAATAAAAACTTTCAGAATTGCTTTCTTTTGTTCACCAAAAGCTAGGTCCCAGCAGCGAGCACTGCACTGAGCTTTGTACAGTAAGAGTAAAGATAGCAACAACAATGGAGCTAAATGTGGGAGCTCCTAAAGGCTGGAGGGAAGTTTATTGTGTTTTTCACCCTGAGTACGTCTTTATTTTAGTTTACAGCAGCGGCACAGGTCTTAACTCCTTGAGATACGAATAAAAACAGATGACGTGAAAATGTTAAAAGATGCAGTTCTGGTAGACCTGACAATTTAATGCAAATGTAGGCTTTTAGCTTGGTTTACTTTATGCTTAAAGTGTTAACAGACATCAAGACATGGGCTCATAATTTAGTCTTTGTTTAGGATGTCAGAAGGGCTCAGCCAGACTTGTCCTACTGGTGCAGTCTGCCATGTACCCGGGTGACAATGTGGCTCTCCCTGCCCTGGCTCAACCCCTGCCAGCTGCAGCTGAAGCAAATTCTCTGTAGAGAAAACTCTCTCTAGTATTTATTACTAGTCAGAGATCTGGGTATTACTAGTCACAGCATCTCTGCTGGAAACAAAGCACTAATCTCACCTGGAAGGAGGGGTCTAATTTCTGTAATACCAGGGACACTTCCCTCCCTTTGTTTCACAGCTTTCATTTGGTTTTCAAGTTAAAAAAAAAGTGGTCTGATCTGGTTTTTACCTGTCAACACTGAAGTTGTGGTGCTTCTCTAAGAGCTGCTCAGTGTGGCCAAAGCAGAAGGCGGGGCTGCCCTGCCCCACACCACATCAGAGGTTGGTGAAGTCCACCACAGCAAGGGACACTCATAACTGTAGGTAAATGCTAAGCCCAACAAATAATACAGTCTTGTAGACCTACAATGGCTGTGAACACTTTCAGTGGTTTTGAAGAGACACTGCTCTTGGTCCTACCTTGTTTCAAACCACTGGTTTAAATGGTATTTAGCTTAAATAGCTGTTAGCATTTAAATATTTTTTGGGGGTACTTGTTGAGTCAACATATATAGCACAATTTGAGGAAATTCAGACAGACTATTTTTCATTTGGAACAACTAACTTCAGTTATAAGGACTAGTACGTGTTACCTGAAAGCAGAGAGAGACAAGAGACATTCTAGAACCATTTCTATTTGTTATGCGAAGAAATTAGGATTTGATTAAGCATCCATTCTTCTGCACCCACAGCAACATCATGTGATGCATGATCCTACTGATAAATGTGATAGATGAGGTCATTTCAGAAACCACTACTTCAAGCTATTCATTTTCTCTTTGTGTGCATGTAGACATGTGAGTTCCTATCTGACTCTGTATGTGTGTAAGGTATGTGTGTACGGTTTGTCATCTGTTGTGGATAACGTTTAAATGATTTGTCCAACTTGATAAAAATTAACACACTGATCCCTTTTAGCCAGCTGGACTGTACTATGCATTGCATGCAATGTGGTTTTTTTTTTTCTTTGCCTTTTTACACATTTTTTTTTCCTCAAGGATTACTCACTCAGGGGTTTCTCAGGACTTAGCCTGATTTTTCCCTTATAACAGGCATGCAGCACCACAGGCAGTTACATACATGACTTATTACTTCCAATGGGCTGTTGTAGCAACTTGAAGACATTTGAAGTCATCAATACAGAGGACTAGGAGATACAGCAGAAACTGACTTCAGGCAGCTCAGTAAGGTAAAGCAAATTTTCTTCACTGCACATAGTGACATACCAAAATCTTGTTATTTTTTTATTGCATGGATAACACTTTACAGCTGTCATTTTTTTCTGCCAGTTGATATTTAGAATATAAAAATAGTATATACAATTCTAAGTCTGTGTGTGGGTACAATACACAATGGATAGTTTATAGTAATTCTGCAAGTATACTACATTTTTACATGAGTTCCAATAAAGGTGACTCTTTTTGTCCAGTTACATAAGTTTGCTTAAGTAGTTTGCTGAATTGTGGGCCAAAGAATGCATCTGGTTATTCAACATCAAAATAATAAGAAATCACATAAGAAAATAAAGATTAGCTCAGCATCTCTACCCAGGCTAGTATTCTGCCTCTAACAATGGCTTGTAGCGAATATTTAAAAAACCCCAAACCCAGGAGGAGGACGGGGAAAGCCTAAGTGATACCTTATCTACATATCCTAATGTCTTTTGGCAAAACACAGCTTGAGGAAGTCTGAACCAGAAGTTGTATCCTCATCTTTGTGTTAACTCTTAAAATGAGAAGGTGGCACATGTCTTTCCAACTACGCTCCAGTCTTCTTGCAAAGTCAATTAATTCATTTCATCCTAAGAGCTTAACAAGTTTTACTTTGCTTGTATAACCATATGTACCCTGGCATGTCAGTGGAGCTGCTGTCTTACATAAAGTTTATATAGTCTGACCTTACCTTTGTCCAAGTTACTCCGCCTGTGCAACAGCTATCTTTCTGCATTTAGTACCTTGGCTGCTTTCAAATGTTTCTAAGTGATTAAGGCAACACTGAGGTCGATTTAACGGCTCCACTTGTTTCCTTTGAAGTGAAATACCGTGTTTTATACTTCAGAGTCAACACAGTAGGCCTATATAGCATTTTGGACACACATTTCTAAATTTGGCAACAAAAACAACAAAAAGTTTAAGCAGGAGAACTATTTATTAAGTGCTAGTGTAAGTTTTAAGTTTACTCTTCAAATTCTAAAAATAAAAAATTAGGATTCTACCAGAATTGCTGACAAACCTTAACTCTAATGGCCTGATAATTCCTGTATGATTTAGTGCCAAAGAATACATTTTCACTGCTTCCTTGATGTCAAAGTGGTGTTCCTATATTTATAAAATGATGGGCCTCACAGAAGCTAAACTGTTTTCTGCAAATGGAATCCTAATGGCTCTTATTGATTCCATTAAAAAAGGAAGGTGCTGCTTCCTTTTCTTTGCTACAAGCATGTAGATAGTTATTTTATTTTGTTATTGATATTTTGGGGTCTGTATGTCATTTGATTTTTACTAAAATGTAAGTGATCCTAACAGTCATACAAATCTATCTTTTTAAAAAAATGTTTGTCAATCTCTTTAAAAATATTTAATAGAGAACCAGCTATTGGAAAGCACTCTCCTGTTACTAGAAGTGCTCTTTACTAAAATAATCCATCCCATTTATGCAAACTTGGTCTCGCTGTATATATCAGTAAAGAGGGAGATCTAATTTTAGCCACCAAATCGCCTTCCTGCCTTTAGGCTGACATCTAAACCAACAACCTTCAGTTTTATAAACTAAAAATATTCCACAAGAATCTATTGCAGGTTCTGAGGTAAAAATCACATCTACGCAGACCTTTTATTGCCTGAAAAAGAAATACTTACACTTCACAATGAAAAACTAAACAGGGCACATAAAAGACAAAAATAAATTGTAATATGTACACACATTAGAAAGGATAAATAGCAAATACATTGTAATACTGCATTAAATGTATGCATATGTGAATTCCAGACACCCCCCCCCAATGTTGTGTACATTAATTGAAAGGATAAATAAGTGTTAATATAAGAGAGAGAATTTCTTAGTGTAAACAACGCCACAGGCTTTTTAATAGGCCTTTGGGCCAACTTAGAAAAACCATGTATTGCCTTTCACACTCCATACCACTTAATTTTAATAGTACTGTATTCACATATACAATTTCAGGATAGTATAAAAATGATGGATCTAAGAAGCATTCTTCACACTCAACAAAAACAGGCTGCAGACACTCTAAGGATTTTCCATTCACTTTTACAGGACCACTGGCTGAAGACATAATGATTCATCTGGGAGTTCCTCCTCAAAGCAGTGCAGGAGTCCTTAAATGTATAAAGTCACATTAGTAATCACTGCTTGAGCCTACTAGTAAAGACTTTTGTGTCTAATTTCAACTCTGATTTTGGATTCACACTAACATCATGTTGAAGTTGACACCACTGCCTGCCACAGGTGAGAAAGATAATGATCCCTCTGGTTTGAATGGCAAGTGACAGACAGCAAGCAGTGTTTCTAAACATGAAGAATTTCATTGCATTCATAGTGTCACATTATTTGTCCTTCAAATCCTAGTTATGTATTTCTGAGGATCCAGAGTATGTCAACATTAAAAATCAAAAAATATATGACTTGTTCTGTATGAATGTTCAATGTATTTTCTTGAAGCATGCTCATCAGGATTTTAAAAAATACAGCTGAGTTATACTAGGACTAATTTCTGGCAATTGTATTTACTGGCACCAGAGGAAATTACAGTTCTTCACTAAAGTACTGATGACATGAGGACTTGTGGCTCGCTGTCTTTCTAAGACAGGCTGTGACCACTAAAAAGAAATACATGCACAGTTGCTCACACTCAGGTTTTTTAAAAAAATAATTCCTCCCACTGGCCAAGTGCATCGTTAAGCAGTTCCATCGTTCTACTTTTCTCTGTGGACTGACAAGTGAAGTCTCTCTTCCCCCACGCTCTCAGTCCTTTTTACAGCCCTCTCAGTTACCCTCAGTCACAGCCCTGTGAAGTCTGATGAGTTCCTGGTAACAGGCTCTCGAGCGATTGTCTTCAGCTCTTCCTGACTTGTGGCACTCTGATGAAGAAGTCCATCGACTTGTCTGCATGGGCTAGCCACAGAACCGCGGTCTGTCTTAACACTGACAAAGAGTTCACATGGGTTCTCTTCCTAGACAAATTATTTGTCCATTGATAAAGATGAGGGCCACATGTTTCATTAACCTCAGGGTAAGCTGTAGCACACTCAGTCAAGTTCCAGTGCAATCACAGGTCTTCAGGATGCAATGATTTCCTCAAAGAAAATTGTTAGAAGAAATATGGGATGTGGTCAAACAGTTATGGACGATGAAACCTGAAATGATAAATCATTAAAAAACTTAGAATTGTACTATTTCAACTGACAATGACACTGATCATCCTGCTCTCACAGCTGTTTACTTTTGTTGCCTGAACAGAATTATTCCTGATTTTCCTCGTCTGTGTGTGATTAGTCAGCCCTATTATCCTTTGCTGTGTGTCTCTCTCTACTAGAAAACTAAACCCCCTCAAACAGGGCTATGGTGTGGCTCAGGCACACCATGGTGTATGTCTGTCTGTCCGTCCATACATTAACCTGTTGCTGTGGTCCCTGGCACAGTTTTGTTTGGGTCAACCACTGCTCTTCCAGATACTGCCTGGGCATGGCTGGGATTAGCACAGGCCAATAGGCAGATGGAGTATGGGGGGACATCACCCTTTTTTGGGGTCTGAGGCAGAGGTTGACTGTCTGTATTCAAGCTGTGCCAAGCCTGCTGGCCTCAGGGCTGAAGAAGTCTCCAGTCTGTTTTGTTTGCCAATATAGGTTTAGTCACAAGTGCGTCCACTATTTGGAGACACTGTCAGTAAATCAGAAAAACTTTGCTAAGCCATAAAC
The DNA here is from genome assembly GCF_965140245.1 of Athene noctua. Classification (NCBI taxonomy): domain Eukaryota; kingdom Metazoa; phylum Chordata; class Aves; order Strigiformes; family Strigidae; genus Athene; species Athene noctua. Next base: position 69,107,991 of record NC_134037.1, on the reverse strand, counting down.
CTTAAATTTCCTTGTGCAAAATGAGGCTAACAAAAAATTGTGGGTTTTTTGAAGTAAGCAACAAATTCTGTAGCACTGCAAATGCTTTCTTCCTATTAATAACAACCAACTGTAGCACATGAAGGCCCAAATACACCTCACTGGTTTGTAGACTTTTAGGTAGGGCATGTACATCACTCCAGATTGCCTTCATGACAGATAGAGAGGTGGGTGGCTTCAAAGGGGGTTGCCAACCTTTTCTAGAATAAGCTAGGAGCCTACAGCCATTGAAATTCTAACTCAGTTTAAATGCAGTGATTCCAAGCAAAAGGGTAACAAGGGCACCAATATCAGGTGCTCAATGTATGTATCACCAACCTGTTTAAATGGCTTAAAAATATCTATCCATGAAGTAGTAAAAGATGCAGCAACTTTAAAAAAGCAGAGGCAATGATGCACCTAACACAGTAGATTTATGTGAGTTTTTGTTCGACACGTTTTCTCTGAGCAGTTCCAGAGAAGAGCAAAGAAAATAAGCCACACATTACCCCTGTAATGTGGTACAGTACAATACAGGGATGCATTTCTCAAATAAAGAAGATGTACACAAAAGCTGACATTCACAAGTATGCAGCTCATATGCTAAGTGAGAGTACAGTGCATTGCAAAAAAGACACAGGGTTTTGTATTTGTGTAGAGCAACAATATATTGGACTATATATAGCATTTCCATTAGAAGCCCTTTATAAACATCTACTGATATCCTCTACCAAAACTTTTATTTATTTCTCTATTTTTAGAAACTCAGTTTCTTGGATTCTGTTATAAAATAAGAGAAGGAATCAGTCTAAATTACTAGGAGTAGAAAACCAGTTCAACTAACAGTCATTACAGTAAATGATGAACAATGAAAAACAGTGTTTTTTTCTTTCCCAAGTTTAATATAAAATTTTAATAATTCAAAGATATTGTAAATACTGATTATAATATTAAAGCATCATAAATTGAATATGTAATAATATAAGAAACTATATGCTATAAGCTATTTTTGTTTAACAAGCAGCTTCCTTGTCTCATTCTATCACTGAACTTCAGGAATACATGCTTGTTAACCAGATGCCAATGCAAGTGGCTTTTGTTTTTTATTATCTCAGTGATCTCCTTGAAAAAAATTAAAAAATGAGTGATTCATTCTCTGGCTAGAGACTTTTGTCTACAGTTTTCTCAAAACAAATCACTTTTGTTGTATCAATCCAAATGTAATGGTGAACTACATAATTTTTAATGAGAAGTCCCGGAGGAAACAGAATCTCTTTATATTTTCAAAATTGCAATTGACTTAAAACATCTGCATCTAATTCTGCTCTTAATTAGTTTTTTTCTAGTGTTACTCTTCTGACTTCTGTGCAGTGGCTCCACAACATGACCAATGAAAAAAAAAGAGGGTGAAGAGGGAACAGAGAGCGCCTGATTTTCCTCAGGTTGAAATTCATCCAGGACCCTATAGAATCATTGCCTATATTTATCACAATTTGGCTGTGCTGATTTTTTACTCCATTTTCCAAGGCCCTCCTCAAAAAAAAATTCACTTTTTAACTGTTTGTCACTCCACTGGATCCCTGAGATTTTTGTCTCAGGTTTCAAGAATCCAATTGTAATCAGTCTCAACTGTTTTCAATTCTCGTGAAAAAATACCCAATTCTTTTTCTATGACTCACGCCTATCTGTACGTATGCTTCTATACTGCAGGGCAACTCAAAAAACGGAACAATGTAAGCAGGAGATTGAACTCCACCCCTCTCGGCACACAGCCAGATTTCTACTCCTGCTCATTTTCTTCTTGGGATGCCCATTTAATTAAAGTAGCATTTTTATATATCCTGAAGAAGATATACTACCTACTAACTGAACAGAAAATGACACCAGAAGCCAAATGAAAATATACCTATCCGTGTTCAAAAATTACATTTTCTAATGCTCAGAATGCAACACTAGATTAAAACCCTGCCTCCTGCTTAATCTCTGGGTTTAGATTTGTTGTCTGTGAAACTGGTTTGATTTTTTGAAAATTGATTTATTCATGTTATATCTACACTGAAGTGATTTTAGAGTATTACCAAAAAAAAAAAAAATCCATGTTTTGGTAAGAAAAAACCCCACAAGTTATGAAATCAAGCAATCAGCTAGGAGATGCCAGGAATCACCAAACACCGATCTCCCATTGTGAATTTTCCTTGTAACAGTCTCTTTAATTACAGGATTCACACTCATTTGCTTGGATCCTGAGTTTGATTGAAACAGCAGCAGGAAAAGGAAGGGATCCAGTCTTGGGCAATTGTTTTTATTTGACTTAACTCTGTGTGAAAGTGGAGACAATAATACTATGTATAGTTTTGCTAGCTGGTGGCAATTTTCAACCTTTGTAACTTAAAAAAAATACCAACAGATGCCACAAGGATAGCAGAAAGTGCCTTCCTCCCCCTAGGAAATCTAAGTCCTGGCTAAAAACTGCAGACACTTCAGAGCATTTTAAATAACGCTTCAGACAACATCTTGGTGTTATTCAAAGCAGAGAACAAAATAAATCCAGATTAACACATCAGAAGTAGCAAACAGGGAATACTAGCATCTGTCTTGCTCCCCAGAAGCTGCTGCCAGGAGCCCAAGTGACCCTTAGGAAGCTCTCCAAAACACTGGTGAGCTTTTCTGAAGTTCAGCACATCATCTAGTTTTCACTTAACAAATGTATCTACAAAATGTATACTATTATGAGCAAGAGAGTACTGCCAAAGAAGGGCATCCTTTTTTTTTGTGCTTGAGGACTGTTAACTTCATCTGTGAGAAATGCTGAGTCCTTCCAAAGGATTATTTTTTCGATTTCCCAAACAATCTTTTTCCATGTAGCAACTGATCCACTGCAGTCACCTTCACTGCATCCCAACTTCAGGGATGGCACCAGCCACACTGGGAATCCCAACAGAATCAGTAGTGGGATTTAGGTGGGATTCAAGGGGACTGAGAGTAGGAATCTACGCAGTTATGACACAGCTGCAGAGAACTTGCAGAAAGGCAGAGGGTTGCTGTCATACTCCTCTCCAACTTACTCAAGAGGAGGTATTCACCCACCTGGTAAATTGCCGACTTTCCTCATGTACTTCCATTTCTGTGCTTTTAAATTCATTTAGTTCTTTTCGTATTGCTGCCTAATAAAACAATAATGACATACACAACCATAAGAAATACAAATCTTAAGGAAAGAGTTTGAAAGGAACCTGCCCTACTACTGCAGGTTCCCTTACAGTTCCCATTTTCCAGTCTCCCTTACTGTAATCCACAGCTCTCATGCATTTCTGATCATCAACATGAACGACTGTTTTTAATTATAGCTATTTGGAGCAGTAATACACTACAAAGAAACTCAAAGCATCAAACATCAGCAATAAACAAAGAAACACCAAATCTACTGCAATGAGTGAACCAACCCCCCACTGAAATATGGCACTTCCTACAGACAAAAATGGGCAAGGGACTGGGTTACCTCAACCATCACCTGCTGAGTATGCACCCAGGAGGGGTCTGTATCTCCAGGCACAGCCCCTGAGGAGCTGGTGAGTCACGCTGCCTGCACAGGCTCTGTACACACAGCAGGGCCCTTGTATTTCCCGGATGGAGACAGGATTTCAAGAATGCGAGATGAATTGCATTTTTTTAAGTGGAATTAGTCACTTGGTTTGATTAGTTTTATGTAAAATTACATTAAATATTTGGACATTTCAGGCTTGCGTTTTCTGTTGGCAGATACTAAAGAACAGCAGAAATTCAGTGCACTTTGTAAATGTTGCTTAAATTAAAAGTGATAAGCAATGTACTTCATCCAGTAATAAATATAGTTTCTGAAATATTCTAATATATACTACAAAGGCTTTTGTTTCTATGCCATATGCTTTCCTACCTTCACTGTGAAATTAAATGACGGTTTATTCTTACTCTTTTCTTTCACTATTCTAAATGAAAGCAGTATCATTTCATTAATCCCTAAAGAAATCTCACCTGGTGTGCATGCCTTTCAATGCAGAACAGACAAGCAGCATGATAAAATTGTAACATCGCCATACTGTGGTCTCATAATTGAGAAACTTCATTTTAAGCAGGGGATAGTTCTGTTTAGCTGCAACAGCATGCTTACACAAAGCCCCTGTAATAGCTAGGAAAGACACAGCTATTTCTGAGCACCTAATCAGCAGCAAAGACACCAGAGTTCCAGCTCCGTAATATAGTTACAGTACAATTTTCTGCTCCTACTGGAATTAGAAAAGTTACTTCCCTGGGAAAAAAAGGGCAAGGGAGTTTCCAGGAAACCTGGGCTCTGCCTTTCTGCTGTGGCGAACAAACATGGGGATCACAGAACCAGCCTTGGGCACCTGTTCATTACAAAATGAATCGAGATTAAAACCTGTTACCCTAAAGTACATAGGAAACTCCACAGTTTTGTTCTAGTGCAGTTTACTCTTGTTGGACCTAGATGAAAGTGGAGGTTCTGGATGCTCTAACCTCCCACAGACTACGCGAGGACTAGAGAGTGCTCAGCACCTCTCATAACCAAAATCTACAAACACTTCTGGGTACATTTTTAATGTCTTCACCTTGACATGGTATGAAATTCTCCTTTGATTGTCGGATGTGCTAGCATTAAAGTTAAAATACAAGCTGATATAAAATCAGGGCTTCACAGTCCTTAGCTATGACAGTGGGTTCTTGCACATATCACTTTTCATGCCAAGCACATCTCATAGGCTTTCCATAAAAGTTGGTTCAGAGCCAGTGCTCAAAGGGCCAGCACTTTTTGGTACCTAAGTCCTACAGCTTTCCTTTTATGAAGTGGTATAGGAGGGAAATGGAAGAGTATTTTATGGCAATCTTTGATCTGTTTTTGAAAAGAGAATCACAGAATCATTAGTCTCATCCTTTGTAATTAGGCAGAGGAACATGCTGGGGGCAAGCGGCCCAAGAAGGTGTGCTGCATGCATATGGTCAGCTCCTGCACTGCTGGCTGTGGCCAAGAACCCTGAGGAGGATGGAGCAGCTTCTACCTTTTTTCACTTGAGTTGCAAAAGTAACTCAATGGCAGTGACTCAGGCTTCTGTCTACAGAAACCTTGCCTGAATTCCACGTATTGTAGCCATCTTTGCTACCAACATGGCTTAGCAAGGCTAAGATGGCTAAAGGCTAAAAATGCAAGAAATTCTGGCCTGAACTGCTGTAATAGAGGTGGCAAATATGCTCTTAATAGGGAAGAGAGTGGGTTTTCTTAGCTGCAAGCAGTAGATGCACAGCAGTACCGTGACAGCCTCTAGCAGATGTCATTTGTGATGCTGGTATCAAAAGAATGTAAACCAGAGGAAAGACCCCCAAAAGTGACAGATGCAAGCATTTTCTTTTAATCTACATTTTTCTCTTACCTTGTCTGCAGGAGTTAATCTGGCCCAAGGCTTGTCAGCACGACGGTCATAATCCGGAGAATCCGTGACCTCCACATACTCGTTAAATCGAAGGATTCTTCTTGCTTGAAGTTCAGCCACTGTAGGCCTCAGGCTGAGCTGTAAAGCAGGAAGCAGAAAATAGTACGTTTAATAAGATGAAATAAAATAAAAGATGAGGATATGATGTAATCTCAAGAGAACTTGAGGTATTTCTAAATAGGGTCACTTTCAGGTGTCTAAAAAAAGGAACCATCCTGGGACCACTGCATGGGAATGAGGAAGCAGCACAACCTAATTTCTTCAATTATAAAAATAGTCTTTGTTGGGCAGGTCACAGAGAATCGTGACAGTTATCCCTGGCATATTAATTGTGACTTTGCAACTATCACACCATTTACCCCACTAGGTAGCAGGTCCATTTGCATTAATGGTTACACAGTCTGCTGTGTTCAACTATAATATTGAAAATAAGCAGGACTTAGAGGCGCCTGCCTAACCAAAAAAATTGGTTTTGAACACCCAGAGGTCATTATGATGCCAAATTGTTTCAGTCACCTCAAACAATATTCACTTTAATTAACTAAGGATGATCATATTAAGGAAACTGTATTTTTGCAGAGAAGGGCAGACTAGGGATACCTATGAAAATTCCCCCCATCCTAACGAGCTCCTGAAGTCAGGGCAGCAGATCCGTAACTGCTTTATTTCCAGGGACAGTGAGTACAATCCCACCTACAGTGGCCAAGACCACTGATGTGGTTAATAGAACACTAAAGGGATTTCTCAGGGCCCACACTGCTTTGCTGCCCTTGAGAAGAGCAGAGGTGCACGCGTGGCTGCCCTCGAACATACATGACAGCAGAGGTCATGATCACAGAGCAAACACGTATTGTTTCTCTCCCCTGCTTACACAGACAAATATTGAGCATGGCCAGACTCCGTATGCTTTTCCAGGTATGGGAAACTGGACAGGATGGAGTTTACCCCAAGATGGACTTGGCTTGTACTGCTTTTTAAACAGATTTCTAATCTGGGGGCATGACTGATGGACATTTGCAGTAATGTATATACACTGATTTTGAGAATTTTACAAAAAATAATTCTATGTACACAAATACGCAATACAAAAAACACATCATCACCTTTCTACTGAGTCTACGTTTTATTTCTCTTTTGGCTTCCTGTTCCTCTTCTTCATTCTTCTCTGTTTTCAGAAGAGATAAAAAGGAATGAATATTTAAGTATTGTAACTGCACATATTGTATTTCTCTTGGTTGAAAGCTTCAGGATTTCAGGTCCTGGCTCATGTCTCCTCATATTTCTGGATGGTCTTGCATGTGTTGTCTGCTTTTTGGATTTTGTGTGCTCTGATTTCTTTTCCCTAACCTCATTTCCCCTGATTCTGTAGACATTTCAAGTCACCACTGTGGGTCAGAAACACAGCAAAGAGGAGGTGTCTGCCATTTCCTTTCTGTGTAACACCAAACAAGAAATACCCTGAAAGAGCTGCCTAATGTTTCAATTACTCGTTTTAACATTAAAATCACTGTTGCTTTTACTTCCAACATGCCACCTACTGACTTTAGAATAAGAGTATAATTATTCACGAGGGTCAAGAAAAAACTTTGCTCCAAGTATCTAAATTGTCCGAATGTCCTCTACTGCTACAGGACGCGATGAATCAATAACAATTTGTTTCACTGTCATTTGTTAGTGCAGATTGGTTTTGTTACTTTAGTATTTTTTTTCTGGTTTTATAATGTGGGCATATGATTCAGTACTCAAACGGTCTTGGTTAAGGGCCATTAGCTAAACCAAATGAATGAGTACACACATTTTTTAATCTATTTGGGCATGAGATTGAAATGTGCTTTTAACAAACTTCTTTGCTAACCAAATTTATTGAGTACCAGTGAAAATCAGACTTAGAACGTCATGTTCATAGGGACTCAGCATTTTTTTAAATTTATGTACATTTTGAAGAATATTATTTACTCTTTCAGTCTACCTCTGATGGTTATACACAAAGTTAACTTCATTGTGGCTGAAATATCCCACCTAGAGATATCCATGAAATTCTGATCCTCTTTCATTTATGGTTGGGCGTTATGGACTCCACGTTGCAGTTCAAGGCTAACTATAAATCTAAAAGAATTAATTTGTTCATTGTGGATGCAGACAAACTATATAGATGAAAAAGCAGTTTTAAATCCTGGTATAGTCCTATTTGCCTTGTCTGCTGTGTTAGTATAGGCAACCTGGCTGCAACGGAGATTCTGTGTGACTGGTACACTGGAGACAACATTATCACAGGACAGCTTGTGGTACTTGCAGATTCCCTTTGCTATCTCAAAGGCTCTCATATAAGAAGAATATATGAGAAAGGGGAAGAGCAACAAATGATAAAAAAGAAAAAGATGAAAGTTACAGTAGGAAAAAGGCAATGCCAGCCCAAGACCTGCTCTGTGAGAACAGTCCAACACCAACCCCGGGTTTCCATCAGCAAGATGTAATCACACAGCGTTGTTGCAAGGATTAGGTTGGATCTTGTGTTGATGGTGAGATACTGAGATACTGAAATGCGGATGTAATTGATTGTTTAATAATAGCTTTGCTCTTAAACAGTGAAGAAATGGATGGCTTGTTTCCATAGAGGAACTGTAAATGGACTAAAACTGAAGAATGTTAAAGAGAGAATGATAAAGAGAGTTAAAGATTGATCTATATTTATTTTTTAAAAAATTAATATATCAATAAACAAGCTGGGTGTATTTGAAGACTTATGACTTTAAATGATAACTCTTTACAACATTTTCACCGAACAAAATCAAAAGCTCTCTAGCTGTTTTAGGACAGGTAAATAATCTGTAGGCTTTTGTTTAAATATATTGTCTTTGCCATCAATAGACATAGTAACTGAGGTAATTAAACTTAAACTATTAATTTGGGGTTCCATTCACCTGGGAATCATTTGACATAAAAAATTTTGTCCCTTCAGGAACTGAGTTGCTTAAGTCCAACCTCAGAAGTTCTCTAGTAGCAGACACAGCAGAAAAAAAATGTAGCTGGATATACACATCGATGTACTGCCTTTTCCTTAATTTAGTTTGTAAAATACTTTCTGCATTATTTTTATCTTGACGTTTCTTTGCTATCTAAACCACCATGTCTCCCATGAAGACGCAATAAGACACAGTGTAAGAAACAGGGACTCATACTGCTTAATGCACACCTTAAGAAACGACTACCAACAGCATGGCCACCTGAAACTGTTTTTCCATATTTTGGGGGAGGATAAAAGAACTCAGAAAAGTTGATCTAGACATTTAGGAAGGTTGAAGGTTAGCTGCCTGTCCCAAGCTGTGAAGTTACCTCCCTGTGGGTAGCAGATGACTGCACAAAGGGATGGCTGGACACGGGAGACCACCTAGAAATGGGAGGTGAGCAAGGCCATCATCTTAGTTGCTGGGCAGAGGGTCCAGGCACATCCTGGAGCAGACCACCAAGGAAAGCTGGAAGCCCACCTTTTTGAGGAGAACTCTAACAGGACACACCAGGAACTTCCTTCACTCCCGGAAAAGCAGGAGGGGATCAAACCCACGGAGAACAGACACGTCTTCTGCATGAGCAGTCAGGGCAGGACGAGTTTTATACATTCAAGTTCTTCTACTTCTAGGAATAAAACCTGAGAGCTAAAGGAAAGGGACTGAAATCTGGTGGCTGCTGCTAATATATTGAATCCGCTGTTTGGTGAATGGCCCTCTGTCTATGGCAATGACTCGTACCTAAAGCACCTATTTCCCATCTCCCGCTTGCTGGGCAGAGTCTTGCTTTAAAGCCCAGTGCTACAGAAACACTGCCCTGATACAAATTCCTACCAACAGTAAAACCCTACAAGATATTTTTGGTTTTTTAAGGTAAAAGTTTGAAAGTTGCCATAGTGAGTTAAGAAGATGTGTGGTACTAAAAATAATGGGTCTGGTGTTCCCACTTCCTTCAGGTGTTGTGGAAAATTCCATCTGGAGGGCTGAGTTTTGGCTGCAGGTATGAACTGACTCATTTGCCCAAACAGGAACACATTAATGCATAGGAACACACTTCTGACTGCTTTCCACCTTAAAAGCAGATATCATCTGTGTGATGTGGAGAAAGAAAATATAAACACAACATTCCCAGCTGCAAGTCCCCTCCTGAGATGTCCCGCTGCTGCTGTACTGGCAAAGGACCAGCCAAGCGCTCTTTGCTTGCAGGAGTCTCCAGTTAGATCCCAGAAAAACTATGGTTTCTCTCCTTCCCTCCCTGCAACTCCTAGGAGGTCAAACAGGGATTTGACTTCTCACTGAAACAATTTCATTTAGCATCACTTATCACGGTCTTTAAGTTAAAAAAAAAAACACCAGTCAAAACAGAACAGCTTTTCTGGCATCTATACTTTATTGCTCTTGCAACTTTTGCCATATTAAATCTGGTCACCTTCTATTCTGTAGGACATTTGTTTTGTAGCAGAAGGGGAAAAGAGAAAGAAATTGTTATGCCTGAAGACTGCTCTGTTCTTGACCAGAAAGTACTCCCAGAGTGTAAAACCGAACTTTCCATTGTGTCCCTATGGGATTAGCTATGTTTAGACTTCTCTGTGGGCTTGCTAGGGAAAGAGAAAGAAAAGACAAACAAAGCATTTGCCTCTTGAAGTGCTCTGTAACACACAAAGCAGTTTGTTTTTCCTGGTTTTACAAGCAAAGATAACTATTAATATTCCTGAACTAGCATCAAGAGCTAAACTGTTTTCTATAAAGCCAGCACTGGCAGGCACGCAGGTGCACAGTACAAGAAGTTCACTGTCCCTTACAAATACATAAAAAATACAGTTATCTTAATCCAAAATTCCTGGAAGAATAAAAAGTTTCTTTGCCATAATACAGTACTATAAATACTACTGGCTCAAAGCCAGTACACAAGAAACCTGTCTTTATTAAAAACACAGGGCTTTATCTATTCCTTCAAGCAGATTCCTGAGTTACTGTAACTTTGTTTTAGTGTGGGAAGACTCAGAAGTCTGGATGGTTTTATCAAAATTGTTTTTATAGAAATCTGCCTGCAATGTTTAGCGATGTACTCAGTCACAGGATTTTCAGTAACTGGTTTATCTGGAAATATTATCAAAACAAAAGTTCTTGCAAGACAGATTTCCTCACTAACTGGAAATTTTTAAAAAAAGAAAAAATATGGACTTTTTCTGAACCTCTTAAAAGATTTGGGCTGAACTTAATCCCAAAATAAACATTTAGACCTTTGTCACTTAATGTAACCTCAAAATCTGATAAATACTACTCAAAACAATGCTTTCCCTTAGCTGCAGTTTACATACATGGAATGATATAACCCCTTCTCCCATCCACTGCTTAAAAATAGGAGGAAGGAAGCTTTATGAAAGAAATCTCAAGTTATTCACAAAAGCTGCCTACAACAAAGGCACTTAACATTTTTGAATGATCCGCAGGAAGGGCATGTAATAATTTTGATAAATAATATATGTGCTTTATTGCTGAGAGAGAACTTGCACCCTGAAAGAGCTCTGAGTCAGACTGTCACCACAAACCCTGGCTTGCTTTGGTTCACTTTGCTTTTTACAGATCACTGTCAACTTGAAATATTTTATATCTTGGTGATGAGCAAAAGCAGTTTTGGATTCTCCATGTACTCGTCAATGACTCTGAGATGTTTTGTGATTTATAATGCTGCTTGCCAGCTTTATTTCTTGCTCTCCCTTCCCTCTTTAAGACAGCGCCCCAGCAGCAGCAGGGGAGGATGGCTGGAGTCATTGAGTGCAAAGCCTGGTATGCTGCCAAAAGCTTAAAGTAAACAAGCTGAAACAGGAGAGGAAATCTATTAACTGCTTTCCAGTCTTGAGCTACTTACTGTAAAATCAGTGAACGGAATAAACAGTGGCAAAAGGGATATTAAATACATCACAGGTTTGCTGCTAGATTAGTTATCTACAGATTAGCCAGATAGAGAGGGCAGTAAGGAAGCCCAGCTGGTGCTTCCAGCTCAGTGGCTGTATCCTGGCCCAACAAAGATGTTTTGGAATTACTTTCTCACATAGTCCAGCATGAATGGTTTGTCACATAAAAAAAGTTTGTATTTCAAATTTTATCTTTATTTCTCTATGCAATCTATAGGTTCAGAAATTATAGTCTTAGAAGTCTGTTCACATTATGTATTGGACATGAGTCCCTTGAACCCTCTCCTGTGCATCATAAAGCAGAAACTGTAGCTTCCCTTTTCAATAAGACATGGCACTATTTGGCTTTTGAGAACTTGGACAACAGCAGTAGGATTCCATTAGCATGGATGGCCGCCTGAAAGCCAGTAATTGCCACGTCTCCTTGATTTGCTGGCCTGAGCAGGTGGCAGAGTGATCAGGCCATGGACTTTGTTGGGTAAACAGCCCATTTTCTTTCCTTCCATTAGCATGTTGTGCACTAGGGTTGCACAGATAAACTCCAACTTTTCTGAACAATTGCTGGAAATAACATCATTACATTCTTTCATCAGGTGTGGAAAGTTCTTATATCTTAAGAAAAGATCAGTTTTTTGATTTATTACTGTGTGTGAAAGTCTTGCATGTGCATTTTCTTCATTTATTTCTTCTACTTAAGCATCAAGTACTAGCTACCCTGCAGAATGAACATGGCTAGATGGAGCTGGGCATGCCAACTGTTACAGTATGTGTTTAGGTGACATCCACATTATAGAAAGATTTATAAAGGAAGACAAAAATGCCTGTTCTGAAGCGTTTGACAGCCTAAGAACAAACCAACATAAGTAAATGGGAGAATAGGTATAGAGGGTAAACATCCAACATACTTCATTCCTCTGCCCCTGACTATTTGAATTATAGACTTAAATCTTGCAGCAGGGATATTGAGGAAGGATTTAATCAATGAGAAATGTTCAGTGAGAATTTCTCATGCATGTTTCAGTACAGAAGACATTTATATCAGAAGTGGATATGAAGGCCAGCATGCCGAAATAGCTGGCATATACCTGTTCACTTTCCACTGAACACTTCACCCTTTTCTCTGCCCTTATATCCCACCTCTGCCTCCTACTGATATTCCCTTCTCCCCCTCATAAAAATTAGGCAGAGGTTTAATCAGCCTAGAACTACTTCTAAGGGGTATCTAAGTCATCCTTGGCCTTTGGGACCAGCTTCAAGAAGTGGGATTGTGACAAGCAAAATTTGGCATATTGCATATACTCAGTTTTCACAACTACCATTACAGGTTACTATCTAGATCTAGTGTTGACATGTTATTTTCTAGAACATAATTTCTCCACAGTTATGGATCTAACACTAAAGCAACACTGATAGGCTTCCATATGAATCCAACACATGCTCACTTTCTAAGTAAATACTAGCCGAAACCTAAATAAAATACTTACGCTTCAGGATATTTCTTTGCTCTAGCTCTTCAGTTGTAGGCCTCTGGCTAAGTCTCCTGAAAGAACAAAGTGAGGGACTGATTTAAAACCAAATTCAAATAATACATTATGATTCGTAATACAGCCTAAAAAGTGTCTCTCATATGGCCATGCTATTTTTTGCCAGCAGGGCTATTCAACAACGCAGGTAATTTCCAGACAGTTATAATAACTGTGCATGTAACCACAGTACTGAGTGGCCATTTGTTGGGAAAGATGTACTATTGCCACTTGAACACATAACTGATGTGTGCACAATATTACAGAAACTGTACCAGCAAATTTAAATTCCTCATTTACAGGTATCATTTCATGAAAGATTTCAGAAACCTTTTTTGTTCCCAGGCACCAACATTACATTAAGTCGTGCAATCACAAGATTATTCTCAGATATTTTGAATGCAAATCCTAGTCATTTAAAAAAAACAACCAACCAATCAACGTAAGCTGTGCATTGCTCACTGATTTGTATGTACAATACAATTGGAAACTTTAACTGAAATTTAATTTTATTTAGTTATCTATATATAACAACTGCCATTAAAAAAACCCAAAACGAGATGCTGATTTTCTGGTTTGTATAGTGGAGAACGTGGTTGATGTCTCTATGTTTACCAAACAGGTTCGCTTTTTCACTTAAGGAGCAAGAAAAATTTCAGCAGTAAAATGTATTTCGCAGATGTGTTGAAGATAGATGCCTCTCTGTCCAGCAAACCTTACACAGTTCACTGTGGGTTACCTTCAGCTTCATGAAAGTCATCCAATTTGAACCACGTGTGGACTTTCAGATCTGGCGGGGAGGACCAGCAGGTTTACCGTGGGTGACTAGCCCCCACTGTAGGAGGTCCCAGGCTTGGGACCTGACCTGACCCTGACCCAGCTGTGGCGACTGGCTTCTCATCAGACCTCGATGCTGCCAGGTGCTGACCACCACGACAGGAATTTTTAAAGGAACTGTGTCAAACTGCATTGTGATTTCAGGCCTGAGCACAGCCCTGACACGCAGGGACATTGTCTCCTGCCACTGCAGCAAAGCCGTGTGGGGAGCGTGCCAGCTTCCCAGCACAACCAGCAATGCCCCCGCGAAAGCAGCTCAGGGCAGGAACCCCAGCGGCTGCTGCAGCCCAAGCCCCTAAGGGAGCACCGTCAAGCAGGGTGTGACCACTGGAGCTGGGATTCGGTCGGGAAAGCAGTGATAACAACCACCTCCCTTCATTAGCAGAATAAAAATGACCCTCGGGCACTAGACAATAGATGTATCACGCTTACAGTTAAGAGATTAAATGAAAGACCTAGCCAGCCACCCATTTGGTTCACAGAGCAACTCAGCTCATCTTCTAAGTGCCGATGCAGGGCTGCCGTACTCTGTACTGGAGCAGTACTGGCTAGACTACCCAGTATCTGGGAATCTCCAACAAATACGGGACATTCTCCAAATCTGTCTGGACAACATTTCTGAGCTCAAGAGAAACAAGGACAGGTCTGGAAAAATCCAGACATGTTGTAGTCTATTCTCAGAGACCATGAAAGCCAAAATTAACATTTATGAGGATTTTTTTAAAAAGCTTGTAAAAAAGTGAAAATTAAGTCTTTTTTTTTATGCAATGTTCTCAAGTCCAGGAAGAGAAAGTAACATACATCCCATAGCACTTAAACATCATGAGAAAGCCATGCCTCAGAGGTGGGCACAGTAAAACACTGAACACTGACCTACAAAATCAGCATCCTTCCACTTCTTTTGCTGGAACCAGCACGTGAATAATGAAGGAGATAGAGAGCAGGAGGAGGATGGGGAGGGCCAGAAGGGATGAACACGCACAGGCATGCTTGGTGTGTCAGGAACTACTACTTCATTTGAAATGAGCATATACAAGTGCAAGTCCCTGCTAATCAATTTGAGAAAAATTTTGAACCATGCTACTGATCATTATGGAGTCACTCTTACCCTCTACTTCTTTCTTCTTTTAAAAAAATCAAACAACCCCAAAACCCAGAATCCCTCAGATTTGTATCTTGTAGAACAAAAATGCATTATTGACATTTTAAAGTTTTGTGAGAAATAAAAATAGTTTTCCAGACAGTTGTACCATGAAGATCCTGCACCACATATTGGGCTGCATTTTAAACATGAACCCAGGGTTCTTGATTCTCTTTCTCCACCTCCACCCAGTGAAACCACATTTACCCTGTGACTGATACCTCACTAGCTTCGTTCCAATCTGATGTCTGATTTCCTGCCTCTCCTCTTCAGATGTACGCTGCAAGATGTTTTTGTCTTCTAATTCTTTCTTAGATGGTCTGTTGCCAAGTTTGATAGCAAGAGTATCCCTACGACGAATTTTACTTGCCAAAGAGCCTGAGAAAAGGAGGAGGAGGGTAGATTTAGTTCATTCAAGCTTAGGTTACAGACACAAACTCAGAGTAAGGACTTTAATACCTCCCGAAAGCAGCCTTGTTCCCACACGCAGGAGAGGAATTTTAATTAACATCAAAAGAAAAATAGTTTTAGCTCAGTTCACAACAATACAAAGCTGAAAGGCTTCGATGAAAAAGCTACCAGCCAAATTGACAGAGGAGTTTTACAAACATCACTTGTCATCTGTGAAGTGATAGGATAAAAATGACCAATCTACACTTAAGTGTCTTTGAAGTCTGATACATTACAGGTTGGTTTATTTATCTACTTAGTATATTTATCAGCCTGCTGCTCTTTTTCTTCAGCCTTAAAGCCTTGTTCTGTCATCATTTCCTTAATTGTTCCGAATTTTTTTCAATCAAATACCACTTAGTTCTCGTGTAGTGCTTTTCATCTTTAACTAATTTGTAAATTAAAACAAAAAACACAGGTTAGACAAGTGCTCTGAGTGCTTGTAAAGTAACCTAGGCAGGAACCCCCAGGCCCTGAAGCAATTTGTTCATCCATAAACCAGATACAGTAGGGACGAGGGCTGTGAAATTTTGTCAGTGTTAGCTTCAGCCAGCTGTGGAAGAAAATCTCCTTTTCACAGCCTTTAATCCTTCCCTTGTCTCTTGATATTCTGACCAAGGGGGCTACATATGTCCTAGGCTGGCAGACTGTCACTACATAAGGCAGTCTGGTAAGACCGCAGGCTCCCAGTTCACTTCTCATAAGATTGTGCTGCTGTCTGAATACAATAATTTTTTTGTTGCTACCATTTTGGATTGTATTCAGACCAAATATAGAACTGCAAAAGGCTTCAGCCTCTTGAGCTATCTGGCACCTCACCTTCTACTGCACCAGTGCCCAAGGGAAAAAAAAACACCAAACCATTCATCTTCCCTCACGCCACTTTGGTACACAGCACTTTCGTGTTCAGGTCTTCTTCACTAAGCACAGCGAAGCACCTCCTCCTGAACGGCTGCAGGGAAGGCTCTCAAGCCATGGTTTGACGGTCATTTTATTCTGGCATAAGGCCACCCTGCAGGTGGTAAAATTAGCATTGCCCTCCTCTCTAGCCCTGACAGCCCGCTCCTGCCACCTCCTTTGTCCCAGCAAAGGTGCAGCCATCAGGTGAGCTAGATCAGGGAACCGGTTCTATTGAAAACCAGTTCAAACAACAGCCACCACTGCAGAAGTAAACATAAGCACTGGCCTAAGGGATGAATGAACAGCTGGGAGCAGGGGTCAGGCAGAGGGTGGGCAGGACAACCCCCTTCAGCAGCAGCAAGGACTTCTGCCAAATTAGGGTGATAATATAGTCATGAACCCAGATGAAATTTTAAAGCTGTAATCTTAGATGCAATCCACTGTGATCTGCTCTGCCTGCTCAGGTGCGCAAATGCTTAAAGCATCCTGATCAAAGAGGAACAAATTAATTCCAGACAGTGAAGCTGCTGACTGACGGGCTTCCTGTCATCCACCACAGCCTGTTACTCCCACAAGAAACTCTGGGATCTCTGGTGCAATTCAACTGAAAGCTGTAAGGGCAAAGGTTCATGACACGGGCAAGTCAAATCAATGGTTCACTGATGCTGTAACATGGAGGCCTTATTCCATCCTCGTGTTTTTCTGAACCTGTTCCTCCCACCTCCACTCCCATCCGTGCAATGCTTGATCTGCTCTCACCATTGCACAGGCCCCAGCAGGCTTCTGATCACAACTGTCTGGGAGAAGCAGGACACTCATTTCTCAGTAGTGGTAAAATACTAAATCATCTAAAACCATCTCATGCAGCCACACCTCTTTTTACTTCGCACTAGCATGGGTCAGGCATGCTCACATAACACAACGTGCAAAAGGTAGCCTGCAACTTCTTGGCGGAATGCTTACTTTCAGCACTTGCATTATCATCATCGTCATCATCATCGTCATCTGTGTACAATATTGGCCCATCAGAGTCTGAGTCGCTGCTGTGGCTCTCTCTGCTACTTTCACTCTCAGGATGGGCAGCAGTATCAGAAGCTTCCTCCACTAGTTCAGAGTGTGCCTGGTCAGGTGCCCCCGCTTCTTGGTTTTCTTTGGTAGCCAAGCTGTTAATTCATAAGCAGATATGGTGTCACATTAATGCAAGCAGCACAAACACAAATGGGACACAGACTGTATAAGCAAGTATGAAAATAAAAGTTCTGTTATTCAAACTAACTTCTCTCTAAAAAACTTACATACATAACACATATATAAAGTATGCGGATGTGTACATGTATCTGTATGTATGTGCGTTAGGAAAAAAGATACAATCTGGAATGACATGCTGCAAAGCCTGTATAAAGAAAAATCCTAATTATTTTTTATTTCTTGCGGGATCGGACCAACAGTACATAAAAACTACTAAGAAGAGAAAAACAGCTCATAAAGTTGGGGGTGAGAGGAGAGAACCAGAGAGCATTTGGGAGTGCAAAGCTTCCTGTTCTGGAAGCCTAAATCTATTTATCATAAATACAGTTTTACTGCTGAGTCCAGAATGTTCATGCCCATCACTGATGAACATGGAAATCAGCAGCAGAGTGCCCTTTGCCTTAGGAAAATCTCTATGTAAAATAAGGGTAGAGCAAAGGGAGAAGCAGCACAGGAACATAACACTGGCACAGACGTACCAGCAAGAATTTAAAGGAAAGTCTCTAGGCCACTGGTATCTAGACTAACCCTTCTTGGGTTGTTATAAAAGATGCTGGTTCTTGTGGCAGGGAAAACACAGATTAATAAGTCAGTTTCTTTTTTGCTGCCAACTATTTTGCTTAAAAAATGGAATTATGACCTTTCTCTTGACTAGATTTTATAGTATCTTAGACAAGCTACTAGCCAGTATAAGAGCAAACACCTACTAACCAAAGCCTGAAACTGTCATTTTCAAGTGTGCAAGTAAATTCAGCTATTGAATTGAGAGATTTAGCAGTGAGATGCTAAATGATATCCATAAAAGAAGGAAAATCCCTTTGTAATTCTGCATCATTTCTTGTTTGCCTTTATGAGAGAGAAATAAGTGTTATCAGCTACTAGCTGAACTGCTGACCACAGTGGTCACATTAAGCCAAACAATGATGTAGGAGGCAGGTTATGACCAATAATCTTCTGAAAAAACAAGAGGTACTGCAGGTGAATGGCTCAAAGGAGCTGGCAAGGAAGAAACTGTGCTGGGATGCAACACAACCTATTATCAGTCAGCAGAAGAAACAGAAAAGATCGCCACGTTCCTACAGTATCCCTTACACAAAGAAATGTGGCTTCCTCAGCTGTGGGTGACAGTCCATGACACAGCCATACTGTCTTACCTTTTTGTATCTTCTCCACTAGCATCTGGACCGCTGTCTAGGGCCGTACTGCTCAGGGTCTCGTCCGTGCCATGCTTGGTCTGAAGAAGAGGTTTAGTATCTGATCCAGGAATGGCCTGCCCTGCCACACAGCAGTCCGATACTTCTTGGGCATCTGAGAAGACAACAGGCTGACCAGCTGCAGCAGGAAAAGGAGGTGGAAGTGGAGGTGGAGGTGGAGCAGAAGTGGGAGGAGGGGGGATGACGAGCTTGTTTGGTTGGTCTGCATTCTGTGTTTCAGAAATTACTGTGGAAGGTTGCTCAGGCTCCGATTTTTCCGCCTTCACTTCCAACCTGCTGGCTGCGGCACCTGAGGGGGAAGAAGCAGCCCCATCCGGTGCTGTTCGTGAGGCTGACTGTTTCCCAGGTTTTTTCTTGCCCCTGGGAGTCCCTGATGTGCCTGATTTGTTCGAAGTCTCCTTTGACGCTTTGGGATGAGATGATGTGGACGAAGGAGATGGTGATGAAGAGGGCTTGGAGACTGGTGGTTTTTTTGTATGAGAGGAACTAGCTAGAATAAGAAAAGAAAAAGCATTTTACAGTCCTGCAACTACATGATTTTTGCATCATGCTTTCTGCATGGATTGACATGTGCTGACATTTAAAAAATGAAAAAAATTACACTCGATACTTCTACAATCCTTCATCTATATGTGTGAGATGAGTAAATGTTGCTGTTTAAATGTCACCTTTCAGGTGGGAAAAACTGAAACGATGAATACTTGCCCATGAACAGTGAAGGGGATCAACCTTACAAACGGGTGAGTTTAATTCCAGTATTCTGCATTGGCCTGGACATCATCTAAAAAGTCCACTTATTCCAAACGTGTTTAGTGCCCTACTTAAAAAAATTGGACAGAGAAACTGCCTGACCTTTATTATTATGTGAATTTTTGCTCTGAGATCTAGGAAAACACCATGATTTTCCTTTTCAGTGAACACCTCAGGACTATTACAGGTATCAGTCAATTACCTTTCACAATGTTATTGCAAGTGGTGTGCTCCTAGTTAATGGCAAGCAGCAGAGGGACAGCAAAACAAGATGTACTTTCAAGTCCAGCTGGACGTGTTCATAAAACTGAGGCAGAAATGTGCAAATGATCTCCAGAAGGGAGTGGGAATTGAAGGCCTTCTGCATGTACTGGAGATCTTCATCTTACCAGTGACCAACTCACGTAGTGAAACAAGGTTTGACACCAGCTGTACAAGCTGGCCAGTGATGCTGATGTTTAATCCTGTGATATTATACTTACCACATTGAAGCATATATGTATAATGCCCAAGTTTGCAAGAGATTTCAGCTAACCTGCATGCCCATGGGCATTCCAGTCACATTTTTGATTCCTGTGTTGATGCACCCATCATCTGGACTGGGAGCTTCAAACTTCTGAACTTCATTTAAAAAGCAATAAAAATTACAACCATCTTACAATTCAGTCGTTTTCATCAAAATGCATCCAACTCAAACACTTCTGCTGTTGTAAAAATGCATCACTCTCCAGAGAAAAAATGAAAGCATTATAAAGCTACACAGCAGCCTTGCGGCTAAGCTTACTAAGTGAAACAGAAAGCTGTAATAGAAATCTGCTGAAAGGCCTACTTTACTTATAAGCATTTAAATAAAAACAAAACCCCAGCAGATTAGGATAGAACCAAAATACAGATACTGGCCATAATAAGCTCAGGATATCAAAATAGCTTTCACAGTGAGACTGTTCTCAGTCCCAAAGAAGATGGAAAATAATTCAAAAGACACATTATACCATTCTCTTCTGTAGCTGAGTGCTGTGGTTTATAAACATTTAGAGAGCTGTGAGGCTTTTAATACATCTGGTACATCTGGAAAAATCCACAGAAACTTAAGGCAACTCAGTGTCCCTCTTTGTGCTGCACGGTGACTGTAAAGGGCACTGTACTGAATCTACTGATGCTGCACTAATCATCCACATCAAGGACAAATCACTGATTTCACTTACCAGGCAGATCGAAAGGAAGCAAAGAAATGGTATAGGCAGCAGTTTGTAATTACAGTGGAAATAGATGGTGGCTCAAACCTGCATATTATTTAGCAGAAACCTTACTGAGTAAGTGGATGGTAGTAAGAAGGGGCTCTGGTTCTGATCCAGCAAAGCACTTCAACACAGGCTGGAGGTCCACAGAACCAGTTACACGCTTACACTTAAGAACTCCAGCATAATACAAATATACAGCCACACTATAATTGTTGCTGGGAAAATGTCAAAAGACGTTTCCATTGAAAAAAACATTATTCTTAGAACCTTTCTGGACCTGCAATCAGATACAGAAATTTGAAAGATTTCTTCTCCCAGAGAAAAACCTCCTACACTTTAATGTGTGTCAAAAGTGCTATTGCTATTGTTGCTTTTGACTGGGCTGGCTGACAATTTTCTGTCATGCCTCTTTTACAGCTGAAGACTTGAATTTTGATTAATTAGAATTTTCATGGCTGTTATTTGCCTTTTGGCACATGTCCATGCCTACGTTTAAGACCCCTTCTCCCAGTTCCACAATTACAGTTTGGAAACATGCTGTGGTGCTCTCAGGAGAGCCACGGCTCAATTGTTACTCATATTCCTCTTCTCCTTCATGGGACTGGATCACTGGCTGCATCATATGTTCATTTCCACGGGGGATCTGACTTGTACTAATACTGCTCCCTATCAGCTCTATTTATTAAGTATTGCTCCACTTCAGATGAACACAATGTACTTTTAATGTTAGAAGAAATTACCAGTAGCATAGGTACTCTTTTATATAAGGGATACATGGATATATTTTACACCCATATATGGTCTCAAGCATTGCACGACATTTCAGCAAGGCTACTAAACAAATCTGGAATCTGAATGCATTTTAATTTAAGAACTCACATACCTGAGAGCTCATTACCAACCAGTGGTATAAACAGTTCTTTATACGATGGGTTCTTTTATTTCTGAAAGCTCTGCTGTTATAGAGTTCCTTCACCTAGCAAGAACTGAGTTTTCCAGCTGCATGTGAAATACAAGCAGCAAATTCTGGGTTTTCAAAACATTTATTCTTGTGGTTGTCTGATGTAGTAGGGACAGTTAATACCAAGTTAATGGATATTTTATGGCAAAGTTATTATTGTAACTTTAGCAGTCTTGCAATGTTTTCACACAGTCCTCTTCTATGTGCTT
The DNA here is from genome assembly GCF_965140245.1 of Athene noctua. Taxonomy (NCBI): domain Eukaryota; kingdom Metazoa; phylum Chordata; class Aves; order Strigiformes; family Strigidae; genus Athene; species Athene noctua. Next base: position 69,086,096 of record NC_134037.1, on the reverse strand, counting down.
CAAATACAAAACATGCCAAAATGTACAAGCTATGAAGAGGTATACTTGGAAAGAAAACTGGAGGGACTAAAGGGTTTTCAAAGACTGTCAGAGGATTGAAAACACAAGGCTTGTAGAAGTTCACCAATGCATATGTACAGTCCATTCATCATAATACGGCTCATGTTCAAATTATATTTGGATTTTTAAATTTTGGTCATCTTCTAAATTACAAGCATTCAAACTTGATATCAGTACCTTAAGGACAGCTGCCTATAATCTTTAATCTAGCATCACTGATGAATTTTGGTTTTAAAATGTAGTGATAAACACATCTGTTGATTGATGTGATTGATTATTGACATTTTCCATTTCCAGTGTGTATTTAGAATCACAGCAAGCCATCAACCAGTTCATGGAAGCCTGGCCATTTCTAATGAGTTACAATCTTTTTTTTTTTTTTTTTTTAGCTAAAACATGTGCTACTCAACAGTCTTTAAAGATGTCTTTATGATTTTATCCTTTACCTCTTTGAGATCTTGTCAAATTAATTGGAATAGCAGATATTTCCAGCAGAAAGTTACAGCAAGACCAAAGTAGTTTTACTTTGGGGCAACTCATATGTCTATTTTAAGAAGTCACCTTTTTGCCTGCTGATTCTTCAGCAGTTCTCTGGGTCATTTTGTTTCCAGCATTCACACTTGAACTGGGAATTCAATATCGTCTCTTATGTTCTCGGTATTGTGCATATGTTCATTAAACAGTCTAGGGTGTTTGCAGACAGCAGAACCAGAGCTCAGCGGGAAGCTAGCTAAAAACATCTGTGGCATGCTCTCTAAAAATGCTGCTAGGTACAAAGGCAGAAGTTATTGTAAAACGAAGCCAAACATCCCCATGCACATGCACCCACTGTAACTGGCACTGCCTGTGCAGTACTCACCAGCTTCTCGATTTGCACTGTGACTTGTTGGCTTGGGTGGTGGGAGAGGAGGCTGCTTAGCAGGAGCCTTTCCCTTTTTTTTAGCATGAGGTGCTTCGTTACTGTTATGGCTGGTGGTGGTGGAAGCAGCAATAGCATTTTTTGGTGGTAGTGGAGCTTTTTTAGGTTTAGGCTTAGGCTTGGGTAGTGGTGGAGCATGGGATGCCGGTATTTCTGGGCAGTGATCAGTAGTGCTCTCTATGGATAAGAAAGTGAACAGAAGCCAACTGACACAGACATACACCATGTACATTCAACAGCAAGCCCAACAACAACAACTACTTTTTGCTGCTTGAGCTCTTGGGAATATGGAGAGACTTCATCTTCTCCCTCTTACTGAAGTATTATCTCAGAAAAAAATTAGCATCTGTCCCACTTCAAGTCCCTCTCGTGGAAGATTCTTCTCAGTACTTCTCTCAGTCTCATCTATTCTAGACTTCCAAGGATCATCCTTAACATTCAGTATCCACAACTAGATTGCTGGATATAAACTAAACAAGTAAACAAGGGAAATGCCATTTACTCCTCTAACAAATTACCTCGGCTTCCTTCCAGCCCTCTGAGATCAACAGGCTATAAAACTCATCATGTGAATCTGAATGTGAAGAGGGCCATTCTCTCAGCCGTGGGTTCAAATATGGCTATGCAGCTGAAACGTTCCCCTGAAGCAACCCATTCTCCTAAGCTGGAGACTGCCTGCTCGTAGCAACTTTATTTCGTGTATCTTCCCCAGGGTATTTCTACTCTTCAGAAAGAGATGAAGCTAAATCAAATAGGATATCATTTGCCATGGGAATGCTCTCCTCTCCTGCAAGCTCTCTGGGTACTGTTACAAGACTGCAATTTCAAGAATCAGCAGTTTCTTAGTCAACGGGAATTTGGACTGTATCTACATTGTGTTGTGCAATAGGAACAGCTCCATAGAGTGAAAGAGGTAGCACTGAGGACCTAATGTCCACAATGTGCATTTCAGGAGACTTGACTTTGGACTAGCTTCAGGCCTAGTTCTGTAGACTGCATGTCCAGTAGTGGTGGGAGCACAAGTTCTTGAATGCATCTTCTGTCTTAGTTTCATCCAAAAGAAACCTGGCTTGTGTGCTCTGCAAACCAAAGAAGGGTAAGTGGGGATGACCAGGAAATTAACTTTGAAAGTGCACGCCTAATGCCAACTGTAATGTTATTGTAGGTGAGACATTTATAGTTAACATAAAATTTTGCAACATAATCGCTATGGTTTTAAGTTCCAGGTGGGAATCTTTATCCCATCCCAGACAGTAATCTTTATCTATTCAATTACACCAACTCTGTGCCCATTAGGTCCCAAGATAGCCTTCCCAAATCTTCCACAAAAAGGGTATTATAAAAGCGAGAGCATACCATCGGAACCATATGGGCTTTATCTGCATGTTACTAAAAAAATACAGTGGTTGGGAAAGAAAGAAGCCAAACAAATATTGCAAGGACTTCTAACAGTCTCTTTTATCACCTGAAAGGAAACAAATTCATTTCTTATAGTACATTCCTATTAGAGCCTCACTCTTGCACACATTAAATGACTGTTCCTGGCTGTCTTCCTTCCCATGTAAAAGATTCCCAAGAGATAAGCAGCACCTTTCATTTTAAGATTAGTAAATGAAAAACAAATAATGTGTTGGACAGTGATGACATTCTTCATCTCAGAAACAAAGCCTTTTCAACCTCTAGCTTAAGGCTTGTTAACATGAACCTAATGCATCACCTGCAGTTATTAAAAGCAACATGAACACATACGTCTCTTCATGAAATGAAGGAATTAACTGTCCAGTGTCTTCCTCCTTTATTTCCAGCCAATGAAAGACTAATATGTTTTTGTTAATGTTTTGCAAGAGCCATTGCATAGCAACCTTTTACAGCTTTCAAACAGATTATTTCGAGCACAGAATCTTGTACTACCTCTTTGTTTTCCAGAGAAAGAACTCTGAACCACAGAAAGATTTTGGAAGAAGAAAGAAACATACTTATTTGTTACACTCGGCTCCCCTCTTTTATGGCAAAAAGCATCTCCTTGTGAAATTCTACCTACCTTAATTCAAAGTTGAAAAACGGATTTAATTCTGAAAAAGCAGGATATTTAAAAATTTTAATTCCATTTATAAAAAACATGGCAGAGATTTTGTATTTTGAAGGTCTTGAAGGACATGATGATCAGAAAGAATTTTAAGAGTAAAAAATTCTTTGATATACCTTTTACTTATGGGTCCAGCATACTAAAATTTTATTTTCTAATAAGAAAGAATTTAAAACTTGTGTACTTATATACCATTACCATGTTTTGTTTCCAGTCATATTAGTAGAGAAAATATCAAAAAGACAACAATAACCTAGTAAAAAGAAATACAGCATTCACCATATTTTGAAGTCATACAATGCAATTCTTTAGAATCTCAGTCAATTTACGTTAAACTGTCTAACTGATTAAATAATGTGTATTAGAATTTATCTTCTGATTCAGGAAAAAAAGTACAAAATATAAGGCTAAAGCTTTACTTAGTTGCAAATAAACACATTAGTGACAACCAATTAATAATCTTCAAATTTTCTTTAGAGAAATAACTAAAAACTATAAATGAAAAACGGAATTGGAGCGGTTCATTCACATCAAAGTTCTTGCTTGCAGATTTCAGTTGTGATTAAAACTGTCAATTTATATAACATTAGTTTTAACTGAAATGCCTTGCCATCACTGGGATATCATCTTTACCTAGGACATCTAGGACATTTCTATACTGTTATGTACATCATACCAAAGACTGGCAGACTCTTTCTGCACAGCAACACCTTATCTGCTCTCATTGAGTTACAGCTCTCATCAAGTCTTGACAGCTCTCATTGAGTCTTGACTGCACCTTGATTGTGTACATGCCCTTTTCTTGGTTTTGACCAATGAATCTTCCTTTTGCTCATAGTCATGAGGAAAGCTATGGCGAAGATGACTGCTTTTGACTGTATCATCCCTCTTGGTATCTTATTAGCTTTGCTGTTTTTATCTTTGGTTTTTATCTCACCAGATATAAACTTGACTGCCCTCAGTGTCAGTCTGATCTTGCCCAAACTACTGTTTCTCACTTAGTCTTGACATACAGATTTTTAGTTCTTACCTGATGAGTCCATTATAGCAGCTTTTGCCAGTGACAAACCAAGTTTTGAAGCAGATGCTTTTCATTGCTTTTCCTCTGCTGCCCCTCAGGCTTTGTGAACATTCACTGACTGTCCTCCCTCAAATTCCCCTCTGCTATGATGGCAAAGCTGACAATTTTTAGGCTGCTGACACTGTGGTTTTTATCCTGGTCTGGTCCCCTCTTGTTTTTCAGTGCCTAACCACAGTGTCCTCTCTTTTACTGCAAGTCCATTGGAACTTTTTGGTGTTTTCTGCATTTATGTAAGACACTACAATAAATTCCTGGTATATACATAAGTACTATAGTAATACAGATAACTAATAATGGCAACAGTGGCTTGATCTTGAACAGTGACAGGGATGGCCTGTTGTCTGTAAACGGTTTGAGATACAGTTATGTTGTAATTGTATCTCCCTAACATGATTCTTCTTGAATCATAGGGAGGTTCTGCTTGGTCTTCATGCCTGCTCTTTCTTTTGCATCTTTTGCCAAAACAAGGATTCATCTGAATCAGTTCAGACCCATTTATTTGTTCAAGCCAATCCCCCAGGTACCTCAGTACCAGCTGCAATGTATTTTTATTGCTGTTGTTTTTCTTAATGTAGACATCTGTTCATCGCAAACTGACCTTTTAATGAAAGGTCTCCAAAAGACCATCAGATAGGAATATCTTTTATTCACTGCTGCCTTGATCAAGACATCTGCTGTAAAAGCAATGTTAAAAAATGTTAGTATCTCATTAAGCATTTGGATCAATAATATGTTTAATGTTTAGAATAAATTTTCCAAAGGCCAGATATTTACAAAAGCTCACTTTGAGTTCAGATTTTCTTGTTTCCAGAAACTGTGACTGGGGCCAGACTCTTAAGAAAGCTGTGTTCTCATGTAAACACCTACATGACGGTCAATGTTACAAAGTACGCCGTATACTACAGCTGTTGTGGGGAGACTCATCAAGTCTCAAGAACTTTGAGAGAGATGCCAGTGTGCCATAAAGCACTGGAAAATCAGATGACTTATTCTGGAAGCTAAATGTGGGACCTTTTGCAAACTCAGGACCAAATGGACCTATGAAAATCCTGGACATAGTTTCAGAAGCCATATGTGACTGGGTTGTATATTACAAGAATTTTTACTTTACTCTGGTGAACTTCTAAGGAACTGAAGGCCAAAGCTTTTCTACCCCAGGATTTTGTCATACAGTACTGGTATTTTTGTTTCTACGGCTAGAGCAGTGACATGAAGCTAGCTCACGGAAAACCAGTAGTGCTGCAGCACAAGCATATAACCTACATCAACTGCAAAGCACCCTTCTCCTGGAAGATCAGTACAACTCAGTGGAGTAACACTATGTAAAATGAAAGTTGGAAATAATGTATGATTTTTTGTCTTTTGCAGGATGACTCCCTGCAAAATGAAACTCAGTCAGAATTTTGAGAATCATGAGTTTCCTTTCCAGCCTATGCAGAGAGCTGTGTTTTGATTAATCAAAACCCAGGAAGCTGTCATTCAGAAACATGGGACACAGGGCAAGACAAGGTGTCTTTTATCTCTTTTTTGGACTCACTGACTGTGCTGATGCAGGTGGTCAACTCATACAAATCCTTTCATAAACTTCAGACTTAACCAGCTCCATTTTTGTTCCTGCTATTGCTACTAAAATTCTGTTCAAGAAAAGACCCATTCTAATTGTTAGAAAGCTTCCTTTAATTTCCAGTCTAAATGTATTTCAAGCCACTGTTTATTCCTTTCTACTTGTGCCAGCATTGTCCTTTAGCCATGCTCTCTCTTGGCTATATACCAATTTGTTACATTCATCAAATGCACTCAGGCTCTCTCAAGGCTCCATTTTGCTAGCCTGAACAAGAACAGCTGTCTCACGATGCTCTTCGCAGCTCTCTTTGCAGTTTTGAATTCACCTTTTTTGAAGATGGATGAGCAGATCTCTACATCTGCAGACTCCCAGATCTTTCTTACTCTATGATTTCAACAGTACCACATGCAAGAGGTAACAGAGATGGTGTAGAAAACAGGAGAGGGGAGAAAGGGACAGGTGTAACATCTGACCGAAAGCAACCATGTTCAGATATTTTGCATTGGTTCTAAGATTAAAAAAGGAAAAAAACCCACTGACTGCCATTTAACATTGTTAACTGTCCAAGTTCTGCATAAAAAGTAAGCTGTTAACTCAGGAGAGAATACCTAAAACATCTTCACTATCAGCTGCCTACTTTTACCATTTCCTGTCTATGGGAGACTTGGAAAGTGAAAGGCATGTAGGCTTCTACATCCCCTTATACTGTATAAATTCCCTTGTATCTGGATAGATATGTTCAAATAATTCAATGGTTAGTTCATTAAAATCACATCTACAATCTTATTTCTAGAGCTACATTAGGATATCTTTCCTATAACAGCAACAACAAAAAAGCAGCTTTACAAATCAGGAGCTTTCCTGGGCCACTCAACTTTTATGGGTGAAGGCCCATGCCTCTCATGTCAGCCTACTAGCACAAGCCAGCCTGGCTGACTTAGTGGACAGGCTCTGCCCAAATACAGTTTTATCTAGGGTAGCTTTCGTTTTAAGATTTGGATTCAGCCTCATTTACATAGTTAAGGTGATGATTTGAAAACATACTATTCTTAGACCTGGTTTTAGACAGCAAATAACTCAGCTGGAGTGAAAGATTCTTTGGGAGTCAGGCAAAAAAAACCCTTTTATGTATGGTGCTCATATTGATGATCTACAGAGCTCAGGAGTGTAGGAAGCCAGCTAGGCACACAAGAGGGAAGAAAGTCTGCCTTGTCTCTCGCAGTGAGTGGTTTGAAGGATTAGTCTTCTGAGAGAAAGCAGGCTCTTGTCTGAGACCCTGAAAGATGAGGGTTAAGATCTTAAATTCAACAGGTTTTGTTCTACTTTGGAGAAATAAAGCAAAGACCTCTGTTGAAAAGGAACCTAGAAAATTTGACTTTGAAGAACGCTCCTTGGTAGACAAACTAAAGCCTTGGTCAGTAACAATGCATGCTCATAAGACAAGAGCTTGTGCCTCCAAACTTCTTTTTTTTTTTTTTGGTTACCCACGAAAAAAAGAAAAGATTAAATTTAACAGCAGATTTAAGGTAGAGCAGACAATGTATAGAGGAAAGAACCTCTGAACCCAACATACTAAGACCTGGAACCTTTGCCAGTTCTCATATGAGAGTTATCCTGTGGGGAAAAACATGATGAGCATGTATCTCATGAATTCATTTGGAAACAGGACTACAAACTGTTTCCTTCACTGAAGGCCATGAGAAAATCTGAGAGGATCAGTCTGCTATAAATGGCATAGGAACATTTCAGAAAGAAGCTTATGCTCTATGTCACCCACAACACCCACAGCACCCACAAACAGGCTCTGGCTTCCTGCAGTGTAATTATTTATCAAAGCAGCATCTAACACACCTTACTGACAGTATGCAAAATGAAACTTACTACTTTTTTCCAGGCAGTATCCTGGTAATTGTTACTGAGCCTTTCACTTCTTCAAGCCCAAACTAACAATGAAATGTGGAAGCATCTACCAGAATTATTTACCTTGCTATGATAAAAATGAGTAAGACCTAACTTTATAAACCGAACTCAGATACAAACTCAGGGTTCGCTGGTACATCTGTGTGCCAGAGACATCCTGTGGGGGTGGAAAGAAGAAAAGCAGCTTTGACACAGTACCAGGAGGTTTTACAATGTGCAGCATGCATGTTGTGTCAGCATGCTACGTCCCTATACCTAGAGAGGCAAACTGCAACAATTTTGACACCTGTTCTACTCATGTGGTTTTTGGTCTTCTCCAACACTGCTGTAAGGGGCAGAAGGCAGAGAGACTCCTTGGATCCCCTCTGCGATGCTCATACCCCACCTGGAACCTGGAGCACTGGGGTCTGCTGGGGCTACTGCAGGCAAGTGCCACGGGTCACGAGCCCTGGCATGATGGTTCAGTACAGTGTGCTGCCCAGATGACCACGGTGTACTCTGACATGCTTGTCTGCTTGCTGCTCTGGAGCCCTTCCAGGGTGCTCACAGAGAATGGGTACAGTTTAGCTCTCTATTTTCTGCAAAAGATGCTAGTGACTTTTCTGAGTCAAAACAAAACAAAACAAAAGAATACAGAACTCAACCCAGTACAAACATAATGCGAATAAATGATCTCGGGAAAAGATTTCTCTGATTTTTCGTCTGCAAAGCTTTATCTATCAATTACCTGTTTTATGTAAAACTGTCACCAGCTTCTTATTATGCTGACATAAAGGAGGAATTTTCTTGGATGATTGACATCTCATCATTACTACAAACAGTAACAATTACACTATTAAATTACCAAAGGGAATTTTTTCACAAAATCCGAAAGGCACCTGTGAGCTGACAGGCAGCAGACGGGTACATGGTTTATGGAACTGCCTGGCAGCATGGAACAGGGAAAAGCTTTCAGGGGTCATCTTCTTCACTTGCTTCTGCTTAACTTGTTTTTACATTGCATGGCTGAGCCTATTGTCTGCTCTGCTGATACTGTATTTCTGTGGCTCATGCTGAAACAACTTTTTTCCTTTAACTTCTTTTAAGTTCTAACATATTCCACATTCTACCACGCATTGCTGCCAACTCTCAGCATGTGCCTGTATCCCTTATTCTTTTCCAGCTCCAGCAGTCATCATGACATTTTTATGAGAAGGCCATTTTCAAGACCTGTGTGAACATGCGAGCAAGTAAAGACCACCACCATTTCATAAAAACATTTTAAAATAACCTCACAACTTGCAGGGCCTCAGATGCATTTTTTGGAACATTTTGATACAGCCAGAGCTGGAACTGGAATTAATCCTGTCTTCAGGTCTTACAAACACGGAAAGCGTATATTACATCCTTCAAGATTTACAAGTAAGAGTTCATGACTTTAAAAAGCCTAACATCAGCCTCACTAAAGATGAACTCCTTGCACCCATTACTCCTAATTGTCCAGCTAGTATTCACTTCACCTATCTAAGTTCTCATGACAGAGGGTTGTGATCTGAAGCACCAGCACGTTTGAGCAGAAGGCAGTGAGCTAGGTATTTCTGCTTCTGATTTTCATGCTCCGTGAGAATTAGCAAACCTCCACTTTGTGGTTGTTAATTCCTCGCTCTGCCAGCGGGTGTGGATGCGATTCATACCTACTGCATCTGCCATAAAAAATCACTGAGGATTAATCTGTCAGGTGAGATGCATCTGTGAGATGCAGAGGGCCTTACTCTTCCACTGAGTTCAACAGACTGGCTCACCTTCTTGTTTAATATGCTATAAAGTAAAGAATAACTGGTGTATTCACAATTCTTATCCAGTAAGCTGTACTGGATTTGCACTCTGTAATGCTGTTGCTGATCTGTGGAATTGATCCTTAACGCCTTTTTTGGGCAGACTGTTCCTCTGCAATAAATCTATCTTGTTCCCTTTCAGGAAATTCAAGATGTTTATGTCTAGAACTTCATGTTCAGATGTAAGAGGAAATATACTTCAAGTGTTTTGCTTCTTCTGTATGGTCTTACTGATACGCTATGAAGCCTAGAATACCATTTGCTCATTTGTTTTCCTTTTCTCTCCTCCATATATACTTCACTTTCTGAGAGGGACTGGAATGATAACTATATATTCCTCTGTACTGAGTCTACTCCTGTACAGCAATCATTTTTAATTTCTCTCTGTAAGGTCGACACAGGGAGCAAAGAGTGTAATAATGTGAAAATAGATATTGAACCTTTCCTGCTTCATTGGAGTTCTACATTCTGCAAAGTCAGCTAAAGGGGATTTCAACATATTTAGAAATGTGCATTTCTGAAAAATGTACCTTAGGAAAACTTCCAAGACCTCACAGTTCCAGAAGGCTGTATTTAGGGATGCATAAAATAATAAGTGGTCTGATCTAACCCCAAACTTAACCTGAATCATTTGAAAGGAGTTTTCCATGTCTTTTATAACTTTTTTCCCCTGACCCAATATACATCTGGTTCTAGTTGGTGCCAAAAGATAGATGTATTTAAATGTAATGAAAAAAGGCTAATCTTGTATTTCTGTCTTGTTGGGAGACAGGAAGTACCAGAAATCTCATAAGAAAGGCAGTTCTCCTTGGACATCCAGCCACTTTTTACATAGTCAAGTGATTCACATAGCTCAGATTTTCAAATTTTTGTGTTAGCCAACGTGACCCTCTCAACCTCCAGAGACTCATTCATGACTAGGTAAAGGTTACCAAATGACACTGGAAAGGTTGCTCAGTCTAACAGCCAGCCATAAAGTTCTTCATCTTTTGTATCTTTGCTCTTTCCTCTGAGAAAATCCAATAAATGTAATACTATTTAAGAACACTTTCTGACAGGGAAAAGAAATGGTGCATTATTCAAGATGCTAGAGAAAGAAGATAAAACTTGTCCAAATTCTGCAATTCCACATTAATCTTTACACAGTCAAACTCTTGTAACCAAGACAGATCTGAGTAAAGCTTACAAAATTAATATGGACGCTGGGACTGCTAAATATTTAGCAGTATGTACTGCAATTCATCTACAGAAAACCCTAGAGTCACAAAGGGCATTTTCCATAAATGACCTAGGTTCAGTTTGCAGTAGTGATATAGCCCCTTGAATATTTCTGAAGAGCTGGACTGCAAGTGTTTAAGATTTAACGAAAAACAATAGGAATGTGTTGCTGAAGTTGCTTTCAAAATGATACATTCTTTTTAAGTGGCTTAACCACTTCTGAACATTCAACCCATAAGCCACTTCTACAGTGATACTGCAAGGTGGTGCATATGCACTTAGTGTCTTCTTTCACAAAAGGAAAACCTGAAACCAAAGATTGCCCATGGCTACAAGGAAAGGCGCACATTGAATTTAGAAACTGAACATCCCTGAACGCATTTTCATGCTCAGACCATGCTTCTCTTTAAGACCTTACTATATCCACAGTAAAAGGCATGCCTACCAGTGACGAAATACTGCTGTTTCAGAAGTCTTATCTTCTCGGCAGGTTCTGCTGGCATCCTTGTGGCAGAACAGAACTCACAGCATGTATCAGTACTAATGGAAGAACATGTTAATATTTTAAGTAGGTGAAAAACTATTTGTGAAGAATGTGTTCATTTACCTTTTTGATCTTCTTTTTTTCCTTCCAATGTTGATGCTTTCTCTGATAAACTACCATTATCTCCACTGGCTTTTACCACATTTTCTTCCTGTATGGTTTCTTCACCAATGGCTATGGTGTGCCCATTTGAAGTTTCAAAATTTACTGTTACATCACCATCTGAAATGAAAATTAAAAAGCTATTGCCCAGTTTAACTGCATCCTTAGCATCTATTGACAACACACAGCATCCCTCTGTTTTCAAGTTCCCATGGAAGCAAATCAGAAAGACTTAACTGAAATGTGAAACATCAGGCTGTAGATCTGCTCTGAAAAGTAACTCTGTAAAAGAACTCTACAGGCTTCCATGTTCTTTGGGTGGGTGCCTCTGCCTGGAAGTGCACATGGGTTTTCAGGTCCAGCTTCATGTCTGTACACATTAGCATCCCATTCTCTTCCTCCCTGCATCTTGGTTTACACAGCAAAGAAATGTGTGCATGGACCACAACAGAGTTGCAATATGTTCCAACATGCCCAAATCTGGACAGTTAGGGGGCAGAGTTGCAGGACTACTGAATTCAGATAGAAGTTCTCAGAATATGTGTGCCCGGTTAATGGATAAAATAGGTCACAAAATCATTGTCCAGCCTTAAGAACCAAGGTGAAGCCTTCCTGTAGCACGTATCATAGCATTTTTAAATTCTGCAAGTAAAATTCTTTTCCATCTCTGATGATATTTTACTCACTTACCCAGACTACCTCAGCTATAAGGGTTTTTTTAAAATCCTGAATAAAATCTCTTTCTCCTCCCTATTTGTCTATATTCCTGAAAAATGCCAGATACTCCTGCTGGCTCACAGCCTTCTCTCTTTTATCTACTGATTTCTGTTCTGTGTTCCATCCATTTTAAAATTGCTACTGTTTTTATTCTTTGGTCATTTCTAAGGCTTGTTGTTATCCTTGTGTTGCCCACACCACACCTGCAGTTCACATAGATGACTGCTTTCCTTCTGCAGGATTCTTTTGCTGTCCATCTAATAATTATGCAAATCTACCTGGTGTCTCTTCTGGTTCCTCCTGTTGATTCTTCATTAATTGTAGTAATTCCACTCTCTTCTTTTTTTCTTCTTCCTTGCTGTGTGCTATCAGACCTGGATATTTGGCACTTCCCTGGTTTCAACACAATTATGCAGCCTCTCCTACCACCTTGGGGTGCTCCATGGGTTAAGCTGACGGTTTCGTTCTCACCCACATGCTAACTTCAACTTGATGCGTGAAAACTAAGTTCTGCCCTCTTAACCTTGTCTCATTCACTATAGCTGACAGTTGCACAAGGCTTCCTTCTTACCTCACTGCAACATTCAGTTTCTTCAGCTTCTCTCTTCCAGATGTTCATAAAACCCTTCTTTCCTCTCTGCCTCCACATGTGGAATTCCCATCTCTTATTCATGTCATGGTTCTGCTAACACCTCCACTTGCCACTTGCCACTTCATTCTTCTTCATCCCATGTGAAACGCTGTCACTTCTTCACATTTCTTAGAGCTCAAATTTCAAGACTCCATGTAATTTCCTCATCCAGCTTTCATCTCCATAGTCATTCCTTGTAACTACCTTCATGTTGCTCAGTCACCATCTTTCCTGTATCTCCACTGATAGCACCTTCAAAACCAATCCTATATTCTTTCAAAATGCTCCTTAAAAAACGTAATTTTCATCAGACATGAAGCACAACGCGATGAAGGCAACACAGATTGATTGATGGCCTTCTTAGAACTGATGGCCCTCTTAAAATGGGAGGAAGGGGAGAAAATTGTTCATCTTTACAACCTTTTCTCACTTTGCTTAATCTCTGTAATGGATCAAAGTTTCATCCCCTTTTAAAAATGGAATAGAGGGTCAAGGACATTGATGACCAAAGCATACATACTTTTAGCACAAAGGATAGGATTTATGTTCAGACTGTTCGCAACCAACCTGATACGTTAACACATTTAATTACCTGTCCCAGCAGTTTAAATGTAATTTACAACCATCAATGGACAAAGTCAGGGCAGCTCCCCAGTAAAGCATGTAGCAAAAAACGTAAAAAATGCACAGACGGACAAAATTGAGGTATGGAGAGTTTACATGTCTTGTTTTAAGTCAAAGACAGTGGCAGAGACAAGTTCAGAAGCCAGCTATGATGAATGTCATAGTCTGGTAATTGGCAAAACACTGTAAAGACAAGTGATGTCACATGTCAGCAAACAAGGCCTTTATTTCTAAATATCAATGTGAATCATTGATATTTAATAATCATAGATATTTGATAATCATAGAAGAATATGCTACAAAAATCATATGATATTTTCATGATTCTTCAGCTCAGGCAGAGTAACACAAATTTTAGAAGAAAAGTATTTTTAGAAATCATCTTAGACTCCTTGATAAAATGACAAAAGGTTTAATTTTAAGCTATAGAAAATTATTTTACTCACTGGACTTTTATTTGATCTAGATTTATAGAAGATCAAGAGTTATTAGAAAGAATACTAGAAACATAATCAGATGTAGCACAGAGGTGCTACTTCATGCTGTTTGAAACACAAATTCTGGTTAATATCAGTTACTAAACCTTATAGCATTTTGAAATGAGTGGTGTCTTCCCCCCAGTTTTATATTTGTGCCACCTGTTAATGTGGTCTGTGTGCTAGTGGCGGGATCTGTATGATCCCAACACTGGTACTTTTTGATACCTGAAACACATGCTATTTATTTGCTTGGGGTCCCAAAGCCTCTAATTTTTCGGCCAAAATGTCTCATATTATACTCCAGTTGCTTTAGACAGCAGACCTTGACTCAAAAAAAACAGGTTAATCACTAAATCAAAAAAATTCTGGCAAACAGTAAGTAGGAACCACAGGAGTCACATTATTTACAGGGAGCATCAAAATACGTAAGGATATGACCGAAAGTCAGATGGTGTACCTATGGCAGGAGCAGTTACGCAACACAAATCTCTCACCTCTAACTTTAGTTCTTTGCCATCTGGCCCAAATTACCTCTCATACTCCTCAGCTTTGTCTCCTCATACCTATTTATACTACATGGAAACAATGCAATAGTGGATTTATCATCCATGTTTAGCATTCAGGAGCTAAATTCTAGTTAATGTGTTATCACCTTGCTCGGGCATTTCCTTCAGCACTCCCCTTCTTATCAGCTCCTCTCTGCTTTGTCTTGTCGAAATCTTCCTTTCCAACACTAAAGAAAAAGCACAGTTAAGAATAGATTTATTCTCATACTGCCAATGCTTGTGAAAAATGTAGAAAAATATTTTTATTTTATAGAAACCCTGAGAAATCTTGTTTCCTCTGATTCTGCAGGAGATGTGGTCTAGGTTTTCATGGATGTTCTCTGAAAATACTGTCCCATAATTTCAGGCACAGAAGGTGGGGATTCATAAGATCCAGTATCTTCAGCTGAGTGAGGCTCCGTGAGGCTTCTTTTACAGTCAGTGGAAAAAGGTACTTCCAGAGTGAAACTGAACTCATCCTAGCGTAGGCATTTAACATGTAAAAGTACCTCTTTCCCACTGACTGCGTTCACTAGCTCAGCTGCACATACATGCATCTGCTTTCTAGATGTTTTGAGATGTGAGAGACAAATCCTGCTCAGAGCAAGTGACTCACAGAGTAGCCTTTGTTACATGCAAACAGTTTTAAAGGAAAAAAAACCCCTTAAACAGGAGCTAGAAAGTTGTTTTCTAAAAGGGAATACCATCCTCATCCAGGCTGGTTGGCTTTCATGGAAAAAAATACAGCATCCTGGTTTTAGGTTAAAAGAAGTGCAGCATAGAATACATAGAAAAAAGACTGTGACTTGAAGCATTTTAATTATTATGTTTATTTCCCATGGGAAAAATGCTAAATAGTTTTATAAGGAAAAGCATTGCAGATGGCAAAATAAAATAGCTCCCCACTGCACCCCACCCCCCAACCAGTACAAATTTGGTCAGTGATCTGGGAGGCCACTGTAATGATGCATGGAACCACAGTGCAGAGTCCATAAAATGTGAGCATCACTTGTAAAATCCTGTCTTCATTGTTAGGAAAAGTTAATCTCCCATCCTGATTCTACTTACATACGGACATCAAAACTCAAGTGATGTTTCGAGCTCAAGCTGAGGGCATGTGGCAAAGCTTCAGCTGTGCCGGACTTCATCCTATTAATGCTATGGGATAGTGTTATTTATCTTATCAACTAATTCAAATAGTCTCTAGGGCCAGTCTAATTGCTGTATGCAGATTAAATACTGCAAGAAGTATTGTCAGTCTCACTTGTGCCAGCTCAGTTGGAGTGAGCAGCCACATGGTGAAGTGATGGCTCCTCTGAAGACACAGAGAGACGCCATTTGGCTCTTCTGAGAAAGTTACCCTCCATGCATAGTAAAACGTCTTTCCCTGCAGCAGGTAACCCCAGCTGCTAACTCACAACCAGGCTGGCTGACCTCAGATGCCTGAAGGCATCATTGCTCACGGCTTCCAACCTCCCTCCTCCAACAGGGAAAGGGATGGTCAGACAGAAGATGAAGCAGATTCTGCACTTCATCTTCACAGCACCAGGTTTATTTCTCACACTGCAAAGTTCAGGGATTTAGCAACTGCTCCACAGGGGATGCATTTTTGTGCCAAAACAGCACCAACTCCTGGCAGAACTGGGGGCAGTAACCATTTTGATCGCCCCATACAAGCTACTCATGCCTGTGAGATCAACAGCTCGTGAATGCAAACAGTACTGGCTCAAGAACACATAAACTGGCACTAGGTCTGTGTTTATACACTCAGGTACTTTTTGGGATCTGTCCAGTAAAGGTCAAATCTTTGCGGTGTTCAAACCACCTCTGACCATCTAAAGGAGCCCGTGAGTGTGGCTGTGGACTCTCAATATAAGCAGCCTCCTCGGAGAGAGGAGCCTGGTGGCCTGAACTCAGATCAGGTTAGTCTGCCTTGGGTCCCAATCCTGAATTACTCAGGAGCGCTTCCAATTTTTTTAAGCTACATGCCTTGCAACTGTGTGTTACACATTGGCATGGTAAACAAAGCACAGGAGCACGCCCTGTTCTTGCAAAGAGGTTTTCATGCAGGTGAACACTCAGTCCCACAAAGACTGCTTTAAAAGAGATGAGGGCCCATGAAGTCAGAGGACTATGCGGGCAGACATAGATGGAGGGTCTGAATCTTTCTAGAAAGCAGGTGTATTTATGAGCAGAGTGAAATCTCCTGTGACATAGACCCCAAGGATGAAGACTATGCACATACTTTATACCTGTTTTGTTGCTGGCAATATAAATATTCTATTATTATTATTATTACTTCAGTTTTACAAGTATTATTTACTTCTACTATTTTTCCTGCTTCCTTTTTACATCTGTTTTCTTGGTGACAGTGAAATGAGATGATCTCACATATATTTATTTGGGGGACTTAATCCAATACCACTTGAAAACAACAATGCTCTTTTCATCAAGTTCAAGAACGTTGAATTAGACCCCCATCAATGTCTGTCTCTGGTTTTCAGGATGATATATTTTTTCAGTTCTACAACACTGAATTAACAACTCCATTGAATTAATTATCATGGAAAATGTCAATTGGCATTAAAACACATTAACTCCTTATACTTTTACTGGAAGACCTCAAAGCATTTTATTAACATTACAGAGGTTTCATAACATCCCTTAGACATAACTATCTCCATTTCATATTAGAAAATTTCTGAACAGATAAGAAGCTTAAGCCCCAATCCTTCATCAGCTAAAATGCTAGCCATGAGTGGTGTTTTTATTTAAACTGATTAAACTCAGTTAATTCAGCTTGAAAAGATAATTTCTTTAAAATATTATTTGGCCCATGGAAAGAACATTAGAAATCATGCTAGTATTCACTGTATGATAATTTTAATTCCTACAAAGAAAAAGGCAGAATTAAATCATAGTGACCAAAAATATGTCTCCTCGTACAAGAGGAATGAGTAGCCTGTCTACTTATGAACCTATACTGGGTGCTATTTAGCCAGGGTGTACTCATCATCATAATTTACTGCTGATTACAGACTTGGGACTATACGATGCATTTCACATTTACACAGTCAAATATTTTGATTACCACAGCCCAATTGCACTGAGCTTTAAGGGTCTCAAACTACTCAGCTGAGCTAATCACATTTGACTACTGTTATGTTTAGGTAAACTCTCTTAAGAGAGTTACAAAACCAGTATTTTACCTTTGCCACCCCTGACACATTTAGAATTCAGACTGCACTGTTTCAACGAGTGGTTTCTTTGCCTAAATTTTTAACCTTACCTTTCACTCTGTGGCCCAGGCCTCATCTAAGGAACAATCTAAACCTCAATTTGAACAGAAAACTCCTAGTTTTCCCAAATGTCACCCCAACAACTGCGTGAACCAAAGACATGTTCTTCTCCATGATGCTCATGTGAGATGCAAAGGTGTTATCACCGTATAGATAGGCAAGTTATGGCATGGAAAGATAAAGTCATATTACCAAACATGTGGACATTTGTAAAGTGTTTAATTTTCAGGTGTAATTTCCCACATTAAAATTGTGATAAAACAAACAAACAGATAACTTGAAGCATAGGAATTCTAATTGAATTGCCTTATGGTTCAAAATATCTTCTCACCAGAAGTGAAGCTATGAGTATTGCCCATCTGCTGCTGAGCTAATGGCACAGACAACTGTAGAAACAGTTACCATCTATCTGAACCAGTTGGGATGGGTATCAAGACTTGTCACCTTAGAAACAGTTCAGTCTCCTGAGTTCAGTACAGGGAGAGGACTGTAGTTTGGTGCTTCCCCTGTTATCCTACTCGGCATGCTCCCTTCTCTCATCACCTCTGTTATGACTTCATCATATAGGTCTATCTCCTTCACTTGAAGTTTAAATTTCTTATTTTTGGTTTCCAAACCTACCTCTCTTTTCTTTTTTCTTCTTCTAGTAGAACTTGCCACAATATGCTACTCATTTGCTTCTCCCATAAACACACCTTTGTGTCTCTATTCCTGCTGCAATCGTTTTTGCAATCTTTGATCTTACAAGTTATTGCCTATTCCTCACTCAGGAGTAAATGGCTAGTACTATCCTGGAACACATATATGATAAATACTGTTAGCTGTACCATCATCGTGTGGACGTTCTTAAGCTGAGTGACCAGCTGATGTTATCACTACAAATCTTTTCTGTCATATGTATATATAATAATGTGTGTGTATATATATATATGTGAACATATATACCTTAACATGTCCGTGATATATGATATCTAGATATATATGTGTATATACAAAAGTGTGAATATATATAACACTTCAACATTAACAACAACATATTGTTTATAACATTAAGCAAAAATAAAATGGAAATAACAATTTCTCCATCTGTATACATGCATGTATTGAGATCAATTACACAGACAAGTCAGTCCAGACCATGAGTGTAATTGGTTATCAGTCCTTGCCTGCTGAGAAAAGCTGAGGTGAGGCGGGCTCCGCTATCACACATCATGCTCCAGAAGACTCAGAAAACCCCATGCCAAATCCTTCCCCTACTGCAGTCAAAAGCAAAGCTTGCCCTGACTTCAGGTGTAACTGTCAGAAAAAAGGTGAATTTATCACACTGTATGCAGCCTTTATTTACGTGAGTAAATCTTACTCCTCCAAGGGATCCCACAAACATTTGAGTTTCTAGCCCAATACAGGTAACAGTAACGCTAATCATAAGAACAGTTTACCTCAAAAAGCAGTTTCCATCCCTCCCTCCCTAGTCCCTCAAAAGAGGCTGCTTAGTGATAGTCAGCAGCTACAAATCTCAGGCAGTCTTAAAACCCATTCTCCAATTCAGAGAGTGCTCTGAGTTTCTGGATATTCTCCAATCTTTAGTTTTGCTCTTCCAAGAGAAACTTGAGAGAATTCTAATTTTTTATTTTTCTCTGACCTAGTAAAAGCTAAAATTGCCTTCTGCTCTCTGTCTGCATATACTCTTACAGTGGAGCTTTGAAGTGGCATCTACTTTGTGCCAAGACACAAACTGCTGCCTTCTTTTACTTCACAGCAAAACACTGCAGAGGGAAGAAACCCTTGAGATGATGCCACTTTCTGTTTGTTTTTACTTAATTTTGAAAGCTCTCTAGGCAGAAAGTATACAACCAGTGCCCAGAGAACAGATTTTCTGAGATACAGCATGGAAAATATGTTGCTAAAGGAAAAAATTCCAACCATCATTCCCACATCAGCACAAATACTTCCACATCCAGTCCTCCATCTTTTTGGGATGTTTGTGGCATTTGCTGTTTATGAACATCTTTTAGTTGCTGGCATAAGAGAGTCACGTGAGATTTTGTGAAAGCACTGCAGGGTCCATGCCATGGCAAGGATGTAGCAAGAACCTATTTCAAAAAGCCTATTGAAATCACAAAGAAAGCAATAAGACTTCTTTCCAATAGCCTGGATTCTGTCTTAGAAGAAACTCTTTCTTCAGCTGCATACAGATTTATCAAGTTGTAGCCGTGTTAAGAGAACAGGCAATAAATATGACTATGATTGTACTATCTCCCATGGTTTCAGGCCAGGAAACAGGCTTCCTGCACGTAGGATGCACACACACACACATACATAGACACACAGCCCCCGTTCTGTGTTGTAAATACATCTTTGATCGAGTAGTCTGAGGATTTCCTGTAGGATTTTTAGTTTGTATCGATGTCTTCCCATTTCCTTCTCAAGTCAGATAAACAAGTTTCTTTTCCTGTGTCAGTTAGCATGCAACAAGGGGCAACTTGCCAAGTAAATGCATCTTCTTGGTCTCCACTGGTCCTGAGTCTGTTTCCTCAAGAAATGTAGGGATAACTCTTTCCACCTCCCCCCCGCCCCCCCAACCTACCACCTGAGGCAGGATGAATGCCATCCGACTGCAGCTCTGGGGCTCCCTGACAGCGAAACAGTCCTCAGTATGTCACGATATGCTTTCACTGCAAGCTAACCTGATTTGCACTGAAAAACTATAGCTTATTCATGGGGCAGCTAGGGCTGGCACCCCGTCTGTTTCTGGGATTTCTGGAGACACAACCCTTACCCTTAGCGCTGCAGAACAGTATGATTTATTTCTATTATTCTCTGTGTGGAAATATCTGGAGAGGTCATCTGCATTTCTGGCCAAGACAGAGGAGGAACTGCAGGAGGGCACTGGAAGTCAACACATAAATGACTTACCCTGGTCCACTCCTATGAGCACTACTAGTACTACCACTGGGCAACCAGCATCAATGAAACGTATGTCTAGCCCACAGCAGGCTGCTGGCACAGGTCGGCAAGTACAGTCAGGTTTGGGAGACAACATGTATCTTGTATGTAGATAGGAGGGTAAACATCAATAATACCTAAGTAAGACTATAAAGACTATAAACATCAATAATACCTAAGCAAGACTGTATTTGGCTTGAGGTACTCCAAATCTTCACTCTGTGGAGATTAGCCAATACTTTTTTTGGCCAATACTCATTTTTTTTAGACACATTCCTCTTTCTCAACAAAAAGGCTCTGGGAACTGTTCTTGTGCCACTTTTGTATAGCCAAATGCTTGAATTTGTGGAATACATCTTAAGAGTCACAAGGGGTAAAACTCTCATATGAAATTTAGGGGGAAAATAATTTGAGAATCTTTCACTTATTTTTAGAACTCTTACAACTCACATCATCCAGATTTACTTTTCATCTCCCCAGCTTAGAGAGCCAGTCTTGCTATTTTTGAGGTGTAAGTCAAGATTTTCAGATGTTACATTACTCCTGGAATTTCACTTCAAGGGAAAAAAACCACAAAATATTGTGATGGTTCACAAAATGAATGTAAACTGGGACATACAAATACAAGTTGATATATTGAATGTACAAAATAATAGAAAAGTTTTGAAAACTTGAAGTTAATTCCCTGTGTCACTATGTCTGTATAATTCCACCTAAAAAAATCAAATTTTACAGTGTAGCAGGTGGATAAGCAGCACCTCATTAAAATCAGAGCATGTGTACTCCTTAGAGGAAAAAAAAAATCATTCTACTGAATAATGAAAAAATATCAGAAGTTCCCAAACCTCCTGTATAGCTTCTGAAGTTGTGTTCACCAAGACATGTATTCAATTGTGCATATGTACTCTTCACAAACTATACAGGCACTGAAATACTGTTGTTTATATAATTCAGAGTATTAGAATGGTTTTGTGGTTTATTAGCTGATTTACATTACATTATTAAATATAATGGCAGTCTTTACTGTATAAAACTAGTTAAACAATGAAGTAAAAAATGAAATGTTTTTCAGGGTAATTTAAAAGTCTTTATAGAAGACTTCTAGATACACAAGATACATTAAGCACTTATTCAATCAATAGCGTTAGTTGTTTTTTTTGCCACAAAGGTCTATTAAATATAAAGTCTTGTGACTGGACTTAGAGCAGGGACTTCAGACAGACAACTAAGTGTTACCTCCTTCCACACTGAACTTTTCCCATCCACTGTACCATTTACAGAGATACTTCACTGTGCAGATAATTAGCTTCCACTTTTTAATACATAATTATATATAATCATGTATTCAATTGACCAAAAGAGCTCCCACATATGGGAGTCTCATCTACGGACTATACTTGCCTTTCACTATCAACTCTGTTCTTCTTCTGCCAAGTTGTAGTGCAAATTCCCCTAACTTTTCTGGATTTCTGTTTGCACACTCGTGCCCACCATTTTCAAGAAAAGACTGATCAAAAAATAAAGCTTTAACTTTGAAAAAAAGCCAAGGAGGTCTATATTAATCTTTTAGTTTCCAGACTTGAAAGGCAGTGCTACAAAAACACAGCTGAAATGAAAAAAATCAGGTTGTCTGAATTTTAAGAAGTCATCCAAAAGAGTGGGTCTGTTTTTCCTCTCTGCTTCATCAAGCTTTATGATAGTAATCACAGTGCTAGGACACAAATCCAAGCGGTAACCTTCACAGAAGAGTGAAAGCTACTTCTTCTTGTTACATTTTACTGGATTTGTTTTTAGCTGGATCAGGTTTGTGATCTGTTCATCACAAAACTGTTGCCAGTACACAGGAAGCAGTGGAAGTAAACAGACACAGCTGAGAGAACTGAGGAAGACAAATTATGACTTGAAAATTAGTTCTGAGATAGTTAAGATGGACACTGCTTCCCAATAAGTTCATCTTTCTTAAGAGAATCAACACAAAACGTTACACAAACTCTGCTGTAAGATTAATAGTACCTTAGCTCTGATGCCTAGGTATATAAATGCAGCAAGGCTCAGGGAAAGAACTAACAACCCTTATCACCAACTAGTGTAGCTGTATGGCACCTGAAAAAGGTATTTTGTGACTGAAAGTTTGTCTATTTGTATCTTTAGCATAATTTTAAAGCTTGATTTTCATTACAGTTCTGAGATTATTCACGTTTTCTGTCCATTACATCTACTGTTAGGCATCTCCATTTTTCAGGTTCTCACCTTGAGATAGATTGTCTTGAATAACTCCATCTGAAGTCAGTGCCAATAAGAACTGTGTGTTCTCCACACCCTGGGAAGGACTTGAGGGACCACATCATCATAAACAAGACAGGCAAATTACATACAAGCAAGGAACTAAGGAGGCACTTTTGGAGATGTTGACCTTAATTTCTTTGTGTCTAATTTCCTCCTTTCGTAAAAGAAATACAAATACATGCTTTGCCTTGGTATTATAAGAATTGAGATGTCACGCTTGTAACAGTGGATTGAGGCTCTCTAAAGAAAGACAGTACAATGTAAGAAATACTGTATTTAACATGAATTTACCAGATATTCATTTGCAAAAAATAACTGCAAAATGACACATGCATTATTATTTAATGGCGTAACACATGCTAATAAGTTGGTGACACTTTGGGGAGTCTCTGCATACACAGCTTATGAACGGTGATTATTCTGAAGAATTCACTGCATATAAAATCACATACAACAGTAGCTGCAGAACATTCAGGAGCCATTAACTAGGAATAACTTTGCTCTAGCAACATGAAAAAAGTACTGGAGAAGCTGAAGGAAACTGGAAGCAATGAAGGAGGTATCAGACTGAGGGTATTTTTTTTAATCGCAATAGTGGAAGAAATTGTGGGAATTTTGTTGCAGGGTACCTGGGAAAATTAAAAAAAAAAAAAAAAAAAAGAAAGAAAAAGAAGTGAGACATTGAGAGGATTTGAAGATCTGAGAAAGGCTGTCCAAAACTTCAGCTGGTATCTGGAGGGATGAAGATACCAGACAAAATGGCTTTTTGCCTTTTGTGTAAATAAAATGTGTTTTAGAAGTTACACTGCAAAACCATAAAGTTCCTTGCTGTAATTGTCAGGGATTGTTATGGGTTTAAAATGTCAAGGAGTGTACTCCTGAGACTTCAGGAGAGTCTGCTGAGAATACTTTAGGAGATTAGTTTTGTGTTTATTGCCTAGAGCCATGGAAGACAGTGGACAGAGGGCCTACACTCTGGTAATGAACCTGAAGAGCTCATAGATGCTCACTGGACTCTGATTAGACTCAAGTTTAGAAAAGCACAGCATCAAATGTCTAAATCCCAAACCAGAAATTTGGGATTTTTCAGGATAAAGCTTGGCCAGAACTGTGACACACAAAGACACACACACATATATGCAGGGTGGCATTCAGTTTTGTACACGTGGGCGTCTACAGCCACTTGAGAAGCCCTAGGGTTTTGGAGATGTCTGTACAGGAATGACAAATATGATACAGAACCTTCTTCAAGAGCAGTCAGGACACCACAGAACATCTCAGGTGGCACCAAGCAACTGTGTTTAGCTAACTGAATCCCAGCCTTCAATATTCCTCTTTTTCAGAAGGAATACAATTCAATCACAGCATTTTATTTCAGACCATTCTTCAAGCCTTGCCAACAGCAGAATGAACGGGCAAAGCAGCCTGTATAAAGGCAGTGGTCACAAAACTGATCCTCATTCTTCTGCCAGGTATGGTCACATCTGCTTCTCCCCTCTGAATAGACCAGACTTCTGTCCCCATGAAGGCATTGTTTCATTGTCCCCGTGAAGGTTTGTTTCATAACCCAAGACACTGATTATTAGGAGGACATAGAGACATTTCCAGCATCTTTGAAGATATGTAATATAGAACCTGTTTCTTAGATAAAAAAGACTAACATCAACATCAAAATAATATATTATGTATAGTAAACAAATCAACTTTTGGTGACAGGTTCAGGACAGATGCTGAACAAGGTTAGGTTTTTCCTTGCCAAGGATCAAACATTTTTTCTGTATGTCAAATACTGTACCTAAATAATCCCTGACATCTAACAAGCTCCAAGAGCTTTTCAAATATGACTCTGCAAAGCCATCACAGTGTTTTCTGCTATTTGCCACCAAAGGGCCACAGACATACCTGCTGATGTTTCTCTGAATTTGTCACTAGTCTTCTTCTTCCGCCATTTCCAAGGTTTAAAGATTTTGCCAATGGTGGAGAGTTTGCCCTTCCTCTTGAAGGGGGGAGTTTGGGATCCTGGGGCTGGTCCATCCGAGTTAGCGATTGAAGCCTTATCCAAACCATCAACTGTGTAAACAAGAAAAGTAAAGGTAACTGAGGGATGGCACACAGATTGGCACCCAACAACTAAACTCCTCCGCTATCAGACTGCAACAGACTGTGTGTGGGTCCATGTGTTTTCTGTGCTAGAAGGAAGTCAAGGGGCATGTGACTGCAGCCCATGGTCACAAGCCAGTCTCCACCCCAGCTAGCCCTGGGCTTCACTGCTGCTCAGTACCTCAACTGCAGAAGGCCAGAACTTACTTCTCACAAAGCACATCTGGCACATCTCCACAGTTCTGAGGTTTTCCATTGCTACTGGAGAATTTCTTTCAACTATTTGAGTGACTTCTTCCCTATCCTTGGTAAAACTAAATGTCATCATATAGAAAACAAAACCCTTGCAATGTAAAAACACAAACTATTTCTTTTGAGTAAAACGAATCCTTTCTTAAATGAGCTCTAAAAATAACTGTTCTGGCAGTGGAATGGAAATAGGTCTGTTTGATATCCCTGGTAATCAGTCATTCCCAGTGCAGCCTGCCATGAGTCAGGCTTCTTATTAACTAAACGTATTTAACAATAAGCTTTTGAGCTGTAGCCAAAATTTAAAGAAGGATTGCTTTTCTTCAAAAACACATTGAGTGATATGAAAGCAAACATTTATCATTAATGGCTGTAACATCGAGTTTTGTGAACCAAATTAAGACTCATTCCACTACATGCCACAGCATGCAGTTAAAATAAATTTCCCAGAAATTTCCCTGAGAAGTCCACTATTATTTACTTCTATTTAACAACTGAGGTTTCTTAGAGCCTTCCATTCATGGTCCTGCAAACACTTCAAATGTGCTTAATTTTGTTCACGTGAGCAGATTCACTGAAGTAACTACGATTACTTACGTACATAAAATTAATCACAGGCTTAAATGTTTGTAGCATACGGCTCTGTAATTGCTTTCATTCATCTAAACATTCTAATTATAACCAATTCTGAACAGAGTTGATGCCACTCTGAACAGTAATAGTGATAATCATAGACCATTAAATCAGAAAGTGCTATTCAAAGAAGGAAATAGCACTGTCCCCATTTTACAGATGGAAAATATGAGGCACAGAAT
Organism: Athene noctua; assembly: GCF_965140245.1. Taxonomy (NCBI): domain Eukaryota; kingdom Metazoa; phylum Chordata; class Aves; order Strigiformes; family Strigidae; genus Athene; species Athene noctua. Next base: position 69,060,097 of record NC_134037.1, on the reverse strand, counting down.
TGTTAAGTGCTTAATTTTATGTTTGCCAAATGGCTTCCTGAATCTTGGTCCTGTGTCCTAGCTGCTGAAAAGATACATATTCAGACACATAACATCATGGTGCAATCTTATTATTCTGTTTCTCAGGCAAATGGCATTTAATGAGTCCTATATTTGTCCTAGACTTTAGATTGATCCAGGATGCTAAAAAAAACCAAAAACATCTTTTCTGTGAGAAAGCTGATGTAATGCAAACAGAGTCCAAGAAACTTTATTTCCAATCTTTTGAAATAAAGTACTGGGAAAAAAGATCCATTGTATAACTTCATTGAAGTCTGTGAAGTTAAAACCAGAGAGAAATTTGTGTTGAAAATGGCAGCATTTTTTTTTTGATTCTCCTCCCCATCCCACTAGGAAGGGGGAGGAGTGAGTGAGTGTCTGCGTGGTACTTAGTTGCTGACTGGGGTTAAACCGCAACACATTTAAATCAGTAAATATGAATTATGCCATAAAATGTAATAAGTTCTATACTGTCAGAGAGATGGAACAGAGAGATGGAAAACTTCTCCAGGATACATTACTGTTATTCAGATGCATCAGAATTTAAAGCTTTTAGTTAAGTGTTTTCCTCAGGTATTTTCTGGTCTCTAACATGGAGACAAGATGAAAGAAAGACATGCAAATGGACTTTAAATGTAAAAAGACAAGATTTTAGCAAGGAATGGGCTATGTCTACCCCTTGCACAAGTACAAAACCCCAGCTTTCTCACTTTTACCCCCTAGAGAGCAGTGTGATCTTAGGGAGGTTTAAGCTAAGACTCCCTTAAAGTGAACCAGCTGCTATGCTACAGACCCTGAGAAGCGGGTGAGAGGTGGGGATGAGAAGACCACCAAAGGCAGCGAGCAGCTCTGCAGAAGGAGAGAGGCATGGGACAGCAGAAGGACCCCTGGGAGGTGCCTTACCCGGAATTAGGGATTGCACTTTTGTGCTTACTGCCTATGGAGTGCAATCCTCTATGGAATACAGAAGCCTCTGCTGGAAACTGTGGATCTAAGGGAGAAGTACATTTACTTGAAGGGTATTTACAAGGATAAGATAGCTAAATTTATCTTGGCAATTCCAGTCAATGTAAGAAGGGGTAAGGGCCACAGCTTGCGGCTGAGAAGAGTTAGCTGAGATGTAAAAAAACCACTTCCAGGAGGTGGGTGGCACAGCACTGGAGCAGGTCTTGGGAGGTTTTGGAGGCTCAGCCAGGCATGCCAGGGCTGACCTCACCTACTGTTGGTAACAGTCCTACTCTGAGTGAGGGACTGAATCGAGTGACCTCCCAAGGTCCCTTCCAATCAAGATTTCCATGGTGTTAAGAGACGTGGAAAGACACCGTTGCTCTGTGAAATCTGAGCTAGTAAATCCAAAGAATCAGAAGTGCTAAAGCAAAGAGACTAATATCTGTTGGCTGAAGAGTTTTGTCCTGGGACAGGAGCCAAACATTATCTCACTGGCAGAGGCAGTCCATCAGCTCATTAGAGTGAAAGGCTACCTGCCCCTTGGAGGCAGTGGGACAAAACCCATGTTCTTGTCTCTGACAGCTGAGAAAGGCTGGGTTATTGATGTGAAGAGTCTGCATCCTGGTGATAGACAGCATGGTCTTTATGAACACTGGAACATAGACTTTTTCGGATCCTCTTGGGTCGTAGAGTCCAGTCTATTGCAGGCAACCACTTTCACAAAAGCCTCATCTAGACTTTCTCACCCTGTGCCTACCAGCAGTAATGGAGGAGTATTATGGCTCCAATAGCTCTTCACATAGAAATAGGATTTGTATCAGTCCCTGCTCTGCCCTCTGCTGAAAATACTTAACTCTGAAATAATGATATTCACACTAGCTAAAGAAATATTTCTGCTTCAAACGAGCTAACATATGAAAAAAGGGATCCATTTAGTGGTGAATAACTCTGTTCAGGAAGACTGCAACTTTTGAAAACAGGATTCAACACTAACTCCCTCCGACAATAAAAGATGAAGAGTTGATTTGTCAAATGAGTTCAACAAGTGCACATAAGTGGGAATTTACTACACCATTGGCTTTGTACCAGTTCCTTAATTTGAAAAAAGGGCCCAAATATGTATCTGGAAAGGAGGAATAAGCATGGCCAAACATTATAGATTGATTTGAGAAATAATCTAACATAAAGTAACATTTCTAGGAAAAAAGGGCTTATTTATATTCAAAAGCAATCATAAGGTAGCACATTTTATCAATTAATAAACTGTCTAGAAAAAAAAATAAAATGGAGCATTGACATTCCAGGACATTTAATGAAAATTCAAAAGCTATTACTCTTCATTTTTGAATCACTCATCAGAAAACTTATGTTTAAGATTTATACTATTTGCTTTATATGTCATGTACTATTTAAGAATAAAGTAGTGTGTTTGTCACCTCATAGAGCTTATGTACCTTCTATTAATCATTATAAACTTTATACATATTCACTGAGATGAAAAGAAACAGCTTTCCAAGATTAGAGGAGCTTGGTCACTTGTATTATTCTTTTATTTGTACAGTGTCTTGAAGTCCTGCCTTCTTCCCACCATCTTCAAAAAGCCAGTGAGTCACTTCATTGCCTTCAATAAACATCATTAAGTTTGACATTAGGAGTTTTGACTATACTACCTGCACAGTTTATGTTAACATATTCCAGTCCTTTGCCCTAGGTGTAGATTTCACATCTGAAGGATGAAAAGTGTACATAAGAAAGATAAATAATTATATGAACCACGCGTGTTCATGTCATGTGAAGAGGAGATCTTGTTGTAAAAGACCAACAACAATGCTAACTGAGACACTGTGAAGCCAAACCATGCTGGCTGGCACAGGCCATGAGCTAGATGATGGATACAAAAAGAACATTCTCTCCTTGAGCTTGTGAGCAGCCAGCAAAGATTAGATCAGTCTATGGATAATCCTGACTCTCCTATAAACACCCAAAGATGGAAATGCCTGAACATGTCTTATCCTAAGAAGGCTACTTGCAATAAGCAACACTGATCTCTGTAGCTGCCTGTTAAGACACTTTTCTGCTGTGACTGATCTCCAGAGATGTTGCGCAGCTGAAGCAGGTGTGTGAATTCATCACAGTCTTCCCAGATCATGGTACACTTCAGCACTGAGATGTTCATGTCAGCACTGACACATGCCAACACCTTCTTCTGGTAAGAACTTACAAACTTTACAAAAGGAAAATGAAACAAAAAACTACCCATCAGATCACTTCAAGCAAGTCTAATATAAATTTCTTTGAAGTAAACAGCTGTGAGTCTGCTGGTTCCAGGCCTTTCGATCCGGGATGCAATAAGACCATTTTTTAAAAGCTTTCACTCAAAGTTCATGATCAGAAAAAGAGGCCTACATTTATGCCATGTTGTTATGTATTTTCACTTCTGTATATTTTTACTCTTGGCAGTGAAAGTGGAAAGCCAGTAGAAGAGCCTAACTTCAAGACTGAATCCTAGGAGTAATATGAGATACAATGAAAAAAACCCATGATGACCCTAGGCTATTCTTTTCCTAACAGAACCATATTGTAATAGTTAACAGATCAAAATTCCTTGCTTGTAGTTTACTACTAGTAATTTGAGTCACTGATGATATACAAAAGGTTAAATCTCAGTAATTAAGTAGCTAGCTACAGTAGGAGTATACTCAAAAGATTTTTCTGTAGAAGAATCCTTTACTAAATCTGAATAGTTTTAAGATTCCTTCTCATGTTGGTCCACAATTACACCTAGTCCCAATGCGAAAGAGTTTATTAGATAGACTTTGTTGTATTCTAGTAGGGAATGTCTTATAAAATTGCTGTTTAATAATTCTTATCTGAACGGTGTTTTAAATGGAATATTGTGTTGTGTGGCCAACAACACATGATATGAAAAACATGAATCATTTTAATTTAGCCTTACAGACACTCCACACTGATAGCAAGTACACTGGAATCAATACTAATAAGTGAAGTTTAATTAGTTTATTTTGTCACTGAGATTCTTGAGATCCTGGAGCAAAAAGCACTTAGGTCTACATTCAAGAAAATAAATAAGGCAGAATTTAGGTGTGTATGTCAAAAGTTGTGCTATTGGGGGCACTGAGAAACCCTGATCAGATAATCCCCAACTCTGAAGGTACAGATGCCATAATTCATGACATTAAATCTATCTGAAAACTCTGCTTCTCTGTATGTAAAACAGCATCTTATACTGGACTTTCACAGCAGAGTGGCTTTGGTGATGAAGGCAGTCCAGGAATTTTCTTCTCTGTACTTCCATCTGCTCATTCCTGACCCTAAAAAAATGTCATCCCTTCAGTTGTAAAAATACAACTGTTCATTGGGCTTCATCACAAGCAGATCTCTGAATGATCCAGACCAAAAATGCCTTCCCCTTTCTGCCCTCTTTCCATTTTTAAAAGGATATATTTCTTTTGGGCCACTTCAGTGATTTAGTCTTCAGCACAATCCTACAAGCACTTTATGTGTCAGGGCTGGACAAGGAGCAGGCTGTGGCCATCCAGTCACAAGCAAGAGAGAGAACAGCAGGGGGAATGTGATGCTGTACTCGGGTCACTAAGTTCAGTCATTTACAAAGACATGGGAATTCATATATATCATGGGTGATGCCATGAGAATGGGCCTTCTGCAAGAAAAACAGTCGCTGTACTTCAGATGGGAATGTACAATGTCACTCGAATCTTTCTGATACTAAAAAAAAAAAAAATTACGTGATTGTGATGCTATTAAACCTTCTGAATGAGTACTCAGAAGTGTTTTTTCTTTCCTCTGTCTCTCTACTCCCCTTGCCAGCACTGTTCTCCACAACTGATTTAATCTTGCTAGAGCACTAGGATATGTATTTAAGGGACTCTTTCTCACATCGGGGCTCTTAAGTACAAGACAGTACTGGCAGAGGGGCAAGTTCTTTTATTTCCCCGTCCCTCTGGGTGCTGCACCTTTCATGTTGCAATCCCTTCTCCCACCCACTTGCCTCCCAAGACCCACTCACCCGCATTGCAGTTCTGCTCTGGATTCTTGTCATACAGCAAGGCCAAACGAAGGAAAGGTCTGCCTCCAGTCTCTCCTCCCCACCGCTGCGGAACATGACCAAGAGGGCAAGGGGCACAGAACCAGTGCCTCACTGATACCAAGGTACTAAGGTAGTACTAGCACCTAACACTTTCACTAGCGTTGGGTATCTTGCAGTATTGCCATGGTATCACCAAATCTCCCTTAAACTGTGCAAGGATAGCCTTTTTGTTGGAATACAAGTGACTCAGGGTATTACCACATCTAATCATAAAAAAAATGAGAAATACAACAGAAGATGCAATGACCTCAGTTCAACGCTACCTTATGTGGGGATTTGGGACTGAATGATTTCTCTGCTTATTAGCTACCAGCTAGCTAGTACAGTTATTTTTTTCTCTTATCCTCACTGCACCCAGCTACCCTGCAGGGATGTGCTACAAAAGTCATCTTGGTTTACTGAGACCTCAAAACCTCTTCTGACAATGTTATGATTTTCTATAGTCTTTGCCAAAGGGCACAGAGTTGGAGGTCATGGTTTTTATGCCAGCAAAATCAACACATTTATGCAGCTGCATATTATCCCCATTTAGTGACAAGAACAATATGACTTGCTATATAGTACAGTAAACTGCTTATTTCTGGAGCTTACCAAAAAAATTCAAGACACTGCATGGTAAAATGTCATTCTGACACTATCAATGTCATTTTTCATTAAATATCTCAAATTCTCTAATGCTGTATCGATTTTTCCTGACCAGAACCAGATGGAAAGATGAGTCTTTTTTCTTTCTCCCTTTTTATTTTCTACTTGGAAGGGAAAAATTTAACTAATCCCCAGTGGATAAACTGACAAATGGGAGAGCTATAATCCACCTCGGAGCAGCACAATGAATTGGCATCTGAATGCTTTTGCCTTGCCATACATCTGGAGTTTAACTTTGGGGAAACTCTGTCATGAGCTAATTGACTTGATTGTGTTTTAATTAAATGAAAAGAAAAAGTTGAAGTTCAAACGTAGGCGGCTGAATGGTAGTTTCCATATGGAACTGCCAATACTGCAAAATGTTAATTGGACCTCCTGCTGGCGATGAGCTAAACAGGCTGGGTAGCGGCTACTTCAGAGGGATGCTGGCTGCTGCCTTGAAACAGCCAGAGGGGATCCTCCTGGGATAACCACAGCACGAATGGATACAACTGCCTGAATGCCTCCAGGTTTCTATCAGGACACAGGCACAAACGCCTTTCAGGTTGTCAGAGTCACACATGGACCGGCAGTGCCCAAGGCTAGAAAGGGCTTCAGGAGGATGAACCCTGTAACTCCCATCTCACCGCAAGCAAAACATTACCTCGCTGCAGAAAGTGAAACACTGCAAGGGGTGGAAAATTCAGCTCAAAAGGCCATAATCTGTTTTGCCCTTGTGACAAGCCCCTGCCTAAACTCTGCAAAAAGCACAGGTGCTCCTACACAGGTACTTCAAAGGGAAGGAGGGGAGACTAGGCCCCTCCTGAAAGCGATACCATGGATGCCCAGGGCTCCACATTTCAGACAAAAAAACCCATGGCTCGGAGGGATGCCCAGCCACACTGCCCTCTTCTATAGTGCTCAAAAGAGGAACACAAGCAAAGTCACAAGCAATGGTGCTGCCTTCACATGCATTTATTCCAGCTCTCACTCTCTCTCTGTACACCTGGGATTAACTTGTTCAGAGCCTGCAAGAGCTTGTTCAGCTGTCTGTTGGGTAGGAAGCCATTGCCCTGCAAGACACTTGTCCCCAGCAAGCAAAAAGGGGACCACACCTTGGCTTCCTACTACCTTACAAAAGAAAGAGTGAATAAAACACTGCTAACTTTAGGGCCTGAGACACAGGGCTAAAGCACAAAGGACCTCTTTGTTGAGTTACCTTAACTGTTGTGCTTTTTTTTAGTGGTCACAATAAGCACATCAACTTTAAGTGCTGTTGGTTTTTTTGTCATGTTACAGGCTATCACATTATCACATTAGTTACTGCAAGTTGTCTCTTGTTAATGCAACCCAAATGCAGATAATGCACTTGTAATGTGCAGCTTCAGAGTTATTTCACCATATAGTTTTCATTCCCACTGGGTTAATTCTACAGAAAAAAAGCAAAGTTATGTTTGTGGGGCACTCTGTAAAGACAGTGGAAATACCACAAGCAATACAGCTAGTCAGGGCTACCCAGCCTAACCAAATTACATTTCTCATGCAGGAACCTGTACAGAGCTCTTGTCTGCTAAACCTACACTGGCCTGTGAGCTGGGAGAGTTCTACACTACATTAAGCACTGCAGTTATACCTCTGTGAACACACCACCTCTCTTCTCATCTGTTTCTTATGGCAAAATGCACTAGGGATTTGCTTAAGGTCTGAATAAAAATAAGGACCTGACCTTATGCTTGCAATATACCCACAAGCATGTGTTTGCAAATTAATTATTTACATTTTGGTACCATGCAGTACTTATTAGAACACCTGCACAACTTCCTCCTCCTCTGCAACAAAATGTTTTAACTTCCATCCTTTTGGCTTCCTACAAAAGAATTAAGCAAATGCTTAGCAATCCCGTTATACAGGTTTGAAAGTGATCTGGCCGAAAATCTTCTTGCTACCTCCTCTCTGATCTGAACATAGCTGGCTCCAACCAGAAAGAAAGGGATTACAGGTTTAATGCAGGCTGTTTATTCCTCTTTTCTCAACCTCAGTACTTGAGTAAAAAGCAACAAATGGAAAATTTCCAGACAGTTACATTTTCCAGATATATGAAGCATCAGGTCAAAGGTTAAATTCTGGATCCAAGCAACTTCTCCACAAAAACAGGGAAGAAAAAATCCAGGCACAGTAACAGAGATGTGGGAGGACAAAAAAACAAAACCTAAAGCTGTGTACATAAAAGAGCAACCAAGCTACTTTGAACAGCTGAATACTGAAAATTAATACTTCTTATGTCAGAATATTAAGGGATAAATCTCCTTGGAGTACAGTGGTATAGATTTCTATGTATAGTTTAAAAATCTTTTTGAATAATTCTGTAATTCCACCGGAAATCAAGCTGCATATACCCATCTTGTTAAATTCTGTAATGATATCTTTAAAACATCACACCTGAAAACCAGAACTGGAAATATTTTCTTACTGACTTTTCTTGGTATAGCCTTAATATGGAGGAGAAAAATAACTATAATAAGTTTACAACAAAGATTTTTAGCTACAGGCAAGCAGTAAAACTTCCCAGCAGATATTGGGCAGAAGTGTGAAAATAAACTGAAGTGAGCATGTGGCCCCTCTCCTGTGTGGTAATAAACAGGAATTTAAAAAACCCCACATTTTTTGTGGGAATTAATAGGCATGTAATACGGATGCTGAAATAAAATCGGGTGAGGCATGTCACAGGGAAGCCTTTGGCCCTTCTCCAGCTAGTGGCACAGTTACCCTTCATGTGCCCCAAATGGGACAGGAGCCCTTAGATGGCCTGTCCAAGCGGCAGCGGCACCTCCTGAGGCAAGGGAAGGTAGAAGATGGTCCCCGGTGCCAGCTCATCCCAACAGAAGAGCCAAGGCAACAGGTATGCCCTGTTGCTGCTCTACTGGAACATCCCATCCCTGGCATTCCCAGGAACTTGACAAGATGAGAAACATAGTCCACAGGAATTTGAGGGAAGGGAAACAGATGCAAGGCGAATGCAAACCTTGTTGACTAAGTGCAAACTCCGCTGAACAGCCCCCATACTGTCAGGCTGCCAGCTCCTGGGCAGGTCCTACAATGCCTCTTAGGAGCACAGTTGCCTTCAGAGAGTGAACCACACTCTCAGATGGCCCTTGCTACTTGTTACCTGAGCTGAGTTGAAAACCTAGTAAAATGGTCAAAGCATGACCAAAGTTACTGTGGGCTGTTTCTAGCTCCTCTCTTCTCCACACCAAAGCAAACGCAAGCTTGGGGTTGCTTCAGATCCCAGCTGGCTGGTTCCTCTGGAGCTGTACATCACCCTGAGGGAGGGTTTTACTCCACCAAGAACTTGTCTACCCTGAAGCACTGGCTAAAATGGGCCCAGCTGCTGATCCCTCTTTGACGCCTTTTGGCCATTCTCTCCGTGTACCTGGAAAGACAGAGGCATTTCACCACAGCTCAACAGATGTGTCCCCAGAAGTCATTGCCACTGCTGGTGGAGGCAGCTTGACAGAGATGCTGCCCACACAAGCGGGTTCCAGTCTGTGTTTTCACACCACCACGACGGAAACATCAGCTGAACCACCAACCCTGCTGGTGGCCATTTGTGAGGATGCACTAAGCCAAAAGAAAAATAACCTTTTGCCTAGACTTTTAAAACCAAGCCAGTTCCACACAGGAGGGTCAGGCAAATAGTTTTGCTGATGAGGTGGTGAGTCATAGAGCTGGTGCAGGAACAGAACAGGAAGGGACGGGGGAGAAGTTTGGGAAGAGATGGAAGATTCCTGCCATGAAGTCAGCACCTGATCTCACTGCCAGCAGGTGTGAGAGCTCCACACAGCAGCATGTCCTGACCCTTCACCACATCCAACACTGAAGCAAGGACCACCTGAAGTGCTAACACCATTAGCTATTTTCCTCTTCTGCATGAAGGAAGCTGGGAAAGGAGGTACACAACTCTCCTCCCCACCCCATCCCACCCCAACTCATTCCAGACCACCCAGCACCCTTGCTGAATACAATTCAGTATGAACTGTTTTTTCCCCTTTATTATTACTATCTTCAACCAAACCTTTGACAATTAACATATTTATACACCTGAGAGCAGGTTTGGTTTTGGAGGCCCCCATCCCATGGCTTCCCCAACACTCAAGTACTATAACAAGGAGCTCTTGATCTACAAATAACAGAACATTTATATACAAAAAACCTTAGGAGCAATTTGATCAGTCATGTAATTAAATCCCCCATACGGGACAGCCCGGAGCTTGCTGTGCTGCCTTTTAAAAGCGACAGTTTCTTTTATACTGGCACCACTTCAACACCTTTTCTTCTAGTACAGGAAACAGAATATTGCACTTGTCCAAACGTGTGTAAGTCAAACTTGAAGCAAATAGTTTCTTTTTGTGACCCTGCTGGCCTCAGAACCCTGCTGGGGAGGTCAAGGACACTTTTAAATCCAACCAGCAAATTTCTGAGTGTTGCTGTCATTGTGAATGTTTGTACAAGCTATTAGCTCTGCAGTCTTTGTAGAGAAAACTGTGTTTACTTTTAAGTTCAGTTTTTAGCTGCCTTTAAAATGTTTGTCTTTGTTGCTAGATACCAGCTTGGATAAACAACAATAATAAAACCTCAACAACACTCAGAAGAAGCAATTAATGATCAAACACAGTTTCTATCAGTCAAAATGCCAATTTGTCAAGTCTAAAACCACAGCCTGTAAAAATTGTTCATATCACTCTGTACCTACAGTATCACAATTCTGAATACAGTCTAAGTCATCTTCTTTGCTATGAGGAAATGGAAGTTGCCAAGTTGCAGCTGACTTTTATTCCGCATCATGTTTCATTGCTGTCTCCATCCCCTGCCACACAGCAAACAGCTGTTTTATTCCTTGTATCTTGTTCTTTATTAGGGCCAGGGTGGGGGAAATCGGGCACAAGCTGACATATTTGTCAGCCCAGCTGCTCTTCCTTTGCCAATTTAAACTCCGAAGCTCAGGGGCATGTTCATGTAAAAGGTCAGGTCTGAGTGCAGTTTGTGATGGGATTCAGTTATACTTTAAAAACCAGCATGTTCCCTTTCCTACACAATCAAGAAATAGCAATTCCACCAAGCAAGCTGGCGGCACTGTAAATCACTACAGCAAACTCCAGTGAAATTATAGTACTATCTTTATGTAGATTTGAAGACGGTATTCATATAGATTTTGGACTTCAATTTCTCCATGGAATCAGTGTTTGTGGAAGCGACACATGGGTAATCAAAAAAGCTTTGGTTGGAACAAATTGCACATGAGAAAGCAGCTCCCCTTCGGCTCACTGCACCAGGACATGGTGTTGGGAGAGTGCCCTGTTCACAGCATGCCCTGAGGGTGCCAATGCTCACAGAGGTGGGGTTGGACACTGGGATCCCACTTCCCCATGGGAGAGCCAGCAGTGCTCGCCAAAGGCATGGTGAACTCAAGCGAGGTTTTTAAAACTCATCCTTAAGATGAACCTGACTAATCAGCAATTCCCTCCTCTCTGTAAAGTGACTGTGCAAAGCTCTGTTTATCCTGCATGAGATTTTCAGGCCCTTTTCTTTTAGGGCCAGGCACCAGCCAAGGACTAACCAAAGTGTCAAGTCCTCCTGGGAAGGAAAAAGCTAAAGAAAAGTGCTTGGTGAGGTCTTGAATGTGGAGATAGTGTCATGTTGTAAGACAAGGCACTGAGAATACACACAGCTCTTCCAGCAGATTCTTCCCTTAGGGGAAAACAACTACTCTGTAAGAGCATCATCACACAGCAGATACATAATTGATACAGCATGAGACAAGCAAGTGGGGAAATAAGGTATCTGAGGTCCCCACTTCTCCTCTGCTCTCTGTTAATAATGAATGACTGTATTATGGCAGTACTTAAGAGGACTGGTCATAGATCAGAACCTCTCTGTGACAAGAACTGTGCAAACAAAAAACATAAAGATAGTTGTTGCTCCAGCTCTAAGTATAAAACCAAAGAGAACAATTTGAACAACAGATTTCCATTTTTTTTCATTGCCACCTGTTCAGCTGGTGCATTTTTTAACTTTCCAAAAGTCCATATGATTTTGTTTGCAGTATGTGCTTTTCTAACACCTCTTTCATCCAGACATTGGCACTGAGCAATCATAAAATATATCTTTGTGATCTGTAGGCTAAAATGAAATGCCAGCTTGAACTTCTGTGTGCCAGTTTAAACTGAATTGTTTTAATTGGAGCTGGATGAGCATCCCTCAAGCCGGAAAGCAACTACCCACAAGAGAAATACCAGACTCCATCTTCTCCCCGCCAAGGCATTTCAGCATTATACTATCACAGAGCCTAACAATATTCATTCAGTACTTAGCTTCAGCACACACTATTAATCAGTTTCAAACGGCACCAGAGGTGATTCCTGTTTGCCTGGGGGGGGGTGGGGGTGTGTGTGTGTCTGAGCCCACCCAGCTATGTCAGCATGCACCACTGCACTGCCATCCGGGTTCCTTTCCTTTTCCTACTGAGCCAGGCGCAGTTAGGAGTTAATGCTTAAGATGTATTCAAGCTTCTCCTGAATCAGATAATATATTGATTTATTTACTTTGTACAAAACCCAGTACAGACATCAAGAATCATTTAGCCTATTTTAGCCAGACTAATGATGACAGAGTCACTCCCGCTGTATGGAATGACACTCTTCACTGTATTTTGTATTTTCTTAAAGACTCTCTTTAAACCTTAAAAAAAAAAAAAAAATTCATTAATCTTTTTTTTTAAATTATTCCTTATGACTGCAGAGGTAAACCAGGCTGCATGACCCTTGAATAATTACAAGCCAGAATAGAAATGAAAACACCAAAATGGTTTACTTTAAAAATTGAATGCAATTGAAGCTGATCTCATAATTATTAGGATTTCATGAAGTTTATGATTACTCAAATTCTGTGGTATCTTTGTGCGTGCCATGACCAAGCTGATACAGATGAACTGAACACAAAAACTGTGTTTAGACATGTGCTTAGAAGTGCCATAGTAAGAACTTGATTAAAAAAAGAAAGGTGGTGCAAAAACCCTGAATAGGACTGGCAAGCTCTGCACCTATTGCTAGCAACTCCAAGCAGCACTGGAAATTCAAAATCCTCCCAACTAAAGTATGTACAGCATTAGGGTTCACCAAATTAATATCTGGCTTTATTTAAGCTCTGTAAAGTTTTCTTTTCTAAACTACTACCAAATGTTTTCCTAGAGAGGGAACATTATGTGACAGAGTGCTTGCCTGTTTCCAGCAGTCTCTGGGAAAGCAAGCCATCCCTTAGGAAAGCCCACAGGAATACTTCAGAAATTCGTGCTGGCAGTTTTTGCCTGTCCCAACTGTTTGTCATGCTCTCATCCTGGGCTTTCTGCAACTCAGCCAGCAGCTGATGCACCCAGCAAAGGAGAGGAAAGGGCTATTTATCCACTCATTTAATAATGGACTGATATGTGGATAGAGTCTCCCACAAAGAAACGAGCAAACACTGAGTTTCCACTGGCGGTCTTTCCATGGGGGTCTTTCTCCAAGGGTTTCCCCCGAGGTGGGCTTGCTTGGATCCCTGCTCAGCAGCTCCCCAAATGGCATCACTGCGGGATCCAAGGAGGGAAAGGAAAGCAGAGAGCCCGTGGATGATGGATGCTCTCATCCCCATGCCAGTGGGCTGCAGCTCTGGGCTGGCAACCAGGGGCTGAACCTAGTACCTGCACACTCTGCAAGGCACGTCTTCACAGCCATCCCCCAGTGCCACTCCAATGGCCTTGTTTTAAGCCCATTCAGTTCCAACCTCAACCGAAGGAGCAGAGGGCCCTCCTGCAACCTCCAGCAACTACCTCCCTCAGAAAATACCTCCTGAAAAATTCTCTTTGCCATGTCAAACAAAGGTGTCATGTAACTCCATCTCCAGCGAAACACACTTTGTATAAGAGCAGATTTTGAAATAGAAAGAGGTTAATAATTATTCTTTAAAAGAGTGCCTTAAAGCACTCTTGATAACAACTTTCCCAAACTCAGGGGAGTGGTTGTGACATTTTGGAAAAGAAAAGTGATAAAGGGTTCACTCACTTTCCTTGCCTTGAAAAAGGTTTATAATTTTCCCTAAAGCTCCCTCCCATTCTTGCAAACATTCAACTACTCAGCACGCATATTCAACATTTTTAGACCCTGAACTTGTTTTTTACCCTAGCTGGAGGCTACGCTCTGGGAGGGAGTGGCAACTTTCACCCTGAGTGGGACCCAAAAAGGGACTGGTGCATCACACCATGCAGCTCCTGCCCCGGGGCGAGCACTGCCCACGCGTGGCAGCTGCTGGACCAACGGCAGCCCAATGTAGTGGCCCTGGCTTCTCCCTTACAAATAGAAGGTACAGAAGGACATTGCTGGCTAGCCATACTAAACCTTTCACATGCAGTGCTCATGTGATGTAAGGTGTTTTGGGGAAAAATCTGAAACTGTGACAAAAACATATAAACACCACATAAGTAAAATTGAAGATTTCCGTGTTATTCTTTGGTAGGAGATATTCTGTATATCAATAAAGCTGTATAATACAAGGAATGTATGTAAGCAACAGCACAGACTGACTCAGGTTAAAAAAAATGCTAGAAAAGCATCATTAACCTTTAACTGAATATTTTCTTGTTCTAGAAGGAATAAGATTAAATTAAAACCAATTGTTAACTGGCTCTCTTTTTGAACTCCTGTGTAAGATCAGGAATATACTAAACTTGAACAGCAGAGGTATGCATGATGTAACTAACTCAAAGGTTTTTTGGCAGACCTGATGACATTTCATGCTTTTATGAAGAGCAGTCATTGGGAACCAGTTCTATAAGAATTTTCACTTAAACCAAAACGATTCAGCTCCATGTTTGTGAACATGTATATGGCCCATATCAACAGGACCACATGTCACCTTGGCATTTGAAACGCTGCCCTACAGGGTTTGGACAGGCTTTGGCATGGGGAGGAACAGCTTGGCTGAGCACCCAAGTGGCCACCCACTGCAAGTCAGCCCCCGCCAGAGCAGCTCAGCAACTCTGGAGCAACCTACTGAAGGGTAGGGTCCATGGACTGTGTCAGGGTCCCAGGGAAAATGTGATCCTATTTCAGGTAACACCAGCTCTGAAGAGGATGAAGAGCCTTCAGATGTCATCTTGAAGCTTCCAGTCCAAACAGTCTCTTTCCCATCGAGCTCCATCACCAACACTGGCTTCCCACTCCAATCAGCCCCTACACTAATTTTAAACTTCTGTCTTTTAACCCACTTGAGAATCAGAGGTTCGAGTGGACTTTTAACTACATTTCAGTTCAACACAGACGTCTAAAGTATAACTGCATGTTAAGTTTAGCTTTGAGAAAAATTAAGAAGAAAAAAATAACAATAAGAAAAAAACAATGCCTTACTACAGCACACACATATTCTTCAAACTCAGAAGAAGACAAAAGACTCTATCTTAACTTACTTGTGTGTTAGGAATACCATGGCTTATCACTAATACTGCACAATTTCAAGTAGAGCAGTAAGCCCCAGCTGTGGCTCACGGGGATGCACGGTGCCCCTCCCTAGCCATGGCAGCACCCTGAGCTCAGTGCCTGCTCCCCAGGGAGGTGACCGAGCATGGGAAAACACAAATATAAAGTGTCTTTTGCTATTTGTGCAGATGAAAGCTCTTCCTTACTGTAACTGCTTTGGAGTCCAGAGTCCAGGCTGACTTTGGGAAAGGACCTTTGCCTCCACATAACATTCTAATGATCCCACCTATTTCACAACTAAAACAAGTCAGAACTTAAATCCAGAGCTAAATGTACAGTGGCAGAATACTGTCCTCAGTGTGCTTCGGCCAAGCTGTTGAAAAGAATGCAATCTTAATTTTATATGAAGTCAAAGTACTTTTTTGGGGTGTATCTGGATGTCGTTTTTAAGCACAAAACTACCTGCCAGTAGGAACAGATAAGTAACCGGTGAAAACACTGGAAGGACAATAATTAAAGAACATAAGTGTAGGGTTTTGTGCAAGTAAAATTTCTCATCAATAATTTCACTGACACTTTAATATGGGTGGCTCTCTTTTCAGGCAACAATAGCAGCACTGGAGGAAATGCAGGGCTGTATTCACAAAACTGAAGGATTCCATTTACCTCTTATGGCATCTACTCAGAACTGGGCAGGCCCAGAGCAAATCCCTGCTATTGAGGGGCTCTTAACTTACGCCTATCCTAAACCTACCTTATTCTACTATCAGGGAGCTCTGGGGAGAGTTGCTCCATCTCTCAGTTTCTCTCATGCCACTGAATTCATGTACCCATCCTACAACTGCAAACAGTTCTCTATGTCTAAACCCAGTTGCTGCTATGAGAGCTCCGGATTCTCTATTTTAACTGTTAAGAGATGAGAAATATTTTGAAAAATTGTCACAGTTTTCTTGAAAATTGTGCTACTGAAATTTACAGCAAAATACAAACTATAATCTGATGCTAAAAACTTCTGCAAGTATATGTGACTGTATACCTATGTGTATCTGTCAGTAGGCTTCAGCCATAATTCTTGGGTTAGGAAAAAAATGTTCCTGTAAATATGTCAGAAAAAAACCCATCAATATGATGCCACCAAGAATTGCACTGAGCTATATTAATGGTTGGCTTTCTCACATAACTTCATAGCAAGCTGCTGGGCTAGAGAGGGCTACCAGAAGTCCTCATAAAAGACTTTTCACTTTGCTACCTGTCTTGAAGGATCACCTCTTGCATTGCCTCAGCCCTAGTCAAACTTCCCTCCTTTTTCTCTCACCCCAAACACATCTTTTTTTTTCAGCCCTAAAGAATGAAATGGTTTTTGTTTATCTCAAAACTTTTGCTACCACACCATATGTTAGGGAAAAAAAAAAAAAGGCAAAAATGGTATGTGCAAAGATTGAATTAAAAAGAAAGATACAGAGTAAGACAAAATCAGCTTCTCTAGATACACATTTTTTCTCCACATTTACATCTGGGCATGCAAGTAATCCCTTAAACCAGAATGAATAGGCTCCATGCTGGTATTATTTTTATGTGATTAAGCTGCCTGGTATTTATTTGTTTTTAAGAAAAGGATAATTTAATCAGTAGTGCTGCATGTGTTCTTCCTCCACTCTCCCCTCACTCCATGTGGAATTTACTTCATAAAGAGTAAAAAAATAAACTGAAAGAAACCTCTGACCCCATATATACAGAGAGTGCATCAATTCTTAGGGGATTAAAAAAAAAAAAATTACAAAAAGACACTGGCACTCAGTTCTGCCCTGCTGGTATATATTCCCCGAAACAAGCCCTCGGGGAAAACAGATTGCCAATTCCGCTAAACAGTAGCATTCCCATCCAGGGACTATCAGGGTGCAACGATGTTATCTGCTAAACCACAGGCAGGAAGGGTCTGAGGAGGCTGCTCCCCTCCAAAAGCTAAAGGAAGAATTGGCCACAGCAGCAGGTTAACTCACTAGCTGTCACTGGCTACCCTCCACCACTTCAAACCCACTTAACAGAGGACTTTTTTGGGGGGGTGGGCGTGGGGTGGGGTGTCATCTCATCTTCCGCAGATGTTTCTTGCAAAGTTTTTCCTCCTGTGGTTGAGGAAACCCTGCATGCACTGTAGGCTGAGCAACGGAGAGAGAGAGAAATGTTTTCTTTACAAACAGATCCCTTAAGGACGGCTGGTTGAAAGGTACAAACACAAAAATTCATGACCTGACTTTGTTCACTTGTGGTTAACTTTGTCTATGGCTTTCAGGTCTGGCTTGCTCCATCTGTAGGGAGGTGAGGGGATGACAAGATTTAATTATCACACCATACCATTCTCAGGACTCAGCTCACAGAATAGCTGAGAGTTGGGAGACGCGAACCCTTCCAGATCATGTCATGGTGATAAGCTGCGGCCTTTATTGTTGCACACTAACAGATCTTGCTGAATTTGCACTCAAGAAGTTAGGAAAGGCTTGCACGTTAGCAGGGCTGAGCTGAGGGAAGGTAACTTCTGTCTACGGAACGGTAAGCACCTGTGGTGCATCTTCAGCCACTGCAGCCATTTCCAAACTAATAATCGGCCTGTACATTAGGTACAGCGTGTGGTGCTATACATCAACTTCTAATATGTCCAGTTTCTCCTGTTAACTAGAAAAACCTGTGAAGTCCCAAACCTTTGCTTAATAGTTTACAATGTATTGAAAATAATGCTTATCTTTTAGAAGCTTTCTAGTGGCCTAGTTCTGTATTCTCAAGGTTTTTTTCATCTTTCATGGATGACAGCTAGAAAGGTACATTCTTTTTTCTTCTCCTCCTTTCAAAAAGATATGATCCTAGAGATTCAATACTGACATTAAATATTTTTCTCTTTGAAACACTTTTATTATGCATTTCAAACTAAGCTACAGTTTCCAGGTGCAGTAAATAGCTCAGAAGCAAACTGTTTGTCTTGCTGGGTCTGGCTGAAACATGCCCTCCTCCTCTTCTCCCCCCTTGCCTCCAGTAGTGATGGGAAAATTAAATCATCAGGAGGAGCACTGCCAGAGGGGAGTTAAGAGAGGTGTTGCTCTAAGTGTCCAAGATACTCAGGTTTTTCCGTTTCAGGTCTCCATGAATTCCCCCAAACTTTTCCAACAAAACTTTTCTTCCTCTCTTCAGAATTGTGTTTACTCTGTAACAGGACACAGTTACATTACGGTATTGTCCAACAAAAGGCTTTAAAAGCAAAGTGTCATGGTCACATAGTTTCTGCAATGCTTTGTAAATTAACATCTCTCTCTCCTGCTGGCTCATGTTCTGCTACTCTCTGTGACTCTCTCCTCCAACTAAAGCATTGGCCATTTTTCATTTCTGCTTGGTCCTTGTCCAGCTCTTGACAAGCTGGCTTTATCCACAGTTTTAGCTGTCCATTTTACTGTTCTGTCCCTTGCACAGACACAGTCTCTTCCATATCTCACCATCAGGCCTTATCTATTTCTTCCATACCCTATTTCCATGTGTCAAGAGCAGCAATAGTCAAGTAAGAAACAACGAGAGCATCTTCTTCAATTAAATCTGGTGTCTTCTTGTAAGAGTCACACTAGTCTTCTAAAACTTTTCATTTCAGGAATTTAAGCACAGGAACTACTCTGCAATTAGTGCAATTGTTTTAAATTATGAAGATTTTTAATTTTAATTGTTAGTACTAATATTTTTCTTCTTTTTAGCACCTGAACAATTCACTGAAAGAGGAGAACCATGCATGGTGGTATAACATGTAGGACAAGAAAACCACTACACCCTTCTCTGTATCAACATAAAAGAGGCCAGATTAGCAGTGCACTAGAACACTGCTTCACATTTTCAGAACAAGAATATTCTTAGCATCCATGCCAAAACCAACACTTCCTTCCCCTCAGAAATGCAATAAATCTATAAAACTCCATGAAACAAACCAGTAATCTTCAGACACATTGAATGAATTTACAGGAAAGGAAATGCACAGCCAGTTTTGAATTATTACCAATGAAATAAAATTATAACACATTATATATGTATAATTCAAACATGCCCAGTTTCTTGGCAATGAACTAGTTTTTCTCCTTGTAAAGACAGCTAGTATCTAAAAATCATTTCCCACCAGCTTACAACAACTTTAACTGGTTACGTGAGTCAAACTACTTGACTGAATCCCACTGAATCTGTGTTTCATAAGCATGCAATGAAAGTGTCATTTCTTTGTTGACTCATCCAGGAACTGGGGAAAAAAAAGGAGGAAAAAAAAAAACAAACATGGGAGATTAGTTTTCAACCTGGGCGACTTTATCTTGCTTGTTATGACATAAATGCTTCAGGTAAATTGATCTCTGGGGATTATAAGCAAGAAAATCAACTGGGAGAAAAGTTCCCCAAAGGGCCATCCCTTACTATTGAGAGTCACGCCATGTTTTTAACTCTGGGTGCTGCTGCATTGGTGAACTTCACCAGTTTGATGCCCAAGCATTAGAAATCTCTGTGCATCCCTTGACGTGAGAGATCTACAAGCCATGCAGAGGCTGGTAAGGGCCTCATGGGCAAACGCTGGTTAGGAGTATCTTAAGCATCTCTCTCCCTACAGTATCTGCAAAAACTGACTTGGGGTACAGACTTATATAACCCAAGGCTACAGCATCATTGCTCTTCCATGAACTGCTATGCCTTTTGGTATCCACGCAACACCACACACTGACTTATACGGGTATCTAGAATAAATCAGCAGAGGCCGCAGCTTGCTGGGGATGCAGACATGGATACTGGCACACAGAGCTGGCTTCCCAGCTCCTGGTTTGAGAAGGAAGACGACTGGTGCACTCAACTGCAGCAGGCTGAGCTGGAGTGCAGAGCCCGGATCCTATCACTGTGTGGTTTGTTTCTTCAGCATGCCATCCTCTCCAGTGACAGACTGCCCTCCCATGAAGCTTCCCAGGCATTCAGACCCGATTTCACTCATGACAAGTGCTATTTTACTTCATTCAGCTGGCTACCAAACAGAAGTTGGGATCCAAATCCCTCTCTGTTGTCTGACCTCACTCTGCAGCCACACAGGCCGAAGGCAAGAGCCCTCTTCTTCAGTGGAAAAGGTCAAGCAAAATGACAGTAATTTTAGTGTGCATCAACAAAGCTCTGGGTTGCCAACCCCAGAAATACAACCAGGGGTGACAAATCCCCAGTTAAGAGTTAATTTTCTGAGCTGAAGATTCAAGCATTAAAGAAAAATTCTTAACCCTGGAAAAGACTCCCTGTGCACCTCTAAGTCTTGTCAGTAATGGCTTAAGCTGGAAATGTAAATTATACGATCGCAGTGAAAACAATAAGTTTCATGGTCTATCACAGTTATTCTAATTGTGCAAATTACCTATGTAGCTTAAATCAATAAACATTAGAGTCTGTCCATGTTTTTCATGAATTACTTCTAGACTATAAACTATGTGATTTCTTTGCATGGAGCAGTAGTAGCCCAGGCTAAAAGCCCAACCAGCATCTAAGGTCTCTGCGCCATTCTTGGACTTTTCCTGAGCAACACATTAAAACATTCAGATCCACAAAACACAAAAAAGATTAAATAACATTGAAATGAGGACAGTCCACCTGCATGACTAGGATTTGCTGATGGTTTGGGCAGTTGGTCAGAGAAGACATCCTGCAACACTAATAAAAAACCCCCACATTCTCAGGGCTGAGGGATGCGGCTTATGTTTGGGAACAGAACTGGTTTTGCTCACAATTTCAAATGTTACCATCACAGTCTTAAGTCTGCTCAGCAAAACATCACTCTAATTCATATGAAACAAAAGCAGGAATCAAAGAAGAAAAAGGCAACACACCCCTTGCTGTTTACATCTTTTCATATAAAATTTAATTTTCACAAAGCCATCATTTACACAGGATTCTGTATTAACACTCTGATCTGCTAAGTAACAAAGTGTTATCACAGTTTTATAGAATTATATAGAAGAGCATTGTTTGACATGCCCATGTCAACTCCTTATCAATACAAAACAGACAGCAAGTAATTATCTTCATCTTTTTTTCTCATTTTACTTGCACGCAACCTGACAGCATACCTTAGACTTCCATACAACAATGGAGCAACATAGACCCTCATTTCTCCTAGATTTTTTCCCCACTTACACTGATCATCACAGATGTTCAAAGTAGTGAGATGACACAAATGTAAATAAGACTTCCATTTTTGACAGAGACTTATTTCCAAGTGTCCAAAAATCAAGTCAGGGACAGAAGAAATTCTCTCCTATGTATTGACCTTGTATAAAGCCTGCAAGAAATCCAAGTCTTAAATCAGATTTCCTAATAATGAGCCTCCACATGATGGACAGAGGTAATTGCATTGTCTGTGCAGCCTGTTAGTCCAAACCACACTGTGGACTGCAAACAGCCAAGGTTCAATTGATTTACATATCGTAATATTTAAATCCAAAACAAAACAGGGGGAATAAAAACAAACCCAAAAGAGAGAACACCCAGCACTGATACCTATGTGATTCTGGTCAGAGACAGTGAGAAGAGAAAACCATCCATCTCCACAGCCTGCATCACCTGGATGTTCACAGTGACCTTCCTACACAGTTTGTACTGAACCATTTCTATCTCACAACACTGTAGGAAACTCTGGAGCCCCACTGTCATTTACATTTGTCCCAAAATACACCTGACAGTCTAGGGGTCGTAGAGTTAACCTAGAGGAGGGGATATAAATGACTTGATTTCATTCTTTGCCTTTAATTTTGGTTTGGGGGTATAAAGTAAAATAAAAAAGCCCTCGCTCTCTGCCTATCTTCCCTACTGATTGTACTCATATTTTCTTTCCCTTCCTTCTTCAGTTATGCACATATTTTAAAATCAATACCTTCATGTGGCTTGAAACCAGACCCGACTGAAGGCTTCTCAGCAGCAAAACTGAATTCTGTCAACTCAGGGACACAGACAAAACTGAACTGCCTCCTTCCCCGACACACACCTACACCCTGGCTGATGTCTGAGCAGGGGCACCGGCAGGCACCCTCGCTCTCCAGGATCTGACAGTGACAAAACAGAACAGAGCCACCGCTACCTGTTACTAGAGACATTTTATCATCACCAGCAAATTACCTCCTGTCTTTTTTCCTATGCGTAGCACTGGCCCTGCCCAGATCTACTTGAATCAAAATCCTTCCCTATCAGAAAAAGCACAGGATCAGGAATCTCCCTGATGACAGCTAAAGAAGGCAATGAATGCACGCTTCAGAAACGACTTCTACATATGGGACTGAATGGCAGTTGGTTGGGGTACTTCTGTGGATCAGAAATATTTTTCTAGCCACTGTTAATATTTAAATACAACAGGCAGAAAGAAGTTCTGGAAGCAGGCTGTTCACTGAAGTATTTTTTAGAAATCCATCAGTGATTGACACAAGGCATTAAGTGCACTCTATTTTTTTAATAATTTTCATTATGTTTTAAAACAATAAACTAAAGTGAAAAATAAATCCAAACCCAGAACTGATTCAGAAGTATTTTTCAACAATGCCACTGTTTCTTCATTTTTTTTTAAATCTCAAAAAGTGTCCAAAATGAATAAAGGACAACTGTACATAATAAAATAATATAAAGACATAAATGTCCAAGTCTTCTCTGCTTTTAATAGGTGGGACTGTGATAGAGCTCAAACACTGACAAGGACTTGGGAGCTCTCTGGTTTCCTCCTGGCTTGTCTTAGGTGCCATCCCACCTCCTTATGCTCAGTTTTCCCATTTAAATCAAGGAACATTACAAAAAGGACTGAAAAGTGTTTTGAAATCCATAATAGAAAACACCACCTAAGAATAAGGCGATATGAATCAGGAGCAGTACAAAAGCTGGGGAGGAGGATGTAGGAAGGATGGACAACTGATTCAAGGGGTGGCTGAGATCCAACTGAGTGGGATCAGTTGTCAGTGGGGCTTAGCATAGGGGACTCATGAGGAAACAAGATCTCCTGTGAGCTTTTCACCTGGGGGGAGTATCAAGGTGGTCGTCTGAGAAGACAACCCTACACAAACACAGCCAGCCCGTGGGGCTCTGCTGCCCTGCCCTCCAGTAGCCAGCTCTAGTTCTCCTTGTGGTAGATGTAGAAGCTGATGATTAACACTGTGAACAGGTGATTAGTGGCTACCAAACATCAGGGCATGAAGGCATCTCAGCCAGCATGCCTGACATGAAAGGTCATGTACCCTGACAGGTAAATAAGAATTCCTGGTCATCCCTGAAGCAGCCTCAGAGTGAGAAGTGGTAAGACACTGGCATGGAACCTGTTGAGCACTAGGCCTTTATTTTCACACACACATGTTCCTGTGGTTGTGGTTCTTGTGGTGTGGCTGGTCCTTCATGTCCTTACAAGATCTTTGCTCTCGGCCATGCCCCTTAGCAGAGGCTCAGATTGCAACCTCCTCTGCAGTGAGGTACTGCTACAGCTGAGGAGCTCGGTCCGGGCCAACCAGCAGCAACCGCTACGGCAGCAGGGGCACGGTTTTGCTCCGGCAGATCACAGAGTATACAGCAGCACCCGTGAACACAGAAATACATTTTGTATTTTATAAATGTGTTATATTTAAAAGTGTGTACAGCTTTTTCTCTATAAACAGTGATTCATCCCACATGCTCACACTTGGACTCTCACCAACAGCACAAATCAGAATCATGGCTTTGGGTGCTGAGACCTACACTTTCAGCAATTGCTATTACTTTTTATATTTCAGCTCAAGACACACAAGGACCAACCTTTTAAAAGAGCTCTTGCTCTTCCCATTAGTAGCAGGCAAATTTGTGGCTGCCCATTCCATCTGAAAACATGGCCTTTTTATGCCTTTGACTAGCTATGTAAAATATCCACTCAATCAGCCCAAAGTCTGAGGCAAAATGCCTGCTTAACCCAAATTCTGGAGCTGTCACAATTGCAGCCCCATCTGACAACACTGGTAGCATGAGGAAAGTGTTTCCCAATGCTCAAGATTCACAAAACCTTAAAAGCTTTGGAACGTAACTTTAGCAGTAACTGAAAATAGAGTTCCCTTTACATTATACTCATAACTCTTCCATAACTTACAAAAGCACGAAGAAGGGGAAAAAAAGGAATAGGATTGCCAGTGCAGTATTACAAGGGTTCAGCCTCAAAAGCCCCAGCCAATTTAAACCTCAGGGAAAAAAAAGAAAGATAAAGTGCTCTGCCCAGAATGTCCTCTGTGGCCTTGGACAAGTCATTTAGGGCTTCGTATCAAATGGGACTTGGCATTTCAGCTCAGTATCTCTGCTTTCCACTTTTTCAAGTGCACCAATAACCAAAATGACCAGCTAACAGTTGTGTTGTGAGTAGCTCACCGCACCTGTAAATGCTTTGAGATGTCCTCCTGTAAAGTGCAATGATGTCTGAGTTCTTCCACTTTCGAAGGGAAGAGAAGCTGGAGGAGAAAAATCAACTTCATTTTTTCCCTCATTAAGAATTATTACTGTAAGGGCTTGCCTGCATATTCAGATTCATAGTGGACTGAGTCAGAATCAGAATTTAAGTCCATGGCTGAGTATCTCCATGTCTAACTCCTCAGGAACGGAAGAGCTTGCTCCAGAACAGCACCCTCAGTAAGGCTCACAAGTAGCTACTACAGAAGAGCACTACTGAAGTAACTTCTCTTATTAAACAAGTCCTGAAATTGCTGCGCTGATAACCAATTACTTTGTTTACCACCACCTAGAGCTGCTGAAATGAATACTAGTTTTCCATTTCATTTCAGGATTAAAATCAGGCTGCCCAGTTAAGGCAGTTACAATTCCTCTGCACAGACACAGGTGAAGCTGCCGTTTCCTTGCCAATGAACAGGAAATCCCATAAAGCCAAGAGAGATGAAAAGGAGCAGTCTGGGAAACATGCTCACTTCTGACCTACGAGAATCATTTCACCGAGTGCCAAGGTCAACAAACAACAGGATCCCACCAGTGACTGCTTTCATCTCGTGGGGGGAGCTGGGTGGAAAATGGTTTTCCTGTGCTGTTGGAAGTACATTTTCATGTCCTTGGAAAAACTTTGGATGAAACGCAAGCCTGACAATTTGTGCTCTGTTTCTGTAAAACGTATACGACAAGAGGAATTCCCACCCACTCCAGAGCAAATAGGCTCATGGATTACGTACTTGGTGCTGCAGGTCAGCACAGGGATCTGACCCCGGCCTTCAACTGGCCCCGCTGAGCACCCTGACCATCAGGGCAAGAGGTTCCCGAGACCTTCTCTTTGCAGCTTGTCCTTCCCCTCCACATACCCTCTGCTGTGCTCCACAGACTCCGTGCTGAACTGCCTGACCTCTTCCTAGGAACACTGGTAGGTCTGTTTTCACTGCAAATTTCATTCTCGACAAGGCATCACTATTCAAGAAGCAACAAAAATCTTTTACCACCTAACTAGGTCTGCTTTTGAGTGTTATCTTCCCAATATGCTGATCATGTTTCCACTTGAGGACCTGGCTGTTTCCCAGTACTGTGGCCAGTACTGAACTACCCAAGAACAAATCCAAAGAGGAAAAAAGATTGAAAAAAGTGCACAGCTCTGCTGCCCTTTTGATAAGTTGTAGATCAGAAAGCAGAAGTGACAGCCTTTGCACATGATGGCTGATAACCCCCAAAAGCACTGAACTCCAGCCAATGAATCACGTCCCGCCAGGCGTGGGAAAATCACAGAAGAGGAAGGAAGATGAACAAGGACAGGACGCACACCTCCTTTTCCACATATCTGCATTGTCTATACTGCCTTCCCAAGCCCCTCTTGAAATCACTGTTCACATTTGTTAACCATGACAAACAACAAACAAGCTTTAGAAAATTTATCTAAATGACTAAAAAGCTGGAACCAAGGAGGAGAAGTAGCAAAGGATTGCCTGGTGGGTGTCCACAGACAGCTAAGAGCTTCTTTGCTGCCCATCTACCCCTCATAGTTATGGGAGATGATTAAAGCCCTGTTCCTCCTGTCCAACAGACTTCCACACCCACTCTCTCACAGCTGATGGCAAACTCGAGCAAGAGAGCATCGCTACCAAAGAAAGTTCCAATGGGGCACTAAAATCTGATTCTTCTTCTCTTTAGAGGCACTCCAATG
The DNA here is from genome assembly GCF_965140245.1 of Athene noctua. NCBI lineage: Eukaryota > Metazoa > Chordata > Aves > Strigiformes > Strigidae > Athene > Athene noctua. The sequence continues at coordinate 69,033,699 of NC_134037.1, read as the reverse complement.
ATACTGTCCGGTACGAGTCTACATTTGTCCAGTCAAGACAGACTTCGAGTTTCATGGCTAGGCCTTAGTCTTGCGCTTAACCCAATGGGAAAGTGTCACTAGGACTGTGGTCTGTTTAAGTACTTCAGCATATATTTCCCTTTCCAAGAGTAAAATCTTTCATTTAAGGTAAATCTTAAAAAAAATAAAAATCAATGCAGGTCATTGGCTGGAGTCCATACTGACTACTGTATTATGCATATATTTTATCTCTTCTAACACTCCTTGACTTTCAGGAAAAATATTTTATTTCAGTTTTCTACATTAAACCGTGTTCACCTTATCGGTCCACCCAAAGGCCCCATGGTGATTTACTAGTAGTGCCCTCCCTGGCACCCAGCCAATAGCCCCTCCGAACCCTGTGGGGGCACAGCAGGGGCAGGATCTGAGCCCTTGCAGGCTGGCATGGCTGGGGAAAAAAAAGGGAGTGAACAGGCAAGTAACTTCTCACAGCTGCTTTTGTGTGGCTCACTGGGGATCTGAATGCACTATTGATTCCTTAGCACTAAACCAGATTTGTAGCCCCTGTGTGTGCAAGACAGGGATCTCCTTCAACTCTAATCTCCAGCAGCTGTCAGAGACTTAAATGGCTTGTAGTTGGCTGGCATGCCAAAATCAGCGAAGGTTTTAGGACTACTTGCCTAAGGGGCACGTCTGAACTGGAACCAATGGAAGTCATTCTCTGCCCTGATCAGAGCTGGGTGGGGCTTCCCAAACTTTGCAATGTACTATAAGCATTCAGACCATACCTGCACAGCAGGCTAGAGAAAACAAATGACTGCACCCTCAAGAATCCATGCCACCATGAAACCTACCTGCCCCTGTGGTTTCTTGTTGAGGATGTACCCTCCCAACATTTTCAACAGGCCTGAAAATGCAGTGGGATTGCTCTTCTGTGGAACCTCCTGAAGGCACCACCAGCATCTCATCCCAAGTGTAGTGCTCTTAAAATGGTGGTAAATAGAATTTACTTGGCAATGTTGAGGTAGCATCACCATAATTTACACGTTCAGAAAACTGTCTCTTGCTCCCAGTTGAAAACTTTGGTTTCAGTTAGAAAAGAATTCAAGGGTGACTTTTTTCTTTTAGCTAAAATTAGAAATCCAGCCCAGTTATTGTCTGCTAGCGTTCTGCCGAGGGAACACGAGCACCACAGTCAGCACTAGTCAAGACACAGGACCCCCTCCAGGCAAAATACTCTCACAATAGACTTTTGCACATAAGAGTTCGGACACATTTTTGTACAGGAAGTTTAACAAAAACTTCTACCCAGTCCATCTGTTTCCTTACATCTGTTTCCCGACGCCTACCTCGATATAATTCTAACATGCTGGCTGGGTGAAACCTTCAACATGATGGTGAAATTTATTGGAAATGGTCAAATTGCTCTTTCGTGCAACGTTTGGCAGGAGAAGAAATCATTCAAGATTTAGACTGGGATGGTATAACTGGGAAGTTGTACCACAGACAACACAATGGAGCTTTTCTGAAAAGATATGTTATTACTACAACTATTATTTGAAGCACCGGTGAAGAAAACAAAAGGGGAAGACGAAAGTTGGTTGCACTGTCTCCTGTTCAGAAAAACATTCCCATATCAAGAGCAATAAGCAAATTAAGAATAAAGTTCAGCCTTCAGAATTAAAGTCTACAGCAGGATTTGGTGGTGGGGTTTTTTTGAAGTGGATGCAAAGGAAATAGGCATTGAGGAAAAACATGCGTGCAGTGACATTGTCGCAGGAAACTTCAAACCTCGCTGGAGTTAATTTAGATTCTACATCCTATTACTGTGGGAAGAGACCCGCTCTGTTTTTCAGTAATTAAAACACACCGGGTTATCCTAACATGCCTCTAAACAGCATTCCCAAGTAGTTCATACTATCTTCAAAAAGTTGCAAACAGCTAGGGCTGGTTTACTGGGGGGCGGCGGGGGGAAAGTTCCACTCACACGCTATTTATTTATTTTCAATAGTCTGCTTACACATAAAATGTCCTGGAGCCAAAAGCAACCAGATGGGCGGGTTACTAGCCGCGCTGCTGGGCGAGGTGCCAGAGCTCCTTTCCTTCTCACCCCCCCCCCTCCCTTTTTTTTTTTTTTTTTCCCCCCCTTCTTACTTAGTTATTAAATGGGAAAAAAGGAGCCCCAAGCTCCGGGGATGGGGGGGCACCGCGGAGCCCCTCACCCCCCGGCACTGCCGGGCAGGGCACCGTGGGGCCGCCGCGCTGCCCGGCCGCTCCCCCCCGCCAGTCCCGCTGCTGTCCGAGGGCACGGGCGGGCGGCAGCAGCAGCGCGGGCACCGCACCCCCGCCCCGGGCATCGCACCCCCTCCCCGGGCACCGCACCGCGCCGCCGCCGGGACCCCCCGGCCGCGCCGTCCCGCCGCCGGCGCCGCCGGTACTCACCGCTGGCCGGCTCGGGCAGTGTGGAGACCGAGGTCTGGCCCATGGCTTGGCCGGGAGGCGCTCACGCCGCCCGCGGGGCGCGCAGCCTCCGCCGCGGCTGGTTCCGGGGGGCCATCGCACTTTCCGCCGGGGCCGCTCTCCCCGCCGCGCCGCCCGCCGGCTGACGGGGGCCGGCTGCCCCCGCGGCGGCGGCGGGCCGGCGCCTGCCCGTCATGCCGCCGCGCTGCCGGGCCACCGGTCGGAGCGGGGCCGCGGCCGCAGCTCCGCGGCACCCCCCCACGCCCCCCCTCTTCCTCCCCGGGCCCCGGGGCGCCGCCTCGCCCTCGTCCGGCCGCCGGGGGGGGGGGGGCTGCGGGGGGCCCCGCTCCGCTGCGCCGCTGCCTGCCCGGGTCCCGGCTGCGGGGCCGGGGCGCGGGAGGAACTGTCAAGAGTCTTTAACAAATTAGAAAAAAAAAAAAAAAGAAAAAGAAAGAAAGAAAGAAAGAAAATCCACCCTTAATTATACGGAGGTGGGGGAAGGAGGGGGCTTGCTCGGCGGGCCGCCCCGCCCCGCTACGTCCCAAGCCCCTGCCTGACCCCGGCCCGTCTCCGAAGTCCAAAACGTTGGTCCAGACTTAAGCCGCTGTCCACCCCTGCTCTGAAGGCGCAGGGCAAACGTGTGACAGCTGCAGGGAGCGACCCCCCCGCCCCGCTCCCAGGCGCCCGGCTGCTGGGGGCTGCTAACAGGGCTCTCCTGCTGTCACGGGTGGGCAGGGCAGCTCGGGGGGTCGCTGCGAGCCCTTGGATAGCTGTGACGGGCGGGGGGTGTCCGGAAAAAAGCCCAGCCCTCGCCTCTCCCGCAGGTGCAGAATCGAAGACAGGACCACCTTTAATTCTGAAAGAAAGTGGATAGTCTAAGACAGCAGCATCCAGACATTGCTCTGCCGTAACAAGGGACGAGAAGGGACATCATCAGTTGGATAAATTATTGGGGAAGATGGGGAGAAATAGAGCTTGTGCACAGCACAAGGGCAAAAGGAACAAAGGTTTGCCTTTTCTTAATTCATAACCTTGGTCTAAGCAGTGATACACACTTAATGCTAGAGCAAACAGATAACCAGTGACACAAAAAAGAAAAAACCTCAAGTGCCTAATAGCTATTGACATACAGTATCTAGAAACAAGCTGGGAGATGCATATAGATCACAGGAAGACACTCAAGGCTGATCTAAAGAACATACTAAAGAACATCTGTTAGCAAGACATACAATGAAATTACTGTATTTTTGAGTGGCCTAGAAATCCTAGAGGGGTTGGTTGAAGAGATCTCTGACCTGCTGATCTTTGCATGTGTTGGCACCGTGGTGATGTTTCAGGAGATGAAGAACTGGGTTAGTGTGGGGCCCGTACTCGGGAAGCAAATGGAGTACCATGGGGAGCTGCCCTCTGGGTAGTCTGGCATCAGCCACGGGCAGAAGAGATGTGGCTGTCAGCTAACACATGGAGAATAGAGTACAACTAACACTGGTCTTCATGTTTTTTAATAGAAAATAGGTCTTGGTAAACAGGTCTTTTATTTCCTTGTTTTATATGATTATAGACTAAATTGCCAGAGGTATGGGCTTGAGTGTTGTTGACTTCTGCCAGGTGCTTCATTTAGTAAGAGAGAAAAAAGTGAGGACAACACAAAATTAATAAAGCACAAACATATCAAGAACTAAATGAAAAGCAGATTAATTGTCCAAGTAGCACTGGCATTTAATGAGGGTGTTTCTGTTGGGGAGCTGTGGGGAGGCTCTTCAGTGTTTTCCTTTAAAAGACTAAATAAATCACCACTGGCAGCAATTTTACATGGAGTAAATATTACCAGAGTGATAATGATGACAAGACAGTCACAGAGTTATCTGGATTATTTAATAAACTCTGCTCTTTCAAACAATTAAGTTTTAATAGGGTCAAAAGAAGAAAAAAGTCAGACTTGCAGGATGGAGCAACACAGTCTACAGGGCCAGGGAAGGTATCTTAGTAAGATGTTCCATGTCGGGGTTCAGAGGAATTCAACATGAACTCTGAGTGAGCTATTGCTGTTACAAAAAAGAGCCAATATTCACGTACAGATGTGCCAATAGGAAAGGGGTAGGCAGAAATCCCATTACATCGTCACGCTTTTTATCAGACAAGAAGTGCTGTGCCATGTCCAGTGTTGTCTGCTCCTTAAAAAAGTGCTGGATGATGTGGGACAGCTCAAAAGAGATCCACAAGGTGAGATGGAAAGCGCAGAAAGTGCTCTCCAGCAACAGGCTCGCAGAAGGCTGGTGCCAATGCGCTCGGGAAAGACTGACACGTTGTGTGTTAACCTAACAGTGCCTTTGTGAGGAGAGAATAGCATTGCAGCAGTTCTGGGCATTCAAACACGGACGCAAGGCTCTTTACCTGACAACTCCAAATCCAGGCCCCGTACAAAGCACAGAGTTGGAGTGGGGGTAGTACAGAGGCACCAGGCTGAATTACAAGGTGGGAGTGAAGGGGAAGGTAGGTGGTCCCTTCAACAAGACGAAAGGCTTTTGGAAGGGCAGCTTGTTGAACATCCAACTCCAGTCACTTAGTTTTCAGGAGAGTTTTTTGCATAGATTCCCCACGTTTATGTTTCTTACCTTGAAAAACGATTTTTAAAGGGTTTGTTTTGAGAAACTCGAGTAACCTCTTTGGAGTCACTCGTAAACAGGAACATAAAAGTGTTCTCGTCTGCCCCTGGTGAATCTCATTAATTTTATCAAAGGAATTTGTGTTCCCCTGCTACGTAAAAGCCCAGTTTACAATGCAGAAGTATATATCATCTGTCTGCAACAATTCCTGTGAAGTAATAAACTCCTCAATGTCGATTTGTAAGCTGATAAAATGGGTATAGTTATCACATCCTCCACTGTAGTTGAAGTAGTTGCCAATATCTTTTGTTTTGGTTCTTGTGTTTGTTTGTGTTTTTTTCTTTGTGAGCTAACTGATGGTGGTGACTTTCATTTATATGTTTTCTCTGCAGCCACTTCATTTTTAAGGGTTCTATCTTCATACCTCAGTGATGCTTAGTGGTATGTTGCAGAACTAATCAGATACCGTTACTGCTTTAGAAAGTAGGGGATGGCAGTTCTAGTAGGGAACACAAATGTTAATTTATAGCACTAACAGATTCTAGGCATCATGTTGTATAGAATAAGAAAATTAAGCTTCTGCTCATAAAAGTTTACCCAAAAGAACAACTTGTAAGCAAGAAATAATTTGCTTGCAGTAGAAAATTTAAAGGTCTTACTAAGGCGATTTTTATTCATGACACACTAGATACTGGCAGCATCCAATACTATCATCATAGATTCTTTATTCAACTTTTGTAAAGTGGGCAAAAAGAAATACTTTATCTTGATCCTGAACAGGGAATATTAGTAGAATACATAAAATAGTCCACACAACAGTTACATCCCTTTGCTTTATTTCCTGTGTAAAGATGCAAAGGGGCAATGTAATATGTATCTCAAGACTACTCACAGTCATTTATGATCATCAAATTAGAAAAAAAAAAAAAAAGCACTTTTCTGCTTAGCTCCTGCTTTTTAAGCCATCTCATTTAAGAATTCAGCTTAAGACTCACTGACGGGAGGGAATGAACCCTGAATCCTCAACATGGTATGAAAAGACATCTACCAGTGTGACCTATGAGAGAAACTGGACTGTTGAAAGTGAGGATGTATTACATTTTTCCTGTGTAGAGCTGTATTTATGTAATTGCCTCCACACAGAAGGGATCCTACTGACATTCCCATATGAGCATCCACACAAAACACATAGTATTTGGTTGTCTGCAGACTTTTATTCTGCTGTATGATAGAGATATTTTAATGCGCGCATTAGATTTCTTGCCATGTTAGTAATTGGTGTTTATGACAGTTACAAGTTTAAGGATATGATGATGTTTGATAACAACCGATTCTAGCAGAGATTTGAGATTGCAATTATGTAGATAAAATGCATTTTTATTGGGTATGTTTTTTTTTTTTTTTTTTAGGATTTAGATTGCTTTATCTATGATATTCCGCTTGGCCTTTGAACAACTAATAGGATGAGGCACAAATGGAATTCCCAGCAATTTGGAGTTATTATAGTCTTCTGGGGTTTCTCAAAATCCACAATTGCAAGCAAAACAAAAATGGCCTGGGAAGAGAAAAGTGAGAATTTCAGGATTAAAATTTCCATGATCATTTTAGCCAGGGCTAATCTTATACTGAAGGTAATGCTACAACAAGATGCTAAAACATGCATGTGTCTTCTATCAGATGGGGAAGCGGAGGTTCAGCTGATGGGTAGAACAGGTGCCAGTAAAATGTGCCAGACTGTTCTGACACAACACCAGCATCAGTGGGGTTCCTGGACCCAGTGTCCCCATTAGATTTCAGATTTCAATGTCAGTAGTAATACCGCAGTTATCCAATTGCCTCATGCTATGTGAACATTTCTTCCCTTCTTGTCCCAAGTTATGGTGTTGGGTACTGTAGTGAGTACTCCTAAACGGATACTTTGCTGTCCGCCAAGAATGGAAATCTTCCACCAAAAGAGGAAGAATAGCTTCTTCATGATCTGCAGCAGTGTTTGTAAAACAAGAATACTGCACATGTATAAATGGCTGGTGTGAGATCTCTTCACGGAAGAGAATGTAAAAAATTGTTCCCAAGTCAGAAGGAAATGATCTATCTCACATATCAAAGAGCAAATTCCTTCCTATCAATAAAGCTTCAAAGACAACTGTTTTTCAGTGTGTTTACTATACTGGGACAATGGATGGCAATAGATGACCTACAATTTATAGGATGCTGTTGTCCGGTCTTCAGAGTTCTACAGGCTTATGTAAAATAAAGAGGCATTTTAGAAAGGTGAATTTATATTACTCTTCCTTCAGTCACCAAGATTAATTTATGGCAATAAATATAACAGAAACTATAAGGAGGGGGTATCATATTTAATCCCAGGATTTGTAATGCAGAACTGGCAAGCATGTTCAATCTTATAACGGGAAAAACAAAAGTTACCTTATCAAGATAAACCAAGAGGATGGCACTGAGTCCAAAACAGAAATGATCCAGACAGGTCATTTCTTGTGTGGTCCTCCCACCCCTCCACACCCACTCACAACTCCTGTCAGTTTGCAGAACTGCTGGAAGATGAGCAGCACCATGTCCTGCAGGTTGCAGAGCTGTATGATTCCATGAATGAAGCAAAGGTTATAACACGAACACACATAAGCAAGAAGCTATTTTTTTTAGTCATGGGTCATGCTAACGTTTCTAACAATGACATTGTATTTGTACCTGCTTGTGGAGAACTTGCAGTTACAAAGGGGAGGAGTTTGGGGAGGGCACCACCAAAATCAGTTTATCTGCTTCAGACTAGAACATCAGCTGCAGCTGAAGAAAAAGCTAATTCTGTTTTCTGGGAAACTGAATGCAGTTCTTAAACTGGCACTGTTAAAATAAAATCACAGGAATTATACTGTTTTGTATCGGCAATTTAGGCCATTTCCTTTTAATAACTAGGGCTTTTTATAATAACCCTAGACTATTCTCCCATTTAGAAATATTTTTATGTGTCCTTTTTAAAAAGGCTGTTGTCTTTGCAAGTGATCATTACAAATCTTCCTTCCTCAAAAAAGCCCACTGTACAAACTATCTACATAGTAGAATGGAAGGCATCTATACAGAACAACTGACTGAGAGAAGCCTGCGTAGTTCAGTCTCTCAACTTGGAAGCTAAGGGTTCAAAGCCTTGGACCAGAGGAGTTAATATGCAAATCAGGGCTGTTCTAATTAAAACATACAGCTGACATTTTTTTGGATGAGATTTGCTTGCTCAGATTAAGACTGCATTGGGAGACAGGTAGCAAGGCCCTTACCTATAGAAGATCTGAGAGGGTCTGAGTTGTTTAGTATTTGGGTGATCTCAACTCCTGTTTCAATGTTTGTTCTTATTTATCTGTACCAGCTCTTTGCCATCACAGGTGGGAAAAGAGTGCAGCTGGGCAAAATCCTTCCTGGTGATTTGGCAGAGGCAAGTTTTCCTTCTGCTCACAAATTATCTGCAAATAGCTTATGCGCTTGTGAACTTGTTTGCTACTCTAAATTATTCACCTTAACAGTTTGTAAGCCAATTTCAGACACTGGGAAGCAGGTAAACAATTCATGGCCACAGCAGTTCAATAATTTATCATCCAGGCTGTGAGCTGGGTGCCCTCAGCTGTAGGCCTCCCTTTGTGCTCTCTGACTTGGGGGTGCTATCTGCACCTGGAGGAAACTTTTACAATAACTGCATCAATATGATTTTAAACGGTTAGTAATCAACGCTTATAGATCTACTCAGGGTTTTATCATCTGATCTGTGACTTTGCTGTACCCTTTAACTAAATGATACTCTTGTCTATATTAAGTAACTGCTTGACAAGTTGTTCTAGCAAAGACTTCTACAGACCTGAACACTGCAAGTATGTTGAAAAATCTCCATTTTCACTTTAATAACAGTTTGCAGTTTCTTGTGGTACTGTACACACCAAGCTTTTAAAGTAATTTACATAATGTGTGCGGTTAAAAGGCAGAAAATAGAAGGAAAATGGTCCCAACACAAACATTTTTGGAGTCACAGAGAGCAGATCTACTCGTCTCCTGCATGCTCCTCAGCTTCAGAAACTGCTCTGCTCCTCCACTGCACTTCCTTCTAACATTTCAATTTCTACACACTTCATCGCCACCCTAGTTCTGTTCCACAATATCTTTCAAAAGTGTTTTCTTTCCCTAATGTTCCTTAAAGGCAAATTCTAAATTTTATATCCTTCTGAGTTCTCTGACTTTTTCTCCATCCAATGCTTGTTGCTAATGTTTGTTTACTTTGCTTGCGAAGATCTGGAGTCAGATCCACGGCTTTGCTTCAGCAAGCCTGGTCTATGCAGAAACCTTCCTTTTCTTACAGACCCAGAGAATCTCACTAACGATTCGGAGTTTTATTGCTTTCACATTTACTGTTTTAAAAGTGACCAGCTGCGTAAAGAGTTACAACGTAAGTAGCAGAGGTGGTGTAATCTAGGTTTTGGAAAACTTCTGCAAGATTATGAAAGGTGAGCAAATGAAAAGTTCAGACCCTGATTAATTAGACCCTTCTGACACTAACAGTGTTGGGCTTTTTAAATTTGAATTTGCTGAAAATTAACATGTTATTAAAAATGTGTGTTCTCCAGGGCAAGGATCTTGTCTTCTTCTTTTAAGAAGGGCTAAGCACTGTTCAGTTGATGCTGGAAAAAGCTACCCTCTGTTTAAAGCACCAAGGGGAACTGACATACTGTATCACGTTGTGTCCCTAACCCTAGACCAGATATTCCTGAAAAAAGCTTAAGAACCCCCCAGGAGATGGCATGAGGTATTATCCAAACTCTGTAAGGTCCCACCCTAATACTTAATAATTTAAATGCTACGGTCCTGGTTTAAATTTTAAACTTTAAATTTTCAGCAACTCTTCTACATGCTTATCACTGTTAATAACAAGAACTCTTGATATCGATGTTCTTCATATGTGATCATTTCCTTTGTGCTTCATACTGACTCCTTGAGCCTAGCTCCTCCTCTTGTGTTGTGTTCACTGTGCAGTGGCAGTGCTGTGTCACTACAGGACAGCATTTCATTTCCAGGCAGAAAATAACCATCAGACATTTTCCAATCAAGCGTGTGTTTATTAACCAGGTATCAATTTTGTCCAGGGTTCCAGATTTATGATGAAAGACAAAAAGGACTACTTTAAAAATTATAAATAGCGTTCTGCCTGTCCTAGTTCAAGCCACTGGGGAAGAAGAAAGCAATGGTGTAAAAATGACATGCCGGAGTGTAGAGTTCAACAAGAGTCGGGTTTCTGCCAGGTTTTCAAAGGCTTTAGCCGTTGCAAGTTTGTATCAGTAGTTGCAATAAACAGAGCGGACTGGACCCTTTAACTGATACGTGTCCTCAGCAGAGAAGATGAAGTAGTACAGCTAAAAGCAGCTGGACATTTGTTCTTACTTGCAGGACACCACCTTTCCTCCCCTGCCTCTCCTCTCAAGGCCTGTTGCACCTTTTCCTGTGTTCACCATAACAGTGGTCGCAGTACTGGAGCTCCCTAACTCATCATTTCAAGGAAAGGCTCCTACCAGCTGGACCGGCTCCCCTTAGGCCTTTTTTCTCTCTCTCCCGTCTGGGCTTAATGGCAGCCTGGATGCCTCCTGGCTGCTGCTCCTGCAGCAAAGCCCAGATATCTGGGAGAATTTCTGTTCTCTCCAGCCTGTCCAGCAGTGCCTCCTCACTTCAGAGAAGTCAGCCATGATACTAGTCCAGCTGCACTAACCATTTTCCTTAAGAAAACACAGCTTTCTGCTCTTCAGGGCATATGCAGTGGTTGCTGGCTGTGGCTTTCCCTCTACAGCTCCAAGCTCCTTAATGAATCACTGCTTTTTGGCACCGAAGCAAAATAAACACATCATTTTGGATGCCTTAGAGCAGGTTTTTGAATGATAGAAAGCGAAAAGTTTAATGAAATGTGCAGGCTGTGTAGCTTAAAGTTGCAAAAAAGCCAGAAAATGCAAATCTGAAGGTCACAACAGTACTGTTAGCCCAATAGCTGTTCGCATCTTGAATATTTTCTAGAACACAGGGAGGGGGATTACCTAGTATATCAGCTACAGCTCTCACCAGGAAAAAAACAGTAATAGAAAGCAGCATAGGGCTGCAGGATCACTTGTCAGCATGATGGTCAGATGCCAACCTCTTTCTTCCCTTTTCTGTTTATTAACTGATTCAGTGTAACTACACATAGCATAGCAGATTTTTACACTGATGCTTTCTAGCCTATGTGAAGGGGAAAAAAGACATCAACAAAAAATTTGGCAGGCATACTGCACGAAGTTTCTTGGTTGCTCCAGCCAGTCGTGTGTACATACCCTGTCATGCACTTTGGCCCTTTCAAAGTGCCTTGAGTCTGTCCATGACTTCAACACATCCATTTGCTTTGCTGACTTGAGTGAGAATTGAGAAAAAGTTTCAAAAGTGTTTGGCACAACTGTTCATCTAGTCCCTCTCCATTCAGTCAAACTTCAGAATGAATTTAAATGTATTGCTGGACTGTAATTAGCTCTGAAGGGCAGAAGACCACAGGGGACCAGGTCTTTCCTCTTTAAATAGGCAGCTGTAAAGATACTACTTTATAGCACCCTCCTATGCCAGCAAAGTTTGAAACCTGGACCCATGCCTGATTAACTGCCAAAAATCAGAGTAATCTCTGCCCTTGGCAAATCAAAGTTATTCCCTACGAAGCTGATTTACTACAGAAATCTCTAGACAAAAATACAAGTTTCAGCCTTCAGCCTCCTTCCCCCCCCCTTCCTACTACTATGAAAATGTGGAACTTTTTTTTACCCTACTGGGAAAACGCATTTTTTCCATGACTCAAAAACATCTGAAAGATTCTTCCTCCAAACTTAAGAAAAAGAGAGGGAAAAACTTCACCTTTTGGCAAAGATGCCGGATGGAAATTTTTGACTCAAAAGAAGATTTTCAAAATAAAATATAAGAAGCATGTGAAAACAAGGGGTTATAATGGAAACTATTTTCATAGCCAGCTCTAAAGTAAGCACTGCTGTTCCAGAGACACATGGTACTGATGCAAACATTGGTTTGAGGCCAAAACCCCTAGCATGCTAGTGGAATCCGGAAGCACTTCAATATTAAATACACCTCAAAATATATGTCAGAGATCTCCCTGTGTCTGTTGCACTTACTCTGCACAGCACGACACTATACACTCAATTCATCAGTGTCTGCAGAGTAGCAGAATAAGGGGCTGGTGGCAGACATGCTCTCCTTTCCTCGGGCTGGATTCTTTTCTGCACCATGTTCCCCAAATGGTCTTCTGCAAGACTGGGCTTATTATTCCCATTTTGCAAATATTGAGCCAATATCCACTTTCCAACTGCAGCACTTCTACAACGTCTGTTATTACAGTGTGTAAGCACCCCTCACTGGTCCGAGGGAAGTGTTATTATCCCCATGATAGGATTTCCACATCTCATCTGGAGTGATGGGGGGAGGGAGGGTGCTACAAAAGGCACGAAGGCATCCTGCTCAGATGCCTCCTCGTTGGCAGACTATTCCTATTATCTTCAGTGTGCTTCTTCCAGCTGCTCCAAGGCATGGAAAAACCCCTTTTTGCACCTACTACAATTACAGCCGTGGCATTTGGCCTGCATCTTTGCCGATTCATTAGAAAAACCTACAACTGGTTAAAAGTGTCTTAATCAAGGGTGTAAAATGAATCTTCTGCTTTTGTGCAGCCTGGCTTTTCAGCAGGTTTGTGGCTTTAGCTCACAGTCCTTGCCTCACAATAAAATGCAAACACTGACTGAAAGTTTCCCCAGGAGTAGGGCTGTTGGAGCATCCCCCTCTGCCAGCTGAATTCTCCAGAGGTTTAAGAGGGGAAAGACATCCCCTTCCTGCTGGCTCTGTCAGGGTCTGGCTGGCTGCAGACACACACAAGCATTAACAGAGCACTGACTCAGGTTGCTTCTCCTGCGCCAGGTCCAGTGCCAGCTCCCCACGGGGCTCAAGACCCTCTAAGGGATTAGAGGCCACCGTCCTAGAGTATTATTATTGTACAATCTTGTTTCCCTCAGAAAGGCAGACCAGAACCTCTGGCTTGGCACCTCCAAGCACATGTGTGTGTCTGCTCCTACCTGCTTGGCCCCGAGACAGACCCAGGCTCAGCCAGGAATGACTGGCTGCTCCCCAGCTGTGCGGGGGGATGGACAACAGATGCTCCCCCAGTCACCAGGGGGTGAGGAGGTGGAGACAGAAGAGGAAAAGTTGACCTTTGGATCTCTGAGCACTGGGCTCACCATCTTTTTCCTCCTCAAAAATGTACCCCAGGGGCAGTGTGGCATGGATTGTCCTCACAGCCCCAAGGTGCAGCTCTTGGTAAAGGCCCGTGGGTCAGTCAGACGGTGGGATCTGTGGGACTCTTGGGAGTCTCCAGGCAGCCACAGGCAAGCGGGGCTGGCGAAGCATGCAACCGGCTCTGCTAAGGAAGAGCAGCCGGCCAAGAGGTTCATAAAACCTCACAAACAGGGATGTGTTCTGTTAATGTTGATACTGGTAGTTAGGCCCTGTGCTTTAGATGTAATGTCAAAAAGGTGTGACTGGTTCAAAGATACAAGTAGATGAAATTTCATGCTTATATACGTGCCAACCACTCCCTCCCTCCCCAGCAGTTGTTTGGGGGTGTTGTTTTGAACCTTCAGAATCAGCTGCTGTCTTTTATTCTCCAAAGTGGATGTAGCTTTCTTCTGAAAAGGTTTTACATGCCACTCTACTTTAAACCCGTACTTGGGGTTGGGAAATATCCTTGTTCAACTTCCATATGACCGAGCGCATTGCTGTGGATGGGGAGGGTTATAAAGGGTCAGGTTTTGCACCCTTGCCAGCATGCTGTAGGGGAATTCTGATCTAGTAACCTGCTAACATCTCCCTGGAGAAGGCTGCTTTTAATGAGACAGAAAGCCTGGCAAGCTTTGCCTCAAGCTCCTCCCATACACATGGCATTTGGTCTCTACATGATGATTGTTTGAATCAAGTGTCAATCTGTGGGTCTCATTTTGCTTTTTCAATTCTCATCCGTCACTCATTTGCTTGCTGGTGGCCAGGGGAACTAGCGTGCTTTAACCATGCTAGTCCTGGGGTTTTTTTGTGCTGATCCAGATCGTGTTTAGCTCAGGTTCATTCAGTTGCAAAACCCACACATAAGGAAACTAAAACAATTATATGAACTAAAGAAGGAACGCCATATGGTTCTTGTGAAAAGTTCTTTTACCAAGACTAAACATCAATATTACACTTTTTTTTAACTACCTGCTTAATACAGCAGATCATTAATGCAGCACATTTAGTTAGTTAAAAATGAACACATTTCATTAAATTAAAATTCAGCAGCATTAAAGCCAGATGGGCTGCAGGGGGAAAAAATGCAGAGACTTTTAAAGCTAATGTAAATGTAATATTGTTGTTTTCAGCTACAGTCCAATTAAATTGGGCTGACAGAAGCTTTCACAGAAACGCCCAGGAATATAACTTGTCTGTAAGGAAAATTTATTTAAAAGAAACACTACTTCAGATATTTTCATGGTTCTGTGGCTCACTGAATTACATTCCTGTATAGAAGCCACAAAGCTGATGTGGGAGAGCCAGTAATAAGACCTTTACTGGTATGTTACTTACTGGGAGAAAAAGGACTTAATTTTACAGTGGTTATTGTAAGTATTTGAGTGTAGAAAAAAATTAACCTAAGAAGATCCGTTTCCAAAGGAAGAAAATACATATGACCTGCCCAGGGAGCTTTTGCTGCCTCCTCCACAGTCCCCAGTATCATCAGGAGCCAGGACGCAATGCCAAGCACCCTCCGAAATCCCGGGGCTGGTTCAAGGCACAGCTCCGTGCCATGCAAGAGTGCCTTTGTGGGCGCTACAGATAGCATCCTCTGGGCCCTCTGGCTGCAAGGCAGGTGCCTTTGGTTGCGGGGCACGATCCACAAAATCCAGCTTGGCATTATGCCTCAGTATTTTCTGTAAAGTCACTTAGAGAACTGTGCTGGCTGGTGTAGGACTTCCCTATCACTGGGGTATGCAAATACTGTCCTTCTTATTTGATAGGTCTTAATGGTGTTAAGAAGAGAAAAAAAAAGATACCCTACATAAGACACTCACACCCACACCATTTCTCTTTTTAAACAGTTACCCTTTCCAGGAAATCTGAGACAGTTACTTGCATGTTAGCTGTGTACCACAGCAAATAGTTGTTTTCTCCCAAAACAGTAAGCAAAAGTCTATATAAAGTCCCGCCTACACACGTGATGTACCAGGAGGGGGGGAGGCGGGCCTAAGCATTCTCAAACACAGATCCCACTCACTTAAGCTCCTGAAATACAACACAAGATGTCAGAGTCTTCATTTTCCCGTGAACTGCACAGAAAATATGAACTGCAACCTTGATTCACACATGGTGATAAAACCCAGTGCCTGTAAATTTATGAATGTAGCTGGCAGTCATTAAATATATTATGTGGAGGTCAGGTTGATGGTCCCTTCTTTGTTTATTCCTCTTATTTAATGATCCATTGCTGGAGACGTGCTGAAAACTTTCAGAATGTTTTACAATGTATTTATGTGACCAAGAAGTGTGTCCTGTGCTTTCTATCCCCATTATCCTGACATGCTGAGCATAAATCAGAGTGCAGTATGCAGAATTATCATTTGAGAAAAGCACAGAGTGGCTTTTTTTTTTTTTTTTTTTAATGTATACAGAGAAAATACTTGTTTCTTTCTAAAGTAGCCCTTAAGAAAGATTGCCTTTTGGTTAAGGGATAAAACAAGGCCATCCTCATTTTGCGCAGCTGAATTACACAAAAGCCAAATGTCTCAGCATGGGATATTACACCTGGATCCAGGAAGACTTCCATTCAGTTCAAGACAAAGTGTGGTTAAAATCACATTACATTGTCAAGGGTCAGACCCCCGTGGCTCACGCCAATCAAAGTTAATTTTTTAAAAGGTATGGAGACTTAACCCTGCTCAGCACTCTACTAACTCCTGGCCTCACGAGACAGGTCATGTCTATGAATAAGGACTGGATCAATTTAAGTAAAATTGTTTATAAAGTGAATGTATTTAGACTCATGCATATCCGTGTATAGATATGCTAAACTGATGCAAGTCAGTTGAATGTTGACCCAGGTAAAAATGGTACACATTTTCTTGTGTGGCCAGCACTACTGAAACCTTTCTTGGTGTGCAAATGCTTGTGTTAAAACATCCTATTAATCCTATGACATTTTTAGAAGTCTGAATAGGAGTTTCAGCAGTGCGACCTCATGCAGTTCAAATCCATGGGCTGGAAGAGGTACGGAAACGAAGAGGTATCAAAGAGATCTATTTACCAGTCTAATAGAAAGAAAACAAATATCTGAATTTTAAGGTATTCTGTTATTAAACTAGTAGCTGAAACATTATGGTGCATGCTGCCTGTACAAATATGGCATTTCCTTATCGTATGATAAATATTAGGTGATTTTATAATTTTTCCCCATCAAGTTGACTAATCTAATATAAGGCAACTGGAACCACCGTTGATAGAAAGCATTTTTTGTTTGTATAAGTTGTCTAGTAACATTGGTTAACTGATGGACCATAACACCTTATTAAGAAAAATCCATACCCTTGTTGAAGTTGTTTTAGGCTTGTCTGTCTGTTAATTTTTACACTGAATCTAATTTGTCTGACTGGAAAGGCCTTTCTGACTGCAAACGCTTCCAAGTGCCATGACACTATGTACCTCCCAGGATAATGCTCATCAAAAGTTAAGCCAGTCTAAAGGACAAAAGAAAATGCAGAATACGAGGAGCACGACCTTCTTCACAGACAGAACATTTATGGGCATACATCATTAGTCTACCGCTAATAGCCTGGTACTAAACTGCCAAAATGAGACATCATTCAGGTCCTCTTTGGTGCTGTTGCACTGAAGTCACTAAAATGTATTTCACTGACAATCAGTTTTATACCTAATACATTACAAAGTTGTCAGTGCAGTAAATAACTGTAATACTACAGCACATGTGCAGTGGTGTGGCCACGTAGGAGCTCCAGGTCTCCCTGTTTTCCCTGGAGAGGTACACGATCCACGTTTATATTGGCTCACACACCACATGAGGCCTTGGACTGTGTATTTTTCACACACATGAAAAATCCTATCACTGTTATAATCACAGTCAAGCCTTTAGGAAAGTTCTACTACCAGCATCAGTCTATGCCCTTTTAGAGAAGAAATTTATGAAAATTAATTGCTAAATCATAAAATAGCTGGAAAGCAAGCAAGCATCATGTGTCTTCAGGTATAAAATCCATTTATTCCAGGAAGTTTCCAAGCTTTGAGGGTTACAGCAAAATTCCATGTGCTCGGTCTTATCCTGTTCACCTTCTTGTGCATTTTTGATCAGTCCTTAAAAAGCTGGCACATTTTATTATGTTAGAATTCAATCTAAGAAACCTTAACACATGTTCATGCTTCACTGCTCGCTGGTTATTAGGCTAATCTGCAGGAAGCAACATTACAATAGGACATTGTGTGTGAATGTGAGCAAAAGGTTACAACAACAGTCCGTACCCAGACCTGACTTCTTGACTACCATTCCCTTTGCTATGAAGAAAGCACATGTGCATGGTAGCTGCTTCTATCATAGTCAAAGTCTTTTCTGCCATTTGTTGGAGCCCAGAAGAGAATAAGGTACGGGAGGAGCACACTGAAAACACCTAGTAGCTGGAATGGTGTGTTTGATGGGAGATGACTGGCTATGGTGTAAAGCAAATCTCAGGCTCCTCATCACTGCAACATCTGAGTACCTCACAGTACTCAGCAAGCAGATCTGCTACAAGCATAATGTATCTAGGGGGTAACAGGATAGCTGTCTGAGAAATTATTCCCTTTTACAGAAATGTGGTTGGATCCACAAATGCTCAGTTCCACAGTCCTCAACCCCCTTCTTCATTGCTGCTCAACAACACAGGCACCAGAATTACCTCTACATTAAAGCTTTCATCCTTGGTAACTAAACATCCGCTTCAGGGTACCACCATAGCAATGCCCCGTTCACATTTACACCCTTGGATAAATGGTGTCCAGTCCATTTTAAAGAGTCCTGGAGCTCAGCCTAAAACCGGTGCTTTTTTTGGGAGCCTGTGCCTTTTCAAGTGATACAGGGCTGTCAAAAGAATGCATGTTTGGGGAAAAAAGCTTATCCTCTCTCATCAGGGTCTCCATTCTCAAGAGATGAGCCTAGACAACACAGTGCTGGGTAGCGAGCTACTTTGTTATTTGTGTTACAGGGGGTCTCTTTCCAGACCAAATTCCCCACAAGACGAGCATTTAGATTGAGGGGACCCTTTCTGTCTAGCCATGCAGTAGCTTGGGCAGGACGTGGAACAGTTTGGTGGGGTCTTCACTCAATCCTCTTTTCTGCCTGAAGGGATTAATTCCTGCGTCTCCTACCTGCCAACGGCCAGATCTGTTTGTTGGTATAGTACAGGTATTTGGGGACTTTTGTCCTGCCAGCTGGCATTAGGGGGAAACACTGGTGATGCTTTTGCATAAAGAATAAAGCAGTATTGGCACCTCTCTAAGCACAGTGGCTTGTGGCTTTTTGAGCCCGTGAGCTCTTGTTTCTAGTCCTCCTTGCAAAAAAAAAGTGCTTCAGCCTATTGAGTAGGTACTGAGTAGAACAGGTGAGTGCCCTAATCAGCAGGCTGTATTACCATACACCTAGTCTGTTTAAGGCCTAATGAACTGCTTGTTATTTTAGGCACCGTGGAGTTTGCAGATCCTGGCTATGTGCTCCAATGACAGCTTTAACCCTCACCACAACCTGGGATGATGCCTCCAGCTCTTTTGTCCCAAGGGACAATTCCTGGCAGGGGGTGCCCTGTGGTATTGAATTCTTAGGTACCACCCAAAGAAAGACATCATAAACTGAAGAAAGACAGGACTTAAAGGTTCTCCTTGATGTTTTTGTGAAAAATAAAATTTAAGAAAACTACCTCACTGGAGCACAGAGGAGAAAACCACCCCACCTGCATAAAGCAGTGGAAATCGGACTGGAAAGTGTTGCCCTTCAGTGTGAAGAGCAGCACCAGTAATTTACCTCCTAAATAGCCAGATTCACCCAGTGAACCCTTCCTACTAGGCAAAACACCAAAGTGTTTTTTAACCATGGTCTTCACTGCAGCCCTGTATGAGTTCCAGCTACACTGTCAGTCTGACAGTGATACTGAGGAATGAGGATGGTGCCTGATTTTATAGACACTGGAATAATGTCAAAATCTATCCTCCATTGGTGCAAGTGGAGATAAATGACTTAACTGGTTCTGGCTTACCCCCACCAGCCCCACTTGCTAGTACTTACCACATAAAAGAAACATGAGTTCATGCATTGTACAGGACCCCTGGCTGGTGCTGACTCAGATGATGAGAAAGAACAGAGCATCTTTCATTTAACTACATGTGCACTGAAAGATGGTATAATGGGTATTATTTCAACAAGCTTTTCTTCTGCTGAGCAGGTGGGATAGCCAAGGCCTGTATGTCAGTGTTTCCATACTGTAGTGTTTGGCAGGTAGCAAGTGAGGCAGATCATAGAATCAGAGAATCATAAAATCATGGAATGGTTTGGGTTGGCAGGGACCTTGAAGATTACTTACTTGCAACCCCCCTGCCATGGGCAGGGACACCTTCCACTAGACCAGGTTGCTCAAAGCTTCTTCTAACCTGGCCTGGAACACTGCCAGGGAGGGGGCAGCCACAGCTTCTCTGGGAAACCTCTTCCAGTGTCTCACCACCCTCACAGAAAAGAATTTCTTAAATACATCCAATCTAAATCTACCCTCTTTCAGTTTAAAACCATTACCCTTTGTCATATCACTACATACCCCTGTAAAAAGTCCCTCTCTGTCTTTCCTGAAAGCCCCCTTCAGGCACTGGAAGGCTGCTATAACATCTCCCCAGAGCCTTCTCTTCTCTAGGCTGAATAACCCCAACTCTCTCAGCCTGTCCTCACAGGGGAGGTGCTTCAGCCCCCTGATCATCTTTGTGGCCCTCCTCTGGACTCACTCGAGCAGGTCCATGTCCTTCTTATGTTGGGGGACCCAGAGTTGGACACAGCACTGCAGATGGGGTCTCATGAGAGCAGAGTAGAGGGGGAGAATCACCTGCCTTGACCTACTGGCCACACTCTCTTGGTGCAGTCCAGGATACGGTTGACTTTCTGGGCTGCAAGTGCACATTGCTGGCTCATAGTCAGTTTTCCATCCACTAATACCCCCAAGTCCTTCTCTGCAGGGCTGCTCTTAATCCACTCATCATCAGACAGCCTGTTTTTGTGTTTGGGATTGCCTCAACACATGTGCAGGACTTTGCACTTGGCCTTGTTGAACTTCATGAGGTTTGCATGACCCCACCTCTCAAGCCTGTCAAGGTCCCTCTGGATGGCACATCCCTTCCCTCCAGTGTGTTGACCACAGCACACAGCTTGGTCAACACACAGCGTGTTGGACACAACACACAGCATTGGCAAACCTGCTGAGGGTGCACTCAGTCCCCCTGTCCACGTCACCAACAAAGATGGTAAACAGCGCTGGATAGTGCCTTAGCCACTTCATCTGCCAGTTCCCTCAGGACGCATGGATGCATCTCATCAGGTCCCATGGACTTGTGCACCTTCAGATGGTCTCGAACCTGACCTTCTCCTACAGTGGGCAGTTCTTCATTCTCCCAGTCTCCATGTTTGCCTTCTGTGTCTTGGGTGGTGTGGCTGGAGAATTTGCCAGTGAAGACTGTGGTAAATAGTCATTGAGTACCTTCTCTACATCCACGGTAACCAATTTTCTGGTTTCCTTCCAGAGAGGGCCCACATTCTTTCCTAGTCTTCCTTCTAACACTAATGTATCTATAGAAGCTTTTCTTATTGCCCTTCATGTCCCTGGCCAGAATTAATTCTTCCAGGGCTTTGGCCTTCCCAACCTGATCCTTGGATGCTTAGACAATTTATCTGTACTCTTCCCAGGTGATCTGTTCTTGCTTCCACCCTCTGTAGGCTTCCTTTTTATGTTTGAGCTTGTCCAGAATCTCTCTGTTCATCCTTGCAGGCCTCCTGGTGTTCTTACCTGACTTCCTCTGTTGGAGAACGGCTTGCAGAGAGCAAGGCCATGGGTCTCTGCAGAAGCTGATTGCAGCCATCTGAGGTAAACAAAGGAAAAAACCCAGGGTACAGTTATGCTAACAAAGGACTGTTATGTTAACAAAGAGAGAAACTGAGGTACATTATGACCTTGTATATGATAAAGGAACGGCCCTGGGAGAAAAAACAGGTTCAGAAGAGGGAAGATGTTGTGACATATCTAAAATGCCACAAGGGGCTGGGGTATTATAATGTAGCCTGTTACATGTATCCAATAGATTTGTGAGTAGTATGCATGATTATTGTAGAGTGCTTATATAAGGCGTGATTTCTTTCAATAAAGTTGAAGCTTGCTCTATCATTCACATTGAATCGGCTGCTTGCTTTCTCCGCCCGCCGCATTCCTCTTTGTTGGGATGCATCATTCCTGAGATTGGAAGAGGTGATTTTTGAATATTAACATGTTTTCTTGGGCTCCTCTTCCCTCCAGGGCTTTATCGCATGCTACTTTGTCAAGCAGACCCCTGAAGAGGCCAAAGTCTGCTCTCCTGAAGTCCAGGGTAGCAAGCTTGCTGTGTGCCCTCCTCACTGCCCTAAGGATCTTGAAGTCCCCCATTTCATGGTCACTGAAGCCAAGGCTGCCTTTGAGCTTCACACTTCCCCTTCTTGTCAGTGAGAGTGACGTCCAGCATAGCACCTCTCCTCGTTGGCTCCTCTGTCACTTGGAGAAGGAAATTACCATCAACTCCTTCCAGGAAACTTCTGGATTGCTTATGCCCTGCTGTGTTGTCCCTCCAACAGGTATCAGGGTAGTTGAAGTCCCCCATGAAGACCAGGGCTTGTGAACATGAGGCTGTTCCTGTCTGTCTGTAGAGGGCCTCATCCACTCGGTCTTCCTGGTCAGGTGGCCTGTAGCAGACCCCCACTATAATGTCACCTGTCCCTGCTTTCCCTTTAATCCTCACCCATAAAATCTCAGTCAGCTCCTCATCCATCCCCAGGCAAAGCTCCATGCACTCCAGCTGCTCATTGACATAGAGCGTGACACCCTCTTCTCATCTCCCCTGCCTGCCCTTCCTAAAGACCTTGTATTCTCCCATTCCAACACTCCAGACATAGCAGCCATCCCACCATGTCTCCAACATGCCAATAAGATCATAGCCCTGCAGACATGCGTACGTTTCTAACTCCTCTTGTTTTTTCTCCATGCTACAAGCATTTGCTTAGAGGTGTTTAAGCTGGGCCCCTGATGAAGGTGACCTACTGGCAGCTAGCACCAAGTGAAAACAGAGCCTTTATTAAAACTGGAAGGAGGAATTCTGAGTGTTGATTAAGAAGCATCCTGCTGAAGGCTTTCTAACACCTGGGACCCCTCATTTCTAGCCTTTTTAGCAGTCTGTCTGCTTTAAGTTGTGCAATACTGTTTTTCCCTGGTGCTAGTCAATAGTTTCCTTAATTTTTCTAATCTGAAATATATTTGAAATCACCCATTACCAATATTTTCATGTAAGATTTATATATATACACACATGTAATATATACATGTGTTACACTTCCAAACAATGTACCTCTATAGATAGCTCTTGGTGATATTTAGTCATAAGTGGGAATGAAGAGGTTCAAACTAGTATTTTCCAGTAAGAAACATTGAGACAATTTTCTTTGGAGGATTATTATAGTTAGAAAGCTGCAAAGGGATTTTAGGGTGGTGTGCAAAGGAGGTTCAGAATATTAAGAAATTTGCTTTCATTAGTCTTTCACAGTGACTCAGACTGCTTAGTTACAAGGTTTTCCTGAATCCTCTCCAGATTTTCATGTTTCAAGGAAGACGTGGGACACTAAAGATGACCTAATACTCTAGGAGCAGTCACTCTAGTGCTCAAACCAGAGTAAGACATCTTTTAGTGTTGCAAATACATTTAAAGAGCGCATTAGCTCTCTGGGACAGAGCTTATCAGCTGCACATGTGCTTCTAGCATAATGCTATTATTATGCAAGTATCTTTCAAAATCACCACTTCTCAACACTGAGCCTCCTAATCTGTAACTATGAACTAATTAATTTACCCCCTTGATTATATTGCGTCTCATTTGTCCATACTCAACACATCAGTTTCTTGCCTAAAAATAGTTTTGTATTTTCTTGCTTGTCAGTGCTAGTAGCACCATACAGCCTGGAGCAAAGAACCAATTCTTGCAGGATACCTCCTGAATCACTCCTAATGGGTGGCAATGATTCCCAAAACACCCTTATATTATGAAGCCTGGCATTTAGGCATGGAATAACCCGTTTGATACATGATATATTTGGATCATCTTAGGTTCTACACAGCAGAACCAAGCCAAACATCTTCTAATGCAGCAAGATAGACGTATGAAATAATTCCCTCAAACCTGTTTTTCCTCCAATCCATGTTAATTGGAATTATTTGTATTCAATCTCTCCTTTCTTTCTGGCTGAGTCCCTGTATCATCTGTTCCATATTTTTGCCTGGGACTGATGTCAGACTTACCCACTAATGATTACCAGTCTACTTCATTTAATCCCTTAAAAAAATGTTACAACACAGATTAATAATAATTTCTTTAAAAGCACGCTGTCCTCTCACAAGGGAGATCAAGGAGTTACATTTTGTGCCCTACCTGGTTACCCTCAGAAGAGGAATGATTCTGAGCCCAGGTAACTCATTGTCTTCCCAGCCCACAAACAGAAGGCCAGAAAGCTCTGCCAGCTCCGTCTCTGGGCTACAAAACAAACAGCAGCTCTGTGCCTTTGTGTGGCCAACTGTCTCCAGCTCTTTAGTAGTGCTCTCCCAGCTACTACTATATACTAACACATATTGCAACAGACTGGGACCTCCCTGCCTCCCTACCCTACTTACATCCCTCCTACACGTATAGGAGAGGTCCATCTAGCCCAGCACTGCATCTCCAACAGTGTCCCTAAGCACTGCAGAATTTCCACAGGTTCTGTGCTGTGGCTGAGTATCACCCACGCAGGCCAGCCCTCTGCATGCAGAAGAGTGTGTTGTTTTGCTTGGGAAACATTTTTGCTCCCATGTGTTTGCAATGCCTTCTGAACTGCATAAAGAACGTGATGCAGCCATCCATAAATATTATGAGAAGACAGCTTGTTCTATAAATGAACACGGAACAGAATTTGATTTAATGTAATGTTCACTGAAATGGGAGGAAAAAATTGGGAGCAAAGTGGAAATGTTGATATGGTTTTTAGGGATGGTAAAAATCTTGGGACTGGTCATCTTTGACACAGCAAAACCTGAAATAACTTAGGGACTACTTCTCAGCTGTGGGAAGCCCTTTTATACCAGTTGTAAAGAGCCTCCAATTTCTGACATTTGGGTCTAGGCAGTGTGATCAGGGAGTTGGCAAGGAGGGAAATCATGAAGCGCATGAGAACATTCTTTGCTTTTTCTTTCAGCTGAGAAGCAGCCCAGTTTGATACATGTAAGTATTCTCTCACCATTTTGTTTCTGTATTTCTAGAAAACAAACTGCTGCAAAGATTTCACGCACTCCCCCTTTCCAAATTGTATGAGACAGACAATGGATGACCCATGGTGGATGGAGTCTAAACCAGCAATGCATACGCTGTCTTACCAGTGCTAAAACTGAACTCAGAAGACTCAGGAAAACACTGGGTTTGAGAACAGCAATGTACTTCCATAGCATCAGTTGCAGAACTGGAGCTCTGGTGCACAGTGCATGCCACAGCCGGGGGAATTACATGAAATAAGTACTCCAAATTCCTCTGCAAAGCTTCAGGAAAGCTTTATGGTTGCCAAGCTACTAATATTGTCAAAATACTTGTTTTCCTTTTTCATTCTGCCCTTAATACCCTGTGACCGTGAAAATGGGCAGAAATTTTTAAAAAAAGGAAAGAAAAGGAGAGGAGAGGAGAGGAGAGGAGAGGAGAGGAGAGGAGAGGAGAGGAGAGGAGAGGAGAAAGAAGAAAAGAAAAGAAAAGAAAAGAAAAGAAAAGAAAAGAAAAGAAAAGAAAAGAAAAGAAAAGAAAAGAAAAGAAAAGAAAAGAAAAGAAAAGAAAAGAAAAGAAAAGAAAAGAAAAGAAAAGAAAAGAAAAGAAAAGAAAAGAAAAAGAAAAGAAAGAAAGAAAAGAAAAGAAAGAAAAGAAAAGAAAAGAAAGAAAAGAGAGAAAAGAAAAGAAAGAAAAGAAAAGAAAAGAAAAGAAAAGAAAAGAAAAGAAAAGAAAAGAAAAGAAAAGAAGAAAAGAAAAGAAAAGAAAAGAAAAGAAAAGAAAAGAGAGGGGGAGGGGAGGGGAGGGGAGGGGAGGGGAGGGGAGGGGAGGGGAGGGGAGGGGAGGGAAGGGAAGGGAAGGGAAGGGAAGGGAAGGGAAGGGAAGGGAAGGGAAGGGAAGGGAAGGGAAGGGAAGGGAAGAGAAGAGAAGAGAAGAGAAGAGAAGAGAAGAGAAGAGAAGAGAAGAGAAGAGAAGAGAAGAGAAGAGAAGAGAAGAGAAGAGAAGAGAAAAGAAAAGAAAAGAAAAAAGAAAAGAAAAGAAAAGAAAAGAAAAGAAAAGAAAAGAAAAGAAAAGAAAAGAAAAGAAAAGAAAAGAAAAGAAAAGAAAAGAAAAGAAAAGAAAAGAAAAGAAAAGAAAAGAAAAGAAAAGAAAAGAAAAGAAAAGAAAAGAAAAGAAAAGAAAAGAAAAGAAAAGAAAAGAAAAGAAAAGAAAAGAAAAGAAAAGAAAAGAAAAGAAAAGAAAAGAAAAGAAAAGAAAAGAAAAGAAAAGAAAAGAAAAGAAAAGAAAAGAAAAGAAAAGAAAAGAAAAGAAAAGAAAAGAAAAGAAAAGAAAAGAAAAGAAAAGAAAAGAAACGAAACCCCAGTGATGCAGGTTCACACGGAGCATGTGGACCAGCATGGGAACGTGAAAGTGAAGGGGACCACAGGAGTTATCAGGACCAATCCAACACAGTAGCAGGCAATAGGTGCTTTGCTGTGGGAAGCGCCACTTCTGCCTCCTATGGATGCTTAGGTGCTTTCTGATAAACTGTAAAAAGGCAAAGGTGCAGAAGACCAGTATGGTGTGTCAGAAACAGAGAGAAAAGGAGAGCCTGAAGTCACACAGCTCCATCCATGATGTGCTGAAAAGTTTGTTTGTGTGACTTTTTCAGGCAAGCACATATCAACTGTCTTTCAATGGTGGCATTTGTCTTCTCCATTAGCAGTCTGATCTACTACTTGAGGTAGGATTTACTCATCTGGAGAAAAAGCTTGAAGGCAGAGCAGAGGAAAAGGAGATCACAGGCAGTGATGCCACAAAAGTGTGGTTAAATGGTGATCATAGGAATGATGCTAACTTCTGCCTTCACCTTATTCACCTCAAGGGTAATCCTCTGAAAAAACTGCACAACCTTTCTGCATCTGGAAGAGGTGCACAAATTTTAACACTTGGGAGCCATCTGCTCTATAAGACAAAAAAAAAAGCTGAATTTGCCCTCAAGTTTTCAAACTTAGATTAAAAAAACTGAAGAAATCTAGCTGTGATTGCAAGCAGAGATGAGGGAACTTATCTCAGGGCAATTTTTACCTCAGCTGAGCCTTTCATGTTCCTAAATTAGTAAGCCATTGCATCAGGTAGACAACAGTTAACAGGGTGTCTCTCTGTCACGAGGGGCAACGGGACTGCAGGGAGAAGCAGACTTCACTGATGCACACGCAGCATTATTAATGCGGTGAAAAAACACTGCTCTCAGAAAAGTGCTCTTAAACAGTAGCTATACAAATTGCCCCTTCACTCAAGTGTCATATCATTAGCTTCTTCACCTGCAGTGGAGAAGAAAGAGCAAGGCAGGCTACCACCTCAGAGAGGAAGGGGACCCCACCACCATCCTTCTTATTCCTTCCTGGGAGAAGGGAACATTTTTGGGTGGGAGGATGGAAATAACACTGGCTATTCTCCCTCCTTCAGCATTTCATAATAAGACTAAATGATGCTGAGCATTATGTCTACTTTGCCAATATTACACCTTCCCACTCTACTTTGCAGACAAGTTTCCCGAACTACAGCATTAAAGAATATACACAACACTTACAGAACTTGAGAGTTCGCGAAGGTGACAGAAGCTTGTGTGAAAACAAAGAGCTATGTGTACAGCTATTCCGTTTCCTCTAGCATTTGTGCTGGAGAATCAATACCCAGAGCTAAAACAATGAACATTAATAGATGTTACATTATTTTGAACTGGATAATATAATGTAATGATCATCACCTTCAGATGTTGCTGATGTTGCAAAGTAAATTGTTCACCCTGTGGACCTCAAAATCTTGCTCAAGACTTCATCACAGTTAATTTGGCCCCAGAACTTCCCACATGTAGGTAACAAAGTATTTTTCCCCACTTTCTGTGGGGAAAAATACTCACTGTCTAACCTCGGAAATAGTCAAGATGCCCTCACATGGCACCATGCAACCTTCTTCTGCTTCTGAGTATGACAGGCAGTTCATCCGCATGGATGGCATTTTCATTCATCAGCATGGTTGGGCTCTGAGGCCTGTTTGCATCAATTAACATCATAGTGTTCAAAGATCCTCCAGCTAGAACTAGAAAAGCTGTGTCCCAAGTAGGATGTCACTGCATCACATCTAACCCGAAATGGCTAACCAGTCTGGGTGCAGCCACCAGTACTGATGTAACTACGCTGTTTACTGGTTCAGATTAATGTCTGTTGGGCAAAAGACACCACACCATATAAACATGCTCAGAACTAACTGAAGGACCTCTGGGATGGCGCTGGTTACACACAGCAGACATGGCCTTCGTGGGGTGCCGAAGGATAGAACCATCAAACAAACCAATCCACTGCTGAGTTTTGTATGAAAAGTGGGGAAGGTGGACTCTACCATTGTTTCCCATTCCCATTTTTAACTCCAAAGCCATCTTTGCTCCTGAATTCTGTGATGCTTTATGCCTCTTGAAGCCACGCATGCCAAAGCAAACAGCCAGTTCGTCCTCTTGCGGGTACCACTCAAAGCCTTAAGCTGTTGTGTACAAAATGCATGTTTATGCCTTACAGAAGCTGTATAGCATGTTACAATCACTGTGCTAAGTAATACAAACTAGGGAATTTAAAAGTTACATTTGGCAACCTGCCCTTACTGTGCTCTAATTATTTCTTAATATCCCAATTTAAGGGCAGCATATTGGCCCCAATTTTAAATTGTCTGGCATTTATAAGTTTGTGTCACAGAATGAATGTTAAACAGTTTTCAGATTCTTTATTGAAAACTGCTGATTGTGTATTGCCTGACAAAGCAGAATGTCTCCATTAGAATAATGATTTATTGTAAATATGGTAGTATTAAGGCTGATTATTCTGGGTATTAAAAATGCATGGATAAAATCCATTGAAAAAAGTGTTATGTGAGCCATCATAATTTGTCAGTTTAATATCTTTGTCATTTGCATTTATTTTTAAAATGCCAAGAGCAATTAAACCTTATCCCACCGCAAGAAGTTGCCAAATTTCACTTGAAATTAAAACAGAATAATGCGTCATGTTAGTTATTTTAATAATATTAAACAACAAAAACAGAAACAGAAAAGAGAAGAAAAATGAGACTTATATAACAACTGCAGCTACAAACAAAGCAGCTAAAATATATAGGCTGCTTCTGTGATACACGTACACACATGAACTCCATAGGCTTCCTGCATTAACAAACCATTTCCCTTGACAGTAAGGCCATAGCAAAGCGTTACTGGACTACTGTAGTCTAAACATCAGTAAGCAGCTCTCACCAACATGTGTTTTCTCCTGGTTTGAGATTGCCATATCTTGATCACATCTCTCCACATGATTTCTGTGCAAGCCTCCATAATGACATACCCCTCGCTTTTTGGACCAACACAAGTTCCAGTGAGAAAGACAGAAGGGACATGTGAGTCAGCAGGAGCTGGAGCTAGGACGAATCGATCACAACTTTGTTTCCTGTAGAAATACCAGCTGCTGTCATATTTGTGTTTGAATTACATTGTGCAAGGCTTCTCCTAGCAATGGTCAAGACACGGATGAAAAGATTGCCTCTGGGATTGTCTCCCACTGTGTCTGCCTCTCTATAGAGACATAGGATTGTCTTTATCATTGTGAAATAGCTTGTTGCTATTCAGAAATACATTTAAAGGGATTTTAGCATGCAGTAAGTTGGGAAATAAGTAGTCACAGTAATTTTTGATAGTTGTGCTAGAGAAACAGCCGAGCAAGGTAAGATTAAGCAAACATTTGGCCCTGGCCAGTTTAGCTTCTCCTGGGCCTTTTGCTTTATTTAAAAATTGGGTGGCTTTGGGGACCTAATTTTGCACTCAAGCCTGTTATTTGAGCTGTAGGTTCCCAGCAACTCAATAGCCCATTGTCGACAAGCCTGGGTTAGGTTTGTCTCCTCTGGGAGGAAAGCAACCATAAACATCATCCCTACTTCTGTTTCTTGCAAGTCCTATTGCTGGTACGACTGCCCCCAGGAGGTGTTTGGAGAGGGTGTTTTTGTACTGGTATCAGTACAAACCACATTAGTTTCTATCTGCCAGTATCTGCAGAAAATATGGCAGTTTTATTCAAATGCATACACCTACTTTGTTCTGGCATCTCCAGTAGCAAATGGGACATCCCTTCTAGTGCTGAGCTGTGCCCAGAGCCAAGTACATACGGCTCCTTGAGTGTGGGATAACAAATGTGGGTGACCCATCTCCTTTTGACACCCTGCCTCTCCACAGGACACCAGTGGGGGATGCTTGTTTTGGCCCTGGCCCTCCCATGCTCACCCAGGGGCTGCCGGGCCCCACCTGCCAGAAGGAGCAATTAGAGACAAACTCAGCTGCTTTATTCAGGATTTACTTCTGTCTGCTGGGAGAAGGTTGCTAGGTATTCTTATAGTCTTAAGCTACTTATATTTTCCAATTATACTTTAGGAAGAAGTCTCATAAACGTTTTATGTGAAAATATAAAAAATGGTTAAATAGTGAGACAGAGGAAAAAAAAGAAAGTATTTTTCGGTAAAATTCCATGCAGTCTACTTTTAGAGCCCAAAGCAATACCCCTGCAAGTCACCCCATAATTAAGCATCAAATTTCCTAGAAGACTCACAGTTAGAGACAATGAATGATGATTAAACAGAAGCAGATTAGATCCTTATTATCAGCCACCTGCTCTTTGGTGATACAATCTTGCTTTCCCCCTTGCAGCTCACTTCCAGCCCCCCCAATTTGGGGTTTTTGAAGCCACTGGAGCACAGGCTGCTTTTCTAGGAGTGATTTGTGTTGATGCCTCACTTAATACAACCTTTCCTCCTCTGGACTGCTCTCTCATGGTGTCAGAATGGTTGGTTCTGCAACCATGGTCTAGTCCTTGCTCAAAGCAATAGGGAAGCAACACCTGTCAAATTTGGATTTCTACTTCCCTACACACACTCGTGTCTTTACCATAGGTGGCAGTGATGATTCAGAGCACAGAGCAGGGGTCTGAGGGCAGTTTGCCAAAAACCCCACACAGACAGCAGATGTAAACATAAAGCACAAAGATGCTTGCTAGCTTTTATCAGAAAACAGCATCAGAACTTACTAGAAAATAAAATATACGTTATACTGTCTCTCCAAAACAGCTAGAGTTCATGTTGCTTCTTTATAAGAAGTACTGCTTAAAATATCATGAGTTTGTGTCAACACAGTGCAACCACAGCATATCTAGTTAAAGAGAGCCATCTGAAGTAGGGTGGGTGGACCATCTCTACATTAAAAGATGCTCCATCATTTTAGTCCTACATGGTATTTGGTTACTTCCAGTGCAAGCTCCTATAGAGTTATTCCAGGCTACAGACCTGAAAATAACATCGGAAGCAACAGCATCACAAGGAAGTTTAATCCTCACATGAATGTTTTCCAAGATTGTGGCTTTATATGCACACTTTTACAGCTTCTGGGCAAAGGGGCATAAGCCATGAGTAATAATTACAACAAGAAGAAATTCAACTTTCTAGCAGGCAGTGTCCTGTGATACACTAGAACATCTGCTTCAACTGCAGCCATGAGTGCAAATAGGAGACAAATAAAGATACACAATGTAGTATAAAAGGGTTGATTATTGCTTTGCATTTTATTGCCTGTGTGCAAACCATTTTGTGATCCATAGAACATGGCATATGAACCCAATAAAAGTCAACATGGCATCTTTGATAGCCCCATTTTGCAAGGACAATGAGTGAACATACACATAAGAGTGAGATGGAGAGAAAGGAGGTGCTGTTGTCCTTTCCAAAAGCATTATCACACTGTTGGGAAGAACATGGGCAAAGTATCACCAAGGATCAAAACAGAAGCTGCCAGAAGGACACAATGGATTTTGCTGCTGGAGTTTGGAGTTGTCATCACAAGATGTGTCTCAAGGGCTGAGAAACCCACATTTACCCTGTCACTGTCTCAAGGGTTTTTTTTTCAATAGGTTTCCAAATTGATAGGGACAATTCAGCCAAGCTTAAGCCTTAGATGGTCAAATGATTCCAGAGCCCTTTATGGGCCACAAGTGAACCTTACAACACACTGAGATTGTTATCTAGCCTAGTACACACAGATCGGCTGGGCCACATTAGAGGTTTTTGAACACTGTGAGTTGATGAGAAAACCAGGATCATAACCTGAAGCCCACCTCCCAGCTTGTTCTTATAACTACCTGAGTGTTTTTCTCCCCTACATTTTAAAAAGATGCACCCTGTTTGCCTCAAATTCAGGCAAGAGACTGCAAAGTATCTGTAAGGTCAAATCCTTAGCCAGCATTCAATCCCAGCAGTCATATTTAAAGGATATAAGCAAGTCCTATTGACTTACTGAAAGACAAAAAAGACCAGTTACTTCAAAAGCAAGGGAATTACTGTCAGAAAACAGCTTCATGTGTCTCTTACCCTTCCTGTGACACATGGTATCACGCAGAAGAAGGCTAAATTGACACTTGCTGTTCACCCTGTCCCACAGTCAGGCCTCAAGTTAAGTAGTCTTGCTTCAATGAAAAGCTCTGTTTCACTACTGGTCCAACATGAAGTCCGATGTTCAACACACAAGACCTCCAGTCCCTTTAAAGCAGATTATTTACTGGAAAACATAGTCTGCAGCCACAGATGAAGAGCTTACATAATTCAGGGTAACAATTAACCACAGCTAGCTCATTACTGCTAAAATAATATTGCAAGTGCAAAGAAGTCATATAAATCCCCAAGAAACATGAAACAAGGCCTCCCATTTTTGTTCAATACTAGTATGGCATGCACGATGCTGCACCTTGCTGTGGTGCCATTCACCCTGATGAGATCCTTCCCCCAGCTTTTGGTACCTCACGCTGGCACACTCCTTGGTTATGAATGAGTGTGTGAGACTTGTCCACTTTAAGGTGAGACACCTGTCTGGTCAGGACACGGCTGACTAGGAGCTCTAGGGGAAGGGATGATGTTGATCTCACTCCTTTTTACAGGAAACACCCCCACCCCCACCCCACCCCCCCCCCAAAAAAAAAAGCATCACTTGGGAGCACGTTTGTTTCCGCCCCTTCTCTCTTCCTGCTACTGCAAGCTTCTTGCTACTTTTATATTCGTTTTTTTCCCCATGAGTTATTTCCAGCCCTTCCTTGGATTTTTAAAATGAGTTTTATTGCATCATTGCTGTCACCAGGCTTGATATGTCTGGTCCAAAGCAGACGTGTGCAGCAAAGTCAGAGCCCAGGACCTGCTGGTGGAGGCAGGCAGGGGGCTGCTGACTGCCCACCCTTGCCTGCAGTGGCAGGCAGTCTTGCAGCTGAATACCTGCAGCCAGTTCACCACAAAGAGCTGATGCCAAAATAGGCAAAAAATTACAACTAGAACTGTCCTGATGTGCCATACACAGATGGATGAATATTTTATTGTTATTCCAGGAAAGGCTTTTAAAAGAACACACAAGACAGCGATTATATGGAGCTGTCTCAGTGCACAGATTAAGAATATAAGCAATCTAACATTTAAAGGAAAGGACTTTTAAAATGAAAACATTGTTTCTTAAAACCACAAAATAACACAGACCAAACCAGCTAAAAGGTGCACATAGGTGACCTATTACCAACACTTATTCTTTTCAAATAACAGTTTTGGCCAGAAGAGGATTTTGATGATGGCACAGAAGATGAGTGATGAATTACAGAGATATTTCTGTTATGCAGAGCAGAAGATGGAGTTTTGCCCAACAATTATCCATGGTCTGACTTTGAAAGTCTCTTTCTGGCAGCATGATGAATTTAATAACAAAGGCCTGATTCACTGACACTGATAACCAAATTGTTATTTCTAACACTTGGTGGCTGAAACTCGCAGCTGTGCTAATATTCTGCAGTTTTGTATTGCCAGAAATAGCATCTCTTTAGGAAGAATTCAGGCAGGTATCCAGTTTGTATACATTTGCATGTTTACATTTCAATTGGTGAACTGCTGAAGAACAAATTAATTAGGCAGTTAGTTTTATGATTGCAAATATCCTGCTCCTGTCTGTTTGATCTTGTTAGTGCTCATATTACACCATGTGGATTTTCAAAGGTGTACTCACATCCCTGTAGAAGTCAGAGGACCCAGGCCAGATCTACAGAGGTGTTCAGCTGCACAGTCTCCACGTTGGCACTTGACTCCATTTGGTTACAATTAGAGATCAAGAGCCCTAAAAATACCTCTGCAGACCCGCTGTGTTTACCCAGCTCCCTGTAGGCTCTTTGGAAATGGATGTATTCCCTACACTGCTCAAACCATGGAAGTGGTTGGAGTGGGTCCAGAGGAGGGCCACGAAGATGATCAGGGAGCTGGAGCCCCTCCCCTGTGAGGACAGGCTGAGAGAGTTGGGGCTGTTCAGCCTGGAGAAGAGAAGGCTCCAGGGAGACTTTATAGCAGCCTTCCAGTACCTGAAGGGGTCTACAGTAAAGACAGAGAGGGACTTTTTACAGGGGTATGTAGTGATACGACAAGGGATAATGGCTTTAAACTGAAAGATTTAGAACATTTAGAAACATTTAGATTAGATGTAAGGCAGAAGTTCTTCACCGTGAGGGTGGTGAGGCACTGGCACAGGTTGCCCAGAGAAGCTGTGGCTGCCCCCTCCCTGGCAGTGTTCCAGGCCAGGTTGTTCAGGGCTTTGAGCAACCTGGTCTAGTGGAAGGTGTCCCTGCCCATGGCAGGGGGGGTGGAACTAGATGAACTTTAAGGTCCCTTCCAACTCAAACCATTCTAGAATTCTGATTCAATGACTCTTGGAAGAGCTGCCTGGAGAAGGGAGTGTGCCCATGCCACGCATGGGGCTGAAACTCACTGCAGGTTTGGACCAAGTTGACCACAGGCAGTGAGAAGCTTGCTGGTAACCACAGTGGAAGCTGGAGCATGGCCTTACCCTCTGCTGTGACATCCTCTCCAAGGTTTAATTCCATCTGTTGTTGGGTTGTTTTTTTGGTTTTTTTTTTTTACCACTAGCTTTTCATTCTCCTTCCAAAAGGATGATTTAAACTAATTTCAAATGTATATAGATTGCTTTCTAAAAAAATGTAAAGTCTTGGTCACTTTTTCGGCATGAAGAAGAAAAATCTAGTTATTCAACAAACTAGTGTCATAAGATGCTTTGAGAATAGTTGGTAAAGTTGTGCAGAGAACAAAGCCTTACTTATTTTAACTTTCAAATTTTGCAGATAGCAACCAAACTGGAATCTTCCTAAGGAAAAAAAATATATATATACACACAGAGGAAAATCTGTTTCTATGGTTTTCAGATACTAGCTTCCCTCTTCACCCCCCCAAAACTGGCCTTTAAAATAAATGTGACTCATTCCAGAACAGATTCTTATAGCTGGATTAAAGTGATAGCTCTGTCAAGACTTCAATAGTATTAGTTGTTGATGCTGGGGAGTTTAAAAACCTGGAGGAATTAGCAGCTCTGCCTGCCAGGGTATCTATTGCCCACAGGCGTTCTGTGCCGGAGAACAGGAATCTTTCCCCTCTGACCAGAAAAATCTGCCTCATCATGGAATACCGAACACACGTCATTATCATTTATTATGTTAAAGCTTCTTAAAAGCTGGCCAAAGCACCAAGTGAAAAGAGTATTCCTAATCTTATTTCACAAAAATTTAACATTATACTGGGACCATGTCAGTTTTTAAGTTCATAGCTACTGGCAGTGTAATTTTCCATGATGCCAACATTTTAATTTCTGGAAAAACTTGTTTCTTTTTTTTTTTTTTTCTTTTTTTTTGGTCTTAGACTTTATAGAAATAAAAGCAGCAAGACCCTTTAATCTGTGTTTCACAGAAGTCATATATTGCAATAATGGCAATACCCTTGAGATGAGATTGACCTGGACAGTTTAGCCAATATAAGCAAGAGTTTTTCTATTATTATTAAAACCAAAAAAACCCTCACCCACAAAAAGCCAGAAAAATAAGCTACACATATAGTATCACTTCTGAAATTTACTGTAGAATATTTTTTTTTCACACATATTAGAGGTGAACATCACTTTTAAGGTTAACATTAAACAAACTTGATGATTTGAGCAGGTTTCAGAGGGCACTGAATCTACTGCAGATTCTGTGTCCTACTATGTAATTGCACTGCTACCAATAAATCAGTGAGACTCTGACATGTTCAAGTTTTACAGCAGTCAAAGCAACATGCAAAATATCTGTCCCAAAGAGGTCTCTTTTTGCTCTGCTTAGTGTTAAAAGGCAATACAAAAGGGAAATGCAAATAATGCCTTTCATCATAGATGCAATGTTGGTATTGTGTGCGCCTCCTTAGAAACCATAAAGTGCATTATTTGGCATGAAAATGCATGATCTAAAGTTGGAACATCAAAGAAAACAATAAAAAGTGCAAATATATTCAATATTTCATGTACTAAATATAAAAGAGAGCAAGGCATTATATGGAGAAAATAGAAACAGCTTAAAATAAGACATATGAGAGAGGTGCATTATCTACTTTTTGTTAGCTTTATTAGTTACCTATCCGCACCTATTGCAATCTGTAAGAGAGATTTTCCTACTGAAGTATAAGCATTTTCCATTCCTGCCACATTTCCTGCATACAGCTTCCGAAATAACACTGAAATCCTTAAAAAGACAGATCTGACATTACAGTTTAGGTTCACATTTCCAGGAGATACAGACTTCAAACAGAAAAAACAGACTGTTAAAGGGTTAACAACTTAAGTGTGTCACATTTTACACATAGAAATTTGCTTTAATAAAGGACACTGAAAAGGAAGAAGCCACAAAGGCTAAAGAAACACATCTCCTGCAGCAAGTGAGGCAGGATACAAGCGAACCCCACAGCTCCACTAAGAATGAAGATCTGTTTTATTTCACTTACCAGCATTATCCATTTTCCCCCCCTCGGTATTCAAAAAAGCAGAGTTCCCCAGAAAAGCAGCCGGTACGATCTCTCTCTCGCTAATGAAGCTGGCTGCCCTTCTCTTGGTTATTAGACCTTGCTGGCAGTCAGAGCATACTTCATGCACTGACTGCAGTAGACATCACCAGGAAATTTATATCTCCAAGGATGACAAACAGCCATTAGCTCCATTATAGGCTGATTAAGATTGTGCAAGCCTATCAAGTAGATACTTAAATCCCCCAGGGTTTTACCTCTTCAGGGAGAAAACAAAAGAACTCCAAGCCTATAATATTGAATATACGTTTCTGAAAAGTAAAAGCACCCCTAATGAGGATAGGTTTAATGGGTGGGAAGGCAAAACTTTAAATAAAAAAGGATATATTACAGAGCAAAGGGATGTGATTTATCAGTGACGCCACAGCAAAAGTTTTAAGGAGAAAGAAAAGGGGGAGGAATCTATGGCTGAAAAAGTGTTAGCTTAGATTACAATTTGCAGCCATTAGCTTTGTCTGTGCTTTAAATCCTACAAGTTCTGAACCTGATGTTCCCTATGGCTTGTGAGAAACACAGTAGATGTGCTTATCTGCAAATGCATGTCAATATATTAATTGCCTGGAGACATTAATTATTATACTTTTCATAGCTGAATGTAAGGGAAGAGTGAAGAGTAACTAAAAGGCTTTACTTCTTTTAAAGACAAAGTAAAAACACATGGGATGGTGGAAGGATTAGACTCAACAAAATCTGAATGACATATGCTAAGGTGAACAGGTATTACTTCTAAATTTTCCATACCACCTAAGTCTCTGATGCACAGGCTTTTCCCCCACAGAAGTAAACAAACAAACAAAACTAGTATAGATTCCTAAACATTTTCCTTCCCTACACTTCTAGAGTTTCTTCCTTATAAATGAAAAAATACTTTATTTTCAAATAAAAAAATCTCTACCCTGGCAGCAGAAGGTGAACAGAAGCATAACATGGAGGATACCAGGAAATTTGGGTTCCAACCCCCATTTTGGCACTGATTTCATGTGTAACCCTAAACAAGCATTTTGTGCCATAGTGTTTGCCCAGTGATGAAAAGGAGACCGTTACACACACTGCCTTTGGTGAAAGTGAATGCCACAAACTACTGACACTACAAAAATGCCATGCATTATCTTTTCAAAATTTTTTTCCACTTCTTTTAAATAATTTGCTCAGCTACTCCAGTTCTCTTTATTGCAAAGGGAAAGAATTACAGATTTTTGTGTCTGTATTATATAGACACGAATACCACTCAGTATCACATGAGCAACAAAATACATTTTCTAGTCATCACCCCCTCACTGACCCTTTGATCTTATTTGTCCTTTCTAAATGCTAAATAAAAGGACAGTTGCAACACTGATCTATTTACACTGATTAAGAAGTGGAGAGAATCAATGACTGAGTGCTAAAGTCATCAGAAGAATGGAGAGTATCTAGGGCATACTGGATGTATTCTGTATTTCCAGAAAGGAAGCAATTGGAGGGCTAAGGAGAAACTAAAGATTATAAATCTGTCACACTTCATATTCAGGTACTATTTATAAGTGGCTTATAAAGAGCTTATAAAAAATAGAAGTTATCACAGACATGTTGCATTGGTATGTATCACAGACAGCTACAATCACACCAATACCAAGGGTTAAAAATGACCAATACAGAGCATATTCATCTTCTAGATTCTGTATCAGTTAATGGCAATTGATTAATGTGCCAATTTAGGTAATTGGTTAATGTGCATCTGATGAAATCTAGTTGCATAGGAGCACTAAACTGGAGGCCGTGAGATGGCCACCGATAGACGCAACCAGTTTTCTCCAGCTCCTCTGTGGGAGGTAGCTGCCTGGAGACTGCTGGGTTCCTAGAGAAAAGGAGAGAAAACAACGGCTCTTGGTGGTTCTTCAAAGCCACCCAGGTCGCAGAGAGACCTGGAGCATGAACTGCTGGGGAGAGAAGAGCAGAGGATTGTGACATGACACTATTGCTCAACTATGGAGCCAACCAAGGGAAAAGCAAGCTGCCCATGTAAAAGGAAGAGATCCCTTGGTTTGGAAATTGGGCTTCGCAAAGCTGCAAAGTCTACAGGTGTCTGGCTGAGCCCAAACAACACCGAGGAATGGTGACAAAACCACCACAGGGCAGAAGGACATCTGTATATCTTAAGTCCTAGCAAGTATACAAATGTCTTGTGCTGATTGAAGCTAAAAGAGATTGGTTTTTAATCCAGTCTGTTTGCTTTGAGTTTCACTTGGGCTGGGAAATGTTAGTTATGCACTTGAGCAGCCACCAGGCAATGATGCAGCTATAGGAAATCAGTACTGACCCTTGTGGCTGGAGATACAGATGGGCAACAGCCTGTGCCAAAGACCCCAAGGGAAGACACAAAGCTACACCTACTTAGATCCCAGGGAAATTAAGAGCTTCAGACAGTGAATATTTCTATGCGGCAGGTAGGTCCCAGTGTGCCATCAGCAGGGCAGATGGGCTTCATGGTGTCCTTCATGGTACTGGTCTTCCAGCCATGCAGATGAGAAGATCTACAGGAGCATACCAGAGCTCCCTTCCTGCACACATGCACAAGTTTCCTTCCAAAGAAGACCTGGAAGATGGCAATGTGTACCCAGGTCCCATCCTGACATGCAGTTCCAACTCAGGTCAGCTGAGAATCAGGACTGTAAGGTGCCAACTATAGTATGGGAAGTCCCAATTACAGCAATTACAACAGGCATTGAGTTTGGGTGCTTCCTCAGGGCTGTGTGACAGGCAGTCATTTATTAACTCTTGAAAGCTAACTATAAATGAAAACCTAACATGATATATGCCCTAAATCTCTTCTGATTGAACAGAAAATGTCTCACCTGGAGCCTTCAAAAAAACCAACAAAACATATGACTTATTTTTTTCTTGTAGGTAATTAGATTATCACATAGAAATGAACAAATATGTACAATCAGATGTAATTATTACAGTGACTGCACATGGGCAAAAGAAAGATACAGATATTAGGTGGGGTTGAACAGCAGGCTGCAATTATTATTCAAAAGTTAAACATACATATATTCCAGGCATAAACTTATTGAAGTTGTGAGTACAAAACAACCCCATCACAATCTATAGTTGCATGACATGAAAATACTTCAGTCTGTGTAAGGACAATTTTGAGTAAGGGCTGAGAAGATCAGGTCTGCAGAGGTCCAGAGCTTTCTCTTCCCCTTCCTGAAATATCATATTTCATCAACTCGAATCCCAGCTTTTTTCAGCTATGAGGCGGTCTTGGCTCACAGTTCATTTCTGTCATAGGCATTTAAACATAGGTTCAATTCCCTGTTCAGCCACAGACTTCCTGACCACTTTTGTGCAAGCTCCTCCAACATCTGACCTTCTACAGGAACGGCTTGTACCATGTCCCCATGTGTGAGGATAAACACACTGGAGGTTGTGCGAGACCCGGGTGGTATAGTGTTAAGAGCTGATGAAGCAGCTAACTCAGATAATCAGTGCCACCTCGTAGAGAAGAAAGCATTATGGGGTACATTAGAAGCACTGCTAATGACACAGAACCCTAATGATCCTGTCCTTCAATGTACCTGATGTACACAGCCTGCTGCAGTAATGACATTTCGCTCCCAGGAAAATCGATGAGGATTCACAGAGGCACAGCAATTTGCCCAGGTAAGAAGCAAATAGAAAAGCAGGGTAAATAGAAACCTCAGCGCCCAGCCATCGTAAACACTTTGAGTTGACAAACCCGCAGAATTGATCTGCAGCTTCAGCTGTGGTGTTTCCAATCATGACAAAGACGCCTAAGAACACATTTAGAAAATGTGAAATCTGGCTCGGCTCAGTGCAGATTTGTCACTGCAAAGATCTGACTCTGTAAGATGCCATTTCGGGCAAAATGTTTCGCTTCCCCTTCACTGTGTCTGTTTCTTCCCACACAGAAATCATCATGCAGGTGTCTCTGGGAGAAGCTGTACTTGTTTTTAGATGCTGTGGGTTTGTATAGTCAACACTAAATATACAGCTTCTTGCAAATCTTCTAAGTCCCAGGACAATGACCGAGCTGACTACAAGGAATCTGTGGCCCTCCAAAAGGTGTCTCCTCCTGTGAAGTACACTTCTCTCCACCAGTGGCGGGGAGGTTTCACAGGGAAGGAGGGAAAGACCCTCTGAAGGCATGGGAATGGCAACAAAAGATCTGGGCTCTGCTACTCTGCTACTGAAAAATCCCAGTTTTTCAGTCAGTAACAAAGATTGCCACTTACTGCAAAAGGATGCTTTATAAACCACACCAAAATCCTTGATTAGTAACACCTCTATAAATATAGAGTTGTTCAATGCAAGTTCTTCAGGCTTTAGGTATATGAAAAGCATCTCTCCTTTGGCACCTTCTTGAAAATTGTTAGGCAAAAGGGAAAGCCTCTTGAGGAAGTGCTGAACCATATGCATGGAATAGGTTTCCCTGGGTTAGGGCTGCGGTTCTGGCATATGGCAGGACTCATCTCTAGCAGAAACCTTCCCTAAGCCTCAGTAACAATTCCCAGCATCACTGGGAGAAAGTTTTGCCAAACACCTTTTCCCCACCTCACAGAGGCAGAAGAGTTTGAGAGCAAGACAGTAACAAGGATGTTCTTTTCCTGAGAAGAAGCTGCAACTTCAACCTGGAAATATTGTTAATACATCACTTGTGCTATAAATGCAGAGGATGCTTTATTTTGCTGAGCAAACAAAGGGAGCCTTTTGTTCCCTGGGAAGACTTTATCCTTGAACAGCCTGGCCAGATGCAGAGGTTCTGACTCTTGCCGAAAGCTGCAAGGGGAGAAGCAACAGCACCGAAGTCAACAGATTTAAACTGATAGAAAACAAGAAGATAGTGGGATCCAGACAGCAACATGTGGTCGTTGTAGGTGGAGAGTTTCACAGCACAGATGGTTTTTCAGAGGGAGCAGGAAGGGGCTGGGCATATGTTGAGTGTAGTGCAGGGTTGAGTGAGAGGAGGCACAGAGGCAGTGGGAGGGGAAAGCAGGGACGTGGGGAGAGGTCAAGGAAGAGGTTTCAGCGTATCATGAAGAGGGGTCCTCAGTGGGAGATAAAAGCATAGACCTCTAAATGCTGGATTATTTAAGTAAATTCTAACTTGTTACTGAATTCCAGCTTTTAGTGAACTCTTGTCTAGAAAGAGGTGTGGTATGTGTTCAGTTTGAAACATCTGGAAAAATAAACAAATTTTTTCCTTTCAGTTTTCCCACTGATTCTACTATAGACTTGGGCAGCTTTGCACATGCCTAACTGCCTACCTAGCCCTGGAAATCTTTAGAGGATTTCTTGTCTTGGATGTGCTTGAATGATTTATGCCACACCCTGACATGACCAAAAGTAAATATAAAATATCTACTGGTGTCATTGTGAGCACAGCTGCACAGCTGGCAGCGCGAGCCTCAGAAACAAGACATCTAATGGCTTTAAGCATTTTTACTACTATTTAAACCAGCTCAGAACTGTTGGCAGGCTGGCTGCCTTCAGAGTACAATTAAATCTACTCAGACTCAGGTCTAATTGACATGCTGATAAAAATGCCACAAGTCTCAGACTCATCTGCGTTCTCTCCTCCCTCTTAGACAGCCATTAGTTCTGTATTACTTCCCCTTCTTCCCTCATCTTGCCCTCTCACGGACACACATACACAAACAAACTGGGCTGCTCTTAGTCCTCCATGTTCTTCTCTTACTGGAAGCCAAACTCTCAGAGCCCATGATGTACCAGCTTGTACAGACCCGAGTGGGTCTGCAGCAGACGGAAGGTGTATGGATCTGAAACCGCCACACATTTCCCACTGACTGTCAAGTATTTGCCCGCAGAAAAAAAATGTGCCCTTCTGTTTGCTTTTTACAGTCTCCTAAAATTGGAAATGACTTGAAAAAGCAAAAGGCTACTGAAGGTATTAGGGCTATGATTTAGGAAAGTGCAGAAGAGATATTTTCCTCTCTGTCATAGGAAACTGGGTAAGTGTTCTTCTGGGAGAAAGTCTACAAGTCCTGGACAGCCATTTACCATCCCTGGTGGGGGTATTCATGCATTAATCTAACATATTGCTCATATAAGTGAATTCTGTCAAGCAAACTGAAATAACCTCTCTCCTTTTCTCTTTAAATATCTCAAACAAGTGCACTGAAACGAGCTACTATTCCTATGGAAACAGAGATGAGCTCCAACTGAAACCTTATCTTGGAGCATGGCCTTTGCTATCCAGAGTACCAGGCTAAATCAGGCATAGGAAATAGGGCAAATCAGTTCAAAATAAGACTTCTGAGTGTAATTGTAGGGTAGCAGGCTGATATAATCCTCAGTATTATAAAATAATAACAAGGACCTGAAAATTTGTATCCTTATGTACATTGTGAAATAAAGTCCCAGACTCAAAAACCATTTTCCCACACCTGAGCTAGACAGTTACAAAGCCTGTTTATAAAATGCTCTGGCTGAGAAAATCTATGAACATCTCTGAATGTTCGGAAACCATCATGATATTTGGCTAGATGCAGTATTTGTATTTGGACAGATTTTCTATAAAGAGGCCAAAATGAAGCTCTGGATACAAGGACAGCCAGTTTTGGATCCCAGTTTGTCTCTGTCTCAGTCATACTGTGACTGATGGAGCAACACCTCACTCTCAGTATTTGACTCCATGAGGATGGCTAATATGAGCAAAAATACTTCAGTCTTCTGTTGCAATGTGAAAAGTGAACACACATTTTGAGTCATAAGGGGAAAAGCACCAAGAAAAACAAAAGGCCTTTTAGTCTGTCAGAGAAAATTAAATAAGAAATAATGGTTGAAAACTGAGAATATGCTTTTTCAAAAAAACCCAAGTATCTATTGCAACAGTAAATGTGATTAAGCTACCAAGGCTATCAGTCGTTTTTCTGTCCCTGCAGGTCATCACATCAGGACTGGATGTCTTTCTGGATGACAACAATCAAACATAAGTTACTGAGCTCAACAAAAGGGTAAATGAGAGTAATTTAAGGGCTTGTATTGCACAAGT
This sequence comes from Athene noctua, assembly GCF_965140245.1. Taxonomy (NCBI): domain Eukaryota; kingdom Metazoa; phylum Chordata; class Aves; order Strigiformes; family Strigidae; genus Athene; species Athene noctua. Next base: position 68,989,980 of record NC_134037.1, on the reverse strand, counting down.
CAAACCAAATAACCCCTCTGGCATTAGCGCTATGAATCTATGTAAAAAGGCCAGTCTTTATTATCCTTGCTGAAGTGAAATATCAGATTGTTATCACGCCTTAATGACTGCATATAATAGATTTACAAAACATTTTACCCTGCTCCTTATCTTGGGACCTTATTCTTACCTTCTGCCCACCACTTTTCCTCATGTGTGTTCTGCAGATTCTCTCTTTCAGTCTTAGAAAAAAAGAGAGGGATTTTAACCTCACTGAGAGGCATAAACATAGCTCTCTTTCTGTTTTCCCTTAATATCTGCTAACAGATAATTCAGTAAAGGACAACCAAGGAGACACAGTATATCCTGGTCTGAGGATCTGAGGTGATACCCCACTCATAGTGAAGTCAATAGCAAAAATTCCACTTCAGTGGGGCCAGGACTTCATCTCTGGACATAAAATATATGGTCAGGCTTATGATAAGGATAGGGAAGATTCTGGGTATATCAGTGTGTTTTAAGTAGTATGAATAAAAATCTTAAGTCTTAAGCAATTGCATTTGAGATATTTATCAGCATCTCTCTTAACCCTCTCTCCCAGTTGAAGTAAAATTTAGGCAAGTGAGAGCTAGATAATCATCGCTTAAATGTCAAATGCCATCCTTAGGAAAATGATCAAATAAATACCAAGAAACAGAAAGAAGTCTTTCAAACTCTGAAGGCTGATGAACAATTGTAGTGTAAAGTCATGCCCTGTACATGATGCACTGTACATTTAGTCTCATTGGAAGATAGCGTTTTGTAACTTGATTCGTGAGACAGAAATCTGAGCAGACATAAATTAGAAACAACCAGAGGAGACACTCAACAAGATCCACTAAAGAGATGTAGAACTTCATCTTGTTACCTTACTGTCTCTTCCCCTGAGGTCCTGCTAGTTATCAAATAGATCCCACTGCTAACCTATGTTGATTTCGTACTCCATAGCGCACATTTAAAAAGTAAAATCCATCAGCCAGAAGTGACCATTAAATTAAGCACTGTTAGGTGCTGCCAGATCTTGTGCAATATTTGGAAAAGAGAATGGCAGGCGAACCTAACTAAAGCAGAGTAAAGGACACTGGTTGAGTCTGTTCTCCCAAATGGATTTAAAAAATATCTATTTATCTATAACTGTATATAAATTTGCTCTCTGTATTACTGTACTGGGACTGCATTCTTATTTAATTGCAACTTCTATTCTACATAACAGGCATTCGCTTTACCCACATATAATAGTCCAAGTTATGGTATACATATGAGCAATTGGGATCTGTACGACATCTGATAGAATTATGGCTCATCTCTTCAAGCTCACAGATACTGTTACTTCAGTCCCTGAGTTTCCATGGAGTTGTAAGGATTAGTTTCCTCCTTTATGGGCAGGAACTCAAGCTGAATGGGCTGTGCAACAATGAAGCATGCCCAGCATGCCTAAACTGGCTCCATCTGTGTCACGCCAGCAGAGACCCCTGAAACAAGACTCATCTTTTTCCTTGTGTCTACTTCACCTTCTGTTTCCTGACTCAGAGTCAGATATTTATGAATGAGAACTTCCTCTGCATGATCAACCCACTCAAGGGATCCACTTAGACTAGAAACAGATACTGCTATTACAAGGTGCTTCATACTTGCACCAAAGGATATTTCTTTTTAATGACTAATAGTCAGAGACTGACTTCACTTCTCAAGTGCAGAAAGTGTGGTGAATTGATTGTCTGTTGGTGAATGTGTAATTTAACTCTCAGTACCCGTGTTAGTCACATGAGTGTCTGTGTTCACTTTGACTTCTGCTAAAATCTTGTCCTTAACTGCTTTAGGTACCACATACAGGATCACATTACTTCGTACAGTTTGATGCTTTTCTAAAACCAGCGACAAAACAGATGTTCAAATGCACCTCAAAGGTAATGAAAAGACAGGTATATTTTAATTCTTATAAAATATATATTTGCCCTGAAAGAGACTATTTAAAAGCACTAGTTATTTCTATTGTGATTTGATAATGAGTATGCTTGCAGAAATTACTGCAAAATGTGTGTGACAAACAGAGCCAAACTGTTATTAGCAAAGCACATCAGACAAATTGGCAAGCTGGAGATGTGCCATATGCAGGTGTTGGGAAAATATGCCTTAGGGAGAGTTCGCTTTTGCTGAATGAACAGGCAAGGTAAATATTTTCCAGCTCAGGATGCAACTGTGTCACCATAGGCTGTACTTTCATCAGACCACAGCTAGCTAGTATAGCAGAAGAAAAATGAGACCCCAGAGTAATTTCAGGTAATCATGCTGATAATTCAGCAGCCTGAACTTTTTATTCTGAGGCAAAACTCTGCCAGTGCTCCATGTATGGAGACAGAGAGTAAACTGCTGTTAATGCACCATAACAACTTCCAGTGCTGAGAGGTGTATTATGATGAATTCAACAACATGTTATAAACCTGATTCAAATTGTTTGGATGATTTTCTCAGAATTATGCATTTCTGGGGAAGAAGGACAGAAAGGCCAAAAGAATTTGACTGAGGAGACAACAATGAAGCCGGGGAAACTCTGGAAAAACATCCCAAGAAAAACCTGAGGACCAAATGCCAGCTGAAAAAGACTGAGCTTCTAGCAATGAAATTATGCTCTCTTGTTTGAGTCCTGCTGTCTTCAGGGAAGCAGAACTTCATGTACAAACAGATTAAGAAATCAAAGACATTCTTGTTTCTATTATCAGTTTCTCCTCCTAAGTGAAACTGTATATAAGATCGCAGTTCAAAAGTTCAAAAAGGGGCCAAATACACATGACGAGCTGGTTTGATATTTCTTTCTTTCCTTAGCTATTACCCCAAATACCCTGTTTACGGTAACATGCCTTTCACCTGAGCATCCATTCCCAGGGTGTCATGCGAGGCAGTTTAATACCTTTTGTGGCAAACAAGTCAACACTCTTTCCCTGGGGTGGTAATTGGACGTAAAAAGTACTCCAAAGTGACATTTGTACCGCACTGTTCCTTTTCTTTTCCCTTTACAATAGCAGCAACTTGCAGTTGCAGTGCCTATTTGGTGTGCAATCTAGAGTGATGTAATTAACTTCTGAACACAGTTCTTTATATTAAAGCATCAACAAAGGTGTAGGAGGGGAAATGATGTATCCTGCTTCGCTTATTTCTAAAAATAACAAATTTTCATCGGAACATGTTGCTTGAATTTGCCCAGAGAGCATATTAAGAAATGCAGGGAAAGCTGACCTCTTGAGAACAATATGAAAAAGCTCATTAAAGCTGTTACAAAAGGCAGTTAGGTGTTTTAGAGCTATGTTGCCCTTCTCTTTACATTGCAGGGTGGTGAAAAATATAAGCTTCTTTGCTTCAGTGGGGAAGAGAATATTATACAAGGACCCTGACAAAAATATATTTGAAATACTCTTTTAACCTGCATTATTAATAGTGTTTGAATTATTAAAATGTAATGAATTTGAAATAGCTAATTATTTCACTGGTGATATTTTTTTCTTTTGTCACTGCGGTCAGCTTGGACAATGGGATTACAATGAAGATTGTTTCCTTTTTGAATCCCCATTTTCCATCTTGGTTTTCAAGTACGGGCATACCATCTTTCAATAATTCCCTTCCTCTAATTTGCTTTCAGCTTAGCAGTGTGGGTAAATGGCACAATGATATGCAGTCTTAACCTCCCAAACCTTCTGCTCTCTACTTGCCCTCTCACGCTGCAGTCTTCAAGTCTGACAACCCCCAAACTCCAAGCATTTTGGTGAAAACTTGAAATGGCATGTTCCTATGTGGTAGCTTCAACATTTCTCCAAAGCATTTTTTCAAACATCTTTATTTTAAATCCTTACAAAACCTTAGCACTGGGCATAAAGTACTTGACAGTGATTAACCTCTCAAGTGCTTTGGAATTTTACCTGGATTTCAATAATGCTTTCTTTGTGTGCCATGGTTATATGAAAACCAGACCAAAGGAGGAATAATCTGATTGACAGAAAGCTGTATTACTTCTTTGCTTGAATTTGTGAAGACTGTTTTGACTCCCAGTGCTGTCCTCCCAAGTCCTTGCAACTTTCCTGGCTTAGTAGTAGTTGTAAATTTTGCAAGGGTGTTCTGTAATCCTACATTCAAATCAAAACTGAACTTTGAGTAGAACCAGGCCAAGGGCTGCCCCCTGCAAGATCCTGCTTGAGATGCCCTTTTAGTCTGACAGAAAACTACTGATAAACATTTTTGAGAGCAATTTATCAAACTGTTGTACACCCACTTCATGAAAATTACATCTAGGACATGTTTCCTTAGCTTATGTCTAAAACACAGTCCTGTGGAACACTCTCAAAACCTTTTCAATGTCAAGATACATCCAATCAAGATACATCTAGTGTTTTCCTTCACTAGGCAACTTAGCCCTCCAAAAGTAGAAAATCAGATGAATTTACCACACATTTGCTCTCATTTAGTTATTGACTTTATTGTCTTCTAAGTACTTGCCAATCATTCAACATAACTCATTCTGGAACCTTCCTGGGATTAATTTTAGTCTAACCAGTCTCCACCTTTTGTTGTAAAACACCACACTGAGATCAGGACACTGCTAAACAACAGTGATTTGCAAAACACGCTCCCAAAGAGCCAAGGTCATCCACTAGTGTAGGTGCCCTGGGCCCATGCAGCAAGCTCAGCCCCTCCACCATGCAGCTGGGTGCTCTGCTGCAGCTCTGCCAGCATGAGCGTGGCTTGTTCTGGGAAGCCCTACATGGAAGCAATAACAGAGATCCAGGTAATACATTTTCTTGTTTGACTTTCAGGGATGGAGGCAGAGGAGACAGCATGGTACACCTTGTCCCTTCTGGCCAGACCACCTCCAGCCCCTGCCAGCCAGTCCTGGGAAAGGGACCTCCAGACAAAGGTTTGTGTTGCTACACCAGAAGGAAAAAGCTTCTTCCACATGTGGAGAAGACAATTTAGGCCAAAGAGGCTGCTTGGCTGAGTGAGGGCTGTTATGGATGGTGGAACCCTACAAAGTAATCACAAGAACCCATAGAGAAGCCCAGAAAATACACGGGGTGCAGTGTGAGTGAAATTGTTGATGAGCACAAATAAAAATCAGTTAAGGAGGTACATGCTATCAAGCTGCTGCCACGTGGTTTACAAGATGACGGAAGAGATGAAGCTGATCTAAAAAGATTTTGCTGGCCCTACATGTTTCAATGACCCCATATAAATTAAAGGAACAATCTTGCCAATGTCTATCTGTGTGAGAAATCAGCTGTGCAGTCCAGTTGTTCTCTGCACAGTTATACAAGTCCTATAACATTTCAGTAATTTAACATTTTCAGTGACTTTTTATTAATTTTGCCATGTTTCTTTTGGAAAAAAAATGATGTTTAAAGATAACTAAGGAAATTACATCCATTTTTGAACTAGAACAGTCCACAAAGAGAATCTCCTACTACAGATTTAACCATCATATTTCTATTTTATGAAAGAAAAGTCGAGCGCAACAAGCAAACCTCTTAATGTGCTTAGCCAGAACTTGCAGATTCTCTGCTATACATCTAACCCAAGCTTTTATGTCCAAATCAAAAACTAAATAATTCTGAAAGCATGCTGAACAGTTAACCCAAAAAGAAGCATTCAGATACTATGTTGTCCTAAGGCTGTAACAAGCAGTGAAGTAGGACACCTTATTTATTGCATCTTTAGGTCAATGTTGATCTGAATGAGACAGCAGGTGACCAGCAGGTCAGGGGAGGTGATTCTCCCCCTCTTCTCAGCTCTTGTGAGACCCTACCTGCATTCAGCTCTGGGGGCCCCACCATAAGGATATGGACTTGTTGAAGCAAGTACAGAAGAGGCCAAGAAGATGTCTGGGGGGCTGGAGTACCTCTCCTATGAAGACAGGCTGAGCTGGGGTTGTTCAGCCCGGAGAATAAAAGGCTCCAGGGAGAACTTATAGCAGCCTTCCAGTACCTAAAGCAGGCTACAGGAAAGCTGGAGAAGGACATTTTACAAGGGCATGTAGTGATAGGACAAAGGGTAATGGTTTTAAACTGAAAGAGGGTAGTTTTAGATTAGATGTAATGAAGAAATTCTTTATTGTAAGGATGGTGAGGTGCTGGCACAGGTTGCCCAGAGAAGCTGGGGCTGCCCCCTCCCTGGCAGTGTTCCAGGCCAGGTTGTTCGGGGCTTTGAGCAACCTGGTCTAGTGGAAGGTGTCCCTGCCCATGGCAGGGGGGTTGGGACTAGATGATCTTTAAGGTCCCTTCCAACTCAAATCATTCTATGATTCTGTGAATTCAAAATAGGTTAATACATAATTTTCAAATTGGTAAAAAAACCAACTCTGCTTTTCATCTTGACATAAGGATACTATCAACTGCACATTTCAAGACCTGGAATGAACTACACCATGCCTCGTGCCTCAGAGTCCAGGATGCAAAGATCTTCCACAACCCTGCTCTAGCAACACAGCCTACCACAAAGCTTTCAGAAAGCTGGATATTCTTGAGCCACTGGGGCTGAAATGCACCAAGAATTTCTTGTGGGTGCTGTGGAGTGAGGGAGCTTTGGCTCCTTAGTCTTGCAGCTGCTGCAATGACTGCTTGGAGGCCACTGGAACAGTATTACTGATAGAGGCTTGTACTTGGCTGGGACCTGGCTAGTAAGAGCTATTGTAAGGGCCCTTTTTTTTCAGTTTCTTCCCCCTGTCCCCTGTTATATTAATCTGCACATATATGTGGGAAGTGGCCAGAATTTACAGATGTAATTTCCTGGACTTCTGATTTTGTTTGTACTACTTTAATTATATAATTTTATAGGACATAGATTACATTCTATAAAATGACACAGTCATTTTTCACTGAGTCACTTCATGATCGTTTCAGGCAGGATTGAATAAATAATTGAGAAATGTTTTGGTAATTTCATAAGAGTGTTCTTTTCATGTCTCATTTGGAGGATATGTCATGGGAAAACTGCTTTAGCTTACTTTTAGTCATAGAAGTAGTGTCTATACTTACTGTTTCATACAGAAAAAATTTTCTGTTGCACACATGCTAGCATACATGAATGCTTTGATGTTATCTTTGACACATCAATTGTGTATGAACCACTTAACATTACCGGGATGCTTTTCATGAAATACATTCTAAACCAAAAAATCTAGCCAGGCTCCCCTCCTCCACAAATAAAGAAAGAAAAAAGGAAAACAAAAGTTTTTTCCTGCCATAAAATTTTGAGGTTGGAGAGAATGAGTGATATATCTCTTTTAGGCTTCTGGGGAAAGACTTTCTAATGATGGAGTTTTCAGGCTGGGAGACAGAATTCCTGTTTTCAGGCTCTTTCAGACCAGTCAAGGGATTCTGTATCTGCCCTTAGAGCTACTTACATCAAATCTAAATCTCTACCAGGCCAAGAAAACATCAGGATGAGAAATACCAACTTTAATGCACAATGGCAGTAGAGGTCTAGATGTGTATTTCTGAACACATTTTATAGATCCCATTGAATTTTGCTTTAGAAAAGACTACTTCAGGTTCAGCACATACAAAAATTTTAGTCCAATTATTTTAATAGTTTCTTTTTTGGAAGACTACATAATAAATGATCAACTCAGCCTGAGAGTCTGCCTTTATGAACTTGCTGTTGTCTGGGGTCAAAGCACTCTGTGCAAATACTGGAAAACGTGGTTCTAATTAAAGCCAACCTCTCACATAATGAATCAATGTCCAGGTGTGCAACAGGCTGCTGGCAAAGAGTAAGAGCTTCTATTAGTTCCCAAACAACACAGACAACAGATCTTGCTCTCCCACTCCTCAGCAGTTTCTTCGACAGATCAATACAAAACCCGCAAGCCCCGACCAAAGTACAGCAGAATCAATACTACAAGGAGATACATTTCACCAGCACAACCAATAATGCCCAGCTTGCAGCATTACCTTGATTACCTTGGCTGAGGGAAGCGCAACGGCTGATAATAACATTTTTTGTTGTTTAAATATACATTTTATAGATTTTTTTTTTTTAAAAAGGGGGGTGTGTGTCTTCAGGAAATTTAAAATACTGCCATTCCATCCCACCTCATCCCATTCCATCCCACTCCAGCTTTGTGCTTTTAAAGACAGCTGAGTTCGTGTTTAAAGATGACCCTGCTGTGACTTCATCTGGGAAGGAACAGAAACCAGGTGAAACCAGCTCAAGGCAATCTTACCAACTCTGCTGCGGGAGGGCTGCTCACTTCACTACAAACAAGCCTGTATTTCAAATCCTCTCGTCTTCAAGCAGGTGGGTGATCCAGGCAGAAATCCAGCGACGGAGAGATGATGTTTGCTGATCAGCTTAACAACTGCCCCATCTAGTGTATCAACCTCACACGGCAGCATCTCCCTGAGACACAAAATCACCCACCGAGTTTTTCCCTCCAGCAGCCCCCTGGCAGTCATCAGCTGGGCAGCTGGGGAGGTTAAGGCACCTAAACAAATGTATGGAGGTGACAGATAAGGGAAGTGCAGAAAATGGGTCAGAAGACCGAAGGGGCAGTTGGGACCATATGGTATAACACATATAAGGCATTTGGGCTCAGAGAAAGCTGTTTTAGTGGTAACAAGGTCAGATGCTGCAGTAATCATAAAGACGCTCTTAGCTCTGAAGTCCTACGAAAAATAACTGGAGTAAGACATAACAAAACAGGAGCTACAAGGTGGTTAATTCTACTTTATAGTTGAGCATAAAGTTTCAACCGTATACTGATAAACCTAAGCATACTCACAAAAGCCAAAACCCTAACCTTTCCAACTTTTTTCCATTCCCCTCCTCCTGCAGCAGAAAGTCTACCGAAGCTGTTGATCCTTATAGGACAGGAAATATAACCAAAAAAAAGGCAAAAGAAAGCTCCATTACCTTATACATTCATTACATCAGAAACAAACAAGCAAACAAAAACCCAGACAAAACAACAAAAACCAAACTACTCACATGATTGAGAGTTTTTTCAAGAATTTACTATAACGCAAAAAAATTTTTTAAAGTGACCAACCTAATCATTTGCTGTTTTCTGCTGTATAGTCTGTGTTTTTAGGCTCCTTCATAGACCTGCTGGAAAATCCCAACTTATGAACAAGTCTCCTCATCTCCATGGCAGGGCAGAGCTGGGTTGGTAAGGGTCCAGCATGTCAGCTCTGCTGGCCACCACAAGCAGATGGGCTCCTGAAGTAAAATCAATGCCAGATGGAGAGTGTCCTCACTTTTCCTGCACCTAGTGGGCATTGCAGTGCAAAAGATCTGGAGATCTTTTAATAAAATGTGTTAATGCATCTCACACTTGCTTACATCAGGACTTTCTTAAGAGGCTGGAACTGAAAAGAACCCCATCGGGTCCCACAGAGACTTTTGCCTTCCAAAGACTGTGGTATTGAACTTCAGGTAACTTCTTCTTTCTAAAGTGTTCTGAAGAGGCCTTCCTGGGCTAAAAGCTGCAGCGATATATTTCAGCCTGAGCCAAAACCCTCTGAAGTCAATAACAGCACTGCCAGCCACAAGTGTACCAACATCATAAATCAAGCCTCCAGAAACATGCAAAAGCATATTATAACTTCTTTTAGAATAAAAAAAAAAAAAAAAAAAAACAGTAGATTTTTCTATCTCTTTCTACTAATTTCTAAATGCCTGTGCATGGCAGGATCATGTTTTCAGAAGTTTTCAACACCAAAGGAGCCCAGCAGCCATTGAAAAAAACAAACAGCTGACAATGAAATAAAAGCCAAAGCAAAACAGCATTAAACACTGGGAAGTCACAATGAAATCACAAGCCCAGAATCACTGCAGTAGACTTCAATGTCAGTGTACTGCTGCATTTCAAAGAAAAGGGCTGCACAGCAGCTGGAGGTGAAGCTCAGGTGAGTCACAGTCACAGCGATGGCTTGGCTGGACCATGCTGTCATAGACTGAGCTGCACGTTCCTTTGAAGAATGCTTGGTCTGCTGGAAGTACTCCCTTACTCAAAGCCAATGTATTTGCTGAGAGATAAAAATGTCTGTATTATCTACTAATGATACTCCAAATGCACTGAAATGGCAGGAAAAATATCAAGACAAGTCTGGAGGGGGAAAGGAAGGGTGCCCACACCTTTCTCCTTCCATGGCAATCTCAAAGAGCAGTGACATTAACCTGCTTCCCTGTTCAGAGCCAGGGTCCATGTGGTCATCTTTCAGCCTTCAGCCTTTCTCTTGGAGATGCCTGATAGCTACCAATTTGTTCCTTCCTTTTCTGTGAATATGTACCTGTTTTTTCTAACAGAGAAAGCAAGGCTCCACCAGTTTGATAGCTAGATGTTTATATTTCAGTGGTTTAGAAATGTCATTTAAATGAGCTGGACTGAACTGAAGGTGCTTAATTTTTTCATATATACACACATCATCATACCCAAGAACCTATCAATGCCTATGGACGGGTTATATGATCTTATTCCTTGTGTGTCATGAATTCTCAGCAGAAGCTATACTGCAATTTTATGTATAAAAGATGCACCCCTACTAAAAACTGGCCCACAGTTCTGTAGCAGAGGATTTCAGTGCCCACTATCCACATGACTTAGCCAGTGTTCAATGCTGTTACAGAAATTCCCAGGCTCATAGCAATCCACTCAGGGATATTACATCCCTCAGAGTGGCACGGAGGGAAGATATTCCATTAGAAGACAAGCAAGGAATTTTGGTTCACTGAACCACAACCAGCCTTTACCGTATGAGTTTTCAGCATCAGAGTGAATCCCACAGACATGTGACATCTATCAAAATGCCACTGGTTTCTGATTTTAACTCGGTATAATTATTACACTGGCCAAATCACTTTCACAGTGATCCCAAATTGCCACAAAACATGAAAGCCTCTCTTGCAACAACTCTGTTTCTAAAAGATTAAGCTCCATTAACAAAGGGAGATTAGGACTACTGAAAAGTGCACACATTTTGGTAGCTTTTATTGACATGTAAAAGGATTAGAATCAGAAATCATTGGCATGTATTTTTTAAACTCTGGTCCTTATAAATGTGCATAATTCTAAGCATCTAATCCCAAATCTGAGAGAGCTGCATATTGCCATTTATAGAGCTCTTTCTGGATTGTTTTTCCACTCTCTCCCATTATTATGATAATCAATGTTTGTATAAAAACATTTTGGATCAAATCTCATTTACTTCATACGTGATATGCATGAAGTTTAGTTTTCTGGGATTTATTTCCTCTGTGGGATATATATTACCGAGACAAATTCACTGGAGCAAAAGTATGGAGTTCTAATAAGTATTATAATTCACTTCACTAATTAGTGCGTAAATTAAAATCTCCTTGATGTAAATTATTTAAAAATAGCAATGCGTTTAGAAGGCAGGCAAAATTTGTTTATTCAATGGACTTCTCACTGTCAAGACCCCATTGCCTAGACTCCATCTAAATATTCTAAATATTCACCTAAATATATATTTATCTTTAAGCCTAGCATAAAAGTGAGTGTAACACAACTCCTCTTCAAAATACTGAGGGAGAATTTCCTTTGGTTTTGCCCTCTAATTTATTGCCAGTTATTTCTCTGCTGCTTGGGAGAATGACTTCCCATCTCTTTTACTTCCCTCTGCTTTTAAAGGAGGTGGAGAGGACACTCTGCCACAGATTGGGGGGGGGGCACAAAAAAGCAAGTTCCATCTTTATATCCTCAGTCCAGTGTGTCTGGTGCAGGTGGATGGCTTGTATGTTCAGTCCTGTGTCCCCCACTGTCATTCCTGAATTGGTCTAAACACAGAGCAATAAAAAAACCACAACTGCAAAAAACCCTACTCATTGCCACTGCAAAACAGTTTCTTTTCACATACTTTTTAGTGTGTTTCCAGCTCTGGTTTTAAGTGCTTCCATTAGGGTAATTTTCACTGCTCCTCCCAGGAGACTATTCCCCAGACCAATAAATCTCACTCCCAAGAAATCTCTTTTGGACATGTCCCCTCCTGTGCTTGCAGCACTTTTCCAATCTTGGCCTACAATGAGTGGAACAAATATCTATTTTCCCACAGAGTTTACACAATAATAAAGTTGCAAAAGCTGTGTGCTCCACTGAGTTACTTTCACTGGTCAGTAGTTTATGTAAACCAACTCGTGTGTTGCTTGCAATAGATAATTTATAATTTTAATAAATTACAACAATTCCACAGTGGTGCATAACTGTCCAAAACAGACAATATTATTACAAACTTCATAGAAGACATAAGAAAAGAAGTATAGAAAATCTTTACTTAAACTGCTGACACCAAGACTGTCTGATGGGTCTTTCTCTCCCTGAATTCAGCAGACCAGTTACAGACATCTTGCCAGAGCTCACACTGTCAGTGATGTTTCCTTTCTCTTTTCAAAAGACCAGCAACATTTAAAAAAAAAAGAAAAGAAACGAAAAAGTGGTTTCGTTTGCATTTTACCTAACCCAGCTTGAATTCAGAGTGATTTCAAAGTAACACCTTGCTATTAGGCAATTACCTTGCTATTTTCCGATGGAGTGCTACCTTCTCTCACCCAAGGATGGGCAAACCTGCAGAGCTGCCTGGGTCCTGGTGCTGCCTCCACAGCAGGCACTGTGATGAAACGCTTATTTGTCCCCATGGAAGGGGAGAAACTGCAAGGGGAGAAACTTTCTTCCAGGGTCTGGCGATGATCAGGTGAGACCTTTGAGATGGAGCCAAAAAAGGGCAGGCAGCACCTCTGAAGCCTCAAGTTCGCCCCAGAGTCTTTCACTCCTGTAGCCAAAAGGAAGTAATTTATTCTGCTGTTTCCCTCCAGGTTTGGAAGATCCCACACTGCAAGGGTGTAGCTTTCAGATGCTGTTTTTGATAGACCACTAAATGCACAAGCTGTAGTATAATGCACTCATGTACCATATGCCCAGTAATAAAAATTGTACCAGAGAGTGAAATGGGTGCTGTTGGCTTGTGATCCAAAATCACCTACAAAATCATACGTACATTCACCAGTTCACCATGTGAAGATCCAGCCAGACAAATCTCAAGTTGACTATATAAATAAGAGAAAGCTCTGAAAAGTACTGCATCAATCCTTTGGAAATCTTTCTCCAAAAATGTTTTTGCTATTTGCAGATCAAAAGCCATTGTTTATCTCAGCTTCCAAAGAATAAGGCAAAATTCATAGCAGATGTGTCTCCAAAGACTTAAATATCTGGATGGCAGCTTTTTTAAAATTTTATTTTATTTTATTTTATTTGCTATTCACTAAAACAGACATGGTGTGAAATATTGCTATTCAGTTTCATTTGCAGCAAGGCATAATGGGAAGACACCATTTTTTCAAAAAAAATGCTTGGGGCTCAAAAGTCAAACAGCTGGAAGAAAGATGCTGTGCCCCTGGGGAGCTGTAACTCTCCCTCTCATCTCATTCCTAAGGATAGAGAGTTGAGAGTCTACTCAGAGAAAAACAGACAGAGGTGCCTATAGCCCAGTTAACTAAAGCAACATGCCATGCTTCATCCTCAGGGCTAAAGCAGTTCACATCATGACTTGGGATTTCCTCAAATCTGCCACGAGTTCCCAGTGGATTACACTTGCTCTGGCTGTGTAAGTAAAAGGACTTACTTCAAATTCAACTTTTCTGAGCTTGCCAAAACTGTTTTTAATCAGAAAAAAAATAATTCAGATTTATGTCTCGTAGGTGCTGCTTTTTCATGCTCCTCTTCGGTAGCACTCATTTTTTTCAGATCAAAAGTTCACATTTTCATCAGTGGTTTAAACCACTAACATTAACTGTCAGTCCTGACACTGAGCAGCAGAGGAAATAAATAAAAAAGTGGCAAGCAGATGACTGCTAATTATCCTTTCACTCACAAAGTTTAAATATAGCTGCCTGTGTTTGAACACAAAGGAGGCCTGCAATTAGGACACATTCAACTGCAAATGCACAACCCCTTCTTTACTGTGCTTGTAGATGATACAAAACAATACCTCAACCCCAATTCTATTTGCTGCCTATAATTTCCTTGAGTACTGTGTATTAGTCACAGTCACACATGTATCTTAAAAGCTGTGATTCTCCACCCAAAACCAGAAAAAGCAAACACCCATGCTCTAGAGGGGGAGCTTTGCTCAACATGCTCTTTAGGGTCTGGTTCTATGAGGTACCGAATATGCTTATACTTTCAAGAAGGCCTTTGAACCTTCCGAGAATCTGATATCCAATGATTTAGCCATAACGAAGTAACGTGGCAGTCCTCACACTTGCCCTGTATAGGTGGATGGGGTCCTTTAGAATAATCACATTTCTGTGCCGGGGAAATTCTGACACTTCTCTACTGCCTTCATTCCTGTTCCTTCTCCCAAAATTAGAAGGAAAAAACCCTCCTATATAAAATTTTCATATGATGCAAAATTCTAAATAACTTCGACTAGTTTTCTGAAGTGAGAGTTGACCATTTTCAAATTTTGTCAGATATTTCTCCCTGAAAATGCAGAAATGTGACTGAAATCAGGGTTGTTTCCAGAAAAAAAGTGGATTTTTACAAAACTCTTATTTCCTCGGGATATATTTGTATTGAAAGAAACTTTAGCTAACTTAACAACTTTAAATAAAGCAAGGACAGTGCCAGAGTTCAGCCTTTTCCTGATCCTTGCCATTGTGCCAAGTTATATCTTAAAAAGGCTCTGAAGCACTTCTCCATTGTTAACATTCAGCAACTCTTTTTTTTAAAGAATTATTAGGAGACCTTTTTTTCCCTTCCCAATGAGTTCCTAAAATTGAAAGAATCACTGCTCTGCCTGTACAAATTCAGATCTTCATCTCACTGTGACAGTCAGAAAATAAACCCGTGTTTGCAGGTTCCTAGTCCGTTCACATCTCAGTCTCTGGGGTCAAAGAGCCTCCAAACATCTTGGAAGCACTGGTGTGCATCACACTTGAATGGGCAGAACAGAAAGCAACACATACACAGCCAGACCTAGACAGAGGATCATCAATAGTGGTATGTAGGCTATCGACACAATTTAAATGAGATTTATTGGAAGCTGTGGAGAAGATAGACAAGAAGCTAGAAGGGAAGAGGGGAGTGAAAGAGTAGGGAGAAGGTGAAAGGAACAAAGAGATAAGTGCCTTCATTTCCAGTATCGTTTGGATAGGAACAACTTTGGTAAAGGTGCCAAAACTGAGCTATGAACTGATGCATCCAGCTAACAGAAACAGCGTGTGGTAGTGTGCAACTGGGCAAACTCCTCAAGTGGGAGCCAACACAATTTGTGTACAAGACTGAAGTCATGTCTGAAGTAGAAGGCAAAGAAAAAGTAAATGTTTTTAATAGGAGTCCACTCTCCTCAAACAAGTTTTTCTTCTGGATACTATAAATTGTGCAAATGTTTAAAAATTTAGGTTGAGCTATAAAACACATATTTAATTAAAAATAACTATTAAACGCTATATTTTCTTAAAAAATAAGACATTTAGTAAAAAATGTGATCATTATTTCAAAGAAAAGCCATTTACACACAGTATTTTAACATCTGAAGAGTCGCCACATTGCCACAGAACTCTTCCTCTTCCACATTTCCCTCCCAGCCCCCCACTGTTCGGCCCTGTATTTCTCTGAATGTGGCCAAGTGGTTTTAACAACATGAGAAACGAGAAGAGTAGTACAGAATGTGTCAGAAATATATAAGAAACATGAGAGAGAAGACAGAGGGTAAGAAAACATCTTACCACCTAAGCATGCAGAGGTTTAAGCTTCCTTTTAGCTCCACTTCATTATAAAATCCTCTACCTGAGCACATAGTGGCTTTGAAGCTTCAGGCTATATTAAAGCAGTGCTGATGTCTCTGAGCCCATCATACTAAGTACTCAATACTGACAAAATTTAGTAATATTTCACTGCTTCAGCCTTTCAAAACTCAGAAATTGTAATAACACCAAAGGCACTCGTAGGATTTATACAACACAACACATTAAAAGTCCAATTTGGCATCAAAACTGCATGATGGGGAACAAATTTTCTAAGCCACCCACCGAGAGAATTGTTGACTGACTGCAAACTCTGCTGTGTTTCAGGAAGATCACAGTGCTTTCCACATGAATGAAAAGCAAGAGCATCCCTTCTTGTGGTGGGTTTTATGACCTACAATTTCAAATGTAAAGTGAAAAGTGATTGAAGTCGGAGCACTGAAGTCAGGATTTTCTATTTACTTCAAGATACTTTCTCTTTTGTGACACTTGATTTGTACCTGAGAAAAACTAAATTCTGCATCTGTTAAAAATAGCAACATGCTAGGTAAAAGGCTAGGAGGAAAAAAAAAAAAGGGAAAAAGAAAAAAAGAAGTATTACCACTGAACATATCTTTGCCTTATGCTAAAGTGTATTCAGTGAGAACTACTAAAATTCAGAAGCAAGACTAATACTGCTGTTATTGAAAATCAAAATCCTGCAGGATTTCCAGCACAGAAAAGATTCTGACTTCAAAAAGCAAAAATAAATAAAAATATAAATTCTTCACCAATCTTCAAAAAACCTGCCAACTATCCCCAGCCCTTTGACCTTAATTAGTGTCTGCTTTTTCATGAAATAATGGCAAAAAAGAGCAGGAGGCAGGAGTGGGGTGGAGAAGAAAGATAAATGATTTATGGCAATGATGGATTTGACTGATAAAATGCTTAGGTTTTAAAACGAAAACAAATGATTTTTTTTGGAACAAGTTGTTTCCATTCAGTAAGAGAAAGAGTAAAAAGTCTTCAGCTACTCTTTAGATCACTTCTTCAGGCTTCATACTTGGGGTGCAGTCTGATACGAAATGGTTACTCGCTCAAAGCCGCACACCAGCAGGAAGTGCTAAATGCCAAAGGGCCTTGACACAGCAGCAAAATGCTGAACAGATCACACAGTCAGCTACTGATTAGTTGCTGCAAAATATGCATTACAGCCTACGCTGTGAATATTTGCAGCCCAATTTCTACTTAGCCAACCACAAAGATTATTACCACATTTAGAAAACTTTTTTCTTTTTTTTTTTTTTTTTTTTTTTAAACCTGAGCCCAAGTCTGAATATTTACCTGCAAAGTTGTTGTCCCAGAAACTGGGCCATGTATAAATGATGCATGGGATACATAGTCGTGTTCCCCCTTTCACACTTAATCAGGCTGGGGTAATACCAAGAACCTACCCGTTATTCTGCAAGAGTTCATGTGGAATAATAACTTTTAGTCCAGTATAAAACAGGCAGGGTTTTACTTCATATGCATTATGGTATAAACTCACATTAGAAATGGCTGAATATATTCTGGCACACACTTCTTCCCTGCACGCCCATCTACTATACCAGTTTTGAGGCAGACTTAAACTTTGTCAGTGTATGCAGTATAAAATTCAAGATTCCTTGATTTTTCCTCAGCACCCTTCTGAAACTACGAGTTACATATAAGGATGACTAGAATGGGGTTTAACATTATGGGGCAATGGTCTAAGCATGCTTCCAGATTATTACAAAGAAGTGGATGCTTCAGTTCTATAAGCATATGTCAAATTGCATATGGTTATGCTTGATGCCTGTTCCTGATAATTCAAATTTTCAAACTGATGGAAAAATATTAATGTGAACTTAGGGACAGAATGCACTGTCTCTTAGAAATGACAAAGTCATCCTGAGTTCAGTTCCTAACTCTACTATCATTTTCTACCCTAAATTATCTGCCTTAGGCTTCTTGTAGAGTTCTGTATTTTGATTTATGCTGCAGACAAGCCCTGCTTGATGCAATGGAGAATCATGTTTTCCCGTAACTCCCACATTTTCAAATAATGTATCAAAACCAGCTGCTTTAGTTAGGAGTGTTCTTCCACGTCATGAGGCTTGTCCCCCCTCACCCCTGTCTGATGACAGAAAAACACCATCCTTCTAACTGCCCTCCCAAAGCACATCTGATTTCTTCACAAACAATTTAACTCCCACAGACCTTGGTAGGACTCTTACTTGGTGTATATGGAAATTAGATACAAGAAACTGGAATCTGTAGCCCTTTTTGGAAATATGAGTACAAGTGGAAAGGGAAATACAGGCAAACCTTAACAGCTTCCTACCTACTCACCCAAAATTTACCTTTTTCCCTAGGTTCCATGCCCCCAGATATCTAGAGTAAGAGTATTTCAGGTTTCACTCTTTCTAGATGCTTAAATAACTTCAGCTGTCAAAAATATTTCCTTTGCATCAAACAGAATGTTTGTCCATTAAGAAAAAAATCTTTGTTAATTTTGCAAAGTGGAGCACTCTAATAATGAAAAGCTCAATTAAGTCCAAAAATCATGCACCTTCTTCCCATCCAACATCAGCCTCTATGATGCTCTGATCGCTACATGGAAGCTTCCCCAATTCTTCACTTAATTGGGGGATTTTAAGCCATATTTTCACCCATCCTATTCTGGAGTCAGCAGCAGATGTCATTGTAGCTGTTACTCGTTACGTTTTTGAATAAAGTAACCTGTGAAAGACCAGTTTGCTAGGCAAAAATTCCCAAAATAACACTGGGATGTACAAGTGTTGAGTCATTGGCACTCTTACTCTCTGCTGCAAGCCAACATCTGGAGTATAGCTTGAGGTATTGATGAACTGCTGTCTGGATTCCTAGGTAGGGGTGTGGTTTTTTGTGTCTGTCATCAGAAAGGCATGGAAAAAAGCATTATAGGAATGGAAACGTTTGAGGAGCTCACGTTTACCTGAAAGGTGCACTTTGTAGCAGAGGAACAAATTATCTGAAACTCCTCCTCCTTGCTAAAGACCAAGACCTCAAGAGGAACTGCAACAATTTGACAATGTCAATCCCAGAGTGGAGAAATGGGCGTTTTTTTGACTTCTGGTCTGAGCAGTAAAGTTCCCTTTTCACCAAGATGTACCTCACCACAGACCTCACCGCCTTCAGAACAAAATGCAAAGCTGTGTAGCGAAAACCACAATACTAAAAAGAGAGCAAACGACAAACTGTCTACATGTCTATGTGGAAACAAACGCAGGTGAAGAATGGGCACCGCAGTAGCTAAGGGTGCCTGAGGACCGTCACGAACGGAACTGCCAGCACCACCTTGCAACTGGAGCACAAAGGCAGCTGAGATGAAACAGCAACCTCCTGCTCCACCATGCACCCCAGGGCTCACCACTCATGCTGAGAGCTGCCCTCAGCCCCATAGTCACCAAATTTAGATTCTGGAGAAGTTCTGGGAAATCATTTAAACAGTCTTTGTTTCCAGTGCAGTTCATTCCCCATCTACACTGGGCAAACCAAGACATGATGATAATATGATCAACCTTTAAGGTGGGTTTAAATCTAGTCACTAAACATGGAAAGCTGCATTCTTCAAACATCATTCTTCAAGTGGCTCTGGTGTTGCTCTGAAATTTTCAGAGAATATGTTTTTCTTCACCAATCTCTTAGACCTGCTCTGGCATACTAGCCAGTGGTCAGATGGGGAGTACCACAGTTTTGAAATGATGCACAAGTTATGCCTGCCATAGAGGCTCTGAACTTCAGTGATGTTACACTTTTTCAGGGTTTAAATCAAAAGTCTAGATTGTGCCACCCTTACTCATGATGAGAATCACCTTACTCCTCCCAGGGTCTTACCAGAAGTAAATAGGATGTTGAAAGGTAAAGGCCTGATACAATGACAAGTGAGGTGACAGCCCAGAGAGGGAAATAATCTTCTACCACTAACCCTAAAAGAAAAGTCCAACTTTAAGAAGAAGAAAAACCAGAAAATACACTGTCCTCACAAACAGGACCACAGCTGATGAAGCAAGATGCTGTAAAGCGATACCAGGAAGTCGCTACTTTCAGCATATGATAATATTAAGGGAAGGAGTGAGGGTAAGAAAGCACAGGCAGCATAAACATGGGGACCACCTGACCAGCCTCACTGTACTATTGAGATACATACAGTACTGATCTAGAATAACAAACAGATGCATTTTATGAGCCACTGCCAAAGCTGCTTTTAGAAAGGCTATTATATTTCCCTTTGCTAGAAGGGTCTCTACAAATACTGCCTCTTAACAGATTCTGGAATGGTAGATCAGGAGATGGTAAAATAAATGACAGTGCAAACTTTCTATAGAGGTACCAACCCATCACTGATGGAGCTGAGGAGACAACAATGTCTCCTCAGCACTACTGGCATCAGAATCTAGAAAATGAAGACAGATATGCAACAGAAGCTGCAACCTGTGACTTCAACAGTTGCAAGTGAATCACTCCAGGAACAGGCAGCATGCAAACATTTTGCAGGTTATTTAAAATGCAAATTATTCTTTTCTAAATGGAGCAGCTGGAGCATAGGTAACATCTGATGTAAATGAGTGACCTACTTTAATCAAATGGTACAGCTAGAGAAAGAGTTAGAGCAAAAATAATAATACAGCTCATATTGTTTCTCTAAGCGCTTCACATTTCTGTCCCCATTGTGGTTATTCTCCAGGTTAGTGGAGGAAGGAAAAAGCAGGTTATTTTTATGGCATCTCAGTATAAAAACAATTCTCTAAACATGACATTAAAAATTAAACAGCTTTGCATCTTTAATGCATACTTTCCTTTTTAAAGAGAGAATCAACAGTTGTGTGGCAGCATGCAAGTATTTTTGTTGTGCCCAGTGAGCAGCTGGAAAAAAATACAGGAAGCAGCAATGGAGCAAATACAGAATGAAAGAAAAGATGTAAAAAAAAATAAAAACCAGAGAAAGCAACTCTTGTCACTTGCTGGCAGGAAGCACATCCTCAAAATTAAAAAAAAAAAAAAAAATCCAGTAGGGCAGCAGGGAGGCCTAAATTTTGTGGGTAGGAACCTACAAATAACAGCACATCTTTGAAACCACCATCATTTTACCTCCACTGGATTTTCCAGTCTCTTCTAATGAAACCAGCTCATTGTTAGTAGTCTTTGTAGTTAAGTTAATGACATTGTCTAACATTGATGTGGTCTCAATCTTGTCAACCTCTGTGGTGATCCCTCTGCATCTTAGGTTAAGGCATCTTGTGTACACATCAAGCCATAGAGCATTGTTCACGCAGCACTCTTCCAGATGGTGCTGAAAAACACCTTATACCTAAAAGCAGTCCTTTCTGATTTGGACAAACCACTGGAACCTCCTCCCTCCTCCCTGCCCCAGATTTCCTTCAACATAACATTTAAGTAGACATGGGAAAAGGTAGAGCTGAAAATAATGCAGACAATGTCATGTAGAGTTGTTTTTTCTTGCAGGCTCTGGCCCCACAAGTTGAATCTACTTGCTCCTGTGTGACTAAGCAAGTTTGCATTCCCTCTCTCCTCATCAGGCAGGCATAGCTGTATGTTTGAGCTTTCCCAAGCATGTGGTGTGCTTCATCTTAACACTCCTTGAAGAGCAAACGTAAGAGGACATTGTGGTCCATTGCAGACCTGACCATGCACTGGGCTGTCCTGCTTGTGCTGCGGCAGAGGAGGTCCCTCAGCACACTCTGGAGCTGCCCTGATGGTGCTGAGGTTCACAGGTACCTCTGTCCAGTAGAAGGTATGAGTGCATCCACAATACCGACATCGCCAGGGATGTATGTGCCTACAGTCTTGTTTTAGTCAACAGAGCAGGGCTGATTTGCAGCTGGGCGAGCACACATTTTCAAAATGTGCTTGGCAGTATGGAGACCAGAATTTCATTTGCCTCAATACCCGAGCTCAGGGAACAGACTGAGTAAAGAATAGCCCAACTGAATATGTATTTATTTTACTTTGGCCACTTTCAAATATCTGCACTGTAAACTAGGACATTCACTTCCTCTCATTTTGCACAGCAAAGCTACTCTGAATCCTGCAGGAAGCCAACTCTGTCCCAAAGGTGCAGCTTGCACCCCCAAATCACCCTGTGTGCACTTGCAGTGGTTACCTCCTGAAGCAGGACGGTTGGATACTGACTCATTCATATTTTTTTTGCCTCACCTGTTAATGAAAAACCCGGAGGAGATAGAAGTGCATGAGGTAAATCCTAACACGGAATTGAAGTGTGTCAAGTGGCAGGATGGGGAGTTCTGATGTCCCCACAATACACACTGAAGCTTTCCTGGGGCTTTTCTGCCCTTGCAGTCGGAGATGCTTTGGTGAAAGGGTGAGTACCCATCACTTTAGTGAGGTTAATTTAAATCTGAGAACACGGGTATGAAAAGCCAAGAACTTGACGAACATCACCTTGTTTGTTTAGCGGGGTTCACTTAAACCTGAAAGCACGAGTTTGAAAGCTGGGAACTTGACGAACATCATCTCGAGGGACAGATCCAGCGCCCCGTAAACCAGAGACCCACACGGTGGCCACCGAGAGAAGACGGTCCCTGGTCTGGGAGGGCAGGGTAGGGTGTGGAGGAGGATGTCTCCCCAAATTCCCCAGTTCAGCTCGGCTCGGGGTGTGGGGGACTCGGACACAAGGACCCTCCCTTCCCTGCCCCTTACCTGAGCCACCCACGTTGGACCGGAGCAGGCAGGTTCTCCGGGAGGAGGAGAAGGAGGAGATGTCGCTTTGGGAGCGGCCGCGGGGACCGGGCAAGAACCAGGCGGGCGACGGTGCTCCCCCGGTGCTCCCCGGTCTCTCAGCCATCGCCGTCGGGCAGCCGAGAGGGGCAGGGAGGGGAGGAGAGGAGAGAAGGAGGAGGCGAGGGAGGGGAAAGGGAAAGTTTGCAGTGAAAGAGCCGCCCCCCGCCTCCGACCGCCCCGTCGTAGCGGGGCCGCCCCGCCGGGACGGTGACGGCGGATTTTGGGGCTGTCGGAACTTGAATTTTGTGTTTGCACAGGGGCAAAGCAAAGCGGGGGTGTGGTGTGGTGTGGTGTGGTGTGTGCAGATGCACGGAGGGAGGGGACGCGGGGATCTCCCCGCTTCCCCTCCCTCCCTGCATCTGCTCTCCCGCCCCCTCCGCGGGGTGTCTTCGTGCTCCCCGCTCCCGTCATTTCCAACTCTCGGGGGAAGAAAAAAAAAAAACAAAAGGGTATCAGTTAAAAAATGCCGAGCAACTGACACCACTGTTTTGTGTAATAGGGTGCCCTCTTTCCTGCCCCGGGCCGTCCCCGGCAAAACGGGGACGTTGCACAAGGCATCGCACTCCTGGCAGCGGAGCGGGGAGGGCGATGAGTCAAATCTTCTGTCTGCCCCCCCCTTTTCTGTCTTTCTTAAGGTTTGTGTTGCAGGCAAGAGGCTTTTCACAACCAGTTTTACGACCGTGTGACTCAACGTTTTGGGAGCAGGATAGTCGTCCTGCCTTTCAGATCAGAAGCGGGAGTCACGGCGACTTTTGCAAAAGCAAAATCAAGCCCCGCGGTTTCATTTTCTGGTAATTGTTTTACATATACACTTTTACAACACGATTCATCTTTAAAAGGATATTTAATGTTTTCACTGCCTTTTACAAGCAAATCATTTTATATTCTGTCTTGAAAAAGATCCTTGCTGCCCTGAAGCGATGGGCACAATGGCGAAGACAGACAGGACAGCATCTGTACTTAACGCCCTGTACTTTTAAGGCATCCAGTGCCACATTATTTAGCTATCAAAAATGAAAGTCCCATTCGGGCTGTATGACAATGGTTTAGTGACTACCACCCCAGGTCTGACCCTATCGAGTCTAAAACATGTCCATGTGAGATTTGGGTTCTGGCCTCTGCTTCCCACCAAGAAAGCAAGTGCCCTCCTCTCAACGCCAAGCCCCGTGCAGCTCCCCAGACATGGTGGTTCTGGGGTCTTCCCAGCAGTCACACGGCTCAGGCACCCTTTGCCTTTGCCCACGCAATCGATCCAGTACACGAGTCTTGTATGTCAGCCATTAGTCAGGTCAAAAGGTCTTTTCTGCTCAGCTTCTCCCAGGGAATTGCTTTCATTATTTCCTCTCTTTCTTCCCTCTGCTGACAGACCAGCCTGCTCCTTCCCTAGCTGCAGAGAGCTTTCCCAGAGGGACCATGCTGCGGGAGTGAGAGGCAGGGGCTTCTCCTTGCGGGGTGCAGCAGTGAGCTCCACGCTTACAGACTTTCCTGCGGGGGCCCAGGGGCTCCAGCATCGCACAGGCAGGCACACTGCACCCAGGTTTAGAGCTTCCTGCCGTCACAGACACTGGTCTTGCGGCATTCACAAAATCTTACAGTGTACTATTTTTATTATTTACCCTTTCCAGCTTGCATCATTACAGATGTGACTGTGCACTGAGGACCTTTTCCCTCACTGGAGATTTCAGTAGCTGTGCCTGTGTGGGCTGGTGACATTTTCTGAACCTGTTTATACCTTAATCAGAAGGGTACTCGTGACTGCTATTCACTGAACTGTTTTCTACTTTTTTTTTTTTCTTTTAATTTAAAAGATGTGATCAAGTTCATTATTGAGATACACAGTTTCTGCTCCAAATCTCACCAAAGTCAGTGGCAGGTCACTGATGTTAGTAGGCTTCAGGTCAGACCCCTTATCTTTTTAAAAATCATTTTTCCATCAAAGAATTTTGAGCCACAGAACAGTTGTAACTTTGGTGTGCTGTACAGAATAAGCTTCAGAGAGCCTACTTCAAAATTCTCACATTAAGGATCTGCTCAGTGTCCGCAATGCTTTGGTGTGATCAGAAAGAAAAGGAGCATATGAAGAAATTAAAAGACAAACTAGAAAAGATAGCATAGCAAGAGGTCAAAGGTATTTAAGGATTCCCTTTGAGAAGCAAAGTGACATCTAAAGGGGTGAAGGTAAAAGAAGACATAGAGAAATAAGGTCAATGTTGAATGTGAAAGAGATATGAAGAGTTCCCTATGTGATATCAAAGTGCTTTTGTAAATCAGAGTAATGTGAACAGTCAGAAAGAATGATACCATGGAAGTTGCAATGTTTTTCATCAGCCTGTAACTTAATACACTCATCAAGACATATAAATGAAAATATTTTTTAAAATGTACTTTCTGTTTTCACAGCCCTTTAAATAATTTTGGATGAAATGTAACAGCTGTGGTTAATGGCTCTGGAAACTGCAGTTCTGTTTCCATAGAACACCAATAAAATATACATCCTTCCCAGGTGGAGAGAGATTAATTAAGTTGCCTGCTCATTCATTTTTAACTGTTCTGATGAGACTGCCAAAGAAATTTCCATTTGTGGTGACGATTTTGAAAAGTTAGTATTTGCTGATTAAACCAAATTATTTCCCAAAGCCATCCCATGGCCACTACGATCTGATGCAAAAATACGCAATTTGGGCATCAGGAAAAGCCGCAGAAGCACCAGTCTGGGCAACAAATTTGCTGGAAGATGTATCTTTTAAAGTATGTTCCTGCCAGCCATGATCTGCAGCGCAAATGCCAAGTGTCATCTACTGAATCAAGGCAGCTTCAGCACAGGCTTCCTCTGGGGCCATTCTAACGGGTCAAAGAAATATTTCCTTGCCAGGCTTCGGGGCATCTCTCTACCCTGGAAGCCATCACCTACCAGGGGGCTGGAAGGAGAGGCAGAGCAATGAATGTTACACCCTGTCCTTCTCGGGAAGCGGGGGGAAGCTGAGCCTGAGGTCAGAAGGAGGTGGGAAGGGTAAAACCAACAGGCCGCCGAGCCCATCTCTGAGTCTGACCCTGGCTGCAGAGCCAAGACGCAGCCGCGGCAGGCAGCTCCCAGGCAAACGCTGAAGTGCTCCCAGGTGAGGAGAGCAGCAACGGCCACGCCGGGCCGGGCCAGGGGCGGGAGGAGGTGGGAAGAGCCCAGAATCACGGAATTATCAAGGTTGGAAAAACCCTTGAAGATAATCTACTCCAACCGTTAGCCTAGCACCGACAGTTCCCAACTACACCATGTCCCACAGCACTATGTCAACCCGACTCTTAAACACCTCCAGGGATGGGGACTCCACCAAAGCACGGCGGGGTGTTAGCCAAGGCAGTTACTTCATTTTAAGATCCTTAAAATCCAGGTGACAATCTGTGATCGAGCAGCCGGATAGCACGGCACCGAGGGGCCCGGGACGCCCATCGGCTGCCGCGCTTCTCCGCGCAGAGGCGAGGGAGTACACAGCGGGGCTGAGCCTTGGGAGGGGCCGCGCCGGCGCCCTTGACCTGCCGGCGGTAGCGCCAGGCTACGGGCTGGCCGGAGGGCGGCGGTGGAACGGGCGGCGGGGCGGGGAGAGCCCGAGCTCGCCCCGCCTGTGCCCCCCCCCCCGCCTCGCCTCGGCCCGGCCCGGCCAGCGGCCTCCACCGGCTCGGCCGTGCAGCGCCGCGACCCTCTCCCTGAGGAGCCACCTCCCCTCAACCCGCCGCCGCCATGTCGGGCCCGCCCGGCCGCGCCGCGCCGCCGCTGCTGCTGCTGCTGGGGTTGTCCGGGCTCCTGCTGGCGCGGCCGCCGGGCGGCGGCGGCGGGCGGCCCCGCTACGAGCCCAACTGGGGCTCATTGGACGCCCGGCCGCTGCCCGCCTGGTTTGACGAGGCGAAGTTTGGCGTCTTCATCCACTGGGGCGTGTTCTCGGTGCCCAGCTTCGGCAGCGAGTGGTTCTGGTGAGCTTCTGGGCCTGCGCCTGGCCCCGCCCCGGCCCAGCCCGCGGCCTGGCCTGCCCGGCCCAGCCCGCGGGCTTCGCCGGCCGCGTCGCCCCGCAGCCCCCTCAGACCCTGGCGCCGCTGGGCGCGGCCGCCGTGGGGCAGCTGGGAGGGTCCCACCGGAGTAGCTGCTGCGGATGGGTCGCACCGGCCATCGCAGGGGTGTGTTTGGAAAAAGCAGCTCTTTGAGCAGGCGGGAGTTGGTTTGGTGTTCCCCTCCCCCCTTAAAGAGATGGTTGGGTTTAAAGCCCCTTTGCAGCCTGACCCTGGAGCTGAGGTGTGTGGGAAGAGGTTTATTTCCACCTGAGGCTGGACAGTGAGACCACGGACTCTATGGCACCGTTTACGAAGGAAACAGAGTTTGATGTGCTTCTGGTATGTCTGCCCAGCCCTAAAACTCCTGAATATTTTGGCTAACGTTAACCAGATTAAGCAGAGAGCTTGTAGAGCTGGACGATGTGGTTTCCACAGCGTTGGTGGCAGGTGGTTGGTGGAGTAGCCGAAGGAGACCTCTCCAGCGCCACGGTGAAGGGATGAGTGCAGGGGCTCTGCCCAGGCCCTGTGGGGATGGGCGCTGGAGATCTTCCAGCCTCCGGAGAAGCCTTGCACAGCTCTTGCTGGAGCGCTCTGGCCCTGTCTGTGGGGAGCGCAGGAGTCCATCACTCCCTCCTTGCTTGGCAAACTGCCTGCTGTTTTCTTGTGCGCATTTTGTGTTGCTGATGGTTTTCTTCTTCTTTATTATTATTTATTAAAGAGTACTTTCCACTTGAAAGAGCCTGAAGCTCTGATTCTTCAAATAATTTTAATTCAAAGGCTGAATAAAACTTTTGGTTTGTGAGTGTTCATTGGTTAAGGCCCTTTGGCTGTAAGCATTTTTTTGTTACCTTCTTTCTGTACTCTACCAAATACTTTCTGTGTGAATTTGAGTGAGTCACGGTATCACTTACAATATGAAGATAACAGCAGCTCTGTGGCAGAGCTATGGTTAACCTTAAATGCAACATTCATAAAACAAACCAGCATTGATACAAACAAACCACTGTTTTCTGACAATATTTGGTCTGTTCTTTTCAGAGTTACATTCAAGGGTTTCAGCAATTTTGTAATGTGGACTCCGTTTACTAATACATTACTTTCCTGGTGAGAGAGAAGCTAGACGTGGGTTCAAGCCTTACTCTTGAGTGCTGTGCTCCGATAGTGGTACGCTGAGTCAGGACAAAGCGTTCGACTTCTGTTGCTCTAAAAACACCCCAAAACACGAATGTAGTGGATGAAGTTGTGTTTTATATTCCTGTAGTCTCCCATCCTTAGGCACATGTGGGTGTAGAGCTGCTTCAGCGCCTTCTGGCAGCATGTACAGTCAGATGATTGAGGTCCTGTGTTAACAGCTTCAAATGGAAGGTCATAAACTCTGGTATCACCCAGGCTGTGCTCCTTCCTTCAAAGCTGCACAGCCTTGGTCAGGATGTTTCTAGAATCTAATCGTGTCAGAGTAGAAGGGCTCGTGTTAGCAAACCATGTGACAAAGGGAGAGAAGCAAGGATATTACCTGTTTCTTTATGCAATTACACACTTTAAAATCAGAGTTGGGTCTTCCCCCCCCCAGGTCTTTCAATGAGGAAAGCTCTCTCAGCCTCTGTTTTCTAGAATTTTTCACTGTTGGCTGCCAGAGATCCATGTTTCTTTATGCTGGTGTGTTTGGGAAAGTTACAACAGTATCTATACAGTTACTGCGGTCCTGCAGAACAGAGGTCAGAGTCCAGCGTGGGACAGGAGAGAGAAATCCACTTCAAACATTCAGATCTGGCATGCATCATTCCTTCACTTTCAGTTTGATTTCATTTATGTCTGAATTTGCCGACAGGGTTTTTGCTATTTGGCCTCATTCGCAGAAAGGTGACTCCTTTCAGACCCTCTTCTCCATGAGCGTTAGCCGTCACAACGTAATGTTATTGTTAGAAGGTCTCCAACAATAATCCTGTTTATGCAGGAAGGACTGTTGCAGGCTGTTTCTGGCACTCCTCTTTCATTGCTAGGGAGGGAAAGGATGGAGCAGGTTGAAAATAAATAGTGCTCTTTTGGTGATTTATGATCTCTGCCCCTGATGAGGGTGAGAGACCACTCTCAGACCACAGAGCGGCGCTCCAGGCCTTGCTGTGGACTAGACCAGTTGGAATACTGACAATACTGGTCGATGTTGTGGGGAAGCACAAGATAGAAACTGTCCCTGTCTTTGTTAGGTGGGGTGCAAAAAGAGATAATCAACTTATTTTTCCTTTCCGTTCCTAGATCTGGTGCACTGGTAGGTAGGTCGATGTGTGCCTGAGTGTTAGAACCTGTGACAAAGGTGCGTTTGTGAGTGTGGGGTTCTCTCAGAGGCAGGTTGTTGTTGGAGGACATGCCTTCTAGTAGGGTGCCTTTGCTTCAGAGCCTTACACGTGCAGTGGCTGCAGTGCCCTGCAGTCACAGCTCTCTCCTGCTCTGGGACCGTGGGCGTCTGCTCACAGATCAGGTCACTCAGCTGCATTTGGTATAGAGGACTCTGGACCAGCGGAGAGGTAAAGCTGCTGGCTCTCGTGTTTGTGGGTTGTAGGAGTTGCAGTGTGGGGGGCAGAACAGAGATGCCTGATGGCTGATGTGTGAGACTTGAGGAGGGTGAGTCATGTTAGTCCAAAAAAGATGCATTCCTCGTGCCACATGAGCTGCCTGTGTGGACTGTCTGCCTGTGCTCTATAGTACGGTTTCGGGATTTGGGTATTGAGCAAGACTGCTATTTTTTCCATTCTCAAAGTGTAGTTGCTTTGCGTCGTTGCTCCAAGTGAAATCTTGGGGCCTTTCCAAAGTGGAGTGCTTGAAAGATGTAGAGCATGGACAGAAAGAAGGAAACCTCTGAAGCAATCTTTGTCTTATGCCAGTGTCATGTACCTCCAGTGCATGTGCCCCTCGGTGTGAACTCAAATAGGAGCTGACGATTTAAATTCTCTTTTCTTTACCTAAAACTACACCAGCAGGTGTGTTTTGCTCTACATTCTGTAGGTGGTACTGGCAGAAGGAAAAGAGAGAGCCCTATGTGAAATTTATGGAGGCAAATTACCCACCGGGGTTCAACTATGAAGATTTTGGGCCACTGTTTACAGCAGAATTCTTTGATTCCAACCAGTGGGCAGATATTCTGAAGGCTTCAGGTGCAAAATATGTTGTCTTAACTTCAAAACATCACGAAGGTAAGTGGAAGGTTTGTGAATGTTAGTAATTGTTGCATTTCTGTCAACAGAAGAAAATCCAGGTGACTTTCCTGTCTACTAAGAGAGATAGAGAAAGCCAAGCAGGCTTACCTGCCCCAACCCAGCCACAGAGGAAACAAACCACCTAAGAAATGTGTATGCATTTTCCTGACTCTTACACAAAAGCTATGGCCGTAAAGCTTGCATAGGAGGAAAAATAGATTGTGCCATTGTTATCTTGCTGTAGGTAAGACAGCCTGAAGCAGTGGGGGCAGCTGAGCTTCCCGCAGTAGCCATAGTTTATTGTGTGCAGTTTATTGCTCAGGGAACCACAAAAGTGCTGTTTAACATAAAGAGCTGCTGTGTACAGGCAGTTAACAGAGCTCTATAGGTTTCTCCAAGGAATTCAGGAGTATGTTCCAGGAGTCAACTTCAGAGTTAGAAGCATACACAGGGTATAGCTCTTCCTGATGCAGTGCGTAGAAGCCAAAACCTTGAACCAGGTCTGTAACTTTACAGGCATGATTGATTTTTGGTGCTGTAATTGTAAGATGCTTTGCAGAGAAAAGTAAAGAAAAAGAAAGTGGTTGGAAGGAAATATGGTAGCAAAGGAAGCATAAAATACTAAGATGCAATATGATAGTACATCTAGTGCGTGATGTTGGTCTTTGGGGAGATGTGGGTTCAGGACTAGCAACTCTTTAACTTGTGAGTTTTAATCTCGGCTCTGACAGACATAAAATCTTAATCTTGATGATGACCATGGCGTAATTCCCAGTGATTTCAAAAGAACCATAATTCGTTTAGTCTCTCCTGTAGCTGTGGGCATGAATTTTTAGCTTGTTTTTCTAGTTGATACCATTACATGTATCCACATATATCACAAAAATATTGCAAGATTTATTAGGCAATGCATATAAATCAGTTTGAGGGTGAGAGTGCAGCTCCTGTGGCAGTGGTTTAAGTCTGCAGTGCAGTAGTACTTGAAAGTGCTTGTGTTGGAATGCTGTATATCTGAAATGTTAACTCCCCCCTGATAATGCTGATATTTTAAAAGCTGTTTCAGGAGTTTTTGCACTCTGATTATATACATGTAATGAGTAGTTGATCGAGCTGTTGTAAATGTCAAGACAAATGAAAAGTGAACATTTGCCTAAGATGTAAAGGGAAGGGAGGAGAACAGTCTTTAAATGCAAGTGATGGCTTGTGCGTTCTGCAACTGAGAAAGCATTTTATCTTCCAACTGTTGGATATGTATTCACAGTTCACATTTGATACTTCAGAGAAAATGTAGATGCTTTGAAAGTTGCTGTATTTTTGGTAAATTTAATTGGGACATATGAATGGAGTGAATAATTAAGGAGAAGGAATAATTATCCTAAGCAGTACAGAACTGGAAAATATAAATGCATATGTGTATGTATAAAAAATACATAAACATATCTGGCATGGTGTTCTGATGTTATGACTACTGTCATCGTGCATAAAAGATTATAGGCATGCTTTATACCATGATAACAATATTATTACATATGATAACAATATTATTACGTATATGACTTCTATTATATTTATTTTTTGCAACCCACTTGCAAACTACTTTCCAAAAAGAGGAACTATAACTTCCCCTCTTCTGCTTCCCTTCCTTATACTTCTACTTTTCTCTTTTCAGGCTTTACTTTGTGGGGGTCCAAGTATTCTTGGAACTGGAATGCTGTTGATGTGGGACCAAAACGAGATCTTGTGGCTGAACTAGCAACATCTGTTAGAAACAGGACTGACTTGCATTTTGGGTTGTATCATTCCCTGTTTGAATGGTTTAATCCTCTCTTCCTTGAAGATGCCACCAATGTCTTTAAGACAAGGAAGTTTCCAACCAGCAAATCATTACCAGAACTCTATGAAATTGTGACCAAGTACCAACCAGAAATAATTTGGTCTGATGGGAATGGAAATGCACCAGATACTTACTGGAACAGCACTGGTTTCTTGGCTTGGCTGTATAATGACAGGTGCATAGTCATGCTGGTTTAGCTCCTTATCTGAAATTCTGCTCTGTGTCTAATTTGTCTCATTTTCTGTGTATTTTGTGGAACCTGTTATCTCTACTTACTTAAATATTAATTTTCTTGAAATACAGAATCCAGGTCTTCCCTAAAACTATCAGAGCTTCCTTTAGAAAAAGACTGTGTCATATTTTTTAACCGCATTTGCAGATTAATCAGTTAAGATGGTATTGGCTGTTCCGCCTAATCATATTCTTCCCGTATCGTCTACTGCACAGACAAGCAGATAATTTGAAATAGAGGTGCAAAAGAATGAGACTAGGATCCCTGAAATTGCACTTAATGTAATTGTAATAAATTAATAGTATAGAAGTCATCCTAAACGTTAGTTTGTGGGAGGGGATTACACTGGCTGTGACTGTATTTAATAGAATAAAAATGATAAAATTCCTCTGTTTCCAGTCCAGTCAGAGACACAGTTGTGACCAATGACCGCTGGGGAGTTGGCAGCATCTGTACACATGGCGGCTTCTACACTTGTAGCGACCGGTATAACCCTGGCCACCTCCTGCCTCACAAGTGGGAGAACTGTATGACTATTGACAGGAGGTCATGGGGCTACAGGAGGAACACCCAGCTTGATGATTATCTCACAATTGAGGACCTGGTGAAGGTACAGTGGGACAAAGGAGTTGCCTGCAACTTCTTTTTCTCCCTCCCAATTATTATATTATGCTATATAACATTTCAATTATGTATCTATTTTTATAAAAAGTATTATTTCAATTGAATAATGAATTAATGAAATAATAAATCATTTTGTTCATTTGCAGCCTAACACTGGCAGGATGGAATATCCATGTAATTCTTATTATAGAAATGACTAAGAGGAAAAATACGTAGTAAAAATTCAGTCGGTTTCTTAGAAGCTGTTTCCCCAGTGAGTAACTGGCCAATCTGATCTGGATAGTCTCATAGTTACCTTTTCTACTAAATTTTTCTAGTAACTGCACCTCTAAGTTGATGAGAAGCAAACAGTTACAGTTTCACAGTCTAGCTAGGAACATTTATAACTCTTAATAGTCCTTTCACCTCGTAGCGAGAAACTTTCCTTTCATCCCACTTCATTTAAAAAAGAAAAACCAACACGCTTATTACAGACATACAGATACACACTAACAGATGCAGACAGCTGGTGTTAACAGAACATGGGTTCCCTTTGCTAGTCTAAGATTAATACCTTAGAAGGATTTGAAGCTTAGGAAAACTGAATGAAAGGAAGACTGATCGATCTGTCAGGTAAATGGATTTAACTGTAAAATTCAGCTGGTAAGAGGAAGATTGTTATTGTTGCTTAATCTAAGTCTCTTCCTAGTATTGTCCTTGCAAAAGGTAATTTCAAATTGAAGTAACGTCTTTTCAGAGGTTTAAATTCATTTAGTAACTTGTCTCCAGCTCTGTTCCTTAGACTTGTGCATCTCAGCCCACGATCTCTGGAGGGCAGTGTGGATGTGAACACAAATATTTAAGGACTCTGTAGAAGGCTGCCTCCTGATTTACAGATGTCTCCGTAAAATAGGGAGAACATAAAAGAGAGAAAGAAGGAAGTTTCTTCTCTCAGCTTCAGTGAAAATGAAGTGTCATCTATTAGCCTTATTCTCCTCTTGTGTAGAGAAATCACCTATCCATTCTATTGGTAAAACCCTTGTGAAATTCCTGCAGAAGTTGAAATGATAGAAAGTTGTAGGATCTGATTCTAATGTAAATTCAGTCAGGCATATTAGTGCAAAAATGTATTTCGGGCTGTTTTCTGCTACAAAAATTGACAGCAGAGCTTTGTTTTATGGGAGCTTAAAGTTTGTATTGACTGTTGGAATGACCCCCCAAAATCTAAACGTGCAGCAGTAACACAACTCGTTCAGTTCATTGTCCTGAAGCAGTATGGCAGACTTTAGGAAATACTTCAAATGTATGATTTCATTAGCCGTAACCATATGCTCTGTGTATGTGTTTAAAAACATTTCAGCAACTTGTAGAAACAGTGTCTTGTGGAGGAAATCTCTTGATGAATATCGGGCCCACTCACGATGGTCGCATCGCTGTTGTATTTGAGGAACGCCTGAGGCAGATGGGTGCCTGGCTGAAAGTCAACGGGGAAGCCATCTATGGAACGAAACCATGGAGAGCACAGAACGACACGGTCACACCAGATGTGTGGTAAGGCTACGGAATCAAAACGTAGGCTGCATAAAGCAGCAGCAGTGTATGTGAAACTTTGAAGTTCTTAGTGACTAGATGCTACAGAAATCACCAGCTTAGTTTGTATGCTGTGAAGAAATTAACCCTTTCGTTAGTTTAAGTACTGCACATAAAAATAAAACTGTAGGTAGGCAATGGGTGTAGGAGACGGTAGTTTTGGGATGATGATGAGGCTGAAGGGAAGATTGCAAGCATTTCCTTAGTGATCTTGTACTTCTTAGTGTAGCTGGCAACAGAAACTATAAAGAAAAAATATAAATCCAGAAATACAAAACTTTTTAATGAAGTGTTTTATCTGTACAAAACAATACTTCATGTCATTGTTTAGAGAGAAAACGGGGAGACAAAGAAACTAGAAATCAGTCTAGTATATGCTGCATTTCTTTTTAAGGTAAAAATGCGTGGGAGGATAACAGCAATTACTTGGTCACTAAACTGAGTCAGTCTCTGGACTCTCTCCTCTGCCTTCATGCCTCATAGCTGCTGTAAAGCCTTAATGATCCATCAGGGTTTTCGTCTTGACCCTCTTCTCTGCCCCAGTGGCCTTTTTACTCCTGTTCCCAGTAAGATTTGGCTATCTGGCTTTAGCCTTGAAATGCTGAACTATTGACTGTTTAGTAAAACCACTACTTACAAAAGCAATAAAACATTGTAACTAAATGAAGGAAAGAGGGAGGAATGTTTCAAGTATATGCCACAAGATTTCCAAGGACATACTGTAGATAATGTCTGCTGAAATTAATTTTTTAAGAAACTAGCAGTGCAAGGTGGAAGCTTTGTTGTCGCTCATGTTCTTGTTATTTTTTTAAGTGTATTATCTGTATGTTTGTGTATAACGTGAATTAGTGGTTTTTTTTGAATATAACCCAAAATTTTCTGTT
The DNA here is from genome assembly GCF_965140245.1 of Athene noctua. Lineage (NCBI taxonomy): Eukaryota > Metazoa > Chordata > Aves > Strigiformes > Strigidae > Athene > Athene noctua. The sequence continues at coordinate 68,955,042 of NC_134037.1, read as the reverse complement.
AATGATTCCCCCTGCCCTGCAAGTACCTCCTTATATGGCTGAACAGCAGTGAGTTATATGCTTGCTAAAGTTACTACAGATGTTGACCTCTGAGTTCAATTCTTTAATAAGTGTCTATTACCTCTAGTTTGTTGGAAATAATTTTCAAGGAACAGTACTGTATTAAAAGGTATACATTGTCTGAAAAGATGGTTATGTGTGTGAAAATGTAATTAATGCTGATATTTTTCAAATCCATTTTCCCAGTCTGAAAAGCAGTATATATATCACTTCAGAAGATTTACAAGGAGAAGCTAACATGCATTTCTGTTCCCCATGTCAACCCAGGTACACTTTCAGCCCTAAAGAAGGCAAAGTCAACGCTATCTTCCTTAACTGGCCAGTTTCCGGGACTCTGGAACTTGGTGAGCCACAGGCTAAGCTTGGAGAAACACAGGTAAAATACGGCATGCCCCTACTCCCCCTTTACCCTCTAGAACAGAGAGATTTTTCACACACAGTGCAAGAAATGAAGATGCTCTGACAGAAAACACCTCTAGGATTTGTCACATTCCATTGTTTATTTTAGTTTCTGGTATCTTTGGGAATGCACAGCTCTTAGGACAGTGTTGGAAGAGACCCAGCGAAATGTTTGTTTCTGTTCTGGGACCTCCCCGTCATAGTCCTCCCAGTGGGATATTTCTTCTCCAACAAACAAAGTCAGACTGAGTTGTTGCTGGGATATGTTTTAGCTTGCAAACTAAAGATCACAAAAAGAGGCCAAGTAGCAGGGGAAAAAAAACTGTGCTGCCCCTCTTGTTTCCTGTGTAGCCTCTTAACTCAGCATGACCCTTATAAATGACCATCCTCAGGACACTGGTGATACTGGAATTGCTGTAATGGTGCAGTAGTTTCAAGTCAAAGCCATGCACAAAGGGAAAGCACACAGAGGTTTTTGCTGCCCGGGGAGGCTAAATAATAAGTCAGTGCAAGCCTAGATGTGTCTATCACAGCAAGTGGTGTTCAGAAGTTGAGGACACTGGTGTCACTCCTACACTAGCAAATAGCGTACCCCAGTGGAAGCAGGTTTATAGAGCAGAACAGCTGGTGCTCAGGACTGGCTATCAACACCGTGCATTTAAGCTGGGGATTCACTTTGGCTTAGCTCTGTTCTGCTCTCACGCATTGGATGTCCACTAGCTGCTGAAATGCATTAAGGGTGCTTCTGGACTGCCTCTTTTGGTCCAGTTCTATATGAAAATAATCTACTTGGTGCTAAGACAGCTCTGTGATAAGGAAGAAAGAGTCATTTCAGAAGTGATGTAGATGCATCTTGGAGAGGCATCTGGACTGTATATGCACAAGAGAGCAACATTCTGCGGTGGTAGAGACTGGTCTTTCCACTGCTTTCAGCATTTCACCAGCTGGTGTGTAAGAGTCTCACCATAAAACCTATTTGTGTGTTTTTAGCAGAGGGGTTCTTTAGGTCAGCTTTGAGATATCTGGCTGTGCTCTGTAAGAAACACTGATGTCCATTCAAAACTACAAGGCTACCCAAGGGAAACAGACTCTATTTCAGAAGTAGTTGATATAAAGCCGTGTACTGCGGCACCCAGATCCCTGCTTCAGATCCCACCCCAAATACTTCTGAAAAGTATTTCTTTATCTTTTACAACCCTAACTACTTCTCCCTAGCTTTATTACTTACCTACTACAAGTATTTTTCTATTTTAATAATTATCATTAATTTGGTTGGCAAGGGGCTTTTAAGGCTAATTGGACAGTAAGGTAACTATGGATCAGCACTTCTTTTGTCACTATTGCAACCCTATGCACTTTGAAAAGGCGCTGTTCTAATTACTGTGTATGTTTCTACTTCAGGTGGAGCTAGTTGGCTACAAGGAACTGCTGAAATGGGTTGCACTGGGAGAAAAGGGAATCATCATAGCTCTACCTCAGTTAACTCCTAAGCAATTGCCATGTCAGTGGGGCTGGACTTTACAACTGACCGACATAAACTGAGCCACACCCTGCTGGAGCCTTGGCTAGGAGGGAATGCTGATGCTTCGCTCAGTTTCTCATCACTGGTTTCTAACTCTTACTTGTTTGACTGAGAAACATGAATAATTTCACTTTTTTATGAAAGGTGGGTGGCTGTTAAAGGATGGAATGGAATGAAGCTCACATGAAATCTAGCACTAGATAGTTGAATCTCTGCATACCATTTGTTTCTTTGAAACTGTAAAATCCTTTGCATCTACCTTGACTCTCCACTTTTTTTTAGTCAGTTTCTTGCCAAATTATGTGAAGGAACAGGGAGAGAAAAACACAGGGACTGGATTTTTAAAGCCATAAGAAAGAACAAAGCCAGCTCAAGCCAGCATTCAAATGCACATAAATCAGTTGTATACCTTCTTTAATGCAAGGAATTTAACTTCCACAAAACTGTACAGTAAAAACTGAGAATAAACTTGTTGCACACAACTGGAAAAACTGTCAGGTGGTAATTTCAGCTGCATAGGGTAATGCGTCTGTAAGAACAGTCCTCTGAGGGTTAGGAATTAATCACAAATGCATGGAGGCAAGGTCTCTGTGCATCTTCATTTCTTATCCTGAAATTTAATAATTTTACATGTTCCTACTCTTGAGTAATTCTATCCATTATTGGGACACAAGTGGGAAGGGTTCTTGCTGTCTTGTATAATTTTACATGGTTAAAGCTGACTCTTGTTTGCAGCCACTGTTTTTACAGTTACCAGGGTGCCTTCTGTGGACTATTAAACAAAACATATATTCACTGACTAACTTATTTAAAAAAAAAGAAATAATTAGGAGTTGTTAAGGATCTTCAACTTTGGCAGAGACACAACATTTTAAGCAGAGGGTAGATTGCATCCAGCTTGAGAAATTCCCAAACTCTTCGTGTCAGGATGTGAAGGGACAGTGTAAAATTTGCAAAGAGGGGGAGGTAGAGGACAACAAAAAACATTAGTGTTTATACTGAAACAATTAAAGGTTTATTTTTCCTGAGTAACACTAAGAAGTGCAAAACTATTGCTGTGTAAGCTAAATTTACTCTTTCAGCTATGTCAGAATTATGTGATGGGCCCAATGAAGTTATCGCCTTTCCTGCTAGTAATGTTAATGCACAAACAATTTTACATTAAAATATTTTATTACAATACAGACAATTGGGCTCAAAATTAATACAAATTAAGATAAAATATTTACAAGTTAATGTGTACAGTGTAGCTGTTTGAACAGCATAAATGAGAACTTCTAAAAATCCACATTCCTTTAGTATTAAGTAACAGAGCACTCCCCCAGCTTGTTCAAGAGGAACATGCATCAGTTGGCAAAGGCTTTCTAAAAAATGAGAGACTCTTTGAAATAAGATTTGTAAAATTAAGGAAGAAAAAAAACAAAAGAGGTTTCCTTTACAAAAAGAAAAATTTGGGAGGCAAAAGAGGCCATACTTCATTCTGGTACTTTGTGCTATTCTTAGATCACTAGCATTTTTCCAAAACTTACACACCCCAAGCAAATAAATGGGTTTTTTGGTAACTTGTTGTAATACTGCCACCACATGCCATAAAAATAATCAAATGAATTATGTAAGAGTTTAACCACTTTTTTTAATAGAAAAGTCTTTACATACAATGATCTTTCAACAAGAATATTTAATAGGTGTCTGAAACAGAATTTTATTAGAACAAATATGGGCTCACTCCCCCTTTTTTCAGAATGGTCTTTTTGCTGGTCTACCACTCCTACACCATTATAAAATTAACCCAAGTCTCATCAGTAGTCACAAGGGATTTGTTATAAATACAAGATCTATTTCTATAAATGTGCAGTTCATTTCTCTAGTTGCTGAGGGGTACTAAAAGCTTCATAAACATTAGCAGCAAAATCTTTCACTTGTTCCATCATCAACAGGTCCTGGAAGAAATTTAAAGAATAAATTTGCTTAATCACACATCCACCACTATTCTGGTTTTGCTGCAGTACATAATTTATCATGAGACAAGCACCTAGCACTCCCACAGAGATGTAACTCAAACTTCTTGCTTTAGAAAGGTTTATGAGCAGAGCTGTAAGTAGAACCAAGTCAAGAGACCTTTTTGTGCTCCTGCAGTTTAGCAGAGGGAAGAGGTTCTAGAAAGATAACATTTTTGGAAGATACAAATTTACAAAACTTACAAGTTATGTCTAAGTTAGCCCAATTGTTTCTAGGTTGGGTTTGTTTTTTTGTTGTTTTTTTTTTTTTTTTTTAAAGCCACTGAAATTAAACAGAATGAATTATGTTATTAAAAAGAAATATACAACATTAATTTCAAAATTTTATTTGGGATATTTTAAATAAGCAAGGTTCTTACCTGAACAAAGTGACTGGGTGTTTCACTGCATACTGAATGGATCTGTCCATTTATTATTGGAATTATCTTGGCTAAAGGAAGACTGACACTGGAAAGACTAGAAAAGAACAAAAGATGTTGACCTAGACCTGCTCTGACATTAGTAAAGCCACTTAACTGTGATTATTACAATTCTAAATAATTACTACTTCAAAAGTAAGAGTTGAAAGTCTGCAAACGAAAATGCACAGCTGAAGTTTTTTTCCCTATCAAGTCTTTCATTTAATATAGAGAAGTACCAAAGCAAATGTCTGTTCGTGTTCCTCTTGTGTGAGAAGCACGTGTGAAACTGTAATAGGAATACAGTTTAGCCAGAGTCTTTACGTGTGTGTATATGTAAACAGTTGTTAGAAATACTGGTCTTCAACCTCACGCTATTTCAAACTCTAAGCCAGGTTTAGGACAGACAGCCAAGTTAAAGCCTTTGGGATATTTCAAGTGACAAATACTATACATTTAAATAAAAACAGTACTCTGAGAGCTATCAGTTATTAAAATAAACATAAACCCAGTTGTTATTCTAATATTTTAGAAATCATATTTCAAGGCTTTGAACTCAGCTTTTGGATTTGTAACACTCACTGCACTGTTTAAAACCAAAGCGAACTTCAGAATGAAAGCTGTTTTTAAACAGTCTTCTAGGAAGAGGCAGAAGATCCAGAATGTTAGTATTTTTCTTTTCCAGCATACCTGCAAAGAACCTAAAGCTCTGCAGGTGCTTTGGCTATGTGTATTTGGAGAGCCACAGTACTGGCCACCTTCCGTAAGAACTGCAGTAACTGCCAGTCAGAGACTGGGGCGGACAGAGCTCCCTGCGGGGGAACACCCTTTTGCTCACTGCCTCCGTCACTACCAGTGGGGTTAAGCCTCCTTAGCTGGAAAGGCAATCTGCTTGTACAGTGTTCAGGCAAAAAGTGGAAGGGATAGGTCTTCTGATTTCTACTTTTAGATCTGCAGGTGATGGTGGGAGATACCTCACGTAAATTCTAGCAATTTCATGGGTGAGAAGAAACATGCAGTACTCCTTGCTGTCTACTTGACTGCAGTGAGTAGACTACATTTATTCTTGAAGAGCAAGAAGCACAATTATTTCCAGCATGAGAACTTCAAGTAGACAGGAAAATCAATAGCCTTTTTTGGAATTCACTGTGAACTGAAAGCATTATTCACATGATAACCACAACAGAAATAAACATGTACCTATGTACAGAGCCATTCTGAGAGAGGTCCTGTTCAGTGGGTCGAAAAAACTCTGCCATATTGTCCAACAGTCGACTGAATCCTCTATTTAAACATGTGCTCAATACTGTACTGAAGTCTGGACTGAAAAAAAAAAAAAAAAAAGGTTTGATTCCTGTGATTTATCTTTTCAAACTAAAAACCACTGCAAGTATTCAGTGCTACAGATGTCCCTCCTGTAAGGGAAGATGTATGACCCAAACAAGAGGCCATTAGTGTAGCCACCTCAAGAAAGACCAGCTCCCCAACAACTCCACAGCAAACTGATCAACAACCTAATTTTACCCTAAGATTATTAGAACCCAGATAAATCTAAAGCGTTCCTCACTTCTCTTTCCTAGTAATAACATAGAAGGGACTTATCCTTAAAACACCCCAGATCTCTAGCAGCTAAATTGTAAGAGTAGTTTGACATTTGGCTCAATTCCCTCATATTTGATGTGTACTATAGAAGCCTCACTTCGGTAGCTCTCTGGCAAAAGGATGCATACAACCACTCTCAAAACCATGCATTAAAAATGAATTCTGATAAGCCAAAACTGGTGCTTCATTTTATCAAAGCAAGTAAATCCAGTAAAGTTACTTTTGATTTACCCTGCTTTAGCAGAAGAGAAGTACTCTTCTGCTCCTGCATAACTACAGAAAAGGTGAGGAAGAGACTGGAAAGGACACCCTGGTAATCTCATTAAGACAAGATTATTTCTTATAAATAAGTTTCAGAGCTCTCAACTTTTGAAAGTCACAGCCAACAATTAATGAATATAAAAACTGAACGCAGCAGAGTGGTTGCATTTCACACATGAAAGTTAACAGCTTTTTTTACATGAAAGTAGTTGTCTTACATAAATAATAGTTGTTGGGAGAAGTTTAATATGAATACAGGGTATTTCTTTATACCTTTCTAGCATATCTCTAGTTTCATTAAGTAATTTAATTGTAGCAATGTCTCTTTCTGTGAGTCCAAAGGCCTAAAAAAAGCAAAGACAGACACTATTTAGTAAGAAATCCATTGGCAACCATAAGAATAAGAGTAGAAATAGAGGAGGTCTGTACCATGGAATTAGGCCAAGATGTATAAGTCAAATCTAGTTAAAAAGAAAAGATCTATTGTTGTAAATGAGATTTTATATTATCTGTATTCTAATTTTCCTTTTAATGGTCTCTGTAGGTTTTTTTTTTTAACTAAAAACAGTATTAGCAGGAAATACAGACTAACTGAGCAAAGTATTTTTTCTACTTCAGACCTCCAAAACTGAAATAAACCCTGCATATCAGCTTGAGTTAAAGGGATAAGTGCATGTAGTCACACACCGAAGCCAAAGTTTCTTCTTTATACTAGCGTAATACCAAGTTAAGAATGAGTTTTCTCCAACTTGTGGTGTGGATGGAGACACACACCTTTATAAAATTTAGGAAATTACCTTAAGTTACAACTGAGATCAGATACACCTTTCTCTTGACTCCTGTTCATTTTCCAGCCCAAAGCCACAAGGGACCAGCACACCAGCACCTTCTTGTGCATCAGCCCAGATGTGACAGCCGCCCATGATGGCTGCTGGTACACAAGTGCAAGGCAGCGCAATTTAGCTTAGGGCTGAGTCAAGCTCCACTGCCTTACAGTGTACATCACAGGCTAAAAGCAGTAACTGGGCTGTGTTTCTGAGCTTGGAGCTGACATTCTGAGGACAACACTTGTTTCAATCAAATCTGAAGAAAGTACAACTTCACTTTGCCTTGATTAAAGAGATAAGGACACTTGATTTACAATGGAAGAGGCATCACCATTTATGAAAGACATGGATGCCATGGTACGAGTAGAGGACTGCTAGGTACCCTTCCCTTCCAAACAAACAGACAAAAAACTCAGGATGAAGAAGGGTAAATAAAAGAAACTGAAACAAGTACCTGGGTAGCCAAGGGGTTTTCTTCATCTGGCATCAGGTAGTGACATAAGGGAGAATAAGGTACAATCTGATCTGAATCTTTATGTTCCACTACTTCCCTGATATCTTTAAGTTTCTGTTCCAGCTCCAGAAGAGACAGGGTGTGCTTAAGGGAAATACTGGAAAGGAAAAAAAAAAAAAAGGACTACAGTCTTGATTGCAAAATGAATAACAATGCTTTGTTCTCCTACTGATAACATGTTCACAAGTAACAGGATCCCAGTCTGCTATATTGGTTTGCACTGGCAGACGTAGCCTGCTATAATAAAAACATTGTTTTGGAAAAAGTCAGTACGCCTTCCTTTTTTTAAATTCTAGTAAAACTCATTGTTTTGGAACAGTCATCACGATAAAGATTAAAATCTAACCACAAAGAAATAGAGGCTCTTACCTTCCAAAAACTTTATGCACAGCTTGTTTAACAATAGTTATTAGTTCAGTCAGTCCTAGAACAAGAAAAATTTTAGTTATTACCATTATTTTCTCAAGTCTAGAAAAAAAGCAGTGTTTTGTTAAGTGCAGTTAGCTTATAATAAGCATCATACCATCTCCTAAAAGGTGCTGAATACTTGATAAATATTGCTGCTGAACTTCAGGGGGAGCTAGTGGTGTCTGTGGGCAAAAAACAATGAACAGTTCTGTGACATAGCAACAGCAGAGAACAATGCAAAAAATTTCAAACCTGTTGCAACTAACTTCATCTTTATAATACCCTACAGCAGATGGATTCCCCCATTCTCACATAACTCTGTAGCTTCTGACTCTTCCTGCCATCAACCCATGGACCTTCTGTAAGTCCTCTTGTATTCTTCTCTTCAATGCTACACAGATCTCTCTTCCATTTTCAGCGGCACAGAAAAACCTTTCATTTTTCATTCATATATAGGTATGTCTCTTAAAACTGCATTGCAGATGAAACTAGACCCTCCATCACCCCAAAAATGAAACCTAGTGGAAAGGGATATTTACGCTCAGCCCTAACAGAAACCCATCTGAGAGAAAAGCTTTCAAGAACTGAGACAGGATCCCAGTTTGCTCCAGTGGAGTGCCTCAGAGTTGGCCCTGTCAACCCACTTCTCTGCTAGAAAAATACCAGAAAGGAAGCATGTTTCTAGTCCAAACTCATCTTGCCCTTTTAGAAAAGCCTTCTGAGGTTTTACAAAATGAAGCACAACCTCCATCAACCCTGGCCTCCCTAATGAAAGCTTTTGTCAGACCTGCCTTGACATGCTGTTCTTTGACTCTCAGCAGGGTTCATATGACAACTAATCAAAGTTTGTATCCATTATTTTAGTTGAGCCATCCAACAATTTGCAGATCTTACTGTGTACCACAGGTACTTGCTTACTATGGGACTGGTCTTTTTTTATTGAGCAGTGACAGATAAGCTACATAAACAAAAAACAAGTCTTCTACCTTGCTTGGCCCCATCAATAGACATTTAAGATAGATGACCACCTGGTGTTAAATAGTCAAAATTTCAAAGAAAACATTTTTCTTCTTTACCTAGGAAAATTTAACTGGGGGAATTATTCTGTGCTAGGGAGACCTAAGCATTTACATCCATTTGCATACACATTCACACAGTATTACTGTTACAAAAAAATTAAAGGAAAAAAATTATTTTATGTTGGTGTTCAGTTATGAAGTAACTTCCCTTAAGCACTGCAGATGCAGAGAAAAGGTATTCTTCAATATTGCTAGCATTTTGTTAAGCAGCAGTGTCATCAAATCATCAAAATTTAGTGGCTATTAAAGCACATCAATATACCTTACTTCCAATAATGCTTCCACATCTCCCACTCTTAAAAGAGCTCTTGGTTTCATTCCAATATTCCTAAGGTATGCCCTTTTTATCTCTCACTAAATAACCCTTTCACTTCCAAGAAAGTGAAAGTTTTACCTTTGAAATAAAACAAGAAACTTACTGTGCCATTTTTGCAGAGTGCAGCATTATCTAGGTAGATGTAACCGCCAATAATATTTAACTGGACTCGCAAAAGAACCACTAGCATACAGGTACTATATACAGCTACAATGCTTCTTGTGAAACCTTGAAAAGAGACAATAAAATAACTTCAAAGTCAAAGAAGTAAGGGTGAGCCAAGGAGGGAAGAGTGTTCTCCAAGACTCAAGAAGTGCTGATGATTTTTAAATACACAGCCACTCTTCTCTCGTTGGTTGTCGTAAGACACGTTTTTACAACACATACCTAAGATGGTCACGTCTAATGTGTGCTGGAACTACACCTAAAGTGTCCCATTTAAAGTCCTCTATTAATATCATTTTGCACATTACAGGAGTTATTTTGGGAAAAAATAAAAACTATACAAGTAGCTCCAGAAGGAAAATGGATGTACTGTCAAATCATCTTTCTTCATCAGGCCAGGAAACACACAGTATGTTAGCCCTCATCATGCAATTAGGACACAGAAGGCATAACAGTAGCTTGGGAAAAAAAAAATTACCTAAGGCAGGAGCAGCTAGTATCTAAAGAAAAGAAAATTAAAATGAGCATCAGCTACCAGCACTAGGCAACAGAGGATGTGTGGAAGAAGTGACATGAATAAATATGGATGAGTACTGAGTAGCAAGAACATAGGAACAAAGGAGCTGGATCAAAAGTAGGATCTGTAAAGGTGTTGTGAAAAGAAGAAGCAAAACCAAAAGGAAGGAAGGACAAAACCAGGGAGGTGGTGGGGATAACAAATGGTACCAAGGAATCAAAAGCAGTAAAAAGCACTCAGTAGTATTTCACTGCATAATTATCTGACTATCCATCCTTCCTCTCCACTGCTTCCATCAGCTGATAAAAAGATGAACCAGAGGGTTCATAACCACTTCTATGGTGGTTCTCTCAAACAGGCTTGAAAAGGAAATTGCTGGCCACATAAGGGTCAGCCTACATTTCCGATTGATGTCTTCTCTTAGGTTCAGTATAGAACTTGCTGAAAAACTAGTTCGATTTTTCTGTGATGACACAGAAAGTTCTCACAAAGTTTTCTTGATCAGGGTAACATGAAGGCCAATAAAGCTCTTCACCTTTGTCTCTGGGCTTCTACCTTCCCTTGGGGCTACAAAAAATTCCTTCATGAGGAGCTTTTGGGAGGGGGGCAGGGAGGAGGTTTACCATGTAGTGTGTTATGCTGTCTTCATATATACTGAAACAACAACACAGTGTTAAGTGTGCATTTTAAAGGGTGTGAAAGTAATTTTAAATTTATGCTAAATATTATGCAGATGGAATCTTTCATTTCCACTTACTTATTATCTTTAAGTCCTCCCATATTTCTAACTTGTTTGCTGGCCTGTGGGAAAAATAAATGGAAATATTAAACATTTAAAAGTATATTGTCCTTGGAAATTAATAAATATGTTAAACAAAATAGCAGTGCTCTAAGGCGAGCTCACCGAGCTACTGTAATTATTCAGGTCAGATGTCTACATTTATTTGCCTTGTTCAATTAAGTAGTATATAAACAATACACTATGAAGTCAGAGAAAAGATATTAAAACTTTAATGTATAAATACAGTACTTAGTGATGTCAATTATACACATATTATGAATTTAGAGTTACTATGCTGAGCAGTCAGAAAAAGCCCACCGATGGTACGGAGCGGTCTTTTCTAGGACCTTGATCATCTAGAAACTTAATGTAGACCCTCAGTTCAGTAGGGCTTCCTGTACCCACCTGTGCAAAATAAGCACAGGATCAGAATTTCTATATCCTACTTTCTTGCAAGATTTACCATTGCCTGATGTGGTTTGAAGTTCAGGTTTGATCATCAAAACCCAAAAAGATCATGGCCATTTGTGGAAAAGAAGTCGTGCACCATCCACCCAAATGCAAGTTGATTTTTTTTCAGAGGTGTGTTTACCTTTTTGATCTGACCAATCCCTAAAATTTAATATATTCTGCAGTCAAGAGAGCAAGACTGTTGATTGCATAGATACACCTGAACTGCCTAAGGTACGTTGCACATTTATAACTACTATCCAGACGTAAAGTTAGCAACATAACAGCAATAGCAGAGGTAAGAGCAGGCTAACCATCCAAAAAGTTTCATCAGCCATTCTTGCCTGTTAAGCACTGTCAGTAAAGAATGGCTAGTGTATCTCTATTGTGGAAGAAAAACACTGTGGAAGTCACTCAAAAGAAACATGTGTTTTTTTCTTAGGATCGAAATTAACACTTAAATATTTAGGGCATAGTTCAGATTAACCTAGACTTTACAGTAACCTAGTTTATAAAAAATAACACACTTTTCACCAGAAATCCTCTCTCTTTACAGGCACAACACATGCACTTTGGCATTAGTTTGACCACTGTATCACTTAAATAAACAATGAATTTTTAAGCTTGCTGCTACCAAATAATGTGAATTAACTGATATAATAAACTGTTAGGTCTACAACTCCCCAAAAAGTAGGGACAGATTAAGGAAAGGATAGTTGGAAAAGATACAAGGATCCATGGCACATACAAAACCAGTTTACTTCTCTTTTTGCAAGCTAAATCAACAGTTTTAAAAGCTGTTCTAAAGCAAAACAAAGACAGTTAAGAAAATACAGTAATATTTCTATGGATAAAACACGCAACAGGACTCAAAACCATATTGTTACTTATGAGTGGTAAGTTTTCCATGCCAACTGAAGAGAAAGAGAAGCCAATAAATCAACGTCAGCCAACTACATTTACACCTATTATGTCAAAACATTTTCTAGAGCTCATGCTTACAGTTCTTCCTCACAATGTAAGGCAACAGCCAGGTAACAGTTTAAGTCTGCAAGTATTAAGCCTAACGGTGGAAATGGATTTTTCAGTCTTCATCTGCTGCAACTTACTAAAACCCAGATGCTACTCAAAACTCAACTTTTATTTCGCTTTTATTTATTTGGAAAATCATTGCCTGCTATGGAAGCTAAAAGCAATGCAAACAAAAAACCAGAGGTTTGGAATAAAGCCAAGTGCTGAATAGGTGGGAGACACGCAACTTCCACAAGTCTACAGCAGCAGGTACTTCACCTCATCTCACTCAGTCACATTGCTTTGAAAAAAGGAGGACAGACAGAGCAAGAACACGTGTGGTCTTGTGTGCCACTTCTTCTTCAAAAGTTTCTCTGGAAGACTGAAGACCTCAACCTGCTTACACCCCCAACCCACCACTGGCCATCCCAAATTACCAGAACAATGTAAAAAAGGTTTGAATTTAAGGAAGTGAATGGACTTTAAGTTAACGAGTTTACCTAAGCCATTAATAGGATATATACCATATTATAGGTTATGTAAGAAAAATAATCCATCTTCAGGAGTGTTAAGAAAGGTAAATCTCCACATCTACTCTTTTGTATATTCAAGGACAGCACTCAAAGGTCTGAAGCCATTTGATTCATTTTCTCACATGGTAGTTGAAAGAAAACAAATCTATACCTCCATGTGTAGCACAAGAATGCAGAACTTCTTCAGAGACTCACTTCAAAGCGGAATAAGCCCTGATGGCTCACTCCATGATCAATGCCTTCCCAAGCCCTTCTCTATATTGTCAGTTCAAAAAGTTCAAGCATCTAGTTACAACTTCTTCAGCATAAGTCATAAAAGGAAGCATTAAGGCACAACCTCTGCTGTAGGATACACCCTAAATGGACATCCATGCTTCCAGGACATTGCATGCAACCAGCATTTTAAAAAAGAAAATTTGTTTTCAGAAATACATAACAATAGTATCAAAAAGTCTCATCTCCATTTTCACTGGGATTACTGGAATTTGGAAGTGTGTCACTGTAGCCATAAACTGCTTCAACTAGTCAAACAAGTTAGAGACACCAGATATATTTTGATAGAAGAATGCATGCTACAGAGAACAAACTAAGGCACTGTATGCCCCAACCACTGAATAAAGGATTACAGACCTTTGTAAACTATTTTGCTGCACTGTCCAGAAGACAAATCTGGCGATCCACAAGATCTCTTTTTCATTCAGGTTAATTTTTCACTGAGTAAAACTCTTACTGTGGCAAATATATTAAACATTCCATTAAAATTAACTTTTCCTAATTTCTTTTTATTTGGGGTAAATAATTACAATTGCAAATTCTCAGATAATCCATTATAAAAACATTTTTCAGGCTGTAATTCCCACTTTAAATATTACATTCTGTTGCCTTGTGGGAGTTTTTTGACTGAAAAGACACAATGATTGCATAGGTAATTATTAAATGCTAGACAGCTGAAGTTATAGCTATATAAATAAGCTAGTGGGAGGTAAACTAGAAAGGCAGCCTAGAGTGAGGCAGTGTTAACTGCCTACATAACACACTTACTCCATGCCAAATGCCAAGCATCTTACTCTACTTTTAAGGTATGCTATTACATGCTTTATGTATTTAAAAATACGCTATTTGTTCCCGCAGTTATAAGGCAAGCAAAGGTGTTTTCTGACAGGGAAGCATCCCTCTTAATGTATGACACGCCCCTATTTGTTCTGCTTCAAAGAAATAAAAAACCCAAACAACTTATAGCTTACATCCATTTGCAATCTCATCTTGGATGCTTTCTACTACTATTCATGTCTGACCTTGATAAGATTACATAGATATTTTTACAAACGCAGTATCAACAACTCAGTCAAGATACTCTGTCCTGTTTAAGAGAGGACTAGGCCCTCTAAGTACTTTTATCTGCCTATCTTATAAGCACTTCAATAAAAAACATGGCTCTCACTGAAGCATCTTAAAGGAACTACTATTTCTTGTACTGTTTGGAAAATGCCAGCCATACCTATCAAAATACATCTAATACAACACAATATTTCAATAGTGATTTCAAAATACTTTAAGACTAATGACTCAATGGGACACTGAAGCAAAATCCTGCATGCTTTCTACATTATAAATATATAATTTGAAAAACCTCTTATCTTGTGATCAAAACAAGTGATCTTTAACACAATTAACAAAACAGTCTTACCTATTTTTAAGAAGAGATGTGAGACTCTCAGAATTTAATTGATGCATTAAGGCATCCCTCAATGTTGGAAGCATTGACAGCACTGTTATTGAAAGAAAAAAGAAAAAAAATCTGTCAACATAAAAAACCCCATCACAAACCTATCCCCTGCTCTCACGCAGTAGCTGCTATACAACGTAAATTCCATTGCTCAAGAGGCAAAGCTGGGAGGACAAACAAAATAGGAAACCCTGGGAGTACCCAGAAGTGCAGATGCCTGCATGCTCTTAGGAGCCTGGATACAGTGCTGCCCTTAAGTGGCTACATGTCTTTGTTGGCTCCAGCCGCAGATGTGTACTCACACCTTGCATATGTGCAGATACATGCCTTCAACGCCCCAGAATAAAGTCTGGTGAAAATATACACTGTTGCATTTCTCCAAATAAGGAGGAAAAGCTCTGAGGTTTGGTTTTATCCCAGCAACAGATCCAAAGAAAGGTAATTTTTTTTTTAAAAAAAAAGAAAGCTGTTGGGAAAAAATCCTTTACTTTCAGAATATTCAATGTCCAATCTGCTATTATATGATGGGAACAGGAAATGGAAAACAAGCATGCACAAAGCATAACAAATACTAAGAACAAAATATGAAAAATCTTGACAACAGTGCATGCTGCCAGACAGAAGATACTTTGTACAGTGAAAGGCAAAGGAAAATTTAGTCCTTTCAGTAAAATCAATCCCAGCGCTACAAATCGGAAAAAGATGAAAATGAAATACCAGGGTATTTCACATCAGGGTAAACACAGTGCACCAAAAGCATCTGCAGCCACCCAAGAAGCTATTACAAATTTCAACAGGAGAAGACAATGCTGCTCAATTAGTTTCATAGAAATGGTTTTGAATGGCCTGCATTTACAAGAATGACAAGGATTCTGTTAAACCCTACCCTACTATCTCCTCTGCAGAAATCCAAAGACCAGTGCTGTAATATAAACACTTCAACTTTTTGCTCCCCAGCTAGTGAGGTCCCTTTTAATTGTTTAAATGTAGGGAACTAATGGGCTGGTGCATCTTATTGGTAAGTAAAAATTACCCACCAAGCTCTGTGTAGCTTACTAACAATGTGCTACAATAAAATAATCCTGCTGTAAATTCAGTATTGTTTGAATCTTGGTGCTATTCCATACCTCAATACAACATGCAGTTTAGGGCAAGACGCAGAGTCTTGAAGTGACAAAAAACCTGAAACCTGCATGTACGTTTGTATGTATTATAGATGGATATATTAAAACAAGGGGTTAAGTTGACCCCTAGAAATCCCTTCAATCCCTCTGTTCTGGAGATTCTGTTTTTACTATGCAAAATGACTCTATTTGTGTATTAGTATTTAATTAATATTTTGAATTCACCTACATTTCTTATGCTTCTTCCATACTGCCACTATATAGTATAAATCCCCAAATAATTCCACCTATCAAAACCAGTAGCTGTTTCCTTATCTTACCTGTCATATTGCACGTCCTCTGATTACTTTCAAAATGATACTGCCTTCGCGCTTGGGCGATGTATTCTGCTGCCTCTCGTTCCTGGATTTCTCTGATTTTCTTCTGCCCATATTTTCCCAGTAAATAGACTCCTACAAGAGATTTTCATATTACAAGCTGCTTTAAAAATGTGACAAAGGTCCCTTCAGTCTGTTTTGGTTTTAAGGGTGCACAGAAGCTTTTTGGGGATATGTGAGTCTTAAGTATTTTAATATTGACAAAGTAATACTCAGAAATGTTTTCAAAATTAATTAAAATGTGAAGGGTAATGACTTGAATCAGTATAAAAAAAAACTTTGAGAAGAGATATCTTGCCTTTCAAAGAAGGCATTTTTGGTACTACTGTAATGTGAACAACCAGTACTGAAGAGAAATTGAAGCAAATATTGGGAAGAGAAAAATTGTAGGGTAACAAAAACAAATTATAGAGAAAAGAAATTGAAATGCACAGGTCTGGCGATGGATGAAAATTTAATTTATTTTAAAGGATATCACTCTAAAATTAACTGAAAATAAAGATAAAACTAAAGTCTTAAAATCACATAAGCGAAAAATGTTATAGACTAACACTTCCTCCATTTGGTCCTGAAACTTGTCTGTAGCAAGAACCTTAGCTCTGGTGGGGTTTGACTGTGGCCCTCTTATTTCTAACCAGGCCTAGTTCCTACTCTCCAGTCTCACTCTTCTCCTACCCTTGAGGATCTGATCATCCCTCATCACCCTCACTATGAATCACTACATTTCCTCCTCTCCCAACATTGATCCCTTTGCAGATTCCCCCAACTGCTCTTCTCACACCACCAGAGACCTGGACAGGCTCAGAGATCTGTCCAGCTGCCTGCAGCCCTCTTCTCGTCTTTCCTCATCTCCATTGCCCTTTCTAAGCCATTCCTCATGATACCACTACATCTTCCAGAATTACCCTCAGCGCCTTTGGCCACAGCAAGCTGCTTTGCATTAATTTCTCCCCCTCCACCCAAGGCTTCTCATAGCACCTCCTATGTATCAAATTCATCTGATGCCTCCTGTATGCACTGGTAGCAGCAGTTACCTATTCAGGGACATAAACAAGCTCTTCCCATGTTCTCTCATGAAAGAAGTTGAGAAAGAAAATACAGAAGGAACAAACACAAGCAGAAAAGACTATTATACAAGTTATCATCTTCTGTCCACTGGGGAGCAATCCCCTAAATACTGAAACCCCTCTGCAGAATGTCAGCTCTGACTCCGTCAAGTCAATAACGGTACACAGAAGAAAGAATATCAAGTCTATTTTTTTCTGCCAAGCACTTTCCAAAGTCATAAACACAGAGCTACAAAGTTTTCTTCAAACCAAGGGTTTTACATTTCAAAGTTAATATCTGAATGAACAAGGCTTTAACAGTTGCTGGATGCTGAAAGTTTTAAAGCTATTTTTACAAGGCTGATCCACAAAAAACCCCCAAACAAACCAAACTCCCCAAGATTTTGAATTCCGCTACATTTTTTAGGCCATTAAAACTTTTCAATACATTCTCCAAAACTACCATTAGTATTTCAAAAGGCTTTTCAACTTTGTGCCCCAATATTTACGGTTGAAAAAAACAAATCTGGCTATTCATATCAGCATTATATTTCCTAAATAGGCAGCCACAAGCCAGACAAGTTTGGAAAAACCGCAGTCACTTCCGTTTATTTCCCAAAAGCCTCATAAAATAAAAATGGGGAAGTCACTCTTTCTTGCTTCAGCCTTTAGGCAGACTAACCATTTGCCATGTAGAAGATTCACCCCATTAGATGCAAACTTTAATATTATGGTTCCATATACATAAAATGCAATTTCAGCACTGTAAATTGTTAATCAAAATGAGACTTCATAAATAACAGAATATTTTTCTCTAAAAAGTTACCAATTCTTGCTGCCAAGAATATATATTTAGAACACAACTATCAGGGTACTATTTTTTTTTTTCCAGTTAACATACTGAAACAGCAACAATATTTTTAGTATTAGCAAATAATTTTTGAACACAAGATTTTTCCAATCATTTTATCCCATCACATTTTTCACATTACATTCACAGTAATTTATCCAAATGAGTACTTTTGTTTATTTTTTCCCCTTAAAATAAGTCCTTTAACTCCAGGTTTTGTGTCAGAGAAGTCCTAACTATAAAGAAAAACCCCTCTTCCAGAACATACACAAGCAATTCAAGAAGAATCATGTACATGCCCTTGAGTGATACGCTGGAGTAGCACCTTTATAATTAAGCTTGAGACAGATAATTTCTTAATACTCGATTGTTAAAGCTGTGTGATTACTCTGTAATAAGAGCTGCCGTGCCCCATGAGGGGTACAAAGTTGCATTAGCAGTCATCCAGGTTTAACAAGGAGTTTCGACAAAACACTTGTCTAAAATAATGCAACACTGGCTAGTACTAGTCTTATTTCTCCCCACCTCCCCTGATCTAAGCCATGACTTTGACCCACCACTGACCGATGTTATTTACTTCGGTATCATCCTCATCTTTTGCAACAGAATGCATTAGAAGTTAACCAAGGTAAAAGTTACACCATCTACATGGCTTAAGTAAAACCAATGAACAACAAAGAAGTTGCCTCTGTTACTAACAGCATGGCTCTTTGTCAGCTTTGTGGCAGTAAACTTCTGCCCACGGGTCACTCCTGGCTGAACTCACAGCCTCTGCAAGTCTCCAGCCAACGGGATATTTCAAAGAGCTGCCAGCCGGGGAGTCGGTCTGCCTGTGTGTTCACATGTTACTTTAGAACCACTGTGTGCACCTACACTGATACATGTAGCATTAAATCAGGAGACTTGAAAACAACATAGACTTCGAAGAAGTCCAGGCTGAATGCATCACATGAAAACACTGTCACTCAGAGTTGGAAGCAGGAGCAGAGAAAGACACATCCCAAGAACTGTCAAGTCAGCTAAAGTGCCTGTAGGAAATTACACTGGCATTTTTAAGATCCCTGTTGTTACAAACAAGCACAGTGAACACCAACTGTTTACAACAGCTAATATAACTTGATTTTACATCTCAGTACGGGATAGGAGGTCTGCAAAAAGTGGCAGCAGCAACATTTTACTCATGTCTAATTAGCTAAACCATTGTACCGATGGAACTTCAGACTGACTCTTTCCCATACATTCCATACAAAACCAGGAATTAAGAAAATTCAGCAATAATGAGACCACCAAAAAGGTAAGTTCTATCTAGACCTTTTTCTGCCTTTATTAACATGTGAACTATACGAATAACACTTCTGATTCACAGAGGGTTCAGAAACAGAGTGATACAAACTAGGACTACATCACCCAATAACAGACCCTTCAGGTACAAGGAATCTCAGTAAGGGTCTTGAACTATAATTCATTCTGCTTTAAAATTGATCTACAATGTGAAATGTATTTACATCTGTATTGGCTGTCTGTGCTGGTTTGGGGTGGGATAGAGTTAATTTTCTTCATGCTAGCTGGTATGGGCTATGCTTTGGATTTGTGCTGAAAACAGTGTTGATAGTACAGAAATGTTTTTGTTATTGCTGAACAGTGCTTACACAGAGTCAAGGCCTTTCCTGCTTCTCACCCTACCCCACCAGCAAGGATGCTGGGGGTGCACAAGAAGTTGGGAGGGGACACGGCTGGGACAACTGACCCCAGCTGACCAAAGAGATATTCCATACCATGCAGCACCCTGCTCAGCAACACAACTAGAGGGGAGGTTGGCAGAGGGGCGGTTGGCAGAGGGGCTGCTGCTTGGGGCCTGCCTGAGCATCGGTTGGTTGGTGGTAAGCAACTGTCTTCACTTCCACCACTTGTCTTCCTTGGGTTTTATTTTTCCCTCTGTTATTCCCCCTCCTCCTTTTCCTTACTTTTGGGGGGTTTTTTTGGTAATTATTTAAACCCTTTTTATCTCAACCCAAGTGTTTTCTCACTTTTATCCTTCCAATTCTCCCCTCCATCCCACAGAGTGGGGGTGTGTGGGTGTATGTGAGTGAGTGGCTGTGTGGTGCTTAGCTGTTGGCCAGGGTTAAACTACAACATCGTCCTACAACACTGAGAACACCCAGGGACTACAATACCCATATCCTGTGGAAGCAACAGTTTGATTCATCTGTTAACAGTGACTTGAGATAAAAGTGCTCTAATATGTCTCTGTAGCCCTCTTTGGCTGTAGCACTGTTAGTCTCTTCCCATCTAAATTTAAGTAATGGAAGTAGCTTACAGGATCTGTAGGCTCTTACATATTCATGCCAGTGGCCTCAAACAGGTAGAATATTTCTCACATCACATAACTTACGGCTTACCTCTCCCTCAGCCCTCTCCTTTCTTCACAGGTAGAACAGAGAGATGAGCAGAAGGGTGGGATAGGTAATGAGGAGGCATCAAGTTTTCAGGAATCCTCTTTATAACCTTATGTAACCTTTACCCTCACTGCCATACCAAGCCCTGCATCAACTGACATATAACTGTCCCATTATGGTTGAAAATCATATTTAAAATTGAAAGACACCAAAGCTTTAGTCTCTCAGCACCACTGAGTCCCACCAAAACCTATTTAACACCCCTACACTCAGTCACAAAACAACTTTCTCCGCTAAGCAGACAGACTTCTGAACTGAAACATTCCTTCTGCAAACCAAAGGTTGCGCAGATGAAATTGAGCAATAACTCATTCACCACTGAAATCAGAACCAAACATTGCAGACACACCCTAAACTTGTTCTTCTGCAGTGAGAGAATTTCAACAGTGAATCATTTAGTAATATCCACTGAAATACACCTTCAACACTGAGCACCGAGAAATAAGCCACTTTAAGGTAAATCTACCTATCCAACAAGAACAAGTGAACATAACAATCCTTCCAGCTCCATCATGCTAGCTCTCTCTACTTTAAATATGTCTAGTAGGTTTGATCCCAGATCACTAGCTTTTGCTCACTTGAAGAAATTTAAATCTATTTAGTATGCAATTTACTTTATACTGGTAAAAGAACAGACTTCTGAAGAAAGGGTCTTTGCTAAATTGAGGTATTCTCAACCCTGCTCTATGGTTAAGGAAAGATTATGCCTATTTCAGTTGCTCTTCCCTCAATTTGAGCTCTTACTGTATCTTCATACGCAGAAAAATCTGTTGCAGTGTTGAGATTGACAGAAATTACACTAAGCATGACAGCAATTGATAACGCACAAGGAACCCATCTCAGTAAACTGAGGAAAGGCTACTAACCGACTCAGATTTTGGTGCAGTAATTCTTCACTAACACAATATTGATATAACATTGTATCAGTAATAATGTAGAGACTCTTCTGTCCTGTCTAACGAATCATTAAACACTCACATTAATCTCTGACCACATGCCAGTTAAAGACTTAAAATCATTAAACCCTGTGATGTCCCGTTTTCCTTGTTACGTCCTCCTTCACAGAAAATTTTTTTAAAAAAAAACAAAACAAAACAACACCAGAGAGATATAGATTCCAGTCTCTGGTATTAAATCAGCAGATTTGGATGCTTTTCTTAAATCATTCAGCCACTTCCAAATATTCTGTCTTCAAGTAAAAGCAGCAATTTAAAGTTGTATTCTACCTTTCAACGTTAGGCAGTATTTTTATGAGGAGAGTCTGCTGTGGATCTGAGAGTCCTGATTTATTAGTGGTAGCATTACCATAGCTCCTAGAGTTATTTTAAGGTCTGATCCATAACTAATATGGAGATGACCAAAGCACTCACAATTCAGCTGCTGAACAACTGTAGTGCAGCACTCTGCAGTAAATCCCTCCAACTCCAGGCTGCCCTAAAATACCATCGTGCAAGTTGCAGCTGGTAGCAGCTCAGATGTTCTCCTGCTTGCAGATGCCCCATTTACTACAGAGTCTCAAATACAAAAAAGCAATTTTCTACAGAGTCCTCAAATACAACACAGCCTGAGAAAACAGGTATTTGATCCAGGCTGCAGGCAATGACAGCACTGTTC
The DNA here is from genome assembly GCF_965140245.1 of Athene noctua. Taxonomy (NCBI): domain Eukaryota; kingdom Metazoa; phylum Chordata; class Aves; order Strigiformes; family Strigidae; genus Athene; species Athene noctua. The sequence goes on along the minus strand of NC_134037.1, from coordinate 68,932,988 downwards.
AATATTTTCAGTCAGAAGTTGAAATGCTTGTTAGAAGAGGAACATACTAGGGTTTGGGTTTTTTTTTGATTGGTCATACTTTAAATGACTTTTAGTCCCTGATTATTCTTTTAAGTGTACTTCATCCAGTCAGTAGCATTTTAGTGAAAGTGACACTGCCCTGTATATAAACAGCACCAATCATAAGGAAAAATCTACAAATTCAGTGATATTAGGATGGCTCACAAGCTGGCAGAGTGTTGTTTATACATGATGAATTTAGGATTTCAGTCTATAAGGACTACCAAGAGCCACAAGCTCCCCAGTATCTGCTTTTCCCACTGGGACACTGATCCACATTTACTAGCTCATACCAGGACAATGATGTTTTTACTATTCCTATTTGTCTGCCCACCACTCTCACAAAGGCAGCTTGCAGGGGAGGGAGAACAGCTTGCAGGTTACAGGCTTGTATATTAAAGTAAATGTTTACTTAACATGGTGGGCTGTAAGTGTGGTGGCTCAAAAACTGGTAAACAGTACATTCTGCTGTAATTGCACAGTCAGAAAACCTGCAGGTGGAGAAGGGGTCCGACAAGTACTTCAGTAACCATCATCTAAACTATTATAGCGTATTAATTGCCACTCTTTCAAAAAATGCAGAAGGAATTAATGCAAAAGGATGCAGAGGACACAACAACCAAGGCAAGTCAGAAGTATATACAATTCACCTTCACAAGAGACCTCACCTGAGTATGAGACAAACCGTACTGCAAAACCCCTGTAGCCCTCTGAATATCTGACTGTTCAGACATGTTCCAGCAGGTATAAACAAATAAAAACTTTCATTAGCAACTCAGTAATATTTAATTCTGTGTCACCTGCATAAGATAGAAGTACATCTGATAACTGAGCATGCAAAGACACAGCTGTACCTTTTGAGGAGTATCTAATGTTCAGCTGCACACATATGCACTTCATTATTATACAGAGAGAGAGATATCCAGGGTGTTCTTTTAAATCCAATACCGACTAAAAAGAACCCTATAATAACTTCAAGAAACAGAGGAGCTTACCAGACCATAACCATCCTACAGGATAGGCAAGAGCTTTAACGGAGAAAGAACAGCTTGAATAATTACTGTAAATCCTCCTCTCCACTAAAGTTTTGTGTCTGCAGTTGGTTTGTATTTTACAATTCACCTCGATGCCCAAGTCACTTTTAAAAGTGCAGGCTTTCAGCCTCCGTCCTAAAAATAATAATACAAACGTCACCCACACTTTGCGCGGTTAAACGCTGTTTCAGACCAACACAAACACCTGCCGTAAGAACACCCAGGCAACTCGACTGACTCCCTGTGTTTTAGGGCTTTCAGAGACGACTCGCAGATTTTCCCCTCTGCCTAGGGGAAAAAATCCCCCTGCCACCTGAGCTCTCCCAGAACCGGTCAGCGGGTGCGTTTTGGTGTCACCAGCAAAGCCAAGGTCTGCTCCAGGCCACCGCGGAGCTCCCTGCGCAACAGCCCCCCGCCCACAGCGGCGGCACCGCCGGGCGCGTCCCGCCAGCGGCCGGCGCCGGTCTCGCCCAGGAGGCAGGGCCGGAGTGGCGGGCAGAGGCGCTTTCCCACCACCGGGGAACCCGCCTGACCACCGGGGGCTCATCAGGCTCAGCGGGCGAGCGCCGCCTCTGAGGGGGCCTCCCCGGCGGGAACCGACAGCGGGGAGGCCCCACGGCCGGCCCCGAGGCCAGCTCCGCGCCGAGCCCTGTAATCGCCCCCCACCGCCCCGAGGCCCCGCTGCCGGGCACTCACCGCCGAGGAAGGTGCCGAGGACAAGGCATTTCTTCTTGTGCCGCTTGAGAAAACTCCAGAGGGACCGGAGCATCCTGCGCGCCCGGCCCGGCCCGGCCGCCCCTCGCCTCCCCGCGTCGGCGGAAGGGGCGGTAGTAGTGGCCCCACCCGCCGTGCCTCGCCGCCCGGCCCCCCGGAAACACCGCCCGCGCTCCGCCGGTGCCGGCCATGGAGAAGGAGGAGGAAGAGGCGGCGGCGGTGGCCTGGATGGACCAGGCCCTCGAAGTGGTCAGTGCGGGCAGTGGTCTCCCCCCGGCCGGGAGGGAGGGGGGGGGCGGGCGGGGAAACCGCGGGGCAAACCTCGGAGAAGGCCTGAGGGGAGCCCTGGGGCGGGCGGCGGGCCGAGGCCTCCCTCGCGGCAGCGCCCAGCGGGCGGGAAAACGGCGGTTCGTTAAACCTGGCTCGTGCCTCCCGCCGGTAACGCTGCCTCGCGACTGTCTGTCTGTCCGTCCATCCGTCTGTCCTGCAGGCTAAAGAGGCGCTGGAGAAGGGGGAGGTTCCCGTCGGTTGCCTCCTGGTGTATGACGGCGAGGTCATAGGGAGGGGCAGGAACGAGGTCAACGAGATGAAGGACGTGAGTTGGGGCGAGGGGGCTCCTCCGCGGAGGGGGGGGGGGCGGCGGGTGAGGGGCCCTTGGCGGCGGGCGAAAGGCCCTGCGCCGGGCTGCGGCGGCGCCCGCTCGCTTCGGGGCGCGGTCCGGCCGCTTCAGCCCCCGGCCGGCGCGGGAGGGCCCCGGGAGGGTGGCGGGCGACTTTCGGGAGAAAGCCAGCGGGTGCCAGGAGCAAGGGGATGGGAAACAAGGCGGGGCAGGTGGCGAAGTCACGGTGTGAAATGGAGAGTGCCGTCCCTGGAAGGTGTTTGGGTTTCAGACGTGCTCTCTGAAGGCCTTTAAAGTCACCTGAGGGTTAAGAGTGAGAAAAGAGTGACCTGTGCAGCCTCTCTGTTCAAATTCTTTCCACAGAGACTCCAGCAACAGTTTATGTTGTTAGCGAGATAACCTTATCATGTAACATGAAAATGTTATCTGAAAAGTAGTGAACTGTAAATGGGAAATCCAACTCTGTGGCTTTTCTGGGGAAAAAAAATCCATACAAATAAAGGAACAAATAATTATTAGTCTCATTTTGGAAGAGACAGGGGAAGGAGTTGGGAAGTTGTGCAGAGTTACAGAATAGGATAGGGTAACAAAATCTTGTGCCTAGTTTATGAAAATTCTTCCTTTGACAAAATTGTTTTTTCCAAAAAATATTGCCTGTGAATTTTAAACCACACGTGTGCAATTTTAGCTGTCAAATTAGATCTTACATGTTCTGGGAGACCCATTAAAGCCAACAGGGATTTTGTACAACTGGAAGTTTTGTATAAATGAACCTGATTCCAGGATATGGCTGTAATTTATATTAGATGCCTCATCTGAAAATATAATAAAAGATGAAAATGGGTCTTTTAAGCTTAAAAATGTAACAGTGAAGATGAATCATTATACTAATTTGTAGTACAGGACAATCCATAATGTATTAAGATAATTCTGATACAACTCAAGAAAGCCAGATGACAGAGAAGTGAGGTATCTCAAGTTACATCAGTGTAAACACTGTGGGGAAGCAGACACCTCTTAGGAAAATTGTGCCAGAGTTACTAATGCTGTGTAGAAAATCACGTGTTAATAAACGGGCAGAACATAGCTGATGAGGCTGATAACAAAATCAGAATGAACTTAAAAATATTAGGAAAGCCAGACTTTTTTGATGTTAATGTCAGGGTTGTCTGAAATTTTGTACTTAAATCCAAGTAGCCTGCATTTTAAAAACAGTAAACTGTTAAAATCTTTGAAAGCCAAGCCTTTTTTCAATTTCTGTTTAGCTCAAGTTTCAATTCTTTTGTGGCTTAATTTTCATAAATGCTTATATTATAGTGATTGGAAATGCTGGGTACTTAGTGCTTCTAAATTTTGTCTCAGATACTTAATTGCTCCATATAGTCTAAAAGAAAATGTAAGCTTGAAAGATGCGCTTGGTGGGAAATGTGAATGCAGGAAATTGTTTTCATTTTTTTCCCAACAATTTCTGGCATTATTTAGGAACAATCTGGGGGAAAAAACAACCCCTCTTGAACCATTGAGGCAGTTCCAGCAGACATCATAAATTTGTCAAGGTCTGTTTTAAAACTAATTTCTCGTCCTACCTCATATTGGAGGACTTTTCTAGAACATCATTCCTCAGATGGCTACAGAACATCTGATTTCCAGTTGTAAACTTTTTATGGTCCATTTATATCTCTCTGTTCTTGTGCCAGCATCATCCATTATTTTACATAGCTTGGATGTCATGATCATATTTCCTTTTGGCTTTTGTTTTTCCCTGTTTTCCCCAAGCCAGCTGTTTAATCTCCTCTTAGGAGACAGGCTTTCTTTCTGCATTCGTTCTAATCTTGTATACATGAATCCAGCTTGGATTCATCTTTCTTGAATTCACTTAACCAGAACTGTATACTGTATTCCAGATGGACTTTCTCTTGTGCTTTATTTGATAACATTAATACATCCCGTTATCCCTGGAAGTAAGTCCACCCATCTTTTCTGGAGCTTCCTTGGTCTTTTATGCTGTTTTGTTATTCATTTGTTGTTTTGATTTTTTTTTTCCATCTCTAAGGCCATCCACCTCTTGGTTGACACTCTGACCCTGTCTCTTCTGATGATGTATTTTATCACATGAAAGCCATCAATCACATCGTTAACTGTTTTCTGTGTTTCTCCAGTTAAAGGCCAATGTCACAACTGAAAACATTTAAGCAAAATGATCTTTGAGCATCTTTACTTATTAGTTCCCTCTGGGCAAATATTTCCCCTTTCAGTGCAACTTCTCTTCCTTGCTTGCTCACCTTACATTTCTGGTGCTACTCAGTTTTCCCCAGACTGACAAAAACGTCACTTGTTGCACTGTGTCAGATGCGGAGTAGAAGTCCAGAGAGGTGAGACTGGCATTTCTCATGCCTAGAAAAAACATTTGTCAAAGAAAGTTACTAGGTTAATTTAGTGTCAACTATCTTACTTTTGTTTCCTTTTATAGACTAGTCCTTATAGGATTGCTTTCAAAGTTAGTTATGTTGCCTGTTTTGCTGTTGAGACTCTTCTGGATCTGTACGGGATTGTGTATCCTTCCTATTTTTCATTACCATGAGTCTGTTTGCTCTGACAGGTTTCAGACATGATACTCTCCCCTGATATATTAGAAGCATTGCGGTGAGACTGGCAGCCTCATTCACAAGTTCTTTAGTATTTTTCTGATGGAGACGATCTATCAACTTGAGTTTTTGACCTTCATCCTTCTTCCATGCCCTAGACAATTTCATAATTTTAAAGTCCTAATTCTGTATCTCATATGCTGTAATTTGTGCTTTCATATTCTTATTTTGGTTTTTGACCACCTTCTCCATGTCATTTTTATTGAAAAGGCAAAATATTAATTTTGTTTTGGAGTAGTACTGTAATTACGTTTGAGCCTCATCTCAAGGTCACTGTAGAAGTTCTAACTCCTTTATCACATGGTTTCTTTCAAGGTATTTTTACTTTTTATGTAATTTGTTTTGGAAGGTTGACATTTGGTGATTCTTCCTTTAGCCTTTGCTTTCTGACCTCCAAGATGTAGCTTTATATTGGCTTTTTTCACTTCTTAAAAACTTTCTTCATGCTTTCAAAAAATGATCATTCATCCAGTTAGATCTGCAGTCCTTCCCTACAATTCTGCCCTTGCTCAGGAATCAACTTGCCACTTTATGTCAAATCAATTTCATCTTCTCCTTGAGTCCCTTCAACCTCTGATCTCACTGACTGGAGTTAGGTGCGGGTAGTGTCTTCTTTATGCCCTTTTTCATTCTTTTCCTAAACTGCTCATTTCAGCAAAAAGATTTATTGACTGAAACCTCTCCAATTTTTCTCAGTTTGTCTTCTGTCACCCTGCACACTTTGTTTCTGCCCTGCATGTCCATAGCAGCACACATTAATGTCAGAGATACTGTGCGTTGGAAGTTACTTGCAAAATTATTGATCATCATCACATTCTTCTGGAAGAAGTTTCTGTTGGAAGAAGGGCGTTAATATACAGCTGCGTTTGTTTTATTTTATGGTTTTTAGGAGCATGGCTGTGGCATCAGCATTTCAAAATAGTTAGGCATGTCATTACTTGGATTTGTTGGGCACTAGTGCAACAAATGTCTGTGTAAGGCATTCATTTTTGACAGCCTGGCGGTATATTCACAAGCTTGTGCCAATGCTGTGTTCTCTCTGGCAGTTCCCACACTTGCTTGTTCACAGTCTTGCCTCAGACCAACCTGAAAATTTTCTTCTTTATAACACGTGACCCTTTCCAACTAGAACCCTTTTTTTGGCATCTTTATTCACATGTGTGATGCAATCATTCACACTAAAATGTTTTCTGTCTTAGGTCCTTTATTGATACATGCAGATTTCTCCTCTTTGTTATTTCCTGTTGGGTCACTGTAGCATTTGTCTTTGCCCAGATCATCTTGCAAGTACAGTACACAATAATTGAAAGTGTTGTTTGCAGTCTTAAATTACTAATGAAGCTACACGATAATATAGAACTTTGAGCTTTGGCCCCCATTACTCTCACTTGTTAATTCTGGACCAAGATTTAGTAGGTAAGCTTTTTAGGCAGTAATGGTATCTTTATTTGCCTATAAAACATTTGCCCCAGTTTGGGGCACTATTTTAAGGCTTTGTCAAGGCTTTTTCCCCACAGATGTCAGCTTCAAATATTTTTACCTTGGAACACCATTTAACACTCTTACCAATTCTTTTCCTCTTTCTACTCTTACCTGCTTTTGTTTTCTTGTCTTTAAAATAGTGTATAAGATTGGGCAAGTTAAAAACCAGTAGGGATTTATAGAAACTTTTGAACTGAGTCAGTGACTCAAAATGAAAATCATCTTTTTTATATGTTATTTTACACGCAGCAAGTCAATAAAAAAGACTCTCTAGTCATAGCTCAATACAAAATAAAGTCTTAAGACAGACCTAGCAAGTCAGTTTTTCCCCCACATCTTGTCTTTAAGAGGGACCTTTAGCAGATGCTTAAGGAAGGAGCTCAAGAAACAAGAAGAGAGTAGTGTAAACCTTTGCCTTGTGTATCCTTTCCACTTCTGCAAGTGAGTAGCTTAGGGACTTCCAGAGCCCAAGACTGTATCTGGATCATTGTCTCTGATAGCTGTCTGTGCACATATCCTCCATGAATTTGTCTAAACCTTTTTTGAACTAATTTATATTTTTGGCTTCCATAGCATCCTGTGGCAATGAGTTCCACAATTTAATTATGTGCTTTGTGAAAGAGTACTTCCTTTTGTTTGTTTTAAATCTGCTGCCTGATAATTTCATTGGGTGCCCACTTGTTATGAGAAATAATACATCACAATTTACTGTTTGCTTTTCCACATTTTTCTTAATTTTTATAAACATCTACCGTAGTTGTCTTAACTTGGAAAACTAATGACTGTATCTGGTGAGTTAAGAGCCATAGCCTAATTAGTCTCTGTCCAGGGCCTGTTCTGTAGCTTAGATAATGTAGCTTTCTCACCCTGTGGTGAATTTGTCCTGATGTTCCCATGTCTTCCTGAGGTGAGATGACGAAACCAGTATGTAGTACTTAAGATGTGGATGCACTGGGTTCTAGTAATATCCTGTATTAGTGTAATCTCTTTGGTGTAGCTGTCTTCTGTTACCACAGAAGCTGGTATCACTTAGAGCAGCTGCATAGCTCTTAATTTGGACTCCCAAGATCAGCAGAGGCCTAAAAGCTACTGATGTACTCAGTATGAAGCAGTGTCATAGGTTAGAGGCATGTTTTCCTCCAGTAATGAAGGCTTATTGCTTATGTTTTCAATTCATGCTCAAGAGTCAAAAAGCGAATATGGTATTCGTGTCTCTTCTGATCTGAGGGGCACAAATCTAGAATAGCCACAACTTACACTTTTGAGTTACAGTAGCTGTACTTGTTCTGAGGCATCATTCTGCTGGGGCGTTATGCTTTGAGACTTCAGCTGATGTGATCTCATTTATTCAACTAGGGAACCTTCATGGCAACATGTCACTAGTAGGTCTGGAGGAATCATGTCTGCAAGTTGATTCAGATCCATGTTTTATTCTGTGTGGGTGTTCATTATTATGTTAGTTCAGATCCCAAGTGCGCTCATGGCATCAATTTCTTGATTGTGACTGCTTACCATGCTTTGGTTTGTGTCTCAGAGATGGCAAAGTGTCTTCCTTTCAGTTGAAACTATACTGCACTCAGATGAGTCCAGAAAGATGTACTCAGCAAGCATACCTAATACACTCCAGTTATTGCTGGCAATATACTGTCCTGTGGCCTAAGCTGGAGCTTGGCCAGCGTGAACTCCCCTGAATTGGTGTGTAGTCCTCAGCACTATTTTGCTCTACAGCTAAACTCATCTTGCACTGTGCTGTTAGCTAATGTAGGCAATGCAGATCTCTGTAGAAGTGTTAAAATATTTTTAAACAGAATTAAACTTGCCACTAAGTTACTTATACATGAGTCCTTTAGCATATATTGTAGAGCATCTCACCACTATTACCACAGATCTTCACAGTACAAAAACATTAAGCCAGGTTCATGTATTGAGAGGAAGTTATCTTAAGGTCACATAAAGACATATGTAGTGGAGGTACAAGTATAATTTGGATTGATTAAGTCTTAGTCTAATGCCTGTGTCAAGTCTTTTTTTCCAGAATAGTCTTTATTTCCAGAATAGATTAAAAAGAAGGAAAATACTAACAGCCTTAATTTAAATAAGAATTGGGCTTTGTAACTGGAGAGTCCTTTCATAACTAGTACTTTGTGATATTTTGCTGTGACATTTGATTGGCAAAACACACTGCTGCAGACATTCCAGAGCAACCCTGGGACGTTATTGATTGTTTTGACTCTGCAATTAAAGTCACACTTCTGTTCAGGTTTTTGTGCCACACCTGTTGCTGTAACCTATGAGATACTCATCATTCGGTTGTCTGGGATTAAAAAAAGAGAAATCAATATTCTGTCTGTTTGTAATCAGGCATATGCTGCAATTCCTGCCTATTACTTGAGGGGCTTAATGTATATGTACGTATTCCCAGGCAGCATTAAGCCTGATGCAAACCAAAAATACTGTGTTTACACAGTTAGGCCAAGCAGTTCCAGAAACATACTGAAATTATTGCTTATTCACAATGTATTCGTGCCATGCAGGCATGGTAACATTGTCAGAGGGAGGAAAAGGTACTACTAGGAGCGGTTTCTTAATAATTCCAGAGAAAGTAACTCAGCCTTCATTCTTGCTCTTGGAAGCACAGTGGGCTAGATCAGTTGTTTTAAGTCAGCTTTGTGCATCCCTTAAGCCTCAAGCAGAGCTTTCATGCCTTCTCTTGCTATGCTGGCATGACAGAGAGGGGAGACTTCTGAGCAGACTCCTGCCTAGGAACAGGTAGAAGAAAAACTGGTTTGTGTTTGTTGGTTTTGTGTATGCTGCATATGAGATGGATGTTGAATGTGTTCTTTGCTATTTCTTTTGCAGTTTGGGCTGCATGAAATTTCTTCTGCAACTTGAACCAGCAAAGAGGTGTACTAAAAAGAGACTTCTCAAGAAAGCATTAGATTACTTCTTGAACAGAAGTGAAAATAATTGCATTATTAATAAGTTAGATGTCAGGCCATCATGCCTTTGACTTGAAAGAATAATTTTATGACATCACTGTGAATCAGTGCAAACTTTAAGAAAATGTTTATTTTTATCTCCTAGGCTACACGACATGCAGAGATGGTGGCAATTGATCGGGTCCTTGACTGGTGCAAGCAACACAACAGAGAGTATACAGAAGTGTTTGCACACTCGGTATTGTATGTAACTGTAGAGCCTTGTATCATGTGCGCAGCTGCCGTGCGCTTGATGAGTATCCTTCCATGCTTATTCATGCTGGGAAACCATATGTCAAAATGTTACTCTTCTGGCAGTGAGCCCACAGAGAAGGGCTTGATACTGTCAGGCAAAGCCAAAGGGGATAACATCTTCTGGTCTGGGAGCCTGCACCCACCTCCATTGGCTGCATGCTAAATGGCGAGATATTCAAGAATGAAACGGAAATTGCACAATTGCGACAAACAACACGTTCTCTTAGGGATGTAAAAATACATTTTAGAGATATGTTATTATGTAAAGTGAGCTAGTCTCAGTTCAGTGTTCAGTTCTGAATGTTGTAACAATCAGCGAACCATGGCTTTATGCCTCTGCTTTGGGATTCTTGCTTCTCCTTTTCTGAGGAAGGTGGATGTGTGCATCTTCAGCAGGACATCTTGCATTACTCAGAAGTAAGCTCTGATTTTATGAGGGAAGAATTGTAGTACAAACTAATTTAGTTTGAAAAGTACAAACACATTTTAGTGAATTTAATGACTACTTAAATCAGGCTACTGTATTTCCTGCTCACTTTTCACTTTAGCGTAATACCTTAACTTGTTTACATAAATTCCACGGGTCGTATATGGCTGTCAAAATGAGCGATTTGGAGGCTGTGGCTCAGTTTTGAGCATCTCCTCTGATGATATGGTAGACACAGGAGAACCATTTGAAGTAAGTTATAAAATGTTTTCCTTTGTTTTTCAGCTAGGGTACTTGTACCTAGCTTTTTTACCATGCTTTTAGAATGTTATGCGTCCAGTATAAGAGGACTCAGATGAAGGGTGATCAAAGTCAAGTAAACTTGACTTAACAAGAAAATAATGTTAAAAAAAATTAAGTCCTAAAAGAAAAAAAAACAATTGAGGAAAAGCCTGATGACAATCTTAAAATATTTAAAAGGATGTGTCAAAGAGGAAAGGAAAGAATTATAGTGGTGGAACAAGGTAAGGAATAAATATATCTAAAAGATGTGTAATACTTAGAACAGTAAGTGTATACTGCAGGAAGAGATGAGGTAAAAATTATTTTAAACTGCAGAATGTACAAATACATAATCAATAAAGATCAAGTAACAGAAACTTACTAAGTTACTGGGTTTTAGCTGAACTACTGGAAATTATTGTATTTTTGCTCCCAGTCTACCCCTATATGAGGTAAATGCATTACTTTAGACTTACTTCATATAGTTCCAATCTCAAAATAAATGTGGACTGCAAAAGTAGCAGAAGAGATTTAGTGTAGATATTGGGAAACTTTCTGAACAGTAAGGTTACTGAAGGACTAGAACAGAGTCTCTGGGGAGAATGAGCCATCTTTGTCATTTAAGAAAGGCTGGACAAGCATTCAGTGGAGGTGTAGTATACATAAATCTAGCTCCTTTACAGCATTATATTAGTATACCTATACATACATATAGAAAGAGAGTATTTATAGCATTATATTTATTACATTATACATAGTTGTAGAGGATCCTGCTTTATACAATGGTACTGATTAGGGTTCTTAAAGTTCTTTTCCATACAACATCTATGATTTAATGAATGTAAAAACCAAGTAATATATTTCAGCATTGTAAATAAGCACTATAGGCTTTGGGCTCAGAAAGAATTTCTATCAGCAAGATGACACTGTTTGACAGTCCATTGTAAACATATTAAGCACCTTTCTGTCAGGGTGTTTGTGAGACTAGCATCTGAATTAATTTGTGTAGTCAGTACTGGAAGATTGTTCATCTGCTGACATTTGCATGTGGTATTTAATTTTTCTATATGTTCAGAAGAAAAACGGAGAAGATTTTTCCTTTGTTTCTCTAGGCAACTGCAGTGGGATGTATAGGTGTAATAGATTATTTTCCAGCGTGGATGGAGATTCATTCAGTGTTAGTGACATTTAAAGGTTTTGTCATTAATGTTCATGGCCTGGAAAAAAATTTTGGAAGGACAGAAAAGGTCTGAGAAGTGACTGCTAGGAATAAAGAATTGGTGCGTGGACGAATGTTTTCTGGTAGGGCTCTTAGGTACAAATACCTTGGTGTATTCTTTTACATTTCTAAGTGCTTGAGGGGTATATGAAGTAATCTGGAAACACATTAATAAGAAAGAAATTGGAGATTGCATTAAAATGTTATGTAAGTTACTAAGAAAGTTTGTTTTGCCTAACTTTAAGTTATTAGGGAAATTGTTTACTCTGCTAAGCCTCAACAAAGTATATTTCAAAGGTAGTAGGTATTCAGCCTCAAATTTTCAGACCCCCAAATTGACAGTACAGTTGTTGCCAATTGTTCTGTACTTAAGGCATTATTGTGAAGCATGGAATGTGTTATTCTCAGATGTGCTCATGAACCATCATTCTAATTTGAACAGTGCGTTTCTGGCTATCGTGCCAAAGAAGCGGTGGAAATGTTAAAAGCTTTCTACAGACAAGAAAATCCCAATGGTAAGTTTCACATTAATGGATCCATTTTGATCCCAGTCTAATTTAAAAGAATGCTGCCACTGGCATTACTGTAATGCAATTCTGATGTTTTTTCTCCCTTTCTGTTTCTTCTTGGCAGCACCAAAATCAAAAGTACGAAAAAAGGACAATCGTAATTAGCCTGATGGGGGACAGAAACTGACCAAAAAATGATACATGAAGGTGACTCCAGCATCCCTCTCTTTAAAAATGTACGGTCCAATTAAACTATGTCTGATGTTCTGTACTGGTTTTACTAATTGGATACTTACTACCTGTTCCTTTTTGTTTCTATGTATGTGATTTCTCCTTATCATACATGACCAAGGAGAAGACTAAGTGGCTGTTTTTAGAAAAAGGAAAATGTATGGTTCAAATTCACTTGTTTACAGCCAGTTGGATCCATTAAAATGATGCCCTTCTGTACATTCTGGTGTATTTTCTTTCCTTATGTCCGTGGAGAAGCATCTTGCTTTTCAATAGTAAATGTTTGCTTAGGGAAGTAAGTATTATCTCTTGGAACATTACGTTTGTAAGACCTTCACAGTCCTTGTGTGTATATTTAATCAAAAGGCATATAAGGAATTGTACAGTCCTTGAAGACCTGAGATAAGACTGGTTTTTTGTTTGTTGGGGTTTTTTTATGCACCTCTTTCAGGCCACTTCTGAAAGTCATGTACATATGTAGACAGGTATATGTGCAGCATCACATATCTCAGTTTGTGTGTGCTATTGCTTAGTAAGTGTAAGTAAGCATCACTTGGCTGCACATCATCTTCATACAAAGTTGTGGAGAAAATGGCCACAACTCTTTAGACTGTCCACTCCTTTTGTGAATATTAGTATAAGAAATGCTCTGTTGTTAAGAATCTGCTAAGAAATAGAATTTGGTTTTGGCTACTATATTATAGTAACTGAGATGGGCAGATGCATGTGAAAACCAGGAAATGAAATTGGTAATAGTGTGAAGAAAATATATTTGAGATACTTATCTTTTTATAAGAGCGGTTGGCTTTGTAATTTCCATGTACTTTGCTTGGCCATGCAGTAATTTATAATCCAGAAGAGGGCCTTACAGTTCCACTAATGAATTAAGAATACAAGTACAGTTCAATCTTGATTATATACCTCTTAGCGGATACTTGTGAAACTGTTTATAGTCTATTCGGCTGATATTCAGAAATTCAAGAAATGCCCTAACTTTTTTTTTTTTTTTAATGCAAAAGTGGTTAGAATTTTGTGACTATAAAAACTGAATACAATTAAGCCTTTTAGATATTTCAAATAAATACTTTCCAAAGTGTTTTTTTAAAAGAGCACTAAAAGCATTACTTTGTCACCATTGCTCCTAATAGCTTAGAATTTGTGTTTTGTGTATTTACTTATTGTTTAGAGAGTAACATGGGAAAGAAGCATTTTTACCATAATAGCTATTTTCAGAGTTTAGAAACATCATTCTTTTTACTGACATCTGTGACCTATCCTGTTCTCCCGACCATTACTTACAGCACTCTTTCAGTCTTTTCCTTTTCATAACCAAAAGAAGTTATGACTCTGTTTGTAGAATTCCTCAGCTTCAGAGCTCCGAGGGCTCACAAACCAGACAGCTAAGCTGGAAAAGCTATTTAGGCAAAGACTGTTCTGAATTACTGCGATGGCTTTATTGGAAAAAAACGGTCACACCCATGGTTACAGAATTTGGCTGGTGATGTAAGATAGCTCTTTATCTGTATGGATGCATACGTTCAGTTCCTCAACTGGACCATAATTTTCTTGTACCTTGAAGAAGTCACTGAAGTCCAAATTAAAGACATTACACTTCTAGCTTGTCATTGACATCAGTGCAAGAGGAATTGGAGCCTACAAATTTTTTTGGACTGGGACCTAAATCAGCACCTGTTCTTCTGCAGAGGGGATAAGAACAATTTCTTTCCCCACTACCCTCTTTCAGAGAAGCATGTTGTTAGCATTTGGGTAGTGTGACAGTAGGAGCCATGTAAATAAGTAGAAAGATTACTGGGAGTAGGACAAAATACATTTTAAAGGCTCTGTCCAATTCTACAGTTCTCAGAAGTGAAACAAGTATTTTGCAACAGGAATCAGTGGTAACTTGTCACTTAAAAAACAGTTTAAAAGTCTTGCTCAAAGCCAAAGAGACTGGAGAGGGTGGCAAAAATAAAAATCTCTCTTAAGAGTGATCAGGGGTAATAATGTGCATCTTAGAAAAGGGGTATGAAAGAGGAATAGCATAGCAAGCTAAAAAATATGCTATTACAGAAAGGTTATAAAAGATGCTTTAGTGTAATGTGTGAGCAAAAAAACCCAGTCTAGTATTAAGAGGCACATTTGGATGTGTGGGGTTTTGGTGGGGTTTTTGTTTGTTTGTTTTCAGTATAACAACTAGTTTGGGGAACAAGCTGTTAAAAGATGTTAAAAGCAAAAATGTAGCCCATTCTCCTTAAAATTCTATTACTTAAGAACAATACCTCTGCACCTGCCTGTATTTTTATACAAGGGGGAAATTAACTCGTGCTTGGAGACAAGCCGCTCATCAGAGCCATGGCATGACATCTCAACAACTGGCACAGGAGTGGCTGCCCCCTGCTCTCCCCCCGCAGGCAGTACTGTGCTGTCCTCCCGCCCTGCTGTTGGCCTTCGCTTGCCCTCAGAGGTGTGCCTGGGCTGCTGCTCCTAACCATGAGCATCGTTGCTGTTGTTTAGAGTCGGACTCACAAATGTGAGTGCTGCACGAGGAACTATGGAGATCCTGGGCAGGAGGCTCTAGGTTCAGGCTCAGAGAAATGTCTCCGTAGCTGAGCTCGGGAGGGCCAGAAGGCAGCCGTGACAGTTACAGCCCTATGAGCTGACCAGTTTCAGTGCTCCAGATCAGAAAATGAAGGTAACAAGAAAGAGAGTTGGAGAATACAGAAAGAAGGATGTCAGAAAGAGAATGGAACCATTCTCGCAACGCCTGTTCAGTGAGGAGACAGTTGCTCATGGTTGTGGTAGCACAGGCTTGGTTTGTAATTGCCGCTACCAAATAAAATCCTGCTGCAAACCACTCGGAAGCACCCCAGGAATCAAGAGCTGAGGGGTTGCACAGCCTGGAAGAAGTGCTGCTGTCTGCTTGCTGGGGACCTAATTCACAGTCTTTGGCTATAGCCCTAGAAGAGCGTCAAGAGCAACAGCTTTAATTGTTACTGCTACCTGGAAAGCTCAAAGTAGCAGCTTATAAATGATGCTATTCTTTTTCAGAGTGCTTTTACTTTGATCTAGTTGTGTCTAGGTTTTCATATAGCAGGCCTCAGGAGCAGCAGTAAGTATATTTAACTGGCTTATTTAAAGAGGTTTAAATGCTTCGCATCACCATTTTTCTCTTGCCGCTTGATAAATAAATAGGTAGGCTTCAGCGTTACATTTACCTTGGACTGCATTTTTGCCAGTTCATCACAGGCAAACATGATTTTAATTCAGCCTTTGGTTTGGTTGTCAATAGTCTGACATCAAAATATATTGAACCAGCTAGGAGGGCAAAGAAGCAAAACAACACGGCTTTGTCTCTGCTAAACCGATTACAATTGACAATCCAAGGCTATAATAAATACGTCTTGTGACTTGCACACGAGGAGAGCCTGAATTTAAATTACAGCTTTGGGTTTTGAAATGCTCACTGATCCATTCCATTCCCATTAAGAGCACCTTCCGCTCTGCAAAATTAAGTGATATCTTTACATGACAGTTTAGTTAATTTATTTTTTGATATGTGCATTTATGGAGTTTCTCCATTAAGCTTTTGAAATGTCTGTAGGTCCTGTGCATTAATGTAAATGTGCCATGGCCCATAATTACCTTTGGCAGGCTTAGGGCACTGATAAAAAGATTACATTTTTAAAAACTAAAGTCTTCAAACTTCCCTGGTGCTTGGCAGGAAATCTATTTCTGTGTTTTATTTGGAGCGAGGCTGGGAAGCCTGCAGCCAACAACTCCAGTGTAGGCAGTAACTGTTACATTTTAGAAGAAAATACATTTGACGCTAAATGAGAGAAGGGGAGAGGAAGACAATTAGTGTGAGAGTACTAGAACCAGCTGTTTATTTGCTTTGCCTTGTGGCTGCCAATATATACTCTTATCATTAAACTGCATCTAGAAATGGGGTATTTTCTATGAAATTACTTTGCAAAACATGGATCTTTGTCTTTTTAAGGGGCTGTCCCAAAGTGAGCTTATCTTCCTCTTTCACAATAGCTCTGTGCTAGCCAAGAATGCTGGATTCTCCCTTTGCCTCCTCCTCCCTCCTTGCTAAAAATGAACTTTTCAGGGAAATATGGAATTCAGAGAAGTTTGAAGGAGAGCAGATGGCCAACAGTGATCCAATAGGATGTAAAACTTCAGTTAGGTAGTTGCTTGGCAAGCAAGTACAAGTAAGCCCGTGATGTTTCCATAGTGATGTTTCCACATGGTGCCTTCCTTTTGTCTTTTAAAAATCTAAGTGATTAAAATAAAAAGAGGGGGTATGAAAAAAAAAAAAAAAAAAAAGAAGGGTTCTGTACACCTGAACATTTAGTGTGGTATAATTAACTCTGCCACAAGGCAGTGACTTGGGCTTGTTGCAGCTTTCTGGCTGAAGAGTGATATACACTGACCTCAGCTACGGTCGCACTCACCAGCCTCAGTTGCTGTGGTGCTTGTGGGGGCCGCCCGTGTTGCTGGATAAAGCAGGGACAGCTTCTGAAATAACGTATCACTCTGATTGTAGTGCGCCAGGAGGGGCAATTGCTCAGGCGCTGATTTTTGTGGTGTCAGGATTTCACGTTTGCATATTGGGGAAGGTTTGCCGTGGCACTTCTCTAACCTTCAGAGCTTTCTCTACATGCAAGAAGGCAGTGTAATAAAAATTGATACTTCCCATGACTTTGATTCCTACATTCTCTTTTGGAGTCTGAGAGGTAGCCATTACAGTCACATTAATTTGTGAGGATATAAACAACTGCCGTTATCTGTGCAGCCATATTACAGAAGAGAAACAAGATTTGTAGGGAGAGGCAGTATCTTTTATTAAGCCAAATGATAGAAAAAACAATAGGGACACCGAGTTCAAAAGCTTACCACCTTTTCCCACACACCCAGTGAAAATAAAACAAAAATAAGTACATGTTTGTATATACCATCTCCCTGCAAACCTTGCTTGTCAAATTTGTCCAATTTTTTTCAGGAAAATCATCTGGTTTGAGCAGGAAAAGAGGTTGTAGAAGACTGGCTCTGCCCCTAACTCCCCAGCAGACCCCTCCACTGCCTCTGCACAGGCACACTGGCATGTGCACCAGCACTTTGTGAGGACTCAGTGCAATTTTCCCTTCCCAAAAGCCTCCCAGCAAGGTGCTGAATGCACCAGCTCATTTACTGAGTCCCTCACGCTCGAGCAGGGAGACTCTCTGGAGAAGAAGCAACTTCCTAGTGGGAGTGCTGTGGAATAGGGGGAGAGAAGTTCGCATTACCTGTGGTTTATGAATCCCAGCCTGAACTCTCCCAAATGCAGGGGTATAAGCAAATGAAGTCAGTTAAGCATGGGAACTAAGTTGCCCAACTGTCCTGTGCTTTGGCCTCACCTGTACACACACACCTACCCAGCAAGAAAACCTCCTGCTTGCATAGTGGCCAGCCTGGTATTACTAACCGTGACCCTGGAAACAGCAAATACTTGCTCTTTTAAGAAATTAATTTTCCAGCCCTCTGCGACTTCTTTCTAGACGAGCTGTGCAGCACTTGTACTGGCAGCACCAGCAGCAGCCTGAATGAATCATTCAAAACTACACCTGCTTAGTGCACTTTTTAATACTTCAGTGTGTTCATCCTGTCAGGAAGCTCTATCAGGATGCTCGAGCTGCCAGTGACAACAGGGAAGGCTGAAAGCTCTCAGCCGCAGTTGCAACAAAACCTTGATTACTTACAACAAAGGGTGAAGCGCCCTTTGTTCTAATTAATCAAGGTTTTGTTGCAACTGTGGCTGAGAGCTTGCCACCCCAGGGAAGATCTGGCAACTTTGGTGTGTGCAGCTACAGCTCGGGGAGTTTCAACCTATGGATTTACCTATAGATTTACAGAGTCCTTGGAGTGCCTCTGTGCCACAGACGGCAGTTTGGGAATGGCATTGTAATGGGTTGGAGCTGGGCCGAGTGGAGCAGCTCACGTCTCTTTACCATCTTTACTTTAACCCAGTGCTGCGGGTGTTTTCTCAGTGCTTGCTCACTTCAACGTGTTGTACTGAAAGTTTATTCAGTTCGTTCCTGCAGGTCTTAGTCCAGTTGGGTGAGTCTTTAACCCTCCTTTATACCCTGTGGCAGAGCTACCAAGTGCTCCCATTTGGAGCCACCTGCCTGTCCATTTCAGATTTCAGACCACCATCAGGCAGCACTGTTCAGCAGCCATCAGCACTTGCCCATGTGCTGAGGCTGTACTTGTAAACCTAATAACTCCAATATATCTTTGTGTCTGGTCCTGTGCTGAGCTCAAACTCAGCTGCACCGAGAGGAACGTGCCTCCCTATTGATCTCGCACAGCATTTTTTCATTTTGCACCTTCTTTTCTTTCCTGCAGCCCCCCCAACAGAAGTAAGGAGCTGCACTGCGTAGCTCAGGAGCAGCAGCAGTGAGCAGCCTCAGCCCTCTTGCCTTTCTGCCGCTCCAGCTAGAATAACACCAGCTACCAAGAAGGGATAACCCACAAGGAGCCTAATGAAACAGCAATCTGGCATTAAGATGTGTATACAGTTGCCATTTGTTAAATTGACAGATGACATTTGGAACATGCAGCCCCTATTCATTTTTTTTAAAGCTAAATACTCTCTTGGAATAAAGTCTTTGCCATTAGTCTTAAAGCTGATTTCCAGCCCAGACAGGGCCAGCTGTGCTTTTACACATTTCTGGGCGCAAGGTCAGATTCCTAGCAGCTATAAGATTTTTTTTTGCAGTGAACTGGACAATTCATGAACAATAAACAATTCCCTGCCTCCCAGATTACGTTGGACCCTACCTTTATTTCCCCCCTCCACTACTTTTCCATGTAGAATTCTTTACATAAGAAAAAAACATGGAGTTTTGAGAAAACATTTTTTGATCAACTTGAATTTCATCATCTGCTACCTAGTCCCACTTGTCTACATTTTTATGTATCTACAATAAGAAGGTGCCAAAGGGAAGCTCCAAACACCTTCAACAACAGTTTAAAATTTATTCATGAGCAACAAAGACTCAGCTTTCTTAGAGACAAATACCTCAGACATTATATTTTGGGAACAGTTAAGAGTGTGAAGGGACTCAGCTCATCCAACTCAAAAGCATAGAAATCATGGTAAAGACACGATATTCCTTTACACCTTCAAATCACTGTCAACACTTTCAATAGCATACTTATGATAACTTCCATTTCCAGCTCCAGAAATACTTAGAAGAAATAGGTGCCTAAACTTTACCAAAGTTGTACTCTTAGACAAGTACTTGGCTGTTACTTCATATGCTTCTTCGTCAGTTTTATTGATAAAGGTCCAGAAAACTCATCTTACTGTTTATTTAATGTCTTTTCAAAGTCATTGCATTTTAACACTAGGATGTCATTCCACTACTGCTATGCTGCCACTTCAGCTTATTCTTACATGTAAAAGAGCAAAAATTAAGCCTTCCAATATGCAGAAAAGTTGATAATTAGATGGCTACTATTGACTGAAAGCAGGGAAGGACCTTCCATGGGTGCACGCCAGGTATAAGTGTTTAGAAGATAGCATAGTTTCATGCCATGTCCTTTCAATGACTAAACCAAGGTTGGCAAAAGGTAAAGTCTCTTGACAGATGTTTTTTCCGGCAGCTAGGGCAAGAGAAGCCAAGAGCATGGCCAGCAACCCTCTCACTCTGCATCAGATTTGCCAGGAGTCACAGCCACTCAGGAGCCACAAGAGGAGCAAGAGCCTGCAGAATGTTTGAGTCACAGGGACGTTTTCTTTCTTTAAGTAAAAAAAAGGAAAAAAAAATCTTAAATGATTTACATATGAATTGCTTCTAATGAGGACACACAAGCTCAGTTTTCCAGCAGACTTTCAACAAGGCCAAAATTAAGGATACAATTACATGGCAGAATACTAGACTGAGATCTTCATGGTTTTTATGTCAACAGTGAAGTCAGCCACTGCTGGTGGGTGGGAAGCAGCTCTCTTTAGGGATGTTGAGCTCGTTGATTTTCTGATTACTTCAGAGAATTTTAAAAATAGCAAATTATAATAACAGGCCTATAGACTCTGTAGCAGCTTTCTGATTAATGTGAAACTCAAGATATATGCTAAGTTCTTGTCCATAAGGTATGCTGTTCATTTTCTAGATGCTATTTTAACCTGTGTCTTCTGAGTCACATTAGTCAAAACAATTGGCCTGTAATTTAATTACTGCAAATGGTGCATCAGTGAGTTATTTCCTAGGAAGGAGAGTTAAGAAAACCCAATACTGCAATTAATGCTGAAATGGAACCTTTCTGCTTTGGCCTTTCAAAAATTTTTCCATATGACAGGAGCCAAGTGAGACTGAAAGAGTTTAGAAAATTCTATTAGAAAGTCATCTTCACCCAGAGCTTTCCCAGAGACCAGAGGTTTTATGACTCCCTTTTATTTCTTCCTCTGCTTTGGGACTACCTAACTGTTGCCTAATTTCCTGCAGAATTATAGGTATTTCCAATTTACTTAAAAGATCTTGAGTCTGTTCAGCTGTGCAAATGACTCAGATTAAAGGATTTTAGAACTCAAAGGAGATGTCCTTAAGGTCCACAGAGTTTGTAGATTGTATGACAGATGATCATGCTCAGGAATCACATAACACCCTGCTTGCTTTCCTTCCCAGACTGTACTGCCAGCAGTTCCCAGACATTTCTTCGTGGCTCTTAAGTTCATCTTTTCCACCATTTTGTGAGCAAAGGTTTCTCCACTTTTCCTTCCCATAGAAATGTAAGTACAATGCAGCTATGCATCTGAGTCCCATTAGGCAAGAGACCCTCTTTCTATTGCTTCTTCACAACCATGCAGCTTGATAATTTAGAACGGTAACATTTAGGGCCCAAGCAGATTAATCAACAAAATCAGCAGCATAAAGAAATCTTGGTGGGATTCAGAGACTCTCCCAAGCTGTGGTAAGGATACTGGAAAGGTTTTTAAGCCATGCTATGTCCAAAAGCACCATGAGGTGAAAAGCATAGCAAGTTCTGTGATCACCCCTTCAACCTTCCTTGTAGAATATCATCTTTCATTTCTACCGTGTATCTTGTGGGTACTTTGGGTCATTCACACTCTAGATGAAGATCAGGCCTTGCTGCACCTGCTAGCGGGCTGAAATACAGTCTGCCTGTGCCTGACTCATCCAGAACATCTTGGACACACACACATTCAGGTGGCGAGTATGCTTGGACTTTTTCCTTGGGAGATGTCCAGAACATAGCCTGTGGCCACACAGTGTAGGTTCCATAAGCTGTGCAGATGGCACACAAGTTTGAACTTATGAATGAATGTAAGACCCCTCTTACAGGCAGTTGAGCTACACTACTGAGTGTGAGGACTCATCCACTTAGCAACTTGGCTCAACTAGGCTACCATTGCCTTAACACTTTCCAAGTAGTGCCCTCCAGGGATGGTATTTCATACAATCCATGAAACATCCAGGCGATATTTCAGTTTGGCTTAGAGAGTGTGCTTATCTTCTGCCTGACAAAATAAAAAGATCGGAAATAGAGGGGAAAAAAATGGCACAGAAAGGAAAAATTCAAATAAACACAAAAGAGATGGCAAGTCAGAGTGCCACAAAAGCAAAATGTTAATATGCAACATCATTAAAGCTTTGATCCTGTGAAATGTGTAGAGAACACATGAGAGCCTGTTTTACTTACACGGAAAGAAAACAGTCCTATTTCCGATACATTTATCTTCTAACTTCATTTTGCTAAAAACATGTTTGGTTTTAAATAAATTACTTTGGGAAAAGTCAAGAGAAATGGGTGTGATGGAGGAAAAATAAACACTAATTAAAAAAATGATCCATGCACCCACAGAACATGGTGGATTCAGCTATTTCTAGAGGCTGAAGGAGAAGAAATGGACTGAACTGGTTCTACCCTCCATAGCAGGTTGCTCCAGAAGATCTGTGCCCTTTGTCCTTCAAGGTAGAGAGCAAGACATAAGGAGATGTAATCATAATGAGCCACACAATTTACATACTCCAGGTCTTTTACTTGATCTTTGCAGTAGCTGATCTTTAATACATGCTGTATTTGGGGAGACTCAAAGTCTGGCATGACAAAGTTCGGGATTGGACTGGATGCAATATTTCTGCTGTGGGAGAGCTGGCTGTTAAGAACTATTTCTATTAGACTCTGCTCTCCACCACTTCTAGCTACCTTCTAGAAACTGGTGAACTGATGCTTGTTTTGGCAGGTGGCTTTACCACTCCAGGTAGACTCCTAGTGGGAAACCCTACTAAAAGTCACTTGTCTATACCCACGCTTCCCTTCCCTCTCCCTCTAGAAGTCCTACTGGTTCAGTGTATCTATATCCCACTGGAGTCAGACTGTATTTGGCTGCACACCCCTGCACCCTACAGCGAGTGTACAGCAACCATGCTGGGCTTCAGTGATCACACCACGCTTGATCTGCCAAGCACACATGAGCTCAGAGCCTCAAAGGTCCTCTCCACCACAGGATGCGTATGTTAATACATCATGCATGTGTTTAGTTTTAAGGGCAATTCAGACATGTGTTTGACTGATAGAGCAGATGTACCTTTTGTTTCCCAGGGTATGTATTTTCAGCGACTCCTAACTGGCCACAGTTTTCAGATCCCATGGCTGTTCCTGTGATGCAGTATAATAAGTGAAGGCAGATAATCCAGTTCTCAGTGTCTTTGCCTGAAGAGATATAAATCATATTGTAGGTATTATTTCTTCACATGTTGTGTCATTTGCTGAGCAATTAAATGTGTGCTGCTGGAGGATTAGTAAGTGTGCCAAGGCTACAGAACATAATGCAGCTTCACAGCAAGAGATGACAATGCAATTCTTTAATACTGTAATATTATTTCATGTAAAACCAGCTGATGTAAAATCAGTTCCATGCTAAATCATGTTTTCCCTTTCAGTCCTTTTAAACTTTAAAAAAACCCAACAAGTGGGAAAGATACCAACAGCCCATAAATAATCTCTAAATAATGTGTTACAGACTGATGGTAAGCAGCACTCTCACAAACCCATATTTGTATTAAAAAACCTCATATGCATACATTATATAGATAACAGCTGAAAGTAAATGTGATGAATGTACATCTACTTTACTATCCATTACATCTCATCTTTGTGAGAAAAAGCTATTTTTATTCCAAGCTATATATCTTATAAAATTAACAGCAACAATGTTTTAGTCACATCAAAATCTAAATGGCTACATCCAAGATGCACAATTGCATAGAAGTGTATTATAAACTATACATAAGTGATAAATAAACCACTAATTTTTAATAGAGCTCCACAGAGAAAATACCTATCACAAATGCTTTGGCAGGTAAATTAATAGATTAATCCTTGTAAAATTGCACTTCTTTCAATAAACATGACTCCGGGGTGTGATTTTGGACAGTATCTTCATAGTATACGACAGCTCAATATTAAGACCTCTGGGACCCAGAGTGGGTCAAAAGCAACCAGCCAGTTCAAAGGTTTTCGCTTTTAGCTATCTCTTTGAAAGCCTCTTGAGGGGCAAGGGGTGCTGATCCCCCCCCCCAGGTCCCAGGGCGGTATCATGAAAAGCCTGTCTCTGCGGCAAGGGTCGACTCCACCAGCCATTGCTTGAGAGGACTGAACAAATCACCCTCCCCTGCTCTATGGAAAATGTTCAGCTGTTGCTAGCACAGCAAATCCATGGCAGGAAAATCCGCTTCCAAATAATTTAGTCTTTATTTACTTAGGAAAAAAAAAAAATTAAAAGCTAAAAGGCTAATGAGATATTGGCATGGGAATTATTTTATAGTAATAAAATACTTTGCATGTTTCTAAGGGCACATCATGCACAGGTCCACAGAGAGTCCTTCAGAGAGGGATTTCCTGAGGACTTTGCACTCATACACAGAATTTGGTAGTGAGAAAGCTGCTGCTACCTCGGCCTGTCCCATCACACTAAGGTGGCAGGGTACAAGTTAATTGAAAAGACTAGGTGCAGCATGGGCAACCGGGGAAAGCAAGCAAGCAGAAAAAACAACTAAATGCCCTTGCTTTCTACATTAACTTTACATGCAAAGTTTTTTACAATGGTTTTTGAGCCTAAACTTGAAACTACTCCATATTCCAGCTCTATGGTCCCACTATTTATCTAGTTCACAAAGTTCCTCTTACACATCTGCAGTGTTTCTCGTTCATCTGCTTTTTGAATTAGTATATTCATATATAAATAAGCTAAATTAAGATATGCCTTACAGTCTAACTGGCAAAATGCGCTGGGAAATAAGAGTTCTTGCCAAGTTGTACCAGGAGCACGGATCAGGCTGCTGGTAACATGGAGGCTTTTGCTGTTCACAGCAGTAACACCTCAGAAAGGAACGAAGCAATCCAGAGCCCCAAGCTTCACATCTTGCCTCTGCCACTGACCCATGCAGACAGGGTGAGAGCTGCTCAGTGTCTCCACTTGCTCGTCTAAATTACAACATGCTCAGTAAATACATCAGCCTGGGGGGGTTTGAGGCTAAACTCTCGTCAACCAATTTTGATTCCTTCCATCATGTCTCTCATTAAGTGTAAAGCACCTCCAGGGAAAGGCAGCTGATTAAACAGATTCCTCAGTGACATAATGAATTCACAAAAGCCCTCCAGTTTCATTGAGGATGTTTTGGGAAAAATATCTTCAGCCACCGAGAGGGAGAATCACTCCATTTCCTCCGCCTCGGGGCCTGACAAATCTTCTCCACCCAGCCCTGGGAGGGTGCTACAAGATCCTTGATGAGGCTGTGAGGGAGAAGGGGCAGGGACACAGCCATCTATCCATCCATCCATCCACCTGAGGCACCAGCACAGCAGCCCACTGCGCCCACACCAAAGCGTGCCAGTCACAGCCTCTTTGCTTTCTTTGGCACTCGCAGCCCAGCCAGCTTCCCCATGCAGCTCTTGTACCACAGCTCCAAGGCAGAGCTCTCAGAGACAGGCTCTGCACAGAGAGGTATTGCCTCTCGGCACAGGAAAGAAGTACGAGGCTTTTTCCAGCATCCAGATCCTGTTTTTAATGTGACTCAGCTCTGCAGAGTCCATAAGGATGACACGGGTTGTGCTTTATTAGCAGTTAGGTTAATGTTTGGAAATAAAAAGACTGATGGTTTTATCTGTTTAATCATTTGGTGCTGCCAAGAGCAACCATAAGCACAGCCCAATAGTGCATGAAGAGAGTACAGCTTGACATTCGTTTCCCACCACTAAAATCCAAACATGAGCATACAAGTTGTGTAGCAGGCTGGCAGGGGCAGGCAGCCAGCATCGCAGCTATTGCAGTGACTCAATGATCATAATTTTTCTTCATGGAGATTTTCAACCTCCCTGCAGTGGGAGGAAATAGGGATGGATGAGGTGGGCTAATATAAAAGTTTGGCAGTTCATTTGTGTTTGCCCAGGTTTCCTAAGCCCTCAACTGAATTAGGCTACAGAGATAAGGACTAAGACACCTCTAGTTTTTTCCCCTGTATTATTTCAGTTGTGTAGGGGAGTCCCCCTCTCTTTTTTCTTAAACCTTCTCCTCAGGTAAATTTTTTAGCAAACAGTAGCTGCAATGCAGATTCACCACATGTAGCCAGACAATGCTACTGACCTGCCATATACAGTCAGCAGCAGCTACAGCAATTTTTCACTGAAAAGCAATCGGATGGCTAGATTGTGCCATCACCTGGCATCCAGACAACACTGGATGTGGCAGATGCCATCAGTGCAAAGAGCAGAATAAGAGACAACAGGAGCCAGTGGACACAAGGATGTTGTCTTAACAGACAAGAGCTACCTCAGATAGTATTTATCACCATTTATCACTCCCTAAGTGCAGCTGTTAGATTTATTGATCATTTGAAACTTATGTAGAGCAGAGTTTGGTGGGTTTTGGCTGAGTTACACAGAACTCCTCTCCTTCTGTACACAGAGTCAAAGGGGAGAGAAGCCACTGAAACAATCACATTGGAGTTGCACTCCAAGCAAAGCTTCCTCAGATGTGCAAACACACGCCTTACCCGCTTCTGGGAAGGCATGTGGCTGTATACATCATGGTCCAGCTGGCCCAACAATTCCAAGTAAATATTGTGCTGTTGTAAGAGCCCTGCAGAGCTTATAACCGGCCACATAAAGTGCATTTTGTAAAAGCTTCTTAGCAGCCACACAAGTGGGCTGTCGCACAGGGGACTGGGTAGCCACATTAAATGAGACCAAGCTTCTGCAGGGCTGGCAGACCTGAAACTCAAGGACTCTGAGACCCTTAAAGCTTCTGCAATTGTCCTGCATCTAATTTCTTTCTCTTGTTTGTATTCTGTTGGTATATACTCTTTCCAGTCAAAAGGGCAGTAGCAGCAGCCCATGTTCTTGACCACCTTCTCATATGTCTGCGATACTTCCAAGAAAGAAAATGCTGTCAGGAGCTGCCCATAGCTTTAACATGTCAGCTCAACACTTTAAATCCTTCTTCCTCTGCCAGAGCTATGCTGTTTGCTAGCACAAAAATAAGCAGAGTCTGAGCTCTGCCCACTCTCCCTGCCTTTCCTCATATACTTACCAGAAAAATAACTGGAGCACAACTCCCACACATTGCACAAGATTCAGACTCAAGCAGCCCTAAAACAGGCTTTTTCCTGTCCCAAGTCTATGCTAGAACTAGTCAAAATTTAACACTTGCAAGATTATAATGTCTTTGGAGCAGGGGAGGGGTCAGGGGGAATCCAAATCTAAACAAACCTGAACACACCCAAAATGTGCTGCCACTTCCATGACTAACAGAATCCTACAGTCCAAAGCTAAAATAAAAATAAACAATGAAAAAAAAAATCTTGCTGCCACCACCACCTCTTTAACCCCAGCCTTAAGGCCACCTCTGCTCCACAACCACGTAGTTTCCCTCCAGCTTCACATTTTCAGCCTTGCCATCCTAATGAGAAACCCTTGCCAGCTGGATCCAGCTCCCAAAGCAATCTCTGTAATGAGGACAGGCACCTGGGGACCTACCTGCCTGGCTCAGGAGGAGAATTTGGTTTGTTTTTCCAATCCCCCATACTGTGGAGTCCTTTGAGGCCATGATAAGGGAGTGCCAGACCACCTGGCAGCAAGAGCAGATGAAGAGGGAGGGGACTGATGAAGATCTGAGATGTGGGTGGTATCCAGGGTGGGAGGAAAGGGTTAATCAGAGCCCTTGGATACAAGCACCCAGCTTTGATCCTAAGCCTGAGAGGTGTAGGGTGCTAGTGCACATTTGGAAAAACTGGCTTTTTGTTTTATACCTCTGTTTCTTTATTATGCCTTTCCCCCCCCTGTTTTGTTTGCTGTCTTTCAGTCACAGCTAGTTGGGAAGGGGAGGCTTCACTTTCTCATGAAGTTACTGTTCTGTCAAAGCCCATCTTTAAAAATACATTTTCTAAATATGCACTATTCACTCTTGTCCTCAGTAATTTGACTGGCAGAAATAAGAGCTGCAGAAGCAGATCTTGTCAGTCATTCTTAAGCCTTCCTTAATATGGAAACAATCACCTGACATTTAAACCATATTTTTAAAGAGGCACAGTGTGCTTAATAAGATGCACACACCTGGAGTCTCAACCTCTTTTCCTTTTCTGGTAAAAACTTATTTGGGGGGGTTGCAGATGTGCACGGGTGAGATAATAGATCCTTCCAGGTGACCCCTGAAACCCCATCCAGGCCTATTTTCTATTACTTTCTGTATATCCACTGGCATATATGTGTGCATCTGCATGTACCTTCCATCCTGCAGACCCCCAATGACACAGCTCCAAGCGCCTGTCTCATGAAATGCTAAAGATGAGTGTGTGCTTGCGTGCAGGAGAGGCACCGCACAGCACCTTGGCGGCTGTGGGAAGGGGAAGGCACGGGCATTTGCTCTGTAGTAGGTCATGTTGGCTCTGTGGCACAAGGTGAGCCCAATATGGAGGAGATTTTGCTATTTTTGGGCTAAGCTTTTTTTCTTTAGGCAGCACAGCAGAGATGAGGGTTTAATCACACATGGTCATCATTTGCATGTTGTGGACACAGACCTTATGTCGTGTAGCACCCACTCCTTTCAGACCTGCCTTCAGAAGTAGTGAGTATCCATGGTGCTGGCTGCACTCTGAGAGACACTCAGCAGCTTTAAAAGAAGACCAAGGAAGCCTGGTGCTGGGGTCCCAAATTATGTTTGGAGAGTGGTTCCACAACAAGCAAAACATTTATTTTTCATTAAAAGACCTCCTAAGAATTAACCAGGAATTATTCAATGGTAAATTTAGCTACAGTGTTTCTGGGACAGGATGTCCAGAGAACAAGCATCTTTCACCTTATCACCAGAACGTCTTAATTCTGACCTGAAACACAAATTTGGTGCCAGGTGTAGTACTGTGTTTGTGGTCTGCTGCAAATGCCAGACAGTAAGGGAATGTGTTGGTTTATGGCACACAAGTAAAAAGCACAGAACTAAGTTCAGCTGTGTTTGCCTTTGATGGGAAAGGAAATAATTACTCTGTTTGTTTTGCTTCCAAGATGGGAATAGCAAATGTCTTTCTCACCTCACTGAGAGGAAAAAAAATCACACCCAATATGGTTAAGGTGCACCCCTTTCTACTGAGCAGCATGACGACCTTGCAATTTGAATGTGATTTTTTATTTTTTGGCTCCTACCTTCTGTTTTTTCTTTCTTTAATGTGGTTTATCATTGAGAAATGCCTCATGCGTGAACATCTTCGGTTGTTTCCTACAAAATGGCAGAGCTCATAAATAAAAGGAAGGACTAGAGCAGAAGAAGTGAGGCTCCTTTCAAACATGCTCTTAGAGGAGCTGGTTTAACTGCAATCTGGAGGCAAATACTTGGCCACAGGGGAAAAAAAAAACCACCTTAAAATGAGCCATGCCAGTCTGTCACCAGGAGTGGGCAAGCTGGTCCTTTCCAGGGGCCCAAGGAACCTGTGTGGAGGATGTGAGCTGTGATACTGCCAAGGCTGCTGCTTTCGTTTGTTTGCTTTTGCAGTAAACGTGCTGCAGCTGAGATCACATTTTCCAAAGCTCAGATACACCTTCTGGAAAGCCAGTGGCCAGATGAGTGTTTTGATATTTATGTCCTGTGACCTAGGGCAGAACAACGGGAGCACAGCAGATATTTGGACTGGGAATGCTCACAGCACTGCTGCTTTTTGACCCACTGCATGACCCTTTGGAGACCCTCCTTCATTTTTCAGCCACTGGATGCGATGACACAAATTTCTTGACGTGCAGCATGGCTTGCTCTGAGCAAAGGCCCTGTGAAAGGGGAGCCCTTCGGCACAGCTCACACATGAGCTCCCCTCCTCCCCTCAGCTCTGGTGACAGCAACCTGTGTCCCTGCATTACTTCTTGGCCTCTGTCCCCTCGCAGTAAGGTGATCCACAAAGTGAACATTAGAAGGTGTTTTCCGGGCCAAGGATTTTCCCCCGGCGCTTTCAGAAAGGCCCATCTGCTCCTCTCAGGGCTGGCATTGCCTCCAGCCAGCCTCTGCAGCTGAGCGCCAGCCCCCGCGTGAGCCGGCAGTCACTGCCCCAGCTGCATTTCATTCTGGCTGGGCTACTTTGATCAATCAAAGCAAATCAAGAGCAGGTCAAAGTCAGGCACCACGTGGGTTTGCTTGTCTGGTTCATGTCTCAACCCTGACCACCCACTGGACAAATTCCTCCTCAGCCTGAGTTGCTTTCTTAGCAGTATTTGCTCTGACCACGGTGATGCTGGTGACAGGGGAGGAAACCTGGCTCTGTAAGCAGAGATGTACAGAAAAGAGCTGCATTATTACACTGAAGTCCCAAACCTAGTCTGACCGAACAAGGACTCCACAGCACAAAGATGGGTTGTTTCTCCCTGGGGGCGGTGGGACCGCTGTCCTGTCGAGGTGCAGCCCCGTGTCCTCCCTGGAAGCGGGGAGGGGAGCGTGGCTCAGCTGGAGGCGGCAGGGGCTGCAGCCACCGGCTCCGACGCGCCGCACGAGCTGCCGTACTGGGCACGTGGTGGGTGAGTTGAGGACATACTTTCAGCCTTAATTCTGAGTTTCCTAGGTTTTGTCAGTTTAAGCCAGATTTCTAATGTTATTTTAATGCAGTTGTTTTGTGTGTGAATAATATGCTTTCTATGCCAAACCACAAGCCCTGGAACTAATATCTCATAAAAATGCCTAGAGTCCAAAGCTAATAGCTGTTATTCAGCTGATCGAGTGATGCCTAAAAAGTTACAGATTAATGCTATTCCCCAGGGGACGGTAAAACTAAACTCGACTTCTATGGGGCTGGGTGCTATTTTGTGCCGTGCCTGAGCCCAGGCTGCGGGATGCAGCTCACTGCAGTCCCGGGGTGCCCTGTGGCAGGGCTTGGCACTGTGAACATGTGTGGCAAGTGCTGTCCAGGCTCTACCTGGAGTCCTGGTGGACAGAGGTTGTGGGGGTGAGGGTTTTTCATCAGTTTTCCCTTAAAAAAGCCCCCACCCTTCCAGCAACACCCCACCCAGTAATGGGTCACTAACGGCTCATCCTCGCCCAGCCCTGCTGCTGCGGGCGGTGATTCAGGGGATGCCAAAAAGGCCGGGAGGAGGGGATGGTCATGTCTGGGCAAGTGGGGCTGCGGTGAGATCAGGTCCTGTGTCTGCCAGCCTGGCACGGTGGGTGGGAGCTGGTGCTGGAGCCAGCAAGGGGGCAGGTGCCTCTTCCCCTCCCAGAGAGTTTGGATGGGGCACCAGTGGCCCGCAGGGAGCAGAGTTGGGATGCAGAGAGGACAGGCGACAGGGACGGAACTGTCCTTTCGTGCTCCTTCCAGGCTGGGAAATTGAGCCACAGGATGTCAGTGCAGCCTGTGCGAACGCCACGCTTGCCTAAAGAAATGACTGTCTCCTCTCAAGAGCACGCAGGAAGATCTCTTTCCCAGAACATCTTATTTAGGAAACTCACATCACGGCAGCAAAGCAGAATGCTTATTTGGGAATAAGAAAATGAGATGTGGCCCCAAGTCAGTGCTTGCATGTAGGCACCACAGCAGATAGTCTGAGGACGCACCAGAGGCAGCTGCTGGCTCACAGTAACAAACGCAGAGCTGAATGGGCTGGAGGCCCGGACAGCTGGTGTTCGCTGCCTGTGTCCTCCGATACTGGCTGCAGAGTTGTAAGGTATTGATTATTTTCCTGTTACAACACAAAGGGATTTGCTAGATTAGCTTCTGCAGAGGTGAGAAAGAAATGTGTCATGTAGACTGTTTATTTTGCTCTAATTGGATTCACACCCTCTTTCTGAATAAATCTCATTTTACTGCAGCTCTTGTGGTTTTTCATGACTCTGAATGCTGAGGAGCTCTTCCAGGTATGGGCAAGTGATTCTCGGCTTCGGTGGGGAAAGCGAAGGGGTCGTGCTGCAGTCACTAGAGGCAGACAGCCTGCAAACAGCACGGTCGAGAAAGCTCTCATGGTGATGTCTCAGACAATGCTTCATGGTCACTGACAGCTTTTGGCAGCCGAGGTAAAAGCCCCCTTTGAACAGAGAAATCTAAGATTTTTTGGTCCTTCTGGACAGGACATCCACACCTGCTCTGGGTAAGCTGCAGCACAACATCGCGACCCAGAGGCACAGCCATGCTGCCCATCAGAAAGCAGCGTACACTGGTCCCCCTTCATCAGGGTGAGCTGCACTGTATACTAAGATCGTCAGCAGATTTTCTGCTGCAGGTCATCATCTTTTCTAGCTGCTGTGGAACACTGTAGGAAAATTATCTTTGTCTGCTGTTTTTCTTGGCCCGCTCACTCAGAAACACGGAAAGTACCTGCAGCAGGGGTGGCTTCTCAAGTTTGTCCTTTAAATCTCTGGAAACAAAACGAGCTCAGATGGAAAAGAAAGAAGAAAAAGCATAGTTTAAGAATCCCAGGTCTGGGTGGTTGCTAACTGCTAACGCAGTCTTCTCTGTGTTAATCCTGCTAAACAAGTAAATGCTTTTCACTCCTTTGCACCGTGGCAACTTTTGACATCTGTCTACTGGCCACTGTGGTTTGAAGCTCTGCCTCTGAGTCAGATGGGTATCAAAAACCTCAGACCAGCTGGACTGAGCAATGCTCTCTTGATGAGCACAGTAGAAACCAGACACAAAATAAATAATTAACTCAACAAGATTGTTTGGAGGATGTAAATTATGCCTGTGTATGCATTAGAGTTAAGCCTTAAATTTGAAATTCTTCCATTTATTTCCTGTTCCTAGAGAGAACAAACAATGCACATTTCTCTGGAGAGCACCCGCTCCTGCAGTTTCCAAAGATGTCCTGTATTTGTGGGTGCCTCTTCATCTACATCAACCCGTGACTTGTCTGAGAGAGTTTGGTAGGTCCGATTGGAATGTGTACATACATATTAAATGACAGAAAATTTCTATTTTATTGCTGTTTTGGTCATGTTTCTCCCCATGACAGATTGTTATGTCTTCTGTTGGCTTTGTTACTCTATAGCTGGACACTGAAGCATCAAATAAATCCATATGCTGGGTATGTTCTCTGTTTGAGGTGGGTATTGGAGTGATTTGGTATACAGATTGACATAATTTACAATGATACCTTTTGCCTTGCTCATTTGCTCCTGCAGAGCTCATTTTTGAACTTTTAGAACCCATGGGAGGTGCTAAATAAACATTTCAACTAAAAAAATAGGTAATGGCCAATTGCAAAATGGTAAAATTAAGTAACTTACCCAGCATCACACATGTAAGCAGAGCATCTAGTTCTGCAGAGCAACCTTCATATTCGCCCTCTTTCTCTTCCTATGCTGCCCTGTCTCATTCACAGCACATCAGATGAGGCTTTTATGTCCTTCCTCCCTGCACAGTTTCCTAGAGCAGTATCCATCCTGACACCCCCCCCCCCAAAAAAAAAAAAAAAGAAAAAAGCCCAAAATAAAAACAATGCGATCAACTAACTTGAAGAAACTTTTTAAAGTATGGGCAATACAGTCTGTTTTTCCTTATCTTAACTTTTGGAGTGCTTGAGCCATCTTAGAAAACTTTCCCCCAGTATTTAGCTTGAATAAAATGTGTAGAATTTTCCTAGCAGGGAATATTCCAGTCTACAAAATAAAAGTTAGGTAAAAGGAAAATAACTGAAATCATAGCCTGCTACTAGAAATTATGATACAACCTGGACATCAGGAAACACTGTCATACAGGAATCACTGAAGTTTGCTACCTCTGCAATGGAGCTGCCAGTTGCTTTGGTTCCACAACACAGTGCTATACAGATTTTTAGGGCAGGAAACAAACCAGGATATTATTTCTAAGGGAAATCAAAGGTGCAACTAGGAGACCTGGTGGTAAAGGCATCACTTTCCCATGACAGTATCCACACAGCACAGTGGGAAAGGCTTGATAGTGCAAGCAGGGAGAGGATGGGCTCCAAGGGTCACCCAGCTAGGGGGAACCAACAGGCTTCGAGTGCCTCTCTCACTGTCTTGCCAGGGGGAAATGTAAATGGGAACAGGCTACTCCTCTGCAGATTGAAAGTAAAGATTTATGGATTACTTGATCCAGAACTTTATAAAACAGCAAGATGACTTTTGGAAATGTAAAAAGACCCATCTGTCTGTTGTCTTCTTAGCAAGTTGGAAATTGAAGGACACTCTATGAGTTGAGGAAAAACCCCAACAGTCTTCGGCACAAAATTCAGGTAAATCTCTGCCTTCAGCAGCTTCCAAATCGCAGAAACCTTTGGAATAGAGGAGGTCTGGGGCATGGGGCCTTAAGAGGTCAGAGCAGAAAACAATGTTGTCTGCTTTCAAGAGAACCTATATATAGTATTTAGCATCTCCAAGCAGGCAAGTTCATAAGTGAGCCTGCCTGATTGTGGACTGGCTTCTTTGTCAACTTAGTATTCAGAAGAGGGAAGAATTGCCATAGCAACATTCCCATCTTCTGACATGTATCATGCAGATCATGTAGTCAAGGCAGCGCAGCACCCTCTCACACATGTGCTCTGTGAACTTTTGTATTCCTGACAATATTAAAGAGAGAACTATGTCTCATGATTGACACACTTGCCTGTGTGTCTTTATGATTCCTTAAAAAAAAAAAAAAAAAATGGAAATGCTTCCCTTCCCCCACCCTCCTCCTTTAAACTGTTTTCTCTTCTCCATCCCACTGAAATGATGAGAACAGCTCATGCCCCAGATCTGCAGATATATGTTCTTGACAGTAGTCCTACGCTATGCAAATGTGTAAACTGCAAAATGTAGAGGGTTTAAAAAAATTAAGTATATCCAGCAGAATCTAAATTCTGAGTAAAAGTGCTGAAAGGAACTAGAAATCTTCCAGTACCTGCATAATTAATGCTCTATTAAACAAAGCCTTACATCTTTTTTTCTTTTGTTGTTTTCCTCTGAGTTAATCTGAAATCTCCAGACACACATACCGACCATATCTATGGCATGCGTCAATATATATGTCGCCTGTTGTGGAAGCTCAGTTCACAAGCACAGAATAATACTCTATGTGTCTGCAGCCAAGGTCTGGCTAACCCCTAGGATGGCTTGCGCTATGTGGACTCCCTGCTGAAGGAAAAGTATTGCACATTACCCAGGACTAAGGTGTGGGCCAGTACAAATAGGATGCTGCAACACTGTGCAGTAAAACCACCTTTGTAATTCTGACAGCAGTGGCAGCCAGGTACAGCAGTTTACAAGTGTTCTTGATTTAATTGTACCACAGGCCACCCAGCGGACCTCTTTCTAAGCTTACTGCCTATTCAGTATTGTGGCTCCCTTCAAAAACTCTGTAACACTAGAAATAGTTGGAATATAATTATACCACTATATATATATATATATATATATATATATACACCTCTAACTATGCCTATTCCACCAGTGGTTCTGACATTAAAAGTATCACAATATACTGTCACATGCCTGCCTATTTTTTCCTCAGACCTGAGATTCTACACGTTGTGCTGTCCTTGGCAGGATGCCTACAGCACCATTTCTACATAAGGATTGGCCTCAGTAACTCCTTCTCCAAGGAATGGGCTCAAAATCCTGCATAACTCAATGGCCTGGGCAGAGAGAGACCAAAACCCACTTTGACTGAGTGTTTCTCTCTGGACTGGAGATGCACCTAGCTCTGGGCTAGACCAAAGTGAGGTGATTTTTCTAACCAGGTTAGTTTATCTTCTTTTGGTTGTCTTCTTTCTTACACAGCTCCCCAGAGTTGCTTCATGAGCACTCATCTCAAAATATTTCTGTTGGGTGGCAGAAAGGATTACATCTCCAATGATCTCTTGAGCTTCACCCAGCTTTAAGAGCCCTCCCTGCCTTTGTGTACTCCACAGTTACTCGTTCCAAGAAATAAGCATTCAAGAAATTCCTTCTTTATAACTTGTCCCGTGGTGACTTGGCCAGACTATGTACAAGTAGTTGAGGTCCTGCGTTATCATAACTTCTGCTGCTTCTCTAAGTATTGTGTGCTTAATTGCCTCCTCCTACTCTGTGACTAATAACACTCCTGTTCTGTTAAGCCACCTCTAGAGAAAATGGTTTGCAGCTTAATACCAGTAGCAGAAGAGGGTGACCTCCCCCTCTTTTATCCCATTACATGTCAGGTGTAAACTTAGAAGCTAAATTGGGAACCGTTATTAAGCAAGAACAATTTATTTTATTGTACATAGTAAATAAGCAAGGTGATAATATGTAGAAAGCTAACCAGGCACTGATCTGCCTGCAAAATTAAACACCAGAAATGCAGTACTGCAGAGTATTGCAGCCGCAGATCACCCCTATTGCTGCCGGCAGGGTGGCCAGCAGCTCACCAGCCTTACTCCTAGGGGAAAAGTGGGAGAACAAAGAACTGCCAGTTCGTAGTTATGGTGGAGTTACTGTCCATGCCAAGAATGACACCTTTCACAGTGCCTGATCTCTTTCCATGTTAAGCTAGTAACTGCCATTTAACATCTGTTGTTATTTGTTTCTACAGATCGTGTGTGTGTGTATATGTGTGTGTATATATATATATATATATCTGTATGCATATGTGTGTTTAACTTCTATGTGCACAATATACATACAGTATGGACTATCTGCATATTAAAAAAGCAAAGAGATGTGATGTCCTAGTACTGACTGTATCATAGAAATCTCTATATTTAGCACGCACACTGTGGAGATACTTCTCCAGCCTAATGGTAGATGTTTACTTTTTAATACACAAGCTATACATAAAATGCTGAACTTGGACACCATGAGTAGCTACAATACAAATTACATGAAAAAGATGCTATTTTACTTCTGTCTCAGAAGTTACACAACTCTAAGGAACAGCAGATACCTCCTCCGGTGGGCCACGAAGTCTGTGGTCTACCTTTCAAATTTCCATACTGGCATTTACTGTGTTGAGGTTCAAATCCCTTTACAGCTGTGGTCTGAACAAGAAAAGGGCACTTAAGGGAATAAGACTACAACTTGCTCTTCTGGTTTACATTAAAATCCATTGATTTCCATCTGTTACTTGAACAAAACAGAGTGCATTTTTGATAAAAATAAAATTGCTTATTTTGGAGAATATGCTTTAAATATATATGATGTTTATGGTCTGTAAATTGGACAGTTCTGTTCTTCTTACAGTTACTTAATAATACAAGTAAGAGGAAGTCACTATGCTCAAAAGACCTATTTTCACTCTAAGCACAAAAAGCTCTTTCAGTTCATGACGTCATTAGAAGCGCCACAGAAAGTGTCCCATCTGCAAGTCCACTTGCTCCCTCATTCAGCAAGCCCCTGCACTGAAAAGCACCTCTGTGTGTGCTTAAAGTTCAGCATGAACCTAAGGACTTTTCTAAACAGATGCCAACAGCTGTATCTTTTTCTTTCCAGGCTAATTTCATTTCCCCTTTGTCCTTCTTGCTTCAAAAAGAGGAGACATCGCCACTGGAGAAAGTTGACCAGTCAAACCCGCAACTGCCTTTTTTCCCCTGAGACTTCTGCAACAGTCAAACCCCAGGTTTAATACTGCAGTCAGACACGTCAAAGACAACTGCACTTTTACAACATACGCAGACATGTTGGCCAAACATAATGGCCCAAATATCTAACAAAACTCTCAGGTTTCTTTGCTTCCCTGCAACACCTGTGAGCCCAGTTTAAGTGGCCGGCTACAGTGGCACGTGAAGCTTTGGACTGCAGGAGCAGAGCAGGGAAATTGGGATATGCCAGCAGAGATTACCTCTTCTACTAGGATACACTAGGCTTTGATTAGGAGCTTTCTTTTGCTGGTGCTGCTGGTGAATACCTGTCATCAACATTTGCCCCTGTTCACATGAAAGACAGGAGCATTAAAAGACAGGATTAGTAGCACAATTTCTCCAAGGCTGCATTCAGAGGTGACCTCACCTACACATCTCCTACTGCTTGCTCCTTTACTCCCAGGGCAGGAACACCAAACCCACCTCAGTGATGCTAACCTCAGGTTGATGGTATCTTCAGGACTATACCTTTAACTCAAGTTTTAGATTATAAATCCTTTCAGTGTTCAGTCTAACAGTATCTGAGTCTTCAAGGGCTACCAAAGTGTCTGTCATAGCCCTGAAGACTGTCCAATCTTTATAGAAAATAAAAGGCGAAGAAGAAACTGTTGTTCGGATTTGAAATAGTCTTTGAATAGCAAATTCAACAGGAAAAATGAACTAAGAGGTGTATGCCTTATACAGTCATTACAAACTGCCACGTGGGAGCCTGCAGAATGGTTAGCCATTTTTCAGTCTGCTCACTGGAGCACTGGTGGTAATTTAGCTATTATTAATCATATGGGCAGAGAAAAAAGAATCAACTTAAAATTAGAGATACTATTTGTTGTTTTCTTTTAAAATAAGGCAATGGTTGCTACAGAGAGACAGAAAATTATGCTTTTATCATACATAAGCTAAATCACACACTAAAATAATTTGATTTTAAAATTGTGGCAAAAGTTTGCAAATTATGGCGACCTCTTTGTAACAGAGTGATATGGAAACTGTGCATACATGTTTTGGGGTAGCTAAATGCAAGCAGAAAGTGAGGATCTGTTTTCTAAAGCCAAACTGGAGATACAGTCATACTGAAACTCACGGCAAATCTGTGGCTAGACTTTCTAACCAGCCTTTAAAAAAATAATCCCCACTTTTTTGTGTTCTATACTAAGTCAAAAGAGTAATATTAAAATTGCAAAGTTGGGCATTCAAGAGTGAGGTAATAGAATTAAGGCTGTCTGTTCAACCTTAATTTGGCCCCTTGTGAGTATGAATTATGATACTGACTTTAATTACATGATCACACAATATTTTTTCCTATGCCTCATTCATAACACATGATGGATGGTGCTCACTGAATGATGAAACTGTATTTCGTTTTTCCTTGTGGTTCAAGGTGTGGCAGCCTGCCTTATGTACTGCACGCTATATTCTTCTCTGACAACAAAACTAATGATTCCTTCAGAGTTCTCTACGTGGTTTATCATTACAGCTATGACATACTCAACAAACATTATTAATTTAATTTTATTATGGAAAAGATAGAGTTTTTTTCACTTAGTTTACCCATCTAGAACCTATTCTTACTGCTCAGGTTTTCATCAGAGCTTTGCTTCCTTCATATTCGGTCTAGGCAGCTTTATTTGCATCAGCTTTGGAGAAGTATTGGCAACACATGGGAACCAAAGTTGGGGCCCCCATTCTGGTGTGTACCTTGGATAGTCAGGCCTGAGAAGGTCAACAGATCAGGGACAGTAGGGAAAATCCTGTTGAGCCACAAGATGGATCATTCCTGATGTTGATAAACACTGGAGAATTACCTGTGCACTACAGGGAAGTGCAGGCATAATTTTTCTACAACTTGGACAAAGACAAATAGATTTTCCCCATAAATTCAGAAGTGTTACTAACAAATGCTATCCTTCTTCCAAAGACCCAGTTTCACAGCAAGAGAAAAGTAGAGAAAAGTTTTCCAGATGATTTTTTTTTTTTTTTCACAGCCTTGCACTTGGAAATAGATGACTCGTTCTGACAAAAAGTTTTCCACCAAAAAAAAATAGTTCCCCCAAGAGAAATACCTTTCAGGGACAATTTCAGCCAAGATGGTTGAAATCTGGCAAGCTTACAAGTCACTTTTACTTTAGTCATCATACATCCATCATCTTTCTTAAGAATGATAGATTGTGTAATTCTAAAGGGAATGAACACAGTCTAGAAGAGCGTTCTCTGGGTACACAGGCCTCTAAGTTATTTATATCATGGTTCATACATCATAGGCTGGATTTAATGCTCTAAAATGTTTTTGACTTTAAATACGATAATTCAAAGCTCATAGGGGGTGGAGAACTTTTTGAGATCTGAGAAGACAACTTGCGTTCAAACCTTCTTGGAATACTATAAATTTCCTCAAACCAATTAAAACTCACCACATTTTTTGTCATGTACATATTGCCTTTGGCTAACATTGTCAACCCAAGGGGCTTAGCTGAGATCTAAGCTTGGTAGTCTATTTTTTTGAGGTGCTGAATATTCACAGATATGGGGAATGACAATTTTAAGTGTCTCTATGCTGCACCTCTGAAAGGGCATCTTCTTTCACTTGGACGCCTACCTATGGATTCAGCTATGCAATTTTGATCTCTGATGTTTCTGCTCTCTTTATATTCTTGATACATTTCCAGTATCACCTAAAATGGCATGGTATTAGAAGAAGAAAGAAGAAAAATTATCTTGAGCAGGTGCAAAACTTGCTGAGAAAGAGGAATCTTTCCATCAACAGACAGTTTTTGAGGTCTCAGCCATTCAGTAGTGCAATAAATACAGCAGAGACGTTCAGAGTGTGCTCTAGCAGAATGTGTACAGCTGTGTGGCATTCTGGCATTTCTTATTTTTATTTAACAGATTCTTTCCATCAGAATGAATTCTTGAATTCAGTGAAGGAAACAATCCCTGTGAAATAAAAAAATTGCAAAAATGTCCTAGACTTAACAGCAGAGCATGAGTTATGCAAGTCCTTCAAATGACAAGTCAACAGGGTTTGTGCTTTGGGCTTCCCACCCTAAGCCACAGTTGATAATCTGTCACAATGTGACGTCTGTCACCGCTGCTGCTGCTGTTGGAATATCATTCAAATGCCATCAATCCATCTAGAATTTCAAGACTCAGCATGAAGAAATAGAAACGTAGGGATAATATGATCTTTATTTAGGCCTTTTTAAGAAAAGTTGCATCATATTCAGATAGTCTAACACTGCAAGTAAGATTTTACTGGACTGATAAAATTATTAACATCAGCAATTTAAGGCAGCTGTTACATAGTGTTACATTAATATTTCAGCCAGATTGTATTCTTCTTTGGATACATTCATGCAATTAACTTCTACTGTATTTTTACACTGTACTTTGAAATATATAGGATTGTTTTGTTTCCCCATATTAGACCTATCTGGTTAAGTTTTTCTCAAACAATACAGAGAATGGGCTCATTGTTCTTGGTGGAAGTGAAAAGATTTAATGACAATGATTTAATGACTTATTTGATGCAAGAAATTCATGTTGAGAATGCCGTGGAGATAAATATACATCTTATATGTGTATGTCACATGCAAGAATGGAGAAATAGGAATGGAGGTTGAAACATTATTATTATTCTTAGCTAAAATCATTTTCCCTCCATATAAACCCCCAAAATAACCTTGCGCTGAGCAGAGGGCCCATTAAACTTCCTCCTTTCCAAAAGATTCCTCTCCATGCCAACCTCTGTTGGGGATGAGAAATCTTCCATGGAATCATAAATAATCCTCCATGTTGCCTCTGTTGTTCAGTCCAATTTTGGCTTTTCTTTTCCTTCTTCAATACCTGAAAACATATGGAGAAAAGCTTTTAAAAATCTCTCAATTAATAAAAATGAAGAGTTTACTTAGAGAGGTTCTTCTAATGCATTAATCTTTCTTTTCCCTTTATTGCTGTTGTTTCTCCCCTACTTGCTCACATGCTCTTGCATGTGTTACCTCACCTGCTGTGAACGAAAAGAACATCTGCACACCTGATGGCAGTGGTTGTCCAGTAATGAACTGCACAATCCTCCCTCCCTCCGCACCATTTTCAAATCAGCCTAACCCCCTGCTGCACGCTCAGCCTTTGACGGCTGCAGGGGTCTGAGAACAGTTATTTCCCTCACCTCCTCTGCTTACCTACAAGCAAATTAAAGTAGATGTTATTATAGCTGAAGCTAAGCAGCTGACTTTGTTTGAAAGCAAGTTTTTAAAATTCTGTTTCAGAATTCAATAACTTTAACCCCCCCTCTATTAAAACATTGGATTTTTAAACATTTGCAAGTACGTCTCCCTTTTTTGAGAGTACAAGGATGAAGAATCAATTACTGTTAATAGGGTGCCTTTCTCTTCTTGTAATGGCCATGTCTTTCAGTAGTATCAGGAGGGCTGAGTTGAGCGTAGGGCTCCTCAAAGAAATTATCCTTGCTGCAGGACTTGTCTCTTTTCTATGCTGAGCAAAGTCTGGGCCGGGCAGCAGATTGTGTTTTTTCTGGCAATGAAAACATGCAGCTATTTCATATGCCTGTTCCTGGACAATGAATTACTATTGGTATCTGACAAAAGTATTGTTCTTCTGACTAAGCCCTCTCTGCCAGACATCTCAAATACAAATATTTCTTTTGGAGGTTTTCAGGCCTCCTGCATGCTGGAAAAGAAAGACTTCTGAGGACTGAAGGCAAAAGAGAAGCAATATTTGAGAATGCTGAGAGGAAAATTCAGTCGCAAGTAAGATCACCTGCTAATGCAATATATGCGTAGATGGTAGGTACGCCGAAAGTCACTTTCAGAACACAGTTAATTAATTTCAGTATGGGAAACAATAAGACCCATCTGCAGTTAGAAAGCACAACTGCAGAGCTGCCTTGCTGAAAGAAGCAACATGGAAACAAATGGGTCTGTGCATTGCCAGCAGCTCAAGTACAATGGCCCTGGGTGTTGCTGGCAAACCAATGTAATGGAAGAGCCACAGTTGAAGGTTTAACAACCAAAACAAGAGGCCAGGTCCAAAAGATTACAGTGGGTTTACAAGGCTGCTCCAGAGCCAATCCTGAGTCTTCTGCTTTCTGCTGGAAGGAACTTTTCCAATAGTTTTAAATGAGCTGTTTTATTTGCCTTTTTAAAAGAGTGTCTTTCCCTTCTTCCGAAGCACTCTACTGCGGATGCATCAAATAGTTTGGCAGGAATGCAGATCTACCCTCAAAACTGTGGACAGACACTGGCTTGTACAAAGGGCAAATTTTTCCTTGCCTACCATGTTTGTGGTTTAACTTGGAAAAACTAACTGCAAATCATTTTGTCAGTAGTGAGGTTTTATTAATTCATCTCCAGAGGAAAAGGAAAAAACTCCAAACCCAAAACAACCCCCTCTCACCCCAGAAATCTTCTTGTGGCAGACTGCTTTGATTCGCAAGCTTACTGATCAAAAGCCTCTTTTAAATGTACAGTTTTCAAATAATATTTTCCTGGGTCCCACATGGTGACAGACTGGCATTATTTTACACCTCTGCTGTTTGTGGTGTGCCTGCCATATGCTTCAGGTTAGGTTTATACAAAGTGTTTCAAGCACAGCAAACCAGCAGGTGATTCACAGCATTTTCTGGTTTGCAAGTGCTTGAGCCACAAAGGACTTTGGATCAATATTCTTTAACCATATCAAGGAAATGATGGAGGGGATAATAAGGCCATGGTGAACCTTGGAAGAGGTTGGAAGAATGACCTGATTGACATTTGCTCCTCTAAGGTGAAGGGCCACAAGAACCAGGGGTTTTGTTATGTCTACTATGGAATAGTGTGGGACATTTTCCACCATTTACTTATTCATGGACTTTGTGAGAACCTGTGATTCTTCATCACATTATTATTTTTCATACAGGACTTAGGTCAAATGACATTATTCCTTGCGGCTGATGTTTTTAGAAACTTCTTTCCTGAATTAAGTAAGTTAAATAGATGTGAATGTGACATCAAACTGAGGACTGAAAACTAGACTTGAACACTGTGACCGTGATTGCTGGTTCTAGAGCAAAACCAAAAAGACACTTTATACCTGGGCGCTAATATGAGCAAATGA
Source organism: Athene noctua (assembly GCF_965140245.1). Lineage (NCBI taxonomy): Eukaryota > Metazoa > Chordata > Aves > Strigiformes > Strigidae > Athene > Athene noctua. Next base: position 68,889,363 of record NC_134037.1, on the reverse strand, counting down.
CAAATAAAACTGCTTTGAGCTTCTCGCATTAGGTTATACCTAGTATTGGAGGACTTGTTAAGAGATTTGTGTGTGTAATAAACTACCATGTGAATTTATGGTGTATTAACCAGCACACACTAATTCTCCCACAAGGGCATACAGGCTATCCATATGGTCCAAACGTGTTATGGACCCAACAGTGTAATGACAGAATTCCCATGGAGCATGGATTTCACTCCAGTTGTGATTTTCCACTGCAGCGATTATGAATGTTGTTTGCTTATTTCAGGCAATTTGATAAATGAAAAACATATTTCATAATTAAAGGAGCCTACTTTTAATCTTGTCTTTGTCTTATTTTCCCTTTCTCTCTACTCGGCAATGGGTGGCCTAGGCAGGGTAGATGATGTAGAGTCTGCACAGTTATGTTTACCCTGCACTAAGGTGATATTTCATTCCTATTACTTTACTGACATGAATATATTCATTTTCCTTAAGTAAATTTATAAGCAGAAGACACCTTATACCTGAAAATACTAGAAGAATGTATTTCTAAGTCTAAGCTTACTGTTAACAGCATTCCCACAGAATGATACTTTATTCTAGTTGCATCTAGGTTCATCTGCTAATAAGCCGGTTGTAAACCTTTCAGTTAATTGCCAACAGCTCTTGAATTAGTATTGAAAGTTATACACACACACACACACACCCCCCCCCCATATTCATAGATCATCAAGATCTCCAGCAGCCATTCTGTTCATCCAGCTGCTTTTAAGAGCAGGCAAGCAAGACATCTCAGTGGAACTTCTGTCATTCTCCATTGTTTTAGCCAGCTTAAAACCTTCTCAACTTTCAGGGGAGCATGCTCAAGTCCCAACAGTGTATTTCATTCTTAAAACAATACTCACATTTTTGGGTATCCCAGATGTAGTTGTTCAGGACCTCTCCCACCAAGTAGAATACGTTAATTATTATAGTAACAGCTGCAAAAAAGATTATTTTGACACCTGGGCTGAGGTGCTCAAGAAGCGGGTATACCCACACTCCTGTAACGTGGTGAATCCAGCACACCCTGAAACAAAACAGAAATAACAAGTACTGTTATTTCACAGCCCTGTTTTTCAAAAGTACCTTGGGCTATAGGCTTAGCTACTGTAACCTGAAAAGCAATTATTTGAAAGGGCTGCAAGTTGGAACTGAACTGGAGCACCTGGATGACATCCACCCAGAACAGACATCACAAATGATGAAAGTAGGACTGATTTCCCACATTCTTACTGCTTTGTCTTAAATTTAGTATGAGCAGTTGGCCAATTGTCATGTTCTGATGTAGGCAGGTATTTCCTTGCTGCATTTGTATTTATGAGGAATACACACCCCTGTTTCTTGCAGCACCCTCTGTTTCAAGCAATTTCTTTATCCAGAGAGCATTTGGGGTTCTCAATCTCTCATACACAGCCCAACTCTCTGCTTTCTGCAGCATCTTTCTTTCATTTTGTACATGTTTGTGTGGTTTTGCTGCTTCTTGCTACACCTGGCAAATGTGACAGTTTTTGGGTTTGCCAGAAACACATGGCTCAGCTTCTCTTTGAGAGAATAATTTCTTCAGCACCTGTATTTTAGGGTGCTCCTCCTTTTTTTTCAGTTACCTGGTATTATTTGGGATGTAATAATTTTTCTCTAGATAGGATAAACACTTTAAAAATAAAGAAACCACCTCATCAGTGAAATTCTGCCCAGCTCCACATTCAATGTACAATCAAGGAAAAGAAATGATGGTGGTTTGCTGGTGACAGAGATTTTTAGCATTTAGCTACAGTGGAGATTGCTGGTACACCAACCCAGGAGACAGCTTTACTACAGTGCATCCTGACAAAGCACTCCAGGTATGTGGTTTTGCTGCGTGTGACGGCAGTGGACACGTGTACCCTCTGAAGGGATAGTTTTTGCATTGAGATCTGATGTGATGAGTGGTGAAGTCAGAGTGAGCAGAGTGAGTCCACACATTCCAGTAGGTGGAAGCTAAGAAAGGCAAATGCTGCCAAACAACTGAGCAAACATCATAGAGGGTAACCAGGAAAAGCGCTCAGAGTAGATAGGCTGGGGCCCGTGAGGTGCTAGGCTCTCTTCAAGAATGTAAATCTCTTCCTTTCTGACCCAGCAACTTGACAGAGAAGCTCCCGGTGAAGCACAGCTACAGAAGACTCAGCTGCTGCACGGACTATTACTGTTGGGGTTTTCCATGTCGGTATGATTTGCTTCACTTGCTGATACTTCTGTTTAAGGAAGGCTTTTGATTACTAGATCAACAGTCATAGGCTCCTGAAGGGCAGAGACACAGAAGTCCACCCAAAACTGTTACCATAAAATGCCTGTCACACAGAGAGTACAGAATCCCTGTTTAACGATTCTCCATCACCCTGGAAATGTACATGGTTGTCATAGCTTCCCTCCTCCTTAGAAAAGCTTTTATTACAGCCAAACCCTTAACAGTTGGACACTTCATGTAGGAATTTACATGTGTCAGTAAATTAATCTGCACGATCTAAATGCAGATAAAAATGCTTTCTCCAAATGAGTTCACATATGGAAAATGATCTCTGTACTTTACAGTTATTTTCCACAACATTCCTCCGTGCCAGAATTAACCTGACAAGATAAAGGTATCTGAAAAAATAAATGGTTCCTGTGTAACCCATGGTAACAGGGGATACCACGTTCCTCTTGATCAAAGAAAAAGACAGGACAGTTGGGTAGAAGGTAACGGGTTGTCCTCTACTCCCACGCTGGCTTAGCATGGAGTGTCTAGTATTGCCTAATGTTTTTCAGTTTCATTTGCTTTCATGATGATTCCATGAAAAACAAGCTCCAAGGAAAAAGACTGAAAAAAGCCAGTGCTTCTTTTTCACTTATTTTTTCTGGTGTGATGAAACTGTCCAGCACTATAAAGCACCTTCATAGAGGGACTTTTCAAGGGATCTTCTAAACTGCGCCTGAGTAGCCAACTTCATGAACCAAGTGGCATTTACTAGAATGCCTTTATGCTCATCAGTGACTCCAACCAATAAGTCACTGATGAGGTCCCGAATGTCAGAGATCTCTGGTTAGTTCAGAGTCCTTGAGTACAGCTCATGAACTCTGTTCTCTGATGCCCAGCACAGGAGCCCATTCCATTCATTGCTTGGTGACACTGCTCATGCATTCAGCATAGCTGTTGTATGCCTGCCCCTGGTGCAGCCACGCTGTAGGAACTCATGCTTTGAGCACAAGAGGTACCAAGCAACACTTGGGAGACAATGGTCACAAACCCACCTGATCTTCCTTAAATGAGCTGTACCATGCTGCTCACAACATTGGGATGGAGTAGTATTAGCCTTCTCTCCACTGAGCAGTGACATACTGACTATTCCTGCATTGTCTATACCACAAACAGGAGCAGCAAAGGGCCGACTGCTGCCATGGAAACCTCACCTGATGGCCTTTCTTAATGGATTCATTCCTGCTTGAATACAAGCTATCTCGATGCCGCACAACAAAGGGCTGATCAACCGTAGGCATAAAGCTTCCACACAAGATTGCTGATTACTGATGTTAATGAATGCCTTCAACGTTGCAATTCTAGTAGTCATTATTCCTGTCCAACCTCATTATTAGATAAGCACAGGGGAGCATGCATTAAGGTTTATTTAGGAGTGCAAATCTAGATCCAATTTAAGAGCCTGTTACTGAGCAGGTATAAAAAAATGGGTCGTTTAGATAAAAATAAACTGAGGAGAAAAAGTTTAAACTAAAACTGGACCGGCTACTATTGAAAAGATAAAATTAACTTGAACCTCCCTGCCTTTTGCTTCCATGTGGCAGCCCATGTAGACATCACCAAGTGTTTTCAAAAATGAATGTGTTACAGGTCATCAAGCTAATTTAGCCATTTGTTAGAACTGTTAAGAAAAGAAGGAATGGAAATATTCACACATTGTATTCAAATTAAAATGTCTGTTAAAAAAAGTGGTGATTTTCAGAAATTTTCAACCAGCTGGTGTAGAAAATCAGAAAAAGTGATCTGAAGGCACACAATATTGCTTCTTTTTAAAAAATCTGTCAAAAATTTGACTTTGTAGCTGTTTTTCACTTCTAGTATACAGTAGATGTTGTATATCTCTCCTATCAAAGTCATCAGAAGGCAATGAGAACTATGCAGAGAAGATACATGTACATTTATTCTTTGGCTCTAGATCTTCTGTTAATGAGAAAAAGTAACAACAAAAAATTGTTGGAACTTTGTGGTTTGTTTACACGTGCTCTACCTGTTGCTTTGAGTACTGCAGCTGTTACAACAGCACCTGTAAAACTTAGTCCTGGTGGAAGCAAGCTCAACATATGGATATAATGGCAGATAAGCATGACACCTGAAAGATTTTGCAATGGAAGACACATTTCAGAAAACGGATGCTCCTTCATGATGGCTGCTTTCAGCTACAGGAGTTTGCATCACAGCTTGGTGGCACATAGAGGAGCTCTGAGAGTCTCCACCCATTTCCTGCCTGAGTTGAGTCCTTCAGCAAAATCTGCAGCTGAATAACACTCAGTACTATGTGTTCTGGGAACAGGAACTACTAGATGAGGGGCTGTCTAAGTTTTCAAGAGCAATGAATGAGAAGACACAGAATATTATAATAATGCATGTCATAAAATGGCTGAAGACCTCCCAGTGCTCTTTCTCATAATAGAAGCAGCACTTCAACAGATCTCAGAGACAAGAAATTAAAATCTGATAATGGAAATATCTTTCTGCATGATGCCTAATTAACCTCTGGAATGCTCTACCCTATCTTTCAGCGATACATCACTGAAATCAAGATATTCAAAAAAGTTTTGAAGTATACAAGCGTGGAAGTCTACTTAGTCCACTCCGCTTCTCTGGGCTGTAACATGCAACTCTCAACAAGCTTCTTAAGTCAGAAGACTGTACGAGCAATAAGAATGTTATGCTTAAATTCAAAGAGTACAAAGCATATAAATCATCAAGACTGAAGGATCCAAGCATCTACTTCTTGACATAGGTTTTGGAAGAAAATTTCCCTTACAGCCTGGTTATTCCAAAATTGCCTGCTAATCTTCTTCTGAAGCATGTGACTTTTGCTACAGCTAGAGCCTGGTTACATGACTACTCTGATCTACTATGGCAGTTCTTGTGTTGTTACTTCTTGCAGTAGAAAATCCTTTCCCACATCTCTTGTGCCATTCGGGATTCCAGTGACTGGCAGAAAAGAAGGCTGAATCTTTGGTCCTGAACAAATCCTAGGCTAGTTCCTCTTGTGGCTACTCTTTACCAAACAACAGAACACGGGCATTTTCTACACTTGCATTTCATGATCTTTTCTAGCATCACTCTCTTCCTTTTCCACAGAAAGTGAGAACATTATCCAGAACTATTAAAATGTGGAATGTCTCCCAAAGGAGGTGATGGGGCATACAGTAGCTGAGTCATTCAAAACTTTAAGGAACAAATCATTTGTGGTTATAGAGTAGGAACCAACCCTGTGCTTTCAAAGGCAGGAACTCAATGACCCACACTAAATCTGTTCTACTTTTGGATTCTAATACTGACTGATGTGAGGCACATTTTCATAAATCCTGATGATTTTTTTCCTCCCCTCTGCTCCCTGAAAACATAGACCAGCTTGTTCTGCATCTAATCAGAACAGTTAAGATCTCAGCCACATTCAGATGCTGGGCTGCTTATAATACCAGCCAGTCAGGCCTAAGTCACCTATACCAGGAATGCACATTGTTTAGAAATTTTAAAGCCTAAAAAGTAAGTTTAATAAACTGTCACCAGTTAGGAAATAACAGCAATCATCCAGTCTTGTTCCAGTTTCTTACACTGGATTCTTCTCCATTGATCTGAGTGGTGCAGAACAACACGTGGATCATAAGACTGTGCTACTGATATGGAGTGGCTTATGCAGTCAGAACAAGACAAGTTCTGGAAAACTGCAACTGTAAATAATGTCACATGCAAAAGATACTCAGCATGACATGGTGCTGGCACCCTTTGGGATGAAAAAAGCTTAGCAGAAATTTGTGTTTATGTACAGGTACCTAGAATGACAGAAACTGCACATTCGCTGCAAGGTGTTGTCATCTTTGGAAGTCATCTATTTCGATAAATAATATTTCATTTTAAATATAGTAATGGTTGCTATGCCTTCTTGAGCTATATTTTAACGAGCTGCACAAGCAAATGAGAATGTATTATCCATGCATGTCATCTGTGATTGTACTGTTGCTTTGACTGAAACATTGGAGGATGTGGAGGTGGAGGAGAGCCAGAAAGTTAACAGTCCATAATGACTATGTCAGACCTAACAGGCTGAGGATCCATGCAGCCTTCTCTCGCTGAACACACTTCTGCTCTCCCACCCTCCTTCTGGGTCAGGTACAGGGGACGCTAATCTTCTCCTGGCCTATTTCTGCTGCTTCTATTTCTTCCTACTCTTTCCTGTTCTGAGTAGCTCTGGCTCCAACTCTTTTCTCCTCCTCTGCATTGTCTCATCTATCACCCACCTCTCCATCAGCCTTCCACTCTGATTGCAAATCCTGTCTCTCTCTCTCTCTCCCCCTCCCAGATTTTCTCACTTACTTGCATGATTTCAGCTTTCAAGCTGCTGACCTGTGAGCTGCACATTTGCTTACCCATTTCTCTTTTAATCCATGGCTCTAGTTGATCTATTTTACTTGCTTCAAGGACTTTTTCCCCAACCACTGCTTCCTCTGATCTCTACTGAACCTCTGTCCCCAGCGCTCACTTCCAAAAGCATTTGTGACCTCCTCCCTACATACAGACCCTCAGCAAACCCTAGCACAGCCACGCTGTCTCTCCTGCTCCGCTGGCACCAGCAACCAACCAATTGTGGTTTCTCAGTCCTGCCCTTTATCGACATGATGTCAATTCCCACCAAGCTTCACACTCTACCTCTCCAGCCCTCCCTTCTCAATGTCAAGGTTTGTCCCAGCAGTCTACACCCTCACCTCTTTGCCAACATCTGCTCTGATCTTCCTCTCCTTCTATGGAGAATAGCTAGTGGAAATCCCAGAGCAAGGCTGACAGCATCGATGTCAAATTAATTCCAACTTCTCAGTGTACATTCCTTTCTTAAATTTGTTCAAGAGGAATTCAGCAAATCGCTCTATCTAAATGCTCTCCCTTGGCAAATCTAAAGAACTCTCCTAAAGTCACTTCAAGAGAAACTTTATTTTCAAACGAAAGTTTAAAGGCACCTGATCTCTTTAAATAGCTTTATCAAAAAAATGAAGGAATGAATCAAGTCCAAGCTTGGCACATGTGGAGGCAGCTCCTAGTGGATCTGAGACAGCAACAAGAAAGCAGGTCAAGTCTTTTGCTCCCAAACACGTAGCCCAGCATGACTAGAGCAGTGGAGTAAGGTTCTTAGGATCTGGTTTTTTGGCATCCTCAAGTGCTCAAAAGCAGAGGGAACAAGAAAACCATTTAAAATAAACATATTTGTCTCAGTTTATTTTAGGGACAGATTAGGCTCTGATATTAGTTACCATGAGGTCATTCTTATTACAAGGAGCAACACATTTCTGGCTCTTTTCTGTTCCTTGACAACCAACTCCATACACCCACTGGCAGTACTTTCTGGTAGTACTGGCAAGCTCTTGGGTTTTCTTAGCAGTGTCTAGATTTAACAATTCAACACAAATTGTGACCTTTACAAGCCATGCTAAATAAAGCCAATTGGCCTTTCCCATCTTATCCCATGGCCTTGATCCTGAAAGTCCATGTATGGTCTGCAACAGGCAATGCAAGTCTGTGAATGCTCTGCCTGGGCACAGTTCCTTAAGAGCAAGGAAGAGTTCCCCCTCACAGAGAGCACATGAGCTAAGTGTGCCTACTCAAATGCTCTCTGACTGAAGGGAGAGAATGAAAAAAAAAAAAAGAAAAAAAAAAGAAAAAGGTTTTACTCTTCAAGAAAGGATGTTTTTCAAGTAACGTGTCTCTGAATAATGATCAGGGGATATCAAGTTATTTAGCTATGTTCCTCCAACTTCAGTGATTCTATTCAGAATTGTTTGCCTGTTTTCTCATTTATCAAATATATATAATAAAAGCTTACTATACCATCACCTCTTTCATATATGAAAGATTCAGCCACACATGAAATAAACCAGAAACTATCCTCTAGTTGAAGTTGAAAAAAACGCATTAACAGAATCAAACCTAAACAATATCTTCCTGTATGCTCCTTTACAGTACAAAGTGCAAGATGATACACAAATCATGTAGCATGGTAAATAGGTTTCAGCAGAGATGGGGAGAGAGTTCAAAATTCAAGGGCAAAATGTAGACAGCTGATTAGCAACTGTCTCCACTTTATACTGAGAGAGTTGCAGTGAAAACACTTCTGCTGAGGGAAAAATTATGCAGTGAGGGCAAATTCTTAAGTAGTATTACCTAACTTCTAGGTAAAAAGACATTAAATCAAGAACTAAGCCCCAGCAGGCGATCCATGCACAACCAAAGGTACAAAGGAAGGAAGTTCCACCAGACTGTATGTAACTAGGCCATTTGCATGTGTAGTCTCATTTTAATGCACTCTGCTAACCTCCACGGGTCAAACGGTACACCAACAAGACCAGCATATCCAAATTAAGTAATTCCAAACCCTCAGAGTGACTAAGGTCTCTACTTCAGTGTGGTCAGACTTAGCAGCAGGAAGATAGTGGACCTCAGGTGTGAAAGGCAAGCACACTTTGAGTGAGCGGGATGAAAAAATGCTCACTTTTCATACTTTCTAGTACATTTTCCCGAATTGTGAAAGTGAGATATATTGTATTGATATCATGGAGCCAAGATTTTGCTTGCAGCCTCAACCAAATCTTGGATAGAGGCTTCAATACCACTAGCAGGCTGAAGACATGTAGAACTTCCAGATGATGGCACAGTGTAGCTTGTGTCTGCCTCCAGTGTCCTCCAAAGACATTCTTTCATAAGAGTAGAATGATCCTTGAGGTCCCTTCCAACTTGGTATTGTATTCTATGGTATTCTGTGAAATGGGCTTTAAGTGCAGAATTTAGTAGGATGACCTTTTAGGCTGAATAATTATGTCAGATCATCTTTAGAGAAATCACAGTGTGGAAGAAGGTGAGTCACTTATGAGTAGTTCTATCCATTTTGGAAATAATGTGCATGCCGGCAAAAGCAATAAAGAGCAAAAGCAAAGAGAGATGATCTAGGCTGTAACCAAGTATTCGCTTAGTAGTTAATTTCTTAATGCAGGATCTTCTTCCCCTGGTTTACTTGTCTTACAATTTCCTCTTACCTTATACTTGTAGGTGTAGGATGTAGATGCACTGTCATAGGCAGGATCAAGACATGTATCACATTGATACTATAACAGCTTCTTAGAAGATTTTAAGACACTTCTGGTTTTATTTCACTTGCAGAACGGGATCGTGTCAATTTTCTATGCCTATTGAATACTATTGCATGTGTCTATTCATATGATTTTTGAGAAAACAGCAGTTGCCACAAGAGGTCAGATCACAGGTACAGTACCTCTGCCAACCTGTCTCTAGGCACCCTTCAGAGGAAGGTTGAGAAATGTCACAGTTATGCATTATTATATGTAGTTTAAAAAAAAATTACTTCCTCCTGAAGGAATCATTATGTGCCTTTTTGCATGAGGCTGTCCTTATCTTACAATTACAAATATTCTTTTTTTAAGAAGGATATGTATGTTTATAAAAGCAAAGGGCAGAATGTGACTGTTGTCCTGGGACACAACATCCCACTTCAGCTGGATTACTATAGCATTTTATGATCACTCTGTGAGCGTATACGTGTACAAATAATGGCCTCTCTTTCATTGGACCGAAGGGGCAAGTTGCTTAGTTGAAGCAGTATGACAGTAGTGTCTTGAGCCCATGTTTGTCTTTCATTAGTTTTATCTCACCTAACTGGTGGAAAAAGCATTATCCACAATTTTGGAAAATATTCTCTTAGCTGAGGGAAGCATGTTGTGAGGTGAGAAGAAAGAACATGAGAAGTAAACAGGGGGTCATGAAATGTTTGCAGAAGGGATAAAGGATATATGGTATCTCAGGAGCACTGTAAATAAAACAAAGGTTTAGTGAAAAATAAAATACTAGAATGACCAGAGTAAATCAACTCTGTCATGTTAAGTCAGGTGCTTGAATAGAAACTGCCCAAAGACTTAATTTAATGTTGTGTAAGAAAGATTATTTCTGGTTTAGTTTAATTTTTCACAAACATTTGCATTTTTAAAAACAAACTTCAGGGTGTTTGGATTACTGGCTTATTCTGTAATCAATTTTACAGAAAGAATTTATGAACTAGTAAAGAAAAAGGACAGTGTTCTATCTTTTCTGTTGCCGCTTCAGTACTGATGCAGGAAATCATTTGCCTATTCTCAATTTTATTTGATAGAACAAAAACCCTAAGCAATAAAACTAAGATCCAAGAAAAACATTTAGCTTGAAAAAAGGTTGAAAAATGTAGCCTTGGAAAGGCCACTGCTTACATGGGATTGTTCAACAAATTCCTGTTGTGTGAGGTTTGGCATATACTTTCTAAAAATATAAGCATCTGGGGAAACCAGACAAAGCCCAGGTCTTGGACCAAACGAGGCATGCAGCGTGAATCTGTTAGTGATTATATCCATAATGAAATATGTGCCCAAATTTAGCAGTACAAAACCCCCAATACAATATGAAAACAAAGCATGTACAGCCCTTACCATAAAATATAGCCAACAGCGAAGGTGCACACTGCAGCCAGTCCACAGCTCCTGCTGGGATACTGATGATGTGTTGTTCTCATCTCGATTAATACAAAGGGCAAAACTGTTGTATGCTGAAAAAACCAAAACAACGGGGGAAAATCAGGTGTTACAAACGATTCTCACTGCATTTCCATGCTAGTTCTACAATAAGAAATTTAATCACAAAAACCTGAAGACAATTTCTTGATGGGAGAAAGACAAGGTAAAATGACCATACTGATCAATAACCCAAACAATATCATTGCTGTAACATCCAATTGTTTGAGAGAGCAGAGGAAAACCAAGTAAGCAGAACATGCTTTTCCTTTTGTCTAGGAATCCAAGGGAGATACTCAGTGAGTAAAAAGGGGATGTGGCATGAGGGGACACGAGTCCCAGTACCAGTCAGTTTGGCCTTGCAGTTGCTCTGTGTTCTTTGCCACATCACCTCGGTTATTTTGACCATTCAAGTTAGGAGGCAACACATCTGATTTCCAGAGACTATGCACAAACAATGCCAAATGAATGAATATAAATGGAGGTATTTAATGCTTCTGAGAATTAGATTTAAACGTATCTCAATCTGGGAACTTGAAAAACAGGGGACATATTTTCAAATGATAGCCTCAATACCTCTGTTCCTCCATCTGTAAGACAGGAGCAATTATCTTCTTCAGAAAGGTGTTGTGAATCTTAATTTGTTAGTTGTTGTACGAAATGGTTTTAGATTCCCAAATGAAACATATGAAAGCCAAAGCTGTAAAAACCATTTTCAGCCACTTGTCTTTATTTAGCTGTGAAACTCCTTTATTTTGTCATTTTTCCATACGTATTTCCTACACTGCCCCTTCTGAGAAGGTCTGTTCATCCAATTAATGTCAACAGCATGAAAAATTGCATCTAGCCTGCCCCCAACACTCGATGTCTAGATTTCAGAGAGCTGGCAGGCATGAAAATATACATAAGTGAAGAACAAATGTGCCAGGAAATAAACCTCATCATTTCTGAATACACAGCTCAATAGGACCAGCCTTATCAGTGACTCCAGAAACTTACCCTGCCTTGCCACCATGGTGCCAAGTTATCACTGGTGTACAAACGGAATTATTTCAGTTGAGAGCTTGGCTCTGGGGTGTGCTGTGACTGTGAACTCTCCTGCCCAGTCCACGGGGAGATCTGTAGGTGCAAGGACTGCAAGGGCAGCCTAAGTCCTAAACCAGGTACAATCCTTCCCTAAGCATTTGACCACCAACTGGTAAAGAAAGTTACGGTTTACATTGGCCACATTCTGCCATCGGATGCACACATGTAGTTCTGTGGGGAGCTGGAGGGACAGATTTGTAAGTCTGTAATAATTACTCTGTAAACCCACACCAATTTTCACCAATGTGAAGACAGGACAGACATGGAGTAGAAATATCCTTGTGTAGGTAACAGGTCCAAATGAGAGGAAACAACAGAGTGAGGTCTGAGCCTTTAACAACTGCGGAGAAGGAAGAATTGTCTGAATGGGAAATGATAAGATAATGGAAATACTCTGGCTCAGAGATGTAACATAATTTGGATCGGATAACTGCTCTGATTTTCAAGGCATTAGTAATTAATGACTAGCATTTGGAGAATATCAGGTAGATAATACAGCAGTTAGGGGAGCTTTCAATTTCTTCATCTTTTAACAACTTGTTCTACCCCCACCCTTTATACACAGCATCAGGGGAATACAAAGATGTTTTACATGTGACTGCAACAGAGGTGCCCACTACTAGATGAGAGGTCTATAAACTGCACAGGACCTTCTGAGTCTATTAACAGGGACTGACAGCAAAGCAAGCCCTGGAGATTCACCTGTATGTCTTGCATCTGTATGGAAAAGGTCTTCAGACAGAGATCAGTACCTCACTCTGCATAGCCCCAAAAGCAGGGTAGCTGGAGGCTGTGCAAATGTCTCCTCCTCTGCCTCCATAACCTCTTCAGAGAAAAAACCATAACGCAACAAAGACTATTAACTTCAAACCCCACCCTTGATATTCCTTGTATGATGTATTCTTGTGATCCAGTCACTTAGTCTTAACTCTTCACTGTAAGGATGATAGCTACAGAGCTTGTGAGCTTCATTTCTCAATTGAATCCTCTTTAGATACTGCTTGTTGATGCACTCTTCACTGATGACAACTCAACAGCTTGCCAATTAAAAAGTAGTTAAAATAATTTCAGCAATCAACCCTAACCCTTAATCTAGAGTCCTTTTCTCCTTTCCCACCTCCGAATTCCTGTGATTATATAATAAAATAGGTCATTACTTCCCTAAATTCTCCCTTCTGCATTCTTCTAAAGGTAAGGGGGCAGGGAAAGAGGATAATGAGCTGTATCACTAAAGACTGTGTACAAAATCCTGTTAAAAGTACAATGCAATTAAAAGTGTAAAGAGAAAATCAGATGTGTATCTTTAATCTTAGTTTATTTAGCAAATGTCGATGCTACCTGCAAACACTGCTGTTTTACAAATCCAGATTATGAACTTTGGTTTAAAATGTTCTAGTGAAACTGACACTCTTAAAAGCTTTCTCATATGCTTTACCGAAACTACAACCAAGATAAAAATCTCCCTTTCCTACATTTCTGCCCCTCCAAAAGCCTTAATTTAAAAAACATTAAATTTTGTAGGTAGGGATATCTTCTGTCAAACAGTGCCAGTTAAAATTCTGGAGCTACAAATACCAAATCTGAATCAGACTGGTACCTGGACTGAAGCTTAGTGAAGTTGAGCAGGGGTCAAATGTGTTTGGAGTGGGATCCATGAGGGCTGGGAAAGCTGTAGAAGGCCACAAATTTCATACCCTCTAATGCTTTTGCCACCAAATTTTGGAATAAACTGGGGTCAATGGCAATCTGAGGTTTAGAGAGAAAATACCATTGATGCTTCCTTGACCTGTTTGTTAAAGATCACACCATTCTGATCAAAGATGCCTGACTGGTATCTCTTGGACTGATCCCTTTTAGTTACTGGCAGGCTGGAGGACAGCACATTATTTCTCACCTTGTTTGTCAAAGTATCTCCAGGGGCTTACTTGAGAAAAGACTAGGAACGAGGAAGTTCAAGTAACATGGAAGTTTAAATGGAGAGGATGATTAACTGCTGTAATGGCTTTCCAGTAGTTGTTATTTTGCTCCATTTAAAGTCTTTAAGAAATGAGCATATTTATAATTAGCGTATAATGACTAGTATAGTATTGTAATAGTAGTAAAATATGCTAGTGCTAGTAATCAGTGCTATATTAATAAAGCACTTTTATTATGGACTATTTACAAGCAAAGCAGCATTTTTACCTGGATATCTTATTCTGCTCCCACTGAGACCAACTGCTCCTGTGAGACAGTTTTGCCTGTGCTAGGATAGCCCCCAGCCCTGCTAACCCTATCGCTAGCAGGAGCTCTTGGCTTTGGCTCAGTAACTGTATCTACTTGCAAGAAAATGTACCTTGTCAGATTACCCCTCCCCACGACTGCAGTGCTACCTGATAAGGTGTTCTTCCAGCCACAAACTCCTTTTTCTCTGGAGTGCCAAGGCAGTGACCCTCAGACCCGTTTCTAACCCCGCTCTGAAGGATCCATCTGCCAAGAACACCTTGTGAGTTGAAGTGCGGCCGTAAGCCCCCATTACCTGGCCAGAGCACTGCCCTGATCAAACCCCTCTGGCCACATCACTGTCCCTGCAGCGGAGAAGGGAGCTTTGACAGATATTTATGCTTGCTAGGTCTGCTAGAAAGTGCTGGTCTCTGGAGAGCAGCAACCTGCAACTTCCTCCCTGTTCTGTGTCCACCATACAGCGCTGCTTCCTGAGGTCACATCACCTACAAGTGGGGAAGAAATTTGGCCTGCCGAATCTCCAACTGCTGGTAGCAGTGTGTGAAAACATTCTGACGCACAGAGCTCAGGTGGAATTTGCAGGAAGGTTATCATGTGGAGAACTTGATCCAGAAAACACTCAGGAGACTGACTCCAAAGGAGCAACCTCTGAGTGAAGCTGAATTAGCACACACTGCAAAAAAAGCCACCTCGAGAGCTCCAGGTGAATTAATTGCGAGAATCACTACCACTGCTTCCTGAGAGAAACTCTGCTCATTTATGACTCTTTGAAAGGTATTTTTAAAATACACATGATCTCCCACAGGGTATGTATGTGCCTAATGACCTCTGAGACTGGAAAATCACATTACAAATAGGCATCTGTAGTGTTGGCTTGACAAGTTGAGCTTTGATGGAGGACTGTGCTTCCCCATTTTAGATGTGCACTGCAACAGGTAGTTGGAAAAAAAAGATTTTATGTAAATCAGGCACATTAAGAATGAGGGTTGTAGTAGTCTTTAGTTAAATTAAGTGCTTATTCTTGAAAGCTTGATGACATATTTTATCTTCTAACCAGTTAAGTGCTGCTTTTTTTAACATTGTTTTCATCAAAACCTTGCTTTTCTCCTCCCTTAACTGTGTTTTAAAAGGAATGTTAAAGCTTTTCAAAAGGTGCTAAATCGACAGCCTTGGATATCAGTATCTTCTGTCCTTAGTACAAACATGGTAGTGTTATCTTCTCAAGTCACCCAGTCCTGATCTGCAGAGACTGTCCAGAACTACCTTTACGACAAGGAGTTCAGTCTAAAAAAGCATCTTTCTCAGATGCCCAGACAGTACACAGAAATTCTTGCAGGGATGGTAAAACCATTTGAGGGTCACATAACTTGTGATTATAATTTACTTCAACCAACAGAAGACTCTGACTTGTTAGTCAATTTGATCAGACTAAAACCAACAGGGTATAAGACATTTTTAGTTCAATGGAAATACCAGTGGATGTCTATTGAGAGGGCTTCAGCGTGACATTCAGCCCACGCTCTTAAGTCAGCGAAAGCCCAGTGACAAGAAAGGAGATCTTTCAGCTTTGATGTCAGGAACATTTTTACTGATTGACTGGGAGCCTCCTGGAAGTGCTGGTGCTCCCTGGAACAAGGAGGCTGCAGATGAGTCATCATCCACAGAATCTGCACAGCCTGGTACCTGGAGGGCTGTGTGCACCACCCAAAGCTGCATCTGCCTCTGCCCTGGCAGGGGCAGTTGCTCCAACATCTGCTGGGGAACTGCCCTGTAGCACACCGCCACTGTGCCCAAGACTTACACTGGTATGAATTTGATGGAGGCTCCTTTCTCTGCATCCTGCTGCACAAACTTCTGTGCAAACTGCTGTGTCTGCTGGCTGCCTCTGCTTTCTGTCTTACTAAATTCCTCTATAAAATCTAGTTTCCATCAATAGGATGTTACCCTTTTTTTTTTTTTTTTTCTGAACTCACAACCAGATCACATGTTGTAAAACAGCTGCTGCATGTCAGAATGACAGAAGCAATCTGCATCTCTTTCTTACCTCTCAGGGGTTTGTGCAGCACCTCAAGATTAAAGGTTTTTCAGAAACACTAGTAAAATGATCTATGCCTATTCCTCTTAATTTAAAATCACTACCGGTGTATTCACCTCAGAAACCAATACTAATAGGCCTAAAAATCCCCACAGTTGTAGTCAGCACCACTTGTAGAGTAATAGCAGTAATAAAGCTACATTATCTGCATGCTCCTAGCAGAGTAATGTGGAGAACCAGATCAGAACTAGTAAAACAAGGGGCATGATTATGATTTACTTGTTGAGAAACTTCTGAGAAAGGAACAGCTGGCAAGAAAGTATTTATATGTCATCTGAAGGATGATACCTTCCACCAAGGCAGCCTAATCCATAAAGAGAGCAGCAGGATAACAGAGCTGGGTGCATAATAAATTGGAATCCTTGAGTGAGTCTGAGCCCTTCTGAGACTGAAAGCACTGGTAGCACTTTTCCTCTTACAAATGAGAAATTATGACTATTAACTGAGACACACTGATGCACAGGATGCACTCCAAGGCAGCCACAGACGGCTCGTTAATTGTTATTGTAGGTTGGAGGAAGGAAGAAGTACTGCATGATTTAAACAAAGACCAGTACCCTATAATGCCACAAAACACACAAGAGATAACCATTTCTTCAATATAAGAGTGTAGAATTATTTGAAAAGAAAATTAACACTTCCTCTTTAATGTTACCCCCTCTTTTCCTCTTTTCTGTTGATAAATACAGTGGACATTGTGTATCTGACTTCACAGGAATTCTACCACTTTCTCCACGAATACCTAATGTTGACAGATTTGTTCTTCTTGGAATTTCTGACAAATGCAGTATATACTATATATTGAAATAGCAGTGTCAATCTGATCTCACCCCTATGACTGTACTAGTGTCAGGGAGGTTATATATAGGTGTTTATCTATAGAATTTCCACAGTGCCAATCACTTGAGCACCTCAAAAGCATTACTAAACATACCCTCACAGCAGCCATGACCTGTAGGGGCAGGATAGCCTATCCTCATTTTGAAGGAGAGCAAGATGGAGATGGTATGCCTCACTCGAGGTCACGCAGGGTAGCTTTGGAGGAATGAAGAACCACATCGTATTCCTCAGTTCCATTCCTGGGTGTCAGCCTAAGATGAGCAAGCACGTATAGAGAAGTAACAAAAACTTGGTATGAAAGCCAATCTACTCATTCAAGTTTATAGCTCTGAGACATCTTGGCCCTTTCAGCATCACTCGGTTGTTACCTTGATCGACCCTCTGTCCTGGTTCCCCTCTGCTTTTGAAGGCTTCTTCAATTGCCTCCCTCTGAGCTGTCTGTCACTCTCCCATCTCAGCTCCTGCTGCTTCAAGCTGCTTCCTTACAGCTCCCATCCTACCAGTCCAAGCGACCCCTCTGTGCCCTCCTGGCCCTGATTCAGCATCTCCCAGGGTGATGCATCCTTGCTTCCTTCTTGGCCTCTTTCAGTCACCACAGGTCCTTCTTTTGCATCCATCAGTATGTTTGGCAGGGACAGATAATACCTTAACTTGATACATCAAAATATTGGATGTTTGGACTTGAAACAAATGATGACAGGGACAGGACGGAACAGGGCATGATACATCTAGTATAGCAAAATTGTGCAAAACTAGTGCCATGTTGCCAAACAGACTAACATTGCTACAAGTTTAATTTTCTTTAACTTTGTATAAGTCAGTATAACAATTTTCAGTGCATGTCATGTATCCAGATATCATTAAACACATGCAAAGTGCAACGTCACATAAGTCACCGCTCTCCTTTTGCTGGGATCCCTTAACTAGGCTTTCTGTTCCTTCCATGCTGTGCCCAAACTCCTCTGTCAGCTCTTAACAGCATGTGTTGCACTACCGATAGGAGACGTATAAAATACAATAAACAAAGCCCAGGTTCTGTGCACTCAGTCACAGCTGAGCAAACCCTGCGAACCCCAATTTACTTTCAACCTCAAGTGCTTATTTTTTCCACAAAATCCTTAGAAAAAACATGCCACTAACAATGTGAAACATAAACACACATACACATCCTGTGCAAGGATCACTCATGAGCGACAATGTTATGCAAAGTAATTTTTCTACATATCTTGTTCAGCTTATTTGCCTCTTGCCAGTTAAACCACTTGCCCTAGAATTTCTTAAACTACTATTTGCAGAAAGGTTTATCTAGGCAAAGAAATATATTCTTGTCTCTTACAATTATACTTAAAATCAATGTTTGTACATACACACACTCCTAAATGTATCACTGAGATTTTATTTTATGAATGAATGTTGACTGTTTATCCAGGTCATGCTGAAAAAGTGCTAGTAAAGTCATTGAGCCTCATGTATTTCTAGGACAAAAATGACTAAAGAAAGCTTGCAGATGTATTTTAGCAATAGATTAAAACAATTTTACTCATATGGAAAATAGTATTCTTCTCCTTGAAAAGCCACCTCCTTCCGTATCATGAGTCTAACTGCACAGGCCTCAAAAAGAGAAAATAATTTGCATCACTATGTTTTCTAAATCTCTTTAACTGACTTGAAAAGTTTATCTGTACATAGAACGTGCCATGTTAAATTCTAATATCTAGCAATCTCTCAGAGCTAGCACTAAGGTTTTCACAGAAGGATATTTTTGACTTCATGATAGCCTAAGTATCCTCTCTCTAACCTGAAGACATTGGACTCTGAATCTGTCACTGGTCCAGGACTGAATATTGTTTGTACTGGGCTTTGAGCCAGTATAATTTGGGGAAAGAAATTCCACATTTGGGAAAATCAAGAAACCATTATTTGGCAGTTTCTTTTTCAAATGGTGGCTCTTTGATGCTGTTCGGAAATTTAAAATCTTGGAAGTGGTTACTGAGGAGGTGGATTTATTGGGTGTTGTGCAGGTGAGGTAGCCAAAGGTCAAACTTTGGTCTATCACATGGTGACTGCAACTATCTGCAACTTGGTTCAAACAATTTATCTCACAGACATTGTCATTATCTTTATTTAAATATTTTTTTATAT
Organism: Athene noctua; assembly: GCF_965140245.1. NCBI lineage: Eukaryota > Metazoa > Chordata > Aves > Strigiformes > Strigidae > Athene > Athene noctua. The sequence continues at coordinate 68,870,129 of NC_134037.1, read as the reverse complement.
TATACATGCAAATTCCTTTAATAACTAACTCTAGAGGACATAACCTCCTAAGCTTTTTTGTTGTCACACTGCAGAAAGCAGTAGCAGACTAATGTGAGCATGGTCTCATTACTGCACCCATCGATCTGTCTGTAACCAGCTTTGCCTGATGTGCATTGCCCCGCATCTTCTAAACAGCACGTACTCCACTTCAAGGCAGAGGTGCATGAGGAAAGAGCTTCTCGAGAAATGGTGCATGTGCCCCCGCTGAAAGCGCTGCACTAGCATCAGCCCTGCATTCCTGCCGCCTGTGCAACGGTGCAGGGCTAAGCTGTGTGGCAGCAGCTGGGCACCAGCAGCTACTGCTGAGTGACCTGATGACTGGGGATAAACCACTGCAAGGTACCAAAGCAGCTCTCAGTGCTGTACCTGGCTTTGCTGATGGCACCTGCTGCAGAGTAAAAACATTGCTGGTCTTGTACTCAGACCAGCACCTGGCAGAAGCCAGGCCAAGGCAGGGTCTAGAGGTACCATGAGATTAACAAGACCAGAGTGATGTGCTTCCAGTGGGTGAGTAAGGCACTAGTACGTGCTAGGGTGCAGGGAAGAGAGGGTATGTGGTGGGGGTGTATGGAAGGCAGGAGGTATGGGCTGGGGTCCTGCACTGTTGAGGGGCAGACAGGGCAGCAAGTACATTTGGGAAACTTGTTGAGGGGGAAAATAAGTTTGTGCAGGAAGCCAAGGGAAGAAGGATGGAAGTGTAGCCCTGCTTGGGTGTCTCCTAGAGCTGCTTGTCCTCTGCAAAGAAGGCATGTAAGCAAACAAGCCTGGGAACATGCTGAACAGGATTCTTCTGTCATGAAAACGTACTGACATTCCCTACTTGTTTTACCCACTATATGACATACTTTATTTAGAAGAATCATTCCACTTCAAATGCAATTAGTTCTAAATGCTATTGTTCATGTTAAAACAATTGTTATTTTGATTGATAGTAAAAGCCTACCCACCACAGTAAAGGCAGCAATGTCGGACACAAAGACATTACAAAATCTATAAACTGACCCTTTAAAACCTGACTTGAACCATCAGATTTGACTTATGAGACTAGTTACAATAGTGCTTCATGCAAAAAGCATTAGGTTAATGCTGGATCAGGCAAAGTTGCCAAACACACCCTGGCATAATTAATCAAGAATATTTCAAAACCAGATCGCCTCCAAGAGGTTATTGATTTCCTGTCACGACACATTTTCCTCATGAGGTGCTACAATGCTATGTATCTGAGATGTGCTGGCGTGTATTTTTCAGTGACTAAGCCTTGATCTATCTTCCTGGATTCCTGCCACTGGTGCATTGACATCTGCAACTACTCATGTTTGACAGTCTCATGCATGAGCTATGTGGCTTCCAACTTGGATGGGATTAGTATAGGAGACTTTCTGAATACTTCAAATGTAATTGAAAGCAGATAAATACAAGGGTCTCAAGAGGGTGGCATACTTTTTACAAATGGAATCACATTAAATCATGCGTATACATGCTTAGACTGAGAAAGAGCTCAGTGTTAACCAATATAGTATGCAAGAAAGTGTTTGCCCTTGTTCTTAAACATGTATGAATCCTGACAATGTCACATCTTTCTAAAATCCAGATATGCTGCGTGGCTAAAGTGTGGTTTAGACAAGCATGAAAAGGTACTCATATGGGAAGAAGGGTGGGGGAAGAGGAACGTATTAGGAGACTGGCAGGTGTTTTGCCTTTCATCCATGCTTGAATTAAGGCATTCATGTCTTCTATGAACATCCCTGCCAAGTGATGAGAGCTGAAGACAAACTATAAATCATGTAACTCAAGATTATACTGTTACAGTGTCAAATGTCAGCAAATAAGAAATTATCTTCTTTTACAGCAAAATTCAACCACATTCCTTACATAGAACACATCTCTATCTACCTATTTTTCTCCATAAATGTGGACATTGATATCATAATCTGTAAATGTACTTCTGTACATATTTACTGAATACTATAAAATAGAGGATGTAAATAAAACTGACGTTAACACTGCTGTACAGAGTTTATCTTTCACATTTCCTTACTTTTTTAGACTTTGAACTCTGCAAACATAAGTAATCTTGCTTTAAAACAGATAATACAGAGCTTGATAAATCTTTTAGTGGGAAATGGCCTGCTATTTCCTGCTGTCAAATACCTGCTTGAGGATTGCAGTGATGGGCAATATATGAGCATCACAAGAGGACGGGGATACTGAGCATATTGTGATATCAAAGGTCTCCAAGATGATCAGGTTGCAGCGGAGTTGTGATACTCACAGTATTAAAGCTATGGGCTTCTCTGGGTTCTCTTGCAGAGTCTGGCCTGACTTTTTGTGCCCAGCTTAACCTGTCTCTGCTTCCCTCACCAACAGCTTAATCCCCAGTCAGGCTGATCTCACTGAGCAATCAGTGACCCGTATGGCTTTTCTATTTCAGATGTGAAAAAGGAAGAAATGCTGGAGATGAGCTGTGATTCTTCTTACCACATGGTAGTATTTTTCCTAGCAAAGAGGGGAGCAGAACTTTTGCATGTGTAAGGACAGTGGTTCCTTGGAGATCATTAGGTGAGCGGGAGGGTTGCAATGGCATGAGTGGTCTCATGACTCATCTGGAGAACCCTGGAGGAAGGAGGGCTTCTTACTCTGCCTGGTGTTGCAGCTCCTGTCATGGAATGAAGTCCTCAAGGACCTCTGCTCCAGCCTCCCAGCAGCAGAAATCAGCGGAGGTTCAAAGCAGTTAATATGAGGTACCCCTTGGTCTCCTTCCCAGGACCCTGCTAAATGTGGTCTGAGAAGTTCATCAGTCTGGTGATACTTGTAGTATCATAATGTGGTTTTTTGGTACTAGAAAATTTATCTGTATTCCCCTATTGCCACAGGGATTCAAGACAGAACTTGTTTTGCAGCACCTGCTCATAAAGCTGTACAATCAGTCACTTGTAAAGTTTTGCCACGTATCCTTCAGCTGGTCTGATCTCTTCTGTGCTGGGGGATGGATGCCAGTATTGGGACTGAGGTCACCCACACATGCAAGTGGTTCATGACACTTTTTCTTTAAACATAAGAAATAACTTTTCTAACTGTGAGGGTGATCAAACACTGAAAGTGGTTGCCCAGAGAGGTTGTGGAGTCTCCATCCCTGGCGATATTCAAAACCTGCCTGGACACTGTCCTAGGCCACTGGTTCTAGCTGGCCCTGCCTGAGCAGGGGGGCTGGACAAGACGGTCTCCACTGGTCTCTGCCCACCTCAGCAACTTTGTGATTCTATGACCCTACATCCCTAAGTGCCTGGCTGTTACGGTCACCAGCCTTTATATCGAGTCTTGTCAGCTCTCAGTACCTCTTCTTCCACTCCCCTCTCTGGCCAAAGGCTGGGTGTATAAAAAGTTGCTGCATTTTGTATGTGGTCTTTGATACCATCCCCTGAGGTTCTCTGAGGCAAGAGCAGAAAAGGAGAGCTGAGCCACCCCAACCTGCAGTACTTCCACCCTGTGCACTTCAGAATTCTCTCCTGTTTAGACTCTCAGAGTATTTTCTAAATAGCCCTGTAACTGTCACAGTTTTGTAGCTGAGGAACAGAGAGATAACAGGGAGGCCCCAGTTCTACATGTGATTTCCTCATTATTAATGATCCCATTTTGTGAGAACTGTGTTTGAGGTAGAAGATTATGGAAATGTCCTTCAGGTGGGAATGGACTAGTCAGTTACTAGACATATTTCGTAGAGTTAGCTATAACATTGTTCTGTTGCAACTCAGAGTGATTACAAGTGCAAGAATTGCAGAGTAAACCCTTACAAACAAGGAAGATCACTACAAATGTGTCAATGAAGAGGCATAACAGTGATTCTGAGCTGTCTGAGACTACTTGATTGACAGAGGCCTTATCTGGAGAATGGCATCTGTTGGGAAGGGGAAAATGCACATTTAATTAAGACCACTCCAGCTCCACAGCAGTGATATTTTCCACTGGGAGGGAGCAATAAGGATAACCTTGTTGCTAAGGAAAAGACCAGAGCTGCCTCTAGCACACCCAGCCAGAGTGCAGGTGTTGGAGCCAGCATGGTGGGCTAAGTGGGCGCAGGAAGCTGGGTGTGAAAAGGAGACCTCTTAAAAACAGCAGGGTATCTGAGAAAGGCTGGTTAGGGCCTCCATTTCCAGAACCAGAGCTGCAGCCACCTCAGCTGTGCTGGCTGAAAGACAGACTTGCTCAGATGTGGGACTGCGCCAAGCAAGGACAAGAAAGTATGAGGAGCCCGTGGTGGAGACAGAAAGGATGGTGGCTACTCTCCCAGGCCTAAGAAGGAGGACTGAATTAAGAGCATTGCAAAGGCATGCCAGAAAGAGAAAAGACCTACCTAATACTGTTGTGGTTTATTCGACTTGGGCTTTCCCACTGTGTTTTTTTTCCCCCACTAATAAGGTTGTGTTTGCTTTAAGCACTTGAAGCCACTACCAGCAAGCAGTTCAGCACTGCTGCTTAGGGGCACCCACATGTGTAACTCACTTCTGCAAGTTTCTAGGCGGGGTCTTGTGCCAGTGTTATTTTCAGCAAGAATACCTAAGCGATTGAACCTGGCCTGTTTGACTGGCAGCAGTGCTGGGTAGAGAGGGTACATAATGTACACCCCTGCCAGACTGTGCGCTCAGGCCTCTTGCTTCTCCTCTGCTGCTGCCGTAGTGCATTCTTAGTGGGTTACTAAACTTGGTACGGGCATTTCTGCAGAAGGTACCTGGCAGTAGACTGGTATTAGTATTTTAATTACTTGATCTATTGACCTGCCTTGTTGACCGGTCTTCTTTAGCCCTATAAACAACTTCTTAAAGCCTCCACTACTGAACAGAATTAAAACATAAGGGAAAGTTTGCTGTACTGATGAAACGTGCAAAGACAGTTTGGAACTACTGTAAAATGACTTGAAACTGTATTATGGTCCTTAGAGAAATCCTAAACTTTAAACAGCTATCTCTAGTACATTCTCCAGTGCATGACACTGCTGTCTCCTACCTCAGGAATATCAGTTACCATTTTGCCATTTTACTGCAAAAAAGGAGAGCAAAATAAAACCAAAACCCCAGACTTTTTAGCAAATTGGGACAAAAGTATATTAAGGAACTCTTGATAACCCAGAGTCACTATGGGATCAGCAGGGATTACCACAGTATAATTCCTAGTGGTGGTGGCATATCATTAATCTTATTAATTATTCAAATAACTTCTGACTGTCAGTATACTTTATAAAAACTCCAATTAACTCTCTGAAATGCTGGGGTTTCAACCCCAAGCCCCAAATTAAGGTTGACATATGGGTGATTCCCACAGCCCTTCACAAAGGGGGGGTGAGTTTGCCTTTAGGCTTCCCTCCAGGGTGCGGCTGCCTTGCAGGGAGAGCCATTGGGTGAATGAGCCCCAGGTGTCCCACACTGAGTAAGCAAAGGTCAGGTGTCCCACTTAGGGACAAAAGCTGGGACCCCTTGCAGGGAGGGGCGGTGTCTGTCTGTGAGGTGGATGCACTTTGCAGAGTTCCCTGTTGGCGAAGGACCTCCTGCCTCCCTGGAACTGGGCTCCAGTCAGGTCTGGCTTTTGTAAATGCAGGCTGTGTAGAGATTCAGTATGTGGCTTCCTTGGTCTTCTGTATTTGGCTTGTTGACTCAGTTGTTTCCCATCCCTTCTACGGGAGACTGCATTTCACCATTTATTCCACCCATTGTTGGTTGTGCAGTGTCGTTGTTGGGGTCAGTGGGATTGATGTTGATTATGTATAATCTGACTGACTTGTTTGTACCCCCAGCACTCACCCATGTACTGACCCTTTTGTATCAAATACAATTTGGTTATTGGTTCATCTTTATGCTGGCTGTGTCCTTTATGCTAGGCCTAATAATCGGCAAAACACCCTTACAACGCTTTTGCAAGACAGTGAGGAAAAAAATAAAAGCGCTTTATCAGAGAAGAAATGTGTGTAAAGAAAAGAAAAAGCATCTTGTCTAAACCAAGGCAATAGGCAATCAGAGATGGATTTTGTACTGGAATGTGAATGTTGGTGATGCCTTCGACTAGGCTCAGCCCGTGTCCCCACAACACTCCTCTGTCAGGAGGTCAAAGTCAGAATAGTCCTGGTGGGAAGTCCACAGCTACTTGAGGGCTTGAATGTACTGACCTCATGTATTCATGGTAGCAGGCGAAGAAAATCACGTGGATAAAATCCAGCAGTTTAGGCCCCTAATCAAAGCAGATTATTTCAAAACTTTTTATTAAATGTGAGCCCATCTGCCTCTCTAAATGTCAGTGTAGACATGCTAGAGGGAACACAAAAAGGCCAGAGGAATACTTGGGCTATTGCCTGTTAAGTTTATTCTTGTTCTGACCCCTCCCTGCTGGTGAAAGCAGAGAGCAATTGGGGTCTTAAAACTAATGGGCTTCAGGGCAACTCTAGACAGGGTCCATGGATTTAAGCCCAGGTTTACCAGCATGCATCCCAGTGACATACAGTTGAGGCTCAAGGATTCATGGCATGCTTTTAGCTAGGCACATCTTGGGAAGCCGAAAGAATGCAGTATAGTAGGTTAGGGAGCCAGAAACTTCACAACAGTATTTGGGAAGGAGTTCCTGTACTGTTTCCAATCTCCCCTTCCCAGGAAAAGTCAACAACATATTTAGGAATAACTGTTAAGTCCAAAGAAGCTAACAGAAACTGCACTGTTGGTCTTCTTCTCCAGTCTGCCTTCAGATGGAATCAAGGGGCTGAAATGACTCTAGCAACGTTAGTGGATGACCTCATGGTGGCTACGGTCCTACTACAAACCTCTACGCCACAACCTCTGTCTAAACAAATACTCGCTCTGTCTCTCCCACACAACAGCTGGGAACCTGGCAAACACTAACCAGCCTCTAGCACTCCTGTAAAGCAGGGAAGCACTGTCTGTGTTTTAAAAAGAGAATTGAGTTATCAAAACTGTAGATTATTTGTGCACATACGTAAGTGACAGAACTAAGAACTGTGCCTTGATCCTTCAGGAAACCTTCACTACTGATTGTTCTCTACTGGTAGCTGAGATGCAACCTCCTTCCCCCAGGCAGAAAGTCCTCCCTCCATGCGAGGGCGAATGAGCTGGTGGTGGGGCCAGAGGGCACTCGGCTGAGCCCTGCTGCACAGCTGGGCACTGGTGACCAGGGGGCATAGCACTGCAACTGCTTCCTTCACCCAAGCAGGACTTCAGGAGCTCTCTATTGTACTTCTCCCCAGGTACTTTACAGTTGATGGACTGTTTTGGCCACAAAGTGTAGAGGCCTTCTCACTCTGCATCTGTGAGAGGTCAACAGCTCCTCTAGTCAGTAAATCCTTGTCTGAGAGTTGAGAATTGCAGATGTGGTATTAAATCAATTGTTTACAGATGCTTTTGTGGGGGGAGGGTTAATATAAAAATCTTTTATTTTTGAGAAATGAAAGCAATGTGGAGTTAGGCTTTTCGTCTTATCATTACAGAAAAAAAACAATTCTCATTTTTCCCCTTAAAAAAAAAAAATATCAAAGTATTTATTTGATTCAATCTGAAAAGTCATTTTTCATTAAAAAGTAGTCTGAATTTAATATATGAGCAGCTGTGGTGGTAAAGTAATTGACCAGTGATGTTGAAAAAATGTCCCAATGCCTACTATAATTCCTTTGCGAAGAACAGATGCATCTAGTGGGACTGAAATATAGTTGAAATAGGAGAAAATATTTGGAAGATCTTTCTAAAAGTAATTTTTCATCAAGAACATTAGCACTCTATTTGTCAAAGCATTCAGAAAGCTCCTTAATGCTGCTGGACTCATTACTAATGCTGCTGCCTATGCTGGGACAGTAATAATCTCCCACTTAATAGGAAGCCACATTCTTTAATTTTGGGTGAGGATTTGCAAATGGCAGTCTATTCATTCATTTATCAAATCCAGATGTATTTAATAGTCTTTCAAACTGAAAGTGGGGAAACAAAAATTAGATTAATTGTAATACGGCAAGAGTCTTCAGTACATTATATCATGTTTTCAGCCCTCTGAGGACTTCCAACTACCATGTTGGTGTCTTGGTTGTATTGAGATCAGGGAAACCTCCAGCCCTGACTTCATTTGGGATGAGTCACCATCACCTGAAGTGTTCTTTCTCATCTTTCACCTGTCTTTTCTCTATAAAATCCCTCTTTCCCTTCCTGCTTCCAGCCTTACATTGCCTGCATGTTGCTCTACTCCTCCATTCTCTCTCCACTTGTGCTGCATGGTGTGAAGACAGATGTTAACAAGGGCTTCATTAGCGGATGTCCTGTCTGGTTTTTGGTAGGGAAGAAATTCCCTGGCCTGGCCTGTCTTTATTCTTTACGCTCTATTGCAGTACCAGACACAAGAGAAGCTACCGCTTCACTCATAGCCACAGCAAGAGGCAGGCTTTCTAGAGACAGTGCAGCTGTGAAGTCCTCCAAGCAGGATAGCTTCTGGAAGTGGGAGAAAATGCATTCTTGGTTAAGATGCTCAAGTTTAAAATGCGGAGTGGGAGAAAAGTAAATGAACCATATCACTGGTATTTGTAACATCGTGAAAGGCAATATTTTCCCAGCCTTGCAAGGACAAAAAAAAAAAAAAAAAAAAGTGGTGGCAAAAACGGAGCACCCAGAGCTCAGGGAACATCAAGGAGGGAGACAACATGCAGAAGCCACTAGAGACAATGCACTGCACATCACAAGTGCCAGTGCTCGCTATTAATATGGCACAAACTATTTATGCTCCCTGCTTGCTTGTCAGTGAGAGATGGGCAACTTAGCTTGCATCTCCAGCGGGCGTGTGCGAGGCAAAAGCATACAGATAGACATAACAGAGCAGATGGAGAACATATGAGTCAAAGCACCCTTTGTAAACAGACATTACAGAAGAGGATAGGTGGAAGAAGACTTTTTCATTAAGTGCTCTTAGCATTTCCTTACGAGCCTATTCCTTTAGCATAAAGAAGCAGTCCTTCTTTTAAGGAACTAAAAAATATTTGTTTTACTGATTGCTTTGGTAGTGATGTAGGTTTTGAGAATCTAAACTATAAGATGAAAGCACTGCTAATGACATTTGCGTAGGATGTATGTATCTTAGCCTGGAGGCTGACACAGGCTGAATATGTAACATACAAGCTGTATATTTCAAAGAGAAGACATACAGCTTTCCAGCATTTTCTCATTTCCGTTTCAGCTCTTCATTCTTTCTTAATCTCTTTTTAAGAAAGAATGAAAAATGAGGAGTCTCTGGATATCACTTCTTTTTTTTTTTTTTCATTTGCTGACATAAAAATGCAAAAACCATGGGGAGAAGGATAAAATGGGAGGAAGAAGACCCATAATGGTGAAAAACCAAACCACTGAACTTTGTTTTGATGAAAAAACAGATTTAAACAATTATGAAAAAGAAGGTTCTAGCTAAAGACAAAGGTTTATTTTTGGTTGGAAATAGCTTTTAATTATTCTGTTCAGCTTTTGATACCTTCCACTTATAGAGTCCCAATCAGTACAAAATTTTAAAATTCATCACAAGTTACACTTTAATTATCACAGGATCATAAAATCACAGAATACCAGCTTGGAAGGGACCTCAAGAATCATCTGGTCCAACTTGGAAGGGACCTCAAGAATCATCTGGTCCAACCTTTCTTGGCAAAAGCATGGTCTAGACAAGAAGGTCCAACACCCTGTCCAGGTGAATCTTAAAAGTGTCCAATATTGGAGAATCCACCACTCCCCTAGGGCAATTATTCCAGTGGCTGATTGTTCTCACGGTGAAAAATTTTCCTTTTGAGTCCAGTCAAAATCTCCCGAGGAGTAACTTGTACCCATTATCCCTTGGCTTTTCCATGTGACTTCCTGTACCTTTTTTTTTTTTTTTTTAAATTAATATACTTTAATAACGTTCACACACACATACATTAGTAAATCTTGTATATATAAAACTCCTACCATTTTAAACCTAATGTATCAGCAATTGTAATGTCATGTACCTACAAAATAAAGTACGTTGTTGTTTTCACCATAAGCATGTATATATGAGAGCTACATGGATCTTCTTAAAATCCAGATGAAGTATTTTGGTTTCTTGAGGCACACCACCTCTTTGTAATATTTTTAGAAAGAAATCTGTTGTAAATTTTTGCTAAAGCCTACATGCCACCACCAAGTAAATATATGTGTCTCCTGGCAGGTCAATTATTCTCAAGGTTCCCATTCAAAGATGAAGTCTTCTAAGATTCACACTCCTTTCCCTCCTTTCTGTCATGTTTGAATTCTGATGTTTGCTTGCTGAAAGGATGAGTTAACTCAGAGGCAATGTTGCTACATTTTACCTGCCCTAAAGAATGACCAGCAGGGAGGGCTTGTTTTATTTACCTCAAAGCCTTGTTGCCATAATATCGTATTGCAATTGATATAGTCAGATAACTCTTACAGTCCACATAGAAATGAAAATGACGTTGGCACTTCAGCGACTCAAATAATCTTTTTTCACAATGACTGGATTACCTAAAACCACTTAGATAACCTTGGTGCAGTTTAGATATACAAGAGAATTTAGCATAACCAGTGTTTTTTGCCAAATGTTATTTTTTAACACTTCCTCCTATGAATCCTAAACCACTTTTTGTTATTCATCTCACTAACCATTCATGGATGAATGGCAATTGCTGAATGTCTTAGAAACAACACCTTGAAAATGCCATTCAAATCCATTTTTCAACAGCATGAGAGGCTAGGAGGTAATTCACACTTCTTTTATAATAATATTCTATAAGAGGTACTGTAGTCATATGCCTTCCTGCCACCCCCTCCAGAAGTAAAGGATTATAGATTCACTCTAATTTAGTGCAGCCAAATGTACCAGGCAGAGAAAAACACTGCAGACAGAATATGCTATTAAGACTGGTGAATTATGAGAAAAGCTACCTCCATTATTGCCCCAAAACTCACCTGTTCCTCCCAGCTCAACAAATGCATGGGAGAAGAATTCTGCAAGGCAAGTCTGGAAAATGTCTTTCCTTTTGTAAAGAGCATTTATCCATGGCCAGCAACTCCAGAAACATCCCAGCCTGGCATCTTGAACACTGCCTCTTTCTAATAAGAGGAGCTCAGAACCCCAATTTGGTCTCCTAAATATCAGCCACTTATTAACATCTTAGGGGTTCACTGCACCTCTCCCGATCCTCAGGTGTCAAGCCAGCATTTGTTCATATCCAACTCTGCCATGACTCTAAAATGAGCAGCAACTCAAGCCCCAAAGCTGGGACAAAGGATCTAGAGACTCTGTGGCTAAAAGATTGTTTCATCCTTGTCAGTGTCATCATGTCAGTGAATGAAGAGATACCAGCTAAGAAGTTCATGCCACAAGATCCATCCCGCATCTGACACTTGAGATCAGTTTCTGTTGTTGTCACCATGTCCCCAGAGGACCCTAAACCAAAGCAACAGCAGATCTGAACCATGGCTGAGGAATGCATGAAACAACCAAAGCCAAACCATTTCTTTTCAAAGTCTGCCTGTATAACTGAAATAAGATGTAAAAAAGCACCAGCACTGCTATTGCTGAGCTAATTTCCATGTTATATTCTACATATACAGACAAAGACTAAGTCAAAGAAATAAAAAAAAAAAAAAAAAAAAGAGGAGGAAATATTGCCTCTTTTCTCTAATCAGACATGCAGACCAGGCATCTTCCTGTAAGTCAGTTCCTTCCAGGCAAAACCACTGATAAATCTTACAGCTAAGGTTGAACACACTTTTTAGCATAACATTTGAACCTAAGCTCATTGCTTCTGGTGACTTCATATGAAGGATGCTGGCACCACACAGTCAAGGACACCATAGCTCAAACTCCTCTCAAGGTGGACGCTGCATAATCTCTCTCTCATTCGATGTACAGAACTGCACACACTTGTCATGAGTCTCAGCCTTACAGGACTCATGGGGAGGCTGCAAATATTCTGCTATATTTAGGGCATTCTCCAGCTCTCCCAGTTAGAACAGTTTAACACTCTGTCAGTCTGACTGGTGCCTCACATAGGGAAAGATTTCTCTTCCCTTCCATCACACCTGGAAGTGACATAGCTGAATTGCAGGCCAAAAAAAACCCCCAACCCATTTCAATCCTTCCTGGTTTTCAGCATGTTCCAGAACAATTCCCACAGTCTCCATCACAGGGCTGAGGAGCTCATCTCATGCTCACCTGATAAGATACCCACCTCCCCACAGCTCATCGGCGAGCAATGCTGAGCACAACCACAGCTCTGTGCAGCACCTCCCATGAGGTGGAAGACATACCCTGAAAGAAAAGGGGAACTTCTATGGTGCCTAGTTTCTGGGCTGCTGCAAACAGGTCCCTCAGGTAGGTAAGGGGAACTTCAGAGACTTTACTGAAAGTAAAGGTATGATGTCTAAGGAGTAATTTTTAAAGTGAATTCCTCATGTTGTTTACATGTTTGGACCTTCCCATTGTTAAAGCAGTTGAAGATTTAACCTCCCCCGTGGTGCTCTCTAGCACTGCAGCTATTGAGCTGCTTGCACGTTGTCTGTCTGTCCCATCGGAGAACATTTCCTGTTAAAAGAATTTTTGGCACGGCTGCTTTATTCCGTGCAGGGAGCAGAAAGTTGATGCACAGATTAGCAATCGATTTTCTAAGAAGTACCCCACAAATCAGGTCTTCTCTCTCTGTTTGCCTTCACATTTCTGCCGGAGCCTCTATAATTAATTTAAACAGATACAAGCACTTCTCCTCCTCTCCTTTTTGATGTGAGCTGTTCCAACAGACTGTGCAGCGAAGCTGCAGCAATTTCAAAGGCTTCCGCTCCCTGCGCAGAAGGGAGCAGCTGCAGGAATAGCTCTTTGAAGGGGAAATGGCACCCAATGGGACTGGCAGGCGGCTCTGAGCTGAGCTCAAACAGCCCCCAAAGTCCTTGGGAGCATCTGAGGACATCAAAAGAGGAAAGATCTAGGCTGGGAGAAGCCTAAAGAATTAATTTAAAAGACTTCCCCACCATCCCTGGAGCTTTTGTCTGTGTAAGCAGCAGGGTCTGAGGGGAAGAGTCTTTCTCACATTTGGCTCAGATGATCCTACTCGTATTGAAAGGCTGGAAATAAGGGCTGAATATGAGGGGCGGTTGCATCCCTCGTTTATTTATTAAACTATAAATGCCTAAATATGTATACAAACACAAACATATCTATACAAATTTTGTACTCCTGTATATTATTAAAAAGCTACTATATTTCAATTAATATAAATAAGCATACTACCATATTTCAAAGTGACCATAAACCACTCACAGGGCTTCAAGCACATTTAACTAGTTAACTGATGGACTCACTGATATGATTTATCTCAATGAAACTGTACTTTTTTATGATGAGTGCAGATATAGTCCTCTGTTTACAGCACAGGACACACTTTCCTACTACCCTATTTAAGTGATTTATAGCAAATTCAATTTACAAAGAAAACTTTGTTTCATATCTAATACATGCATTCGTGCACAGGTACACAAACAGGTACACCTCTCTGTCCCCAAAGTGTGTAACATCACTCACTTATGGCTGAACTTTGCAACTGATGGAAGTTTCTAGTGCTGATTTAACAGGCTTCAGACCTAACCGGAATGTATCCAGCGAAGCCCTATGGCCTGTGCTGCTCCTGCAGGACCACCCTAGCTGAAGGGTAGTTCAAACCACAGTGAATTTTTAGTGGCAGGCCCACAACAGTATTAGACCAAATGCATGTTCTTTTCTGAAATCTGCATGCTACCCTAATTACTTATGTATAAATAGATGCCATTTTACTACACTCTGCTTCTGCGCATAACCAACATATTGTCTAGAAAAAGAACTGACACAACACATCCTGCAAATGCCTCTTCTTTGTCAAACTGCACTAATTATACACCCACCGCATCAAACTTCTCCATCTCTGTCCTCCTAACTGGCAAATTCTGCCTTTTCCCATCAATTTCACAGCACTTTTCTCTCTTCACTTCTGAATCTGGCTTTTGGAAGAATTTAAGTTCATCGACATACAAGCCTGAGTTAGGTGGTGCACAGACCTACTGTGCGTGCCTATTTATGCCCACACTTCTGCACATCCACTGGCAGAGATGTGGAAAGCTGTTTTTCTGAGACCATACTGAACTTGGCAGGACAACCCTGCATCCTGGCAGGAACTGTCATCAAACAATTTTGCTCTATAAACAGTTTTGCTTTGCTATTAACATCATGCCCCATTGTTCTGATATTGCCCAACAGATTATGATAAAGCATTATGTTGTGACTATTTTATTATACATTACAGTGAACTGACTAATGAACTTCATTAAAAACACTTCACTCTTCTTAAGCGTATAGGCTGCTTAACTGAGTTACTAGATGATGTGGAAAAATAATATAGGGAACTAAGATAAGATCAGTGGAATAATTCTCATTTGCACTTTTCTCTGAAGTGCAAGGGTTGATGATACTCCTTGATACCTCACATCTTAGTTGTGTTTTCGATGTCTGACGGGGTCAGTTGTTGAGGGACAAAAACTCCACAGCCAGTTGTTTATACTGACAGCAAAATTAAAATGCAGAGCAGGAAATAAACTGAAACGGTCTCATACTTGAATGGAATATAAACATTCTGCTTAATTAGGTCACTAAGCATATGTTTGTTTACTCGGATATTTTCTCTCTGGCAGTTCATCTCTGGGTAACACAACTACCTCGCTGGAGATAGTGGAATTCCCATGGCAGATAACATGAAGTCAGTAATTTTGCGGCCAGGAAAGCATGTTTATTAGCACTGTTTCAAGTACCTCATAATGAAGAGAGCTAGAGTGCGAAAGCAATACATGGCTCACTGGCTTCTATGTCAGATTGGTATCTGCAAAAGTACAGCAGAGCCAGTAGGGAGCTGGTTGTAGTGTTCTGAATCTCTGCCTGTCCCTGATTTACCTTCTTAGTTGACTGTAATGCAGAGAAGGGTGTAGGAGCTAGTGATGCCTATTCCGTACATATGGAAAATCTTCCCATGTTGCAAACCAAGAGGTACAAGCAGTATTGCTGCCTACATTCATCTCAATCACTATATAATTTGTTTTTGAAGCGCTTGGGACGAGAAGCTTGAAAGTCTTGCACTGTTCCCCAAAATCTGACTGGAGAATTAGAAAATAATTACAGCTTTTAAAGAATTCAGTGCAGATGATCTGAAGAGAAATGGCACCAGCAGCTTGGAGTGCTGGTCAGAGTTCAGTGACCCTCTCTTTAAAGCTGGCTGGCAGCAAATTGAGTTCCCGATTTTATTTCAGCTAAACAAACTCCTGTTAGTCTACTGTACCCTGAAGGCATGACAGCTACCTCTCAGTTTCTCACTGTTGGCACATGGGGCCTAAAAATCCCTCTATCAGTTATGCACATGCTATCTAAAGCAGAACCTTTATTTTAAGAGGCGAAGAAGGCCAGTTACTAGGAAGAGCTGAAAAAACACTATTTGCTAATGCGATTCACAGCTATCTTGCTAATGCTGAGGCTGAGGCAGGAAATGCTGAACACCAGGATTCACAGGAATACCCACAGGCCCAGAAACCCCAAGCCTGACCCCTTCTGCCTTTCACCTTGTCATTATTTTGTCCACAGGCTTCAATCCTCATCTCCTTTTTGGCTCTCTGTCACAGACTTCCCTCTCTGCTGCCCTTTTCTTCCTTGCCATGTTCCCAGATCCCCTGGTCAGCCTTCACCTCCCCCAACAACTCATATGGGACTCCAGATCCATCCCTTAATGATCTCTCTTGTCTTGCATCCTCATCCACCTGTTTCCACGCAATTGTTTCTTTCCTGTCCCCCATCCTCACTGGGCACCAGAAGGAAAAGGTAAGGATGCAGAAGAGCTAAGTTTGCAACAGCTCAAAAGGCACAGATTGCCACATGTCCACATCTAAAAGTCTAGATTTTAGGTCCTATGCTTAAGCCCAGTTTTCCCAAGGAATATGGGATCAGTGCTCTGGCATGTCTCAGTGCCACAAAGGCATGAAATGATTTGAGTCCTGCCTGGGAAGAAGTGTCTCACAAGGAATCAGTCGAGCCAATAGCTTGAATTTTGCCATTTCATTTGCCATAGGCAATGAACCTGACTGCCTGAACACAGATCCTATCAGTTGAATCTGCATGTTGCAACAAACTTACAAATAACTTTTTTAGAAAAGCACACTATTTTTAAATTCTGTAGATGTATTTGATCTCTGCTACTCTGAGATGCTACCAGGAAAACTGATTGTGGAGATAAAAAGTGAGAGAAAATGGACCATTAGCTGAAGAATACCACTGGTCACCTCTCAAAGAAGAAAAGACAAGTCCACGTTGCTTAATACAAGATCTTGAGCTAAATCACCGAAAGGCATGCCTGTACAGACATATTCACTACTTGCAGTTCCTGTGTAACCACAGAAATCCCCAGCAGTCTGGAGAGCAATGTTAACAAAATTCATGCCTCTCCCACTCTAGGCAGAAATATTCTCAGTCCTTCTTAGGACAGGGTGGATGTGCAACTTGGTCCTCACTATGTGGTCGCGTTTCCTCTGCAGGACCAATGGAGCCAGTTGCCCACTTCTAACAAGCCTGTCTGGAGTCTGGGGCAACCAAGGACTTCAGGAGCTTGCAGGTTAGCCACATCTCAGTAGATTGAAAATGAAAGACCAGCAAAAGACATATCCCTACATAAAACTGCCTCTTTGCCAAAATTCAACCCTTTGTCTAAGGATGAAAGTGTTGGGATACTTCTGATGTCAAAAGATATGGTTTCTGATGATCCAGTATTTATACATGGCTGATCAGTTGTTTCTGACATTCCCTCCTGAAAAATTCAGGTAGAAAGGTAACTCCTCACATGGAAAATTTCAGGCTACACTTTTGATCATGATGAAGACCGAAGTAATGGAAACTGTTAGGCAAACTTAGCTATAAGCATTTTTTCACATAAAATCTATCTTTATTAAAGACATGCACCAAACTGCATTTTTCTTGTTTTGATTTTGCCCATATCCCATTTTCTTCTATATCTGTCTATGCGTAATTTTCCTTGTTCGTTTTAAGAGCATAGGCTACTTGGAACATGTATCCAGTCTTCTTGTCTTCAGAGGTCCAAGCACACTTCTGGTGGTACATAAAAACCCCAACAATTTCCATTTCTGTTTGCATTACAGGCCCAAACCACAACTGAGACTCAAGAAGGCCTTCTGAGATGGCGACAGTACAGAAAAGTCAGCACAGGCACTGGAGACAGCAGATCCCCTTTGTTACCGTAAACCCATCCTTTTAAGGGACTCTGTTGAAAGCAGGATGGGACTTTCACAAAACTGTGTCTGACGTTCCCCCTAGATCCCAGTTCCAGGACATGGAGCTTAAGGACAGCCGTGTTTTTCACAAATAGCCAGTATTTTCTGGACGGAGTACCTTAGCAGTTGTTCCACTGCTATCAGTCTCATGTCATCTCCTGGGATAAGTTCTTCTGATTTCTCAATACAGATTACTTGCACCTGGATGGGAATGATAGGGTGTTGGCAGAGAACACTGAGCAGAGGAGAAGGGAAAAACCTTGCCAGCCTTTGTGAGTGCAACTGCTGAGTCAGTTCAACAGCCTCAGATATCCCCGCCCCCACAAACACAGGTGCAAGATGGCCATATAAAAGTAATCTTAATTTGGCTGCTGCCCAAATTCCACATTCCTCTTGGCTCCACCAGACCTGTTTTCCCACATGACCTCATCTCCTATGTCCTCGCGGCGGACAGCCTGGCAGGCAATGTGCAGTTGATTCTCCAAACATCCAGGAGCTGTTGTGGAAGGGGAAGGAGATGGGAGTCTGATACGGGTGAGAGGAAGAGCAAATAGACATGCCTGGGTCTGGGCCTTTGACCCCCAGACTTCCCCCACACCCACTGAAGTCTGGAGCCAGATCCTTGGAGCTATGGGGCTGTCTTTGTGTCCTTCCGTTCTAGCAATAATGCACGGGCTGCAAGAGATCCCTCCATACCAAGGACTCTGCCAGTGTAAAGCTCCTCTGCGCAAAGACTGACAGCCCCCCACTCTGTCACCCTCTAGGACAGGATTAGAGGCTGCTTGGTGGTATCAGGATGCCCTTATGGGAGACTCAAGCTGCTGCAAGCCAGCCTCACCTGGTGAGGGAGCTGGCCAGGCCCCTGACCCTCTCCATACTCAGCTCCAGGCAGCTGAGTTCCAGCTATGTGAACAACAACTTCAGTGACAGCTTGAGGACTGAGGGCTAATCCCTGCACCCATCTCAACACATGAGTTAATACTGAGTATAGCTACAGCACATGGAGCTCACAGACATACTGAAACACAACCACTGAAGATTAAGGAAGTTAAGTTTAACATGTGCAACCCTCAGTGATGCTCTTGACTGCCGTGCAAAGTTTTCCTACTGTGACTATATTTACCTGTCTACAAAAGAAGAGTAAATCCTTCAGTGGAACAACCAGCAAGTCCACACATTCACCATGGAGACTAATGAATCCAAAGCCAGTGGCATTGAAACACATGACATCTGTCATGACATCTGTAACTTGCCTAATTGCCTTTTGAGGGACTCTTCTTTTTCCCTTCCAATGATTTTTCAAAGAAAAGTTAAAAAAACCCCCACACAAATCTGGTTGATTTTGATTACGGTAAAGCCTGGAGTACTTCAGATAGTGAAAGTTTCAGAAATTCACAAGCAGTTTGAAACAGGGAAGTGGACTACAAACCATGACACAACTTCACTGTAGGGACCACTGCTTCAGCTTGCTATGATTAGTAAAGGAAAATCAAAATCTGTAGCACTCAGATGTGTATCATATTTCATGATGCATATCTAAGAACCACCCATTCCCTTGTCTCAAGTTTAGCATATCCCATGTGTTAGGGCAAAAATAAAAACCTGAGCAGTAGGCACGAGAATGACAACACCATCGGCAGCCTCCTGCTGTTGGAGGCTATATCGAGGGGAACTTTGACTGTCAGCTTGGCTGAGCTTCAAATTTGCCCTAAATATGGTGCAACTGGCTCAGAAGAGCTGGGACGACAGGGTGAGAAAGCTTGCCACTGGAGAACTATCAACATAAGCGGGTGGCTACCTTCCTCTTTGCTGGGCTCACACAGACTGATCATAAAGGGAACACTAATAAATACTACCAAGTGTTAAGTACAGTGTATGCCAAGCTCAAGCAAGGCTGCTCATGCAGAGCAGAGGCTATGGCCTTGCAGACTGGGGCAGAGGCACGGAGCGGCACACAGGTGTCTGCACAGGCACTGTGGAGCTTGTGAAGGGAAGGAAAAAATGAGTTGCAAGAGGAATTCCGTTTTTAACAAGATGCTAAGAGGCACTCTGTGCCTATTTAAATCTGAATCGTGGAAGCAGAAAGGGAAGGGTGGGAAAGGTTAGGACTGCCCATTAAATTTCCTGGATTGGCTGGGAAAGAATCCTGTTTGGCATCCAAATACGCTGCAGGAAGCACTCTTGACGTTGTGTCTACACGTTTAGCCTCCTTTAGGTCTATGACCATATGTCAGAGACCTTCTTCCCATGGTAGGCATGAAGTTGCTTTGCAATCTTTGCTGGCTCCTACAGAGAAATACTGAGTGGGAAGCTTTATTCTTTCTGTCAACCTGGACCATGGTTACTGCAACTTCCCGTGGTTGCAAACGGCATCCAAAGATCCTACGGACGTCCTCTTGCACATGAACTCTGGGCTAGGCTTTAGGCTGAAATCATGCTGTGAACTTGGGAGAAGGGAGGTGTGTGGGAAGGAAGAAATGAGAACAGAAGGGAAGGACACTGCAAGAGCCAACAGCAGGAAGGAGAAATGGAGATACACAGGAAACTTGTCCTTACCAAAAATGCAGAACAGAGAATTGTTGACATGACACCCTACATGAACCAGAGCTACACAAAATACTACTATCAGCTTTGGAGGTGTGCATGATCAGAGTAGCAAAGAAGAAGAAACATCCTGAATCTGAATCATTATCTGTCCCTGAAAGAGACACATAATTAATTTTTGGTTTTAAAAGTTGGAAGAGATCACTGATCATTCAAGCGTGTTTCAGCACGATTGAAAACATGTAAGGAAAAACCTAGCTTACAAGTGCCAGCAAGCCATGTTTGGGATCCGTTGTTTTTATTAGAATTTTTTTAGAAAGAGCATTTATAAAAATCCAAATACGGATTTGTGGCTTTGTATGTACAGTAAGTAGAACATTTGGTTGCACTGTGGTCATCTCAGTGGTATTAACCTGCAGCTTCATGATTCATTATTTATAACACCACTCTCTTTGTGAAATACCAGGTCACAGTCATCATAAATGCCAGATATTTCACGTCAGTACTAAAATTTTGATCAGGCTTTAAGAACGAAAAAGGAGGAGAAATTAAGTCACCCAAATGGGCAGGATAATTAGATTCTGTGGGAACACACAACAGAACAAGCAGATCATGTCAATAAGAATTTCATGTCTAATACACTGAAGTGTGAATAGAACCTCTTGTGCCATGCTTGTCAAAAGGCCCCATGCAACAGCTTGGCCATGTAAGTGACTGCCATAACCTTCTGTGGATCTGCAAACAGCAAAGTAATTCCAGAACTGAATGTGCACTACTTAGCTAGTAGAATTCAGCCCTGCTCCCACTTCTACAAGTTGTAGCAGTCCAAACTCTCATTAGACAGCAAGAATTTGGGGCAAGGATCATCCTCTACTATTGTATTTTGTACAGTGCCAAGCATGAGGGGGTGGAGCACACTAGCTGCCACACAATATAAATAATAGCGATTCATCTTTCTGATGCCTCACTGTTAGTTTTGATTACCTGGCTTGATTCACTTGAGGTCTGTAATGAGCTGTCAGAAACCTTATTTCCTCAAGCTGTTTATATAGCTGAAAAAAACCCCAACACACCTGCCTCCTGAGAAGATGGGTTTGAGGCAGAACACAACATAGCCTCTCCTCTTCATGCTAGTGAACAAAGGTTTACCTGAGCTGCTCTTGAGGTGATGAGGGAGTGTGGGAATCCAGGCTCTGTATGGGCAGCCAAGAGTAGCTTATTTATAGCTCAGGTAACAGTTATGTTTTGGGGGAAACATATGCCCCAAACTGTGATACTTCTTCTCATCCCTGCAAGGGACTGGAGGTTCCTTCTATTCCCTGAGCGTGTGGGGGCAACGTGCAGGAAGCAGTCCAGGTGCCCTTGCTCTGCACTAAACTATGTCCTTGGCTCACTTGCTAGTGCAGCAATTTTGGGGAAGCAGATATGTGTTCATTTTAATAAAGGCTTGTCTCTATTAATCCATGCTGTCAACATTCTCATCAAGATCCAGACTCTTACTCCGTCTGGGACTCCAAATGTCTGGGACATTTGGAAAAAAAGCAATGCTTTGTTACTCCGGACACATTCATCTATAATTTGTTTTTACAATGACCCATGCCACCTCTTTTGTTTATTTATAAGCCCTTGTCACAAGGGCTTGTCACAGCTTGAATCAACCCACTACCTATTTCTACCTGTCCTCTCTTTATCTGGGTTTAGTATTGTGCTTTTACCTGTACTGGACTAGAATTCAGAAATTTTCAGCTTGTTGAGGGCCATGGTCTTTTCAGGTTTTAGGGTTTTTTGGCTAGTGTTTAGCCATGTGACTACCCAGCATGTCCCCCTGCAGCTCTTACTCCCAAGAGCTGATGACTGTGCTGCTAGCAGCATCCTTAATCTAAGAGTACTGTTCTTTTCAGTGGAAAGAACAAGTTCGTGAAGAAAAAGTAAAAATACTAAAAATTAAGATATTTAATAGCAGTCTTCATGCCTGCCCCTTCTACCTAAATGTTAACAAACTCCCTACCTCTGCAAGTCTAAGTTTTGAAACATTTTCTTTTAGTAACCAGTCTGATTTCACTGAACAGGTCCTCTACCCCAAGACAGGATTCCCTTCTAATTCCTGTATCCCTTCAGTGCATGCTTTTCTCTTTGTCCCTTCCTGGCATTGTCCTTTAACCATGCCTATGAAAAAATATTTGTGGAAAAACTCACACTACTCTTTGGCCTCCGCTACTTTCCCTCTCTTTCACCCAGGACCCATGACCAAATTCCTCATAATCATTGAGAAGGCTTCTAAACTGTACAAATACCTAAAGACAGACACACCTTTTCAAGTACATCACAAAATTAAATCTTGTAATCTACAGCAGTTACAGGCACAGTATCAACCTCAACTAATTATATAGTCATGAGCTTCAAATACCTTCTTCCAACCCCTCAGCTGAAGTGGGTGAAAGCCCTCCAAATTAAACTCTTGCAACCTCTAAAA
This sequence comes from Athene noctua, assembly GCF_965140245.1. Classification (NCBI taxonomy): domain Eukaryota; kingdom Metazoa; phylum Chordata; class Aves; order Strigiformes; family Strigidae; genus Athene; species Athene noctua. The sequence continues at coordinate 68,847,725 of NC_134037.1, read as the reverse complement.
GCAATGTCACATCTCTTCCCTTCCTTGCAAGTAAGCTCTCACTGGCGAAGTTCAGTCAGTCACAGCTCGAACTGCACCTCCAAACACATTGACAAAGTGGAGTAGACAGGTTACACTGTACACTCTCCAAGAGTAGAGACCATAGATCTCTCTTGTGTAGCCAATGAGAAGCAATTCCTTGTCAGCAGACACAAAAGAGGAGATACGAAGATAACCTTTCCCTATCTGTGTTGCAGTAGCCTCTGAAGGCTGTAAATCTCTCCAGAGAAGCCATTACAATGATGGCTCTGCATGTTGTGCTTGAAGAACAGTGACATTTTATCAGCTGTCTACTAGGGATGCTGAATCAATGGAGAAGTATTTTACAGTTTTCCAAGGGCACACAGGGCCAGCAATGCATGCTGCTACTACATCTGCTAAAGCTTTTGCAATGCCCACTCACACATTATTAGTAATTTTAAGGGACTTCTCCCAACACCTCTGCCAGATGTACCTCTGCAACCTATTCTGCTATGCTACAGAACCTCTGCTGAAATAACCTTAGGTTCACAAACACACACTTTGGCTTCTTAATTTCCTGAGCTTGCAACAATGGCTTGATATTCATCTCTTTTCTACTTCTCCATATTGGAACAGAGCAAAAACTCAAATGACAGCATTTTAGGTTGCATGCAGTCAAGCAAATGTCACCTTGAATCAGGACTGATGTTAGCTACTGCTTTGTTCTATGGTCTTCTGAAATATCCATTTCCTAAATCACTACACATAGGATAGACTTTTCCAAAGCTACCTCTGCACCCAGAGCCCACATTCCACTTCCATGTGAGGGAGGTACTTACGAGCCTAAGACCTATCCATGTTTGAAAAGGTGACTCTGAAATCAGAGAATCAGAGGATTGCTGAAGCGGGAAGGGACCTCTGGAGTCCAAATTCGCTGCTCAGACAAGGTTTAACTAGAGCAGGTTGCACAGGGCAGCATCCAGTTGCATTCTGAATATCAGTAAGGAGGGAGACTCCACAGCCTTGCCTATTGTTCAGTCATCTTTTCAGTAAAAAAGGTTTTTCTTACGTGACCTTAGCTCAATATACCATCCTAATATTTTTTCCTCTTCTCTCTGAGGAACCTGAGAAGTTGCTTACACATTTAGGGTGAACTTCCTGGAAGCAAAGTATGAGCAGAAAGGGTGGGTTCCCTTGCCATCCATTCAACATTTTTAAGATCAGAATTTACAGCATAGGTTAGTAACACTGAAGAAGGATGTTTATTATTGCATCTATATTCTAGTTCACAGCCAGCAGAAATTACACAAACATCACAGAGTCAACCTTAAAGAGAGACTATCTCACAGGAGTCACCTTTTCTTCCCTCTTTGCCAGTTTCCTGTTACCAGTGCTGATGAAGTTTAAGGGACAGATGATGCCATCTGTCTCTGAGGCTCATGTGCAGGACAAAAACAATGCTGTTATTTTACTCATCCCTTAGTACCTAATGTTCAGTCTAAGATCATAAAGCATCTATGCTCTGCACTTCACAGGGCTTTCAAATGAGAATCATCCACCAGAGGCAGCCTTGCAGCCAGCCACCAAGGTCACTGGGATTTTTCATCAGCTTGTCCATCACATCTCCATCCTTCTCCTCTAAGGTTATTTTTTCAGCATGCTTACTGATAGCAGGATCGGATGAGGAATCTTCCACACTCCAGCTAGCATTTTCTTCACCAACAATGTTAATTTCAGGGACTTGCTGCTCCATTTTACAACACTCAGCTACCCATTATTGGCCCCAGTTATGTTTCAAGTTAAAACCAAACCAAACTAAATAGGTGGGAAAGAAGTCCTCTGAAGTTTGGAAGCAAAACTCCCAGGTACATACAGGACCATCGCTAAAGAACCAACTGATGTGATCTTTACACAGGTAGCATTGTTTGGTTGCAGATGTATTAGCTGTGTTGCCAGTATTCTCTGTACCCTAAAAAATACCTAATTATGAAACAAGCATGGAAAATGATGGGCTGACATGAACATAACTAACATTCAAGCAGCAATTAAGGTAATGCCACAAGATAGGCCATGCCCAGGGAGATACTTAGGGGTTTATCTTTGGTAAAACTGAGAAGTGCATGTGTCAGATGAGCTATCCGGCACAGCAAAAATAAGACAGCCTCCAAAGTATGTACAAAGTGTAATAGATGTACTAGGTTATTGTCTGCAAATATTAGAGCCATCTGGGCCACGACAGGATTATTTTCTGTGAAATTTTATATTAAAAGTCAGATGAAGTCAGACTTGTTCTGTACCGCAGAACTACTGTCTATTAATATGTATAAAATCACTCAACGTGAAAAAATTAGGGCAGACAAAGACTACTACACTTAAAGGACTTTGATGCTTACTGGAACAATAGATGATATGAAGTTAAGGATGACACTGCTACATGACACATCAAATTTAGCTCATGTAAACTAACATGATAGTTAAAGGATGTTCAAGTAAAGGTTCCAGTTGGAAGAGGGAAAGAAAGTCAGAAAAAGCATGCTTAAGATGATTTCTGATGACTTTCTTACTGGAAGGACATAATTAGCCAGTTAAGACTACAGTAAAAAGAGAACGTACTGTTTTGCAGGAATTTTATCCCACCAAACAAAGTGATCTAGCTCTAAATATATGCACAGAACTAATGATACTGTGACAGAATAATCTAAATGCAGAAAGTTACCCCACATTTCTACCATTTTTATAAAATCTGAAAAAAGCAACTGATAGATGGGCATAATTGAAGTAAAAACTTGCCAGTTTCTGAGTCCAAACAGCAGTAATTTCTGACTTCATATGCTTTTTCACTGTTCACTGTTTCTTTTTTGTTAAGATTATGTTCCATACTGCTTTTCAAGTAGAGATTCCAGCAAATTTCTAACTGCAATCAATGCATTTCTAGTGTGTTTCAGTAAAGCCAAAATGCTATATGTGAAAACAACTAGCAGTAAGATACTTGTGTCTGAGGTACAAAACTTCTGTATTAAAGCACTATACTTGTTAATCAAAAGATACATGTTTTCATTATGGACAATTATATTTACGTCTGAGTCTTTAAGTGGAATTTGTTAGATTGCTCCAGCAATAGACATACAATAACATGACTTCCAAATACATTATGAATTCAAGTATGTATACCAGAAACATTCTCACTTCCACAATATAGAGAATTGACTCTGTAAGCAGGACAAGGTGCTTTTTTTAAGCACTTCAAGCACTAAAAATGGGTATTAGGTAATAATTTCTATCTTGGAGTATGGGTATTAAGTTCTTTCAGATCACAGCTTTCCACTGATAACTAGAGCCACTAGTGTCAGTCTCCCAAAATGTAATGCAGAGTAAGAGATGTATCTATACAGATAAATAAAATAAAGGAACTATAAAATACACAATAACATTAGCATTTTCTTAAAATTCTTCAGGAGATAAGGCTAAGAAGAGCACTATTCTTACATTCTTCTTCACATTCCTTTCCACACACCCCGTCCCCAAATACAGGACACAGCACGGCAATGAAAATAGCGAGCTACGGCTTCCCTCCCCCTGCCACATGGCCCCTACTTACCCACCTGGAAGTCCTGCATCTTGTTAAACTGCACTGGGCCCAGGGAGGCAACATAAAGTCCTTAACTAGCATCAGTGGTACAGGATGTTATAAAGGCAATTGCTTGAAAGCACTGTATAGGCATATAAGTTTTATTTCTTTTCAGAAGATGCTGAACTGGCATATTATGATCTTTCCTTGTAGAATGATAAATACTGATTTATTTCTCTTTTCCAGATTCTTAAACGTTTTCAAAAGCCTTTAATGCAGTTTGTTTGAGGACAAACTTGAAATGTCACCTTTTTATCAATTACCAAGAGAAACTGAGAGTTAGACAAAGGTTTGCTTTTTTTCTTCTTCTTGGGTTTTGGTTGTTTCTCTGTGTTTTTGTTTTCACACACAATAGGAAGGAAACCATGTGTTTCTGTAACTGGCCAGTGTTTCTCTATCACATCAGAAAATATTTTTGAAGCCTGGATTAAAGGGAGTAACCAAATGTTTAAATACCTCCTTCCCCTTGGCAAAATTCCATGCATTTTTCTTAAAAAAACCCTGTATTTGCTGCTACTCTTAAAGAGCTGGCAGAGGCTTGGCCACACATCTTCCATTAATATTAAGAAAAAAAGATATGGGCAAACCTTTTTTCAATGCTCTGAAAATCTCAACCTTTGATAAAACAGAATGCCAAACAAAAGTAGTAATAATGTGGTTGATATTAACTTGAACGGTTCAGTTGTTTAAGTTTTATCTGATTCCATGCTTCCTGAATATGGATAGTTTGGTTTCTGGGATAATAGCAATTTGGATAGTTATTTCATTATTTCATCTCAACTGGGTTTTTGAGGAAATGTTACTTGATTGTGGGTATGTTGTTCTTATTTACCAATGAAATACTATATTTAAATACAGCAAAGCCTTTTTCCCCTTTGTTTTATATATAAAAATAGTAACAATTCAGCTGTATCCATGGAGGATTTATAATTGACAAAATCCTTCCAAGGGTTACTTTATCTTCCCTTTTTTTGTTCACGCTTCCAGTTTGTCAGCAACTGAATCAATAATTAACTTGGACTGTCATGTTTTCTGTATCAATAGAACATTTAAAATAACAACCCTGAAAAGCCCTGCTTTCTTTAGCTTACAGAACATCTCAAAAAAATCAGGCAGCTGAAAACCACTACACAATTGATTTTAATGTTCTGAGTTCCAAGAGAAAGTCAGCTGCAGGACATCCACGTCTGTTTTTCAGAGGCTTGGGGTGAACAAAAAGGGAGCACTCTTCATAGGTTTTCTAAACAAGTGTACAACAGTGCTCTTTGCTTTTTCACTGCCTATGAAAGTGGCAGGTTATTCGTAGCCTTAAAATCACCGTTGATGGGGATCAGTAAGGTCCCATCAAAGAATCTGCTTTCTCAGGGGCTCAAAAAAAATGACAACAGACAAGTATGCAGACAAGTCAGCCAAAATGCTAATTCATGTGACTTCTATTAGCAGAGACAAATGTATAATTTATTAATTAAAAAAAAAGAAAAAAAAATCCTCACGTGTATCCCCTCCCCCTCCAAACCTCTGTAGCTGTAGTAGCTGTGCCATGCTGTTTCTTAGAGAGTTGGGATAGTGTATTTCTTATCATTTTAATGAGATGAGAAAAACAGTGAAATGACATCAATGGATATAAATGCAGTTGCAACTAAGATTGTCAAAAACCTCTTGCCTTATGAAAACAGTTTTGCTCAATTTCAGAAGGGTTGAATTATTATGCCTCATTATTATTGATATATTTTGGTGGGGCAAAAATACACTGAAAACAAGGAACCTGCCAGAAGTATTGACTGCAGTGTACTGCATTTAAGTATGCAGTGAGGTGTGATCTTATTTCTGGAGCTACGCTGCACTATTTGCTCTAAAACCAACAACATACTGCTGTCAAAAACACAATGGAATATAATTACAGAGGAGGCTCTTCTGCAAAGGATCACATGAAGACAACATAAAAGCAAAAGAAAACTATTATTAGGCTTACAGTTTTGTCAATATAGGCTTTTCTGTGCTGAAGACAATTTAATACAAATTTTTTTCCCCTCCATGATTTCTCAAAAAAGAGGGGTGCAATACTACTAAAACCGTGTTTTCTAGAGTAAGAGATGAACAGCACACCACAATAACTCCAAACGGGTTCTAATAGTTTAATAATCCTTTCCCCAGGGGGAAACTAATACTGAGAAAGTACCAAAAAGGAAACAACACTCCAATCCAGCTCGGGTTAAAGATTTTGTTGTTCATTCTGAACATAGGAGATCAGTTTAGGGAAACCACTTTTTTATGGAATAGTTGTTTAATGAACAGCAAAGAACATTCCCTGATGGAACTGCCTGTGCAAATACATGCTTAAGACTTTAGTATCTGCAATATATTGTCCTCACTACTGGGGACCTGGCTGCCCTCTCCACTCCTGTATCATAAGAAGCAGCTAAGCAGCACAGCGATTTGATGAAGCTCTTTCTCATGACATTCTGGAAAATGATTCAACTAATGGCTTGGTGGGCAGGTCCAATTTTTTGCCTCATTGTCTGTGTTCTGACTCCAACTCTGTATAATATTTTGGAGAAAGTTCGCCTCTTCTGCACTGTGCCGAGTAAATATTTTGTCAGTTGTTAAGGATGAGCTACAGAGTAAGACCCAGCAACGTATCCAAATTCAGCAGCAAGACTTGGAACTGTGTTAGAACTTTTTCCAGATTGTGATTTGTAATGTATTTCAGAAGCCAGCAGAAAACCAACCACTTGAACTATTACAGAAAGGCTGAATGAACCCTTTTCAGAGGGTTGAAAATGTTTTTTCCTCAGAGCTGAAAAACAACAAAAAATTAACGCCAGGAGAAAGGGCTGGCTGATGAAGGGGGAAGTTTACTTCCTGACCGCTCCATGGTGTGGCATGTTCCCCAGTGAAGAGCAGTATCTGTGCTGCACTAGAGAGAAAAGCCTCACTGGGATGAGGCAAAAGGACTAGTACTAATGCAAGGTTGTGACACCAAACCACATGACCCACTGGTTAAGGGTGAGCAAGGAAAATGCAAATAGAGGCTGCCCTCCATCCTGTCTCCACAGTGGAGCTATAGAGAAAGAGGCACAACCGAAGACAAAGACTCATTTCAGGAACATAATTATTTGATGTCTGTTGCAGCCAGGCAATTACTAGAAGTGATGATCACTAAAACCGAATTCCACTACTTAAGCTAGAAAAACATTCAGCTTATGAATTACTAAATAAAGAGAATGAAAATTGAACACAACTATGCGGCTCAGCATACACCTATAACAATGTGGTGGTAACCATTTGTTTATACTTTTAATGTTATGTCTAACATAAAATCTCTACAGTAATCATCTGTGGAAAAAAGAAACAGACAGACCCATATACATGGTGCTGTTGTTTGGAGCAGTGAAGAAATAAAATAAAAAAGCACCTTCCTTTCAAAAAAAAAGAGTCCTTCATATTATTTTGCTAGAAGTCTTATTAAAATAATCCATATCTTGAGGCTAGTATGCCAGAGAGATTCTGTCTCCTCTTTTACTGTTATGATTGGGGCCAGAAAAATAATTTTTACAATGTGCATAGCAAGGTACAAAAATCCTAAATTGCTGGAAAGAATGCAAAAGATGAAAAGGGCCACAAGGAAAGCAGAGACAGAGAAGGACAGAAAATGAAAAGAATGATGTTGCTGTCCTCAGTGGAAAGTACACCTGGGAAAATTTCTGTCACTACCCCAGCTACGCAAGAGTAGTAAAAATGGCAAGCAGTTTCATCTCCTTCCATCCATTCTTCCTTCCTCTCCTTTTCTCCATCCCATTCCCTCCTTTTTCTCTTTCCGTCCCCTCCTTCCTCTACTCCATTTTTTGATTTTTTTTTCTGAGGTACAGACTTTACATGGGACATACCATACAGGCTTCTTCTAGCAGAGGAGAGAGTACCACTTTCTCAACCAGGAAATTTTTTTGGACAGTGTTTACAATCAAGCCTGGCTAATGGTTCTAGTCCCTGACTGACCTCTGCTACTTCTGGCATGCTCAAAGCAAAGGAAGTCAGTCTTCGAGGGAAGGCCATACCAAAAGGTACTAGAAGGCCAGAAGGATTAAGTTTTTGTTGCAGCTACACTTTGCTATTGGCAATAGCATCCAAAATGTCTCACTGAATCATCAGGCAATAAACTGAGGCATAAATTCATAAAATCTACACATTTCAATTTGTAAGAAGAGTAACTCTTGACAAAAATTACAAATTGCCCTGTGAAAAACATTTCCAGTTTTGTTTCTTTAGCGTATTCATAAGCTTACCATCTTGCTCTCCCTTCAGCGTCAGGGACATCATGTCAGACAAACATAAGCACAGGCTGCTTCTTCTCCAGACCAACATGTTGTATGTACCATCCTTCCATCCCATCTGATTTCAGGACCTTCCTGCCCCACTCTTAGGCCAATGACTCCTCCACACCACCACTCTCCTCCCCATCCCCTCTGTTGGACACATGCCCTCCACTTAGCTCTTCCCTGCCATACCTCAAGCTCTGGCTGCCCCTTCTCTGCCATTTCCATAGTTTCTTTTCTTTTCCTCTGGAGAACTGCTCACGTATTGGTCTTTTCTGATTCATCAGAAGTGACAAAGCAGCTGAAGAAGCCAAAGGCAAGGTTGTGTCCTGCCTGTCTGCTGCATCTAGTGTATCAGTGCCCACCTGTGACTGGGGCTCTCCAGCATGGCCAAAGTCCAACCAGCCGAGCAGAACACTTCAGAGCCACTGGTCAGGCATGGAGATGCATGATGTACAGGTCTGTAAGTACTGGTCAAAAAAAATGTTGGAGGAATATAAAATTTTGAAGACAAGTCTAAAGAAGAACAGTTGGGTACCTCATGACAGATGCTGGTTTGTGGTTTTAGAATGGCTTTTTAGTCAGCTTTCAAAAGCAATCAAAACTACAGATAAAAAGAAAAAAAGTAAGATTCTGAACAGACATTCCCTTGTTTTCCTCCCATCCTTTTCTGGCTCAGTTTTGCAGCTTTGCTGCAGAGCAACCAGAGGCCAGAAAGTCAGTACAGATTGGAAGATCCACCCAAGCCTCATGGTGCTTCAGCTCACAACACTTGCTGAATCCCACTGGATTCCTGGATAGAACAACGCAAAAAAGAGGAAGGAACACATTTTGGAAAATGTCAACCCAATTAATTCTTGCATGATGAAGAAAAAGCATGAGGTTGCACAAGGCTGTCTGGTTGCTCCTTTAAGGACTGCTGAAGCAGTGTGAAGAGAAGCTCTTTTAAGATGATTTCCTCATATAAGCAAACACCGCAACAGAGACGGGGCAAGGCATTAAACCTGTGGTCTCCTTTCAAGGTCTGGCCCCATTTTCAACCCACATTTATACCTACTGTCAACCTAACTTTGTCCACTTAGGGAGGTCCACTCCCTCCCACGGGGTCATTTGCCTTCTCTCACCTGGTGGAATTCAAGACCACCACACAACAGGACACATTATTTTGCATACATTACTAACCAAATCCGAGCGACCTTTATCGTCTATTATTTTTAATCAGTGTTCAGACAAACATCAATGTCAGTTCCTGAATGTAAAGAGAGCCTGCCTGAGGACAAAACAGGTAAGGATCTTATTTCCACCAACTTCAGTATCAGAAAGTCTTTCATACCCTGTAACTTCCTCAGTGGCCACATGCTTACCCAATGTAACTTCCTCATGCTGACCCATGTAATATTGTGTCTATTCAGCAGTTTGAACCACTGTTCAGATGTTGTACTCACCAGAAAACTCTACTGGTGCCACAACTGATAACAAGAAGTGTGACAATTTTTGCAACTACTTCTTAAATTTTAATGATTTGTTAGTCTTGAGGAACCATATTAGCTCATGTATCATCAGAGATGAAGTGACATAACAAAAAAAACCTGCCATTGGCCCTTTCTGGTACACAGACAATATTTCAGTGAGATTACAGGTGCAAATCTTAGCATTTCAACAGCCAAAGTCCTACCCTTTCGTGTCAAAACTGTAATATCAAGAAGAAACATCACTTAGCTCCTAAGTCATTTATGCATGTGTTTCTAATTATTTTCTTTCAGTATGTTATCCAAAATTAGAAATGACATTAATATAAGAACACAAGTTTTCTCTGTCACAGTTTATCTTTTCATCTTTCTGCTGGATCACGGAATGAAGTCATAAGAATTAACTTATATATATAAAAAATTATAGCCTGCTCACGTGTATTTATCTTCAGATAAAGTCAGTGACTATCCTCAAAAACTAAGTACAGTCCAAATAAAAGTCATTATTTCACAAAAAAAAAAAAAAAAAAAAATTGCTTTCCTCAGTAGTCTGTCTCTATCAGGTGTTCCATCTGTAAACCTTGACTGAGGTTAAGTGAATGAAGGGATAGAGTCAGTGTCTTAAGTGAGGAGACAGCAGGCAACAGAATCAGGAAATTAGGTGTAAACCAACACAGGATTAACTCTACAAACCCAGTCCTCTGATCTACTCTGTTTGGCACCTGGCCTAGAGTGTATGTATGCTCACTACCTATGTCCAGTTTCAGTTGTGTATGCGCACTGCCTACCCGTTCAGTTCTGTCACATTTCTAAAAACATATCACAGACATCAATTTTTTCAGCATGTATATGATCAAGTCACTTGCTTAGAAGAAATACACCATTTTGGGGTATCTGGCAATTCAGACTGCAGTACTTACTTTTTTAAGCTCAGTGACTGAAAGCAAGTTTCTGCAATTTTGTTTACTGCTGCGAAGAAATTCACACTGCATCTTGACAGCACATAAGATGACATATGATGAAAAAAAAGCTTAATAAGGCAGGCAAATATCAAAGAGCAATTCAATACAACCTGAGAAAAACATTTTAAAATTTTACTTAGAAAAGTTTAACTGTAAGTATTTTTAAATCTGTGAATGTGCTTTTTAAAAAGCAAACCATCAGATAATTCCTCACTGCACTGAAAGGAATGGCCTAACTTCTATTGATGTCAAAGGGGTAAGATTTCATTGCATATATCAAAAAAATAAGATACACCAAATGACAAAATTAAATATTAGTATGTTTTGCAGGGTTGGCAGAGTACGTTCACAGCATGGGAAGCATAAAGACACAATATCAATTAAATATCTTTCAGAGACAAGAATCAAATTTGTGCACATTTTGTAAACTTTTCCCTGTCCATTATCTAGCATTTTGAATGATGTGTATTTGGTCCCTCTAAGGAGAAGAATTTGAACTTTATTTCAAGAACAATCCAAGAGCTTTCTTAACTTCAACAAAAGGAAGACAATATAGAAGACATCTTTACTTCTATTTTTGTGCTTCTATGCTGTGTGAAAAAGAATTAAGCAGTAAAAAGGTGTGCTAGAAGCAGCTGGAGAAAAGATTCCTCTAGCACAAGCTCCATGAGGACAGCTGTATGGCTATCCTTAAGCACAATGTATACCAAAGTAGAAGTGTATCTCACAGCATGACTGGAATTGCACACTACACTGAGCCCAGTAGGTAGCCTGTGTAAATCACTAATTTAGGGAACACAAATCACTGCACAAGTCTTTCCAGCATATGCACAGAAAAGATGCAGGAGGGCCTTAGGAGAGCCTAACACCTCCATTACTTCTTTGTTCTCTGAGACATGAGTTGAACATTGCAGAAGCTTGGTGTAGAAATTTGCCCACAGCACCAACACCTGCGAACTACGTATTTCTTCTGTAGTTTTCATATTGCCATCCCATCTTCCACCCAAAGACCTAGTCAGGTCTTCTAGTAATCTGGAAGGACTGGAGTGTTGCAATACAAGCTCTGGCTGCACCTTTCACTTCCATTTGCTATTGATTTTTTTCTAAGATTGTGTTTGGGAGGGATGAGAAATCACAATTTAGTTAATAGTGGTGTGGATTTAAAAAAAAAAAATATTTCTGTGGCTATTCTCTGCCCTTAAATCTTGAGAACTCTAATGAACTACAAGTCTATAGAGTCAAATTTGACAAATTTTTAATCAATTTTTTCCTTTCAGAGTATAATTTATTACTGTTTCCAAAGTTATCTTTCACAAACTACTGCTACAAGTCCATGCTGATCTGAATATCATCTCACTGGTTGATCTAATCTCACTGAGAGAAAGGGAGGCTTATAAAAAATGTTTAAAGACTGAACAGTCCATCTAGTGCCAAGTTTCACTTGACTCATACTATATGGAAACTGAGGCCCAAACAGCCAATGTTCTTGTCTGCAAGAGGCCCATGTTCTCAACTTCAAACACATTTTATATTTGCCAGTCATACTTCCAGTAATCACCAAGTTCTACTTGAAGACATTTAGTAACTCGTATGACACCATATACTATATTTAATTTTCTCTTTAAAATGCATTAAGAAACATTTTGTAAAAAACCAAATTCTTTATAAACAAAATGTAATCAGTATGGGTGTGTGTACCCAGATGTCTGTGTGTGATAGAGATTTTGGAAACTAAAGGCTCTAATTTATCTTTTCTGAAAGGCCCTAGATTTTACAAGGTCAGACCAGGAACTTTCAAATAAAGAAAAAACTACGAACACATGGAAGAAACACACATCTGTTATGCTGCAGTTCATACTACGATCCAAAAGTAACACAAGGAAAGGCATGCAAACAACATAACAATTTTGGTGGTTCTGGCAGAAGTTTAGATAACCAGGAAATTTTTGGTTGAGAGGAAACTAGAAAAAAAGAGCTATGAAAACTCAGCATATTCCAGCTCTATCCCCTCTGGCTGCATTGCTCTGAAGAGGCTGCTGGAAAAAAGACAGAAATCTCTGATATTTCTGATCCTCCTTCTAGAGGGTAGCAGAGAGTCTGTCAGTCTTCCTTGTTCCAATTCTGAGGCTGTGCAAGTGTACTAAAACAGAACAAGGACATACCAGAGGTCAGAAAATCCCTTTCCATAGGTTATCTTAAACAAAGCAGAGCTGTGGGACAAAGGTGAGAGGAAGTGGTCTCAGGTGCCAGCCCGGGGTTTGGGAAGGAGTCCAGACTGCTGAGTGCCTGCAGTGCCCCAGAGCGAGGACCATGCTGTAGGCAGGGCATGGTTTCTCTCAATCTCATCTAGAAAGAATCCTGGAAAATGTAATCCCAGGATCTGTTGGGATGTACAGACCTCCATACACAGGCTATTTGGAAGAAGGCCAAGATTGAAACAGCCTCCTTTCTAATAATTTAGTCTGAAAGAAACTAGAGATGATGCTCATCTCTCCTGTAAGGAGGGAAAAAACCTCCTTGACTTGTTTGACTTTCAATGTCAAAGCCAAGGAAGCAGCCAGTAACCTAACCACAGCAACACCTGGGGATAGTTTTAAACTCTGTGAGCAGGCCTTTTTTTTCTTTTTTTTAAATACTCACTAAAAGTGTTTTTAGCTGCTTGTTTGTTTAGACTTCACCACTAGAGCTCTGGGGAGAAATCGCTCTTCAGAGAGAAGCTGTATTGTTTGTAAAATGACTTGATAGACAAAGCCTGCAGGGAAGACTGGCCTGTAACATGCAGAAAAAGCAAACAAGAGTGGTAACAGATTCAAAGGTTAATGCAGAGTCAACGAGGAAATTAATTAGGTTAATGAATGCCCTCAGCTACCTACCCACCCCTTCATCCAAATACAATGGCATAGCTGCACCCCAGCTCTGGGTACATCCTTAAGAGGGATGAGAATGAGATACTGCAAACCAAGGTGAGATACAACACAAGGCAACACCTGCAAGCTCGAAGTTGTAACCCTGGACAAGTGTACCTATGCATGTTCACCTGCAGGGGTGCAAGACTAATAATACCTTGCAGACTGACTTCAGGCAGGGAGAGCTCCTGCTGATTGCTGTTTGACCTCCTACAGTGCACAGGTCACAGACTTTTACTCTGCCATTCAAGGAAACCATTTTTCTCAAACATGTGGGCATCACTGAGCCCAATGTGGTAAGGTTGAACTACAGACCATAGTACAGGTGGAAGACTTACTCATTTCCCAACCTGCCTTTATAGCCGGATTTTCTCATGCTAACTCCCGAAAAGCCTACAAGCAGCTAAATTAACTTCCCAGCGCAGCTTAACTTCAGGAAACATTTCAGACTCCTTCATTTGTGGAGTGGCTTCCCAATCTTCTTTTCCCCAGTTTGGGATTTAACAAACTCCATCTAAAATTCCAGGTCACACATGGTGAGCAATTTACTGTGACTGGCTTATTTATCATCCCTTCTATACTTCCCTGTTACCTTTAGGAACTACCCTGAAACTGTAAGGTGCTGTAAAAAGTGTTTATGTAAATTAAAACAGCAGTAAAAGGCTGCCAAGAAATTCTATAGTATGCTACCAAAATAAAACCTCAAGGTAACTTCACATAACCCCAAAATTGAAGCTGAAAAAGCATCAGTTAAAATAATCTCAAAGTTGCATGTTGGGGTTAGAAAATTTCTTTCAGTATGAATTTCTGACAGAAAACATAGTTTGGGTATAACTGAAATTTTGTAATTTTTAATCTGACAAAATTTTTCCATGCTCATAAACAATCTAAAAGATCCATGAAAGCAAGAAGAATAAGGGTTTGGGAAGGCTTTAAAATGAGTCCAAGGCCAAGGAACTGTACGCAGACATGAAGTGGTATTAACAAGTGACAAGCTCACATCTATCTCTTATAGCACCGTAAGTAGTTGAAGTGTTACAGCTAGTCAGCTACGTCAACTGTGTGTTGTATAGGTCAACAGTTTATTGTATACAGGCATATTTTCTCTGTCAGGCTTTGCTCCTAAAATAAACAGCACTGTGCTCCATGAAAGGTAGGTAGTGACTGTCTCACCTTGTGTGTGTGCTGATTTGCTAGGGTTGATCAAAATGACCTGCAAGGGGATGCCAGACCTGTGGATCCATGTAGATCCCAGCATGCTGGCAGCTCGGGTAGCCCCCATTAAAAGAGGGTATTGGCACAGGAGCAGGAAGGGCTATTAGTGCTACTGCGATATTGCAGAGCATCTCCAGGCGAGACTCTCAGGGCTCTTAAACTGATCAGTTTATCCAAAAGGACAAAATCTCTCCCTGTATGGAAAATAGTGATACAAAATAGGAATAAAGGGCTCCTTAGCATAGCAGTGGAAAGCATAACAAGCTGAAGTCAGACAAGTTAGAAATTTGGAAAAGAATTAGCAGTGACAATGAATAATGACAGGAGCAAGCTGCTAAGGAAAACAGAAGATTGTTTATCTCTTCAGATCATGACCAAATGCCTTTCTGGAAGATAAACTTCAGTGAAACAAAAATGACTGGGCTCACTACAGGTGCAAGTGAAATGTTATGGCCTGTGTTAAACAAGAGGTCAGACAAAATGATCTAATATTCTTTTCAGACCTTAAATGCCATGAATGTCTGGGTTTGTCTGTGTGGTATTTTGTCGGTAGGTGAGAACTCACTGTTTCTGAGTCAGGATGAATCCATGCCAACAATGAACCAGGAGCTGTGTAGCTGTGGTTAGCACGATGCACAATCCAACCTAATAACTTGCTCTTGGCTTGGAGCTGGCTGATGCCTAGCCAGCTCACTACACAGAATAAAGGTGCATCTGTCTGCAAAATAGCATACAGACAAACCTACCCCTACCTAGCAAGCCAGGCACCCTAGTGCACTTCAGCAGATAAGGAGACAGGAGGCATGTCTGTGCCATGTCCTGGAACGCAGTGCAGGGATTTCTGAGATAACACCCGTGGTGGTCAGGCTGGAGCCAGCGGCAGTACAGCCACCTCAGCGCTATCCAAAAAGCCTGGCCCAGGTCCCCTGGGACCCAGCACTGGCTAAACCAGCCGTGCTGCCTTCAGGACCAAGTCAGAGTGTTGGCATAAGAGCTGTACCACATGGTGCCAGGACATAGCCGGACATGGGGGCTACTCCTACTGCAGTGTAGACAGGCAGAAGGTCCTCTTGCTGCATGAGGTACTCTGATGCAAACTGTATCATGGATTCTCTTCTTCTTGAGCAAGAACAAGGGCTCAAGATGTGCTCAACGGTCATGGCTGGAGCTTAAATGCTCTGAAAGGGCAATCTGCATTCCCTTTCATCAAATTCTCAGCACTTGCTTGGTGACCTGTCTCTTTTTCTCAGTATGAACCAAACAAAAGCAACTCCAATTGCAAAAGGAGTGATGTGGTCACACTGTTTTCTGTGCTCGGCATCTAAAGAGTAGAAAAATTATGAGGTGGTAAGAATTTGCATTGGATGTGCAAAGAAGGGCAAATAAAGTGCATGGTGCTAATATTGCCACCACATGGTTTGCCTTTACAGAAAGTAGAGTGAGCAACACACTGAAAGCTTTAGTTTCCCAGCACAGAGCTCTACACCAACAAGAAAAGCACAATTTGAGCAAAGAAGACAGAATGTGGTCCTGAGGGAAGAATGTTTTCAAAAAGGGTTTGTGCCACAGTACTGAAGTAATGCTGTCAAGTATTGAAGTGCAAACCAAAAGCAAAATTCAGACATTTACTCCACTTCCAACAATATGACCCAAAATGGTAGGTGCTGTGAAGGAATTAATATGTGAGAAAGGATTAAGCACTCCTCCAGAAACATAAATGCAGATGAACACTTTTGAAAGTATCTTAAGATTTGTAAGAAGCAGCAGAAGAGAAGCTTATATTATATAGGGAAATAAGAAAGACAAAGGTAAACCCAATAAATATGTTAACCTTTCAAGCAAAACCTCCTTTGTAGCAGGCTGTACTTACTGAGACATAGTCTCTTCCAGGAATGGCTGACCTCCCCTTTTTTAAGGCACGAGATCCTCATTTTACATGATTTGTTGATAATCTCAGCTTTTATTCAATAAGAACATTTTTCCAATCCTTCATGATGTGAAGATGAGCTTAAAGCTGAGGCCCTAAGTATTAAACTACCAAGGCAAAATTCCAAAACTTGCATATATCTGAGCCTCTGCTCTTTTTAATCCTGACCATTTGTATGTTACTGCTTGCAGGCTTACTCTCAAGACTACTGACACCTGGTGAAGAGCCCAAAAATACTGGAACCAGCACAGGATGCCCAGAGTTGATCTATATATTTCATAGAGATTACATAAAGAAATAGTAAGAAGGACGAGTGCATGAGCAGTACTAGCACATATGACTTATTCCACAGGATAGCTCCTGACAGCATCCGGTGTCAATAGTTTCTGTGGGTGGACAGTTCCTTGAAAGAATAATGCCCAGCTGAATGGGCAGAGAATTTGGAAATCCCACTGGGGGTGGGATTTAAGCAATATTGCAACTACTGCATGTAAATGATAAAACGTGGTAAACATTTAAAAAACACATATTAATCGCAAAACAAAAAAATTTACGATGATAACAGTGCCCTTAAGTTTTTTTGTAATCACAGGACCTTAAAAGTTGAAAACTCTCCTTCCCTCTCTGTTGTGCACCGGTATGATTCTCATGAACACATTGCTTCAGTTGCTGTACTACGAACAAAAACAGGATGGATATTAGACATTGGAAACTCTCCATTTGCCTTTACCACAAGGGCTTTTTTTTTTTTTTCCCATGGATCTTAAGAAGGGCAGACGGGCATTCCCTTGAGGCAAACAGAGATGTTTTCAGAACATCATGCAACAGGAATACTCCCTGACAACATGTCTATAATAATATGTTCTAAGTACAACTTCCTGTACTGCACCTTAGGCTACTTGGTGGTGGACATATTTTTATGCCCATTCATTTCCCCTGAACTTATGTAGGAACCAGTGCAACTAAACATAAGCCTCTTGAAAGCAGGACATCTTTTAGCTTCACAGATGCTCCTAACAAGTCAACAGGTCCATAAAATTTTTTGAAAAAAGATCTATGTATCATTATCCAGTTTCTCAATCAGCAAGGTAGAAAAGGTTATGATGAAAGAAATGCACTTAGACACAGAGCATCTGGCAAGAGGACAGAGTCCAATCTGCTCCTTGTCCCAGCACCTAGTTTCCTCGCAGAGCCTCTATGTGGCCAGAGTTTGATAAAGATATGAGAAGTGAGACAGTGCCAAATGCCCTCCAAGGCTTCCCTGTGGATAGACTTGCAAAAGAAAGGGAAGAAGATTCCAAGTTCATTTCAGTCCCACGAAGCTTCATTCAACACACAGCTAATGTAAAGCCAGGTGGCATTTCCCCAAGCACTAACAACAGGTAAACATCAATCCCTGGCTTGAGCTGTGTGCTAGACAGCTCCGCTTGGTTCTCCCTGGGTACCTCACCAGCTCCTTTCCTGCACATTTAGTAGAACATCGGGTTTGGTATGTGCCCTGCCATGAACATAGCAAGTGGAAAACGACTGTTGACTCTCTCATGCTCTTGCAGCACCTGGTTTCTCTTTGCATCTCCGTGAATCCCAGCTGCAGTAGCCCTCTTCACTGAGAAAAATATAATTTTTCTGTGCTTCTGATGCTCCTTTCTGTTTTACATCTGGAGATTGTTAACTGTCTCCCATGTGCTCTGAAAAAACACTCCAACAAATTCTAGTAAAACTGATTTATTCGTATTAACTGGACACTGAATACCTAGATAATACTGTATGGGG
Organism: Athene noctua; assembly: GCF_965140245.1. NCBI lineage: Eukaryota > Metazoa > Chordata > Aves > Strigiformes > Strigidae > Athene > Athene noctua. Next base: position 68,829,532 of record NC_134037.1, on the reverse strand, counting down.
GACTTTATTCTCCCTTCCTCTTCACATTGACATTTCACCTTGACCTGTGCTCTGAAATAAATACTGGGGAAATCTTGTGTTTTAGTGGTTGGAAGTTCAGAACTGAAAAGGTCAAAAGCTGAAAATAATTTAAGCATGACATCTCCTCTGTTCAGGGAGAGCTTAAGTACATATGAGTAGCGGAAGTCCCAGCTAAAACTCAAACCTGATGCTGTGAGGCTGTGACTTCCCCTTGGATACCAACAGCTTACAGCAACCTCTGTTTTTGCAAAGTCATAATTTGCTGCCATGGAAAGAATTATATTAGCAGAAACTGAATGCATTGTTTCAAATCTTGGAGGGACAAAACACTAAAGGAGGGAAAAAGATACATATATGTATTTTTTGCAACTCTATAAAAGAAGAAACCAGATAAATAAAGCAGGGGGGACTGCTGAGTGGAGCAGGAAAGATGGTTTTAAGTTGCTAACATGGAGGAAAAATTACCCAAGTCTTGGATAGCAAAATTTACTACCTTCCTAGAAGAAGGCCAGTTATGATTCTACCAAAGCCTTATTTGGTGCAAAAACGCTTCTGCAGAAATATCTTTGTTTAACATTGAAGCTACTCTTAGGTGAAAGCAAGAAGGATGAGTTAAATGCTTTTCAAATTAAACGTCCACAAGTAACTAAAGAAACTGAGATATTATAAAGATATTTATTTAAAAATCACCACTAGCAGGGAAAAAACCCAATTCAATCATTGCAGAATGCTTTCCACTCTGTTCAAGCAAGAAAAACCCTCCCCCATGAGATCACCAATGTGCCTAAATCATGTGGCAGAGAAATACTCTTTAGAACTGAGAATGTGAGAATGAAAAAGACAGTGTTTTTTATCCATCAAATACTTGTTCTGTTATTTTACTTTCTCAGTTTAATTTAGTTTTGAGCCCATCGCTGCAAATTTACCAGCTACCAGAACTTCTTGCTGTCCACAGGGCTACATCATTGTGTTGCATGAGGTGGCAGGAGACGTAATACACCCCAAGGTTGCAGCCTGAGGCTTGCTGCTGCTGCTACTGTGTCAGGGGAGTGTGCTCTCACTCGGACTCTGCCAGTGAGTATATCTCTTTTCAGGATTTATGTTGTGGATAAAGGTGGTGCAGTGCAGGACGCAGCAAGGCTGTGCTTGGCTGGCTTGTATCTAATTTATGGATGGGTCTACATAGAGGCATGAAGTGTTAAGAGGACGCTGCAGACCACATGAGGCTCCAGCTGTCCTGTGGCGCAGCAAACTTAAACAATACTTCTGCCCCAAGAAAGGACTGGCTCTTGGGGAAAGGGTTTATTGCCTACCATTCATCATCAGGAAAATGAAAGAGAACAGGTTTTATTTCTGCTATAAATCATACGCAGCACCAAAACACTCTGTTGCAGCCAGAAGAAAACCAAAGGTTTGCTGTCATCTCTCACAAAAAGGGCCTTTTTTTTCCTTTTTTTTTTTTTAACTGAGACAAGTTTTAGCTTTGAGATAATGGAACTGAATATCGTTTTTGAAGAGTTTTGTATATCATTCTCACTTAAGGAGGAAAAGACATGAAAATCATAAGATGATGGAGAAAGTCCTGTACTGTAAGAAACTATTTTTGAAGATTTTGAAAACATCGCAACTGAGCCTTCCAGCTCGTAGGCCAATGCAGAAAAGCTGATGCAAGAGCTCTGGCAGGGAGAGCCTGCCTGCCAAATTCCTACTAATTGGTAATAAGGACAGCTGAAGAAACTGGCCTCTAAAAGGAAAAATGAAGCTTGAAACCTCAGACCAACTTCTTCAGGAACACAACTACTTCTGAAGAGAAGAGAGTAGTAGATCCGTGTGCATGGATAGATATAGGCTAATGCCTATAAATAGCTGCAAGCTGGCAGCACTACAGCAGTAACAGAAGCCAGACTGTGGTAACAGACGGCTTCGCTATAGAAATTTTTATCCTAATGCCATCTTCCCTCTTGCTGCGGGAGATGCACTGAAAACAGGTCTGTATAGTATACTAAAACTCTGTCGTGCTTTCAACAAGGTTTCATAAGGTTACACAAGTAATTTTAAAATTTCATTTTAGAAATTTAGATTAATCTCTATGCAATATCTATAAAATTCCTAGATTTCACTGTTACGTGAAATTGCCAAGGAACACAATTTTAAAATATAATTTTTATATTTAGTCCAGTAAGTTTTCTCTACAACAGTAGTAAAAGCAGTAAGGAATCTTATGCTGAAAGAGTTCAGGTAAATTCACCAGATTAAAGGAGCAAATATTCTTTATTCCTTTTGCTGCTGTTGTCAATTTCAACTGAGGTAGGTGATTTTATTTCATCAGGATGAATGTCACGGTTCTCAAATAAAGAATATATAAGCCTAAGCAAACTGTCTATAATACTCTTGTGAAGTTTAATTCATTTGTTTGCAAAGTGATCTGAGATATCTGGAAAGATTAAGTACTCTTTTCTTTTCTTAGTAAACGTTAGAATATGGTGGGGAATTCTGCTGCAGTAATGCTAAAGAAACTGGTTTCCACGAACATGATGAAAACACTAGATTCTCAAGTCCATCACATCTGTACTGAGGGCACTGAGTTATACAGACAAAAGTAAGGAAAGAGAGGAGTAAAATTATAGCACTTGTCTACCCTTCTGACACTGGGGGGTTGCTGGGGCTCACATTTCCTGAACGAGTAAATGAGAATAATTTGCCATTTTGACAGGCACTGACAGGAACTGCCTGGTCTGTGTCACCTGTGAGGGGACCAGGCAGGGGCTAGTTCTACTTAAATGTGCAGTTAAAACACTGTCAGAGACTTTTTAATGCCAAGAAATTTTACATATTCCTATTTGTATTTTGAAATTGCAGTCACAGAGTGTTCAGACTTGCCTTTCTCTGCCTAGCAATGTATAGGTGGAATCTTCCATGTACAAGCCAATTTCATATAATATGCTTTCAGGTTCAGCGCAAAATGTTCTTCCTTACACTGTAAAACTTACTAAGAGGCTATACAGTATTATATTACATGGTAATGGCATTTTCAGAAAAAAAAAATTACACATGAATAAGGCAATGAAAGTATGCAGGTAACCATGGCTACTGTTGTGAACTAAATAACATTTTTAATACAGCTGTGAATATTTGTATTATTGCCAGTTAAGCTGTAGAGTTCAGATTTGAGACAGGGCTGGTAAACACTTAATTCTTGCCTGAAGAAAGGTACTTCCCAAAGTGGATGCAGGCCTCCACATTGTGCCACTGTGCATTCTGGTGTAATTTTTTGTCTAGTAAACACACGTCTTACTATCTCAGTCAAAATAATCAAAGTACAACTCTTCACGGCCACTACTTACACTTTACTGTCAGTAATACACTTTTGCACAAGCTATTTTTTGTCTTAAGAGTATTTTCAATTCCTCTTGCCATATACCTGCAATTGCCACTTTTGACATAGCTTTTGAAATAGCATTGGCTCCATAAAACAGACTTTTGAAACAGCTTAAAAAAACCTGCAAGCAAAACTCTCAGCTTTCCTTGATTTTCATTAGTGGTTAACACTCCCCCCTCTTTGGTCCCAACAACATTCCTGGACAACAAAAGAAAAAACAATTCCAAATGACAGGGCAGATGAGAGGGACCTCTTCTCCTTTGACATCTTTTCAATTTCTAGGTTCATCCTTAAATCATCCTTCTGTTTATATATCAGTCTCTCTTCTCAAATCAATCATCATCAGAGAAGGAATGGAAACCTAAGGGATTTTTCACCTTACAGAGAAAAGGTACACCCAAAATCAAATTATTTGGAATAAGTTGACAGTAGTTGCTATACTAAAAGAAAACATAAACACAAAAGCAGTTAGTGAAATGAACCTGTGCTTCCAGTAATATAAACAAAACGAAAATAATGAAACGCCTATTGTAACTAAGTGAAGCAGGGCTTAGAGCAACATATCTCTATTCAAAAATTGACTCACTTCTTCCCTCCAATAGAATATCAGTTTGAAACTCAAGTGAGTGCCCATTCATTCACTGTGAATTTGTCTTATTTGCCTGGTTTGGAGAGAGAGGACAATTTCTTAATAAAAGCACTGGCTAATGAAGCAAACACAGATCCACTCACAGTTCAATCTTTAACAAGCTGTCTGTAGCCTCAGGCAAACCACAAATTCCCTGTTTTAGTTTCTCCTGTGTAACATGGGGAAAATAGCCACTCTTTTCTGCTGGTCTTTCCCTGTCCTTTTCATTTAGGCTGAAAGAAATCTGAGGACTAAACATTTTGTATCTTTATCACCAGTGCTTAGCTCAAAATTATAGGAGATACTCTTTAAAATGGTGCTAAGTACCAATACTGTTATTAATATATGAATAGTAATATATATATTATATATTACTATATATATGGACTATATATACTATACGATATGCTCTCTCTATACACTACTTATAGACACGCACTACATATATATTACTATATATATACTACATATAGTAGTCCTACCAATCTGATGTCATGGAGAATAAAACTGTGAGAGGCACAGTAGCACAGTGCTCAGGCAAACAACTGTGAGATCTAAAGACCCACAAACTCTGGGGATATTAGGGGCAATGAGTGTACAAAGCAGAGAACTCCTCTGACTTCTGCACACACAAAAATGTTGGGAAAATTGCTCTGCAAACAGTGATCCTGCACAGTGGTCACAAGAAACTAAATGAATCATCACAGAATCACCACAGAATCATCTAGGTTGGAAAGGACCCTGAAGATCATCTAGTCCAACCGTTCTCCTAGCACAGTTGCCACCTACAGCATATCCTTAAGCTCCAAATTGACCCTACTCCTGAACACCTCCAGGGATGGGGACTCCACCACCTCCCTGGGCAGCCCATTCCAACGCCTAACAACCCATTCTGGAAAGAAATGCTTCCTAACATCTAGTCTGAACTTTCCCTGGCGCAACTTGAGGCCATAAAGGGAAATGAAGCCTATTTTTTGCATGTTGGTCTAGAATAAATGAAGGGTCCTACTTTCAGTATACACTGGGTACTTTAAACTTTCAAGCTTTTTCTCACTGATACACAGTACACACAATTATCACCTTTGTGTTCTATGGCTCTCTCCAGCTGACTACTATTATCACCTCTTTATTTCAGTATTTGGTTTCCTCTACTTAACAACCTCTAAGGCTATCACTTTTTCTCTTACCTTCTGACACATGCATTTCTTTCTCCTTTAAATTCCCTCTTCTTTTTCATCTTTCATTCCACTGCTTCAGGAGCAAAGACCAAAATGCTGTCCACCTTAGCCTCTGATCTAAGAATACATATATTCACCTCCTAAAATTATTTGCAGCTGTATGCATTTTTAAACAACTTGCAGCCAATACAATTTTGTTTGTTAATGGAAACATCAGTAAATTTGTGTATAAGTAAAAAGATACTTTTAATGGATGTCTCCTTTATAAAAAATTATATAATTTCCCATTTCTTCATTTTTAAAAGTGTCTTAAAATACTGAGTTCAGGAGACAAACATGCATATTTCATCTTTTCCATGAATAGTTCATAGAAATATTCTACATTACATACTGTATTTGCAAAAGAAGACACAAAAATGTGCATGGCAGTGACTCAGCAAGTTGGAACTCTGCATATAGGGTTTACAGAAAGCTGGTAAATCCCAAAGTAACAGAATAAAAAGCTAAAAGCCCCACAATGCAAATAAAATTGCTTCCTGTTAGAAACAAACTTAAGGATGTGATTTGAATATTACAGCCATTTTTGATAAAGAATTTCCTTTCTGTTATATTTGAACTTTCTATAGCATGCATCATGTCAGCCTGGAGTATTTTATGAGATACCAGGAGCATTAAATTTGGTATATAGCCATAAGTAATGTTATTATTTGAAGTGGAGGTTGCTTCTGTTCTGCAGCAGAACGGACAATACTGACTTTAACTGTTAGATGTATTTGCATCCATGAATCCCAAAGTAATTTGCAAAAGGCAATTTGCCTCTTCATTGCAATGGAATGAATGGGACGCTGAGGCACATGAAGGGGAAGCACCTCTGAGCACCCAGCAAGCCCCCAGCATGGTGAAAAGCAGAGTGCAGGTGCATGCAGTCTGGTTTGGCACAGTAGCTGCCCTGCCTGGGACACTTTAAAAAAAAAATCAAGCGCAGTGCTATAAACCCAGTAACAGCCAGAACTGTTTTTCTAACTATCATTACAAAGCCCTACAAAATGCAGACATTACACAATTAAGACTTATAAAAATGATTTTGATTAAATTCTATGTTTTTCTCAGATTATTCAGTAAAACAGTGGCAGAGCAAGGAATAAAATGGAAATTTAAAAACTGAATTTAAACAGCACTTCAAATATGCGGTGTTACTCATTTTGAAGAGAAAGCAAGCTGTGCAAGCAAGAGTTAAAGGATACCAGTTACCATTGCAATAAAGATGTAAAAATATATACAAGCCATTGGTCTGCCTTTTGACATTTTGAGACACCTCCACACCCCGTGCTATTTCTCCATGGTCAGAGTTTTTTCTTGCTCAGATAAACATGGTGTCAGAGGGAGGAAAAGAGTCACCTTGGTCATCCTTATGGTCTCTCAGAGAAACAGACACCTTTGAAAGGTGATGGCTTTTCCTGAACAGGGCACCAGGCTGGGACTTCAGTGCTTTAGGTAAATGTCCAAAGGTAAAAGGAATAATTGTAGACCTGTATGACTAATGGCAATGGCTTACACATCTGTCAAAAACATCCCTCATGCTACATCCTGAATTTGAGTCTCTTATATCTGAGGAGTTACGAAAAATGTACAGTTTTTACTTACTCGTATCTATGTGGGAAAATATGGGGATTGAACTCAATAGCAGGGCAGATATCAGGTTATGTCAAAGCTGATAGCCCACCATGAGCAAGAGCAATTCCCAAGGTTTTCCCCAAATCCTTGATTTCTGCCAATCAGCGTGTATAAAACATGTGGCACTACTTCAACGTATTAATCATCTGAATATGAAATTATTTCTCCAGAAATTATGTCTGTTTCCAAAGACGTGTAAAAAGACAGCAATTAAAGAAAAAAGTTACTTTTAGAAAGTGGCAATTTGTTACAAAAACAGTGTCAAAATATTTCCTTGTATTAGCATTCCTGTAGCAATAATGATCTTGGGATACAGGGAGAAGTAATATTTTTTATTCCACCAACTTCAAGGGCTGGAAAAAGCATATAAGCTTTTGGGCTCAGACTCCTTTCACCAGGTCTGCTGATTCTTCTGGTATTGTGTCCATGTGAAATAACCCACTTTCCAACAATGATAAATAGGTAAAAATCTGGTCACTGAGTTAGTGCATATGCCTTCAATTGAAGGAAAAGCTGTCTGCCAAGCTTCAACCAAGTAGATCATAGGTCTGTGAAAAACAGAATCTAAAAGGATGGAATCTAGTTGCTATAGTGGCAAATTAAACAAATAAATGAGATACCATGGAATGTTACAAAATATTTGTGGTCTGATTAAGTCATATTTGCCACATGTGTGAATACTAACAGCACAGTTTAGTAAAGTGGGTACAATATAGTACAATCTCACTTTTACTGTATGTATATTCTAATTCTTATCGAGTAAGTGCTAATGAATGGTAACCAGCGTGTCCAAGGATACATAACACTGCATTTTACTGTAATCGTAAGGCAAAGCATAGTGCCTTAAGACAAACAATAAAGGCATATTCAACTACTAGACCTTCAAAGAGATATTTGCATCCTTCCCTGTGGTTGCATGGCCTGCTAAAAAGACACAGCTTTTTGCAGTGATTGACTCTAGGACAACCTGCATATGGGGTGCTCTAGAATACACAACCTGTAGCTGGCAGCTGACATATTAAGCCTTCTTCAACATAAGCAATCCTCCCCACAATACATTCATTTTTTGTAGTGAAATGTTCTTTCTTCTTGATAAAAGACACTGTTTGAACATTCTCATCATTAATCATAATAATATATCACTTACTGTTTGGTTCTACTATCTGCCTATGTTCTCTGGAAAAAAATCTCAGGAAAAAAAAACAGACATCTATTATGTCAAAAGATAAAACAAGTGTCTGGTTTTAAATGAAGGAGAGGAGGGCACATAGATTTTTATCAAAAATGTGTACAAGTTATCAATGCATTTTGCACTGATTTTAAAGTTCACCATTTATTTACCTTTATAACCTGCAAACTATATATCTAATAAATCACAGAATCACAGAATAGTTTGGGGTTGGAAGGGAACTTGAAGACCATCTAGTTCCAAATCCCCCTGCCATGGGCAGGGACACCTTCCACTAGACCAGGTTGCTCAAAGCCCCAAACAACCTGGCCTGGAACACTGCCAGGGAGTGGAAGCAGCACCAGAGAAATGTACCGGCTTAGGGACTACAGAAGAGTTGTGTGCAGCTCCAGCAGGGACTACGGTGAACAATATAAGCTGCACAGAAAGGGAATGCTAAAACAAAAGCAGTGTACCTAATATTATCAGAATTATGGGAATGTATCAAATTAATTTCCATCCCACACTGCTGCTGGTTTAACAAACAGACCTAGCAGTCCAGAACCAAACCCTGCTTCTAGGAAAACACAGCTCAGTACATACTCCACACCCAGAGAAAGGCAGAAAGTCTAAGGCTCCCTTTGTATGTCCTTTCGGGGCTTTTGATCATTTGTTTTGTGCCCATAGTAATCACTTTACCAAACATTTGTAGGAGCTAGTTCAGCTGAAAATCTGGCTTTGAGCTTTTATTATCAGTATTATTACTATTACCATAATTATTACTTCCAGAGCTACACATAGCTGTTAAAGCAGGTCAGTTTGAAATAGAGACAGTACAACTCCTTACCTCTGGTGCTTCAAATATGTGATCTTCCAGCATACCTGCAACCCCTAACAATCAGCTTGTCTGTTTTAACATGCAACGCAACTCACACTCTGAACAGGCTTGTTTTCAACAGGACTGAAGTTCTGAGGGTCAGACAGTCAAGATAATGCACAGCACTGTCAGATACAAATATAGACAGACACTAATGCCACTCTATAGATATCACACAGATACAGTTTATATGAACAGGCCTCATACTGTTGCATGGTTGCAAGTGGATTTAATCCTAAACATTTTACAAGGATTTGAAGCTCCTGGCATGTCACTGTGCAAATATTACTTCATCTACCCTGTAAATCTATATCCAACAGCAATAGAAGCAATTCACCTCTCACAGCATCATCAGTAAGCCATCTCCTTACTCTTGACTCCTCTAATTAATAGATCTCAGGGAAGTTTTCCCAGGGAAGCAATGGAAATATATCGTAAGAAAACATAATCTTAATTTCCTCTTTCCTACTTCTCCTTATTTCTTTGTTTCCCCTTTCCTCATCCTTCTTCTCCCGCAGGTCTTCTTTAGCATTTTGTGTCTCTTCCAGCTTGTCTACGTTATTCCGTGGCTCCTTTTTTACTCACTGGTCTCATCTGTTTTGTCTATTTTTTTTCTTTTTTTTTTAGGTATGACTTGGAACAGCATCAGCTGACTCTTTGATTCATCTCTTTGCTCCTGCCTGTCTTTTCCTCTCATCCAACTATCCCTAATCTCCTGTTTGTGGTCTCTCTCTGACTCTCTCCCCCTCCTTTGGTAGTTACTGCAGTGACTTGGTGTTGACACTACATGCTCTCATCCTCTGTGCTAACAGACTGAGTTATGTGACCTTGTCAACAGAAAGCAAAACTTCAGAAAAACATCTCATCTGGGGATTTCAGCTCTCAGAATTCTAATTTGCAATGCTGATGTCTAGAACAGGACTCATATGTTCTAGAGGTCCCTCATTACTCTGTTGGGCTCATTTGTACCAGGAGGAGCCTGCATGTGTGTTTTCTCTAGGTTACTGGAAATAGAAAATAATCAGAAACATTCAGCACCTGTGTTCAGTTAGAAAGCTGTCTTCACCTTACCCTGATGAATCTCCTCCAGCAAATACGTAGCATGGTTAAGGCCAGCTTCCTACTTCAGAACTGCTGTGCTGTTACTGTATTAGGTAAAGGGGTTTTCCTAATACTCCCAGAGGATGCCACTCACATAATTTGGTCTTCTTTATCTAGCAGCCTCTTCCAATTTTCAGGTGCTATGTTATCACAGGTTTTGACACACTACTAATTTTCAAGCCCTCCATGTAAGTAACAGAAAATCAAAAAAATCTTTTAAGCTGCTGATGTTTTTCTCCCCAGAGTGGGGGTATAATTGATACTACTGTATTCACACTCCAGTGGTGGAACTGGCAGATAATGAGAGGAGATACCAGACAGAGCCACGTAACTGCAGCATGAACGTGCAAGAAATGTACAAATCCAACATTATTATTTTCACGGGTTTTGCAAATACGGAGTCCCCAGGCAACCAGCTTCAATTGCTGTTCTTTCCATCAGACAGATGTTTAAATAACAGCCATCCAGTAGTGGGTATTCTGTTGGAAACTGAATTACAAATTTTACTTGATTTTTATCAGAAAACTTTGCAAGTTATGTAACAAGTGGGAACTCCTTCCTGGAGCACTGAAGATTTTATTCACCCCTAACATATGAAAATATTCTAGATAAATTAAGAAGAGCACTTGAGCTGGAATATCCTTGAAAGCCTTAAATTGGATTTACAAACGAATCTCAGAAAAGGGTAAGTATCTCCTAGACATGAGCATGAGGTATTACCAAGGTGCAGTACATTGTACAAAAATAGCCCATACACAGGAGGCTGATGTATTAAAAAACCATTCTCAAGAAGTATAATGCACTGTTTCAAATGAGTCACTTCTGAAAAGGATTTTTAGGGCAACATGCTAGATGGAAACACTCTGCTGAATGAAAGGACATATCCTTGTTTGTACGTCTGAGCAAGTACTGTGCAGCAACTGACCCAACTAATGACGGTGAGATGGGTTTGTTAAAAGACTCACCAGCTTTGGACTTTCCAATCTTTGTATGTCACTATGAATTTTGATCTTTGCATGGCTCTTCTATTTTTCTACTTGTCGAATCATCAAGGGAAAAAGCTTTCTACCAGAAAAATGAAGGAACAAACAAGCCAAGGCCACTGGACCTAAGACAAGGCTGCCAGGAAGAACAGTTTGAGAGATGGCTGGAAGGACTCCATACCACTCTCCGGTGGGCTGAGCTTTTCAGCTGAACAGCCAGCAATAAGAAAAGAGAGCCAAATTGTGAAATAAGTAGAGATGTATCACTTGGACAGGTTCCTTCCTCTTCATAACTTGTCTTCATCTGCTATTTTTCCCAGTATTTGTTCATTCTCTTGAATACAAGGACAGAGGGTATGTCTTTCTAGGAACGCCTCTGTTTCCCAAAAGCAGCATAAAAAGAATGGAGTACAAAACTGGAAGAGCTTATATAGATTGTAGTGGCCCAGAACCCATATAATAATCAATTTTCCAATGTCAGAGAGACAGAGCATATTCCCCTTCCCTGACCCTTCCTCTAGAGTTTTCATATGAAGATAGTTCTTTGTTTCTGACCTCCATCTTAGTTTCTGACCTCCAAAGCCATTAAACTCCTCAGTAAGTAATTTCTATCTTTGTATTTACTTTCCTTTCCACAAACAAAAGATTATTTAAATTTTTAAAAAGAATTTGGGACAGTATCTGTGAAAAACAAAGAAGGACTCTCGCTGAAATGGTATGCTAACTTGGACAGATACTGCACACAGTCCTGCCATGTAACCTGGCTCAAAATCAGCAATGCTCAAGCTTAAATTAAGTTAGTCTACAGATCTGTTTATGTGGGCATTGGTTAGAATAGGGACAACCTCTAGTTCTGTAGTCTGTGCTAATATTGTAGAGAATATAATTTCTGGAAACAAATGTTATCCATGCATCATCCTGTCCAGTCCCAACACCAAAAGGTGCAATGAATGAGCTGCTAAAAATCCTATTACTATGACACACTAGTTTTAAACGCTAAAGGTTTAAATAAAAATTCCTAATACTGATAGAGATCAGGCAGACAGCCATCAGAAAATGGGACAGAGTATTTCCCATGGAAAATATGTCTGTGGAATTAAGGGTTGATATGAATCAAAAGTGCAGGACAGTCTTAAGAATATAAACAATATCTTTGATGGAAGAGTACAAAGATGAACTCATCTGTATAACTGATAAATACAGGAAATGAACCTGACATTTCAGAAATAGACGAAGGCTGAGACACAGCCCTGTTCTCCAACAGCTCTCTTTAGACACGTAGTTATTTCTACTGACAGAAGCTTAATCTCAGCTACTCAGATCTGCTCCCTCATATAATAAACAGATGAAATCCTTGTCCTGCTGAAATCAACAGCAACCCTCCCATTGATTTCCCCTGGTCATTTCTCAAGACTTAGTGATACCATTGGTTATGGATTAATTGACTGACTGGGATGATGAAATGAATCATAGAATGGTAGAATGGTTTGGGTTGGAAGGGAGCTTAAAGACCATCTAGTTCCAACCCCCCTGCCATGGGCAGGGACACCTTCCACTAGACCAGGTTGCTCAAAGCCCAGAACAACCTGGCCTGGAACACTGCCAGGGAGGGGGCAGCCACAGCTTCAATGGGCAACCTGTTCTGATAGAGTCTCTCTTCAGCTTTCCTTTAGGCTCCCTTTAAGTACAGGAAGGCCATTACAAGGTCTCCCTGGAGCTTTCTCTTCTCACTCTCAGCCTGTCCTCATAGGCGAGGTGCACCAGCCCCCTGATCATCTTTATGGCCCTCCTCTGGACCTGCTTGAGCAGGTCCATGTCCTTCTTACGTTTGGGCCCTAGAGCTGGACACAGTACTCCAGGTGGGATGTCATGAGAGCGGAGTAGAGGGAAAGAATCACCTCCCTTGACCTGCTGGCCACACTCTCTTGATGCAGCCCAGGATACGGTTGGCTTTTTGGTCTGCAAGTGCGCATTGCTGGCTCATAATCAGTTTTCCATCCACTCATACCCCCAAGTCCTTCTTCACACGGCTGCTCTCAATCCACTCATCATTGCACAACCTGTATTTCTGCTTGGATCTGCCCTGACCCATGTGCAAGAACTTGCACTTGGCCTTGTTGAACTTCATGAGGTTTGCATGGTCCCACCTCTCAACTGTCCAGGTCCCTCTGGATGTCACATCCCTTCCCTCCAGTGTGTCGACCACAGGACACAGCTTGGTGTCGTTGGCAAACCTGCTGAGGGTGCACTCAGTCCCACTGTCCATGTCACAACAAAGACATTAAAACAGCACTGGTCCCAATCCTGACCCCTGAGGAATGTCACTCATCCCTGCTCTCCACTCTGACATCGAGTCATTGACTGCAACTATTTGAGTGTGACCATCCAGCCAATCCCTTATCCAAGTGGTCCATCCATCACATCCATGTCTCTACAATTTAGAGACAAGGATATCAGTTTTGTGGCACAGTACACTCTCTTAGTGATGCCTTTTCCACGTGTATGAGTCTGTATGTATGAGGTACCATCCAGCCCCACAAGGCACCACTTACTACAGAGATTTTTCTGTAGAAAAATTTTTGTAGAAAATAATGTAGACATTTTTTAACTATTATGGTATATAAATACATGTATATATCTAAAAGAAGTACAGTTCTTGACACTACATGCAATTTTGTAGTAAATAGTTTGTGGCTTTTATCTCCGGGCACAATGATGAACTTCTCTCTGTTTCTACAAAACTTTGTAAACAATATTAAGATTGAATTGGTAATTGGATTCAATAGCTCTGAGGTTCATTTCCCTTATGTTTTTAATTTCCTGAGAGGAATTTTTTTTATAATTAAGAATTTTTTAGGTGTTGAAAAAGTGTTGCTGTGGAAGAGTGGTATCTCTGCGTATTAGCAAAACACTACTATGTATTCAAGAAAACAGGTATTTTTAACTACTGACAATGTTGTCACTGCTGAGAAGGGATGGGAAAGGGGGGAAAGAAAAATGGCAATGAGAACTAATTATTATAACTTATCAAAGCAGCAGACTGCTGTCCAAACCAATTCTGCTTGAGCTAAAGCACTGAATTGGACCGCCCCTTCAAACAATTTCTGCATATAGCCTTCAAGATAGTCACCTTAAAATGCTTCTAAAGTATGAATACTCTCAAATATTTTGATATATGCCCATATTACTAATGGAAATATGATTGTTATTATTACAGACAGATATAATGACTTTTCATTCCTTTTCTACATGTGGATTTTGCAGGCTGATGTTGACAGCTGAGCAAGTTGTTGAAGCTGGTCATAATACATCAGTCAGAAACTTTTGAAAATACGACTTTTCGGTTAAATCAGGGAATCTTTTTACTGTGGAAAATGTATAGTTTTACATTTTCCACTTTTTGTGGCTTTTTTTGTGATAAATATATGTTTAGGGAAAACTGCTGTGAAAAAACATGGACAGAGTGCTCACAGGTGAAGTAACATTTGAGCTCAGATTCTTAGGAACTGAACCAGGCACTGTGGGGTAAACTCACGGAGAAGAGGGATTCATCGCAGTGTTGAAGTAGCAAAAGGACCCACTTCTCACTGACAGATTTCACTCTGCCAAGGGTGATGAATCTCCTGTATAAGTTTTATTGTACAAGGTTAGGCTCCAGCACAGTCACTCTTGAGTTGACAAAAACAGTCACTGAATGTGCTGGCAAAACATGCAGGAAAAGATGGGAATAAATGTTTGTTTCAGTAAAAATCAGTAGCTAGGGATCCTAACTTTTCTAAAAGTGTATACCCAGAGCTCCTGCCCTTTTACCGAGAGCACCTCTACCATATTATCTGAAATCTGCCATATTAAAATTGTAACTAACTACTACTAAGAGAGGTGCTAGCATTCTTAAGGTAATTTAAGAATCTCTTCATCTTATGATGAGCAATGCATCAGAATTAATTAGTGTGAAAGCTGGTGAGAATAAAATGATGGCTAAAACATCAGAAAGAATTAGACTGAAAGGTGGTGAAAAGCCCAACAGCCATATGCTTTCTCTCTGACTGAGCTAAAGGAATGATTGGATAAATGGAGACTGACACAGCAAACAATTCCTTTACAAAAGACTTTAGAAAAAGCCTTCTACAATATTTAAAGTTGGAAAAAAAAAGTCTAAGATGCTTGCACACAATTCATTTCAGCAAACTCTATTATAGCCAAAAATCTCAAACAAAAGCCCTCTTCAAGTATTTCAGTAACTATACATTTCTACCGAGCAACATGAGCTTGAATTGCCTTTTAGTTATGGCACAGAGGGAACTTCCTGAATACAAAGGTCTGTTTGTTGTCAACTGCTTCACAATGTACATTCATGAAAAATGTTATAGGTTAGGCAGTTTCAGTATGTGGAATGTCACCTGGAAGAAATGTCATCAGGGCTGGCACTGATGCGGTGTGGGGAAAAAATCAATGTATGCATGGCTTGGCAGCATTTGCAAGTGTTCAGTTTGTAACCTCAAAACTCAAGGGAGGGCAGTCTGAACAAACACAGCAGGAGTCATCAGACTCTTTCCTCATCTCTACACACACATAATATCATGCTGTTCCTTTCAAAACATCGTAAAACAGTACAGTATCTAGCAAAAACCAATGCTCCTCTTGTCAGCAGTAACTCTCATACTGCTCCTTTAACACACAATTTAGGGAATAAATAAACAGCAGTGCCATTTGCCCCACCCCACGAAGGACCAATCTATCTAACCCACCAGTAGTGGACAAATCTTGATCTGCTGTGGTGATACAGTACTCACACCCTGAGGGATGAGCTCTGCTGTCATCTACTGATGAACAGCAGGGCCAAATGGTTTGTCATGCCTTCATATGGCAAACAAAGAAATAATGAAACATTTTGCACAGATGCAACTAGAGAAGGCAACATGATGCTTTTCAGCTCCAAATGCTGCATAAACAGTGGTAAGTATCTGACAGCAAAGTGTGGCCTTATCTTTCCCTTAGCATTTAAACATACAGTTGAGAGAAAGGATGTCTGACTTGACATACCAGAGAGGGATGAAAAAGTCAGATTTCTTATCAAGAAACTACTTCTATGATTACTGATGCAGCAATTTTGAAAAACTTGCATTGATGTATATAATTCCACATTTATTAAAAATACTCAGATACAGCTTCTGCTACACAACTTTGGCGTACTTGAGAAATGGGTAATTATTGAATTTTTCTTTCTAAAATCATGCAGGTCCAAAAACTGTAGTGAGATTTTTTCAAACAAGCCAAATTTTTTCATCATAAATTATGACAGAATTACAGAACAATAGAATGGTTTGGGTTGGAAAGGAGCTTAAAGATCATCTAGTTCCAACCCCCCTGCCATGGGCAGGGAAGGGACATCTCCCACTAGACCAGGTTGCTCAAAGCCCAGAACAACCTGGCCTGGAACACTGCCAGGGAGGGGGCAGCCACAGCTTCTCTGGGCAACCTGTGCCAGTGCCTCACCACCCTCACAGTGATGAATTTCTTCATTACATCTAATTTAAATCTATCCTCTTTCAGTTTAAAACTGTTACCCCTCGTCCTATCACTACACTCCCTGATACAGAGTCCCTCCCTTTCTTTCCTGTAGGCCCCATTTAAGAACTGGAAGGCTGCTATAATGTCTCCCCAGAGCCTTCTCTTCTCCAGGCTGAACAGCCCCAACTCTCTCAGCCTGTCCTCACAGGCGAGGTGCACCAGCCCCCTGATCATCTCTGTGGCCCTCCTCTGGACCCACTCAAGCAGGTCCATGTCCTTCTTATGTTGGGAGCCCCAGAGCTGGACACGGTACTCCAGGTGGGCTCTCACGAGAGCGGAGTAGAGGGAGAGAATCACCTCCCTTGACCTGCTGGCCACACTCTCTTGATGCAGCCCAGGATACAGTTGGCTTTCTAGGCTGTGAGTGCATATTGCTGGCTCATAATCAGTTTTCCATCCACTAATACCCCCAAGTCCTCCACAAGGCTGCTCTCAATCCACTCATCTCCCAGCCTGTATTTGTGCTTGGATCTGCCCTGACCCATGTGCAGGACTTTGCACTCAGCCTTGTTGAACTTCATGATGTTTGCATGGTCCCACCTCTCAACTGTCCAGGTCCCTCTGGATGTCACATCCCTTCCCTCCAGTGTGTTGACCACAGCACACAGCTTGGTGTCATTGGCAAACCTGCTGAGGGTGCACTCAGTCCCACTGTCCATATCACCAACAAAGATGGTAAACAGCACTGGTCCCAATCCTGACCCCTGTGGAATGCCACTCGTCACTGCTCGCCACTCAGACATCGAATTGTTGACGGCAACTCTTTGAGTGTGACCATCCAGCCCATTCCTTATCCAAGTGGTCCATCCATCACATCCATGTCTCTACAATTTAGAGACAAGGATGTCGTGCAGGACAGTGTCAAATGCTTTGCACAAGTCCAGGTAGATGACGTCAGTTTTTCTTCCCTTATCCTGTAACGCCGTTATAGAAGGCCACCAAATGCATCAGGCATAACTTGCCCTTAGTGAAACCATGTTCACTGTCACCAGTCACCACCTCATTTCCCACGTGCCCTAGCATAGTTTCCAGGAGGATCCACTCCATTATCTTGCCAAGGATTTTGGTAGAATGGCAAAGAATCATTCAATTAAGTGTTTCTGTTATTTTAGAGCAAGATTTCTCAAAGTCAGAACGTCTATCTCTTTTGATTGAATTTCCTCACGATCAGGGTGATGTTGCTCTGGGAAAGGTACCTTATCACAGAAAACAGCCAATCCCCACAACTAGCCTGGGATGTAGGACACACAAGTTCAAATCTCCACTGTTTCAATCTATCAGGGATTCAAATATGACTCAAGGAGTCAAGGAAGGAAAGATATTATTCTTGCTTGCAAACAATGTTCTATAATCAGTTCCGAGGGAATTAGCTCTAAGTGTATGCAGAGTCATGCACAGGAAAATCAGTGTACTACACTTTGTTTACGCAAGGAAGTGTTTGTATTACTTTACTCACCATTCCATGATTTAGCCACGCTGGTATAAAATTATCAAGCAGTTTTGGGTAAACCAGTTCCCTGTCATAGATATAGATGCTCCAGAACATCGTCACAACAAACTAAGGAGAAAAAAAAGAAAATACATTACATTTTTAAATACATGCTTCTGAACAATTAGCTACACATTTTAGATAGCAAAATGGGGCATTTAGCAAATGATCTATGGACACAGACATTACTGTTCTTTGACCAAATCCTGCTTTAATCAACAGTGTGAATCTGGATTATTCTTTGCATTCACAGGAGTTTTAACTTTTTTTCTTAGCTTTTTTTTTTTTTTTTTTTGACTTTCAGCCTGGAAAAAAAATCTCATTTTTTGACTTACATGCCTGTGGCCAAATTACAACTGAGTTCTACACTTTAATAGCAGATGTGGCACATAAATAATGTTTCACCACTAACAGGATAAAAAACAAATGGAAAATTAGATAAAATATCTCTTGGAATTCATAGAACATATAAATATGAAACATTCATCCCGATCAGAAGCCTATAAACTCATTGCATTTTTTCATGTCAGCCATCAAAATAGCATTTTAAAAAAAAAAAATCTAACCCTTTAACTACACTGCACACAATTCATGGACTGGGATCCACAGAAAAGAGGTCTAATATTCTGCTCATTTGTCAATATGAAATTTGGCTCCTCTCTTGTCAGAGAATATTTACCAGGAGCCCAGAGAAAGACCATAATTTCCTCTAGAATTAGGACAGGACAGATGGCTCAGATAAAGTTCACACTCGGCTAAATTTTTGCCGAAGTGTGCAAATTCTTTAAAGATACCCTGATGTCTGAAAAGCAAAGACAATATAAAACTGCAAAAATTTAGAGAAATAATAGTTTTAGTTTACCTTAGCTGTGGAAAGAAAAAAGTCATCTTCTAATTAGAAAAAATGCTTTCTTATCTTGAATTTGAGTCATAGTAATAAAAGGCTTATTGTTTACAGCAGTAAAACCCAATACCTGGACCAGGGTTTTTTCAATGGCCATTTTCAGGGAATCTCTACATAGTAGCAACAAGTCCAAGTTTAGAGTTTGAGAGGCAACAGATAGGACTTTCACTGAGATCAGTAGGGAAGTATTCAGTTACACCCAAACTGACGTGGCCCATAATCTTACAGCTAATTGGGGGTCAGTAAAATAAAGTTCAAGAAATATGAGGTGAGCACAGCAAGGTCAGCAAATTACTAGCGTATATTATAATATAAGCACAAATTGTTTCATATGCTCCTGGCTTCGGAAAGTTAAAACTGAGGTTACAGTTTATCAATGGCACCTTGTTCTAACCACAGACACGGAGACTTTGGCCAGCCAGTTATGTGAATGACCTGAACCAGTACACTGTTCCCTCGGTGTGCATACAGTACATAGTTTCTTGGTTTCCAACACACTTGTCCATCTGTTATGATAGCTATTGGTGCCTGCTCAGAATAAGCTTGACTACTTGACTAGTGCACAGAGGCCAAGAAAAAAAAAAGTTTATGATGGACAGCCCTAAAAATATTGCAAGTGTAAGTCTCTCTTTCGGGTCAGTCTTGGCATTGGCACAGACTAGCTCTTTATACACCTGCTGACACATAAGTGCCAAGATATGAATAGCTGAACAGCAGGGAAAATGGAAGCAAAGTATCCTCTTCTCTATAGGCTTCCTAGAAATCACAGTATTATCACAGTGGGTCTCTGAGAATCTGCTAAGACCAACTGGGATATAAAAACATTCTCAGCTGCATGAAGACCAAGACTGATAATGCTTTTTTCCAAGGAAGTCTTACAACAAGAAAAATCACCCAGGATTAGGTTGAACTTTATTACACTGGATACAACAAAGCTGTCATGTTTTGACCTGTGATTTTTGTGTGGAGCAGAATAAAACAATAAGACTTTGCCAAGGAGGTAAAGATAAGAAAAGATGGGACATGCCATCTGTCCCTTAACCAAAGTCGGCCAATGGATGGAATGGGATCAGCCTAGCTGGTTGCAACCATCTGGAGCTACAGACGGCAAATGCTGCTTAGCAAAGCACTATCACAAGGCAGACATAAGGTAAAGTGCGCAGAACCCAAGGTGTTACAGAACTAACCTATCCTGGAGGACAACCTGACGTGAGACTAATGCAGCGCCCCGGTGAAGATCCCTTCCATTGTCTGAATGGATCACCTTACCTTTCTTTACAATTAGTGCATTTGGATAAAATGAACTACAATAATGAGCTATTGTACTATGAACTAAAATGAACTATAAAAATGACCTATTTGGATAAAAAAACCTTTAACAAGGACTTGCTACTTAGCTACCTTGGTTGCTTCTGAATTTTTTTACTTTGATTGACGGGCAACTGTTAGTCTAGTACTTTTAAATCACCTCTACTTACACTTTGGCAGTGGTACACCTTTATGTGGGCTGGGCTTTGACAAGATCATACATGGTCATGCAGTGCCAGACCATGATATAACTGAGCTGCTTCTTTACACTGCCTATGCAAGGCTCAATCAGGATTGCAGCTCTTATGCTCATGCTGCCTTCCTTGTGGCACAATCCATCACTACAGTGGAGACAGTCAGAGTAGTACCCTCACATGCCAGGCTGAACCGGCTGCTCGTATGCAGCAGACATCTTTCAGGGAGTCCAATACTTTTCTTTTGTTCCCAAGGCAAAATGGAACAAATGTCACCCTTCCACTTCCTCTTTAGACAAACTTGAGGTCTGGAATTCAAGGAAGAAAACAGGCACCAGCAATTGCTTTTACATTTCTTTGCACATGAGCCTCCTAAGACTGCCAACTTTCTGAAGACAGTGATTACTTCATTAAACATAAGGCTAAGCAACAAATAAAAGAAGAGTCCCTCATTTGTTACTTATCCTATCTAGGGTCATTACAGACCAAAGGAACCTCAAATTTGCAAGTAGAGCTGAGAAACTGTTTGAAAATATGGAGTAGCTCACTTCTCGCAGGCATGTAAAGTATTGCTACACAAATACACCGCAGCAGGAAAAAAATAAGGCTGAAAACTAAACTATGTTTTCCCTCTTAAGGAGATATTCTTTGAGTTTTTGTCCTCTGTCTCTGAAGCTTCAGCACACGTGAGAAGAGCATGTGGCGCTGCCAAGGGAAAAACTGTAAAGGACAAGTTGGGAAATGGTTTGTGATTCAAAAGGGAAAAGAAGTGGCTTTATCAAAACACCACAAATGGAAGCAAATACAAACTAAGAGAGGAAGGCCAGTGAAAAGAACTCCATAATTTGCTGTTTTACATGAGCCTAACCAAAAAATGCTATGCAAATGAAGACTTAACCCAGTGGAACTTCATTTTCCTGCAGTATGTGTTTTTGGTTTTGGCTGGGCTGCACAGTTCAGTAAACTCATTTCCTGGATGGCCTCATGAAAAAGAAAGAAAACCCCAACCCTTTGACCTTGACAAAATTTCTTCTAAGTACAGCTAAAAGTAAGCTTTCTGGCTATTTCCCAAGACATCTGCAATTAACTGCAAGTATAAATACATTGTTTGTGAGCCTCTTTGAGGGGTAAAGGTATTACATATAGAAGCAAAGTGTTGTTAAAGGCAGACTACAACAAGCACAAATTGGCATGGTTCTGGCCTTAGGTGGGATCTAGTGCTAGCACAGCATCCCACCAAATGAATTTGAAAAGGGCCAGTGAAGGAAATCACAGGGAGTGGGAACTGGAAATCAGGGAAGACTCCCCTCAGAAGACAGAGTTCAGGAGGCAATTGCATCACTGCTCACTCATGTTCCCATCACCAGCCACCATGTCGCCACACATGAGAGCAAAATCTAGAATAGAGAAATTTTGGCATAGTTGAAATCAGTTACGGAAATAAAAGTGTTCTGTAGTCTGGTCAAATAATGAGGTAAGTAGGAGACCAGCAAATGCCTACACATCTTCTCTTGGGACAAGATCCCAGATCAGCATTACTGATGATCTACAGAAGAAGGGTGATCAGCTTTCCTTTTGACTGTACCAGTACAGAGAAACAAGAGATAAGAAAGCATGCTTGGCTTTCTCTCTTCAGTATCACAGGTTTTTAAAAAATAAAAATATAATATAAAGAACATGAGATCATTCTATCCAGTTTAGACTCAGACCCAAACAGAGTTATTAAAGCTACACGGTATAAAATATCAATGGTAGTTTGTGATTTTCTAGACAGCAATGTCTCTCCTAATATGTAACAATATCAATTTTCTTTCTTCTTCCTATTTCTGTTAAACACAGTCTTAAACAACTAGAAATGCCTGTTTTATCTCTTTTTCCTCTTGTTTGGTATAAATTACAAGAAACATATTGATAAAACCATATACAGTTTACAGAAAACATTAGTTAACCACAGAAAGTCGGCAACTACATGATCTATGTCAAACAAATAGAAAAAATTAGGGATAGTCTAAACCACCGGTGTAGTCTCTGATTTTAAAACATGTCTTAAACTTATCTAGCAGTGTAAATTATTCCCAATATAAATCTCCTTTACACTGATAAAAGGAGGGTAAGTACAGACAGTATAGATGAGAATTGGTAATGAACTTCTAAAATGTCTATGCAAGCATTTTTCTTCAGCGGATGCTTCCTGATCTCTTAGGCATTTGAATAGTACCCCAGGTTTATAATAAACTAAAAAAAGGCTAGGAAGTGTTGCCCAAGGACTTTTCATGGAATAAGGCTTTACTGCACAGAAGATTGGTCTGCTGATTTTTGAGTTCATTCTCTTAAGAGTCATATTAAAAAGAGCAACAATAGGTAAATCATTATGTCCTTCAAAGAGGTTTACGTTTATTTCTTGATGCTCCTAAAAAAATGGTAGCTTGGCAATTCAGTTTTATCTGAGTCCCTGAAGATACACAATGCATAACACAACACTGGAGAGATGTGATTTGCTGCAAAGATTCTGAAAGATCTGATTTGTTGCAAAGCCACCCAAGGAGACTGTTTGCCCTTGAGCTCGTTTTTTCCCCTCCTTTGGAAGGTGGGAGGAGTTGGTGGTCAGATTTCCCAGGTGGTTTATATGTAATACTTTTTTAGGAAGTACTAAAAATGAAATACTTTATTTTGTTACTTTTTTTTTTTTTTTTTTTCACACATCATTGTTTGACTTGGGAGTGGAAACCCCTTTTCTCATCTGTTTTTCAGAACAAGTCATCTCCGGGGCTTCAGTAAGCAGGAAATACAGAAAAAATTGTGTTGAATTGCTCTTGAAAAACTACAGTTAATAGGCTTTTAAATGTTCCCCTAGTATTTGTATTATTCCCTAAACATGCCCTGTGTGAAACACTGACCAATAAAAATAATTTAGATGTTAAGCTAACTGACAAGTACTTAAGCATGACCACTGCTGTTACATTAGAAACCCAACAGGGATTTTATTCACATCCGTCCAATTTTTATGTCTTAAGGTTCCCTTGTGTTGCTACTGGAAACCACTGAGAAGCTCCATGGAGAGCTAGGTGGGTGAATCTCAAAGAAAGAAAGTCTGCATTTAAACTTCTTCAGTTTTGTGGGTTTTGTGTTTTTTTTGAGCAAGGAAGCTGTTGAGAGAATATGGGAAATGAGGGAACTTTAACTGTTTTTCTGCAGACACTCTGGTGTTTAATAACTTCCCTCTAACAGGCACCTCCAGCATACCAAAATTTCACTGGGTATTTTCTTACACATAAATACGTCTTTAGAGAACAAAGCCTGCATTAGATGTTTGCTACTTTCAGGCCCTGAACTTTTCCTATCCATAAAGCCACCAAAGAAGGAAGAAGAGCCCCCAGTGGCTGGCAGTCCCTCAGGCACTGGCCAAGGCTCTGGCAAGTGATAGCTGTGGTGTGGTGGGTGCTGCTGGAGAGGATCAGGTTTCAGGAAGGAGCCGAGACCAGTGTTAGGTTATGAAGTGCTGCTGTTTGCCTCCCAGTAGCCAGGAGAAGAAATAACAATGAAAGCAACCTTTTTAGGCTTTCTTTGTAAGAAATATGTGGTAATCAGTTGCTCCCCCTCAACACAGAAAGGTCACCTTTGGAAATGGAGAGCATGTGTCCAATGAGCGTGGCCATTTCTTACTATTTTCCGCATTATTTTGTTTTGTTTAAGACATAAATTGTTTCTGTATGAAAACCATGGGAAAGTAGCTAGCTCTAGGTATGCAACACCTCTCTAGGGAACTGCTAACTTGTAAATGTTGAAACAGTACTTCTAGCGCAGGCAATGGCTAGCTGGGATTCCTCACAGTGGCAAGTGAAACAATGCCTTAAAGAAATGCGCAGAATTGCCAAGACAAAGTGAAGCTGAAATTCTCCAAATTCTTGAAAAGTTTCAAGGTCAGGAACACTGCAAGGGTGGAGGAGCACACAGACAACAGTACCGAGCTAAAAAAGTTAGCAGCAGAGAATCCCTGAATCCTGAGTCGTGTGAGAGAGCCAAGGGGGGTGTGCTTTGATGCATTGAAAGGCTTACACTTGATTGAAAAAGGCACTTAAAATCTTTAAATAAAGACAAATAATGTGATGTTGTTCTCCTTCTTCACTTCTACTATAAACACAGTAGGAAAAGCATCTGTTGCCAATCACAATCTCAGTTACTTCTAATTCCCAATCTACCTTAAAATACAAATGTAACATATAAATCTCTGCACTCATAAAATATATATTTGCAAGTTTATGCACAAATTTTTTGAAAACTGTATTAGTCGATCCAGTTTCTTCTACCATGGCTGGAGAACTGCAGTCTGTTATACCAGCATGAGTTGTGGCAGCTCCAAGAGGCAGGCCAGCAGTACAGTAAGGGAAGGCTACCAGCTGGGTTTTTATAGAAGAAATACCTGCACAGTATTTCACATTTGCTCCACACTTTCTAACTCTGCAAAAGCATTCTGTATTTCTATACATATTTTGAAATCCCACATAAATGGTGAAATCACATTTTAATGAAGCACCTCTGATAAATTATGATAGATTGATGTGTCTTAACTGCTGTTAACTGACAGTAAGTGATCAGCTTTTGTGAAACAGTACTTTAGAGACCTCATACAGTTCTCTAGCAGTCCTACCATGAAAAAAAAAAAATCTGCTTCTAGTGTATTTATTTTGAACTACTGTAGTAGTTCATACAAAGGGCAACAAAGCTGGTGAAGGGTCTGGAGCAAACGTCATACAAGGAGCAGCTGAGGGAACTGGGGGTGTTTAGTTTGGAGAAGAGGAGGCTGAGGGGAGACCTCATCGCCCTCTACAGCTACCTGAAAGGAGGTTGCAGAGAGCTGGGCATGAGTCACTTTAACCAAGTAATAAGCGATAGGACAAGAGGTAATGGCCTCAAGTTGCACCAGGGAAGGTTTAGACTGGATATTAGGAAGCATTTCTTTACAGAACAGGTTGTTGGGCATTGGAATGTGCTGCCCAGGGAGGTGGTGGAGTCCCCATCCCTGGAGCTGTTTAAGAGTAGGGTCGACTTAGCGCTGAGGGATCTGGGGTAGTTGGGAACTGTTAATGTTGGGCTGATGGTTGGACTGGATGATCTTCAAGGACTTTTCCAACCTAGACAATTCTGTGATTCTGTAATAATAAATCATATTTATAAAAAATTAGAATTAAAGGTTGATCCTGAATTACAATAAAAGCAATACTTTAATAAAAGATTCACACAAATGTAACCTAAACTTAGAACTAGACTGACACAGATCACACTTCCATGTAAAAACCCATGAAATTCTGGGTTTTCAGCTGCTTTCAGTGTGTGGTACAAGACATGTAAAGACACTCTGCAGCTTTTGCCACTGAAAGCGATGTGCAGTGTCCCAGTGGAGCAGGACCAGATCCAAAAATAGTTTTCTTTTGACAAAGACATTTAAAAACGACATTTTTCTGTGTGTTTTTTTACATTACTGACAAAACCCCCCCTTTTTTTTTTTCTACCCTATTTCTTCTGTCGGCTCTGAATCCCCCATGGGATTAACAGGAAGCAACCTGAACTTTCACTTCTCTTCTTGCCCATGACAATGGCTTACAGCCCAAACTCTGGTCAGATTGTTACAGTGTGAAACATCCAACAGTCAGCACTTTCACCACTCCCGACAATGACACACAGTGCAGAAAAAGTCCAAACTGATTCTCAAGATGCTGTTGTGCAATTCACATTTGAAATTACTTGTATAATCAAGTTCCTGTTGTAAAGCACATTTTTTTTTAATGAACTAAAAATAATTTCAGCAAACATCAGTGCTCCCTTACACTTGTGAAAAAGAAGAGAACAGTAAAATCAGCTCTATCATTTTTCTCTTTCCACACAGTCTTTTGTGTAGAGGTAGGAAAGCCTTTCAGCCAGAAAACAATCAATAAGTAACTCTGCTCACCCAGTTTGTAAAGACATGTGCAGATTAATGCCGTACTTACCACTCCAACAGGGAAAGCCAGAACAGCCATCACCCAGTCACGAAGGGAAATGAGTTTTTTCAGCTGCCTCTCTTGCTCTTGACTGTCATTTCCTTTAGTGAGAAGACTGGACAGGTCAGTCAAGACGCAGATCCCAAAGAAGACAGCCTGGATAACCTGCACAGAAGAGGAACACACATGAATACAGACAAGATCAGACCTTTGGCAGCTAGCAGGCTCGACACAGGTACCCATGAGGAATAATGCCACACAACTGACATGGGGAGTGGGAAAACATCAGTCCCTTAAATATGGGTAGAGTTTGTACACACAGAAGCCACTTGTGCTTCTAGACTGAAAGCCCTGCATGCACCTTGCTCCTCATGTATGGGGGGAGTAGATGAGAATGGAAGGACAGTTCCAGACGTGGGATTTCCCACCCTCACCTCAGACATGTGCTACTTGCCAAGGACTGAACTGCAGCCACCCCTTCCTGCTTCATTCCATACAACTCAGACCCAAACCATAGCATTTGCCTCTGAGGCAGAAAAAGTGAGAAACACTCCCTATAAAAAGAAAGGAAAGAAAAATGATGAGCGGTTCTTCCCCTTGTGCCAGGAGGTCTCCCTTGGGAGACCCTGCCTGCCCCAGACACTCCACCCAGAGGTGAAGAAGGTGCCTGCGACGTCCTGAGAGATGCAGCACATGGGCTGGGCGTTGGCAAATCTATCACTACTTCATCTCAGGTAGCAAATGACAGAAGAAGCAAGTGGCAAGAGTTATTCAAGCTTTTATTACATGATGGTGGACTGTCATATACCTGCCTTCTCCCTTTTTTGTATTTGCATATTTGTGTGCAATACTGTAAGACTATCTGTTATACTACATTTGTAGTTTGATCACCTGAACCCACTGATTTGGTTCAAACTTGACTTGATCTTAGTTTGATCACTGCATTTTTCTTCCTTAATTAGCTCAGTAAGATTGTAGTAAGTTATCTCAGGAACGTTCTTGCCTGAGGACCTGTGCATCCTTTCTAGTACAGTTCAGATGAAGTGCACAGAGCTTTTTTACTCCCTCATCTGGAAGCCTGGGTCACAAACCCACATGTAACCTCAGGTAAAAAAATAATAAAACATGGGCTTGGTTCCCAAATTGCACAGTGCTTCATCAAAAACATAAACATATGCTTAAAATACATACTACTTGTTTTTCAAAGCAAGCATAAAGTACTAGTTTAAGAAGTCTTATTTGTAAATCTAAGTGTTCTTCTGACTGTGCGTCTCTGACTAGGAAGGAAGGAAGGAAGGAAGGAAGGAAGGAAGGAAGGAAGGAAGGAAGGAAGGAAACCAAATATCAAACAGATGTTGGCTACTAGAAAGAAATCCAGAGATGTGTAACAGTTGAATGGATTAAAGTACATTCCCTTCCTCAACAATCTTTACATGACCCAAATACTTGTAAATTCTGGCTGTAAAGCTGTGAATGACACATGTTCAAATGGTCCCTGGAACTGTTTTCTGCTGTCACTGCTCTCCCCTCTCTAGGCTGTAGCTACCTATAATTTGCTTGATAAATAGATGAAGCAACATTACAAAACATTCCCTGAAGGCATGAAATGTGACAGACTACTAGTGCTAGAGCTGCACATTGTGCTAAAAAAAGGTATTACTACTTCAGATGACTACCTGGAAAAGTTACTATATTCTACAAAATTTCTGAAAAACATTTTATATAAAAGTTGGGGCTCCTTGGAGCTACATAATCACATAAACTCCTAATGCACTTTTTCATATTATTTGTTTGAAAGAAGCACTTAGTAGAAAAAAATCTTCACATACTCAGCCCTGTTTTCCACCAAACAGATGGCCTATTTGGAGAGAAGGAATAGAAGAACTAATTATGCATTTGCTACTTATGAGAAGATATGATACGATCTACTATTCACTCAAGAGTGTGAATGCCAAAAAAGGAAAAGGATTTAAGACAGGACTGGAAAAAAAAGTATACCTAACAGTAATGAGATCAATCTGGGTGTTAAAAAGTTTAGGCTGAGTACCAGGAAATATTTCCTAACAGTGAGCTCTATCAGACCATGAAATAGTTTCTCAGAGGAAGTGGTGGAAGCCTCATGGCTTGAGTCACTCAAACCAATATTGGACAAAACACTCAATAATGTGCTGCAGGGAACAGTATTATGCTGGCAGGGCTTGGACAAGTGACTAATGAATTGTTTGCAGCTCTAACTATGATTCCCTGAAATGGTCTCTCTCCAAAGAAACATAGACTCAAACAATCACACGCCCACTTTCCAAGGGAATTGAGATTGTGCATCTACTAATCAATCACAAACGGAACAGCCTCTCTCCCCATTATCCCATTATGAACACACCACCTTCAAGGGAAAATACAATGATATCATCGGGAATAACTGAAAACTCCTAAAGGGAAAGAAAGTACCCAAAGATTTCAGAGACTAGGTATGAAGTAAACTATTCTACAAAAAGATTAACAAATAAAAAAATCCATATAGGAAAGAGAAAATTACATTTTTATTGAGAACATTCAGAGCCAATGAAAAAATCGTAGTGTTCAGGGAGGAACAGTTCCAGCTTATTCACACAAATAATGTATGCACATTCACTCTAATACTTCCTTTCCTTTCTAAAATGTGCAAGAAAACTCTTCTGACACCTATCAACATTTAGGATTAGACTGAGGACCTCCAGAGCTACATGAGTCTCAGCAGCATAAACTGAACAGCCAGAATCAGTAACGATTTACATCCTTTATGGGTCTGGCATAGGAAAAGCGTAGCATGCAACTACTGGTGGTTTATGGTATGAATCAAATTTTTAAAGTCCATGCTCCTCAGTGTGAATGCTGTCTACCAGATGTGAAAAGTTCACAGTAAGGGAGCAGAAACTCCCTCTAAACAATATTCTCCAAAGTGCCCTGGTGTTACCTCAGATTTAAGATCACATTTTCAAAACAAGAACCTTCTTTTGAAAATCTGCAGGTGGTGAACCTATACATGAAACATCCCTGAGACATTAAACAAATAGTTGACTTTTTTTTTCCCCTTGGAAATGTAAGCAATAACAGCACTTCAGAGGAATTATCCTCCAGTTTTGCCTCTAACTAGAGTTTGAAGGAAAACAGTGATTTAGAAAATGACAAATTTGACAGAAAACAGCTATACCTTCCTTATACCATGTAACAGTGATAGAGGCAGAAACTTGTAAGCAGACTATGCAAAACCAAGAAAATAATTAATACAGGTATAAAATACTAACTTACTGCTGACCCCATTTTTTCCACTGAAGTGTAGAGGGACCACTGCTACTATAGTTGATTAGACTAGAGTACCCTTAAACTGTGATAACACAATGATAAGTAACAGAAACTTAACTTTAACTTCCCAGACATCTGCTGGAAATACAACACAGCAGAGCAGGACCAGTCCCAGAGATTCCTGGAAAGTGTGGAAGGTATCTTCCTGACACAGCTGGTGAGTGAACCGACCAGAGAAGGTTCCCTGTTGGACCTCCTCTTTGTGAACAGAGCAGGACTGGTGGATGATGTGGTGGCTGGAGGCTGACTAGGGCACAGTGATCATGAAGTAATAGAGTTATCTATTCTTAGAGAGGCCAGGAGAGCTTACAGGCCCGTCAGCTTGACTTCAGTGCTCGGGAAGCTGATGGAGCAGCTCATCCTGAGTACCATCACACAACACGTGCAGGACAGCGATCAGGCCCAGTCAGCATGGGTTTATGAAAGGCAGGTCCTGACTGACAAACCTGATCTCCTTCTACAACAGGGCGACCTGCTTATTGAATGAGGGAAAGGCTGTGGATGTTGCTATTAAGTTAAATCCAGTTGGTGGCCAATCATGAGTGGTGTCCCCCAGGGCTCGGTTCTGGGCCCACTCCTGTTTAACATCTTCACTGATGATCTAGACAAAGGGATTGAGTGCGCCCTCAGTAAGTTTGCAGATGACACCAAGTTGGGTGGGAGTGTTGATCTGCTCGAGGGTAGGGAGGCTCTGCAGGGAGACCTGGACAGGCTGGAGCCATGGGCTGAGGCCAACTGGAGGAGTTTTCATAAGGTCAAATGCCGGGGGCTGCCCTTGGGCCACAACAACCCCCAGCAGCGCTACAGGCTTGGGGAGGAGTGGCTGGAGAGCTGCCAGTCAGAGAGGGACCTGGGGGTGTTGACTGACAGCCGGCTGAACAGGAGCCAGCAGTGTGCCCAGGGGGCCAAGAAGGCCAATGGCATCCTGGCTTGTGTCAGCAATAGCGTGGCCAGCAGGGACAGGGAAGGGATCTGACCCCTGTACTCGGCACTGGTGAGGCCGCACCTCGATTCCTGTGTTCAGTTTTGGGCCCCTCACTACAAAAAGGACATTGAATGACTCAAGCGTGTCCAAAGAAGGGCAACGAAGCTGGTGCAGGGTCTGGAGCACAGGTGGTACAAGAAGCAGATGAGGGAACTGGGGGTGTTTAGTCTGGAGAAGAGGAGGCTGAGGGGAGACCTCATCGCCCTCTACAGCTACCTGAAAGGAGGTTGTAGAGAGATGGGGATGAGCCTCTTTAACCAAGTGATAGGACAAGAGGTAATGGCCTCAAGTTGTGCCAGAGAAGGTTTAGACTGGATATTAGGAAGCATTTCTTTCCAGAACAGGTTGTTAGGCGTTGGAATGGGCTGCCCAGGGAGGTGGTGGGGTCCCCACCCCAGGAGGTGTTTTAAGAGTTGGGTTGACATAGCGCTGAGGGATATGGTGTAGTTGGGAACTGTCAGTGTTAGGTTAACGGTTGGACTGGGTGATCTATAAGGTCTTTTCCAACCTTGATGATTCTGTGTTTCTGTGAAATGGCCATCAACAGGTAATTTAGTAATACAAAACTCTGAGCAGAGAAAATACTTGTTAAGTTGTGGCAGGAGAAACCAGATATGAACAGAAGATTAAACCAAGCAGTCCAGAAATCTTATCAAACAGTGAGATCTATTCAGATTATACAGATCAGAAAAGATTGTTCCTTATGAACAATTAGAATAAAGTAATCTAATTGTACACGTGTCTCCTATGAGAAAATAAAGACATTCTTCAGTAGGACAGTTACTCCATAAGGTGCTCACTGAAGGATAGCAGCTAATGATATCCCTGTACTCCCCCTAATTTGTCTTCTTAGAGTCAGACAGAAAATATATTTCCTTGTAAACCTTTCTTCAGGGCATGGAGACTCCCTTCTCCCCCATGCCATGGGGCTCCACAGTGCAGACAAAATCTCTGCACAGCTGAGGTCAATGGAAATCACCACTCTTACCATGGCAGAAACTCCCATTAAATTCACTGAATCTAGGATTTCATTACCTGTGGACTCATTCTCTTTCAAGCTCACTCTCATAATCAGAAGTATTCCTTAGAGTTCTGGGCAGGAACTGGAAAAGCCTATGTAAGCACTACTATTATTCATGGGTATTTCTTCCTCTATATATCTTTGAAAACGGAGTTCACTATCCTCAAGTTAACATTTTCAAGGTTAACAGCACTTACAAATTATTTCATGTACCCCTCTATGAAATAAGACATCTAAGTAGGCTGGCAAGTAGACAACGCTGCCAGAATAAATGGGAGTAACACTCACAAAATCAGTCAGAAATAACAACAAACCATGGAAAATTAAGAAACTTCTACAAGTTCAAAAATGCCATGTTTGCACATGAAGTCCATGTGTGTCTGTGTGTGTGCACATGCACATGTATTAGGTACCTGCACCTCACTTAATAGGTAAGTTTCCACTATTTAAAGATAAGACTGTATTTAAGACAGACACTTAAGAGTCTGCAAATATAACTCATATTATAGGAAGGCTAATTCACACTAGGGTGTCAGGGAGGCCTGGCTGATCCTTGGGGGCTGGGAGTGGCAGGGTGGGCAGCCAGGGCCCATCCCACCCCCAGCCAGGAGCATGGCAGCCAGCGGCACTGGCACCGCCCCAGCCCCAGATACTGGGCACCTCCCTGGGGACCGGCCACCAGACTGTGGGTGGGGGGCAGACATAACCTGACTCATCAAAGCCATGCTCACACTTAAGACAACCTGTGGCTTTCCACAGGAAGATGAAAGTTTAGCTCTACCAGCATGCAAAATCAAATTGCTGAAGGTTGTAATTTCTCATGTATTTCAGATTTTACAGTGTGCCATATATAGAACACGATCTGATTTTCCTTTTCAAACAACAGGAATATGGTTTATAACCTCAGAGTATCTGTTACTTCTCCTTGTCACCTTGTGTCACTTCAGCTTTCAGTCCTCCAGACTCTAGACATTATTTGATGTACAAATACACTATGCTTCATCAGTTGACTGTATTTTAAGAAACTCTATAAAGTAATTTAAGTCAGATTTTATCTCTGTCACCACCATAAACACAACTGATTGGACTCTGTTTTGGGACCATGCTTGGTTTGGGTTGTAGTGTATCAGGCTGTACACAAGTGCATGTGGACAGTCTGCATCCTGTAACAACAGCTTATTTATCTATAGTTGCAATGTGAAGAGCAAATCCAGGTTAAGTCAAGAATAACAAGGTATTTTTGATAGAAAATGCACTGTGTTTACAGAATGAAGCCATGGGCTGTAGCTGTTTATTAAATCTGCTACTGCTCTTCACTGCATGAAGCTACTAATTCTCCGTGTCCGTTCCATTCCAGTGTTACTCACAGGCACATTGCTTTTATTCTTGTCGCCTTCCCTCCCTTGCTGTATCTTTGGTAGTTATAATAACAAGTAGAAGCTGGACAACATGTAATCAAGTGCTAAATCTTTGTATCAGAGAAGCTACTTACCAGATAAGGAAAAGGCACATCTTTGTGTCTATTCACAAATGAAAGAGACATAAAGAAATTTTAAGTACTAAAATACAAGTCAGTGTAATATATCTAATCACTAAATCTACAATTAATCAAAGCTGAAATGCAAACACCATAAAAAAGTACTGTGTGCTGTTCAGAATCATTACTTCTGTGCAAGGAATGGGGAAGATGACTTGTGTTTTAAAGGCCAGAGGTAAAAGAGCAACATCACCCCAGGAAATTCAGTGACTGACTAACTTAGGGCATGAACTCAGACCTCACTATTACACCTTCTTCCACACTGGCTGCAGTGCTATGGCCATTTTACTTTGTTTCGTTTGTTGAAGCAGGTTTCAACAATGCAACAGGCCACTTCAACACAGAAAAGGAACACCGCCCCTGCCCATCAAAAGCCAGTAGCCTGAGAAACCAAATACACAACATACAGGAGAAAAGTAAGCCAAAGGGAATGAAAACAGAGTAAGCCAAAGGACTACTTAAGGATGCAAATGACACAGTGTTGGTTAGGAACCTCAAAATATATATTTCTCCTATTCCTCCTTTCACTTACACAAATTAGAACTTAAACTCCACTAGTAAAACATGACACTTATTTCTATCAGAAGAGCCATTACAAATTCAGTAAGCGCATAGATGGACAGCCTTATAAGTATCTAGCATTGCCCTCATCCAAACCAGTGACTCATGTCTCCCTTTACAGCCGTCAGTGGGGGGAAGGCTCCTCTAACCCACATGTCTCACATGAAGACTAGTCCTTACTAGGAAATTTAACTTCATTTTCATGATCTTTTCATATGACATGAATCAGCTTATAAAACATGTCTAATCTCTTACCGTATCATGTAAGTTCAGGGACTCCTTTAAATATCATCCTTTACTTTGTACATAACCTTCTGTAGACTTTTTCTTTGAAGCCCACCAGTATTGTTCAAATGTAACCCAGGATGGGCTTTTAAACAAATGAGATTTTATAGATACAGAAAAGAATAAAGTCTACTATGTAATTATTATGCATGGAAAAGAAACTCGTTTGACTCTTGGGTCTACTACATTTTTTAAGTCCAAGTGCTCAAGCACCTACTATGGACCTGTGGAAAGGGGACAAAGCAGTGTAAGCTAATGAGACCTTGTGCTTACGAGAGGAGAGACTCATTTTAAAATTCTGCCTGTTGGAACAAAAGATGTGTTTTTATCTGCAGGCAGAAAAGCAACTTTTGTGGAAACTAAGTGATGTAAGTAAGAAATCAGAAAACCAAAACAGATGTGGGCCCCTAAAATTTATTTTTATAGCTTTCAGCATCTATTACAATTCACAATTTTCAGCACATGAAAAAAACCCAAACAGATAAATAATATAACCATACTGCTTACACCTCTTCCTTTCTCTCTCCATCTTCCCTACTTAACCCAGGAAAAGCCCTTACTGTGTTACACTTACTGGAGAGGTTAAGTCTTAGACTGTTCCACCTTAACATGATTCTTGACTGTCTATTAATGATTTGCAAAAATATGCAGCACAGTTCTTGAAGAGGTAATGTGGTTGTGTTTAGTTTTAATAGCAGTTTTCTTAGTATTTTTAGGACTTCTATGAGGACAAATACATTATTTCTTACTACAACAAGCTAAGCTGAAACTTGGTAAACTATCAAAAATATTTGGAATTGCTTTCATTTTTAAAGCCAAAAAAAGCATACTTAAGTTATTCTTTTTACATGGGTAAAATACCCCAACAAAAAAAACGCTGTAGAGGACAACAACTGAGAAATTAATTTTAAAGTGCTACTATATCTCCGCTGTGTTGCATAGAGGACATTTCCAAGATGATCTCAGCATGAGAGAGTGTATGCCATCTGGCTCAGAAGTGCTAACAGCGTGGAATCCACTACCATGTATCTGATGAAGAGATGGACAAATACAGATGCAATACGAACAAAAAATTGACCAGATGCTGAGAAAGTGTTAAATTTTCTCAGATCTTTTGCATTCTTTTTAGCTGTGTCATTCCTCTCCAAAACCATGTCAATCCAGTCTTCCTTCTTCCTCTAAAACCTACAGGTATTTTCTGGATACTTTTGAGTTACAGATGTCTGGATATCTTACTTTGATCTTAGAAGCACTAAGCTCATTGTTTCAATATTTAAGAATTTATTATTCTATTTTTATCTTTTTGATTTTAAATTGTTTTGACTAAACTCATTTTCTTATAAGCTCCATCTTCCTCCTTACTTTCTTGCATTGTGTATAGAAAAGTTGCCATTACTACTTATTGTATCCTGCTTATAAGACAGTGTAATTTCATTAAAAT
Source organism: Athene noctua (assembly GCF_965140245.1). Lineage (NCBI taxonomy): Eukaryota > Metazoa > Chordata > Aves > Strigiformes > Strigidae > Athene > Athene noctua. The sequence goes on along the minus strand of NC_134037.1, from coordinate 68,793,907 downwards.
TAAATAATCTATTCAGCAAACATGTATAATGCAGTTTATTCAGAATAGATTATGATTTTATTAGGTTATATCTTTTATGCTTTTCTTTGCTAAAATTTAATCTTATTAGTATTATACACTACATAGAAGGTTATGTCATTATTTTGGCTTAAACGCTAATTTTACACATTTCAGCATGACTGGTACGTTCTCTGAAGCAGTGGCCTTGCAGTCAACCAGTCAGGAATGGCAGCTCTCTAGACAATGTTTGGGATAGCTGGTTAAGAAGCTAAGACTTGTTCTGCAGCTGTCTGTGCTAAACTGAGCTTTAGGATAGGGTTTCTGATGGCTGGAAAGTCCCTAGCACTTTCTAAGTTAATTACTCCAAAAAGAAATTACATTTTATTAAGTTCAGAACTTTTTCAAAGAAATGGCTTTCTTAAAACTTCAGAAGCTTCTGCATTGCACCAACTTTTTCATGTTTAGAAATACAGTTTGAAAACCACTAGAGGGAAGCAATTCTGACAGATCAAATTTGAAAACAAAACTACACAGAAGTTTTTAAAAGTTAGTGACTGGTTTTGCTTTTCATTTCTTCCCTTTTTAATGAATTGTTAACAGCTGCCTTTTTAATTGCTGAATTTAGAAAAGGTCATGACTGATATATCTCAGCGACATGGTGACAGAGATGGAAATGCAAATGAGAAAGGCACTACTATCTTTTGAGACATAGCAGCCTCAGTGCTGCCCTACTATGGCTGTAGGAAATCAAAGGTTTTAATCTGTCTGTTTCCTGAGCACTGTGAAAGCAGTAATGAATGATTTCTCACACCAGTCCATCAAGGCAGGCTGTTAAGTGATACTGTCTCAGTTGGGCAATTCTCCCTCTCTCCAGGGAAGGTAAGGGAAGGAAGCATTAGGAGCTTTATCCCACCTCTTCATCCACCTAACCTACCAACAACACACAAACCAACTCAGTTGCAAACCTACGCTGTGAAAAATAGCTTAAGTCTCCAATCAGGGTCATCTTCAGATTTTGGTTAAAACAACTTTTCTTCTTCAGCTCACTGCTGCAGCAGTATATTAATATACACACAAAGTATAACATAGCAGGTAAAGTATATTAATAAATAAAGTTATTACTAAGACAAGGATGTTCTATAAATAGCCCACAGCAAAGGATGCTGCTATTCAAGCTCCAGTTGAAAAAAAGAGAGGACATAATTTTGTGTTATTAATTATAAAGCATGTGGTTCAATGAAAGGTGATCTAACATGTACTGTCCTCATAAACAAGAATATTTTTGACACAACATTTCAAGCAAGGCACTGTGTGTTATAAACAGTTGTATTTCAGGAGGAAAAAAAAAAGTTCTCATTATCTTACATCTCTAAAGAAAACATGGGAAAAACCCTGATACAAGCTAACTGCATTTAAATTAAATAATACAAGGGGGGGGTGAGTGTTCACTGGGTGTGTGCCATTTCAACCTCAGATGATAACACTTTCCTGCTTTCCTTGTCTTTCTCATGAATAAATCTCAAAGGAAATTAAGGATTTATTTCATGATTGCCATTGGTGAAAGTGAGGCAGGGAGAAGTGAGCTGGCCAAGATCAGGCAGCAGGGGACCCAGGGATGAACTCAGGTGCCCTGATCCATAGACAAGTCTCTCGGCATTTCACCAGGCTGTTCTTCATGCCTCTGCACTCACAGTGACAGCCATTTCCATTGCTTACTAGAGAAAACACTCCCATCTTTCTCAGAGAAACAGCATGGGCCTTTTCATTCCCTCCAAATGCAGCCATACTAGTGTTAGCATAAATCCAAATATTTTTCCTCTTATGTAGCTCATATTGATCATAGTTTTCAAAGACCTGTTTGCTTTACTGTGTCTTTCAAAGTTTTCTAATGATTAGATACTGTAATTCTGACTAGCTGATCTATTTGTGCCAACCAACTAGTTACCAAGGTCTAAAATATAATATCTTTGGAGAGCTTGTCCATTATATCATTCTCATCTTTACTGTTCTTACACCTTAGTTCATAACAGCAAATATTGATTCTGAGCAACACTAGCACTAAATAAATCTGTTTAATTTTTCCATCACTGGTTCTGCTCTGTATGAGTAAGTTCATCAATTCAGTGTGGTGCACACCTGGCTTCCAGCATCCCTGTAGGGCAGGGCACTGGGTGGAAGAAGCACAACCATCCCATCTGCTACCTCGAGACTGTCTTTGGAGAGAGTGGCCTGAAAAAGAAATGGCATGGAGCCCTATCTTGCCTTACATGCTTATGAAGGCAGACACAGTTCAAACATCTCTCTCTCTTTCTTACTCTAACCAATATTGAACCATTTCTTGAGTTTCCAAACTAATCTTTCAGACATTGCTTTTTACTGTATTTTTGTTTTGCTCACTACTTTTCATTTCACTTGCAAAAGGAAGAATGAGATTAACTGTAAGGAATTTTAAATTTACATCCCCCTACATATTATGGAAAGCTACTTTACAACTACCTTGCATCACACCAGGTTCCAAACCCATCAGATTTAGGTGCTCTCCACCAGGCCACTGAACATTGACTGACAAACAGGAAATGTATTTTTTTAATCAGTAAACACCACAAGGTCAATAATATGCTGTTCTTTCTTCTCTAGAGACAGGAGGCTCAAACACCTACTGTAGCGATTAAATAAGAAGCAGATGACTCCAGAAAAGAGACCTTTGCTAAAGTGTGATACTGGTGACTATTGACAGCGAGCATGGTGTTCTGGATTCTCCATGGCAGGAAAAGCACTTTGCAAGTAGTAGCTTCTAGATGTGGCAGCCCAGCACAAAAGAAAAGAAAGCATCCCTGCCTGTCAAGGGATGCCTACTTATCAGATGGGCAGAACGCATCAGGAAATGCCCAAGTATCAGCCGTACTCTGATAAACCTCTTAGTACTCCAACACTAATGCCTCCATGAACCAAGGAGGTGTGCATACGTGCACTCTGAATTAACTCTGTAGTTGTAATTGCAATGCAGCTGGGGACACAGGCTGTGCCCCAGCACATGCTCGGGGTGCTGACTCACCCATAGGAACTCCCTGGGCAGTCCCGGGAACTCCCCAGCTAGTTTCTGTCCAGATGAGATAACTGACTGATAGCTACTACAACCCGCCCCGGGCAGTCCCGGCTCCACCAGAGGTCGGAGGGATCGGCTGAAGAACTCCCCAGGCAGTCCCAGGCCCTGTTAACTAGATAACTGACTGCGTGGTGGGGACTGGGGAGGCAGGGAGATCCCAGCAGCCCTGGGAACAACCTAGGCTGGCCCCGGAAAGTGGTGAACTGATACATACTATTTTTCTATTTAGATACAGTTATCAATGGATAGGGCAATTTTTTGCACATAGTCGAGGCGATTTTAACTAGAAACTCATCATGCATGCACCAGAGTGTTGACATGGGACCAAAGGCCAGCTAGATGGTAAGAATTCATGAAACCACAGCTGGGGAAGTCCAGTCAAAACCAGCTCAAAATTCTGTTATGAGGACACTTGTAATGGAGACTCCTATCACCACCTGGACAGAAACTGGTTGTACTGTCACAACAGTGACAACAGTAACACAAGAGTGTTACCTCATGCAGAACATCCAAACAAATCTGTTTCTTTACTTAACACTTGAACCAGTATGTGTGAAACATAGACCAGAACAGCCTCTTAAGAAAATGAGAGCCTACCACCACGTAAGCTGGCCACAATGAAATCACACACAGATTTCAAACATAACTCCAGAGTACAAGGGCATTGGTCCAAATAAATGTATCTGATGCCACTGTCAGATTTTACATAAGGTACCTCTAATTCTGACTTGCAGAATACATATGCTTTTCCCAAAATGCTTAGTAAATAAGTACATTCCAGTATTCTGCCCTGTTCCTCACAACACAAAAATGTTGGCTACACAGATAACGTTCATAAATGTTGGTGGTTTCTGGGCCATGCCCATTTATTTATAATCTCGCTGTAGTCCGCTACAGCACTAAGCACAGACACCACTGCAACGGAACAAGGACCTCTCCTGTCCAGACCAGCTGTAAGAGTGCAACATGAAACTTCACACCAGAGCACCGGAGCAGAGTTGGTGACCAGCTCTGTCGGCATGCCTGTCCTGAGACATTCAGTTCTGACTAACAGAGAGATCAGGTCATTTTCAACCTCTAGCTTTGGATCAGCCAGGAATCCTGGCTCAGAGACGTGTCACACATTTCACACAACACAGCCTGAGCAGGGGGTCTGGACTCCTCCACCCCCCCTGTCATGAGAACAAAGCCAAGTACTTGAAGGTGAGCTGAGATGAGTCCAACCTGGACACTGCTCCATATACATTCAGGAAGGCTTGGTCTGGATTAGGCATGTATCTACCAGAAGGTTCAGGTGTGAGAGGGCACAGGGTTTTTAGACACCTGGCTCTCAAAGTGGAAGTCACAATGCTCACACAATACTCAATTTCCAAGGAGCAGACCGTAAGTGGGGTGATATTTAAGCAAAAAATAACTGGGTATAGTAAGAAAAGGAGTATGTCTGGAATTCCACTTCTCTCCTGCAAGGCACATACATGCAGCACTGAAGTCACTTCAGTCAGTTCCTTTGTGTGAAATGTGCTGACAGGCTAAAGCTCGAAGAGGGGCTAGGCCTTTAAGGAGTCAGCCCTTGCCTCTCACAGGACTGCTTACTGTAACATGTGGTGGAAGGAAAAGACAAATTCTTGGTATCAACTTTTATACAACATCAAAGTATAATACTTGCATCTTCTACACCCATTTCAACCCAAAACGAACTTAAAGAATAATTCGTCTTCAAGAAGACGCATATTACTGACAATGCTAAAGGGCGGGATGTCCACCCTTCCTGTTAAGCAGTGCTAGTGTAGGAGAGAGCCCACAGATGTCTTTGGAGGCTTATACTGAGGTTCTAGCCCTTTGTCTAGATTTCACAGGGAAAACTATTTGCTAAAATATTTTATCTGGAGCAAGAAACAGGAAGCAGAAACCAGGACTACTTCTTTCTGTCCTATCCTCCTTCTCCATAAAACATGCAAACTAGACAGCCACTCTTCTAAGTACAAGCCTTTGTGGGTGCTCAGCCTACCATTTTGCTTTTAAAATAATTGTTTTCCTTGGTCAGAAAACCAATATATTTTACAATCCTCACTACAGAGCTCACATATATCATGTTTCTTCATGTATTACTGAAACCTCAAGGAAAATACATGTTTCACTTGACTCAATCAGTTTACCTTGTTCTTCCCACTCCAGTGAAGGGAAGAGGCACGTGTGAGCTCTGGGCATATCCAAAGCTCTGTATTATTCTGCTGTCAAGACTGGACCATTTGACTTCTTCATTTCTATTTATAAACACAGTTAGGTATTACAAGAGCCAGACTATTTAACCATGAAGACTGTCAAAATAGATAATGTATTGTGTCTCACTGAAATACAAACTGGCTGAGTGCCTAGCCTTTTGACTGCAAAGGTCCACTCTATCATAGCTCCAGCAATGTTTTCTATCTACTTCAAAAAAGTTTTGAAAAACAGACAACTGTGAAATGACTATACGGATCATACAAATTATATTTGTTAATCCTTCTTTTGGTTAACTGCACTTAGTTACTTGATCTGATGCCAACTTAAGAAGAGTAATACTTTACTGGGAAGTGTAGCTGATGACCTTCATTCTAAGGTATTTAGGGAGCTCACATGCACCCACAGTGTGATCAAAATTAATATTACATTTCAAAGAACCAAGTACTTAGTGTAGTAGCAGTTACAACACAGTGACTGTTTTTATGTGGACCATGAAATTTTATTTGACTCGGTGAAGGCATTGCTTGTATGTGCTTCCAAACTAGAAAACTAATGTCATTTAAGTGGGTTAATACTCGTTAATAAACTCATAAAAAAACTGTAATGAAAACTACAACAATCATGGCAAATCTAATACAAGTAGGAAAACATCCCCTTTTGAGAGAACACTGAACAAAGCAACAACCCAGAAAATGCACATTGACTCTTAAGTTAAAACACCACAGCTTGCCTTTATATGAAATTGTATTAGCTAATCTTTTGGAGGAAAATACAGACTAAATACTGCTTTGATTTATAAAATGCTTGACAGCCAATCATTAACCCGCACACATGCACTAAACAAAGTAAAAGCACATTCTGCTTCCCTAGGAATGGTTTTCTTTTAAAGTGGCAGGGTTTATCCAGCTATGGATGTAGTCAAAACTTGTATTTCATTTAAAAGCAAAATGTTATCTAACATCTCAATACAGTAGTATTATCATTCATATAAAACTATAACTTCAGGAGTTTTGTGTCTATAGTTACAACATTTGTATCAACGCCAAGATAAGGTCACTACATCAATACATAATCAATTTGAAAAGCAAGTGCAAAAATTCTACAGTAGAAATGGCCTTATTTTAACCAAGCATTTACCAACCTTGTATGCTAAAAGGTAAACCACCATATCATGACTTCTATATTGTGTCTTTAGCTTAGAAAAATTAATCAATGTGCGTATCACAGAATTACTACAGCATAATTGTCTCTCTTCAGACATTTTCCCACCCATTTTTTTTTTTCCTGTTCCTACTTCCCAGGTTTTCAGACTGAAGATGGAGAAAGTATTAGAGAAATTTAGAGAGTTGCCTCTCTAAACAACTATTCAGGAAATCAGAGAAGGAATCTTAAGGCACTCACACATTTCATTCTAGGTTAGCCTTCACGTTAAAGCACTTAAGACAATTTGCATTTATTTTGCCACTAGATGCACAGACAGCCAGCTTCATATGGGGACTTTCTCTTTGGTATTATCAGATCTTTACCATCTTTTAGAGAAGCTTAAAACTGAGAAGGGACAAAGAGGTGATCGACTTGTTTCTTATCCATCTTTTATTTATACGATTCAAAATGTCACACAGAAAGAGGGTTTTATATGGAACTGTGATAAACCAGCCTATTTAATGGTATCATTGTACATTACTTGGCAGTATAAATTAATTGTATACTGTAATATCACTATGAAGCCATAACTTTTTTTTTTTAAACCAACAGAAAATCTGAAAGCAGAGACAAACTGATTGCTGGCTATATTTAATGAAGTCCGGTTCAGTCCTCAGAAACAATGCAGTGTGCTTCCCTGATTTTAATTTATTTATTCTTCTTAATGGCAATCTTTTAAAAAGCACTAACAAAAGAGATTTTCCTTATAGGTCAACATATTTATTCAGATCAAAGAGAGCAGTAAGATTCACAACTGAGATGTTCCCTATCAGTGGCCATTTCATAAGAAGGCAGAATAGTACATCTGTTACCTTCAGTGTTGCATAACTGCACAGGAGGAGCAACGAAGAGCAAAACAGGCAAATCCACAGCAATTTACTGCTTTGTAACTCAAACCACTATTTAAATTAATCTCAAAAAACCCCAGGAAGTGCTACCATAGCTGGACAAAACTAAAACAAAAGCAATTTCTCTGTGGCAAGATATACTTAGTAAGCAAACTGCTACATTCTACATGACTTCCCATTTTTGGATGAAGCCCCTGCTGAAGAAAGCTCCAGAGAAATAAGGCCTAAGGCATTGCTGCTGTGTGAGCATTGCAAAAACGTCACACTGAATGCAACCACCTAATCAGCCACAGGCAGAAAAAAGGACTCTAGTATTCTGAAATGTAACCAGACGTGTAAGGGCCAAAACCAAGCAACAGAACAGCAAACGCTTCCCCTAAAGAAATAAAAGCATGGTTTTTTGCTATGCTCATTATTTTTTATTATACTAGAAAATGGTGAATAAAATCATGCATTAATTTCATTTATGATAGATAATTATCATGACTGGTGACAGGGTGGAATATGCTAAAATTTCTCCAAGCAGAATTTTGAACTGTTTTGTTTTAACTAGCTAAATAAACTTACTTCAAATGTGGTGCACATGTAAAGAAAAGCTTAAAACAACACATTATGTATTTAAATCTGACATACTGAACAAATGAAATGTTTGTGTAGTAAGTAAAACCAGATTTAGTGTTTCTTTTCACCATACCCTACAAGATTTTAGAGGTAGTAGGTATTATCCACCCACACCTCATTGTTATGCGCAGGTGAGGAGGAGGAAAACCAGCTTTCCTACTTTTTAACTCCCAGTTGGTTTCTCAGTTAAATGATTTCTCTTCGTTCTGTGTGAATGAAATAGTTATTGAACTAATGAATAACAGGAAGAAATACTTTCTCTGCATCTGCAGAGACGACTAATGTCAAAGAACATCTGGTGCTTAACCATTACCTTCAGTAGTTCTGTGGTGTGGTTCATCTTAAAAAAAAACTTCAATAACACATGCTCCAGCTAGATGTAACAACTATTGAAAAACCTGCATGCGTAATCCATGCTGATAAAAAAAACCAAAAATATGCTGTATCAGGATACATGACAGATTATGGGTGTGTTACATTATCACACATCCAGCAACAAGGATTACCACCAGTAAGATCCTCAGCAGACAATGTGATTGAGCAGTTCTTACAACAGAATGAGATGGATGTGTAACTCTAGAAGAGTATTAACATGTCAAAGAGTGAAGGTTTTCAATCTATTAGTCAGGACTCAGGTGGACAAAGTCCTAGGAAACCTGCATCAGTGTTGAGCATGATCTGAGCAAGGGGTTGGTGACCTCCTGGCTTACTCTCCAACCTGAGTGATTCTATGACTACATCAAATCTGGGGCTTCACATTAGGGAAAGTGTTTAGTCTTGTCAAGGACTGAAATCTTGTTTGCAAAACACAGATATCTCTAGAATGACTCCAGATGATCACAAAATCTCACAACACTTCTGAAGTGTTTTCACAATTCACTGAAGGACTTCTATAGTCATTATAGGTTTAAGCTTCACATGAGGATACTGGTGCACAGACACTGCAGCAGTTAGTACTTGGTCTTCTACAACTGTCTCCTTGCTGGTAAGACTTCAAATGTGTTACTCAATTTGGGGGAAAAAAAAGGAGTCAGGGGACACAGATCCACTGAAGATTTGAGTTTAAATTTGTATAATATCACTAATATGTACTTGGTAGTATCTGATTGCTATTTTATATGTTCATATAGAAACAACCCCAAAAAACCCCTATTAAGATTGTGCCATCCATCTAAAACTGGAGATCATTCTGTGACTGCAACGTCTGCAAAGACTAGCTAGGCTCAACTCATCTATTACAATAAAGGCAAGCTATTTGTACATGTTTAGGCATGTATCTTTTACTGGCACTCAGAAAAAATGAAGACAAGTATCTGGTTATCATTGCCATTTGCTGTCTAAACAGGTCAGGAAGTTCTTACATACACACTTACATATCAGTGCTGCCCTTTACAGCTCCTGTTTGATTTTTCATATGTAATCACAGACTGATCTCTCACTCTTTGGTGACTGATCAAAATCTGCTTCTCTCTCCATGAAACTAAAAGACATTAAAACCAATAGTTATGACTTTTACATGTAATTTCACAGTTCACTGTTTCCCAGTCATAGAAAGAATTCTTACATCTTGTGTCCAACTTTCAGTTCACATTAAGTGATGCTATGCATTCTTTGGTGAATTCCTCATCATGGTATTTTTTCCTGGATCTTTCCAAGTTTTGGTGTCAGCAGCAAACTAACATCAACTCAGCTTTTAACCAAGATGTACAATGTTAATAAAAAAATGTCACTTAAGTATCTGTACGGCAAGCTGCATGAGAAATGCAGCACTAATGTATTTTCTTGAAAAGGCTTAATAAAGTTTTGCAGGTAATCTTTCCAGTGGCTAAAGGCCTTATCAACTGGTGGAGTGTTTTAAGGATTTGAATTTTCATGGGTTGCCGATGGCATCTGTGTGCAATGTTGACAAGAAAAAACAAACTAGGATGATAATGTTTTATTTTCACTTTGTGGAGTCTTCTGTCGATTAAAATGTCAGAGGCGAGATATGGATGTAGTCACAGAGTTATTTTTTCTGTTGCTGGTAAAGGCTGAAATCAAAGCTTCAGTTTGTTTTGGGATACTGGCGTCTTCCAGTTTAGCATCTTAGATGTGTACACTTCAAAAAATGGCTAGCCTTAAAAGAAGTGTACCATTCCTCACCATTGCTCCTTAAAACCAGAGAAAGAACCCTGAATCTTAATGCCTGTTTATGGTACCATAATCACATCTACTGTGGTCTGCAAAGATATATTCAACTAGAAGACAGAACAAGAATAAGGAAACTGTGGTAGGAGGGACTGCTACCCCCTTACAACAAATCCTGCCCTACATATCCTATACATACGCCACCTCACAGACAAGATTCAGCCATTCACATTATATGTCCTGTTATTTCTCCTCCTTTGTTTGGCCCTGTAGTACCTTATGGGTGGGATCTCACAAGTATGCAATGTTCTTTGAGTTTTCTACTCCACTGATGCCAGTGGCTGCCTAACTTTAACTGCAGCAAAGTTTTTGAAAAATCTCACTTTTTCTAATCATACGCAGCATGAAATGAATATGCAAAGCCTATATGAAGGACTTTCAGATAAGCCACCCTGAAGGTCCATAAACAAGTCTTATATGCACTGTCAGGTGAAATTAGGTTGCTGTTTTGGTTTCTTTTAATTCTTCCTTGATTTTCAGAATGATAAAATATGCGAATGCTAGCTTCATATCCTATATTACATACTAAGATGAGAAATACTCTCTAGTGCAGTTAAACAATATTGTATTACTGTTTTATTTGAAGAAACTGTGAAGAAGAATTACAGCTAGCAAGTATTACAGCAGTCTATACAAACTTTTATCATTATGGCTAGGACTTCAAAGGAAACTGAAAAAGAAACCTACTAGAATTCATAGCACAAGGTACAAAGCACTGGAAAATCATATTTTATTACACCTCATGACATCATCCAGTGATAACTAATTTTATTGTCACATTTTATAGATAAACTAAAGCCCACAGAGTTTACTAACTCTTCTTTGATGACATGTTAAAGCTCAGGACATTCTGGAAATAGACAGTCAAAACTCTTGACTGAACAAGACTCATTAAACAATCCTTTTGCCCTTGATAGAAGACAGTTGGCAGAAATTCTTCAAGATTTGAATACCTCCCTCCCTTATAGACATCTTTGAAAGGTCATACTTAAATATAGGCATACACACTTTAAATAAACACCACTTGCGTCTTCCTCTTGCTGATAAAGCCCATATGATAAGTCTATCATGGAAAATAATAATTTTCAGTTGCGGATGCTGGCAATGAGTGGAAAAGTTGCACTATAAATTTATGAGAGTCTACCCTGTGCTTCAGTTTGTCTACCTAACAGATGAAACATGTATTTCTAATTGGAAGAAAGCCTTCATCCAGCCTTGGTCTAATTTTCTATGCCTTGAACCTTCAATCTCAACTATGTCTACATACAAAGTAAAGATAAGATGCTAGCAATATCAAATTATATTGATGTGCATTCATATTACTAAGATGTAAACAGCAGCACAGGCTGCAAGCTAGAGGCCTTAAAACTGGATAAAGAATGCACAGAGGTTCAAGCACTAAATCTTCATTTGGAAGAGCGCAAAACAAAAATAAAACTAGCACAATTTTCAAAGTAAAACTGTCAGAGGCAAATTCGGACTATGATTACTCAAGAATATAAACACCTAAAATTCTTTTGCTGCCATGATTGTTTACTACTAATTAAGCAGATAATTTTTTCACACTCCATTTGCAGCAACATCTTCTGTTTGAAGTGTCGTAAAGATGTTGTGTTTGTCCAACACAGAAACAAACACTTGTAAATTTCCCTTTTTGATGGTTCTACACTTTGATCAATTCAGTTCCTTTTATGACTTTAGGAAAACTGGCTTTTAGAGATTTATTCAATTTTCTGAGAACTGGCTACATGGAATGTTTGATGACCACTAACTCTGGCTCTGTACATTAATATTCTGTGTCACAGTTGAGGTGAGATAAAAATAAAGCCGTGGAAAAGTCAGATTCAGGATGAGTATCAATATTGCTTCCTCCTGTCGTGGTGGTTCTCTATAAAATACTTGGACATACTTGGTGAATTGTAAAGGTCCAAAGCATAGTTTGTTCGCAGACCTGCCAGAAAATGAAGAGGGAAGGAAGGATGTTTATAATGAAGGTGGGTCTGACTGCTGTAAGCTTAAAGCTCAAACGGACAAATCCCTTAGGCTGTAGATTTTCAAATGGTAAAAATTTGGAAGTCATTGTCATATGATTACAGATTAAAATGGCAGCTACTCTCAAAATTAGGTGTATCTGGAAGCTATATACTACATTTAACTGGTGTTCTGTGGAAGCAGATACACAACCTTATCTGAGTGTAAAGAGCAAAGGTAGGCTTTCAGTGCTGGGTCCAGCGCAGGACAAATCAAGCAGTAGTGTAGAGTAAAACAGCTGACACCAAAACTGACTCTCTGACTCTGGAAGTCTGTTATGAGGGTTCACTCATGCCTCTAGTAGAATAAATCTTCATACTTTCTTTTTAGACCTGTTTTCTTTAATTAAGTCAAAGACCATTTTAGGCCACACAGCTGAAAGAGATACTAGGGGAATTACTCAGAAAAGATTAATTTCACCCTCTGGGATGGGAATGTGAAAAATGTGCTCATAATAAAACATGCTTGGAAGACATTCTTGTGAGAAAAAGAGTAAGCCATAAACCCTTACTCTCCCCACAGAAAAGTGTTAATTAATGAGATGACTGAAAACTGTAAACATAAAATATAAATTAAAAAAACCCCAAAACCAAGAGAGTTTGTGAATCAATGTGACACATGTTCCACTTCACCACATGAATATAATATTTTTTGTTGTATATCCCAATGTCCTCCTTTCTTTTATATATAATCATAAGTAGATATATACACACTCTCTCTTATGTATCGCAAAACCTTTGGGCTAGGGTTGGCACTGCCTTTTTTCCTGAAAGGTGAAGCACCCCACAGCTATGAAAGCTGGACCTCCTCATGGGCTGCCCCAGCTTGTTGACCATGGGCTGCCTTTACAAGGGAGAGGAAGGCATGCAGCCTGACCTCACTCTCCTGCACAAAGGCCAATGGTACATAGGCAATGGTACAACCACAGACTACAAAATACGCTAATAAATAAAGGCACACACAAAATTGAAGATCGGGAAGGCTGCCACAACATGTTCCTCTCCAAAGCATGCACACAGCCACCTCAGCTCAGCTTTTGAGAAGGACCCTTAAGCAGAAGGGCCCAGCTCAGGAAAGTGGCCTTGATCTATGAGGATCTGGGACTGGTGAAACACTGACGATATTTCTTTGTAATCTCCTTCACTGCAACTCACTGATCCTTTATGAATTTTCAAACAAATAATGAATATTGGAAAAAAACCTGTCCAGCACAGTGAAGTAATAATCCACAGACATGAAACGCATTCCTCATTTCTCTCTCCATTCAACTCCGCAGCTACATGAAGACAGTAGCACAGTAAACAAGCCTCCTCCTTCTCAACACACTTCAAGTCATTCTTCCCACACACAGCTGCCACTATCATGCATATTTCAAAGCCTCCATCTGGGCTTGACAACTGTACCTTCCTTTCTTCCAGCCAACAGAAATACACATCCTACTCAAACAGGCACGGACGATACCGCGCTGTTTATTTCAGAAAAGAAGCTGTTCCACAAGTAGGTCAGGTGGGTGGAAGCCCCCATGCTAACCTACATGTTCACTGTGTAGGTCTGAGCTACCCTGCATTCATTTTTCCCTCTTTCCAGCTAGAAACTGTCTCCAGGAAGCATGTGAGGATTCATGGTACTTGTCCAGGCTGCTGAATGCCTGGTTCCACTGGATAAACACCTACTGCTCACACAGGGATTAACTTCACAGTATACACCCAGCAGGTTCAACATTTCCCAGTGATTCTTCATTTATGCCGCATGTACTACACAGTGCAGGTACATCTCCTTCTGTCCAGAAATATGGCAATAATCCCCACAGTTGTTGCAGACTGAAGACGCCCTGAACTCAGCATACACAGGGGCCAGTTCTCCAGTCTGGGGCCTCTTCTTTTCTCCTGAAGGTCACCTCTCCCTGCTGCAGCTATCCCTACCTATGATGCTCTGATGCAGCAACCACCCACTCTGCACCCGTGGCAGCAGCCTACATTCTACCATTTAAATAGCTGTGTCTCCTCCTTTCTCCCTCAGCAGCAGCCTGGACTCAGCTCACCCTTCCTGTATCATAATGCACCTTCCTACACCCACCAACGAGCACTCTGCCTCTCCCTATCTCTTGCTCTGCAGCAGCTGGATAGGCAGGGCTTGAACACAGTGTCTGTTGCAACACTGGGAAGGGCTGAGGACAAGACAGGATATTGCTCTCGTCTTGGAGAGCAGAAGGTGGGGCCAAAGCAGGAGCCAATGTGGAGTCAGGTTGCTCCTGCCCACCAAGCAGTAGCACTTGCCTTCCTTCGTTCACACCTGATGGCAATGTCCACGCACTTCCCATCTTTTTGCAGATCGCAGTAGCAGCAACTGAGTCACTGGGTGAGACAGGGCAGACTGGAGGAGATGTCCGATTATCTGGACAGTGCTGCTTGAACAGCCAGTCTCAACTCAAGCCCACAACACCCTGCAAAAAGCCCCAAAGGCTGAATAGGAGTAATCTATGGGCGGCCTCTGTCCCACAGATCACCTCCTGGATCACCTAAGATTAACAATGTTTTAACATACGGATCACACAACTAAGATAATTCCTTATGGATTTTAATGACTATACATCCAGCCAATTTCAGTGTCTTCCATGCTGGGTTTGCATTTGGTTTAAATCATGCCTCTCTTCAGAGAGATGTTGTAAGGTTTAGTTAGCTAATATTTCCTAAATACTTAGAGATCTTAATAAAAGGTAAAATGAGAATACAAAGCAATTTTACTTTTAGTAAGATACTTGCTACCGGGATTTATTAATTTTGTCCTAAAGAGAAATCACAAGATCTCCATTTACATGTGCATTGCTTCTTTCTTGGAAGATGGAGAACGAAGGAGATGGTACAAAAATAAGTATCCATAAAGAGAACAGACACGATTGGCTGTTTGGGATAGGCACTCTTCAACTGTTTATACTATTTACTTACGCTTTCTTTTGGGAGGAAAACCGCAAAGCAAACTCCAATGGAAGGATTCTTTCTGCCCAGAGTACTCATTCATTTTAGGTCATATGGAAAGAGATGTGCCCAAGATCTTCTGCCACTCGGCAGCCACTACCTGTCTTCCTACTTTAAACAGCATTTCCAACAAACTGAGATATGGCCTTAATTTTCCTGAAGTGGATCATACAGGTTTTTTAATTTTTCTTTTATATTTGTCACAGTGTTTTGGAGGTCACCCAGGCATTTTATGCAGACTGCTGGTACACTTAATCATTTCAGTGGCTTCCTGCAGTAAATCAGGAGACATTATATTAATAAAAGATGGGGCTGTTCCAGGTCTGATTCATAATGCTGAATCCCCATCTACCTGGCTTAAAAAGAGTCCTTTAAAAAGGTCAGTTTACTCTATGGAATTGTAAATATCAAGGATACATCTTTTCTCACACAAGATATATATGCTCGAGGCCAGCACCCTGAAAGGTACAGAAGACACTGGAGTGATTCAGAACGAGAGCTCATGACTGTCTGCACTACAACCTAGCCAAAGAGACCTTGTCTGAAAATACACTGTGACGGAGGCACACCACACAAATAAGCATATCATAAAACAGGTTTACCTCCATCACGGCACTTTGCCTGGCAAACACTGTTTAGTCACACGCATTGATCACAAGACCAAAGACAAGCAAAATAACCAGCTCTAAGAGGGAAAAAAAGTGGACTTTGCTTGTACCATATTATTATTATTTGGTTACTTCTTCAAAATACTTATTAATCCCTGCAATCAGGATGTACCTAATTAAAAAGCAAAAAAACAAACAAACAAAAAACACACCCCACCCCACCCCCCCCCAAAAAAAACAAACCCAAACCCCAAACAAAAAGCAAGTCGTTTTCTGGATTTGACTTGTTATCTCATCCCTCCTGACTTCCACTTTTATATTTAAAATTCAAGTTTGCTTTCACTACCTCACACAGCATAGGTACAATTCCTATGAAGTAAGTGTAACATTTATGAGTAAGTTGCAACTTTCAGTATCATGTTGCTCTCATGACATTGGTCTTGCCCCGGCTAAAGGAAAACAAAACAAGTTTTCTATTAATACAGCTAGCAAAATTTTTCTGAATAACAATTTCTCATTGCAACAGCTGATTCCTTTTTAATGTAATTTTGTCCAAGTATCTTAATGAAAAAAGACAAATGTCTTTTTTTCACATGGTCAGTTGAACTGCACTGAAACAATGAATTTGAAATACTTTTTCTAAAGTTTTCTTCCCATCTGGAAGAAATTAACAATTTCTAAACTTACAATCACACAAGAAGAGACATAAAAAAAAACCCCCAACCCTTCAATACTTTATGGTCTTATCTTGCAAGGTGCTGGAAATGTACTTCTAACTCACATGTAGTATGGTGTGGATGCTGAGTATCACCCAGAACTGCAAGTCTGACCTCAACTCCTTTGCAAACTAAGCAGAATGAATGTGGATAATACAGATTGAATACCTTCCCATTAGCTGTCAGAAGTAAGGCCAAAATACCTCTGTAGATCAAGAGCTTTGCAAGATCCACAGACCTTATGTGACATTTTACCATGAGGCAGTTGTGAGCACTGGTTCCAATGACATGCCACATGGATCAAACCCCCTGGCAGAGTTGGACTCCCTGCAATAAGTGGCATCGAGACCAAAGTGCTCCCATCAGAACACCACACCCAACCCACAGGCCACCCCTGTGCTGGGCACAGGACAGCTAACCAGGCAGGCTACAGACCCCAGGTGGGTCTCATGTTGAGCCCTCCCTGTTCCAGCCAGCACTCGATTATTTGGCTGACATATCTTAAAAGACATTATTGAATCTAAACCACCTAGTCCAGTCAGAATTTTATTTGTATTGACTTACATTTTAGCAACCTGATTTTATACTTCTGTTTTTGTGTGTGCCTACTGGGCACGTGTTCAGCCCTGCTACTGGTTGGACGTGGGGGCACGGAGCCATGGCAGGCTCATCTCCATCAGGCAACCCCTAACATGAATGAGTGTGCTTTCATGTAGGTGTGAGTAGAAAGTTACCACTGTGAAATGCAGATTTTTCTCTTGCTCTGCTTCTAAATTTTAACAGGTGTGTCTGCATGCACTCCCAATCCACCCACACAAACAAGGAAAAATACTTCTGTATGTTCACATGAACAAAAAAGAAAGCTTCTTCTATTAATCACAGTAAGAGCCGAAAAGCTAAGCAATGTTTAAAAATATTTTTGTTCATCTCACTGAATGCAGTAGATTTCAAACCTCACAATGATTATTGTAAGTTTTCTTATTAGGAAAAATAAAGTACAATAGAAGTTATTTAAGTATTTCACTTAAAATATATAAATTACAAAAAAAGAAAAGATGGAAAATGTCTGAATAAATATTGATTGCTGATTCCATATATTATTTGGATTTGCCAACTTAAATATCAATTTCTATCAAGGACCTGCTTCTGAATTGGAAAATTTGTCATGAAAAATTGAATGGCAGACTATCAAAAAGTGACAAGATTTTGACACCATAATAAACATTAGGATCATGAACCATTATGGGAGCTTTTTCCTGTAACCAGGATGCTTAAAAACTTGTTCAAAAACAGAAAGCAAAGCTAAGAGTCTTATGTAATAGCGTAATTTCGAAAGCGGTTTCTTTAAGGTTATCACCACACCAAAATCAAGCTTTTCTGATGGAAGATGACCGATTCTTCATTGTTTTGGTCTACACAGAGTGTTTTAAAAAGACAAAAGAATGACACTGAGTAGGTCTGGTATTTGGGGAGGACAGGGTGAGGATGCAGAAGACAATGTAAGACAGTGGATGAGCCAGGAGAAACGATAGCATGTGTGAATGATGGGAAAAAGAGTATAAGGAGTACTGTGGGGACAAGAAAGGCAGCACTAGACAGGAAAATACAGGCTTCTGGAAGAGGACTGGGTGTGCAATTGGAACTGTGATACAGAGCTGAAAGATCACAAGACTGTGCTTAGTAAGAAGAGAATAGAAGGAATGGGGAAAGGGATATTGCACAGGCAGGTTCCTCTAAGGAAAAAAAGGCAGAAAATACAGAGATAGCAAAGGGCAGCCAGTAACTGAGGAACCTGTCTGGGTGATAAGGGGCAGAATGGATCAGGGCAAAGTGGGAGCACTTTCATTCACAAAGCCAGCAGTGGATGAACAGAATCATCTCTTGCACGCTGTCAAAGACATTCATGTTTTGCTTGTTGTTGGTTGTTACCGTCATGCATGTTGTAGGTTGAATTTTAAAATCCACAAGTTCAGATCCCACTGGCTCAAATCCCAAAGTAACAAGAGGTCCCTCCATCCTTTTCTAAAATGCATCCTCATAAAATACATGTCAATTTTAACTCAGCCTCATAATTAATGGGGAACAAAACAGCTTTGAATTAATTTGACAATATCATTTTAGTGGCTTCTGCCCCAAACCATGAGAAAAAGAAAATAAAACTTAGCCTGAAATGTCGTATGACTTAATATAATCTTTTATAATCTTTGGAAATTCAGAGGTGTTTAGCTTCTGAAATTATACTGGCATTGAGTCAAGCAGATTTGAATACTAATCTTCTATAATCATATGTTAGAATTAAAAACATCATTAACTTCTTAATAAATACAGGAATATCCCTTTCTAGCCATGGTAGGTCATGATACAGTTGACCCAAAAGCTGTCTGTGCTCTCTGGTTAGCTAGAGTTCCTTGACATTCAAAAACTTAACAGCATCTAGTACCTCAAACCACTGTAACCTTCTATCCATGGTTTATTAATTGGTCACCTAAACTGACTTCAGTAGTATCAGGCCAATTTAACCTTAGAAGTGCAGAATGTATGGAGGCACTATAGAACAGAGTAGCTTTTATGAGCAATTCAGTATTTTCAAATTACGTGCAGCATAAGGAAATAACTATTATGTCAAACACGTACGCAAAGATGCATATCCTCCTCCAAACACCCCAAAGCCCCTTCAGCCTCCTGAAAGTACAGTGCTGTGCAGCAGGTCCACACAGTAGAGGTTTCCTTTGTGACTTGCATATTCTTAGGACTCACTTCCCGGGACCTACAGGAATGCAGATAATTATTGTGTCTAATGCAAATTCACAGTTCTTGGAACACAGGTCAAGAAAGTTTTCACAGCATGGAGTTTCAATTTGTTTGTAAGCTTAAGTGAACAGCAAATGGGGACCTCTGCATCTGTCAGTGCATATGGCTTCTAACTAAGGACAAAGTTTTGCAAGTGCTCTCTGCTGAGCGGGAGCATGCTAAGCCAAGCAAGTTATGTGCAGGGAAGCGGTGCCATGCCACCGGTGTGTCAGGGTTGTGTGTGGGTGTGTGGGAAGAAGAAATGAGGGAGAGGACAAGGAAAGGGAGGAAGTCTGAGGCAGCTAACTCATGCTGGTTTAACCGAGAAACAACAGCCACTTCTGTATCTCCACCCCTTGTTTTCACTCACTTCGACCTTATACCCGTCAGTCAAATACCTAAATACCAGTTTGTCACAACACAAGGCTCATTAGCATGGTGCACTCTCTCATCTACCCAACCCAGGTACAAAGTGCTATCATCTATTGGATCTTTCTTTTCTCTCCCACCTTCTCTACTTGCACCCTTTATAGAGCTGAGCCTGTGCAAGCACTGGCCATAAACAACTTGCATCTTCTCTAGGGTCAAGGGTCCTATTGCAGTGCCTCAGGATCACACAGAGATGCTAGCCTGAACATTAGCTGTAAGAAATACTTCCACCACTTCAGCCAAAAACTTGTTAAGCATCTCACAGAGAAAACATCCTTTCTGCATTCATGCATTTTATCAATTTATACAGCAGCATTTGAAGTCAGCAGTTTCTTTTTCTTCCTTTTGCATCTGATCAAGTACATTTAGGAACATATGCCACCTGTGCTCTGCATGTGGAACTCCAACTCCTACTGAATTCTAATAATACTAGCAACAGTAATAAATGAAAATTTGTTACTTATGTGCTGCCAGGACCAGCAGGCTTCAAGACACCTGATAAAATATATGCAAATGGAGGGGCGGGGGGGGAGTAAATTTACCCTCAGGTACACACAGAACAAGCAACAAGCAATGTTTAACAAAAATGACTAAATGACTAAAACCAAAAATGAGCCAATCAATTCCTAACAGAGTAAAATTGAAATTCTCTGTTCAGTCCCTGCACAACCAACTCAAACACTCTGAAGCATCTAGCAACGTTTGTAGAGGTGAGATTCGGCCTCTTAAATTGTTTCACTTGAACTAATTCATTGCAAAAACCTATCACCCCTTGTGCTATGCTTTACAAGTTAGCAAGGAATTAGCAAAGGATTTGATGTTCTGCTCTTCTCCACATTCTACTCTTTACCAGGACATCTAATACTCAGCTAGTAAAAGTCCAGTGGTACTAGTTTTGTTTTAAACTATACTGTAGAGAGTCCTCAAGCACTCTGAAACAACTAACGTGACAGACAACTGCGGCAAAAATACCTGAGCTCAGCTGCACACAGATCTAAGTGGAAATTATTATATAATTTCACACTTTGGAAAGTACTTGTTTGGAAATCTTACTGTAGACAGGCTGCTTGAAAGGGCAGGGGCAAGGCAAGATGTTCAGGGAACTCAATGAGAGGCATTCAAATGTGTCTTTCAAACTCTTGAGGGAAAATAGTGTGGACTTACCTAAGCTGCCAGAAGGAGCTTTCATACAAATGAAAATCAGGTTCCAATTTTCTCCTAGCATTTCACAAGATCTTAACCTGTTTCCAAACAACAGAATCTCTAAATTTGCAGTATACTGCAAAAAAAACCCCAAAAAGCAATGCCAACTATATGCCAAGAGAATGTAAAATATCCTGAGGTAACTGGCAAAATGCTGATGAAAACCCTCTAAATGCTTAATCACAGTTCTAACTGGAAGAGGGACTTGTTTTTAAATCTTAACCAAAACATACTTATAAATTTTAATTTACTTTAGTTTCTTCCTCTCTGAAGGGGCTGGAAGTTTTACTTCAGTTTCCAACTGATTTTGTTTTTTCTTCAGACTTCAGTTAACTTCTCCACCTACTAAAGTTAAACACAGCTTTTTCAGTGGTAGCAAATTTAACTATGTCAAGTTGAAAAAATCTTGCATCATACATAGTAAAAGTAACAGAACAAAGGCCATAAGGCTTTGAAGACTAATAATAAATTCAGAGCTTTTGAAAATATGGTATGGGGAAAACATAGTTATTCAAATAAATGCAAGCAAATAAGGCAAAATTTGAAAAAGCTTTCATGAGAAGGAAGAAAGCTTTTCATATTCACCCATTCAAAGAGTAAACAAGGAGCCTGTCCTTCACTTCAGTCTTCAAATAAGCCAAGGATTTGTCAATTTTGTTCCTAACTCATGTGCCATACATACCCGTGGACATGTAACGTGAGGACACCTGGCCTCAGATTCAGATACTGTTTCTTCAACTTTGCTTTATTACTTTTTACAGTGCTTTTACTTTGTTAAAATCTGCAAACTTCTGTAGAATGTTGGGGTTTTGTAATTTCATAAAGGTTCTTTTTTTCTATTTATAGGTTTAAACAACTTCCTATTTTGTTGTATGGTGACATACTGGCACATTGCAAATTTCCATCACACTGATAATAAAACATTTTTATCATGTGAGCATTTCCCCATTTTCAGATAGGGTGATCAAGTTTTTCCTTTTTTCAGCCTAAGGACAGAACAAGTAGCTACCCACACGGACTTCTATCCTACAAGTCTTTGTACATCCTCAGGATGATGTAACTGCAAAGATTCAAGTGGAATTTGATTTTTATTAAAAATATTTTTAATCTACAACACTGTTTGCAATTTCCTGTATTAGTTAAGAATATTATTTGATAGGTTCTTTACTACAACTTAAGAAGGTAGATCTCTCAAAATTTACTTATTGCATAAACTTACATGGCCTCATTAAGATAACACAAATATAAGGTCACAAATACATTGATTAAATATTTTGTAATAAGCTTAATATTCACAACAAATTAGGACAGACCAGAACTGCAACTCTGACTTCAACACGGAACACTAACATAGAACAGTAGACGTGTTGTCCTTGTTTAAACTAATTGTTTAAAATATTTCTCAATTTTGCCATATGGAGGCATGTAAGATTATCTGAGTTATCCTTAACCACTATAATAAAACTGTAAAGAAAATCATTCAACTGTAATACAGGATTTTTTTAAGGGGAACAGAAAAACTACTAAACCAACTTCTTGAAGCTGTCATAATTTGAAACTGTTCTGGCAAAACTCTACAGACTTTACACTAGCTTAAAACACAGCACTGTTACCTATCACTTACATACTCCCAAGTTGTAAAATAATATTACTGACATTAGTTAAATCTATCACCATAGCAAGTGATCCCCATTTCTCCTCCCTTCCACTCTCCTCCTTTCCCCTGCCAACCCTCCTGCCAACACAAATATTTCAAGACAGCTGTAACTTTCCTAAGAATTCCCAAATTAAATGTTCAACATATTAACATATGTCCAATTGTAAAATAAAGACATGCTAATGCAATGTGAAAATGGAATTCTTCAATGTAGTGCTCAAATTCCACTCAATTTGTAACAGAGCTACCAAAAGCAAATGGAAAACATGGGTCTATGAGTAAGAAACGATGATTCTATTACATTTTTATTACTGCATCAACGGCACTATACGTAACTGTTTCTCTGACATGTTTACAGCCTGAGAGGGAAAAAAGAAAGCACCAAAACACACAGTTATTAAAAGGCTTCCTTACATTGCCTTTTTTCTCAAATACATTAAGCACCATTAAGAAACCTCACCTTGTTATTCCTCAAAAAGTAATCCCTTTCTTCCTCTGTAAACTGATAAACACTCCATGGACTGTATTCTCTGTTATAGTAACAACACTGAGATATTTGGACGTGGTGATGAATTACCTCTGAGAATAATACATAATAATATTTTACACTTCTGTAATCTTTTCACCCAAAAGCCATAAAACACTTTAATATCAAGGTACCTTTACACATGATGAAAGAGGAAAGCAGAAGGTGAAATTCATTGTACTAAAGGAAATCCTGGAAAAGAGTCATAGTTATATTCCATAGAGTGTGGAATGTGTTTTTACTTTTGTCCTCTGTGTTGTGGTAAGTTTAATCCATACAGTTAGCAATGAAACTTGCTCAACTTTAGATACCACAGCAGTGGCACAGTTTATTATTCCTTAATTCTGAATCTTCTGGCCTCTGATATTTTTTGGTTATTTTATTTCCTATCAGCACGACTAAATCCAAACTGGGCACAAATCATCTAAAATTTTTAGTCATGCTTTGTTAAGCTGATATATTTTTTTGTTGTCTAGTAACCATCTCATATAATAAGCAATTAAATACATTAAATAAGTAAATTACAAATCTACCAACTCTACTTTCTAGTCCTATTGCAAGCATGCCCTTCTGAAATTTTCCAAAGACAAAACCCGAACTAAGTTCTGATCACTTATTTAAACTTAAAACTAAATCTGAATGCATTTTCTGCAAAACAAACACAACATGTACTAGCAAAAAAATGTGCTGGGAACAGAGTTTATACCTGTTTTTGTAGAACTCAGTCTTCCAGACAATGTATAAAAGTTCATACACGGACATCCTGCTATTTCTTTCAAGAGAATAATAAAAGTATAAGGACAGGTAGATTTATATATGAGCAAAATCAATTCCTCTCTAGCTCTGGCTGCCCTGAATCAAGTCATATGAACACCCACACCAACATTCTGCTATTCAAAACAGGATCATTAATCATAATCATAAAACATAAAACTTAAGACTGCTTCCAAAAATCTAGCCTTGCTTTTTGTCTGTGTAACTACCCTGTTCAGCCTATCAGAGAGACCTTAAGATTGAAAGAAAAAAACAAAACAGTATTTTGTTAATGCATGCATATGTATGTGGAATAGTATCTTGGTTTACTCTAGCTTCGAGGAATGAGGTTTTCACAGAAACTGCACAATGAAAACTAGAAGCTATTTAGACCAGTGCATCTCTTACTAAGGAGATATATACTTACTTTAACTCAAAGCTACTTTTCTGCAAATCATCACACACACCCAAACATAAGAAGGAGAACTGGACTTCTTTCAGCACCCACAGGCTCCATTTTATTCCAGAATACAAATTCTATTTGTTTTTGCTTCCTCTGATAACAACTGTAAGAGAGCCAAGAGAAACAGAAGACCTTAACCCTTGCAACAGCAAGTGTCCTGCCATTTTAGACAAGTTGGTACAACAGATCCCTCTATATGCATTATAAAGGCAGGTGTGTGACTGCAGTGTATGCAGGGTGACCTAGTTATCTTTAATTCAAGTACTATTACCTTTAATTCAGCTACTTTGAGTACTGAATAAAGAGTGGTACAAGTAGGGAAAATTCCTGAGTGACTTACACAGCTGACAAACTTGTTGCAAAGAATCATTTTGTACTGGTACCATTTTCACCCTAACTTAACTTTCAACTATGAGGTTCAACAATGAATTTATGGGTTCTGATGCCGGACAGTGAAGTCCTACAGCAGTTCACTAATAAAGCCTAAAATGGTGATTCTGCCAAAGACAGCTATACAAGAAATTTTAAGCGAATCTCTTGAAATATCCTGTTTGAATCCAGTTCTTTGTCATTTTCCCAGGAACTAACATCAGGGCTTGGTTTGTGTTGAGGCTAAATGAAAGCAACACGTAGTTCTGAACCAGACTGAATGTTCAGTTCAATAATCTGATCTCCTGGGCCCACTGACTGATCTTGGTAGCAACTCTTAACCTCTTCGTACCTCAGTTTCCCACTCTATAAATTACAAAAAAGATACTGGTCTCTTTTCAGAAGTGTTTTGGAATCCACAGGTACTAGGCAGATATCTTTACCATCTTTTGAATAAGCAGGATAAGTATCTACCACCTCTCCATACCAGGGAGAAAGTCTGAAGTGGAGAAATGATTGTTAGCAGCAACAGTGAGAAGCATTACCAGTGTAACAGTGTAACAGCAAAACATATTTCCAGTGCATTGCCTCATAAGCCAGAAAAATATTTAACTAACATAGGTGTTTTAGGAACTTTGCCACCACATTCGCAACTGCAAAAAACCTGAGTCATCAGAATGACAGCAGTTAAAAGAAGTAATCAGCTGCGCTTACTTTCCTTCTTAATTCAAGGACAGGAGAGATTAAGCATGAATATTAGCATCCAAGAAAATCTTATGTAGGTATGAACATCCTAAATATTATAGACGGACATTACAGGGATATTACAGTCTTTAGCTTTGTTTTGAACAACTTTCTCATAATGCTCAACTTCTGTAAACAGTGTGAGGGATGTAAGTCTACTCTTCAATGAATACATTCAGAATACTTTACCATGTCTTGTATTTTAGAGTCCAAACTACGAGTTTTTAATAATTCAACTCAAAATTATATTGCCTGCAGATAAGTGTAAATCATTTCACACAGCACCTCTTCAAAGCCAGCTACCTAAATCTTGAAGACATTTATTGATGCTGAGACTGGAAAGGAATGTCCTTTTACAAATGGGCAGATTAAAAAAAAAATAAATTACTTCTCAGATTCAAGTCATAAACTCACTTTTCTCAAAAACTGGTAGCATTTTTTGGAAACAGAACTTCTACGTGCTTCTGTGATGTCAAAGATGAAATCTCTGCTTGTGGAGGTACAATCTGTAGCAAGCACACACGTCTGCCAAGACTCTGGCATTGATGGTATTTTGTCTAGACAGCCTTTGAATGTGACTGACACAGGCACACTGCACATGGTTGAGGAAACTGAAACTTATGGAAGAGCTTTTCAAGACTTAAGTCAACATACAGTATTTTGGAAATATGCCTAACATCCTCCAACCACACCTCCTGGTATCCTCCTCAGGAATCTAACA
Organism: Athene noctua; assembly: GCF_965140245.1. NCBI lineage: Eukaryota > Metazoa > Chordata > Aves > Strigiformes > Strigidae > Athene > Athene noctua. Next base: position 68,767,734 of record NC_134037.1, on the reverse strand, counting down.
GGTTTTGTTTCTTCAAGTCTCCCAGTTGTTCCAAGAGACAGAAAGATAGATTTGCTTAGATAAGATGCTACCAGGGCCATCTGGACATAATACTGTCAGGAAGTGGAGAGGTCTGTGTGCTGGCTAATCACCAAGAAAGGCATTCAAGTCCTTGAATTGTGTGTTACATGGAAGGATTGAAGACTGTAAGGAACCTTTTCTCAACTATTGGACTTGACTATGAGAAACACATGACAACTATTAGCTAAAAGACAGAAATGACTAACTACAGTTGGTAACTATTGTAGACATTTTACAAAGCACTATTTACCCTTGCCCTTCTGGGCCATGACAGAAGTAGCCTGAACCATGTATGTGCTTTGATGGGAAAGTCCACATGAACTTGCCACAGACAGCAGGCAGTAATTTTTGAGAAATTATGAATATCACGTACTGTCAGATGTTATTTTCACTGCATGGCAGCCTTAGGTCACTTGATCCTCAAGTGACCGTCAGAACTAGGAGAAAAGAGAAAAAGGTGAAGGAGACTCGAAGACAAGATCATCGACTTTTAGCTTTAGTTGGTTCGCTTCCAATTCAACTGCCACTATAGTCAACAGTTCACCCCTAACTTACTGGGACTTGATGCTAACCTCTATCAGCTAATATTACTGACAGTACTGTTCAGCAGCCCAAACGGAAAAAAAAAAAAAAAAAAAAAATCAGATTCTAGTTTGCCTTCCAGAAAAACAACAGGCCTTAAGATGCTCTTTTACAGTCACAGTAAAAGCACTAGTTATAGCTGTGGATACTCAGCAATCCAGCAAAGTTTTGGCGCTCAACACAAAAATTATCCTGGCTAAATGCAAAATACAGTAGGTGCTGCTTCTCTCCAAACAAAATATGGGCCTCGGTGAACCTTAGCTTAATCCCAATACAGAAATTTGGACACTTGACCTGCCAGGTTAACAGTGTTTTAGTTTGGTCTCCAAACTCACAAACTCAACCTACTGACTGGATATGAAATGAGTAGGCAACAATAGCAGTACTTGTGAATCTACAGTGAGGTTCTGAGAGGGGTTTTATCACTGGGAAGTCCTGCAATACTTGAATTTTGTGACTTTTCTGTAACTTGGTAGGAACTGCAGAATTTCTCACCTATTTACACTGTGGATCCAAAGAAAAAACCCTATTTTGATCTAAGTACTAGGTGTAAGCTGACTACGGTATTTCTGAAGCAGACACCAAGTTTCTCCTCCCATCTCCGATCTCCCGCCCCCTCTCCTCCCACCTGCACTAGGGAAGCACTGTTGTGGAGGCATCAAGGCTAGGAAGCTCAGGGCAAAAGCAGCCCCAGGCCTGCACCTGGTGTCTTCCAGCAGGCCAGCATGCTTGTGACTGTTCCAGATCTGGACCCTTACGAAGAAAAGTGAAATGAAACATCTTTTGTTTTGTAGGGTCGTTTATGGATTTGCAACCAAAACTAGCTGGGTCCAGCAAGTTGAGTTGCCCAACATTTTTTGTGTCAGCTCTCACACGCTGGCACCTGTCGCAGTTGGATTCCTCAGAAGGGTCAAAGGGAGCAAGACATGTTTTCTATTTTGACAGCCCACGGCAGCCAGATGCCGGGACCAGCAGGTTCTGGTGTTTATTGTCAGCCATTAAAGAAGGCGAAACACAGCATCAGCACCGCGGTGATGGGGCGTCAGGCGCACCTTCCCCACGGCCTCTCACACGCAGCAGCCCTTCGGCTTTGTCCGTGTCTTTCTGCGCTCAAACCACCGGGCTCCTCTGCCGCGGTGTCCGGCCGTCTCCTCTCACGGCCGGCCCTGGAGTCACAAATGTCGCCGTCCCCGCTTTAAGGTCACCTCATGGCGCTGCCGTCGAGCAGGGCCGCCGCCTCGGGGGGCCGCGGTGCGCCCGAGCGGGGCCGCGGCCGTTCAACCGGCAGCCTGAGGGAGGGGGCAGGGCCACGGGCGCCGGGGGCACTTACCAGGTCTATGAAGGTCAGAAATTTCCAGCTGCCTCCATAGGTCTGATGCGCGGGCATGTCAATGGCCTTGTAATTGCACAGGATGGAGCAATAGGACAGGAGGATGGCGGCGCGCAGCACCTGGCAGGGCACCAGCGCCATGTTGCACGGCTGCGCCGGGGCGGCGGCGGGCTGCGAGCCAGGCCGGGGTGCACTTCCGCGTGTGTGCGCGCGTGTGTGTGTGTGTGTGCGTGTGCGTGTGTGTGTGCGCCCGTGCGGGAGGGACTCCCAGCGCCCCCGCGCCGCGCTCGGCCCCGGCCGGGGGGGGCGGAGCGGAGCGGCCGCGCCGTGCAGCGGCGCGGGGCAGGCGGGGTTGGAGGGCTGGTTGGCGGCGGCGGTGCCGGCGCTGCTGGCAGCAGCCCGGCCGGTGGGCTCGGCGCGCTCCCGAGCCGCGGCTCCGCGGCCGGGCCGAGCGGGAAGTGCGGGGTCGGGGCTGCGGCGGCGCGGCCCTGCCCGAGGGACCCGCGTCCCTCCGCAGCGCTGCCCGCGGGAGGGCACGACTCTGAGCAGGGCAGGCAGTTATCTGCCAAACCGGGTCACCCGGATTTTCAAGCAAGAAAATAACAGCGCGTCAGCGTGACGGGGCTCAGCCGCGGGACCGCGAAACGCCGCCGCGCGCTCCCGCCCGCGGGGCAGCCCCGGCCGCGCGGGGGGGCGGCGGGGGCGGGGCAGCGTCCGCACCGCCCGCTGACCCCGCCGGAGCCAATGGGCGGCGGGCTGGGCGCGCGCGGCGGCCGCCGGGGCAGGTGTCGCTGCCCCGCGGGCGGCGGGGCCGTGCGGGGGCGCGCGGCGGGCGGCTCGGAAGGGGAGGGGCCGCCCGGGAGAGGCCGCCGGGCCGCCGCTCCGCCGTTACCGTGCGGCGACCGTGCGGCTGCCCGCCGCGGAGAGCAGCGTTGTCCTGGCGTGTGTGTTTGTGAGGCACAGCCAAGCGTCCGTGTCCCCGTGCAGCGCACACACACACACACAGAGGTTTGCTAGAAGGGCGCTTTCCGATACCTGCAGCCACTGTAAGACGGGGGCCCTCGCTACCCCTGGGTGAAAGCGCTGGTGGAGTACCAGCACGGCGAGGAATGACCATTTCTGTCAGCAGGGGTTTGATCACCAAGGGCATCCCTGGTGCTAGGAGCAACCGAGGGGGTCTTGTGCTTGGACTTCTACACCCTGAAAAGGGTCTTAAAGTGCTTGATTGCAGAGTAAATATTAAATTGCTCCACCATCTGGAAAAAAACGATTTTAAAGGGAAAAAAATCCCATCAGCAGTGATGTCTGGGCTTGGATAGACAGAACCACTTCTACAAACACCGTCTCCATACATCTGTCTTCTGAAACAAATATTTGAACAATAGGGTGCTTCATCATAGTTCAGCTACTGGAAGGCAGAAAGAATCAATGACTGCACAATGCATTCCCTGCTTTTATTCTATTACACAGAGTCAAAGCCTCTCCGTCTAGTATCCACTGTGCTCAAGCTCTGCAAAAATTAAGGGCTTTTAGGAGAACACACGCTAGCAGCTATCGTAAATCAAATTAGCATGGTTTAATGTCTCTGCTTATGCAGAGGAATTTTATGTCGGGCATGGACAAAGAACCCTCCAGAAGCATGGAGCATCCATTTCCCACCAGACCCTTTAGGTTATTTCACCTATTTATCAGTTCACAGCCCCAGCAAGCACATGGAGCAGTTGGGCCCTTCTGGTGTTTGTGGCACATATTTTAGTCTTACAGGCTAAAAGGGCTTCGTGTCAAGGTTTGGTGTAAGAGGTCTCTGAGTGAAATGTAATGGTCTGCAATACATCAGGAGACCAGAGTAATAAATCCACCCGATACAGGTGGATCTGTAAAGCACCACAGTTGCTGCTGAGGACCTGATGTCTCTACTGTATCTACTGCAGGAGGTTTCACTTCAGGATAGTTCTTCTCTGGACCTGTGGACTGACTATTCGTTAGTGGCTGTAGTGCATTAAGTGAACCCCTGGGGCACATCTTCTGGTTTGGTTTTATTCAAAAGAGGTCCAGCTTGCTTTCTGAAACTCTGTCGAGTTATAAACCAGAGCACAATATCAGTCCAGGTGATGAGAAGATTTACTTCTAAAATACACTCATCTGAACTTTAGTGCTACTGTAGAGGCACCAAGTCTTGCTGGACTTGAGGCTTAAGCTCTGCAAAGGCAAGTTAGTCTGTGCCGAGCTCTTTTGATTACATACCCATGCATGCCCTTGTGTCTTGTGATCAGCCTCTGACAGGAAGAGTATGGGGCTGTCTAAGCCTTAGGCAGTCTGTCCCCTACTTTTCTAGCTGCACCTCATCCTATGACATACAGGAACTCACTCCCTGGGTCCCCTTTATGTCACTAATAAGGCACCACAGACATTAACACTCGCTGAACATAACATAACTGCCATTCTCGGTTTGCCTTTTAGTCACATGTATTTAAACATTCTCCAGGGTTAGAGCATCCTCAAAACTTTTAAAAAAGTGATAAACTACCCAGGCTTTTTGGAGCCCCATTTGAACACTCTTCAGTTCTACTCTGCACTCCTCCATAGAAATCTCAGCAAAGCTCACAGAAAATCTTAACCTCGTACAAAGAAAAACTTTCACTCAGCCTTGTAACCCAAGGTGGAAATCTAAATGAAGCAAAATGTATAAACACTCTTGTTCCACTTTTTTTTTTTTCTTTCAGTCAAGAAAATCTCAAGGCAGGCTAACTAACATGCCAGGCTCAGCCACGCTTCTTCCTGGTCAAAGACTCTTCTTTATTACGCATTTCTAGACCTTTGAAAGGAACATAACTCCTTTGTGGGTGGGTTCTTTGTGTCTGTGTCCTTTCTAAAGAAGTATCTGTTGAATCTCTGGCCAGTATTATAACAAGGGCTAATTAGATTGTGGGCTGCCATTAGCCTTTATGTGCTACTGTGGACTTGAGAGACAAACGGCAAAGTCTTTTGTGACTGTGGTTGAAATGAGTTTGCAGTGGATTTTATTTTCATTTGGATTTAATTTTTTTCAGTAAAGTAAAAATTTTTACTAATCTGCCCTTTGTATTGCTATATGGCTGCAACTTTTTGGTACTTTGTGAAATGTTTACATTTCAGGTTTTTGATTAAATGCATAAACATGTAAAACATTATATTTAGTGCTAGCCTGCGATTTTTCAGATCCTGATGTTTAAATATTTCTTTTATGCAAATTATGAAAAGCCTCAACTGAATAAGACACATACTGTAAGTTCGTTTGAAAGTAGAAGTTTGACGTGGGTCATACTCATCATTCAATAGAGATGAGAAACGGCTTTAGAAAGGAGAGAGTGTCCAAAGCACTGGTACATCCAGGACAGGACATGTTAATAAATGCTGTCTAGTACAGAGGGGGGAGGGAAGCAAGGTGTCTAAAAATCTGTCAGAGAATTGATTGGAAAAAAGAGCTGAAAAGGTGGGTTTCCCATCCAATTGTTAATATAAAAGGAGTGTCATGATGGTTTTGTTACTTGGCACCTTGTCAGAATAAAGTGTGACTTCTTGAAGTCCAAGTTTTCATTTTTTCTATGCAGGCCAGCTGATAAGAATGACTAAAGAGTATTTTGGTGATGGTGTTTCTTGTTGTTTTTTTTTCTTTTTGGAAGGAATAACATTGGAATTTCTGAACAGCATTATAGTTTGTGAATATTAAAGATATTTGTGAATATTGGTGAATGACCTTTGAGAGATGTTTTGAGACCAGTGAGGTGCCTTTTCTTAAGCAATTGCTCTAAATGCAGATGAGTTGTTTACAAGTAATTATGCCACAAGCCTCCAAAGCAATAAGCATAATTATGCATTCTTGAACTCATAGGAAATTGGTAATACTGCCTCATCACAATGTCTTCATGGCAATGCACCTGATACTGCAATTTCTAGTATTTGAGGCAGAAAGTACAAACTGTGCCAAGGTAAGTGTACTTGGATGTGCAGGAGTGTTACTCCCACATAAGCAGACATGCAGAAATTAAGCTTTCTTGCAATGAACGTAAGTGAAATTATTGAAACATTGCAAGTTAAAAATCAACAGGAAATTACTGAGAAAAAGCTTGCCTGTGCCTAAGAGAATAGTTTTTAGAAATGTTCTCCACTGATATGTATATATTTAATATATAGTTCTTCAGTTGGATGAACTGTCACTTGGGAAGTAAATGGCCCCAATACCAGAGGATTCAACTGAAAATCTTTGGTAAAGACAGTTATCTGCTGTAACTGGGCCCGTTGTTAATACTACTAATAAAGTTTAGGCAAGTTTTTATTTCTTCATTTACTCTGAAGAGATATAAATGATAAAAATTGAAGGATGGGGAAAAAAGATAATAAAAATGAAAAGACTGCATTTATACCAGGTACAAAGAGCAATGTGTTTAATAAGACTTCTGGAACTACTTGTTTGTATGATGACTGACTATTGCCAGTTTAGTTTCAAGTTCACATTTAAGAATAACGGTGAAGTTACTAATTTGGCATATTTTGTACTGAGTATTCTACAATATATATATCTATATGTGTTTAACAGTGGGAAATAGAGCTGGAGCAGAGATGACCAGGAGATAAGTGGAACAGTTTGGGGCAGCTGGAAATTAATTTATCCCCTCTGCAAGTTAAACGTTACTTTTTCCTGAAAGACCATGAACTTTCTTGATATAAAGAAGAAATGAGCAGATAAAACTTGCTGTGTTCATCCTCCCTGTTAAGTTAAAGCGATGATTTTATAAAGAAAAAGCCTTACTGTACAAATCAGGAGTTTTGAATGTGTAGTGAAGCGGGGACTGTGTAAGCAGATTAACTTTTCTTCAGATTTGAATCAGATACATTGTGTGCAACAAAGCTGTTTCATGGTAAGGATTTTATACCTTAATTTCATACACTTTCTGCTGATTACAAGGGTCAGTGTTAGTGCAGGAAGGGAAGGCAGGTAACAGGCCTCTGAGGTGCAGAAGGGCAGTACTGACCAAGTATTCTACCAGCCCACAGATGATGGGGCCCCATGTAAACCAGAGCAAACATTCTTCTGCTGTAGCATGCAGTCTCACAGAGGGATGTGGCCTTTGGGAAGTGGTTTAGGTACATGCAGTGCACAGGTTATAAATTACCTGCTGTCCTGTTTTAAGAACTTACCCCTTATACTGCATCTACCTATCATCAAATTTTTGAACAGGCTGGATATGGAGTATTGTTTAGAAATACCAGGGAACAGTAAAAAAGCAGAACTGCTTGTCATGGGGAAATATGAGTCAGCTTCTTATTCATTAAAAATTTACAAAAGAAGACAAACAAAATTTCCACAAGTAATTATAAAGACAGAAAATTTAATTCTGCGTGTAACTGTGTACTGAGTGTGTCCCTTCTCTTAGACCCTCTTGATAGAAGACAGTCCTAACATAACAGTACCTTTAAAACACATGAAATTCCACCTGAACATAAAATGCTGCTTACTGTCAGGATGGTTGAACATAGGAACATATTGCCTAGAGAGGCTGTGGACTGTACATCTGTGGAGATATTCAAGACCCGTCTAGACACAGTCCTGGGCAACCTGCTGTAGCTGACCCTGCTTGAGCAGGGGAATTCAACTAGATGATCTCAAGAGGTCCCTTCCAACCTCAACCATTCCATGATGTTGCAGTGTAAATGGAGGTACATAAATGACTGATGAGTAGCTCACCAAGTCTGCCTCAACTTTCTGGATTATCTTGTTAAAATCAGTTCTCTGTTGGCTTAAATCCCCTAAGTGCATCACCATGCTACCTCCTCTGAATACCTGGGCAGAAGGGTTAGAGGTGGGTTGAGAGACAAGGAACAGGAATGATTCAGGTGCCCCACACCACTTTGCTTGCATAAAAGAGCTATATAATTGTTAATTTGTGCTGGAGACTTAATATGTATGTTTTATGAATTGAATGGGAACAAACCTCTATGCCTAAATCACCGATCAAAAGTTGAAGAATTATTTGTCTGCACCCTAACTCTATCACAAATTCTCATCCATAAACTAGACTATTTAATCTTCCTGTCTTATGTCCTGATTGAAAGTTCATCTCAGCAAGAACTATTTCTTCATTTATTCTAAAATTATAAATGTGTAATTATACTTCACCCAGTTGCACCCTGGACTTCTGAGGAAACTTAATTTATTAAAAAATACAGTTCTTAAATAATCAACAGATTTTTTCTTCTGTGACAGCTAACTCTAATGGGCAGCACTGGAAAACAGAGTAAATGTGAAATATGTTCTATTGTGAATGGGTGAGTGATTTTCTGGTTCAGCTGCAGTGAGGTTTACCTGATCAAGGGAGAAGAGTAATACACACCTAATACACAGCCAGAATACAGAGGGCGTTTCATTCTCTAGCAGAAAGACAGCACTGACTAGCAAGGACAATAGTAACCAAATACCCATCTCAAAGATTGGGCATAGCCTGTTCTTTAACTAGTTTGGCTTCGATGACTTTGCAGAAGCTTGTATTGCATTTGGGCTGCCAAGCAAACCTGGAGGTGCCTACCGTCATCTGCTAGCTCCCCTGAAGGAGATGCTTATCCTTGCCAACTCTCCCTCTCTTGGTAGGAGTGACTCTCAGCAGAACGCCACGCTTCTGGCCTTTTACTATCTGCCAGACAATACAGCAGCAACCAGGCTCTCTCCATCACCAGCTGGAAGCTGTTGTTCTATCTAATTTTTTATTCTAGTGCTTATCCTCAAAATGTCTTTTACACAACTTGTAGAAACTGTTGTTTTCAGTATGTGTCTTTCCCTTCAATACAATCTGCTGCTGAAGGCTCACGTTTCTCTGGGCTAACAATGGCAGGGGGTCTCTACCGTACTGTGATGATATTGCACTACAGATGGATCCATAGGATGGTTTTCCTGGATACTGATGCTTTTGTGGTTGTTTTTTTTTTTGTTTTTTTTTTTTTTTTTTTTTTTTCTTCCTCCACATATTAAGAATGTTTGGTCAAAGCTGATTTGTATTTGGGAAAAGTAGAACATGAACAAGAAATCTTTGGGCAAGGTCTTGTCACCAGAGTATCCTTTTTTTTTTTCTGCCTTCTCTCTTTTTTAGTTCACTCCATGGCTATACACATGGATTAAATCCCTTTCTTCTTCACTCATTTATACTCTTCCAGCCTCCTTTCAAATCTTGTTCTTAGACACACAAAGCCACTGTGAAAATAGACAGAAAACTATTCCTGTAATTTCCTCACTTATTAATCTGCCATGTGTCTGTATTTCCATAACTAAAAGCCTCTTTTTAAATCAGCTTGGAAAAAAAAATAAAGCACAATAAAAACCTGAAAATGTAAGTGAAAAGGGAGACAAACACACATATTGATGTGATACAAAAAATGAATTACAAACTGGGTTTAGGGAAACAAGCATGAATAACTTTCTCTACTGTTTGTTCAGCTTTGTATATTTTTATAGTCTGATGATCACTTGAGATTAATTGCAGAGGATAGAATGATAATATGCTTTAAAGGAGAAAAGTAAGGGAGAAACAGGAGGTCTAGACCAACCTTCAGGAAGAAACTAGCTGTACACTATTGCATATTTGAGCTCTTAGATAAATTGCCACAAATGCATGTGTGAGTAAATGAACAGATTGAAATTGCTTTGGACTTTCTCACAACCACCTTTTTCTGTATTATGATTATCGCTACCCACTTGCTGGAACAAAAATAAAAACCAAATTATTTTGAGACAGCTACATCATGGTAATTTCTCTACAAGTGACCGAAATAAATGTAATCCTTGCTTTCCTGAATAACAGAATTGTTGCAACAATGCACATAATCACTGCGGAGGACACCCTGGAATAATGGGTGTTGCAAAAAAACCCTAGTACTTAATATCCTTGGGAGAAGTTTGTCTGCAACAGCTCCTGCCCCTGAATCTCAGATTCACTAACTGAATGGACTACCCACAAGTCACTTTGTTTTCTGTTTATAGAAGGAACACAATTGTATACACTTCACAGATGTATCGTGAAAAGACGGCAATTTAAGCAGATGTGAAGCAGCATTATTACAAGATGTAGCAGAATGATTACTAGCTAATAAAGTGCAATCGAGTAAACCAGAAGAAGAGGCTGAATTAGGATGTCTTTGCTGGAATTAATCCCGGAGACTGTAAATATGATAATTAGGATACCTTTGAAAGCCTTTAGGTGCCTTTTTGGAGCGTATTAGCTGGTAAATCTGACTAGTTAGTAACTGGCAATTGCCAGGGACAATTGAAAATGCACAAGACTTCAACTTTTTGCCAAAATATTCATGTGAATGGAGGTGGAATAAATCCTGCTTATGAACATTTGGAAAAAAATATAAACTATTTGCTAGCATCTTCAAGTCTTGCATGTCCTCATGCAGCCACTGACCTAACAGCTTTATCATTTATAGGCAGCCTGGATGGCACACTGGGATTCAGAACCCAATCTAAATCCTTGGAAGACTCTATGTAATTTTGGTTGGTTTAGGTTAATCACAAAAATGTCCTCTCTCTTCTAACCTAAGCAGTCCAAGCTTTGAGAGGTTTTTTTATGTGGATTTTGTTTGTTTGTTTGTTGGTGGTATCCTAATATAAGAGATGTCCTGATCAGAGTAAATGATATCATGAATGTTTCCAGCAATGACTGGGGAGAGGGATTTTTAAAATATCAGACATTCCTGATGGAAGCTGAGGAAATTCCGTATTTTTCACCTTGTCATTGAAAACATGTCCAAGTGTGTCTATTATCCGAGTAAGGGATTCACTTTGGGACAACAGCTTGCTGCTTATGGTAGAACTGAACAGATACAATGGGTTCAGATGGAAGAAGTCCACCAGTTTCTTTCAGGGCCAACACACCTAGTTAAAACCTTATTAACTGCAATAAAATGATGTGTCTCTTGGGAAATACTAGTCTGTGATGAGGATAGGGTGTAATGCAGGTGAATGCAAACAACTAACATTCAGCATTAGTATAAATTTTAAATGGTTACCTAAGTCTCTATGAAAGGAATCATCTTAATGTAGGAGTCATCTTTTCAAGATGTTTGATATACGGGAACACTTAAGTACTACATCTTTTCCACTTTGATACAGTTCTCCTATCTTTCATGAATAAATTAACATGCCTAAATAACCCTGTAGTACGTTTATTAGAATTAGTCTACAAACAGTTTCCTGATTGAGTTAACCATCTAAATTTGTGTCCAGTTTTAACATCTTCAGTGGGTCTCAGATGAAAATTTGACCTTTCTTCTTCTGAATTTAATGGTACAGTTTCCACTGATAAAGACACATGATCAAGCCTGAGCTCATGTAACTTATTTATTCAAGGCCAGTGTTCTGGCATCATTAAAACATTAAAACCAATGCACAGAGTGTAGTTTCTGGGCCACAACTGGAACACAGTACATTTTGAGTAACATCATCATTCTCAGTGCGAGCAGATATTCTTAGTTTTCAATAATGTGTCAGTAAGTTGAAAGGGAAAAGAAATAAATGTACAGAATATGAAAGCAAAACAAAAAGCAGATCAGAATTAAAGTGTACATGTAAATGAAAGTATGTGATAGTGGCAAGAAGTGATTGCATCCTAATTCCTCTGCCTTTTTTCCAGGTTTTGCATTATCCTCTAAACTCTAAAATTACAGAGATGGATCAGATAATTTTCATAAAACCAAAACAAACCCCAGTGTTATTATGTTGAGCAGATATACCATGTGGAGTTTGTTACCATTTGCTAATTTTCAATTCATTTATTAAGATCAGCTCTCATTTCTTAATTTTCAGTAATCAGTGCCACTCTGTTATGAAAGCACCTCTGCAGTCTAGACAGTACATACTCATTTATGTGATAAATAATGGATAAACACTGAGTGTGCCATTAGCTGTTAATGCAGTAGATTGATTCCCTGCAGCACATACTCTCCATCCTTGTTTTAGCACTTATGCCACCTGTCTCTTGCACTTACTGTATGATGCTTCAATAACACGAATGGGGTTCCCTGATCATTCTTAATTTAGCTCATTTTTATCATCTCATAAGTAGGTTGGCATTGCTATGGCAGATGTGCAAATCAAAAGGTGCCTCACTGCTACCTTTATTATTGCTATCACTACTCTATCCAATGTTTTTAGCACAATAGAGATTACTTGTGGATAAACAGAATCAGTAGACCTATATCAGTAGACCTATCAGTAGACCTTTTCTTTCCACAGATTTCCATTTAGCATATCACTACTGCCTTGTCCAACTGACTGGGACAAAGACAAGTTACTTCAGGTCTCTGTTCCCATTTCCTGTAGCTGTAGGAACAGGGATTCAAATTGAATTAAACCAAATAATAGACAAATTCGATATCAGTAAGTCACCAGGGCAGGTTGGCATTCAACCAAGATTTTGAAGGAACTCAAACGCGAAATTTCAGAACTGCTGGCCAAGTTGTCTCGAAAATGTGTAGAAACAGCCAACTGTGCCAGACTGCCAGTGAAACTCCCACCTGCAAAAGGGGCTCTAAAAGAGATCTGTGGAACTACAGACCAACAAATGACTCCATTCCTAATTAGATAGTAGAGTATATCTTACAGTGTAAGATACTTGATCACATGGATAAACATCCCCTGTTGGGAAGAAGACGGCATGGCTTCTGTGAAAGGAAAGGCCATCTCAATCACCTGCTGAAGTTCTCTGAGGGCAGTCCATAAGCACGTAGATAAAGGGTATTCAGGGGACTTAATATTTTTGACTTTCAAAAGATCTTTGACACGATTTCACACCGGTGGTTATTACAAAGGTAATTTTCCATGGGGATAGAGGAGGTGTTCTTTTATGGACTGAAAGCTGGTGAAAGGGTTGGGGAAATGAAAGAGTTCAACCATCACTACTAAGGATGGGGTCAGTCACCAGGGTTCAGTGATTTAAAGTTTTATTCAACACCTTCATCAGTGACATGGAGTAGGATGTATGCAGTGAATTCTCCAAGACTTCTTTTTGGGCAATGAAATGCAATGCTAATAGTAAAGAACACCAGAAACAACTTGGTAAGTTGTGTAAGAAGACAAGCATCATACTAGCTTCAGTGCAGACTACGGAAAAATGATCTCAACTCCATGTCTGCACAATGTGAACTGAAAAGTTATAACTCAGAGGAGAGGTCTTGGAGTTACCATTGACACCTCCTTGAAGTCCTGGGTTCATATGGGGTAGCAGCCAAAAAAACCCAATAAAATGTGTACATCATCAGGGAGAGTACTGAGAACAAGATGGGAAATTCATTGCCATTTTATAAGGTATCAGTGCACCCACACTGTAAGTACTATGTCCTGCTCCAGCCACCGCAGCTCAAGAAGACATGGTGGAATCAGAAAAGATATAGAGAAAGCAGGTGAAATGGTTAAGGAGATAAAGCAGCTGACTCCTAGGAGACTAAAAAACCTCAGAATTTTCACCGAGGCAAGAAGAGGGCTGAGGAATGTATGTTCTAAATCATGAAAATGATGTATTCTAAAACTAAGAGACTCTCAATGAAACTAGAACATTAGTTTAAAATGTATTTTAAAAGCACCACTTTACCAAGGAGGTAGTAAATTTCTGGAAAATATTTCCTCTCCCAAAATTGTATCTTCTGACACAGTTGGAGGGAGAATCTTGGGCTAAATGGATCACTGCTCTGAAACAAGGGCTCGTTTTATTCTTATATTTTTGTGCAGTGTTTGAAGCTCACCTAGAAAAGGACGCACCTTACTAGCACACCTGTGTCACAGGTTTCAGTCAAAACCAGAAAAACAGGGAAAAAAAGCGTGCTTCTTCACACACACAATGCAAAGATAGATCAGCAAAGTAGAGATGCTGCAGAAGTCAAACGTGTGTCCCACAAACAAAAGAAGTCAAAGGCCCAGGGCAGGAGATGAAGTACACAGGAGATGAGGAACACAGAGTTTTAGCCTCGCTAAGGTCTATGAACATTAGAGCTATGAACATACTATCTGCTTGACACAGCAGTATGCCTTAGTATTGTCGATGCACAGTAGTTGACTGATGTGAGTGTTGTGATTCTATGTGCTTTGGATGTTTTTAAGAATGGCGCAGTGATAGATCAGGGCAAGAACATAAGAGTCATTATGTACTGATCAACAGTATTTACATATAGATTTGTTACGAATACATGTATATCGTTTAGTAAAATAAAATTCTTCCATTGTAGATTCCAGCAGTCCAATTGATTTTTTCCTTACACAGTGCCTTTGTGTTTATTGGGTGATGTTTCTAAGATGCTTCTTACTTTTGATAGCCTATTGCATTTCATTTTTTTATGGGTATTACAATATTCAAGTCCTGCTATCCTGTATTGCATGGTTCCCCCAGTTCCTAGTGTTCAAAGTGAGAGGTCTGTGGCTGCAAGAGGATAGCAAATTACCATCTAAATATTGGTCGGTGAGGGGATATGCGAATAACTTAAATATGAAAAGCCTTTTTGTTTGATCTGAAACACTAGATTGTAGGAACAATGGGTGAGGCAGAGCAGAGGAAAGGACGGACACAAGTGACAAAAAGATGGACTCTTTTCCCCAAATAATCCAGGGGTTAAACCAAGTTTATGAGAAAATTTGGTTCAGTTCTTCCCAGCAGCAGAACAGATTCGAATCTGCAACTCCCACTTCTTCCTCTCTCCAACATGCTAGAGGACATGGTAGGGAAGGGTTTTTTGTATAAATAATATAATATATACCTATAAAAAAAAGGTATATTTTGTATAAATAATAAAATACTCTTTATTTTGGAGATTAGTGGTCAGGTTTCATCTCTGAAGCTGGACTGAGGTCTTATTGTTTTATGCGAAGGAAAAAGTGTCATCAGTAGATAATTCAACTACCCTATAGCTTAGCCATTAAGGCGCTCACGTAAAGATAGTGGGACAGCTAGTTTGACTCTACTCTGCCTCATTCATGTATACCTGTCACTTTTTAACCCTGTAGTTAGGTTATTCTCTCAGGCAAAGAACTGAACTTGTGTTGCTCATATCTTGGGTAAGCATTTTAACACTTAAGATACTAACCAAAAAAGGAGGAAAGAATGATGCAAGAAAAACCTCCATTATTCCTGTTACAGTTCTGTGAATACAATCCTCCTCGCTTCCCAAAAGCACCTTGCAGTTAAAAGTATTCAAGAATTTGAACAAATATTTTCAAATAATTTCAAGACTGTTAAAAATGCATTTTCCTGAATTCAATGTTCATTTTTTACTTGCTTATTTCTACATAGGCACACAAAACTCATTTTCCCCCTGGATGGGCACATGTGACTTTCCTGAGCACACAGAAGATTGTTAGCAGATAAAATAGTCCTTTAAAAATAGCTCTATTGAGAACATAGCAAAAGCTCATTTGTGTCTTAGTATGTCAGAGCCAAGAACAATGCAATATGGCCAGAGATTTCAGGAGGTCTCCAGCACTTACAGCTGTAGTGCAGAGGAGCTAAGAATGTGAACCAGTCAGGTTAGTGTAAATATATAACAGAAATACAGGGATCCAATTTAATATATTTCTTCAGTTCCACATACTCTGAGACAGTTCTTCCAGATTCAGTTCCTCACAGGGAAAATTTCTATTAGAAGGGTTTTGTTCAGGAAGAAGTACTGCATCTTCGTCCCAAATCCATTTGTCTTTTCTATGGACACAATCGAAAATTAAGTTTTTTGAACGGCTTTTAGTCAGAAAACTGACTCTTCTTTTTTTTGCCAGCATTTGCATCTTGCAGAGCTGTTAATATGAGAATATTAGATTTTAAAACTGAAGTTCATTAGGAAGGTTTCAAAGTGTACCACTGGAACTAAATCAAACATAGAGAGGAATGTTGTTATTGAAAATTAAACAGTTATTGCTTGCTGGAAGAACATAATTCACCAGTGGTATGAGAAAATTCCCAGTCTGTACAGCTAAAGCTTGACTGGCAGGGCTTAAACAAAAGTTCAGTAAGAACTGAACAACCTTGCCACAGAGATAAAAGGAAGCTACCTTTTCAAATTACTTTTTTATGCAAGAAAAAGGCTGCCTTGGGTGAAGATACAGGTCATGTTAGTCACACTGTTCACTTGCATTAAGCCATGTAAGCAAACATTTGGATTCCTATTAATGTTCTTCCTTGGTTAAGAGAATTCCCCAGACGCGGCCAGTGGAACTGATACTTGACACCGTCTCCTCCCTTGGTAACAAAACCCTCCTTGTCCAGAGAAGATTTCCCTTCTTATGAAAATATAGACTGGACTAACTGGAAAATATGCCCCATCAGGGCTGTTGACAGCACCACGAGCAAAATCTCTGCCTGTTCAGATGAGACAGAAGGTTCCTGCTCTGGTTGCAGCGAAGTTCCCCTGCAAGAGCTGTTTCCTCACCAGGAGGTCAAGCCCGTGACCAGCTGGCTAGGTCTGCCCAGCCTAGACTCCTGCTTCCTCAGCTGTGGTCCTGCAGGCCTGCCTGCAAGCGTGGCTGGAGCCAGCCTTGAGAGCGCGTGGTGCTCTGCCTGCCAGGGGATGACGAACAGGCTTGTGCAGGCCATCGACTGTATCTGTGGGCTGCCTGTGCAGTGGTTGTGCAGAAAGCCAATGGGGCTGGGAGCACGCCCTGGCCGTGGCCGCTCCAGGGATGGCTCTGTCACCAGGGCACGGGCACCGACTGCTCCCAGAGCAGCTCCTCTTGCTGGGGAGTCTGGGCCTGGAGGTGCACCTCAGAGTAAGTCATGGGAGTCAAGATCCTGCTTGATCCTGGAGAAGGACCGATGCTCCCACTGACCCTTCAACTTTCCCCCTCCCGTTCAGGATGGCATGAAGTGCAGCATCATGCTGTGAGCCACAACTTATAGGATTCCTGCTCAACCCCAGGGCAACCTCACTTGGGGAAACCAAGGAATGTATTTATCTTTGCTGCACAGACCATAAAATATATTTAAATAATGTAATTCAGTTGATCACTGGATGTCCTTTTGCCTTAAAAGAGGACTAAAATGTGAAACAGTAAACGAAGTAGGCATGTCTCTGTCTCTATAGATGCACAAACTAATTTGACTGTAGCAAAAACGTAGTCAAAAAGGTCAGAATGTAAGTCCATTCCGTTTAACCAGCAAAAACTATTTCCTCAAAGGACTGTCAGAAAAGTATTCGCTTTTATTTCATCTATTCATTTTGTGGGAGAAAATGACATCTTATTCTCAAATTATATTTATTTCTTCACGCATAAGGGAAAAAAGGTGAGCCTCAGAGATGCCCTAAGATTTAAAATTCAGTATATTTTTCTTCTGGTTCCATTAGATTCTTTCCTTCTTGAATTTCAAAGACTTTTAAGCAACTGAGTCATGCTACGTAGGAAAATTACACAAAACAATCTGACTTTCAGAAGAATGATTGTTGTGGTTGAACCTTGAAAAAAGCAGTAAGAGGCCAACTTAAAGTAGTAGGCATATCTTATTGTCAGTCTTATAACTCTGAGCTACATTCAGCTGTGATAATCTACTTTTCTTGGCAGGTTTTCATATTGAATTCAGGAGAGCAAAGTTATTTCAGACTGAACAACAGCAACTATTCATGTCCTTCAAACAACACATTCCATGTATCTTTACTGTCAACAAGTCTGATTTGTTTATATAAGTTATTACCCTGTCAGTTTATCGGACAGGAGTCAGTCATATATCCTCTTACGTCAGGGGAAAAGCACAACAGCCTTAAGAAAAATCTTGAAATCTTGTGCTGAGTACCAAGATGTGGCTGATACCAGAAAAATGGGAGCAGTTGGCAAATGGAAGCGGCACAGTCCCTTCTTTCCCATGCCAGCCCATCAGTTCTGTGACTTAGTTTATCCCAGTGGACTTCTGATGTCCTTTGACCTTGGGTATTTGTTCTGGTTCCTTGCCTGTAATCCCACCTATGGAATAAGATATTGGACTGATACTGAGGGCCGGTTAAACTTGATGCTGATCCTACCACATTCTTCCCCAACGGCATAAGGGAAGTCCAGGGAAGTGAGAGAAATCTCTCTCTGGGATTCAAGCAGCATATCCCATCTTTTTCTGTGTGAAATCCTAGCTCTACTGCCCCAGGAAAGAGCACTGGGAAGTAGTTTTTATATGTGTATCTATAAAAATAGATATCTGGGAGGCAATTGCTGAACATGACAGCAATTTTTTGACATCTGACCTCTGATAAATAGAATCAAGTTCTTGATTCCACTTGCCATCCTGTATACAAATCCCATCAAAACATATGTGGTGGAAATGCACCAAAAAGGAAGACTTGCATCCACTCTGTAAGAAAGGTCACAGAAAGCACCAGGGAGGTCTGCTCCTCCTGATTTTCTTGCCTGCCAGCTACAAAGTTAAGTCATAATCTTTTAGTTTCAGCTTCCCATCTGTAGAAAAGGCCTATTTTCTTGCTTATACAGAAGACTTGGGAGAATAATCTTTTTACAGGCAGTCACACACTACAGCAAGAATAGCCACAATAAAGAGACAGCCTCTACTGGCAAAATCTTTGGGGGAGCCTAGAGTTGACTTTTAACTGAATCCTACATTTTACCATGCATTACATATATATATATATATATATACAATACTTGGCATATTAGCACTTACAAGAAATAGCAGGCTTTTAAAATAGTCAATTAACGGATAAAAAAACATATCTGTGTCCTTGGAAAGATAAAAATACAAGTTTCTGTTAAATAATTAAAAAAACTACCTTTCTTCTTAAAAACCTCCTGAGTTTATTCTGTCCCTTCTAAATATCTAAAGTCTTTTTTGAGGAACAGTCTGAATCCCAGTCTGTCCCAACAGACTAGTACACCCATGTTCAGTCAGTGCTAGCAGGGCTCTGACTCTGTGGGAACAATCACAATGCAATAGTCTTGTCATCCAGAATATCCATTTAGCATCCTATTTTTTAAAATATTTTATGTTTGGTCTTCATTGTCGTTTTTCTTTAAACTAAGTCCTGTAAAACCTGAAGGCAAAAATATGTAGTTAAGTTTCACAGTGATCAAGGATTATCTGACTGATGGAACTGTGATATGTTAGAAAATATCTTGTAGCCCCTAAAGAGGAAAAAAAATAGCTCAGAGAACCTGTGAAAACATTTAACTATTCTTTCATAAAACATCTAGCTGCTTTACATGTTACAAAAGTCAGTTTATCGGAGTTATAAATAACAGTACAACATACTAAATCAGATTAATGTGTACCGATACAAAATGCATTCCATCAAGCAGTAGTCATTCGTGTAGATAGATTTAGTCAATTTATTACTAACCTGATTGGATACTCAGGGTACTCTCATGGATTTAATTTGGTAATAATAAAGTATGGCTTATGCTAATGGTGCTATTCAGATTAATAGGTTTTAAATGATTAGTGCTGTTTTATTGTCTCTTCCTGACTAATGAACTAGTCTATATATGCACTGTACATTGAATGATGGAGAGTAATAATTTAAGCAATATCATTACAGTGTTATCAATGTGGGACATATGAAAGGTCCTTTTTCGTATACATTAAAGTTGAAGTTTATGAAGGAGAAGTGCTCTCAATGTTTAATGTGTGCAACAGAAACTGTAAATAGCTGACAGAACACTAGGAAATTGATACTGAGTGCCTCACCACTCCTCACTCAAACCATCTGTCAGGCACTTCTTCAGGAAGAAAAAAATCTACAATTTTTAGAAATGTTTGTTCTGAAAATGCAAATTAATATTTTTTTATTTATTTCCAGTCATGTAGATGGATCTGTTTCCTACACCATGTCTGCACAGAGATATGGTGCTTATTTAACTACTTCAGAAGAAGGTTGTGAAGGCTCAGGCAGCCCATGCAAGATAGGTTTGAAATCTGTTTAGCTTTGCTGCAGGAGAAGGAGTGGAGTGGCTGAGGACACACAGAGTGCGGTTTGACAAGTGTCTTCAGCTTGTATCCAGCTCAGTTGCAGATGCTGAAAAAGCCAGTTTCGGCCTCTCCTCTCCTGGCCGCATCCTCCAGCCCCCATTGCAAGTGTGTTGCTGGTGCCACTGACAGTGCAGCTTGCACAGGTACTCATGCCAGCAGAGGAGACCTGGTGGAACAACAGGTCTAGGGACATTGGGAAGGGGAAGCTCATCTCTTCCAGTGACACCATGGACTTATATCATTTTAAGCAGCTTCTGAAACTTCACTGCAGAGCCCCTCAAGCTGCTCAAGTATGTAACTAACTTGAGGCACACAGACTATCGGTAAGAAAATAGCGAAGCATATGTTTTAACTTAAAACACATTATTAAGTGCTTCCTCAACTGAGATTATTTCCTTCTCAGTATTTCTTCTCTTCCCATCTAGCATAACTTTATTTTTTCACTCCCTGCCAATAAGTACCTCATTTCTCATTTGCTCATCTTTTCATTCTCTTAGGTCTTCTCTGTCTCGTTGTAACGCAGGGCCAGGGCATGGGTGCCAAACAGCAGTCTGCTGATACACCTGGCCACAGCCTGGGGAATAGCATGGGCTCAGGGCTGTTCCTGCCAGGTAGCATGTGTGCCTTTTGGGAAGGCATTAAAGATGCAAGGCATTAAAGATACAAGTCCTCAGGGACAGAGAACAGGCCCTAGCCTGGTTCATTGACTAGCATAGCTGTAGCTTTGTGGTCTTCTGTGTTATACGAGTCTGGTTGGAAAGTAGTAAGGACCAAATTAGAAAGTCCAAATATCTTTAAATGAGTTTAGATTCAGATTTCCATACCAGCCTGTTCTGCCATCAGAACCTATGGTGTGGAGGGAAAATCTTC
Source organism: Athene noctua (assembly GCF_965140245.1). Classification (NCBI taxonomy): domain Eukaryota; kingdom Metazoa; phylum Chordata; class Aves; order Strigiformes; family Strigidae; genus Athene; species Athene noctua. The sequence goes on along the minus strand of NC_134037.1, from coordinate 68,746,926 downwards.
TGCAACATTTCTAATTGCTGCATTGTCTCCTGTGGCCTTGGAGAGGCAGATAAGGGAAATAAAAAGCTTGTAAGTACTGCACTGTAAGTCAGCTAGTCAGTTTGAGACAGTGTAATTAAAAAATCCCAAACTGTAGACAAGTTTAGGTCATCAGCTACCTGATTTGTTGGCCCAACTATTTCTTTAATCAGAAGAAGGTTTTATTCTTGATTGCACTAACAGCACTTCACTGAAGCTGAAACTTTCTGTTTTCTCATGACTTAGATGTTTGTTAGGATTTCCACAAATGTTCTTCTTCAGCTGTAGTAGCTTGAATGGTACAGTGTATGTAGGCAGTATCTTGTTATATTCAACTAACTGGGTAATGCCTATGCAGTCTTTGAAGTCCTGTTGGAATGGTAATGGACAAATAGCACTGAAGAGGACTAGCAGATCTGTCAGGCTGGTTTACTGCCAGCACAGTCACCTATTCTGATCTGTGTACTATCTTCTCTAATAGACTGTTCTGCTCTTATTTCCTTTAATTTGTCTGACGATATATCTGACCTCACAGATTCAGTAATTTTTTCCCCCACAACACCTCCCACCTTCTTACTACATATGTCTGCTAGAATATTTTTTACATTTTTTTCTTTTGACCAAAATCCACGTTAATTTACACTTCAGGAACATCTGTTGCCTACAATAATCAACTGTCTTTAGCCATATTTTGGTTTTTGCTCTGAAACTGAAGATGCAGTTTGGGTTTTTTGAAAGAAAAGCATTTCACCTAAACTATTTAACAGACCTTTACACCTACCTAGGGCAGAGAAAATATGACAAAAAGATGGCCTTTAATTTATTATATGGTTGTGAGTTAGGCTTCCATATCCATCGCTCATAGCACACAAGGTTAGCTGCAGCGAACTTCTCTGTAGTTTCAAAAATTTCTGGATTGTTGAAATATAATTACAGTTTAAATGAAGATGACATGGAACTTTTAATTTGCTCTTTTAGTCATTTTTACAGTTCAGGGACCTTGAACCAGGAATGCTGATGGCCATGCTGTAAGCCCAGGAGTGAATCTCTATTTATACATGTTGGTATCCACCAATTAACTTTCCCCATATGAACAGGCTTCTTGCTAGTTCCTTGACAAAACATTATTATTATTACACTGGCAATTTCAATTTTTAGCTTTAGGGTAAAAATGCTTTTTAAACAGTCTGTCAGTGTCCTTATTGACCAAAAAGACAATCTGACTCTTTTTTCTTTTCCCATCTCCAGCGATTCCTCATAATTATACTGAGACCACAACTAAGATTGTTAATGAACATCCAATGAATGCAACCTGCTTGAATTTGGTAGTGTTCAGCCATGTGAAAAATCCACTAACTCTCAAAAAGTAAGAAAATCATGTACATGTATACTCACAGTCACTGGAAATAGGAAAGTGTTTTATCGGTGTACTGACTGGGGCCAAATCGTACTTCTCTTAAAGGTGTGTAAGAAATGTCATTGTCTATGAGAAAGGATGGAGGACACAGGATTGTAAAGTCTAGGACGCTTAAGCATTTGTTTAACTTTAAGCCCAAGAGAACATCACTGAAATAACTAGGTTTATTCCTGCACTTAACAGTAAGTATACCTTTACATACCAGATTGACTTCAGACTTGGCTGTACTATACTGAGTCTATGCAATTTTACCCAGCTGCCATTGATGTAAGAATCACTGTGCAGTCCTCAGTGGGTCTTAACTGATATTAAATATTCCATTAGAGAAATGTTGTTTCCATTACAGTTTACAATTTTAACATTTAAAGACTATCATTAAAATATACAGCTTCATAACATACCTTTTTTGTATATGTAGCAGATTGCTACTTACTGGCAAGGGTCATGTATTAATTTTTCAGAAACATGTTTCCTGAATATGACTAATGACTCACATCCCTTTCATATCTCTTTATTACAGATGAATGGTATATGGATTCTGAAATGCAAAACATATGCCGAACACCTAATTTAGCTGACAATGGCTCAAAAATATTAGAAGTTCAAAAAATCAGTTAATACAAAGTTTGCTGTCTGGGTGTTTCACATTTATAAACTCGTGGTATTCAGAAAATAGAATTTATATTGATCTTTTAGCTATTAGAACTGGTTACATCATGACAAATCAGTATCCTGCTGGAGATCTTTTAATGCCTTTCTGTTTTCAAAGCAGAAAACATAGCATGCTCTGCAATGTCTTTTTCATTATGAAGAAAAACAGTTTAAGGATGAACTGAAATTTTATTGAATGCTTTTCTGTATAATCTTTGAAACTGAAAATCATGAAGCCCCAAAGTAGTCACACATTTGCAGAAAGAGACACTAATTGTGACTGAAAAAAACCCCATAAATTGTTAGGATGGTAAGAGCTGCCACTACTGCAGCCAAATGAAAGCTCAGTATAATTTATTGTCTTCAAAGTGTGGCCAGTTACATTGCTTAGAGAAAGAATTTCCTCTTTTTGTCTCCTATACTTTTTCCATGATACACCCACTTCTGCCAGCAGCGAGTGGTTTAGGGACTGACCCCCTGAGCATCTACATGTGTATGGGCCATTTTTTTAATAGCAGATAATGGACTATCTCACAGCTAATGAGGCGAATCTTGTTTTAAAGATATTCATACTTTGGCACCCCACAGCATTCTTCTGCCCCAGGTGCATGCTTTAACCGTCGTTCTTTCTGCTTGTTTTAAATCTGCTAAAGTTGGGAGTTTTCTGGGAGGGAGGGAGGGAGGGAGGGAGGGAGGGAATGAGGGACGGCACCCTATTATTTTTTAGATATCGAGAATATCAAAGGGAGTGTTCACTTCTGGCTCACCCTCTTGTCCTGATTAGTAATTTAATTGCTGCTACCAAAGGGATGGCCACTATTTGTAATCCACAAAACCCTTCTTCCTCTGAGAGCCCCAGCAGTGGCACACGTGTCTTGGGAGTGGAAGGGCAGGGAGCTCGAGGAACGGCTCGCAGATAGGAAAAACCTGCTCCCCAAGGGCTGCCACTGCCGCAGCCACCTCTGGCTTGTGCTTCGCCTGCCTGCCTGCCTGCCGGAGGAGGTAGCCAGCCGAGCAGTCCCACTGGGAGCACAGAGGGCAGAAAATGGCCAGAAGTGCATTTGGTATGTGCCACCCTAGATCTACACAGTTCTATTGCCTTTTTATCCCTTTCGTTTCTGGATAACTCCCAATAATTGCTCCATCTTCTTGGCCACAGCTGAACACTGAGCTGATAGTTTTGCAGAGCTGTCTGCAATGACTTCCAGACCTCTCTTTTTGCTTGGTGATAGCTAGTATAGACCCCATGACTGTGGTGGCAAGTCTAGAGTTAGATCTCTCCCTGTTTTGTGCTTGCTGACAATGAATTTTATTTCCCTTCTATCTCCTACATATGTGAAACCTTGAATGGTACAGTTTCAGGTGTTACAGAGATTTTAAGGTACCGTATGACAGTTTGGTTAAGACTAACAAAACTGGTAGCAACATTTCAAACTTTTATTATATACATTTCCAAAATGTAAATACATTAAGTTGTTTAGTCTAAAACATACTATTTCTTTACTTTCCAGCTGAAGTTTTGATTAAATACTTCATGACAATTTTTGAGAACAATATTTCTTAGGAACAAATACATTGATACAGTAGTGTGATAAGATTTAAAGACATATGTGTTAATTTCAGCTAATCACAATTTTAGATGTTTTGATTATCTACTGTAATGTACATGAGCAGAATCTAAATCACTGACTCCAAAGTGAAGGGCTCTGATGAGCCTCAAAACTAAGTTTTCCCGTTACCCAGTTCCACAGATTTTAATAAGAACAAGCAGTCTTGTTAAAATATTTATTTATGATCCACTATTACAACAGTTGAAACAACAAAGGCATTTGTTTCAACTTTTTTTGTTAGCAAAAATGATGCATTACTATGCATGAATAACTCAGTGGCATGAGACACAGGTAACCGGAGAATACTCTCTAGGTGTGTCAAACAAGTTATGGCAACAACTATCTAAAGTTTCCTTTGAGTTTGTTCAACTGAATGATTGACTGAACAAAGCGCACTATCAAAGGTAACTACTATCTGTCAGTAAAAGAAGTTGTTCACTCATTTGTTAAAAAAGCCTACCTAATACCTAAATTGCAAATACTATGTATGTCAGTATTTCCAATACATCCACGTGTTGTACTGATTATCCCCAGACCAAATATTTTTTACAGTTATATAGGTAATTCTTGATATTTATCCCACTTCTGGCAAAAATGGCAATGGAGAGGTAATACTTATACTTGCTCTCAGAAGAGGATTTATGTTAATCTCAAATTACACTGCTTACACATGAATTAGATGGAACTAGCCTGGATTGCATTTGATCATGTCCATCTTCATGACCTTCAACTGCTGAGTTTACAAACTTTCATAAACCAAAGACTAATTTCTAATTCAAATCAGTAGTGTGAAGGCCTGGAAAGTTCAGGAATGGGAAAGAAGTCCAAGACATATAGAAAGTGGCTGAGGTCCTTCAGTAGGTGGCACACTTCCCTCTGAATCAGCTGTGAAGGAAAAATATTTGCAGGATGCTTGGGGCGCTGGCCTGTGGGAAGATTCCTGAGATGCAAAACCAGAAGGGCAACCCAAGTGGTTAGGAAGGTTCCCATGACATGTGCCAGAAAAGTAAAGGAGATAGGATGATATGGCCGAATTCTAAGCAGCTGCAACTTAGTTAATGTCATTTTTCTTACCCAAAGTGCTCTCTGCCATTTTGAGATGCCAAGATATTCTCCTTTACTCTTTCAAGCTGTCACTACTCACTACAAAGAGTGGTCTGCCCCTCTGTCTCCCTCCAGCCTGTACATGAAATTCTCTCCACAAGAAGCACTTTGAATTGGAAGATGATGGAAAATTGAAAGTTCCCTATTTGAGAAGAATGCTAAATGAAAGGCTATCGTATCAGGTCTAATGGGAATATAAATAGGTACAATTTTAGAAAATTAAGTTGCTTAATTGTTCGGGTTATATATAACTCAGAAGTTGCTAAATCACGCCATGTCTTTGGCAGGCTCTTACTTCAGGTGTTCCTAGAAAAAGTGGGGCAAGGTGGGGGAGAGAACTGAGTACAGTATACAAAATACATAGAAGAGATTACGTTTTGTTTAAAGGGAAATAACCAGTGCCTGATAACATAGCCCACTTGCTGGCAAGGCAAAATAATTTTTCAAAATGCCTGAAAGTAAGCATCTTCCAAAAAGTTGGGTTGTGATATTAAAAAGGATGATCAAAGAGCATCTGGTTATAGCACTTACAGGGTTCATTTATCTCACACGAGAAGTTCACATAATCACTTGGCTGAGTTTCTGGTCAGCACTGTAGATTTTCCTATTCAGATTGCTAATTAGCTGTGAAAAAATGGAAATGAGTAAAAATAATCAAATTTTATTTAAAAATCTTTTCCCAGAATTCATGGGCTTAAAAAAATGTTCCCATGAAATGGAATAATTTCAGAAAATTCTGCCTTTTTCATTTTTCCCCCCTTCCAAGGTCAAGCGATGACATGTTATTATCAAGCTGTTGATACACACAGCATGTTAGTTCTGCATCTGGAAATACTTTATGCGGAGAAAATTACTTTCTTTCTTCTTCTTTTTTTTTTTTTTTTTTTTTTTTTTTTAGGGAAAGCTCAATATAGCTGAAAAATATTTTTCCTTCAGGAAATAGAGCCATTTGTTCATTACCAGGCAAATAGTACTCCCCTTCCTTTGGGCCCTCTGCCAGAGTTATTTACACACAGACTTGTTCAAGCTAACCACCTGGGCTTCTTACTCCTTTGCACCATTTGATACCGTATGAGCTTGAAGCTGTTGTGGATGAAGAAGTGCTTCCCTGTGATTTCTCTGTGTTCTCTGAAGGAGTCATGGGCACACTCCCATATGACAAAAGATTACCCTTGTTTATGTGGGAGAGTAGAAAAACAAGATACAGCAGCTTGGATTCAAGGAATGCACAGGGAGAGGTGATGGGAGGGTGAACCAGTAATGTCTTTTTCTCTTTTCTCGTAAGATAACATGGCACTTGAGCAAAATGAAAGCAACCCGTACAAATGGGAAAGTGGAATGCTGTGGCTGCAAATACGTTTATGGTATCAAATGATTAAATTATATGTGAAACATAGCTGCTAGTTATCTCTGAGAAGAAGAGCAGTAGAAGGTAGGTATCTCTCAAAATAAAAATCCCCTCAGTTACCTGAATTAAATACTGCTCTACAAGCTGATTTTGTGATGTGTCCAGCACCCAAAGTAAGGCAGGAGGCAAATGCAGCCCCTTCAGGACTCTCATCAAGTCTTCTGAACGAGCTTGGTCTCCCTTCTTACCCTCGTCCCCAGCCCCAGAGCCACTGGGGGTGCCACCTCAGTCTTTCTGGGAATCCCTGAGGAGGGGCTGGTGGCAGGCACCCTCACCCTCACTAGCTGTTCATCACCCCAGCATCCAGCTCAGGGCCCTTCTCTCGCTCATGAGGGGAGAAGGAGCAGGTCCTCCAAAGAGGAGGAGTACAGATGAGGGAGTATACCCCTCTTCCAGCATTGGAAAGACAGCTCCAAGTACCTTGCAGTTTTACTGAGAAGCACAAGGAGCGCCGAATGTAACTGGGGGGTTAGAAAAGGCAGTATAGTGGGGGCGGTAGGGGCACGGGCAACAAGAGACATAGCAGTCCTGGCAGTTGGCAAAAGGAGTGAAGGAAAAGGAAAGGAAGCTCCCACACAAATAAGCACGATGCGTTTTAACACTGCTAGGAAACTATTAGTATTTGCTTATTTATGATGAAAGCCATGCCTAGACAGTTTCCCATAGCTTTTCTCACTTAATCAAACCTTAAGAAAGAGGATGCTAAACAGCAAAATAACACCACTAATTTTATTTTGCAGTCCTACCCCCTGAGACTTTCAGAAAATTGGATACTTTTGGTCCGTTTTGCTTTACACTGCTCACACTGAAACCAATAGGTAGTATCAATCCTTTTATTTAAAGGAGTTTTCTCTTTTGGTGCAGCTCTATCTGTAACAGCTTTGTGAAGAGGTTGCGGGTACAGGTTTGGGGACGAAATAATTTTTCCTCAAATCCTAGAGAAAGGATGAATTGCTTTGAAATTTTTAGCTATTTTAGGAATAGTTATTTAACATTTTCAACTCAACTGTACTATTATAGCAAAATTATGTAATGCTTACTATTATCTACTTTGGGAGCAGCACAGTTTACAAAACTGATGGATTCTTTATGCTCTGAGATCAAATCAAGAATTTAGAATAATTTATGGTGTTTAATAAACTGTTAACATCATTGCTGAATATTGTTCTATATTGTGCTTGCAAGTAGTGGCAGCTGTGATGGCCAGGGTGCTTTCCAAGCATCGAGAATGACTTCTTTTTCTGAAGAATCTGCAAAATCTGTGCCTAACAGCTGTAAATCTCACACCTGAAAGCTTCCTTAGCGCTCTTTTCAGTTTAGTTAGAGTGATAGTTGTATTAAATGCTGCATGTAAATGTAAAAAAAAAATCTAGAGGGAAATGATAGGATGCTATGTTGCAAGGAGATCATTATTAAGTTATGTTGTTGTCACAAGTAGGTGAGAGAAAGTGATTCAGATGTCTGCTGCTTCTCTGTGGAATTAGGGGCAAGAGTTTGTGAGGAAAACTATGTGGGCATCCCAGCTGCAGTCTCTCTGCGGGACAGTGCTCCTGCCTCATGCTCCCCGTGGGAGGGAAAAGGGGCATCGGTTGGGGATGAAGGTAGGTTTGCACTTGGTTACACCCATTCCCTGCGATGGTGCACGAAGGGGGAGTGGGCTGAAGGAGCCACGCAAAGACCTCCCTGCCTTTGTGGCTGGGGGGAGTGTGTGTGTGTCTCCTCCAGGCTAAGGACTTTTGCAGCTGCAAGTTGTGAAGTCTGTCAAAACCTGCTGCAGGGCTCGAGCCAAACAAATTATGTACAACAGTCGAGGACTCTGAGCACATGTGTAGCTTGAGTCTCTTCCCTGGAAACACCAAGATGCCCAAAACTTGTAACTCCAGCATGTACCTTCTGGAGCCACAGTGAAGGAAGTGGCTGTGGCTCACGTGCTGCAGTACTAAGAGAATGTGGGCAAGGACACAAAGCAAAACTTGTTGAGATAACCAACATCACTGGAAGAAGACCCTTATTTTGAAAAGTGTTGTGCAGAAACATTTTTTTCCTTTGCTTTGAGAATAATTGTCAAAATAATTCAAAATTATTTTGAACATTGAACCTTGTTGCAGTAGCTTCTGTGGGCTGGTCTTTGTTACAATAAAAATGAACTTCTGAAGTCTTGTGAGAGGCAGGAGAGACACAGACAAGGCTGGGCATACCGCAAGTCAGAGGTGCTGGTCAGGAGCCCGCAGCTTCCCAGAGGGGAAGATACTGGCCGCTGTCATTTGAGGGCAGAGGTAAACGCAGCTGCTGTGGCAAGCGGCAAGATGGGAAAACCTCAATTTAAAACAAATCCTAAGCACTCCTGTCTCCCATTGACTTATTCTGACATGACTTCAAATAAAGATCAGAAGGCCAAGGTCACTATGTTTACTTAGACAGAATAATTACAGTCAAACAATACTTGGTGTCAGGAATGACAGAATCACACCGAAACCCAGGAAAACAAAAGACAGACGCTCACGGACTTAACAAGGAGCAAGCGACTCTCTGCTAGCTGTGGTTTAGTCCTCTTTAGTATTGACCACGATGGCTGGAGCAAGCCTTTTATGGAACAGAAGTAGTCGGTTATTGTAAAATTATGATCAAGCTAGATGCTTGTGCATGACTTGAGGCATGTTCCAAGAAATCCTGAGACTCTCCTGCACCTCCTGGGCTGAGCACAAGGAAACCCTGTGAACCTGACTCAGAGGCCACCCAAGTCAACAAGGGCCAAGGACCGTATGAGGAGAACAGGGTATTTATTAATAAATTCTGTGCCCCAAGCGCTGAATTGTTACCAGTCCCTAAAAGCTGCAGGAACGACTTAAAATTCTTAGCTACTAAAATGGTGAAATAATGGCTTTATTTGCTCTGACACCTGCCATAAGAACTACTGCTTTCAGGATTTACGTGTACACTCTTTCATCCACGAGGCCGAGATTTTTTTTTTTTTCTTCATGCGAATCAAAGCAATAATCTCAGGTGCTACTGCGACTTCCCCTGTCACGGTGACAGCGCTGCGAGCTGGCATCCCTTCCAATCGCCTGACAGCAGCCTTCAAATGCGGCTTCCCCAGAAGAAAACTGGTTTGCTCTGAAAACGAAAAGCAGACCCGCTTCCCAAACCCCAGCGCGCCCCTGGGCCACCGCGAAGCTGAGCCAGGCGAAGCCGGCGGAGGGGCCCCCGCGCCGCCGAGGCGAGGGAACCAGCCGCATGAACCTTCCTCTCCGAGCAGCCACGGCAAATCTAAGGAAGACAAAGGCTGCTCCCGTCCCCTCGCCCGGGTTGAGCTAACTCAAAGCCGGGCTTAGCAGCAGGATCCGGGGCAGGGGTATCGGCACAGGACCCGGGCCGGCTTCCGCGACGGCTGCGGCCGCCGGCGGTGGGCCGGCGGCCGGGGAGAGCGGTGGGCCGCTCCCGGGGAGCGCAAGCACCGCCCCGCCGGGAGGGTATTCCCCCTGCGGCACCCCTGCCCCGGGGCGGGCCGGCAGCTGCCGAGGGAGACCGGCCCCGCCCCGCCCCGCCGCCCGACGTTGCGGGCGCTCATTGGCTGCGGGCGGCCCCGTGAGCGGCGGCGGGGGGAAGTGGGGGCGCCAGCCCCGGGCGGCCGTTAGCCGGCGTGAGGTGGCGGCGGTGGCCGCCGCTGGCCCTCGCCCGGCACCGACCGTCCGACCTCCCCGGCGGCGCGGGCCGCTCTCGGGGAAGGCGCTTCGCCGCGGCGCTGGCGGCGGGAGACCGTTAAAATAAATGCGTGTGTCTGCGGCAGAACCCGGGGCGGGCGGAGCGGCCGCGGCGGGCGGGCTGCCCGCCTGTGTCCTCCGGGTCGGCGAGCCCGCCGCGCCGGTGTGCTGCGCGGCCCCCTCTAGAGGGCCGCGTGCTACGTGGAGAGCGGGGGGTCGGGGCAGAGCCGTGCCCGGCGTCTGAGGCGCCTGGCGGCCAGGCGGTGGAGCCGAGGCCGGCGCGGGGAGCCCCGGCGCTGTATTGTTCTCCCTGACAGATAACGTGATCGCGGCCGGGCAGGAGCGAGGGGGCGGAGGGGCCGGGGGAGGGAGAAAGAGGAAGCGGCGGGAGGGGGAGGGAGGCGGCGGGGGGAGGGCAGGAGGATCCCGCGTCCTCGGAGGAAATTCTCGGGCCGGGAGGGCGCGCGGCAAGCCGGGACTGGCTCTCCTGGGAGTTCCCTCGGCGGGGGGGCGGGGGGGGGAGCGGCGATCTCCGCCGGCGGGCAGAGGCCGCGGCTTGGCCCTCCGCAGCCCTGCCTCCGCCCCGCGCTCCCGGCCGCACGGCGCGGCGCAGCGCTCCCCTCGCCGCCGCCCCGCGCACACACACACACACACACACACCCCCGCGCGCACACGGAGGGGCGGGCGGCGCCCATCACCCCGCGGCCGGGCGCTGCCGGTCGCGCCCCGCCGGCTCCCTCGCTCCCTCCCTCCCTCGCTGGCTCCGCCGCCGGCGCGCGGGGGGACCCGGTGACGTCACGGGCGGCGCGCTCCCCGCGCTCGCTCCGCGCTCGCCGCCCCGTAACTTCTGTTCTGGGAAGTGGTGCCAGGAATAGCCCGGCAGAGCCGCCTGCAGCGCGGAGCGCTCCCTCCCGCCGCGGCCAGGGCGGGCGGCGGCTCCCGCGGCCTCCGCCTCTCCCCCCCGTGCAACACCAGCCCCTCCGCCACTGTCAGCATGATGGTGATGAGCCTGTCCAAAAAGAGGGGAGAGCAATGACCTGCCTTAAGATAAACGCGTGAAACGGGCGCCCCTTGGCCGCTGGAATATCGCTGTCTGTCTTTATATATAAAAGAAGCACCGCGAGCCACCTCACTCCAGGCGAGCCCTTAGCCAAGGAGCAACACGAGCGCCCGGCGGGATCAGCAACAGCCGCCGCGCCAAGGGCACCGGGAGGGCTCCCCGCCTTCCTCCGCCGTGACTTTCCAGGTGAGCAGCAGCGCCTGCTGCGGGCAGCCCCCTCCTCCCTCCCCTCCCCTTCCCTCCCTCCCTCCCTCCCCGCCCGCCGCCGGTCCCCTGTCACCGGCACCAGCTGACAGCCGCGCCGAGCCGCCGCCGCCGGCGGGGGGCAACTCCGGCGGCGGGGTGCGGGGCGCCGGTGCGGGGGCGCCGCCGGGCCGGGTCTCGGGCCGCGGCTGAGAGGGCTCTTTGCCGAGCGGGGCCGGGGGGGGGGTGGTGTCTGACGCCAGCGCTGCGAGTGCCGCCCCAGCAACTGGCCCCGGGGCTGCAGGGGTAAATGGAGGGCAGGCGGCGGGAGGCGCGGGGGAGGGCGCCGGCGGGGGAAGCCGGCGGGGCTGTAAAACGGCCGGACCGGTAAGTCACCTCTGTGGCGGCGGCTCTGGGCGCTGGCGGTCACCGGCACCGTCCCCGGGGCACCACGGCCGGCGGCCCTTCTCCTGGCCCGGCGCCCCGCTGAGCCGGCGCAGGAGGGGGCCGGGGCCGGGGCCAGGCCTTTGTCGGTGACACGCCGTTAGGAAATGTGGGGAATACCCAGCTTGTAAGTGTATGCAGATGAGGAGCAGGCTGCCTTGCGTAATCCCCTCCCGTGGCGGGGAATGGGCATGGTCACCGCCGGGGAGAGGCGCCCGCGGGGGGGCCGCCCCGACGGGGCGCTCTCCGCGGCCTCCGGCGCCCTGCGGGGGGGGGCGGGAGGGGGCACCCCACGGGGGGGGGGCGGCTGGCGCCCCGGGCCACCCGGCGCGGCGGCGGCAGGCAGTGCGCCCCGCGGGGGGGGGGGGGATGGCTCCGGCTGCCGGCACGTCCCCGCGGGGTGCCGCGGGGGGTCGGAGCGCACGGGGGTGTGTGTGTGTTTGTGCGGGGAGACCCGCCGGTGTGTGTGTGTGTGAGTGCGTGTGTGCGCTGCGCCGCGGTGACTGTTCCCTGAAGTGGGTGGGACGTTGGCCCGTTCCGGGAATGTTCCATGACGTGTAAACGCCACAGGAAGGGGGTTAACGAAGGGCTCGGCCGGGGCCGCCGCCGGGGCCCTCCCGCCTTCCCCTTCTCCCTCCTTCCCCCGCCCGCCGGCGGGGCTGCCGCGGGGGAGGCGCGGGCGGGGGCCGGCGGGGGCCCGGTCCCTTATGTAACGCGGGGGACGTGTGCGGCCGGCGGTGATTATGTAAGCGGCACGTCCGCGCCTGTCGCATAGGATACCTCACACCGGCACGGCGCGGCGGGGGCAGCCGGGCGGCCAGGGAGGGAGGGAGGGTCGCCGCGGGCTGCCCGCCGCCTCCCTGCTGTTGGGGGCGAGCGGCGCGGGGAAGGGGAAAGCCCCGGTCTAGCCGGGTGATGCCCCGCAGCCCGCTCCGACCTCCGTGCCGGGGGCCGACGCGGCCTTCCCCTCGGTGAGAGGGAGCCCGGAGCCGGGACGGGAGGTGATGTCTCCGCGGCAGGTGGTGCCCCGGAGAGCCCCGACCCGCGGGTGCGGAGGCCGGCGGGGTCCGCGCCGCCTCAGCCCCCCCGGCTCGGCCCGGGGTCTCGGCCGGCCGCCGGCCAGCGCGCCTTGTCTCTGCGGGCAGGCGGCCGGGGCTCGCCCCGGGACAACGATAAAAGTCCTCCCAGCTTAATTTCCCAGAAAAAGAGCTCCCTGTTTTTCCTATTAGTTGGCAGTGATGGTCAAACGTTGTTTAGAATTGGGTTTTTTTTGGTTTTTTTTTTTTTTTTTAAATTTCAGATAGTAGCTGCAGAAATTAAACATTAAAGGTCTTTTTTATGACAGTAATTCTTAAATGCCCTTTTATACTAATAGTAATACTGACGAGTTTTAGAATAAATATTTCGGTAATTAATTTCCCTTCTCATTTTAAAACGAAGTAAACTGTAATATAAAACTTGTCCGGTTTTGTACATTATTAAATAATATAGAAAACGTTTTATGCCTATGCCGACTTAGTCAAGGGTGTTACTTCCCGTCGCCCCCCCCCCCCCCCCCCCCCCCCAATCTAACAAATCCATACTATGAAAGCAGTAACTGAAGTGGTCAGGGTGGCGAAAGCAAGCCATTCATCGATAGGGCTGTGTCGTTCTACTCCCCTGTGGTACTGTGGGTGCGGGCAGCACCTCTGCTCCGCCTTCGTGCAGCTCTTAGCACAAGGGGGCTCCGGTCATCATCAGGAGTTCTGGGGACAGCGAGTAATTACAGCAGTTATTAAATTGAAAGAGCTACCTGTCTAACAAGGTACAGATTCAGTGGGCCCAGTTTTTGAGTTTTGTTGTTGTGAATTACTACTGACTACCAGAGGAATTTGGTCCTCAGGTTATGAGGCCGCGGTGCAGAATCCTCAGTATTTTGATAGTGAAAATGATACGCAGACATACTAAAAAAGTGCATCTGTTTTTAAAGATAGGAGAGTCTCTGCCTCTTAGGTTGGCAGCACGTGGCTGTATTTAGATAGATTCACTGTAACGTGGGGCTTACATTTATTTGTGGTTAGATGTTAAATCTTTCCTTAACCTTCCAGTAAGGGGATATTCCTGAAACTTCAGGTATGGATTATCTGAAGCTTTCTTCATGTTTTTTTTCTTTGCCTCATTTTTCAAAAAAAAAAGTTAGTGGTGTAGGTTCGGCTGAGAGGGTTTTTTCTATGTGAGTTTTAAAAAGTTACTACCGTCATCTGTAAATACCTTTAAGGTTACTGTGGCTTTCAGTTGTGCAAAGGCAGCAGTGATATGGTACAAAGTCAGGGTGTCATTACTTTTGTTGATAGGACAGTCAAAATTTTTAACGTTTTGTAGGGTTTTGTGTTGACATTTTTTTCCAATGGCTATTTGGCATAGCAGTTATATACATCCTGGTCGAGGTGGCACATTAAAACATCTCTACTATGGATAAGAATAAAATTGAGCAGCACTTGTTCCAAAGCACAAATGTAGAGGACTTTTAATTGTGTATGTAAGTCCAGTTGTGTGGCAACAGTGCAGAACGCTTCTTTACAAAGGCAGATTTTTAGATTCTCAAGTGACTAGATTGCCTCATATGTGAGATCTGTTTACAAACCTTCATGTTACTATGAAGACAAAACAGAGAGCCATATGCATTCATGTGGTCCTTGCTGAATAATGGTACATGTGTCTGCTTGAGTGTTTGGCAGTATATCATGTTTAGTTTATGTGGTGGCACCCTACAAGGCCATTCTTTTTTGTCTTTTAACTATTTCTAATACCATTGGCTGGACTCAGTTATATGGGTAAACTTGCGACACTGGTCGGCATGTTTGTAACTAAGCTGGAAGTTTTTAAAGCGGGTTATTTATTGTTGAGCTATATTTATTATATTATTATTTATTATCTATTTATTGCCAAACTTCCCTGTTTATTCACTTATTTAGGTGCTTGTTTTTAACATAATTAAGGTGAACTGTATTTAAACAAAAGTGAAAGTAATGGGTACCAGTTTGTATGTCCCTCTCATCATCCTTTTGGAGTCATCAGCAGGGACGGTTACTGTTAACTACTTTTGAAGTTTAACCGTATCAGGTAAGGTAATGGGAATATAGGAGCTGTTTGTCTGGTAGAAGTAGTTTACTTAGTGAAATACCCATCTAAGAGAAAAATGCTTGCTATTTAAGAGTATTACTGTAGAGTATACAAGTCACAGTTCTGTGACTTGTATTATGAAATATGGCAAGCTGTCTTTCATATTTGAGTATAGTGGGGCTTTGTAATAAGCTATGTTCGGTTATATTGATAGTTATCCATAAGCTCTGTAAGTAGAGCTCAGCAAGGACTACTTCCATGTAGTTCTCACTTGATTCTGCGTAAGAATTCCAGATAAATTGCCAGAGCTGAGTGCTAACTATCTCTGCCTGGTTTAGGTCCTAACATAAATCAGGCCCACCAAAAGCTGGTTCTTCATGTCAGTGGCCTTCACAGAGGGTAAAGAGAGGAAAATGTTTTCTTCATCTTACCTCAGTCATTGAGAAGAGGTGAACCTGACAGTGCATGGTTTTAAATTATTGGTCCTTCTAGCAGGAAGAATGCATAATTATTATTAGATCTGATGGGTTAAAGTCTTCAGCAAGAGTTAATTGCTAATACAGAAGTGTTGAGTGCAGAGGCTGCATACCTTTGTTATTTGAAAAAGGTCTGATAAGTTACGAGGAAACTGCTTTAAAAATTCTTTTATTTAAAGAGGCAGGTTATTTTTTCTTAACAGATTTCTTAAACAGCATCTCTGAAGTAGTACATTACAGATTAAAGTAACTAATTTAACTGTGTTTGTTTTTCCTTCAGTACAAGGAACTACCTAGCAGTTCCTGAAGAAGTGAAGAAACAGCAAGGTGAAGTGTAAGCTAGATGGAAAATGGAGAATAGTATTTTTTACATGTTTCAATCAGTAATTTTGGATGCTATGTTTAATTAAAGTAGCACAGCACTATTGCAGAAGAGTGAAAGTTTCAAGCTGGCTGTGCCATTTTAATAGGAAATAGCAGCTTTGTACAGTTTCTTGTTTCTCTTTTTGGGGCTTAGACATTTTTTATAAGTCATTGCAACAACTGTTCTATTTCAGCAGGAGATATTAAAAAGCAGTTCATTGGGGCCATATTTTTAATTCTCAAGTGAAATTGTAAGACTAGTGAGCCCACACTTGGACCTTAAGAAATCATCAGTGAATTTAAAGAATATGTTGATCTCTGGAAACATCTGATTTTTATTTTTTAATTTTTTACTGGAATAGCAAGTGGGAAGCACCACATACCTCTTATTTTAGCATTCTGAACTTTTGTTCATAAACTAAATAATTGACTTTGCCCTAATTACTGCTTAGGAGTAGTTTGCCCCCAGTAAGATTTGTCCCCAGAAATCTCTCTCACAAAGCTATCAGCCACGGAAAAGGGGTGAGAGGGTATGGGTAGGGGAAACAATCTGATGCAGTGTTTCCAAATCCCCAATGTGAAATAAGCAGAAGACGTACAAGTATCATATGCAGCTTTGCCTGTCAAATTAAAAGTCTCTTTTTTCTTTTTTTTGATTGTCTTGTGATTAATTTCTCATTAATGTGGTCTAAACATAACAGTTTCTTCTTGCTCTGAGGAAGTTTTGTGGATTCTGGGTGCTTATTTTCATTTGTCTTTCAGGCATGTTTTGTTCATCTGCAAAACGGTCGCTCTCTGTTCTCTGTATGCCGGGGTAATAGCAGCGGAGTGTGCACCACAACTGTTTATGGTCACAACATTGTTTGTGTTTCTGTATTTCCTTGTTCTGCCCTGGGCATGCCTCTCTTACTGTTTCTTGAAACTGAATATTGCCTTTTACTTTGTCATAGATTTATATACCAGTAAGCAAAAAACTATGTGTTCTTTTTCTTCTCCTTCTCTGGATGGGGGGGTCTCAGGGCATACCTACCAAAAAATGTACCGCTTAGATGGTAGTGTTCTTAAAGTAATACAGTGTACCAATGTGGATGTAATCATCCAATACGTGGTACATGGTTATGATGATATGACTAGTTTGTATAGTGATTATATCCATTTTTCTGAGTTTGTTTATGCACATTCTATGTTTGACAGTGTAGACTTGGTCGCAACAGCAAAGTTCTTTCTAAAAATCACATAGAAACCATGAGTAATGTAATAATGTAGTTGGTAATGGGTTTATGGCCACTTCATGCACACCTGGGTTTATTTTGTTGCATCTCAATTTTTTTAACAGAAAATTATTTTATTGTTTTCTGTTTTCTTGTGATTGATAGTTCTAATATATTTACGGAGTCTGAAAAATGCAACTCTAATATGCAAGAAATTTCAGCCTACACAAAAAAAAGTATAAATGTAGAGAGTATCACTGTTCTTAAAAACCTAAGTTCACTTCATTGCAATTAAGTTGTAATAAACTGCTGCAGCTCTGGCTAAAATCTCTGATTCATGTAAGCTGTCAAAGGATGTAGAGTATTTTTGAAAGGCATGCTTTAATTGCTGTTGTGTCATACAGGAGGAAGTCAAGGTTTGATTGCTACAGAAAGTTTCTGTTTTAGGTAGTGGTTTATTGAAAATTCCATGCAAAGAAAAGCAGTTAGATAATTTGCATGTATAGTTGGGTTTGTTAGAAAAGTGGAAACTAGAGGAGCAAAAGGGAATTGAAATTATAGTGTCAGGTGACATTTTATAGGTAGCGTAGTAAAGTAGGGTTTGACCCTCATAAGAAAATGCTCATGAAAAAAAGAAAGCAGAAAAAACCCAGATTGTTTTCTGTAATTTATAGTGAAGTTTAGACTTTTTTAGCTACAGAGGTTAGTATTGCTGCTGGCTTGACTGGTCTAATTTGATGCCCCCCACCTCCCCAGACCCTCGTAGTGTGTCTGGAATTTTCCTCTGCTGGGCTTGGTGGTGGACTATCAGAGCTTGGGTGTACTCCTTATCAAGTGATTTGTGAATATGGAGTAATACTGGATGTTTTCTAATAAGCGATTTTAAAAGCTGAAAGAAATATCTAATTACACATTGTAGGATGTAATATAAGCTCAAATAATTTAGTAGAGCAGAATGCTTAATTTTGTTGAAATAATACTACTTAATGAGCAGTTTTCCCATAGAGTAATATCTGTGCTTGGGCAGAAAGGAGCTTTATGTTTAAAAATGTTTAACAGGGCTGATCAGGATTATCAGAATTAGTCTTATTAGACAGTGAGGTTTTCTTGCATATTGTTTCTTTCATTTAAACAAGATAAATGGCCCAATCTCTATATTTATGTATTTTGTATTTGTGGTTCACATTAAAACAAAACATGTGTAGTGTGTCAAGAAAGAATAACATGAAATAATAACTGGGGCTACCCTTTCTTGTCAACAAGATGTGACAGAACTCAGAGCAAAAACTATTTAGTTTAGACCAAAGTCAGTATTCAACAAAGACTTAAGTTGCTGGCACCTATTAACAGTCTTCACAGCTCAGTGTAGTTCATTTTGAGTGTAGTCTGTTCACAAAAGTCCTAAAAGTATGTGGAGTTTCATGTTCCTTGTCTTTCAAAGACAGCTAAAATAGTTCATTTAGCTGGAAAATATCTCTTTGCTCTAACTGTTTTCAGTTTATGTGGGGTTTGAAAGTGATTTTATTTCTTTCCATACAAGCATTAGCAATGAAAAAGAGATGCTCTGGAGTGTAATGCAGGCCCCTGGTTAACTGATGTCTGTGCATGCTTGCAGTGTTTAACTGAGTCCTTTGTGACACCTCTGAACACTGATTCATCTTGAGAGTTGGATTTCTAAAACTATTTTGTTAACTGTGTAGAAGAGAGAATCGAGTACAATTCATAGTCTTCTGTAAGAATAAGGATAGACTAATTTTGACTTTTTCCAATTTAAAATCAATTATGTTTATGAACGCAGTTTCTGAAGGTGCTTATGAAAGGTTTTTTTCCTTGCATTTGTCTGAGACAAAATATTTCTGTAGTGAAAAATGTCTTTGTCTTTGGCTGGACATTCATAGACTCCTACAACCAAACTCCCTATCCTGTTTTAAGTCAATGAAAATTTCTGCACTTTGGTAAAGGTAGGATTTAACTGGCAACTTTGAGACCATAAAGTTGGGCCTCTTGATGCTGTGTGATATGGAGAGAATGTGATACCAGGCTCTTAAAGAGATTTTGCTTCAAAATCTCTGCAAATCTGTGTGAATATAATTTCCAACATTCTTACTAAAATTACGTCAAACAGAGCTTGTAGCCTGTTCCATCATTTTGTGCTTGGTCCTACAATACTAGCAAAATTCTTCTAAAAGTTAGTGGATATTTTCACAGTGCTGATTGGCTAGAATGTTTTTTTTCTTAAGGCTTAAATAATGGGTAAGCTACATGTATTTAATTTTATGAGGTCCAGTTGAATTTCGATACAGGCTTAGCAAGATGTTACTAATACATCTGAAGAAATTCGTGGTAAGGGTAGGAGTCCTTTATATAATATGAAGGAAATTATGTTAGTGAAACGATGTTAGTGAAATCCAAATTCACAGGAAGGCGTTTTGTTTTAGAGCTAGAGTGATGCCAAATACAGTGTTGCTACCTCTGCGATAGGTTGGTATAGTGGTAAAATCTTGGGATGGAGAGAGCAATAAAATTGGTCTGTAAGTTATGTCGTATTTCATACATGTCATATATTTTTTAGCTTTTTAATCTCTGATGTACTTAATTACTAATGAAAAAAATATAAAAATTGTGCTCATCTTTGACCTACTTTATCGTAGTGGATAATGTTAATTATTGGTGAAAAACTTCAGAATCAGCCATGCGTTAGTAAAACTACATAATTTGGAGTAGTAAGTAGGGCAGTTTTGAGTCAGCTGTGTTTTTGTAAAGGAGTAAGGTTGTAAGTTGGAACTGATACACAGTAGTATGAAGGCTCCCATAGCACCTTTCTTTGGTCTGATTTATTATTGACAAGACTTTGGTCTGTGAAAGTTGGGAGACAAAAGGATGACGTATAGTACCTTCATTTTCTCTGCTTTGTTTTTTGTTCAGCTCACTAATAGTTGAAAACTGTTACCATATAGCTGCTCAGTGATTCCATTAAATTATAGTGTTCACTTTGTGGACAAAAATTCATCACTGTGTATGTTGCTCTTATATGAACAAGCTTGTCAGAGAGGTGTGAAAGTAATAGACAAGGAAGTGGAAGCATATCAGATCCTCCAAAACTTCTCTTTTGGAGCAAGAGCAAGGTGTGTTTATACACCACCTTGGAAATGCTTGTCTTGTGCCTGGGTCGTACAGATTTCCACATCCATAGTTCATTAACATGAACCTTCCATGATGGCAGGTTGGCCCAGACACATCCATTTGTAAAAAGCGAAGTGTACAAGGGGAAGAACCTCTACTTTAGTTTTGGTCTGTGTCCTCTATGTGATGCTTTACAGTGGTGTGTCTGGCGTCTTTGCTCGTTCTTCTGTAGTAATGGTGAAGTACCTTTCAGTAGATATACCCTGACTTTCCTTCCCTTGCTCCCTAGATCACCCTCTGCATGGCAGGAAAGAGAAAGACACATGGGACGATGGAGTTCCTTTGCACACACCTCTCCAAAGCTTCAGTGCAGCATATTTTCCACAAATGGAGTGACTATGAGAGAAACCTTTTAATTGTCTTTCTCTCTCACAGCCTTAGTAATTAAAGAAGAAAACAAGGATGCTAAATCAACATTTTTGGATGTATGCTGGTTGAGGATGATGCCTAGAGGGGAAGATAAATAAGATGGGGAGGGGAGGTTTGAATGTGACTGACAGTGGGTTATAATTGCCTACAAGAAGTTATTTTTTGTCAGATCAAGTCTCTCCCTAAGTCCTCAACCTAAATTTCAGTGCTACAGCCCTTAAAACCTCTGTCCAGCCACAAGTTGTACAATCATGTCTTGATGAGTAACTAAGATCCGATAGAAGGCACCATCTTGGATACAGTGGTAGCATCCTCTAACTTCCATTGTTTGACGTCTCCACAGATTATTACACACAGAATACAGTGCCTTCTTACCTTGCTCAGTGCTTGCAGGTATTTCTCTTTACAAGTGCTTATGCACTGTTTTGATTTAATTTAGTTGCAGTATCATTAGATACTGGTCAATAGTTCAACCCACTTAACTAGCAAGCAGGGGAATAAATGAAACCAATTTTAACAAACTCTGTCTTAGTCAAGTGGGTTGTCTGGCAAGCCAAGAGTGTAATAAATAGATTTTGTGGCTATTTACAGACTCACACACACGAAAATGGAGTGCTGTGCTTTCCAGTTTCATTACATAATTCAGACAGTGTCACATACTGATGATGGGATTACACCTGTGTGTTAATCTCAGCCAAAACTGCTTTTTTTTTTTTTGGTTCCTGCTTTGATGTTTTCCCATAAAAATAAACAGATTACACCAGAAAATTGAGGGGTTTTTCTATATTGCATGAAGAAATATTTAAGAATGCATGTATAAGTATATACATATACACTTATGTACATTTATGTGATCATAGCTTTTGCTTCCAGTCATGTTCTGTCTGCTTCACAGTACAATATACCTTGGAATAACTTCATGAGAGCTCACGGTTGCAGGTCTGGCTTGTTTGTCGCTGAGAGGAAGGTTTGTCCTAGATTCAGTGTAGGTTCAACTTCTGCTATTATTTAAATATTAAAGAAAATATTTTAAATAAACTTATTTGCATCATTTCTGTGTATTAGTATTTATTTCACAAGTGTGTATAGATGCATGTACACAGCTACATTTTGTTAAACAGGTAAAAAATTGTGTTAGTTCTCTGTGATGACCTGCTGTGGTTTCACTGGTGCAGTGGGTATCAGAATCTGGGCAGTGATCTTTCTGAAATGTTATTTGGTGTTCCTGGTACATTGCTGATACGATGATGCCAGCAGAGTCAGTAACTGAGCATGTCCCATTTTATTGCCTGTAACTGATTCAGCCAAGGTCATGTCTTGTTGGACCCTGAAGATGTTTGCCTTCTAAGTTGAAGCACTTTGAGTTCCTTTTATATCCTTTTGTTTCTGAAGGACATAACTGTATCACTCAAGTCTAGTCAGAAGGGTAAAGGATTGTTTCTAAGGCCCTGTCACTGGTGATGCATGACAGTCAACTTGTGCGTGGTGCTCATTAACCCTCACGCCTCAGATAGGACACCCACTTCAGCTCCATGGCTGAAGTAGTGGTGCCAGGTCTCTTGGCTGTAGAAATATGACCAGAAAGTCAATCCATGAACAGACTACCTGTGTAAAAAGATTATGCAAATAAAAGATACCATAAAAAACACTTGCATCATGCCAGCACTTGTTATCTTGTTGCTTGACTTTCTCTGGTGTCAAGCGCAAAACCATCTTGCCCTCATCTCACAGTTTTCTAATCAGTGCCCCACAGCTGAGAAGATGACACTAAACTGTGCTTGGCACAGCTTGTGTTACCGTGTTGAACTGCCTCGTCTCTTGTGAATAAAATGACAACCCTGTCATTTTGGATCAAATCCTGACTTCAATAAAAGTGCAGAATGGGAAGTTGTTACTGTTTTTTTTTCATGAGGACAGGATTTTGCCATCAGCTGTAGACAGGACTTGTACTGCTGAAATAGTGCTCCTTGTGACTGTCTCATCCTATAAATGGAAACCTTCAGCATGCGAGGTTTGCTCTTCGTTGGGTATAGTAACACTAGGTGAGAATATTGGAAAAACTGTCTACATGGAAACAGCCTCTGGATACTTCAGGCAGAGAAGATATAAAACAAAAGGCACTCTCAACAGAAATGATTGTTACATTGCCAGATGGTATAAGGTAATTTGGAAGGAAAGAGTAAAGATATATTATCTACCCCAAGGTGCTTTCATTGTGATTTGAATATAAAATGCATGAAGTCTTAGGTACAAGTGTTGGAACTGACAGTGGCTTAGAGCTGTGGTTTTAGCTTTGCTTTTTTTTTTTTTTTTTTTTGTTTTTTGGGTAGTTATAATCTGTCTGAGACATGAACTTGCTGGGTTCCTGAGGGCACTGTAGTTCCAGCAGAGTTCGTGAGCTTGGAGCCTGGACTGTACCTTACCAGTTCTGTATGCTTGTTTTCCCAGTGAAATCCCATTATTTGGCTTTGGAACTGCTTGTTAGGATTTGAGAAACTTGCATTTCATTTCAGTTTGTGCATGATATAATTTTATTTTTTTGAAATGAAGTTTGACTTGTTTCAAGAGGCATAATTTCAGAGATTTTTTTCTTCATGCTCCTGGTATGGTTCAGCATAAAAAAATATACAAGGAAATATTTACAATAGGTTTGCAAGGTTCTAGTGTGTTTCATTCTAGTGTAACCCACCTGTCCTATGTATCTAGTCCTCCATCTGAAGCCCAGTGACACCAAACTGAATTGGCTTATCACTGATAACTGTGTTTCTGTTTGCACTTCCCCGTTTTTAGATGTAATTTTGAAATAATCTTGCATCTGATGGATTGATTAGAGGGGAGATGAGCTATTTTCTTTTTTTATATACTGCAAGCAAAATAAAAAAGGAAAAGGAAAAAGCCCAGATCAACAAGAACTTATAATATGGTTTTAGAATGCATAACCTTGGGCAAAAAGGGCCAGTTATTGGAGTAGTGCTTGAGTAACCTAATTGTTTGATAAGGATCCTTGCCTGTTTAAGTTGTTGGTTGTTGGAAACATTCCATTTCTAAATTTGTGCCTTACTGCATACCCTGAGGTATGTGTACAACTCACTGTAATTGCACAGTTTATTATTTTATTAATGAGAGCTATGATAATGTGTTGGCTCATGAATTCCCTCCAGTCCAGGTATGGTCTCCTAATTGCCCAGGGTTCTGTGATTCCATCGGTTGTTCTGTGGATGGTGATGGAGAGCAAAAGCAAAGCCTTTCCAACCATGGTTTTAAGAACTTAGACCTTGCCCTAAAGGCCTGTATTTGGTGTGATAGTGCAACCAAAGGCTGGAAAGGTAGGATACCTTTTTAACACACACCTAATGAATAATAATGGAAGTGGCAGAAGTAAATTCTTACTACATAATCCCAAGTACCTGAGACTCTGCCAGCTGGAAGGAGAGGGATGCACACCTTAATTGGCCTTCCTAACCATAACAGAGCACCCCTTAGTACTTCTTTGATCTGGGTCTCTCCTGCCTGCCTCTTTGCCCGAGTGGCTGGAAGACTCACCCTTCATTTGCTGTAAGGCACACAACAGTGAGCAAGCATCTGGCATGCAACAGCAGCTCCTATTTTTAATGAGCCTCAGGGGTAGCAGGCATACTAGGGTGCCCATTCCCACGTTCCGGAAACTATTTCTGTGTGTGGATGCCACATTGGTAGTAGAAGAGCAGAGAGCAGCATTGGTGGAGGTGTGGTCTGTGGAATTGTTGGGGAAATCCAGTTTACTGTGTCTGTAACACTGGAGACAACTTTCCCGTAAAAAGCCATGGCAAAACACCACAACCTCAAACAACTAGCAGTTGCTCCTTGGTGCTGCTCGGCTTTACTGGTATGCTGTAAACTTCTGACCCTGGTTTTGCAAGATCTGGGGAGCTCTCTGAGGATGTCGTGGCAGGCTGGGTCACCCCAGCCAGTGGGATGGGGAGGCAGCGAGTTCCCACTGAGCGTGTCGCAGGCTGCCTCCTTACTGTGGTGGCTGGTACCGTTTTCCACAGCTTCTGAAACTGCTCATTACAGTGCCTGGCTCTTCTACAAGGGCTTTTCATAGCTGTAGCCCCTGTGGCTTGCTGCAGCATGTTTTTCTGGTGGAACAGATGGTATATTACGTAGAAAGTTACTGTATTTTTGTATCACTGATTTTTATTTATTTATTTATTTGTCTTTTTTTTTTTTTTAAAGTGGTCATATACCATAAATGCAGAACTTGGAATCAGTATTGGATTTGCCTTTGATATATTAATCTTTATATTTGCATATGTGTGCGGTATTTTACACTGAGTAGTGTGTGCTTTCTGAAGTTTTAGTGTACAGATTTTCGTCATTTGGATTGAAATTAGTTCAAAATACTGTAAGGGGAAAAAAGCCTATGAAAGAAGATCTTTGAAAGTAAAAGTAAATGTCTTAAACAGGTTTTGTACTCACTCGAGTACAGTTTTGTTTTTAAGTCAGTAGATGTGTTTTCTGTATCTAATCTTTGTTTCTTTTATAATTGATATCATCTGGTCAATTTGAGTGAAAATGCTATTCCCATAAGAAAAATATTTATTCTAAATATTATTGTTGCCTAGGATCTTGCTGAATTCATGAGATACAGAAGCAGTCAAGTTGTTTTAATATTTTTAACATTTTTATAGTGTTTTCTCATTGTTTCCATGAAAGCAATTTCAATAAATATTTCAGCAATTGCTTTTGGTTTCTCAAAATTAGGTTACCTATTGTTGAAAACTGCAGGTTCTTAAACATGGGTTTCAGATCTGCTTTGTCTTGATTAGACATCTGAAATAAAATATAAATACTTGAGCAAGCCCCAAAATAAGGGCTTGCCTTTTTCCCCACTTAGCTGCCACAACTTAATGTGTTTTGTCCAAAGAATCTCTAAGTTGTTATTTATAGAAGATAGTTACAATCACAGGGTTTTGGTTCCACTTAGCCATATCGCTTTCATATATTATTTTGCACTTTTTATGTATCTTATATAGACCCATATATCTTATGTATCTACACTCACAGGAGTGTATGTATGTACATATGTATACACACACAACACACACTCTCACACTATATGCCTATGGACACTCGCACATATCTGAAATGTATGGGATCATCCCATTTGAAATGTAAGGTTTATGTTTTCATCCTAAACCCAATCCTTACCGCATAATCGCAGTAGTGTTTTTCTCTTTGCAATGTAGTGTTTTTCCAGTAGCTTCTGAACAGGAGGCTGAACATCTTTGTGTCTGGAGACCTCCTGAGGTATGTGGGGGGAGAGACCAGCACTGGTGGCAGAGTCCTCCTGAGGCAGGAGAGCTTGGCATGGGGCAGCTGAGTGCAGTAGATAAAAAGACAGATGATGGGGGAAGCATCAGGAATTTCTCATTGATGCCACTTTACTGGTGGTTAGGTTGTGTCCTTCAGCAGTGGACAGTTTCTCATGCAGCATCCTGTGTACTGCCATATTTAGGCTAGGTACCAGGTTCACAGTGAAAAACAAGCCCCCAAACTTCAATTTTTTGCTGCATATATTTTGAAGATAAATAATTACCTGCTATCCAGGTGTTTGGCAGCTTGCACCTTACCATCTTTGCCTTGTTTTCCTGATAAAAGTGGCACTGGATATTTTAATTATCTGTTTATAGGATTGCTTGAGAGAATTCCCTTAATGATTAGACAGTTCAACAAAAAATCTCAAGGTAATGGCTTTTCCACTTGCACAATGTTCCTTCAACTGGAAGTGAAAGAATTGTAAAACCTTGTATGTAGTTTAAATTCCCAAGTGATACAATAAAGTGGCCTTGTTCTACGTATTACGCAGATGGGTTGTAAAGGGTAAAAGTATAACTGAGTTTGTGGAAATTTGTAAAGGTGTTAAATATTTTGTAGGTAGCCAACTTTGTTTAAAAGCTGTTTTCCATATGTATTTGTACCTACCGCAACCTACTTCTATTTTGGGGTGGAAAAGCATGTGTTTTCATCAGCATACCAAAGGCACTGACACTGAGGCCAGTTTACAGTTTGCATCTGTCCTTTTGCTTTAAGTTTTGAACTTTAAATGAAAAAACACAACAGATATAGCTCTTTTAAAGATATTAGGGTCATATTTAGATGCAAAGTATACTGTAGAGAACATATGGCACTTTCTCACCTCAAACCATGACAGAGATGAAGAATACCATACTTCAGCTAATGGAACAGTAAGATGTAGTTACCTAAAGATTAACTCTCAGGATGTGGATGGGTGTGTGAAAACACTGCTGTTCCTTATTATTATTTCTGTTCTTTAACAGACAGTGTATTGTAGCAGGCAGCCATATATGTATGAAAAATGCCTATTGCAATACTGTGTGCCAGTGCTGAATGGCTATACAGCCTGGCCACGTGCTGGGGCTCTGCCATGCGGCAGTTGTCTCAGTACGGTCAAAAGTACAAATTGTGTGTGGGTGCATTTCTTTCATTCTTGGATATGGGGCTAAAAATAGTTGACCAAGCTTATTCTGAGTGAGTGTGGTACTTTATGGTCAGATTTCAGAAAAACCGAATGGCTTTCTTACATGTTGTTTAGGATGCTGTGCACAGTGGAAGCGTTCTTACGATTCTTTGAAGGTTTTGTCCCCTTCTTCTCTCAAGAGAAAGAGTGTATGATATGGGCTGGATTCTGATCCAGCACCCACATTTTTAAGGGCCATGTTTTTATTACTTTATTCTGATTGAACTAATCCAAACTGTCATTAATGATTCTTCGATTTGATGCACAGTTAAAATCAGATTTTCTCCCTCAGATTGTGTATTGTGTACTGCAGATCATTGCCAACACCAAAGACTCATTAGTCTGCTTTTTTTTTAATGTTGAAAAGCATCCTGATAATTAGTGCCAGACTGACAACTTTCAGGATTAAGTCTTCATGCTAACATCAGAACAAGAAGCAGTAGAGGTTTCTTCATGTTAACTGGGCAGTGCATATTCAAGATAAGCTGTTTCTGAAAAATTTAGCTCTGAAGGAAAGGGCAGAAAACAAACGAACTACCTCATATCTTTGCAGAAGAATACGTTTTTAACAGTATATCCAAAATATGAAGTTTATAAATAGTTAAAAATATTATCTTTGATTTTCTTTTAGTAAAATGACCAGTTTTGGTAGGGTTTTTCACTGCATATGTCCCATGAAAGTTACGATTTATTATGACTTCAAGATTCAGACTGGTGGTTCCCTAGTTTCACCTCGAATTACTAGAGCTGAAAGGCTGGCTTCAGTTCCTGGTGTGACCACAGGGTGGTTATTGCAGGAACACAGCAAAAATACTCCTCTTCAGCTAGTGATGGTAGTATGAAATGAGAATCTGGAAAAGCATTTTCCAAAATCCTTGTAATCTTTTTCACTGAGGTTCGTTGAATTAAATGCCTTTATTTGAAAATCAGCTTCTATCAAGTGGAGCACTGCTACCCAGTCTGTCTCATTCAGTATATGGAGGAAAAGTCTAGTATCCTGGACACTAGAGGCTGTTGCTGGGATATGATTATTGTGGAATGACTGTACTGATCACTGTATTTTGACATGTTGTTCAGAGACTAACAAAAATGGCTTTAGAATCTGTCTCATCAGTGAGTGTACTGTAAGCCAGTGCATCGCCCTGCCCCAGGGGAGGATCAGCTGCAACCAAACCATTTCTTATGGGTGCTTGTTCCCACTGCTCTTTAAAACTTGCCGTGGTGGAGACTCAAACCTCCCAGATGGTCTCATCTGGAATCTTAACGATGCTTTCCATTAAAAAAATCTTTCTAATATTTAGCTTAAGAAGGTAGTAATGGTGGGTAGGACTGCAATCCAGGTTCTTCCTAAGCTTGCCATCTTATGTAAATATACTAATGATTTACTTAGGATCAGATGGACAGCCTGTGAAACAGTGAGTTACCAAATGCTGAACTTCTACATGCCACTACCCAACTCCTGTGCTGTCACCCTTTTCCTTAAGCTGGGCTGTTATCCGCTTCAGAAAGGCGGGGGTGAAATTGAAAAAAGGCATCTGTGTTCACTTTGTTGGGTTGTCAGCCATATCTTACAAGGGAATCCTGTAGTTTTACATTCCAGTTGTGCCCCAAATGCATTCACAAAACATGTATTACTCCATGTGATCCAAAAATACGTAAGGCTTGATTTCCAGATGCTTGCAGAAGTATAGGCTGTAGAGAGAGCTTAGTGCATTTCTATATTGGAGTAATATTCTTACACAAGCTGTACAAGAAAAACAAGAGCAGCACGGCTCCTGAGCAAATATTGTTTCTAGTCACATACGATACTTTGCAGCTGAGCCTGGTGACATGCTGCTTAGCTGTTTTGCTATGCAAGTGCAGAGAACGCTGTTAGCAATAAAGCCACTGCTGGTTTCTCCTCCAAAACCTCCCTCCTTGCAGTGCATTGGAAATGACTGAACTTTGGCCCTCAATCTGCTGACACCCTGAGGGAGTGTAAATGTAATGACGTCTTTGCTTGTTTCAGCTGCACAACAGGAAACACTCATGGCCTCCCCTTCTTCCTGCTCTGAGAAAGTGCTGCCTTTTTTTTTTTCTTCCCCCCCCCCCCCTCCCCTCCCCTCCTTCCCCTGCAGTCGAGCGGGCTCAGACCTACTTTCAGGTCTGAGCTCAGCAGCCAGCCGATGCTCGCACAGGGCCCCCATTGCTGCTGCCTCCTCGCCGGCACAGCCAGTCGCCTCCCCATTGCTCTGCTGTGGTGGTGATGCCAGAAATACCAGCGTTTTAATTCCACAACCCCCCCCTCCCCCCCGCCCCGGAGAAGTGACTGAGAAGAGAATACAGTTATGTGGCAATGGCTTGCTCCATGGAGCATGTCACTGGATACAGCTCAGCTGCAAAGACCAGGATGGTCAGGTGATGATTTGCCTTGGGGAGACCACATCACTTGCATAATACAGAGGACACACTGTCAGGTGGGCATTGAAAGATCCTGGAATATGATCCCAATAGTACTGAATGATGCTGAATATACAGGGCCTGAACAGATTTCTTTCCCTTGATGGAATACGGAGGTTTGCTTCTTGCAGAGCATTGACAGAAAACCAGTTTAACCCTCTCCAGCTGCTGCTTTTACGCTTTGTAACCAAAACAGGGGTATGAGTAAGAATGGTTATTTGAGAAAACACAAGCGTTTTGCAGCTAACTCAGGGAGGAGGATTTTATCTCATCAAAGTCAGCCAAATCATTAAAGCAATACAGTGCTCTTGTGAGTGAAATTAATTGATTCAATATTCAGCTGTTATTCTCTAATGATTGGGGGGGAGGGTCACTTTTAAAGAATAAAAAGCATAATCACTAGGGAGTTTGCATATTGTGGCATGAGAAGAGGCTCTGAGTAGTCTGGAGTACAGCATCCTGGATTTGAGAGATTTAATTAACTTTGAATGTAAACAGCGCTGGTGCAGTTGCTTATTCATTTGTTTAATGTTGCATAGGCATATTCTTCGAGGAGCAACTTTTGTCTGGGTTCTGTAATAAGCAAGTTTTGGATTTGTCTCATTAGTCTATCAAACTACCTGGCTAAATAACTGGTTTTTTTAACAAGCTGGAGTTACGTAACATGAATCATGCCTGGCGAGATGCTTGCAAGCAGGGAAAAGCAAGATAGGCAAAGAAATAGCGGCACTCAACCTTTGCAGAATAGGATATGACTGGGTTTTGAAATTAAATACTGTGTGTTGGTACTCTCAGTCATACAGATAAGGTTTATTATAAGGATGTGTCTTGAAACAACATCTTGGGATGGGAATGTTTAACAGCTAGAAGAATTTGCTCAGGCATGTGCAGTTCTTGGAGGGTTTTGTATATGTGCATGCCAAATTTTGCCCCCCCCCCCCCCCCGTTTTTCCTCTGGAAAAGCACTGTAAAATAATAAATGGGAAACATCTCTTAAATGGGACTGATTTAATTTGTAAAAGAAAATAGCTTGATGAGCTGTGATTGCCCTTATAAAGTGTTATGCAAATCTCTTTTCTTCTTTTAAATATGCCCCTATAGGGTTATTAAGTATGTATGCAATACAATAGTCCTCTCTCTCAAGAGATATTTTACAACCAGTTTATGGAAAGGGGAAGCAAGTGATTAAATGAATGCATTAGAATAAAAGCAATTGATTTTAAGTTAAATCTTCCTTTAGTAATATTTCTTTGACAATTTTCTCTGCTGCTATTCAGTTTTGATCTTCAAAGTCATGCTGAGCTGTTAAGCCTGGGATGACCTTTTGCTTTAGTGGCATGGGTACAAATATTAAATAATCATGTTAGGAAATAAAGGCGTGAGAGTAACAGGTTTTTAGGAAAGGAGTGGTAATAATGACTTTTTAGGAAAGGAGTGGTTTAGTGCTCCTGAATTCCCCTTCAAGCTGTTCTGCTCCCTCTCATTTTGACCAAATGAGTCTGTATTTTTCCTTCCTTTCGTTTGTAAATGAAATAGCAGTAAACGGTGGCATAGGGCTATTAACTACTGTATCTTGAGATTTTACTATTATTAACAACAAATATTCAATTATGAGTACTGATATTTATGGTCTTCTCTTACATACTACCATACGTGTGTATGTACACACAGTGGCTGATTATGCGTTAGTACAGACAACAGCTGAGATGTTATAATGAGAAACAGTTACATCTGTAAGCTGCTTCTGTAGCTAGCACCATTGCTGATAATTTCGGCACAGAGAGGAGGAGATGAACAAGCACAGACGGAAACATGTATTTTCTCACATAGGAGGCCATTCAGGTCATGGCCAAGGGATGTCAAAAAGGCACTATAAGGAAGTGGACCATGTTGCTGTCATTATGTCCTTATTTTCCAAACAAATGCAGGATTTCTCTTGGACTGTCAGTGCAACATCCTTCAGAAGGAACTTGCTTTTCTATGAAAACTTAAAAGAAATTTCAGTCTTTGGAAGAATTTTCATTTGTTGTACTGAATTGACTTAGTTTTCTGTAGCCATGTGTTACTGTTGCAGCAGCAGAAGCTTAGAGCTGGAGATCTAAGTAGTGGCACATAAGGACACCAAGATCTTGTAGGTGGAGAAAGACCTTTTCCTGAACCTGCATGATGGTGACCAAATACAGGGTTCATCAAATGCTTTCTATTTGTATCTGCTCCAATACTCTTGACTCCATAGTGGCTTTTGGCTAACTAATAGTTACATCCTTTCTGCAACTCCATGATTTTTCTTGATGCAGATGAATATTATGTAGGGGCATTGTACAAAATTGTTGAAATTTTTGTACTTGCTATCTAGAGTAGCATGGGTGCAATTTTCCGATGTGGTTAATTAGGTGGGTTCAAGTGTCCTTTACTTGAATTTCCCTTACTCTTTTGGATGAGAAGTCCTTGTGGTTTTGTTAAGAGCTGAGACTTGTAAGGCCAGGAATGTAGGAGGGAGCACCATGGGGCGCACAGGAGTCTTCACCCCACGTTTCGGTAGGGTCTGAGATGAGTGTAGCTGCAGAGGGGTTTGTTGTGGCTGCCTGCTGTGGTAAGTTGCCTGGTGAGAGCCTATGCCTCCAGGCCTTTGCTGGGGGGGCAAAGAGGGGTGGGCTGAGGGTGCGAGCTGGGGTGTGAGCCGTGGCTGGGCAGGCGTGGGCTAGAGCCACGCAGACTGGCACTGCTGGGCTTGGTGCCTGGGAGGAGGAGGGTGTGTGTGTGTGTGTTCGTCATCTGTGTGGGAGGTGTGGGCTGGCCTTGATTTCTGGTGGAATTTCTGTTGAAATCAGTGTGATCTGAGTGAGCAGAGTAGGGCAAGTGTGTGGCTACCAGGTGAAAGAAAGTAATTGCCACGTGTGGCACTGATGCACAGGAAGGGAGGGGGAGCATCTGTGTGTGTGCAGGCAGTGGCTTGCTCAGGAGTAAACTCTCACATCCTGATGTCCTTGAATAGATCTTCAGAGGTTAATAGTCCCCGTCATAAGGCTCCACAGAGAGGGATTTCTTGCCCTGCAAGTTGAGGTCCCCAGTTCCGTTTTCCTTGCTGTTGGTAAAAGCCTGTGTATCTTGTCTGTTCAAACCGTGAAATGTCTTCAGGTTATCAAGTTCTTCCCATATAGCAGCAAAACTTGAAGTAATTACCAACTCAGTTTCACCATTTTTGCCAGTTAAAAAAAGGTGAATTTTAATTTACACTAATTATTTAACTACATGAGATGCTCAGCATGAGAGTGACTAGGTGCAAATTAAGATTTAGTCAAGGAGAAAAATACATTGTGCATTAAATTTTTCATATTTAATGTTCTATTTGTATTTCATTACCAGTCCATCTGCAAGAAGACTTCTCTTAGCAGATTGAAGCATTTTTTCAAGGAAAAAAACAAATGTACAGTTAGGCTGATAAAACAAAGTTTTAATCTGAATAGATTAAGATGGGAGAGTTTTAATAAAATCTTCTCGGTATTGCAGACTTACTTTCTCTTAACTCTGGTTACACTATGTGCCTTGGTATGATCTCTGGAGCCGTGCAATGGCAACACTTTCTTCAGATTGTCTTGCTGAAACATGAACATTTTGTAGCCTCCCCAAAGCTATTGTTTGCGTGAAATGAGACCTTGGGTAATACTGAAATTTGTACAACGCATAACCTGGGTGGGTACGTGGTCTTAGCTCCTTGTCACAGGAATGAACTTTGGAGTGTTTGCCTGGTTTCTGTAGTTGTGCTTGTTGCAGGTGTGCTGCCCCACAGCCTATCCCCATGTGAACATGCTGTTGCTTTGGGAGAGACAGACGATTGCTGGTTGTGGGCCTGAGAACCAAAGCTTTTACACAGTCGTAGACAAGCCTAGTTGAAGGGGTGGGTTGAATGCACCATCACTCTTACCAAGGTGAGTTCAACACAGTAGGGGTGTTGCCATGGTACGTGTTTCTTTGGAAGCACTGATACAACACATTTCTGTATTGTAGAGAATTTATTTCACCATCCAAAAATGTGTATGCTGTCTTTCTTTACCTCAGCTGACTCTGGCTTTGAACCTTTCCAAACTTTGGGGATGTTTGTAGAGAGACTTTCCTTTGTGAATGGAATTTGTAAGTGCGGCATGAAAGATTTGGTTTATCTGCATGGAACATGTTTGCTTGAACAGTTGCTTTCCACAGTGCAGCACTTGTAGATTAAAGTCCTTTCTGTTGTGGTCATGCCAGTTCAGTTCCTTCTGCAGCAAGTCAGTTTTGCTGGTATACTGCAGTAAGGTGCCTGGTTGCATTAGTGAGAAAGGAAATTTTTCATTTCTGCTTGATGTGTCATTCTTATAGTTTCAAAATGGTAATGACAATTTTTTATACTCATTTTTTAAAGACACTCTGAAAAAGTGATAATAATATAATAATGCACCTTGCTTCAATGTATATTGTATTTCACAAGTAAAACTGCTTTTAATTCATGCGTTTGCACTTGGAATATGAACGCGTTGCATCAAAACTGGAAATGACAGTGTCATATGCATGGAATGTATCTTTTAGTTTATGGTGGCATGTTTTACTGTCTGTGATGTGTGATCACACAAGCTCAACAGTACACAGCTGACTTTATGTATTTACTGTAATTCTCTACCTAAGGAAATACGGTCTATTGACTAGCAGGCTACATGGGGACTTAATACCCATGCATTCAATTCCTGGTTCTGCTACACAGTTCATGAGTTTGGGGTAAGATTCACAACACCTTACGCTGATTTTCATGTGAATTATATTCATAAATACGAGTTGGGCACAGAAAGACCATTGTTGTGCAGTATTCTCTTTATGTCAGTTCCACTTCCTTATCTTATGGAGATACCCTGTAGACAAATGCTGTAGTCTGTTATCAATCCATAGGGAGCCAATAGGAGTTTTGTGCTAAAACTGACTGTGGGATTTGAACGTTAATTTTTTTTGTGTGTGTGTGTGTGTCTGGTTTTAAGTGACCATTTTCAGAATGGTCAATAGTTGTACTATTTACTATGAGCACCTCTGCTCATAGTATTTATGCTATTAAAGATCATTCAGGTCATCACAGAAGTCAAGCTACATACTGCTTTGGAGTCCAGTTGTCTCCTTTACTTAAGGGCAAAAATAGCCCCACTAAGCTACAGTCAGCAGCTAAGGCAATAGAGAAGGACAGTGTGTGTAGACCTGGATCCAGATGTTAGATGCTGTGTTTAGAAAAACAAAGGGTAAATTTTCCTCCAAGCAAATTGGTAAAATTCAAGGTGGCAATTTGTAATGTAAGACACTGTATTGCAGCAAGTGTTAGAGTGAGTAGCAGCTTTGCAGAGTGGAGTGGAGAGATATATGCAGGTGCGTGTGGGCAATGCAGAACCTGCCGGTTTTAGTCTGTGCAACTTTGTGAAATTTGCATTTTGAGTACCTGGGCAATTCAGAGGGTAACTGCCTGAGCAAAGTCTTGGTTAAAACAGCTGCTGGGAACACTATAAAATATTTTGGGTTCTATAGGGCACACCAGAGCTTCCTCAACCAGCAGAGACACTCTCAGCTTTGCCTGTGCTAAACCTTTGCAAGGCATGTATCAGCTCAAAGCCGTGGGCAAACCAAAAGCCCCCACAATTTATGCCAGGTGATGTCTGTCCCTCTGCATCTAAAGAAAGTGTAGGTGCTCTGGTTTTCCTCCTGATCTGGGATATTGTGACTGAGCTCTGTAAATGTCTGTAGGGGAATTAGAGGCGGTGATGGGAGTGTTGAGGAGACCTGTCGGGGGGGACTAGTTTTACACTGTACATGTAATCTTTAGCACATCCACTTGTTAGTTACATGCACTTCTCACTAATTGATGTTTCTGAGAAAATGTTAATCATCATTGTTACATGCACAGAACTGATAGTCTTTCACAACTGTAGTCTGGTGACTAAGAGCAGGCGATGCCACAGGACCATGGTCACCCCCGCTCCCAGCTGCCCCTGTCACAGCAGACAGGCTTGAACCTCACCAGTGAGAGAAGGCAGACCATGAGCGGTCTTGTCTTCTCTCTCCCACAGGGTTTTTTCCCCCTTTTTGCTAGTTTAAGACTTAAACAGGAAGAATCCAAGTAAAGTGATCAATCTTAGGCTTTTGATACTGCTTGTCTTTATTTCCCCTCTATCGTCAGTGATGCTTCTGGTGTACTCGTGAAGATGTCCTACATGTTCACAGTCCTTTCTGCTTGTCCTGTCCTTTGTTGCTTGGATGCCTGCTACATGCAGCTAGATCCATCTTGGCCAGTTCGGTGAGCGTGTTGCTTAGCAAATGGAGAAGATGCTACAGCAGGTGGAAAACATAACATACAGACACAGTAAAAAGTAAATTCCATGAATATCTGCCAGATGTGTCTGGTGCTTGATTAGCAAAACCCCTAAGTGAGACTTTAATTTTGGGCAGATTCCTAAGTCATAGTGAAATCAGTGGGTTCTACACATGCTCCTGAATTAAGTATATGCTTATATACTTTGTGAATAGATATGACTTACTGAGCTGGAGCCAACATGGGGAATTTTGGGACTCCTGCTGTTCTGCTTACACTACTTTGCAGGAGAGTTTAAGGCTGTAGAATGACACCAACTGGATCCACAGAACAATCTGCTCCTGTTCCCGTGAACTCCAAATTATTTTCCTTCTCACATGCAAAGTTGTACCAAGAGCTGCATTTAAAAACCCATCTGTTGTCCATATTATATCAATAGGAGGAAAAATTTTAGACATCTAAAATATTCTGGTTACGTGTTCCATCCTGCTGTCATCTCTCTTTCAACTACAAGCCATTTGTTATAGTTGCACTTACTTCTAGCTGCTCAAATCTTTTCCCTTTCACCAACAGATGAAACTCTGAGTAGCCTAAACTGCAAAAGTGGAAGCAGGATGCTACAAACTGGTAGTGGAAAGAAATGGCTGCTTTCAAAATAAGATGCTTTTGATAAATTGATAGAATAGTTTTTTCTTATCAAGTGTGGGAGTAAGTAATAAATTACTTTAAAAGTTGTTTTGTTATATTTTTCATTACACATATATATTTGAAGTATCATCCGTGTCTATATGTGTTTTAATATAGTTTGTGACACAAATAAGTGGTGTGTAACAAAATATAGCTTTTTTTTTGTTTGTTTACAGCAAAATAAGATTATAATTCCAGTGCTGCTGGTTATAATTCACCTGCTTCTCATACCAATTTTCTGTGTTGCAGTGGCAGCAGCATAAGCAGTTTTCTTGGCAGATACACTGCTTTTCCACAGGGCAGCAGTGAAGTTCACCTGTCTTGTTTAGTTGTTACATTTTGGTAAAACAGCCAGTTGTGACAGAACTAGAGAGACAATATCATATCAGCTTTGGTTTGCAAGGTTTTCTTTGCAACTGTAATGAGTACTCAGGGGTGTGTGTGTGTGTGTGTGTATTTACATCTGTTACAGCTTTGTGGCTTTTCTCCCACCATTTTCAAAGCAGTAGCTTCTCATTGAGAGCCTCAGGATTTTTCAAGTACTGCACTGTGTCCTCCCTGGAAAGCTCCATGGGAGACACTCAGGTGATAGGAGTTTTGTAGCCTTTTCCTAGTGAGATATGGATCACAGACTCAAACTGTCCATCTCATGATGGTTGGATAGCTAGGCCATAGACCTCTCTTCATGGGAGATTCAGTGCTGACACCTGTGTCTATTCCTTGTCAATCCCCTGTAAGGATTCATGCTCAGTATTAGAGCAGCATCTGTTAGCAGTTGACCAGTCTTGTTCAGTTGTTCCCCAGTATGAAGAACACAGAAGCCTTCACTACATGTGATTAATTATCTGCTAAACAGCTCATTTTGTCAGGACTTCTGTTTCTACTACCTAAATCCTAGACTCATACCTCAGTCTCTCTTCAACAGTTTAGTGTTTCCAGAGATTCATTTGAATCCATCCCCTTTGAAACTGAAACTTGGTGTGGGTTTGAAACTTGGTGTGGGAGGGTTTGGCAGGAGCCGTTGCTTAACAGATTAGTGTGTGGTCCAAGAGGATTCCATTGATGTCCATTCACAGATTCCCAGTTTTATGGATGTCTATTTCTGGGGTTAGGTAAGGGAGGTGAATCACTCAGAGGAAAGTCCTGATATGGAAGGTTTCTCTGCATATAGAAAGATTTTGAGGACAAGATTTGGGCTAGGGATAATCCCACAGAGAACAATTTACAGATTTCAAACTTCAGCAAGGGAATAGCTAGCTCCTGAATTTAAATGCTTGGATCAGAGCGCAACACTGTTTTCCTCTGTTTAACAGGACATTAAATAAGAGTAGTTCAGTTTTAGACAAGCAGTTGGTAAGACCCATGTTGCAATGCTGCTGGAATGTGGGAGGAGGGTCTCAGGATAAATCTTCCTTTAGACCACTAAAAGGAAGATATGGTTAATATAGCTGTGGAGTTCTGGTACAATAGTATGTTGTCCAGTATTTACCTCATACTTTCAAAGAAGCCTAGAGATGTCACAGACCTTGCTGTTAGTGAATTTCAGTCTTGAACATTTGTGGGTAAAGAACTGTAAAGCAGCCAGCATTTTCACAGCTCTTTCTGGGTGATACATATTTCTACAAAATAAGCTGTATGTGCTGTTTATTGATTTGTCCCCTGAATGTAAAGGCTCTAAAATTTGGAAGTATGCTCGGGTTACAGTTTTTAAATGTATAATGAGTACTGTGTATAGGATGTGTAGGAAGCAAACCGATGTCTGCAGTAGTAGATTTTCGTGGCAATAATACGAGACTCAGAAGAGACTTATTTGGGAGTGCCCGGTGTGGAAGGACATGGTGGGAGGGAGGGGACTGTGGGGAGGGCTGGGCACACTCAGTCTGAAGCAGCTGCATGCTGGGCAGCAAAGCTCCAGAAAGAGCTCTAGCAGGGATATTGCCCAGTCGGTGCTTTTATACGTCTTGACTTACAGCATTGAGATTCAAATTCAGGTCAAAGGTGGAAGAGTGGTGGGACAGAATGTCGGCAAGGCACTGCTCTGAGGCAACGGTACGCACAGGTGCTTGAGAACCTTCCTACTCCCTCTGGTTTTCTGTGCCTTCAGTATTGCACCCACCAGATGCACTAGAAAATGCGTCAATTTTTCCGCTATGCAGCAGAAATCATGAACCCCAGCTTCCAGTAAGTGCCTGTCTTTTGGATGCAGGCCCTGGTTGTGTTTGGGCTGCTGTGTACAAGGAGGCAAAGGACTGGCCCTCAAACTCATGGCCAGGTCACACTGGCTAGGTCACATCCGCACTGCCTCCTGATGTCAGACTTGTCTCGTGAGGAGGTGGTTGAAGTGGTCCAAAACCACACCGAACACAAGATATTAAGCAGTGTGCTGCAGTGCTCAAACTTCTTTCCTTTCCCACTTTTATTTAGCCATATGGGTGCACTTGTAGTTGTGAACTTCATCTTTCAGCATGGTTTTGCATCTCAGTGCATCTATTTTATCTGTGGATTCTGCACTGTCTTATGGCTTAACATGGAAGGTTTTTCCCTTAATGCAGATGCTGTCTCTCGTCTCTTTGAGCACAAGTTGGAATCAGAAGGAGCTTCTGGTGACTGAGCAGTTCTGAGATTGCTATCTCTTTGTTACATGTCTTCAGAGAAATTTATTGGGGGAAGACAGACAGGCACAGGCATGACATTATACACAGTGCATGATTGCAGGTGTTGTTTTTTTTTTTTTACATAGGAAACAAGGCTACAAAAGAGATCTTGGTAGGAAGGCAGAATTTATTCCTTTGAGAATACTTTCCAGATAGGAAGCTGTGTCAAGATGGTAAAATGTTGGAATTGTGTGATATAAGTGATTCTTTTTTTATTACGGTGACTATTATTTTCCCTGTGGTAACATCTAAAAGCTTCCATGAAGATGTAGCCTTCTTTGTCTTTGTGTCCTCAAACACACTGAATTTATGATGCAAGTATCTGATAGATGAAGAGAGGAAAGAAATGTCATCACAGGGATCAAAGACAGAGACAGATTGTGAGATGCCCTCCATGGTCAGATATAAAGTCTGCGGCAGCAAAGAGCTCAGTCTGTTTCTCAAGTCCTATGAGCTGGTAGCACTCCCAGCACTGTACATCGCTTAGCAGCACAGAGATGTGTCAATCTTGTGATATTGTGTGAGCCTTTAGCTCCATGTTAAACCTTCAGCAGACCTTGTTCCAATGAAGCTTTTGACATATTTAAAGTTTATGACATGTATCTTTGTGTTGCGGTTCAAACCTGAATTTATTTTATTATGAAGTTTAAAGGTCCCATCTGACATAAAGCATGTTGATTTCAGGGAAGATTTATGGAATAATGTCAGATGCTGCTATTTTAAAAAGTGTTACTGCCTTGCAAAAGTGAATTTCTTGTTTCTTTGTCTAGTAACGTATTCATAGCACTTGGAAGGAAGTTTTGGAATAAGGAGATTTCTACCCTGGGGGGGTAGTATCCTGTGCTTTCGTTAGGTCATGTCAGGCCATTGTTTTGCTTTTCTTATCATAAAGATCTTGTGTCTTTATTTGTGCTCAGCTGTGGACTTGAGTTTCCTGGAGGAGAGTGAAATAATTAAGAACTAATACTACAAAATCATATGTTCTCAGTTTGTAGCTATGTTTTTTTAGTTGAAGGCAGTTCTTTTCTGTAGCTGTGTATTTTAATAGGTGCTGTAGATACATACCAGTAAGAAGTAGTGTCTTCTATCTGTGGTTCTCAGTATAGCTGAAAAGAAATACCATTATTCTCTATAACTATGAGAAAACATAGACTGAGAGATTCAAGGTCACCCATCAAATGGCTAGTGAAACTGGGGTTTCTTGTTCTCTGCTGTTTTTCACCCGTAACTGCCAGCTGATGTTCTCAGTGGTTTTGTCTCTGCCTAGTGGATTACACACTGGCAGGGTATGGGAAAGAGCATGTTTAATTTATTGCTCTAGATGCAGCCGCTGGGGAGGATGGTTAGGTATGGAGGGTGGTTTATCAGTAGAAGTCATTAAAGTAGTGATTAATGTGGTGCTAGAGAAGGGAATGCGGTGTGTTGTTCTTAAAATCTGTGAACTG
This sequence comes from Athene noctua, assembly GCF_965140245.1. Lineage (NCBI taxonomy): Eukaryota > Metazoa > Chordata > Aves > Strigiformes > Strigidae > Athene > Athene noctua. The sequence goes on along the minus strand of NC_134037.1, from coordinate 68,706,565 downwards.
CTACACAGTGTCACGCAGCCTCAATAGGGTCCTGGTGAGAGGAGTCGGGGGAGGAAGAAGGGCACTGCCAGCCTAAATTGAGAGCTTATATGGCTGTGCAGTTGTGTCATGTGATGGAGGAACACCTCTCTAATGATTTTCTAGTAGGATGGCCAAATCCTGGTAAATCTGGCTTGGTTCTGGTGTGGCAGATCTGAGACATTAATGTAAGTGATGTGAGCAATAGCTTCCCTCATCATGCCCTGATGCATGTACCTGCTTTGCAAGTAAGCAGAATTTCTAGCACTGACAGTGCGATGCCTTTCCCCAGAACTATCATTAAATAGAAGGAGACATGAGAAGGCAATGCTTGTTAAATCTCACATGGATGGGACTCGAGCTTTGGAATGTGTTATTCCATTTCCTCCAAGTCATCCTTGGGGAGACGCTTGATTTGGATTTCCTGTGTGTTTTACCATTGATTCTTCAGTTGTCACTATCAGCCTCTAGATTATAGCCATAGTTCTGGTCTACTTTATTCCCTGTCAATCACTGCTGCTCTTCTTGCAGGCTTCACCATGACATGTACGTTGCTTGCCAGGCAGAGAAAAAGGCAGAAGTCTTGGTAGATGCTGGGAGCAGAGCAGGGGTGCTGTGGGTGACCCCATAAAACAGATGATAGGTGTGCAGCAGCCAGTAGATCTGGCTGCCTGCCAGGTTAGCACAGAAACTGCCTCTTGCACAGACCTAATTTTTCCAACTAAGGACCAACATGCTCTCAGACAAACAAAAATAAAGAAATTGCACCTCGGGTATTGCAGTTACTCCAGGGGATGGCTCTCACTGAGAGAAGCTGGATTAAAAAACTCCTGTCAGGTTATACTGTGTCTCTCTTCTTTACATAAGTAGCAACACCAGAAAGAGATGAAGCTGAACAGCCATATGAATAAATGTGCAGAATCTGAAACTCGCACTTCTGGCTCATCTATCACATACCATCCTTTTATAGTGTGAGATGAAATGTCCAGCACCAATTTTAAGCTGCCCTCAGCAGACGCGCTGTTACCTTCTGTCTCAACACACGGCCATAATCTCATCCTGAAAAATAAGATTTTACCTTCCACTTACCCTTCTGGAGACAGCCTGTCAGAGCAACATGGTACCGCAAACTTATCCTGCTTAATGTCAGCTAATTAAATTCATTTTTGGCTATAGTACTAAATCCATTTAATTCTGTCTTTCAGAGCCTGCAGAGACAGTTGTGACTCTCAGATGGGTTTCTGTCTCTGATTAGTGATCAAATCTCTTTGTGCTTTTTTAGACTGACTCTCCGCCTGTCTTTTTCTCTGTGTCTCTCACCTGTACTTGTGATGTTAGGGAACAGGGTGTTTTTTCCCATGCTTTCATAGCTCCAGCATCTACTGTCACTTTTTATTCTTTGAAATGAAAGTTTTATTACTGTGTCTGGAATAGAAATAGAAATTACTGTGACATACTCTTGGTGTTAGATGATTTTGGAGGTTGTTTTTCAGAAGTGTTGATCTTTGGAGGGATGGGTATTCGAGTGACCTTCTAACTCTGAGCTCATATGCCAGCCTCCAAGTGGTCATCCACATCGCAGTCCAAATGCAACAGCCTCCAGTAATGTTTACTGTCTGTCACTCTCAATATATTTTCTGATCACAAACATTCATGAAAATGAGGGGCAGAATTAAAAAAAAATTAGTCAAAAAAAGGAGAAAGGTCAAAGCAAGCTATAGTGTGAAAAATAACAATACACTTGATTAATTGAGTAGTGCTGGTGGAGTGTATCATGCCAGAGACAATCCAATGAGTATTTTTTGATTTTAAATGCCCTCTGTGCAGGTTATCAAAGCAAAAAAAAAAAAAAATTTTGTCTGGGATTTCATGCATTATTTTTTATACAGCTCTGGCATGTTCCTCACTGCTTATGTGCAGCTTTGTGCCAGAGACTGCCTCAGATCTGCTGTTTCTGAGTCCCCTGATGCTGACGGACAGCAGGTCGGTGTGAATCACTGTGGAACCTCTTGCTGCAGTTTATCCCCTGTTTGCAGCTGTATTTTTTTTCTCATGTTCTCTTTCCACTTCCCCTCCTACTTGTTGATGAGGCTTATTTGTGTTTGGACATTACAGGCACAGAACTGAATTGCCATTGTCAGCAACGTAATTCCTGGTTACTGAGAAACTACTGCTCTTGTTCCGTCCAGAGTATAGCTGGAGTGTGTGGGGAGACAGTTTGAGGAGAAGCTTGTATCATCATTGTGCGCTGTGCTTGATCTGTATGGAGAAGAGGGCTTCAGTCTGGGTGGATGTCAGTCTGACATATTTTACAGGCAGTTGATTCATCTATCCATTTTTTGTATTGCATAGTAAAGTATACAAGTGCTGTCGTGTCTGTAAAGTAGCTTCTGATGTCAGAGAGAACTAGATACCAGCTTTCTCATTTTTAGTAAAATAATGGTAAATTTCTGAAACAGAGAGATTCCAGGAAAGTAAGACTTGAGACTGTAATTTTTTTTTCTTAATTCCTTAAATTTATTGGGAGGAAAGGAAAGTTTTTTCAGGTCATTCATTACATTTTTTTTCTTTCGTTTAAAAATACATATTTCTGAAAGGTTATTCACAGGCATATCTTTTTGAAATTAGAAGTTGTAATGTTTTTTTAAATTCATAATAAATTATATGTACTTGGGGAATTTTTAAAGCTTAATATTTAGACCTGATTTTCGTAAACAATTCAATGGCTGTATCTCATCAATCTAAACATTTGGTTTAGATAATTTGTCCATTTTCAAATGAGCAATTAGTGTTTATTGAAGGTGGAGAAAGAATCGCCAAAATGCTGCTAAGTCCTAGAGCACAGTGGTGGTTCTACAGGCACTTTCTAAATACCTGGGTTTGTAAGGCCTCTTCAGCTCTGTTGATGTGAACATTTCTAATGCAAAAGACTGCATATTTGCTTCTTCAGTGCTGTACTTTGTTGTAAGAAAGGACTTATTTGGGGTGAGAGAGTAACTTATCTGTAGTTTAATATGTATAAATATGGTTTTAGGATTGTTATAAGACTGATAGGCTCAGTTTTGAGAAATGATGGCACACTTACGTGAAAGTAAACAGCAAAAATTACATTTCAGCTTCTATTATTTTTTTCTAATTGTGCCTATTGTTTGCATTTCCTTACAACATTGCTTGTGAAAATGAAGGTCTAAATTGATGGCACTGGAGATTACCACTGTCTAGCCATAGAAAATACAGTTTGGTCATGAACTGTGTGTATTTTCTTACAATTCTCTCTTTCTGCAGAGACTATATTGATTTGTATGTTTAGTTTTCAATCTTTCTCCCACCAAGATTTTAAGTGCTGGGTCCCCAGTGTATTCCTGTCAACGCTAGCTATTTCCATAATTGCCAGAACCACATACCTCCCATATAATTTCCATTTTCAGATTTCGCGATGGCTTCCATGCTTCTGCTTCAGCTAGAAAGAATTTGCCTTTGCCTTAAAGAGGGTCTTCTAGGACTTGCTATTTCTAAGTGTGGTTTTGGGTCATTGATGTTTCTTTCTCACCAAAGGAAAGGCACTGGGACGTCTCTGCCAGAAAGATCTTTGTGAAAGCTCTTGGAAGTTGTCAGGTTCACAAGTAGTTCAGCTGACTCTTAGCAGCTGCTCCTTAGGCCCTCCTGCTCTGCCAGAAATGGTTTGTTTTGACCTCCAGGATCTCCCCATCTCAACTGTGAGCAGAGAGGCAGTAAGCACTGAAAACGGGACATGACTTGTGGCCTTGAAAATCTGTACCGTGGCTTTGGCTGGGTCAAAGAAGGAGTCTGAGCAAAAGGGAATCAAATGGAGAATTACAGACTCATTTCTCACAGGACACTGAACAGCAGGAAGGCAGTGGTAGCTGGTGATGGCTACCAACCTGGATTAGGTTTGAACTGATTCACTGCAGATGAAGGACTGCATTTTACTTGGTTCCATGTGTTGTGATATATTTCTGTTCATGATGTAGTTACTTTGTGGTCATTCTTTTTGATTGATGTGGTGATTTAGGGCTTTTGTTTTAGAGTATTCATTTTCCAAGAGTACCATTAACAGGCAGCAAGAAAAAGAGAAGGAGAAATGTTTAAATAAATTATTCCCCTGAAAAGTTCTCGTAGTTTTTCAAAAGGTAAATGAAGTGATGCAACGTAAATGGTTAGGTTCAGTTGTTAGGGACAGATTGATTAAATGTCTCCAAATAAATCTGCAAGCAGAAAGAGTTGTATGTCTTACTGTATTTTCTTGCTGGAGACAGCTGGCCATGTTTTAGCAGCATCCTTCTGTGGGGAGGATGTTACAAATAATTTCTGTGGGAGGGAAGATTCTTTTTAAGCCTTCAATGGGTTGAGAAGAAACTGCTTTTGCAGGTAAGTCAGAGTTATTAGGAAGCAAAATTTAAGCAGTTCAACAGAATGGTTCTGTCTAACACTCAGAAAAATGTCTGTTTTAGGGAAACTTTTATAACATCAAGCTTGGGTGTGAAGAGTTGGGGATGTATGTTCCTTAAAAATTCTAAGTGTACCTTGTAAGTTAAAGCTCTCCATGAAATCTAGATGATGTTTTCTTTTGTACCTGTGTATCTGGGAATGCAGATACCTGGTCATCTTTTGGCATTTCTGAAAATGAGGGACTGGTGAACCCTCTGCATGTTCTTTCTGGCAGAACTCTCCGGGCAGGTGAGTGGTTTTCACATGTTTGCTCTCTGTTTGTTAGGTCAAAAGCGCTGCCAGTTTCGTGGCATTTAGCTGTACTGAGGGTGCCCACAGCCAGCTGGTTCAGCTCTCGCTGGGTTCCCAGCCTGACCGGTGGTGCAGCCTTGCCAGGGTGCCTTTGCTGAGTCTTCCTTGTCTTGGCCAATGTGGACTTGACTTACCGGCAGCCCCAAGCAAGATTAGCAGGTGTCAGGCCTCCACGGGTTTCCCGGTGAGCCGCCTGTTGCTTGAGCAGCCAGCGATGGCTCTGAGGGAAAGGGAGGGACCCGCTGCTGGGGTCACCGAGCGGAGGCAGGTGAGAGAGTGAGCTGGTGCCTCAGCCACGGCCAATGTACTGCAGTTGGGCAGTGTAGGAACCCTGCCAGCACAGAGCTAGAGGTGCTGCCTGCCTGCCAGGAGGGACAGGGCTCTCCCTGGTGAAGGGGAATGCTGCTGAAATCCCAGCGATGGGGCATGGTGGACCACCATGCCTTCCGCCAGCCGGGGCTGCCTCTGGGTGCTGTTAGCAGTCACTGCTCTGCCATCCTGCTTGCTACTGCTGCTCCCATGCTGTGGCTCAGTAACCCACCTTGGTGTCTGGCATTTAAGTATATGTATACTGAAACATATATGTCCACTACTCTGTGCAGATTCTGTTTGTCAGCTTGTATTTATACTGTTTCAGAGCCGGCAAACATTAGATGTTACATATTAGTACGGTACTTATGGGAGGTGAGCCCTTTAACAATAATTTTTTCTTTGGTTTTGGACCATGAAGTATGTTCTTCATAACAATATTTACACTGGTTTGTGCTTGTTATTGAAGACCAAATACAGAGTACAGGAGACACTGACTTGCTTAGGTGGCAGCAAACAAAGATGTACATGGTGCTAGTGAACTGCATGATGTTGTGGCTGGCCAATGAAGTGTAATAAGGGAAAGAGCTAAGCCACTTCGGAGGTATGAAGAATCAAGGAAGCATTAGAGTAATTTAAAAAATCTAAACTGTGGCTAAAATCTAAAAACATAATTTCTTTAAAATTCTTTGTTATTTACCAGGCTTCCCTCCTGAAAACCTCTTTCCCTAGGGTGAGATGCAGCTTGTAGAGCAGGAGGAAGATCAGTTTCTGTCTGGGGAGATTTGATTTAAAAAGATATGACCCCAGCTTTATTTCTGATGTGACTTCTTATTGCTGTGGGTGTGTCTGTATGTGTGTGTGTCTGGGTGTATTTCTGAATAGCCTGTAAAGTCATATTATCCACATTTTCAGAATAAAGAGAACCCAATTAATCTGACTTTTGTATCAGTAACTCTGTTTATAGCTTTATCTATATCCTCATGCATCACAGGATGAGTCAATACAATTAATAAGCAAGAATTTCTTAATCGTTGTTTCAAACACTTATTTACGGGGATACACTGTCCAAGAGAGTTTTTTTTAATTTAGTGCGGTAGACTTTTAGGTTGCCCAAACCTTCGTTTGTTTCAATCAGTTGTGATATTACCATTAGTCTGAGTATGAAAAAACTTTCAGGTCTTAAACTGGAAAGTTCGTTTGTTTGCTGCCATGTGTCTTGCCATTGGAGACAGTGATGCTAGTACAAAGCTCATTTGCCGTATCTTCATTGGTTACCTACAATATATATCAAAATATTTAAAACCAGACTTGTCTATCTAGTGATTTAAAATGATTGAGTGATTATAAATAAAGTGATTGTAATCGCCAATAGGGAAGAAATGCTTTCTTAAGATCCCTTTATCTCGAGAGAATAGTTCATGAGGGAGCTTTGATGTTGTGATGTCTTCTAACACCAGGGATTTTCAATGTTACAAAAAGGAAAAAAAAAAAAAGAAAAAAGTAGAGCTAAACTGACAATGTGCTAGTGAAAGGAATTAAGTGCTTGTCAAGGACCTACCCAGTGGGAAATCTGAAATTCTGTATCTGTCCACCAGACAGTTACAGCTTCTGCATTAACATTGAAAACTAGTTTTCATTGCTTTGATAGCATGCCTGAAATCTGGGATGGAGCTGGGCGCCAAACCAGTTTGGCTACAGCAGGACACTTTTGCTTGCCATTGTGAACAGCAAAATATTTTCTGTAAGCCTGAGAAGAGCACAGACCATGTTAGTGCAGAGGAGGAGTATGTGAAAACACACAAATGTGCTAGCAGAGCTTGATGTAAACCTCTGAATGTGATGAACTTACTGTCTGGATTTGTTGTTTTCAGGTGGGACCCTCTTCTGATATGTGATCTACAGCGAGCTACTTTGAATCATACAATGACAATGTTATCACTGCCACATCTCTGGGAACCAGTTACTCATAAGTATACGGTATGTGAACGTCTGCATCCTACATTAACCATTGCTTGTTGGAACAACACAGAAACAATAACATGAAGGTGCTAAAAGTCACTGAAGTAAATGATAAGCCACATGTGCAATCATTTACACTGAGCCATTTTAGCAGATGTTTATCTGCTAGGCCTGGTCTGTACAGTGATCTGCTTTAACTTGAAAATGTATTTATGTACAGATACTGGTAGAAACATTCTAACGGTGTTTCATTTGGTTGAAGTTATACTGATAAGGTGATGATATGTAGATACACCTTACCTTTCTCAGGAAGGAGGGGTTCGTAGCAGTAGCGTGAAGAGTTCTGTAACTGTATTACTTTTTGTAAAGCAGTACTATTTTTGCATTTAGGAAAGGTCTTTAATTGCTTTTCTCTTTCATTCCATTTTCAATTTCTGGTCAATCTAAATTAGATTAATTTCACACACCAGTGAACCCCTAAAGAAGTGTAAATTAACTCCCATTTTACCAAACTCAGCCAGATGATGGCAGTTATTCCCTTGATGTTTAGCTTCACATCGCCCACCCTCTTTTACCAAGATTTCAATAGGAATTAAGTCTATATATTGAGCCTTTTTTCCTCACCCTGTATAAGGAGTTGAAGACTGAGACCAACATCTAGTGAAGGAAGGCTATTTAATTTATGGCCTATGAGGCTAAAAATGTAAGGTCACTCACAGCTGGCATGTTTTTCTTTTCTACTGTTCTGGCTTGAAATTGTTAACACACACTCAGGTCCTGTAAAACCATGAACAAACTGGTATTATGAGAGTGGTAACATCATTGTTTTATGTTCTGAAGCAGTTCGTAGCACACCAAATAACTGATGCATGGAGCATCTTCATCTGATTTATGGCCCCAATGCAACTCCTGCTGAAGCTGGTGGAAAAATGTTTCTGCATGCTGATGGGAGTTGAATTGCACTGCACTAACACCTGGGACTTTTGTTTAAGTGATGTTCCCTGCATGGAATTTTTTTTTACCGATTAGCCATTTTTTAGAGATTAAGTATTAAAGGTAAAAGCATAAAACAGAATTACAAGCAAACAGATTGTCAAAATAACCTAGAAGAGGACTCGGAAAGTGCTTGTTTAGCTTCAGAAGTTATGAAGTGATGAGGTGAGATGACTGCTCCAGAAGTATATATCTGGGTTTAATGTACTCTATTTTTATATATAAGCTTGAAGACAATGTTTGTCAGAAATGTGAATGATTTGCTGCTATGTCAGTGATGTGAGAGAGGGAAAGCAAAATAGAAGTCTTACAGAGAATGGGAGAGAAAGGTCATGCTTCATCGATCAGTTTACTGTGTTTTGGGAGAGCAGTTCACAACTCAGGTGACTTGTGTGCTGAATGGTAAAGAGGTTTCCAAATCTGGCTGGACTCTGGATCAGTCTGAAGAGAAGCTCCTGGAGGTGACATCTCCCACTGAAGTGAGAGAGTGTTGATCCTGCTTGCACTGTGGCGGGGCTTCTAGCATGCCTGTGTTGCTACCCTCAGTAATCCCTGCTGACCAAATACCCTCAATACGACCCTCTGCAGACTTTTTAATGCGTTTGTTCAGACGTCTCCTCTATCATCCATATCTAAGCACCTTTTCAGGAGGGATATAGGAATAATAATCTCTGTTGCTCCTGTTTCTTCTGAGTTGATTAATTTTTATATTTTAAGAGTTGTTTGCTGATATATGTTTTTGTAAATAACTTGTTTTGGTGTGTGTGGGACCATTGGTAATGGAAGGCTGGTTCGAAGAAGATGAGTTTTACGTTCTGCAGGGACACAGGTCTGGAAAGGACCCAGCAGGCCATCTGGTCTGCTTTCCTGCTGTCACAGGTATCTCGTCATGAAAAGCATGAATGCGTCTTGGTTGACATTTTCACTTTTTTAGTGGAATGGAATTTCTCTGGTAGAGGGGACCTCTCAGAGAGCCGAGGGCAGGTGGCAGGGAGAGGTGATTGTCAGAGCGGTGACCGCTTGCAGATCTCCATGTTCCCTGGGCACAAAGAGCAAGCAGCCATCTCGCTGCTGTGCTTTTAATGAGCTGTACAGCAAGGGATGCTGTGTCTCACACCTTGTGAGGCTTCTGATATGCAGTAATAACCTTCACGGATTTGCCATCTACCCAAATCAAAATGAAATTTCCTTTGACCTGTGAATGCAGGAACCAGAAGGAAGTGAAGGTCTTCGTGTTTGTTTTTCCTTTGCAAATGTTTCAGGAAACTAATCTTCAGGAGCATAGCTCATAAAAGATCGGCCTGCCGGAGGATGAGGCTCTGCTTATTACAGAAAAGCTTCTGAGACAGTCACAGCTGAGAAGATTACACACTTCCACAGGAAATTAATTTTGATGTAATATAGTGGAAGAATGACAAAATGGAAAGGGCATATATAATGTATTTGTGATTATTAAGCGGCTGAGAAATAAAAACTTGAGATCCAATAAAGTGCATGTAATTTAGATAGGGATACAAAATTCCCAATAGTTTTTTTTTTTAATTTGGCCCTTTACTTTCCTTTGCTCTCTCTTGGTGGTGTTATTTCAATGTGGGAAATTATTAACATACTGTAAAATTATGTCAAGTTTGGGGCATGTTAGATTATAAAGCATTTAAAACAAGTTTCAGAGCAGTCCTATGGAGTCCAGTTAGGTTGCATTCTTCAGTAGAAGGTGCATATGTGACACCAGAGTGGGCATGAGAGGCAAGAGCTTCCTTCTTTGCTTCGTCCTCTTCCTTCGTTGCTTCGTCCTTCTCCCATGTGGATGTGTAGTCTTGACAGAGGGGGAAGCTTTCCTTCTCCGTCTGCCCGTGCTCCTTGCCATGACACTGCACGGTGCTTGATGGTGGGTGGAAGTCCCAGCCCCAAACCAGCTGTCAGCCAGAAGCCCGTGTCGCAGGTGTGGTCTGGCTGCAGACTCTCTAGGGACCGTTCAGGTTACACATGTGCTAGAGATCTGTTGGTTCCGTGGTCCTTGCTGCTCGCCCAGGACATGGGCAGGTGACAAGTTCTCTCTTCTTCTCCTCCTCGGTGTCAGTGTAGGCGCCTCGGTGAGCAGGGCTCTCTCCTGGTCAGGTGCTTCACGGCAAAACGTAGGTTTTCTTTCAGAGGGGAAAGTAATAACTTGCAACATTTTAATAATTTTTCCTATAAGATCTGGTTACCTGCAATTGGAAAGAATAAGCAGGATTCTGGCAGATTTAACTTTATTAACCATCATAAATCCTTTCCCTTTTGACTCTAAACAGTCTCTGGAGTCCTTTTAATGCTCTTGACATTGCACTGGCCTTTCATCACAGCACAATATACATTTTCCTGTAACTAGAAAACTGATGGGGAGAGCCTTACGTGAACCCGAGGTAATGGATGCAGCGATGGGGATGTGCGACTGTCAGATGCTTGCTGCCGGTGAAAGGAGGAGAAGGAGCTTATTCTGTTAGTGTAGCTCTTCCCTCAGTGGAGGGCAGGAGAGGGGACCTGAAGATGCAGGCTCTCACAGGGTCTGGCGTGCACACGCAGGCACCCAGGAATGGAGGACAAGCTGCTTTGCTCTGGCCCAGACAAAGAGACAGTGGAGCTTTGGTGTCTTCTGCTGGCAAGCTTGGGGATGCTGGGGGCCGAATCCTGCCTCAGAAAGCCCCTCTATGAGCAGTCCCCGGGGCAGGTAGCTGCTGGAGGCCACTAGCGGCCAGCAGACTGGCCCAGCCCCCAGGAGCTGTTGGCCAGGAGGAGGCCACTTGTGGCACCAGGACCGGGCAGAGCTGCTCGAACGGAGGTGCTGGGTGAATGGACCTTTTCTGTGCTGGGAACAATGCTAAAAGGAAGGAGTGTTACCAGGTGGTCGAGGGGCAGGCATCTAAGCAACAAACGCCTTCTTCATAAAGTAACTACCTGGGTCATTGCCTTTCTTTCCAATCCGCGGACAAAATCCTTCAGAAAGCGAGAGGGGAATTCCCTGGTTAGTAGTCTATCTGTCTCTCTGCTGTCCAGGAATTCATGGGATGGAGAAGGCATCCCAAGAATCTTCCCCCATGTGCAAGGAAGCTAAATTCCCTCTTGTTTTTCTGTATACACAAGTCAGCAAGTTTTTTTCAGAAATTGCTTTAATTTTAAGCCTAATACTATGCAAATATTTAACTTTGGGCAAAAAGGCCTCAAGCTGGCTTTAGACCATGGACAGGCTTCCAGCTGTTTTTGCAGGTACAGATCCAATGTTTACGTACATGAATGGTTATTTATTTATTTATTATGATGATCTTTTTATGCCTTGAACATAAAAATCTACGTATTTGCAGTGTGTCTACAGCCATTTTCAGAAGCTTTGGCAAAAAAGCTCAGTTCTGCTGAAGTTAATCACAGTAGATGACATAGAGTTGTACTGGCTGATTTTTATTCTGTAGTGCCCAAAGCTCTGCTCACCATTGAAATCCCACTAGCCTAGGTTATGAAAGACAGGTGTGGAAAGATTTGGTGCCTGCTGCAGGAACTTTATACTGTAACTTAGTTGTCTGGACAAATGGGTACGAAAGAATAATCGGAACGAGTGTCAAGAGAGTTAGCAATAAATATGTTAACTAGGTTTCAAAAATATGCTTAAATGCTACCTTGATAAATGTACCCACATACATTTCACATAGGTATGGTTTCTCCAGCCCTTGTCGCAGCTGCATGCCTGCAAACAGCCTCTTATTAAAAAAGGAAAGTCCGAAGTCTTGTGGACCTTCTACAGTGTGCTCAGCATGTGAGCTATTGACTTCATGAAGACGAGAATAGCTATGTCAAATGTGTTTCATTTGCATGTGGCAAGATAGAAAAAGCAAACTCTGTGTGAAGACGAGCAGACAAGAAAGACACCAAATGCCTTAAATACTAAGGGAGTTAATGCTATGCAGTGATTTTGCTTCTGTTATAGGAAGTGTAAGAACAGTATGCTTCCTGGCATACATCACCATCTAAACTGCAAAAGGTTTCAGTTCCATGGCAACACGAAGAGCCCAATTGTACTGAAGGTGTATGTATTAATGCAGTCAGAGTGAGGGGTTGGGAGTGAGATGCCGAATGTTTCCTGTTTATTTATTTATATACAAAGTAAAGCCTTTGTTCTTAGAAAATCAGAACTGACGTGAATACACCCGCCCCCCCCCCCCCCCCTTCTCTCCGATTCTTTTTTACATGTGGTTTTCTCAGGCAAAAAGCAAATTAAGAGGCTATTTTGTTGTTTGTTTGTTTGTTTTTTTAATGACTAAGTGCAGCAGCACTTGCATGTTGCAAGAAAGTGCTATTAATTCCTGAGACTGCCTGAGACTGTTGTATATCCCTGGAGAGAAAGACTTGCCGGAGGGGGGGGGCGGGAGGGAGTATTTTTTCCAAGATGTACTTCTTTACAGAGCAGAGTGAAACAGTGTTTGGGGTTTTTTATTATTTTCCTTAATCTTTTTGGTCTGCTCTCTTTCTGCCTTTCTCTACATCCACCTCCAGTTTCCTCTACCTCCCCTGGCTGAGGAGCAGGAAACAAGACTGAGCTGTTTCCTGACATCCAAAGAAATATAGAAGTATGAGGAAACAGTGTGTTTTGTTTTGCCAGCTGACTCAGATTCGCAGACCTGCACTAGGAAGGCACCTGCTCCCAGACAGGGTCAGGAGTCACCCTCCGGAGCAACTGGGCAGTTGGCCAAGAAATAACTGAGAGCTGATCATTACGTGAATTTTGTTTGATCTGTTCTATTGGTTGCGTGAAAAGTAGGATGGGAGATTGTGAAATGCATTTTGCTCAGGGTGAAGAACTACCTAAGGCTGGTCCTGCCAGGTGTGCTGATGGGTGGATGAATTGCATATTTCCAGGGTTTAAAGTCAGACTGGGTGGTGGGGGAACCTCCAGATGTTGGTATTTCTGAGACTGAGAGCAGTGCTAATCTGGCACGGTAAAGCCGACAGAAACTGGCAAGTTAAACTGGATTTACAGCTGCTTTGCATTGCTAAAACAGGCAAAGCAGCCAGAACATATCAGTGGATCTGGCCTATAGATTTCAGTGAGGTTTCTCTGTTTAAGTGGGGAGAGAATATAGTTCTGTAGTTGGAAGTTGGTCAACCGCTCTCCTCTTGCTGTGCCAGGAGGAATAAAATTTGTCTCTCTCTTATCTGCCTTTTTTTTTTTTTTTTTTTGACTAGCAACAGGAATATTTTTTTTCTTAAAAACAGGGCTTGCTTTCATTGAAATGGGAAACCTGTCTTTAAGATTCTACTTGGGGGAAATTTGTCCCTGTTCAGGAGACCAGTGCAACATGGGTAAATCTTTTCTAAGAGAATAAATAGAATTGAAATTATTGAATGACCCTGTCTTGACATTGTGCAAAGGGATGGATTTCATCCTCGAGGCAGCAGAACTGCAAAGTAAGAAGGTGTCATCTTTAAACAGCCACTTTCTTAGGGAGAGCAGCACTGGTAAGCCTGAGCCACTTGCTAATGCTGCATTTGACACTTCCCCAAATTTGTTGTTGTGGCTTCTAGTTTCTGCACAGTCCTTCAAAGCAAAAAAATAGACGTACCTCCTTAAATACTAGCATAGGCTTCCCAGATTATGTGGCACTTCTGTTTTCCTGACTTTTGACAGAGGGACTGTGCTTACAACCTTGAATGAAGAGAAGGAATCACTCCAGCCAGAGTGTAGTAAGGGAGGTGAAGGATTCCTGTGTAGGTGTCCTGACCTGGTATAACCCTCCCAACAGGCTAGCTGCTGTTTGTAAGCACCTTCCCAGTGGAGCACCACATTCTGCTTGGCAGGAAGGATGAAGAGAAAGCACCAAGAGGAACATCAAAGAAAGAAGAGAAGGAGGAGAGAAATCAAGGACAGGAAGAGTGAGGAAACAGCAAAGGCAGAAGGGCAAGCAGAAAAACAACAGGGGGCTGGGAAGAGCACAGCACAGGAAAGAGATGATGCTCTGGTGCCTATGAGAGAAGAGTTGTTTTTCAGATGTGTTGTAGACAAAAAAAAAAAAAGCAAGAAAAATTAAAATACATGAAATGGGAAAGGATAGCAAAGTGATGAGGGAGAAGAATTCAGATTGACATGAACAGAAAAAAATACAGAAAACACACATGAATTAATTTCATACACTGGTCCAGCCAATTTTAAATAGTAGCTGCTAAGTTTGTAGCAGCAAGACCTTATGACATTCTCCATGTGGAGGTTTTGGGGGCTGGTGGGGAGCAGTGGAGCCACATTGGGTGGCTGCTGCAGGCACCAGATTGGATAATTGGAGGCAGATCTCTTCTGTGCACCTTGACAAGAAGCCTAAAGCCAGTATGAATATCCTTGAGGAAAATTGCCCATCCTGCATTTGAAGACTGGCAGTGAGAAAAACGTGTCCGGTTCTCTCTGAAGATGTCTGAGGAAGGGCTGTTGCCATGCAGGCAGGGATAAGGGCTCTGTCTAGATCCCTCTTCTTCCACTTGTTAAAGCTATCTAGGCTACCAGAAATAAACAGCTGAATGGAAATTTTAGTTCTGGCTGTGAAAAGAAGCTTTTGAATGAATTCTAACATCAAATAATGAATGTCTTCTTTCCTCCTCCTCTCCACCTACTTTGTTCCTAAACATTAACATTTCATGTCACTTGAGCTAAGTTCAGTGTCAGACTCACCAGATCCTGCAGAAAAATACACCCCTCTTTTGTGGCAAGCTGGAGAAGATGAGAGGCTTGTGGTGTTTTTCCTTTTCAGTCTTTGCTCCACTGGGAGAAGCAGCTAAGGCTGTGTGAAGCTGTCTCCTTCCCACTCTCCTCAACTTCGCTCCTAAAAATGCTTCTCCCTCAATGGCTTTCCTGCTTCTCTGAAGGAGGCATGGCTTGGCCCACTTATTGCCATTGTTTGCCAGGGGATGTTTTCTCAGATTGCGGTGACTTTCATCATGATAGGAGGCTGAAGAAGGTTGCTGTGGAATAAGTCATGGGCACTGCTAGCTGTGCCATTTGAAAATCGTTACTTAAGCATGAAAGAGAAGAGGAGGATTTGGAATTATGAGATTTAAACCCTGCCCAAAGCCCCAAACCTCCAAATCATTTCTGTCATTTCTGCTTCCTGTGTTCTAAACACTTGGGCTGTACTTGCTTTATATTTTTAAACTTTCCTCCTGAACCACAAAGGTGAGAAATACCCTTTCCCTGAAATAGGTTATTTTGTGGGCAGCAGTACCAGTGTGTGTTCTCCCATAGCCCTCTCCCTTCCAGCCTTCTCACCCACCTCCTTTACACGGCTGCCAGCAGTGAGGAGGCTGCAGGGTGGCCGTGCAATACCTGAGGGCTGAGCTCAGGGCATCGGTCTGTCTTTCCTCCTCAGAGCCAGATACAAATTTTCTCGCGACTTGTGAGAATGTAAGTACTGAAATTTAGTTAAATTTGTTGTCTAGGAGAGAAGAAATGAATGTCTGCAGAGGTGGAGAAATGTGCATTCACATAGTGGTTTGTTGTACGGGAAGGGCCATGGTTCTCACTGGGCAGTCGCATCTGAAAAAACGCAGTATGTGGTAGTATTTCCAATAAAGATGAATGTTGTTATGGTAAAAGCATGGGGACCCGAGCTTACCTGAAGACCTTAATAATTTTTCCTGCTGTAGAGAAAGCAGGTGGTGAAGAGGCACAAGAAGGAAATGTTGGTGAAAACAGACCTGTTGACAGTGAGCACAGGTGTGTCACCTTTGGTGGAGTGAGTAGGGGTGTTCCTGTCTCGTATTGTAGTTACTCAGAGATGTGCTGATACTTGCTTATTTTGATCAGTGATGAAAAACAGAAGCAAAAATATTAAAGTGGCTGTGGGGTGCTGTAATACAAGGCTGAATCACCTGAAGTCAAAGCCAGTTTGAGGTGGAAATATAAATGGCTGATGTCTGTGTAACCTCAAATCTCTGAACCTATACCTGAATTTACTTCTCAGATGTTAGAGGAAAAATCACCTTTTCTACAGATGCAGTGTGAGCAGGGCAGCCATTTCTGCATGACAGGAGGAGGTTTTTGTCCTTCCTTCACCTTGGTGTCCAGTCCAGCCATTAGGAATCAAATTTAACTCTCAGTGTTTGTTTCAGGTCCTGTGAGTCTTTAATTCTTTTCCAGCAGTAAAACAATTATTTTGGATAGACATACTAGTTGTTTGTTAATTTGTTTATAATCAGTTTTCCAAGAGGTTGCTTTGATGTGGGAGGAACTGCATTCTTTGGGTGCAAACGTTCGCTGCTGACTCTCTTCTTAGTCATTAAGAGATGTTTTTCACATTAAGGCGCCTTTACTTTTAAGGAAAAATGTCAAGCATCTTCTGATACCAGACATACAAAATGTGTGGTTGCCTAAACAGAAACCGTTTGCTGAGCTGCAGCACGTGAGGGCAGAAATGGCCAAGACCAGTCCAAGCCTTTGCCAGCCTTCCCGGGAGAGGCTGAACAGCCACCCCATCCCCTCTGGTTGCCCTGCTGCTGGAGCCGCCTGCACCAGCCCCCAGGACCTGAGACCTCATGGATGCTGGTTCCAGCTACCGACCTGTATCTCTGCCGATATACCTCCACACTAAAAGATGTCACAGTTCTGTTCCAAAAAGAGCGTGTCTATTTTTTTTTTTTTTTAAATTCCCTTACCACCTTTTTGTATTTTTCAGCTGCAGCTCTTTTAAGGCTCCCTGCCTCTGCAGTTCTTGCCTTTGTATAGGTTATTTCTGGAAACTGGGGAGCCAGGAGGAGGGATGAAATTTAGGGGAGTTAACTGCAGTAGAAGCAGAAAGCTCTTTCCCTTGGTGTGCTCTTTCTTCCTTCTCCTTTCTTCTCGTGACCTCTGTGGTCCGACCCTCATTGCATCACTCGTTCCAGGGCAAGCCATAGCAAACGCTCTTTGTGCCCAGTGAGGGACTTCTTCCCACACAGAGGCGTGCTGGTTTTCAAGCCATGCTTGCCATGGCCTCCCTGCAGCAGCCATTGTTTCTCTTCTGCTTTTCTGGGTCAGCCAGTTGACCAAAAGTGTTAGGTGGTCAAACAGCGTTTTGAGAGCTGTGAAATACTGGTAGCACTTGGGAGGTTATGTGCCTTAGGGTAAATTGTATGCAGAGAAGAATGTGTTTCCTTCGTTATTTCCTCAGTGGGGCAGCCCCATCTAGGTGGTTTGCTTTTTCTTGAAATGTTGGCATGTTTTTACATCAGAAGTGCTACATGCCAATTGCCAAGAAAAAACAAATATTTTTGAAGACTGGGGGAATAGTGACTGAAACCTGATCTGTTGGGGAGACCAGGAGCCCACCTTTCAGCTCTGGGACATGGGGCAGGTAGTGGTGAGTCTGAACCCCCAGACTGACTGAGCTCTTGTGCACAGGTGCAGTCGCTTCACATCTTTCATTTTGAACACAAAAATGTAGGGAGAAATTTTCTGTGAAGGAGCACCCAAGGACTTTCATTTTTCTGTGCAAGCTTTCTACAATCACTAGTGTATAGAAAGACATTGACCATACAGTAGGTCAGGCTGCCCTTTTGGTAACTGAGACAGTGTTCGGATAATTGAGATGCCTGTGATTGCCCATGAAAATTTGCTGATGTTTACACTGCTGTCAGGTATTGAAGTCACACCATAATATTTATTGTGGGATCTTGCAATGGATTTTAAAATAGATCGATATCACAGCACAAAATGGGAATTTTCCTCATTTTTTCTGCAGTTATGAAGATGCCTAAATAGCAGTATAGTGCAGTAAATGTTAAACATTAAAAGCTGGCTTTGTGTGTACTGATAAAAGTAGATGGGTAGAGGAGGAAGTAACTTGAGTTTGCTTGGTAAAGTTGATAGGAGCATGGTGGAAATCAAAGCAGGGGATTATTGTAGACTCAAAGCAGTAACATGCCATCTTTGAAGGATGGGTTTGGGTCAGCGACATAAGAGATGATAATGAGGAGGACTTTAACCCTAAATAGAAAAAATAAAGAGGCAGGTGATTCTATACAAGAAGCTGCACAAATGATGGAAAAAGTCAGCCAAATATAGAGGGAATGAAGTCAACAGAACATGAAGTACTCTCTTAAAATACACAGAAATGGAAGGGGTTTTACTGCTATGCTATGGCAGAGATCAATTAAACTGTACAGAATGGTTATGCAAAATGTTCACTGTAGGGAAATCACCATTTTCCGTAGATTCTAGGAAGGAGTGCTGGCACGCCGCCGGCAGTGATTTATTTTCACCCAGTCCCGGTGCTTGTGGCTGGTACTCAAAGAAATCTTCCAGGGTAAATTATTTATTTAATTAAGAACAGCCACAGTTGTACTGAGAGACTGGCAGCACAGCAGCAGGAAGTCTGTTAGAGATTAAGTCTAACTTCTTACAGATAGGCTGCTTATGTATACTATAAATTATTAAAATCGTAAATAAGTTGTATGTTGGCATTTTTGTTTAAGCTTATTATCAGCAGTTCATAATACTGTATGCGGTGTATGTACTGCAATGCATTGTAGTCCTCTAATTTCTTGATTAACTAATCTAGAGGGTTGTGCAACAAGGTAAAACATCAGATTTTTGGTAACTGAACTTTTGAACTTTTCATAAGAAAAGGAGATGTCAGTACAAAGAGTCAAATTTATGTGTAAGCATGAGCAACCCAAAAACTTTTATTGCAGTAGGCATTCCCATAAGAGCAGAGAGAAATCCCCCTCTTCTTTCACCAGTTAGACAAGGTAATGCTTTCTTCTCAGTTTAACATATTCCAGAGATAACAGTTATAGCTGGTGGTTTGAGGGAATCCCAGGGAGAGGAATTTTAATATAACTAATGTGAGAAACTGTTGTTTGAGGAGAAATCCCTGGAGAGTCTCTACAAGATTTCATATTGTTATCTGTGTTGTTTAAAAAAAAAAAAAAAGGTGAAACAATGTGATATGATAATTGTGCTTTTATCAATAAATTTGATTTTTGAAGAATACATTCTGAGTTTGATCCTTGCTTTCTTTTGCTGACTGTTGAGTAATAAGAAAAAATCTTGCAACAGGAAGAGAAGGCACCTCTTTTAGAGGAAACCACTCATGGATTTCAGCTGTATACTTTGGCATGAAGGAAAAAAATGGACTAACGTTTTGAAATATTATCATAAATCGGCAGTTTTGAAACATCGGACATACTTGGTTTTGGACAGGCCTAATAAGCAAATCAACACAGAGCTAAATTCACCTTCCATGGGCCAGTTCCCCTTTTGGTGGGTGGTGGCAGTGGGGGCCAACAGACAGGCTTCCAGCAGTGGAGGTGGGGCTCTCTGCTTTGCATGGGGTGTTTTAGACCTTCCTCACTCCTCCTGACTTCCTCCCTGGTCCTGCTGGCTGCCTGCTGGTCCTCGCTGAAGCTGTCAGCAGCAACATCCAAAACACCCCTTGACTTTGAGAGGTCGTTTTTTCTCTCTGCAGCCATGGCTTTCCAGTGCTGCTGAAACTTGGAGCAAGCAGGTGGTTGGGGATTGAGGAAGGGTTTCCCACTGTCCTGACTGTGGTTTCATGTCCTGGAGGGGCTGCTTCTGCTACCTGTCCTCTGTGACATCCTGCCTGAGCCCATGCTGAACTGGTTTGGGCAGCTGGATGGGGCAGTGAGTGGTTGGGTAGCCTGGGGTTTGTAATGGAACCTTGGATTGGCTCCCCATGGGCACAGGAAAACTCTAGAGCTGTCAGGAGCCATGGCTGGGGTTGCAGTTCACCATTGGACTGACCTTGCCAGAGCATGAAACTGCATCCTCAAAGTGTAGATCATATCTTGTATGTGCAAGGTTATTCGCACCTGAGTACTATGTTACATCATCACGGTAATCAAGAATGGATGCTGAGAAGATAAAGATGAAGGACAGCAGTGTTTCCTATGCTGCCCTTTTCCACACTCCACTTTTGATGGCCCCAAGTCACTCTCTGTGTTCCCTTTCTAGATGGAGTTAGAAATGGTTATACATTCAGAACTGGCCTTTTATTGGCAGCACCTGTGAACAATCAAAGATTGTGCAGATTTGCAATCAAACTTCAAACTGAAATAAATGTGATTTCAGAATAGTTTGTTAGCAGTCATTGTATTTTTTGTGTCACACTATCTCCTAGGTACTCCTAGTTACTGTGCTCTGGAATCACAGAATCACAGAATGGTTTGGCTTGAAAGGCATGTGTGGAGATCATCTAGTCTAACGCCCCTGCCATGGGCAGGGACACCTTCCACTAGACCAGGTTGGTCAAAGTCCCCTTCAACCTGGCCTGGAACACTTCCAATAATAGGACATCCACAGCTGCTCTGGGCAACCTGTTCCAGTGTATCACCACCCTCATTATAAAACATATCTTCCTTATGTCTAATCCAAACCTATCCTCTTTCAGTTCAGAACTGTTGCCCCTTGTCCTGCCGCTACAGATCTTGGTAAAAAGTCTCTATCTTTCTTCTAAGTCCTCTTTATATATTGAAAGGCCACAATAGGGTCTCCCTGGAGCCCTCTCTTCTCCAGGCTAAACAATCCCAGTTCTCCCAGCTTTTCTCTGTAAGAAAGGTGTTTCATCCCTCTGATAATTTTTGTGGCCTTCCTCTGGACCTGCTCCCACAGATCCACGTTTGTCTTGTGCTGGGGACCCCTGAACTGGATGCAGTATCCAGGTGGGGTCTCACAGGATAATCATCTCTCTGAACCTGCTGGCCATTCTTCTTTTGATGCAGCCCAGGGTACAGTTGGCTTTCTGGGCTGCAAGCACACATTGCCAGCTCATACCCAATTTTTTATCTACAGACATCCTCAAGTCCTTCTCTTCAGGGCTGCTCTCAATCCATTCATCTCCCAGTCTACTGATACTGCAGGACCTTGCACTTGGCATTGTTGCAGTTCATGAGGTTTACGCTGGCACACTTCTGAAGCCTGTCAAGGTCCCTCTGGATGGCATCCCATCTCTCAATGGCACCACTCAGCTTGGTATCATCCACAAACTTGCTGAGGGTGCACTCAATCCCACTATGTCATTAATAAAGATATTGAACAGTATCAGTCCCAATATGGGCCCCTGAGGGACACCACTTGATACTGATCTCCACCAGACATTGAGCTGTTGACTACAACACTCTGTATGTGGCCATCCAGCCAATTCCTTATCCATTGAACAGTCCATGCATCAAATCTGTATCTCTCCAGTGTAGGGAGACAGGTATGTTGTGTGAGACTGTGTCGAAGACCTTAACAGAAGTTAAGATAGATGGCATCAGTTTCTCTTCCCTTATCCACAAATGCAGTCACTGTAGAAAAATATATGTAGAATAAACCTGTCATGTTTTGATGGCTAACTTTATTTGGTCCCTTCAAGTCAAGTGGCATACATATGATATGGACAGGCTGCTGAGACTACCATTATTTTTCATCATGATATTGTAAAAATACTTTTAAAGAATTTTGGTAAAGAACAGAACTCAAAAATATTTTAAAGTAATATCTTGGAATAAGAAAGTACACTTTCCTCAACTTACAGTGACTCAACTGTAAACAAGCTAGTTATTTAACAGACCCAAACTGAGTACAGTGAAAAGAAGAACCCTCAGATCCTTTTGGTGCATCTGCAGAAGAGGCTACTGCTGTGAAATGCTAATTTCTCACTTCAAGAAAACCTGTTTCCAGGTGTTCAGGCAACAGCTTTCCTTAGTTTCATGGCTTGATTTGCTTTAAAACTCTGACATAAACCCTGTAAGTTACTCTTAACTGTGCTACCAAATGTAACCAGTTTAGACTATATAATAGGTAGTGATAATTTGAAATTTAACTTTAAGTGTACTTACTTCCAAAAATAAAAATGTTGCTTTTCATGTTAAATATCTAAAATAAGCACAACTCCCACCACCACCATCCACTGTTAGATTTCATCTTAGATTTCTTCAGGGGTGTTTGCATGCAAAGGGAAGTATCAGATTCCTACTTCCAAATAGAGAAAAATCATTATGTAGTTTCAGAAGCCTCCACTTCTATAATATTTTAATCTTGCTTTTCAGTTATAGTCAATATTACCTGTTTTGCCAATGCTAGCATTGGGAGAAAAGCCCTAAGAGATTCATGTGCCGGCAGAATGAGAATAGCGTGACTATTTTTATGTTTCTGACATCAGTGTCCTGGTTTATCTAATGTTGTATGACACGGTGACTAAATGCTCCATGCTATTCCATCCTCAGTGAGCCAAACATCTTTTCCAATATTTCCCCTTGTTTCAGAAGATCTAGAAACTTCTAAAAAATAGTTTGCTAGTTTGGGCTGTTCACTTACTGTCTGTTTGGAAAGCTAATAGTCTCTTTTCATAAACAATATTCTTACGCCACATTGATGTATATTTGTAATTGGGTACTCCTGGGTCAGTAAGAGAGAATTCATCAGCTTCCTACTTCAAATATGGCATTTTTAAAGCTATCATGAAGCTTTGTTACAACAGGACTTCTCTGAACTATTTTATTCTTATTTAGATGGGTACATTTATTACTGTCATGGTTCCTATACTGTCATTTACCCGTTTCCATTATTTTTTCTCTTTATTGAAAAGCAATACATTTTTACTGTGGGGAACAGTAAAAGCTGCTCCTACCAGGTTCTCATTTTTCCACATCTCCATTTACCCCATAGATTACACTTTCACTGCCCATCTGTCACATTCCCACATCTGCACCTATACTGTACAAGGGTTTGGAGGGTTCCTTTGTGTTTCAATAAAACAGGCTTTTGAAAATTCTGTTGGCTTCCAGAAGTAGTTGCACAAATCAGCCTCGTGCTAGGTCTCCTGTATGAGAACTGACAGAACTGACAGCTGGCTGTAAAAAAAAAAAAAAAAAAAAAAAAAAAAAGAGGAAAAGGAAACTGCCAAATATTTCACTTTTCAAATGAAGTAAAATGCCTGCTTTACGTGAACAAAGGGTTCTGACTATTCCTTGTTCAAACAACCCCTTGGTCTTTTAATGATGTAGAGATTTGGATTGCATCCCCTTAATAAGTATTGACCAAGCCTGTGGTGTCCTTCTCCTGGGGATGTGTGAAAGTAAGGTTAGCTGTAATATTGTAGTAAGGCGCTAGAGAAACAGAGCCCCAGCACCCTTCCAAAATGTCTGACCACTGTGATTAACATATTCTGTGTTTCAACAGGCGTATGGCACGTGGGAAGTTAACTTTCCAAGCACAGCTGGATGTTGCAGGAGCAGCTTGGTGCTTCCCAAACATTTGAGCAGTTACTGCTTTACAGTTGCTGCTCAGACACAGAAATGAGAGCGTGTATGCTGCAGCTTTCTTCTTCCCAATAAAGGTATAAACAGACCTTTTGAGAATCACGAATGCAGCCCTAAAAGTTAGTCAGTCTCACAGTATTTACGTTGAGCTTCAGATCCTGGTCTCCCTTCTATGTTTACTTTGATTAATTGTTGATATGGTGCTATGGACATCTCTGTGGCTAAATGCACAGAGACAGACAAGTCTGGCCAGCCTCTGCCTCGTGCAGCTGGGCAAGGAGGAAGCGAACAGAGCTTTAACCCTGCTTTCCACGCAGCCTCCCCACTTCTCATGTCCTCTGAGTGGCCGGTGGTGTGACTCACAGCAGATGCACTCGCTGGTGGAGTTGCCAAAGAGCCGTCCTGGCAGCCTGTGCTCAAGCGGGCACCTTGTGCGGCTCCTCCTTTGAGGCCGCCGCACCACAGGCATGGTACCTCCTGGGGCAGCTCTTCCTCATCAGGGAATTCCTTCTAGCCAGGGGATCTCCTGATTGGGATTTAGACATCGTTTTGTTTGCCTCACCTGTCATACTAGAGGTAGTGTCCAGGGTACGTGCTAGTATCCCTGCCTCATGGTTTTTGCACCTTTGAGGATGCAGCAGTGCTTCAGGCATGTCCCTGCAGTAGCCATGCAGCGCTGTGCTCATGGGGCCGTGTACCTCAGTCGTACCTGATACAGCCCTCGTGGGGAGGGGCTGGGGGGAGAGGGAAGGGGGTGGGTGGAACGGGGCGCACATCTCTTCCACAGATGTCAGTGAAAGATGAGGCAAGCTCTCCACTTGGCTCAGGCTTGCGTGATGGCGAAAGGGAGGTCCCAGGCTGTGAGTTGTGAAACTGTGTGATCCATCGCTGACTAACGTTACGTGAATTTCAGAATGGGTGGCAAAACATAATATATGGCTTAGAAGTTGTTTAAAGGCTCCTGACGAAGGGGGGATTATAATACTTCTGAAGGGATGAGAGGCTTCGTGTGTTTCATGTGAAACATTGCAGGTTATATTTTCCCATGGAATTTGCAAACTTGCCACTTCACAGGTTCTTGGTGATTCCATATTATACACCTTTATATCTCTTCTATTTTTCATGACACTTGTGTTATTTATTGTAAGAGCTCCTACAATTGAGAGTACTAGGAGATTTGAATGTTTTGACTGTCATATCTTCTGTAGGAAGCGAATTGTTTTATTCCAGGGCATTGCACTGAGTGGGCACCAGTGAAAGACCTGGGAATGACAGGAAGAGAAAAGAGAGAACTGTGCTAGATGTCTGCAGCAAATTGGCTAGGATAATCAGCTAGAGGGCACCAATGAATATTTCTTCCTAGGGCTGTTAAATTAGGCCATGTGGACTGCCAGCATATAGATGCATGAGGGAAACGTGAGGGCTTTGCAAAACAGTTGTGCTAAAAATTTTTGGTGTTATTTTTTAACAATGTTATCACAGGTGAAGAAAGTGAGGTAGAAGTTTGTATCCTGGGATATTTCTTTCTCTTAATTTACAGGGTAAATGCTACAAATCTTCGAGTGTTTGTTTGGCTAGGTAATGCTTTCCAAAAGTATGTCAATGAAGTAGGCATCAGAATCATAAAATACTTTCCTATATTTAGATTTTAGGTATGCAGTAGAAAGTCATTAACTTTTAGACTCCTAAGCACCAAAATTGCTTCTGAAAAGGGGTCTTGGCTGTTAAAATCAGTTAATTGAAAAAATAAAGATTTTAATATTGCCAGAAATGCACTGTCAGTGTTTTGCCATCAGCAGTGTTAGTAGGCTCAGTTATCTCCTAGTAAGTTTGGTTGCTGTGAGGGCATGAGAAGGATCCTGAAGCTGTCGAAGGGGGCAGGAGTGTAACCAATTACCAGTTAATTGGTTAATTTAGAGAATTAAGTTTTTAACTTGTTACGAATGCCAAAAAAAAAATCCAGTTGCACAGAATCAGAGTAATTTAGACTAGAAGGGATCTCTGGGGGTCATCTTTCTAGCCCCTGTTCAGAGCAGGTGCATGGTACATGATTTTGCATGCCTTTGATAATTTACCTTTGCCTGTTTTTGATTTGTGTAAGAAAAAATAACTATTCAGGTCTTTTTTTGAGTAATAGAGAGGCAAATGCCAAAGAGGGGTAAAAATTAAGCCAAAAGTATTTTATAGAGAAGTTGATGGAGATAGCGTTGAAGTGTCACCAAAATAACCCGCACCATTTCACATATATTGATTTTATTTTTAGAACAAACATTGCTCTTGGGTAGCACAGGGGACTTAGTTTGAGCATTTATCAATTAATTTTAAATTGCCCTTTTCATTGCTGGCTAATATAACGAAGGAGTTGGTAAATAGTAAGAGCAAAGGCTATACAGCATTTTGTAGCCAGTGGTTCTGTTTAGACTTAATCCCTATAATGCAGTGTTAAAATTTACAAAACAGCTTGTAATTGCAGTAGTTTATTTAAACCAGCTATTTGTGGTTATGTCTGCTGAGGAAACTTAAACTTCAACGTTCCCCAGCCATCTAATAGCAGCAAATTGACTGCGGGTCTCTTGTAAGAATATCTAAATGTAGGCTGTTGAATAATCCCTTTGGGGGCCCTGTAACTATTTTTGTGCCTGGATATGCGTCATCAGTGGGTATTTTCTCTGGTGACTAGCTTACATCAGTAGGTCTCCTACCATACACTCTATCAGTGAGTGACTTATGATTGATGGGAGTCACGGCTGCTGTTTAGCTTTTATCTGTGACCTCAAATAATGGACAACAGGAATTTCCAGGCTGTTAAATTCCTTGAATGACTGAAGACACGGGATGGCTCTGCTGATAAATGCAGGTAGTACCCAGATACTGGGTGTTCACTGGGGGCCGAGGCGGGGAGGAAGGAGAGGGGGGTTCCTCGGCTGCAAGGCGGTGAATTCCGGCTCCAGCGCGTAGTCAAAAGGTACGCTCCCCCGGACGCTGGGGAAGCGGCTGCTCCGGAGGACTGCCAAGCGACCGCGATGCTCTAACTCCCCCCAGCTCTCCAGCCATACGTCTCCGCCGGTGGCAGTGGCGTTTCAATGTGTTTAACAGGCTGATCTTTAGGGCAGATTGTCGGTCCATTTTATCCCAGGGAGACGTGCAGTTTGCAGCTCTGTGGAGGCAAATGCTGTGGAATTTTCAGCTACAGCCTGATTTTCTTAACCCTTTTTGTTACTGCCCGTGAGCAGCGAGCGGATTTACTGAGTGCTTAGCCCAGGTGCTATCTGGGCTAAATCTGAAGGTGCAGTAGGCTATGTGGTTTTAAGGTTAAGTTGCACCTGCCACAGTGACCCACTGAGCATGCGGCCATAGTTCATTTCCTGGTGTTCAGTAGTTCGTATTACGAAAATAAGGACTGCAGATACTAAAGTATCCCCTCTTTCTCCTTCCACTCTGCCTTTTTGTCAGAAGCTGACATGTGAAATGGGGCTGCAAGACAGCTACGAGATTTTTGTGAGGGTTACCTGTGATGAATTTAGCATCTTGAGTTAGCCCCACGGCAAGGCACTTTGTAATTTCTTCTTCTTTCCCCCCTGTTCTTCCCTTTCTCTCCCAGGCTCAGTCCCTTTGATACAGCTGTGATAGGAAACAGGAGATCAGCTCTCTGTGAACTCGAGCTCAGAAGTCTCTCAAGCCCTTCTCCTGGCAACCAGGGAGTAAAATGACAGACATGGATCCTCTTGGTGTGATTGATGATTAAGAAAAGTCCTTAATGCTGTTTATTGCGTGGCATTGTTTGGCTGAGGGAGGATAGCAGCTGGATCCAAATTCCTCCTTACCACTTCTTCCTGTTGGCAGGTGGCCCTCTGCATGGGCTGGGCTGGCAAACTCTCACGCGGGTCTTACTTATTTGAGTGGCTACTATTGTTTTTCACTCAGGTGACAGCAGATTGGGTTTTGTGCAGAATTTTGAGACTCGAAAACTTTCAGAGGGAAATCAGGAGCTTCGTTTTAACTTGCCTGTGTGTCTCCTCCTCCGCATGTACTAGCCCAGAGGTCGTAGTTAATGAATGAAACCAGGCTTCCTGCAGGAGCCAGTTAACCCATGTCTGTGCATCTGCTGACACAGTGCTTACATAAAACTGCCTTCGGTGGCAGTGCATGTGCTGGCGTAGTGTGGCTGCCCTCACTCTGAGCCATACAGGTTATGTATACCTTTCCATTCCTTGGAGACAGGTGCTTGGTACAACACACACGCCGGGTCTGAAGCAGGTTTCCTCATCTGCTTTCTGTCTAATTGAGTGCTGGCTAAGAACTGCATCCGACAGAAGTAGTAGGAAGAGAAGTGGCAATTAAAAAGAGGCTTGGAAGATCAAGGGAGAGGAGGGAATGAAAAGGTTTTCATTGAACTGTGATTTACGAGTATACTCTTTGTTTCTATATCTTTCGGGGATTTTTTTCAGTCACTTCAGTAGGACTTTGTGATTCATGACAAACTAGTTATATAATTCAAAATCTGTAAAAGGTTAAGCACAAAAAGCTTGATGAATCTTGAGTAATTTCCATTAAAATTCAGTGAATTTTCCTGGGGTACTGTGCTTAGAAAATGTAATGTTTGCGAACTGGTTGGTATTGCTATATGTATTGTTTGCCACAGTTTTCTAGAAATCATTATGCCCAGCTATACATGAATGAGTTTTTGGCTAATTTTGACCCCCTTTTCCCCTGGTTTTAGGAGGATTGTATTTTAGGGTAGTTGATAGTGTTTTAGGGTAGCTTTCATTTGCAGTGTTTGTGTGGAAGCTCAGCATCACCAACTTTCCAGAACAGCTCCGCAGGCCTTCAGAACATTTCAGAAATGGTCGTTACTTGCTAGGAAAAAGCGTTGGCAAGTTGCCTGCCATTTCCTGATGCTTGGAACTGGGGCTATCTGCAAGGCAGAGGGATGAAGTCCAAACTGACGTGTGGCACTGTGTGTAGGTACCTCCCTGTGAGCTGTGACAGAGGTGTTGTGCTGGGGACAAACTAATGTAGGTGTGCTGACTCTGCAGTGAAGTCACACCAGGTGGATGCCTGGGTTCATATGCCTACTCCCTCTGTTGACTTAAGTGACAGTCAATGCAAGCATCAAGTTCTGCTTGCACAGCTTGAATTGTGGAGCAATGTCTGCGGTGGCTAAAGCCTTGTTTGTCCAGAAGAGCCTTCACCTGTTCAGTGGCCACCTTTAAAATCCTGTCAGTTGCCCTGGACAATAGCTAACCAGGTATTTAATCTAGTTAAAATAAGTAGGTGTGAGCAAGGGATACGGCACATTCACTGGAAGTCAAAGCATCTGCTGCTGCATCTTGTAATAAGTCTACTGGCAGACCTTTCCGTCTTCCAGCAAAGCGTGTTGGTGTTTCAGTGTGCAGCTACTTCTCAGTGGGCACAGGACTGTAATTACCATACCTGGGAGGTGAAAACAGAGACTGAATCTGACACGGCAATATCAGGGGCTTAATTTTGAAATTTTTTTAAAGATTAAATACAATTCATTTCTCTCCTACCTGTTAAATCTATGACTGGACACTGTACAGATGCTGTAGTGTCAGGATATTTGTGGAGGGTCATAACAATGAATTGGTATTTAATAGTTTTGTATAATTTCGACAAAGTACTCTCAGTGCTTAAATACTCTTGAGAATAAAGAGGTGCACTGGGATAGGCAGAACAGCAAAGGTAATACGAAGCTCACCTTGCCCATGGCCCTCCCTTCTGACAGCACTATCTTGTTTGAGGAGTGACTGTATGGAGCAGGCAGTGCTGCTCAGTCATTAGCAGAGTTAGCAAGTAGAGTTATGTTGCTACTGTGAGCCAGCTATAAGCTGTAAAAGTATTCTGAAATATGAGGCAAAGTAGTGGTTTCACTACTTCAGGGCACATAGTGTCTCTTGATTGTGTTAGTTCAAAATCTTCTTACTAAAGTCATAAATACTTGATCTCTCGGGGTGATCTTTGTGTTTGTCCCATTGAAATCGATGAACCAGTTCCTCGATACTAGAAAACTCCAATTTTGATCAGCTTGTGTGAGGAAGGGCTTGGATAGTTTCACTGGTTTGTTCAGGGTTTTGTTTCTTCAGTTGTCATGGAAGAAATATAGGTTAGCCATTTAGACATTATTTTGCTGCAGGGTGAAATAAGTAGTTACTCACAAACATTGCTGATGTTTGTAGTGAGTGGAGTAATAAAGAGTGAAGAGGAAGAAAAGCAATGCAGTGAAATAGTATAAGGAAAATACAGAGTAAAGAAAAGTTAGCAAAGTGGAAAAAGGTATTGGTATTTTGGTTTTGTGCTATTTAATATTTTTTAATGCAAATGATAAAATAAATGAAGAGCCTTCTATCTTTTTCGATGTTATTGTGTACAATAATGTGAATGAATGAGTCAGATAACACTTCAGCTCTTCCTGCACACTCTGTGCCTGATGACCTTGGTCCTGAAAACTTTGCTCATCAGCTCAGTCCCTCCTGCGGGTGGCCAGTGACTTTCATAAGACTGTTGGAGATCCAGGACCAGGCTGTCAGTAAATTAATAGATTTGTAAATGTTACCCTGGCATCAAGTTAGTTTGAAAGGAATCCACCCATTTGTTTGCACGTGGGGAAGGAGAAAGAAATTACTACAGGTGAAGCCTGTGTACTGTGGCAGATGGGAAGGTACCTCCTTTACATTACGTCAGTAGATTGGTACCAGCTCCTGTAAACTGTGGCAAAATCTTTTCTTCGTCCCCTGTTTTGTTTCCTGTATATACTCAGCACAGTAATTCCTGTAGGGATTTTTGCTCTTGGCAGTATTTCTCTTTAGTGCCACAAAGTGAGCATTTTTTGTGCAGGACCTCAAACAGCTCAACAAGTTGTGTGCTGCCAGTGACTCAGCGCAGAGTCCCTGTCCATCTGCTTGCAGCCACAAGTGCTCCCTACCAGCCTCCTATTTTCAGATGCAAAGCTGTACGTAAATCCTGAGATAGGAGTGGGGAAGGGACAGGGTTATTCTGGGTAAAGAGGTCCTGTACCCCAAGGAGACAGCGAGGGAAGAAGCTCCATTTCAACCCAGGTTAAGTCTTCCTGAGACACATCCTGGCCCTTTGCAGGGAGTTCAGATTGGCTTGGAAACTTGGTGTAAAGGAGGCAAGAAAGAAATGCCATGCACTGACATTCCCAGGAACCTTGATAATGTCAGGACACCTGACAGTACACTGGTACTTCAAAAATATCACTGTTGTGAAGGATTTACATGATACTGCAATAGCTAATAACGTGTGCAGTACAAGGCACTAATTCAAGATTGCTGTGGAGTTTGCCAAATGTCTGTAGTTTCATGTCATGACTTTGTCCCTTTGCAGACAGGCCTTTAGCATTGAGGAGTTTTCCAGAAATTTTTCAGCCTTTCTTTTTCTCAAGCACAATTGCCAGTTGCTACCCTACTAGTTAGACATAACAGCAACTAAGTTAAAAAATGAAATTCCTTATCAGGTAGTCATTTTGTTTCCACAAACTTACATACTCAAGGACAGACTCTCTGAAGATTTTTCTTCTTGTACATTTATTTATCTTTTAGGCAGTGAAGTGAATGTATGTTTGGGGTTTGCTCTGCATACTGCTTGTGACTATCTTTTTGTTCAGGGACAGAGAAGATACAAAGTCAGTTTGTGAGGTCCTGACATCTGCTGTCTCTTGGTTGGGAGGCAGGATACCAATCTGCAGTGTGAAACTCCTTCCTCCTTTCCAGGGAATTCCATTTCCATATACAAAGGCCAGCCAGAAATCTTAATCTGTAAATCTGTAATTTGGGAATGAGACAGAAATGGGGTTATGACAACTAAGAGACACAAAACACTTTAAACCTTCTTTCACTAATGTGCAGAGAGAAGTAATAGTAACCAGATTTTCTTAGTGTAACCAAATCATGGAGCATCACATGAGTAAAGAGAATAGGAACCTCTGAGGTTGCTTTGCTAGTAGATCTTAATCCTCTGTAAAGATGAGGGCCATGTGCCAATGAAATACAGTCTGTCTTTAAATGAGAACGGTGGTGATTTTTTACCCGCTTGACTCTTGTCCAGGAGCTCAGGTCTCATTCCACCAGAAGCTTGCCACTGGTTACAAGGTTGCAAAACAGAAGATCAGTTGCTTTTCTTAGTTTAGCATTTTATACCCTGATTGACATTAAATTAGATAGCATGGTGGTAAAAACATCAAAGCCAAGATCACCTAAAGGGAATCGCAGTCTCAAAGAGTATAAAGGAGTGAAATGGTGCAAGTGAGTAGAAGGAATATTAGGTTAACTACCAGGAAAAAAATCATTATGGTGAAGGTCTGTTCTCCTGATGGAAACCAGAAGACCTGGTGATTCTGAGTAACTCAAAAATGACCTGGACAAAACATTGTAAAATATACTACATAGATTTTTCTTATTTGTATATGAGATGATCTAATAGACTTTGGCCATTTCCTTTTCCTAATTTCTGGCATTCTGTGATCACTTTTAAAAAAGGTAATTTTCTTGCCTGTCTCACTGCAAGCCTTCTTCCTGAAAGTTTTTGGCACTTTCTACCACAAAGGAAGACATTTGCAGAAATCTAACATGTTGGTATTTTCAAGACTCCAGACTGATTTTTCATGGCCATATCTTGCTGTTGCTCCATTGTGAAATTCCCAGAATACTTGAAGGAAGTTTTGCATTAAATTTGTATGATATTTATATCTAGCTGCTCTTTGGAGGCTCAAGTCATATCCATGCTCTATTCCCAGAGTAGCCTTCTTCCAGTTCTTTAAAGCTACAATTTAGCTTTACAGGAAATAATAATCATGCCTACCATACTGTAACTAAAATATTCAGACACATGAATCTTTTTCTTGACTTCCTATAAAAATGTCATTTGTAGCTTTATTTTGTTTGTTCTGGTTTGACTATAATATAAACAAGAATTTATTAAAGCATTAGCTCTAAGTTGCTCTCTCTTTCTTGAGACTGCAAGGTCTTACAAAAAATATCATTGAAACTGCAGGGCAAAAACACATATTAACAGAAAAATGAATAATGAGTCTGTTTTCGTATGGATTTTCAAAAAAGTACAGCTTGTAGTTGAACTAAATGTACTATTTCTTCCACTGCAGCCAGGAAGCCCTCATAGACTTTTGACAGCGCCGCCAAAAAATTAATGCTTCAGCTGTTTAAAAGATATCAAAAGCTTGTTTGACAATTGTAATCTCTTCCAGGAATTTCCTTTCCCATTTTCCTTCCCTATAAAAACTGATAACAAGATGCTTATATAGTAGAGCTGGAAAGTCAGAGGTTTGTTACAAAGCATTGTTCATTCCTTCCAGCCTCACGAGAAGAGGCACGGCATCTCCACAGCAGGCTAGGAAATGCAGTCACTCCAGTGTGTAAGTAGCATTTGCTTCGAGGATTAACCACTTGCCAAGACAGCACAGATTTAAATGTTTCCTAAGCCATTTTTGAATTTTTATGTAACGTGGCATCCAACAGGAGAGCTGTTGGAGATGTCTGGGTAGGAGCTCAAAGCAGTGACCAAGGAAAGACAAAAACAAAAGAATCAGAGAAATACACTGCCTGTGCCACCATCAGTTGACACAGCAGAACTTAAAGGCAAGGGAAAACAGCACCAGCGTGGCCTCTCTCAAATTTCTGTCCTCCCTTTTACACGCAACAAGATGTGACAAACTGAAATGAGATGCAGCTTGAACTTTTGTTCTGAAGCGTATCGAAAAGGCATGGACTCAAAGGTCAGAATTGTTCTCTTTTCTGTAACAAATTCCCAGGACAGCTGTTAATACTACTCTGTCTTTTAAGGCTAATCTTTAATAGTGTTCACAGATACGTAATATGAAATATATAGTATTACTGTGGCTGTGGTGAGGAGCAGTTTGTTCTTCTCTAATGATAGCAAGGAGATTCTGTGTTAGGGAGAGTGAGATAATTAAAGACGGTGCCAATAAAAAAGCCACCGTGTTTGCAGAGGGTGCCCTTGTGTTCAGCAAATGCCAATTAGAGAAATGTCACTTTATGTGTACAATAGGTTATTATTGCACAAACACTTGTACAATTATGCCCTGGGTCAGAAGGGCAAGTTACCTTCGCCTCACAGCCATTATTTTAAAGCAAACAACTGTCAGGCACACAAATATCAGGCTTTGCGTAAGGGAAACAGCAAAGTAATGACTGGAAATGCAGTTAAAGAGAAAAAGAGTCAATGTAACAAGCCTTGGCATTGTGGGAGGTAATTTTCACCATGTCTGCACTCCATGGATTAGAAACATCGTCTTTATAAAAAGGACAAGCGAACACTTCCTTCCACCACTTAAATAAAGCCAATGTACTGTTACATTGTTGTGATGCTTGGAAATGGGAAGAGAATATACATTTCTTTCAGTTACTTTCTTTGATACTGAAATGTTTGTAAACAAGTTTGTGTACTTCCTTCTGTTGTGCTACCAATGGTTTGGTATCACCAACATCTTCCTGGCGTGTCCTGCTCTCAGCTCTTGTGTGGCTCTGACTGATTTCAGTAAATGGAATAAAGGGCAGTTCTGCAAGTGACCTGGTGCAAGACATGGTCTTGGATGTTTATTACCTGCAGCTGTTTGTAGGTCTTTCACTTGGTATTTTATTTTGGATGTTTTGCCTGAAGCTTCATTAGATTCGAGTCTAAAGAGGCAGAAGGCTCCGGTGGATGCTGTGGCCACCTTGGGTGCATACAGAATAGCTGTGCTATGTGTGGATTCTTGAGTTTTGCTATAAGGCTGTCAGGTTTATCTTCCTTTCTAATGTGGTTGCCATCTGTGCTTGTGCTGACTTCTCTCTAGGTCATAGGAAAGAACACATTTCATCAGGGATTGTGCTATCATCAATGACCTGAACCTTTATGCGTGCTTGAGCTCATACCTCTAGGAAGCTCAGACGGCAAAGATAGTGCAGACCTTTGTGGCAACACCTTCTGGGGTGCGTGGGCTGCCGGTTAGGTTGTCCTGCTTACCATATATGCCGAGGTATTTTCATTGACATGCTCTTTTCACAGGTTTGAAATCTCTGCAGCTTTGAAGTAGCTCTGCAGCTTTCCCTAAGGAGGAAGCACTGTGCTTGCCCGAGGACCTGCTCGAACCCAGCATCTGCTGGGGCAGGATGGGGTGACAGAAGTTAAAGGGAGAGCGTTAGTTTGAAAAATTTTATGAGATCACCATCCTTTTAAATTGGTTTACACAGATGGCTGTTGGGTTTGTTGCTTTGTCCTTGCTAAATAGTAACTGTTTATGGAAAAACTAATTGCTTTGCAGAAGGAGGTCCCAAAGCTCATGCTGTTGTTTCCCTTACTAGAGATCTTCATGTTATTATGGGCATACGAAGATTTGGCCTGAAACAGAGATTAATTATGAAACGCACAGTGAATAATTAACTGTTTGACTTGTTCCTAAGCTCTATAGTTACCAGGTTAGAAATGATTTCCCAAACTGCAGGAGATAATAGAAGGTTATTCCTGGTTTCACAACGTCTGTATTGTTAGGGCTTTGTGCTGTGTGTACTCTGACATCAGCTGATACCTACGCAAGTCGGGTCCAGCTTCTCATCCAAACCACTTCCTGGGGTTTTCTCGGGTAATGGCAGTGATTCAGAAGACACCACAGTGCCTCAGAAAGCCGTTTCTTACATGTCGCATCCAGACTGTGTGACCGGGAAGAAATGAGGCTCTTAGGAAAGAGTTTTGATCATAAAAATACCCACTTTTTTTGTTTGTTCCGCATTCAGATTTAGATGTACATTGCTTGGCTTGTGTCCTACTGACCTGTTCATAGACTTGTGGTATGTATTGTGGAATATGTGGGAATATGATGTACAATATATGTGAGGCAGGAGCCTGAGCCAGCCTCCAGGCAGAGATGCTGATTTTGCATCCACGATTGTTCCTACCTGGCAAAAAACCCACAAGAAATAGACGGGAGTAAAAATCTTTAAAGGAAATCAAATCTAAATAATGGTACTGTGCACTTTTGCAGGACTGTCTACTTAAGAAGCTGAGAGTGAGTTAAAAACATTGATGAAGCCTCTGTTCTGTGAGGTGGGTATGTGCTTTTATTACTTATTTTGAAAAAGCGTAGAACATTCAAAACCATTCGCCTGAGTCCAGGGACACATAGCTATTTAAGAGCCGTGAATAGAGTTCATAGCACGTGTTCTGATCCATACTTACAAATAAGGTCTTTTGCCCTCCTCTGGACGGAAGTGATGAGTTTTTGTATTCTGTTAGCATTTGAAGTGGCTTTTTTAATTTTCAATTTCTGACTAATGGAATAAGTGAGTGTCACAGATACTTTTGCTCTGCTGTCCTCCTGCTCTTCTTGTGTGGTGGCCTTAGATCACAGTTTGGGGAGATAACAATCTGTGATAGGGGAGTCAGTAGCTAAGTCAGACGTGTCCACTGGATCCAGGCCAAACATAATCTGGGGTTTAGAAATGTTTAGTGTGTTTCACTAATTTTTTCTTTTACCATTTTGTCACGGTCAGATGCACCAGCAGTCTTTTAATAAATCACCTTCTGCTTTGAGACTTGCAGCTTAGGTTCGCAGACCCATGAGGGCTGGATAATTTGAGTAAGTCTGAGAAGTGAAAGTGAGTATTTGTAGGTGCAGCAGCTACAGGCGGCAAAACTAGTGAATCATTGTAATTTTGGTAGCCTTTGTCATTACAAGATACTGCATGTAAAAACATCAGCTCCGCTTGCCCTCTGCATGAGCAGCTCAGACGTGGACCCTCAGTGCTTCCGTACACCCACCCTTGCTCAAGCAGCCCCGCTCCTGGGGGACTTGTTTTCGGCAGTGGCCTGGAGCAACTCTCTTGGGTTCTTGGTTATTTGCTCCTGTTTCCCTTTTGGCTGTGGGAGATAAACCCAGAGAGTGGGCTTCTGCCTCCTTCTTCACACCATCGGGATCCTGGACTTGCTGTGGAAAGGAATAAGTCAGGATTGGAATGTGCCTCTTTAAGGATTTGGGTTTTTCTTTAAACCCGTGTTTGCCTTCAAAATAATTTTTGAGTAAATTACTCTGACAGTAAGTACCAGAATAGATATCGATAAAATATGAATTTATGCACATCAGCATTTATCTCTTTTGTGTCTGTTCACAAATACATACTGAAGATTGACTGCATATGGCTCCCAATCTCTTCCTTTCCCTGGCTGAATAAAAGGGAGCAGAGTGCTGGAGGTGGGTGTAGCAGAAAAGTTATAATCAAAATGTTTTACTCTGGGACATCATTGTGGCTCCTCAAGTGCCTCTCAGTTCAGATGAAAATCTCATTAAAAATATGACACAGTTTGATGCCAGTCTTAGCTTCACACTCTGAAAAAGGAATGAAAATACTCAGAAGGTGAGTTTACCTATATGTATATTTGCTTTCTGGGTGATAGAGGCTGTGCAAAAACTTTTATTGCTTTAGGAGCTTTTCAGTACACATTATGGCTATTAATTAAAATCACTTATTTGTCAATTGGTACACTTGGTTCAGTTAGAGATGACAGGCCTGCTTGTAGTCTGTTCAGTAAGGCTATAAGAAAGTTGAGATACCTCCACCCTGAGACCTTCCATTTTCTCAATGTAAGCACCATTTATTTTGCTCAGTTCTGAAGCATTTTAAGTTCAAAATCAATGGTGAGATTTGTAGTACGTCATTTGATTCAAATTATGCAAATCCATTGCTGTAGCGTAAAATGCAGTAAGATCTTTGGGGGGGAAACCACCCGCTTCTTCTGCCTTGACGTGCCCAGAGGCGGAAGGTGCAGGTTTCCCATGTTGCTGCAGCACCCATGGTGGGATGGCACAGCTTGCTGCCCTTGCTGCCTGCACTGTGCTGCCAGAAAACCTGCGCCAGTCGCTTCAACACTTTGATGTGAACAGACTCCTCAGAGCCTCCAAAATGGGAAACTTATGAGCCAGTATTAGATGTACTTGCCATTAATCAATGCTATTGATTGGCAACGTTATTATAGCATTATCTTGGCTTCTGGGGTCACGTGGGTGGGCAGCAAAGTGGTCATCTTCTGTTGCTGATGCTCTAGTCAACTGGTAAGGGAGCTGAAATGGTCATAGCTGGTTGGAGGTTTCTTCAGAGATTCTTTTTTGCCGCTGCCTTTAGAAACCAAACATGAGGCCACAGCTTTCTGTCCCGTTATAGCATTGTTATATTGTCAAATTCAGAGCAGTAAGATCGTTTTAAAGATATCTAGGGGGAAAAACAGAGAGAGAAGCAGCTAAGGAGGAACAGAAGACAAAACTAGTTGGAAGAACATTTAAATGGCAGAAGATTCTGAAATACTTTACCTCTGCTCTAACCTAGGACAGCTTGACAGCTCTTACACAGTGAGATATCTTATTTCAGAACATTTAAAATAATGGTTCAGTTTTGTTTTACATAAAGATATTTTGATGGTATAAAGGTATTCCAACTCATCTCAAATGTCTTGTTAAATTATAATTCACTGGGTATCATAACAATACTGTTAAACTGTTAGTATTGAAGTATTTTGTTATATCACAAGGCCTATTACTTTTGTTAATCTTAATTTAAACCAGGGACAAAATTTCTATTTTTTGTGGAACTTTTCAATTCTATAAAATCAGTATGTTTTTCTTTCAGGAAATCCTTTCAGTATGAAAAGTTTGGATGAGTTACAGTTTTACAGATTTTTTCTGTTCTTACTATGCAGTTTCAATTTTTAAAATGAGTGAAATGTGCCTTCTTTTATTGTCTATAAACCCTATAAATCCCTAGAAATACATATTTATGACTGCATTGGATTTCAGCGCAGATAGGGCTGACTTTTCATTTCTGTGAGAATGTTTACAATTGAACGGTCTCAGGAATAAAAACACAGCTTTTTTACGCTTATGTTTTACGAATATAGAACTTGCACACACTCTGAGCCGTGAACCAAAAGCTTCAGATTTAGCCAGCAGAGAGGAAGGAATTTGTCTGCTCTACAGCAAGAGGAAGTATTTGCTGTGTTATTGTAGTACATGGCCTTTTGCCATCTTTGATAAAGTATTTAAGGGTTGTGCACCCAAAGTCTGCTGCCCTCTTGACCCATCATCCATCACCAGCTGTAGATGAGGTAGATGAGACGCAGCTCCATAGGAGAGCCATTGTTTCAGCCCCGCGCAGCTCCTCCGAGAACGGAAGCTGCAATCAAAGCAGCTCCCTGTGATTTACCTCACCACTCAGCCTCCTGGCATTTTCTGTTTTACCTGTACCTTTTCTGACCCCGCTCTGGGCTGGCCAAGGTGGACAGACACACGAGGAAGCTGTAGGATTGATCTGCTTTCCACTCAGCTTCACTGGGTGTGAATGAGATGAGCGTCTGCAGGGTTTTTTTTCTGTATTAAAAAGGAAAAGCAGAGACAATTATCACAGCACTGTGCCTTGGCATTACATTTAAATTTATTTCCCTTTTGACTATTCAACACTGTTGACAGGTGATGCTTAAAACACTGAATTGCCCATCATTTTTCTAGCGCACTCTGAATTGCCCAGTCTTTTTTTTTCCCTCTCTGAAAGCAGTTCTGGTTACAGAGATGCCAGCATCCCCAGTAGGTATGCCAAGAATGTACAGTTATACTTTATACTGCTAAATTAACAGACAGGAATAGTCACACCAAACCAGATTCAGCTCCCAGATGGGAAAGCGTCTTCTCTAGCCCAAATTTTAATGACTTTTTTTACATGAGAAAGTTTCACCAATATAGCGTACAGTGTGATTTAAAACAAATGCTGTCATCTCTCTATGTTGATGACAGGTAACTTGCAGAAAACAGTCATGATTTCTTTGTTTTCAGTAACCAACCGAGGGTTAGAAATGTCTGGATATTTAGGTAGGTTAACTCTTCTCTTAGTATCTTAAACTATTTAAATTTAAAAATATTATTTTTAGTTAAGCACTGGTTTGAAGTGAAAACCAGGGTCTGATTCTTATTCAGTTTGTTGTTTATGCAATTCTCTTAGCTTTGTGAATTTAGTTATAATTTACATTCCTGTAAGTGGCAGGGGAATGAGTCCTAGGTGGCATAACAACAATATCAGAAGAGCTAACTTCAGTTGTTGCAGTATGTGGTGCCGATAGTGTGAAATATTCTCAGACGGACATTTCTGTCTCCTGACCAAGAAGGGTCTGTTCATGAGATGATGAAATCTGCTTTAACAATTTGCTTGTGTCAGCTGGAATACCAGGGCAGATTTTGGCCCCCTGCAGATTTTGACAATGACTGTGTTATGATGAAATGAGGCAGAAGTTTTATGATTCATTTCAAAGAAGGGTCTTCCACTTTTTACGCACACTTTACCTAAGAGGTGCTGAAGTCCATAGCCTGACTACTCCTTGGAACCGCTTTAGGTTCCTGCCATGAAGTCGAGTGAGATAATGCAAGTGCTAGAAGGAAAAAAGAGGCAAAAGGTGCATACACAGGCATTTGGATAGAAATACACAATTCTCTGTGATTGTACCAGACACTGTAAATACTGTATCTTCCAGTCATTGCAGGTGCTCAGACACTGGGAAGATACTTTAGATGGGATTACTTTGTGCGTTCTCCAGTTCACAGTATTTCTAGTTTTCAGTGCACTGTACTACTCTATTCCTGTTTATAAATCTTTTAAGTGTGCACATTAAAAAAGTAATTAAATTGTCATCATAATTTATAGTATGTCTGAAGTCAATCACCTAATTAAACGGAAAGAGCAGAGAGGTAGTAGGTTCATAAGCATTTATTAAGTACTACAGTATTAATTATGCAGGACTTTTGAAGCAAGCAAAAGAGGAAAGAGTGGAAACACCAATCTAAAAAGGCTTTCCATTGCTGCCCTTCTCAATTTAATAATATGAGACACCCCCCCACCCCCAGTTGGCAGGACAACACTAATGCTTTCTTTTTGTTAATTTTTAATGAAATTATGATGGAGGTTTTTTATGACAATCTCTTGCAGCATTTTCCTGTAATATTTTTGAAAGAATAATATGTCCCCATGCAGGGGCCTATAAATACGTGAGTAGAATTGGAAGATACATTTAGAGTTATGGTTTGAGGTGGACAGTGCAGAAACAGACTCTTGGTCATCACTCCTCAGCGTCTCACTTGGGGAGTGGAGCCTGTGCCAGTCCCAGAAGAAGAGCTCAGGGGGCAGTGGAGGTAGGGGCTAAGCCCGAAAGAGGAGGCTCTGGGTGACACTGGAAGAGCGGTGGGGATGGGTCGGGACACCACGGTCAGGAGAAGGTTTGCTCTTTCTTTGCAACCTTTCTCCCACCTCTAGCTGTAAACCCATGTTGCTTGGCTGAAAGCAGAGGGTACGAGCTGCTGGCTCACCCCGCAAGGACCAGGGTCAGGAGGGGGCTCTGGAAGGCTCTGGGTTGGAGCCAAGAAATGGAAGTGCATTGTATTAATGAGCTTGGGAAACAGGGATATCTTTACCATATCTGGTTTGTATTTTGCTGCATCAGATGAACTGCTTCAACACAAGAAGGTGATGAGGATGGAGCAGAAGCCTTACGTTTAGAATTTCTTCTTTTTTCCTAGTTTGTTAAAAAATTTAAATCCCTGATAACGCATTCAAATAGGCTTACCTGCGTTTCGTATTGTTTCCGGCATTTTCTTTTAAGCCTCAGTGGCCTTTACACATCAATGTTAGACATTCAAACCTCTCTTTCAGATAGCAGAGGGGTCTGACCCTGCAGACTGGGCCTCGAGCTGAAGTAGCTGAAGTAGCCCGTGGGGCTTTAGGGGAGAGCATGAGTGAGCAGGCATACAGGCCATACAGGCAGCTGCCGGGAGCATTTCAGAGGTCTTTGATCTTTTACTGATCCATCAGCCTGCAGTGAACAGGGCCTTGCTGGTCCTTGGGGCTACAAATGCAGCCAGTAGGCAAATAACTGTAATAAACCAGGATGAAGACCTAAGTATTTTGAACAGAATTTAGTTTATATTTGAAACTCCAGTGGATGTTGATGCTCAGGACTAGACCAAAATCCTGGGAAAGGAACATCTTTGCTTTTTTCCTACAAAAACTTGTAGCGACAAAAGCCTCTGTCCGGTTCACCAGAGGTGAGGCCTTTAAAAGATCTTTAGATCAGAGGTCTTCAAAAAAAAAAAGATGGCCAAAACCCTTCCATATAAATGGACAGGAAGGTGTTAGAGACTTACT
Organism: Athene noctua; assembly: GCF_965140245.1. Classification (NCBI taxonomy): domain Eukaryota; kingdom Metazoa; phylum Chordata; class Aves; order Strigiformes; family Strigidae; genus Athene; species Athene noctua. The sequence continues at coordinate 68,665,052 of NC_134037.1, read as the reverse complement.
TGTACTGTTATTATCAAATTGGTGTAGCATATTTGGAACCTAACAGCACAGGCATCAGTTTATCTTACAGTATATTAAATAGGAATTCATTCACAACGTAAGGGCAGCATCTAAAAGTTGGATCTGACTTATCTGAAAACTGGAGAACCAGTTCAGTAGCTCTTTTTTTGGATGAAATTGAGATTGTGTGATTGGAATATCAATCCCTGCTGAAGGCCATTTCTTTTCACAGTCTTTAATAGGCTGCACTGAATTGACAGTAAAAACAACAAAAAAGAAAAGCTAGAATGAACAATCAAGAAAATTCACTGTGTATAGGTTTTTCTTTTATATAGAAAGCATTGAATCTATTTGGCCATAAGCACTGCAGTATTCTGTACCATCCTCTTGCGCTCAAGGATGCAGAGGATGGAATAATAAGGCCTGATCCAGCAGTTTAGATTGCAACACCATGTCTCCTTCTCCTGCGCACCCGCTGAGACACGTGTTTTCGTGCCTTGCTGGAAGAAGACCTGTGGTTACCACTCTTAATCTGTTTATTATTGTAATTACTGATTCAAAAAGATATAATTGGGACTCCCTTTACAACAAAGACAATGTTTTACCTTATATGGAGCAAATCAAAATTATTGACAGCTCTTCACCCCAGAACTCATAATAACACTATAATGAGTACAGTCATTATGCTTCAGATTAGCACTGCAGCAGTGTTATATAAGGAGTCTAACTTGACAGTTGTCTGGGGAAAAGAATTATGTATATAAATATATATATGTATATATAAAAAAGGTACTGGCCTAACCAAGGTCTCAGGTGACATAATGCAAGTTGGGTTATATAATTCATTTTATGGTCAATAAGCCTGTCTTCTGAGCTGCATATTGGAAAACTTAACGCTTGTCTGTTTGTATCAGACTTTACAGCTCTCTCTTTAATATAGAAATTGCTCGTGCCATGCTATTGTTAAGTGTGTTTTCAGCTTCTCATGCTGGCAGTAGGCAGAGGAAGTCTCGGCAGTGGTGTCCTCTCTTTGTTGAAGCAGTGAAAAACTAGAAAGCCCAAACCTTCCTCGTACTGATTCTGAAAACAAGTTAAATGAGTATTATATTGCAACTATTTGAAGCAACTGTGGAGTGAGTCGTTCAGATACTCTCTGCCCATTTTTTAGTCAAAACAGAGAAAAGAAGTCTGCTCTTCACGTGTGAGAGCCCCTTCTTTAACACTTTCTTTAGGCATATATTTTCATTGGGGAAATGTACTGGTTTTATGTTACAGGCAAATAATTGATTTAAAGTCCCAGATTCTATTTCAGCTCACGTGCATACATGTATACATACAATGATGTACCAAATGGATATTGTATTTTAAATCCATGACTGGAAATACTTGTGAATCCTCAGGTATTGAAACTGGTGCAGGTGTTCTCTTGTGGATGGAGAGCTTGACCACCTGAGTCTGTCTTTATGGGTTGCTCAGAAATCACTCAGGGGGGTCTGTGTTAGGCACTGGCAGAGTTAGGACAAGTGGGTGTTTGGTAGCGCATGCCTTGCACGCACAGTGTGTGACTCCAGACAGCTGAGCCAAAGACTGTCTCTGTGAGCGTGAGCAGGCCACCAGCTTCTCCTGTGCTCCTGGACCTCCTCTGTTGGGAGCACAGGGGTGTCACAGTCATTAATATGTATCAGGTGAAGGATGTTTTTTGAAAATCAAAGTATATTGTGCCCTTGCCATGACTGGAGCCTGACTAGGCATATCAGAAGCTGCTTTTAAGTTCCTGATACTGGAACTCAGTGTAACCTTGACAACCTTCAGACACTCCGTGTAAATGCTCAGGTAGTCTTGGTGATGACGTGGCTTCACTCCTAGCAATACCTAATGGAGGCAACATACGTTTAAATAAGGAGGTAGCACTCCTTGTTCAAGTTCGGGCAGAAGTTCCCTGGAATTACAGAGCACATCCTGAAGAACAGCAGTATTAAATTCCAGCTATCATCTCATTAATATGCATATTGATCTTGTATGTGTGATTTTCTCAGGGTGTTTCTTGGGAGAACAATATTAAATTTGAAAGAACAAATGCCAGTATAAAGCAGGGAGATGTGTGATGACATATTTGTAACTTCAAGCCTTTTTATTATAAAATAAATTCCTAACTAGACTTGGTGCAAACATTTCAAAGGTAATGTCAATTCATAGGACTCTTCAGGAAGATGGAAAAAACCGAAATCAAGATGAAGGAGTATTTGAGACAAGAAATTTAGGTACACTGAGTCTGGAGAAAGTATAAATCAGAGCTTTAACTGCGCATATGCAAAAAGGCTGGAAAGAGCAGGGCAAGGTATTTTCAGATGTTATTGAAGAGAAAATGGGGAAAATACTGTGGTTAAGCTGCAGCAGGGAATACTTTGCTAGACTGTTCAATATTGGAAAGGGGTTACTGCTACGCACATTTAGGTCAGTGGAGCAAACTGCCATGGGAGGGTGTGGAGTCAGTCATGGCTAGACTAGGTAAGTGTCTATTATAGATGATCTAGGATGACCCATTTAGAGGTGGCTTCCAACAGAAGTGCTTCTGTGATTTTCTCTTCAGGTACAGCTCATGTCTGATTGACTTGTTCTTCCAGTTAGTATGAATTATTACAGCCCTATTGACAAAAAAGACCTCTGTACTAAGAACAGCATGTAAGCTAGAAATATTACCAAGTCCGTTTGTGGTTATGAATAATCTCTTGAAATCTGTGTTAAAATTAAAATATCTTATGTTTAGACTATTCTTAAAACATTTGTTTCTTAGATTAAAACTTTTTTTCCACAGAAATGTATCCATATTTTAAAGATGGGAAATGTATAAAGTTTTAGAGAATAATATTACACAGGAGGTGAGATATACTCTGTCCCCATGCCCGCATGAACTACATCTCTCCTACAAATGTTCATCGTAGTGCTGGTTCCCAGAAAAGGAATTAGAGGACCTACAGATCAGTAAGCCAATGCATGTGTGTGTACATGCGTATGTGCATACCTTTAGGTAATAGTATGATAGCCTTAATAGTTACTGTAGTCAGTGGAATTTTTAATAGATCCTAGGGCACAGAAGACTTGTTTTCTCTATTCCACATGATGATTTCTTTCATGACACTATATTGTTCAAAAGCAGATTCTATTGTTAAGTAATTAAAATCAGTGCATGGGGAAAGGTTCACTTTTATCAACAGAAGAAGCATAATGTATAGCTAACCACCCTTATCAGGGAAAATAATTTCTCTTTGGGCTCAATCCAAGTTCCACTGACTTTTACGATACTTGGATCAAGTTCCATTGACTTTTACGATACTTGGATCAAGCTTTCTAATCATGATTCTGTGATGATGTGCAAACCCACTGGGGACTTTATTGCTCATTGCCAGTACTAGTTGTAATGAAACGATATGAAAGCACTGGAACATAGGTGCCAAAACTAGATCTGCAGTTCAAGTTAAGGATTTCTTTCACTTGTCAGAAAGAAAAGGAGTAGTCCCAACAAAGGTAATTCTGACTCCATTTACTTATCTTCTTTAAATCCCATCTGAAGCTACTATAGGATTGGTGTATTAGTAAGAAATCCTTAGAGAAGTGGTGAGACGTGCTTTACATATCCTAAGGGCATACTAGGTATAGTGAGCCTGCCTGGAGCCTTTTCCTGGGGTCTCCTAATTCTGCTCATCTCTTGTGAAGGAGTCCTGATAGAAAAATAGCTTGTTTTCTTTGAGTGCTTGCTCTTTTATCATTTAAGTGGTTTCTGGTGGTCACAAAGGTTCTGGAACAGCATGATAACGGTTTGGGAAATAATTGTCTGAATTTTAATATATCTGTTGTAACTTCCTGAATGAGAATTGGTGGTATTCGTCTCTGGAAACACTCAAGTGGGAATGTGAATAACTCTTTGGAGATGTAGAATTCAGTAGGGGTCTTTTTTGTCCTTTTTTTCCTCTAATTTATCACCTTCTTAGTCTTTAATTGTGTCTGACTTTCTGAATGATCACTACTGTTCATTGTGCATTTTATTCCTCACAAGAAGCCTTTAGCTTGATTTCTTAGTTTCTTAGCAGTGGCATTGCTTTCCTGGCAGAAACATTTTTGCTTCCTAGCATGTTGACTGTGTTATCTGAAAGTGTTTTTAGGTCCATGCACTTTCTTGGCTCCTTTCCTAGGGCAGTTTTTCCTCAGCTGGACTTTCTACAGTCAGTGTGGCCTCTCAGCATTTTCCTGTTTTTATTAATTTTTGAGTAGAAGCCCTAACATAGAATCAAACCTTGAGGTTTTAAGGGGACAAATCTCGATGAAATTGCCACCTTGCAGTCCTTGGTCTTTTGCTTGCAGCTGCACTAAAGCTCTGCTGAACACAGCAGAGAGAGCAAAGGTAGCTTAAACCCATTTTTTTCGTTTGTCTGGTTCCTGGGGCAACCAGGCCTTGAAGATACTCCCTGTTAATAGGAAACACCCTCAGAAGACCAGGTTTAGCTAATACCTGACAGTCTCTAAGTCAGCCATAAGGTCTCTTTCTTTCATTTAGTGGTAGGGATGGACTTTTGGACACAGACATGAATAAATTCAGTGAAGGCTTTGCTCACCTGCATTGCCATTTGTGTTTCAAAGGTCAATAATTTTCTTCTTTTAAATATATTGCTTTTTAGTGACCTTTCTGGGGATGGTAAACAAAGGTAGTTTAGAGAGGGATCAATTTAGTACACTGTTTCAGAGTCTTTCTTTTATTCTGATCTGTTGTTTTGGCTGTCACAGAAGGCTATCAGGGTAGCACTTTGCCCACAGCAACATTCATGAGTCCTGAAAATTCAGGATAAAAGCTGTGTGTCTGCCCTAAAGTAATGAGTCTTCTGTCAAGTACTGCATCATGGAGAATTGTTACTTAGAGCTTTTAAGTTTAGTTTCTTCAGCTAGTACTGCAGTGATAAGAAAACTGAAACTTTCCATCTTGCCTTTTCTGTAACTCTTCATCTGTGCTGCAAATCTCAGATAGTGGACAGGTGTTGCCTTTGCAGGGGGTCATAAAGATTGAAGATGACATTGCCCATGGATCATCATTATTTACTATCTAGAAATTACTACTCCACCACTGTACTTGTGGAAAGAGCTGTGGAAGTGCTCTGTTTCTTACACTGGGAAAAGCCATCTGGGTTGGCTTGGGTTGAAGGTCAGTGGAGGGCTCACATTGACTGAGGTAGGAAACGTGAGCCTCCAGCTAGTGAGGAGCAAGTGGGGACAGGAGTAAGTTCAGCTTCCACAGCTAGAGGAAGAGGGCTTCTGTCATAGATCTTAGCCACCAGCAGTCTTCCTTTAAATGAGACATGCTGGGGTAGATTGGATAGCCACAGGCTTTTGTATTGTGTTGTTCCTACATGATGTTGTGGAGAGCTGGTTGAAATTCATATGCAAAACTATACTAGAACCTGTCTTGTAACTGTACTTGTCCTCCAAAACCTATCCTTTTATCTGAGATTATTCTCCAGGCTATTGATTACATTTTTCAGAGCTGCAGTGTTCTTGGTGATGGTTGCATCAGGTCCATCAGTTGTCATTTCCAGGTCCTCAATTTTCTTTTCAGCCTCCTGCTGTTTCAGTCCCAAAACTTCAAGCTTCCTGTCCATGGAAACCATAGTAGTCTGGATTAGGTCCAACCTTCCAGAAATGTGTACTGCATGTCTTGTAAAGAAATTAGAGAATCTTGAGTGGCCAAGAACCACAGCTCTAGATGTTGCTAAACCAAAGGCAGGTAAGCAGGTGAGCCCTTTTTAACAGGCTGAAAACTATGTATGAATATGCTGCCAGATACCTCACTGATCTTAATTTCCTCAAGGGCATGTTAAAGTCACCTCCCGTTCTCTTATGAAAATAATAGACATCAGTGTTAAAATATTAAATCACTTGGGTGATTGTGACCAGTAGGTCATAACATATAGCATACCTGTAAAATTTCTTTTCACACAGCTCCTGAAAGCAGATCTACAAATTTCTTTTAAAATACATCTCAAATCAGCTGTGATTTTCATGATTACTTAGTGAATTTGGTTGTTTTCCTAAAGCTGCCCACCTAGTCCCAGGCACTTGTTTTGGCATGATTTTTCCCATGTCACTGTACATTGTGGTCCTCCCTTCTCCACCCAGGGAGAAGGCTCTGCCTGCAGAAAGCACCAGCACCAAGCTCACTGTCTGCTTCCCTCTTCCCACAGCTCTGGGGAAGAGTGCTCAGCCTGGGCTGAGCCTTGCTGCTGTGGGCAGGGCTAGGTGGGTGAGATTTCTCCTCCAAAACGATGGTGGAGCAGCAGCTGGGGTCAGCTGTAGGCATGCTGGAGACTTCCTTTACATGTGGAAATACCATAACCTTTCCCATCAGGGCACGTGTGGTGAGTCATTTTCTCTCTGCATTTCTGCAGAAGTGGCTGAGATGGTAAGACTCCAGTTAGTGGCAGAAGCCAGTATTGAAGTGTTTATGAAGGGCTTCTCACTCCAGTCAAAGGAATAACATGCCTATTTTACAGATTGTTGTTGTCATAGCTGTCTTGACCAAAGGCATAAAGAGGCTTGATCCTTTGACTTGATCCCTGACTGGCACAAAAGCTCTCACTGTGGATATGCTTAGGACAAACCTTTACTTCACTTGCTGGATGAGGAAAGAAGGACCTCAGGAAAAAAGCTGTGCCAGCAAATAACATGATTTTGCTGGTATGAATGAAGGCTGTGATGGGAACACACTGTCAGTACAGTTTGCTAGGACAGCTGCACCAGCAGAGTTATCCTATTCTGGATACAGCCTTGTCTTCTGTTCCAGTTTGTCATGCATGATTTATCTTTCTGTCACCTCTTCAGGTGCCTAGGTACCTCTCAGCGTAAAAAGAAATTAAAACACAATATGGATGAGTCTGCTCTGTATTGGAGTCTTGACCTTTAATATATCAGGTTTTCATACTGCAACTTTTCCAGCAAAGAGGCTGTCCTACAAGAATTGAGGTTGCTTTAGTGATCTGCAGAGGTCCCACCTCAGCCATGCTTCAGTTTTATTTGTTTCCACCTACAAACTCTCAAGCTGCCTGAAATGCCTGTGAGAGGAGGTAAAGTTTTCAGATTGCCAGGGAGATCATAACAATGAACTCTAGTGGTCCAATGAGAAAAAAAACCCTATCATCAAAAATCAGAGAAAACAGCCTGGCAACCCATGTCTCAGAAGGATTGCTTAACGTTTTGTCCTGTTTTACCACTTTAATTTTTATCAGACTTTGAGTTTTGGGTTTTTTTCCCCTTGATGCTCTCATTACATTTTACTTCCTTTATTAAGGAAAGGGCTTGTATCTTGGTCTGTGCTTTTGTGGCAGCATTTCTCCTGAGCAGACTGATATGTCGCTCTGATGGCAAGTTTGCAGTCAGACTCCTTAGATCAATAAACCATCTTAGTTAGAATTTTAAAAATCCACAGTAGCGCTTAAAATGCCACAGAGGCCAAAACGTGATGTAAATTTTAAGAGGTATCTGAAGAATTGCTCTATATTTCGGTCATAAAGCTTTGCCAGCATTACCTTTTGACCAGATCACTGTTTGATTCGGTTTGTCTCGGTTTTTTCTTTGAAACTATTGAAGGTGTTGGGTTTTTTCTTCCCCAAGAGACAGACAACTGTGTCCTTAAAGAAACAGAACAACTGTGTCAACAGATGGGAGAGAAAATGCTGTGTCTGAAATAGTGCTAGGAATAAACCATGTTAAAAATAGGTAGTCTTGCCACAACTGTTTCTTTGGCCAATGTGGAAATCTTTCTTTTCCATACTAAGTGTGTTATCAAAACTATACTAAACCCCTTCTACATACACTGCCAAATTAGTCTATAAAAATTGTACTAGAACAATAGCTACCCTTTTCCTGCCTGATTATAATACTCATGCTAGTAAAGGAGAAAGGCTAAGGAAGCTGTGCTGCCACCGGAGAGCTCTTCACAATTCCTGTGACTGACCCCTGGGCAGCAGCAACTAAAACACAGCTCTTGCACTTGTGGATATAGATTTTAATGATGTGACCCCTCTCTCCATCCCCAACAGTACTAGGATAATTAGGACACCAGTGTTGTTTCACTCCTAGGTATGGAGTGAAATAATTTTCCTGTCCCACAAACTATCTAGGGAGAACCCATGGCAGTTTTGCTAACAAGTTGGGTTTTGTAAAAAGAAAACTCTTGCCCTCTCCAAAATAGGAAAGCAAGTTGAACTACGCTCAGACATGCTTTTTACTAGCAGAATTACAGCAGCAGTTTAGACATTGTATTTCTGCTTTCCATCTGTTGTCTCACTTATTTTTGCTGTCTGTCTCCTTGCTTTCAATTGTCTCTTCTGTGTCTCAGTTTATCCAATTTTCAGGGCTGACCAGCCATTTCAGCATTATCGCTGTCCTAATGGCTGTAAGGAGAGCAGAGAAGCTCTTCGCTAAATGATTTTTTTTCCACAATGCCTCTGTGCTTTGTTTGGTCGGTTTTTGTTTCTGCTTGGTTTTCCATGTTGTGTCATCTGGGAAGAGGAGATGTTTGCATAATGTGTATTTTGCTGGAGTTGTTTAATTTCTGCAAGTATTTATATTCTACAGCTCACAGTGCCTTTGGGGCAGGGACAGACTGTAATCTCAAACGGAGAACAAACCAAGAGGGCAGCCTGGAGGAGCTAGAAAACAGGTAGAGCCTGGCCCTCAGTGCTCCCCTCTCCATGTCTTCCCCAGCTTTCAGCCAGGGGGACCTGCTTGGGAGGAAGCAGCCTCAGGCACCTGGGCATAATTGAGGGCATCCGTGTGGTGTTTGTAATTGATGCCTGATCTCTGACATGAAATGAAAAGGTAGATAAGGCCTCTTCATCTGCAGAGAAGGGCAGAGGCAGGTGAGTAGTGCAGCCTGCTACTGAGTGTAAATTCCCTGTGACCAGTTACAGCCCCACTAGTTTGCAGTCAAGGAATGCTCCTGGGGATCCGTGCTTGCCTGGAAGTTGTCTCTGTTAGATTAATGTAGCAGACTAAAGGAAATTTAAAGAGGAAAAGAAAAGGTTTCAGATGTCTTTAGAGGCTGTCCAGTTACTTCAGTGCATCAAGAGCCATGTTCCTTATCAAAGTGGTGTGTTCATTATCCCTACTCTTTCCTCATTCCCATGGGATGGAAATGGAAACAGAGAAGTTCAAAAGCCCATTATTTTCCACTCTTCTTCCAGTGATAAGAAAGCTCCCAATTCACTCTGTGAAAAGGCTCAGAGATGCTCATCATCAATTCTGAATGATGGGATTTCCTGTGGTAGCTTACCTCATCTTCTCTGTGTTACCTCCTTCCACCTCTGCATTCCCTTGCAATCCATGGGTATGTCTGTCTGTGTCCATTTCAAAGATACTTCCCATGGCTTTTTAAAATTTGTTTTTGCTTAACCAATCTATGGATGAGTTAAAAATACTAGTACTTTACATGCATAAGTTACAGTTTGATTAACAGCTGAATTCTACCTTCTTTTAGCATGATAAGCTCTAAAGGAAATTGAGGACAGTTTTGTGCAACATAGTTTGTGAAAAACCCATATTCAGAAGGATGCACGCTACCTATTCACTTTTGACTCGGGCACATGCTTTGCTGAACTGGTTTTACTGATTAGAGATGGAATTAAGCATATGCTTAAATGACTTGCTTAGCTGTGACTGAGGTGTAATATGTCTGCTGGAGCTTTCCCGCTGAATTCAGTGAGAGCAGGCTCAGGCTGTAGTGGCAGAGAGGTGATGCAGTTGTAATTGGCAGGATATGCCAATTTAAACTTAGTCCCTTTGTATTGTAAAATGAGGTTTTGCTTTCTCTTTACTGCGAGTTTCAAATTATGGTTGTGAATTGTGGTCGAGTCGATATGGTTTCATGGGACAAGTATATAAAAATATTTTTGCTTCAGCTATAGGAATATATAGCTGAAAGCTCTCCTGTAGCTGTATTGAGGCTAACTGCTTGCTGTTGCACTGCCTCATTTTTCAGACCGCTTCATTCTTGTGTTGGACACCAAAATCATTAGAAAACATTCACTGGCAGTGTTTAGTAGCATATCTTTAGAATGTGAAATAAAGAAACCAGACATTTGTGATGCACCACCGATCTATTAGTAATTTGTTTAACTCCACTTCTCCACACATGAAAGAGAATAAAATAGAAGTTATTAAAATAAAAGTGATTTAAAAAAAAATCTTTGTATTTATGACCATTTGGGTTTTTTTCCTTTAACATAACAATTTATTTTCTTTTTCTGAGAGTCAGTGGTGATTGCAGAAGGTGAAAAATTGCAAACAAAACTAAGGAGAAATTCAAGTTAGCTGTGGAGCCAAAAGTGTGATTCAGGAGCTGAAAATACCTCTGTGCTTCATGCATCAAACTCAAACACTGTGCTTTGGCAACACCCCCTGGATTAGAAGCGGAGTTTGAGGTCATTCCTCCTCCAGCCTGCCATGTATGGATAGGGCCCACGCTCATGACAAATTACTGACTTACTGAGCACAGACCAAGAGCAGAGTGACATCAGTGCAGACAGATCTTGTCTCCCTGAGGAGGACCCAAGACTCCACTGCTGCCTTTCTCTTGTCTGTCTTTAGACCTGGCGGACCCGTGTGGAGGCACTGGCAAGGAGGACACTTTAAACAGCCCCTTTCTAGATGTGACAATAACAAGGGATAGGGAGGTGGAGCACTTGTCTCCTTGTAAAGAAGTCACACAGCACCCAGCAGAAGTGCTGACAAAGTGTGTGGTCAGAGGTGTCTTGATGGCCCATTCAGATTTTTAAGACAAATGATCAGCTGCCAGTGATGGTTCTTCATTGTGGCTGCCAACCTGAAACCGCAAGTAACATATCCTGTGCTGTACAAGCTGTCTTTGCAACCAGGAGCGTAGTGTCAGAGAATTATCTCAGCTTATCTGGTGTAAATCCAGTGTGCCTTGAATGAATTCTGTGCTTTGACGTTAACACCAGTCCCTCTGAGGTCTTAGTTTTATTTTATAGAGAACATTGGCTTAGATTTTGCAGGTAACAACAACCAAAACTCTGTAAACAGACCTGAAGTCCTTAGATCATTTTGCCCGCTGACAAATTTCTGTTGTTTCCAGGCATCACACTTCCCTGCTGGTGTCCTGCATGTCTGACTAGTGGCCAGCTTCTCAGGGGCAAGTTAGCTTTCATGTATTGCTGAGATTGTCCAGTACTGTTGCCATTGCTCTGCCATGGGATTGAACTCATGATGGTTTTTCTGTGGAGACGGAGACAATTTTGACAGCTCAAGTGATTGTCCTTGGCTTACAGGACACCTGCTGCATTGCAGCCTGCCTGCTTGGCAGCCACGAGTGGCTCTGCCTCAGTTTCTTCACTGTACACCTGGCTGTATTGGTTTTTTCCCAACACACAGGTGTCATATCAGGGTAGTCATTCAAATATGGAAAGAAAATCAAGGCACTCGGTGTAGGAGGTTCCTTGTGGTGATTTTGCTGAAGCCTGTTTGGATTGCATAGAGCATGAGCTTTACCTGAAATGCTGTCTTGGGCTCGGCTGAGACCTGATGTTTTCGCCTTCTCTGCCCACTCTCGGAGGATCGCCAAGAGGTACTCGCATCTTGCTGCCAGCTGCCTGCACAAACAGCCCTCTTCTCTTGGCAACAGCAGGCTAGGCAAATGGGTTGAGCAATGTGCGTATATGGACACTGTGTCAGTTGTCAGCCTGACCATTGTCTAAAAGCATCAAGACTGGTTAGTGAGGGCACTGATCTCAGCTTGCAGTGTATAAACTGTTATTTGCAGTGAGGTTATGGACCTATACTTAGGGGGATGTGCTCTTGCTAATTTAGCTCCCAGCTGAAGTGAAAAAAAAGTAACCCAAAATCATAGTTCCAACAGTGGCATCAAAGTAAGATCCTGCGCAGAATGGGCTCTGGGTAAAGAGGAGATAATGTAAGGAGGATCCAAAGAAGAAATTGTGTACTTGATTTTAATAAAGTGAATCACCTATGTGAAAAGTAGTCAAAGTTCATAGGTGAAGTTCCAAAAGTCATTTGGCATGATACATCTTCTAGGTAAATTTTGTTCTGATTGCTAACTTTTCGCAGAGCTTGAGAGACAATAAAACCAGCTCCGTTAGCACACACATGTTAGTGGATATGCCTATTTTTACTTATATAATATGTATACATACACACATATGCATATACATATATGCGTATATATATATCTTATTTATGTATAGACACACAAGTCTGTATGCATATAAATTCATGCATGTATAAATTTCAATAAATGAAAATTTTACAAAGATTTCTTGGTCCAGATCTGTAGCATGGTGCTAGCATGCAGGATACTAAAATGAAGAAAAACTGTCAATAAACAAAATTTAAATGGGCTATCACACTCCCATTGAGAAAAATGTGGGAAAAAGCCCACATAAATACTGAAAAATAAATTAGGCTTCAAATGTCTTTCTGTTTTAGTAATGAAGACAAAAGTGTTTACAGCATAGAGACATTTGATTCAAAAAATAAATTATAGACCTTTAACTTTGGAGGTAGTTCAAGATTTGATACATTTATTTCATCAAACTAAGGAAAACCTATTTCTGCAGTATTGAGAGCTGCCAGAATGACCTGGAATTAAGAGGGCAAAGGTAGAGACACTGTAAGTATTTTAATTCATCTATTCACAGATGATTTGTGTGAACACATTAAGAACACCAGTAAAGTAATGGGAATAATTTTCTTCCACTTTTTCCAAATTCAATTGCATATGGTATGATTGCATTTGATCAAGACGTGAACATCATTTCTCAGATGACTGTGTTCTGCCATTGATCATGTGTAGTCAATTTAAAGTATGACATTGCTTTTACCTTCCTCAAGTAGGAAGACATTTTTGCTTCTAGTCTTAGCTCCTGTAGCTATCAAATTGTGTGTATAATAAATTGTGCTTTGTTTAGAGAGTGGTAATTGTAAAATAGTGCCCATTCAGAGAAGAGGTACTGAGGTTGAGATTGATGCCTGGAGTTTAATGCATCATAGCTGCAATCAAGCAAATTTTAGACTTCTTACTTCTCCCATTACAGACTGTAATTCATAGAGTTCTCCAGACTTTCTGTGTTTGAAAAGGAGAAAGTGGGCAAAGAGAAAATCCACACAGACTTGATTCACAGTCTCTATATACCACAGTACAGAAGCTTGCAGGGTCAATTTATTGTATTTAGTAAGAAAACATCTGTAAATGGACATTTGAACCCATAGAGAAGAAGTGGGAGATTTTTATACAGCCTCACTGCTTTGAGTAACCAACCATGAATTCAAGCTCATACAGTGGTGGTGTGTACGCTGCAGAAGTGTGCATGTTTTTCTACCTGTGTTGCCTGGCTCTGATAGGAATTATCCTATGCAATCCTAGAACCTGGCTGCCATTTACATGTCACTTGTCTTTCTTATAGACCAGGTCAAACTTAGGCTTTAGGTAAATTCCCAAACCATGGTAAGGTGCAGTCTATGCTGGAATGCTACTGGCTACAAGCCAGTTCAGGTGTAACACGGCCATGGCTTTACTTGCCCTTTGCACTCTTGAGGCAATCTCACCCATTTATTGTGCTATTTCAGAACATTTGAATAATTAGCACTAAAATAAATATTATCCAGTTGCTTTGCTTAAACTTTAGTTTCTGATTAAAATACACGTGAGATTTCTGATGTTTTTTACCTTGTAAAGTGCACAGGAATCTCCCTGTCACCCCCCTACCCGTAAGTAACCTTACAGTGTCAGTGTAACAGATGTATAAGATGTAAACCAAAGTCATCCTTCCTGTTGATCCATGAAATGAATTAATCTTTATGGTGAAATGTTGCCTATGCTACATTTTTGTTTCACCATGGAAGGTGTAGTTTTACAATTACAAAATGGTTACGGGAGCTTCCAAGGGAGAAGCTCGCAGTCTTTCAAAAGCAGATGGTGTAAGAGTCATTATCAGAGCACTTCTGCCTGTGTGTTTCCAGGTCCTGTGGAAAAGGCTATTCCCCAAGTGTCTGACGTACAAAGTTCAAGTTGAAAAGAACTCTTCCAAGCAGTAAGACATACCATGGTTCTCATACGCTCATTTCCCTTCTGATGTGCTTGTTTAATCTTAGTTTCAACAGCTGGCAAACAATTACAGCAGGTTAGGAGAGTCATGACCAGATATGACCAAGCACTAGCAAATGCTCAGCAGCAGTGGTGGCACTGCTGTCTGTGTTTGGTGGGCAGTCAGTGAAGGCATGTTCATTTATACTTTTGCTGCCAAAGAAACAAGGATTGCACAAATTTTTACTAATGTGGTGATAAAAACAAATTAAGAGTTCCTGGGTTTAGTATCACAACAATGCCTCTGGGAGTTTTAATTGGGCTGTAAAATCCTGTTTGATGACACATGCATTATCTGGGTTTGTTAGAGACTCTGCAGGTTGTCCTCTCACACCACGTCCTGTTTTCTAGCACCAGTGCTGCCATAAGATGGCAGGTTAGTAAGGAGATGCAGTAGTACTGGCTAAACAAAGTCATACTGTCCTTTACCAGATCTTGCTCTGGATAATATTTTACCCAATTGTAAGTAACAATTAAGCTTCTTAAAGACTCAAGAAAACGATCCAGCCTTCACTGAAATCAGGGGGAGTCTTTCACGCTTGGATCAGATGCTAAGGTATCCTTTGAGGAATGCTGTTGGAGACAGTGAGGTTACCACAGTGAGAGGGAAGATGCTGGTTCCCATCGGTTAAGAACTAAAAAAAAAAATTAGGGAAAATTGAATATAGTGTTCCTCATGGAATTAATTTTAAGTACTCTTTATGAAGCTGGAGCAGCAGCAACATGATTTTGTTTTATAAATTACATCTTTTTCACTTATGGATTCATTCTCTCTTCATGAAGGTCCCCTCTGCTCCTTCTAGGGTGCTATAGAGAAGATTTAGTGTAAATGAGAATAAAGACCTGTGTCTCTGGGTTGTGGATTAAATAAACTGATTCACAATGCACATTAATTAAAAATAACTGTGTGCAAGTATAGCCAACATCGCTAAAGTCAGTTATGCCTATGAAAGCACAGGGTGACCTGCTTGGGGGCTGGAAGGTAATCATGCCACACCAGGGAGAAGATGCTGCAATTCAGAGTCCCCCTAGGTCCTGCTGAAGGATGGGAGAATAAGGACTCATCACTTCTTTATTGATTTGCTTTGTTTTTCGACTGGGACTTTTCTCAGGCCAGTTGTAAAAGTAGCAAATGAAATACTGGCCCTGCTAAAAACAGAGTTTTGCCCTTGAGTCTAGCCGTGCCAAGGTTTCACTCATAGATTAAAACCGTATTGGGCCCTGTCTGTTCAAAGGTTCAAAAGTGGTTCCTGGCTCCGCGTCCAGATAATTTCCTAGAAAGCTGTACATTGATGTGATAAAGAGTCAAGGTCTGGAGCCAGAGCATATGTTATTTTATATACTCAGATGCCTGTATAGACCACTGTTGACATTGCTGGTCAGTAACACATTATCGTTTGCTATTTGTTTTTGTTGCTGATAGCAAACGTTACAGGGGAAAAAAAAAAGCAAAAAAAAAAAAAAAGCAGAGCATATGCCTTTTATTGCTAATCAGTTCCAGGCCTGCTTTACCATTCAGCTTTTGTCAACCTGTTTCTACCAGCTCACATCTGCACTCTGTTAGGGGTGGAAGTACTGTGCGTCGCCCCCTCCATGGTGGAGAGGCTGTGCCCTGTGTATGGGGCAGCATGGGCAGCTGTGGCACTTGCTGGAAGCAGAGGGAGGTTTGCTGTTGTCTTCAGTGCCAGTATGGTCAGACCACGGGCACAGATCTACAAGGCCAGATCTGTGTTCTATGTTTGAGATTTTCCTGTCCCAAGTCCTCTGGCATGCTCTTCTGCTATGATGTGTGTAAGCCCTTGAGGAACAGGTACCTTCACCTACTGCAGTGACCTGACTGCCCTGAGACAGTGACCTCAGATGGGCTCAGCATCATGGCCAGGACAAAGAGCAGGAGAAGGGGCGACACAAGCTGCCCTTCCTGCAGGGACTGTGCTCCTCTGGGATGCAGACTTGTCCAGGAGCACATCCACCCTGGGATGCCTTGCACTCATCGCCCATCCCTGTCACATCAACTGGGGTGTGGCATCTCACGTGTGGATGTTCAGGGACACAGGGAAGCGTGAAAGCAAGTGCCCTGGGCAAAATGTGCTCTGTGGTTGTCTGTGTGTTCAGGCTGGTCTTCAACAAAATCAGAACAGCCAGGCCCATTGGATCACTAGAAGATCACTGAAGGTTTGTTTCAGTTATTAATGAGGTGGGCATTTCAGCCAGCTCTATTATGTGCAAATTAGAAATGAGTCTCCAGTTCCTAGTGCATTGTCTCTATGCCCTGATGAAGGGTAGCCTCCATTTATTCAATAATCCCCTCCCTGCAGGTGTAAATAGGGCAGCCTGTGGCTGTCTAACGCGTCTAACACATTAACAAACACATCTCCTGGTGCTCTGTGCCACACATGCACAGCCGTGCATGCACTCCTGCACACATGCCTACAGCAGGTCTTTTGTATACAGAAAGTGCCTTTTTGTGGTCTTTCCCAGAGTACCATCACATGTGAAGAGAGATGTAAGGTTTATGAGTGATTGTCAGAGTGTACACTAATAACTTATTTTCGCAAACAGACTGGCATCATATGGAAAGGAATTTTTAGATGTGATCTCACTTTCACAGCACAGCGCTAGACAGGAAAGAAGCAGAATGAAAGACAATTGCAGTGCTCTGATTTAATAACAGAAAAGTATTTGCATTTAATTCAAAAATATGTGCTTTAAATTCTGATTTGGGCATGATCTTTTCAAAATTAGGCAGAAATTAGTCAGAAAACCTGGAACTGCAAGCCCTAAAGGTAAATAGACTACAAAGGCACTTCCGTGCTTTGTGTTTTATACGTCATGTTTGAAAATACATCATTATGTGCACCTTTTGCTCTTGTGTGTCTATTGTTTCGACCTCAGAATATATCAGTCGATGTGTATTCTAGCCCACAGCAAGTTGGAAACCACAGGACAGCTGTTGATTGCTAGTGCCACAATGCTCTGAGGGAAAAAGAACCGGAGTAGCGAGAAGGATTGTGACTGAATCTCTGAAGCTCTACACGTATTGATGTAGTAAACGCCATAATGTCAATTAGGTTATAAAATCAAACAACAGGCTAAATCGACCACAATCCTTAAAAATCTTTCATATTTGTTTTCCAAATAGGTGGAGGAGAGAGTCAACAGCCACATTTGCTGGAGTGGTGAACCAAATTGCCTTGACTGGAACCATTACTCACTTGCACCTTTGATGGCAGCAGCCAGGTAGGAGAGAAAACAATGGATGAGTTTGAGTGAACTGAGGGAGTGGGCCCGAGTGGATAGTTTTTCATTCTCAGAAGGCTTTATGTGGTAGTCACTCACGTTTAAATACTGATTACATGTCCTTTTGTTACAACTGAAGTCAGCTCTTGCTGAAATCAGAGGCATTTTTGGGGGCAGATTATATTTCTGTTCATTTGAAAGTACTGTCTTTGCTTTGTCCACATATTTGGTTTGCCACTTTCCTCTATCCAGTTCTTCCATCAAGCATCCAGGGAGCATGGTTTTTGAACCAAATAAACAAAAAAATTGACTTGTACAAGAAGAAATAGTGAGTGGAGTTTTGATATCTGAAATTATTTTTTTTCATTTTTAAATTTTCCTAAAGTATAAGTTGGTGATTTTTGCTTCACTATCTTGCAGTTTCAAGTGTTCCATTGACAATACTGGTTTATTTTTTCCTCTGGGTCTTGAACACTGGGCACATAGAAACTGCAGTTATGAAAGTGCTGACTTTGTAGTATGACACGCAAGCTAGCTCAAAGTTAGTGGATACCCAACAGCAGTCTTACTGTGGCATCAGATAGTTTTGAAGCCAGTTTATCTTGTAAGAAAAGGTCTGATTTTGGCTACTCATTGCAGCTCCACGTTTATTTGGGTTGGTAGTCACAGTCTGGCCAGGTTTCACATTGACTTTGCCTCAAAGTTGTGCCTGCGTGCAGTACAGAGTTACTTTTGTTGCTGGAGGAGACCCGAGACACTGAGAAGCTCTTCTTCTCTAATCTTCTCTGTATGGGCACATCCTTGGTGGTCAGATAATTTTTAGCCCTCAGAATTTAATGAGACTGGCTTGAAATAGTGAGAAATTTTTACTTTTTTTTTACTTATCCAATATTTATCTGCCACCATAGGAGCTAGGCATATAAGGAAGACACTGGAGATTCTCATGTGATGATATGACCCCAGGAGAAGGTGTTCAAAGAAAACGCAGAATGTATTTTGAGATAAAACACTCAGGCTTTTCAGAACTATATAAATGGAGTTGGACCTATGTTTCATTCTATATATGAAGGAAAGAGTGGAGAGGGTTAAATTGAGGTGGGCTGTTCCTTGAACCTTTGCTCAAACCTGGAACTGATCCCAAATATTCTGCAGCCCAGGGTGGTGCTATATGGGATATCTCTTCTTATGGATCCCTCTCCAAGTCCTGGCAGTGGAAGTTGTGTGCATCTGCATTGCACTTTTTCCCCTCGACAGTCTCCAAGAGCTAACCAAGATCTTTCTGTACAGCCTGCGATCACCTGGGTGGGTGAGAGCGTGTGACCTTATGGATCTCAGCAGGGGTGTTACCAATGAACATGTCAGCAAAAAAGAAAGCATCATCCATCCCTGCCATAGGTCCTGTGGAATTTATGTTGAAAGTTCAGCAGGAAAATCAATCGGTCCTCATGTACCCCTGAGCTCTGTTGCCAGTTTGGGAATCATTAACAGTGTGTGAAATTTATAAGCAGGAGTAATGGAATACTCCTGCAGTACAGAAACCTAGCCACATCCTGACTCACCAGGCAGGATTTAAGTGGAAAACTGAGAACTTTGATACACAAGAGCATGGTGGCCATCCTCTGAAATGGCATTTTAGCATAAATTTTTCAGGTTTCATTAGTGTATAACTTAATGGTACTTCTGTGCACTGGGCCCTTATTGCTGTGGCTCTCTTGTACACTGAGAACTCATCCTGATAATGTGTCAGCCGAGTAATGGCACGCTTTACTTTTTTGTTTGGAACAGTTCAATTTTAGAATGATGCTCTCAATTAGCATAGTTCAGACCAATGTTACTGTAACTATGATAATATGTACCACTACCTTGTGTGCTAAGGATATTAAGGCAAGCACTAAATACTGATATTTACTGGTAGTAAATACACTGTGTGAGCTAATAAAAGGCTCCCATTAGGAAACCGAACCCTATTGCTGTCTACTTTAGAGATGAAAGCTAGCAGTCTGATTCCACCACTAGATACGGGACGATAGGAGGGCACATTTTCTCTGAAGGCTGGAGCATGCAATGCTGCCAAACCAGCAGTCCCAGCGCCCTGCAGGGAACGATTCTTGCAGCAGACGGAGATTGCACAAGCCATGGTGTGGAGGACTAGCTGCTTTATTTTGGCTCTGAGAATCCTTTGAAGTTACTAGTCCCGATTCTCTACTGCCTGAAACCTTTTGCTGTTTATACCTGGGTAAAGTGAATGCCGAACGAGCATAAAATGCCACTACCCTAGAGCTGTTATCCACTTTGCTCAAATATAAATGACTATTCAAAGGGTGAAGCAAGTTCAAGGTCTCTCTTTTTTGTGATGACATTGCCCCTAGATCCTGCTGCTCATTGCGGATGGTGTGAATAGGAGGCAGCTGTGGCTTTGAGGTGGTTTGAGTTCAAGGTGTGCAAACTCAGGAGGGAAGCGAGAGCACTCGTTTCTTGTCCCGCTATTAGTCAGAGAGAATTCAAACGTTTCTTCTTCCATAGCCAGGAGGTGGCCGAGCAGGGTGGTGGGCCAACACACATTCATTTGCTTGTTTTCCCACAGCCTGGGGTGGGAGGGAAGAGACTCGAAAACATCCAGAGGAGGCAGAAAGGGGCTCTGCCACTTCCAGGCTCCCAGTCCCTGGGCACAGAGCACTGCCATGGCTGAATTGCTGCCAGCGGCCCCTGCTGCCACAGGGCCTGGGTACCATTGGGGCTGCAGGTGGTTGGGGGGCATGGGGGGCCAGAGCCGGGCAGGATGTGGAGAAAGAACACCCGCGACTGCTGCAGCTGCCGCCCGCCAGCCCTTGTCCACTCGGGAAGCTGTGACACCCTTCTGTGGGTGAGGGGGTGCACTAGGGGTGCAGTATTTGTCCTCTGCTGATTTCAGAGCCCCTCCTGAAAGATAAAAATAAGGTCTTGTCTGGTGAAATCTAACAACTTAGCTTCATGTTTTCCCCATATACAAGGCGTGCTTCATGCATCTCCTGTGCAGTCATAGATGGCTATAGGGTAGCTGGCAGTGTGTTAACCGGCCATATATTGGAAGGCCATGGTCCTTGAAATCCTCAGGCACCACAAGATATTGCTTTTGAACTAGAACACAGACAGATAAGGATATCGTGAAGGAGAAGTTCAGCATTGCATATTATAAAACTGAATCCTTAAAAAAATTGGATACTTTTGGCAGTATTTCATATCTTGTAAATAGAACCCATATATATTCATGTGTATTTTAAGTAGAATACAGTGTACTGCAATTTCTGCTGTCTGAGCAAATAGCTTGGTAGACTAATTTAAAAACAGGGGTGTTTTTTTGTAGCTGGCACTGCACCAATGCTATAGCAGTGCTGGCCTATGTTTGGCACTGTGGGCCAGGACCTGCCAGGCATATGGGTACCCACTGGAAGGCAGTGGAGGTGCTCAGGAGCTGACCTAGCCCAGGCTGGCTCCTCCTGAGCAGAGCTCTACCTGGATTCTGTGCTGCAATGCAAGCTGCTGTGGAAGGACCCATTTAAAAAGCAAGAAATGTAGATCAGTTTGAATTACAGGCAGCAGGAAGGATTCTTGCTCTCTAATGCCTAGATAAACCTCTATTTATGTGGCTGTATCATTTCTGCAAGTAATCTACCTTTTGTTAGGAGTAGGATGTGGTAACAGCATCAACAGTGAACCACACTTGATGGGATTCGTTTTATGTAACTTCCAATACATGTATATATACCTGTTTGCATCTGTATTTCCCTCTGCCTAAAAATATCCTAAGGTTACACATTCAAGGCTTACAGCTTCAATGAAGACATAGAGTGAACAATTGCAGTTCTAAATCTGCCGGTGACATAGATGCAGAATTATTGTAACATGCCATGCTGTAGTAGTGCTAAATTAAGTATTTCAAAATAGAAACAAGGAACTCTACAGCATTTGTCAGTTTTTAAAAGTAATCCTGTGAACCTTGCTTTTTGTTGGCTGCATTCTTACCAGAAATTTGAAGGATTTACATATTTGAAAAATTGCGTAATATCCAGTGCCCTGTGCAGATCTGTGCGAGCGGAGTCTTGCTCACTGACGCTTCACTAAAAAGTTCTGGGACTGCAAAGTTTCAACCAGCTGGAATCTCAGATCCATGCTAGCAGTTATCTCCAGATGGCTGCACTCTTGCTTTGTACGAAGCCTTCTAGCATCTTGGTGGTTGCATGTTTGGAATGATGACGTATACTGTTCCACTTTTTTTTGCCAGAAAATGTACAGGGCATTTATGATCAGTTTGGACACATGGTATAGCTCAAAGAAGAGATGAGAGTGTGGGGAGAGAAAAAGGGAAAGCAAAAGAGTAGGACAGGAGAGAAAAGTAAGAAAATGCAGCAAGAAGAGTTTATGTCAGTGTAATGAATTCAGTCTGACTGGCAAATACAATTTGACTGCAAGTTGTGAATTTCATTGAATTTGATCCAAGAAAGACACAGCTGAGCAATCTGCAGGAAGTAATCTTTTCCTAGAAGTATGCAGCTCCAAACTGTACAAATCCTTCCACTGGTCATAAAATGTCTGTGTGCCACTGAACCTGTGTAATCAGATACTTCTGAAGAGAAAATAGTGTATTGAGACAGTCAACTAAAGAATAATAAAAACCATCATTGAATGTAGAGTTTTGAAAGAAGAAAACCTGTATAATTTGAAGTTAGCCAATGAAGCCCTAGTGATAAGGACAGTTAAGCATTTCTCGTGCAGCTGTTTCCTGACATTTCTGCAAAATGTTGTGGAAAAATTAATGAAGGTTCATTCAGTAATGGTTTCAAGCTTGGCTAGTGGAAAATATGACAGTATTTCCATCGTCAATTAAGAACGAGCTAGGCTTCTTTTTTTTTTTTTTCCGTAGGGGAAGTGGTATGCAGTTTGTACTGCACAGGAAACTGTAGACTTGAGAGCAGCTGTGTGATAGTAACAGGTATGCAGAGAATATGGAGAAGAGCCTGGGCCCTCTTCTCTTATCACATGTGTTTCAGTGTAGTAGAAATATCGGTTATATACTGGAAAAGACAGCTTATGCTATCTAGCATGTGGGATATTCCTTTGAGTGTCTGACTCTGAAAATAAATGCCCTTCTTGTCACTTCAGTGAGAAAGCTTATATCAGTAAGGTTTTCCCCGTGATTGTATTTTACTGCTGTGATGTCTCAAAAGAATAACTCCTTTAGGTGGAGAGAGGCAGGATTTTTAAACTGATCTCTCAAGTTCATGTTGCTTGAAATTCGATCTCCGTGTGTATGATTTGACAGCCCTGCAGCACGCCTCAGTGAGCACGTGTGGCTGCTGCGTTCCCTGGGCACAGAGCAGCAGGAGCCCTGCTGTAACTGGGTGGCCACTTTGTGGTCAGGAGTGGAGGGGAACTCGTCGGTCTACTGTGTAGTACAGACATGGGCCGTGCATGTGTGCGAACTCGGTATCATACTTGTGTACAATAGCGTTGTGGATAGCCAAGAAGGCATGCAGTTTAGAAACACGAGCATGGCCAGGGAGTGCATTCCCGTGGCAGATCAGCATAGCTGAAGGTCACTGTAGCAGCTGAGCAGTGGCCTTTGTCCACTCCTTCACCTCGTAGCCCGCAGCACCTGGCAGGCGGCCAGCTGCTGACAGCTTCTTCAATGGCACCTTGGGGCTCCCGCTCCTGCCACGGCTCTGCTATGCTTGAGCTCCTCCAGCTTGGCTTGCGTTGGGGGATGCTGGATCTGCTCTACTGTTGGATAGGCTATATGGGACAGAAGGTAGAAGGGAAAGAGGCACTGTCTTCTCTTGAGAGTAAGTTGTGAAGACCAGTCCCGTAAAGCCAGTAGAATTAACTTTTTTATTCACTGGGATCTACATTTCATTTTGTGTTAAAAATGTATTAGTGTGAAAATACAGGGTTGGTGCAGAAATACTGTGAATCGCTGCAAATGTTGAGATGAATGATTTAGGTGCTTGGTACCTTTCTGGACTGTTGAGGGGTTGTACAAGCAAGCCTGCCTACTGTAACAGCTTTTCCTCTGACTTTCTGAGGTACTTTGAGCCCTGGCATAAATATGATTTCTATCCTGTTTATACAGTACAATGTTTCATGCTAAAGTGGTTGATAGAAGGAAGATGCATTGTAATGAATGGTTTAAGCTTTTCTAACATCACTCTGTAAAGGAGACACTTACTTAGTGCCCCTGCAAATTTAGAAGACCCTTAGCCAGCTCACTGAAAATGTTTGTCTTACTCTCTGTAATGTTAGCTGTGGAGCATGTAGTTCTTATTGATGGGTTTAAGCCAGTGTAAAACAATTAATAACAATGGAGTTACATCCATGATTTGTGACCACTCACCTAATCACATAAAAGTCAGCTGCAAGTTTTCTCTCTGGTGCAGTCTACCATGAGGAGCTACATTTAAGACTCTCCCAAGCTGGCAATCCCTAGTGCAGGTAAACCTGTTGCTGAAGCCAACAACAGCTTTACCAGTATCAGAGCATTAGGGACAGCTTATATATAAGAGCCTGTAATTAATCTTGATTTGGGACATTAAAAGATTAATCTTCCAAGCATCCCATCTGTAGACATGTGCATACTGCCACTGCAGTCAATATACTGTCGTGCCTGTGGAGGGACCGCTTGTGTGCTGTAGGGTATGCATGGGAGTAAGTGAAAGATGAGGGCTCTGCTCTTACAGTTTATCTGATGTGGGAAATCTGAGGGCACTGGGTCAGACATGAGCTGCTTTTAAACTTCTCAGCATGAGGGCTGTGCCTACAGCTGCTTAGGAATTTCCCATAAAAACAATTTGTCAATTGAAAGAGGAATTTCCACAAGAACAAGTTTTCCACTGGAAAATCTCCATATTGCTATATTTATTTTTTTTGGTTTTGTTTTCCCATGGAAATCTCTGAATGAAATACTTCCCTTTAAATCACTTTATTCCATGAAGATCTTCGATCAGCTGAATTGAGCTAAAATAGTTTTAGTTGCCATTAAGTTGCATCTGCCTGTTATTCCCTCTTGTGTCATGGTGAATGGCTGTACAAAAACTTTATGCTTAAGAAGTTCATGTGAGCGGGCCACCTTGACAGTCCTCTGTGTCCCACACTGTATTTTAGTCACCCTTGTAAAAAAATCTATTAACTACTGAAGATACAATGTCATAGTGAAACAGATTCTAAAATAGAGGCCCCAAACCCAGGGAAACCAGAGGAGCCTTGGCCGTTTGTGAGCTTATACCTTTGCTGTTCAAACTCCATTTCCTAAATTTTTGTGTATTTTTTACTGTCTGTTTAAAACATCTATGGGAGCTGTAAAGCTCTTGGATTCCATTTGAGATTAATGAGGAATAAAAAGTAAGTACCTTTAAGTGATTGTAAACCTGGCTAAGGTCACACGATCAAAGTGAAGGACTCCCACACACGTCTTGCTTTATTGCCTGCCTGAACTGTCCCTTGAAGAGGCAGCTGGGTGGTGGCTGGGATGTTACTGTAGGTGACTGGACACCTGGTGCTGAGCATGTGGGAAGGGAGAGGAATGCCGCTGACACCAAAGTGTTCATTGTATCACACAGTGACCTCTTACGGATGAACGTTAAAAAACAATGAGTGCACATACCACTTTTACTTTTTAAAGTAACAGTTTGAATAGTAGATGCTGTGTTCGCTTTATGGTACTGTGTCTCCAAACTTTTATGAATCTTTCTCTTTGTCTTGCTATCCATCATCAGTTCTTCATCCTGTTCTCATTTAGAGATGCAGCCAGTTCTACTTAAAGCACTAAACCTTTGGCTATAGTGCATGGTGACCAGCCAGCAGATTTGATGATTGCAGCTGGTGGCATGTGCAGAGCAGTAGCCCCTGCTGTCCCTGAGGGAAATGTCCCCCAGAAGGAAGTGGGCTGTACCAGAAAGCATGCTGCGTGACAGCCACTGCACTGGAGGAAGCTCGCTATCTACATGAGGCTGAAGGCCAGCGCAGATTTCTTCACCTGGTGCACACAGGAAGCAGCGTGGCAGATGTCTGACTTTCCTTCAGGCAGCCGCCTCTGCGCTTCTCAGACAGATGCGGGAGTTGTGGTTAAATATTACAGCCTAACCTTTAACTTGCTCACAGACAAATAGGAGCTAAGTAACTTTAAACCATTAGCTCCATTTTAAGTATCTCTTCATGGGATGAAGGGCAGTTGACTCTCAATCATGTTACATCTTCCGAATGAATGAGTCAGAGTGAAAATCCCAGGCTACGCTTACCTACGGCAAAGCACGTTGCCAGTGCATCTAATGAGGCAGATAAGTGCAAAAGTCCTCCTCTGTCCCTTGTTCTGCCCATCTCATAGGATTCAATTTCCCTCTCTTTCTTACTCTGTCACTGGTTTGTTTTGGCCATCATAATTCACTGCATGGCCTGAATCAAATTGTTGAATGCTGACTGCTGAATCTGAACCTTTTCACTTCTGGGAGGATGGGAGTGACAGTTTACAAAGAGCTCGCTTGGCTGTGAAATCAGGAGGGCTTTTTGAGAGCTGCCTTAGCCCTTAGCCCTGTCACCATGCCTGGTCTCATCAGAGGGTGCTAGGACCCCCTGGCCCCAAACACTTCTGCTTCCCCACTGCTCAGCTGCCCCGGTGGTGCTGAGGACAAAGGTGATGAATCTGAATTGAAAGAAGAGAGGGCACATAAGGACTGGTCATTTATTCTTTATTTAAATATGTCCAAAATTGACTTTAGGAGAGATACCAATATAACTCACTGGCATTCAAGGGAACACCTAATAGCCTTTCAGTGCTAACAGCCAAGATTTAATTTTAACTGCAAAGCCGAACAGTTTCAAAGAAGACACAATGTGACACCACCATTTCCACCTGTGTACTGTCCTTTGGGGAAAAAAATAAAGCCCACATCAGTTTTAATCCCCTATACTAAAAGAGGTGGTGTTCTCCAGTTATAATTGAAATGGAGATTTCATTCACCTGTTAGAATCTAAAGACTAAATGAAGGAGGGATCATAGCAATTATTCATTTGGCAACAAAAAATATTAGCAAAACGCACATTGGTGACAGTCAGTTATATTTCACAGTTGCATTGCAAAAGCTTCGAATGGCCTCAGTTCTAAATTTAAGATAGGCAGAAATTGTTCTGTTTAGCATGTCCTAAAATTATCCAGCACAGAAATACTTTGGGGAAGGGTAAAAATTAATGCTCAATTTTTCAAAATGCAGCTTAAAGGGGAAGGAATGCTGATGTGGAAATATGAAATAAATGCCATCTTGGTAACAATTTTACCAAATGTAGGGAAGAGTCATACACTTCATGTCCTTGTTGTAAGATTCTTGGAGAAAATACTCCCACTCAGATAGAAACTCACTGTAAACAGCTCTCTTGCTGTTACAGTTGATGTACTTTTGAGGATGCAGTGGCTCTTAGAAAGGAGCAGAGCACATTGTGCAATAACGTGACCTTATGTTACATAGACACTTCCAGTTTTGGAATGCGAAATGTCTGAAACTGGGAGTGGGTGGACAAGAGGTGGAGCCAGCCAGGAGCCTGGGTGGCTGTGTTTCTGAGAAACTCTCTTCTGCTGGTGAGTACTGCTAATTTGCCAAGCGTATGGCTAAAGCCCTGAATAGTGCTAAGCCGAACCACTAAATGACATCGAGTCGCAAACGGACATGGAGCTATAGGGTGATATTTTAGAAGCTGAACATGTAAAACTTAGTCAAAAACAAGGCTGAATTCTTTCAGACCCGAAACCACAGCCTCCCAAAATGCGTCAGAGATTCTTGATGCTGCAGCGAGGTCAGCTTCCCTCCCCCCCCCCCCCCCCCCACCTGTGAGTCAGGACAACTCTATTAAAGGAAGCTTTTATTGGAAGCTGTCAATAGAGAGGTAGACAACATGCAGGTGGTGAGGACACAGTGGAAAAGAGTTTGGATCCCGTGCGTGCATAAATGGTCACCAACAGGGAGAAGACCATTTTTCTGGAGAACAGAGGGATACTGACGAAAGAATAGTATTTGAGCAAGAGGTAGGTTCATCTGATTTCACCTTCTCTTTAATTAAAGCTAGGCTTCAGAGTCCACTCAAGCTGTCATTGTATACATTTCTCAAGGGGGACCAAGGCTACGTCTCTCGTGGGATTGATGACCTCAGTGCTTGTCCACAGTTCTTCTATATCGACTTTTGCTGAAAATCACAGGAAAATAATCTTAGAGCAGCTCAGTTCACTGTAGAGAGAAAAAGAAAACCAAGGAGGAAACAGAAAGTATTGGACAAGTGGGAATTTCAGCAGTATGATCTTGATTTTCAGGCAATGCAGACACTTTTTGAAATAGGAACTTTCTGAGGGGTAGTCATGCACTTACTCCTTTGCTATAAATCCAGACCTGCTCATGGGTGGATCAACATTAGTGGGACTTAAAAATGTCAGTGAACTGCTGTCTCATTTATATTAGTGCTCCTTAACTTTTTCCTTGTTGTTTCTTATTGCTGTTATTACCTGGACTGCTCTAGCAGAGTGTTAGCATAGATGAAATTCCTGTAACAAGCAGCATGTCAACTACTGGGACCTGTGGTTTTAGATGTGCTCTTCTTTTAATGTTGGCAGGTGCTCTGTGCTTCCTGAACTCACTGTTACTGCTGCTGGAGAAGAAATATGTTGCAGCAGCTTTGTGATTAAAAAGATACCCCTAGAACTAATTTATAGTGTCAGTACTTTTATTGTTCTTATGTGAGATTGCTAGCGGAAGGAAAGAGATCCTACAAACCAGCTGTAGTTATTTAATTTATGACCTGTCAGAAAAGAAGGTTTTGGAGTCCAATCCTGATGAGCACCTTGGGTAAAAAGCAGAGCATGGTCCTGGCTATGCAAGAAGCTGACCTACCTGAGCCCTCAGTACACTGTGTAGCACTGCATTTGAGTGATTTTCCTGAGAGCATCCCATGTACAGTCTCCTGCTGTTAACTTTCCCACAAGCTGATCCAAACTGCATAAAAGGGGGGGGGGGGGGGGGAAGTTACTCCTTTAAATTTCATGTCAGTGTTAAGATTTGGATTTGAATCCATTCATGGTGCATTTTATAAGCAACCTCAGCAAGGCTTTTTTCCTAGAGGTGGAAGTAACCTTCTCTTTAAAAAATGCAACTGGATGCACTTGTGGTGCCCCTCTGACTGCCAAGCATTCGTTAACAAACACTCAGGCAAATGGACCTCTTTATGCAGATATGTCTGAGCCTGTATTTGTATGTATTCACATGTGGAGTTTGAGTTGGAGAAAATAAGCTGCTCTTGATAGACTTGCTGAGGCAGGTATCTGCTTGAAATTAGATTTGTGTTTTCCATTCAGAAAGTGTTCAGTCTAAAGATGGTTGCAAAGGAAGAAGAAACAGCAATACATGTTCTTAAAGCATAAAGCAAGGCAGTGGTTATTTGAGTTGTATGATGAGGGAAGGAGGATGGGGACAGATAAACCTGAGCACAGTCGTGTGGGCAGCAGGGGTGCAAAACAGCACATGGGGGCCACTGCAGCAGGCAAAGAGAGCTCTCGGCTGCCTCGGCGAGACTAGCTGCCACGTTCCTCTTCAGTGTGATTCAGCAAATTGTTTCCCCATTGGACAAGATGGAAGTATGCTTCCTCTGCCATCTGCCTGGTTGCCTGCTGTCCCAACCTGCTCTGAGCAGCTAGTGGGAAGCGTGGCAGCCTTTGGCCTCTGCTGGCCTTTTTCTGACCTTCCTCTGCCCTTTGCACTTTCTGGCAAGGTCCTGGTGCAGTCAGGCTGCAGGATAGCAACGTAACTGCCAGCATCCTCCAAATGTCATGTGAAATTGCAGTTTGATTCACAGTTCTGTTCTTGCTATTTTTTTTGCTAAGCAGGTTTATAAAGAATATAAAATCCAAATCATATTTTAAGATTAGATTTGACATCCTTGAACAGATCAAGGAGAAAAATAATTGTTACCCTGAAGAAAGCTGGGAATATCGGACTGATAGCTTCTTTGCTTTTAAGTTTTGCTGATCAGAATTCAGAGGCTGAATTCTGGATCAAACATCCATAGCTGTTTTGCGATCAAATACTCCCAGCTTGTGAAGATGCAAACGGCAGCTCCTCCAGCTTGCTGTAATGAACCAGCAACTCTTTGTTGGTGCTAGCAGAGCAATTAGGCTCCCTGCTAGAAGAGCGGTGTTTGTTACGCAGTTGCATCCAAGTGACTGGGGTTATTTTACTCAAGCAGACCTCACTGATCCACAATTAAAACGGCATTTTCATCTCACACTTAGAGGTTGAGAAAAAGCTTTTGAAGATCTTAGTTGCTCTGATGATGAGCTTAGTAGAGGAACAAAATCAAACAAGGGTCTTTTGCTGCAGCAGTTGGGTCGTGACTGAGACAGTTGGCTACTTCATTATAGCAAACACGTAGGTGGCCTTTCTCATGTTTTGAGATCCAAGAAAGGAGCTGTGACTTTACTAACACCTTTGAGGGGAGTGGAGTCAATCCTTCGCAGAAGCAGGGTCACGTCAGCTGTGCTGTATGCAGCACAGGCTGACAGTGAGTCCTTTCCTCTCAGCTGCTTTGAAGTTACAGGCTCCATCTTTCTGGCAGAATCAGATCCAAGTGGTGAGATCACTGTGGGTTCAGGCAATCTAAAATCTGTGTAATTTTTTTCACCTGTTTGACTGTGGTATTTATAGCTAATTCTTACCTGTGATTTATCTTCGGTGTAATAGTTACCAGTAGCCTTCCTTGCTGGTAGTGGTTCAGCTCTGAGGGAAACACTGGATGTAATTTGAAGGATGATTAGGGTGAGATCCACTTGTGAAACCCAAGTCAAGTTAATGATGAAACCTGAGTTTTGTTAATAATACATTGTAATTATTACTGCCGGCAGAGCAGATATCTCGTATTTCTCATCTTTTAGCTTGAGGATCCTAGTTACAGTGATCTGTTCGACTTCTCAGCTGTTCCACCCCTTCCTTGGGCCTGCAAAAGGAAGGTGTCCCATCTCCTCCACCAGATTTCCACTTGAGCTTTCCCGGGTAGAGCAGTGCCCCCCGCAGATGTCGGTGCATTACACAAGCAGAGAGGCCGAGAAGAGGATACATTATCAACAGATGAAGCAGCAGAACGTTAATAATACAAGACACCTAATTGGACCTGCCCTTTCGCCCAGCAGCGAGGACATATGTCAGCACGCAGCAGGCGCCAGGCCCATGGCAACCTGCTCCCACCTCCTACAGGTCTTCACAAGGAAAAAATTGCATTATGAGCTGAGCCTCTTGCCTGCTGTAATTGCCAATAAAACATTAATCCTAACCTTTTGTAGACTGCATCTATTGCTCGCACCTCAGAGATGCCAGGCCAGATTGGAGAGGTGACATAAATCATGGTGCACGTTACACATTGGTGAGTGGGAGGGGAGCATACGCCGGTGAAAGTGACACCGTGCAAGGGTGGGAGGGAAAAGGCTGCAGCAGGAAAAGCGACCTGTGGCAGGGTGTAGGAAGATGTGAGGTAGCGCAGCCCCTCGTTACTTAACACCATATCTTCTTACTGCCTCCCATGGCTCCTGTTGCAGCCTCCCCTCCTATCCTGCGCTGGTGCCCGCTGCTTCCATTTGCTTGTGGTGGGGTGCTCCTACCCAGGGTGTGAAATCAGTGGTACTGTTGCCAACTGCAGACGTTCATACTGTGGAAAGTGCCACTGTAGGGAACTGCTGTCCCACCCGAGGTGCAGGCAACCACCGTGTCCCCTCTCCCATCCCACCTGTGCCATGTGCTTGTGGGGGCGCAATTTTGCGACTTATTTACATTCAGGACAATAACTTTCCAACACCCACAGTTTAAACACTGGCCTGTGGCAAAAGCTCCTAGCAGGAACTTACTGAAAAGAAGAGCTACCACCCTGTTTTGTTTTACTTCTGCTTCTTATCTTGCCCTTATCATGACCAAGTGTTGTATGTGGCACTGAAAAGAGATAATTTTTGTATCCATGAACCCCTCATGGGTGGGCTTCGTACCTGTCCAGAAGATCCTCATCATGGTTGGGGCAGCAGAGAAGGCAAGGAGAAGGTGAGACGGCAGCCCTGGAGCCCCCACCAGGGAAGGAGGGAGGTGGTGCTGAGGAGGGCTGGGCTGGATGTGGTCACCTGCGCTGCCATGGCATGTGACTGCCCCTTCCTGCCCCATCTGCCGGCAGTGCCCCTGCACAGCAAACCCACCAGCCGATGAATCTGGCTGAAAAGTTACCATTTCTTTCCCTCAAATTATTCTTGAGACAGACTGTTTCTTGGTTTTAAATTGAATTTGTGCACAGTTAAAGCTGCCTCTTGTGGGGACACTGAAAGCCCAGTGGCCGGGGCCTATGTGGGTGTAGGGGTCCGAGGCAGCGCCTCACCGTCGCAGCCCCCCTGGGACAGAGTGGCAGTGCTGCCAGTGCCCCCAGCCTGTGGGGAGCCAGGGGGCAGCTGCTGGGCTCTGCCAACCCATGTGGGCAGACCCAGGGTGCAAAGTTTCGGGGAAAAGGCACCAGTCTTTTCTACATGCTTTTGAAAACTACCATGTAATAAAAACTACTTTCCTAAGTGTACCATGAAGGTAATTTTTCATTTTTCTCATATGCTTTCCTGCTGTTTTTTTTAATTTCATCTTCTCCTTTGTACATTTTGCTTTAAATAGGTGAAGTCTTAAAAAGATAGGTAATATATTACTGTTACTTAAACAGAATTCCTGCTCCAGATCCGAGTGGGGGGAATAGGCTGAGGTTCTGATTACTATGCTTTTAGCTTTATAACATAAGAACCCCACAGTGGTTTAGGGTATGCGGTCCTGTCTCCAATTAACTTTATGTAAATGTACTGCCAGAGTATGGTCTTAACTATTTAAAGCTACTAATAATTACTTTTACATTCATATTTCCTCTAATATAATAACATTTACTCTTCATTTCAGATGAAAATTAAATTGTCTGAAGAATAATATCATCAGCTGATTTGTCTTGCATCACAATGTTTATCTATTCTAGTAAAAAAATCAGTGACTATTAAATTTACTGCTAAGGCATAGGACGAAAAGACAAAACTATGATGCTGAACAAATGGTTGCATCAATGGGAATTAATCACAGCATATCAAGAAAAGAGCATGGTCTCTATTCCCCCCTGGATTTAATGTTAAATATAAACTTATTAATTTCAATTACTTTTTTCTAATTTAAAAATCAGAATAAAATAAAAATTGTAATGCCAGAGTAATCATTTTCATTGAATCGTTCATGTGAAGTTGGCAGTGTACTACAGTGGGCTTTTCTTCCTGTTGTAAATGAGAGAAAAGGTCTGGTATAAACCTATGTGTTTTTGTTTAACTCTGGCCCCAGAACGATTGATGTGAGGTATTTGTAGCCACACAGGAAGGCTACATAATAATGAAACAAACCCCTCATGTAAGCATCAGCCAAATGAGTTACAATATTAAATATAAAAATCATAATTGTAGAAAAGACCATTTCCTTTCACAGCTCATGTGGAGCACTAGAAAGTTGGCATGTGTATTACTTCCAGTAGTAATATTGCAGTAATGTACTATAAACAGTTGCAGACATTCTTAAGAGAGTCCTTGGGACCTGGCTTGCTTTCCCTTTGGGTTAGGGGGAGCAAAACTGATGCTGTGCAGAAGTACAAAGTCTCCCTGGAGAGGCAGATTGCTGAACATCTGTGCTGACCATAGTTGTGGCTTATCCTGCTGCAATTAAACCTGTGAAAGTTTCAGGACCCCCGACACAATAAGGTGGGGTGAGCAGTGGGCTCAAGTGTGGTCAGCATGGCACATGAGCAAGGCTGGCAAGTGCCAGCGGTGTGGAGGTGAACCAGGACTAGGCGTGAGCCCTCCTGTTCCTGGGTGTGAGGCAGCCCCTTGGCTGCTGCTGAGGGGAGCAGACAGACAGATAGATAGCACATAGTGTCTGAGCACCGATCTCCACTCACTGCAGTCTGCATGCCAGCTGACACACACAGTTGCAGCGCCAGCACTTCAAGGGCATTTTCATTAATTCCTGTAAGTACAGGTATTTGGGAATCAGAAATTCAGATACGTAGTTGGAAGCACTTCTTGATATTGCTCATAAGATACTAAACTCTATCACTTGGCCAGATGGTCCTTTATACTCATACCACTTTATTAGGCAGCACAGGAGTGTCTTACATGGGACTAAGTTATATTTACACCCTTCCTCAAAGCTCCTTTGTGCAGGTAAAATGATAGAAACTGTCCTCACAGTAGATGAGACTTGCAGAACAGGGCTGTAAAAGTGCAACTGGCATCTCTTCAGTCTTTAGGCCTGTGTGTCTGCTTCTGGTGGGGCAGAGCCTTCTCTCAAGGGCGATGCTGGCTCAGGCAGCTGAACTGGCATAGGATGTGTCTCCCTTACTTCAGCTCTCAGTCTTATTTCAGGTCCACGGAGAAGTTTGCTGTACAGCTCTGTTTTTGCTTCTGAATCTATTTCCTAGTCCAATGGGCTGTATTAGGATGTCTTCGTAGCAAACTCGTCTACTTGGTATGGGATGTCAGAATGCAAAACCCATGTAGAATATCTGCCTGGTCTCTTCACATTTAATTTTTTCATAATCTCAGTGAAAAAGAGACAGTTTCAAAATCTGAATTTTCCCCCCTCAAGTTTCTCAAGTTATGTTTAGAAACAGGAAGTTGTTTTGCATAAAGGTAAGATTGTGTTTTTAACAAGAAAAGTTGGTGTTAGACCAGCTAAATATACCCACACAGTCATACTCCATGGGTAGTCCTGGCTATTTTTAGGGTTTATTTTTGCCTCTCTTTATTTTTTTTTAGTGACACCTCCACTGTACCTTCAGCTCGTAGTGAAGCACCGTTTCCTGCGCCGGTATGAAACTTGCAATTATAGGAGGAGTCAGTCTTGTCAGGTGTCATTTATCAGGCATTGCAGAGGACTGGTTTCAGTGAAGGAAGAACAAAGCTTAATAAAAAGAGAGAGAGAGGGAGAAGCATTCTCTTAATAATTTGCCCTTTGCAACAACAGACCCTTATCTTATCACCCACGCTCATCTGGCTGCTGACGCTGTACTTGCTTCATTAGTATGAGCTATTTTTACACCTTTTGTGTCTTTTGAGGAACTGAGTGGGCCTGCTGTCTTGTAGTGATTCACCATCTCCAGGCGAACAGGGTGTCCTCAAATCCTGTGAGGGGGATAGGAAGAGAGAAGTAGGGGGAAGAGTTCAACTGAATAAGCAAGTTGATTAATTGTCTAAGGTGGTCTGAGTGCTAAAACATTGCACTTTAGTCTTAAGGAAAATAGCCTACATGCTTTTGGTTTACAACAGTTTTTCAGATTCTTAGGAACTATCCCAAGGAACATTTAGTAATTAATTAAAGTGCAGCTTAGCAAACATGCTAGTGCATATACTCTATGTCTTCATTTCCCTGTCTGTAAGGGGGATGTTGTGGGATGGACTAGGGGGTGTTTGGGAGTTGAACTCGATGATCTTTAAAGGTCTCTTCCAACCCAAACCATTCTATGATTGTCCATTGGTGATGCTTTCTTTTGTTTGTAGTGTACAAGTGTCACTGGTGTATCACAAGCACCCAAGAGACTTTTGGGCCAAATCATTAGCTGACTTCATTTCCACTTTTGACAATGGAAAGAAAACTAAATTTGGTAGAATGTGACAAGAATGATGCAGAAGAAGGAGGACCCTGTACAAAGTTGTCTGGGGTTTTCTGTAGTATAGCTGAGCAGCAGCTGCCTTCCCTTTCGATAGACCATCAGCCCTGAAAATGTCCTCTTAGAGCCTACTGAGCTCTTGCCTGGTGACTGAAATTAAGATTTTTGCTGTCCTTACTCCAACTTTTACTGGATAGGAGTGATTTGGTGTCCAATTGTGCCACTTACTAAGTACAGGATAATGGTTTCATATTGCAGGTTTCCTTGGAGTATTTTCGAAAGCTAGTGTAAAGTGAGATACACACCTGAAACTTTCAGTTGTTGTTTGTACTAGGAATGCCCTGTAATATTGCATCCTGGTCCAAGTCTGTCTGCTATAAAGATGTAATGAAACCTGATCAGTGTCTTTCCCAATAAATGTTTTGAGTGTTATTGTGTTGCACTCGTGACTCTGTTAACTGAGCTGTCAGCTTGTCCTATCCCTCAAATACCGGCACAGCCCTGTGGAATAGCAGAGGTTTTATATGCAGATTCAGGTATACTCGTAGACCTTCATCTTTTCAGAGGTGTTTGCTCAGGAGAGTGATGCTCATGTTAATAAACACAGTTGATTTGTGTTTTGTAGAAAGAAACCTAACGGCAAAGAGTGACATTTCATCTATACCTACAAAACGCAGCAGAAAGCATATGCATATTTTACTGAATTTTTTAAGAGGTTCTGATGCAATTGGATATTATACATACTGACTTCCAATGCTTCACGCAATAAAAAGAAGGAAGTACTGTAAAATATGGCCAGAGTAATTTTAAAGAGGTCTTTTTTTTTTTTTTTTTTCTTTTTTTCCCCTGCTAGGCATCCTGAGGGTTGTAAAGAAAGCAGCATCCTTAAATGTGCAGTCTAATTAATGTATCCAATATTACCACTTTAGTGTTCAGAATCTTTAGGCAATGCTAAGTGACCAGATTTGCTACAGCAAAATGTCTGTAGTCACTAGTCAAAACAAAACATTTTGGCTTCAGAGTAGTGACTGTTGTAACATCTGTGTGATATATAGGATTTAGGGCTCGATAGCTGTTCTCAGATGAACTGTAGAAGGTATTCAGAATGGATTGAAATAAAACTGCCATAAAGACCCATTCTACTTTGGGTACAAAAAATTGAAAAAAAAATGGTAAGAACATGCTACTGATGTTTACCATGCATCTGTTTATGTTTTGACATGTGGTGACCACAGGGCTTAGTAAACAATGACAGATTTTAAAATAAGCTTGTATAATAATTGGTGTGAGTGAAAAACAAATGCAAGCTTAGATACTATAAATGTCTTCCTATGTAATTCTTCCTGGGATGAGGGTGTCCATCAGAGGCAGTGCATTTGCTCATTCAAGAAAGTGTTTGAACGACACAGATATTTTCATGTGAAATGCAAGTGGCTTCTTCTTGACACAGTGTGAAAGGAGGCATAGCTGTTTGCAAAATCTGCCATGGTTGCATAATTAGGATTGCGTAACTTTTAAACTAAAAAAGCCTCAATTCCCAGAAAATTCAGCCATATTTTCCCTCTAAGATGAAAATGCTAGGCAAAGGCCTGATATTTGCCTAATATTTCCGTTTGGCAGCAGAATAATATTTACTTTGTACCTAAAAATGATGCAATACTTACACAAATTTTGATTTATTTTTTTTTCCTTGGGAAAACTTGAAGTAAAGCTGTACAGTATCTTAGCAGGGACTTACCAGCACAGGTCTGTTCTCCCCAGAGGCTGCCCAAGGTTGCTGTTCTTGTGTGGAAACAAAGGCATCTCAACCTTTGCATGCCATTTCAGTTAGGAAAATTGTTATATCTGACAACTTCAGTAATTTGAACCCTCCAGTGACACTGTTCTTACCATTCTTACTGTAGATGATGTTTTATAAATCTGGAAATAACCACAAACCACGTCCACACAGGAATCTTGCTCTTTGCATATACTTCATCTTTCACAAGTGCTTCTAAATTCATAGTTTAATTAATGTCCTTTATAAGATGTGAAATTTCCCTTTCTAATTAATACATTTCTTTGTGTTGAATTGGGAAAAAATTCTTTAACCTCGGTAATTTTCACCAGTTCTTGCAAATGCAGAACTTTCATTGCAATCTCAATGACATCACAAAGCGTCATTGGTTAGTGTTTGAGCCTTTGCTTTTCACAGATTTTAGGTATTTAGCCTTTTGTGGGCTACATAATGCCTATTTGTTTACATAATAATAGATCAGGGCCAACAGCAGGGCTAAAGCTCCATTTCTTTTCTACACTGCAGGCTTGAAAAAAAAGGTAATCCTACAAATAGTGATCAGAAACTATTTCACACTTTTATGGTTTGGCACAGTATCCTTCTGTTCAATTGCTGTGGCTCAAAGAAAGTGGGATAGAGTTGAGTTTCTGCTGATGAAGAGAGCAACCCAAGAATTAAGAGCTCATTTATATCTCAGCACCACTTTGGATACTACTATACATTGTTAATGTGTATTTAGTAAATACTTTTAACTTAATATTTAACTCACCCTTGAGAGAAACTCATTCTTCTGTAGGTTAGAACCAATGAGATTAGATATCATATAAACCTAACTTCAGCCAACACAAAATAGTGTTTAAAGAGACCTTAGTTGTGGGTATCTGTTTCTGACTCTTCTCTCCATGGGAGCTGCTCTCACTTGTAAGTCACTGCATAATATAATTCAAAAGAAAATGGGCGGGGGGGGCCAAAATATATTTTAATATTTGATATTTTAATAACAGTGGAAATGCTGTCTGTCAGATCTGCCATTGCTTTGCCATCATATTTTAAGGTCCATGTGGGATATTACTGGTATTCTACTCATCTGTTTTCATTCTTTAGCTTGTTCCCCAAGGAAATGAGTAGCAGTGTGAGAAGATTAGCAGTTTATATAATTCTGTTTAGTTTCAGATCTTAATAATCCTGAGTTTTTGCTTTTGTATAGATTCAGAATGTTCACATCAGAAGATGGTGAACCAGAACAGGTAGATTTTGTATTATCTGATGTGCTTAAGCACCTCTGACAGACTCTTGTGCACAGCAAGGTTAGGCAACTAGAAACAAAATGTTTACCTGCTCCTGTAAAACCAGTGGGATCAGAGAGATCAATTAGCTCCTAATTGACTGACAAGATTGTTTGTCCTGTTGGCTGTTTTGGCATCTCTTTGATAGCAGGTTTTTGTTCAGTTTAAGGAGAAGACTGTGATCTGTTTGCAAAACTTCTACCTATAAAGGAAGTGTTTAAGATTAATTTGGCTCCTGGGAACCTTTTCCTCTCTCTCTCTTTTTTTTTTTTTTTTTTTTTTTAAATAGTCATCCTGTGGAAATAAGTCTGTGTTCAGTTGGACTTCGGGAATGTGAAAGCTTTTTTTATACATTTTTTCCATTCGGTAGCAATGTGTACATTGTGCATGATGCTGAAACAGGAAATAGTGATGTACTTTAAGTGAGCAATCCTTGTCATTATAGTGAAAAGGTCAGTGTTAAAGCATTTCTCCTGTAGTCTTCTTCTATGGCTTCTTAAAATACACTCAACTTGAATTTAAGTTTTTTGGGGGTGCTATTTTTCTATAGAGAGTG
This sequence comes from Athene noctua, assembly GCF_965140245.1. NCBI lineage: Eukaryota > Metazoa > Chordata > Aves > Strigiformes > Strigidae > Athene > Athene noctua. The sequence continues at coordinate 68,626,332 of NC_134037.1, read as the reverse complement.
GCAATTTAAAATTATATTTGAGATACTTAACATAGAAAAAACGGGGTGTTTTGCTGCAGCTGTGCTATAAGTATTTATGATGCAAGCCAGCATCTCTTAAAGAAAATCACACCGTGTTGTCGTACTACCATTTAGTGCAATTTATGTTATGAATTTCTTTGTAGACATCTTAGATGTGATGGATTAGTTTATTTTCACCTTGAAACAAATAACCTCAGATATTTAGTATGTAGGAGGTAAGACCCTAAACCTAAGTAATGTTCAATTCTGTTTGTTTTTATGAGGAATAAATCAGGAATTATGTCCTTGGATTTGCAATTCATTGCTTCAGATTCATACCAGGATAATGTAGATCAGAATTTGTCTCTTACTTTTGCTTACTGTTGGGGTGATTTGTCTCCTTTTAGTTGCTCTGAGTCAAACGTCGTATCTGTTCAAAGCTCCTTGAAGTCAAATGAGAGACTCTTGTTTCATACCTGATTTTTCTGTAAGGTCATTGCAGAAGGGGTAGAGTGTGCCTGATCTCTGATTTGGTGAGATCACATTCAGAGGAGGGAAAGAGTCTTGTTCTTCCTCATAGCATGTACCCACTGACATTTATATGAAATGTCTGAGACAAGTATAAGTTCCTACAGTTAAGGTTAACAGGTGTTACAATACAACAAATTTGGTTATTTTTTTGTTTTCTTAGTTGGCTTCAGCATTCTTTTAAGCAGACAGATTTCAGTTATTTTCTTCAACATACTCAGATAATGGTCTCAGATAATAGTTTGAATTATCTGAATTAACAAGATTAAGCTGAGTTTGGTAAAGCCTTAAAATGAATGAAATAGTCAATACTACTACAGTTAACTAATATGTGCTGTTATATGCCATCTCTCAGTGATTTTGATTCTGGAATAGATTATGAGCCAGATTTAATGCAAGCGCTGCAATAATAATTGCACAAATCAGGATGCCAGGTTTTATACCACTTCCAGTTTTACATGCACAGATTCTGTCCCTTGAAACCAGCAATTACCAGGAACACAAGTGTGTGTTCATAGAAACCTGAGAGTAAAAGCCTGAAGCTTGTGTTTGGTCACAGTGAGTTTGTAATCTACCCTTGATGCATCTGTAACTGGATGCTCTCAGTCTCCTCAGCTCCTGGCTTCTTGGGGGATCCGTGTGAGCACAAGTGTTTACTCAGTATAGCAGTGGAGAACAGATTCTGCCCTATAGCTTCTCCTCGAGTAAGCTTAGCAGAGTTTGTTTGATAATTTAATAGTAAATTCACAGTGTACTACATGTATTTTCTGAGCAGTATTTGGTTTTGTGTCAGCTAGTACTTTTAAATGACATTTTAAAAAATACATTGTAATGATTGGTTCAGCTGCCCAAATTAAAAAAAAAAAAAAAAAAAGTGCTATTCCAAATGTGTCAGAGTATTTTCAAAACTGTGATTCTCTGGCTGGTTTTGGAGAATGGCAATACATTCAAGAAAGCACTGAAATCCAGAGGGCAGGCAGAACATCTGGGGTGGAATTAAATGAACAAATTGGAGTAGTAGTGTCTTCAAATGTGAAGAGGTAACAACAGCAATTACAATATAGAAAGTAGTAGATTAAAATAAATGCACCTGGCCTGTTTTAAAAAGGTCTGCCTTCTTGGAATTGCATATGTAAAAGGATGTCTTACAACTCCTGCCAAACTTCAGCAAAAGCATAGGCATCCTTGCATTTCCCAGTAATTCAAGACTTTGCCAAGTGCCAGTGGTTGACATAGGAATTTACAGTCATTCCTAGAGGTGTACAAATAGACAGGTAGAAGGCCAGCTGCAAAACCACAGTCAGATGGGACCCCCTAACCAGTGGCTGTTGGAAATGCAAAGAGAACCTCTGTGGTCAAGAATGGCAAGCCTTTTCACAAAACTGGGAAATTACAAAGTGTTTCTTCCTTCTTATCTTTTAGTAAGGGCAGTTCAAAGACCCCAAGTGTGGTGTCAATTGCAGTTGGTCATCTTTCTTTTCATTTGTATAAAATGCCAGAACCATATTCCCCAAGGACTGCATTCGTTTTGTTATGTTGCTACATAACATCCTCAGCCCGCGAATAAATTCCTTCAAAGAAGGATAACAAATGCTTATTGATCTTCATGCCAGTTAAATCATTCAGTTCAGAGATGCACACTGAATGCTGGTCAAGAGCTCTTCTTCAGACTTGGCTTTGGTAGAATAAGCTGCAAATCCATGTTTTATTGGGGTTCCTAGTCTTTTGTTTTTTCCACTGGGACGTCAACATCAAACAGCTCTTTGGGGAATATTATTAGCAGGGCAGAGGGAAATGTGGAGTAGGACAGCAAGCCAAAGGTGTGCTGTTTTTCTTCCCAAATGGCCAAGGCAATTTTCTTCTCAGCTGCAGGTGGGGAAGAGCTCAGAGGTGGCCTCCCTTTCTTGTGAGGCTGCTTGGCTGCTGGGTTTATCCCAGGCATGAGCTAGACTTGCCTAATAAGGATCTTGGCAGAGGTGTGTGTATGAATGTAAGGATTTCATAGGAGCCACTGCAACTTGTCTGTGCTAATGCTTGCCCTATAGAATACAAATTCTTTGGGGGCCAGTTACTGTGGTTTTAGGCCAGCTTTGTGCTGGCAGAGCTGGACAGAACAGATTTAAAACAGGGCTGGATCTGACCCTTAGTCCTTACGCTAGAGTCAATATTTATTCTGTATGGTGCACTCAGGATTTAGCTTGGAAGACATAAGCTTCCAATTTGTTCACTTGCAAGAACTGTAATATGAGCTACAAATTGAGAAGTAGTAAAAGTTGTATTTTGCCAAATTTTATTTTAAAGCTGTTGAGTGTAACCATTTTAATGGTCTGAAAAAAAGAGGGAAAAAAAAAAAAAAGAAGGAAGGAAGGAATAATCTTGGAGCTCTGCAAATCAACCAAATATACATCCCCTGCATGCAGCTCACAAAGGCACCTTAGCAAAAGGAGTGACAGGATAATGCTCCTTTCTAGAAAGTTTTAAAAGTCTTGATTTAGTAGGTGCATCTGACATAAATACAGCTCATGGTTTCCCAGTAATCTCATGTTCATAGTTTTCACAGAAGTAAAATGTCCCAGTTTGAAGCGAGCAGATAGTGCAGTTAGTGTGGCTGGGGGAGCTGGCTCCTGGGCCACATTCCTACCGGGAAACCTGGCTTGGACCCTGGCCAGGCAGGACTTTGCAGCTCCTGTCAAACGATGTGCTCAGTGCAAGTCCCGTATGGCTTCTGATCTGTGTAGGTGGGCTCCTCTTAGTCACTCCAGTGGAGCTGAACCATGCCAAAGTTATTAAAAAAACCTGCATTTTTTATCATTCTTCGTTCCTTAGTTTGAAATATGCTAGGGAGTTTCTGTCTATTTAATAGTATATGTTTGATGAAGAGCAATGTTGAAAACTATATTTACAGTGTTTTCTAAAGGAGAAACATTAATCAGTTGAAGAATGGAAGTCTGTTGTTGGCTTAAACTAGGCTGTGAATGGAGGCAGATGAGATAGAGGCTTGACTGGAAAAAACAGACAGAATGAAAAGTAGCTTTGCAGTGTCTTAGATTTCTCCAGTTAGGCCAGTCTCCCATTAGGGAGGGGAAAAAAAAAAAAAAAACAAACCAAAAAAAACAAAACAGAAAGAAAATATTAAAGCCATCTTTGACACGGGGTGGATGGCAGCTCAAATCAAACCAGAAATGATTATGTTGGTTCTGGAAAGGGATTTATTTTCCCCAGGAGAGTGACTCTGACCAAACTTAAGCCATCAATAATCCCTGTAATTAGTCTATACCTGTTTCATAGTGTAGGTTGAAAAATTATATAGAATGTTCTGAAAATAGCAGGACCACAGAATGACTTGAACTCTGTAACAGAGGTCTCAGTCCAGAACACAAAATTGTTGGAAATATATTAGTATCATCTTCAGCTCAAGTAAAACCATGGCTGTCACATTTCTGTGACTGTCAGATTTCTTGTCAAAAGGTGCTCTTGGTAGAGAAAATATGGAACAGAAAGGATACTCACATCTTCTAGAAGTTTCTTCTTCGCCATTTGCAAAATTGCCTAATAAGGAGAAAAGTATTTTTCTTTGAAGATGGCTAATAACTTTATGCTCTCTCAGTGAGAAAACTCCCTCTCGTCCCTGTTTCTGCTTCTCAAGATACACATTTTCCTTTACATCCGTGCTGATCTATTGGCATTATTACTGACCTGAGATTCAGTTTAGCTCAGCTACTGAAAATGGTTTGTCACTTACCTGCCGTTTCCTCATAGGGCACTCACAGAGCTGCTCAGTAGTAACTACTTCTGAAATCCTTAGGCACGAGGATTTCTTTTTCCATTTGTGGTGACACTTTTTATTTGAGGAAGCAGATTAGGAAAATTTTAAAAGGTTTTACTTGGATTACTTTTTCTTTTTTTTCTTTTAGAGAATTAGACAAGAGAGTTATTTAAAAAGCCGTTAGTGCATCTGAATAACACTATGACCTAAAACACTGTGGTTTGTATTTGATAGCTTGCTATTATTTTGAACTATAGGGGATTTCTCTATAGTTCCAATTTTTAAATGTTATCCATATTTAAGACTAAACCAACAGTCCATTAACTATTGCTGTCCTAACTACTGATATGTTATTTGTACTATTAAATAAATAATTGATAATGGGCGGCACAGTAGTGATTCTACTTATGTCAAGTCATGGAGCTTTACTAGTATCCATTTGTTCTTTGAAAGTGTTATTATTTACAAAGAACTAAAATTATTTTTCAAATTTTGATTATTTTTTCTTTTATGGACAATTTATCATCTGTTGGTTGTATTCAGTGGAGAAACCATGAGTGCTCTAGCTGTTCTTCTGACAGTTTCTAATTGAGGATCATTATAGCAGGCTATATCCCATATTCTGAAGCTAATACTCCAGCTATTTCTAAAGATCTGTTCTTTAGAGATGCTCTGATTTCTGTCCTAAATAAAAACCATAAAGAAAAGCCGTAATTGTAGCTTTTGTTACCATAATTGACAAAACATCCTTTTTAATGAAACAAAAGCCAAAATCTGTTTGCAAGATAAGATTTCTTGAAAACTGGGAGAGTCCTCCTTTGGTGGGAGAAATGCTCTTTAGGGCAGTGAGATGATGTTCAGGCTCCGTCATCTCTGTGCCGGTCTTTTTGGCAACACAAAGAGCAGCCTGCAGTCTGGTGACGGTCAGACAGGTGGCAAATTATGGCAGTCACAGAAGTCTTAACCGTATATTTGGTCTGTAGGTTTTTTCTTTGAGAAGGCAGCCATATATTCTTGAGCAGTATCCCATGAGTGTTAATTGATTTGGAACCCTACTTGTGTTTCACTACATTTTCTTGTACCTGTGTGGTGACACCCTCCCCAGGATTTTGTTCTGGTTCCTGAAACTTTTAATGAGAGGCCTGGAGTCTTAAAAGTATTAGCTGGAGAGAGGCGTTGAAAGGGGATTTGCCAATGGGATTCAGGGATAATCTAGGCTTAACAAAGGCGTAGGAATGAACATGACATTGGCAGCTCTCTTTTTATCAATTCAGGAAGGTGAATTAGTTTAGACCTGCAGTTATTCACCCACACACTGGAAACCTAAGTATTTTAAAAAGATTCAAGCTCATATTCTTCAAAATGTGGTTCTCAGACCTCTAAGACACAACATGAAATTTTTCCAGGACATGGATAAATGAAGTTTTCAGGCCTCTGCTGTAAAGAATAAACATCTATACTTAATATAAAGAATTTCTTATGACTCTGTTTTTTTTTTTTTCTACAGGAAATTTGAAGATGGTCATGCCTATTAGATGCCTAGAAGATGCAGGTAATTGTTTTATACTGAAAATCACATATTCCCATTATCTATGTGTTTTCCTGCACTTTGCTTCTTCAAGCCAAATTCAGTTTTTCCACTGTCGGAATGAAAAATAATCCACTATCTCTAATACTGCTTTTTTTACCCTTTTCCTTACTATTGTAGAATCATGAATGTTACTGCTTCATCCAGAAAATGTCCTGTGTTTGTATAATATGAAGCAGGAAGCCTACATTGCTCTTCAAATTCAAATGCTGTACTTGTCTGTGAAAATCATACCTCTGAGCTTTTCTTCTTTATAATAGAATTGTGGAAACCTATTGCATTTAAGCATAAAAAGTGCACATATAGCTGGATGGAAATGTTTCAACATTGAAAACTCAAATACTAAACACCATCACAGCTCATTTATCTAATACATGTTTTACCTCAGCAAGACATTCTCATAGTGACTGGAAGATGGAAATGTGGAAAGACACCAATAGTGCTTTGTTTTGGATGTTTCTTTGATGGCTCTTTTTTGAATGTTTAAACATAGTTTAGAAGGATGATCAAAACCTTCTTGTAAAATCAGGTAGATGATACAAGGTAAGAAGTACCTCACTTTAGCTATCGTAGAATTTGGTATATACTCCAAGGTAGTCACCTAGGAATTCTGCCCTGACGAGAGTAAGAAACAGTCATCTCCATACTGGATGTGCGTAGATATCCCCGATGTCTGAAGCACAAATCAATATACGGAAGGATTTCTCCGCTGGAAGTACTGATCACTGTCCTCTGATTTTAGAGGCAGGCCAGGTGACTAAAGAGCATGTCTGAACTGTAAGGGAGTAATACTGGCTAAGGTCATTCCCACCAATGGCATTAGGACTCTATTTTCAGCAGTGATTTGCTGAAAGAGCTTTGAAAGTAGGTAGTGGACTTTCTGAGAATCGAGCCTTTAAACTGTCCCTAGAAAGTCTTCCAAAGCTACTGTTTAATTTGGAAAGTGTAGATCTCTGTTTTCTATTCCTAGGGCTTTTACTGACCAGTGATTATGCTTGTGTACAATCTCAGGGCCAGTCTGTACTGTGTCTGCTCACAAAAGGGAGTTTTGTGAAATGTAGTTTACTTTGCTTAAGTCCCTCAATACTTCTCATGTAAGGCTCAATAAAATGCAGCTGACTGCATCAATATTATTTAGCATGGCTACATTAATTGGTGGGGGGGTTTTCTTTGTTTTTGATTTTTCCGTACAGATAGCTGTGTCACCATGGAAGAGATGAAGAGAACTTTGCTCTACTAGATCACAAATATCTCTAGGTCATTCTGCATCTCAGTATTTAGTAACAATGGAAAATGTCCAAATGCTATAACAAGTCTTTGCAAATGTATAATAAACTGTTTAGGAAAGTTCCTGCCATGAACAGAACTGTATCATACTCACGTTAGTGTACAGACACAAATCTAATGCCTATAGACTACTGCGTGGAAAGTTCCAAAGAGAAAGAAAAGTCTGTGAACTTGCAACAGCCCTGGAAAAATGGGAGCAACAAAACTTTAAAAAGCACAGCTTTGGACACACTCCATGTGTCTGCACAGCTTTCAAGTGAACTAGCACTTAAGACCTTGTGTAACAAAATGGACTCTGGGGATACAGCTATAGAGCAAAAAGCTACCTCAAGGTCTGGAGAAACTGCTAAAGTACCAAGTAGATGGAGGCAAGAACATTCAGCTGTTATTAAGATGAGCACTTTTGGCAATCAAGAAGTACAGAGGCAACCACAAATAGATCACGAGCAAATAGGAAACACAGCATCAGCACAACTTTTTAGTTCTGGGAAACTGGTATCATCGAATGAAGCTGCACAGCAAGTCACGGAGAAGCAATATCCACAGCATCGTCCAAGTCCTTACTCATGTCAACATTCACTTTCTTTCCCACAGCATTCATTGCCACAAGGCTTCTTGCACAACATAAAGCCACATCAGAGCTTGGAAGGCCCTCCGTGGCAGTTTCCTAGCCACTTGCAATCAGTTGCCTCAGAGGACTTATTTCCTTTTCATATGCATAGCCATAGCGGAGGTTTCTCCAGGAAGAAGATTTCAAGTTTGAACCCTGCATACAGCCAATATTCACAGAAATCTTTAGAACAATCAGAAGATGCTCACAAAAAGGAGCACAAACCCAAAAAGCCTGGCAAATACATTTGTCCTTACTGTAATCGGGCTTGTGCCAAACCTAGTGTACTTAAAAAGCATATTAGGTCTCATACCGGGGAGCGACCATACCCTTGTGTTCCTTGTGGTTTCTCCTTCAAGACGAAGAGCAACCTTTACAAGCACAGGAAGTCACATGCCCATGCAATTAAAGCAGGATTGGTACCTTTCACAGAGTCAGCAGTCTCTAAATTGGACCTAGATGCCAGTTACATTGATGTGGAAGCCGAAATACATTCAGATGGTGAGCAGAGCACAGACACTGATGAGGAGACCCCACTCCTAGTGGAAGGGTCCGACAAACTGAGCCCTGTCCCACAGCTCCCCCTAGACATTGCTAGCAGGAGCAGTTTTCACTCCTCCATGGAAGAGTCCTTGGTGGGGCCAATGAAAGTGCCCATTTTGATTATCCCTAAAAGTGGAATTCAGTTACCCAGTGAGAGTTCACCATATATTGGCTCTGATATGTTGCAAAACCCATCCTTAAGTACCAAGTCTGATGACTCTCATACAGTTAAACAGCGACTTGCACTAAGACTGTCAGAGAAAAAAGGGCAGGATTCTGAGCAGTCATTAAATCTCCTGAGCCCACACAGTAAAGGAAGCACTGATTCTGGTTATTTTTCCCGCTCAGAAAGTGCTGAGCAGCAAATTAGCCCACCAAATACTAATGCAAAGTCTTATGAAGAGATCATCTTTGGAAAGTTCTATAGGATTAATCAAAGGACAGCACTAACAGTAGCCACAACAAATCAGGAGCACAGTTTAATGGGTAGAAAGGGCAAAACAGAGCCATTACCTCTTTTAAATAACAGATTAGATATCAAGATGCTTGAGGAACATATTTCTCAAATGACTCCAAATAAAGAAGAACTCATTGACTCCAGTAGTTTGAGCACTATTAAATCTACACAAGTTTATCCAGGCAGCAATACAGAATCTAGGCAGTTCCAGACCACCACATCGTCCATCAAAAGTGAATCCAGCCTGTACCAAGTCAGTCATCAGGGTGACGTGCCCCTCCTTCTAGAGCCCCCAGTAGATTCCTCTCCTCTTATTAGAAGTAACTCCATGCCAACCTCTTCTGCAAACAGCCTAAGTATTCCCCCATCTCTGAGAGGAAGCCATTCATTTGATGAAAAGATGACTGGCTCGGATGATGTATTTTACCCCGGGACAGTGGGGATATCCCACCAAAGGATGTTGAGAAGACAGGCTGCCTTTGAACTGCCCTCTGTGCAGGAGGGGCACTCAGATTTGGACTATCATGGAAGACCAGGGAAAAATATCATTATTGCTTCCAGCAGACAGACAGCAAGTGACAAAGGACCATCCTTAAAAGACAAGAAAGGAGACAGGACCTTTTATGACTATGATGCCAGTGGAAAGCACTACAGAAAGTGGGAAGAATTTGAAGTTCAGAAGCAGAACTATAGGGACTCACCATCCTTAGGTGGGATGAACAAGGTGGGAGAATATTTTGTTGATCCACTTGGACAGTCTCAGGCCATGCCATCCATGCTTGGAACAACTTTTGAAAACAGAAAGCGCAGGAAAGAGGAGAGTGTTGGAGATGAAGAAGACAGTCCCATGCTTTGCAGCAGTACTACTGGCACCATTGGGGGAATTCAGCCTTTGGACTTTGATCCCAAATCCCAAATTCAGGAAGTGCCAAGGAGTGGATTTGCCCTTCAAGGCCTGGACAATGCTGCCCATTGCCATGTGGAGCGTTTTGAAATCTGCAGGCCTTACTTGCAGTCTGGAAGCCCAGCAGCTTCTCTGGAAGACTCATCCTTAACTGCAGAGCAAGAAAAGACTGCAGAATCACTGGCTAGAAAACCTCCTGGAAATGTCATCTCTGTCATTCAGCACACAAATTCGCTGAGCAGGCCAAACTCATTTGAAAGATCTGAATCTACAGAACATATTGCATGCCAGCAGGAAAAGATCTATTCACCATCTGAAACATGTGAGAGTGAGATTTGTGAGTCCCCAATGAGCCCAGACCGCGCTCCACAAATGGAAAATGCTGACTCCAGTAAGCCATCTCCATCCCAGCAGCCTCAGCCATATCATATGCAGCCCAGGTTGGTTCGCCAGCACAACATACAGGTACCTGAAATTCGTGTCACAGAGGAGCCAGATAAGCCTGAGAAGGATAAAGAAGTGCAGAGTAAAGAGCAGGAGAGACCAACTGAAGAATTCCAGTGGCCCCAGAGAAGTGAAACTCTTTCTCAACTTCCAGCTGAAAAGCTACCACCCAAAAAGAAGCGTTTACGACTGGCTGACATGGAGCACTCCTCTGGAGAATCCAGCTTTGAGTCCACAGGTACCAGCCTCTCTCGCAGCCCTAGCCAAGAAAGTAATTTGTCCCACAGTTCGAGTTTTTCAATGTCCTTTGAAAGAGAAGAGAATATGAAGTTCATCACGCCTCCCAGACAAGATGAGTTTGGAAAACAGTCTGAGTTTTTAACAGTTCCAGCTGGTGCTTACTCACTTTCTGTCCCTGGACATCACCATCAGAGGGAAATGAGACGCTGCTCATCTGAGCAGATGCCCTGTCCTCATGCTGCTGAAATCCCAGAGATCAGAAGTAAATCCTTTGATTATGGGAACCTGTCTCATGCCTCTTCAGCTGGGACACCTACTACGGCACTGTCTCCATCCCGAGAAAGGAAGAAATGCTTCTTGGTTCGCCAGGCTTCCTTCAGTGGCTTTCCAGAGATTTCCCAGACTGATCAGAGCACAGAACAAAGTATAAAGCAGGAGCAGATGGAACATGCACAGGCTGGTCTCCGCTCCTCTCAGCTTGCCTGGCATCACTCCCCTTCCTCTGTTCTTCAGCCCATTCAGGTAGACGACTCTGGAAAACAGGCTATTGGCTCTTGTGCTCAGCTTAGCAATAGCTCATCCCACCTTGCCCAGCAACAGGCTCTTCTTGCAGACAGCCCAGAAATGTTAAGGACTCCTTTGATCCAACAAGCACCTTATATTCCTAACAAACATCCATCAGAGCAGCAGCAGCAGCTTTTTGCACATCAGGAAAAAGTCCCATTTCCCCCTCTTCATAGCACCTTGTTTCAGTTCCCCTATCCAGCTGTCTGCATGGTTCACTTACCCCCATCTCAGCAGCCTGTCTTGTGGCAGTCATGCACAGAACCTCTACACTTCCAGCATCATTTTGTACAACAGCTGCAGAAATCTTATGTCAAACAGCCTTTCCAAACAGACGTTCCTTCAAGTTATCACCTGGAACATGCACCAGAGCTTATTGGAAAGAAACCAGCTGATTATGTGCATGCTAAAGAGCAAGCATACCAGCATTACTCAGGAACATCTGGGCAGTATTCAAAAAATACTCTTGCTAAGTACCAGTCAGACCATAGCATTAAACCAACAGATACCTCCTCTGAGCAGCATCTTCAGGCAGATTTTGACTCCCCAGCTGATGGATCCGTACAGTCTTTGCCAGGAACAGTTGTTCCCGTCAGGATTCAAACCCATGTGCCATCTTATGGTAGTGTCATGTACACAAGCATTTCCCAGATCCTTGGACAGAGCAACAGTCCTGCAATTGTAATTTGTAAAGTTGATGAGACTGTTTCTCAAAGAACATTGGCAACCAACGCAACCATGCAAGGAATTGGATTTAACATAGCTCAGATGTTGGGTCAGCATGGAGGGCTAGAAAAATACCCATTGTGGAAAGTGCCGCAGACACTACCACTTGGACTGGAGCCACCAATTCCCTTGTGTTTGCCTTCCAGTTCTGACATGGCTTCTACCCTGGGAGGAAGCAAACGAATGCTTTCACCTGCCAGCAGCTTGGAGCTCTTCATGGAGACCAAGCAGCAGAAACGAGTCAAAGAAGAAAAAATGTATGGGCAGATAGTTGAGGAGCTAAGTGCAGTTGAGTTAACTAACTCAGATATAAAGAAAGATTTTCCAAGAATGCAGAAGCCTCAACTAGTAAGGCAGAGCTGTGCTACTGAGCCAAAAGAAAGTCTGCCATCCGTGTCATCTTCTTCACCACTGTCGTCCTCATCATCTCAAGATTTCCCACCTGTCAGCATGCCAACAGCTGATGCTTTCCCACTGAGCAGGGAGAAACTTTCCAGTTTTGATTCCACATCACCAGGACAGAAGTCCAGTGGACCATCTGAAGGAAGAGACTCGCCAGAAGAACTGGATGTGGATGAAACAGCTTCAGATATGAGCATGAGTCCACAGAGGTCCTCATTGCCACCAGGAGAAATTCACCCAGAAGACCAACTGAAACATCAAAAATTGCCTCTTGGGATGTTAGTCCAGATGTCATCCAATTCCAGTGGGAAGGTCACAGGTTCAACCATTCTTCTGACAGACGTAGCAGATTTTCAGCAGATCCTTCAGTTCCCAAGTCTGCGCACTACTACTACTGTGAGCTGGTGTTTCTTAAACTATACGAAACCCAATTACATTCAGCAACCAACACTCAAATCTTCTGTTTATGCTTCGTGGTGTATAAGTTCATGTAACCCAAACCCATCTGGGCTAAGTACAAAGACCACTTTAGCACTTTTAAGGTCCAAGCAAAAAAACACCACAGAAATCTACACTCTGGCTGCTATGCATAGACCTGGAGCTGGTAAACTGACATCATCAAGTGCATGGAAACAGTTTGCTCAGGTAAATAAGAGGTTTTAATTAAATACATTTGTATATATTTATATGAGAAAATATTAAACTATGAGTTAGTGCTGTTTAAAAAAAAAGATTCCCCACTGGGAAATCAGAAATTCATACCTTCCCATGACAACTTTTGAGCCTCAATTTACACTTCTACAAGCTCTGCTACTTTTGCTGTCTCTGTCTCCATTTTCAACATCAGATGTAAAAAGTGAGGCTTTTAAAGCACTCCCTTCATGTGTGCCAGAGCCTGATACATTATCTCCTTTTATTTTGTCCTTTGTTTTTTCCATGTCCTGATTCAAACAGTATCAGACACGTGCATTCATAAGTAAAGATTAAGTTAAAATTGAGTAAGGATCTTCAGATCCATTTAATGTCTTTAACATACTGACTCTTCCTCACGGACTAAGCATCAGGTAATGGTGCCAGGGAAAATTCTGTAATAGCAATAAATTACTTTCTAAGGCTTTTTGATCTCTATTTTCCATGATTTTTCTCTTGAGGAAAGATATGATGCTGTCTTTTCTGTCAAGACTCTCATAAAAATTTGTCCTTGCTGCCCCCTCTTTTATTCTCCGTCAAATTAAATGGGACAAATTAATTCATCTTATAGAGTTGCACCAAAATGAGAGTTTGGCTTTGACCTGGAATGTTAACAGTACTTGAAATGAAGTGTGCGTTTATTGTGTGCTCCAGCAGTAACACCCTTCCTTGACTTTGTTCTACAGATGAAACACGAGCCATTCTTCTTGTTTGGCAGCAAGCTTGAAAAGAAAGTAGTGGGGAATATTATAAAAGAAAGAGTAAAAGGAGACATTCATGGAGATAAAGACATTACATCCAAACAAACTGAGCCGATACGAATTAAAATCTTTGAAGGAGGGTAAGAAAATGCAACTGGAAATTTCAAGCTCAGCCTGTCATTTTAAAGAGATTTGAAAATGAATATGAATTAATTGGGATGTGAACAGTCTCCCATATTCCTGCCATGTCCTGTAGCTCCCAAGCCTCTTCTTTTTTGTGTATATGTCAATCTTAAAACAAGCTGCAGGTTACTTGTATACTTTTGGCTCTACTTTGCTATTAGGACAATTATATTTTCTATCTATGTGAAAGCACTCACTTGAGATTGTTACTTTCATTCGTTAGGTCATAAAGAAATGGATAAATGGTTAACATTTTGATATTTTCTATACCATTTATTTGTGTTTAATGGCTTCCATGAGGTTATCTTTCCATTTTTAGACTCTGTGTGCCTCCACTAACTTGAATGTGTTAGCTAGGCACGCTTACTCGTATTCTTGTAATTTTTTATTATTTACTGAAGTTGGATTTTGGAGACAAAATGTAAGATGACAATGAAATCTATGGTATCTAAGCCTAACCCATAGATCTGTCATGTATGGTTGATAAAATCATGTTTAATTTTACTATGGTCATCTATCACTCAAGTGATAACAGAAAAATATAACAAAGAGTGGGAATAAGGAGACCTCAAAGCTCATTAACATTGTTTTGAGCCTTATGAAGCTTGTTAGAGAAAGCAAATGAAATGGACACTTGTTTGCCTTTGCAGTGTACTCTAAAATAGAAGATATTAACATAATTTCTTTTACAGAATTCTGACATGATGCAATTAATTTGCCAGTTGTTAGTAGTGAATACTCAGGTGGCTGAACAAGATGTGTATTTCAGTCTTACCAAGCTCAGATGGTCTCACAGCACTGTTTTATTGGCGTAACTAAACAGGTTAGGATGGAGATGTGAGAAATTCGTACATCCATTTCCTTCTCCCGTGAGTTTGTACTCTATAAAATCTCAGTTGTGCTTCATCAACATTATGTGGTTTGGCTCCACTTGAATAGTCTCCATGAAATGACTGTTGCCATTTCTCTGTAGCCTGCAACACTGAAGGAGTATAGCCTACTTCTTGCCTGAAAGACTGAAAATGGTGTTTTGGAGATTGTTGTAGGTATGCTGGCCCAGACGCCCCTATCCTGGCTGTTCTCTGTAGTTGTACATTGTCCTAGTACCCAAGCCAAGCTGGCTACACAAGAGTGACCCAAATTCAGAGGTGAGCCTAAGTTTACAAGAAATGTAAAGAGCTGTTGCTTCAACTCGCACCCACTTTGAAGCATAAAATTCACCAGCTTCTCACTATGTATCATTTCTGAATTTGGATCACCCGGCTGAAGATAGTCTGCACTGATGTAAGCTGCATGATGAGAGGTCGGAAGAGTAAAAGTGTGTTAAGAAAAGCAGTTTAAAGGAGGATTCAGATCAGTGTGAGATGCAACAGATCACTCTGTAAAATGCCTCTACCATCTAATACCTTCTTTAAGAAACTTTGCATGCTACTTATACCGTCTAAAGTTTCCCTATACACCAATAAGGTCTATGAAACTATTTGTGTAAAGTCACATAATTCACTCATCACCTAGAAATGTCTCCTAGTAACACTTGGCTATGTTTAGATATCCTTTGAGTAAAACAAAACATAAGAAACCTTGATGCGCACATTAAAGTCTGGAGTAGGGGAGACAAATAATCTGTTCAGTCTTCCTTAATAGGAACATTTAACCTGCAAATCTACAATTAATGAAATGATGTAGTGTTAATGGGTCCACTCTTTCCTTATACATCATAATTTTATAATACATTTTATAGGAGTGACTTGTGAAAGGGTAGATTCATTCTTTTCATTAGTTTAGCTATTTTTCAAATAGATCTCATATTTTTCAGATGTTATAACTACGTCTTTCAATGATTTCTGTCCTCACTATTGAATTCGTCCTCTTCAGACTTTTGTTTATGACTTACAAAAGTTTATTTTTAACATGGGTGGGTTTCTGTGCTTGCTTGCTCTTGGCTGTTTGTAGACCTATTCTGATCTTCTCTGTTCTGCTCTACTCTCATCAAGCTCATATTCGTATCATCTCAGTACGCACAAGTAGTGCACTGAACGATGCAGCAACTATCTGTCTTTGTTTCACATTTTCTCGCCTGAACAGACAAGTGTGTGTGGTGGTATCTTGTTTCAGCAGGGTCTTTTTATTTTGGTTTGTCTTGGGGTGTAGATTTGCTTAGGCTTCTTGACTGATTTTGTTTTGTAACTGCAAAGAAAGCAATTCAGAATCCATAGCTGAGAAAGATCTGTGGTTGTCAGTTTTTGGTTTGTAGGAAAGCAGTTGAGGTGCAGTTGTGTAGCTGCCTTGTACTGGCAGAGTGGAGCACTCGTATGGCAGGTGGGCAAAAAGCAAATAGACAGGGCTGGGGATGAGTGAGAAGCTGAAGGAACAGAATGAATGGAGTTGAGACGAAAAGTAGATGTCACAGCACATGACTGCTTCGCTGCTCCAAAAGCCATCGAGACCAGTTTGTATAAGCATTGCAGCAGAGGGGGTTTTGAAGGAAGAAGCTAGCCAACCATATTATTACCTCTGGCAGGTGACTTGATTCTGATTAAATGATCTGAATCCCAAAATCTGCTTTCCATCATTTGTGACTGCAAAACCCTGATGGGATATGAAGCAGTGTTCCTCAAAGAAAAACAGCAATTTGAAGTTCAGTACTTGATGCAGTATAGTAAGTTGCTAATGGCATGAAGTGAAAAGAAAGAAGGGACAGGGCAACATGCCTGCTCATCTGACATCTAACTTAATAACATTATCAGCTGACAACAAGAGTTCACAGTTGGCTCTTTTATAGCTATCAGTTATAGACTCCAATTGAAAATCCACAATAGAACAACATTTTGGATATAAATTGCAGGACTCTGAGGTTTGTTAATGCTTTTTAACTCTAGAGTCCCATTCAAATCAAGCTCGGAGCAGCAGTGACTGTATTCTTTACATGAAAGTTATGTAGTGAGAAGGAGAAAATTACTGAAAGCTTTGAATGAGGCATGAGATAATAGTAAGATCTAATATTCCTGCAGGCTAGAAATCTAGATAATCACCACAGACTCAGTCTTCTGGTGTATCAGGTTTTGGATCAGGCCTTCTTTCGATGTCAAATTTGTGTGTGTCATTTCTCTTACAGTCATTGTTATGCTGAAACATACTGAGAGAGTCAAGGTCTGTTATGGCCAAGAACTGTCCATATAAATCATGAAGAGAGATCTTGTCTAATTGTCTTTGTGTCCAATAGTATCTGACAGGTTACAGAAGCCAGTGGAATGAGGTCAGACAGAGAAACAGCAGAGATGGAGCAACAGAAAAGCACATGTTATAATACAGTATTTATCTTACCAGTATCAATCAGAGGTGATATGGTAGACTCCATCCAAGCAAAATCAGACTGTAAGGAGAGATGAGAAGAAGATAAAATGGCAGTCTTTCAAACAATAATGGACATTTTTTTCTGTCTCTGGGAGAAAGCCTGGAGGTACTTGATGAAGCAGTGGATAGAAAGATGACTAGGAGTCATTGACATGTATGTATGAAGGAGAATCTGGGAAATGGGGCAGACAGAAAAGCAGAACCCCAGAAATGTTATTCAAAAAAACAACTTACTTGAGAGATGGCTAAATATTAAATGTTGTTATGCCAGTTTTGCCCATGGTGCCAGAACAATGAAGAAAAAGGGAGAAGGCCAACTTTATTGAAAAGGAAATGAAAAAAACTGAGTTTAGGGATGCACATTTGAAAGAGGAGCTGGTGTGTTTAATAGATAACAAGATGGATGTGAGACCAGGACAGTGTTTTATGTATTTCTAAGATATTGACTTCAGTATTTATATTAACAGTGATATAGCTGAACATATGGAAGAAGTGTTCATCTAAGAAAAGCACACTTGAAAAATGTTTCAGTTCTGTAACCCCAAAATTGCCACTTATTTCTTGTAGAGTTATCAACACATCAACAGAATCTTTCACACTGTCCCTTATTTATTTAAGGCGCTGACTGTCAGTACCAGGGGTATTTTGTGGGCTGCGCATCCACAGGGTGACTGAACATACTTTGTGCTGCTTAGAGAGAGGGCAGTGGAGGACAGAGGGCAGAAAAAATATTATTTCTCAGTTCTTGCAATTTCTGAATTTTACTTCGGATAAATGAGGATTAAAATTCTCCCTCTAGGGAATGCCCAGGGCTCTTCAAACCTCAGAACAGTCTGAGCAGATCCCCTGGGCCCTTTCAGATTTCAGTATTAACAATTTATCATGAGAGTAAAGGCAATGAACAGCTTTACATAGATTTGCATATCTTATTTATTACCTAACTACAAACTAGTGATCAGCAAAAATAGCATGGAATGCTCACGCCTGTGCTAAGAAAAATTCCTTTTAACAGCTTTCTGCTAAGTATGCAGGCTGAAAGTTTCCCATTTTATTTCTAAAGCAGCATGTACCTGAGTGAACTCAACTTGGTGTCCCTTAGGGAGGGATTCATCTTTGGGAACTTCAGGCATCTGTAGCATAAATGGATACATCCTTGCTAGTCATCTGCGTTCCCTTTATGCTTAATGGGGAGACACGGGCATTTCCAGGATGTGATTTATCTGATCCCAAGGGATAAATACACTAAAATAGTTAAATGAGCCGCAAAATGATGCTGTTTTCAGTGGTGGTAGATGCCTGCGTTGTACAAGACTACTGTTAGCTGAAATAAATCCAGCCTGCAGTCTGGTGTTTGGAGTTGTGCTGTGTCTGTAGGAATGGTAGCTAATCTGTTTCTTTACAAGGTGTTTATACTAGTCTCATACTGCAACCCTTTGGTCTTATACTGTGAAAACACTTTGGGACCAGTGCATTCCCTGAAAGGCAAATAGTTTTTTGTGAGTTCCAGACTGAAAATTCAGTATTTCCCATGGACCTCTGTGGATCTGTGATGAGATATATACAGGATTGGGATCAAATGCGTAGAGTTGGTGTTTGTGCATGTATGTGACCTAGAGTCTATATGATTTAAATGCCTGCTATCTTCTGACAGGTATAAATCAAATGAGGATTATGTCTACGTCAGAGGTCGTGGCCGAGGAAAGTACATTTGTGAAGAATGTGGAATTCGCTGCAAAAAGCCAAGCATGCTCAAAAAACATATCCGCACTCATACTGATGTCCGGCCTTATGTATGCAAATTGTGCAATTTTGCCTTCAAAACTAAAGGTACTTGACCCATTTTGCTGAACTCTTGCCACTTCCCAAACAAATCTTGAGCTATTTTGTCATTTGGGATCCAAGCACCCTTTGCAATCAAGCAGAGAATTTTCTTCAGAATAAAATCGGTGTGTTTATGTATACAGGACTTCACAGGAGATGTTTTTCTCTTTTGTTTAATTGATCCAGGGATTTTGTGAGACTCCAAGACTCCTTGGATAGCTTCATTAAGAGCTATAGGCTCTTGGCTGGTCCATCTGTCTGCAGAGAAAATGTAGTAGCATAAGAACTACCCTTACAAATAATACTTTCTGCCAAAATTGTTACATGGTGCAAATTTTAATTGCAGCAACACTTAAATGCTACCAGGAGAGTACACTTGTTATGACATAATGTAGAAGCAGAGCATCAGCTGCTGAGGAAAACATGCCTTCACTGGCTGTACAGTGGGTCAGTTTCAAGTTTATAAATAATGTATGCCTCCCAGATGGGCCACTCCATCCACTATGGCATTAATTATGAATAGAGATCTGATAGCTTGTGTTCACATGTATTTGTCAGCACAGAAAAAAGCTTCCATTTGTCACCCTGAGGCCACAGATAATGATAGTCTTTGGAATTTGGATTTCTGTTGCAACTCTCTCCTTAAAAGAAAAAAAAAATCCATTTCTTTGGTAGCATTTCTTTGTAGCACAACCCAAATAAGCCTTACATTCTCATTTTCTTAGCTTCTCTTTGTCAGACAAGGGAAACAGATTCTGGTCCCAGTGCGGTGAACTTACATGAAGGAGGAGAGAGGAAGCTGAAGGAAATTTCTCCCAAGATCCCAGTGCAGCTTCATGGCTGTTTTGAGGATTGAGAATTGTAATAGTTTCCATGACTCCAGCACTTCTTCCTCTGCCAAAGATGGGAATAGCTGATGGATGGTAGTAGACCCATCAACCTAATTTAAGATGAGAACTTTCATGGGGGTGTAGAGATAAAGACAAGGAGCTGCTCGTTTGTAGTCCCAGTAGACCATCTGGTGAGCTGCTCTCGGATCATTGTTTACATTTGACATTGCTGGAGGAATGGGTTTTGAGGAGGGACTTGAAGGAGGATTGTGGTTTTGCAGCTGTGTTCAGAGAGGACATTCCAGGCAGAAGAGACGGCATGGAAAGAAATGTGAAATTGCTTGCTGAGGCTGGCATTTCTGGCAGAGAAAAAGAAACAGGGAGGAGGTAGTATGCTATTGCACAAGAAGGACATGAGTAGGAAGAGGCTAAGTTAGCCTTCAAAGTACAAGAAGAGTTTAACTGGTATATTACTGCTTATGAGCAGTTGTCAGCCTCATAACTATTGTTGCTGTTTTGCTGAGAACAGTAGGGGACAGACCTTCAGAGGTACTTAGGTTTTCAGTGTACACCCTGAGCATTTGGCCATCCAGAGGCATCAGTGCCCAAGTTAGACTTTTCATGCAGTACACAGGCACAATAAGAAACTGGTATTGAGAAAGGAATTCTTTTAACTAGCTGGGACTGAAAGACAGAGGAGAAGAGCCTGGCTTGTGAGCTTCTTAGCACACCTCCACTATGCAACAGAGTGGCACAGTGTTCCTGCCCCCGGGTTGCATGTGCCACACACACTATGTGGAGATGCCGGTTGGGGTCCCAAAAGCAGCATGGGTACACTCACTTGAGCTAAGAAGCACCATGTCTTGGTATCGGGTTGGGTTTTCTTGTGCCATTCTTTCCCCTTTGGGTGTTGCAGATGTGACTGAAGTGGCTAATGTATTCGAGCGGTATTCTCATTTCTACAGCTTGTGCTTCGTGCTCAAGATTCTTTGCCATGAAAGGTCTCTTGGGGCCAGTCTCAACCCAGTTTTCTTATCTGTGAAAAAACAGACCAAGACAGGCACTCCAGAAAGTCAATAGTTGTGTTAGATTGCTCCCTCAGGGAAATGGGAGGTCTGATTTCAAATCCCTGCTGTGTCTGGTTCAGATCTGTACTCCAGAACAGGGAGCTGAACCTGGATTTCCCACATCCCAGGTGAATGCTGTAAGTACAGCTTCGCTCAGTTCAGAGATTGCAGCTAGACAGTAAACTTGCATAGAGAAGTCTCCCATAAATATCATTTATGTGGGGTACTTTTGCTTCAAAATGCTTCAAATTCAGAACATTTGGAACCTAGATGTGAAGTAAATGGGAGAGCCCTTGGCTGGAAAGTACCACTGTGAAACTAGGAGTGTGATCTCTGAATGGCTGGTGTGCATTGGACTTACTTCAGTGTCCAGGCAGTCTGTACATACCATGAACTCTGAACTCAGGGACAGATAACATCCGAAAGTGAGTTTTTTAGCTTGTCAGGGTACCTAAATGTCATGTGGAAAATTGGAGAGATGCCTATATACCTCTCAGGACCTAAGTTTAAATTTATTTGAATTTTTTTTTTTTTTAAGATATAAAAACCCACTCTCATTAAAACAGGCTCTGAGAGCAGTGGGCTGGATGAGCCAGCCCTGTTGTGTTTTTTTTTTTTTAAACTAAAAACCCCCATCTGAAGGAAAAGAGAGTTAAGATACACCAAAACCTGACTTGGAGAGTGTTCTTTGCTGTGGTCTGTAATTAGATTAATTTCTGATCCATAGGAAATCTGACAAAACATATGAAGTCTAAAGCACACATGAAAAAATGCCTGGAGCTTGGAGTATCAATGACATCCGTAGATGATGCTGAAACTGAAGAAGCAGGTATGTCAGAATGATTTAATTTAGTTGGAATGGCCTCTGGAGTATGCAAATGACTCATTGCACTTCAGCACAGTGGCTGGCATGGGAAAACATATTAAAAGTATTTGGGGCATTTTTTAATTAAGAGGCATCTTTTTAATAAACAGGAAGCATAAAAAATAAATCCAGTCCATTTGTGAGTTACATTTTTTATTAAGATACATGAGGAAGAGCTAGAAATAAAAGTATGACCTGTTGTCATCTCTCGTACAAAGTTCCCAATATTTTCAGTTTAGATGTGAGAGATGGCAACATTTAAGCAAAGTTGTAAGGTGGGGTAGGGTGAATTTGCTTTTTATACTTCATTTCAAGTATAGAGTTCTAAGGTATTATTATGAAAAATTATGATTTTGGACTATGGCTTTATGCAGCCATCCCAGATGAAGAGCGTTCAGCGATGGCAGTGGGTGTGCTGGGTGGGGAATGAATGTGGCGGAAGGTGTAAGAGGTGGGGTGTGCACTCACCATCGTGACTTGCTCTGGCTGTTTCAGAAAACATGGAGGACATGCAGCAGGAGGCAGAGAAGAGTAGCAACCTGGCAGGCCTGTCAGCAGAGCATCAGTTTTCCGACGCGGAGGAGTCAGATGGCGAGGATGGCGATGACAATGATGATGACGATGAAGATGAGGATGATTTTGATGATACTCAGGGAGACTCGACACCAAAAACCAGATCAAGAAGCACCAGCCCGCAGCCCCCTCGGTTCTCCTCCCTGTCGGTGAATTCGGCTGGGGCGTCGCAGGGGGCTTCCCCCGAGGGCTCCCTTTCTGTGGGACACTCCTCCCTCATCAGTTACTTGGTCACCTTACCTAGCATTCAGGTTACTCAGCTAATAACACCAAGCGACTCCTGTGAAGACTCACAGATGACAGAATATCAGAGGTTTTTCCAGAGTAAGAGTACCGATTCAGAGTCCGATAAAGACAGGTTGGACATACCTAGCTGCATGGATGAGGATTACATGCTTTCGTTAGATCCCAGTTCATCTCCGAGGGACCTCTCACCTTCCAGTCGACAGTCGTCACCCGGCTATGATTCTTCACCCTATAGAGATAACTCACCAAAGAGGTATTTAATGCCAAAAGGAGATTTGTCACCCAGAAGGCATCTGTCACCCCGAAGAGATATGTCACCCATGAGGCACCTTTCCCCACGGAAGGAGGCTGTGCTGAGGAGAGAGTTATCACCAAGACGGGACATGTCACCACGACGTCACCTATCACCAAGGAGACCAATGTCACCAGGGAAAGATGCGTCTGTTCGAAGAGATTTGTCTCCTAGGCGAGAGAGGAGATATATGGCCTCCGTTAGAGCAGCATCTCCCCGGAGGGGCTTATACCATAATCCAGCGTTGTCCATGGGTCAATATTTACAGTCTGAACCTGTTCCAGTGGGGCATTCAGTAAGTATGAAAGAATATTTTTCACTCTTACTGTCAAAACAAGTGCTTTTACCTAATTTGTGCACAGTGGTTTAAAAAGTTTTTTAGAAGAAGAAGGCATAAGCTTTAAGCCTTGGTGGGAAGTCCTGGAACCAGTGCAAGAAAGTTGGAATAAATGAGGACTAAGCTGTGATGGTGATTCAGTTAGATGCAGTAGGGTCAACCAAAGGGTCAAATCTTCACTGAGTACAAGCCTGAGTAGCTACATTAACTTCAATGAAATTAGTCTGGCTTATTTTAACTGACCGTGTCTTGATTATATTTATTTTATCTATCTATCTATCTAACATTATATTATATTATTTTAAAACGGCCCAGGAAGCTTACATGGCATGTGGGGCTCATTTCTGCACTGTAAAACCTTTTACCTCCCAGACTGTCAGATGGAACCAAGCCCAGATTAGAGTTTAAGGCCCTGATACTGCAGTAAGGTGCCCATCACTGAAGTATTGTTTAATGGAATAAAAACTCTAAAATAAATGGAGCCTCTGGGAATATCAGGGTGCCCATCAAAATCAGGCTGTGTGGCTGGAGTTTAAACGATATTATCATGTCACAGGAGCAGGCAGCTGTCTGCCCCGCAGAAAGCGCCATCACAACTGGCTGTTTCGGCAGGGACGCAACTGTCTGGGTGGAAATGGAAACATGCAAAACTTGCACAGCTGCTGTCTGTGCTGTTCCCTTTCAGTAAACCAAGTCTCATAAACTGCCAGCTTGGCACTTTTGACCAGCCCTAGCATTCACAAAACACTCTCTCCACAAATAGATTTGGTCTTTAGAGTTAAGGAACGGCCTCACTATGTATGCATCTATTTACTTATTTAGTATGCTTCCTTCTCCACGTTTCATGTTGCTGCTGCCCTCTCACTGCCTGCCTCACCAGCCCCTATGTGCGGCTTCAACCCTGGCAGGCTGTGACAGACTCAGGCTGCCTCAGGGCTCCTGCCTCCCTGTCCTCCTCCCAGCAGGGCTCTCCTCCCCACTTCCCCATTGCCAGTCTTCTCGGCAATTTGTGTAGTCTTTGTCGTGCTTCTCTAGAGAGGAGAAGAACCCTTAGCTCACAAAATCAGTATTTTCATAGCTCTGGGTTGAATTTCTCTGTGGAGACAGGCTGATGTGTTGCCTGTGCCTGGGAAGTGGAGTGAGAGATGCATCTGGGCAAAGGTGGCTGGAGCAGGGATAGACCAAACAGAGCTGAGATGCCACCAACCTGGCAGATCCAAAAATGGCTTCCCAACTTCTCAGGGGGATAAGGGAAAGCTGCAACGTAAGCAGCCATGTGTGTAGGAGAGAGCAATGCAGGTACTTCTCCCATACCTTAGACATGGCTCCGTGGCCTGGTAGGTTGTTGGGGAGAGCAGTGGAGAGGGGTGGCTGACTAAGCAGTCCTTGAGGAACGGCATGCTGAAACCCTGCCGCGCTCTCATGGGAACGATCGCCGAGTAGCTGAGGGAGGATACAAATCCCGCCAGCCGTTCTGCCAACATAAAGGGAGCACAAGAAGAGGATAAAGAGCCACCAGTTTAACAGTCATGATGGTTTAGTATCAGATGGAAAGGATTATATGAGACACTACAGCTGACATTGTGCAGGGAGCCCCAGTTCCTAATGTCTCTCATGAGACACTTCCACTGGCATCCTGCAGTAGAGATTTTGGATGTGTGATGATGCTGGCAAAAGGGTATGTAACAGTCACCCTTGGCCATCTGACAGTTCTTGCTGTAATGTTTGCCTTGTGTGTTATGCACACCTTCCAGCAAGGCGTTTAACACATTGTAAGCACTTTTAGCACCCTCAGATCCTTCTTTTGGAAAGTCCACCATGCCAGATGGGCATTTAACGCTTACCTTATTTCTGAGGTAGGATTAGGCATGTGGCAGTGAAAAACCCAATGTAAAAGATCATTTGTCCTACAGAAAGCATTGGTACCTCAGTGCCATATTGAGTGTTTTGAGAGGGAAGCCCAGACCTCAGTACAGTCTGAATACAGGCACCACTGGAAGTGGAGCCCAGCCAAATTTAAATGAGGAAATGACAAGTGAGGATGATTGCCCGTCTCAACAAATGACAGAAAGGAAGGAAAAATGGATTCCTCACCTCTTGGTGCCTTTCTGGAATATATACTTCAGCCACACAGTAGTTGAGTTTAGGCGACACACAAGTTATTAAACTCATTGTGTGGGAACACAAATGACACCTGAGCTTGCTATAAATGAAAAGTGTCAGAGAACAAAAAAGGAATAAAGGCTTCACTTTCGGAGAAGTGAAATCCAGGAAATCAAAACAGGGATAGCAACTGCATCAGTGATGCACATGCCAGTTTACAATCCTACATCCTCTTTTGAGAGCTGCATTGGGTTCCCAGCTCTTGCAGGAGTAAGAGAGGATTTGTGCTTCTGGTGCCTGCAGTTCCCAGAAGAGGCCAGTTTTCTTTCTTCTCCACTGAAATGGATGTATTTGCTCTAGTCTCTTTGGCCAGTGCTGGTCTAGTTCCCCTTCGTTTTGTTTCCCCTGGAATGTTCATGCGCTTTGGTGGTCTAGTGCAAAGAGCTTGTAAAGTGCTCCAGCATTGAAAGCATCACATAGAAAGCAATTTAAATTATTTCTGTAGGAAGTGGAAAAGAGTTTGGGGAAAGTAATTATTTTTGTATGATCCTACAAACTACTGAAAAATATGCTTTTTTTTCTTTGGCAGTTAATAACAGGATACACTCTTGCAACAGTATACTCTCTCCAAAGTAGCCTAAGGCTCTGGTTGATGATGGTGCACATTTGGCTTTGGCAAGTTAAGTTGTCACCTTTAAATTCAAAGGCAGATCCCCATTGCTGTCTACATACATTCAGGATCTTCTCTTCTGTCAATGCCAGAGGTTTCTTTTCTTTCTGAGGAGGCTGGTGCCATTATCAAAGGGCTCTGATTCTTCTCAGTCACTTTACATCAGTCCTGAAAGAAAGAGCAGAGATAGGAAGGCTGCTTTTGTTCACCCTGAGTGCACCTCTGTTAGCATTTTAGTTTGGAACAGGCACACCTCTCTTCTCACGTTTATTGTGCTTTGACTCACGTTGTAGTGCAGTCTTGGAATGAGTGACCTGGATTGTTTTCAGATGAAATTAAACTGAAAAATGTGCTCCAGGAGTGCAGCAGGTGCACTTAAACGGTGAGTGGGCATTCAAATGAGTGAGAAGAGACCACACAGGGTTAGTCCGAAGCAACCTTCACCTCCAGCCCCACAATACTGATATTGTGAACACGGGATCCAGCACCAACTGTTTCACTCTGTTCCTGCTTGTCCCCACTCTTAGTGCACCCCACCACTTCCTACTGCAGACCAGAGCTTTTGCTGCTTCTACCAGTCCCAGGGCTAGACACCATGAGGCTCTGAAGGTATCTTGCTGTGGGTGGTACAAGCTTGGCCCTAGCAATTCCTTTAGCTTCTAGGAGGCAGTGGATTTTGCTTATCTTACTGTTTTGTGGCAGCTCTCATTTATTTTGATGTCTGAAGCCTGTCTTGATACATCCCGAGGGACTGAAGGGAGTTAGGTACCTCCTGAAAACTGATAGGACTTAAGGTCCTTTGATCATCCCAGACATATGGATATTAAATCCATTCCCAGTCACTCAGTACTCTATCATCTTGAGTGAAATGGATTCCTGTACAGAGAGCCAGCATAAAACTTCTAAAATCCAGGTAAACTAAATAAGTCCACTGGTGTGTGTGGGTTGCTATGGTGCATTCTCAGTAGGACTGCAAGTCGAGCTGATCCTGAAACTGAAGTCCGCACAGATTTATAGTCACTTTATTAAGCATCATGTCTTTTAGAAAGCACATTGGTAATATGCTCTGTTACTGAATTTCACAGTAGAGTTCCAACATTTTCTGGTTTTTAACTTTAAAAAAGCTTCAAGTACATTACGATATGGTAATTGAAGAGATTGTTTTTCACCCACCATCTTTTTGCAAGTTGTGGTCTGAGGCTGCCAGGAGGATGTCTGTGAAGGGTGCTTGGTTTTGAAATGCAATCTTCCTCTTCATTCCCCACAGCCTGTTTTGGGTGATGTACCAGATACAGGGTAAACCCTATCTCATCCTTGGGGGACCTGTGAAGCTGGATATGGCTTTGCTCAGAGGTGTGGTAATCTGGCTTTATGACCAGGTCAGAGAGTTTAGTGAAAAGCTCCTACAGAATACTGTTGCTTGGGAAATTATATGTCACCTGGAGTTAGAGGGAAATATGCTAAACCGCAACAAATGAGAATTAACAGGAAGCGAACTGGATTCCTGTTACCTGACAAAGAGAGGAGCTCATCTCCCTGCACTGGCAGCAACCCATTCTGACAGCACTGCAAAAAGATACCACGACTTTCTGCACTGTGCTCAGTGATGGGATCTAATACTCACTCTGTCAACAGAATAAAGTCATTGGATTTTCAAGATGTTTGTTAAAACAAGACAGCTCCTCTAATATTCAGTCTTGCTCCATCATTCATATATGTGTGTCTGCTTGTAGGTATGAAAATGCTAGATATTAGTAAAGAAAATAAAAGCAGGGTAAGAGGTATGAACATTTATTAATGCCTGTAACCATTTATGTTGCCCTTTTTCAAATTTATCTGCCAGAGCTAGAGAAGGATAATCCAGTATATGCTCAGCCAGGCTTGGAAGGCATCCAGTGGACATGCACACACTGTCAGTGTTTATGTAAAAATTAGGCATATGAGACATATATTGGATCATACTGCTGATCTTGAAGCATATAGCAGTTTCTATCATGTTAGCCACCTCTGTCCCACATAGACAGGCTGTTGCTCTATTTCCTTTTGAAACTGTCAGGGTGCAACATGAAGCCGGTGTCTTTCTCAGTTAGAGATTTGTGTGTGACTACATTTGTTCTTTGATGAGTTTTACTCCATTTATTGGTTGTTTTTACTCTGTTCCCCTTAGCCCAAGTTCACATCAGATGCAATAGTGATAAATATCAGGGCTTAGGAAACAGCCAAGAGGACAGTATGACTGAGAAACAAGTTGACAGACCAAAGATGGAAAAAAAAGGGGGCAAGCAGCTGTGCAGAGGTGAGGTTAGCGATAGGAAGGACTGACAGGGTAGGTGAACTATGTCTTGTGGCTTGGCAACTGCAGTTTATTCTGTAAATTTTCCCCTATTCAGCAGTATAACGTGCTGTCACTGTGCTTTCTTAGGACAGTTTCTCTTTTATGAGACTCAAGTATCTCACTTTCTGAATAGGAAAATTCCCAACATAGATTAGTCTCTGAATAATAACATCTCTTAAGTTTGAGTCTGATTATAGGTCACCCTTCCTGTCTCGACGTTGATTTCTATCAAACAGGACAAAGCATCTGAGCACAGTGAGATTGAGCCCCTGGGTAGCACAGAAACAGAATCTTTAATTGCCCCCCAAACCAGTTCCCTGGGATGGGATCAAGAGGTTGCTTAATGCCTTGAGAACTAGGATTTCCCAGCAGTGAAGTGCTGCCACTTTAGCACATTGGCATTTGGCAGCGCAGTCCTCAGGCTGCCACACCAAGGCTGTGGTAGCAGTACAGCTCTGGGGCAATTGATAGGTGTCTGGTCAATTTGCAGAGCAGAGATGAGCATTTTTGTTCATTTAATTTCCTATGGGAGTCCCCAAGAGTTGTGTGGCCAAATCCCACACACAATTATGAAAATGTCATACTGCACTTCTGTCATCATTATTTCTCTGGTCAGCCGTAAATGGTACTTAATCATCAGATGGAAAACAAATTTTAAAAGTTAAGAATGAAAAAAGAGAAGCCCAAAAGCCCAGGGCATATTTAATACTGAGTGGAGATGGAGCTATTCATTCTTCCAAGCCAGGAACTAATGGGAAGGCACTGAAAATGTCAATATTGCAAGATTGCTTTTTATTAGCCGTTACAAAATCCCTCATTCTTCTCAATCCCATTATGAGTGGGTGAGTCTCCCTGCAACTGAATCATCACTTGCACTCACAGCCAGTGCCTGTGCTTTTGTTATTATTTGTTGTTTACACTACAGATAGACCAGAGTGGTGTTCCATTGTCTTAATGACTGTAAAAATTCGTGTCTTCGTCGTACAGAGGCACTTGAACTTCCATGGAAATACCCGTCTACTTTCATCAAGGATTGGATAAAGCTCATGGGGAGCAAGTGCCTTCTCTGGGGCTCCAGAGCAGGATCTTTCAGCAAGCAGAAAATACATACATGCAGTCAGTTTTTTCCCATACTGCCAAGCAGTGGTGGTGAGCAGGGAGTGTTCGGATGTGTATTTCTCTGCAACAAAGTCTTGACACCCAGCGTAGATTGCCAATACCAGCACAGTTTGCCAAAAGAGAGGGTAAGATGGATCTCTGGGCCAAATTTCTCCTGGGGAATGAAACTCTATCTACCCCAAGTTCTCTCTGCAGTTTCAGTTGAATGTAATACTCTTCACTTCCTGACCTAAATTGCTGCATTGTTGCTGAACACTCTTAAATAGCTGCTGCCTTTCACCTCAGAGGCATGAGCCCTCTAGGGCTGAGCTAAGCAAAACCTCCTCTGTTGTTTGGATAAGCAATTAGTGGAGTTTTCCAAATGCTTTGGGATCCATCTGCATGAAAGGTGCTGCATGAATGGGAGGTTGTGTTAGACAGGAAAGCAGATAGGTGGTTTGGCCGCCAGACAAGAATTTCGCCAGTAGCAGCACTGACATTTCTTTTGTTTTTTTTTCTGGTTACAGAGAAGGGGGTTGTCTCAGGGGCCTTACTTCAACATATATGGAGAAAAAGGAGGTATGGAGCACCGTGGGTCTAGCCCGTTCCCCGAAGGTCCGAGCGACTACGTCTTCAGTCATCTCCCACTACACTCCCAGCAGCAGATCCGAGCACCCATCCCCATGATGCCTATTGGGGGTATCCAGATGGTCCATTCAGTACCGGTGGCCCTTTCAGGTTTACATTCTCCGTCCACTCTGGCCCTGCAGAGGGAGGGCTCTGAGGAGAAGCAAAGAGGAACTGCGGAAATCCTTACAAAAGAATCGTATAGTATTTCTAAGCACCACGAGAAACGTACCTCTCCGCACAGCTTGCACCCCACCGCTCCCTCCAGCACGCCCTCCTCTCCGTTGCTGTTGCTGACGCAGAGCACGTCAGAGGACAGTGTCGTAGCTACCGAGAGGGAGCAGGAGGAGAACATACAGACTTGTACAAAAGCCATAGCCTCTCTGCGAATCGCCACAGAAGAAGCCGTTCTGCATGGGGCGGAGCAGCTGCAGAGGCCTTCTGAGCCTCACCAGAAACCCTTAGAAAGTGCACATTTTAGCATTAAACACTTTAGTGGATCTGAGCCAGGCCAGACCTGTGCTTCAGCCACCCATCCTGACTTGCACGGTGGTGAACAGGACAGTTTTGGTACATCACAGACTGCGTTAGGTCATCCCACCTTTTACAGCAAGAGCTTTGGGGACGTCCGGCAGTTGGGCTTTCACAGCAGGAGCGACCCCCCATCAAGCACACAGGAAAGAAAAGATCCGTCATCTGAGAAGAGCAAGCCACATTGATCTGAGATGCATGGAGACTTTCACCCGTACATTTACCCCACTTTTTTTTTTTCTAGAGATAGAAGAAGTATTCAACTTTACAGCATGCCTGTTCTAAGTTACAGTAGTTTGCTATTATATATACTTTTGTTATATCAAAAGAATTAGATAAAATAACAAGTCATCATGAGCCTGACCAAAACTAAATTTGAAATTCTTATTGGGTCTGGTACTTTTAAATTGTACAGATGTTTGTGCCTTTTCTTTACTTTGCTTATATTCTTATAAGCATTTTTTTAGCAGTAATTTGTACATATTTTAGAATTTGTGTATCTGCTTTGTAATAAATGTAATTTCTTTCCTTTTTTGGACACTTGGATCTAAATGATGTAAAGCAAAACGGCATCAATATATGTGAGGTTGCACTAAAACATATTTTTATATGATTAAAACTGAACAGCTTTTATGTACAGCTCTGATTCTGTAATACTAATATTTATTTACTTTGTTTCATAAATTGTAAATTTTTTTCTTAATGTTGTGGATTGCTTTTCTATGTGAAGCATGGGATTTACTGTTGCGTAATTAGAACAAAATGTATATTGTAAAACAAGATATTTAAACTAGAGTATCTTATCTTATTCTGCACTTATGCATTAGTTAAAAAAAAAAAAAAAGATAAAGGTTGTATCAGTCAGTTCTTAACTCCTGTAATTTTTTTTTGTCTCTTGTTTGCCGGATTGACTATAACTTAAGTGCTGATTGTGATTTTAAACTGATAGTACCGTAAAGCATTAAAGTAAAACAATGTGCTATTGTGAGTTTTTTCAAAGCTTTATAAAACAGTTATAAACATATTAAAAGTATTTGGTCTTATGTGAACATGTTGATCTATATACTCCTTTAAAAAACTATGGGAAAACATTCCACCCCATGTAAATACGTGCAGGTGCATCCCCGGTGCTGTCTGCTGTAACTCACTGGGACAGGCGAGGTTTGCTGTGCTGCTGGGCATGGAGCCGGGGCACCGCTGGCTGCCGGGGACAAGAGTCCGGCCATGGCACGACCCACTCCCTGGCCTCCAGCCGCGGGGTGGCGAGGCCCCTACGGCCGCCCGGGGCTGGGCGAGGAGCTGGCCTGTGGGCTGGAGAAGCGGCGCCCCGCCAAGCCCCAGCAGTCCCCTGCTCATGAGGGCTGACCCTGGGGCATAGGTGTCATGCAGAGGTGCCTCGGCGTGTGAGAGAGGGTTTTGGAGCAGGAAGAAAAGGCGTTTCCATGCATTTGAACACCACGGCTGGTCATTCCCTGCTGCGGTGTCTGGGTCAGCTTCAGGGGAGGCTCCCATCCCGTCCCGTGCCGTCCCGTCCCATCCCATCCTGTCCCCCCATCCTGCAGACGGAGGAGCGTGGCCCTGCCAGTGAGGCAGAGAGCACCGCCACCCTAGCCTCTTCAAGGAGTGGGATTCACGGGAAAGAAAGACACAGTCTTCCAGAGCAGGGTCTCCATCTGGGTGAGGTTTGCTCCAGAAGAAAGTCAGGAGGAGCCCGGGCTTGTGTTTGAACACTTGTGGTGGGTTACCACTACCACCAGCAGTGTGCACACACACTCAAACACACACAGGCAACACACACAGATGAAAGAAACCAACGACCTGGATTATATTTTGTGCTATTTAGTGGATTATAAATATGTGAAACCAAGTTTGTATATTGACTTACAATACATTTAAGGAGTGTTCTTTAAAAAGAAATAAATATACAGTTACATGCATGAGGTGTCTATTTTTCATGTGTTCTTTGATTTTCCAAGTTCATTGGCATTCCATTATATTGCCAGAACCTTGTATTCCCAAGCGCTGCTTTCCCACACAAGGAGTGCCCTTAAGAATGTGAACAGCAGTGAAAAATGCAGATCATCTTTTGGCCTCCTCAGATATTATTAAACTAAACCAGTTTATTTCTCCAGTAATACCATGTGTGGGCAGAACCACAGCTGGTACGTTGTCACAATTCTAGCATGATGGCATGTGACGAGCGTAATACCGTAACAGACGGTGACTGCTTCTGACCATTAAAGGTTAGATTCTCGTAGCCACTGCAGTGCTCCTACCTTTATTCCAGATCATTATGGTAACCTTGCCAAGATAAGTGAATGCCAGAAAACTGGATCATCTCAGACTGGAGAGAGGAGAAGCAGTGTATGTAGTTGGAGGCGAGCAGCTTGTTGGATCATGCTTCCATGAAAAAAGCAGAAGTCAGTTACACATTTAAAATAAACAAGCCTTATCTGATAAAAGCCTCTCTCTTCTCCTTGGCTGCATGGCTGTACTGAGAACAAAATGCTCTGCACAATGATCAGCTAATCAGGTAATCGCAGATATTTTATTAAGAGGGAAACAGGCAGCCCCCGATGGTAAACGCTTTATTAACATTGCCTTTATAAGCAACCCCCTTACTGTGGGAGTTACCTCTGGCTTGTTTGATTATTTTAATTAATTTGCAGCTGCAATCTACCATCCACCTCTTCAGCCTTGGGGCATTTCTTTTTTTTTTATAATCATTGAGCAAGTATCACTGAAATCACATGTGATATTTTTGGGTTACAATGGAGCCACCCTAAAGAGGTTTCGGGTACTTATAATCTTAATTTTATTTTCTTAATGAGTTAATGTTTATACAGTGCTTTGAAAAAAACATATCCTCAGCCTAGAGGCATTGATGATGACCACTTTTCACGCTTTGGAAGTGGTGTGGAGGAGGAAGGCAAACAAGTCCGGCAAAATTTTCTCAGGCATGATCAATTTTTCGGAACCAACATAGCGGGTGCAGCAACCAGGATGGGGGGCAGATAATTTGATGATTTCCCTGGTACAGCCCCCTCAGGGCTGCCAGCAGTAATGGTGTCATGGGGCCGTGCTTGTGCCTCGCTGTGCTGAGCCAACGCTCCGCGCCTCAAGCCTCTGGGCTGGGGATCGGCGCTGCGGGAGCGCAGCTGCACGGCGCCTGGCCGGGGCCGTTGGGCTCCGGGCAAGACTGGTGGCACCTGTGTGTGCTGACAGCCCCTCTAAGGGTGATGGGGAGGGCCTTCCTCCAAGATGCTTGCTGTGGTGGGTGCACGTAGGACTAATGGGACCAAGAAGAGTAACTCTGAGGTCTCTGGTGTAAAAGTGCTGTGTTTTTAAAAGGGATAAAAAGAAGAGATTTAACAGGGTCCTCTAGAAAACTGCAGAACAGAATGAGGATTTTTATATGCAATGTGCTATAGAATTTCTAAGTCAGGAATATAATTACCTATTATATTGTTCAAGGAGGTTATAATTTTCTATGAAGATCCATATGTCTTTTCTGTAAAGCACAAGGGAAATACAGATGCTCTGGCAAGCTCTAGTTCCTTCTTGCAGAATACTGTCACCAGAGTCACTTCAGGATTTATTTGCGTCAGCAAAGCAGAGAGTGTATTGGTCTCATAACTGCCTGCACAATCCTCTTATGAAGCTTTAGATTCTGACTCAGGGTAGTAACTCCACTGCATGTTAAAAACCTTTATGTGGACTTCCCTGCTGCAGGACACATTGCCAGGCGTGGATAAGAATTAGCACCAATAAAGGACATCATTAGCTATAACAGACCCAAATGGAGTCAAGCAGCTTAAATATAGAAGTTTTGATCCAAGAATGCTGCAGTCAGCTCCCATTTAACCCCAGCAGCAGCTAGACCTAGAAGGTGCCTCCTTGTTTGAAGTTGTTTCCTGCTTCTGGGCATGAGCTGAACTTCTGTCCTCAGAACTGCTTCATGCCTCTTCCTCTCCCAGACTGACCCGGACACCAGAAACTACATATTTCTTGGCCTCAATCCCTCAAGGGACCTGCCCTACTGAGTAGGTCTTTGAAAATACCTGACATATGATGAAATGTGCCTTCCTGTTGAATTATACTTCTCACAAGTGCTGTCACTACCTCTTACAGATTAGCCTAATGACTTGGTCCCCCTCCCTGGGTATCTAAAAAAACCCTAAA
This sequence comes from Athene noctua, assembly GCF_965140245.1. NCBI lineage: Eukaryota > Metazoa > Chordata > Aves > Strigiformes > Strigidae > Athene > Athene noctua. Next base: position 68,591,768 of record NC_134037.1, on the reverse strand, counting down.
ATGTGTGTTGAAACTGGCTAGATCAAACATCTCCAGTCTCCTAGGAGAGGTTCTAAGTACCCTATGAGGAGTAGAAGAGTATTTTCTTTCCTGTTGAAGTTCTGCTACTATGAAGCAAAAAATTCAAGATTCATTGGATCATCAAGATTGAGTCTATTGTTCCCGAGAAAAAAAGCTCTTTGGATGTGCCCTGCTCAGCAGGGAGAGAGCCATCAGGAAGGCCAGTGAATAGATTGGTGTGACGGAGGCTTTAAAGGACAAGGACTGAGCTCAAGCAGCTCCCTGCCCGCAGCCTTCTAGAGAGCACAGTTTCAAACATGCCTCCTACTTAGCATCCACCTCCTCTCTGAGATGGCTGACTCTCGCATGTCCAACAGAGGGGGGCCAGGTGACAAACTTAACAGTTCAGGGCTTCAGAGTGAGGCACAAGCCCCAAAAATTAGGTGCTGCAATAGCCAACTCCTTTATTGCGTTTTGCCCTAAAGAGCTCAGGGAGAACAAGCCTTATTGACTTATTCTACTACACGGTGGAACAAGTCAATGGGAGTTATCCTTTTAAGTCATTTAGCCACCTTTGAAAATCCCAATCAATATTCTCTAAAGAATGTCCTTAAAGTAAATCCAGGATATTCAATGCAAAACTTGCACAGCACATCATGTATTTTAGTTTAGCCATTTTTTTTTTTTCAGTCAAATTGCCTGCATGAAAAAATCAGCAGTCTGTGTACTAATTGAGTTTATTACTGTGACGATGTCCCTTTGCCCTTTTCTCATACACAGATTACATATACTAAACACAGACCCTGAACATATGCTCGCTGTAGGCTCAATTTAAGATGAAAGTGCTGGATAGTTTGACTTGTTCTGCAATTATTCTTGGGGGCTTTGCATATGCTACATCTGTCACGTGTGTTCGTGCTATCTTTAATATGCCTGCTTTTAACTGGATTTGGTACCACTGATAGCACCAGGAATGTGAGAAACAGCTTTCACTGTGAAACAACTGGCTTCTGCCCCTATGTGATGCCCACATGAGCTATAAGAAGATGATTTGTTGTGTGTACATAAGTCTTTTCCAAATGATTGTGCTTGGTAACAAAAACTCTTTTTAAGAGTTTCTTTAATTTGTGAGTATAGAGGTGCCCCGTTCATAAGTGTAGGACTTTATTAGGCATGTAAATGAATTTAAGCAAAAGAGAAATGTCTCTATGTTTTTATACAAAAGAATCTTGAGCTGGACCACTTTAGAGGCAGAGCTGGATTAAACTCATCCTTGGGAGCAGACCTCTGCAAGGAGCATGAACCACTGGAGTTCCTATAAAGGATGGAGGGACTGCTGGCTCTCCACGCTGGCAACTGACTGCACATAGTGACAAGGTGTTGCTCTCCCTGCAGCTTTGAGAAACGGGGTTGACCTCCTATTGTGCTGTGCGTTGCTGTATTTTGTAAAATCATCTCCTACAGGCAATATCCTCACCCAGTGTGCATCAAGCTAATCTCCAGTGGTGCTGCTGCACCTCTGCTGCAGAGCAGCCAGGGGACTCTGGGAGCCTAACACCTCTGAGGTCTGTTCAAGCATACAAATAACCTGCAAGATCTTGACTGCTTGCAGGCTGGACTGCAGGCTGGTGGGAGCAGTGGTAGAAGAAAACAACAATTTTTTGAAAACCAGTGAAAATTTCTGCTCTAGTGAGTTTCTCTGCTTTTCTGCATTGTATGAATATTCATTCTAAAGCTGACATAGTGAGGGGAGCTTGATCAGCAGCCGGCTTAATGAAAAACAAAACCAATATTACTACATAAACTGCCTTTTCACATTCTTCCCTGATGAGTGACATCTCTTAACTGACAGGAGTACTGCTAAGCAAAGCAGCCAGGATGAATATGCATGGTGGCGCACAGCCCCATGAACGCCCAGCAAGGTGGAGAAAGCCAGTGGAGGCAGATCCGGCTCCATACTGGAGAACAGCATTTCCTTTTCCTCTCCCCTGCCAGAAAATAAGAGGCTGACACTATGCCATAGAAACTAATGGAGTTTCCACATTCATTTTAACAGCAGGAGATGCAGTCTCGGAAGGCTTGTTTCCATGAGGTGATGAGAAATCTCACTGCTAAAGTTGCAGGGATGTCAGAGTACCTGGCATTTTGCCGTCTCAACTTCTTTCATTCCCATCTGCTCCTAGAGAAGTGAAGGTCTTTGCCTGGTTCAGCCACACTCTGCCAGGGCAGGGGGGCCGTAGGCGGCAGCTCCAGTCCATGGAAGGATCATGTCCCCGATGTCCTTGGTGGTGGTGTAAATGCCCTGAATCCTCCAGGCACTGGCCCTCTAAACAGTGGCATTGTGTAGTCTGCAAGGCAAATGAAGGGTTGGGAGAGGATCTGTGTGCTTATTCTTCCTAAATAGATATCTGCTCATAATCGCCAACAGATTACTTTGAAAGACTGACTGTTTGAAAAGCCAGGTTTTCTGAAGAGCTGGACTCTTTGACTGAGGCACTTAGATGAAGTGGTCAGTTTTCAAAAGTGCTGAGCACTTGTTCTCGGCAGAAACTGCTGGAGTCTGGGCACATGTGAAAATCTGGCCCTTAAAAACTTCTTAATGACTGACTTAATGGCGTCTGGCACTTCACTTTCATTTGTTATTTCTCACAATCTTTCTTCCCTCTACAACAACCATGTTTAGCCAGAAAGAAAGAAGGAAAAAACCAAATCAATGAAACAATGAGCGAACATTCACGGCTCAAATAGCCTGTTCCTTTTTACTGCCAGGAAAAATGTAAATGATAAAGCTGAGGCTTTGACCAGTTTTGTGACAGTTTTTCCTCTCTGTTTCGTATTTCTTGATGACATTTTAACTCATGGGACTGGCACAGAGAGACATACTGGACTCATCCTAAATCTTTCAGAAGTTTTCTTTGGACACTCAGTAGGGAGGGGGGCTTTTAACTTTGAAAAAAAAAAAAAAAAAAGGCAAAGGCATGGCTTACTGCAGGGAGCAGTCTTTCTCTGGCAGAAGATGAGCTAAATAGTCTAATAGTTTTTTCCATCTGTGTTTCCTCTGGCCCTACTGCGAGCAGAAGGGATTCCGATCCAGCCGATCTCTCAGGGTGGGGGGTGAAGGGGGCTGGGTGATGCTCTACACTGAGCCCTGCTGCCCGTTCCATCAATTAACACAGGCAGTGGAAAGAAGCTGAGGGAGATAACACCCCTGTGGTGCTGTCCCCGCTCTGCGGGATCCCGTGAAACGTTTTTGCTGGCTCTCTGCAGAGCTGGATCCCTGCCAGGCTGTGAGAGCAAAGGCTCAGCCGCTGTCTAGAGCATTGCCCTGCGCTAACCCGCTGGATTTCCATGCAGAAATCCAAGTGAGAGTTAATGCTGCTTTAAGCAGCCTCAACTTTGGCTGTGCTCGCTCTCTAGCTGCTACTGCGCAGCCGTGTGCTGCCTCGGCCACGGCCGGGAAAGCCGCTGGTGGGGCAGCACCGGCTGGGGGGCTCGGCCGGGCAGGGCAGGGGGTCTGGTGGGGGGCCCCAGGGAGGCCGTTCTTGGGGGATGTGCTGCTTGAGGCTGCTCTGGCTGGTCAGTGTCCCGCGAGCTCCCCAAAAGTACTTGGAAATTCTGGATCCTGGAGCTTACAAAGTTTCCTGGCTCCTGCGGCCTGATTTTTCCAGGAAAGGGGACAAGCTAAACCCTCCAACAGTTTGGTTTGCTGTTTTTCTTAAAATTAAGGTATTGAAAATAATGCCAACGGTGTCAAACATTCCCCCTCCCTGGGGGAATGTGAGACAGGAGCCAAAAATGTGTTGCCACAATGAGCATTACCTTTGAATTTCATTAAATTAAAAAGGGCAGTGAAGAAGACAGCCTCTGACTGTTTTAAACAGGTAGGATAGAGTGTCTTTGTTCCCCCCCAACATTGGCTTGTTAGTTCCAGAAACATCAGCAGTGACGATGATTTAGTCATCTGTATTCTGTGGGCCTTAATGGGATGCCAGCTCCTGATTTTGTACACAAGTTTCTTGATAGACTGCCTATTTCAGCAGAAATTACCGTTGTCAGCTTGGTGTTCGGGGTGTTAAAATCATCAATGTCACAATGTTCTAAATAGGTGATGCAAAATGTGACATCCAAAGAGAAGAGCTCAGAGGGTGTAACATTTTCCAAAAATTTACCATCATTCAAATGCTACAGGATCTGCAGTGGAATGAAGGCGGGGGTGGGGGGGAGAGGAAACCTTTCCATATTATAACGAATAAAATGCTACAATGGAGTTTGAAGGTGCAAATCAGGCTATAACAAAACATGAGTGTGCATGCTTTCAACACCAAAATGACTTACTGGGTGCTAATTAAATCTCGCTGCAAATGGGATTTCATTTTTATTTTTTGATGGAAAAAGTGGTTTTATTACATTTACTTGGCTGACAGCCAGGAATACAGCTCAATACGAATCAAGCAAAGTTAAAGGCCTTCTGCAGCAACATATGGCTTGTTTGGGAAGTATGAGTCATAAATGGAACCAGATGCAAAAAAAAAAAAAAAAAAAAAATGGTTATAAGAAGGTAGCAACTGTCCTTAGGCAAATGCCGATATTGTTATTTCTGATGTTTCCACCTCGTTGTGAAAAATTTACATGTGCATACTAGTGAACACTTTTTTCCAGCACGGACTGTCTGTTTCAAAGCCCTTCAATGGCATAGGTCCACTCGGTCTACTCATATAGGTAGTTCATACCATAAGCTACCTTCTTCTTGTGAGTTACGAAGACATGATTGCCAGTGTTGCTTCTCTCCTGGTTTCAGTGTGTTTCTTAGCATAAACAGGGTTGGCCTTTAGCTTGTTCTCCAAGTCCTATGTAAATACAGGCTAGTTGAAGTATGTCCTTGCCTAGGAAGAAACCCTAGGGATGCTTTGTAACCGCACCCTGTGCATATCTGCGAGGAGGGCATGCATGCATATGCCTGTACACACACAAGCCAACTCAAGTGCCAAGAAAATGACAACTGACACGGGGAGGGGAGCCATCAGGGGCCATCTTCTGCCAAGAGCTTCGACTGCGTGTAGTGAGGCAATGGGTAAACAGGAGAGGACCAGAGTGGTGAACCACAGTGGGTGTGGGCAGACTGGGGGCATTTCGGCACCATTAGTAGGGCTCCCAGCTCTTTGCCTGCTGACTGCTGGCATCGCTGTGTGTCAAGGACTCTCTGTAACCACATAGTTACATGCCTGTGCACCCATTGCTGTGTTGTGCACCCACAGTGTGATTTTTGCACAAAGGCCCATAAATTTGTAAGAGTTTGACTCTTGAGCCCTAGGTATCTCTTTTTTTTTGCCAGAGTCTTGTGTCCATATTTCACTCCATTCCTGTTGTTATCCTAACTCCTGCAGCCCTTTACTCCCTGTTTACCACGTAGGATGTCAAGAACTTTGTCAGAATGTAAGCCAGCAAGATCCCATTCCTTCCCACATAACATCCCCTTTTACTACAGGTAAGATAGATCCTCTGGGGCTCCCTGCTGGGCAAAACCTTACTAACCCTGGTCTGAAAGGAAATAGTGTCTTACACATTCAAGTCCTGTAGAGGAAAATGGTCACATACCCTTGAACAGTAACACCATCCATTCAGTGCAAGCAGTGCAGGTGCAAACACCAGTTGATGTGTAGGTTATATATCAACCTACTTCACCCAGTGGTGGACACCAGATGACGAGCAAACAGTGAACACCCCTCTGGAACATGGTGCCCTGCTGCATGTGTTCTCCCAGGCCCAGCTCTCCCTGCATCCTGCTGCCAAGGCTCCTCCAGCGTGGGTCTGCTTGCACAATCCAGGGCTGTCATGTGGCTCTGCCCTGCCATACCTTCTTGGAGGCTGATCCCCGCTCAGTGGTGGGCAAGGTCCTTGGAGAACTTGTGAGTCATCTGCTTTATTCTGTGCCCTCTTCCAGCATGATGTACAAGAGCTGCCGGGAGCTTTGTTCATGTCCCCCACCTAGAAAACTCAGTGCTTAAACCACAACTTGAACTGCTGCCCTTTTCTTGGCAGGCTTCTTTTATACTTAGGAAAAGGCTATTGTATCAACTAAGTGGTTATCTGATCCCACAGCATTGCACCTTGTTTGATCAGTAAAGCTTAGTCAGTAACCTGTTTCTTTCAGTGGAAATGCATTTGGAGTCATTGTACGTGGGTAAAGTCTGCCCAAATGCCCAGCCACGGTCATATCAGCTCCAGTGTCTCTCACTGCAGTTTGATCTACTGCCCAGCTACGAGCTACTCTGACATATGAGCAAGCTGGCTGAGCTGAAGAGGGGGAATCAGCTCAACTCATAGCTCAGATGTACACTTACTCCCTCGTTATTTTCTTAGTGAAAAGTCAAACTACATGCAAACATTACCTCCCAGGATTTGCATTACAGCATACATGCAATCCTTTGTACTTTAGGAATTCAGATTGCATATCTGAGTTGGAAATGTTACTTCCTTCTTTTGCACCTGGTTTCTGCTGGCATCTGGAATCCTAATGATAGAGAAGAGCTGGCTGTCAGTAATTTTGAAAGTGATACTAGGGACTGAAGCTAAGGAGAGAGTTGCTATTAAAGCTGTTGCTCTGTATCCACAGAAATCCTCTGGGAAGTTAGAGGGAAGCTCAGGAGACTGCATGACCTCTGGGAGGAACAATAATCTGTCACCTTGGTGGGGAACACAGGGCTCAGCGGAACAAGATAGGTTGTGTAACCTCAATGGATAAAAATTATGACTGCACTAAAACCAACCCTATAACAATGCTACTTAAAAGCAGCTAGATTTTGCAATTCTTGGTCATGCTGATGACATCAATGGGATTACTTAAGTGAGCGGGTGTTTATTAACATGAATAAGGGCTGTGCTATGTAGCATTAAATGCACCCCAGTTGGGCTGGGGGTTGGGGAGTTCATGTTCATGACTAATGCTTGGTGCTTGCTAAGAAGAGCTGGGAGTGCCAGCAAAGGAGCTTCCAGCTCCTGGGGGGAAAGGCTTTACTTTCTGTGCTTTAATTGTACTTGCCTTGCTTGTTGTGAAGGAAAAACTGAGCTCTCCAAAGGCTTCCTACTTCAGGAAGAGCTGCGGGAGGTTTTGTGTGCAAATACTCCATAAGAAGAAAAGACCAAGAGGATGGAAGATCCGTGTCTCTATACCAAACTCCCACAGAGACAAATTTCAGGGGGGGTTGGTCCTACAAAGCTGGGGGTGTGTGCTTAACTTTATGCTCCCAGAGAGGCCTCATTGACTAAATATATTTAAAATCATGGTATGGTCTGTGCCTTAACTTGTAAGCTCTTTTAGTCACAGGTTTTGTCTGCCTCTTTGGCCAAGAGTTTGTTTCAGACAGTGCATCCTTCCAAGCACAACACTTGTGGCAGTGTAAAGGGTAACCCTATTTCTACAGCACAGGAAACCCAGCAGTTGTTTCCATGGTCATGCGTTAGATAACCCTCTACTGTAAACTGGAGGCCAAATTTCCTCACAGAGCATGCTTCCTGGCCCCTGGGAGAGACGTGAGCGTGTCCCTAGTACACAGGGAGGGCTTGGGAGTGCTCTGCTCCTGCATAGCCCTCGAGAACACCTCATCTCTGCTGGTGTAGATCCTGTAACAGAGCTATCGTGATTTAATTCAACAGAGGATTTGGCTTTTAATTTTACATGGTTTTGTGGAGCAGCTAGATGAAAAAAGTTGCCTGGAGCTGAGTTTTGCTTTGACTTTCTGAGGTTTCCAGATGGGTACAAAACATATTAACCGCAATAAAAAACAGATCTGTAATTTTGTGGACCAAATATATCTGCCCTTAGACTATACATGGCTTCAACGAACCATATATAGTTGTATTTAAAAATCTATCTGTTTCCACCTCACCAAATATAACATTGTGATGACGGTCGTGATCATAAACCTCAGTGCCACAAACTCATGGGGTCACACCAAGCTTAAGGTTTAAACATTTTCCCGGAGTCTTAGTGGAACAAATTTTGTGGTTGCCCTTTATTAGCAGCCTAGTGACAGTTTACTGACAGCTGACAATAAGGTACAAGGAAAAACTGCAAGCTTTGGAGTGTTTATTCCCATCAGCACAGAAATCTGGAGGCCAGAGGAAGGCTCTGAAAAAGGGCAAAGCTCACAGTTTCCCAAGAATTAGGGACAAAGGATTTTTGAAAGTGCAAGCTGATAACCAGAAGAGGGAGAGATAACAATAAAAAAACCAGCAAGAAGTCCCTAGAAATGCTGGAAGGATCTCTTCTTATACCAGGTACTATTTCCTGTTTCCTATTACATGATCTTTTTACGATGTTCCCATTCAGGTATCAGTTCCTCACAGGATGAAGAGACATTCTAACAGAGAGCTATACGTGAGGAGCTGGCTGCTGCTGAGAATGAGGCCAGGTGAAATATCTGAAACCAATTTCTAACTTGTAGTGAGTTGCTTTTTTGGAAGCTTTGGGTTTATGGAATATTTCCGACAGAGAAGTCAACCACTCAAAAGGAAGTAAAACTCCAAGCCTTTGTTTAGAATATTTAATTTCAGAGTAACTCATGAGGGGAAGAATTCAGGTTATAAGTATACGTGGAACAGGAGTAAACTAGAAAATTCTACCTTTATTTTTCTGTATTCTGAATGCCAAGATGTATTAATTTAGAACAATATTCTAAATTACTGGTGTCGTGGGTAAGAGGTATAAGTCACTGCTCTCTTATTAAGAGCTTCTTGATATCATGGGAGGATAGGTTACTTCCATGGTACTGAACGTTTATTTTGCTGTTTTCTTCTCTGCACTGTACTTGTGGCAGATTAAATATCCAGTGCACTCTAGTGATCCAAGAGAGGTATATTAATCAGGACATAGAAGAGAGTAAGTACTGTAATATTTTGTTATGCTGGAGGCAGCTGGTGTCTACAGCAGACGTGATGATTTGGGAAATCTCTCTAAGAACAATTTATGGGTTACAGATCCTGTACATTTGTGTGATATGGAAAACTCCATTTTATCAGAAGCCTGATCTTTGTGTGCTACTACCTTTCACCATCTGATTTGGACTAACATTTCCAGGAGGACCCAGCACAGTGCTCACAATGATAATTAGTGATACCATTCCAATGCACTCATTCTGAGCAACAAGCTCTCTCCTGTCAAGTCAAACTGGTTCATTACTGCCTAACTTAGTTTGGCAATGCTGTCACCTGGCAAGGTACTGTCGTCATCAAATGGGGTGAATCAGAAACTGATCTGACAGAGGATGGACAATGTACCCCTTTGAATCATTTTAAACCTCGATCAGTTTATACAGCTGAGAAACAGCCTGCAGGAGGAAATCCTTAAGACGGGGAAATCCCAGCACTGTTGAATGCACATGAATTACCAAGAACACCCAAGAGGGTGGATAGGCCAAGGGGCTAGGAACAAAAGCTGCTCAGTGAAGATGTTAATTCTCGAAATGCAATAATTTTTTTTAAAAAAAAGCTAAAAACAAAAAAAAAAAAAAGGTAAAAAAAAACCACCCACCCCCAAATTACACACATGTATCTAATAATTTTTGCAAGTATTTGGTTACGTACTGCATTTGTGTTCTTGAAGAGTTAATACATAAACCAGAGGGTTTGCTTCTCCCCTAAAACTCTGTGAAAATGAAACCCTGGATGCTCTGTGTGGACCTCATGAACAGGTAGTTTTCCTGGAGGTCTCTCTCCTCAGGAAACAGTATTAGGTGGAAGATCTACTCCTCAATAATTTGTTTACTGACCCCCAAGATAGGTAGAGCGTCTGGACTCTTGCTCACACCCAAAGGCTCAGGACATGCAAGGATTTATGTTGCAGCTGACTCAATCTATTGTGTGGCTGACAAGGTGCACTCAGCCAGATATTGCAACAGCAGCTCCAGACATGATGAGATTGATGTGCATGCCAGATATTCTTGGTTTAAAACAATTATGAGGAGCTACCAATCTCCTCAAGATCCTTATCATCCCAGGAAATCCTCGTCTGAGGGACTAAGTCTCCCTTGCAGCCTTCAGAGAGAAAAAGTGAACTCACGCATGGGCGCACAAGAGAGAACGCACCATTTCAGCATGGATTTGCAGGATAAACAGACTCTGGACAACTGTTGGGTATTGAGCTAGATTTTACCTGTCAGAGCAAAGGCAGAGCAAAAAAGATGGTGAGAAGAGGTGCCACAGGTATGTGCAATGCACTGATGAATCCCTGCAGTAGCCCAGAGGAAGTGGAAGGAGCCCCTGGTCAGACAGCAGCCCGTCCCTGAAAGCTTGGCAAGGGCAACTATCTTTTGAACAAACATGAAGGAAAGGAGGATGTAAAACTGGGCTGTGATATTTTTGAAGACTTTTGAAAAGCGCTGTATTTGCTTGGTAAACCCATGGAAATTGGCAGTGATACAGAAACTTGAGGCAAGTGGATCAATTTGGTGCAGTGAGGAAAAAAAAAGGTCATGAGAGGACTTCCATAAGGTTGAGACTGTTTGTGACAGAACATCCCAAAACTTTAGTGAAGACCACTCAGCCACGTAAGGGAATTGTACTCCAATACAATGGGCAAAGAAGGAAGACACGAGACACTCTAAAAATGAGAATAAGAAATTGAGGATTGAAATGCACAGGAATACAGGTGCAGCTCACACATGACATGACTGTAGTGAGAAGAGTCATGCAGGGCAATGCTAGAGAATAAGGGACCCAAAATAAGCCTTGTAATAGTCTCAGGTGCAGAATGTGATGTGAAGTTGTGCAGCTGTTCAGATCCGGGGAAATTATAGAAATTTGGAAGATGGGCTTCTGAAGTTTGAGCAATAATCTCTGGATAGATGGAACAGTGTATTTTTTTGCTGTTATGTCATAAATGCCAGAAAATAGGACATTTTTTTTGTGAACAGATCAAGCAAATAGTTGGCAGACAAATAATTTGCTGTGGTAAAGTGGCCCTGCCTCAGAAAGCAGAAGACATAATAAACTGTATATTGCAATAGTGTTCTAGCAAAGAGTGGAAAAAGAAAAAAGCAGCCATCAGCTAAGTCTGGTTTTGAAGTGCAGGTTTACAGATGAGTTTTAAATTTTAGCTATCAGAGGTCTTACAGGTTATGGATTCTTACCTGTTTGGGCAATACTTCTGATCCACATAAACATATTGTTTATTTTATAAAAAAGAACTATGACAAACCCAAAAGAAAAAGTGAGACAGTAGATTTCATAGATGATAATTTCTAAGAACAATACAAATTTGAAGAGGTGAAAATGTCTTCCTTCAAATTAGGAAGTGGCCTAACATCACCCTGTCCTTCAGCTTCCCTCAGCATCCTGGTAAAAAAGTCCCCAACAGCAAATTCAATGCAGTCACTTAGTGATTTCCCTTCACATAAAGACCTGGATAAAATGCAGGCAGGGCAAAGAGCATTGGCACAGGAGAGGTGATGTTTGTGTTACAGAAAAGGATCCGTGTAAGACAAGAGCAGCCCTTGTGCAGCTGTATCTCATGGGATCATCAGTGGATCATGGGTTTGCTTTGTTTTGTTTTGATTTTGATGTGTGTAAGCCTTTGCTTGAGGCAGAAGTAGGCAATCAATATTTGCTGTCAGCAGCCAACTACATTACAAAATGGTTGGAAGTTTCTCCAGGAAGGAGCCAAGAGACTCTGAGAGTAATAAATTTCTTGACCAGATCTGAAAAAGTCATCCACACATATGATTTTGAACCTAAAGTCATTCAGTCGGTTTATGAGGGATTGGCAGTCCACCCACCTCATCATCCCACAGGATAGGGGAAGAGTTCATTGGGGCTTGGCTGTCTTCACAGTGAAGCATGTGCCTCTGGGTCTGGGCATATCCCATTTCTTTTCATTAGTTATGAGGGTCTCCTAGTTGCTTCCTCCCATTAAGGGAAACAGCACTTTGCACCTTCTTTGTAAATAAAACAGTGCCCAAGAAACAGTTGACTTGTGCCATCCATCCATCCTGATAGAGGCACTCTGCATGGCCCAAACTGCTAACTGCTCAGGCCAAAGCAGGGCTCAGGATGGCAGCAGGCAGGTTGATGCTAAAGCCTGCCTTGTGGCTGTGCTGCTCGAAGTAATACATTTCCTTGAGTGCGCTCCCCTGAGGTCCCTTCCCTAGGAGGAAAAGATTTTCCCCAGCCACATAAATACCCCCTGAAATAAAAATACATAGTGTTCCCAGATCAACAGTGCAGCCTACTGGCCATTTCGCTCTAATTAGCTGACTGAGTCTACAGCAAAATCCAGTTTTCAGCAGGAACAAGATCGGGTCCTCGCAGACATGCTTGGATTATATACAACATGTCTTTACCAGCAGAGTCATAATACCCACTGAGGGTGGCTTAAATACGTTTGACTTGGGGCAGGTCCCATATATCTTCATGGAGAATTTGCAGTTACTATAGCAAAATAAGTCGTTTAAGCTGCCTTAGTTATTTGTTGGAATTTCCTTTGATTTATTCACGGTTGGAGGATTTGCAATTCAGAGTTTTGGCAGCTTGTCAACAGTTGCGTTGTTGAAGGGAGAGATGCATTCCACAACCTTTAAATAGTCTGGGATCGTCTTGTCGGATGTGTTTCTAACATCTGACCAAATTCCTTATGCCTATAGTTAATTTATCAAAAATTTCTTGTGATTATTTCCACTTTCTAGGCCCTACTCTTTCTTTTTTTTCTTACAGCTTGGATTAAAAAAAAATTATTTATTTTGTAATTGATATGAATACAGGAGTGTATGTGACAAATTGTAGAAAAAGTAATAATTCTTAGTATACAACTAATGAAATTAATTACTTTCTGACATAATCATTCATTATTCCTTGTTGTGTCTTGGTCTCAGCATACCTTCTCTAGGAAAATTATTGTCTTTCCTGTTGTCCATCGACAGTGTGTTTATCAAGTACTTGCATAACTATAAAAAAATAATGTGAAACACAATGTCATTTTCAATGGAAATTACTGCATTCCTGATATTTGTCTCAGGTTAACATAACTGTTCATCCAGATCAGAAAACATACATCAAAAATGTTTGAGCAGTGCTTATATTCATAACTCTACTGCCTCCATTAATCTAGGATTTCATTATGTTGCTTATCATTAACTGTTGTGTAAATCAGAATATAAATATGTCTCGGTTCCTTTGCTTGCTTCTTGAAATATAATTTCACCTTGATTTATTTTTGGAAGGAAAGAAAAAAGAACCTAATGGAGTATTTTGAGAGATTATGAAGGAACTTGGTTAAAACAGCATCCTAAATCTCTTAAAACACCCCTTCCAAGAGCATATTTTTCTGAACTAGGAGGGCCCTGACCCAGCAAAGCACTTAGCTGCATATTTAAGCACTTGCCTAAGAAGCTTCTTCCTCTGCTGAAGGGTGCAGGATGGAGCTGAGGGAGTAGCAGGCATCATTTTTTGAGTCAAGAAGGTTTAACACACTGTGGTGGTGGAGGAGGAGAAATGTGGGAGGAATCTGAACTGATTTCAACTTATCAGCCTCAAAGAAATGAGGAATGAAGTCTGAAATTGCGTCGCTCCTTTCCCCTCCTAATGAAAGAGAGAGCAGCCAGTTGCTCAAGCATTTGCCTTGCCTGCCAAGAGCACTCTCCACTCCTGCCTCAGCCAGCCCACACCTCTCGTCCCGCATTGAGCACAGACATAGGCAGTCTAGTTTATTTATTGATAATATATTTCCTTTTCAATAATTTATTTGTTTATTAAAGGATATTTTTTTCCCTGTGTAGGTACACAGGAATTGAAATAGGGAGGCAACCTTTGGCCTTGAAAATGTATGGAGACAAAATAGGCAGTTGGTATCATTGGAAATCACCCTGTAATTACAATCTGAGACACTTGTTATGATTTGGCTTTGGCTTGCAGGAGCTAGCATAACCCCCCAGGCTGAAAGATAAAGGTCTGCTGACGTTAAATGAGGGTTGCAAATTAATGTAATGAATGACTCTTAATAATAACCTTTTGGAGGTGGCTCGGTGTTGTTAGCAATAAGTCCTGATCAGGATTTGCTGTACAAGCCTGAAAGACCAGGACAGGCACTATCAGCAAAAGTCAATGGGAGTGGGGGTGTCCTCATTTTTTCAGAAAATCTGCATATTCTGTGTGTGGCTGTCAGTCCCTTCACAACTCACAACTTCAAGAAGGTCGGAACTTCCCAACTTTATTTCCAGAGATATCAACAGAGCAACCTTAACCTGTGTGATGTTGTTAGGTCAGGCCTTATTAAGACATATTTCTGAATCCTATGAGTGATCCTTAAAGCCGTGATGGTCAGCAACTGTGACTATGTTTCAGAGCCAAATGTAGGAGCCATATCTCCTTTAAGGGTCTTCTTCAGAAGGAGTGTCTTCCTCTCCTCAGTCCCCAAAAGGCTGCAAAGGTAAAATGATGACAGAAACCAAAGAAAACAGTAACAGAGAGCAGTAAAGGGGGAAGAGTATGCAAAAGCAGAAAATAGTCTCTTCTGGGTGTGCTCAGGGCCACTTTTAATTATTTGGCACTTGGCGTAATTTTAAATATACCTGAGGCAGTCTGCACAAGAAGCGGCTGGATGCCTTCCTCTGCAACATGAGTGCAGTGTTTGTGGCTGCAGTAATGGGGGAAGGAAAAGAATAGCCCAGACTGAAGTAGTGGATGGAAAAACCCTCAGACATCCTTGTTGCGCTGATTAGTATCTTGAGTCATTGCCTTTGAGGGAGGTGAGAGTTTCCTCAGTACAGCGGAGTTAGATGAGCTCCTTTAATGAGGTTAGATACCAGAGGCATGGCGCAGTACCATGGAGTTCCCTGGGGGAAAAAAAAAAAAAAAAAAAAAAGAAAATAAAAGATACCTTTCCACTGCTGGGAGTCAAGGTCGAACCAGGGATCATCAGCATTAAAACAGTAGGCTTTGAGAGCCACTAAACCTACCCTACCTTCAGCAGCTGGAAGTAGTAGCTAGTGATGGGAAGAGCTGCAATGCCATGTTGCTGCTCCGCTGCCCAGCAGATCTGCCTCTCGACCTTTTCCCACCCCTTGGGCTCAGGGCCTGTCACTGCAGAGAGGTCCCTGTCCTGCCTGTCAGAGGCTCTCCCCGCACCAGCTGCCAGGCGGCCATCGGCGAAGCCTCTGCGACGGCCTGCCAAGGCACAGGCGGTAACGCTAATGCAATGTGAAACCTCCCCCAGACAGCAAGGCGGGCAGGCGGAGGGGAATGAGGACACAGGCAAACAAAAAAAAAAAAAAAAAAAAAAAAGGAAAGAAATCGGGCTGCCTCTTTATCTCTTTTCAACAGACATTTGTTACACAATGTGCATCTTTCTGCTGCTTTATATAGCACATGTTAAGTTTTCCTGCTTCCTGTGTGCACAGGTCAGGACAGGGCACCGAGACGAAGCATACATCTGCTGTGCCTGAGGAGTTAAAGTCACCAAAGGAAAGGTGAAGGTCTAAGCTACATGAACCTCTTGACTGCTGATCTTTGTCCTGTGGCTAATGTGAAAATGTAAAAAAACCCAAATCTGGCTGTTCAGGTTTGGAAGCTGCTTGTGCCCGGGTTGGGTCCCAGGGGGCTTTGTGAGTTTCAACACCAGAGACAGGGGTTGCTCTGAGTAACACAATCAGAGCTAAGCAAGCGGTTAAACCTGCTGAGCGCCTTCAGCTACAGACTGCACAAACAGGTTGTTGACAACTTCGGGTGGCCAATGTGGAGGGCTGACCTCTAATTTAAAGCGTCATTTGTTAAGCTGTTTCACTAAAAATCTGTTATCTTTTTAAAATATTCAACAAAATCAATGGAGAAGGGAAAGAGCAGAGATCTCACTTTGCATAGAGTGACCTAACAGGACCAAGGTTGGGTTTTGCTTTTTAAATTTTTTCTTTAATTCTGTCCCAAGAATCTGTAGCTCTCAATAATTCAGCTTTGGACCTTTTGGGAGCACGGGGTGAAGTGTTTGGTTTCAGGGTTCTTGGTAGCTGTAGAACTCAGGTGAAGTTCAAAGCTACAATAAAGTTTTTGACAACATGAAGGAAAGTTGGTCCTGGGATAGCAAGTGTGGAGTCACCACAACTTCCAGTAAAAACACTCCTGAGGTATTTCAGCTTTTCTTTGGTAAAGTGAACATTTCTCTTGTCCCTTTAATGCATTTATCACCCCTACTACCTTTCAAGATAACAGCTATGAATGCCTCTTTTGTTATAAGACACACGCTGCCCTGCATGTGTGGGAGGTGGGTGTTACGATAGGCATCATACGGCAGCATTCTGGTATTTTAATAAATGAGCTTCTGTTGGAGGTGACATTACTTGAGTGTAAAACCAGGCATATCTGTCTCCTTAGTAAGATACAGGGTATTTTGTGGGGGTGTGAAGTAATTTTCTTTGAATAATTGAATTAAGTAATTACGAGTTATATAAATCTATAAGGCTCCAATTGCCCGTAGTATCTGTGTACCATTCACAGAACTCAATGCAATATTTTCTTCTGATTACATGAACATTCTATTCTGAATATGACAAACAACCTTCCTTTCTCCTTTTTTATAGTTCCCTGAGAACTACTTCTGTAACACCCAAGAGATGTGAAGAACCAAAGACCTCCTACAGGGAACAATCTGCCATCAGAAGAGCTGCGCATTTAACTGATTTTTTTTGGCTCATATGCCAACTCACGCCCTCATTCTAAGACAAAAAAAAACCTAAAAAAATTTTAAAATTTGGTTTCTTGGTGAAGCAAAATCTCAGAACACCTAATGTGTTCAAGAGTTTTTGACTGGGGTCCTTGCAGGTCAAATAAATAAGTTCTAGATTCACAAAAGCTACTGTGGGAGGATATATTAACCAGTAGCCTGAGGCATGCATTAACCTTTAGGAGGACTAGTTCAGTTTCCATCTCTGAAGAAATCTGAGAGCATGTGCCACACAGGACAATGTTTTTACTAATTGCCTGCAAGGTGACTGTGCCTATGCGAGGCTTGGGTCATTGCTCCTTGGTCTCTCTTGATCAGACATCCACTCCATGTGCAGCATTTTACATTCACTGCAACATGCTTTAGAAGCCAAACATCCACTTCCCAGACATGTGAATCATTTTTCACATTTGCCTTCTGCTTCAGTGCCTGTTAGAAGTATTTTATTCCAAGTAGACTAGCTTCAAATGGAGTATCTAAGGAGATACAGCTAAATTTAGAGTGACTGGACAGGGATTTGTAGGACATTCATCTGCAAGATGGAAGAGCTAGATTCAGATCTGCCTCTAAAGGACACACCAGAGCTTTGAGTGGACACCCAATGCTCCCCAGCACAGTGTCTGAACCCCTGGGCACTCGTGTGCCTCAGGCAGCTCCTTGCAAGGCCTCCTTGATGCCCGGGGGACTGGGTCACTCACCTGGCAGAAGCATGACACCCTTGTACTATCCAAGGTTTCAATCGCCAGAATAACCATGGGGTAAGAATTTGACAACACAGAGCATCTGGACCAAACAGTCTATAGTGATGGACATATGTGTCTGAGGTGGGAGATGGGGTGCCACTACACCTTTTTCATTCCTACTGTTTCTTCCAAAGGCTTACTACAGGAACATATCTGAATTAAGCAAAGCTGGCTAGTTTTGTTTGAGGGCTCTTCAGATGAACTCTGGGAAACCAGATGTAAACAGTGTTCAGGTCTATTGAGAAAAGTAAAGAATTGTCAGGCATTAGCACATTGATGATGGGAAGCCCCATACTCTTCCTGTATTCTGCTCCTCAGATGTGTAGAATAAGTGCAGTAAACACGAAGTTTAAGTTTACAATACTAAGATGTATATCAATCAATATTTACTGCTCTCTGGACTGTAGAAATAGTAAAGATTTGGCTTTAACTACGCCGTCTTGTTTCATCCTCAGGTTCTCTTTTTGACATTCTTTTCATTTTGCTTCTCTTTGTCTAAAAGCATCGAATTTTTCCAAGACTTGATGGAAATTTCCAAGATGTAGAGTTTTGCTTTGGGCTTCAGTGATCCCACTTGTAACGATGTTTAGATTTTTATTTCGGTTGCACCTCTGAGTCACAGAACTGTGTTTCTTCCTTCTTTTATTCCCCTTTTCTTTTTTTTTTTTTTTTTTTTTTTTTAGAATATCAGAAAAATGTTTCAGTTCCCTCCCCCTAAAAATGCTTTGGCAATCTTAAGAACTGGAATCATAAAAATTAATGGAGCTGTTTCATTGTCTTAACTAGGAAGCTTATATTCATTGGTTTTGTTTATGATTTTGAAGTAAGAAGGTTCTGATTTGCAATGCTGTTTGTTTGCTCCTGGCTTTGTCTTCTGGCAAGATGTTTTAAAATCATGTCCCTGGTGCTGGCCATCCAAGAACAGTGCAATTTCATCCCTTCAGGTGGCTCTGCTGAAACCAAATGTCACTCGGCTGCCTTATAAAGTCAGTGAAATGTGGTATAAACCAGTCAGTAGCCTGGGGAAGTACCCCTTTCTGGGTGGCTTTGTGTTCCTTGGCAATTTTATATGCCTGCATATATTATCCTTGTAAGTGTGATCTGATGTGTAGGTGGTCCCTATTTCTGACACATTACATTTATCTGCATCTCTGGAGCAGCTTAAAAAGTCAAGCCTTTTTTACAGTCAGAATATTACCATGAATATGATGTATTCTGGGGACTGCATTCTGCATCTCGAGCATTCAGTTAATCAGAGCTGCAACTCCAGCTGGCCATATTTTGCCAGTGAAATAAAATGGAGCTATATAGGGAGAACATGTGAAGGCATGCAGTAAATTTTTATGAGCCTGAGGATGGAATGACCACATTACTCAAGACTCACCAGCAGAGAACTATGAAGGGCTTAAGCAAGCAGCAATTAAAACTTTATAGTGTTTCACATTGTCATGTGTTTGTGTCCTATGTGTAATTTTTAGCTCTTGTTTACACCTGCACTGGTGAAACTGAGTAACAGCACATGTTACTCACCCAAGAGGCACAATTTCATTTAGCTTGTTCCCAGGTCTTCCTTGAAGTTTCTTGGAGTTTTTTCACTTCGTTTTGAATCACAGGCCAGTACACAGACAGGAGGGAGCTATGAGGTAGTCTTGCCTTCTTCCTTCTGTGCTGCACAGTGGGCTGCCACATGCCAAGTGGTGACAGAGCCTTAGTCTATACCTCCTCTTTTCTTCCAGAAAGTAAAGTTCTGTAGATACCATGGAAACAGAAACATACTAGTGGTACTTATCACTGTATAACAAACAATGAAATACAGGCATTAATATACTGCACATTCACTAGACATCTCCTTGAACAAAAACCATGGTTAAACAGACTCAAGCTTTATGCTTGACTCTAGCCTTCCTTGGCCTTAGCCTGCTTTCAGGTGCTTTTTACATTTTCTTTTTCTACCCCTAGTACAGGTGGTCTCTCTGGTTCTCCTTGTACCCTGGCAAGGGCGATGGATGGCCAGACCAGACAGAGGAGAAAGGAGAAGGTGCCACCTTAGTAGATCAGGAAGGAAGAGGGAAATAAAATAACCTTAGTGAGGACAAGAGAGCAGAAAGTAGGCAAGACAGAGTTAAATAGCTGGGACTGCAGGATCAGATTAAAAAATACAGTAAATGGTCTTGAGACATTTCTTCTCCTGAACCTCCAGCTGACAAAACCTGAATGACTCAGCCCAGTTCACATGATGAGAAAATCTTCCACTTTGAAAAGTCAGGCCTCTGCCATTAATGCTAAACACCCCCTCCCTGTTTCTGGCCTTAACACGTTCACCAGTGTAACCCTGGAGTCCTGCAAGATGTTACCTCAGAGATAAGTCTGTCCCCAGGGAATCATAGAAAACAGGAATGGAAAGCACCTCAAGAGATAATCCAAACCCTGTTGTTCCCCCAGGCAGAGGAAGGCAGATTACATACATGGGCTGGGTGGGGGGGTGCATGGGCAGGGTTTATTTGCTGGAAAGCTGTTAAGTAGCATGTTGTGAGAATGGTGAGGTAATGGGAATGGTGTTGCATGCAAACAGTATTGGAAATTGCCAGGTAGAAATGAGGTGTTTTGTGGTGACAGTGGAGAGGCAATAATACAAAGTAATGACTATGCTCTAAATCTTCTCATCCAAATGATTTAGGGCCAGATGGACAACTTGACTGACTGAGATGATCTTCACTACACATCTGTATCTGCTGTGGGGTAGGGGTAAGGACTAGGAGGGCTGCAGCGGGGCTGTAGCAGTGCACGTGCTCAGCTGCTAGTACAATTGCAGTATTGAGCAATGCTGCCCTTCCCAGCGTCAGCACTGATGGATCCAGCTTGGTTTCTTTATAGGCTCGATAACTTGCAGTAATCAGCTTAGTTGTTGAGAAAGGTAAGAAGCAAACTGACCTCTTCAAGAGTCTGACTATTTCTGACAACAAAAGTGGTGTGATTCTGAGGAGATGAAAGGGTTTTCAGACACAGGATTCCAAGATCCTGGTCAGTGGATTGTAAAAATTCAAAGACGTCAGTGCTGTTTCTTCACGTGTATGAATGTAGAGTAATGGGGAAATGAGGAGGACTAATGGGAAACCTGACACTTAACAGGGTAAGGTACAGAGTTAGGGTGTATATCTGGCTGTTGAAAGCCAGTGTTGGAAAGTCAAGAGGGAAAGTCATCAAGGACACCGCTTGGAATGGAAAAGTCACAAGAGAACCCCTCAAAGAAGAGCTTCAGCACTTATCCTGATAAAATTCTGCCAGGTGATAAAATTAAAAAATTAATATTTCTGCAGAGATTGGAAGATACCGAACAGCAGCGTTTGCCATCGGACAGTGGTGGGGGTGGCGAAATTTAGTCCTTCCATGCCATCTAGTGTGGGAAGCTAAGCAGCTCTCCGGCTCCTGACATCAAAACTGGGACCTGTGCATCCTGAGAGTCTGGACTCTGCAAGCAAGGGTGATTAAGCAGGAAATTACGTGGAGGTCTGAAGCCTGCGAGTGTATGAACCAGCTCACCACTGCAGATAAAGGCCTGCCTCCAGCACCGTGGCCGTAGGTGACGCTTGTTACTGGCTGCGTTTGCAATGTGGCACACTGAAAGGTTTTAGAGAAAACTGTGTGGCCTAAGTTTTTATATATTTTAATAAATGAAAAAGAATAAAGTTACCTAACTTGCAGCTGTCAACACACTGATAGAAAAAGATAACATGGGATGTTTGGATTCTGACACTTGGTAACATGGTTTGAGACTATTCATTTTTGGGAACTAAAAGTGGACCATGGCTAAATGGATATAGTGTTTAGTTGGTTGGTTGGCTTTTTTGACAGGATGGGAGAAATTTCTGTTTTGTGGCTGATTTGCATAAGGAGAAAAAATAAGCTACATTTCCATTAGTAGTTGCTCCAAAACACACTAATGGATAAAAATGGCCCAAAGTTGTGGCGTGCTGTCTAATTGCCAAACACACATACCCTGCAGCTGAGTGGTTAGGAATACTTTTCTCTAGTGACAGTTACTGCTGTAAACCAAGGACTCTTGACCTTACTTTGAAAAATTTGGTGCTGGTTTCTGTTTGACACAGAAGAGCAGATTAGGTGGGAGAGAATTCTGATAGCCCTTTGTACTGCTGGAAAATCTATACCGTCTCATTAGACTTGCTCAGAACTGTTTCTTAACAGATTGCAATGTCAGTCCAGGATGTTACCAATCCCAGAATAACCAGATAGCTATATATATATATTTCACCCAGAACATCCATGGACAAGGACACCTGCATGCTGTCAGATTGTCCTATGCATAAGATGTGAACTGTGTTTATAAGCAACTTTTGAGAGTCATAATTGCTAGCCTTGATATATAAAGAATAAACGATCTCAGCAAAATTTATAAAAAAAAAGACAGTTACCCTGAATACTATGCTGGAGAGCCTGCATCAAGCATGGGAAGAGGTATTTCATGTTTAGTTTCTGACAACAAATGTCTCGATTTTGCCTCTGCTTTCTAGATTTTTTTTCTACCACTTTGTTTATTCCCTCTAGAAATCTGCTGCTTGAGTTGTCCAGCCACTGTCCGGCTGGGGCTGATAAATAGTACTGACTCCAAACAGAAACAATTCATGCTTATATCAGTCTTAAAAGCAGATCTCTGCCCTTCCTCCATCCTGCCTGCTGATAGACACCCTCACCTGTGTACAGGCTTCTCTGCTCCTACACGCCTTTATCGTGGTGCAAGTAAGGTTTTATGTGGTGTGTAAACAAGGAAATCCCTAGAAGCAAAAGAACACTTCAAAAGTTTGGCTTGCATGATGGCAAAATGATGACATGTAACTACAGCACTAATAAAGGCCGTATGTCTGCATTGTGTGTTGAGAAATGGGTGAAACACAGCACAGGGGAGGAAGAGATGGAATGTCATCATATGCTTTCCATTTGCACCCACGTACAAAAAAAAAAGTGTGTTTTTACTCTTTCCAAGGCAATGTGATGTATGTGTCTGGTTCCATTATTAAAAAGAGATTAAAATGATTTAAAATATGTTTCAGTATTAAAAAAAAAAATAAAGTGGATGTTGGCCATTTTGAGTCATCAGCCAAACTCTTGGCCTTCCTGTTTTTTCCTTTGCTTGGAACTCCCACGTATCTCTAGTTAACAGAACCCCCAAAGATGACTGATGTTTAAATTTTTAAACTCCTCCTTTTTCAACATTTTTCTAGCCGAATTATTGATCCCACAATGTTTAGTATCCAGGAAGCAATCCCAAGTTCCTGAAATGAAAACCACCTTCCAAAAGCCAGGCTTTTAAAAGATGAGTCATTGGCTGGCACTTGAGCATTTTTTGGCACTTAGCTTAAAAGTAAGAGGTTTTGAGGAGAATTTCTCTGTGTGAGAAAGTAAAAAAAAAAAAAAAAAAAAAATTAAAAAGTGCTTGACATGCAGCCTGTCAACTTTCAAAGAAGAGTGTAATAAAATCATGGTGTCCTGGGTGAAAGTAGGGGCACTCTTGTATTTGGTGTTTAACTCCTTCCTGAACAGCCTTTAATTTCTCAGAGTCCATCCTGTATTTCTACAAGGCCAGAAAGGCATGACTGGAACAAAACAGCCCAAACCACTGTATTTCTCCCTCTTTGGGAATGTATCTTTTCCCTGCTGAAGCTGTTGGGGTCTACCTGGGCTTTAGTTTGCTCAGGACGGGGCTGTGGAGGCCAGGGTCTCTGCTTCCTCACTAGACCCTGCTCCCCCTTCCTCACTCCTCTGCATCATTATTACTGAAGTAAATACCAGATTGCTGGAAGATATTTCATAACTGATTCATTTGGGACTTGCCCTGCCTCTTCATCCCCTTAAGAAAGACCTGGAGCAAGGACAAGAGAGGGTGGGCATCTATCTATAGAACAAAATTTTTCTTTATTGATTTTCATCATCCTTCTCCTGAAAACTCTAGTCCAGTTGCAGGAAGCTCTGCTTGTTCAGGTCAGCAAAGATTAACATAAAATAGAGGGGGAACAGAAAAGTCCTGAGTTAGCGTACATACCTCCTGTACCGAACAGTCCCAATAAAAATGAGCTTGCTACCTCACTATCACTGTGCCGTATCTAGTACTACCATACTAGCACGGTGCATGGTATCTATTAACCCTTGGAGAGGGAAGACCTGTAGGTCATATGCGTAGAGTACCTGTAGCAGAGAGGGCAGTCTACAAATTCCTGGGTCTCTTGCCAGGCCCATAGCATTGTTAGTTGCACAGTCCATAGTGCCTGTCAAGAGAAGGCTCACACTACACAGGTCTGATTTCTGCCTCACTACACAAGAGTAAATGAGGAGTAGTTCCAGTGAATCAAGAGAATTGAGGTTGATAATCAAGGTGCATTTTAACATTCTTACACTTTTAATCACGTTACTCTAGACTTGCAACTTCCCATCTTCAGCTAACCACATTTCTCCCCGCACTCTAGTCTGCAGTGGCTAAGCATGATTTCATTTGTTTCAGGCTTTATCATTAAATCTATAAAGCCTGTGTTGCAGTGTTTGTGGAAGATGATGATGATTCTCTTAGAATTTCGTGCTAGGTATCTCCTTGATAAACTACAAGCTGGTGAGGACTGGGGCTATGTACGTGCTTGGACACTTGGACATATGAAACCATATAGCAGGAGACAGGTTGGTAGAGTTTCCCTAGACTCAGGCAACATTTTTCAAGCAGAAAGTATAACCAACCAAACCAGAATGGGTTATCAGTAGCATGACCTACTGTTACATGACTCTCTCATCAGCAGCTCCTAACCTGTTCACAATGTGCTCATTCCCAATGCCATTTAAAACCCCCATGAAAGTTACAAGAAGTTACAAGATTTGGGAGAAGAAAATTTCTGTATACCTGCTCATTACAGACTTCTAAAATTCAAGTAAGTGCTTTGAAAACTGCAGGCTCAGCGAGCAGGTTGGAGCCTCTCAGTGCCTGTGGCTGATAACACTGCAGCTGCAGAGAGTAGCCGGGAAAGATCTTGCCTGCAGTCAAGCAAAAGAGCTGAGCTTCCCTTGCAAAGACGGCTTCTCACTGCGCCGTGCCAAGGAGGGTGGGACACAAAACCCCGAGCATTTGCCCTTTGCCCCTGTATTCCCCTGTTGTGGTCAGCCCGGACAGTAGGACAGGAGGGAACCGTGTGATTTAAGTTGAGAGGAAAGGGCAGATAAGGACATGGAGAGTAGTGAAATGAGTAGTTGAAGTCAGGGGAAGTGGGAAGCTGACCTAAGGAGGGAGGAATGTCATTGGGGACGTCTGGGTGGGGACACGTGAGCTGGCGAAGAAACTGAGAGGGGAAGCCAGGAAGGGAGGGTGTGGAGAGACTGAGTTTAGATGGGGACCAGAGAGAAAGTCTTATTCTGGGTCTGGGATTATCTCTGATTTGGGAAGAAGATTGGGTCCAGAAAACCAGTGAGTGGATCAGGGCACTGTCAGGGAAGAGGTCAGGAAACAAAGTGCAAAAGGAAAAAGTTAAAGGGCATTGGGCTGAGCGGGTTGTGCTGAGATGGAAAAGAGAAGAGCGTGTACCTACTCAGGGGTGCTCCAGTCCCTAGAGCTGTAAAGGGACCTGAGGACTGTGTGCTGACCCCACCATGTCTTCAAATACCTTTCAGACTTGTTCTTCAAGACAAGATGCAAGACCATGCTTTCAGCTTTTTTCATGTTTGAGAATTTGCCCGAATTGGAGTAGGTTAACTTTGGTAGGTAGGGTGAAAAGTGAAATCAGAAAGGTGAGCCTGAACAAACCTTTGTATTTTTTTTCTGCTTTGTCATGATGTATTTTTAAGTAAAAACCATACTTTATGGCTGAAGAATTTGTCATCAGTTCCTTACTTTGCCATGTAATTAATCCATTAGGTCATAAATCTCAGCAAATACTGGAGTAGGCTAGTTTTAGAGTGGTATCATAAAAAAAGAGCACATAATGAAAGAAATAAACATGTTCTCTTGTTTTACCTTCTCAATTTTTATCATTCTTAAAGAATTTAAAAATTGTAGCAGAGACGTTTCTATTAAGGTAATTTCTAACGGCTGGCACAGATGAAAACAGCTGATCAAGACATGCTTCAATATCTCCATGCGTTTCAGACTGTCAAAATGTGGTAGCTTCTCTGTTTCTTAAAGCCTTTTGTCAGGGAAAGTAAGGAAAGCTGATCAAAGGTTGTCTTATCACAAGTGTATTTAACTGTATAACTTCATAACTGTATAATGTAATATATGAACTTAGCAGTCATGTGGAAGTGAATATATCTCCTCGGTTTCTAGTTAATTTGTAGAAAGAAGAGAGTTTAGGTAGAGGAATGGTCTGCCACATTGCTAGTAAGAATTTTGCATCTATTGGCAAAATTAAAACTGTTTTAATACAGAACACTTTTTACACTTTTTCAAATACTCATGATGAAGTTTCAGTGCAGTCAAAAAATAATCATTGACTAATTAATTATTTCCCTTCGATTTTATTTCAGGAGTGTAATTAAGTGCAGTCTTTGGGTGAGATAAGGAGGATAACACTTTTAAGTTTCATTTATTGTTAGATTTTTTTTTTCAGCTTGGCGTTAGTGTCAATTCTGCACTGGAAGCAAGTATGACCAACATTGCTCAATGTTCCCCTGCTGAGGTTGGATTGGTGCATTCAGCCTTCCTTGCGGTTATGTGATAAATAAATGAAAAAAACAGGCTCTTAAAATGGGACAGATGAGCAGTTTGCTTCTGTCACTGAGGAAGAGGCCCTGCACAGTCACCCCCTGAGCAGCTCTATTCCCTGCATTGATGGAAGAGGAAGGTATATCTGTCCCATACAATACAGCACTATTCTGTGATATTTCAGCTGGCTTCAAAGCTGGAAGCAGTGTAGATGTGCCTGCACTGTGCTAGCAAAACTGTATTGGTTGGTAGGAATCCAGATCTTTGGCACTGCACTTTGCTATGTACTTCTACTGACTTACCTGGAAGTTGCTTCAGTATTTGTAACATTGCCCAGTGCAGAGAAATGGAAAATATGATGGGATCTGTTAATTGAATCTACATCAAAATGCAAGTACATGAGGGGATTCAACTTGGTGAGACAGCACAGAATACTGGTACACTTGCTCCTTTCTGATGGTACATTAGAGATAGCCTTTGGAATATAGCCTTGATTCTTTTTCTTTTCCCTTTTTTAAAATACAATGTGATGTTGCTAAAAGCTATTTAATGAAAATAAAATCTTTTCCAGAACAAGTACTGCATGAACACCCCAGCTTTCCTTTCTGCTCTTCATATTTTTACCACATGTATTAGCAGTGCAGTTTTTAAGGTTCTCATCCAGCAAAGTACTTGAGCAGGTGCTTAATTTTAAGCATATGCTTAAATGTTTTTCTCTCTTAAACCCTTATTCTTGGCTTCCACTAAGATCGCTGAAAAGGGTGATAAATGTATGGAAGTTTCTGTGATGTCGAAAGCTGTCTATTAGTAACTCCAGAGAAACCACCAAGTGATTCCACATGGACCACCAAACCGTCTTCAGAGTCTAATGATTTTCATTTGCACTGTCAGTCTGGGGTAGACTCAAGATGAAAAGTTATGTAATATTTTTCCAGCTCCCCGAGCTATTCAATCCCCCTTCCATCATTTGTTTAATACATTCCTCATATGCTGCTCTGGTCTCCTGACACCCAGGCTGTTCCTGGGAACAGCTGAATTCCCATATGAGGGGAAACATATTTCCATATGGTTTTAGTATTTCAAAAGTGTAATTTTATTTAATAGATTTAAAATATTTAAGCTCCCCCCCCTTCCACCCCCCACCCCCCGGCATTCATTAAGAGGGTGTCCCAAGGGACTGCAGAGGAGAAATGAGAAAAGCTACAATAGTACACAAAAGCATACTTTTCACAGGAGTTCAAGGTGACATATAGTCAAGAAATACATGAGAAATAAACCGAATTTAGTCTCCTCTCAGTTTTATTAGGACCTCTTCACCTCTCTGTCTCTTTTCAAAACTACTTTTACTGGTTTAGTTTTAAGAGCTAATAAAATATACAGAACCTGACTCTCCTCTTGCATCAATTTTAGATTGTTAATGTCAGGGTTATATTACTCCATTAGCTACAGGACTTCATTAAAATGTTGGCACTATATCAAGAAGGAGAACCATGTCCACATTATCTGAAAAATTTTGTCCCACCAGTATTTTGGAGAGTCTTTCAATTCACAGATTAGAGATACCTCTTTAACACAGAAGTGCTAGTCCTATGTGAAACCAAAGTGGGAACAGAAGACAATGAGCTAAATTCTTTAACTACATGGAGAAAATATGAAAAGAAATGAAGGTAAACTCTTGAAGGCAGTCTGTGTTCTTAGTCATATCCATCTAACTTGCCAAAAGTTCTGAAACTGCAGAGGAAAAAGATGCCAGCTAGCCTATGGAGCTCTAAAAAAATTAAAATTTACCGAGACAAATACTGGCACAGGAAAAGGCAGCCGGAGTTTCCCTCTTGCCTTTCATGTGAGAGAGTTTTGCACAAAGTCATGTCTCATCTGAAGAGTAATGGTTTTGCCCATCCCAGTCAGGTGAAATCACTACAGATTAGGAACTGGCTGGTAGATCCCTGGAAAAACAGTGTTGCTCAGCAGCGCCAGTATTCTGTAACTATGAAACTTTACGGTACAAGAGACGGCGAAGTAATCGAACATGCATCGTGGAGAACAAAATTAACACAGACCATTGAAATAAATGATCTTTTTAATAGGAACAACATGAAATAAAGTGGTGTTCACTAACTTATGCTCTCTGTGATTTCAGTGTTCTGCATATCCGGGGAATGCTGTATGGTGACCCCCCAGCATCTATAGCTTCCAAAACCAGTAGAAAACTCCACAAATTAGAAAAAACGTGACTGAGCCAGAACTCTGCTTTTCGTCTTCCTTCCTCTTCTCCCCCTATCTATGTCACCAAACGTTTTCTATTAAGTCTTCTCCCTTATCCTACATGGTGCCAGAACCTGAGTGAGTCACTGTTAGAGAAGGACTTGTTGGATGGCAAAGGCAAAGAAGCGGCGTTACTAATGGTTTCAAAACAATAGGGAATACTTGAATGTCCAAAAAAGGAAGCACTAAACTTTTGCTGTGCTAGACTGTCACTGGCTTGCTGTCAACTTATTAGGCAGCATCCCGAGCAATGACGAAGGAATGTATTTCAAAATACATTTGGGACTTGTTTGCAAGCATCAGAATGTTTACACTCTCTGTGAGATTTCCCCTTCTTTTGTATAGGGTTATTGTGCTAAGTGTATTTGTAGTGAAGATTGCTGATTACCCCTGGCCAGAATACAGCAGTTTCTTTTGGTGAGTATTTCTGAGGTTTTGAAATTTGGTTTTGGTCCACATGTGGTGGAATGAAAATGGGAATTTCAGAGTCTTTTAGCAATAACAAACAGCAAAGAAGCAGGAGAGAAAACAGTCAAAAGATGAACCTGGCATTAACCTGGCATATGGGAAAACAATAGCTGCTCCTGGTAAGGTGAAGACCTTATAAATAACACTTTTGACTGTTCTTCATTCTTCTGTGATAGGCTATAGGAAACATTTTTGATTAACAAAACATTCTAGGTTTAGCAGAATGGTAATTTTAGATATAAAAAATATCACTGAAAGTATTTGGATTAGCTTTACTGAGAACCCAAGAGCCAACTTTACCTTAAGAGATTAGACCTGGAGACATGGAAAGTGAAGAGATCTGCAAATCCTAATCTTGCATTTCCTTCAGAGGAAGCAGCCTCTAAATTACACTGATGTAACAATATACAGTTCCATGAGAAAGTGTTAGCGGTACCTACGTTTTACTCTTGGAAACATGAACAATAACCCAAGACTGTGCCTGCAATATCTGGCGTCTACATAACGTCTCTCATTACCGAATTGGTATTTTTGCCTCTGAACGGTCATGTGGTTTTAAAAAAAGCCATAGGCTCATCATAGCCAACAGCTATTACAAAAAGTTTCATATGTTGGAGAACAAAAGGGAAGCAGGTCAAACTGAAAAACATACTTTGAAGGTTTGATATCAGATCCTGCTTTCCCTTTTCAGGTGAGACTTCCACTACTGTGGCCACACCTAAAATTTATAAATTGCTCCAAAATGTTGAGAATGTTAGAATTCAAAAATTTCAGTCGACATATGGAATAAATTACCAAGAAAGGAAATTGAAGCAAGGATCATAAATGATCTTAAGAATCACCTAAGTTTATTTCTGGACAAGAGATGAGGTGAGGGTTATGATAAAAAGCAAAAAAGTGCAATAAAAATTTAAGTGAAGAAAGGGTAGGCATACCAAGATTGCTGGACTTTTTCCTGTTCTTGAACTGTCTTATGCTTTAATCACAACCTAGAAACAACTTAGGCCTCACTCAAGATCATAAAGAGCATTCCCTGCATGTCTTAATTCTAGAAAACCTGCAGTTTTGCACCATATCCTCTATCTGCAAACAGATGCAGTATTGATACCAGGTCAGCAAGATATTGTATCTGGGGTAAAAACAATCTTTTCAGGAATTTTAAGAAACAACACAGGTATAGTGATCCAAAAGTGGCCCAGTGGGTTTGATCCTGCATCCTTTGAATCCTTTGTACTCTGATCCTGGCCCGAAGTTGTGGGGTCAATGCTAGATTAGGTCTGGAAACTGCTGTGCTGTGGCAGCACTGCGCCGTCAGCAGGAGGCTAGGGCTGGCCACCCCAAGTACCCCGCTCTGCTTCTGTTCTGGACTCAGTTGGCATCAGTTCAGGGCTCTATATAGTGCATATTATTGTGCTGTGTAGACTTGAATAGTCCTATGGGATTTCGTCTGCTGGTTTAATTTAAAGTGAAACTTGGATTGTCAATGTATCCCAGAGGTGCAACTCCTAGTGTCTTCTGGCATTCACTTCTGGTCCTGGAAGACAGAAATATTTCTGGCCCCAGTTATAGAGAACAGTATTAAAAATTGGCTTTGCTGTATACAAGGAGACTTAGATGTTGAAACACGTTTTTGGAAAAACCTCTTTGTACTTGTATGTAAGTATACGGTTTCTAGGGCAGGAAAAGGTCAGAAGGGTAATCCTTGAGGCTCTCATCTTCAGGCTTCTCGTGTCCGAGGCATGTAAGAAGGAGGGAGTGGATGTCATCATGGATCTGTGCTGTTTGGGACAGAGAGGCTGGTGCAGACGTGGATGTATCTCACGGACAGAGGTTGCCAAGCCCCCTTTCTTTCCCAAGCTGGATGCACATCTGCAGATGTCTAACAACAGTGTAAAGGTACTTCCTCCTTACTTCTTGTCTCTGAGTGACACTCAGAGAAGTGTATCACATAATCTCTAGTTTAGATCATTTTATAAGCTTATATAATTTATTAATCATATTTTTCCCTGGAGCTTCAAAGGTCATAATAACTGTCACAGAGTTTTTTGCTGTTATATCCTGTATGTTACTACCATTGCAAATCCTTTCTACACAGAAGCCCCTTACTTCAAGCAGGGTGGCATTTTTGACTCAAATTAGTGAGCTCACAAGGGAACATTAACTACAGTTTATTAGCTCAGCTCCCCAGCTCCTAATCCAGTCTCTCTGTGTAGCAAGGCAGTCTCTGTGTGTAGTACAGGTGTTATTTCACAGTGTGCTCTCACTCCAGCCAGGATAGCCCAAATGGCATTAACTGTAAGGCAGATGGCTTGATTCTGCAATGAAGATATGGTCATGGCCACAGAGGCAGCAGTCACCAGTAGATAGTTGCAAGTGATAAGATTAAGATGTTACCTTCTGTGTAAAGGATTCAACCCAAATTATCCTTTCACATACAGGAAACACTGAGGGGATGGCCTTCTCCAAAGGTTTGAGATATTTTGCTTGAATCGCTTCTGAATCATCCATTTATGGGTTTATACAGCTGTGTTAAAATCTCTTTAACACCACACCAACCTGCCTGTATTTTTGTGGTTTCCAAAATGCATGTGCACTACACTAGCAGTGGTCCCACTGGGGAGAGACCCACCTGCCTGTTGGCTCTTCTGCACAGCTAGAGAGCAGATGTGGAGTGTTCTTTCTATAAATGATTATTTAAGGTACAGCAAAGTAAACGAAACTGTTATTAAGTCTTTTATTACATTAATGTATATCCTGGACACTTATTTTAATGGCTAGCATACTGTAATGGGTTTCCTTGGCTTAATAAATTGTCTCATCATAGTGAAGAGCTTTGAGAGATGACTGCAAGCAACTGAGTTACTACAGGTCTGAGCTTTTAGTTTATGTTGTCTGAAGACATACACTTTGCTCATTTCAGTTTCTCCCAGCTCCCTGTAATGAAGGACAATCAAAAGCAATCTGTGTACATCTAATTTTGACACCAAGTTTGACAGCAAGATGGAAATCTTGAAGTAATGTAACACATTGTAGAGTTTGAGTCCTTTTACTCTAGTACAGACAGATGATGGGAGCAACTATGTGGGTAACAGAGGTTTCACCAGTTCCAGCTCTCAAAGACTAAGAGTCTGTTTGTGTCACAAAATTCAGATGAGCAAGCTGATCTGTGAATTTTCTAGAGTCTAGGTGTCCCTTGTTTGTTTCCTTTGAAAGTCAAGTAGGCAACTTGTAGTTTAATGCTTCTAAAGATCATGTTCAGATATTCTAAATTCTACCATCAGGCTTGCTTGGTGCTTCCTACTGACTAATCCTAGGTATCTCCCTTTATGGTGCTTGTGCAATTTCTTTGACACATACCTATGTGGTTCTTGACTTTTTCCACACACTGAAGGTATGTCATTAGGAGGTATTTAATTCATTCTGGGATGAGTTTGAGAGTGGTGACACTGGGAAGTAGAGAGTCTTTAGTGTAGTGTAAATTCCCCTTAGTTCACTCTCATGTATTTAGGTATAATTTTTCTGCCCTGCACTTTAAAGGCACAGTCCTGAAAACCAGGGTAAAAATCCCCAGTAGAGAGACAAAAGAAAGACTTGTTGATTGGTGACTCTATGGAAATTGAAATAATGGTAACATTTTGGCCTCCCCGACATGGTGTGTATTTTTGCTTAGGTTGCAAGACCAGGATTTCACCTGTCCTCTACAAGTTGCTTGTGGTCAATCTAAGAGCTCTCAACTCAAGTTCTGTTCTGGAGAAATGAACAATATAGTGATTTATGTGTGGAAAATCAAATAGGATGATGGTCTTAACCTAATGAGTTCTCCATATTTCTCATCACGACAGTGTTTTCCCATTTACATGCTTTAACTAAGCACCATAAAAATACATGGAATGGAGTATGATTTCAATATAGGTGGGTATGCAAAGATTAAGTAAAACTCATTTTTCATCAGAGTATGCAAGGTGCAAAGGTGCAAGAAGGACATTGCTGGATCGAGGGCCATCAGCTGACTTACAAGATGTGAGCTGTTAAACTGGACAAATCTTGTGTCCACCTGCTGAGGAATTCACATTGTCTCCCTTAAGGAAAATTAATCACAAGTTTGTGCTTAAATATAAAGATTTGATGAATGATGCATTGGACAGAGTCCTACCACTGTAAGTGGATCTACAAGGAGTCTGCAAACATGTGTCACCAACCGATAGCTTATATGCACTTGCACCAGCACCAATCCTGTAAGCATCAGCGTCAGTTGCCTCAGCCTGGCATTGAGCCCATTGTCTAGTCCAGCTCTGCTGCCCAAAGGTGACTCCTTGGCACTTGCATTCCAGGACAGCTACAAGACAATGCTTTGTCTGTTTCTTACCTCAGCATCAAGGGAAACCTCACTCCTCTGCATGAAGTCATACTGTCTCTGACATTCTTACTGCCAGCCAGTTTAACCCATTCTGCAGTTGGGCCTTCTTTCCCTCTGTGCCACATCATACCCTAGTCACAATTTACCACCGCTGAGCAGTTATAATATAAATTTCCCCTTCACCTGTTTTTAATAAGACCATCAAATTCCAGCTCAAGAAACCTGACAGGATATTTACATATAGCTGTTGTTAGAGAAACTTTCTTTCTGAGTCTATCAACAGGTGATTTATATTCTGAAGCATGAGAGAATGTCAGCCCACATTTTTACATGCAAGTTGTACGTGAAAAAAGAAGAAAAGGGAAGAAGTACATGAACACTACAGAGTTCCAAAGTATTTAATTTTCCCTCTCAGTAATTACTGAGAAATGCAGGATATGTTATTTTCCTTTGGCCCACATCTTGCCATCAGATTCCTGAGTATCTGAGCATATCTCATTGAAGATGAGCTATATTCAGCATGCTGCCCAGACTGGGTTAAAAGAGTTGAGTACCTAGAAGCCGATCCAAAGAATACAATCAGCTCAGCCAGCTTTTCAGAAATGCCAAGATGTTTAACAGATGTATAATCTTTCAGAGTTAAGCTCTTCTGAGCTACAGTCTAATGCTGATGTATCAGAGGTTGATAGCTGGTTTCTGTCACTGTGAACCTCTGTCTCAGATGCATTTCATTGGAGAAAGTCAGTTATGGGCACTAGAAAATCAAGCCCTTGGTCACTAGTTATGCCACCTGCTTAGCAAAAGCATCACCTCCGCGCTCACTGAGAAGTAGATGCCAGAGTTCATTTTTAGAGGCATTTGGATGCCAAATGGTGTTTTCTAATAGATCTTTTGATCTCTAAATGCCAAAAAGTATCTTAAAAGTCTGGTCCCCTGTGACTATATAATTATATTAGAGAATATAAATTTGGTGTTTGAATGACCTGAGTTAGACATTTTAAACACATACTTCCCCTCTAGATGAGTTTTCCATGTTGAATTTTATTTCAGATAATTGCAGGTGTAGACAGAAATGTTGGAGTTGTTCCTAAGAAGAAGGAAAATACGCTGAGTATGGGAAAGCATTTCAGACTGAAAGGCCCTGAATATAGGATTTCAAAGGTCTTTGAAGCAAGACCTGGATCAGGGTTTTCATTTATCTAGGTTGATTTTAAAGGATATGTGTATCTTGCTGCAAGAGGATTCTGTAACAAACCATTCTAACTAGAGATGATTTTTGTTGAACTGATTGCTAGTTTTGACTTCATTTTCAAGATACTGCAGCCATGCTACATAACTGGAAGCAATTACTAGAAAGGTACAGAAGATAAATCTGGCAAGTTTTCTCTACATATGTCAGAACTGTTCTTACGTTAATCTTCTGAATAGAGAGTGGGAGTTCTGTGTCTTTTGGAAGCACTGGGGTTTTTTCCCCCAAGTGGAAAGCAAGGTCAGAAAACAGCAACTGCCTCTTCTCCTTGCCTTGCACTCTTTTAGTGCACTGATTTGGGAATTTGAATACTGTTCCCTGGTTGCATTTGCAAATCTGTCCTAAAGTAAGGCATTTACATTTGAGTTTTTGCCCAATGAATCATTTCACTAGCTCTCCTCAAAATCCTGAACTAGCTCTGTGTGAGAAAAGCTTGAAAGTATTTTCACTGTTGGGTCAGGGAGGAGAGGAAGGGGTGAAAATGTGCTTTATGTGCCTGCTCACAAATGTTAAAGCTGGTCATTGGGGTAATAAGTTCAGCTAAGCTCTTTCCTAAAATCTGCTGGATATCAGATAGCAGGACTTATTCCTTATTCTAGTAAAGCTTCACAGTGGTGGTCTTCAACTGTTTGAACGTAACATAAATACCGTTTTCTGCTTTAAGATTTATCTCTGTGTCCCTGTGAAGCTGATTTAGGAGAATAAGAGTTGAAGAAATATGGGAACTGCTGATCTGGACTTATCAAGGTATGCAGGATCTCTTGTATTGAAAATGAACTATCCCCAGTGAGTTACCTATTTTCCATCATGTGCTTCATGCTGTCACAACATAAATCAAATGCTCACAATAAAGAGTAACAGGTTGCCAGATGACAAACAGCATTGAAAACAAAAGGTTTCCTTTCTTCATGAAATATTTTGAAATCTTAAGTGATCTCGTTACTAGCGTGTAACAAAATGCTTGAGAAAGAAAAACAGCTGATATGATTTGTGAAGGTCTGACTGAGATTTTTCTGAGGACAAGCTTTGACCTTGGAAAGAGGTAGAATACATTCCTTTTTGCTGGCTGCTCACAACCTCAGCGACTGTGAAAGTACTTTTTTTCTCAGGCTCATCTGCAGCTCCACAGGGAGGTTGCTTAAAGCCGCTGACCAAGCTCTGATGCTTGCAAGGACTTTGGGGTCAGTGTGGTCCCACAGCAAGCTGCAGGGTGTGATTGGTCTCCATCCGGGCAGATCCTGCAGTTTCAAGGTCTACACCTTCTGGTCCTTTCTGCCCATAGTGAAGTGATGGAGAGATTTCCATGGAAGGACCCCGGCTCCTGACAGGGGAGAGTTAGGACATCCCTGCTCTGCTCAACCATCCCAAGCAGAACCGCTGTAGTTTCACTGCTGGTGGTGCCTCCTTGGTCCTCAGATTTGCCTGTGAAACTCATTCCTCAGCACTGGCGCAGTCCTGATTCCATGTGTAAAAAAATATAATTTTTTTAAGCATTTCTCCAGTCGATGAAGACAGATAGCTCCATAGTGTCTTTGTTTCCGCTCCCTACACAGATCTCCTGTAGATATAACATATGCTCATAAAACCAGCTGGAAGTGGGACACGTAAACAGCAGTCACTCAGCAGTGGCTGCTCATGCCAGCTTCAGCGGAACAGAGTGTGAGGATTAAATTTATATTCTCCTGCTTCCTTACAGAAAATAACTCTTTGCTCTTGGCACCAGTTCCTTATCTTGTGTAAAAAGTCAGAGAAGCCACACCAGTTTGCACCAGCTGAAGGTCTTTACCTCTGAATCTTCAAAAAATCTCTCCTTCTTGGGGAGAGGGAGATGGAGGGAAAGAAAGAGCGCTTGGCTATACCAAGAGAGAGACTGTATTGGGCTTGTGGGAATGCCAACATGCAGTGTAGTGGTTATATTACTTTTCATACTGCAGGTGTTAATCTTGGCATTGGAGAGACCTAGCAGAACATAGTGAGTCCTGGGCTCCTGCAATGCAATGACGTTTCTTTAAATGGTCTGCTTACTTAGGTTGACAAATGACAAACTGGCAAGACTTGAAAAAGGTTTTCCATTGATCCACAAAACAGCTATAACAAGAAAGGAGGAAGAGCAGACCTCTTCACTTATCCCCTTTCCCCAGTTCCCTCCAGCTAGCCACTCATCTCTAAAAGGGTCTCTCCTGTGGGTTGTTAAACTGGTTTTTGATCTGGCAATGTTTCTCTTGCCACAATTGCTTAAACTGTGTCCACAATAATGAATTGAGATGATTTTAAAGGTCTCTCAAAATCCACCAAGAACTTGACACTTGGTCCATCACTACTTACCTGTCTTGGATTGGACACACTGATTTTTTTAATGAAAAATCATCCATCCTCCTCTTTATTTAGTTAGAGAAATGCCATGGAAATGTCTTATCATAGCACAGACACATCAGCTTGTTTCTTGGGTCCAGTTACTCCTTGCACAAGAAAAAGAAATCTTTCCCTCACCATTCTGAGCATACCTGCAAACAAACAGAAAAGGCAAAAAGTAACTTTCTTTTGGGAACATGAATAACTTGGGAATTGCACAACATGTAATTTGGATCACTTTGCTGTGCAAACCGGACCTGTGAAGGAGAACACCACTTTGAATCAGCTTCACAGAGACGTTCTGCGAAAAGAAATAAAATGACCTTGTTTACATGTTTGCCACCTTTGGGCAGTTTTCTGGCAATTTTCAGATATATTGAGGTGAATAGCACACTTTTAATGTAGGCATGTGATTTAAAAACTTAGCATCAAGGTCTAGGGATTCATTACCTCTGTGTACTGCATACAGTTGGGTGCTGAAGAATAAAGAGACCTTTGTATTCTAGCACATTTATTGTGATTATTTTATTTTTGAGTATGGCAATAGAAGTATTCATATAAGACTGTATAGTGTAGAGTCAGTTGTATTCATTGAGGTTTAGCTTTTAGATTAGGTTAGAGTTCTTGTATCCTGATTTGTCCTTTTTACAGTCTGATGCAAAAATTGCTGAAGTCTGTGGCTTTGGGTTAGGCTCACAGATAGTAGTTGTGACACCTAGACTCATCTAGTGGCTACTTTTAAGTTCCTGCAGTCCTTTTTAAGACATGAAAAGCATTTGAAGAAAATTAAATTTCTAATTGAAACATGAAATCCCTTTAGATATTCTAATGGTAAAGAAACAGGGAAATTATATTAAGTACTTTTTAAACCAACAGTTTTTAATTAACAACAATAATAATAGATTTAGTTCTGCTTGAGGTAGTATTGGTTTCAGTCAACCAGCCAAGCTGTACTAATTCCAGTCAGATGAAGATGACTTCTGATCTGCAAACTAGAATTTCTTTAGAACAAGGGTTTTTCCTTCCTTTACATCAATAAAACCCACTCTTTTAATCTGTTCTTCCTCTTCAGGCAGTTCAATTAATGTATAGAATACAAAGAAATTCTAAATTTTATTTCCTTTTCAAGGTTCCCTGCAGACTTGTTATGTCTTCCATAAAGTTTTCACTCCTAGTGACAGAAGAGAGCAAAAATGTTATGCAGATTGTTGTGGCTTTCTTTCTTTTGTTTATTTTTTTTCCTTTCTTTCTTTTCCTTGGAAGTATTGGTAGGGAAGGACAATGTGATAGTTTATATTTGTGTTGAAAAAATTCTTTGTCTTCTGTCATAAAGAGTTCACTGACACTGGGACTGAGATAAGGACTTTATAGTTGAAAGCATCGTTGGTAATGTGAATATAATTGACAGTTCTGTGGCAATCATCATGTGTCCATAAACTGCACAGCTTTTGTGGATTCAGTGTAGCTGTGATTTTCTTGATTTACTTCTTCCTTCCCTCTTTGGGCTCCTCATTCACTCTACAAGCTATTTGTGCTTGCAGAAGCACAAATTATTCTCCCTCACCAGCACTGAAGGTACTTCATTGTTTTATTTAATACATCTTTTCAGAGACGGCTCTGTGGACTCTTACTAAGATTATCTAGCATATCTGTGAATCTTTCAGCAAATCAGCAAATTAGATGGTTTTAATTGGTACAAGGAATATTTCTTCATCTCTTTGACCATAGAAAATCTCGGTTTTCTATGAGCAGAATGGATTTATTTTTCTGTATTAGAAAATACAAAGTCCAGTCTCAGAAAAAGCTACTCAGGCTATTTTGCCTGTTAAAACAAGAGTTGATTAATCTCAGAGAGGACTCAACAATTGTTTGACTGTCCTGTGTCAGATAATGGGGGACAGATTACAGGGGAGTGGGTGTCAGGATCATTTCATTTTCATGTGCCCTTACAGTTCAATGGCAGCTGTGTCTGCTTATCTGGGGGAAAAACTGGAACCAAAGCCTTTTAAATGAATAACTGCCTCAATGTATCATAGAACGAATACAACATAGATTGTTTAAAAATAAATCATCCTGCAGAATTTAAACACAGACAGCAAAGTCCAGTTTAGCAGCCAGGAACCCCACACCATTGTATAAATGAATACAGAAAATACTGAAAATATTCTTTAGAGAGAGACATGATAATTTATATAAAGGCAAAATTATACTACCAAGTTTTTAGTATACACTTCTGTGGGGATCAAGGAAGA
This sequence comes from Athene noctua, assembly GCF_965140245.1. Classification (NCBI taxonomy): domain Eukaryota; kingdom Metazoa; phylum Chordata; class Aves; order Strigiformes; family Strigidae; genus Athene; species Athene noctua. Next base: position 68,552,691 of record NC_134037.1, on the reverse strand, counting down.
GTGCTCCCCAGAAAATGGATGGCAAACTATATTTCATGAGGAAGTGTTTCAGGGACTGGGCTAGCATAAAACCGGACATCTCCCCAGGCACGATGGAGAAATTTGTATGGCACTTTCTGCCCCTTGCCCCTGCTTCTACCCATCCTGCACCTGTAGTCTTTGCCAAAGGATATAAGTTACTCTTTAGCTGATTCACTCTCCTTTATGATCTGAAAACACTCTTCCAGACTGGAGCACGTGTGGAAACTTAAAACAGCAGCTTATATGCTTCAAAAGGAATTGGCATTGATGCAATGAGTGTGTTTGATACTTGTTTGTCCCTTGTAAATCACCTAGTGTTTTTATCTAAAAGAAACCATATGATCCCTGAGAAGTGTGAAGTGAACACCTTGAAGGTGGTTTTTGTTCAGTATTGTATAGGAAAAGACATGAGAAGTGAATGGGAGAGAATCAAAAATCAGAGTGACGAGGGGCAGACCCATTCATTCCCAGTGTCAGATGAACAAACATACATTCAGTGGGTCTATACACTTTGCTAAAATAGGTCTTATTCTCAAAAGTTCTAAAACTCTCTGTGACTCACCTGGATATGAGTCTCTATTACAATTCCAATATTGGTTCTGGTCTGTCTGTTTTCCAGAAACTTGTGTCGCTTTTGTCTTACTGTATGACTTCCTTTAATGGTACCTATGCTTGGGCAGTTGTTTCTCTCACCTAAGAAAATCTCTCAGCTAATGTTACGTGGACAATCTTTGATTTGACAGCTGATCTACAATACTGTTCCCCTCTCTGTTTACATCTCTCAAGTACACATCTGGGTGTTTATATAGCAGCCTGCTAGCTCATCCCACAGCTCCTTAGAAATGAAAACACTACACAAAATTTATTTTTCAACAGGTAAGTGGAAACATAACAAGCTGCCCACAATCACACTTCAGGATGATGTGGAAGGGGACATAGTCCCAGAAGTCCTCCTAGAGGAGAGCAGAGTCCACCTCCCTGTGAAGTGGCAACAGTAATGTTTACCTCAGTCTTTAGATGAATGTGGATGGAAGATGCTATGTTATCGCTGTGCAGGGTGGTGCATCGAGCTTTTGATGTCTCAGCAACTGCAGCTAATCTCTGGGTTTTACAGCTAATTCCACTTACTCTTTTGTTTATCATCATGTTTGCTCTTCAGGCCTTTTCTTCATCATCTTACATAGGCATCAACTATCATCTGCTCTCTCTTCAAGCAGGTCTTTTGAATGAATGTTGCCAACTTTCTCTTGGTGCCCAGTATATTTATGAAATGTGTTAGAAGACAAGTCCAGCAGAGAAAAGGAATGAGACACTCCAAATTAAATGACAAAAGGATGCTGCCAAACTCGTTTTTGAATACAGCCCAAGGCACAACAAGCAAAAGAATTAGTTCAGGTACTAGCAGCCCAGACTGTGGTGTTTTGTGCTGGTTGGCTTTTGGACTGTGTGCTACTATTAGACAAAAGTAACAAATTAGGGAGCAATTTTCTGTCAGAAAAGTGTGAAGTCTAAAGACCTGCAGTGACTTCTTCAGACATAAGGTTTCTTTTTGCTGTATCTTTCCACACTTTTGTGTGTGTGTGAGTACACGTGCAGGTGCTCTACAAATTTAATGTTAGGCTTTGGGGGCAAAATATATGCTGATGTTGACATATACAGTGGGAATGGGGAGGCTAAATAAAGCAGATGAGAGAAAGAAGAGAAAAAGTGTAGTTGACAGAAAGCACAAGGCTGGGAACTCAATTAAAACGGTAGAAGGGGGATTACAGGGAAACAGTAAGTAATAAAATAATACATATTGGTTTTGTTGTTCCTATTCATAATATGTATAAATGAAACACAAGTGACACAAAAGCGTGCAGGAAGAGCATTTGAAATCCCTGCACCGTTCAGGAAGCAAGGTGTAGCACTGAAGGGCAGCTGCAGGCAGTATCCCAGCTGTGGCTGTCATAACGCAGGAGGGATGCACGCGCTCCCCTTGCAGGGGAAGCAGCTTGGGGTGAAGGAACGGTGTTGAGGTCCTTACACCCAATGTTCTTGAATTATTCAAATATGCCTAATGGGATATGGAGCAAAATGCAAAATGCTTTTTATGCACTGAGCAGAAACTGCATGCCACTTCCCCTGGCTTTCTTCCCACTGGCATCCAGAGGCGCTCAGGACAGGAGCCTGTGGTTGCGGAGCTGTGCTGTGGGTCAGTGCTCAAGACACCTCCTGGGAAGAAGAACAGGGCCTGATTGCCATCAGATGGCCCTCAGGAGAGCTGGCACTTTAAATGAGTTTATTCATAGTTAAACATTTCACATGAGTTACTCAAGAGAACTTGTTTGTTAGAGGCAGGTGGTGACTAATCATCTCTTAGCCCACCTTTACCACATTCAGGAGTTGTCAGAAAGCTGACAAGTAGAAAAACCTCTTAGTAACTCTTCATTATAACAAGCTGACATAGGAGGCACCGACCCCCGCTGCTGTTGGATCAAAATGGGAAAAATAGGGCTTCCAAGTTCCTTTTTCTTGTCCTTGGAGCTTCATTACTTAGGTAATGGCAAAAATATGTTCCTCACATGGTGAAACTAATACATATATAATTCTCCTTCCCCACACAGAAATTAATCATAACTTCCAAATTCAGAACTTGAATTTTTTTAACTCTTTTTTGCTGTTGCAGCTGAAGTTAAGAGATTTAGAGGGTCCCATGAAGTGCCTTATGCACTGCCTGTCAGCAGAACAAGTAAGCCAAACTCCATTATTACGGGTCAAACTGCAAGCAGAGAGGGATGGCTAGGTGTCAGCGTATTCTCCTGCCTGGAGCAGATGTTGAGGTGTCCTATACTCCATAGCTGCCAGGCAATGAGCAGCTCTGAGCCTGCTGGGAAATAGCCTGGGAGGAGTGACACAGCCATTTTCTTTGTCCTCAAGCTGAGGAGAGGCCAAAAGGCAGAGTAAAGCTGCTTTTATATTCATTCTGCTGGGACTGGGGCTAATGGTAGCTTGGGTGAGCATAGAGAACCAACTTAAAATGTAGCAGATGCTGCTTTTAAACCTTAAAAAAAAAAAAAAAAAAAAAAAAGTATTAGCAGTGTAATGAGGAAAAATATCCTGCAGCTGGAATAGAGAATACTGTAGGGATGAAAGGAAGCTAGGTATCCTTTGAGATGGCAGATGTACTACCAAATATTTATTTCTTTTAAATATTTTCTTAAGTCTTTAAAGTAAAGTAGTAGCTTCTATTGTTTCCTTTGGCAGCTTATTCTAGCCATGAGTTTCTCTGTGTAATGAAATTCCACCTACAGTAAATCTTTCGAGTGCCTGGCTGCTCCTGAGGTTTAACTCTTCCAAGTCTGTTTCTCTGCTCATCTGCCTGATCTATACTGAGTTAATTCAAACTCATTATGACATCAGCAGTTCTGTCCTGGATGTCCTGAGCTGTCAGTTGGATGAACTAGGTGACCCAGCCAGCTCTGTTTTCTATAACTCCCTTATTTATCCACCTAATTCAATCACTGGAAATCTCAGTCTTTGTTCCTGCCTAAGAACTCATTATTTTGATGTGGAGAATCACTCTTTGTGAATTTAGTGTATTTATTTGTCACAGCTGTAATCTGTGGAGTTGGTGCCCTGGATGACTCCAGCCACACCAGCTGGCCTACTGTCCTGGTCAGTGGTCTTCAGGCTGGACTGGGCTGGCCATGTGCCTTCATTTAGTGAGAGAACAGCACTGTGGTGCCCATACACATGGAAAACATTTATCAGGACTGGGAAAAGGCACAAGGGCCTTTTCAATACAGCAGGCTGTTGTCCTTTCCATGGTGGCTCCTCTGACTTCCTTGCTATCGGAGGCCTGGTGACTTATTCTGCAGGTCAGCCACAAGTTCTGAGCAGTTACACCCCATTTCATGTTGACTATAGGTCTGGAGCCATAGCTGCAATAACTCCAAGCTGCGGTCTAGCTATTCCTTCTTGACTGCACCAAACCAGGCATTGTCAACAAGAAGCAACTCTTTGACCCGATGTGTCTGCCCAGTCAACACAGAGCAGTCAAAGCCAGCAAAGAGATGATGAGTCCAGTAAAAACATGACAAACTGAGGCATGCGGGAAGCCAGCAGACCCTCCCTGACAGCCTTGGTCAAATAGCAATCAGGCAGCCACAACTCAACCCCAGAGAGCTTCCTCTTTGGGACTCCTGGCTGCTGGCCTCATGGGAAGAAAGGGAGTTTCCTATGCATCTTAAAGTCCTTTCCACATCGCAGACTTTTCTGACTTAGGAATATTTATCAGCTACTTGGGAAATTTATATTATTTCTGGAAATAAAAACACTAATTTATCAAGCAAAGAAGGGCACACAGTCTTCCGAATAAACTCTCCAGCCTCAAGCCAGTGCCACTGTGCTTGAAGTGCCAGCATTTTCTGTGGAACACTGGATCCATGTCTGCTCCAGGCTGAAATGGCCCAAAAGGTTAAAAATAATGTCCCTGAAGACAACAGCTGCAGTCATCTGAATCCCATATGCCTGTATGTCTTGCAGGCATTCTACCTCTGTGAAATCAAACATAATTCTAAGCAGACAAATTCAGTTCAAATAGTTGGCTTGCCTGAATAAAGCCTATGGGAACATACAAAAGAGCTTCTAATATTGTACCTAATATGTTAGAAGACTTCTGATTACCCACTGCTTGTTTTATTCCTCTTAAAGTGCTCTGTTTTAATGATCAGTTTAACTCCATATTCTGAATGTGATTTCAGTAGCCCAAACAACAGGCTGAGCTCCTTTTTTTCTCTGACTCCAGGGAAAAAAAATTGAAAAGAGTTTTTCAGGACCCATTGTCACGTTGCAGATTTCAGAGTATTTCCTCTACATACAGAATGGCTTTCTTAATTATTTCTCACTATTTCATGGTAAATACTGTCTTGATATTTATTTAGCAGCTTGACACTTCAGCCAAGAGAGAGATGAAATCTACATTAAGTAAACTGAAAGGTGGACGACAAAATTAGTGCAGAACTGGAGTGACTCACTCAGTGTCCATGCTGAAGTCAGAAATGGGAAACAAACTGGAGCTTAGGGAGAACATTTTATCATATGAAGAAGGCATCTTTTGGAGGCATAGTGTTTCCATCTATTCATTCTTAACTTGCTTTTCTCCAGCAGGAACTGCTGAGCTTATATTAACAAACACCCATCTGATTCATTTAAACTGCTCTTCAGAATTCCTTGACTATATTCCCATTGACTAAAAAACTAAAAAGAGAGCTACTCTGATGGTCCAAAAAGGTATGTGTGGATTCTGTCACTTGTGCCAAAGCTTTAGTCTGTATCTGTAAGTAGTAGAAGGCACTTATTTCACTGGGAATTAGATGCTTAAATGCCTTTGAGAATCAGAGCTTTATTGGGAAACTATGTAAGCTTACTATGCTTTTTTTGTCCTTTCCTTTTATGATCCATTTAATTCAGACAGTAAACATGTTGTGGAAGGAAGCAACCTTACTGATTAAGCATTCTGACTGCTTAATACAAGAACAATTGCCATAAATAAATTATTAATCCAGGTCACTGCATATGGTACGGCCTTGCTGACTGGCTGAAAAGGGGGAGGCTAGAAATGACAGAGAAGAGGCTGTGTGCATAATTTTTCTTTCCTACAATAGACTAGGAAACAGACACCAACTCATATTGACAGAATCTGAATATTGGCTTATTTTATGTGTACAAGAACTTCTCCTTCTGTGTGATATCCTAGTCTTTCCCTTAGGAGCTGTGAACATTACATAACTATTGAACAAGAGTCTACACACTGTGTTAAATTTCCGAAACTTGCAAGGAGGAATGTGTCACCTGTCAGAGAGATGTCACTTTGGTTGATTGCTGAGTGCTTTGAAATGGGCTCTACTCCCCTTTGCGCATATTCGCTGTGAAATGGCTTAACAGGATGAAGTGATTTATTTCAGTTGACAATGCTTCTCAAGTAAATGAAAAAAAAAAAAAAATCTCCAGTAGATTTAGTAGATTTATTAAGCGCCAATTAAATTATGGCTATTCAAATTAGACTTGAGCTATATCTTCCTGGGAGCATCTAGCACTGTGTACCCAGGTACCAAATCTGTCATAGCTGCATTAGCTATGGGATGCTGTGGGTCTACTCTACTGCAGGGGAAATCAGTCCTAAAGGGCTTCTGCCTGAAGAGTTTTTTTGTGTCCAGTATTTCAGCTTGCATGATTATCATACAAATTTTTATACCACCACAATGCACCCTCAGTAGTAAATACAATAGTTCTATTGCCTTTTCATCTATTGTCTCTTAGTTTAAATGACTTTTTATTGTGACTCTGAATAACTAATGCTCCATGGTGGATGTCACCTTTACAGATCATGATCTGTTGGAAAATCATTTCTTTGTTTTACAGGAAGAAGAATAAAGCTCAGAAGAGAGTGACCGAGTTCTAGACTCTGGATCTGTGTTTGTATGTCTTCATCTTGTTGTTGACTTCATTCCATCACCAAGTTGAAGCCATGGGTGACAACATATTTCTTTGCATGGAAACTGGAGAAGAAAAATTATTATGACAAAGTGTTGAGCAGATTTGAAACCCTGTTGACATGGAAAACTGATCTGAGTGTGGGAGATGGATGAGTTTCCTTTTGGAATCACTGTCACCATCAATTGCTGGTGACACACAAACAGTATCTTCCAAACAAAACATTAAGGATTAAAAGTATGTACAGCAAAAGATTATACTACTATGTAAAACTCTATATCTTTCCCCTTATCTAACCTTAATTTTTTCTTATAAACATTTATAAATGCCACTCTGTCCTGCTCCTGCTGGGTGTTCTGTCACTTTGCATCTGTGCTGGGTTTGTGTATGTCGTGGGGCTTTTGGTAGCAGGGGAGGGGGCTACAGCGGCGGTCCCCTGTGAGAAGCTTCTCAAAGCTCCCTCAGCTCCAAGTCAGACCTGCCTCTGGCCAAGGCTGAGCAAGTTAGTGACAGTAGCAGTGCCTCTGCGATACCATATTTAAGAAGGGGAGCCTGGGAGGAGGAGGAGATGTGAGAGTGATACCTATGCAAACACTGAGATCAGTGAAAGAAAGGAGGAGGTGAGGAGTGGGGAGGAGGTGTGCCAGAGCAGATGTCCACCTGCAGCCCGTGGAAGACCCCACACTGGAGCAGGTGACTGAATGCAAAGAAGGCTGGGACTCTGAAGAAAGCCCGCACTGGAGCAGTTTGTTGGTGGGAGGATTGCGACATGCAGAAGGGACCCATGCTGGAGCAGTTTGTTGGTGGGAGGATTGCGACATGCAGAAGGGACCCATGCTGGAGCAGTTCATGAAGAGCTGCAGTCTGTGGGAAGGGCTGATGTCAGAAAAAGTTTGTGGAGGACTGTCTCCCGTGAGAGGGACCCCACGCTGGAGCAGGGGAAGAGTGTGAGGAGTCTTCCCCCTGAGGAGGAAGGAGCGGCAGAGACAACATGTGGTGAACAGACTGCAACCCCCATTCCCTGCCCCTTGCACCACAGGTGGGGCGAAGGTAGAGAAATCAGGAGCAAAGCTGAGCCCAGGAAGAAGGGAGGGGTGGGGAGAAGGTGTTTTTAAGATGTGGTTGTATTTCTCACTGTCCTACTCTGTTTGCTTGGTAAATTAAGTGGTGTTGTTGGTGTTTGAACTAAATTGATGTACTTTTTCTTCTCCAAGAAAGTCTGGCTTTTGCCTGTGACCATAAGCAGTGAGTCATTCCTCCCTGCCCTTACGTCAATTCCCAAGCCTTTTGTTGTATTTTCTCCTCCCCATCCCTGAGGGGGGAGGACTGAGTGAGTGAGAGGCTGTGTGGTGCTCAGTTTCCCTCTGGGCTCAAATCATGACAGCGTCCCTCTGAGATGTTTGGTCACGTGCAGGGCCCTGCCATGCTTTGGTACCCTCCTCTAGTCTTACAAGTAGCCTGTGAGAAACATCAGTATGTGGGGATCTCTCTCAGGCTCAATTGCTTGTCAAATGGTAGGTTATGTGTAGATTATTGTATTCTGTTCAAAATGTTCATTATTAAAAAAATGTTGTAGAGGTATTGTAGGGAGCTGAAAAAATGGTATGGTGCTGGAAGATCAAACCTGGATTCCAATAGTAAAGTGAAGGAACTTGCTCAGTTGTACTGCTGACCTAGCCGTTACATCGAGATCTCCAAATGCAGACCCCATAGAGATAACACTGCATGCTTTCATCTAGACTAACGAGCTGAGAATCAAAGATGTGGCTAGATTTCTGTGAGCTTGTGCTGTTACCTCCATCAAGCACAAATGCCATGCAGGTGCTTGCAATGGTCATCTGTTAGGGGTCTCTGCACTGTGCACTTTGCATGGTGTAAATATTTATTCAGTCTCATCAACATATTGAAGAGAAGGCTGAGAAATGACCTTAATAACACATTAGAGTTACTTACATCAAGACTATATATGTCAAACTGCTTTCAGTGTTTTGTTAAACATACATAGCAGTGTGGTAAGATATTGCCTAAGTGTGATTTAGATCCATGAGAAGGCTCTGGAGACAGAAACATTTAGTCTTGAAATAGGATGTGTGTCCCATCAGTGGAGATGGTTAGACCTTTGGGTGGTTTAGCAAGGCAGGTGATAAGTTTGTCATGTATTATAATAATCTTGAAAATATTTTTAATTTTTTATTTCAGGAAGACAGCTCAGCAGTAGGAAAACCTTTTACAGCCTGGATATGCTGGGGTCAGACAATCACCATAACATGGGCTGTCATTTCTAGTATGAAGAAAAACCCAGAAAATTAACCTTATGTAGTTCAATTGCCTTATTGATTGATGTCCATAACGCATTAAGTATATATTGGCAAGTCTTGCGCTGGACTTACGGATTGTCAGTAACTGAAACTGAGCAAGCTCAGCATATATATGTGTATGTGTGGATGTGTATATATATATATGTATATATGTTTATATCCATTTATAGGACATTATAAGAAGGAGATAATCTCATCTGTTTATCTTATATGAAGAAGTACTGAAGTACCAGACACACAAATCTTCATAAATGGTGTTTGTCTGGCAAATTTTAAAAGCAGACATGTAAAAGTGCAAAATACATGAATCATCTCTGACAAGTCCTAAGAAAGACTGCTAAATTTTTTTAAAAATACTTTCCAAGCTCAAAGGTCATGCAAAGGTTGTGTTAAGCCAGTTAACATAAGTGCTCAAGCATCATGGGAGTCTTGTTCATAAATTAATGTAACCCAGAAAAAACCTTTGACAAAATAAACATGCTAGCTAAAAGAAATACATACATGTTGTTTAATGTAATACAAATTAAAGAAGAAATATTTTAGCTAACTATATATTTTCTGACCTAATTCAGTGAATCAGTAAACTCTACAAAGCTTGGGAAGAGTAAACTAGTTTTCACCCTATATGGAACAGGCTATGCTTCAATAGTTTCCTTAGTGCTCTCTTCAGCACCCCTGTTGGTTTAATTTTCCAGCCATATTTCCTTATTATTACTTCTGGACTATATTTACTGCACTTTGCTCAGTAACGAAGTCCCTGACTGTATTCATACCAGATAATGTTGTTACTTCTTTTACACTGCTAAGGTTTTGAATTTGCACTGTATCTTTTTTTTTTTTTCCTGACCAGAAAAGATGCAATAATCACCAAATCAATCAATACTCACCATTGCCATATGGACTTTGCCATCCTTATGCATCACATGAACAGTCCCTTACTGGCTTCACTTCTGTGAATCTTATCGTTGTTCCAGAATCACCAGAAAATTTTGAAGTATACAGAACTGTAAGTGCCTTAAGCCCTCCACCTTTGAAACTGACTTTTTTTTTGACCTTAATATTTCTTATTTACTGTAGAATTGAAGGAATTGTAACTTAAAAATTCTTTCAAACAATTAGCAAGACCTTTCTGCATTTTTTTCTGCCCAGAATTTGCAATCAGGTCATCACCTAGAATATATTAACAAAAAAAGTAAAAAAAATCTAAGCCCAAGATTACTCCTTTTGAAAGATGTCAAAAATGCCCAAAGCACAATAGCTGATGTTTTAAACCTCTCTCTGGATTACAGCATCCATTTCACTGGATCACACACAGACTGTCCAATCAAAAAAAAAGTCTGTGTTTGTGCTGGCAGGAATCCTGGTCACTGTCAAGGGAAACACTGTCTTCAAAAAAAGTGATGTTTTAGATGAAAATTCCCAAAAGGCTGCCTCTCAGTTTTGACATCACTATGGATTCAGAAATGAAATAATTAAAAAACTAACTCAGGTATCACAAAGATTCATACAGTAATGCCAGATATCTTAGCATTCCAGAAGGATTCTTGCCTCGTGCTGAGTTGCACTGCAGCTTTTGTTTAGAGACAAGAGCAGTGTGTCCTGCACAGGGAAAGGACACGTGGTTTTATGAGAATATGCAGAGTACAGAACAACAGAGGATGAGGTACAGGCTCTTTCTTCACTCCATCCCTTGTTTCCCATGATATTGCAGGAACTTGCTGGAGGGATACATGGTTAATGACCTGTGGGACATTACAGGGCAGCTCAGGAGAAACGTTCCTTATAGATAGGCAGCTGAGGATTTTTTTCCTTCCAGTCCCACATATTCAAAGAGTGTATTGCACAAAGAATAACATAAAAAAGAGCTGGGGATAGGTGATAGAAGGGCTGGACAGGAAGAAGGGAGATCAGTGGGATACCTGGATGTCAGCATAATGACATCCAAAGGCCCATCTGGTATCTATGCAGAGGAGAAAAAAGGGATGCCTGGTAATGAGGGTTTTGAGGTATGCTGAGAGAGTGGGAAGGAGGTTCTGAGTAGGGATAGGGAACACAGAAGAATCACTTATGGGTGGGAAAATGTGGTGGCCAGAGACTTGTCTATCAGGAAAACCTTTAGCAGAACAGTCTTCATGATTCATAGTGTCTTTGCTGTCAGAGAAGAGGAGGGAGAAAACAGCAAAAAGCCCAGCCTCAATACTGCTTTTCTAAACCCATCTTCCCCAGTGATGGTTGCTGGGTGGGAGACCACCAGGATCTCTGCGCTTTTTTTCTTCCATCACCAGTGGCTCAGTGTTCCAGCAAGGCTGAGGTATGTCTGATCTCATAAATGGTGGTCTGATCCTGTAATCATTAGTCATGCTGAAATACATCTCACTTCGCTGGTAGCACCTTCTCACCAGCAAGGCATGAAACAACTTGGCACAGATGTTTGCTCTGTGGATTGGTGTTGTGTACCACTACCACAGGCAGACTCCTGTAGCCAAGTATTGAAGGATTTATTTCCAGAACTTTTAAATGTATATTTTAATACCAGCTTCTCTGATTCACCATTCAATCATTCCTGTTTCACATAATGTCAGCAAAAGAGAAGTACACATCTCCAAAATATAGTAAGAAAACAATGTTAGGGATTTCTCATGAAAAATGACTTTGCCTGTTATGAAACTGAGCTGCAATAGGTTAGCCACTGAACCTTAATCCAAGTAAAAATTAACTTTCAAGACTTGGACTTAATCCATGGTAAAGCTAATATACTGGTGGCATGCATTGGTACCTTATCATTCAAATGTTTTTTTAAGGCTTGATGAAGCTCCAGTTTGGAAAGGCAAGGGGAAAAATACTATATTAATGACTTAATATAATAAGAGACTAAAATTTTTTCAAATGTATTTTATCTTCTTTATATGAGGAAAGGTGGAAAATATTCTCTGTGGGGAAAATGGAATTCCACAGCCGCTAGGTCTTGGGACTTTATCCTTCTTCTTTTCCCCTTCTATAAGATCTTTAGCTGATTTGTTGGAAACACTAGGGCGATCCTACATGTATGGCATCCTAGTGCCCTAGCAGAGACCCAATACAGGAGCCTATACGCCTCTGCTTCTATTACACAGAAAAGGTAGCTCTGTTTGAAAGCTAAGCAGTTGTTAAAAAAACAGATCTCTCATTTATTTTAAAAAGCCTTTTCCTTGCTATCTGCAAGTTTCTTCTTGGTTTCAGTCTGTATCACCTTTGAAAATGAACTATGTTACTATTCAATGCCACACCTTTGTAATGCTTTTCCAGACTTGTTGACATCTCCTAACAAGACAGTATGTTATTTGATGGAGAAATAGGAGGAAAATGGAATTGCTGGAGGAATTGATTAGAGAGTTTGAAAACACTTCTTTCTTTGTTTTTTCCACTTTAGCAATCTACTCTGTATTTTATACCCAAATCATTTTTCTCCTTAGTTTGTCCATTTTCCCATTTTCTGATCTGTTTTGGGCTTTGCCATAGCACCTGGTTTGGATCCAGGTTGGGCATTGGTCCACAGCTGAATTTCTGTTGTGCAAAATGATACAGATTGTGTGTTGCCTTTGAACTTTTTCACCAGGTTCAGGCTCCTTGCAGGAGGACAAATGATGCTCAGAGTGAAGTGAGGGCTGTACCAAAGTACCAAGCTGAATAACCAGACTATTTTGATGAGTGAGTTCATAACAGATCCAGTTTTATGTCATGTGGCCATAGTGGTTTTGATCTGCTATTAAAGTCCTGAATAAGGTTCTCTTTTACGACTGAACTACAGCTACTGTAGAAAAAGATCTTAACACCTCCCACCCTGCCCTGCTTTATAAGTGTTCCTTATCTCATTTTCTTTCTTCCTGTTTTCAGACAACCAGGGTCTTTTCAGATGATTGTGCCCACATCTTCTTGTGTCTTCAACACTGAAAATGGGTTCATTCACTTGAATTAATTACAGAAAAAGTAAAGAAGCAAAATTTATATATTTTAATGTATTTGACATGGATTTTTTTTCCCCCTCCAGTTTTTCATTTAAGAGCAGAATCAGAAGTGTCAAAAATCTCAGAGAAGGGTTATCTTTGTGAAATTTCGAATGGCTTTTTCTCTTTTTCAAGAAATGAAAGATGCAGAAAGATGTGATAATCTTTCAGATGTTTGGATTGTTGCTTGAATCAAATCCAAGCCCCAAACCTTTCAAGACTTCTTTGCTGCAAATGCAAATGCCACAGAAATAAGCTCTTGTAATGGACATTATTGAATTATGCTATCAGAAGAGTGCTGAAACAGAGGCCCAAAATAATTATTATAATTAGGCTGAAATTTATAACCTGTTTTCTAATCAAAATTACTCTACAAGCAAAACCTATTCCTTCAGTCTGGTGCCAACCCCTACTAGTACTGAACTTCTATCTGCTCTTACGTATTTAAGAAAAACAACACTTTTTACAGCAGTTTGAAGGTTTAGTGCTCTTGCTTATTAATAACTCAAAACCTTTTTTCTTACTTCTATATGACTCTCATTTCTTTTCCACTGACCTATTTGTACTCCTTTCTCCTCTTCAGGCTCTCTTCTGAAAAAGACCAGGGTGCTAGGGCTGAGCAGTGTAATTCTTAGACACCTTCCTTTCGGCATGCTCTTTATTCTCCACCTCCAGAGCAGGCATTGTTCTTATCTGTTCATGGTACCCCTTCATTTATTCTTGGACACAAACTTTGTAAGTCATAGCCAGATTTGTGGACTCAGATTCTGTTTTATAAGCATACAACCACGTCACAAGGTTAGACTTGTCTGGCTAGTTGAGTAATCTGCTTTGGAGATGGACTAGTCTCAAATGGAAAAAGGACAGTTTAATATAAGAGATAACATTAACCTTCTATTAACAAACCCCACACTACTCAAAACACACCCACAGGATGTGATAAGACAACATCTTGTTCCTTCTTTTCACCCAGTCTGGTCAAAACATATCTGAAGAGAGACCAGCAAACAAAATGTAGAACTTCTAATCCCAGCACATGCAAGCACATTAATTTTGGCGATGGAAGGGTTCCTTAATGCCTGATTTTTCCCAAACCATCCTCTGCCATGCCAAATGGCTGAGAAGTATTGTTTCCTGTATTCCAGAATAAACTGTTCTCCACCTTGAGAGAGAAATGGTGGGATTTTATCTGAAAATGTTTTGTCAAAAGAGAGGGCTATTCTGCCCTTTCCTAGACAGACCTGTGTTTTTAGATGACTCTCTGCGAGTTACCCTCCCAGTTGTTGTGTTCAATAAAACTGTTTTCAGGACACTATTTTTACTTTGTGTGCTCAGAGTTTGCCTGAAATAATATGGAAGGAAGTGAAAGAGAATGAAATTGTCTGTTAATCACACACTGAAGCAATTGTGCAAAAAATACAGTGCATTCCCTATTGCACAGAACTCCTTTAGAAATTCAAATTGTTATGATGACCACAGTGTTAAACTGAGATGTCATATCTTCCCTACAGCCTCCGAATAAGCTGGTTTCTTAGAATCTCTGGAGATGTTTTTTGCAAGAGTATCCTTCCTATGAGATTTTATGGGGTAGGGTAAAATCAGAACTAAAGGTGAGATGAACAAATCAAAATCTTACTGACGTAAAGTCCACGAGACCAGATTTCTAACACTTTGTCCTGAATATCAACTCATTAAAGGATTCATACACTCCTACAACATATATGTCCAATTTTTTTTCTGCTCCCACCTCTTTCAGAAGGGGGATGAAGAAGCCATTGTGATAAATGGTAATTATCACTGCAGTGAAATAAGCTTCCAAAATACCATGAGGTTTCTGTGCTTGGGATAAGGAACAGTTCTTTAAGTGAAATGAAAAACTCTACAATTACACCAGAGAAATCAATATATTTTTTCAGTTTGCTTGAAAAAACATCTTGCAAAAGGGTCTTCATTTTTCAAGTTCCATGACCACAGCTGAAACACATAAACTGAAAAGAAGTGCTATAAAGACATAAATCTTCATAGAAATCATAGATTTATCATGCCATTATTGCTGCTCCTTGGCAAACCATGTAGTCATTTTCCATTCATTTAGAATTCAGTCAAGTAGGATCAATTCAGGCTTTGCTTGTCTGTATCCTGTGATGCAATGCCATCTAATGAAGCTGCAAAGTATAAAATCTGACTTCAGCCAGCAAGAACATTATAATGCTCTTCCTTCTGTTTTGACCTTTAAGTAAGAGTGTAAGGCAACGAGTGCTGCCTGTAACTAGCACTTATGGCAACATGTTGAGTACAAATACGGATGATGGGTCTGTTGCTATGAATCATCTAGATAATGTTATCTAAGCAAATTATTTCAAACACCAAGAATGCAAAGTCAAGCATGCAAAATTTTGGAAATGGTAGAACTGAGATAGACCATTCAGCTTCAGTTCAACTCCCCTGATATCTGCCACATTATGTTAGAAGGTAGTCACGTTCAGATACAATTTTTCCACAGATGTTTTCAGCAATGGTGACTTAGTGAGTAGCTAGGTTTGTTCTGCCTCTGTTGTAGTGTGTGTGTAGATCATGAAGACACAATCTGAATGCAGGACTATATGTTTTCTGGTAGATCTTCTGCTAGGCTTGCTTAAGAAAATCAGTGCTTTCAGAAAGACCAGCTGATCCTCTCTCTCACCATGTATGCACATCGTCACATGTGCACATGGGTAAGTGTATTTGTCAGATCCCTATAAAGCATGTTGTGATTATCACATCTTTATAAGGCCTATGCAAGACAGAGGCAGCAATCTCCTTGTGTAGTTCTCATGGCATTCTCCTAGCCACAGAAGCTGGGAGACACTGGGAGAAGGGGCCCATTCACTCGATTCAGCTTTGGAGTACAGAACGCTCAGTCCCCTTCAGGTTGCCTCCCATGAAGTGCAGTTATTGCATGAGAACTCATATTATGACCAATCTTGGGCAGGTTTCCAGAGGACTGTGTGATGTCTTCTTTACATATTTCATACTATGGCAAGGAGGTACTTAAACATTCTAGTCTGCACAGTGTGACTGAGCATAAGCTTTATTTAAAAAACAAAACAAAACAACAAACCATAAATAAAACAAGTGAGTATGCCTCCAAAGTGTGATACAAGCATCAAATGTTCCTCATGACAACTGGGTGAATAGAATAGCTGAAAACTGCTACCTCTGCATTGAAGAAATTAAGGCCTGGACTGAAGAAATATGCCAAAAGCTGTACAAAGATCCAAGTCCAAATGGGAATTAGCAGTGTTCAACTCCCATCTCTGTGCTTATTCTTCTTAACCATACTGCTCTTCATTATCCAGATATTGCATTGTATTGTACAGCACCGGTACTCAGCCTTGACAGAGAGCTTGAGAGAGTCATTTTGCAGTCAGCTTGAATCAGCCAGGCACAAATAATTGCTTTGTGAACACATGCCATTTTCTTGTCCCATTCAGTTTAGCACTGTAAGGCAGAGCATCTGCACTGTGGGTGACCTATTGTGTATATTGTGTGCCAGGTCAAAATGCTACGTTGCTGTTGTTTGTGGCTTTCTACAACTCTGTTTACCAGTGCACTTTAAATTCATCAACTGGACGCACAAAGAAATTAAAAAATACTTTAGCAAGCAAGAATGCAGTATGCACTTTCAATAAAAATAATTTTGTTATGCAAATATTTCCCCTTGACATAGAAAAGAAGTAACAATCACCTCAGATCAGCCCAAGAATATAAATTGCAGCAGTAATCCAAACATCATTTCCAGGGGAAAATCCCAATTATTCTGAAGTGAAGGGCATAACTTTCATTGAATCTGATAGAGAGAATTCTACCAATAGCACCTACAATTATACAAGGAATCTGTTGGGAAGCTTGCCTGGAGTAGGGGAAAGAGAATGGGAAATTGTGGCAGGTGAACAAGAGAAATTGCTTGAGAACAGTTTGTTTTGTTCCAGCTCAAAACTCATTACTCACCACAGTGACTGTTCAAGATCCAGTTGAACTGCCCATTGCATAAATTCTGGTCATGTTGAGTTACTTGATGATCTAGGCTCCCAGTCTAACTTACTACAGATGAAATACATTTCTATTTTCCTTTCTGTAATTCAACACTGCACATTCACATCTTCAGCAAGACTGAAGAATCACCTGTTACATTTCACTTGTTTTTGACAGATGTTTTAACCCAGATGTATTTTCTAAGAATCCTTGGATCTGCATTATGTTTTCTCAGGAAAATTGCCAGCACCTTTTGTTTTTTACAATGCTCAGTGAGAGACATCCATCAATAATCTCATGGAAATGACTGAGATTAGACTGCTAAAAATTTTTTTCATACACGTTCCCTTTGAAATAAACATCTTAAAACACAGGGTTATCTTTCTGTAGCACCATGCCAGTAGACTGGGATGGCTCCTCCTAGCATTCACATATTTTAAAGCCTTGCAGTAACTCCAGTGAAGTTGGAAGAGGTACTTTGAAGTGAGTGTATAAAGAATCAAGTACAATGAATGCAAGTTTTAGACCATCATAGCAACTCAACTATAAGATATAATTTTAGTTTTCTTTTTTTTTTTTTTTTTGCAACAAAGCCATCTGCAAATCTACTGCTAATGAGGGTGGGGGTTTAGATTATATGGGCTGTTTCTAAATGAGAGTCTTTCCAGAAGCATATGCTTTGCATCAAACACTAAGGAACACCCTCTGCTCTCCTTAAAAGCTTCACTGTTAGCAGGTCATACCTAAAAAAAATGCAAGTTGGCAATTCCTTAGCTGGGAATTCGCATTCTGAAGTTACACGATGAGTTCTGGTAGCCAGAGGTACTCTTTGAGAGAGCACGTCCAGAGATGTTCAGAAAGGGGAAGCTCCCAGAAGCCAGGTTTCCATTGGCAATGGCAGGTGCTTTTGGGAAACCAGTGCCCAGTTCTTTCTGCATTCTCTTCCAGTGAGTTGGCTTAATCAGAAAGTTGTTTGAAGGGAAATTGCAGTGGCACTGGGTTTTTAAACACTGTTATATCAACATCGTATGTCCAATATGTCTTCTGCAATTGGGTCATTTGGTTCTACTATTGCTGGCTAATCAGTAATTTTGGTATCACTCCTTACCAGTCTCTTAACTTCTGTGATGAAAGGAGAGAGATAAGGAATTAATTATCTTAGGAGTGTTAGAATTTTCCTAATGAAAATTTGAATCAGTTCATCCAAATAGACATTGGTATCTTTCCAATGGCAATCACTGCAAAAAGAACCCCAAACTCACTTTATCACATGCCATTACTTATCAAATCCATTTTCCTCAAACTATACATTAGAAATCATATCTGAGATTATGATGTACCAGACCAAGTGTGTGGACAGGTAAAGATCTACTGTCATATTTTGTAAGTTTGAAGGGACTGATCAAGACTCTTTTTCTGGGTCTTTAGGCCTGGTCATTTTCACTGTTTCTGCTAAACCTTCATTCCTCTCGAGAAACTTACTCTAGAGAGGTTACTCTTGTGGCCAGCCATTATTTTAAATAGTTGGGTAAAAAGAGAGGGCTGTTTTTTTTCCAAAAGTGGATTTTCCAGCTAGCAGGAATGTTTGTGGGCTTGCAGGTACCTGTCTCCATGGCAGAGTGCCTGAGGCCCTGGCATTGCTGGCTGTCCTGCTGCCACAGAAACTCACTTTTGTTTCCCATCAGGTCCCGTTGTAGAGCACCTGCATAATACAGATGACTTTCATTAGTGTCTTGTTAGAAGAAGATCTTTAAAAGTGAAGTCAAATAAATGCACAAACAATACACAAGCGGCTTTTGGTATTGGTAAATTGATCCATCTAGTAAAGTGACTGTTAAAAGTGATAATAACTGAAATTGTTCCAAACAGATAAAAATCAATTTACATTATGTGTGAGCTTGCCAAGCAGAAAAGGTCCAAGACTTTATTATTTGGCAACTTTCGATACCATTTTTCAATCTATGTACAGCCTTTTTAGCAGAGTGTGCGTTTTCTTTTTTTTAACATACTTACGTAACCATAAAGCCAAAACTGTTCAAAACTAGTGTTGACGTCCAAAATGTGTTAGGCATCAGTTCAAGAACTTGAAAAAAAAATTAGTTACAACTCTTTCTCCCCATCTTTACAATCAATTTTCAGATCAGATATTTGGCTCTGATGCAGACAGTGAGATTCTGTATTGTTTATTCTATTGTTTGATTAATGCTTTTCAAGCAGTTGTATATTTTTAAGTGAAAAGAATTATAGGGATGTAATACAATGTGAAAGTATTATGATACAAAAGTAAATATTTACTAACAGCATTTTCCTATTTAAGTAAATAGAAAATCTCTGCAGAATCAAATTATTTTCAGCTTCTAATTCCCCAGTCTGTTGTTTTTCAGTTGAAAGAAATCTTAGCTATGATGACCCATAATTAAAGGCTTATCCAAACTCCTCTGCAGTCAGTGTAAGGACATCAAATGCTTTCACCTGCTCTGGATCAATCTCTGAAAGCTTTCAGTTAGAAAAATACTGAATGCTAAATTCCTTTTCTTGTGCCTTGGACCTTTTGATCAGTAGGACATTTTCAGAATAAACTTCTATTATATGTCTTTCAACATGGTCTGAAATCCATCACGGCATCTACTATAAAGCAGCATCTGTGGTAGCATTGAACTAATTGGAAGCTCTAATTATTAACCAGAAAGTTTTTGTATCTTCCCTGAGTTTAATTTAAGGATTAACTCCTTAAATTAAATGTATATTTTGGGTATTTTTGTCTGAGTACTAGACCTGTGTATCAGATGTATTCTGTGGCAAACATAATTTTTTAGAAACAACACCCCCTTGTTTATATTATCCAGTTAATGTTAATTAATCAGTAGAATGTGAAGGACATGGACAGTGAAAACAAAACAACATTGATTGCCACATAAAATTTCATCCATAAGTCACTAGAAGATTTCTATGTGTAGTGGTAGTGCATATAACCACTAATAATTTAAACAACCAATATTCTTAAAATGGAAGATTTTCTTCCCTTCAAAAAGGGTGTGGATCGCTATGTCTATTGATTCTTTAGTCATTCATGTTGGAGAGAAAATGTTGACATAACCAAGCCAAATTATGATATGATATTTTGTGGCATTGTGATAACTCACAGTTAGATTGTGACTTAGAAAATGAAGTTTCCATGAAACTTTAAATCTGGCATCCATGAATTCCAGAGTTGTGTAAAGTAATCATACATGGAAATTTAGTATATGAATGGGGGGACAAATTCCTTTGGTTTAGAATTACTTTTTAATGTAATGGCTGGGACTGAAGAGCCCACTCTAGAACAGAGACACTTTCAACAAACTGTTCACATCTTAGAACATAAGTTCTTGCATTGTATATTGAACAAAAAGGTCCAGTAATTTAATTATTGAAAATACATGTAATTATTTAAAACATGAAAACATGCCATTTTATAAAAGCATCATCAAACAGAATAAACTTCAAGTTGTTCTTCTCATAAATAATTCTGGTTTTCTTATTATGCACTGCCTAGCATGTAAGTTACGGGTCTATGAAGTGGCCCAGATTCCCTAGGCCTAAATAGTGTCCAAGCAGTTTAAACCTCAATTCCAGGGTAAAGGACACAGAACAAAACATTTGTTCTTGCAGGGACTGCGATACTGCAATCTGAGCTGGGCTTCCCAAGCTGGCAACAGTGCAGAAGATAAAGGACAGCAGAGGGACACCCACATTCCCATATTAGACTGTGTCTAAGGGCTGTGCAACGTGGTCCAAGGAAGGTCTTAAAACTACTGGGAAAACCTCAGGCGGTGACTCTGTGGTCTCCCTCTCAGGGTATCCGACATTGCCAGGAGGGCAGGAGAGGTCCATGGTGCCTTTATGGCCCCCATAGCCCCCTCCCTGTGATGCCAGGTGGCTGCAAGGTCCGGTGCTGGACAGGGCAGAGATTCCTGGCTCTGAGAACAGATCAGGGTACACAGGTTCCCTTGGGCTGCTCCACCAGCTGTCTGTTGGGGCTTCAGCCTCAGTACGACTTTTTTACCCCCACAGCCAGGGTTTTGTGCCGAGGCATGTGAGCAAGTCCCCGGCACGCAGCAGGCTCTTCTCCGACATATCCCTGTTGTGCCAGTCATAACTGGGGCTCCAAAGGCCCCGCTGGATCCAGCACCGCAGAGGGGCTGGCATCGGGAGGCCCCTCACACCAAAGCACGCCATCATTGATGAGCCACAGTCTGCAAAAAGAGAGGTTACTGTCCCAGATGGTGACTGCATTACACCCTGGCTCATCAGGACTATCAGGTCTTAAAGGTTATGCTACCTAAGGAATGGCACGGGCTATTTATATGAATGTCGGCATCTTATCACTAGAAACCTATGGAAAGTTTTGTTTCTCCTCCACTGGAGCGGGCATGCTGCAGGCTATGGGTGCTCCAGGTAAAGTTATAAACATGTCCTTCATCCTTCCCCATTTTCTACTTCTAACAGCGTTGTGTGGGGCCTGCCCCATTCGTCACCTTTCGTATTCTGGTGAGGCAAAGGACTATTTCTCTCTATAGCTAAGATAACATCATTTCTAGATTTTTTTTTCGCTTTTGTTTCTGCAATCATTTCCCTTAAAAAGGAGAAAAATTACTCTTGATTATATGTATGCTAAACCTAACAATAAAACTCCAAACCACCAACATTTCTATCATTATATGGATTATTAGAGTTGTAGAGTGAAGCATCACCAGTATTTTTGTGGCTTTCAGGGACTTTCTCCTCATGCTTTGCAGTTTTTCCCCATATATTTGTGCACCATTCTTAATGGTGTCTGGAACAATGAAGAAAAGTGCAGTACAATAATAATGCTAAAACCTCTCACAGAGCAACCTCACGTTAATTTTAAAAGAAATTTTAGTCATTTAGGGACTGCAGATTTAGGCTAGCAATATTTAATGAGCTTTGTTCCAAAGTCTATCCTGGTATTATCAGCAATTCTGATTCACAGATGAGGATGCAAATAGATAGAAGGGAATTATTTTCCAGAGCCATCAAAAATAGTAGGCAAGGGAAAAAAAACACAGCTGTGGGAAAATGTATTTATCAAAGTATATTTTAACAGATTTTCTCAACTTTTATACTACTGCTAATGAGTATGAAGTTACACAAATTACTTACAAATGTCTATTTGAAAGCTGTTTCCTTTGACTTTGGTAATACATTGTTTACCAGATATTTTCCTCATCTTAAGGTGGTAAGTGGGGTTAATTTGCTGCTCTTTATTATAATGGTGATCATACTTGCTTACAATTAAAAAAATACAGCAAATAATTTCAGTCCATTGAAAATCAAGCATTACAGAAGGTATCCTAGAATAATGTAAATATTGTATTGTGTATGAAATTACTATCCAGTATCTTTGTGGACATTTTGAAGAGTGCTGTATAAATGAAATTACATTTCATTTATAGAAGCACAAACAATGTGCAAGGAATTGTCATTGTGTTCTCATAATGCAAGTGACTGACATTTTTGTATGGGATGCAGAAGGAATTAATCAAATTTTACAACCCAGTCAGGATATGTGAGTGCTGGAAAAATATACGCTGTGGAAGTAATGGTATAACATCATTGCCAGTGACAGCTTGCGTCATGGAAACCAAAATCTGAATAGGAACAGCAATTTCTCTTCTTACTTTCAGATGGCATCAAAGGTCCATGGGAAATTTGTTTTCATTAATGCATTCTTCACTGATGGCAGCAGGAAAACAGTCTGGAAAAAACAAATCAACCTTTTTTTGAAGTAGTGAATATCCATAAGTTTTTTTAATTTAAAACTTCTTAAACATATGCTTTGCATTCTGATGTAGTAGAGACTTCAAAATCACTACATCAAGATTTTTCATGTTTTTGTTACAGTGCTGCCACACAGTCCTCCATCCTTGTTCCCTAAGAAGCTGCTTCTGGTATGTAACTGCAGCTGAGCCCTCAGCTCCAATACCAAACATGAGGCAAAGCCTTAACTGTGACTCTTAATGACCTTTGTAGACTGTGAAAGGCTATCACAAGGTTTTCTTGTGTCCTATGTGCATGATATGGCTCACGTGAAACAGAATCCTGGAACAGCTAGGGTGGGAAGGGACCTCTGGAGATCATCTAGCTCAATTGAGCAGGGTCAGCTGGAGCAGGGAGCTCAGGGCCATGTCCAGTCACGTTTTGAGTATGTGCAAGGATGAAGATGCCATAACCTCTCCGGGCAACATCTTCTCATGTTCTGTCAGCCATGCAGTGAAAAAAAGCTTTTCTTATGTTTCATTGGAATTTCCTGTATTTCAACTTGTGTCCAAAAAAGGTCACGTGATACCATTTGTAGCTGTAAGACCGCAACATGACTGAACCAAAGAAAGCCACTGGGCATCCTAGGAGGTTAGAAGAGATACTGCCTAAAGAAATGAACATACAGGTAGGTATGCTCAGTGTTAAATTTTGAAGTGAGCAAAGCTGGCTTAAAGCACAGCCAGAAAGGCAACCACTTTTTGCTTGCTCCTGATCATAAGGTTGGAAATCTCAACTCACCTGACCCTGACAAGGTCATATGCTGCATAGACAGCTCAGCAATATGTTACTCATGCAGAATTAATGATCAGGGTATGAAACTACATGGTGGAACAGTTATTTGAGTACTAACCCACTCATACTTTTGCCTTGATGTACTGGCTGGCCAGAGCTGTCTGGATGTGCTCCCTGACAAGGAAAACGGGTGTGATGTGTGTCCTAGAGAGACAGGCACAGAGTATTCAAACACCAGAGCAGCTCTGAGATGCAGGCTACAACTGAGTGCCTTCAGGTTTCCTTCAGCTATCTATGATTATTGTGTCAACCTCCTCTTGGTCAAACTACATGAGAAGTGACATTACTCCCTGTAGAACAAATGCATATGGCCTTGAAAAGACAAAAATTATAGATGTCTACTTGTGGGTAGGACAGTTCAGTTGTGTCTGAAACACTTGTTGTGTGGCCTCCTCTTCAGCAAGACTAACATCCTTTGGTCTGAGGAACGACACGGTGTGCATTCTCATGTCGCAGAGCAGTGGGATGGCCCCTTTCTTCGATAGCAGATGAAAAAAAGAATATAATGTTGTCCAAATACTTGGCCCTGGAAATTATGATATTTTTATCAGGACATGCTGATACGTGGAGGAGAACTTCTCAGTAAGTTTATCAGTGGCTGGAGGTTTATTTGTGCTTAAATTTCTGGCCAAAAAGAAAGTGAACCCTGGGTGGTGCTGGTTTCTCTCACTGTACACAATAAGCAAACCTCACCAAATCCTCTGCACATCAGCCTTTATTGGGTCGGCAGACAAAAGTTTTAAATATAAAATGTTCATGGGGCACTCAGTTCATAAGTGAAAGCCTGTATGTTAGCTCAGCTCCCTGACAGCCATTCCATTAAGATGGATTTTCAGGGCAAGGACTGAAGGGATGAAGGTGGCACTGGTGGGGCAGAGAAAGCAGAAGCATGGACCAGACTACTGACAGCAGCAGCAGAGAACGTCTGTCCCTATTAATCTCCCTCCATCCTCAGGTCTGCATGTTGAATCTAAACCAATGGTTATGAGTGGACTGTGCAGCCCACGACAACAGCAAGGAGACTGAGACAGGACAAACCGACTATTGGAACAAATTTGAGAAAAGAAAATGAGGGAGGCAATGAACCACTTTGCTGGACTGGACGTGGAAAGCACAGGATCAGATATAGAACCCCCAAACTTCCTAACCTGGAGCAATGGGAGGATGGCTCACATGGGGCCTGAGTTCAGTTCAGGTGAAATGGTCTTCACTTCGTCCAAACCAAGAGGACCTTGAAGCACGGCCTTATGTTTCCCATGTGCTTTAACTGCCAAACTGAGTAAAAGCTGGAGAGGATGCCTCCGTGTTTCCCTGCAGGCACACGCTGACTGGGTGAACCCTTTTGTGAACCCTAGAAGGCTTGGGGATGAGGTGGGTGCTGGGAAGCTCAGTATGATCAAGACTTGGGGAGCCTTGCACTGCCCAGGGGCAGACATTTGGAGGCTCTGTTGGTAACTGGCAAAAGCTAAGAAAATGTAAAATGATAGGCAGAGTCTCTATCCCTTTGTGTCTCACCTGTGCTTAGTGCTGCCTGCAAGTATGTCCTCTCTTTTCTCAAAAGAGGCAACTGAAGATTTTTAGTTGACTTCCTATTGTTTTCCTGCACAAAGATGGAGGCATCATATTCTGGATTTGTCCTTCTCTAAATTTTTTACATTATATTTTTTATTAACCCTAAAAACATATTATAGAAGAATGCAGTAAGGTTTAGGATCTTAAGTCCCATAGCAGGATTTGGTCCTTCAAATCAGCTAGATACATTCTATCTTAAGCCTTGCTTTCCATTCTCCAATTGAGTTTAGTTCTCTTTCATGTGCAATGGATAAATGGAATAAAACTTGCTCATTTCTGCCAGTGGGGTCCCTCAGTGTTTGAAAATTATTTTCAGGGATGAAGTTCTTTTATGACATATGTTGAATATGTAGTAAACATATCTATATCCCTAATCTGAATTTTTAGGCAATAAGGAGAAAAATTTACTATCAAAAGGCTTAAAGTTGTAATTATTGCCATTCTGGAGAAAGAGGAGAGCTTATGCAAGTGTTTAAATTGACCAAGCAATTAATTTTTATGCTAAAGGGTTTTTTTAATTCCTATTCCCCTCTCACAAATATTTGTTGGAAACCAGTAGTTTCATTTCACTGATTCCTTTGGGGGAAAGATTGGCTCTAGGCAGATGGTCTGTTTAGCCAACTTCTTTTCTTTGGAGGGAAAAGAAAAAGATGTCAACACAAACACAAGTCTGTGATTGATGAGATGTTTTAGGGCAGTGGGGAATATTTCCAATTTTAATTTGTTATGCCCTTAATGATGAAGAAACTAAGGAGATCCTGAAAGCTTATTTAACTTACTTAAACTTACTTATTTATTGGCCTCCTAAAGGCTAGACTTTTGCCAAGAATGAAATAAAATAAAATAAAAATTCTTCTATTAAGTGAGGGATTTTAAAAAATTTTAACTTAGCTTTTGAAAGGCATTATTTGCATTTATATGCAGTTGTGTCAGCCTGACATTATGAATATGATTAAGTGTGTGGTAATGAGTCCTTGCATATAGTGCTTTTTTTTTTTTATTTGACCAATCAGTCTAACACAAAACTGACAATTCTTGTGGGCAATGTAAGCTGTGAGACCAAGAACTCAGTGGTGCCAGTGACCAACATCTGGTCTATTTTCTTAGAAAATCAGGATTGATTTTCTAAGAATAACTGAGCACTGTAACCAATGGGTATTGATTATTTCAGAGAATGGCTCTCTCCTATTAGAGTTGTTTCCTTGCCATTAATATGAAGATGCTCATTAGGAAAAGGGATTTGAATCTTGTACAACTTCACAGGAAGGGACCTCTGTCACTCATGTCAGTTCAGATTTGTACAGACAAATTTATAACATTCAGTCATATAAGAAACAAAATTTCCTTTAGAACTTACATGGGTAGAGAGGAAAAAAATAAAGGCGTTTATGTCATCACAATCTTATTCTTTTTCATCTAGACAAGCCAGTGAAATCTTCCTAAGAAGACCTTCCCAATTCTGAATAAACTGCCTCCTTTTCCAAGCATTAGACTGATTTACTTGATCCTCCCTTAGGAACATATTATTTTTAGGAGTTTTGCCCATTTGGTTTGCTAAACAAATACAACTGTAAAATTGATGGGTTTTTGCCTGCCCTTGTGTGTTTAAGACCTCATTCAAAATGAAATCATTTGGAAGGATCAAAAAATATTCCTCCACTGTATTTCCTGTCTGGGTTCTGATTTTCTCTCAGTTCTCTTTTTAATATTGTAATAATTCTTATGATACAATAGCTGCACTTGAAAGAAGGAAAAAAAAGGTTTTCTTTGCTCTGCACATCTAGTAGATGCTCTTGATTTTACCTTTCTCATTTTTAACTCATTTATATAACTGCAAGGTCTCTTCTGCTTCGTGGCAGGAGACAGTGTCATAAGACTGCACATGAAAGATACTGCCTTGGCTTGCAGCAGTTACATGAAGGAATAGGGATAAGGAGGGACCATGTTACCAGGCAGCACTTGCAACAGGTAGAGGTACTGTAGGTCTTTCAACACTGGTCAAGTGGTCTTTCAGCTGCTGAGACTGTGCTCCAAACACAGCTTCTCTGAAAAGGATTAAGCTTCAGCTCTAGCCCAAAGATCCTGAAGAACATGCATTGTCTAAGTCTGAAAATGCCCAATGTGTGAGACGTAACAGGTCACACTCTACTTCCAGTCAGGCTCTGGATCATTGCATTTTACTTCCAGTTATTATCCAGAGTCTGCCTGACTAAGAGGAGAGTAATTTCCTCATCACCACATGTGGTATCATTGGCAATTTGCTTTCCTGTTTCACCAGCATCACCTTTCAGTCCCAAATTAGAAAGGATTTTTTTTTTTATATTTTTGTGTCTCTTGTAATACAGAGTTCCACCTTTCTTTTATGGAGAGGTGTTCAGCAAATGTGTCAGCAAATTGCAAGAGTGCTGTCTGCAGGCGTGGTTTCAGTAAGCCCCCTTGTTAAAGATGGAACTCTCCCTAGACACTTCTCTGCAGCCAAAGATTTAAATATTCAAATAAATATTTAATGACTCGATGGTTTGCTTCTTCACTGGTGTGAATTTTCCTTTACATGCCAGAGAGACCTAACAGAAAAGCCAAGTGGCTTGAATCATGATAACTGTGTTACCAGTAAATGGCAAGCTGTATGTTTTGATTGGCAAAGACACTAAGGAATATACCAGCTGTGAATGATTGCTTCTCCCTGAGTTAGGGGGTTTGCAGGACAATTAAAAATAAAGCCAGATAATTTTGGGCTGACAAATGATAAGGAAGTTGGGGAAAATACTGAGAAGAGCTGAAAAAAGTCTAGAATGAGCTCCCTCATGTTGTTCAAAACTATGCATAGTTAGCAACTATAGTCAAGCTACAGACTGCTTTACACACCTTTGAGGAAGAGGGAGTGCATGAACCTGAATGAGGACAAAGATTCAGGGAAACCGACATCTATTCTCCTGACATAGTCAATATTAGATTTTCTAAAGAAGAGTGTGTAAGTGGGGGAAAGCCATGAATTAGCACTCTTAGTAAACTATGGAAAATCTTAGTTAAGAGATGGAAGTTGGAGATGGAAAGATCTTGTTCATCCATCTAGTTCAGAGTTATCACTCCAGGAGGGCTCCCTCATGATATTTTCTGGTGGCTCATCTAGCGTCACTTAAATTCATATCTATGAATTATTACTCTCTCTTGCTTTTCAGGAGCCATGATCATGGAAAGGGGGAATCCGGGCTTAACTGATAAGAAGTTGAAGATTATTGCATCAGAATGCATGGCGCAGCTCCAGCAGAAGGCTCCCTTTCTCATTTAAAAATGAGAGCTTTGTTCATATGCTCCTCAAATGCCATCATTCTTGATGTCTTGTACCTTAAGTGTTCCATAGAGCATGCCTAAATTATGTTTTTTTCTGATTAGCTGTTAAGATTCCTTCAGTACCTAGTTAGCTGCGAATACCTACGAGGCAGCACCAATTACAGGCCTTGACAGACACAGATTTTACTGAAGCTACGGTGCACGCTGTGGCTGGAGCAGCAGCATGTATAGGTTGCATACAGATCTTTAGGTGTGTAATGCTAAATGACTGGCATTCTCCTGTATACTTTGTAGCCCCAAACAAAAATATATTAGATGAATAGAGAAGCCCATTAAACTATTCCTCTTCTGATGCCATGAAGTGCTGGCCACTGACAGAAGGCTGGCCAGACACAGTGAGGGGCCCAGAGGTGAACTGCCCCTGTGCACCACTCGTGGCCAGCTGCTGGCTGGGTGATGCCATCTATGTATGGAAGCACGGTCTGAAGGAAGGGAGGATCTCAGAAAAACACACGATGCGTTTTCCTTTTGCTGGCAAGAGAGTGTACTGCCTTACACATAAGCCACGAGAAAGACTTTGTTAAAACAGAAAAAATCTCCACATATTTTTCAGGTCAGGCTACAATGTAAACTGTAACAGAATTTCTTGGAGGTATTTACATTTCAGGCTTTCGGGTGAAGTAGGACAAACTTTACAGATTGCCAGGACTAGATGATGCTGGTGCCATGAGTTCTAAAGAATCTCAAACATAAAATTGTGAAACTATTACCTGTGGCAATAACACATAGTTTAAACTTTCAGCAATACCAAGGAAATGAAAGATGACAAAGGCAACTTCAGGAACTGAAAGAGTGGTCTTGGAAAATGTAGACCAATGGGTCTTATTTTTCATTCTGGGAAATCAATAAAAAAACTAATAATGAGTAGAATAAACAGATACTGGATAATACAGTACAGGAAGGAACAGAAAAAATGGATGTTTTCAAAGTCAGTTACGCCTCATAGAGCTGTTAGAGTCCTCTGTAAGTAATATCTGTAGATCCATGTAGTATATATGGACTTTCTACAAGCTTTTGGCAAGATCATTAGCCAGAGGTCTTAAAAAGCATAAAAACTCTTAAAACCCCCTCCAACTAGGAAAGAAGCCCCTTCGAGGTAAAAAAAAAAACTGCTAGGAGACAAAGAATGAAAACTTTTAGTATTGGAATGACGTTACTAATATAAACCCATGACAAATGCATTACTGCAGGCTGTACTGTTAAATATACCCGTACATGATTTGTGAGGAAAATAGAGAGGTGATGAAATCTGAAGGTGATTTGGGATACTCAACTGGAAAGATGACAGTAAGAAGCTGGAGTGTGATATCACAGTATTGGGTGACTGGGGACTAAAATGATAGATGAAATGTAAAGTGCTGCATGGGGAGGTGGGTGAAATGAAAAATCCAGTCAATGGGTTCAAAATCAGATACTAGCAATCGCTTCAGTCATGGCTTGGTTTTTATACTTTTTCTCAAAGTACCTGCAGATAGTTTCTGTTGGTGAGACAAAATACTAAACTGGATGAATTTGCAGTCTGAACCCATGTGGCATTTTGCCATGATTAGAAATTTTGATTGAAAAAATAGGAAGAAATGCAGACTTCATGAACCCACTTTAAATGCTTTCTGCTTTCTTATCTTCTCAGTGATGAACATTTTTATCTTAAAATGCTTGAACCATTAGTACTGTAATGTTGACAGAAGACAGACTTACAGGACAATACATACAAATTGTGTCATTCACACCAGGCAATCAAAAAAGCAGAGGAAATGTGGATGACATTGCAAAGGTGATAGGATTCAGGAATATAAGCATATGTAAATACTTGATTGCCTCTGTTTTAGGAAATACATAAAAGTCATGTTTTAAATCTTCTGAGAGTTCATTTCTGAGCCTGTGAGACACAGACAAAAATTATGCTTTGGACAAGAAATAAATTTTAATACTAGTCTGGCTAAATCTAGCATGGATTATTATATTCTATTTATGTAAATGCCACAGAAAGTTTTAACCTTTTTTCTTTGTTTCTTTCTCCCAGTACTCCTAAGTGTTCCTGTACAGATGCTGTATTGCTCTTGCATTTATTCAATTCCCCTGGTGCTTTAAGAAGTTATTTTCTGTGCCATTTTCAGAAGGCTCAAGGTTCTCCGGAGGACAGAAGTGAAAAGCATCATCATCACTGCCTTGTTCAGGGCCTTTCAGGCTGATGCTGTCAAGCTGTCCTACACCAAAAACTGTCTGGCAGTGATCTTTATGCACCAGCACTGACAGTGGAAGGAGCAGGGTTGTGGGAGGGACTGGCCACTTGAGGACCGTGACCTCACTCAGGGCTGTCCTCTAGAAATGTCCTAGCTTTCCCCTTCCCTCTGCTATAGTCCATGCACAGTGTTTCATGAAAAGGTGGCATCAAGGAGTGATGCCTCAGGGACAAAGAATATTCTGTTTTCCCCAGACCACTCTCTGCATATGAAGAGCCACAGTGGAACAGATACCGTGTACTGTGCTGTGCCCTCTTGTCCAGACAGTACCATGAAGCGAGGGTCATCTTTTCTCCTGTATCTTGACTTTTATTTCTCCTGCAGGCTCTTCTCCTAGATGCTGTCATTAGTTTTACACTGGAATGTGCTGCACATGTTTGAAAAGCATTACATTGCATAAATCATAAGATTAAGGGTTGCAAACATTTTGCGATTCTTGTGCGACAGTGAGTGGAACCTGGTCTATTGCTGAAACAGAACCTCTGGAAAGGGAGGAAGAATAAATCAGAAAATTGTTTCTGTCTGGTGAAGTAGAAAAAAAAAAACCCTATGGAAAGAATTCCCCTTCATAAACTGTAGATTTCATTTGTAGTTTATTGAGCCCAGAACAAAGATTTGATATCTATTTCCTTTCTATTATAGCTTGTGAACTCACAACTGGAATTTCCTTTTTATAAAAGAATAAAAGAACAAGAAAAAAAAAAAAAAGGTGCAGTGAGCCAGCCCATAAACCAGTATTGGACTCTTTAAAATTATATTATAATTGGAATTTTTAAACCTATGTAGAATCATTACTGTGCTGAAATATCTGAAATAAGATATTTTCAACATGAAGGTTAAATAAAAATAAGCACCAGCAGTATAGGGTAGGAAATTACAAATTGAAACACTCAGTTTAAGAGGGATTATGGCTAATGTAAAATAGGCCTTTCACTTAACGCTGCTCTGCTACTTTAGCAACTATACATGAAGAGACAGTTGAACAGTTGCATTACTTGTGGCTATAAAATGCTACGAGCAAATTGAAGTTACAGAACAAATAAGCTGAGAAAATGAACTTTGTGAGGAGGCCTCTTATACCGCTTAGGTGTGCTCCTGGACCAACAATGGTGAAATAGAAAGCAAAACCAGAACAAGCTCCCTAAAAACGGCAAAACCTGAGTGCCAAGGCCACAGAAATCTGTGACTATTGGTTTATCTTCAGTTCTTCCAGTCTGAGATCTGGACTGTTTGGGTTTTTTTGTTTTGTTTTGTTGTTTTTTTTTTTTTTTTCTGAGAGGAAGGAATAGCTCTGGTTCCCACCGAGAAAATAACACACAGAGCCCACAGTGCCTGCTGGCAGGTCTGTAGAGGCAAACACCAAAGGGACTGCAGCTTTCCCCACCCACCTTGCCCTCCAGACTGACTGAGACAAGCAAAGGAGGAAGAGGAGTAAGACAACCAAAACCAAGGCAGGCCTAGCAGAGAGGTAGAAATGGAGATGCTGACGCTCCTGACTGTGTGGTTGACCATTGCAGGTGCTTATCAGGCCACTGAAGCCTGTGGGGCTAATTCTGACCTAACCTGATGTCATATGGCACTGCTATTATGCTGCAATCGTTGTGGTGCGTTACAAGATCAGAGTGAGACCTTAACTGTTCAAGCTTTGAGAAAGTTTACTAAATTTATGGACACTAAGAGAAGACATCTTGCAGTGACAAACTTTCCATCCTGTAGCGGCATCAGTTGTAGTTAAAAGCAAAGAGCTCAGATTGTCCCAGGGTAAACACGTTGCTTTGTAAGCATTCATATCTTAATTATCTAGAATTTATTACAGGGCTGGGAAAGAAGTAGCATGTGAGATAAATGGAGTGAAACAAAGATGTATGGGAAGAACCTGTGATTATTAGCTGAAATAATTCAGCATACACTGTAATTCTGCCAGTATGACTATGCTGATTTATGCCAACTGAAGCTGAGGTTGCTTGTTTGCTTGTCTTAATTGCGTTTAAAAATGAAAGTATCCATTTCGGATCCTCATGTACGCAGAGAAGTGCTTCAAAACGTAAGTGCATCTAACTGTTCAAAGAAGCAGAAAACAATTATAAGACAACTTATTGGTATTATTATTTAATTTTCCGGTATTTAAAGAAAATTATTTCTATTTTTTTCAGACTATTTTGAGAATTTGGTAGGAGTTTTGTATAATGGTAGTTTCCCCTGTGCTTTTGTGTATCCTTCAAACAGTGCCAAAAGACAGTAAACATTACTTAATGTAAGAGGTATTTAGCATAAATATTAGGTGAGTCTGATGGTAGAAGATGTAGCAAATGTAGTAACTGAATTGCCCCCTGCCTATCTGGAGAAATCCACTGATTGTATCCTGTAGAAAGATTCATAGACATTTTTAATTCTAGGATCTGCAAATATCTTTTTTCTCAGAGTTCCATACCAAAATAGTTGAAAACCCCTTTGATTGAATGGCCAGAAGGCGAAGAATTGAAATCCATGACCACAACAAAATTAATTACAAACTTTTTATTCTTTTGGGAGGACTTTTTTCTGATCAGTTTGACATTGTAGTATGTGCTGTTTTGATCATACTAGAGGCTGAATTCTCTTCATCAGCCAAACATAGAACAAGAAGCAGCATGTACAATCTACCAAACCATTTCTTACTTTTATGGCTCACTGTCAGTGGTTATCTGCCAGTGTTCACTGAGTTATTGGTTTTGCTGCTGAGCCAGCGTACAGCGATTGCCTGTTTGCTAGAGACGTCTTTCCTGGGCTCTGGAAAGAGAAGAGTCAATTATTTTCTCATACTTTCCAGAGTGCAAACCTGGGAGAGGGTAAACTCAATGGCTTGGAGGAATGAAATGCTCAGATAGGAGATGGGAAGCACAACAGTTTTGTGCTGCACCTCTGTGTGACCTTGCTGTGTGTTTGCATGGTGTTCTTGTGGGCACTGGTCAGGGCACGGAAAAAAGTAAATCCTTTCTGACACCTAGATGCCTGTCTTCACAGTCTAGTCTACTTGGTATGCTAAAATGCCCAGGTAAATATAGAAAAAATACTCAGTGAAGGGACCAAGATTGTTGCACATGAGCAATAAACATCACAAAGACATCTGAATCTTCTTGCCTGCCTAATACTCTTTAAGACTACCAAAAAGAGACAAAGACTGACTCTGAGGTAGCTATAGGCCCTTTCTATTCACAGCCAAGTGCTCCAAAGCTGGGTGAGCTTGCAGCTACAACTGATTAGGCATTTCAGCTGCACCTATTTATCCTTCAGTCCCTCCACATGGATTTATTTTTTTCTTTTTTCTTATTTTTCTTGAGGATGTCCCAATATTGCTGAGCTCAACAGTTATCCAACAGCAGGTAGCATCCAGGGGTTTGACTTGCCCCCCACAACTCTCAAAGAATGGTTTACAAGACAAACAGTATTTTGGGGGTGACAAGCTTGAAGAGTGGCTTGCAGATCTCGCTGACACAGAAGCCAGATTCTCCCCTGGGACCCCAGTGCTATGGGGAAGTTGGATGCAGGTGGATGTCTTGCAGGCATGTTGGGAGTTAAGTTTTGTGTGTACAACATTCTGTAGATACTAGGTGAGACAAAGTTCCTGAATGCAAAGAGACATATGAAACCCTATAAAATAGACAAGATCATTCAGAAGACTGCCCGAGGGGGCAGTAGGAGGTAGAGGCAGCTTTTAGACTGACTATTTCAACCTTACTTGCCCATTCAAAGGACAGCAAAACTATTTTTAATTCAGCCACTGTAGCCAGCAATGTCCGCAGTTGTTAGACCTCTGCGCCGGATGAGTTCAGAAAAAACTTATGCTGGTGCCTTGAGTTATTAGATCCTCTGCTGGGAATTCTCATTTCAGTGGATCTTCCCTGTATTAAGCAGAAAAAATCCTAGAAATTCTTGAATAATTGGAAAAATGTATTGTCCTTGGCACTGCTTGCAATCAGGTGGCATTGCTGAGGCACAGAGGAGCTCCTCTGAACACACTGAAGCACAGGCTCGAAACCAGTGTGGAATGTAAACTGATTTCTGACAAAAAAACTCCCCTTGTTTTGACCACAATAAGTAATAAAGTATATATATATAAAAAAGTAAATAGAAGGAAAACATCTGCCAGTGTCTGTATATACAGATTTTGTTTTAAAAATGATAAAAGATGCTGAAGAATTAAAAAGTTATAATTTGTAAATATATCCCAGTAAAAATATTTGAAAGTTTTCCAACATTTTCTCTTACTTCTCTTGAACGTCTTTGTTGCCCTATAGCTTATGCATCAATTTGTCCGCGTCTTTACCTGAATTTGAAGCCAGTTACACCAGACAGAAGTTTAACATTTGGCACACGACGGATTTCATAGGAACACCTTTGGCCATGAGTCTGGGTCTCTTTAGTGTCACTGGTGAATCTCAGCTACATTTGCCTTCCCCTGCTTCCCCCCTGCTGTGCTTTTTCGTGAGCTGCTCCATACTGTGTTTATTGAGCCAAGCATGTGTAGCAGTACTTTTCACAGAGAGCAAGCAGCTCAAAGAAAGGGAAAACTTCCACTTTTGAATTTCTGACACTGCTGTGGCTACAAGAGCACAACGAGCACAGACACGGCTGCATTGGCAACCAGCAGCATGGCTTCTGGTGGCAAAGGTTTCCACATTGTTTATTGTGACTTGCTTATTGCTGATTATTTCTCTACATTTCTAGATGGGGTTTTCTCTAATTGTTCAGTGCCCTGGGCCTGATTTAGCTTATTTTTAATCATCTGCCCATTCCTGAAGCCCTGGATCTGTGTGGCAGGACAGTATCGCTGTGGCTCCGCAGCCTTCCCACGCAGGGCTTTGTGCCCACAGCTGCACCTGCTGCCGGGCTGCCAGCTAATAATAGTGACCCATTAACTGGAGCTATCTCTAAACTGTTGCCAAAGGAAAGCAGCGAAAAACTCAGCACTGCTGAGGGTCACAGAGGAAGCCTGGGGCTGAGATAAAGAGCATGAGGCTCTCAGGGTGCCAGCAGGGTGCTCTGAAAGCACTATCTCCTTTCTGCCCATGTGTCTACTGCCAAGTGTCAGTGTGCTCCGAGTGCCTGAGTGCTCACCAGGAGATCCAGGCGAGTTTGAGGACAAGATGACAGTTGGATTAACGAACTCGCAGAAACTGAGCTTTGCCTAATGCTGCTGTCAGGAGGAAGATCTTGTTTCAGCGGTGTAGTGACTGCAAGATAAAAAGGGCCAGGAATGAGAGGGAAAGGTGAGATAGTGTCTCGCTCTGTAATGCAGTTTCCTGGGGGGGGAAATGCTTCTCATCCTGTGGTGCTCCAGAAAGACTCCCACTGAGCAGAGCGAGCTGGGCTCGCAGGACTCAGGATTTATTAGTGCTCTGGTGCCCTCGTAGTGCTTTGATGCCTGTCTCATGCGCAGGAGCTCTCCCAGATCCCCAGTAAGGGCGCACATGGTGTCCACATGTCAGGCTACAGACTGAATGCTCAACTCCCTTCTCCCTCACTCCGTGCTTTCCAGGGGAAGGGTGGCTCAGATGGGTGCCCTGGCAGGTCCCTTTCTTAGGGGTCAGGCCAGGTGCCAAGCCCCTCGCTGAGTGGTAAATACAAATTGTCCCACCAGGACAACACTCAAGCCTGGACCACTTGTTTTGCGTCCGGTGCTCTTCCAGCACAGCGACCCAGAGCACTGTTTGCCTGGTGCACAGTGTCACAGGAGTCACCCACCACCCATTTTGGGGACAGTCTCATGGGCCAGACTCGGGATGGCTTTTACCCCTGAGTTTCATGTCTGCAAGAGACCAAATGACACAATTTAAGGCTGCTCTTTGCCTTGATATTTAGCTTTGGCTCATTCCTGAATCCTAACTATAAATTTGCTTTTGGCTTAAGCTATCTGACAGTTTCTTGCAATTGATAGATTTATCACAGCAAGTGGAGACAGTCAATTTATATTTCAGTAAGTGTGCCTCCAAATGATTTTTTGTCCCTCCAGATAAAGAAGTGCAAGATGTGCTGTTGATTCACTCTCATGCAGTGACTGACCAGCTGCAATTCCCCGTTCCTTATTCAGGACTTTGAAATCTGTTTTCATCTGAAACTCCACTACCATAAACTTGTAAGCAACATTTCTTCTACTGACAGAAGTATGGTAAATCCAGCATGATGGAGAATTTATCTTCCTTTTTCCCCTGCACGTGTTATAATGCATGCTACTAGAAAAAGTACAGATATTTTAAACACTACATATGTGTTAACCAATGGTCTTGTAAGTTGATGTTCCTGCCTTTTAAAAATGATAATTTCACTTGCATATAGAAATCATCAGATATAAAGGGTACAAATAGAATCGCCTCATTGAACCACTCCAAAATAATTTATTCTTATGACCAAAATCATTGCAAATACAAGTAATCATTTATCATTGCTAGTGATAAATGATAAATATGTATCTAGTTACACCCTTCTTCGTAGGCACAACAAGAAGACATCAGTAGCACGTCACACTCTATAAATCAGTGCATTCAGGCCTCAGGCACATGGTTTTGTTACAGTAATTCAATGTGCATCAGCTGAGTGAGGACTGCAGCAGCTAGCTTGATTCTTGTGGCAAGTGTAAGGTAAAACAAGTTAGAGATAAAAAGAGGCGGATGAAGAACCTTCACCTTGGCAGTTCCGATGACTCAGGAGGATTGGGCAAACTTTTTCAATAGCAATAACTTGATTGTATGTGCAAGCCCTGAGATCTATGAAAAGGGAAAGCTGAGAGCTTGAGAAAAGATGCCAGACTTTGTGGGTATGAGAGGCTATCCAAGGAGATTGCACATGGTGAAGCATCAGCCCCATGTCTTTAAACTGCCGCTGTCTCAGTGAAAATTTATGTCACATTACTACCTGAATTTAACAGCTACTGCCTGGCAGCTAAACGGATCCTTATCAAATGGAAAAGTGAATAATCTGTAGCGGTTGTTTGTGCATTTTTGTTACAATATGTGAGCAAGACCTGAAGAACCACTGCACTAAAGCTCCACTGAAAGGACATCCATGCTAGAAAACCAAAAAATATATAGGGAGGCTATGCACAATACTAGGCGCAGTCTGAGCCCTCCATCTAGGGAGAGAAAGAAGGAGGGTTCTGTTCAGCCTGAGTGAAATTGATGCTCCTCATTCTCCTTCAGTATTGTGGCTTAATAACTAAATCACAAGTGTATGGCAAAAGAGTTAAAGCAAACTTGTCCTGTTTTAGCTGATACAAAGAAACCTACTTCTGTGAGAGCTTCCTATCTTACATGTGGGTGTTGGTTCAGTGGACTCTATCCATCCCAAACCGGACAAATGAAATTGTGCAAGACAAACAACCTTTGTTTTCTGAACTCAGGCACTTAGTCATCGGTAATTATTTAGAACGGGTAAATGAGCCAAAACACTTCATAAAGCAATATTTTTTTTGTTCCTCAGCTATTGCATCTGCTGCTTTTCCACAACCACCTTAATATTAAAATGCTTCTCTTGGCATTGTGCCAGCCATGGGAGAAGCAAGCTGGTTGAAAGTAGCCACATGCCAATCACAATCATAGGGCTGCTCTACACACATTGAAATGTCTGGTTTACGGGAATAAGTCACCGCAGCTCCTATCATCAGGCAGCCAAAACCTCGTGATTTGTATGCGCCAAGACAATTCAAGGTTTGTGCGCACAGAAACCCTGTTAGGCAGAGATTGAGATCTAAGGAGGAAGGACTCTCTGCCAAAGGGAGAAATTTTTTTTCCTGTGGTATGAAAAATAACAAAAATCGAGCCATTTAATTAAATGCCTAAATGTGGAACTGGGTTGATCCATTTACTTGCAAATATCCTGGAAAACTATCTGTTAGTTTCTGTATCCTGGACTTCGGGACAATAGCAGCTAGTGTTTTGCTTTTGCAATGGATTGTATATGCAGCAGTTTAGGAAAAACAGAAGAGAAGAAACACATGGCCCATTTTTCAGACCTGCCTGGGATGTGTGTATGTGCATTGGGATATTCCTGCCTCCACATGTGGTACCAATATGCATTGTTACTTACATCCTTCCCATCCCACTGCCTGCTGAGTACCTGCTGAAATGGCTGCTTAAACAGGGAGCACCACAGCAGCCCCTGCGCCTGCATGCCCAAGTGTTTGAGAAGCTAATCCTTGCCATTCCTGGCTAGTGTCAACACTTTGAGTCAAAATTCTTCACGTTAACAATATCCCTGAAGCTTCTTTCTCACATTCTTTTTTCATCCACACTGAGAGAAAACACTAAAACGTCTTTTGCAGCATCTTCAGTAATGGATGGATTTTTTTAAACTGGGAAATAAAGGCCCTGTCAATTTTAGCTAGCAGAGTCAAAGGAGGTGCAGGCTCCCACGCTCAAGGTAGCAGCTCACAACAGGCAATCGCATGAATTTAGCACAAAGGTTAAGGAGTGAAACAAATACCTGAAGCTCTGGCACAAATTTAACCTGGTCCATAAAGGCACCAGTCAGAAGCCTCGTTTCTGGTGTAAACAGCCCCCCACAAGCCTACATTTGATGTTAATCTGGGTAAAATAATAATGAAAAAGGAAAATGGAACCAGAAAGGTTCTCAGGAGGGTGTCTGATTTTCCTCCCGGCTTTGAGGCAAACTTATCTATGTCAAAATCAACCCTGAGATACTTATGCTTAACCCAGAGGTTTGCCACACACCCCTAAAAGGGCCCGGGGTTGAGGTGGTGGTGGCGACGGTGCCTGCAACTGCTCCTCCAGCACACATGTGGCCTGCACGCAGCAGGTTACTGCTGACTGGCTGCACCACAGCACTGTCCCAGTGTCAGGCTGCTCAAGACCTGGGAGCTGTTGCTGTCGCGGTCATCTCTGCTTTAAATCTACAGCAGATGCTTTGGTAAGTGAAGGGCTGGGGGCTATTGCTGCAGTGGGGGGAGGCTGGTGACTGGGCTGATTAATGGTAGTGTGGAAGTGTGATGAGTGTGGGGTCCTTGTTTAGGAGGGTGAAGCTATTTGTTGGATGAGGCAGTTGTTATGGGCAAACGGTTTACAGCTGAGAAATTAGGGGGCGAGAAGAAGATAAGCCATGGAGATAGGGTACTGATGTGAATTTATTGTGGGAGCATCCTCCTTCTCATGCAATGTACTGTGTTAGTAAAAATAGTTACATGAAATTAAAGAGGATCATGGAGCAGGAGGTTGTCCCTGTGTGTCATCTGATACCGCTGTCTGTGTTGATGGTGGCACCCACATTAGTGGGTTTAAGAAGCCCAGGTTCAGCTTGTTCTTAGATACCTCCAGTGATAGAGGGTCTCCTCTCTTCTAAAAATCTTTTGGTGCTTTGCTAGGACATATCCTTCACCTTTGCCTTGTTCAGGAGGCAAAGTTATAGACCATCCCTATGTCCAATCTGCAGTGAGAGGATGTCTGTTTGAATGTAGGAAACATCATATACAGCATATGGTAGGATAAAAGATGGTCAGAGGATTGTTTATTTGCTGACAGCATGCATCAGCTTGAGCGAAAACAACAGGCAAAGTGAAAAAGACCCATTTTGGGGAGACATTAAAAATCAATGAGAATGAAAGAGCGGGATGTGTTAAAAGAGCGGGATGCATTAAAGTCAGCTGACTGTTACCCAGCAACAGTATCTGACACACTCTCAGGGACAGGCTGCTTCTGCCTATGCTGATGTTTTTCAGGTTGAGCTTTTCTGCAATGAAATGTGCATTTGGTTTTTCTCTTAGTTCTGCCCAGCCACCTTAGAAGTACCATGACCAACTCACTTCACTGTACCTCTAACTGAAGCTGGTACAAAGATCTGGATGTGTGTGGTGTGAGGCTTGAAGAGGCTCCCCTTTTCTTTGAAAACCCAGTGAAGTACCTCTACAGTGTAATATCTAGAGCCACCTCCCAGGAACTTGCAGGCTTGACCCCAGCTTCTCTTCCATCTAATGTAGCCAAAGTAAATGTAAGCTTCTCATCTCCAGTAAAAGCTGCCAACTAACCAGACCAGGGGGTGGGGTCTGGTTTGGATGTCCATTTTAAGGCCCAGTCTGCCTAAATAAATCCTGCTAACCTCCAAGTGGATTTAGCCTGACTATTTCAAATCCTGCTCTACAGTTACCACCGTCTCTAGGCTACACCAAAGAAATGGTAAAAAAGCCATCCATGGGTTGGAGTCCAGCTAGGCTGCTGGAGCAGTATCCCCTCGAGCTGCCTGCCCTGCAGAGCTCTGCCTGGGCCTGTCCCACACCAAGTTTTTTAAACACACACAAAACTCTGAGGACTCTTTGAGTTGCACTCTGCATGGGAAACCACAGTATTTCAGCCCTTCTACTCCAGTGCCCCTGCAAAGCTTTTTAAGTGCTGGTTTCCCACGCTAATCCTCCTTTCTTGAGCACCCTAAACTGTCCTAAATTGTTGATTGCAGCTCTGTGATCTGGGTAGTGTTGTCAGTATTTGCATAATGCCCAGCTCATCCTGTACCTTGGGTAATTCTAGAAAATGACATTTCAGCCAGATTGAGAGGCATGCCAGCATGTCTGCTTTCCTGGGAAGTGAGCGTTGGTTGTAGGGAGCAGAGAGAAATAACGGGGAACTCACGCTGGCTCCTGCCTTGCACAAAGCTGTGCTTATTCAAGTTCACCAAGAGGCAATGTGCCAGTAACACAGCTATGCCATGATTCTGAACTTGTACACGACCAACACCACAAGGATTTTGAAGAAGTGATGATATCATGATGTCTGTTGTACTAGTCTTGTGTCCCGCTCTGTACACCAAGTCCTGACTGTTCCTGAGCCTCCCTTGCCACTGCTCCTCCTTCCCACGGCCAGGGCAGCAACACCTATGGGCTCTCTCAAAAAAACCTAGGTGAAGCTAAAGCAGGTTATGACCTTCTCTGTTTTCCCCACCCTATCTGCCCTTTTCCCCTTAGCTTGGTGCTGGTGCAGGTGTGGGGTGAGAGGGACATGCCAGTGAGACTCCTGGGACAAGCACAGATGGAGGGATTCAAACTGATTCAGAATTTTTTTCCTGAAGATCTTGCCAGAATTTCAGATGAAACATTTTAATTTCAATATGGTGACATTTTTCCAATGGAGCAGCTTTCTGGCCAGTCCTGCCCCATGACAGAGTGGCCTTGGGGGCAGCTGTATAGCCGAGCATTAGCCGAGCAGTTCTG
This sequence comes from Athene noctua, assembly GCF_965140245.1. Lineage (NCBI taxonomy): Eukaryota > Metazoa > Chordata > Aves > Strigiformes > Strigidae > Athene > Athene noctua. The sequence goes on along the minus strand of NC_134037.1, from coordinate 68,510,909 downwards.
CACCTTGCTTAAGCTGACCTGGTAATACGTGCCATGGGGCAAGAGTATGTGGAGCAGAGGAGCCAGCTGACAGCAGATCTGTCCCTATGCTGTTGAGGGAAAAAGTGGTAGGGAGGTATGCGCCTGTGTGCCACTGTCAACAGAGGGCTGCTGGGTTTTTTTCCCTCCCTGGACAATTATGCATACAGTGAATTTCTGAGTCACAGGATGGCAGCCGAGCAGATCAAATAATTTGTCCAGTACTGGAATAAGCTAGTGTGCAAGCCTGAAATAGTGAGCTGGCTCTGTTTGTTCAGCTGACAGCCGTGTAGCAGTTATTAATTCCATTGCATCCCCTCAGTGCAAAAAGGGAGAAAATGTAGCAAAGAGCAAGATACAGAGAGACTGTATTGCTTTTCCACTAAATATGCCCAAATGCAGGCAGACAGCTCTTTCCCCTCACTTCCCCGAGCACAGAGTGTTTGCTTTATCCGGTGATGTAACAGATTGCTAAATAAAAGACAAACCTGGTGTGAACTCTCCTACTTATCTCTGCGTCCGTGCTTGCATGTGAGAGAATCTTGATGCATTTTTCACTTAACAGCTTTACAACTAGCAATATGCCACTGCCCTCTGCTGGAAAAGCACTAGCAGTCGTGTCAGGTGAGTGGAAAGGAAAACCAGACTGGAATTTTGTAAATGCATATTATTGCATTTACTCCACTTGGAACTGGAACCCCGTGAAATGAAAAATGACAGGGACAGTGGGAGCCCTTCACGCATCAGGCAGAGCAGGATGCACTCCCCTACCCCAGCCTTTTTCTTCCCTCGCTTTGGTGGGCTCCCAGAATGGGAAAAACCCAACAGTGGAAGTAAATATGAGACCAGAGTTATCAGCATTTGCTCTTTCTCCTACACTTCACATATGGAATACAGTTGGGATTTCTGAAAATTCTTTTCTATCTAAAGCTATGTCTTACGAGAACCCTCACTAGAAGAATCTGGATACAAAGTGCTCAGTTTAGGCTATCTGGTGCGTGCTAAAGATTCAAGCTGGCATTTATTTTGTAGGGTAGGTCATTCAACACACCTTGAGAAAATCATGTCATTCAAACTGCTGCTGGATGGCTGTGGTTATACAATCTATATGGACATCACCACAGTTTGCATTCCTCACGAGTACTAAAGCTTGGCTTAATCTAAGACCAATAACATTATTGTCTTTGAGCGAGCAGACATATCTGAGGAAGGGCTATGTTTCCAGAAAAGGTTTCCATAAATTTAGCTATTTCTCATGTGGTGTTTGAACCTTATCAGACTGATTTCTCATCATAAGGAGCATTAGGATCTTCCTGAACTACAGAGATATTATTGCTAGGTTGATCTCCAAGCATGGAAATACTGGAGTTACTGCCTTGAAGAACCATGGCAGATCTTCAGCTTAAAGCTGCAGGGTCAAAAACATCAGCCTTAATTGACAGGCACGTAAATATCCAAGGTAGTGTGTTCCCACACACTCCAATGGCCTGCTTCCATCACTGGTCAGGGTGACATATCCTGGGGAAGAGACAAGAAATCATGTGGAAAGTGTGAGAAGATGCACAGCGGGCCTTGACAACTACCCTTTTCCTTCTTTCCCATTCAGTTTCCCTTTCTCTTCTTTTTTTTCCCCTGACCATAGCACTGCAGCAAATGATTTTCCTGAGGATGGGAGTGCCACGACTGGACCAGAAGTTCTGAAAATTAAATGGACCAAGTAACTAAAGATCGGCTAAGCAGAGGGTAAAGGGGAAAGGCTCCTTAGCACAGCAGCAGCTGGTGCACTGGGCATGAAACGGTTGCTCCACAGACTGGTTTGCATGATTGGTTTCGCTGACATTAACTTCTAAGCCTTTTATTTGCTGACCCATATACGGTTTTGTGTCTTTATATATAGTAAATGCATAACAACTTCTTATAATGGCTCCATGAATGACACACTGCTGCCCTGTACCTCAGTAGCTGTCCCTGTGGTTACATAGATGTGTCTGATAATAGATCAGCCTTTCAAAAGTAATAAAATGAAGTGGCATTTTACATAACTCAATGGGTTACAGTAGGAAGCTGTTAACAGTAGAGGATTAAAATAAAATTGTTCTTGGTATTTAAAAAGTGATGAAATGAGGAGAAAAATAAATCCACCCCCAAACACTGCAAATCACTCCTTATAAGTTTGGCATCTGCCAAGATCCTACTTGGAGAAAAAAACCCTCAGAGGGTCCTCCCACACTGTTCAAGGCATAAAGCTCACAGGTAGTGTTCACTGTCCACAGACTCATACTGAGAGACCGTCCACAGGCACACGCAGCACCTTCATTAATAAATGCCACTTATCACATGTGGTTTTTCTGACTGCTTTCTAAAAACCATTACCACTAAATCTTCATATTCTGTGCATTTTCTGTGATGAATCTTAAATACAGGGGAGCAGATCTGACACATTTCAGTATGTTTCCATGTTCTTTAAAGGTAAACATTTAAAGGCAGGCCATTAGTGTGTTACATTTTATGTTTATACATTGGTATTAATCAAGTGATTAACGAAAATATTTCAACAGCGATCAAAGTATGATTACAAGTGGAATCAAGTTATTGATAATGAGGGACTACATTCAGCTGGAAAGAAACACATAAACAGAAATAACTCCCAAGTTTTAGGTTATTCATTTGTATTACTCCTAAAAGATCATCCCAGTATACTGTCTGTTGCCTTGACTTCCATTTCTATGACATGACTGTTACCATAAATAAATGAACTTGCATAACTTTCAGAGCATTCAGAAAATGTGGCGTTGAGTAAGTCACAAAAGGGGAAAGCATATTCTGTGAAATGTGTTCCTCTGATGAGATGGAGTTAGTCTCGCACATTTATTTCCAGCATTTTGGCTAGGCATGTACCTGTCTCACATACTTAATAAACACAAGATCATTTTCCAGAATATCACTGAGTATTTTTTGCCATCAAACACTAAAAAAGAAAAAAATCAACAATTCACTATCAAAAGACTTTAATATTTGGAACACTAACATCAAAAATGTTTACTTGAAAATATTTCTTTCCACTTTAGTCCATCTTCAAACCTGTTACACTATATTCCACTGACTAGTATTACAAATTACACTGACATGTTTCCTCGTACTTGTAGGATAGAACTACAGTAAATTTTTTCACAAGGTGTTTGGAAAAAACATATATAAGAAATTATTCTTTCCCTTTTCTTCTATGATGAAGCAGAAACTTAAAGTAACAAGAACAGTCATTATAGAGCTAAATATATTTGACATTTAACCTCACAAATAAATAAATATATACAAGGGAGGTTACAGCATGTCAACTACAAAGTAGAAGCTTTACATTGTAGAACTGAGAGCATTCAAGCGCATCTCACTGACACAGTTTAAGATTACTACATGGTAGTAAAAAAAGAGAAAAAAATCTTAATTCAGCAAAAATATAGGTAGCTGTACATTAAACTGATAGTTAGAATACGTCTCAGCTTCAGTCAGGATACTGTGTTTTTTATTTATATTTTACTCATCTATTATGTTTTATTGATTCCTCATTTTTTCAGGAATGCTTGGCTTTCCTTCACTTCTGAACACCTTAATCAGGTAGAAATCTCACAGTAAGCTGCTATGAGAACACTATTATCTACAGTAGTTAAGCAAGTAGGATGATAAAAGATAAATTCAGTAAATGCTTGTATATAATCTCTCCCTAAATTATTTCCCCTATTTAAGATATCTGACAACACTCATCCCTCTTAATAATTACAATTTAAGTGAATGGGGTTGACTTTCATTCATACCACCATGTATTTGCAGTTATGAGACTGAGGTTTCATTAAGGTCCATGTAGCGACAGCAGTGTTTCTGGACGGAATACCGTCAGGATATCCTCCTCCCACCAGGTGTTTGTAGCCAGGGAAAATACGCCATTTGTGCGGTCACAGCATTAAACGATCTCTGCACGCAAAAGCACGTGCAAAGAGCAAAGAAGGCACAAATCCACATCCCGCTTGGCAAGTGAAAAATCTCAGCATAACTTGCCGGTCACCTTCTGAGTACAATTAACTAAACATTTGGCTAAAAGTATTTTGGTTAGGAAAAAAAAAAGCCCTTTTTAAAATGTAAATTTCCATTAGGAGATATTCTCCTCTAAAAACAGTATTTGAAAATACCTTTGATGTTTTGGCCCATGCCTTCAGCAATGTGCAGTTACAATTTTTATAAAACCTGTCATGGGGTGGGACATGCTTTGTAAGGAGAGCTTCACTTTTGGCAGTCGTGGCCGCATGCTTATGTGTCACACATTTATAGAAATTAAAACAAGTAAGCATTTTATGCTCGTCTGTTCTCTGCACACACACACACAACTCAGTGTCGTTATGCACACAGTATAGCAATGTGAAATTCCTTAATTTTGCCTGAACACTGTTTAAACTCTGTGCCTCCAACAACCTCAAACAAGTCACCCAACAGGGGGGCAGGAGAAGGATACTGATACTGATAACATTATGTGCCCAGAAAGATGTTATTTATTTATTACTGATAAAAATATTCCAGATTCTTCTAATCGTGCAATGCCATCTGACGGAGGTGTCTATACATACAGTATATCTGAAGTACAGAGACTGACAAATGAACCCATGGGTTTAGAAAGTATTCATCTTGTATTTAAATACTTAAGTTTTAGCACCGTTCATTGCTCTTAGATTGTCTGTGGTACACACTGTGGTTTCCTCTGCCATATGTGCATTTACTGTGTGCATTATTATAAAAATATGTGTGGAGAGAGATCTAGGCATACATTTATATATTTATATATAGTTGAATCTCTTCTATTTTGTTTACTGAACAAGAACATTAAACATGGAATTGCGACGGGAGATGCCGTATTTCATACATGCCAATCAATATATGTTGAAACGTGACTTTGTGCTAACTTGGGATTTACCTCTGTACTTGTTCTGCACAGATGCAAATGATATGTACGACTGCCCGTTTTCATACGTATCAATGGGCTTAAAATTGGCAAGAATCACTAGCAACCTGCACACCCGTCTCAGCCAGCACATTTATGTAATAAGTGTGTTTCTATGTACATGGATACAAAATAGCCTGAATTTACAGCACATACTGTTTGGGTAAGCAAGATTTGGATTACTAGGTCTATTTAGTCAAGAAAGGTTTAAAATAACCCTTTAACACTGGTGTTAGGGTTTTATTCATGTACAAATAAGGAACAGACAGCACGAGACAGTCAAGGAGCAAGAATCTAACAAGTGTAGAGAAAATCCTCATTTCTCAAAGGAAAAAGATCATCAGTAAACTGTTCAATAAGAGCTTGCCTGTACTGTGGGACACATCTGCTATTTTCTCCAGGAGTCGAGACTTGCTTCTGTATGGGCTATGTAATTTAGAGTTAGGCTTGTGGCTCTTCAGTCTTAAAATTATTTACACAGGATTACAATTAGCTGTCCAGGCATCATGTTGGCTGGCACACATTTAAAAACAGCTCAATACCATGGTGGAAAACTGTCTTTTTCCACAACAGTAAAAAGGTAGAGAAATCAGTCCTCGAGTGGAAGCTGTTAACAGGAGAACATTTATGAACTGGGAAAAAAAAAAGCCAACAACTGAACAGGTCACATTCTATGACATCCAGTATTCTCAATTCCAAGCAGACTTTTTGTCTTCCTTTGGTTTCAAAAATTCAGAAGCCCAGTTAGAACTTTGTGCTGTGACTAAAGGTGTCAGACATGATGATATTTTTATAGAAGTTGTCAGAGTGAGGATTGCAGTATCCCTTGACCTTGTCAATAACCTGGTGGACAGGGATGATTGATGTCTGTTCTCCATCCTCTTGGGCAAATTTTGAAGATGGCTTGTCAAGAAAAACATTCTCTAGGAAGAGGAAAAAGCAACAACAAAAAGTTAGAGCTTCTTAAGCAAATTCACAGTTTAAGAGATGTGTCAGTTCCACATAGATAGGCCTTCAGTTGCTGCTGAATGAAATTACTGCCCTAAAAGCCAGCAAACAACTGTTTGGCTTGGCATTGCTTCTTCTAAATTATTTTGAAATGCCTGGTTTTGTGGGCAGGCCTCTCAGGTCTCTCTTGAAATTAGCCCCCTATTCTTTTGTCTAAAGTGTACCTGCTTCCTATGACCATTTAATACATTAATTTACTGTTGATGCTTTGAATCTTACAAACTAAAAATATTTCAATAGCACTGGAATAGGGGAGACCTCCATAGCATCTGATAAATAGTATTTTCACATAATAAAGTAGTGGAACATGACAATAAATGGATTTAATTATTTCAACAGTGGAGGTTTTAAGCTATTCACAGAAATAATGTACTCTGCACAGAATGTAGCAGAAAATGACTTGCATCTTAAAGCAGATAATCAGGGCTGAAACGCCTAAACTGTGCTTGCCTAGCATCACTTCGTTTTTTCCATAATGTGGAGGGTACAGACTGAACAACTGCGAGGAGGAACAGATGCAGACAACTGGCATTCAGATTTCATGTGCTATCAGCCAATGGTGGAGTTGAAGAGAAAAAGGAGCAAGGCAATTCCCAGTCGGGCTGGGAAAGTCTGATTCAACAACTAACTCCATTGCTGTTCAGAAAACGGTCAGTAGGTAGAGCTCATGTAGTGAGCAATAAGAAGGAGAGAGCCTGTATCTCATTTTCTCAAGTGCATTATCCTAATGAGCTTTCTTATCTCTTCCACCGTAGTGAATAAAGCTGAAATTAATTCTCTTAACCCAGGCAAGGTTTGGACCATCGCAAGCCGACAGTAAGATGGAGCATCCTGTGAAGCAATATTTTCTGCAAGTGACATTTCTGATGGCTGTTTGCAAGACCTTGGTGAAATCACCTTCAAAAATTCCTTGGTAAAGGATCATTTAAGAATTTAGCATATTAATGAAAGTATGATTTAATAAAAAACTGTTTTTCTTATAGAAATAAATTAACTAAAAATAAACAGAAAAGTAACCCACCCCTGCAGAAGTCATTATATCAAGCCATAAAAGAGCATTAAGTGTTGCAAAGGAGAAATGGATTGCAGAGTGAGAAATCGAAACAGTTTCACTCATGAAAAAAGAAACAGGCATGTTCAGGCATATCAGGATGATTTTTTCAAAGCACGCAAGAATGTCCATGAATTGCAGCAAATAATTCCATGTCCAATAGCAAACTGCTGAGTACCGTGTGCCTTTCAAATGTGTACATTTGCTAATATCTTATTACAAAGTTGAAAAGTTAACTCAGTCTTTAGGGAAAGTTTTTGAAATTCCTTGCAAATATATACACTTTTTTTTTCACAGGGCATCATTACATTGCTAAATATCAGCTATTTCCTCATGAAATTTGCATGCAGGAATTATGTAAGGCCTTTGAAAGCAGTGGGGCCCTCTTTTTTTTTTATCTCAGTGGGTTTCACACCTAAGTACAGGTTCAAATCCTGTATCACTGAAGTCCACCCAGTAGGGTCCAGCCAATATTTGTGTCCCAGTTGGTGCATTCTGCAGTCAACCAGCAGTTCACAGCATGGCTTTCAGGCATATATTGTTTGTCATTCAGAGTTATTTTGGGTGTGACTGGATATGAAAAAACAATGGCTAGAAGACTAATTCCATAATGGCCATAGACCAAACAGAAATACAGTATCTTAAAATTCCTGTGATTACTTTAAAAAATACTAAATAATTTTCTAGGACTCAATTAGCTCAATATGCTTTTCAGCGTGTGCTTTCTGTATGGGTGTTTCGACTTAATCTCCTTTCCTCAGACTACTGTACATGGGCATTAATGTTGGGACATGGTCTGTTTTCTAAAATGGTACCTTTCAAAAGCTGTATGCCCCACGCAGCGTGCAGACACCCAGAGTCTGAAGCACATTTATCCCTTGATTCAGCATCAATGGCACAAGATGTAAAAGTGAGAAACAAGCAGCGTTTGATTAGCAAAGTCCTTTGTGTCAATGAGGACATCATGCAAGTGGCATCCCTCCACCCTGTTTAAACCATGCATTCAACAAAAGCAGTTCTCACTTTACCTGGAATGCTGCACCACTGATGAGGAAAGGGCCTTAGAAGACATTATCTATACCACAAACACATGAATGCTTGTGTCAATTCCAGGGAGCACATTATAAACATATTAACAAGAGTTGCCAAGTCATATAGCTATTACATTATTTGACTGCAATTTAGCTAAGACATCAAACCAAGAAGTTTAGCTGTATTAAAAATCAAAATCTTAATGTTATTTTCTATTATTTTAACACGTGAGAAGATATGTCAGGTGTATAAAAACCTAACGTTAGCAAAAACTCCTTTGGAGTATCACAATATAATGTGCATTTTCAGAGGTCAAAGCAAAATGTAAAATCTAAAAAATATAGAGAAAACTGTGGTATTCCCTTAATGCCCAACAAACCATCACATTACAAACTATGATTACAGTGCCAACTGCAATCCCAATCCCTTCTAGGAAATAATTTATGTATGGGATTAAGCTCACCATTGCTGAAGAAAGTACATGAATATGTTCCTAACTGCAAGCTTCTTTCAACTTATTCTTCTTATCTGGAACCATTTTATTGTTTTCCTTCAAGAACACATTGCAAAAACTCCAGCACTAAGTCTCTTTAATTGTCAGAGTGATATAAAGCCCTGAGTCCAACAAAATATATAAGCATATTTTTTATCACTAATCCCAATAGCAAGGGTCTAAAGGTTGATCTGCAGTGAGTACAAATGGGAATTCTCTGTCTACAGAACAGAGAATGCTCTGCAGCAGAAAGGGCACGATGCTCTCCTCCTCTACTACTAAATTAATAGTAGCACTGTGATCGGTGGACATTCCAGACGTTGTTAGTGGAAGACTGCTGACAGAAGTGTCCCTTCATAGGAGAGAGAGCTGAAGACAGCTTGCTCAGGGCAGCTGGCTGCATGGCACATCAAACCTGAGGTGGCAGCAGGGACAGGTAGCCTGGTGAGACCAGTGCCAGCTGTGTGTGTGCTCCCAATGTGGCTGTGAATGGCAGCACTGAGAGCAAGCTCAGGTACACCAGCGAATTTCTAAGATACTGCTCATTTTTACCGTATTCAAAGCAAATGTACTCATGTACTTTTTCGATAACTAAAAAAGGTTTAGACTTAAAATACCTGATGCACAACCCCTCATGCTAATGGATGCACTGAATACTGGTTAGTGAAAAAATAACTACGTAATTCTTAAAAAAGGGAATTTCTAGACAAAAAATGTGTGCGTAACTGTATCAGGTAATGACCATTAATAAAAATATGAAGGTATTTCCTGGAAACTATGCCATATATCAAGAAAGGAGACCGTACCATCACAGATGAGTCCTTGGGACTTCTGAAAAGAATTTATTCTTAAGAAATAATGCAACTTTCCTTCTGGTAAAATCACCTATTTCATATCTAAAACATTGCTTCTGAAAATAATTTATTCCTAAGAAATAACGGAACTTTTCTTCTGGTAAAATAATCTATTTCATATCTAAAACATTGCTTCAAACAAATATTATAAAGGAAGAAAATATATCTTTGGGTTAAATGTGTTTGCAGACTTTATCTCCTCTATAGTTTTGAAGAGGATTCTGTAATAATGTTACATGACTTTATACAGTACAAAAACATGAGTACACAAAAACCCAGTAGCCAAAAAATCTGAACTATTTAAGTGATTTTCTGAAGTATTACCTCACATGTAAGTAAACAGACTTGCAATTCATTCCATCTCCTCTCCTTTGTGCTCCTTTAAAATGTTCTTAAATTAAGCATATTTTATGGCACGAGTGGAATACAGATGATGTCTTTTATTACATACACGACTGACATCTAAATAAATAAGCAGTAGATATGGCATGCTATTTGTAGAAGGGAAAGACAATGCATACTCTGGAAATATAGTATCCATTTCCATGTTGCCTCCATTTCTCACTTTACTCATAAAACTGTTACAGGTAAATGGAAGCAATTTGACCAAGTGAATGAGCTGTGGGCTTGGATTCAGAAGACTTGATTCCTATTTCCAGCTGTGCTGCTAGCTTTCACGTTACCCTGGGTGATGGACGTCATCTCTCTGTGCTTTGGCTACACTGTGTTTACAATGGAATAGGACGACTTCTCTTTTAGCCAAAAAGGTGAAAGTGCTATAGAAAAAGCAAGATTTGCTTTTGGAATGCCTACTTTGTTTAATATGGGAATATACTGAGATCAGAACTATATACTGGATGTATTGTATATTAGGTTAAGACTCCTATTAAACAGTAACATATATTTTAAAAATAATGAAACTATATGAATTGGTGAAATTTTCCCACATTAACCTTTGGGTAGAAATCCCTACTGTACCTTTGACATGAAACTGCGTATTTACAGATGCACTGTGTTACAGTGCAAGAACTCACCTGTATGGCTGTTTCGTTTGCAGTATGTATTCGTTGTAGATTTTGATTTGGATGTTAAGTACGTTGAATTGGAGCCAATGGAACTAGAGGATAAGGATTTCCCAAGATTATCAGAGCTCTTCTTTATAATATTGGTTGCTGTTTTGCTCCAATCTAAAAATGATTAAAAAGTTTTACATAAATAATTACCATAGGTACTCAATGCCTAATTTATTCAGTTATGAACATTTCAAGTATCAGATGCATTTCTTAATCTTGCTTCTAACAAAGAGCCTATCCTTTTCCTGTCTGGTTGCCTCTCTGGTTCTTGAGAAACACAGGAATTATTCCAACTTTATTTACTTTGCTGTTTACTATAGTAGTTAAAATTGGTGGCTCTAACACTCTAACAATCATGTGGCTGGAGGTCAGAACTGCAAGATCTGGCTTTCAAGGCTGCAGGAGGGCAGTGAAGGTCTAGCAGTATAAGGATGCCAAAGTTTCATCACCTCCAGAGAGAAATCCAAAGGGATAGGTAGAAAAGAGATGTATAGGAGCATTTAGAGAGGTCTTATTGTTTGAGGGCTTGATCTGCTGAGGTAGATACTATATACTAGTGCCTTTGCACTTGTTAAAGGGTTTAGCATATTGGTGCACTATGAATACAACAGTGTATACTATTGAAAACTGTTTAACATTAACAATGAATAATAATGGTTATTCAGTAGTTCACATTTGAAGAGTTTTGTCTGAACCATTAACACAATAGGCTCTTACACCAGAACAATTGCCAAAATTAAATTAAATAAATAATAACAGTAAATTTATTGAGAAAAACTGACACTGAAGAACTCATCACAACTGTCCCAATACCAGTGGAATAAATGTATCTAACTACTTCTGTATCATATACTTGCAGGCAGTTACAGGTAGTTTCATACATTAGTCTTGTTGTTTTTATTTACTGTACTGCAATGAAATCACAAAATGAAAGAGAAGTCCAAACCAAAACCACATAGGCCACTTCAGCCTTGATTTAAATCAAGACAAGGATTTTTATCCGAAATCATTGCTATAGGGTATAGGTTGCTATTTCTCCAATCTAGCCATGGTAGTGTTGCAAGGCTTTGGCTTGTTTGTTTCATTGCTTTATCATGGCATGCCCTAAAATACACTTCAGTCAGATAGGTATGCAAGTTCACATTTGGCTTATATTTCACTGTTCTGCCAGCAAACTGCGCCAGGTCCACGAAGAATAAAACCAGCCGGTGGTCAGCCAGTGGTGATGGACCGGTTAACGCTAGCCGTAATGACAGCTCATTAACTATCCCACTGAAGTACTCAAATCCTTCAGGTTTTTATTTCTATTATACCCACAAGCTGCCCAACAGCAGCATAAATATCTGGAAATAATTTGATCCATCTGTGTTTTCCAGTTCAGGAGTTACAGCGCAAACCACATGGAAACTGAACATATGAAACAATCTGGATGGCTGATCTGAATGAATATGCTTTTCCTAATTCGTATTAACTCTTTGAAATCATAAATCAAGTTTTCTTACTACAAAGTGAAAGCATAAATATTTTACAGTATACAATGAGAATGCGTTCGCTAAACAAAACAGAGCGTGACAAAGCAAAAGTCTTGATATCAGAGCAGTTACTTAAAACCTTGAAACATACCTTGGATGCCAAGAGAGAAAGGACACAAGATTATTTGGAGCACTGTTATTATCCAGGATAGACCGGTTTACCTAACTAGGCAATAAGCTTATGCCACCTTACATCAACTGTAGATTTCAACCCTCATTACTGAGCAAGAACCATAAGAGCAAATATTATATAGTCCAAAATCATTACATCATAGAACAAATCCAGACCCAGCTGCCTAAACACAGGAGTATAATGCCATCTGAGATAGCCAAAGGTGCAGGAGGCTATAAACAGTGTCCCAAGTGTTGCACTTCAGAGTGTCCAAGCCAACTGCTCTCCTTTCTCTCTGAGAGTCGCAGATAAAGATGAACTTCAATTCTGGAACCTAAGCAGGCTTCTGCTAAAGCAAATTCCTATGCTTTTGCATCTCTAATGGTCCCTCTGAATTACATGTTGAAGGACAGAACAGTTTGAAAAGGCAAAGGCAAAATACCTCAGAGTACTTCTACCTGCTTTTTAAGAATTGCTCCTACATCAACCTAAGAGTCCACACAGTTCAGTTAACATACTGTAATGTAGAAGAAAAGGAATGAGATAGGGTTTTCAATGACATAGTTTGAATCTCTGGATCTTTTTTTAATTTATTTTTTCTCAGGGTCCCAAGGGCCTTCCAAAGCCATGCTCATAGCACTACAAAATTTACCAGCTGCCTTCAGTGGAAAACTGAAAGAGAAAACTTGAGAATTTTTATGAAGTGACATCTGAAAAGTCCCTTGGCAATTGTTAGTACTGAAGGGAAGTGACAGCCTATGATTAACCTATTTTTCCACATCTCTGGTTCACATTGTATTATATTAAAAATAACATATCAAGTGGTTCACCTGGACTTTTATGGACTACTGCAGCATCTAAGGAGGGGAGCTGTGAATTGCTTTTACCTGAATTGTCTGCCAGTCGGAATCTGCCACAACAGAGATGTCTCCTCCACTGTTTCTGCACATTTTCTTTCATAGCACAATGGAATACAAATATAAATAAACCTGTGATAAAAGCAAATAAACAGCAAATGAAGCATGCATGTACAAATAGACAAACAGATTAACTAAAATCTGCTATGAAGTACAAGCAAAGAAAAATAACCTTCATGTTTTCTTATTGTCATCTATGCCTCATTTAAGAGGTATGGAAATTAATTAAAGCTTTCCCATTCTCTAGCTGCTATAGAAGTGTCTGGGATATCATAAGAGAGAGACAACAGAATCCCTTTTATTGACACTGTTGATTTAGATCCAGCTCAATGTGGATCTTTTAATTCCTCTTTTTGGCTTAGAGGAAAATAAGTAAAAGGTTTTGTCTTTGAACCAAATGAGTATTTTGCACATAACAGGACTGCAAGAGTCAGATTACAAAGTAAATACAGACACTATTATATTAGCAAGAAGATATTTTATCTCCTCCTGTTCCATATTTACAGAACTGTGGGCTGTATTCTTTAAAAAACAGAAGTCTTGTAATTGGCACTAAAGAGTGACCTGAAAAGGCACACTTGGATTTATGTGCATCACATGCATGTACTTGAAATGATTATGAAAATGGTAGAATGTGTTTACAAGTACTAATTATGTGCCCAACTACTTACTTCTGAAGAAAACTACCTGGTTTGTGCATGCAATTGCAATAAATGTGTTTAAGAATGTTTTTGTAGAGTTCATTTTTCTCATGCAATCGTATAATCTTTATTTTTAAGAGAGAAGATAAACATCTACCATGTGGTAAAGAAGGTCTTAATTGGGTGTATGGTATGATTTCATCATTCTACAGAGATATTTTGGAGTTAAATATAGAAGTTGGAAATCTCATATGCTCCTGGCTCTTCCCAGGCAGGCACTGGCTGCGGAATCTTCCGTCGTTCTCCAGCTTGGCCTGTTCTTGTTTTATTCTCTGGGAGAAAGCCAACCTGAGGCTGAACACCTGATGGCAAAATGTTACTGCCAAATCCCTCATGATTATATCTTATACCTGAATAAATGCTACATGATGTGGGCAAATGTGGTTATGTGCCATCCTTTAAAACTGTTCATTTATGATCATCATGAATAGTTCAGCATACTAGTGCCCACTATGTTTCAAATGGTAGAACACAACAGCAGGGTATAGCTTGGAAAAAAATGCTCTGGAGCATAAATTTATCCTCTCCCCTTCAAAGTGCTGAGGTCTAATTTTGCCTGAATGTGTGTTATTGAACTGAACTTGTATTTGCTTATAGTCATCAGGTCAGGCTGAGACCACTGAGATCAGTTAATTGCAGATAAAGGTTGTGTCATGAAACACATTTTTTGCAAAGGTTTTCAAGAGCTGATGGGTTAAAAAAAAAGGAAAAGCACAGTTTAAGAAAGGTAGACATACTTTAATGCATCCCATATGCAAGCTTTGTAGCTTTATGGTTACTGTGTTTGCATTTAATAAAATATTTCTGTATGCGATTTGTTTTAAGCACAGAGTAATTCCAGTGCAATCACTAGCAGCTCTTACAGGCTTAGAAATATGCAGTTGTTTGTGGCCCAAAGTACTACTTAGGACATCTGCACAACTACAAACTTACTAAATTGATGCTTAATAAAATTGTGGTGAATGTTTGGAACATTCTGAATGATTAAAAAGAAAATGCATATGTCTATAGTAATACAAAATGAATGCACTGCATTAAGTACTTTGTCTTTGCTCTGTCTGGGCTTGGCCTCCAAAATTTTTTCTCTGTATTTCATTATTCATTAAGTTTACAATGTGCTTTAGTAATACAGCTTTGGTTTTGTTTCCCAGAGCCAAATCAGACCCTAGGCTTGGCTTTAGCTTGGCTCTGACTTGAAAGTATTTGGCTTGCCCAGACATATATATAAAATGAGCAGCCAAAAAAGAGATGTTCCCAGATTTTTACTCTGAACGTCAAAGACAGAAAAATTTTTTCTTATGTAGATGAAATAGCAAAGTACAGTAACATCAGTTACTGCTGCAATTTACTTTTTCACTGCTAGTGCACGGAAAACTGTTGATGGAGGCTGATGGTATAGCTTAAAATACTCATGTAGTTTTCAAAAACTTGAGAGAAAGAATAAACATATTTACTGAGGCCTTGATAAATGAGCTCATGCTAATACTGATGAAAGACTTGCCACACTGAACTGCTTTTTGCTGCTAGGAAATGCTGCTTGATACAAGTCTTAATTTTTTCTTTGCTCCCTCACTGTTTTTTTACCACCCCCTTACTGCTACATGTGCATTGCACCAGTTATATGAGATTTTAAACATCCTCTTAATTGTTTCTTTGCTTTGCCTAGCTTTTTCTGACACAGCAATAAGCATTTTCAGATATGGGACTGTATTCTTCCTGTGCTTGATATGACATGCCTGAGCATATACTGTGTCATCATTGCTACCACAATCTGTGAAAAGCTCATCACTCTTCTTCTTTTTGCATTTACTCCTCAGGTTTTTCAGTTTCATCTCCTGTCTTAACTGCCTTCCAAACATTTATTTTTCATTGAACAGTGCTATTACTCCACAGAGACTTAAGCAGCAGTGGTCAACCTTGTGTGCACTCTGCACCTACAAGTTTAATTGATTGCACTGGAAATTCTGGTTACAGAGAACTTGTTCAATTTGATGCTTGGCATGCTTTTCAGAGTTTTAATTTTTTTCATGTTCTTCCCATACTTATAATCTCTCTAGACCCTTCTGAATTTGAACACAGACACACTGCAGCAAATACTTCATTATGCTGCTAGGGGAGTATCAGAATCTGTCCTTTGGAAAAAAAGTCTTTAGTAAGAACACCACATCCAAACAATTTCTGCCATTTTGCCTAGCATTTTAGGTTGAAACTGAACCAAACCAAAACCCACAACATTATTCTCTTTCCACGAAAGCTCAATAAATCTTCTAGTGCAGTAAATACATCTCAACTGTAACAGACAAAATCCACACAGGGTAACATTAAGTACTTTTTCCATAAGGGGAAGATATTTTGCTGACCCTGGGAAAATTTATTTTTTATCTCAATATTTGTGTGGCAAAACACACCCTACTCCAATGACATTCTTGGGTTTGTTTTGGTTTGGGGTTTTTTTTAGGAAAATTTATTTTTTGTATCAATATGTGTGTGGTATAAGACATGCCCTTCCAATGACCTTCTTGGGTTTTTCTTTTTCTTATGTTTTTTGTTGTTCTGTGTTAGTGGGCAGGGCAAGCGGAGGCAGAGATTCTTACATCATTTGTTACATACAGAAATTTCAGCTCTGAGCTGCAATTCTTTTAAATGTCAGCTATATCATTCTGTAATTCACAACTGATTACAATTCATAATTTTTCAGAAGTATGAACTATGTTGGAAATGTAAAATATTCAAAACTTCAGTGAACGAAACAAAAATAAGCTGACTATAGAAGTCACTGGATTTTCCTAAAAAAATTTCCTATATCTCTGAGTATCTCTTCACACTGAAACAGGACTGAATTTTGTTTTATGAGCTTCTCATGCCTTAATAAATATAGTTATGAGCTTTACAGATTCCCTACAGGAATAAATGAAGGAAAGAGGCTTCCTATATTTGTTATAATCAGTGAAAGGAAATGTTGAAGGTCATACAGCATCTATCTCAACAGAGATCACTGAAGATCGTTATCTAGGAATAGCACTATTTATAATACAGTGCATTTTATGGAAAAGACCTTGAAACATTAATTAATTAAACTAAGATATTCAGCCTATATGTAATTGGTATCATTATTCCACATAAGGGGAAAGTAATGATAGTTCAGTATCAAGGCAAAACCTAGAGAGCTTGGATCTGAGTTCCCTAGTCAAATCACTGGACATAATATGTGCCAGAACAGCAACAGCTCAAATAATATTTATTCACAGAACAGAAATGCAGCTTACCTTGCAGTGAATTGAAAATTGAGAAGAGGTACAGGAAAGGAAGAGTTAAGGGACCCCAGGCAAAAAAGGCAAAGCCCCATGTCATTCCCAGAAGGAAGGTCAGGCTGACCACACTACGGAGGTTCCTCAGGATCTCTTCCTTCAGGCTCCGATTGGTTCTTTTCCCATTCCTCCCACAGATCTGCACCATCACCACAATAAACATGGCAACATTCATCAGAAACATGATTCCAAAGTAGCCAGCACAAGTCACATAAAAGACAACTTCATTCTTGATCCAGCAGCTGTAAAAAAACCCACAAAAATATGATCATTTTTAGATAATGCAAACTATCCTCCAATTATTTATACAACTACAAGGAAAATCAGACTGTCTGGTATCACTGATGCAGAACTCTATAAAACGAAACCTTTGTCCATTTTCTGTTTACAAATAGGATGAGGCCCTGTGGCATCTTAAGTGACTATGGCCCATAGTATTCTCACATCAGAAATCTGAGAGTTGTACTGCATTTTAGTTAAAACTAATTAAAAAGGAAACCTGACCTCAGTTACAAGCTGTGGGAACTGCAATCCCATAATGAGAAATCTAGACCCAGTATGAGTAGCTTCACCACTTTCATCTGTATGAAACATGTGACACTTTAGTAACAAGAGTGGGCAAATTTGAATCTTCAGTGTCAAAATCTCAAGTTTGCCACTTGAGCTAAAGGAGAACTCATACATCTCTGGAGAAGAAGCAGGACAGGTAGTCCTTTGAGGTAGCCATTTGTCAGTCAGCCATGTGAGAGATCTAGTTTATTCCTCTAGTAGCAAATGGCCAGAAAACTTAGCATGATACTATAATAATAATAATAATGACATTTTTATTTATTATGATGAAGCTTTGCCAAGCAAAGAACAGAAAATGAGGTAACAGTCATATAAAAATTTTGGCATTTGGAGATTATTATCTGGACATCAAGAGAAGAACATAGAAAGCTACTGAACTACACTGACAAAAAGCTCGTTTATTTACAAAAGAGACTATTTTTATACTACTACTTTCTTTGCTCTTACCTAGAAGATAGAGCTTTCATTTAAGATAAACCAAAACAGTTTTTTTTATTTTATTTTCATGACAAAACTTATGAATTGTTCTTTTCTCAGAGGAGTGTTTGTACCTGGCACTGGGTAATGCAGATTTCCCTCCAATTTTTCTTATAGCCTTCTTCACACTTCAGATTCAAATAAATTACCAGACAGTTTTGTCCACTTTGCTTGTTTAATGTACCTCTTACGTTTCCCAAGCAATCTGGCTGATGCTAGTTTTTTTGGGGTTTTTTTGTTACTGTAAATGCTAAATTGTAAGAGATTAAAAGAAATACTCACAAGTCATCTCCTCCTTGCCCATTAGCATCTTTGCCGTACAACTCCTTGCCATAAACATGACTTGCATTTGTATTAGCACTTGCTAAAACAATTGCTATCACCAGAGCTGGCAAACCTGTAACACAAGAAATCTTGCAGCTTGCTTTCAAATCTCCTAAAACTCTGAATTCACCATGCAAACCTGAATTATTGATGTCTCCATCCCTATTGCTCTAATACAGAGTATTCTGAGGTAGTTCTATGTCAGAAAACTGCACAGAGAAGGAAACAATTTTTCAAACAATACAAATGTACAAAACTTTCAAGGCACTTAATGAGCATTAATGAATAAGCTTTATAATGTTCTATAAGGCAGAAAATGTTATTTTATATGTGATATAGAAACTAAAGAAAAATAATCTCCCTTAATTACCCAAAGTTAAATTTGCAATTGCACACAGGCTCTCATAATATAGTGAGAAGGAGACTAACAAACAATTACAAAAATGAGATCTAATGGAGGGATGGTATTAGGGTTTTTTTTCAGAGATGCTAATGTCACTTGATTAGGCTGTGGAAGTGGGGAATGTGACCTTGAACTTGTAATTTCTCCCCTGTTTCTCTCAACTGTAAATGTCTTCTCTTTTTCTAAAGCATTATATATCCTTTACTTAAATGTGTCCCCCCAAAATGAAGCAAACTATGTACTTTTTAATAATAAGGTAAAGGGAATATTTTGGGAAAATAGACAGCTATGCAGAAGAGAACTCTGTGCAGAGAGGTACAGTTGACACAAAAGAAATGTACGTTTCCTGACATGCCTTATTTACATGTCTTATCCTTGCTATGACAAAACAGATTCAAAGGGGAAGAGGTTAATTTGCTTTTCCGACCACTCAGTCCTTGTCCTCTGCTGAGGTTGCCAAAGAGGATGCTAGTTGCCAATGGAAAGACATCAATTATCAGCTGGACTAAGGTCAGTGCTCTAGCCATGAGGTTAATGGTTTTGTATTGTGTTGTATTATTTCAAACACAATATGTGCATTCAGGCAGAAGGCACAGATTCCTGATATTGAAAAAAACTTGAAGAAGAAAAGCCTTACTGCCTGAGCCTCACAGCTACTTTTCAGTATTAAATTTTCCATTTCAATCCTGCTGTATACACTGCTTAGGGCAGGCAGGATCTCTCTGTGGTTTGAACACTGTGCTGAAGCTCAGGAAATTTTGGTTATTTCTGATTCTGCCATGGGCTTTGTACTTGTTGGCAAGAAACTTTAAGCTGGATTGAAAGCTTTTTGAAAGTCAGTGTAAAGATCCCCATAGGTTTTGTAGTAACTGCAAGAGTTTCTGAATTCATTGCGTGCCACAGTTCTCTGATATGACACTAAAACTTCCTCTCTCCCATTCTGGCCTCTCTGGAGAGAGAGTTTATCTCATCTCTCTGCTCCTCCTTGGGCTGTAAGCTGTTCTGGGCAGAGAGTGCCAGTTATGGTGTATTTGCACAGAATTCATACAGAGGAACTTGGTGACATGGCTGGCTGCACACTGGCACTGCCATGGGCTGCAAGGGAAGGAAACACCATGATGGTTTTGATTCTGCTCTGTATTTGTGATAGAGAGCATCATTTCAGTATACATGCTATGTAAATATTGCATCTACTGAACTTACCCCAGCCAATGATGCAAAACTTCAGTATGTATCGTCGTATATACGTGTTGAACACTTTCACTAGAGCAATGTACATATGAACGGCTTCTAGTCCCATCCATGTAAAGGTGGCCAGAAGAAAAAAGTGCAGAAGCGCAGCTACAGCTATGCAGAGGCCATCTATGTCAAACGATGCAATCCAACCATCAAGCAAGAAGATAAGGTTAAGAAAGAGCAGGGCTGTGCTCAAATTCATCAGGATTTTGGACGGATAATCTCTTCTCAACTTCCTAGTGAGAGAAATACAAGTGCATATGGTTAATTGGCTTCAATCACCCAAGGCACTCACAGCAGCTGGGTTTACCAGTTTACAAAGTACATGAAAGCACCTCCTAGCTATAGGGATAGCTATATAGGATCATCTCCTAATTATAAGCTTTTGTGATGATAAGGCATAGTGATGTGTACTATCACTGAAGGCTGCTGCTGTCTGTGGTGGGGGAAAGCTACCACTTCCTTGGGTCTTTAATGAGCTAGTTAACTGCCACAATATTTTAGCAATTGATTAATTATTAAAAACCTTTCAAATTAAATGTAACACAATGTGTTTTGTACTTTAAATGAAATCTGAAGAACATGAAAGAAAACATTGACACAATGTGTTTTGTACTTTAAATGAAATCTGAAGAACATGAAAGAAAACATTGCAAATGCAGCTGACCAGAAGCTCATCTCTGATCATTTTATATGTAAATCTTTGCTTAATTTTTGGAATGCACTGTCCACAGCATGTAGTTTTCTGTTTTTTTGTTTTTTTTTTTTTTTAATACTATCTTAGGAAGACTGAAGATCAAGTCAAGTTTTTTTTTTTTAACAGATAGAGATTGAAATGCATGAACTGAGCGGCAAGCCAACAACTGCCATCTTGGACAAGAACACTATACCATAGGTAATGCAATAGGAATGCAATCATTGGAGAATATTTAGAACTTGAAAACCTCCTTTTACTCCCCACCCCCACAACAAACTATCCTTCTTTAGCAGCTGCTCTGTCCTGTCCTGTTACAGGCAGAATGGTTCCTTTGTGTTGACATGACTTGATTTTCTCTCTTCACTGTTCACAGAACTGTATCACTTCAAAACTTTTGCATTCCCTTGAGTCACTTTCACATTTCAGTAGGACTGCTGTTGAAATTGTTGTAACACTTCACAATTTATCTTCATTTTATTTCTCTTCCCACTTATTTCTGAAGGGCTCTAGAATGTAACTGTCCTAGCTGGAAATGTCTCTTTTTATACTTATGATTTGTTATGCCCACACAGGCAAGTTTCATTTTGTTTTTAAAAAAGCCTGGTCACGGATTTTAAAATAATACATTATCTGTTTAGAATCTAGAGGATACCGTACTCCCAAAAGAGAAAAATTTGAGACACATTAGCTCTATTCCCACGCCTGAGCAACAACACATCAGAAACAGGAGGAAAGTCTGAACTTATGTCTCCTTGAAAAAAAATTTCCACTTACAACATTGTGACCATGACTTTGCATTTTTTTTAATAAAATGGATTTCCCTTCTTAGACAAATAAACCACACCAACCATGTAACTTCATCACATATAGGTACTTCCTTTGTGATGTTTTTCACAGAACTAATACTTACTCAAATGCAATATATGTCAGAAGGGTTGCAGCTGAAAATATAGCAGATATCCCACAGCCTATATAAGTGATAAAGGTGAGGACCTTGGTATTCTGTGGGTCTATTTGTGTAACGGTTCTCTGAAGGTCCTGTGTGAGAGAGGAGGAAGAGGCATCAGTTATAGCAAATACCTTTTCCATGAGCACATTCTTTCTTCGTAATTAGTCAAGCAAAACTCAAAGGCACTTTGGTAATACCACTATAACCCTGTTCATGTTTACTGAATATACTTAGTCTATAGTCATTACACCTCTCAATTCCTTCCCATAGCTCTTCAAAAGATCGTGCTTTAAGCATTATAACTGCTGGGATCAGCAGATAGACAGAGCCTGATACTGATCCTTATAATTCAGTACCACAAATTCAAATGTACTTCTCTGGAAAAATCTCCCCTTTTCAAACTTTTTATTTCCATTACTTATAGACAACTCTCTTTAAGAAGATTTCAGAAAATGTAATTTAAAAGCATTCATACTGAAATGTTCAACATTCTGGGGAGTTTCTGAGAGCACTTCTTGTTATTAAAAGCTCGTAAGAGTCAATGTAGCTAATCATGTATGGGTGAAACCAAGGGCAAGATACTGCTTTTTGGTTTTATGGTCTGTTTTGACATGCAAACTACAGTTATAAATAGAATTGGTCAGAAAAATAGTGACAAAGACAACACTTAAAAAAAAAATTGGAAACGAAGCAGGAACATTCTGAGGATTTTTTTTCCAGTTTTCTGTCCAACTGTAATTGCCACATAGTACCGTCTGAGAATAAATGCCAGTGTTATTTCCTTTTTTAAGGACAAGAAAAAATGAGAATGTTTGGATCTATATCACTGTGGAGTAAATGTGAGCAAATACTAACACATAATGGTGTCCATTCTACAGTCAGTGTCACTGCTGTCCCTAGCAAAACTATCTAGCAAAACTAAACCAATAAAACGCTACAAAACTTGACATTCTTCACAGGGAAAGAAAGGAGCAGATTTTTTTACACCCTGTACCAGCCTTATGTATCACTTCATATATACAAAGGAGAATGTTATTTGAAAATAATTTAATATCTGAATTAAAGTCAGAAAAGATTATTAAAATGGAAAAGTAACTAGAAGGGTCAAAACTGTGTAAAAATGTATTGGAATACAGCCCAAATTCAAAGAACATGTGCCTTATTTCCTACTGCCAGAAAAGCATTCGGGGAAGAGAAGGGACTCATTGAAAATATCCTAAAGAAAGTCTTTTTTTTCTCCCTTCGAGGATAAAAAGTGAAACAAACCCACAATTTAGCTTGCAAAAAGACAAAAAGCTTGTGGCTTTTTCATATCTACATCCGAGCATGACGTGAAGAGAGCAGCTCTATTAAGAAGGGTCTGGGAGGCCAAAGCTGAATGAAAAAGGCAGCAGATGCAGCTCCCTTGTGTGGTTAAGTCCTATGTGTCACTGCAACAAGTTAAATCAAACCTCAAATACTTCCACTAGGAGCAGTACTGTAATCAGGAGCAAATGACTTTTCTGCAGGTATGTTTTAGAGGCCAAAGAATGTTAGTTTCAGATGGAAAGAAATGTTTCAAGCCCATTTCTGAGCATAAAAAAAATCACCAAATGTTAAGATAGCAGTATTTCACCTTTTTCACATTGAGATTTTTTTCTTTGAAAAACACTTCACACGTGCAAATTGCTGGAGGCACCTGAACGCTAGAGGAATGATGCCCTGATGCCAAGTGCTTTTTATGGTTCACTCTTTCACCTCCCTGATAGGCTATGCTCTACCTGTCTCAGCCATCCAGTCTGGAGACTCTGCTTAAGGCTCTGATAGAGTTATACATTTTGTACCAGCCCTCAGTGGGCAGACTTTTTCTAAGAGAAGGCCTGTACTCCTCAAAGCTGACGAAAGCCATTTATAAGACAAATATGGGTTTACACATTTCACAAAAGAAAGTATTGCCTTATACTTTTTGACATTAGATAAATATAAATCTTGTTAAGATTTGCAACCTAAATTTGCAAGGAACAATACAGCCTCTTGAATCTCAGGATGAAAAGAAATTATTGTGCTCTTTTGATTTTTCATTTTCATTAGCAGTTTTACTGGCTGTGGGACATTTTTCTTAACCTGTTTTCCCTGACAATGATTCTTTCTTTTTCAGTTCTGAAAACAGCACCTCAACTTTTCCTCCTACTTTTTATTTCTGCAGACAACTTCCCACTTTTCTGATCTTGAAATTTCAAATCGACCTTGTTTCTTGTTCACTTCCCTCTTGTTACACCCTCCTGTCTTAGCTGCAGGTCATTTTTGTCAGATAATATTGTTAAGGGAAATGACAGGGACCCCCTGCACCTTAGGACCCATTAAGATCAGTTTTTCCTGTTTTGCTAGTGAAGTGTTAGCACTGTGCCTTGGTTTTACAGTCCCTGACTTTGTTTTTTACCCAGCCATGTCCTGGCTTTGAAGTTGGATGTTATAATATGCTATTTGTATTTTGATATCGCTCAGAAGTCTCAACCCCAGGTCTTTTGTGGCACAGTATTTTCAAAATTTCAATACTCTTACGGGCACATTTTACTTTTTATTTTATAATATTTGTACCTGTAAAGAACATAATAATATTAATAATAATAATGATGTACTTTCATTAATAACTTTATTCATTACCTCATTCCTGAATCCTTATCACTAGCTGTTTAGTTACGAAAAGGTAACTTTATGACAAAAAGGGGGGAAATTATGTTTTAGTATTAAAAATTGTGAGCAAAAGGAATAACCCAAGTATCAAAAATGAGAGTTGTCTTTACCCAAGACAAAAACTGCATTACAGCTGCTAGTACAGGTAACAGTGAACAGTGAGTTTGCCTACCATTAGGACCCCAAAGTGTGTGAGGTGGTTGCATAAGCAAACTGTCTCATTTTCATTGGACTCCACATCCACCTGGCAGCCCGCAGGGTTCCAGCCACCACTGCCACCTGTGGAAATGGGAACAGGAGAAACCATACTTTTCAACAAACTCACATCACCCTCTCTTTCAACAGATTTCTCACTTCATCTTGTGCAAATGTGGAAGTGCTTTCTCAAATTGGATGAGTGAACATTAAAAACAATCAAGAGAGAAGCAAGTGTCAGATTTCCTAGTTTGTGCAGAGAATCACACCAGATGAGTGTCCCAGTAATGGACTATCAAGCAGAATCAATAGATGAAGATCTATAATAAAGGTAGGGATCTTTTTGGTTAATGAGGGATGAATAAGACCTACTATGTGGATAACACATTAAGACACACCTTAGTTTTACCAAATAATAATATGGTTTTAGAACTTGCTTTTACCACACTGATGTGATGTCTGCACCTGCCTCCCTCCTACTCACATATCCCCAGGCACATGAAAGCATTTATGGCCCAGGAGCAGAAGGTCCCACCCTTCCTCTCTGCAGCATGTAATGCAGAAGGTCAGAGTGGATAATTCCAATGATCCTCTGTGGCCTTATGAGAAAACATAAAGTAAACTATCCCCTACTCACACCACTTGAAAAGGCCAGTCTGAAAAATAAGTAGAAAGATTTCATTTTTAAAAATTCAGTGTTAAAATGTA
The DNA here is from genome assembly GCF_965140245.1 of Athene noctua. Lineage (NCBI taxonomy): Eukaryota > Metazoa > Chordata > Aves > Strigiformes > Strigidae > Athene > Athene noctua. The sequence continues at coordinate 68,485,594 of NC_134037.1, read as the reverse complement.
AAATTTGTATTTCTGATTACTTCTCCTTTCATTTTTCCCTACTAAAATATGAACTAATATTGTGAAACAGTTCATATTCTCTGAACTCTTATTTTGCACAACTCCAGGCAAAATCCAGCAATTATCTGACTGGCTCTATAATTTTACCTCAAATTCAAGACAGAATCTCTCAAAAGACTGTGAAGATATTCCAAAACCACTTAAAACTCTCCCCCCTACTCAAGCAGCCACTGAGAACAGTTTCCTCCCTGTGTTTTTCGCCTCTAATGTGCTTCTTAAGTGTAGCTTCCTAACTATTTTCGATTTTGTTTTGGGTTTTTTTTGGGTTTGGGGCTGGTTTTTGTTTTTGTTTTTGTTTTTTTCTAATTTTTATCCCTCTGCATTCTCCTCAGTTCTGTTTGAATTTCCTGCTTTCAAGTACAACTTTGGATGGTAAATTTTATTTCTTGTAAGACTCTCTGTACTAAACCCCTCCACCTGAATTCCTACTGCTAAGGACAGTTACTTCTTCGCTCCATCTGTTTCACTGAGAGGAAGAGTAACATCTCAGTAGTGATCTCTAAAATAGAAGGATCTGGAAAGTCATCCCAGAGAATGACTTTTTCTGTGCAAAGGATGAAGAGCCTGAGTACAGCATCACACATGGGTTAGTAGCAATGAAGGATGGGCTAAAATGCTGCCTTGTTAATGTGTGTCTCCATTCAGGACCTCATCATGCTGACTGTTATCAATTTACAGGGTGGATAAAATTGGTGTAATGTAGTTTCTAACCTTCCATGGAAGAAAAAACAGCTTAATATTTGTAACAGGCATGATCTCACAATTTAATAAACCAACATTTTAAAAGTGATCAGTTAGAAGTATGGTTAAAAACCATTCATGTCTCTGAGCAACATTACTATTTAATTTGCACATACAAACAGATCAATGAAAAACTGTTATCAGATACAGAAAAGTAGAGAAACTTAATTTACAAGTTTAAAATGTTAAAAAAAACTCACATAAAAAGACTTCTAAAAAGAATATTTAACATCTGCTGTTACAAGCAACTGTACTAACCGGAAGAAATTAATATGGTCTAAAGGCTTCATGTAATTGTGCAAGGATTGATTAAGAAGCAAAACGGCCAAGACTGTGACCGATGTTAAAACTTAGACACACTCCCCCACATAAAAGAATTACAGTATTTTTAAACTTACCGTTTTTGTTCATATCCCAGAAGACACAGGTAGGCTTAGGATCTTCCTAAGAACACATGCAAAAGTACACTTTGTATACTTCTTCAGATGTAAATCTCATCAACATATACATTTATAACAGATGTTTTACTACATATCTTTCCATTTAATAAGCAGAGAATATATATATATTTGGATTGCTGAAATTTTGTCTACTGTCAAATTAAAACTTACTCTGCTAGAAAGACAGATCTGCTCAGATTATAAATTTTAGAGCACTGTTTTTCTGCAGCATTCCTTTTCCACATCCCCAGAATAATGAAATTTTATTGTCTCACTAAATTTATCCACAAATATGATCCCTTTACAGAGTCTAAATACTTTTTACTGTTTACTTCCTTAGGGCTTCTCAGTGAATCCACTATAAAACTGGCCTGGAAAATGTGGGAAAGCCTGCTGAAGTGGAGATTTGCCTAGCCTTAAAATAATCATTATAATGAAATGCAAGATAAAGTTAATTGAAATGTGAAAATTACAAACCAGGTTTTCATTACATAAACAATTTACTTAGGTATTGCATTTTAACATCTTCTTTCTTAACTTCTCTAGCGCTATTGTCTCTTTTGGAGTAGCTACTAACAACATGTCTGAGAACAGTCAAGCTCACACGTTTTTTAACTGAAACAGTATGTGCCAAAATGTTGCATTTGGTCTGTATTGCCCTATATTAATTGTAGTCATCTTTTAAACAATGTGGTTCTGTCCATTCTTCCTTTGCAGAAAACCACATAACAACAAAATAACTTGGGAGAACTATTAACAATGTAATTCATGTTTGATCAAAAAATTTAAGTCATTCTAAAGTTCTAATGTAATAAATCGTGTCTCTGGTCATGAACATGGTCATGAACAGAGGTTTTGCTTATAGTTATTGGCACAGAAATTGCCTCTGAGTGGCAGAATCAAATAGCCTTTCAGATAAATGATAGATAATAAATGGAGTAGGAATGTGTAAGGATGGAGAGATTACTTGTTTTAACTTTTTGCTTGCTTGCTTTTATTCTAGAATTTCTATTTCCCTTTGAGTTTTATGTCCTTACTCAAAATCCATCCAGATCAATCAGGCTATATGCTTGGCCTTTACTATATATAATCTGCACTCCAATTCCTCTAAATCACGAGTCTTGTTTTACCTGAATTTTCGTATGCTTAATTGTAACTTTCACGTAGTCCTGAAGATCCTGAATGGTTATGTTTCCAATACTGCATGCCACCACAAAACTGGTCAAATTGGCAGGATTTTCTGCATCCTTTGAAAGATTCAGAAAAATATAATAAATGCTTACACAGCACATAACATAAAAGCCAGAGTACACAGTTTCATTTTTGCAGTGTGCCAGAATAAATAAGTTGTCAGCATTTCTACACTTTTGATCATGTAATGTAAGAACATTATGTTTATAAAATCAAATCATGGGTTTGCCTCATGGAAGTTTCCCTGTTTTCCTCATAAACATATATAGGCACAATTATAGAGAGAGTTTAGAAGGCATAAATTCCCCTTTTAATCATTATGTCTGATGCCAACAAAATTATAACTCAAACAATGTAGCAGATAACAACCCATGATATGATTAGTTCATTTCCCTAAATAAGAATAAACTAGCTTTCTTATCTTACTGTTGACGGTATCCTTTTTAGTAGATGCATGATTTTTGGAGAATAACCTGTTTTCTGTTTATAGTTGCTAAATCATCCACCATCTTACAATGAATGACTAAGAAGTAGTAAACAAATTCAAAGCAATATTACATACTGTAGGAGATAATATTTTCTACAAGGTCTTATTTGGTGGGAATTTAAATAGAAGATTGATGTTATCACTGAACAATGCCATTTCTGACCTGCAGTGAAAAGGTACCAGGTTGAGAATTTAAAAAAAAAAAAAAGTTTTCCTTGGAAACTGATGATTTATTAAAATGGAAGTGCTCTGGAAATACTATTTTCTTTTGATGAGCTTCCACAAAACCTGCATAGTTACATGCCTTGTTGGCCTTATGGGAAGCTGGAAAGCTTGGTCACTGCCTGTGGCAGATCTTAGGTCAAATAAAATCTACTGGTACTCACTTTCCCCAAAAAAATCTGGACTGCCAAACTCCTGAACCCTCCTGATTCCTTTAGTCTAGGGGTTTTGTTAGCCTGACAAGATGTCAGGTATCAGCTCAGGATGGGGCTGATGAGATCCCACCACTCATGAGAGACAGAACAGCTGCCGTTATTAAATGCATATTATCCCAAGAAGTGTATTTCATTTCTTAAGAACCATATCCAAGAGTCTTCAAACACAGTATTTCAGAGCCTTGTGACATGATTTCCTAAAAATTTTAAAATTGCAGAGTGATGAAAATGCAGTTTTCTAGACAGTTCTTGAGCATTCAAACAAGAGAAAACCTCTTGGCTGTCACCTAAATTTTGACATCTGACAAAGTCTATGAAAGCCTTTGGAGAGATTTCTACGGGTTTTAGTGGATTCTGTCTCTAACAAATAACAAAACTAGCAATAAATATCAGATGGCCTCTTTAGGGAAGGCAATTTAATATATTCTTACTTGTCCTTAGAAAGGAATAGAAATAATGTGTGCATTAAAGTAAAATGCAGATAATCATTTATGTAGCTCTAAGGCTGTGCTCATCTAAAGTTAGGGGTAAGCTTTTAGCCAATAAAATATACAGAGGTACAAAGTAAAGCAATGCTTTAAAAAGTCAATTACATAAATCTGGTCTAGTCTACAAAATCACCAAAATTCACGTATTTATCATACTTACACAATATTTTCATGGCCTCACAACTCATGAGGATGATCCTTCCAGCCTAACTTTAGACATGTATAAAGAAGATGTCTAGAACTGAAGTAGCCATTCTAGTGTTTCTTAATATAGTCAATGAAAGGAAACAGGTATATCCAGGGCATAATCCATCTTATCTATTCTACACACCTAGGTTAAATACAGGTTGCCTAAAAATAAGTGTCCATTTTAGAGACTTTATGTACCCTGCCCAGTCTCCAGCTGATACCACAGAAGATCTCACATCTCTTACATCTGACGCACGTGACATCAATTGTCACATCTGTTGGCCAGTACTACCTTTGTACCTTGGGGTGTCTCAAATTGCACTATGGTCCTTTGGGGAACTGGTGCCTACTCTTGCACTAGGATCAGATGTGTTACACCTCAACGATGTCCATTCTTTTCCTGACTGGCTTTGAAGGCAGCTTATGGACAACACTTCAGGCGTAGGTATGTACATTGAACACACCTGCCTTTGGTGAAATGAATTCCACCCTGAATAGTTTACATCACTTTTCCTTATAGTCTTCTAAGTAATGTAATCATCGATTTTAATGAATGACAAGGTAAAACTTACTAGCATTCTCTCAGTTGCAATAAAAAATCCCCTCCAGTGCTATAAAGTATGATGTTTCACTGTTATGTTGTATGCTTATAAGAAATACAGCTAATAGCATTGGGGTTTATTTTTGCTTGCAATTGTAATAAATATATTTTTGTATATATATATGAAATAAATATATATTTATAAATATATTTATGAAATACTTCTATACTAATGGATAAAGTTATTGGATTTGAGATGGCATGTGCAACAATTTATTTTTAGGCTTTATTGTTAGCCCTTATTTATTTTAGACTTTATTTTTAGATTTACTAGAATGTGAGTTTTACACATCTTTAATTAATTGTGTTGAACATGACACCCATGAATAGTTTGAAAAACACACAAAAAAATGGAAGGAATTTTAGGTGCAAATTTTGATGCAAATTTTTCTGGTTTTGCTTTTCAATGACTTATTAAGTATCCCTTAGAAACACATTATAGCACCATTAAAGGACGCATTCTGACTTTATTTGATTTTATGCCATTATGACAAGCTTACATCTGTATTCTTCTGGTTTCTTTATTAAATATATCCATCCTGTTTTTCTCAAAAGCAGGCGTAAAATGAATACTATTTTAAATAGTTAAAGATACTTTGGGCTGTATTTCAGAAGGCAACTGAGGGTCATGGGTACTTTCTTGCCTAGATTATCTGAAGAATCTGGATACACTGCCAATAAAAATGGTAATATAGGGACAATACAATACTACAGAGTTCTGCGGATGCACAAGAGTCAAAGGTCACCTGAAATACTAATGGGAAAACAAACTCAAGTCTTCTGAGGCTCAGTCTACAGTTCACTACGAAACAATGTTTCCTTCTTAATTAACTCACTTTTTTTTTTTCAAAATAGGTATGGTTTTGGTTGTTTTTTCCAAGCTGTGAAATCTTCCTAATTTCTTTGGCACCTACCATGCAAGAACTATTTATAATTACCATGTGATGGGACTCAAAGGAGAAAAAATCAAATCTACCTGAGTCTCTTTAGTTTTCACATACAAGCTTTGTTATCCTTATTCCATATTAGAATATGGTATGCTTATGAGAACACAAAGATGAAAAGAAGAATAGGATGTGCAGAAACAAATGTTCTCTGGCTGATGATCATCAAACCAGAGTTTCCAACTGAATGAAAGTAGGCAGCTGGATATGAGTGCCAAGCAACAATTTTGAGGAAAATAGAAAGAGTACTTGGTGTTATAGGCCAAATTCCCCTCTGATAGAAAACCACCTGACTCCACTGAACATTAAGGACCTATATTATATTAATGCATTTTAACAGGAGTTATGCTCTTGAAGAAGCCTTTCTACTTTACTCTGATTATAAGCAGCTGAGATACAGTTTTCCATAGATTACCTTGAGAAAAATTTTATCTCACGTGACAGGAATTTGCAGTCAAATCACTGACTCTAATTCAACTTGGGCACTTCAACTATTCTGTCTGAACATAACACTGTCTCTAGTGTCTACATCTGCTATCACCTTCCTTTTCCTATAACTCAAGAGATGCTGTAAAATGATTACACTACAGGAAACTTCTAGCAGCTGGCTTTGATTCACCCTAACTGAAATTACTTCAAACACATTAAAGTTTACCTGAAAAAGACCGTTTTTATTGAAGAAAGTAAATTGTGCCCTGGATATAATTTCAAATTCATCTTGACTTAAATTATTCAGTAAACTTGGTGGCAGAACAACAGAAGCGAAGGTGTTTGTCTGATCCTTGTCAAAATCTATCTGTGAAATAAAACCAACAGAAGAACATGTTCAAACAAAACGAAACCATCCATTGTCCACAAATGCATTCACACCCTTACACAAAGATATCTAAACATGGGACTAGAACCAATCAACACTAATATGACCTGCACCTATGTAAAAGTTGATGCAATAAATAAATTAAAAAAAAAGGCTTAGGAGGTTTTCCCACCCTTCTAGTATGAGATCAGCCTTTCGCTACAAAAAGGTATTAGATAAAACAAACAAACAAACTCCTCCACTGCTATAATGATGATTTGGAAATAATGAAACGGCAATAATGGCAGTCATAGTAATTTTCAGTAACCTTCAAGATACTTTTCCTCATACCAGACAATGTTAAGAACTGAAAAATATGCTCTGACTCCTTCTTTCTTGAATTGTATTATTTGGCTTGATCTACACATCTGAGTTAATTATTTTATGAGCTTTTCTACTTTCTCTGTTACAGAAGAGAGATTTAAAAATTATTAGTGTCACCTCTCTGTACTTATTGTGTTATATAGCACAAAAAACCCACTTTCTGTCATCAATAGAAGCTTAATCTATACTGTCAATGTGTCAAAGAGCTGAAAGCCCTCTATGGCACTGGGATATAACAAATGAACAGGAAATAAATGAGGATGAAAACATGCATTTCATTAGCTACCAGGCAGAAATTCTATGACTGCATGCTCTCCCACCACGGCATACTGAAAGTGTGCTACTGTATCCATCCAAGGAAGGGGAGCAAATCATATCACAGTGGCTCTATAGTAAAAGTGTTTAAGAATTTTACTGTGAGATAAGGAAACTCACACTTCTGACTTCTCCAGAGGCAACTTGGTCATCTATTTATGCCTCTCATGATCAGTCGCATAATTCTGAAAGCACCATTAGCTAATAGAAAGTTAAAAGCCATAGGCTACTGATAGATTTATTTAACTTCTAAATTTTCACTGATTTACTGTGAATAACAGGCGCCCTTGGAAATTAGTAAGAAGTGGTTCATAAATATCTCCTGACAGGGCTAAATGCAGTTAAATAAAAGGTTTCCGAAGGATAATTCTGCCACATTAAACAGAAAGCGCGTGCGTGATAAAGATATCCCATTAGTATTGTCTGCAAATAGAGTAGGAGAGGCTTCTATAAAGAAGTATGGATATATTACAGGAACAATTTAATAATATGAATCACCAAAAGCTAACTTAGTGAAAAGTTTGGCAAGAAACAAAGACACAGGGGACTGAAATAGAATCTTTCCACATTGCCACGGATACATTTGCTTGATATGTACTTTAAGAAAAAAATATGAAATAAAATCTGGAAACATTCTGACATACAGCTTGAAGAGTTTAATGCTCCCTGATGAGCCTGGGATAGATCATCACATCACTGGTGAAAAACCTAGGCTTTCACAAGGGAATCTCCCTCCAGCAGGGATAGCAAGTATCTTTCCTGACAGGCATGGAAAATATAAATGGTGACCACAGCTGCTGCAGACTCTTCTGGTAGGAAGGATGCTAAGAATTCTCAATCAGCTGTTGGAAATGTGAAAGTCTGAGAATAAACTCATGTTCCAATAGGAACATTATAAATAATTTGACGGAGTTTGGATTTTATGATTATTTAGACAGTGCTGTAACAAATGATTCCAGGGCAAGAAGATTCCTGGATGTCCTCAAGCCACAGATGGTAATTCTTATTATACATGTGAACACCCCAAACCTGGCTTCAGAATTTTTCCTTTCCTCTTTCCATAAATACAGGATGAAATCTGGAGGAGAGATGTTCCTTTGATAACAATCAAAGAACAATCAGCTCTTGAGTTTCACTAATAAGAGAGCTAAACAAAAGTAGATTTACAATCATTAAAAATTTCTAATAAAGTTAATTCAAAGACATTTTAGCCAAAATATCTACGAATATAGATATGTGAAAACTATTAAATTAAATCAAATCAATTTGTATCTATTTAAACCACTATTTGAGTTTTGATCCAAAGTCTATATACACAGCATGTAAAAGGCCTGCAGTCTATTATATTAGTACTACTTTCTCTAGCACCGTCATCATTACTGGTTTTGATTTTTACAGTCTATAAAATGATCTGACATTAATTAGGATCGTTGCCTTGACAATTTGCAGCAGGAATTAATTTGCTTCCATAAGATGCTTCTACTCTAGTGATTAGTCTTTAACTGTTTTCATAATGCCATGTTTTGTTTGAATTCACTTTTGGTTCCTCTGGCTCAAATGAGAGTAGATTTTATTTCTTTTTCTGTTGAGTCTTTTCTGGGAGTTTCTCTCAGTAAGGCTCACTGTATTTTAATGCTTAGACTCCCAGGAAACTGAGATTACATTACCTTTGTCACAGACTTCTTATATAACTGTGAAAAAAAGCCACATTGCACTACATTTTTAAAAGCATTTAGGTGCCATAAGATGCATACAGGCATACAGTGAAATTTAAAAAGTCTGGGCACCTCATTGCTACTGATTTGAAGAGAACCTATTGAAAATCCCAATAGGTGCTCATGTGCATCTCAAATGCTATTTCATAGCTTTGAGATGTTCGAGCTTTTCTATTTGTGAAAAAAAGAAGAAAAAAAATTTTGAGGTGATGACAAATATCTTAACTGTAGCAGACTGTCTAGATACTGTAGCACTGAAGATCACTCTGCATTTTGAGTGATACATGTTTCCTTTATTTTTCATGTCTAGGCTAATCAACCTCCACATGAATGTCTTGAACTGCCTTGCACATCCCAAACAGCACAAACTCATCAGACTATGTGTGGACAACTGGATCAGCCTTAGGTATCTGTTAGCAGCAGATGTTTAAACTATACTGGAAGGTTGAAGACTTACTGTATCTGCAGAAATCTACATGTAAATGCCTACATTTAGATGTCTTATTCTAAAGCTGAAGTGCATCAATGGAGTTGTTAGCTAGTGTACAACGGGTAATACAGCAGACTGTTAAAGATTATTTTCCCTTTTCATTAGTAAAAAAAAAACAAAAACAACCCACCAACTAAAAAGGATAAAGTCTGTTCTGGATTTGTTAGCAAATTACTTTTCATCTGTATGGAACATGTGAGTTTATCTGGGTTTCCTGTCACTCAAGGAAATACTACATTAATCAGTCTGGATGATTGCAGGAAAAAGGAAATAGAAAGTAGGGGGAGAATTGGGAGCTGTAAGTGGTTTTATAGGAACCACAGTAAACACACTTAGAACAACAGGCACATTTCACATTCAAATACAACTGCTTGTTCCATACCTGGAAATCAGATGCATTATTTTGTGGACTGACACTGAAAGAACCACCTTTGAATGAAGTTGAGTTTATAGAAGACACTCCAAGTGCAAGGTTTCGTGTTGAAATACTCATGGACGGTCCAGTGAACTGGATCTTTAAAGCCAAGGCATCAATAGTTTTTAGAGCTCTAAAACCAGAAATAAAATTATTTTAAAAACTGAATACAGAAAAAAACTCAACCGTGCTCTGTAAGATCTCTACATTTAAGATGATCCTCTTATTATTATGTTTCTGTCACCCATCTGTGTACTCACAAAGAGAGTGTCAGGCTGTAAATTTGTGCATCTCTATTGAAAACAAAAGCTTTGGATTGACAGAAACTATCTGACTATGTATCACTGGTCCTGAAAGAATTTTCCAACAATACTTAGACCTGTGCCACATTATGTATCAGGAGACATCTCTTCCATCCAAATATTTTATCTTTGTCGTGCACATAAATTTTAGTACAAGAAGAAATATCTGTGTATCTAATTTGGAAAATTAATTTTGTTGAAAATCAGAACAGTTTGATTTTTGTGCTGCAATTGTTTGTCTATATATGGAAGGATGAACCTTTCCAACCTTGCAGTTGCTCTCAAAAACGTCTCAAATGCATAAATACTTACTCTGAAGATGATGCTGCCAATACACTGTCTGAACTGGTTAGAATATTGGAAAAAATTGTCACTACAGTAGAACCCAGAGATTCATCAATTTCTTCATCATTCACAATTTTTTTGAGCTTCTGCACAACATCATTTACTTTGTCTGAGGTTAGCTGCTGCCCTTCACCAGTGAGATTCAGAAGCTGATTGGCTATATCAGCTGCATTTTCTGTAAGTATACATGTAAAAAGAAGTAAAAAGAGAAAATAATGCATACTAATCCTGAAGTAATTCAGACATAAAAATTTTTATCCTCATTGTTGAAAGCTAGAGCATGTTCTGTGATACATGTAATGAATGTAGATTTTACAATTTTATCAAATTATAATTCTATGAAAAAGTATATAGAATCTGCTGATTATTATATAGTGTTCTCACTGGCCGTGTTTTTCTTTTCCTTAATTTGATGTGAGTTTGTAAATGAGAACTATTATCGAAAGGGCTGATTGAAAGAGAAAAAGAGGAAATCAGGAATAAAAGGTGTATTTTATATTTTTTTTTCCTTATGCTATCCTTTCTTCACTCTCGAAGTGAAACAAATGCATCCAAATTCACTAGTACTGACAAAGTATCCACTCTTTTAAGCTCTGGGGAGAAAGTCTGACTGCACCGCAAATGTTTCAGTTCCTTCAGAGAATGGTACTCTTACTCAGAGGGTTGGCAAGCACAACACACAAGCAAATTTCATGAGAAGAATCTTCCTGGTAAGGAAAGTTTGATAGCATGTCCAATGGCACAAAATCAGTGTAAATCACATGTTAAACTGTAAGTTTGATGTCACCTAGACAGAAAACTAATGCAAACACTAACTTTTTACAATATAAAAATATTTGAGTTTTTGGAATTTGCAAATAAGATTCTGAAAGATCAGCATTCTTTAGTCTGCAACTGGCTGTGGTTTTTTAATGTTGTGTTTTATAATATACTTTCTGCTACATTTACTAGAGAATGTTCATTTTACATGAAAGAATGTTTTCATATAGCCTGACTGCAAGTACTCAGTGAATGAAGTTAGGTAGCCAGGCTCTCTAGGACTCCTTTATCAGCAGAGAAAGAAAAAGAGGCTTCTCCAAGAAAGCAATTCAGAACAGGAGCTTACTGTAGGTGCTCTGAATTACTTATGAGAGTATCATTCTCTTCACTAGCTCTGGCACTAAAAAAAAGAGGCCATAAAATTGTTGTCTATTTATTTTATTGCTCCTTTAAGGCCAGAATGACATCAAGGGGCATTCTGCAAACTGAGAATAAATCTGAAAATGTCTGATTGTAAGCCCAGTGAAGACAGTCGGAGTCTTTCCACTGGCACCTACAGGTGGAAACATTTAAAAATTTACCTGAACCTGAAAATCAAATTAAGGCAAACTACCACTTGCCCCTATTTTTGCATAAATTACCTGAAGAAACTGATTTATTTCATTAATTGGTATTCAGAACTTTTCATGGGTGGGCTGAATTCAACTTGGTGCACTTCCCCAGAGTTTAAATATTTATTTTGCATTGATTTTTCAGAAATATTTTAAACAACTTAGCATAAAGGAGGAAGATATTCTTCCTTGAAGTAACTTCCTTATAGTAAACAGTAAGCAAAGTCTACAAAACTATTCCTTTAGCCAAAGGCCAACCCAATATACTCACCTGTGCAATTTCTTAGATCAGGCTGGCCCCAGTAAGATGTATAATTCTGCAGACCCAAATAGCTAAGGAGGAAAAATGACAAAATTCACATGAAACACAACAGCAGAATCATGTAAATACCCAGACACAGCTCCAAAATTAAACACACTTTTTTCTCAGTTTTCTCATAGCTTGACAAAGGCAGGATGGAGAATGGGAAAAAGCTATCCTTTCACTCAGCACATGACAGAATAAAGCTACTCCACAGTTGATCACTTTTATACTAACAGCACACTGGCAGGTAACCTTCTACTGTGGGATGCACGGGACTAGAAGAGACCATTAGAAGAGGAGCTGCTTCTCTCAAAATACATCCCACTTGTGCTCATATTGGCAAAAGCTAGTGGAGGCAGAGGCAAGGAGAGCGTAGCACAGTTCAAAACACAGTAATTCTTTTTTATCAGAAGTGCTGTACACGGACAATCAGTGGTATTGTGTAGACCACAAATGAACAATAAAGATAAGCAATACTGGGGCAGAAAAGGCCAGAAGCCTTAATTTTTAATGATTCTGAGGCTCTGACATAAAAACAGTTTGACTTCTGCACTACTCACTCTACAATAAAAGCTGGTCAATCAGAATCCAGCAGTTCTTGTACAAGATTAAGAGGCTGAGGAAGTGAGTTAGTTAAATATAATGCTGGTTGCTTTCCTGTTTGGCACAGAACCTAAAAGCTGATTCATATCCATGTTGCCATATTGTTTTCAAAAAGTAAAAGATCTGGTCTTCTCAGAACATGTTCCATATGCAATGTGGGCAGATAAGACTAATATATTGCATTTAATGGTGATCATCTTAAATACTGAAGAAATTAATTAATATTGCATCATCATAGCCATATTCAAGGCACTCAAAAGAGATCAAAGCCATATTGTTTTGCTAATATATCAAAGGAAGTAATAACATTCCCATTTCACAAATGGGAAATACAGATACAGAGTCTAAATCTTTTGTAGATGTTCACAAAGAAAGCCTGCATTAGGGAAAATTTATCCTAAACCTTAAAAACACAAGTTCAAATCTTTAAGCATAAAGTTATCCCCACCTTCAATCATGACTAATTACTGGCAAAATGCTTGTTTCACAGAATTTCTTTTACTTTCCCTTAATGAGATGAGAGGTTCTGGATTAAACCAAATACATGTCTCATCTTCATAGATTTTTATTGAGAATTTCTTATACAAGTCAGATTAATAGTTGCGGAGTGGTAGCAAATATGAAACTTTGGTTTCAGTAACATAAACATCATGACTTGAAGAAAGCAGTTTCATTCTGTAAGAAGGTGCTATTTTTACAGTAATTTTGAACATGTATTAATTGTGGGTCTTGGTCAGGCCTACAGAAGTGGTAGATGAGCCTTTTTTTCTCATGAATGAAATACATGAAATACATACTCTTACTGAACACACATCACCTCTCACAACATAGAAATCATCTTCTTGAAATATGATACCAGTCAATGGCAACCACTACGGAGGATGCAGTTTAACTATACAACCAGACAGTTGCATTTGAAGTTCTGATCTTCTCAGATATTTGAACACCTACCAGGTTCTTGATGCAGTCTGAACGGAGCTCCCATAGCATAATGTGAAGTTGGTCACAGTTGGTCTGGTATCTGGCCAAAAATAGTTTGGAGGGTTTTCTTCAGCCAAACATTTTTCTGTAAAAATACATCAGCATTAATGGTAAACTTCTTAATCGAATCACCTTCCAGTTCTTGTTCTCAGTTCATCAAACAGTCTACAGCAGAAAGCTGTCTTCAAATGAAATGCCTGGTTGTTATCTATAGAGCAGTGGTAATGGAAGGGTGCACAACAGAGAACAACATATGCTGCTGGGGCTCAAGGGAAAGGATTGAACGTGCATGCTGCATCTACTTGTATTCCACCAGCCCCCACCTCCTCCCTCCCAAGGGAAGGGAAATCTCCAACTGGAAGAAGTTGAATGGGAAAAGATGAGAGCTATAAGGAGACTGATTAAGGGCAGCAGCTGGCAGAAGCACAACCAACAGGGTTGAGAAGTGGGCATGAGGGGCCTTGGGGAGTCCAAAATATCTCATTATAGCTCTGGCTGTGAATCATACTTCTTTATCCTAAAACTACCAGAGAAGCTGTCAGGAACTCTCCCAGCCACTTTGATCCAGACAGCAGAACACTGACTAAAGCAATCTAGATAATGGTATTTGTGTTAAAAGAGATACCTTGAGCATAGCTCTCTGAGATTATTGGAACAATGAGGCTTAAATGGACAATTTAAAATCTGAGACAGTAATACTGTTTGGAAATGTGCGATTATTTTAACACAGAAGATGCTTATTTGTGGACAAGCAAACAAAATCTGTTGTGTAACAAAACTGAAAAATACTTACCTACTGGATCAACACTCACAGTATGAAGCTTATATCCTCCTTCCATGGTCCCATTATTATTTATGAGCTTCTGTCGGATGTCTTCCTCTTCTAAATTGATGTTGTTGGTAGAATTATAAACTAGAAGAGCCAAAACCCCAAAACTGCAAGGAAAATTATCCGAGTGTTTGAGTCAGAAGAGCAGAGGCCAAATGTGTGGAAATAAAAATAACTGACAAACTCTGGTTTTCTGAGTATGGAACAATGTCACCAAGACAATGTTGCTCATTATCTGTAAATTAGTTTTTTTGTAAATTATTATTTTTGTATATATAGGACCATGACAAGGAAGTATGGTTGGGAAACTTCATCCTCTAGTCACCATTAAAGAAGCATCTCATCGAAAGAGCTAGGAAATGTTTTCAGAAGATTTAGATTATTTTAAAAGATATTAGAAGATGAAAGCATAAAGTTCTGAGTCCTAATTAAATTTAAAAGTCTGTTGGCTGATGGGTTAGGAACTTACGAGCTGATTCATCTCACCTTACAAAACTTGTCAGGATGGGACAAGTCATTCTCCAGAGGGTCTATCTCTCCACTGACTACAGATGAAGACTAGAAGATTAACGAAGAACAGATGCCTAACGTTTAAATGTCTAAATTTTGATGGAGTGAAAAACACCCTGACACACTTCTGAAACTTGTAGTCCTAATTAGGAAAGTCTAGTTGCTCAGATGAGTAATTCAAGTTTGAGCAGTAATAGCTGTTTTGTACTGTAGCCCACTGCTACTTTCTTGGGCATAAGAAGTAGTTCAAAGTGCCCAAGTCTCTTTCCTGTGAGAGAAATAAAACAGTCCCCACCCTTGTCCAAAAACATAGCTTTTCTGGAAGGGAAATAATGAACAGAAAATCAGTTCTAGCAGGACACAGGAAAGAAGCCCAGAGTGGAAGGCTCAGAAATTTCCTCCTGGGACACAGAAAACACACGTTGGAGAAGAGAATATGTCGGTACCCAAGAGCATTGCTTGGCTCCATCTAGTAGGAGGTGACGCCACCGAAGCACGGAACATTGGATCTCCATGGGAGCCAAAATTTGAAAAAAAAGAAAAAGCAAGCCTACTTCAGGCTGTCTTCATCTCAGCCTTGCTCTTAGATGCCCAGCACCCTGAATAAAGACAGACCTTTGCTGTGTGTGAGCAGTTCCTCGCAGCCTGTGAAGTGGCAGCACTGCCAGCACACATACAGTGATCAGGGCACACACCGAACAGAGCTGCTTTCACTGGTGGCCCCCAGTGCAAGAAAGCAGCCATGAGCTAAAGGGTCTTGCAGTCTACTTGAAGAAGTGTAGGAGAAAAAAATCTGCAGAGGCACTGTATGAGAAAGGGTTAGTAGGGCTTTTGGGTACCCCTCCCTCGACAGAACAGCACTTCCATTTCCAAAAATCTTCCGGAAAGACATCCCCATGATAACAACGCAGAGTTGCACTTTCCAGAGATGCCTAATCTGGTACAGCATAAAACTACAGGTCAGTGTACAGATGTTGCTCTTAGACGGCAGATTTAACCCTCTGAAAACTGAGTAACTCCAACCAGTAGTTCTGAAGTACTCTCATCAGTGAAATGGCATTAAAAGAGCTGGCATTAGAAAACAACCTCTCAGTCTAGGAAAAAAATTTAAAAAGAAAAGCAAAGCGTAAGCCTCATAAAAAAATCACAAATGTGAACTAAATACTCCATGCACTTCACTGTTGCGGATGTAAAGAAATAAGTAAATAAACATACACAGTCACTGACTGGTGGTTTGTCTTTTTTTCCCTGTTGAACACCAGTACACTTTTCTTTTTTCTTGCCATATCCACTGTTCTACTGGTAACATGTTGCTGGAGAAGGAGATAAAAATGCGACTACCTGCTGATTTGGCTTGTTTTTCCCCAGTGGATGTATTTAAGCAGAGAAATTCCAGCTATCCCTGGCCAGGTCACTCCTGCCCTGCTCCCAGAGATACTGAGTTCCTTTGGTCTCTGTGGAGTGTTTACCATATGGCAATAGCCTCAGTAGGGTGGGTGTGCATTAGCAGGCTTTTGCTGTATATCTCAGATATATTAAGAGGCACAATTTTATTATGACATGTATTTTTAGCAGAAGCATGGAAATTGCCTATGAGATTGCCAATTCCTTCAGCCCTCCAGTACTTCAGCCCCAGAGTCTCCTGGCACTTAACCATCTTTCCTAAAAGATTCTGGCTTCACTCATCTATTCCCTTCACTTTAGAAGAGGAAAACTTAATATACTGATGCCACTCCCTACCTCAGCACTTCGGCTGAAAAACAGAAGTCATAAGTGAACAGTCACCATCACTGCTATGCTTCTTATTGCTGGACTCCCAACTAATTAAAATGGTATTTATTACCCATTACATGCAGAGGGATAATGGCAACAAAACAGAATGAATAATGATAGATGAGGTAGAACTGGTCACAGTTATCTTGAACAGCTAAAAGGAAAATAATTGATTATGAAGCACTGATAAAAATAATCTGTTAAACCGATTTGTTATTTGTTTTCTGAGAAACTCTTAGACCACAAGTCATATATACTGTGTAACAAGAGTCTGTTCTATATTATGATGAAAACAATTTCTATAAACTTTTCAGAATGACTCATGCTAGTTTCCCAAAGTAAATAAATACCTTTTAACTTGACAGTTGACGCAATATATGAAGCTCAGGGCTTTCTTCCACTTTTGTCACAGTCAGACCCCAGAGAGAAAACATTTTAATGGTGAAGAACAGAATTCTTGATTTGGGAAACAGTAGGCCTACACTCAAATAAATGGCAACACTGCCATGCTCTGCCGGTGTCACCAGATTTGCTACACCCAACTTTACATCTTTTATTGTGTGCCATATAAAACCAGATAAGATTCTCACAGCAGTAATCAATTGTAAATTACACATCACCTACAGTAACCTGTACTGCTAGTATTACTGCTGTCAATATCAAAATAATGGACTGTGGTGTAGGTAAACACAGCAGGGATAAAGTATTTATGCCTCTCTCCTCTCTGACTGACATGGTGACAGCTGGAGCAAGCAGGAAAGCAGTGGAAGACCACGTCTATCCTACTTTCTCCTGGCCTGTTGAGCTAAGCTGGTTCAGAGAGAGGAGTCCACGAAGCTACATCCTCAGCAGAGGCACAGGAGGTGGTGGGGGCGCCTGTGCTGCCATGGTGCGTACCACAAAGCTGGCTTTCTTCTCCAGCAGCGTGACTCAGAGCTATTCCAGGACAGTGTGCCTACACACAGGCTGTGGTCTTGCTGCTACGCGATGCAAGGAGCCTGAAGGAAGGATTAACAAACCATGCAAACTGTGCAACAGAGACTGTCTCATACCTGAAGATATGTGGTTGATAATTAGCAATGCATATTTCTCCTCTCATTTCAGTTGTACTAGACAGGCTGAACTAATACTGAATTACTGCAGTTGTCAACCGGTTTAAAAAATCACTATTAATTTCTTTTGTAGTTAATGTACCTTGATTTAAAGTACATAAAGCATCATTTTTAAAGCATCTAAGTAATCAGGGAATCTAAATTTCCACTAAAAGTCACTGGGAATTTCATTCCTATCTATGCTGGCATATTTTAAAAAATTTTAAGATGTCAGCATTAAATTCTTTACCAGTCTTGCTGTTATGTTGAAGATGCATAGCTATAACTCAAGACTGGTAGCACAGGTAGGCCTACACGGTCACCTGTAAACACTACTAACTTCTTCACATTAACTGGATAGACAAAAAAAGAGATGACTATTGCTTAAGTCACTCAGTGAAGATGTAATACAAACAGCAGACAGAATGTTAGAAAACACACAGAATGAGACAGAAAGAAATATGAAAGTAGAGGGAAATTAAAAGCATTCTGCAAAAGCATCAGAGTTGTGGATAAACTTTTACTTGAGGTGATTCTGACTGTGATACCATTAAAATGTTCAGAACAGAGAGAAAAAACTAGGACTGGGCATAATACATTCAAAGTAATGCCAAGGATGAAGAGGTTCCCTTCTCAGCAGAAGGGGATGTTATAGAAAAACATAAAATCTGAGACTTCAGGACACAAAGCTAAAAATTGCAGCTACTTTTTTGACTACTTTTTAAGTTTTGACTCCTTTTAAGTTTAAAAAGTGGTTCAGCAATGGTCACAGCTGTCCCTTACTGCTTTCACTGAAGTTGAAATCAGGGGTAGTAGAAGTGCACCAGGACCAAATTGTTCCTAAAACCTCACCAGTAGAAACCAGGGAAATTTTAAAAATAGGAATAGGTATCGTAGAAGTGTCCATTTGTAACAAAAATAGCATTATTATTTTGTAACAAATAATTTGAAGTAATCTACAAAGAATGAAAAAGCCTAATACTTTACTCAGTAAAGATTCTTAAGACTATAAAAGCAAAATTACGCTGTTCTGATGTTGCTAACTCCTGTCTGAAACTATTACACAATCTAATCTGCTTAAGTTTTATCCCAGAGCATTACATTTTTCATTAAGAAACACAGCACCCAAGAACACAGCATGCAGCAGCCTGAATCTGCCTCACTGACACTGGTGGCAAAACTCCCACGGACTTCAAAAAAGCAGGACTAGGCATGGGCAGCTCTGACTTCCTGCTTTCCTCTTTATTTTCATTCTTAAGAGAAGTGATTTCTGTTTAAGTTTAGTAGTTTTTACATAGATTTCTACCACTGTGGTTTTTAATTTGGATGCGTTGTTTAACAGTACTAACATTAATGTTATTTCAAATAGCAAAAGCAACTGAACACAGGAAATAGGCCAAAACTATGACAATCAAGTAGCGAAAGTTGGAGCAAACATAATCTTATTTCTATGTTAAGTGGAGAAAAGGTTATGAATGAATTGGGGCCCAAATTCTCAAAATTGCTTGCAAAATAAAAGAAGAAAGGAGAAGCAGGGGAGCTGAACTGTTTAATAAAGACCAATTCTACTACTGAGGCAGCCTTATATAGTCATCTGAAAAGACCTACAATCCGTAGGACCTGTCTGAGAAAAGCAGCAGCAGCAGCAGTCATAGAAAGTTCTGACAAAGCTGCAGAGTCACAAAAGGCAAAGAATTAATGAAAGAAACGAAACACATTTATAATTTATAAAGTCCACAATTGGCTTAATTTTCAACACTTAGTACAAAATAATGGGGGACAAAGAAACAGTTATGTCCACAGCCCATTCTGAACTCCTTTATTTTGATCAGCTGCTCTCTCATTAAGAGACAGAAACAGTATGACCAGAGGAAAAAATTCAACACAGACATAAAGTCAAGTATAGCTGTGATAAAATTCTGTCTATTAAAGTAGTTAATAATCTACCAACGTGTTAGCTTAGTATACTGCTGTCACCCAGAGATCTCACAGTATTAAAGGTGCTGATAATAAAATGCACTTTTGGACTTGGTACTCTGTCTGTCTCTCATCACCATGTACATAAACGCATAATAAGCACACTGTACTTTGGATTTCTGCAGCTCATAGAACACAGCAATGAAAGAGTGACAATCCACTTCCATATTTTTGTTTTGTTTTGCTCTTCTCCAGAATGCAGTACAGTTTAAAATATTTATTTGGAAAACACCTATTTTTAACGTACCAAAAAAAGACGGCTTCCTACCTCCCACTTCTAACTTTTATTTTTTCCCTGAATCATTCTCCCTAACAATTCTTCCTTTTTCACTTGCAAGAAGACTAGGTGGGGAGACGAATAACAGAAATTCCTTCATAAGTTAGCAGTCTGGCAAGTAAGGGTTGAAGCAAAGAAAAATGCACAGAAAACGCTGGGAAAGGTAGCTTTGCTGGTTTTTTTTTTTTTTTTTTTCTTTTTAACTTTTGCATAAAATACTAATCCAAAAGGTAAGGAAGAAAGATGTGATCCGAATGATAAGAATATGAATTCATGTAACAAGGGGGGAAACTTCTCAAAGAGCAATTTAAAGGATTATGATGCTGCCCTAGAAATAAGAAGGCTATGTTCCAGAGGAAAATTCAGAAAAGAGAGATAAAAGTTTAATGAGTTAGACTAACATGTCCACTAAAAGATAAAGTTAAGGCCATGATATGTACGGGTTAGGTCTTAAATTTTAACTGTGGAGTGAAATTCTGTTCAGATGAACATGAAGGTAAATGGAATAAGTATTTAAAAACTAAGGGAAGTAGTGGAATGTCTAAAACTGCAAGAGACTTATTCTTGACCACCCAAAATGGAGAAATAAGAAAATCTTTGGACAACTAGTCACAGAAATCATTTACAGGAATATTTAACTAATAAGAACTGTATGAAATCACACTGTGAGCAAGTTACATACAAGAACTCAGCCATAACGTTTCAGTGCATCACCTGAAGAGTGAGAAATTCCATCAGGGATTAAAAACTTCCAACCTGTAACCTGCTAATTTTTTATTTCCCAAAATGTTATTCTGGTGTCTTGTAGGATTTCCTTAGAATTCTACCCAGGACAAATCAAAGTAAATGGAAAATCTAACAAAGTATCTTGAAAAAAGTGATGGGGCAGTAGTAGGAAAAAAAGTTTGTTTTCTGGATCTTCAGAAATTCAAGAGATTTCTTCCTTGCAAAATCTAGACACAGTTGTGTGAACCTTAAAGAACTGGAAACCTGGTGACTATACCCAGGAACAGTGAAGACCACTGGGAACCTGATCCTTCTTTTGTTTCAGAAGGGAAGCAATGTACAACAACAGATATATACTCAGAAGACCGAAAGGCGGGAGAACAACAACATTTCCCCAAGTTTCTCCTGTAAGAGGTAAATGATGCATGATAACATAAGCAAGACTTGAAAAACACATGAAAAAAATGGCAAAAAATCCTGCGTATATGTATTTCTATATATGTATATGCACAATGTGTAAAACGTGTAATTTTTTTTAGTCATATATCAAGCAGCTCAATTACATTTTTAATTATCCCTGGGTTACCCCAATTGGGTTGCTAGGTTGGGCAGAAACTTGACTCCTCTTTTTTTTTTTTTTTTTTATTTTCTAAGAAAACATGAACAGCATTACAATCCTGATTATTTGGAGAACAGTAACATTTTGTGTGACATGATTAGCATTTATACTAAATTATTCAGAATGATGACAAAATGCCATTTGGCCTTGACACAAAGTGCACTAGAGCCCATGAAAAGACTAGTTTCTCAATAGACCAGGCCTCCCTTGAAAAGCCTTATAATGTATTATGAACATGCAGTTCCATTGCCTCTGAAATGATATATGATCAACAAAGTAAATAGGAATGGGGTTAATTTCCCACAACAGTAATACATTATCCGAAGTATTTTAGTGCCACATTCACTGTATGCCAGAAAGAAAAGGGAAAAGGAAAGGGAAAAAGAAAAGGAAAGGGAAAGGAAAAGAGAAAAGGAAAGGGAATTATTAGAATAATTTCTCCCTCTTCACCTCCTTTTTTATATAGACCAGGAAGCAGAAACAAAATGCAGAGGACAGGATGATGGAAGTTCAGACAAGAAGAAATCAGGTGTGTATAGAGGAGAACAGATGCTTACAAGGTGGGCTCCTAGCCTCATAAAAGATGCAGGAGTAAGGATGGGGAAAGCTTTACATTCCTCAGCAGTTTTGGATTTTTGGTAAGACCTGAGGCATGGTCTCCACTTAAAAGGTTCTGTTGGCATAACAGTATCATTTAGAAGTGTGAAAAAAAATCCCACCCACATCACTACACCCTACTGTAAATGTAGGTCAAGCAGCAAAATAGCCCATTCAGAGGCTGGGTTTACACTACACCAGTTAAATGGTTTTGCCAATAAAAGCTGTCTTTCTGCTGTGGGTGTGTTGGAAGGAGATAGTACCTTCTACAAATCCTTCCACATCTAGGTAAACTCTGTAGAAAACTGGAAGCATCAGTAACTACTTCCTGATGGTAAACTGGGAATACTGGGCTATCTCTGAAATTAAAAAGCCTGGCTGTTATCACAGCAGTTTTCAAAAGTCAGAAGTTAAAAGTCCTTGACTATGGGATTTTTGTCTACACAGCAAACAGATACATCCCATACCCACTTGTTGTCCCTATGCTTTAGTTTCCTCTCCTTAATTTGGTCCTAAGATTCACTCCCTCCCCATATATCCCTTAGAAATCAGGCTGCTGCTTTCAAAGAAATCCCTTGAGGCCCAATTTTCAGGGGGTGTGACCCATCTAACTTTCTTTGGCTGCTTTTGAGGCTGTCCCAGCACCACTGCCTCCAAGCCCAGCAGAAGTCAGGAAATGAGAGCATATGGTAAATAGTTTAACTCACACTGGTTTGGCTTTCAATTCTAGCATGATTTTTCAGTGTTTTGCAGTTTTGCATCTAGTAAGATGTCTGTTAACTCAAAAGCCTCTGGTTCAAGAGAATAAATGCAGTGACAGTGCATAGATACCAGTGTACCAAAGCTTGTTGATAAAGAAAACTGGGTGTGACATACAATGTATATATGATATGTCTATTCAGTTCTGTGACAGATGAAACCTGAGCTCTGAAAAAAAGGATCTGTTAAGGTTTAAAGCTCAGTAGGTTTAAACCAAACCAAACACGATAACCAGTATTAGGTTTCTGAGCACATCCAGAGCACTCAGCTCACCAGCGGACATATATTACAGACTGGCAGCATATGCCCAATAATAGACAATGAATCCAATAATAGACAGTAAAGCCTGTTATAAAGTCACTTGTAATAGCAGCTGTTGATGCTATCAAGAAAATATCTTTTAAAATGTTACCTTTTAATACTTCTTTTTTCTCTTACTCCCTCTTTTGTGGAGCCAGGGTGGATACTATTTAAAAAAAAAAAAAAATTAATTAGGGTGAGCTAATTCTCAAAAGGAATACAGCATAAACATCTTTCCCCTTCATTTACCTGATATTGACCACATACACAGTGTAATTCCAGTTCTGGAAAGTACGGTTTAGCTGCAAAACAGGAAGACATTGATCACATGAATGGTGAGATGTTAATGAGGCTCTTTGTTGCTTAATACAGGGTTAGAATTTCACCCTTCTCCCCCTTGAGAAATCCCCTTCAGTTTTTCAAGGCAAAGAGAACATTCTCCCATTTCAGTGAGGTGATTGTTATATTAGATGTACAACTGGTAGTGAGAGATGTGGGCTTTTTTACTGACAGAAGGAATCTCTATAAGGTCATGACACACTGAATAGGTGAGTGCACAGGATGCTGAACTTTTCCTTTTCTCCCCCTCTTCCTCATCTTAAATTCTCAGGAACACTTTGATTAGAAAAGATTTACTCACAAAAACCTCGGGGTCAATTTTCACCTAAAAGTCTACAACCTTATGATGATCTTTTTTTCAGACTTTTGTACTATTTATTCTGAGTGGGCAATGGCTGCTCAGTTTTCCCCTGGGAGACACTTTTGCATACTCTGCTAGGGCCAAGTGACACCCTTCTAGATTCTTTGGCTCAGGCACCTATGTACTTTGCCTGGCTACCGCTGCTAAGAGAATAACCCTGGCAGGTATGGATGGCTGTATTTCTGGTTTGTAGATGATTACAGGTGTTTTTCTAAGCTTTTGAAAGCTGAAAGCCTCCAGGTTTATTGGAAAAAAAAATAATTGCCATCCATTTATGACATCATATTTTCATGTAAGTATGGTATAAAGACTACTTACAGATTGTGTGAGTGCCAGTATGTGAACTGTCAAAAAGGACAAAGAGTATCTGTGTTCCGTCAGGAGGAACTTTCAGAGGCAGGAACTTCAGGAATCCCCCACCCAGAGGGCCCAGAAAGGAGCTCATGTCTGCTAAAATGGTCTGAAAAAACAGAGGCTACTAAAAACCCCAATAACTGATCCATAGTGAAAGACTTTTTAAGTAGAGAATACTAAGGTAAATTGGAAAAGTCTATAGCCTCACATAAATGAACGCTGCCTTTTAAAAAAATTCTTTCTATCACAATATAACTTCAAAACCACATTAATATTCATATAGGTAATCACACAGGAAAGAAGACTTAACTTACCCATTCTGCAACTACATCATGTACTTTCGATACTGAGTTGGAGTTGGAACTAAAGACTGTTATAGATATTCTGTAGAATAGCCCACCTGTCCATTAAAAACAGCATTATAATGTTAGAAACCGAACAAATTTACCTTTTTAATGAAGAGACTTTAGTTTCATGATGCATATGAAGATTGAGTTGAGCCCCAGGTACAAGGACACCTAAAGCTCTTGTTGGCATTGTACAAGTTTGGAGTGAACAAGCCCTGCAAGCTTGGGCCCATTCTCACTAGTCCTATTCAATTAGAGAAGAATTCCGCCCCCCTCTATCTTTTTAGAGACAATAGAAATGTGACACAAAAACTCACAAACAATGTATGCATAATTAGTATTTTGCATATGCTTTTAATGTGGTGTGTAAAAGTAAGATCACAAAAGTGTCATGATTTAATAATCATAATTACTGAAGTCTGCAACACAGATAAGTTCTGTTCTCAGTCATATTGCTATAATCCAGAACTCAACCACTGCAGGTTAGACTTAAAACTTTATGAGATCACACAAAGCTCATCAATTGAAAGTAACAAGATAACTGGGGACAGAACTAGACGGGAGAAGGGATATTCAGTTCTTATTTTCACTGCACAGTCTTTGCCCTCAGGCCCGGCAATGGTCAGAGAGCAGAAGAACCCACATTAGCTTTACAAAACTGGCAGCTGAACAAACCATCTTTCAGTCACAAAATGTGTAACACTTGGCTTGGAGCAATTTTATATTCAGTAAAATTGTTTTGAAATGGTACTGGGTAAATATAAATTCTCTTTAGGCTCATGAGCTGGTAGGCAGCATTACAAGATTTCACATCTAATAAATAACAGCAAATCATCTCACAGCTCTGCTCTGTGTTAAAAGTCTATACTTTTCACAAGTCAAATTTTCTTCATTAAGCCATTAAAAATTCTGTCTGCTCTAGTTCAATAAAACTTCCCAGGATGTGGGGGAAGTTTAAGAGATTCTGGATCCATTCACTTGCATGTATGTGCACATGTGGCATTGCTTTGTTTAGGGCTGTTACCAAATGAAGCTGTGGGTCTTGATCACAGATACATCTATTTATGTAAATCTTACAGAGACACTACATAGATCAGAACAGAACATGACAACAGTTATACAGAAATGCCTTTCTGTCCCTGAATTGTAAAGGAACTGCTCTATCTTTCTGAGTCTAAATAAAAGAACTTTTATTGCAGGTGGAAGAAATTTAATCCTTTTACAATTTCATAGATAATAATTTTATTGGAGCTTGAAATAAAAGTATTTGGAAAAAAATCTGAAGTCAGTATATTCTAATGTAATTGGTTACTATCCTATTCATGAGCTGGCTTGAGTATTGTTCTTTCTTTTCATTATAGAATTGATCATATGATCAGTGAGACTAGTATGAAAATTCCTCTGTGATACAATAGTAAAGGAACAATTTCTTGCAGAAAGATGGTTTGCCAGTTACCTTCCTTGGTAAGCTATGATTAAATTTTAGAGATGAGTAGAATGAACTTGCGTGCTTTTTGATTTCTTGTCTTTTTTACCTCCCTTAACTTGACAGACACACAAATTTAGTGTGCAGTTAAATCTGAAGATGTATTTTAGTTTGTTATTATTACTGTGATAGTTTCAAATAAAATAGAGAAAAAAGTCTTTGGAAGTAGAAAATTAGACTGGGCAAGTTGAAACCACTTGCAAGACCTGGATCTCATTTATATGTATATATATATATATATATCTCTTATATACATATATTCAATTTTATATGTATAATGTACCTTTTATATGTGCTATGTAGATACACACATATAGAAAGTGTGCATTATATATATTCTCACATATTCATGTATAATCATATATATAATTATAATGTTATTTATATAATTATGTATATGGCCAAAATCACCTTAATATAGGAACATACAAAGTATTTTAAAAATCAAACTAGTAACTACAAACTAGTCAACAGCTTCAAGATCTCCACCAGATGGTGACCCAAAGCATGTTTTAATGCATCAAAAAAGAACAAGAACAAAGAACTAATCTACATTTTCAAACACTCTCATGAGACTGCAGGGTCTGATAGTGAAAACTGAAAATGATTTCTCTCTCTCCAAATTAAACAGTGGAAATCCCACCTCAAAATGTTGAATGAAAAAAAAAATATTTTTATGGGCAGAAAATGGATGAAAAGTAGCCAAAGATAATTTGAAAAAAAAAAGGAAAAAAGAACCTGGAAAAACAATTCTCCCTACACCCACCACCAACTATAAAAATATAACGATCAATGAAATACCAGGACTGTTGCTTCTTAATTCTATTAGGAAAATTATCCAAAAGTTTCTTTTGGAAAATCTTTTCCTTTTAAAAGGTAAATCCTCAAAAATATATTAATAAGTGAAAAACATTAATATAATCTCAAACAATAAAATAGTATACAATATATATAAAATACATGGCAACCCAAGATATTACCCTCACAGTCTCATGAGAGCTGTTTTAGAGAAGTACGCAAAAATTAGAAATCACGCATTAATGGTTTAAAATCACTAAGATGTTACAAATTCCCTTCTACTTTAAGTCAATTACTATTACAAATTTTTGCTAAATGGATCTATAGCTAAAGGATGAAAGCCAGCTACTTCTATGTTCAGTCTACCAACTGTCTATCTAATAGATAAGATGATCTGTTTTTTTTCTACATCTAACTTAATGGCTTGACATACTGTAGTTGACCTCAGGTTGACACAGGCAGCCCAGCTCAGTGAAGGAGTAACATAAACAAGATAAAAAGACTGCAGAAGAGGTAGTAAATTGAGTCACTGGTGGGTAAAGGGTAGTATTTTGGCTTGTCTCAGATGGTAAATTGGTCAAGGAATGAACATGTGCCAAAACTGATAGCTGATGGTATGTTACAGAAGAAAGCGTCATTTGGGACTGCGTGAAAGAGTGGTGGATTGCTGCTGCAGGTGACATCAGAGTGCCCTTCAAGATGTTCTCTTTGTGATGAATAATAACTCCACTGTACGAATATGACAAAGGTATCACATCATTCATTACTGCAGTTCTTGATGACTCCAAAATAGAAGAGAGATTTGCAAAATGTCTGTAATCAGCATTTTCAAAATCCAAGGCATGAGTACTAACAATATTCAGAGAAGACATTCCTTCTCTGTGCTTGCTAAAGTATCCATATGTCTCTCCTTCTGAATCCCATCTGGAAAGCCTCAATATGTTTGTTGATGTCAGAACAGCAGAATTCCTTATGTCTTCATTATCACCAACGATTTCTTGTTCTACTGTCCATAGAGAATATCTCAGACTGTCCCCTTGATTTTCAACAGAGTTTTGTCCTACACTTGGATGATTTATTGGTGTCACTGTTCTTGGCAAGTTTAACTCTGCTACATTCCACTGAGGGATCAGGGTTGGATAAATTATATCAAGATTGTTCTGAAAATTTTGAGGGAGTGGAGGTGTGGAGTAGCTGTTAGGAGGTAAACTGACTCTGAATTTTGAGTCTGAATGAAGAAGGTGTGTTAATTCCAAAGATAATGTCATTGGAAGGAACTCAGAACTCATCACACTGATGCTTTTTAAAAAAGCACCTCCATCTATTTGTGTTTTACTTCTTGCTTTATCGATAGTATTTGTTACAGCATCATTCGCTGACAGACTTTGAGACTGTGGTGATCCAAGTGTTCTTGTACTGTTTACCAGACTCTTAACTGGTGTATTGATCAAGAAAGCAGTTTGGTTATCCTTTAAACGTGAAGGCTGGGTTCCTGAATGTGTTGGAAAGACAGAAACAAGCTGCTGCCTCTTGTTTAGGAAGGTCATGTTGATTTGATCACTTACTATATCAGTTCCAACTTGCATGTGCAAACTATCAAATATAATTAATTTTTCTGTGGAGTTTTCAAGTACCTTATCAAAGGGACTGACCTGTACCCATATAGAGGGTTGACTCAAAGGTGCTTCCAGGGAAGGGAAAGGAAAGTCGAAATAAAATTCACTGTTGGAAGACACACTTAGGTTTGCAAAGTTCGCTGTTGACTGCAACTGTGATGTCTTGCCGTTACTTTCTGAAATTCTCTCTGAAAGGCCTGGAACAAATGAACTAAAGATTTGTGTTTCCAAAGCTGATGCATGACTAGAGAAGTTCATTTCTTCAGCCCTGAGACCTAATAATCTAATGGCAGATGTTTGTTCATAGATACTGTCAGACTTGGCAGGTGAAATGGATGGCAATCTCTCTGTTGGGGAAGAAAGCAGTTTATTAAATGACAGCCACCAGTTTTCTGATGGCTTCTTGGGAAACACTTGAGATACTTCTTTCAAATGATAGGAAACAGTCCAGAAACCTGCTGTTAAAGAAGGGGAAATATCTATATATTTTGTTGGAAAATCCAAGTAACCAGAGTCCCAGGAACTGCCAACTCTCTTCATGTTATCTGGCTCTAATACGGAAAAAACTGACTCTTCATTTTCATTATTATAATGAAATGCATGTAAATTGTTCTCCAGTACTCCATTTCTAAGGGTCTCACTTGGCTTTTGAAAATACACTGAATGTTTTAAATAATGAGACCAGTAATTGCTATTAGATACAAATATGCTGTCACTTTCCAAATGCATGTCTGTCAACAATTCTTGATAAAGAGGCAGGGTCGTTACAACATGCTTATATCCTGAGCTTGTACAGCCTGTTCCTACCACAAGTGATGAAAATGTTAGTAGTTCTCTACTGTGTCCTAGGACTGAATTTGTCAGCTGGATGTCAGGCATAAATTTTGTGTATTTTTTTTTCATGTTCTGAAAAGAAGTTGTTGGGTTTGCATACGGAATCTCCACAGAGGTTAAATTTGTAATGTCTCCTGAATGATGTTCCTTAATGTGACTAGATCTTCTAAACTGAAATTCACTGTTTGCTGCTAACATAGAAAAACTTTTCCTATCAGCATTGTCTTTTTCCATTTCTAGATAAAAATTTTCAGGGGCAAAGTCTAACAAATCTATCCTGCTTTTTCGGAATGATGATTTCTCCTCTGTAGGTGATATAGATAAGCTAGAAATAG
This sequence comes from Athene noctua, assembly GCF_965140245.1. Taxonomy (NCBI): domain Eukaryota; kingdom Metazoa; phylum Chordata; class Aves; order Strigiformes; family Strigidae; genus Athene; species Athene noctua. The sequence continues at coordinate 68,456,068 of NC_134037.1, read as the reverse complement.
AATGATGTCTGTCTTCTTGAATATCAGAGATGATATGATGGTGAAATACAGTCTCACTCCACCAACGGACAGGGTCCAAGATGTTGCTTATATGCATAAAACTGCTGTTGGAGGATGATATCCACACAGTTTCTTTTTTGCGTTCATAAGCAGTGCTGCTGCTGCTAATGGGAGAATGAAACGCTGACTCAGAGTCAGAATGATCTAGCCCATCTGCCAAAGTCCGTGCTAGCTCTGCATTAGAACTTCTGCTTTGAAGAACAGGAACTGCTGCATTCACAGAAGGTTCTGTAACAGCATCTGCTGCATCAGAAGTGCCATGAAATGAACTTCTAGAATCATTCAAAATATTTTCATTTAGTAACTGATTCACCACAGCATTATCTAAGTCATTTTTTTCTGTAAAAGCATCCAAGGTATCATTGCTGGTCTCCTCAGAAGCAGCTGATGTGGACATAGTTGGAAAAAACAAGCTGTATGTGTTTTTTCTCTCTGGGTTCTCATCTGCTGAGCTTTTACTGAAATGGAGAGGCCTTTGTTTCACTGGCCAAATAATTGGGGTTGAGATAATCCCTATGGTTTTGATCCCTTCTATCTTTGACTCTTGCTGCCTCTGTGGTCGTGAATGGGAGGATTCAGGTGAATTTCTCTTCATTCTGAAGATAACTGTAGCAGGAAGTCTGAATTCCTGCAGCTCTGTGTGTAGTAAGCCACATAGTTAATGGATTAAAGAAAATATATGCAATTTAACTGCCTGTTCTTGGCTGTCTGCTCTTGGTCTAAAAATCAACTTACCAAGAGTGGAAAATGGCGCCAGTTAGCTGAGTGAAAGTTTAATTTCCTTCTACTGTAAATGAATTTGGCTTATTTTTCTTAGTCCTTCCACCTTCTCTTGGGAGTTTCAAAGCCAAAGAAAGGACTTAATTGTCCGCTTTTATTCACACTAACATTAATAAGCCATTCAGTTCCTTCTGTACTTCGAAAAATCAGAGTTAACTGCTCATAGTGAACATAGCGTGAGTGGCTCCACAAAAAGGAAAAAAGCACAATTTGGAGGAAATTTTTAGTATTTTCTTAATTCTACAGTTTAGTAAATCAAACAGGCTGAATTCAGTAAATTCCTTCACATTGTCTACTGTACTGCCTGATTGCCAACGTACAAGAAAGAAACGATTTGCCAAGAGAAAAAAAAACTCCAAGAATTTTAAATCCTACAGTAACAACTGATGCATCTGGGGAAGAAAAAAAATCACCAAGCAAACCCACAGCCCCCCCCAGATTCTAATTAATTTCTGTGGAGCACATTGAAAAAATAAATCTTTATGAAAGATATCTTTAAGTCTCAGAAATCTATCTCTGTGTTGTTAATAATGTTTAACAACTATCTGTAACAAACGAATAAATATTTTGGCAGCACCTCACAAAATGATGCTCAGTCTCTAGGAGACAATGATATCATAGAATTTGAGAAAACCTCAAAAGAAATCCCTGCTTTTTTCCTGTGCTAATAATAGGCTCATTTACTACCTTATTTTTTCCCTTAATCTTTCTAAATGAAAAGTAAACGACATCTGATACTGTCAACATTTTCCCTAGTAAAGTCTGATCCAGCTCTTCTTGAAGTCAGTGGAAAGATTCCTGTTGACTCAGTGGAAGTGGCTTTGCTCCATAGGAACGATTCCACTTGGCTCCTGCGCCTGACTAGTGAGGAACAGACAATCCCAGCATACTACCACCCCAGCTGCACAAGCGGGAGCTACACAGTGCTTCATAATCTGCATCCTTACAACATTTCAACAGCATGGTTCTTTCTGGACCCTTTTTAAAAATCCCTCTCCCTTCCCTCATTCTTTGCATGGGTAAATACAATGGGTGAGTGACACAGAGTCCCTTTCCTACAAGAGACAGGTAAACATGATACAAATAAACACCAAGTTTGGTTCTGTTCTTATTTACACCATTCTTACGTGATCCAGTGAAATTACTGCTGATTTATTTCAGTATAAATGAGATCAGAACCGAGACATGACCCTTGACATTATGATAGTATGAAAAACACACCTTAAAATACAATAAATTTGCTCTAGACACAGTACAAGGAAAAATGTAACACAGGATTTCTTACCATTGTTTGGCTTATCGTTTCTATTAGTATCAGGCATGTTAGTGGTGACAGTGGGTGGTGTAGGAGTAGTAGCATTTACAGTAGCTGGTAATAAAGATGAGAAAGAGGTGAACTTGAATGAAATATGAATGTTAATAAGGTAAGACAAAATGGGAACAACGCATGACAACGTAAAATGAAACCATTTACACACAATGCCATAAATGTTAAATAAACATTATTTTTTCTGCACAAAGTGATGAATGGGTATGAACTGAGGTCCCAATCCTGCAACCTTCACTTTCACTGACTTCAGTGAGAGTTTTGCCAGTGTAAGTTTTACAAGATCAGTCCTGTACCGCTTTCATAAACTCAAAATCCTCTTATGAGAGCTTCAGATCCAAACAGCTGTGCAAAGACCAGAAAATAGATCTTGTAAGTTCTGAGATGCATGCACATAGAATATTGCTTGTGAAAAGAATAACTGTGCCTACTCAGGGACCAAAGATGACAAACAAATGGAAAACTCAAATGCCCATGTAAGGATTCAGTTAACTCCACTGAACTCCATACAATGAAGAGAATTAAAATCAGACTCAGAATAACAGAAGTGGAATATGTATTCCAAAAGCTTCGTGTAGGATCTCAGCTGTACTGTTCTCACTGACACTAACAGGAGTCACCCCACACATCCCTGGCAAATGTTTCCAAGGAGAACCAGCTAGAACACTTTTCAAAATCAGGGTGAGGAGCCAAAACTGCAAATTTTCCCCACAGCAGACTAGGAGGTTATACATGCTAGTGGAATCCAGAAGATCATGCCACTAAATTTTCTAACAAAACTTTAGAAAATAATTTAATTTTATCTAGCAACTTCCAGGGAATGCAAATCTGATATTTCTTTATTCCTGAAAACTCTTTTTTAAAATCTGAAATGGTTCAGTATAATTTCACAGTGTTAAATGGCTGTTGGAGATTTTGACCAAGAACCAACCTGTAAAGTTAAGCAAGTGTATTTTAGGGAATAAATTGTATTTCTGATTTTTTGTGAGGCTTTCTGAGTCTGAAATTCATAAACTTAGGTCTCATCTTAAGGAGTAGGTTCATGTTCAGGTTTCAGTGAAAAAAGAAATTTAGAGAAAGAGAAGGAGGAGTTGGACATTGCAGCAAACAGGTTCTCACTAGGAAAGTGACACCCTATAATACAAAAAAGCTGTTCTTCCATGAAACTTCAGAGCTATATTGTCTGAGAAACAAGTTACAAGGCTCCTTACTGATTGTATCTTACAGCCAGTGATGTTAAAGAAGGCATCTTCCAATGAATGAAAATATTTGCTAAGCATAATGGAGAAAACAGCTCTTTCATCAGACTGTGGCTGACATAATCTGGCATCTACAAACTTTGTTACTGGTGCTATTGCACAACATACAACAAACAAAAAAGGAATCCAAACTGGCCTCTCAGTTTAAAATAATATTGCAGTGCTGACAGAAACAGACAGACAGACATCTTTTTCTGATTTTCATTATGATGACAATAATGATGATGATGATGAACAGGGTAAATCTGATCTGTCACTTCCAAATTCAGAGAAGAGTATTACCTTCATGAAAGTACTCATAGCCTTTATTGAAGATGTGATGGTCTAAGAAGTTAAGAGAGGCAAGTCTGAAAGGTAGCATCTTTTATTAGAGGCAGTATCTTCTACTAGACAAGTTAATAAAGCTGGAAAAAAGGATGAGGCTCTTAGAAAAGCAGGCAACTTTCACTGTAAGTGTGTCTGTTTCTGCAGCCATTAACTGACCTAATGAAAGATACTCTCTCTCCTTTCACACGTGCCATTTTAACAGAGGAAAACAGAGTTCTTCCAAGAGAATACATTAAGTTCTTTATATGGTGGCCATATTATCTTTTATATACAAAAAGATTAATACTGAGTAATAGTTGCTGTCACATTTACCCAAGATATTTGAGTAGTAGTATTTAGATCATATTTTGCTTTGTGAATATGATGTCTGAAAATTACTGTTTGAAATCTGATTATGGCATTTCACTTTCCCTGTGGAGACCAGTACAATATGCTCCAAGAACCTGAACCAAATTTACCTCAGGAGAATCTGGGAAAAGTACATTGAAGACTGACACAGATCTCTTACTGGCTTCCCAAGCAGGGCACATTTTCCTTTTTGTTTTTAAGCCAGGTCTGATTTACTTGTAAATGTTGGTTTTGAAAGAGTTCTGAGACTTTCTCCTCCCCTTTTATATTTTATTCTCTTCTGTCTCCTTCTTCCATCATTCAGCCTTAAAAGAGTTACAGAGCTAGACATGTAGCAAAGGTACAGCAGCTGCTGTGATTAAAGTTTAACATAGAACGCCACCTCATTAGCAGGTCTGTGTTCAGGAAGGTATTGTGGAAATGGGCTGATGTTCATGTCATGCATTTTTATAGAACTTCAGCCTCTAAGCATAACAGAAGGAATTAACTGTCCTTGTACTTCCAATGATTCACATGGCATGGAAATCTGTAGGGTTCGCCTATTCCTTACATTCAACTGAGCTGACCTTTGAAGACACCTAATGAATTCTTCTATGTGGCTATTTCTGAACTATTAAACCATCACTAGGTACTGTAGCAAATATTTAATTAACTAGCAGCTTCTGTATTTTGCAGTTTAATGTTAAATTTTTACCTACTGATCTCAAAGTATCTAGTCTCAAAATAGCTTATTGGAAAAAAAATGAGTAACAGTCAGCTCCTTTATTTACAGATGTACCCACTTCTTATCCTGGTTAATATTTTACCAAAATGTGCAGGAGGAAAAGAGATGGAGAAAGAAATGAAAGTAGTCGATTAATTCAGTTTTGATATAATGGAGACTATTTGGAAAATGTACTATCAAGGGAGTGATCACATTTTTTCCACATATTGTATGTAGAGGACACCCACACACTTGATGAGACTAAAGAATTCCTTTCCTTGCTATTTTTTTATTGCAGTTCACCCAGAATAAAAAAAAAACAAACAAGGAAAATGAAGATTTCCCAAAGACGAAAATGTAAAAATGACCTGGACTTCTTACCTTGGCAAAGGCTTCCCAGGTTTGCACAACTGGTTGGTTCAATTGTAGAAGAGGGAATTAGGTATGAACCTTTAGAAGAAGAAAGTAAAATATTTAGAAAGATTTGGCTACTGGGCATAAAACTATCATATGTCAAAATACATTACAGTTTTCAGTGACACAGTCCTCTTCCTTATCTCTCTCGGTGGCAAACCTGATACTGCAATTTGCATATAAGACTTATGTGTTTTCATTTTCTGTTGTGGCTGAGGGATCCACGAAAATCCTGCTGACTTGCCAGGTGCAGTCACTTATGTATCCCGCCCCAGTTTTCTTATCTTTCACTAAATAACATGACATTGAATGCAGCTTGAGTGTAGTCTGTGAAATGGCTTTAAGAGGAGGGGTCAGTATGGCCATGGGATTCATGCAATCATCATGAGTAATAACGTGCACCTTGGAGGAGCAACCATGTTCCACTGCTGTAGCACAGGTTACCCACCACACACTTCTGAGTAATCTGCCTGTGACTGACACCAACCAGATAAAAGGCAATTAAACTTGTTCCTTTGCCCAGGGCGTGGGCGTGACTAATATTCTGGTATGCATGATTTATAAGATGATAATGTTATAAGTCTGTATCTCTACTGAATTATTCATAACAACATGCACATACTTAGATGATCTGGAGACCGAACCAGGGCATATGAGAATGACTATAGAAAAAGAACTGGTGGAACTACATTAATTACACTTATCCCAGCAGTTCAGCTGCAAATACAGCTGATTTTGCACCCTGTAGTGAAAATAATGGGCTCACAGAGCATGGCATAATCTGAACCTACTGGGAGTGTTGCCCTTTTAGCTTTCACTTTACCTCTTCAGAATCATACTGATCCAGTGTGGTTCTCTCATGAAACATTGTATCCTTTAATAAAATTAAACAGCTCCTACCCATCATCTCATAGATAGGGAAGTATTTCCTGTGATGCAAGAACAAAGATAGAGCATGGAGCCTTGACAGAGAAATCATGCCATGCCACAGATACCATTACATATATTGGTGACAAAAACAGGTCAGAATTTAAAACATGATCCTCAAAAAATATTAAAGCTCAGTTGTTTGGTTTTTTTTTTAATGGATTAAGAGATGCAGGCAACTTCACTTCCTTGGTAGACTTCCTATGGACTCCAGGAAGGATGTTCTAAGTGAATGTACTACCTCCTGAGTGACATTTTTTTTTCCCAAAAAAATATTTGCTCATGTTAAACAGTCAATATCGAAACCTGCTGTAAGTTATCTCCTCTTGGTTCTATATCCTGAAAAGATCACCTGGAAGTTGGCTTGGAGAATCTGTGGATCTTCATATTTTCTTCTGTGAGAATTTAAAAAGATTGTGATTTGGTGAAACTAAAAAAAATCCAATCCAACTTCACAAAACATTTAAATCAGAAGACTGTTGTACTGAGTTTGCATGGCAAGGTTTTGGTAGCAAGGGAGCTATACAGGGTGGCTTCTGTGAGAAACTGCCAGAAGCTTCCCCCACGTCCAACAGAGCCAAACCCAGCTGGCTCCAAGACATCACCACTGGCCAAGGCTGAGCCCATCAGCAACAGTGGTATCACCTCTGTGATAACATATTTAAGAAGGGGAAAAAAAATCCTGCACAACTGCATCCAGAGAAGAGAGGAGTGAGAATATGTGCGAGAAACAACTCTGCAGGCACAAGGTCAGTGAAGAATGAGGGGGAGGAGGTGCTCCAGTTCCCAGAGCAGAGGTTCCCCTGCAGCCCGTGGTGATGACCATGGTGAGGCAGGCTGTGCACTGCAGCCCATGGAGTTTAGCGGTGGAGCAGATCGTCACCTGCAGTCTGTGGAGGAGGATCCCACACCTGAGCAGGTGGATGCTCAAAGGAGGCTGTGAACCTGTGGGAAGCCCACCCTGGAGCAGGCTCCTGGCAGGACTTACGGCCCCATGGAGAGAGATGAGCCCACGCTGGAGCAGGTTTGATGGCAGGTCTTGTGACCCCATGGGGGACTCACACTGGAGCGGTCTGCTCCTGAAGGGCTACACCCTGCGGGAAGGACCCACAATGGAGCAGTTTGTGAAGAACTGCAGCCTAGTGGGAAGGTCTCACGTTGGAGAAGTTCATGGAGAACTGTCTGGAGGGAACCCACGATGGAGCAGGAGAAGAGTGTGAGGAGTCCTTCTGCTGAGGAGGAAGGAGCAGCAGAGACAACATGTGATGAACTGACTGCAACCCCCATTCCCTGTGTCCCCCTGTGCTGCTGGGCAGGAGGAGGTAGAGAGTATCGGGAGTGAAGTTAAGCCTGGGAAGAAGGGAGTGGTGAGGGAGAAGTGTTTTAAGATTTGGTATTATTTCTTATTATCTTACTCTGATTTGATTGGTAATAAATTAATTTTTTTCCCCAAGTGAAGTCCGTTTTGCCCATGAGGGTAATTGGTGAGTGATGTCTCCCTGTCCTTTTCTTGACCCATGAGCCTTTTGTTATATTTTCTCTCTTCTGTTCAGTTGAGGAGGAGGAGTGATAGAGCAACTTTGATGGGCACTTTGTGTTGAGCCAGAGTCAAACCACCACAACTGTGTACTTTAGAGAGGAATATTTGCATAAGCTTTTTAAAGTTTTAATTGGGTTGAATTCTGGCCAGACTAGACTTTCCCTCAGTGTCCACTAAAGAAAATATAATGATTTGGATGCAAACAGATACTTGGCATAAGCTACTTTATGAAGCCAAGTGGCATGGTCACACTTTGTGTGGTATATCTCACTCACTTCAAATGTCTGAAACTCAGACATCCATATCTGCTCGTCACACTAGACTTTCTTTATAGTCTGTGGAGAGGAACAGGCACCCCTACAGCAAAAAAACTTCTGACTTCACTGGGACATCTTCTCCCGTATAAGATGCACTGACCTTTGGAACAGCCTTTTTCATTCTACTATTCATAAACAGCACCGAGGGCAATTAGGTCAGCCTGAAACATCATTCAGCTGCCTAAGACAGATCCTACCCTGAGTTAAATCTGACAGTGAAATCAAGAATTTTTCTGGTCTTTAGGAATGAAGGTCACATACAAGGTGTACATGAAGCAAATGCAATCGCTGGCATAGAGACATGTGGCCATGTTACCCTTAAAACGAGTAGATCATATAGGTATAGCCAGTGCAGCCTTCAAAATAAGTACTAGAGGTTGATTAAATGCTCGTCAATTTGCCTGCACTTAGTTCTGTACTGGTATTGTTACACCACTATTGTTACCTAGGCTACTTGTTTTAAAATTAGCCTGGATACCCAGCCTGTGTACATATACTTTTAAATGCAGGCTGTGCGAAGGTACAGCAATAAAAACAGAATTCTGTCAAGTCTTACAGAAACACCCCACCATGATTACACAGCTGTGAAAACATTAGTCTAAGGAATAAACTAGGAGAAGGTAAAACTATGAAAAGATTATCTGGAACAATTTGCTAGTGTTTTTATGCTCTGTAAATCTACTTGTAAAAGCTTTGTCTGAAAAAACATGAAAATACAACCCCTTGAAAAATGTAGGCACTGTTCAGGCACAGGTATGCAAGATCACTGCTAAATGCTTGGTTTGGTTTTTAAGCTACATGCTGGAAGCATTATTGGAGCTGTGCAAAAAACTCTTTTCTGCATAAATACTTCTACTGCTGCTAAATGAACCCTAATCAGTGAAGAATCATCTCCCCACTGTGGTTGATAGCCTGACTCATCAACTTTCCCGTTGAAGACTGGTTTTACAATGAATGCTTTCATTCAAGAAGATGAAGGGAAGAAAGTTCTAACAATTCCATCTATGGGATTAGTAACCATTTTGAAATGGCACTGCACCCAGTATTTTCTTTTACGAAATACACTGGTTCGGGAAAGCCTGTATCATAGGGAGTGATTTAACACCTTCAAAAAAACAAAAGACTGACTAGTGAGTTAGTTTTCTCATAGGCTTAGCTAGAGAAAACAACAATGCTTATAATACAGATACACTTGAAGTGGCTTGTATAGACACCTGTGCCTAATATACAAATGCTAAAATACATTTTCTAAAATAATGTTCTGCTGTAAGGAAACCCATTGAACAATGACATCCCAAGGAATAAAGCAGTGGAATGAAAATAAATGTATTGTTTCTATGACCACAGCTATGATACTACATTTGTGTCACAGGACTGTACAGTCTTTAATGGAAAGAAGGACAAGACCTGTACTCCACTCGAAATGAGACCTCAACATTTACAGATGTCTTAGTAGGTTGTTTAGTAAAAGTTTTGTGGTAGTCTTCACAATGTAATAGTATAAGAGGATTTTCTGCTAAGTTATACTGTCAGATCAGTTCATACTGATGGAAAAGCAACAACTTTCTTGTCTAGAACACCTTCATTAGTCATGTTCAATGTTCAGATCAGCCTTTTCTTTGTTCTGGTCAAGGGGTGAGGGCACTTAGTTGCTTGTGTTTTATAGAGATGTTGCTTAAATTTTTTTAGCAGAGGCATGCTGAGAGTTGTCCCACTGAGTCTAGCTGTGAAGGAGTACCCATGTTTTGGTCTAAATAAGCTAAAGCAAGATGGCTCTTTTTAGCCACCTTAATCCCTCATGAGCAATTAGATACAGAAACTAGCATGCCTTAATGATGCCAGCTTCTGTTTCAAACTAGGGATTCTCAGAGCGCTGGCAGATGCTCTGTCAGGAGATGCTTATATTGACATTATTTAAACTATGTTTAAACTAATAAGTAGTAATGTGTCAGGGGAGCAAGAAGGCAAAATTGGAGAGGACATCATTAGATATGAAGAGACCTCACAAGGTTCAGAAAGAAACAATATTTCTAACTGTTTACTTCGACTTTTTTTGTTTAACAAATGTGTATTTGCTCAATAGGAAGGCTCAAACTCTGTGGACATGGAGTTTGATAGCAACCAATTTTCACAAGCATCATATGTGCGTGTATATGCTACTCCTGGCTATGATTCAGATATTCCATCATGCATTTTATAATTCTCCAATTATGTCTAAGGTTGTTACTAATCAAAACATTCTTTCTTAAGAAAAAAAAAAGACTAATAATACTGGTCCAAAGTCACAAAGATTTTACAGTTTTGATGATTTGTTCCAGTAGAAAATTGTCAGCCTGCTGTAATAACATATACATACATAACAATTACGTCTGGACACTTATGAGAATGAAGTGTCTGAGCCATGAAATGAGAACAGGTTGAACAATGTATTGAAATTTATCCTCTGGAGAAATCTACAGGAAGACAGACCTTCAGTAACTACCAGTTAAGAGAAGGACTGATAATACATCATCAGGAAGATAAAACCTGATGATTTTGATCTAAAACTGTTCCTTCCTGTCTGCCTCCTCTTATTTACTCTTTTACTTTTCGTTCTCATATGCATTGTTGTTTGTCACTGCTTTTGCTGGCTCTGCACACACAGCATGAGGCTAGCAAGTGCTCCTTCTGGCTAATAAAAGAATCAAAGGGCAGGTACAAAAACATTTGCTGAATGATTAGTTAACACACTTTTTTTTTCCCCAAGAGACTACTATAATCTTACTTGAGGCTTGCAGGCACTTGCCTGTCATCCCCATTTCATATCAGTAGAAGGTCAATAAACAATTTAGGAAAAAATTTGATCTTCAGACCAACTGCAGCAGCAACTCAATATACCTAGGGGACCTGTTCTTCTCCCTTAGGGGATGAACTCTATATCCTTTCACAGCCTCTGTGTATGGCAAGAGTTGAGCTAAAGTCTAAGAAAGGTAACACCTAGTTTCTCTTTCACAGGAACTTTTTTTTTTTTCCCGTGTTGGTATATGATATGTTCAGCACAATGCAGGAGTGTTGGGGGAAAATAAGCAAAAAAGATTTGGCAAGCATACTCACCACAACTCAAATTGTTTTCTGCTTTCAGTGCTGAAGTTGGAATACTCCAGAATTCATTTTCCCAGTCTACAATGTTTCCTTTCACATCGCAGCTGAGGTTGGCCAGTGTTTGCGCATTCATGGTGAAATTCCAGAGGCGGAAGTTGTAAATGTCCCCATTTAGAGAACTCACTTCATTGCTATTAGAGCCCAGCACCAACCTCCCGTTTCCAGGGATAACTTTGCTCAAGATACCCGGACAGTACGCTATATGATAGGTGCTTTTGGCATATATACCTATACTGCCTGAGAAGCTGTCCCCTACGACACAGAGCTGTTGAAAGGTTCCCGTGAAAAACTCTGCATTTCGGGGAAATGCGTTCTCAAGGATGCACTGCATGCCTGATATGGACAGAAAATGGCCTTTTGTGGTCTTCCCAAAGCTGAAGACTTCTGTTGACAACTCATCGGTGTAGGAGAAAACCTTCCAGTCGTCGTTGTCATCGCTGCTGCCCTTGGTGGCTTCAAAGCACAGTGTAAACTGCCTAAGCTCTGGCACTGAGACAGTCTCTGCCACAGACACAACATCGATGTCGGGAACCTGGGGAATGATGACTTTCTGGTTCCTCAGAGACACGGCAACTAGAACCAAGAGGAGATAAATAAGTTAACAAAAAAGTAAATTCATCATATGGAAATAAAGGCAGACTGACAGCTGGAGTTAAAGTAACATTTATTAAATTCATCAGGTGGTTTTTATCACAGTAATAAACCAGTATTACACACGAAGAGGAATCTGGCTTGGGAATGCACTCAGCTGAAAATATCCAGAGTTCCTTTTCAATGCCATGGAGAAAGCTGAGCTACACACAGTTAACAACCCCTCAGGTTGCACTAAGAGCAATATTAGGACTTATTACCTGCTAATGTCCAACTCTGCCCCAGCTCACTTTATAAAAATTACTACACATTAATCTAGTAAGGATGTTAGGCAATGGAATAAACCAGTTATTTGAAAAACACGGTATGACTTGTGTTTAAGACACATTTTACTTACTTGTCTGCATAAATGCATTACACCAGAAAAGTTCAGGCCTTGCTTCTTTTAAACATGGCAATAGAAAAAAGCTCCCATTACATTCCTTGGTAAACTGAAGCCTTTTGTTCCTGAATTCAGCTAACGGATTTCTGCAAAGCATTAGGCATCTTCTCATTTTGTCCCCAGCAGCCTTCTGGTTGAATACTGCAATCGTGTTCATGAATATTTATATCCAAGCTGTTCACTATTTGCTAATATTTGGGTCAGCAGTTTTGGATTTTGCACAGGTATCTAGAAATGGCTAGTCCTCTTGCATATGTACACTGCATCAGGGTATTTAGGCATGGGCAGAATTACTCTGTCTCTAACTGTTATTAATTATTCTCATTTGCACTGGCAAAATAGCAGTAACCAAATGTGAAAAACATTCTCACATAACGTATGTTTTTTCTCTGTGAGTATATTAATGACAATTCTGTTCACTGTACTTTGGAAGAACATATTTTTGAAAATAGTGTCAATATGCTCAGTTTTATTGTCACATTTATGGCAACAAAATTCTTCTAGCAAATTTCTCCACAGAAAGAAGTTTCAGGTTATCAGTCACGCAAAGGCATTGAGGTCAACACGACCAGATTGGGGCAGCCCTCAGTTTTAGTTGTGGCTCCACAGTTCTGTGAAAGACCACAGCTCCAGAAAATGTCTGCTGCCTCTTTTTACACATTTTCATAGGGTATATGCTGGAAGTGAAACCGATTTTTGCTAGACCTGAAGAATAACTGCCACAAAACTGCCTCTGCTGCTTTTTAGAACCCCTAGCTTACTTGCAGTCCCCTGGCTCACATCTTAAATGTCCCTTCACACAAAAGTAAGTCAGGAGTCCCTAGACTGTATTTTACAATCCCTTGCAAGGACTGTGCCTAGTCTCCCCCGGGGATTTTTAAGTGATGCCACAACACATGCATTAATTACTACATCTGCTCCCTTTTCAGAATGAAATAAAAACTTTTCAATATGACAGGGTAAGACATGTGAGGGAAGGGTGACTGTCATGTCACACTCAGGAAAAGAAACAGATATATGGGGTATAAGGATTCTGTGTAGTCTCTGGTATTGCAATTTCCCCTTTGCCAGCCACTTGCAAAGACTCTGAGCTCCAAACTACCGCATTTGGATATACACAAGGACATAATTTGACCAATATATTATAGTGTAAAATAACATAAAGCACAGCACATTATCTGCCAACTCAGAAATTGGGGAATGGGAGGGAAAAGAGAAAAATACCAGGCTTTTATAGTTACTGGATTTACTACTTAGATTTTTTTTCTTCCCAAGGCCAAAAGTACACTGTAACAATTTTATAGATAGAAAATGTGTTCAACTCTTCCTTGAAAACAGGGAAATTTTTTTCATGGGTTAATTATACTGTAAGCTTCTTTACATAACATGGAAAGTGTTCCAGAAGTGTAAGGATTCATGACTTGAAAGAGAAGAAAGCTCATTGATATGAGCACTCTCCTGACTGTGTTAGGGTGGTCAGGCGAGTTACGGACCACCTGATCACATTTAAACAGTATAGGGAGACAAATAAACAGGGAGAACAGTGCTCTGGTACTGAACAAGCCTACTCAACTTTGCTGTACTCCTCTGACAGATTTAACCACCTTCCCCATACAGTGAAAGGACAAAACTGACAAGTATTTTGTCCATGTGGAGAAAACAATCCTGAAATCAACAATCTTTCCTGATTACTGTTACACAGCCAGTCATCATACTGATGGATTTCAGATGTTAGTACTGGAGAAACTGGTTATTCCATGCAGAAGAATATACATATAATCTTGGAATATCCATCCAAGCATTTAAACTACTTTCAGAATGATGTTAAATTGTTTCTGTTAGGAAGATAACTGGATTACAATGAACAGGGTTTTTTTGGACACACTGCTGTTTACTCATGCAGAATGTAAAAGTCTTGGCTGCCTGGATGCAGCAGGAACAAACCAGCAACAGGCAATTTACTGTTCTGAGATCCCCATCTGCTTTTACGGGAGTGCTGGGACAAAACGAGGCCTGCCTCTGTCGCTTTTTAGAGCCCTTAGCTTGCAGACCCGTCTCACATCTTATATGTCCCTTTACACATAAGCAAGCCAGGAGTCCCTAGACTGTATTTTACAATCCCTTGCAAGGAAAACTGCTTTCCTGCCGGTTGATAGGCGTTTCAGCGTTGCTTGATGCTCAAGGGGTGGTTTTTGCTGGTCCTAGCTTCACTGCTTTCATCTTCTCTTCCACCGATGCCGGAAGAAATGCATCAACTTTAATGAGGTCTGCAAGTGTCTACATACTAAATACCTCTTTAAGAGTTTTTTGTTACTACCTCACTGAATTGTGTTTTTAATCTGGGCTACCGCAGTACTGCTCAACAGTATGTTAATTCTACATGATATTGTCTGAAGCATTTCTGTACTAACAGAGGTCTGTTGGCTCTCCTTCTTCTCCTTTTGGTGACTGAGTGGCTTCCACTCACTTGTGGAGCTACTCAGCTGGTGTAAATTGACGTACTTCCCCTAAGACTAGCAAAACTGCATTCATTTACTGCAGCTGAGGATATGGCCCATGCATCTGCTGCTGGTGTGTTGCAGGAGGTGACAATTATGAAAGCCAACACTTGTGGGGGCAGCCAACTTGTTATGGATTACAGGACATGCTCTGAGAAACTCAGTTTAAAACTGCTCTTTACATAAAACCAAGCAGTCACATGAAAGCTGTTCTATTCTCCACTAACTCCCTCCCAAAACTCACTCTCTTAAATATGTCTTTGTCCACATATTTTGTCTTGCGTACATATTGTACATTAGGACAGATATTAATTATTAGACCAATAATATATTTTTAAATGCCATTTCTAGATAGCAAGTTGCTTTGTGTCTTTGAATGGCCCTTTACTTTACAATTTTGTGTTACTCTGTAAAACTCAAAGTTAAATAAACTACTTAATTTTATTATTCACATACGATCATTTCGGAGAAATGAAAGAAAATATGAATATAACACTGTTCCCCTTGTTCTGGAAGAAATTAATGATTTTGCTCAGGTGCCATGTTTGTTGTAGTAACAATGGTGTCTGCTTGACAAAGGAGCTCTGAAATTCCACTGGGGACCTGAAGTTAGGGGGTGTGCAATCCCTTCAATGGCTTTGGGAATTCTTTGTGTAGCACTGACATCTGCCATGCAGATGCACCTTAATTTCAGTGTGTGTGCTGATGTCCTATTGTCTACATGCTTTTATAACTTGAAAGGAAAGCAGTGCATTATTATCCCTTTACTGGGCCCCTCTTCTGTATCCATCGTCGGGTTAAACGTTGCCATGATTTGCGCTTGTAACTGTCTTCTGAACCCAATATCATTGCACAACGCAGAATATAGTTATAATTAGCCATAGATGCATGAAGCCGCTCTCCTGGCATCCATAGGCAAAATCAAGATGTCAGGTGAGAGTTACAGATTTGAGGTAATGAAACAAAATTCAGCAGCCTTAGTCTTGATGCCTAACTGCAAGCCTTAACACAAAATTTGTGAAGCAACATGTATGTGAAACATTAAAGGTCACTGGACAAAGTCACTGATACCTCACTCACCACTGGGGAGTATTCTTATTCAAAATGAGAGGATAACTTCCAAGCCCATTTAACTTTAATGGTGCTATCCATGAGCATAAGGTACTATTCAGTTTGGCATGGAAATAATACTTTTGCTTTTATAAAAATACATCACCTATAGGTATATATACACAAATAGTTCTCTGACTGTGTCTGTGGACCTTTTCTCTCCTCCTCATTGAACACATCTGAGGGCAATATTGCATCTTTCAATTCCAACTGGAAGTCATCTTATCCCTTATAGCCATACTTAAACATTAAAATATTGAAAAGGAATAAATAAATTTGCATAATCTGATTGCATAGCATGTTTTATGATCCACTTTATAACTTCTTACAACAGAGCAAGAGCTGCTATTTTCAAATAGAGAAACCTTTCAGAAAAATTGCTTCCAGTTTCAGAAGAGAACAGGTGTTCCTAGAAGTATTACTACATTCATATTGTCAGCATGAAAGGACCTCAGGAGAAGTATTTTTAGCTCTCTGTTACAAGGTTACCTTCTTCTCAGAACTGCACAAAAATTTTGCTGGCATAATCAGGACTACTTTTGTCTTATAATTTCTGGGAGTTACTATCTTAGTTATTTTAAAATAAATGATGTGTACTAAATATTAAAAAAAAAAAATCAATCTGTGACTTCAACAAAAAGAAAGCCTACTGAGAGCATGCAACTGTAAACTATAAGCCTGAAATGGAATGAATGGTGAGTAGCATATGGGGTCTATAAGTGGCCATCCCAATGACCTCCCTTACCTTGCTGCTCTTTACTGTCATGTGAGAGCAACTTCTAATTATTGCTTTAAACAACAAAAGAAACACCAATCACATGTTATTTGTACCCTTATCTTCTTGGGGAAAAAGCATGAGTGCTCTTTTTTTTTTTTTTTTTGCATTTGTTAGGCTTTTCAAAATGTAAACTTCGCTAAGTATTTAAGGAAGGGAAAGAAAGGTCAAGGAACTGGAACAAAAAGGTAGCCATTTTGCAATGCCAGTTCATCCCTGGGAGTCTGTTTTAGAGGCTGAAAGCCACCCCTGAGAAGTTCTGCCTTCTGCACAAACTCCTCCCCACTGTTGGGTGTTTCACCGGGCCAGAGGTCCAGGCTGGCCTTCTTTCTGGCTCAGCTAAGTTCCCTCTCATGCTCGCCTCTAGGTTTCTATGTCCCTCTCCAGGTATGCTGATGTGAAGGACAGGTGTCCAGCTTCCAAACCCTCCAGCATAAATCCCCAGGGAGAGGAACTGTTAAGCCTAAAATCTTTGCATGTGAAAAGTTTTTCTAGCACACTTGACGTCATGTCCCAGAATAAAATAATTTCTTTTCATCCTAGTTAAAAAAAGAAACAAACAAACAAAAGAACTCTGTAGCTTTAGCCTGCAGTCTCCCCATTCTTCCCCTTCTCATGGAGAACTTGATTCCTTCAGGAAGCATCATTCTAATCCTTACAGGACATTTCTTTCTAACATTTACAAGAGGGATGAAATGCTTTGGGTTTACTTACTTCGTACATAGCTGGCATTAAAACCTTTCTTTTGGATACTGAAGTCACTTTTAAATGACACAATCATTTCATTTCCGGTAGAGTTATAGGATAATCCTTTGGCAGTGATGCCACAAAGGTTCATTGGGCTTTCTCCATTGTCTAATGTCAGTGAATCATAAATGCAGCCCGGAGCTTCTTCAATGTCAAAATCGATAAATGTTAGCTGTATGATGTATCCATGAGGTGCTCGGATGATCCACTTGCATGCTTGGCTGTTAGGATAATCACTGGGGAAGCATGGAGAAGTGAAAACTCCAGAAGGGTCAGTTAGCACGATCCTACAGTCGTAGCATCCGTATACTGGAAATAAAACCAGAAAGGGTGTCAGGAAGAGAGATAAGAGGAAAGTAATCACCAACACAATAACAAAATGTATTTCTATACAGAAAAGCAGAAACAGAGATGGGAGGAAGAAAAGCAGAAAAAGGCCTGGTTTCTAGTGGCCAAAATGCTGGAGGAATAGTAGAGCAAAATAATATTTTATGTAAGAAAACCTATACAAAAGAAACAGAAATTACACTGCTAAATATTCATTTATGCACACAATATATATCCGCTATGTATATTGGCCTGACAAAGGCAAAGAGAAAGCAATATTTTTGAGGTCAGAAAGGTGAATGAACTCTTAAACTGCAGCTTCTAAAAAGATGACTGGTATCATTTACATTTTTGGCTGCTGGTCTGATGCTGACTGATGGCTATTGCAGCAAGTCTGTGCCATGCTATTGTTTCCAGTGGAATGTCCCTGGAATGCAGCAGCACAAGACATGGGTTGAAGAGCAGCAGAAGCAGCAGCTCTTCATAGCCCTCGAAGGTTAGTCATCACCATTTCCAGCAAGTGTTCTCCACATTACCCAGAAGTGTAGCAGCGAGCTACTGCCTTTTGAACAGCAAATTACTGCACTCTTCCCATGCTGACTCAGCTCCATTGGCATATTCGTGGCAGTCAGGCTCTAAGAAATTCTTGCCCTATTCCACATACTTTGCTCACCTGCTGCGCTCATCCACAAGAATTTCAGGCCCAGTTAGTCTCCACAGCTGCATTTCTTGTTCGGTTTACATTTGCTCATATTACTTAGTGTATTATATGATACAATTACCATGAACTGCCTGCTGCTAAAATCTGTAACAGTTTGCCAATGCAGCACTGAACAAACTAGGTGGGAACTGAATATCGCCAATAGGTAACTAAAAAAACTAACTTGCAGATTTATGTGGAATTATTTTGCAAACATTTAATTAGGCCACAATCCTGTGTCAAGTAATACAAGTATGAAAAAATAGGACAATGTGAACATGCATTATTAGTTGCCCAAGCTAAAAGCAACTAAAAAAGTTGTCAAGTGTAAACTACATATGGAGCATCTATAAAATAGGAATAAATGCAACAAACTTCTCCAAAGAGCCCTTGATGTTTCTTTTTACTGCTTGGGTCCTGATACTGCTCAGTCACATTCCAATGGTGTTTGACCTCAGCAAATGGAGCCTGACTCTGTGAAGTGGCATGGCAAAAAAAAAAAAAAAAGCAGTATACATCTGCAAGGTGAATTGAGAGGTATATTTTACAGAGTTTTTATAATTGTTATTTGTAATTCACAAATTCATATGGCCCCAAAGATGTAAAAAGACAATTAATTGTCACAGAACCAAATACATCAGAGCTGGTTACATTAGAAAAGATCAGCAGGATGCTTGTTTGTTCAAAGAAGAAAAAAAGATTGTCTGAAAGATTTGCTTGTAGCTTTGGGAAGAGGTGGCACTCATGACACTGGAGAACTTGATCTGTGTAGTATAAACAGGAGCCTATCCCCTCTTAATTCCTCTGCAAATCTTTACAGTCAGAGGACTATTCTCACCTGCCCTGAAACACTGCTGTTCCATTTATTAACCAGAGAGGGAATATTTACTTATTAGTCTGGTGACTATAAATCCTGCAGTTGTAAAAACAGATGACGGCTACATCCAGTGGATTTTTGCACAGATAGGTATCAGTTTTTAGAGAACCACCCTAGACTGAGAGGAGGAGGAACAAGAAAAGCATGTTCTAAGCTGCAAGCCACTGCTGTCTCCTAGTCCAGGGTGAGTAGCCTCTACAGGGCAGAGCAGCTGTAAAACAGCTCCGGCTGGGGCTGCCTCCAGCTGGATGCTCACTGATTCACGGTCCTGCCTTCTTTAGTGCTAGGATAAGGGCTACAGGGGCTAGGCATCTGGCAGTATGCCGCACCCACTCTCCTACTTATTTGTGCCAGAGAAATAAATGACACAGAGCTATCTGGGCAGTTGAGAGCTTTCCCTGTGCACCCAGATGGACCTGAAGCCAGGGACTAAGCTGTTAAGTGATGTAAATACATACAGGAACATGGGTGTTAATGTAGACGCATTCAGTCTTGGTCCCCTAAAGTAAATATTAAGGGCATTCTAAGCATTGGTGAACCAGAAAAAATATGCCACTTGTTGTAAAAATTATATCTCTCAAAATGGTAGAATATTACATTCAATCTGAGACTGGAAATGTCAAATTTGACCATCAGAAAGAATACAGACATTCTTAGGAGAAGCCTGCCTCTATTAATTCTATTGATCACCATCAGCCAAAACAGGACTCGGCTCTTCTATTTATGTCTCTCAAGTATTTATCATTGTTCCTAAACTGTGTAAAAGTCAGTACACATAACAAAAACACTTTTATTCCTGCTGTCTGTCACTATAAATACTAAAACATAAATGTTATGTAATTGGTTTTTATACTCATTTAATCCTTCCACTAACGTATTCTCATTTTATTATATCCATATTGTTTTGTTGGTTTTACAGCACTAATGCAAGAAAACAGTCCCTAAATTTAGATAGGAAAATAAGTGCTCAAAACTCTACATACACAGAAGAAAGATTTGGTGAGGAAAATAGTTTACTTTTTTTGAAGTGGGTTGGCTCCATCTTGGCATAGTACCTATTCTGTCCATGACTGCAATTTGAAGGGGAAATATCCTGTTTTCATGCAAATGTCCACAGTAGTAAGTAAAAAAGAAAACAAACAACAAAACTATATATAAACAGGATGGTTTTGAATGGGACTTCTTGCACAGCTTCTCATGAGAGTTATTTTTCTATAAATACCACCTATCTTATACATTAAAGAGAAAAATTGCTGTGGCAAACTTAGGTTCTCAGCCAAAGCTGACAGGTATTTTGCAATCTCATTAGCCCAGAGCAGTTCTGAACTGTGGATACTGAATACTTGGTGCAATACACACCACAAACATTTCTCCAAGCAATCTGAGATATTTCACTGATTTTAATGGGAACAAATTTAGGTGTGATATTCCTGGTCAGGAACCTCTCATACACAGTTTCTGTCTGTCAAGTATTTTTTATCACCCTAGACCACATGAAATCCACTCTCTAAATATATTTTATCCAATAAAAGCCTGCATCCTTTCTCCCCCTCTTTTTTCCCCCAAACCAAAATGAATATCCCCTCTCATATAGTAAAATCAGGCACTTAATTTCAACATTTCCTAAACTGAAAGTTTCACTGGGCAATTTATTTATCTCCATCTTGAGAATACCCTGGAGTACTGTTTTCATTTCATAATAACTTTTCTTTTCTGCAGGACTCATACTTTCTATAATAAAAGAATAATTAATTATTTAGTATGACACTTCAACACTACACTAAAAAGGAAAATTAATAAATTCCTCTGGAGTATGTAAGAGCTTTCACCAAAGTTATCTAAGCAATTGACAAATATTAATTGACTTCAGAAGGGGAACTGACTGTAGGGGAAATGGCTTTCTCCCTCCTATTGTACCCATTTTATAAGGATAAAGTTAGGCATGGAGATAATGGGCAAAAATGGCCAAAATTTCCATGGATTTTGGGTTTCTAATCTAAGAAATGAGAGTACTGATTTTCCTTAACTACTTAGTATTTGTACAGGGTTTTATATGTCCAAAGCACATGATCAATGACTTTAAACTGCAGCTGGGAGAGGAGTCTGCCAATCTGGCCCACTGTAGAAAATCCAAAAATGAGTACTTAGTGGACAATGGAAAATTTTGGTCAAAGCAATTTGGCCATCTTTAATAGGAATTTACCAGTAAAGGCAGGCATAGAATCCCATTCTTATGGTTGCCAATTTTCCTAACCATGAGACCATTCCCTCTCTTCTATGAGTCTCCTACCTATTTCACATAAATACCTTCAATTTCTATTAACTTTTAATTTATTTTCTTTTCGATTTTTTATTTCTATCGTATACTAGTCTTTCCTACACCATGCTGAATCATCTGAAGACTGTTCTAAAACTAACAAGCTAAGGGCCCCATCATCAGTATGTGACTCATTAAAGATTGCACCATACAAATGGACATGTGCACATGCAAAACCTCATATCCTATGAAATAAAATTGCCCAGTTTGTCCTGTGTACCGATTTTGTCTCCTTAGAGCCTCATCACAGAATTCCATCAGTTAAACTCATGAAGACACCTGTAGGCACTGAGATATACAATTTAAAAGTGACTTTCACAAGCCACTTGTGGGCAGATGAAGCCACAGTCAGACCCAGAGCTACAATGCTGAACTGCAGATTTGGGAAGGAAGCATTCCGTATATAGTTTCAACCCATACGTTCACACTTCTCTTTTTCTGATTTCTTCTTACATGACTAACACATTCCAGCACTTGCTTCTAAAATCTGTGCTAATATTCGTATTTTCCTCTAGCTCCTCATGCTTCTCTGCTTCTCTCCATTGTCAGAACTTTCCCCCAAACCCTCAGATTTTGCCCTATTATACTTTGACTTCTTTCTCATATCTGAGTTTTGACTTCTATGTCTCCACCTGCTTTCATTTCTGCACTTACTCAACCTTGGAGAAATGCTGGACAACAAATTTTTTAGAAGAGCAAAATCAATCCAGTTTGGGACACTGCCTATTTCAGCCCTAAAGACTTAAAGTTTGTAAAGGTTAGGATCAAAAGAAAACAGGGTCTCTGGGGAAAAATTTCTGTGCTTGCAATTTGTGCACCATCCAGTTTGTTTTCACACTAAGTTACACCTTGCACTGGGCTTTTCTTCTTCCAGCTGTAGAATGCAGCTGGCCTTCTGTACAGCATTTTCCACCTGACAGAAGTGTAAATGACTACATATGCGTAGGCAGCCGCACAGGATAGCTGGTGTGGGTTGAATTAACACTACTGGTATTTTTTTAAATTCCATTAAAAGGCTCCCTCATAAAAGTAAGATAGAATACTGCTGGATTTCATTTTGGCATGAAAATTAACTCTACTTCTCCCTGTAGAGGACACAACTTTCATATGAAAATATCCTGAAATATATCTATGTTGCTCTGAGATCCAATTTTCAGAAAACGAAACAAGTTTATGTTAATTCTATTCAAGTGAACAATAAAATCTCCCCTACCTGACAGAATTAGGCCGATCCTAAACCACAGAAAATCTTAGCTACAGCACCTAGCACTTTAGAGATAAAAAAGCAGTACAGAATTAATTATAATTTGCTTTCATGTAGACATCTGAGAACCTTTAACCACTTTACATACATCTGAAAGGTAGCACTTATAAGGATGGTCATTTTGAACTAAGTAAGAGAGAGAGAGCACAGAGATGTGACATGACGGTGGCACTTGCAAGAGTGTGGCAAAGCCCAAAATAGAAGTGAAACCTTACAACTGTTTACTGTGACAGCATGAAAAAATACCTATTTTGATGAACATTAGGCAGGGAAAAAAGCCTACTTTATAATACACAATTAATTGTTGTTTGTTTGTTTGTTTTCCCCTGTTTCAAGGATGCCATAACAGAGATATGACCAAACATTAGGTTAAACATATTTATGACTCCAAACAGATGGGTGAATGAGGTCAGCAATGGGCACACCTGCAGACAAGCAAGAGGAAGGGCCAAACCACCAAAATGTGGGTGGGCTGGAATGGCTACAGAATAAACAAACCCGTGTTATTCTAGTGAGACACAAACACTAAACCCAGAACAGCTATCACATGGCAAAGACTTCAACAGCAGTTTATCTTCACTTTAAAAAAAAATCATTTTGGATGTAAAGAGGATCGGTAGATCTACAGAAATACCTATACACAAAATATGATTATATTAACTGCAGAGAAGTGTCACGTCATTCACTCTGGACATAAAGTAATTCTCTGCTTAGTCACTTGTAAGTTAGTTGTAAGATAAGATGTATACAAATTTTTATACAAAACATTAAACACATCACTATTCTGCAGCCTCTGCACACCAAACTATGTTGTCTGCTCTGTGCACAACCCACAATTTGATCGAGTTCTGTCTGAGAAAGTGCAAATGACGAGGTATGGCAGGTTTATTCTTGCTTCTTCACTTACTTTCCAAATTGTAGAAGCTGTTTGATCTCCCCAAAAGATCCTTATTTTGCTCCAGTATGCTGGCCCTGATAGAAATTACTATACGCAACACATAATTTAATGCTAGCAAGCATTGTAAACCTCAAATTAAAGACAATCCTAATTCTAACTATTTAAACATCCCTAAAAAAAATAAAAGGACAAAAAAAAGGACAAAACCAACAAAAAAGAGTATTATCTCTGCAATAAACAGAAGGGAAGAATCTTATCCTGATGTGTATAGAAGTTTGTCCCAGCACACATGATGTTATAGGGCTGAGGTCTACTGGTTGCAAACATGATTGATAATACAGAAACATTTCTACTTCAGCATTTCTACAGTGTGCACAGCCCTAAATTCACAAAAATCCTGGGAAAATCCTAAAATCTCACAGATATGATTTGGATTTAAGCATGGACTTCAAATTCAGCAACTGTTTAAAGTCCTTTCCTGCACAATGATTCCTTTGAGTCCTGTATTTGAAGCTTTACAGTCCCATCGCCAGCCTTGCAGCCAGCCCCCTGAAGGCAGAACGGAAGGGTTTGATGCCACAACTGCTACTGTATGAAAACAGCAGTGGAGGCACTGCACAGATCCGAGTGGTGAGGAAGGCTGTGCTATCCTTTCTAGTTCTGATTATTTTCTTTTCCTTTTAAGGAAAGAAGTAATAACTGGACCGATACAGACAAACATCCATTCAGGGAGAGAAATCCACTCTCAAACACACAGGCTGCATATGAAAAGCTGGTTACGTGTGATTAAATAATTAACATGAACCATTTTACACCTGGCCTAATGTCCACAGAGAAATCCATTCCTTCCCTCCCTTGCCAACCCACTGCACATATTGTAGATTCCCAAGTTGCTGATTGACTTTGGGGGAGCAAGAGGTTGATCCTTTATATCAAACTGTGACAGAAACAGTTCCTTCCGATCTCTGAATTTCCTTCCCAAATTACTTTCTGCCTGAAGACCAGGAAAGGCAAGGTTTAATTCTAATTTAGTTATAAACTTTCTAAAAATGTCACCATGTCAAAGTCTCTTATTCTCTGCCCTCCACATGTGAAAACAGAAGTGTCATACTCCTGAGTAGGGTTGAAACCCACCCCATCATCCTTTGTGTGTTAGTAGGATATTATATTAACTTCCAGCTCTGCAAAGGCATCAGTAGCGAAGTTTGACACTGGACAACTTGTCTGTGGAGAAATAAATTTCAGCTCACCTTTGGGGGTTTTTAAATTTCTTCAAGCACTGAACAAATAACTGCTGGTTACTAAAATACTTGGCAGTATAGTATAGGTCATCAAAAAATGAAACCCAGTATAATTTAAATAATTCTCTAAACCATTTCTTAAAAGCTTCTTTATATTAATAGGTGCAGAATATACAGAAGCCCAGCAGGATAAATATTACCAGTTTTTATGTGCAACCACCTGCACAGACTCATCAGTAACGTAACCAGAATAATTTAAAAAATAGAAATCTTGTAAGCTTTGTATGAGTGAAACTTTACATTATCCTACTTAAAGATGAAACATAATCAAATGCATTTTGCACAGCATAAGTATAGTGAAGATGTAATTAGGAAGAATCTTTCACCTCCATGTTATTCTTAGGTTGCAAATGTAACTTTTTTTGTTGATTTGTAAGAAAACACTATTTTAAGTGCTATTAAAAACTCAGTCCAGACTCTCATTCTGCATCATTCCCATTGCATCATCTGCACAGTACTCCTTGTACCCAGCAAGAATTTAAAGCCTCCATATTCCTGACTGGAAATAGCACATAACCCTGGCAGAGCCTTTTATAATTTAATGAAAGACAAGACTGTGCTCTCACAAAATAATTCAACAATTGGGTTTTGGCCACTGAAGCCAGGAGACAAAGAGAGTACTATGCCCTGGCCAGTCATATCAGCTTCCCTCGCATCTTCTTTTGCTGATGCATTATGTCTTGTAGCATACACTTTAAATGGCTGAACCGGTTAGTGCACCTAAGAATAATGAAGTGGTAGAAAAAAAATCTCCTCACAGGCTAATATATAGACATACATGAAAATATAACTGTTGTCTGTGAAGTCACTTATTATTCCTGCTTCCTGTTGCTCTAACCCTTACTGCTTATCAGATTATTAACAAATAAAATTTTTCATCACTTTGAATTAGAACTGGTTATTTTCTCTCTTTTGTAAGACAAGAACAAGGCACTTAATGAGATTATATATGGCAAATTGAAAACTGATAAAAGACAGTATTTTCTCTTATGTTACAACATTAGCCTGTGGAACTCTGATCTGAAAAGTATCAAAGTAGGGAACATAACATTCAGAAAGCCAACAGACATTTTTCCAAGTATCTAGTAAGACCTCTGAATCCCTCCAGATATATAATAACTGATAAGAAGAGAAACAGTATTAATAGCTCTATCTTGACGGCGGGCATGACCCCAGGCTCCAGGACTCAACGACCCATATGGCCGCAGCACAAGGCTGACACTGGCACCGCTTGGGCCAGATCAGCCAGCTCTTCTCCAAACCCTTCCTGGGCACGGCTCAGCAGCCAGCACAGGCCAGGGACTATTCCCAACATGCAACCTGAATACAGCTACCCTAGTTTTTATAACTGTGTGCATGCGAGACATGGCCTCTCAGGCAGAGAACAGCCTCAGGCACATCTCATTTACTGGAAAAGAGGTGGCCGGTGCATTTGTGGGAAAGGGATAGCAGCCATGTGAGGCAGAGCATAAGGCTCTATCTTGTGTATCTTACATAGGAGCCAATAGAGCAGCTCTTGCTAGTTTTGGTGGTTCAAACACTATACGTAAATCTGGGAGAAACAGGTGGTAGTACATCCTGTTTCTAACACATTAATCAGAACTAACTTTCAGGACAGACTTGAGGTCAGTAAGAGTAATAATGTAACAAAGAAATCAGGAAGAACAAAGCTTGATTTTCAAATCTGAGGTTAAGACTAGAAAAGCAGAAGTGAGAATAGTAAATTACTGACTCAGGGAGCATTTACCATGAACGTGGGCAGTAATCACCTACTACTAAACCCAGCAGCAGACTTCTCACTAGAACCAAGACAACAGAAGCTGATCTGGACTTCCTCATGACACAACCGTATAACATGGTCCTACACCAGAGAGAGATTTTAAAATTTATTTTCCCAGTATATACACCACAGCATGATTCTTAATCCTTTTTGCAAGGGACACAGATGGACTGGAATTTTATACCAATTTAAGGTGTACCATTCATATGTAGGCTGTTGAGACTTTTGACAGGAAACTGACCTCTTGCCTTCTCAAGATCAGCATCCTAACCAGCCCTCAAACGGAGTCATTGACAGTATATTGACATTTTAAGCATTTGTTATATACCAGGTCTCCAAAACATGATGATAGTTCTGGAAAGATCAGAGCTGATGCTCTTCACTAAGAGTGGGATGCTAGCACAATACATCAGAGACTATTAGAAATTCAGTGTGTTTCCAGATATTTGATACCATCCTCCCACCCCATTTTATGCTAGAATTCAGTAGGTATTTATTTCTCTTGGGTTATCATTGCCACCAAAAGCTCTGACTCCTCTTGATCACTCTAGTGCAAATATCCTACCTCCTGACAGCAGTTGACTTTATCACACAGTGACTCCAGCAGGTTTGATTGATCTGGGAAATTGAGGGAACCAGCTACAATAGAAGAAAATATGTTCAGAGCCAGGGTGGGGGCCCTGCACTGCCTGTTTCCCCTTAGTTATTTGGTTTTGTGCCAATGAAAATGGAAGTGGAAACAAACACACTGACTGGGTAAATCTACCCTGACCCATGTGAGTGGAGTTCACACTGTAGACAAAGTTATGGATTTCCCCCAGAGGGAGGGGGTAATGTGAAAATCCTGTGTTACACCCATTGTAACTTAAGAATATTTTCATTGGCATTCCTCTGATAATCTTATAAAAATAACAGAATTCACTCGCTGGTTTTGGCCTGAATTGGATTTTTTTTCCAGAAAGTAGCAGAAGCTTGGGACAAAGAGTGGTATTGACAGTTCAGTTTAGATATTCTGGTTAAAAAATTATTAACTAGTAAGTGTACAGGCTAGTACAATAAGCACATAGGCTAACACACAGGTCAGTAAAGAGAAGATTATGTTAGGGAAGGGATAGGGTGGGAACAGGCGAGGTTTTTGTGAGGTGGTTGCATGTAACATAATAGTTTTAAACTGAAATCTACATATCATACTCCATCACAAATCATACTGAGATTTGCATGAGGAATGGTCATCAAGAAAGTTGTACTTCTGTCCACTCCAGCAAGTTCTGGCTGCTGGCTTCTAGATGTTCAGTTGCTGCACTGCTACAAAGAGGATCACATCCTTATCTTCAGTAAATCCATGAGCACAATTAGCTTCAACATAGGCTGCACAAGCTGAGGAGCTGTATGGCTAAGTAATTTCTTGGATATCATTCATGCAAGCATCATGCTTCCCTGTGACACTGTTAAAAAAAAACTGAGTGGCAAAACAGCTGACAATCTTTCAGTGAGGTGTGGTTTGTAGGAATTTGAGATCCCACCAAGTCACACAGATACCAGTTAAAATAACGTTATATCTGGGCACAGGTCATGTTCTTAGTAAAACTCAGTCATGCAGATTCATACAAGAAATACATTTCCTCTACATCAGACACAGACTAAAGAAATTGTTAGGATGAAATCTCTGGGTAACAGAATATTTTGTGCAGTGGAAAGTGGAAAATACCGCCTCTTCAGTGGGCGCTTTACCCAACAAATCCAACACACACTCAATATCCAAAGCAGTTTCCATTTGAGCCATGATGCATTTAATATCTTTAACTGTTTATAAGAGGACAGTTCAACTGAAGAGTTTTCTTTCCCAGGCCGCAATATTGGAATGCCTTTTCTGGCTGCTACTATCAGTATTCTGAATAAGCATCATTCTTAACTCTTATGAAGGCTTCTAGAAAACACAAGGTAGGGAGACTTATTGTACTGCTAGTCAGTGATATTCTTCAAGTTTTGTGTGTTTATAGGCCAAATTTTGGATCTGGAAGTTTTTTAGAATTTTTTGAATATCCCAGAAAAATTTGTTACCAGTGACACGGATCTCTTGCAGTAGAGGTTGAAACTATGGTTTGTGGGCATTTAACAAGATACAGAAATTATGCATAATTACTTTACACTGGAATATATTATTATAATATAATACCAAGGCATTCTAGACCTAATGGTAAACACTGACTCGAAACTGATTTCATACAGACTCTCTGAAACTTTTTTATAGTTTTATAACCTGTCCTTTCTACTAGTTTTCAAAGTATCTATTTCAATACAATTTGGGCTACTTATGTTTTAGTACTTTAGTATTTTATGGGTCCTTTCAGTAAACCATTAAAAAACAGATGCTGTCATTAATGTATCTGTCTCATCTGATCTGCAAGAAGGAATAATCTAAGTCAAAATATCTGTGATTTTTTTTCACATCATACAATAATAAGTTTTTTCTATTACACACAGAAATACCATTTTCTACCCCATCATAGAAAATTAGTCATGCTTTCACCTTCCAAAGACAATAACATATTCAGTATTAACACATTATTCAATCAGTTTTGTATAGAGCAAACGGAAAAGCTGTTCCGAATAATGATATCAAGTATTTTCTTGTACATTACTAATGGAGGGGTCAGGAGTTTTGAAAGAGGCTAGAGCCTCTTTGTTAACTGAAGCTTCCACCTCTCATACTTCATTTAGGGACTTGCTGGAAATAGGGAAGCTACACAAGTAAAAGTGAGATCAGAAATTACTTCTCAATCGGTTGCACTGCTAAGAAAATAATAATACTATCTATGATACAGCAAACTCATATCTATTTTGGGGTGTAAGTATGTACATTTTTGATATTTAGTGTTAGTCTGACATCGCTAATGCTATTTTTTTCTCTGTATTCAAAATTTAATGAATAGCTTGTTTGCAAATAATTTCAGTGATAAAACATCTCAAACTGCTTTCTTATCGTGGTGCTTCTGTCAGATGTAAAGATGTAAATAATGGCATACCTAGCTCAAAACAGTCATTCCTTCAATGCTCTATTACTAGTTCCCACCCCTGGTTTGTTGGTGTATTTCTCCTTTACATAACAGCAGAAAAAACCCATGAACACAGACAGCAGTCTTGTACTAAACAGTCAAGGGTCTCCTTACTGCTTCCACTAAGCTTACAATGACTGATCTTTGGGTGACTACACCAGAACCTTTTATTTTTGTCATTCTGAGCTATATGATTTATTTTTCTAACCTCCATCCAGTTCTCCATCCGCTCTAGCCACTGAACTCCCCCTGCAATCAATCAAGAAGTCTCCCTACACGTTCCAGTGCTTTTTCCAACTATATCAGCTTTTTCTACCAGTTCCCCAGAGAAAAATACTCCATGGATGAATGGACTTCAAAGTTAGGTATTTCTGATCAAACTACATGTATTTAACTCCTTGAGGATAGACAGTGTGTGCCCCACATCTCTTTGCATCTTGCCTCTTTACTGAAAGCAAGAAAACATTCACAATGATCAAATCAGAAATAATTGATCTGTGTCTTTTTCTGTGAACTATGATCGCTTATAAAAACTGAAAATATTCTCTCTTTAGCAAGGTAAGTTTGACTAAGTCTGGCTTGATAAAATCTCTGTTAGGTTTCAAAATGCTTTACATCTTGTTTTTACTTTTTCTCTATTTTACATCTTAATGAACTGGTTTCCAGATACTGATGTGATGTTTTTTAACATGTCTGCCACAAAGCTACACTGGTCTCTATGTCCAGCACACGTACAGCATTTTTGACAGCTTTAATCTCAGATACCAGGAGAAAACAACTCTTTACTGAAAGAGGAATTCTGAAAATAGACTTACAACTTCTTGTTTTCTCAAATCTAAATCAGCAAACTACTCAGCTTATTAGAACAAGAATGCTGTCTTAGTCTTAACAGAACTTTCTTCATGTGAAGGAACTTCTTTTATTTTCTGCAATGGTTCTGCTGTCATCAGCATTATTTGGAAACAACATCTAAAACATCTACCACTTAATGGAAACTGCAGAGTTTGACAATTGACTTGTTCTGCAAATTCTGAAATCAAACCAAGCCAATCAACCAAAGGAAACCTCTTTCATGAATCTGTTATTTACATATAAAGCAGACAGGAAAAAGGTATTTTGTTAGCTCTGGAGACACAGTTTAAGGAGGTTTTAAAAGATTAGGAAGTGGAATGACAGGTGCACAGTGTTCCTTGAAACAAGACAGGAAGTGAGTACGAGACAGAACTTTATGGCATCATCCTTCTACAAAACTAAATGGACAAACTGTTCTCTCTTAATAATGACTATAGACTTACAACCAAGTATTGTACCTTTACTTGACCTTTAACACATTGTACTGCATTAATTGCCTTAACTATTCAATTAATGACAGCCAAACCCTGGGTTGCTCCCATATTCCTTCTGTCTGAGGTTATTTTTTAAAATATTTTCCTGAATATTAAGTTCTGCGGTTGAGTTGTATTCAGCAAAGCTTTGAAGCTCAAGCAAGACAACACCTGCCATCATCTCAAAATTTAACATCCTCACCTTGTTAATTTTTCAGCTAATGTTTCCAGCAAAGCCCACCCAGAGAGAACACCAGTGACCACAGTGCTCTCCTTAACACTGTTTCCAACACCATTTGTTACTACATTTCAATTGTTCTCAAGGAAAGCCTATTTCAAAGTCACAGTGAAAAAAGTATCTTCTTGTTTAGAGTTGGTGTCATTTGTCAATTTTCTCTGTCTCCACATCTGAAATATGAACTAACAATACAAAAGTAACTGCTTAAGATCTGCGATCAATATTGAATATCCAGATGGAATATCTGGACCCCTCCAGGAATCAAACTCCATTTTGATTGCAAGTTTAGTATTGTTGAAATTTAAAAAGCCTCAAAGACTGAATCCTTCAAGATACTAAGTCCTGGGCCTTTCAATGATGGAGCCTGACTGACATCTAAAATAAAATGGGCTTAAGAAAAAGAACAAATATAGAAGAGACACTAACCAAACTCTAATATTGAACACCTGACTATGAAGTTCCAGTAGTGCTTACAATTCCCACTGCTTTCACATTACTTAACTTTCATCATAGTTTTAAATCACAATTACTCTGATTCTGCAAATACTCAAAATCTTAAAGTTCGTGATACTGTAACTTTTGATCTAGAATTGAACAAGCAATGGTGCAAGCCCAAAGACATAAACATACCAGCGTGGAGAGTTTTAAGCATACTTCTCAAAAGGAGGGAGGCGATTTTGCCTCCTAAATGTAGATTTACTTGTCAGTAACAGGGGTTAGAAGCAAACAGTTAAAAAGTCAGTATATTTTTACCCATAACTACAGGTTTGTGATTATGCAGAGTTAACTGCAAAGTTTGGAGGGAAAAGTCGAGAGAAATATCTCAGTATTATGGCACAGAATGATTAACAGAAAAGCATTCTGACATGTGTGACAAGTAATAAAAAAGCAGCAAAATACAAAGCATACACCAATTCTTATAGCACACACCATTATGTTACCAGTATGACCCTTCACAGTGCACTAAGTGGAGCAGCAAGGTATTTAAACTTAGCTCATACAATAAATGAAATAAAGCAGTGTTCTTGGGGTTCTCTCTCTCCCTCCCTCCCCCCCATCTTCTTTACATATGCTGTGTAAACTATTAAACTGTAAACTGTAAACCTGGATTCATAAATGAACCCTTCAATGACTTTTATCTTAAGTCCTCCTTTAGGACTTATCTCAACGAACATTTCCCTGCATTGAAAATTCACTTCAGGAGCTAATGAAGCATATCAGTAAAGTGTTCAGAAGCAATCTGAGGAGACTGGTGGGAATAGTGTCTGTCCCTCACATCCGCATCCTATCATCCTGTCAAGTACAAAGTTAGGGTGAACTCTATTCACTCTTGTCCACCCAGATGTTCTAGGTATTTTATCGTAAATCCAGATAAACAATTAAAAACAGGATTTCAGAGTAATAAATGTCAAGATTTGAAGAAGGTATTTTTAAACATATTAAACAAATAACATATATAAAAGATATAGAATTATCTTTATTTTAGTTTGAGATTCTCTGCTTATTAGAAGCTTTTCTCCTTTCATGGTCCTTGACCAGATTACCTAGCTTCAGCCTTAATCCAAAACTCTTAACTCAAAGAAATGTTCTCATTGTTTGCAGTGAAATTTGGATCAAACCTTACAGACTCAAATATGAAAAACTGTGGTTGACAGTAAGGGAACCTCAGAGGGTGATCTGACTTCTGGTCATGTACAGTTCCTGAAATAGGAACAAATGACCTACTTTACTCTCTGAACACATGAAATTTAACATCCACCTGAATGCAGAAAGTTATAAAACCCTGTAAAATAATTAAGCAGATCACTGAACATTACCAGAGGGAAATAAAAACATAAATGCAAGGCCTAATCTGGGTACTATGGTACCTTCATAGAGGTAGTGTCAGAAAAGACAAGTGGCCTAAAACCAGAGAACTAACTGTTGTTTGGTGAGTCCTAGGTGTAACACAGAGTCACAATAGGAAAGCTACACAGAAAATAAGTTAAGGCACACCATAACAACACTTTGCTTGCTAAATGATCATAGCATTGTACTTACACAAGGGTGGAACAGAAAAGGCAGACAAAGCCTTGTGAAAAAACAGTGAGGGCTATATCTGATTCTCCCTTTCTCCTAATAGTATCTCCTTCTGAATATCATATACTGTATCCTGAGAGCAAGGATATTCCAAAACATTCATCAGGCCACCCTACAGGTAGGAATTAAGAGGCATACTAATGTTGCAATGTTGGAACCCACTGTACAGACCTGCTAAAACACAGCTCAACATACTTAACAAGTCAGTAAGCGTTCCTTGCCATGCCACAGTGAGATTTTTTTAGTGGGCATATTTTACTCACGCAAGCAAGAGAAGAATGAGTCACGAATGATTTCATAACAGCTCTGCAGAAATTAGTCCAACACCATGGCTGTGGCAGAACTAAACTGGACAGGCTGTTAGAGCACTGAGGAACAAGGAGAAAAGAGTCCAAAACCATCATTAAGAAGCACAGAGTAAAGGGGATAGAGTTTGTGTAAACAGGAAATAAAGGAAGTCTTGCATTTCACCCTGACCATAGCGTCTAATTGTCATGGATAAGAAAAATTAAACTACTGCTTTCATACTACCTACATGCATAACCAAGTAGTCATTGTATTCTTCATGCTGACATGTTGACCTAAACCCACCTTGCCACAGACTTGTGACAGCATTATTTCTTCAACACAAATCAGTGAGTAAGCCTAGAACTATGGTAGACTCCCATGGAAGGAATGACAGAATTTTTTGACAGATTATCTAAATCTGACTTTGATTAATGACTCTTGACCAAAGACCTAGTCTTAACAAAGTGAATTAGGTCTTTGGTCAAGAGTTCAGTCAAGAAAACAGTGACTTTATGTTTTCTTCTAGATTTTATCATTAAGGACTCTCAGGTAGTAGCTCAACTAAGACGCAGTCAATATAAAGAAGCTCTTAGTTATGGAAAGTACTCCCTATTCTGATTACTCCCGTTTTGACACTAGTGGCTAGGTCTGCAAAACAGCTGCTGCTCAAGAGTTAAAGAATTATTGTACCTACTTTCTTAAAAAAGACAGGCTATTCCAGGTCTCCTAATTCTTATGTAATTCAATTTATTAAATCTATTTTAATAGCCATATGGTGGGCACTAGCATCAATCACTGCAACTTTTTCAGTGAAAGTTACTGAGCTGTGTGTGCAAACCAGCAGGGAAGTCCAGTATGGTGCAGGATAGCTTCAGTACAGCTCTCCCTCAGGATGCACAGAAAAGTCAAGAAATCTTTTAACACCCGCAGGTATTAAATCTAATATGAGCCTAATACCTGGTCAGCTGATCCAGAAATGTTAATTTGGTGTAGCAAAGAAGTAACTGGCAGATTAAAAATGTGATAGCTGCTAACTGGACCTCCTGACAATAAGTAGCAGAGGGATAACCAAACAGAAAATCTTATTTTAAAAAAAAATAAAAAAAATTGAGAAATCTCCTTCAAAAAAATATTTTGCAAAATAGTATCAAATAAATCACTTCAAGCAAATCTAAACATTTTGCTGTATTGCTTTTAAAAATTTTAGGAACCTTTTTAAAATACTGAAGTCAATTCAAAACAATGACTCAAAATTTGCTTTGAATTTTCAAAGCAGTATTTTTTTGCCACCATCAAAACATTACAGTTAGAATTTTTATCCTGTTACTTTTCCTCAAAATTTATGTACTTTTCACTTTCAACAAAAATAATATATTTGGAGACAAAAAACCCAGTCTGATTTAGTAACAACTCCATTCCTCATTCAAACAGCTTTCCAGGCATTCTGATATTTTCTTTCCTCTTTGCAGTTTCTTCAAGTGTTACTGTGCAGTAAACTCTGCGGTGAGACAGAGTGCTGAAGATCAATATGTAGTCTGAAAACTTTCAGGTGTGCTAGACAGCTCTCCGTGACTTTCATGAGTGCAGTGGTTTCTCCATCCAGGCCCTTCCCATCCCCTCCTGCATTCAGTCTCAAGACTACTCAGCCAGAACAGTCAAAACAGGCTCTGACAGTATACAGTACTAACAGCAATTATAGCATTTTATAGCATGTGATAATTGAGTCATTACGATCAGGCTGCAACAACTACAAGAAGGAAAATTCTTATAATAGCTCAGATGGTAATTGCTTGCATTTTTTCTTTAGTTGAGTCTGGATCAGTTATGAAAAGAGCACTGCTTGACGGTCTACCTAGGACACAGTTAGGCGAAATGCCTTCCTTCCAGCTGAGGAAGGCCTACAATGCCGAACAGACCCATTCAGGTACCAACTTGTATCTATGCAACATCATAGAAACAAAAGGTTGATGTCATCCTGATCTAAACTGTCATGAAACTGTGACCACATCTCCCAGTATCAAATCACACACTGCACTGCATGGTAGTAATGGTGACAGGCTAAACACTTCTTTGCTTATCTGGTAAATCTGCTCTAGCCTGAACTCTAAACTTAACTAAAATGAACAACCAGCAGCAACTTTAAGCAGTTCTTGGTTATGGAAATAGCAGAGGGTTGTTTGCACATAATCAGGCAACTACTGGATTCACCATCAGTTATGACTGACAAGCATTTGCCAGGTGTCATCTTTCATTTCTGACTTGACAGACAATTGCATTTTTTCTTTTCAAAATTCTTGGCTGTTCACAAGTGCTACCTCTGAGGCTGACTCTACCAACAAAACAAATGAATACTGTAGCCTAAACCAGCTGATCATACTGTTTCCAAATGGGACAAATCAACAAAAATAAACACCACCATGCTTACATTCAAATCTTTTCAGTAGAGTAAGAATGGTCGTATTTTGCCTGTCTGTGGTAAAAGGTCTGTGACGAACCAGCTCTAGTGAAGTATAAGGTACAGAGTGGGTTAAGCGATAGGTGTGGTGAAGAATTGATATGAGAAATCTGGAAGGCCCAACCTTGCAGCACCTACTGCTTTTATCAGCATGAGGTGTCACTGCTGCTGCTTGCAGGAGTGATCCCATCCTCTCTAGCATGAGCCACATGTTCATATCCCTTCCTTAATAGCAGCAAGGCCACCTTGGGCCACATGTAGCAGGACTACAGCTGCTTTGTTGCTCATAGCAGACTTCTGCTCAAAGCAACTCTCTGCTCTGCCTGAAGCTGGTCCTGCTTCCAGGACTATGTCTCCAAGACTAACAAAAGGCCAGTTTAATTTCAAAAGCCAAAGCAGGACCTATAACCTGAAGTCATCTTGTTCTGGTTGTAATACATTACTCTTAGCACAGATCCAATGTGAAATGTATTATTTCGAGGCAAATCACAGTGACAATAAGAAAACAGTAGTTCCAGTGTAGAAATTTTTTAAACTCAAGAAGTTGAAGTGATGGTAAACCTTGTAGAGGACCAAGATACTATGGAAAACAGGTATATTAGAAATATATTACCATAATCAAAAGTACATTATCTTCCTCCTTTTAGGCACTTAAAGTGGTAAAATACAACTTTAGAATAGAAATGTGGAAAAAAACCATTCTAGACAAGATACTAGTCAGGTATAGAGAGACATACTCCTATTGACTTCTTGCTCATGAGACTACCCTTGTACACCAGTAATGTCATTAATTATAAAAGAACTCCAATAAGTTCTAACTATGAATCATACCCACTATCTTTATATATATATATTATTTTGTAAAGTGAAATGTATGAAAAGATACTATTCTAGTTGTAATGCTCATAGCCCAACAGAACATAAAAGCCGAATAGTTTAAATACACTAAATAATTTGTAATTTGTGTATTCTTGTTCACACTGGGCTTTTTTATACTTAAATCTGTTTTAAACCAATTTTGTTACTTCCTGCAAATGCAAACCTTGCTATTTCATTTACAATTTACAAGCCTTCCTATTCTGAGAAAACAATTACTGTCCAGGAAGGAATAGTATCAGAAGTTTCTTGGCACTTCGGTTTACTAAAAAAACAGAACTAGCACAACAGTGTTATCTTCCACTTGGAACTGAATTCTGCGTAGTCTTTCAAACAGAAAGGTGTAAAACCCTCTTGAACTAGCTGATCTCTGAACTGTCCATCAATAAGAAATAATTTATACCATTTATGTAACCATACCTGAGTTGATATGAGGCTATGCAGAAATGCTCCATCCTTTTAGGGAGAGGTAGGACTGTTAGCCCTATGACTACCAGATCTGCACTGTGCAGAGCAACAGGTTTGTCTCTGCATTTGTGAAACAGAATATATAGCATATATGGTGAACTGCAAATTACTTCAGTTCCTTCTTCATTTTAGCTTATTCCTGTCTCTTCTGCATTTCAGATGAAAGCAGAAATTCATGCTCTCTTTTTCCAATGATGGTTCTTTTCTCACCTTCACAGTCTGAGGGAGTGTTATATGAAAACCAGACATTTTATTCCTTTATCAAGATGGTCAAACTATGATGGTCTAGCTATTCACTGCAACTGAAAAGGTTCTTTGCTAACGTTCACAGCTGTCTAGGACAAAAGTATGAGTACCACTCAAGTGAGATGCTCAAACCTTTCATTACATTTTAATAAAGTACTAGAACTACCTCTCAGTCCTTTCCAGTGCATGTCAACATGATCAAACACATCCTATTATTTTCAAAACCATTTCTGCAAAATGCAATCTTAGTCTAGAGCACTGGAACGGCAGTGTAATTACAAGTCATACATTCTGAAGATTTGCTAATAACATTAACACCTGTAAAGGTTGCCAGTAACTGGCAGTCAGGTAAAACTGGTTTACTCCGATTTTATTTTTCTCACTGAGCAGACCAGTGCCTCAGCTACCACAAGGGATCTGTGGTATAAGAAATGCTAGAATTAGCGGACATCTGGATAAATAAAATCTATTTAGGAGAGTCAACACAACTTCTGTAAAGTGACATTTTGTCTTACAAACCTCTTGGAGTTGTTCTCTGCACGGTTCAGTCATGCTACACGGGTAAATATGACCCAGCTGACATAGTTCACTTGGATATCCAGAAAGTTTCTGGCAAAGACTTTAGCCAAAGGCTTTAAAGGAAACTAAGCAGCCATTACATAATAAGAAAGGTTCTGGCACAGATAAGTAACTGGTTAAGAAGTAGTGTAGGAACAAATGTGAAGCTGTAAGAAGGTGAGAAAGTCACCAGTGGCATTCCACAAGGGTCTCTGATGGGATCCATGTTACTTAACATACCCAGAATGTATCTGGAAAAGCAGTAGAAGAGTACAGACAAAGTTTGCTGATGATAGAAAGCTATTCAAAATAGTGGATACCTTGAAGGCAAACTGTAAAGAACTGAAAAATTAATCTAAGACAGAGTGACTAGGCAATAAAATGACAAATAAAATTCAATAAGTGTGACAGTGCCCTGAGTGCACTAAAAGCCCTTAATTGGCTTTCAGTTCTTGCTGGATGTATGCTGTAGGTCTATCTGTCTCTGGTCCTGTCTCTGGCTGCTCCTGACACACCACCATGAATGTACCCTGGACCATGTTCCTTACCTCACCCAGCTCAGACATGGTGGAACAACATCCTGTTAGTGAGGGCCCTGTCTGCGATGAGGTCATCCCAGATCCTTGTGGGCCACCTCGCTTCTGCTGTTCCCAGCTAGCTAACAGCCCAGGGAATGTGTGGGTGTCCCAGCCTGGGCTTCTATAAAGCCCTTAAACCACACGCACAGGACACCTGGGTGGGGATGATCAGGGCAAGCAAGTGAATAGTCAAGTACTCTTAAAGCTGGGAAAGAGATGAGGTAATGGAGATCTGACAAAGGTCTACAAAAGGTCTGCGGGTGACAGGGAGAAGGGAGAGGGGGAGTATCTGCTCACTGTCTTCCATAACAGGGGGCTACCAAGCAAAGCTGGATTCAAAGTAAAAAGAACAAGGTGGTTCTTCATACAGCGGGAAGTGGACACATGGTACGCCCTGCCTCAGAACAATGATACGTGGATTCAGAGGGAGAGTGGGCAGCTAGTTGACAGAAATCTACTGCAGACTACTAAACAGGCAAAACACTAGCCTCAGTGAGATTTTCCTTCCTAAAGTGGAAACAGCTGAAGACTGGGAGACTTTTGAGAAGATGCATGATGTACATAGGCCTTGTTTTAACTCTTCTGTTCCAGCTGCCCATTTATGAACACTGGACTCCTGGGTTAAACCAGTAACAGACCTACTTCTGTTCCAAGCGTAGATGAATATCAGGATCTTGTCCACAGTTACAAGAAAATTATTTGATGATTTGTAATCCAAAAACTGTCACAGTTATTAAATTTCTTAATTTCTGGAAGACTCATTTGCCCTACTACTAGCTACATGACTGGAAGGTAAGAAAAACAACCTTAGCTCTAAAGGAAATCCTTTTTCAAATCTGATGTTTTTAAGGATTACAATCCTTGTTCTTTTTGAGGATATTGGCACCAGAGGTGTTAAGGAAGCAGGGGGATGCTTGACACTGCATGCCAGTTGCAGTCTTTCATCTAGCAGAAGATTTTCACATCAAGGATATCCTATCCTTGACTAAATATATTTAGTTATTTACTTCTTTTATTTATTTCTGAAGAAGTAGGCGTCTTTCCATGAAGCTCTGGGCACCCTGCCATTACCTGAAATACACAGAAATATTTTATGCATTTCAGAGAACCCTACTTCCTAGCAAAATGCTGCCTTCATTCAAATATCAGTCCATACAGGACCTACTCATCCAGACTCCAACATTCACCAAGTGCTCCTCCAGAAACAAACACTGCTGAAATAGGAGCCTTAACAACTCTTCTTTACATGGATTTTTTTGTCTTTTGCCAAGTGTAACACTGATTCCCCTGTTTCAAATGCAAATTTTTTTTGTTTTTTCCCAGCAGGGCAACACAAATCATCAATAAACTAAGAATTATAGTGTCTTAAAAAAAACAAAACAAAACAAAAATCCCCAAAATACCCCATGCACAGTACTGCCCTGGAGAGAGTATTAGGGAAGATAGAGAAAGAATATATTTCAAATGTGTAACCAGAAATCCCCTTGAAATTATGGATGAAATAAAACATTGAAGAGGAAAGAAAAAAAAAAAATCTTACAACTAATAGTAACATGTAGAAGTATTACAACAAAACACCTCTCTGTTCATTTTTTCTTTTTCTTCATGAAATAATATGTTCTGGTGTTACATAGGTCATACAGAAGCAGGTTGCTATTGTTCTAACTGCTGGGTCATTTAAAGGCCACAACAAATGATTAAATTAAAAGAAAGTTCAACTCCTAAGCAAACTGCCTCACAGTAAAGTGGCTTTGATTGCTCCAATCACTGTAAATCTCAGCTTCCTTAAACTGTCTCAGAAATATGAAGAAGAACATCCTGATTAAGTGAGATTGAAAGAAACAAGAAAAATAAGTAAATAACATTTTGTTAACAAGACTTTTTGCTCTGCATATGGGTCAAATTAAAATTCTAAGCAAGCATCTATGACAGTAATTATATCTATATCTGCAAATACACACACATACCAACATTATAAACCACTCCCAGCAACATGCAGACAGCACCATTAGGGTTTCACAATCAAGGACGCTTGAAGTTAGGAAATGCCAGAGTTAACCTTCCTTTGGCCTTTGTGCAAAGATAATAAAAAAAAAAATCTTCAATTACATAATCGTACACTACCGTTTTTGCAGGACCTCATTCAGTGCACAGGAAGGACAAATCCCATGCAATAAGCAACTTTTCAGCATCCTGCTTTACCTCCGATCTTCGATGTGTGACCTGCAGCCTTTTAACAATTTCAGTCCTCCCCTGAGACAGAATCACCGATTTCCTCCTATGCTCTTCTGTGATATTCATTAGTGTAACACCTGAATATTTCTCCAACAGTTCTTAATTAAAAGCTTGCAATATGACTGTGAGGGAAGAAGTATTCTTAACTTCATTTTATAGAAGAGGAGTTGGGGAATATCAAAATTGGAAGAACCTTCTGACATTAGGTGTCTAATTTCAGACACGTAACCTAATTTATTCATGATTCATAGCACTATATAGAGGTTAATATCATCACAGTTCCTATTCACTTCAGCTACAACTACAGATGGAAATCATGCTATAGCTTCAAATTAGGCACAGAAAATGAGACACATTAAAGACAGCCATGAAAACAATTTTCTCTGCAGCCCCTATCAGGCAAGAATCAGAGACAGCATTTAGTTTTCTAGCACAGTATTCAACTGCCCTAGCCATATCTTCCCGCAATCCAACACCTTGTTTACTGTACATGTTCTAGCTCTGGCCACACATTAAACAAAGGCCTTAAAAACCATGTTTGTTTGCAGCTTCATAGCACATCTGCTCTGTACAAAGCTGGTGGCCAATGACAAAAAGCAGGTGA
The DNA here is from genome assembly GCF_965140245.1 of Athene noctua. Classification (NCBI taxonomy): domain Eukaryota; kingdom Metazoa; phylum Chordata; class Aves; order Strigiformes; family Strigidae; genus Athene; species Athene noctua. The sequence continues at coordinate 68,414,292 of NC_134037.1, read as the reverse complement.
CTTTTTAATTAAAAACTGCATCACCAGTGGTGGATGTTTTTTAAAATAAGTCAAACTTTGAAAAGCACTATTGTGCAACAATCAAAGGAAAGCTACACCACTGGTTTAGGCCTTTATTTCAACTACATGGGTCTCCCAACATTTCAACCAAAGTAGCAAGTGCTGAATCTAGATTATTATTCTCTATTTTGGTTCACTAACTGAATCCATATCTCTTCCTCACCTTCTCATAAGAAAGGAAATGATTAGAAATTAAAAAAGAAAAGTCTTACTCTCTCTCAGAACTGGTAGGAATGAGGGGTTGTGTTCCTTTAAAACAGTAACAGACAAGTAAGACATTTAATAGCATGGGAAATTTCAGAAATAAGTGTACTATGTCATAATTAGAAAAGATAAATTACAGGGAAATTTCAATATCCATATCTAATTGGGAGCCCAGATATTCACTGAAACCTCTCATATTATTGCTGATAGAAAGGTCCTCTCAACAAAAACCATTATTCAAGTCTCATACACATGTATTTTTCCATGACCAAAGCAGTCCATACTCAAGAACATAATTTACTTGAAGTGTGGATAACGGCTCTATGCTATTGAGCTATGCTTATAAATCCGTCAGTGCTTACAGACAGTGCAGGAGATCCACCTGCACAATCCAAATACACACATTAACGTGTTTCCGTGTGGATATTTGTACTTAAACTGTTCCAAAAGTTTAGCTCCACATTTTCCTGTGTTAATGCTTAAGTTGCATCATAAACATACGTTTTATATAATAGACATTTTCAGTCACTTTTATCACATGTAATTTATATTAATTGTATTTCTAAAGTAGTGCCAAAGAACAAGGCAAGTAACTTTGTTTACAACGATACACAAGCACAGGGTAACAGCCAATTCTGCTCATAGTTTACTTACGAAAGATCACGCTACATGGAGAAAAATAACAAAATACCACCATTTATATAATATGTTAAATAATAATACTTTAAGAGGACAACCCTCATGGAGTTGCATTATAACTTTAAAAACATAGCAGGTGAATTGTTAACCTTATTGAAAACTCTGTATGTGTAATGCACACTCCATAACCCCAAGAAAGGTTCATATGGGAACATACTCACTAAATCAGTGTTTAGGGTGGGCTTATTGGTCTTCACTGTTTTTCATAATTGTTGACAAATTGGTAAGTATAGCCCAACGAAGGTACCTAATGGTGCAGATTATCTCTCTGCATTTCAGGTAACTGGTTCTTGAATGTATAGACTACTTTGGCCATACAAAGTCTTGCATAGCATTTGATTATCATATTTGTACCTTCGGTGTTTATATTAATACTTAAACGTTTACACTCCAACACCCTAAGTTTTACAAGAAATGATATAAAAGGACTAATGCGGACTGTTTATGAGAACTATTGTGAGGGACAATGTAAAAAACTGAGCTAAAAACACGAAGAAATTAAATGATGACAAACTATAAAGAACAAATTGCAAGTATCACAGAAGAGCTTCTTGGAAAGAAAAAAAGTTTCCTGTAATTTTCAGCAACTGCTATTAAGTAATTTATGATTGTGACTCACAACGTTCATGTTTTGATGACCAGATTCTAGTTTAAGATCTTTTTTTGTTTTTAAAATATGCAAGATTATTTTCCATTCTGCTGTCATTGTATCATGCTTTACAAAGTTCAAAGGAAAACTAATAGAAATCTAGTGTGAAATACCATGAATTGCTAGAAGACCAGATTTTTTTTTTTTTTTTGGTAGTTTGGCTTGATCCCTGCTAATAGATGTTTCTTCAGATTTTCACATATTTCAAGTGAATAAACACATTAGCTGATTAAGATAAGAAGCACTGTAGACCTCACCCTAAAGATTAGAACTGTGGCCAGGCTGAGCTGTCTTCTCACTACAAACACACACACACCAAGTAAAATATGAGGAAAGCTCAAGAAATACTTCATGCCACTATAATCAAAAGCAATCCACTTAAAGTGGAAAAAGAAAGCTTTCCTCTGTTTGTTAGGATTAAAACCCAGGCAGATTATGGATGCATGGATGGGCGGATGGATGGGTGGATAGAAACAAAGAGTGGATGGCTGTATAATGATATTTTAACTGGCTCTGCCAGTTACTGAACAATGTCCAACACGATGCAGTAAACCTAGCTGAAAAGAAGGTGATACAGCAAAATTGCTGTCTTCTCCTTGGCTCAGTTTTTTGGGAGCACTGAGAATGCTAATTCCCCAATGAAACTCGGGGAATCTGAGGTGCTCAGAACCCCCACAAATGGTACCATGTTCTGCAAAAAGCATGAACAACTGCTGCAAGACGTCTTTCAGTATCAAGTCTTTCTAGGAGGGTTTGTGCATTTCATTTTTTTGCTGGAGTTCAAGTCAATTACTAAATACCAAGTCAGGACTCACATGACATGGGGATTAGAGAGACAAAAAGCAGAATACAAAACCCTCTTCCATTTCAAGCATTACTGGGTGAGATCACAGTAATCTGCAGACAAAAAGCACAAGTTACAACACATAATTGCTGCCAAGCTTACACAGCTTCTTCCTTTTTGAGCACTGAACAGCATACTGCAGCATCATGAAAGTTAAATCTTTTAAAGGCATGGGGCTTCTTCTGATGTAACAACATTGTTTGGCCAAGACAACAACTTCCAAATAATTTCTATTTGGACATTTGGGGAGGGATTTTCTGAAGTACTCCACAGTGATGTGTCTCAGCTCTTATTCAAGGTGACAATAAAACTTACACTGATTTTGGTGGGACCAAATAAAATCAATGTTATGCAAACCATCTGAAATTGAGGAACCACTAGACTATATTACAGCTGAAGAGCTCCCTCATATCTTATTCCAAAAGCTGTGCAAAACTACTTCAAGATTAAAACAGATCTATCTCAATTTCACCATTCCAAAGCATAAAAAAGCAAATGGCATGCTTGCTAATCACATTCTTAGTAAGAGCTATTTTTCTTTACTTTTTTGATAAAAAATATATTTAAGAAAATTGGTTGGTTTTAGAAATAGGAAAATATGGTGAAATTTAAAAATTAAAAACATTGTTATTTTCTACTTCAAATTCAGAATATTTATTACATCAGGAAACTGATTAAAATGATAAAGCAAGATAAGTGTTTTGAAAACAATAGCTTTAAAACCTGGATTCTTCTCAGCTACGTTTCTGGCATCTGATACATTCCATTGCTATGATGTGCTATTCAGAAAAGATTTATGCAGCCAAGCACAAGAAAATGGGCATTTTTTTTTCTAAGGTGTTGAGTTCAGCTCTTTATTATATAATTAAATTGCGAATCACTCAATTCTGATATGCTGTGAACAATATAGGACAACTTCATATACTTTTGTTAAGAGTAGGAGTCAAACGAGTCAGTAACTACAGGAGCTGCCTAAAAGAGAATACTTTCATTGCATACATTAACACTGCTGACAACAGGGGGAAGAAAATCACCCAAAACTAAAGACAATTGACTAAGCCAGACACATATTTTTTGCAGATAACTTCTAAGTTACTAGTGTTTGGCACAGGATTTAGAAACCACTCATTCAGTATTACCCACATGTGAAAAATATGCACAGATTTTATTAGAGAGAGGAAGAATATATAGAGAGATGTTTGCATTTTTAATCCTCCGTACAATCTTCTGATTGCCATGTGCCACCAGAGAGAGAAACTTATTATTATACCAATGCTATTTCTACCATTTTGACTTTCACAGAGACCCTTCTGAGAATGTGGAAGGGTTAAATGCAACTCATTCATTATGCAGTGAAATAATCACTTACCAGAAGAGTAATTCCCCATATGCAGAAACAGAGAGAGGGAAGCCCAAACTGGTGGTATTATTGCTATACAATGTCTTTGCCAGTTCCAGTGACAAGATTTTAGCAGAAGCATACCCAATTCAAAATAAGACCAAAATACTGGATAACATGGAAACAATATACTGCCAAAATCCTTCAGGTTGAAGAAAAAACCCTACATTTCATGAACTAGTTACATAATAAACTGTAACCAGAGCAGCTGGTGCACACAGCACATATAGCAGGCTTACACATGGAAGGGAGGGAGCTCATTATTTTTGTACTTACACTTCCTTTAAATATTCTTAAACAGCCAAACAATATTTTGCTTTTGTGAAAATCCCACAACTTCTAACTCATTGTATGAACAATGCCTTTGTTCAACACCAGCATTTTGCCCTTTTATTTTGTATGCTTGCTACAGATGTGATTTCCTGAAATATAACAATTCTCTAAACAAAAGGTAAAATCCAAGATTAATTGAACACAATTTGAGCTATTTGTTATTCAAATATATGCCAGTCAGAGAGGGACCTGGGGGTGTTGATTGACAGCCAGCTGAACAGGAGCCAGCAGTGTGCCCAGGTGGCCAAGAAGGCCAATGGCATCCTGGCTTGTGTCAGCAATAGCGTGGCCAGCAGGGACAGGGAAGGGATCTTACCCCTGTACTCGGCACTGGTGAGGCTGCACCTCAATTCCTGTGTTCAGTTTTGGGCCCCTCACTACAAAAAGGACATTGAATGACTCGAGCGTGTCCAGAGAAGGGCAACGGAACTGGTGAAGGGTTTTGCATGGAACGGCTGAGGGAACTGGGGGTGTTTAGTCTGGAGAAGAGGAGGCTGAGGGGAGACCTCATCGCCCTCTACAGCTACCTGAAAGGAGGTGGCAGAGAGCTGGGGATGAGTCTCTTTAATCAAGTAATAAGTGATACGACAAGAGGGAATGGCCTCAAATTGTTCCAGGGAAGGTTTAGACTGGATATTAGGAAGCATTTCTTTCCAGAACGGGTTGTTAGGTGTTGGAATGGGCTGCCCAGGGAGGTGGTGGAGTCCCCATCCATGGAGGTGTTTAAGAGTCAGGTTGACATAGCGCTGAGGGATCTGGTGTAGTTGGGAACTGTCAGTGTTAGGTTAACAGTTGGACTGGACGATGTTCAAGGTCCTTTCCAACCTAGTTGATTCTGTGAAAATATTGCATAGCTGGACACTCATACCCAGCACAAAATCTTTTAGGTATTTTAGATTTCAGTACAAAAGACACAGTATTGGTGTTCCTTTTGTGTAAGTTTAATGACTCGGCAGGCAACATGATTTCAGCATTCCCTGTATACTTCCAGTTTCTGTAAATCACAGTATGACTAACATACTTTGGAACTGGAAAATATGTAAAAACAGAATTAGGGAAAGAAAAACCAAAACCAAACAGTAAAAGATTTGAAATTTAAACCCGCTTATAAGCCTTTCGTGTAAATTCAAGACAATGAGGGGAAAAAAACCCCTAACAACTACACTTCCCCTCTTTTCTCACACCACAAAAGAGAAATCACTGAGGACTGGGACTTATACAAATGCCTCTGTGAGAACTTCAACCATGAGGTCTTTTTCTCCACCTAAAAAGCAAGTTCTGAATTAAAAATTACTTCAGCTTTGTAGTATGGATTTGTCACTGCACAGCTCTTAATGACAAGAGCTCTGAGAAGCCAGAGCATGCATCTGAACAAAACAAACTCTGTTCAAGAAAGGGTGTCAGACGGAAAACTGCAACTCCCATTAAGAAGCATATTCATGAGGGAAAAAACTGGAACTGGAAAAACTCTGATTGCATTGTATCCTTTCAAAAATTAGGTTAGCTGTGTGACAATCTTTTCATGGATCTACCCTGTGTTCTGCAAGAGGTAACTCTTGCAGATACTTATCCTTGAAAAAAACAGTTGGTTTACAATATGTTGGAAGACAGTTGGACTACTTTGGGCATATCCAGAAAAAAAGTGGTTTCAAGAGTGGGAACTAACTTTCTGTCACTTGTTAAAAGAGCAAAGTATTTTCCAACACACATTTTTTCAGCCTACAAGAATTTTCAAAAAAATATATTCTCTGAAAATATGCCATGCTGACACTTCTATAGAATATTAAGTATCTTACAACTTAATTGATATACCTGTAGCTTTGGAGTATTAAACTATCTGAGTTACCACTGTGGTGGCCTCTCCTGTCAAAAGTGACTATTTGTTATACTGGAACTTGGACAAACCAGTAAGTAATGGAAAAGATGTTCAGAAATTACCGAAGGAAAAATTCACAAAATGGGAATTGGTGAGCATGTTTGGGGGCTGAAATCTTAAGGACAATTAGCAAAATTGTTTCCAACTAACAAATTGAAAACAGTCAAATACTGCTCAAGCTGCTGTTGTCCCAGACAATAGAGTAAAACCCACAAAATGAATGATGAGAAAGAAGGAGTACAAGTTCATAGCGCTACCAAAAAATTATGACGGGAGTTGGGTTTAGAGCGGAAAGTGGCTTGATTCTTCAAGAGAAGGCCAATAAAATGAATTAGTGTGAATGATACCTAAAGGCCAGACTACATAAGCAGAACTCTAATGATGAATTATGCACTTAATTTTCCTGTACTGCAGCAAGAGTTAGAGTTTAGTCTGTCATTTACAGGAACTGAGCAGACCAGCGAGCACTGAATCCAGACAAAACAAGAGGTGTTTCTGGAAGCCCTGTCTTCCCTTGATATGAGTGCCTATATTACCATATTTAGGGCAGAAAAAGTAGTTTTGCTTCAGTTTATCACAGTAAGGGATGCACTTCTCTGAGATAACATTATTACAATAATATTTTAGTTAACTCTGTAGAAAAGGTTTACAGTCTATAGCTGAAATACTTTATTTTCCTCTTCCACAATGAGAGGAAGAAATTCTGAAACAGTACAGGTGAATTATTTAATCACAGGTATTCCTACATACAATCTTAACAAGGAATGTAATTTTCTTGGGGGGTGGGGGAGGGTGTCTTTTTACTTCCTAGTGTCTTACTAAATTGTAGCTAAAAATCCTTCACTTCATTTTTTATGTTTTTCTTCACCCTATGCAAATCACCTAAGCAATTCCATTAAGTAAGCAAATCCAGTATTCTAGGAAAACAATCATGGACATGACAATATCCATTCAAAATCTGCAAGATCAGCCCTTCTAGTTAATTGACATAATTGATACTTCTAAAAGGTCCACTGATATATGAAATCAACCATTTTAATTACTCTGTATTAACTGCAATACATACATGCATGTCACATGATTGCTAGACTTATATGTAAGGAACTCCCATCTGGAAAACTGTTCTATTCCTAGCTAAGACCTTCACTGCATGATGCGACATTTCTCACATTACTAATCCACAAGAGAAAGAAGTGATATTCGCAAAGACTTCAGTCTTTTAATGAGACAAAACACCATTTTGTTCTAAAATGTTCATTCACTTTATTGAGAGCAACTGACAAATACCATAAAGAATGAATTTCTTTACATAATAACCTCTGTCAGCAGCAGCCTTTTGTAAAGCACAGTCCAATTCCCCACAAGTCATTTTGAGGCTACTGGATATACCACTGAGCTAGATACTTTTATTGTTCATGGTCATAGCCAACATTGCCAAACTGACAAACTGTCCTTGGGCTATGATTTTCATTTTTAACAGTGAACAGAAAAAATGAAGCAAAAATAAAATAAATGGATTCTAAAATCTACAGTTCATAAAGACAGCACCTTCAGTGAAAGGTATATTTTTTCTTTAAAGGTATATTCTTTAAAGAAAGGTGCATTATTTAGCCTATCTTCTAATAAAGGAACGCAAAGACGCTGCAAGATGAGGGCCTAGTCAGCTTTGAATTTCTGTGGTGTTTCATGATATTCCCTTTGGGTTTGGCTACAGGTACATGTCAGAGGAAGGAGGGGGGGGGGGGGGGGGGGGGAAAATCACAAAAATCACTGTGCTGTTAAGGCAATATTGTTATGGTCCAAACACTTTAGGGAAAAGAATTATCAGAACCATCAAAAAAATTATAGCTAAAAAAGCAAACAGAGATAATGAGAGGCAGCTTCCTGTGACATTAATTCCAAGTGATTACATTAAATAACTGTCAACTATGGGAAATACAAGAAAGCTAACTAGTAACTTTTTCTCGGCAAGATTTATATGAACAAAAATTCTAAACACATGCCTCAAGCTAGCAGAAATTTAGATATTAAACAGTACATGAAGGAATACTTCTGATTTGTTTTGCTTAAGCTACATTAAAATACAAAGAAGGCTGACAGAGAAAGGGAAAAGAATAAAAATACTTTGGAACTATTCATTAAATATCCAGATTCCTTTGGAGTAATCTCTCATTTGTACATGATGTATGTATGCCTGTGTAAGGAAAGAGACTGAGAGACTGAATACTTCTTTCAAACTTTTCAGGTTTTCTGAGTTTTCCCATAAGTTTCAAAAACATGAATTTCCATGCCTGAGTCAGGGACAGCACTCTCAGTTACATTTGCACTGATCAGCAACATATGCATGCCCATCCCCACCCCCAGGATGCCACGGGAGAAGTTTCACAAAGCGCCAGTAATAACGTTATAAAATCATCCCCCGCCTCCCTGCCGTATGCAAGGATTGTGCTGACTGACTGGGTTAATGTCTTGGCACTTTGGTTCTTGCTGTGCACATGGTAAGAGAGAGGAAGATAAGGGAATGTGCTGACAACAATTTCATCATTTGCTTGGTGATAGGATCTTTGGCTCTTGTCTGGGGTAGGCAGTTTCAAATCTGTGGTGAAAAAACACACTTCCTGACTTGGGCTGTTCTAGATAAAACCCAGACCATTTTCACACACGACAACGTGACTAACTCTTGCTGCTAGCGCTGGTGGCATGAGCAATACTTCCCACCATACTCCCTTCCCATCTCCTATTAGGCTTCTGAGCCCACAAGGTCACTCTGAAACTCTCCCATAAACAAGAGAGGACTTTAATCCCTCCTTTATCTATACAGGCCCAATTAAGGAGCATGACAGAGAGAGAAGATCCTGTATGGAGACCACTATTAGCCATGTGGGTGAAGGACCTGATTTCAGTTTTCTTCTTTTTTCTTACTACTCTTTTTCTTGATGAATTAAAACCACAAATTTTCGCTTTGAATCGGCACTAAAAAAAATTAAATTAAAATTTCAAGGACTGTAACAGAACTGAAACTTACTCTTCAGTGAGCTCCTGGGGATTGATTAAAGCCCTCTGAGGACATGGAAACGTGACTACAGACACCAATGTGCTTTACTGATGGATTAACAAAAGGATAAATGCTTACTCTGGCTTTAGCTACAGTCATAGTAATTCTGTGATAACAGCAGTACAGGACATCATGCAGAAATATTGTAATAAGAATTGCAGATCTACTTATAGCTTTATTAAAATAAATATTTTATACACGCTGAATAAAACTAAATATGGTTGCATGGTAGTCAAAATTTATTTACATAAGAGTCAATAACTGTTTTACGTATCTATTGATGACAGAAGAAGGTAAATTCTTATAGGGATGTTGCAGTCCCCTCAATATGTGCAACTGTTCAGAACCCTGGAAGTCCAAGACACTTGAAAACTAGATTAGAAAGTGATTATGCAAACTGGAATCTGCTTTTAAGGTCACTGAAAAAAACCTAGTTCTGGTCCTGGAGTACCATAGAGAGCACATTCAAAACCAAGATATAGTACAATGTTGAAACGTTAGACATTTTGCTATGAGAGTAGAAAAGCCAAATAGGAGAAACTAAATTGAACACTTTTTGTGAAGTTACACACCCCTGAATTAACCAATTTTTACCTTCCATACTGAACTGCTGCTTCCTTCTGTCAGATAAAAATGAGGCCATTACAACAAGACAAACACAAACACCATTTTACAGGCACAGCAAAAGCACTCATATTCTGAGAAGTGCAGTTTCCAATAGATCTCATCATTTCCCTGATTTTGAACAAAAATAGAGTCTACAGAGCCAAGACTAAGGAAGCACTACAGAAATTAGGGAAGTTTGGAAATCATCTAATGTATTTCCATCCCCAGGGAAAGAGGACTATAGACTCAAACAATTTCTGGCAGATATTACACATTCCCAAGGACTAAGATTCCCCAGTCTTCCTTCTCAATTTATTTCACTGGTATCTGTACCTCTCAATGAGATGTCCTCCCCTCATTTATCTTCCTGTAATTTAAGCCCATTCTTTTTGCCCTTTCAACTGTCCAGAAAGATCAGCAATCTCTTTAAATATTCTCAATTCTTATGCATTCCCCCTTCTGCCTACTCTAGACCAAAAAAAAAAAATCTTAGCTCCTTCTGTCTGCCCTCATTAGTTATGTTTTCCAGAACTCTGTTCACTCTTTTTGTTCTCTTTTAGGCTCTCTGAAACCAATGAAATGTACATACAAACAAAAAGTTGGGAATGTCTGAATCTCTGATAAAAGCCTATTTAACTAATTCTCTTAAAATACCACCATTCTAACATCTCAGCTTCTCTACACTCCTTTCACTGGAAGACAGGCAAGCTGTTTACAAGGGAAGCAAGACATACACTCATTGTTATACGTAGGGAAACAGAGGCATAGCTAAATGACTCCCTCAAGGCCATCAGGGACATCTACTTCTGCCAGGAGTGGAAACCTGTCAGGTTGCTTACTGAGCTGCTGCTCTGTGACTTCATCCCATGTCACAACACATGATCAGAAGCCAGTACAGTTCCAGCTGATGAGATTTTAACTAAAGAACATATAATATTTTTTAAGATATATTTTTTTTTAATAATTTCTTTCTGGTTGAAGTGTCAGAGTCCATCCATTGATTCCTCTGAGGCATGAGATTTGTATTTTGGGATTATACTCCCCTGCTGCACCTGCTTGACAGTGCCTTACTAATCAATTTGTGGGTAAGCATTCTTTTCACAGGCCATCCCGCTCCTGTTCCAAATTTTCTGCTGTGTAATCCTTCTCCTAAACTTGTTTCTGGAAGCAGGCCAAGACTTGTATGTCTTTTCAGGTTAAACTATAAAATTATTACTTTTTCATTTTTTACATGTCACAGCATGACTGATATTTTTATCCTTATGAACAGCCCCTTAAATAATCCATAAAACCTGTACCTGATGATCTCAATCCTTTGCTTGTATGTAACCTTCTCTAGGCAAAGCTTAATAAGCCCCAATAGCTTCCTAAGCTTACAGCTCACTAGTGAAGCTGGATGAATTTCAGGTTTTATGATATTTCTACTGTAACTTCAGTAAAGTTTAAGCTGCCAGAGAGATTATGGATACCATATGAATCCACAGCCAAAGTGACCAATACCTTTTAAGAACACAAAATAAAAAATGCAGAAGCAGCAGCGTTTCCCACCTTGTCTGCCTTGCTCTATTAAAGAGAACAGATTAAAAGACTCCATTTTGCAGCATAACCTATGCTTTTACACTGACATAAAAAGAAAGATGAACCCTGGAGGGTCTACAGGCAAGTACTGCCAAATGACAGGTTGCTATAAAGGTGAATGCCTCATTTTCATTTCAGTCAAGTATTAACAGCAGACTAGCTATGATCTCTTTCACTGTCGAACAGCTAACATTTGTCTGTTGAACCTGGGTGCTTCCAGCATACCTTACTTACTCATCACTCAGGCAGATAGGGAAATGTCTCTTCCATTTATTGAAAGTTTTTAAGATTTCAAATCTTTTCCAGTCAAAACAAGGAAGAAAAAGCTCCTGGGGCAAGCACTTGAGATGTAAAAGACTCAGGTTCAGGTCTCTGCTCCAATTTCCACCAGAGACCTGCTTCTGAGTCTCCTGTGTGTCAAACCAGTGCCTGAGAAAAGAGCACAGACAGTGACTGTAATAAGAGAAGACCAAATTAGCTAGAATGCTTTGGCTGCTTTTACCTACCCAATGACATCAACCACTTTATTGCTGAAGTAGTTAGTCAGGGGCATATATGATTTTGTAGAAGTGTATGCTGGAGTTTGGCATAGGGCTTTTGACCCATCTGCTTGTTCAATACCACAACGGGTAGCAATGGTATGCTGTGATTAGCTGAATGCACAGGTGAGCTGGTGGTTGGCTTCCTCTGTCCTCACAGCATTCTGGCTAGGACCTTCTGGCTCATGGGACTTACTCTTTCTCTGTCACCTGCACTTTCCATAACTAAGCTTTTTTCAAGTGGAATTTGCAAAGACTAATGGTCTTTGGGTCTTAATGTTCTAGTCACCAGGTAACAGCCCACAGTAGCTTTAAATTAGAGCAGGTTTTGCTGAGCCTGGCAGCTACATGGCCCAGGAACACAGGGACACAAAGGCCATCAGCCAATGGAGCCACGGGCAAAAGTCAAGTCCCAAGTACATTTCTGGCTACACAATTTAATGGAAATGGAAAACACCTATTAAAGTGACATGAAGTTGGAAACTGCTACTGCACAGCTACTGCATTGTTTTTTCTCTAAATAAAAAGTGCAGGTTTGGAAAAACCCAACACAACTGTACTTTTTATTTAGAGAAAAAACAGTATCAAAGAAGCTAGAAACTCTTTCTATATATAAACCATCCTTTTTCCAATGGCAAGTCTGTGACAGCAAAACTACCCATCTGATATGGAATTAGCCGAGCACTACAAGCTGCTCCAAAATTTTCATATGCTCCAGAATAAATTCCAGAGTTTTTTTTCCAGTAAAGCAGCTGGAGATCCTAAAATAGTTTGCACTCTAGTGGTTAGGAACAGACAGTTAGTAAATGAAATCTCTCATTCATATATTTAAAGAAAACAGTCAGAATGTGTTACATTACTCTGTACTCAAGTGTCACTAAAGACCACGATGTTAAGTTTTAGATTGTTCTTTACAGTGCATGATTGTCTTACATACATATAGCTTGCTGAGGAATTGCTATTATTTGAATCATAAAAGCATTTAAAAATAATAAGTACACTAACTATTTTACAGCTTTGAACTAGAGTAAAGGCTTAGTGAATACATTATCTACAGGCACAAATAGTATCATGGAAAATGGACGAACTACATGATTACTCACAGTACTCCAACAACCAGAAGAAATTCAAAAAAGAGGTAGGTATTAACAAGTAAAAGCAAATGGAGGACAAAATGAAAGATTCAAATAACAAAGTCAAAGAAAAAAATAAATAACAGCAAAATTACTAAAAAAAAACCCCAACAAAAAGAAAATTTACCAGTAGCAGAAAATATGACCCAACCTATCAAATCACAACTAATAATTTTAATTCATCACTCTCATCAAAATGTTATATTGTACATAATTCAGTCATATATAAGCATAATCCTTAGTCACCAAAACTCTGGCTCTTAGACCATTTATGTAAGTGAGAAGGTAATTTGCTGACTTACCTGCTTGCTGCATGCATATAATGTATGTGGTAAACAAGCAGAGACAGTGCTGCAGCTTCCATTTCCAGTGATAGCACCACATTTCACCTACATGAAACATCCTGCGGGGAAAAAAAAAAAAAACGAGCAAGAATTCAGGAAGCTTTACAACAAGCCAAGAAAATGAGAAAATACTGTTGTCAGTCAAACTAGTAACTATCAGTAAATGAAGCAGTACTTAATTGAAAATTATGGATGGCCTTAATGTTGCTTAAAGTGAGACAGAAGTCTATACGCTTATTAAAAAGGGACAAAAATTATGTTGTCTGGTTCTTAGCAGACAAAGCGGAAGACTGGTCAGCACTGGGCTTCTAAGCAGATAGGTACGGGTGGTACTTCAGCAAAAGAAACAAGCAGCCCATACGGTGACAGTCTGAAAGAGTTAAGTTGTAGGGCTTTTTTGGAGATTGCAAAGCTTTACTTTACCTCTTTACATAATTTACATATACAAACACCTTTATGCTGTTTAAATATATGAATAACAAATATGTATATATTATAAACTATATAAAGGTGGTACGTGAGAATTTGCCTCTGCCCTCAACCAGCCTTTCCATATTTTTGAGTGCTAGTATTTTGATAGCTACAACATTTTCTGCTGACAACTTTAATGAAAATCCTGAAACTTTCCTTGCCAAAATCTAGGGGCTCATCTGCGTTGCCAGTGAAGTCAGGGACATCTTTATTATTTAATTAAAAAAAAAAAAATTATATAAAAATCTTTACCACTTATAGATTGAGTTAGTTTCCTTTGCCCTGAAGCATACAGGGCATTTAATGGCTAAATCAAAATGTTTCTGTCATAGTGGGCAGAAAAGGAAGCAAGAAAGACTCAATAAATTTGGTTAGACTTCTAATCATGTATCCAAAATGAATGGTGGTCCATTACATTCCTGTCTTATTTTATTCAACAAGTTAGCAACAAGCAAAAGCAAGCAACAACTGCTGAAACACAACATGCATTATTTTGAACAACTCCCCTCCTCTTTGGTGATGATAACTGGCTTTTGTTCAGTAAGGTATTATCTACTTATTCTGGGAGAAAATCTCTAACAGAATCCCCAGAATACTTTACAAGTCTATTCCCAGCAACAGTATGTGAAGAACCACAAATGAAGAGTCACAAAAAACCACTGATGAACATAAATGTCTTCCAGGTTAGTGAATATTAAATACAGAAAAAAGAAAGGTATTTGGAATGGCCACTGGTATGATTTATCAGAAGAGAAATATTAAAGAGCAAAGTGAAATAAAGTACAGACTTCATACTCAGTGGCAAGAAAAATCAATTTTCTTAAGCTTGGGAAAACAGTCTTCCTTCTGCTCCACAGACATTGCTCTGAACCCGCTAGTGAAACCTAGGGGCAAATGTAAATCTTTTCCCAGTATCAGCTTCTGTTTCTTCCCAAAGTGGAGTTCTGTAACGTAGACTAGCCAAACAACGCAGCAAGATAAACCACTGTAAAGGAACAACTAATGTTTCAGTTTTAACAGTAGTAGTTCATGAAACCACTCCTGTGGACTAGATGCCAATGGGCCCAGGTAAATGGCACTTCAGCAGACAGTTGCAGTCAGTTAGATTTCCCTTCAGTGCAGCATTACATAGCACAAGTATCTGATTACAAATGAAGTCCAGTTCTTTATGGGTAGTTGTATCAAATTAGGAATTTGAACCTGATTTATTTTTCTGAGATACTGTAAAGTCAAACTTAACAAGTGTTGAAGACAAGCACAGAAAACACTGGGCTCTCAAATACAAGAATCTCTTTGATGAAGCCAGACACACAAAATAACCAGATTATCAAACAATAGGATTATTGTCCTTCAATTTAATGACCCAAAAATCCCTATTAAAATCTCAGACAACAGAATGCTGAGGTTTAGGAACAGTTAATGTTCAGTGTATATAATTCATAAATCCACAATACCCTTAATACTAATTTAGAAAATTTATTTTTGAACAGAAGTCCTTTTAAGACATGAAAACTGTTACAGGCACACACAAACACGTACAGCATGCATATATACTCACAGAGTGGTAAAATGGAAATGTTGAGGATAACAGCATGACATACCAGAGATACAGAAGAACACTCCTGTTTCTACAGAAGAAAGAGTTTGCAGCTACTGATAGACACATGCCAGCCTGCTGCATAATCTACCAAGGCAAACCTATAGAAGTGTTTGCATTACTGGTTCTTTGTTTGCTGGCTTGTTTTGAGCAAGCACAGTTAAAGTTATCAGAATAGGAAGCAGTCACAAACAATTATTTATTAATTCAGAAGAAACCTGTGCTCATTTTCATCCTATCAGTACATTTTCTGTATGTTACACCAGTCACCACTTTTGATATCTCTGTGAACTCAGCTGAAGTTTTTGCCCACCGAATAGCTGGAGAATCCAAAACACAACTTTTGAGATACTCAAGGAAAAATGACATGACAAGTTTCTGCTGCCTAGGTCTGGAGTGAATCTACCCATTCACATTGCCTTTAGTGCCTTTCTTAAAAGAACCTGAGAGCGCTATTTAACGTGGCTTTCTATTTGTTAGTGTTTACTTGCATTGTGGCAAGGCTTACAAGCCAGTACTCCATGGTGTTAGTTTACAGTCTGTTTCCTCATCTTCACTCTTGTAAAAAGCACAAGTCAATAAAGATTTCAAGAACATGGATAATCAACAACAGAGTATGAGTAAGTGCAAACAACAAGGCAAAAGGAGTAATTATTAAGATTTTTACCCCAGAGAAAAAGGCTAGCTGATTATACAATTGCTATAAAAAAAAAAAACACAACCCCAAAACCAATTCTCCATCAAAATAAACAAATACATAAAAAATAGTAAACCTGTCTTCTCCAATTACATTCTCTACTGCTGAAGGACAAAACAGTTTTCTTTACACCACATCACCTCAGTTGACAGGAAAGAAAGGTTTATCAAACTCAAACAAGAATGACCACAGAAGAAGCTACCAAAACACCCCACTAATGCAGGCACCATGAGTCAGACCTGTTTCTTTTGGAGAGGACTTTTGAAGACCTACGTTACAAAGCATAACCTCTAGCTGAGTGAGGAAATCAATTATTTACATGTTCTTGAAATCTTGCATAGACCAAAAGCCAAAATTCAAAAACCTGGCTGCTCACAGGCCTACATTGTGACGTGTGTAACACCCTGTTCACACAAGAAGTTGTCAGGGATGGAAGTCAGCTAAGTTACACTGCTTACAAAAAGGCTTCTTCCAGAACAAAATCCATCCATGATACTGTTATAATGTGACATCCCAATTGGCAGACAGTTATGAAAAGGAGCCAGAACAACTGGTAAATACTTCCCAGGCATTAAAAAAACCCAACAACTTTGTTGCAGATATTATTCACCTGTTAATACCCACTATATTTATATTTATTTTAAGGTTCATTTTCTTGATTATTAGTGTTAATTAACATCTAGAAACGAATCCAAACAGCATACGAATAATTCAACAGAAAATTTAGCAAACACTTATGGACTAGTTTATAGCTTATCCAGGGATGATATGGTCCCCTGCTACAATAGCACCGACGCAGCGGTCCAAGAGATCCCCTTTAGTTTTGTGTTCCTT
Source organism: Athene noctua (assembly GCF_965140245.1). Lineage (NCBI taxonomy): Eukaryota > Metazoa > Chordata > Aves > Strigiformes > Strigidae > Athene > Athene noctua. Next base: position 68,397,374 of record NC_134037.1, on the reverse strand, counting down.
TTTAAAAAAGCATTAAAAGGATGTGTTCTGTTATTTAATATTCATCAATAGCACAGAGAATGGATATCAGCACAATGTACTACAACACACCAAGAGTTTAAGTAAGCGAAGCAGTCCAGAACAAAGATCTCAGAACATATACAGATTATTTCACTCTTTAACCCTGGATACATTTAAGTTGCTGAACACTGTTCATAGTGGGTTTTTTCTTCTCTATTTTGTTTCAATTTAAATGCAGAAGCCCTGCTCTGTCCCCAGCTGGTAACATGCTAGAAGCTCTGAACAAATCATTGTAGACTATCAAACACAGAACCAAAATAACATTTTACCCAATATATTTGGAGACTATCAGGGCACCTATGATAGGAATACATCCATTACAGTTGGATATAGTCTCACAACAGCAATCCCCCTTAATGCATTTTTTCCCCAAAGAATAAAAACCAGCAGAAAAATTACAAAGTGACCTTCTATGGAGTCTGTTAGAAGAACTAATAATTTTTCCATGGATTTGCATTATTCCATTGTAGACACTGTGTGACATGACCAGTTATGCACTCTAGCTACCAATTCAATACAGTCCAGTCCACAGCTACTTTCATTTCCTATAACATAGGGAGACAATGAGCTTATTCACAATTCATTCCAGAAGAGCAAAATAGACATGTAATTTATCTAAACCATAAATGGATGGTAACTTGACATAGTTCAAGATGAAATTAGTGGGAGTTCTGCTGCATCTAACTACTAAACATGCCAGCAGCCATCTAACACAACATCATCACCTTTTAGGGAGCATACAGCTCTCCAAGAAAATATACACAAAATGTGAATAATCCCAGAGCATTTAATTTGTATGCTGTATGGTCTCAAAACATGCAATCCGTATTTGAATACACCATCTTCCTTGTTCAAAACTTCAGCAAAGTTCCCTGGAGTAGGATGTGAATTCTGCCTCAGGCAGGCTGACATGACTTTCTTTGGTCTTTGACATGTCTAAAGCTATTAAGGAAAAATGTTGCTGACACTTTAAAATTAAAAGAAAGATAAGATCAATTTTTTTTTTTTTCTCACCTAAGTTGTAAACAAACAGATTTTAAGCTTAATCACTCTTAAGTGGAACTAGAACCAGTGAAAGGTGATTACAACTCAGAGTTTAGTTCCTGCAGGTTAACAGAGGAGTCGATTTTAACTTTGAAACCCTTGCTTTAAGCGAATGTCTTGGAAGATTAATTACACAATGCCACTTAGAACTTTCATTTTGTTAAACGTTACTTGTTCCTAATTATTTTCACAGTCAACTTTGAAACACCCTCACATTCATCGAAAGAGATGAAAAGAACAAGACAGTGCCTTTTAATTTAAACAGTGCCAGTTGTATCTGATCCGTCTTAGTCCCTCGGCTTTCCTTTCAAAATGAACTTTTCCCATCGCCGGCAACCAATCTGCTGGCTGTCTGCAGCTCTGTAACACTGCAACACCAGATCTCTAGAAACTCCTCACTTCAGCGCGGTGTCCGAGAGCCCTCCCCTCTTCCCCTTGCGCGGACTCCCCCGGGTCCAGCCGCAGGTCCCCTCTCTCACCCGGCTGTGAACGCACCGGCGAGCCGCCCAACCCCGGCCCTCCGCACCTTGCCTTACCTTCCGTGAGAGCCTCTCAGGAAAGGCAAAGCATAGCGGGGAAGGCGCCCAGACGCCACGACAGTGGCCCGCCCGGGGCCAGGCGGCGTGAGGGAAGGAGGGAGAGGTACCGGCCAGCCTGCCCGCCCCTCGCCCCCCGACGGCGGCCGAGCCCCGCGCTCGCTCCTCTCCGCCGTGCGCTGCAGGGAGGAGTGGTGGGGCCGGGAAGGTTTTATGGAGCGCGCCCGGCCCTCCCTCTCCCTTTTTCCCTACTTGTGCTGGCACCGCACCTGGAGGGCTGGGAACGGTGCCCGGGGCGGACGGGGCTCCTCGCCGTGAGCGACCACGGCCCCGGGCCGAGAGGCCGGGCTGGGCGGGTGCCGGGGCACGGGCGTTCACAGCGGGCGGCGAGCGGGGCCAAGAGTTTTGGCTACTTGTCTCCAAGCACCGGGAAACTCACCGGAGCAGCCCTAAGGACGGGATTACGGGGCTCCGAGAAAGACAGCGGCCTCTCGGGACCCTGCAGGGCAGCCGCCAGCGGCGGACCCGGAGCCCGGAGGGGGCAGAGCCCTGCCCGCCCTGCCCTCTGAGCTCCCGACGTGAAACGTTTCCCCATTCCTTCAGCCCTACCTATCTGCACGGCTCAAACCTGACGTTACTCATCACCTACTACGGGGCGGGTGTCGGCGGGGGAAAGCGCTGCCTATCTGGCCGGGGTTTCTTGCCCCACGAAGGAGCCCGCGGGGGTTACCCGCGCTGCCCGAGCGCCGCAGCCCTCGCCCCAGAGTCGGGAGAAGAGACTTACATGGTGACATTACGGGGCGGCTCTGCTCCGGCTCTCAGCAACCATCCTCCCCCGCTGCCGCTCGCTCTGCCTCTGGCCCGCTCCCCGCCGGGCTCCTCGCAAAGGTCAGCGCTGCTCGCCCACCTCTCCTCCCCGCCCGCCCCCTCGCCCACCGCCCGCGGCGGCCGGGACGGGGCCGAGCCGCGCCGCTCCTCCTCCTCCGCCGCCGTGCCCCCCCGCGCCGTGCCCTGCCTCTCTCGGCACAACTCGGGGAAACTTCGGTGCCGTGGGCAGCCGCCCCCGCGGAGCGCAGGGGCCGCCCCGCCCGCCGCTGCTCCCCCTCCCCGCCGCGCCGGGGGCTCAGGTGGCGGCTCCGCCCGGCCCGGCCCCACCCGCGGGGCGGGGGGGCAGGACGGGACCCGCCGACCCACCGCCACTGGGGGGACCCGCTCCACGGGAGAAGGGTGGCCTCCGGGACCCCGCCGCCACCTTTCACTCAGTCACGGCCACGCAGCGCCCCGGCCCACCGGTGAGGGGGTGGCCCCGGGGTGCGCAGTCCCCAAGCGCATTTACACCCCCCAGGAGACGGTAGCCACTGGCCCAAAGCCACCCGCAGGGGACAGAGGGCACCTCTGAGGAGATCCCATACCAGCGACACAGACCCCAGGGCACTTCAAGCGTGCCATTTCTCCCTGAAGAGAGAGGAGAAGAGAGGTGGGTGGAGGTGACGCATCTCTGACCCATTTTTTGAAGCACACACGGCCGGATGCCGCTTGCACACGAGGTGCTGGCCCACGCCTCCCTCCTGGGTAGCGTTTTTGGAGGGTGGTAGTTTGCACCCTTTGCTAATGATCCTGAGTTGCTTTGTTCGGTTAAAACCTGTAGGAACATGGTACTGCACTACAGCTAGGTAGGAAAACACTGAAATGGTAGAAGGGGAAACACAGCAAAACACGAAGTCACAAAAGAAGTCCAAAATTTTCACAGTACTCTCCAGATCTGAGCTGGCAGGATTAGGAAAGGATGGGGGAAGAGAAGACTTGGCATCAGGAATCGGTCAATGAAGTTACCAGCATGCAATGGCAGTTAAAAGCAAACAGAATTCCTATTTTTAAAAAACAAAGAAAACATCACTAAATTTTTCATGAACTTTATACTGAACATTAATATTCACTTATTCTGGTCAATTTTTTTAATCTGTCTTTAAAACCAGTAAGCTGCACGCTTGCTTTCATTGTAACTTCCTGGCACTGAACACCAGCGTGGGAACCGCTGGGGCTGCGTTGGCCAAATCTGCATGGCCAACTGCGACGCGAAGGCAGCACGAATGACTTTGTACACGGTTGGCTTTTTCTCCACGTTAAGACCTCTGTATCCTGAGCAGGTATTGCACTGCTTTCCACCCTGTGTCTGTGTCTGATGTCACACGGGGGAACCCCCCTGGAGACTGTGGGAAGCACAGGGAGAGGCGTGCATGCCAGCTTTCTTCAAAGGCTTGTGGTCAACTGCCCTATGGCTTTCTGCAGCAGCATCTGCTCTATTTCTGGATAAAGTCTGTGTAGATCAACTTTATATTGCATTTACAATGAGTTCAATGTATCAATGCACATAAGACTTACTATTATGTACAGTGAGTTTGTGTTTGGGCAATAAACCCACAAGTTCTCACCGCCTGGGTTTATTGTACACACACAGATTGCGTTTACCTCTCATGCCCAGCAAAGTTTGTGCACCTAGAATTCGTTGGATTTGCTGTACATGTGCAGATCAATTGAAGATTAAGCTCGATATCTCCTGAGCATATTGGACCCACTGTGTGTGTGATGTACACAGTAAATCAAGAGCATCTGGAAGAAGTCAATGTGCTGTTCATGCAGAGATTAGCGATACGTGTGTAGTGTGTATCAGCTGACTATGTTGGAAACTTACCTCTTCCTTTCCTATTTGGAAGGCAAGGTGACTGCAATTCTGGGAAAGAAAAAAAAAAAAGAAAAAAAAAATCATGGGACTTTTAGCCTGTCATGCTTTTGTTGAGCCGTTTCTTGGTTAATTCTCCTGTTCTGAAATTTCTGTCATACACTTTCTCAATCATCAATCTGCTTTTCCCTTCACTGCAGAAGCACTGCTGCTTCTTGATCCCCAAACTGAACACTGCCTGGTGAGAAACGCCTCTGCTGTCCAGTAAGACGACATGCAGTGCAGATTTTCTGAATCATGAAGTAGCATGTTGCTGGATATTGTCCCAGAGCTGCAGAGCAGCAAAGAGTATCCTAACTGCTCACAAGAAAATGCCCACGATTATCTGGCAGCAGCTCACTGTGCCACATCTTGCCTTTCATCAATAGTGAAACAACTTTGTATGGGGTGAGAAGTCAGAGAGGGGCTACTTTTCAGAAGAAGACATTTTTGGGATCAATTATTTGCCCTAACATTGTTGTTGAAACATTAAATTATTTGTAAGGGCAATGATCTTTTTAACAGATATAGGTATTTCTTACTAACTTCCATAATGTGGTTAATCGTCACGACATGTTAACGCATGTTAACATGGGATGACACTGACATGTTCAAAGCCACTGGGAATTCACTGTTTACATGTAATGAAAAAAAGGAATATTTGCTTTCAAAACCAATATGGATATGGATGATGTTAACATGCCTTTTGTAATTTTGAGAGAATTAATCTACTACTACTGTCACAGCTGTGGAAGCCTGCTACCTGATACATGTTGTGCTACTGCTCGGCAAGAGTGAGTGAGAGTCTGTGTGTGTGTAGATTACCGTGATTTTAAGGTCTCCATCTCAGAGAGACTGCAGGCTACCTTACAACACCCATCTCAGATTAACATTGCAGGCTATGTTTTGCACAATAGGAGTAAGAGGAAAAAAATTCCCAGAGTCTGGGAAACAGTGCTATAATCAACCAGTGAAAGGTTCTTTATATGGACAGCTAGTAAGCGATACCATCAGAAAAGCAAGTGGATCTTTTCATTCTTTTCTTACTGTGTCTGTAGTGGCAACGTTGCTTTACGCTTATTTTTATTATCCTACAAGCAATGGTGTCTGAATAATGCTAGGTACAGAGGTAGCATGTTCTATGAATATTCCAGAGTGTTTAATGAATATTCTGAGATGATTAGCGAAATATTTTGTATTAATTTTATGGGCCCTGATTTTTATGGCTTTGTTAATATATTTTTTTAAACTTATGGTTAGTGTGGTTTCTTTATGTTTTGTGCAACATTTCATGGACCTCTGAAAATATTCTGTAAGAATGTTAAAGAAAGTTTCAATACTACGAAATATATTTTATGTCTGGATACTTCATTTTAATGTTTGAGAAACATGATTTTTCTCAGAACTTTTGCTTTGAAGCTTTCTTTCCTCATTATATCAATTACATTTAGGAAAACCTGTGTTTATTTTCCAAAGAAGTGCAAATGCTGAAACTTTATTGCCTGTAACAGTGCAAAAGAGAAAACACTTAACACACAACAATAAAAAGGAAGCTTAAAATAAATAGTGCAATGCTATAAACTTATGAAGAAAATTCAAGATCATATGCATTCTCAAAAAGTCCAAGGGAAAAAAAAAAAAAAATTGGCTTTGCACTCTATAACCATTCCTGGCTTTCTGCCTGGTCATTCTATCTTGGAGAAAACATGGTAGATACCCCCAGCTGAGTCTGAAAGTTCAAAGGTGAGCTCCCAGAAGCTGGTTTTGAGGATCAAAGCCTGGGTGTTGATCTAAAAGGTGAAGTAGCAGAGTTGATGTGAACTGCTGCTACCAATATTTGTAATTCAGTTACTTCAGACTGTTGAGATATAGCAGACAAGGACTCTGTTTCACTATTCTTTTACATAAAGTAATCTTTATAGTCCTGCAGCTCTTCCCTTTTGAAGGTCTTCTATCTCTCTGAAGACTACTCAATCAACTCCCAGACTTCTCAGCCCCGGGCAGCCTTGTTCACCCCTATCTGGGTCAAAGCAGAAGCCATCATTCACAGTCCAGAGGACAATCTGCCTAAACTTCCTGCTTTTCTACCAAATAGAAGGTCTTTGAACACCTCTTCTTTTCTTATTTTCCCTTATTTGACAGATTAAGAGCCTTACCTTTCTGTTTCATGTGTAGACGAGGTGAGAACAAGATCAGACAGGTCTTTATCTTTGTGAGTTCTTTTTTCTAGAGAGGCATTTTCCCTTCAGATTTGAGATGCCATTCAGACAGGGCTACTTTCCGTTATGAAGAGACTGAAGAGGTGGCAGGTCAGTTTTCACTGTGGTCCTTAATGCAATGGTTTCATGCACGTGCTGGGCAGGGATGGCTAAATGATAGATGAGTGAATGTTTCTTAGAGGCTGCTGATCCAGTAGGTAGGGGGAAATGGCACACAGTTCCTATGCCTGACCAAGTGCCAAGCAAACATGGGCTTCCTGGGACTTGGGAGGCAAGGGAACTGAAAACACCATATTAACTAAAGTTGGTAATTGGTAATACTGCCTATAAATGATTGCACTGACATATGTGTTCTTGAATTCTTTTTTTTTTGTCTTCTGAAAACAAGCATAAAGTGAGTTGTAACTCTAATATTTTTACAATGTATGTGCAGAAGTTCAGGGGCTAACATAAACTCAAGATGTTTGCCTCATTGGTACCTTCTCTGCATGCTTTCATGTGCATAAAACTTAGGTTATGAAATATTTCCTGTCAGGGAGGTTACCAACGGCTAAAATGCTGTGCTTTGTGCCAGATGAAATGTCTTTGATGAAGTGCTGAGAGCATGGCATATACAGTGCCTGCACACATTGCACTCCATAAAATTCTGTAAAGTCTATGACCTCAAGCAAAGCAAGAGACAGACTGGGCAGCAAACTAATTTGGATGGTTTTCACAAAACATTTCAGGTTTTTAATCACTGCTTTTTTTTTTTTTTTTTTTTTCCCCCACAGAATCACAGAATCATCTAGGTTGGAAAAGACCTTGAAGATCATCCAGTCAAACCATCAACCCAATATTAACAGTTCCAAACTACACCATATCCCTCAGCGCTATGTCAACCCAACTCTTAAACACCTCCATGGATGGGGACTCCACCACCTCCCTGGGCAGCCCATTCCAACACCCAACAACCCGTTCTGGAAAGAAATGCTTCCTGATATCCAGTATAAACCTTCCCTGGTGCAATTTGAGGCCATTACCTCTTGTCCTATCACTTATTACTTGATTAAAGAGACTCATGCCCAGCTCTCTGCAACCTCCTTTCAGGGAGCTGTAGAGGGCGATGAGGTCTCCCCTCAGCCTCCTCTTCTCCAGACTAAACACCCCCAGTTCCCTCAGCCGCTCCCCGTACGACCTGTGCTCCAGACCCTGCACCAGCTTCGTTGCCCTTCTCTGGACACGCTCGAGTCATTCAATGTCCTTTTTGTAGTGAGGGGCCCAAAACTGAACACAGGAATCGAGGTGCGGCCTCACCAGTGCCAAGTACAAGGGTAAGATCCCTTCCCTGTCCCTGCTGGCCACGCTATTGCTGACACAAGCCAGGATGCCATTGGCCTTCTTGGCCACCTGGGCACACTGCTGGCTCCTGTTCAGCCGGCTGTCAATCAGCACCCCCAGGTCCCTCTCTGACTGGCAGCTCTCCAGCCACTCCTCCCCAAGCCTGTAGTGCTGCTGGGGGTTGTTGTGACCCAAGGACAGCCCCCGGCATTTGGCCTTATTGAAACTCCTCCAGTTGGCCTCAGCCCATGGCTCCAGCCTGTCCAGGTCTCTCTGCAGAGCCTCCCTACCCTCGAGCAGATCAACACTCCCACCTAAGTGATTCCATTTCAACACGTTACTCTTGATCAAGCACTCCAGGGGTCCTAAACATTAGCCTGTTGGAGCATGCTGCCACTGGTGTTCTTGCACACATTTCTGATCTGTGGAGTTGAGAGGATGGTGGAGGTCCTTGTGTGCCCATTTGTAAAGGCTTCCTGAACTTTCATTTCTCTCAAGGGAGGAAGAACCTCAGAACTTTTTGCCAGCTTCAGATAAATGAGCCTGGGAGTAGTGCATGCATTACATGGTGATGTTCTCTATTGCTGTAAAGAACCCGTAGGATGATGCTGATATCAGCATTGATTATCAGCAGCCTGATCTGAGGTGGTGTCTGGTATTTGAACAGGAAGATTAACCTGGTAAGCAAGAGCTTGTAGAATCAGAGGGTATGCAGGGATAAATACTCATTCCTGGTGTGATACAAAGCACAGGGAAGGGAGGACAGGAAATGGAAGATCGCGGGAAAACAGGGGCTTCATCAAAGAGATCATTAATTTCTGCAAAGTATACTTTGAACTTATTAGATACCAACCAACAGGGTAGAATGCATAAAGCCATCCAATTCTTTTGTCTAAAAATGTGTCTCTGGCTGAAAGTTATTTAATGCTAAATTCAACACCAGCTAAACTCCCCCACTTTCTCAATAGACTAACTCTGAAATTAGAGCTATTTAAAGAAGGTAACACTGATAGCTAAGGTCTTGCTCAGAGTATTAATATTGGCAGGAAACACACAGCTGTTTTTAGTACAAAACTGAGATAACCTTTTCCCGCCAGGATCTGTGTACTATCCTCTCATGAATAAATACTTGGCTAGAATAAGAATAAATACTCATCCCTGAAAGCTTCTAAAATGTCACCAAATTTGGAATTTGCTCTGCATATGCCACTTACCAAATTACCAAATTCTAAGGAGCAAAAGGTTTGAGCTAAGTAGGCTATAGTTTCTGGTACCAGTTAATCCGCTTCATCTCTAATTCTGGATTCTTGTTTTTTTTTCAGTCATGGATTAACCAGTTTGGAGGACTTAAAAAACCAGTCGTTCTTCACCTATTTTTAGAACCCAACTTTTCCTATAATACAACTTCTGGGCAGGATTTACCACTTCCGGTTTCTGTCCAGATGTTAAAGATTTGGAACAACTGGAAGAAAAGCTGACCTCATGGTATTTCCATCAGGTTCCACTAGTGGAACAACTGGAAACCTCATGAGGAAAGCCCTTCTCTGTCTAAGTCTTCAGACTAGTTTTGCAGACTCAAGAGCTTAGGAAACTTTGGATAAGTTTTGAGTAAGCATCAAAATATTTGGATGCTTATCAGAACTGAAACCAAAGTGAACATTATGAAGTTCATTCATCATTCTTTGAAAAAAACCACACAAGTGGTAACAAAATCACAGGATCACATAGAAACGGAAATAATTCCACATTAATCATAACCGAATAGCCTTTTCCCATGTCATAAAAATTAATATATTTCTCATGCAGAATGAAAATGAGATGCTAAACACAAGTGCAACTATAAATCAAAAAAAGTTTTCAAAGAGTTGCAGTTGTAGGGTGAAAGCAATAAGCCTACAGATGTATAAACCCTGTCTGACTTTTAAAAGAACGAAAGAAAAAAAAAAAGAGATAGTGCCTTGTTTGAGATTAACTATCTATCAACTGCTCTTCTAAAACTTTTCACTCTTTTCAGGCTGCAACCACAGGAGTTACAGAGGATTATTTTAAGCCATTACCGTGAAGTATTGTTTTGAAGATATGATAAAAAGTTCTTTCAGTTCTACATTTCAACAAATTATACAAAAAAAAGAACAACACTGGTTCAAAACTATGTGAAAATTTGACCTGCTTTTATAGTTTAAATTCCATTTCCTGTGCATATGCATTATTATAAATTACACAAACATATACTATCTGTTCCACAAGACAAGCAAGAAACATGACAGTTTCTTAAGCCTGAAGCACATAATGGAGTGATACAGGTAACATTTAGTCTGGCAGCCTTCAGCTGCCCAAACTGAATGATTAAGAATGCTTTAAAAACTGAACTAAATGGGACAAACTCTGGTGTGAATTTAGAGTAGCGATTAAACTCATGCTTCAGACTACCAGGCCCTAGCCAATACAAGACTGTTAATTTAAAAAGTGCTTTCCATTAAGAGTGTTATCTGAGAAAAAAAATTCCAAAACCTGAACTTTTCAAAGTATGTTTTAAATTACTCTCACCATAATATCTGAATGCTTGATAACACAGCACCCTTGAGTGAATACATGGACTTACCCTTCTTTTCCAAACAGGGAATTTACAGACAGAGAGATTAATGGCAAAATTACAGAAAAGTGCCCACATACTAGGTGTCCTGCCTAGAATTCTTAGGATATTATTTTCCCTTCTGATTCTTGTGCTATAGTTACAACTCTTCTGTATTTTTAAGATGTATTCCTGTTGAGCTCAGACTTCTCATAGTGAAAACCAATAAGGAAGTGGAAATACAGCAGCTAGTAATGATTTTTTAAATTTAAAAAAGTCTATGGCAGTGGCAGGAACCAGTTCTTCAGAACTTCCCTAAACTAGTTTTTGTCTGCCTTCAACTCCTTTTCCATGTGCTGTTCTGCCTTTCTCACTGGTTGCAGGTATTGTGCGCAGTGAAGGAGCATCTCAATTTCTACAAATAATCCTGATTCTTGCAGGAATATGTATAGACTCCCAGCAGTGAATAAAGCTGGGCCCTTGAGGAGGGTGTGGTGAGAAGTGAAAGGTTACATCACAGTATATATTGTTATGTGGCTACTTTCTAATCATATTCACCTCACTGAGCTCCTCTTGAAACTGGATTATCTAACTCCAGAACCTCCACTTAAGCCACCATATTTTACTGCAATTTGACTCGGCACTGATACAACATCCTTGTTAGGACCTTCAACTAAAGAAGAAAAAGCTGTGAGGGAAAACAGCTTATAATTTATTTACTCAAAGGAATACCGCTAGATGAGCCAAAATGGGTTCAGCATCACTAGAATAAGGTGTATTTGCTTCACCCAAACCTGGACTTCTCCAGAAGATGATTTAGGAATCCATACCACTGCAGACCTTCTGGCTACTTCTTCTTTGCATCTTCTCTTTTTCTTTCACAGGCAGAGTATCATTTAAAAAAAAAATGCAGTGAAAAAAACCTGAAAAGCAAAGGCACAGCCCCATTAAGAGAATGATACTGGAACAGGAATATTTTTTTGTGATTGCAGGGGATGAGGAGAAGTATCAGTGGTGACTTTCCACAGACCAGCTGCAAAATAAGGGAAGGAAGTCAGAAGTGGAGAAACAGACACCAAAGGTTTATAGACAGCTTTTATTCAGAATTGTAATAGAAGACATAGTCCACCATCTGAACATAGTTAATTCATTGTGAAAGCTGAGCTAGTTACATATGTTTTCCATTTATTTTCTTTTTTTTTCTTTTTAAACACTACTGTGACTGTCATAATAGAAGCAAGACTGCACTTACTTGTACTGCAACATGAATGTGCAGTCCCATGAATTTCCCATTTAGTGAGGGGTATTTAAGACTATATTTGTAGGATGTGCTTATAATTTGTTATAGCCCAAGTCACATTCAATTTTTTAAAAGTCTTCTAGATACTTTGTGAAAATTTAAGCATTTTCTTCACTTTTTTAGAGTAAGACATAGTAAGAGATCCCTAAAACATAATCTCAGGAATTGAATTCACTTAATCTTTGAGTATTACTTCTATGGGGTGTGTGTTGGATGGTTATATCTATACTTTCTTCTTTAATTTAAGAGAGACTGCACAAGAAAAAAAGTTGAGATTGTATTTCTTCATGATGAGTAAATAAGACCTGGAAAATTTTGTGGGGAAGGGGAAAGAAACAAGAAATGTCTACTTCCCTAACTCAAAATCAAGGCTCAAAATCAAGTCAGAAAACTATGCAAGCAGAAAAGAAAATATTTTCCATTTAACCCTGTGTGAAACTTTGGTCTTTCAGTCTTGCTATTAGAAAATTTTTCCTACTCTCCTTTCCCCCTTCTTTCCTTCCTGCCCAGCTTCCCCTCCCTTCTCTGTCCCTTCTCCCCTCACCTCCCTCCTTTACAAATATTCAATGGTAAAATTGTTTTACTTAGACATTATAAATTCAGTGTTATTCAACCTAACTTATATAAAGACATACTGAAATGAAAAATTATGACATACCTTTTGAAGTATTAAAAACCTACATTTTGCATGTATTTTGATAGTGAGATTATTATGTTTGCAGAAAAAAACCCACAAACCATGAACTCCAAACTTGCATTACCTATATTCAGTCATTTCCCTGAATTGTATTAAAATTTTTAAAACATCATAAAAAGAACAAACTGTATTAAAGAACAAAGTCAGTCAAAACCTCTACCTTAAAAAAAAAAAAAAAAAAAAAGAAAGAAAGAAAGAAAAAACCCTACCTCTAAATTTTCACAATTTTTAAGCACTATTTTCCATTTCTGTTTGGGAAATATGGACCAGCCCTACCCTCAGTAGAGGCGTCTCCCGTACTCTTTTGCTAGAACCCAGAGACTGTTTATTTTACTTCCCTAAACATTACATTATTTGTGGATATATGAGATAGTCCTGCAGACCGTACCCCTGAGTGCCATAACAAGTTTAAGTGCAGATAGAGCCAGCAACATAGTTCCCTCCATATCACAGCCCTCTCCCCAGGACTGTGGTTAAAAAGGCACGGGACAGCGTTTCCTAGTGAAACAACTGCAGCAAGAGCCCGTAGCTTACCCACAGCAAATTCCAGCCCATGAGAAGAAGTCACCCATTACTTACTGAGGTGAGGAGCAAGCTTTGCCTGCGGACCAGGGCACAGGAGGATAGGACAGATCCCACTGCACAGGAGTTGTGGCTGCTCCTGTGTTCCCGTGTCTCGCTTCATATTTCAGACTGAAGGTCTAGCTAATCATGAGAGCTGCTACTATTTACATGCTCTAAGTGTTACATGATATCATATATTAGGATTACTGCACTTTTAAGGTAAAAGAAATAAGCAAAATCTGCTCTTATTATTAATGATATTAATAACTGACTACTTATGCACACTCTGAAATCTATTACAATAAACAGTGACAGAGAGAAACCATTGCAAATAATATTAATACAGATACAAGTATAAATATTAAAGATTCCCAAAGTTTAAAGATGTTTGAATAGCATTTCCATTTCTTATTTTGCTATTTTAAATTATTTTCATTAGAAATGGGCAATCACGAGAATGCAGAGGGTTAAAGAACAATTTCCAAATAAATCCCTTATAAGAAAACTTCCGAACTTTGTTTAATGATCTTTTTTGATAATCCACAAAGATTAATTTAAAAAGTACAGTAATTCTTTTGAAGTTCACCATTTTCATTACGATGTTGAAATGCCTTCCTGCAGCTAACCTCTGTCTAATCTATCCTGAACATACTTATTTATTTTTTCAAACAGAAAAGGAAATTCAGACAGTTGAACGTTAGCACTAATTAATTTCACAACATTTATATTGTCAGTGATTTATCAAACTAGAGGTATTTGGCAGACCAGTTAGAGTTAATGACTCAGCAGCTCAAATATGTCCCTAAAGCAATGATCTAATATACAGGTTCTTTTATGTCCTAAGTTATTGGAATCCAGTTCTCAGTGACTTGGTTTTACCATCATCACATCATAATTCTAAACATCTGCCTTGGGATCTTTATTTAAAGTCTCAGAGGAGAAGTGAATGGAACTGTGAAGAGGGCTGACCTCTCACTTATGGTAGGTATATATATACCATTCAACTTATGGACAAGACCCGTTAGCTGAATGACCTGGGGAGAGAGCAAACTCCTATGAAAAGGTTGTCTGCAGCACTAGAGGCCCACTTTCAAATAACAGCCTTAGGGCATATAAAGTAATATGCTAGAAATATTAATGTATTTGTAGTTATTCTATCATTAAATGATGCTATTATAAAAGGCTGCATTTAGACATTCAGAGTGGGTGTTCCTATGGGTACTGTCCTTTCTCTCTTCTTGCGAAACATGCTTCCTCCCTGTCTCCTCTCTGCCATTATTGCCTCATGAATTTTTGGAGGACCATGAAAAAGGAAACAGTACTGTGTCCACAGAACACAACAGTGGCTTCCTAGTCATCTTTCTGCCCCCCAGGCACGCAGCGCTCCCCCTCCACCTTCTCCTTGCTCAGTAATAAGCAACTGGATCCACCCTGCACTGGAATTTCACACATCATCTTAGGAAATAAGGCACATGTAAAGAAAGGGGTGCAAAACCCTAACCACTACTGAGAAAGAAGGCTGAGTGTATGAGGTGGCAGAAGACTGACATCTGGGGGGTGATTAAGAAGATACCAGAAATCTCAGGAGGTGAGAAATTCAGAAGGAAGACACTGGGAAAACAGTAGAAGTGTTAAAGATGGATTGGTGGAAGAAGGCAGGATGGATAAGCCAAAGAGGTGCTGAAGAGGTAGAGACAGGACCACATAAGAGAAGAGAAATGGAAATACAGCTATAGAGTGAAAAAATGGCAAGAAACGTCATTGTAGTGAGAAGAGGAAAGAATGGAAGAAGGTAGAAGGAGGAACAGAAAGAAAACAAATTAAACTAGAAAACTTGAAAAGTATGAAATAAGCACTAGGTTTATTAAAATTAGGTCAAAAGGAAACGGGTGTGAAAAAGATGATGCAAAAACTTGGATCTGGAGTTCATATGCTGCAAGCATTTTTGTAAACATGTAAACAATTTAACTGGAAATGCACTTTCTGGAGCACTGTTTTTAGGTATCACACATATTATGTGAGAATGTGTGTATAGAGATAATGCCCACTATACTAAATATTATAAGGATGAACAATCTAAATCATTAAAAGCCATGAATTTACAGTCATTACAGTCTTACTCCATTTCCCATGCCTCTTTTTATGAACTTGAACGCAGCCATCCATTAAGCTAATGAGGAAAATGGAGGTGAATTTGCTCTAGTCTGCTTGGAATGGTTCCCAGTGTTGTTTGGCTCAATAGTCAGTAAGATTTAAATCCGACTTTCTGTAGTGTTTCCATAAATAACCAGTCGAGATTCAGAACGGTCCCAACACCCCAAATTCCTACTGAACTCAATAAGAACAGTGTCTATTAAGCTGCCCTTCAACTTTTGTCCCTTTATCTTGTATCAGAACTTCCTCTTCCATTAAAAACAATCTCCGGATAAAATCTAAGTTTTTGCCCCTGAGTTAAAATGACTAAATTACCTTATATTATTGACATAAGAATCATTATGTCGTCTCCAGTGATGGTTATTAATGACACAGTCTTTAAAAGCTGTACAGTTGTTCTTAATTTTTTTTTACTCTCTGTAGAGAAGAAAAAAGTAATTTATCTGTTGTTTTTCTGGCAGCTGTCACTACTTAAGCTTCTTAAAGAACAACTAAAAGAGTATAATAGTAACTTAAGACATTATCAACTTAGCTGTAGTGTTGGATCTAAGGACAGGTTACTGATTTCAACCAGTGCTTATACTGTAATCAGCAGTGGAAATAATTTGAAATTGCTCTGCTTACACAAGCAGAGCTGAGTCCCCCCGAGGTCAAGGGAAAGGTTCCCACTGACTTCAACAGGCTTTGGATTAAGCTGTGAGTAAGGAGCTGTGCAGGGTAAATACTGGTGACAGAATCTGGGGCTCTGCCAGATAAACACAGAAAGAGAAACAGGGAATTTCAGAATGCTTCATTCCTGGAAGAGTCGAGACTTTCTATCCTTTGTTTTTTAGCTCTAATTATTCCCCATCCAAAAAAAGGTCAGAAGAGATGAAACAGGAGAAGAGAGTGAATTTTTCTTTCGCTCTCAAATCTTCAACAGAATTTGAGTACATTCATCAGAAAGCATTTTTTAAACAGTCCTTACTCCACTAATGGTGACAACAACCAAAATATAGGAAGGTATGATCTAGGAAAACAGTCAATGGTGTTAGAACCCATGGACAATTCTTCTAAACAAGGTTTCAGGTTAAATGTCAGAACCTACACTGAAGAATTCCATTCCCCATCAGCATCTATTTTGTGCTTGTTTGGAAATAGTCTATCAATACTGGGATATCCTCTTCGATACAATATGTAGCATTACCTGTCCCTTTCATCAAATTTGGGAATATTAAGAGTCAAGGAGTATCCTTTTTATTGAACACTTTTTAAATTGAGATTATACTAAGACATCTCTCTAAAAGTGGATTTTGTATGGGGATATAGCAAAAATTCTAATTTATATTAATCAATGTTTCTTTTAATTTTCCACCGGTTTTCATATTTGTGAATTATTCAAGTGTTAATGCCTTCTGAATGGCACTAAATTTAAAAATTATTACAAAGGTGGGGGACAACATCTTGAAAATAAATAATTTTATATACTAGACCAGAATTATATACATTGATTTATTTATATAATGTAGGCTGGAAATGTATTAAAATAATCATATCAGGCACTGTAAGTGCTTAAACATTGTATTCTTTAGATCAGCAATGGATTAATCACTGTTTTTGTCTTCAAGCACTTTCTGCTCAAGTAGACAAAAGCAGAAAACATGAACACTGCATTAAATTTATTGTGTCACACTGGTATTTTTAAGATATAACAAATAGATAACTTTTACCAGAAAACCAGGCTTGAACAAAGACTAGTATAGGGAAGCAAGTTCATAAAGACTGTGAACTTCCAGTGCAGAGGAAAGCATTTGTCCTTTTCTGAGCCAGAAAACATTAATCTTTCCCAGTGTCAGCAGCGCAAATACGCGCAATTTACACAATATTGTCGAAGCTTCTGAAAAAATGTGGCCCTTGAGGCTTTCTTCTTCTGAAAATACAAAGTTAAGCTTCCCATGAACATTTTTTTTTCTGGTGGGAATCATGTAAAAGCAGTTGGGAAGCACAATTAAAAAATCCCTTGACTATAACCTATTCACCACACCCCCAAGCCCAAATTTAGCAGGAAAATAATAGTGATACGCTAATGTTGCCTTACCATGGCATGCCTAAAAAATTAATCCTGACAATTAGAACATTAAAGCATGAGGCCAAATTCAGTGCAATTTTATTTAATGATGCAAAAGTTGTTGCACGCAAGTTGGATGCAATGTTTTATATTCTACTTTTGTTAGTGATGAAACAGGTATATGAATGAGCCTTGAGGAGATTGCAGCTCCTCTGATTTGGGTCTCTTTTAGCATGGAATAGGTTTCTACTTTAAATGCACAATACATCCAAATGCCTGAGATTTTGATTTTGTTTTCCCTTGAGGTAATAATTTCTTGGCAACTCACCACGCCTTTTCTACTTGCTTTGCACAAGAAACATCAGGACAGTGTGAATAGTTAGTGCAAAAGACTTCCTCTTCAGAGAAAATGTCGTCACGACCAAGATAATATTCTTATATATCCTATATACGTATATATGTGTTGACTGATAACTAATTAATTTATTGTCTGCATGGGTACTGAAAGAAACTGAGAACTTATAGATGCATGCTGAAAAAAGAAGTGCTGTATTCAGAAAATAACACGGAAAAACATTCAGTTTGCTAATATGTGTATTGCGCAAGTAAAATATTACCTTAATAAAGGAGCTAAAAACCCACTTGTGTCTATATAGATGTAAATATATTCTAGTTTATTATTTTAGCTTTAGCTTATGCTAGAATTACTCATTTAAATTACTGATGTAATAAAAACAAGTCTTGCACAGCCCAGTGAATAAAATCACCAAGACAACAGTTAAGATCTGGAATCCAAATGAGGGAAACACTATCTAACCAAAAATCGCTGTTCCCTCATCTAATGTGTTATGCATGTACTTCTGCTTGTATTTCAAGCTGTTTAAAACATGGCAAATGCAGCCTTTTAGTCATTCCTCTCATAGCCTTGATGGACTAACATTTCAAAATTGCTTTCTGCTTGACGAATGTTGAACCGGTGCCTTACGTTGTTGATAACCTGACAATAGAAAGCAGCTGCCTGGGAAAATTTTGGTACCTACAGTATGGCCTTTCCTCCATACTGCCCACCTGTTGACAAAAGCCCCTTCCTCTCCTGACTTTCACTGTACTGTGGAGACCCCTTGCCCTGCAACCTCCATCACATCCCTACTAACCTCAGCACTGTTCCCTGGGGTGCTCAGGGCAATGCAAGGGGATTGCAAACTTGAATCCTCTTCCCAGTCTGCTTTCCTCCCTGATGTGTTCATAAAGCAAATAATTTCCTGTACTGTCATTTTTTTAGACCACAGCCTTTTACCTGCACCTCTTTTCCTTCACACTCCCTCCGTCCCAGCCTGCCTCATTGCACCCTCAGAGTCTGGAAGTAGACCTGTTAAAAGAGAGAGGCAAGCTAGCACAAGCCAGGTGAAAGAAAGGTAACTGGCAGAATTTAACTAGTCAGTGGGCTGTTCTTAGAGAAGACTGAATTAACCTTGGTGGAAGTGGGAATAATGCCTGAGCTGTCATGAAAATATCCATGTATGTAAAACTCTGAGAACAGCAGAGAACTTCCTTCTGTGAACAGAAGAAAACCAAATAAGCTAACACCAAGAGAAAAATTTTGTGCCATTAAATTATAAATTTTCTCATAATGCTAATGGATATTTGGTCTGTGGAAGCAGTATGGATTTCACAATTCATTCATAACTGATAATTGAAAACAGAGTGGGATTCACTGAGCAGATAAAAATGAAGCTATCTAGGAGACAGGTGTATAGTCTAATACAGACATCTATTCTACCTCATTCATTAGGGGAGAGAGAGATGTAGAAGAGCCATTCCATGTCTTTTGGACACCTGTAATCAAATGGGAGAACTTGCTTGCTGAAGGAGTGAAGACAATCAGCTCACCCTAGATGCCTAATGAGCCTGAAAAATGTCAGATGAGATGGATCCCATACTTCCTCTAAAAATTCATCATGTTCTCCTTCCCCTTTTACGTCACCAACTCTCTAGAATAATCCCGTCAACTATCATATATTCTCCTGTAGTTTACAGACCTATTATGATATTTCATAATATTTCTCTATAGAGGAGGCATGGTATGTTTAAAGTCATCATGTTCAATGTATTGAGTGTAACTGGCAGAGTCTGGGGACAGGTGGCAGCAGGGAGGAGGAGACCATGAGCTCCTCTGTGGTGGCTACAGCTGGGTCCACCTGGCTCTGAAACCCACATGGGCAACCCATCATACTGGCTCTGAAACCTGTGTGGATAACCTATTGCACACCACTGCAGGGGAGCACCCAGCACCTGTGCTCGAACATTTAAGAGTGAGCAGTAGCTGCTAGGGGCAGGAGGAACAGAGGTTGAAAGTAGAAGGGGGACATTGCCTGGGACATGGCTGGAGACACTCGTGGAAAGAGGTGCTCCACGATGAAGGACCTATGGCTTTGAGGGACTCCAGCCATGAGCAGCCCATCCTAGGGCAGGGACATTCAGAGGGAATGTGGCCTGTAAGTGACCCACGCTGGAGCAGAGGACAATGAGTAAGAAGTAATGAGCAGTAGAGGAAAGAGTAAGCAAGGAGTGTTAGAAATTAGCCAATATCCACCAACACCAATCACCCTGCTGTAAAGGTACTGGGACAGTCTCAGTGTAACAAGTGATGAAAATGAGGGGAGTTGAGACCGCTAAGAACAGAGGAGTGATTGTATCTGAACCTAGGAAAGGGGGAGAAAAGGTGTTTCCCTTGGTGTTTAATTGCTGATCTTTTCTTTTTCTGAATCAATCATTAGAAGTTTATATTAACTAAAAAAATAAATTAAATTTGACACTCTTTTGTCCACAACAGTTTTGGAGTCCTCTTTTGGTATTTATAAGCCATTGCAAATAATTTCTTCCCTCTTACCCTGGCCCTGCCTCTATATTACTGTGTCATGACAGGCTGTAGCTACTTCTTGCATGCAAGAATGCTCCTCCTTATTTCAAAATAAGAAAAAGAGGCTTTTTTGAAAAGTTTCAGGTACAGTTGTGACCTTAACTAACACTATTAAACAGAAATTCCAGGAGCAGCTAACTCACTGCTGATTTTGTTAACTGTGTGAATGTCATTGATAAACATGTTGAGTTTCACATACTGAGAAAACACAGGAAAAATCTTCCTCCCTGCAAACTGAGGCTTATTTTCATGAAAAGCCAGTTACATTTATATATACATATATATAAACAATTTCCTATTATGCAGCAGGCAATATAATTTATTAGCTATTTCTCAAAATGATGAGAAGCATTTTTGACTGGTATGGCACTTTACACATAAGATGGTGAGATGTGAATAATTACATTCAGTACCAAATAATTTGATATATAACTCTTGACATATCCTGTTACAAGCTTTAAGATAGAAAACTGCAATTTCCCAGTGCAAACCACTTATTTTAGGCTTAATCTAATCAGAATTACTGTAAAAGAATGATTCAAAAGTTTTATGTGTGCACCCTTAAGATACACACACAACTATACTTAACAACTTAATGTACAATGTTACATATGTACAAGGGGATACTGAGGTAAACTCCAACAGACCTTTTTCTTAGAGTCACAGAGTTCCTTTTACTCCAGAAGAAACTAATCTAAAATTATTTCCCATTTTCCATGTCAGCTTAGTTGATAGTCAAAAGATTGCCAGGATTTCTTCAGAAGATCCTTTCAGCAGCCAAGGGCAGTTTATGCTGTGTACACAGAACTAAAGGGACAAGACTTTCCTCAAATGTCCATCAAATGAGTGAAGGAAAACCTTTTTGCAATGGTTGCCATGACCATTTATAATATTTGCTAGTTTGTTATCCACTTCTACTCTTTTCCTTTACAGAATTACCAAAAAAGAGAATAGACCACAACTTAATTCAATCACAGCTAGCAAAGGATGGAAACAGACCCCACAAAATTGCTGTATTTCCTTTCTCTCAAGAATGATACTGGCATCTAAACAAAGAAAATTTGAAGAGGAGAAGGAATCTGGCTTTCATTTTTGGAAAGTATAAAAATAAGCCAACAATACGTTTATGGAGATAATCAGTAACACATCCATCTGCGCAATGGCTTTGGCAGTCATCCTTTGGTCTCAATTTCCCATTACACAGTGTCAGAATTCAAGGTGCAAATGCCCTCTCCACCTGGTCCAATCTCCCTTCCCTCTGCCGTCCCAAAACTTATTGCTTATGGTGAACAAAGCCTCAGCTTTCAGGAAGGTTACTCCCTAACAGAAGTAATGCGTAGTCCAGACTAAGCTACTCTGACTCCTTTCTGCACACTTCCAGGAATGCGAATGGCTTCCTGCAGTGTCCTCTTATGATCATACCCACTAGTTTTAGCCTTTGCACAGCATCAGCTCACCAGATGCCAAGTGATATCCCACCCATTCTCCGTGGGATTTCATCCACCTCCCTGGCTAATTTGCTGCTGCTGCAATGCCATCAGGCAGGGGCTGTGACAGGGCTTAAATCTTTGCCTTACCTCTCCTCTGGTACTCAATCAGAGTTCCTCCTTCAGTTGGAATGCATATTGCTTCATCTTTAATTCTACCAAGCGCCTCTGTAACATGTTGGTTGTAGGTTTTTAACTGCATGTAGTAATCCTGCCACATTTACTGAAAGCTGCAGAAGGCCTTTAAGATTTTGGCTGTTGGACTCTATGATAGGATCTCAAGACAGACCAAACTAGCGGTGGATCTGCCTGCACCTCTTCCTGGAAGTGAGTATACTGAACACACCAACAACACCTTCTACCTATACTGGCATACTCAGAACACAAACTAGAACCAGATGACTTGAAAGAGAGGTCTTTAGATCTGCTAGATAAATCAAATTCATTCATTTGGAAAGAGATTTTATCTGTTGTCTGCTCTTGTCTTTGAATGGCAAGACCTTTACTTAAGGCCTGATTTCTAGTCCAGCAATTCCAGCAGTTTTCTGCACAGCACTGGGCACTGAACTGTTCCCCTTGGGTGTCTATGAAAACTACTTTCTTTTTATTATTTGCCTAGTCCCTGCTTTCCTCATAGTGTTCCCAGTATCCCATTTGCACTCTTTCACTCTTCCATAGTCTACTTCTCTCTTACTAATCTTTCTTGCTTTTAGAATGGTGCAATCCTTACTTTCTTCCGCAGGGTTTTCTGGGCTGAGACAGCCTTGACAAGTGACAAGACAAGAAGGTAAGCTGCTTTCTTTTCTGCCTTCCAGCCACAGGCCCCTCAAGAAAACACACAGCATCATGCACTCTTGGGAAATCAGAACATCTTTCTTATACTCATGCATCTGTATGATCCAACAGTCTAGATTTTTTTTTTTTTTTTTTCCCAAAATCTGAAAACACTAATGTGACACTGTCCTTACTCTCTGCAGGTCTTCTCAGAGGCAATGGGATTACAGCCACATTCATATAATCTCCCACCATATGGTTTAAGAGATTAGAGCTATGGCTTTTGAAGGAAAGTCTGTATTACTCTTCCTTCTAGACTAAACCTTTAGTATTGTCCTTCTCTTGAGATTCATTTTCTCGGCTGTTGCTTCCGGCTAGTTTATTCACAGGAGAGCTTCTAAAACTTTTGGATGCAGCAGCTTCCTTCCAAAGTCCTTTTGTATTTTGTCAGAACAAATAAATTAGCACATGGTAACAGAAAATTTTACTTAATTTTTACCTGTCACTGTATGAAATCATGCTCCTATCTTCTCTGTTGTGAGGTAAGATACTGCCTTCTATTTGGATGCTCTCTGCATGGTCCTGTCAGCAGGACCCAAAGTTTACCACAGAATCCTCACCTTG
Source organism: Athene noctua (assembly GCF_965140245.1). Taxonomy (NCBI): domain Eukaryota; kingdom Metazoa; phylum Chordata; class Aves; order Strigiformes; family Strigidae; genus Athene; species Athene noctua. The sequence goes on along the minus strand of NC_134037.1, from coordinate 68,374,337 downwards.
GCAGAAGCTACAGAATACATCTGAGGGCTGTATAAACGTGCATTTCTATCTTGTCTTTTACCAGTCACATCAACAAGAAACCTCCCTCCAACTTTTATTTAATTGGACATAAATTAACGATATATCTGAGAAATACCTCTGGTTGTTATTACGCAAAGCAGAAGCCTATGAATAGTCAGGGTTCCAGCTGAAGGATGGTGGGACCAACACGCTAACTCTTTAGAGACCACACATGCACATTCGTGTTATCAACATATTGCAAAAATCCTTGTTACTTAGATGGTTGCTGTCGTCATCCATGCCAGCTTGATTAAGATATGACAGCTAACTATACTAGCATGTGTTAAAGACAGATCCTTAATTTGCTAAGCAAACATACATCTAATGAAATGACAGGAACACTGAAAGGCTTGTCTTTGTGGCCTTTTTGAGGACTACGACCTTCTAACATAAATAGTTTTTTCTGCAGGAAATGTAACTACCACTGAAGTTTAAAGATGCTGGGAGAACATAAACATAATTTTTTCTTGATACGTACTGAATGTTGAACTTGACAGAGCAAGTCAGGGTGAGAATCACCAATAACAGCACTTGGCTTTTATATCTGACATAGAACAGTCATCAATTAAGCTAAGATTTTCATTTGTCAATGGGGTAGCAAATGGTTGTTTGGCTGCATTGTAATTCACAGCTAGAAAAGGCCACCTTTCCAAAAACCTATTTACCCCACTGTTCATCAAATTAAAAAAAAATATATTATTTGCCAACACATCAGTGTTCAGAATTGAAATTTAATTTTTTAATTATCTCCTAAAATAGCCCTAGGTGATGAGCCGTTTTTCATTTACAGCCATTACAGAGCCATATGAAACAATTTATAAAGCACATTTCATCACTCAAGTAACAAGTTCTTAAAGGTAAAAGAAATGAATTTTTCAATAAATGATATGCTGAATATAACTTTTTCCCAGTAAGTAGCTATCATTCTCCTGTCCACATCTGAAGGTTTCCTTGGCTTCTTTTCTCCTAATTGCTTCAAGTCAGTGCTTCCAACATCTCTGTTTCTTTTCCCATTGTACATGAGAGTTTCAAAGCTAAGGCTTTCCAATCTGAAATATTTTTATATATGGTTTACTAGTTTGCAGAACATATTTTAAGATATGGGAAAGGAACTTAACAATTAGCATGTGCAGAATAACCATGTTTTTGACAGTAGGTGGAAAGGGGCAGGGAGAGCACACACAGGGCTCCTTTTCATTGATCCATCTTAGCTCATGCTGTTCCTCCTTTTGCTGCAACTCTGCTGAAGAATTGGAATTTCCTTTGAAAGATCTTGCAGGTGGCTGTAGTGCACACTAGTTAGTTATACTATTTTAGATCTTATTTGTTTACTGAAACTGCTTGTCAATTTGCAAGTGAATTGCAGTTTTTTCTACTATCAAGAATGCCTGGTGCAGTCTATTTCATATGGACATGTACTACCTGGCTTCCATTAGAAAAATATTTAATAGAGGACAGCACACTGCTTTAATTATTTTGTTGATTTCATTGCACTCCACTGGGCACATAGGATCACCGTGCACATCTTGTTTTGCATTTAGTTCTTTGCTTTGTTGTAAAATACTTATTTTGGCTTGATGCAACTATTGATCTAGACCTGTTCATTAATTTGGCTGTTTCCAATTCAAAGTGCTACACAGTATTATTCATTAAAAAGAGATATCAAGTATAAGGATAATTACAGAGATAAAGAACACTTCCTAAAAAAAAAATAAAAATATATATATATATAGGTCTTTGCACAGACTATTGCACTTCAACTGAGTCAACTGGTGCAATGATACCCTAGCACTGACCTGTTAATACTGAAATAATTTACATCCACCCGGAGGGAAGACTAAACTATGCTAGTAAAAAAGCATATTGACATTCCGAAAAGCCACAACTCCTTACACAGTTCTGCCAAAAAAAAATCATACAGGTCCAGTCCTAAGGTGTCACTGAAAGGGATTACCAAATGCTATCTAATTATCTAATACTAGCTACCAAATCAGCTACAGAATTACTGGGTTTGATGTAGCAACTATTCAATAAAAAACAGAGCCAGGACAATAGAGATACACTGTTCCCCCCAGTATTAAAATCTGAGAAACTGTATATAAACTGAAGATATTGAAAGACAAATCTTTGCTACTGTCTGTCATTAACAGGGTTATAATTGTTACAGTCCTCAAAACCAAGACTTAATTGAAGAGATTCGAACAGGCAGTCCCACAGTAGGGAGAGACTTAAGGAGCAGCATAGAGTAAATTTTAAGGCAGGACTTATTTTTCATGCCTAATCTACTACTTCCAGTTATTATTTACAATTCTTTCACGTCAGAACACTGCCGTTAATGAAACCATTCATGTTTACTGTTTACAGGTCCCTCAAAAATTGGCATCTTATTTAGTTTCTCTAGAATTAGTAATACTAATATACTATTTCTAAAGAGCAGGCTGCAATCCAGACAAAGCTAGATAAATTCAACTTCAGTTCAAAGGACAGCAAATAAAGGCTAACAGTGCAATGCCGGGCAACTAAGAAAGTCAGGCTCTACTGGAATGTAGAGCACCTCTTTACACAGCCTTAACGGGAGGTGAGCTAAGTACAGCTGCGAACCACAGCACCTAGCAGAGATATAGAAGGTCCTTTGATTTTTTGTGGTAAATCCTCTATCTTCCTCAATTCTTCAGGTAACACTCAAATTATAATGACAATTAATATTTTTTCTCTTAAAAAAAATATCTTTTGCACGAGAATCAACTACTTTCTATATCTAACAGGCATTCAGGTACTGCCTGCAGACTGGATAGAGATTTAGCAAAAGTTTCTGAATTAAGCTGAACTGCTGATGGGGAACATATTACCTGGAATTGAAGATTAGAAATGTAGTTTTGGAAAGCTCACCTCCCTAGGATAAAGTTAGCTTTGATGGATAACCTTTTCTACCTGTATACAGGGATGCAAACCAGAAGTCAGTGAGGAAAACACAGTGCAGCTTGTCATGAGAATACACTGCATGAATTTTGCTACAGTGGCTCACTTGGCTGCAGTGAATTTGAGTAGAATTTCAGCGGCACTATGTTTGAAAACTGTGTTTAGCTGTAGTGTATCTATATGATAAGGACATTACAGTTGTTATAATTACTTGCTTAGGACAAGTTCTGCATTGGTATAACTATGAAAAATCATAAAGACTCTTCTTCCCCCAAGGCACAGTTCTTTTAAAAGTGCATTATTTGAAGTAGGCAATTCATGTGAAAACATTACTTTAAAAGTATATAAACATAAAAAGGAAACACTTTTTCCATTTTGAAAATTAGCAATTGGATTAGATGATCACTGTAGGTCCCTTCCAACTGAAATAGTCTATCCTATTTTATTTATTTCTGTTAAAGGGATATATTGCTGAAGTATAGCTGATGCCAAATACTTCTCTACATCTGATTTGTCAGTAGGGCTTTTGCATGTACACTTGCATGTACACTGTTTTTGAAAAACAGAAAACATTTGTGCAAATTAAATTGGATTTGGTATGGCTTCAAAGGTGTTTCAGTGCTCTTCAGTTTCAAAATTGAACAGTTACTGTATGGCAGTAAAAAAGGTTCTTCAAAGGTATTTTGATCTGAGGGAAGAAATAGAGCATGATCAGTGACTAAAATATATGCGCTCATAGAAAATGCAGATCTTATGCATTAGGAGTAACATCCCTAAAGTAAGCTCTTCCCTAGTAAAGGGGATCACCAAAATGCTTAATTTGACAGACAAGGGAGTAATTGAGGACGTTGTTACTTCACCCTTCAGAGGAATCTGTTTAACAGTCTAATTTAATGATTTAAGCACAATCTCACTACTTAAACAGTAACATACAGAGACCAGTAATTTAAAAACCACTTGTAACCATCCACAGTACTGATGGCAGTGAAGCACTCTGACACAGGCTTCAACTGCTGTACTAGCAGACCTAACCTCAGGCCAGTAGGGATAACCATCAACACTGAAATCCAAGCTGCCACAGTTTTGCTGTTAGCAGTATTTAAGAGAGCTTAGGTATGGCTACCTTTGTTGCAGTAACACTCCTCACAAAATTAAACAGCTTTCAAAAATATGTCCTTGCTTTGCGCATGGAAACAAAGAGCTCCCTTTTGGATATCAGTTGGTCTAAATATTCGGGATTTCAACAGCATGGGGAGTGGGAAAAGGATATTTACACTACCCAACTTTAAGCACTTAACGTACTTCCTTCCCCCTCCTTGTCTCCAGTGTTTGCCAGGTTTACATTTGCTGCAGCTATAGCACTTCTGTCTCCTCTGGGAACAAAACACCAGAAATGGCATATCGCCTCTAGCTTTCTGATAAGCAGCAAGGAAACAGGATTTAAATTCACATGACAGGTACTCAGCTAGTCATTTTTCATAAATGATAGCGCTATTATATTAGATATTAAACAGGGAAAATGTGTTTGTGTGTACTAACAGCCATTCATCTACTTCAAGCCATCTACAGAGAAATACTTTAAGGATTGGGTTCTCAGATGATTTTTTTTTTTACTCCACACACACTTAGGCATTATGATGTAAGATGACAACATTAACAGTTTTGGTGAAATAACAACTGAAGAGAAATGTCAGAGAATACCACTTGGTTTTCAACTATGCAAAGAATTTACCTCCAGAAAGCTATCAGTGCCAACAAAACTATCACCGAGATGAGGAATATTAATATCAAACCAGGAAGATGCCTTTGAAATGGACAATGTTGGATTAGTAACTATGAAGACACCAGAGTTTATAAATATACTGCTTTCCCCTAATTTCCTACACTTACAACTATAGTTCTCATAGACCACACATACCCAAAGCTTCCTCACCTTGTTCCAAGAACCACAGGGCTATATGGAAGTTGCTGCCTGGAACAGCTCTCCACCCAGGCAGATAGGCAATTTAAACTGAACTGGCATCTGTCTGGTATTTTGAAAACAAAGAAGTTTTAAATAGTAAGCATCAGTGAAATACAAATGTTTTGCATCTCTATGGGCATTTTAGAATAGGATATGATGATTCTGAAGTTTTATTCTATACTCTATCATGTTGTCATACACAATTATTAACCCAGCCCATTTGGATATAAGAAGAGCTGGAAATAGTAACAAAAAGGAAACTTTTAATTCTTGATTAGTGAAAGTGTGCAGTAAATTCCATGCAGCCCCATACTGTTCCTTCAGCAGAAGAATTCACAGTATGTCCTTACAGTTTATTCTTTTCTTGTATATGCAGTAAGTTTAACACAGTCGTACCTTATGACATGTCACTTTGTATTTCACTATAGCTACTTCTCCCCAGTTGAAGAGCAATTAAAGCTCCTGCTTATTTATTGTGTTCGAAAATAACTGTTACACTACCTGTGGTCATTCTCAGATTGTGATTCTGTGCATCTGTCCAGAATTTGTGTGTCAAAAAGATGTAATTTTGACATTCTGGAGAGTTAAAAAGATATATTCAGAAATTCCTTACTTCACATGGACAATACAATTGATTATACTAATTTAATTGTTTGCATTCCATTTGTTTTGTTTTCATTGTGATAATTTCCACAGAATATTGTAGTACCAAGCTGTAATTTTTAACACCTTGTTCAGTGGTTCTCAGTCTAAGAGTTGTGATTGTCAGGCCAAGAGCACAGCTAAAACTTAAACACCAGCAGAACTGGAGTAAAAAATCAGAAGTATGAGCACTAATGAAAAGAAAGGGTTGGTTTAGACTTTCTAGAATGACCACACATGCTGAATTCCAGGCATGATCTCTTTTCTCTTTCTAGCATTTGGATAATTGAGTGCTGCCTGGAACCAGCTGTGAGTCTCTTGTGTAGTCCCTTAATGATGCTGAGTGCTTAGATCTTCTCCTGTAAGATTTAGAACCTGTGATGAGTTATGGAAAGTAGAATTTACCCAAATATCCTTGCCTCAAATTACTTGGACAGAATACATTTTTTCCCTTCTTCATCACTGGCGCCATTTATATCTAAATTATTGCATTAGCACACTTCAGGATCAAAGGTCCTGCATTTATACAAAATACGTATTAGAACATAAATGTTTCTTCAAATTTGGCAAGACTACAGGAAAAAAAGCAGAGCAGCACTGGAAGAGGGGATTAAAACAGAGAAGGCAGATTAGATCGTGCACTGGAATAATCTGTCAAAACGCTGGATACCAGCTCCAACCAGACAAGTAAAATGAGTGCAGTCACTGCTTCAATTAAAGTCAGAAGTCTGGTTAGACAGAGAGGGAACATTCTGAGCGGTCTGTAACAGTCTCTGTCCCAACCACTGCCTCTCTCATGCCTGCACCAGCATCTCTGCAAGCAAGCCTGCCAGGAGGGATCCTAAGGAAACACAGCTCTGAAGAACAGAATTTCTGCTGAAAATACTGTTTGCAATAGCACATTCTCACTGTGCATTGCAGGAATGTTCTTTAAATAATTATGAACAGCTTTTACTTCTACCGCTATCCATCTTCACAGAAAAGTAGAGAGATCAGTTGGGGAAGTCAGAATCCCTCCTCCAATGTGTACATTCCTTATGGATGATCAAGGAGCAATCACAGTGGTGATCCCTCTTTTCTGGAGATGGATTAATCTTTTGTACACCAATGGCAAGTTCCTTTGGGAAGACAGTAAAATATATTAGAACTTTATAATTAATAAAATTTATGATTAATAGATTGTATCAGGTGAAGTAAGAAGTACTTGATTGTTGAATCTTTTATGATTTTGATTCCCCTCAATAGCAACTCTTCTTAAAGTTTCTTTATTGAGTTTGTGCTATAGAAAATATGCTTAACAGACAAAGGACCACTAGTTGAATGAGACTCTCAAGAATTTACTAGTAAAATAGAATAAAACCTCTGAATGTTACAACAGAAATCTATTACTGAATCAAAGTAAATGCTAGATTTTTGGTGCCAGTCCCATGTTAGAGATTGTTCATAAAGTAATCAAAGTTAAATATAAAAAAATGCACAGTTCTCCCTTTAGAAGTTCAGATCCATTAGGAAGGTAGGAAAGTCAAAGCTCTGATCCTTTCTCTGCATAGTTCCTCATTTTGCCAAGGAAGCAGTACACAGTAACTGCTGACTCCAAATAGTCAAGAGTAGGAAGTCCAATTAGTCTGCAAAGAGATGGTTATTCCTTTGTAGTCTAATTGACACTGGATATATTTCAACATGTTAATACACTCCAATTTTTAAAAGAAGAAGGGTGCTTTGTAAAGCGCTGGCATGCTTACATCCTGTTTCTTTCGTAATGCATCATACTGTGGTCAGAAATACTGCTCTTGGATAACCATCAGAGCAGCTTCCAAGACAAAATTAATACATACTTAAATCTTATTTTGTTTTTAGAATGACACTCCCATTTGAAAGAAATTAGTCAGAACTAAAGGAAAAAAAACCAGCACACCTGTTGAATAGATAAATCCCCCATATAGAAAACTGGCAGCAGTTACGCAGGGTAATGACAGCTAGAGTTATGCAGAGCTCAGGGATGTTGTTTGACACAGTGGCCTGCTTTGAACTCTCCCTCCTTAGTTCATATCTGGGTTTGTACCCTAGGGTTTTGTTAGGCAAGAATCTTCCAAAAGATAAGCAAAACTTGATCAAATGGAGTCTACATTGCAAAACACTGATCCATGCCATTTTCCCCCTAGCAGTGGTTCACTAGATTGTCATTTTGGCATATGTAGTCAAGTTTTACATCCAAAAACGTAATTAGAGAAAATAAACAAAGATATATTCTGTTAAGAAATAATACATTCAAAATTATAGTGGAAAGAACAACTGAAAAAACAGTATTTGCCAATGTGGAATAAGGCTATATACAAAAAATTATATAAAGTCATGTAATTTTCTCCTTCCAGTTTACAAATTCCCTGTCTTGGATAAGATGCTCAAGAAAAATACAGCAAGGAGAAAAAAATATCAATCACCTTTGGTTAGTCTGCTGACTTTTAGGACTTGGCAAGATACGTAAGTTAATTCCTCCATCCAGAGCTAGGCTGCTTTGAACAAGAATGCAGATCTAGAACAAAAAGTGAGAAGTTATGGAAACCTGTATCCCAGAAAAAAGTAAGGAAATCCTATAGCATGCCAACAATGTCATGGCACAGGCAGAAAACTACAGTCTCCAGAAGTATGCCAGCTGGTAATTACTACTTCCATTCCCAAGCAAGTCTTGGAAGCAACAAGTACTGTACAGGTAGGAAGCAACATACCTGAACAAATATGAAGATTTTCCTGTGTCACAATATGTACCTAGTTCTTTCTATACTATGTGGTCCACAGATACCAGACCCTAGTATTGCAGAGCAAATAGACAAAATGATGGCAACCATTGATGACATTTAGTCTATATAAACTTTGAACCTGTGTTAAGAAACCTCAGCACAGTTTAGTATCTAAAAATCTTCAGAATGAAGCCCTAAAGCTCTGAACTGATTCTTAATAGTATTTTTCTGTTTTAATCTTCTTTGCTTCCACTTCGGACAATCTGGATGTAAGTTCTCCAGAATTCACAACTTATTTCCCTCCCCTTTCCCCGGAAGTTTTCCCCACTTCCTTACATGCTCTGATGCTCTGCAATCACATGTCACCAGAATACCTGTCCCTTCTCAAGAACCTGTAACAATTACATGGATTCAGGGAAATTACGCTCGCAGCAATGCGTAAAATAGCATACAACTGTATAAGCATGCTCCACCTCCAGAGAACAAAGCAAGACACTCACCAGCAACTCGCCTAAGTTTTACAACATAATGTTAATGAAAAAACCCCTACTGACAAGTCTAAAGTACCTGCCATTACTGTTGCCACATTGCATGTGTGGGATTGGGTTACTTTTAAGCTGTTTATGTGGTTTATTCATGACCCATGGCAACTCCAGGAACCAACAAGCTGGCTGCATGCATGAAACAGTAATTGAAAGCAGTCAGAGTGCACTAAACAGAATAAAGAGAATAATTTTTCTTGAACATAAATATTCATATTGCATAATCTTTTCTGCAGAGAATTCCACATATTTACTCAAAGTTCTGATTTCATCCCCAGGAAAGTGCTAATTTCATCATTTTAGTGAAAGAACTCTACAGCTCTAGATTCCTCCTCCCATAAGAAGAAAACTTGATGTCTAGACACTAAATTAGATACAATAGAATCAGACATTACTAAGCTGGAGACTAGTGCTCATATGCTGAATTTTATTAGCTTTCTTTTCACGTAGAATCTGACCAGGTCATTTTCTTCTCTCCTTGTCTATTTTGATGACACAAATCAAAATTTGCGGTGCCAGGGAAGGGAACTACTGAAGAAATCCTTATTTGCAATCAACAGCCAAGTGCATGCAACAGGTTCCAGGATTTAGTGTGATTATGAAGCATGCTGGCTTGTTTGTGAATGCCGTAACGCAAGTTATGAACCTCCATTTGGTGGCAAGTGTAGCACTTAAAGAAATATAAAATAAAAACTGATGTGCTATGCTATCTTTTAAAGCCACCCCTTGCAAGTGTGGAATATGTTTAAATGTCTATGAGGCAAAACCCAAATTTGCATCAACACTTCTCAAACTTTTTACTTTGCCTCTATCTGGCCTAAACCACAATTTTAAGTACAGTAGTAGTTAGTTAAGCACTTTAACTTACTAAAAACTCCGGATTAAAAAAAAAAAGGCTGTGCAAATCTCTCATTCTAGACTATCAAATGAACCTATGGTGTAATGTACTATGAAAAACACTTGAAGGATGACTTAATTTTGCCAGGGAAGTTTCCTCACCCACTCCCAGCCTCCTTTTTTAGTATTTTAAGACTTCAAGTACATAAAACCTCTGGTTTATCTCTTGCCAGAGACAAATATTAATAACATTAAAAACTATACTGTCTTTTACACTTGCAAGAACAAAGCACATATTTGTTACAATGCCCACACAGAATAAAAATAGAAGCTTATAGTATTGAAAAAAGAAATTATCATACATGTCCTCACAAACCCCTACTGCTATAAAGATGCAGGCAGTTCAATTTTCAACATTTGTTTTATTTTAGAATCTGGGTTAATTTTTCCTTTCTTTTATACACTTCTGTGTGGAAATTTTTGTGTCAGATGTGCTTTCCAAATAAAGTTCTTTTACTGGGCACTTCCATAGCACAGCTGGAGAGAAGGACAAATACGAATGTCCACCCTAAATTTGCTATTGTTCTGTATGTGTATTAACTTTGTAATCTACATTGCATCTTCATCAACAATATCTGCTATGGCCATTTTAGTGATGAAATTGTGTCTTAAAAACTTGCATTAGTTACCTATAACTAATTCCCTCTGAAATGTATTACCTACGGATACAGTGGCATTAGCTAGTTAATTTCTGTTTTCAACCATCTCCATCCACTCCTTTACAATGGCACATCTCCAGCAGCATCTGCCCCATTGTCAACCCAGGGTTCTACCTCTTCTGTGTCACCTCATCACAGTCTACTGAGACTGCTGACCTCTGCAACAAAACTGCCAATTGCTTGTAGACACAGATAAGAAGACAACCTGAATGAGCTTCTATGAACAGAAAAAGGTGAAGCCAATACAGTTCTGTGAATAGTCTTAAGGATGAGGACAGACAATGGCTTCAAACAAAACTCTGATACCATCTTCAGAAAAAAGTTATGGTGAATCCTCAAAGTCACCTAGCCCTCAAAGGTTGTAAAACATCAGGTTTGTACCCTAGAAACTGACTCTTTCCTCTCCTGACCAGATTGATACCTAGTAGAAAAGTATTTTTTTGACAGGAGACAATACAGCCATTGGTCAAAAGGCAGGTAAATAAAAAAATGCAAAGACAAGATTAAGTCACAGTAAAGATTCTGACTTTAATAAAAGGAGAAGCCATCACCAAATGCTTCAAACACAGTAGGCAAGGATATTCAGAGATCTACAGCTACAACCACCAGTTGTACCTCAGCTTCTGTATTCAGTGCTTGAGGCACTTAATCCATCAACTGACTCCCAGGAAAGTGAAGAGGACTCTAATCTGGAATGGTCTTGAAAAGGTCTGATTTCATTGAGAAATCTGAACTGCTGAAGATGACATCTGTGATAGTCTTCACTTAAACTCAAAAATGTATTCAGGTTTCTAAGGTTAAAGACTGCCCAACGATACATAAATTTTTGATGAGAAGAAATAATTTAAATTCCCTTTCTCCTAGGCATACTCTAAACCTGATATCGTTAGCAAGTCTAACAAGATAATGGGAGTCTCATGGGAGGAGTTCTAAAAGAGAAACAAAAGAACAAGTGTTCAAATGTAGCAAAGAAAAACTGTTTCATAATTTTGAGGATGTCTGAGGTTACCAGCTGTCAAACACTGGAGATAAATGGTATCTAAAATGATGTTAGGACAAAGAGACCAGTCATAGTACACAAAGGATGAACAATTTGGATTGTATTCCACAAAAAGGTCTCCAAACATTTCCATTATAGCTAGAATTTGTAACATCAGAGTTCATATCCATACCTTCGTGGAGGTTCCTATGTGCAGTCTGCAGGAAGTTGCCTGTGTGGGATTTGGGAGACTGAGAGCACATAGCATATACAATAGATTTACTCTTTTTTTAGAGTGAAGTCCCTTAGAGACAAAAAGTATCAAAGTAGTTATCAAAATGACAACCTCACTGTACAGGTGCTAAATATGGTTCCTTCAAAGGACGATTTCTTATTGCACAATAAATTTTCTTCAGGAATCAAGACACACAGCAGACAAATACATATGCTTTGGTATCCTCCTGGGAGGCCCAAGGAGTCATATGGCAATAGCTTTATGCTACTAACATATCCAAATCCCAGGAGATATTATTGAGTAAGCCTTCAAGTACTATCGAACTGTCAAGTGGCTGACAGTCTTCTAGTATAAACAAAGCCACTCAGTTCTTGTTTGTTCACTCTTTTTAAAGGCTGCAGTAGACATGGTAGCTACTGCGTCTGGTCACATGAACAAAACAAGCCTCTTCCGCAGTCTTTTGTACTTTTTGTCAAAGTTCCTAGATATCTGAGTATAATGTCAAGTATTTTGAACTTAGCTACCAGTCAGCAAGACCTTTGTTTTGGAGTGATGATAGAAGATGAACAAGATGTAGACTGATTCAATATATTATCCTTGCTAAGTACTTCTGCCAGTTGCTTGCCAAAAATCTCAAGAAATTACTTTAAATAAAAGTCTTAATAGACAAAGAGTTTTAGAAAAATGGCTGATACTCTCAGGACTTCTCTAAAGTGCCCTACAAAGAGAAAGCTTCTTCAGTCTCTAAAGACATTATGTCTGGAAATCTCAAGGTTCCCACCCTGTTTTGAATTTCCCCTTTCTAAAGACTTGACTGTGAAAGAGCTTTTAAGTTGGGAGCCATAAACAGATGTTTTCTCTTGGGAGCTCTTGAGTCCTAACATTTTGCATAGCTGAGGAGTAAAAAGACAACAAGCTTGACTGAAGATCAAGAAATATCTAGACAGGAGACTAACATAACACTAGTCATTGAGAGCAAATGCTTTCAGAAAATCATCTTATTTTTAATGTAAGACTGGAGCTGTGTGAACCAAGGGAAAAAAAGAAGTGGGCTGTTCTGAAGCTTGTCCTGAAGTGCACATTGCACAGATGTTTGTGGCAGCATCTGCGACTACAGTGACTGGAAAGTCTGATCAAAGCTCTAAAGGCAAGATGATCTCTGAAACTGTGGCAGAGGAAGAAGTTGTGGAATTGGGATTTAAGATTTCAGTAGACAGTAATCTTGATAGGTATTTCCACTGACAGAAACTGAAGAAATTCCAGGCGCTAGAAATGCAGTAGCAGTGTGTTTAGCATACACCAATGTGCTCAGATTCAAAGAGCTCAGTGCTTTGACATGGATCTGTAAACCTAACATACTGGCAGAAACATTTACAGATTACTTACAAGAAAGATGACCGAACAGTACCAGCAAATAGTTACTATGAAAAGTGGCTGTAGAATTTAACTTCCACATTTGCTGTTTGTATCTCACTGAGCTTCAGCAGGGACAATGGTTAAGTACTCCAAAGAATCTGTGGGAGAAATTTACTATCTAAAGCTGTGTGGTAAGGGGAAGAAAGCTTCAACAGTGTTTGCAATGTTCCCTATGAAAAAGAGCTGCGTGTTCTGATTTAGGTAGGTGGTTGAGAGTGAAGAAGAATAGAAGTTGCTCCCTTTCATGACCACCTGCAGTATGCATGGCAGGGCCTGTGCTATGGGGCTTGTGCATGTTCCTGCAGGTGTTGCTGAGAATAAAAATTTCTTAGCTAACAGAAGCTATGTTTATATATATTTGTAAAATAAAATCAACTGATAGAGCCTTCAAAGGAGTACTGCCCTTTTCTGCATATCCAGTGCAAGTAGGTTCAATAAAATTTATTATTATTATTTTTTATAAAGTACAAATAAAACCCCAGCATTTCCCAACAGAAAACATAAATGGAAAAAAAAAAAAAAGGACTTCTGTCTCAAGATCTGTATAAAGATTATGAGATTAGAACACTACATTGGAAAACTAGCAGATATCCCACTTGGGATACATTAAAGCCATTGCCATTGTTCTAGTTATATTTTACTGAACAACAAGCAAAGCTTTCTACCTGAACACAGCAAACACTTACATACATGAGTACTCCTATTGCCTCAGTAAAACCATTCACGTGGGTGAACTTAGGCAAGTAAGTGTAGAATAAAGGACAGATGTGTGTAAAGCTTCTATTATCAAAGGGCTGCTAAGCTGAAGTGCAGTGGTCATGAGTACCTGCATGCCTGTTTTACAAATACAGATTTAGTATCTACACTGAATATTTTTCCCAAGACTGTTCTGATACACTTGATTATCTTCAGCACAAAATAATTATTTGCTGTTTTTTAAAACAGCTTACAGGGATTTCAGTATGGGCGAGTTCCTGCAAAGTCAAGAGATATAGTCTCTAATTTGAGCAGTGCCATATTTTGACAATATCCTCTATGACTCAATCTTTGATAAGCTTTTCATATTGCAAGTTTAAAAGGTGTCTGCACTCAGAAACATGCAGACTGTGGATATTCTTCCAGTCACTAGCAAACATACATTAGGTATCGAATTCACACAATGCATAAATATTGCTTCATTCTGCCCCACACTCACTATTATTCACAAGATGCTTACAATGCATTATAATAAACATTAGACCTAAGAGAGACAAAATGATGTGTTTGTTACTGGAAGACACTGGGAGAAATTAGGTCAACACAATGTCTCAGGACCTGCAATACCTTTTTTACAGTAACATTTCCAGGTATTGTGGGAGATGGACCATTACTCAAGGTTGAGCAGAAGCCACAAAAACCTTCCCAAATGCTCGCTGACTGACCAACTGAATTAACTCTAGAACCACTTCAATCTTGCAATCCAGTCCATGAATTTATCAAGATGTCTTAAGATAAATTAATGCTTTGTCCCTAATGCCTTAAGCCATTCTGTAACTAGATTTAATTATTTTTTCAATAGGTAAGATTTTCATCATCTTAGTAGCCCTTCTTTGTATCCCTTACTAGTAAATAACTTTAGTCACCAGTGATCAGAATCAAACCCAGTATTGTGACTGCACTTAATATCTGTGCTGCAAGTCTCATCCAATGCATCCTAAACATGTATTAGCCTGCTGAACTAGGAGAGGCTGATGAGGATTACTTCAGCTTCCAGTATTCTCATTTTTATTAAAAGGTATTCTCCTGTTGGAACCAAGGGAGTGACTTTGTATTTTGTGCTTTCAGTTTCACTTCATTCTGGTCCTTCAGTCAGTTTTTCTCGGTTCTCTGCAGTACTTGCAATACCTCCCAACTTCACCTAATCCACACATTACATGTGATTCAGATGGTGACCTCAACCTAGGTCACTGATGTATGAAACAGGATGTGTTCCTAAGGCTGATCTCTCTCCATTTCCAACCTAAAAATAATTAGTTTACTGCAATATATTTTTCCACCAGCTTTAATCCATCTTTCAATTCTCATGCTAATCTATTTCCACCTAAGTAACAGTCTTATGTCAAGCATTACTTCATTTTAAGTAAATAAATTTGTCACATTCATTTTCTAAAAGCTTAGTGTCCCAAACCACCCTGGGTGAGGGGCAGATTGAAAGGGCTAGAAGAAAACATACTATGTGCTATCCTACCCGTGTCTGAACTTCAAGTCTTCTGTTCAGAATCTGAAGTAAGCTTTTGCTTAATCTTGCGTTTAAACTAACAGGTCTGAAGTTGATCACAACTTCTTTTTTTTTTTTTCTAATACAATTCCTTTATTTGGTGTTCTGCTGTAAAATATGAACTATGAATTTATAGATGCATTAAAAGTTCTTATTACTGGATTTATGTTCCTTTCAGTATTGTAGAATGGTAGTTATGTTGGTCCTCTGATAAATCCAGCATTTTAAGTTTTGCATTAGGTATGACTACTCTATATAAATTGCTGTCCATGATTTACAACTACACTCTATCTCAATCTCCTCATTCCTGCCCATTGTCCCCTAAATTATCCTATAGAGTTTTTTTGCATTTCTTCCATTCTCATTATACATCTTCTCATTACATATTAATACCTTCTTTGTCTCTCATAAAAACTCTATTTATTTTGAGAATAAGCAACCCTTGTTTTATCATTACTCTTCAGGATTAAAAAGCCCATTTTACAGACAGGTTAACTGGTTAATTGACAATTTCACCAATTTAGCTTAGCTGGAGGTCTCAAACTCCTAGAGATAAGTTTGTTGGGCTCTGATTGGGAACGTGGCTCTGAGTTAATTTCCCCATATCTTTATTTAAATATTGTAGTCATACAGCTGCCAAAGAGCCTCTGAAGCTCAGGAGGGAAGTGCAATCACAACGTTTTTCTCCACAGCACGTACCAGGTAAACCCCAGACCTGTTAATCTTCCCAAATTACCCAAGAATGTGGGTTATCACTCATACTTAGGCCTTGTATTCAACCACAACCTTCCTCTAGCTATGGGAACACCACAGAATAAATACAATAGAATAAATACAATGAAAAAGGGAAGACAAATTAAAACAGGTAAGAAAGCACAAAATCAGGAGATAAAATTTTAAAGGCAAACATGGATCTCTGTAGTTCTCTGCAGATACAATGCAGTAATTCATGCAGTCTCCCAAGTTTTCCACAAGGGTCACATCAAATCAATTTTAATTAAGAAATACGACATATTTAATGAGCGCAAAGGTTCCAAGTATGAGATCAGGTCCTCTCCATTTTCAGAATGCTGTCAACTTGTGGTTTTTTTCTTCCCTTTTAGAGCCAGACTTAGTCTCTGCTATCATTTCCTCAACTAGGTCAACCTGTGCTATAACATTTTTCCCAGTTTGAGGTTAAAAGAAGTGGGTTTTTTTGTTATTCTAGTGTTCCTCCTTCTATTTTTCTGCAATCTTTTAAGCTCAAGCTGTTTTCTCATCTTTCCAGGTTCTTAAGAAAAAAAATAATCAATCAATCAATCAATCAACAACTCTAACCTCATTCCAGTCACTGCTCTGCCTCTGCTTCCATGTGGGATTGTAAGTATTTCTTGTTTCTTCAGGAATCATTTCTTGTGCCCCCTCCCATTCTGTGGAGAGTGTGATTCCAGCATATGGCTCCACTCTCTTTCAAATTTGTTTTCAATGCTCTTATTTACAAGGTTCCTATTCTGAGATCATTTAGGGCATTACATTCAGAACAATCTCTATGATTAGACTGTTCCAATATTTTTGTAAGCCAGAGACAGACAGCGCTCTGCTGGCAACATAGTATTTTTTCCTTGCTCATAGTGAAATGCAAATTCGTCTCTTCTCAGGTTCTCTTGTTACTACAGCTGTGCACTGAAAGGTGGCGACACAATAAGAAAAAAGCATTGCCCCTTTTCCCAACAAACTTGGTTAAAATTCCAACATTCAAAAAAAGGTACTCTGAGATAACTATGAATAACAGTTGCTGTCAGTATCAGGATGAACTGGTGGTTTAGAAACTTAGCATCAAACTTCAGGTCTTCCTAATCCAGATATCCAGGCTCAGGCTTTAATTAATAAACTGCACAACAAAGGACGTTTTAAAAGAAAGGAAGAATTAAATGTTATAAGCAGGGGCACTTGCCAATTTCAATCAGAACATTACCACAAAGACTTTAAAGTAAGAGAAACTATCTTTGATCTTTTGTAAATCTAGCTTCCTCTAAATTTTTGTTCTCATTCATTTTGTACCAGGCTCCTGTTTTACTGTTGACATGAAAAAAGAGAAAATCAAAAATCATTCAGTTGGAAGACTGCACAATTAAAAGCTAACTTTTGGAACTATACTAGTACATTTAAAGTTTAGTATTAAGAACAACATTTGTCAGCAGTATGTATATATTTGTATCTGACATTTTCTCAATACTTGTAAACAAGGTACTAATTATGTTTTTTGGAAGGCATTCTTATAGCCCACCATTAAATTTACATACATTATATTATAAATGCACAGACACATGTCTGCACACAGACTACCACCACTCCTCTACTCTACTTCTGACAGTAAGCTTCTCTGTTGTTAGTCTCTTGTAGGTAAGTATTACATAGCATCAAATATTATCATTACAGTCACATTCTGGAATATGATTATCCTCAAGTCTGTGCTTCTGAAACTTCACTTACAACGGACATAATTAAAAAGTCCACCTGAAATGACTACAACAATTTGAAAAGAACACCTCCAGTATTACTAAATCCACTTAGTGCACATTTGAAAAAAATAATGATTTCATAAACAATACCTGCTCCGCAAAACACTCTTCAAAGACTATTATAGGAATCCTGAAGTATAATATGGAACTTTCCCTGCAGAGAGGTGGAAGTATAAAGAACTGCAAAAGCATTAAGTAATACCAAAGCCTTTTACAGAACATTGAACAGATTTACTACAATTCTAGTTTACATAAGTAGCAAAACTGAACATGAAATATCTGTCAGAAAATGCTACTTTCTCCTTTCTTAATCAAGATTGAGAACTCACAATCCAAATGAGAAAGGCCAACAAGCATGTAGGCAGCAATCGTGCTGAAGAAGATAGAGTTGTTGACTGTACCTTGCAACAAAAGCAGTGCTTTCCTTTATTTAATATTGTACTCATACATGTTGGGAAGTTAAGAGGAGCTATGGGTTGATACTTTATCATTCAGAATGGCTGTAAAATTAATCGGTCAACACTTAAATTACACACAATATTTAACAATGGGGCCACAAATTCCAATTTGGAATAATTACATACTATCTACCTACATTCTCCGATATTTTCAGATACGTACACTTTTCGAACTGTTCTGCAACACTGGTTTGTACTTTTGAGCTATCTGCCACATTTAAAGCTGTCCCAGAGGCTACATTTAATGGAATGGAAATGTTTTGCTATAATTTACTTTAGGCATCAGTTTAGATGATAGAGTCTGTGGCATCAAATGTTAGCAGCTTAAAGATGTGACATCAAACATGGTTTGATGGGCTGTTACAAAACTTCTCAAAAAATAAATGATCAGAGCAAAATAATTTTATGCAAAATAAAACTAAATATGCTAATTCATGTATTGTGGCCTGAAGGTCAGTATAAGATATGTTTAATTTTACAGAATTAATGAGAATTTTATATGTTAAATCTTTTAAACACTAATTTATTTTCAGAAAGAATGTCCTGATAGCTTCTCTAAACAATTTTTAAACTTCTGTATTAGGATTTTCATCTCCATTCCCCTCGGAGACACTTAATTTCTTTTTTGGTAGAACAAGGTTACACATTTATAAATGATCACTCAGAAAAATTGCTTGTGACTTTTTCTTTGCTTATCGCTTTTTCACTGATGATCCCCTGGTTTCGTAGAGGAAGCTAGAGGTTCAACATAATCATAGCCAACAGGAAATCTTTTATACACTTTAAGAAATGCTTGAATTTTTGCTTGCAAGCTTCTTAGGTATGTACTTCCATTCCATATCATTCAATCACCAAAAAAAAAAAAATTAATTGAAAAGCCTCAAATTAATACAGTATCATATCACAGCTTGACTTATTTTTCCACATAATACATAAGGCCCAAAGTTCTTTTAATTATTTTATAAATATAAACAGGAAAACTGACATTCCTCTTTCAAGTGCTGGGGACTGAAGCTGGTATTAATAAGTGCTGGTATGATCCCCAAATGAAAGCAACTTCTGATTTTTTTATAGCAATGCAATATAGGTATTTCTATACGGAACAATGTTCTGCATCCTTCTTCCAACTGAAAAGCTGCTTTTCCAAACACAGTGTAACACCACAATAATATACCTGGAATAATTTACAGTAATTCAGTTTGATACTGAAGTGAGGGATCCAGCTTACATGAAGCACTCACTGTACAAAACACAGGCTTACTGCCCAGGGCTGTACAGCATTACTGTCAAAAAAGTTTCAGACTGATTTATTCTAAATTTCCCAGAGCAATTAAAATCTAATCCAAATCACTGTCTAGATTAGCATGCTATCCCATATCGAAAGCAACACAAATACTAGACATTTTACCTATTAAACCTCAGTCAACTAAAATGTTTAAGCACGTTATTTACAAGTTTCACACCACCCTTCTCAAACCTGTCAGAGACTCTACACTCTTAAAAGGATACGACCAGCTAAACTTCAATGCATGCTTACGTCTGATTTTCTTTTCCTCATCTTTTTGCTGTGAATATCAAACTTATTTTAGTAACTGCAAAACAGTGCAGATATAACGAATACGTGGATTTGATCCGACAGCTTGGAGAGACAGATCAGATATTTATGTAATAATTTTAATTACATAGTAAGACATGCTTTATGGTGTACTCTGTTATGTCATGCCAGTTAAAAGGCTACTTCTTCTTTCTTTTAAACAGCATGGATAGATTTTTAACAATCAAGAGCTCCATAATTGCAAGGGCAGACCTCATAAAGACTCAAAATACAGTTTCCAAGATATTTTAATTAAATCTCAAGTCCAAAAAGTTTCCACAACAAAGCAAACAGGAAGAATATTAGCTGGAAATAAGAAGCTCTATGACACTAATACCAGAGATGAACCTATACTGCTTTAATGGCTGAAGAACAGGCCTTTTTTTCAGTATCTTAAGAAGATGAAACAGCTACAAGGTAAATCTCCCTAAAAGTTCATGTTGTTTAGAATCTCGGCCTCAGCTTTCAGGATCATCTCTGATAAGTATTAGTACTTTCTCTTAATTATTCATACATATACAAAATTGTAAGTGTTCACACAAAAGGAGCAAGAACCAATAATCAAGAATACATTTAGCAGTCTGTACAGTTGTGGGGGATTGGGTTGGAACACCATCAAAATGACTCTCTGAAGTATCAAGAGATGTTTTTTCCAGCACGTTTTAGAATGAAATACAAATGTCCTCAAGTTTCCCTCAACTTTGACTTACGCCTCTGATAATACCCAAATAATTTGTTTACAGAAAAAAGTCCTTCCCATTGTGGATCTGCCAGCCTTCTCACACGCTCTCACTTCAGGAGGAAAGCGTTAATCTGAATTATGATTTTAAAGCTATTATACTTATTAAGTAATTATTTGAAATAATAAAATCAGAGTAAGAATTTTGACAGAACATTCTTATGCTCAAGTTTTTTGACAGATTCAGCATTTTCTCATTCCAATAACCTAAATATTGCAAGATGAATTCTAACTCTTGAGCAGTGTTCACAGTACTTTCTTCAGTATTTTGCTTACATCAAGCCACTGCATTCACGTTTCTAGCTCCACTGTTTGTAAAAACGAAAAGAGATTCCTACTGTACCATTAATTGCTAATAAGACATTGAAATAGTGATTTCATTGTCATGGGTGATGGGACTGAGAACTCGTGTATAACTCCACTCCCTTAACAGGTACAGTAATAAGCTGTTAGTTTCTTAGGCAAAAGACATGAATCTGTTAGATAAAGACTTCATTCTCTGCCCGTAATCAGTAACTTGAGGGCCTTCTGTAGATTCTGCACTGCGGTGCTCACATCTTCATATTGCAAAGCACTGCCAGC
Source organism: Athene noctua (assembly GCF_965140245.1). Taxonomy (NCBI): domain Eukaryota; kingdom Metazoa; phylum Chordata; class Aves; order Strigiformes; family Strigidae; genus Athene; species Athene noctua. The sequence continues at coordinate 68,353,156 of NC_134037.1, read as the reverse complement.
ATATTTGCAATATTTTTGAGCTCTGGCAAAGTCCTCTGGAGTCAAACGGACTTCCCCTGCAAAAATATAAGTATTACAAAGTTACGATAAAGAAAATCTGACGGAGGCTTCCTTTCACATGATTTCTGTGTTTTACTTATATTTGCAGTAATACTATGAAAACCAGGCTAATATTTGTGGTAATATTACAAAGACAAAGCTATGGTGTTTCTTCGGTTCACTTTTCTTTCCATTCATATAATGCTTAACTTCTTTGCTGCTGGCATTTGAAAAATATAAGAGGACCTTTCTAAACACTGGTATTTGTACAACCCAGTGCCTTTCAAAAGTAAGTCAATACCTTTGAGAAAGATCTGCTCTTCATTTAAGGCAGCAAAGGAGAGCTTTTTAATGACACTATGTTAGCTGTAATCATATTACAACCTGCAAGAAACAATGAATGTTATTTTGTGTTTACAGTATAATTACTTTGTTCTCTTCTTCAGGAATAATAGGTAATTAGAAACTGTTCCTTCTCAGCTGAAGTAACTTTTCAAAAAGTAGACACATTTCTCACTGGTATGTTTTTGCACATTTTTTGTAAGTCTGTTTTATCCAAGTAACGCTTATGTTTCCAATTTTATGCAAGATGACTGAAAACAAGATTGATGCCATTAAATTTGACCATTTTTGTAATACACTAGGAGAAAATACTCTCATAATATACTATAAAACAATTAACTGTTATTTATTAATCAGAATATTTTCTTAACTAAAAGACTGGGAATTCTGTAATGCTTAAACACATGCTTTCAGTCTTCTAGAAAGCATAGCAGAGACTTATGCCCTAACTGGCAGAAGATTTAATATGTGAACAGCATCAATAATGTGTGCATACAGTAAGGCACAGTTGTGTTACCATCCCTCCTTCCACACACAAATTCACTGGGAGTTTTAAGGCTAATCCCATGCCACTCCAATAACCTATGGATAAATTACAAAACCTTCACTTATGTTCTTTCGGAACAACTTAACTTGTAAAAGATGGATTTTTTTATTGACATGGATATATGCAATACTAAAGAATTATGTATTCATTTAATAGGTTTCCCCCACAGTATTTTAAAAGCAATGAACAGATTTCACAGATTAAGAAAAGAAGAATTTTAAAATGCACCATGGATTTTCTGTAAAAATTGGCTAACCAAAGGTTTAGCTCTCTAAGTACAGCTTTCTAACTTTAGGCAAGGACATGAATATACTTAAATCCATTTTTAATGGTACAATTTCAGTTAGCTGGATCTCTTTCTTTCAAAATAAAACTTGTTAGCAATACGGTGAGAATGTTTACCAAAGAATCTCAGTTCTTATCAGAAAATGTCTATTATATTTGCTTTTCCTTTCCCCAGTCTTATTACTGAAGAACAGCTGTTGAACAAATAAAATGGAAAACCTGGGAATATTAAAAACTAGACTGGTCTGCTGGTTTTCAAAACAACCCTACCCCAATAAAAGTGAGAAGGGTAAATGCTCCTAAGATTATATTTTAAAAATTTATGAAATTACAAGTCTACTATTTTGCCTTAAATAAATAAAACCAGAAAAAAACCTGTTGAATATTGAGGCATGTGACAACTTGCTGGGTTCATTATCACTGCAATGTATATTAGTTTACTGTTGAATTTAAGTTAAGCCACATTAAGTCTCTTAAAATACATGCACATGTGAGTAAATACATGTGAGGGAGTGCATAAACACAGGCACACACTTAGGTTATTTTGTAACCTAAATAAAGTCCCAGACTAAAAGCAGCTGGGGTCAATCTGCGACCACATTACTGAACATCTTTAAGAAATTAAAAAAACCCAGCTCCCCTCGAAGTGGCTTTATGCTATGATGCCAAAAGAAACTACAAAATCATTCTTTAAAAACTGGCCAAGGCATCAGTCCAGCATTCAACTAATTTATTGGAAGGAAGCCTAAATTCACCAGTCTAATCTTATTTTTACAGTATGAGCTCTATTAATGTTTTGCTGGCATAAAGCCTTATTTATTATGAAATCTACTTCAGATGCTATTATGACATAACTTGAAGGAAAAAAGTTAACAATTTTAAATTTATAAACCAAAGTTTACACAGTAAGGGTGTTGATCTTTTGATGTTCTCAGTGGCCTCAGCTCCTATTGAAGTCAGCACCCCAAAATGGACACGCAGAATTGAAATAAAACAGCTCTGTGTTCTTAGGGTTTCAAAATAATGTGAAACTTAACTATAATGTTCATATTTACATCACAGGTATAACCACAAAAGCTAGTAACTGACTTCATTTTACATATTCTAAGGGTTAAGCCACTCTGCAGAAAAGGACCTGGGGGTCCTGGTGGACACCAATTTGTCCACGAGCCAACTATCTGTCCTCTCAGCAAAGAGAGCTAATGGTGTCCTGGGCTGCATTAGGAGTGTTGCCAGCAGGTCGAGGGAGGTGATCCTTCCCCTTTATTCAGCACTGGTGAGGCCACACCTGGAGTGCTGTATCCAGTTCTGGGTTCCTCAGTACAAGAGAGACATTGACATCCTGGACAGAGTCCAGCAAAGGGCCACAAAGATGAAGAAGGGACTGAGGCACCTCTCATGTGAGGAGAAGCTGAGAGTGCTGAGACTGTTCAGCCTGGAGAAGGCAAGGCTCAGGGGCATTTCATCAATGTATATAAAAAACTGAAGGGAGGGTGCAAAGAGGATGAAACCAGGCTCTTTCAAGCGGTGCCAAGTGACAGGTGGTGTGCACAAACTGAAATGCAGGAGGGTCTTGTATTTCTGAATACTGGGAGACACTTTTTACTGTAAGGATGACTGAGCACTGGCACGGGTTGCCCAGAGAGGCTATGGAGCCTCCATCCTTGGAGATATTCAAAAGCTGTCTTTTGAATTAAGTGACATTTTTTTTCCTCAAACTTCTTCCTTCAGTGCTGCAAATTAAACCATGGGTAGAGTGCAGGGGCAGGGCAACACACAGAGGACATGGTCCTGAGCAACCCATTTTACAGGACACTTGCTTGAGCAGAGGTGTTGGTCTAGATGACCTCCAGAGGTCCCTTCCAACCTCAACCATCCTGTGATTTCGAGCTCTAAAAAAGCCCAGCAACACTGAGATGGGAAAAATATACTGTATTTATCCTGAAGCAAACCTGCTTCTGCGTTAATGTGAAATTATTAGCACAGTAGTTATATCTATTACTGAACTATGACAGACATATGGAATCCATAACAACAAGCATGATTCTTTTAGTTTAAGAGGAACACAAAGTGAAAATTAAAAGGCAATTTGACTAGAGATGCTGAAAAAGAGCAGTTCTGCTCCTCCCTGGTATCCTTTTCCATCCATCAGATGCTTTTCTATGAAGTTGCCCAAATACAAGGCAGCTGATTTAAGAACATTTTAATAATGCAGCTTGGTGTATAAAAAGTGATGGCAAAGGTAACTGAAATGATTGCTGAAACAAGATGCTCTTTTTTTCCCACTAAAGCACTTAAGATATTTGAAACATAAATCCTGAAAAATTTCTTCTCAAGATCATGAAAACACGTGAAATGCCAAATTATTATTTCTACTTTGTGTGTAGAAAAATCGAACATTATTTATTATACACAGAACTAGAATGGACATACGGTTTCTCTATACTATGCCACCTGTGGAAGGAAGCATATGGTAATGTAAGAACCTTTTATAAGAACTCTGGGTAGTACAACCATGAATGCATGTAGTGTTAGCAAAATCTAGGTGTAATATATTTTTTAAGCAAACTACACCAGAGAAGTGCACACACATTATACAAAGTTGCTGTGTAGCTCTATATTCTATTGTCACAGACATTAACCAATGCACAAGCTTTGACACTTTCACAAGTCAAATGTTAAACCATGGAACCTGTTCCCACAGGACAGGACAATTATTGAAGGATTCATGCTGACTAAAATCAAAAGGAATGCTATTACTTTATTTTCTTTTATTAAAATATTCCATTCTTCTCCATCGAAAGTTTCCTTCCCATCACAGCATTAAGCAAATTGCTTCTCGCATGTTAAGGGAAGGAAAGAAAATATATAATTTATTTTAAAAATATACTTTTGATCTTACTACCAGAAAGAGTCTTGCAGGAATATGTGGAATATCCTGTTTGCCTGTGCCTATACTAGAACATTCAACAGTGCCAGGGAAATCGTCTCAGCACTCAAACTTGACTGTCTACACTGTCAAACTGCTGGAACAGACTCCAGTATGGTTTTGGCCCATGCAAACTAGCACTTTCCCAAACAACTCCTGGGCATGACTTGTGGTCAGAGCAGGCTAGAGACCATTCAGTATTGGCAGCCTTCACAAACTACCTTGTTTAAAAGGTTTAAAAGTTTAGTAGTATGGATGTGAGTGGTTCTGTGCCAGATGTTCTTATTGTGAAATATTTACAGGCATGTTTAATTTATTAGTATAGACACAGACATCATGTCTAAATCATGGACCAAGCGTACTTTGCACTGTGCTAGCTCTATGGATCTACTGGAACGCAACGCTGATTCTTCCTTCCCATCCAAAGGAAACTTCAGTTCCATAGGAACGGTGCACACCAAAGTCTAACCTCAATATGCAGCCAGGATCTAGCTTGAATATACATATTGCAACTCGGGACCTGGGGAGGGCTCCTAGGTCCCACAATTTAGTGCGTCTGTTGTGAGATACTGGCATTTCTAAATCTACTTACAGGTCAGAGAACAAGGTTCCTGTGGAACCAAGTATTGTTAGCATAAAAAGGACTCCTCACCAGTATGAGAAGAATGATATCTGCCATTACCTTCATTCAATACAGCTGAAGGAAAGATGCTCTGGGTAGTGACCAGGCATGCATGACAGGATGGTGACAGGCAAGGACAAACACTTTCCATTGCTCTCAAGCTTCTTAATTCTATGCATGCAAACAGAACTGTTACTTTATCTCTGCTGACTGACACATCCCTTATGCCCCCTCAAACTCCTGCAAACTGACGGTGTATTTTCTAAGCTTTCAGAACCAAGGATCTGTGTGAGCTGTATCATCTCTTCAGGTGCACTTCTGCTAAACTCCCTGATAAGAACGTAATGCTTTAAGCTGTTACAAGACCCAAACTTGTAGTGACACAACAGATGTGCAGAAGAGGAATACAGGCATGCAAATACTTCAAGTTAAGAGATTCATCTCTGTGCTTAGCAAGTGTCTTCGTCTCTTAATTATATGACAGTAGTTATGAATTCTCACAAACACAGGGTATCTTAATTCATTCCTTTTTATTTATATTTATGTACTTATTAAATCAAGTTATCACAAGTTAAGTGGCTAGAGGAAGCAATGCACTGATACTATCTAGAAATTGAATAATGGAAATTCTAATACTTCATGAATTTAATGTTTAAATCAAAATTATGACATTTTTGACAACTAGAACTAAACATTCCAACCAAGAAAGAATGATGACTAAAATTTTCAGAGTAGCTATCCAAAAAACTGTTAGAATGAGTGTCTAGAGGATCATGACTAAAATCAAGCTAAATAGTGAATTCCTATTATACTCCATTGAATCAAAAACGCTTTTTCAGCAACGTTGGTATTTTAACAGACACCCTCTTCAACAACATAATAAACAATGTAATTAAATTAGTAAGTTAGAATATACCTATATGAACTTTGTAGTCATAACAGGCAACACCTGACTGTGTCTAGTACTGGAACTTAAAACATCAATTAGGTATACAATTAGCTTTCCCTCATGAGGATAAACTATAGGGTAGAGCGTGACCAGATTTCATGCCGAGCCTTCTAGACCTCCTCCTCACTCAACATCCACATTATATTGGCAACAAAACCCTGATTATTACATACAGATGTAACATCCTTTTATTATCTCTACTCCACAGATAGAAAAATTCTTAGAAAAGAGTTAATAATTTGTCCAAATGCACATCAGTGTCCAAATTAGAATCTAGGATGATTCCAGCTTTATTGTCAGTCACTACTCTTTCACAGGCCATACTTTCCCTAAGGTTAGCATTTATGTGTGCACTTCAAAGCGTGATCTATTCAAGCAGACATAAAATACATGTAATATAGGTTATCCATGATTTTAACATCAAAGACACATGGCATTTTAACAGATAAAAGCCTTGATTAAATGCTACATCAAAATGACGTCATTAGCAGTACGTGATAAATTATTTCATATAATACAGGTACTACTTATAATCAACAAGCACACATAATTATGCTGCAACACAGAACATCACTGGAATGTCATGATTAGCTAATGAAGTGAATATATAACTTACATACTGACCCCGTAGAAGAAATTTTAAGTAAAGGGAATGTGTATTAATTAACAAAAATACAACTTAGCAGGGCCATCAGGAATATAGGCTTTGCTAAGAACCTCACCTGAGAACAACATAAATAATAAAAAAACTGACACAACGATAGCCCATTCATTTGAAAAAGTCAGACAAACAACACTAATCATACACTGTAGCAAAACTTTCAGACACTATAAAACTCCTGGCAACAAAATGTGTAGATGGTGTCTTTTTTTAAAAAAATTTCTGAACTAGTAGCATTCAGGTAACGATGACATTGTTTCTCAAACTTCTTGTGTCAGTGCAGGGGAGACACACAGGACACAGCATGTCCATGTACAGACAATACAAATGCCACAACCTTACCTGCAGATTGAGCACTGTAAAGGGAAGGATCGACTAGAGGAATATTCTGAGGAGCAGGCTGAATGGTGTTACTTGTCACTCCTGCAAATCAATGCAAAAAATTGGATTTGGGTTGGTTTTATTTATAGACTTTAAAAGTAAGCAGACAAAATAATACAACAGGTAAACCTGGTAACTCAATGATTTTTAAATTAAGTAGCTGTTAGCTTCCCAATTCCAAAAGTTTTCAACAATTTTAAAATCCTCACTTCAGACTATGTATATTTTATAAAATACAGAAGAATTCAGAGGCTGTCATTCATTTCATCAGTACAGTATTTCCCAGAAATTTAATTTCAAGCATTAAAGAAAAAAAAAATATCAATGCAAAGGACACCGGTTATCCTAAAGTACTGAGGAAAACCTGCTAAAGAAGAGTAGGAGTAAACTTCTGTATTTGAAGTTTAAATTCTGCTATTTAATATCACAGAGAGCCTCCATTATTGTATTTTTAAAGCCCCATGGCTGCCGTCTCACACTTTCAAACTAACTCCTAATTTCTTCAAAAACTGCTGAGAATAAAAAAAGCTAACTAGATCTAAAAGGGAACTGGTGATGCTAGAAAAAACATCACTTCACGCTGTAAAGCATTCTTGTGCCTACGTTCACATTTCAGACAGTCTCATCTGCACTGATCCAAAACTGTATCTTTGCAGTATGTCCAGAACTTATCAAAGTTATTTCTGTAATATCTGCTATGTAGGAAGATGGTATTAACCACTTTTCTAAATTATCTGTTATTTCATGGAATGACTGATGGAATTAAAACTACATAATGCAAGAATTCATGTATTCCAACAAGGTACATATCTTGTAATTTTCAGATCTGGTAAAAATGAAGAGCTAAACATTTACCTAGGCTGAATGTAAAAAAACAATACTCTTCCCCTCCCAGACCCAAAAAACCCCACCTATCTGAAGGATTTCCCCTTGATAAACGGGAAAGAAGAGCATCCTGAACTTTTCATAGGGTGAAGCATTTTTAAAATGAGAAAGTAAAAGAAAAGGAGGGGCCGTGCAACAAAGATATCTAATATGTTCTATAATACAGAAACATATCTGATCAAAAGATCATGAGGATCAAAATCAAGAACTTTATTTCTTTAGTCTTATTAAACATTACTATAAAAAGGTAACATGAGGTGAAAAAGTTGTATTCACAAATCATTTAAATACAACTTTTTTTTTTTTAAAAAATACAGCAACTGGGAAGAACTTTGGATTTTTAAGAACTTGTTTTCAGTCCAAAAATGACACAGAACAAGAAGGCAGCTGGAGAAGCCAATATGTTTAGCAACAGGGACAAAATTTCCATTAATAATATTGTTTGAGGTCAACCACACTAAAGTACTTGCATGGGAAAAGAAGCATAAACCAAACAGAATAAAAGTATGAATGGTACATCAGGCATGATTGTTATAGTGTTGTTGTAACAGCTTCAACATTATGTTGGATATGTTTCCACATAGAGAACAGCAGTCTATCTGCACAGGGAAAGCTAAATATGAAATGAAGTAATATAATTTCACTACCAAGTGAAAGATTCAAATAGTGCTTATAGTATAGATGTTGCAATGCTTAATTCTAGAAAAGAAAAAAAATTCTGTCTGCAGGAACACTCACTCTTTCAGTCCATTTATCTCTTCTGTCAAAGTGCTCCAAAACATGAATTATGTGTTTTCAAAAACATAAAAACATAAAAAATATTTCCATTTGCATTTTTTATGATGTTAGTTTATGAAGTTGATTCTGCCATAGAATACCTATATGTTACTTCATATGTAATGGGAAGAGGCGTAGAATCTGCCTCTCAATAAAGGCATGAATTTTTTGGGTGTGTTTTGGACATACCTGTGTTATGAGGTACTTCAGCTGGAGTGTTAGCTGGTGCATGGGCACCTGGTGGTATATGTATGCCAGTGTAATTACTAGTTGGTATGTTGTTAGCTTCATATGTAGATGAAGATGCTGGTTGAGTTGTTCCACTATGGAGAGAAGACGACCCTGCTTCTTCCCTTTCAACATCTGCCAAGATGACACAAAACAGGAATTACTGCAACTCTTCTGTACAAACACTTGAAAACTTAGGCTTTCTTTTAAAACCTCCTTTCAAATTTTTGTTAGTAGAAAAATTGCCACCACAGTGTGACATAAAACATTTATCAACCCAAACCACCTACCGTTGATTTGACAAAGTAAAAAGCAACAGATCACAGGATAAAGATCTATAAACTCACATTCAAAGATCTGTTTAAATTGAAGGATCATCTCATTACTGGTCTGAATATAAGCAATCTGTCTCATTAGTACAATCCCTTATACCTCTGTGAAGTGCATCCACAGTAGTGGAACAAGATACTACAAATATGCAGTGATCTGTATTTTAATATATACATGAACCAGAATATGGAAAACTGTGTTTTCCTTACAATCTCTTTGTAAAAAGAAAAGATAATGCCAATCCTTCCACTCCGTATCAATTAAACAAACCACAAATAAATAGCAAAACGAGAAAACTTTTGGAAAGTAATATTGAACAAAAAAACAAAATGCAGCTTAGCCAAGTCATAACTGTATCTAGAACAGTTAGACTACATATTGCACTGTAAGAATAATGATGTTCAATATATTTCATAGCGCGTACGAAGAACATATGCATTATTTTTCAATTTAATTATGTACTTAAGGTTCCAGCCTAGTTTAATTAATGTTGCTTTGAAAGCTAATGTTCCAAATTTATTATGCTAATGACCCAGTTAATTTAGAAAATGGTTGATTTCTGCTCCTTAATTTGAGTTCAGTTCAATATTAAAAAGCTATTTTTCTTTTACTGTGTATGTGTTCGATACTATCAGATGGAATGAGCATAGTTTTGGGAATGGCTTTGTTAACAGCCAGTTCTTGAAAGGGAGCAAGCAACCTATATATGTCTAGAGCTGGCAAGAGAGATGATCTTGCCTGAAGTCCACCCTGATCTTCAACTATACAAGACTGAATTATGCAAACACCTCTACTGCTTAGTAACTGGAGTTTACTATTACAAATATTACTATAACAAATATCAGATTTTTTTTCCCATCTAAGGCCCTCTTCCTCACAGAAAAAGTACAGGTACTACATGTACTAAAAATTACTAAACACCTTCTAAGTCACAATACTATTTACTACAATAAAAGGCTATAATATGGAGTATAATCAACAGTACTGTCATTAGGACATTTTTACTGGACTTTTAATAAACACACAGTTAAAGAATATATTTTTGGTTTATATTGCCAAGTTGTAGTTGTTTACTTTCATTTAGAACATTCAAATACTAATAAATACATTCACAAATCCCCAAATCCACAGTCTAATACCAAAAGTCTTTATTTTAATGTATTAAAAAAGCAAAGAAACCTGGAAGCAAAGTTGTCTCAGGCATGTCAAGCATTCCTAGCAAAATTTAATATAAAAGCAAAGAACATAGTAAAATTTTTTGTATGTCACTTGTGAAAATTACTTTCACTTGCTGCAACCAGTAATTCAGGCTGTGATTTTATGAAGCTATTTCTGACATGCAAACAAACATCTGGCAGATTTCTGGAAGGCAAAGGATATCTTAAGGCACTAGATTTTTCCTTTGCTAGTAATTCATACTGCAATATCATGTGCCTAACATGCATGGAAGTAAAATTAAATGTGTCAAAACTGGCAAAAAAAGAGGTGAGATTCCAAAGCAAACACTGGATATGCTACCTTTTTAATAATAACGTAATGATAGGAATAAGCCATTGGTTGAAAGCTGTATTTTTCAATGTTTTTGGCGTTAAATAAGAAAGCTACTTTAAATCAGTTCCAGAAAATAAAATTTAGTTTAACAAAAATCCCAGAGACTTACTATATGTAAGATTAATAAAATAGTTATGCACATTCATCATGCTGTCTGAAGGTAAGGCTACCCAAGTTTACTTGTAACACTGTTATCAATTATTTATAGCTTGGTCAAATTGTAGCCATATGGTTGGATTTTCCATGTTGGGTGTCTGACTGAAGCTAGTATTTTGGGAAAGCTGTTGTAAAAATTAAGCCACTTTTGAGAATGAGGGAGTGGGAGAAAACACGCTTTTACTGTACTTAGTACCTCAACTAAGAGTTACAGACTTAAACCATTAATGCATTTATTCCTTCATTCTGTCCCCTGCAGCTTCCTGTTGCCCTTATCTGGCTCTTCAGTCCCATTCTGATCCTATCTGCACCAGGGCTTCATATCCCATATCTGCAACCCCTTGCCCCATACTTGTGTCTGTCTTGTACTACCTCCCAATCTTCTCTCCAAGACATCCCCAGTTTCAGCTTCAAACTTCCTCACTGCATAGTTCACGGTCTCTAGTCACTCCTGTAAAAGTGCAATGCTGTAGGCAACACTAGCCATAGAAGATCAACTCAAATGGTTAAAGTCTGGCAGTGTTATAAACAGAAGCAAAGCAACCCGAGAAGAAGTGTTAAAAGTGCTGACCACCCTTAGTAAGAGTGCCTGTAAGAAGCAAATTCACAAAAGGGCAATATAATTTTAATCAGGTATACGTATCAAAAGATCAAGCTCAACTGTTTGATTTCCTCATTATGCAATTGGCAAATGTTAACCTGTATTAAACATAAAAGTAGTTTTGTTTAAATTAACTCTTCTTAGGTGTTTAAAGTGTTCAAATTTCATCAAACTATTGTAACTATTCTTTCTGCAAAGTAAATATTTGAAGTATTCTTTATCAGAGATTAAAGTATTAGAACCATTTTGAGATATGCACTTGCAGTATTCGTTAAGTTTTAACAGTAGTACTAAATAAAAGGATTTCAGACTGCTGAAAACAACACTTAAATCAAACAACTGGTTTTAAGTTCTGTGGTTAGAACATCCATAACATTATTGAAAAACAAACCTTTTCCAGGGAATGGGAATGAACATTACAAAAATTAGAAAATTAATTTCTCATAAAGCAGTAATACCCTAAAATTTAAAGCTTGCAATTTGCTTAAGGATGCTGAAATACGAGGCTGTGGAACAGTAACACAATTGTTTCACATTCAGTTTCAGCGCCAGCTGAATTTCTTGTCTTGGAATCTCATCAGCCTTTGTGCTTGGATCCCAGCATAATGAATCCATGTGCTCTTTAGATTTTCCTCAGAGCTACAGTATACCCAAACCATCTCTTTGCTTGTTTTTTTGGTGGTGGGTTTTTTTTAATTACTTATTTCTTGAAGGCAAGATTTCAGTAAGTGGAGTGATACTCCTGGCTGCATAACCAACTGTCCAAAGATACTTTCATATAAGCAGAGGAATCTCAAGGCTTAATGGGCATTCCCTTGTCTAGTGTAAGGAAGCACCCGTTACGACTTTAACTTCAGCAGCCCAGAGCACCAAACTTAAAACTAGCAAAATTTTTAAGGAGTCCAGACTCCTCCAATTCTCTGGACTTCTGTTTTCACCAAATCCAGAAAATTAGAAACATCTTCTCATTCTGCTGCACTGTTCGTCTTTAGCTTGAGATGTTGCTGAAATATGCACAACATAAGGTTCTACTGGAACACTGCTTTTTTAAAACATATATATGTGAATATTTATTTCTACAACATTGAGAAATGGACTAAAAGATTCATCAACTTTTCATAGACCGTTCTTTCTACTAGTTGGGATTATAAAAGTTTCCTGGAATTCTGTAATATAAATATAGAATACTTGTTATTTATTGCAATGAAAGTGGTGACATTTAATGTATTTTACTACAAATATACCATGACCAGTTAGATACTTTTTCATATTCGAAATTACACTTTTATTTTTTTTCCATTAGCGTAAAATCTTGTTGGATGACCTAGGGCTACTGCTAAGTGACCTTTATGTGTACTCTAAGACTTGTATTCCAACTGCATTAATAAACGAAGTATGTCATTTTAAGGTTTCCATGGTGGCATCTTGACAACAACATCCATAAATCCAACAGCAGGACTGCATAAAGCATGCCTATGTTACTGTAAAAACAAGAGTTACAGTATGGTTTTCAAGAATCACAAAGAAAATAACACTTTGGAAAAAAATGGTAATTTGTCAAGCTACAGAGACCTAGTTTCACTCTGTTTAAACAGACTTTTTCCACTTGCAAAGGGAAGAAGAAAATGAGCAAGCAGAAAGGAATGGGGAAGGTCCAGTCATACATTCAAACAATGCTGCTTTTCTTCTTATGATACACAAAGCAAGAATTGACACTTTTTTTTACCAATTCTTCTAATAAAAATTAATTTGCACAAATCTGTCTTTGTCATGTAAAGCATTATGGATACCTACACTAAGGAGTTAATTTCCAAAAGCAAAAATCAAAATGTATTTTTCATTTCATTGCTTGGAAAGTAAGCATGAGAAATTCTCTTACTACATGAAATACATTTCAACAACAATAACAAAAAATTGCCAAGTTATAGATATTGCAGGCTCCCTATCAATAAGCATATTGAAATTTTGGCTCACTCAGCATTTGTGTCCCTTTTAAGTTGCACGTAGACATAACTTGGTAATGAAAATAACAGTCCTCACCAATTCACACTACTGCTTGTAATGACCTGCAGTGAATGGTAATGATTGGAGTGAAGTCTGAATTCTACTATCCCTCCTGTAAGTTTCTTTTGCAGCCTTGAGCAAGACAGTTACCTTTGCCTCCAGATTACTAAAATGAAGAAAGAGCCTATTTGTTGCTGCTGAGGAACAATTATTGTTTCTACACAAGCTGTATACATAGATTTTTAGCAAATCAAACCTTTGCTTAGAAATTCTATTTTTGCAGTTGTTTAGAATTAACAATTCATTTCACATCATCAGGTGAGCTTTGTAAACTTTACTACACTATGAGCCAGACCACTAAAGCTAGACATTTTTAATTGGGTTATTCATTCTATTTACTATAACAAAAGATGTTTTCCCACATGTTGTCTTCTCCATTAAATTATCAAACTGGTGCAATGTGACTTACAAATATGTGGTGATGTTTGCAGCTGGAGCTGCATTGTAAGCCTCTCTCACTACAGCTGCATCAGCAGTTAAGAAAACTATTTTGAAAAAGATTGTATGTTGAAGAAGGAATTAGTTTGATAATGCTTCACTTCAAATACAGCTGTGCCTAGATGGGAGTGTATTTCAGTAGGTAAGAAAGTGTTTTAAGTCTGTAGGATACCTTTAGGTAAGGAAAACATAACAACAAGAATAAACTGGTAGCTTGGGAATCAAATTGTATCATACCAGTTATTTGTTCACAAACATTTGAATTTACTTATGTTGTAGTGTTTCTGCAGCATTAATAGCCAAACAGTATTTTATCCAGGAAACTGCATAGAAATTGTAATTGGCACCAAGACTTTTAGACACTTTTGTCTACTTTTAACAGAATAAAGACTAAGAATAAACAGGGATAGATGTTTGGTGTACATTCTCATTAAAAAAATAGTGACAATGTATTTTATAATTTTTAGGGTTTTTTCTTTTAAATCTATTGGTGGCCAGGACATATAAATGGTAAGGGATTACACTGTGGAGAGCCACTTTTCAGACTTTTTTGGCTAAATCTGCACCCCAGAAGCACTCTTATCTGGCCCTCTCCCCTTTCCACTCATTGATTCTCTTTTCCATATACAACTGAATGATTTTATTCAAGAATCATAAAAAGGCTGAAGGATACCTTGCAGGCTACCTTGTCCAATTCCTCACTTACAGCAGCACTAACATGGAGCATGCTGCTCTATGCACAGAATGACTGGGGTTGAAAGGACCTCTTGAGATTATCTAGTCCAAGCCCCCTTCAAGCAGGGTCAGCTAGAGCCCAGGATGGCGTCCAGTTGGGTTTTGAATATTTCCAAGGACGGAGATTCCATAACCTCTCTTGAACACTCGCTTCAGTATCTGCCCATGTTTATTATTAAAGTTATTTTCCTAATAATTAATTAACATTTTCCTTGTTGCTATCTACGGCCATTGCCTCTTGTCCTATCACTATGCATGTCCAAGAACAGTCTGGCTTAGATCTCTACACTCTCTCATTAAGTATAGTTTAAGACAGCAATAAGAACTATCCTTACACCCACTTAACTTCACCTTGTATGCCATGTTCTCCAACTCACATTGGGAGGACAATAGAAAACTCTCATACTTCAAGCAATATACTACTTTCTAACAAAGATGGGCTTGGAAGGAGTAAGACTGCCCATCTTCTACTTCCTTACACTTTGTTCACTGTCTGATAAAGGTGGTAAGCTAGAGAGTTTTTGTTCATGCTACTTTATTACTTTTTATCTTCTGCTGCACATTTGTCTTCTGCTAAGGAATCGGCTAGTGGCTGCCAAGTGGAATAGGATGCTATAGCTTACTGGAAGGACCACCAGTTTAATCTTTCGATAAATAGTAGGTCATGCCTATCCTCCGCTTTCTTCATAAACAGGAAAGAAGCTTCAAAATATGAGACTGCATGTTGAAAACACTGAAAACCATAAGAGAAACCAGTTGTATAATTTTTTACATGTTTAAAATCAAGCCAACGTGCAGAAAATTACAAGCCTATTCATAAAATATTTGAAATTACAGATCCAGACTTCAAAATCCACTGAAGACTCAGGTACAGACCCCAAACATGGAATAGAAACAAATACTTGTGTGTGTATACATCACATGTGTGCATGTGTGGATGTTTAAATACATGGATCATATGTATTAATACATATGTTCATAAAACTTTATGTAGCCACCTCCACAAGGTGGCTCTAAAAGTTAGATACAAGTCACACTTTACAAATTAGATTTACCTCCTTTGTACTGTAGATTTATTATTCCTTTTTACTGGAAAAAATTGTATTACTAAATTCAACCTTAAAGTTGAGATAAATAAGCATCAACTTAAGTGACATTCATTCAAGCCACCAAGTCTCATATACCAGCTCAGAAGAAAATTTCAAATCATTTAATGTTCTTAGTTGTTTCATTAGGCATGTGAAGACTTACACATAAAGATTATCATCATTGTTCAGAATTAGTCTGTTTTAACTTGCATAAAGAAAATATCCATTCCGAAAACATCCTATTTCCATAAGAGATTTACATTTAAAATTTGTATTTCAAGATTCTGCACGGACTGGAGAGGAAAATGAGGAAACCCTTATTAATGAAACTGATTGCTATCAAAAGCAACTGGTGAAATGCAAAAATAATTAAACATTCATAAATCATTAAGCATAGAGAAACTGCAAACCATAGAAAAATAAATGGGTGAAAATATTTGAAAGTTAATTTAACAATTACATACCATTTCTATTTGGATATATTTCAGAAATGAATTACTTTTGCATATATTTTGCTTTTATCAATAACTAAAAAGCATGATAATAGTATTACTGCTCTGTGTATAAACTTATCTGTTTTAGCAGTTTAGCAAACAAAGCTTTGTATATGATTTCATTTGGCTTCTGAAAAAACTTGCACACATCTGTGAAGTCTGTGTAGATCTATACTTCAGAAATACAGTAACATGAGGTTTAGAAATAATATGGATTTAGTTATTTTTAGTAAAAATGCACATAATGAAATAAGATAATGGAGCCGTCTTTCTCAGAATAGGTTAGGATGTGATCTATGTGCTCTTATAGGAAAGTCTGCTCAGTGTGTGTTCTGTTACTTCATGGAGAGGCTAGCTTGTGCCTGCTCACAGTGGTTGTGTCTGTTTTGAAAAAGTTCTAAATGAGAAAGGTTTGGATGCCCCTAATGTTTCTTAGTGAAGAGCTAGGACTTTTAAATTAGCAGCAGAGTTTAGACACATCTGAGTGTATTAAATAGAAGATGGTAAAACTTATAATTTGGGAGGTTTAAAACAACCTGTTCTGACAAACATTCATTTTGGTAAGTGGGTGTCCTTGGAAATCACCATTTTTTATCTAACAGTAAAGGAGGTAACTACATGGAATCCTGTACAGGAAAGTCAGGTAGCCAGAAGAACACAGGGACTAAAAACACAAGGAAAAGGGGGATAAGAGAAAAAGCAGCAGGAAATCCAATCTCAAAAGAGTACGCCATAAATATATTCTGAAGACCACGTTATTATTCGGGGATGAAGGGGTTGTCTCAGAGATCAGCTTGCTTTTGAAGTTGAATTAATCTACAATCAATCAATTTTCAACTCCTAATTAACTTCTGAGAGACGATAAACTGGCAAAGGGATCATAACTTTACAGAACAGATTTAAAAGAAGGACTGTGTGTAGCATTAAGGAAATGCATGGTTATGGCCCAAAAGTGACAATGCCTTCTTAGAAAGTAGCTGTATTCAAAATAATAATCTCCACTACAGAGGAAAGATTTAGTAAAACATTTTAAGTCAATCAAATAGTATGGTCCAATAAAAATAACAGTAGGAGAAGCAGAAAAAAAAAAAGCAGAAGGTGGCCCATCACGAATGGAACATTAAACAAGGAAGCTGTGTATCCTGTGAGGTGCTTCCTGTAGAACTGTGCATAGCACCATTTCGGTCTTGGCCCGGCCCTCTGCTCTTTTAAAAAGAAAAGAGCAAGACATACCAAAACTCTCTCCTTCCATTCCAATGGGCCCAGGCTGAGGAGTCTCTCCATTCTTCAAGCAGTTATGAATATATGCTGCCTTCCACCTGGCGTACTTCCTGTGCTGGGCGTTCTGGGGAAGTGAAAAGGCCAGCCATTTTAACCACTCACTTCTGTGAATTAATGCATTCAAAACAGAAATATAAGCAGGTTTTCCTCCCTGAGATGAGATTATAAAACTAAACTGTTTTCTCTATCATCTGACACCTCTTTAAAGATAAAAAACACATGAAATTGATCAGTGAATTAAAAAACAAATATAAAAAGAACAGCTCTAACAGGATTTCAACATGAAAGGAAAATGTAGAGATCTTCAACTAATGCAGCATGTCAGGGAAATAAACTATTAGCAGGACCATCTAGTGTGAAAGACAGAGCACTGTGTAGTAACTGCTGATGTGAAATAATAAAGAAAACTTTCTATGTGCATAAATTTAAGATAATTATTTACTTTAGATTTAAATATCAAACTTAAAATGCTACTCCCACTTAATATAAAATCTTTTCTATTTAAAATGCATCAAATTTTAAAAAATTATTTAAAAGAATGAAAACAGAAAGGCTGCTGTAGTTGCAGATTAACATGGTGTGTGGAGGATATACATTCTAGAACATACAATATTTTTATTTAATATCTTCGTAGCATAGCTAAAAATCAGATTAAGGACTTTAGCAATACATAAAATACCTGCAGAGCAATGACTTATGACAATAACGACTTTAAATAAACTGTTAATGACAAGTTTAACAACACAATTATTATAAAAGATATTAATACTTCTCAAAAAAATTGAATACTATGTTGACAGTCAACATAATTTTTTGCAACTCTCATCTTCTGAAATTGTATCAATGTGAAGCAATAGCAGTTAGAAGCAAATCTGTTGCTTGCCTTTCTGATTCCATTTCCATGGTAACAGTGTGAAATTGAAAAAATGTGGTAGTAACTTCAGTATTTAAAGAAAAACAACATGATGTTTCACTATTTTCAGTTTCTGGAAAAAAGAAATTGAGGGAAAAGCATTTCACCCGGGGTTTCATACATTATTTTCACAAAACATGAGTGATTGAAATAAATCCCAGAATCTCAACTATTTTGAGATTTTAAATTTCATTTTTAAAAATATATTTTACTGTTCTTAGGTACAACTTCAATATGTCAAAATATGGAAAGAAGATTGGCCACTTTATATCTCCTGAGACTGTTCCAATACTGTTTTTTTTTTAATTCAGGAAGAGTTCTTAATTGTTATGAGAAATCTTTAACTGATTATGCAAATCAACTACTTTGGCAAAAATAGTACGACAGAATTTAACAGTTCCAACAGTGCCAAGGAAATATATTTCAAGGAACAAGGCTGTATATAAACAAAGATGAGAAATGTGGAAGGATGAGTGGAATAATTTGGCCAAGTGAACAATGCAGGTTAATAGTGTTTCACATCAACATCATCACTTGCAAGGTACTGGTGAACTCAAACTTCCACAGTAACAGTCACAGGTAAAGTGGTTTGGAAACTGAGGTAGACAGAATAATCTCTTTTTAAAAGTCCTGACTGAAATTACATCCAAAGTTTTTGAAAATTAATAAGTGAAATTCAAAATTGTACTTCACAAAGTATATTGCACTGTCATCCAGAACACGGTAGAGAGTGGCAGTATAATGGATATCTCCAGCAAGCTCCCTTGCTCATATTTAGTATGTTGTTATTCACCAGAGTGCTCACAGAGCCCAAGAGAAAGATACAGTCTTCGTTTTTGTAAATAAAATGTTCTCCACAAGAAAGCCTATCCTGATCATAGATTTATTAAAATGCATTCACTATACCTCAGACAGAAAAAGTACAATTCGAAAACATAGCTTTCTGTTAACTACTTTCTTTTAATAATCATTCCTGGTCAGGTAGTTTTACAGATTAAATTCTTTTATCATTCACAAATACAGTAGAAGCCACAAAATTTGGAAACACACATACAGAATATTGTACTTCCAGAAATGACCATTATGCAAGATTTAACAGCTGTGTATCTCCCCTCTGTTCTAATGCCACAATTATTTCTGGATTAAGTGTGAAGATGCTGTTGCATCAGGTGTCCATGCCCAGGTGCTGGCTACAGGGGGCAGCAGGGGTGGTGGTTGTGAGCAGAGACCAGGGATGCTCCACACCGGACACACCCAGATCTAGCAGCCCCCACAGGACATTGCTGAGCCCCTCAGCTAGGCTGGTGGTTCCCCTGGGAATGTGTATTTAAGAATGGACCAAAATATGTCCCCACCAAAACACTGGATGGAAAGAGTAGAAGGGAACAAAGTGTTTGATGCATCCCAAATGCAAAGCTTGTAATTCCAGAAATGAGAGCCTAAACTTTCCTGCTTTTAGTATCTTTTTAATGTGCGCTGACGTCCCTTTTTGGAAGGCTGTCCTACCATATGAACACTATTACTGAGGTAATTGAGAATAACACTATCAGCAACACTTCTTACTGATGTACCGTCAGCTGTGCCTTGTAAAGCACATCTTCCAGAAAATCCTTTTCCACAGTTGAATATTGAGATATTGAACATCCACTGCTTCCTGTGACACAATCCATTCATCCTACCCAATTATCAACCACTTGCCAATTAAAAATATACATATTATTACAATACCCATTTTCTGATTTTAGGTGTCAAGTATTTGCTTCCTATGCCTTCTGCTGCTGATTTAAAAGCCTTTCAATAGCTGATATTCCATACACGAGGCAGCAATTACGTACTGAAAAGACACGCAGGTGGTCTGAGTTTAGATGTCAGACTATATAACCAGGTGTCAGGCTGAGCTATTCTGTGAATTCCAAGCAGGCCATGGAATACTTTGGGATCAACAACCACAGGCTTGTTACTGGTCTGAAAAACAAAGCTTTTGGTTTCTAAGGCATTTTTACTAGAGTGAGTGTAGAAGTCTGTAACACCCAAGCGTACAAGAAAAGGAGGTCAATCTCCCCCTCTGCTCTCCTCAGACCTCACCTGGAGTACTGTGTCCAGCTCTGAAGGCCCCAGCATAAGAAGGACATGGACCTGCTTGAGTGAGTCCAGAGAAGGGCCATAAAGATGATCAGGGAGCTGGATCACCTCCCCTGTGAGGACAGGCTGAGAGAGCTGGGGTTGTTCAGCCTGGAGAAAAGAAGGCTCTGGGGACACCTTATAGTGGCTTTCCAGTGTTTAAAGAGGGCTGCAGGAAAGATGGGGAGGGACTCTTTATCAGGGAGTGTAGCAGTAGGATGAGGGGTAATGGCTTTAAACTGAAGGAGGTTAGATTTAGATTAGATATAAGGAATAAATTCTTCACTGTGAGGGTGGTGAGACACAGGAACAGGTTGCCCAGAGAAGCTGTGGATGCCGTCTTGAAGTGTTCTAGGTCAGGTTGTTCGGGGCTTTGAACAACCTGATCTAGCAGAAGGCATCCCTGCCCATGGCAGGGAGGTTGGAACTAGATGATCTTTTAAGGTCCCTTCCAACCAAAATCATAAATAATTGATCATAAAACAAAACAAAACAAAAAAAAAAACCAAAAAAACCCAAACAAACAAAAAAAAAGTTGATTACCTGTGTGGATTTAGGTGTCCTGAGACATATTCAGCATTTACATGATCAGCACTTGCTGATTTCTCTCTCAGATTGTTTAGCGTTGTTGCGATTTCTTATTTATTTTTCCCAGTTATTTCAACATTTCTTTAACAAGATTTGAAACTTGTCTTCATGAGTCAGTAGCAGCTTTATTTTTTTTTTCCAGAAGTTATCAACTCTATAATTACATTTTCAAATCAAGCTTCTCATTCAGTTAATTTAGCAAGAAAAATCTCACTTTTAGTTTTCAGAACAAGGAATACTTTATTCAGAGTACCTGCTCCTCTATATCAGAGATTAATTCTTCTGTGGGGCATGAATAATAGAGAACAGCTGACCATGCACCTAACAGAAAAGTCTGCTTGAAAACAGATGAAGAGATTCTTCTGATGTGCCTTAATAAAAGTAATAGTGATCTAGTTTAGTCAATTATGGACTACTTGTTTCATTAAAAGACCACTTGACTTAAAAGAGCATTGTGTTAATGACTTTAGCAGATTTTTTTTTGAATTAAAATATTCATGTCCTAATGGCCAGATAGCAAGTCATTTTTTTATGAAGTAAATCCACATTCTTCCAACTCACCACCTTTTAAAAGTAGAGTTTGTTGCAAAACCAAGAACACCTATTCTAACTAAAACTGTACACAATTCCACCTTAATTTCTAGCACTAAATTTCTTGCTTGCATGGTGAAAAAAGTGAAGGTGGAAAAAGCCACTTTGCATCATTTTGTCCTATAATCATTCCTACTTGCTCAATGCAATGTTATGTGTCCCACATTAAGAAAATGCTTCATAAGTATCAGAAATTCAAAGTCTGTTTATTAAAGATAACAGTTGTCTAATACTTCACATACAATTTATTTGAAATACTTAACATAATTCCTTATGACTTAACATGTATTTGTCTACACAACTAGAACCTATGTTGTTTAAAGTTTATATTCACAAATTATAAAAATAACTTTACAGAACTAAAAAAGTAATTTTCAGCTATGCTAGGAAAAGCAATCAGGTAATACACTGATATCCCTAACACTTACCTCTTCAGAGAGCTCCCCAAATACTGTTAGAACATCTATCAGGAGACTTGCAGTATAAAAGGACTTAATCATGTTTCTGTAAAAAAGAGAAATGTCACTAACTTGGTAATGTTGGTCTCTCATGATCACATTTTAGAAGTTGACATTTAGATCATACTGGCTTATTTCAAGCCAATCATCGCTACTTTTTTTCTTTCTTTTATCCTGATGTTGCAGAATTTACAATGTTTACATTTAGCAATATATTGACTACTCATCTGACAACTATGCAGGAAGTTTTCAGTACTTTTTAAAGATGGCCATGTGTTCTGCACTTAATTCTAGTTTGGAATGTTCAATACAGGACATAGGACATCCTATATTATCTTAGAAAAAGCCACCAACATGCTGAAATAATTGCTGTAAATCAAACCACATAATGAATCAAAACAACTATTTTAATCTCACTGGGCAGTAGAAACCATAGTATGCTTGATGTCAAGTTCAATATTAGTCTGGGGTTCTAGGTGGCTTGCTATTAGGTTAGGAACACAAGGAGAATACCAGTTAATGGGTGAAGTCAAGAGACACTCAAGTAGTAATAAATTTAGTTTTCTGAAAGAGGAATGAAAGCATTAAAGCCTAATTCCTATTTCCAGTCAAATTAAAGAGAATTTAGATATTCAAATATTTTTAACCAGTATCTTAATTTAGATAACAAAATTGAAGATTTTCACCTACTTATGAAATTGCCCAGCTCTGTCTTCATTGTCTGCATACAAAAACATTTTCAAGGCATAATTCTCCACATGAGCAGAACCAACAATTTCCTGAGTAATTGCTTCATTATCACCAAATTGCTTTTTCATCTGAAAAAAGTTGGGAAAAAATACATTAATTACCTTATTAGACTCTAGCAATTCTAATTTGATTTAGACAAAGCCAAGTATAATTTAAAAAAGAAACAACATACACTTCAATTATTTTACAGATTTCCGCCTTCTAACAGGACAAAAACTAAAAGCAACAGGGCACTACAGAGAATGCATATTCTTTTGGAGGAAGAATTATTATAAGCAAGTACCTCCAAATACTGTCTTCAATCACAAAAAAACCTCAAACCAACCAAGCAAAAATAAAAATACACATTAAAAATAAACACAACTACAATATCATGAAGGAACACCTACAGGTATTTTTCCCCTTACTGTGTGAAAGATGAAGCACTCTGAAGCCTGTGTCAGGATTCAGCACATTCCAACTGATAAAGTAATGCATGCTTTATAAAGGTACTATAGGTCAAAGTGATCATGTATCTTTTCTCTTGTAAATGTTATTTCACTGCAGTTCACTATATTTTTCAAGGCATCTGAGCCCTACCTTGACCGGTCTAGTGACCTAAGGATTTACTGGAATTTTCAGTGTAAGCAGTGTACTGCAATTCAAAGACCTCTTTTCAAAGACATTAGAGTACAAGAATCCTCAGGTTTCCTAATAAAAATCAGTAAAGCAAATAACCCTCTAACAGTTACAACAGGTGGATTTACAACTTCTGAATAGGCTTACTGTTTGCACATAAGGAAATCTCAGGCTATCCTTAGAGAACAAAAACAGGAACACTGCATGATACTAACCTGCAGTCTTTATTTTGCCAAAAGATTTAAAAACAATCTCTGAATGGCAGTTATTTTCAACTGTGCGTGTGAAGAACATTTAATCATGCAGGCTGCATTTCCATATTTTTTAGTTAGTTGCCAACTTTTTAAATACATAGAATGTTGCCAGCAAAGTTACCTGATTTCAGTACTGAAATATAAACTTTCTAAACAGAACTTTAAATTTGAAGACTTTTGTCAAAATTGTACTCTACCTAGTTTGTAAAAAGTATTTGTTTTACAAAGTGCAATTGTTTTTCTTGTGAGTGTACCACAATTTGTAAGTTGCAAGATATATCACTGAAATGAAACACTGATGCTAACTGAAGACAAAATTATTTGTTTATACAACATTCACCAGCCTATATATACAGCTAAACCACAGAAAATAACTTGATCTGATATTCAGTGGACCTGATTTCAAATGTACAAATGACACTTGGTTACATATGCTTCTAAAAAGAGTTAACCAAGTTAGTTACTTTTGAAATTACCCTTCACACAATCCATGATTCAGTAGAGCAGTACTGATGTTTTAAATTATTTGTAATTTGAACCTAAAATCAAGCAAATTTTGTTAAATTTTACTAAAAACGTTTAAATGAAACAGTTACCTACTGGAAAAGCAAAACAACGCACTCATCTGTATAAATATTTGACAGAAATATGCATTTTGGGTAGAAAAATCACTATTTATTTAATTCACATATCTGGAATATTATGAAGTTTCTTGCAAAGAACACATCTGATAATTTCCAGAGACATCTACACTGTTTTATTCTTTGCTACTATAAAGTTCAGTACTGTTTGTAAGCTTCTGTTTTAACATCTAAAATACTCAATTGTGACAACAAAGAGAAAGCTGAGAAACATTTGAGGCAGCCCTGCAGCACCCTTTGTGCCCCCTGCTGTTTCAGGGCAGACTGAAAATGACTGCTATTAAACTACCACAGAGGTCCAAATTGTCAACTTATACAAGATTCCTAGCTTCCCAAATGCTCTATTAGATCTGCTTAGAAGTGGTCTCTCCACCCTTCAACCACCTGGCTATGCAGAAGGAACTCCAGTCCCTGAGCATCAGCTGTCACACAGACAACCTTATCAGCAACTGAAAGATGAAACCATGGGGTTTTGCTGCTTTTCCTAGTCTTTCCAAATTTGAAACAAAAGGGGTAATCGAATGCTGCAGACAGATCAGTTGCTGCAGTACCATAAGGAATCCACCAAACTTTAATCCTTAAGAAACGAAGTGCAAAATCTGTCAGAGTTTTAATCTTACCACTTCTCACCCTTCTGAACAGGAAACTAGACCCATTAAAGATGTGAAAATTTCATGAAATAACACACCAAGAAATCACTGTGCACTGGATTTTCCACTGCTAAATACCAGAGATACAGCAAGAAGCACAAGGTATGAAAAAACCCCAAATTATTCATGTTTTTTTTTTTTTTTTTTTTTCTCCTGAAGAACTGAAGGCTGTTGCACTAGTTTCACACAAACTCTTCAGGCATTGCTATGTCTAGATTTTGGATGGAATCATGAATACAGAACACAAAAAGAACCGTTGCTTCATTTTTCAATATTACTTTCTGCTTCCAAACGAGCATTTAAACCTTAAAATCCACACATTTCAATACTACTGAAAAATACAGCATATGAACATAAACAGTTCCTGGAACTTGAACTGACCATCTGTACAATGACTTTACCTTCCTTTGTTTAATCCTGTTCTATTTAAGGTTGTTTGCTTTTTAATACTATCAGATCTACTCAAAGAGTGTGGTGTAGTTATCTCTTACCCACACAGGTAAGACTCTGCTTATAAAAAATTCACAGAATCATCTAGGTTGGAAAAGACCTTGAAGATCATCCAGTCCAACCATTAACCTAACACTGACAGTTCCCAACTACACCATATCCCTCAGCAGTTAGTCGACCTGACTCTTAAATACCTCCAGGGAGGGGGACTCCACCACCTCCCTGGGCAGCCCATTCCAATGCCTAACAACCCATTCTGTAAAGAAATGCTTCCTAATATCTAGTCTAAACCTTCCCTAGTGCAACCTGAGGCCATTACCTCTTGTCCTACTTCATAGTAAAGATCCTCAATCTCAAACAAAGAGTATGATCAAAAGTATCTTTATCATTTAGAGAATGTTTTAAAAAACTCCCCGGGTACAACAGTTTAGGTCAAAAATTTCAAAAGCACCCAAAGACCAGGATAGCCAGTCCTACAAGCACTGAAAGTAACTCACGGACTTCAAGGAATCAAAGATAAATCAATAAAAAAAGTCTTCTAGCACTCCTGTATTTACTTTGTAATGAATTATGATTTCTCATGAGAATATGTATGAATAAAGTATCATAATTAATGTTGTCTAAACAAAAATCTTACAGAAAATGTCTGCTGTATAAAATTTGTTATGTGCATGCATACATACCTATAAATATACATATACACAGAGCTTTATCACCTTTCAATCCTTCTGCCAATTCATTACAGATAACTTAAATTCATACAGTATGCCTGCATACAGAATAGTTGCATCAATGACTGATGACAGAAAAAAGATAGTATTTGCAGAAGCTTAAATAAAACTTAAAGTAACACCATGAATCATTTTAGATAATAATATATTCTCTAAATATAGATAAATTCTACTTACAGCTTCCAACTGATCCATAAGTTTGGATAAAAATTTACGGCATTCTGGGGTTTTACTATCAATCTTCATCCCTGTTTGCATTGCATACAAACGACCTTTAAAGGAGACAAAACACAAAAAAAACCCAGAAGTGATTATCTAAGGCAAAACCCATAAGCAAACAAAGCAATTCTCCCCCCGCCCACGTGAAAAACTCATCTTGTGGTTTAACAACATACTACTGCACTACTAAACACTGAAATATAGGTATGTTCAGTCTTGCAGAGATAGTAAGAAATATTTTTCTAAGATTTATGCTCCCTTTATCTCAATGAGCATTTCCTGCTGATTTCAGACTGATGCTTGGATCACTATTATGCAATATTTATTGCTTTTGTAAAAAATCACCACCCTTGTTTGTAACTCTCTCAAACAGGCACTTCAAGTCAATTTTTATCCCTAATTATACATGACTAACTTTTATATGAGTTACACATATAGAGTGTATGGATATATCTCAAAAATGAAGCTTCATATAGCAGAAACCAATTAACTTTAAAACTCCAATTAACAAATGGAATTAAGCATCTATTATCTCCATGTATATGCATACATAGCATCAAAAAACACGACATAAACCTGATCTTTGAATCAGACAAGACAGACTATTAAACTTTCACAGAATCACCAAATCATCTAGGTTGGGAAAGACCTTGAAGATCATCTAGTCCAACCATTGACTGAACACTGACCATTCTCCTTGAAAGTAAAGTTGCCAGTTTTTTCCTATGACCTTGCAAATGAATGATTAACATATTCCGATTAACAATTATCTTTTTACTACCAAAACCCTATGAATTTTAGATATACACATGGCAGAACTTTATATGCTTCAGGAAATTGTGGGTAAAAAAAAGAAGCGAACAACTACTATTTACTAGGATTGACAACACAGAAGGGAAAATGGACAGAAACATTCAGTAACCAAACACCGAACATTTTTCACAAATAAGCCATTCTACTAACTCTCACTCCCAACCCTCAGAGGAGTCCTACAAAACACTTTCAAATGCAGAACTTAAGAACTAAAAGCTGTAACTCTACCAAATACTACCATGAGTTAGTTCTTACAGCATACCCCTATGTCCTTCTTCCTGCAGAACACAGAGTTCTGTAAGTGACCATTACTTGCTTTACAGCTTTACCACCTCTCTTCTTCCAAGCATCTCTCCATACACTAGAGATAGCATTTTCCCTTCGAATTATCTCAGTAAACATAAATATAACACAGCTGTTTTCAGTTGCACTTATTCTGATGTTTGCCGCAGAAGAAAGCATTATATGCTCAAAAGCTTGTCTGCCTTTTCCATCTATTATCAGTCTGTCTAACAAGATTAGATATCTCTACAAAATTTACCTAGGTTCTGCTGGTGAGCATCATAATTTAACTCATTTATCTGGATTTTAAAAGTTGTATTTCATGTTCCACATACAACTGATTATTCAAACCAGACAGAGTGTACATTCCTTATTTGGGGCAGCAAAGCTGACAAATTTTTGAAAATTAAAGCTGTTGTGTTGCCCAACCATTTAAAGACCTCCCCTAAAATACCAAATAAAGTACCTGTACCATCCAATGTCTCTCTTCTACATTGAGAATTTATAAAACAACCTAGCACCTTCATATTGAAATTCTCAGTAAAGAACAATCAATTAAAAGTCTACCGAGCAAAACTTCAGGAATACATAAAGGCTATGAACAACTACAACTGCTGACCATGAGAAACGAAAGACAGCAATTTTAATAAGAACTGCTATGTAGGTTCTATGCTATGTAGGTTTCATCAAATGACAACACTAATATTGAGCTACTTATTGGTATGTACTCTTAAGCTCACCTTATTTATCTTCAGGATGCTGACATGTAATGTTAAAAATTACAAAACCAGCACATTTAATGCTGAAATTACATTTCAAAGAAATCCAAACACAGAAAGATATAGAGATTTGTCTCTAAGGCCCTCAAATTAAGTTTACTGCCGATTAAAACATAATCACATGATGAGGAGTTAATGCTTACAGCCTCTAATTGAACTGATTTTTAAGTACATGCTTGATTGTAAGATTCCCTGAACACATTTCATAGTATGATTTAATAGTGTAAAACTTAGGAATTAACATAATGGGTGTTAGACCTATGGGCCATCTAGTTCAGTTATTTCTTTTTGACAGATAGAAGTATCAGACATTTTCAGAGCAAAGTAAATTAATTTTAGACCGATATGGGGTAGGGCAACATAAATTCAGAATACCCTTGGTCATTACTGTATACAGATTTATTTTATTTGCTGAAGTATGCATCTGACTATCTCTTCCATAATTCACTTACATAAAAAGAACCATTTCCATACAAATGGAAATCTTGCAAATGTCTTTAGTCTTGAGGATCAATCATTAAAAGATCTGCTTATCTGTAACTGTTACTCTTCTGTTACCCATATATGGCTTTTTTTCACATTCATTGCAAATACATCCATTTAAATAGTGAAAGCAAGGTCATTTTTTTCCTCAATAATATCCAAAGGGGTGTAGTGACAGGACTGTGACATCTGTATGCTTTGTAGACAGCCCTTAAAAGCCAGCCCTTTCCCCTCTTAGGATTTCAGAGACTGAGAAAACCTGACTCCTTCAGGCACTCCAGTAAACAAACGCAGAAGAGTGAGTCTAGAATACACTGAGAACATAGGCCAAAGAACAACAGTTACAGAGAAGAAACGTGTTTTTCTTGTCTATATATAAATTTACACTGTGGGTGGCATCAAGCAGTGTTCCATACCAACACCACTTTCCTGCTAAAAAGAAGACTCTGGGAACAAGGTGCCCAAGAGTCCTCAGGTCATTCAAGATCAAAGGACTATTATTCAAAGCATACATAGACTGTCAAGAAAGCATGTTCTAGCAGCAGCAGCTCTACAGATATTAAGAACAGAGACATCCTACAGACAGGCTATTAATGTCACCTGAGCTAAGATCAAATGCGTTACACCTGACACAGCAATTACATCTCTGTATCACACAACTGACTATACAAGAAATAAGACTTCCTAAAGATTTTATTAACTGGTAAAATATCAAAAGCACGCTTAAGTTACTCTAACAAGAGTCTACTTCAATCAAGTTCATAATTTTTGCACACTCACTTCTCATCCGTAGTGTGTTCGAAAGGAGTACTGCATAACAAAACCTGCCCATAGACAGGCCTCTGATGAGGCAATCATTGAGGTAAAGGCAAAATCTACTCCTTTCTCAAGTAAGTGGTAATCAAGGAAGACTACATTGTTTGTGGAAACTACTATTGACATAGCATCACTACCTAGTAGCATTCAGTACTGAAAGGGAGTCTTGAGTCAAATACTGTTGATGAAAGAACCTGATTGTAACTAAGTTCAAGGCAACCTGCAGGTCAGAAAAAACAAACCATACCCTACCAGTCAAAATCTCCTGGAACATCAGTTTCAGTTGATGAACTGAAGAAGGAGAAAGAAAGGATACTCTCCACAGCTTGAAACTTACCAGTGACAAAATGTTGTTAAGTACCTTTAGGCACACTTACTTCTTTACTCAGTGCTCCTCTAGTCAAAAGTTGGGCTTGGAGGTTGAAAACATCTATCAACAATCATTAAACATACCAAGCAGACAGCAGGTGAAACAGTAGAAAGACTGAGAGAATCTGGGATTTCTCTGACAGAATCAGAACAGGAAGAAGGGAAAATAATTTGGTATTTGCCTCTACAAACTCTAGAGAAATAAAAGTAATATTCTTTTAATGTTTTGAAATTTTGCTTTTGAAAATATCTGTATGAAAAGCAGTATGGGTGTGAATCTGAAAGCACCAAGTAATCCCTTACATTACTACAGAAAACAGGAAAAAGTGTCTTCTACCCTTTACATTTTTGTGTATTACTATCTTATTCCTAAAGCAAAGAATCTTAATTTAGTTTTTCCATGTTTGCATCTTTTGTTATCCTTCTCTCTGCTCTCCCTAATTCTGAAATGTCCGAAGTATTCTGCATGAAGACTATCTGTAAGACCATGTCAGTTTGTGTTGGTTTTGATACTACTACCTTTGCCAATTATGGTGTCAGAATTCTTTTGCATCTTTTACTTTTGTGTATAGTTTGTCACACAAATATTACTTATAGTAGGGATACATGATAGTAATTGAAAGATACGCTTTGATCTAGTGAAGGAAATCTATTATGTCCTTTTCCTGACTAACTTGCAGCAAATGGGCAAACTTACTTCATTACTGAATTTTCAGCAGCAACAAGCAAAACATAGTTTTCCTGTGTTAGTATCAACAGTGAAATTTTAATCTGGCAATGATCAAAGAAATGTCCTCCATGTTTATGTTGACAGGTAATCTCAGTAGCAAAGAACTCATAAGCAAGAGGCCAAAGTTCACCTCCTCCAAAATCTCTG
Organism: Athene noctua; assembly: GCF_965140245.1. Taxonomy (NCBI): domain Eukaryota; kingdom Metazoa; phylum Chordata; class Aves; order Strigiformes; family Strigidae; genus Athene; species Athene noctua. The sequence continues at coordinate 68,322,370 of NC_134037.1, read as the reverse complement.
CTTAGAAAGCCAAATGTAATATGAGTGCAGTTTTTCTCCCCCCCTATATCTGAAACAGAGTAATTATTTACATTCCTTTAAATACAGCTCTTCTGGTGTCTATAATACTGCAAAAGCAGTGGAATGTATTATTACTCTGCTTGCTAAGTCAAAAATTTTGCTTTAATGCAAGTGGTTCAATTTCTAATAACTCAAAGTAAATCTCCTGAACTGCACGGACACCAAAGAAAGAAATCCTCTTAGTGTTCTGTATTACAACTGCATTATTTTACCTTTTAAAAATACTACACTTGAGATGCCATTTTACATAAAAATTATTTCAAAGTTTTCTCTTCAGAACTTCTCTCTATACACTGAAAAGTGTTTCAAGTGCATGTCTTTAATGATCAGTACAGTAATATATGGTACAATTAAACAATTAGACTTAAGGGAGCCATTTGCTTGGTAACTTTTGATAAAAAATTTCCTCTGTGAAAACCTAAGCTGCATGAATATGAAAATTCTGATATAAAAAGACAACTAAAACCATACACTGCAGCTGCAAAGGTTTTCAAGTTTTTAAAGCCTAAATGAAATGTTTGAAGAATGTAGACAATCGTGAAAATAAGTGACACTGAATTCTTATCTGTCTTCACTATTTATGATGAAGATCTGGAATATTTGGAAACAAATAAGTGAATGCAGTTATTAGTTCTTTTTAGGCTTGTTTTACACACTTGACTTCATAACAAGATACAACCTATTTTTTTGGTCCCCTTTATCCAATTGAAGTAGCAGAAAAGATTTGTGTGGCCAACAACAGTAATACATGCATAAAGCACTAAGGAGGTAAAGGAGGCAAAGGAGGCTACACCGAGCTAATGTCTAAATATTAATTAATATTGTAAGTAGAGCTCAAGTCACTTGTAATCTTTTACGCACAGACACAGAACTGTTTTGCCAATTATTAACTAAAAGAGGGTTTGCTCTCAGTTTGCAGACAGGACATTTATCTTCAAATTCATAAAGACTTGGCAAGTAATCATTCTCAGAAAAAATGTTTTGCCAAGACAACTACAAAATTTATGTCTTGATTTGTTGCCCTTAATCTTTGTTCAGCAAATACTAAGTGTGGGTGTGCTGGATGGAATTATACAGTGAGCTTTACAGAAATTTCTCTGCTTTTATTTATGTCACGTAATACCACGTTATTTTTCCTTTGCTAATACACAGCACAATTTCAGAATGAGTATTTTGTCTTTAGTACGTGCCAGGCATTCATTCCTAATACACAGTAAGTTATTCCAGATTTATGTTTGGATAACAACTTAAACTCCCCTCACTCCCATTTTAAACTAACTCTGTGCCAAATAAAAATACCGGAGAACAAAAGTTCCAGCCAGCAAGCATGCACAATAAGTTGATTCTATCTTCTAAATTCTGTCCTACTATCCATTTTTCTTCTTCCTGGTCTAACAGGATCAAAAGATTACAGTTCTTTTTCCCCACGTGTATTTATTTCTCTAGTGCAGAAAAAAAAAAATATTAGGAACTGCAACATTTTTGGTATTTGATAGTAAGAAATTGATATTAAATAGTGACAAAAAAACATTGCTATAAACTTTAGCCATGTTTTGATTCTGATTAAGAGATGAAAGCTTTTTCAGGCCACAATTTATTACTTGTTCATATTCTACACGTTCTTCTTCCCTTCGTCAAATCACTGTCAGAAAAATGTTTGTTAAGTGCTTGGTACAGTAAGACAACAGCTGGAATACAAATGTGGGAAGCAAAGGACACAAAAACATTAAATTGGATTGCACTCAAACTAGTGCAAGCATATTTTCATAAAGAATGCATCTGAAAAGAAAATAGAGTTATTCTTCTTCCATGAACATTAATGTATCACACTTCATTCATTTAATTTCTCCATGCAGATCATATGGTATTTCTACATGGTGAAGTCCAAGTCGTCCGAATTCTAAGACTTTCAGAAACAGATTTAATAGCTCTGACAAACAAACTTCGAAGGACCTTATACCTCTTCTTCATTATATGATGCTGAAGGAAACTGGCAAAGACAAGGTAAGTATTAGGCTGGCAGCATCAATTCAAAAATCTGAAACTCCAGAGAAAACAAATTACTTTTAAGTATTTAGTTTCAGGTAAAATTATTTTAAGGAGAAATGCAAAAAAAAAAAAATAATTTCTGAGACACAAGGTGGGGGCAAGGAAGACTACACACAAATTTAATTAAGAAAGTCAAAACAAAAAAAGGATATTATCATGACCCCTTCTTCCCCTCAGATTCTTTTATAGTATTCTAAACCCTACAGAGAAAAATGGATTGAAAGCAGTATATTTCAAGGTTATGTTAATGCTAGACAAAGTTTGTCAAGTCAAAACTATCTGAAGTAAAATATCTCTTACTTAAAATTACTGAAAGTTGTAGTAAATTACATTAGAATTTACTGCTATTGAAGAATAGCAACTTGTAAACAAACTAAATAGGCGAAACAAAATTTGCAATTACAAAGACTGGGAATTATTGTTAGATGACAAAACCAGTAATTTAATATCTATTATGAATCTTAGGAAATTACTCCATATTCTACACTGCCGTTCTGCTGTGTGGTTTAAGGACCAATTTTGGTCTAGTAAAATTTAAGAGATCTATATGTGGAATTCATAGGTTTCTAAGCTTTTACACAATATTTAAACTATCAGTATTTTTCAAATCTTGTTTCTATAGTCTAATAAAGAAAATTAAATATTTCTAATTAAAACAGAAAAACTATTTTAACAGTAGGATTTATAGTAACTGAGATCTCAAGAAGGCAAAGGGAGAAGGCAGCTACTCTGGCTTAGTTACGGTCAAGCCATACGGATAAAACAGCTTGTAGTGATTAGAGCACAAATCTGAAGCACTCCTGTGGGACACCCTCCAGCTTAGTTTAAACTGGAAGAAACCTATTTCATACTCTCAAACTACTCTGTGAGGTGGACCAAAGCACCCTAGATGGGCATAACCATGAGATAAGTTTCCAAAGTGCACTCCTGACCTTAACTGCTAACAGCATCCAGGGCTGCATTAGGAGAAGCAGTGCCAGCAGGTTGAAGGAGGTGATCTTTCCCTTCTACTCAGTACTGGTGTGACACACCTGGAGTACTTGGGTCCAGTTCCGGGCTCCCAGTATGAGACACATGAGAAAGGCCACAAAGTTGATGAAGGGCTAGAAACATCTGTCATACCGGGAGAGGCAGAGGGCTGGGACTGTTTAGTCTTGAAAAGAGAAGGCTCAGAGAGTCTTACCAATGTGCATAAATACCTTATGCGGGGAGTGGGGCAGTGGGGAGTGAAGACAAAGCGAGACCCTTCTCAGTGGTGCCCCGGTGACTGAACAAGAGGCAATGGGCACAACATGAAATACAGGAAATCCCATTTAAACATAACAAAAATCTTTTACTGTGAGGATAATCCCACACTGGAACAGGTTGCTCTCAACAGCTGAGTTTCCATCCTTGGGGATATTCAAAACCTGCCTGGACAGTCCTGACTAACGTGCACTAATGGTCACACTTTGAGCGGGTGACTGGACTAGGTGACATACAACTTTCCCTTCAATCTCAATGATTTTTTGATTCTGCAAATTAGAATGTGGATATCGATGCATTACTTCTTCAGAAGCAGTAGCAAACCATAGGCAGGGAAAGATGGTTCTTAATTCTACTTCCAGAGGTTCAAGTTGAATAAAGATCCACCAAAAAACTGTGAATTATATGGTGGAAAAAGGCATATTATTATATTGAGACAGAACAATCAAACTTCAGGAGTTTTACAAATATATGCATACCTCATAAATAAAGTTTTAGTGTCTGAAGTACACTTGTTCTATTTTATGTTCTCATTCCTATAACTTTTATTTTTACATCTTTTAAAATATTACCTATGTAATCAAAGTAACTGCCAAAAATACTACACAATAGTTAAAATAATCTTAATTTTGCTGCTGCCCACAGTTTGCTTTGAGGACTGCGGAGTTTATGTATTTATCTTTGTTATTCCAATCAATTCTCCCTGTTTTTCTGTCTCTACAGTCAAACCAGAGTCTTAAGAGCAGTTTTCGTACTTACAAATCTCTGAAAAAAATCAGAGGAAATAAGCTAAGACTGAAGACTGAAAAAGTAGAAAGCACAAGAAAAAAAAAGAAATTGAGAAATATTTTTAGTTTATACTCATAACACAATCAAAACAAGTCTCACAGTACACTATGAAATGGATACCTACTTCTTAAATATTTGACCATTTCAATTAACTTATCCTGATTAAGGAACAGATTAAATCTATTCTTCAGTATGTAATCTCTAGTAATAGGCTTTAAATCATTTGTAGTATTAGTAGCACACAAAACAGTTTTCTGCTACCAGCAATATGAGAATATGGAAAATATACTTTTATAAATGGATTATATAAAACTAGTACAAAGAATGAGCATTTAAACTGGAAATCTCAGAAAATTGATCTTATTAGATAAGGAATAAGAACATTATTTTATGCATTTCAATTCTACAATATCCCAGTTAAACCAGAACCTCTGCAGTGACATACAGTAAATACCAGCTTTTATTTCCATTAATATTTCTGAATTAGATGCATCCTCTAATGCATCAAGATACAATAAAAAGTTGAATAAATTAAAAGCTCTATTAAAATATTTATCTGTAATTAGTCCTCTACTCTGAGGAAGGACCAGTAAAAAATGTTAACGCTATCTCAGTTGTAAAATTACACAGTAACTATATTTCCCAAGTTCTGAGCCAGGTCATGAACTTTATTTTTTGTCTCTTTTTTAAAAAAAAATAATTAAAAAGTCTTATAATTGGTATTCAGTGAGAAGCCTGTTTCATGGATGTCTGACTAAACTTAAAAGTAAAAAGCCAGTCACATTTAACAGATGGGTATTTCTGTTAAAAACTGAATTACTTTTGATTCAAGAGGTTGTCAATTAGTTGTGGAAAAAAACCTTTGCCTCTTTTGCTTCTCCCTCCTGCTTGATCCCACAAAACCAGAAATGTCAACACAGTAGTGAGACCCTTCAGAAGGATTTCTCTGGTGCTTTTCTATTTCAAGACTTTGAGAACAACAGATTTTCTTCACACCTTTTGTAAACAGATAAAGTCTACTGATCTCACATTAATGTCTTCTGATGTTTAGCACACTGCAAAGCAAAACCCATCCCAGTCCTGCATTTCAGAACTTACAAGAATCATGATTTTTCTTGTTGCATTCACTGGGTATCCAAACACTGTCATGTGCTAGGATGTTATATATCAGGAAACACCAATGTTTTTCTGGCAGCTCACTGGCATTCTCAATACTTTTGAATAAGACCATCAATGGCCAGTAAGCACAGAAGTGCAAAATAAACTACCAATTATCTTTGAAAAAAGCTTAACACTACTGAAGGGCTGAAACAACAGCTACTAAGGAAACTCTTGCTCGAAACATTAAACCTGAAGTTTTTAAAAGACAAAACTACCTCTCATACCTTGCAATTTTTCAAAAAATAACTTCGGAGTCAAACTGCCTATGGCACAGAGATATAATTTCTTCAGTTATTACAAAGGCCAGAGATTTTTTTATCAAAGCCTGCCTCCTTGTGTTTGCAGAATAACATCTCAAATAAGTCAGACTCATGTATATTTTTAACATAAGAAAGTTAATTCATTGACCCCAGTTGTTTTCTTTTTGCTAGGCAATCAATGTATCACCTCAACTGGTATTCCCTCATGCCTATCAAATCAGCTGACCTTTACTGAACCTGAAATAGCTACATACTGGATGCCAATAATTAACAAAATAATGAAATGTGAGACAGTATCATATGGGAAGGTACGCATTTTAAAAGAAGGTGGTAGATTAAAAAAGGTTTACAAATAGCATATAAAGCTATTGATCATACGCTGCTTTGATTTTAGTACCTAAAAATGGAGTTAAGCATGAAAGCTTTGTAAGGAATATACAGGACTACCAGAAATAAAATCATTTCTAGCAAGTACCACAACAAAAACTATCTGTGATGTCTTACGGTGCTTAAGAGCATCAATGTTGTTCTTCAATGTTTTATTTTTCATGTGGAAAATTACGTGGCAGTCAAAAAATACAAATCATCCCTACTGTAGCTATCCATACTGCGTAAAACAGGACTAATGTTCATCAAATCACCGTTTCTTTAAACCAACATATGCCAACAATATCAAAAAAGCAGGAGTCCTATCTTCACCCCAAGCCACTGTGTCTTGTTCCTTGTCTTTGCCTGTGTGAGAACACAGCTGTTTAAGCAGTGGTGAATTGGCCTTAGCTTATTATTGGTTTTCATCATACAATTACATCAACGTTTGCTTCTGAAGCACATTAGGGTTGGGAATGAGAGGTCAGAGAAGGACTACATTATCTTCTTCAGTTGGCAGTGCTGGTTCATGCTACTTTAATGCTTCATGAACTGCACCCAAAAAATGTAAGAAAAAAAAAATTTAAATGGTATATGCAAATGAAATGTGTAACTGCTGAATTCCCAGATTTGAGAGCACACCTCTAGCACCAGCAGATGCTGATGAGAGACAAAAATGTTACCATGAGCATTAAGTAGTTCTTCCTGACAATTTTAACATAGAAAATAATATTTTGGGCTGCAAACACATCTTACCAGAGTTCACTGGCTTCTGATATCCAAGTTAGTTTGTGTCTCAGCTCTTATTATCAGAAATATGCAAGTGGAACTAAAATGCACATAAATCAAAACCTAGCAATCATATGTCCATACTGAAAACTACTGTGCTATGGGAATGTAACATTAGGACCAACCTTTTCTCTACAGATGAACCACTTCTGACAACATTTCAAAGCTATAAACACCCTTCTCTCTTCTTTGGACTGACAGTTACATCCAACACGTGACCAAAATTCAGATGTTCCCCCTCATGCAGTGTCTGGGCAAGCAGCCTTGTGATGGAACACACAGCACTGTCCCACCACAGGACTTTTCATGGCAGGGTCCCTGCAGCTGGCTGCTGGGCCCCCCCATCCTCCTGGCCCCAGGACATGCACGGTGCCAGGCACACACCTGTGGCTGAGGCACAGAGACCACCTTGCGCTCCAGCACACATCAAGCTTTCATCACACCATTCCCTCCATGCAAGGCATTATAGCAAATATATAGAGGTCCTCTGAAACACATTTCAAAGGCTCCACAAAGAGATGCTCACTTTTTCTCAGTGAAGCATCTAGTGAGAAACGTTGCTTTAACTCCACATAAAATCTGTGTTTCTTTCAAAACATTATCAGAAAAGTATCCTGAAAATTTTCTGTATCCCCAGACTTTAAAAACCCTACCTTTTCAGGAAATATTTTATTATTCATAGCATGCTAGAAATATACACAGCACTTTTTTTTTTTTTTTGATAGCAGCAATATTAATACTTTGGGATTCCACATAATTGTTGCAAACCCACAATGTTCAAAATTAATGGTTCATAAACCTTATTTTTGCTTCACAGCCAGAATTAACAAAAAAAAATTCTATGAAACAGGAATTCTACATTTTAGTCAATCCAGATAAACTCATCCACCATGGGAGGAAATAAGTGTCATCTGTGGAACACTGGTGAAAATTAATTCTTCTTCTCTGTGTATTTAAAAGAACAAAGGATCAAAGCAAGACCTGTCTTAAAAAAGAGGTGTCACTGCTTTTACTTTATATAATTATGTAATGAAACATATTTCTAGAATATAGTCTTCACTATACTCAGTAATGAATCAGATGTGCTGAAGTACTCAAATGAAAAAGTAAGATATGCACATTTTCAGGCTACTTAGGACAGACAATGCATAGAAAACACTAATTATTCAATACAGGGTTTTTTTCCTGTACACTAAGACATTAAGTTCCAGAATGGTAAAGACATCAAGAAAAATAGAGATCAGCCACCAAAACATTTCTGTTTTAAAATAAAAATAGACTTCTATTTTGTTACCTACACTAAATGCTAGTCATTTCAGTGTATAGCCAGACACGGTGTTACATCTGATAAAAAACTCCAAAGAAATAAACAAAACAAACCAGTGCAACCTGGCCTGGCTGGTGCTTCCTGCCCCACAAAGTATGATTTTTCCTGTGTTTTTCCAGTAAAAAAGTGAGTACTATTGAGAACATCCAGCATGGTAATATGTAGCTATCTCACTTCTCTGGTGACACTTCTGCACATTAGCACAGTATTTCTGCCTAACACATAAAAACTAAAATTATTTTTTCAATACTAAGCTGATAGGAAATTCAGTCTTCAGAAAGCTCTGAAAAAAACTAAGTTCATCTTCCTAAACTTAAGACTGCCTTATAAATTAAGCTACCAGTTCTACTTCTATTTTTATTTAATTCTTTTTGAAGACAAGCTATTGCCAAGCTAACTCCCCTGATGACCTCCTCGCATCTCAACAAAAAGACAAAAAAAAACAAACAACATGAACATACATTTCTGGTCATCTGTTAGTCTTAGAAATTTTCCAAGTGTGGTGATTAGCTGTGACAGGAATTTAAGGCTACAACAAGATTGCATTTCCCAATTAACTGTGGAAAGCCTTTTAGAAAGACTCACAGATCATATTAATTTGAAAGATTTACAGTAAGATTTTGCTGTGATCATTTCAATGAAACAAAGCACCACGCACTCTCGCCCTTAGAGATCCCTGAAGAAGTGACAAAGTCTCACAGAAAAGAAAATTAACACTATTAAAAGAACTAAAGACTCTCAAACCCAAATCGCTTACTCAAGATGTAGGACAGAATGAGGTCTTTTCAACAGGAAAAAACCTCTGAAGAGACTCTCGAAAGTTAAGATTTTTCCGATACTTATTAGGACAATCCCAACACAGATAGAAGACCTGACTTAATTAATACACGTGCGTACAAGCATGTATTTAGGCTACTAGCATACCCACTATGACTGCAAAGAGGCTTAACTCTGCGGAAAAAAAAAAAAAAAAAAAAGCACATGAGAAAGGGCCAGGGCTGGCAGCTGAAGCGGCAGACGAGGAACCCCGTGAACACCCCGCACCGCCCCAAGAGGTGGGGCCTCCCCCCGCTTCTCCGTCCATCCGACGGGCACGCCGCGCAACCCAGGCAGGCAGGCAGAGGGAGGGACGCGCTCCGCCCGGTGCGGCGACTTGCGGCCGGGAGGTGCTGGCGGCGGCCCCAGCCGCGGGGTACAGCGGCAGGGCTGGGCCGAGCCCGGCTCGGGGGCGGCGGAGCGGAGCGGGCCGGGCCGGGGCGGCGCCGCGGCCGCCTCACTCACAGTAGTACGCCACCACCGGTTCGCGCTTGTCCAGCTCCTGCGCGGTTCGCAAATGGTGCTGGATGCTCTTGAACTGCTGCGGCAGCGGGGGAAGCGCCGTGGCCGCCATCGCGCAGCGACAACGACGAACGGACGGAGAGACGGCCGAAAGCGGCTCTCGCCCCCCGCCCGGCGCCGGCCGCTTCCGCTTCCGGCAAGGGACGCCGGCGCGCGTGCGCGGGGGGCGGATGCCGCCGGTGGCCGTGCGTCCCGGGAAGAGCGCCCCCTGCTGAGCGGGAGGCCGGCGTCCCCGAGGCTTGCCGGGCCGTGCCGGGCCGAGTGGCTCGTCCGTCCGCCCGCCCGCGGGACCGTGCGGCCTCGCGCTTCTCCTGCGTGGCCCGTTAGTGATTGAAGCGCGTCCCACAGCCGCCGTGCGGAGGAACTTGGAGCCCCCAGGGCGGCCGAGGCTTCCTCTGGCCCAGTCGGGGCAGTGGCGGCCGGGTTCCGGCTCTCAGGGGTCGAGAGGCTACGGCCTCCCCAGCCCTTTTATGCCCCTTCAGCACATCAGCCCAAAGAGCTGTGCAGACCTTCCTCTTGGAGCTAGAGCTGCAAGAAAAATCCCTTTTCAGGTTGAAAAACTTTCCCCTTGGGCTGCCCCAAGGCTCACCAGCGGTATGAGAAGCCCTCGAGTGCTGGACCACACCTCTACACCTGGGCCTCTGCCCTTGGTCTCGCTGCTGCTCGCAGGAGAAGCCTTGTGCTACCCGTGGCCTCGCTAATAGCGCTTCACTGGGCTGGGCTGCTTCCGGGCAGCTGTCAGCAAGTCTGCCAGACCTGGGAAGTACATCTCGCAGGATTACTGCTTCCCAGATAACTCAGGGAATCTCTCTTTTCGGGGAGAGAGGATAAGAACAGCAAAAGAAATGGGAACCGTTGAAGCAAACGTTTCAAATGGGTTTCAAATGGATCTCACAAATTGCAGTATAAATTATTTTAGTGTCTGTCATCTTCTCATTCTGACAGCATAGTTAAATGATTTTTAAATTTCTTTTAAATGGCTCTGTTGCCAAATTTCCTCCTGGTCTCAAAATGGCTGTCTGCAAGGCAAAAGAATGTCAGTGCTCCATGGGCATAAAGAAAGATGCATGTTGTTGGTAGAAGAGGTGGCTGCATTTTCTCATTGCTATCATGGGAGAGTGCTGAAAGGGGAACAGAAGGGAAATGATGGCTGAACAGAAGAAAGGAAGACAAGAAAGGAACAGAACAAGGAGTGCTTATAGAACTGGGATGTTGTGGTATACTAGATGTTGGCTGGCCCAGAGCAACTATACCTTTGATGTAAAGGCAATCACATCACTTACTGGATGTATTTAGCTTGTTTCATTGAAGATGATAGAGGGAACAATTACAGATCTTTGTTAAGTGAGAACTGAAATGGGCATGATGTCTGACTAGAGACAAAACTGACTGCAAACACATGAGCTGGGGATTGCTTTGAATGCTGTCTGTGAAAATGAGGCAGCTAGAGTATGATGAAAAACAACAAAAAAGTCAAAGAAGCACTTATAATGTGACCCTGATGTAAGCAACGAAAATACTTCATACTATGTTCTGGAAGATGGGACTTTGTGTTTGCTGTGTAAAGAAATAGAACTGAATCAAAGAATCCTCAAGTGTATTATATAATTCCTTTCATAATGGCAAAAAAAGCCTTCAGGATCATCTTGAATATTTGCTAAGCATTTGAGCTAAAATCAGTGGAACACTGAGAAAAGGATGCAGACGTTATAAATCTCAAGAGGGAGTAAAGGAGGAAGGAAGCTGATGGAAAGCAATGTGAATGATGATAAAAGTGGTGGGAGTTTGGAAGACTAGGAGAAAGAAAAGTTTAGAGACACTTGAGAATACATGAGTGCCGGGAAAATAAATGGCAAATTTAGGAAAGAAAAGTGTTGACAACCATGGGGAAATGTTTTCTTTACGTGGACATAACATTTCCATCAACGTGTTCCAGAAACTAATGACGGAATCAGTGACAGAAAAACCTTTGCACTAAAAGGCAATAACGCACATTTTGTTTTTAAATGAAAAACTGAAACTGAGGAATTTGACAATTTTAATTTCACAGGAACTGCAGAAAAAGATTTGTGTTGGAAGAAGAACGCTTTTTAATACGTTCCAGCTTTTGACCACCAAGGGAAAGGGCATGGTGGTAGGTAACTCAGCTCCTAGAGCCCCCCCAAGGGTCCTCAGGCAGTCTCGTGCCAGTCCTGGCTCTGCAAGGCAGGTAACAGGGCAGTCCCTTGAGGGGCTGGGGGTTCTGGCACTCCTCTGACCTTTCTGAAGTGTTTTGAAATCTACAGAGCAACCACAAACAATGGTAGTATTAAGCAGCAGGGAAAACACTGACAAGCTTGTGATGAAATTGTTTTATTATTATATAAACATCTGATTGTGATTTGAGTACAGTTGGTCATGACTGTACCTAGCATATGAAAGTAAATTCTTTTTAGTAGTAATATATATATTGTATGTCATTTATAAACAAAAATATTTTTTTACCTGAGATTATGTTTAAATTGCAAAGAATAATTCCAGATGGATACCGATGTATACAACAAAAAAATAAACATGTATTGACCAAAGCATATGGTATATTATGCAAACAAGATGTTAGCACAGTGACTCTTATTTCACTTGTAATGCTTAGAAATATCTAATTTATATTGTGCAAATCTGATATTGTTGACTGGACATATATATATGAGACTGCATATAACTTCTATTCATAGGGAAAAAATAATACAACATTAATGCTTTAATACAGTGAATGTATTGAAATTTATCATCTTGTTCTTGATCAGCGTATTAAAAAAATCACACATCTAGTTGTTACCCACTTTAGATTAAATAGCCCAGAATCAATCAAATCCAAGACACCTAAATCATGCAATTCCGTTTCTGTAACGAGGACTGCTTTTGTGGGTAAGGATTACAAGGCTCTTATAACCCAACCTTGTTTAGGACTGCTTAACTAACAGTCGGTGCTAAAAGATTTTGTAGTAATTTTTCCAGAATTCTCCAGATATTCCTGAAAGAACCTGTCATTGGGATCTCAACTTTTTATGCTTACACCAAATATTTTTTCACATAAGTTAAATTTAATTCAAAAAGCAAACATGTTCTTTGCCAGTGTTACAGGCCTCAAACTGTCCAAAGATGCTGACAGATTCCTTTTGACTTTGCTGGTTCTTGGATCACTGTTAAGTAGTGATGACTCTGAGTCTCTTGTTTCACTGAGATTCGGAACAGAAATTGTTAAATTTAGTAGCTGTAGAAAATTATGAAAGAGGAAGAGAAAGAAACCTTCCATTTTTTTTCTTCTAGAAATTGAGGGTATTTGAAAAACAAACAGGAAATAGCTAATTGTTATGATTGCTAGTTGTATATATTTTATATAGGAAGCCGCCTCCTCCTTTCTTTCCAGTTCTGAAATCTGTTTGTTTTCCATTATCCATTTCAGCACAAGGAATAAAATAATTTTAAGATGTCTGTTAGTCCTTACGTTTAAGATGTTTTAGTCCTTAAGGAGAAACATAAAAACATCTGATACTTAAATGAAGATCAAGATCTAACCTATCCAAACACACTTACTGCATGGAATAATTTCAGTATACAACTTCTTTTTAACTGTTATTCTAGCAACTTTGGTCAGAGCAATAAGAACTTAGATGTGACACACACAGCAAAAAATTCTGTGGGCCCTATTCTGCAGTCACACACAAGCAAAACTCTCACTGAAATCAAGGCATGATTGGACCCAGAAAAGGCTTTTCTCCAAGATTTTCTTTTGACATTTTTAAGCCTCTTATGCAAAACTAAGTCATAAGCCCCTTTTACTCCTTCAAAATGTGATCAAACAAAATTGGTAGAAAACCTCTACGTCTTAAGCCAAAACATAATGAGGGTAAGGCATGCCAGTCAGCACAAAGAATACCATTCTTCCACCTTTAAAAGGACATTCACAGCTAGCAGATGACAGTAGGAGGACTGCTGCAAAGTAAGCTGGTATCGATGGATATGTTGTCATCACAGCCTAACCAAGAGTCTCTGCTCCTGGGGTCAGAGACACAGGTTGCAGCAGTGGCACTGCTTGGGAAAATGTTTGAATGCTTTCTGGTACCCAGAGATTATCCAACATTACTGCTTTATTCTCAAGCCATAAGAACATGTAAGAAATTTGGAATAGTTTTTCCTGGAAGGTAAATACCTTTATTAGCTCCAATTGCATGTGTTCAGAAAAGCTGTGAATAAAAATACATTTATAAATAATCTCCTCCTCACACACAGACACTCCTCTGGAGGCAAAACTATTGTATGTGTCAGGTCATGAAAACGTGTTACTCTTGTAAATCTTACTGCCTTTGATCTTGGCATGCAAACAAAAATTATTCATGAAATGCGGTAGCTTTTAGATGAGGAATAGATGACTACTCTGCAACAGTGATCTTGGGTGTGGTTCTCTTCTGCAACACTGCATAGACGGCAGGAGATGTTTTTTGTTAGAGCTTGAAATCGTTGTTATAAAACTTCAGGTGGACAAGGTGGCAAATGACTAGGAGTGATTGACATCACTGAGTTTTTAAGAAACCCAGCCTTCTACATGTGATCTCAAAAATCTCGGCAACACACAAGAACACTGTAATCACAGTAAATGTGTACATTGCAATAAGAAAAATTGTCTTTTCAAAGTGCTCTGGCACCATGCACCGGGTAACGTTAAACTTTTTTTCAAGTGCTCCCATATCGCACATGTAGATCGCGTTCACTTTGAAACCAAAGAGCTGAATCTGAAGCCAGAAAGCCACAGCTTCAAGGATAATCCTTAAGAAAACAGAGAAGATATAAAACCCAGTGTAGAATGACTTTTGGAGGTTATCTTCCTGTTTGATGCTTTTACATGCAGCATAAAGATGAAAAAAGGCCCCAGGTACCAGTACAATCACCAGCTGTAACGCCCAGAATACCTAAAATGTAGCAGAAATGTAGCTGTCAGATCATTTACAACTGCATTGGGACAGCTAAAACACGCGCATATTGGAACATTTTGCAAGTCTGTTTATAATATATATCAAATGTATAAACACTAAGATAACAATAAAGGTAAAAATCACTTTAATTTGCAAAGTTCGGTTGGTTTCTGAAACGTGAGGATTGTTGTTATGAAGGATAGAAAGCAAACTCCATATCGAGTCTCAGATGAAAGGTTATTAAAAAGAAAATATTCATGAAAAAGCTAAGTGATAATTAACCCAATCAGTTTCTACTTCTTATATTGAACAATTATGTCTAATTTCTGCAGTATATTTTCTTAACATTGGATTTCTACAATAATAAAAGAGAATTACCTGAGGAGTTATAGGCCTGAACTGGTTGTAACAGAAAAGATTAACCTCTCTCTTGTCTGGGTCACAGCTGAAATGCAAGGCCTCGTTTCCATAAACGGCAAAGCCCAAAACACCAAGGAAAAACATACGCACTGAGCCAAAGAAAAGAGTGTGGAATTGGCCAATTACCGTTGGTGGCCTGAGCTGCAAATCACAGGGTTATTCAACATGAAAACAGAAATGAACAGCATTATTGTTGGAGGCCTACTAGCTCCTTTTATTTATCCAAAATATTTATTTTATTCTACTTGGTTTAAAAGGAGAGAGCTTGCCTATGGAGGCTGCAGTAGCTATTTAACAAAATAACGGCTTAGAACACTTTATTGCTGCCACTATTTTTATATAAACATTCATTTGTCTAGCACTTATCAGTTAATTTGTTTCACAGCCTTTCTCTGTACTCCGCTGTTGCAGAATGCACCAGACGGAGCCGAACGCTCCGAGCGCCGGGCCCTTCGTTTTGCTGCTGCGCTGATTTACGGGACGTCAGGTGACGGCAAAACAAGGACCGCCGCGCCAGCAGCAAACCTCACCATACTTATTCTTGCAAATTAAATTCCAGCTCCCTCACGGGGCCATTTCTAGCCCCTCGGGAGGCCTCTGTCGGCGGGCGTCGCGTCCGGCCCCGCCGCGCAGCGCTCGGGGGCCGGGGGACGCGGCGCGGCTCCCTCCCGGTTTGGGGCCGGACCCCTCGCTCCCGGCTCCGGCGCCGGGTCCGCTCCCCCCTACTCACACATCCCTCCGAGAAGCTCCGCACGTAGCTGGGGGACATGTCCGCGGCGGCGGCCGGAGCCAGCCCCGGCCCCGGCTCGCTCCGCCCTTTGCCCCCGGGCAGGGAGCGGGCACAGTAGCGGCGGGGCCCGCCGGCCCCTAATCCCCGGCCAGCACCGTCAGCAGCGCCGGCCGCCACCGCCACGCCGCTGCCGGCTGCTCCCCCGCCCCTGCCCCGCCGCCTTACGCCGGCCTTTCGGCCCGCCCCGCGGGGTACCCGCAGCATCGACCGTCACCCGGCCCGGCCCCGGCAGCGGGGATCCCCCGCGCCGCCCCTCTCCCGCCGCGGTCCCGCTCCCGGTCCCGGTCCCCGTCCCGGCCAGAGGCTACGCGGCAGCCGCAGCCCCGGCAAGGAGCTCTCGGGGCTGCCGCCGGCGGGAGGAGTCGGGACCCCCGAGGCGGGGCGCAGCGGCAGCCTCCCGGGCTGCCGGCAGGTTCAGTCGACACCACCGAGAGTTTAATCACTTGGTTTTAACCAAGTACAATAAAAAGTAAGGATGCAACCGGCCGTGGAGGTACAAAATTCTGAATTCAAAGAAATAACAGCGCTTGAACAAAAAAAAAAAAAAAAACCACAAAAAATTAATATTGAGCACTCAAGTGCTGCTACAAATATCTTAATGGCAATAACTGCTATTAATAATTTGTCAGCCTACTCCATATGCACAGTTGAAAGAACTCCAGAAGAGCCATGCATGGGACAGACACTCCTGGGAGTGAAGAGCTGCACAGTGAAACTCAGGGATGTACTTCTCAACACGTTGGTTTGAACCTAATGGGAGTTTCATGAGAAGGTGGAGAAAGGAACGATGGGGATGGGAAACCAGAGGAGGGGAAGAGGTAGCTCGTCCTTCATCTCTGGTGCGCAGTAGTTTATTTAGCGTTCTGAAGAGGATGCACAGGAAAGTGAAATGCAGCCACCAAATCCAAAGCGGCTCATATATTCTTTTATCTCTAAACTCCTGAGAAAGCCTCCTTCGTAACAGTGTGACTTCACGGTGATGTAACAAAAAGTGTTGCTCCATCTGTGATGTGTGCTCATACGCATGGATACGGAGGGAGGAGGAGGGAAGAGATGGGAATCGGGGTTCATTTTATGGGTGGGTTTGTCTGCTGTGGCTCTAAAAGACACCACACTGGATGTACTAATGGCACGATTAGAATGACTGTTGTAAGACAGTGGAACACCCTTTGTAAGGGGAATCTGCTCTTACCACAGCTTCTTTTTCGGGCGGTTAATTAAATGTTTATTTATCTTCTGGAGGACCGTAAAAGGTGTTGTATTAGTAGCACTGAAACGGGGTTTCTAAACTTTCTTTCAATGCAATCTGCTGCTCCACTGTGTAGAGAGAATGCTGAGGTTTGTATATACTGAGTGAACTAAAAGTAATAACGTAATAACATCTCACAGTGGTACGTGATCTGCAATAAAATACTGTGGTTCCCAGGATGTGTGACTAACTTTCACAAAAATGCAATAATTATTACAGTGAATTCTTCTTCTCATAATACATATGGAGCTTAATTATACTCAAAAAAGCAATTTTAAATGTTCCCACAATACTATAAAATTACAAAATTACCTCAGCATGCTGGACAGATGTTTAATATCAGTAATATTTTAATCATTTAATTCTTGTAAAATGTGAATTGCTATTGAAAATCTACTGTTGAGTGTACTTCAAATAATACTCGTATTGGTATTTCTTATGATGTCTTTAAGCAGAAATATTTTAAAAAGCAATAATGGGAAACCTGAAAAGCTCCTAGTTTCTAACCCGAGGTAGATCTTTCAATGCTTTTTATTATGCTTGGTATAGTAGCAATTATTTTCACATTAATCAGTAAACAGGAACCCACAACAATCATTAAGTTTGGTCAGCAAGCATTTGATTTCTCTATAGATAGAAAAAAAAATTAAAACCGTATTTGGGGTAAAAAGCTGCCCTATACAAATGCTACTTCGTATCTTTTTATTGTTAGGTGGGGATAACATAACTATTTATGTGATGGGATCATCTAATCTAGAGTAATCAAATCATTCTCTGTATGACCTCAGTAACATTACAGAAACTTGAATTTCTATTCTGTGATAGAGATGCTAAATGAAGAGTTAGCTGGCAATGCTCTGCTTTACTTCTGGGAACACATAAGGAATATGGCTGCATTGAAATAAAAAATGGATTCTGGAGAGGTTGTCAGATAAACCCAATACAAGCCCCATGGGTGTCTGCACTCAGACCCCACTGAATGTGATGAATGGGCCCACAATAAAACTGTCGGTTTCTTTGAAGTGTCTCAAATACGTGTTATGTGAGCCAAAGCACAGGAAGCCCATTATCTTCGCACCAGGAGGAACTAATAGGAGTGTTTTTCTTTTGTCATGTATGTTCAATAATGTGCTTTGTAACACCACATTAAGAGGATAACTTGAGATGGGTGTAGAGTAAGCTGGTATTGTGCAGTCTTTTTGAATACAGTCTGCTAAGGCAACTCAAGCCATTCCTTGGGAATTTCTTGACAGAAAATCATTATTTGTTTTGAATCTGCAGGAGTGGCTGTCTGTTGGTTGTCTATCATGCCCAAATGGGATAGAAGATGTTGATATCACACTTATTTGTAAGTGAGTCCTAAGCCTGGCTTTCAGCTGAGGATTGCAATTCAGCAGTGTGCTTTTTAACCTTTTAATGAATTGAAGTCCTACTGAATAATCACAGTTAAATAGAAACTAAAGGCATGCATAAAGCTGCACTTGTGCTTAGAGGGACGAACTGCATGCTTAACATTAAGCACCCAGTTCTTTGCTTTATTAGTCTGGTTAAATATAATGGCACCTATTATCCTAGTGTCATGAAAAATGGCACAAAATAAAATGGCACAGAAAATGAACTGGTATCAAGATAAGTTTTTGTCCACCAAAGAGAGCTTCCATGCCTAAATAATGGAGACCATCTTCTTTTGGCAGCTTTCCATCATTGCCTAGTTCTGGAAGCACCTGAAGCTTAGGCCCAGTGGAGGCCTCTACTAGCTGCAGACAGGTGCCCCCACTGATCTGGGATGGAGGATGCTTCATCTTCACAGAATCACAGAATCATTCAGGTTGGAAAAGACCCTTGGGATCATCGAGTCCAACCATCAGCTCTACTCTACGAAGTTCTCCACTACACCATATCCCCCAACATCTCATCCAAATGACCCTCAAACACATCCAGGGATGGTGATGCCACCACCTCCCTGGGCAGCCTATTCCACTGTCTGACCACTCTTTCTGTGAAAAATTGTATCCTAATGTCCAGTCTGAACATCCCCTGTTGCAGTTTAAAGTCATTCCCTCTTGTTCTGTGGCTAATTACCTGTGAGAAGAGACCAGCACCAACCTCTCTACAATGTCTTTTCAGATAGTTGTACAGAGTGATGAGGTGTCCCCTCAGCCTTCTCTTCCTCAAACTGAACAGTCCCAGCTCCTTCAATCTCTCCTCACAGGATTTGTTCTCCAGGCCCTTCACCAGCTCCGTGCCCGCCTCTGCACTCGCTCCAGCACCTCGACATCTCTCTCGTATTGAGGTGCCCAAAACTGGACACAATACTCCAGGTGAGGCCTCACCAGTGCAGAGTACAGGGGGACTATCACCTCCCTACTTCTGCTGGTCACACTATTTCTGACACAAGCCAGGATGCCGTTGGCTTTCTTGGCCACCTGGGCACACTGCTGGCTCCTGTTCAGCTGCTTGTCAATTAGAACCCCCAGATCCTTCTCTTCCAGACAGCTCTCCAGCCACACCTCCCCAAGCCTGTAGCCATGCATGGGGTTGTTGTGGCACAAGTGCAGGACCTGGCACGTGGCCTTGTTGAAGCTCATCCTGTTAACGTTGTCCCACCGATCCAATTTATCCAAGTCTCTCTGTAGTGCCTCAACTAGGGTAGGAGGTGGGTGACTTTCTCAGATCTTCCTGACTGCCGGCTGGTTTATGTTTAGCATGAAGAGTAGCAGGCAGGATGTAAAGTCTGGGAGTTTAGAAGGATGGATTAAAGAAAGTCTGGGTTTATTGCTCAGGGGTGTGGTGCTAAGTCTGGGGAGATGTGTGTCATATATAAAGCTTCTTCCTCACTTTTTATGTTTTTGGTTTTTGGTTTTTGTTTTTTTTTTTTGTTTTGTTTTGTTTTGTTTTGTTTTTATATTAATGCAAAGTCTGTTTAATCTAAAAAGCATATTTTGAAAAATTAAGAAATAGGCATGATGAATCACTCTAGCATTCTTTCCTACAGTCACCATGTCCAGTCTTCAGACTTAACAAAGCAGATTTTCTATTTCGGTGTTTGTTGCAACTTTGCCAGATTTAGGAGGCCACAGACTACTGCTTGCAGCCCCACACTCCAAGGACATTACACTGCCAGTGGACACAGCTTGGCTCTGACTGCAGAGTGTCGCTACTTTTTTAAATCTCTGGAGAGTGTTCAAGGGGAAAGGGCTGTATGGCAGACATCTGACATATTTTCTATTAGTTAGCTGCTTCTTAGAGCTTACCCCCGAGCAACCATAGTTGAACTCAGCATTTCTCTTTTGAACATCTCTAGTTTGCTAGCTTATGCCATTTGTGACTTCCTCTACACAAACTCACAACAATTCTTCTTTTTACAGTAATTATCACATCCATATCTCCCAGGGAATTGCACTGGTATCACCTATGAGGTGATTAACTTTCAGCACTATTTTACTAGTAAAAGAGTCATAGACATTTGATGTTGGTATGTCTAATCTTAGAGTTTGAGTTCTGGCCTTAGAGATGTGGCCTTAGAAGCTGAACCTTTGTCCTCCTTGGAGGCTCCACAACATGGAATATTTCATATCCTGGTAGAGAGCGCTTGCCTCCATCTCCTCCTTTCTCCAACTCTGCCTGCTCTTCCCAGCTGCTTCTTGGGCCCACTTCTAGCTAATGCTCAGTGTTTAAAAACAGATAGTATTTGTTCCTTTTTTGTTGTCTTATTTCTTTTTAATGCATGACTGATCATCTGTCCTTCAAACATGATCACTTCAAGGGTTGCATTTAAACAATTCTCATTTAGTTTGCAAGCATGCATGCTTAATTAAAGACTACTTACTGCAGGTAGTTTTGGTGACAGGTATGCTTGGCTCTTCATGGGTCTACACGAAGTTTGTTGGGATGTGCAAATCTGGAAGTGCACAAACACGTGTAGTCTTTTTCCCTGCTAGAAGCAGTTCTCGATAGAGGGCGTTTGTGAGATGCATGGAGTTCCTCATTCCTACACAGGCTGATTTTGCATCCCTATGTTTGGGAACTACTAACGAAGCAAATTTGCCTCTCACATTTCCAAGTTGTTGCAGTTCCTGCCCCGTGGTGTTGCACTTCCAGATAGGCTTCACCTGTGCTGGCTGATGTCAGCCTGTGCACAGTTTCTTTTCCACTAAGATTTACCTGTGGTGCTTTCTGCTCTTGTGCCAAGTACTGTGTCACAGCTGCATGATGAAATTGTCTCTAGACTGTAATCTGAAAGAGTCGGGTGGATTCTTTTGTTTGAAAAGAGAATGATGAACTGTTTGTTTATGGGAATCTGAATTCCGGCTGGTTTATGTCAGGGTCCATGGATCCTTTCCCTCTCCTTTTTCCCCTGCAGGAAATTATATTCATGCTGTTTGAGTGTATTCCCTTGTCTTGACACAGACATCCGTTGAATGACATTAGATGCATAATCTAACTTTCTGCTTCCTTTGAGCTGAGACACTCACAGTCTCCAAAGCTTATTTCCTTGCTGTTAAGAGTTCTGAAAATACAGAGTAGATAAAAGCAAGTACTGGTAAGAATCAGGAACATAAATTCCCACTGAATATGTTCCTAATTCCTCAACCTTAGGAATTCCATCCTGTGACTAAAGGACAGGTAAGACATACTAGGATTGAAGAAATTCTCCTGGAGGGCAGTGGTAGGAGTGATGGTATTGTGCAACAAAAAGCAAGGTGTCTGAACTCTCTCCATGCAAACTGCAAGAAGTTTATGTCAGTAGAAGCTTTTAAAGTGTTCCGCTGATATTCATGCAAAAAGACTCAGCTTCCTGTTGACCCAAATAAATCACTATTAAAGGCATGTTGACTTTAAACTATTCTGCTAATGGGAATCATATTGATTTTTCATATATAAACCCATTTTCAAATAAATTAGTGAAAGGGTCATACTCTGGGGTCATAGTGTTAAAAACACATATTGAATCCAATCAATGGGAACCACAAAGGTGGATTTGGACTGTTTGCAGAAACCTGAATGTTGATTTTAGAAAAGTTCATGTATGCTCGGCAAAGTAGAGGGTCCCAGCAATTGTGATAAATATCAGGCCAACAGTAAGGCTGCCTTGGAGGGAATGTAGTTGAATTTAACATCATGTGGAGGAAGTATGATCAGTGACAAGAATCACTTCCAGATGAACTCTGTGACAACTCCAATCAGCTGCCTAGTGGTAAAGGTGAAGTCTCTAGCCTGATTGTTTTGGAGGACTAGCACTGGCTGGGTTTCCTAATAAACTAATCAGCATTATATAAATCAGTAATTTACACAATTGTAACACATTTATAAATTCAGGAAGTGAGAAGAGTCACGAAGATCAGTCGATAGATAGAGATGTTTAACTTTTAAGAATCAATATTACTTTTTGTTTGATAAACTTATTAAAAAAGTTATTTAAGATGAATTGCTGATGTCTTCTAAATTTATTTCCTACACTGGACAGCATGCCATGGACCAGGCTATATATTACTGCACATGTGCCATGCTTTGCTTCTGCCATTTCAGTGGTCAAACTCTTTACCCCACTTCAGCAAGTCCTCCATGCATTCATTTTCTTTCTCCATATCCCTGTCATAAACCCATAGGGCTTCAAGAGAACTGTCTTAATAATATGAACAAGCAAGTTCACTGCATGCTCATTTATCCTCCATTTTAAGAAGAAGAATCAGTCTGCAGAGTATGTTACTGACAAATTCTGTTATTCCTCTGCCTTAGCTATCAAAACTTCAGTCCAGTAGGTCTGACGCTCTTCCTGCATATTTGCACTGCTACCTATATCTGGGAACAGATGGGGCTGTTTGGAAAGCCTATACATGTGCAGACACTAGGAAGTAAAAGCAAGAAACACTAGGGACAAATGCTACACTTTGAAGAGGCAAACAATGTTTATTCTCCACTGTGTTATGTCATTTGCATAGTAAGACACAGATCAAACTCATCACCTGTTCCCATTTCCATAGTCAAGACTACTGGGCAATGCAACTCCGCGAATCAAATCCTAAAACTTTAAAGGCACCTGATGACTTTGAGTAGGATCTATTCAGAACCCACAGCTGGATGACAGGAATAAAATCTCTTCATTTCCAAATCCTCGCTCCCCGTCACCCGGCATTTCAAACCGCCCTGGTTTCACCTGGGTGAGACGCTGGCAGATGGGTTTCCCGGAGGCGATCCAGCCCTTCCCCCGACGTGGCGAACAGCTCCCCGGTTTGCGGGCAGCGCCCCTTGGGGGGCTGCTTGCGGAGGGCGGCGGCGGCGGCGGCGGCGGGGGGAGAGCCCCCCTCGCCCCCGCCTCCCTCCCAACCGTCCCCACCGCTCCCTCGACCTCTGGCGCCCCGCGGGACGGCGGCGGCTCCGGGATCCGCGTCTCTTCTCCGCGCAAAATCCGCCTCGGCGTCTCGGGGCTGGGCCGAGGGCACCAGCGCTCGCAGGAGGAGAGGCGGGGCGGCTCCTCCCAGCACCAGGTATAAATCGGAGCCGCGGGTTGAGGAGCGGGTTTGGTCTGCGCCTCTCCTCGGGCACCGGCGAGCAGCACCGGCACCGCTGGACAGCGCCGGCGCCCGCAGCCCCCGGCGGGGCGGCCGGACCGCACCGCGCCGTCCCCCGGGGCGAGGGAGGGCTCCTTGTCCTGGGGGCGGTGGCTGCCCCCGAGGCTCAGCGTCTCGCCCTCCTGCCCACCCGGGAGAGGGCTTGGCCAAAGAAGTGGAAGGGAAAAGGGAGCGGCACGGGGGTTTTTATTCCACACACACGCACCCCCCCCGCCGCCACGCACCCGCCCGCCCTCACTGCGCCGGCGGACAGTGCTTGTTCCTCTGCGTTTCGGAGGGGAGACAATTCGGCAGAGAAAAAGAGGGAAGAAAGGCAGGAGGGAAGGAGGAGAAAGTTGGTTGACTTGCGGAGAGGTGAAGCCTTCCGGTGGCTCCCACTCCACTTTGCACTGGAGACCTTCAGTCTGCCCGAAGCTGGAGGATGGAGACAGAGCTGCTGCCCGAGCTCCCAGCAATGCCCCTCGGGGGGAATGGGAGCGCCCAGCTGGTGCCAGACACAGCCCTGCTGCCCCCGGGGAGGGGCACGGCCATGTTCACCATCCGCTGCGTGATCCCCTCGCTTTACCTGCTCATCATCACGGTGGGCTTGCTGGGCAACATCACCCTCATGAAGATCTTCATCTCCAACAGCGCCATGAGGAGTGTGCCCAACATTTTCATCTCCAGCCTTGCTGCCGGTGATTTGCTGCTGCTAGTGACCTGCGTGCCTGTGGATGCCTCCCGGTATTTCTCCGAGGAGTGGCTCTTTGGGGAGGTGGGCTGCAAGCTCATCCCTGCCATCCAGCTCACCTCCGTTGGTGTCTCTGTCTTCACCCTCACTGCCCTCAGTGCCGACAGGTAGGAAAGCTGGGCTGCCCCTTCTCAGCTCTCTGCAGGCTGGGCTAAGGCTAGCTAGAGCTGGCATGAAAGGTAAAGCACCCCTCTCATAAGGTAACCCTGGTTTGCAGTCCCTTTGTTCCAACTTGCAAGGTGCCTGTGTTTCTCCTTCCCTCACTGGCTGATGGTAAGTCTGGTACTAAAGTTACAGGGTTTCTGGAAATGGGTACACGTGGGCCTCCAGCTTCAAGGGTGCCAGCTGCAAGAACTGGGTTTAATCCTGTCTTCTGCACCTTGGGGATGGTCCTGTAATAGCCCATGTATTGAAATCTTATTCATTAGAGGAAGGTTTTAGATGCTAAATATGAAACGTGCCAAGCTACAGTGCTACCTCAACAGGCAGTGAGCAGTTTAAACCAAGTCAAGCACAGGGATATTTTTGATTTGTTTCTTTCTGCTGAGTTTGTGTGTGTATGTGTCTTTGTGACCTAGAAAACTGGTTACCAGAGGTGACTGCCAGAACTAGTTCAGCCTCTGGGAATTCCAAGGCACCAAACTGTTCTGTTGTAATTGTTAGTCTTAAACTTTTGTTCAAACTATTCATTTTGGCTTCTTCTGAACTTATGAAAAAGGAAAAAAAAGAAACACCCCAACCCCCCAAAAACCCCAACCAAACTCCAACCAACTAGAAAGTAACACTTCCATCTCCAGTACTTGTCAAATTAGGAAGAAACAAAGAGCTGAACCCCAAATTTTTCCTCCCAAATACTTAGTACTTGATCGGTACTTAAGGAATTTATAGCAACTTGATGGCTGTTGGACTATGCTTCAGGCTCTGAAAGACAAATTCTTTCAGTGTAATTGGCAACCTTAAAATAAATGAAATTATCTTTCTTCCCTTATCTAAGCAATTTCTTTTTTAGCTAGAAGTGAAAAAGTTTAATTCCTTCTCCATAGAAATTGCCCGATTTTCTTTTGTTGGATCTTAAGCCAAACCAATGCATTGGTGCATGGTGTAAAGGCTTGAGTTTAGTAAGGTTTCTTACACTTACAGTAACGTTTCTTTAAAACTTTTAAGCCTATTTTTATCGAGTATAAATGTAATATATTACTCTTTTTTTTTTTTTTTAGCTAATTCATTAAATAGTTTGATTCCACCTGAGGGTAGTCTTCAGCAGCCATCAGTTTCAGTGGTGTTTTTATCGGGACCTAAAATACTTGTATACAAAGACTTTGTAACACATGAAAATGGGTTATATTTTTGAAGAAGAACTTTGAAAACATTCCTTAAAGTGAACACCCATAATTCTCTGATTACCTCAGTTGAAGAATATGTCAAAAATTCTTCTTGGAGAGCCAAGAAAACTTTGCAGTTTTACTTCTGCTCTATTTCCACTGGTTAAAAGTATGATTGCTGTATCTTATTTAAAAAGGGAAGAAGTTATTTTTGGAGGAGATCATCTCTCTAGTGAAATATAATGTGAGGAGATGCTGGTGGTTTAATATGTAAGGATTCATTCATTTACTTTTTATATAGCTTTGGAGCATTGATTGTTTGCTTTTTCCATATAATTTTATATCCTTTTAATATTGGTGAAGATTCAAGAAGTAATAATGCTGAATCTGTTTACACTGAATGCATTTAGAATTACACATCCTAAAAAACAGCTACAGATGGTGTGCTGTGATCATATAAACTCATCATAAAGATGTTCCTCCAGAATTTTGGGCCCCACAGTTATACAAATATCAGAAATTATTATATCAAGAATTTAACAACTCTGTTTCTTTAACCTCTGCAGTTACATTTTCAGTTATTGAGAACAAAACCCATTTATTTTTCAGAAGAGCAGCCCCTGACTTCAGAGACCAGTGTCCTGTCTCCTAGAGCCACAGGTCATCTCTGAGTGAAGTTGGCTGGTGTTTGGGTTGGACTCAGGTCTACATTTTTGTATGATGCTTGGGTTGAACTAAAAGGGAGGCAGTGGTGCAGAGGGGGTTTTGTCACACTAATTTGTAGCCAGATCTTAATGTGTGTCATCTGGATTAGATTTGTTATGGGTAATTAGGTTGGCAGTTCTGGAGTGGTGGCAGCATCCTGCACCTAAGAGGTGCTGAGAAGGCAAAGCCTGGCTGGTGGCAGTGTTTCCTCCAGATAAGCAAATCTAACATAGGATGTTAGCAGTTTGGAAGCAGTGATACTGCTAAAAAGGCTCCATTATAATCCAGTACGTCTGGTCTGGTATACAATGTTTTCTCAGTGACCCCTTCTTTCACAGATAATGCTCAAAGTCCATTTTAATATGATCATTAAAGCCTTTTGTACTTTTTACTCCCTATTACCACAGGACTGTATAGAACTCCAGACACAGATTACACTAAGGAACAGATTTAGAAATACTTAGAGTTCTTTACAGTGTGCCTGCATGAATTCAGATAAGGGAGGTTGTCTTGGTTTCCACAGTGTAATTAGCACTTATTGTTTATGTGGAAATTCTACATGGCAAGTTACATGTTTGTGATACATTTAACAACAATGGATACAGAAGCAATAAAATCTGAAGCTATAAGGAAGAAAAAGTAGTATGCATTGCATATAAATCTTCTCTAAAGCTGTTTATTTCATATGGCTTTTTGTCCTAGAAGTTCCTCTCAGCATCACTAGTACTTTCAGTGTGACAAACATGCACCTTCTATCTGGAAGCTTCATTATCTAGTACTGAGATTATTTTTGTGCATGTGTGTGTACAAACATGATATGTAATTTGTGCAGTGCACCCCAGACCTCCCTAGAGCACTCTTTCAGTTTAAAAATGGTAGCATGAAGCAGATCTGCCCAAGATTGCCCATCACCATCCCAGGAACAGCAGCTGGTCCCATCAAACAGCCCTTCCCACCCTTGAGCTCCCATGGGTCTGGCTGCCAGGTGTGGGCAGTGGTGCCCTGCTGCAGCCTCACACATTTTGGGGCAGAGGGGGGTGGGTGGGAGGTCAGTAGTAGTGGTGGGGGTAGTGGCAGTAGAGGCGATGCAGTGGTGGTGCTGTGTGTTGGCATCAGAGGAGGGTGCGATCTCCCTCTCCTCTGGGATGCAGAAGACAGGAGCAGTGCTGCTGAACTAGCTGTCCCCTCTCACGTGCAGGCACAGCACCCCTGCCCTTCATGACCATTGCTCTTACTGGTTTTTCTCTATTGTGGAGAAACCAGACCACCTCTAGAAACCTTAATATTTCTCTGATTTAAAAAAAAAAAAACTAAGGAAAAAACAGAGGGTGGATTACAGAAAGAGAAAACCTAATAGCTACAGTGGACAGCATATGAAAAAAGGAAGAGGGCAAAGGGACAAGAATGTACAAAACAAAAAAAAATGAACCAAGGGGGCCATAGGGCAGAACATCCCCAAAACCATGCAGCACAACCTGAAAGTGCTCACAGAGCTGGTGTGTGATGGCCAGCGTTGCACTTCCTAGAGGTGTGGTGGGACAAGGAATTAAAAATGGGTCCCTGGTTGAGCTTGCTTCTCCAGGGGCATGAACTGCAGGGCTAATGGATGTTGATGAGAAAGTCCCAGGACTTAATGTGTTCTTGGATTACAAGGGTAAAAATAAAGAGGTAAGAGGAGAAGTGTTGCTGGAGGGACTGCAGCATGGCCAGCGTCTCCTCACTGCAAAAAGGACAGAAGCCAGGGATGAACCTGACTTGAACTATCCCACGAACTTGTTCACTGCTTCAGGGAGTGGTTTCAATTTATGTCCATGGTGGGCCATGCAGTTAGCTCAGAATACAAACTGGGCCCATGGGCCTCCTCACACTCTTCTCAGTGTGAGGGATCTTAGAATGAGAGAGTAATGAATAGAATCATGGAATGATTTGGGTTGGAAGGGACCTTAAAAGATCATCTAGTTCCAACCTCCCTGCCATGGGCAGGGACACCTTCCACTAGACCAGGTTGCTCAAAGCCCCGAACAGCCTGGCCTGGAACACTGCCAGGGAGGGGGCAGCCACAGCTTCTCTGGGCAACCTGTTCCAGTGCCTCACCACCCTCACAGTGAAGAACTTCCTTATATCTAATCTAAACCTGCTCTCTTTCAGTTTAAAGCCATTACCCCTCATCCTATTGCTACACTCCCTGATAAAGAGTCCCTCCCCATCTTTCCTGCAGCCCTCTTTAAACACTGGAAAGCCACTATAAGGTGTCCCCAGAGCCTTCTTTTCTCCAGGCTGAACAACCCCAACTCTCTCAGCCTGTCCTCACAGGGGAGGTGATCCAGCTCCCTGATCATCTTTATGGCCCTTCTCTGGACCCACTCAAGCAGGTCCATGTCCTTCTTATGCTGGGGCCTTCAGACCTGGACACAGTACTCCAGGTGAGGTCTGAGGAGAGCAGAGGGGGAGATTGACCTCCTTTTCTTGTATGCTTGGGTGTTACAGACTTCTACACTTACTCTAGTAAAAATGCCTTAGAAACCAAAAGCTTTGTTTTTCAGACCAGTAACAAGCCTGTGGTTGTTGATCCCAAAGTATTCCATGGCCTGCTTGGAATTCACAGAATAGCTCAGCCTGACACCTGGTTATATAGTCTGACATCTAAACTCAGACCACCTGCGTGTCTTTTCAGTACGTAATTGCTGCCTCGTGTATGGAATATCAGCTATTGAAAGGCTTTTAAATCAGCAGCAGAAGGCATAGGAAGCAAATACTTGACACCTAAAATCAGAAAATGGGTATTGTAATAATATGTATATTTTTAATTGGCAAGTGGTTGATAATTGGGTAGGATGAATGGATTGTGTCACAGGAAGCAGTGGATGTTCAATATCTCAATATTCAACTGTGGAAAAGGATTTTCTGGAAGATGTGCTTTACAAGGCACAGCTGATGTTACATCCAGCCAATTAATTATCTGCCAAGTGTTCCATTCATCAAATCCACGTCTCTCCGATTTAGAGACAAGGATGTTGCGTGGGACAGTGTCAAAGGCTTTGCACAAATTCAGGTAAATGACATCAGTTGCTCTTCTCTTACATACCAATGCTGTAATCCCATCATAGTAACATCTCGCTGATTTGTGCCTGGGAAGGAATCTAGGGTAAGGATGTGGAGCACAAGTATGGAAAAGTGTTTCTAAGATGCTTTTCACATCTAGAGGTCTGGATGATGCATAAACCTTGGTGTGGAAAGCTGGTTGGAAAAGCTCAGGACGCAGCAGAATGAATGCTACAGTGTGCATCTCTGGCCATCACTGCATTATTTTGTATGATGATGAAAAGCAATTGCACCCACAAAATGCTACGAGACCTGGGGTGAATAGATTTTGAAGGAATAAATAGCAGCCCCTTAACACAGCTTTAGATTTGTCCCATGTAGTCTTTCCTTTTCTCTTTGGCTATCATTTATGCCTTCTTTTTCATGTGATCTGTAAAAATAGTATTAAATTTAATTCTGCTACTGTTCCTATATTGAATTTTCTTTCTAATGAAGGGTTTAAATGTGTTAGCTCAAATACAGTCCTGCTGCACTCTAATGAAGACAGTGAAGCTGAGCAGTGGAGTATAGTCTTCCTAAAACGTGTGACAGAAAAACAACTTTGATGAGACATATACTTGATTACCCAGGTAACAGCTTTTTTCATTAGTGCTGTGACTCCTTTCCTATATCTTAATGACAAAGGAGTTTGAAAATTTAAATTCATACTTAAAAAACTAAATATAGTGCCTGAGATGCTTAAAATGTATTCTATGGATTTGCATAGCTAAACTATTTGATCATTTTTTTGTTTGTTCATTTTATTTATTTGCTTTAAACTTGGAAAATTGCTATCTGTAATTTTAAAAGTGCAAAAAGATTCAAAAAACTTCTTGTGCAAGTTTAATATCTATGGGCAGACTTCAGCTGATAACAAAAAACATTCTGGCTCAGTATGCATGTCTACTGTCTCCTACTTTTGGGGGGAATCAGGAAATGTTTTGAAGACATTCAGAAGCGTGCAAAGGTGCCCTAGTAACTACTTTAGGATTTTTCATTAGTAAAATCACCCTTAATAAAAAATTTGTTTTACTCTTTTTCAGCATTTATTTAAAGTTTCTTTTGTTATGTCAGGTGCTAATTCAGGCTGAAGTATAGCGATTGGAGACCTCTAAAATCCTCATTTCTTATTACATATAGTGGAGCAGGTGAAGCAGGAAAGTGGACATGATTTTCTTTTGAGCTCTAATAGCTGATATTCAGGGACTAAAGAGCCTTTACAAGGAAAGTAGTATTACATGACATTTTGAAAATTACTTTTATAATTAACCAAAGAATAAAGAAAAAATAATCAAAGGTAAAATGGAATATTGTCTATGTAAGAGAAAAACAATGCCTTGACTGTATATAGTAAATGGGCAAACAAAATTGTATAGAACCAGTAAACTGTGAAATCTATAAGTATGTATCTTAGAAACCCTAACATTTGAGGTAAATGTGTTGAATGAATGACTTACTGAAGTACATTAAAAGAAATAATGGTCCAGATGTTTCTCTCACTGTAGGCTGTAACAGTATTGTCATAATTATGCAATAACAGGCAAAGCAAAAGCAATTTAAGAGGTTGGGCAAGCTTTGTCTCTTGCATTTTTATCAGCTCACCCTTTAGTTTGTACGTGCAAACTTGACTCACAAAATAAAGCTTGCCAGAACACTTCTGTTAAAATTATTGACATATTTTGTGAAGTTAAACAGTGAAGCCTGTCTTCACCTGTCCTCATCCCAAAAATTTCTAGTTCATCTGTATTCATTCCATACAGCTAAAAGAAATATGATAGAAAATATTCCAGAAAGAAAAAAGGGATGGCAAAACCTCCCCCCCCCAATGCAGAAGGAATTTTATGTCTAGATTAAGGAGTTTCTAGGATAAATTTGTTCAAGTCAGGCAATTCAAACCAGCTGTTGGAGAAGTTCCTCTTGTGACCATCTTTACACAGCTGAATGTGTTTTCTCAGCAAATTTTCCTCTCAAGTTAGGCAAATTTTTCTGAAACTTCATACAGACACACACATCTATTAAACTCCTGTTTTTGTGCATGTGTTCTGTGTGTGCTCTTCAACTCATATGGAAATAGCTTAGTCGTGAGGATGGCAAAGTGAGAAACGGCTGTGGTGGTTATCCTAGGCAGTGAGCAATGCAATACTTGTGCTGGCAGCAGCCAACTTGGCTTTGGTTAATGCAAATGTGAGTGTCCAATAGCCTTTCATAGGTTGCAGCCTAAAACCTGAGAAACTGTTACAAAACCATTCCTCCTGTTTCTTTGATCAATTCAGTAAAAGCCTGTGACAGTGACAGACAAAATAGCTGCTAAACTGCAGATCCAGGTGAATTCTTACCAAGCCGGTCTGAATGTAAATCTCTGCACATACATTTTATTTATTTGCCTCTCTGCATATCATAGTACACAATTCCCTTATGTATTATGTTGCAATAGGTTTATCCTAATTGGACTGTTGGAATCCTCAAGTCTGTATTTAGCAGGTCCTCAGAAATGATGTCAAATAATCCTCTACCAGTGCTTTCTCTAGGGAAAAAATTCACATGTTTTCTGTGATGATTAATCTTTTAGACAACAATAAATATCTTTTATATAGGTGCAGAGTGACGGAACTCTCAAATATTCTTCCCAAAAGGGATAATTTCATTGAATCCTCATTTTAAGTAGTTAATTATAGAGTAACTGATGTGTTTCTCACATAGGTTTTGCTACAGAACCATTCTTCCAGACTATATATTCCTGATGCTAGATTCTTTTTGTGCATTTTTGTATGTACTAATGAAGCAAGGCATATGCAGTCACAGTCCCTAGCTCTAAACATAGAATTATAGAACATGTACCTCCAGTTCTAATTCCATGCTGAGATTCAGCCCAATTTGGCAGTGTGATTACAAATAGCAAGTAAATTCTTAACAAGTTCATGAAATTTGTGGAAGGTAAGAGGAAACCTACTTTGGTGTCCGTTGAAGAGAAGTGTGTTTTTGAATTAACTTGAGACAACTTGTTAGAACAAATAACTGAGAGACAAACAATCCATTCAAACCTTGGCATAATTACATCTGCTTCATGTAGATTTAATTGTGTATTTCTATCTTCATATGAGCATATGTACAAATAAAATTGTGTGTGTGTGTGAATGTGAGAGAAATGGATTATTCTGCTATGTTGTCATTCTATCTCATATGATTCAGTTTTGTCCTTCACACGACTGTCCCAAAGATTGTTTCATTTTTTTCCAACTATCTACTTTTCACAGTATGTGTTTTTTAACATAGTATCATGTTTGTGCTTCGACTCAAAGTTTGATTGTATTTTAAGGATTGTTTTATTAAATTTTTCCTCTCTGATTTTTTAATGTTCCTTTTTTTTTTCTGCTGTGGTGTGTACTTATTTTTTCCATCTACACTGATTTCAGAATCCAAAATCCAGAATTCCAAATTAGTGTTAGAATGAGGTAAATTCTCCAGAAAGGCAATACAAGCCAAGAGAATACACATGCTAAGCTGCCTTGTACTTCCCAGTGGGAAATGTTATATCCAGGGGTTTGTATGATGCAGCCTGCTAAGAGTAAGGTTCTCACCTCATTGATGAAATGTCAATTTTGAGTCACTGCCTAGCAGGCCTTAGGCAGTGACTCCCAGACACCCTGGCTGGCTGAATGTTCTATTTTGTTCTTGGAGAGGCGGGTACCGGAGCTGCCTTTGCCTTGGCTGTTTTGTGAAGGCTAATGACTTTGGCATGCCCTAGCCATTATTTAAACACAACTTTGAGATCAGGCTCCTCAGCTTTGCTGTGCTTAGTTTCAGGATCCTAATGAAGCTCAGACGAAAATTGGGTAGATCTGATCAAGGGAGCTCCCAACATGCATGGCAGAGGAAATAGCACTATTTGCTTAATTTAAAAGTCAAGATAGAAGGGGAATAGCAGGCTGGGGTAGGCCAGCCATTGCACAAGGCTTCTGGGTGATGTTCTTGTAACCAGGCACCTGCAAGTGTGTGTTTTATTCTATGCACATATGTTCATATGCACATATATAGGGTGTATATATTTATATATAATGCACCAAAACATATTCAACAGCGCCAAAGCATAAACCTGAGCACTGGAAGTCAACTACTTGTCAAACTGTTAGAGCAGTCAGTGGTGTGTTTTTGACCTGGGTCAATCAGTATTCTCCTAAACAATTTCTAGGCATGATTCAGGACTAAACACAAGCCCAGGGGCCATTACCAACAGAAATGTAAACTGCCTATTTAGTTTGGATGTGGTGGTCTCATATTGGGACTGTCATCATTGTCCAGGGTCTGCCTAAATATTGTCTAGTTGTTTTGTTTTTTCTTTTTAATTTGGTTTTGAAGGTCATCACAACAAAGTGCTCTAGAAAAAAGAGGTAGCACTGCAGTGGAGGGACAGCTTGGGACTAAACATGGAGCAGGTTTTTTTTAAGTCAGGTGTGTCAGAGGGGAAAGCATTGTGGACACATCAGAGACAGGAGTAGAGCTTTCCATTCTAATTAGGAGCTGAGAAACACAAGATGGGGAAAAGCAGATAAGCTCTACTGGAGTTTAGAAAGCAGCAACATGTTATAACTCTGTAGGCAGAGGATATTCTCCTTTTTTCATCAGTTTCATTAGGTTGTGTCACAAGGAGGAGCTTGATTTGTGAAAATATGCTATATAAACAAAACCAATCTGCAGAATTGGCAAGTTTGTGCTTGTGTCTGTTGGCAGAAACCACATCTTCAAAGAAAGAAAACTTATAAAAGTATTTCCAGAGTTGGGGATGCCTTTTCCAGAAGTGATAATGATAGAGAATATAGGAAGACAGAATTTACATGAAGGCTTTTAATTAAAACCAAATGAATATTTATAATTATTCCCTGAACTTCATGGCAACCTATGATTTTCTTTTTTTGTCAGTGAAGTAAGGGAAAAGATGGATTTTGCTTACTAATTTGACTAAATAATTCATACCCTTACTCTGATTTACCAGTGTTGTTTTACTGATAGAAGATATGCACTTTGTAATTTAAATGGTTGGTGGTATGTTTTAACCTTACACTGGTATTATACAAAGGAAGAGGCTGGGTGTTCATTTTGGGAACAGTTCTAATTTCACTCAGTTTACATTTGATTTTATATGTAACCTGTCTCTTTCTAATTTATATCTTTTCAGATATATAAACAAGATGATGGATTTTTAGAGCACTTAGTGCCTTTTCCTTCCCATTGACACTGAGTACTGCACAGGGCTGAGTCCTAGGAAGAAGAGTGCCATCTTGTAGTCAACTGAAGTAGCAAGGAGAATTTTGATAGGATTAAGGAAGAAGTTTTTTGGGCTGAACCTAGCTGTTTTTATGAAAAAGGGCACTCTGCTCCAATGCACTTCATCTTGGAGTCAGTCATAGCTCAGGGGAAAGCATGCTATTTGCTGCAACAGTGATATATGCCAAGGCACAAATATATGCCCCATCTTCTGCTGATGTAAAGGCTTCTGGAAAGGTCTCCTGTTTAGATACTAATCAGACCAAATAAATAATTAATTGTGACATGGTCATTGTCTTGGGTTATAGGCCTGTGATCAAAACAATTTGAAGCACTGCAATGGGAAGAGGGGGAAAAATATGTAGTACAAAACATGATTTTTATCCAAAGTCCCCAAACCAGCTCTTCCCCAGGAATGTGAAGTTTTAAATAAATGAGCAGATATGAGGACTCAACGTCACCTCAGTTGAACAAAATGGAATAGAAGGTCTGTCTTTATGTAATGAAATCAAGACAAACAGCAATAGGAAGCAAATTATTGAATAATAAGGTCACGGTTTGTGCTGGGGAGCATTCATGCTTTGTGCAGAAGCTTCTATCCTTCCTATGGCAGTATAAAGGATTTCTTTACACCTTGGTGTCCAGGGAGTTTCTTATTGTGTGTTAGAAGAAATGGTAAACATAAATTA
Source organism: Athene noctua (assembly GCF_965140245.1). NCBI lineage: Eukaryota > Metazoa > Chordata > Aves > Strigiformes > Strigidae > Athene > Athene noctua. The sequence continues at coordinate 68,287,214 of NC_134037.1, read as the reverse complement.
ACAGAGACAGTAAACTCTTATTTTCTACTCCATGATATGGGTGGAGACACAGTAAAAATCCTCTCTCTGAATTCAGAGAGGAGATGAACATAAATAAACATTATTTGTAATTATTTAGTGATAAGAGAGTTTATCATGGTCCTGAGAAAGAGGACTCCAAGGCAGATTTTGAGTCAAGTATTCTCAAGAAAGAAGAAAAAGCTTGCTAGGGTACCAAGACAGTGCTCTGCTCCAGACATTTTCATGGCATGGCCAATTGTACTGCTGATTGCCAGCAAACTCACAAGTGGTTTCAAGGGGTAATGGTTTTAAACTGAAAGAGGTAGATTTAGATTACATGTAAAGAAGAAGTCCTTCACTATGAGCGTGATGAGACACTGGAACAGGTTGCCCACTGAAGCTGTGGCTGACCCCTCCCTGGCAGTGTTCCAGGCCAGGTTGTTCAGGGCTTTGAGCAACCTGGTCTAGTGGGAGGTGTCCCTGCCCATGGCAGGGGGGGTGGAACTAGATGATTTTCAAGGTCCCTTCCAACCCAAACCATTCTGTGATTCTATAATTCTACGATATTTGTATATGCATGTGTACGTATCTACATGAATGGATAAGGAGTTTTATCACCAAATAGAGACATCTAAGTTACAGTTCTTCTCACACTAAGCTTATTGTATAGCTAATAGAGAAAAAGCAAACACTTCAGAGAGTGATTTAATACACCTAAATCTGAATCACCCTTTGAAAGTATATCTGCACTGACTAGGAAGACCTTAAAATGAATAAAGTTATATACCTGGAATATGAAACTCTCCTGAGTTCCTTCTTCCTCTTAAACTTTTCTTTAGACAGAGAGAAATAATTTTTCCAGTTCTCAAAACCTGTTCAATTTCAGAAAAAAACCCCACCTATCCCAAATCAAACAAAACTAGAAAGAAAAAAAATGAAGCAAAAAACCCCAAACCTTCCAAATTACCACAGCTTAGACAAATGGAAATGTTTGTTTAATGGTTAGTTTTTAATAAGAACATTAAAACATAATTAATTCACATTTTGAAAGAAAAAGTTTTCAAAATAAATTAAGAATCTAAGCAAAACATTAAAGTATCCTTGAAATAGTTTTCTCAAAGTATATTTGCCCTTTTAAAACTGATCTTTTCTTGAGGAAAGTTTCACTTCTTATCACGTCCTACAACAATTTTTTTTCAATAAAATAATTCCTGACTGGAGTCTACTTCTAGTCATTTATTTTACTCTGCTGTAGTGTGATATTTCCATTCTCTGCAATGCTTCCTGTTTTCATTGCAATGGTTATGAATTTATCAGTTCTGCAAAGATTTATATGTAATCATGTATTATGAGACAGTTTCCCAAAATGTGATATATAGAGCAGCAGCTTCAAACTATTGATGTGGAAATGTTTATTTAAGAGTTTAATATTTCTGCACAGGCCATTAGTAGTCATTCCTGCCTGACTTTATGAAAATGCTTATATTCCAGGCGTTACAGCTGGAACAGTATATCTGTGTGTAGAAAGGTGCTGGGGTAGAAAGGGGAGAGCCACCACGGCAGTGGCTGTTGCTGGTCTGGCGAGAGGTGGTTAATGCTGATAATTGCCCTGTGCTCTCAGGGAGGCTGGTGGAGTCTGAGAGTGGGGAAGGCGTGGTGGTGGGCAGGAGGGAGTCCTGGGCTGCAGGAGCTGAGGAAGGAAGCAAACTCTGGTGTGCAAGTGCTGATACGAGAGTAAGGTGGAAATATGGAGGTAGGATGTGCATTTGGGGATTTGCTGGTGGGATTTGCAGAAAGAGAGTAGAGTCACGGCTGCTTCTGCACTTTCACCAGGCTGGCACAGGTTGTATCCAGGGCTCCTTTTGCCACCTCTGATGGACATATATACAGATGAAGCTAGAGATTTAGAGAATACAAATTTAAGAAAGGTTAAAAACTCCTTGACATTTCAAATAAGAACAAAATATGACATAATTTCAATCAAAGATAGGAAGTGGCCTTAGTCATCATATATGGAATTTAAAGAGATACCTTTTAATTTATATCTGCATTTTGATTAATTTCAGATACAAGGCAATTGTAAATCCCATGGACATCCAGACCTCCAGTGCAGTGCTATGGACCTGTCTTAAAGCCATTGCCATTTGGGTAGTCTCCATGCTCCTAGCAGTTCCTGAAGCAGTGTTCTCCGAACTGGCCCACATCAATGACACGGATAATGCCACATTCACAGCATGCATACCATACCCCATGACAGACGACATGCACCCGAAGATCCATTCAGTGCTGATTTTTCTTGTGTATTTCCTTATCCCTCTTGCCATTATTAGTATTTACTACTATCATATTGCAAAGAGTTTAATAAAAAGTGCTCACAACATCCCTGGAGAATACAGTGAGCATTGCAAAAGACAGGTAAGCAATTTGCTTTTTACATCTCAATGAAAGATTTATGTGCTGTGTACACTTATAAATGAAAGTACAGGAACTATAACCTCCAATTTGTTGGATTTTGCAGATGATTAGTTCAGTTTTCACATGCATGAACTAAGCTGAGGATTATCTGAAAAATCTCCTTGTTTTCACAATTACTCAGTATTAAACCCAGTATGTAAATGAACATAAGCAATGAAAAATATAAATTCAATGCCATCAATGCATATTTCTAACAGGAAATGGGATCAGTATATCTGTTTGTATGTGCTGTTAGCTGTAAGCATTACTTGTGTCCTCACTGAGGAACAATGTTTTTGTAGTTAATGCTAGTGGCTTCACCTATCTTTATAGGCAGCCATTTTGGGAAGAAATTTTACCTGAACTTTTTGAGAATTCTTCCTGTTTTATTTGGGCTTGGAAATTAAAAAATAGAGAACATAGAGAAAATTTTTCTTAGGGGATCTTCTCAGGCCAAGGAGCACTGAAAATATGAACACAGAGCATGAAATGATTCTTTTTTTGGCTTTCTCAGATATTCTTTCTTGGATACAATTCTGAACTTGCACTTTTCTAATACCCTGTCTACAATAGATGCTATAAAACTTTTGGTATAGGTTCCGTATTCCTTCGAGACAAAGCATTTTAAAACATTGGATAAAGCCAGCTTCCCTGTAAGACACAGGAAGCAATAAGTAGGAACAGGCTGTTTATTAGCAGGAACATTTATATATACAGACTTTTACTTTGCTTTTGCAGTGAATGTACGTCAACTACTTTACAAGAGCATTAGTATTGATAGAGAAATATACTTATGCCCATTAAAACAATCTGGAAGGGCTTTCTCTGTCAATATTTTAGAAAATAGTTTTATACTCACCAAAATGTCCTTGCATATATAGCATGCACATATTCTTTTAAAAAGAAAGACCACATTCCCTCATGTCCTTTTTGCTCAGCATTTCATTTCTACTGTAGCCTGTTTCTTGTAAAAAATGCATACGTATTAGCACTTCATGTATTATTTTATTTTCTTGTGAAATATAGAGACTTTTGGCTGAACCCTCAGGATGGAAACAGTATTTAATTTGTATCACATTTCTGAACCCATATGTATTTTCAAAGTAAGAACATATTTTTTTCATTCTACTTTTTTTTTTTTTTTTCTTTCTTTTTGTTAATCTATGAGGCTCAGAAGCATAGAAAATTCTGGTGTACTTACATATCTCCCAGCAAGAGGAAGTAAATTCAGACTGGTGCTATCAACTCACATTTCTTTAGGCCATAGCATAAAAGAATAACATTCACACGGTATCTCTGCACCTTTTAGTCTGCCTTTGCAATCTGAGTGCAAATCCTACCAAACTGGAATGTTAAAGTTTTCCCATCTTTCCCCCACTGGTTTTGGTTTAGATAGAGCCAAGAAAACTACTGACAAACTTATTTCACAGATTTTGAAAACCTGTTAGAATAAATTAAATTGATTTTTTTTCAGAAAATTGAGCAAAGCCAGGAAACTTTCCTGCCTTTGCAAAACTTTGATACCTGACATACATAATAAATCTTTTGGGAGGAATATATGGAAAGTTTCTGCCTGTCTTTGGTGCTTTCTACCTGGCCAGTTTCTCTTCTTCTCTCAGTTTGGAACCACTGTGTAGGCTCATTTCCTGTCAACTTTTCAGCCACTCCTAATATCTACACTGTAATCCATTATACTTCAGCACTGCAATTAAGGTACATCTCTTTCATGTCGTTATTGAAGATTAACTGAACCTTTCACCTTACCCTGGAATTCTGATGCTTCAGATTGTGCAAGGAAGTTTTGGTGGTTTGTCTAGGAGAGAGGTCCAAGCTAAGACATTTCGGGCAAAATAATGGGATGCAAGTACCATTGTATAGCTAACACCCTAGCAATGTCTCTATATTTCACTCACAATGTCTCTAGATTTCAAAGCCAAGGGTTTCTAAATAGCTTTCTAATGAAAGCTGAGTTTCAAGCCAAGCACTGAGATCTCATCAGAAAAGGTTATGTTTCATGACATCCTTTGATGTGTGCTTTCAGGCTAAACGCCAATGTTTACTCCGGTCATGAATCACTCTTGCTGTGTATATCATATAGAAAGAGCAACCTTCTGTAACTACAAACAGATAGGATCTTGCACTGAAAGTAAACCAAAGGTGGGAAAGTAAATGAGATTGAAAAAGTAATTCAGCCCCTGAAGGAAGCATCTTTACTGGCCTTACTTATGATAGTTGTTAAAGCGGTTAATAAGCAAAATGCTACATGTTTTAATTAAGTCTGTTATGTGGAGCAGTTCTATTCATTGTTGTTCATTTGGGTTCTCTTCATCTTTTTAGATGGAAACTCGGAAACGTCTGGCAAAAATTGTTCTAGTTTTTGTTGGCTTCTTTGCTCTCTGCTGGTTTCCTAACCACGTGCTATACATGTACCGATCTTTTAAGCACAATGAGATTGATCCGTCGACAGGACATATGGTTCTTACCTTAGTGGCCCGAGTGTTAAGCTTCTGCAACTCTTGTGTCAACCCATTTGCACTGTATTTTCTCAGTGAGAGTTTTAGAAGACATTTCAACAACCAGCTTCGCTGCAGGAGGAAAGTTCGGCAAGAGAGATCTGCCAGCTACTTGCGCAACTCTTCTGCCATTCAAATGGCTTCCCTGAAAAGCAATACCAGGAACACAGTGACTAGCATGACACAACTGAATGGGCACAACTTGAAACAAGAAATGTCGTTATGATTTAATAGGTGCGATTTTTGACTGTGGAACACACTTTTCTCCCGCAGTTTGTAACTCACTTTTGGCTCTCATGCTTAGACCATCTGAGTTCTCTGAACAGAGGGTCTGTTAAAGTCTGCCCAGTGTGAAATTGTTTCACACCTAGTCTTACTTTTAGATAGAAATGAAGAGTATGTTTTCTTGAGAAAACAAAGCTGTCTGGCTTCATATTGTATTTTAAAGGAGATTATAATATATCTTTAACATATGAGAATGAAAAATAATGGTTTGAATATTAGCGTAGCTCATCTAACATTGCTTTAAAAAGTATAGATTTTCTGATCTGAAAAATATTTTTAACTGAGTATTGATCCAAGCTTATGTCTTTAATAGATTTTGATGATTTTAGCTGTGCTGTGTGTACAAGCATTGTTCATTAAGACTGGTAGGCATTTTTTGACCCAGTTAAGGAGCTGTTGCAGTATGGATTCTAGTTTCAAATTAAAAAATATTCAAGTATCGAGTGCCAGATCTTTACCTCATTTCGATCTGCCTTGTTCTTTCACTTTGACAGACATACATGATGAGAATTTACTTTTTGGTGTTCTGTTTGCTGTTGAGGTCAAAAGTTTACCTGCTAAAATTACATTCTTTTCATGATTACACCGCAAAAGAAAAGTGTTGTACACAACATGCATGTCTCTGGAACTCAGTGTCTGAAAGCTCATTTCTCTGATTTGTTAAGTCTATGACATCATTGGTTTAGAGTGTCTACATGCTTTATATTTGCTACTACTAACTAATTTTGCTGATATCAGTACACAGCTAAGAAGGAGGCTACGTGTAATGGGGTAGCTGAACATTCAAAGAGGTAAAGTTCTGAGTGGCTTTTTCAGAGAGGGTCTGTGGCAAAGCTTCGTACAGCTCAGAGCAGTCTCAGAGTGCAGAACACAGATTACTACCAGACAAAACCAAACTGAAGGAAGTCTTGCAGGAACACACCTAACATACTCTGATCGCTAATGATCATCCAGCCCATGGGACCAGACAAGTTCTAGTTTGAAATAACCCCCAAGAAATGAAACATATGTAGCATTGGTTGCTCAGTACCAGATGTTTCCTAGATTTACTCTTCTTGCACACACTGTTTACCAGTCTAAGCAAAACCTAAGTACTATTGAAAATCTCAGCTTTAAAAGACTCTTTTTCTTTTCCTGAAGGCCCTTGTGCATAAATAGTCAATGCACTTCTGAAAACCCTAACTGGACTGCCTAAAAAAAGGATTTACAAATATATTTTGTGAGTCATCCCAGTGCCAGGGACATTGCACATTTGTCAGTATTCCCAGGAGTACATTTTCAAGGTATGTGGTCAATGCAAAGCTGGGATTAAAACAGCAGAGAATGGTGGGTGAGGCTGTAGCTACCAATTACCTTCCTGTCCAGAATGAATTTGCTAGGAGAGCTTATTGCTCTCCCTTTTCATTCACACTCTTCTTCTGGGGATACCTTATCCAAGACTTGCAAAGCTGTCCTTCAGACCAAAAGAAAGCAGTTCAGCTTTCAAATGCCTCATTTTGCTTTTTTTTTTACTTAAAAAAAATATTTTTATTTTATTTTTTTTCTTTTTAAAAAATCAGTTCATATGTCAACACAGGGAGTCAAGTAGACACAACGACTGAAGTCTGTTGCTGCAAAAACTTATGTAAGGCTACCCATATAAAAGTTTCTAATCTGTCTCAGGGCTGCACCAGCTCTTGCTAAAAGAGCTGATGGGGTTGGTGCTGATTATCCCTCATACAGCTGCACGCTGTCAGACTAATAACCATTCCCCAAGCCAGGTGAGAGGTTAGCTGGGGCAGGGTCTGTTCTAGGTCTGAGGTCCAAAGAGGAGATACTCACAATGCCCTTCTTAGAACAGACAGTAAAGGCAGACTACTTGTGAAAGTAGATTTTTATGACTAGTTCATGAGGCAAATATAATTTTAAATATATTTTTCTTTCAAATGGGGTGGAACTGCTCCAGTGTAGATCTATCTCTGTCACAACACTGTAGCCTGTACTTCTTCAGTGACTTCTCTAAGGTGAACAGTAGAAAGTACACTAGAAATTGAGACTGGATTTCAGAATTAGTTGCCAGTCTTATAATGTCAAAAGCTGAAGTGCTAATGCAGTGTAGCAGTTTACAGTTCTTTTTGTCCTTATTAATGCACTTGCTGATATTTAGTTCTATTTTGTAACTCTGTGGAATGAGCTGAAGTTCAAAATTTCTTTCCCAGTTCCCCTACCTTCAAGGTTAGTTATATCCCTGCCCCAATTTTTAAAGCAACAAGAAGGTATATCGATGTAATCTGTAAGTGATTTCGGGTAATTACGTGAAAAAAATCCCCAATTGTTGGCACTCGACAGGGAAAGTAACAGATTGAAGGTCTGAATGTCAACCACCATAGTCCAGCTGGTGAGATCTATAGTATGTGGTGTAGACAAATTTGTGTGCAGTGTTCAAATGAGAAAACTTATGGAGTTCAGTGTAGACCAGCTCCATACTGCCTGCCCTAGCAGACTGCAGTGGCCCTGTGGCTTCAGTGGCTCCTTGGAAGACTTTACGCCAATGAGCAGATTGACGTGAACTTGTAAATCTATCTGTAATAGTTTAAGAAATTGTCATGCATAACTGCCTAACACTGCCTCATCCTTCTTTTTCTCCATTTTGCCTCTTCTCTCTTTCCATGCCTTAATTCTGTGTGAGCCCACATGTTCTCAGAACTCTGCTTTAATTTTATACAACTGATTCTTCCTGGTTGCCAGTCAGAGTTTTTGATTCTTCTCTTCTGATCAATCTTGAATCATTTTTACTTATGGATATTTTACACCCATAAAACAAAAGCTTAAATTCTTCCTTTCTTAGTGACTGTGATCAAGTTTCCCTCTTATTTCTTCTTTTTTTTTTTTTTTTTTTTCAGTTCCCTGCTTCTCATTTTGTTTGGCAATCTCTCTACACAGCATAATTTTTCATAGGACTTCTAAATCCATTGTGGTTTTTTATTTCCTGAAAACATTTGTCTGATGTGGACATTACCAGATGATACAGGTATCCTACCAGAAAAATAATCTAATTCATAGTAGATTTGATGCTTGTGTTTAATTCATACTCTTCGCTCAGTGTCATAAATTGCTATGTGTGGTACGGACAGCATGAGTCTGCCTTCTGGCAGAACTGCAGGCTACATCCTGTGCTTTTTCATTGTGTGGGGAAGGTATTCCCAGGTAGATTATAATTCCCTTTTGTCAGGAAATCAGCACAATTCTGTTTCATTATTACCCAGGGCTAAAACTCAGAGCCTGTTTTCAGTAAGTAACCTAAATTGTGTATGCCTGCTCTCAAATTCTTGTAGTATGGTGTGGGGGAAAAGGTCTCGAGATTTACTAGCTGTATTGCTAACCCAGTATGCACATTTTGGAAGTGTCTGTTTACTGTGCTTTTGTACACATTGTATATAAATACAGATGTATGTATGATGCTGTTCCCAGAAAACACTGCTTGCTAACAATTAAAAAAATGATTGTAGAATGCATTATATGAAGTATTTTCTTCTAACTGTAGTCAAAGAAACAAAGGAAATTTGTAAAGGAGATCACATCAGCTTTTTTTTTCAGCTTATCAATGATCTATAAGATCATTAAAATATATGCCAAAACAGTTGTTAAAATACCATCTGATTCTTTTTTTTTCTGTTATGAAAGCTTTCTTATTTCAGAAACATAAATTCTTGTCTATCTTCCTCTCCTGAGTTTTGAGTTGGTGTCTTTCAAAAATATTTTTGCAATGCAATGACTGAGAGAGCTACCAACTCTTCTCACAGTCTTTGAAAAATGAGAGAATAGGTTTCCTCCGTGTAAGACTTTTTTTTTTTTTCTAGACTAGAGCTAGCACAAAATAAGTCTGATAGCATCTTGTGCCCCCACCCTGCCTCTAATAGAAACATTGCAATGCCGAATCCTGAAATATCAGTATGGTTAAATTCTCAAAAGACCTGAGGTACTTCATTTAGCATTACATTGTGAAGAGATAACTGTCTTCAACAAAGCCAATTTGGTTACAGTACAGAACAATGTCTTTACTTTTTGCAACATACCTGCCCCATAGATATTTTTCTTAACCCAGTCAAAACAGATTCACAGAAATACAAGCACGAGAAGAGTCAATTTGGGAGTAGGAGAGAAAAATGCTTTCTCATAACTTAAATGGACTTAAGTTGAAAATTTGCAGTGTTTATTTCCAGTACTATTTCTTTCTTCACTTATTTCTAAAACAAGAGTCTATTGCAAAATAGTCCGCCTTTCAATGATATCACAGCTCAACCTCACAAAATTACTGGATGCCTTTGAAAATCCACCTGCATGTTGGTAGTACTTGCAACAATCACAGAGCTCTAGCTCTACATGGATTCTTGGTGTTGTCTGCTACTGGCTTATTTCCCCTTTGTGGTACTATGAGGAGTCTTCTCATTCTACTCCCTACAAAAGGCTAGAGGGGCCCCAAGCACTGTGCCAGAATCGAGTATGGGAGGAGGGAGAATGAGAACAAGGATAGACAAATGGTCTTTGCTGGCTGAAAGATTGCCAGCATGACTACATTTCAGTAAACACGGTCTGAAAGCATAAAAACTTTAATAGATTAGGGATTCCTTGGAATCTAGATGAGAGAGAAAGACATCTGAAAATGTGCATGCTTTAGCTCAAGAGCTGTAGCTTCCCAAAGAGACAGAAAGCTTTATATTTCAAGCCATGGAAATATACAACAAAGGTAGAGCCAAGGACAATTCACAAGTACACTCAGACACTTCCGGGATTGGTGCTGGTTCAGTGGAGTTAAGGGGGAAATCTGATGGAAAACTTCACCCTATGCTTTACATTACAGTGCATTTTTCAGCTGTTAAACTGTCAGGTCGGCACCAAATGTATATTTCTTAGCCAGATATGCTTTTGAGTTCTGATTTCATTCAGACAATTGTCTAATTCAGTTTCGACAAGTTGCCTTCATTTCTAATTGTTTCTGACTTATTTCTGACTCCCCATTCTATTGCTATCTTGATGACTAGCAATAATGCAAAAGAATTCTATTTGCTTTCAATTAACATCCGTTAATGGCCTAATACAAAATTAATACAAAAATGGCAATATACTGGAGCCAAAAATGTGTTGGGTTTTGGTTTTTTTTTTTTTCCTTTTCTCTTTCTTTTAGGGGGTATAAATGAGGATGTTCGGTGTATGAGATAAATTAAAGAAGTTAAGATTTTGTATTACAACTTGATACACTTGGTAAATTTCTATAGTATTGATTTTGAACAGAACAGGTTTAATATTTGGCCATACTTGACTAATCTGGTGAACTGTTTTTAAATTGTCAGGAGGGATTCTTTTTACTTTATTCTTCAAAGCAGGGAAGCCATTTGTGAGTCCAAAGCTCTGTGTCATTACCAGCTCAGTACATTATGGATTCTCCTTGTACTGCATGTTTGATTCAGAAGGCAGTTCTATCGAGTGAACACAAGAAGATATTAATGTTTTCTCTGTCCCAGGAGGGATGGTACCATAGTTTAGCTGGTCTTAAACCTTTATGATTCTGAGCTGCTCCATGAACCAGTCTGTATTACTGCTGCCCAGTGCCTATAGACTACATTTCCCATGCATTTCCAACAGTCTGTCTCCAGCAGATCCACTGTGTACAGATGGGCTGCATCTTTCTCCCTTAGCTCCCATAAAGCTGGAGGGTCCCGTCTACATGGCATCAAAGACAAGATATCCTTGCTGACATCAGCAATTTTGCAAGATCTGTCACGTACAGCAGACAGCCCCTCCAGCATTTGTACCATGTAGCACTTACGTGCCTGTAACGTAAGCTTCTTCTCACATCAGTCCTCTCAGCATCTTCTCATTTCATGACAAAAGCTTGTAGCAGCCAGGTTCTCACAGTAGCTGGGAACTGAAAAGGCAGAACAAGAAAAGGATGAAAGGTAGATGTTTTAGCTGTATCCTATACCTGCTTGTCCCTTGCTTATATGCCTAGTGGGAAACAGCTCCACCACAGGTGAACACCTTTGGAAAGCTAGCTGCGCTTGATGTAGCTGACTGTGGTCCATCTGAACTACTAACAAAAATGTTGTATATATTTTAAGCATAAAAGGCAAGTGCCTAAGAGCCTCTTGTGTCTTCTCTCAATGCATTGTGACTGTCTTTTCTCTGACTGCAAACCCCAGACTAACATGAAACCTATAAGCATATCCCAAGATTTGTCTCCTGTTGCCAAAACTCTTTGCAGCACCTGGCCTCGACAACTCACTGTTGCCTGAGTGCCATGACTGTTGTTGTCGGAGCACCCCTATTCCTGGTGGCATGTACTGTCTCTTGGCTTTTTGCGGCGCTCTGCATAACCGTGCACGGCCCTTTTCCCCAGCTGAGCTGGGGAGTGCATTCCAGCCTTAAGTTATGCACAGCCTTGGACTGTATATATTTTAAGAGATGTGATAGTCTGGAGTTATACTTAGAGCTAAGGGTAGATGATCTCAAGACCATGAAATAAAATCAATACGATCTAAAAGCACTGCCCGTTCTAAAATGACAAAGTACCCTTGTATTTGAGCATCGCAATGGCTGAAACTAAATACTGCCAAGACCCCATCAACTTTGCTGGTCTGAGAACAGAGTTACCTAATTTCTGTAGCAGTGCACACACTTCAGAAAAGCACAGCGTATCTTTGGATGGGCTCATGAGTCTACAGCAGCTTCTCTGATCTGATCCTGTAGCTGTGGAGAACGGAGCTGTCAGCAGCAGAGAAAGTATCTGTAGAAGAGAATGCCAGCAACGACAAATATTACAGCTTCTACTGTGCACGAGCCTCAGTGAAATGCTTCTCCCATGTCTAGACACTGTTTGCTTTAATTTCCTCTCTATACAAAGACAGATGTATTCGCTATGTTTCATTATTACCACTTTCCTACAGATTCAGCAAAGAAAACCCAGGGACTGTAGCCGCGCTTCACTCAGTGAAGGAATGACACTGTTCTAAACCACCTTTGTACCCCCAGGAGACATATGTGCTCCTGTGCCTCAGTTTAACGTTATATCTGTGGTTGCTCTAATAGCCTGGCTCAGCTGCTGGACCTGAGCACTGACAAAGAAAAGCTAACATCATGGTGCCTCTCACTTGTGTTTTAGCTGAGACATCACTGAGGTTGTTATTACTTCTCAGACCACAAACTTTTCCACTCCCACAGGACTTCTCTTTATTCATTGCAAGGGTAGGAACGAAAGATAACTGTAAATCCAGCTTTTCCTAATTTTGGAAATCTTTGCTTTGCTACTGAAATAATGACCTTCTCCTGTGCTTTTCTTGAATGTTCTGTTTGTTTCAATAAAGGATAAACCCACAAAACCACTATTGCTCTGTAAACATCCAAGTGGCTGTGTCACCCCGACAGCTTGTATCACAAGAAATCAGGCTGCATTTTCCAGCATACTGGCCAATACTAACAACATGCTCAAGAACACATTTCAGTTAAACATCAAAGCTTCAAATCAGCTTATACCTGAGCAGGACTTAGCACTGTCTGACCAGAAAAGCAACTAATAAAGACATGTTTCCAAATAATATTATTAAAACTTGAGCAGATGAAAATTCATGGTTTGGCTCTTTTGCCCACAAATGCAATGCAGAGCAGACACTACGTGCGGAAGAGAGGAAATGGTCCTTTTACACAGTACGTATGGCAGGGCCAGCATGCTGATGATCACACCCTGTGAGATTCCCAAGTGGGCAAGTACGTGCTCAGAAGTTAACCAACTTCTCATCTCCTTTTCAAAGATGTAAAGATGTTTTATGATATTTTTGTAATGACAGTACCAGCTTGAATTAGGTTTTAAAAAAAGAGCACATTGCTATAGAGTTTTCTACCTTTTAACAGTGTGTAATCAAGCATTGAATGCTGCAGATCAATGATCATTTGCGTGGGAGGTCACAGAGTCCTGCCTTCTCTTTAGGAACATGCGTTAGCTTTCTGTGGCAGTGCTTGGATGTGTGGATGCAAGTGTGATCTGAGAAGTTACATGTATCAATATTCAGTGACATTTAGCTGCCAACAAGCAGAACTGTTGGCAATTCCCATGGCATTGTCAAATCTGCAATCAGACTGTGTAACTGGAGAAAAGAGATATAATAGAAGTATTTTTAAGCCTCATGTATGTAAGAAAATGAGAAGTAAAAGGAGATTTCCATTACAAAAAATAAAGGTTTTTTAGGTCTTAAAAAACCACTTATTTACTACACTAACTTGGTATCTTTCTGTCATTTGGCTCACCTGCAAAGCCTGATCATCATGCTGATCATACAGGAAATTGTTTTTTAAAATGTGTGTTGCTATCTTACAGAAATTTTGAAAATACAGAACGATCTCTGGAGAAAATAGCTTGATCTTAACAAGCTAGCCTAAATCCACATAGTACACATCTAATTATATTGTAGGAAATGTTAATCATGTAAGTAACGAATTGCCATTTAATTATTAACATTTCCTGTTAGACATTAAAAGTTAAGCAATTGCAACTATTGCTGACTTGAAATTTGACCAAAAATTCTTTAGAGCATAAGAAAGGCTATTTCTGCATACCAACTGTTTCTTTGCTACTTTTTGCCCTGCCGATTCTCCGTTGTCTCATACCTTATGTTGTCCCTTACATGGAGACCTAGAGAGAACAAGAAGATGCTTTCTGATCTAAGTTCTGTCCATGTAATTGACTAGTAAACTCAGATGCAAGCCCTTTAAAAGTGTCAGGAATTCCCTGAGAGAAAAATGATGGAGGGTAAGGAAACAGTCTGGCAAAATATCTCTGGGTGGATTTTTTTTTTTTTTTTCCCTCTTGTTCTTTTAAATTGACATATAGTTTATAGAGATGTTTGTTAGACTTTATTTCAAGAATGGAATAACTAGAAATCATGAGTTCAGAAACATTATTTTGGGCTCACACTGGTATAAGTAAGCACATTTCTATGGAGGGTTTTCTGTAGTAAAGAATTAAGTTGATACTGATGTTTCTAAAAAATTTGCTTACTTTCCTATTTATTGTTCCAATGGAAAGTTAAGGTCCTGAAATTTAGCAGGAATTTATGTATGTTTATTCTTGGCAGTGTAAAGCCATAGTAAATATATAGTAAAATAGAGATTGTTATATGACTATTTAAAAATTTTCTCAAATATATGCAAAACAGCCATACATTTTTTATTGATATTAATAGGAAATACATATCAATATAGAGAGGACAATAAGGTAGTTCTTCAGAGTGCTTGTGGATTATAAATCAAACCATATGGGACTGAGTATTCATTGCACTACCTCAGCAATTACTTCAATTTCAGTGTAATTGTGTTCTAATTAAATTTTACTTTTAAAGAAAGGCTGCTAAAAAATTAAATCTTAAGAGCTTTATTTTTCAAGCTGAGCGCATGTTGGCAAGTGTTCATTGTGTTAAGCCTGTTAAAAATCCATTTATTCCTCTCATTTAGCCTCTGTAATTCCCATGGAAGCACAAAACCAACAAAGAATTGAAAACCAAACTCAGGTGTCCTGAGTGATGATTTTCACTAGGATTGTCTGAAAAATGGAAATTCTTTCCAAGAGAATAAATTATACAAAAAATATCAACATTTTTTTTCTTGAACATGTCACATTTTATGTGAAAAAAAAGTAATTTTAAGTCTATTAAGAAAAATGACAGTCCTGTTTGAATCTAAGCAAAAAGCAGAGAAAAATCAGATTTTATCCTTAATGCCAGAGATTTTCTGGTTTTCAGGAGAAGAAGAACCCAAACTGCCCAGTTCAAACTCTCTGGCATCAGTTTTAATTCTAGGGAACTGTTTGATAGTCCCCATGCAGAAATGATATGTGCAAAAGGTCAAGTTTTAAAGAATCTGTTGTTTTTACTAGAGAAACCCCTTCATATTTAGCTGAATTACACATTACTTTTATTTTAGGTACATCATAATTTGACTGAAAGGAAGAAAGTAAAATAGTTATTCCATCAGTCTGTCAGGTGATAATAAAGATATTTTCTGGCAAAGTATTATATCGGACACTGCACAAGTGAAGCCATGGCTCATCAGAACTCTTCAGCATGTTTCCAGAGCTGGCACAATGGCAGAACCAAGAGAAAGTTTTAATCAAAAGCAGTTTCCCTTCTTACTGAAGCAAAAAAGTATGCAGCAGATATGGACCTTTGTTAGACCTTTGAGACACATCAAACAGATTAAAATCTTTCCTTTTTTGTAAGTTGTCTTTCATGAAATCTTGTTGGATCAATGACTGTGCACAACGCTCATAATAAGTAAGAGAAAATGTTAAGTCCATGACTTTTTAATTCTCCTGTGTTTTCAAAAATATGGCAAATAAAGTGTGACAAGTGAGCAGAAAATACTATGGGTGGTGTAAACAATGGGAGAATGCTGATTTTGCGATGTATGTGTTTTGCACTTTCTTTGCTAGGAGACAAATAGCTTTAGAAAGATACAAAACCCACAGAGCTATACATACATAGCAGAAAAGCAGAATACTTCTCATACATAGCTGATACTGCTGAGTAGATGTTCCCACAGGCCTGCTGAAGACTTCTGTGCCTTTCAGAGAGTGTGTTGCCTTATGGAATTGGTCAGAAGTGGGGAGAGCTAAAAGCACAGGACTCGTCAGGGAAATGGACTTGACAACACCCCACAAAACCAGATCAGTGTCAGTCTTTGGATAAATCAATGATATTAAATATTAATTTAATGTCAATAAAGTTTATGTAGATGTGAACAGTGCGCTTCATCTGACTGTAATTATTCATCCAAATATAGGCTAGACATGTCTTCCAGAATTAGTGCTTATTTTAATTACAATTCACTCCTAGTACAGGTGTGTAATTCACCTTCTACAGAGTGTGTTGCACTGTAGATGTTTATGTCCTCATTCAGAGTAATACACGGCCTGAATTCCTGAATGTTTATACAGTCCTGCCACTAAAAAGAAGCTGTTTAATGGGCAGTCACAAATGACCACACTCTGGTTTCTGTACACAGTCCTCCTTTCTCATCATAATCATCACAACTGTTGAAAAAAAAAAAAAAAAAAAAGAAAAAAGACGGAAATCCTTCCTGCTGTTTAAGACTCAATAACAGAACACGATAATCTGCAAATAATGGTGTTCTGCAAGGAGAGAAAGGCATAACCTCTGTAAAACCAGTAATGAAAGCAGAAGCGGTTGGGTATCTCAGAGAACATGAACATAGTGCCTGCTTCACTGACTGCCCTAAACAATAGCTCCCTTCCATGGCTGGAAAAGACAGTTTGATCAGTCCTGCAAACATTTGTGCACAATTCAATAGCTACTCAGCATGTACAGCAAGTTGGGCATTACACATGTGTGCTACAGTGGCATGTTGACCCAGAAGGAATAATTCCTCTGACAGGGGATGGGGAAATATCACAAAAGAAGATAACAGGAAGGTACCATGAAGAAGCTCCTGGTTTCCAAAACCAGGAGATGTTACTTTGGAAACCTGACTTGGTTTCAACTGGGGTTTATAGTCCAGGGGGAAGTGGACATGTACTTCAAGGACCTCACTGTATTTTCTTTGGGTGTGGGGGACTATAACAGCTAAATGTCATATATGTATTTGTACATCTATAGGAAGATGCAATGGGTACAGTGTGGCGTGAACACAGAAGAGAAATCTGGCAATACATCCCTTACCAGAGATTTTGGACAGACATCACAGAATCACAGAATCATTCAGGTTGGAAAAGACTCTTGGGATCATCGAGTCCAACCATCAGCCCTACTCTACAAAGTTCTCCCCTACACCATATCACCCAACATCTCATCTAAACGACCCTTAAACACATCCGGGAATGTGCCCACCTCCCTGGGCAGCCTATTCCACTGTCTGACCACTCTTTCTGTGAAAAATTTTATCCTAATATCCAGTCTGAACCTCCTCTGTTGCAGTTTAAAGCCATTCCCTCTTGTTCTGTTGCTAATTACCTGTGAGAAGAGAGCAGCATCAACCTCTCTACAATGTCCTTTCAGGTAGTTGTACAGAGTGATGAGGTGTCCCCTCAGCCTTCTCTTCCTCAAACTGAACAGTCCCAGCTCCTTCAATCTCTCCTCACAGGATTTGTTCTCCAGGCCCTTCACCAGCTTCATTGCCCTCCTCTGCACTTGCTCCAGCGCCTCGACATCTCTCTCGTATTGAGGTGCCCAAAACTGGACACAATACTCCAGGTGAGGCCTCAGCAGTGCAGAGTACAGGGGGACAATCACCTCCCTACTTCTGCTGGTCACACTATTTCAAATACAAGCCAGGATGCCGATGGCTTTCTTGGCCACCCGGGCACACTGCTGGCTCATGTTCAGCTGCTTGTCAATTAGAACCCCCATATCCTTCTCTTCCAGACAGCTCTCCAGCCACACCTCCCCAAGCCTGTAGCCATGCATGGGGTTGTTGTGGCACAAGTGCAGGACCTGGCACTTGCCTTGTTGAAGCTCATCCCATTAACGCTGGCCCACCGATCCAATCTGTCCAAGTGTCTCTGTAGTGCCTCTCTATCCTCATGCAGATCAACACTCCTGCTTAACTTGGTGTCATCTGTAAACTTACTGATAATACACTCTGTGTCCTTATCAAGATCATTAATAAAGATGTTGAACAGAAATCGTCCCAACACCGAGCCCTGAGGAACACCACTTGTGACTGGCCACCAGCTGGATTTAGCTCCATTGACCACCACTCTCTGGGACCGTCCATCCAGCCAGTGCTTGACCCAGCAGACTGATCACTCATCCAGGCCATGAGCAGCCAGTTTTTCTATGACAATTTTATGGGAACTGTCAAATGCTTTCAAAAATCCAGGTAGACAATATCCACAGCTTTTCCCTCATCCAATAGTCAGGTCAGTCTGTCATAGAAGGAGATCAGGTTTGTCAGGCAGGACCTGCCTTTCATAAACCCATGTTGGCTGGGCCTGATCCCCTGGTTGTCCATTATGTGACTTGTAACAGCACTCAAGATGACCTGCTCCATGACCTTCCCTGGCACCGAGTTCAGACTGACAGGTCTATAGTTTCCTGGATCCTCCTTTCTGCCTCTCTTGTAGATGGGTGTCACATTTGCCACCCTCCAGTCCAGTGGGACCTCCCCAGTTAGCCATGACTTCAGGTAAATCATGGAAAGTGGCTTGCGAGCACATCTGCCAACTCTTTGAGAACCCTTGGGTGTAACCCATCCGGTCCCACAGACTTGTGTGCATCCAAGTGGTGCAGCAGGTCTCTGACCACCTTCTCTTCAACTGTGCTGACCTCAATCTGCTTCCCCTCCCCATCTCCCCTCTCCCCGCTCATGGGGGAGATGGAGTTTCTCTTTTTTCCTTTCAGTGGGCATTTCTAATTGTGTATTACAATGCCATGCACACACAAGGATTTTCCATTCTATCAGGTATTTTGATAGTTCGCACCATGAGAAACATCTGGACAATTTCATATGCTGCAGTTTGTGCTGTAGCAGTTAAGACAGATATTTTTTTTCTCTTCCTATTTAAATTCAGTAAGTTTTTCAGCTCCACAAGAGACAGGAAAAAACCCAAAGCCAGAAATTAATCTTTCATATAGTAATATCATGATAGAAATGCCTTAAAAGTAAAAAGGAGGAATATAATATTCTCAGCCTGTTTTTACACCCCCAGGCTATGGTGATAAATAACATTTTGCTTTTCTTCTCCTTCCCCATTCCTGTGGCAATGTTACTGTTGTTCCTTCTGGAAAAACTCCATGGTGCAAATAACATGATAAAACTGCTTTCTGCATGGTGGGACTTGAAGATGGAACATTAACTTGAAAAATCAGTGGTCCTCATAAGATTATAGTTTTATGGAGTAGGGAAAGGAGACATCTGAGACCAGCCTTTAAGTCTTAGGAGGTAATATATGATACCTCACAGTACTAACTTTACCTACAGAAAGTTTATGGTGCTTAAGAAGGCAAATTACTTAAACTCTCTACAGACTACTGTCTGTGAGGTACTGGGGGTTGTAGCATGTGCCAGGGTCTTGTGCTGGTGTGAAGCTGGTGGGCCCTGAAATTTAGGAAGTATCTAGTAATACAGACATATCTTTACAGCACCAGTATGCCTTTCAGGAAGAAAGAATACAGCATCATTGAGGCTAGTCTCTAAAACAGTTACCACATACATGGAGTTTTAGTAAAAAGGAAACTTCTCTTTTTTGTTATTATCTCAAAAAAAAGGTAGGTCTTTGTGGTAGGACCCTTACTGTGATTTGGATGAGCACTTAATTAGAAGTACAGCAGAGAGAGAGGAAAGTAGCTGAGAAGGTAGGTAAAAGGACCATAAAATACTATCATTTACTTTTAAAAGTAAATCCCAGCATCCTGTATTGACAGAAGAGATCTTATATTTGTTTTAAAAGCCTTACTGAAATAGGACAGTGCTAGCTCACCCTGAGCAGATAAAAGAAATTTCAAGGACAGATCATATCTGGAATAATTCTCAAACTATTGTGGAGAGCAAAAGCTATCTCATGTCTTCTTTCCAGTCTTTACATTCCAAAACTACCTGGTAGTGAGGTCCCTCAAAAGACTGAGAAGCATCAGGCTCTTGGTGCATGAATGTGCCTTTTGACCTGACTAAGGCAGCCTAACCTTGCTCCAGAAAATACAGCCTCAAGAGCATCCGTAACCACAGCATGTGCCTCATTGTGGCCATCAGCTGAGTGCTCTGGCATGAGGGTCAGCTTGTACCCAGGGCACTCAGACACGCAGGATGTGAAGGCAGCAACATGCTGGTTCTCTAGGCCCTCACGGGGCTGTGTGGGCAGGCTGTGTCCTTACACTTTCTACAACCATCTTCTATATTTTGTCTTAGGCACAGATTGGAAACTGTCGGTGGATATCGTTAGGGCAACGAAGCTGGTGCAGGGTCTGGAGCACAGGTCGTACGAGAAGCGGCTGAGGGAACTGGGGGTGTTTAGTCTGGAGAAGAGGAGGCTGAGGGGAGACCTCATCGCCCTCTACAGCTACCTGAAAGGAGGTTGCAGAGAGCTGGGGATGAGTCTCTTGAACCAAATAACAAGCGATAGGACGAGAGGTAATGGCCTCAAGTTGTGCCAGGGAAGGTTTGGACTGGATATTAAGAAGCCTTTTTTTACAGAACGGGTTGTTAGGCGTTGGAATGGGCTGCCCAGGGAGGTGGTGGAGTCCCCATCCCTGGAGGTGTTTAAGAGTTGGGTTGACATAGCGCTGAGGGATATGGTGCAGTTGGGAACTGTCAGTGTTAGGTGGATGGTTGGACTGGATGATCTTCAGTCTTTTCCAACCTTGATGATTCTGTGTGATTCTGTGTGATGTTACACCTCCCTTAACTCCCTTATATATGTACACCTGATAGTCATGGACTTCCTTTCCTATCTCTAGGTACAGAGCAGGAAAATGGGATCATGACTCATGACAAGACTTCAGACACACCCTTAACACACACACACAGAGGTACTGGTAAGAATTAATACTAATTGTCCTGATAAAAAGGATGATCAGCAGCAAATCTAATAAAAGATGCTAAATTCAATGAAAATATTTATGCATTGGCTTTATGGGCTTGTATAACTCTACTGTCCTAGTCATGTATCCAGTCTCATACATTTTTAAGGGGGGTTATAGTGCAGATCACTCCTAAGGTGTTCCACTGGTCCAACATGATGAACATAGCCATGGCAATTTTACAATGGTGGAGTCTTTTCCTGGCCATAAGTTTTAAGATAAGTGGTCTTCCATTTCATTTCCTCTTCTTTCACTGGCTTATCTATTTATCCTGCAAGTATGTGTATATGGAGTACCTTTGACAGTTCCCACTCTTTACTGGTACTTTTAGTATTAGCATAGTGAAACCAATGCTAATAAAAATAATGTCATGTTATCTAATTCTGAAGTCTGGGTGTAATGTTAGACAAATGTTTTCATTACATCCTACTCAGAATACCTACTTCATAACTCTTAATTCTTCTCTGTAAATGCTGATGTATAAAATGTTTGCTTTTTGTATACTCTGTGACCCTCAGTGGTTTACCATTCAGCATAATACCATGGTGAGGTTTGAGAGCCTGAATTTTAGCAGTCATACGGTTTATTTCTAAAATAACATTTTATAAACTCCTACTTACTGTCTCCTGTACTGAGCAGACAAGTATATGTACCATTAAATTTTATAGACATTAGTTTTCTTTTCTGGTATGAAACATTCTCCTTTTTTCCCCTTTCCCTATCTGGGCATGATAAATACAATCTTACTTAGAACAAAACCTGTTGGTCTAAACTACTCATCTTAGTATTTTTGATAAAACTGACAAAAGTGTGTTACTTGATTCTTCATTCCCTCCCTCTAAAACTGTTTCATCCAGCTGTTAAAAAGCATAAGAACAATATGCACAAAGGTGGTTATTATGTGAAGAAGAAGGGGAAAATCAAAACCCTAATCACT
Source organism: Athene noctua (assembly GCF_965140245.1). Lineage (NCBI taxonomy): Eukaryota > Metazoa > Chordata > Aves > Strigiformes > Strigidae > Athene > Athene noctua. The sequence goes on along the minus strand of NC_134037.1, from coordinate 68,265,468 downwards.
AGTTTGCATATATTAGCCTTAGTCCAATTATGCCTCTGCCCTAATGACTATATTCAATACCTAGAATGTATAATAAATAATTTGTCTCAGGTGGACCTTGTCTTTCTAAAAACTGTCAGCAGTTGCCTGGTTCCCAGACTTCATGTTCATTCAGCTGTTGGCATTTCTGTAATGACTGCCAAGAAGAGGGTTGATTAGTACATACTGCGGTAGCTTTTCTAATTAAGGCTTTTCTCTGCAAGGGTGTGAATTTCACATTCTGCTAGTAAGCCACAAAGGATTAGACTCTTTGTTGACACAGCTGAATGGAATTTGAGGTTATTTAATCCCCTAACGACTGACCCTTCAAACTTTTGCCGGTTCACTTCCCCAGAATAGTATTTCATAATATGCAACCTCAACCCTCATTTTTTCAGAACTTTTCAGAATAGTATTTTTAAGCAGAGTTGTAACTTTTTAACTAGTTCTTGGCAGATATCCTGGCTCTGCAGAAAATATAAGCTGGTTTGATGCAGGATTTTCAAAGGATTTGTGTACTTGGAGTTGACTAAATAGGTGTCCAAATGTATATATTTCTCTCAAGTAATTAATCCTCTAGCTGTTTACTTAAAGCCCACTTTTTTGTTATGCTGATGTTTCATCAATATAAAAACAGAGGAGACTTAAGCTTCTTGAGAGGAAAAGTCAACACTGCAAAAAGAGAAAAATTGTCTACCTTGGGCAAAGGAGTGCTTTTTTTGGTGTGTCTACAGCAGTGTGACTGACTGTAAGTAGCAATGGCTCAGTCCACCACTCATGAAGTGACAGCAACTCTGCAAGCCACACACAAAAGAATGGTCCTACTTGAAAGTATTCATGGAGTGCCCCATTTGGGGTTTTAGAAGTCGGGGAAACATCAGAATGGGTACTAATGAGATAAGCAAACAAGGACTTGAAACCTATGAGGTGAGTTTCAACATCTAAATCTTATTCTCTAGTATACACTATCTACCACTTTCTCTGGGGTTTTACAGTGAGTTTAAGTCTGGTAATCTGCAGTTAGCTTTCTGATTAACATGCATAGGATAGGCTTACATCCTACCTTCCATCTGAGTCCCATTTGGTTTACCTTTTCTAAGGCATGTGTTCCACTAATCTTGCCAGGGAAGCCAGTAATCCCAGCAGAGTGTGGACCACCAGCAGTTTCCACAGACTGTACTGAATCGTGAATCCTAAGTCTGAAACAAGACTTATCTGCTGGAACAAAGGTGACAATATGTTCATGACCATCTTGGCCTTTGAGTAAAGGACAAGAGTGAATCGGGGGGGGGGGGAGGAGGGAGAGAAAGTGATTAATTAACTTGCCAGCATTACCTAGAGTGGAGTAGGAGGAGGTGTTAGAAGTTAGGCTAGCAGTGGAAAGTAGGGAGGTGCCAAGAGGATACCATATGATAACAGGGATGTGAGAGAACACACAGAAAAGGCTGGGTTAGGCAGATAAGACCAAGCAGTGACTCAGGATCAATTAACTTGGAGACAAAGCACCACAGAGAGAAGAGACGGCAGGGAGCTGACTTAGGGGCAGCTGAAGCTACTCAGTATACGTGTCAGTAGACTGCTGTCACACATGCCTTTTGGCCACGCAGAAACTCTCACAGCTTCAAGGAAGATGGCTGCACTTATTGATGATGGCTCTGATAAAACTGTGCAGCACCTGTGGGACTTCTGGCAGCTCTCTAACAGCTTGATTTGTATTAATTTACTGTGTATTGTTTTCTCTGAAAAAGGTCTAGCTGGGACACAAAGAGGAAAGTTGCTTTTTTCTAGGTGATGCTTCCTGGTTCTTGCAGCACTCTCTGGAGGCTTCCTCTACTGAAAGCAACTGGTTATGCCAGGAAATAAAATCTTCTGCATGCCCAGATGGATCAGACAAGCAGCCTGCAGTTACTTAACTCATGGAAAGACTGAGGGGAACTTTTATGGGAGAAAGCAGACACATAAGTGTAAAAGAGAAAGAAATTCAAGGGATCAGAGGGAAATGATAGAAGTTGCTGGAGAAAAGATCTTGTCCTTTAAGGAAAGAGTGGGAAGGGAGGAAACCTCCAGATTGTGCGCAAATCACATGATACATTAATTACTTTAGGGTAATTAAGGATGTTGATTCTAGCATGGGGGATATTGGCTTCCCTCACTACATGGCCAATGAAAACCAGCAAGTCCAAATCCTCTAGGATCTATGCTCCAGGAAACATCTGGGCATTTTCTGCATCAGCTTCCATGATGAAGACAGAGGGATGTACACCTGAGAATAACTCTTGGAGAGGCAGGCTCAGATGACGGTTTGGACAGAAGCCCGGTGTGCCTTTGCTGAAAACTCCATATCCTGGCCCCCTGGCAGCTGCTCACTGTCACTGCAAGCTGCAAAGTCACCAGTTATTTAGATTTGTTTGGCCTTGTATAGGTGTCTGCCAGGCAACTAGCTATTTGCAAGCTAATAATCTTTGGGCAGTGCGTTGGAGGGTCTCTTTTCCATTTCAGCTCTTTTTTTTTTAGACAGTACAAATTAGCAGAAAGCTGCTTCAAATGAAAAACTAATTTGAAGCTCTTCTAGGTACCATCCCTGTCACTGCCAGTTGCAGTTGAAGGTCCAGCACAGAAAGGCAGTGTAGCTGTGTCTTCCCAGTTCTTTCCTGGTATAACCTTAGGTCTGACTGAGATCGTCTCACAGCAGCAGGAAGCCATAAATGAGACCTGATAGTTTCTAGTCATTTCCCGAATAAATGCTTTTGTGTTCAAATGGAAAAAATTATGCTAAACCTTAGTGTCAGGAAAAGACCGTTACTAAAATATGTAGCATATACTAGCAACAACCCAGGAAAAGTTGTTTCCTGTTGCTTAAGCTAAAAGTATGATAAACATAGAACTATTTTTAAGGTTCAACAGAATTCAGTTAACTAATTAAATACCAACCTATACAAATGATGATATAAATATGGTGATAATGAAATTTTCTAGATACCAAGTTTCCAAGTGTCAGTTGAAGATTGTTTTCTGTGTATCCACTGTGTTGAAATCATTCACTGCAAAGCTGGTGGTGTCATGTGTGACCATGACAAACTCATAAAAATAATATGTGAGTACAAAATGATCTAAAAAGTTACTTTAATTGTCAGTGCATTGACACTGCTATCTCAGACTTCATTATTTCAGTTTTGAAATTTTGGCAATTCAAACAAACAAAAAAATCATGATATCAAACCTTAGAAAATCAATCTGAGGAGAAGATAGGTAGCTGGTTGACAGAACTAAGGCCACTTATTTACTTATCCTAGACGTGTATTAATGATTTTGCAAGGAAGTCGTTCTGCATTCATGGGAGATGGAATTCGTCTTCCATATTTCACTCTAACTTCATATCTCCTTTCCTTCCTTTTTCCTTCCTTTTTCCTTCCTTTTTCCTTCCTTTTTCCTTCCTTTTTCCTTCCTTTTTCCTTCCTTTTTCCTTCCTTTTTCCTTCCTTTTTCCTTCCTTTTTCCTTCCTTTTTCCTTCCTTTTTCCTTCCTTTTTCCTTCCTTTTTCCTTCCTTTTTCCTTCCTTTTTCCTTCCTTTTTCCTTCCTTTTTCCTTCCTTTTTCCTTCCTTTTTCCTTCCTTTTTCCTTCCTTTTTCCTTCCTTTTTCCTTCCTTTTTCCTTCCTTTTTCCTTCCTTTTTCCTTCCTTTTCCCTTCCTTTTCCCTTCCTTTTCCCTTCCTTTTCCCTTCCTTTTCCCTTCCTTTTCCCTTCCTTTTCCCTTCCTTTTCCCTTCCTTTTCCCTTCCTTTTCCCTTCCTTTTCCCTTCCTTTTCCCTTCCTTTTCCCTTCCTTTTCCCTTCCTTTTCCCTTCCTTTTCCCTTCCTTTTCCCTTCCTTTTCCCTTCCTTTTCCCTTCCTTTTCCCTTCCTTTTCCCTTCCTTTTCCCTTCCTTTTCCCTTCCTTTTCCCTTCCTTTTCCCTTCCTTTTCCCTTCCTTTTCCCTTCCTTTTCCCTTCCTTTTCCCTTCCTTTTCCCTTCCTTTCCCTTCCTTTTCCCTTCCTTTTCCCTTCCTTTTCCCTTCCTTTTCCCTTCCTTTTCCCTTCCTTTCCCTTCCTTTTCCCTTCCTTTTCCCTTCCTTTTCCCTTCCTTTTCCCTTCCTTTTCCCTTCCTTTTCCCTTCCTTTTCCCTTCCTTTTCCCTTCCTTTTCCCTTCCTTTTCCCTTCCTTTTCCCTTCCTTTTCCCTTCCTTTTCCCTTCCTTTTCCCTTCCTTTTCCCTTCCTTTTCCCTTCCTTTTCCCTTCCTTTTCCCTTCCTTTTCCCTTCCTTTTCCCTTCCTTTTCCCTTCCTTTTCCCTTCCTTTTCCCTTCCTTTTCCCTTCCTTTTCCCTTCCTTTTCCCTTCCTTTTCCCTTCCTTTTCCCTTCCTTTTCCCTCCTTTTCCCTTCCTTTTCCCTTCCTTTTCCCTTCCTTTTCCCTTCCTTTTCCCTTCCTTTTCCCTTCCTTTTCCCTTCCTTTTCCCTTCCTTTTCCCTTCCTTTTCCCTTCCTTTTACCTTCCTTTTCCCTTCCTTTTCCCTTCCTTTTCCCTTCCTTTTCCCTTCCTTTTCCCTTCCTTTTCCCTTCCTTTTCCCTTCCTTTTCCCTTCCTTTTCCCTTCCTTTTCCCTTCCTTTTCCTTCCTTTTCCCTTCCTTTTCCCTTCCTTTTCCCTTCCTTTTCCCTTCCTTTTCCCTTCCTTTTCCCTTCCTTTTCCCTTCCTTTTCCCTTCCTTTTCCCTTCCTTTTCCCTTCCTTTTCCCTTCCTTTTCCCTTCCTTTTTCCCTTCCTTTTCCCTTCCTTTTCCCTTCCTTTTCCCTTCCTTTTCCCTTCCTTTTCCCTTCCTTTTCCCTTCCTTTTCCTTCCTTTTCCCTTCCTTTTCCCTTCCTTTTCCCTTCCTTTTCCCTTCCTTTTCCCTTCCTTTTCCCTTCCTTTTCCCTTCCTTTTCCCTTCCTTTTCCCTTCCTTTTCCCTTCCTTTTCCCTTCCTTTTCCCTTCCTTTTCCCTTCCTTTTCCCTTCCTTTTCCCTTCCTTTTCCCTTCCTTTTCCCTTCCTTTTCCCTTCCTTTTCCCTTCCTTTTCCCTTCCTTTTCCCTTCCTTTTCCTTCCTTTTCCCTTCCTTTTCCCTTCCTTTTCCCTTCCTTTTCCCTTCCTTTTCCCTTCCTTTTCCCTTCCTTTTCCCTTCCTTTTCCCTTCCTTTTCCCTTCCTTTTCCCTTCCTTTTCCCTTCCTTTTCCCTTCCTTTTCCCTTCCTTTTCCCTTCCTTTTCCCTTCCTTTTCCCTTCCTTTTCCCTTCCTTTTCCCTTCCTTTTCCCTTCCTTTTCCCTTCCTTTTCCCTTCCTTTTCCCTTCCTTTTCCCTTCCTTTTCCCTTCCTTTTCCCTTCCTTTTCCCTTCCTTTTCCCTTCCTTTTCCCTTCCTTTTCCCTTCCTTTTCCCTTCCTTTTCCCTTCCTTTTCCCTTCCTTTTCCCTTCCTTTTCCCTTCCTTTTCCCTTCCTTTTCCCTTCCTTTTCCCTTCCTTTTCCCTTCCTTTTCCCTTCCTTTTCCCTTCCTCTTTCCTTCCTCTTTCCTTCCTCTTTCCTCCCTTTTTCCTTTCCCTCCTTTCCCTCCTCCCACAAAAGCTCCATTTGTTAATGGTGGCCACTAAAAAGCATGGGATAACATAGACGTAATGCGAGTAGTTATTACCAGGATATCAGCTCAGGGAATATACTTGGTTTCCTATAATTCTTTACTGCAGTCTATTAACTCATATGACAGCTACAAGCCTGCTTCTCCTTCACTAGGGCTACTTACTGTATTTCAGCTGCCACACTGTGAAAATGACTTTTTCAAGGACCAAGGAACCAGGAACTCAAGCAAGAGAATTTAAGTGTTCTTTCCTCACCAAATTGCTTACAAATGATGATAGAAAGATGGGTAAACTCATTTTCAATAATGTGATAAGAAAGAGCTAAATTAATGGATATGGAATTAGAGAAAAGAGGGGATTATTATAAATGAAATATCTTTCATTTAGATCTGAATATGTAGATACACTTTGATGAGTTAAGAAAATGTATTGCCTTTTCAGCACAATCCTCATTCTTAATAATATTAAAGGCATTTGATTTCTTTGACTGGGAAGAAAGCCAGTCCTAATCACAGGCACTGTAAATACTGGTCTAATCCCTTTCCCTGTTTTATCTTCCGCATATTAGCACAATAACATTTCTGCATGTCTAGTAATTTATACGTATTGCTAACATGGCACAGTCTTCTAGAAGGTACATTATTTTGTTCTACAAATGCTCAAAACCAGTTGCTGTAATCACTTTCTTAATCACTTTATCACATGGACACCATATGTTTTTTAAAACAATGTGAGTTACTATTACTACAATTATTGTAGTCAAGAGTGAACAGAAAAAGAAGAAAGGGGAAGAACAGTAGAAAAAAGATAGAGAAGAAAATAGAGACTCATCACAGTGAAAGGAAAATACATTCAGTTTTAAAAATCTGGTTTATGTATTCATCATAGCTCTTTCACAGGTAATACACTTGTATCATTTTATGGGAATTCAGGCATAAGGTTAAATGACAAGGAATAATTATTTGCTTAAATACATTTAATGATCTTTGCTAATTTGCTAATTTCCAGAACTGTTTGTATTGTCAGGAAATCTCCAATGCAGACTTTTCCAGGGCTGAAATAATACTGTTAATCTCTTGGGGTGAAAGGAGAGGTGTACAGGAGAATCCTGAAATAACATGAATTGAAAAGAAATTTAAAAGCCTGTTCAGTCAGTTCTCTATAACAACAAGTTTAACCACTGATATTTTGTCTCTGTTAAAGAGATATGAAGTCTAAATTGAAATAAAAGGATAATTCCAGTCATTGTGATTGCATAATCTGCTTTGACAGTAAGTACCATTGACCTGATGTTTGATACACTGGCATTACTGAGCTTTCCTTCTGATATTTAACCTGACTATTTCTCCTGAATAGCTGATTCTTGTCCTAAAGCGCTGCTTTATATGACCTTTGTCAGAATTGTCTCCCATTCCATTTTTCTCTAATAAAGTCAGAAAAGTGTTACTAAACCCCCCCTCTGGTCCCTTTGTCACTCCTTAGGAAATTGTTAGTCTTCTGGATTATATTCATTAAAATGTTGATTTAGATTCCTGTTCTATCTTCTTGAATTTAACTGGAAAAAAAAAAAAGACAGCAGTTCAGAAGAAATTAAAAAAAATAATCTTATCATGACATAGTTTGATTTTCATACTGTAAGATCCCAAAGTGGTTTTCATTTTGATTTCCCAAAAGTCAGTCTTATGAGTAGCTGAAGCGCTGCCAGGAACACAATCTAAGCCGTTAAACATTTTTACATGCCATGGAAAGTGTGTCACCAGGTGCTGCCGCCTCACGTAGGTCTCCCAGAGGAGATACACCTTTGTGAAGAAATAAAGCTTTAAAATGGAAACGCCTCACTGCACTGACAAAGGAGTGTCCCGTTAAATGTCTTCATCCCTGAGGGCTTCTTTCACAGTAGTTGCAGATATGTCCTGTAAAACCTTATATACCCTTGTACGAATCTGCTGCTGGCTATTTGCACAATGAATACGAGATCATGAAATGGGATTATAAGGAGCTATGCTTTCACGAGAAAAGAATATTAAGACATAGGAAGTTATCTGAATTAATCATTATTTTCTGTCTCTTGGACAGTAAAAGTGAAATCATCATGGACTTAACATGCATTTGTCATCTCACATGAAACCTAAAAAACATCTGTGGGGATCCAAACAGTAACTGTACAGGGAAACACCACATCCCATGGTGTTTATGACCAGGCCAACCAGTTTCCAGTTGGTTCCATCTAACACCCCCTAAATGAGGTGAGATATGAAAGTTTCTTTATTCATTCTTAAATTATATTAAAATAAGTTATAAATATTCTTGCCTATTTACCATCCATAGGAAAGAGTGAAAATGGTTTGCCATGTTTTTTAAGGGATATGGCTTATCTGCTCTTGTTCTCAAGCTTTGTTATCTTTTAAAAAGCAAGCATTGCTCATATGACTACATTAAATATGAAGACAGAACAAATCATTTGGGTGCTCTTTCTGCTCTTCCCTTAAAGCCTATGACTTTCTGAGACACACTAGAATATGGCAGGGATACCAAAGCAAATATAATTACCCGTAACTTTCCTTAATCCAATAGATTCAGCAGTTGTGTTTGTCTCTATAATGAAAACAACTATGGTTTTTATCTCACTAGGAGTCAGTACCTCCAGCAGCAAAATATCTTCTAGTATTTTTTAGAAAATATGTTTGTGTGGAGTTTGAGGAACTGAGCAAATAGAGCTTCTTACAGAATAAAACTGAATAATACTTAATGCCAACTCAGACTGCAAGTCTGAATGCTGGATTACACTTAATTACATTAATCAATGCAGTTCTATTACTGTCTCCACTAACGACAAAATCTTGACTTATCTGCTTGCATAATTGCTGGGTGTGATCAGGCACCTGACTGAGCTTTTGAAGAAGAATGCCCTTTTACAGGGAGCTAAAGTGGATGTTTTCTCTTATTGATGCTTGTGTAAAGTTCAGCTCACGAACATGTGCTCTGTGATTTGCTTTCTGAGAATAGAATTGCTCTTAGACACAAACACTTTGACAATGCTTTCTAATACTGTAGGGCTTGCAGGTGTTATGAGTCTAAGTCTAGCATTGGAAATTAATTTCAATATCTCACATGGCTGATTTAGTTATCAGCTTTTCTCATTTTGAGGCTGAAGATAGCACTATCTTCTGATGGCTAGTCCTGGAATATTAAGCAGCTTCGCAAACTACTAGGCAGATTATTTTAAATTAAGAATTATTTTAAACATCTTGAATATTTTGGAATGTATCTCCTAATTATGTTTAGATTCAGTTCATCTTTCCCTGCTGTTAAAAAGTACCTTTTAGTAATACAGCTCTTCCTTTTCTGGAGGGAGATCCTGGTGGTATCCTGTCTACTTTCTTCTATGTGATGGCCTGTAAGAAATGTTTTCTCCCCTTCTGACAGAAGTTGCAGCTCCACATGTTGTCATTATGACCTGTTAACACCAGAAACATTGCTAACACTTTACCTTGGAACTACCTGGCCCTTGCTTCACTAGCACCAGGGGAGGAAGGAGAAGGGACAAGGAGTGCAGTGGAAGATGGTTCCTGCTACTCCAAAATCCATGTTTCATTAAGGCAGGGGATGTAAACTCTTCCTTTTAGCTTTGAGGAGCAAAAGGGAACAATTATTTCATATTTTCTTCCTCCTACTGTTATCCCCATCACTATTAGGTGCAACTGCAGTATATGCTATGCATTTGAGGGATTAAAATGTGAGTGGAAAAGGTGTGGCTTGAAGTCTGTAGTTGTAAAAATGTGCCTCATTTATGGGGCCAGTATTCTGGACTAATACAGTAGATGAGCTGTATATGTATGAAACAGACTAATGAAATTTTCCCTATGGTATTGTTTTGAAAAAATATAATTTCTTATCTGAAAATAAATTATTACCAACTAAACCTAGTATTTACTGGAGTGCAGGCACATTAATTTGCACAGTCAAAATATGATTAAACATTAAAAAGTGAATGCAACTCCTTAGAGTGTGTCTGTCAATTCTTTTACTTCCATGTCTGAGTATCTATACATCTATAGCTGCCTCCTATCTTGGATGGCAGAAAAAGGAGAATCTGTCCTTTTATTCAACATGTGCACATAGCCACAGTTATATCCTATTTACAACTAAGTACCTATATGCTGCAAAAGAACAAAAACAAATAATAAAAGCCCTTGAAGAGCTCAAGTAAATAATGGTACATCCATTGATTAACTGGAATGAAGCTGTAACAGTGTGAAACTCAACCTTGGTCCAGCTCAAGGACCAGAGGTTTAGTTCCATTTAGATCTCTACCATTACTGGAATTATTAGCATGTCAAACTGACACTTGCCATAGCTTTGTGTCTGTAAGTTGCCTTAAGTTACACAAACAACAGCAGTCCAATGTGTGTAGAAACACCAGAAAACCCAGAGTGTTCTATGGGCTCCAAATCTGGTCATCTCTCTGCCTGCTGAGAAGTGGAACAAGTGATATATCCTCACCATATATAGATGCCTTTGCATCCTCACCTGGATCCTGGCAGTGAGTATTATTTAGACTCCTAGGGTGCAGCATTTTCATTCTAGGCCGATACAGTGCTCTGTAGCAAAATCGTATCCTTATATTTTCAATAGTGCCACAAAGCACCACATCATTTTGCAGTTACAATATCTGTTCTGTGTTTTTCTATAAATGCAATCAGTTCAGGAAATGTAGAAATTTTGCAAGTGTTATTCCCTAATCCAAATTAAACCCTTTAGTTATATCAGATTATATCAGTATTAAGTACATCAGACTGTAAGAAAAAATATTAGCTTACAAAATTTGTATAGAAACCATAGCCTATTTTTGCTTTATGCTCAATTTTGGGGTGAAAACCTGAAATATTTGAAGTTATTCTTTGATATCTGACTGATTTTTTTTTTCCTAATATTTAAATATGAAAATTGAAGCAGTTAAAAAGTTTCTGTATTTCATTGCACCTATTCCAATAACTTCGTTCTTTACTTGTTGTTTCTATATGTAAAGAAAAGAAAAGAAGAAAAATAAGGGTTTATTTTAATGCAAATTTATAATAAGCTGTTGCTAAGTACAGTGTTCTGAGTTCTGGATGATTCTTCTTGGTTTTGTTAACTTGATGAAACAATCTTTGGTACATTTCAACACAGAATTTTGATAAAGAATATTTGTTTTAAGAATAACCACATGCTCTTTTTGTTATTGTCATCTTATATGAAGTCATAATTCTCTGCAGTTTTAAGACAATGTTCTCAACAAGACACTGAAATTTCGCAAAGAATAATCTCTCAGTGAGGAGCAGCAAAACACAGATTTCTTTCAGCAAAACGCAAATTCTCTTCATGTTTTTTTTTTTCTCAGCATAACAAAGGGAACCATAGCAACATAAGTAAGCATATGTATTCAAAAGCTGTAATTGATATGGCTGACACAAAATTAAAAAGCAACGGCACTAGTGTTCAAAGTTTGCAAGCAAAGATGTGATGTTACTTCAAGTTTTGCATTTGGATTCAGAGTTCATACGAATCTGGGAATAAATGTCACAGGGAAGTAAATTTGATATCTCTGGGTTGTCTTTCTACTGATATAATAAATTTTAGTAATTAGAAGGGTGCCTTGTGAAACGCAAAGCTTTGTGCAGTGTGTAGGATGTTTGGTAGTAACATTCCCAGTTCCTGGAGGTTCAACGAATTAGAAAGATAAACTACCATGATAACTGTTATTGCTTATATTACACTGAACAACAGTCCTGATCTTTTTCCGTAGGCAGTCTGTCTTGACGCATCAAATGCTGTTTTACTCCTTCTGCAGACCAGACATTATTTTGCTTGGAGAGTCACAGTCTACTTGGGAATAATAACAGAAAAAAAATCAGACTGGATTCAATCCATAAAGAAGTGATGAGAGAGAATATTATTAATGGCAGCCGCTGTAGCTTTCTGTGGGGGGTAAAACAACAGCAAAAAATACCAGAAGCTGAATAAAACCCAAGAATATATCAGTTTTACAATATATAACATAATTTTGAATTGAGATTATCAGTTGGCTGATAAAGGCTCTATAAAACACAAAGGCTTTGGTAAGCATTTTGATTTGTAATTTATGACCTTTAGAATCAAAACGGGCATTTATGCACAAAATAATTAGATGGGAGCTGACCTAGAGCTCTCAAACATTGCCATTAATAAGAAATAACAAGTGAGTGGTGTTTCCAGTGCTGGAGTTTCCATTGAGGATTTTCAGTGTAGCATGACTCAATATATTCATCAGTAATCAAGAACCGGATTTAAAAAAAAAATAATATCAATGTATACATTACACAAAGATGGCACTGAATGGCAAATATGAAGGCCAGATAGTCATACTTACAAGTATTTTAAACTAATTTCCAAACCAAAAGATGTATAAACATTACCAGACCCAAACACAGAAATTGCTGCTACACTTCCATAATGGCAAAATGTGTTTTCCGAAGAGGTAAGTAACTAGGAATAAAATCACAATGTTATATTGTAGTAAAAAGACTAATGTTATCCTTATTTAAAGAGGGAGAGAATTAGCAAATAGAAACATGGCTTTACCTCTGTAAATGAATTCTTTCCTACAGAAGGAATATACTGAATCCCATGGCTATCCACATTTTCAGAAGGATGATGAAAAATTACACATAGGAAGGTGCAAAGACGAGAAGTGATGAAAGGTCTGTAACACATGGCTCTCTTTAAAAGAATAGAAGGGTTCACTTTGTTTAGTATATTGAAAGGAAGAGTAAGAGGAGATGTGATTCTTTTGTAAAAGTATCTTCAGAAGGAGAAAAAAACAGCTTTATTAACATTTTTTTCGGCTCCCTAAAAAATAAAATGTGATGAAAGTCAATGATCTGGAATTAAAGCTGAATAATTTAGATGAGAAATTAAGTACAATTTTACAAAAGCCATAATTACTCATTTATAAAAAGCACCAAGATAAGCAGCAAATATTAACAAGAATAATATTTTTATCATCACAGTTATTATTGATTAAGGTCTTCAAGTTAAGTTTGAATTATATCTGGGAAAACATATTGTCCAAATTCAAATTACTGAGGTTAATATGAGAATAGCTGAGAGAAATTCAAGATACACTAGAAGTCAAAGAATTTGCTAGTTCTTCCCAGCTTTCAGGTTTTGCATCAGCATTTCTAGGTCTATCTTTTAAACCAATATACTGTGTATATAACAGCAATGCATGAAACAGACATAAAGGATGTGTGTGTGGAAAGGAGTAGTGGTGGAAAGGGGAAATCTATTTCTGTACATCTGCAATACTTTTCTCTCTCCTTTGCTCTCTTTCTCCAAAACTCTCAGGGTGATTTCTTTACAATAAGCTTGCATAGAGAAGGATTTATTTTAGAAAGATAAGAAAGAAGATAATACTTAGCAAAATGCTCTTATGTCTGAACTACCAATAGCACTTGCCAGTTCAGCTGATAAATTCATAAAGCATATTGGAGGAGATGGGACGAGGTTGTTTCACATATCCATTCAAAACCAGCTGCGGTATTTAATATAATCTGTAAAGTAGCAATAAACCCCACTGTTCTAATTTCTTCTCCAAAACATAATTTTCAGAACCAAAAACTGAGCAGATGGACAGTCAGAACAACGCTGTAGTTGTTCTGACATCAGGACCTTGCTTATAGCACTGGAATTCTGTGACTGAGGCTTGCTAATCAAAATATTTGCAATGCAGAGATAGCTTTTATTCCCTCAGATAATGTATTTAGATCAGCTTTGGCAATTATATATATATTTTTAAGCAAAATTGCAGCATTCTAAGGTGCTGATTTTCAAAACAACAGCCTACGATTAGAAAACAATCCTAGTGAAACAAGTAGTACTTCATGCAGAAAGTTACCTAATTCCTTTAGTTGCTGAAGGTTTTGTGCAAGGAGAAAGGCAGTCATTTTGCAATGGGTGAGTCTCAGCAGACTGGAAGCAGACAGGGATACCTGGCATGTTTGTGTGGTTGTGATAAAACCTCATGATTAATTTAACTTCTTCAGAAGCAGCAGATACTGTGGAATATTAATGCTCAGGATGCCTGAGAGCATTCTTGCAGTACAAATGGAGACCAAGGCAGAGAGTCCCTAATTTACCATTGGACACAAGTTCCCACAGTGAGGCAGAAATGCCTTGCAGGTGTAGCAGGTCAAATCCAAGATTGGGAGGTGATGTCTCTAGACAGGGCATGTTATTTTAGGGGCAGTCTTAGGTGAACACAGCTTCCAGGATTAGCTTTGGTGGATTCAATAAAGGTAGCAATAGTCTGAGGGGTCTGTTGGCATGAAAGCCTTCTGGAAAATTTTGCTTCAGCATGTATTGAAGCATTAGTTTCAGTAATATACCCCATACAATCTTGATAATTATGCTGAAATTTCCCTCTTATATGCCCATGCATGTAAAATAGGTTATGATGCAGGTTTTACATGCCTTGTCTTCATCACATGTCGTGTAATATATACATTTTTTCTTTTGAGATCAGTACCAGCATTATTTTTGTAAGCTAATTTTCCTTGCTCACCTTGAGCCAATTACAAGCTGTTTGAAGCCAGAAGAAAGACTACTACAGACTTCAAAGGAACCTGAATATATTTTCAGGAACATTTCAGAATGAGCCTTCTCCTGTGCTGAAGGATCATTTAACCAAGGGGATGTGAAGTGCAAGCAGAGGCAGCACCAGGCTCTGTCATACCCTATAGAAAAAGATAGTTCTTCCAAGCAGAGCAGCTCACTTGTGCAGATTGTCAGTCATGTTTTGGGAGGTATGTTTAGGATGGTATCCAGTAGTGTAAGAAGACAGAAGCCATCTTCATTTGTGACTGGTGACAAGGCAAAACCAGTTTATAAAATTAAAAATCTGCTGGTGGAAATGGCTGTACATCTTGTTCCTAACACATATTTGCACTGAAAATGTATCCTGAATTAAATCTGATTTGATCTGATTTCAGTGAAACTGCTAGTGTTAATTTGCCTATTCCAGCATCCCACACTTCCCTCCATAGAGCTGGATTGATTTTAAAGCAGACATAATACGTTCCTCTTTACTACTGACCCATTTTGTAAGCCATCTTGACTTAGTTATGATGTCTTAAATGTGATATATTTACTAAGCAGAGGTTCTGATTGCCACATCTGGAGTAGAAGGAATCATTGCCAAACCCGGGTTACTTTTTTTTTTTTTTTTTTTAATTTACCATACCAAGAATGGTGGCTACTTATGTCTATTTGCTTTATGTTTTGCTAGAGCATCCAGATATATCAGCTGCTTTTTTCTTGTGCAAGGGAAAATGCTCTGTCTGCTCTGCAAAACATGTCTAGATTAATCCTCCCTGCAAGGCTGAAATTAATGAATTTAGTGGCTTTTGTTGATTGTCAACAAAACCAACTAAATGTATTCACATTTTTCTGTGTTTGTTGTCCTATCAGTTATGACTGATATAATTAGCTTTGTACTTTTTGCATTGCAACTGCCTTATCACTTGCCGTTTATCCTGTCTTACGCAGTAGACACCGTTTGCTGCTTAGATTGTTTCATAAACAAATGGTTTATGAAGCAAGATCCCATTAAATCTGTGTGCATAATGGTTTCCTCTTTCATTCTTATCATGCCTTCATCTCATGATAAAAGGACGCAGACACTGCTGAGGGGATGGTCATTACAATTACCGATACCTGAAGATAAATAAACCCTTTTTTTTTATCCACTCAGGAGAAACTTCCCCCTTTTATGCATGCATAGAAACTTCTACTGAAAGGATATCTTAGGCCAAGGTAGTGATTATTTATGTTGTGAACAGAATTAGCATCTAAATGATACATACAGAAGCACAACCATTTGTTTGAGCAATTAGCCTGAGGCTAATGTGCTTCCCTGACTGGCGATGTGACTCCGTGAGCTCTGTGTTTTAAATAATATTATCCATATAATTAATATAGATTGAGGATATGTTCAGAATTATAATTAATATGGTAACTCTCAAGCTAAACAGATAATTATATCAGGAGGAAAGAATTAGCCAAATTATGCTGGGTTTTGGCAGACACTAACATTGGATAACTATATTCGGCTTCATTTGTCCCCAGTTGATACAGGCAAGCCAGTCTCCAGAGATGAACAGATGTATATAGTTCACTCTGTCACCTGGTTCACCATCTTCTCATGTGTTGTGTTCTCTCTATGGCAACAAGCTTCTACTCGTAGAAGTTTGGCACAGAGTCTTGGGAGTGAAGCACATATACATCCATCTGAACACACACAAAGCTTTTGAATTATTGCAATATTTTTAAAAGTTCCTCTTTTTCCATTACTCTATGTGCATTTTAATTAATCAAAGGTCTCTGAAGCCAAAGCATTAAGGGTCAATGGAAGGTCATGATTCTGGATTCAGCTACTATAATTTTAGCCTCTTGGAAACAGTTAAAATTACTGTAAGTGCTCTTAATTTGGAAACCTTTTGATGTCAATAGTCTGCCTGGTGTCTCTCACTTTGGTCTTGGCAGTTTCAAAGTGCACACCAGTTTAGTCCTTGCTTATGTGCCAAGTAACTAAAGATTATTACCAGTGATAATTAAAATTATTCTTTAAAACTATGCCAAAAATATTCTTCATTTGTCAAAAAAAATACATGTTATGAAAATATAAAGGTCTCTCCCAACATTATAAAATCCCCAGAAATAGTGATTCTATACAGAGGCAAATCTTTTCTAATGAAAAGTCTTTGGTCAAAATTTCATAGATGTTCAGACCAGAATGAAGGCCAAGGTGTCAAATGTTACAAATGCAGGACATACATATATGTCTGTCTCTCTCTCTTCTCCCTCCCCTCCATAGATTACATTCTAGTATATTATGTATTTGTGGTTTGTTATATATCATGCAATATAATCAAATTGTATGTGTTTGTGTATATAAAGATGTGCATGTTTGTGTATATGTGTACTATTTATGTATAAGAATATATGTATAATATATATAAATATATAAATATACCCATATATAATATTACGAACAAAGCACTAGGCTCTGAATATTTTTAGGATTTCCTAAGTTTATTAGCTGCTTCCTTCTTCTATTGTTTCCTAACTTTATTCAGGATCACCTATGAAGCTACTTTTTCTACCAAACCTAATGAAAATCTATTTTATTCTCCTTACTGCCACTACTTGACCTCTTCAGGTACTTGTGTGCTTCAAACAAGATGTTGATTGTAGGGTGCAAATATAGGCTTGAAAAAATATTTATTCAAATATTTGTGTTCTATTTACCTTAGCCTTCTCCTTTTCCTACTTTCACACCTGGTTTGATAAATTAAAGGACAACATTCATGGTGCTAGTATACCCGTAAGCACATTTATATTTTCCCTTGTAATGATTCACATCTTTGTTCATGGAGTGAGAAGTGTCCTACAACTTCCTCACTCCAGGAAAGTGCTTTTTTTTTGTGGATTGATAGCACTCATTCCAGTAGCACCTAACCAAAAAATATAGAGATACTGTAACTGAAAATAAAAATAAAAATAATTTTGCATTGGTGTATGCAGAGTCATCCATTCTTGGCAGTTGTAAACAGCAAATACATATTATAGACCTTAAATGTGAGCCCCCTTTGTGGCATTTATCAGGTTTCTATCAGAGTTTATATTTACTTTCTGTAGGAGAAACAATGTGAACTCTACTTTTTCTTGAAGAGTCTTCATCTTATTAAAGTTGAAAAGAGAAAAAAGAGACAGTTTTCAGTTTTCTCATACTCAAGGAATATTAGGAGTTATCATTCAGGAAAATAAGTACAGTTTTATGAAACTTTTTTCCCAACTAAAACTACTTCATCAAGTTATCAAACCTTTCTGTATTTAATACTGTTCTGATATCTCCCTCAGGTAAGGGAGAGCTGTGCTTTAAACCACCATGTAGACCAAAGAGTACTCTCTTTCAGGAAAGTATCACAGGGCTTTTATTGAGTGTTAATACTACTGAACATATTGTGTCTTAGAGATATAAATTCTGTGCTTTCAGACAATCTATGTGGTCCAAGTAACAAGAGGTTCATTTTTGCTTTTTAAATATAAAGTACCTGTATATAAATTAATGCTCACAAGTTATGATTCAGTAGTTAGGAATTTTCTGCAAGATGAATGTAGATAATACTGTGAAGACATTAGACTGGTAATTTTATTTTCCACTTTATTACCCAGGCAAGATATTATACAACATTAATCACATAAAACAGATTTATAAGAATAATTTTTCAAATTTGTAGAACAAAATGCTTTTATCTATTCTTTACTTGTCATAAGAATCTTTTTTATATCACAGAGTAAGTTATACTTAAATGTCTCATAAAAATTGCTTTTATATTTGTGAAAAATGGTATGACTTTTCCGTTTATAGTGATAATACAGTCAATATAAAGACGTAGATGTCAAGTCCAGATTGAAATTTTTATGAAAATTTGTGAAGCGGTTGTACATATCTTCAAATTTAACCTGTTACTTATATGATGTAAGAGGTTCAGTTTTCTTTACACAGAATAATTTTTAATAAGTAACACATAATTTTTTATGAAGTGTCATCAGCCGTAGCATGTTTATATGCACATCTGAAGTTTCATGTCTGATACTCAGCTAAAAATTTACACCACAGAAAATAATTAAAAAGAAATTCGTGGACTGACCACAATTCTTTGCCAGTTCCAGGAATCATGAGAACAGCTTAACTACACAGCTAGAATGAGTTTGTATTGTCAATAGATCATAATGGAGCATGAGTAGATAGAATTTAATCTTTAATGAGTCTCTGTCTATTAAAAAAGACATGAACCTTAATCAAAATGTAGGAGTACTGAGTTCAGACACACTTGGAAGACTGTTTGTTTCAGTCTTTACAAACATATTTAGCATGAAAAAAGGGAGAAAAAGAAGGTTTCTAAAATATCATTTGTGCAATAGCAATCATATCTGCATAGGACTGAAGACTAGTTTGGTTGTTTCCAAAGCATAATTTTACAAATTTAAAAATGGAAGATCTAAAAGTTATGCATTTAAAACTAAAGGCAGGAATGGGGCTGAACACTGTGATTCAGGTTCTCAGTCCTATGAATACATTTGATTGAACCCACCAGAGAGATCAGAAGATTTGTATAACACTCATATTTCTTAATGTGATTTATGTCCCTAAAATGTCCCTAAACCTGAACACATTTGGCCCAAAGGCTAGCTCTAGTCTCTTTCAGCAGCTTGTGGCATGGTGGGGTCCATGACATTAGCTCCCCCTTGACTTCCCTCCTGGATGGAACTGACTCTCCCACTGAACAGGGAAGATGGGAAATTCAAACAATTGCATATATTTGGTGGTTTGGTATCCAAATCCATTTAATCTTCATACTGTCACTTGATCTTAAACCATGACACCCATGAAAACTTTCTGCTAATTTTAATGACATTTGAATCAAACCCCTGGAGTTCTACTGTCTTTAAATTTGATTAACTACCACTGTTTCAGAGCATTTTCAGCAAATAAAACCAAAACCCCAAACACACAGGAAAATCCCAGTAAGGTTCTCCATTAGATGAAATTTATATGTATTGTAACAGCTTAACCACTTCATGAGTCATGGAATGACATGCATTATAGGTTTATAAAATTAAACTTGTAGCAAAGAGGCCAAATGGGAGGTTTAATTGGTAAGACAAATAACTGTAATCCCTACACATTGTTCTGTTTGTGCAAAGTATTTGTGTCATCTTTCCATTATATAACTATGCTAAATAGAATGAACCCCTGAAGTATCTCATTTCACCACTGCTGCTGTTCAAACACCCTCAGAGCTGGTAGTTAAATAAATAATGCAAAACCCTAGAAACTTTTTACCATTGCACCAGTAAAGCCCTTTAGTGGCTAAGGCGTTCTACAGAAAAGCACTAATGTTAGAACTCCTTATCTTGTTATCTTTATGAAGTAAACTCAGGCAGCTGCTGGGATTGAGGAGTGATCTAGCTCAAAATCCACAATATTCTTTGGGACAGATTGTTTGGTCTTATTATAGACTTCTTGTAGTATAACACATATGTGTTAAGACCAAACTACTCCAGACAGGGTGAGTTTAGGGCCAACATATCCTTTAAAGATAAGGACTCAGTTAATTACATTTTTATCAGTATAAAGGATAGATGATATCCCTTATGTCCCAAGCAAACAGAAAATTGTCCTCTATATGTTCTTGGTTTCTATGTTCTTTATTCCTTTTAAACAGAAATTATTTTCTATTTCTTTTGAAAAAGAAAATCTACAATAGACAAAAATTCAGTATTATGTCAGTCTATGGTTTTGAATTAAGTAGAAAAATTGCAGCCCCTCCCCTTCTTTTCTTGCATCCACATTGTATGTAATCACACCACATCCTTCCCTCATTTTTATGTTGAAATAGTAGGGGAAATGAAGCAGTAGAAACTCATCATGTCCTACTTGTCAAGCATGACTAGTAGTATGTTCTATAGTCTGTATGAATTATCCACTGTTTTGCTCTGGCCAGGAAATTAATTTGCAACTGCTTTTAAAATTTTTAGTGTTCATCAAAATAAGTTAACATTCAGAAATACTGAAGTATAATGAAATAGAAAAGGCAACCTACAGTTTTTATCCTCTTATGCACTAGTTGCAGTCTTATCTCTGATACAGTCCTAGTAAGAAGGAGAAATACTGATTTTAGCTGATACTGTCTGAGTGCTCAGTTGTTGAATATTAAGCTTGGAGCATCTTTTGTCAGTTTTCCAGTGATGTCAGAGAATGAAAATCTGAAACCCGAACAAATTGTCTGCCTTGAGTCTCTGTCCCACTGACCCAAGTCTCTGTCCATTACACTGTTCTGGCCATTGACTGTGACCCTAAAATCAAGGCCAAGAACTGTAAGACATATATTTTTCATGGGTTCTGTAGAGCATGCCTGGAGGTCTCCTTGGGCATCAAGGCAGTCACTGATATCAGACTCATTAGCCTGTGCTTGGCTCAGCTGCTCTCAAAGCTGAAAATTTGTACTGCTTGGCAATCTTTGGACACCAAAATCTCATTTTTAATTGTATTATTTTGCCCTGGAGTGGGAGCTGCTCTGGAGTTACTTGCAAGCTGCAGGAGATTAAAGTGCCACAGATCATCTGTCTTGCATCATATCACTCAGTTGCCCTAAATCATATCTACATCTACTTTACTTGTTGACTGTTAATGAGAAAAGGGAGTGTTTCATTCCAAACCTTCACTTGATGTAAATCAGTGTCATGGATGTGAGTAGAGCTTTAAGCAGTGTATACTGGTCCTTGCTGTGCTCTGCTCTTAAGAGTATATTTTTATCTACATTAAATTTTAGGGACTCTCACCCCCCAAAAATGTTGCTATACTCTACATTACCAAAAGCATACTTTATTCATGTGTTAATAATGTCCTAAATTATTTAATATAATGTATCCTTAACTTGCTATTTAATGCAAATAACATAACTATAAAAAAGAAGCACACATTTTATTCAAAATGCAATCTGTCTATTCTTAGTATCCACATGAAAAGCTGTTACTATGATATAACTTCTGGTCTAAATTGTGTTAAAAATTGTATAAAAAATATAAAAATTATACAAAAACCCCAAAGGAAATATATTTGCTAAATTTAGCCCAATCATGAAGCTTTTTCTTGAAATGGTTTCTTTCAGATCATACAGAGAATTTGTGCTGTTTGTTTTTTCAAGAAGAAAGAATGGTCTCTAGAAACTTTTTATCCCTTTGTTGTTTTCATTTGTAAACCTATTGTGTATCTTGAAAACATTGTTCTGGTTGTACAGGAAATTATTAATTTCCTCTGTCTGTTTCCATTTTTCATATGCTTGGTCTGTGATTTTCAGGCTCTGTTGCTTCCTTTTAGTTGCTCTACCATTTGCGAGGGAGAGGAGAAAAAAGCTGCCTCTTTTTATGATATACTTCACTTCCTTTATCTCTGTCCTTTTACATTTGTGCAATGTCTCACCTGTTTCATGCTATTTTCTCTCAGAATTTCACTGATATGAATTTTAAGAGTCTTTTCAATATTTTATTCCTTAAAACAGATTTATTGCATTGTAATAATTTTGCTAGTGAAGTAACAGATTTAACAAACAAAATCTAATCTTCAAACATATCTTCTAATGAAAGGATTAGATTGAGGGCAACATCCTCTGGGGAAAGCTGTAACATTGACCTGCACTTGCATCTCACTACCAATACTATTGCAAAAGAATAGGAAGGGGAGAGCTGATTTAATGTATTTCTATTTACCCATCCCTAATTTTTGCTACAGAAATGCCCTAGAGCTGATCTTCAGAAAACTGATGGGAATAGGGGATAAATTAAGCCAGGAATCATGACTGAAGGTACCAATGTGCAGAGTGCTGGGTGACACCAACTAGTCATGGAAAGGTCTTGTACCAGGCCTCCAGTTGTATTTTAAATGCCTACACATGGGAAAATGTGTCAAGCCATCAAGGATAAGGTCAGAGTATCTGGCTTCAGTTCAATCGTATCAGTAGTGTTTGGTACTGCTGACAGTCCTGTGTAACTGTAAGTAGTTTGTGTATTGCTCTATATTGCAGTTATGTGAACTACAACTGCATTTGTTGAAAAACCTTTTCAAGAAGCAGAAATAAATTACCTTTACTGAATTTGACTGATAAAGCAAATGCTTCACTTCGTATCTCTTAGCAGAGAAAAAATTCTGTGTACACACGAAAAATTCTGCTTTGGTGGGTATTGCAAGGCATAAAACATATTAGGGATACTGAGTCAAAGGAATTGTCTCTGAAAGATCATGAGAATCATGAATACTGAGAAACAGTTGTAGTTTCAGCAAAATTAAAAATGACATTTAAATGTGGGTAATTAGAAAAAGTACGTTAACACTGACCTCATAGGGGAGTAAATACGGAATAAATAAGTAACTCTAAAATTTTCCGGAAATAAAAACACCCTCAAACCCTGTTCCAATTCCACATTCAAAGGTCAGAAATAATAAATGAGAAATAATTCCCATAAGTTTTCTTAACATGTTGAGCGATATTTACTCAGATGTGTGGGTAATGTCAGAGGTGTGGCTCTTAATTTGGTTTTATTGAGGTCCATCCCCACCAGGATCTTTATACCCCTTGGTCACATCTTTCTGAATGTTTTCCTCTTGGTGTAGACAGCCCTCAGCCAGCCCACTATATATTTAAAGATGGTCAAGTACTGAGATTGTTATTGTGCCTCAACTGTCTAACCGATGACATTTCTATTCACCAAAGACATCATAAAATTTAGTGAGAATGATGAAAAATTGGTAGCTACAAGAAATAACTAATGTATCATAAACGATCAGGAAATAGCACAAAGGGTCTAAGTTAGCCAAAAATTAATCCTTCAGGAAAAGTTGGCATTTTGTTCACCGAATGCCTCTTATGAAACATTTCTTAGTTTAGGGGAGTGGTGGTGGTGTTTGTCTGGCTGTTTGTTTTTAATATTTCCTCTGCTCTACCATCCTCTGTATCAGACTTTAGGGAATGTCTGCATGATAGATCTGCCTTTTTTTTTTAATTTCTTTCCTGCAAGACATATTGTTCAGGTATGGTGAGATACAAGTGTCCTCATCTGTAGTGATAACAGCTTATCATGTAAGGATGTAGGTTCAAGGTCAAGGCTGGTTTGTATTAAAAGATATTTTAAATTATTGTAGTTACCCAAACCATCATGCTGTGCCTCTTTCCCTTAAAACAATCTCTTGGGGAAAAAACTGGAGACTCAGGCAGAAGTTAGATGACAAAATGAAAAAAAAAAAAAAAGGAAGTTTCAGTTTACAACTAATTGAAAAACAACTGTAATGCTCAGTCTTAAGAAGGACAGAGCTATTTCTAAACATGCTGGTATTTGCTAGAGCCTGCAGCAATCAGTGGTACTCCACATCAATATCACATTCTTGCCACAGCACTTTGCCACAACAGCATTCAGTACTCCAACAGGTGCAAAAATGGAGTCATCTTGATATTTCCTAGCACTTTTGCAAAACTGTCATCAGACTGGTCAAACCTATGCATATGATTGCTGTCTTCCAGTGGGTCCCCCATCAGCTCTTGTCACACCTGTGCTTGCATGTCATCAGAGAACTGTGAGTATCAGGAGTGAGATACTTCCATCTTCTCGTAAAAAGGATGAAAATTTCTTACCCTGTCCCTTATATGTGGAGCTGGAAGATGCAGTAACATTACAGATCTCTCTGTCTTTTCATCGAAATGCACTCTTTTGTTATGCAACTTATACTAAGATTAATGTGTTTGACTATTAGGAACAGTCAAAATTTGTAATATGTATAAGCAGTCATTAAACCCGCTATGCTTTCTAAATCTGTTTGTAACACACACATTTATCTTGGCTTCCTTGTAATTGCTATGAAATAGCATTTCAGATTATTATTTACCTGCTGTGTTACAATTAGCATGTTCCTAATAGCTTCAGAATGGAAAACTAAAGCTGAACGTCTGAGCCTAATTAAGAGTTTGTGTCACACATTGCAGGAACTGATACTTGTTGCTTTTGGCAGAGTTAAGAGCTAATAGAATAACATGCATAATGGTCATATTAGGGTGCCAAGATTAAAAATGTAATTAGTAAAAAATGAATGTAATTTTCTTTCTGGAGAGACTGTTATCTGAGGAAGAGGAGGATGTTTTATTATGTTTGAGACTGCTGTGGAGGAGAGAAAATGAGCTTGTATTCTTCGCAGTGCAAATTCAAAACCAGAAGAAGCCTGATTCATTTTCATCAGCATTATTAACTATAAAGCAGACACAGAAGGTGTATCAAGGGAGAATGAAAAATCCATCATCTGGATTTCTACAGCTATAATCTCTCATTGTCTCTCATTATTTGCATACGGAATGATGGTATGGTTGTCCCCTACATAAAGTACTTAGGCAATGGCAAGTGGCTTTCAGTTAGCATTGTTGTCAGGCGTGAAAATCTTACTTCTCTTAGGACTTCCTTGAAGGGTTAATTAAACAGTATCACCAAAGATTATATGTATCTCTGTCTGGAAATTGTCAATCTTGTCCTAATTAAATAGGAGCCTTGGAAGAGCATTTGTCTTGAAATTTATTACAGAGAGTGAATTCTTCATTCCTTTTCAGAAACAGGTGTTCTTGCCCCTGGCAGAAATACCTTAATACTGGATTTCCTCTGGTATAAGATCTATGGTTCTTTATATAAATCTACCTGTTCCTGACATTGGTATTAACCTTCAGTCCTGCTCTTTTCGTTCTTCTTCCTGTATTTATTTTTAATAATGATTTCTTTAATGTCATATTTTCCATATGGTATAATTGGATTCTGGTCTCTGTCTGCTTCATGGACTTTTTTTGAGGGGGAAGGGACAGGGGCCTAACAAGCATTTTCTTTTTTACTTTACTACCAAATTTTTTTCCTATAATTCTTAGAAGAAATGTTTTTACAGGGTTCCTACTTAATTGGATATAGGCTAACTGTTCAATGACAGTGATTATGGAATCACAGAATCATCTATGTTGGAAAAAACCTTGAAGATCATCTAGTCCAACCATTAACCTAATATTGACAGTTCCCAACTACACCATATCCCTCAGTGCTATGTCAACCTGACTCTTAAAAACCTCCAGGGATGGGGATCCCACCACCTCCCTGGGCAGCCCATTCCAACGCCTAACAACCCCTTCTGGAAATGCTTCCTAATATTTAGTCTAAACCTTCCCTGGTGCAACTTGAGGACATTCCCTCTTGTTCTATCGCTCATTACTTGGTTAAAGAGACTCATCCGCAACTCTCTTCAGCTTCCTTTCAAGTAGCCGTGGAGGGCAATGAGGTCTCCCCTCCAGCCCAGTTCCCTCCGCCGCTCCCGGTACGACCTGTGCTCCAGACCCTGCACCAGCTGCGTTGCCCTTCTCTGGACACGCTCGAGTCATTCAATGTCATTTTTGTAGTGAGGGGCCCAAAACTGAACACAGGAATCGAGGGGCGGCCTCACCAGTGCCCAGTACAGGGGTCAGATCCCTTCCCTGTCCCTGCTGGCCACGCTATTGCTGACACAAGCCAGGATGCCATTGGCCTTCTTGGCCCCCTGGGCACACTGCTGGCTCCTGTTCAGCCGGCTGTCAATCAGCACCCCCAGGTCCCTCTCTGACTGGCAGCTCTCCAGCCACTCCTCCCCAAGCCTGTAGCGCTGCTGGGGGTTGTTGTGGCCCAAGGGCAGCCCCCGGCATTTGGCCTTATGGAAACTCCTGCAGTTGGGCTCAGCCCATGGCTCCAGCCTGTCCAGGTCTCTCTGCAGAGCCTCCCTGCCCTCGAGCAGATCAACACTCCCACCCAACTGGGTGTCATCTGCAAACTGACTGAGGGTGCACTCGATCCCCTCGTCTAGATCATCAATAAAGATGTTAAACAGGAGTGGCCCCAAAACCGAGCCCTGAGGGACACCACCCGTGACCGGTCACCAACTGGATTTAACTCCGTTCACCACAACTCTTTGGGCCCGGCCATCCAGACAGTTTTTTACCCAGCAAAGCATGTGATTGTCCAAGCCTCGAGCAGCCAGTTTTGCCAGTAAAATGCTGTGGGAAATGGTGTCAAACGCCTTGCTAAAGTCAAGGTAAATTACATCCACAGCCTTTCCCTCATCCAATAAGCAGGTCACCCTGTTACAGAAGGAGATCAGGTTTGTCAAGCAGGACCTGCCTTTCATAAACCCATGCTGACTGGGCCTGCCCATCTGGTTGTCCCACACGTGTTGTATGATGGCACTCAGGATGAGCTACTCCATCAGTTTCCCAGGCACTAAAGTCAAGTGACAAGCCTATAATTTCCTGGATCATCCTTCCAACCCTTCTTATATATGGGCATCACACTGGCCAATTTCCAATCTGTCAGGACTTACCTGGTCAGCCAGGACTGCTGGTAAATGATGGAAAGCAGCTTGGCGAGCACCCCAGCCAGCTCCTTCAGTACCCTCAGGTGTATCCCACACGGTCCCATAGGCTTCTGTATGTCTGTGTGATGTAGTAGGTCACTGACTATCTCCTCCTGGATTGTGGGGGGATCATTCTCCCAGTCTCTGTCTTCTGGCTGAGGAGGCTGGATTCCCTCAGTACAAATAGTCTTGTTACTAAAGACTGAGGCAAAGAAGGCATTAAGCTCCTCAGCCTTTTCCTCATCACTTGATAGGTTGTTTTCTCCTGCGTCTAGCAGCGATAGAGCCTCTCCCTGGTCTTTCTTTTGCTGTTGACATAGAAACATTTCTTGTTATCTTGGATGTCTGAAGCCAGATTAATTTCTAGATGGGCTTTAGACACCTTATTCCTGCCTGGCATAGCCTCACAGAATCTTTGTAATCATTGTGAGTGGCAAGCCCCTTCTTCCAAATGCCTTAAGCTCTCCTTTTCTCCCTGAGTTGCAGCCAAAGCTTCTTGTTTCCCCAGGGTGGTCTTCTCTGCCACCAGCTTCTCTTACAGCACCTGGGGACAGCCTGCTCCTCTGCCATTAAGAATTCCTTCTTAAAGAGTGCCCAGCCTTCCTGGGTCCCTATACCCTTTGGGATTGTCTCCCAAGGGATCCTGTGAAGCAGGTGCCCAAACAAGACAAAGTCAGCCCTTTGGAAGTCCAGGATGTCAGTTTTGCTTTCCCCTCTCCTGTCCTCTCTAAGAATAGAGAACTCTTATTATTTCATGATCGCTGTGCCCAAGTCGGCCTCCAACCGCCACATCATCCACCAGTCCTCCTCTGTTCACAAAGAGGAGGTCCAGCAGGGCACCTTCTCTGGTCGGTTCACTCACCAGCTGCATCAGGAAGTTATCTTTCACACTTCCCAGGAATCTCTGGGACTGGTCCCACTCTGATGTGTTGTATTTCCAGCAGATGTCTGGGAAGTTAAAATCTCCCACAAGAACAAGGGCAAGCGATCGTGAGATTTCTCCTAAGTACCTATAGAATATTTCATCCACCTCTCTGTCCTGGGTAGGTGGCCTATAGTAGACTCCTACTACAACATCTGCCCTGTTGGCCTTCCCCCTGATTCTAACGCAAAGACACTCCACTGTGTCTTCACTATACTTGTGCTCAAAGCAACCATAACTGTCCCTAACATACAGCGCCACCCCACCGCCTCTCCTTCCTTGTCCATTCCTCCTAAAGAGCCTGTAGCCATCAATTGGCACACTCCAGTCATGGGAGACATCCCACCATGTTTCTGTGATAACCACTACATCATAATTTTCCTGTTTCATCATGGCTTCAAGCGCCTCCTGTTTGTTACCCATGCTGTGTGCATTGGTATACATGCACTTCAGATGGGCTGATGTCCCCAGCACCTTTTTGCATTTAGAGGTCCTAAGTCCAGCCTGACCTTTCACAGGTGTTACCATGGTTACCGATCCATCCATATCCCTTGCATCTTTGTTGTGCTGCATGTCTCCATCCCTTGCCTCCGCTGAGATGGCAGGGTCAGGGTCACTGCTGGCACAACAGCCCACAAACTGTGGTAATCTACCCTGGGGCTTATGTCTAGGAGTTCCAGTTTTGTCCCCTTCTTCCTTCAGATCTAGTTTAAAGCTCTGTAATGAGCCCAGCTAACTCCTGCCCCAAGATTCTTTTCCCCCTCTGGGACAGGTGTATCCCATCTGATGCCAAAAGTTCTGGCGTCCTGGATACTAACCCATGACTGAAAAATCCAAAGCCCAGCTGGCATCACCAGTCTCAGAGCCACGAGTTCATCTGTTGAGTTCTCCTGTAATCTTCTTCATCCATCGCTGCAGTTGCAGGGATAGAGGAGAACACTATTTGTGCCCCTGACCCCTTAACTAGTTTTTCCAAGGCCCTGAAGTCTCTCTTCATTGATTTAGGACTTGTCCTGGTAATATTGTCACTACCTACCTGAAAAACCAAGAGAGGGTAGTAGTCCTTAGGTCTCACTAGAGGGATTCAGATTCAGGTGAACTTCAGTGATATTCTCTTGTTCCTAAAGACAGACAATAAAAGGGCTAAAGAATGGTTTAAGTATCAGGAATGTGAAGAAAGTTTTGGTGTTTATAACTGCAGTATGTTCACAGTAGGAACTACCCTAGGCAATGAACACTGTGAGTGCTGGAACAAGAGCCTTCTACAGCTGACATAGGGGAGTTCTACTAAAGCAAGAAGTTGGGAACTTATGTTGATACCTGAGAAGAGGAAAATCACATATACAAGAAACAGTAATGTAAGAAAGAGTAGCAAACAGCAGGAAAAAAAACAGAAAAAATACAAATCTTCATAAGAGTAATAGAAGACAGGATAATATAGTTTGTTACATGACTTTTTCTATAGGGGTAAAAAAGTGATAATGATCACTAAAATACAGCTGCATTGCTTCTAAACTTATTTGATAAAACAAGAGACTAAATCAGAGTTATCTGAAATATTGCTGCAAAATAAAGTACCTGGATATGGTGGGAATCACAAAATCACCTACCTACATGTCACTGAAGACAACAGATGAATTGTATATATTAGCCAATGAGTTTATGTTTTTAAACAGCAGAAGGTTTTTAATTGCCAAAGAAGACAATGTTTGTTTTGGTATAGAGGAGCAAAATCTTCAAGCGTTTTAAAATGGAATTCAGTCCATTCACCAAAAGGGTTATTGCTGTACCTGCTTGCCACAAGAACTGTCTGGAACTTGTTCTATTTTTGTTGTTGCTGTTGTTTCCCACAAATGCACACCTAGTCATTAAAATTAACAGTTGGAAACTCACCAGATTTTTCAGTTATGTGTCCAGGAAACTCCAGTTTTGTCACTTAGCACATATTTGATCCTAGTCTCAAGTCTAGACTCTCTAGTCATTCACACATTTACGCATAAACAGTGGTTTGGCACAAACTCCAGTAGAGATTTTTTCTGTGAATATAAGAGAGTTTGGCTTGCCACAGACCAGCTATCTGGCACTTACTTCTTCATGAGCACAGTGTGAACATTTCAATCCTGACCTACAGACATGTCATCAGCATAAAAAACAGGACACTTGAGGAAGGAGGTCTGCTCTTGACCTGACAGCTTTAGACAGCCTCTTTCTCTCTAGAGTTATTTTGACCTTCAGCTGCTGTTCCAGACTCTCTGTCTCCATCTCATATACTTGCCACTCTGTTCACTCTATCTATCCTTCCACTTTTGAAGCTTGGCAGATCCATAAACCCACATGACTTATCTCTGACATACTATGCAGATTATTACACTAACCTGCCCATTCATCATGCTTACTATTTTAAGGAGCCCTAACTGCTCCATCTCTTGAGCCAAAAGCACAATTCTCATGTGTTCCTTGGGTTGGGTCTCTAACCTTCATAGTTCCAGGCAATTCTTGGATCACACTCATTAGCAGCTTTCAGTATAGTACTATTTGTAGAAAATATTCCTTTGTCTGACTTTTTTCCAAGAAGGCAGCTAGTCAGGATTTCTACAAAAAACAAAACTAACCAAGACCCCTGCAAACAGTTTAAACATTCATTGTTACTTAATTTGTAAACCTACTCAGATTGGCAAAATGCATTAAAAGATTTTAGTTCAAATATCTCCTAGAGAAAATTGGATTTATTCCAAGCCCCCTGGCTTTCCTGGCATACACACAGCACTTCTGCCTGACAGCTTCCCCTAACTTTTTTTAATTCTCCCACAACTGTTAAGACAAACTGTGAAGACTGACTTGCTTCTTCTGGGATATACTTGCAAAACTTTTTAGCAGAACTGCTTTATCAAAAACCAGACATTTAATACCAGCAGCAATTTCTTTTTAAATTGATAAAATCAATAGGCTTTATCCTCTACCAAAACAATCATGGCAACCTTTTGCAAATTGACTACTAATCAGTAACAGCAACTAAAGGAAATATTATATGTCAGTAGCTTTCATCTGGATGCCATTAAACAGGTCTGTTTTGGTGCTGGACATGAAAGGTGCTGGACATGAAATACATAGAGGCAATGGAGAGAGTGGAGGGAATGCCTTGTAGTTCAGTTATAAATGGGCTTTGATCCAGTCATTGCAGAGATATACAAAGCAGCTGACTGCTGTAAGGCTGCACCTCCAGCCATCTCTAGCGGGAGGGCCACACTGAAGCTGCAGAGGCACTGCTCTGGCTTTCTCTCCCTACATACATTCAGACCAGCACAGTAAGGTGGCTGCTACGTACTTTCCTCACCTGTAAATAAGTGTGACCTTTACTGCCTATGCACGTAGTGTGGTCTGTTTGTTTATGTGATTTCTCCCCTTACATTAATTCACTTCTCAGTGGTGTTTCCTGGCTTGGCGACCAGTCTCATGGTCACTTCAAGTCTGCTCCTTCATTGTAATGTTATGTTGCACAAGAAGTATGCAGCAGTATTCTCAAGCATGAGAAGTAAAAGCTGTTGTTTCTATGCGCTTTTAAAAGAAAGGCAGCATTGTAACACTGTCAGAGAAGAGCCTGGAGAAGAGCCAGAGCATCCCATTGCTGTGCCAAGGTGAGGCAGACCTCTCTTCACACCTTTCCAGAGTTAAAGGCACACTTGAACTGTTAGTGAGAAGGAAGGAAAGGAGAGACAATCTGATTTTATGAAACAATAAAAAAAGGCCTCCTTATTTCTTATTTTTCCCCAATTTCTTTATCATTATATTTCTGAATCTCCCCTCTGATTTCTTTCTCTGGGTGAAACTTTTAGTTCCAGAGGCCTCTTATATGCCTGCTATCCAGATATAGGAATATACTGTTTACTCCTTCTCACCTCAGAATTTAAAAGCAGCTGAGAGATCACTGCAAAACTTGTCATTCTTTGCCTTTCAGTATATAGATTAAATTATCACTGTACCTTTTTCCACAATAAAATCCACTGAGGAGATCTCTTTCACAAAATGACTAGTTATGGTGGCAAAACTGTCTGTATCCTGTCACATTTCTAGTGACAGGAAGTATCACTTTTCCAATCATCTTTTAAAGGTTTTTTTTGCAATTCAGTATGCTTGAGTTAGTTCCATAACTTGAAACAATATACACTGTGACTTCACAGGTAGAACTGTCTTTTAGAAAAATGAATCCTTTTGCAATGAACAGCAGATCCGTGAACTCTGTCAAGATCCACCTTACACATATGTGAGTTGAGTAAAACATTTCTGCTTGGCCTGGTCTTGCCTCTGGAAAGAAGCCAAATTGTATGTTGTCATTGCTAATTCTGAACAACAGTAACGTAATGTATAATATAGGTCCCTGTTATGACCGAATGAATACGTTTTTCAGAATAATTATTGTAGATGGCAAAGATTATACCCAGTGTATTTTCTGATGTTATAATTCCTTTTCAGATCTTATAATACTACTAAAGTCTTTAGTTGTAATGAGCTGAGTCCCAAGGAAAAAATGGAGTCAGATGATATAATTACTGTGCCCTAATACATGAGGGATAAATTAAGATTGCATAGATCATCCTAAAGTTTTGTAAGACATTGTTAGGTAACATTAAATTTCTGTGCTAACTCTAGCAAAAGATAGTTTGAAAACTGTCCTTGGAATGTGACTTCAGAGAGCTAAAATTGTTCAACATCTCTACAAATCCAGCCATTCAATCTCTAAATACATATGATTGGATTAGAAAATTTGGACCCATGTATCTGTCTAAGAGTCATGATTTTTTGATTCCTGGTTCACTGACAAGGCTAGCTTCAGTTTAAATAGCTATAAACCTCCTGCCTCACTCTTGCTTCCTGTACAGTGTATTTTTTAGGACAGAATTCCATGGTACACCCCTAGGTCATAAAGCAGTCCCACACCTCATGCTGGAGCAAGCAACGAGTTGCATAATGCACAGGGCTACACAGACCACCCCAAGTATCTGGAAAAGCAAAGAGGTCTTTCTGGAAGAGAGAAGAACAGTAATTATGAACATGCCTGTGTCATGAAATGCATCATGGTGAAGATATATATCTATTGGGTAGAAATCATCTAACACAGTAAATTTGTCTCTCTTGCCTTCTTGTGTAGTGTTGTATAGCACTACGCAGACATATGCTTCAGGCTGGAGGCTATGTATGCAACAGGTGCACCGGACAGATGAAAATAAGACTTCTTGGCTGCTGGACTGTAACAACTATTGATTTCCTTTTTCTGTGCCCTTGTTCTCAGAGCTTTATGGTACTTGGGGCCTTTGGCTAATGGGAGCCACTATTGACCACAGATCAGATTTGACTTGGGTATAAATGGAGTCTCTTGGTGACCCATTTTGAGCTAGTCCCCTCTGAAGCATCATGCTTTGGTCAAGGACTCTTCCCTTGGGTTGGGACACCACCCAAGGAAACTCCTTGAGGTTCCTATGGGTTGAGACACTGCCCTAAAAAGTTCCTTGAGGCTGAGAGCCCTCATTTGTTGGGTGAGTGACAGAGCATTTTCAGGTTTTAAACCCTAGGAAGTGGTGGTAGCTTTGTCCTCCTCTCATGGGCATTTGAATCTGCCATTGAATGTTTGTAGAGTGCTAGTTAGTTGTGCTAATAATAAACTTTTATTCTGAGCCTCCACAACAATGTACTTGCAGATTCATGATAACAGGATACCAGGTACTACTAAATATATTTATACTGTATCCAGATCACGGATGGTTTAGGTATTACCAAAGTTAATATCTGTACACCAGCATCCCCATTTATAGGGTGTTTGGAAAGAGTCAAACTGGTTGTCTATGTCTGTGTTCTTCTAAGCAGAGTCAAGGTTTTTGGTTTTGGTTTTGGTTTTGCTTTTGCTTTTGTTTTGTTTTGGGTTTTTTAATTGGCTATTTAAATCTCTGAAAGAATAACTGTATGTAATAATCCATGAATGCTATAAACCTCTTAATTTTCATTTTAATTGTATTTCACAAAACGGACTTGGCTAGATATTGGGCAGTTAGAATGATTCATTGCACATGTGTCACCATGATTACACAATTTTTCTCTAATCTTTTAATTAACACAGATACAATTGTTGATAGTGCATTTATTTTCATTTTATTGCAAGTGATGCACATGATTTCCTGAATGACCCGGACAATTTAATGAAACAGCTAACTTTTGTAGTTTTAAACTAATTAGACTGTTTTGAAGCTAGCTATCTGGGTTTATTTTAAATAGCTCTTAACTAAATTTCACTTTCCTATAACAGTATTTCAAATAACAACTGCCAATAAATACATGGTCCAACATCTTATTCCCAACAGATTTTCTGTTTGGCCAATATAAAATTAAGAAGTTCCAGCTCAGTTTAAAAATTCTTAACTACCTCTGACAAGTGTTTGCCTTATATACTGGGAATACAATCCTTGACCCTAGTACAGAAAGCAATATCTTTTTAGGTTTGGACTAACACAAGCACAGTGAGATTGTTTGTTGATGTTGAGGAGGGGACTTTAAAATTTTAAAAGGCACAATAATGCCAATCTTGCAGCAATTTTCCATGTTAGCTTGTATTTCTCTGAGCTTTACAGGGCTGTATGCACATTTATCTAAACCATGGGCAGAAAATGAAAGTGATCTTTTCTTGCATTGTCAATCTCTGATGAAGTTTTTGCAGATTGCAAGAGTTGCATAAAGTATTGCTCCAATAAATCTAGGACACATCATGGTATTATAGAAAATATGCAACTAGGAATTGGTG
This sequence comes from Athene noctua, assembly GCF_965140245.1. Taxonomy (NCBI): domain Eukaryota; kingdom Metazoa; phylum Chordata; class Aves; order Strigiformes; family Strigidae; genus Athene; species Athene noctua. The sequence continues at coordinate 68,231,082 of NC_134037.1, read as the reverse complement.
AGGACACTTCCCATTAGTTTTCAGTGACTCTGTACTTCTATGTGCAGTATTCTAATAATTTCCTTATTTTTTCTTGAACAAAAGTATTGCTGATGTATTGAATAGCTAATTAATTAATTAGCTATAATAGACCTAAAATTGCCTATGCTTTATACCAACTTTAAAGGTTGTTAATTTTAAAAAGTAATGATAATATTTTATTTCTTACTCCCTCAATTTAGCTATATGTATCACTATAAGCTGAAAGTAATAAAGTAATAAAAGTAATAAAGCCATTTGTGGAAAACAATACCAGTAGGGATCAGTGTCACAGATTCGTTATTAAGCTACTGAACTCAAACAAAATAGATGATGAAACATTACACTGAGCCAATATATCCTTATTGTATGTTTTGCTGTAGACAAACCACTCAGGTCTTATGGTGTATTGGTGCACCTTTGCAGTGCTCCAAGGTCCCATTGTGCTAAGAAAGAGAAGTGGAAACGTAGAAACCATCACTGCTCTACTAGAGCTTCCAGTCTGAATTACAGTTTAGATGTGTTCAATAGAAGGAGAAAGGTGATGATAAAAATAAAATGCAAGCATCTCTCAGTATTATTTAAAAAGCATAAAGCTGTAGTTTTATTGCCTTAAAAACATGAAAAAATTACCACAAGCTGTATAACTTTCCATATGGAAATTCATAGAAAGGATACAAACAGTCTTCAGGTTTCCATAGTGTCCCTGACATATCAGAATGCAAAAATATAAATTCATCTGTAAAGTCACTTTCTGACACGGATCAGCTAGTACATCTGTCTATTATTGTTCATTTAAAATAGAATTCAATGAAATTATTTCAATATCAAAGAGAATAAATTAAAACCAAACTGAAATAAAATTATCTATGAAGTCTTTGTAAAAGAATCAGATGATTTTGAATGAAGTGGTTCATATATGTATGAAAAGCAAAAAAACTCTGAGGTGAAAGTACTCAAGTATATCATTTTAGTAGAAAAAAAGAGAATTTGTATGATGAAAAGTAGGGCTAAATAAATATCCATTGCCACTGGAGTAGGTTAATAAAATTTTGAAAGGCTGTTTTGTGTGATACTATTTTTTTATCCTTTGAGTGTCTAAAAAGCCCCCCATATTTCCATATTTTCTATTTCATATTTCCCCCTTCTTCTTGGTTTGCAAGATAAGCAAGAAATGTAAATATATTCAGCAGTTAACAAAAAAAGTGTGTCTTTTTGAATATGCAGAGAACAATATTTCTCTGCTATAGTTTTATACTATAACCATTTAATGACAGTTTTGCAGTTGAGGTGGTGAAATCAAATATGGCTCACAAAATTCCAGTGGAAACATGAAATCTCATATGCAATTTTACAAAATGTGCACACTGAAATATTAATACTGCATACTTATTGATTTACCAGGATTACTGAAGGCAATATTACTCTATTGCTTAATACAGTGAGATGCAGCGATCCCCAGACAACAGCTTCACTACCCCATCAGCCCCAAAACTATAAGTCTTTCAGCCATGGCACTGTGCTGAAACGAGTGAGATCCTCCTCTTCAGCATTACAAGTTTTTAAGGCACAGAAAAACAGCAACACAGCTCAATGGTTTTCTAGATTCATGCTTATGCCTTTATGTCTCCTAATTGCACTGGGTCGGTTGTGTCACGTCAGCACATGCACAACATTTCTGTCATTGTGGAGTAGATGTTTCACAGCTACTATAACCATGTGGAAATACTTTTTGATGGAATGGAGGGATGTCTGTATCCCCAGACATCTCATCTGAGAACATTTAGAAAGATAAAATAAAACAAACAACATGTTTTTGGTGCTACCTGAAGGACTTGAAAGGCTATTTGCTCTTTGCAGACCTTTCAATAGCCATGAGAAATTATTTCACTGCACCTATGCGCAAGAAGGCAAGAAGTCTATTTAAGGCAAAAAGCAACACTTCAGGGTGGGGGCAAAATTTAGTGTGTGAATGGTCCCTAGAACCTCCTTCACTCTTTGGCTTTAGGAGGGAGCAGTTCCACATCATGACCTGCTTATACACTTTTGAAGGAGACATCTCCCAGATCCACAAGCAGCCTGCAGAATAAACATCAGGCAGAACAATGGGTAATATTAAAACCACTAGAACCAATTAATATGAGCAATCAGTGCTGGAGCTTATAACTATGAGTTGTTGGCATAATAAAGATCAACTAAAGAAGACGACTGGTAAGTAAAGGAGAAATGCATTTGTAGGTTGTATCAAGTGCTCATCAGCTTTTAATACACAGTAAGAAAACATAAACAGATCATCCTGAGAGGGACAAATGTTTCAGTGCAAGCACTGTCAAGGACCAGTTCTCCTTTCAATAGTAAACCAAATGGAGTAGTGGGTAGAGGCTTCAGCACCAGACCAGGCATTAAGAACTAAACTAAACAATGTTGAAGGAAAGGCTGCATTACATGCTTTGTGCACTGGACAGGAGCTACGATCAGATCTCCCACAAAGGAAGGATAAAATTCCACTCTGAATGGTAAAAAGAAACAATATTGTGCAGAAAGACCTTAATTAAGATCTTAAGATGCTCATAATTTATTGCAGAAGGGAAAACGTATCATCTGAACGGCTGTTTTCTTGAACGAAGTTGACGCGTTCAAAAAATTACCCCCATGCTGAGCTCATCCCACTATATTTAGCTAGAACTGTTCTTCTTAAAGGACAGGTAGTCTTGTCTAAGGATAACAAGAGGCAGAAACAGCAATATTACCCTTGATAATTGATTTTCATGGTTTAATCACTGTCACAGGAAATTATGCTTAATTTTTTAGTTTGATTTTTTTTTTTTTTCAGTCACTGGCTTTATTATGCCTTTCTTCAATAGACTAAAGATCTGTTTGGTGACTGGTAGTTTCTTCCCGTAAAGAAATATATACCTTATGAAAAAATATCTTTGTCATCCTTTCTAATTTTGAAGATGTATATACTTTTTCCAGACCTTCATTAATTTTTCTATAGTGTTCTCAGCATTTCTGCCATCCTTCTAAACTCATGGAAACCAGAAGTAGACGTATTACTCTACTGTCATCTCATTAAAGTTCTGATTCAGCGGAAGTAATGTTACATGCTAGCAGTATGCTGCTTTCTAGGACATGGAATACTGTTCCTGTCACAGATCTATCACTTTGCATTTGCTATACTGAAACGTTGAGAGCAGTCTCTCCGACTCTTCTCTCCTTATCAGTATTTACTACTTTGTCAGCTCTGTGTCATCTGCAAATACTGTTGTATTGTGCTTCCCATCACTGAGGTACTGAGAGCTTTCTGTCTATTATCAGGCTCTGTAAATGCTAGAAATATATCTATTTTATGATGATTCCTCCTTGAGAATGGCATTTTGTCATCAGTTAATTATATAAATTTTACTCCATTAAATTTATGCTTCATGGATGCTGTGTCTACTCATTTTTAAATCAGTCTGTTGTGTAGCACTCGGATGTCCTGGTTCAGCCTATATAGTGCCTCTACTATGTCTTTATTTACTGTAAGTGAAATCCCCTTCAAGGATATCACGTTTGTTTGACAAGATCTTGATTCCATAAAACTGTGCGGACTGATATTAATTATATTCTTTCGCTTTAATTCTTTACGAGATCATTTTAATTCTTGATAATTGTACAGGCTTAATGGCTGGACATACAGGCCTACAGACTGCCTGCCTGATGCATGAATAGAGCTAACAAATACTGGCTGTTCCAGCTTCAGCTGCTGCAAGAGCTGGACCTGGGTTTTCTCAGTAGGGAGTCCCATAGCAGCAATCATCACCACCAGACCAAGGCCCCTTCAGAAGGCAGCAGCACATCGTGTCACTGTCGCAGTTTGACATGTAGTTGTCTGGAGAGTGCTGGCTGCTTGGGAGCCAGTTGGATGCTCAGGAGCCTGACAGGTTCTTGGGAGCCTGATGCATGCCTGGGAGCCTGAGATCTCTTTCTTTTCCTGAGAAAAACCATAGGCCCAGATGGAAGCAATTCATGGGTCAACCTGGATCAGAACTGCTGAATAAGCTTCTAGTTCTGGCCAGGAACTGGCCCAATATTCCAGACTTTACTGAAAATAATCAGCATACTAACTGTTATCTCAGCCAATGTTTTTGCTACTCTGGGTAAACTGTCTGGGCTTCCTTAGTTTACATTAGTTCTCCACCATCCACATAAGTGGTTAAAGCCTTTCTTAATTATTAAAACTACTTCAACATTCATATGTAGTATAATACCTCCTTGCTTGTTTCCAAGTATAAATCAGAAATATTTATTAAACACTTCACACCTTTATATTTAATGATGTTTTGGCTATTCATTCCCTATTCAGGTAGTCTGGCTTTTTTTTTTCTTTCAAACATTAAGTCTGTAGTGTACTACTGATGTCTAAAAATTAAGGCTTGCCTTCATGGTATTAGTCTGAAACAGATTATTTTATTTTTTTGTGTTTTACACAAAAGGAATCTTCTACTTTGAAAGGTTTGCATATTGTTATATTTGTCTCATTTTAATTACTACTTTATTTTCCAAACCTGTAATAAAAAAATAACTGATAATAGCTATAATTTAATTCTCCCTGGATACGGAATGAACACTTTTTCATCCTGAAACATTAGGAATCTTTTTTAGTGAGCTCCTTCCTCAGAACACAAGATTGATTTTCATTTGGCTCACATTGAAATAAAAGAAAGAATCAGGTATGTTATCCCTGTGCTGTCTTTCCTTCACATCATGTATCCAGACGTGGTAAACTGTATTCCCTAGAAGTTTTACTCCTCTCTCTTTCAAGTGGGAGGGTAAAAGATGCATTCATGGATGTTTTTTTGATCTTATTTATAAGCTGGATCTGAACACATGCACAGAAATCAGTGCTAGTGCCAGACCGGTGTCTCTTTAGTGCAAAGGTACTTGTGACAAATACTCTGGCTTGTCATTCTATGCCTGCTGTTGGGTCCAGAATAGACCCAGAGCACACTGTGCAAGAGCAGTGTTTATTTGTTCAGCTGTATCTCAGTAGCTAGAAAGATGCTGTTTCTGCACTATGTATTACTCTTGATGCACATGATTTTATCTCTTTTATATACAAATGTCTGTAACAAATGAGGTAAGTGTCCTTGGCAGAGACAAGATCATGGAGCTTACTGCATCTTAGGTTGGATCGGTTGGGTCAAAGGAGTTTGACCACACAGAATTTAATTTTGATAGTTTTTGCAGCACTGAGGCCATTGGTACTGCTGAAAGATATTACATTTTGTTTCTTCATTTTATATGCATTACTGTTGGTGAAACAGTAACAGTTTTAAAATAAAAGTTTTAAAATTAATGAAATGATGAGGTTTTTCTGAAGAAAGTAGGATCTTCCAGAACATCCTTCCATGTTCTAATCTCTTCAGGAAACTTTTTCCACAGCTGTAGCTGCTTTATTTCCAGTGCTTTCAGTTTCCTGGTCTTTGTAAACTGTGTTGCCAAAGGCATTAAAATCTAATCTGAAATAAAATGCAATGAGTGAATGTAAAGAACGAAAAATGGGAAAAGGAACTTCATACAAATGGCTTTCTTGAGCTTTGATTAAACGGGTATTTCAGACAGTCTCCTTGAAAGCCTGTTCTTCATCATATTTAGAACTATGCAGAGGAGAACAGTAATAATTTAAAAGTACTTAATGTTTTATGCAGAATTTTTCATGTCTAAGAAGGAAAGGAAAAAAGTATTATCTAAAAATAGCTTAAATGACTGTTTATATTGCATTGCTTATATTACACTGGTAATATACTTCTGTTACTCTACACTTGAAGGATTTCTGTATCATTCCAAAATGAAAAGAGATGCTGAGATGAAATAGCTGGAGATAAATACTCCTCAAAGTTTTTGATGTTAATGAACATACCGATACAGGAGTTCTGAAGAAGTTCAGGGCAAATCAAATCTTTTTTTTTTTTTTTTTTTTTTTTATTTGTAAGAGTCTGAATACCTGAAAGAGAGACAAGGTATTCCTAATGCTTATTCTGAGGAAGTTTGTGAGTGGACATTGTATTCTACTTCTCAATAACCTTCTGATGCATGAGGGAACTGCAGATTTTGATAAGACTTTCAATAAAAGTATTTTAGTTTGTCCCTTGGATGACTATTTTAGGGAGATTTGAATGTATTTCTCAGTTTTATACGTAGATCATAATAAATGGACATTGGATTACTGGTGCTCTAGAACACAGAGAAATTGCTATGTGATTTCAAGTATGCTGAAATTCATGTACTTTAGCTTAAATGAGACTGATGGCAACTTGTTTCTCCCGAAGAAAATTTCATAATGCTATGCAATTAGCAATAATATCCATATGCTGTTTTATCCCGTGTAAAGATACCATTGACTGAAGTTAGCCTCACCTAATGTTAATCTATCAGTAAATGTATTTTTCACCTATGAACTGCTAGTGCTCAAGTTGTAACACTGGAAGTGTGACCTAAAAACAAAGAGCTGCCTTGTTTCCATGTTGCATGGAGTAGTTGACCACTGATTATTAGTAGAAGCCTGGCAAATCTCACAAGGTCTTGCCTACATTTATGAGCACCCTGGAAAAAACCACTCCTTAACACCAGACCAGAAACAATTGAAAGGAGAGTGCAAGTACTAAAAACTATCAACACTTTAAAGCTGTGGAAACCAGGAGAAGAAGTTAAAGAATTTGACAATCATATCCTATTGAATTTCAATGGGAACTGAATTTCTCAGACTCAGCTAGAAATCTTAAATTTGGAGCCAGATTTTGTAAAGATTTTGCTCATTGAGTATGCACATATGTGCATATATTCATGTGCTCAGAAGCATGCTGGCTGCCTAGCACAGTGACATCCCCACATCAGTAAACACTTTGATATCAAAATATTAAATATTTTGACAGTCACATGCTTCTATAGCTAGAGCCAATACCAGAAGAAGGTAAAGTGTTTGCAACTCTCTACTACATTTTTCACATATATTGTTGACTGTTGTTGACTTAGTTTACTGGTATTTAAGAGTATTTTATAGTTATATTTATTCTTAATCAGGATATAAAATACCTGATAATATATTGTGGTCCAGAGACTACTATAGTAATTATGATCAGTCTTAACTTATTTCAATTCTTCTGAAGAACGTTTCAGAGAAATTAAAGTGAAAACCTTCCTTCACAACAGCTGTAGAGATTTAATTAAATCATTCTTTATCAATGGTAATGATAAAAATATATTTCCAATTATTTAATGATTAAGTAAAAGGCTGTCTTTTAAAGCTTTTAAGCTGCTTAGTTTTGAAATCTTGACTCAAGTAATTTCAGAGAGCATTGATAACAGAAATGCTTTTCAATTAAAACAGTTCCTACAGAGGCCAAAATAAAAGACTCCATGATTTTTATAATCCACTAATGCTAGCTACATTTGAAAGTAATTTTTTTCCAAGTAGTGCTTGAAATAAAACAGTAGGCACAGTTGTAGGTTGCACGTATACGAACAGTATACAACAGTATAAGTTGTCCTTAACAGAAAAAGAAACTACAAGCCTGTCACAAGAGTGGTGTGTAGTAAAGAGAAGACTAATTTATAAACTTCTATTCCCAACTGAGAGGAGAGCAGAGAAATAATGAATTAAAAATCCTGTCAGTTACTAATCCAAAGACAGAGAAACATCTGAATCACCCATGGTTACTTTTTCCCTTCATATGATTTTAGGTTCTTAATATCTCTGAAAATATAAGGATTAACTTCAGGCTAAAAGAGTTGCATTAATAATAGATGAAGTTCTGTCATAGTCCATAAGATAATCATTTCCTATACACTTGTCTTTTCTCTCACAAATTCTGCTGTTTACCTCATTTCACCTACGGGGAGATGCCATCCTTCTATGGAGACCTTTGAAAACCCACCACTATGCAGAGCAGCCACCTGCCTCACCATGTAAAAGTGATGCAGGGACAGTATTACTACTGTGTTGTTGCAGTCAGAAAAGGAGCTCGAACTAGGGAAGGAAAAGAGCTTTATAAGCTTGGAAACACCTTACCCTTGTTATACTCAGCAGAGACCCTTCCAACATGCCAGTGAGGATAGGAAGGTGCTGTTCTGGCTGCTGGGCAGAGGCTACAGCTGTAATCAGGTAGCAGGCATGGAGGGCCACAAAGAGGGAAAATGGGGACCAGGGCCTGCTTGGGAGAGCAGGCTCAGAGCTGGCCCCTCTTAGGCCCAAGTCTCCCTCACTACCAACCAACACAATGTCAGGACTCTACCAAAAAGGGAGGAAAGAACTTGAGAAAAATATAAGTGTTTTCCACTGCTTGGAACAGAAGGGAGAAAAAGAGACATCAAAACTCAAAAAAAATGTAATAATGCCAGTACGAAGACTCCTAGTTAAAGCACTTCTCATAATCTACTTTCCAAACCCAGCATTTTTCCAATTTTCCAGTAGTTTAAAATTTCCTTACTCAGCTCCCAATAGATGCAGTAAAAGACAATGATCATGGTAAAAACAATTACTTAATAACACTCCCGCCTCTTCCCAGAGACTATCAAATGGCTCCTTACCACATGATCCCACTGTGGTAGTAGCTGTCTAATTAAAATTCTGTGCATGTCTTTGAAAGTGGAGCATGTTTATCTTAAGACGATACGTGCTCTATTTTAATGCATTGTCTCACTCTGCTGTTTACTAAATGGTGCATCTTTTTGATACCCTCAGTGCTACATATAATTGCTAACAGTCTCATGATGTCTCATGAGCCTATTCAATTACTCCTGATCTATACATTTTTCCTGAAAGCCACTAGGAGTATTAATTGTTTTAGCTACATCTAGAAATTTTGCTCTGGTATATAACTTCTCGTTTAGAGAAAACAGTGTGGAGGCTGCCTTGCCAGATGCAGTTTTATACGAAGTATCCTGAGCAATTGCTCAGACATGAAGGAAAAGGTTATGATGCTTCTAACACAGGAGATTCCTGCTGCAAAGAAAATGAGACAAGCGACATGGCAAACAGATCCATCTCCACTGTGTTAGTATTAATGGAAAACATCTGAAAAATATACATTGTGATTTTTCGTAAGTATAAGCTGGGATCTGTGAGGAATTGTGCCTCTATTTAACATATAATGCCTTCCAATGACAGAACTAATTTTTGTTATCTCTGCCCTCTGCACTCAGTCTTTCCTGTCATGAATGAAGCATCTGGGAGCGGAACTTCAACAATTTATTAAGTCTTATTGCCACAGAATAAGATCACTAGGATCTTTTGTGTGTCATTCTTGAAGTCTAAGACAAGGGTCTTCAGTCATCAATTCCCCATAAACTGTAGTATCTCCAAAACTTCAACACTTCATGAAGCTTTTTCTGACAAAATATATATTTAAACAAAATATACTTCATTGTTTCTCTACACACAATGTAGGCTATGGTTAAATTGCCTTAGGATATCCATTTTGTTGTACAAATAGGTTTCATTTATTTTTTACTGTTCATTTTCCTCACCCATTGTGCCATTAATTATGATCATAAAGTAGTCAGTTAGTGGAGATTAAAAGATTTGGTTACAGTCTGGACCCCTGGCAGTATGATTTCACATCTTTTTAAAGCTAAAGACGTTGCAGGATTTGAAGTAATAACATCATTGTAACTAAATCCAAAAGTATTCCAGAGAAGAGGTAAAATGTAGAGCTCCTGAATCTGGTAGCTTGGAGACAGAGTAAATGCTTTACAGATATTGTCTACTAGATTTTAAAAGGAGAAAACAAATAGGAAAATGCTAATTGAAAGAGAAAAAAAACCAGTAACAACTGTTTGGGAAACATCTAAATCAACAGCAGTTAATCTCTTCCAGTAGAAAACCAGCAGCTAGTTTCTTTCAGTATTGTGGCTTGTCAGGAATAGTCACGTAATATTGAACAATTCAGAGGTCTATTTAGACTGTAGTCTCTTTGACATAGAGACTGTTTGTTTTGTGCTTGTGCAGTGCTTGGTCTACTCTATTACTCTCTTTTACTCTATTACTCTCTATTACAGAATAATAAACACTCTCTCCTCCTCAGTTATGGAACACATTTAGCTCTTTAAACTTGGTTCCTGTAGCAGAAATCAGGAATAAAGAAAAAGCCCTACATAATTATCTTCTTCCAGATGTCCACTGCTAGAATACAATTAAAATATAATCATTAACTGAATAAGAACTTTGCCTAAACATGTTATGTAAATATTAAATATATAAATTTAAACAAAATTTATATGTGTTTTACAAATATAACTTTGCCTTAATATATATAAAACTGATTTAGTCAATCATTTGATTGTACAGTGTGACTCACTGTCATTTTTAATGTAATTTTATATGAGTAGGTGGCTCAATACAGAGAGTATAGTGTGGGAGTGAATGACTAGGTAAGTGAGATAGAAAGTCTGAGATACTGTTCATTACATGAGTGTTAATGATAGTTCAGTGCTATTTCTCATGCAATTATCTAGCCAGGACTATTACTTTTAGAAATTAAAAAACAATCAACTAAAGTGTGGCTTGTGGTGGTTTTTTTTGTTTTGTTTTGTTTTGTTTTGTTTTGTTGTTGTTGTTGTTGTTGTTGTTGGTTTTGTTGTGTTTTTTTTTTCACTTGCAGTAAAGATGGATCTGGTTTGTATTGAAATGCTGCTCACAGTTTTAGTAATTTTAAAATGCAATCCCTGTTACATTTAACAGGCTCATTATGGGGAGCCTTGATAGTTTGACATTTAGTTCTATTAATGTTCAAAGATAAATGAAAGACAACCAGTCTTTTCACATGTATGCAATCAACAATTACAAACAAAGAAAACAGGCAATTTTTAAGAATTTAAGCTGTAACTGGATAACATACATTTGAACCATACTACTGTGATGTAGTTTGGATGCAGGAAGGGGAGTCCACAAACTACTTATCTTCTGTGCAGGTACAAGGTTTAGACATTGTTTAGGTGTTGTTCAAAGTCCCCAGTGGTAAAGAAGATTACTACAGGACCTAGGCATGTGATAATGAATTAAGGATACTGTTGCATTTTTGGTTCAATAATTTTTATTCCCAGCAGAGATGTTCACTCATATGAGCTCTCATTATTTCAATTGCTTAGTGAGAAAAACAAGAGAAAAAGACAGTAAGAAAGGGTGTTACAGATCACAGTATAATTTCATCTTTCTGGGGCTGAGAGCTTATATGAAGTTATAAAGAGATTTCCAGAGGACACAAAAATACCCACCAGAAATCTGGCAATATCTTAAAATCTGTCAGTTCATTGCAAGGATATTATCAGTGACAGCATAGCCTTGGTGGATACTTCCAGTCAGTGTCTCATCTTAAACTTTCTATTGTTGGCAACAACCTTTTATTAACTTTCAGACAAGAAATCACCTGAAAATAGCAACATTAGTAACATCTCTTCATAACAAAAGATGACATACATACAATTTACACTGTCATTTTCCATCATGACTGCATAATTATGGTCAGAAGGTGGTTGTCTACAGAAGACAGATTTAATATACTTGAGACATTAAAAACCTTCATGGAAAGAGGGTGATAGTATTCTACACAAGCTAGTCTCTGATGCTTTGTTGTGAAATGATATCTAGCTGTGATGTGAAGAATGAGCTTTACAGCAAATTTTGGCATGTTGAATTTGATCATTCCTGAACCTTTTACTGACATTCCTGGCTATTGTTCAGCCTCAGATCATTCTTATATTCAAGAAGATCTAAACTGGGTATAATTAGCAGTCAGTGTGCATGACTACATCTGTATCTAATCTGACCAGAGGATATGAACCAGAGGCAAAGCACAAAGTATATCTAGGTGTTCCCTTTTAGATCGTTATACCTAAGGTAAATTCTTCATGTGAGCAGCAGGGTTCACAATATTAGTGGTGCGTAAGTCTGGCTTCACAGCCTAACTCTACATTGCCTAATTGATAATTTGGACATAATGCTATTGGCCTTCAGAACACCTCTGTATCAGGAGCAATATAATTCAGGTGAATATAGACAAGGTTGTGTTTCCAAGAAACACTTTCAGCTTCTTATTGGTGAATATGACACTTTCATACATTCACAGGATGGTGTGGAGGTTTGGTAGGGACCAGCAGAGGTCATCTAGTCCATCCTCCTGCTTAACACAGGCCCAATTAGAGCAGACTGTGAAGCGCCTTGTGTGAAGGATAGCTACAGTTTCTCCTATAAACTTCTGTTTCAATTCATGCAGATGTTAAGTGAAATAAAAACAAACAAGCAATAATTTTTTTCCATGCAGACCTCCTCTTCAAGTGAAATTCAGCAGTGTGGGCTGAAGAGCCCAGTCTGATGAACAAGCACCAACCTTGATCTCTTGGTTCTATATCAGGCTTTAAACATTGAAATATTACTTTATCTTTTAATGATGTTTTTCTTCTGTTTTTATCAGGGCTTTCTCTTAAGCTTGTGAGATGTTTGGTGAAAGGATTCAACTCTGTTATGCAAGTAAAATGAGCCTAGCACATTGGGGTCCTCCTCACCTTCGCCTCCTGGGTCCTACTTTAGTATAACGAAACTGCAACGGATTCACAGAGGCACAGTGAAAAGCTGACTCTAATGAGGCATCAGATTGCTGCATGGAACAAAGCACAGGATTATTTTTAAATACTGTGTCCCGTTCACATCAATTAAAATGACAGACAGATATATTTTTTAACATAAGTACTTTTACACTAATTAGATGCATATCAAAAACTAAACAACATGAAATAAATGACAGAAAATCTCACAATTTCTTTTAAAAGTGGAACTATAATAATATAGATTAAAGCAACACAAATGTTCTTTAGCAACATTGAGATGACTATGCTGTTAGGGTCAGGGTGTGACTTTTAGTCTTTGATATGGATGACAGATTTTTATCTTACATTTGCAACTTTCTTATAAGAAAGGAGCACTGGAGAAGGAGAATTGGAGATGGGGTGTGGGTAGGGGAATAAGATGGGTGATCTTAGACTTTCCTTAGAAAGGGAATGAAGAACAAGTAGGCAGGAAGAGTAATCTAGAATATGCATTAAAATGCTTTCTCAATCAGAAGGGTCAGTACCAAAATATTCAAGAACTTCCCTGTTACTATAAATGAGAAGACCTGTTTTATTCCTTTCTATATGTTTCACATTAACAGTGAAGAATCACCTCTGCCTTTTCTGAGCCCAGGTCCTGCAAAACTCCTGTAGGTCAGTGGAGCTTCTCCTTTGGATAAAATAGAACATGTGTGTAAATCTTAGCACTGCTGCACTTCTTGAGTAAGCTGTAGGATGGGAAAGCTCTGCAAATGGCTGCAGGTAAGCGTTCACAAAGATAGCAGTGTAGGGAGAAAAGATTCAGTTTCAGGGACTGCTGACCTTGAACCTTTTCCCATCCAGAATTCCCTATTGTCAATTCATATAAATAGTGTGAACTATGTATATCTGAACACAATATGTTTATTTGTATATCCATTCCTAAACGTCCCTTCTATGGCAAACACTCCTAGTCTGTGGTTGGTTGCTGCTTTGGGTATTTTTTATGGTCTGAATAGACTTTTGAAAGTTATTCCCTCTAGATACAATCCACATGTATCAGGAAAATTTAGCGTAGTATTCTTTCCCTTCCCAGGAAAGATGGAAAAAAGTTGCACTCAGTTATTTAGTATATCCTAATGATGTACAGGGGTGACACAAAAAAGGAACATTCAAAAAGGGGTCTATCTAAATTCAGCATCTTATCACTGACCTAAGAAGAACCTAAAAGGCATACTGAGGATTTGACAGCTGGTGTTCCTTGTCCTCTGTGTAATCCTGACCAAACCACTTGGATAGATGTATCTTCATGCTAGTGAGCATGTTGGTATGAGAGTGTGAGTGAGTAAAATTCCCACTCCCATTTCCTAGTACTTATACTCCTTAAAGTGGAGTCCTTCCATAAGTATCATCTCTTCCTTTCTTTCAGAGGATTCAACAGCTTCTTCCAGATGAATGGAAGACTTTTTATGTCCAAGAGCAGTTGCTCCACTGATTTTGTTAAAGGAACAGAAATGCAAAATAAGGAAGGTCAGGAGGGGTCTCTGTGGGTTACCTCATGATCTACACAAGGTTCAGGTTAGAGCAGGCTACTCAGGGCTTTCTCCAGTTGGCTTTTTGAAATCTGCAAGGAAGGAAATTCCACAACCTCCACAGTCAACCTGTTCCAGTGAACGATTACATTTTTCGTATTACTCACTCATATTACATTCCAAACTTAGTTTTCTTGCTTTCCTAACCTTGTCACAGGTTGAATATTAGTCTTTAGTAAATGGTCTTTTAGAAAATCTTAGAAAACAGAGGATATGTCAAGAAGCCAGCACCTTTTCTCAAACTCTGTACAGATGTTTGCAGTTAATCTTTCCTTACTTACTGACACAGCACCTATATGGATAGATGACGTAACTCTCTCCAGTACTCCTTAGAGTGTTTTTTACTTCTCACTTTTGGATAAAGTAATCAACTTTGTGACTTGTGCAGACTTTGCTACTTGACTACTCACAGTGAATATAATTATATTTGTATGGAATGAATTTCCAGATGCTCCATTCCAGTCTTTTGTCAGGGAGAGATTTCCCTTTTACTTAGTAGCTGAATCCTTGCAAACTTTGCATCACACCATGATGTCTTTGCCTCACACAATGATTGCTTAGATTCTGTAGTAACTTATGTAGTATATAGTGAAAAAACTCTGTTGAAATCTAAACTAAATTTGTCAGAAAATTCTCTTTTCTCTGACAGTGAACACCAGGAAACTTAGTCTGAAGGTCTCTATGACACTGATTTTACAAGGACCCTTCAATACAGGATCATAATTTTAAATACATATATTTCTAAAAATACATAAATTGTGTGACACCCAGCAACAGCAAAGAAAAGAAGGAAGACCAGAAAAAAGGAGGTAAAATTGAGAACTCAAAAAGCTCATGAGACATTGATCTGTCAGTTATATCACATAGACCACTGGGGATCCACTTGGGCACCCATGAATTAAATCACCAAAGTTTTTTCCCTGTTCTAAAGATGGTACCTAACTCTGAGTTTTCAGTTTGGGATGTACAGACAGCACAGCATACCCCACCTCTCTTGTATTAAGAGCTACCTCAGGGGAAGCTCAACTGCTGAAGTGTGGGTGCAGCCTGCTAGGGCAGATGTCCTCCTAACTCCACAGCACTCAGAAGCAAAACAATGTATTTGCAGCTCCACCTCACCTCAGAGTCTTGATGGCCTGCCTTTTCTGAAGTAGGGGAACAAAGGTTAAAAAAACCCCCAAACAGCTGGCAAGAAGTTTAGAAATGAAAAATGGAAACAAGACCATCAAGAGAAATATGAGCAGAAAAAGCAAGAGGGTTAAACATGTATTGGGAAAGGAGAAAAGGGAGGGCTCAAAAAGTGGGGAAGAAAGCACTAAATGCAATCACTGAATGCCACGTGAGGAAATATAGAAAGCAGAGAGCATTGAATCCTCAATCCATCACAACAGGCTCTGACATCCCACCCCACTTACAAGAAAAATTTGCTATAGACAGTTCAAATGTTGCAATTTGAAGGAGAAAGGACTTCTAGAAATACATTAATGCTATTCATGATCTTAGGCAATTGACTGATCATTGTAACCTTGACTGAGGCCAGTAGAAATTTTGCCATTGTTTCTTTGTAGTCCATTTTTCACCTTCAAAGTGGTAATGTTAAAGTGAAAAATTAAAGACAAAAATTATTTGTAGTGCAAGCGATGATCTCAGATTGAGTCAGGGAATACCCTGGAAGACTTAAGGCTGAAGATATATTTTTGAAAACCTTGATGTAAAAGCTGTGTTTTGTACTGCTTCTGGTAATAGTGATATTGAACTGAAAATAACTGAGAAGATGGATTTTATTCCAACGGAAATAAGTGTCAGGATAAAACAAAACAAGAAGGCTGAAAAAAGCAGAAAGGCTGTGAAAAAACCTCTTAAGTCAGATCAGCAGTGCAGGTAATGTATAGTCAGTGCTACGGTACATGTACCATGAACAAACATGTTGTGTGTTACAGCTTCACATTCAAAACAGGAGTTTCATGGCCAAGACAGCTTTTCTCATGTGAAAAAAGTGGATCACCATCATGTGTTTCACAAGCATTATTATTCCATTGAATGAAGAAGATATTCTTCTCTGAAGTTTTGTGTAGCTGATAAGCTAGCTGTTTGGAATTTTTTTTTTTTTTAAATAAAAAATACAAAGTATTGTTAAAAAAATCTATTAAAAGTTATCAACATTAAATCCATGCTGACTTACAAATTTTACACAGTTACAGTTTCATTTTAAAAACCAAGAGTTCTTTACTCCTTTCGTGATCAGTAGAGCTTCATTAATTCCTTTTCTATACATATTATCTGGGCTGTGTTATTTATTTGGTTGATATCTATTTAGAACAGGTACTATAATTTTAGTGAGAACAGCATGTTTCTAAAAACATGTAAAACTCTGTCAGTTTGTATGACAAGCTTTACCCATTTGTACTACAGTGTCATGAAGGCATTTTTCCTGTTTCTTTCTGAAAGTTAGAATGTATTCATGTTGTTTATAGATTGGACAGTGGCATAGAGACATACATGAACTTTACAGATTAAAATTGCAGGTGTGCACCCAGATATATGTATTATATTAAGGAAAGGAGGCTGATTTAGACTTTCAGAGGTACCTTCAATTTAACAAATAATTGAGGTGAGATGTCTGGCTTTTAAATCTCATTGAGTAAATTATCTTTTGGTAGACTTTTGAAACCTTTTCAACAAGCTTCAAGGGCTGGTGGTAGCTGCATATGAAAAAAAGCAACTGGAGACCCATTGAAATGGTATATTGTTAGAAACAAATTCTCAAGAAATCATTTTTATATATGAAGTTGTGAAATCTGTTTTTCTCCTTCTCTGGAACTGCTGTAGCTACATTCCAGGCCTAGACTCAGCATGTGTAACTTCATTTGGTCCATAAATTATTGAAGTTACTTGAAGTATCTCAGCTCTGTTCATTTCCTTCTATGTTCTTCTCACACCTCCCTGAGAAATACAGACCCAAAGGATTTTTTCAGATACTGTTCATGTCTGAAAACCAGAGGTCAAGTAATAAATAAAAAGATATCAGTCCTTGTGACTCAGGAGGTCAAACATACTGAATGTAAATGTAGACATGGAAAATTCACAGAGAGGAATGCCTACTGTCAGACATGGTCCACAATGGTAGCGGGGGAGCCCCTACCCCCGTGGTAGGACACACACAGTTGATTCTCAGTCACAAAAAGAGCCAAAATGAACTGCTGAGTGAATAGTTAAGTTGACTCCCTCCCCTCTGTTGCATACAAATGTACCTACCTGCTGGTGTGAAAGACTTACACTATTTAATCAGCTTGTACAGTTCCAGTGACTTAATAATAAGTGATTTTTAAGTCATTTGCAAAAGAGCAATCAATAAAACCTGCTGTCTAAAAAAAAACCCCAAAACATTCTAAGCTGTTTGAACATGCTTTCCAAAAATTTTATTTCTGAATATACAGGTTGGCATATCATATTAGAAATGGCTGGTTACAGCAATGAGAAATGTGATGTCTACTTTTGTAGTATTCTCCCTCTGTAAATGAACTTTAAAAGAAGGATAGCACTTAAAATTGAAAGAGTTTCTTGTTTTTTTCTGAATTAGGAAATGATATATTAAAAACATTTAGTATGTGCAGTTCATTATTGAAAAAGCATGTAATTATTCTGTTCTTAAATAAAACATTCACTAAATTACTGTGGAATTAAATAAATAATACAAAGCACCCAGAGACTGCTACTATAATTGCAGAGTAAGCAGACATTTGATTATATTGATTTAGAAGTGAAGGGAAGAGAAATTGCTGATATTTGTCAATAATTACAGGTCCCACAGGTATATTCTTCTCCCTAAAAGAGAGAAGTAAATAAATGGTCTGAGTTATTACATTTCCGCAGTGACTTGCAAAGTCTAGCACTAGGAAACTTTCAGGAAAAATTGTTGGTTAAATGAGCATGAGTGATCAAATACACTGCATGTTTAATGAAAATCCATTCCAGAATGTAATTAGGAAATGAAATGATTTATTGAAATTACTTTTTAGCTTTTGGTTCTAAATCCAGAAAATCTTATTACTTGGATTTATGTTTCTTCAATCCCCATTGGTTTGAATGGAGAGCTCTGACTCAGAAGTGTTTTGGATCCACTTTACATAGTTGCAGGGTTACAGTAGGACACTGAAATTTTGCTAACAGCTACACTTGGTAGCAGTACTAGGTTTTAACACAGTAGGTAATTTTCAAGGAAGACATAACAAAATATTGTGGATGAAATGAAATGGGTTTGCAGCCTCAAGATTTCTTTATAAGGATTCCATTTATAAGGACTTAATTTCTAAACAAAATTAAAGTAGTAACTTATATACAATATAGGTCATATAAAAATATAAGAAAAATAAGAACATATAATATCCAAAGATCTGGATTCAGTTTTCATCTGTTATTTGGACAAATATTTAACTTCTATTTCTCTTAAGAAACATGAAAGCATCACATTATAATAAATAATACTTTTATTGCAGTGCTGAAAGGCTGGGAGAAAATATTTAAAGACTTTGGGACAAAAACTATGTATGATATACCTGAATGTACTTGAATTGCTGTTGGTAATATTACAGAAATATTTTTTTTTACTGTTTTCAGTTTTATAGATATTCTCTATAAAATTTTTCTAACTTGCAGTCAAAAGCCACTTTCAAAGATTGAAGAAGCATACTATATAACCCAAAATGCAACATGGGAAGCTTGAAAGTTTCAAATACTGAACCTGTCACTAGTGGGATTGCAAGATTTAGCAGACATTTCAGGGGTGTGCAAGCCAACATATATTAACCAGCCATGAATGGTATAAATGACAAATTATATCACAGAATAAAGATTTCCTTTTATTTTACATGAAGTAGAGCTTCCTAACAGCTACCTGTGATAGGGAGTAGACCGGTTCACTCCTCCTTGCTGACTTTTCCCTTTAGGATTAACTGATGTAAAGAGTCAACAATTTTACAATAGAAAATTAAAAGGCAATTGAAGGAGCCAACTCAAAGTCAAAGAATAAGCAAAGCTCATCCGGACATATTATTAGAGTTAATTTCTTTTTCCTGCCACTACAGGAAAGCTTGTTCAACAATTGCCTAAAATAGCAGCAATTTATATTGCATATATCTCCTATAATTATGATGCATATATGCTGTGCATATATCTTGATCTTTGTATACACAGACATAAATATATTTGTATATATACACAGATACACAAATGTGTGTGCGTTTGCATACTTGCTTATACTGACATATATGTACACATATAAAGCAATACTTTATCTTTTAGTATTATTCTGAGTCATACAGGTGTATATATGCTTACATATATGTATGTACACACCTACATATATATATAACCTGTACATCCTGTATGTTATAGAATATTACTGATAGTCTACTAAACCTGCCTACTTCTAAGGTCTAAACTTAAATGAGTCTTGTTAATTTGCCCTATTATAGTTTGATACCATAATTTATAAGGTGTTGGTGGATTAAATACTTGTGAGAAGAAATAGCTTATCTTGCAGGTTAATTTGTAGCAGATGTCAGTGAGAATGGCACTTTCAATTATATTTTCTGCATTTTGCCAAGTTAACTAAATGCACAAGCTTCTGATTTCCCAGACTTTCACAGTCACCTGCAAAAACTTTCCTTTGTGTGAATAGGAATCATCCAGACAGGCTCAGGGAACACATAGCAGAGAACAGTAAAAAAACACAATCCCAATCAAACTCTCTTTTAGAGGCAAGAAAATCACACAGAGGTGTTGGAAATGTGAATGCGAGATAGTAAGCAGAGAGCAGGTTGATTTACACGGGTCAGGATCCAGCTCTCAACTTAGACTGGCTTTAAACTGAAGGTCTTGGGATGTGGGGTCCAAAGTGGTGACCCTCATAAGATTACAACCAACCAGGGAATAAGCCAGGCCAGCCAGAGCAGCGACAAATGTTCCTTAGCTGCTTACCAAGATGTGAATCAGAAAACCAACCATCTCAAGTGTATGCACACCAATGCACACAGTCTGGGGAACAAACAGGAGGAACTCGAGCTCCTTGCCTGGTCAGAAATTTACGATATCATAGGAATAACTGAAGTATGGTGGGACAAGTCACATGACTGGAGGACAGCAGTAGATGTCTATAGACTGTTTTGTAAAGACAGGCAGGGAAGAAGAGGTGGAAGAGTCATGCTCTATGTTAAGGAGAACCTTGAATGTATAGGAGTCAACTATGCTGACTGTGGAAGCCCTGTTGAATACCTCTGGATCAAGATCAGAGAGGTCATCTCCAACAACAAATGCCTTACAGTAGGCATCTGCTACAGACCTCCAAACCAAGGTGATAAGGACAATGAAGCAATATTTGGGTCACTTAAACAAGCTTTGGGTCAACAGAACCTTGTTCTTATGGATGACTTCAACTACTGAGACATTTGTTAGAAAAAAATACAGCAACTCACATGTCAGCCATCAAGTTCCTGAAATGCATAGAGGACTACTTCCTCATACAAATGCTAGATGTGCCAACCAGGAATGAGGCACTACTGGATATGCTACTCACAAAACAAGAAAACCTGCTTTGTAATATCTTGGTTAGTGATAGCCTTGACTGCAGTCATCACAATATTGTGGAGTCTGGGATCCTGCTGAGCACACTAAAGGTTAATACTAAGACAAAGGGGTTTTATTTTAGAAGAGCAAACTTCAGCTCTCTCAGAGCTCAGTAGGAAGGGATTTTGTGGGAAGCTTTCATGGAGGATAAAGGAGCTAGTGAGTGCTGGGAGTTTTTCAAGAACACTCTTCTGGAAGCACAAAAACAATTCATGCTCTTTAAAGGTAAGGGAAGTAAGGAGAGCAAGAGATGCCCCTGGCTTAACTGTGAGCTTCTGAGTCTGCTCAAAACCACAAGAGAAGTATGCCAGAGATGGAAAAGCAGATGGATACCCATGGAAAACTACAAGGGCATTGCCAGAGCATGCAGAGATGTAGTCAGAAAAGCAAAAGCTCAGCTCAAATTGAAACTGGCCAGAGATGTCAAAAACTACAAGAAAGGATTCTCCAGGTATGTAAACAACAAGCAGAAACAGAAGGAAAATATTGGCTCACTGTTAAACAAGAGAGGTGAATTAGTCACCAACAATGCTGAAAGGTTCTCAACATTTCTTCATGACAGTCCATACCAGCACTGTCAAGCTCCAGGTCTTGGGAAGAAAAATCCCAGTCAGTGCAAACACAGACCCGCCATGAGTCAGGGAAGTCGTGATATGAAAACTATTACAGGAGCTTGACCCCTACAAATTGATGGGCCCTGACAATATCTACCCAAGAGTGTTAAGAGAGTTGGCAGATGTCCTTGCAAGGCCATTCTCCATAATCTCTGAGAAGTTGTGGAGATTGGGGGGTGTCCCAGAAGACTGGAAGAAGGCTATTGTCCTGATCTACAAGAAGGGCTTAAAGGAGGATCCAGGAAATTATAGTCCCATCAATCTTACTTCAATCTCTGGGAAAGTTAAGGAATGAAACCTCCTGAGGGCTATCACAACTCAAATGAAGCATGATTGGGAAAAGCCAGCATAGATTCACTAAGAGCAAATATTGTTTGACAAACCTGATCGCATTCTATGACAAAGTAACCTGCTCAGTTGATGTGGGATAAGCAGTGGACATTGTCTACCTGGATTTCTCCAAGGTTTTCGATATGGTTCCCGCCAGCCTCCTCCTAGAGAAACTGATGCATTAAAGTCTAGACAAGTGGTCTCTGTGGTGGGTGGGGAACTGACTGTCAGACTGCACCAGGAGAGTGGTGGTAAATAGCTCCTTCTCAGACTGCCAACCTGTCACAAGTGGGGTACCCCAGGGATTGATATTGGGTCAAACACTTTTTAATGTCTTCATAAGTTATTGGGATGATGGGATCCTTGTACTGAAGTGTACCCTAATGAAGTTTGCTGATGATGCCAAACTGACTGAAAGAGTGGACACTTTGGAAGGGAGAACCACCCTGCAGGAAGACCTGGATAGGCTGGAAGAGTGGGCAAATGAGAAACTTGAGAGGTTCAGCCATGACAAACACAAGACAAGTATATAATCCAGGAGTGCAGCACAGGCTGAGATCTACCTGCCTGGGGAGTAGCTCTATGGAAAGGGAACCTGATGGTCCTGGTCGACAGCAAGCTCAATATGAGTGAACATTGTGCTGCTGCAGCAAAGCAAGCAAACATGATGCTGGCTTGTATCAACCAGCAGAGATAAAGAAGTTGTTATCCTACTCCACTCAGTGCTTGTCAGGCCACACCTGGAATACCGTGTTCAGTTGTGGTCCCCGCTATACAAAACAAATGTGGACAGGCTGGAAAGGGTCCAGAGGGCCACAAAGATGACCAAAGGACTGGGAAGCCTCCCATATGATGAAAGGCTGAGAGAACTTTGTTTGTTCAGCCTTGAGAAGAGAAGGCTTAGGGGAGAATTTATCACCACGCTCCAGTATTTAAAGGGTAGCTACAAAGAGGGTGGAGACTATGATTTTTACAAGGAATCACATGGAAAAGACAAGGGGTAATGAGTACAAGGTACTCCTGGGGAGATTCCGACTGGACACAAGAGGAAAATTTTTCACTGTGAGAACAATCAGCCACTGGATTAATCTCCCCAGGGAAGTGGTGGATTCCTCAATACTGGACACTTTTAAGATTCATCTGGACAGAGTGCTGGTCCTTCTTGCCTAGACTGTGCTTTCACAGAATGGTTGGACCAGATGATCCTTGAGGTTCCTTCACACCTGGTATTCTACGGTTTTATGATTCTGTGATTCTGCCCACATCATGCTTTGGAAGGGCAGGATCATCCATTCATGTTGTGGATGTAGCACATGTGGATCTGCCCATGCCCAGCCTGTCCAGATCTAGGGAAGGTTCTTTGCATGTCTGTTCTCTCACAAGAAACCTGGGGGATTTCCAGGGGATTTCTTACATGTAAAGAAAGTGGGTTGGTTGTAGATAGTGACTTGTTTGCTATACCAATACATCTAAGACTTCCAGCAGAAGTGTTTTGTTCTACGGGTTGGTTTATTTTTTCATAAGAAAAATTGGAGGCAAAAGGAGGGCTACAACTTGTGTGCCGCTGAGTGGAAGAGGAAGGTCTGAAGCAACATTTTGCAATAATTCTGAGTCTCAATATCCCATAAACTCAAGACATTTTTGCAAGGTTATCCCAGGAAAAATGTTTGTACTTGTTTCAAGACTTTCCCTGAGAATGATACACACAAATACCAGCTGGCTTTCATTTTTATTTTTCTTTCAAGTTTTATTAACTATACTCCTTGCTGGGTTAGCGGAACTGTTTAAAATCCCTCTTATCGAGCAATGAGAAGTTTCTTATTCTAACTTAAAGGCAATAACAAGGTTTTGGCTTTTTGCTACTTAGACTAGTCTTCCATTAGATTTGGGTTTATTATTTTGATATTTGGGGAGAATACTCAGCGATTTCCTCACTCTAACTAGTTGCAGAAAAATTGAAAAGTTTCTCATGTCCCTCCTGTAGGATATATACAGATAACAAAACATTCAGAGGTCACCAATTCAAAAAATTAAAAAACCTCAAGAAAATTTTTTATTTTTCTTAAAAGTGATGATTACCTGATATTATGACTCTTTTAGAACAGCTAAATCTTTACTGGGGAGAACAAAGTGTAGATCCAGCCTAACCTAACCGGGAAACATTACGCAGGCAACAAGGGCAGAGGTCTCTTGGCCCAAGTTTCACTTATTTATAGAGACTGAAATAATGCTTTCTCCCATAGCATGTGACATGGCCACAAAATTGCAGGTCCTGCACCCAAAGAGGGGTTAATTCCTCTCCTGCTTTCAAAATGTGGTGGCAGCACATAATCTGCCTATCTTTAAATTATGGTTTATACAGTGAGAAACAGGCAACCAATGTTTCCTGAAGGAATTTCTTCTCTACCATTCATTTATGAACAAGTAATTGGGCACACAGGGAACAGATCGGTATATCAGAGCAGTCAGTGTTTGGGCCTCTATACCAATGCAGCACATATTTTTGGCAAGTTTTGCTTCTGAGTAGATTTAGTGTAGTTCCCTGGACCAAACGCTCCCATCAGGTGTGTGCTTTGAAGCCAGTCAGGACATCACCATCAGGATCTGGAGGCAAAGCTTCCGATATTTTAAAATGCATTTGAGCTACATTCTAACATTGTTAGTTTTGTGTTTCTTGGATATTTTTCAGTGCATGTCTGGGGACTTACTCCACTTCCAGATCATAATTTTACTAAACAGGAAAAAAAATCTCTGATAAATCACAGGTAAATCCAAAACAAGAACAGAAATAAGGTTGTCACCTACCGTTAAACTGAAGCTTACATCTGTGTTATTCGACTCTGATGCAGAGAAGTAATTCATCTTGTGTGTGCTGGGTGTAACTGCTTTCTCTGGAGTTACTTATACCTCCTGCAGCAGTGAGACATCAGGCTCTCTATCAGGAATGAAATCAGGATGTATGACCAATCCTAGATCTATGACTGCAAATGTCATACATCTGTGCATTGGCTTTGCATGGCAAGGGTTTGGTAACAGGGGGGGCTACAGAGGTGGCTTCTGTGAGAAGCTGCTAGAAGTTTGTTCCATGTCCAATAGAAGCCAGCCAACTTCCAAGACAGACCTGCTGCTGGCCAAGGCTAAGAGCATTAGCAATGGTGGTAACACCTCTGTGATAATATATTTAAGAAGGGGGAAAAAAACCCTACACAACAACTGCAGTGAAGAGAGAGGAGTGAGAATATGAGAGAAACAGCTCTGCAGACACCTAAGGCCAGTGAAGGATGGGTATGCGGGGCTCCAGTCACTGGAGCAGATTCCCCTGCAGCCCGTGGTGAAGACCATGGTGAGTCAGGCTGTCCCTTGGCAGCCCATGGAGGTTAGTGACAGAGCAGATCTCCACCTGCAGCCTGTGGAGGAGCCCATGCCAGAGGCTGTGAATGTGCCCGAAGGAGGCTGTGAACCTGTGGGGAGCCCACCCTGGAGCAGGCTCCTGGCAGGGCCTGTGGACCCATGGAGACAGATGAGCCCACGCTGGAGCAGGTTTGCTGGCAGGACTTGTGACCCCGTGGGACACCCATGCTAAAGCAGTCTGCTCCTGAAGGGCTGCACCCCGTGGAAGGGACCCACAATGGAGCAGTTGATGAAGAACTGCAGCCTGTGAGAAGGTCTCACGTTGGAGAAGTTCATGGAGGACTTTCTCCCGTGGGAGGGATCCCACACTGGAGAAGGGGAAGAGTGTGAGGAGTCCGAGGAGGAGGAGGAAGAAGCAGCAAAGACAACATGTGATGAACTGAAAGCAATCCTCATTCCCAGTCCCCCTGTGCTATTGTGGGGGAAGACGCAGAGAAAATTTGGAGTAAAATTAAGCCCAGGAAGAAGGGAGGGATGGGGGGAAGGTCCTTTTAAGATTTGGTTTTAATTTAATAAATTAAACTAATTTCCCCAAGTTGAGTTTGTTTTGCCCATGAGGGTAATTGGTGAGTGATCTCTCCCTGTCCTTATCTTGATTCATGAGCCTTCTGTTCTATTTTGTCTCCCCTGTCCAGTTGAGGAGGAGGAGAGATAGAGCAGCTTTGGTGGGCACCTGGCATCTACCCAGGGTCAACACACCACAATCTGCCAATAAAATATTTCCTAAACTAATGTATTCCAAACTGGGTTTATCTTTTAGACCATAAAGTGTCTAACAAAACCACTATTAATGCAAGTGCAGAGACCAGATGTATGTTTTTATACAGCTTATCATTCAGTACACATAAAAGCGAAGGAACTGTTACATTTAACAAGCCTTTGTTCTGGCACAGTGCAGCTGGGCCTGTTGGTCCCACCCACATCTGGGGGTGATTTGGAAGAAGTAAGCTATGAAATTTGATAGCATCGGCATTAAGAAATCAACTGGTAAAATTCATAACATGTTTAGTGTGAAAATCTTATCCTTTCCCTGCTTTTATGTAAAGTGGTGGTGCAGAACTGAGTTCTGGCTGATGAAGAGCATCCCTGTGCAGGAAGTGTGGAGACAAGCACAGATCTTTTCCAAAGGAGCCTTGCAAGTACAAAGACGTAGATATATTGAGGGCAGTATTCAGCAGTTTTGCCTTATCTTGGGCAATACTGTGGAGAGGATTCAGGGCATTCAGATCTCTTGGTCTCTCATTACAGTCAGCTTACCTGGATTTCCAAAAATGCCTAAAACCTACTTTGATTTAGGTCTTCATAGTGACATTACTTTGTCAGAATGGCAGACAGCACTGCTTGTCAGTGTCTTGTATTGCTGAACAAATCTAGATTTACAGCATTTAAGTCCCCAGAAATAAGAAGCATTATAACATAAACCTTTGAATACCAGGAATACAGTTAGACACAAATCAGTCTTGACTTGTTCTATGTATGGCATACTGGGCTACATCATTAAAGGATATTCATTATAATTTCTATCTATGTCAGAACTTTGTGGGCATAGTATGTGATCTGTGTTTTGAAAATAATGCAGTCCAATGTCCTCAGATTTGCCCTGTAATGTTTATTCCAGTCTGAGAGAGAATAAAGGGCTCCAAGTCTCACTAGAAACAAGAAGGGAAGGAAAGGAGAGGTCCTCATGTTAAATCTCCTACTAAACAGGAAGAGCATATAAGGAAGGGACTCTGATCATCACTCTGAAAGACATGATGAGGCTTATGAAGAGCTAACATTTCCTTCATCATCTCTGTGAGATTTTCAAGTGAAAGAGCACATCTACTGAGTACCCAAAAGTACCTTAAACTATACCTGTGAGAAATCTGACTGACTCCACCCATGGCGGCGTATTTTTGGTATTCTTTCAGTACATCTCTAACAGGCCACCTACTACTGCCTCTCTGCTGTCTCATCAAACATTTTACCCAGGGTCTTAGTGCCTCATGGAACCTCAGAACAACACTGGCAGATACTATCATGCTGACTTCTCAAAATGTGATTTTCAATTAAACAACTTGAATATCAGCCCAGCAACAAACTAGGTTTCCTGTCCTGAAAACGCAACAATCAAATCCAAACACAATTTTTGATAACCTGTAGTCTACCTATTAGTCAAATCATTCCTTTTTTAGTAAAAAAAATATAAAAATGTTTTTATGAATTAAAGAAATATTATTGTAATTGATACAGATTAAAATCTTTAATACTTCTTAGTATTTTACTGTCTTAAAATAAGTATGTATGTACACATATATTTTTATACATATAGACACAGGAAATAGGGTTTTAAAAAATAATTTGTAGATTCCTCACATTTGAAAATTGGAAGACACTGCAGACTGTTTTGTTTCTGTATGTCTGAAAAGCCTCTGTAGCTGTCAGCTTACTAAGTGCATTTGATATCTTTTGTGGTATGAGGTGACCCTCAACTTAATAAAATTTGTCTTATTATCATCCATCACTACTCCAGTCAAATAATTCTGGAGGCAAGAGAACATAAGACACGTCTTAACTGTTATTATGCTGAAAAAAAATGAAGCAGTGGATTTCTATGCAGTCTTTGTCAACAGTCTGTAGGAAATACTAATTTTCCAGGCAAAAATATATTATTTTTCTGATGTCATCTTTGTCTTTATTATTAATGAAGTGGAACGGTGAGCGAAGTTGAACATGAATCACTATATAAATTATTTGAGAGTAAAACTGAAGCACAACCAAATACTGGTTATGATTTTGTATGTAAATAATCCTCTATGCAGCTGTTAAACAATGCATTTTTTGTCAGGTGAAACTCTCTCATACGGTAATAGTACCTATATCATATAACTTAAAGGGTAAGAAATACCTTGTCCCAAATACTTTTTACCAAAATAAAAACCCATAATAAAGCATGTAATTTACTCTTGCTATTTGCACATATATTTTATATAAAACTTCACCGGTAAATTCTACTCTGAATTCCTTCTCAAATGCAGTAACGTTGTCTACCGGATTTATTGTATCTGTCATTGTTAAAATCAATTAAAACATAAAAACCTTTGGTTGTAAATTTTGTTATGCATCTCATAGATGCACTTTTATTCTTTTTTTCCTTTTGTGTTAAGGTTTTGATATAGGGAATTGTGAAGAAGGTGTTTGTTAGCAAAGTGGACTGGAACTGTACATTTTCAGGTGTGTGGTCTCACTTTAGCTCAGCCTCAGGACATTCAGTAGAGGATGATCTTTCAACCAGCGCAATGCATACATTTGTGAGTGTTGGACGGGAGTTTTAACAACTAGATAGAATGTAAGGGGATTGGAACGGTGAAATGAAAAGTGGTCTCAGTCCTCATGCTGGAAACTGGTCACAGTCCATTGCCATCTTAGGGGAAAACAAAGAAAGAATGCAGTGGGATGTTTGCACTGCAGAGGAGCAACAGCTGATGGTCTGAGACATACACTTAACTTCAAGTTGTATGAACATCTCTAGACAGTCTCTGAAGCTCAGGGTGACCTGAAGCATGACATCTTCATTTCACTTTGCCTTTGCCAAGAGTCTGATCATGCAGGAACAACACTAGACATCTTGTCTAACTGACACTGGTCGTGTGATGGTGCCATAATAACAAATCATATAGATTAAAACTATGGACCAGGAACTGTGCTAAGGTCTACCTAACACAGTAGGTAAAGAATTTTAAAATTTTAAAACTCCTAAAATATGCAAAGCTTCCTCATTTCAGCAGGATTAAGACAACACCATCACAAGTGTCCAAAAGCATCTGTAAACAGCCAGTTCAATCATTAACTACAATAGATTGGAACCAGTGGTACCCCTTGCCCCCATCATCACAAAGTTTGTCAATCTGGATCGCCCTGTTTGGGGGAAAATGTAATTTCTGTGACTACTCCTATTAGCAGCAGCAGTGCTAAAATCACTGGACCAAAACCAGTCACCAAATATGCTAGATGTTGTAAGTGATCGATAACAGAAGATAACTCCTTCTCTAAAGAGCATATGATCTGAATAGAAAAAATGGACAGAAAAGGGGACAGAAGAGACAGGTTCCAAGTGTAATCATTCACATTTTACAGTAGGGAAACCATGATATAAAAAAGTTAGGGTAAAAAAAAAGTTGTTGTAGATCTGAGATTGGGAGATGGATCTCCTGGATTAATCTTCTATTAAATGCCTATTTAATAGAAGATTAATTTTCTATCTCTGCATCCCACCAACACTGTTTTAAGTTATTCTCTCTAGAACTCTCTGAGATGTGAATTGCAAAACAAAGAGAAACTCACGTTTTTATGGCTGTGTATTCACACGCCTATTTTCCAGGGATCCTATTGTCTACTGTCTGTCTATTTGAATTCTTAGTTACTATCAGGCTTTTCCCTGTAGTTAGATTTTCCTAGAGCTAACAAGTACCTTATTTGCTCTAAAGAAAAAACATACAGTATAAGATATACTAAACAAATTTTAACATGAGACAGTACAGGAAAACAAGAGCAATTACCTTAAAAGTCAAAAGAAGTACTATTTTGGACAGATTATAGACATCTATGAAATACCTTTCTTATATTTATTTTTCCCTCCAAATGTGTCTTTCATTTGTTTTATCCTGGCATTGACAGTTTTGCCTTTTCTTTCTTACAGCAGTTTGGTTTGCTCCTTTATAGGGTGTAGAACAGAAGTTTTTCTGAATTAAGATGAAGCACAGGTACATGTCTCTAGATAAAGGCTTGTTACATAGAGGACAATGTTGGATCCTCACAAAAAAAGTCCTTTGCCTAGACTTTGCTGTGGTCCTGCACACCTGATGTCTTTTGCACACCTGCAGGATACTCCATGTTTCTTACTGTTCTCCCTGCCTTTGGTGATGCTGCTGAAAACTGGATATCAGCTGGATATGCCTGGCCTGCTGTCACACTGTTTCCTCCTAAGAAGACCTCAGTAAAAGCAGACGCAGTTGATGTTATTCAACACAGCTTGGTAAAACAATATTGGAGCAGCTTTATTCTAGACCTGTGTTTTGGACCCTGCATCTTGCACCTGCCTGCTCAAATCAGTTTGCTTTGCCTGGCTGGCTGTGACTTTTGTGCAGAACTGGCATATACCTGTGTAAGGATGCTCCTCTGGAGCCACTGAGGCCGTTGAAATTATGCCCCCATGAGAAGCATTTTGCTAGCATATAGTAGGCTTAGTTTTCTCTACCTCCTGGTGATGATATGACCTTAAAGGAAACACACCTTCTAGCACCTGAGAAGAGCAAGTGATCTGCATGTGGTCTGGTTTGTTTTGTTGGCTTTTTTTTCCAGCAGGTATGAACAGTTTTGCTTTCTTTTTAGCAGTTTCCAATGAGATTACAGAAACAAATCCACTCTTCGTGGGTGTGAGCAGGACCACACTTGCAATATACAGCTTCATCCCAAATACTAAGGGTACTGCCTGGGAGACCAAACTGGGATCCACTGATGATATTAATTTCCCTAGTTAGCTGCACCCAGTTTAGTAGGACAGCTTGGATATCTATACAAATCAGTGGAAAAAAAAAAAAAAACAACAACCACCCAGCCCCAAACAAATCAGATCACTCTTTTCCAGTTTCTTAAAAGGAGCAATAATATTTTTTTCCTAGTGCTATCAATAGTTTGTGCTGCAAAAGCTTTTCCTAGAGAAAATCAGCTAGGGCTCTCTACAGCCTTTGCAATAATTGGAAATAAATTACCCCTTTGAGAAAAGGACAATGAACACCTAATTATATTTAACCATTTTTTATTTTAGCCGTTCCTTGAGACACCATAGAATGTCTCTGAAATTCAGAAAATATCCATCCTATACAAGTCATCTTAAGAGCTTTCACTGAGTTTTTGCTACAAAGGAACGTACCTAAGAAATAACAATACCATGTCAGATTCAGCCCTCTGGTTTTTACCTGGCTATTTTCAAGTTTTAGTTCTGTTACTTTTCCTATACTCTATCCTTTCCTTCTTCGGTGCTGTTTTTCTTTGATGATTGTACTTTCAAACATCAGGGAAATGAAGAGACTATGTTCTTTTTTCTTCCCTGCAACTTAGAGATCCCGCTAACGCCAGGGATCTTCTGATAATAAAGTAACCTGCAGCTTTTTATGATGCAGACAGTGCCTCTTGGAGATTCTGCTGTGGATGAATCTGTGTTATCACAGTTTCTTTAGTGGTTCCTTACAGACCATTATAGTTTTCTTCTGTTTTGGGGGATATGTTCAACCCATTCCTGCCTATTACTGCTCAGACTAGTAACTCTACATGAATACTGACAGTATTGTGACCCCTGGATGTTGGCTTGTCTTTCTTAAAATGCAACAGAGATCTGCTTACCTCTCTGCTCCTTATCTTCCTCTGTGATTGGGAGAACACTTATTTTTTGGTACACAGAAACTGAGTCTTAATTCTTGTTTGGGATCCTTAAGGAATGTACTGTACTATACAATACTATGGAACCAGTAATAACTCCATGTTTTGAGAGCCTTACTTTTTCTTTTAAGTGCTTAATTCAACATTGCTTTCTGATATCTTAAGTGTTTAACACTTATAATTTCAGGATTCCTGCACTATCAGTGTCAGTTTATTTACTTTCAGTTATCAAAAAATCTATTTGTATCACCTCCTCTAACATTTTGTCACAAAGATGAAGAGCATTAGGAAAATCTTTCATTCCTTTGTACAACAGGGGAACTTGGGGAAAATAAAAAAAAAAAAAAAAAAAGAAAGATAATTCTAGGTACTAAATGACTTAATGCAATGTCCAAGCCCTTCCTGACTCCACAGTAGATACTGAATTCCAGAATGATGATTTCCAAATCCCTAGTTAAACCACCACAACATTTCAGGGAACCTTCAAATATTTATGACTCCTAGTTTTCAACATTAAAATACACCACATGCTTGAGGGCTTTCTCTTTGATATGCCTAAAGGCCCCTCCTCGTTGACAGTGCTAACTGATCACTATTTCATTCTCAGCTCTTCTAGCATCTGAACAAGCTGGTTCTCTACAGACATTAGTTAGATTGTTTAGCCTCCTAGATGAAGTAGAAATATGCTGGTTCTCTTACTAGGGTGCTTGATGCTAAAGTTGGACATATAGACCACTATCCTCAGTGTAAGCGCCTGTCTGTGGGAAGACTATTTTAGGCTGTGGAAAAGGTGTAGAGAACTTGTAAAGTCATCTTGATACGTGACCATCTATCTTGGATAACCATTGGTATCTTTATCTGGGAAAATGTGCTAGGATGAAAGTTCTGAGCGATGCAGAGACAGTCTCGTCTGACTCATCCCTAGCATGAGACAGTCTGGTCTGAACCAACTGTTCTGGTATGAAGCTGATGTCGCTGTATGTATATTTGTACATATGTATATGCACATGCATATATATATGTAAAAGGAGGGAGAAACAGAGAAAACAGACTGAATGAAACAGACCTCTGTCAGACTTTCTGTCTCCAGACAATTACTAAATAACTAATTGAAATATGCCAAATATCAGATATGGCTTCATCTTCCCTTACGTGGGATGAGAGGAGACCATCATTTCTACCAAGATGATTCTTATTTGATCAGAACTGTTTCTAGAAAAAGCTGTCCCATGACAACTCTGTCAGAAAGGTTTAAAATTTCTTATTTTATAATTTCAAAAGTGAGCTTGTTCTTACTTGCTTTAGATACTTATGTCATTCAAGGTTGTTGAAATTCTTGTGACTTCTTGGCTGGGCATGCCAGCCTATGGCACCTGGTATTCTCCTGCTTCTAATTTCCATACTGTCCTTTCAAGAAAAGACAGGCATTTGTCTCCAGAGTTCACTGGCATTTGTTCCATTGCCAATGAACAGAAACACAACACAATATCCATATTCACATCTGTATAAGTCTAGAATGCTAAAATTGATTTAACTTCTAGCTCAGATTTCTTTTCAAAGAAATTATCTACTCCCAACTTGAGTTCATTTTCAGCCTTGCAGAATGTTTTCTCTATCTATACACCTTTCTCATAAACATTATGCTCTGAATCATGATTGCAGGTAGCATTACTGGCACAGTGCTTGCCTTCATTTTCATATGTAATTGCTTAATTACTTGCTATTCTGTTTGAAAAAAACATTCTCTTTTAATCAGCTTTGGTAGAGGAACCTTACCTTCCACTGGTTGCTGCACATAGTTAGGAGCGGTTCTGCTTCCAAATGCAATTTAATCTATTTACTAAATAGAGGCTGAGCTTCCTATAAATGTATGCCATTCCCCTAAATCCTAATTTCTCCTTTCACAATTAGTAGATAAGGGTTCTTCCACATTGCATGTCTGGATCTTTTCTTGTGCTTCCTTGACATAGAATGCTGTCCTTGTGCATCTATACCCTGAAAATGGTTTTGGTAGGTATTTGTGCTGAGTCAGTCTCATTCAGTCAGATCTTGAGAGAAAAAGCAGATGCTTATTTGATGCATATGAGCACAGAGGCCTCTTGTAGACAACTACTAATGTTGTAATGACACCAGTGTATTTTTAGGTTTACATCCTCCAGGTGTCCCATTGTTTAATAGGCTTACACAGTCTGATGGTTGCTTTAGTGATGTGAAATATCATGGGGCCCAATTACTAAATTCTTAGCAAGTTTTTAGTTATTTGGTGCTCATTTTCCAGGTAAAGGGATTTTTCAGCCTGTAGTATTTTAAATCACTTTATGATTAAAATCTGGAGAAAATAATTCTTTTAAGATTTAGATTTGGGAAAACATCTGCCATGTAGACTCATACATATACATACCATCTGTTCCATTTTTCCTCCCAACTCTCTAAGCACAAAACCAGTGCTTATACCTAGAGAATAATATCCCTATTTCAGCCACAAATAATTTGAGGTTTTCTTTGCTCGTTCTCACCTCTCCTTCTCGGGGATGACAGAAGGTAAGCCCAGAAAAGCCATCAGATCCAGGCTGCAAACCTGCTCCAGCAAAGGTCTTGGCCCCGGCCACCCAGAAGAACCAGGAAATGATAAATGTTCATACTCCGCTGCCTTGGTGTCTGTGTTTCTGAACAGGGAAACCCAGACCAAACCAAAACATCAACTGATTGGAGCAGCTTGTTATTTCCAACAATTCTATACCCTGTGAACTGATGTTAATTAATGTCTTGTGAACTAGTCCTTTTTTTCTGGTGTCATGGTTTGAGGTCAGAGGGCAACTGAGCACCATGCAGCCACTCTGTCAGCATTGAGGAGGGAAGAAAAAGACCCAGGAACTTGAGATAAGGATAAAGAAGGATGATCTCATCCTTTAAGGCACAGGCAAAAGACCAGTTCCTTAGGGGAAGAAAAGAAGAATATCAATTTAGTGCCAACACTAACAACAACAGACTAGGACTGTGAGAAGCATTGCCACATCTTGGAAACAGCTTTCCCCACCCTTCCCTTCTTCCTGGGCTCAGGTGTGCTCCCGATAACTCTACCTCCCCTCCAGTGGTGCAGAGGGCAGGGAATGTGGGTGCAGTCTGTCCTGTTGCTTCTTCCACCTCAGGGGGAACTCCTGGCATTCCTCTCCTGTTCCAGCACGGTCCCCCTCTCACAGGAGACAGTCCTCCACAAACCAACTCCGACATGAGTCACTCCCATGGGCGTGTGGGTCACCCCTGGTGTTACAGTCCTCCCAGCGCCAAGCTACAACTGTGGGGCCTTCTTCCCATAGGGTCCTGGTCTTCTTTGGGGGCAGTCACCTTGGTCAGCCTGGGGCACCCCACAGGCCGCAAATCAGCATCTGCTTAGCCAATGACCTCCATGGGTGGCAGGGGTGGTGGTCCATGGGATACAGGGGAGTCTCTGCTTTGGTGCACCTCCCACACTTCTCCATTTTTCCACTGACCTCGATGTTCACACAGATGTTCTCCTCACAACTTCTCCTCACAACTCCAACAACTCCTCTCAGGTTCCCCTTCTTAAATACACTATCACAGAGGTGCAGCACCATCACTAATTGGCCTGGTCTTGGTGCAAAGGTGGGTCCAACTTGGAGCTGGAGGAGCTTCAAGCAGCTTCTCACAGGTGGTCACTGCTGTAGTGTCCACCCCTGCTACCAATCCCCCCCCACCCCCCCCTCACCCTACTTGCTCAAACCAGGACATCTGGTCAGCTCTTATAAAATGCCTGTTGAGATAACATCTACTGACATTATGTGCAAATGAATCATTTCCATAGGAGGGTTATGCTGATAAAAGAAAATGGAAGTACTTTTTGTGGGAAGATACAAGAGAAAAAGAAAGATCAATAAACAATTCCGTACAAATTAGCAATGGGGTAAGATCAGTTTTGCCCCTCTCTGCAATTTTGACAAAGACATACTAATTGATTCTTCAGATGAGTGAGCAGTGATGCTTGCTAATGCTAAGAGATGTTTGTTTTCTTAGCTGTTCTTGCTAAATAATAAGTCTTTAAACATTCCCTTGGGGACGGGTGAAAAGTGGAAAAATTAGAAATAAGCATATGTTAATTAGTCTCATTAGAAGTTCTTTGCACATGCTGCAGTTAAATTACTTGTAGTTACCTTGAAGAAAGTTTAAAAGACTGTCCTTATTACAATGGTTTTAAAATTGCTCTTTACCTTTGAAATGACACACAGGTTCTTTTTTTAAATTGTCTTTTGTTAAAAACATAGGAAGGAAGACTGGACATAACAAAAAGACACATTTTTGGACATTTGAAACTTTTCCCCTTAGAAAAGGTATAGACTGAAGAAAGAATAAATTTGACTAACCTCTGTAATGCAGATCTGAGTTTAAACCATGCAGCCAGATACATTTTACCGGTTGTGGGCAATTATGGCAATTTTGGCAGGTGTTCTGGAGACCGTGAATTCAATTTTGTTGTCTTATGCTTGCCATTTACAAGATTTCATAAAAGCATTAATTAAATACATAGAAACAGTCTTACTAGTGTGCTTGAACATCAGCTAAACTGTTTTGCTCAGTTTGCTTTTTGCAGAAATGGCAACACATTATATGATCCACTTTTCCATGTACTTTATTTTGCCATGCATATAAGTTGCTTAAAAAGTTACAAGACATCTACTTCAGTAGGAATCTGATAATGATGCAAACATACAAGCTGCTTTTAAATATCCACATTAGTTCTGAGGTTTATGCCAATTATTCAGCAGTTTTAGGACAGAACCTGCAGTACTTCAAGCAAACATGATGACATCATATTACTACAACACAAAAAAGCATGTCACTAATCCATCCAGGCAACCTACATTGTAAGGTGATCAGAGTGAACTAAATTTCTGTTTTTCCATTTTGTCACTAGTGGCTCAAACCACCTATGAATTGATGTAGTACAGAACCTTTTAAAAATCTTATCTCTGAAGAGCACTAAGATCGTGAAAGCGGATGGTATGTTTCTAATAGAAAGTGGATGATTAGACCTGCAGGCCAGATATGCACACAGACACTGTACTAGACTTCTTTTAACATTTGTATTAACACATTTGTTGTGAAAAATAATTGGGCACTGAGAGTGCAATTTTTGCGTACAAAATGGGAAATCTGGCTGCAATAGCAGTTATAGGAGACAAATGCTGCACTCAAACTCGAATAAAAGCTCTGAATCCTGAATTGTACAAACATATTTAAGAACATAAGGGAAACTGATGTTTGGAAGATTATAAGCCCTTAGACTAGTCCAGAAAAATGAACTGAATTATTAGATGAGGTAGTTTCAGAGACATATCTTTGTAGGTAGACACTGATTTTTGCTGTACATATGTATGCATGATAACACAAATGTTATTTTGCCAGAAGGGCCACAGGATCGAGAGCCTGTGCCAAAGGATTGGGCTTTTACATAGCTCTCAGATGCAAAGTAATTAAGTACACATGTTGGTTTATATGTGTGGGTGGGGAAGCATTTTAGAACACTAGGAGTAAAACAAATGAAATTAATTTACAGCCTTGCCAAGGCAGTATCAACAGCCATGGATAGTTAAATATTTTACATGAATGTCAGCTGATAAAAACAGTCCCCTTTCAGAGGGACTGAAAGCCAGGTTTCTTCTTTTGCAATTAAATATAATAAATATCAAGCTAGAGAGGTATGCCTCTGCTACTTTGCCTTTCTGGCTTCCAGAAACACAAGTTCTTTTCTGCAAGATGGCAAAAAGTCTAGAGGAGAGTTATGGAAAATCTGCACTTTCCCAGGCAGAGAAGAGAATGAATCCAGTTGTCCTGCATTTTAACAAATCTTCCTACCACAAAAATAATTCTGAGGGTTCCTTTTTCTTCCTTTCTGTTTGAAAATAGTACATCAACTCCTTCCTTTGCTTCGTCTTATTTTAGAGTTGTTTGGATTATTCTGTGAAGGCTTCTAATCCTATGAAAAAGTGAGAAACTCAAGGAACAGAGATATTAAAACTGGTGAGATAAAGGCAAAGCAAGGTCTGGTCCACAAATTAAACGTCCGTGATGTAGAAATGTATGTCACACCTTTCTGAACCAGTGGAAAGGGTCAGCTTGCCTTAGTGGGCTCAATCATTCACAAGTAGGTATGTGTAGTTTGATAGGATTTTCATCACTGTGTCTACTTATATGGAAAGTATTATATGAAGGTGAATGAGACAAACATGCCTGTTGCTACTCTCCTTCATGCAATGTATTTTTTTTCTTGTTTCAGTACATGATTTAAAGTGGTTTAAAACACATTAGACTATAGAGAAAATGCTGCAGGGCAGTTTATAAGTTTCTAAGGTGATAATAGTTAAGAATCACTGAAAGAGATATTCTGAATCTCTCCAAGTACATCTTGATCCAATATAAAGTGTTTCTTAGGGAGGGCATTTCTGATGACC
This sequence comes from Athene noctua, assembly GCF_965140245.1. NCBI lineage: Eukaryota > Metazoa > Chordata > Aves > Strigiformes > Strigidae > Athene > Athene noctua. Next base: position 68,193,045 of record NC_134037.1, on the reverse strand, counting down.
TTGCAAGCAATAAAATTCATTTAGGACAGTAATTTTTATTTTTTTTTTTAATCTCCAAATCCAGCCTTTTACATTTTCACAGTCCTTTATGTGGACAGCCATTGGCAGTTTTTTCCAATAACTTCTTTGCATAGATGAGACATCACTTCAATAATGATATTATAGCTCTATGATGGTAACTTAAGGAAACAGCTCCCTTGAAAAGCTGAGCAAAGCTTTTGTACATTCTGTGGGCAAATCCATTATCCTTCCTTTCTCCCTCCTCACAGACGCATGCATGAAAGATTTAGGAGAATATTTTAGTTGAATGATTATACAGTTTTTTTTCTATACAGTTTTTTCCTTCAGCTGGTTTTGTTGTGATCTACCAAGAAAACACAAGTGGAAAAAATTCATGCTCAAACCAAAAGTGGACTGATGGAGTGATGATCAGGAACATGAAGGATAATGTTCCTGATCAGGAAACTGGAAGGATATATACAAGACAATTCAGCGCTGGACCTGACATCAGCATGGTATTGAATAACCCGGCTGGAGATCCCTTCCCACTGCTGGGGAAACTTAACCCTATCCTAGCTGAACCAGGAGAGAAGCATAGATTATTTTAATCTAAAGGTAAGATTTTTATGCTTCAGCTACAGGTCTACTGGTATTGTTTGTGAAGGAAACATATGTTTTTGGAAGTCTTTCTTTTATAGGCCTGTTATACTCAGTACTACTTGATTTGTAACTGTGCTAAAATTGTGATGAAAGAAATTACAGGAGACTAATTTATATCTGTTAGCATTTAAGACATTATTAGTATTATTATTAAGAGTAAACATTCTACCTTTATGAATAACTGCTATCAATATGGTAATACATTACAATTCAGCCCAGTTACATAAACTGAAGTAAGATAGGAGAGGATTAATAAAGAACTATTTAAGATTTACAACAGAAATTTAACTAGACTCTTACACTGTAAGCATATTGAGATTGATAGCCTCAGTAAACTGCTGAAAAGGAAACTGTCTCATAAATTATTTGTATGATGACAAAAGTACAGGTTGTGTCCAAGTACTCAGCAATTAAAACACTCATATCTTAGTAAGACATCATTCCATGCCATAAAGTTTTTATATTTCTGCATGTACAAGTAAAAATATTGTCATTTGTGAGCATATTTATTACTGGAGAGTGAAAAAAGAAAAATCTAATTTATCATGGGCCATACCACCCTGAAAAGAGTTTTCTTTCAGACTGTAAAAGAATTCTGAATCAAAACAGTTAACAGATGCCTCTTGGTCTTGGCTTGATCTCAGTCAGCTGATCAGAGTGGACAGACTCCTGCAATTTATTCTTTAATAGCTTCTTGCAAGTGTTCCTATTGTTTTTTTCTACATACATTTCCTCCTCTTTGCCTTCTCTTTTGTCTCTTTAATTTGTTCCCCGAAGATGTGTAGTCTCTCATTAGTCATGAAGTATTGTATCCTTTGGGCCATGTGCTACTATTTGTTTTTCTTTTGTCACAGTACAGAAAACCAATGTGGTAATAAAATATTATAACCAGCATTCATCTTCAAACACTAGCTACCATCTATTTAAAGTAGGGATCACTGGTATGCAAACAAGCCTTACTTTAAATACACAGTGTGCATCTTCTGACTTCATAGTACAGTTTTCTAGGATAGTACAACTGAACTGTTCTCTACTCTACTCTGTGGCTTCCTATTAAGATACCAATTAGCAACACATTAAAATAATTAAATAATAAAAAGCTGAAATAGATTAATAAATGAAACACTATATCCAAACAAAGTAGTCCACTACTTTTACTAACACTAAAATGAAATTTTTTAATTCCTTTTGATTTTACATGCTTTAAAATGATTTGCATCTGTTACTAAAATAAAACATTTACTTTCAAATTTAAAAAAAAAAGGAATTAGCAAAGTTTGAAGATTAATGAAACACAAAATTTGTGAGCACAAGTTTAAAAATATAAGGCAGTTCATGGATTACATTTTGCTTGAGATGACATATTGTTTGGCTTAGTTCTTGACATACAGCTATCAATGGATACTATTTTTTCAGGGTTATACTATTAGCCTAGTATTGAAGTCAAATACTTTCTAGCACACATTCTTTTATTGCTCTTCCTGCACAGGGTCAGCTGGACACTGAATAGTGTATTTCTGGTCACAAAAATCTTCATGGAATTGTGTATTGTTGAAGCATCAGAGATTACTGTATTGCAAATGACTTTGAAGAGAATTGGAACTGTATTGGATGACATTTGAATATACACCCTGAACTTTGTTAGTCTCAGTGTGTTGGTTAGTGGAGTGATTCCGCACACCCCACCCCCACCCCCCAACTTATTTTAGCAGTGACAAGTTCTGCTATTAATTAAAAACATTTGAGCAATAGGTACTCCTTTGTGAAGGGAGCAAGATATCTGATGTACTGAAGGCAATTATGCTAACAGCAGGCAGAACACAGTCCTCCAGCCTTTACTTCATGTGCATTTGAAATGAGATCTGCTCATAAACTTTCTGAGGAATATTACTATGTATAGAGCTACTTAAAAACTTGTGAGACCATCTCTTTTCTAGATATTTCTACCCACTCAACAGCAGAAATTTATTTTTTATTAAAAAGATTTTTGCATTGTGAAAATCATCTGCAAATTGATCTTACAAGAACCATTTATCTATGTAGATGTTTTTATCTAACTAGGAGTTTAATTTAAAAAGATATTTTTACATATTAAGAAAATTCAAAATCAATATGCAACTACACATGATTAATCAGATCGAAAAATATGGATTGCTGAAGGAAGGAAAAAAAAAAGTCCACAACTGTTTTACAAAGTCACTGCTGAGACTTTAATTATGACTAAAGAAAGCCAAACAACTGGAAAGCAGATTTGATTTTGTGAGTAAAACTGAAACTCATTACAGCTTTTTTAAAGGTCCATTGAGGTGTGACCAATTTGTGAAGCTACTTTTCCACCTTTGAAAGTTAAGACATTTAAGCAGACAAATTTTGCCTAAACCTGGACTGATGTATTTTAACAGGTTGGGAAAAATGCAGTACTACTTTCTAATATCTAGCCATAATCGAGGAAGTTATGTTAAATTTGTTCAAGTTTCACTATGAATTCTGATCAATCACTTCAACAAATATAAGCCAAGTTGAAAGTCAGTATATCTTGGAAAAAGTTGCTTTATCAAATACTGGGCAACTAGCATGCTCAATCAAAGGTAACCTTGCTCCCACATAAGTACTATGTTGTAGTTTGTTGCAGGGATTAACAGGAGTGGTAAGATGATTTAAAAAAAAAATAAATTAAAAAACTAAACCAGAACAAGACTGTATCAAAAGACACCAAGAACAGTTTCAGCTGCAAACTGAAAACGTCTTTGTGGTAAACAAAAATGACAATATCCCAGTAATAGCGATCACTAGTGTGATTAAGGGTTACTACTTTGACTGTGATGGAAACCTTGTGATCTTAACAAAATATTTCCACAAGAGCATCATTCATGCATTTGAACATAACTGGAAGATTGCACCAGAAATATTCAGTAAAATGCTTAAGGAAGACATTCCTTAATGCCTAAGGAATATTCAGAAATATTCAGTAAAATGCCTAAGGAAGACAAGGAAGACAAGAATTCAGAGCTAATTTTTGTGCATATCATCCCCCATCTCCTGCAGTTCTGTAATTCTGCTCAATGAACTTAAGCAGATAATCTTCTTACTATGAACATGCTGATTGACAGAGAGCTTTCTTTAAGGGGTATGTTAAATTCCATACAATTTTTAGCTAGTGATGAACAAAAATAGATATATGATTCCTCAATTTCTGCAACAAAAAGCTTACACTGTGTAAAAGGTTTTGATTTATGTTGCTCACATGGTGTCACTAAATAACTTTATTAGGTTCCATTTCTTGATATTATTGACCAGACTGCAGGTTTTAATTTGCAAGAAAACAACAAACATGCTCTGTGCAACCCTGCTCTTTGATCTAGATCAAATCACATGCAGTGGCAGAGTAATCAATTTTTTGGTTGTTTTCGTTCATTAGAAAATGATTAATTGGATTGTCATGTGATAGTAAAGTTTACTGTGGTCTATAAGGTCCTTCTGTATCTTTGATCTTTCTAGAGCTGAGAAGATTAAAAACCATGCCTGGAATTAAGCTCTTAAATATTATATGCTATTGTTACCTGGAAAGGGGAAATATAAGAGTGATGTACCATTATACATGAATGATCTAGAGGATGGCACAAAAAGGAAAAATTTTGTTGTGAGCAAAAGCATTTTAGGAAAGAATGATAAAAGCCACCCTTCTCTTCAACTTTAGGTTTAGTTCTGTATGTCTGCTATAGATGGATAGAAGGGTAGCAGATAATTAAGTCTATGAGATCAGGGTGATATATATATCATCAGGGATAGCATTTTTATGACACATTCACTTCCCAGATACAGTTTGATAAATGAACATGAATAGTAGTGGTAATGCCCAGTAATTCTCAGATGTGTTAGCTAGAAGTTTTCTGTATCAAATAGTCACCAAATCAGTCAAAACAGATGATGGTATTTGTATTCTAGATTTGGAAAAAAATGAGAAAATTACAGAGGATTGATGATACAAAATAACCTTGGAAAAACATGGTCACAAGCAGGCTTATCTTAGGTAAAGCAGCAAGAAAAACTAGATTTGTAACTAAAGTTCAGATTTTCGAAGAGGAAACCTGAATAAATTTAAACAATGAGCTAGTGAAACCAGCTGGACCAAGGAAATTAGATACTTGAGTATATAAAGTATTTGGAATTTCTCCAAAACAGAGGTGGAAAGCCTCTCCAGAACAAGGGACAAAAACTGCCTGAATTTATATCCTAAACAGGGAAACTCTAAGAAACAGCGTCAGCTGTAATGCCTCATATTAAGAAAAATTAATCTTAAAGACCAGAGCAAGAGGGGAGTCATTTGCAAGAAAACCAATCACAGAGAAAGTAAAATAAAAAATTCTGAAGAGAATTAAACTGAAATTCTAGAAGGTATTCAGCCAAACAAATTAGAAATAAATAACAAAATAAAGTGTTCTAAATTTAAGGTAAAGGAGATAACAAATTTTAGCATAGTCTTCAAAGTTAATCACCTTACAGAATACAAAGATTTTAGCAGAGTAGTTCCCCATATTTTCTGCAGCTAATGCTGAGAAAAGTGGACATTGCTCAGTCCTTGCAAGGGGCTTGGGGCATCACCATCTTCCTCTCAGCTCACACTCCTTAGAGCAGCTTCTTCATGTGTCTTGTCATGAAGTTTTATGACTTCCCTTTATTTCTGTGTCTTCTGTTAGTTTTGAAACTGAGCTAATCTGCTAAGGATGCTCTAGCTAACTGCATACCAATCATTTAGAATTCACTCACCTGTGCTTTTGACTCTGGATTTAGACTACAAACTTGGCTTCACCTGTAATGTGTCCACATCTAATTTGATGTGAAACCACTGGCTTGTATAAAGTAGATGTACCAATAACCTCCTGTTTTTACTGCTTGATGTCATAACACAGAAAATGGTAAATTCAAAGTAATTGAATAGGTAATATAGATAGGTAAAACACCTATCTGATAAAAAGCCACCTAGTCTGATATTCTCATTGCACTGTCTTACCACTTAGCTACATGAAAATGCAACATATGTTATAGACCTAAAACAAAATGGAGCTTTGTTATGAAAATTTCTTATTTAATCATTGGATGAATACAAATTTTAAAAAAAGAAAAAATGTCAGATGCATGGGGAAAGCAGATATTTTTCTCTTGTCTAGGTGAGATTAGATGCGTTGTAGTTTACATGTCCCTTTATTGTTTCTCTTTTACAAACAATTGTTGTCAATGTTGCCTATTTTGCATGTTATGAATAAATATGTTCATCTGAATTTCACACTTGATGCAAATCAGGCATAAATTGAGGGAAACTGATAACAGCAATACATTCCTTACCCAAGACTGTAGGAAGTGAAATAAACTTCACGCATGGTCAACCTCCATGGTATATTCTTGACCATATTCAATGCATAATGGTGAGTGGCTTTGCTCAGCAATCTCAGAAGTCACAGGGAATGTGTCACAATCCTGTAAATTCAATATAATCTACTACCTTAGCTGCTCCTGTCTCAAAGGCTAGTTCTAAAGTTGGTACAGGTATAACTTCCTTAGGTCTGGCTGCACCTTTCATACAAAAGTGCTGATGGCTGTCAAGTCATCTAGGTAGGTGTGAAAAAGACAGCCCGTCGCTGCAACCTGCATTCATCTCTTATATTGTTTTATTTTAAAATGCTGTTTTCTTTCACTGCAGTTTACTGGCCAAACCAGAATTCTGATGCTCTGAGATGCTACCTGCTTCTGCCTATAGCTACTGCTTCTCTGAAGGCACCTCTTTAATCGTTGTCTTCTGTTTTAATATCAGCTGCAACTGCTAATTGTTATTAGTCCTCTTCATCCCTTTACTCAGAATGGTTGCTACTAAAATCACTGAACAGCTGATGGGACCATTTAACTAACATTTTTTTTATTTGTTTGTTTGTTTGTTTGAAATAGATGGGAGAGGATGATTTAATCTCATGGTAATGATTTTTTCTACTGCCTTACAAAAGATACATAGGTCATTGCTCTCTCATAGTTCCTCTCTTGTTATGGGGCGACATGATGTGACCACCAGAGAGTGCAGAAGCACAGATAGCCACACAGAGGGTTGCAGTAGCAGCATAGTCTCTGGAGTGGTAGGCAAGGCTGGTGGAAACAGAGGGAGGGCATTTTCTCTTCCTCCAGCAGTACTACTCCAGAGCAATGGGAAAGATGGGTCCTTGCTGGGCAGCAGCATATATTGCACAGTCTCTCTTGTAGCATGAATGGAGAAATTGATGCAGATACAGGCTTTTAAATTTTCTTTTTTTTTTTTTTTTTCCTAACCATGTGATAAATTTCTCAGGAAGAAAATTGGAACTAAACCATTTATGGTATGGATGAAGTTTAGTATTTACAATGCAATCACTTGTCACTGGAGATAGAGTGTGGAACTGGTTGGAAAGAGAAGTAGGATATACCTACTTCAGTTTAAATAAGAGGTAACTCCTTATGTGTGACTGAAATCATAGGATCTGAAATAATTTTAGGATTTGTAACGCTTTTCTCGGTATCCTGTTTCTGTCTTCCCTGTGATATTAAAATTCTGCCTTCTTTGTGGATCTGAGTTAGAGTCTGTGTAGGGGTATACTAGAAGAAATCCACAAGATGTCCCTTGTCTTCTAAAGTTGTTGGAAGGTCTTAGAAACAGAAACCCCTCAAATTAATCTCTACATGCAGTGAGAACATGCCTTTCTAGTAGTAGAAGTCTTAAAAACCCCAAGATAAAAAGAATTTATTCTTCATCTACTCACCTTTATGCTTACAACTGCTATTATTCAAGTTAATTTTAAAAAAGAAAACTATTTTTTTTTCTAAGTATATCCGAGGCTGCAGTTACAATACAATATATTACAATAAAACAATACATAGTTTACATACTATTGTAAACTATGAGCTGGTCTAAATTGAGCTTCTATTTGTAAAGCATTGTGTGGTGATACCCTCATGTACTTTCTGCTGCTTTTTTAGGTATGCACATGATGATTAGCTGAAAAAATATCAGCTGTTTGATGACCAAATCAAAATAATTACATAAACTTTTAAAGTTTACTCAGAAAACCAATGTAGATTACTAAATGAAGGTATGACAATTAGCTGTGACACTCATAAATCCAGTCACTTAAAAAGAAGGCAATTAATAACGAAATACATCCTTATTCTTATACTGTGCTTGTAGTAAAAAAATAAAGTATTTATTTTGCCAAGCTGTTGAATTGCAAGTTAGTGACAAAAATACTTGTCAATATATCTTTTTTTTCCTCTCCATCATATTCAATACCAAGAGGCACGTCTACCTTTGGAGTACAGGTAGCTTTTGAAATTACATCTTTCATAAAATATGGGTTATATTCCTAGAGTGTGTTTTGTGATATTGTGTTATTTTATTGCTGGAGAAACATGGAGAGTATAGTATGTCTTCTCTATCCAATAAATATTTTCTAAAGCTATTTCAGTTGCAAATATTGTGGAAAAGAGTGGAAGTGTCTATTGCCTTCTACCTCTTTTCCCTATAAATTTCTCTAAAAATGTTGTGGATAATTAAAATTTTATTTAGTCTAGGAACTTTAACAATTGAGATTTTACAACAAATATACACTACAAAAAACATCTTCACAGAGGTAAACCCACACCCTGAGAATTTCTCAGGTGGCTTTTCAGCTTTCAGAAGGAGACATTTCTACCAGTCAACACTATTTTAGTTAGCATTTTTTCATAGGCTTTCAAATATTATTTTTTTTTAGTTTATATTATATTTTTATAGAATGAGTCATATAAATCAATCAGCCTGTTAAAAGGAAATGTTCAGTTCAGAATGAATGTACATGTACACATGGATCAGGGGACAAATATTTTAGAAAAGGCTGAATTTCAAATGAACATAATTTTTGATGGGTAGGGATTTGAATGCAGAATGTCATTTTAGTTAGTCTCTTCTCTTTTTGAAAGACAACATACTGTCCAGGTATTTTAGGTGATAGTGGGAGGACAAAGGAAATATCAACCCTCTACACTCACCCCCCCTGGCCAAAAGAGCAGATGCTGCTCAACATTACAGTGATAAGTGCTTATCTACCACAGTGAGCAGTTTTAAGCTGCAAGAAGTAAAGCTGCACCTAAGAATGTCTGCTTTCACAAGAGTCAAGAAGTTAACTTTGTAGTGAATATAAGTCTGAAGAGCTATGAACCCATTCCAGTATTTCTTTGTAACTCAGAGGCAGGATTCCTGAGCATAACTTGGGTCTGTTCATGATTGCTTGAAAGAGAAAGCTTGAATTGGAGTATATTCCTGGGTATATAACGTGGATTAAAGGCAGATTCCACTAGATGTAACCCAGCATTCACTTCAGATAAATATCTCCATACCCTATCTCACACCTACCAGCCCCAGTTGCCCTCATGTCAAGATAATTGCACTTTGTGAATCACCTTTCATAGTAACCATCTTAATCACTGAATCATCTAGGTTGGAAAAGATTATCTAGTCCAAACATTAATCTAACACTGGTATTTTTCAACTACACCAGATCCCTCAGCGCTATGTCAACCTGACTCTTAAACACCTCCAGGGATGGGGACTCCACCACCTCCCTGGGCAGCCCATTCCAACATCTAACAACCCCTTCTGGAAAGAAATGCTTCTTAATATCCAGTCTAAACCTTCCCTGGCACAATTTGAGGCCATTCCCTCTTGCCCTATCACTTATTATCTACTTGGTTAAAGAGACTCATCCCCAACTCTCTGCAGCTTCCTTTCAGGTAGCTGTAGAGGGCGATGAGGTCTCCCCTCAGCCTCCTCTTCTCCAGACTAAACACCCCCAGTTCCCTCCGCCGCTCCCGGTACGACCTGTGCTCCAGACCCTTCACCAGCTTCGTTGCCCTTCTCTGGACACGCTCGAGTCATTCAATGTCCTTTTTGTAGTGAGGGGCCCAAAACTGAACACAGGAATCGAGGGGCGGCCTCACCAGTGCCGAGTACAGGGGTCAGATCCCTTCCCTGTCCCTGCTGGCCACGCTATTGCTGACACAAGCCAGGATGCCATTGGCCTTCTTGGCCCCCTGGGCACACTGCTGGCTCCTGTTCAGCCGGCTGTCAATCAGCACCCCCAGGTCCCTCTCTGACTGGCAGCTCTCCAGCCACTCCTCCCCAAGCCTGTAGCGCTGCTGGGGGTTGTTGTGGCCCAAGGGCAGCCCCCGGCATTTGGCCTTATGGAAACTCCTGCAGTTGGCCTCAGCCCATGGCTCCAGCCTGTCCAGGTCTCTCTGCAGAGCCTCCCTACCCTCGAGCAGATCAACACTCCCACCCAACTTGGTGTCATCTGCAAACTGACTGAGGGTGCACTCGATCCCCTCGTCTAGATCATCAATAAAGATGTTAAACAGGAGTGGCCCCAGAACCGAGCCCTGGGGGACACCACTCATGACTGGCCATCAACCAGATTTAATTCCCTTCACCACAACTCTTTAGGCCCTGCCACCCAGCCATTTTTTTACCCAGCGAAGTGTGTGCCCATCCAAGCCACGAGCATCCACTTTCGCCAGGAGAATTCTGTGGGAAACGGTGTCAAAGGCCTTACTAAAGTCAAGATAAACAACATCCACAGCCTTTCCCTCATCCAATAAGCAGGTCACCCTGTCGCAGAAGGAGATCAGGTTTGTCAGGCAGGACCTGCCTTTCATAAACCCATGCTGACTGGGCCTGATCCCCTGGTTGTCCATTATATGACTTTTAATGGCACTCAGGATAATCTGCTCCATGACCTTCCCTGGCACCAAGGTCCAGAGAGACTGACAGGTCTATATTTTCCTGCATTGTCCTTTCTGTCTCTCTTGTAGATGGGTGTCACATTTGCCACCCTCCAGTCCAATGGGACCTCCCCAGTTAGCCATGACTTCAGGTAAATCATGGGAAGCGGCTTGGTGAGCACATCTGCCAACTCTTTCAGCACCTTTGGATGTAACCCATCTGGTCCCACAGACTTGTGTATAATGATGTAATGATGCTGTAGAAAAATATTATTCCACAAAAATGGCTTTCTCTGTCAAATAGAGCTGACAGGATACAGTCCCATGTGGAAAATTGTTTGTCTTGTCTAATCCCAGCTTGGAAAGATATTAAGTGGAGTGGCTGTGTCTGGTTGAGTGGCTTAGTCTTGGAAATGCATACAAAGCCTGCATGTATTTATTTCTTTCAACCTTCTTTGGTTCAAGAGAGAGGGGAGATTATGAAATAATAGAGTCCAGTTTTTGTGCCATAAATGTGTGACAGAAATTCTTAAATTAAACATCTATCCTCTTATTTGGCTAACTATAATTGTGCAATTCCTTTTAATAACTAATCTACTGCAATTTAGTGTTATATGAAACAAAACTGATGTTGCTTTTGATAAATGTTCATTAAAAACACAGATAAAGATCTGTGCTACAACTCTTTTCTTGTAAAGTAGCCAAGAATTGTCTAATTCATAATAAATGTCTGCCTTTAGCTGTGTTTTGAAATATTAGTTTGTAATAGTTGAATCTATTTCTAAAGGAGGAAAAAATTACTCTTGGCCTAATGATATAATGGCTCAAAGACAACCTGGTCAGAGAAAATGAAGCATTATTTTAATCTTAATTTATGCCCTTTTAAATAAATACAAATCCTTTCATTAAGATAAAGTAGCAAATGAAATAATCATGCTGGAACCATTCCTGGATTTAAATACAGAATATTGATTTACATTGTTTTACTTTGCAATCAATCTTCAGCTATCTTTTTAAAAATCTTTTAAAGAAACTCCCAAAAGAAATTATTTTCTTTCGTCTCCATGTAAAGATATTAAATTATATGCAATATGTCATATAAATTGCAAAGATATATAAAATTCTATAGATAATACATTTACAGATATTACTAGGCATTTGACCTGTGTAGTTCCTTGCAAATCCACAGAGTGGTAGCTAACTGAACTTGAGTGGTTTTGGAAGCTATTATTCCCAGTGATTCAGTGGAGCCAGAATCTTCTGGTGCAAATCTTCCAGTGTGACAGAAGTTGACAATTAGAACTAGAGAATAGGGAAGTTCTTCAATAATTCTACTGAATCTAATGAAATTCTGCCAGAAAATGAGGCAGTGTGCAGAGTTTTCTGTATGAAAGAAATGTACAGTATTGTCTAATTGAGAAAAAGAAAGCTCATATCAAGATAGTCCATGATTTTAGAATATTAGATTATATATATAAACAAATAGCTGTAAAACTTATATTTATCAATTTTTTGCTGCTGTTCTTTTGGGTTGGGTTGGGGTTTTTTTGAGGGGGGAATGACGTATCTTTCAAAGCCTTCGTTCTTTTAAAAAAAGAGGAGTTGAATACCGTATTTCATGAAAACCACACAGATACTTTGTTCTTAACTTCTGCTGGTTCAGAATTGACAGCTTGTCAGAAAAGAAATGCTGCTGTACACTGCTCTGAGTCAATAATGCTTTTTTGTTTGCTGTTTCATAACTATGATTTCAAACAGAGTGTCACTGTGGAAATACATACTGACTAGACAGATAGAATGACCAGAAGCTAAAAGTAAACTGATAACGTTTGTGGCCCAAAATAAATGCAACACAAAAAGACAGATCATTTTACACTGTAAAACTTAGTCAGTTTTTAAGAAGTATTGCTATGAATACAGCAAGGCAAAACACGATTCAGATTTTTTACAACTAAATACTTTACAGTTTGGAAAACTTCATGCTGTGCAGTTCACAGGCCTTTTTAATTCTGTCTCCAGTGGAATTCTCTGCCTGTTCTCTCCAAACACATCTATGCAGCTATTGCTAGCTCTCCCTGTTGATGGGGACATGGCAACACTGCAAGATGTAGCCCCATGACAAAATAGGGAATTGCATGACTTGGAGCTCTAGAAAATTAATACTGATTTTGTGTTCAGGCATGAACGCTTTTTTTCTGTGACTGTACTATCTTGAGGCTGGAAAAGAAGCCCAGAGTCCTGGTGGACAAGTATATCTTTACATTTTAAATGATAAAAGGAGGTTTGTATTTCCAGCTTCTTACCAACTAATGTTGGTGGAATTTCAGTTTCCATCTTTTCTCTTTCCTAGAGAATGAGGTACTTAGCCATCTTATTTCACACACAGGAAAACAGAGGCACAAATCTCCACAAATCTAGTTGGAGAATAAGGCTTTTGCAACTATTAACTCTGCATATGATACTTTTTGCTGTAACTACTGGCATGAAAAGCAGAAAAACAGGACTATTATAACTCAAGAAAAGAGCATGTCTCACAGTCTTTGGCTTGTATATAAAATCTTCTGAGTATGTGGGCCTAAAAAATCTTGATTTTTCAATAATTTGTGATCAACTCTAGTGTGTGGGCATCGTGAATTTAAAAACAGCTCATAGGAAATAAATAGAAGTATTTGGTTTGATGTTTGAACATAATATAGAAGACCAAAGACACATACCAAAGATAAGAGCTTAATCCAGCAGAAAACAATGTCTGCTGTAGCCATGCTATAAATGTTCGATATGCCCTTGGATTTATGCAGCCAAGTACTCCATCACAGCTAAGACAGGAAGCAATCCTTGCTGTGTTTCTGTAGTCTCTAATGGGTCAACTGGAGACAAGAACAGGGTCTGAGTTTCAAAAGCTGGTGACAAGGACGAAGACAGTTTGGGGAATAAAGAGATTTCATCCTGGGAAGATAAATTCGATTACTGCTCCCTCTGGTGATCTCCACTACATGACAACAAAATACACTGAATGGACTGAACTTCTGAATGGACTAAATCTTAAGGCACAAATTATGCCTGGTGGAAAATGGGACCTCTTACGCCACAGATAGCTTTGGAGGAGAAATCATTGCAAGCCTTTTCTTTATATAATTACAAAGTTGCTGGTATTTAACTGTATGAATTTCAGAAGCATCCCTCAACCTCTATGGCAATAAAAATATGCAGTAAAACATCTGATGATGGATTAAATCCCAGTTCCTAAACTGTAATGGATCCTCAAATAAGCTACTCTGCAAAACTAGGTAAGTTGCTCAGGAAAAGCTGAAAAGCACTTTGGGAAGGTATTTATATCTAGTCTGAGATTCAGGTGCAATTAGAAAAAAAGAACAAAAACCCACCAGGCAGCACAGAACTATTTCTCTTATTTTTAGGCAGAGGTGAATGTCATGTGCAAAATCCAAACTGAATTTGAATTATAAAAAAGATCTTCAAATTCTGGGGTATGAAGAAGAAGGATTTAAGGTTTAATAAATACATAAAATGGTCCAGTTCAAAAGCTTCATTTTCCATGATGGATATTTTCAAAGCTTTAGCTCTACTTTAAATATGATTCTAAATCCTACCATTTCAAAATGATTGTTGCTTTTCATTAGTTTGGTTTATTGGTATTATCACTTATGAAGAGTGGAATAAACAAACATTTTAACTGCTAAGAACCAGGTGAGATGTTCTATATTTAATTCATTTAACCTCTTTCACTACCATCTTTTCTTCTTTGAAACAGGATGTGATGGTTGATATAGCTTCTCTTTTATCTATTTTTCTGTCCTCAGAAACTGTCCTGTTGCTCCTCATTTTCTTTTCTGTGTCTCTGGTTACATGTTAAGCATGTTTGATGCTACAGAAAATAATGGGATGCAGATAAACCTTCTGAATAGAGTCATTATAATATAAGTTTTTATAATAGAGTGAATATGAAATAATAGAGCTCTCTATTTTCAGAGAGGCCAGGAGAGGGGAAAGCAAAACTGACATCCTGGACTTCCAAAGGGCTGACTTTGTCTTGTTTGGGCACCTGCTTGACAGGATCCCTTGGGAGACAGTCACAAAGGGTATAGGGGCCCAGGAAGGCTGGGCACTCTTTAAGAAGGAATTCTTAATGGCAGAGGAGCAGGCTGTCCTCAGGTGCTGTAAGAGAAGCTGGTGGCAGAGAAGACCACCCTGGCTAAACAGGGAGCTTTGTCTGCAACTCAGGGAGAAAAGGAGAGCTTAAGGCATTTGGAAGAAGGGGCTTGCCACTCACAGTGATTACAAAGATTCTGTGAGGGTATGCCAGGAAGGGATAAGGTGGTCTAAAGCCCAGCTAGAAATTAATCTGGCTTCAGACATCCAAGATAACAAGAAATGCTTCTATAAGTATGTCAACATCAAGAGCAAGACCAGGGAGAGGCTCCATCCCTGCTAGACACAGGAGGAAACATGGTAACAAGTGATGAGGAAAACGCTGAGGTGCTTAATTGCCTCAGTCTTTAGTAACAAGACTATTTGTACTGAGGGAATCCAGCCTCCTCAGCCAGAAGACAGAGACTGGAAGAATCACCCCCCCAACAATCCAGGAGCATATAGTCAGTGACCTGCTGCATCACATACATGTACACAAGTCCATGGGACAGGATGGGATACACTCGAGGGTGCTGAAGAAGCTGGCTGGGGTGCTCACCAAGCCGCTTTCCATCATTTACCAGCAGTCCTGGCTGAACGGGGAGATCCCTACAGGTTGGAAATTGGCCAATGTGATGCCCATATATAAGAAGAGTTGGAAGAATAATCTGGGAAATCATAGGCCTGTCAGCTTGACTTTTGTGCCCGGGAAGCTGATGAAGCTGCTCATGCTTAGTACCATCACACAACATGTGAGGGATAAACAGATGATCAGGTACAGTCAGCACTGGTTTATGAAAGGCAGGTCCTGCTTGACAAACCTGATCTTCTTGTACAACAGGGCGACCTGCTTATTGGATGAGGGAAAGGCTGTTGAAGGCCTTTGACACCGTTTCCCACAGCATTCTCCTGGCATACCCAGCTGCTTGCATCTTGGATGGGCACACGTTTCGCTGGGTAAAAAACTGGCTGGATGGCCGTGCCCAAAGTGTTGTGGTGAACGGAGTTAAGTCCAGTTGGTGGCCGGTCATGAGTGGTGTCCCCCAGGGGTCAGTTTTGGGGCCACTCCTGTTTAACATCTTTACGGATGATCTAGACGAGGGGATCGAGTGCACCCTCAGTCAGTTTGCAGATGACACCAAGTTGGGTGGGAGTGTTGATCTGCTCGAGGGTAGGGAGGCTCTGCAGAGAGACCTGGACAGGCTGGAGCCATGGGCTGAGGCCAACTGCAGGAGTTTCCATAAGGCCAAATGCCGGGGGCTGCCCTTGGGCCACAACAACCCCCAGCAGCGCTACAGGCTTGGGGAGGAGTGGCTGGAGAGCTGCCAGTCAGAGAGGGACCTGGGGGTGCTGATTGACAGCCGGCTGAACAGGAGCCAGCAGTGTGCCCAGGGGGCCAAGAAGGCCAATGGCATCCTGGCTTGTGTCAGCAATAGCGTGGCCAGCAGGGACAGGGAAGGGATCTGACCCCTGTACTCGGCACTGGTGAGGCCGCCCCTCGATTCCTGTGTTCAGTTTTGGGCCCCTCACTACAAAATGACATTGAATGACTCGAGCGTGTCCAGAGAAGGGCAACGCAGCTGGTGCAGGGTCTGGAGCACAGGTCCTACGAGGAGCGGCGGAGGGAACTGGGGGTGTTTAGTCTGGAGAAGAGGAGGCTGAGGGGAGACCTCATCGCCCTCTACAGCTACCTGAAAGGAAGCTGCAGAGAGTTGGGGATGAGTTTCTTTAATCAAGTAGATAATAGATGATAGGGCAAGAGGGAATGTCCTCAAGTTGCACCAGGGAAGGTTTAGACTGGATATTAAGAAGCATTTCTTTCCAGAAGGGGTTGTTAGATGTTGGAATGGGCTGCCCAGGGAGGTGGTGGAGTCCCCATCCCTGGAGGTGTTTAAGAGTTGGGTCGACTTAGTGCCGAGTTATATGGTGTAGTTGGGAACTGTTAATGTTGGGTCGATGGTTGGACTGGATGATCTTCAACTTCAACCTAGATGATTCTGTGATTCTGTGATTTTAATTGTTCGACTCTGGCAGAACTTGCACAACATGTGTTATAGTCCCCCTTATGAGGGGTTAATTTTTTCAGAAACCTTTAGCAGCTGCACTGAGACAGCAGACAGGGTACGGTCCCAGTCTGTCCTTCCATGGGACTCCCTTGTACAGTTTCCCAGGGCCCTCCACATTATCTGTTCCCAGTTTTAACTCTTTTTCTTATAAATTATTACTTTTTTTACTCTAAGGCAGGCAATTCCTCAAATAAGCAAAATATGACAAAAATGCCTTTCAAGACCCCATTATTAACCTTACCATCTGAACATATACTGCAAAATTAATTTTAAAGTATTCTAACCTTTACTAAAAAAAAAAAAAAATAATAATTCCCGTTATCAGACAAGAGAAGATAGTACATTGAATTTTCTCTCCTTTATGTATGATTTGTTCACTTTTTTATACTTCCTTTGTTCCCTACTAACATGAACATAGGATTCCCCAACAATGTCTGCATCTTTCCTCATGTACTGAGGGAGATTATTCCCCTCTGCTTGTTATGAAGGGTTAGAGGAGAAGAAGAGAGAACCAAAGTTCCAGCAGCTCTTCCTTCACTCCCATGTTGGTTTGTTTTGTTTTTTTTTTCCTGTTGTGAAAGGGTTGGGATTTCTTTAATGATATTTTTCACATCAAGACACCTAAGGCTGTAAGGAAGAAGTGATTCTTTAAGTTCTTTAAAAAGATATTTTTCTGTCTCTCTTTTCCACTCCTCTCTTTCAGTAGACCTTGGTTTGCCTTATATAGCAGGCAAATTAACTTCCTCTTTATTTTCTCACATGTTACTACATTTTACTAATTTTTTCAAAGAGTTTTTTCTAACTTTGGCTCTCATGTGAATGTTGGGGCTGCATGTATTTGTGTCAACTGGCTGCCTACTGGATATGAAACAGTGGCTGTGATTTCTGCTTATCAAACGTGCAAGTACAAGTCATGTGATTTTTGTCCAACTGTACAGAAAAAGCAGAAGAAAATCAGTTGAAGAGTTATTTCTCCTTTTCAATGTCATTCAAGAAAATGTCCAAGCTGTGGGTTGTTGGATGAATGAGGACTGTCCCCAGAGATGTTTTGTGGGAGTGAATCACTTCAGTCAATTGCTTTAGATTAACCTACTATGTAACCTCTCTGGAGACTCAGTATATCCTTGGCTAAATTTTGAAATAGATGTATAAACAATCATTTCATGAACTAAGTCAAGAGCAGTTCAATAGTACTGTGATAATACAGATGTAACAACAGCAAACTCGTATCTACAAAAAATCCCATCAGAATTTTGAAACATTTTTGTCCTGTGGTCACCTCTTCAGACACAAGGAGAAAAAGTGGAGAGCACTGTGTACAAAATCAGAGTTGCAGAATGGAAGGGATCTCTGGGAGTCATCTGGTCCAGCTCCCATGCTCAGGTAGGGTCACTTAGAGCCAGTTGCTCAGACCATGTCCAGATGGGTTTTGAATATCTCCAAGGAAGAAAACTTCACATCATCACTGGAGTTAAGGGAGAAGCTGCTGCCCAAGCATTCACACACCAACCAAGGAGTTGCACCCACACCACCTGACACTTTAAATGAGAGGATCAGGGTCTCTTTGCAGGAGATGACTCCAGTGAGCTGATGGGTGCCCCTTTTGATTCCTGGCACACACACACATACTCACCCTCAGGCACTTCTTCTTCCCTCAGGCTTGACCCTAGGTTCCCTGAAGCAAACTCTCTATTCAAGGCCTTCAAAATAATAAGTGTAATTTGTTCTATCTATGGTACACCAATTTAGGCAGATTGAGTCGACTGCCTCTGGAGAGGAACCCCAAAGAACAAAATCCTTGGTCAATTATACCCTTACAATTTAAGTTCTTGCCTCTCACACCATAATCTGGTCTAGTAGTAGTATTTGGGTCTGAGTTCTTCTCTCTCATTGAGTCTTTTTTCTTGTCTCTAGGCAGGTTCTTTCTCTTTTTTTTTTAGGCTAGTGGTTACTCTGTTTCTTTTTTTTTCTGGCTTAAACTGGTTCTGGGGCTCTTTGAAACTTTTTATTCCTCCCATCAGGGAGAATAGGTCAATATTAAGCAAAAGCATTAAGCAAGCTGAGTTCTGGTTTATCATGAATGACTACTTTTAAGTGGCTAAGCAAAGTGATTAAAGTGTTCCAACACATACTAACAACCTCCGGAATTTATATATACTCCTGTGCTATTATAGCTTCATATTCTTATCCCATTATTGCCACATGCTATTCATGTCTTTTTTAGGTGTGGTCCACATGCTCATGTAGCTCAGCTTTGCCACCTTCCACCACATTGGGCGGCTTGTGCCAGTGCTTGGTCACCATCACAGTAGAAGTGTTTCATGGTGTTCAGAGGTAACCTCCTGTGTTTCAGTTTGTGCCAATTGCCTCTGATCCTGTCACTGAGCACCACTGAAAAGAGCCTGGCTCCGTTCTCTTTGCACCCTCCTGTCAGGTATTTATATACATTGATGAGATCCCCCTGAGCCTTCTCTTCTCTAGGCTAAACAATTCCAGCTCTCAGCCTTTCCTCATATGTAAGACTCCTCAGTTCCATAATCATCCCTGTGGCCCTTCAATGAACTCTGTCCAGTAAATCCACGTCTACTACTGAGGAGCCCAGAACTGGCCAGTGTTGACCTCACCAGTGCTGAATAAAGGGGAGGAATCACCTCCCTCTGACTTCGGGCAATCCTTTATCTAACATTGCTGAAGATACCATTTGCCTTCTTTTCAGCAAGGGCACATTGCTGGAAAGTGTTCAACCTGATATCCACCAGGACCACAAGGTCCTTTTTCTGCAAAGCTGCTTTCTGGATGTGTGCTCTCCATCTTATATCAGTGCATGGAGTTGTTCTTCTCCAGGTGCGGGACTTCGCACTTTCCCTTGTTGAATTTTGTAAGGTTCCTGCCAGCCCATTTCTTTAGCCTCTTCGATGTCCCTCTGGATGGCACCATGACCCTCTGGTGTATCAGCCACTTCTTCCACTTTGGTGTCATCTGCAAACCTGCTGAGGGTGCTCTCAGGGGTACACTGCTAGTTACTGGCCTCCAACTAGACTTTGCATGCTGATTAACCACCCTTTGGGCCCAGCCATTAAACCAGTTTTCAATCCATCTCACTGCTCATCCAGCCTGTACATCAACAGCTTCTCTATGAGGATGTTATGGAAGACAGTGTCAAAAGCCTTACTGAAGTCCAGGTAAACAATACACAATGCTCTCCTCTCATCTACCAGGCCAGTCACAATGTCATAGAAACTTTTCAAGTTGGTCAAGCATGACTTCCCCCTGGTGTAGCCATACTGACTATTCCTGTTGATTTTCTCATCCTTAATGTGCCTGGAAATGGTTTCTAGGTTTAACTACTCCACCACCTTCCCAGGGGTTGAAGTGAGGCCTACCATTCTGTAGTTACCTGGGTCCTTGTTCTTGTTTTTCTTGAAGATGGGGATAACAATTGCTTTCCTTCAGTCTTTGGACACTTCTCCTATTTACCATGATTGATCAGGTGGCCTCACAATGACATCTGCCAGTTCCCTCAGCACTTGTGCATGCATCCCATCAGGGCTTGAGCCCAGCCGACTTGTGCATTCTTTGCTTCATGTTATATGCTAGGGACTTGATTTCTGGTCTAGTTCTTACTCAAATCAAGTAAGACTGCTGACTCCTAATGGCTTTTGGCTTAACCCATCTGTGAGAGGAAACTTCAAATCACTACAAAAAATGAGCACTTAGGCAAACAATTAATGTCCCTGCAAGCAGTCTCCTTCCAACATGACCTTCAAATAGGGCATCATAGAGAAGAGAATTCACCCACTCTGATCCTGGTCTATTTCTGCAGTCTGGGATACTGATGCACAGAAGAAGTCACTTTCCATTGCAAGAAAAGAAGACAAGTTCCTCAACATCTTCTTTTCTGCTCTTATCACAGCACTGTAAAATGTCTTGTGAAACTGGTAAGAAATGGATAGGAAGAAAATGAAGGTATAATTGCATTCCCCTACTTTTTACTTTTATGGTTATTTAATGAAACACGTCAAACATGGGCACAGACTGAATGAATTATCAGAAACAGTTTGAGACTTGACTTGTATTTTCCCAGGCCAGTAAAGTTTTTCCAGATAAAAGTCTTAGAAATGACAATAAGGCATGGCTACCTAATCCCAGGTGAATTTGAACCACTTTAATTTTGACAGCCACTGAAGGACCATTATTTTTCCTGTATGGAAAAAGTATGAGGATAGGGGAGATGAAGAGAAAGATTATCCTGGCTTTGTAGAGAGAAAGAGGTCACTGATGTTGTGTATATTAAACCTGCTGATCATTCACGGCCTTTGGCTGTACCATAGCTCGAACAGCAGTATAATTTGAAAATTCACTGCTGTATAGGGGTACAAAAACACTTCCAGGATCCCTAGCCACTGGCCCTAAGGAATGACCCTTGCTTATAGTGAAGTGCCTCAGAAAACACAGAGAAGCAGCTCCTGATTCCTTTTGACAGTGAACAGTGATATATCATCATGCTCACTCTCCTGTTATTTCTGAAGCTCCTTTCATCATGCTCAGATTTCAAACCTCCTTACACATGAATTCTCATAGCTTGTTGGATTTACATATAACAGATTTTATTTTCAAGGCAAATCAGCAATGAACCAAAAAGAGAGTCTAGATTTTCCAGCATTTGCCGTATTATTTCCTAGCCTCTGGACCAAGACCCACAATGCAGACATCAGGATGTAAAATAAGACTGAAGAGATGTTACTAGGCTGCATTGACACCCTGCATGGTACAGTGTTTTGCATCTTTCAAAGCCTTTTCACTTCAGCTCAGTAACCTATGGGGCTTGACATTTACCTCCCATTGCTGTTGTCAGATTGAAAGACCCCATAAGGAATAAAGCTGACACCATATAGTTGTCAGTCTCTGCTGCCTCCAAAATCACAAATTCAAAAGAAAAAATTGTCCGTAGGCATTTGTTTGTTTACGCAGAAGTAACAGATGGTCATGAACCATACAATCATATGGTGCCCTCCCTCTTTTCATGCATTAATCGATTGTGAAATCTGCAGCCAGGGGGTTCAATATTGATTGCTTGTTCTCCATTGCGATTTCAGCAGGCTGACAGTTTAACACAGAATTACTCACATTGCCTTAGCCCTCTCTCTCTGTCAGAAACAGACGACTCTGAAGGGTTAAGCTGTCTCCAGCCACAACCCATGGATTGGCCTCATCAAAATGGGTATAGTATTCAAGGCTTTAAGTAGATATCACATTCCTCCAAGTGAGATCTCAAAGTATATATTTCTGAAACTCAACAGCAGACATCTAATCTTGAATGACATCACTTTTATGATCTCATATTCCAGTATTACAGTGCTAAACTATCCCTGTGTTTAAAAAGCTCTACCTGTTTTCCAGTTTACTGCACTGTAATCCCATTGCTTCTTGCCGTATCCAGAGTGAATATGGAGAAAATGTGCGCCTTTCCTTCTTCTAGTTACTTTTTATGTACTTGTCCTTTGCAACTCACACTAACCCACCTAATGCCTTTAATCTTTCCTCTAAAATCATGTATTTTGACCAGACATGCCGATTTCTATACTTTTTTTCCTGATGTCCCACAACTTTTCTTGAAATGCAGGGTCTGAAACTGGCAGCTGAGGCTGGCTTAATTTGGTACCATAGAAAAATCACTTCAGAAGTCTCTCATACAATGCATCATTTTCCCAGCAGTGTGAACCTTATGATTCAAACTCAGCCTATGATCCTCTGAAAGCTATAAGGGTGATGCAGGAGGAGAGAGGGGCCACAGAACAGGGAGGCAAGAATGCAGCAAAAAGAGTAATATGCTTTTTTGAGAGTGGGAGCACAGCCAGGGTGTGATCAATGGATACAGGCTGTGATGACAGTCCAGCAGGTATTTAAAAGCATTTTGCTGCCATCTAGTACTTTGTATTAGTAGAACCACTACTCTTTGGAAAAGCACTGAAAAAAATAACATACAAAAAGAGACCTCAGCCCTAAGTATGTAACATCTAACATGAGCTTCACATGTCAGAAATGGAAGAAAAAATCATGTGAGTCAATGCCTCTGTGTGGGATACCACTGTCCATATGGAAATTAGATCCATAAAATAGCAGAGTTTCTATGAATGTTAATATGTCTTTTCTAACTTACTCTAGAACTGTAAGCAAAGAGAACTAGATAATTGCTTACTGCAGTATCTTTAAACTGTGCTCTTGATAATGTATGTATCTTCCTAGTCCATGAACTTTTCCCAAGTCACTGGTTTATAGTGCTCTCTACGTCTGACAGTCCAGATGCATTCAAGCTCAGCTTCCCTATCTATCTGTGAAATGTGTTAGTCAAAATGTTGTCTCTGACCCAATCCAAGAGCTTATCAGATGATCCTTGCCCTGTACTCCTCCTCTGTTTGAAATTTAGGTCACAAACCTCTCATTAACACATCATGGATAGTGCTCTGGCTAATTCTACTAGCTATAGAGAAAATAACTGTGATAGTTTAGGCCCTGCCGGGACCGGAGACCACATTGCCGTTGTCCCTCCCCCACCCTTGGACACAAGTAGGGTACAAACCCCAGGGTTAAAATAAGGAAAAATTTAATACAACAGAGTAATAAACAATCTGAACAACAACAGTAGCAATGATAACAACAATAATCAGTAATAACAGTAAACAAGACAAAAGATATACAGAGAAATACCGCAGTGAACACAGCCAGCCCGCTGCGCGTGCTCCCCACGACCAAAGCCACAAAGGAAAGCTTCCTGCAGTGCTGCGCCAGACCTAACCTCAGCATGGTATGAAGAATCCGGCTGGAGATCCCTTCCCCCTGCTTGGGAGAAACTTAACCCTATCCTAGCTGAACCAGGACAATAACCCAACCTAATAATTTCCCTTCCTCACTTTGGTAGTCAGTAGATACCTCTCTGAATATACCTTATGCCATTGTACTTCTACTACCCAGAAACATGTATTCTCTTGCAAAGTAAAAAGAAGTATCTCCCTCCTTTTATCCATGACTGATAGTCACAATCAGTCCTTACACATATGCTGATATGGCAGTCATTTTTTATTTTACACCACCAAATTTCTTTCATGCTATTTAAATATGATTCAGCAGACTCGTTAATTATGTCCTACCATGGTATAATTACCTGGGTTTCCTAAAATAGACTGTATGTGTCAAAATTAGTGTCCCTCAAGAAGGACTTTTGAGATACCTGTGACACTTAAACATGGAACTGAGAACTCAATGAATTACTTTTAGGATCCTAAAAATCCATTTATGCATTTCACCTTCTAAATCATCAGTAGAGAGAGTTGCTATTCTTTCCTAAATTGGCTTCCAAATAACATAGGCGAAAAACATCAAACAGCTATGGGACATGATGAGAGAACGTAAGAATAAACTCTACAGATTTCTTCCCTGAAACCTAACATTTATGAGACATACATTATTTTAACACAGCAGCTATATATACATATGAAAAGAACCCCAGCTGATTGCCCTTTCAAGTACAGTTCTTTTTACTGCTTTATACACCATTTTCTATCTCTATTGTGGCTACATGATCAAAAATAAATTTCCAGCAGACTACCAAATACAAGTTCTTCATTCTGATATTTCTTACAAATGCTTGTTGCTGTCCGATTAACCTTGGTTACCCACCTACAGCCCCAGGATGGGCTGAGATGTGCATGAATGGATGCACAAATACAAATCCTAGTAAGAGGTGTTGTTTTTGTAACTTTCCCTCACAGGGACTAAGTTGAAGTGTTTTTCAGAACTCCATCTATCAAGAGTGATGAAAATTCTGGGTATAACACAAAATGTATTTATCTTCAGAAGATACAAGCACTTTTTATGCATTTAGAAATTCTGACCTTTCAGATACCTTGCGTTCAGCACAGTAACATCAAATAAGGAGGTTCAATTTAGTTCTACACTCTGATTCCATTTCTGAAAGCTGACATGCTTGGAAAGGGCTCTGTAACCTGTCTGCATCTACAGGCAACAGAATGTAAAGGGACTTTGTTTAGTCTGCATGAGCCTTGGCTTTGTATTTTATGTATAATTTAAGTCCTCCAAAGTGTTTTGATTTGTTTTGCCTTTATATTTAGTCCTCATTTGGAAGTTTAAACTCTTGCCGCAGGATTTAAAACATCTGTTGTTTTTTAGCACAAGGAATGATGAATATTTGCTGCTTGGTGTGAGAGTTATGGGATAAAAGGATTTATTAAAATTGACTGGCCTACAGATTAGAACTAGGTTTGGAATTCAAATGCCTCTATATATTTCACATAAGCTTTTAAAGGAAAACAGGTACAACATTTGTATTATATATAAATTAGAGAGAGGAAAAATGATAGTCAGCATCATTGGTAGTGTTTTGACTCAAAACAAAATATTTATCAAACACCTCACTTGAAAAAAAAAAATGGTTTGGAAATTGTGATGTACACAGAATGCAATTTGGAGAGAAATGACTGGTTAGAAATTCTTCTTTCCCTTTTTTCATAGCATCTCACTGGTTGTTGTGCTTACTAGGATAAGAGATTCACTTTTATCCAAATACAACTTTACAATCTTACATGTGCTAAACCTATATGTAATATATGATGACACATTATACTCTGGAGTCAGAATGTTTTGACTATCATTATGTTGCCTATTTTTCAGTTTATCTTAGAGAAAAACATTAAAGATAGATGTACTATTTAGTACAGATCGAAATGTCTCTTGTCATTAAAAATATTTCCTATTCATACTGTGAAAGAATGTGCACTGAACAGAAGCACGGGACAGTTGAAGTATCTTCTATTACACTGGACTTCATATTGCTTCTTACTAAAATTCTGGAGGCTTTACTATGTACAAAAGAATGATTCTGGCAGGTCTGACAGAGCAAAGTGACAACAGCTCCTATAGACAGCACTGAATCCATAACAGAACTGCACTCGTTGGCCCACGAAAAAACCCGTAAGTGTAAAAACAGTTCCAATGATGCAGAACTAGGAAGCATCAGTACATCATTTCCCAAGGCTGTATGTGTGCTTGGCCTGCCACTGCAGAGGAAAATGCCAGCTCTCAGGAATCAACAACAAGAGAGTAGGTCACTTGTGCATTGATTACCTGCTGCACTTTGTGTTTCACAGCACAGAGAGGAAGAGAGTTGTACAATCAATGTGTTCCCCTTCTCACCTTGAGAACTGGCCCTCAAGTGCCGCTCTGCCATGACTTTATTTGACTGATAGCACAGGAATTTTATTGGACTACTCCAATCCAAACTTTTGACAGTTTTGCTAGCTTGGACTTCTGGTGCAGTTGGCATTTGTCATTCTGCAATGGGAGGAAGGGCAACAATTCAAGGAATTTATATAGACAGTAATATTTACATGAATTTTCAGCATTCTTCCTGCATGTATTTGTGAGTTTAGATCAATCTTTTAATACATATTAATAATGAATGCACTGACTGTTATTGTTGCATTTTTTTAAGAGAGATTCCCATTAAATCATTTGAGTTAATATCTTGCAGGAAATTTCCTTGGATGATGAATTATGGCAAATCTTACAAGAAAGAATTTCATTAAGTTAATGAAGATGTCCCAAAGAAACTCCACGTGAGAATACAGCTAGTCTTAAAATGTCTTAACCTGTTTAAATCCAAATTAGTAAAGTCTTTAGAGATGTTGACAAAATATCTACTAATTTATGCATAGAAATTGCAAATTTACACGTCATTCTGTAAAACGTGGTACATACCTGTCCATCCTCCAAACAATGATGACAAGAAAAACCAATAATCTATATTTTGTTTCCTAAAAGAATAGTTAGTTGGAAAGCAAAAATTCTACCTCATATCTCACTAGAAAGCATGTAACATTTCACTGGAATTGAACTCATTATGTTACTTTATAGGTGTGATAGTTTGACTCTGGCTAAATGCCAGGTATCCATCAAGTCGCTCTATAACTTCCCCCCCCCCCCTTCCCTTTGTTTTCTCAACAGGGTAAAGAGGGGAAAGAAGATAAACGAACCCTTGTGGGTGAAACAAAAGCAGTTTTAATATAAGCAAAGCAAAGCAAAAGTCCGCGCGCGGAAGCAAAAGCAAACAGATTTATTCTCTACTTCCCATGAAGAGGCGATGTTGGGCCTTCTCAGGAAGCAGGGCTCCAACACGCGTAGTAGTTGCCTCGGAGGACCAAGGGTGACGCCACCCCCTTCCTCCTGTCTCCCAGCTTTATACTGAGCAGACGTCATATGGTATGGAATATCCCTTTGGTCGGTTTGGGTCAGCTGTCCTGGCTGTGTCCCCTCCCAAGATCTTGCCCACCCCGTCCCACTGGGGAAAATATCAGAAAGAGCCTTGGTGCTGTGTAAGCACTGCTCAGCAGCAGCCACAACACCAGGGTGCTATCAACACCCTGCAGCTCCCAGCATAAACCACAGCACCGTGAGGGCTGCTATAGGGGAAAACCAATTCCAGCTCAGACAGACCCAATACAATAGGAGAAAGTTGCATGGAATTCTTTAAGTGGAATGTAAGGCAAGTGATGGTCAAAAATGTTAGGATGTAGCATTTATCTCAGTTTATTATGTCTTACCTTTTTTTGTTTTGTTTTAGACAAATGTCTACACTTTTGGCTTTAGAGCCTGTATAATTTTTTTTTTTTTTTCCAGTTAATCTCTTATATGGAAAATTCTTTGAAATGTCTAGGTAGTACAGAAGAGGAGATGATTCTGAGCTGCGTATTTCATAAAAGCCCCTAACCTCAGTCTGAAGTGATTGAGATCTACTTAACCAGAAAAGCTGAAAGAAGAGGCAGAAATCAGAACTGAAGAACTGGTATTGATGATAGTACTAATGATACGTAATGCTAAAAGCTACACATATTTTCTGTCAAAATTAATCACTTCACAACAGATATGTTTGCTACATGACATACTAAGTGTAATAGATGTTAATCACAAATTATACAGAGTAAGGTCTAGTTGCAGCAACACGTTCTTTATGTTACATTATTGGCAATACTGTGTTACAGCCAGGGGCCTTGGAAGAAATCAGGACCAGGTTAATCCATAATTTGAATGATCCACTGGTGGGTAATGGAGAATTAATGGTATTACATGCTGTAATCATGCATCACCTTAGCATTTGAGGACTAGATCTTTAAATTAACGCTGATGGTTGCCTGCTTCTAGGTACCTGCTTTTAATACTCAAGCACTAGTAAAATCTTAAAGTTGCTCCTCAGCTGCTTCTTAGCCACATAATTACTAAATTTCAAACTGTGAACATGCCTAAATATTTTAAACACAGAACATCCTTCAAGCCCACTAAGTCTTCAACATCCGAGATGGGACCCCTCAAATCACTCCTATACACTCAAGGAACGTAATGTATGTTTTGCAGGGAACCTGACTGCTAATGTCCAAGGACACTGTTAATGACGCAGAAGTGTGCCAGTGCCCTAATGTGACACATGCTCTTTGTCTCCTATGGCAGTCTCTGGCCATATGTGAGACTTCCAGCCTGATGGTGTGTTGAGAGAGCAATCCCCATGCAAGGTAAACTCAATCTCCCTTCAAGGACAGTGAAAATTGTACCCTAATGGTCCTTATGAGATTGTACCCTGAGAGAGTACCAGTGGAGAGCACAGTGACAGGATCTTCAAAACAGTGGCTTTTCAAGCCATATTTTGTTCACAGGTGTGTAGTTTTATCAAGTCCTTATCTGGCTGAGAGGGTATACCAGCTCCTAAACACAGGTCCAGGGACCAAATGTTTATATATTGCTCAGGGTTTTTTCAAAATCACAGGTGCTTAGAATTGAACTATTTAAGAAAAGAACATAATTTTTAATATTTCATATACAAAGACCATCAATAAATCAAAGTTCTCATGAACATAACATTCTTATGAGATTTACACCTAATTTTGAGGGCAAAACATTCTAGCACATTGGATTCTTCAGTCTGGAGAGAAATAACAAGCCTTATATCAGCCATCATCACCAGGAAAAAACCCCACAACAATAAACCCTCATTATGAAAGTATTTGTGTCACCTTATTTTGTTTTTCAACATTTCGGTGTGATATGGCAGAGTTGTTTTTTCTTAAAGAAGAGAAAATGTGAGCAGTCAACTGTTAGAAAGAGTAATTTATCTTAATGTGTCAAGAAAACATTTTAGTAAAGAATTGCAGTGGTTTATATACTTCTATTAGAAATCAAACTAGCAAACAGCTAAAGATATATAGTGAGCATGTAATGGGAATCTAACCCACAGAAACACAACACATCAAAACTCAATAGAGAATATATGGAATTTGCAAATTGTGATAAAAATTAAAAACTACTGGAAAAGTTCATTTATGTGCAAAAATAATTCACAATTGAATTTGAAGTACATAGGCAACGAAACTCTTTATGATGTAAATTAAAACTCCATACTCCTACTCCTCTGATACAAATACTCCATTCTTAAAATAACTTTGGTTAATTTTCTATAGCATTGTAAATCTGGGAAACTTGGAAGTGCTTTATCAGGTTTCCCTATTACTTGAAGGGATGACCTGAGAGGCGTGTCATCCTATTCAAAACTAACAAGGCATAATTTAGTCAGGAGATGCTTCAAAGGACAATGATGTAATTAATATGCTGTGTATCAAATTTCAAATATATAAGGAATATTTGATTTCTTTAGTTATTAATGTCTTTTTCTTAAAGAGATATATAGAACTTTTATATAGATAAGGATACATCTTATCAGTTAACACAGATGTGCTTCTACATATTGATGATTTTAAGCATATATATTGCTGACTTTACATGGAATGAGTACAGTTGTCAAGAACTCATAGATCTGCAAATCTAGGAATAGCAAAGCATTTATTTTCATTGTTAACATGAGTTTAAAAAGAGTTTTGGGAAACATTGTTTTCCAGGAACGACTCTTAGTTCCATGTTCAGAGTAAGCCAACTTAAACCTGAGATAGCACTAAAAGGAGAATTTCTCACTGTCTCTTGGCAGTATGGTCATCTCTGCTCTAGTACTTCTGGACTAACAATTGTTTTAAAAAAATTAGCTTTTTGACTGAGTTGAACTGACTCAATTACAAATTAAGAGTACTATAATTTTTTTGTCATCCTTTTGCAACTCCTTTTTCCAGAAATACTAAAACCAAACCAAACAAGAATATAGCTTGTCTTCCTAAAAACGAGCTTTTACTCGCACACTATCAAGAAGAATAGACATGAAGTACTGTAACAAGACAAACTTCCTTTTCAGATTTATTTTATCATGTATGACATCTGTCAGAGAGAGACATAAGAACCAGAAAGATGTGAAGATTCAGATACAGTTTGGAGAAACTCAGTACAGAATAGAGAAATAGACTTTGGGAATCATATGCCAGCTGGAAAAGCCTTTCAAGAGTATGTGGTTTTGATTGTATCTAAGGAAGCTGAAATTTCTGTAGTATCTGTAAAAAAACAAACCAAGTCAAAAAATAAATCTGCGTTTAATATTTTTTTCTAAATTGGAAGAACCTATAAGAACCTAAAACGTGTATCTGCTTTGTAGAGAACGCTGAAGAAACACAGTTTTCACCCCTTTACACCCTGTTTGCACAGTCATACTTTGCCCCTTTCATATTTCTAACTTTGAATTTTTAAGCATTTGATTGTATCCTAAAAGATTTGATCTGATTGTTTCCATACTTGGACATATATTCCTGGTGACAGATTTTATATGATTGCATACCTTTGTGATTACTAGATTTGTTTTACTCAGTATAAAATATTTGATATAGATGATTATATATGTCAATTTTTATCTCTAGAGAATCTGAGAGTATCAGACCACATGCAATGTCAAAAATTATGCATCTTTATTTGAATCACTCTCAGGACAGAATAACATATTTTGCTCATTCTTTTTATAGTATTATCATTACAGATACAATTTTTCTTTTGTATTTTCATAGTAGAACTTAGAAAAGCAAACTGAAAATATTCTTCTGACTTTTCTGATTTGTGCAGAAGTACATAATATTTCATGCTTTTGATACACATTCTCATACTGCTTTCCTATTTTTTGTTTTTTTTTTTTTTTTCTTCTTACTGGATTATATGTTAGTTGCTATCTGCTTTTCCCAGACTCATAGTAGAAATGGGTTTAGTGTACTTTTTATAGTCAGAATGGGTCTTGGTGAGAAACATTAGCTGTCTGCTTTCCGATAGTTATTTCATACAATTGTTCCAGGATGCATTCTTCCAAGTCACTGATTTTTGTCTTCTGATATATTTTTTAAAATTTCTTTGCATAATTCTTTACTTTTTTTCCCCCCTCTCTGCATTAGATTGTGTTAGAAACCATTTCCTTTAGTTATCTCTGACCTATGGATTTCAGTTTTAATTTCTTTTCCACCTTTTTATTTCTTTTGTATTGATTTTAGTATTTCTTAGTCAATAAAAACTTTCCCTTCATGTTAAATGTGATTGCTACAGCTTCAAAAGTCCCATTAAATTATTTTGCTCTGACAATGCATATGAAACCCTTAAAACTATTGTTTTCTACCCTAACTGGAAAAGAGAAGAGGAAGCAAAAACCAAACCTCTCTCCTTCTCCTCCATTTTACTCAAGAAAAACACCCCGTCAGGAGATTTTAAATAGTGTCTGTGTTTGTCTGGTAAAAAAACTAGTCTTAATAATGTTTATCAACATATAAATTCAGCAAGATAAAAAGTTTGAAACCACCAGTCTTCCCTTAAAAGAACAGCTTGTGCATTATCTAAGATAATTAAAATATGGTAAGAAAATGAGTGGAGCATTTTTGTTCCAAGTCTGATAACCTGAAGAGGATTACAGTAGGTCCACATCTTCTAGAATTCTGGAGATTCTTCCTGCTCCTTGGGGTAATATGTGAAACCTGCTCCTCCTTGGTATAAACAAAATGAATTCCAGAGAGATGGCAACTTTCTCCTTACGGACTTTTGTTATGAAAGAGGGTGATGGCCATCATGTTGATAATGTGGCAATACTTTTTTTTTCTTTATTGATTCCACCGGGTGAAATGCCTAATTTTTACTGGTACTTTGTTGAGAGATGTAAAGGTCTGGAACTTCATTTTGTTAACAATTGTACAGATTTTTTTTTCACATGAAAACTACACCTTGTATGGCTTGTCATTACACATAGAAGAGGAAAAGCCTCTTCATATGCACATACACATCACATCCATCACCATGTTTCAGTCTACAAACTGTTTAATTATCACCAAAAGACTCTCTGTTTTGGACAGAATGAGAATGAGAGAATGACATTTAGTTCAGTCACTGAATACTACAAATATGTCTTTCTCTTTTCTAACAAAATAGAAACATACAGGGATGACTGATGAATTGATTTTCCATGTGGAGTGATGAAAAAAACTGAGATCCAATGCTGGATGAGAGATACTTTACAGTAAAATGTCTAGAAAGCAGCTTGCTGTACTTCTACTCTATGCCTTCCATTCTGAAATCTTTAGTTACACCCACGAGTATAAATAATTACTTCTTCACTTTTCTAGCACGATAAAATATATGGTGAACTCTATGCCTCCTGTGTAATCAGAAAATTTTATATATTACCCTCAACACACATTCACTACATATTTCCTTCACTGAGGAAGAACTTTCAATAACAAGTGAGTAATCAGAAGAGTTTTATGGGATTTGAAAATTATTACCACAGCTACTATGAGTTTTGTTCTTCTGGTCAAAGAATCATTATAAGCATTAGTGATTAAGAAATTATTTCATTACATCTCATATGAAGATTTTAAAAAGGTATTCCTGTTACTTATTCTCTCACTCCAGAACGTAGGAGAGCACCTTGGAACTGTTACTTCAAGTTTTTGAAATGAAAATGTAGATTTCAGAGTATGTTTAGAAGTAATTGTGAAGGAAAGCTGAATGGGGTTTGGTCTGTCTAAATCTAAAAGTAACTCTCATCTGTAATGGATCAAGTAAGACTGTTTCTGAACTAGCAAAAATTAATTTATTACAACTTTTTTTGTTGTCTAAAAGTTATCAATAACTAGCTCAACTGCTAATAATACTTAATTAGGTGTGAAATTGCTCTGTTTCCTGAGCCTAGTCTTATACAATGTATTCTAATTAGCACTTTTTACAGTTGTAATCTTTGGCCTTCATCTGAATTGTTTGAAACCTCAGCCGTCATTTGCAGAATATGACTTACATGTACCAGAGAAAAATAACTAAATCTGCCTTAGTTTGCACTAAATTTTTCTCTATGGCAGAAAAACTTCAGAACTATGGAACTGAACAAATAATTAGGAAAAGAAAAAGCCTTGGAAACCCCCCCCCCCCAAATCTATGGCATACTCTTTTTGACTTGCTGTACTTGATGGCAGGTTTTAATTTACACTCTTCCACCTCACATCATAAATGTCAGGAAAAATTTAAACTAGCAAAAAAATGAGCATCAATCCTCCATGTAAAGGAATGATCTTGAAGATGTGTTAAAAAATATTCATGCATTAGAAAACAGCAAAGGAAGATGTTAATTCTGTGGCAATAAATATCAAAACATATGTTATTAAAGTCAATAGCCTTGAAAGAGATTTAAAACCTATTTAAATTTGCATGAAATAGTATTCTCCAGACATTAGTACCCACGCACAAAAAAAGACTCAGACTGTAGCTCTCTGCCCATTAATTCTGCAGACATGTTTAAGAAAGACAATGCCTTTGTTCACAGGGTCTCTGATCTTGCTGTTCACTGGCAGTGGATTAATTTCTCTAGTGCCATTCAAATAAGAGAATTTCATGCATTTAGAGGCTGATGATCCAGTGGCTTAACTTTGTACCAGATGTGGAACCCTCACTTGTCTCCATGTGTCACTTATTGAGAGATCTCACTCCTTATAAATCTTTCATGACTTTATAGCTTAGCCCACAATGGGCCTTAGGTTAATGGTTGGTCAGGTAAAGGAATACACAGAAAGCGCAAAGCACAACATACGAAACCATGTATGGTGAATGTTAACATGAGTGGCTCCAGACCGAAACTCTTTATCTTGGAAAGGAGATGAGAACCATTTTTATCAGCTTCCTTGGATTGGCACAAAATTTTTGAAAACGGAGAGCCTATTTCTGTCCTCAGT
The DNA here is from genome assembly GCF_965140245.1 of Athene noctua. Lineage (NCBI taxonomy): Eukaryota > Metazoa > Chordata > Aves > Strigiformes > Strigidae > Athene > Athene noctua. Next base: position 68,159,219 of record NC_134037.1, on the reverse strand, counting down.
TAAAAAAAAAAAAATTTTAAAAAATCAATCTTTCTGCTTGTTTCAGTTTTCCTTGTCAAACATGTTATTATTTCTATATCCATAAATTATCCAGACAAGGATCTATGTTAGACTCTATAGCTATATGGATGTCAAGGATACATCTATATCAGTAAACTCAGGTGTTCCCAGGAATGTTCTTGAGTACCAAAACACGATTTCTAACTAGTAATACATACAAATGTAGCCTTTCATGATTTTGTTTCCTGTGTTTTCCCTGGAAATTTGCTGGTGCTGCTCACAGGTTTCCATGATACAAGGACCATTTGCAACTAGCACCCTGCATGCAGGCATGCTGTTTCCAGGACTAGCAAAGTCCATTAGTATAGAGGTGAGACATTCTTTCACGGGTAGCCTGAGCAGCCAGCGACATTCTCAGGCAAAGGTTCTTACTAGTCAAGATGCAGCCATAATTGCCAGATAGAAACATATCAGAAAAAGAAACGTAAGAAGAAAAGAAACAACTGCATAATATGTCACACAATAAAATCTTGTCTTTCACTGCATATAAATCAATCATTGCAGAAAATTAAACCTGGCCTGTCTTCCTTGAGTAATTTGTATATAACTGTGATGGAAAATCCATGGGTAAGATGGGGTTTCCAAGGGGCTTCTTAGCAAGGGTACAAAACCACATCAAATCTGGTTATCCATGTAGGCATCTTCTGCACAGGACATGGCCGGTGTCAGCAACGCCCTCACAAATGCAGCACAAGTATGCTACAGACTGGCCTGAGCAGCTGGGGAATGACATTTTTCCTCTATCCTTTTCTCTCTAAAGTCCTACTCACACTTTCAGTGGAGATCCATTGCCCTGTCAGCAAGACACTTGCAAGCCCATCACAACTCTAAGTCTGTATTACAGTTTTTGCACTATCAGTGATCGTGTTTAATGCATGCTTTTGGTGGGAATAGAAAATACTTAATTACAGTTCAAACAGAGATGAAGCAACTAATCTAGACAGAGACTTGGCTTTTATGTTGCATTGGTACTTGAATTTATCTCTAGAAGATTTAACTTGATTTGTTAATAAAACTTTAAAACCAGGACTCTTTCTTTACTGTGAATATGATTCAGGTAATCTGAACCTAATTCTGGTTTCACAGTAAAGATAGACACTTAGAAACAATCCCAGTGAGCACACCATAGAAATCTGCTTGAAGTCTGCTATTCAGTTATAAATAAGGGCAGTTTTGTCTCATGGAAATAGTTTATTTGCTTATTATATTAAACTAGTTTGGCCAACATTGTTTGACAAGAATATTTAGGAAAAGAGTAAATGTTTTATTGCAACATTTGTTAACACAGTATTTCACAGATTTACTAATGTAAAAAATGTTTCATTTCATACTCCAAAAATTGGCTATGTTTAATTCAGGAAAAAAGGATAAATATATATAAAATATGACTGTTGCTGTAAAAGCAAGCAGAGGAACACTCTAAGACTCATTTTGGAGTGTTAGAAAGCCGGCATTCTTTATTGCTGCACTGGGCACACATGCAAATAACTTCACAAAGGTGAGTGCGCCCCCATATCTCAAAGTGGCAGCTAATATACAGTGAGATTATACATATTCATATTTTTTCTGAGAAATTAGTTACATATGCATTAGATTTCCTGGAACTAATTAGAATATCTACATCCTAATTACGCATGCGTTATTCTTGCTGGGTGGTGGTCTCAAGGGGTCCCTGGTGGTCATTGGTAGTCTTCCTCACCGTGTCTGCTGATTGACCTCAGAGCTCACGCATGTTCACAATAGTCTGTTTAGGAGGTGTTGTGCAGCTGTGTTGTATCTTGAGCTGGTTTGTTTTAATTTGTTCTGACCTTCTTCCTGTTATCTTCAAAAATAGGACCGTTTTATTTATTACTGTCTTATCTTCAAACCCTTTTCATCTTCACAAAAGCACCAATCTTTCAGCTGCACATTCCAGAAGCTACATTGACATGGACCCGCTTCATTCTCAAAATAAATATTTAGCAAGATGAAAAGCAAGATGAAGAAAAAAAATATGTTAGCAAGACGTTTTGGCTTACACGACTGATATCATTAATATATGACCAACATTTCCAATAGAGAAACTAAGAAAGCTTTCATCATCATCATGAGCTTCCATCTTCTGCCATTACAGGCAAGTAATCTATTTTTATTTGTGGATTTACTGAGGTTTATTCTTGTTTGTATTAAATATTTTTTACACCATTTTTTTGTTTTTTTTTTTTTTTCCATCTTACACTTAAGCAGGAAAGCCACATTGAAAATGTTTAAAATCAGTTTATGTTATTTTTAATTTCTATATTTAAATACACCACTTCTCATTCTTGAAGAATCCTCTAAATTTCTGAGACCGTAGGCCTTACCTATGCTTAGCAATAAAATACTAATACTACAGTGACAAGCAAATATGTTGATTAAACATACAGAAAATATTACCTGAGTTTTGTTATTCAAACTTGATGTTGCTAAGAGTTTATAAATTATCAGTATTTTTAAGAATGAAAAATAATATACTATAAACCACTAATAATGAAAACACTCTGCTCTGAGTGTTAACACCTAGCCCAAAAGAGAAGAAGATGTGCTGGTGTATTGATTCAGTGTTTTGCACTATGACTGCTACACACTTAATTATAAAATGTAATAAAATGTAAGATGATCATTTTTTTCTTCAGTTTTTCCATAACAAAAAATGAACTTTATACATTACTAGGCTAAGCACATATCACTATAAAGCAGAAGAGAGACTGCTCATTTTATCTTTGTTCAATAGATTACAACCCACTTATTTATAAGATCATGATGGTACAGAAAGTATCATCTTTTATTCTTTATGTACAATAAAATGCATTTTCATTAACACTGAATATTAATTTTTAATAGGGAATATTTTTTTTCTCTTCTCACTATCACATATCAATATAAAGAATTAATTTAACCAGAAAGAAAATATTTTAAAAGAAAATAAATTAAGTAAAGAAAATCTAATTAACCAAATTACTGCAACTAAATGAATAATTTTCCTTGGCTTCCTGGCTCTTGAACATCTTACTACAATGCCCTATTAATGTTCTCCGTTATTAATACTATTAGTAAGAGAGCTGTGAAACTTTAAAGCAGTTTTATTACCCCATACATTTTTGCACCCAGCTATAATCTTTCCTGAACACATATATGTTGTAAAAATAAATAAAATATCACAGTTTTCCTAGCTGTAGTGAGTTCTTTTCACCATCTTCTGTTTGCCAAAGTAGCATATCTCACTGATAATACACTGTGAGCTGTAATGCAGCATGGAAAATATCATAGTGAATAGATGCACTAGTATATTCTAGGGCAGAAAATGGTCTGGTAGGAAAAAAGATCTAATGACAGTCTGCTAAAAATTAACTACAGTTTGTAAAAACATTCTAGTTCAACTTCAGTCATTCTGAACTCAGCCAAAGTAAATTTGACAGTCTAGGTGGTGATATTTAAGAGGCAAATTTAAAAAGTTTGGGGTTTGTCAGTCTAAGATATAAGTGTTGTTATCCAATAATTCTGTCTTGGAAACTCCAGATCTACACAGTTAATAACTAGAATTTAACTATATGCATAATCTATATATAATTTAAGCCTGTGGACAGTAGGACACTTTTGCCTCTCGACAACAGGAACCTGAACTGTACAAATATAGTTTCAGATAAACCATAGAGTTGCTCTTTGAATTTCAGTGTTTTCTCTTCTGAAGTGATTACTTAAAAGGGATCAGCAGCAACAGCAACCTGCACTGTCACTCAAGCTGACAGCTGGTGTTCCTGTAGCACTAGGTTGAAGTAGAGGTAGTCTGCAGGCCATCACTGTGCTTTATCCCCTTCTATGTTTCTCTTGGTTCATTAATCTTTCTAATTTTGCTGGCAGGGTCTGTCACTTGGTGTGTGACCTTCTGAGATATGCAGAAGAGAAGAAAATAACCTCAGCATCAGTGCGGCACTATTATCTGTGTAAGGGCCTTGTGCTAGGTCAGCACCTAATCTCTGAGCTGGCTTCTGATCTGATGTTAGTATAGAAGAATATTACTGCTTGACAAAAATAATCTCTTCTATAGAAAATGGAGAAGAAATACACTCACAGTCGGTCATCAGCTCCTCTGTTAAGCAAATGGGAGCATGAAAATTCTACGGACAACTTTGAAATTCATGTTTGAATGGGCTCAGCAAAATCCTGGTTTTTAATGGAACGTGTGTCTTATATGCAGTGAGACAGCTGGTCCAAAAAAGCATATCTTATCAGATCACATTTCTCTGTCAGTGAGACACAAAATCAGTGATGTGAATGGGAGATAATTTTAAAATGACACATTAACTTAAAATTTTCACTTCCATCTAAAGATATTTAATCTGTTCCTCTTGTAAGATTGATTGTTGAGATTTATAATTGTGAATTATTGTAATTTATTTGTTTAATAACAATGACAATAGAAAAATGGTCCACATTGGCACTTTTGTTCAAAAAGGAGTATTCTATACCTAAGCATTTGTCCTATTGACTTCACACTCCACTCTCAAAAATAGCAGGTGTATTGAAGCAGGGGTTCAAAAAGGTTTAATAGGAAATAAATGTGTCAGAAAAATGTCATCCTCCTTTCTAGTTTGGTTAATTATATAGACTGTGGATCACAGACCCATCTACAATATTGGGCTTGAGATTAATTCCTTTTGGGGAAATAAAATGAAGTAACATTCTTGGAAAAGGGAATCTATTAAAAAATCAGATATTCTGAGATATTTTTCCACAAAATAGGAAACAGAGAAGTCAGTAAAAATTTTAGAGCTATATTTTAGAGCTCATAGTCTTAAAAAGTATGTTCATTGACCAGCTGAAATGTGTGTAACTTTGTGTAGGATTGATCCAAGTTCCAAGCAGCAGAGCTTGCTACAAAGCATTAACTAAGAGGTATTGTAGAAAGACAATTACAAATTATGAATTCAAATTAGAGACACTAGCTTTGCAAGGTGATGTAACACCTTTAATGTTTTCAGGGCGTAGTAAGATCTTTACCTGATATAGTTTGCTTTTTCCAACCATATGCTCTAATAGGTGACACTTTTTGCTGCACTTGTACCTGTAAGTCTGACTGGATCTGACAGTACCACTGCCACTGCTACTACTCTCAGTACTACATTTTCACATTAGGGAGATAGACAACAACACTTCCAGATTTACCAGTATCACAGATACACAACCACATCACAGCAGTGCTTGTACCATCTTTTACACTTAACACAAAAGGAAAAAGTGCTACTGCAGGCAGCATGGCATAGTCTTTCTCAATTCCTCTACCTGGTCAGTGCCATTCAAGTTCTGTGCTCCAGACCAGGCTGGCAGAGGTATGAGCTTTAATTATAGCATGATATGTTATGCTAAAAAGTAGGCAAGCTTTTGATCTCTCAGATGTGAAATAGAAGCAGCAGACCCCAAAGCTATATTCTAGACAAGAAAAATTACACAGGTTGTAGTTTGTTATGTATGAGAACAGAGAGAAAGACACACTAAAGTTTTTTCATCAGAGGAAAACAAGAAAGAAAATTATTAACTGCTTTTGGAATATGGAAAGATAAATCGAAGTCAGAGGGGCTGTAATATAACACAAAAGCAGTATTTATATTGATTTTTGGTATTGATCAGAGTTATGAATTTTACTTCTCAGTCTCATTTTTGGAAGATTTTCCTTAGTTCTTTGATGATCCAAGTTAAAACAGGTATGCAGTCAATGTTTTATAAAAGACATCCCTCCACTTGTAAAAGCAAACTTTGCACTCTCTATTAATAGCATGGAGACACATAACAGAAAAAAAAAAAACCCTGTGAGGCAAAAAACTGTTCAGAGAGAGAAGATAGGGACTGGAGTCATGAGAGCATAAAGCAGAGAAAAAAACAGACAAACACCCAAACGTGGTCAGAGTAATGTTAGTATAATGGGGATTGTGTTTCAAATCAAAGGAACAAATAGGCAATTCAGACAAGAGAAAAAAAAGTTTATGGCTTTACCAATAATTGAATGTAATATATTTTAAAGTTCTGTTATATATTTTAATAGCATATAAAATATGTGTTGGTTTGCATAATATTAAATAAAAACATTTTCTTATATATGGAGTTACTGAAAAAATTCAGAATATGGTTAAAATTCACTCCACAACAGCCCTTCCTTTTTCACCAAGGGCTTTGTTGATCCACTGAGATACAACAGAAGCCTCAAAAAGGGCTGTTTGGGATCATGGGGTGTAAGCAGGAATGAAAAAATAGTTTTTGTGTATAAAGTGTTTCATCTGGAAACCAGTACAGAAATTGAAAGGGTAAAGATGCTATTAGTTGCTTCTGGACCACAGTGCTCAGAAAGACGATGATTTACATTATGAGGCTGAACTGCAGAGTGTTGTAATAGTTGGCAGTGTTTTTCATTATTTCCTAAATACTGCAAGCCATTCATAAATTCTCTTTCCTTTACATACATGTTGCCTTTTTAAAAATTTGCACTTCATTTTTATTATTCCTGAAGGAAGCAAAAAATAGATTAAAATCAAAGTTTCCCTGTTTTGAAGGAAAATTGACTAAAAATAACATTTTTCATAGGGAAGTTTTTCTAATGGGAGGTTGTGACCTCTCTCTCTCTCGATAGTGAGATACTTATCTAAGACTTATTTTACAAGATTACACCATCAGAAAAAAAGAGAAAAAAGTGAGAGACACTCATCAGCTCTCCTAGGACTTATAAGGAGAAGCCAAGGCAGAGGTTGAATCAAGTAAATATAAACTTTTTTTTTTTCAGTCTTGAAAACTGATAGAAATGCATAGCTTAATATCCCTATACATTTGAACTATCTCAAAGGTCAGCCATTTTCCATCTGTTATGTATCTGTGCACTGTTTTATAGTTTGGAGTCATCTGTCAGTGTGAAAAGCAGAGGCTCATCGATTCATTAGCTCTTCACCCTTTTGTATTCTTCACACTGTGATGAATGACTGTCCATGTAACTACTGCACCGTATTCACTTTCTACTTCATTACTGTCTCTGGACATCTTGCTAATATGCAGGAAGCGATAGTGACCCTTCAGTTTTTAAAAACTGGGCTGGAAATACAATGAGAGGAAATTTTCCTACTGTCATCTTCAACTTTGCTTTATTACTGTCTCAAATCAGAACGGATTCAGAAAAGCCTAATACTTCTATTTGTGGACTGGTAAGGAATAAAAAATGAAAAAAGAATGTAGCATAACATTGTTTACGCTACATTTACTGACTGCCCAGCATAATTTACTATAGGGAGCTCTGAGCTATCTAATAAGGCTAATGTCTAGTAAGATAGCTAGTGGCACAACAGAGCAACATGCATTTTTACATGCTGGGTAGCAAAACCGTTAGGTTTAAAATGGCATTTTTGTCTGTTCAATGCGTTAAAACACATTTCAAACATTACAGAGGCAAAATGCTTTCTCTTTTAATGAACATTTGAAATATGCAAGCTTCTGTCTGAGGGTGCAGCTACTGGGGCAAACTGAGCAGAGAGCTATGGCCATGTTGTCTCAGTTTCTCCTGACCTCCAGAGTCTCCTTCAGGATGCAGTGTGACACAGCCACTGGCCTAAAATATCTGTCAAGCTAAGAATGAAAAAGCTGTTCCTTCAAGGTGTGAACAGAACAGTAAACAAATACAATGCCAATAGTTGGCATCGGAAGATATTCCATGATACAGTGCAGTATTCCAGCATTTTACTATCCAGCCCGAGCTCCTCCTGAGCTCTGACTTAGCTTCTCCTCTTTATCTTTTCATCACTGTGCCACTTTATTTTAGTATCAGTGTAAATCATTCACTTGCTCATTCCATCAGACTACAATAAATCAATCTGTAAGCTCCCAGCAATCCTAAACAATCTGGACTTCTGCCCTTCAGATTCAAGCCATGCTGCTATTTCTTGGCAATTTCCTGTATTTCCAGACTTCACTGCACCATTCCAAATTTTTGTAGAGTGATGAGTGATGAGTTGTTCTCTACCTGAGGCCTGAGTTTGGTCTCCATGGCTATTTTCTTTCAAAGTTCTCTCCTCCACTTTAACCTATCCACTACCATCTTGGCAAGATGAGTTTATTTCATAGAGCTCTCTATCCATTAACTCCAACACATGAATGTGAGTGGAGGATGGTGCAGATCACCACCTTTCTGCTAAAGAATAAGAAGGAAATCACAATGTGATTCCATCATTTCATCCATTTATTAACAAATGCAAACTTGGTTAACTAATACAACGAGGAAACCAAACTACTTCATGTGGGTGTACATTGGTAGGTTCCTCAGGACTTGCACTGTACAAGATTTTTCTCCCTCTCTTTCCTGTTAGGCAAGAGCAGAATAGAAACTTCTCCTGACGGAAACCAGTGGGAGATTTTGTGGTCACTTACAGGGGAGTAAGTTCTCAACTGCTGTGAAGTTCTTATGGAAAAGAGATTAAAGTAAAAAGAATTGAAAAAAACAACCAACCAACCAACCACCTCAACATTGACAGCTATCTGTTGTTTCACTTTTTCTATTTTATTTTACTTTGTTCAGTTATCCATTCCATATGAGTTAAGACAGAAGGAAGCCAACTGCTTCACAAGAGCTCTTTGTAGAAACCTCTCAGGAAAACCAGAGGCTCTCGAGAAATCTGACCAGTAGCAATTGCAGAAAGCTTAGAGTGTGACTAAAAGTATGAGGCACCTTGACAAAAAGTAGAATTAGCAAGACTTCAAGAGGCTTTAGTGGTTTACATCAATATATGGCAGTATCAGTAAACAACTCTGATTAAAGTATGACAGTTCAATGAATCCTGCAGGTATGATATGAACGGAATGTGAACAGTGCTCATTATGAATGCAGTGAAAATGACAGGTTTCACAGTACTCAGGAAATTAAGATTCTGTAGGAAAAGATTCTGGAAATAAAAAATACAGCTCAATAAAGGCTGTTATCAATTACGTATCCCACTGGATAGAATGCAGAGATAAATAAAAAAACTCTGACTGTTTTAATTCATAAAATGGAAAAGTTACTAAAAATTTCATTAATATAACTACATACAGTTTTAAAACTCACTGTTAAGGTTCAAGCTTCTGTTACTTAAGTAGAATTAAACATATTTGGAAAAGTCTTCTTGAAATAAAGTTAGTGGAGGAAATTTTAGCCTTCTCCAAGGATTACTCATGTGGAAGACAGTCAGACACTAGGGTGGTTAGTGACAGTGTGGACATAGAGATTCATGATTTTGACCAAAATTGGTATGAAAAGAATTTGTACAACTGTTAAAAATCTATCAAACTATTTTAATTAAAAACTAATGGTTGTAGAATAAAGAAAGCCTATAGCTATTTAAAAATTGGTAACTGGAAATAATTTCCACATGTATGGGTCCCCTGAGAAATCTGGACATACTGTGTTAATTAAGAGAAATAAGTAGTTGCTACCAAAGCAAAGGACCTTGGGAATACGCTGAGTTAATTTCACTAAAATGAAAATGTTTTGTGCCATGGAGTATCCTTAATTCTGACTCACTACCTGGCTGATGGAAATGTTGTCCTTGGCTTTCACTTAAGAAAATGTTAAAGAGTAAGGTGGAGTTGTAGTCTTCCACAAAATAACGTTGTCTGGTCTTCAACATCAATGCAATATAGCAAAACTGTATGCCTAAACTGTATCCGAACTTCAAATTAAAGTATTTGATTTAGAGTATTTTGACATTAATGCTCCTAAATGCTTGCCAGCCTAAACTGAAGTGCCTTGCAGTTTTAGGGAAAACATGAACTTCTCCCTACCTGAGGGGACAGCTTTCTGTAACAGTTGTCACTTTTTTCTTCAAATACATCAAAAAAGAGAGCCAAACTAATTCTCATAAATATTTCTGAATCTCTAAGAAACTGTTCAAGAGATTGACTTGCTTTAGAACCAGAACAGCTTTTTTTGGGGGAGGGGGGAAAAAAAAGGCAAAACCAAACTCCATACATTCTTTTTGAGGCTGCTGATATCCTCAGCTGAAAGTAGCCATGACATGGTTTTAACAAACCTTACTGAAACAGCTAGAGGGAAGCTATCAGCATTTACTTGCCAAAAATCTCATCTTCTTTAGTGTTAGTAGAAGAAAAAAATGTTGGCTTCAATCTCTTAGCATTTGGAAGTAAATTAAATAAATGATGAATTGTGGCTTTGGATGCTCATCTGAATGTACTAGAGCTGTTGCCTGAAAGGTATTTACATTACTTGGTTGAACTTGTATTATGATTAATTTTCTGCTAATGTTTTTAGTTCAAATACTCTCAACTGAAGGATGTAATCAGAGAAAACAAAAAACTCAGATATGTTTAGAAGAAAAACTGCAAGCCACAAAGTTCATCCAGAAGATTTTATGCATCCATTTCATTTTATCTCAGATTGCAGTTTTAGAGGTTAATTTATTTATTCAGATAAATGCTTACATTTCATGAGAATGTAACTGCTTTGTGGCTTTGTGAAGGGAATTTCAACAATGCACTGTGCACTCACAGTGTCCAAAACTAAAAGGGTGGCTGGGATGCCTACTTTGTAGCACAAAGAAGTTGTAGAGAAATATGTGTTTTTCTTAGGTTCATCTGTTTCCTGTAATTTCAGAGAGATACTGCTGGTTTAGTCATACAATCTAGAAAGTATTAAATTTTGTTTAATTACTCAAGACATTACTTCCTGAATTGTGGAGCTAAAACTCAGTGATGTTATGCACTTGGTGTCACCTGGAGTATTGCAGGAGGAGAAAGTATTCTTTTTAGCTCACTATTTTGAATGCTTTTAGCTGCAGCTGAGATGGACTGATATGGCAGAGGCCCCATGAGATCAAAACCAAGACTGAATAACTTGAAAACTGTTGAGAGAGTTTCCAACTGGAATCTATACTACAACTCTGAAGTAGTTGGTTGGTACATTACATTACAAAGTGTACTCCAGAGGGGCCAAAATACACTGCATATATTTCTCAGAGGATTTATGGCTTTTTTTCAGTCAATTCATGACGTACACAACAACATAGTTATCTGCCAGCAGGTGCCTGGGGGCTGCTGTAGGCACCTCCCCACTTCCCAAGTTGTCTCTGCCCCAGCCTGAACCAGACCCTCAGCCTCAGCCTCTCCTCACAGTTTCCATCCAAAGAATTGCTGTTTTATTTTGTCCAGAGACGGTTTCCTTAGACTAAGGCCACAGTTAAATGTACTAGTTAATATAACACTTTGGACTATATCATAGGAAATGCAGCTTGTATAGGTATATTAGTACAACACATTTTAGTACTATGCATTGCATTAAAGCTTCCTTAGATTTTAATTCAGTTGTTTTAAGCCATCTGACATCCACATGCAGTCAATGCAGGCTTGCCAACAGCTCATAATCATATAATATAGGACTTGCATTTGATTGCATTGTCTTCAGTTACAGGGATAATTTTTGAGTTTCCTTACCTGAGAGGCCATCTCTGTGATTCCAAGGCCAATGAGGTGTTCAGTATGGTTAAATGTGAGCCTAAAACATCTCCGATTGCTTGGGGGAGGAAGGGTAACCTTGGCAAACAGCCAATTGCCCACACAACTGCTCGCTCCCTTTTTTTTTTTTTTTTTTTTTTCTGGACAAGGAGAGGAAATAGAGTGAGAAAACTCATGGGTCCAGATGAAGACATGGAGATAGCTTACAAGTGACTGTCATGAGCAAAACAGACTACACTTGGAGAAAATGAATTTAATTTGTTGCCAATTAAAATAGATTTGGGTAGTGAGAAACAAAGAGAAACACTAAAGCAATGCCTTTCTGCCCCCTTTCCCAGCTCAGCTTCACTCCTTCACAGCCCATTCCTCTCTCCTCTGCCCCAAACGCTGGAGGAGTTGATGGGACAGGTTACATTGAATACATAGAGGTTTCTCTCTGCTGGTCCTTCTGTCTCACATTTTCCCCCTGCTTCAGCGTGGACTCTCCACGGGCTGTAGTTCCTCCAGGAATATCCAACTGCTCCAAAGTGAGGTTCTCTACATGGCAACCTCTGGCTTCTCACAGAGGCCATCCCTGCTGCCCCCCTGATGGCAGCATCTGAGCATGAGCACTCGCTACACCGATACAAGTGTCAAATGATCCAATCAATGCATTCTCACCTGGCATGTGCTGATTTGACACTTATACAAGAACTTTGAACAAAATTCATGGAAGTTTTAAAAAAATCAGGAAAAAATTTAACTCCTGTTTAAATGACTAAAGTTGTCTCAGGGCTATCAGTACGGGATCCCATGGTCCTCATGAAAGCCTTTCTGTTAACACTGCTAAATCTGTCTCAGCCTATTAAAAAAAGTATCTTAAATTAAAAGAAATTAAATAGCACTTTCATTCTCTGTTTTTCGCAGATTAAAGACATTTACTAATGAAGGTGCAAGGAAAATGCAAGTAGCAGATTTCATTAAGTAAAAGGGAGGCAAATAGAAACCCTGATCTGAATGAAAATGTATCCTCTGACAGTTAAGTTCCAATGGAATATAGCAATACCACATACAGATAAAGTAATGAATAAATATGTCTTATCTGAGTGTTTCTCTTCATATTTCCACTTGTTTGTTAATTCCCATAGGTCTGTTTTTATAGCATAGCCACGGTAATGTGCTCTCACAGAAGGAATAGAATATTGTCTTTCTATCTCTCTTCGGAACAAAACTGAGTGATTTGTGTGTGTGTGTGTGTGCATTTAGAGGCAAAACAGAATTTAATAGTGTTTATTCTGTCATTAAGCTGAATAGAAAAATGCTCATCTAAAGTTCCAAGATAATTCAAAAAAAGAATATGCCAATATCTGGGGAGAATTTGTGCATGTTGCTTTTTCAAGGCCAGAGAAGAGAAAAAACTGGATGTTTTCCTGCCATAGGGCATAAATAGTTTCCTGTTGGACTGCTGGAAGTCCAAAGAGACACCACTGGCTCTGACAGAATTAGTCCAAATTAACAGCTCTGTGATTCAAAGTAGAAGATGATTCTTTGGATTTAGATTAGAAGAAAATAAGCTTATTCCAACCTTACTGATTCTGAGAGCTCACAGATATTTATATAATATTGCTACTTATAGAAAACATGCAGCATAGTTATTATACTAAGCAACTGGAAAATCAGAGAACTTGAGTATAAGTTTCTTAATCAGCACTGCAGTTGTTTCATCAGCAAAACCCCTTCTGCTCTTATTGACACCTTTTAGGATTGTAACTCCACTGAAAATGTTTCTACCACAGGGATTCTCAGTATGAAATGAATGAATCAGTGGTTCTAGAGGAGCTGATGCCATAACTGACATAAACAAAATTGGATCTGGCTGCAGGTGGAGGTCCCTGAGGGTAGCAGGGTTTTGGAGCACTGTGTCCATGACCACAGTCACCATCATATGTAATGTGGAGTCATGTCTCACTCTGCCCTTGATGTACAGACTCCCTGAACTTAAGAATAGATCCAACTCCACCAGCAGTTAACCTATCAACTGTAGGACTTAAAATGGCAATGGGCTATAATTATTTGATGTTCTGTAAAGCTGACTTTTTGATGTACTTTTTTTTTTTTTTCATCTTTTTTCAGCCTTGATTCAGATATTCACTGACCTTCTACAAAGGAATGCATCTACTCTTTGTAATGCATATTTTTGTATGTTAAATGCAGCAATAAACAGATGCCTCCATAGTATGTGTATTCAATTCTTAACTGTTCATTTACACCAAAACCAAGAACAGTTTGAATTAATTTCATTCAACTGTGTCACTTTAGGAAATGTCTTTTTCATGATAAAGTTCAGTTAGATGTTTTTATAAGCAGTACTTTTTTTATATACAGTAGGTATATTGCTAATATAATATGTTACCATGATGTATTCATTACAGGTTTTAAAAATTTTTTTTGATAAAGACAGAAACAGGAGCTGTAGGTCTCTCACTCTAGTTTTATTTTCCCAAGGCTGGACAGTATTATACAGAAACTCTGAGCCACATTGTGGGGACTGGGTTTGCAAAAGGTCAGGTAGCTTCATTTTCATGTAATAAAGAAGAACAAACCAAATATCACTAACTCCAGATCACCTTGCCTATCAAAGACCTCTCAAGTCCAGCTGCAATTAGGATTTAAAGCAGTGCTTATTGGAAATTATATTTGCAATGAATCCATTATATGTTGTGCAGGATGTTTTGTGAATTTAAAAAGGGCTTTTTCTGTAACTCGTCACTAATTAAGCATTAGTTATGAACACTGAGATACATGACTGTCAACTCGCCAAGCTTTAGGACAACAGACAGTGGGTTTTATAGTGCATCAAAACCACACAATGACAGTCACAATAACAAATGCCACAAAGATAAAATGAAGAACAATGTACAGGTTTATTTCTTTAATGAACATTTCATTTTATACCAACTGTTTCAAGAATCAGCATTCAAGAATCTATTCCACAATTCAGAACTCTTACTTCCAAGTATATTATATTTTTCCTATGCTAACCAACTGCTATCTGAAATTTAAAAATTAGTAACCTGACTTGTGGTGAGCTGTTTTGTTAGGAAGGCCAAATTAACACTGACATATGTAAGTCCTGATTCTGTAATCATTAGTCATAAAATAGTCATGTGAAATCAAGGAAAGAAATGTCTGACTGGTCTAAAAATTATTCTCAGGTATCATTCTAAAAGATTAATGCGGACTTTTTAAGGTAAGCACATGACATATTAGTTTTAGAAACTGTTTTACTTGTCACCCTATGTAACACTATCTTAGAAAAAAGTACCATCACTATTCTCTTTAGCTATTTAAGTCTGAAAAAATACCAGAAAAAATAATTCTGTCATCATCAATGAGTACAGAACAGGTCCATACTTCAGCTGGTGTCTCTGGTATATATGCACCTAAGATCTATAAATAGCTATAGGTCACAGGGTTTTGACTTACTTATATCTTCGTGTGCTACCCTTTATTGCAGTATTATCAGTATTTTTTGGCAAAAAAAGTTAAGAATATGGCACATTAATTTCCTTGCCTGGCTCTAGAGCAACTACATAGGATTATTACACAAATACAGATAAAGTGAGTCTTCTGGAAGTTTTTACTTTCTTCTGGAGACATAGAAGTTCAGATAATTGTTCAAAATGTTTGGTGCTTTAAATAAAAGTTTTCTTTGACCTATTGGATCTTGGCATATGTCATTAAAATGACCCTAAGGGTCACTTAAACAGAAAGAAGAAGAAATTGAATAAAGTTTATCCGGTAATAGTCTTTAGGGGCATGAAAAACTATTGCACGGTCTTCTAAAATATATAAACTACACCAAAGGAAAGGAAATTCAGCTGAAGTGTAGAAATAATTATCTGATGCTAGATACTAAAGAACAACTGTAGTTCATATGAGGAGACTGTAGCATCTCATGCATTGAGGGTCTTTAAGAAGCAGCATTAAAATGCTTCTCAATAGTGGTATACTTGGCTAATCCTGCCTTGGGCAGAATGATAGATTCAGTGGGTCTTGCAGTTATTTGATGGTAGAAATTCTTCAGTTTATCCTGCTCAAAATTTTTTATTTTGGGACCTCTAACTTCCTGATCTTTGAGCACTGTAACTCTCTTAAACACAAGTCCTTACAGGCTTTATTCATGTAAATTTTGTAGTTAACAGATCACTGCTAGCATCATGAATCAAAACTGTAAAAGTCAATAATGTTTTTCCAGCTGGGAGTTTGGTTAAGAAATTGCACAAAGGAATGTGAGGATGAAAGGGAATAATCAGTACTGTGATTCTACAGAACAGTTGGCTTGACACACAGATGACTGTATGCAAAAGACATCTGTTTTATATCCACTTTAATTTGATTTGATACCCAGGAGAAAAGAAGCTCAAGTATACAAATGGATCAACAAATGCATTCTTTCACTTTAATCCTTCGCTATAATGACCAAAATGTCTCATAAGAACCACTGATTGGCTGCCAGCTGTGATAAAACTCTGCAAGTGCAATCACGAAGGGTGATGATGCTAAAACTGCTTCGTGACAGTTCTGATTTATTGTATTAAAGATATGAATCCAGCAATGAAGCCTCATGATGAGCATACAAAGTACAAATCCCAGTTAAGATGACTGAACTTCAGATTAAAGTTCTAAGACAACAAAAAATAAAAAATAAAACCACACCAAAACCAGACTGTGAGGCTATGGAATTGCTCAGATTTTTCTTCTTTGACAAAAAATGCATAGCTGCATGTCTTCTTCTGAATTTTGTCATAGTATATTTTTGTGGTTAACATTTGTCATTCCAGTTAACAAAAGCAGAGCAGCAGCATCTACAGCTCTAAAAGAAGAATGTGTGGAAGCATGTTTCCCTGGAGTAACTACTCTTGCTACTCAGGTCTATTTGACTGAAAAGAACTCTTCAACATCTATACCTCCACTAAACAACACAGGTTTAGTGTGAGAAAAGAAAACATAAAGCAAGTGTTGGGTGGGGGGTTTTTTGTTTGTTGTTTTTTGTGTTTTGGTTTTTTTCTTCAAAACTCAGCAGTCACAAAAGGGGACAAGTACATTAAAATTGTGTTCAGAATACTAGCAGCCATAAGGGAGTTTGTCCTGGAATGGAGTGGTAATTGTGGAGAATTAATATAAAACATAGCATTGTGGGCTCACAGCTATCATGGTGAGAAAATGCTACAAAAATGCACAAAGGCTTTGTTTACATTTTCCAAAGGTTTGGTATTTTTGGTTCCCAAAATATGTAGTGAAAATTAGAAAATTAGTTTTCTCTAATCAAAGACAGCATTTTGGTTAATAACAGCAAGAAAGAAACAAATCAAATCCACAATACTAGAAACAAATCCTCTGATACGGGCAGGAAAATGTGAGACTGTTTAAGACTCTTTCAGTTGGTTAAATGTTTTTAAATTATGTGGACTGTATCATGGAGGAGACTTGGCTAAACAAGACCTCAGACTTGTGCCTGGTGATTATCCTTAACAACTCACAGAGCACAAATGAAGCACTAAAAGACTGGGAAAAGAGGTAAAAATCCACTTGTATTCAGACAGGGAAATAAAAAACTTAGGAGAATTAAAACTAGTCAGATGTTTATGCTTCAGAATACCTTGTCATAGGTTGTAGAGCAATTAATAGGAAATACATTTCCATGTGCCAAAATGAGACATTTAATTTATGTGATGTCTTGCTAATATTATAATCCTGCAATAATTCTTACAATAGTAGGAGTTGAATAATGCCCCATATAACTAACTGGTACAGTTAGATGCTTATTGCTTTATACTTGGAGAAGCCTTTTTCAGTTTTACAGTGTACATGGAACAGCAGCATTGCCCTGAATCTACTAAAAGAGGCTAAACAGTAAAGAATCATCTTGTTGTTCATGATTTTTTGTTTGTTGTTTTTTTTTTTTTTGTTAAGAGAGTGAGGACTGGAGCGGGCAGTTTACCATTTTACAGCAGTGGTAACCGAAACAGACAGAGGTTATTCAAACAAAACTTAGCCATCAGACAGTCCCAATGGTGATTGCTGGGTGATACCTGACCACTTCCTGTGTCTGCCACGGACAAAACATAGCAGATACCAGGTGATGCTTTACAAGGATCTTGGGTGCATTTCTGGTGTTGCTGGATAGTAATACAGAGTTGCTGGTGGTTCTTCATTTCTCACCTATTAGTCATTTGTAGTATCCTTTGCAGCTGAAGTTAAGATGATGATAAAGTTTAGAGAGAAGGACTGGAAGCATCAGCAGTACCATCTACAGAAAAAATCTCTCATTATCTCCGTCTCTATCTCTTTTTGCTCTGCCATGTGCACGCAAAATATATGTGTACTTAGCAGATATGGAGGCTAGCATTGACCTTCTGTTACACCTCATACATATAAAAGGCCTTATGGTCTTCTCTTTGCAGCACAGCACCAGTTCCTGCTTTTCCATGTCATTCTTGCAGATTTTCGGCTGTTAAACCAGAAAAGAGCCAGGAAGCAATTATATGAGCACAAGGATGAACTCTTATATATCTTAGATGCAGAAAAGGCAATCTTATTTTCTGTCTCATTTCACTTGACAGATTGAGGTGAACACTAGCTGCCTCCTTTTCAATAACTGAAATATTAAACAGAACACAAATCTTGTAAAGAAAAGGAATGAGCAGTTCTGGTCTAAATTAAAATGCTTATTTCCACAAACTTCACCTTTTTTTCTGTCTGATTTTTCTTTCTAATGCCTAATAATTCTATATAGATAATTATATACTAGTAAGTACATAGTCCCAGTATGTGATCAATTAGTTCCTTGGTCTATATTCTAATTTGCAACTCTGTGCAAGAAACAGAAATGAAGGCCATTAACATTATCCAGGGGAAATGCGTATTTTCTATCAGCAGATGATTTTTATTTTCACCATCTCTACCACTTAAAGGTATTTCTTGTCAGCTCAAATCAATACTTTGTAATATACATCACTATGATGTGAGCATCAAATAGTAATTGGCAAATTACAAATATTTTTAAAACACGAGAATGGAATATCTGAAGTCGTAAATAAAAATCTCATATCACCTCTCACTGAGATACAAATTGGAACTATTGTGAAGCATTTGAATAGCATGAAAGATCTATCTCAAAGTATCTAGGGGTTATTACAGCAGTCAAAGATTTTTCTAAAGTTAGACAAAGTTACTTTTAGCCTAAAATCTTCTATTTTTACAGTTGCCTTCCTTCCTTCCTTCCTTCCTTCCTTCCTTCCTTCCTTCCTTCCTTCCTTCCCTTGTTCCTTTCTTTCTTCTGATTACTTTCTTTCTTCCTTTCTTTCTTCTGATTACTTTCTTTCTTCCTTTCTTTCTTTCTAAAAAAATACTAAAATCTTAATGAATTCTTTTTATATCTTTGTACATATTTGGAATATCTTTGCAATTTAAATTACTTCACAAGTAATTTTTCACTCAGCTCCAGCATTAGAGGATTTTGTTTATACATTTCAAATCTAAATCCCGCTTTTACCCTGGAAAGCTGTTCAGTGTCATTATGAAGAAGCTATTGATCACACATAACTCGTGCATTTGATAACATAATTTTTTTAAAAAATGCAACCAAACAGTCTTTTAATTAACAACTGCTGTAAATAATTTGGCCTGGAATTTGCCTCAGATTCCCTATATTTTGCTTTCTTTCATGGCTAGCCCCGGAATAGATTTATTTTACACCAGTAAGACTTCATTATGTTTAATGTGGTTCTTTGATGAGGCTATGGCTGCTCCTCAAGCTGTGAGGCCATAAGAGCTGAGCCACACAGGTGTTTTGGAAAACCTTTTTTCTGTGAGATATATGTAACTAAAAACTGTCAATAGGGACACTAGCATACTAATTCAGTCCTTTAAATTTATTTATATCAAGCCTTCTAAAATATTGTTAAAAGTTCATGGTTTTATTTAGGTGTGTCAACCTGACTCTATAAATTGACAGAAAATCTCTGATGTTTCTGCAGCTCTGCTATTTTATACTGGGTGTTTTGTCTCCGATTTACATATTCTTAATTGTTGCAATCACATATCACATACTTCTTGCCTCATTAAAGAACTTACTGCACTTTGTTGACCCTTGAAAACAAGGTATACCACTTGTAGATTCGTCTTTTCCATTCTTATTGCAAGGGAAAGGTCACTTGTTAAAATTAGGGGTTTCAGGATGGAAGAACATAATGTGTTACATCTGTATCAGCTGTCCTCTCTTCTCTGTATTTGTAAAGCACTCAACACAATATAGTAAACACTACTGCTTATCATTCTTTGCAGACCTAAAACTACTCTCTTTCAACTGGTACAGAGAGGAAAGCACAAAAATTAAGATTTTTCTGTGAAGCCTCAGCACGTACCCTTCACCTGCACACAGCCAAACTTCACCTAGAGATGTTAAATCATATTGCTGCCTCGAAAACTGCTGTCAGACCAAGTGAATAAATTAGAGCCCCAAGAGCTCTTGCCAGTGCTGCTGTTTCTCTCCTGGCAGCCTGCACTCTCCAGCACACTGGTTCTTAGCCTTTCCAGGCTCTAACCCAAAGGCACAAGAAATCTCTCTACTTCTACTATTCCTTTAGCCACAGTAATACTGTCATGACCGTTGATCAACGACACACTTGCATACTGCAACTGGGACATAAATGAAGAAGAATGCACTGCATCAGGCATCACGTAAAATGTTAAAGAGAAAGATTGCTTTTAATCATGAAACTTTATAACAAACTATGCAACTATTTTGTCAGTGGTGGAGAAATAAACACTTCACAACCATCACAGAAGCTAAAATAACATAATTTTACTGCATTTTGTCCAAATAAAACCTAATGCTACTCTCTGAAAACACAGAGTTTTTCATCCTCATTATATTAAAGACTAAATGCCAAAATTCTGCTCACAGTATGACTGGAAGAGATTGACATTTAAAGTATGTCCCAGTCTGCTTCCATTATATTAATGTAGATACATAGTCATTTCAATGGCTCCAAAGTAGACCTCAGTGTGACAAGTTGGGATAATTATCTGAATAGTACATAAGGACAAAAAGGTTTCTAAATAATTTTAAATAACTTTTGAACAAAACAAATTATTTTCCTCAGAGATGCTGTAAACTAAAATCTTTTCCCATAGAAACAGATATTTGTGGTTTAAGAATTATGTACATATGAAAGAGGTAATTGTTATCCCTGACTTGGACTAATAAAGATTTATCTAGAACTAAAATTTAAGCTTTTCTTTAGAGAGTTCAGAGCACTTGTTTTCTTCCTTTTTCTGCCTGTAGCTTTTTCTGCTCTATATGGCATCTCAGTAGGTATCAGTATTATTTTCCTTTACATCTTGGGCCAAACACCCTTCAATTACTTAGAAGCAAAAGAAACAACCAACAACAAAACCCCAAAGCATTTGCTTTTAAATGTACACCTAAGCATTCATCTTTTCTATCTGAAAATCCAGTCCCTTCTAGCGGTCAAAAGAATACACTGAAATCCATCCTGCAGATTTTTGTGTAGCCAAACAAAGCATCATTGTCTGACCCTGGTTATGCTGTACACTCTTTTCTGATCCACAACATGATAGAACTCTTATCTCCAGGGCATTAAAGGAAGTAAGAGGCTTTCTATTTTATTTGCCAGGTTCAGAGATTTAGCGCTAGATCTGTGGGACTGGCAACTTGCTCTGCAGTAAGTAAAGCAATGGTTATGTGATCTTGCTTTGGCTGTCTTGTTTCAAAATAAAACCAAGAGTTGTTAATAATATTTTAGAAGGCATGGTATAAACAAAATTAAAAGACTGAAATTGTGTGCTGGTGTCTGTTGACAGTATTTGGCTGGCAAATGTCTCAGAAAAACAAAGTTTTTCCAAAACTGTTGGGTTTGGATGAATTTATCATGTAACACTGAAAGCTGTGACAACCACTTTAAAGGTATTTCCAGTCACATGTTTCCAGAAGATTTATTTTTCATTCAGAATATTCCTGAGCACTGTGAATATTTTTAAACAATCATATGTGGTGAGTTCTATTTAATGAAACTGCATAAATAAATCTTAAGATTTCAAAATTTAATTAAAAACCATATTTTTATTGACAAGAAAATTGATGTTTCAGATACTCTGAGATAATATATAAAACACAGGAATTATATGGATCATCAAATATTACAGTAATTTTGCCATTTAAGTCTCTCAGAAAAGAGACATGTTTAGCTGGTATATTTATTCACTAGCAAACATTCCTTCCCTTTTGACCACTATCATCCCGAATGTCATGGAACTAGAATTACAAACCTCAGACAAATGGGTTCACTACACCTAAATTTTTTTTTTGTTTCCCAAAAACATATTTCTGAAGTGTTGCAGATATAAAAGTTTTATAGAATAAGGTAGAACTTGAAGGAGTTCTCATAAAACAGAAATATTACAGAAGATGGAGACTGAAATGATGGCTTCATTAATATACATGCCAAACTATAATCATCTTTGATTGGTGTAGGATTTTACCATGAATCCATCATATAGACAGCCTGAAAATGAGTTGAAAAAGCTGATAACATCTTAATTTCATTAAACAAGTAACACACACACTTTGCAATCACAAGGGTGAAGGGCATGTTGAACTACCTAAGATCTACTGACGTTGCTGAGAGCATGTTACCCATTCTTAAAACAGCAGCTTAGATAATTTTAAGGCATTAACATTTGTGAGGGTAAGGATGGAGCTCCCAACCATTCATAGCTCTAATGTTGCTGCTGCCAGGTAAGGACAAGGGGTAAGAGGAGCTACAGAGGCGTGGGCATCAAGAAGCTCTAGCAGCTTCTAATACGAATGTCAGCTACCCTTGGCCCAGAGTACCGGAGGTCTTTGCTGAAGTTTCTCCCTGATTAGAGAGTGTCAAGAATCCTTTCAGCTGGTGCTAAGGACAGCTCTTTTTAAGAGCCAGGCCCAGAATACAGTTAAAATCTCTTAGATTTAACCACTCTTTACCTTTGTTTTTAATATACTAATAGAAAATAATCTTAACCTCAGAAGCTAAAACAGAAATTAGGGTTTCTATAGCTAAAATAATTGGATAGAATATATATAGCATTTTTAGTCATTATTTGAAGAAATACACTATTTCACATAGTGTATTTTAGCGATAATCTCTGTGTACTTAGATTCTCTGAAAAACAACTTTTAAAAAATCTATATTTCATACTGTGTCCAAGACAGTAAAGTCTACTTTCATCTTTTCCCCCTCATTATTCTGTTTACTGTCACTACTTTTTCAAACCTAAATAAAAATTACCTCTTTACATCTATATCAGGTCTTTACATCTACATCAGGTCTGATACTGTAAAAGGAATATACTTCAAAGTAATCTTGTTCAATATTTTAGACTTTACAAACTGCAAAGGCAACCAGACTAGACAATAGTTGGCCTTGTGGAGTAGCATGAAAAGTAAATCACTTTCTGTAGCCTGGCTCACCTTCTATCTGGCCAGTTTATTTGCTTTTGTTTTGCCACTCAGAGGGTCCAGCTATGCTTTTATTAATACATTGACCTGGAATGGGCAGCTTTGCACAGCTGGAGTAAAGCTTAATTACCACTTGAACTCTGGAATCTACAGAGAGACACATAAAAATCTGCCTCTTCAGTCCTCCAGCAGTTATTATTTTAAACACCCTGTGTGGTAAAGGCTGGTAGAAATTGTATAACTGGATGAGAGCAAATCTGAGAAGCATTTGGAGAAGGGAGTCGCAATTTAAGCTCATATAAAAAACTCTGGAATTAATTGGCCTTTATCACCAGTAGAGCCCAACTGCAAAAATAAATAGTTACTGAAGGAGTGTTGCAGCACTAAGCAGAGCTGAATAATGATGGTAGGGTATGGTGGGAAGACATTCTTCAAATGGTATTAGAAGTCCAGATAAATGTGTTTAGTATATTGACAATCCAACATTTATCTCCAAAAATTTCTGTGAATACATCTGAAAGATGTCATATCTCCAAGTGAAAATAGAGAGGAATCACTGAGGTACCAGGAATGACTGTGAATTTTCACGGGTAAAATCGGCAGATGCATGCTGCCCTGTGGTAGAGAAGACATACAAGTTATGAAACAGAGAGAAGCATAAAAGATTTACAACAATATGTAACTTTTAAAGAAGACATCTCTACAGAGACCCAGAAAAATGAATAATGGTTTTTGTTACAGTAGGGTCTTCAGTGCTAACTCTTGTAATTCTTCATGATACAGCTTCTCCCTCAGCTGCTGAAAATCCTTAATGAGCCACACTTTACCACGGAGATGGTAGATCCTAGACAATGTATTCAAAGTTCTTCTGCTACAGCTTTCCCTGTTGCTATCTGGCCCATAAAATGAGTCCACATGAGGAAAGTAAATTCAAATCTCTTGTAAAATACTGCCTTTAAGCAGCTGGCTGATATGAAGTAGTTATCAAGAATGTTGTGTAAAATTCCTTGTTGGTTTATTTCTCGCAGCAATGTGAGAAGTTGCAAAACAGTAAGAAAATGTTTGTTTATTGAAGTCTATATAAGCACATCATTTTACAGTATTCCTCACAATAAAGTAGGCTATCATGCCTTTGGGGTTTCTGGCTGCTTTTTGGAGAATGTGCTGTAAATGGGGGACATGGAATATGTTGGTGCTTATTGGTTTGTTACAAGCACAATTTTTTATTTTATTTCAATTTTTTTTATAAATAGGTTTAAAGTAGTGTTAAGATATTTTTAAACAGTAGTAGCAAAATTAATGTTAATATAGTTGCATCACTATTTTAAATAATCCTCCTATATTTAAATGTCTTTCTTTTACCAAAGAATCCAAGTTTGGGCAACTAGAACCCACTGCTTTGCAGAACTCTAATACTTTTACATCTCTGATTTCTAAACAAAATAATTATAATTTTCAGTGTGAAATGAAAACTTTTTAAAGTTTTTTTAAAAAGAGTTAACTTGAAAAAAACCCCACCAAACTTCAGTATCACCCAAAATATTTTTTTCTCTCCAAGTCTGATACTGTCAAGGGGATGAACAGCTTTTCCTTCACTTTGCTTCAGAATGAGCCCTAACAGGAAATCCTAATTCCTCTAGTAATCACATAGCCCAGAACACTGTGCACTTAAGTTTCTAAAGGAAATAACTTTTTTCCAGTCCACTAGCATTTTATTAATGTTTTGATTTTAGCTTCAGAGAAACAGCTTTCTTAAAGAGAATCAGACAACTAATAGTCAATCTGAAATTATGTTGGATCAGACCTTTATTCTCATGAGGAAAGACAGGTAACATTGACAAAGCTAGACAAACTAGGAAGATCAGTCATGATAGGGATGGGGCTAATTTTATTATTTCTTATGAATTTCTTGTAATTCCTTCTGAATCCTTGGGCTTTCCATACAAATATGAGCAGATGAAAGACATTAGTTCTGACAGCAGGGACATATATATGATCTGATGTCAAACAGCTGAAACAGGCTGGTCGCAGATCTGTTTTGTGTAATATATTTGTTATTTCTTCTTCCAGACTGTAGACAGTAGGTCCACTCTGAGATATTCTTCAAGGCGGAGACTCTGGCATGTTATTTAAAGGTGCCTGTTTTGCTGGTCCTCCAGGCATTCTGTAAACAAAGTAGATGCATGACTAACGGCGTGATTGGGAGGCTAATATTCAAAATTGAACAGATTCTTGCCAAAGAGTGGTATGAATTTCTCTCTGCCTGACAGAAAATGTTGAAAAGGATGGGACATTCTACAGTGAAAAGAAATGAGTTTTGTAGAACAGCAGTTTGAGTTCCTGCATGATTAGGCAATGGAAGGCGGGAATCTCCTGTGTCTGGAGGGGGTCTACCAACACTTGCATATGAGCCAGGAAACACTTGGATTCAATACAATGATAAGTAGAAAACCAGATTTTTTTCTTTTCACCTAGAAAAGATTCTTCTACTAATTAATTAATAGGGCATTATTTAGCCTCACATCCTTGTTATATCTGATTTATACAGATATTTCAGCCACTTTTTCATGTAGCACAGGGGAGTCAGGCTCACTGGCTGTGATAGAGATATATCTCCTGTGATCCTGAAGCATATTCTTACAGATACAAGTGGACATGGAGCCCTTCCTCTCTGGGTTACCATGTTCAGACAATTTTTATTTTTCTCAGAGAGACTTTGTAAGTTCGATATAGAGTTTAACTATATGAAGCAATTACTTATTGAGTAATGCACA
This sequence comes from Athene noctua, assembly GCF_965140245.1. Classification (NCBI taxonomy): domain Eukaryota; kingdom Metazoa; phylum Chordata; class Aves; order Strigiformes; family Strigidae; genus Athene; species Athene noctua. The sequence goes on along the minus strand of NC_134037.1, from coordinate 68,133,386 downwards.
GAATAATTATCACTAATAAGCTACAAAGTTAAACATTAATATGCTCACTGCCACTGATGGGATACCAGTGATATTTTGCTTGCCTTGCAGTCACTACCAGGTGGACAGGAATCACCTTCTTGTCTTCTTTGGAAGAGAGTGATCCTCAGTGTTGATGACCTGCCATCTTCTGGATCCATGATTTTCCCCCTCAGTCCGTTCATTGCTAGCTCTCACCACATCAACAACCTCACCTCTGCCTTTCTTCTTGTTCATGGCTCTGGTGTATGTACTATCCCAACTTCTCAACTTAACAGTGTCTTCAGAAATTGAAGTCAGGTTTATTCAGCTGAGCTTTATCAACACCAGACCTTGGGTCACATCATGCCAAACAAGTGGGTTTCATGTAAGCCTCATAATGACTAGGGAGATTTTTTGATTTTTAGTTTGCAGTACTGTATTTCTTATATGTTTTCTCATTCTGTGCTTTTTCTCACAAAATCCTCTGACTTTCTGCAATATGATATTGAGGCCAGTTCTAACAAACTGTTACAAGAAATGTTTTCCAGCATGACAGAAGAATGTAAACTGCTTTTTGCATATCCTCAGGGAGAATGAGCATATAATGTAGAAACAAGACCTTTCAGATGACAGAAGACCTTACTAGTCTGTCTGAGCAACTTGGGCAAATGAGTATGGCAGCTTGGTTATGGGCTGCAGTTCCAGAAACACTGGCATAAGAAGACAGTTCAGTCCGTTTTCACACCTTTTCAAGTCAGATGTTACAGATAGCTCCAGGGTAAAAAGATCAAACAATCTCCGAGAAAGAAAAACAGCCAAAATACATTTCAGGCATAAATTCGTTATATGCACACCATGAAAGCAGAATTACTGCATCAATGGAGGAAAAAAAGTTAATCCTGTATCGGTGGTATTACTTCTCTGAATGGTATAATAGGACTGGATGATTTTGGTTCTTTACTGTCTCTAGGTAAGAGGTGGGGAACATAGACATGGCTACCATGGCACCAATAGCCAGAAAAGTCAAATCTGGAGCACATTACGCATGTGTGTACTGGAAATATGGTGCACAGTCCCTGCAAAAACAAGAATGAGAACTGCTTGTTTTTTAGAGGGAGAAAAATAAGTGAGCACCTCACTGGAAAGTAAAGAAAAATATAATGTGCTGCTTTTTATTTAGGAAAAAAAATCTGTGAGATTATGAATATATTTTAGTAGAAAATGTTTTATTTGTACAGAATGACTACATGTAACAGTAATAAGGCATGCTAAGTCAAATGCTAACATGGTTACAGAGATGGTTTCAGAGGTCCTTTTTATTGTTGATACAGCTAACATGCAATTCAGAGGAAACAACATCCTCTACAAGATCATGAATCCCACAGGTCTGGCAGTGAAATTATGTATTTCTCTCACTACTGTCACAAGACCAAGAAGTAACTAACTAACTGCTGGTACTAATAAAGACATCCGTATTATGCAAAAATGAGAAAATGGTGTAATTTTAATTCTATAGAAAGTATTTTAAAAATCGCACATAGGAAATTTATGTTTGTAAGATAAATACACAGTAGTTAATATGTGTGAGTTTAACAATTGTTTAACAAATGGCACAAACACCAATCTCCACTGGATGAATGGAATATAAAAAAAACTTTTCTAGATGACATTCATACTACCTAGGAAATAGATGATATAAGGATGACTCTTCAGATGGACCTATTTCATGCATTGTTTCCAATTGTATTTAATTAAATAAATTAGTCTTTCTGCCTCAGAGGTTTTAGGAAACTTATCATGGCTTCCATTTTGTAAGAAAATTTCTGAAGATGAAGGACTTTAACTCACTGTAAAGTGTGGCAGAGAGTGATGGTGAATATCTTATTTGGAAAATATAGAACTTTTATTGTGAGTGAACTATATTCAAGTTACAATGTTTTTTCTACTCTGTATCATTGATTTTATTTTTGCCTAAAATGAATTTCAAAAGATAGGTTGGTCAAGCCAGAAGTCATTCAATGCATTATAGGCATTAATCAAGGAATAATGTAAAATTTTAAGATAGTCACTCCTGACTTCATAACAAAACAAGAAAAATAGATACCAACCAGCAGGTGAGTTATATCATCCTATTACTTCTGTAGGACTAGACAGAACCAAAGTTTAGTTATTAAAACTTAGGGCACATGAATCTCACCCTAAATGTATCTTTAAAGCAACATAATGATTTTCCTCTTTCTTTTCTTGAAATCTCAATAAGTGAAGTCCCATGGTTTTACAGGATTTTGCATATATCACTCTGCTTTTCAATCCATTGATAATACCTGTACTATCAGCAATTCAGAAGGGAGAGAAATGATTGCATTTCATAATTTAGTTTTTTCTTTTTATTTTTATTATATTGTGGTTGTGAAATTGACCTCTTGGAATATCAATACAGGAGGTCCAGAGTTCCCTCCAACCGTATGTGCTGGCCTAGGCTATTTTGTGTGATGCGGGCTGCTTTTTCCTTAGACCTCACACTTTCTTAAATTGTCATTTTGGACTTTGTTGCACTGAATGGACTAACCAGCAATTTCATTTTTTGGAGACAATATTAATTTTCCACTTCTCTGTCTCTACTACTTTGCTAAATATCAGATTAACTTGTCAATTCAGGCAAACATGCACAGGAATTTTTTTGCATTTATTTTTCACATGAAGGTGAAAGATTATTGGTCTCAATGCACTTTTTTTGATTCCTGGTACTAATTTCTGATTGCAAAGTTTCTAATTTCTTTAGCTACATGTAATGGCTGGATTTGTTCTGTATTTGAATAGTTTCCGCATTTCCATTTTAACAACTTCACATCCAATGACAGCATAAAGTGTTCATAAGGAGACACACTTGACTTGCACACTTGACTGTATAAAATAAACCTCAAATCAAGGAGTTCACCTACCCGGGTGATTAAGAATATATATTTTTCTGTATGTTCTTAAAAAACTTAAGAAAGATGCATGTGATCAAAGGAATTGTAGACAGTCCTAAGCACAGGGGTACCTCGCACATCTCTCAGCCTTAAAGCTTCTTTACTTGTAATTGCTTGGATACATGATTTTTCAGATTTATCAGTTTTGTTTTTTTTTCTTTAATGCTAGATTACAAAAGTCAAGATTATCAATCAATAAAGTGCCTGGATACACAGTATGTTTCCTTTTATCATCATGGTTGTGTTGTATTTCTCCATGTTTAGCCAGTAGGTAGTTTTAAGTGGAGAAATTAATGAACTGAAGAGCTGAGTGAAAGTTAAAATAGTACTTTGATCTGTACTTTATATTGATTTTTTTTTTGCTTATATATAAAGGTCTCCATGAAATCTTTCATCTTCACTTTTTAGCTAAATAGATGTAACAGTTCAAACCTACAGTAAAAGTGTGAATATTAAAAGGTGCAGATGTATTCAGCAACATGATGTATCAGTAGCACAAGATGAATGCACAATACTCAGCATCAATTTTAATTTTAAGAGCCATCTGGGAACAGGTCTATTAAGCTTCAGAAAAAAGCCCTTATGCAGATTCTTCTACCTTCTTAAAAGTTGCCACCAGCTCATAGTTAAATATTGACATTTAGGAATAAGCAGTCAGTTTAGTGATTGGCCACACAATGCCATTTTCCTTTTCTCTATCCTAAGTGACTCTCAAACTGAATCTCATTAAAATTAATTTTCTTCTGCAGGAGATTCCAAAATTCTGCAAAACATTTACATACATGGTTGAGATTGTGGGGGTGTGAAGTCAGTCTGGAATAATTACTGAGAAAAAAAAATCTGGAAAAAAAAAAAATTTAATGGATAGAAATTGCTCTAAAAAATACTCTGGTTTGGATCCCAGATTCTGAACCTTCTTGCTTAGTTTTGTATGCTTCCTACTCAGGCAATTCAGGACTCCTCACAGGTCATATATATACATGGGAGAGTCTGAAGTCTCCAAGAACCCAGATGAGCTGGACAGATAGATTTAAATGAATTAAAGTTAATGATATGATGATGGGAGTTAGAAAGAAATTATGGAATTAATTGGTTTACCTAGTCTCATATCCTAGTTATTGTACACCTAATGTCTATATCCACGAGTGGGAATGACCTCTTTGGAAGAATCGAGTTTTATTTCATGGTGGCAACAGATTCTTATGCATCATGGTTTTTGCATGATAACCTTCATCAAACAGCATTTGTCAAATATACAAATAGGATGAAATCCTATAGTGAAAGAGTGAGAAAGGAGATGAAAACTGGGATAATTTTTGGTTTCTAAATATTACAGTTGTGAACAACTCTATAGCAGTAATGAGCACTGACATCATGTGGCATTCATTATTAGAAAAACAAGAAAAAACATTGACTAAAAGCCATCATATTTCAGTGAAAACCAGATATAAGCAGAAAAAAAACTTCTGTAAAAAACTGGATATGAAATGTACCAGTCTTTTTGTAAACAGTAAGGATTTTGCTTTTAGATGACTAAAAGCCAGAGATTGTTCTAGTACTTTATGGGGCAAAAAGTCAAACAGTAGACCTCCTGCTTTTGATAGAGGATGCAATACCCCTGGTCAAGCCCATTCAGCACAAATGGGAATTATGGGAGAGAAATATTCTTGTCTCATGTTTCTCCACTCTAACCTGCAGCATAAGAAGTGTAAAGATGAAGGAAAAATATGTTTCGTTTTGTTCTAACTTCTATACAACAAATGAGTTGGCAATGAAACTGTGACTTTGAGATTGCCATAGCTCTCCTACACTAAGTGAATTAAAAAATATGTCAGAAAAACTTCTGTAAAGTGTTGTTCTGTGGATTTATAAAATTAAAGAGATCTGAAAGATATTTTCAAAACCTCATTTTTAGCACTCATAATAATACAAATTTATTTTGCATATGCTTCCATAAAACATATTTGGATTCTAAGTTTTTCATTCAGCCATGGACTAAACGAATCAGAATTATTTTGAAGTTACCAATCCTAATGATAACAATAAATAGCACTAAATTTTGTATCCATATCACAGAGTGAATCAGTTCCACAATGCTGTCATTATCTGAAGAGACAGAAAGCATCCAAATGAGTATGCTTTTCATTTTTGTGTTTGAAATAAATACAGTATCTGAAAGAACCTGATGATTATCTCACTTGTGGGAATGAAGGAACTCACCATTTGAGAAAATTACTCCATTATCTGTCCATTTCATTAAAAAAACCCCTCTGTCTTTTGTGGTGATATTTTGATGCAGAAATGAATGCCTGTAATCAAGAGATTTATCTTTTAAATTTATTATGTGTTTTTCATTTGCATTTAAATTAAAGTGTAAACATTTGCTGTGTTGCATGTAATACACAGGGGAGTTGAGCTTTGAAGGTACTTCTTTTATTGCTTGTTTTCTTTAATCTCAGTGAATTTACCATTCAGAGGCTATATCTATACTGTGGATTAAGTGTGTATGACCTGTGATGTAGTGGATCATAGATATAGTCAATTCATTCCAACAATGGTAACAATAGGAATATGAGATTTCTTCTCTGAATAAAGTTCTCAGTTTCTAGTTTCACACTCTTAAATACAAAGAGTTTCTTCACAATTGTTACTAACCTCTCATCATAGGTGAGATGGCAATCACTTTTTGCTTGTAATCTTGGAATAGAAATTTAAATTAAGCTGGCTAAACATTTCTGCTTTGGCACTAGTTCAACATTACTCCAGCTCTAACCACAGTTATTGAAGTGATACTGCAATACGTTTGCGAAAGTACTTTGCAGGCAGTAAAAGCTATGATTTGTACAGGATACAGATGAGGGATGGTATAATGATGGACGATTTGATCAGAAGAATTAGGACAAACAATATAAAAATGTTAAATGAGCTCTACGCACATTTTCAGTGACTCCAGATGTTCAAAGAAGAGCAGGAAAATAAGTATGATCAAACAGAAAGATGCTTGATTATGAAAACATAGAGGTTTTACTTTAGTCAAGGCACTGTTTTTAGCCTTGTGTAGAACTGAATGTCAGCTGTGAAAATTGGAGCATGGATCATGACTGTGGACCATGAATAACTTATGTGATGAGGTTGTGGCCTCACACCTGTGAGGGTTTTTATTTAATGATACATCTATAAAAATAGAAAACAACAGAAGAGTGACTATTGTGTGCCCCAGCATCTTCTTAGATCAATTTTTTCTTCCATCAACAGGTACAAGCCTATGGAAACATCAGAGACAATGGAGTGCCAAGTTAGTGATCCTCAGGTGAAAACCTGTATGACTGAGCTATATAACTATCTGTTGTAGTACTTGGCTTCCAAGGTGAGACACCTGTAACACGAGCATGTTGCTTTACAGTTTGGCACTGCTCTGTTGGAGTTTTAGTACTAATCTGCTTTCCAGCAGCTCTGGGAATTCTGATCTACCATTAAGAATAAATGTGCCCTAACTGCCTTTTCTAAATGTTAACCATGGATTCCAGTTTGACTGTTGAAGATAGCTTTCATTTCAACCTACATGCATCATGACAAGGAAATACTGTTTACTATGTAGCACAAGGGAAAATGGGGTTTTGTCTCTGATTATCGCCGTAATACAAACAGTACTAGTCTATCGCTATCAAAATAACTACTCTGAAAAAAAAAAAAATCATCCATATCTTGCCTTTTTTTCCTCTATCATAAATGGATCAAAAGATTAACACTGAATCAGCAAGCAGCTAGAACTCCATTGTCACAATGGCCTTGTCCTGCTAATCAGCACTCACATACTAGGAACAGAATGTATTTTAGAACGCATCTTGTAGGTAGGTTTCTAAGAATAACATGGGATTTCTGAATTGCCTTTTTCTTTGGAATAAAAATGCAGAGGAGACATTTTTCTCTTATTTTGATTTGGAGAAAACGAGTTGAAACAAAGTTTTTTATCAAGGATCATATTGTGTAAATTACATCTGTCATAGAAAAATAATCTGTATGAGTTTTCTTTGAAATACTGACATCATTTGACACTCTAAAATGCTTTTAATTAATATGACACAATTAAATTTGCAAGATTCTTTTGTTTTGCTACAGAATTGAAACATATTTCTTGAACAATGTCAGTTAAAGCAAGTAATATCATTTTTTAAACTTGGTTTCTTCTCTCAGTGAAATACTGTCTTTTTAGGCCTTTGACTGAGGTTAATAGTTTGGACCCAAGTCCATTTCTGCAAACATCAAAACAGACAGAAAAAAACAAGGCAAGCTAATACCTAACTTCCTGAATTCCAACAATTCTGTGATTTCTCTTGGTTCAGTAATGAAACTAGGTTTGGAGGTGTTTGCTAACACTATCATTTCTACTCTGTGACCTTGGGAGAATTGCTGTGTTGAAAATTGCTCCATTGCAATACATAAGCATGGGGAACAAAGAGGAGAAATTAAAGGTCTGTGTGCAGTTGCAGTGCTGTGATCTCACTGGGTCTCACAGTGAGCATGTGGGTGGCAGAGAGGTGGTTGTGTAGGTCACACAACTGAAAATCTGTGACAGATACATGCTCTTTAGGAAGGAAGGTCAGGTATGTGAGGGGGAGTTGCCCTTTACATGAGAGAGCAGTAGGTTCTGTGTGGAGCTTTCCTTTGGATGATGAACGAGCTGAGAGTTTAATGGTTAGGATTAGAGAGCAGATCAACATGGACAATGTGGTGCGTGTCTGATACAGACTCCTTGATCAGGAGGAAGAATTCGATGAGGCCTGCTTCAGATACTTGGAGAACCCTTACATTTGCATTTCTTGGTCCTTACAGTGGACTCGAACCTCTCTGATATCTGCTGGCAGAGCAAAGCAGCTGGGCACAAGCAATCCAGGAGGTTTTTGTAGTGCATTGATGACAACTTCCTTAAAGAGATGACCATGTAGTTAATGGAGGGGAGATACTCTGCTGGACTTCATACCTACAGACAAGAAAGAGATGATCAGGAATATTAAAGTCAGAGGCAGCCTTGGCTGCAGTGACCATGAGATGCCAGAATCCAGGATCGTGAGACAAGGCACTAAGGCAATGATAGCATGATCACTACCCTGGACTTCAGGAGAGCCAAATTTAAGCTGTTCAGGTACCTGCTTGGGTCTAGGAGAGCTAGCTGATCTTCAAGGATCACCTTCTTCAAGCTCAAGAAAGGTCTATCCCCACATGCAGGAAGTGAAGCAAAGCTCACAGGAGGCTTTCATGGAGAAACAGATTGCTCCTGACTAAATTCAACCATAGAAAGAAAGTGTACCAGAGACAGAAGCAGGGGCAGGTGGCCCAGGAGGAGTATAGAGACATTCTCTGAGCATACAGTGATGGGATAGAAAAGCCAGAGTTAATAGCAACTACATCCTTGGAGGTGCTTAAAACCTGTCTGGACCCAGCCCTGAGCAATCTGCTATAGCTGAACTCTGAACAGGGACTAGATGATCTCCAGAAATCCCTTCCCATCTCAATTCTGTGATTCTATCAGATAATGCATATATTGCCTGGGAGTTCCTGAAGACTGAAAGTACAAAATTAATTCTCTTGGTTCTTTTCATGACAGTAAATCTTAACATCTTAGACTTCTGTAGTGATTGAAAAAAATACTGGAAATCTGGAGGCTATGATATTACATAGTCAAGATTTTTCAGTGCCCTTTTTTGTTCATTGTGCAGATAAAATTACTGTTTCTCTCTTCAAATGTCAAGCCCTGGCACTTCTGAATAAGATATAAAGCTCATATTTTTCTTTCTGAAGGGCTCCATTTTATCTTTGGTGCAAGGTGATACATACATCACATACATGCTTTCACTACCTGCATGATGTGTTACTTGTATTTTAACTGGTTTAGCATCATAACACACTCTGCCTTCATGACCATATGGTACAGTGGTTTCTGTGCAACAAGGAATCATCTGCTTTGTAATTTAAAATAAAATGAACAATTATAATTGAAATTAGGAACAATCATGTGTTTATGTGTCACAGATATTAATTTCAGTGAGTTTCACAAGAGCTTTTTGATGGATCCAGTCACTGATTATTAATCAGGGGATATGATAAGAATTTGGTTTCCCTGCAAAAGAATGTAGCAAGTCTTATTTTGAAAATATGACAGTTTCAGGAGACAACTCATAATTTTCGAAGCCTTTGGATTTATATATGGGACTCTACCACCAAAGTGGATTGCACTGATTCCTTGGATGAGTTCTCAAATGCTTAGCAGCTTAGCAAACCTTATGTCACATCCCGCTCAGATGAGGGAGACAAGTGACTCAGATTTGTAAATCCCCAATGGAGCAGACAACAAGTCTTCAAGTCCAAACTTTTATTAACTACCCACAATGTATTAATTGAGCACACGATAATTGCCTCAGTATATAGCAAGTTGTGGCAAGCAATACGATATGCCTTGCATTTCGTAATGGTAAAGGGAAAAGAGGGAGATAGAGGCAATGGGGAAATACAGATCACCAGTCTGGGTTCCTGCACTGATCCCACCAGCAACGGTTCCAGGAGGCGGCTGTCTTTTTGGCTTGCATCTATCTTCTTCACTTCTCTGCACTCCCTAGGGCCCCACCCTTTCTCGCCCCCCCTTGATTTATACCCACTTTCCTTGGGTCCGTCCCCTAGGTTGACCCACATACCTATGTATCCCATGTACAGGGAGGGGTAAAGTGTTCCATGGGATGATGTAATTAGCATGATCATGTTAGCTCTCGTTAGCATATTGACTTTAATATGCATTTCATGGATGATGAAGTAAAGGTCATTCACCGGACAGATGACCCTTGAGATTTGGCCAGGTGTACCAGAGCAGAGCCATCCTGTCTCCACAGGCCTCCATCCTCCAGCTGCATCTTGTGTTATTTGGGCAGCCTTATCAGCTTCAATCTCCACACTATCCACCCTGTGACTCATAGTTTTGTCCTGCGAGTGTTTGAGGCATTTATTCTATCAGCCTCAACTTTTGCTTTCTCAAGCTGCTTTTCTTAGTTTCTCGCAGGTCTGGTTTCTTGTCTCTCACACCTTATTAGCCCAGTCCATGGTTACCAATATCACTGTTTCTTTCCGTACTGGATGCACCATTTGGCAGTTTTACCCAAGGTCTGTGTGGCTATAGCACTGATCATAGTGTCTCTTAATAAGTGTCTGATTTTAATATCCACCTTAGAGCTTATCTTGCCACTGTTTTCCGAGACTGTGATCTACTTCAAGTCTGTAAAACATGATGGTATCTGTTTCTCAACATGCCTTTTAAACTCATATGTGTACTCTTTTGGCAAACAACTCAGACAGAAAGCACTAAAGTATCAGAGATATGCCAGACTCCATATCTTCCTGACATTGAAGGGTCAGTGCTCTCATATGGGTAAATGTATGTTTGCAAATTCTGATCCAAAATCAGCTAATGATCTCTCCTTAACCTTATCTCAACCCACAAGCTTTTCATTGTACTTATTCCGTCCCCTGTCCAGCTGAAGAAGGGGAGTGATAGAGCAGCTTTGGTGGGACCCTGGCATTCAGCCAGGGTCAACCCACCACAGGCATCTAGGATTAAAATGAAACATGGGACCACTAAATTCAGTCTTCTTACCACCACAGACTGATATGGAAGGTCCAAAGTTCACAGAATATAAATTCCACATGTCCCTATACATTACCTGACTGAAAGCACTGACATTATTGCTAAAATGCATTATAGTCACAACCATGATGAGCTGAGTAGAGTTCAGTCTCAGATATGTGATTCAGATCAGCTGAGCTGTGCTAGCATAGTGTTATAGGTTGGCCTGCAACAAACATGAAGATGTAAACCTTAGTTAAAGAAATTTAAAGGAAAATGCTGGCCCTGCATCTGCACAGAGGGCATGAAGCTTGATACCTTCCCCGGGGGATGCATGGCAACTCTACTGAGTTGAGGTAACTGGATTAGATGTCTGAGTCTGTAGGGAGTCCTCAAGTATTCCAGCTGCTCTGATTCTACTGCAGTATTCACACAAGTTATTGCTATTGGGGAATCTACAGTGCTGGTGACATAACCATTGAAAACTGAAAGAAAACACTGCTATCACAAAGAATCTCAAATGTCAATTATGGCTGTGTTTTATAACACAGCACATCAAAGACACTTTGTGCTGACTGCAAACCAAACTGTGTGACAGACAGGAATGGCAGCTTGAGATGTCTGACTGCTTTAAAATGTTCCAAATCTATATGATATTTTCTATATAATCAAGTAACTCTGCTTCTGTAAAATGATCTCCCACATCATACAAGTCTGTATGTAAATAGACAGCAACAAAACCTTCATGGAAAACACTTTCCAGATTTTTGAGATATGCTAATGGATACAACCATGTAAATGACAAGAATTTGCAACTTCCTGAAAAATTCAGTGACTAGGAGAGTCTTAACTCATGTAGGACTTTGAAAATTTAGGTGAGTATTAATTCCTTGTGAAAAGCAAATATTTCCATATGTTTTGTTTGCTCCATTGAAACACAAACAGTGAATAGCTTTCTGACAGAGAAACCATTAGACCATTTGCTGTTTGAATGCTGTGCTGTCAAATATTATATCTAACGTTGCATCTGGAATACTAATACAATAATTCTGGGTTAATCTGGGTCTTTATTAGGTTATGTTATACCCTCAGAGTGTATAAACCATTACTTATCTTGGTAGGCCATGTATCAGGAGTGTGCAAAAGAGAACAATTGAAAAATGAATATATATAGGTCATTATCAGTGAAAAATGAGACTGATTTATTGCTGGTAAAAACTGACTACTCCATCTTCACAAGTGGAGAAGAATGTTGTATAGTCATATTAAACCCCACATTTTCAAGAATTTCTAACAATGAAGCATCCTAATTGTTTCTGAAACCGCTGCTGGGGATCTTCAAAATTTCGTTGTAAATGTGGTGGTTCATCAATTGGCATTCAAGACTGGATTCATGGAGGTTTGCACTGAAAATACAAAACATCTAAATTACATCTCTGGAAAATTAACTACATATTTTCTTGGTTAAACTTATACAGTAAAACCTGAAAGGTATTAATTTTGTTTCTGTTCAGTGTCCTAATATGGAGGGAATTCATTTGATACAAGAGATGAATACTGTTTTAATGCTCACTAGTATTTCATATTAGTTTCTTATTTTGTGTTTATATTAGTGTATTTCATGTTAGTTTATTCTGTGTTTTGCTCACACATTGGAAATTTCATAATCACCATTGACTCCATTTCAATGAAAACCTGGAAATAAGCAGAGACGTTTAATCCAGAAGCAGACATGGGAACTAAAATATTTTGAAGAAATAAAAAGATATTGCAAGCATAAATGGAAAGTGTCAAATGCAATGATAGTGAGTACCAGTACAAAAAACGTGTGTGTGAAGAATATCTACTCTTCTACCACAGTCATAATTAAGAAAATATATATGTGCAAAAATACACACACTCATACTACACTGCTCATTCTACCATCATTACTTAGGACAGCCATCCACCTGTGTTACAACAGTAACAGTAGAAGGGTAAATCCTTTTCTCCATTTCCTCGAAGCAGCAGGAATGAAGTCCTTAATCCTCAGATCCGACTGAAAAACACCCAAGCATTTTGAGGGCAAAAGGTTGCAGAGATCTTAGCATTGTATAATGATTCAGCTTATTACCTTGACCAATAAAATGCAGATAACTCTTTTAGAATATCGCACTAGACTCTTATCAATAAGCTCACTCCAGAGTATTTTTCACTATCACTGTTATGAACACATCTAGTAGTAAATGGCATTCACCACTGGTATTCAAATTAATCATTTTAAGGGAGCATACTGGTAAAGCAGTAATGTCAATTAATTGATAGAATTAAACACAGTACATTTTCATGGACATTTCATCAAACCAGTATTCTGTTTATCACTGTTTCACTGACAATTATTAGAGCATAGTGACATAGCTTGAGAGCCGATATTTTGGGATTTTTAGTATAATATTTGGGTGTGTAATAGGTAAGTGCTTTGTACATGTCTCAGAACAGTTGACTGCAATGTCATTTTGATAACATTCAGACAACCATGCGCACAAACTAGTATAGTGAGTTAACCTAATTACTGACATATGCAAATATAAAGACAAGTTATTTTAGGAAACTTGGTTGTTGCTATTGCTTTGCTCAGAGAAATAAATAAATTTACTGAGTAATTTTTTCAGTTATTTTGAAAAAAATGTGCATTATTTCATAGCCTTTCTCACAGAAGCCGTTAAAGGATTCCCAAAGATCAGAAGAAAAGATTCAAAGATATCAGCCACATGCTTAGGAAAACACATTTTAGTAGAGATTGACAGTTGTTATTTACTATATCTCAGATTCTCTGAAGCTCTAAACTCCCTCTGGAATTGCTATACACATGTTTAAAGGATTACAAGGTGTTTAAATGTCTGGACCTCATTCTTTTTGTAATGTGTGAGGCTTAAGAGCCTGCTAGCAATCTTCCAAATTAAAAATATTAATCAACACTAACTATGGGAATTTTTTAACAACCTTTCATTGTAAGAGATTTCTCAGAGTTTTGTATTCTGCTTATTTTACATTTTAGCTTATGGTTTTTGAAAAAAATAAATTCTTTATCTCTAACTCAGAGAAAGTGGCAGAATGACTGGGGAAACTGTAAAGCTGACCTTCAAGGGAAAAATTGCAAGGCTTAGTATATATACACAGGCTATTAGAGAAGGAGTTATATTTGTGAACAATCTCAGATATTAAAAACAGACATGAGAAAAAATTGGAGATCAGAAGGAACATAACCAGGTATTGATTCTTCCTCCTAGTGGGAGGTCTATTTAATTTCAAGCAATACCTCCCTGCTCTTTGCTGAAGGTTTGTGCACAGTAGATTAATTTCTAGCTCCTCTCCTGAAGGTTTTATCTTCTTAAATTTGTTAGCAGCAATTTGCTAAACTAAAGGAAATTCGCTCTACGCTAGTAGTACTCTACAAATAAGAAATCAATAATAATTACTTTGCATATAAAAAAAAATTAGATTGGCAACTCTTGAAACTTTTCATTTTCCAGGGCACTATTGCAAAATGAAGAAAGTTATAGTAAAATAAAAGATTGCTGCATTAAATATAGTAGATTAATTTTAAATGGTCAAAACTGAGAGACCATACACTAGACTTGTCATCATTTATCTGTTACTCTTGTTATTGGGATGAAAAAAAGTAACAATCTATGCTAAATCACTTCCAAATTATCAGGAGAAACCCCAGATGCCAGCAGTGTGCTGCAAAAACTGGAAGGGAGCCTCTGGCATACCTTCAAGTAGACTCAGAATTTCAGTAATCTTTGTAATCAACTTCAGACAGAAGAACTGATTTATGATATTTGATACCATCTCCCAGCATAATGAAACTACCTGTATCCATCCTTCTAGCAGAAGAAATTGTTAGCTTAAATTATTTCCCTGACAGAAAGAAGGGCATGAAGAATATGAGAGAAAGTGTCATGGCAGTGATTTTAAGGAAAGAGGGATGCACCAACTTCCAGCATGTAGAGCAGATGGATAGAGGCAGAGCATAACCTAAGACAGGGAAGAAAGAAAAATGGAACACATCATATACCCTCATGCATACGGACTTTTATTATGGGAGCAAAGACAATATTCAACTCAGTTTCATCAAGTGAATTAATAATAAGACAAAATGACACTCACACAAAACTGTTTGTATGTGTAGTGAGCAGAGAGTAAAAGTAGAAGGGGGGGGGGGGGCAAAAAAAGACCCTCACACAGCCAAAGTACATGAAACAGTGACAAGAAAGGGGTTGGTTCTGGAAAGTGCACAAGCCCATAGCAAGGAAAGGGAAGGGCAGCGAGGGAAAAGAGAGCAGGATACCACTTGGGCAGACTGAGTGACAATGAAAAGCTAAGGAAGCGAAAAGATGTGTAGTTGCAGCCTGTCCCTAGGGAACACGGACATGCATTCAGGAAACGAGTTATTAATTTAAGTCTCTGATGTGCGTGGTGTGCTTAGCCTATCACAGCAGTAACATGTGCCTGGCTTCTGTGCAGTGCTCTCCAACATGGAAAAACTCATTAACAACACTCATACTCTTCCTAATCCTCTGACTCTACTCTCCTTTGGGGCTGCCGGACTGCATAATTTTTGATTGAAGAAATGAATATGTTCAGCTATATGTTCCGGAAAGCAAGACATTTTTTTTCAGAAGTAAAGTGATAGCAATAAATATAATACCTTCCTTATATCACAGGTTTTAAAAGGGGATTACAATTTTGTAGGACTGTTGTGGTTTAACCCCAGCTGACAACTAAGCACCACACAGCTGCTCGCTCACTCACCACCTTGTGGTATTGGGGAGAGAATCAGAAGTGTAAAAGTAAGAAAACATGTGTTGAGATAAGAACAGTTTAATAATTGAAATAAAACATAGTAATAATAGTAAAATGTAATAAAAAGGAAAATGACAAAAAGAGAGAGAAATAAAACCCAAGAAAAACAAATGATGCAAATGAAAAAACACCAACCGACCGATGCCCATCCTCTTCCTGAGCAGAGAGCCCCAGGCCAAATTTCCCCTTAGTTTATATGATGAGAATGACATCATATGGTATAACACATCCCTTTGGCCAGTTTGGATCAGCTGCCCTGTATGTGTCCCCTCACAGCTTCTTGTGCACCCCGAGTCTAATTGCTGGCAGGGCAGTATGAGAAACTGAAAAGTCCTTAGTGTAAGCATTGCTCAGCAACAACTAAAACATCAGCATATTATCAACATTATTGTCATTCTCAACCCAAAACACAGTGCTATACCAGTTACTAGGAAAAAAATTAACTCTGTCCCAGATGAAACCAGGACAAGGACTAAGGGATGACCATCATCTGCCAGTCAAGAAGGAATATGAGGAGGTCAGCTGTACAAAAACCACTGCAAATAAAAATAGAAGTCACTTAGCAGTTTTAAGCATAAAATAAATACTGTGATCCTGAAAGCAAAATGAAGTTTATAAATACAACTTAATCAATTATGTGAGATAACTTGTTTCCAAAATTAAAATGATACCTGCACATTTTACATAATCTAAAAGAAAGTGAGATTTGATTATTCCCATCTTTCTTGGATATATATTTTTTTTCCAGCACAGGGTGGTTGTAAAAATGAACAGAATGTTCCTATTCCCTCTAACTTAAATGCTGATTTTTTTCTTCTTTAGTGTCTGAGAAATATCTTTAAAACAGAAGAATCAATTTACAAGTGATGAGAGTAAGCGAGACTTATTACACCATCAGTTTTAAGTCATCACTTCTTTTAAGGGTGATGTCTGCTTAAAATCAATGAAGAAGTGGTATGGAATATTTTAATATATGGCTCTTTGGATCTGGATTGGAGCTTTATGCAGAAAGGTCATTTAAACTGAGGCCATGCTGGGAAATTTATCTGTTGCTTTCAGTGGATATCAGCAATGTGTGATGCTGAACTGCATGAAACACCAAATGTGAAAAGTCTTGGGCCATATTCAGTGCCACTTCAGAGATCATAACTGAACATTACGTTGACTCTACTAAACAGATTTATGCAAGTTTGGTACAATTGCAGAGTTGTTAAAACCCAGAAAATCATCATTAATTAAAGACAACCAGTTTCGGGAACTAACCACAGTCAACTTTAACTTTGTATTTGTGAACTAGTTTTAAATGGCTGTTGGTTAAAAGGAGTTTCCATAACAAGGAAAATGAAGGGCAACAGCTTGGATCTGTGATTTTCCCATAGTTGAGTTCATGGTTAGCTAATTGTTGCTTGGTTTACGTGCTATTTTCTCCTAGAGAAATGAAGACTGCATCTTGCTATTGTTTAGACAGAATCACAGAATCATCTAGGTTGGAAAGGGACATGGAGATCATATAGTCCAACTGTTTGCCTAGCACAGTTCCCACCTACAGCATATCCTTAAGCGCTAAATTGACCCTACTGTTGAACACCTCCAGGGATGGGGACTCCACCACATCCCTGGGCAGCCCATTCCAACGCCTAACAACCCCTTCTGGAAAGAAATGCTTCCTAATATCCAGTCTGAACTTTCCCTGGCTTAACTTGAGGCCATTACCTCTTGTCCTGTCGCTTTCTACTAGGCTAAAGAGGCTCAAACCCAGCTCTCTGCAGCTTCCTTTAAGGTAGTTGTAGAGGGTGATAAGGTCTCCCCTCAGTCTCCTCTTCTCCAGACTAGACAACGCCAGTTCCCTCAGCTGCTCCTTGTATGACCTGTGCTCTAGACCCTTGACCAGTTTTGTAGCCCTTCTCTGGACATGTTTGAGTAACTCTATGCCCTTTTTGTAGTGAGGGGCCCAAAACTGAACACAGGAATTGAGGTGCGGCCTCACCAGCGCCAAGTACAGGGGCAAGATCACTTCCTTGTCCCTGCTGGCCACACTAATCCTGATACAAGCCAGGATGCCATTGGCCTTCTTGGCCACCTGAGCACACTGCTGGCTCCTGTTCAGCCGGCTGTCAATCAGCACCCCCAGGTCCCTCTCTGACTGGCAGCTCTCCAGCCACTCCTCCCCAAGCCTGTAGCGCTGCTGGGGGTTGTTGTGGCCCAAGGGTAGACCCCGGCATTTGGCCTTATTGAAGCTCCTGCAGTTGGCCGCAGCCCATTGCTCCAGTCTATCCAGATCTCTCTGTAGAGCCTCCGTGGTTCATCAAAGGCTACTAAATATTTTTCAGCTCATTGCAGAATGTGAACCTCTGAACAGGTTTTAATAGGAATAGAAAGTGGTGGTAGGATGGTATGGAAAAAGAGTAAGATAGGCACTTTCAAAAATCACACATATATGTACACACACCCCATATAACTTACAGAGATTGCAACTCACCTTGTTTAAAATATTTGTAAAGTTATTTTTTAAATACCACGTTATTACAAATAAATATTTTATACTGTATTTCTTGAAACAGAATATGCTTATTTTCTTCCCTTCCTGTTCTGAATGTGGTTTGAAGATATTCTGGAGGAAGGATGAGGTAAGAAAGGGAATATGTCTCTACCTCTTCACATGAGCAATTCCAGTGAGAGAGAGAGGAGACAGGACCATTAACATGGCTGATGACTGCCCAGTGTTGATGAGTATTACTGAATCTTTCATAAACTGCATGTTTCAAGAAAGATTTAGATAAATATTTTAATACTATGAACACTTAAAATTTAGATTACAGAATGCAGTTATTACAGGACTCATTCTAACTGTGCATCTTTAGTTGATTTATTTGTTATCTTAAAAGAAGTAAGAGAAATCAAATCCACTGTGCAATTTTGATGTAATTGGGATATTCTCATGATTATGAGGGTTTTAACTGTGTTACTGGAATATCTATTGAACCTCTAAAATATGACTCTGCCTCTGCTAGAAGAGGACATTGAAGTTCATGATCATATCATCAAAGGTCCTTTCATGACAAATTATGTCCTAAGTCTTTACCATAGATGAGTAAGAGTAAAGCCAGTGCAGCACCTTTTGTGCCTGATTTTTTTCATACTGTGCTAATAATGTAATAGAGGAAGTGCAGGTTATCAACTTCTGCCAGATGAAAACATAGGATATGAATGATACAATAGCAGATATGAGGACTGGGGACAATGAAGACTGAAGGACACTGTGGGACAGTGTTAAGATATAACCATAAATGTCAGAAGGCCAGGAGAAAATGAAAAAAATAACCAAATCAAATACTTGTAAATAAATAAACCAACATCTAGGAATCTCTTAGAGAATGACCATATTTAAGTTGTAGTAATCAACTCTTTCACACACAAAAAGAACAGGAAATTAATATGTTGCAGAAAAACACATGCAAAATGGAAAGAAAGCCTTCACTTGAAATGAATATGCCTAAGGAAGTATGCTGATTGCTCAAGTTCATAGAAAGAACTGAATAATCTCTGGAATGTTCTATATTTATTTTAAAGGAACATTTCACAGAAAACAGGATTTCCAGTTCAGTGAGAACTTGATCAGTTTGAAATCTCAAGATGCATATTTCAATTGAAAGCAATTTTCATTAGATCACTGTATAAATTTGAATTAACTACCTTTGCAACTAATTCACATAAACGTAAATATCATGCCCGTGTTTACATGAGGGGAAACATGGATTCACAGACTTCTAAGATTTGAAATTTTCCAGGAGAAAATGAGCATCCAGGCAAACAGTGCTTCAGGTAACTCCTGATAGATGTCTTTCCTTATTAAAGCTTTTCAAAAATAAGAGAAAGTCATACTTAAAAGGTTTAACAATACTAATAGAAGTGATTTTGTATGTATTGACAAAGAAAATGCAAAAATCAACACACTGTTTCCTGTTAAGTTCTGACCTTAAAAACATTTGACAAAAAAAGAGAAAAGAATAGAAAAGCACTCAACACTAGCATTTTCACTGACTGGTTTAAAAAAAAAGTAATATGATAAATACCAAATTTACTTGCTAACTAACTCAAGATTGCTTGCTCTATGAGATTTAACTGAAGGCACCGCAATAAGATCAACTGCTATTTAATCTTCTCATATTCCTCAAAACTTTTCTGTAAACCATTCAGAGATTGTGTGTAACTCAGAAAATTTTTTTCAGTTTCATCTTTCTAGAAAACTCTTTTACATTTCTATCTGTAACATAATTCATTGCACTAGTATATTAGCTTGACAGATTGGACATAATTTGTGACTACTCTCCAGATATCAAAACAATAAAAGCTGTTAGAGCTTTCCACATTGAATAAACAGCACAGCTTATCCTATTGACACCACTAGATGTTTTTCTAAATGAATGTAATTCTACACAAGCTAATTTGTTTCACTCTAATTTGTTTATGTACAAGCTATTCTGTAGGCATTTTAACACTGTGATGTCACTCAGGACAAAGCAATTAATTCAGTAAAAGATGGTCTCACTCAACCATTTTCCAGTGAAATGCTGCTGGACCTGCTGTGGGAGGATGACAGATATGGCATCTGCTCCACTGATGTTCAGGTGATCTCTCCAAGTCTGTCATCTGGCAGTTCACTGTCTGAATACTCACTTTACAGCCCTTTGCAGGAATTGAGTCATTGGTTGAAGAGGCATCTAAGAGCAGAGACAAACAACTGTGAGCAGCAGCAGGTCTGAAATGTTTGTGAGCAGAATGAAGTTATTGTCCTGGTGCACTCTGAAGATGCAAGTGCAATGCACTTGACCAATGTAGCCTGTTTCACTGTGTATTATGAAGTGTTGTTCATCCTTGTGCTTTTACATAAACACTGGCTTTATGGAGGAAGGAATTGGTTGAACAATAAAGATATTTTGGGAGCCTTGTGGAAGACATTGTATTTGAGGAGTCAGTGATGTAGAGAAGGCCATGTCTGCTCTACTGGAGCTCTCTATTCTTATACATAGAATATAAGCTCCATTAAAAAAAAAAACAAAAAAAAACCCAAAACTAAAATGACTCTATGTATTATAGTGCTTTAAGAGCACTATTATAATATAATAATGGTATCTGTTTGTCTTTGTTTCCCTGGTGCTGCAAATGAATCTCTGTGATTTTTGGCTTTTCGCTATTTGAGGCATATGCTTGATGTTGAATGATGAGAGAAAAGGTAATTAGACAGAATAACTTCATTTGGTAACAGTTTACACTGGTGAAATTAATGACAATTTACTGATAAAAGCCTGAGGACATAACCTCAGAGGCTATAACATCTGGAAACAGGTTGATGACTGCAAAATACAAATTCTAGAAATCTGACATCCCAAGTCCATTATGTATTTATATTGACTAGAGAATTTGGAAAATTAGTGCTGTAAATTATTATACATTTATTTCCCTAGTACTCTGGAAGACATGAATAAACATTTTAGCATCAATATTAATACTGATCTTTTACTAACGATAGTCTCAAAGCTTAAAAGTAAGGAAAATCTGCATTTTTATGGCTTGAAGTGAACAGAATCATCAGTTGTAAAAGTAAAAAACAATCTCTTTAAATGCATAATCTTTCCTCAGAAGTCATTCCAGTCTTCAGACATAGTTGATAAAAGTCCATCTTCAGTCTCAGTTATATCTAGTCTGTTCTGAATTCGTGGTTGATATGGATAAAACATGATAAAGATTTAAAAAAAACAAAAACCAACCACAAAACACAGTGTATACATGTTAAATATAATTAATATGTAGTCAGCTTGAAGAATGTCCTTAGTCTTTCAGAGAAATCACATGACAAAGTGAATAACTTAATTTACTGGCATAAGTAGGCAGTGATGGAGGAAGATGCAGTACTGTAATACAATGCCAAGATAAAAATTACTGTTGCACACACTAAATCCTAAATTTAGTGTGCGTAACAGTTGCAGATCTCTACAAGATGGCTGATTATTGCTTGCATAATTCTGATTTTAATGAAATTCTCTGTGGAATTTTGGGGGGTTTGTTTGTGTCCCCATTGTTATATTTATTTCAGTTTTGTTAGACGTGTCTGTATGATGTTCTTGGTACATCAACAAACAATTTATGCAGAAGTACATAGGCTGCACCAACTAATACCTTGGGATATCTCCCTTCTTCAACTCTCCAGCATGAATTTCCCATCCCTTCTCCCACTTCCTCAGTCTTAAAAAAAAATACTAGCAAATAAAAGACCCACCCTCTAGGAGATTCAATCAGCTGAGCAAAATACATTTGACATACATTTATTTCAAGCCAGCAAGGACATTACCTCATCAGGTAATGACATGCAAGAGCAAGTATTAGATGAAAGAGGGTGTTTTTGCTATCTCCAGGGTATTTTATCAAAACAAGGAAGGTCTACCAATGAAGTATAAGTTTTAAAAAGACTAACAGTATTTTCGGAGGAAACATGTATTGGAAGTGAATGGAAATTTATTGGGACATGAAGCCATGGTTTTCAATTGGCCATTAAGACAAATTGAAACTACTGCAAACCGCACAGTGGAGATATAATAAAGTATGGTTGAGTGAGCAAGTAATTATATTTTACATCCTGCAATGATGAAATGTGCTTGCAGTGTTATGCTAGAATGACTCCGTAGTAAACTATGATCATCTGTGGAGGTACCAGTTGCCTGGATAAATGTTCATAAAGGATCTTTGGCCAGTGTGGCCTATTTATTCATTACATGAAGCAAGTACTTCTGGAGTTGATGAAGATACTAATGTGTAATGATTCCATTTTATAAACGAGGTTAGATAACACAGACAAAACCTCTAAGTTTTGAATAGTGGTATCTCCTGGGTCACCTACTTTTTTAAAGGTTTCTGGACAGTTTGTCAAAACTTTCATAGAATTAGAGAATGGCTGATGCTGGAAGTGATTTCTGAGGTCATCTGCTCCAACATCCCTGCTCAAGGGCCCCTGTTCGCTCAGATCCTGTTGCCCAGGACCATGACAGAAGGCTATTTAATATCTCCAAGGATGGAGACTCCACAACCTCTCTGGGCAACCTGTGGCAGTGCTTGCTCACCCTCACAGTAAAAAAGTGTTTCCTTGTGTTCAGACAGGAAGTCCTGTGTTTCATTTGGAATCCATTGCCTCTGGTCCTGACACTGGGCACCACTGAAAAGAGCCTGGTTCCCTCTCCTTCATTCCTTCCCATCAAGTATTTATACATAATGACAAGGTCCCCCTGAGCTTTCGCTTTTCCAGGCTGAACAGTCTCAGGTCTCTCAGCCTTTCCTCATGTGTCAGATGCTCCAGTCCCTTAATTACTTTTGTGGCTGTTAGTTGGACTATATCCAGTATATTCATGTCTCTCTTGTACTGAGCCCACAATTGGACACAGTACTCCAGGTGTGGCCTCATCAGTGCTGAAAAAAAGGGGAGGGATAGTATCCCTCTACCTGCTGGCAACACTTTGCCTAAAGCAGCCCGGGATAGCCTTTGCCTTCTTTGCAGCAAGGGAATGTTCCTTCTTATTTATGTCAATATTCACAGAAGTACTTGTCTGTCATATTTTCTACAGGCAATTCAAATTAGGTTCTGCATCCCTGGTGATGAATCCAGTATCAATTTGTCACATGTAGGCTCCTCCTACTGAATGTTGGATATGATGGTGCATTAAACAAGAGTTTTTCCACTGTCCTTGTATGCAATTTTGTCCAAGATTCTGTCAACAGAATGGAAGGTTGTTTTCATGGTACCGGAAGCATCTTCCAAGGATCAGAATAAAATTCACTGAGTGCTTCTACAAACAGAAGTTGATTACCTGCTGAAAAGAGCATAGAGATTTACCCATTTGTTTATAATCAACAAGATTTTATTAGCAGAAGCAGATTAAGGCCAGTACTGAGTAGTATGTTTGATAGTATCACACCAACATTATTTAAATGATAATTATTACTAGGTTCTTTCAAGGACAGAATATCTTTTATGAATGGTGATTGTCACAGTAAAAAACTAGGAGCAAAATAACTCTAAAATTCTTTGTCATGCCCTCATGTTTCTGTATCATAAATCAGAACGCAAAGTCATTGGTGGTTTGGGTTACTGGAATCAAATTTTGGGACTTTTCTCCACTCCTAGTAAAGGCCATCTGGACTCAATCTGCCCATACATGAGAATAAAGCGTGCTTCCAGACTTGTTTCTTGGGCAAGGGCACTGTGCAAACCATAGGTATAGAGTGAAGACAAGATAAACTGTCAACATTATGGAACTCCAATATCTTTCAGGAAAGGATGACTGTGATCTACTGCATTGTAAGGGAACAGAACTACCGACAGAACAGAACTATTTGACAAAAGTGAATATAAATCCAGTTTCCCTTAAAGCTGTGTTGGTTTTGCTAAACTAATATTTTTAGGCTCTTCCACTTGACAAAAAACATAATAAATTTTTCTAAAGAAGTAAAATATAGATTTTATTTTTTTTTAATATCACACTAATATTTTAAATCACCTGAAACTCAATACAGAATCCCTCCTTTTCAGTAAAGAAGAGATTGCTGGTTTCTTTTAGAGATGTGAATTATCAATTCTTCAAACACATTACATTTCTTGTTGCTGCTCTCTCTTCCTCACTTTTTTTAAAAAAAAAATCAAACATAAGTATGCTCTCATTCTTTGTTCTGAGGCTTCTCTAGTGAAAAATACGTAAGAGTAAGCACATCATGATGTTTTAGAAAAAAATTCATTTATTTGGGGGGATAGAAAAGAGCATCGTATGCTTTAAGAATTAGAGGCCATATACTTCTATTTAGAAAGCTTTATTTTTTAATTAATTAAAAATATAGCTGAAAAAATTGGGTTTTAGTATCTCTTCAACAAGACTTAAATATATGATGACTTAATTTAAAGGGGAATATTCTAGTTTTCAGTAAATTTTCAATTATAATTTCTTGCTGTATACAAAATTGCAAACACAAAATGTACTACACCAAATATTCAGAACTTCTGTCATTTTCTTTGCAATGTTTCATTTCATATGCAATTTTCAACCTGTTTTTGTTTGTTGCTCAAAATTCAACAAAATCATGTTCACATAATTTCCCATAAAATACCCAGTACTGATTTTCAGTGAATCCTTTGGAAACTAGAGCTTGAACAGGTAGAGAATACAGCCCTGAACTAAGATCACATGTAGTGCCAAGCCAGATCTGAGAAAAGAAAGACAAGGTCAGGTCAGAGAGGACACCGATGAAGTCACACAGCTGAAGGGTTTTCTTTTGTGGCTGGTGGCTCTGACTAAATCTTGACTAGAATGTAGTAGCCATTTTATTTTTTTAGAAAATATTTTAAATTAAAGTAAAATAAATAGTCAGGTCTGAAGTTAGACATAACACCCTTCTTTATATGATACTTTTATCTTGCATGCAAAACCTTTTGTGACTTTTACGGAAGCTCTCAAATAAACAACTAACCACCAAAAATAAAAAATTATTATTAACACAGTTAACTAGCTCTCCGTAAATTACAGGTTTGAATGTCTGTAAGAGGAGAACAGAACAACTTTCTAGGGTTCAATGGCAACCCAAAACACTTAACAGAGAACTCTATAGGGTTTAACGGCAACCCAAAATGCAGAACAAAGCCCCACTCCCTGGGGTTTAACAGCAACCCAAACCGCTTTATCACTCACCCAGCAAGTGAGGCTTCTCAACCTCTAGGACCTGCTCAGGGCAGCGTCCCTACCCAAGGCCCCTCAAGGAGTTTCCTTGGGCAGCGTCCTGACCTAAGGGGAGAGTCCTCAACCACAGTGGGCTGCTCCAGGGGTCGAGCTCAAAATGGCTCCCCTGCGGGACTCCATTTATAATCAGGCCAAATCTGACCTGTAGTCAATAGCGGCTCCCATTGACTAAAGGCCCCAACTACCACAATGCCCTGAGAACAAAGCCAGCCCGGAGATGCTACACTTCAGCAGGCAAGAAGCCCTGTTTTCATTGGGTGAGAACACCTGCCATAGTGACTAGCTACAGACTATTTCCGTGACAGTGTCACAAGTACCTAGCGTTACCCTTTCAGATCCCTCAGCTGCCATGTGGAAACAGAACATCTGAGTTCAGGTTTCTCTTTCCTTCCAGCGCATGCTATCAGGATGATCAGTCATGCTAAGAATGCTATAGACCTGCTATAGACCTCCCAACCAAAGTGGTGAGGTGGGTGAAGCTTTCTGTAAACAGTTGGGAGAAATATCACAGTCACTTGCAATTGTTCTTGTGGGGAACTTTAACCTCCCAGATATCTGCTGGGATCACAACACAGCAGAGAAGGAACAGTCCAGGAGGTTCCTGGAATGTGTGGAGGATAACTTTCTCACACAGCTGGTGAGTGAGCTGACCAGGGAAGGTGCCCTCCTGGACCTGCTTCTTGTGAACAGGGAAGAGCTTGTAGGGGAAGTAAAGGTTGGACACGGTCTGGGGTGCAGTGATCATGGGATGATCGAATTTTTCATCCTTGGAGAAACAAAGAGAAGGGTTAGTAAAACTCTCACCTTAGACTTCCGCAGGGCTAACTTCGACCTGTTCAAAAGACTGATTAACTAAATACTGTGGGAGGCTGCCCTGAAGGATGTGGGAGTCCAGGAATGCTGGACGTACTTCAAGAGAGAAGTCTTAAAGGCACAGGAGAAGGCTGGACCCACGTGCCGGAAAACAAGCAGATGGGGAGGGAGACCGTCCTGGCTAGACAGGGACCTTTGGCTGGATCTCAAGAACAAAAGGAGAATCTATGACCTTTGGAAGAGGGGGCAGGTCTCTCATGAAGACTATAAGGATGTAGTGAAGTTACGCAGGGAGAACATCAGGAGAGCTAAAGCACAGCTAGAGCTCAACTTGGCTACACCTGTTAAGGATAACAAAAAATGTCTCTATAAATAGAAAGCGAAAGGAGGATTAGGGAAAATCTCCCTCCTTTACTGGATGCAGAGGGAAACATGGTAACTAAGGATGAGGAAAAGGCTGAGGTGCTCAATGCCTACTTTGCCTCAGTCTTTAGCAGTGGAACTGGCTGTTCCCTGGACACCCAGCCTCAGGAGCTGGGAGATGGGGAGGGGAAGCAGATTGAGATCAGCACAGTTGAAGAGGAGGTGGTCAGAGACCTGCTGCACCACTTGGATGCACACAAGTCTGTGGAACCGGATGGGTTACACACAAGGGTGCTGACAGAGTTGGCAGATGTGCTCACCAAGCTGCTGTCCATGATTTACCTGAAGTCATGGCTAACTGGGGAGGTCCCATTGGACTGGAGGGTGGCAAATGTGACACCCATCTACAAGAAAGGCAGAAAGGACAATCCAGGAAACTATAGACCTGTCAGTCGGACCTCGGTGCCATGGAAGGTCATGGAGCAGGTCACTGTGGGTGCCATTAATAGTCATATAATGGAAAATCAGGGGATCAGGCCTAGTCAGCATGGGTTTATGAAAGGCAGGTCCTGACTGATAAACCTGATCTCCTTCTACGACAAGGATACCTGCTTATTGGATGAGGGAAAGGCTGTGGATGTTGTTTACCTTGACTTTAGCAAGGCCTTTGACACCATTTCCCACAGCATCCTCCTGGCAAACCTGGCTGCTTGCGGCTTAGACGGGAACACGCTTCATTGGGTAAAAAACTGGCTGGGTGGCCAGGCCTAAAGAGTTGTGAACGGAGTTAAATCTGGTTGGTGGACAGTCACGAGTGGTGTCCCCCAGGGCTCGGTTTTGGGGCCACTGCTGTTTAACATCTTCACTGATGATCTAGACGAGGGGATCAAGTGCACCCTCAGTCAGTTTGCAGATGACACCAAGTTGGGTGGGAGTGTTGATCTGCTCGAGGGTAGGGAGGCTCTGCAGAGAGACCTGGACAGGCTGGAGCCATGGTCTGAGGCCAACTGCAGGAGTTTCCATAAGGCCAAATGCCGGGGGCTGCCCTTGGGCCACAACAACCCGCAGCAGCGCTACAGGCTTGGGGAGGAGTGGCTGGAGAGCTGCCAGTCAGAGAGGGACCTGGGGGTGCTGACTGACAGCTGGCTGAACAGGAGCCAGCAGTGTGCCCAGGTGGCCAAGAAGGCCAATGGCATCCTGGCTTGTGTCAGCAATAGCGTGGCCAGCAGGGACAGGGAAGGGATCTGACCCCTGTACTCGGCGCTGGTGAGGCCGCACCTCGATTCCTGTGTTCAGTTTTGGGCCCCTCACTACAAAAAAGGACATTGAATGACTCGAGCGTGTCCAGAGAAGGGCAACGAAGCTGGTGAAGGGTCTGGAGCACAGGTCATACGAGGAGCGGCTGAGGGAACTGGGGGTGTTTAGTCTGGAGAAGAGGAGGCTGAGGGGAGACCTCATCGCCCTCTACAGCTACCTGAAAGGAGGTTGCAGAGAGATGGGGATGAGTCTCTTTAACCAAGTAATGAGTGATAGGGCAAGAGGGAATGTCCTCAAGTTGCACCAGGGAAGGTTTAGACTGGATATTAGGAAGCATTTCTTTCCAGAAGGGGTTGTTAGGCATTGGAATGGGCTGCCCAGGGAGGTGGTGAAGTCCCTATCCCTGGAGGTGTTTAAGAGTCAGGTTGACATAGCACTGAGGGATATGGTGTAGTTGGGAACTGTCAGTGTTAGGTTAATGGTTGGACTGGATGATCTTCAAGGTCTTTTCCAATCTAGATGATTCTGTGATTCACAGAACAGCAGATTTTACTGGGTTTCTCTTATCCAGTCTACCTCATTACCTCTTAGGCCCTGGAAAGCAGAACTGGTACTATCCTCCTGCAGGCCAGGAACAAGTCCCCTTCCCAGTTTTACCGCTTTACTGGCTTACGTATAATTTAAAGAGAACTCTACCAATTAAAATATTTCTCAGTGTTACAGTGATATCAGTCACAGTTGCTATTAATATACTCATGATGGTAACAAAGGAATTGTAAGAACTGACTTCTTCTATGTTTCTCAAGAAGTGAAAACCATACTTTCTAATCCCAAATACCCAAAGTTAAATGCTGAACTCATAAATGTCCTAGCTGTCAAAAATCTGAAACATCTCAACCCTCACTGAACTCGGAAAAGATACCTTTATTGTGATTTATAGAATTCAGTCCAGAAATACACAAAATTATCTCAGCTGCAAACTGCATCTTTGTTTGGAAGACAAAGAATACATAGAAAAATAACTGCTATAATTATGCATACTTTTAAAATTTGAATTCCTTGTTGTTTTTGTAAGGAATTTCACCAAACCTATTCATGCACGGACTGCAAGGTGTACTTCAGAAAAGAAGGAATAAAAGAGACAGGTTTTATAATCATGTTCAATTCTGGCCCTTAATCTCCCCTTGAAGAATAATAATTTTTTTCTTTTTTTTTTTACTTTTTTTTTTTTTTTTTTTCACTCTGAGGTAGCTAAACATTGGAATGGATGTCCATATAATTTGTGGAATTCCCATCTCTGGACATCTTCAAAACTTGAGGCCCTGATCAGCATGACCAAATGCTGATGTTGAATGTAACTTCATGACTGGCATTGTCCCAGCTGGGACTTCAGGACTTGGACTTTGGAGGCTGTACCAGATAACTTCTGGAAATCCCATCTAGTCTAAATTATTATATGATTTGACTGCAAATTTTAGGTAAAATATCAATCTCACTCTGGGTGTATTTCGTTTTTTAAAGAAAAGGTAGTTCTGAAAAGTTTTTTGCTAATTGTATGTCTTTTTTTGATGCTGCTATCAGGGTCTATGCTTGCTGATCAACAGACTTCTATGTGCACCTTACACACGTTTAGTCTTGATCTAGATCTTTACCTGAGGACAGGGCTGATTCAGTTTTGATAAAGTAGAACTTGAGATAGTGTCTTATAACTTAAACCAACTTTCTGACACTTTATCATACAATCATAGAATCATAGAATGATTTGTGTTGGAACAGACCTTTAAATGACATCTGACATTAAATGCATTCTAATCAAAAGCTATCTAGCACTAGCACCCACCTACTCAGTACAAATGTCACTCTTAAGAGACATTTTATACATAACTTTTTTAATACACAAAACTTTCCGTATTGTTTTATAGCAAGTAAACTCACAAAACTGTAATAGAGCATATGTGCCCTGTGAGGATCCAAGAAAATAATTGACTTTGCTCTGTGGGTAAAAGCATGCAAATGCTTAGCTTCAGCTCAGGATTATATTACCAGACAAAAGACGTAAACAGGGATTCCGCCAGTAACAATGGGTAGTTGAAAATGCCTACTGAATGTAGCATTAGAGAAATAGAATCCTTCTGGGTTCAATAGCTATAAAATTGAAATACAACAGCACCCACACTCATTAGGGCTGTTGTCTTTGGCTGGGGACTTTCCATGATATAAAATAGATAACAAAAATCTTTAAAAGACAGTTGAAACAGTTCTAAGTCTTGATTATTCTGTGTTTCTGAGAAATCTAAATCAGTTTAAGAAAACAGAGTGTATAGGAATTTTTCTTAAAACAAAAGGGCTTTTTTTCTCAGACCAGAAGTGCCTCTGGGAATCACCTTCCTAAAATAAAAGTGTTTCACTTAATGATTTTGACCTTTTACAGATTTAGTTTCTACTTACATACATTCAAAGACTTCTCCATGCTTGGGCTGATACAGTGGAGACCTGCCTAGCACATGCTCTCTGTACCCTTTATGCAACTGAGATTAACAAATGCACAGTATGATGGAAAGTCTGGTTTCATTAGTGGGAAGAAAATAAGGCCATCACACAGATCTTCACTATAAATTTTACAACATGTTTTGAGTATCACAGTCATTCTAAAATTGTCATATGCCAAATGGTTACTTCCCTAAATTATCCTGACTGAGATTTGCTGGAATTCCTATGCCAAGATATGCGGAAACATCCCATTTAAAGTAGATTTTCTAAAATCTGAGTTATTTTCAGAATAATTTTGCATCTACAATTGTCTTTTTGAAAGTGTCTTATTTAGAATGGAGAGAAGAGGTAATGCGTCATCACTGGAATCACCAGATTATTTAATAGATAATTCGAAGTGAAAAGCAAACAATTTGGGAATCATTAGTTTTAAGAACCAAATAAAATTTTTACCTCACTGATAACCACAGTTGTACATAGCAGGTATCATTCTCTAATCTAAAATGGGCATTAAAGAAAACTTTTTAGAAAATAATTTAAACTATTCTGAAGGTGTTTTTTTATTGGTATAACCTAATTTTTTCAAGTCTTAAACACTTCAGTTACATGCACTCAGAGATCTAAAAGGATTTTTGTAATCTAATGCCAAACAAAAATTTTTGCAGCTTTTAAAGTGTTAAACATCCAGGATTGCTTCAGCTGAAACAATTTTTGTTATTTTTGCCCTCCCAGATCATCAAGTAGTCACTCCTGGATCAGGAAAACTTCATCTCTTTCAGATATGTGTCCAATGTGCTTCAGTTTTCCAAGCTTCTCTTTTGCACAGATCTTCTAAGATGCCCTAACCGGACATCAGGGAGCTCAGATTCTCTGTCTTAGAGCTCTGTCAACAG
Organism: Athene noctua; assembly: GCF_965140245.1. Classification (NCBI taxonomy): domain Eukaryota; kingdom Metazoa; phylum Chordata; class Aves; order Strigiformes; family Strigidae; genus Athene; species Athene noctua. The sequence continues at coordinate 68,102,368 of NC_134037.1, read as the reverse complement.
CATGCCAACAGTAGTTCTCTGTTCAGCTGCTATCAGGTTGAACATGTCATCACCGAGCTCTGTCAGCCTTGCCTTGGATAATTTAACATCTTTCCTCCACCTAACTGCTAATCTTTGAAAGAATAATTTGGCTGAATATGACCAAAATTACTTAAACTATTATAACTGGTTTGCTTACAGACAGCATGATAACACATTTTCCTTATGAAACCAGGCCAAAACCAGATTAAAATTCTATTTTCTTTGACAGGGATTTTTATCTTATTCTGCTCTTACTGGTATTGGCACTGTGTCATTTGAATCATCATGATTCCATAACTTTGAATTAGAGAACATCAAGATGGGGTATATCTCATAACAGAGCATGTCTTTGTACATTTATCTGCAGGTAAATCTGCGAAAAAGAATGACCCACTCAACTAATAACTTATCAACCTAAAAAAAAGCTCCTTTAGCTTAAATAAAAACTTTTCTAACTTAAATAACAATTATTGGTGTTGGAATGCATTCTCCTAACCATACAACATTAAATTCAAAACTCATCACAGTGATTGAAAGTAGTAAGTACTTTTTTTTTTTTTTACATATATGCATTGCCTTTTTTTTAATTTGGATGCTTGTTGTCTGCACCTAATTAGTTAGTCACATGAACAAGAAACATCTGGCATGTGATCTAACGAGATGATGCAAAATAGTTTGGATTAAAATACCATTTAAATGAGGTTGAGCTATTTCTCATTATAAAATGCTAGGGACAGCTTGTTACTGAAAGTACATTGAGTAACCTTCTGTTGTCTGATGGCTCTTGGGACAAGATTTATCCAGGCTCATCAAAAAATGTCTGGACATCCTTTATTTTTGCCCACCTATAGGAGAGAAGATGGGGGAAACGAGGAAATAAGTTAGCATAGAGCATATGAGCAGGTAGCACTCTTTCACAAAAGGACATATTTCTTTTCCAAGCAATGCAAAGAAGCAGAAGCATCCCCGGTTACAGAAATATCTACACTCAGCTTGAGCCTTTTAAAATGAGAGTGGATTCTGTCACAATCCCAGGCAGAAAGTTAATTTTATTAATTTGTAATAAACTATATGGTTTTGGCATTAAATCCAAGTTTTTAAAAAAGAGATTTTATATATAGACATACATTCCATTTCATGGAATTCAAGAGAATATTAAAGTGCCTGAATAGACTCACAATGAAAGTTAGAAGCTTACACCTTTTTATCCATATTCTTAGTTGCAGAGACGTATTTAAACGGGTAAGAAACATGAGAGTAGAATGCAAATACATCTTAAGTGCATTGTGATCATCAGGTTATTAACTTAAAACCCAAATTCGGTATGCATGACTGAGACAGAAGGGGAAAAATTTTTTCCCATGTAAAATACAGTCCTATAAGACAATGATATTGTTTATATTATTATTATTATCCATAAGGACAATAAAACAGGAAATTGGTGCTACAATTCTGTCTGGTGCTGCAGTTAGGTCTAGTGGCTGTTTTATTTTGAAATCCAATTTAATTTATAGTACTTTTTAATTTACAGCATTGTGGCAGATAAAACATAGATCTAAGATAATGTCAGTGATTCTGACAACAGGATTCTGAATTTGGATACTTGCTATATTCAGTTATAACTGAATTACAGACAAAGTGAACTGACAAATCTGTAAAGTTAGTTTTGTTTTGGCATATTGTTTATAGAAGTGATAACAAAGTTGTTAGGGCAGAATGGGAAGCTATTGCACTCAGTCATATCGTTATTTTTAAGTAACAGTATCAAAGAAAGGAAACACTAAAAAAGAAGAAAAAGAAAATGTTTTCTATTAACCTTCTGTACTGTGCACAGCAGGTGAAGTGGGAAAGGGAGGTATAGAAGGACTTCTTAGCACATCTGGAGGAAAACATAATGTATCTGGAAGGAGGAAAATTCAGAATATATGTCCACTTTGCCTGCCTATAGGGCCAAACAACTCATTCTGCTTGTGGACAGGCCAGTGAGTGAAAAAACCCAGTATTTTTTCACAGGTTACTTATGTGTTAAAGAGAAAACATGTTGTAGAGGAAGAACATTTTGATTCCTAGGCTAAGAAAACTAAACATAAATAATCTGTTTGAGGATAAAATGATAGTGTGCTCCTCACTCTTATTTTTCTTTGAAATTTCTTGAGGAACTGATGTAGAGTAAATCTGTATTGAAATTATTGATGCTCATTGCTCCTTTTTTTTTTTTTTTTTTTCCTTCCTGCTAGATAAGTACACTCTGAGTGAAGAAATATGGGACTATTTTATTTCTTTAAGTTTTAGAATAGATTACAGTGCTCTTCAGATATTCTAGATTTATGGCTGTGAAGCCTAAAATCCTCATTTTATTCACTTTACAGTCCCAGTATCAGAAAAATCAAGAGGTGCATTCACATTTTTTTTCCTAGAAGTGACCTAGAGGAACATGTTTAATGAAAGCAAAAGGAATAGATCAAGCTTTATGTTCATGCAATCTTCTGTATTTGTGTTGAAGCTGTAAACATGTCTGTTATTTCTTTGTGGGTTTTGGACATCATTCCTAAAGAAAATCAATTGGCATTCCCTTCACACAGTCAGACAAGCTTTGAAAGAGTGTGTATACTTGCAGTAACATATTTCTAACTGTGAAAATATAAAATATTTATTATGAGTAATTCTGAGTTGTTTTCAGACCCCAGAAGTGAGAAGCTCTGCTAATAAATACCAGGTAGATCATTCTCAGAAAGTTTTCATTCAGGATGTGAAGTATACTGTAAAATATACTAGAGATGATTATTTAGTATTCAGCCATTCAGAGTTAAAAATGTCTAATTGCTAATTCAAAAATATAATCTATTTGAATCCAACTAAATGACTAATCCTTCATACATGTTTTCTAGTTGCTTCTATATTTGTTTCCATTCCCATCTTGAAAGTGAAGCAAGCACATGGCAGCAACCCCCATTTGGTGTGCCAGCATCACCTGCTGGATTCCTCCATTCACATCAATTCTCATCTGCACTTGGGCTATCCTCTTTAGAAGCAGAATGAAATAAATGTCTTATAGGCTCATCTTCAGTGAGCCATCGGTGCCTTTGAGTGTCCTCTCTAACAAAGCAATCATTCATGCAATTTTAAAGTTAGCTGCTCTTTCCCTTATAGAGCTGCACATTTATTATTTCTTCTTATGAGATATGGCTTTAATGGGTGTCAAACTAGAAGGTATTTTGCATGGATTTTCTGCATTGATTTAAACTGCAGAGCTGGAATAATTGTGTTCCACATGCAGATAGGAAATGTGTTCAAAAAGCAGCTCTGGCTAATATATCGGTAAACTATCTCAACAACCTGTACTAAGGAAAATATATATTAAAAGTCCGTCAATCCCAGAGTACATTTTCACTAATAAGTGTATCTTCCAACAGTCTTTTTAGGATAATTTTCTTTCTTCTACTGAATACATTGGACATGTAAACCATTTAATAAATTATTTTAAATGTAAGCCATTTAATAAAAGGACTGCAAATATCAAGGACTCATATTTCTCAGGAGACCATAGTGAGTTATATATGGTGAAGAAACATTCAGTTTATATATGGGTTAAGAGTTATGAACCATCAATTTATAGTACAAATTATTCATTTACTCTCTCAGTAACTTTGTATTACTATGAGTTGCTGAATATTTCTTATGTTCAGAGATTTTAAAAATGGACCAGATGCCATCAGAGTTGCTTTCTAAAAACAAGAAGGCAACTAAAACTAAGTTTCTGTGACACAAGGTATAGATAGAAAAGTTCATAATACACACAACAGGTTATATAGACAGAGACAGATATCTTTTTAATTATTTTAATTTGCTATCTTTCAAAAATGTTAGCCTGTTCCAAAGAAAGGACACCAGATATTCTTCACTATCAATCTCGGCTGGACTTTACCCATTACAAATTTCCAAGTCTTGTTCTTTAAAGAATTTTTGTCTAAATACTGATCTAACTCTACTTGCTTAGCCAAACAGATGCCATCTTCTTACAGCTAGACCTGGCATAGCTTCAGGTAATTTTCTGCTCCTGCTGTGCAAATACTTATTGTCACTTGTTCCCCCTTTCCAGAATAAAAATAATTCAAATAGTAAAAGACCCTAACAAACTATCATAGCAATTAGACTAAAAGTGAGTAAAACCAGACAAAATCCCAGAACTCATTCTTACTCCAAAAGAGGAAGAAAAAAAGAAACATTGCCCATCTCCCAGTCAATATCACAGAACTTAAGGGTCTTAATGTCTCCCTTATATCTATTATCTTCTAACTAATTTGTTACTCATTTCCATCACTCAATACTTACCTAATTTTAGAGTCTATAACTATTTTATCCTAATGGATTTTTTGAAACATGAGGTATTCAGCATATTTAATAATAATAAATTTATAATAATTATTTAGATTGAGTGTACTTTTGTTCAAAAAGAAGGTACAGAAAATGTTATTACTAAAAAAATCTTACCAAGTTCAACAGCATCAGATGCTTTTCCTTGAGGAAACCATTTCTTTTTCAAAGGTAACAAACAAAATGAAGGGTGAAGGAAAACCTGAAAATTAATAGACACTAATTTTGCTGCCATTGAATTCTACAGCAAGTTTCCCATTGATGTTGCAGGAAACAGAATTGGTCATATGAGGATAACAGGATTTTGAAGAAATTAATTAACCTTTCTACTAAAATTTTAATACTGTTTCTGTTTTTTCTCAGTCTTAATTTTTCAGTTATTTTAGGGAAAACCAAATCTGAATAAAATTATGAAAGGAAAAATTTTACTCTAAATATCCCTCACTTCACTCCCTAGTTCCTCCTGCTATTTATCTGAGCCTGGTTATCCACATTGGCTTTATGTAGTCACTATAGATATGCTAAATAAAAGTTTAAGGAGTGAAAAATATTGTGATATCAATGCTTGAACATACAATAGAGAACAGAGCTTCCTTCTTTTGTCAGGGAAATTATTTCAAGTAAATAGAATTCTAAACAGACAATGATTAATTTTTTAATGAAAAATTTGAGCTTTTCCAACATTTCTCACTTTATTATACTTTTAGTACGTCAATATTTTTTAAATTACTAGCAACATAATAAAGAATAAATTACTGTCTTCCTAAGGAAAACCTGAAAGAAGGAATGAACAAAACGAAAAAAAAAAAATGTAAAGGAATTTCATGCTTTCTAAAACAATTTTTGAAAAAGTGGTTATTTATTGCTGTAGAGTCCATTTACAGTATGATTTTTCTCTGCAGTCTTGTCTTATTCTAAGCAACAGCTCAAAAAGCTACAGAGAAAGAGCCATGAGGTGTAGCAAAATGTAGGAAATAACAGTCTAAGGGGTGCAGTTACAACTTGATTCATAGTTTCTTTTTCATAAATACACAAGGAATTGATTATAAGCACTGAAGTCTTTATTGAGGAAGTGCAAAAAAGAAAGCATCAAAGACTTTAGTGGGGTTTCAATGTGTTTATGGAAATAAAGAGAAGGCAAAGATACCCAAAACTGAGTATCTTGAATTTGCATTGTCTGTCAACTTTTCTGTTTTTCTTTCTTTTCTGTTACCTTCTTGCTCAGAAATAGTCAAGGTCAGAATTAAAATGGGACATGTAATGGTTTAAAAGTTGCGCCAATCAAATTAACATTAAAACTTGTCAGTGTTGCCCCTTTTATTTTGAAAAGGAAGTAGCCCATGGAAAAGAGAAAGAATTATTATTGGAAGGCCTGTATTGTTCTCTGTTCCCTCTACAAGGTGGATTTTTTGCCTGGTTTCCTACAGTTTGGTAGCTAAAATTTTTGGCAGCATCTCCCTGTGTACTTTTTAATTCACTGTACTGCCTGCCTATCTCTCTCTCTCTCTCTCTCTCTCTCTCTCTCTCTCTCTCTCAATCAATCTATCTATGTAATTTGACAGATAGATCGGAATCTTAAAGAAAACACTAAAGTCTTAAGAAAACTCTAAGAAATAGAAGAGAATGGAGACCCAAATTAGTGAACTCAACAGTGAGCAAAGCTACAGGATAATGTTAGGTGTTGTCTGTTCTGCCTAATCTATTGGCTGCTCAGATAATTGTCTGAGTGACCAAGAGGTAGTACAGTACTTATCTCTGCTAAATACACAACCAAACAAAAGTATTAGAAATTCAAAGGAAAAGAATTTTACATGTGTGAATGTAATAACAGCAAGTACAGGGCACTGAATGCAAGAGGTCTCAGGGTCATGATTAAAACAGTGTTTACCCAGTATTTCAGTCTAATTCATTATGCACAGCAGAAGTTCAGTTGAAGATGTGCTAAAGCATATTTTAGGGATTTTTTGTTTCAGAGCCGATGACAGATGCTGTTAAAGGATGTTTTGCTATGGCCAAAATATAATGTGCGGAAAGTTACTTTTAGTAACCAGAAATTAATATAGAGATACTTAGAACAATGGGAAAACAATAGCAGCAACAGCAATTAAACATGACAACTCCTATCAGAAGACTCACATAGAATAAGCTGGAAACAATGTCAGAAGAGTCTTCTTTCCAAAAGTCAGTAAATTCATCTCTTAGCCATAGTCATTTTACATAATTTCAGAGGCTCTAGAGGATCCAGGACATTTGAAGAACATCTTGTGTGCAGTCTGAAGATCTTTCTGTTTTCTTGTCATCTTTCCCAATAGCCTGTAATTTCATCTTTGACATGTAATGTTAAAGTACAATACTGATTTCTGAAAAAACTCTCCTGTTTCCTGAGGGAAGAATTTCTCAACAAGGAAAATAGACATAGGTTTCATCTCTTTCAGAGAGGGCTGATTTTTTTTTTTTTTTTTTTGGATCCAGCATAGCATAGAAGGAAATAAGGAAAATAAAAAGAGAAAAAATGCAATTCTAACAACAGTATTTGCAGGAATGAATATAAGCAATGTACATGTATTGAGTCTGACTGAGATGGAGTTAACTTTCCCCATAGCAGCCTTCATAGTTCTGTGCCCTGTATTTGTAGCTAGAACTATGTTGCTAACACACCAATGCACACAGCACTAAGGCTTTCTCTCCAACTTCACTCCTCCCCAAAGCCCAGTAGGCTGTGGGTAGGCAAAAGCTTGGGAGTGGACATAGCCAGGACAGCTGACACAAACTGACAAAAAGGATTTTCTATACCATATGATACCATGCTCAGCAATAGAAGCTAAGATAAATTAAGAGTTGGAGTGGGGAAGATGCACTCATTATCAAGGCATTTGTCTTCTGAAGCAACCACTATGCATACTGAGATACTTCCTAAGAAGTGACTGGATATCTTGGTGATGGAAGTAGAAAATCTTTTTGCTTTTCTTTCTTCTTCATGTAGCCTTGACTTTTCTTTTTCACACTGCCTTTAAGTCAACCCATGAGTTTTTCATCTTATTTTCTCCCCATGTCTCACTGAGTCTTGGTGGGCACCTGGCAGCAAGCCAAGGTCAATCTACCACAGTGCACTGCACTATGGGATAATTATTGTGATTAAGAATGTAACATTAAAATTTACAGAGTGTAATTACCATAATGATCTTCTGAACAGCACTTCCAATGTGTATGGAATGCATTAATATCTACTGTACATCTACCTCTTCCATCACATTTAAACATGGATTGGAATATTTTTTACTCTTCTGGTGCAGCATACTGCTGATGCAGAAAAAAACACTTGAACGAAATAAATCTTTCTTTAAAACTGCTCCTTGTGCAGTCATGCTGAATAAATGAAAGAAAAAATTGTGAATATGACAATGATCCATTCCTTGCAAAATTAGTGCTTATTTGCTTCACATAAACTTGCTAACTTTGAGGACAAACTGTGTTTATATGAAAACATCCTGGATCATGTTCTTAAAAATTGTGTTGTCTGCTGGGGTCAGTTAAGTTTTCCTAGGTTGTATCTGCATTAAGGGTACACATGCTTACTAAAGAAATAAAATTTAGGTAACCAGAAAGACACTGAAAGTGGCTCTGTGCTAATCTGCAATAAGATTTCACCTACTTAAAACCCATTTGCAGTTCACTTGGACACTGCACTTAATGTGTCTGGCCCAGAAGCCAGTATTTCCAAGAAACATTGCCTTGTCCCCTTTACTAAACAGAGCAGTGGAGTCATGTCCTTTACTAACTATTCATTAAGTGGCAAATTAAAAAAAAATTATTCGGGCGGGGTTTTTATGTTGGGTTCTTGTCTTAATTACTTTATTTTAATCCATCTCCTCAAGATTTTATCTCCCTGCAACAATTTACCATTCTTCTCATAGAAGCTCTCACTCTTAAGGGATTAATTCACCTTTATTGAATTTCCAGGGTTTTATTTAGTCTCTTCCCATCTTAAAATTCCTAAAGTAACCCATTTATGTTCACATTCTTGGGGAAGACTCCTTACCACATCATGCAAGTTAAATGTGGTGTTTTAGTTTGGATCAGGAGTGGCCTTTTGAAGTGACTCTTCTGAGGTCTTCCAATTGTTCCCCTTTCTGGTGATTCCATGGACATTGTGGTGTGGTCTCAGAGAGCATGAACTGGTGTGCTGTTAAATGGACACCAGTCCATGATTTCTCTAGGGCACCAGCTTGGTGAAACCCTTAAAAAATGTACAGCGTGGACAGTGTGTCCTCAGTATCCAATGCTCCTCTCTTCATATCTGCTCCAATTGCAACACATGGCCCCATGGTGTAGTTATATGCTGGACATTCCCTCTTGTTTCTTAACCGAATCTTCAGAAGATAGAAAGGTTCTTGCAAATATAAAGATGTGTTTACTATACTAAAATTTTCTACTTTATTTTCTGTTCTTTTGATGGAAGGACTTTGTTAATATCCCTTCATAAAGTTTCAAATATTCTAATTTCGTAGTGATTTTTCTATGTGGGCAGCTTGCCTTCTGTAGAAGTTATAATAATTTGTTATATGAAGCTTGAATCACTTCTTTATATAGAGAAAAAATATGTTAGTCTTACCTCCTATCCAGTAGAATTTCTATAAGGATTACAGCTTCTCTCTAGTGATGTATATTAAAGAAGTCACAGACATTCTAGAGTAATTTTTAAGATAATTTTTAGAACAATTCTGTCTCCAACTGCAGAACTTTGCACTTCAGAGATGTTAAATTCCTTCCAAGACAGATACCTTTCATGTTCCTTATACTTTGAAGATGACTCTGAAAGTACATGTAACTGAGAAGGGAAGGAAAGAAACTTCACAAGCTGACTGGTTTTATCTAATTGTCAGTTTAGTAGATAATACTGCCTAAGAAAAAAAAATTGAAGCAGGAATAAGGCAACAGTGTAGTACCTTTGTGAAAACAGTTACTAGTGAAGCACTTGTTTTCTAGTTATCATGTCTCAGTTTCACTAGTATAGACTTTGAAATACGGAGAAAAACACAAGGAGTTTAATCACTAACTTCAGAGGGACTAGGTTTCACCTGCAGGGTAGGAAAGGAATCAGTAATATTGGGATCCCATATTGTTTTGTACAAGCCACAGTGGACTCAAAACCACAGGAAATTACAATGGTTCTGTGCAGTGGTTATATCATCTATAGACTTGGAAGAATTCAGGATTTCTCTTAATTGAAAATCAAAGTTTAAAATTTGCAATTATTTTTGGTTTCGATTTTTATCAATAATTGTAATTTCTGGTCAATTCTAAACTTTTTTCTCTCATAATCTCAAGGAACTAGAGACCTGCTGTTGACACCCTGTTCATTATTTACATTATTTAGCTTTCTGATCTGAACTGCAATCATCCTGAGATCCTATGAAAATCAAAAAATGCCAAAGAAGAATACTTGATAATAAAATAATTTTTTTCCTACGTACTGACATTGCATGATGCTAGGAGGTCTCCAGCTGACAAGAGAATTCTACATTTTCAGATTCAAAATTCAGACATAAGAATTTTCCAAGCCATGGGACCTTTTTGCACTCATCTACTGTTAAGCACCTTTCATATCTTGGACCTGAAGTTAGCTTCCCAAGATAACAGGCTATGCTGTTGAAAGATTCTGCTTGTCTTGTGTGTTTCTACAGCTCATAAGATACTTATTCTCTTTCTCCTATTTGTGATAACATCAACCTGGTTCATGACCCAGCTGATCAGCTGTTGGGCAGGGAGTCAAGCATCTCTAAGCAAAATTTCCAGACCTGTGGCATGAAGACAGCCAAAAATGAACACTGACTGATAGATGTTGTTAAAAGCATGTTCTTAAGCTCAGTTACACACCAGTCAGGATTTAGTCAAGCTAAAGCAATTAAGAAGAATTAATGGATGAATACTTCAAATGAATTTAATTTATTCCTTATGCTTTACAATATTTTAGTGAGTTGGAGATTAGCTCATACTCCTTGAAAATCAGTAACTATGTTAAACTAGGCTGGAATATATACCTCGATTCACTTCTAGCTGATAATCATATTTCATTTGGAAATATACTAATCATGTTGCTGGCATTATAGCAAGTTTTGAAATAGAAAATCAAAATTAGTTTCTATGGAGTCATAGAAAAGTAGTTGTTTGCATCATTTGGAATTCATTTAACTTTAAGCTTTACAAGTAAATTTTAATCAAGCAATATACTCAGTACACCATGCATAGAGTTTTGCCAACTCAGGATATCAGGAATAAAACTGAATAACTGAAGTATTTAATCAAAGAAAAAAAGGATAAAATAAACCCCTTAACTAAAAGAAAAAAACACTGACAGCTAAACATCTGTGAGGTATTAAATTTTCTACTTAAATCTGCTTCTGAATATTTACAACTACTAACCATGCAAACACTAGAAAATTGAGGGTGAATATGTATAAAGTAAACCTTGACAGATTTTTTTTTTTTCTTCTGAATAAGAAATTATAGCTTTCCTGGACGAAATAAATAAACTAGTCTTCTTCTCTTTAACTGACATCTAGTTGAATTACAACAGGGGTGAATTATTGTCTTTTGATCATCATAAAACCATAAATAATTCTGAATATGTTTTCACTAAAATCCAGTTCACAATTTTTTTAGTTGCTTATACATTAATATTGAAATTTTGAAAGTCATAATTATGGACTGAACTGTTCTCACTGACTTCACTAATCTTTGAAATTTCTGTTTTAAAACTTCCTAGAGAACTTCTTTCAAATAGTGTACTAGCAAATTATCAAAGCAGAGAAATATATCACTGAATCATGGCATCACAGAATCCTCTATATCTGAAGGGACCTTTTGTAAACATGTAGTTCAAGCCTCTTGCTCAAGCAGGGTCAGCTGGAGCAGGACACTCAGCACCAAGTCCAGTCAGGCAACCTGTTCCCATGTTTGACTACTCTCACAGTAAGATAGTATTTTGATGTGTTCAGATAGATTTTCATGTGTTTTAATTTCTGACTCTCGCCTCTTGTTCTTTTGCTGGGCACCACTGAGAAGAGCCTGACTCCATCTTCATTCCCTGCCATTGGATATTTATATGCATTGATGAGATCCCCCTGAATTTCTGTTCTCCGTACCAAACATTTCTTCATTTTGCAGCCTCTCCTAACATGTCAGATGTAAGGGACTGTGTTAGATTGTATGTCTCAAGCATTGCTGTTGCACCACCACCACATCCTGGCCTCAGTGTCCTGTGGACATGGAGAAGTACGCTCTGGAGAAGAGGAACTGTCCCAGACAAAACCATGACATCCACCCCAAGTTAAATCGGGGGGAAGAAGACATGCAGGCTGGCACGACCACCGTGAATGCCGGGGCATGCGTGCATGGAGGACCATGAGACAATGAGCCCCTTGGAAATGGGTGGGTTTTTTTGAGAAATCTGGGACAATAAAAGGACTGTGTACTCCTCTCTTGGGATATCTCTTTCTCTCTCCCTCTCAGCCTTGTCACCATTTTTGGAGCTTGCAGCACCATCACCTGCACTAGGACAAAGCCAACGGTACATTGCTGGATTTGTGGTGGTGGTAATTAATCTTGCTGCATCTCTACTGTTTTCTTGCTTAGGGATTGTAACTCTTCCTTCCTATCCCTTCCTTCCTTTTTCTCTCTGTCCTATCGCTATTTTCAGTTGTTGTATGCAAAATAAAGTTCATAAGGTTGTACGGCATCTGACCTTGTTTCTGTCTTAATCTCACTCTTGGGATCATTTAAGATCCCTCCCCGATATTGGATTGGGACAGATGTTCCAGTCCCTTAATCATCTTTGTGGACCTTCAGTGGACTCTCTTCAGCATGTTTAAGTCTCTCTTGTACTGGGGATCCCAGAACTGGACCCCACATTCCAGATGTGTCTCACCAGTGCTGAGAAGAAAGGAAGGATTACCTTCCTTGACAAGTTGAAATGGCTATTCCTAATGCAGCCCATAAATAAAAACAAATACATAAACTAAAATAATAGATAATTTAAAGTTTCTGAACACATAAATTTCATAATACCTCAATAGTTCAATAGCCTTGACTGCAGTGATCAAAATATGGTGGAATTTGTGATGAAGCTGAGCATGCTGAAAGTTAAAATACAAGGGTTTTTTATTTTAGGAGCAAACTTTAGCTTTCTCAGAGCTCAGAAGGAAGGGATTCTGTGGGAGGCTTTCATGGAGGATAAAGAAGCTAGTGAGTGCTGGGAGTATTTTCAAGAATGCTCTTCTGGAAGCACAACAACAATTCATCCCCTTTAAAGGTAAGGGAAGCAGGGAGAGCAAGAGACCCCCCTGGCTTAACTGCGACCTTCTGAGTCTGCTCAAAACCACAAGAGAAGCATGCCAGAGATGGAAAAGCAGATGGATACCCATGGAAAACTACAAGAGCATTGCCAGAGCATGCAGAGAAGCAGTTCAAAAAGCAAAATCTCGGCTCAAATTGAAATTGGCCAGAGATGTCAAAAACTACAAGAAAGGGTTCTTCAGGTACATAAACAACAAGCAGAAACAGAAGGAAAATATTGAGCAGCTGTTAAACAGGAGAGATAAATTTGTCACCAACAATGCTGAAAAGGCAGAAGTTCTCAACACTTTCTTCATGTCAGTCTTTACCAGCACATTTGAGCCCCAGGCCTTGGGAAGAAAAATCCCAGTCAATGCGAACACAGACCCGCCATAAGTCAAGGAAGTGGTGATATGAAAACTATTACAGGAGTTTGACTCTTACAAATTGATGGACCTTGACAATATCTACCCAAGGTTTTAAGAGAGCTGACAGACATCATTGCAAGGTGTAATCTTTGGGTAATCATGGGGATCAGAGGATGTCCAGAAGACTGGAAGAAGGCTAATGTCACCCTGATCTACAAGAAGGGCTTAAAGGAGGATCCAGGAAATTATAGTCCCATCAATCTTACTTAAATCTCTGGGAAAGTTATGGAACAAATCCTCCTGGGGGATATAAAAAGTCAAATGAAGCACATGACTGGGAAAAGCCAGCACAGACTACGCAAGGGGAAAGTGAATCATTGATAAAGTTATTAAGAGACGTTTTTTAAAATAATTTCATACCACAGAAGTCTACTTTGGAAAAATATTCTATACTAAAAATTAATTGTTCATTTTGGGTCATTGCATTTTAGTTTTGGAAAATGATGAGGGTTTGAGTATAATTTTCTATTATTTCCTGTACTGATATTTAATAGTAACATTTTCACCTTGCACTATGGCATAAATCATTGCTGTTGAGATGCTCCAAATCTAAACACCAAAGTGTTCTTACTTTTTAAGGGGTTTTTGAGGCATGAGGGAAAGCTGCTATTTACTACTGATGGAGACATTACCTTTACTTGGACCAAACAGTTTTATTAGAAAATAAACAAGAAACAATATTTATTTAAGAATGTTTTCTATTTCAAAGGAAATGATCCCTTGTTTATTAAGGGTTAGGAAAACGCTGGCTGTCTTAACCTTGTCTAGTCTTCATATTAATCGCAGCTCAGGGTTTAGTTTAGTTTCAAACTTTTCCTTTGCAAGGACTGTGGAGAGTGTGAATACGTACAAGCACACCTATAGCCTTTCCCTTTCTTAGATCTTCGTCATTTTGATTGTCACTTAACCAATGAGATGAGAAGATGGCTGTCTCCAGGATCCCAGATATTTTTAACAGATACAGGTTATGGAGCAGAAGGTTTCAGACCAAGAAGATCCCTCTTCTTGGGAGAGGTGGCACTCTACTAAAGCCTAGAGTCAAGCAGTCTTTTTTCTTACCAGGAAACAAAGAATCCCTATGGGTTCAAATCCCAAGCAGAAAAAATGAAGACATAGTATACGATCAGTACAATAAATCAGCCAGCCAGGAGAATGAGAGTAACTGAAACAGGGAAATCAGGGCAGAACAAAGTAATAAAAGGAACATTCCGTTGCACAGAGACCCAGACAGTTAAATTAACACGGAGTCATCAAGACATGACAGGAAAAATACATTTTTAGACATCCCAAATGGAACAGTATTATATTCTCACAGGTAAATCTACAAGGAATGAAAGAAATGAGCCAAGTGCAGAGCTAGATTCAAAATTTTATTATCAACGTGTCCATGATTAGTGTATTTACATTTACTATTCTTACCAAACCAATGAATGTCAAAATATGCACTGCAACACTTTTTTGCTAAAAAGAGAAAATTATGAAAAAGTAAAAACTTTTTAAGAATAAATTAAAAGGTTCAGTCAAAAGAGTGAAATGTACACAGGCAGTGTGGAGAGTGATAAAGAATATATGTATTGGTGTCTTAGAAAAAAGGTATACAGCCGTAACAAAAACCCTTAAGGAAAGCTAAAAATGAAAGCTCTCTTCTTTAGAAGAAGGGTGGAGTGGAGTCTATCCAGTTTGAATGTATTCAGAAAACCAAAATTGTAGTCATGTAGGAAAACAGAAAAGAAGCTCCAGTGATGACTGCGGCAGCACAAGAAGGCTGATGCCAATAGCATAGAAAGTTATGGAAGGAATCCTTCTGGAGGCTGTCACAAGTGTCAAAAGACAGCATGGATTCACCAAGGCCAAATCGTGTTTGACAAACCCGATCACCTTTCTACAACAAAGTAACCTGCTCAGTTGATGTGGGATGAGCAGTGGACATTGTCTACCTGGATTTCTCCAAGGTTTTTGATAGAGTTCCCGCCAGCCTCCTCCTAGAGAAACTGATGCATTAAGGTCTAGACAAGTGGTCTGTGTGGTGGGTGGGGAACTGACTGTCAGACTGCACCAGGAGAGTGGTGGTAAATAGCTCCTTCTCATACTGCCAACCTGTCACAAGTGGGGTACCCCAGGGATTGATATTGGGCCAAACACTTTTTAATGTCTTCATAAGTGATCTGGATTATGAGATCAAGTGTACCTTGATGAAATTTGCTGATGATGTCTGGGAAAGTGGACACTTTGGAAGGGAGAGTCACCCTGCAGGAAGACCTGGATAGGCTGGGAGAGTGGTCTAACGAGAACCTTATGAAGTTCAACAAGGACAAGTCTAAGGTCTGTCACCTGGGAAAACATAATCCGGGCATACAGCACAGAGTGGGATCTACTTCTCTCTGGAGCAGCTCTGTGAAAAGAGACCCAGTATTCCTGGTGGACAACAAGCTCCACATGAGTGAACAGTGTGACACTGTGGCAAAGAGAGCCAACAGGGTGCTGGGTTGCATTAACAAGGGTATCACCAGCAGAGACAAAGAAGTCATTATCCAACTCTACTCAGTGCTTGTCAGACCACCTCTGGCATTGACTACCTCTTCCAGGAAGCCCGTTCTAGTGTTTGAACACACTCTCTGTAAAGAAGTGCTTCCTAATGTTCAGTCTAAATCTCCCTGGTGCAGCTTTGAACCATTCCCCCATGTCCTATCACTGAATACCAGGGAGAAGAGATCAGCACCTCCCTCTCCATGTTCCCTCCTTAGGAAGCTGTAAAGAGCAATGAGGTCACCTCTTAGCCTCCTTTTCTCCAATCTAGACAAACCCAGGCTTCTTAGCTGTTCCTCATAGGACATTCTTTCCAACACTTTCACCAGCTTTGTTGCCCTCCTCTGAATGCATTCAAGTACCTAAGGGCCTATGAAGTCCTGCTTCTCTGCACACATGAAAATCAAAACAGCTATGGTGTTTTAATGAGCAGAGTTCTATCTCTCAGTTTGACCCAAGATGCTAATTAATATCATGCCTGTTAGGAAGCCAGCAATGTTTTTTGTACTATATTGGAAGTTTTTGCCATCTGATTCAAATGTCTTTGTTTCTCCTTTTGAAATGTTTAATTAAAGTTACCCTTTGCCTGAATTGTGAATTTTCTGCTTTTCTGGTTTGTTGGTTTGTTTATTTATTTATTTGAAATTTTAATTTTCATTTGTTAAAGACAAGAGTTTCCAAGCAAAAAAATGCATTTTAAAAACAATGCATGACCAAAGCATAAGATATCCTAAGTATTGCCTATAGATTTCTCTAATGGCATCTGAAAGATAGAAATCTGTTTTTTGAGGGGTGAAAAGTGAGGATTTTTGTATAATTGAAGGAAACAAGTTTTAAAAGATTCCATTAGACACTAAAACCAGAATATTTATTTCAATAAAAGTTATAGTTCAATGCTGAAACATATATCCAAGCATTCAGAATAGAAAATTATAATCCTTTAAAGATTTCTGAAGCTGTTTGAAATATCAAATATGTTTATGTTAAATATTGTCATAAATTTAAGATATTGTTATTAATTTTATTAGTTTATTAAGTTGTAATTTCTAGTATGTGGACATAAGCTTATATAAAATAAGCTCCTATTTTATTTTTTTTTGAATGTGTGACCTCTTTCAACGAAACTTCAAGACATCAAGATATATCATACATACCACATTTAATGAGATAAATCTGAACTTCAAACATACTGTACCTCAGTTATACCTGCTTCTTTTAAAGTCATAGCAGGTAAGCATACACAGATCGAAACCTACTGTTCTGGAAACTCTCACTAAAAATCAATATCCAAGTAATGACGGCAAGAAAATACATTTAAACAGGATTGATTTCTCTTTTTCTTTTTTCATTTTCATTGTCTTGTTGCAGTTTGCAAGTTATATTTACTTAGCTAGAGAAACCAATATCTGAGCTGATAAAATATGTATGGAGCCATCCTCAGATGATAGAGATAAGGAGACTTGAAACTGATTGAGAAAGCCTGTCTCCTGAATATCTCTGCTTTGCATGGCACAGTGGTAGCTGCCCACACACCACTCGGGGCACTGATGTGAGTCACCACTGACAGAAGTAATATATGCAGCTTCTTGCCTTTACACACTTTTATTTGTCAGGTATTTTTTTCAGTTGATGTGGTGATTCTTTAAGGTTGACAGACACTGGCCTCACTACTTTTAGAGGGAAAGAATAAAGAGCATTAAGTTGTGCCTACATTAGGAACTTGGTTCAGAGCAGGAGCTTGGTTTTGAAGCCCTGACAGCCTATGTTTACTGAGCATGGGGCTGAGTTTTCAGGCTGGTTTTAATGAAGAAGAACTAGATTCTCTCCATGGGAACCTAAAATCAGAGTTCTGCTCCAAAAGTGCTTCAGTACTTGTGGGCTCCTTGGTGTCTGAACCACTGTGGGTCATGCTTCTCCAAGACCCTCTGAGGTGTGCAGTAGAAGGCTCTTGATGCATCTAGAGGTCTCACAGCAATCTGGAAGGTTTCTAAAGTGATATACAGAGACAGATGCTGTGGAAGCCTTCCTGCTTGCACTCTGCTGCCAGAATTCAGCTCATTCTTCTTACTCTGTTGCTCCTTTCTCATTCATCTGCTCTCACCCTTTTTCAGGAACCTTTTTCTGCTGCCATCTGAACTATTTTATTTTGCTGTCTCTCCCCTGATCTCACTGAACCTCTTAGTCTTCAGATGAACTTTTTATATAATTTAAAATTATTTATTTTCTACTTTTTCCCTATATTTCTGCAATGCTGACACTATTAATTTCACCACTCAGAAAATTCAGGAAGAAGGACCCTTTGGCAGTTTCAGGGGTTGTTAACCTCAGTACTGCCTCTGTGTGTGAAAGATGACTGTTTCAAGGTACACAATACAGAACTCAGTACAGTGATGACAGCATCCTTGAAATCATTCTTTGGAGGTACAGACTTGTTCCCGAAGACAATTTGGGAGGTCTTTGGCTGGAAGCATAACTCAGAGAGGGGCTGGAAGCATAAGAGAGAGCATCTCATTCATGCTTCTGCACTGGAGTGCCAGGACTGTGAAACATGAGAAACCCAAGGATTATACAGCTCTGGTTCTGTAGAAGCCACCTGCAAAGCCGCATCTTACATCCATTCCCTGCAATGGCCTGCTACAGCAACCCCCTTTACAGATGTTCACAACTTCAAGACTCTCTCAGTGTCCTCTTTGCTATACAGTCTTCCATGTACAGACATGATCAACCATTTAGAGATAAACACAGATAGGAGTACAGTTCTAGTACAGACATCGCATATACACAAACAGAACTCATGTAAGAATGAACAGTACAAATGACCTGATCCTGCTCTGTCTTACAGGTTGATCAACCTCAGGGCTTGCTAGCAGATTTTACTTATGGGTCTCTCTTGGTAGCTGCCTCAAATTTATGGCATCTTCAGTGTCCAGCCCCTAAACTTCTTGAGATACTCTCCAGCTAGTTCAACTTGAAGTTTGTCATTTGTCTTTCACAAAAGTTAGTGTCTCCAGTAGGTGGTCCAGAAATCTTGTCCTACTCTCCCACTTCTCTGGCATGAAGAATTGCAAATTGTCACACATTGATTCACAGAGTGAGGAGGATAATGATACAGTAAAATAGTTAGAGTTTAATAAGAAAAATAGAACAAATTGATGATTAGGTACAGGGCTTGGTCAGACGAGTGTGCTGAACAGTGTCTGTTTGCACACAGATGGCTTTGTAAAGAAAAAAAAAGAGTGGACTGGGGATGGTCTGGTCTGTGGAGACTGCAGTAGTACACTGGGTAGTAGTAGTACTTGCAGGGCTGACAGGAGTTTGGGTGTCCAGAAAGCAGACTAACAGAGGCACAGGATGCTCTGGGGAGGTGATACGAGCTGCTAAAGTGCTTGCAGGAGGCCTTCTGCCTCTCTAGTGCTGCCAAACTCTGCTCCCAGGCAGCAGCTGGTGAGCCAGATGTGGGTGGAAGAAGAAACTCAGCCAGATGATGAAGGGGTTGATTTTCATAACTCCAGGGTCTAATCAGCCAGCTCTGCCTCTGCTTGCTGTCTCCTTACCCTTTATCAATTTTTCCCAAGCTTCAGCTGCAGCTGCTGCTCACATAGTCCCTGTGAAGATTCCTTTCCTTTCCTCTCCTCTCCTCCCTGGCAGCTCTTCCATAAGCAACAAGCAAACACATTTCATTCACATCCTCCTCACCCTTCTCTTGAGCTGAATGTAGCATCTCATGACCTGCCTTCTCCCAGGAGAAGGGTTGTTTCTCAAGGTCTGTGCAGGTAGCAGCCAAAGCCATCACCCAGCATAGAGGAAAGGTCAAAAAGGCCTTTGAAAGTCTGTGAAAACACGATGAGAATAATCACACCTGCCTTGAAAGAACTTTGGAGGAAGAGTGAGGGGGGGGGGGGAAACCCTTCAATCTCACTCTTTTTTCTTTTATCCTTGTGAAGCCATACTATTTCATTTTTTCATTGCAGTTACAACTTTACTACTTTACTATTAATAAAAGCATTAACATTTAAGCATAATCCCTCTGACATCCTCAGTTCACTGCTAGATATCATAGAATCATAGAACAGTTTGCATTGGAAGGAACCTTAAATATCATGTAATTCCAGCCACCCTGCCATGGGCAGGGACACCTTCCACTAGACCAGGTTGCTCAAAGCCCCGAACAACCTGGCCTTGAAGGGAGGGGGCAGCCACAACTTCTCTGGGCAACCTGTTCCAGTGTCTCACCACCCTCACAGGAAAGAATTTCTTCCTTATATCTAATCTAAATCCACCCTCATTCAGTTTAAAACCATTACTCCTCATCCTATCCCTACACTCCCTGATAAAAAAGTCCCTCCCCATCTTTCCTGTAGACCCCCTTTAAATAGTGGATACTATAAGGCCTCCCTGGAGCCTTCTCTTATCCTGAGCTGAACAAACCCAACTCTCTCAGCCTGTCCTCACAGGGGAGGTGCACCATGCAGGTGGGATCTCCCAAAAGCAGAGTAGAGGGGGAGAATCACTTCCCTCAACCTGCTGGCCACACTTCTCTTGATGCAGCCCAGGATACGGTTGGCTTTCTGGGCTGTGAGTGCACATTGCTGGTTCATAGTCAATTTTCCACCCACTATTACCCCCAAGTCCTTCTCCGCAAGGCTGCTCTCAATACACCCATCACCCAGCCTTCATCTGTGCTTGGGATTGCCCTGACCCATGTGCAGGACCTTGCACTTGTCTTTGTTGAACTTCATGAGGTTTGCACAGGCCCACCTCTCAAGCCTGTCCAGGTCCCTCTGGATGGCACATCCCTCCAGCATGTCAACACCACCACACAGTTTGGTGTCATTGGAAAACTTGCTGAGGGTGCACTCAGTCCAACTGTTCATGTCACCAATAAAGATGTCAAACAGTGCTGGTCCCAATCCTGACCCCTGAGGAATGTCACTCATCATTGGTCTCCAGTTGGACATTGAGCCATTGACCACAACTTTTTGAATGTGATCATCCAGTCAATTCCTTATCCACCAAGTATTCCATCTGCCAAATCCATGTCTCTCCAGTTTCGATACAAGGATGTGTGGGACAGTGTCAGATGCTTTGCACAAGTCTAGGTAGATGACATCACTTGCTCTTCCCTTATCCACCAACACTGTAACTGTATTGTAGAATGCCACCAGAATCATCAGGCACAACTTGCCCTTAGTGAAGCCATGTTAATTGTCACCAATCACCTCCTTATTTTCCATCTGTCCTAGTATAGCTTCCAGGAAGATCCGCTCCATGATCTTGCCAGGCACAGAGGTGAGATTGGCTGCCCTGTGGCTCCCCAGGTCTTTTTCTCTCTTTTCAAAAAATGGGGTTATGTTTCCCCTTTTCCAGTCAGCAGGAACTTCACCAGACTGCCATGATTTCTCAAATGTTAGTGGCTTTGACATTTCATCTGCCAGGTCCCCCAGTGTTGGAAGATAACGGACATGTGAGCAATCCTACACATGTGCACGCTCGGCAAGGACATAGAACAAAGAACTCAGCAACCAACTCCAGGAGATGGGTTGGGCGGAGATAGACATTTGAGTGATCCAATCGGGAGAAGGCTTGAAGAGCGTGGACAAAGCTAACTGTCCAATCATAAGGATTGCACCATGTACCATTCGTGTGCACACGAGAAACCTATGAAAGGGCTTGCTTACCTTCAATAAATTGGCATTGCTTGATCATACTGGTCGTGTGTGTGTCCATATCTGCCGCACCCCAGGACCCATGAATGCATCTCATCAAGGTCCCATAGATTTGTGCACCTTCAGGCTTCTTAGATGGTCTCAGACATGATCAGCTCCTACAGTGGGCAGTTCTTCATTCTCCCAGTACCCACCTTTGACTTCTGTGTCTTGGGTGGTGTGGCTGGAGAACTTGGCAGGTGAAGAGTGAGGTAAAAAATGTCATTGACTATCTCAGCCTTCTGCAGGAGATATGGACACGCACATGACCAATATGACCAAGCAATGACAATTTATTGAAGGTAAACAAGCCCTTTTATAATGCTTTCTCCTGTGCACGCGAACGGTACGTGATACAATTCCTTATGATTGGATAGTTAGCTTTGTTCACGCGCTTCAAGCCTTCTTGCAATTGGATAATAATTGCCACAGCAGCCTTGCTTAATGTCTTTCCCCACCCAATCCATTTCCTGGAGTTGTTTGTTTGTTGAGTTCTTTGTCCTCCCCTCAGGGCTATGTCCTTGTCATGTCCTTGCCAAGGCTGAGGTTCTTATCAGTCTTGTGCATGTGCAAGATTGCTCACATGCTCACATCTCATATGATCCCTACATATCCCTCTTTTTGGTTTTGAGCAATCCAAATCCTTTGCAGGTTCTTTTGCAATGACTGTCTAATACAATAAACTAAGCATGGCAAAATAATAGCATACATAACAGTTACAACAATTCCCCCTTGTAATAACTCCTTCAACTATCCTGTGAACATAGTTAACTTTCCTATGTAGCTTGGGCCCCTACTGTTTGGGAAGGGATTCCAATAAACACATTCAGAACGTATGAGCATTAATCACTGTCAGAACCATTGCAAAGCTTAGGGTTGTGAGCTTGACCTTCTTTCCAAGGCCTCACCCAGCGAGACTGAACCCACCGTAAGCCATGATCTGTAAGCAAACACATATAACCTCTGCTTGTTAATTGTATTTTAACAAGTCCTTCCCATTGCCCAGTATTTAAGTTTTTGAACATAACTAACGGTTGCTGTGTGCCCATAGATTGTTCAGCATCACACTTTATTGCTAAACTGTGAATCATCACTGGTAGTTCTTGACGTTCTCCTGTAAGCCTGAAAAAAATTAAAACATAAAACTTTGTTTAATCGTTAGGCTGGCATCATGCCTGACATTCCCCCTTTTTTTTTTTGAAGCATTTGCTTCAGAGTTTGATGAGCCCGTTCGATGATTGCGTGTCCAGTGGAAGAGTGTGGAATTCCTGTGCAGTGTTTGATGCCCCATAAGATACAGAAGCGTTGGAAGCTTCCAGAAATATATGCTGGACCGTTGTCTGTTTTGATCTTTCTTGGCAGCCCAAGTACAGCAAAAGAACTATATAAATGTTTTTCATCATGTTTAGATGTCTCTCCAGATTGAGCTGTAGCCCAAATAGCCATGGAGAAGATATCTATAACAACGTGTACATATTTTAACCTACCAAATTCTGCTATGTGAGTAACATCCATTTGCCATAATTGCAAAGGGGATAGGCCCTGTGGGTTAAGTCCTGTTCCCAGGCCAAACCCTATTTTTTGACAGGATGGGCAAGAGGCAACTATTCTCTTTGCGTCCGCAAAAGGAATTTTACATTGTTTATGTAACATTTTTGCTGACTGATGCAAAAAATTATGAGATTCTCTAGCTTGTGCAAACAAATTTGGAGAGGGCCCAGACCAGGCTGGAGCAACTAATTGATCAGCTAGTTCATTTCCATACCCTAATCCCTCCTTGGATTGATGACTTCTGATGTGAGTAATAAAGTAGAAAACACTTTTCAGATCAAGAGTGTGAACTAGTTGTTGCAACAGTTTCCCTAAGCGTTCATTTTTAACTTCTTTTATTTGCCCTCGTTCAATCATTTTTACTACTCCTACTACACAGAGTGAATCAGACACTACATTTAATCCTAAATCTGGCCAGGACAAAAATGCCCACAAAACCACTTGGAGTTCTAATTTTATTTGTTGTGCATAACACGATTCTATCTTATCTGTAATTTTTTGCAAAGCAATTTTCTGTTTACTATCAGCTTGAACAGTAGTGTTCAATAATGGCATTAATGGCTTTAGATTATAATTGGTAATACCACATAAATTTCTAACCCATTGGATGTCTCCAATCAATTTTTTGGACATCATTTAATGTGTCAGAGATCATGTAAAAGTCACTATTTATTACTTTTCTGAGTTACCCGTGCTAATAAGTAATCTGCTCACTGATATTATGGTTACATCCGCATTAGTATTTAAAATGCCTGTCAGTTTAACAGATTTTTTAGCTTTAGTGAGGACACATTTTACTAGAGGCTAACCTTGTGTTACTGTCTGAGCTCAGAATATTTAAGGAGTACCTGTTGATCTAAATCCTGTCACTGCAACTTCTCGGCATACTATTAGGTGAACAATTTTTGACCTTTTTGTGACAATATTTTCTTCAGGCAGATGGTACAGAGGTGCACTTTCAAGGCAATAATTAACACAGAATTACTGCCTCCTGTTAGAGAAGATATTTCACTTAAGACACTTAAAACACTGAGCCTGAACAAACAGCAGCACTGATGACCCAGTGGGCGGGCACTAGGGCCCTCTGCCATTTTGTTCTTCCCCAGCCGCTTCCCTGGCAGGTCAGAGAACTCCGCACTGTGTGGCTGCAGCTGGGCTGCGTCTCACACACGAAAAACAATCACTCACGGAAAACAATCACACAAAGAGGCCTCTTATTACTTACACAACATAAAATGACATCACAAATATCAAAACACCATTGGTCTAAGCTGGTTGTATCCAAGTGGTGGATCAGGAGCAGATGGTTGCAGTTGCGTGCCAGATGAAATGGTATACGATTTATGTTTCATCTTTTCCTCCTGTGTTGCAGTCAGTTTTTCAAGCTTGTCTACAAGTTGCAGGAGTAAGGTTTCTGTGTTTGAAAAGCCGACTTGTGAGGCAGGGCTCTGCTCTCCCTGCAGAGGCGGACATACCTCGGTTCTGCCCAAGTTCCCATTGTGCCTCACCCACTGCTGGACTCTGGCGACTCCCCCCATCTCTCCTCACTCTCCTCTCTCACAGCTCCAGGCACACTTCCGGCATCTCCAGCTCCTGACTGCGCAGCTCCCGGTCTAGCCCACACATTGCCTGCCGCGGTGCCGGTGGCGCGATCAATGAGGCAAACGGGTTTTTTGTCAGACTTAATGCGACAGGATCTGCTAGTGGCACAGGCATCGGAGGCGGCACATCAGAGTTAGAAGCCGCTCCTACAGCTGCAAAGGCGGAAGCAACACCCACGTGGTTGCCACTCAGCTCCTCCATTGTCTTGCGGATCAGCTTCCAAAGTATGGGATAGCTGCTCACTTCTGCTGACCTTCCTCCCTCACTAATCAAGTCCCGAAGTTGTTTTCCTATGGATTCCCAGGTAGATATGTCAAATGTGAGACCTACAATGGATATAAGTCCTTTTTCCCAGCTCCATTTTACTAAGCCTTCCAGGGTGGACTTATCATTTTATCCCTCTCATGAAGAGGATATTTTGGAGGATTTTCACCACTGCTCGCTCGTCTTTGTCAAGTGTGGACCCCATTCCTCCCTGGACGCCACTTCTTTTTGCAGATCTTCCAACTAAATTACAGCACGCTGCTTCTCACCTTCAGACTCCAGGACAGTGTCTGGATCAGTTTCAACTGGCTTTCCACCCTAGATTGCCCTTTCGCTGAATCTTCATCAAAGACTTGTGCCAATCTTCAGGTCCCTGTTTGGGGGCCACTTTGCAGGAGATATGGACATGCACACGACCAATATGATCAAACTATGCCAATTTATTAAAGGTAAACAAGCCCTTTGTTTTCTCCTGTGCATGCGAACAGTACATGATACAATTCCTTATGATTGGATAGTTAGCTTTGTTCATGCGTTTCAAGCCTTCTTGTGATTGGATAATAAGCGCCACAGCAGCCTTGGTTTATGTCTTTCTCCATCCAACCCATTTCCTGCAGTTGTTTGTTTGTTGAGTTCTTTGTCCTCCCTTCAGGGCTATGTCCTTGTCATGTCCTTGCTGAGACTGAGGTTATCAGTCCTGCTCATGTGCAGGATTGCTCACATGTCCATTATCTCTCAGAAAGTCCTTTAGGATCCCTACAGCCTTCTCCATAACCCTGGTAGCAAGGGCTTCCATTTCCTTCTAGAGAGAGTCCACATTTTCCCTAATCTTACTTTTATCACTGACATACCTATAGAAGCCTTTCTTATTGCTCTTTATGTCCCTGGCCAGATTTAATTCTATTAGGGCTCTGGCCTTCCTAACCTGATCCTTGGCTGCTCAGACAGTTTCTCTGTGTTCCTCCCAAGCTACCTGTCCTTGCTTCTACCCTCTGTAGCCTTCGTTTTTGTGTCTGAGATTGTCCAGGAGCTCCTTGTTCATCTTTGCAGGTCTCCTGACATTTTCCCCTGACTTCCTCTTTGTTGGGATGCATCACTCCTGAGACTGGAGGAGGTGATCCTTCAATGTTAACCAGCTTTCTTGGACCCATCTTCCTGCCAGGGCTTTATCCCATGTTACTGTACCAAGCAGATCACTGAAGAGGCCAGTCTGGTCTCCTGAAGTCCAGGGCAGTGAACTTGCTGTGCACCACCTTAAGGATCTTGAACTCCCCCACTTCATGGTCACCGCAGCCAAGGCTGCCTTTGAGCTACACATTCCCCACCAGCTCCTCCCTGTCAGTGAGAGTGAGGTCCAGCATAGCACCTCTCCTTGGCTCCTCTGTCACTTGGAGAAGGAAGTTATCATCAACTCCTTCCAGGAACCTTGTGGATTGCTTATGCCCTGCTGTGTTGTCCCTCCAACAGATATCAGGGTAGTTGAAGTCCCCCATGAAGACCAGGGCTTGTGAACATGAGGCTGCTCCTGTCTGTCTGTAGAGGGCCTCATCCACTCGGTCTTTAATCCTGTGCTGGTTTAAGCCATGCCGGGACCGGAGAGCATGTTGCTGTTGCCCCTCCACCACCCTCAGCAGGTCGGGCTGGAAGTGAGGCACAAACCCCTGGCTAAAATAAGAAGAAATTTAATACAACAGTGTGATAAACAATCTGAACAACGGTAGCAATGATAACAACAATAAACAGCAATAACAGTGAACAAGACAAAAGATATACAGAGAAATACCGCAAATGGTCATGGAACAGCTTCCCGCCACCAAGCCTGCCAAAAAGAAAGTAAAAAAAGTTTCCGCCTGGACCTGACGCCAGCATGATATGAAAAACCCAGCTGGAGATCCCTTCCCCCTCTCTCTCTGCTGGGGAAACTTAACCCTATCCTAGCTGAAGCAGGACAATCCTCACCCATAAACTCTCGGTCAGCTCCTCATCCATCCCCAGGCAAAGCTCCATGCACTCCAGCTGCTCATTGACATAGAGCGTGACACCCTCTTCTCATCTCCCCTGCCTGCCCTTCCTAAAGACCCTGTATTCTTCCATTCCAACACTCCAGTCATAGAAATCATCCCACCACCTCTCCATGATGCCAATAAGATTGTAGCCCTGCAGGTGTGTGCACATTTTGTAACTCCTCTGGTTTATTCCCCATGCTACATGCATTTGCATAGAGGCATTTAAGTTGGACCCCCCAATCATGCTGACTTACTGACTTACTTTCTTGGCTGGAACTCCTTTGTGCTGCTCTTCAGATGCTCTCCTGCTGACCTGTGATCACTCTCCAGGCTCTGGGCATCTATTTCTGGTACTGGTATCAAACTGGTAAGATTGAGGTTCCCCTCAATACATATAAATAATTTTCAGTAACCAGGGAGCAGAAATTATTCTTGATACAAGAACATCCTTTCAGGTGATTCAAGTGCTTGCAGAGGGTGTGGAGGGCTACACATACAGGTGGTGTGCATGAACTGCTAGAAACAGTTCAATGTGGATAGAGAGGCTCTCCAGAGTCCTTGCAGTGTTTGCACAGGAACAATGCATTAATATTAAATCTATGTGTGGGACCTGGCATCTGGCAATGTGCTTTCCATCTTCACCTTTCATGGGGAAAGGGCATGGTTAAGATACATGTAGACATTTGTTAACTGAAACCACCAAAGAGGGAGTATGCATGTAGGGATGTATATCTCCCAGGATATCCACAGACATCTTCACATTAAATTGGCCTGTTTCTTCTTAAAAGAAAATACAGGTTCCCCCAGTGATTATATTGCAGAAAATACAGAAGCCAGGGTCATCAGAAGTTGCTTTGGCCAAGCCCACCAGGATGACTATATCCCGGTGATCCAGCAAGGCTTACAGAAAAATGGAGTGGTAGGCTTTGTGGTTTGTATAGTCAGAGCTGCCCTGGACTAGGGACCAGAAGAGGATGTGGGTACCCACAGAGACCAGAGGTCTGGAAGACTTCAGCCAAGTTGTCCACATGTGCTATTCACAGAAAGAAGCTTTGGAGGACGATGTCAGGGAACTCAAGCACTGCTTTTGCTCACAAGGGATTTGGCACTCCAACTGGGTAGTCACTGATTGATAGGGGTTGGGGTTTGCAAGGATTTGCTTGGATAACTGTTGTTTTAAACACAGGAATGGGGTCCATGTCAAGGACTAGGATCAGCTGGTGGCAGAGGGCCTCTGCTGTTATCTTCTGTACCCAACACGGGTACAGAATGACATGCTGTGCCACAAATCTAACATAGTCTTCTTCCCAGAATCTCCAATAGACTGGGGCACAACACTTGCAGTGGTAGGGATTCCTGGTGCTTGCTGTCTAAACAGTGAATTTTGTTCTTTTTCTTTATTTGCTTGGTGGATCTACTTATTGAAGTAGTTTAGCTGAAACATCATAATACAACCTATATTTTACTTAGCATCAGGGAAATTCCTGACAGAAATTAAGTTTAAATGCAGTAGTGGTTATAAAGATAGAATGAGAAACTTATTATAGAGTAAAAATGCAGGAGCTGATACTTGTGGATCTCTTAGTTTTAGAGGAACGTAATGCTTCCAACAAGTTGGGTCTATTTTCTTTGTGAGGATTTTGATCCATCCACTAAGAAATGTGCAGAAACCTTCACAGCAACATGGAAAGAGCTTGAAGAAGTAAAGTCCCTTTTCTGCCAGAATAAGTTTCTGAGTATCTATTCTATAAATGAAGAAAGGATTCTTGTATTGTATCTTGCTATTAATGATTGGCGATTGTACATGGAACTGTATCTGCAGTGAATTCATGGATAACTGTCAATGTAGTAGTAAAAAAAAAAAAAAAAAGAGGGAGATAAACATTGTTTACGTCTTAATGTTGGCAACTAAATTATCTATACTGTATGTGTAATTAGCAATCTATGTGCCATCAAGAAAGTATAAGCCTGATTCATAGAAATTAGAGTAATTAAAAATATTTAATTAATGATAACTAAGGAATTATTCAATCTGTGAAACATCCAGCTTTTTTCAATGAAGTTTTGCCTTTAAAAGTTTGATTCCTTCTGTCATTCTTCTTCTGTCTTCCCAAAGAGCTGGCAAAAACCCAACCTTTTTAACTTTATAATGAAGGAAACTAAAACTCATTATTTCCTTTTACCTAAACTGGGTTAACAGTGCAGTGTTTCTCTATTTTAATAATAGTTTGAGCTGGATGCATTTAAACCTAGTGTGTGAGGAGCCAAGATTCCAGTTCAGGTTTAAAATGCAGAAACAGTGTCTTTTCAGAAGTAAAAAAAGTTCATTTCCCTCTCCTATTGAGCCATCTTGTGGTTAATAATTGTAATGTACTCTTGAATACACATTTAGCTAACGTAATAGGAAACCTGTCTGCCTGGTGTTACCTAAAGGTTATGTTAGATTTACTATCCTATATTCTGGGATGTTAACACAATAGGTTTCTTGGAGCATAAAAAAGACATTATATTATGATACATATAAATACAGAATAAGGTCTAAATCAGAGAGAGGAAATTATTATTCTTTAATTTAAAATAGGTAACAGTTAATACTTCAGTGTCAATAAAGAGGCTGTTGTAGTACATTGCAAATGAGGCCACACATTTTTTGCATAAAGAAGATATATGTTAATAACACGGTATTTCTACAGGCATGAGAAATAAAGCTGGGGTGTCTTAAACATGTATGGACTCTCACAAGCAGAGTTTGGGAAGCAGGTTATAATGTAAATATTAGTCCATTTTTCATGTGCTTTAGATATCGTGGCCATAGTGGTGCTAAGTTCTACTATTTGGGCCGATGACACACCCAAAGTAGTAGAAGTTCAACAAGGCCAAGTGCAAAGTCTTGCACCTGGGTCAAGGCAATCTCAAGCACAAATATAGACTGGGCAATGAGTGGATTGAGAGCAGCCCTGCAGAGAAGGACTTGAGTGTGTTGGTTGACAAGAAGCTCAACATGATCCGGCAATGTGCACTTAAAGCCCAGAAAGCCAGTCATATCCTGGGCTGCATCAAGAGAATGTGGCCAGCAGGCCGAGGGAGGTGATTCTCCCCCTCCACTCCACTCTCATGAGACCCCACCTGGAGTGCTGTGTCCAGCTCTGGGGCCCCCAACATAAGGAGGACATAGACTTGCCTGAGCTGGTCCAGAGAAAGGCCACAAAGATGATCAGGGGCTGGACTACATCCACTGTAAAGACAGGCTGAGAGAGTTGGGGTTGTGCAGCCTGGAGAAGAGAAGGCTGCAGGGAGACCCTATAGCAGCCTTCCAATACTTAAAGGGGGCTACAGGAAAGACGGGGATGGAATCTTCATCAGGGAGTGTAGGGATAGGATGAGGGGTAATGGTTTTAAACTGAAGGAGGGTAGATTTAGATTAAAGGAAGAAATTCTTTCCTGTGAGGGTGGTGAGACACTGGAACAGGTTGCCCAGAGAAGCTGTGGCTGCCCCCTCCCTGGCAGTGTTCCAGGCCAGGTTGGACGGGGCTTTGAGCAGCCTGGTCTAGTGGAAGGTGTCCCTGCCCATGGCAGGGGGCGTGGAACTAGATGATCTTCAAGGTCGCTTCCAACCCAAACCATTCTATGATAAACGATGAAAGAGATTTCTTTCCTGCACAACAAATATGGTATATTATGAAGATAATAGAAAATGGAAAGTGGCAAGTGATCCCAGCTGTATTATAGTATTTATAAGGGTTCAGTAAAGTAACCTTCTGGTAAACAGCAAAAACACTGAAAATTTTCCATTAAAATATAGGCAGATTATGCTGTTGAACATCTTAGAGCAAAAGTGAGTAATTCAGTCATTAGCCAGCACTGAACAAGTGTCATTCCTTGTACTAGTGACTGTTTAATGGCTAAGCTTCTGAAGCATCATTTTATCCATCTGCACAGTGTAACTACACATTGTGAAGCAATTCTTTCAAAGATTTTGTAAGCCTTTAACAACATTTGAAACCCATGTGATATCTGTCATAAAATGGATCAGTGGCAATCCTCTGTGGGAAAGAACAGAGCAATGAATAGATTCTCTAGGAGCTCTTTGGAATAGCTGAAATTAAAAAGAGAAGTTAGAAACATTTCACCCTGTATTCTCAACTAGGGGACTCGACTGAAAGACAGATCACCGTGAGGTAATGTTAGTACTGACAACGGCTTGTTCAGAGTCACTGATGAATTATGATTTCTTGTTTAATTTTGTCAAAGGATGCTGACTAGGCAGCTATCAAAGACATTTGACATCCAACATAAAAATTTAATATGTAAGATTTATACTGTTAAGCAGAAAGTAGGAAAAAAAGAAAAAAAAAAAAAAGAAAGATGAAAACATAGGAAGATTTGTGCCTTAGAGAAGAACAAATCTTGCTGGTTAAGTGGGTCTGCACTAAGAGACAAGTATTCTGGGAGAAGTGACTCAAAGGAATATTACTGGTACACCAGGTGTTCATCTTGACAAATTAGTAAGAATTTACCAAGAAAAGGAAGGCACTGAATTCGGACTCAAGTTTATGAAGGCTGGAAGTGTTCTGATAGTAAATATGCTAGGAAATCTGTAATACTAGTAGAAAAGAGGCCTGATGTAATACTCATAATTAAAGGCCAGAAGATCAATACAAGCCAAATCACGGTGATGTGTGTGTGTGTTCATGTACATGTTCATGTGCGTGTGTTACATTTCACAAACACTAACAGATTATTTGTGACACTGACCAAAAAGACAACAACAGCACAATTGCACCTGGGAAAATATTAACAGAAAAAGCATTTCATTTTTACAGTGTGACTGGACTGAGTCAATCTGAAAAACAAAAAGGAGGTTTATTAATGGATGCTAATGACTGTGGGAGAACATTTTTACTGGTATTATTAATACTGTAAGAAAAGTTGCAGAAATAGAAGAGTAATTTGGTAGAACTCAGCTTTTCAAATGGCTCAACACTTCTCATGTAAAAGAATATATGGATATCATGTAAGACAACTAAATACACTTTTAAAAGAGATAATTTTTATTATCCTCAGAGATAAAGCAGCAATGATTGGATTAAAAAGACATCAGTGCTTTAGCCTCTTCAGAAGGGTGCAATGTGGGTGGACAGAGAACAAATGTTCCTGAAGAGGAATCAGGTGACATCTTCCAAGGAATTTATGTCAAGATATTTGCTTGGCTCAAGCTAAACAATGCAAATGGAACAAAGTGATCAAGAGAGACCATTTAATTCCTCAAGGTGCAAATGAGTGTGTTCATAAGTTTACCACACTTTACCAAGCAACTGCAACAGCTGAGGATTGAAATAAAGCAGAATAATTGTCTAAATTAAAAGAGGTTTGGATAGGCAGAAGACAGATTTCTGCACCTGAAACCTGGCAAGACCATAGCCGGTTTTCTACATTTGTAAGAGAAATCAGTGAAGAAGCGTGTAAACCACAGAAAAAATAAACAGAAGGGAACTCTGGTATTTCAGTTGTGCTATGTCAGCATCACAGACTTCCTTACAGTGTGCTGAGGCACTATAAGGTCAGCACTAATTTAGCAGAAACATTGCCATCTATCTTATAATTGTGTATTCTTTCCCGAGGTTTCGGTATCCCAGTACTGAACAGGAGCACTTCTGTTTAAGGTGCCATAGCTGAGGAGAGAGGAGCTGAGAGTACAAGGAACACACATACTTAGATACTGTACAACCATTTTGTACAATGAATGATGACTGTGATATTTAGAAGGACTATTTCTGAGAGCATATATCAGCTCACAAGTCACCATTCCACGTTCACAAGGGGACTGGAATACTATTGCAAACTCATTACTGGGCTCCCATCTAATTTCCCATTTAAAAACCAAAACAACCAATAAACACCAAAACCAAAAACCTCAAACAATTTTATAACTCTAGACCAGGATTAAATGTAGAGCAGGTAGGAAGACTGGGTAGGAGAAGGCATGTAGGAATTACCTGAGGTATGTCTCCAAGATTTACTAGCACATATGAATATGTGCATTTGTGCAACTCCGTTGCTTTGAAGGGCTTCACCAGCAAACCAGCAGAAGTCCATTCATGCAGTTAAGCCAAATAAGTCATCACTGCTTCAGGGAACCTAGTGACTTAATCTTTTACTGTTATTGGTGTTTCCACTTCGTAGGTGTAGAGAGGAAGTATAGTAATTAATTTCAGAAAAAATGTTGAAAATGGGAATGATTTACAACTTCCTTCTGCGATTACAAAAGCGTTTAGAAAACAGAACCTAAGAACATTTTCAAATGTGACATTGTATGACTGGCTTTGATAGATGTGTATTTGCACACGGCTGGAATATTCCATGTGCTAACGGAGAATTAGTTGCCTTCTCCTGTGTTAGGAAAATACAGAAACATTCTGCCATTATTTCAGAGTTATCTGTCTTTCACAGCTTAAAATAATATGCTAAAAGTGAGGGTGAAGGGCAGGAAGATTCAGAAATGGGGAAAAATCCACAGTTCTCCACATCATATTTGACAAGTGACATAAGATGACACTTATGACTCCAGTGAAATGACCAGAGAGCAGTTAAAGACACAGATGGTGCATAACACATTTCCTTAAAATTACCTAATAAAACATATGAAGAAAATCCTCACTTCATGAAAATTTATAGAACATTTTACTAATATTTTAGTGGAGATATAAGGCTAATTCAGTACAAATTAAATTGACTAGGAAAAAACAGTAAAGTCTGTGGAAGTTTAAGATCGATATAGTAATATAAAACCAGGGTTAGACAAAAAAATTATAGTTTTCTATATGAACGTTTCTGTAGCTGGTCAGAAAATGCTTTTGTGTCATTATTACCTAAATTATAAAGTGTAATAATCAATTTGATAACGGATAGGGTAATTTTATTACTTTCAAACATGAGGATGCTCTGGTGTCAATGTGGATATGGCAGTCGCTGCTGGCTGGGTTTGAGCTTCCTGCAGGGGGCAAGCTTGGGCCATTTTACTGCCTCTGAGCCCGAGCTGAGCTCCTCTGATTTATGAATGTGTTGTACTTCTGGTTCATTTTGCTCCGTTTTCTCCAACTGTTATTACGACTTTGCTAAGCAGTTGTTTAGCTCCGTACTCCTGAGCCAACTCTAAATAACTGGGTAACACCCAAAAGAAATACAAAATGCGAACCTTACTAAATCTTAAACCAGACTCCAATAAAGATGTGGTAGTGAATCACAACTAAACAGAAAAAACCTATACAAACGTTCTTTGTCCCAAGCCCCAAGAACATTTATATAGATTTTCCATATTTTTTTTTCCACTTAGAATTGTGAAGTTTCCAGTGTTCCCTTCTGGACAGACAAGTCCAAAAATGCCACAAGAAAGCTTTTACAACACTGTATTCCAATTAAGCTCAAGAAATTTGGAGCTTAATTTGCAGCCCCATGAAAACAAAAGATCATCCCGAGTTTCCAAACTAGTTTTGGGTGGAAGCTCAGGAAATTCTTCAGAATTTTTTACCTCTTAAATACATTGTACAATATCTATCATTTGGTTCATTTGTAGAGCACACACATTTTACCACTTAAATGATAATGAACTAAACTTTGAAGTGTGTTCAGTGGGATAACTGAAGTAAAATAATTTTCATTCCAGAGTTTCTCACGATGTCTCAGCATAACAGACACTACATATTTATAAGCCTTCTTCAAGAATTTAGCCTTCCAAATCTGAAGCCTAAAAATTATTGAAGTGAAAATATTATTCTTGATATTAGTATTCCAGGTTTGTCACTAAGCAGTGTCTAATAGAAAATCTTAACTTTCACCAGTCATGCTCGGTACCCAGAAATCTCCTCCTAAACAGAGTCCAAAGTGCCTGAACATTCCTATGTTACCATGTAACATACTCATTGGAAGTCTCCCTGCAAAAGTATGAACTGTGAGTTTCAGGGGTTTATTCTATCTCAGAGAACACACATGGGATTTTACATTTATACTGTATAAACCTGAATTTTACAGAAATGGGCTAGGGTTCTCATAAGAATACACTCTCTACAAGATTTGTAGCACACCTGGCTTTTCTAGTAAAAACCCAGTTAATATTAAAACAAACAAACACACAAACAAAGAAAACACAAACCCCAAGTATTTCTTCTTTGACTTGACTAAAGCAAGAATTAAAGGGTCTCAGAAAACTGAAAAGCTGCTAAAGATTACCACCATTTTTTGGGATGAAAAGGTTTTAATCTAGGTTTAGGAGAGATATAACTATGGAAATACAACCCGAGATGTGCACAATCACTTCCTCCGAGAAAGTACATGGAGATTCATAGCACAGTGCCTGCCTGTTAGTCACCATTAGTCATCCTCTTAGTCACCCTTTCTTCTTATTAATACAGAAAATGATGTGTCCTGGAACTATCTGAGAATTGTATGTATTCCATCATTCTTTTGGTCTCTGGCCTCTCGCATCTTTTTTGGGTGAGAGGAAAGGGAACTGGTACCTCAGAGTAGCTGCAGCATTTTCTACAGTGTTGAGCTTTAAGGTCCTGCAGCATTTGACTGGGCTAGCAGAACTAAAACTACTATAACACCGTACAGCTTCACACTGTGAGGGGGCTGACAAAAAACCAGCACCACATTTCTTTCCTGAAGCATAAACTGTGAATGTCCATGGAGGATGCCACCACTCAGGGAAAAAATCAGGTCTTCCTTCCAGTGTAAATGAAACCGATAAGCATGTGATCAGATGGGGAAATGCTGGAATGTGTAAGGAGTATTCTGAAATAGTCTTAGTCTCACATATTGACTAGGTTAGTCTTCTCTTATCAATTCTTCCTGTAGAACCTGTTTCATCTATTCTACAAGACAATTAAACATAAATGCAGAGAGCATTTAGAAAAGGTCATTCGTTTTTAATGACTGCTTCCAGCTTATTCTTTCAAGACTTCTTCTATTTTCTCTCTCTCCTTAACCTGTTTTAGAGAGTTTTAACTTTGCCTTAAAGTAATTTTTAAAAAAAACCAGCAAAAATGTTCTACTACACAAGAATCTTCAAACAACCAGGGACGATTAATGTATTTTTCCACTAACACTGATAGCATTATTTAAGTCTATTTTTCATAATTTTAATTATTCTAATTAGGATAGGATCTAATTATTTTTAACATAGGTCTCCCACACATACCTTAAGATTATCATATGCTTGCCTGTGAGGAGATGAAGTCCAAGACCAAGTCAATGCAGCAGTAAAACCTTTCAAAGCCCAAAACACTTCAAATCTTTCATTATTTCATGGTTCAAAAAAGACCCATTTTATTATTAACTGAACTTATTCTAGAAGTCAAGTCTTCTGCTCATATGCACACACACATAGACACAAAATGACCCAGTTTTCTTAGTAAATGAACAAAGAAATAAAAAGTAATGGCTTTCCTTCTTCATAAAATGTTGACAAATTAAAAGATAAATATGTGCACATACTACTGTCGCTTGGATCTCCTCAGAAGTCTTTGCCTCAGGTTCACTGGGTCAGCTGGGGATTTACCTTAAAGTGGGCCTCATAATGCTTTTTCTGATTGTTTACAGAACTAATAAGTGAAGACACCAAGTAAAGAATTATAAATAAATAGAATCTTCAAGATTTTTTCTTTCCAGCAAAAGGGAAAAAATTATTGCAATAATTGTAAGAACAACTCCATCTAATGATTCTAAAAGACAATTTTTCTGCCATAGGTGGGAGAAATGTTTTCAAACATAACTGTTCTGGAGTGAGAGCTGAAAAACTTCTTACCTCCATCTTTTATAAAGGAGAAAAAGGTCTCAGCAAACCTACTGTGCAGAATTCCTTTATCAGCCATTGCCATTTCCTCCTTGCCAGAGCCTTTGCACTTCATTTTAGGTGCCTAGATGTTTATCAGACAGAAATGGACCACAATGTCTCCAGAAACAACTGATTGAAACACTTGGAAGTTAAGAAAAACAGTTTCAGTCAAGCAACAAGAGATTTAGAAAGAGATTTGCCACCCCTTATGTAAGTAATCCATCCATGGGGCTCCTATATAAAACATGATCTTAAACCACATCTCACCTTCACTGCATTTGCTGCAACACGAAATCTAGCTGCTATACCCTGATCACTCCTACTAGATCAAATGTCGCAGACAATATCCAAATAGAAACAGCAAGGGTGAGATATCTGTCAGGGCTCAGTTGCCAACTGTCTTAGTCTTAGAAGCTGACTTTAGGAACTTCAGCAGCGGAAACACAGGCAGTTTTAAGTTTAGGAGCAGATATAAGTGTAGGTTTTGAAGATCTGTGTTTAAGCAGTGGTGGCTGAGGTAATCCAATGTAATACTGAAATCTGGAAGTCCCTGGGTGGCTCTAACCATAGCTGGTTGTCTGAGATTAGTAAAATTTGTGCTGATATGACCAAGATTTATTCTTCCAAACATACATAATAATTAATGAAATTACTCCTTTAAATGACATTAGAATCCTAATTCACAGCATTGCTGAAATGCAGTTGGTTCCCACATAACTGGCATGCATGTCATAGTACAGTATGTAGACTGAGACACCCTGTTTTGATGTTCTACTTAGATCTTTACTCCTTCTATTTCCTTCTGGCTTCCATCTTCACATCCAAATGGCATGCAACCAACAAGCTAATGCCAGCCTTTCTCCTTAGGTGAACACCTCTCACTTCCAAAAAGCAAAGTAAGATCCATATTAGATCTAATGTGGGACTGGATTGAGCTGTAGCCTCAAAGATGAACGTTTGCATTCAAAAGTTTAAATACAGCACCTTCTTTTGCTTTGTCTCAGCTGGTTGTAAGGGTTTTCTTAGGATATTGCACTGCTTCGTACTCCTGTATCTTGCCATCAGACCAGGTTTATTAAATCAAACTACATTTACTCATTTATAATTCCATCCCTTCAGTCTTCAATAAATATTTCTCTGAGGCTTTCCTTTGCTATCTATCAAAAGGTGTGGTCTATTCCTTTTTAAAAATGGAACAGTGAAATGAATGGTAAGAGTAGGAAGACATAACCATTGTCACTCTATTTTAAGATGAGGGCAGACCTTTCTGGTTATTAAGTCAGAGCAAAAGAATAGCTGTTAGAGAGTTTAAATTAAAAAAAAAAAATCTACTTGAATGAATTCCAGTGAAGATAAGAGAAGTATAAATGATATATTCCATTATAAACCTTGTAATAACTTAAAATTGATTAGTGTTTGAAGACTGATGGGTAACTACAAAGCATTACTATTATAAAGCAAAGTGCAATTTTTGATACCATGCAACTACTTTAAGATCTCTAATTTTTCTCTCTTTTACAACATTCACAGCAGAAATAGAGAGATATCTGTCATTCATGAGAAATGAGTCTAGTTCTGAAAATGATATTGTTAGTCATGTCAAGTTTTAATAGAAATAGTGAAATAATGATTTGGAAATAGGGAGAACCAGTATCAGAAGGAACACTACAGACGTGCAGGCACAGGAGGTCTCTATCTGCTTGGAATCTCAATTACAGTAGGTCAAGGAAAGGGAGTTCAGCTGCAAACATGAACCTTAATATGAATATATTCAATCACATATGGGAGAAAAAGCCCATGTAGGTAACCTACAATTCAGTCATGAGCTTCTGAGCAGACTATTCAGTCTCCTCCTTATGTTTTTTCACTAACTGGCATATAAGAAGAATTTATAGGGTAGTAGTTAGAAATTAGGGCATGGAAAATGTGCACTGGCTTTAAAGGATAAGCAAAAGTCTCAGGAAACATGAGTGATCTAAAGTTATCTTTTGCCAAACAATGAATAAAATTTTACATTAGAATAATACAATTTAAAATCCAATTTTTAACTCAAGGCAATTCCATTTAGAAGAAGAACATTCTTTCTCTGATTATGGTGCTTTAACAAAGCCAGCACAATTTAGGATGGTAGTTGAACTATTAGAATCTAATGTCACAAATATGGTTAACTTTCTACTTTTTTATTTTCTCAAATAAATAAATTTCAAAAGAATTCAATTATATTTCCTGTGTTGAATTTTTGGACTGTGGCAAATCCTAGCTTCTTTTCTAGGCATCTATCAGGCTTCAGACAGTGCAAAAATAGTAAGATAAATAGACAGATAGGCAGATAGACTGATAGATAGACAGATATGGATGGGTCTCTGACACACAATGTGATGAAAGTGGACGTGGCAAGTCCTCATGAGAACAAACAGTTCCAGTACATGACCTGTTACTGTTACACTGGTACTGCACCGTACCTGTTGAAATTATATAAGGATGTGTGGTGACAATAAAAATGCTAATAAGGTCACTGCCTCTTGTAGGAACACAATCCCTCATGCACATTTCAGCTAGAGTTTTCCCTTCTCTGACAATGCAGTTAAGAATGAGTGCTGGGAAAATAATTGATTTTATTTAAATTTAAGTTTCCTGTCAGGAAATAAACAAAATCATTTAAGAAGAAAAGTAAATTACCAATGATTTCTAACCAACATTTTGCAAAGCTCTCAGTTACAAATGTGGACACAGATTTCCAATGGAGTTGCAATAATGTGGGAAGGACAGAGAAGAATTTTGCCGAGCTGAATAGTTACCAACTCTTGTTTACGTGGAATATGACACAACTGGGAGAGTTTGCATGTTCCAGATGAGGCAATGAAGGGTGAGCGTACTGTACTTTTACAGTTTAAAAAAGAGCTCAGAACATATCAAATGCGGTGGACAGAGTGAAGAGATGTCTCTTGAATACTCTTGCTACATATTTCATTCAGACAACATAAGAGAATAGGTTCAAAATTTAAACAAGAAAAATAAGTACTAATTGATAGATGGCAAACTTGTTCTGTCAGACTACTACCATTAGTTGGAGAAGGTGGTCGAGTGTTACTGCAAGCTTTCCTCCACATTCTGATTCCTTATTTACTGTTTAGCTTCCACCTATAGTGACCTCAGCAGTCTGATTCTGAAGATCTAGCAGGAGGAGGAAAGGAAACTTGTTTACTTTGGAAAGTACTGTTACATCTTTGTCAGGTACACAGCTTTAAATTACTTGGAGGTTAATATGTGTCACCGACAAATGAAGGGAAGATCCAGGGACTGTCCAGTCTTCTCTGGATGTACAGTGGAGTTTTACATATCTGTCCCTTTGTATGCCTGCCTCAATATTTCAGGCAAACCTGAAGAAAAGTAGATAGGAACCTCATAAACAGTACTCATCTGACACTCAGCTCATTTCTAATTCTCCAGTTCACACAGTAGTGGTACTACAGGGATTCTACCTGTACTACCTGCAAAACCAAAATAAAGTAACCCCTGAAAAACACAGCTGCTGTGGTTTAAGCCCAGAAGATAACTGAACACCATGAAGTCACTTCCTCACTCCGTCCCCTCAGGGATGGGGAGGAGAAATAGAAGAAAGGCCCTGGAATTGAGAGAAGAACAGGGAGGGATGACTCACCCATTACAGTCACAGGCAAAAACCAGTCTCCTAAAGTCTGTCTTCTGTCCTCTATAAGTCCAAGGTAGCAGTTCTGCTGACCCCACTCCAAGAACTGAAAACTCTACCTTTTTGTGATTGCTATGCCCAAGAGAGACTCCAACCACCACATCATCCCCAAGTCCTTCTCTGTTCACAAACAGCAGGTCCAGCAGGGTGCCTTCCCCAGTTGTCTCACTCACCAGCTGTGTCAGGCAGTTATCTTCCACACACTCCAGGAACCTCCTAGACTGTTTCTTCACTGCTGCATTGTATTTCCAGCAGACATCTGGTAAGTTGAAGTCCCCCATGAGAAAAAGGGCTAGTGTTTGTGAGGCTTCACCCAGCTGCTTATAGAATATTTCATCTGCCTCTTCATCTGGGTGGTCTATGACTGACTTCCATGATGATATCCACCTTGTTGGCTTCACCCAGATTCTTATCCATAAACACTCACCCCTATCATCACCATCATTAAGTTCTAGGTAATCAAAACACTCCCTAACACACAGGGATACCCCACCTCCTCTCCTTCTTTACCTATCCCTTTGAAAGACTTTACAGCCATTCATTGCAGCACTCCAGTTGTATGAGTCATCCCACCATGTTTACGTGATGGCAGCTATGTCATAGTTTTCCTGCTGCACAATGGCTTCCAGCTCCTCGTGTTTGTTGCCCGTGCTGCGTGCATTGGTGTAGGTGCACTTCAGTTGGGCTATTGATCCCACTAACTTTCTGTGGAGAAACCCTAAATTCTACATGACCATTCTCAGGTGCTCCCATGGTTTTTAACACATTAATAAGCCTTGTATCTTCACTGCCACATGGATCTCCATCCCCTACCTCCCCTGAGACGGCAGACCAAAAGATCTCACTAGTACACCGCTCCTCAAACATTGGCATGTTCCATGAAATGGAACTAATCAAGAACCACATGAGACTCCTAAGGATTGTTTTTCAGAGTTCCTACCCATGTGATATGACAATATCGCAATGCAAAGTCCGTTAGCCTTGTGGTAGTGATCCAGGAGAAAGTTTTCTTGTTTGCAATTTAATTTGCATGCCTCATGTCTCTGTGTTGTGCTGTATAATACTATACATCGTATTGGAAGACCTCATTAATTTTCATTGGCACTTATTGACACTAAGATCGATGCTAGTAGTAATAATTAATAAACATGGAGTGAAAAGTGAGACTCAGAAGAATCTCACTTTTTTTGGAAGGTAATTAAGAAATGGGAGCCAGGCTCTTCTCAGTGGTGCTCAGTCACAGTGCCAGAGCTAACAGGCACAAATTGAAACTCATGAAACAATCTGAACATATGAAAAAGCTTTTTTACCATGAGGGTGATCAGATGTTGGAACAGGTTGCAGTCTCTATCAGTGTTGCTACTCAGAATCTGGCTGGACATAGTCCTGGGCAGCCTGCTTTGGGTGCCCCTGCTCGAGCAGAGGGGTGAACTAGATGATTTTGAGAAGTGCCTACCAACCTCAACATTCCTGTAATTCTGTGATGAGAAAAAGAAACAACCCAAAACCAAGCTGGCAGAGACTGAAGTACTTTCTCTTCACGGCAAATCTTTCTGTTGTCTCTGCAAGTGCAAAAGGCTGAACAACTCTATGCTTGTGTAATACAGTGATGGGGGACACCAGTCTCTACCATTCCACCCCACAATAACAAAGAAGGCATCACAAGAACATCACCGTAATTAATAGGGGTAAAATTGGCATTGTCCTGCTTGACTGGGGAGACAGGAGAAGGGAATTTGAACCACGACCTGGTGGATTCTCATGGACTCTGCAATATTCCTTCTGCATTCCTAAGTAGAGAAGAGGTCTAGCAATGGTAGAGCCAATTTTTTTTGCAGGGTGAATAAAGGTACTTTCTCTGGCCTTTCTACTGTGGATGATCAAGTTGCTCATAAAATCCTTCTGCTACTACATCTTCCAGTTGTATGATCTGTTCCTTCACAAGACCACACTGACCCATCATTGCCTGTACAGGTTAACTATTTTCCTCTCCTTGGCACAACTTCAGACTGTGCCACGTAAAACTGTCTCAGAGAGAGCCAAAGTGTGGTATGAGAAGTACCTCAGACCTGAAACTCTTCCCATCTGTCAGAGTGGACACAGGTCATGCTGTGTCACTTGCTCTCATGGTCAGAGAACTGGTCTCAGATCTGTTAAGCTTGCTAATGTAGACATAGCATCAAATCACAGTGGCAGCTTGATGATGAATCCTGCATGCCTACACAGGAAGATTTTTCCTTGTTAGTAGTGTATGAGACTTTCTAAAGTCTAAACCATAAAGTTCTGGCTCAGTGGCTGAATAAGCCACTGCAGCAGTTTAAGACACTAGTAGCCTAAATTTGTAATATTAACTGTCTGCCTGTGGTTACCATTCCTCTGGCAGAATTAATGGAGTGCAACATGCCCTGGTACTGCAACGAGTTTGGCATACATCTTGGCACTTTTCCCCATTTCCCACTTACTGCTAAACTAATGCACTAACCTTTAGACTGAAATGTCTAGCACATGCATTTTTCTTCTGTCAGCTCTGCTAGTGAGATGCTTCCTTCCAGCAGATAACTTAAACTGACACAGCGAGATCAGCCAGAGCTCATTTGCCAGGGACTTGTTTCTTTCAAAGACAATGAGAACCAAGATCCAAATGGACTTTCAGTCCTTTGGAAAATGCCATCCAACACCTCTTGGAATTTCTAGTGATCTGTGGTGTAAAAGGTACAGTTTATCCCAAAGCTATGATGACAGCATTTGTTCTAAATGTGTCATCACACACATGAACTATATATATTTTACATGTGGGCTATAGTGGTACCATCAATTCCAAACATTATATTCAGAGTTAAAATAATTTTGAAAACATGATGGAATAGCCTATGACCCTAGCTAAATAAATGGTCTTGGGAAGGGGGAATTATGAATGTAGAAACTCAGGCTCTATTATAGATGGCTAATACTTAGCTAGACACCAGTCGGAAAAACATCAACAAACTTTTCAGGATCTGTTGCCGATGAAGAAAGCAATTAATTCTCAGCAGAAAGTGATTTTGACAGGTGCCATAATACAGAGGTAGCATTAAAAGTTGGTGAATAATTTAAATGGCAATCTAGACAAGCTCTAAATACATTTGAAAATAGAAAATTTATATAGAAAAATGTACACCTTATTTCATTTTTCATCATGCATCTTCAAAAATAACAGTAATAGTCCTAACATGACCTTAGCTGGAATAAAAAATTGCTTATGGGAAAAATTGTAATTCACTCATTAATTCTGAAGCCTTGCTGTAATAAATTGAATTACATAACAGACATCAGTTCAGTCTTGCATGGTTTAGTTTCTTGAAGTGTGATGTAATCTATCTTTCTAAGTGTTTTCGAACATGAAAGAGGAAGTTCTTAAGAGTGTAAGGATTTTATACTGGAACAGAGCAAGACCATCTCTACTCCAGAAGTCTACTTTGAACAGATGCCACCCAGAAACTTCAATGGGAACATTAACCTTTACATAATGCATAGAACTGTCCAATTCTGTATCATGAAAATAAATTTATTTTTGATTCTAAATGGTGATCGCCTTATTTCCCAAGGTATTAGGGTTGATTGATTGTTTGTATTGTTTGGCCTTACTTGAAGCTTAATTGAAGAGAGAAGACCTATTTAGCCCTATTAATGCTGGTTATATTCTCATCTTAATTACTTCAGCATCATTCCAGAGTAACTCCTTCAAGATGAATGCATTGCTCTGCTTTTCAATTGATGTAAATGGATCTGAAGACAAGGGTCCTGATTTTAAACTTTCATCAAGATTTAATTTGCCTCCAGAGTAAAGGCAAAATTATATGGAAGTTAATTCCAGCACCAGTGGACATTACATGTTATGTTTTATTTAGAGAGCACCTTTGATCTAAAGCACAGAACATGATAAATGGGGAGCATACAGAGAAACAGAAGTGGTAATCAAACAAGGAAGTAGGAACAAGCTATCAAGTG
This sequence comes from Athene noctua, assembly GCF_965140245.1. Taxonomy (NCBI): domain Eukaryota; kingdom Metazoa; phylum Chordata; class Aves; order Strigiformes; family Strigidae; genus Athene; species Athene noctua. The sequence goes on along the minus strand of NC_134037.1, from coordinate 68,058,029 downwards.
TTTGCATAGAAAGGAAGCAAAGAAGAGCCATCAGGTGGTCATTAAAACCTGTGCTAAAGCAGCGCTAAAACAAGGAAGAGAGAAAGATTTAAAATAAAACTGCAGGATGAAGTTAGGGAAATCACATGGAAAACATTTGCTTGGGAAAAGATCCCTTTGTGGAGAGCAGAACTACTCAGAGTATAACAAATAATTTAATTTATTCTGCACTGCCTTTGGTTAGTAAAAGGCAAATCTCATATTGCCAGACAAAAATAATTGTCTTGTTCAGAAGGAATATTTGTAAACTGAATGTTTGCATCTTAAACACTGTGTTTGCATGAAGACATGAGCATTAAATACTGACAAGGCAAGAAAAATACTGAATTTCTTGGAATACTAGAGAAAGAGATCTGCCATTCTCCATTACCATACCTGCAAGTTATCAGCTGCAGCTATCAGGGAGAAGTTGTCAATCAACTCTATTGCAAGGATGAAAGAGTAGATGGTACAGTTTAATTTTATTATGGAAATTGATTTGCATCTTTTATATGTCTTGATTGAAATCTTTCCAGGTAATGGCATTGAAGAATACTCATAAAACTGCCATGACTGTGGTAATAACTATTATTATGATCGAATTTAATAATAAAAAAACCTGCCTGCAAGATGGGCAATATGAATAATTCATGTACAGTGTTGCTTAAAATGTGATAGAGAGAAAAAGACTTGTAGGAAAATTCTTAATGTATCCAGACAGGGATGATAATTGGTTTTTGCAACTAAATGAGTACTTCATGTACAAGACAGCACTAACAAGGCAGGAGAAGAAATTTACACATTGGGGAGACAATTTCATTTATCTGGTTACAGCAGGATAAGTGGAATAAATGGTTTTCCTTAAAGGAATTGACAGCAAATGCATATCCTGATAATAATTAGTTTTGTTTACAACTAGAGAACTACAGAATAGGAGACACAATAGCATCCTCTCAATATGCAGTAACATATGTACCATGTGCTTATGTAGGCCTTACTTGTGCTATTAATCAAATACCTGCAAACAGTGTCCAGATCTCTTCCAGTGCTGTCTTTTAATTGTAAGCATAAACAGGAGTGTAGCATATGGAGAATTGTTTCACATTTGCACTTGATTTAATTTTGTTTGATTTCTTTTAAGTATACAGTATCAGATAAACTTGTGTCTCCTGTGTTTATTGCCTACCATCTGGTGGAAAAAGCATGCAACAGCATAAAAAGGGACAGATGACTAAGACAATATTTTAGTGGCAGGGTCTGAAGTTACAGTAAGTAAGAGTTCATCAAGGATATCAACTTCAAGAACAGAAAGCCATGCAAGAACTCAACTCTCTACCCTTGCCCAAAGGTAGTGGTTGGGTTTGAGAGTTGTCAACTCACTCGTAGGTATGACAAGCAGAATTCCTTATACGTGAATGTCTGTGATGTCTCTCTAGATCAAGAGAAACTTGAGAATAAGCTAAGCTCACAGGTAGCAGTCTACACCCTCCACTTGGAGCAGCTAAAGTTGGGTGGTTATCTTCTGTTTGCCTAGGTTTCATCAGTACTGAACACACATCAGGTTGACCTGCAAAACAAATCAAAGTAAAACAAAACAAAACTTATTACAAAAATGATCAGAAAATTTGTATGTGTGAGAAATTACTTCTGTACAAAGACTCTTTCTACTGGTGTCAATGTAACCTTTTTGTATTACTTTGATTTTGTCCTCCCTGATGTTCAGGTGTAGGAGCTTCAACATTTGACTGTCAAATAACTGTCACACTCTTTGTTCTGCTTTACATTTATAATCAGGGCTAGGCATACATAGGAAAATACAGAAAATTTTATGTACTTGCATGTAGCGGTGTGGAAGGGAACATACTTGTGCTTGGAGTACACCACCTTCTCAAATTATTAAAAACAAATTGAACCAAATTTCCTCCCTCCAAAATGCATAAGAAAGGCCATTTGCAGTAACATAGCAAAATCAGTTAAGTAGGCTGAGCAAAAACCCTTGGAAATTGGTTTTAGTCAAAATCCCTATTAATGCATTGTGCTTTGCCCATTTCTAATGCTCTCTTACTTGAACCCGAGATCGATCCTCTTTGTTCTGGCTTGCCACCAGGGTCTCTGATCAATGTTGATAAAACAAAATGACAATAAAGAAGGCTCTGAAAGCTACTGTGGAGAACTGTGGGAAAAACAAACCAAACCAAACCAAAACTGTATTACATTGTTACGACTATGGCCTATGCCCGTTTGTTTGTTTATGATGGATTACTTGCTATGGAGATTAGATCTAAAGGGAGTTACACTTGAGAAACTACAGAATAATCTAGCTAGGACACATCTCAACAAGTACTAAAATACAGTAGCCTGGTTAACGTACTTATGGTTGCTTTGCCAAGATTGAGATCTGGAAATTATAAAGCCCCTAGAACTGCTTTATCAGTTAAAAAAATCTGCCCCATGAGGTAGTTTACAGGATGACTCAGAAAAAAGGTCAGAGCTTGAAAACTACAGATTAGTTCCTAAGAAACTCGGGGCCTAAAGGGAATGCTGTCCAGAGCCCAGGGGAGAGATCAAAACATGTAACTGATAGCTACAGACACCCACTGATGTTTGCCTCGCTCTCAGGAGAGAACTGTGGGCAGGATAGCTGCAAGGAGAGGTTGCACCACAGTACTGGTTAGGAGTGACAGTCACTGCAGTTGGCAAGCACACAGCAGGCTAAGATCCATGTTAACAGTTCAGGACAGTGTATCCCAAAGAGCAGCTAGTTTCCAGGTAGCTGGAAAGAGAGAGTTCCCTATGTACCTGGTCTCAAATCAACAAGATGCTGTAGAGATTACCAGATCTCTGCATGTAATCAACTGTGCACCGAGCTACTCCCACATGAACAACAGCTCCTTCCAACTCACACTTTCAGGACCCTTGCAAAAATAACAACTTCACCATGGGAAGTGTGCAAGTACTGTTGAGCACCTCAGGTTTTGTGTGTGCATGCTGTGGGTTGTTTACGCAGAGCTACAAATGAATTTAAAAGTGTTACAGGTTGATAATCAGTAGTAAATCTGCTCAGTAAATTGACTTATCACATTGAATAATTTTATTAAGTGGTTTATGTGAGTCAAACACAGGTATTTTAAGCGGGTAGACTGCATTAACTAGCATCATCATTTGACAAAAGATATATTTGATGTTTATTGCTCTTTTCTCTGGCTTTAAAGTCCAGAAGGAACTCCAAACCTGCTTGCAGGATATAAGTCTCCGCTATGAAAACCATAAACTTATTCAGAATTTAGTTTTAACAGAAGGAATGCTACATTCTTCAAGTAAAAGAGAGATCTGAGCAGTATCAGGTATTGTATGTTCTATTATTCAAGTACAGAAGTGGTAGGTAACTTTCATGAGTGAAGCGGATGTTCACAGAAAGCTTTATGGATGCGTTCAGACTGTTTGAACGGGCTCTTGCGGGGCTAAAAGTGGAAGTAATCTGCCTGAGACAAATCACTTCTGACTTTTCTCTAGTTGAGAGACTACTTACTTAAAAACATTCTTGTAAATAATGTTTCTGTACCTAAACCACTTACAGAACTATGGTTTGAAGTCTGACTTCAGAATCTTATTCTCCTTGGCTATTTCTAAACTTAACTATGGAGAAGACAATCCCATCTTTCTGGATCACAAATAGAATCTGAACATTATGTTGATTCTGCAATAAAACGTTTTTCACCTTTGTTAATTACGTTAGAAAAATCAATATCAGAAAAGGCCAAAGTGGCATATCAAAAGGTTACAGGAAAACCTGTTCCACTTCATTAATACAGTATCCAGAACTGCTGCTTCTGCATGTTATTGAGTTGTAGGGATGTACTAGAAGTTTAAGAAATAAGAGCAGCGTGGTTGTGTACTATCTGCTCAGACCAAACCAATTCAGATATAAAATAGAAAAACAGAAAACAAGCTTCTTGTCTTCTCACTGAGTAAAATAAGTGAACAGTCTTTAGCCTCTACAACTGTAGCTTTTAAACAGCTAATTGTCTGGGGGGGGTGGGGAACAATCAAAGAAACAAAAAAAGCAACAACAAAAAAACCATATCTGGCCTTATATGCAGTCAAAATAGATTCAATACATTCGATGAAGGTTCTGCTTTCCATAGAGGCATCTTATTTATATGAGCCTTAATATTTCATACTATATAGAGAGATCAGCAAAAGTTACCAGAAAAATGTCATAGCTAAAAACCAGATCCATTTACCTAATTTAGTCATGGTCAATAGCAAAAGAATATGTCTTCTATGTTTTATTTTTTAAAAAATAATAATTCTTGTAGCAAGAAGATTTTTTTTCTGGTTAATACAGATTATTTTTTTGTACCGAAGTACTGTGGTGGAAAAGGAAGTTTTGATGAATCTTGCAAATACAGAATATTTCACCTGACACCAGCAATAGTAGGACTATGGGAGCTGCTCAGGGCAAGTGCTTGAGATCATCTGTTGGAAATGAGTGACGTGAAGAGACACACCATGAAACATTTTCAGGGTAAGGAATTATATGTAACTATGACAGCAAATTAAATTTGTGTAAATTAGCCATGTCCAAAGTGCATATAATTTAAGAACAGAATTTGTGCGGCTGATTTTTCAGATTTCATAAATATTAAAGAACGAGAGCAGAGACATTTGGGGAAATTAGACATTCTTTGTTCTCTTTACTGACTTTGCATCATTTGTTAATAGAAAACATGGAGATGTGATCCAGAGAGCCAAGAATTTCTGGCTTTCCATCTCCACTGAGAAAAATAACTTGCATTACCTGTGAATCCACTATAAATTTAGGATGAATGTTCCCTTGTGACCACAAGAAGGACATTCATGTTGTATTTTGGGGGTCAGAGTGACCCCTCTTTGTCTTCTGACATATATTTTAAAGTATGTTTTCTTTACAGATCACATCTGAATCCCATGAAAAATGGGAAGGATGGTTCTTACTGGGAAGACAAACTGGGTTGTGAGCACTATGAGAAAAAACTTCCAGGTCATGAGGTTTTCTTTGCCATGCCAAGGGTTTGCATGAAAGAAAAAGTGATGGGCTGTCACCCTGTCTCTTTTCAAAGGTCTGCAGATGAAATTCAGTACATTTTTCAGTCCTTTGTTCTCAACTTTCAAACTTTTTTAATGTTTCAGAGAAGGGCAAGATGTTCTTTACAGAAGAAAGAGACATGGATGTCAACTCAGATTATATGCTGTATGACAGTTGTTCTTTGGCAATGGGTTAATGGTCTCATTTCATGCCTCCAGATATTTCCTACACTGAAAGTTACTACACACACAGCTTCAGGCTGCGGAAAATAAAAAATGCCGTGAATCTTTTGCCATTCAGAGATGCATTTCTTTGCAAACAATATGTACTGCAGACAAATACAGAACAGATGAAAGAAGCCAACATGGAAAGAGAGACCACTCTGTAGTAATCTGGGATTTCAGCAAGATGGGAGAGAGACCCAAGCATTAGTCCCTGAGTTTAAAAGAGGAAGTTTAACCCCTGGCTGTCTGGGAAGGGCTTGGGGGAGGAATAAGGGCCTGAGCAGGAGTGAGAGTCGTTTGCTTTCTCTCAAAGAATACAGAACTAATTCTCATCCCAGCCGGGATGAAAGAAAACCAAACAATATCTAAATTTTCAACATATCTCACAAAGATCGTTTTGCATCAGACAAACTTTTAACTATGAGATGACTGACAGTACAGACGCTAAAAGCAAAATAAATGAGCACTGTAATAAAGCACACACGGGTGGGTCATTAGCTAAAATGGGTAGAGTCTAAAATCTCTTCAGTTCAAAAGCACAGTTCAGTACTGTCCTATCTAAAAAATCCTTCCTCTGTCAGAGTCATCAACTGCTGAACCCTCTCCTGAATGCCAATAGGAATGAGTTTAAGTAACTTATGAACATATATCTAAAACACATGGGTGGTCTGCTTTGAAGTGTCAGTGCCTGAGATGTAATATGCTAATAATTTATGCATAAAACACAGGTTCCATTGAAGGAAAAATCCAATATTGTCAGTTTCCATGACAACCAGTGTGCTAGCAGATTACATTGTCTCACATCAGATGGTTGCCAAGGTTGTGACCTATTTCTTAGTTTTAATCACTTTGTTTGAAGGATTTGGAAATACTACCTGGAATATAAATGATAAAATATGGTTAGGATAGTCCTTAAATAATAATAAAAAAAATTTGCTAAATTAAGGACTAGGCTTAGAAACTGAAAAGGAAGTATAAAGTAATAATGCCAGAAGTGAAAGAAGACTTGAACAGCTGTGTGAATGGGCAGCAGGTTGTTGTTTGATGTTTCAGGATGAAGTCAGCTGTTAGATATAGTCTATGCCAGTAGCAAGTACCTGACAATCATTACCACTTGTTTGGTAGTTCATGTAAAATACAGCTCATGCTAGTGCCTAAGAGGCAGTAGTTTATTAGCATAAAACCTACCAGTGATTTTACCATGAAGTGAAATTAGCAATATAATCAGCACTGATTGGTGCTCTTACTATCAGCAAAGAAATCAAAGAGGGAAAGGACCGAGGCACTGAATAATCCCCCCAAGCACTGTGACAGTACTCCCCAGTCACACCAAAGGAAGGCTGTCAGAACTGGTGCCCATGTTGCTTCACTGTGTGCAGAAAGAGAGATACTTCTTGCAAACTGCTATCACTGAGACTTTTCCCATGCCTGACATCAATTATTAAGAACAAACAAAAAACCTGATAGTTGGCAACAACCTTTTCCTGACCTCAACTGAAATATTCTCCAGATAGTGGAAGGAAATGATTAAAACTTCTGAAGATTTTTTTTTTAAAAAATGAGTGAGCAAGAGATCAAGTATTTTATAGGTTGTGTGCCAGAGTCCAAAATAAATCAACTGCTATTTCAGTTAAATGAAAAGGAGCATTTTCAAACGCAAACATGTGCTAGTGTACTAGTCGATGTCACATCTTCTGGATTCTTCAGTGACCAAAGTTTAGTTCAATTTGAATGTTATTCTAACTCACTCGCATTAGCCACTTATTTTCTTTCTTCATGCTTAAGAAATGTATTAGGTTGCCATCCTTAAATAAATATGTTGCAATAGTACCTGCAGGGACTGACCGTGGTTTTAGGTAGTGAACAAATTTGTCCTCCACTACTTACATGTTTTACACCGTCTCATTGTAAAACAATCCAGGTAGAAAACAGTTTTGTCACTGTCCTGGTTTCGACCAGGATGGAGTTAATTTCCATAGGAGTATTTCATGCCGGTGATGTCCCGCCCAGGGGGGCAGGTCGCTCTCTCCCTCTCTGCTTTCCACAGGGGCTTTGGCCCCGCTGCTCCTCAGGCCCTGTTGTCACTGGAGGGGGGCGGGGGTGTCTGGTCGCTGCCTTCAGTAAACCACTGTTGCATTTTACACGTTTTCTTTTTTGAACTCGCTATTGTTACTGTTGTTCTCTTGTTATATTTAGTAAATTCTTCCTTGTTATTCAACCCTCAGATCCTCTTCTTGTGTCCCTCCCCTATCTTACCAGAGGGTGGAGGGGGTGGTGAGCACCCGGCCACGTGCCCTCTGGCTGCCCCGGAGTTCAACCCTCAGCAGTCACCAGAACTGTGAACTGACATTTTCTAGTTGAGCAAATAATTTGTTCTTTATTTTTCTCTCCCATCCAGCTACCAGCTTGGAGAGCAGTCGCTGTCAATCGTGATGGTCAGGTCGATACCATAAGCCCCAGCCCATACTACTGAAACTCTGCTTTCTATGGTCAGTAAGACAGAGTCCTGCAGCTTGTTTAATCAAGTTGGTCTGATCAGATCAGTTGAGGTAAAACGGAAAACAGATCAAGCCATTCTTTTTTTGTTCCCAGTATTGCTGAAGTGCAATCCAATGGCTATCAAGTTTAAGAGTTACAGTAACTGCACCAGACTTGTATAACCTCAATAATTCACTGGAATTTGACTTATCACAGTATGATCAAAGAAATGTAAATAGTCATACCTTGAAAAAATTACCTCTTTTTACACCAGTATTTGTAGACCTGGTTTGTTGTTCTTTTTGTTCTTTTCCTCCACTACTCTCTAGAAGTTGTTCCATAACAGTAAAAGATTATCTCTGAATTCTAGTTCTTTTTTTCAGGTTTGTCATACTAGATATTTTGTAGGAGATGCAGATAATATACAAAATGAATCACTGCAGAATCTGTTTCATGATGTTCTATTTTTCCTTCCAGTTGTTATTCTTTAACCTATTTTGTTCATGACACACACATTTATAACTGGACTTTATTGGGAGGTGAATTAACTGTAATGAATAAATATGATAATGGATGTTCCTGCTTTTTTTCTGCTCCAGGCTGGTCAGCTAGTCCAAACAGAAAGATTTACACAGAACAACTGTTGGCATTGATTTGAGTGATTTCCTAGCTGCCTGGTTCATACAGAAATGTCTTTCATGTAAATACTTACTGTTCAACTTAAGAAAACCCTTATTCTTGTAGATCACTGTAGATGATTCATAACATTCCTGTTCTTAGGGGGGGGGGGGGGGGGGTGGTGTTGTAGAAAAAAAGGTGAAGGATTGTCTTGCTAGGGAATCAGGAAAAACCTCATCTAGAGTACAGTCCCCTTTATTGATATTGTAACTTCTTTAGCAGATTCATTGACCCACTTGAGAGAAATTCAAGTATGGCATTAATGGATGAGAGAAGAAACAAAAAATGGAGGAGGAGAAGAGTGTGTCTAGTAACATACAAGTATCACCGCTGTTTAATTTCTACCTACCACTTGCTATTTAGTACCATGTTGGATAAAATAAAAAGTGCCCCTAGAGAGGCATAGCTGGTCCTAGAAACTAGTATCTATGACTTTCTGTCACTGTAGAATCATTTCAGCAGCTCACTGTGACTCAGCCCACATACACTGGAAAAAGGGGCTCTCAGCAGGAGATACAAGGGAGCAGACAAGCATAAAAAAGACAAATATAATACCTAGATCTTTTAACGGCTGAACACTTAGGATAGTACTTTGGTGACACATGAACACTTGGTTGGTGTATAGATCAGAAAAGGTGAAATAGTACATTTTATACCACTTCTCATGGGTAAATGGGAGTTGATTATAAGATACTACTGTTTTCTCTCCTGCTGTTACAAGTAGTGGCACCTACTTGGCTCCACATGACACCATCAAAATTCAGTGGCCTGGTCCTAAGAAGCAATGGTTTGAAAATCCCTCCCTTGGGTGTCAACCTGGCTATGGGATGCTAGGAGACAACTGGGGCTGGCAGGATACCCTGGGCATAAAGTCTACACATTTATTTTTCTCCTTTGGTTAGCGTTTCCTGAATGGTGGCAGAGAAGCCAAACTGAGCCCAGGCTTAGTGAACCCAGTAGTGGGGCTCCCATTTCTTTAAAACTGTGCTCTCCAACATGCTTCGGTGGACCATTAGTACCTTGATGCTTCTTTATCCTATCTGTGCATATTTGACATGATGACCCTATCCTCAAAAGTTTCTAGTGGCAAGCCCGTATGTTATTTTTTTCTTAATATCTAACATCATCATAACAAGAAAAAAAAAAAAAAAAAAAAAGAGGAACTATCTTGAAATTTTACTCGCACCACCCATTCTTCTATTTCCTCTGTCCCATGACCTTCTAGTAGTTGCTGGAAGTAACAGTGATGTGCTAATATAAACGCCTTGTGTCTATTCCCTTCTTCAGAAAACCATCTCTCAAATTATTAATTTACAGTGAAGTGAAAAGCAAAGGCAAGCTGGGGAGGGAGAGACATATTGTGTGTTCATGTTTCTTCTTCTCTACAATGTTTTACCCACACAGTTATGTCAGTGAAGAGTGTGAAAAATCACATATTCTTTGCCAAAACAGCTACACCAGCCAAAAACCCCATGTGGACACAGCTATGCTGACAAAAGAGAGCTATGGACTGACCTCTGGGTGCTTGGGGAAGTTATACAACTATGCAGGCAGAAAGCTCCTTCTGTCAACATACTCTACCTCTATAGAAAAGGATTCTGCTGCCACAGCTAAACCAGCATGGATATATTAGCATAGCCATATCTGCAATATAAGTTCTGTGTCTTGTACAGTGGCTGAGGGAATTTAATCATGGTAGAAGAAAGAGTCATGGCTATCTTAAGCCATTATTATTCATAATAATGAATAAGAATATTCACTATTCTTAAGTGAATACTTGTTTAGCACTAGCTGAAATTGCCTATCACAACCACAACATCTTATTTCTAAAATGTAAAGTAAATCCTTGTTTATGGTGTTGAGTTTTTTCTTCCTACTCCCTCTGTGGAGAATCTGTACTACTCTGATATCTGTCATTAGGAGCTGGTTTTTTTAGGTCAATTGTTTCATTTCTTGAGTATCCTTTAGAGTATGTCACATTTGCTAATTACATCCTAAAATTTTAAATTTTCCTCACAGTTTCTTGTATTTATGAAATATTTAGAAACATTTTCAGTGACACCATCCTAGCACCAAGTTATGCTATGAAAATACATTTGTATGTACTTTTTTTAAGAGGTTTTTAAAATCGTAGTAGGTAGATGGGAACTGGTAGGGAAACCGGCATTGTGCTGAACCTAAGTAATTTGCAAAGTATTACCAAAGAAGAGTCTGAATGCTCTTCTGTTGCTGTAAGGACAGAGCTAAGTGAAAATCTAGCAATCAGTAGGGTCTTGGAATGATTACGCAAATTACTGTTTTCTCATAATTGTATACAAATCACTTCACATTACTCAACCTTTTCCATGGTTGTTTTGTCATTGGGGTTGGTTTCTTTCATTGTTCAAAATGATCTCTTAAATAATCCCACAGAAACATAGTGAATATAGATTTTTTTGCTAGCCAGGAAAATATTCCCTGTGCTTCTATATTTGTTGTCCTTTCTTAATAAGGTAGTAACAGAAACATTTACTGCACTTTAAACTCTCATATCAAACCTGCTATCCCTCCAAGTGATGGTGATATGGTAGGAAATTCATGTGCAATTCCCTTTCTCTCTCTAATGATTATAGAAAAATCAATAAATGAAAATATGGAAGAATGTCAACATCTCTCCTGATAACACTCAGCCTGGGACTGTGATTAGGACCAAGCTTTTTCACTTTCAAGAGGGCGGTGGTTTGTCTTCTTTGGATTTTGCATAATTTATGTACTTAATCATTACCAAATGATCAGAGATCCATAGTTAATATACACAAATGCATATTTATACACATATGTATATGCATGCCTTATGAGAGTCGGGATTTAAGAAGAATAATCAACCATTTGCCTCCAAGATAGTGTCAAGATCCAGTATAAAGAACTCTTTGCTGAATGATTTTCCAGTCAGAGAATATCAGAAAGATAGAAGAGCTTCCATCTAGGACAGACCCATCCCAAGAAGGACAGAACTGAGGAATAAGAATGTCTGAACCCATGGAAGAACTAGAGGACAACTCATTTTTAAGGAGTAAGGACTGGGGAAGAGACCTGATCTTGTGAAGGTAATAGGTCAACCTCCGTGGAGTGCTGATGGGTTAGTAGGAGTGTCATACACATGTTCAGCTGATCTGTAGAGATGTGTGCACTGTTACTTTTCTTTGGGGGAAGAATGACCTCAGCGCAATCCCTCATATTTTTTGTTTCAGTTGTCATGTATCTATGAAAGGTGCAACTGCAATGTAGTTGAAGCTTTGGGGAAGGGGATCTGAGCAACTGGAGGTCAGCTGAAAACATGAAATCATAATTTTTTAAAACTATGCCAAATTCTTATGCCATGAAGAGACTCTTTATGGTACTTGGACTCTGGAGATCTTAGCCCTTGGAGGTGTGGTGAGCTCATGAATTCATCTTATGGTGATACACGTGCATGCTGCATTAGTGACAGTGCCAAGAATAAGAAGTAAGAGAGACTAATTTCAGTTTTTAACACAGTGTGTGTAATGATTTATGCATTAGTAGAACAGAAAATCAACCTAATGGAAGCCATTGGTTTATTCAAAAAAATTTTAAGCATCACTGATATTATAAAAAGTTCAAATATTATTTATTATTTAGAAACACATGTAATTTCCTGGTAATAATAATTCCGATTTTCCTTTCTGAATTTTCAGACTTGACCACAGGATTCTTCTGCAAATTAGTGTAAGCAAGAGAACAAGTTGAACAACTCATTAAATGAGTGCCAAGTAATTGATGCTGGCCACTTTTCACAGATGAGAGAGATGTTATTTAGCTATGTGGGCAAGAAGTATGTCTGGAACAATGATGATCACTAAATTGTCTTAAAAGGTGCTTTTTAAGAACCAAACTTAAGCATTTAAACAAGCCATGAATATTAGACATACTGTTTTGCAGGAAAGGAGATAGATAGAGCAGACTATATGGTTCAGGCAAGGGTGCTGGGAAGTCTGCCAGTTTGGGAACCAGAAGGACTGAACTGTACAAGAATAACAGACACAAAAAAAAGAAGTTGTGAAGGGATGGAGAGAAACATTTTATTGTACTAAGATAATTTTGAGGTAATCCTAACTTTTAACATTTTATAATAGACATTCCATGGACAGTTATCATTAGGAACAACTAAAGCATGTAAAGGGTTAGGAGAAAAATGTACTTGTCTTTTGCAGTGGTAGAGCATTCAGCATGGAAAAAAAGCAAAAGATTGTGGCACACAGTTACTATAGAGAGGTATGCGTTTTCAACAATATGTTCATTTTTGTACTTTGATTTTTATATTTATTTGTCTACAATTGTATTTGCAGAGCACATCTATTGATAAGGTTTAGACAAGACCCTTCAGGTGATTGTGCCTCTTTCAGGAATCCACAGCTGACCACCTAAAGTACAACATGCAAATATTTACTTTCCAACCCAAATTCCTCTGGAAAGTTTCACTCAGAAATCATCAGGGAGAAGAAGTTATCTTGCAAAGGAGATCAAGATGGAAAAATAAGGAGAATTCTGAGGGAAAAGGGTAACTTTTTGATTACACCAATGATTCTGATGGTGTAATTCTGATTTAGACTACAAAGGAGAAAAAGCCACTGTTCTTTATATATTCTATATGACTCTTAGTTTTTAAAGAATAAACCAGGTTTACCGAAATAGTCACACAGCTTTCTACCAAGTGTGAGCTGAGCTTAGCAGTGGTAGCTGCATGTTCCGTGGCCCTGGCAAACCTTCTCATGGGATGTCACTATAATGGCTATACTCAAACAGGGAGAGCAAGATAGTCTTGATTTCTTGTGGTGTCAGATACACAGTGAGTAAAAAACCTTGATTTAGTTGTCTGCCTTACCCCAGGCTTCTTGTGTGACAGACAAACAATCTAAGTCTAGATTTTTTAAGTATCTGAACTGTGTATGGTTTTCAGCAACAGCTAAGCATTTACACGGGAGATCAGTCTTTGCATTGTGGGCTTCATTTTGTCTGTGTCTGAGTTTCTTATCGGGGAAATGGGATAGCAGTGTCTAGCTGAAAATGTTCACTGAAGATTGCAAAGCACTACTGTCACATGGGCTGGATAAGCTTGGAAGACTGATCAAAGGACAATAACCGCTTTCTTTTCTTAATATTGGTCAAAGAAAAGCCAAAGGTCAAAGAAGCAGGTAAAGGTTTTTCCAAGAAATCCCACACATCCATCACATCCATTTTATTCCTTAAATCCAGTTTCACTCTTAATTTATGAGATCTGAGAAAATCCTGTTCTCTTGCCTCTGCACAGGGGAATGTGCAAATAGATCCAACTGTGAGAAGACTCTGGTACTTAGAGGTGTAGTGCCCTTTCCCTTAATAATGAGAATGACAAAACCAGGTATCACAGGAGGCTTTGTAATGTTGGAACAAATTAAGCCAATTTTATTAAAACAAACGAGGCAGTTGAGATCCTTTGATATATCCATAGCGCCTACATCCTGCAGATGTCTCACTTCAGTCAATTAATCAGCCATTTCCCAGAGCATGGTAATTGTTTATGCAATCCACTTTGATATGTTTTATAGCATTTTGTTTAATCCTCCCCAACTTTTCATCCCTGGCAAGAGCTTTATGGTAACATAAACCGTAATTGTGCAGTAAAGAAAATCACCTTATGTTACAGTCTACAACTGCTTTATCACCCTCATCCTAACATACATAACCTACACTCAAACAGCTAAATATGGTGAATGAGGCTGGGCAGCATGCTGCTTTAATAGCACGTAAACGCAATGACTTCTTGACAAAGAACTTAACCTCTATCAGGAGACAGAGTCAGAACTGTCTAGGGGATTTTTATATTTCTCACACAATGACAGGAAAGGGAATATATTGCTATTATAGCCGGCAGACATTTTTCTGCATAAAAAAAGCTTTCTTAAAGACAAAAAGATAAAAGCCTTTTCCGATCCCCTTTCTCCTCCCGAGAAGAATTTTTTTTTAAAATTGTCAGCATTCTAAAAAAAATGTCAAATGTTTACATTAGAAATAATTTGTTCATTCTTTTTATTTAATGAAAAAAAATTTAAATAAAATACAAGTGAAAACTTCTAAAAATATACACAGTGTGTAAGAAATAGCTCAAAATCTTTTACTAACATATTCCACTGGGAAGATAAAGTCAAAAAAGTTAATCAGCAACTGAAACTTCTTTCAATTTTTCTTTAGGTCAGAAATGCAGTGAGGTCAACCAGCTCCTCTGATTCTTTGTCTTATTCCAAGTCTCATTTTCAGAAAGAAATAACAATATGTCTAATGAAAATCTGGTCAACACAACACACCTTTCTGTGTCCTTAACAGTTACCAGCCACCAGTGAGGTGGAGAATCCCTGCTATTTGTGACATCCTTCCTCCAAGAAAGAGACTTACAGTATTTCCAGATTCCCATTTGCCTATGTAAGTCTGCAGATAGTAGTTGTACTCTATGCAGTAGTTGCGTCTATGTAATTTATATAGCTTTAGGACACAGGCTGGAGAGCTCTTTGCTCCCTCATCAACAGTTTGTCCCTGTGCTCACCAGTGTGAGTTTTGGACAAATCCTGGCTTTTCATCACCAGCCTAGTTTCTCTATGTGCTGGTAGGAAGAATGGCAAAGACTAAAGAAATTTTTCTGTTGACCCTGTGCTGCTTACAGACTGAGTCTTTTTTTATTCTCCAAAATATATTGATCAGGAGCATGGCAGTTGATCTGTGACAAAGCAGGAAAAGTCTTTCTAGAAAGAAAAAAAAAGTTGAGATAAGACACACATTGACACTGCTGCTACTCATTGTCTGCCACACATTGAGTACACTCATCCTCCTTCCTTTACAGGAGAGAGAGCTAGGGGAAGTAGTCTGTTTTCTGCCACGCTCTGAGTGTCTATAGATAGTACCTGCAACCATTGTTGGCAGCATGTGGGTAAATTCAGCTCAAGCTTTGACACTAGGAAAACAACTGCAGTGACAAATTCCATTCTTCAGTGAGTAGGGACGGAAAGAAACCACAGTCATGAACATGGCAAAACAAAAAGTCAAGATTAAGATACAAATACAGAGGAAAAAACAACTCCCCCATCCAATTCCACTCCTGGATTATCAGTGCCTTGCATGTTCATTTGTCTCCCAAAATCTCCTACCTTACCACAACTGTTTTCTGATCTGTTCAGAGATGCTGTCACTAATCCCTGTGCCACCCCACAATGACTCTGGTAAAGAAGGTATTGGGAATGTGAGGGGCATTCATAGGCATTCAGGAATCTTCTCTAGTGTCTGCAGACATCCTCTGCATTGTATCTTGCAGCATAAGCTTCCATCATCATTTCATGTCGCAACAAACCCACCCTCCTCCAAGTCATGTTTGGAAAACCATTGAACTGAACCCCAACTGTAAAGAAATAAACTTTCATCATAGAACTCAATCTCTTTCCTCACTCCCCTTCTCTAATACTTGCTGTTTACCACTCACAAAATCTAAGCCTGTGAAGAGAGTCTCTAGGATTTATGAATATTTTCATGCAAATTAATCTACGTCAGCAGGTTTGGTTTTGTTTAGACTTCTCCTCCCCCTCGCAAAGAACAGATGAGCTATTTCCTCTTCAGCACTTGGCCACAAAGCTTGATGATATATAACATCAGTAATTCGATTCTTTATCCTAACACTGCATATTTTTGCTATAGTATTTGGTTGGTTGGGGTTTTTTTGCTTCTTTCTTTTTCTTTAGGTTAGGGAAGTGTTATGTATTACATTTGGATCATTTCCAGTCTTAGTGTTGTGTGCCATACTAAGTACCACAATGATCCTTAATTGGCAGTAAATAGAGAAAAAGCAGTCATCCTTGGAAAGCAGCTGTTCTATGAATATATGGTATAACAGTAGTGTGGAGGCTGTGGTAGGAAGGTTTCAGGTCACAGCTTTAACATGCTGCACTAATAATAACTCTATTCTAAATCTGAAGGAGCAGGATGGGCAGGAGCATCAGACAATCTCATCCTTGGATATAAATGAGACCATTCTATTCTGTGAACTGGACTTTGTTCCCTTTCGTCCTTCACTGTGTTAATTGGATAAACTTTGACGATTTGAGTGTGGACCATTATGCTGACTTTGTAGCATTTCATATGGGATATTTTTGGCATCGTTTTAGACACAACGGAGAAGAGTGGAAAAATGGGATGTCGATGTTAAATATATTTTATAGTTTTGTATAGGAAGAGTTTGGCCCCTTTTTCCACAGGGGATTCTCTCACTTTATTGTCAACATGATATGAGAGGGCTACCATTTTTCAAAGACAGGAAATAAATATCATTTACTTGGTAAATTCTTTTTTTTTTTTTATCACTAAAGAGAACACAAATTATCTCCAAATTCAATTTGTTTTAATAATATTGTTAAAAGAGACAAAGTTATTCACCTTTTGTATAAGGCTGCAAAAGGGTTCCTTTAATTCTCAAATATAGCAAACCTGGAGAGGTTTTTTGAGTGAGCAGTTGCAACCAGGTGGATTCAAATTCATCTCCCAACAACAGATTAATTTACTTAGGTATGATACATCTTCTTCCTCTTCCCATTATGGTAATTGAATATTCATCACATAACAAGTGCAGTTAATTAGCAGATTACTCATTTACTGGACAAATAATGAACATCTTATTCTGAACAAAGAAGTGGGATAGGAAAGCCAGAGGGAGAGAAAAGAAAACATACATTTTTATAAGGCTATTATTTAAATTAGTCTTCTTTTAAATAAGAAGAGAAAAAGGAATCACCAAAAATATGCAATTAACTTTTTTTTTTTTTTAGTATTATTATTTAATGATAGCTATGCTGTATCCAGGGATAGTATAGTTTAGGCTTCATACAGAATAGGGAGGTTGCTTGCCACCATATTCCCACAGAAATCAATATTAAGCCTCCCACAATATCAGCAGTGCTGGATTTCACTCCTGATATTTCAAAAAGAATGGAATTTTACCACCAGTTTAAAACAAACAGTAAACCTTTGTGACATGTCAAAATTGATAGATTCATACTTTCTTTAATTTATTATGTTGTTGTTTCCTGAAGCTTTTTTCTCTGCTTGCCTGTCAGCATCATTCTTTTGTCTAATGTTTAGACTGTAAAGATCTTTCAAAAAGACCATTTTTTTCTTCTTCATTTGTGCACAGTGCAGTCCTTGCACATAATTCAGGCTCTTGCATAGTACATTCTTGCTATCACTAGCCAGAAATAAATGTTTTATTGGTATAAATTGGCATGGTTCCATTAAGGGGAATAGAGCCAACCAAATTACCTTGATGGACAATGATCCTTAATATTGAAGTCTGCTTACTTAGACTTGGGCTTATTTTCCCCCCCCTTTTTTTTTTTTACTGGTACTGTAAAGTAACTCCCTTTTCTTACCGAGGTACCTATCCATTAGGCAGAAATTTACCACAATCTTAGATACAGAAGAGGCAAAATTAATCTCTGATATAATTCTGCTCATGTCAGTGGTCTTGTGCCAGATTTAATTGCATCCAGCATCTTTAAGCTGTGCCAAGTATAAATTCTCATTGAAAACTCAGTGGTGAGAGGAAACAATTCAGTTCTTCTAGATGAAGCTAAAGCTGTATTGTGTGCAGCTACATAGCACCCATCATTTGTGAGAGGTTTTCTCACATTGTGATAGTTTATCATTAAACTACAACCTGTTAGCACCTGTCAGAATGGTTCTGATATTGGCTAAATTTCACATGCTCATGACTGTGCTAAAGTAAAGATACTGGACCAAAAAATCATATACTTGGAAGGAAATTTTAACACATTGAGGAATTGAAGCAGAGAGCAAAGAAGGAGGAGGGAGCATAGAAGAGAAGGGTACAGAAGAGAAGGGAAAAAACATAAAGACTCATATTTGTGGATCCAGAATCTCAGAGCAGAGAAAGGAGGCAGAAGGTGGCAACTGCTTTATCTTAACAGATGCCTATTCCACTGGCCCAAGAAGTTCCTGTTGTCCAACAAATGAGGGTGAACGTCTGGGAGTAGTTGCATCAACCCCTAAATGTATATTTAGTATCATTAAATGATTGTATGTTAGTACATCATAATTCAGTCAGTAAAAACTGATAATGCTTTAGAATTGCCAAGCTTTGTACTAAGTTTATAGAAACAGAATTAAGAGATACTACATCTCTAAATGTCTGTGGGCTTTTAGTGGCAGCTGGTCTGATACCACTACTGCAGTTAAATACAGTAATTTCTAGATAAAGTTATGGCATATATCAGTTGTTGTGTCTTTTAGTGACTATTTCCACTTGTAACTTCTCTTAGTGTAGGCTGGGTAAGATCAGCCCACAGTTCAGCTTTCTTTCTGTCCTTGGTATCAATCTGTAAAGCTCCTTGTTCTAGGCAATGTGCAGACCTGGAGTGGCAGCTGAGAAATAGAACACATCAAACCAAAACACCAAACAACTCACAACTCAGCCCCATGCTAAACTCTTGGGTTTGAGAGTTATTTTCTCTTCCCTTCTGCTTCCTTCCCCACTCCACCACCCCATGTTAACTGAAGTAGCAGCAATGGAAAGTGTAATTGCCTTCAGCTGTTCTTAAATGTAAAATAATGTAAAAAAAAGAAAAAAAAAAGAGTTCACGTCCATTTCTAAGAAAGAGGAAAAAGAAAAACAAACCATTCAATCAACACAAGGAATGAGACTATTTTCTGCACTTAATCTTCCACCATGTCTCTAATTACTGGGCTTCTTTTTACTGATCATAGAGAGAACCCAGATTAACCAGGTCAGATGCTGCAGCCTTCTACATATGGGCAGATAAGTACCATTCCTGAAGGGGACTCTTAGTCTCAGCTCAGGTGAAAATTGATCCTTGAGGCTAGCATAGACAGACAGTCTATATTCCAATGTAAGTATAATTATTTTTTTTCCTATTGAAATCCTAATATAGAAATGATTTTGCAATTTCAAAAATTCATAATTAATGCTTGTGCCAGAGACAAGATCAGATAAAAATCATAAGCAGGAATGGCTGGGTGTTTAAAAATGAAACTATGTCTCAGTGAGATAATCACTTCCTTTAAAATTATTGTTATTCAAAGGTAAATGTCAAATTTGCCAGATAATCCCAAAATTCAGTTAGGAAATCAGTCTGTATGGTGCTGCTTTACGATTTATCAGCCACAGAAACTTCCAGACTCTTGGTACAAAGCTCTGATTTCAAAAAGATTTATTTTTTGAAAAACAAACCAAAACACTGTTCTTCTGACCTCCCTCTGCTTCTGTGGTGTTCTTCAAAAATATTTAATGAGATAATGAACAGCTGTATTGAGTGGGAGATTATTGGTTGGGTGCTAGTAATATAAAATTGTTTTATTCCTCAAATGACTTGAATATTTTTCTCCAGTAAAAAAAAATTAATCCATAAGCCAGAAAATGTTCCATTATTTACCTGTTGCATATTTAGATCAATTGGAAGGAATAGAAATTTACCCTGGCAAGTCACAGACCATAGAAGAGAAAATATTATTTGGAGATAAATTGTATTGATAGACTTTTGTGTTACGCAAGAGGTCTAGATTAGTCATACCCTTTTATTTAAAACACTATTTTAACTCCAAAGGCAGATGCTGGATATAGCATGTCAGAACATGCTTAACGTAAGGGTGATACATGAAGAACATGTTGAAAACTGTCCTTAGGACATTCCTTTTTGAGGTAATAGTGGTGAGCTTCATCATGCTAGATTTGCACTCTTCATCTCTTGCAGTACTTTTGGCTAGATCAGGACATTAGCAGCTATGTCCTGGCATGTCACATGCTGCAGTTGGAATAGGCAAATTACAAATAGCTTATAAAGGGGAACAGGCAATCGTGGTGAATGGGTTCATTAGCAATATAAACACAGTGCATATAGTCGACCTTCAGTGAAGAAGTCCCTGAACTGATGAATGCTGCGAGTTGGCACAGTGCATCAGAGACTGAACCATTTTGCTTTGGCATTGTTTCCAAAAGCAGCTGCTCTGAGCCCCAGCCAGAGACAGGCCAAACAGGCATTTGTTCATTCCTGCCTAGATCAACAGGGGTTCACAGCTAATATCTGTATTATAATATTAATGGAGTGAATCACTCAATGGGAACAGTTAATGACTTCAAACTTGCATCAAATGGGTATCTACAAGTCCAAGACTTTGCTTAGCATGTGGTTTCACCCAGCTAGAATGGTCCCCACCCTTAGCAAAAAAGGATGGCAGAAAATTTAAAAAAAAAAAGAAAAGTTTTTTGAGAAAAATGAGGGGCCATGTTACAGACAGAAACTAAATGCCACTAAAAACATGAGACAGAAATACTTCTTAGACTAATGCTGGCAAACTCCATAGGTTTTAGGATGTAGTTTGTGTCCTACATCAATCTGCATCCAGAAGATGTAGGAGACTGTCTTAACTGGATGAAAAGCTTGCTGCACGTTTTCACATGCAATACCTTTATAGAGGACAAAGCTTAAATGGTTAGTTCTGCGGAAGAAAACAAAACTTTCAGGATTTTTTAAAAATAAAAGAATATAGCAAACCAGGTAAGCAGGCATGTCATTGTACCTACCACCCTAAGAAGTCCCAGTTGCAGAACAGGAACTTGAGTTTAGCTCACATGGATGAACACTGGTTTGATCTCCATGGGACTGTGGGTCTTCCTCAAGATTAGTCCAGAAATGCCACTCTGTAGTTAAGAAACTTTTCCAACAGATAGTACAGTTTTGATCAGGAAATATTTTCAGGGAGTTGTATGTGCAATTAAAACATTCCTCTTTTAAGTAATAACCAGACTCTCACTTTTAGTTTGTGACTGATTTGATAGTGCCACCTTCTGCTCATTTTCCATGTGAGGTTTGCAAGCAGCAGGAAAGCATAATAGGTGCTCAAGGCAGCTGCAGAAGGGAAAGGTGGAGTTAGTTCAGGGATGGAAGGGTTAAAAATGTAGTGGGATAGTTTTCCCACAGTGGTAACAGCTACTGTGAGCAGGTGAATGGAATTAGTGATCTTGCCAGGTGTCTGTCTGAGGGGGAAAAAACCACCAGAGGTGGAGCCTGAGGGAGAGATTTAATGATAAAGGTTACCATGAAAATATGTGATTCATATCTCATCTGTTGAAACTCATACACATGTTGGTTAAAGTTTACATTAAATCCTGCCGTTTTCTCAAAGCCTCAGTTATTGCAGAGTCATTTCAGAGGCTGCTACACTGGTTAATTACTATCAGATGTGCTATGTGAAACTCTTGCCAGTTCAGCTAGGTGAAAATCTGGGAATGTAGCACATCCTTTAGATGAAAAGAAAATTCTGGCACGCAGTGAAATACGAGAGTGATGCACCAGCTTGAGTATTTAGAGCAGAGTGCAATATGAGAATTCAAAGTGAAACACTCAGTACCTCAGGATCCAGTATACAGACTGTATGAACAGCATGAAAATCAAAGCTTCTGCTCAGCAACATCACTCACATATGTCCAGGGAAACTAAACAGTTAGACGGGGGTCTCTGACCTGGGAGAGAGGCAGCAGAACTATATAATGCAGAGGGAACAGCAACAGATATCCTAAGAGAGCTAAAAAGTAAAGGAGCCTGGGTTTAAAGACAGCATCAATTTCACCATCTAGGGAAAAAAAAAAAAAAAAAGTCCAAAGAACTCCCTCCTGTCTAATCTTTCAGTTATTTTACTGATGCATGTTATTATCTGAAGTATTATTAGTAGGATGTGAAAAGTTCAAGGGCATTTCCTATGCTAGGGATTGTATTTCTTTCCTAAACAATAAACGAAGTTAATAAACAGAGATGACTTGCAAAGAAGGTGGTGTTTCAAAATGCAAGCCACGTAGCACAGATGATCTGCCTGTCCTCTATTAATCTTGCTATACTTCATATATATGAATCTATTATTTGTATAGTGTTTATTCTCTAATAAGATAAAATCAAAACCTGTATCCCCGAGAGCTTGGGAAGGTCACTAGTGTGAATTAATCACTAACCAAGTAAAAGAGCTGTACTCCAAGGAAATTGTGATCAGTTCTGTTCTGCATATTAATTGATGGCTCATTCAGGAAAGTGTTAAAAAGCAATTTTCAGTCAGACAAAATAAATTAATTCAGTGGAAGTGTTCCTATGACAGATACATAGCTGTCCAGGTTGGAAAGGAAAATATTAAAAGTCAAATACAGAAATATACTGCTGCAGAAGAAAAAAAGAAATCACATGTATGCTCTGCAAAGGGAGATTGGTCTGAGCAAATGCACATGCATTTCCACCATCATCACAGAAAGAAGGCTGCTCCAAAGAGAGGACTTGGAATATGGGTGGATGAGTCCTTCAGAATACTGCCCTGAAGGAATGAATAAACAGCAGAAAACTCCCACAATTAAAATCTGCTAGGTAGCAGCAGTTGCACTTTAATCAAGCAAGCTTCTGTGCCCTTATCTGCACAAGAGGACTGCATTTTGAGTTGGACAGCTTAATTCTTTAAAGTAATGCTATTTTCCACTAAATAAACAGACCCACAAACCCCCAACCTTTCTCTGTCCTGGACTGTATCAAACATAATGAAATTCAGGATTAAATCGTCAGTACTTTCCAGTGTACTGTAGGTTTCAGGTCAATGACTGATCGCTCCACCAGCCTTCCATCTCGAAAGCCTAGGACTCACGGTGTGCTCAGGGACTGGCAGAATCAGGTGGTTTCAGATCAAGAGAAGTGTGTGCTTGTGCACGTGTATGTGTGCATGTGCGTGTCTAGTAAGACAGAACCCCTCACTAATGCACACACTGGAGAGGGCTGTGCTTGCTCTCTACTTCATACCTAGTGAGTTTCAGCTGAAGACATTCGGTAGCAGCAACTGCAGAGCATAAAGGAATTCATAACATCTTCAAGGATATTTGGGTCCACTTAGACACAAGCAGGCAGTGAGCTAGTGTGCACTTCAGAGTACCAAGTGCTTCCTTCACAACAGTCTACCTGAGGAGCGGGATGCTGGGTGCTGCACAAGCACCAGTTGAAGGATAGCTCCAGGGAAAAATTATCACTGGAATAAAAATGGCCACTCGGGACCATATGCTGTACATCTCTGGCAGCAGCCAGTAGCAAATTATAAGCAGAAGATGTAAAGAATATGCATAGTCTTTGAGCTTCCAGGAATTCACCCTTTCAGGACTTCTTGAACTAGGAGGGGTGCATCGCTGTCTTTGATAGATGTTGATTGGTTTACATACTCCATAAAATTGTCCAGTAACTTTTTGAACCAATTTACCGTTTTGGCCCCTACAGTACCATTTATCAATCAATGCCAGGTTAAACTGTGCTTTCAGTGAAAAAAAAAAAAAAAAAATTGTTTAAAACTTCTGCTGGATAATTTCTGTGGGTGATCATTATATACACAATATTATTTTGCATTGGACTTTGAGCCAGTTCTTATTAATCCCTGATGTTTTATTTGTCTTTCTGATTGCTTCTGATGCTGAAGTTGTTGAACAGAGAAAAATACCCATGATGACTTCTCAGTCTCTTCCTTGGGTGACCATAGCTTCGCTAGAGACCACCACATTGGACAGTATAAAGGAATTATTTTCTTAAGTGTAAATCTCACACGTCATTTTATCATTTAGTCATTACTGATATCTGTGTAAAGCTGACTGTGATAAAGCTGACTAACTTTTTAGTCAGCTTTAACTTGAGCAATTGCAAATAATCTTTTTTTTTTTTTTTTTTTTTTTTTTTTTTGTCATTTCCCTTAGGTTTTTTACAAACTTGTTTATGATAAAGTGGAATAGCCCAGGTCTGCACACAGGTACTTTAAAGACCTCCCGTAATTCTGAAATTGTCTGTGATTTCTGATTTTTCTGTAGCCCATATGTTTTTATCACTTGTAATTTCATCAAATAATGTGAAAGACTTCAAAATCTTTTGAAAGCTATATCTACTAGAGCAACAGGATCACTATGACCCACAGGCTCAGAGATGCCTCCAAAGAAATCTAATGGGCTTTTTGGAGATAAGAAATCTGATTTTTTGGAGGGATGACTTCTGTTTACAGGAAACACTTTGAGTCTTCCCTGATACATCATGACTAACTATGAATGGTTTGTGTTGGAAATGTGGAAAAAACAAAACAGAAAAAAATCTGCAAAACACACATTTCTTTAACACATGGTGCCCAGAACAAATACAGGATGGGATGGAGATCCAGTGATTTGTGTTGCTGTGGCACCAAGGAGGAATGCAAGGCGAGGTAGAGGCAGCATGGTCCTCTTCTTCCACTTTTCTCAGGCAACATTTGACATGACTATGCAGATTTATCTCCTGCTCTTCCCCTTCTCTCAAGAACTGTTTTGCAGTACTCTGTGGACCTTATCTCTTATTCTTCCTCTTTTCCCACAAAAACAGTGCACACCTTGCACCAAGGAATTTACTCTGTCGTTACTCAAGAAGCAATGGCTTGACCACAGTCCCACCCACTCACACATACATACTTAGATACAAACTCAGGGTAGTATTTATCTAACTCAGAGGGATGATAATCCAATACCAAATCGGAGGGACAGATCAATGGGTTTGTGCTCCTCCCCCCCCCCCCCCCCCCCTCCCCCCAAAGTGATGCCTCTTGGTAAGATCTGGACCCTCAGCTACACTGAGTGGTTTCCCAGGAATTAAGTGTGTGATTAAGTGTGTGTGATTACAATGGTGATTTTTTGTGTGTAGTGCTATATAGCCAACCTGCAGTTTGTGCATTTATCATAGGCAATCTCAAAGAATCTGTTGCATAAGAATAAACTGCACTATTCGTGAATCTGACTGCTTCTCTTGAATGCAACTGGACCTACAGCATACGGGCAGTTTGTGCATCTGGTGTCAGGCCTATAGTTAAGGTCATAATTGGTGCACCTATTAAGAGATACGTCCAGCCATCCCTAGCCCCTCTAATCTTCGAGGACCACCTAGAATGCAAGGGGATTCATCTCTTACCAAATTAATTCATTACCTTAAATGCAACAGTTTGTAATACCAGTTTTATCACTTTTAACAAAAGTGCATTTCCCTATAACTCTAGAATCCCTTTGTAAACATCATCATCACATTTTCCCTCTTCCACTCTTCTCCTGCTTTGATCTTGAAGTCACATTGCAACATGCGTTGTGCTGAAAAGGTCATTATCCATTAGATATTCAGCAGTCCAATCATGCAACCCACAACTCAGAGCCACAGGAACAGAGCAGGTTTTGAGACAACGGGGTGACGGGAATGTCTGTAAGAAGCAGGGCAGAAATAAGTATAGGCAGATTTTTGCAGCAAGATCCTGATCAAGGTGGCAAGATCTGAGAGAGACACCAATGGGTGCTGCAAATATCAAGGTGAAGGGTTCGATGCGAAAATATAGTTAATAGTAGCTATGTTGGAAAGATCAAATGCTTACCATATCCCAAATAAAAGGTTACAGTTGCTTAAATGAGAATATGAGAAAGTTTTCTTTGGGAGTACTAACAATAATGCCAAAACAAACCTGTAGGATAGGCATCTTTCTATCCTCATAAAATATTTATTATATATTTTAACTAGCTAGCTTGCAGTCATTTCTCAGTTTCATCCAAACTTTACCAAATGACAAGATATATAATAGCTAAGCAAAGAAGAATTAGGTGTGGATAAGGAAGAATAAAGTCAACCTACAAAAAGCAGTGGTAGTCTCAGGACTTTGAACAGAGGTTGAGACCACTGTTGGCACAATGGACTCCTGTTTTGCTGATTAAGGATACCCATTAAACTCGGACACCAGAGTGAAGAGGGTAGGCGTATTTTACTGGTGATAACCAAATAATGTAACAGTGTAATACAGAAAACATGCAGCAAGAGAAAGCAGAAAAGTGCACCTAAAGCAATAAACAGGAAAATACAGGGTAATGCATCACATCATTACTACACAAGAGGGAGAACAGTCATTAAGAGAAATACATCACCACTTGCATACGTTACCGTCACCCAGACCTGCAGTGGCTGGGCAGCCCCGGTTACAGTGAGGGTTTGGAGAGCCTGTCCCGGCAAGTGGGAAATCCTACGCAGTGTGAGGCTTCCAAAGTCACTGCAAACAGGCCCAGCCTTATATACCAGAGACTGACAAGCCAGAACAGTTGGCACCTTTGTTTTGAGCAGAAAATTTCATTCTCCTGTTGGATTTCACCCAAAGCCTGGCCAGGGCTCAGGGCAGAGACCAAGGGAGTTTCTGACAAGGCCAGATACTTGGGTTCTCAGCCTTGAACAAGGATAAACAAGGGAAGTTGGGTATATTCTCTCCTCACTACTGATTATATTTTGTCTAAGCTGCATCTTTCACTAGCGAGCTTACATACTTTGTTAATGATTACATACTAAGTTAGCAGCTTCGACTTGGTGCCTGTTGTTCAGGCGTCAGTATTTCAGTAATTTAGCACTTTTTACATCAAAATAGGTGGGTTGTTATAACTTAGTACAATACCTACTAGCACAATGGTTTTCAGTTAGAAAATATACAGGATTCATCTATAGGTCAACTCTGGATTGAGCCGGTTGTCCAAGACTTAGTACTTCAACTCCATGGACAGCTAATTGAAGGGTGCTGAGCAGTTACCTAATACTAGTATTCTGAATGCTCAGAATGAAGAGAGACTGTCTTTACACCTTTCTGAGTCCACAGGTTTGGAAACATTTATTCCTATTCCTTGGAAGAGGTAAGGTAGTTTTTCAGGTATTGAAATAAATGAGGCTAAGCATATTTTTGAGCAGTCTGCTTTCCAGATGAAACTTTATTTTAGGTTACACCCTAATTTTTTATTTTAATTTTTAAAATTGTATTGTAGGGAATTGTTAAAATGAGGATTAATGTTTCTGGTGCTAGGAGGAGTTTTTCTGTAAGTGCCTTAAAAGTGTTTATTGCATTGAAACTCTATCTTACACCAACAAAAGCACAGTTCAGATCAACTCACTTTGATTTGCAAAGAAATCAGAACTACCTTCAGAATAAAAGGGGCTGCTCAGTCACTGAGACATGACTATACAAGCTGTTTACCACTTGAAAGAAATCCACTGATCAAAACTTTGTAGATTCTTCAGAGATAAAGAGCTTGATGCTAGCTTTCATTTTTTATATTTCAGTTTATTATAGTTCAGTTTATGCAGCTATACTACAAAATAATGTTATCATTAACATTGCATTACTTCACTCAAAAGAATGACACAGTCCAATGTACAGTATTGAGGGTGAATAACTTTCTTCAAGTACATCTGCTCAAACAACCCTAATTAGAAAGCAACAGATTATAAATCTTTATTTAGGCTGAGGGAGTTTTGTGAGCCCAGAGCAATAAAGAAGGAGCACTAGGTTAAAAATGCTTAGTAGGACTAAGAATGTGATAATTGTGAGTCAGTTTTCCCAACACTGGATTTTGCAAATCTGGTTCGGAAATGAGAAGACATTTCAAATGGCTGCCTATCCTACAAGACAGTCCTTTTACAGGGCCTTGATTCTCTTTGGCTGTGTTTCTACTCTCCTCTTCTCCTGCAGGTTTCCTCTCACCATTCTGTAGAAGAGTGTTGCATGCACAACCTGTCAACTCAAGACTGAGGATGATCACCAATTCATCTGAGATGCCTGCTGGATATCAGTTACTGCTGTTTAATACTCAACAAATAGAATATTAATCTTTATGCAGCATATCTTTAGGATCAATCAAATAGGATGATGGGGATTAGAAGAGAGAAATTGCAGTCTCAGATGACAGTTGTTATCCATCTACTCTGGTAACCTGTCACTGACCAGATGTTTCAGAGGAACGAGGGAGAGAGAGACCCTATGGTACATGCACACTCTAAGGCAGTCAAAATCAGACCAAGAGAGTTTAAAATAATCTTTCTGTGAAGCTATTAGATAAGACCTGTATCACCTTCTTAAACCACCAAAATTCAGGATTTCCCTTCCCTCTTATTGCACAAAAAGGAGAAATGGGAGATTTAACTGCTTTAACTTAACTTGTCTTCCAATTTTCACCAGTTTCTAACAAATAAGAGTCATTATTTAAAACTGCTTACTTCAAATTATGTTTTAAAGTGTTCTGTCTCCCTTTAGCAATTATAGATACTTGAAAAATATTGAGGCTTGTTGTAACGGTTTAGATCAAATGAGAAAATTGCACTGATAGCACTATATGATTTAGAGATAGGAAGTTCAAACTCAGTGGGAGGTGTCTTTCAATTCAAAATGCTCTTTCTCTCAATAGCAAAAAAATGAATGTTTGATGGATAATTATATTTATCACCCTAAAAATATTGTTTTGTTCAAGAAGCAAAACAAAATATGCAGAATTATATCAAATTTGTATGAAACTGCCTCTGCTGTAGATCTTACATGCTGCTAGAGAAGTGTTTTGTTTTCATTTCCTTATGCTCATGTTCAAGTTTATTAATAACATCTTGAGATTTATTAAATGTCTCACAGATAAAAATTTAATTATTAAATTTAACATATACTATAAATCTTAATAGTATTTAGATTTTATTCTTAAGTGTGAATAAGTGGGTTATAATGAAAATAAAATATTAATTTAACATGGAATGTCTGATAAATGCATTTAATTTACATATAGTATACACATTAATTAAACCACTTTAATAAAGGTGGAAAGAATGCAATGCTGCGACTTCCTTATTATGTGGCACTTGTGATTTTGTTTCTTTGCATGTAACAAAAGTCAGTGAAAACCAGTCGTGGGTCAGGCAGTGTACATGTCTCGGATCTGAAGTCATTCAGTCTTCAAGATCTCAGACCCCAGGTGGTTCTGTGGTTCAATTCTCACAGCAAGCTTTTGTAGTAATATCAAATCTTTATTTCTTAAAGCCACAGCTCCCATACCACATAAGCACATAATGTTTCTGGTGAAGTAAATGCATCTGTAAATGTTCATGGAATTAAGATAAGTTCAAGGAACCATGAGGCCAAGATAGTTGATCAATAAAGATTAATACTGAAAACTCATGATAAACAAGGTCAACTCACACAATTTGAATATTTAGAGTATGGCTATGTTCTTTCCTGTTATATAGAGAAGGATACACTGATTCTGATTATATTTCTAGGTGGTCCAGTATCTTGTCTTCTCTAATAATAATAATAATAATAAAACAATAACAATAAAATTAAGACTGTGAGAGCAGGTGAGAAAAATATTTGTCTTATCACATAATACCTGGACATTTGTTCTGAATGTCTTTCATAGATGTTTTGTTGTCCATTTTTTTGTTTTATTAAATGATTTGTCCAGTTGCATTTGAACCACTGTAAAACTTCAGCATTCACAACATCCTGTGGCAAGGAGCTCCACTGTCTCAATATGTGTTACAAGTAATAGTATACCTTTTTGCTTTTTCTGAACCATGTAGCCTTCTAGTTGTGTCTGGTGGCCCTCTGTTCTTTATTGAGAGAGAAGAAAAGAGTCCTTCCATGTTCATGTTCATGTTCTGCATACTATTCATGATTTTACATGGGTTTCAGTAACATCCCTCTACAGGGGATTGTCTTCAGTAAGAATTGTCTTCAGTAAGAGTCCTAGGCTATATGACAGAATCACAGAATCATAGGATCATCTATGTTGGAAAGGACCTTGAAGATCATCTAGTCCAACCGTTAACCTACCACTGACAGTTCCAAACTACCCCATATCCCTCAGTGCTATGTCAACTTGACTGTTAAACACCTCCAGGGATGGGGACTCCACCACCTACCTGGGCAGCCCATTCCAACGCCTAACAACCTGTTCTGTAAAGAAATGCTTCCTAATATCCAGTCTAAACCTTTCCTGGTGCAACTTGAGGCCATTCCCTCTTGTCTTATGGTTTGTTACTTCGTTAAAGAGACTCATCCCCATCTCTCTGCAACCTCTTTTCAGGTAGCTACAGAGGGCGAATGGGTCTCCCCTCTTCCCCTTGTTTCCAGTCGGAATGTCCCCAGGAGTAACTTGTACCCATTATCCCTTGTCTTTTCCATATGACTCCTTGTAAAAAAGAGAGTCTCCATCTTCTTTGTAGCTACCCTTTAAATACTGAAATATGGTGGTAAGGTCTCCCCTAAGCCTTCTCTTCTCAATGCTGAACAAACACAGTTCTCTCAACCTTTCCTCATATACAGGCCTCCCAGTCCTTTGACGTTTGTGGCCCTTCTCTGGACTCTTTCCAGCCTGTCCACATCTGTTTTGTATAGCAGAGACAACAACTGAACACAATATTTCAGAGGTGACCTGACAAGCACTGCGTAGAGTTAGATAATGACTTCTTTGTCTCTGCTGGTGATGCCCTTGATGAAACCCAGCACCCTGTTGGCTCTCTTTGCCACAGTGTCACACTGTTCACTCATGTGGAGATTGTTGTTCACCAGGACTACTGGGTCCCTTTTCACAGAGCTGCTCCAGAGAGAAGTAGATCCCACTCTATGCTGTACGCCTGGATTATGTTTTCCCAGGTGCCAGACATTAGACTTGTCCTTGTTGAACTTCATAAGGTTCTCGTTAGACCACTCTCCCAGCCTATCCAGGTCTTCCTGCAGGGTGACTCTCCCTTCCAAAGTGTCCACTTTCCCAGTCAGTTTGGTATTGTCAATAAATTTCATCAAGGTACACTTGATCTCATTATCCAGATCACTTATGAAGATATTAAAAAGTGTTTGGCCCAATATCAATCCCTGGGGTACCCCACTTGTGACAGGTTGGCAGTTTGAGAAGGAGCTATTTACCACCACTCTCCTGGTGCAGTCTGACAGTCAGTTCCCCACCCACCACACAGACCACTTGTCTAGACCTTAATGCATCAGTTTCCCTAGGAGGAGGCTGGCGGGAACTCTACCAAAAACCTTGGAGAAATCCAGGTAGACAATGTCCACTGCTCATCCCACATCAACTGAGCAGGTTACTTTGTTGTAGAAAGGTGATCGGGTTTGTCAAACACGATTTGGCCTTGGTGAATCCATGCTGGCTTTTGACACTTGTGACAGCCTCCAGAAGGATTCCTTCCATAACTTTCTATCCTATTGGCATCAGCCTTCTTGTGCTGCTGCAGTCATCACTGGAGCTTCTTTTCTGTTTTCCTACATGACTACAATTTTGGTTTTCTGAATACATTCAAACTGGATAGACTCCACTCCACCCTTCTTCTAAAGAAGAGAGCTTTCATTTTTAGCTTTCCTTAAGGGTTTTTGTTACGGCTGTATACCTTTTTTCTAAGACACCAATACATATGTTCTTTATCACTCTCCACACTGCCTGTGTACATTTCACTCTTTTGACTGAACCTTTTAATTTATTCTTAAAAAGTTTTTACTTTTTCATAATTTTCTCTTTTAGGCAAAAAACTGTTGCAGTGCATATTTTGACATTCGTTGGCTTGGTAAGAATAGTAAATGTAAATACACTAATCATGGACACGTTGATAATAAAATTTTGAATCTAGCTCTGCACTTGGCTCATTTCTTTCATTCCTTGTAGATTTACCTGTGAGAATATAATACTGTTCCATTTGGGATGTCTAAAAATGTATTTTTCCTGTCATGTCTTAATGACTCCATGTTAATTTAACTGTCTGGGTCTCTGTGCAACGGAATGTTCCTTTTATTACTTTGTTCTGCCCTGATTTCCCTGTTTCAGCTACTCTCATTCTCCTGGCTGGCTGATTTATTGTACTGATCCTATACTATATTTTCATTTTTTCTGCTTGGGATTTGAACCCATAGGGATTCTTTGTTTCCTGGTAAGAAAAAAGACTGCTTGACTCTAGGCTTTAGTAGAGTGCCACCACTCCCAAGAAGAGGGATCTTCTTGGTCTGAAACCTTCTGCTCCATAACCTGTATCTGTTAAAAATATCTGGGATCCTGGAGACAGCCATCTTCTCATCTCATTGGTTAAGTGACAATCAAAATGACGAAGATCTAAGAAAGGGAAAGGCTATAGGTGTGCTCGTACGTATTCATCCCCCACACTCTCCACAGTCCTTGCAAAGGAAAAGTTTGAAACTAAACTAAACCCTGAGATGTGATTAATATGAAGACTAGACAAGGTTAAGACAGCCAGCGTTTCTTAACCCTTAATAAACAAGGGATCATTTCCTTTGAAATAGAAAACATTCTTAAATAAATATTGTTTCTTGTTTATTTTCTAATAAAACAGTTTGATTCCAAGTAAAGGTAATGTCTCCATCAGTAGTAAATAGCAGCTTTCCCTCATGCCTCAAAAACCCCTTAAAAAGTAAGAACACTTTGGTGTTTAGATTTGGAGCATCTCAACAGCAATGATTTATGCCATAGTGCAAGGTGAAAATGTTACTATTAAATATCAGTACAGGAAATAATAGAAAATTATACTCAAACCCTCATCATTTTCCAAAACTAAAATGCAATGACCCAAAATGAACAATTCATTTTTAGTGTAGAATATTTTTCCAAAGCAGACTTCTGTGGTAGGAAATTATTTCAAATCATGTCTCTTGACAAACTTTATCAATGACTCACTGAGTGAAATTTATCTTGACCAAGGGGTCTTAGTCCCATTTTAGCTGTCCCCTCAGGCTATTACAAGATTATGTCAATCTTGTCTGCAGAACAGCTGGAAAGTTTTTAGTGGGAATTATATGACTAGGTGAATGAATCTAGAAAACTGCTGTTTACGAGGATACACACCACTTGGAATAGTTCAGAGACGTAGGTGAACCACAATACAATGTTTCTCAGCTTGCAGAATCATAAAATTGTTTAGGTTGGAAAAGACCTTGAAGATCATCACATCTAACTGTTAACCTAGTACTGCAATGTTTGCTACTAAACCATGTCCCCAAGACCCACATCTACACATCCTTTAAATACCTCCATCGATGGTGACTTCACCAATTCCCTTGGCAGCCTGTTCCAATGCTTGACAAGCCTTTTGGTGAAGAAATTTTTCCTGAGTCTAAGCCTCCCCTGGGGTAACTTGTGGTCATTTCCTCTTGTCCTATTGCTGGTCACTTGGGAGAAGAGACAGACAGCCACCTTGCCACAGCCTCCTTTCAGGTAGTTGTGGAGTGACAAGGTCTCCCCTCAGCCTCCTCTTCTCCAGACTAAACAAACCCAGTTCCCTCATAAGACCTGTTCTTTAGACCCTTCACGAGCTTCACTGCCCTTCTTTAGGGACACTCCAGCACCGCAATGTCTTTCTTGTAGTGAGGGGCCCAAAACTCAAGGCAGTATTCATTGTGTATGACACATGAATGAAATTTAACAAAACATGTGCTGTATGTGGACACAATAGAATTGTGACTCACAGGAATGCTGGAAAGATTAATTAGAAGTATCATGCTTGGGCAAGGAGGGGTTTAGAGACCCTAATATCCCTACTGTATGACATGGGTCAATATACACCAAATCAGAAATTATACACTTACGAGGAGGTTTTGGAAGCAGAAGTATCTAAATGAGCTAGAATAGTCCCCAAAGCACTGTGAACAAATCCAAATCTCTGCAGTTGTTCACTGGAGTCTCAGCATTTTTTAATGCTCTTAAGAAACCTTTTAAAAATAGGAAGTGTGTGAGAAGTATTAAAATAGGTTTGTAGTGCAGATCTCTATATTTTTCACCCTACATCTGCAAAAAGAAAAAAAAAAAAAGGAAAAAAAGCAGCACAATTTTATGAAGTGTAATTGTGGTGTGATTTGAATGCCAGAAAGCTAGTGCCTGAGATGTTTGTTTCAGTTGTCCCAGCTGTATGTTGCCAATGTAGACTTTAGTTTAATTGCAGGCGTTCTTTAAAGTAAATCATTATCTGTCATTGTCATTCCAAACTGATAAAACATTAAAATAGATGCAACATTCAGCACTATTTAGACAGCTCTGAAAACATTTTAAAAGTATGTATTCTGTAGTCTTTAAATCACAGAATTTTATGCATTTTCTAGAAAGACCTTTCAGATCAAAATATAAGCCAAATTACCCATAAAATATTGTAAGCTGGTAGAGGAAAAGAGGATAAGCCTTCTCATTTCCACATTTGCCTGAAATTGGAAATGTTATAGAGAAGTTTAATTATTGTTGTTTCATCAGGGTGTCTCTTCAGTCAATGAATCGAACAGGGATGGTGAGATATCAGATAGCTTCTTTCCAACAGGGGGAAATCCAAAGGTGCCCAGGAAGATCTGATAAAGGGAAAGTAGATGTGATGTGCTACTTGGCATTTTAGAAGAGTCATACACATAACAAAAATATTCTCTAATGATCAAGATTGACCAAACTCAAAGTTAAGGGAACTTAGGTTTTGGCACTCTAGGAAACATTAGAAGTTCCTTTGTGTAGCATGTAATACAAGTATAACATATATATGCACATGTACATGTATATAACATGTACATGGCACACAATTGTTTGAATTTGACTGTATCAGCCAAGTTTAAAATTATCTGATATCATCCTCCCTGCTTCTTTCCCTTTCTTCTGAACCAGTAGGATAGTTTATGTACCAGAAGCTATACTCTGCCCAAATATTATTTTCTACGGCTTCTTTTCTACATATAGACAGTGTGGGAGCAGCTAAAGGACACAGCATGTGGAGGGACACAGAGACAGCAGAGTCACTCTGTAGCTGAGAGAGGTGTAGAGCAACAGGTTGCAGGTGCTGAGCAGTAAGTGGATTCATTCAGTGATCATGGGACTTACATTGAATGTGTGTGTCACTCTGGTTTAGTGGTTCTGACATATTGCTCCTTACAACACCTTATTGTTGATTTAAGCAAGTTTCCTCTGTTGCTGAAACTTTGCCTCAAACCATTTTCCTTCTTAAAAATCAGAAGAAAAAAAAAATCTGTTTCCCTGGAGGGGATCATTCTTCATCTTCAATCCACCTGCAGATTAAAATATAATGCAGCTCTGCATAACATTTTAGAACCAAGATGTACTAAAATAAATTTTGCAACAAAGGAGCACCACTTCCACATCTACCATCAGCACTGTTTGTAAGATTAGGCAGCAGAAGAAAGTGAAGGTGTGAGAAATGCATTCCCCTTTTCCATGTAAACACAATCCCTTCCTTATAGTCACAAGCAAGCTAATATCCATTATCACTTGGCAACATAATTTATAGCAACTGCACTTGGTTGGAAATGTTTATGCTTTGCTCCAGAAATATATTGAATATATTCATAGCGCATCATAGTTTTCAAGTTGTGTTATTTAGAAGATGTTTTTGTGGTAGGATTCTAGGTTTGACCTAATTAAGACTTTTAACTGTATCTAGGGATGCTTTCCATTGAGATTGCTTTTCCTATAGATATCTGATATTGAGTTCAGTCTGCTCCATTGCAAATAGTGACTACTCTGTTTGTACAGTGCCAAGGTCATGTAGGACCTGATCTGGTTGGAGACAAGAGGTGCTCTCACCATACAAATAATAATTTACTTAATGAGCCTCAAGGATAAGTGATTTTAAAGGCAGGGGTGATTTCTCCACAACTAGGATGGGCATAAAATCTGCCAATTAAAGCAGGGAAATCAGG
The DNA here is from genome assembly GCF_965140245.1 of Athene noctua. Lineage (NCBI taxonomy): Eukaryota > Metazoa > Chordata > Aves > Strigiformes > Strigidae > Athene > Athene noctua. The sequence goes on along the minus strand of NC_134037.1, from coordinate 68,021,969 downwards.
TCTACCTAATTGCTCACTGTGTCAGGACAATTTCCCATGAGGCTTCTGCAGAGCAGTCTGCAGGAAGAAAGGCAAACCCTGCTCCTACTAGATGGAATAGAGTCCCAATGCATTCCTCCTTCTGGATTTGACTCAACTTTGCTCTTTAGACTGATACGCCAAGCCCATCTGGTTTCACTAAGACCCTCTAGGTTTTACAAGGTTCCAGATGCATTCTTTGGCTCCAGCTTCCAGGGTAGAAGATCTCTGCCTGCTATCACTTTTTGGAAATGGGTCTCTAGCTATAAAAACAACACTGAGTGCCCTAAGGGTACCTCTACATTCTTAAAAAGCTTTGTTCTCTGGTTCATTCCCAGGTCCTGACACCCTGGTACTGAGGTCAGAGTAGATAGTTTTACTGCTCTAGACATAACCTAAAACTCTATGGGAAGGACTGCATGCTCTTTTTTCCTTCACTAGTTAGGACTCTGAATTGTGCAAGTGCATGTTATCTGGAAAAAGAAGATGTGAACTTTTCAAGAGACTTCTAAACCAACAGCTTTTCAGTTTGGATAACAGAGAAAATAACACGAGCAAAACCAGAAGGATCGAATGACTGTTTTTTCTGTCATTGTTCTCATTCTCCGAGATATGATCAAACTTCTCTAAAAAAATAGTAGTGCATACACTTTTTCTGTTCTTTTTAAATGAATAATGTCTCTTATCTTTCAGATTAGGGCCTTTCCTTTAAATGCAGTTTCCTCTCTGGTCTCTGAAGACAACGTCCCTCTGCATGTCTGGGTCAACAATGAACAGACCTCTTCTTACAGAAGACACATTCTCCAATGAATTCACCTACCAGTTTCCCTTCTCAGCTGTTGTGTTCTCAGACACTTGACTTGACACATTTATCTGACTTATTTTTCTTATTTCTAGGGACTTTTTGCTCCCTAAAGAATGAGTTTCTTGCAGAGGAACTAGAGAAAATTCCTTTTGCTGAGTATGCTGTCATTGTGCTTCTTTGTCTGGGCAAAAAGTACTCAGATGCTGATGGCCATCAGCAGGTGTTTTGAAAGATTCTGCTGTGCCTAATCTATAAGCACTTAAGTCTTTTATTGATTATACCCATGACACATATGGGATAAGAAAAATTGCTTTCCCAAATAACTTTTTAATACATATTTGTGCACAGACCCCAACAGAATATAGAAAATTTAAGGTAATCCCCAAGTTACCTTGTACTTTGCAAAAAAAAATACTCACTTGTGACATGGAAGAATACAGGCATTAATAATCAAATCTCTGTAGCTCAAATTCCAGTTAAATTTGAATGTCTGTGACAGACAGGTTTTAATTTCCTTCTCAAATATTTGCTTTATCACATGACATAAAAATTAACTTAATTTTGTTCCCTGATTTTTTTTTTCTGTTGTTGAATATCAAATTGGATTTGAAGCCTTTTCTGATTTTCTAAAAAGACCTCTATGTACTTGGAAAATTATACATTTTTTTTTCCACTAAAACAATATTATCAGGAGCAGCAAGAACAATAAGGGCAAAGAGTTGGAAAGGTCTGTCTAAAATAGCAAGCAGAGTAAAATACTTTGTGCTGAGGATGCATGTTCAACCTACATCTGTTTCAGAAGCTTACATTTAGGAATTGCTCCAATCTGGTCCCTTTTACTGAGTTTCCCTTTGAGATTGAAATGCACCAGGTGCACTCCTAGAGTGCTCCTTACAGCTGATAGAAACCTGGAAAGAATTCAGTTCACATGCTCTGAAACCTCTCCAAGACCACTGCACAAGATCTTTAAGAGTCAAAACACAGATCCAAAATACAGAAAATGGTGACAAACCTGTTTAGCTTCAGAAGCACACTTCCAATCTGAACTAAACAGCCATGTAGATGGCACCAATGAAAAACCCTTCCCAACAACAGATTAAGAACCATGGGGTGGTTCTCAAAACATTTTAGAGTAACCTTATCCTTGATTGCCCTCATAAAAGACTAGAAAACATCACCCATTTCACCTTTTATCACCCTATCTTTCCTTAATAACAGTACACTCAAAAAACAAGTGAAAACACTATTGATCTAACTTCTATGGGTGGGAGGGGAATTTATTTTCTGATGTTTATAATATGTTTGACATCACAGACAGATCAGATTATGCCTAATCTTGTCTTGACAAATAACACAAATCCGATATTAAATGCATTTCCTTTATGGTCTTAAAAGAACCAAGATTCCAGAGAAATAAGCAGTGTCAGAATTATGCATGTTATTGCATTCAAAAATATATTAAAGGAACATTGTTAGATTGCAGTGTCAGATACTCTCTTTCCATTGACTCCTATGGAAGGAGCAGGAAGGGTCTGATCCTACTGGACCTATAAGATCACAGAAGCAGTTACGGCATGAGGAGCAACATAGGAGACAACTAGAAACCTGTTTAAGGTCCTAGAATTTTAGTAAGACCTGTAACTATATGGGACAAAAGTGAGACCATTTGTCCAGTGTTAATCACTCTGGGTAGGTGGGTTTTGGTATGAACATTATATAATATATAGATGAATTATTTACATTATATCTTTCTATAGAATCCCTGTTCCAGTCAATGTTCAGAATGCATAATGTTCTCTTAGATGTTTTCCAGCGTCTTTATATTCACTATTCAGTGTGTACTTCCATAAGTTATCTACTGCACACTATTTTGATCTGTTCCTCATGTGAGTTTTTCTACAGTGTTTACCACCGCTATATATGAGTGTTTCATAAACAATTCCTTTATCTTCATAGCACCTTTGTGAGAGGATTACCTCTTTTTTATGCACAGAGAACTGAAACACAGGGAGATGAAGGTGAAAAGCGTACACTAATGTGCAATGGATAATCTGAGATGTTTCAAACATGATTATTTGCATCTTAAGGTATGACATAGGAGTCTATTAATGCAGAACACAGCTTTAGTTACAAACAAGAGTGTTCAGCGTTTCTGCAGAGCAAACCCCTAGGAGGAGATGGACACTAAGAAGATAAGCAAAAGGAGTGTCTAAGCCTGTGGGGAAACAAAAGACCTTTGACTGTACTTTTTCTCCGTGGCAAGAGGTTTCTTTCTCTCCTTGCCTCAGCAACCTGGCTGCTCTTGGGGACGCAACAGGGGAACATAGTCTGGAAGGAAACTCTGTCACATTCAAACCAGGGACCTTTCTGGACAATCTGAGCATTCATGACATCAGGGAGCAGAGAGAATGTTATTAACCACCTGTTTAACATTAGTGACTCACTATGAAATCTTTGTGAAAGACAGTGATAAGATTCCTCACAATAAGGCAAATTTGCAGAATAAATTTCACAGTTTTTAACAGGGCCTAGGACATACCACCCTGGGTATCAAATAAACATATCTGGAAGTGACTGGAAATTGTGGAGGCAATTGTCAGAGTAATTGTTTAATGTTACATCCTGAAACCTTAATTTTCATTCACTGTAATACATTTGCATGAAAATGTAAATAAAGTATAAATGTTGGTTGTGCTGGACTCCTTCACTAGAACACCTGAAAAGGATAGAAATTGGAAGGTTTTTACACACAGAGTTTAAAACAATAGCTGATGTTTCCATCAGTGTGCACATGTTGAGGAAGAATGTTCAGATTTTCTTACAGGAATCCTTAAAATCCTACATCCTCTCACTCATGCACAGCAAGTAGTGTCAACGATGTAGATTTAATTTAGCAACAACATCCCAATTAAGAAAAATGACCTTCAGAGCACTTGTGAAAAAACTATTGAAATACTTTGAAAGGGAAAGACTGGAAAAGACCTTAATTTTCAAACAGTCAAAAAATGTTGTTATGTCTATGGCAATAGGGAAATATTTCTGGTTTTCATTTTCAGTCCACAAAGCTCATGCTCTTTGCTCATTGTGGTAGCATAGAGAAATAGGCTAATTGGTGCATGATCACCTGTCATTTCACAGGAACAAGATTACCTAAATTATAATTGCAGGAGAGGGAGAAGCAAAATCTTGTCTTAGAAGTGCTAGAGACCCAAGTCTTTTGTGCATCTGATTTGTGAGAGTCACAGAGGCACCCAGCTCTCCATGCTTCCTTTGAAAAACCCAGCCTACATCTGTGCATAGAAAATATTTTCTGGTTTCAGACATGTATTAGCACTGTTTGAACACTGGTGGGTTTTTTGCTCTACTTTACATATTTTGAAGTGAATTTTTAAAATCCCACCTGCCTTACTGCGGGTTGACAGCTCTAGCACAGAATTCACCCATGAAAGCTGTTTTGAATCAGTGAAAGAGGAGAAGGGAGCAGTATGCAGATAAGCCCGGCATCCATGCAGGCAGCCTGGGGAAGGTCATTTGCTCTCAAGTGCTGGGGACACGAAAATGCAAAACTCACAAAGGGATGCTGTAGGAGGACAAGAGTCGCTAGGTGGCAGAAGCACTCCTTCTGCTGCTCCTCCTACCCCTTGTGGTGTGGGCTGTAATTAGGTCAGTGTATGGTAAAGTAGGACTGGGTGATAAATAAAGTAGGTTTTCTCTCCTAGTACACACTGCAGCTTAATTTCGCTTCTTTTTAGGTAGTGTTACAAGGTGGATTAAAACTTTTAAAGGAAAAAAAAGCCCTCTTGCCAAAGTAAATGAAATTTAAACTCACTGAGGAGTAACAGCAGAAAAGGAGGAGAGAAAAAAAGGAAAGATGACTCCTCTCTGGTGACATTGATATTCTGTTCAGAAGAACACTGAGGAGGGGGAGGGCTGTGCAGAGATGTGTGTTAAATCTCAAATCCAAACAGGCAAAACGTGCAGTTTTGCCAGCTCTGGTGCAAAGCAGTAACATGCACTTTTTCCTTGAGGTATTTTTGTAATTTTGTTATGAAAAAGGCATTTTTAGTCAGCAAAACATGACTGGTTTCCCCTTCCAGAGATGAGAGTAATGTATCTCACTATGGAGGTGGTACTGAAGGTCAAAGATGAGATAACATCTCCTGCATCACTTAATCTCCATCTAACTTGGAGCCACATTACCCCAGAGCTCAGTGTCAGCTTGTGGAAAGGAAGGTACAAGTTGTCAGAACAATTATTACAGAATGTGCTTAATCAGATTCACAAAGCTTTCTTTCTGGGTTAAATCATGTTAAGGACTTGATATCATTTCCAGTGAAGTCAATGTAAACCTCCCTTGAATTTCAGCAAGAACAGATTTTGCCCTCAGTGCAGCATTTGAGTTCCCAAAGGACATAACAGAGAAGGAGTCAGGAAGAGGAGGACCGAGGACATGAATAAGCCTTGTCACCTCTTTAGGCTTTCCACCCCTAAACTTGCAGGAAGAAAAACAACCTTATAACAAAAGGTGACCTGGCTGAAAGGAACATATGCAAGAACATAAAAACAAACAACTATGTAGGTGCTAAAACATGATTTAGGCAGAATCTGAAATTCTGCCTAGATCTAAACCTGTCATCTTTAAATATGATATTGCAGAGGTATGCTAAGATCAGGAACTCTGAAAGCTCAGATCACTCCTCTGCTCAGTTCTCCAGGTGCTTACCAGTGCTGTTTTGGCTTGAGGGCTTAGGTAAGTAACTCCTGTCTGAAATCCACTGGGAATTTAAAATAGGTAGAGTGCTGTACTAAATCCCCAGAAAGTCCCAATTTGTTCAATTTATTTAAGTGTGGACAACTTGCACTGAAAGATCAGATCTTAACAATGCACTTTTATTTACTTTAGTTTTTAAGCACAGTAAGGGGTAGTGCCTCTATCCACTATTAACATAATAACCTAGCAATGGGTAACCATAGCGGGAAGACAATTTTTGTGGCATCAGATTAAGTGTGTATGGGGTTTTCTGGGGAATCTCAGTTCTGACCAGTGAGAGCTGCTGGAACCAGTGGGACAGTATCTCCCGTGAAGAGTCCTTGTCATCTCCTGTTTACAATCACTCCTGGCGTGGCTTCCCTTTGGCTCTTGTGTATTGGTATAGTATGGCCATTGACCAAGTGAAGGTTTTGGGTTTTTTAATGTGCAGCTGAGTAGGTTGATCATTCCTGGCTTAGCTGCTTGCAGATTCACTTTGAAAGGAGCAGTCCTAAATCCCACTCTGAAGTGAGTGTAATACCTACTTTTATACCGTTATGCTTTTAATCCCATTTCTACACAGCACTTGTAGGGATCACCTATAGCTTAGGGCATTCGAATGAGGATAACCTCAGCCCTCTTTCCACCTTTTGTTACCCAAGTCTCGAGCAGTTGTCTGAGTTTCCAGGTGAATTCTCAAACAACTAAGCTGTTCTGTAAATGGTGGGCACAGGTTCTATAAATCACCTGGCTTCTAAAAGCAACGCAGTGAACTCTGCTCTTTGCAAGGGTACATGAAAGCAAACATTTCATGGACTCAGGTTTCCTCTGTCCAAGTGAAGTATGGGAGCTGAGATTTCCCTTACTTAGTGTTTTTCAGCCTAGTAACTTTGGGAAAGATCACGTTGCATGGTATACTGCATAAATCCTTGTGTATACTAAATTGGATGGCAGTGCCTAAAAGACACTGCTGTGTCTCTTTTTATAGACACTGAAGCCCTATATTGGACCTAGGGCTATAACTTTCTTGTTTATTATAGTTAATGAATTTAAGTAGGCCACCAGCTACATTAGCATATAGATTCTGTGTGAATTTCAGAGGTTTGAATAAGTTTCAGAGAAGCAAGGAAAGGGAAAAGCCCAACATACTCCTGGTATGCACAATACCATTCTCTCCTTCTAGGATATGGGTGGGTGTTCTATGGTGGGAATAATAGCTATCACAACACAAAGATGCTGTAAACCTGAAAGAGTAAATGAGTTAATATTAGACACATTTTTCAGACCCTCAGGTGGAGACAACTATGAAAGAGCAGAGCATTAAAATAGTGTCCTCCTTCAGTCCTGTCAACTTTATTTCTCATGTACTTCTTACTACACAAGTATTAACTATAACCGCCTGTCTCAGAGAAAATCAAAGACACAGTGCAGATATACAGGCTTTCTCTAACAGGTTACCAAATTGGTTTCATTTTTCATGTGACTCACCATCAAACATCTGGTAGCTTCACAGCCAAAGATTTTGTTAGCAAAAGATTTTGTTACCTAAAGATTTTGTCAGGCATAGGAGAGATCAGTTTCACCAGTGTCACTACTGTTTCCCATGTCTAGCAACTGCTGATATTACATCTGACTTCGTCTACAAGTTGCTGTCCTAGCCTTTGATCTGGAGGTCACAAACAGCTAGTTAACTTGTTTGACTAGTTAAGCCAATCCCTATACTTGCTTGAAAATGAGCTACTTGAGGACCAGATTCCATGCAATAGGTCTGATTTCACCTCCACCTCAAGCAGCATAAGAAAAGCCAAAAGATGGCGGTGACAGTAGATGTGGCTAGTGGAGTCTTGCCTGCATGTGGTCTCTCACTGATGACAATACCAGAACAACAGAATCATCAAGATTTCTTTCTTAGAAATCCTCAGTGTAAACAAGACCTGACTGTGGATTTAGAGTGCTAAACTTACTATTTGACAAGTTAGGTCCCAAAAGGATTATTTTTGTTACTACTAAGCTTGAATCTGATGTAGAATGAGGGTTGGATTATTTTTTTTCTTGATATTTTTAACTGCTCTTGAAAACATTTTGTTGAATAGTAGGAGTGGTTGGTACTTTTCCAATTTGGAACTGCTTAGCTCATGAGTTCATAAAATAACTGCTACAACTGAAAAGTATTGCAGCAGCACAGAAAAAAAAAAGATAAAGAAAACTCTGCAGACTTATAAACACATTATTTTCTCTTTCTAATTGAGGTCCAGATGTTGAAAAGAAAACACATGGACAGAAAAAAATTTGGTTTTACTTTTAAACAAAACCAATACATTTTACTTCTTTCACTTGGAGAATTTTATAGAGCTTAGAAATTCTATTTTACAGTTGTGTTATGTGATGCACACTTAGAGTTAGTGCTGTGTTTGAGGTTACAAAATCAGTGGCACAAAATAAGATGCATTTAGCTTCATCATCTCAACTATTTTCCCATAAGAATAAAATCACTGTGGTAAGGGAAGAATTTGTGTATTGTCTATTCAGTGCTCTGTTTCATTGTGAGAATCAACTCAAAACAGAGATGCTTAATCTTTTAGACAGTGCTAGCCACAGAGTCCGTGATGGGACCATGTCAGTGCTTCATGCTGTAACCTCTTCTCAGCAATATGTCATAACCTTGCCTTATGATCTGGTGTACACATGTGTATGCCAGACATATCATGACTAGAGATGCAACACCTTCCCTCTCATTATATTTTCCAAATTCATGAATGCCCAAATTACCATATGACTGGCTGTGCATATACTCACCACTTCTAGTGTCATTGCTGGATGTGTAGGTTTATGTCAGAGGAGCACTCTGAAAATTATATACAACAGGGAGCAGGCATGAGTTTACATGCCAAAGCTGAGCTGCTCCTGTCTCAAGATGCACAGATGTCTATTTCTATCCTAGAGAAACTGTTCAGTGCATAAACATTTTGGGATGGCATGTTCTGACTGTCACATCAGTTTAAGCAGATGTATTAGTTTCCATTTGTAGAATAAATGGACTTTTCTGATAAAAGATACAGTTACTTGATTTCAAAATCAATTTTATTGTGTGCTGAACAGGTGAATATCAGTCCACTCATTCATGAACTTCTGCATGGGAATGAAATTGTTTGTTCAGCAGAGATATCAAACTGTGATGAACAGGTTGCTGCAGTTTTAGTGATGAACTTAATTGGCAACCAGTGACAATAAAATAACAGAGGGTACTGCAGGTCAAACTTCAACTCCATCAGCAGAGCTCTGTGGGGAAGCTTCCACAGTACCTGCTGTACTATTGTTCCCTCTATTCAGTACTACCATCATCTCTCTTTCTGATGAACACTAGGTTTTTCATTTTAAACCAGAAAAACTCACAAGGGGTTCTATGTGCCAGGATGGTGTAATATAAGATTTACGTAACAAAGGGAGAGTAGACTCAAAAACCTCCTTGAAAAACAAGGAGCTGAATTTTCCTTCTTAATGATAAAGTCTCATGTCAGACTCTGTATCTCATTGTGAGTCTCACACAAAATCATTTGATTAGAAAAGCAGAGGATAATTGGCATGACAAAAACAAGGACACAAGAAGTGAGGCATTATGTGCTGTTTCCACAAATATTACTGCTAATTGTGTCAATTAAATTATCTAATTAGTCTACAGTAAATCACTTGAACACACACTAGCACAAATTCAAAGCATATGTCTCTACAGAAAAACTAATAGTTCCTAAAGGGTCAGAGTTTAGGAAAAACCATCAGACATGGCATGAGCAAAGAGTAACTCTGATTTGAATTTTGTTTATAATCAAACACACCTAAGTAGCGTGCAGGTCATCCTGCTGCCTGGGAAATGATCTGGTAATAATCATTGCATGTGGCATGCCAAAATGAGACCTGGACACACCTTGACCATTCTAGGAAATGGCCCAAAGCCATGGCTGTATCACGGCAGGGCTGAGCCCACATTAAAAAGCCTTTGTGATAGGCAGGTTATGTGTGCTGGTTGTGCTCCGCAGGCTTGGAGCAGAGCATGCCCACCTGCAACGTACTGCATAGGCAGACTAGTAGAGGCAAAACCTGCACTAGTCAATTAAATGTTCCCAGGACCAGTGTCTCATCCACTGAGAGCAGCTGAGAGGGAATGCAGCCCATGCCCATATCATTAAATTCTCTTGTAGCCCCAGGCAATATGCCCCCAAGTTAGAGTGACTGTTGGAAATGGTCCCTGGCACCCATGTCGACTCCCAAATGTGCCCAGGAGTTGTTTAGGTGAGTGTTAGTTCACACAGGCCAAAACTGCCTTGGACTGTTCTCTCAGGCGTTCTCCAGCACTTTTAATTTGCTTGTGCACAAACAGTCATGATATCTATTTTACCCTCTGCATGATGCACTTTTACTGAGTCACCACCATTTTATATAGAGAGCATAACCAGATTGCAGACGCTGGGATCATAGGTTTGTCTAATCTAAGAACTGAGTTCTTCGGCAACTAAATCTCTATCAGATCTTTATCTGTAGCTAAAAATAGAAGCCTTTAGCTAATGCCAGTCTCATACTCTTCCTACATACATACATGCCCCAAACTGGCAGGCCAATAATCAACTTCATTATCAAAGATCTCACCTTAATCTTTGACAACATCCCTAGTAAGATGTGTTGCCATGTGTGAGGGATAAGAATAGACTTAGAAGAATAAGGGCGATGAAAAAGTTGCATTTTGATGTTTGATACTTTCTGGAAACAGCTCTTTCCAATCATCAGTACAACATCTAAAATAAACAAGGAGTGTCCAAAGAGTAGTTAGCTACAGAATCTTTTGGGAATTCAGTATCTGGGGGAAGCTTCTGCAAAGTAATGAACAGGAGGCTGTTGTTTTTCATTTGGCACCATTTGATGTCATTGTTCATTGATGTTTCATTTATCACTTTTCACATGTTTAATAAAAAATAAACTAAATTCTTATTTAATTATAGTGTGATAAAACTGCCTGAAAAACACAAAAACATGCTTATATTTTAAAGCTGACCAAATTAACCCTTTCATCTGTCAAGGTGTCTGAATATGAAATGTTCTACTTTTTAAAAATATAATTAATCTTTTAAATAAGTATGTCTGAATATAAATTCAAAAGCTGAATCTCCACAGAAGAGTATTTAGATTGTATCAAATAGTAATTGAGAGCAATTTCTAAGTGTAAAAGTGGAATATGAGCACCAAAATAATTTAGCTCCCTCGGTTGCAAATTAAATTTTTTAATCAACTTTTCAAGTTGTAAATATGTCCTCAGTAGCTGTAAGACAAAGTGTGAAAGAAAGATGTTAAAACCTGTGAAGAGCAGAACTGAAAAGAAGTTTTGGATTACAGGAACTTTTGTCTTCCATTCACTAACTAGCCACTCCCCACCAAAATTGTTACATACCCGCCATACAGAGAACTTACTCTCTTCATAACTGGAATTATTTCCTCATTTAGCATCCTCAGTGAATGCACCAAAATTCTGGAATCAAATTTATTCACTTTTTTTTCCTCTGAGCCACTCATATTTCCCCTTCCTTTCACCACACAGGGATATTTACAGTCTATAGAGATTCACAGCAATATTGTGAATTGTGCAAGGGGTTTATGTCATTTTTTTTCCAGAAAGTTATAATAACTGTTTGTGCAAGTGCCTCTGTCTGTAAGTGTAGTAGTCTAGTTCACAAAAATATCAGTATCTAAATCAAGTGCTTATCTAACTTCTCATTATCTAATTAAACTAAATAGTGGTCAGATTTTAGTTCACGTTACCTTTCTCTTTCTAACTGAAGATACTATATTACTTAATAACACAGTTGATTGGGGGAAAGGCATTTATTAAAACAATATTTGTAGATGTGCTTCCAGGGATTGGGTGTGTCTTGCAGAAAGAAAGAATGAAACTTAAGTATATGTGTTGCCAGGAAAACACCCTACACCTTCACCATGGTCAGTTCTCTCTGAAGAGTAACAATGATGCTTTGTTTCCCTCTCAGTTATGTCCTTATTGCAAAGCTTAATTTTTTATTTATAATTTTTACCTTGTTTTGGGAATTTGTAATGTAGCAACTGAAAAGTGCCTGCATCTTGATGGTCCAGAACAAAGAAGAAACTAGATGCTTTATGGATGAGTCAATACTGAGGTTATCAGTATTAGAAAGTAAAACAAAATTTTATTAACTTGATTAATTTAGTTGCATGCTGGTTAGTCAAAAGTAGGGATGGCCATGAGACAGTGCTTGGAAACAGTCTGGCAATTTTTTTCTGCTACATTCCAAAAGACCAAAAGACTGGTCCAGTTTTGGGTGCCCCAGTACAGGAAAGACATTGATAAGCTGAAGAAAGGTCCACCAAGATGGTTGATCAGCCTGGGGAAGAAACAGATTAAGAAGGATCTAACAACAGCTCCCCCAGCATCTGTGAGGAGAACGGGATGGGGAGGTTCAGGAAAAAGACAGTGTTGAGCTCTTAATAGTGGTGATTGGTGAGAGGATGAGAAGTACCATACAGAAGCTGAAAAATGGGGCTTGAATAGTTATCAGGAAACACTTATTCACCATGAGGGCAGTAAAGCAGTGGAACAGGTTGTGTAGACCCCACCCTCAGGGATGTTCAAAACCCGATTGAATAAAGCCCTGAGCTACCTCAGCAGCTGATCCTGCTTTAAGCAGGAGGTTGGAACAGAGATCACTCAAGGTCCCTTCCAGCCTGAATGATTTTGTGGCCTGTGATTCTATAGTTGCAAATAAAAATTATTTACATATATATATATATCTCCCAAAAAAATGACCAGAAGAGCCATTTAATTTAATAACCACCAGCTGACTCTTCACTCTTAACACTTAGGAGTTTTGCACAACATACCACTATTCATAAAAAATAACTAGCTCTTGAAAAAAAATGTCACCACTGTACCATACTAAAGCAATGTTATCACAACCAAAAGGCTATGTATTTTATATTGTGATATGTTGATGGAACATATGCTACAAACAAAACAGTTTTTGCCTTGATGTAGCTGACTACCTTTGATGCTGCAATTAATTTGGGCTGGGCCAGCTGCCTTATAATTGAAAACAAATCTTTGCTTTTCCAGACCTCAGATATTATATTATTGTAAACATCCTTCTTGTGCCAATAAACATGGCAAGTGTTTCAGGTTAACTTTCCTCTGAGGGGTAGGAACACATTTACCATCATTTATCAGCAGTCCTGGCTGACTGAGGAGGTCCCGACAGATTGGACACTGGCCAATACGATGCCCATATATAAGAAGGGTCAGAAGGATGATACAGGCCTGTCAGCTTGACTTCGGTGCCCAGGAAGCTGATGGAGCAGCTCATCCTGAGTACCATCACACAACACGTGTAGGACAACGAGATGCTCAGGCCCAGTCAGCATGGGTTTATGAAAGGCAGGTCCTGCCTGACAAACCTGATCTCCTTCTATGATAGGGTGACCTGCTTATTGGATGAGGGAAAGGCTGTGGATGTAATTTACCTTGACTTTAGCAAGGCCTTTGACACTGTTTCCCACAGCATTCTCCTGGCAAAACTGGCTGCTCATGGCTTGGATGGGCACACGCTTCACTGGGTAAAAACTGGCTGGATGGCCGGGCCCAAAGAGTTTTGGTGAACGGAGTTAAATCCAGTTGGTGGCCGGTCACGACTGGTGTCCCCCAGGGCTCAGTGTTGGGGCCACTCCTGTTTAACATCTTTATTGATGATCTAGACGAGGGGATCGAGTGCACCCTCAGTCAGTTTGCAGATGACACCCAGTTGGGTGGGAGTGTTGATCTGCTCGAGGGTAGGGAGGCTCTGCAGAGAGACCTGGACAGGCTGGAGCCATGGGCTGAGGACAACTGGAGGAGTTTCCATAAGGCCAAATGCCGGGGTCTGCCCTTGCGCCGCAACAACCCCCAGCAGCGCTACAGGCTTGGGGAGGAGTGGCTGGAGAGCTGCCAGTCAGAGAGGGACTTGGGGGTGCTGATTGACAGCCGGCTGAACAGCAGCCAGCAGTGTGCCCAGGTGGCCAAGAAGGCCAATGGCATCCTGGCTTGTGTCAGCAATAGCGTGGCCAGCAGGGACAGGGAAGGGATCTTACCCCTGTACTCGACACTGGTGAGGCCGCCCCTCGATTCCTGTGTTCAGTTTTGGGCCCCTCACTACAAAAAGGACATTGAATAACTCGAGCGTGTCCAGAGAAGGGCAACGCAGCTGGTGCAGGGTCTGGAGCACAGGTCGTACGAGGAGCGGCTGAGGGAACTGGGGGTGTTTAGTCTGGAGAAGAGGAGGCTGAGGGGAGACCTCATCGCCCTCTACAGCTACCTGAAAGGAGGTTGCAGAGAGCTGGGGATGAGTCTCTTTAACCAAGTAACAAACCATAACACAAGAGGTAATGTCCTCAAGTTGCACCAGGGAAGGTTTAGACTGGATATTAGGAAGCATTTCTTTCCAGAACAGGTTGTTAGATGTTGGAATGGGCTGCCCAGTGAAATGGTGGATTCCCCATCCCTGGAGGTGTCTAAGAGTCAGGTTGACATAACACTTATGTATATGGTGTCATTGGGAACTGTCAGTCTTAGGTTAACGGTTGGACTGGATGATATTCAAGGTCTTTTCCAACATAGATGATTCTGTGACTCTGTATTTCCTTCTCTCCTAGTTTCCCAAATGCATAGGTCAATCAGTTTTCACTGTGCATTGAACTATTTCAACAATTACTGTATTTCCCTTACACTGAGAAATTGGTGTAATGCCTCCAAAGCATGGGTGATCCAAGCAAAACAATCAAGGGCCTACACTTGCGTTTTGGGACCATTCTACCTCTCTTCATCCAATAGTGCTCTCTCCCTTCTTACACAGCAGCAGCTGCCAAATGCACTGGTTTGTGCATCTCCCACAGGGAGCTCTGGTGGGCAGAAGGCAATGCTTAGATGTCTCTGCAGCATCTGCTGATCCAGAAGTTGTTCTCTTTTGTCTCTTGAAGAAGAAACAGTGGGCTATATTCATCTTGCAGGCCATGACTGAGTTATGTTACTTTGCTTTTGTGAAAAAATCCCCTTGCACAAATTAAGAAAAAATATTTGGACAAAAAAGCACATAGGCTTTCGCTTTCATTATGAAATCTTTTCTTCATACTAACTTAGTTAATAGATTCCCAAGTAATTCTGGTGTTGAGTGCAAAACAGAGTGACTGAAAAGAGATAAGCATCAGTATCACAAGAAAATGCACATGGCTGTCTTTTAGAGATGGGTAAACTACACCTACAATTCTTGGATCATTATGATGCTGTGCAGAAACTTCCTCAAACACAGCTGAACTGTATGTAACTTAAAGAAAAAGAACATCAAGGTCAGTAAAGACAAAGGAAGACAGGGTATAAAATAAGAAACAGATCTTTATTTTTCTTCAATAAGACTTACTTTTCCCTCTTTTCTATAATTTCAAGATATTGCATGCCCCTGGCACATGACCTTTATCAGGTACATCATGAATCCGTTTTGACTTTCTATTTTATTTAAAGGTAGATATTATTGATTTTATTGACTACTCTGCTTCAAAACCAGTGCAGGTGTTCTAATAAAACTTAGCACAAGTTTTACAGTCTTGCAAAATTTGCTTTCTTTTCTAAATATGGGCTTGCATAATTCAGAAATAATTAAGCATTCATGCAAAGGCATTTCACAAAGCAAGCTCAAATATAGTCATAAATATACATACAGTATTTTTTTCCTCTTGGAAGGAAACAAATAATCTTACAGTGATGAATTTAATTTATTCATAATAATCATCAGAAATTTGCATATGATGAGCAAATTATCCAAATGCAACTTGTTGCAAGAATTGCACTATTTTAAAAATGAAATTGCTGGAGTTTTTAAACAAAGGAATTTTTAAATAGCAACTAAGAAGTATTTACTAAAAAAAATATTGCTTTTCATGAACATCAGCAAAGAACATTTGCACACTGTAAGCCACAGAAATGTGTCCATGTTCTGAGCAAAAAAGGCTTTGTTTTCTGGGAACACTTGTTTAATATGAATCAAGGGATTATGTTGCCTTTACTTGACATTTAGCATAAAGGTCCCAAATTCATTTGGATGGCCCTCTTTCATGTTCTAAAATTTCTCCTTTATATGTGGAAGAAATCCTGCTGATGAAGAAAATACACATTTCAAAAAATGCCTGAAAAGATACAGGAAAAGTTTGAAACTATGTACCACATAGAAGTATTCTAGACAAAAGTTAATTATCTTCCTGAGTGGCATTTAGTACTGGATTTGCTCAGGGAAGAGCCATACAAAGTCCTGCCTTCTAAAGAAATGGTGAGTAGCCATGGATCACAAGAGGTGCAAAAGCAACTGATCGTGTGTATGTGTGTGTTCTTACGGGTGTATACGTGCCACAGTTCATAATTTGCTTTGCCATCATTCAGGATTACCTCTTTCTTTGATTAAATTTTGCAAAAGGCTTAAAGGTTTTTGGTAGCTTCCTCCTAGCTGCATGCTTCAACTAAGTTATGCCCATATGTGAATGTCTCTGTGTGTGAGACAGTATATGTTTTGGAACAAGATGACTGGAAGGGTACTGGTAGGAGAAGAACTTTGGCATTAGTTTTTAGATACGGCATACATATGCTAGGTGTAACTTAGAATTTATTTCTTTTTTTTTTAAAAAAAAAAAAAGAGAGTTTCTTCCCCAAAGAGCTTATAGTTCAAATATAGGACAGAAATAAGAAAGGCAGGTAAAAGGATGATGATCACTATTAGGTCGAAAAAACGTTATGGGGCTTTAAGTTTATTTCCTTCTTTAGCAATAGCTAAATATTTCAAATATATAGAAGTATTATAATACTAAGCCATTGCTTACTAAAGTCTAGGAAAAAGAGTTATTGTGAAGACCTTTTCAATTCTGTCTATTGTGAAGTTGGATTATTATGAGGTTGGGTGACACAGAAAGTAAACTTAAGAAATGGGAGAGAAAAAGTTTAAGTAGTGAGTACAGAGAATGATGACATAATTAAGAGGGAAAGGAAAAGGAGAGCTGTGGGAGAGCTAGTGAGAGAACACATATTAAAATAGGTGGGAATAAAATAGCTTTTGTTGCTGGAGCTCACTGGACTATGTCCCTTTTCTATTCTGTATACTAAAAATTATTTCTGGAGCAGGATATGCGAAGTTATCCATTATGTGAGGACTCCAGCTCCAAAACCTAGTATCTTCCTGTAGCAGGGAGCTTGCAAGAATCTAATGGTTACATCTGAGCCACACCGGTAATATAGTACAATACACAGAATACTACTACTACTGCTGATAATGATGATGATGATGAATGTAATGAGAATATGTCATTATTCCTGGATATTCTGCAGATTTGAGGTGACACACTTGTTTTCAAGGTCTATAGCATTCTGCTAAGGTAACTTCTGCCTACAGCACATTTTGCCAATAGTGAAAAACTGCATGTTGGAAAGTAAATACAATGATTGTCATTGTTGGTTGAAGACACAGCTGTAGCTTCCCACTTACTAGGCTGGAAATGTATCCTGTACTGTATTGCTTTGGGCTTTGTCAGCATACACAGTGTGCATTTTTGATACAACACGGGCTGATCTAACCAGACACAATGTGACCCATGTAACAAATGGCACTAAAAAGAGATTTGTTTCTTTAATAGATAAAACCAGGCAATTCCTTTGACAACAGCATGTGCAGCTGCCCTTTCATATTAAAGATAACTATGCTTATTAGTAAGTTCTTGACACCACATCCATATTAAATTTCTGCTTGTTTGTTCACTCAGGAACCAGAAACATCACCAACATGATGTTTTAGAGAGATTTGCAAGCTTCATACAATACCACATGTAGATCATACTCTGCCTATTGGGACCTACCAAAACATCATGGCAGTTTTTACACATGCAGTTATACCTTGTCCATTTTGTTCTCAGTAATAACAACATATTGTAGACATATGCAGTCATTAAATTCAGGAATTGCTTTCTGCATACTGGAAAAAATGTTTATGTAGTTCTTTTTGTGCGAAGGGAAATAATGTCCTGACCTAGTCAATACACTTCTCTGGCATTAACTGTTCTAGTTACAGAACTGGCACTACAAAACTCAGTGCTGAACTGTGCTTAGCAGACAAACTGTTGTCAATCAGGCCACCCACAGAGTCAACGTTTCTCCTCTTGCAGAGTAAGTATGGTCACACTACTGGAAATCAGAAGGACTTGTTCTCCTAGCTGTTCCCAGTTGAGATAGTTGGGAAAATATTCTGCAGTGGCTCAGAGACAAATGAATATTCTTGACATCACCTCCATGAGCCATCTGTGAGCCTTGTAGCTGCTGCTGTTGGACAGAGCCAAGAGCTTAAGGAATGCTTATTATGCATAGAAACATAATAGGAGACAGCAAGAGAAAAAAAGGAGAAAGAAAAGAGTGATGGCATTTGATTCATGTACTGTTCCAGCTCCCAGGAGTTTGCTGCTGGCACAATGCACCCAGCTGAAGGTACAGTGAGTACAGCTTGCACCTTGCAGTAAGCGTTCTGCCCAGCTCCCCCATGAGCCACCCATTCTTCCGCTCAGCCTACATGCTGTATTTCACAGATATTGTCCAGGGCCTCTTAAATCAAGGACAATTGTATTAATCTGAGAAATTACACTGGACACAGAAGTTAGAAACAATTAATCTTTATTCTTGTCCAGGAGAAGGTGTTGACCATTTTGCTTTTGACATTCTGTCTTGCAGGGAAACTTCTGAATTTTAGCAGGGCCTCCCTCGTCTGCCTGATTCTGAAAGGAAAGATTGCCCTAGAATGTGGAAAATGTCAGAAGATGACAGTCCTTGATTTTAGAATCTGGTACAGTCATGGGAGACTTAAGTTTTCACTTTATGGAAAATTATTGTTCATAAAAATGGCTGAATAAGTCCACACAGACCATATGCAGTTTGTGGATACCCTTCTCTTAACACAGATTTGCACAAATCACACATCTCAGACAGGCAGTGACGTATAAACAACATTTCCCTATGAGCTTCAGTGTTTCTTCCTACATCACCTGCCATCACCTCTGGTGTCATGGTGTAAGCCTTCTTCTACAGTTCGTCAAATACTGCAGATGTAACCTGGTATTAAACATACATTAAGATTGATATATTTGCTGTTAGAATCAGAGTCTTGTTATTTATAATTGCTCGTTATTGATATTAAAACAATAAAGATCATCCATGGTAGAAGCACAGAGTGATAATATTCCTCTAAACAACTGTTGAGAGAAAATGCTGTGTTTGAGGAGGTGAAAGTGTTGGATGTGGGTCTTGAGTACTGTGTGGTTTAATAGCTTTTTGAAACAGTCATAGTAGCTTTAGTCAGTGAGGCAGTTTAATATTGTCCCTGTTAAAAGGACGTGCTGGGGGAAAAACACTGTTTTGGGTAGAACATGGGCTGTTTCCATACACTTTGCCCCTGAGGACAAAGTCATGAATTAACTGTATGATAAAACTCCAACAGAACATGCAAAGGTCATATTTAATGGACTGAAAAAGACCCCAAGGAATGTAAATGACTGAGGGTAGAGAAATAGGGTTAAAAACTACTGGTGGCTGTATATAGCCTTGCAGAGCTGTGCAGGCAAGAGGAAGCACTAGATGTTGGGACTTGGGTAATGTTCAGTCCTTCTGAACTTGGCCAGCACTACAGGAATGGAGTAAGTGGTGGATAACATACACATAAAGGAAATACTCATGCAGAGAAGATAGCTGTGTTCCCAAATGTTTTGTATAGCTTATGTTTTTCAACCCTTAGCACTTCCTATGAACCAGAACATTTCTTATTCATTCTAGTGAACTTCTAGTTGGAAAACACTGTAAGGAAATAACGTTTTGTTGCCCAGTTGCAAACCACATTACTGTGTCCACAAAGTTCAGAGTCTGGAAACCAATTTGGAAGCCACTTAGCTATCATCATTTATCCTGTTCCCACTATCTGGTAACAGAGTTCTTGAGCCCTTTTAGAACTTTTTTGTTGTGTTTACAATGTAAACATTTCCACCATAGTTTTATGTTTCCCAGTCATAGATGTTTCTTATTAGGATTGTGATTTTAGTTTCATTCTCACCAAAGGGTAGGTATACAAGCCTGTGTTTGCAGCAATGTGATATTGTCAAAAGGAGTATCCGTTTGATAGTCCAGTGCAGGAGAGCTGAGCATGCACACCACCAATGTGATCAAGCAATGCCCGTTTATTACAACTAAGAAAGCCCTTTTATAATGTTCTCCCACACACGTGAGTAACATGCAGTACCTCAAGATTGGACAGTTAAATTAGCCCGCGCTTTAAACCTTCTTATGATTGGATAAAAAGTGCCACATCAGCCTTGCCAGGCTTCCTGCCTTGTGGAACTTCCTCTTCCGTCCCAACCCCTTCCAGGGGTTGTTTGTCTCATCGAGTTTCTCCCCCCTCATTCAGGGTCACATCCTTATTGCATTCTTGCTTGGCTGAGGCTCTTATCAGTCTTGTTCTCATACAGGATTGCTCACATGGCCATTCTCTCGTAGAAAACCCTCTAGAATCCCAACAGTCCAGGAACAGTAAATCCCCATTTGCTTAAAATACATTGTCTGGACCTAATTTCTGTAACAGATTCATCTATTCAAAATATCTAGCCACAGGTTAGGTTTCTGGTTAGAAGATACATGTGCACAAATTATACAGTCATTTCAGACACAACAAAATCACTAAGCACAATAAACCACAGAAAAGTTATGGTAACAGGACAATACAGTTATTTGACTGAATTTTAGCATATGGTTTCAGCCAACATTTGTGGTTACATTAGGTTTTGCTGTTGAGGTTAAAACTGGCAACTCAGTGCATGATTTCAGGAGAAGGCTCTACAAACAATTGAGTTTGTGGCACAGGGGCTGAGGCAAGAAGAAAGAGTGAAAAAGAAAACAAAGAAATGGTAAGAGACAGGCAGATGTCAGGCCCAGTCCTCTTTCTTCTCATTACTGTGGTGCTACATGGTGACATTCTGCATCTCAAAAAGTAAAAAAAGCATATAATTAAAAAATATATATGCATTTATATATGTATACAGGCATATATACTTATTAGACTAGCAAAGAGATTGAACTGTAAAATGATGTAAATGCAACACTGCTTAGGATTTCAAAAGAAAAGTGAAATATGTGAGAAACTACCATGATTTTACCCATTGATGCCTTTGCACACATACTTTACAGAAGAATGAGTATAGTGTTCAGGCTAGTTTTCACTCTCTCAGCTATTTGTACCACAGCAATCATAGTATCTAGGTGCCAGTTTTGACAAAGTTTCACTGGGAAGGAAACAGTTATTATAGGTTTCATTGTGAAATAACTGGTTATGTGTCAGCAGCTGCTGTAGAGAACTGCAAATACATCAGTGACTGTACAGAATGTGTGTTAGAGAGATTTGGATACACATCACTGAGTGCTGAAGAGACTACAAACAGTGTAGAAGACCATACTGTACTCCTATTCTCTACCTTTAGAGGTATTGTCAAAGGGCAAAGTTCAATACAAAGAAAACAGATTCCTGAAAACCATGTCTTTCGGAATACATGAGAATTAAATATACCTCATTCAATTACCTTTGAAGGGTATTATGGGTATTATAATTGATTTGCTAATTCTAGGAAAGAGTCAAATTCAGATGACAATATTAACTTGGCAGAGACAACTAATGATAGTATTAGGTTGATGCAGCAATTAATATTTTAATAGATTTATATATGATAATAGTTTCATTATACCGTAGCTACCAGTAGCATAATCTGTAAATTTGATACTCTAGTCATTTGCTAAAGTAGGTAGTCATCTGATAATTCTTCTCAACCTTATGACAGTGGGTCATTAAATTAATTACCGGGTAGCACATACCACAATGCTTATAAGTATAAACTATGGCTGTGTATATTTTCAGTAGGACCTCTGTACTTTAATTCATCCCTGGTAATTCATGCTTCTAGAATTTCACTGCTCATAGATATGTTAGGAAACTAAGATCTACATTTCTCTTTCTTGTGATATGTGGAGAATATTATCCACTGTAATTACAAGTCATGCAAGTTTTGTGTCTTTAACATCCAGGCCTCTTTCTACTGATGGACTCATTGAGGAAATAGTTTGTTATCCCACATATTTCTTCAAAATATAGTATTTAATTCTTCTAATAAAAAATACACATGTTCTGACATCAAGTGTAAACAAGGCAAAAGAAAAAGTCTTTATTCATACCTGAGTCATGAGCTTGTGCCATACCTGCATAGGCAGAATGCCATTGCCTCTGTGGCCATTAACCCTTAAGAGTATTTTAAGTAGCTATTTTCTGTCATGGACTAATTTTCTGAGTGAAAAAACACACAACCCATTAAAGTTTAAAGCAAAACTTCCACAGGTATTTTGAAAGGTCTGAAGAACAATAGCCAGGAAGATGTTAATGGTCTAGAATAACCTTGTAACCAGGGAACATATTAACAGCTTGATAATCAAGAAATCTTACTGCTGAAGCCCTGGTGATATTAGTGTGTCATTCAGCTATTCCTGTGAAAACTGTATTGACACGTTTTCTTTTATTCTGAGTAGTTTTGAGTAGGTTATTAACTACTATGTGCTGCCTTTCACTTCCCTGATTATTTAGAGTTTTTAAACACAAATCACTGAATCACAAAGCATCATGTCTTTGGGGGTTTTGTTGGTTTGCTTGTTTGGGTTTTGTTTGTTTGGGTTTTTTTATATTCAGGTCATTCAAGGGACATTTTTAGTGTTGCTCTGGTATGTTTTTTCATACCTCTGAATAATATCCAGAAAAATCGTTGTAGTTTCTAAGCCATATCTAGTGATGTCAATTAGACTTTGTGGATGTTCTTTATACTAGACACAAAGTGAAAACTAAGAAGAAATTTTCAGCATGTAACTTCAGTTGTATGTGCTAAGTGCAATTTTTAATGAAACATTAATTCAAAAGATTAAAAAACTTTCAGAAAACATTCTTTGTCTGCAACAAATGTCTCCGTGTTTTTGTACATTGTTAACATTTGTGAGTTTTAGTGAAGTTTGGGCTTTTCAGTCCACAAATACAAAAAAAAAAAAAAAAAAAAGAGAAAGAGACTAAAAACAGTATAGAGGAAAAGTCAACTTTAACAATAATTTTTCTCTTCTATTCACTTCATATGTAGTTTCATTTTAAGTTTTGGGCAGAAGTTGGGGTCATTTCTTATTTTATCAAAACAGTTTTCCCATCTTAATTAAAATCAGTGGACTATGCAATTTTGTTACACTGAAGGAAAGGAGAGTTTGTTAATTTACATTTAAATAAAACTGATTTTCTGAACTTCTGATATAGTTGCATTTTTAATATCTTATGCTTCATATTATATTTATAAGTGGTACCACTGGAATTATGGGGAGTCTTGGCTCACATTTCTCACTGTTATCCTTTGGTAATAGTAGTACTTTTGTGCCTGTGGTAGGCTAAGAACAGAGTCAAGGCAAAGCTTATAGGTGCAGTTAATAATTTTTAATTAAAACTATTAGTATAATTGGAAGAAGAGGCAATTTGAAGAACTTTCTCAAAATATTGTCCATTCTTTCCAGCTGTTCCATTTGGTCTAATTGAAAGTATTATTCAATAAAGCTAGGAATATATTCATTCTGCCGTGGTGTCTTGAGTGGCAACTTTCCTGCTTCCATAGTTCATGATCACCTGAGAGCTTGAAGTTTAACCTCCTACTGACAGATTCCAAAGTTTACAATAATTGAAGTAACAAGGAGCTTTTATTTCTTTTCATTTATTCTTTAATTTACCTTTTCCCCCCCTTTTTTTAAATTTTATTTTGCTTCACTATTCATCTCTAATCTTACCTCTAGACTTCGAGTTTTCATTGAAGACTTCATTACTTGTAGTTGAGTAGTCAGGGCATTCAAATATGTGCAGTCAGAGACTGTATAGTACAAAAGAAGCACTAAAGTACTTCAATTGGCACCTGAACTATGTGTAATTCGCAGGCATACTCTGCAATGCAAAAAGATGTAAGACTGACTTACAACACCAGTACACTATGAGGTGTGTAGAGATGCACAAGAAATTCAACAGCTTAAATTTGTTCCCTTTAGTGTTCAAGCAAGAACCACTTGGTGGAGAAGCTTCCTTAATGATTTTCTATTTAATAGTTCTTTTCGCATGGAAACCTGAAGAGGCTTCCTCATATTTAATTTTGTGTTGTGATACGTCCAAACAAGTTCATTCTTATAGTCCTTTAGGACTTAGCACAGTTTCATATTGAATAATGTTGAAGTTAGTTTGCAGCTGATAATCTATATTTACTGGTTCAGCATTAATAGTGACTTGAAATGCTTCACTGATCTGAAGGTAGTGTAACATTTTTGAGAATGCTTTTAGTTTAGATTCAGTTGTTGTTTTCACTGCATATAGAATTACAAAGAAACAGTTTTCCATCTGGTGAAAACAGAAGGATTTTGGAACATTTTCTAATTGAATTGTAATAGAAAGTAAAAAAAAAGTTTTGTAACACAATATAAATGTTCTGAAATAAATCTTTTATTCAGTACCAGTTACTGTCAATGATTATATTAAAGTTTCTAAGCTAAAAATTATTTTAAAAAATGGAAAATCATAATTCCTCTTCAAAAACTATCAAAGAGAACTTTTTGACAATTTCGTAAAAGTTTCTGAATCATAGAAATTAATTCAGACTGACTTTTCTTTAGGGCTACCAGGCATTCATTTTTACCTGATGTCTTGGAATATTTATCCAACAAAGAAGAATGTAGGTATTTGTTTGGTTTTCACATAAATTCAAGTCAACTGCACACCAATAATTTTGTTATAGCAAGAATCTCTCAGACTTACTGTGGAATTATTGACTATCTTTGCAGTGCATGCCCAATAGACTCCATTCCTTGGGACTATTTCTCTGGACGAATATACAGGAATTTTTGCTTTTCCAGTGTAAAAGTTTTTGTTTCGTCAAATTGCTCTTTCCAGTTGGTGACAACATATTAGGTTTACTAATGCTACTGGAAGTGCCTTTTCCATTCACATCCTTCTTTGAAGCAACTAACCAATCTAAGGGAGTTGGTTGCTTGATTTTCTCATTGTTTGCAGTCAATGTGACTCTAAAGTCAGGTAGCAAAAAAAAAGAGACAATGAGTGCTTCATTTAATGCTATCAACATCAATTATACATGAGCTTCCTTTACCTAGGAAAGCTCAATGCTCAGACTTGATCTTATACTCTGGTCCCAAGAGAACAGGCAAACAGTCATTCTGCCAGGGATAATGATGTTCTATATAAAGCAACAAAATGCTACATGGGTTTTCCTAATGCTATATTGTACAAATTTAAATATTGCTTGGGTTCAGGGAGGTTTTTCCACCATATGAAACACTTGATGGTATACTTAGATACTTAGACTCTCAATGTGATGCCTTAAATTTAATTGACAAGTCCCACTAGCTTAGTGGCAGTTCTGCATCTAAATCTTCTTCTGTCATGCCGAAGCAATGCCTCATGAAAGATGATATGCATTAAAAAATTTTTTAAAAAATACACTAATTAAAAAAAATGAAAAAGGAATGGAAAAAAAGACCTTCCAACTGATCTCTCTTCCTGTCTCTAGGGAAAAAAAAAAAAAAGTTTTTTTTGGTTTTGTTTTGTTTTGGGTTTTTTTTTTCAAAAAAGGAGAATGGTTCTGTTTTAAACATTTTTGTCCAGAAATCTAATGATTCTGTTTTAAACATTTTTGGCCAGAAATCTAAACCTTAGGATCTTTTCTGAAGCTGCTAAACCATTTGAGATGCAGCCATCCATACCCAAGATAAACTCAGTGATAGCTTCTGAGACTGTGAGAGTTATGTCCTTAGGAAAGGTTAATTTTTCTTTTTTTCTTTTTTTCTTTTTTTTCTTTTTTTCTTTTTTTTCTGCAAAATATTTTGTAGTCAGTTTAGATATCCTCATCTTGAAACTTAGCAGAACATTGTGTCATGCCCAGTTACCAACTGATTTAATTATGCTCTGCAACAGAACTTGCCAATAAAGCAAGGTGTGAGGTGCTGTTACTGAAATAAACTTGGAAATTTCAGAGAGAAATACAATGTACTTTAAATTTATAGTCCCCATACACTCATTACCTATTAATATTGGATGAAGCTTCTTGACAAATGCATTGTCATGAACAGGCTGTTTCCATGGGTGTAATATTGGGCAGTTATGTCTAATACAAAGATAATGTTTATCTATTAAAATAATTGTACTAACTTAAAATGGATTCAGATTTGCGTGTTGCAACTATATAGCTATCTAACATCCTGCTGAACCTATCTGTACATTCATGTGTATGATACAAATATTTTTGTTCCTTTAAGTATGTTTCTTACAGATACTGTGAACATTTTTTAGTTAAGCGTTGTTTTCTCCGTTTTTGAAATGCTGAATATTTGTGACTTTTAAAAAATATTTTCCATTTCTCCCTGTATTAGGGAAAAAAATTGGGGGATTTTATTAAATTCTGAATGCTACTGAACGTATATTTCAAAAAGGGCGGTGCAGAGCATAACAGGACAGCAAAGGTAAGAGGAGAGCAAGGTGAAGCAAAGCAAAGAAAAACTGTTGAAGTTTATTTATAATTGTAAACAGGAAATAAATGAATAAGGCTGAAAATAGATAGATAAATTATCTGCCAAGCTACACAGAAAAGTATTGACAGTACAGTATAGACACTTTATGTCAAGGATATTTCATTTTCCTCTGTCAAATTTAATCAATCATTTGTCATAATCTATGATACTGTGTTTCTGAAATGTAAACTGAATATAGATAAATTCACTATATACAATAATACCATATATCAAAAGATGCACCTACCTAGCATGTTTAGCAAAATCATTGAAGCAGTGTCCTTCTACTGCAAGGACAGTGACAATTATTAAAAATGTACCAAGACAGAAATAAAAACACTTGAGCTTGTAACTGACAAAATATTACTCAAAAAATGTCTTGTGTCATCAGTATAAGAATTTTTCTCATTTTCTGAAGGTGTGAATCCTGATCTGGCAGAGTCTTAAGTACATCCTCACAGAAGTCCCACTGGGTAGTCAGGTAGAAGAGGTTGGATTTGAATTAAACCTTTGTTTAGAAGTTACAAATAAATATGGCTGCCATAAGAACACTATGTCCATCACTGATTTGTTTTGATATAGCTAGTCAGTACAAATGAGACCTACTTAAAGATGAAGGTATCTAACTTGAAGTAGGATCCAAGACCCTTGTGAAGGCTTATATATTCCCTTTATAACATACAAGAGAAATGACATGCCTGGAAACAGGAATGAAATATCAGGCTTTTGAGTGGAAGGCAAGATAAGGGCTCTCCTAGGAGAAACATCTTTAAGAAGAAGCATCTGAGATTTTCATTCCTTCAGTTCTTGGCATGAGAGTTCCTTTCTCAGTGTCTGGGTTAAAAATTGTCAGAAATGTAAGAAAAATTGAATTTTTCTTCTTCAGGATGAAAAGGTTTGATTCCAATAGAGAAATTAAAAGAGAAAGAAGAGCTGGAATAGAGGTGTCACACAGGGCAGGTTTTCCTTCCCATCAATTCCTGTTAGTGTTGGCAATATATAGTGGGGGATAATTCCCGGGACTGTCCCTCCTAGGATGGTCCTTCTCTATCTTTCCCCAGTCCTCTTCTTGTACAGTGGCAGTCACTTTCCCACACCCTCTAGCCCATCCAAAAGTGGCAGAAGCATGACCCAGCCTAATTTCAAGGGTTGCTGAAAGGCAAAGCATATAGAAGAGATGTGATCATTTTGTTGCTGTAGCAGTTGCTAATTAGACAATAGTTTATCACCCTACCTCTAGGAACCCCACAACCAGCATCCTCCTGACATTGTCTTAAGAGAGGACCTGTCATGTATGAAACATAAGAATGTTTCTACCTGTAATTGAATCAAAAAATACATACCAAATTT
Organism: Athene noctua; assembly: GCF_965140245.1. Classification (NCBI taxonomy): domain Eukaryota; kingdom Metazoa; phylum Chordata; class Aves; order Strigiformes; family Strigidae; genus Athene; species Athene noctua. The sequence continues at coordinate 67,994,321 of NC_134037.1, read as the reverse complement.
TGTATTTCTATCTGTGATGGAAAATAAATCTTTAGCAATATTGCAAGTACTCTGTTATTGGGTCGCAGTCTGATGGCAAATAATTTATCCACTTTTTGTTACAAACTTGACTCGAAACAGGTAAAAATTAATGTGAATTTTGGGCTTTCATTTTCTGACCACAGAATCAACTTCAGGATATGTGTAGCTATTTTATTTACTTCTTGTTTGTTCATGTATATCAGTAAATCTAGCAATGAAGATAATTAAGTAAATCTGTTGTGTTTTCTCGCCTTTTCCCTTCCGTATCACTACCTTTTTTCTCTGTTATGTGATTATTAATGGGCAATTATAATTACATTTTATGATGACTAATACAACTACCACTGCTCTAGTTTAGTTTTCAGATATGGTCCCTTTATAAGGATAAAAGAACATGACAGAATTTTGAACGGAAAAGTGAAAGCCCAGACACTATTTCACATGTGGGTCTTTGACCCTGTTTGCAAAAAGCGCACTGGGTTTTCTGAAATGTTTACTGAATTTCATTGTAGCAGGAAATACAAGTACTTACTGGCTCAGGAAAATAATTTAATATATGTACTAATTGAAATTTTAAACAGGAAAAATTTGTTGTAATAATTCTACTGAAGATGTGCAAAATGAATCATTGTGCTGAAGTTCTCTTTTCTCCAAAAGAAAAGAATGATATTGTAAGAGAAATATCTGTATTAAAATACAACTTATATTTCTAAAAGGAACAGATAAAGGACCCATATTCATGGTTACCAATCATGTTGGGGATAAAGCAGATTTTTTCCTAAATAGCTACTTTTCCAAATGACTGATTATATTTTATTTCATTTCATTTTAGTTCATAAACAGAAAAATATTCAGGAATCTTCTTCCACACTAGGAAATATTAAATACCTTTTTTTTTTTTTTTAATTCTAATGTAAAAGATACCCCATGATTCAAGTCAATTGCAGAGATATTTTGTGTATCTTTAACATTTTCTTCTTGAAATTGAATTTATAATAATTTAACACAAATACTGCAATAACATTGCATGCTTTTTATTGAAAGTTTAATTCACCCTTACAGAAAAAATATTAGGAACTGAAAGTCTGAAATAGAAGTGATGGGGTTTGTTGGGGTTTTTTTCCAAAAACATATGTTAAGCTTAATTAAATAAATTCAGTCAAGATGTCCTGTTCTAAATATTGCTCTGCAGTATGATATTGAAACACATGATGTTTTCACAGGAATTAAATTCCTTGCTTTGGATTTCATGAGGACTACTGTAATGTCCATTAGCTCTTTTTCAGCTGAAGTGTGATTTTTACTCTTAATAAAGAAAGCAGGAAGGTTAAAATTAAACAAATAGATCAAGATAAATGAAATGTATAGCAAAGTGCCAAGAGAAAGGAAGGGATTACAGTTTTTGTGCTTTTGAAAGTTCCTACATCATAGGGACTGGCAAACAGAATAATCATTTACATAGGTATCTGACATGATTATGCCTCGGATGATTTATGTAAGGCCTTGACAGGCTACAGTGATGAACATGCTAGAAATACGATAGATGGATGAATGGAAGGCACTCAGTGAGGGGAATGTGAATTGGAAAGTCAATATCAATTTGAAAATCAATCAGCAAGAGTAAGACTGCCCAGTTTGTGTGCAGAAAATACTGGGGTAAGGGCTGTCTATAGCAGCAAAGTGGAGATTTCTGAATCCTACAGAAAATATTTTCTCCAGCAGCATTCAAATATCTGCAATAAAACATGTGTGATTCAATTGTTTATAGCTCAGGAAATCACAATCTTTTCTACAGCAGAACTTTCTCTCCCATTGCCAGGAGCCTGCCCCGTCTATCTAGGATTTAGAGGAGACTCATTTCCCTTTCAGCAACATGAGAAGGGCAGGGTGGCTGTAACTCCCTGACCTCTGGCTGAGAACCCCACCGTCAGCCAATTCTTTAGATGGCTGTTTTGGTGGAGACACTTGGCTGCCCTCATCTCCGTGCCATTTTGAAAGCATTAGCAAGAGAAAAAGCCCCATTGTTCTTATTCCAAAAAACCCAAACCATGTAAAGCACTCTCAAAAAACTGCACCTATTTATACAGAAAACTATTTAAGGACAGTCATTGTCTCTTAGTGTTTTTGTACAGCCTTGTACAATAGGATCACACTAACTGAAGATTATAAGATTACCTTTAATAGAATGCATCCAAAAATATATTAAAGAGTATTAGGGTTAAAAGCCAAGAGCTCTAAATTCAGGAAATACCGGAATTAATGCTGATAAGACCTAATTTAAGATATACATCATTCATTCATTAAACACTATACTATTTCTGATTGACTCCCAGATTTTTCATCGTTTGGGAAGTCTTGTGCTCAGCATATGAGAAACAGATCAGTATTTCATTCCACTCCCTTTGTTCAGGGTTCGGCACCATGCTTTGTTTACTGCACACCATTCAATTGAGCCTCTGAATAGAGAATTATTAATATTCTCTTCATTTTTTCTATGACACTGCTGTAGTATTTGAATGTGTCAAAGAAATTATTTATCTTGGTATTTTTGTGACATGAAATGTTATTATTCCCATTTAATAGATAGGGAGGTAGATCCATGTATACTTTTTCCAAAAGATTACAGTTATTTTGGATGCCCAACTGAAGATGGCCTGATATGTTAGACAATTTATTGCACCACAGCATTTTTTAACCAAAACACAACTTGTGTGCAATTCAGTAACCAGTGTAGGAACATAGTATTTCTGAGAATCAGATGTGAAATCTTTGTGGACACTAAAAATAACCTCCCTTTGAAAATCAAGTTCTAGGTGAATTGTCTAACACTATGCTAGGACATTGTAGTGGAGATGGAGATAAATCCATTTCTCCTAGGCAGTTCTAGCTGTCTGAACCATAAATCATACTTTCTTTCCCTAGAATTCTTCATTTTTCCACAGTAAGCAAGGGAAGAGTTCTATGAAAAAGCCCTACTCAGAGCAATTCTAGCATATTGCAGGTAACAGAGGCAGAACTGTTAGGCTGAGAAGAAGATAAGAAAATGAAAAAGTGTATATACTGTATTTCCAAGAGGAGCTTCATGAACTTCAGGATGCAGCACAAAGAATAATAAAAAAGGAAATTATAAGCTTGCGAGGTCCATTATGTTTGTTGTCATAAATGATAAGTAAACAGAACTGGAATGAGAAGCATGCAGAAAGAAACTATTTACTTTCACAGACACTCACAAAAGTAGGCTTCCTTCTCTTGCTATGAAAACAAAAGGAATGCATTCTTCACATTTTTAGTATGGAAAACATGCCACTTACCACTCCATATCTCCTGAACTCTCATCTAGCAGTGTTTGTGTACTAAAATGGAATCTCCTTTCCAGGGACTTTCCAGTATTAAACACCTTTCCTGCTACAATTATCATTAACTTACTGTCTATGCTATGCTGCCGGCATTCTTTGCATGATAAAGAGCAGATACACAAAGGACTGTAACAGCTATTGATTACAGGGGTAAAAACATGTAAAGCATATCTAGGTGCTCTGTTGATCACAATCTTATTTTACTTTCTGTTCAGAGAGACAAATACAACCCATCTGGACAGGAGGAGAAAGCAAGGGGTTGATCAGCCAGCCCACTTTATAGCATTCACTATAAAGGTAACATGGTATCAACAGGGAGATAATGTTAAGGGTTCCTTGGGATCTCTGTCTTCGGTAGAAATTCTCATCTGGCTTTCAATTTTAAGATGTATTTGCCATCTTTAATTCATCTTCTGTTTGTACTTTAGATTTTTTCTTAAATCAAAATATTCCCAAAACATAAAACCTTCCAAATGGAAATACCATACGTCTCTAAATGTCAGCTTATTTTCATCTCTCCTGCCAGACTCCAAGTTTTGGAGTCTGATTTGAGTTATATCAATATTATACCATTCTGAACGCATTTATATAACTGTTTCACCAAAGCTACTGTAATTTGTGCTGAGGGATTATGTCTAATGAGGTCACCAGATTTACTTCCATCAATTTAAAATCTAGTTGTCAACGTTTAGTTTCTCATGCTTGAAAATTTTAATGTAGGTGCTAAAACCTCAGAAGTGATTTCTTGAAAACTGCAACTAGTCTTAATGTAGTTGGTACCATAAATTATAAGTGGGCTATGCTAAAACTGTTAGCATAGGTAATCACCCCATATCTCATGAGGAGAGATCTTTCTTGTTCGAGTGCTTGTCACTTTTTCTGAAAATTCAGTGTAATCTAAAGACATAATACTACCTACTATGGTGGATATTCTTCAAAGCTGCCTAGGGGCATAAATTTTTATCGGAGTTGGTTTACAAAATCCTTAGGCATTTTTGGAAGTCTAAACAATTTTTTACTCCTACAGTGTCCAAATAATCGTTATTGCAGTAAGGTGTTATGAAGGTTCTGCTTTCCTAAATTTGCAAAGCATCTAACTGAAGCAATGATGTTCATTAGTTGATATTGCTAAAATTCAAATAAATAACAAGTAATAGATACAATCAAGAATATGGACCTGTTAGCTACCTTCCTCTAGGCTATACTTCCACAGATCATCTGAAAGTACTCTTTCTAATGCAGCCTCTGGAAGGTATTTTAACAGCTATAACGAAAAAGATGCTTTCTTGCTTTAATTAATACATGTGCATAATTTTTTAAATTACTTAGTTGTTGCTTCCATTAGTCTAATTTTTTCTGGTCATAGTGAACACTGCCTATGCAATTTTCCAGTTAAAATTACAATCCTGTGACTGTAATTGAAGCTTTATCTACTGATCCATCAATTCAATATAGAAAGTGAGCTGAATGTTACAGCTTGATTACTTTTTCCTAAAGAGTCATCAAGGTTATATATTCTGTTCTAAACATATCCGCACAAACCTTTGTTAAAGAGATTTCTTTACTGTTTAAACAAAAATGTAAACCAACTAATCAACAGCACATGTACAGTACCTCTCAAAAACGAAACCCATTTTCCATCTTTGGAATACATACCTCAGATCAGCCTCTCAAATATGTCTTAGAGGGCAGTCCATGTTATTTTTTTTCCCTTTTTTTCTGTGGTGACAATACATTGATGAAAAGGGTAAAATTAGTTTTCCAAACCCAAAAATTTTATTAATAAATCCAGCTAGTCTAATCAGTGCCATTCTTTACTGATTTCCATTTTTTCTCTCCTCAAATTTACTAACACTTTGAAAAATATTCAAGCATTTAGATTTTTCACTATGTTAGGAGTTGTTGAGCTCTTGCACTTAAGACTTTACCATCTGATGCACTATGTAACAGAGAAGCCAAAGCACAAATAGCTCATCAGGGTCTGAGCCATGTCATAAAGCTGAAATAAGATCTTTGTTGCTTGGGGTTCTCAGTCCAAAACAACTGAGTTTTGTTTGTTGGCTTGTTTGCTTGTCTGTCTGTCTGTCTGTTGTCTGTCTATCTATCTATCTATCTATCTATCTATCTATCTATCTATCTATTCATTTATTCATTTATTTATTTATTTACTGTTGTGTACATAAACTTACAAAAACAGGAAAACATCTTTCCCTCACTGTAACTGCTGAAATGCCTTTTGGGGGATTTCATCAGAAAGAACACCTTTAGGTAAACTGTACCCCAGAAAAAAGAAGTTAATAGTTTATACTGTTAGTAGTACTAGTGTTTTGATATGATCGCATTTCAGCATTCAAGACCCTCTGACAGATACTGTGTATAGATTCATATTTAAAGAATATGATAGGTATTATCTGTAAGGAATTAGAAGATGGCAAATTGTGAGAGAAATATGAATGAAAACAAGGAGTTTTTAAAAAGAATTTGTTAGCACCCAAAAATATAATGGCTCCATAATCATGAAGAACATTGTTTTGTAAAAGTTTATTAGTGAAATAGGGTTAGACAGGAGACAGAAATGGAAACAAATATATATATATATATATAGCTATATATGTATTATTTTATTTTATGTATAATTTATAACATTTGATATGTACATAAATATGATTTGATATATTCATATATTTCTCATATTAGAAACATAAAGGAGAACAGATAATAGCTAGTACAATAATAAAGAATGACATTCTGAAAACTGATAAGGGAACATAAAAATTCTAGAATAATTCTGTGGCTGAGGGAACTTACCTAAGAGCAATATTCATTGCAAGCTAGATAAGACAAAATTATTAATAACAGTTATTCAGTAAATGAAAAAAAGAAAACATTCATTAAATAACCCTGCTTAGTATACTAACCAAGAAAGAAGTCAAACGAGAAAAATGAAGTATAAACTAGTCACTCTGTAGCGACTGAGAAAAATGTCAGGCACTGTCTATTATTAATTCACAAAGCACAAAGTGGGGAAAGGGAGTGAGATTATGGTTCCAAACTCAGCAAAATGGCAATACTGAAACCAGATACTGTTGAAAAAATGAGACTCCCTGTTGTTTCCAGAGATTCTTCCAGAGTAACTTAAAACTGCTGTCTTACACAAGTCCAAGTTAAATTCTCATCTTTGTGGCTGCAACAGAGTCTGACTCCTGCTGAGAAGACCTGATGCCTGTATCTTGTCTCCCTGTGAGGTAGTGACTTAATTTCTCAGAAAAAAATGTGAGAGCATATTTAACATTTTAGGATATAAAATTCATGGAAAATCACAGCACTGCATACTGCTAAACTTCAAGCATCATCTACCGTGAATAAATATATTCAATTAAGATAATATTCAAGAGTCCTTAAAAATTGGCTGAGGAAATGTCTGTTCCTCTGATGTTCATTTTAATAAATCTCCAAACAAGAAAATTCCAGCAGCTTGAAAAAATGTTAATCTGCCATATTCAGTAGCTGGTAAGACTTCTATCAGTCCTAAGCAATAATGGAAATGATGGTATAAAATTCACTGATAAGAAATTCAGTGATAGGACTACAATTAATGCCAGCCAAAATGATTTTACATAAATTAGATCTAGTCAAATAAACCCGATTCTAATATTTGATTAGATAACAAATTTGGCTGACAAGGTAAATGTGCGTATGTTGTATACTCAGACCATGATAAGCATATAACACAGTGTGGCCCAGAACTCTGATTAACATTGCACAATACCAATAGAAATTGATCCAACAGATGGATCTCAAGGGAGCACGTGTCAGCTGGGAACGAGCACTGAGTATGTGTTTCCAGTGAAGCTCCACAAGGATTAGTTTATTTGACATTCACCTTGCATGCAGCATTCTTAGCAATGGTTCAGAAATAAACAAAAATCGTGGATAAAACTGGTAGATGATGCACAGATTGGAAGCAAGGAATAATAAAGATGAAGACATGGAAATGCAGTTGATGCATGATCTCTGAGTAAGATGGCCCCACTTACACACAGCCAGATTCAACAGAATCAAATAAGAAGTCAAATGTCTTGTAGCAAACAGTGTAGGAAATTTATACAGAAGACAGGGCAGTATTATGAAAATCAAGATTTCATAGAGGATATAAGAGCCATAGAAGACAAACAACTTAATGTCTCTTGTCAGTGAGATGCTGTGTCAAAAAGACTAATAGGAAAAACAGAAGTGAGACACTGAATTTCTCTCTGTTACAAATTTAGAGAGGTTCAATATTGGAACATCATTCACAATTCTTATGCTCCCACTTTTTAAAATAATGGTGCAAAGTTTAACCATTTATACAGAATTCAGTGGAGTGCCACAAAAAACTGTGTGAATGATAGAATTCTTAAGCTTTTGAATAGGAGGCTTAAGTGCTTTTAAGAACAAGATAGAGATGTGATACAGTGTAGCTGTATTTCCATGGGAAGCAAATATCAGGGATCAACAGGTTCCTTATTTTAGTAGGTGAAGACATTTGATTTTGTTATGTACAGAGCCAATGCCTAGAAGCTGAAGCCAGCCAAATTCAAATGAGATGGCAAAATTTTTAACAGCTGGTGCAGGAATGATAGCTAAAGATAGTTTCTAAATAAGAATATTCTTACTATGAATAACTTCTTCCTTGGTCCATTTCCATCTATTTTTCCTCCTTTCCCCCCTCCTCATCGTTTGCTTGAAATGCTGAAATGTTCCACCTGAGTAGATATGCATGTATTTCTATACTTATTAAAATAATAGAAACAAAGTTACCTAGAAAGCCAAATCAAACTCATCTTTAAGGTAAATGCCGCATGTAAATTTTGGAGTTAATAGTGACAAATTTTAAAAACCAACAAGCAGTGTTAAACGTATGGCAAAACATCAGCTTGTGAATTCTGAACAGAATTAAGCAAGGAGGAGAACATTTAATAGATGTTTTGGTATAGCAAGTGAGTAAAAATATCAACTTTTTATTAATTTATGTTAAAAAGGTAAGACAAAACTGTATTTCTGCAGTACTATAAATTGTTTTAAAAGTCCTGGAGGAAATTCTCCTTTTGCAGCTCCACTCTAGCTGCACTTCTTGGCTTTCTCACTCTGTCAAACCTAGCTCTAAACTGAACCCCATCCTTAATGTAAACCTTAACCCTAAACATTGTCTGAGCCTTAGGCAAGGTCCCCATGCAAAGTGTCTCACAGCAAAATTCTCTACACCTTACACTTCCTCTTCACAACCCCTTTCCTAGACTCACTCCAGCTGCAGCTCTGGTTTTTGTCCCTCTCTTAATCTTAATCCTAACCTAACTCTAACCTTAAATCAAAGATACTGAAAGGCAAAGTCAGTACAAGGCAACACAAAATAACTCATGAACACTCCTCATAATTAAACAGACATTTTTATATTTCAAAAACTTGCTCATAGATTTGGGGGATTACACTGTTGCTACAGTAGATCTATACATCCTCAAGAAAAAAATTATTTATTATTGCATTGCTTAGAGAATATAATCAGGGTTTGAAACCCATTGCAACATGTTTTTCCATTCTTAGAAGTGGCAGTTACACAGATAGGTTATCCTCATGTCCTGTGAATATTTAATCTCATGTTACAAATCCATAATGAAACATTGACTGTGACTTTGTGTAGAACAATAGTCACTAGAAGCAACTCTTAAAAACAATATCATCACATACCCTAGCATGGTATTTGTTGTCAATCAGAGAGGTAATCCTTATTCAAGTGTTTACTAGTAAAAGTACAGAAATTTTTCTCAGTTTTGGATAAATTCTGTTCTGGAAAACTTATCTTCTTTTATATTTTCTGATCTTAGTTTGTCTTTAAACATTGACTCCTTACTTCAGAAATTGCTGACATCAGTAAACAGACCACCAGTGCTATTTATAAGAACAAAGTCAGACCAGTGTTGGGTAAAGAAGGCTGAAGAACTTTCCAACAGAATCTGTCCACACTGAATCTTCTTAACAAAGCTTTCCAGTTTCAGTCTTTAGCTGGAAAAGTTATCAGACATTTTTCACATAATGAGTCTAGCATCTCAAAAATTTTGTAATAAGATGAATCAGATGCATAAAAAACCTGAAGCTGCAGATCTCAGATCTTCATCTAATTAATGAAAGAAGGCACTTGTGTTTGTTTCCTACATATTAATGAATACCAGCAGCTCTTCTGTTGTCCTGTGTGCCTTTTCTGTATGGTTTGGGTTGGGTTTTTTTTAAACCTGTGATATGTATGATTTTTGAGAGCTTAAGAATAGGAAGCACCTTGAAATCATTAGAATTTTAGTGGCACAAAACCTGCATTTGTCTCATTTTCATTATGAATTACATTTGAAAATCACTCTCAAATTTTTACAGAACAAAAAATTATCTCATATAAACCCATAATGTTTTTTTCATCTGCGAGAAGGGTGCTTTTTGTCTCTTTTTCTCTTTGAATGCTGTTGAATTCATTCTTCCTAGAAAATGTAAGCTGTCTCTTTCCCATTTAGTGTCTATTTTCCTACATTTCTTGGCCTATGTTTGACATGATGAACAACAATTGAATGAGACATAGTTATAAAGGATTCTATGCCTGTTGTTTATAATAGAATTATTTGCATGACAATGTATCCTGGGAGAAGTAGAAACCAAGAATGAGGGTAAGCCTGAGCTTAAACTGGATGCTTCTTGGTGTCTGCTTTAGGTTGAAGTTAGTCACTCTTCATGCTTTGACATACATAAAGACCAGAGGCACCATTCAACTACCAGCTGAAATGCCCTACAGTATTGTATATGGGGATGACAGAGATGACACAGGATTTTTTAAGAGAGTTTTGTAGCTCTGTGGTTGTAGGATTTGGATGCTTGTTGGGATACCCTGGACTGCCTCTATTGGCACTAGATGACTATGTTTAAGTAACTGAGCTGAGCCCTAGTTCTCCATTAATTCCATTAATTGAAGGTCAGTCTCTTACTGCTCATGTACATGCTTACCAAAAGACACCTACATTTAGGAGTCTTGGAGATTAATACCAATTCAAAACACTATTACCATGAAATAACCAGCCTTTTTAGATTAAATGTCTAAAAGGTGAAACATTTTTGATACATACAAATTCTTTCAGTGAGTCCCAAAATCTTTTATGTATGGACTCAGGTAGACAGAAGATTGACTGTCTGAGCTACATCTGCAGGTAAAGTCTTATCTAGGCCTTACAGTCCTGAGACTGAGTTTCTGATGGAAATGGAAACCTCATGGAATAAACTTGCTTATTTCTGTTAAGGCCCTAGTGAGTATTCACAAGTGGCTTTTTCAGAGAAAAGTCCTTCTAGAGAAAAGTCCTTCCATGTTTGAAGACATCAGACGTGTTAAGATCCTCAGAAGATATGCTATGTTAGTATTCCCAACAATAAACAGCAAGTCATTACTGCTAGAATTGTGCTAGGATGTTTTAGTGAAATTCTTGAACAAAAACAAAAAAAAAAAAAAAAAAAAGTTTTATTTTGATTAATCCATTTTGTTCTGAGAATTTATAGACTTTTTTCCTAGGAAGAAATCAACGTAAGCCAACTTTCATGGAAAACTTCTTCTAGTCCAAAATTAATGCTTACGGTTTGGCAAAACAGCAAGTGAAAGCAGAGTTTTAGAGTGACAGACTTTAAAGAAACATAACTATATAGCCATCAGTACATATATGTACTTCATAAAAAGAGTGAAATGCATTAAAAGCTATTGGGAAAGGGAACGTTGGGATACAATCTTTTATTAAGTCTCTTTCATTCTAAAGTTACTCTGCAAAAGAGAAACCAATTCACATGAGTTCTTTGCTCTTCTGGTGTTAGCACATTCACAGAATTATATGTAAAATTCATTACTTTCTGTTCCACACAAGTAATGATACTATGACATTGTTTTTCTAAGCATTGCAGCTATAGACAGGCTTCGGTACTGTTACACAATTCTCTATTTCATGTTGCTTCTTGAAACATCAATTGGTGGAATCATTAATTCGTGAAAATTGCCACTATCTTTGAATCAACATCATATCCTTTATAAAAATAGAATAGTGGACAGAACTGTCTACTAACTAAACAGTTATTGTTGAGGAGAATGGTTTGAAAAGCTTTCTAACAATTGCAACACTGATATTGCTAAAAAAGAAGACTATAAAACATACTGTGATTGTTTAAGGCTGAGACCTGAATTGGAAGACACGTGAGATATCTACATATTTTAGAAATTGTGCTTGAGACTAGCAATAGTGAGTTTTTAATAGTGTTTTACATAGGCTTAATAATTCTAAATTAATTAATTAGATGTATCAGAGATCAGTTAGTAGAAGTCTAGTTGAAAATTAAGAAGATTCATTATAGATATACACTGGGAAAATGTACACACATATTTTAAAGCATTTTTTAAATAAAATCCAGTTACTTGTCTGCATGCAAATTTCAGAATAATTGGACATCAATAATGAACACTTGTGTGAATGCTTTATATACTAGAACACATCAGCAAGTCTGTGGAAAGCATCATTTTTTGAATTTGTTTTGTCCTTCTAGAAAAGAACCAAGACTGACAGCACAAACCAGGTTTTAAATTGAGATATAAGAATGTGACAAAATAAGTTTTAATACTAAAGATGAGAGCATAAGAATTTTATACTACTCTGCTCTGATTCAAAATTCATTGGAAATAAATATAAACTTTTCATTACTTGTTGTTTTTTTAGCAAGGTCATAATAAGCAGAAGTAAACATTTTATAGCATTAAAAATAGAAGAGGCAGAAGCTATGAGGTTTGTGTCCAGACTAAAGAGACAAAGGACCCAACATAAGATTTTTCAGAAAAATATTGGCACCATAACTATCAAGCACAGTATGCACACAAAAGCGAAAGGACTTTGGATGACACATCTGTGGAAGCAGCATTTCTAAGAAATCATTACTCATGTCAGCTGTATTTTTATTAAAATATAAAAACTTGAATGCATTTGTGAAAACTATGGAATAAAGTTAATATTCTGTCAGCTCTTAAAAAACCCACCTAATGTCTAGTTTCTAGTAATTTAAGAATACCACCATAAGAAACAGATGGCAAAATAGCTCAATATCCTTTGGAAAATCTTCCGTTAACGTTAAAAGCTACACCTGCTGAAATGTGTGATCTTACTTTAAATGTAGAAAAGCATTAATAGGAATGTACAGCAGTGTGGTTATATCTCTTAATTGGTATACCCTAGTGGAAACAAACATGCTAATTAAGCGATCATCCTGATTATAAGAGTCTGATAGGAATACACAGTGCTGGGATATATTCATTTCTATTTCAGCAATTGCTTTAAAAATAAGCATAGTAAGATGCTTGAAATATTTAAATTGTATAAAGGCAAGCGACTCATTACAGAGCACAGAATGAGAATGAAGGGAGTAGAGAAATCTGTGACACAGAACAAAGTTACAGCTTCAGTTTCCTCCATAGAATACCCAGGACAATACCAAATAGTCACTTTGATTTAACTAGGTTTGTCATTTTTCCACTCATTAGACAGTGAAATTCATTACATTCAATGTATTTTTTGAATTTATTCATTTTAGGCTTTATTTTAATCCAGGTGCCAATCTAGAAATTGATTTCAAAGCTCTTGTTCAAAGCTTCTACTGGATCATTAATCTGGAACTCTTGGTTCAAATTCCTGTGTTCCTTTGGGGTTTTGAAATAATATTCACTGACATTTACCTCCACACTCATACATGCTCCAGTCACACTGAAAACATTTCTTCAATTTTAGAAGGCCAATAGTACTCAAGATAGCTGACGAGTATAGCTAAATGAGAGAGGCATTACAGCTTCCAGAACCCTGGTCTTCAAACACAGTAGATTCTGACAACAAAAGAAGTGTTTAAGTCCTTGACACCTCCTGGTCTACCTGTTCTTCCAAAAAGAAAGATGTAAAAAAATGAAAGTTCAATTGGAAGTAGAGAATGGGTATAGAAACCAAAATGCAGAGTGTTTTCTAAGGGAAAGCCTTGTTCATGCAAGTATAGACCATTTCTTCTAGTCAAATCCAATGAGGGCCAACAACAGCAAATGTTTCCCTTGACTGAAGTGCACACTTTGATTTGAACCATGCAGTTGAGGACAACAAGATCAACAATCATTTGATTCTTACAATGGCATATCTAGATGTACTGAATAGATAACAGAAGCCTACAGGAAATTACAGATGCTGTCACGGGATCATACAGCATATTGAATGAGGACTGGAACAGAGGATTACTTCACATGATGCATTAGGAACTGCATTTGGAGACATGCTTATTCCAGAAGAAAAAGAGTCAAACAAAACACACAGTTATTGCTTATTTTTAATTAAGAGCCTATTAAATCCAGTATTTTGTATGAGGTTGAAAGCACTACCACAAATTCAGTCTTATACTCACATAGAACCAAGAGAAAGAGGAAGTTTTTGCAACATTGCTAACAATATCAATCAACTGCTATTAAAATTATTCTAGCAGCTAGCACAACATAACATTTCTGATAACAGTTTTATTCCATACTATAAGCATGGCTCTGCTTAACCTTTTTTCTGTTATGTGTCAACAAATCATAAAAAGAATTATATTTATATCCAATACCTCACAAAACACTTAGCACTTAACCTTTGTGGTCATGAGCAATGGAATTTCTCTTTAGCTGGCATAAAATATACCATTTTCTTTTTTTCAAGTTGAATGAATAGAGTAAGGCTCTAAGAATTCCAACACTTTTCAGTTGGTCCTTTCCAGTCCCACTCCAGCTGCACCCTGGTCTTTGTAACTATGGGTCTAAATCATCACCCCAACATTTTCCTGAATTGTAGGGAATCCACCTCAGTACAGCCTGAGGTTTTGAGAATCTGCTAGAAGCTTTTTTAAGATATCAGGTATAATTTACTATAAAATGAGATTGGAGTCTGTATATTTCTACTTAATTCATCTGGTATTGCTATTACATTTAAGGGGAGTGGCAACAGATGAAAACACAATTAGAATCTTACTGTTTGGTTACCAGAACTGGCTTATAGAATATAAAATACCGTATGTATGAGACTGCAGATATATGGGATTTCTTGCTACTTGAATAAAAGGGTGAAAGATCTCTGAGCACAAAATAATTGCTGAATCACCAGAATTAAAGACACTTAAGTAATAAAAGTGCAGAACAGAAAAGAACCAAACAACCTTCCCTGCTGTCTTTGTCTTGTAATTGCATATAAGACCTGAAGAAGTTCATAATAGTTTTGAGATTCCTTTTCTGAACTTCAGGTTCAGAAATCTCCCTGTCACATTTTTGCATGTTTTCCTTAAAATGTATTCAGAACACTGAGTGTTCAGATTCCAACTGTCATTCTTAATGTGATTTGTGACCCCTTGACTTTACAGCATATATAGGTATAAATGCACATGTCTGTCTGTATATGTATGTATACCTACACATATGCGCATGTAGTATATGTATAGGTAGGCATATGTATAGATAGAAAGCTGAAGCTCTGAGAAGTTAATGAATATACCACACCTACAATTTAGGAGTACTAAACCAAACAATGCAGGAAAGAAAAAGTCCTACAAGTGTGTCTGACAGATTGTGAGTTTCATTCCAGCCTGTTGAAATGTAAAATGTCTGACTCCTTCAGCATACCTAAAAAACAGGGTTTACAATGAAAGCACCACAGACCTTTGGTACACGTGTTGGTAGCAGGACAACAGGGGACTTACTGTAATAAAAAATCCAACCGAAGAGACTCCTTGTACAGCTGAGTGGCGGCACTAGAATTTTCAGTGTTCAGATGTAATTAGAAAACAGCTGTGAAGGAAAATCAATTGTTCCTGGTCGTCAATGGCTAATTTTCCACAATCAGAATAAAGAATGCAATATGACATCTTTGAAATGAGCAAGTAATTGTTTCTCCTTTGTTTATTGTTTTAACATTTCTCTGTTTATTTGTGCTAGTTATCCTTTATTTGCTTCAGGACTACCTTAAAATTCTTAGTTTCTCCTAATTATGTTTAAACCTTGTTTAGCTGTAAAAAACTATTTTACAGAGTTCTTTAACGTGATGATTTATGATTCATGAAGGAAGAGTTGAACAAATGCTTATAAATTACTCTGTGATGGCTTTATAACAGAAGACTTGCTAAATGAAAAAAGGTGAATCCTATCAATGAAATTCCACACATTAATATTTTTGTATTTGACCCATCAGAGGACTAAAGTCTTCATATTCTTTCTCCTGATCTTTGAAGTGCCTTTGAGATACACCTGTATTCTAATACGCTCATTTTCTTTTTGTTGGCATTGCCGTGAAAGGATAGGAGGTGAAGAGAATGGTGTCTGTCACATAGCGTGAGCAACAGATTCCAGGAGGAACCTCTGCAATCCAAATCATGAGATCAAATTACAAGTTTGAATTCTGGCAGGAAAATATGAGTTTTAAGTTACTATCATTTGTATTATACCAGTGCTGTTAATATTGATTTAATTCTTGCAGATTGATAGAAATTGAAATGCCAGGAGCGATAGCTGTGCTGAACAGTTTGGGGCATGTAGGATGGTGTGGTGTTCGATTAAATCACCCTTGATTCATTTGTTTATTTTATGCTGCACTGTAAATTTAATCTCTCATTACATGAATTGGATCCTAATTTACATGGAATTCGAGGTGGGAAAACAAAACACACACATTTGCAGCAATATACCCTGTGATCCCTTGTTAGTCTGAGGGAATGGTCACTCGGAGACAGAAATGCTCTTGTGAGTGTGCATTACAGGAGCCAACACAGCTCTTCAGGGCAAAACCCGACCCTGCTCTTGTTGTGTGTTTGTACAGCGCTTAGCCCAGCGAGGACCTGATCAATAATTTGAACCCTGAGGAACTACTTCTGTGCAGCTGACTATTGAGACAACCGTGTTAACAGCTCCTTGGGAGCAGTCCAGGAGCAACACCGTGCCTGTTGTGCTGTGCCACTGTCGCAGAGGCTTCCTGCTCTGGCAGCTGTCAATGCTCGAGCACCGGCTTTCAGCGTTAGCACCCAGCTGCACGCTGTAAAACTGCACTCACCTCTGGAGGGTAAACCAAGACACAGGCTTTTTCAGCAAGTGTCTTAATCACATTTTTTACCTTTCTTCCTCAGTCACCAGGGCTGGCATACAGACTGCGGACTGCAATTGTGCCTTCAGCCCTTAAGTCAGATGTCAGGGCCCCAGACCTGGACCCATTTTGTGTCACTGTTCTTAAATTAGCTTGCTCATTTAATGGCTATAGACAAGATTCTGCTTAACACAGACGTTCTGAAAAAGATATTTAACTAAAAACTTGCTAAAACCACCTTGCAGAAGAATAATGAGGAGATGCAACTCCCATTATTTCTTTGGCAAAAAGCAGACTTCACCACTTCTAAACTAGTCTGTCAGAAAATTTCCTATTTGCAGCTTTGGGTTTAATACAGGAAATATTACTGTAACAGGATTAATTTAAACAGTGTATATTCCTTCATAATTTCGGGGTAGCAGAATCTAGAGAGATGCCTAGGATCCAGACAAAAAACATAAAACATTTCCAGTGTATTAGTGAGGACAGTTATACTGCCATACCTAAGTTTCTACCTAGGAGTTTTAAGAGACTATCTTTCCTTGGCAGGATGCATAGAAATCAATGAAATAAATCTGAGGCACGATCTATTCATTTACTCAGAATAGTGGGACTGACTTTAGAGAGCACATTAAACACTGGCAGTGGAGTTATTTTTTGGATAAAAGCTCTAAATGTCGACTCTCCTACTTACAGCAATTTTACATCACTGGTCATTCTGTAACTGTGATGAGATTTCTCCTAATTTACACCAGCATAGATGAAATGAAATTAAGGGTCAAATGGTTTCACAGATTGAGTCATTTATTTCCCTGTGGCAACTTCAGAGTCAGATAAAGACCAAAGGTTTCATCATCCAGCAGTTCAGTAACCTCCCTTAAACGAATCTGGTGATCTCTGTCCTGTTCCCAGGGGATAAAAGTTTCCTGACAATAAACAAGCAAACAAACAAATAAATAAATAAAGAAGTGCCATCACAACTGGCACTGTTGCTGAGAAGTCTCTATAAGGGGGTCAAACTGTAAGGCCGAGGGCTGAAGGGATACAAAGAACAAGTTATTATACCTTCTAGGCAGTTTCTCAAGTTGAAGATAGTTAATGAAGCAACAGTGTGACAGGGAAGGTGGTGGAGCTGCACACAATTCTCCGTGTCCAACAACCTTTTACGAACACTGAAATTGCATGGAAATTCTTTTCAAGATGAAAAGTGGGCAGAAAGAATTTTTCTAAACAAGTAAAAAGAGCTATTTGAAATGCTCGGTATGAGATGGGTGGAATGTTTACCTGATTGGCAAACTATGGATTAGTGGGAAGGTTAAAAACCCATAGAGAGCATTATTTGAAGGAACAACAGTGGCTTTGGGAGTGTGAACAGGTGATGAGAAACAGCAGAAAGTTGTTCTTATCCACAGAATTTGAAAGAGAATTTAAGACAGCGTTTTGCAATTGAAAAATAAATTCTGTAGCATCAGTTTACAATAGGAGAGGGTAAGAAAGAAGAAACACTGTCCTAATGGCTTGCAGTGAGAGGTGCAAGGAAGAAAAAGAGTTCAAGAAGGTATGATATGAGATGAAGCATTTAGAATTGAAAGAAAGAGTAGAAAAAGGAGGATCTAAGAGTCAATAGGAAAAAATCACCCAGAGACATAAAAATTTGCATGGATAAAATAAAAAGAAGGCTATTTAGCTAAGCAAAGATTTTAAATTAATTGCAGGACCTCTTAACTTTAGCATTTTCCTTGATCCTTACATTTCACAGCATTGCTTTCCTTCCCACATTAACACAGCTAATGTGTCTAACTAGGAAGACATGTTACTGCTTTTCATACAGCTAGCAGTGCAAAGGGAGGGATGCTAATGTTTGAGCAACAAAGTTTGAAAAATATTGACATTCTAGAACAGAGACCCAGCCCCAAAGTTCTCCAGATTCATCCATGCTAAGTGTCCGTTATTCTTGTTGTGTGGTTTTGACCTCTGAGCCTTTTGCAGGTGACAGTATTAAGATTCCAGAAGGCACGGGGGCCATTGAAATTCCCTGCAAGCTCTGAATCTCTCTCCATTGATCGGTGTGTCAGTCCATGATGCAGTCATGCACAGATGTTACAAAACAGCAGCAGCAGGTTACAGAGCTCTAAAAATATTTGGATTAAATTGGAAAAAAATGTAAGTATTTTAAGCCATTTATTTAATACCACAGCTTCCTTTTTGGCATAAAGCAGTGGCTGTTGTAGCTAGAAGGTGGCTTATTCTTTTTGGAGATGACAGTTGATTCACACAGAATATGAAAGGGGCAAAAAAAAAGGAACAGAAAACATGGCATCTGAAAAATAGTGTAGACAGAAGAAGGGGGAAAGCAGACACTTGAGAAATTTTTCAAGCATGATTCTTTGTCTTCTTGAACTCTGATTTAAAGGTTGCTTAGCAACAGTGGCAGTAACAGCTGGGACACCCTTGATCTTGTTGTGTAAACTATTAAAAATAGGTGATGGAAAGTGGCACCATGGAAACAATGACAATTCTGAAGCAGGTGTCTGCGGTGCTGCTTTCCAGCTTAATGTCAGAGGTGTAAATTACAGAATTACAGAATTATTTTCTCCTTTTAATCTAAATTTTTAGAAAGGAAAGAATCTTTATATCCCCCAAATTAAATAAGACTGAGTATAGTATTATCCCATTCTGTGGCACTGACTTCTGATTACTGATTTATATAGTTTCTTGCCAGAACCTTTAGAGGATCTTCATTTCTAGAGACTGAGGTCATTTCACCCTGTTGAATTACTGAAGCAGTCCTTCAGCAAGGGGCATAACTGGTATTTACAGTATTAACCTCAGCTATGAAAGGATCATAACCTTGATTTCAGTTGGACAGTTTAGCTAAAGCCTCACCCTAAATTGCTATTATTAAAATCATAATCTGAAAATGCTTACCTTTTATGGGGCTAATAATCATAGCTAGGATTAATAAACATAGACAATGGGGCCAGCAATGCTCATTCCGAAAACATTCAGAGACCCAGGGTCAAGTTTTTTTAATATAACTAGTAAATCTGGGGCATGCAGAAGAGGACCAATTCTCAGAAACAGTAATTGTCTGCACTTCAAAACAAGCTCCTTTTAAGGTTCTTAAATTCAATGTCCATGTTAAAGAAGGCAAAATTTCTTTAAAAACACAGGACATTATATTTATTAGGCTAAAAATATTGAATGTGAATAAAACACTCTGTATTATTAGTGACATTTTTATGCATTATTAACTTGAAATATTAAAAAAAAAAAAAATTATCTCTGGCCCATGGCATAGTTGTATTTTACATAGATTTTAAATTTTGTATTTATTTATAATAGAAGGTAAACAGAGTCAAATATTTAAAAAAGACTCAGAGCTCTATGTCATTTTGACATCTCTGTCCTTATTCTATCATGGGGATACTTGCATTCTGATTGACTAGTAATTACCAGTTGCACAACTGAAACAAAGAACATAAGAAATAGTCTATCTGGCCGATAAAGCTGTAGCTATGAATCTAAATAATAATTACTTACAGTATTCTGACTGACTGAAAGAACTCCATCTCTTTACTGCAATAACTGAAGAATTCAGCCTAATTTCTAGCACTGCTTCTGAAGTTGAAAACTAATGTCTCCTCTCATCTTTCCTGCAGCTGAGCTTGGTACATTGCTAAAGCAGTATCTTGTATCAGTCTTGGTTTTGCTTATCTTGAAACAGAGAAAATAGGGACGGGAGTGAATAATTTTTGGCATTATGTTGTAATGAAGTGTACTATTATTAGAAGA
The DNA here is from genome assembly GCF_965140245.1 of Athene noctua. Lineage (NCBI taxonomy): Eukaryota > Metazoa > Chordata > Aves > Strigiformes > Strigidae > Athene > Athene noctua. The sequence goes on along the minus strand of NC_134037.1, from coordinate 67,973,986 downwards.
TATTCTGAAGTCCACACTGAGACAGGCTAGAACTCACATGTAATGGCATTACTTCCCAAGGAATTAAATTCTACTGGAACCTGTCTGGAAAGTAAATTGCAGGTATAAACATTATCATTTCTGTTTTACAGCAAATTTGATTGAAACCTTTACTGCATTCTTGCTTGGGTGGGCAAACCAACAGTATAGAATCTTAGAATCACAGAATGGTTTGGGTTAGAAGGGATCTTGAAGATCATCTAGTTCCAACTCCCCTGCCAATGGGCAGGGACACCTTCCACTAGACCAGGTTGCTCAAAGTCCCGAACAACCTGGCCTGGAACACTGCCAGGTAGGGGGCAGCCACAGCTTCTCTGGGCAACCTGTTCCCGTGCCTCACCACCCTCACAGTGAAGAACTTCTTCCTTACATCTAATCTAAATCTACCCTCTTTCAGTTTAAAACCACTATCCCTCATCTTATCCCTACACTCCCTGATAAAGAGTCCCTCCACATCTTTCCCGTAGGTGCCCTTTGAGAACTGGAAGGCCACTATAAGGTCTCCCTGGAGCCTTCTCTTCTCCAAGCTGAACAACCCCAACTCTCTCAGCCTGTCTTCACAGGGGATGCTCCAGCCCCCTGATCATCTTTGTGGCCCCCCTCTGGAGCCTCTTGAGCAGGTCCTTGTCCTTCTTATGTTGGGGGCCCCAGAGCCTGAACGCAGTACTCCAGGGATGTCAGGAGACCAGAGTAGAGGGGAAGAATCACCTCCCTTGACCTGCTGGCCATGATTCTTTTGGTGCAGCCCAGGATACAGTTGGCTTTCAGGGCTGTGAGCACACATTCCTAGCTCATAATCAGTTTTTCATCCACCAATAGCACCAAGTCCTTCTTGCATTGAGTAGCATGAAAGTTACAGACTGTTTCTTCTAACCTAATTTAGTTTTACATACTTTCACACATTGTTAGACAAAAAAATTACACACACAATCACATTCAAATAGTCAAATTGACACTGGGCTGTATTCGAAAGAATGTAATAGTATTAAACCTTTGTGCTTAGCATGCACTTCTTCAAAGACTCTTCTGTAGTGTGCAATGATGATGTACTAGCCAAACAGATAGACTTGTCTTCCTGGCCTCCATGAATTAAGCAAAGTGCCAGGACTGAGTTCACAGAAGCCTGTTCTTGCTCATAGTTTCACAGGAGCTATTCTGCAATAATCTAGTAACATCAAATTTTTAATTTTACTAAAATTATTTTATGAAATAATGTATTTTATTTCGTCATGCCCTGTATGAAAATCAGCCTGTCCTCCTCTGCAATTTAGATAAATGGGGACTTATCCAAAACCGTAGGATTTATTTTCAGTGTTCCATCATTTGGTTGTTATTGGTAGCAGCTGATTCACAAAGAAAGCCACTTTACAAAGTTTTATTGGGGTATTTAGGTAATGGGGCTAATTTTAATTTTGGCATTGCTAAAGGCTATGCTGGCAGCTATTGGATGGGGGGACTTCTCATTTTTAACCTGAGTATTACTCTAAAAAAAATCTGAAGTCAATGAAATTACCTAATAAAATGATAACTACAATAAATAATATAAAATAATACAAATAACTATAATATCTCTTACAGATTAAGAAAACATTACAAAACCTACATCTGATACTGAGAAAGTGTCATAGAAATTATTAATGATTTTCTTTAAGGATTTCAGGGAAAATAAAACTTACCACAGGTATGACTAATCTATGTCTTTGTGTATCTACTATATAGAAGCTATATTTCTTGAGTTATGCCAAGAATAACTATGCCACTTTAAAGGCTTTACAATATCAGGATGTTACATGTTGCACTAGAAATCAGTAAGTATATAACAGTAACTGTCTAAATTATGTTCTTTAGTAAAGGAAACTTTTTAGCTGTCATTTTCTCATAACTGTGTCCTCTCCATTGGAGGATTTTGAGGGATAAATCCAGAGTAGAGATAATCCCAGTGTTTCTATTGTTAGCTAAATGTTTATTTAGATTCTTTTGCACTATTTGCTAATGTTATGTTTTTCTGGGAATTGGTACTTTAGACAGATATTTTTCCATAGCTTTTTACAGGTCTCTAAAACCCTGTTTTCTTCCTTTTTCCTTATTTCAACTTATATAGAATTCCCACGTCTTTAGGGGATAAAAATTTTCTAAAATGAGTCCAAGATCAGTAACGAAACCTCACAGGAACTTAGAAGCATTATGGATCTACTGGTAGACTCTACCATTCTGTTCTAAAGAGAAGGTATACCTGGTTTCCTCTCTAACACACATATTAAAAAGCCCTACCACCAGAACACACTTCACTGAACAAGGTTCTCTTTATTTGAAGGAGCTGAGGAGAACAACTAAGCAACAGAGGTCCATCATGTTGCTCAACATACTGCTGCAATAGTCTATGATATTCGGTTAGGAAATAATAGGAGCAGTGTAATCCTGGGCTACCTGGTGGGGCTGTAACATACTCTAACTGATAACCTTGTCTGGCAGAAGAGCTGCCTGGAGGTTTTCCAGGCGGATTCTGAGACTACACACTCTTTAACTCAGCTACTCTCTTCTGTGTTTGTATAACACCAAGCATTAAGTCCTTGATTTAACAAGGGAAACCCCCTGAAGCTGCCCTCCACAAGTGAAATAAACCCCAAATAGTCACAGTATATATAGTACTACAAATCTTCCCTTATGCCTCCTCCACTCTGGTGGTGCTCTTGTCACCAACCATCTTTTTCTCTCTCTTGTAGCGATAAAATTGATGACTGAGATAGAACAGAAAGGGAATGAGGGGTCATAGGAAGGACACTAGTCATCTTGTTATCCAAAAAATCCTGTACTTTTATGTGATCCCAGTGAGCAGTTTGGGAAAGAGGGGAGCAGGGGCTGCTTTGGGTGCTAGGCTGATCTGCCTCTTCACGTTGCTGCCTCAGATATCTGTGGGGTTTGGAGGTTAGCCTGGAGCTGTGGGACAGAACGGGCCCCATCCAGGGCTTGAATTTCATCCCTGTGCCACAGGCAGAGGGTACCTAGTGGGGTTGCTCCAGTAATGCCTATGAATGCACTCAGACCCTGACACTTTACTCCTCTGTCGGGAGAGAAATTTCCCATCCACCTTTCAGTCTTCTCTCCCCATCCTCCACTCCATCTCTTTCAGCCTCTCTGTCTATATTTGCTTGATTCAGCATTTTCAGGATCTGTGTGTGAGGCTGTTTTCTGTGCATGTGAGCAAATAAACATATGGAGCAGCCCAACAAGCCTATGCTCTTGCTGATTTCACTGCCTGCTGGGCGGTATAATGAACTACCAAATAAACTGTTTGCCAGCAATATTTTTCAGATTAATGCTTAAAGAATATAAGCCTAAGAACAGTAATGCAAGAGTTGAAAATTGGACTAACCATATCCCATATTTCTAAGAAGAGGTGTATTTTATTCTTGCTATGCATTGACAAGTATCTTCCCACCAGGACCGCAGTTAGAAATGTAGAAATTAATCAGATGTTCAAGATAATTAAAAACACATTTCTAAGTGCTTTTTTGGAAAGGGAGATGTGGAATGAAGGGACAAATTCTTAAATGGACTTACAGACAATGATTTTACAGTTCAGTTCCCCCCAGCATCCCTATTAAAATGAATCTTAAACTTTTAGTCTCTTTGCAGATTTACCATATCAGCAAAACAATTATGGACACTTTTTTCTCATATGAAATGCATATTAAAATGTTGGGTTTTGTTTTGTTTTATTTTTCCCTTGGTAGCAACATTTAAGATAGGGGTCAGTAGAAACAAGAATATTTTTTTCACAATGTAAAGAAAAGCATAGAGGAAAATGAGGGGTTTTCATGAGGATGTATTGAACATATAGATGCAAACATATGCAGTGGAGATTCCTTTTCCAGAGGGAATCTGGGACTACTAACAGTCTCAGAAAACCTAACTCAGTAGGCCTCCATCAGACAGCAAAAAGTCCAAGAGACCTTTGATCAGCTAGAGCTGGCTTCTCCTTCACATTTGCACAAGCTGTGGTAATGAACAGACCATGGGGTTTGCCTGAGAGCTTCACCCCATCCTCCCAACAGATAAGAGGCATTTCCTTTGTTTTCTCCTTCTCTTGTGTGTTTTCCCAGTGGAAGGAACCATTGAAAACATTAGAAGGATTTGTTTCCAAAAACCTTCCAAAGATTCATGTGACTATTTTAGGAAAAAAAATCTATCCCTTGATAGTTTTTCACTGAGAATATTATGCCTTTTTAGTGCCCTCATATCTGAAATATATATATATGTATATATATATATATATATATATATGCGCCTTCCTGACTAGCTCAAGAAAGGAAAAAGAAGTTGGACTTTTCAAACCCAGTGGATCAATTCTGCTTTCAGTAACATTATGTAATTTTGGCCATGTTAGATATTTATTGAAAAGATTGCTTAGTCTTCTGCTTGGTTATTTTTATTTTCTTTTGAATATCTTGCTCCTTTCAAGACTCACTGTCCCTTCTGGCACTGGAACTACATAATACTGAATATGTGTGACACCACGTTAATTTCCATAGCAGGGGATTAGGATATTACAAACATAAGATTAGGTCCACTTGAAGGATCAAAGCAAAAAGAGAAGTGAGATGTGAAGAATAAAGCGCTGCTTTTTTTTTTTTTTTTTTTTCCCAAGCAAACAAATATTCTGGATAATAGGGTAAAAAAGAAAGCAACTCGCCAAGTGAATATTTGTAATTTAACCTGAACTCCTGATCCATGAGAATACTGCATGATAACATTTTTTACTAGTAAAAAAATTCTGAGTTTGTTTTCTTTTGCTTTCCACTGCAGCAGCGTTATTCATACAGAAACCAATACAGAATCTGAAACAATATCCTGGGGCCATTTTCATACAATTTAGCATCTTGTATTCATGTGCATCAGGGAACAGCTACACTTCCCATTCACGTTGCTAAGTTATTGCAGTACATTTGTGGTTGATTTTTCCACTGATGCTAGAGCAGTGTATAATTAGCAGTGAATAACTTATTCCATGAATTCAACCTCATTTTCCTCTTTGTGGAATGTCCACAAATAGATAAAAACATATCCCTTCTTCCACTTCACTGTAGAATGGAGAGAAGCTTTTTTTTTTTTTTTTAAACTCTGTGGGTTTGTGAGTATTATGCTGTAATTATTCAGTAACTGAATTTGGATATTAAATGTATGTTTGATAGTATGATTTTTCACCTACTTGCCATAACTTTTTATCATTTAATTCGAAAAGTGTTACAAATTCATGATGAAAGATTCATCTGATACAAACAGACATAAATTTGTTGAATGTAAGAACTACTTTGTGAGGGTGAAGAAAGAAAGCTGAAGCAGCATATTATGTGTAGAGACATTCTGGACAAAGCAGAAAACTATAAAAGAAGTAAAGCTCACTGGGTCCAAAATTCCAACTTATTTCTCTGCAAAAAATGTTTAGAATTATCCCCAACTTCCTTAAAAGAGGTTATTTCCTTCTTAATGGAATAAGAGGTTCATTAGTCAGAAGCCATGACAATCAAACAGCCCTAAATCATTCAGAAAATGGAGGAAGAAATACATGATTTTAAAATTTCTTTTTCACATTGCCTTCCTTTGTTAAGCTACACCAAATCTTATCTTCTTTGCTGTCCAAGTAAGCATCAGTTTTGCTTTCGTATTTGAACATGATAAACTAAATGGAACAAAGACTCATTTCATAGGAAATCTCCATAGCAGGTCTGAAAACGTGTAATTAAATTTAAACGTGTATGTATTCTCTTACTTCCATACATAAGTACAAGTTTCCTTGAAGATGCCTATCTATGACATACTCAGAGAAAGCAAACTTAATGATTAATCCATTTTAACTATCTTTTCATTTTCTGTTCAGCTGTAGGCATTAGAATACTCAGGTACTCTATGTTTAGCTGATGGATATTATGATGAGGGAGGGGGATAGTGGGGTGAACAACATAATCATTTATCGTGACTTAGGTAGGTTTATATCAGTTCCTTGTAAGTGACCATGCAAGTGTGGAAAATTATTTTTGGTAACAGTAACAATGTGATATGTGCCACAAAGCATCCAGTTAAGAGTTTAGAATACTTATTACAGTCAAGCAAGCAGCTTAGATAAAACCAAAGTGAACGAAGAGCAAATGTAATTCCCTATTTGTCAAGACTGAACCCCAATCCCTAAAAGACCCAAAACATCTCTCCCATTTCACCGCAAACTTGCTAACTAAAACTTTCCTTTGAATGAACTTTGAAAAGCAGACTGGCATACCATGAGTAAATTAAAAATAGGTATACAGTGCCAATGAATGACTGACAGAACCACCAGCAAATCTAATTGCATGTGGAACTTGAAGATCTCACTGGAGACTTCTTCACTGAAAATGATTATGTGTACTCTAGGCTGTGCACTCTAGGCTGTAGAATCTGGAGAGCTTAAAAGTTAAACAAACAAACAAAAAAAAACAAACAGAAAAGAGAGCAAGAAAGAGTGAGCAAGAGCATTTTCTTGCCAGGCATATTTATCCAAGCTCACAGCTCAAGATTAATCCACAAGGGCATAGAGGCAGAAGATTAAGGAACTAATGACAGTCTTCATTCCTTGCTGAATTTTACTCTTACTTTGAAGCTATTTGAAGGAATATGTCCATAATATTGCATTCTGTCAAGCATAAGACATTGTTCATGATACAGATGTCCAATACATTTGTATCATTTGTGTAGTGGCACATACATACAATTGCACAACAGAAGCTATACTCTCACAGAAACTGCAGAGGAATTTGTCATATGTGTGAAAGACATCATTAAAAAAAATAAAATCCCATTTGCCTTGTTTTCAAGCAGTACAAGAATTAATGCTGTATTTACACTGAGGAGGTTATGAGAATTTTGATGGAACATAGCATTTGCAAGGAGTTATGAAGCAGGAAGATAAATTCCTCATCTAAACTTGAAAGATTCCGGAATCATACAAAATATGGTTACTCTGAGTATATGCTACAAAATAAGAACAGAAAATTAAAGTTTAATGAGTGTTAAAGTTTGGCCTTAAAATATAAGAGAGGCATTCAGTCAGTCAGACAGCAGAAACGTGCTCCAAAGACACTCATACAGCCTTACATTGCACACCAAAGGTTTAGCTGAATATATAAAAAAAATTAATGTGTACATATAGACATCTAAAGAGTTCAAAATAGAACACAAGGTGTCAAAGAATTTTCTGCAAAAATAAATTATTTCCTTAGTTCTAATATTGCACTGGTGAATTTCCAGTTACCTAAGTTCATATTTTTGCCATAATATTGTATGGCTAAATGTTCTGAAAAAATAAACAGCTTTTTTTTTTTTTTTAAATAAAAGTACAATTGTAGTATAAAAGAAAGAATCCCATGTACATTGCCAAAAATATATAAAATGGACTCTGAAAGTAACTAAAAACAACGGAATTAAAAAATTGCCATAAATAACGCAAGAACTTGGACATGTCAGAGAAGGAATAATTTTCTACTCATTCATGAAATCAAAAATATCAAAAAGAAGGCATTGATTCTGGCAATGGAGAACACACACGAAAGATAAAACCTCGATGACTTAAAGGACTGTATAGATTAAGGTAATTTGCAGCTGTTTCATCACAGGAAAGTTACAGAAAATTTTTTTTGAGTGTTAACTTTTACAGAAACATTAGTATGTGTCTTGAGTCTACGTAGAACCAGACTTCTACCCTGCACTGCTTTTCAAAATTCATCACAGTAGAACTACTGCTATGCACAATGTATTATTTTTGTCCTCACATAGTTTATTCTGCGGCAGTTTATACTTAGTTCTACAATGTACTAGAAAATCAAGAGATTTTGGAAATGGCACAACCTAGCACAGACCTTCACATATAAGTGATCTCTTCCTCAAGTATTTTCTCATGTAACCTATGTCATACAAAAGCAAGAATTTGTAGTTTTAATCCAGAAAGGAGATTCAGAGATACATGAAACAACTATAATATATGTTTGTGTATGTTAGTTTCTTCAAGAAAAATGCAGAATTTATCTAACCAAAGTGAAGTTATGACTGACTTTAAAGAGTGATAAAAGCTTCTGCTAATTCTGTGGATATAGAATTTCACCCCATAAAATGCCTGTCCCTCTCTCCCAGAACAGTGATGAGCAGTTGCTTGAAAAGACCAAATATCCAAATATTAACTGTTGTGAAGATACACTGCAAGTGTGCACTGAACAAATCAGGTATCAGAAGCACAGAAGCACAGAAGCACTTCTGTTGTAAAATACTTACGGACAATCTTTTAAGAAAAGCAATACTATAATCAAGACACTTTGCAATTTCTTTTGGAGGAGGAAACATATAAGAAGGCTGTGCTATTTTTCTGCCCCATATTTTGTAGGTCAAGAACCAAGGAAATGCCGTAGACAAAAATCATTTATCATTATTATCTGGAACCAAACCCAGCAAACCTCTGAAATTATTTCCATTTCAAGCACTGCAAACCTTTCTAATTCAGAGAAAAGAGAAGCCAAATGATGATGATGTATTTGGAGTGATAAGTATTGGTCTCAACATCAAATGTTCTTCCCAGTCCTTGGAGCTGCATTGTCAGAGCACACTCTATTTACAATTGTCCCTGAATCAGAAGCAGGCAGCTAAACAATGTTTGTCTAGACTCTGATGAGAATTTTAGTATCTAAAGTAAAAGTAAGGGCATAAAATTATTTCATTGCCTCACATGAACTGGGTACATACTACTGAATTACCAGTATTTTTGCGTTGCCAATATTTCTTCTTTGAACCATATACACATATAAATGGCCTTCGCAATTCAGAAGATTGATATTTAGGACTTGGAATATCTCTACAAGTACATCTGGCTTGTGCAGCACCATCTCATTTTATCTTCTTTACAACTTCAGGATCTCGTGCAATGTTTCTTAATAGCTGTAATAAAGTGGCTCCATGCAAGAAAGTGACAAAAGTGCATTCTGCCAGCAAACAGAAAACAACTTTTGCCTGTGCTACCTTTGACATTCTCTGGACACTGAGGAGCTGATAATTTTCTGTGCCATGTGCTTTACAGTCTTCTGACAACTTTGGATTTTCATGAAAAAAGTCCATTATTATGTTTTACAACCGGTATAGGAAATACTGTAATAAGAAAATATATGTGAGGAACAAAGAAAGTGTGCGCAGGGCAAATGAAAAATGGCATAGTGAGATAAACAAGACAGACTGATTCAATAGATATCAAAATAGTCCTTATCTAAATATGTAAGACACAAGATATGAATTAAGCAGTAGATATTTTCTCTCTTATTTCAAGCTTTGCATAACTTTCACTATGACTGTGATACAATGTTCTTTTTGCTGTTTTGTTGTTTTGTTTTTTTTTTTTTCTTTGGTTTGTTTGGGGTTTTTTTTGGGGGGGTTGTTTTGGTTTTGGTTTTTTGTTTTTGTGCTTTGGGTTTTTTTGTTTGTTTGTTTTCTTGTCTTTTTGTCTTCTGAAAGTAAATGAGTGCACTGGCATTTAGTTCTAAGGATGTGTGAATTCTACCCAGTTAACTAGAAGTAAATAGTTTGGTATTTTTAGAGAACCCTGAACACATGCAAATCCCTTGGGCATTAAAAAGACAGGAAAGTTTCTGACTCATTTTTTTAAGTTCTGTATATATGATGGGCACACTCACAGGCTAACTTTGTTGCCAAAACTTCTGTAGATAGCATAGACTTTGCAGGTCTCAAAGACACCTGTGCTGCAAGTTACTTCCTTGATTAAAGAGGGAGCTTTTTGGAAGAAACCTCCATATATGGCCAAAACGTTAGATAAAATTTAGGGATCACTACCTGGGCAAGTTGTTAGCTCTGTGAATCCTGTTCAAGGGCCTTTTCAAAATACACTTCTAACCTGCTCTCTGTATTATTCTTAGTTTGTTTAGATCATTTTTAGCTTTTTCCTGCCTATGCTGTCAATTCACTCAGTTTTTTAGAAGATGCTGTCAAACTTGTTCACCTGTCAGATTGTCACTTAACCACAACAAAAACAACAACTCAGATTGGAAATAGTTCAACACCAGACAAAAAAAAATGTAGTGGTCGTAGCTATTGACTGCTGATGTTGCCTTATACAGAAGAAAAACTCATGCAGAACATATCTCCTAAGGATTCAAGCAGCTGGAAACTTGAATTTGTGCCTGCAAATTAAATCCACAGAAGACAAAGGAAGTCCAATTTTTATACACTGGCTATGGCAACAAAATCTTGACCATTAGGCAGTTGAATTCTTAATTAAATTATTGAGAGAAGCAGAGACAGGTTTCCTAGGAATGGAATTCATGCTGGGGTCTTCAGGTTACATGTCTGTAATTCAGTCATCTCCTTTGTATTATCACCTTCCTAAATGTCTGAGCACCTGTACACCCAAAAGTGAGGCTGGACTTCACTCCTTGTACGTGAACTTGTGCAAACATGCTGATTGTTATGTTTCCTCAAGCAGGTAGCAACTTTTTTCTGACTTGCATTCTGTTTGGGTATAAACCACCTTAGTTCAGAAACTGGGTAGCCATGGAGTGCTAGCATTAAAATGTGGGGAAAGGCTTGAAGGAAATTGACCACTGAAAATAAAGTTAATATATTCTTACAATTTACTTGTCATTGTATACAAGGGCAGCCTAAAGGTATCTGAGGAGTTCTAGAGAAGCAGTTCTCCAAGATACTGTGATTTCCTGAATCCCTAAACCTAACTGTAGGCACTAGTTTAGCTCAAGACCTTGACACTTGTGATTTGTTCTGTTATAGATCACACCACAGAAACTGAAAGATTATGAATTTGAGAAGATACAAATATATTTAATTCTTGTCATAATATAACCAACAACAGAGCCAGTGCAGACCAAGAATGATAACACTGTCAAAGGTGTTCCGTCTCCTCAAGGATTTCACACACCAGACCCTTGTAACACCATGGTAGTGGGTAGGTTCATTAGAAAGGAAAAGACAGGTGATACTTTCCATAACAGCAGTGGTCATGTCAACTTCCCAGACTGAATTACCACTGCAAGTTTTCTAGACCTTTGGCTTGTCAAAGACCAGTTTTCAGGCTGGCACATCCATGTATTAAGTCCTGTGGAAAAAGAGTGGATGGAGAGAGAGCTTCCCACTCTGATAACCCATTAGGCTCTTGTTGATAAATTCTGGTATGGCTGACAATTTATCATAAAATGAGCATACAGAAAGCATACAGAGATATAATCTTAAAGCTCTGTAACTTTCTGCTGCAGAACTAGAAGCCAGAGGTAGTTTTCAGTCTAACCATTAGCCTTGATTAGCATTTTCTCTTTCTAAATAAAGGAAAAGGATTAGAGACACAGACAGATAACACTCATATAAAATTTCTCTTACACAGGTAGTTGTAAATGGACAGTGTTGTTCTTCCCAAGACTTCCCAACTGTGACTTAGATGTAGAATGACAGGAAAAAACAACAGTAAAATTAATTAAACAAACAAAAAGTTAACATAGCGATACAAAAATGAAACTGAAAAAACTAAAAACCCCCTAACCTCTGTTTAGTAATGAACTCAATATGGCTCTGGCAGAAAGTACTTGATTTCCTAATTCTATATTGAATGAAAAACTGTTTCGGAAGAAGAAACTTTCCAAAGCAAGATACAAATCCAAAAAATAACAGTGCATTGTAGAATTTAGCAATATTTTTTCAGGGTAGTTGCTTGCATATGTGACAGCACCATGCAGGTGGCAAAATACTGACCAATTTATGTTACTGCAGATACTCTGTCTTAAAATCTCACATGCTTTCACTAAGGCTGAATTTCAGGAAAACAAGCAACTTACAATGACATTACCATATCAAATTGTCATATTCGCATTTAAAAAAAATGTTGTCAAGTAACAATGATCTATAATTTCCTTTGAAATAAGAATAACATGTACTGTTATAATAAAAGGTAGGTGTCAGGGTTTCAGAGGAGTTCATGGATTTAATATGACTAAGAAAATATTCTGTGAAGAAATTTTCAAAAATAGCCAAACAAAAGACACATGTTATTAATGAAGAAAAAGTTGTGTTTAAAAAAATAAAAATATTCTGAGAACACATATTTGAAAGCTGACGTCAACTAAGCAGACATCCTAGAATAGTTTTTAAATGTATCAGGCTAATATAATATGATTATGATTTCAAAATAGAAATAGTTATTTAACAGGGATTAAAAGACTTGATAAACCAAAACTAGGGCAAACTCTTCAAAGACAATTAAATAATCTTTACTGTCATACACAAGCATACCACTTTTATATGCCAAAGTGCTCCACTTTGAATAATTTACTGATTCTTTTAAAAGCTAGAGTACACACATGATACTATACTTGCTAAACAGAATGCTGAACCTGAAAAGTTAACCAGATAAAGCAACACTGATGCTTTGGAAACTGTAATTTATTTAGTATTCTGGAAATCCCATAGAAATAACTCATGAGATTTATTGCCACAAAACCCAGAAGGTGTCCCTTAGTTCCAAGAGGCCAAACCCCACTGACCCCATGCCTGAGCTCAATATTCAAACAACTTTAGTATCAACAAAAGTATTGTTAATTGAGCCTTTCATCTTATAAATTAGTGAATAATCCTCTAATGTTCTGAACGGTACTGAGTGCTACTAAGAACCCTGAATTTTCAATGGAATTGAAGGAAAACATCAACTTTCGGTATCTATTCCTAAACTAAAAATGTATGTTAAATTTTCAGATTTCTGTACACATCGTCAAAAATTAGTATACACAGTTTATACACTGTGCTCTTGTGCTCACTCAACTCCGAGGAAAGCCACAGCTGAGTGGCTTGATTTCCTTCATTTAAAAATAACTACTACAGACAACTAGAGCATAGTGTGCTGCAATATCAGCTTGCACCTACCTGAATAGGCACAGCGTTTTCATTCACTCTCCGTGCTGTATCTGGCAACCTTCTGAGCGTTTAATGTGCATTCTGGTCCATTCAATACAATAAGATTGTGAGATTAAATCTAACAAGTGAGCAATTATTTTCAAGGAAAAAAGTTGTGCTAAGAAAGTGATCATGAAGTCAATTCAAGTATCTTCTCCATAAACAGTAAGAAAAGAATTCTAAATAACTGAATTTCATAATATTTATAGCAAAAATTCCTTCTTTCTATATATTAAATGTTTGTACTCTAATAGTGTATAGAGTAGAACTGACTGCACCTGTCACTCGCAGAGTGCCAGAGCAGTATGCATATTTCTTCCTTAAATTATTTTTAAATGATTTTTTATTGCATACACTTCTAAAGAACTTTTGAGAACTATAGTGACAACAGGCATATAGTGACTGGTACTAGCATATTCTTATGAGTTTACATAAAATACACAAAGTGCCTGTTCAAAGATATAGATATGAAAAATCTCTGACTTGGAATTGATCTGTACAGGATTATTCTTTTTAATTTTTAATTTGGATGATAAAAGAGATTTCACAAGGCAAAATGGAGTCTTGTGTTATGTTTTATATAGTGATTGTTTTCAATGTTTGATTAAACAGTCTCATTCTGTCAGGATAAGACTTCAATATTAAAATATACAAGTAATATTGACTAGAAACTTTCAGGAAATTAGTAAAAGCAATGGAGAGTAAGCAATGGAAACCAGAAATTTGTTTCCCAGGAAGAAAGTAGAAATCACTAGTTATTGATCATAGACATAGAGAAGTAGATTAGCACCTAGTAATTAATAAACTGTGTTTTATAAAAGTACACTTCAAGAAAAAGAAGGATTCTACAACCAGATAGTTGCAGAATTTAAAGAGACAATAAAAAATGTATTAACAGATTTTTAAAACAATCAACACGGGGGGATGATGATCTTTGGGTAATGTTAAAACCCTGAATTAATTCATCAAATCTGAGCTATGATGGATTAGAGATTAGGAAAAGGAGATTAGTAATAAAATTGAAATTAAACTACACATGGTGAACAGTTGACATTTTTGATACCAGCTATTTCTAATATTTTTCAATTCAGGAACAAAATTTTAGGCAGTAACTTAAAACACCCAACATACCTGAGCACAAGACATTGAGTATGAGTCCTTTAGTAGACTAAAGATTTGAACTAAGCTTGAAAGGGGTATAAATTTGAAAGGTTCATACAGTAAAAGAAAAAATGCTCCAGGATCTTTGATGCATATTCTATGGATCTAAGATTTTAAAAAGTGTCTCTCCTGGTGAGAGACCTTTTATCAAGGCCTGTAGTGACATGACAAGGGACAAAAGTTTTAAACAGAAAGGAGGTAGATTTAGATTGGACATAAGGAAGATTTTTTATGATAAGCATGGTGAGACATTAGAGCAAGTTGCTCAGAGAAGTTGTGGATGACCCATCAATGAAAGTGTTCAAGGTCAGGTTGAACAGGGCTTTTGACTACCTGGTCTAGTGGAAGGTATTCAGTGAATATTTTATGAAACTTTTTTGCTGTTATTGAATATTTCTGTGACTGCTTCTCTAATGTGCTTCTGAAAATCTGTATAACAACATTTACCTAGAATATACATTGTAGGTCTAAACACATTAAAGCTCATGAAGAACTTATCTTCAAGAAGAGTGGGGACATGTCATGTACATATACAGTATTTCTATTCTAATGGCACTTTATGAAAACTTTTATAGAAATAGATCAAAGCATGCAAACAATGCAAACAGATAAAAACTATATGCTTTTGGATATGTGTTTGTTTTAGCAGGACTGTCTTACAGCCTGACCCTCTATTTGAAAAGAGTTTGGGCTAAGTTTGATTTAAATTAAAAACAAGCAAACATCAAAACCAAAACAGAAAAGGATGGAAGTTCAAGGGCAAGGCATAGCTATTTTGCTATCTGGAATGATTTAACAACTGCTAGCAGGCTTGCTGCAATAGATAGATTTTTCCAACTTTAGTCCAGTGCTTTCAACACTCTCCCATCTCCTACATTCGATTGCTTTCTATGAGATGAGGGAGGGTTTTTCTGACAGAACTTCTTGATTTAATTTTGTACTGTTGGGCAACAACATATCAACCGTAGTGCACCCCTGGTGGATTTGTACAAGCTGGGGGATATAGCAATATCCTATTGGATTTTTTGCTATCATAGGCAAGATGCCAGACACAACAGTGAGAATTAATTATTAACAGCACTGCTATCTTTCTAACGTAGCTTCAAGGCACTATTGTGTTTGCTCTCACTGATGGTGATCATTTCTCAACTGCTCTGTGTATAATGAACTGCATATGCCTCTCAGATTTCAGCCCTTAATCTAGCAGGTTATCTGTTGTAACCACAAATCCTGTCATTCCTTCAGTATGCAGTTATTGGAGGTTGTGATTTAAACTGCAGACCTCTCTGGTGTGTCAGCAACATGTACAGGATTTCACTGAAGAGCATGCTCCAGCAGATACATGTGACACTGGATGAATTCATGAAGGTTGCCTGTTGGGAGACTTTATGTTCATATATTCCCAAATAACCAGCTATATTCTGTACTATAACTAATGCAGAGAAGTATGAATACCTTGTGTGTACTCATCTGCAGTCGACAACTCTCATTGCTTCAAGAAGAAGGTGACAATTCTCTGTGAAGTCTACAAGTACCTCAAAAGTGAAATTATTGTGAAGCTCAAGGGCATACCTGAACAACCTTCATTTTTTCCTGCCTTCTGAAAAATTGCTATTTCAAATTAAATAAAATAGGAAATAATTTTTTTTAAAGTCTTAAAAATTCAACACTATAAATTTTTTTTCACAGACAAGAGCGTCTGCTTAGTGTCCTAGATAAATAATTAAAACCTAACAAATCCTTGTCAAAACGTATGATAGTTTTTTTATGTTGAGGGGCGTATATATTATCGATGTTGCTCTCCTAAATCAGAGTATGAGTAGGCTGAGGTAAATATTGTGTGAAGACAAATTACCAGATTAGGAAGGAGATTTTCAAAATTACCATAAAATCAGCAAACACACTAGTATTTCTGCACTAAAACAAATATGTACCAAACCAAATGGAAATGAGATTAAAGCTGTTTGCTTTCTTAATATTTATATAACACCAAAGTTGTTAATGTGGCCAAATAGGTAAGAAAGGGGCAAACAATTGCTTTTTTAAGTGTCCAAGTTAACTACCAAGTGTAATCATTGTTCCTAATACGAGGAGTTTCTAGTTTAAGCCTATGTTCATGCACAAATTGAGAGCTGTGTAGAAAATTTCTTCTCAGAAGTTAAAATTGCCAAAATGTGAGTCAAGAAGTCTCCCTTTGAAGAAAAATATTGCTTAACATATAAAGAAATTTTTTCATTTGAGAATTTCAATGTGATTAATTTTAGTTGTGTTTACTCTTAACAATGTAATTTTTATTGGTTTAGATATTTTTATATATATCCTTAAAATATAATTATTCAAATAATACTAAAAAAATTTGAAAACAAAATAATGTTGAAGCATGAGATGGAACTTTTGTAGCATTTCAACAGTTGTAGCTACTTATTGAAACAAAATTTAACCAAAATTTCATGAAAACTTCCCACAAATAGTGAGAAAATGAGACATCAATCAATTGGTATTTTCAAGTGGAAAGTCATCAAATGTCAAAAAAGCTCCTCATCTTCTTTTGAGACTCTTCTGAGACTAACTATCTCAAAGACTAACCTGTTTCATTAGATTTAAGATAATATTCAAGTGTTTGCAAAGAAAGGGTAGGGGAACACATAGAAACACAAAGGGGTTTTTGGGGGTTTTTTTTGATTTGTTTTGTTTTGGGTTTTTTTTGCATTGGCCATTTCTCAGTTCCTTCTGCTTGTTTATAATTAGGTAGTTAGATGTATAGTATGGATCCTAGATTCAAAGACTGCATTTGGAAAGTGTTAGAATGGGTTTTGGTTTCTTATCTAAAGTTTATAGCAGACAAGTTCATATGTACTTAGTATGACCCAGATAAAAATTTTACCAATATTGAATTAAATTCTTGACCATATTTACCAGAAATTTTAGTCACCACTTTTGCTTACTTATTGAGAATATAAATAAAAGATGTTCTGGACTGTTATTTACAAATTTATTTTTTTTTGAATCATGGTTGGATAAACTATGTCTTTATGCATATTGCTATATACAGTGAGTGAAGTAGATAACCAAATTAGGTTTCCAAAGTCACTGTGAAAGCTATAATAAATTTAATAAGGTGCCACAATGGACGGTATGTCCTTCTATAATCAGAAGATTATAAGGTGTAAGGCTTTTGTTATTTTTGAAAACTGATAATATCTGAGGTGAAAAGATGAAAAGAAAGAACAAGAGAAAAGTGACAATAAAGATATTTATTTGTCAAATTATTTGTTTAATTTAGAGAAGAGAAGGCTCCGAGGAGACTTTATAGTGGCCTTCCAGTACTTAAAGGGGACTACAGGAAAGATAAGGAAGGACTCGATCAGAGTGTGTAGGGATAGAACAGCTTTAAACTGAACGAAGATAGATTTAGATTAGATATAAAGATGAAATTATTTACTGTGAGGGTGGTGAGGCACTGGAACAGGTTTCCCAGAGAAGCCGTGGCTGCCCCCTCCCTGGCAGTGTTCCAGGCCAGGTTGTTCCGTGCTTTGAGCAACCTGGTCTAGTGGAAGGTGTCCCTGCCCATGGCAGGGGGGTTGGAACTAGATGATCTTTAATGTACCTTCCAACCCAAACCAGTCTATGATTCTATGAAATCATTGTACTCCCTCCATTCAATGTATGATCTGAAAGCTCGATATCATGCCCTTTGCATAGGTTGGGGGTTTTTTTACATAAAACAGAATGCTCTGGCAAAGTGAAAATGTCACTTCAGCTCTCAAAAACTCAGGCTGAACACATTGTATATATTAATCATGTAATCAAGGATACGGTTTACATTTGAGAAGATAAGGAAAACAAAGAGAACCTAAAAATCCATTTAGCTAAAGAGAAGCTGCAAATACTCAGCTGCTCTATTGGAGGTTGTTATTTTGTAAGCAACATCTGAAATTATTATTATATCTGCAGAGGAATGATTATTTTCCTTTCTTTTTTTTTTGGATGTACTAATTCTGAAATAGTTAATATTGTTATAAACTGTGCAATGTTAGGTTGAGTTTAGGTAGAAATGAAGAAGTGTGGAGTTCAAGCCTAGCTTTAATGACAAATAATAAATAGTTCCTACCTTATAAATAGTTTGACAAAACTAGATTTATTCCAGAGCACTTAAGCTGAACTTCTGGAGAGGATTCCAGATGTTGATGGCAATATCTGTTTTTCACCAAATGCAACAGATAATGTTTACAACACCTGTGTAACTTCAATTACAGCTAGTGATTCTTGCTTTGCATCCTTTTTGAATTGCTGAGGACTTCTAGGACCGTTCATGAATGTAACCATACACTATTCTATTCAGCAAAATATAAGAATTCTAGGAGATATCAGAAAAATTATGAATATGGACTTAGGGTGAGAAAGAAAGCAAGGAAAAGTTGTACCAGGCCTGCAACATGCAAGTATTCCCTTCCCAACCATATAACTCTTTCCATATATGTTCCACTGATTATATTCCCTTTGCAAGGTGTTCCCTTGGAACCTCACCATGAAAGCTTTTTCCAAGCTTTTTCCATACTGAAGGTTTTTCTGGTTGCTATCATCTTGATACAGATAGTATAGGTAGTTACTGTGTTCTAGTTGTTTGTGGAGATGAAGTACATAGGAAATACCTCTCAGTTAAGCTGTGTGGCTGAACTCAAAGGGTAGCTGCATAGAGTGTTGCAGGGACCTCAGAAAACTTGTGGTTTGGTCAACTGTAGTGACCAGTAGTTCCATGAGTGGAAAAAAATCTCAGCTCTGGTGCATGAATGACAATCATGGACTTACTGGGGAGGTCTGATGGGTCAATATCTTCCTCTTAACAGAGCCCAAGATGCTCTACTTCCTGTCCTCCTACATTCCCATTACATTGAAAGCACCTCTGTCACACTTCCAAACATGAGAAGAAATAAAGAAATTCGGACCTTGGGAATTTTGAGGTCCCAGTTTGGAAGAATTCTCGTAAAATTAAATTGATTCAAATATAATTGGTACTTCTGCAAAAATATTCTGTTTTGACAAATAGAAACAATACCTACCAAAGATATTTTACAGCAGTACTGCAAAGGCTGATGGTAATTTTAGACCACAGTAGAGCTTCTGAAAGAAAGTACGATCTAAAGCCTTGATATTTGCTGAGGAAATGAAATGCATTGCCTTCTTTTCACTTCCATATTTGTTGAACAAGCTTTGAGCATTATCATGTGGTTTTATACATCACTCACTTTCCTATTCATTTGTTTTCATGGAACAATCCCCACAGAGTAATACAGAAAAAAGTGAAATATATGAGCAATACTATCTGTTCTCAGATGGAAGGAAATGAAAATTGTAATTATTCACTGTGTTAAATAACACCCTTTTAATGTCTAACCTTTATTTTGAATGTTAGAATCCAATTACCACATGAAAATAAAGACCCTTACAGTACAATATCTTTCAGCACAGGGGGCTTTTGTAGCTAGTTTCCATCCGTTATTTGTACATTATTTGTTTAGTACAAGAGCATAATAAGAATTATGGAGAAATATAGGAGGAGAGAAAACAGTTCAATTTTGTCAGAAATGTATCCAAATACAGCATGACACAAGAGAGCAAAGAAGACAGTATTAAAAAAGAAAGGGCAAAGCATTTAGCCAAAAGAAAACTTTATCTGCAAGAAAACGCAACAGAAACAGGAGTAAAATGGTTGAGTAACTCAGTTATGTATGACCCTGTTAAAGATAATCAAAATGAGCACCTGAAATAAATGTCAATATGATCCAAAATAACCTCAAGGAATACCAGAACTAAAACAAGTGACAAGCTAACATGTGTCTGTCCTACAAAACTAATGCTGTAGCTACTGTTAGAGATAATATCACCCAGTACACAGAAGCTCTTCTCAAGCAACGAATAAACATACACTTGCACAGACAAAACCATATAATCATGTTGTTTTTTAAGCTTTAAAATGGGAAATTAGTCATACACATAAGGTCACACACAAAAGAACAAACTTATTTATACCTATTAGAAGGAGAGGAGGGCAAACATAAAGTTTACAAGAGACTCACTGAAACATTATACTACATTCTATAGATGAGGGTAGAAGACAAGAATTACGTGTGGTAGGGATCCAAGTGGATAGAATCTTCTGAGCTGCAGGAAAATAGATTCCTACTTATGGGCAAGAAAAAAATTAATTAGCTACAGATCAA
Organism: Athene noctua; assembly: GCF_965140245.1. NCBI lineage: Eukaryota > Metazoa > Chordata > Aves > Strigiformes > Strigidae > Athene > Athene noctua. The sequence continues at coordinate 67,953,593 of NC_134037.1, read as the reverse complement.
GCAACAAAGAATTACAGGCTTATCTCCATTTTGGCCTCTAAATGCCAAATTATAAAACACTTGGGCTATTAAAAGAAATATTGTTGGCTTTCTGACTTTTTTTTTTTTTTTCCCCAATAGTGTTCCCCAAATAATATAGTTTTGTGGTTGGGTGTAATAATAATATCTCAAAACCAAACAATAAAAATGGTATTTATCTTCCTGTGCAAAAAATATCACATCTGATTGGGATCTTAATTTATTACTACCAACTATCAAATAAAGGATTTCAGCCTCTATGTACTTGCAGCAGTGTTAGTGAATTGGTAAATCTGCACTCACCCACTGCTCCCTTTCATCACTTTATCATCTTCTCTCTTTATTCCTGCTATCTATTTTCCTCTCCTGAATAAAACAACAACAAAAAAAAATCTATTCAGACAAAATAGAAAAGATGAAAGCTATGGTGATCTTCGTCCCTGGAACTGTGTGGCTAAAAATGCATGCAATTACATGCACGGATTTCTTCCAGCTTGGCTTATCATGGTTGTTGCTTGCATTCTAGGCCCACTTCAGTACTAGAAAGAACTTATTTGCATAAGGGCTATTCCCAGAGGCTGTTTTGCTCCTCTGAACTCTAGCAGAAATTCTGACTCTAAGGATGAAATTATTTATATTTAAATTTTTAAAAATATCTCAATTATCGAAAAACAATTAAGTGGCACCAAACATACTCCTAAATAACCCTAGATACTTCTAGGCAGTATTTTATATTGTGTTCTGCTTTGTATTCACAAATGATTAAGGAGTAGCATTGATACATGATGCAGCAGGTAGGGGACCACATAGGTATCAATAACTCTCCCTTAAAAAATAAAGTAGTAAGAGGAAACAAGCCCAGCCTAGTCCTAATGTGGTACAGTTTAAGAAAAATAGAACTTAACTGCAATGATTTCTCTGGGTAATGAAAGCAGTTTGAGGTGGGGAATGTGTGATACATACGTGGTCCTGTTTATGTTAGAATTGAAAGCACTGAGACACACTTTCAACCATGGTCATATGTTCAGTGTTTATTATCTGTACTGAGTGTGTTCAATATGTATCACTAAAAAACTTAACATGTGATTTTTTTGCGCACCTTAGTTTGAAATATTATTACACTATTCAGGAGGAAGATGGAAGAATATATAGACAAATGGCATACGTATTCTTAATAAATGTTTTGTGCTTATTCCCTACAGATATTTTGCTGGTTTAGTTAGTATCAAGGTTGAGCAAAATGGTTTTGAATAAAGGAAGAAATGTCAAATATTTTCTCTTGAAGTTTATCTGATTAAAAACACTGACATAATTTTTACATTTCATGTGTCTCTACCCTTTCTAGGTGAAAAGGAGTTGAAGATTGAAACAACGACTATACTAGTGTTTAAGAGGGAACATTATTTGCAGTATTCATTTCTATCCTATATAACTTCAACACCTTTCTTCCTTTCACCAGTGGACTTAGCTTATTTGTATCCCTTAAGAACTGTTCAAGTTATGACATCTATTAACCTTCAGAAAACCCACTATCATGATTCTCCTTGAATTCTCCAGATTATTGTATTTAATGTACAACACACAAAGTATATAAATGAAAGAAGTGAAGTATGCCTCTCCATAGCCAACAGAGCATTGTCATGGTCTGTAAAAATGTTGTAAACTGTGCTGTAGTTACTGATGTTTTTGACTATTGGTAAATATTCAAAACCTGGTAATTTTAGTTTAAAGCACACTTCCAAAATATGTAGGGAGAAAAATATATCTACCTCCTGCTCACCTTGCCCAGAACAGCAAATATCCTAATCCAGCCAAACTGAAAAGTAATATTAATCCCACAGCACATTATTTTACTCACAACATTTTTCTCCATGCAAAGTTTCAGGCTTTTGAAATCAGCTAGGTCAGTGCCCATATTGTGGAAGAATTAGTTACAAAAATTATTTTAATAGTGACTGCATATCCCTGCCCTTGATAGTAATCCCAAGAAACTGTTTCTTCACAGGATTTCTAATACAGTTGCTTTGTGGACAGAGACAAAGCTTGGGAGTTTTAAGATAGAATAAAAAAGCAGAAGTGGATTTAGAGTGGGAACCTATATTCAGAAGGGAAACACTTGGAAGTACAAGCTTAGAGATGTCTCTAGCATTCTAGCTACAACTTTTATTTTACTTGAATACAAAAATGCACTCTGTGTTTACACTGCATACATAATACATCTCTACACTACACATATTTGAGTCAAATAGCATGGGAGTTACAGGAATATGAGTCATTTACCATACAATATCATTTTGGGAGTTTAGAGTCAATTACAAGATAGAACCAGCACCGTAAAGCCAGCAGTCAGTAGATTACTTTGAAGCACACACCATTATATTGATAGTTTGTCACAGGTACTAAATAATCAAATGTGGAGACATACTAAGTAGTGTGGGAAACAGTAGATACCTTTAAACTAGCAGAACTATGCTGCTTTATAGAGACTGAGATTTTATTTAAAGAAAAGCACCTTAAATGAAACACAGTTTGAGATGTTGAACATAAAAGCATCATGGCAGCTATAATATTCTATTCTATTCAGTTCTAATTATGTGTTAGACAAAGAAGCTCAGAGGTTTCATAAACCCTGTACAACAAAAGGCTTTATGAAGAGTTTGCATTTTCTTTTTCTGCTCTGATAAAATTTGGAAGGAGACACAAGAATTTTAACACCTCCTATTTCAAGGATAAGTCTTTCTGAGTATAGGTATTTCCTAGATTGCAAAGGACAGAAGTAACAGGTGTTTTGAGTCAAGAAAATCACTGTGGCTCAATTTGCTATGGTATCTTGACAAAGAATAATGGGACTTTATTCAATTCACTAAGTATTATTTACTGTAGGAGGAACTACAGCTGAAAAGAGGGAATCAAAGACTTTAAGACAGTGATCATCTTAATCTTTTTTTAGCTAAAAGAGAATACTAATCTTATATGAATGTGGGGGGGAAATATGCATTAAGAAGTCACTTTGTAGAGAGGTTAAAGCAATTGCAAAATATCAGTTCCAGGAATTGCTCAGAAAATTGTGCAAGAAATCCTCTATGCTGGTAAATCCAGTGGTGGGAGGATGACAGCTCAGGGATTATTTTTTTTTTTTTTAATGGAAAGCATTTTTCTCTGCTAGGAAACTGCCCTAACCACGAAGAGATAGATTCACTGTGAAAATATGAACTTGGTTCTGTTACATGACTAGTTTAATGATGGAGGGAAGTATCTCTTGAAGCCCTGGCTGCTGAAATCAAGAGATTAGAGAAACACCTTAGCTTTCATTTTAAAAAATTAGTATACATTGATCTCTCCTACTTGCAAGGGAAGCCAGAACAATGTTCATTCAAAAATAGGAATGGAAGTTTAGCATATACTATTTCAAACCTCATTAACTTAAGAATCAGTCCACTGACTCCAAGAGGTCCAGACTCAGCATTTGGCAGTGTTAGGAACTGGTAACTCTGTATGCTTCCAACATTGATGAACTCACAGGCGGTTAGGAAGTTGTTTCAGCATGTTAAAAATGCAGATAAGACTGGGACAGTGAAATGGGGACAGTTTCACTGGGACAAGGAAATGTTGCTCTGGATCAAAAGTGAGGAAGTTGGTAACTTCTTTCCCACACACATGATCCAGAAAATGCCTTCTGTGTCCTATCTATAAATAGTTATCTTTCAAAGGAGCAAGATTTCAACTACCAGGCAAGGGAAGAATTGGGTCTTTAAACATCATGGCAGAAATCTGAAGTCAGTTCAGTGGAAACAGGGTTTTATTACACCAAGAAATCCTAAAAGAAGGAAGTAACTTAGGACATGTCCATATAAACACACAGACTCACAAAAAAGCTTATTGGAACAGGTAGAGTGAAGCACAAATGTGGTTTGTACAGCTCTCAGCTCTCATCTCCCTCTGCCCTGACAGTTTAAAATAGTGTTACGTCAAACAATCAAAGTTCCTTCTGTTTACTAAAGGGAACAGTTGATATGGGGAGAAGCAATATTATTCTGTATCTTGGCCTTACTGTGGCCTACTTTTGAATAGAGAATGCAAACGTGGTTAATGAACTATGCAGAGAGAAGTCGGAATCATTAGCAAAATGTAAAGGTGTGATGAATGCAATTCAGCAGAGATCTAGCCTCAGACTTGTCCTCTGCAAAGTTCTATAAATAATGTGTATGATGGAACAAAGGATATACTTCTTTATATAAAGTCAGTACAAAAATTGAAGGGATTAGTTTAGATACATGTATTCTTGGTAAATAAGACAAATGGCCCAGAAAAACAAATGAACAAACAAACAGCAACAACAACAACAAAACACAGAAAAATGGGGACAAATGCAAAGCATTTGAAAAGGAAAAATCTAAAGACTGTTTAAGTACAGAATGAGAAATAAATTAAAGTTTGATCATAAAAGGAGAATCAATTAATGTGCCAATCTGACAAAAGGACATATATCAGGAATTAAGCCTGCAAGACACATGACATAGTTCTTTATTTTATGCAGCATTGGCAGTACCCCAACAGGTGTATTACATACATATCTGAACATCAGACCTTTGCAAAAATTATGAAGACCCTCTGGAGGAGAGCAGTGAGAATGATCTGAATCTAGTAAGGTTGTTCTGGGAGGAGGGAACCGAAGAATGTGAACAGTGTGATCTGAACCACAGAACACAGGAGAAGGAGATGCAAAAACAAGCTTTAAAATGTGAAAGACTGATAGAAAGAGTAAGAAAAAAACCCAGATCTGATTTGCATGTCTCCTCCCGAATGATGTAAGGATAACTGGTCCTGCCATTTTTTATACGGCCCAGATCCCTGAAGTCCCTTTTTCTGGACAATGTTTTTTTATCTCCCAAGGTATGTTCCCACTATTAAGTTGATCAGGGAAGAAAGTCATGAAAGTAGCAAGGATCCATTCAGATGGAATTTTGAAAAAAAAAAAGGAAAACGTTTAAAATGCTAAACAAAAACCACAAAACTCTTGACAAAATTTGCTGAGAATGATTAATGTCTTTAGTGTCTCAAAAATTCAATTTTCCAACAAATTTACCATTTGCCAAAGATATTTTATGCAAAAGGTCTCAGATTTTTTAATTCTAAAACCCAGTTTTGGTAATGTTTGTTATGATATGCTTCAATAATGACTGGTATACACAATCTAATAAATGGTGAATAAAAATCCAACGTGTAATACCTTAACGCAATTTTGCTCCATGTTTTCTGTATCCTAAAGTGAAATAGTGGCAAGAGGATTCATTTCTATTCCGATATAATTCTCTATATCAGAGCGATTTGAAGTGAAATAGTATAGTACTCACAGACATTTCAAAGTCCAGAATATTTCTAATCAAGCATCTTTCATTGCTAACCATAAATAACTTATCATACTGATTCTGTGAGGTAGTTTTTAAATGTTTGAATATTTTAAAATTTGAATCATACATATTACATAATTCAAGTAATTTGGTCCTATCCAGTAAACAATTGAAGAAAAAATTGTTTTCAGTCTCTTTCCACTCTCTTCCTCTAACAAATATGATAAGTGGGCTTTGATTCATGGTTTCTTTTAATGTTGATTTAAATTAAAATATTTAATTATTGAAAGATAGAAAGAGGTTTAAACTTACAGTAACACTTTCCATTTGTTATGCCATAAGAAATGATACTAGGCTGAACCACTTCTTCATAAATGCTACAAAATAATTCAAGGAATATTTTGTAACTTGTAGAGAGACATTCCAGAAGGGAAAACTGCTTGGTGAAAAAGAAATTGGTTAGGAAAAGTCTTCCAAATTTTAGATGGATTTCAATCATGTAAATTGAGAGATACCTTCTCCAAACCTCTGATTTTGTTTGAACCATGTGGTTCTAGACATTCATATGATGGAGTGGTAATTAGGAGAAAGAAGCGAGGAAGGACTGCTGTTCCATGGTTCAGATAGGACAAACTTCTCTTAGGAGTACACACAGCCAAATGTTACTATAGATGGTGGTTGGTGAGGGAAGATTATCATCTCCATGTATGATGCTCACATTCAAAGATTAAAGAACACACTTGGAAATCAGTCAAGGGACCTTGCTGTAAACTATGTTCAGGAATTGTGTATATAGTTTGGATTATTTTTTCTTACTTGAGATAAAATATATTTCTAAAAGTGGAACTTCTTCCCAGAATGTATTTGTGTGAAAACCCTTTGGGCCAAGAGCTCTTACCCTGGGGGAAACTGGCAGAAATGAGTTTACACAACTGAATACTTATGTGTGCAAAGTGGAACAGCCTTAGGAGAAAATGAGAAAAATCCTGACATAACCTATGCCCAGTGATCTGAGATCTTCCTACACTCTAGAACAGATACACATCTATACCCTACTCTTCAAATCAATCTCAGAAGAGATAACTGAGTTACATTCTTCAAACACCAACATAATACAGAGGAAAAATTCATACTGAGAGTTTTCTTTTTTTCCCGAAACGTTAAATATACTCCGTAAAAGCTGTATTAAACTTTGTAAGTGAGCTAGCCAGAGAATATGCACTTTATGGATCCCACTAGATCTTGAGTAAATATGTGTCAGGCTGGCAGGTGACATCAAGAACTAGGCAGCAATGGAACAGAAATGTTAGGATTTCCTTGCCCATTTCTGACACCCACTTACTCAGATAAGTGAGATTTTTGTGAGTGCTCTGGCAGTCAAGACCAGGGTCCTCCAAATACTGTAGTGAAACCCTCTGAGTCTAACCAATAAATCCAACCCAGCTGCCTTGATAAGAATGTGCAATCATCCCATAATTGAACATCGAAAAGAAACTGGGCTTCTCCAGCCCAGTATAAATATTTTGTTGCACTTCTTCAGTTGAGGTTAAAAGCTTCAGTGCTAGGGAAGGTAGATAAATGGCAAATTCCACCATTATCTCATTCCTTGTATAACCACCTTGCCAGCTCAAGGTGGTTGAGATGCTTTGGTTGACTCAGAATATTATTTCAATTGCCAGGGGCAAGGCTTCTTCTCAGTAAGCAATAAATCTGTCTGGAATTCAAAGAAAGTTGTCTATTTTCAAGAGGAGTTACGGTGGAGACTGTGGTTTTAGTATATGCTCATTTCACTAATTTATTTTAGTTTATGGTCAGTGGCTTATTTAATACATGCAGTCTTCATTTTTTTCTGTATTTAAGCACCTACCCACAAACACAGTTGACAACAAGCAAGCACAGCTACTACTGTCTTCATGTGTACATCACCAGCTTAGCTAAATATACACTTGGATTCATTTTTTTACCTGTATTTGCACATACTGTAGTACACCTGTGGCCTATTTAATAGCTACAATTGAAAATCTGTTTGTCCTGTCATTTAGAGGTTTTATTTTAATGTAGTTTATTTATTTGACAGTATATTTAAAATTCAAACTGCTCCTCTAGGAGTGATTCTTAGGATTTTAATTATTGTATATTGGTGTAATTAAGGTAATTGATTCATTGAATGTTCAGATAAAGCAAAGTGCCTTAATAAAAAGGATCCCATTTAAAGGAAAAAAAGTTTGAGACAGTGACTGTAAGAGAATATAGCTATATTATCAAGATGCTATAAAATATGTTTACTTATATTATTAAATTTTGGATCTTGATAAAGAGTTTTTCAACTCTACTTCCTCTTAATGAAATATTCATTAAGCACTGCTTGCATTTGTCTCTCTCTGTACATGAATATAGACAAAAGAATGGATAGAAATGAGAAAAGCATATATATACCAAAATAATATAAGGGAAACCAGTTCTCTCTGACAGGAACCCAGACAATCACTATGGTGCTTACTGACAGAGTAAAGCAGCAGGAGACAGCTAATGAGGCAAGTCATCCGTTATCATTGCAGTGCTTAGCCTGATTTAGTTATCTGAATCAAAATGACAGATTCAGAAGGAAGGCTCCTGGGAACTTGACTGAAAATGTTATGTTGATGTTACCATGCATTGATCAGTCTAGTAGAGTGCCTCTTTGTCTCCATGCCAACAATGAATACAAACAAAAAAGCAGGGGCTAAGGGGCATGCTTTCGGAAAACTGATATTGGGGAAGATATTTTCTTTATAAACGAGTTTTGTTAAACACTGAAATAAGCTTCATGCCTAGGACGACTCATGGCTCTTCAAAATATGGGAGGTTTTATAATGTAATTTCAGCTTGTCAGGAACAATTTTCCTCCTTCCTTTTAGGATTACTTAGAAGTTTACATTTAGCAGCTACAGTCCATGTCACTGGTTGCTTATTAATTTTATTCTAACATGAAGTGGAAGAAATAGACTTTAACTATTTCAATGCCAACAAAATGCCATAATTTTTTTTTTTTAAAAAAGTGTCATATTTTAATAGATATTCTTCTTACTAGATAGGCGAAGTTAATCTTCATAATGTTAATTTTTATGAAAGATGGAATCTAGAAAACAAAAAGTAGATATTGTCTGAAAAATGTGGCAGCAAATTGTGACTAATTTTGTCTGGAGTTGAAGGTAGAGTTAGGTCTTTCTGAATGAGCAATCTAGACTGGTCTTCTTTGCAAAATGAGTAACTGATCATTTAAAAAGGGAATGAAGAAGAAAAAAAAACAGTCCTTGAGAAGAAAATTGAGTTAAAAAATGCAGGAGTTCATTGCTGAAGCTTTCAGTGCTCTTTGATACAAGTCTGGAAAACAAATTAGAAAAAAAAAAACAAAAAAAAAAACCAACAGAGCCAGTTTTAGCTCCTTTAAACGTGAGGAATACTCATGTCAAGTCACAAAGTTTAGAAACTTCATCATAATTAAACTTCTTCTCAAACTAATTAACATTTCTGTGTTCCATATCTAAAAGTTCTCTTTCAAAGGAAATGTTACTGGCTTGTGATTTTCAGCTGGGACTTACTAACTGTTTTAGAAACAGATTTTTAAGGTTTTTGTTGTTTCCCAGGTACTGTACTCACTCACTGATCTCTGAGGCCACAAGTGTTCCAGGCTAAAAGAAGTTCTCTGAGACAATATGAAAGTCAATGTGTTCTGAAAAGGAGATTTATACCCATTCCAGTCTCTGGAAATTCATGGTTCTACTGAAAACTGTCTGAAACCTAGAAATCATATTCCAGAGGAAAATAATAACATGACAAATTCTGAAATGGAATGGAAAAAATATGTCCTGGAACATTGCTGAATGGGAAACCCAAGTTTTTACTTTAGGAGGTGCCAAGGGAGTGTTTTTTGTAGACTCAGAGGGGTTACTGACCTTCAAAGGATCCATCAATCCCATTCTCCAACCATTCAGTTGGTAGAAGGTGCTGAGACTGGAACCTGAAAATTCCAGTACTCCAAGCACTGAAGAATCACAAATCAGGAAAACTATATGGTAATTTTCCCTTTACATTTGAAATTAATTTTATAAAAAGCAACAACAACCATGAAACTTAAGAAACTAAACCAAAAAGACACAGTGTGACATAAAATAGGATTATTTAATAAATACAGTATTAAAAACCTCTAAATAATGGATGCAGAGATAAAGGAATTTGGAGAAAATAAGACTCTTGTCCCATATTTAGAAGACTCAAGGGTACTGGGTCAAGATGCAAACTTTCATGCAGCTTGCTTTCCTGTTGGAAGGAAAAGACAATTTATGTATCATTTCACAGAATCACAGAATCATCTAGGTTGGAAAAGACCTTAAAGATAATCTAGTCCAAACATTAATCTAACACTGACCATTTTCAACTACACCATATCCCTCAGCACTATGTCAACCCGACTCTTAAACACCTCCAGGGATGGGGACTCCACCACTGCCCTGGGCAGCCCATTCCAACACCTAACAACCTGTTCTGTAAAGAAATGCTTCCTAATATCTAATCTAAACCTTCTCTGGCGCAATTTGAGGCCATTCCCTCTTGTCCTATCACTTACTACTTGGTAAGAGACTCATCCCCATCTCCCTGCAACCTCCTTTCAGGTAGTTGTAGAGGGTGATGAGGTCTCCCCTCAGCCTCCTCTTCTCCAGTTCCCTCAGCTGCTCCTCATAACACCAGTGTTCCAGACCCTTGACCAGCTCCGTTGCCCTTCTCTGGACACGCTCGAGTCATTCAATGTCCTTTTTGTAGGGAGGGGCCCAAAACTGAACACAGGAATCGAGGGGCGGCCTCACCAGTGCCGAGTACAGGGGTAAGATCCCTTCCCTGTCCCTGCTGGCCACACTATTGCTGACACAAGCCAGGATGCCATTGGCCTTCTTGGCCACCTGAGCACACTGCTGGCTCCTGTTCAGCCGGATGTCAATCAGCACCCCCAGGTCCCTCTCTGACTGGCAGCTCTCCAGCCACTCCTCCCCAAGCCTGTAGCGCTGCTGGGGGTTGTTGTGGCCCAAGGGCAGCCCCCGGCATTTGGCCTTATGGAAACTCCTCCAGTTGGCCTCAGCCCATGGCTCCAGCCTGTCCAGGTCTCTCTGCAGAGCCTCCCTACCCTCGGGCAGATCAACACTCCCACCCAACTGGGTGTCATCTGCAAACTGACTGAGGGTGCACTCAATCCCCTTGTCTAGATCATCAATAAAGATGTTAAACAGGAGTGGCCCCAGAACTGAGCCCTGGGGGACACCACTCGTGACCGGCCGCCAACCGGATTTAACTCCGTTCACGACAATTCTTTGGGCCCGGCCATCCAGCCAGTTTTTTACCCAGCAAAGCGTGTGCCCATCCAAGCCACAAGCAGCCAGTTTCGCCAGGAGGATGCTGTGGGAAACGGTGTCAAAGGCCTTGCTAAAGCCAAGGTAGCCAACATCCACAGCCTTTCCCTCATCCAATAACCAGGTCACCCTATCATAGAAGGAGATCAGGTTTGTCAAGCAGGACCTGCCTTTCATAAACCCATGCTGACTGGGCCTCATCATCTTGTTGTCCCGTATATGTTTCTTATATATGGGCGTCACATTGGCCAATTTCCAATCTGTCGGGACCTCCCCAGTCAGCCAGGACTGCTGGTAAATGATGGAAAATGACTTGGCAAATACCCCAGCCAGTTCCTTCAGCACCCTTGAGTGTATCTCTTCCAGTTCCATAGACTTCTGCATGTCTATGTGATGTAGTAGGTCACTATCTCCTACTGGATTTTGAGGGGGTCGTTCTCCCAGTCTCTGTCTTCTGGCTGAGGAGGCTGGATTCCCTCAGTACAATTAGTTTAATTATTAAAGACTGAGGCAAAGAAGGCATTAAAGCACCTCAGCCTTTTCCTCATCACTTGTTACCATATTTCCTCCCACATATAGCAGGAGATGGAGGCTCTCCCTGGTCTTTCTCTTGATGTTGACATACTTATAGAAACATTTCTTTTTATTCTTAATTGCTGAATCTAGATTATTTTCCAGCTGGGCTTTAGACCTCCTGATTCCTGCCTGGCATAGCCTCACAGAATCTTTGAAATCATTGTGAGTGGCAAGCCCCTTCTTCTAAATGCCTAAAACTCTCGTTTTCTCCCTGAGTTGCAGCCAAAGCTCCCTGTTTAGCCAGGGTAGTCTTCTCTGCTGCCAGCTTCTTTTACAGCACCTGGGGACAGCCTGATTGTGTGCCATTAAGAATTCCTTCTTAAAGAGCGCCCAGCCTTCCTGGACCCCTATACCTTTCAGGACCATCTCCTAAGGGATCCTGTCAAGCAGGTGCCCAAACAAGACAAAGTCAGCCCTTTGGAAGTCCAGGATGTCAGTTCTGTTTCCCCCTCTCCTGGCCTCTCTGAAAATAGAGAGCTCTATTATTCCATGATCGCTGTGCCCAAGTCGGCCTCCAACCGCCACATCATCCACCAGTCCTCCTCTGTTCACAAAGAGGAGGTCCAGCAGGGCACCTTCTCTGGTCGGTTCACTCACCAGCTGCATCAGGAAGTTATCTTTCACACTTTCCAGGAATCTCTGGGACTGGTCCCGCTCTGTTGTGTTGTATTTCCAGTAAATGTCTGGGAAGTTAAAGTCTTCCACAAGAACAAGTGCAAGCGATCATGAGATTTCTCCTAAGTACCTATAGAATATTTCATCCACCTCTCTGTCCTGGGTAGGTGGCCTATAGTAGACTCCTAGTACATCTGCCCTGTTGGCCTTCCCCCTGATTCTAACGCAAAGACACTCCACCATGTCTTCACTATACTTGTGCTCAAAATAATCATAACTGTCCCTAACATACAGCGCCTCTCCTTCCTTGTCTATTCCTCCTAAAGAGCTTGTAGCCATCAACTGGAACATCCCACCATGTTTCTGTGATAACCACTACATCATAATTTTCCTGTTTCATCATGGCTTCAAGCTCCTCCTGTTTGTTACCCATGCTGTGTGCATTGGTATACATGCACTTCAGATGGGCTGATGTCCCCAGCACCTTTTTGCATTGAGAGGTCCTAAGTTCGTCCTGACCTTTCACAGGTGTTACCACAGTTACTGATCCATCCATACCCCTTACATCTTTGTTGTGCTGCATGTCCCCATCCCTTGCCTCCGCTGAGATGAGAGGGTGAGGGTCGTCACTTGCATAACAGCCCACAAACTCTGGTAATCTTCCCTGGGGCTTATATCTGGGAGTTCCAGTTTTGTCCCCTTCTTCCTTCAGATCTAGTTTAAAGCTCTGTCAGTGAGCCCAGCTAACTCCTGCCCCAAGATCCTTTTCCCCCTCTGGGACAGGTGTATCCCATCTGATGCCAAAAGGTCTGGCATCCTCTATACGAATCTGTGACTGAAAAATCCATAGCCTTGCCACTAACACCAGTCTCAGAGCCACAAGTTCATCTGTTGAGTTCTCCTGTAATCTTCTTCATCCATCCCTGCAGTTGCAGGGATGGAGGAGAACACTATTTGTGCCCCTGACCCCTTAACCAGTTTCCCCGAGGCCCTGAAGTCTCTCTTCATTAATTTAGGTCTTTTCTTGGTAATGTCACTTGTATCTACCTGAAAAACCAAGAGAGGGTAATAGTCCTTGGTCTCACTAGAGTGGGGAGTTTTGCTGTGAGGTACTTTACCTGGGCCCCAGGAAGGCAGCAGACTTCCCTATGAAGCTGGTCCAGTCTGCATATTGGGCCTTTGACACCCCTCAGAATGGAGTCACCCACTATAATGACCCTTCTGGGGTGCTTTCTAGAATTGGTTTTAATACATGATCGAGGGTGACCCAGCCTTGGTGGACCTGCATCTTCTTCCTTATTTGGCTCATTTTCTTCCTCCTTCTCTGCTTCATTCACATGTTCCAGGGACACATATCTGTTGTGAAGGGGCACCATGGAAGGTGAGGGAGGTCAGGAGGGTATTTTTTCTGCCTCCCTGAGCAGTCACCTGTTTCTAGTCTCCCCCATCCCTTAGGTCCCCTCCTTCTGCCTGGTAGCAAGAGGGTCAGGGATCACCTGCCTCTTTTGGAGCCTTCATTTGTTCATTTTGTTTCAGGGGTGCTAAGGTGCTACTCCACCAGTCAATTTCCCTTTCACACTCCCTAATACTTCTTAATCTTTCAGCCTCTTCTTTGAGCTTAGCTACCAGGCTGAGCAGGACATCCAGCTGATGGCAGCGCACACAGGCGCTGTCCCTGCTGCCCTCCCAATAGGACTGACAGACTCAGGCACTTCCTAAAGCCTGGGGCCTGGACCTCTGCATGTTTGTGTGGCAGCTCCGTCTGGGTCACTGCATTCTTTCTGGTGGTTGTTTTGACCCGAGTGGAGACGTAGATCAGTCTACTCATGGGGGATGATGAGATGACTACTAGCTAAAATAAGCTCTAGAGCCAGGAGAGGGACTATGCCCTCTCTGCATGCCCTGCCTGCACTCTATGCAAATGAAATATCTTACAGTCCCACATATTAAAGCTTTTATTCCTCCTGGCAGCAGCATATGCATATTCTTCAGTACCATAGTCTGGCCACAGCAGATGGTCAGCATGCTGAAATTTGGGTAAGTATGTTTCCGAGAGCTTTTAGATTTTAAGCTGATAATCATATTACTTCGCAGTCCCCGTAGGATGACATAACATAGCATTCTTATTTTAGAATTATGGGAGTTAATAGATTGTGGTAGAAGGCAGAAGATATTGGCTTCATTGCCACTTGCTCTATATTTTTTTGTGTGACTTTGGACAAATGGCAGAACTCTTTGTGTCTCTCTTTTCCATCTCCTTCATAGTACTTCCATTCCTCATCCTCTATCTGTCTTTAAAATTTAGACTTCAAGCTGTCTCAGTTCATAGCAATCTAACCTGATTAGACTATTTAAAATACCTCATATACCTCATAATAAGGACATACATTGTTGTGTATGGGAGCTCATAACTATTCTCCTCATGTGACAGCATACTAGTATAGACTAATCTTGTATACGGATGGAAAAAAAAAAAAAAGACACTCTTTGCTACCTAACTCAAGATCTCTTCAGAGTTCCAGCTTTATGTTCAAAGTCACTGAAGTAGATCTAACACCCTTTCCCGGTATTCAAATGAACTGACATTTCAAAAAATCTGGAATTCTCTCTACCAGAAATTACAAAACAAACACAATTTTAAATACTATTTTACTGAATGAAACAAAAGACTAATTTTACAAATGGTATTTACGACTGACTGTCCTGGTATGTCATATGCACATCAGTTATTTGTTCTGCTCATCACTACAGATCCATTGCGGAGCTTATAGCAAACTAATCTTGATGCATTTTAATATATTTCTTACAATTTGTAAGGTTCTACCACTGTTGTTGGGGGATATTATGATGTAGGATTTTTACAAATATATAACAATTGAACAATATTATTTTACTTATTATGTTGTTAATTTTCGTTAAACATCCTAATCTTTCCTGGGACCACAATATATTTCCATCAGTACTGCCACCCAGGTTCTCTGTCACATATAAGGAAAAGCTGTTTTCATGAGTAAGCAAATCAAACTATTGTTTCCATTTTGGACTACTGGGAGCCATGCCCACATTGTCTGCTCTAGTATGCATCTCTATTAAACATCCTTAAAAAAAAAAAAGCAGGAAAGAAGTAGCTTGAAGAACTCTTCAGAAGATCACTGCCTTGGGATAGATAATAGAGGCTAAAATAAGATTGGAATAGATTATGAAGGTAAAATAAGATTCAAGAACAGTTAAAGATTAAGGATGAAACACAGTCTTAATTAAGAACTTAAATATTTTTTGTGGTTTTCTCAGCTTCACAGATAGGTATTTGTTATTTCACACTTAAATTAGTCTAATGATAAAACTGTGCCCAAGTAACTTTCTATGCTTTAGAAACAACGCTCTTTTGGGAACAACCAATATATTATAAAAGAGTGGCTTGAAAACTGTTTCGATATCTTCCACTCAAGCAGAATGTGTGTACCGTAACAGTTTGCCAAGTAATTCATTATGAACTACATGCAACCAGAGGCAAGTAGTATAAGTTTTAGTCTGTGTTAAACACTTCAATTAACATACTAAACCTCTTTACCAAGCACCTGGATGACACAGAGCTAGATATCTGAGAATCACCATGCTCCTAACGAAGTGGCATTATGCATAATGCTTGAAGCTAGAGCCTAGTACAGGTAATGTTTGCACAAATGGAATAAACAAAAGCTAAAACTTCACAGAAACCCAAGGAGTTAGACAATGTAAAAAAAGAAGGTCAGAATGGTGATCAAGGATTATGGATAGGAAGAGACTTTTTTCCATGAAAAAGGACCTTATCTTAACTTAAACCCTACTGCACTCAAGCGAACAGGATGCTGGGTTTTGGGGTTCTTTTAAAGCAAAAATTACAATAAGGAAATACCTGGCTCCACCATTAACTACTCCACCTAATTAAATCCATCTACATAACATGGCTAGCTGGCTGGACCGGATGGCATGATTAATATATATCCCATTCTGTGATGTGAAAATAGGTTTCCAGAGATACAATAACCTGCCTGAGGATGGCAGACCAAAAAATAAATTTGAATATCTCAGTGCTGATCTAGTACTGTTCCCACCAGATCATGCTTTTGTACATAGTAAGACACTATTTTTTAACAGAAAAATCTCTGTAACAGGTTATAAGTTATTCAGGAATTATTTTGCCCACTTACCAGATAAAATAAACTCATCTGTGTTTATAAAAAATAAGTGTTGTTTTTATAGAGCAAAAGAGGATTTAACTACTTTTTTAGTGCTAGTTGGGTTATTGCTGGAATTAGTAATGCAGTCTACAGACACAGATAACTCGGTCTTGTGTGAGCTGATTAAAGCTATCGTTTTAATAGTCTAAGCCATTGTAAACATCATGGATAGGATGGTTACCTGTCAAACTGTTTATTACCAGAAGGAATATGAGTGAAAATATATTACATGATCATATAGGTCTGTAGAAATTGTTATATTTAAGTTTTTTGAATTAAACAGCAAATGAAATACAGAGAACAAATTATTTTTGTCTGTCACCATTAGCTGTTGATACACTGAGCAGGGTGAAGGTGATGACACAGCTTTACTTCCTGTCTTGCTAAGACATTTCATTATATTTTATGCCAGTGCTAATGCCAGTCTATCAAATTCGTACATACTCTGATGGAACAGTGCTTATATCTATGACTAAAGAATTCTAGAAATGCCATTAAGTAAATTCAGTAATGATGCAAGTTTTAGATTGTGTGCTGAGTGCATAAAAACCAGATTGAGAAACACGTTGGATAAAGAAGGCAAAGCTAATGTAACAGGAATTTTGTTGAAATGCAAGATTCAAGACTGCACATGTTAAAACTACTTGTGGCCTAGCTTTTATACTCTTTAATTTATTCTTTTCATTAGTTTTCTTGCTATACTATTTTTTTCTTCTGAGATCTCACACAAGTTACACAAATGGAGTGACTTAAAATCCCTTAAGAAGCAAGTCCAATCCCATTTACAGTAATATTGTTAAGGAAAATGGTCTCTTCAATGGTGAACTTGATATCAGCATGTAGTCCTTAAAACCAGATACTGGTTTTGTTCCCATGTAAAGGGCGAAGGATACCCTTTGTAACTTGCGTTGAAGATAGGAAACACATACACACACTAAGCTTCCTGTTGCATTCAAAAATGAAAGACAGAGTAGTTTGAACTTCAAGAGCGAAGTCTTAAAGGCACGGGAGCAGGCTGTTCCCATGTGCTGAGAAAGAAGCAGGTGGGGAAGGAGACCAGCCTGGCTAAACAGGGACCTTTGGCTGGATCTCAAGAACAAAAGGAGACTCTATTGCCTTTGAAAGAAGGGGCAGGTCTCTCATGAAGACTATAAAGATGTGAAGCTATGCAGGGAGAGCATTAGGAAAGCCAAAGCGCAGCTAGAGCTCAACTTGGCTACAGCTATTAAGCATAATAAAAAACTTTTCTATAAATTCATTAACAGAAAAAGGAGGATTAGGGAAAATCTCCCTCCTTTACTGGATGCAGAGGGACACATGGTAACTAAGAATGAGGAAAAGGCTGAGGTGCTCAGTGACTACTTTGCCTCAGTCTTTAGCAATGTTCCCTGGACACCCAGCCTCAGGAGCTGGGAGATGGGGAAGGGAAGCAGAATGAGATCAGCACAGTTGAAGAGGAGGTGGTGAGAGAACTGCTACACCACTTGGATGCACACAAGTCTGTGGGACCGGATGGGTTACATCCAAGGGTGCTGAAAGAGTTGGCAGATGTTCTCACCAAGCTGCTGTCCATGATATACCTGAAATCATGGCTAACTGGGGAGGTCCCATTGAACTGGAGGGTGGCAAATGTGACACCCATCTACAAGAGAGACAGAAAGGATGATCCAGGAAACTATAGACCTGTCAGTCTGGCCTCGGTGCCAGGGAAGGTCATGGAGCAGGTCATCTCAAGTGCTGTTACAAGTCACATAATGGACAACCAGGGGATCAACCCCAGTCAACATGGGTTTATGAAAGGCAGGTCCTGCCTGACAAACCTGATCTCCTTCTATGACAAAATGACCCGACTATTGGATGAGGAAAAAGCTGTGGATATTGTCTACCTGGATTTTCAAAAAACATTCCACACAGTTCCCCATAGAATTCTCATAGAAAAACTGGCTGCTCATGGCCTGGATGAGTGATCAGTCTGCTGGGTCAAGCACTGGCTGGATGGACGGTCCCAGAGAGCGGTGGTCAGTGGAGCTAAATCCAGCTGGTGGCCAGTCATAAGTGGTGTTCCTCAGGGCTCGGTGTTGGGACCATTTCTGTTCAACATCTTTATTGATGATCTTGATAAGGACACAGAGTGTATTATCAGTATCAGATGACACCAAGTTAAGCAGGAGTGTTGATCTGAATGAGAATAGGGAGGCACTACAGAGACACTTGGACAGATTGGATCGGTGGGCCAACGTTAATGGGATGAGCTTCAACAAGGCCAAGTGCCAGGTCCTCCACTTGGGCCACAACAACCCCATGCATGGCTACAGGCTTGGGGAGGTGTGGTTGGAGAGCTGTCTGGAAGAGAAGGATCTGGGGGTTCTAATTGACAAGCAGCTGAACATGAGCCAGCAGTGTGCCCAGGTGGCCAAGAAAGCCAACGGCATCCTGGCTTATGTCAGAAATAGTGTGACCAGCAGAAGTAGGGAGGTGATAGTCCCCCTGTACTCTGCACTGCTGAGGCTGCACCTGGAGTATTGTGTCCAGTTTTGGGCACCTCAATACGAGAGAGATGTCGAGGTGCTGGAGCGAGTGCAGAGGAGGGCACGGAGCTGGTGAAGGGCCTGGAGAACAAATCCTGTGAGGAGAGATTGAAGGAGCTGGGACTGTTCAGTTTGAGGAAGAGAAGGCTGAGGGGACACCTCATCACTCTGTACAACTATCTGAAAGGACATTGTAGAGAGGTTGATGCTGCTCTCTTCTCACAGGTAATTAGCAACAGAACAAGAGGGAATGGCTTTAAACTGCAACAGGGGAGGTTCAGACTGGATATTAGGATACAATTTTTCACAGAAAGAGTGGTCAGACAGTGGAATAGGCTGCCCAGGGAGGTGGTGGTGTCACCATCCCTGGATGTGTTTAAGGGTCGTTTAGATGAGAAGTTGGGGGATATGGTGTAGGGGAGAATTTGTAGAGTAGGGCTGATGTTGGACTCGATGATCCCAAGGGTCTTTTCCAACCTGAATGATTCTGTGATTCTTGAATATTATCAACATAGATGGCTTCTGCTATAAACAAAACCCAGAGAAAAGCTGAATTCAAAAAGTTGAATTCTGTATCAGTTAACACTATTTTCTAAATCTTGAAAGTACATATCCACTTACTTCTTATCTTCTCACTGGGGAAAAAACAGTTAACTATATCCCTTCCTTGTTTACATATTTCCAGATTGTCTGCTAAATTGATTGTTATTGCATTCTACTTATCTCTGTTGCTGAGTCTGCAGTTTATTGACTATTCCAGCCACCTGCAATGCAAAGAGAGTTTGGTTCATATTGCTTAGTACTTAGTCAAATTCAGCTTAGGGAGTCTTGTTTTCATATAAGGCAGTAATGTATATTAAAAATGGCCTAAAATCAATCAGTTTCTTTCCTTCTAGGAATTCCCGTGTAACATGGATTAAATATAAGTAATTATACAGAAAACCACACCAGATTAATGACAGCTGAAAAGTGAAAGACATTTCTTCTTTCTTTAATATGGGAAATAGCAGACAGTGTTTTGTGTGCATTACATACTCTCCCTGAGATCTGGGAGGAGTTCAGAGACTCCTGAATAGTCTTATTAAGACTGTAATAGTCTTATAGAGCAAATCACAAGGATTCATCTTCTGCGTTTCTCTGTGATTTGATGTAGTTCAGGTGTGTCTATGGCAGTGGAATAGAGGGCAGACATTCAAATTGCACTTATTACTAGCTAGTACAAAACAGGACAGAAGACCAGATTTCAGAAGTAAAAAGCTTTTCAGTGTCTTGTGCAGAACAATACGTACAACAAAAGCATCAGTCCACTGCCCTTCTCCTTCTTTGTGTTTAAAAAAATGTTTAGGACACTTTAAGCTTTGGTAATATTTTCATTCTTATGTCCAAATAGTCCAGCCAACGTCCCCCACAGCAATTTGATTCTTTAGTATTTCAGGAACTGTTTTTCTTCCTGGTTTCCTTCATATTCTTACATTCAATTTAGAGAATTCACTCATTGCTTGATAACTAATGAAGTATAAATGAAGTCCTAGAGACAGAACACTACAGCAAGCCTTGGAATGGTCAAGGACTAGCAGTTTAGAAAATTTTTTGGTTCATGATTCAGCCTTCAAAATTGATTCCCCTCTGTAAGAATAACAATTTTACTTCAAGATACATCAAGCTGAAGTTGTCTGTGTTTCCAAATGCACAGAGTATTATTTATATACATTGACCTCTGTATCATTTTCTTTGAGTTCATCCTTTTGGTGCTGCTTCAGTGTGTGTCCAGGACTTCGGTTCAAGGCAGGGATAGGTTATCTGGTGAGTAGGTAGTGGAGAAAATTTGGAGACTCTTTTGCCTATTTTATTTATTTTATTTTATTTTATTTTATTTTATTTTATTTTATTTTATTTTTATAAAAAGTCTATAAGAGCTTCAGAAATTCATAAATCAGCTGTGAATTTAATGCAACCAGCCAACAGTTTTAACAAAAGGAAGCTGGAAAAAAATTCAAAAGATGCTATCAGTTTATGATGTGTGTTTTCTATGTAACCAGTGTTTCTTATTTCTGACTCAGAACTGTTGGCATTTATTTTGTAAGGATTTTATACCCTCAAATTTTAATTTTTGGTTAAAGAAAAAATATATGACAACCAAAACAATGCAGATTTTTTCCTCTGAGAATAATTTTTTTTAGGTTAATGTAGCTTATGTTTAGTCAAGTTTTTTTCTGGTTCCATCAACAAAGAAATCCATCCACTACTTGCACACTTTTGGCTTTGTGTTCACTTGTCATCCTTGGAACTTGGTTGTTTATTTTGTCTATATTAATAAAGATTCATCAGTGCAAAAATATTCACTGACTGCAATTTGTGTGAACTCATAATTTTCAAATTAATTTGGCATTTTTGCACATCTATAATTGAGGGTCGTGTTTGTCCTGCTGATCTTTATTACAATAATGTGATAGAAGGCAAGAACAGAGTTTATCTCAGAATGCAGTCAGCACAAGCACAAATTACAAATGTAAATCTTTTTTGTTTGTAAACTAAAAATGTAAAGGCTGAAATCATGAGAACTTAAACCATTTTAAAGTCATTTTACATACTGTCTTTCCTATATATCTTCACTTCTTCCTTTTAGCCAAAGGCAAATAAAGAAAAGGGAATGAATTAACAGCCCAAATCTGTTTTGTAAGAGATCATGTCAGTTGTTATTCACTGTTATATTACGTTTCATTTGGCTGGTTGAAGGCAAACAGGAGGCCAAAAGATTTGTTTTTCTTATTCAACTTTCTTATTTTTAAAAGAAGATTCAGTTCAAATACTTCAGCTTACTGCAGTAATTTAAAATGCATTTTATTAGAATCACTCAGCATTTCGTGCAAAATTTTTAGAAAGTAGAAAGCTTTCTAGAGGAACATATGGATGCAATACCTTTGGGTGGTGGTGGGGGTGCCTATGGTATAAAAATGTCATGCCTGTAAGAACTATCATGAACATGAGCTCATTCTAACTTCACCCTGTAAGCGTAAGAAGATGGTTATGTATTGAATCAATAAACATTAAGAAAATATCTCATTCATAGGTAAAATTTTCCATTACTGGTCCTAGAAGAATTTTTTTTTTTTCTGATGAAGCACAAGTTATCCAAGGTAAAGGGTAGGTAATGTCAGAGCCAGTAAAAGAATCTGAGTTTCCTGACAACCAGCTTAAGGCTCTTTCCACCAGGGAATGTATCGTTTCAGTTATTTTGCAATCTTACTTTTAACTGCAGTGACAAATGCAGCTCATCTGCTGTAATTTTTCAGTTACAGTCACAGACTTCTGCATTTTTTCCGATGCTGAAGACCAGTCTGAGATGCATATATGTTACCACACATAATAATTGTGAAAACTGTTTTCAGTAGTTTCAGGAGTTCAGTCTATTTAACCCTATACTAGCAAGTTTCTCACATAAATTAACTTTTTGCCCCATAGAATTGTTGTACCCAACAATGCTATTGCATTAAATGCTTGCCTTTGTCCATTCAGTGATGTATAATTTTATAGGCTCTGGCAACTGTCCTGATCCAATATTGGGGGAGGTTTCGATCTGATCCCAAAAGCGAGATTAAGACACAAACGAGGTCAAATGTTGTATACTCAAAACAGGTTTTTATTATTAAAAAGAGGAGAGGGATAGCCATAGGACAGAATGGAAGGAAAAGACAGAAATAAAGCAAGGATGCGGGATAGGGCGGCAAGAATAGCCACCACTGTAGATCCAGCAGTGTCCTGTTAGTCCTCAGTCTTCAGTTCTTCGGTGGCTGGTGCACACGGATCTGGCTTCGATGGTAGATGCATATCAAGCAAAATTTTCTGCTGCCTTTTAAAGTTAATCGTATCCACCGATTAGCATATCTGCCCACCTAGTTGTCTGTGTTTTTTTTTCTCCAGTCCCATAGGTTTTGTTGCATCTGACTTCAGGGCAGGAACGTTTGCCTCTCATCAGGTCATTAGCAATGCATGTATGGAGTCTGGCCTACAAATAGAGGCGACAGGATGGGGCCAGCTCAATACACTCTGCCCCTTTGAGGCTTGTCTAAGGAGTCTGACAATGCAACCACAAAGAAGTGGGGAGGTGCATCCTTCAATACACTCCCACTTCCCTGGGTGACACTCCCCAGACCAATTCACAGGCCACAGCAGCTTGTTTTGGAGGTTTGCACAGACACAAGCAAGCTTTGAGACAGTCATATGACATTTCAGTCTCTCACAGCAACAGACAAGACTTCCTACAACAGTAATGGCAGGCACACAGAAACTCAGCACTACATAGATTTGAAGAAATCTGTCCTTCCCCTGTGTCGAATGGGAAGATGCATGAAAGCAACTTGATGTTGTAGAGTGTTCAGTAAAATAAAGATTTCACAATATGGCATGGCAGACAAGCAAAAGACCCTTCTAAAAGTGAGGGCTCTGAAACTCCATGTTCCAAAATAACCTGGATTTCTAACATACAGGTAAGACCCTTTCATCCCACCTTCCTTTGAGGAAGGAGACATCAGTGTTTTGCTCTTACCTATGTGTGGGAAGGTTATTGTTTGAAAATGCTGTTTGGTGAAGTGTCTGAGTGGGTGAATTTATTATTTGAAGTAATTTTTTAAGAACTCAGAACTTGTTTGTGAACACTTTTCTCAATTTCAGTAAAAAACAACAAAAAATTGATAGCAATAATTTTGACAGGGTTCCTGTCAAATAATTGTATCAAGAAAGCCATGCTCACTTGGAAGATCCTACACAGAGATCTCTGAGTGGTCACCTTCCAAGGGCGCCTAATAGCTCAACTGCTAAAAGAAACTTCTCAGATAATTGCTTTCAGAAAATCAACAACAGCTTGTGGTTCCCACACAGTAATATTTTAGATTACTATTGCGATAGATTAATAAAGTGGGGCAGTCTATTACTGAATAATGCATGAGTCATACTTAGCACACAGCAGATCAGGTACTGAGAATTGAGTTAGTCTTAAAAGCTGTTCAGCACTGGAAAATCTGTGCCACATTTATACATAGTGTAGAATTCCTCCTGGCATTCCAAATTTCTTTCCAGAATTTTAAAAATGCATCTTTAAAATGTTATTAATTAATCTCCAAGACCTGAGAACACAGGAAAAGAAAACAACTGATTTTTCAAGTCAATCTGCATTGAGTACTACATGTCATAACTATGTGTTAGATATTTTCACCCAATACAAATAGCTGCTGGGAGACAGAGGGGGTTATATGAGTCAATAAAATTCTTATAATTATGGTAGTTTTTCTTGGAATTGTCCATCTATACAACTATTGTAAGAATGGTCTTTCAAAGACTTGGGAGCTGAATAGGTATTACAATGAGTTAATCTGACAGCGAAAAGGCACAGCACACTAGTAATGAAAAAACAGCAGAGATGCTAGAAAGCACCATTTGAGTGTAAGATGTTTCTGATAGGCCAGTAATGTGACAGATCAAAGAAGATAGACATATATAAACAAACTCTCAGGTAGATAAGGAGGAAAAGGTAGAAAATACAATAACTGGTAGTGAGGACTGTCTCTCTAACAAACTGGGGCCTGTTCAACAAAGCATGGTTTGCGTTGGGAAGAATCTGGAGGTTTTATTCTGCAGGAAATTTTAAAATATTTAGACCTGTTTTCTTCCAACCTGGACAAAAAGACATGTTTTTACCGAAGACAATATCCAAAAATGATGATTTGGAAACATAGAAGCCATTTTCAGGATAAAAGATAAAATAGTTTCACTGAAGTATTGTAAAAGAATATCTAAAATATCTGGTTTATTATAGTAGTACTATTAAGAAAATAAACCATAAAAACCATATTAAGTATTAGCAGATGCATTATATTAGGTACTTTGTAATTCAGCAATTAACATTTTAGTATCTTATACCAAACAAAACAGTATAAATAATGACATTGAAATATTTAATTTGCACAGTTCCCACTTAACCATACCAAACCTATTCCATGGTGTGCTAGTTTTGGCTGGGATAGAATTAATTTTCTTCATACTAGATACTATGGGGCTATGTTTCGAATTTGTGCTGGAAACAGCATTGCTATTACAGGGATGGTTTTGTTATTGCTGAGCAGTGCATATGCAGAGTCAAGGTCTCTTTTGCTTCTCACACCACTCCATCAGCAAGTGGGATGGTGGTGCACAAGAAATTGTGAGGAGACATGGCTTGGACAGCTGACCCCAAATGACCAAAGGGATATTCCATACCATATGACATCATGCTCAGAATATAGATTTGAGGAAAAAGAAGGAAGGGGAGGACGTTTGGAGTGATGACATCTGTCTTCCCAATAACTTATGCTTGATGGAGCCCTGCTTTCCTGGGGATGGCTGAACACCTGCATACCGATGGGAAGTGGTGATTGAATTACTTATTTGCTTTGCACACACAAGTACAGCTTTTGCTTTACCTATTAAACTGTCTTTATCTCAACCCATGAGTTTTCTCACTCTTATTTTGATTCTCTTCCACGTCCCACTGAAGGAGGAGTGAGTGGGTGGCTGTGTGGTGCTTAGTTGCTAGCTGGGGTTTAACCACGACACATGTTTTTGTGCTTCTTGAATTAGAGAGGATTCATAACAGACTAGTTTGGTGTAGTAGAGGAATCTTATGTATGTTTCTGATACTTTGCACAGGATGCAAATCTTGCTCATTAGGCAGGATGAATCAGGTTGTTTAAGAGGAAGCTTGTTTCATATATGACTTGTTTTATTTGCTGAGAAAAATGAGATTGGGATGGAGGATTTGTCAAGGAAAGGGAAGAAAAGGGGTGGCTCCATGGTTAAAGGGACTGTGTATCATCCTGCAAAATTATTCTCATCTTTGATAAAGAATTCCTGCATGAATTTAAGCGGCCTCTCATGAGTGGTCATTAATTTCACATTCATCATATTCTGGGTTTGACCTGAGATCGTGGGGTCTGGTCTGCAAAAGTGTTCGGTTTTCATGGATCTGACACAAAAGTGCTTTGAACCTTTAAAATGCTTTGCGGTGCATGCTGGAAAATCAGATTCTATGCCCTCAACTTGGACTCTAAAAATCCATGAGTGCACTTGACCTCTTTGTCTCTCTCTAGTACCTATAAAATAAGGAATTACTTCATCTCTTCATTTCACTAGAGTATTATGAAGATTAAATAATTTTTGTGAAGCACTCTAGTATTACTATTTGGGCATCATAGAGAAGCCCATGAGAAAATTAATCATCCTGTCTTCAGAATAATTGTGCACTACATAAATCCTAAGGCTACACATTTGACAATAAGAAATTTACAGAACAGCTAGTTTTCTTATTTCTCTGTTCTTGTTCCTTCTTCAATCATTCTGCTTTTTTTCTTTCCCACAAACCCCAAAGGTCTGTCTCTTACACTTACCCGAGAATCCTGGTGATAACTACTTTCCTCTAGCTCTCCAAAATTCATCCCTCTGTTCCCTCCCTGATACACTGTCACATTTTCATCTTACCTTACTGCCTGTTTAAAGCACTCTCCCAAAAGCAAACAACAAAAATCTTCTAAATATTTATTCATTGATGTCTTATTCTACCTTTTTCGTTTAATTTCTTTTGTATAGGCTACCATTTCTTTAATTGGCTGCAGAGAAGAAAAAATAATAATTTTTCATGAGTGCATAACCTGGTGCATAGAATTCTGATCTTGATCACAGCCTTTTGGTGATACTATAAAATAAATATGAAATACTATTACTGACATGCCTGGTTCATATTTTAGTATTGGAATCTTACACCACATGCAGCTTAGTTTAACTGTGGCCTAATCGATTTCCTGGCATATGAGGATTAAGAGAAAAAAAAGACTGAAAACTGAGAATACTGTTGTGTATTTTTTTATTTTCCAGTAAGCTTCATAAATTCAGATTTTAGCAGATGTCTAGAAGACCAATTTGTAGATTTACTTTTTAATTTACATAATTTGTTTACAAATATCTAACACGCTAAATATTTCAGGAACCATCTGCTTGTATTGTTCCTCTTTAGAAATTCTGTACAAGTACTTTCCTTGCCATTTTTATTGAGAAACAGTCCTGCAACCCAAAATGCATCCTAAAATATCAATCTGACACACTAGCTCTGGTTAATGACTTCTCTTAGAAAACGTTAGCTATGCCATACTAAAATGGATTTTTAAGCTTGTAGGGTCAGAAATACAGATTACGTAGCTCTCTGAATTTAATACAGTTAGCAAAGTACATGAACTGCGAATCAGGTTCATAAAAAAGGTTTAGAATAGCTTTGATGAGTGGCTTTTATATTTCCCAAGGAAATAATTATTTAATAACACAGCTACAACTGTCTATCTTTCATCAACACAGATTTTAATGTTTCAGAAAACTTCAGAAATAAAATTATCAGGAAGATAAAACAGGGAGGAAAGACCACCAAAAATGGGATTGATGATTTATGCATGTTTAACTTCCAGCAATTCAATTTGCACTAATTTTAAAAGTGAAACAATCCCTTTAATGGAAATATGTTTTATTGTATGATCCGATTTGCAAAAGATTTTAATGCAAAATCTGACACAAATGTTAAAAGTTTTTTACCTGTGTTGAAAATAACTGTATGGAAATCTTTATTTATAGGTTAGGGAATGGTATTTTACTGTGTTGGGAGTGTTTAAAAGACTGACAAATCAAACCAGTTTCAAATTTCAAGATAACTCTTTACTGGATTGATACTTGTTAACAATGGACATTGTGCTGTCAATTGCTATTTCTTAATCACTAGCAATCATTATCACTACATATGCAAAACAATGATTCCTTAACAAGTTTAACCTAAACCAGCTATGAGTGTGCAGTACCCAGGAACTGATGCAGTTTCAGTTGGCAGTGAGGGCTGTGCTCCATCACTGAGGTCAAGGTCAGCCAAGGCTATTCCCGAGGGAAGACAGATGCAGGGTGGGCTCTTCTTTCTTCTGTCATTGCTGGCATTTCTTACTTCTTTGTCCCCTTCCCCAAAAGAAAAGAAGTGATCACATCCGCTTTTGACACCTTAGTTTGGGGATCAGGACTCAGGCTGGTTTAGCTTATTCTGCAGAATTCTAAGAATTTCATAGCTCTTCTAAATCCCCGTAGTAGAAGTTTCCTCTTTCCTAACCACATCCATGTTACATATTGAGTGGGACATATATCTTGCAGTGGTTCTTCGGGGAGTCATGCAGTTGTTCTGTTGTACAGGACCTGACATGATCAGCTGTACCTGCGAGGCACTGGATGTAGCAGAGCAACCTCAGACCTTTTGGTTCCGAGTCATTTCTGAACAGTGGCACTAGCAGTCTCCAGTCCTTGTTAGAAATGCCTCACCTAGAGGTGGAGCTGTGACAGGAAATTTCCATTAGAACGGTTTTCTGATGGAAAGTGCTTTTTTCTCAAAATCATTTTTTCACAGAAAAATTATATTATTTACTCTGATGGTTACAAAAAATCTGCAACTGTTCATTTCTCAATCTGTCTTGCACAGTAATCAGGAGGCACTCTGATTGTCTAAGGATGCCAAGAGCATTGCTCTGCCAATCCATCTATTGCGTTTGTTCAGATACAATTTTATTTTCTAGTAGATGACTACTGAAATCTCTCTTAATCCTGACATGTCTAGAAGTAGTCCTTAACAGTAAGTGACATTCTCCTGACTATACACTTTCATTGAAGTCAAACCCACATGCCTTTTAAGCCAAGAGGGCTGTAATATAACTGCTACTTTCCCCCCTGCCCCCCATCCAGTGAAAATGTTAAAAATCAAATACTATCAGTGATTTCAATGGTGGTTATGTGAGTTTAGTTAAAATGTGACTTTGTGTCCAGAAATAAGATTGCAGCTTCATAATATGACAAATGATTGAGTGTGCCATCTGAGTCAGATGTTTCATGAAAAAGAAAAAAAAAAAAAAAAAAAAAAGGATAGTTCTTCCTGCTTCCACATGCACTAAAAATAATTTTAGGAAAGAACCTGTCATTATATTTTAGTTCCTCTATTTTGATGCCTGCCAGAACCTATGTAGGTTTCCTATTAATGAAAACTAAAAAGAAAAAAAAAAAAAAAGGAATTATTAAAGCAGTATAAAAAGCTTAGTTTAGATACAGTGATTTTTAAGCAAACAAATATATTTTTTTGTTAACTGATTTAATCAGTCACAGCAGCAGATTTGAGGACTGGTGGATTTTTTATATCTAATTTAAACTGTTGAATGAATCCCTCACTGTTTGTTCCTATCCAAAAGTAGCCTCAAAACTTCAGAAAATCTGAAGCTAAGTCTTACTCAATTTTTAACTGAAATGGAGTTCCATTCCAATAGCTAGGAAATGTTTTATTCATTTGAATTTCAATATTTAAATCATTTTGCTGTAAATTAGCTTAATTTCCAAACAAAATTGTCCAAACCATACAACAAAAAATGAAATATTACCTTTTGAAAAATGTCAAATGGACACTTCAATAACTGTAAAAAGTCATGATTTCTTTATGCAAAATACATTTGTCAGAAATGACCTTTTCTCGGTTGCAGTCTCAGTTTCAAGAAATCATACTTTCCCAGTGTGAGAGTTTATATACTGCTAAAATCCCTTGCCCTTCTTTATGCTACTGCTCCAAACTGGAGCAGTTATAGTTCCTTGATTTCATATTTTTTTGTCTACCTAGGCAGGTGGTTACTTGGGACCACACCTGCCACTTATTGTTTCTACCTCCTTGTATGGCAGCAGCCTGGTTGCTACCAAACAGTATTAATTATGACTATTATTTCAAGAAAATATTTTTTTCTATTTTTCTAATAGCAATTTGAAAAACAGTTATGGAAATCACAGATAAACCTTTATCAAAATAAATAGTAGCAGCAGTTCAACTCTGCTGTCATTACTCTTTTTTATTGAAGATAAAATGTTGAGTATAGGTAAATTTTCTTCCTCCATGGAGATATCATTACTTTTCTTGGCTATAAACAGGCTGCCACAGCAAACAGTGCACATTTGTCTAACATTCTAGAGGATAACTTTGTCTATGGTGAAATACATCATTTTGCTCAGCAACCTTGAGTCAAACGAACGCTTCAATTGATCCAAAATCTTTTATTCTCTGGCTCTCTGAACAATATAACCTAAAAGCAGGAACACAAAAGACACTCTTCTCCATTTTAAGGTTTTTTTTTTTATCCTGTATAATAGTCAAGGATGTTATACCTGCACCTAGATACGGTTAATTTCCAGTGCCCTAAAAAGCAGAGTAATAACTGAAGAGCACAAGCAGTGTCAATGACAATTTTTTCTTTCATGATCTCTGAGCTGCAGTATGAAACAGGGATTAATAAACACAGCAGTTTTCCAGTAAATTGAATTTTTCAGCTTTCTGCAATGTGCAACATGGCAAGCTGGAACATCAATATGTCTTCAAAATCACTTAAGTGCTTGTCATCAAACCAAGAATTAATTGCTTCACAGTAAACTTGCACACAATGTATAGGTCCCAATTCTCTGAAAAACATAATGATCCTAGAGTTTTGAAAGGCACCAAACTTGACAGATCAGGAGACTGAAAAACTGTACTTAGCCATAAAACAGAGATCACAGAGACAGTCAGCTCAAGTGTGACTCATGCCCTTCCATCGAGTCACCTCTCCTCCAAATGGTAAGTACCACTTCTAAAGCTGAGGGGCCCTTTTCCCTGCCTTAGACATGTACTCTTTATCCCTGGCTGCAGGGAACTCTGGCGACTAATACCTGACAATATTCTGGGAAAATATGTCAATGCCTGATAAATAGTGGCATTTTCTTGGATTTCCTAGCAATATGCATTTGTTTGTTTCTTTGTTTTTAATTACTTTGATAAAGCCATTTCATAGACAGGAAATGAAGATAACTTATCCTGCTTCAATCACTGCCAATGACCACACCTCTCCAGTCAAATTTGGTGTTTTTCTCCAGAATCAGTATATTGATGTCTTCTCTTTCACAGCTGCTTCCTTTTTACCATCCTCTTCTGCCATTTCATAACTTTCAACCACCCACTATAATTTCACTGGAGGTCTTCTTTTACTCCATTTCCATTTCTTTTGATCCATTTCCGATTAAATAAGATGCACTGATAATAAATATGTTTGTGTAAGCAACACAAGAAAAGGAGTAAGATCACTATTCTGACTCACACCAGAAGATAATATGTTGTTGCTTTTGCTCTACACATCCTTTTTCAGATACAGGTCCAACCTCAACAATAAAAGACCACTTCTGAAGTGATATACATGCTCTTATTAGTCTAAAATACAGCCATCAATTATCTAACCCTTTAGCTTTTCTCTTTTCCTTTTTCTTCCTTTTTTTCCTCTTCTGCTCGTTGAATTCACTTAAATGACAAGTTAATTAAACATGGTTACATGTTTATCCTGCAAAGAATTGTCAGGAACCCCCCACTGCTCCCTGCAAATTTTATGAAATCCAGGGTTTCATTATAAAATTCTTGGATGTAACAAATGTGGGCTGATCTTTTTTGTACAGCTTCATTGTGTCTTTACCACCTGCATGTAAATAAAGTAAAACATATTTTGTAAATTGGTAAAAAATACTTGGAAAGGATTCCACCTCAGGACGGAAACATGACAGGCAACACTTCAGATTCCCCAGCCATGTATTCTCCTGTATGAGTGATAAATGTAATGGCTTTTTCAAGCTTGTCCAGATTCACCAGTATGATACTTGAAATATTACACAATCTGAGCATGATCTTTTAAGTAAAAAGTCCTCCTCCACTCATTTTATTAAGTATTTCTAACCTTTCAACATCAGAGTTTCTCTAGCTGGTTTATTCTCCCCAGTCCTGCAGGAAGTGCTTGCACTGAACCTCCAGCTGCCTCGTCACCACATCAGACCACTGAGCCCTGCGTGTGGCTGATGAAGTATTTCAATCTGCTGTGGGATTAACCTGTTCTTCTTATGGCACAGCACCTACTGTATGTTGGCTGGAAAAGACGATTAACTAATTTTCAATTTGTTTGTGGACAGACTCCCATTTATAAAACAAACAGGCAAATCACTTCAAACAGAGAGAACACTCAAAGCTAAGTGGTATATTTCTTCAGCCGATACCCAATGACCTTTCAAGATGAAAGGATAATAGTCAACACAGAAAAGGAAGAAAAAAAGCCCTGTGTGCTGTTTGCAAGGTTTAGAGGTCACTTGGCTACAGGGAGAGAAGGATACAATGGAGGCTGCAGAAAACACTGCGGAGACAAACATGGCTGTTTGGTTAGATTTTTTTCTTCTGAGCCTCGGCATTCACCACTAGCCTTCTTCATTTGACAAGACCCTCTGTTCCCCTAACTAAGGATATGTTCTGTTTATTGTGTGGCTGAGGCTCCGCTTATGTATCAGCTGTCTATCTGTGCTCTTCTTTGGAGAGCAAGTAATTGGTCAAACCCAAAAGCAAAATGGCATGCTTATCCCATTCAGCTGTCTGGTGATCATATGACAGGGCTGAGAGAATATGATGGAGGTCAAGATATTATTCCCAGTGAAATCCTGTGGCTATATTCACCTCTTTCTACAAGTACAATCAGGGTCTTTGTTCTGCCATGGATCCTGGGAGTCAGCTTGCTTCTCCCATTGAGAAAACTCAGAGCAATTTCCCACACTTGCAGCAAGGCATCCCTGGGCCATAAAGATTGTTCTGTTCTCTGAGCACACAACAATGTTTAGACAGAAATATAAAATTAAAAACAAATTCCCTTTTCATTTTGCTGACCTTCATAAGCTATACTCTTAAAAGTGGACACAACAAAATGAATTTGCACCAACAGAACCTGAGTCCTGACTAGACAGAATATGGTTTCAGAAAAACTTTTTCCCATGCTCAGTCTTGTTTAGAACTTTCTATACTGCTTCTCTTGAAAGAAATCAGTGTTTGTCAGCAAAAGTGCCAGAGATACCAGTTACCTCCTACACATTTTACCTCCTGTACTTTCACTCTTGTCCATACACACATTCACCCTCACACAGCCACCAAATTAACTACTCTTCTCCCACATGCAGGCTGAGAGACAACCCTGATAACTACTGAGATGTGTTAACCTTTTTTAATGGTAGTCTCTATACAGATAAATGCTAAAGTGACCACCATTTTAAAAGGCAGAGGTCAGCATCCCAATGTCACCTTGAACACTATCATCAGAAATTATCTTCCACCCCTAAGCTATTCTGTGTGCATAAAAAAAAAAAAAAAAAATGTTGAAAGAAGCAAAAAGCTGATGAAGCACGGATCAGTCTTAACATTAGTTTCTACATGGGACCAGCATATTTCCTTCTGTATCTTACTATTAACCAGAAACATTACTTTTTATTGTAACTACTTTTTCACTTTTTATTGCACTACTTCTGAAAAACTTAGAGATTAATTAAAGTTTTGCTCTCTGAAAGTTATATCCAGATTCGGCCTTTGTTTTGCTGTAAAGCTAAAGAATTTAGGTAGAGAAGCAATATTGCAGTGATATGAAGGCTAGGTTGCCTATTTAACAGGAGATTATAAAAGCTCTGTTTGTTTAGCCTAGTGAAACAAAGGATGAGAAGGAAGCTGGTCTATAAATACATCAGCAGGGTAAACATCAGGAGAGAAAAGAACGTTGTCACAGGAACAAATGGATGTGAACATCTGGAAATAAATTTAGCGAGAAATTAGAAGAAACATCCCAACTTAGAGCAGTCAAGTTCTGGAACAGACTCTTCCAATAGGAAAAGATAAGACAAAAAACCCCCAAATAATAGTTTTGAAGGTAGAGGTTATTAATGAATGAGTTTTCTGAAAGGTGAGAAAGAAATCTAAAACTTTCTTCAGCCTTAGGTTCTTGGGATTTTTGTAATGGTTTTATTTATTTATTTTGATTTGCCACAGCTGTAAAACCTGTATGGAATTTCAGAAGCAGCTTAAAGGAACTAGGTGTGGAAAAGAAGTTAAGTAGGTCTCTAATTTCTGCCTGGTCTCCTCTGAAAATCCCAGTGTTGAAATGGACCTCTTTATATATGAGTGAGGAGTACACTACCTTGGCTCTCAAAAAATTCAGTGCTTCACTGGGGAACTAACTGAAGCTCTAGAATGATTCAGGGAGATCCTGGCATAGTGAGTAAAAGGTGAATAAAGTGTGTTTGAGCATCCCTTCCTCCTCATGATCAGCTCTCAGATGCTCACAGTTATAAATATCTACCTTTTGTAACCCACAGCCCAGGGGTACAGCTACCTGAAGTCTGAGGCCCAGCTCTGTGAAACACAGCTGTATGACCTTAGCTTAGTTCTACTGTAAAAATTGTTGCTGAGCTGTGGGAGAGTTCCTATGCTGAAGATGTTCATGATTATAAAAGAAAACAAAAGACAAAGAGGAGAAATTTTTGAGATGCCAGCTCAGGAAATAAAGAGAAAAACAGCAATGTGAAACAATACGAAATGCTGAGGGAAAAAAAGTAGATAACAAAAAGGTAGAACCTGGAAGAGCGTTGTCTGAAGGTTGACACTCCTCCCCCTGCCTGAACTCTGTCTGGGCAACAAAGGCGTGAATGATAATGATTGGTCTAGTAACACATTAGTCTCAGGTATTAGCCAACATACCTATCTAATAAGCACATTAACAAATAATTGCTGTACACTTGTAAACTCTGCGTGAGTTGGTAAAAGGCCCAAACCCAAAGGTAATTCAACAGAGGAAGAGTTACATTATATGAAGCTGAATTCAGAACACCATTTTAGGATTAAGGGGGCCAAGACATCCATCAACAAACTAATTTGTATCTTTTTAGATACATTAACTTTTAAAAATGTTATCCTTCTGACCGGTCTGGCCCAAAGTCTTACCACCATGAAGGAGCTGACAAGATATATGGATGAGATTTAAAGCTTTGTGTCTGCTGTCACCTTGGCTGAAGGCTGGAAGTACTCTGTAGATTGTGCAGACGAGAGGAGTTCAAGGATTTCTGCTTCCACCGCAGGCCATGTCATGGCCTTCCTCAATATCCATAGATGTCAAAACTGTTTTCTGTCAGATCACATTGGCTCCTTGCTCCTTAATATAATCTGCATTGATGAGACAGATGAACACATTTATATCTAACTGGTGTTAGAGCTGCACTGCAAACTTTGACTTTTTCATGCTGTAAGGAAGCATCTGTAATAAGTAACAAGATGGTACAACATAGAACAATTTGCCTGGAGACTGTAACTTATGCAGTTGCTAAGAGAAGTAGCTAATAAATATGATTTGAATAGAAATGCTAATGAAATAGAGCTGGATGCTTGTTATGTCATTTAACACTACTGCATATACAGCAGTTAATCCTTTTCAGGATTCTCTTTATTGTCACTGAGGTCTATACCTGTTTTTACTGCAAATCAGATAAATGTTGTCACATGCCAGGAAACAGTGAACAAATGTAGTGGTGTAAGGTTACATTCAGCTGGACACCATCTACCTGAATGATTAATTGAAGGTGTATGCAAAAAGCCACTGAAACTCAGCAGTTCTGTCAAACAGCAAGAAATCAATAAGAACACCACTGTCTTGGTCTGTTGTACTTTTGTGAGGAACACAAAGACAAATCAAGGATATATTTTCAAACCTGCCAGGAAGTTGCTGCGAGATGAAAGCCCATTATTTTTTTTTCCCACTGAATTATAGCTTCTATTAATACAGTGGCATCTGCACTAAGGACAGAATCTAATATGCAACACTCTTCTCCTGCCTTTCATCATTCCTGAGGTTTTCAATGTATTCTTGTTCAACCTTTAGTTAAAGATCATTGCTACTATGCAATCAATTTTTGCTGGTCTCCCAGGTAAGTGCTTAAGAAAGATTTAACTGCAGTTACAACAAAAAGAAGGGCATTTTGGCACGAGGTATTTACATGTATGTGACATGTGCTGTGTTCAGTTAGATTAGCCCATTGGGATATCCTGAAGAAGGAACACCAATTTCTATAGGCAATTGACCACATGCAAGACCAGCTTGTTTATAGCTCATGTCCAGCCATGTGAGACTTCTTCACTGGGATACTAGTGGAGAAACAGCTTCTGTCTTGAGTCTCTGAACCTCAACCTTGAGTCTCTCTCATCTCTGAACCTTGAGTCTCTGGGTCTACTTTGGGAGATGTAAAGAACTGTCTAAATTACCCGACCATTATGACCAATCTATTTTCAGCAAACAAATCAAGAGACTGAGTGTTTCAATCCAAGGAGCTCAGACCATATTGGGAAGTACCAAAGATAGCTAGCTTTTAATCCTGAGAGTAAATGTCAACAGCTTCAGTATTGGCTTTATCAGAGAACGAAGAAAACATTACTTGTAATTTTTTTTCCCCAAATAAAAGCTCCCAGTCCAATATGTTGTGAGATTCATAAGATCAAATGAATGTTCTCTGAGAACTCTTGAAAACATTCACAATGTAAGAAGCTTCCCGAATGCCATATGAACTCATTCTGAGGCCAATGTATTTACCAGAAAGACATAATGGATTTGTTCTTTAATCTTCTCTTTGAAATATTAGAGTCATAGAATTAGTGGAAACAGTATAGTGTCTCTTTGCTGACTAGCAGTATAAGAATAAGCAAAGCTTACAATCTGAATTCTTGTTCAGCAGTTTTTAATGATATTCAGAAGTAAATAAGGGTCAAATTCAGAATGATTCACTAATTCACAGGAATAATGAATGCCTGAATAGTTCAACGAACTCTAATGGATGCAGGTTCCAGTGACATTTCTTATTAAGATAATGTGCTCAGCATAAAATAAATTATATTGAGAGTAATATGTCAGTATAAATACCAGAAGACTTTGCATCCATATTCTGAACCTAGATTTGAAATACAGATTTCTACTTCTGGACACATTCAGACATACAGTGTAGCTCCTGGAAACTGAAGAGGACAAAACCTCTTTGAAGAACTCTGTATGAATGCTCCTGACCTAGAAAGAAAGAACAGGTGAAGAGAAAAGAAGTTTCTTCAGTGTCAGGGTTTGATTCAAGAACTAGAAATTAAATGTAAATTGTGCTGTACTTGAAACCTGCACTGGTTCGTTGCCAGTGTTAAATGACTGGTTATGACTATTTCAGAAGCCTTGTTGATAAAGGTGGCCACAGGGCAGAATTAAAAACCAGTGAGAGGTATATGGTAAACCCAGTGGCTTCTGGGTATAAAATTCTCAAGCTTCTTGGCATATTGCTGACATTTCAGTACAAGATGGAGTTCACATCACTTGATAGAATTTGTCTGATAAGATTAGACAACTTTTCTAAACTGATATAATCAATAAAGAGAATATAGTCTTAATTGCAAGTGGAGAGAGATGGAAATCTCTAAGGAGGGATATATCCTATCCTAAAATAATAACTCTTAGGTGGAACAAATTGCTGTCTGGAAGATATCCACTTCTCTCCATCATTCAGTCCCAGCTAAGGTAATGTTTCTGTGAGATCTCTTCCACTTCCCATATGCTTAATTAAGTGCATAAGGCCTCTGTAAGTCTGTAAGAAGACAATAGATCATTGCGTTGCAGTGATGCCGTAACTATATATCATGGTAGAACTTAACAAAGACTGTTTTGCTTTCATTTCTAGGAGAATGCTTAAGATTGCTCACAGATGAGGTGGAAATACTGTGTCACTAGTAAATAATGAAGTACTTAATAACTTTAATAGCCTTTATGACTATTCAGGAAAATTGATGTGTTTTTTAATCCTAAATAAGAAACTAACAACCTAGCTTAAGGCTTACCCTTGCTTACAAAAATGCAAGGGGAAAATTAAGGAAAAATAAAAATAATTTTGGTATTGCTTTGATTATGCAAACCTGTATGTTTGGCTAAATAAGAAAAGAAGGAAAAAGACCTTTTGTTAGACAAAATCTTTATCAAAGAACAACATTTTATTTCTCCTTAGGAAGGACTTTCTTTTTTTTTTTTTTTAATCACCTATGTTAGAAGAATGTTTGCATACCAATTCATTAAATCAGATCACAGAATCCCAGAGCAGCTGAATATGAAATGACCCATCAGGTATTTTTACATGCTGATAAGATCCCTCTGAGCCTTTTCTTCTTCAGGCTAAACAGTCCCAGCTCTCTCAGCCCCTCCTTGTATAACAGATGTTCCAAGCCCTTCATAATCTTTGTGGCTCATCAGCTGACTTGCTCCAGTATGTCCAGCTCACTCTGATACTGTGAAGCCTAGAATTAGACTGAGCTCTCCATGTGTGTCTCACCAGGACTGAGCAGAGGGGAAAGATCATGTTTCTTGATCTGCTTTAGTCTGACAATAGCAATTTTTCTTACATATATATATGTACGAAAATACATACGTATTTCAGGAAATTACTGTTTTTGACAAATATGGTATTTTGAATAGTATGAGAAAAAGGATGTTCTGAAGCATTCAAATATACTACTTGGAAATTTTAAGAAGTTCATAATTAATCTGAAAAATATTTTTCATGTAGAAAATTTATTTACAATAAAAAATAACAAATAAAAAGAGAATATTTAAAATAAAATATATTGATTTACCTTACCAGAATATTTAAAATATTTTTGTTTTTTCTCCTTATTCAACACATGAAACTTGTTTGGAATTCTGTAAAAATTATGACAAGATAAAAAAAGGTATTTTCCTGACAGACTGTAAAATAGTGTTAGTAAAAAAACTCTGCCAGCTTTAATTATATAATAGAAACCAGCTGGCTACCCAAAAAACATACATTGTGTACCTACAGGTCATCAGGGCAAATAAAAATGCCAGTACCAATAGGAACCATATCCAGGGGACCTTCTCTACCCTTGTAAAGCCACAAAAGCTCAGAATTTTTCTATTGCTAAAGGCAATGAACTAAGCACACTTATTTTGAACTTAGCTTTCCACCCAGAATCATGTATGACCAAGTTCTTTGAGTCAGGACTGTTTGCTGGAGATTGTTTATTGATGTAATGCAGAAGGCTGCTCTGTCTGATGTTAAAAGGTTATAATGAAAAAAACCCAAGAAATACAGATCCTTCACCACTATAGAACAAAAAACCCCAAAGCATAATATTACATCTCTCAATCCATACAATAAGGAAAACACCTGCTACATTCACACGACAGTCTGATCTTCAGAGAATGATTTACAAACAGATTGTCAGTTTGGTAGTTCTTGTTTCACCACAAAACATTAAAGCTTTATAAAATGGTGCATAAGTTCACTGCTATCTGATTTTATTTTTTTTTAAACTAAATCATACTTTTAAGAGAGGTTCTTTTATTCAGTAAGTAAAATTTCTGATCTGCAATAAAACTACTGAAATTACAATAAAAATATTATTGCAAAGTTCTGTCATTGTGGTATAATAAAGGGAGAAGAATTTGCCATTTAGAATATCCACTCCATTGCCTAGCATCGGAGAACAATTGAACTGATTTACTCTTCTAAGAGATTGTTCATTAGTTCTGAAGTCAGCCCATTGAAAATGTTGTCAGCAACATGATTTTATGAAGCAACTTGCATTGCATGCTAGTATTCTCTCAGGTGATCTGTATTCAAGAAAATCATCATCTATTCACAAAAATTTCACAACGATTTCCCTCTTTTCTCATTCCCTTTGTAGTTTATCAAAACTGATTTTACTATGACATACTTCAGGGTTGTCATATCTTTCATGAAAAACCTGTAATTTCTTTTACACTCCAAGAGAGTTTACTTCAGTGGTTGAACAGATGCTTATATTTTAGAGAATACTTTTTTCAACTTTCCTTTGATTCATTGGACTTTGTCTAATAAAAGCTCATTTATAAACACTTCTGACATTAACTGAATTCAGTAAGTCTTTTTCTTACCAGAGTAGAATATGAGGTAATCATTGAAATACCAGTGACCTCACAAATGGGAAGGATTTGAGGTTTTTGTACAAGTAATCCTGTATTGAAAACAGAAGTCTTTCTGAAGGTCTCTTGTAGTCCTAGGAGTAAGACTCATTTATTTTTCTTGTTATTACACTTCCAACTGCCAGCTCATTTCTCAAATAAGAAGACTTAATAGATGTCAGTGTTGGAGATTTAAAATTCATTGTAAGATTTATGAATCTCACTTACATAGTGAAGGATGGTCACAAAAGCCAAAATGACAGATACCCCCCACCCCCATTCAGGGAAGAAGCAAAATCTGACAGAAAGCAAATGTTAGTTTCCTTTTAACAGTAATATCACAGAAAAGTTAGAGGTGTTAATACAATACATATATCTCATATTTTTTAAAGCTTGCCTGTGTTGTTGAAATTACAAATTATGTTTGCTTGTTTTTTTAAGTCTGAATAACATTGTAAATACATGGATTTCTTACATTGCTTTGGTTATGGACTCTACATACTACAGACAACATTTTCTTCAGCGCACTATTTCTCATGTAGTTCTTAAGAATAGGAAAATAAAATAGGAAGTAGTGGAGTTCCTTTCTGTACATAGAATGAGCATTAGATTTGGGGAAGGAAGAGATTATCTTATAAATTATTTCAACATGATTAAATGAGTACAGAAATTTATTTAAAAAACACTCAAGGAGAGGTGAAAATGTTCACTCCCTTAAGAAAAGGAAAATTTTCTTCATATGACTGGCTCTCCAAATGTCTGAGACTGCCACTGAAGTGTGTTTTATTGTGAGGTATAGGTTGCAAACAATGAAAAGGGAAACAAAAGATGGAGCCATTAGCTTTGACCTCATTGAAACAAAGCTGCTAAGTGAAAAATGTACTCCATGCCTCTGGTCACAGAATTCTCTTTTAAATGAAGACAAACGTACTGTGCAGGCTGAAGATTTTTTTTTTTTCTTTTAAATTGAAATCTGTGTCTAACATTTAAATGCATTTTCTATATTGAAATATGTAAGGCTTTCTTTCCCAAAATTACTTTGATTTTATGGGTATTTGAGGAAGGAGTGGAGGGGGCTCCTTAGGGGGAAAGCAGGGCAGAGACATGCTGGCTAGGACCTGTCCCACCACCTTTGGACACCAGCGCCCAGGCATGGAGAGGAAGGTAGACTGTGGAGCAGCTAAGAAACCCCTGTATCTTACATACCATTGTTAAAGAACCATCTTTATTTGAAGAGCACTCGAACTGAACTACATTAAAGGATTCCTTACACAATGTGTCGATCATGGGTTTCTTGTGAATTTAGTTACTAAGGGGATTATACAGTAAATAATAGCTGTTACCTCTTATCAAGTAGCTAATAGCATATTTAAAACAGAATATATAAATGAACAACAGCATTTGCTATATACTATAGGCAAAGGAAAGACCAAAGTGAAATGAAAAATACAGAACACTTTTTTCTTATGAGGCTTAGTATATACAAAATTGTTTTGACTGATACCTGATTAAAAGGTGACGCTGTATAGGACACATGGTTAAGAAACTGCCGGTAACATACTTTTAATTGCTTTTAATTTATGTTTAATTGTAGCCAGTAATTCATCTTAATTCAAGATTGTTTCTTTATTTTCAAGGCCCAAAGATACTTCTGTTGAAACGTAACATGATGGTAAAGACCCTAATCTCTATCTTCTTTTTCCATCCGAGTTCTGTCTTTGATCACGATCATCATATTGGACCCATCACCATTAGCAATCTACTGTCATAAGGGCAACCAGTCTTTCCATGGGAAAGTTTTGGAGTGCAACAAGGAGGAAAAAGTGACTGTCAGAAGCTAGACAAGAGGCAGAAGAGAAAGAGGAAGGGTGATTGAACTGACAACACATTCTTCTGAGGATGTATAAGTCCTGTAGCAACTCAACTCCCAGGACACTTAATGGTACTTTTTTATTCATTTATTTAGATTCCTGAGAGGAGCAGAGAGAAACATGCATGTTCTGAAAGAATTGGTAAAGACTGGAGTACACAAATCATTGGAATAAGACTGATGAAGGCACGGAAAATTGTGTTCCCATTTCCTAACTGTGTCTTCTTTATCAGAATGCAATGCACTGACTGTGCCACTGTACAGATCACCTCTGAACTGGTGCAGAGATCTTTGACCAGTACCAGATGTCAGAGGGATGCTGATTCATTCCTCATTTTTATAAGGTTTAACTATTGAATTAGTAATTCCCTGAGAGGGCTATGTTTTTTTTCAGTTTCAGTGAAGTTAAAAATAGAGTTGTTAATGTGAATTTCTTTGAAATAAAAGGAAAATATATGGAAAATACTATTAGAAGCTTAGAGGTTTATTTAAGGTTAAGACACTTGCTTAACATTTACCGTATGGCATTTTATATCACATTAGTAGTATACAGAACACTTAGAGTGTACGTAAGTTTAACATCCTGTGGGAATGGAATCACAGCAACTTTTCTTTAAGAGTGTATCTATTACTTATACTACTATTCATACTTTATGTAAGCATATTTTTGAAAATTATGCCTCCCTTATCCACAATGTGTCACATCGGACATCTGTATTTTTTATTTGTTTGGTTATCTCAATAAAACCCAAAGTCCTACCCTCATCACCAACAAACTTGTCCATTCCTCAAAAGCACAATGATCTGTGAGAGTTGGATTGAGTACAGGTCCTACTATCATAATTACTTAGTTACACATACAAAAAGTTCCAATGGAAAATAATCAGAATGGTTTACCTCTCTATAGTCAAATCAGGAAATAGTTATTGGTACTACAGTTTAGGTTCCCAGGTAGAACCAGAGACTTGAATTTTGCCTTCCTATACCTGTACGAGCACACAGACCCCTAGGCTTTTAACAATTCTGTGCTGAGTGAGTCTTTCGGTTTACTGAGAAATTTAATTCATGCTGAAGTCAGTCTACCTCCTAAACGTTTTCAGTTTAAATAGAATTTGGACAAAAAATAAAATACAATGGACACTGTCCAGCTTTAAGTTGTCATATAATCTTCTATATGACAGTTTTTAAGTGTTCATGTATGAAAGATGTCAGAAAATATTTTAAATATGTAAACTTATAGATTTCTGAATCTGACTTTTCACAAACAGCAAATATCCACAGTTTTTCTGCAAGATGTTTCAAATTAATGTTCCAAATTCAACCAGCTGAAGAGCGTAGTTGGCATAAACCTATCCAAACAATTTATTGAACCAGAAATCTGGGCTTTCTATTTTTGTTTTTTATTTCCTAGAAGTGATCCTATTTTAGGATTAAAGGGGGAAAAGGAAACAAAGTTTATGTTGAGAACATATACACATTCAAATAGATTAAAGTATTTACAAACAATCTGGATACAGTAAAAGACTCTTAAGATTTCTAGCAGGCTTAATTAATAAGACTTTTGCAACAAAGAGTCAATTTACCCCCTCAAGCATAGCGTAATGCTCCCAAGTCACTTAATCAGAGCCATAAAAAGCTTATGGAGAAGATCAGACAATTTTAATGATCTTCTTCATTACCTCTGAAAAGCTGATCTAAGTAAGACATCTATGTAGATCAAATAATACCACCAGTTTCCAACTTTACTTTCTTCTGGTGACTGAGACTCTGAAACGGTTCTTTGCATTGCACAAAAAAAAAAAAAAAAAAAGAGTTTTAAAACATTAATTCATTTGTGGTTTCAAATCTAGTCTAAGTTTAATTCCACTTTAGAAAGTAAGAGTACAAAAAGTCCACATGGTTTCCTCAATAAATTAAGTCCATATCTGTATTCAGAATCATGGTCATAACTTTTTGCACTAGTCACAAGTATATGCTCAATTATTTTTTAATCTTGTTTACACTTTAAAGAGGATATAGCTGAAATCAATAGAGTGATTTAATCCATTTTATTTTCTTTCTTGTGTACTGTTTAGGAAATTGAGCTGAATTATAGAACAAAGCAATTAATGATTACATACCCCCACTCTGGGTGACTAACTTGAAACATCTCTTAAAGCCCTGATTTTCAAAGTCAGAAAATCAACATTTATATCAAATACAAGTGCCCGCATGAAAAGTTTGTTGATAATCCAAATTTGGAGACACTGAACAATTCCTAATCATAGGTTTTTATTTTTGTTTTTTTGTAGAAGAGGATTTTTTTGATAGATTTTGACAGATTCTAACTGCACAAGTATATCTAAAGCAACGATGTTGAAAAGGTGACCTGAGGTCAAGATTTGGAGTGGCAGAGATTTAAAAAAATAAGTGAGCATCTAATTTATCAGTATGCATGTTAAAGTCATGAAGAAATTGAGTTTGGTGAGCCACTGGTGATAAATGATACGACTGTATACCTAGAAACAGGTCATCTCACACACTGAAGTGTTGATTGAAAGAAGATAGAACACAATTGAGAAAGAGAGAGAGCAGTCCAGATAACAGCATGTGAAAGCTCATACAGGATGTTTATAACAGAGCTGTGAAGTAAATCACT
Organism: Athene noctua; assembly: GCF_965140245.1. Lineage (NCBI taxonomy): Eukaryota > Metazoa > Chordata > Aves > Strigiformes > Strigidae > Athene > Athene noctua. Next base: position 67,909,481 of record NC_134037.1, on the reverse strand, counting down.
TATCCTTGCTCTTTGGAAGAGAAGGTATCTGTCCACGCTTCCAGGCTAGGAGTGGGTACCAGCATGGTGATACCAGGAGACTCGATACACTTGCCTGGGTGATCTCTTTCTAACCAGGGAAACATCACCACCTCAGTCACCCTGACTGTTAAAGCAAATTTGACCCTTGTGGTATTATGAGAACAGGGTGGTTTATTGTCCTGATTAGGTTGTGATGGTCAAGCTTGAGGCTGCCCACAGGTATCCTTACAGCACTGATCATATTATTCACATACCTTGTTACCCCTCCTCTGTTTCTTGACCCAGCTCTTTACCAGCTTTTCTTCACCTCAGTCTCCTCTTAAATTAACAATATTTTTTCTCATTGATCCCACTTTTGCTGAATCCATATCCAAGTCTGGTATTTCTGATACCATTACCTTACCTAGGTAATCTCAGCCCTATATGGTACAACAGATTCTGCTACATGGGTGCTATTGGCCTTGCAAGGCTCTACTCCCCCAAAATGTTTCTTCAGGTACCTTTGAAGTTTTACCTTTCCTCATTTGTTAACTGTCTTGTCCACCACTTTCACATGTCACATCCATGTCTCTCTCAGTTAGCTTTACTGCAGGCCAGGGCCTCGCTGGGGACCCAGTCATTCACCAGCAGCTGTAACATCAGCCATCTGCTTACAGTGTCCCTTTTCCCTTTATTCTTACACATGATGATGGAAGAAAAAAAATAATTCAGTGCAATTCTGAGTCCAGCCTGACCTTCTCTGTCAGCTGATTACACCTAGTCTAATGTCACAGAGATACAGTGAGCACAGAATCTTACCCTGTTAGTTTTGTTTCCTTTTCATACTACAGCTCTACTGCTGAGGCCGAAATCTGCCTTTGGAATTAGCCTTTTGGCTGTCATTCCCATCAAATAGCAGCCAGGCAGAAGTACCTAAAAGGGAATAAAACTTCAGATGAACCATCTAAGACAACTGTTACTCAGGACCTTATGATACAGCAGTTTTTAATTACTCTGTGGGATTGATTGTCATATTCTTAGTATAGGATTTGGAAGGGAGAGAAAAGAGGCAGTAAAATAACATAAACTTCTTCCAAAGCATTTAATATAATGGAGGAAAGAGTAAGCAACAGAAAACAATGGAAGGAGGTACTTATTTTTCAAAGCAAGAAGCTTATATGAAAAATAAGAGGTAACAGAAAGAAAAAAAAGAGAGATAAATAGCATAAAATGGATAATATTGCTGAAATTTTATCTCACAAGCAGGATGTCTGGACTTGCCAACCCAGAAAGTCCATTTTACTATGTTCCTAAGTCACATAAACAGTAAGTGGTAGAAGGAGTAAAAGGAAACTGAAATCCAAAACATGTGATAAACAGGTTTCAACAGCACTTTGTCCTCCACTGTACTAGAAGAACTATTTGTTGAGAAGATTCTCATAGGGCAGGGAAGGAAGGAAGGAAGGAAGGAAGGAAGGAAGGAAGGAAGGAAGGAAGGAAGGAAGGAAGGAAGGAAGGAAGGAGGATAGCAATTTTTTTTATTATAATTGTCAGCTGGAAAGAAAATTTGGTATCTTTCAAAATAATACTTCCTTGAGTCTGCCAAATAATCCCAGGATTTCTTTGTTTTTGCAGGCATGCAGACTAAGAGAGAGAGGAGAGGAATTACATAAATCTATAAATTTTGTCTGACCAGAATGCTATGTTATTTGTATGTCCAAAACAGAGAGATAATTTTTGCCATTAATAATGCATTTACATATGCATTTACAAACTTAAAGGGATATGTAGGTACTGGACATAGCAATCATAGAGCTGAAGCTTTTGCGTATGACACAGTCTAGTACTCATTTGCATAACATTGCAACAAAATTCAATATGCAGTAGGTTAAACATCATAGCACAAATCTTCAATATTCTTAGGCATTACAACAGCACCTAGGTATTATGGTGATTGCCATTCTGTGTGTCTAAAACAGATTAAATACTCTGTTCAATGTGCCAAGTCAGTTTGCAGTGCAAAGCAGGTGTATATTTGCTTTGGCCTCTGCAACCAATATTTAAGAGAGAAACTGGGAAGCTGATGCAGATAAATAACATTTTATTTAATTTCATTTTACTGCTTTGTCCCTATTTAAGCCTTCATTTCAACAGTAATGAATGCACATATTTGGGTTTTTTTAGTATCTCCTTTCTTTAGCATAGAATTGAAATGTGCTCTTGTTGGAGCAGAACCAATATAAATTAAAAAATTAGGAAACAAAGAGTTCTTTTGCATCTCACATCTCTAAATCCATAACACTTTATTAGAGGCCTCATTTACTTTAATAAAATGTGTTCTGTAGAATATAGATCTTACAATGTTAGAAATCACAAGGATCCTGAAAAAAAGTCAGTGTTATAATAATACTGTACATAATGGCTATAGGCTAAATCACAAGAGTTTTTGGCAAGATTCATAAAACAAATTAAGACGGACAAATGTTTTACAGATTCATTCTCATATCACTTTAAATTGACAACTATTGTCCCTCAGTGTTTCAAATCCAACTTTAACATATGCAAAAGCAAACATACACCCAAAAAATGGGCAAATTTAAAAATAATCCATCTCAGCAAAACCTCTGGTCTTCAGGATGGCACATTTTCACTCTTATGTATTCACTGGCTTGATCAGATCCCAGTCCTGTTTCTATTATATTCCAAGGTAAAAACCTCTCCTCCTGACCACAGTGGATTTTAGTTTTCTAACATGTACATTGATAAATGAGAACCAGCAATTTTCTGTAAAACACCTGCAAATACAGTAGTTGCAGTCTCTTCCGGTCACATTCTAATATGAATCAGGAAGTTATTTCCTTGTATTTTGTACTGAAACCAGTAAAGTAACTGCAAAGATACCTCTGACTGCATTATGAAACAAGACCATAAAAATATTAAAAATGCACAGTTTGATCAAGAACATATATATACGGACACTCTGAAGTCTCTGAGAAATCTTTTTCAAGCATTCCATACTAAACATTTTGTGCTCAAATATTATTTTTTTAATTCAGTCAGTTCTTGTTGAGAATAATACTGGCAGAAAAGCAGTATATTCCCTATCATTCAAGAGAACTTGTTCTTTATTCTTGATGAAAAGTCAAGAAGTTCTGATCCTCCTCTGTCCCACCAAAACAAACTGGATGTAAATTAGAGAAAAAACTAGATGCAACCCAATAATAATTTACCAACCTAGGAACCACTCAAAGATAAGATTTGTGGAGTATAAGTAGCTGAAAATTCATTTACAGTAAATAGTCATTCTATGGTTTTCATTATGCAAATAGCAAATAGTTAGAGTTTATTTCAAAGAACATAAGCTTGTGTGTTAAATATTGATTTTGTATGATGTACTAGTTACAGTGTCAAAGTCAGTTCTTCCTAACCTCTAGATAAGACATTTTAGTATATCTGTGTCCAAACTGATAGCTTTAAGAAAAAAAACCAAAAAGACATTTTCCAATTTTACTTCTGCCTATTCAGGCTGAGATCTGGAAGCTGCACTTTCTCTGTGTGATTTATTAATGGTCACAAAAGATAATGATTATTTCATCTCAAATTTATCCTCTGGTGTTGTGTTGATTTTAAGATGCAAAACTAAGCAGGTTTTTCTCATGTGGTCTTAGGAATGCTAACATTAGCTTCAATATCCACTCCACCAATATGTCTTGATCAGCATTTTCTCTGTCTTATAGCTATAGTGGTCACATACAATTGTCTGTGTAACAGAATTTCTCCAAATGGTTTTGAAATCCTCTGAAGAAGCAAAGAGATCTTCATTTGAAAGTTTAATATTTTATTCTTACAGTGGGTTTTTTTGTTGTTTTTTCTTTTTTCTGGAGTGTAAAAGCTAGTTAAAAAGCTTCTCCAATTTTACCTTCTCCTGCTGTACCTTCTTATTCAATACAGATTTCTAAGATCCCTTGCAACATTGTTCAAGTATCTCCTGGCTTCTTTAGAAAAGATGCTGTACATAGGTGAACTCAAGCAACTATCGGTAAGCTTTAGAAAACCTACAGTGGAATGGAAACTTCAGGTCTCTAGGTCTAGTCCAAAACTTTAGAATGTAAGCCAACTTAACGAAGCATTAAATTAAAAGCAATCAGTGGAAGGAAACAGATTAGAACTGCTGTGGTACATGCAGGTAATATTAGCATCATATGGTAACAACTGAACAGGGAATAACAGACTGCAAAGGATGGAAGGAAGTCCTTGGCAGGTAAGGAAGAGGAATATGCAAAAGATTAACAAAGTTAATGACATATGCAGATATGTTGAATAGAACTAAGTAATTAGCATGAAATGTAGGGTCTAAGTCCGTGGCTGGGTTAAACTGGCTACACTGTTATTACCACTTTATGCTTTGCACAAAAAGGAATTTGTGATTTCTGTGTTACACTTCACTGCTGATGAAGCCAAAGTGATGCTGTATTAAACAAGGAAGGTGCTATGACAAACTGTGAATTCATATCATAGGGTAACTAGGATGAAACAGCATTCACCGAGGAGCACTTGTAACTGAAAATTAGGAGTTTTCCAGAGAAGCTCTGGGAGCACAATACACATTTTTCACTAAATGTTAATGGAATTTGGGTACCTAACTGCATTAGCGACCTTTGAAAATCCCTATCAAAGTGACTGAATTGCAAACAAAAAATACAGAATTTCTCATTAATCTCCACTATTGTGCTAGTAGACTGGAGGGTAGCCAGTATTGTAGCCATCTTTAAATGGTGTATTAGGGGTGAGCCTGAAAATTATAGACCAGTGAACATGACTTTGGTATTAGGTAAATTAGCTGAAAACACATTTAAAGAGACTTATAGAACACACAAATGAGCATAATACAATAGAAAAGAGCAGAGCTTCTTTAAAATGCAATTGTACTGCTTAAGCCTCATTTTGTTCAAAGGAATTGAAACAATAATGGATAAAGAATTGTTAAATGTAATTTAGTTGGACTTCTGAAAGGCCCTCTGGAAAAAGTCTAGCCCAAATATGATAGCAGAAGGAGCAGGTAGGCTTGGCGAAAAGTGTAATGTTTAGTAAGTGTGCTGACATGAAAGCACAAATTTGAAAGATATAGTAGCTGTTAGAAGTAAGTATTTCAAATATAGCAAAATAGATAGAAATCAATATTGGAAATATTATGCCACTATCTAGGAAGGTCATGGGTCTCTATCTTGGCATTTATGGTTTATTTTGGTCAGCCAGCTTTAAATTTAAATAGAAAAGGTCTACAAAGACAGAAACTTGAGAACAACATCGCAAGCCTCACAACTATCACTATTTTCGTCATGCCGTAGGGTAAATTTGACAAGCAATGCCTCTAAAACTGCCAAAAAAGTTAAAAAGTAGCAAAATAGTAATTGCACTACATTTTTAGCTATTTTTGCCAATTTCTGTACCAACAAATTGCTTGAGACTTTTACTGTCATTGAGGCTAGTATCTGCCAAACACCTAAGTCCTTCCTATTTAACTTTCACAGACTCCAAAAAGAATAGCATTTAACTTTTCAGTTGAATATTCTCTTCTAAATCTCAAACCATGCCTGACAATTCTTTCAGAATTCTAGTTGTTATAGGCCAAAAAAAGGACTTTTCTAAAAATTCTATAGTGTAAATACCCAAGTTCCAATGCCCAGGTATGTTCATTAACACTTCTAGTTGAGTAGTATAGAAGTAGCTATTATGAATGTCTGAGGTCCAGGACCATTATTAGAAATAATAATTAAAAACAACAACAACCCAAAAACCAAAACCAAACAAACAACCCCTCCTCCCAAACTACCAGAATGAACTACTTGATTTGTTACTTCCCTGTGTCATTTTTGATGATTCAAGCAAACATCAGGTGGTTACAGGTTTGCTACCAAGTCAGAACAAAATGTAAGCCAATCTTACATTCTCCTAGAACTGGTGCGAATTAGTATAAAATACCTACATCTAAGACAAGGTAAGATTTACACTTACAGTAGAAATTTCATCTACCACTATGCCAGTCAGAATATAATGACAAGGCTACCATCGTTATTGCATAACGATTAATCATTCATTACATGTATTTAGAAACAATTTTGTCCGTTCCGAATTATATAAGCCTCAAATGTCGTGTACAAGGATTGGAGACCCTTCTAGCCTTGCTGACTCAGAAATGGCACAGTCACTTGAAGACTCAATTTATTTAGGCCTAATACTGAGGTCAGGCTGGCTCCTGTGAAGTACAATGTAGACATACATTTGGAAATCCAAGTTTAGCCATAATCCATAAAGTTTGTGAGTTTTGTAATGAAGCACAGGTCTGAACCAGAAATGACAGTCAAGACAGACCATAACTGTTTTCCTGTATATAGAGAGAATAAACTATATGCATCTTAAGTACTACCAACATCTGGATCTGAGGGTCTATAGACAGTTTAAGCTCTAGGAGGGCCCATTACACAGGGCTGAATCTCAGTCTCTGGAAGAGCTGTAGAGACACAGAGCTTAATTCAGTTGCCTAAATATTACTTTCCAGAGGATTTAGTGCGACTAAGACATTTAGCAAGGAAAGCAGATATGACATTGAAGTGAGCAGAGACCTGCAATTTTCTGTAGCAAGTAGGGTACTCTATTATAAAGTTCATCTGGCACTAGGTGGAATAAACAACAAAGCCATGTCTACACATTTGAATGGAGCCCTAGAAATCAGTACGTAAGCAGCAGCAGGACTGTGATCACAATCACTTTCAATACACTTTCTCAACAGCGTAAGTACACTTGCACAAATGATATAAAAGGTTTTTGTGAATTGGGCCCTCCATTTTCAAAGCTAATCAATTTTTCTGTTTACAAATCCCATTCACTTATTGCCAAGCGAAAAAGAAACACATGCCCTTACATAATTTAACATCTTCATTTGCTTGAGTGAATTATTTAAAAAACAAATTTAATTTCACATTTTATTTTGCCCCAAAATAAATTTTTGAGCACAGTATATCATACAAAGTTCCTTTTGTCAGTGAAAGAACACATCATCTTATTAAATGCCAGAATCTTTCAAAGCACATCTTTCTTCCAACAGAATAACTTTTAATTAACTCAGACATAATGATACATCACCTTACAGATGTAAAATATCCCATCTGTCTGCCTCATTTTTTTCTTCCCCTCATGTTGAAACCTATGAGGCCAAGAACCCCCACATTGCCTGCTGACAAATCGCTTAAATTTCAGCAGATTTTTGTGAAGGTGCTATTCTACCGTTGTACTTCAAATTCCACATCTGTATTTCCTATATTGTAGCCTTTTTACATTTCTTCTCTACAGATTTCTGACTTCTAGTGCATCTGAAGAGTATATCTTGTAATTAGGCCAGAAAAAAGGCACTTTATTTTTAAATTGTATGTCAACACATTCTACAGTCCTACAGACTTTCCATTCTTCACTTACACAAAATAATCCCACTTGCTTTCATGAGAAAATCTTCAGCTACGTACTCCTTTTGTGCTGAGGAACTTGTAATTCCTATTTGCCTCATGCCAACAAGAACATGCAGAGATACTAGCTTATGAAATAAAATAGTATTAATAACCCTATTAATTTATCACCTATCATTAAACACAGACATTCAGACATTTGCATACCTTTCCAACAATCTTATTGCACACAGCAGAATTCCATGACATATGTACTCACAATGTTCATTTGCATGTTATTATTAGAAAAGTCTTCTCTGACTACTGTAGACCATTTGCTTCAGTTGGATATTGAAATTTATATGTTTTTCAAGTTGGGTGTAAAAGGAATGCGTTGTTTCAGTGAAGAATTCAGGATTGCATTTCAGCAACAGTATAATGTTTAGGTAAACTGGACTGTGAGATGAAGTTTATCCATGCTAACCTCCAGTCAGTAAACTTTGTAGTGTTTGTAAGGAAAACAGACACTTGTTCAGTCTTTAACTTAATTTCACATATCCAGAAATGACCTTACAAAAAAGAAACTAAAATTTGAGGGTTGCTGATTCTCTTTGAACTCTAAGAGCTTATATCTGTTAAATGCTTGACAGTTCACTGTTACTCATTCTTGCTCAGGTACATAGCAGTTAGACATAAATAAGGTGTCCATTTCCAAATAAGTCTAGTATCTTTCAGCACTTGCTTACTACTTTATCTAATAGAAGACTTAAACACTATGACTTATGCCATTCCTGCTGGCCAATTCTATTTTTCATTTTCCTTCACAGCCTTTTAGTCATAAAATTTTACCCAAACATTAATTTCTTCTGTCTGTTGTTTTCCTCAGATTTTCTAAATAGTTGCTTTTGTTCTTGGAAGTCAGAGGACAAATGAAGTTATTGCAGGTTGTAACACTAGTGAAAACAGGTAAGATTCAGTTAATTTAAGACGTCTGTTCACTCATTGAGTTCCGTTTGTATTAGGTTAGGAGATATATACACCGTTGGTGTGTGTTTGATTGATTGAATGATCTGGTTTAGATATACACACTGGTGAGATACATTACTGTAGTGACCCCTTACATATATTGGCTATATCTCCATAGAAGACATGGAAGACAAGGATGACTAGTTCAAATGAAAATCTGCCTTTAGTCAGAAGAATCCCATGCAAAGTGTATGCACTGTGCCACATCAGCCTATTTTTCATAGTTTAGAGCAGTATCAAAATATGAACAGAGATAATGCAGACAAGGTGGAATATCAGCAGATATCAGGTGTATCCTTGTAACATTTCAAAATCTGTTTTGTATGTGGCATATTGTACTGAGTTTATAATCCTCTATGAAATACATTCTTTGTCCCTTTTAAAAATACTATAGGCTTTTTCACAGGAGGAGGTACATTATCCCTAATGTCCTCTCTATATAAAGGAATTATACCTTACATTTTTCCTCCTGGAGCATTGAAAGTCCTATGATGGAAGATACTTCCTTTTCTTTATTAGAAAACTGTAGGCAAAATAAAGAAAAAATAAATACACTTTCCACTAAATTTCTAAACTTTTACATAATCTGTCCATCCAAACCAAATGCCATTCTTGCAGAAAATATAGTATAAATTTGGTGCTATTGTACTACTGATATTGTTTCTCTTCTAGGCAGTTATCATCATTTGGAAGTTGCTCTGAAATTTGCTTCTCAAAATGGAAAAGAAAGTACATATTCTGGAGAAAACATCAAAAAGCTAACTCACTACATGCTTAACTTCTGGCAGAGACCATAACCATCTTCTCAGAATGAAAAAGTAAATTATTTTAGTTCATAATGTCAAATAATTGGAAGCAAAATATGCTCAGAACCTTCTGTTTGCATTTTGTCTGACATTTTGGGAATTAAAGGCATCCCTAAAGCATCATCAAAATGGATATATACAAGCTTAATGATTGCTAAAAGAATGATACTCAGGCACTGGAAAAATATAAAAGATTTATCTGTGTTAAGAATTTTTGGCAGACCTTGTAAGAACAGTCTTACATGAAAAAGGTTACTTCGTGGCTAGAAGATAAATGGAATGATTTTTAAACAGTGTGGGAAGAGTCTACAGTGTCTACATAGCTGCTTTGCAAAGGTGATAACATAAGGCATACTAGTATAAAATCAACATTATCTACATTAATAAAAATACAAAAGAATAAGTAAAAGGATATTTTTACTCTTCCATAGGTATAATTTTATCAGCAGCTGTTTGTGTGCTATTGCTCAAGAGAACCCACATATTCAGAGTAGATACTTAAAAAGGAAATACATTGAGGAGGCCTGAGGTGATATGCTTTATCTCATCTATGAATAGAACTTTAGAGAGCAGTGAAAAAAGTTTCTGCAGCAGCAGCATAAAAAGGTGTCTGTTTAGTTTGCCTGCACATCTAACTAGAGGACAAAACCTACATTATATGGAAAATACAACATGTGGCATTTCCTAGAAAGCAATATAACAACTTGGAGAATACATCTGCATGAAATAGAAACTTACTTTACTTCAGTTTGGAGTTGAAAATTCTTGAACATAATATGTTCAAGTTTATGGCTGCCATATGGCTTTCCTGTCATAAATTGCTAGAGTGCATAAGTAAATAAGAATACACAAAACAAATCATACAAATTAAATCATGCAATTCCTAACAGAATATACGAGATCTAGGCTACTGTTGGCAGATCAATGGTCAAGCATATTTAATTTTCAAATTAGCAGAGAATGTTTATATGGATCTTTCTGATAGTTAATCAATTTACAATATGTTTAGTATGCAGCCTTCCTAGCATTAGAATGAGGTACTCTGCAAGCAATCCTTTTCCACTTCTATTTAGTACTTTGGTTTTGTACAAATTGGATGCTTTAGAAACTACTAGAGATGGAATATATATATATTTTTTGGGTTTCCCCCCCCCCCCCCCCCCCCACCAAGAGACTAAGGGATTAAGGGGTCCAAATTTACCAAGTCTTTTAGGGGAGAAAGAGGAAAAACGTGGTATCTACTTTTTCTCAGCTCTTTCAGAAACCCCTTTGGTGACCCATAACAAAGATTTAAATTGGTTGTCTTTCCCAACTTCCTCCTATTCCTTTGCTGTGAAAGACATTTGGAGAAAAGTGAGATTGAGACCAGGGCTGGCATGGAGTGGGAATGAGGAAACATGGGCAGATCTTAAAACCATCACCCATCTCTACAAGCACAGGCATGACCAGGAGTTAATCACAGCAATCTCTAGGTGTTTTAATGAATGACAAATAATCAGACAGATAGTGTGTTAGAGTCATTTAATCTAATATTTTGGAGAATGATGCCTAGAAAGATTATTATCTGCAGTGTGTGGAGGGGGAACACAGTGGAGGGAATGACACTTTTTTTTTTTTTTTCCCCAGAATATGTTCTTGAGTGATACAGAAATGTGTGACTCTGGAGCCAATATAAAGGAATAAGGCAGAAAGGAGAAAAGCAGCAAATAATCACATCCACTTTGTACAGTTATGCAGCTTTGTCGGTAACTCTGTTAGAAATAGTTGGATCGCTTCTTCTGGTAGACTTTTAAAATAAATTTATTTAAATTCCTGTTAACATGATTCAGATGCTTCTGAAAATTAGATTAGGGTAAGAATCATGTTGTCAATATACAAGCAATTATATCTTTAAGTAAAACCTTGTGGTTATACTTTGGAGAACAAACATGAAATTTAGAGATGATGTCAGATAAGAATCAGGGAAGTTCCTCTGTTTCTGTGAATGCTGGTTTGAATTTCCACTTAATTAGTGGATTTTATTACTTTCTTTTTCAAGCTATTTATTATATTCCAAAACTCGTGTAAAATGAGATAGTCCTATGTAACAAGATCACTATGACTGCAATATCAAAGTGCTAAAGGATTTCAGGAAGTATCCAAATTTACTGGCCTTCGTAAGTTTCATTTAACTGGGTGTATTTTCAAATTACGAAATTATCTTTAACAGTATGACAATGTACTAATTTGTTCCTGTGAGTCTTGCCACAGAGAAGTGTAATCTCAAAGCCCTAAGGGAAGTGTTTTCCTGTCCTTTTTCATTTGATAATTTATTTACTGCTCAGTAGAAAACAAAACTCACCTTCCGAATGAAAACTGAGATATGCTTTTCAAAATTATAATTAAAATTTAAAGATTTAACATTAGACTATGAGGAAGAATTGGCATTCTGAAACAAAACCAATCATCTAAGAAACCTCAGAATGTATTGTTTAATAATGGTCAGTCTAGCACACATCAATACAGATAAGTCTTTACTCAATAGTGAATACCAATAATGGTTCTATTAGACTAAGCAAGGTCAATATAATTTGAAGCAAAAGTCAAAGTCAAAATTAAATGTTTCAATATGATCAAACCCAAGAAGACAAGCAAAGGAGCCCAGATAAGAACACGTTTAACAGGAAAAAAAATCCCTCTCCATTGCAATACATTTACTGCCCTTGTGGTATACCATCCAAATGTACATCAAATACAGAATTACTAATTTTCTCACTGACTTTTCAATAGTATCTCAAATTGAATTACTATTGTCTGTTTATGTTTATCTATGTGCTTTTTGTTTTCAGTTATTTCAAAGGTCTATTCATTACTGGGAGCAATTTAGAAGTATTGCAGTATCTTCCATGGACTCTTCTGTGTCTGTATTTTATTTTACTTTTATCACAGCACAGTAATCAGTTATGAAAAGCTGAAGGCTTTTAAAACAACATTATTAAACTTTTATCAATGAAATGCACATTATAAGCGTTGGTATGAATATTAAAAAAAAAGAAAGGATAAAATACAAATATAGTTCATTGTTTCTTGCATAACAGCTAAAAGTGCTTGAAGAGAGAGTAATACTAACATAGAGACACAATCTAGAAGACATCCTGTTTGAAGAATAATGGTAAAACAAAAACTTTGCTTCCTTGTCTAAACTTTCATACAGTACATCCTCCACTAGTTCTGAGATAATCAAAATTATATTTAAAAAATATTAATTTTTATTAACCTGTAGTATTCCTGTACTATAAAGACAAGAGAAACGCCACCCTGCTAGTAAGCAACTTTATCATTTGGGTCAGTTAAACTTAGAAATAATGTATATTCCTTTAACAGGGGCAGCAATTAACCTAAGGAGCAGCCAAGCAAAAGAAGAGCTTGATTTTCCCATTTTCTTCTTCAAGAGAAGACCTTGATATGTGAGGGTGCCCTTCTATGCTGTATTTTCTATAGAAAAAAAAATCCTTCATCTCCCCTCCTGTATTCCTTTTTATCTTTCATCTGTCCACAGCTTTTCACCATCCTTGTGATGCAGCTTGCTGCCACCTCCAATATCAACAGCTGCTGGACCATGTTCTTCACTAAAGAATGACTAAAATTATGCAGATTAGAAAAAAGAGGAAAAGTTATACTGATGTCCATATCTTCTGCCTGGTGCCTGCCAGCAGTAGTGTGCCAGCAGTAGTAGAAACAGTAGGCACTGGCTGAGGTCAACAAGAACTGCTTGTTGGGGGTTCACCCAAATACAAAATTAACTTGTTCTCAACAGGTATACTGTAGTCAAACACATGTTACTGGCAACTGCATCAGTTATGAAGTCAAGCACTTTGAAGCCTATCAATCCATGAAAGCTTTATGGTAACATAGTGTTTGACTGGCAATGCAAGGACAGAAGGAGTTTGTTACCTACTTGTGAAAGTGCAAATAATTAAATATTATTAACTGTTTTTCAGCATGTCCCATTAGACCTTAAACTAATATTTTATCTTTGACGAAGAAAATCTATAGTCCCTATAGTAGAATATTCATGTCACTGGTGCTATATATGTCTCTTTCCAGTAAAATATCCATCACCAGCAGCATTTAGCCTCAGCAGAGAAATCTGAGTTCATTTTCTCATGAACATTATACTCCCCAAGCAGACATGAAATATACAAGGTTTCAGAGTTAAACATGTAAAACCAAAGAATTTTCTTTATTAATTTTCAAAACTAGCAGTTTTCAGAGGGAGGTAAAGTCAGATAAACACAGAGATCTTGAATCCTACTGCCTTCCAGTACTGTACACTCCTTCGTCTCTTCACTGAGGGCTGAATACAAACTAGATGTTGTCTATTTATAGCATTTATCAGCCTAACTGTATCAGTATCTCTTGTAATTTTTCACTGAAAGAGTTACGCATCTGCGTAGGTGCAGTTTGACACCAATATAGCTGATGTCATTGCAATGAACTTGAATCAGCTGTATCAGTCTGAGCATTTTTATAGCAATACCTCTGTGATTACATTAAGGAGGGCAGGGAGTGTGTTGATTTTACCAGCATCACTGCCAACTGTAAAGACAGCCCTTATTTCTCAGTGAAATCCGTTTGTTCAGAATGCAGCATACAGCTGATTTCATGTGCCATAAAATTAAAATTTCTGTTAAAGGAACTATTCAAAGGTGGGAAAAAAAAGGAAAAGGTACAGAAAGAAAGAAAGAAACAAACAAACAAAAACAAAAACAAAACACAAAAAAGAATATTGTAAAAGGCCAAGCAAAATGTGGCAGATGATAGGAAAGGAAATAACACTTCTTTAAAATAGTTTTTAATCGATAGCACCCTTCAAATCAAAAAAGTTAGCTAATAAAGACATTTAAGAAGCTAATGGGGAGTCTTAAATCCTAAGTCTGAAGAGGCAATAACATGATAAGACCTTTTATCTTACCTCAGAAAAATCCCTGCCCAGAGGTGCCTACTTTCTGATTGCCACAGCTGAATCACGTATCTGTTCCCAGAGTGACCTAGACATTTGACCAGACACTGCTCCTCAAAGAGTCAGCCATCTCCTGTTTTGGGGCCAGGACATGTAAGTTCTGCTGCTTGAGCGGTTAGGAGGCCTCATCCGGTGGAGGGTCGGGTCAGTCAGCCCACCCAAACTTGTGGCTATAATTTCATTTTAACGTACTGGGTTTCACAGGTAAAGGAGAATATTTAACTTCTACAGCCATCAAACAAGTAACAAGCATGTGCACAGGACTCCCAGCTACAGGAAGGCCCCATAGGATAAGGTTGAGCACAAGTCACAGTCGAGGTGGATGGGAGGTGAGGAAGGCACTCAGGCTTCTGTGCCTGTAAATCTAGCATCACCTTACCTGTACCTATCCTTCCCCCATTATGTAAGGGCCCATAATCAGCATGTTCATTCAGGAAGAGAGATATCCAAGTTCAACAGGGAGAGCATACTCTGTTCCAGTTCAGGCTGTGCCATCATCTCAGAGATGGAGTGGTTTCCTGTAACATCGGGGTATTTTGTTTCTGCTCTCCGCAACTGAGCCATGTTTATAAAACAGGTCTTCCGGGAGACTGTTGTAAATCTGAAGGATTACCTGATAGCAACATTGCTCCTAATCCCTGAATGAAGTAACAATGTTGCTGTTTTGGGTGGGATTTCAACCAGAGGCCCCATATTGCTGAGCTCTAGGCTAGGTCTGAAATCAACACTGCCACTCTCCACCATTCACACTGAGGCGCCTGACTCTATATAGCTGAAAAATCATACGGACTGTTCTGCTGTTCTGCAGTCCTCATCTGAGGTCTCTGCAGATTTTTAGAAGTGTAAGATCTTTACTGACCCAGCCCTACCTAACCCTAGACGACAGAATTTATCTGAAAATGTGGCAGTTACAAAATATTCTGTATTGTGAAATGTTCCATTTATGATCTGGTTCACGTCTTCCAACAACATGCCTCTGAGCAGGACTTCTTCAGCATTCAGAGAGGATAACGAGGTAATGATAAATTACTGGTTTTGATGTCTATTTGGCTAGCAGCCACTAGCAGCCGTTAGGATCAAGAGAACGACAGATGTCCTTTATAATATATCAGTTACTGAGGGGAATATCCCAGATCTGAAGCAGTGTAGGTCCCTTCAAGAGAAGGACATAAGGGTGGAAATATCGCAGAGTTACAATTAGATTATACAAAATATATATTTCAGATAAATACCTTAGGCATTTCTTTGATTTCTTGGGTCAGTCTGCTAAATTTAGTTATAGAGAGACTGCTGAAATAGATTGAAATAGAATAAGTAGTTTGTTCAGGACAATAAGTAAAGGAGGTTTATTGGTTTTATAGTGTATGTCTAGATTTACAAATTATTTGCTAGAAACAGTGTTGCTATTCTTCCCAGAGATAACCTTTCTCTCTTCTGCTTTTTCTCAGTGATACAGATGCTTTCAGCTGGCAGATATTAAACTAGAAGCAGCTGTATTCTCTCCACAAAATATTTTATTACTGACAACCCACATGTCTGTTGCCTGTCCTTTCTTAAACAGACAACTGCGTGCCATACAGCATTCAGGGTCTTGGGGCACACCGCAGAGACCAAAAAAAAAGAAAAACTGACAGTAAAGACTGGGGTGGATTATGTTGTCATTTTGCCCTGCACCATTACTAGTTGTTTACACAGACAGGCACAGAAACAAAAGACATTTAACATTTAAATTTGTTAAGGTAGCACATTTTCCACATATTGTGCCCTGACCACATGGGGGCTTTGGCCTCCAGAAGGGACTGCACCTTGTCCTTCCTGTCCATTGTCAGACACCAGGGTTTTCCTCTTAGACATTTTCCACAAACCTTTGCTTTCTCACACTCAAGAGTTTAAATTTACCACAAATTTCATGTTACTTTTTCCAAAGATGGATTTAGGTTGTTCTCTTTTGGCAGTTGGAGTGTGTGCAAATCTCAGAATTTCTCATGAAGATGAAAAACAGAGATTTCCCCCCACCCCCCCACCGCAACAGACTAGTTATTAAAAGTATTTGAGTGGGAAATAGGGCAAGAAAAAAAAAAGCAACTTGTAATTTGCCACAACTGACAGTCATAATTTACTCTGGGCTTATACTGAAGTGGAATTCAACAAGTTGATAAAACTTTTGTTTTGAAACACTTCGACCTCACTACAGAGAATGTCAAAGACCACTTAACACTATGTAAGAGATACCTGTGGGTACTGATGTGTCTCTCCACATGGAACAACAGTCTGCAACATTGTGCAAAATTACTAACAACTTGACTCCTGAACATCATACAGATATGTTTGCTTATTTTCAATGGTGTGTTATTCTTTCAGCAAGACTAACACTCTGTATGTAAACAGCAAATTTTATCTTCAGTCTAACAGCCAAATTTCCAAAATTCCAGAGGCACTACAGTTTTTACTTATATATATATGTACAGTTTGTATATGTATATACGTGCACACATACACACACACAATCTGATCAATCATTGGGTTCAAGTCCTGAGTAAAAAAGTATAACATGTCTCCACCACCTTGGAGATGATACTTCTCTGGTACACTGTCAGATATCTTTTCCTGTTTTATATAGTGTATGACTCGAGATGGACATTTTCTCTCATGCAGGTTTCTGTTGGTGTAAACCACAATGTTTGCAAGCTACACTTAACCGACGTCCATTTAAACAATTCAGAGAAGTTGATATCTCACCCCTTCGTGCTTCCTTTTTGTCATTTCTGTGAAGACTAAATTTAACATTCTTTAGTGGTCTGGTCAATTTACTGGAAGGACAGATTTTGCCATTCTTTCCCATGGTGGCCTATAGGGAGACTGAAAATTGAACACATTTTGTCTCCTAAGTTCCAAACAATTCCCACTCTAACCAATTATAGATGCAGTTCATCATGCCTAATTTTCAGTTGTCCAAAAGTTAGATGTCTTAGTATTAGCCATCTGACACAGCCTTTATATTCAATGTGCAGAAATGTGTGAACTTCAGGAGAATGATTAATCTCATTCTAAAGTAGGTATAAAAAATTGAACAAATGATTCAGCTGAAAAGTTTCCTGTTCCTTTCCATTAACTCTGATGATTAGCTGAGATTCAAACATTTAAGAACTGCTGAACCTTTGAATTCACCTGGATGAATTCCAGCTACGGTGTTCATTGTGTTTTGGTTTTGGTTTGTTGTTTTGGTTTTTTTTTTCCCTACACCCAGTCCCCAAACATAAACATGAGCTTTTCAACATAAACAAAGACATCACAATCTGGATGTCACCTTAAACACTGAGAAACAGAAATACTGAAAAATAAAATGTATATTATGAGAGATTTCACAGAAAAAATGTGAACACTGAAAATTGTCAATAGGGACGTGAATTGGAATTTCAAAATTATTTTCTCCTTTACTATTAAAAAGAGGTGCATGTTTGTCCTATTTTTCCTCTGCCTCTATGGATAATCTGTAAAAGTGCATGTTTGTCTTCCTTGTTATTCAAAAATAAAAAGTTCAGGTCTTACTAAGACTTTAGGCATATTGTTTAACTGTAATTGTAATTGTACAAAGTATTGTACAATTTGGCTCACAACTGAAAAATTTGTAAATGGAGAAGTTAGAAGGCCATGTGTCAAATACACTGAGTGACAGAAATGTTAATGAGAGAAAATCTATGTACTTTGGTAGTACTATATTTGAAAATTTAGATGTGTACTAATAAGCATACAAGAAAAATCAGTTATTTACAGTCCTATTATATTATAGAAGAAAATGCATTGGAAACACTTAACAAAGAGACTATTTCATGATGTTTCCTCCATTATATTATAGCATTTGCCAAAAATATCAAGACTCAAATGCTAATATATATGTAACATCCTGATGCATGATTGTTCAGTTTGCCAGCTCTTCCAACATCTTTGCAGAAATAACTATCATCGCATTTTTTCCTATTCTCCTCACTAAACAAATTTGTTGCACCAAATCCCAGACCCACTGACAGAGCCCAGAGACAAAGCTCTCATCAAGGATCTCACTTTAGCCTCCTGTTACATACCCCAAAGAAAGGTGATCTCCAACTTGAGTCAAAATTATAAAAGGATCTTTATGTAATTATAATACAAGCAGTAATGTTAAACAGGTGATATCCATACAAGAGGAAATAGGAATTTGATTAATTCCCCCACTGCAGTGATGAGGTTGAAGCAAGAAAATGATTTCTTTCCTTCTGACTTTCTACTTCGCCTCACTAGGTCACATAAGGGAAAGTGAAACCACCAGTGGCAAATAAAAATGTCTGCTCTGCAAACAAAAATACAGACAATATTACTTAATGGAAATGATAGGGAGTTTGGTTTGTTTAAAGTTTTTTTCTAATATCTCTCTGTATTGACAATAATATAAGATATCACATTTAGAATTACAGCTTTAGAAATTTTCTCATGATCTAAATCTTCCTGCCATAGGTAGCTTGAGGCATTATTACAGAGTCAGGGAATTTCATTTATATAAGTTCCATTAAGTTCTTTTCAAAATATAGCAAGATCCATTGTTCCAAGACAGCAATTTAAATTACTGAGAAGTGGAAAGCAAGAGCTCTGAGAGCTCTTTCTCTTTGAAGTGTCAGAAAGACATTTTTCTTTCTTCTTTTTTTTTTTTTCTTTTTTTCCTGTTTTTTCCTTTTTTTTTTTTTCTTTCTTTTTTTCTTTTTTTTTCTTTTCTGGATGGGAACTGGAGTTAAATGTTGTTGATGGATGCTCAGTAACAATCAAAGCCGACACTTTGGCACTGATTTCCAGTATGGTTTTACTCTACCTGTCTTATTTTGATAGTAATCAAAAGAATTCATGTAAAAAATGAAAAGAATCCACATTCACAGGCAGAAACAAAGATAAAACAATGCAAGATAAGTTTCTGTGCTGTGTCCATATCACAGGAATCTGTTCGTTTATTACTCTTTTTTGCAGGTTGTGGTTCATTCTCCTGCTGTCACTGTGAACATGACATTTTCACCATTATTTCATTATCAGATTTAAAACCTACCCTCTGTAAGTGTTAACTTCATGAAAAACTTTTTGAATCATGCCACAGAAAGAAGTAGTAGCACACTACATGTGAAGTTGCAAAAATTTATCAAATGGAAATATCAATGTAGTTATATCCAGGAAAAATATTTTGAGGACTTCCATGAAAAAAAAAAATCACTGAGTCTGTTTTATACTAATTCACTTTCAGTCAAAGAGTTAAATTGGTCTTAAAGTAAATAAGAGGTACTTACTCTTAACTAAAACATGAGTATCTTTACTATGTTTTGCATGTGTGGGGAAAAAAACAAGTTATAGTCCAAACAAACAATAGTTTATATGTGTCTATTGGACTAGGATCCATTTGTTTTTTATGAAGGACCAAGATCCTTCTTTGCTTTAGAGCAAGTGTTCTCAGCAGAGACCAAATCTCACACAACCGCAATGAAAATAGAGATTAATAGGTTAAAAGCTGTAAGTCCAGTCATCTGGTATTGAAAAATATGGACAAGTTACTCCATTAGAGTTACAAAAAGATACTGATATGGATCGATCTAATCCTTAAAACTATGTGAACATTAACAGGCACTGGAAGTATATCGACAAAACGAGTTGTATCAGTAAGTCAATTTGATCTTTAATGTCTATTTCTGTATAATACTTCAGAAATGTTTGCTCCTTTAAAGTTGGCATGCTTTTCAAAGGACTATTAGTAAAGTTGCTATGCAACCTTCACCCTTCTCTGGAGAACAAAACAGCTCATACAGTTTCACAGGTGTGCCACCCTATTCCTGGACTGAAATGTCAGATCTTCTGGGACAGCACACCCCATGGTTCGAGACAAGCAGTAATTTAAATTTAGATCATGTCAACAGGAAAAGCTTCTTGTCACGGTGCAGTCTGTTAGTTGAAGTGAAATGATAGAAGACTCATTGTTAAATAGATAAAAAACTCAACTTTAAAACATTTGATGAGTGTAAATGTCTCAATAGGGTGAAAACCCCTTGTAATTAATAAAGTCTTTCTTTCCATCTCTAGACTGTCTGAAGCCATGCCTTGAATACTTTCACAGTATCTTATTATCAGAGGGATTCAAGACAGATTACAGGACAGATTCAAAATCAAGCCTTCTGGAAACGTATTATATCAGTTAAGACACTACAGTTCTTGTAACGGAAATCTCAATTGAAATTTAATTTAATCCAATGTTTGTTTTTAATATTTGGTTTGTACAATATTAGAATTCAGTCAAAATTATATTTCTGTATCTGGGGTTGCAATAAAGCAAGCACAAAACATTCTCCTGCTGTTCTACTGTGAATATAACTAGCCAAAATTACAGAAAATAGTTTCAAAATAAGGTTGGAAGATGCACTGAAGGATCATTTACTCTATCTACTTACACACTTTTACTTATACTTTAACTTCTCCTCTGTGAGGGTGGTGGGACAATGGAACAGGTTGCCCAGAGGAGTTGTGAGTGTCCCCTCCCTGGCAGTGTTCCAGGCCAGGTTGTTCGGGGCTTTGAGCAACCTGGTCTAGTGGAAGGTGTCCCTGCCCATGGCAGGGGGGGTGGAACTACATGATCTTTCAGGTCCCTTCCAACTCAAACCATTTTATGATTCTATGATTCTAACATTTCAATCAAGATGTCTACAAGGTACCATGTTTGGATAAGGACCAGATATTTTTCTATGTTCAAGAAGAGACTTTTGGTTACGGGCCTCTCTATTCTAGCATTTCTTTTACCTGACACTTAAGTGAAAATGCAAAGATTGTTTCTTCTAATAAATTGTTATGTTATGGTCCGTTTAAAGGAGTCCAACCATGATCACTCTGGATACCAAGTAAAATTGACAAGAAGATGATTTCTAAGAAGTGGTTTAGTGCAAACTAAATTGTTTTCCAGTGTCATTGCAATATCATTAATGTGTTTTTTTTCCCTCCTCTGTAAGTCTTCATGCTTTTCCTAAAAATATATATATTCTATTCATATGAATATAACTAGTCCCTTGACCATGTGAAATATTACTGCAATAGGAAAACTATAGATAATATTTGTAGCTTTCCATAAACTTTTATACCTTAGGAACTAAACTTATGCTTTAAAATTGACTTTATTTTAAACCAGACAATGATGACAAGCCAGATGTTGAGACATGAAACCAATTGTTCCAACAACAAAATGCCCTACTTTAACTATTAGGATTTCAGATTAGTATGTCTTTTTATTAGAGGAAAAATGATTACTTCCCTGTACCACATTTTACAAGTCAAAAAGAGAACACTAGAATTACTCTTTCAGGTAGGGTATTATGTAGGAAATTTCCATTAAAAAACAAAAAAGAGGCCATCAAAGGTAGTTTAATTTTCTATAATAAGAGCTGTGGATGCTTACAGCTAGATTATTGCTTTCTTCAAACACAGATTCATTCCTCAGCACTTCTTGTCATCAGCATTCCAATCTGCAGGCCTCCGGCTGCAACCACACACACAGGCACACATTCTGGTGCGGAGGAGCTGATTGTATAGCCTCAAGTGTGTGAATAAAGGCTTATTACAAAGCAAATGTGTAAGGGTCTTCTACAGTGTCACTCCCCTCAAGCAAGCAAGGCGGGAAATTGATCATGATTCTGAAAAGTAATTAAGTTTGAAAGGAAAAGTAAATCCTATTTATCTAAAGCAAGCTCTGGTTTAACTAAAGTCAGAATCTCAAGCCCTAAAAATGCCTTCCTGAGGAAAAATTATAAAATAAAGCAGTTATGAAGGGTGAGACAAAATAGATGTAAATAGAAGGCATGTAAATTCGTGTTATGCAAACAAGGCTTTACATTAAATACACCAGACATCCTAACTTTTGTACAATAAGAACATGAAAAATCTACAGCACTGACAGAAATACATTATGACATGTATTTGATGACTGTGAAAGATCAGTAGCTCACTTACTATAGTGAAATCTGGGAACAAGGCCAAATATCTTTAAAAAACACAATTAAAATACTTCAGTTATTTTATAACGTAAAATGATAGCATGCTCTAAATATTGGGCTTTCCAATTGTAGACACTTTAGTGGTAAACACTCAGAACATTTAACTTCTGCTCTTAAGAATACCACTGGGTTTTTTCTGCTTTTAAAAAGTACCACATAAAGAATATCTAATAGGGTAAGCACTGTCTAGAGGAAGGCTTGATTTCATTTATCTTCACATGTCTAAAAATTTTCACTGATTTCATATAATGTAGCTGAAATTTGTTGTCCTCCTAATTCAATGGCTGCGATTCCTTACAGATAGGATTTTATTTGTAGCATAGCTCAGTTTGTGAGTCTCATAATTAGATCATCTAATACCTTTTGTACAGCTCACAGTTTTGAAGTATTAAAATACAAGTTTATCAAGTCATGAAATACAAAACTCTTAGACACTTTTAGGAGTCACATAACAGAGAAATCAAGAAACTAATGTCTGTGGGCAGTTATTGCTTTACGAGGTCATACAATATGTAAAAGACGACCAGGGAGAGAGAGTATTTTACAAAATTGCTATGCATTCACTAGGTTTGCTGCTCTGTCTAGAAGAAAGCAATGCCTGAAGTAGCCAGTAACAGTCACTGGAGAAAGCAGAAGTGAGAACAGCTCTAAACAGGGCGTCCAGCCAATGTCATGAGGTGCAGCTCTCCCACCCTGCAGTTATCGTCTTGCACTATGACTCATCCTGCTCTGAAGTAATCTAATAAAGATATGATTCAGGGCAGTGTGATAGGAATCATGATTGATTTTGCATGCACAGGTTTCTGACATGTACAAATGGAGAGGACTGTTTCATAGATAATGATTTGATGCCTACAGAAAGCCAAAGACATAATTCATAACACAAGCCACTTTTCTTTGCAGGAGAGAATATTTTACATAATGTAAAAGCCACGTGGAAAACACTATTTATCTTGTAATAAACTTTAATTAAATAAAATATTAACTCTAAACTAGAGAAATAACGAATGTGTAAATGTTTTCTGTAAGTTGTTTTCTTGACTATTGGAATGAATTATTTTCAGCCATATCTTTTATGACTATTCACTTGCTTGGATTTAATTAGCAGTTTTATGAAGAAAAACACAAATTTTCAGCTTATGACTTGAAATATTCCAATACTGAATAACCAGCTAGGTTTTCTGAGTTCCAGCAGTCTAGCTATTTGGAAAAGATCCATCAAATTACAGTAAAAAAAACATATCACTTTACCTCATAGCATGCTTGAAAGTAATGCAATTCAACTGCCACAGTGCAAACAAAAAAATAAAGATCTGAAATTTGTTTTCTTTCTTTATTTGTCTTTTAGCAACTCTGTGTTTAGAAACTACTGATATGCTTAAGGGAGTCATGAACTTTTGATAGACAGCCACAAACATAAAAATCATTGGATAAACTTGACAGTCATTAAAAAATGTATGACCAACACTATCACAAAAGAAAAAAAACACAACTTTATCTTCTTCCATGCTTATAAATGAGCAGTCTAGTGCGTAGTCAATACTAGAAATCAGGAAGGTTTTTCATATGGAATCTCTTCCTTTCCCAATTTTACTCTTCTCTGTCCTCCACAGACAATCATAACAAAACACCAGAAAACTTCAGATGAACCAAGTATTCCAAAATGTTCATGAATTTATGTCAAATTTATTAAACTATTTCAAGAACAATTTAAATAATTTAACATTTGTCATATGATATATTTTTTTGAAACTCACTTTAATTTTAATTATGTTTTGGATCAAATTAAGGTTTTATGCAAAATGAAATGCAATTTCATTGCTTCTTATTAAAGTATCATATAATATATATACACTACAATATACATATAATGTGTATATATATGCATGTGTATGTGTGTGTATAAAGGATAAAACATAAATATTTCACTGCTTTTCTTCCATCTTTTCAGAACAGTAGAAAAAGCAAAGGATCCCAGAACAGTTTGTCCACTCCCCTCAACACTATACCTCACGGTGGTTCTCCACCCATTTACTGTGTCTCTTCAGGCATGTGTACATTTCTTACTAGAAAGATCAGTACTAGAAACTCCTCCAAATCTTTCCTGAAGAATTTCTAATTCTCTCTTCTTTCACCCAGCTGCTTAATTTTTGTCTTAATAGCTAATGTAAATCAATCAGCATGAAAAAATAGCTAGATTAACTTCAGTGAATTAAAAAAAAAAAAAAAAAAAAGATACAGTAAGGATAGATTTTACAGTTATCAGAAGTCACATAGGCACTGGCATAAAGTCTACAGAATGTGAAATCATAGTTTAGTTATTGCACATAGCCACCTTTCTAGCTTTTATTCCAAACTGTCAGCATCCATTACAGCTCCAATTCATTTATTAGAGCACCTTTCTTTCTGTCTGTCTGTAATAATTTATAAAGCAAAGCAAACACCTATTGCATTTACCACTGCTGCTGAGAACTTGAAGGAAACTCTTTTTCATAGATATTAGCCAAACTTATTCCCTTAGCATGTAGTTATACTGTGAACCACATCTACATTTAGATCACTGGCCAACACATACGCTCATATATCTTACTCTAAATTAATTAAATTGTTGTAAAACTACATAGACTAGCTGTGTTCTCATACACTTTAACCTAATTCTGTACTTATTTCTCTCTGAAACTGTAATGTCAGATTAAGTTAAATCACCTAACATTCTAAGTAAATGTTTTGCAACCTACAGGGTAGTCTAAGAAATTGTGTTCCACACTATTCATTCCCATTTCTCTGTTCAACTACTCTAAGTGATTTTATTTCCATTATTTCTTTTCAAATCTAATTCATTTAATGTTTTCCAAAAGTTTTTTTTCTCTCTCTTTTTATCCTGAAAATCCAGATGGTTTTTGTCAGTTTGTCACTGTCTAAATTATAGGCCTTATCCACATCTTTTTTTATCGACATCCGTGTCTATGATATTGGTAGTTGTACACATACAGAATTTTGCAATACCAAACAAGAGGAAATTGTCCACTCTGCTATCTTGAGTCTTCTTGATGAGACAGTGGAGACATTCAGGAATGCATTCCTGCCTGACCCAAGAATGGCCCATGTCAATGGACTCTGAACTATAGCAAGGAAAGAAATACCATCAGCAAGATGGTATTTCACTTGATGAAGTGAAACCCACAGACTGCACCATTTCTGCACCTAAAACTGGCTACAGTGAAAGAAGTCTAAGGACTGCTAGGTATCATATCTATCATTTTATTCATCACCTTTCTCAGAACTTTTGAGAAAGCTGAAGAGTTGACATTACATCTCAAGAGTGTTAGATTTTAGTCAAGGCACTGACATAGTTACTACCTTAAAAGAAGTCAACAAAAATTGTGAAGAGGTGAATAGTTATGCAACAGTGAAAACTTAACACATTCTTTTTTTTTGTTACCATGGAAATCTTCACTTCCTGTCCACTAATATTTTTTTCTTGTCCTCTCTTCTGAACATCTACATATTTTAAAGGAGCTTTGGGGATGGAGATTGCCAGCCCTTGAGCTCCTCCAGGGGACTTTGCGCAAGCCAAGATGCTCCACAGTTTTGAATATCTTGATGCACATTGTGCTAGTGAGGATTTTAATTAAACTCAGTGGCAGATAGTCTGAAGGAGCTGAGCTTGAAATGTGTTGTGTACAAAGGAACAGCATTGAAAGAGTAGATGGATAATTATACTGAAATCAGGACGCATTTCAGGCTCCCATGTAATTGTCTAGGTCATCAAAACAGTCCCTCAGGAACAGGAAATCCTTGTAATTCAGACAGATTTATATATTTTAAACATATAATATCCAACTAGAACAATATTATATGTGTCTAGTATAATTTTAAACTATGTATTTATCCCACAAAGCATTTCTTAAAATACAAACTCCTGAAAAAGTAACCCCATCTCCCTCTGCTTCCAGAAGTATCTAAAAGCCTACCCCACCTCACATCTGCATAACAAGTGCTGGTCTTTTTTAAAGTTGATCTTCCTGTTTCTGGAAAAAGAAGCAGAAAAGAAAGGTAAGAAGCCAAGACTTCTACAGATAACTCCACACTGATGTCAAAGAAGGAAATATTAGGAAGACCTTTGTCATCATTGTGTCATGATCTCATAAAAAATCCAAGAGAATAATAATGAGCCAGCTTTGACACTGTAAAAATGGATATTAAAGAAGCTGTTATGTACTTCATTAGATGTAAATACTAATTGTTTTAGGAATATTCTCCTTAGGCCGAATGCAGCGAAATAGCTTCAGAACTTCAATTAGGACTGAATCCTGAAAAGAAAACCCTTCTGTCAAGTTCAGATTGGAATTTCTGTTAAGTATGATATTTACTATTGCATCACCTGCAACTTCTTGCTGAAAAACAAAGCAATGAAAATCTTCAAAAATATTTTAGTTTTTCCCTTCTTTACACCAAAATGCCTTTCAACTTACAAAAATACCTGCCTGCTCATCGATTCTGGATCACTTTACAGTGAAGCTAAGGTAGACAGATACAATATTCATTTTATATCAGACTGCCACAGTCATCACTTGGATGGTGACTGTGATGGTAATCACCACAGTGGACACCACCTATGTCACTGGTTACATTCCTGCTTGTTCCCCTGCAAAGCATCCACACACCTTTACCACCATTTCGAACACCACCACTATCTAGTGCATCTAGACTGTACTCATGAAGCTGAAGCCAAAGATGGTGGGCTGTAGCTTTTTATGATGCAGCATCATCAGCTTTTTCTCTAAAAAGTTGGATCCTGCTACCCTGAATACACTACAGCCCTTTCACAGAACAGCTTTCTGAAAGGAGGCAGGAGAAGGCAGAAAACGCTGTTCCACACATTCAACCACACTGCTCTACACTTCCCTGCTTCATATTTCTTTTCTGTTTCTCCAACACAGTGATTTTAATGAAAATTAATTTTAAAAAACCAAAACACAAAAATATGTGCTTCCTCTTTGTTGCCCAGTCTTTCTGCTCTTCCCCTGCACTGTTTCTTTTGGTTCCCTTGCCATCTGCTCTTCATGTCCTGGAGAGCTAGAACACTTTCCTTCCCAAACCTGGTTCTTAAATATGCCTTGAAATGTTACTCTATCATTCCCTTTTTATTAAGTCCCTCTCCATCCAAGGATCCTGCAAGCAGTGGTGACCTTCTCATCAGCCTGCTGGCCCTGTACCAGGCATTGGAGGCCTGACCAAGAGGATGTCTGTGGCCATAATGTTTGTTTCCATTCCCTTGTCTTGCATCTCTGGGCAGAGCTCTGTTAGGCAATGTCTGTTGGCTTCTTGGATGCTTTGAGGAAACAGTAAAATTGATTGCTGGGTGTCCCTGCACTCACATTTCCCTATTTTGTTCCATTTTTGTCCTTTGAATCTCATACTCCTTTGCCTTTTTAATTTATTGGCACATGTAGCCAACTGATTCTTCCCTGTTTCTTCTCTGTAACCTTCTCCCATCCCTTCCTTGAGACGGCTTGAAGATTTTGTTTCACTGCTGTTTAAGCTGAATCTGATAGACTGTGGCTGTAAGAGAAGCTGTTTAAGGAAAGCATGAAAGCCTGGACACTTCCTGACATACTTTCTGTACCTATTCCCCCATCATCCATAACTGTTGCAGTAAGGATGCTGGAGGATACATCCCTGCCTCTTCTTTTCAGTATATTTTCATGGACCTGCTGTCCAATACTTTATCTACTTCCTTTTTGCAGGTGTCCATATCATATGCAGTCTGAAACTCCCATGGCAAAAGATTCCAAAAGCTCACTACCAGCAAGCAGAAGTATGCTCTTTTATCTGTTTTAAATTAAACTCCTAAAGTTTTCTTTAAGTGCCACCTAGTTTTATTACTGCAGGCTCTCGTACCAAAATTCTTCTTTCCCCTTTTGTGCCACCTTAACCTTGCTCCTAGCTGGAGAGTTCCTGACATTTTATTCTCTTCTCATAAGCCAGCTGGTCCATGGTCCATCACTTCCTTCATTTTAATTGTCCCTTTGTCTTCTCCATTTCCCCTCCTTGAGATACAGAGACCGGAATGCCCCACCATGATATAAGCACAGCAAAGTCTTGTGTGGCAAACTGTCACTCTCTGTCCTGTTCCCAGTAGCCTTCATGATGATGTTACACTCTGCTGAGTTTATTTCAGACAATTCTCAGTCCAAGATCTGTTTCTTGACTTAAGTGCTACTTCCAAGTTCAGTACTGGAGAAAAGTAACATACAGTGGAAAGCTAAATTACTTTCTCTCTGTTGCAGTAGTTGAACCAGACTTATATTTCAAAGTGTTTCTCTTCTGTTGCAATCATTAGGCATTAGATCAGCTCTTTTTTTCTCTCCAGCTTTCTCTGTAATCTGTTTACTGACTTATCTCTCTTGATATAAGGAATAAGCAAGCAGTTCTAGAAAGCTATGGTTTCATGGTCATCCTTGGAAACTTGATTTACCAAGGCATGACTCACTGCCTGCACAGCTGAGACCCTGACTTAGAACTAGCTATGCTCACCGTTGGTAGCTGCAAAGGGCAAAACATCACAAATCTAAACCAAATAGATAACATAGTATCACAGCTACACAAAAGTGTATTTAAAGAGAATATGTAACATTTAAAATATTATTTGAAATCCCACTCCAAATATAGCAAACTTCAGAACACTGCTTACAAACATGCTTTCAGAAAATCCTACTGAACGTGCTCTAACTGAAAGTTTTTTAAGCTTTCATCCACATCTAAAGCTGAGGAAAAAAATTAAATGCCTGAGATTTCTCCTTGTCTCATGAGAACCGTACCCTCTGACTAATAGCTCTTCTGGTATCATAATGAAGCCTTTCCTCATTGGGACTATTTTAAACTATTTTTATTGTTTTCTGCTATGCACATTATGTTGGCTAGGTAACTCCCTAGCCAGTTCATGTTCTCATTCAAAGTGACAGCCTACCAGTAAATAAAAATTTTCAATTACCAAATGAGACCTGAAACTGCAGCCCTATCATTCAGACATCATTTAAAAAAAATGATAGTGGGAAAGCAGGAAATAACACTGATTTGGGATTAATTTTTGAGTAGCATTCACTAATTAACTATTCCAAACACATTAAGAGCCTGAGGGAATCTTCCATTTCTCAGTGGTGGAGAGGCAGTTAGTCAAAACTTTTTATTTATAACAGTCACAAGAGTATTCAAACCAGGAACTCTGTGCCTGCTAGCAAGGGAATTAAGTAGCACCTGAAGTCACACTTCTATATCATGTCTTACAATAGTATTCTACATGATATACACATTCAACTAATTTTTTTTAAGGGAAAAAACCCTCCAGTTTTATGAATTTTCCTTTATTATGGACCAAGCTCCCTATAGGTTTTTCATACATACATAAACAAAGCTCACCAGACCTAATTTCTCTAAACTGCTCAAATTAAGATGATCTCTATTAAACATAATGATCTCAAAGTTAAGTGAGGGAGGTGTAGATGGCTAACATAAATACTCTCACATTTTTAATGTTTCCTTCACATTCATGCTTCAGCTTTTCCCTTCTTCTGTGACTGAAGTTCAAAGGTTCTTCTGTCTGTACCACATAACCTTCTCCTATTCCCAGCCTACTAGCTTGCATATAAATACAATGGTCCAAGCTCTTCCTGTCTCCTCAGTCCTTGCATAACTGCACACCTAGACTTTAACCTTTGCATTACTTTTATAGCAACCTCTTCATTTTTTTATTTAATATTCTCAGTATCAACCTATAATTTCCTTGATGGTCTCTAGAATTTGTGTTCTGAACATCTGTAAGTTAGTAGACTATGAATGACTAGGAAAAGTTAATTCAAATCATTGAAACTCCAAGTTTAGCATCTTATTTCTTCTCAAATGAACTTTGAATTATAAGAAAAGGAAATAACCAGAAAATGTGTTGTGGTTTTCCCACTACAGTAGTTGGAGCTCAAGTTACTTTGATATGCAAGTTGTGTTTGGAGACTGCCATCAGATATCCAGCTTTAATTTACCCTTTCAAAAACTGTCAGTCACATAGTTAAGATCATGTCTCCTTAATACACCCAATAGTTTTAATACTGGAGTAATTTTACCCATTAATTTGGAAACAAATTTTTATTCAAAAGTAGATGAGGAAACTTGGGCTGTACACTGCCTCAGCTACTTGGCACTCATCTAAATTAGGCAATAGCACACCTGCAAGCCAAGACAACATCAATACTGACAGGCAGCAACAGTCTGAAAAGCAAATACAAGAGCAGTCTACATAAAGTACAGCAGTCAGTCTCTTCAGCTACTTTCTATTAAAAAAAAAAAAAAAAAAAAAAGAGAGATAAAACCTAATTTTTAGCTGGAAAGGTGTCAGCTCACACATTGCTTCTGTGCTGCATGACCTTATAAATGTTTGAAAACTATCTGCTTCCTCTTTATGGTAGCTAACCAAAATTTACCACTTTTATGTCCAAAGGTAGATTATTAACATACTGCCAGGAAAGCAGAGGAGAAAAAAAGTGTGTATCTTCCAGACGACTCATTCATTCAAGAAATTTATAGGCTTATTTTTTTCTTTTTTTAAGTTTCTTAAGTGTTCCAACTTCCATCGCTTTCCCTCTCAAACAAATGGTATGAATTTTAAGCAGCAAATAGGTAGCAACAGCTTTATAGGATGATGGCTGTTAAATCTTGTTTTGAGAAGGGAAAAATTCAGAACCAAGTTTGGTGAAATGTCTGCCTTCATGGTGCTCAGATGTCCTTGTTGTGGACTGAGGCAAACATTCTTTTATTTTTGTTCCAAACTCTGTTGATTCTTCTCTGCATTCCTCTGTTTCCCAGTTCTGAGAATAATGAGCAACACCCACTGGTGGTAGCAAGGCTGCAGCAACCTAACAGTGATATCTTGCCAACACCAGCTGTGCTTCAGTATTTATTTATTAAGATCACACTATTTACACAGGACAAACTTGCTGAGATAGCAAAGGGATGAATACGGTTGCAGCAGCTGAATTTCAGCTTGACTTTTGAAAGGAAATAAAACCATACTGGGTAACATTTATTTCTAAGAAGCGGAAATCCAAGCCTCAAATTCCACTTTCAAATTATGTTTTGCTGGCTCTTGAGTTTAGTCTATAGGTGATGGAGGTGAATCTTGTACTACAATGTGTAGCAGGATGAAACCTTTGTGCACTGCCTTTAAACAGCTAGAGAAATTGGACATGCAGGATAAGGATGCAGCAGTGCGGCAGGCATCCCATCCGCATTGCTAAGGGCAAGTTGTGGCTGGGCAAGCAAGAGGCTGGCTTTGTAAATCATGATACACTTGAATTTTCACATCTGCTTGTCAGAACTGTTGAGCAACATGAAAACTAATGTTAGCAAGTCTACTGCTTTCTAGTTCATCAACATTAGTCAGCTCTATGACTTAATGTGTGTGTGCTTTACAGTAGAGTGAATGTTAGTGTAATTTAAAGGGCTAGACCTTCCTTTAGGATGTCTTTGTAAGGAGGACTGCTAAAGGAGAGCACAAGTTTAAATTAGAAGATGCTGTATATTTGGAAGATTTCTGGCTGCTTTATCTCTTTTATTTAGAAAACTGTGTGTGTTTTCTCTTCCTCTACCCTGATTTGATTGTTATTGCATATGAACCAGTAGTGATTTCCAGCACCCTTATTTCTAGGAATTAAGTGACTACCACTGAAATATAAGCCTAAAATGATTATCTAAGTATTCAGGAAATATGTGGAACTAGGTCCCTTAATCATTTTAAAAGTAATGCCTGCGAAGGAAAAAGGTGAATCCATGAAATATTTTTCTAGAAAGAGGTGTAAGCCAAAAAAGAGGTGTCTTTGGAGAAGTCTTAAGATTTTAACTTGAAAAATGAACCCACTCTTTTTTTATTCAGACTTGTATTATTTTGTAGCCTTTAATTGGTTAAATCAGGAAAATCTTCCGTGTTATTCTGGGGATAGTTTTAAAGGCAATTAATGCCACAGAAGAATCCATAGTGAGAAAATAAAAAGGAAAATTCTTCAGCTGTGAAGGCAGGAGTCATCAATACGACCTTACTTCTGCCAACCTTCATGACATTGGTACTTGCTACTGTTGAAATACAATAGTTTTCCCCTTTACTCTTAGATACCTAGGCGTCAGGCAGCAGTGAGGCTTCACTGCTTATCAAGGGAAGGGGAGCTGAGGGCGACCCCAGCGCACACTGTGCCCTTAGCAGTGGGGCACCATTCCACAAGATCTGAGCACGGCAGGCACAGCCAGGTGCTGGTATCATGGTCCATCAGCAGTAAGCCATTAACCAGGACCAGAGAACTCAATGAAGAGCAGCAGGAGACAGGGCTGGAGACAAGACTACAGCATATGTTCCATAGGTCCGCCCAGGAGCTGGAAAGAGAGCTGGAGACCCTTACAGCGTAACTTAGGCAGGGATTGGGGGTCCCGAGCTGAGCTGAAATGGGGCTCCTGGACCCATGGGCGCGGGATCCTAAGTGGGGCTGGTCAGGGCCATTCAGACCTATTCGTACTCTCAGGGCTCTGACATGGGACCATCCTGAAATATGCTATATTGTGTCTGTCACTCAGTTGAAAAGCAGTCCTGGGGAGCGGTATGTAAAAAGTTGAGGTTGAAGAGCGTTTATAGAATTCGATCCCGCACCAGGACTGTGGACTTCTCATCGCCTTGCTGAAAGAAAATATAGAGTGAAGGCAAAACTTTGCCTAAAAAAGTAATGCATGATCAGGTAATAAATGCCTAAATAGAAGCATAATTTGAATATTTTGCTTTGACCTTTTCTAATTTTTGAGTGCTGAGTCATACAAACTGAAAGATTTATAAATACATTTATGT
This sequence comes from Athene noctua, assembly GCF_965140245.1. Taxonomy (NCBI): domain Eukaryota; kingdom Metazoa; phylum Chordata; class Aves; order Strigiformes; family Strigidae; genus Athene; species Athene noctua. The sequence goes on along the minus strand of NC_134037.1, from coordinate 67,876,287 downwards.
GAGATTGGTATGACAGGCATGCCAGGAAGTCAAAAGCGTGCAGAAAATGGTTTTGTCTCACTTCCAGTTAACAATGGTTCATCTTTGTGTAACTATTTTGCATGCATATTTAAAACATCTCAGGATATATTATTTTTTCCAAAGTGGGCAGCTTCTCTGATTTTAATCAGTGTTGAGTGATTAGCATTCTTGAAGATATACGTGAGAAACATTCTTAAGTACAGTTCACCTGACCTCTCCAGCTATGTTAAGCATGATGTTATTTTTTATGAGCCATGAATACAGAATCACTGACTGCTAGGAGGTAGCTATAAAATCTAGAGTACATGATCAAAAGTAGTTATCCTTAGTAACTGTTTTCTGGTCTGCATAAAATAAATTGACCTTATATCCTTTTATCATTAGTGAGCATCAATACCACAATAAACATCACTGGGGGAATGTCAGGCACTTTTCATTCTAACAACAGCTTCAATATTGAGGCCAAATGATGGCATGAAATGCTGACCTGTCTCCTTTCCTACAGGTCGCAAAGATTATGACTGGAGGGTCAGGTAAAATGCAAATGCTTTCTGCTAGTGGGAGGGTTCACATATCTGTTTTTTTGACTAAGCTTTTTATAAACAGTTACAAAAGTGCTAATTTTGTAAGAAAAGATGGATCCTCTCTCGACTTATTTCAACTTACACCTCACATGGCCTGGATACCTGTACAAGACAACACTCCCAACTTTTCTCAATTAAAATAAAAAGTCTTCTTTCCAAGCTGTTTTACTGAGGTTAGTTCCTACCTTGGGAATCAAAAACCTGTGAGCAATGTATATATTAATATATAGAGATATAATGTAGCGATGTTAAAATATAGAATAATATATATTATTGATATTTTCCACATAACAATATTTTGTTGTTGTATGGACATCAATTCCCTAGCCAAGACTGGATTATTAAAAAGGACTTATCATATGGAAGTTCCTTGAGGTTTACATAAAATAATTTAGGACATTTATCTTTTGCTTTTTCTGACAAGATATTAGTATTATAAATGTATTTTTGCAGATTCCAGAGTTAAACGATTTGCTCAAACCACCAAGAAAGTCAGTTGCCAGTCTGGGAGAAGAGCAGGGGCTCCTTGTTCCTGCCTAGAACCTAAGACCATTTGAAACACTCCTGGAGTGTCTACACAGAGCTAGAGGGCATGACACAGGACTTGGGGATGATCCACACCTTCTGAAGCAACAGGTGGAGGCTTCATGGCCTAACCTAGTGCTTCTAAAATAACACTGAACTCTATGCTTAGGCAATGGAAGTAAGACTTATTTTGAGATCAGGACATCTCAGTGTAGTTGTCTGCATTCAAGTGAGGCATCCATTTAGGTCAGGACTGATTTGAATCACTGTGCTCTAAAATGATCAACTCTCCCTTGACTACAAAAAGAATTAAGACACATGCACAGACAAACACCTACAAATAGATACATACGTGAGAAAACAAGTAGTCACTTATCTTTTGTGTGAATACCTTTGACTGGATCTGAAACTCAGATTAGATATCATAATATCTGTGGCTCCTCCTTTGCATGAACACATGTGCAAATCATCCCGACACAACAGCTGTCTAAAGAATAGGGAAGGAAGGAGATTTTAAGTAGAAAATAAGTTATCAAATGGTTAAGTTACAGAATATTATAAAACTTTAAAAGAATACACCACATTTGATATGTGTTTCTACATGTGTATTACTTAGTGTTGAATGAGCAGTGTGCATATTTAAGAAAGCATGACCTTCAAAAAGAAGAAAGTAGCTGTGGGAACACTGTACCAAATGTGCCTGTCCTTTTATGAAATACGGTTAGTTATAGAATCATAGAAAAATAAGATTGGTAGGGACCTTAAAGATAACGTAGTTCCAAACCCCAAGCCATAGGCAGGGACACCTTCCACTAGACCAGGTTTCTCAAAGCCCCGTCCAACTTGGCCTGGAACACTTCCATGGAGGGGGCAGCTACCACTTCTCTGGGCAACCTGTTCCAGTGTCTCACCACCCTTACAGGAAGGAATTTTATCCTGATATCTAATCTAAATCTACTTTATTTCTGTTTAAAACCCTTACCCCTCATCCTATTGCTACACTCCCGCATAAAAAGTCCCCCCCTATCTTCCCTGTAGGCCCCCTTTAAGTAGTGGAAAGCCACTATAAAGTCTCCCCCAAACCTTCTCTTCTCCAGGCTGAAGAACACCAACTCTCGGCCTGTCCTCATAGGGGAGATGCTCCAGCCCCCACTGATCAGCTTTGTGGCCTTCTTCTGGACTCACTCCAACAGGTCCATGTCCTTCTTATGTTGGGGGCCCCAGGGCCAGACACAGTAATTCACATGGGGTCTCCTGAGAGCAGAGGGAAAGAATCACCTCCCTCAACCTGCCGGCCACAATTCTCTTGATGCAGCCCAGGATACACTTGGCTTTCTGCTCTGTGAGTACATGTGGCTGGCTCATAATCAGTTTTCCATCCACTAATACCCCCAAGTCCTCCACAAGGCTGCTCTCACTCCACTCATCTCCCAGCCTGTATTTGTGCTTGGGATTGCCCTGACCCATGTGCAGGACCTTGCACTTGGCCTTGCTGAACTTCATGAGGTTTGCAGGGTCCCACCTCTCAAGCCTGCCCAGGTCCCTCTGGATGGCACATCCCTTCCCTCCAGCGTGTTGACCACACCACACAGCTTGGTGTTGGCAAACCTACTGAGGGTGCACTCAATCCCACTGTCCATGTCACCAACAAAGATGGTAAACAGTGCCAGTTCTAGTGCCAGATTAGTACTGTCCACTCGGATGTCAAACCATTGACTGCAACTCTTTAAGTGTGAACATCCAGCCAATTCCTTTATCCACCGAGTGGTCCATTCATCAAATCCATGTCCTTCCAATTTAGAGACAAGGATGTTGTGCAGGACAGTGCCAAAGGCTTTGCACAAATTCAGGCAGATGATGTCAGTTGCTCCAGGTAGATGACATCATTTACTCCAGGTAATTGATGTCAGTTATCCATTACTCAAGAGAAAAAGAAAAAATAAGTCAATATTATTATAAATCAGCTTTTACATATAACAAATAAATATATACATTCAAACAATTTTCCTAACACTATTGTTACCTCTGGATTCATCTATTTTTCTTTTCATGTATACATACAGCTTGATATTATTTATCCATCTATAAATAATTTTATTTAAATGATACAACGTTTTCTTTTTGTGGCATAAGCACAAAAGCAAACTGTTTTACAAAATTATTTTTAGAAAATGTTGTATGGGGAATAGAGTATAAATATGTAACTGAAATTACCAGAATGAAAATTTTCTTAACTTTAAATGTAAAAGAACACACATACACCAAGCCTCAATATAATTACACCAAGCTTCGATATTTACTTTTGAAAAAAGACACTCCTGACTAAGAGTCAATAAAACATAGAGAAAGTCATTGTAGAACCCTAACTTTAGTGTACTTTTGTGCCTTCTATGGTAGTGCATGCATTAGCTGAGTAAAAGACAATGCACGAGGTTTTTTAAAATTTATTTTAAAAAATAATATTAACCTAAATATGAAATAATTCTTACTCTTAGCAAGAATCCAACAACATTAAATGAATAGCCATAATCTCATAAAGTTTCTAGGATGTTAATCAACCCTCAAGCAAAATTTTTCTTTTTGACATTGAGGAGGTCATAAAATCGCTCAAATATTTTCTTAATTAAAAGTCGTATGCAAAACATCTGTCTTAGTACATGTTTACTTCTGCAATAGTGTGCTCATGTTAGATGTTGTTATTGAAGACCTTGCAGACCTTAATAAGGACAAAACAGAGGAACAGATTTGTTATATAAGCTAAGAGACATGTTTAGAAATTGCACTAGAAGTTGACAGTATTTAAAGAGAGAAGACATTTAATGAAAATCCTATAGAAAATCTAAAAAAATAATTCCTAGAACACTTCAGAAAACTTTTTATTAGTGAAATATCTTTAAGTCCAGTTATTCAACTGCCATTTGTTAATATCTGCACTGTGTTTCTAAGTACACCAGGCTGTGATACTGGAGACATAAGATGCAACTTTTTTTCAAAGAGTAGAAATGTAGCATATCTAAAGGGTCTGGAATGACAACTACAAACAATCAGTGACATCATTTCTAAGAGATGATCTTTTTCATTCTGCTGTCAGGTAGTGAAACAATATGTTATTTTTATTAGAGTAGGATTAAGCCAACTGCATTTCAAAGTCATAAATCAATTTTCACAGTGTTTTAACCTATGGGATTTCAAATGAGTGACAATTAATAATGAAAGAAATGAATGCTGGCTGCAAGGAGGTTTTCTGTTTCAATGAAAGCTATGTACAGGTAATTGACTTGAAAGCCAGAAGTGAAGGCTTAAAGACTAGATTATATGAATTGTGGGTTTTTCCCTTTTTTTCTTCCCTTCTTCTTAAGAATGACAAATAGTTATTGTTCCACCTATGCCTATATTCATGCAAACAGAAAAATAAAAGAACAACTTGCATTTGTAACAACCGAATGGGAAGTATCAGTCTTAAAACAATGATCTTCTGTCAGTGTTGGAAATGGCACTAGATGAAGGGAAAAGACAAAAGCAAAAAAACAAACATGGGGAGAAATAAAAGCAAGGTTCACTCTATTCAAGGTTCAGTCATATCAGAAACTAAGCTTCAAGCTTAGTGAACATAGCAGGTTTTTGCTTTGACTCAGTAAGCATGAAACCACTTCAAAACCACAGTGCCTTTATTCTACTTTGACTACATTAAATTAATGTAGTCTGGTTATGCTTCTCACATACATAAACTGTGATTACAGAATAGATAAACGTAATTTTACTTAGCCACAGAGTAAGATTTCTTATTTTAAAATATATACAAGTAATACAACATGGAAAATAAATTGGATAACTTTTAAAGTAATTATGCATTTCACTGATGCAGTTAATTTAAACTTAATAAAACAATAACAGTATGATATGTATTAATTAACATATCACTTTTTGTGTTTCTGTAAGTGTATACAAATTAAGAAAAGTTGACACAACAGGCATTAAATAACACAAATAATTAATATACCTTTATGAGATTGAAATAGAAAATCCAACAAGCACTCAGCAGATACTAGGTGAAATACTGACCTTTGCAAATAAATTTGAGATTTGTCATGGCCTCTGGTGGTGTAAGAGCAAGTCATCCTTTAGCAAATTGTTTTAATATTAATATTTTAAAATATTATTAATGATAATTTTAAATGCCATTATTTCCATCAGCATCTCTCAATAAACTCTCAAATAAGCCATATAATAAGCGTAAAACCTTGTTTTTATAGATAAGATTATAACTTATTCTGCAAATGTGAAATCAAATGAGAAAAAAACCACTTTGCTATCATAATTCCCACAGTGTGCCAACTATAAGCTTTCACACACTTCTATAGTACTGTGGAATTTAGAATCTGCAATATTAGGAAACAATCAGTCTCCACACTATGTCTCAGTATCATATGTCTTTATGCATTTTCTCTTGTATACATTGTATTTTAAGGTTAAAATTACAGCTAGTTATGTTTCATTATTGCTGTAGTGTTGAATGCAAACAATTCATTAAAAAACAAATAAGAATAAATATGAAAAGGCTGCTTTTTAATTCTGGGATCTCCATCACCTTATAGGTAAAAATCCATCTTGTTAGGCCAGGTCTTTGATTTGTTGTATGTCTGTCTGACATATATCCGCATTTGATGGTTACTTTACCAGTCAAATACAAAAATCCACTACACAATCAAGTCTGAGGTTGAATAACCAGTCACCATGACCTTAGTAACCTTAAATGAGGTAGACTCAAATATTTAAGTGCTGTCTCATCACTCAAATTCTGCCTCAGCTACTGATGCACTCACCTGTGGAGTGGGATGTGGGTTTTGGTCCATTTCAATTCAGTGAGTGCTCCAGGCACACCCCATTACTGTTAGCTGTTGCACCTTCAGCTTATCCTACCGTGGCTATCCTTTGAAAAGAGCAGCTTCCACAACATTTTGTGAGGGTTCTCAATATATGTGCTACTGCCATAGGTTATATGTCCTCATAGATTTTCTCTCCAGTAGTTGACCTCCTCTTAAATAGCAATGTGCCAGTGTGCTTCTGACATCCATGTTTCTTGTATATTTAAGAAATCTTTTTTTTCCAGAATTTAAAGATGAAAAAGACATTAATACCTCCATAGAATGTGTGTGGAAGTAGATCCAAATATCTCCAATAACAGATCAATAATAGTCAACAGACACTGATAGAAAAGGGAGGATGAAGTGGAAGTCTCATAAAAACTGATAGTGGTTACTTTAGCTGTTACCGAATAAAATCTGTGTTGGATGTTGTATGCAATTAGATATGGACTTGTTTTTAAGATGATGGATATCTTTCTCAAGAGTGATAGGAATATATCATCATTGTTTCTATTGTTAAAAACAGCAACAAAACATTTATCTCATAATTTAACAGATCAAAATAATTACAGATACATAGATCTTGCCAAGTGCTGAAGTACTGGAAGTACTTCCCTTATGCAGAAAAAACATGAGCAGTTTTATCCTACACGTGCCTTCATAAAGTACACAGATTCCAATTTTGACAACACAAATATACATATACTCATATTTGTTAATCAATTACACATCCACTTTAGAATTTAGATTAAGGAATAGAATTTTTTTGTATTTGAAATACTTTAAGCTTCTATAAAAAACTATTTGCATCTGTCTAATGCACTTCAAATATTCATTGTACGTTTTCATTCATTAATTTTTGACACCTTTTACCACCTTAACAATGTTATTAGCCTTTTTACTTGAAGTGAATGCTCTTCAGAGCATAATAAATTATTCTTTAAATATCTGATACTGGATAGAGATGGGCAACATACCAACAAAAATGTAAGTTTGATAGTAAAATTCAATGAAATCTCTACTAACAGCCAGGTATTAAAGATTAAAATACTCAGTATTTCTGTTTTTACAATATTTTCCACATTTTACATTTTAGTTACATGAGAATTTAGTTGGCTAAAATGAGATGGATGGGCACAGAATTAAAGAACAATTGGCTATTAACAATGTCTCTTCATCTTATTCCACCACCCATTACACAAAAAAATCCAATTTACAAAAATCTTAAAACTAGACATTTAGGGTAAGACTGTAAAATAAAAGATAAATGGAGAAATCAGTTCTTTTGAACTCATAAGTGTAAAGACATTGCAAGTATTATTTCGTAGTTTCCCTACTGTTAATAGAAAAAATATAAGATATCATGGAGCACACAAGGAGAATATTGGTATTGAGTTATATTGAGCTGAAAGGTTAGACTCAGTTAACATAAAACAAATTTATTGTATTTAAAACAGCCTATTAGGACTAAAGGGGATTTAATTGTATCTTTGCTACCCAGTAGCTACCTTTTAGGCAGTGGCTGATCAGCCCCAAGATACCTCTACATGGCGAATAGCTGCTTCAGAGGAGTTACTTGGTGGACATTAAAATCTTGTTGTGAATTTCACTGCAAATCCAAGAACTGAACATAACAGTGAAACTACATGGCATGGGTCAAGCAGTGTGGTGTCTGATCTGTCTGCAGATTTTTCTGTGTGTGAGGCCAAACCTAAGTTTAAGCAGAGAAAAGCAAATGTGTTTCATGAAACAAAGCAAAATCAGACAATACTTCCACAAGGTTTTATTTTCTAACCAAATGGAAAGGAATTGAAGACAGAGTAAGGACAGTTTTGTGAGTGATGAGAAAGGCCTGAAGAGCTGCATTCTTTATCTCTTTTACATTCCCTCTGTGGTGACAAGTAAACTACTGCCACTGGTTTTTCCCAGGTGCACTCCAGTTGCACACTTCTTAGTTTTCCTAGTCCCAGTTTGAAAAAAAACACAGATACTGTCTACCAATAGATGGTCTACCTACTGATAGTGTAGATATTTCTCTCTGAGTTGGTTATCTACACTCCCTTTGGAGTCAATTAAAAGAAAATCTCCCAGGTTTGTCTGAACCTGAGGTATATCTCTAAAATGAACTAGATGAATTGGCTGAACCAGCTCTCTTTTTATGAAATAAGAACAATGCTGCCACTGCTCAAGAGTGTTAATAAAGACATCGGGTGTGACACAAAGTGTATACTATCACGTAATTTCTGTATGAAATATTTAATATGTTGATTTCAAACATTTAAAAAACAGATAAAAACCATTTAATATACCAGATGAGAGTTTGTAAATAAGCTAATTCCAGCAAGTATATCCCTAGTTTTACTTTGAACAGTACATTTTGGGGAAAACTTTACTAAATTCCATAGGGGACAGACATTACTTTTTTTTTTTTTTTTAATAACTGATCCCCTCTCTGATTATTCGGGCTTCACAGGGATAAGATGTACCACAAAGTAATTTGCAAGGAATTAAATGCATTATTCTTTCCATAGTAATCACCTCTACAAACCACAGTATAAATAAGTGCAACTTGAATGGCAACTTAATTTATATACAATGCTAGATTTCAAATTTTGATTTGTTCCTGAAGTCTTCTCTGCTTCAGCTTTTGATCTTCCTATAATCTCGATACTCTCAGTTAGAGAAGGATGAACTTTAGCTGTTGCTAAAAATAAAGTATATAAAAAAACTGTTTCAGCTGACAATACTCAAGATTCCTTGTATTCCTAGAACAAAGAGTATGAGTGCACTGGGGACCACTTAAAGGTCATTTTTTTTAGTATCAAATAATGTTAGAACTAAGAAAATAAACAGAACGTTCTTGACTGAAATGAGTCAGACCATTTTCAAGTATACAGGATAAGCCATTAAGATCAGATTTTGGCACACTATCAATCAAAAGAATAATGACTTTCACCAAAAAGGAGATGATTTAATTGCCTAACCTGCATTATCCTGCATAATAACACTGTAAGCCTTCTTAGTGCACTCTTCCCTTAAAGTATTTTTATCCATTGTGTCAAATTCTACTATTCTTTTCAGCCGCACCACAATGGTTTAGGCAACAGGGCTTCACTAACCTGACTAAGAGTGCAATCTAACCTAATTTTGTGCCCTGGTATAATAGGCTCAGAGGCTGATCCTGAAAAGACTAATGCCTGTCTTAACTTTCTGTGCTGCAACCAGCTCCATTGGCATCAATGAAACTCCTCAGAGTGTACAAAGAGTATACACATCCATTAATCTTTGCAGAACTAGAGGGCTAAACTCTGTGTGAATGAAACAGGACAGGACTGCATGCTATAAAGCAACATTTTACAGTGGAGAACACTATGACATGGCAAGCACAGCTGTATGATTCTTCTGAATATTTTTCTGAATTTTTTGAAGTTAAGTTTTAATTATTTTGTGGTGCAGAATATATCTGCAAAAGCTACATGTTTCTTATGTGATGTAATAAAGAAATGTGCAATTTTGTATATATTTTCTCTATCAATCCCTTTTTCTTAAGAATGGAATGGAACATTGCAAAAAATTAAACTTTTCCTCAAGCATTATTTTCAGTTGTTTCAGACTGAAGTATGAACACTATCTATAAATAAATATATGGTAGTTTACAGCAAAATTTCTACAGGTGGAAGCAGGTTTTATTAGATAGTTTTTCATTGTCTGTTATTTCCAACTATAGGCAAATCAAGATAAAATTGTGATCCTGAAAAATTATTGTATATATCTTAAGTTTGGAAATCAACAGATAGATATATATGTACTTCAGCTTGACCTTAAATTCTAAGGAACTGGAGACTGAACAAGTATTGAGGTTTTCTTTGCACTGAAATCTTGTCACTAATGAAGATTTGAAAGAAGAGGTGAATCTGTCATTTATAACATGCATTTTTCTCTGAGCAGCAACATAACGGAATTTCATATGAGCACAGAGACAAATAGTCGGTTCCAGTCTATTCCACACTGAGGCTAACATGCTTCATTTGTCTTCGGCTAGTGTTTCAAGACCTATTCCTTGCATATAACTGTCCTACACAACTTCTTTTCCCCTAGACGCTGCTAAAGAAGCTTTTCCAGCTGATGGCTTAAGGCTGTTGTATTATCTGAGAGGTTGTCTATCTTGTTCTTGACACAATAGAGCATATATGGATTACAACATAAAACAAAGTTAATTATATTAGATGAGTACAAAGCAAAGGCTATTTCAAATACATCATGTTATTGGATAGATGACCAGTGGATTTTCTTGATCTTTGGTTAACATATATCAAAGTAGAACAAGTGAAGATTTCATACTACCAGAACTTTATTTAAGGAACAATAGGAGGATTAATTGATTAATTTAAGATAACTGATTAATATTCAATAGTAAACTCACATATGCCTGTACTTAACATTTTGCTCCTAGCTTCCATGAGGTTAATAAAGTCTGTAGGGCTAAGCACTGTTCATATATATTTTATGGATGAAGTGCAGCAGAACAAATCATCTCTAACTTCTCTGAAAATATACATGGAAGAAGCAAAGTTACACATCAATATCTGAAACTAATAAGAAGATGAACACTGGGGTACCTGAACTGTACTCAAGTAAAGCTAAAGGGAGCTTAAAGAAGCTAAACAAGAAGAAAATTGCATTTGTTTGTTTGTTTTCTCAGGAATTGCTTTTATAGGACTGGGTTCAAGAGAAGTCTCAGGAAGAAAATTGTTATGAGCAGCCTTGCCTCGAGATGAGAGGTGGGTGTCTGGCTTACACTGTAAACAAGGGGTCCTTGCTTTTCCCAAGGAAAGGATACACCAGCACAGCCAGCTTCAGTTGCTGAAGAGAATTCTTAATGTAGGATTCTCCGTAAAATCCTTCTTTGCTTTGAATAGTCTACACTGTAAGGAAAAGAGCAACTGTCAGTTTTATTGTATGATTCATTGTTGATGCATATTTTCAGCTGTTTCAGTACATTACTGCCTGCACCAAGTGGAGTTCTAACAGAAAATTCCAGAACACCACAGACGTGGAAAGTAAATTAGAGAAATAACATAGCTTCATTTAAATATATATTTAAAAGCTTATACTTGCCTTTCATGCCATAGAATATTAGGGCTGAGCTGAAAAGTGTTATTTTAATAACAACTGAGGTGGTCTAGCTAAATGTGTTGCACTCAGATTACGTTAAATGTTAGATACCTAACATTAGGTACCTAACATTGCGTACCTGCTCTTGGTATCTACAGGTGTAAAACACAGACAAGAGATTCAAGAGTAACTGTGCTTCTTGTCTTCATTTTCTTTATTCGCTTCTCATTATTTGCACTGCATTTACACATTGGTTATATTAAAAATGTAAAACTTTTTGGTTTTCCCTCAGACTGTCATAAGCACTAATGTTTATAAAGATATTAAAAAGTGTCTTGCATAGAGGACTTGACATGTAAAGTATTACTGATTTTGAGAATATTTCTTATGAATGGGTAAATTATAACTCATACATAACATACAGATAGCTGTTTAACAGAACACTTCTGTTCTGAAAATTTTGAAATGTCAGAAAAGTGTCTCATGGTGGTCTTGGTGTTCAAACTTTTTAGACTACTGCTCAAAGTATTCGTATTTCTTTAGCTGCCCTCTTTTAAAGAAATCTTATAACACAAATCCACTCCACAAATGCCACTTTTAATGACTCTACTAAAATTTGAAGTTAGCCCTCCATCATATCCAATAAAAATGGTTTCTGTAATATACAAGTTTTCTGATAACCATGACATATAAATTGCCTGCAGAGGGAACTCAGAAGAGTATATCTTGAATTCAGCTCATCTGTCAAAAGCTTAAAGATAATTTCTGACCACAGTGTTATAGGAACAGTTTTGAAAATCCTGCTTTGGACGGTTAGTAAGCGACAACTATTGAACAGATAAAAGCACCAACTTGGAAAATGAGAACTCCTTTAAATTTCACTTAATGGAGCCTATTTCTGAGCAGTTACACACCATGAAGTTTTGATTTTACTATTTAAAAACCTTAAGATTAAAAAGACAGCAAGAGAAGGGTTAGGACTGAGACAGCGAGATTATCTTTTCAGATAATACAGAAACATGGCAGTAACAGCAACCCCATAGATTATTTGCAGAGTGTTCCATGAAATGATGAACCCAGTGGGTAACCTCAATAAAATATTCTGAAGGTAGACTATACAGCACAGAAGAATTGAATACATTTATAAATATTTAAGGAATTCTGAATAGAAGTTGCCATTTTATTAAGAAGAAAGAGGAGGAAATAGCTAGATCACTAAAACAGACACATATACATCTAGTTAAGACTTGCTAAAGGTTAACTAACTGCTGTTGAGAAGAGACTAATTTCCCCCAATAGACAAACACTTGCACACAAGCCCCCTGGATAACCATGAATAAGACTTGACGTGATTACTGTGTATAGCAGTACGGAATGAAGTGTCCAGATGATGCAGTAAGAGTTTAGTGCATTGAGGCACACTACTACATAAGCTGTTGACAGCTCCAGGCTTCCACCTGTGCTTGCGGGACTGGACACAGTCCTGGATGCACTGGGGTTTATATCTGATTAAGCTACAAATGCTTATTTAGAGCCAAATTAAGGAAGGCTGTGCCCAGCTACAATAACTTTTTTATCTCCTCTGACCCTGTCCACCTGATATCACACTTTCCCTGTTAGGGCTTTTCAGAGGAAAGCTTCTGTTTAGCTGTTGAATATTCTGGAGCGTCTTCTCTTCCTGACCCACCTTCATCTTTTCCAAGGATTTCCTTCAGAAACTGACTATTAAAAATATTGCTTTTCATACACTCATATGTAAGAGACTGCTGGAAAGTGCCAACTCCAAAACCTGAACTCATGACCATAGACATACACATACACAGAATCATCTAGGTTGGAAAGGACCCTGGAGATCATCTAGTCCAACCGTTCTCCTAGCACAGTTCCCACCTACAGCATATCCTTAAGCTCTAAATCGACCCTACTCCTGAACACCTCCAGGGATTGGGACTCCACCACCTCCCTGGGCAGCCCATTCCAACACCTAACAACCCCTTCTGTAAAGAAATGCTTCCTAATATCCAGTCTAAACCTTCCCTGGTGCAACTTGAAGCCATTACGTCTTGTCCTGTCTCTTTCTACTAGGCTAAAGAGGCTCATCCCCAGCTCTCTGCAACCTCCTTTCAAGTAGTTGTAGAGGGCGATGAGGTCTCCCCTCAGCCTCCTCTTCTCCAGACTAAACAATCCCAGTTCCCTCAGCCGCTCCTCATAGGACATGTGTTCCGGACCCTTGACCAGCTTTGTTGCCCTTCTCTGGACATGTCTGAGTAACTCAATGTCCTTTTTGTAGTGAGGGGCCCAAAACTGAACACAGGAATCGAGGGGCGGCCTCACCAGTGCCAAATACAGGGGTAAGATCCCTTCCCTGTCCCTGCTGGCCACGCTATTGCTGACACAAGCCAGGATGCCATTGGCCTTCTGGGCCACCTGGGCACACTGCTGGCTCCTGTTCAGCCGGCTGTCAATCAGCACCCCCAGGTCCCTCTCTGACTGGCAGCTCTCCAGCCACTCCTCCCCAAGCCTGTAGCGCTGCTGGGGGTTGTTGTGGCCCAAGGGCAGCCCCCAGCATTTGGCCTTATGGAAACTCCTCCGGTTGGCCTCAGCCCATGGCTCCAGCCTGTCCAGGTCTCTCTGCAGAGCCTCCCTACCCTCGAGCAGATCAACACTCCCACCCAACTGGGTGTCATCTGCAAACTGACTGAGGGTGCACTCGATCCCCTCGTCTAGATCATCAATAATATGTTAAACAGGAGTGGGCCCAAAACCGAGCCCTGGGGGACACCACTCGTGACCGGCCACCAACTGGATTTAACTCCGTTTACCACAGCTCTCTGGGCCCGGTCGTCCAGCCAGTTTTTTACCCAGCAAAGTGTGCAATTGTCCAAACCTCGAGCAGCCATTTTTGCCAGGAGAATGCTGTGGGAAACAGTGTCAAAGGCCTTGCTAAAGCCAAGGCAGCCAACATCCACAGCCTTTCCCTCATCCAATAAGCAGGTCATCCTGTCGTAGAAGGAGATCAGGTTTGTCATATATACATGTATACATATATACATACTTATACACATACTCATTGATAATGCTGTCAATGAAAGATGAGAAAGCATAAATCAATGAATTTGAGGACAATCAAGACTCATTGATTTAAAAACTGAAAAGGAACTGTTGGGACTATTTATTATGACTTTCTATTTAGTTCCTCATAAAGAAGATTCCTGAATTAATTTCTCTTTTAAATTCAACAGCAGCCTATATTTAAAAAAAAAAAAAAAAATCCTCTCAGCCTTCATATAAACATTTTCAGTGATGGAGATAATCTGTCTCAGGCCATGACAAATTGTTCTACTGGTTAATTATTTTTGCTGCAGAAAATGTTTGCCTTGCTTCTTGTTTCCAGCTCACTGGATCTTGTTATATTGTTGTTTTTCCTTATATGCATATATAAAATAGGATTGCTCTTAACTTTTTGCTAAAATTATTCTTTGGCAATTTTTCTCGAAAAAATAAATAATTTTTTAAAAATAGGTCTTCTGGCTTTACTTAGATAAATTTCATAGTGCTTTTCTAAATTCTATCGAATACCTCAATACATTTCCTTTATTAATATAAGGCAGGAATACAGAATTCCAGAAGCATTTTTGCCATTATCAAGATCAGAAGGAATATAGTCTCTGTCTTCTACTCTCATCTTTATACATATAAGGATTACATTAGTCCTTTTGGTCCCATGATGGTGCCATCACTTTTTCAGTTATTATTTCCCGGAATGAAGTTCTTGTTGAAGAAGCATGGACTTCATCTGCTGTTGCTACATATAGGACCTTATATGAATAAAATGTATGGTTTTTACCAGGGTAACAAACTGATCTAGATTACAACTACTGACAGCTTCTTATGTGTTTTTATCGGTTGCACCTGTACTGGCAGTAATTCAATATCCATTTCCTACTTTCTTCATATAAAAGAACACAGGGCCATGAATCATTTCCTGTGGGAGCTATCAAAATGCAATCACTTGATTATGGTTTTCTGTTTATAATTGTAGTTTTAAAAGAATTATTTTTAATCAATTTGTACACTGAAACCCCCATTTTTATTTTCTCAAAGTTATTTTTTAATAAATGTTATTATTGTATTGAAAAAAAATTAAAACATGAAAAAGACAAAAACAGAAGGTATCTAGAAAGAAACAAGGATGCATTAGTTTCTCAAAGTGTCTTGTGATTTTTATACCAAACTCATAATGTGTATGTGGAAGAGGGAGGGAAGATACCAAGGCTAAGTTTCAGTTGTACAATAATTGCATCTTTGTAGTATTTGTTCAGTAAATAGAAATTAGAGGTATATTTTAGTTTTCAAATGAAGAAGGCAAGATTGATACAAAAATGGAAATAAGCCAAATAAGCCACGATCTGTAGTTTAAGGCTCTATGACTTTTTTTTTTTTTCATTCTTTGTAAGAGTTTTAAAAGAGAATTTCTAAATAGTTCAGAAATTACTTCCAGAAATTCTGAATAAACTCTTTGAGAATTGGAAAAGGGAGTTATTTCCCACTAGGACTGTCCTTCTCTCTGTTTTACAGAGAGAAGTAATACAGAGAAATGATGAAGAAATTATTTGTTTAAATCATCCTCACTTACAGCATTAGAACTGATTTTATTATTTTGGGTGTATTCAGCCATAGCCATCAATTTAGAACTGATTTACCATCCTACTGCTTTTAATATTAGCCTCCAGCTTTTAAAAATGTCTAAAAGCCCAGGACAGAAATCCAAAAATCCTTGAGAAACGTCAATTACACTTCTGCAGAGCAACTATATACTGCACAAGTATTGCAACTGACAAATATAGATGAATGGGTTTGATGAATCATGGACATTAATGTTTTGGTCATTAAATGATGACAGGCATAAATTCTACAAATATGTATTTGATATGTTAGGTAATCTTGAGTAGAGATAATAAAAATTTTAATAAAATATGTAGTTTGGTGTTAGGTTGAATATCAAGGTCAGCACATGTCTTCTGATTATTGTTCAGAATACACTTCCACATTGAAAAAATATAGAACAAACCGGTTTTTCTGCATAGTCACAGAGAACTTGTGCTACTATTTTTTATGAAATGCTGGAACACTACCGTCCCCCGATTTACAACTACAACAATAGAATGCATTGTTTCCATAGAAACCAAAGAATTTCAAATGAGGGGGAAAAGTAGGCTGCAGCATAATTCTGCCCCTTCTTACAAACAGATAATGTAATAAGCAGACATGCAGGATGAACAGAATGCTTGATCTCCTCTGCTCTCCTCCCATTTTTGGGAAGTCTTACAGAGTGCATGAATGACAGTCATAAGAGCATCCCGCACAAAAAGAAAAGAAAAACTGATGGTGCCATGCACTGTCATATACTTCCTATATATGCATTTGCATTATGTTAAGAACAAACAGAAAAAGCAATTAAAATAAATAAATCAATACCTTTATTTATAAATTACTAAGAAGTCTTCCTTGCAGTGCCTGTTACAGTTTAGCAGTTTGCACTTCATTTGATATGACAAATCCTTGGCAATATTACTGAAGTCTGAAGCCTTTCAACATGCTTTGACTGCCAGTGTATATGCTTTTAGAGATGTAACATTTGTATGATCAAACTCCAAAAAGTCCTTGAAATTATTAGCTTCAAATTAGTGTTATACTGCTATGTGGGAAACAAAAATGAAGAACAAAAATCTAACCACTTCTTTGAGTGCCAGTACATCTTATTCACTGGGAAAAACTCCCATTTTTTTGCTAATCTATTATTTTAAAAAATGTTGATTTTTTTTTTTTTTTAAGTCACCAGGGGATACTTTAAATAAAGCAACATCTATAATTTCATATTTGAATATATACCACAGAATTCACGGACCAACTCCAGCACAGTAACCCTAAAAAATGAAAAGAAATGATTTGCAGAAAGAACATTTTTTATGACTGTGAAGAACCTAAGGTAGTAAGAAACTAAATATTTGCATTCTGTTACTGTTCTAAAAAGTCATGTTTCTAACCATCGTCTGCTAATTAGGATAGTAAAACCTGTGCCAGTCTGCAGTTGTCATTTCTGAAGTTAAAGAGCTCTCTGAGTTTTTAGTAACGAATGGGGTATTTCAGGTTCCCATAAATTATAGGACCTTTTTGGTAAGAAGCTTTAGGCATTTGTTTGTATGTCTTTAAATTGCTCCAATTAGAATGTCATTGTTTTATTCCAATAGATAAATAACTTTAATTAGACAACTGCATATGTACTCCTAACTATTTGGACCTTCAAAGCATACAGATCAGAAGTGAGGAAAAAAATATCCAGTGCTTTTTGTCCCTTTTGTGGAGTCCCTAATTCTTGTCAGCATCATCCTTCATAAAGAATTTATATTTATCTGCAGTAAGTACAAAGCAGTAGCGTTTAAACAATTTCCTGAAGCTAATGCCATGCTGTAAAACCTTAGCAGCATCTCAAGCCGCCTACAGACTGGTCTATCAGGCCACTGAGCTGTTGAATTACTGTGATTACTAGTATTATTTGACTTAGTATCCATGTCTTCTGTCAACAGAAAGGAAGATTAAGAAAACAGAAATGCATAGACAAATTTTCTATAGTTCGTCTGAGTTGATAGTAAAAACTTCAGAAAGAGTGTTACTTCTTGTGTAGTGTAGAAAAACAGCACTGATTTTCCCATATGTTTTGAAGACCTATATTTCAGTAGAGGGTTTCTTAACGTTCCTAATTGTCCAAGCAAGTAGAGATCTTATCTGCATTAAATTCCTAGGGACAGGTTCTTTGTAGCTTGGTCTCCTAAGGATATGAGGCTTACATCCACATGATATATATGTGTTTATGCATTCAAAGGTCTCCCACTGTCTGACTCAAAACAAAACAAAACAAAACAAAACAACAAAAAAAGGTAAAACAACAAAAAAAAACCCAACCATGTGGGCTTCTCAAAGCTATTCTGTTCCTAGGCTACCGAGCAAGAAAAAGACATGACTAATGCATAAAAAGAGAAGGGAAATCAGAATTTCTAAGCACAGCCCCTCAGAAATTCTGCTAAGGAAAGGGATGCTATGAAAACCCCAACTGCACAGAAGCTTCAGATGGAGATTGCACTTCAGATATTATACAACAGGATGCAAGCACAAGATGTAAGAGCATCTTCATTTTTTGTTATAGTGTTCATGCTTTACCTGATCAGACAATATTAATTAATGAGTGCCTTGAGGGCAATTTTGGTCAAATTTTTGTTCCAGATATTGCTGTCCCAGTGAAAGAACCTGTTAGCTTGGAATCAACAAATGATACTTGTCTCCAAACACATAAGGTATCCCAAAAGAAGTTGCTGACCACTTCTAAGACCATTTATAGGCATAAGGGAGTATTTTTGCTACAGAAACTGAACTCTGGGCTTGGAAGGAAAGACTGACCAAAGGGGCAAAACATCTCTTAAATACGTAACACAGTTACCAGATATCATACTGAAATGGAGACATAAACACTTTTCCAACATAACTTCCAAATATAAAAAAAATAAACCAAGAAAAACCTTATGTGCAAGACCATATTCAGTTTGGGGGAAATTGCTTTTATTTGTAGTGCAAGTTTTCCCATAAAGCAGGGTAAATACCACAAAAACTGGTTAAAGAGTGTTGAGGCTTGCAGGAGGGAGATACTGTTTTAAAGACAGAAACATCTACTAGGTTTTGAGCTTGTCTATAAGCTGAGTTGGGGAGATAACTGGGTTATTTGGAAGTGTTAGCAAAAGATTGTCAGGCTTCACAGCTGAAAATACTGCTTTTTTCTCTGTTGCACATCTCCAAGCATGGTTTAATTCACATTTAAACACCAGAAGGACATGTAAAAAGGGAGGAAAACTAGATATAACATGTTGATACAACCAGCAGAGTCACTGTCAGGACTTTTCTGCTGATTTCTGGATTCAAAGCCATCAAAAGAGCAAGCACCCCAACTGCCTTAAAGGTGTGATAACCCTTATTTATCTGTGGTGGCAAGACAAATGATTCCTTTGCTTTCCAAGATGCAGCCATTCACATTTCAATTCAGTGTTAATGAGGGTAGTTTTCCTGTACTCTTTACCTTTTTGTTTTTCGTTTTTTCCTTGTTGGCTGCCTTATTAATAGTTTTTCTGATCATCCTTTTACTGAGGGAACTTCAGGCAGAATTCCTCTGGGAGCTTGTGATAGGAAGCAAGGAAGGGATACAACCATTGCCTGATGGAGACATCGCTGTTTTGGGGAATGTCAGCACCATGAAACGGACCATTGGGCTAAAGTTGTAGTGCAAGGGTTGTTCCCTTCCACAGATTCTGCCCAGCATCAGGCTGCATAAATTCAGGGTGGGACAGAGCTATGACGAGATACTTAGTCCACAAGGAAGGATAGTCCTGCCCTTTTGGAAGCGAGTCTAATACCATGATGTTAACATACTTCTACTGCTTCCAGATCCAATGTTAGTGACAGTCAGCTGTCTCTGCACTTCACTTGAGGTGAACATGCATGATGTTAGCCAGTTCCTTATTCTTGTATTTCTAGGTTAATATGACTTTGTATTCTGTGAGAAAATACGTACACTCCCTAAGATGTATACAGAATCTGAGATTATGTTACCACAGTGAAAAACTTAGTTATATAACAATATTAAGCAACAAACAAGGAATGCCATTTAAAGTAACAATTTGGTTAACTGAAAACTACTAATTTTATATGAAAAAAAATTATAGACGCTGTACACTTGCAATAGACACTTCTTTCATTAGAGCTTACTGAATCATCTACAGATCTCTATTTAAAAAATTAATGTAAATCACTCCAGTATCTGCCCTAAAAGTAATGCATCTGGAAAATCTGCTTTCTTGAATGCAGGTTAGTGCTTCCAGCTGCTCAGGTTACCTCAGAGATACCCAAGCAGTGCCAGACCCTTCATTCGCTACCCTGAGGTCCAGAGTGGACTTTACAGAACTAAAGGAAGACCTCGGTAAATGTGTGTGTCTTGACTCAAGAATAGCATTCCATATCAAGTAATGCAAACAATATAAAATCTGACACAATTACAGCTTATTAAATATATATTTCCCAGTCCTCATATTGCTAGGTGAAAGAGATCTTCTTACTGTGGCTACATCAGAGCAGTCAGTCAAAGACATTTGGGATGGTATCTGTAGATCCCTGTCAGGTATGTGAGTAGATAAATAATGTAGCTCAATACCATAGGTTTCTAAAATGACTAGCAGTAGTGGGGAAGAGAGCTGATTCTCTTCTGGGGATTCAGTTAAAAGAACTTCATAAGATCTTTAGGAAATGTTAAGCTTTCACCCAATGAGAACCAAGCTCCTCCAACTACATGTCTGAAACCAGTAATCACGTCTTAAAATCTTTGTCAATCTTTTTTTACTTTCTATACATGTTAGCACATATGTTACTTGCCACTGATGAGGTATTTGAACATAAATAGTCACTGAATTTATAAGAAGACGTGCTTTAAACAGATCAATGTACTGGACAGAGTAACCACCTCCCATGCCATGTAAATTTATAAATGCTATACAATGCTTGATATTTCTTTCATATATATATATATATATATATATATATATATAAAATGTAGTTTTGCTGTATACTCAACAGAACAATCATTGCCTAAAATATGAATAGATCATACTATGGGACAGGCACATTAAAGTTAAAGCTGAGCCCAGAGTGGAAATTCTAAACATCTGAGTTTTGTTCTCTTTTGTTACCCTTAAGAGTAGATGCCCCAAATCAGCTTTTCCAAACGACTCGCATCCATCATTTCGGAGTCACAGAACACAGATGACCTTGTATGTATGGAAAGCTTCCGTCTGGGGATGAACAAATGGTTTGACACCCCATAAAGACCCCGAGGTTTTATGAAACAAACTCCAAATTGAGGCAGCCAAAATGAAAAACTTAACCTGAAGATTTCTTTCTATTCTTACCTCAAAGGTAGGTATAATGATTGATCCATCTGGCAAGGTTGTTTTTATGGAGTAATTAGTGTTTGAAAGGACTGCTGAATATGAAAAAAACATCGTAAAATGGTATGTGTCATTATTAAAGGAAAATCAGTTACCTCTCTAGAGCTCTCTGAAAGCTTTAATAGTTATTGTTGAACTCAAGTACAGATCCACAGTCAGTCATTATCTTTAAGAGAATGCCAACTTTAAAGGGAAAAGTGCAAATTTTAAACACCACTTTGCACATTAGTGTTTCAATAAAAGTTAAGAGGTCTCACTACATAATAAATCCTGGACAGAAGAAAGAGTAACAATTCTAATATTAATATTACTAATGATCACTGATGACAAATGGTATGCAGGCTTATTATTTCAAGTAATTGTCCATGACTACTTAACCAAATTTTTAGACAAATGTGTTTGGCTCCCCTTGTATCTCTTTCCACTCCCGCCGATCTGGCATAAACAATAATGGAGAGTAAATGTTAAACTCCATACAAAGAGGCGCAGAAACTGAATGTGAAGGGCCTAATTCTCTGGTGGTGCAACCATGGAATTTTGCCAGCACAGAAATTTGGCTCTACATGTGCACACACAAGCTGTTGGCTGCCAGTTTTTGTATGTACAGCCAAATGCAGAACAGAAACAATAACACGTAACTCAGCTAGGCTCTCATAAGTAACCAACACGTTCTGATTAGAAATAGCAAATAGTCACATAGGCACATGATTAATACAGAGTAAAATTCAGTCACATTCCAAAAGTACTTTTGTGAAACAAAGGCATTAACGGAAATCCATCTGAAGAGGCTAAATTTGTCAGATTAATTATTCATTGTGCAGTAGTCCTTTATGTGTAGTGCTGGGGTTAGCAATAAAGCAAGGAAGAGTTACAGCATACAACAGCAATGCAGAGCAGTTCTTCAGCAAAACAAGCAAATAAAACAGTAAGGTAAACAAAGAGAACAATGAAAAAGCAGGGTGTCACTGAAGATGTAAGCTGTGTTTAGTCCAAATTCAGCAGGACCTAGAAAGCGAGAGCATCTTCTGTAACCAAAATGTAGCTGAGAATATGATGCAGTTGTGGAACTCTGTATTCATGGAGAACTTTAGTATCTTTTTTGAAGCAGGAGTAAAAGATATTTCAAGTATACTCTGGACCCGTGCAAGATTCAGTTAGTAGTCTCTGTCACAGTTGGAGAACTACTGGGAAACAAACCATTAAAAATCCCACAGGGCAGCATTGCTAGACGTCCAAATAAATCTGAGTTATATTACTCAACAGTGAAAGAGTGAAACAGCTGTACAACAGACAGTTGGTCATTCCTCTTGTGTCACAGCTGGAAAGCCACAGATGCATTGGGCTGCCTTGTTGAGAGGATTAATGTGTCTTTGCAGCTCTACTTTTTGTCCTGGGTGTTCTGCCTTTTCTGTTTCCGACTAGTGGACTGGTGCTGGATGATCCACTGTGCCTATATTGATGGTATTAATACATCAGAGGTATAAAGCTGAAATCCTCTGCAGCAATTCAGGTTTCCGATGTGTCTTTGTTACTATTCAGCCACCTAAATTTGCCTCCTGCTGGTGACCTCCTCTGTTTCCACGGGCAACCACCTCACAGTACTACCATCAGCAAGGTGAATTAGCCTGTCTGTTTGGAATTTATATGCACAAAGAGATCCCATCTATCTTTAAAAGCCACAGAGAAAGGAATCTTTTAAAACTATTTTCCTTTCTGAAGACCACTTATTTGGCCCTTGTTTTCCATAAGCACTCCTTTTTCACATACAGTTTGCAGACCTTTCAAGACAGGACAGATTCAGGAAGGCCTTCCAAACTAGGTCTCTGAGACAGAATAGAATAACTTGGATAGCTCTGCAGACTAAATTCCTAATTTTAAAAAATATTTGTCATCTTCTTTCTTCCTCCCTTGTATTTTTTTGAAACAGGATGTTCTCTTGTTTTTACACTTGTATTATTTCATCAATGTAAGAGCAGAGTGCCACATTTGAGATTAGGCTGGTTTACTGTCTTTTACAGGTTAGTCAATTCTGAACAGAAAAGCTAATAAATTAGCAAGGTTACACTGTACCAGCTAGAGCTGTCTGAGACTGAGCTGAGACACAGAAACATTTCCTGGAGCAACTCAGTCATACAGAGACGAGCAGCCTTTGTACACTGCCGCTTATTCTGTTTTTCCCAAAGACATTTATTAATACATAATGCAATGGAGCCAAGGCTCACGGTGTTCTTTACTTCCTACATGATGCCTCTGTTCCTCCAGGAGAAAGAGAATAATCTCCTATGACCTCCTTGCATTGTACTCACTTAAGAAGAAATACAATCCATCTTTCTATATTTAATCTACACTTTCTGATTATCTGATCATCTGATCATCTACCAAAGATATTTATTTTCTATGACATCAGTAGGAAGGTTTTGGAAATATCGCTTCCTGAAGTGACTTTTCAGCTATCCTTCTCTTGTCAAATTGCACATTACTCTATAGTGATGAATAATAGGCTATATTGTTGCTCAACATGTATGACAGGAGAAGGGAGTGATAAGTAATGATGAATTTGGATCATTTTGATAGACCAAACTCAATTCCTTGTGAACAATAGGCTCTTGTGCAGCCAGTGTCACATATCTGAAAGCAAAAAAGGAAATCCTACTTTAAAAGGTATCCATTTCCTATAGACAAGAGACTTTCAGACCAAAGCTTTTGCTACAAAGCAAATATGACCTTCCATAGTTATGCAGTGTACTTCTTTCATTTACTTCTGTAAATTAAATTAGTGAGGCTATTATTAGAAACATTTATACAGCTGCTGTAGGTTTGAACAATTTGAAGATTAATTTCAAAATAGACAGAAATTGGAACAAAACAGAAATTATAAGTAAATTCAGAACAATATGACGTAAAACTCAACAGAACTTGGCAAAAAATATAGAACTCAAATAAAACACTTCAAGGGTAAAAATTCCACAAACCAATCTATTCTATTTGCCTTGCAAAAAGATTTACCTCAAAAGAGGTTTTGTGGTAAGAGAGAATTCTCTCATGTGAAATAAAAAGGTACAATGAGATCAGATCTTCATACCTGCACATAATCAGACTGAGTGGAAAGAGATGTATTTTTCCACCTGGAAGATAATTAAATTCTGGCACAACCTATCAAGAGATATATGATGGAGTCCCTATCATTTTAAATCAGGACTGCATAACTTGATAAAAATATTCTATTCTCCAGTTATAGACATGGTTCAAAATTTATTCAGTAAAGTTCTCCACCTGATATTGTATTAAAAATGACACTAATTTCTCTAATGAACTTCTCAGGCCTTTATATCTATAAATGTAAGTATAAATTACTATGCATTTCATTCTATAACAAATCATAAGCTATACCACCTTCTGAAGACATCCATGTAGCAAAATATTCATTGATAAATTTAGCAATATTACTCTATATTTAGAAATGTACAAGCAGTGTCATAAACTATTTCATATGTGGTAACACAAGCTTTTATTTACTTTCTGTATAACCTAGAGGTCATAATATAGAATTTACTGTTTTGAGATTCTGATTTTAGAGAAAATAAAGAAATATAATAAATCTAATAAACAGAAAAGAAAACAAAGAATAAAAATGTAGCTTGGACATTCATGATGGGAAAATAAATATATAAGGATTTGGCTTTATCCCCCAAACTGTACAATATATATATTTACTATATAATTTCATACCCAAGAAAAATAGACTTAATAACTCAATAAGATGATACTTATATACCTGCACTGGGTTTAAATCAACATCGTGATTAGACTGAATTAGAGCTGTATATAGTATCCATATTCCATAGCTCTAAGTTTCATTAGTGGTTTATTTGGCACACTGACTGTGTTCTTTCCTCTTTTGTGGAAGCAGGACACCAAGACCCAGGTACCTTGGTGTCCTGTGTCAGAGCCAAAATTTAATCATGGGTTTCCACTGAGATCCATCCCTTTGAGGTAATCTCCTCAAGGAGGTAGAACAGAGTTTGGACAGTAGCAGAAGCAGATAGATTCACAATTTTTGTGCAGCTAAAGCTTATCATATTTTTCTTGAACTAGACCATGAAATATAGGGCAGGATTCAATTGCCTAAATAAGTGTTCAGTGCCATTTGAAACATCCTTACACATTCGTGAGATGTCCAGTTGCTGTTCCAGAAAAAGGGGAGCATGATAGCATCCTTTACATCCTGTATCATACATGCCAGTCCCATGTAGTTGTCTCTCATAAGCCAGCATGTCTTGTATGACACTAGTTGTCTCTATTGAGGCAGCTGAATTTGAGCTGATTAACAAAGAAAAACAAGAAATGCATGCAATATCTCAGTTTCTGCCAAGTCTTTAAGAATTATACCTATAGGGTATAGGTCAACTCCTCCAGGGATTCATGATGCTACATATGGGCCTCTTTTTCTCCAAATAGTTTATTTCTTCCTTACCTAGTCATACAGTTGAAAAGGTTACCTTTAATGTAAAATAAAACCAAAATTAATCAAACAAAAAAATCAACCAAACAAACAGAAAATATGCCCAGCCAAAAAAAAAACCCCAACAAATCCAAACACCCTCACAAAACCTCACCTCCCCTTGTCTCTCCTGCCAGACTTTATTTTAAGATTTCTGATGCTAGATTTTTCCTTCTAGACTCACCGGCCCTCAGAGAATTCCCTGACAGAAGGTTCCCAAATGAGCATCATTAGGAGATCAAACTTTTACAACAGTTGATCTGTTGCTTAGTTACCAACTCCCTGGAGTTATGACTTGACAAACTGCTTTGTCCTGAACAGAAGTTGACATTATGTCCAAAGGGGCTTCCACCTGAAAAGAGGATCATCAAGATTAAACAACCCTCTGATGTCACCTTGGATCACACTCCATTGAAATTGCAGCGTGGAAAACACTCCAAAAAAAAAAAGGAAGTAAAAAGATGATAGAGAGATACACTGGTTCCACATACAAATTGCATTTCACCGTCTTAGCATACAGATTCAGAGAGCATCTCTAGTATCAAACAGAAATCAAAAGTTCTGCACTGACAGATTCCCTCTGTCACATCACATTTGGATATGGAAATTAATATTCAGCCTCCTGAAGCTCCAAATGTGAAGGATGTCCAAGTTAAAAGTTCTGGCACAGGGTTACCTTAAATTTAACAGAGAGTTGTTTAATTTAAGATGTTAACATTAAAAAATATCTAAATCACACCCAAGACATTATAAAACTATGATTTTCTAAATATTCATCTGTTCGTACATTCTCTAAAACCATCTTTCCCATCTAAATAATTAGGCATTTCATTTCTTTAAAAATATGTCTTGAGAATTAACAAAAAGTCAATTCTCTGTTCCAAATTCTGAATGCAAATATGGAAAAGAAAGCACCTAGTACAAATGGGTGATAAATTTTTTTCTACAGAAAGGTTGGAGTGGACAAAAGGATTTTCATGTCAGTTTCGCCCTTTATGTCCTGCTCAGTCGTCACCTTGAAAGCGAGCAATGCACTTTATTAATTTTCAAAATGAAAGCTTATTATTTCTCCAAGTGATTCTTGATCAATAGCAAATTCCCTACAGAGTTTTATTTGAGGACATTTGATATCTGGGCATTTGTCATCCTTTTAAGACTGAAATAAATTAAATTTAAAATTAAATTAAATCTCTTCCTCCATCTTTTTTTTTAAAAAAAGTTTAATTCATCAGGAAAATCACTGAAAAAAACCCTACATTTTTTATGCATATGAACTTGAAACATAACAGAATGTATTGTACATTCATGTTATACCTCCATATTTGGATTATAAAAGAAAAAGCACACTAAATACTGTACATTGACACAGATGTATGTATACATACATATAGCCATACACTTGTATGAATATGTACATATATATACATATACATAATATATTCTAACACTACAGATTTTTCTGTGTCTGAAAAGACAAATTCCCAAAGAACCCCAAACTTAAAAAAACCCTATCAGTTTCTCCCTTTCCTCTTCTTATTATTACCACCTGATGATGGCTGAATAGTGTCTCCTTGTTGTCTTTCTAATCCTTCACAAAATGCCAAAGTATTTTAAAAACATGCTTATTCTGGATAATTTACCAGTTTCCCAAATCTTAGGTAACTATTAAAAAAACAAGCAAACAAACAATAAACCATCCCATCAGAAACATTTGACTTCAAAATTCACAAAGGCCTTTTCTGCAGTTCCTGTAGGATGCATAGGGCTCATATGTTTTCCTACTTAAGAAAAAATATCCCTTTTCAGAAACAATGACCTTTTATGCAGGACTATATAAAGGTCTATGTCCAAACTACAAATCAGAGGCTTAGAGTGAAACTAACAGGACTGTAATAAAATAGTGAAATAATAATCTCAATCTTATTTATATGAAATCTGTCACATGACAATGTATAAAATATGGCGGTTTTAGCTTGAAGTCACAGAATCACAGAATCACAGAATCATTCAGGTTGGAAAAGACCTTTGGGATCATCGAGTCCAACCATCAGCTCTACTCTACAAATTCTCCCCTACACCATATCACCCAACATCTCATCTAAACGACCCTTAAACACATCCAGGGATGGTGACACCACCACCTCCCTGGGAAGCCTATTCCACTGTCTGACCACTCTTTCTGTGAATTTTTTTCCTAATATCCAGTCTAAACGTCCTTTGTTGCAGTTTAAAGCCATCCCCTCTTGTTGTATTGCTAATTACCTGTGAGAAGAGACCAGCACCAACCTCTCTACTATGTCCTTTCAGGTAGATGTAGAGTGATGAGGTCTCCCCTCAGCCTTCTCTTCCTCAAACTGAACAGTCCCAGCTCCTTCAATCTCTCCTCACAGGATTTATTCTCCAGGCCCTTCACCAGCTTCGTTGCCCTCCTCTGCACTCGCTCCAGCACCTCGATATCTCTCTCGTATTGAGGTGCCCAAAACTGGACACAATACCCCAGGTGAGGCCTCACCAGTGCAGAGTACAGGGGGACTATCACCTCCCTACTTCTGCTGGTCACACTATTTCTAACACAAGCCGGGATGCCGGTTGACTTTCTTGGTCACCCGGGCACACTGCTGGCTCATGTTCAGCTGCTTGTCAATTAGAACCCCCAGATCCTTCTCTTCCAGACAGCTCTCCAACCACACCTCCCCAAGCCTGTAGCCATGCATGGGGTTGTTGTGGCCCAAGTGGAGGACCTGGCACTTGGCCTTGTTGAAGCTCATCCCATTAACGTTGGCCCACCGATCCAATCTGTCCAAGTGTCTCTGTAGTGCCTCCCTATCCTCATTCAGATCAACACTCCTGCTTAACTTGGTGTCATCTGATACTGATAATACACTCTGTGTCCTTATCAAGATCATCAATAAAGATGTTGAACAGAAATGGTCCCAACACCGAGCCCTGAGGAACACCACTTGCGACTGGCCACCAGCTGGATTTAGCTCCACTGACCACCACTCTCTGGGACCGTCCATCCAGCCAGTGCTTGACCCAGCAGACTGATCACTCATCCAGGCCATGAGCAGCCAGTTTTTCTATGAGAATTCTGTGGGGAACTGTGTGGAATGCTTTTCGAAAATCCAGGTAGACAATATCCACAGCCTTTCCATTGTCCAATAGTCGGGTCACCTTGTCATAGAAGGAGATCAGGTTTGTCAGGCAGGACTTGCCTTTCATAAGCCCATGCTGACTGGGCCTGATCACCTGGTTGTCCATTATATGACTTTTAATGGCACTTGAGATGACCTGCTCCATGACCTTCCCTGGCACCGAGGCCAGACTGACAGGTCTATAGTTTCCTGGATCATCCTTTCTGTCTCTCTTGTAGATGGGTGTCACATTTGCCACCCTCCAGTCCAATAGGATCTCCCCAGTTAGCCATGACCTCAAGTAAATCATGGACAGTGGCTTGGTGAGCACATCTGCCAACTCTTTCAACACCCTTGGGTGTAACCCATCTGGTCCCACAGACTTGTGTGCATCCAAGTGGTGCAGCAGGTCTCTGACCACCTCCTCTTCAACTGTGCTGACCTCCTTCTGCTTCCCTTCCCCATCTCCCAGCTCCTGAGGCTGGGTGTCCAGGGAACAGCCAGTTCCACTGCTAAAGACTGAGGCAAATAGGCGTTGAGCACCTCAGCCTTTTCCTCATTCTTTGCTACTATGTTTCCCTCTGCATCCAATAAAGGAGGGAGATTTTCTCTAATCCTGCTTCTGCTGTTAATGAATTTATCGAAACATTTTTTATTATGCTTAACAGCTGTAGCCAAGTTGAGCTCTAGCTGTGCTTTGGCTCTCCTAATGTTCTCCCTGCATAGCTTCACATCTTTATAGTCTTCATGAGAAACCTGACCCTTCTTCCAAAGGTCATAGATTCTCCTTTTGTTCTTGAGATCCAGCCAAAGGACACTGTTTATCCAGGTCAGTTTCCTTCCCCACCTGCTTGTTTTTTGACACACAGGAACAGCCTGCTCCTGTGCCTTTAAGACTTCTCTCTTGAAGTACGTCCAGCATTCCTGGACTCCCATATCCTTGAAGTTTGCTCTCTGAGAGTCTAAGATGGCAGTTTTACTAACCCCTCTCTTTGTTTCTCCAAGGATCAAAAATTTGATCATCTCATGATCACTGCACCCTAGACAGCCTCAAGCCTTTACTTCCCCCATGAGCTCTTCTATGTTCACAAGAAGCAGGTCCAGGAGGGCACCTTCCCTGGTCAGCTCACTCACCAGCTGTGTGAGGAAGTTATCCTCCACACATTCCAGGAACCTCCTGGATTGCTCCCTCTCTGCTGTGTTGTGATCCCAGCAGATACCCAGAAGGTTAAAGTCCCCCATAAGAACAATGGGAAGTGACCGCAAGATTTCTCCCAACTCTTTACAGAAGGCTTCATCCACCTCACCACTTTGGTTGGGGGGGAGGGGGGGGGTGTGTGTGTCTATAGCAGACTCCCACAGTAAGATCTGCTTTATTGGCCTTTAACCTAATCCAAACACTCTCGAGCCTGTTTCACTATACGTGATTTCTGAGCTCTCATAGCATTCTCTAACATAGAGGGCCACTCCATCGCCACTCCTTCCCTGTCTATCCCTCCTGAAGAGCTTGTAGCAATCAGTTGTGGCACTCCAGTCATGTGAGGCATCCCTCCACATTTCTGTGATAGCTACTATGCCATAATTCTTGTGTTGCATCATGGCTTCAAGCTCCCCCTGTTTGTTGCTCATACTGCGTGCATTGGTATAGATGCACTTGAGATGAGCTAAGGAATCCAACACCTTTTTGTGAGTGTGGGCCCCATTCCCTACCAGACACTTCTCAGGTGATTCCATGATTTCTAAACATCTATCCCTTCTCTCAAATGAAATGGCAGAGGGAGACCCCTCACTAGTCCACCATCCTTCAAGCTTTGGCACACTTCCCTTGAGCTTATTCCTAATAGGCCCAGTTATCTCTCCCTCCCCCCTCATATCTAGTTTAAAGCCCTGTCAATAAGCCCTGCTAAATCCTACCCCCAAATCCTTTTCCCCATCTTGGACAGGTGCATCCCACCTGTCCCATTTGTTGCCAGCAGACCAGGTCCCTTATAAACTTTGCCATGATCAAAGAACCCAAAATTCCAGCTGTGGCACCAGTCTCTCTGAGCCACGTGTTAATCAGATATGTTTTCCACCCTCTTTCAGTGTTTTTCCTTCCCTTCCTTGAGAGATTGATGAAAATGCCACCTGTGTTCCCGAGCCTTCAACTAGCCACTCCAGTGCCTTGAAGTCCTTTTTGAGTGACTTTAGACTTCTCTCTACCACTTCATCATCACCTGCCTGTATAACCAACAAAGGGTAGTAATCAGAGGGCTGCACCAAGCAGTGACCTTCCTTTTAATATCTCTAACCTGAACCCTAGGGAGGCAGCAGACGTCCCTACAGTATGGGTCTGGCCGACATATGGCCCCTCCATACCCCTCAGAACAGAGTCAACCACTACAATTACCCTCCTTCTTAATTGAAGAAATTGCAAGTTGTGGGGCTGAGAGACAAGCTGTGGGGGACTCACTGTATGGATGCTCATTTCCATCTTCATTTGGCTGGATGCCTAGTTCCAGAGCCTCATACCTGTTGTACAATGGCAACTGGGAAGGTGAAGGGGGCCAAGAAGGTTTTTGCTTGCCTTTCGGAGGAAGGACCTCTGTCCATTCCTGCCTGTTCCTGTCAGTCAGTCAGTGTGTGATGAAATTGACCATCTCTCTACACTCAAACCTTCCAAGGGTTCAACAGACTGCAGTTGTAGGGCTTTAGACTTCACTGCAAGAAAGGAACATCTACTTGATTAAAAACAAAGTTTTATTATCATAGAGGAGAAGATGATGCATTGCACAGCTCCACAATCAGCAGTCAGTGTCTTCTGAAAGCTTCCCTAGTCTGTGGCACTAAAGTGGAGAAATGTAAAACTTTTAAGAGAGTCCCATTTGTAGCTTGTCTAGTAGCTGAATGGATATTTGACAATAGTTTTTTCAGGTACAGGGCCACTTGGAGTCAGCTGTCCATGCCAAGAGTGACTCTCAGCCTGAATCAGTTGCTAATGGGTAGGCAGGTGCACGTCTTGGGGATGACAGACCTTTGGAGACCATGGTGGCCAGGATGTCATTTGCAGAGGGATCTTGGCTGGTGAAATGGTATTCATGGGCTGCTGTGGAGCCACTCCTCAGCAGGAGGGAGGGATTTTCCAGCCCAGAATAATGCCCCAGTTGCAGAGCCGAGATGATGCCAGAGCAACATCACCCTGATGGGCTGGGGCAAGCTGCCAAGGCCACATTCTCATGCAGATTTGGGCCTGTAAGTGTGCAGTGAACCTGAAACTGGTACAAGGAGAGCGAATGTGAGCCCCTTTCAGAACAACTAGCCTTACCCATTTGACTGTTTGGAGAAATTAACTATTAACTTTGATCATATTTTTTAGGGAAGAAAAACTGATTAACAGTCCCCCCTGCTGGGGCAAAAACCCAAAAATGTCGGATACAACAGCACAATACATGCCATAAATTCTTTCATGTGTTACCTGTGTAAAGGCTTTCTACGAAAGCACAGCTGCACATTTCAAAACTATTTTGTCTGCTTTGTAGAGAAGGGAAATTTTAACAAGTGCCTACTGTAGAAACAGAGTACTGCAAGGAGGTACATCCATATCATTATGACCAAAATGTTCAGCAAAAGGCAATCTAGGGATGTGCCAGTGACTCCCATATTCTTGCTGTGGTTTGGATAAATTGGAGGTGCCATTCCCCGGGGAGGAGTGGGAAGCAGAAATACAGCGTTTTGGATAAAGACCTTCACAGGAGTTGCAGTGCAAGTGTGTCACAGTGTATCCCCACTCAGAGATGGCACTCTCTACAGTTTGATGGAGTAATTCAGCAAAGTTTGGGCTCATGAAGATTCCAGAAATAAAAAAGAGCATTACTGGAAGTAAAATCCCATCTTGAACATATCTTTGTGGCAGACTCTTCTGCACAGTATTTTCAAAACCCTCACAATTGGAAATGGTTCACAGCGTTGGGCATGGTTCATTAGACAAGTGTTCATAATGGCCTCCTGTTACATCTGCTGAAAGTAAAATGCTTTGATCTTGCATCCAGGAGCAGATTTTGAGACTGCCTACAATATCATGCATGCTGGTGGTAATTTACCCTTAATTTTCCTATTCAGTTTGCATTGCAGAGCAGCAGGGAGGTTGACTTAACTCTAAATGCTGTAGTGTCAAAAGAATCAGCAGGAGCCGCTGCCAGCATTCATGTGAATGTCTTCTCTTCACATTTCAAACCAAAAGATTGGATGTTTGCTTATTAATATGCCATAGCCAAGCAGATAGTCAAAGAATCTAGCAGCTTCCTGAACTTTTATGAAACTCCTGGACATTTATTAAAAGCAATTAATTGGTTTACTGATCTTCAGCACTCATCTATATATGCCTCTATCTGCTAACTCAAATTCCTTATTAATTAAATACTATATTAATTGTTATCTCTCCCATCAGTATGTTGCTAACATTTATTGACAAAACACTTCATTTTTGGTTCTTAGTAAAGCTTCTGATACGTGATCAATGTTCTATTGTTTAGGGGTGGTTTGATTTTTTTTCCTATTTTTTAAAGGATATCAGTTCAGTTTGTTGGGGGAAAAAAAAAAAAAAAAGAAAGCCCAACATTTTTTTTTCTTTTATTTGTTTCCAAATTCCCACATTAGTCTGGAATCAGAAAACCCAGGAGAATTTTTGTTGTTGCTGATATAAAGCAGATTGTTGCATGCACCTGGTATATTTTATGTTCAAAATGGAAAACAAGCTAAGCATTGGTCTGGAAGTTCTTGAGACACAGTGAATCTTATTTAATAAATTCCTTCAGTAAACAAATGCAGTCAAAAAAACATTAATTGAGCCAGAAGACTTTTCTGCTTGGGAACAGACATTCCAAAGGAGTAATTTTAACTGCAAATGGCATTTTTGGGTTTGGGGTTTTTTTTTTGGGGGGGGGGTTGGTTTTGGTTTTTTTCTTCAGAATGAAAATTTCACTCTCTTATCATGGCATCCAAACTTACCTCATCATACAGACCCTCAGACTTCATCTCAGCCACAGGCTGCTGCTTCTGCTCTGCAGCAACAGGTTCTCTCAGCAGCCCTCTGCAGTGGGTTGACCCTGGCTGGATGTCAGGGTCCCACCAAAGCCTCTCTATCACTCCTCCCCCTCAACTGGACAGGGGAGAGAAAATATAATGAAAGGCCTGTGGGTCAAGATAAGGACAGGGAGAGATCACTCACCAGTTACCCTCATGTGCAAAACAGACTTGACTTGTGGAAAAATTACTTCTTTTATCACCAATCAAATCAGAGTAGGATAATGAGAAATAAAAGCAAATCTTACAAACACCTTCCCCTCACCCCTCCCTTCTTCCTGGGCTTAATTTATGATTTTCTCTACCTCCTCTCCCACAATAGGACAGGGGGATGGGGAATGGGGGTTGCTGTCTCTGCTTCTCCTTCCTTCTCAGGGGGAGGACTCCTCACACTCTTCCTCTGCTACAGCGTATAGGGTCCCTCCCATGGCAGACAGTTCTCCCCGAACTTCTTCCACTTGAGTCCTTTCCATGGGCTGCAGTTCTTCACAAACTGTTCCATCCTGTGTTCACTCCACGGGTTGCAGCTCCTCAGGAGCACACTGCTCCAGCATGGGTCCCTCACGGGGCCACAAGTCCTGCCAGCAAACCTGCTCCAGCGTGGGCTCATCTCTCTCCATGGGGCCACCAGCCCAGCCAGGAGCCTGCTCCAGTGGGGGCTTCCTACAGGGTCACAGCCTCCTTCAGGCATCCACTGCTCAGGCTTGGGATCCTCCACGGGCTGCAGGCGGAGATCTGCTCCACCGTTAACCCCCATGGGCTGCAGGGGCACAGCCTGCCTCACCATGGGCTGCACCACAGGCTGCAGGGGAACCTCTGCTCTGGCACCTGGAGCACCTCCTCCCTCTCTTCTTCATTGTCCTTCAGGTCTGCAGAGTTGTTTCTTGCACATATTCTCAATCCTCTCTCTGGCTGAATTTGCCCAGTTGTGGAGCAACTTTTCCCCTTCTTAAATATGTTATCACGGAGGCACTACCACCGTTGCTGATGGGCTTGACCTTGGCCAGCGGTGCATCCATCTTGGAGCTGATTGGCATTGGCTCCATCAGACATGGGGAAACTTCTGGCAGCTTCTCACAGAAGCCCCCCCTGAAGCCCCCCCTGCTACCAAACTCTTGCCATGCAAACCCAGTACACCTCTCAGCAATTTGCAGAGAGAATTCAGCTGCAGTTTTCCTCCTCTCTTCTCACTGGAATGAACTGTGAATGATTTAGGTATATAGAAATGTGACAGCCACTTAAAAATACATACAAACAAAATCCACCTTAACAGTAAATTATTAGCTAGAATCTCTTGTACAGTGAAGGGTAGGTGGCAGAATTAGTTTTTATAAATGAGTTAAAGCTCTATTTTGTAAAATATACCTTTGAAGTGCAAGTACAGAAACATAGAATATAAACCTAGAGTGTTCTTTTGAATTTTTCATGGTGGTTTGATGAAAAATAAATTGAAATAATAAAAAAAAATCCAAAATCTTTTTTAAAGATCCCTTCTGGTACTTTTTCACTGGATTATCTTGAATTCCTGTGCAACCCCTTGGTAAAAATCTGAACAGTCGTAAAACTTGTATTTTGAGTACTGCACTGCTCTACATAAACTGATTATTAGATTATCAGTTACATCCCACAATTTTATCTTTACAGATATTACACCATCTTATTTGCATGCAAAAACTGGCCACCAACATTAATACATCACATTTTAATGGGGTAAAAAATCTACCTAATGACTAATATCATTACTTCTGAGATGCACTACACAAACACAAAAAGTGAACATTTAATAATATTTAAAAATAAAACCCAGGATTTGAGAAAGATCAGTCAGCACATGACCAATGTGATTCATTTCGTGACTGCTGGAAGGTATTCACAAACTACAATAATGAATAGAAGCTTGTGGGAATAAGATATCAGGAACCCAAATCTTACTTCTAAATGCTTTTAAATCCCCCCCTGAGGTTATGAGCTCTTAGGGTACAAACAACTATTGTTGGATGCATCTCACTTCATATAGACATCTAAAACTTGGTAGTCTGCATCTAAGCTAGTTCTCTTCTGCTTCTAAGCTAGTTCTCTTCTGCTTCTAAGCTAGTTCTCTTCTGCTTCTAAGCTTCCAGCAAATTCTTCCCTTCTTGGGGAGAAACTTGCATTTCCAAAAAAACAATTGTTCTCATGCAAAGATGGTTGTTTAAAACTGGTGAAGTGCCTTGTCGTGTCTAATTGTCTTTCCATAGTCTGTGAAGAGTGAATATCTTAAACTTCAAGTATTTATTTTTCAACAAAGTGAGATGAATTCCCCTGTCACTTAACATGCACTGCTACTTAAAAAGTCCTTAGGTGTGAGCTTAGGTAATATCACTGCAAATGTATAATTACAGTGCAATAGAATACATTGACCTTAAGGGGATTCTTGCCAAAATATTATTCTTTTCCAACCCACAATGTTTTGCAGAACTGTATCATGTTTCTACTTCTGAATAATTATGTAGTTGTTATTTTATGCTATATAAGTATGTAGTTAATCACTCACCAGTGGCTCATTTTCAAAGGACCACCTCTCCTGTAGCTTAATAAACAAGGGCTGATCCTTCCCAGCCTAACTTAAGGTAATAAAATTATACCTCTGGAGACTTGAATTGTTGTCTAGAAATGTCATGTCTTTTCATTAACTGCTGAAGAGGGTGGATGAGGCAGAAAACTGGGGGTGAGGCAGAAAGCTGGGGAGTATCTAGGTCTCTAAGTGGGTTTAGTGAAATGTTGGAATTTGGATGGACTGGGTTGAGACTGAGCATCCGCCTCAGGAATCAAAGAAAATCAAACAAGCTACTAAAATATAAGACAGTAAGATGATTAAACAAGACCTCCGTAAACCAGACCTTCAAAAAATGATGCTATCACTAAACTGCAGTACAAGCCATGAAAATTGAACTAAGTTTCTGCCACTGTCTTGGATTTTGTTTTAAAAGCCCACTGCTGTTTCCGCTTGTCTGAGTTTGTGTACATGTTATAGAACCTGTGTCTGCTCCACAGAGGATGTGAATCTATGACAGCTCTCAGTTTGAGACTTGACCTCTAACAAAAAATCATAACTGGGAGATCAGGAGTATTAAGTCAGGATAACTTCATACATGCATAGGATGCGTGACCCTGAAGATGTGATATGTTGATATCAGTGCTGATGAGGTCAATGTTAAGCCTATCTGCTTGAGAATAATACTGATAGAATTAGAGCCTGCACCTGTATTTGGCAGCTGTGAAAGTCAGATTGCCAGTCTTACAGAGAAACGAGAGGCAACATGTAGTCAAAAGCATTTCAGACACACTGAGGTTACAGGAAATGCGATTGTAAAACCATAAAGCAATGAAAAGACCAATCAGCTACAGGTATAACTCTTGAAAATGTTTCTAACCCATCTATTAAAACTAAATATGTTTTCCACTGAATTTAGGCTATTAATAAAAGCAAATTTGACTAAAAAATTTTTGCATAAACATAATTCAGAAATTTCTGTGACTTCCAATAGAAAAAATAGTATAGTTCTGCAATTTTGCAACTCAAATGCTGTAATATTGTGATACAAAGATCACAGATACAGCTGCACAGTGAATATTTATTAATCTAGTTTTACAGGATAAAACACAGCACTCAGTATAAATAATAATGATTAACCTACTTTTAAAATAATTATTTCAATTTTAATAAGCAAGTTCCTACCAATGTCCCAGTTCTACTCTGCCCCTTTATTTTAGCTAGATCACCAGGTAATGCTTGATAGTTTTGAAAGGTTATAGTCCTGAAGAAGTCATAGGTGATCATTTTAACAAGCTAAATTAAATGGAAGAATGTTGTTGGTTCATACCTATACACCTTCAGAATTTCTCCCTGCAGAAACCAAATGACATTAATAAAGATATTTCTTTAACAAACTTAAAACCACATATTTCTTTAAACTAGTACTAACCATATCTCAGAAGACCTGAAGATATTTAGTTCTTCATTTGTACCACTGCTATTTACTGGTCACAATAACAACAAAAATATGTGCTGAGATTTTAAAGGCTAGCTAGTAGAACAGAGCTATACTTATGAGCAGTGTCACATTTAGAAGGGTTAGTCATTTGGATGATTAGACAAGATAAAAGAAGTTCACCAAGTAATTTACACTCCTGGGTATATTTTTGGAGAGAGAACTCTTAGAATGGATTATCTTGATTTCTCATTCAGAATTCTTCATGTTACTTTCTGATAAAAGAGAAGGAGGCAAATGTGTCTGTCTTTAAACTAATAAATGAAAAGGTTAGCATTTTCTAGTCTCTGGATTTTTTTAGAAAAGAATACAAAGATTTTTGAGAGCAACTTAATGTTTTGTATGCCCAGTAAAATCTTTAATTAATAGCAATGATACTCTGGTAGATTAGCTTCAGTTCTTTGACCTGTCAGGATTTTAATCCATATTTAAATGACACTGGAATTAACTCAGGGAAATTGCATCATTTTCAATGTTATAATGAGAGCAAATTCAAATCCATCATTCCGAACTGTTGTATATGTAACATTTAATGTCCTATCATTTGTTTTCCAACAGGAAGAAAGTCCATACTCCATGAATATTTCCACATGTGAAATAAGCTTTGTACATTAAAATGCTGGATTTGTATGTTCAGTTTTATTTTTTCTAGCCAGCATTCATCTCAAATTTACATCTTTTACAGTATTATAAAAACAAGAACACAAGTAAATAGAAAACCAAATGCATGCCTCTTTAAAATTTTTTATTTTTATTTTTTCTTTGTCATTGTTAGGACACTGTCCTACTTTGCCAAGTTTCTGAAATGAACCTTGTCCTGCTGGTTCACTGCATGTTCCCAAACTAATAGAGTTACAGGATAAAAATGGAATTCCTGAATATGCCACAATGCAAAAGACTACATCTCCTTTTTGAGTTCTTGTAATGAATTTTCTAAAAATAAAAGACAATGAACACAATTTTCTGAATAGTGAGAGATTTGTATTGGAACTACAATTTGTGCTATTGTAGGTTTTTGTCACATTATCCTGAGGTTTGTTACTTTTTAAACTGATTTGCATGTAGCATGAAAGTTACCCAGCTGTTCAGATGAATACATTACTTTTGGCTTTCAAACACAAAAAAAAAAAAAAAAAGAAAAAAAAAAAAAAAGGAAGCAAGACTATGCTCTCTGTGTGGAGGGAAGAGAAAGGGGAATAGATTAAATTATATATTATGCTTTATATAGAAAAGAAATATATTCAATACAGGGATAGCAAAAAAAAAGGGGGGGGGAATATATATGGCATATAAATACTGTGGAACTTTGGTAAAGATTAATAAATCCTGGGAAATAGGGAAGGACGCTCTAGGAAATGAAGATACAGCTTCAACAGTTCTGAAAGTTGATATTGTTGGCTAAAAGAAGACAGAAGATGAGGATGAAGGTCTCCTAATGTGTATTGAACAGTTCTTAGGCAGTTTCTAACACCAAATTAGGAAGCAGAAACATAATAGAGCACTATCTGTTGTATTGTCTCTCTGAAATTCATGCATAATTTTGCTAATCCGTTCCCAGAATTTGCAAACTACTTGTACTGCATTTTAAAAACCTCCTGAGAAAAGCTTGTTTTAAAAATTCAGACTGAGTAAGGTTTAGATTGTAACTTTTCCTACCTGGGATCAAAGCCTCATATATATGCCTGTACAAGTCCTACCAAGTGTCAAGGTCCTGTTTTAAACTTGCATCTTTGTCATATCACAGAATCACAGAATAGCCGAGATAGAAAGGAACCTCTGGAGATTATCTAGTCCAACCCCCTTCTCAAAGGTTCCTCTGGGCCACATCTAGTTGGGTTTTTAATATCGCTAAGGATGGAGACTCTAAAAACTCTGTGAGAAACCTGAATTTGACCACCCTCTCAGTAAACATTTTCTAATTCAAATTTCAGTAAATATTTTTTCTAAAGTTTAAAATGAAGTTCCTTTACTTCCATCTGTGCCCATTGCCTCTCGTCTTGTCATTGGGCACTACTGAAAAAAGTCTGACTCTGTCTTCTTTATTTCCTCCAGTCAGGTATTTATACACATAGATACAACCCCTCTTAGCTTTTCTTCTTCATGCTGAACAGTGCCAGCTCTCTGTTTTGCTTTGTGTGACAGATGCTCCAGTACCTTAATTTCTGTGGCTATTTGCTGGAGTTACTCCAGTATACATACCCATGCCTTCCTTGCACTGGGAAGCTCAGAACTGCACCTAGTACTCTGGACATATGTTGGGATTCTAGAGGGCTTTCTGCGAGAGAATGGCCATGTGAGCAATCCTGTGTGAGAACAAGACTGATAAGAGCCTCAGCCGAGCAAGAATGCGATAAGGATGTGACCCTGAATGAGGGGGGAGAAACTCAACAAGACAAACAACCCCTGGAAGGGGTTGGGATGGAAGAGGAAGTTACACAAGGCAGGAAGCCTGGCAAGGCTGGTGTGGCACTTTTTATCCAATCATAAGAAGGTTTAAAGCGCGGGCTAAGTTAACTGTCCAATCTTGAGGACTTGTACTGCATGTTACTCAAGTGTGCGGGAGAACATTATAAAAGGGCTTTCTTAGTTGTAATAAACATTATAAAAGGGCTTTCTTAGTTGTAATAAACGGGCATTGCTTGGTCACATTGGTCGTGTGCATGCTCAGCTCTCCCGCAGACATATCTCACCAGGGCTAAGCAGAAGGGAATGATCATTTCCCTCGACCTCCGGCAGGCCTCGTCTTAATAAATGCAAGGAGGCTGTTGACCTTCTTTGCTGCGAGGGCACATTGCTGGCTCTTGGTCAACTTTGTGTCTATTCAGACCCATGGTCTTCTTCTGCAAAGCTGATATCCAAACAGATTGACCCGCGCCAGTAGATTTTGGGTTAACCTTCCTCAGATGCAGGACTTTGCACTTCCCTTTGCAGATGTCATGAAGTTCCTTTCTACCAGTTTTTCCAGACAGCTCAGGTCCCTCTGAATGGCAGTACACCTATTTGACATATCAGTTATTCCTCCCAGTTTTATATAATCTGCCCATTTGCTCACCCAGGTCACTCATGAAGATGTTAAACAACATTTTGCCACTATGGATCCCCGGGGTACACCACTAATGACTGACCTCCAGCTGGAATTTGTGTCACTGATTTACAGCCTTTGAGTCTGAGAGTTTAGTGATAGCTTCTTTGTTTAAAGGCCTGGTTTATGGAGGTCTCATTCAACCCCTTTATCATCTCATAGACTTTAGTAGATGGGTTTGTTTTTATTGTCTGATTCAGGCAACTTTCAGTCCATATCTGTCCACTTATGTACTCTGTACTTCATTATTTTTGTGAGAATATTATGGGAGACAATGTTGAAAGCCTTGCTGAAATCAAGATAAACAATGTCAGCTACTGTTCCCTTGCCCACAGAGCTAGTCACTCATCATAAAAGGCTATTGGGTTGGTCAAGTATACAAATTCATAAATTTATGCTGAACTACTCCCAGTTTCATTTTTTGTCCTTCATATATTTGGAAATGGCTTCCAGAAAGATTTCTTCTACCACCTTACTAAGGACTGAGATGATGCTGACCAGCCTGTAGTTCCTCAGACCTTTCAAAGATAATTGAGTACCATCTTGCAACGACACTGGCCAGCTTCCTCAGTTCTTATGGGTGCATCCCATTAGGTCACATGGACTCATGTATGTCCTGTTTGTTTAAGTGTTCCCTGAGGTGATCCTCCTTCACTGAGGGTAATTATTCTTTGCAACAGGCTTTCTTACTGGTCTCAGGGGCCTGGCAACTGCTGAAGACAAGTTTTACCAGTAAAGACTGAGGTGAGTGAAGGTATTTACTATTCTCCATGTGCTATTAGTACAATAATGAAATACTTCTGTGGAACCTAGACAGGTTCCAAATATTTACTGTTAATTTCCATCTGACCCTCTCTTCCTCACCCCCAAGTGAAAGGACTGGTTTTCCTCTCTGAAATTATGGAAAACTTAATTCTGCAGTGAATTCATACCTCAGCAGTCCAGATACATCTTTTGTATGACTGACTATCTTTGCTTTTCTTGGTCAGCAGTAATACTCTTTCAGTACACCTAGGTATAGTACTTACTATAAGATAATATAAGATAACCATTAGAGATAGAGTAAGTAATGAATATGAGCAGCAGTTTAGAGTATAAGTCACTATTATAAGCAGCTTTGACGTATTAGATTTAGTTAGACTAAGCAGAAATTAGAGGAGTCAGGGCCTTCCAAGGGCAAGATTATGAGAAATGGTCGAAGTAGCTAATATAGTTTTTCCCTTATTCAGATGCTGACAAAACCCTAAAACCATAGTGAAACCTAGATTAATATGAAGTACAGGTTCCCACCTCAAGATGTCTGAACTGTTCTTAAAACTTCATTACAGAACTTCAGTAGAATAATTAAAGTTCCCACCCTACTAGAAATATCCTTGCTAGTGCTTTTGTGAATTTTACTTTTGATATGACATATATACATTTCACATGCAATAAAAGTTATTTATTTAATTCTGTATTTATACATAAAATCAAAATTATTTTGTACATATACTGCCATAGCAAATCATTTGCCATGTGTATCTTTTATGTTCTGCTTGTCATTCACTTCTTGTTTTAGCTGGTCAAGTACAATTTTTTCATCTGTGATAGTGAAAGACTCTGGGCTTTTCCACTCATTGTGGTGGGATCCTTGAATTATTGTGATTAATCACCTCACCTCTGCAGAAGAGGAAGTCAAGGT
This sequence comes from Athene noctua, assembly GCF_965140245.1. Taxonomy (NCBI): domain Eukaryota; kingdom Metazoa; phylum Chordata; class Aves; order Strigiformes; family Strigidae; genus Athene; species Athene noctua. The sequence continues at coordinate 67,833,644 of NC_134037.1, read as the reverse complement.
GAACAGTGAATAATCCATATTTGTCAACAGGGCTTTTTGTTTTCTAATATTCACTTAGGGTCTAAAGCTTCATTTGGGTCTTCACTGATGTGTTTTCAGCTTCATACCTGGTATGCTTAGCAGAAGAGGCAGTAGTTGTGTCAGTGTTATCTAAGCCTTTGACCTCAGAATAGTTGCCTCCAAAACCTTAAGAAGACATTTTATGTAAAAATAGAAATAGGCAAGAAAAAGTTTTTTCCAGACTGATTTTAAAACTTTCCCTGTTTCTCACTGGGACAAAGCCGACCTTTTGAAGTTTTCAGTGACGAAACAACCACAAATCCAAAATAAACAATACTGCAATAGCAACATACTCAACAGTAGTCTTATGCCTGGATGGCCACTGAAAACTCATGTCCTACAAACCAGTGTAGTGATTTTATTGTTAAAAAGCAGGTTATTTTAGAGAGCATAAAAGAAATGGAGAAAGGAGAGTGGGAATGGGAAAGAACAACTGGACTAGAATGATCATTTTGCATAGATCTCCAAAGTGCAAATAAAGTTAGTAATTCTAGAACAAGCACACAAAGCAGTAACAGTGTCATCTTTGTTATGAATAAATTGAACATGGTTTCTCTCGTTATGCCTAAATGTTCTCAGCAATCCCCAGTCCTTCAGCCAGGGGATCAAGCAGAGAATACTGTAGTTCTCTGTATACTGCAAGAACCTGGGTTGCAGAGGCAACTACATAGAAAAGTTAAAAAAGATTGGGATGGTATGTAAACTAGGCACATCATTCTTATATGCAATCAACATGTATCTGGGATGTGAGCCCAGATAAGAAAGTAATTTCCAAGTCTTGTCCTATTTCTGAAAGATATTTCCAGGTTCCACAGTTTAGGGTTAGCCTTGAGAAGCATAAAGAAATGCAGAATTTCCAGGACATGCAAACATATCTGTAAAATGAATACTCCTAAAGAATAGAGGATTGATTAATTTTTCTGGTCTTGAATATATTGTGAGAGTAAGCAGATATGGACCTATAAAAAATGTGATAATTAAAAATAGTGACAGCAATGTGAACTCCAGATATTTCCTTTCTTCCTTCCTTCGTTTCCTTTTGGAAAAAAAAAAAAAGGCAGGAACAAAGGAGGAATTGAAATTGATAACCCAACTACTCCAACTGAAGGGCAAAAGGAAGAATTATGAGAGCCATACTTGGCCTAAAAACTAAAATTAAGTTCCTAGTAAAAGAGAGAAGGAGAGATGGGGATAGGAGGTCTGATGAGAAAACATGAGGGAAACCAGGACGTATTTCAAGCATACCTTGGTTCAGAAGCAAGAGAGGACCCCAAGAGGGTGCAGCTTTAATAAAAACAAAAGGAATGTTAGAAGACTCTCCAGTTCAAATGATGCTTTCAGTTGTACATGTGTGGGCAACAGAAGAGATAAGAAAGAAAATATTAATTGCAGACAAAGAAATAGAACTTAAATTAACTCACTAAAGCTAACCTAGCCTTGAAAAAGATGAGGAGACAGACCTTATAGGAGATACATATGATCTCCCATTTAAGCATTATCCATGGGGGGTTTCTGAGATTAGCTTCAGGGGTTTTTTTAACTAAGTTTACCATTTTGTAATCAAGATCATCTTTTATTTTTCTAGAATAGCTGTACATAATTTTCACCATTACCTTTGCCTGGTAACAAGCACTTCAAGGGAGATTTGAGAGGAACTCCTGAGAGGCAAACGCATGGAGCTGTGTTCAGGCAGTTTTCCCAGTAGCCCCTCCACTCAAAATGCCATTTGATAGTCTCAGGATTCAAGCCATATTTTCTTAACATGTTTCACAGTAAGTGAGTCTGAGGACCAGTAATGCCTCAGGTAATACCTAGCACCTATAATGCTAAGCTGCTTGAGAAAAGTTTGGCAAACTTAACTGGTACCTCTATTGCAAACTACAGCTAGCAAACAAATAGCTTTTGTGTTCAGGAAGTTTCTGTAGTGGAAAAGATAAAAGGAAGGAAAAAGTAAAGAACATATTAAGAAGAGAAGCAGCAGGACAGAAGGAACAAAGACTAACACAGGGCACTAGAAAAATACCCATACTCAAACATTTGGAACCAAATAAGATATGATGAAGATAATAATATTGGGAAGGCAAAGGAACTGAGGGGGTCTTTACTTTGTCCATCTATCCTTTTTAGGATAAACGAAAGAGCTGAGATGGTCTGGGGTTTATTAAAATCCTCATTCAATTTTCCTTTGTTAATTAAGAAAAATCAGGGAAGAGATACACAGACTCTATTTGATTAGAAGTATTTATGCAACTTTGCATCCTAACAGATTGCATTTCAAAGTCATCCACAAAGTCATGAGTGCTTTAAAGTACCTCTCTTCTGATCTTTTAGATTCAATTATTCAGACATTCTTCTGGAGATGCTAACATCACATCAGATGCAGAGTCTGTCTCATATTTGTCCAACACAGTTTATAAAACAAGGCTTTAACCTGGGACGTTTAAGCACTTGTGCTTTGCTTTTATGCAGCAGTCAGACACTCAAGCCATCATCTTCATTAACATCAGTTCTCTTGTGTTCCTGAATCCCAGCATCTTCTTCAGTAGTACTTGCACCTCCTAGTGCTCCCCACAGATGAGCAAATTTTCATTAGATAAACAGGTAGATTAGTGCTTTCAGAACCAGACCCTAGTCAATATCCTCTGTTCCCTTCAGTCCCTTCTTTATATTAAAAAGTAAGAAGGTAACTTTTCCTCTCTATATAATGGGTAACCAAAGTATCATATAGAGACACATACAGGTCCTATCCGTAAAGTATATGAGCCTGCATTAAAAAATCTACTTTTTACAACCTAAATTTTAAAATCCTCCCCAGTACTTACACCTGCTCCCTCATCCTTGCAACACCTACTGGGTCAGTATTATTAATTTTCCCATTACATGAATTTCTCCATATTTCTTTGCTAATTTGTGTCATATTCTTCAGTGCCATTTATACCACTGTTGTGATTTTAGGAGGTCCAGTAGATTAGGCTTGGGTAGATACTTTTCTCCCTCTGATCAGGCATACTAATTGGCAATAAACTTCATCGACACACTCACAGTAATTTACTTCTATTTCTGTACAACTATAGATTCAAAGCAGTAAGTTCAAACTTTGACTTTTGACTGAAGGCAGAATTTATCCTATAGGTATATTTGTTTTAACATTCAAATTCCTCTGTGATAGCTACAGAACATTTTTTCTGTACAAATCACATGTTTGAGGTACCTGTGGGATTATTAATACTGAGTAATTACTTTAGAATTGAAAAGCCACAGTGCCTTTTTCTCTTTCACTATTACTATATGAGTATCAGCCATGGGCTAACCTGGGTATTATTAACCGTGTTCCTTTACTGTAAAAAATGAAAACAAGAGTAACAAAACCTTGCAACACCATCCTAAGTCTGGCAACAAATACTATGCTGCACTCTTTCTAGTGTAAATTAACATAACTCTTTCTTTGTTTACTTAAACTTGCTGACATTTGTGCCTCCAGCTTTTTAATGTTCCAGAGGTGATTCTCAGAGCTGCAGTGTATCTCAACTTTTATTGGTGCACCTGGGTTAAAGTCAATTAGAGAGGAGATATTCAGCAGCTCTTCAAATCAGACCTATGTATTAGAGGCATTTGAGAGATGTATCCTTTCATCGGAAGGCTGGATTGAAACATAAATATTTCATTTTGGGTCATATTTTTTTTCCTTCTGGCAGGTATAGTTCTTTTTCCTTTTTGTTGAAAAGAAAACCCAGCCACTTGGGGATCATGCAAAATATTTTGTTCAGTCTGAAACAGAATATTTTATTTTGCCATACCTGAAATAAAAGGCAAGAGGAGCCACATTTTAGATAATCAAAATGTATGCTGATTTTACATTTTTATCTAATAACCTAGTGCTCAGGGGATTCATGCAAAGTTACAAAATGCACAGGGTCAAGACCTTTCTTGATGTAGGGATCTGACCATTTACAGTACGTAGAGGTTACCAAAACGGTCCCAAATATTTTAGCAGAAGTAGCTCTCCCTCAGTCTTTTCTGTCAGACCCATGATATTCTGCACAGACTATTTAAATATTCATAGGGCAAGAGGAAAGCACAAAAATGACTATGTGGCCTGCTTTTTCAGGTGTTCTTCTGGGCAGGATACATTAATTCAAATCCCTGTTCTGAGTCAGCCAAAAATAGAACTGCAATTTCGCACGGTTCTATCACCTCACTTGAGGGGAAAAGTGACTTTGACTAACTGGATTTTATGGCAAATGCTTATAAACTGTCTTCACATTTCAGAATGTGCTGTCACTCTTATTTGGGACAATAGCAATTCTGTAGATTTGTCTCTGAGCTCTGTTTCCTAGTGAATGACTGATTTGTTGACAGTGTAACACCCAGCTATAATGGATATTTATTATAAAACGCACATACTGAAAAGGAGATCAGCCAGTGAAGAAGCTGCCTCCACTTACCAGACAACACCAGAACTTGAGAACACTGAAATATTTCTTACTCTATTCAATTAGTACTCTAGGTTTGGGTTTTTTTCCCCTTACAATAGATTTTTAAGAAAGGTCAGGAAGAAAAAGTTCTCATGATCACATTCAACAGTGATTTAATTTCAAGGAAGAGATTATTCCAAAACTATCTGCAGAGAAGGTCTGAAGTACCATTTGAAGAACACAGTTTTAAGCAAACCCTGAATGCATGTATTTTTTGGCAGTTTGACTAATGTTTCTACACAATTCAAGGAAATTGTCTACATTTGTATTTGTGCTGCACCTAACACAACAGATATGCTGCTACCGTAGATCTTGTTCTGTAATTTCTGGGACAATGAAAATCTGCTATGGGAGCTGATGGAAAAATGATGAAATATTTGTACTAAAAGCATCAGAAAGTGAGGAAAGACAATACCTGGAAGATCTTCTGCTTTACCAGACCTTAGTGCTCATCATCAGTAGGACTGCTATAGAGCCTTGCAGCCTTCTGAAGTCAAGCCTTCCTGGTAAACACATGGAAGAATTAATATCTCTTTTGGAGCAATTAGCTCTTTGGCTGAGCAGTTGTGAGAAAGGCCAAATCCTCTAATAAGGAATTATTTAAATATTTTGGTAAGAATAGCAAAGGACTGTTGCACAGGTCTTTAGGTATCCTACTTCCTTAACGATCATCACCTGCTGCATGGGAGAGGACACACAGATGAGGATGTTCATCTCTACTGTGTCAGAGGACCCCATCGCTATCCTTCCTGACTGGCTGCTAGGGAGTGTTTTTCTTTTATCTTCTTTTTTTTTTTTTCTTTTGGTTTGGGGTTTTTTTACTTTTCTTTTTCCCCTTTTGCCTTCTCTTCCTTCCCCACTCTCTCCACCTCTAGCTCATTCTTCCGCCCCCCACCCCACCTCTTTCTAAATTTCGTCATTAACAATCCATATGTGCTATCAGCTATGAACCCTGCTAATGTATCTCTGTGCAGGTGAGTCTGTCCCAATATCCTTAGTGAAATAGGACCTACGATTAAGATGGTAAAAGGGGCAAAGGGAGAGAATATGGCAGATGAGAGATACTAAAAAGAATTTTGAAGAGTAATGGAGAAAAAGCTGGAAACACAATATCAGACAATGGAAGAATAATAATTAACTTTCAGACGACAAGATTCAGAAACCAGAAACAAAGAAAATAAAGTCTGAGGTAAATTCAGTATTAGAAAACCTGATTATTTCAAAGACAACAGCAAGAAGTAACAAGTGCTAATGCCCAACTCTTTCTCTTAACAATATATTTGATTATTTTCTTTACCATCCCTGTGCACTGCTCTTTTTTTTTTTTTTTGAAAAATGTATTCAATGAAGCCTGAAGAAAGGGTCTGGTACTTATCTATTTGATCATATGTATAAAAATACCTATAGGTGATCTCCCTTTTTCCACCTAAATTTCATTTATTTTGCCATCCATCTGAATGATTATAAATAAAGAAGAAATAAAGCAAGCCTGATATTTTATGTTTCATATTCTATTTGCAGGTTTCAGATTTGAGACTAAGACTCAAAGTCTGAAAGAAGGATAGCACAGATTCTCTCTTTTCCTATTCATAAGCAGAAGAATTGGGTATTTCTGAAGCACATGAAGCAAATAAAAGTCTCTTTTATTATTATTCATAACTAAAATTCTGGTCTATTTTTATTCTTACTGTAGCTTTTATAGAAAGCTATGCATCTGAGTCAGCACCTCAAAGCAAAACTCATTTCCAATTCATGACATCTCTTTTTCCTCCAATTACTTAGCTTCATTTCCTTCTCGTTTCATTTTTTCCCTTCTGACTCTCACTCACTCAGATGAAATTGCTACACAGTGCAATTCTCCATTTAAGAGAGATATATCATATACTTGAGTAGGCTTTAGTTTAACTAGGCTTTCTTCTTTGTTTTTTTAAACTACCATAATTACATGGCCTTGACATATAGAGCTAGAATGTAGGAAGGAGAAAGACTGTATGGGAAGAATGCCCATTTGTGCATTTTATTATGGCTGTTGCGGTCATATCTTCAAAGTGTCATTTTTCACTCTTTCCATACTGTTCTGTTGATGGCCTGTCAGGTTTCTAAATTTATCTCTCACATTTTTTGCACTCTTTGTTTTTCCTCAAAGCTTGATTTTATTTATTCTAGCTCCTCTTCTTCTTTTTCTTTTCCATACCGTATATCATTTTTTTCTGCTCTACTGTATCATCAGCTGTGATTGCCAAAACTTGAGGTATTTTCAGTAATATTAGGGTGCAAGGAGATGTCAGACATATGATTTTGCATGCACTTCCTCTTTAAAACTCAGGGTACTCAGTGTTCTTGAATAGTAAGAATTTCCAGAGAGGATCTATAAAGCATCTGACAGAAGTGCTAAAATATTCATTAAAAATTCATCCCAATCTGTAAATATATTTCTAATCACTGCCTTTGCAGTGGATTTTCTTGGCACACATTCTGCACTTGCCTTGAAACATGTTGGCACTTTTAAGGATTCCAGTGCAGCCAGGTTTTCAGTACATGCCTTGAGAGGTAGTTCTGTGAATCATCCACCCACAGCAGTACAGAGGAAAAAAATCCTCACCCAGGTCTACAGGGAGGAAGATACTTTTTCATTATTTTCACAAACAAGTGTCTTTGTCTTAATGATAGCAGAGCAAAAGGAATCTCACTTACATGTACAGGAAATCACTAACAGCTTGCTCATGGTCCTCCACTGTATTTGATGCCTGCACGTGGCTGCAGGCTCCGTGACCTATGTTACCACTGAGATCCAGCAGATTAGGAAGAATTGAAATGTATTTTGTTTACTCACAAAAGAGGGGTAGAAAAAAATAGTGTCCTGACTGTTATATATACAATTTCCCATAATAACTGTGGCTGTTTTTTTAAAGACTACTTTGTAGAAAGAGAAATGGCAGGTATAGCAGTAAGTCTGCTATTAAAAATCATGTGCTCAATGCACTAGAGTGCTTATTCAAAAATAGCTCATACACAGAAAAATATACCCCCTGTAGCATTGCCAAGGTCAGTGAGTGTTAGGATAATCTGAACAAGTGTGGATTCTGCAACTGAAAGCTTAACAGTAAACATCAAAAACTTCTGAAGTTTTCCTTGAATTCGAACAAGTCAGACCATTGCAACTTACTTCTCTTAGCAGGTTGCTTCTCTCCAGTGACATCTATACATGATTAAATATTGTCTAAGTGACATGATGACAACTGTATAAAAGTGCAGTGTCTCTGGGTCATATTCTTCAGTGAAATCAAGACAGTGTTCTCAATTTACTTTAAATGATGGCATGACCAAGTATCCTGAAGCACGATTCTTACTGCAAAATGGATATGCCAAACAGAGAGTGTCCAGCTGCTCAGAAGGAAACATCTTCCAAATAGAGGGTGCCCAAAAGACTGACAAAGGCTCTCATTTGTAACTTAGACAGGATTAACTGGAAGATTTGGAAGACTCTTTTTTTGTGGGTCTTTTGATTTGCAGGCAGAAAAAGCAAGGATCTATCCCCAAACAATAATATACACAATAATAAACCCAAAGGTAATAAAAAGTTATCTGATCCATCAAGCTGTAATACGCAGTAGGGAGCAAGGAAGAAGCTAAGCATTATCTTATCATTGGTACAGTATATTAATGTACGCTTATTCAGAGTATATATTAATGTATGCTTATTCAGAGTATCCATTCTTGATCAAAGACTTTATTTTCAGTTGTGATGGAAATGTCTTAAGTGAAAAAACATCTGAAACTTTTTCAGTGCATCTATGGAATAAATACATTCTCTCAGGCCACAGTCATAACTGTGTTGATTTTGCAGGGCTAAAATGAGTAAAACTAAAAATACCTTTACGTTGGTCAGCAGCTCCAAATACCTAGAGGGAGCAGAGCTGAGTTAGGCAGTGTTATTTTTACATAGCCACATTTCACAGAAGTACAGCAGTTCAAATACAAAGATGATGCAATCTTAGCAACATGAAGAGTGAACAATTAGGATTACCAGAACTCTCTGAGTGGGGCTTTGCTTGAGTAGAGGTGAGCACATAGCCAGAAACAAGCTGAGAATCTGTATCTAAAGGAATGGTGCTTCCAGCAGGAGCAGAAGATTCCTGAAGACAGGCGAACTGACACTTTCCCTGCATTCTAGGTGCAGGACTCCCATTAATAGTTAACGGCAACAATACACAGGGAACAAGGTGAGAACAACTCCTTATACAAGAGTTCAAGAAAGCAATTAAATCTGAATTCCCAAAGAACATTTTTGGCAAGCTTACAATTGGTTCAGATGTGAATATCCTCCTTCCCCAGTGTGCTTACACTTACAAACAGACACACAGCAGAGGTAATAACTGCGGCCCTGATTCTGTAAGAGTTCATCTATCAAGACTGAGGTGTTTATATCTTCCTTGCACACCTGTATACAGTGCTCTGTAAACGGTTCTGCAAATATCATATTCCACATGTTTTATTATATATATACTGTATTTAATACAGAGATCCATTACCCTGAAGATAAAGTGGCTTCTGTCAGCTGGATATGTTTATTTTTGAAAGCTTTTAGCACTTTCATGGCTGCATGACAAGTTTAGACTACTACAGTATATCCTAAGTGTAAACTGAGATTTGGAATCAGTGCACAGCTTCATTTATTCAGTATTTGATGCTCATTAATCTTTTTTTTTTGCCTTGAAAATGCCCACCAACTATTTAACAACCCACAGTGCATTGTAATGTCATATATAAACTTGTCTTGTGGTTATAATAAATAACATTTCTCAAGATCACATGGAGTCTTTCACTATTCTTCAACTGTGTGGTCAAAATGGAGCTGTAAAAGTTTCAGTAGTCCTTGTCTAACAAAGTGCTGGTATTATATATACCATTTTGTGGGTCAGCTTGCTGATTACTACAGATATATATATATATGCATGTATGTTTATATATGAATACTTATACATAAATAAAGGCAGGAAAAGACAACATATGTTAGTGTGGGCCAAAAAAACCTCTAACCCATAAAGGACCACCCATAAAACTTAAGAGTATGGAGTGCCTGACTTCAGTTTGGATTTCTGTTTTCTTTAACACTGTTTTCATGAGTTTGTAACCTCTGTTAGTTACAAAGCCTCGGAGCAAGTCAGAACTCACCGATAATTCAGTATCTTTATTGTATAGGGAACGTCAAGAAGAGAGTTACATGAACTGATTTTTCCAACCGTAAGACAAAATATTTCATCCTATTTTCCTCTCAAAATGTTGACCTTCCTTACTGAGAGATTTTGGTCAAAATCAGTCCTGCTTTCAAAACTATAGAGGCCTCCAGTTCTGTGATCTGGAGAAACAAAAGGCAAGTAGATATGGTTTTAGAATAGTACCATAATGAGAAAGTGTGCATCTACACAGAGTAGGTGTCTATTTTCTATAGCAGCCACAGGATCATCATGCAGTAATGGCAACTGGATTGCAGAAAGGAATGATTTCTTTCTTCCCACTCATGTGACTTTCTCCACAGGTTGTATAAACACGTAGTCTGTAATTTTATGTATAAAGGGTTGGCCCTATGGATACAAAGAACAATAACAGGTCCTAAAACCAGGATTGAATTGTGTTAGAAATGAATGTGATAACATCCATCCTTCATAGATATCAAGGAGATAACTATGACTCTTTGACTTGATGTAGAGCACATAAAAGCAAATACTAGAAGATTAAATTCACACATAAAATGAAAATGATGCTTTCATTAATTCATTCTCTATGTGCTTAAATTAGGTTATATAAGACAATTTGAAGTTCAAACTTGCCTTTTCTTAAGAAGTACACTGGAGAAGAAAAAGTCAGATTACACTTGATACAGGTACATTTCAATTAGAAATGTGTGAATATAATTTTTACTATTGGTAAAACCAGTGCAAATATCTTAAAATGTAATACATGCATTATTTATTTTTTTTGTTTCCTGTCATACAAGAAACAATTTACCATAAACTAACATAATATGATTCAACTTCAAAAGCACCATGCTCTTGATTTTGATTGAACAAGAAAGCTGAAGAAAAAAGAAAAAAGAAAAAAAAAAAAGAGCTCTTTCTGACATTTTACCAAAACCAGAAAATCTGTGTTCTGTGAGTTTAAAATGCTTAAAAATAAATACTAAATTTTCTCCAGTAGTTCACAACCTTGACAAGTTTAGTTGGTAATTAAATATTGCCATGACAGAGAAGTTGAACGGAGTATAGTTATGAAGAGTTTGGTAAATATGAGTGGAAAATCCCCAACAACTTCCACAAACACTGATATAAATGACTTTTCTTTCAATATTCTTCTGTTTCTGTTTGTTTTCCTTGAATATTCAACAGTAATGTTTGTTGACAATACTACTCATTTAAAGATATGTTTATTGATAATTATACCATATGGAAACTGAACTGTGAGATACAACTGGAATATGCCGGAAACTTCATTCTACAGATTACAAGGAGCTGATCATTTTATCTTACGTTATAACTTTCCAAAATTGAAAATCTGTTTTCTTGGGAAATTCTAACTTTTCACATCATATACTGAATTAGCTTACCTTTTCCACTCCAGCTCTAACTTAGTAGCATGTTCTGACTGAGATATGGGAAGGTCTTCCCAAGTCAGGCTGCAGTTGCAACTTTCCTATGAGACCTGAGCAAATGTCAATAATCACTGGAAATCAAAATCTTTACTTGCTGTCTCCTTTCCTCTTCCTGCAGGCCATCTTTCTCCAGGAGCACCAAAGGAAAAGGGGAGAAGGCAAGAGTAGGAGGCCCTCTCTACCCTGCTGTCCAATGCACAATGGGAAGGAGAACAGCAGCCCTGTGAAGGCTGCTTTACTTTTGCTGTAGATAGAAAGCAACTGCAGCCTTACCCCAATGTACCAAAAACCAAGGCAAGCAACAATGTACTCATTAAGAGCAATATCTGCTAAAATAAGAGTTATGTACATTTTTTGCTCTGATTTGTTTTTTGAAATAGTACGGAGCTCTAGTGAACAAGGGGTGGAGGAGTGGGCTGACACAGATTATCCTAAACTTCAGCAGCCTGCCAACCTAGGCATTAGGTGTAGCCTACTTGCACTTTGCAGACTGTAGAGATTTACATAAATACCATGAACAGTTAGTTTGGGAAGGTTTCCTGTAGTTAAAGAAACATGTTTCCTTGCGTTAAATAAATATGATACAAGCTCTTACTATGCTGGCACCAATGTTTAATCCTATTCTTTTCACCAGAAAATACCAACAAAGTTCACTAAGTCTTGTCTAAGGGCTGAGGAAGGGAAAATACATTCATAATACATAGTCTTTTAAAACATGAAGATGACATCAAGAGAGCAATCAAGATGATATGGAAGCTATTTATAACTGAAAAGAGAACATCCATGGACAAACGAAGTATTGAAACCATTAAGCCTGGAGCATTTGTAGGGTACCCTAGAACTGTGTGAAAGGCATGCTTTTGCCTTACATAGAAGAGAAAGTATTGGAAAACTGTGACTAGTCTCCACATGCAACAAAGGTCACAACTTTTTATAAGGTCACCTCAGACAAACCTTGAGTTCTTCTGAAGTCTTTCTTCAGGACCATAACTTAAGATAGTAATGCAGAGTATTTCTACAAGTCTCAGTTGTATGTTTGTGTCATTTGCTGTGGCACACTAGGTGTCCCAAGGTTATTTAAAGTAATAATTATTTTGTCACTTCATAACATAGCGGAAAGGGCGTACATAGCCTCAGATCTGTCAATGGTGAACATTTATACAACTTATTTCACATATTACAATATACTTAAACATTCAATTATCTGTTAACCTGTGCAAATTGTGATTCTACATGGAGTGAGAAAATACCCCATTTCCATTTTAGAATGGATTATTATTGCTGTCTGTTTAAGTGCTCATAGTTGACCATGTTATTTTTTTATGGTCAGAAGAGCAAAAAAGTGTGTTTCTAAAACATTTATGATATTGGACCTGTTTCTGGGATGGAAGGAGGAAAATACTCAATTTTCTTGGTACTTAGGAGTAATTAATATTCAGCTCTTGCCTGATCTGGCACTGAATTTGTCTTGGATGACTTGAAAAATTGTCTTCTTCATAATCTTTTTGTTATGGGCCTGTAAAGCAATCCTAATGATCTGGACAAGCCCTGAAGCATCTCTAAGGCTTTATGGAAAAATTAATTGAGGATTCACTGCCCTTGGAATTTAGTACAAGTGGAACTTAATAGCTCAGGCAAATTCTCTCCCATATGTTAATAAACTACTGTGCCACTGTGATGCTTCTGTCTTGGCTTCTCTTTAGTTATTATTCCTGTGTCATCTCAATTAGCTGCTACAGGATCTTATTAATGTAATTCCCACCTAATCCCCTTTCCTTTTTTCCCTTCCCTATGTCAGCAGCATCTTGATATGTAGTCTTTTAGTGTACACTTGTTTGTTCTATGTATTTCAGCGTGCTTTCTAATGGCCACTTCCCATTCTATTCTACTCTGCATGACATGTTAACACTAAATCCATAATTTACTAGAGATTCTTCCCAGAATTGCTATGGCTAGCTTGCTCTCTCTTGCTCGCTCTCTCTCCCTCTTTCCCTCCCCATCTGTCTCATACATAAAAAACATGCTAGTATTTCCAGGTTTAAATAATGTAGAAATATATATTAGTAGTCAGGAAGTTCTGGTGTGATACTGCTTTTGCCACTGCCTTGCTGTGTGATCTCTTTATTGACCTTGTCTCCAGGTCTGTAGCTTGGGACAAGAAAGGATAGAGCCACTGAGTCTTACTGAGCCACCAGCAGCTGAGTTCCATTGAGTGACCACATTCTTGCTTCTAGTCCATGGCAGGAGGAAAGTTCTGAAAGCATGAAAGCTCACACAAGCATGAGCTCTCTTCATGGTTTTGTGCAAGAACAAATTATCTTTATATAGGTAATATTCCTTACCCCACCTACTTGCAACAGGAGCTAAAGGTACTGTTTGCTCCTCCTATTACAGCTTAATCAGTAGTTTGGAAATAATGTGAGAATACATATTCACCCACATTGCTCTCACTGCACTTCCAGGACATTTTGAATTCCTGAGTGCAAGCAGTTACAACATTGTTCTGGTTGGGACACATGCAGAAGCTCACCTTGCAGGAGGTACTCATTACTTGTATTTATGTTCTACAGAACAAACAGTACTGTAGGGAGGAATTAGGTATTTTCATCCTATTGTCCCCATATCCTCCCAGTATGCCATCTAACTTAAGTAGACCTCAAACCAGTGTAAACAGAAAATTCCACTTCATTATCAGAAACAATGCTTAAACATGTTTGTTAAATTAGACAATCCTTCGTGGCACTACTGAAGTCTAAAGTGCCTGAAGGCCAGTTCAAATACTGTTAGTATAGTCTAAACTGAAACATGTTTTCTACAGAAAGAAGCCACTTCTCTTAAAGAGAAAAGCCTCTACATTTTCTTAAAAGAAACAAGCTTATTTTGCTGTGTCTAATACAGCATTTATTTCCACAGGGAAGTTAAAGTGCTTGTTTAAAGTAAGTATTTTGAGAGAGACAGAAAAAGACTATTATTTTTCTGCTTGATCCTGCATTTACTACCAAACAAAATGTTTAGTCTTGTGAATAGTTCTAGAAATTTTGTATTTCTACCACTTCTATATGAATTGTTCTTCACTCTTTCTTTTAATGAGAATTAATTTCAGTAGGACCACTGGTACCACTCACCTGTACATTTAATATCAAACCTTTGTAAGATAGTCAATAAGCACAAGTTTGATGCCTGGTACAACTGAATTAGCCAATAAATTGTATTAAAAATTATGAAAATTGGTTACTTGTTAAATTTGTATTAGGGTTTTTCTGTAGCACAATAATAGCAAAATAATGGTGTGCTTGGCTTTCCTGGAATAAAAATATTTACCTCAGAAAAAGGATTCTGATATTTAAGTTCCTACTGTTCAGCCTGGAATTTGGTTCAGCATGACTGTTCATCAATAACATTTTTATATTTCTTGATGTTTTCATGACAATCCATATTTTGACTCTAAACCTACTCTCTCAAGTCCTCCACCTTGCTTGCCTCGTTCTTATTTTTTCACTGATCTGGTGGGGTTTTTGTATTTACATTTTGTTTCACACAAAAGCAAAAAAGGCAATAGCTATTATTCTCTGAAATTACTGCCTGAAAATACATAGCAATTACAAAATATGTATATTTCCTCGAACGACCAAAAGACAATGATCATGTCTCATCTTTAAAAACAAGAAACACAGTAAACAATAACCCTTTCCAATTGAAAAGTAAACCATGGCAGGGAAACCAACACCTATGGACAGACTTTGGTATATAGATCTGGGAGGCTAATAGTTTCAAGATGTGATCATGATTCTGAAATTATTTAATGCCGCCTTCCTCTTTCCTAAAAGCAATCTAGGATTCTAATTTTAATATCATTCCAAATAACATGTAAATATTTATTTTAAAATATCCTAAATTATCCAGAAAAGTATGTTGAATTTTAAGGAAAAAAAATCTTAAAAATTCTGAAGTTCTTACTAAATTTAACTCAGGAACACTGATGCGATCAAGAAATAATAGCAAATTCAAAAGCTTTCTTGAACACTAAGAAATTAAATAGCCTAGGAAATATCCTGTCAAAATGTTTTATGGGCTAGTTGCTTTTGAGACAAGTGATTATAGAAGCAATCCTCAAATGAAAACACTTTTTATGAGAAAGATTTGTAGTTTTCTGTAATTTGAAAAAAATGCTCCCAATTCTAGCTTGCTGAGTCAGGAAAAAAAAAAAAAAAGGACAGGAAATAAGATCTCAATATTAAATAACAGAGATAATGGTGACCAATGAGACAGAGAGTGTATAGTCATTAAGCAGAAGCTATGGTCATAATAAGATTTTCTTCCAAAGATAATTTTGATAAAACTTACAGCATACAGATCTCCCTTCCCTTCCCTTCCCTTCCCTTCCCTTCCCTTCCCTTCCCTTCCCTTCCCTTCCCTTCCCTTCCCTTCCCTTCCCTTCCCTTCCCTTCCCTTCCCTTCCCTTCCCTTCCCTTCCCTTCCCTTCCCTTCCCTCAAATAAGAAACCTTTCTTTCTCATGATAAAGTCAAAATACACTATATTTTGAATGACAACATTTGAAATCCTCAAATGCTCTAAGTACTGCCTACTGTAGGAGTTTAAACAAAATGCCTAGGGCAAATCAATATTCTCCTGCCTCATTCTGTCATACTTATGCCTTTTGTGATTTGGCAAAGTTTGATACTTTTGTATCTGAGCCAGTGGTGAAATCTCTGAGACTGTATATGGCTAAGAGGCTTCCACACATGTGATTACCTGCACTTAAAAACAAAACTAAAAAAAAAGTAACACAATTCACAAAACATTTTGTTCTCAGTCTTAAACTGCGTAAGAAAACCACATGCCCTGATTTATTATGAAGACCTCAGGAAGCATTTGAAAGGATAGCTCTCCAGCTGTAAACATCCATTCCAAATTAAACCACAGGTACGTCCACTTTCATATGTTCTGTCAATACATGCATTATTGATTGCATTCATTACTAAGCAATGGCTCGTATCTTCAGTACAAAACAGATCCCTTAAAATCTTCATGAAACACAAATATTTCAGCTGCTGCTTTTGAGAAAAATGTGCCTAGACCATTTTAACCATCTCTATCTCTAGTTTAGCAACTTGGATTTTTTTTTTTCTCTTGAAAATAAGAGAAAGGAGAACGATAAAGACTCCTTAATAGGCGCTGCCAAGGGAATAAGCTCTCCTACTCCACTATGTATGAAAGTTAAATTCCTCTTTAACTCTCTGCCCTCCAGTATTCTTCTGTGCATATCTGCCTCTGTACACTTGGAGAAGGCATCTGACATCTCCAGGCCTAATAAAAATGTTGCCAGATAGCAATGTTTTTTCCTGGAACAGGTTGTCACAGACCAACAGGCTGTAACAGGCTGAAGCAATTATGGTGAATAACAGCAAAAGCAGTGAGTTACTTCCTGACTGAGATAGACAGTTGCTCGGTTTGCCTAAGAGATTTTCCCAGTGATATTAGCTCTGACCATTAGATGCCCAATTGCAGCAAGTAATAGAGAAGTGGAGCATGTCTGTCTTCAGTGAGGGCAGTTAAGACTGTGAAGTGAAATAAAGTAAAGCAGCCTCTGCTTCATAGCACATAAAGTTCCAGGAATCCTGGTTACAAGGACCAACAAAGAGAGAGAATGAGCTTGATGATGGGTCGGATACTAGGGAAGAGCTGAACTGCAGAGAGATTGGCAAAGGAGGTTCAGTCAAGACTCCTGTAACTTTCAGACAATGGGATGTGAAGAAAGAAGGCAACAAAGACATACGTTGCCTTCTCATGCATAGCTGAAACTGGGATTCATTTCCTGTAGCAACATAGGTAGAAATTCCTCTATTCTAGGAACAAACTTCCATACTGCAGCAGTCAAGAACTTCAGCCAATTTTCTTGTGACAATTTTTTTTCCATCTTTCCATTACATATTTCAAATTTCAAGAATCTGAATACTTCAGGCTTTTTCTGCAGAGACTCTACTGAATGGGAAAACTGGTCAGAAAAACATCCAGGAAAAGAGATATTCTAAACAAAAAGAGATGGAAAGAATGATAGTAAAGGCACTGTATGCTGTTCCATAGATCTGTGCAAGAGTTTGGTACAAAGAAAGGGAAATGAAAAAATCAGGAAGTAGTTATTTGCTTCATCAGTGCTTTGTTGTACTGGAGATCCTATGAGGTCCTGTTGGAACTGGTAGTGACTCCTTATTTCCATCTTCCTTAGCCATTGACCGGCAAAGTCCAAATGAAACTCCCGCTCCAGAGGCAGAACTTGGGCAAGCACAGATATTTGTTTACAACATAGCTGTCTTGCTGTTGTCCTAAAGTTTTTATAGTTTATGATGGTCTTTCCAACAGCTGTTTTAATTGCCTGTTTCCACCTACTACTCTCCTTACAGAACTTTAGTTAGATAAGGAATGCAAAAGAATTAATAATGTTTGGGGTTTTTTTTAAATAACACACAAACATGGAACAAAATCTGCCTTCGTTTACTCCAACTGTACATCATGCTTACCTTCAGGGTGTACTTCTTAACACAATTTTTCTAACAAAACAATTTTTTAAAAAATGCATTAACAGTGACAAAAGAGCTAAAGGCTCCAGATCTCCAGAGTTTTGGGGGCATCATAGATAAGAACATGCATATTCTTGTTTTCCTGAAACACTGAGGCAAGATGAAGCCAGACTTTAAAATCCTTAAAATGCATTGTACAGATATCACTTTCTTCTGGCTTCACCTCTCACACACAGTATTTCAGAATTTTTTTGTGTGTTCCTCTAGTCATTCATTGAAAAAAATAAAAAGAAGACATAATAAAGAAAGAAGAAAAAAAAATATAAAAACAAACCAACCAACCAACCAACCAACAGGGATAAAACCTTTCTATAGTTGTAGGAACATATACTTCATAATTCTTGAGTCACGTGGTTGTTGCGGTTTTTGCCAGTTTCTTGTCCCATTGCTGTCTCAGATATGTCTGTTCTTTATTTAGGTATGCTGCAGTTGCTTAAGATCAGGGATTTACAACCTGGCACAGCAAGAAAAGATGAAATTGATGCCAGCTTGGCCTTCATAAATCTGTCTGTAAATCACTGGTCTCCAGTAACTCTTGCACAAACACAGAAGCTGAGCCATACCTGTGCTGGGATGGGCAACCTCCAAAGTTTGAATGAGTTCCCTAGAGAGGGGCAAGAGCCTCTGCTGTTGTGCCATTAGCCATGCTCTCCATGAACTAGACTTCTGTGTTATACCAACCATTACAACCGTACACTACTAATCAGGTGTCCCGCATCCATCTGGATTTCAGGGATAACTGAGCAAGACAGTGAAAACCTTCCCCACACCCACCCACAGCAATGTATTGTGACATGTTTTTTCAGCTCTCACAAACATGAACAGTGACAAATCTCTACCTAGAATAATGAACTTTCTGATGTCAAAATTAAAACAGCCCTGAAGTATTGGTTCACCTTATTATGATATTAATTACATCCCAGAATAAAGAAGATCTTGAGTGGATAAAGCATGAAGAGCCACATTCAGAATCCAACTGTACTATTTGAAATTTTCTCCTAGATCCATAAATCAAATCTTTATATTTCATTCTTTATGTCAATCTTCACATTTTTAATATATTTTCCAAACCTAAAAGAAGGAATAAACATGCTAAATAAAGCTCTTGCTCAAATAAGCTCTTTGACTGGGTAGCATCATTTTTAGTCACTGTTTGAATAGTAAGAGAATGCAAGATGTAGAAGAAAAGCAGTTGCTCTGAAAAAGTAAAGCAATGAAAGGAAAGAATGTGAAGAAGTTAAGCTATGGAGATATGAAATTAAACTCTGTACAAGCAGTGGAACGTTATTTCCCCAGCAATTTTGATAAACAGAACTAGATTTCTGAAGACTAAAATCTTACAGTTTTAAAGTTCTTTCTAAACTGAATTTCTACTTCCTGAGATAAGAGTCAGTCAGCTTGCATATTCTCAGCTATACCTTCCAAGGATACATTTGAAAACATTGCCCTTTGTACACACAGGACTAAATCCTGTATCCTTTGCAGATTAAGAAAATAATCCTATCTATTTCTATGAGTTACAGATATGGCCATAATTCTGGTTTTTTTTCCATATTTGTTAGCCCTTATTGCACGTGACATTTGTTTTGCATTACACTTTCTCTCACAGACTGTACCCAACAATACGTGAAGGAATCCCAGACTTGTCAGAATGGAAGAAGAAATTCATACTGCACTAATCTTTTAATTCCTCCTTTTTCCAAGATCAGTGTTTGAGATTCTTTCATCATCATTTTTATTCATGTCTGAAATTAAACACCCTTTTGTTGTTGAATCATGGTTCCTCATTCAAACGGTTCTTTTCCACTGAATTTGAAGAGCTTGCACGGAGCTGTTTTGGATTTGTGATGAAAATGTTGTCGATAGCAGAGGGATGTTTTCGTTACTGATGAACAGTGCGTACATAGCATCAAGGCCTTTTTTGCTTCTCACTGCCCCATCAGCGAGTAGACCAGAGTGCACAAGAAGTTGGGAGGGGACACAGTCAGGACCAAATGACCAAAGAAATATTCTACACCATATGATGTCATGCTCAGCAATAAAAACTGAAGGAAGAAAGAGGGGATGTTCAGAGTTATGTCATTTGTCTTCCCAAGAAACTGTTAGGCATGATGAAGCCCTCTATCCTGGAAATGGCTGAACATCTCTGTCTGCTGATGGAGAGTAGCAAATTAATTCCTTATTTTGTGTTGCCTGTATAGGCAACTTTTGCTTTACATATTAAACTGTCTTTATCTCAACCCATGAGTTATCTCACTTTTACCCTTCCAATTCTCTTCCCCATCCTACTGAGGGAGAGTGAATGAGCTGCTGGGTGAGGCTTAGACACTTACCGGAGTTAAGCCATGACACAGACACTTTCCATAGTCGAATTCAGCACTTACTTATGGAGTGGTTTCTGAAGCCACATTTTTCACAAGAACATAAAGTCTGCTCTACAGCTGATAAAACAGATGTTCTTTGGATCAAGTACCATGCAGGTATGTAGAAACAGATCAAGCCATGGAAAATCATTCTGATGTTCATTTTCAAAATCTGAGAAATAGAACATAAGAAACAATATTCACTCTAACCATTTTAGAATAATAATAGTATATTAATATGCATCACCAGAGCAGATTTATTTTTAGCCAATGTTTTACCCAGCAGAATGCTATTTTCTAAATATACTATTTTATTGGGAAAATTCTTTCTTATATTCCCCTCTTTGAATAGTCTTCCTATTGCTAATGTATGAAAGATAATGTAGTAATGGGATAACTTCTGCCTTCTCTATGAGCTTCATGTCTTTCTTTCTCAATTCTTTACATGTTTTCCTAATCTGTCCCTAAGTCTGGAACATCACAGTACATTTGTCATGTACTTCTATCTCTTCTTTTGGATTCTAACTTTAAACAAAGACTAGTCACTTTTCTGAAAGTGCTTAAAATGTTGATGCACCCCAGTAAATAGGATGTCTCCAGCAAGCAGTGCTTTTTATTAAAATGTTTACATTTAAATTAGATCCATCCTTTGCTTGCTATATGTAAGGCCTGATCCTTTCTATAACATCATGAAATTAAGTTACGAGGAAGACTCTATGTGTTTTCATCTTTTATACCACTGAGTCACTCTAGTATGGAAACAAGAGACGTCAGTAAACTTAAATTAAATTAATTCTATTCAAATAGTTCTGCATGCTGCTGAAAATGGATGCACTCAGCAGGAAAAGTGGAAGTCCACAGGGTAGATAACAGAGGAGGAACCTGTCTTTAATCTAATTTGAGACCAAACAATAGGTGAAGAGGACACACAGCCTCTAGTAGCGCTTTCCCAATTGTACAAACGAAAAAATGACCCTGGCAGCCTCATTCTACCAAGTGCCCCAGCATTGGCTCCAACTAAAACTGTTGGCATAAACTTAGCTCTGGTTTACTAATTATCCCAGGGGGGATCTGAAAGCTATATCTGCCTCCTGGACTTTGCTGGATCAGAACCAGAATATCCAGCATCTTCAAGCAATTCCTGAAGCATTGTTTTGGAAAATATTTGAAAGGCATCTAAGAATGCTTGGTGAATTAGTAAAGCAGTAAACAATTACATTTCTTGGTGCAGAAACATAAGAATAAATTTAAGGTCACTTATACCTTTAATCTTATCTGTATCTGAAGCTGCAGACTACAACCCTCTTCCTTAATATATGTACATGCTAAACCTGTCTAGAGGAAAACAGAACATAAAGAGAAGACACAACTGAGGAAAAAAAAAAAAAGCATGTACACTTCTGCAAACTATTCCGTACGCTTGACTCTACTTTTAAGCAAAGGTGTCAGTTCTCATTTTTTATAAATCAGTTCACCAATGCCTACTTGGGAGGTAACCACTCAGAGTTCTCACATGGTTGCTCTCCTAGGGGAATCTAATTTCTCCGTTTCAACATGCCCAAGGCATCTGCTTTCCTTACCGACAAGACACAATCTTTCTGTCACTGACATCAGAGGAATTATCAGTACATTTGACAACAGTGACGTTCAGCACTGAATAAAGCTATAATATCAGCAAAAATAACATGGCAACTTACTAGAAAAGTTATGAAAATAAGGACTTGGAAAGCTTTTATTTATGTAAATGATATAATTATTATTTTAATTTGACTGTTAACTTTTTAAAAATTGGCTTTTTAATACAGAAAAAGCCTCTTCATCCCAGCAAACTCTGCCTGGGGATACCAAGAGGACACTGAAGAACTGATTGCTTGGCAGTGCTTTACATCAATTATATATAAACTAGTAAATAATTTGAAACTTGCTCAGAGAAAAGTTGATCTTCACAGTAAGAAATGACATTTGGATTTTTTTTTTTCTATTCAGAGAAAACTTTCAGATACTTCTGTAATTGGCTTCTTTTTAATGACATTGCACTCTTTGAAGACTGTGCTGCAAGCTTCAACAAGCCTTAGGAACTAGACTGTAGGTCATTTAAAGCTATATAAAAGGTGACATAATCAAATTCAAGCATTAGTAAATAAGGGTTTTGCACGTAAGGGGTTTGGTGTTAGGGCTCTTGACTTTACTAGAAACACAAATAGGGTCCCTGTTAATACTACAAAACACAAACCACAAGTTTTATATACATATGTATATTTTAATACAAGAACTGGTTAGGAAAGTGGAGGCTAGTTTGTGTAACAGAATTTGTGTTAAAGGATATCTAGGTCTAAGTCTTGGTTCTGCAGTAGACTTCCATCTTACATGCATATAATAAACCACTTAGGTTTTTTCTGAGTGCATATAATACACAATTAAGAATATAGCTACGTTCAACAGTTTAACAACTAGGGATAATGTTTTCAAATTTTTATCTTTTTTTTTCTCTTTTTTTTTTTAATTTAGAAACAAAAATTCCACTTTCAAAAGCCTGAAGATTGTGTGCAAATGTTAGCAAAATGTATCCTGAGGTTTTTTGTTGTTTAAATGAACTTAGTTCCACTGAGCTATCTTTTTGCTCAGGAAATAGTGATGGCCTGATTAAAGTCTGTTGAACTCAATACCTGTCTTCTCATTTTTTATAGTGAATACCAGTTCTTTGTTACCCTAAAGGCTGATTTGGACCTTTCTTGGTAAACTAACTCAGGAAACATTCTTTTGTCATTTATTATTGACACTCATAAAACCAAATAACATTATATAATTCATAACATAATTCTTCTTAGCATGAGGCAATTAGATGATTGAAAACTTCAGTAAATTGTCAGAATTCACTGACCTTGACAAAACTTCCAGTTTGGAAATTCAAGTTAACTTGGAGGAACAAGATATCCATTTCCATTTTTATGGGCAAAAAAAATTATAATATGAAAAAAATATTACCATAGCAATGACACTAAAGATTTTTTTTCTTCTTTAAAATTAGAAAATACTAATAGCATCACCATAAGATACTGTGTCTGTTTACATTACCATAGCAGACTGAAAAAACACCACCAAAAGATGATAATCTCACAGTGTCAGATGCTGCTTTACAGGCTGAGTGCCAGAGCTTACAGTTTAAATAGGCATGGCAGAAGGAGCCTGGATTTATAGTATCATTTCCACTCAGTCTTAGGGGAAGGAAGACCAAATCCTTGGGGCTGGTTAAATGCCTGCTTTTCTTTGACTTTCTACCTGCTAGTCCCTAATTTGAAGCTGGTCATTAAATTTCTGCAGAAGTACCCTCTCCCTTGAACTTTTTTTCAGCACAATATTAATAACTTCAGCTCAGTGGGACAGGGGGTGAGATACTGTATGTAAAGCAAACTGAAAAATGTGGTCAGTTTAACATCAGCCAGACTACAAAGAGAACACTTTAACATTTCTGACCTACAGACTTTGTATAGTATCTATGAAAACCAAAACTAGCTTACTGTCTCTTAAAATACTCTGCCTTGAAAACAACCTCACTAAAAAATAAGATAAAATAAATACTCTTTTGTTTTTTGGTCTTTTTCTCAAACAGAAGGCATTGTATCGTCCATCTGCTTTATAAGAAGGTTTTATGGTTTGTTTACTGCGTAAGGCTTGTACAGAAGGTCAGCACTATGCAGGCTAGCAGTAGGAAAGTGATAAGTATATATTCACACCTGAAAGAATGGCATCATGCTTTATTTGTCTCCAAAATAATTGAATTATGGTCCTGAAGGAATGAAAGATTAAAGTCACAATCTAATCATTCTCTCACAACTCTTTTATCAAAGATGCTGAGGGGAATTTTTGATATAGACATTTAAAGCATGAACATGAATTAATATTTATACGAGAAAAAAAATTTACTGTTGGCTACTGGTTAGTTGTCTTCTACGGCCACTGGAAGTATAAGCAGTTCGGATTTTAATGTTTGTAAATACAATGTTAAGTTTTCATGGCTTTAATCACTTGACATATTCTAATATAAACGTATGTCAGAGGAATCCTTTCCATGTCTATGCTTTTCCTTGTTTTTTGTAGATGTTTATCTGATAGGACTTATATACAGTTGCAAAATTGAAGGTTGGAATGCCAAAGGTTTGACTGTAATGACTTTCTTATACCCATAAAATTTTAGATTTCAGCATGGAGACTGTAGAGGCAGCTGAAGGCTAAATGGATTCTAAAAGTGCCTGTGACATATTTCTTCTTCTGTTTATTTTTAGGTTTAGAAATATTTATTAGCAATAACAGAATATTACTTATTTTGTTGGGTGGCCAAGGGAAAAAAAAAACACTATCCTCCTAACATTCCTGCAAAAGAAATAAAAAAGTCTGTCAAAGAGATGAATGCCGTATCACTCCTCAGAAGGATCAAAGTTTTTAAGCACCCTGAAAGAAAATGAACACAAAGGAGTGAAATCAACCCAGTTTTTACCTTTGGGCCACATGGAAATTCCCAAGTAACACACCTGCCATCTTTGAACACACAGACAGCTGGAAACTTGCCAACATGTACTTTTTTCCTGCATTCCTCCAAATTTCCATTTCTCCCAGTCACTCCTTCTCCCCGTCACACATATACACATAGAATCAGAAATCCCATCTCATGCCTTGCTTCGACAAATCAGAGTCCCCTAAACATTTGATTCTATTTAGATATTGGTTTGAGTCAGAAGTCTATCTGCTAGGAATAGTAGGGATGCTTTGATAGAAGAGCAAGCTTAAGGCCGCAACAGATTCATTTATTTAATTGATTAGCAACAGCAAAGAAGGAAATTGCAATTTACTAGTAATAAATTTACTGTATTCTACAAGTAGTTCAGTTGAAGTCAACAGGAAGATTGAAGGAATGAAATGCTGCTCAGTTGGTAGAAGCAAGTCAAATATTGAAAGGAATTATTAACCCATGTGGTGTCATATTGGTAGGAATATCAAATGACTTTCTGTATGGAGTCCATACTAGACCACTGAATATTTTGATTAGCCCCTCTGTAGGATATGGCAGAACACACACTAAACCAGTTCACAGCTGATTTGAAGCTGGAAGACAATAAAATCTTTGGAGGGTACGTACAGAGGTATCTTAATAAGTCATAACTAGTATTAATAAAATCTTAATTACTTAACTAGAATTAACAAAATATCCTCTCCAATAGGGACAGTGTGTAACTGAAGTGTAAAGGTGGAAGAATAATCATGTGTTAAAACATAGAAGGCAAGGCAAGTAATGAGGTAGATGCACCAGAAGGACAGGAGATTATGCTGGGTGACAAAGTATTTATGATTCAAACAAACAGCACTTTCACAAAAAAAAAAAAAAAAAAAAAAAAAGGAAGTCAAGCAAATACTACAGCGTATTAAACTGTATTAAGAGTATTAAGAGTTATAAATCTAAACCCAAATGAGTTCATTACTCTCTTCTACTTGGGTCTTATTAACCATCAGTTCGAGTCCTATATTCACGTTAAAGAATCACATTTGAAAAATGACAGGCAAATTAGGGAGTTCAGAGAAAAACAGAAAGTGATTAAGCATTTAGAAAATAGGTCCCACAAGACATCATCTAGGAAAAAAAAAGGCTGAGAGGAGACATGACTGACAAAATATGCTAAGGGATATAACAAAAGGGACAGTAAGTAATTATTCTTGATTAGTCTTCATTGACTGACAACAATTAGATTTATTGGAAAGCTACAGGAAGGAAAGTATACTTTAGATAAACCCAGAATCTTTATAAGAAAAGCCTAGGCTTTAGGGAATAAGTTGCAGGGGAAGGTTGATCACCTTCACTGGAGGTCTTCAAGGTTAAATAGATAACATCAGTCAGCAAGGTTTCGGGATAACATACAGTCTTGCCACATTGTAGGGAATGGACTTGTTGGCTTGAGAAATCCCTTGTGAATCAAGTCTTTCATCTGTCTTTACATGGACGTGTAGATGCAAATACACACCTAAATACTTCACAGCTGTATATGAAGGAGGATATGTGATGGATAATCCCTCTGTTATGACACACGTGCACTATGCAATATCTCCTCATAAGTGAAGACACAATAAACTGTCCTAACAGGGGCTGGTCATTTGTTATACAGAATGGATTCTCTCCTTTCACTGTTCTGCAGGCTGAAATGTTTTTACTTGACAGCTGTGCAGTGCTGAAACTACTTAAATGTGGGAAGCAGAGATATGCAAAAGACTGCTTAACTTTCACTAACTTTCAAACTCTGCTCACAAATCATGTAAGTAGACATGGGCCCTGAACTAGAATTTTGTATTTGAACAATATTTGCAGATCTCAGTCTTCATTTTACAGACTGTGTTTGTATTAAAATCCATTGAAGAGCTGAACTTAAAGGCTGTTAATTCTTAGGAGTTGGGGCTAGCATAGGGGTGGGTGAGGTTTCCATCACAGGCTTGGGTGATGCATGGCTAAAAAGGAAGGAATGCCACCACCACCTCCTCTATGGCTGCTTTGATCTAGTTATTCTGTGTTTCCTTTTACATAGCCTGGACAACATCCACTCTACAGCTGAGGAAGGTCTTTGTTTTGAGTTCTTTGCTGCCAAATAAATTTGTTAGCTCCCTTATTCTCAGTCTAGGCAAGTGGCATCTCAATGTATGTAATTGTGTTGTTAATGAGGACTGGCAGGAAGGATAAGATTGTGAGGTAGCTTTTAAATACATTTGTATTTTTACTCCAAAACCTCTGTCTCCAAAAGTCAAGGAGCTACTGACTACCACATGCTTGGAGAGCACAAGTGAAGGATCATTCTACAAATACCATATATCCTACTCTTTGTCATAAATGTCTGTTATTAGTTGAAGTCAAAAAGGATATTTAAGGTGGCACGTTATGGTAGTTCTCTAAGCCACTCAAACATACTTGTCTATAGGGCTGGATAGGATCCACCCAATGGTACTGAAGGAACAAGCAGAAGTGTTCACCAAGACCCTTTCAATCATTTATCAACAGTCCTGCCTAAGCCAGAAGGTCCCAGTTGACTGGAAGTCACCAAATGTGTTGCCCATCTACAAGAAGGGCCAGAGGGAAGATCTGGGGAACTACAGGCCTTTCAGTCTGACCTCAGTGCTGGGGAAGGTTATGGGGAGGCTCATCCAGAGTGTCATCAAATGTCACATATAGGATAACCAGGCAAACATGCCCTGTCAATGTGAGTTTATGAAAGCCCAGTCCTGCCTGGCTAACCTGGTCTCCTTCTACAACAAGATGACTTGCTTAGTGGATAAAGGAAAGGCTGTGGATGTTGTCTACCTAGACTTTAGTAAAGCCTTTGACACCGTTTCCCACAGCATTCTCCTGGAGAAACTTTGATCATGGCTCTGGGTAAAAAAACGTCTGGATGACTGTGACCAAAGAGTTATGGTGAATGGAGTTAAATCCACTTGGCAGTTGGTCACAAGTGGTGTTTTCCAGGGATCAGTATTGGGGTCACTCCTGTTTAACATCTTTATCAATGATCTGGACAAGAGGATCGAATAAATTTGCGATGACACCAAGACAGGCAGGATTGTTGATCTGCTTGAAGGTAGGAAGACTCTACAGAGGCAACTGAACAGGCTGGACCAATGGGCCGAGACAATTGTATGAGGTTCAACAAGGCTAAGTGCCAAGTCAGTTGGGTCACAACAACCCCATGCAACGCTACAGGCTTGGGGAAGAGTGGCTGGAAAAATGTCTGGAGGAAAAGGACCTGGGAGTGTTTCTTGATAGCTGGCTTGAATATGACTTGGGAGTGTGCCCAGGTGTCCAAGATACAGCATCCTGGCTTGTATCAGAAATAGTGTGGTCAGCAGGACTAGGAAAGTGATTATGCTGTGTTCAGTTTTTGGGCCACTCACTACAAGAAAGACACCGAGGTGCTGGAGCATGTCCAAAGAAGGGCAACAAAGCTGGTGAAGGCTCTAGAGTACAAGTCTTATGAGGAGCGGCTGAGGGAACTGGGGTTGTTTAACCTGGAGAAAGGAGGCTGAGAGGAGACCTTATCATTCTCTACAACTACCTGAAAGGAAGTTGTGGCAAGGTGGATGTTGATCTCTTCTCAAAGGAACAAGTGATAGGACAAGAGCAAATGGCCTCGAGTTGAACCAGGGGAGGTTTAGATTGGGTATTAGGAAAAATTTCTTCACCAAAAGGGTTGTCAAGCATTGGAACAGGCTGCCCAGGGAAGTGGTTGAGTCACCATCCCTGGAGGTATTTGAAAGATGTGTAGATGTGGCACCTAGAGACATGGTGTAGTGGTAGACTTGGCAGTGTTAGGTTAAAGGTTGGACCTGACAGTCATAAAGATCTTTTCCAGCCTAAATGATTATATGATTCGTGTTGATGAGACAAACAAAATTTGCTTAGTTTTAGCTATTTATACTGTTTGCTAAGTAGATACTATTAAAGGGATCTGCTTAAACTAGTAATTAGGTGTTGAAAAACTGAGAATTACAGCAGTGTCATTTTTATTCATGAAAATGAACTAGGAAGAAAAAATTGGCAGGAAATAGAACGAACAGGATTTTTAAGTGTTTCCCTGTTCTTTACCCAATATTTACTTTTTTTGCAGATGTGGCTTTTTTCCCACTCCATAAGAATCTCAGATTCAGAAGGGGGGAAAGAAAAATGTTAACCAGATATACTAGATGTGTAAATTGAGATACTCGGTTGTCTTTTGTTGCTTTGATACCAGCAAAAATGTCTCTCTCTCTTCTGCTAAGGACTGTATATTGTTTCTGGTTTGAATAATTTCATCACCTTTATCCTATAGTCACTGTGAGAAATCCAGTTATGTATTTCTTCATTTCATATAGGACAGTACAACAGAAAGCTACTCTCTTTGTTAGTATAGAGAGATGTGGACAGCTATAAAATACACTGTAAAATATTGCCTTCAGAAATTTTCATTTTACTGGTAACGCTCACTACTGCTTCATGTGTAAAACAACGTAAGTCCCTTTTAATTTAATAAGACTGTCATTTGATAAAGATCTTGACATAGAACTGTCACTTAGCAAAACAATGCAAAAGAAATAGAAAAGTTATTGTATTGTGCAATACTTGCTGGTGTCATCTACCTAAGGGGTGAAATGGAAGTGAGCTATAAGTAAATTCCCCCCTCACAACTGAAATCATGTTAGAATCCCTTCTGTTGCCAGAAGACTCCAAGCTGACTCTGGCAGGGCTATGATCCCATTGCTCCACAGAAGACTGGTGCATGGGTCGGAAAGTGTAGAAATTAAATAGTATGCTGATCCAGTAGATGAGCTAATAAAGTGGTTGGGTTTTTTTCAGTTTACTGATTTTTAAACAAACTACTTAATTATTAGATTTCCCCCTTTTCAAATCATTCAGTATGAATCCTAAGATCTGGGTTTTTTTTTTTTTCTGTCTACAGAGATGTTGGCTGCACTGAGCTCTGCTAACTCTAACTTTCCCTAGATATTAAGGATAGCCTCTGCAACCAGTTTTACTCACAAGGAAAAAAACCCTTTACCCTTTTGCTGTCATCAGCAGCCCTCCTGGTACCTCACCTTCATGTACAAAAGTAACACATAGATCCCTGTAGGGCTGTCAGAGCTGCTTCACCAGCTTATAGACAGGCCCTTCTGCCTAGTGATGCAGTCAGTTTCCTTCTCCTCTTTCCTTCTGGATATTATGTCACCTTGGGGTATGGACAGGCTCTCCATCAGTCCACAGGAAAGGTCCCAAATCCATTGGCATGAAACAACAGTCTGATAGGAACTTGCTGTAGCTAAAGTTGCTTTTGACTCGCGATCATGGAGTTAAATTTTGGTGTGTGCTATTTTATAGTGCAGATGTTTAGAAAATGCTATAATGTCCTCAGGAAAAAAAAAAAAAAAAAAAAAAAAAAGGGTCCTTCTTCTGTGCCCCTGTCACTACTGAGAAAGGTGCCTTTAAATTTTCCCTTTCCCTGAAGATATCTTTACATGGATTTGAAGATAATAAAGGTGTATCCTTTAAATGAAGTGTGCAAAGTCTAAATACATTGTTGAGAATTAAGTCACAGTAAATTAATCACTGATTATACAAATGAAGATAAAAGTGGAGCTCGCTCATGGCATTCACAATGCAGTGTAAACAGTACAGGGATGGGACTGCCTCTTGCCATGGCAACCTCATCGGAGGATTTCTCCGCAGCTTCCTACATGAAAGAGCTGCACCACTGCCGTAGTGTGTTGTGTCAGTAATTTGAGGAAAGGGATGGCTCCCACCCCCGCTGGAGAGGAAAACAGAAATAGAGACTGCAAGAAGGAAAATTATACTTATCCCCAAAACAGGAAAACTCTTCATGTCTACATGCCTCACTCAACATAGCACCATAAACTTCATGCAAAGATTGAAGCTCTTATTTTTCACAAAATACTTTCAGAGCAAGAATCGCAGTAGTGATCTATGGTGAAGAGATGATACAGAATGCTAGCTCCTTCCTGTCTCAAGTTTTACTTACTATAACATATTTCTCAGTGCTAAAAGTAACAAAATGCTTAATGATTTGTTCTAGTACACTGTGATATACTGACTACTGGCAATTAATATAAGTTATCAATAAAGGTTAAAAAAATGTAGTTGAATGAAAAGCAGGCTTAAACATATATAGAGAGGTTTTTATCTATATAAACATATACACTAAATATATAGAGAGAATGTATAAATGTCTGTATGTGTTTAATGTGTATATATGGTGTGTGTAAAGTGTGTATGCATATATTTAATGTATAATTATAAATATATAGGCAGCTTACACTTATACTTTAAAAATAGAAAACTTGACCATGCAGAAAAGCAAACCATATTGAACTCATATGAGATCTAAGTTTCCAAGAATATTAATTCTGTTCATGCCATGTGTTTTGACTACACTACAAACCATGCATTCTCATTCTAGATGGGCTACCATTAAAACATAAAATGGGAGAGAGTTTGTTGCAGAATTCAAAACTGGGGCAAATAAACCTTTATTCTGCAATTACATTAGAAAATTAAAGCATTGTATTCCTAATATTACAGTATTCCATCTTCAAAATCCATTAATAACTCCATTGTGCGTTCAGAGAAACAAAAATTTGGTGACACTGCATTAGTTGGAAAGGAGGAAAGACTTCATATTGTGATGTTTATGAAGTCCTGCCACATGTAATGGCATATCTAGCTCCTGAGAAAACAAATGGAGCTTTTAGGGAAGTAAAGTAATAAAGACCCTGTGTGAACAAATCAGGAGAATTGAACTACCCTGGAGATTAAATCAAGCATGTATTTAGTGTTTTCCCTAACTGAGATGACAGAAGAAAAATTACTTACTACCACATATCCCAAGACACCTACAGTTTCTTTAATATTAAAAAAATGCAAGAGATATAATAGTACAAAAAGTGCAGATGAATAAATTAACAATTTTGCATAAAACTCTCTGGAGTATTTTTTTATTTAAAATCAGTTCTAAATTCATTTGACTGTACACCAGCAGCAGCTTATAATTATGTTTCTGTTTGGTTTAGAAGGGTAGGATCGCAGAAACAAGGATATGGTCAGTTAAAAAAAAAAAAAAAAAGGCAACACCAAGACCTGTTAAAGGACCAGCTTGTTTTTCATAAATAGCCCAATATATGGGGCTTACAAAGAAAAGGTGAAAAGTTTTCATCACAATCTTGAATGCTTACTGTTCTGAGTGCAGTTTCTGAGACATTAATTTCCACCACATTCCAGCAGGTATCACATCTCCAGAATTTCTCCTAGTCTAGTGATAAGCCCATTCCTCTGTAGACCAGCCATAGACCATACGGTTGTGTTTCCTGGTTTCTCTAGAAAGTATCAACTCTCCTTGAAAGCTAAAGTTTCTTTAGTTGCTTCTTAATCAGCACAGATTCTTTACGTTCACTGGGGAACAGTCTTTACAAAATTAAATCTTATTTTTTAAAATTAGCAAATATATTAATGCCTGTGACAAACACACAGAAGCTTTATAAAGCTACTTCATTTCTCCAACACTGTGTGAAATTTAAGAAGATAATTCCTGCGGGAGATGGCCATTTTAAAAATGTAAATAATGCAGACCAAAGAGTTTTTTCAGGATATTGACAGCACCATTCAGAGCAAAAGCATATTAGGTTCCTTTTCCTCACTCCAGTTTATTCAAATGCACTGTATTTATAACAGAACAAAAGACCAGCAGTAAGGAGTCTGCTAACTGTGTATATGTACATGATGACTGGATTGTGGATCATTTCTTTTAGCAAAGAGTGTCATTTGGAAGAGAAATCAACTACAACAAAAAAGTGGTTCTAAAAATAAGCCAAATACAAGGTAATCTGTATCCTCATCTGCTTCACTGTTTGGTAAATAATCTGATATAACTAGAAAATAAACGCATCAAGAAGTGTTTGTTTGTGTTGCTATGGCTAGTAATCTCCTACTTCAGGATGTAAGCATTTTTTGTCTTGTCTGTTAGTGTCTGAATTAATTCTTTCACTGTACAGCTCCATTTCATCTTTGATTGAGTGCTCTGGTTACATCAGTGTCTCACATGGTAGGCTTAATGGATGTATTTGCTGTGTAAAAATAGCTATGTGTCTATGTTTTTTGCCAGCTAACCAAAGATGAAGCCAATGGTTAAAAATGTTCTTTTATCACTATATATTATTGGTTTTTTCCATCACTGTTAGTCTTCTACTATCCACTAACAATAAATAAAATAGGATTGTTCAATATATTGTACAAGAGCTGTTGTTTTAAATGCTGTGTGACAAATCACTCTTCTTTACACTTAGCTCATTTCTATAATTTTACAACACTGTAGTTACTTCAGTCTCAAGGAAAGATAAGTAGCACTTCAAGCTGGATGTGTACAAAACTGAGTCCAGCTGATTTGAAAGTACAAAAGAAGTGGAAAACAGTTCATAAAGAGTAATTTGCTCACTTAAGAACACATTAAATTAGGATACGGATACAAGAGCACACAAATGCCTCTGTCTGTACTGCTCCCTTTTGGCCAAGTTTTCTTCTTTGAGTAGTCTCAAGCTAATCAGCGTTTGAATGATGACCTTACTACTCAATATTTTTATTTAGCCAACTCTTTTTGGAGTTAATAAATGCATGAAATAATGATTCCATTGGCAAAGGTAATTAAAGCAAGCAGTATGTGCTATGTGACAGAAAAACCTATTATTATACAAGAAAAGGGATATCTGACCTTTTCTCGGATCTAAAATTTTCTGCCTTGCAGTGTTTTTTTGTTAAGAAATATTAAGGTTTAAATACAGGATACTACACTTAGACAGGAATAATCAGCTACAAATACTGCATATGTAGCTACTGACTGGGTGGAAGTCCTGTAAAAGACTCTGGGCCTTAGGGTCAATTAAGAGCTGAGTAAGAGTCAGTAACGTCATCCCATGCAATCAAAACAGGGATATACATACAAGAAGATAGGCAGTAAGACCATACATGTCTTATTGCTTTAGCTTGTATAATAAAACCTCTACCAAAATTTCGCCTCCAATTTTGGAGACTTCATTTAAGAAAGATGCTGAACAACTGGATATGCTGCAATGGAGAGAAGTCAGAATGATTAGAGGTCCTGAAAAGATGATCCACAAGGGAAAGTGGAAGAAACAAGGGCTGGATAGCCTAGAAGAAGACTGAGAATGAGGAAAGAAGAAGAAAAACCCCTTTTTTACAGCCAGGAATATTCAGATATTAAGAATAAGATTCTACTGGTAAAGCTAGATAATCCCTGTAGTAGATTTCCTGGAAAGATTGTAGCATCTATAAAATAAACTGGGTAAATATTTGTCTTGGACAAGGAAAAAGTAGATTGCTTCATCACCTGGAGAGGTAAGCTAACTGACTTCCTGTCGTCCAGCTCTATTTTTACTCTCATGAATAAGACACCATTTCAAGGAGGAAGGAGAAAACTGAATCTTTATGAATGTCAGTTGTTGACAGGTAACACCACCAGTTACTTGCATACCTCTTTAATTGAAGAATGTCACAGCTTTTTATAAATATTAATAAAAAGAGCATCACGATGTCATGTAGAAGATATAAATCCACTCACTGCACATATGAATGAACTTGTTACACAATTATTACGTGATTACATGATGTTTGTCTAGGGAGCCTTTTCCTCATTTTCATTTGTGTTTGCCCTTCTCATACATCAACTCAAGATTTATCTTGTTGATTTTATTTAAATTGAAAGCCCTATTAGTGTATATGTTGTATAAATACATATGATTCTAAGTATGCTGTATACAGTACATATGGTTTCTATGTACAGTATCAGTGATCAGATCATACCCAGACTAAACAAAAGGTTCCTTAGCCAGACTCTCCTAAGAGGAAAAAAAGGCAGATGGTAATGAGAGTTCTTGTACATCCCACAAGCTTCTTTCCATAATCCATATAAGAGTTTAAATATTTATGAATGCATTAAGCTAAACAAATTTCCTCTGTATATTTTGATCTATCTTTCCAAATACTCTATTTGTCTCACTTAAATTGCAACTCTAAGATCTGAAGTTTGATTTACACTTAGATTTATGAAGTTAGATATAAGATAAGCCTTTACTGTCATTTTCTATGGTTGTCACAACAGTCCTTCATGGCCTATATGAAATATCTGGCTGTGAAGTGGTTTTACTGACTTTATTTTAGCTAACATATTTTTTACTTAGCAAAAATAAAACTGAACAAGATACCGTATTTAATGCCAGATGAGTATGTTTCCTGAAAAGCAGAAGTTAACTTTGAAACATCATTAAAAATCTTTCAACAGATATCTTCAAGGTATATGGTGGAGTTCAATGCATTACATCTTTTATCCTTTCAGTGATGCTCAATTGGAAAGAGTTTCTCTGTGACCTTTTTTCACTCTAAAATTTACAGCATGTGATATTCACTACTGTAGATTAAATCTCAGTTGTTCTCTTGCAGTAATAATAAAATCCTCTTAAAACTACTTTCCTGTTATTAAAAAGTCCATTGTTTACAAACATACAGCATGATTACCTCTTACTATGGCTCCTGAATGGTAAAATGATTTTGTAACATTGCAATAAATTATCTATTTTATTAGAACAATTCTCAGAAAAAAGACTTCATCTACACAGCAAAGCAATTCAACAATTTACAGTAATACTGGGGGGGGGGGGGGGGAATATATTCCCCCTAGAAAAAATCATGTATCAAGAAAAATTGTACAATTACCAGCTTATTATTGTGATATGACTCTGAAGGATTCTGAGTTCCAATTACGTCTGTACAGTGCCATCCTTGGAAAAACAAACATCTGAACTCTGCTAACCTGTCCCTTTAAACTGTTCACCTTCATAAGATCTGAAAGTAGAAATAAGTCCCCAACCTCGGGTTTTCTAAGGAACTGTATTTCAAAAAACTTCTTCACTTTTTAATGAGGCATCTCCGAATTCTGCCAATAGCACTCGATGCTATTTTCCACGCCACATTTGGAAGGCATGCCTTCCAAAACACAGCAGACTGTTGGAGGAGCAATTGCTTCTCACAGTGGCAAGGTGCAGCCCATCAACACTATTTTCTTTCTCTGGAAGGGCCTGGCTCCTAGGTCTAAGATCCCACTAAATGATGACCTGAGAAACACTGCAACTCAAGTGACAAAATGGTTTTTTGCTGATGCAGAGGGTTCTTGGTCAATGCTCCTCTGAATGCTCAGCTTGGGGTAGACCAAACTTGGGACTGTCCTGGCACCGTGATTGCCCACGTTATGCTCAGGGAGCAGGACCAGCTGCCAGGCTCTGCCATGAGATGCTGCCCCTTAGAGGCATCCTGGCTCCAGATTCTTCTGATCTCAGAAGCTCCTTGGCACCTGAGCTCGAATCTTTTGGGGAGGGGACCAAATCTTCCCCCACTGCCTGCCTGCTCTGGGCATTAGCATGTGTGTACCATGGCAGGGAGTGGAGGGATGGGGATGAGATATTGCAGCTGACTAACACAGTAAACTGGCTGTAACTCCAGCTGGGCCAATGCAGAGGTGCTACAAAATCCCTTTGCTCCTTGATTTTGTTCTCAACAACGGCTGATCATTCTCCAGCTATTCTGGAAAACTTCAGTTTGAGCTGCTTTATCTTCAGCTTGTTAATTCTAATAACAGAAGTTAAGTTGTGCATGCGGAATAGTCCTCTGTGCTTCCCACACATCTCCCTTTAACAACACGAAGCATTTCACTAGATGTTTGGAGGACAGTGGCACTGATTCTATTTCCACCTAGATTCATTACAAAACAATCCACCCACTCTTTATCTTACACTGCACTACTTCCAAGAGGGAAAAGGTTTGTGATGCTTTCAGCAAGATTATATCATTTCAAAGACATTGCAGACTTCTTTGCTGCAGGTCTCTGGTCCATACAGTTTGCTAGACATATGAAAAAAGGTTGCAAAGAATAGAGTTTCAACCTGTGTGACACATGTAAGAGCATCACACTTGGTATTAAAAAAAAACAACCAAACAAACAAACAAAAAAAAACGTTCTCAGATTAGCTGAGAATGAAAGGAGTGGTGAGAAACCCAAATAAATGGACAGAAAATATTCACTTATTCAGTAAATCAGAAGTGCAATTGTGCCAGACATATACAGCCATATAGTTTGTTCCAGAAAGAGTATCTTTAAGATGTGCTTAGCTTTCTAATCACCAATTTTATCATTCAGGGGAAAAAGAAGATCACATCTTACTATAAATTTCAGGGTTACAGGAGAAAGACATGAAAGACATGTCTTAATTTGCAAGACCCTTGGTGTGCAGGTAGCAGAAGGTAATTCATACCATCTTCAAATATATTAGGCATTTTCAATAGCTTGGGGAAGAAGGGGTTATCAGAAATTAATAAAATAAATTATCTTAGTGAATAATGATGTGG
Organism: Athene noctua; assembly: GCF_965140245.1. Classification (NCBI taxonomy): domain Eukaryota; kingdom Metazoa; phylum Chordata; class Aves; order Strigiformes; family Strigidae; genus Athene; species Athene noctua. The sequence continues at coordinate 67,796,540 of NC_134037.1, read as the reverse complement.
TAACACAGGAGATGGAGAACTATGACTGCAGCCTCAAGAACAATCTGCAGTCAGCATTAATTGCAAAAATGATCATAATGTTGCCATCTGCTTCAGTGGAAACCATTAACAGTTTGTGGTACTTTGAATACATAAGCCTCTTTGTGCTCCTGGAAAGTTACAGCACCAAAACTCAATGGTTTCACGAAAGTGAGTCCAATGTTAGCAGCTACAGCTCAAGGGTTATTTCTCGCCCCCGCCCCTTTTTTTTAAGCCTTTTAAAATTCATTGCAGTTGTATAATGAATTAGGACATTAACTCTTCCAATTGCTTCTCACTATTAAAGAGTCATTTATAGTCTCCATTATGACATAACAGACCTTTTTATTCCTTCCTTATGAAGTCACTAATAGTGTTTACCTTTAAGATCTCTAATTTAAGTGCTCTGAAATACTCTGTGGAAGACTGACTCTCCCTCTTGCTGTGACTAAGAGGGAATAATCTGGAGAGATCAACTTTCTTACTTAGATACCTCATATAAGTGATTAAAGTTAGGCCAAGTCACTAGCTGCATAACATTATATGATTAAAAACTGACATTCAGAGAAGAGATTTACATATTAGGGCTGCCATGCCAGTAGTGGGAAATTTAGAAATCCAATTATATAGTTTACAATTCTGACAAGCAACAATGCAGAGAAAAAACAGTCTGCTGACTGAATCTCTGAAGTTAATATTCTCTTTTCAAATTTGCATTAGGGTATTATCACACACTGGACTATAGATCCACTTCATCCAAATTGCTTATACAGAAGGTGACCAAAACTTTTCAAAATGAAGAAGAAATGCAACTAGGTTGATGGAACTATTGGGATGACCCATATTCTCCCTCAACACTTTTTCTGAAGACAGGGGAAAAGAGATCTATAATTAGATGCTTAGCATGACTCCTTTCGTGATGTGTTGATGCTGAGATATATATTTCAAGTGGCTGCAGAATGCATTTTTATCAGTTTAGTTCTGTGAAATATGAAATTTAGAGTCTGAGCATAAACTTTTTCTGGGTTTCATTTTGCTCGTGCTTTGGCTTACTAGAAACACTATTTAATCCTTTCCAAAACTGTCACTTCCTCCTTGCTGCTCCAGACATAGCTAAACCGATGTATGAACTAGCTACTATGAGTTCTTCATCTGCAAAGGCTTCTTTGAGAAAACTCATTGGAAAGAAGGGCAGTAGGAACTGAGGAAAGAAGAAAATGGCATTTAAGAACTCAGGCTAGGACAGATTTCTTGTTCTCTTAAACTGTGTATTTAAATATTATTGTTTCCATTTAGAAAGAAAACATTTTGGTTCTGCCACTTCGTCAGCACTTTCCTGACTAGGCAGGAACTAGTTAACCATCTTCAAAAGAATTTAAAATTCAAAGACATGTAATAATTATGCTTGGGGAGAAAAAAAAAAAAAAGAAAAACAAAACAAAAACAAAACACCAAAACACAAAACACCACACCAAACCCTAAGAATGATAATTAAGAGTCTGAAGTACAAAAGGGTAATGCACTGTCCTCTTCCCCAGTAGGGAAGTTCATTAGCAGTGGAATCGTGTCATTTGCCCATCTGTTCATAATTGCATTCACCGCAGGAACTAAGCGACGGAAGTGACATCACCGAGGCTCAGCACAGGCGGCCTGGTGAATCACATGCCCCTTCAGCTCCACATGGGAGCCTGCTCCAGCTCCAGCTCGGCCTCTTCTCCAGCCTTCCCCATAGCCCCGGGATCCCACCCGATTTTCACCCATTGCTGAGCAGGGCTGGCCTGGATCAGCTCTCTGAGAGGGGGTCTGGAAATTTTATTTAAAAAAAAAAAAAAAAAAGATGACCCAGTTTCTGGATAGGGGTAACGCCATATTGAGGGTGTAATTACCCTTCAACTGGTTGGAGGCATACCTCTTGTTTGTATGTCCTAAACATTGGGTGCTTAGCAGCTGCTGTTATATCAATGGGTGATTGAAACAGGCCCTCATTAGATTAGTGCTGAGCTTATTGCTTGTGCCAGTCTCATTATTATTGGTGACTAAACTGGCAGATTGTCAGGACGCCTCATGGCGAGATGAGCTTTTGCAGCTCTTTGTTTGTAGTTATTATAAACAATGAAGTGAAAGCAATCCCCTGGGCATAGTCATGTCTCAGATGTTTTTTGCAAGCAGTAATCAGCTTGCAGAAGCAGCAATGGTAAACAACTTCTTATTTTAAGAAGCGATATTAATTAAAGCACGAGGCATGGTTCTGAAAAAGAACTTGTTAATTATTTAATGTCACCTGCACTATCAAACCCACCAGTTGGAAATTGTTTCATTTTGCCTCAGATGGGCTCTGTCTGTCATTTGAACCAGTGGAAAATAATGTGTGGTGCCAAGTGCCAAAAAAATAGGCAGCATACAGCTGGGAGTCATATCACATTTTAATGTACAATCCAGGTTTATAACTTCCAAAGAATTCTGGATGTGAATAGTAGGCCATATCACACAGTGTGTATAAATGCTAAACTTAATTGGGAACATTAAATTTCTCATAAGAATACAGAGAATATTAAGCAAACTGCAATTGTAGATATTCATGGCTATTGAAATTTCTGGCCATCTACAGATATCACTGTAGATGGTTTGGAAACTCTGCCCGGCTGTTAAATTAAATAGTGTGAACTAAGGGTTTGACATCTGCTAAAACACACACACATTAAGAAGAGGAGAGGGTTTTCAATCTTTTAGTAAAGATTTTTCTGCCATTCCTATAGCACAAGAAAAGGCTTCCTACTTTTCTTGAAAGAACTGCAGGTATGACCAAAGAAAGCTGGATATGAGCTGGAATCACTGGGTCTGAAACAGTGCTTAGAGGTGGGCATGGACCATCTGTCTGACTTTGTTTCAGTGGAAATTCTAGCCCCACTGAGAACCACTGGGACTCATTCAGTCACCAAGTTCAGAACAGGCAGAAGGTCACTGGTACCACTTGAAGGTATCTCTAGTTTCAGTTCAGGTAGAAAATTCCAACACATGAGTTTTTGTCACAAGATAACAACTTTCTTGTTAAAAGCTGAAAAAGTGAACACAAGTTAACATTATGTTTTAAAAAATGAAAAAGTACCATCTTTTTTACATTAATAAAAATTTAGGCTTCTTTCAAGTGAGAAGCAATCAGTGACTTATTTTTCCAAATTTGTAGACACCATGCTCCTGCCTCTCAGAGAATAGCATCTAATATTTATGTCTTCCATTACATAAACAGAAATTCAGGTGAGAAAGGACTTGGCAGTACAGGCTTGCAAGACTAAGAATCATCCTCAAACTGACTTCAAACCATTAAACTGCAATGGCAAATCTAGTGTTTTAAGGGTTGTTAATCTCCACTGGAAAATTTGTCTGAATTGTCACCTCAGTCTTTTCAGTACACATACCTAAATTCCAGACAGCCACAAACTTCAATCCAAATGACCTCAGCAGTTCAGGGTTTCAACTCCTATGCAATGGATACAAAACTCTGATAAAAAGTTAACAGAATTATATAAAAATAGCCAATGTTCTCAGAAGAGTTTCTACAGGAGAGTCAAACTAAACAGAACAGTAGGACAAAAATAGGCAAGCTTAACAAAGTTAAGGGCATCAATATCTGCAGTAAAGAGAAAAGGAAATTCGGGAGTAAGCATGCAAGAAAGGACAGAACATTGATTCACTGCTTGATGATTTGAAAAGCAGGATTGTATTTCTTTTCCTGCATACACTGTTCAAGAAAAACCTTGGACCCCTGAGGATACAGTCTTAACCAAAGGGTGTGTAATATTAATGAATTGCAATTCTGATAAACTATAAGATCCATCAAAGACTGAGAAGAATACAAAGCTTACCAGAGAGGTTAATTAATTATATGATAGGTAGAGATAAGACAACAGGAGATCCATATCCCAAGTCGATCTAACCCAAAAGTTGACAGAGCATATCAGGAAGGATGTTAGCCCCAGGAAGGAGTATATACCGAGGACAAGTAATCAACATAGTTAGATCTGTCAGTCACTCAGAGCTAACAGTGAAGTAAACATGCTTAAAATAAACTACCAAGAAATTTAAAAGTATTATTTCAAATCATGAAAGAGTCTGTGGCCTGTTTGTTCCTTTAAGAAACATTCATGATTTGTGAGAACAAAATGCTGCTGTAAGTTACAATTCTATTATCACCTTGCAACACACTAAATTGATTACACAATAATGTTTCTATTTTTTCCCCACTCTCTCAACCATACTCAAAGGTGTCTTAACAGTCAATAAAGCAGCAACAGCAGCAGCCACAGCTTGCTGCTGCTGGACAACATTTTTGAATAGGATTAATTTCACCTTCACTGGAAAAAAGAGGGTGATGCATCCACTACTGAGAGCATTTTTCTGCCAGGGTTAAGGGTATGGAAAGCCTGACAGCCTTAGTTCAGGTACATTTTCTTTTTTTCAAGGGGAAGGAGTTGGGGTCAGTAGAAAGTGGGTTGTACAAGATGTTTTTTCCATATGTCCACTTCGATATTGACATGAATTCCACTTTGAGCATTGGCCAGCATGAGCTGAAACAGCCAACTGATAGCTCCTTACTTTTCTAATCAGTCATGAACCAACCCGTACTCTGCCACAAAACCTAAATTTGCTCAAAGACATTCAGAATGGGCCATGAAACAAATTTTTACTTTGGAAGTGGAAGTACTTTTCCTACATTTTAAAATGAGATTCCATTATTGAAAAAATCTCCAAAAGAGATTCCATTATTGAAAAAATCTGTCAAAAGGGAAGCTGATTCTTTATTTGCACAAAGACTCCACATCTCAAACTCTATTTGGTGAAATCGTATATGTTAACAGTTTAAATTTACAATTAGGAAAGCATTTTTTTTATCATTCATAAACAGTGAGAAGGCCTGGAATAAACAGCAAAAACCAATTGGAACCATAAACTGAGCATAGTGCATTCAGCAACTGAGAAAGATAGATTATTTTTTCTACTTCAATAACCATAACTTCAGCAAATACGGATTAACAAAGTGATTCATGGGACATGCAGGCAAAATACCCTACCCATAGAAGACAGTAGGGTTAAGAGGCATTTGATTTATAGCTTGGGGTGAACAGAGAGGAGAGAAAGATTCTGAAATTAATATTTTGATTTTCAGTGAACAATTTATTTTATTATTTTTTTTTTACCAAAAACATAAGTTCTTAGAGATTTCTGTCTGTGTGGAATGTTTTCTACAGGTGAAACATATCATACTTCTGTCTGAAGCTCTACTTGAGGAATATGTGAACTGCACTATGCATCTCAAAGGACGCCTCAAGATTTTGGACTTTTGCTGCATCTACCTTCTGGATTTCTGTTGGCATCTACCCAAAATGGACCTTCTTTTCCATTGCAAAGATGGACAGTCAGCATGCACTACGCAGCCATGCACACACATGCCAGCTGCTGAGGTATTTCTGAGTTAAACGGATGGCTCCCTTAGGTGAAAAAAAAAAAAAAAAAAAGGAAAGGCAGCTCTCCAGACATGGAACCCATAAGGATACTTACATAATATTCTGCTTACAGCTCCAAATTGCCTTAGCACAGCCCTAAAATGCAGAACAGCCGTTTTACTAACTTGCTACTTCCACAATATTTAAGAGAGTAAGCATTTCCACTACAAGAGAGCATAGACTTTCTTCCTTCATATTACTGGATAATGGCAATAACATTACAAATGTTTCCCATTTACAAGGAAAAGGAGTTCTGACAATATTTTTGTAATTGCAATTGGTCAATTAGTCAGCAGCATAGGAATGCATCTGTTACTTTGCTACTTACACATCTTTAAAGTAGAAAACTATTTAATGAACACGTACTTGGCAACTCAAGCAACAATCACAACTTTCCTTTTGCACTGAGGAAAAATAATCTGTAAATGTCGATGTATTGAACAGGAAACAAAAGCAATAAAAAGAGAAATGTAAAAAGTTCATAAGACTGCTAAAGAAAGTATGAAATACAATAGTAACCATACACTGTCTATACTATCATATGCTTTTCCACAATACTGAATTCAGTACTTCCATTGTTCCTCCAAAGGACTTCATGTTTTCAAAAGAAAAATAGTTATTAGCTGTATTTAAGACCATTAATTATAAAAGTGATTTTAAAATGGGAGAAGTTTCTGAGATAGTAGGATTTCTACTCTATTTTTTGCAATGAAAACTTTATGGCAACATATACAAAAGTAGAAAAAAAAAAAAATTTGGCGTTGAAGATCTATTTTTCTGTGTCCTTTCAGAAGTCTAACATGTATGTCATCTCACCACAGAGACAGACCTGAAGTGGGAAACAAGGTTTAGGGACATTTTATTGATCATGCTTTGTACGGAGTTGTCCTTATCATCAATGATCAGGATCATGCTCATGTTCTCAGTTTGGTTTTGCTTTTTGTTTTGTCTCCAGTTGTGGCTCTAGATGATTGCAGATCACTCCTGAGTTTTGTGTCACATCTGCCAGCAGATGCCGTGAAGATCCTTCAGTTGTGTTTTTTTCACTTCTAGGTATTTTTGCTCCTGTTACATCTTTATACAAATATTTTCCAACTTTAGGGGCACCATGGTTACTTCAGAGGAAAGATTCCAGATATTAAAGGTGATGTAGAGACTTCAGCACATAGCTGACATAGGAACTAAGGTCTGGTAATCCAAGCACTGAGGTTTTCAGTTCTTCTTACTTTCAAGCAAGATTGTGAAAGTGAAATTCAGTGGAAATTCACACGAAATTTCAATGGATATGAAACAGTCTGTCAATTAAACACTACTGCAGCAGCTAAGACCATACCCAAACCTGAGCTGCAATCTCTATGATAACTCATTTGAAGTCTGATGGGATTCATAGCTTTCAAATATGATAGTAATCAGACCAGAATGTCACTTTTGTTTATGCTATTGTTAAGGGTCTTTCTTCTACTTTTGTGTCATTCCAGCCTTGCATGATGGCCGGCCTATTTTTTCACACAGTTCCTGACTTTCTTACCTTGGACAAGACAACGATACATGAGACAACATGTATATCCCCTTTAGGTCGTGGGCTGTTTGCCTGTTGATGTGGGGTCATGCTGTATATTTCTGTCTTCTGTAAGACTGTCCAGAACATTTTTCAGAACTAATCTGATCTCTGATGGCCAATAGAGATCTTCTGTGGTCAGTGGTCCATGTGGTATGGAGTCTTACCTTTTGAAATTGCTTTTGTAGTTGTTTTAAACTGTGCTGAGGCCCACTCACATGTAAGTCCTAGACATGGATAGCTAGCTCTTCTGCAGCACTGAGTAGTCTGTTTATAAGGAATTCCTCAGCTGCTTCTGCTTCTCTGCTTTCAGTCGCTTCTGCTGTTCATTATTTTTTGTGCTGAGCAGAAACAAGTATGTATGAGACTGCCTGCATGAGAAGCATAATTTAGTCCTCCACCTCATCAATCTTTGTTCTAAATTTCCATGTTTAGAAGGAGCATGGGGAGGAGAGTTGCAATGGTTAAACATTGCCAGGTAACATCATCCCCACTTGTTTCACTTTTCCATCAGTCTCTTTGTTTCTTCAATGCTGGCTCTGCTCTCCTGTAATTTGGCAGTCAATTGTCTGAATTTTCCTGAAGTGTACTGTGGCTCATTGTCTGAAGATAGCATGCCTTCAATTTCCTGATCACATTCCTTGCCAAATTGTCTTCCCAGAAATAAAAGTAGCAATTGATTGTGAGTATCCTGTTATTAAAATGAACAGACCTGTCTCACTCTCTGCTGTAAGTTCACCATGTTTTTTTGCACAATCAACACTTGCACAGAGTCCAGAGTCCTCTAATACTACTTTCAAGTCCACTGATAATACTTTCAGTACTTGCTTCTTGCAACCTGACTTAGCCCAGAACATCAGCTGCTTCTTGGAAAACAGCCACCAAATCCTGCCTCATATATTGTCAGACTGTATCAGATCTCTTTTTCAAAAACAGAAAGGGACTGTGGCATGCTGATAAACTTCTCGCAATTCTTAGAAAATACCAGTGTTGCACTCTGAAAGACGTGCCCTGCTAAGTGTACCTGCTTTCAGCAGTGGCTTATCAGAAAATTTGTTCTCTTTTTCACATCACATCACTAGATTGTCAGTATATTTTGGCATTTTGGGTATGAACACAAGAATGGCTTCTTCCAAAAAGACTTCTTTTAACAAGTTCTTTGTGCTTGTTATACTTCATAAACATCTTGTACCCAAAGGTGCAGGTTGTTTTGTCACATTGTTCTACTCCCATATCAAACCAACATCTTTTCTAGCTAAGCTTATACAATTCTCTTTTCTGTTAAGGCTGTATACCTGATGAGATGCTGGATTTACAGCATTACTCTTTCTGGGTTTCCTTCTGAAGCATAACAGCCTGGTTGTAGCTCCTCTATTGTCTGAAAGTACTCCTTATTCTTTACTCCTTCAAATGGCAGCTCCTGGATTGGTGACCAGTAGTCTGCAACATCTCGTGTGTTAACTCTCTCAGGGTTCACTCAAGACTGAGTAGAAGACAATATTTACTTTTTCATTACAGGGTTGCATGTCCTACAAGAGACTTTCTTTATTTTAGCATAGTATTGCAGACTTCCATAAAGTTTTTGACAAGTAGGTAGACTAATCCCAAAATCATCAAAAGCTTAGTGTTTAGGGGACTTTTCTAAGAAAAATTTAGGTTAAGACATGTTCTACTTAAAATTATGTCTCCTGCACTCCAGCTGGTCATGTATCAGAGCCAAGCATATACGTTTTACCCCAGCCTGCTCCTGGAGGTTTAGCTGAAGGTCCTGACCCGCCTCAAAGAGAGTGCAGTGTGTGACCCTGGGGACAGCTGCTGGCCTCAGGGCCAGCTGCTGTGAAGAAACCTAGAACAAGCCTCAGCAATGACTGACACCCCTCTTCTCTTGGAAGCTGCTTTTAAGTTAAGGCTTTTGCCTGTGGCCACCATCTGAGCTATCTGTCAGGGAACAGTGAGGGGTGGCTTCTGCCTAAGGTTGGAGTGCTGAGAGTCCCACATCAGGGCAAGGCAGGTGGAGCATGGGTCCTCACCAGCAAGAGCCCCATCTCACCATAGAAGAGCCAGGAGAACCTGGTACGCATGGTTAAAGTCCATGTTTTGAAGGAAATCTTGGATTGCAATGAACTGGCATTTTCTAACACAAACTAAAAAGTTTTGTTGAACAGCTCTTGACCACTTCTATTCACAGACTTTTGATAGACCTGAATCTGACATGACAACTAGCTGTTGTTAGAAATTTATGGACTCCCACAACATCCCTTGATGTAGACATACCTTTAAAGACTGTTTATTTGAGAACAGCTTTAGTAAGTAAACATCTGACATAAGGGATTTTAATTTTTGACAACTTCAGCTTGCGTGTATTCCACTTCATGATCTAGTCCCGAATGGTCATCTAGGAGTTGTCACAGATTAGCATCTTTGCATTCTTGGTCCTGGGCTAACTCTTCCCTGGCTTTAGTTCACATGCCACTACAGAAGAAATAAAGGTTTCCACTCTATAAGGTTATGTAGTTGTACTTGGTTAACACTTTACTTTTACAGCTTGTGCTTCGGTGCTAGTCTTCTCAATGACTTTGTTTGAATCCTACATTCAAATTTACACAAACTCTCATGTTGGCTGAATCGTGATCCTCTAGAACAAATGGGTGAGAGTGCTAATGTAACATCAGACTGTCTCCCTGCCATAAGTCTTTACTTGGTTACTATACAGTATAGGGCATGCAGTTCATTTTCTCCTCCTTCTGTCATGCATTATTGTCAAAGTTTTATATTTTACTCCTAATTGTTTTACTATAAACTCTAAAGATAATCTATTGCTTTTTAAATCTGACAGTCTCTACACACCCAATATCTAGACTCATATTTTAAAACATCAACATTTATTAAATATCTTTCCAGTCTTAAAGGGTTATTAGTGTTGCTAGGTTTACATTACAGCTATCTCCACAATCCAGCTCAATTAAATATTTCAATTATATATGAAACTATTGCAGAGTTGTAAATATGACCAATGAAAAGCTGCCAGCCTCTTAAGTACATGTGTATTCAGAGTCTATCTGTTCAGCTCATGGAATATTTTTTTCTTCAATGCAGACATAAAAACTTCATGTGTAATTGTAAGACAGTTACAGCATTATCACAGAAGATTATGCCATTTTCTAGTTCACATAGACTACTGTTAGTAACTTTCATTTTGAGTTCTTAGGGTGGATTTTTGTCCTTGAGTTTGAACAGGTTCTCTGTTCTTGCTGACTGGAAGCACTTTCCTATGTTTAAATCCATTTCTGTGGTTAAAACATCCTTCTGGTTAGATTTCTGAAAATGAAAAATCATATTTTGTCACATTCCCAGGTTATAGATTAGTGGTTCAATAGCATAAGCAATGGTTGCAGCCAGACCCAGTACAAGCTTCTATTTCTCATCTTAAAATCAGATTGTTTGATAATAATTTTTAAAATCCTTTCTTCTCTAAATCAAAGTAATCAAAATAGATTTGTTCTTTGTTACAGTGTTTTGGTGTTGTTATCTGTCCTACCTTTTCACTGACCGCTTATAAGATAAAATGAAAAATTTGCCTCTATTTTTTCAGGCTTGCAGTTCATGTTGAGGTCTGAAATTCTTAAGCAAACCTAGAAACTAAATCCTAACACACACCCACTTGCACTGCTTCTACACCCAGTCACGCTTCCCTGTTAAGCATTCTTGTGTTTGCTGACGTTAGTCTCACCAGACTGTCTATTAGCACCGTATTTTATTTAATATGCTAAGTCGAGAATATGGGTAGACTCCAGGAAGTAAAATAATGGTAGAAAGGAGAGTGTAAACTCACCAACATAAGCACTGCAGCTGTCACTGCCTTTCCAGTGTTGAGCATACAGACTGATTCATTGGTCTTCTTCCAAACATGTAATCTATAACGTTTTTTCCAAGTTCTTTCAGGTATGATGACCTTACTTGGGAAGCTATCTTAAAAAAAAAAAAAAAAAAGAGAGGAAAAACCAGTAAAAAAATGCTTTCTGTATGACATCTCATAATGCACTGTAGAAATACATGTCAGTTCCCTTAGAAGAAAGCATACAGTATATGAGAGTGGGGGGAAAGTAGAATAAAAAGAAGGATTCTAGAAACAAATGTTTCAATAAAATATGCACACACTATTACTTACAGGAGACAGTACCAATCTTAAAGTGTCTCTAAATTTCCAGTATTATTTGGTTCATCTTTTGCTTAATGAATCATTCTGTGAACCATCACATTTTTTGATCACTTAGGGAACAATTAAAGCCAAGTTACAATGGAATGAAGTGTGAGGTCATGAGACTAATGAATACAATGGTGATATAACTTATTTACTGGACTCACAACATACTGCACTGCTAATATATAACATTATATATATAACAATAATGCCTTAATTAGGAAACATCCGTTCTATAGAGCACTTCACAATATTAACACTTCCATGCTCTGAGATGAGAACAAATAATTTGTATTATATTGCAAATACAGGTTTATCAACTGTAATTCACAATGTTTTGTCTTCCCACCTTCACAGTATTATACACAATGGCTCCTATCTCTGGCTGAGAATCATGATGAAGATACAGAGGAAGCAAACAAAAAGCTACACCTGCTCTTTCCAGTGCTGACTTTGACATTTAATCTTTATTAAAACAGCCTTTAAGTTGTGAAAATTCTACACTCGTGCCATCTGTAATATTACTCACAAAAGAGTAATCCCCACAATTTTTCAAGACAAACCATAAGGTGCTTTTAATGTTACTGGTATATTTGCTTTCTAATAATTAGATATTGTCAATAAGAAAAAAAATGTTATGTGTATTCACAGACATAGTTTCAGGACTTAAACTGATCACCAGCTGGAACCAGGAATAAATTTATCCCTATAGTATATTATTGCAAAATTAGGTACATAACGTAGTCTTTACCTCCTCCAAAGCTTTTGGCATTGACCTCTGGTAGAGACAGGGTCAAATGGATGGGCCTACTGGCCTCTTCTACTGTAGTAGTTGCTTTGTGCATCTACTTATAGAATGAGTTATGGGTTGCAAAAGTATCTTCTCTAGCAAAATTGCCATCACCCTGCCCTCTAATGCAGGCACAGAACCCATTGAGCAAGTTTTCCTCTTGTGCATTCCCAATGTTTTTTCCACCAGTTCAGAGAAAATGCAACAATATTCATATGGTCTCCTGTCGTGCTTCTAGACCTGTAATTCCTATCAGATAAGGTTTGAGGTCATGGCCCTCCAATTTTATGTTTCCTATTTTCTTACATTTTAAGAAATTAGTAAGCTAAGCAAAAAAATTAATAGGGAAGGAAGGGTGCAGTTGATAGGACACAGGTGTCTTACATAAATGCTCCAATTTGTAGAAGAGATCCCAAAACACAGTACTGCATTCAGATTAAGATCAATATCTGGAGCACAGAACTCCTCTCACAGGAAAAAGTCAAAGACATTCTGCAGCTTGCTTGTGTTCACATTCACAAACAATTTTCTAACACCTAAGCTGTGGTTCAAAGTCTCTATTTACCCACGAATTCAGCTCGCAATACAGAGGATTCAGAAACACTTTGCAAAGTTTAGCCATTTCTATATGAGGTCAAAGAACAATGCTGTTTAGATCAGTATGGCACTCCCAGAAGCTTTGCTATGTAATAAGTAGCTAGCATCTATATGTTTGGAGTATGTCTGAATGGCACAATGCACTGCTGTGCAAAAACCTCTGAGTCAGATAAAATCCTAGGAGAAATAAGGGACTATTATGGTGCAGCTCTGTGGCTAATTAACCTAAGCTATGCTATACTGATATCCAAGCCAGTGTATTCGTATCTTGCCTGTCATCTAGAAACAACATGAGGAATACGGCCTAGAACTGTAATTAAAATGTGTTTTGACACAACGTAAGGTGGCATTACCTTATGTCAGAAGATAGGCTATTGCCATTTGTAAGATAACTTCATTCTGTGTGTGGAATTAATATTTCAGTACTTTTTTGCCTACAAGTTTAAACAGGTTTAAGTATTTGTTGAAGAAGCTTTGCTGTCATTTTTTTGTTGGTGTATTTTGTCTTGTGTCTTTTTTATGTGGAGTAGGTTATAAAGCGATGTGAGAAGAGGTTATTGCTCTGCTCTGAGGGTTTTAAAAATTCCATTCTGCTGTGCTGTATCTGGGAGAAGCTTTAATTACCTCTGGTCTTGAAGGTCCTATGTATTGTCTTATTCAGGCTTCTCTTGAAACCATAGCACTCACTGCCCCAGGTAGTATACTTCAGAATAAGGAATACTTTAGTTTTTACTGCTGCAGAGGAGCACAATGTGAATTTTTAATAGGACCTACTCACTGTCTCCCTTTTCTTACTTGGGCATAGCACAGGTTTCAGGGAAAGAAGAGGTGATGGGAGTAAAACAAATTCAGAAGGAAGATAGGGTAGACATCAATCAAGTAATATCTGCAGCTGCCTCCTAAGGGTAAAACTGGTGTGGTTCTGTTATATCTCATTTCAGTAAGGACTGGCATAAAAAGGGGCTAAAAAGAGCCTAGAAGACATAAGAGAGAGAGAGGGGGAGAGAGAGATTTAATCAGACTGACTGACAAAGTTAATATATATTCTCTATGAAAGAGGAGTCTCCAGGGTCATGGTTTCAGTGTTGAACAAGAACTCCAGAAAGTTTAGAGAGCTGGATTGAGTCAGAATTGATTTTTCTCTGTTTACTACATTCCCCAGGTGAAAAGTTAATGAACCAAGGCTAAAGCATAAAAAAGGGATAGGTTACTTGGAGGGCTGTGATAAAAATATCATCCAGGTAGATCAGGGATGAACCTTCATGCTCCAGAGCAAGCATCTCACTAACTACGTAAGGGAGGAAGGAAAAATGTACTGACAAAGCAGAGCATGCTCTGTGATGATTTGCTGTTCCAGCCAGAAAATACATGGTAATCTCAATAGTGTAAGGGCATACAGATGCCTCTTTACCTGTAGATAAGCAGGTATTTGACTGCAGCCTTTTCACAGGCCCATGAAGCCTGAGGTAAAGGGTTTAGTATCAGAACCACAATTTCTAGGGAGAAATGTCAGAAGTCAGAAGCCCGGACTGTTAATTAGGACTAAAAGTGATTCAGGGCTCTGAGGCTCACTAGCCCTATGAAATCTATGTCACTAGTATGATATAATGCTTTCTTCCAGTCACTGCCTCTTCTCACCTGTCCCCAACAGAGACACCACATGAAAAGACATGTGTTCATTCCTCCCCCCAGCATTTCATATTTGCTCTTCTCAGTACCAAGCAGAGAGTAAGGTTTGGACCCTGCTTTGCATCCTGTTTGTGGAGCCCTTCCTTCTTCCTTTTCCAGCAAAGAAAATGGAACAAAACCAGCTGACTCCTTTTACTGTCCTACCCTTTCATCACAAAAAGCCCAGAGCAACATTTTATCTCAGACTTTTTTGGATCCAGGAAGAGTGAAGAAATCAGTGCTGTTTGATCAAACCTGAACGGGGTCATTTTGTATGCTGGAGAAAAGCACTGAAAAAGTTGCTGACAAGGGATGGCAAAGATTTTTCCAAGTTTCATTTTTCTTCTACAGTATTGTACTAGGTATTGAACAAATTTTTGGAAATTTTTTTCATTACCAGAGGCAAAACTAAAGAACATGAACAGCACAAGCTCTGCCCCAGCTTGTGTTGAATTATACTAGTGAATTAAGTGATTAAAAAGTGACACAGGATCCATAGACTGGTGGTTAAGACACTCATGCATGATATTAAAGTCAATATACCTTATTCTCAGAGTATTAAGATTTTAGTGCAGAATATTGAGATTTTAGTGTGGTCTGCCTGTCTGAGTCATATTTTTTCCAAAAAACTTCAGCAGATTCACTTCCACTCTTGGATTAAAATAAAAACTATTTCTTCTCAAAATATCAAAATCATGCTTTGGATTAAAAAGTTGTTTCCTTTTGAATTTTATATTCCCTTTGAATTTAGAAAAAAGTGTAGTGCTAACATTTTTCCCTGGAACAATGACAAGAGAGAGAGTGTGATTAAAGTAATTTCTAGGTATTTCTTCTGTTGCCTCTGGTATTCATATTCTTTCGACTTTTAACTGTCTAGCACAGTCCACTTAAAATGGCTTTAGGATACCCATAAAAATTTCAGGGATTGATTACAGGAAAAATGATAAAGCTTCTCAGAATAGACTAGAAGAACAAGAAGAAGCAATAGGACTCTAATGCTGATATCTATGTCCATCAGCTCAGTAACGTGAATCTATTAAAAGTATTATCCTAAATCAAGACAGGCAGACAAGATACTGAAGTGTGTCAAGCAGAAGTTCTGCCCTGAAGACAGACAGAGGAGTTAAGAGTTAGTGATGTTTTTCTTTATTTTGATTTTTTTTTTTCATTTGTGAAAAAATGAATTTTTCTTTGTGTCATAGGACATATTCAGGGCACAGTCAAATGCTTGAAATCTGGTGAAGCATGAAGCAGCTAATGCTATTTGGCACCTTTGGATTTAGTTAACAGGGAGGTAGGAACTTTGAGCACCATAGTTTGGCAATTAGAAACGCAGCGTAGAAATTCAGAAGTACCTTGGAAGATGTCATCAAATATTAAATCTGTCAGTGCTCTGAGCTCTCAGATTACAGAACAATGGCAAAAGCAGTCAGCTAGAGTTAGCCACATACTTCAGGTTTTTATGGCCTTTGATGGAAAGCAGATAAAAATTAGACCCACAGAAAACATTCTGCCCTCAAAGAAGACCACACAGGTCTCCCATCCATTGATTTTATTTTTTTTTCCATTTCATTTTATTTTATTTTTTCATTTCAGCAAAAGTGATTTCAGTAAAATGACCCGCGAAGACTTAAAATGGAAACCTCACCTGCCAATAAATACACCTTACCATGCAAAAGACATGAAACACACAGGATACTCACAGGATACGGGCCTTTTTTAAAGTAACCAACCATAATTTTTAAAAATAATTTTTAATTCTGTATTGTGACAGTTTGCTTTATGATGTCATGCCTGGGCAATTACAGAGCCATAATTGCATAGCTATGAGTCATTGCAAGCCAATCAGTGCAGTCAGTTTCCTAATGCTATTTTCTACTATAACATTGTTATTGTAAAGGCAGGAATTCTTTAATCATCAAATTGAATGACTGCCAAGAGCTCATTTTATTGACCATTAAACATGCTTCTGTTTAGAAGAAATGCTACAACATCACTGTTTCCAACAGCAGATTTTTTCTGCAGTGTTTTCTCATAGAACAATCCACAACCAAATGATAGGTCAAAAAAAATATATTTATCATCTGTAAATACAGAGGACGTTCACGAATTAAGGTCTTAATCTAAACTGTATTGAAGTCTTTAGTAAAGCTTACTTTTTTTTTAAAAAAAAAAAAATGTATCAGATCCCATGCAAGGACACAGCAAATTTCATCAAAACAAACATTGAAAAACACTACAAATTTCAAAAACCAAAACTAATATTTTCACCTAAATACCACCACTGCATGTCTTTTGATGTTTGGCACCTCTTGGCAATTCAAATGTAATTTTCAGTAAGGCCACAGTTTTAGAAATAGAAACTGGTATATCCACTGCTGAATTGTGGGAACATTTTTTAATGACAATATTGCAGTTTCTTCTCACTGTCAAAGGATTCCATGGGAGGCACAACATGATGTTACTTTATTCAGAGTATAATTTTCCACCTGCTGGAAAGAGGTATCTAGTTGGCAGATACTTCAATGATCCAAAAACTGAGATGAAATAGAAATATAAATAGCCCTACTCCCTTTGGTGGCAGAACGGTGGGTTGGTTCCCAATTTTTGGAAAACCTGTACAAAACCTTATGCCAGTAGCTAAATATTTCTACAGCTGCAATTTCTGAGAACACTTTCAGCCCCATTCAACAAAAAATTACACTATTTACAGAAAAACATTCTCTTTGGACAGTAAGACCATGAAAAAAACATGCAATTATGTTACCTTTTATCTTTAAACACACAGCAAGTCTACAGTCTACAGGAATAATCTCACTGCATTGACCTGTCAGTAGCAACTAATGATTTCCTACTGGTTTCTCTTTTTCTTGTTCAGTTTACCAAGAAAAGTGTGCAGAGACTAAACTAAAATAAAGCCTTCTTGCTTAGGCAGTAGGAAAATTGAATACTCTTTTGCAGCTCCGTAAACATCAATAGAATCATTATGATATTTGTCATTAAATAACCAATTCAATCAATGATAAAGAAAGGGGAAACAGTGCAGTCTACTAATGTACTTAAAAAAAGGATGTGCTTATACAACAAAACAAATCTGATTATGTGAGTCTGTAAATAAGCAAAGGTTTTGTTCTCTACCAGTTAGCAAGCTGAGATATCCTTTTAACTCTCATGAAAAGTAAAATAGGTATTATTAGTGGTAAAGAGACACAAGAGGTACCAAGAAAACAGAAAACAGCATTTACGTGCTGGAAAAGAAGGGAAAGAGCAAACTGACTTGGCCAGTTGATGTTGTGGGTTAGGTGCTACTTGGTTAAAGCACTAGCATTTATGCGGCATCATTGGATCATTATTGGATGTTGGCATCCAACAATTCACTACTGAAGTCATTAGATGACGCTGAAAGTGGTTTTTTCTTCAGTGAAAGCAGCAGGACACAGGCATATCCATGGAACAGTCCCTGGGTCTTTAGACCATTTGTCTTTCTATTTTCCCTACCCAGGAAGTAATAAAGGGAATGGTGCTTTGGATCTCAGTGGATAAGCCAGTACTGTCTTCTAAGCCATCTTCAGGTTGTCCTCAAAGCCAAAATCATTCTGTTTAGAAATGAACCCAAAAGGATTCAGCTCTCCTGTCTGAGCATGCCCAGTGCGTTAGTATCCCAGCACTTTATCCTATCAGACAACCATCAGCAGACTGCCTGAATGCAGATGAAGAGCTTGGTCTTTGCTATTAGTCATAGGCCATGCCAGGTTACCCAGAGCATTTAGAGAATCCATTCATGCTAGTTCAATTGGATTTTGATATATGACATCCAATTTCCTGTATTTTCACCCATGTGAATTTGAGAAAACACACTTCCAGATAAAGATATATCTAAAAGCAATTGTGTCACATCAGGGGCTGTACCACAGGTATCCAGGTTGCATCACTGAGCTAGGACTAATAAAACTTTCTCTCTATGCCTTCTGCAATACTGATGTGATCATGTACTCTTCTTGTCTTGTAAGCCCACAGACAGCTGTCAGTTGCACACAGAGAAAAGTGCAGATATCCACTGAAACATCCAAAACAGAATTTTTTCAAATGCAGGAAGAATATTGTCATACTAGTGAGTGGAGTAGAAGCTGAATGAGCAGCACAATCATTACACACCTCTACTTCTTGAGGCATTTGTCAGTGCATACCTTTCATGAAAGACACCAATAAAGGAACTGAATATTGCCAATATTCCTCAGAATAAAGTTTCTTTATTAGCACACAATCAACCTGACAAATAAAACACAGCCGTGAGACAAGAGTTTGTGAGAGACTTGTCTTAAAGAAGGAACCAATCCTTGCTCTGCTGAACAAATTGAATAAGGATGTTGTTTAGCATTTTTCTAGCTGCAACAGTTTGTCTAAAGGTGATATTATAAATGATAATTGAGCAGAAGGAAAGAGAATGACAACCTAGTGATGGACAGTCAACTACTGAGGCAAAATTAACTGGATGAGGGACAAGTCAGAAAGCATTCATGCAACTCTAGCCACAGAAACCAGAGAGCAGCAGGTTTTAGCAGAAAGGTTACCTTTTTTCTCCCCCTTTAAAAGATAGTCCTCAGAAAAGAAGACACCCATGAGTACTGTCAGGAACCTGTGTGCACCCATGGGCACCCTTGCTCTGACCAGCCTCACCAGGACTCCCAGACATGCCCTCTCAGCCCATGACCTGAGAACTCCATTCAGGCTCAGATCAGAGCATTCACATTTGCCCTGAGATGTGTTCCCTGGTGTTTCTGACTTGTTCCTTGGGCTTCCAGCCTGATCTTGGACAAAACTTGTCACCTATCATTTGCCTGATGATCTAAGTAGTAGATCATCAGTATTGTAGATGGACCCTATCCACACCTGTACCTTGGCTTGGGTCATATAGGTGAGGGACCTGTCTGTGTTGGGGGTCATCCGCCTACTCCCAGATCAGGCCTCCTCATGGGCTGTCCCACTCTCACTGCTCTCGGCAACTGCTGAGGCAGGAGATGATGCAGAGACAGTAAGTCCCATCTCTTTTCCCCTCCCACTGAAACATCCGTTGCTGCAGCAGCAGTGTGTGTGTGTGTACCTTAGAGCAGGTACATGGTGGAACATGTTTGCGTGTAAAGTACAGTCTGGTAGAGGCTGTGGTGGAGAACAACCAGAGGAAACAAGAACTACATCTGGAAACAATAATGGAGTATGCATGGGGATCTTAGAACATCATGAATGTAGCACAGAATAGTTCAGACATTGAAGACAGTGCCTGACACGAAGGAAGAAATCAGCTAGCAGATGCTTTTGAAAGAAGGAAAAAGAAATGAGATATAGGAGAAACTGCTCTAAAATCAGAACAAATCCGAGTTTATAAATGAGCACTTACAAGAAAACAAACAAAAAACCCCAACACAATTAATGGATCCAGAAGGAACACTGTAGAGTAACACTCCCATCTGACCCCAACAGCAAGAAAAAAACAGGCCATGTACCTGAAGACTATGTGTTTAATGAGTCTGTCCACAGAGCAAATCCAGGAAGGAAAGTATTTGCAAATAGGGGTCTGAAAAGATGCAGAAATACACTAGTCAAACATCAAAATGGGTAAATATTGTCACCCTGTTCCCATCAGGACTAATTAAAGCTGGCAATATCAACCTAGACAAAATTTGTCCTACAATATTCAAGTCCCTCGGAAAGACAGTTTCCAACACCTGTTGTCCTCCCAGAGTGGTTGGTTACATTTTCAAGTAATATCATCCAACTATCACGCGACATGCCTAAGTAAATGAGGTGTGGTTGTCTTTGTTTACTTCACCTAGATCTTTTATGATTTTTTTTTTTTTAAGTCATATAGAAACTGAAAATTATGTACTCTATTTTGGACATTCAGATAAATATTTTGGGAAGTTGTATTCTCACTCCGAATTCATGGAGATCTAATGATAAATGGGTAACATTGAGAGACTTTTTAACAAAGTATACAACAAATCAAAATACAAGTCTACAGAAATGCCCTCCCCCCAGCTTGGTACTCCACAGCACCCACAGTGTACCAGGTTTCCTATTACAGGTATTACATGGTCTAGTTTCAAAAGCTTGCACTGGAACAGAGGAAAATATTCTGTTTAATGACCAGTAACAAACAGAAAAAAAACTCTGTAACAACTGGAAATTCACTAGAAATTTTGAAGGAGTTTGTGACATTACCAGAAAATAAATACGGCTCTGATACTGTTCATTGGATTTTTTCTAATCTCTAGTTATAAAATCTTAAAAATTAACACTTTGCATTATAATATAGGAGATCCACAATTACTAGATTGTTAATTTAGTTTTCCTAATTACAGGCAACCACTTCAAGACATAGTCTTATGATCTTTAATAAAAACCTACAGTCTGTTTATAAAAGTGCTGTAGACCTTCATCTGGTCACAGTTGCATAATTATGTAAACATGAGTCATAGAGTCACAGAATGGTTTGGGTTGGAAGGGACCTTAAAGATCACCAAGTTCCAACCCCCCTGCCATGGGCAGGGACACTTTCCACTAGACCAGGTTGCTCAAAGCCCGGAACAACCTGGCCTGGAACACTGCCAGGGAGGGGGCAGCCACAGCTTCTCTGGGAAACCTCTTCCAGTGTCTCACCACCCTCACAGTAAATAATTTCTTCCTTATATCTAATCTAAAACTACCCTCATTCAGTTTAAGATGGATACCTAAAACACAAGATGGAAGGGTCAGTATCCAGGCATTCAATTTTAACATGAAAATACTGTTTAACATGTATTTTAGGACACGGCAGATTCAAAGTCTTTTTGAATGCCTGCAAAGCAGTGTTTAGAAAGTCAGTGAGTCCTGCTCTTTCACATCCACAAAGTGAAGCTGGACTTTCTCTTTGCTAGTAATGTCAGCTGTGCCACTTTGTTCATTCTCTGTAGCTTTCCCATGGATTCTGTGGCAAGATTTGGGAGTTTTTCTTCTGTGTTAACCCATTATACTTCCCCAATCATCCAAATGCTTTTTTTCTCCCTAACCTGCTATTATGTAGCCAGGACAGTCTGTCAGTATGTATTTCAGCAGGGTAAGCAGTATCTCTGCCTGCCTGAAAAGAGACAGTTAAAAATGGGCCTTACATCTGTGCCTGCTGTTTGTGTCTGGTAATCAGAAGTCATTAGTAATGACTGTTACGAAGTTGGAGGAAAAACCAACACTTTTCTATTTGATGTCTCAAAGGTCTGTACTGATCTTTGCTCATATTAATTAAAATACATTTTAGTTACAATTAAAACACTGCTTAGTAAGTACATTTGACACCAAACACACCCAAACAGCTAAAATGGTAAATGGCGTTTATTAACGATACTATCTAAGCTGGTCTTTGGGAAAACAAGTAAACTTTTAGAAGCCTTCCAGCAGTCTTTAAGATTAATACGTACCCATTATAGCAACAACTTTCTTCTAGCCTCTTTTTTGCTTATACCCTGTCTATGCTCAGCCTGACATGCAGTTTCATGTAAATAGGAGAACAGAGGGAAAGGAAAGCTCAACTACCCAGTGTTACCAAAGGGTCAGTAAGACAGTCAAGAATTAGTACGAAAAAAATTGACAAAGACTTTTTTTTCCTATACTATCTCTGCACTCTTACTGAATTTCTTCAGCTCTTGTCCGCTTCCTCAAAAGTCCTTTGTACCTCATTGCCAGATTTCAGGGCAGAGCTCAGACTAACTGTAATGTTTTTAATGATGTTCACTATTTATCTAGTGAATCTCTGTTCAGTACAGCAGACTTAAGTCAGGGAGATTCTTTTTGCCTTCTCCCTCTTTCCCAATACTCTGATTTTCCAAGCAACCAACCTGTCCATTTTTCTAAACTTTTTCAGGCAGCTGAGGATCCTGAACCTTCTTTTTGCCATGCTGAGTAAGTGTCTAATGACCTCTGGGTTAGACAAATCAAAAGGGAAAAATATGAAAAACTCTGTGTGACAACTAAGGTATGAAGCTTTAAGTCTAAAATACAATTCACCAAAGATAATTGTCCAGCCCTGTTGTATAAATAAACTTCTGTCATTTTAAAGTTTGGGGTAATCACACAATTCTCCATTGTGTAGATGGAGTTTGATTTAATGATTTCTTCTCCTCTTAAAAAACCCCGAAGTTTCCTTCCATTTCAATTACCTCAACCCATTAGATAAAATTCAGACAATTGACCCTTTGAATCATTAGTATATATAACAGAGTTTTTGACACAGATTTTTATTATATTAATGTTGCTTATAGAGTAGTAATATATTTACAGTTCTCCTTTTCATCACCATTTCCTTTTAAAAAAGCTCAGTAAACAGGCACTTCATATTCAAAGTCCCAACAAAAACGAATGTAGTGACTCACATCATATTAAAAACTTCTTAAAAAACAAAGCATATATACATATGTATTAGGAAAAATCATGATGAAACATGGCAGGAGAAGATAAATACTACCCTGAGAGTAAAGGCCTCTATTATGTTCTTTGCAGAGTAGATCAATGCATTTTTGATGCAAACACAATGCCTAGTTACAAAGGCATAAGTCCTGCAATTGACTTTGCATAGAAAGATTCAGCTGCCCTCTTGAAGCATCATTGACTTCAATTGACTCCCATGTGGAGTCAGTTGGAGAATCAGAGACTCCGGTAATGACCACGCTATAAGGGCCTGAGTCCTTGTCCATTAAACTCAGTGTGAGATTTTTCAGTTGACTTAGTGGATTTCAGACCTGAGTCTAAATGCAGATAGATAAGAAAGCATAAGTAGTTTGAATGCATTTCTGAATTAAAAGACTTTCTTTCAGCCATTGCATATAAACGTTAAGCTCAGCAGCATACATCCTTTAAAAATTCATTCATCTCTGTTAAGGGAAAGTAAATAAAAAGGAATGCAAGGAAAGCTTACATCCTAACTGCTTGAATTAACCAAAAAAAGGGGGTAAGTTTTTATTTTTTCCTGAATTTTCGCAGCATTAAAGCTCTTTTCTTCTACTACTATGGTTATGTGCTGTGCATTTTACCTTAAAAAGGTCCACTCATTTTCACTGATAGTTTTGTACATTTACAGTATAACTCAATGTTAATTAAAGTCAGTCAATGCAACTGAAACAATTACAGGCTCTCTTTTGGATTTAAATGTTCCACCACTGAACAGTTACAATTAAATGCAATTAAATTTTCTGTTTACATAGGCTACATTTCTTGACACTATCATTTTTATGGCTTTACAGTGGGAGAGAAAAATCCACCACAGTCCCCAAATTTCGTTGCATATTTTCGTTCTCTGTCACTTTCACAGTAAGAAACACTGATGACAAGTCTTTCTCTGCATTTCTTATCTTGCAGGCATCAAGATCTGCTCTCAGTGAACCTAGGTCTCATCAGAACTACCCATTTCGAAAGCTTATTATCACTAATTCTTTCCTTTAAGTAAACAAAACAGATAAATTTTTAAAGCTGAGAACAATAAAAGAGATAAAAAACATATGGTAAATATTTGTGTTTCTTGTGTTAGCCTGAATTAATTTTTCATTTTTGTGTTTGTAAATTGCCTAATCTTTAAGACACTTGAGGCAAGATCATTACCTTTACCTACACTTGCTCCACACAACAAATACAAAACATACGTTTATAAATAAAAGATAATGCAGTAAATGTGTAATATTCATACTTACTATTTTTAGATTACTGCATTCCAGAAGTCTTATTGCCTCTCTTACCACTCACTATGCTGTAAAACAGAAGACATCTGTCTTCAGTAGATAGACCATAATATAAAATTAATGCATCTGTATACTAATAGGCACCTTTAAAATAGTATTTGAAGGCATCATCTATATCCAATATGATCTATCCAATTCCTGGAGATGAGGTACTGTCATTCATATAGGCAATGTAACTTGTCCTGCCTGATAGAGTAATTGCCAAAAAATCCCAGTGCCACAACCTTGTTTCTCTTAGTTTTGCTAATCTACTTGTAGTTAAACTTCTCATGATATACATCTACCTAGGCTAACCATTTCTGGGAGATGGTCCAGAACCAGGTGACCCATTTTGTTGGAATATGAAGATGGTTGTTGAGTTGAGTTTCACTGAATCCAGATAACTGATCTTTTTTCAGCTTTAGATGACCTGATGATGTGAAGAATTTTCAAAAATGTTATTTTGTTTAAAAATCTTTCAAGAGCTTTTGCCATACGCTGGAAAATCCATGCAGATCTGCTCAGATCTTAAGTTAGTGGTAAATTTCAGTTTTATACATGCTTAGTGGAGGTGGTTTCGATTTTAGGAGCTGTACACCTCCAAGGAAGTTATTCTCCCTTAACTTTATCAAGCCTCTGGTGGTGTTGAGATTGTATACGCCTTACACTCATAGAGCAACCATCCAGGTTTCCTGAAGCAAGGAGCTGCTGGGGTTCAACCAGATACTGTCTGCAATAGCTGCTCTCAGCTGCACAGGGCTGGTGCAAGATCAGCAGCCAGGAGAGATGTGGGAGAGGTTTGTTCCTCCAAGCTAGAAGTACTTACCCTAGTAGGACCCAGACTAGAAAACACAGGAGGAATCATAGAACAGGAAAAGCAAACTGGTCCAAAAGGCTTTGCAGAACCAAAGCTGACACACAGCAACTGGGAGGTCTGGTTGGCACAAGACACTGATCTCACACAAGGATGCAGACCCCAAAGGGAAAATTTAGCCAGGCTGCGTGAGAATGAGGGAAGGAGGAGACCAAAACAAGAACCCAAGTGCATCTGCAGGGAAGACATATCTCATGTAATGACATAGCAACTCTTGCAGAAAAAAGTTATGAGAGGTAAAAACTGTTTTTTTATGAATCTGGGTCTCAACCCAGGTTGAGCTTGAGTCTCCCTCATTTCACCAAACAGATTATTTTCATGAAATCTATGAGAATGTAATACCTTTGGGGTCCTTTTCTGGTGAGGTTCAGTTGAGATAGGTCCTGTTGTTATGAATAAGGCAATAATGCTATGAACAAATAATCCTCATCTTGCAAATTGCATGGGGGTTACTAAACCTATCCAGGCAGAGGATGACCAAATTAGTGATGCATAGGCCCCCTGGATTCCAGTAGTTCCTAACATTTAACTGTTTCTCTTTGCAACTTGAATAATGCTTAATGCAGCAGTTCCTTATGCTGCATTTGTAATGCACCATCATTGTGAAGTTTGAATGCATTAGCCAGATTAAAATGAACAGTTACTGTCAGTGGCACAAAACAAACTTCTCCAACTACTAATCTCAAATGTGACAGACACAGACCAGCCTTCCTAAACCCTCCCTCATGTTTTGCAGTGGAAAGTATTATCTGTTTGCTGCCTTTATTACATATAATATATTCTTGGAAAGGCAGGTTGCAAATACATGTTCTAGATCAACCACATGAAAAATGTTAGCCCTGTATTTTCACTTGCAATTGAACTCTCTGGAGAACAAGAGCTATGAGATCAAAGCAAACTGAAAGAACTCGTAAAAATGGTGCCACACATCAACTCACTGGTAATACACAGAAGTTGTCAAAGCTGAATGCAACTGCAATGTCAATGAGAAGAAAGGAGGCTGAGGGGTGGCACAGCTGATATACACAATTCAAAATATCCTCCATAGAGTTAGGGCTAGTGAAGGTTATTTCTTCATGCCCCTTTCATGTAAATTTGTCTTGTTCTTGTGCTTCTGTCTCTGAAAATATGACAAAGGAACTCAGTGGGCTCCCTTAGACTAGGTTAAAATGTACATCTTAAAAATGCATTAAGGAAAAATAAAAAAGTTTGTGCCAACAACTCCAAAACTCCAAGCTGGGTTGAGAAAACTAGAAATGCATTATCTGGAAAAGATGAGACATCTTATATTTTACCAAAAATGAAAAGACATATTCATGGCTTGGAGTGGTAAAATATGTTAATTATGCTGCTTTTGTTAACAATTTGAAAGTTAGATTTAAAAGGTACATCTAGATAAAGATATGAATGTGCAGATAGATAAATGTAAGCTGTTCTAGATGAAGTTGGAATGACAGAAAAACTGGCATGTGACTGTACAGGGTTTATGAAGACACTTTTCATGAAATATTGGTCCTGTGTACTAATGGACACCTGTAGTTCACCTCCAATGCCACCAGCTTTGGCCATTTCACAAAATCACAGAATCATGTAGGCTAGAAAAAGACCTTGAAGATCATCCAGTCCAACCATTAACCTAATACTGACTGTTCTGAACTACACCATACCCCTCAGCGCTATGTCAACCCAACTCTTAAACACCTCCAGGGATGGGGACTCCACCACCTCCCTGGTCAGCCCACTCCAACACCTAACAACCCGTTCTGTAAAGAAATACTTCCTAATATCCAGCCTAAACCTTCCCTGGTGCAACTTGAGGCCATTCCCTCTTGTCCTATTGCTTGTTACTTGGTTAAAGAGACTCATCCCCAGCTCTCTGCAACCTCCTTTCAGGGAGCTGTAGAGGGCGATGAGGTCTCCCTTCAGCCTCCTCTTCTCCAGACTAAACACCCCCAGTTCCCTCAGCTGCTCCTCGTACGACCTGTGCTCCAGACCCTGCACCAGCTGCGTTGCCCTTCTCTGGACACGCTCGAGTCATTCAATGTCCTTTTTGTAGTGAGGGGCCCAAAACTGAACACAGGAATCGAGGGGCGGCCTCACCAGTGCCGAGTACAGGGGTTAGATCCCTTCCCTGTCCCTGCTGGCCACGCTATTGCTGACACAAGCCAGGATGCCATTGGCCTTCTGGGCCACCTGGGCACACTGCTGGCTCCTGTTCAGCCGGCTGTCAATCAGCCCCCCCAGGTCCCTCTCTGACTGGCAGCTCTCCAGCCACTCCTCCCCAAGCCTGTAGCGCTGCTGGGGGTTGTTGTGGCCCAAGGGCAGCCCCCGGCATTTGGCCTTATTGAAACTCCTCCAGTTGGCCTCAGCCCATGGCTCCAGCCTGTCCAGGTCTCTCTGCAGAGCCTCCCTACCCTCGAGCAGATCAACACTCCCACCCAACTGGGTGTCATCTGCAAACTGACTGAGGGTGCACTCGATCCCCTCGTCTAGATCATCAATAAAGATGTTAAACAGGAGTGGCCCCAGAACCCAGCCCTGGGGGACACCACTCATGACCAGCCACCAACCAGATTTAACTCCATTCACAACTCTTTGGGCCCGGCCATCCAGACAGTTTTTACCCAGCAAAGCGTGTGCCCATCCAAGCCACAAGCAGCCAGTTTCGCCAGGAGAATGCTGTGGGAAACAGTGTCAAAGGCCTTGCTAAAGTCAAGGTAGCCAACATCCACAGCCTTTCCCTCATCCAATAAGCAGGTCGCCCTGTCGTAGAAGGAGATCAGGTTTGTCAAGCAGGACCTGTCTTTCATAAACCCATGCTGACTGGGCCTGAGCATCTGGTTGTGTGATGGCACTCAGGATGAGCTGCTCCATCAGCTTCCTGGGCACCAAAGTCAAGATGACAGGCCTGTAATTTCTCGGATCATCCTTCCAACCCTTCTTATATGTGGGCATCACACTGGCCAATTTCCAATCTGTCGGGACCTCCCCAGTCAGCCAGGACTTCTGGTAATTATGGAAAGCAGCTTGGCGAGCACCCCAGCCAGCTCCTTCAGCACCCTCGGGTGTATCCCATCTGGTCCCATAGACTTATGTGTGTCTATGTGGTGCAGTAGGTCACTGACTGTCTCCTCCTGGATTGCCGGGGGATCATTCTCCCAGTCTCTGTCTTCTGGCTGAGGAGGCTGGATTTGCTCAGTACAAATAGTCTTGTTATTAAAGACTGAGGCAAAGAAGGCATTACGCACCTCAGCCTTTTCCTCATCACTTGTTACCATGTTTCCTCGCACATATAGCAGGAGATGGAGGCTCTCCCTGGTCTTTCTTTTGCTGTTGACATACTTATAGAAATGTTTCTTATTATCTTTGATTGCTGAATCCAGATTAATTTCTAGCTGGGCTTTAGACCTCCTGATTTCCACCCTGCATAGCC
Source organism: Athene noctua (assembly GCF_965140245.1). Classification (NCBI taxonomy): domain Eukaryota; kingdom Metazoa; phylum Chordata; class Aves; order Strigiformes; family Strigidae; genus Athene; species Athene noctua. Next base: position 67,768,163 of record NC_134037.1, on the reverse strand, counting down.
TCACAGAATCTTTGAAATCATTGTGAGTAACAAGCTCCTTTTTCCAAAAGTTGTAAACTCTCCTTTTCTCCGAGTTGCAGCCAAAGCTCCCTGTTTAGCCAGGGTGGTCTTCTCTGCTGCCAGCTTCTTTTACAGCACCTGGGGACAGCCTGATCCTGTGCCATTAAGATATTCTTTTTAATGAGTGTCCAGCCTTCCTGGACCCTTATACCTTTCAGGACCATCTCCCAAGGGATTCTGTCAAGCAGGTGCCTAAATGAGTCAAAGTCAGCCCTTTGAAAGTCCAGGATGTCAGTTCTGTTTCCCCCTCTCCTGGTCTCTCTGAAAATAGAGAGCTCTATTATTTCATGATCACTGTGCCCTAGTTGGCCTCCAACCGCCACATCATCCACCAGCCCTTCTCTGTTCACAAAGAGGAGGTCCAGCAGGGCACCTTCTCTGGTCGGTTCACTCACCAGCTGTGTGAAGAAGTTATCTTCCACACTTTCCAGGAATCTCTGGGACTGGTCCCGCTCTGCTGTGTTGTATTTCCAGCAGATGTCTGGGAAGTTAAAGTCTCCCACAAGAACAAGGGCAAGTGATCATGAGATTTCTCGTAAGTACCTACAGAATATTTCATCCACCTCTCTGTCCTGGGTGGGTGGCCTATAGTAGACTCATACTACATCTGCCCTGTTGGCCTTCCCCCTGATTCTAACGCAAAGACACTCCACTGTGTCTTCACTATACTTGTGCTCAAAGCAATCATAACTGTCCCTAACATACAGCGCCACCCCACCGCCTCTCCTTCCTTGTCTATCCCTTCTAAAGAGCTTGTAGCCATCACCTGGCACACTCCAGTCATGGGAGACATCCCACCATGTTTCTATGATAACCACTACATCATAATTTTCCTGTTTCATCATGGCTTCAAGCTCCTCCTGTTTGTTACCCATGCTGTGTGCATTGGTATACATGCACTTCAGATGGGCTGATGTCCCCAGCACCTTTTTGCATTGAGAGGTCCTAAGTTCGTCCTGACCTTTCACAGGTGTTACCACAGTTACTGATCCATCCATACCCCTTACATCTTTGTTGTGCTGCATGTCTCCATCCCTTGCCTCCGCTGAGATGAGAGGGTGAGGGTCGTCACTTGCATAACAGCCCACAAACTCTGGTAATCTTCCCTGGGGCTTATATCTGGGAGTTCCAGTTTTGTCCCCTTCTTCCTTCAGATCTAGTTTAAAGCTCTGTAATGAGCCCAGCTAACTCCTGCCCCAAGATCTTTTTCCCCCTCTGGGACAGGTGTATCCCATCTGATGCCAAAAGTTCTGGTGTCCTGGATACTAACCCATGACTGAAAAATCCATAGCCCTGCCGGTAACACCAGTCTCAGAGCCACGAGTTCATCTGTTGAGTTCTCCTGTAATTTTCTTCATCCATCCCTGCAGTTGCAGGGATAGAGGAGAACACTATTTGTGCCCCTGACCCCTTAACCAGTTTCCCCGAGGCCCTGAAGTCTCTCTTCATTGTTTTAGGACCTCTCCTGGTAATGTCATAACTACCTACCTGAAAAACCAAGAGAGGGTAATAGTCCTTGGGTCTCACTAGAGTGGGGAGTTTTGCTGTGAGGTACTTTACCTGGGCCCCAGGAAGGCAGCAGACTTCCCTATGAAGCTGGTCCGGTCTGCATATTGGGCCTTTGACACCCCTCAGAATGGAGTCACCCACTATAATGACCCTTCTGGGGTGCTTTCTAGAATTGGCTGGTTTGTTTATTTATTTATTTATCAGCATCTGGGCTACACAATCAACAATAGTAACCAAAGATAAATGCCATGAATATCAAGGCATTATTACTGGAGTCATAGAGAATGCTTGATCATTTTGTTAAAGAATCTGCATTCATATTTTGAGGGCAGCTCTGTTTATTTAATTCCACTTTAAAAATCTAGTTATGGAACTATATAATTTTATGGAAAATAAACATGAGAATTTACAAATAAAATTGCAATTTTGAAGAACTTTATGGGCGGCAAAACATATACACATTTTCTGATTCTGATATCTCTATACTTGTTTTTTTCCAACCTTTCAACTACTTCAAGACAGTAGCATTAGTGCTTCTAGTGAAAAAGTAGACTTATTACTATATCAAAAGTATGGGAGAAGGATTCTTTCCAGATTATATAAATTCCACCTTTATTCCCTCTTCAAGGAAAACCAAAATATGTCATGTCAGCTAACCTATTCTCATCCATTAGTTCTTGGGGTTCAGAGTAGAATGGACTTCAAGAAAGGACAGTTAGGAAATGGGTATTGACAATGTGAAATTTTAGCCTAGTATAGCTAATGCCTTTAGGCCCTCTCTATAGTCAGTGGAGCAAGGTAGTCTCCTACAGAGGATGATTCAGAGCAGAAACCTAATTTAGCTCATCTGACTCACCCTCCTCAGAATGAATCAGCAGGCACTCTTGACCAACATTTATGCCTGAAAATTGAAAATGCCTTTCCTCTACCTGAACATATGACGCACTGTTCCCAACCAGAAAGAAATTTATATTCTCTACAGTACTTACTGTAAACCATTTAAAATAATGTTTTTCTTAGGAAAACACTGGAAAGAAAAAAAGATCAAGAAATGAACAAAAGAACAAGACAAAACATAAGACATTTAAATAGCTGGTCAAAGTAGACCAAGTCCTTATGGTCACAGATGATACAGGAAAAATGTTAACAAGTATAAATTTGTTCAAATTGATTTATCTCTTGAAGTTGTAAGGTCTATTGAAGGTGAACAGGTAACATCCTTAAACAGCTATATCTTTTTTTTTTTTTTTGGGGGGGGGGCGTTTAAAGCTGTGATTTCTTTTGTGAACTTGGGTGGTGCCTGATATGCCATAAACATGGCTGGAATATGAAGATAGTTCAGAATGTTAATTTCAAGTGGAAAAAAATCAGTCATATAAAACAATCTGGCAGGAGCAAAGGTGACAGAGAAAAAGATACCCATAGGTATCCACTTTCCTTACCATTGCATTCAGACCTACTTTTTTCCATCAGGAGGAAAGGAAAGAAATGTTCTTGGAGTACATGAAAAGGCAAGAGTTAGCAGGATGATATTACACATTTTTAGGCTTTAATGATTCACAGTTATATCAACCAGCTATGAAAACTGCATGTTAATTAGAACTGGTGACCTTGGGAAAACTCAACTGAGTAGGCAGAGTTCTCTGAAAGAAAGAATATCCTCCAAGCTGACTAGAGTTGTAATACCAGAAAACAGGCTTATTTGAGAGCTCACTTTTGCAGTTTTTCAAATATGTTTCAGTGTATACTCAAAAGGGCAATCCCCTTTAAAGATTTTGTTTTTACAATATTAGCATTCATAAAATGCATAAACATTCTTATTCCACAGAATTTTATTTTAACTTCAGAGTATACCCTAACATTTATACAAAACATTTTCATCAGAATTATTTTATCTAATCTACAAAGTGTCGCAGGTCAGTTCATACAACGGCATTACAAATAGTGATCCTAGGAAACATTTTACAAAGGTGTACCGACTAACTGTAGTCCTATTTGCCCAAATGATGAGATTATGAACAAGTTTAGGCATTTTATACCTACAGAGTAGTAGTAATATTCTGTTGTGCTCACTATATCTGAACTAGCTTTAAAGCAGCTTGGTTGCTGCTCACTGGCTAGCAATAGCCTGAAGGCTCTAGGTAGACAATACTTACAAATACCTGCTTTGCACTTTAGCAGCATAAATGCTGTCCACTGGCAGCAGCAACCGCAAGATAGACGTCCTTGGATTAAGCACCCATCAGAAAGGAGCATAGTTATTTCCGCATTTTTTAAAACACTACCTCGTCTATTTCAAATACGTTCTTTAACATCCAGCAGCCATTGCGAGTCATTTCATCACACATTTATACAGACATCAGCCACCTGTTCTGGGTCCTCTTCTTTCTTCTCCACTATGTTCTCTGTCACTGTCACAACATCATCCTCCAGGCAATGTGCTCAGCATGAAACATGAGTGATACCTTTTGGATTTATCTTATGGTGAGAGAGGAAGCACTGTAGCTCTGCACTGCTGCATCATAACATTTGTATATATGCCTCATAGCATCTCATCAGGTGATGACATTGCATTTTTGCATCATGTAGTCACATTCTGATGCACATCATCACACCATGATGCTGCATTTCAATGCAAATTCACCTCAGGAGGCCTGAAATAAAACGGTGGTGTTTCTAGATGTCCCGAAGCCTAGGAAATTGAAAAACTTGATATAGAGCTTTAAAAACTGGGAGTGCACTGCAAGTATTACAGAGTTCATTGATCTCATAACCAGTATTACTCTATACAGTGAACAATTCAGCCAAAAGCAGTGTATGGGAATTCACTATTAGTTTAGAGAATAATATTTTGTTTGCTTGCTTGCTTTTGTCTCACTAGCTGTCATGAGCCTAACAAAATAAACCAGACTATTGAGCAAACAGCAGTCAGTTTAAACACTTTGAATGACTTGTTTACCACAGATCCATTATCTAGCTAATGGTTTAAGCTTTGTTCCTACTTTAATGTGAGTCTAGGCATAAAATCATGGTAGAAGCTTATTCCAAGGGGTTTGTGTTGTTGAATTGAATCCTCATCAATTTATGTTTGTTTCTACCAGATTAGCCTCTCAGAGGTGTTACAGATGATGCCAAATGGTGACAAACAATGAAGGGGTGTCTTTGTGCTATAAGACAGACAAGACTCCAAAGGCTCTGGAAATGCATTAGTAAAACCAAATTAATCGAGCCATGTGTTAACAGAAGCTGAAGGAAAGCTACCTCCATGATCACTGTATAGGATTTCCTTAAACGGTCTTTTTAAACTGTTTTTCACACCAGCGTTATACAGGGAGGTGAGATGGGGAGACCTTTGTAGAGATAATGGACAGTTCCTGGAAGGCTATATGGAACCAAACACCCTTGAAACTACACTAAGATTGCTTTAGTCATTTCAGCAGCTCTGAATCATGCAATTGCTCACCACCTGCTGACCAATGCCTGAGCAGCAATAAGCCTCTCCCAGCCAACTCCCCCCGGTTTATATACTGAGCATGATGTCCTACGGTATGGAATATCCCTTTGGCTAGTTCAGGTCAGCTCTCCTGGCCACGCTCCCTCCCAGCTTCTTGTACACCTTCTTGCTGTCAGAACATAGGAAACTGAAAAATGCTTAACTTAGAATAAGCACTACTTAGCAACAACTAAAAGATCAGTGTGCTATCAACATTATTCTCACACTAAATCCAAAACACAGCACTGCAGCAGCTACTAGGAAGAAAATTATCTCTATCCCAGCCAAAGCCAGAACAAAGCCAGACACCAAAGGGAGCAGAAAGTGTAGAAAGATTTGTATGTGCACAGAAACCAAAATGACTAGTAGATTTACTTATGTTCTTACTTATGTTCTTACTTATTGCAGGGCCAAAAAATGTTTGCCTCTTTTTGTAAACAAAAAATAATCTGGAAACAATTGGGAACAGAGACAGGTTATTGGAAAAGTCCACTTTACAATGACCAGTTCTGTTCTGCAACCTTACCAGTAAGTGAGGCAAAGAACAAGAAGGAGGTAGAAGTATTTTACTTTAAAGTTACATCCAACTTGTTTACGGCTGTGGAAAAGAGAGCTGTATCACTTAGAATGTCTTCACACTTACTCTTTGGATTACACAGCTTTTAACATATGTTAAGGTCTATTTCTTCTCTATGGGATGTTGTATGAAAGTGTCAGAAACAGGTATTCAGGCACTGAAATTTTCATTAAAAAGCTGTCATGCCCATATGTGCTTAAAATTAGAACACAAAATAGAGTTTAAGTTATTCAGTTGAGAAAAAGTATGAAGGAAAGGAAAGGCAGAAAAGAAATCTTCCCACTGGTTTGTTCAGCTTTCCTTTTAAGTGATACAATCACCAAAGCAACCTAGATGGTGATGAACACCCTCTGGGGACACTGTCTGCCAGCACAGAGATGGTCTTCATTTACAACCGAATTATGTATACAGAGATTACACCACTCTAGAATTGTGAGCGTGAATGAAGGAAGAAGAAGGAAACAACCAAACCGGAGTACATTATAGAGGCTGCTGACCTCAGTGTGGACAGGACATCCAAATTTAGCCAACATTATCTGCTTGAGAAGCCATATATAATCATCTTGGAAGCCATAATCTTCGATTTTTCTATTTGTTTAGAAACAAAAGTAGAAGAGATAGGAATCAACATGAATTTCTTGCTCTTACAGGACCATTAATTCAAAATCAATCATTCTAGTCCCATTTCTTTTCCCACTTGTCCTTTCTCAGCAACACCCCCTCTTCCAAAGCTCCCACTGGGAGTGTTTTCTGGAATGGTAGCTAGCTTCACTACCCCTTGCAAAAAGGGTCAGGGATTATTTTTTCCCAAGTACCATAATTATCATTGGCAGCTGCTGTTCTCATCCTGCTCCAACAAAGATTACACATGCTTCATAAAATCAAACTTACACATTTAAAGGGTGGAATTGGCTTTATTAGTAACTCAAAAAAAACCCCCATGATGTTTGGCCTAAATGTTCTCTTCTGAAGGTGCTAACGTTTCCAAGTTACACATAATTATCACTGACCAGACGGTCAGACCATCTTCCTAATATTCTGGGTCATTAAAAGCCAGCACGGTGAGCTAGCAGTGCTTACACGGCATGCTGATAAAGCACTCTGACTCATGCTAAGCAAGTGGGTCAGAAGAAAGGATCCTTGTATGCTTACGTGAGGTTATGGTCGCTGCCAGTCTGTTAAGGGCATCTCCCATCACAGCTCTGGACCGAATGAAGTCACAGCACTGTCTGGACTTCTGTAGTTATTAAAATGCTCACTGCCCAGGAGGAATACAGAAATCTGCTGTTAATGTAGGTCATTCAGGGAACCCACATTCCCAATTACATTTGAATGGGATAAGAATGGGTATAATTAGCTGACCTAGCAGGCTGACTAATACTTTCTCCTCTTCCCTCACTCCCCTAGACACTCCCCCCCCCCCCCCCCCCCAACATTCAAACACACATTTTCACTTCATGAGGCTATTTGCAAGATCACTAGCCTTTCTCCTGAGATTGTTAGTACATGTGGCTCCATTTTAATTGGTTGACATGTGCACATTAAAATCCCCATCACCTTGCAACTCTGCTGCAAATATGCCTCGCCTATTTCACGATTTTTATTTGCTATACTATTCATCATCTGTTACACTTCTGAAATCTGTGCACGTGTTACAAATAATATAATGCCTCTATTATGGCAAAACAGCAGCCCTGGACAGAGACATTTTGGGTCACATGTCCAGTAGCTCCCATTTCTTAAGACAGTGAAGAGAGAATACAAATATGAGTGTCGTATTCAGCATTGTGCTCTTGTTCACTGCAGCTTTCTTTTTTTAGACTTTGCTGCAGTTCCTGTAAGGAGCTGTGTGACTTTCCTACCTCATGTTCATTTGTACACATTGAAAAAAGCAAGCAGAAACAGTCCTGTTTCCAAATCATGCAGGCTTTGGTTTTTAAAAGAAAAAAGAAAGAAACAGAAGAAATCATGAAAGAATAAAATAATTTTTTGGACCATATGACCATATGCAAGAGAAACACTGAGAAGACAGGTTTTGTACTGCATTCGACACAAAAAGAGTAGTTTTTTCTACACCAAGCCATATTTTACAATGACAAGGAATGACTGGACAGTGGCTGAGATTTGAACATCACAGCAGTATTAATCAATCATGCATCAGATAAACACCTTTCAAAGTGTATATTAAATACAGGCTTGAGCTGATGCAGACTGACATACAGTATTTCATTCTCAATGTGTTCTTTTCCTACCAGCAGAGAATTCTTTGTTCTTCAGCTGTGTTGCTTAAACTGCTTCCTTTCTGCAAAACAATTTCTGAATTTCAGAATAATTTCTCTTAAACCTATTTTTGAAAGTTGAAGTTTAGGTCAAATGCAAATATGAATGTAGTTTTATCCTGCATGCATAATTTGTAGTCTGTGTGGAACTGACTCATCTGTCTTCTTTATCTGGCACTCATGTGATGAGCTCTCCTGCTAAGAGTGACCTATTCATCCTTCAAATAAACATCCACAGAGGAAGAAAAACAATATGTACAGTTCCAAATAAGGAACAACATATTGTGCTTGATGTGATCTACTCATGTCAGTTCTGTCAACAGTCTTTTGAATTAAGACTCTCTTATTCAGAAAGCATTCAGAGATATGGGGTAGTATCTTCTGCACTTGAGCAAATCAAAACTCAGAAATATCTGAATTTAACTGTTGATGACACATGGGAAGTTAAAACAATGTCTTGGCTCAGTGATCTTAAGCAAAATGCTTTGAATAATTAAGAAAAGATTTGCAGAAATCTTGCAGTTTGAGAAGTTATGGTCTAGTGGCAAACAAAAGGGTATTACTGCCTTGAGTGACTGAAGTATTTATTGCTTACAAATAGTTTCACAAATTATTTTACGTATATGATCAACACAAAATAACAAAACTGTCAGCTAGTACTTTATCTACAAGACATTACTGTCTGACTAATGTGCTCCCTTCTATCAGCATTTAAGATTTGTTTAACTTGATTCACAGCAGAAATCTTGTTACATCCAATGGAAGAGTAACTTTATGGCTATTCACATACTATGTGCACATAACACAAGACTAGAACATGTAGTCCAGAGACCAGACCTATAGAAATCTGACCATAGCCACAAACTGAACAGGTGGCTGAGTATAATTTTTAAAAAATTGTTAAAAGATTGAGCATTGCTAATCAGAAGGTTAGAAAATATTAAAATTACTTGTAGTCTGTAGATGATTATAAGAAATATTTTAAGTAAATATCTAGAAAATTAAAAAACCCTTAGATATCTGTAGAATAAGAAAGACTATGTAGCAAGTATTGATCCCAAGAAATAATGTCTTAGCATTCATACAAACTGTATTTCTACCTGACAAATACAGGTGATAAAAAGGATGACAAGGTTTCTTTATTTTTGGCTCTCATAAGTTTACCATTTCAAAGTAAATAGATTTCCATTTCTTTTTCATATACAAATGAACCCTGAAACTAGTGGTCAGGACTGGTTCATTTTATCATGTTTTACAACACCTGAACAGAGTTGTCTGCATGAAATCACTAGTTACATTCACACAAGCCAACAGTCTTCCGATTATACCCTCCCTACATGGTAAAACCACAAGGTTTTCACAGAGGTGTTACTAAGAGCATAATAAAAATACGAGGGATTGTACAGGTGTCCCGATAGACCTAATCTGACCAGCAACACCTGCTTTACTAATAATGTTGAATGCAATATCTAAACCAAAACCAAAACAAAATCTTGGCTTAATTCCCAGATCTAGTGGGTGCTCCCAGGGCTGGTTACTAGGGGGGAAAAATAACAGGGTTTTTTTCTTCAGCTGACAAGCAGAACAAATTTGAGCTGGAAATCAGTAGGAAAATTGATATAAAACCCTATAATGTCATTTTCATTTAATCATTTTATAGGGTATAACTGGCAGGCTCAGGTTTTGCAAGGTTGTTTTTTGTCACTTAGCACATTGTGAAAATCTGGTTTACAGACAGACACAGTCAAATAAACTAGGTTACTAGATTGGAAATTTAGAGAAGCAGACTTAACACTGCAATTAATTTGATCTTAAACTTTGTCTGCTTTTCCTGAGTTTCCTTTGCAGACAACCCCCAGCAACTGTTTGTGGCATTGATGGAGTTTTCACGTTTCACTTTGTTTTGGGATCTTGTAACATCACATCCCACCTCCCAGTCTCACTGAAACAACTTCCTCTGAGATTGCTTCTATCTTCTCACCCATTTGATTAAAAAAAAAAAAAAAAAAGCAAAATATAGTGTGATTTAGATGACTGATGAGAAGGGTCAGAGGAAAGGGCTGATGGTATCTCTTATTTTTTTTAATAAGGCTGGCAAAGTATAAAGATAAAGAACAGAATAATAAGTAGCAAAATTTCATCTCTGGTGTGTTTGGAAATGAAATATTTTCTCTCATCAAAAATCAAAAGTGGCTATTAATTCAAATATGAAATACATCATAGGAATAATACCTAAATTGTTATTTCCAGTTCAGTGTTTGAAGTGTAGTTATGTCAATGCCTGTGTAGTCACTATGGTAGAGAAAGCTCTCTTGAAACATGTGAAGGTAGGTCAGATGGAAGCCAAAAGGAACATTCTCATATTGTTACTTGCATGTATTGAGGAGGCTGTTTAATGGATCATTGCCTTCACAGCCCAGACCAGAAAACATTTCAGGCAAAGTAATGTCTGATGCATTGACTATGATACTAACAATACAAAAAGTATTGTGTTATGAAGGAATCTAGTGTGAAAATTTGAAAGGCACAGTGAGGAAGACAACTGATTTCTTAAGCAAACTATACATCAAGTTATAAATCTAAACCAGAAATTAGTCTTTCTTAAAAGACACCAGTTGTTAACTGTTGTCAGCTTCAAGATGACTACAGTATGACAGCTGTAGCTAATAATATGTAGGATTCTGGCAGAAAGATAACCTGAAGATTTTTTTGCACAAGGGGAAGCGAATTTTTTGTCAACAAGCTCCTATGGCAAATGAATGACATTTACATTACGTAGAGGAAAAGTCTAACATAAAGAATTAGTCAAACCCAGGAGAGTCATATAAAGAGCACAGTAAGTGGTTGATGGAGGAGGGAGACAATCAGCCTTTATTGGGCTAATGGGATGAACTGCCCTGTTCCTGCTGGGGTGTTCCTGTGATATCAGTTCAGCACAAGTTCAGATTTTTCTCTCTTCCAAGTTGCCCCAGAATTTCAATGATTATTCAAAAAGTCTTGCCACACTGGTCAGGACAGACCATGCCCAAACTGGACATTAGATGTCCCAGCTTCTCATTCTTCTAAGCAATGCTTGCAGGTGAACTAGAGGCAACAGCTTCAGACTGTATGTAGTTGCACGCTGGTCACAGAGGTTGCTGTATTTCAGTATATGCATGATGTATACATAATCTAGATATCTGGAGGCCTCAACAATTAGTTACCTATCAGACTCAGACTCTGTCTCAGACTCAGCCAATGCTGAGCCAAACAGGAAATTTTAAACTTATACACCTAGTACTTTTGTGAATCAATTTAGAAAGATAATAAAATGTCTCTTTCCAAGACCCTGTCCTACACCAAGTCTTCTTGACATGTGTGATCACTCTGTACTCCCTCTGCAGGGGCTTGTAGCAGTGGCAGGCTCCAGAAGTGTGTGTGTGCTTACTAATACAGCTGAAGAAAACTGGAGGATCTATGTGCTTGAGGGCATTCTGTCAGGAAATAATTCCCTGAGTTACTTTAGTTTTCCCTCTTCCTATACAGAGCTCTTTCTTCTCTTTTCTGGTCTTGGATGTGAGATAACTAGAGTCTGCTCCCCAAGGAAAGGTTTTCTGTGGTGCACATGGCAGTTAGGAAAGCTAGGAGGCTTTGTCTTTTCAGGGATGAAGGCAAAGAAATTTTTGGAAATGTTGCTGGTAATTTTCTTAATTTTGCCAAATAGTCTTCTATATTTTCACCTTCCCTACTCCTCCACTTTTTCTGCCTTTCTAAAACCTTCCAGGACACTGATACACTGAGGTGCATTATTATGTGTCTATTGCTACAGTGCTGCAGTAGTCCCTCCTCCTTATTCATCTTATGCTCTCAACTTGCATCTTTCAGTCATTTGGTTACAAACAGCACTTAAAGTACCTCCCAAAACTGTTTTTCTGTTGTTTATAAGGACATTAGAAGCTTAAGGTATTTAAACTACTGGGGTACTGTGAACCTTTTCCACCCATTGCAAGCAAATCCTTAGTGCCAACTTTACCTCACACTACTGATTGCTCCCTGCTTATAGGATCTGGCACATTCTGAAAGGGGCAGAGCAGAGCATGACATTGAAGGCTGCACAAGAGCCTTTCTGAATCCTGCAGACAGCAGTCAGAAATGTAGCCCAGCCACCAGTAAATGAAGGTGACAAGCGTATGCTGGAAAAGGAAGTTAAAGTGATGAACTAGGGAATGATAGCAAATGAAAAAATGAAAACCTCTTTCCTACAAACTCTTTAAATGCCTGTTAGTCTGAATGACTGACTTGGTAAAGAAATAGGTTGAATTTGACTGCAATAAATATGTACAAACATCAGACTATTGCTATTCCTTTATCTAGCCTGCAAAAGACATAATCGGCATCTGCACACCTACAGTTGTAATGCTATGGTTCTCAGAAGTAACTGGCAACATGATATGTACATTTTTACTTTTGTCTTCTACAAAAAATGTAAAACAGCTGCAAGGGAATTTAACAACTGGACTTATAGGTGTTCATGCTTTCTAGAACATTTCTAATTCCTTTGTGTAAGTGACTATTAACTTTATTCAGTATGCTTGAAAGTGAATCATGCCATACAAGCAAAGGATTAGGTTATGCCAGTCTTCTATGTTTATGTAAAGTGCTAGAAGCTATTTCAGAGGACCACCTGCTCTAATCTTTCTTACCCTGGAGTTATAGATTGACACCATGAGCCCAGCAGGGTAAAGGGAGACTCCTATGGTGAAAATATTCACACGGATAGACCTGTTTCTAGAACCTCATTCTGTTTGCTCATTTTTTATTCTAATTAATTCACCAATTAATTCCCAGCAGTGTCTCAGCATCTCATGCATAAGACTCAGTTAGTGCATCAGTGGTCTGCAACTAAACACCTGCAGATGGCAGCTTGAGAAAAATATTGATTTTCAATGACTGGAATTTGTAGTTTAATTCAACATGAGCTTCATAACCATTTCTTCCTCATCAGTGTATGACCACAAGGAGCTTGTCTGTTCTGGGTAGTCAGGAACAAACCAGTGAGTGAATTCATAGGAGCAGCTTTCTCCCTAAGTAAGAAGGGGGAGACAAGATGAAAAGACTACACACACATCTGTGGGGAATGATACAGCCCCATTCTTCCACAGACCACTCTCATGAGTGCAAAGCAGAAAGAAAGGGGTGGAGCAGCTGCATGATGCACCCAACAAGGGAATTCTGGGAGAGATATCCTCTACCAGTAGTTCTTCACAGCACCCTTCCCTGGCATGATGCAGCTCACCTGTGCCTATTGTGATAACAATCATCAGGGACAACATGCTAACATTTATTTTCCTGGGTGATTTCTTAATAACTGTAGAGATACTATATAGGGAGGAGTTTCTGCTCTGGAGATGACAGGGAAAAAAAAAAAAAGAAAAAAGAAAAAAACCTAATTGGCAGAGAAGCAAAGGAAGCTGCTGCAAACATTAAATAAAGAAACAAGATGGAGATGTGTTTATCAAAGAGAAAAAGCACACCTGGGAACTCTGACTTCTCTAGATGTTTGTGCTGTCAAATAAAGGAATGATAACAATGATTTGATTGTACACCCAACTGCATGGAGGAAAGCAGCAAATAATATAGCCTATAAAGAAAACCCTATGAATAGAAAAGAAAAAAAAAAAAAGGCAAAAAAGTTTGTTTATTTTTACACTGATGAGAGACCTTTTAATCTAAAGTCATTGTTGGTGTATGTACTGCTATGTTCCATAAAGTTCAGCCATCTACATTAATTTTCTCTGCATAAACTCTTACAGAGTATGAATAATCTCAGTTCAGATGTAATGCCTTACCTCCCACATGTAAATCCTCATCTATACAAACTAAGTGGAAGGGAAAAGCATACTTCAAAAAAGTGGAGAATCTTGGATTTTACCACTGGATCTCCATACTGAGTACTGGGCAAGATTCTTCCCTGATGCCATGGTATATGTACACCCTGATATTTTCCATGAAGTACTACAATGTAACCTCTAAAAGATCAGTGTGAATGATTCAACTCTAAAAACGAGCAGTCTGGAGTATTGAGTTTGGAGTTACAGGATTGCATTGATAGCATTAAGATTCAATACAAGCCACTATGAAATCTTGTCAGAAACAGTATCAGCAGGAGCAAAGACAAAACAAAGAAATCCAAACTGATCTCCAAAAAAAGAGTGTGCACAGTAATATTATAGCAATACCAGAATTTTCATAACCATATCACACTGGTGATATATCAAATCTAATATTTAAGCTGTGGTCTTTCAAAGAAAAATGTGGGAAATCAAGAAAAGTATTATTCTCCCCATAGGAAAAATCTCTTCGCAAACCAGGTCTCTGCTCTGAAGCTTAGGGGTCATGGTTCATCTTTTAAGAAAAAGAAAGTGTGATCATACGATCATTCTAATGAGCTAGTGAAACTACGGAAGTTCTTATTATCTATTTAGAGGGTTTAATCAGTCTTTGAATCCCACTGAGCCTGGTGGCATCTTGTGGCAGTGAACTCTACAGATTCATTCTGTGTTGACTTACTCTACTTTTTAATGAAATCAGACAATAAATAAGGAAATCAATATTTCTCCGCAAGAAAAAGCATTATGATAATTTGAGGGTTAGCTCTGAAAACTCATTAACTTGGCTGCTATTCAGAACAGCATGATTAAAGACAGGACATGAAATAAGAGGGGAAAAAAATGTTTCTAAATGTTGATAATGATCTTTATCTATTGGTTCCCTTTAAATAGTACTTAACATATATTAAAATATTTAGCATACATTTCTAAGTCTTTTAGACTGAAAGGGATGTCTGCTTCCAGTTTATAGCTCTATTGCCATTAGGTCTTCCCTTTCTAATAAATTCTCATTCACACAGTGTTAATGTATCAAATCAATCATATGCATTTCCAAGTAAATATATCTTGGTCTTTCTATCGAATGGGGCATCTCAGAATTTCCCAGTGGGTGTTTTAACTTCTTTAAGCAGCCCTGTCTGTAACGTCTCCACATTTTTTTTGCTCCTTGTCCTACTAAATAATCAATCTCTGCATAAAGGGTTGGTACCAAACCTCTAAGTTCAAAATAGAATGAACAACAGATCAATAAAACATTCATTTTTCTCCCATTTTCAGGTTTAACAAAACAATTATTTCAATAACTAAGCTTGCAGAAAATATTGTTACATTGCTGTTTCTAAGGTCGGAATGGTTTCTAGCTTGAGAAAGATCCAACAGTTCATTTTGGTTATAAATGAGAAGATTTAAGTGCCAGAAGACTGCCACTTCTATGAGTAACAAACTTCACCCACAAAGTCTGATTTCCTCTCACACTGCACAAAAAATATGATGAAAAGCACTGGCTAAATTGTCACACTCCCTAACTTAAACTACAGGCACAAACGTGATGTATGAAACAGTTCTTCCATAGCACTAATTCTGCACAAAGGATACGTATGTCTCAGCAGATATTCCTGCATCTTCTCACTTCAAACCAGAGATATTTTTCATTGGCAGCAGTGTCTCAAACCTTTGCATAGACAAATAAAACACAGAGAAAACGTGTCCCCAGAGAGATGGATGGTCTCCAGTCCCTCCAAAAGTTCAGCAGAAAGAAGGGCATAAATTTATGTACCAAAGGAAGACTACTGGGAGTTAGGAGATGAGGAGATTTAAGACTCAGTCCCAATACTACAAGATTGTGTTTTCACTGATAATTGTGAGCTCAAGCCTGCACCTGAGCATGGTGAACTTGGTGTCCCTGTTCTTCCCACTCATATTGCTGGGGTGTGTGGATCCATCCAAAAACTCCCACAAAACATTGTGCTTAGGGAAAGCTGACCTCAGGATGCCTTCAGGTAGACAAGGAAGGATATTCCTAACTCCAAAATATGAGCCTAGAAATGTGCTAAAAGCATGGTAAGGTTCTGTTCCTCCAGAGTGCTGCTGACCATAGGGAAGATCACTGCTGACCAGCCAGCACAAGCAGATGCAGTGGTCAGCAATGGGGATAGTTACCAGATTTGATCTTCAGAACAAGCTTATGCTGACATAAGCATGCCTATACCTGGAGTTCACGTAATTACTGATTCCACAAATGCAAGTGTTAACATCTGTAAGCAGTTCGCTAACTGTCCAAGACTTGGTTTGCGCAGAAGCTGAACACATTCACCAGTGATGGTAAGATCATGGATGGTAAACTTTGTCTCAGTTTCCCCAGTAGTAAAACTCCGATTGCAATGTTTATCTGCTTCACAGGGGGTCATGAAGTTAAATCTATGAGTATCTGATAGCTGTAAATGGAAATAGATGGATCACTGAATGGTATCATTACTATATTCCTTCAGTTGTGTGGGAAGCATCACTATAATAATTTGCATTCCAAAGGAAAAATCCCGTTTTGAAGATTTACTTGCATTCCAGAAGATGAATTGCCCCTCAGAAAAATCAAAGAAAATACAACAGAGCTGCTGAGCACACCTTTGCACAAGGCTATGTTTCTTGTCTTCAGAGGCTTTACTTTTGTCTTTTTTATTTTTTTTCTTTTTATTATTTTAAGCAGTGGGAAGGGTTGAGTCTGTGGGATGGATCCTCTTCATTTTCATTTATAGAGTCTTACCAATAACAAGAGATTTAACAATTCATGAAAACAGAAGGTGAAAACAGCAGTTGTCTTCACATGAATACCTTTGTCCTTTAGATTACTTTTTCTCTTCAGATTTTCCCCATTCCAATTAACTTTGTAGCCCACCTTCTCATGACGCTGTATTGCAAGGCCATTCTCTATTTTCTCAGTCTAACATAACAGTAATTTCTTCCTTTTGGAAAATAATTTCTGTAAAGCAGTGATTTAAGGTTGTTATACACAGATATTATCCTGGTTCTTCAGCCCAGGCAATAGCAAGTATAGGCTAGCTGTACACAGAGGCTTTGGACTGGTGACTGCACAATTGCTGTATGCACAAAATGCCATGGTCCTCTCATGCCTTTTCTCTTGGTTATATTATATAGAATTTCTATTCTATAGAATTGGAGCAAGACTGTTGGCCTTCCTAGCATCCTGTGTACTCTGAGGGCATTCCCTGGCCACATTGCACTGTCTGTACCACCTGAAAATAGGGACTGGGGATAGCTTGAAATGATAGTACAGACATACCCTCTTCCCTGCCCCAACCCAGACAAAGCTGTTGTTCTATACTTCAGAACAAAAGATGGACACAGCAATACCTTTTCTTTAGACCACCATTAGTTGCTTCTACATTTTTCAGCATCTGCTAAAAGAATTCTCACCCAGCTGTGCTATTACTTCTCTGCTGAAATCATCTGAACTACTTCAGTAGAGGCTGATAACTGAACATGGATTTCCCTTACAAAGATAGACCACAGCTGCAGGTATAGCATCACAGCATCAGAGAACTGACATGGTAATAATTTAAGCACTGAGACTAACAAACATCATCCACTATAGATAGGCAAATAAGGATTTCTCTCATTTCTCTCTTATGTAAGAGGTACTGGTATAAACTCATGGCTTGGGCAAGAGACTGGACTCAACTCAAAGAAAAGTAAGAGGTGAAGGTAAGAGGTGAAATATTTACATTGCTCCACCTACAAGGAGTACAGTCTACTGAGACGACCCACTCTCAAAGACTGTGATTTCCCCAGAGCTCCCACTCACTATCCTGGAGGCTTTCTGCACTCAGTAGAGCTCCCAGGGAGTTGGTTCCACAACAAACTGTGTTTGCACAGGTTACTTCTGTCTCTGTATCCTTTAGCTTTTCATTGTGTGATTTCACTACTTTAATGCTCTTTTAAAGGAGTATTTTACAACTTGTGTATTCCTCTCAGGAGATAAGCCCATCTGCCTCACACTTTCCAACCCTGGCCTCCTGTTCTCCAGGACTCCCTCTACCCCTCGTTTTCCTTTCTCTCCCATTTTACAGTTTGCCTCCCAATGTCAAAACTTGTCCAGCAAGTTCCACCTGATGCCAGCAGTTAACCAAGCTTCATCACCTTTTTTGTCTCCCCTTATTTAGCAATGTTGTCTCCAAATTCAATACTTACAATAGCTATTTTTATTCTTCTGCTAAGTCCCACTGTCTCCCCTGTCCCAACTCAAGCTTTGGTTTTGAAGTATTTGACTCTTACTACAAAAGCAGTGCATATATTAATTACAGCTTAACCTTAAATATACTACATCTTCAAAAGGTGAATGAGATTTTTTTTTCCCAGTTAAAAAATATACACTGTAAAAGATTGTCAAAACCTCTCAAAAATCTTGGCTAATAACCCCAGTTCATCTTTTGGTAGAAACTAGCTGTTAACTTCCCTGCTGTGTGTGTCTGTTTCTATCTTTCTATACACTGTAGATGCTTATATCATGTTCATTGGTGTGCTTACATCGACTCATTGCTATGCAACTGTGTAATTATAGGTGGCATAGATATCACCATCTTCCCACTACAAGATATTTTCTTGAATTGCTTAAAACTTCATTAAATTTTAGCAATTGCAGGCACCTCCAAGAGGCTACATTTTTTTCTCAGGTTATTATTTCATTAATATTTCAACCACTTTCTAGAACTATGTGCACACACACATGCACACATATACACACATAAGCTCTAACAAATATGGGCTTTGGAATTGGGCAGTGAAAAACTGTAGGGAGTAATGTTTCTATCAGTGATGTATCATTTCCCACACTTTTACTTTTTTTCTCAAATCATGTACTTAAACCTTAGTTAATTCAGAGAGTCAACAGAGATTGGTTTAAATCTGTCAGACAAATTATTTGACAATTCCACCCAAACTATGTACCTTGCAATCTAGAGTGTAGAGGTGAAGGTAGGGCTTGCCTTCTAATTCTGGCTGCCCAAAACTGAAGAGCTGACATTTCCCTGAACAGAAGGATTGAGAACATGTCTCTCTTGTGCGGGTAATATAACACTGTACCTGTGGCTGCTGGGCAATGGGAAGAAAGTGGGAAGTTCTCTACCATGATTTGGGAAAATAGGGATCTGAGTAAGGCAGAAAGGCATGTGAACTGAGAGAAGGAAATGAGAATGATTATGGAAAACGAGGCAAAATAAGGTTGGAGGAAAGGAAGAATTGGGATCCCTGGTAGCAGACTGAAAGGTGAAGGATGCAGGAAGGAGGTTGTCATTGAAATCGGCTCTGAACCTTGATAAGTCATTCTTGCACTATGCACACCTGGTTCTGTGCAGAGCAGATGTCAGTTACTGAAGGTAGGCTAAAGAGTAGGATCGAGAGTTCATAACTCAGAAACTGTAGCTCTTTCCTATTAAATGTTTTGTCTAGGTAGATCTGTTTCTCCTTTCTATCTTCTGCCTTTCGTCCCACCAGTTCCCAAGCCCTAGCCTGCCTTTTTTCCCCTCATGGTTCCTCATCCATCATTTTCAGAGACTGAATTTAGCTGAAGAACTAGGGAGATTAGAGCCCCTATTATCACCACCTGATAGATGATGAGGGACACACACATCTACATGATGAGGGAAAAGTTGCATTGCCTTTCTCTCCTCACTTCTTGAAGGTACACCTGGACTCACTGCTAGTTCTCATGTTTCATGAAGCATTTAAAATAGATTCAACATCTTTGTATGGTATATGCAGATTATATATGGTATATGCAGATTATATATACTGAATGGATAACTATTCAATATTCATGACTATCCTCTTCTGCTGATGTGTGATGTTGGGTGTCATGTTGTTGCACTCTGAAGTATACTAAAACTGAGCTCTAAGTATCAATCCCTGAATTTCCCTGACCTGTGAATTTCAGAATGGCCTGGGATTAAAATGCTTTTTCTCCATCAAGAAGCCCTTACCCCATAGCTCATACATTCCAGAGAAGCGTATTCTGAGAAAGAATGCAATGGTTTAGTCTGAAATTCTCATCACTGACACTGTCAGGATTACATTCAAAAGGTGTTGTTTCATTTCAGTTAAGAGAGGCTTTGGTAGCTCAGGAACAGGTCTGCATTCAGCCCCACTTCCAAGAACAGCAAGTCTCCCTTCAGCCCCACGCCACGTGGCAGCTGCCTCCGCCACCGCACAGCTCCAAGTCCTCCCCAGGATGCAGCCTGTCCTGGGGAAAAAATAGCACAAGATTACATAACGAGAGCTAGACTCATAATGTGCATGCACAGGAGGGCAAAATTAAGGTCATGCAGGCAGTTCTGTAATGATTTCTGTTTGCTTAATTTCTCCTCAGCACCTACCCTGCTCCCCATTGAAAGGCCCTATTTGCCCTTTCAACCTCCACTATTGTTTCCTCAGCTTCCTCTTTCTTATCCATCCCTGCCCATTTACAGAATCATGCTTCTGTCTCTTTTTGTTTCTGTCTCTTGCCCCTGTTTTGATACTTTCTCTACATATGGCTCTCACTCTCTCCTCCTATTTCTTGCTGCTGTTTGAACAAACAGTTCACTGCCTAAGGCTGCTGTCTCCTGACAAATACTACTCCCCCCTCTCCACCCTGTCCTCATGTCTCTACCTTCTCTCAAACTCTAACACAAAATACTTTCAGATGTACAGAAGACTTTCTGATTTAATTTCCTCTCCAGACACAGAGGGGAATTATTTGCAAAATCATGATCTGAATCAACAGAGGCAACATAATGTACACATAGCACTAATAATACTGAATATTATACAGCATCTTTAGCCATGAAAGGGCTTTACAAACACTAAGGGAGTGATTTTTCAGAGGTCCTGTGCACTCATTGCTCAGTGACTTTAACTTTTTTGCAATTGCTCAATGCTTCTGAAAATGAGAATCCATCTAATTACTGTTTAAATATAGCCAAAAAATATCTCTGGCTATCATTTTATATACAGAAAAGTAGAACTATTAAAAGCACCACATGTATCAAGCCAGGGTGTATGACTGCCTTTTTGTTTTATGTTTAGACAGCAAGGCCCTGGGGCTGTATACAGAAAAGGGCTCAGCTCTCAAACTGGTACGTTTGATGTTTAAGTCCCTAAAATTTCCTGAAATCTAAGTTTCTCGGGGTGTTGTTACCTGGATTTCTTCCACTTCCATTTTTACAGCAAAGCCATAACTGGTTGTTGCTTTTGAGAATTAAGACAAATATGAAACCCACTGTCTACTTTTAGTCAATAATTCAATGTTTAGAGGGCTCATCTGGATAGTGAAAGATGTCACTTATTCAAGTTTGACCCCTGAGGTTCGACATCTCGCAGATAGTATAATGAAAGCATTAATATGACCATTTAGCCTCACAGGTAAAGAAGCCAATTCCAAAGAGGGAACTAAAACCAGATCTTTTTAACATCTTACAAGGACACTCTTAACTGGGTTAGATTTCCTTGTATGTTGTTTTACGTGAAAAAAAAATAAGACTGTTCTGGCTTACTTTCCTTATATCATGAGAGGTTTCACACACTCATTTATAGATGGAAGCTCCTGTTTCCATTTGCAGTGTGCTACTGGACTTCTTGCAGTGCCCCAAGTTCTCATTACTTCCCGCTGACTGGCTTCAGCAGTGCTCAACTTATTTCATTGTCTTTCTGTATTCTGCTTTTAAACACTGAGCTCTTCCTACACATTGTGGAGAATCTGCAGAGCCATCCCAGTTTAGGCACATGTCCTTGTAATGCCTACAGCCCTCATGGATTTAACTCTTGATGTCTAAGCAGCACCTTAAACAGAAAATATCAATGACTCAAATCCTGAACTCCAAAAGCCACTTAAATGGAATTACATGGTCATTTAACTCCAAAGTTCATACCAAATTAAGAGTTGGTGCAGTTCAGTTATAATCTAAATTTTATTTATCCAACATCCATTGGCTGGAAAAGGGCCATATTCTCTTTAATATTTCAGAGGAAAGGGTTTTCAGATAGGTGAATGAGGATCTTATAAAGACTGCTAACAACTAATAAAGCATTTCAATCTGGCCCTGTCTTGTTGATATAGGCAGCCTTGAGGTAGCTAACAGTCATTTCATAATTGTAGGTCTTGATTGTGACAATTTGGAAGTCCTCTGTCCAGAAATCTTGAGTGATCTAAATCTGTAGATTTCATATTTTTAATTTTGTATATTAAAAACATTGGGAAGATGCATGGTGATCTTCCCCAGTGTGCTATACTGTGGAAGGCTCTGCTCTAGTAGGTCATATATTGCACATCCCTCTGCATGTGTCATCAGTCATTTCACTAAGACTAAGTATTTTCTGTCCTTTTACCCCATACATAGCAAAAAACAAACCTGTATTCAGTGATTATTCAAGATACTAAAATTGGTAATACTCTTCTAAAAAAGTAAAATGGAAAGATTGTCAGTGAGTCATACCTAACATTGATGATTTATTAATATTAAGAACTATTCTATTTTGACTGAGGAGCTCTTTTGGTATAGATATTTGTCAAAGACAACAGGCCTTCTGGTCTTGCAGATAATACCTTCTTTAGCACTTTCAAGTAGTTAAACAATTGCAGTTTCTGACATTTTGAGACCAATGTAAAAAGCCTCATGTAGCATGAACATGTAGTGGTGCAGTACATTCTTATCAGAAATGTCTCTCTTTCACCCTATCCTTTAAGTGTGCCTGCCCGGCTTTGTGATTCAGCCCAACAGTCCTGCCTTTTTTTCCAAGGTAGGTCAGGTTGAACTTGATCTATAAAACTGGTTTGGTATCTCTCAAGAACTTTGAATTCCTTCCTTGTTACAAGTCTTTTTAACGGTATTCAGTACCTTTAAAAAAAAAAAAAAAAGGTCTTTCCCTCTTTTTCCCCCACTGTTCCATACTTATTTACTTTGTTTTTCAGATTTGCATGAGATCCTATGCAACAGCAACTTCCTTTGCAATCCCAGTAACTCCTGCTCAGAGAAGATCTCTGCTTTCTAAGGAAGTATTGTAAAGCTCAAGCTGAAAGCTCTGCTGGACAGCTTGTCACAGGAAGAAAAGAATATTGCCAGTTTTCAGAAATGAGCCTAGACTACAAAGAGACTATGCAGTGCAGTGGTTATTTTGCTGTGTGGTGCGAGGAGTCCTGTGAAAAATATTAGAAAAAGAAGGCAAAGCTGAGACAGTACATATGCATATTTAAAGGTTGCCCATCCATTTCTTGAACTAACAACTTTGTATTGTTTCTTATGTAGTGCTGTGTGTTTGTGTGCGTGCATATTATTGGATATACATACACATATATATATATATATATTTAAGAACAATTTTCAGAAGTGAAAAATAGTTTTGAAGTTCTTCATATAAAAATTCCCATCCTTGAAGACTTTATGGGAAACTTTCACTCTTGGCAAATCATTGGAAGAAGGCCTTTTTTTTTCATATCTAACTTCAAATTATTTTACAAGTACAAATAGAACTAACACCAGAAGTCAATCTAGTCCAAATTGACCGTTCCCAGAATTAGCAACCTACCTACACTGACATCTAAATAAATGATCTAACATTGAACTGTACTCATGAAAATTTTCAGAATGAATATATGGTACTCATACTGTAAATATAGTTTGCTTTATGTTCATGACAGTTTTACGGCTCCCTGTCTTATCTGAAATTGCCTCACCTCAGATTCATTGTGAAGCTGTTTTACTATAACCTCATGGCAATTTTCACCAACCATTTCAGTTTATCAAGATACTTTTAAATCTCCAGGAAGTTGATTAAAACCCCATCACCCTTTTGCTTTCTGGAAGTAGACTGCACTTGCATCCCAACAATTTCCATGAGCAAAATATCCTTTTCAATGTAACAAAGCTTTGAGTTAAAATAGACACATTCCCCATCATAACTGTTTCAAGCCTCATAAGTTTGGGTCCATAGCTTTTTCTGGTTATAGCAAGTCCTGTGGCCTTTAACAGAAAGCATGACTAATAAAGAAATTAATTCTAAAATTATGGTGCAAAACAGTATGTCACAAGATCTCAGGTTAAGAAACTTAATGATGGTATTGATGATTTCAGGTGAAGCAGAGGCTTTATGTTTGTAAAACACTGAGATGAGCCGATTTGCTGACTTTGAAAGATTTTTCTCATGTCCTTTCTTCTCCATACCAATTCACTGAAGTATGTACAGAGGACATTGGACAAAAGCTGGAGGGGGGTGTGTGTGTGTATAAAGTACATATATCTATGCACATAAATGTGCATATGTATATATATATATGTATATACCTATGTGTATATATATACATATATACTCTGGACTTCCGAATATATAGAAATTTCCAAATTAACAAGCAGTCTCATATTATATACAGTGTCATATTATATATAATGTGTACAGCATATCTTTTATATTTAATATTAAATACATGTACAAAATACATATATATGTATATATGCATATATATATTTTACATATATACTACATATATATGTAAAAGAATAGGTATTTTTCTTGCTTGTTGGTAGAAAATCAATTGCTTATTTTCCTGAAACACCTGACATTTCCAATAACATCCTGTGTAACTACTGTCTTTAAAAACACATTATTTCTATCATAAACTATCATATGTAATATACAGTGGGGGGAAAATCCCCAGAAAAACCGTTGTTGCCATAATTCACAATCAGTTTGTTAGCGGCTTAACTGCTTTCAGCTTTGCCTTGGGCCATTAACTAACAAACCAACCATTAACTGCTAGTAATGACCATTTTTTCCCAGAGATTATTGCTTAATTGAACTCCTGTGTTGTGTTGGTTATTTTTATGCCATCTCACAATGACTAGGCATTACTGCATTTTCCTAGTATACCAACCGCCTACTGAAATAAACAAGATAAGTGTTGGAGAATTGGATCTTTCACTGTATATACTATTTAAAATACATTACATTAATGAACAGTTTAATGTAGCAGACGTGCTTTTTCATTTTTCCTGTTCTCCAGAGCATATGCATCAAGTAACTTAGATGCAGAATTAATGCATGCTGCTGTTCAGTAATGTATACAATGTCAAGACACTGTATTAGTAAGCTGTGTTATATATTCATTTGGGTAAGACACATTTGATTATTAGCATTCTGTTCTTCAGCAACAAGCCACATGTGCTGTCTGTTGCCATGGCAATAAATTAGGAAGGATAACCTGACTACTTATCAATTTTTATTAG
Source organism: Athene noctua (assembly GCF_965140245.1). Lineage (NCBI taxonomy): Eukaryota > Metazoa > Chordata > Aves > Strigiformes > Strigidae > Athene > Athene noctua. The sequence goes on along the minus strand of NC_134037.1, from coordinate 67,743,111 downwards.
TGCAATCATCCTACCTGCTTAACCCCTCAGTAACAGTTGTATATTTAAACACTACTGATAAGATCTAGGCAAATCTGGGGGTGTGAGTTAAGCTAATAGGGTGGGGAGGAAGCCAAGGTACTTTGGAGATGGGGGAGAGAAATACTGATTTACAACATGATGCTGATGTGATTCATTAATATTACGGGATCAAAAATGTTAATGTTTCTGAGGATCTTAGCACAGTGGGAAGAGATGAAAATAAATGCAAAAACTTAAGATGGGTAAAATGAAAAGTGCTTCCCTCCTGCTGTGTTTAAAGCAGTATGTGTAAATGCATATGTTAAACTATAAACCTGAATAAATGGAATCAAAACATGTACTTGCTAAATGTTAAGGAACATCATATACAACTAAATATATCCTTTAAAGTAAAGCGAACAAACTCATAAGAACAACAGCATGATTTTTTAAAATATATTAAAACTATATTACTATTGGTCTGTGACCTTTAAGAATACTGCTAACACCCTTTCAGTTATCACCCATAGAAAAATCAATTATTCTGTAGTACTCAGAAATAAGAATAAGCTTCCCATTCATTCCCAGATCTTCCTTGGATAAAAAGAAAAGTTACAACAGATTTATTCTGATGTATCTCATTTTGATCTAAAGATCTAAATGTTCCTGCAGAGCTAAGTATCGTTAATCCATGTTTGATTGTTGTAAGGCTGACTATTTAAATCTCAGTACTAGCATTAATGTTATTGCTGGGTTTACACACATTTAACAAAAAAAAAAAAAAAAAAAAAAAAAAGTCTTGCAAATCCTGTTTGTTTTAACAAAGCCCTGGATCTCACTGGTGTGAAAGCAGGGTGTGAATGCAGGGCAGTGAAGGCTGGACAGGAACCTTTGTGGACCTGCTCTGTGTATGGGTATCCTCCCGGTATCTCTGAGAGGAGACATGACCGGCTTTGCTTTAGGTTGGCCCCACTCATCACCTCAGCCTTACTATCATCCCTTTGCTGTCTACAGGATTTGAGTTGCCAAATTAAACTGTACATCTGTGGGCACGGCATTATTAGGTTAGGTTGTCAATTCAAAACTTTTCCAAAGCCTTAGAAGGAAAGGTAATATTCAACACAAGTAACTCCTTACTTCAGCTGGGTATTAACACAACATTTTCCAAAACGCCTAAATCATTCACTTAAAAGGCTGACAACTCTCATCTTTTTAGGAGTCATGGGGGAATACGAAAAGAGTTTGATGGGAGCTAAACCTTGTCTCCTGGAGAAAGGAGCAGCTCTAGCATGCCAGAGGAAAATCCCCAACACCTGGAATTGAGAGCTTTCTCCAAGGAAGAGGCAGACCTCTTCCCTCACCCCTTCACTGGTACCTAATGCTCTCGCTGAGGAAGATGAGGGGCCACCATGGGCAGGTTGCACTTTCTTTCCCTCCATGAGCTTCTTTCACCTACCTCACTGAAAGAAAATTACCCCCCAGGAGTGACAAAGCTGCCAGTGGGACAGATACAATGTGGAAATGACACTGACGGGAAGGGCCTGGGACAGGGGTTGAAAGTGGGCCAGAGCAGGGAGCAAAGGACTCCTCAGGAGTCTGGGGCAGGCATCAGTGGTGGGAGTTGAAGCATCACTGGTGACATTTGAAGCAGTCTGAACTGTGAAAAAATAGGACATTTAGAAGGACTAATATCTTTTTATTATTAGTATTACTCATCCCTACATGAATTATCAAAGACAGTTAAAACACAGTTAAAATCGGTGTGCATTTCTAAAACATCTGAAATCTGCTAATCTGGGAACAAATTGGACAATCTGGGATTTAAATTTCTTCCTAAAATGAGGCACAGTCTTCCAGGTCATTTAGGTATCTAAAAATACTGAGTTGTGTAAGCATGAAGTCTGTGCACTTTCAAAGATAACAAAACTCTCAGGGCACATTTGACAAGTAGTCTCAGGGTCAGAATACTTTTCCCCACACATTTTAAATGTTAAAAGAAGCCTGTGCTTTGTGAACTAATTTGTTTTAGAAGGAAAAGCTGAAATTCACTTTATAATCTACAGTGAGCTTCTTATCAGATATGCCTTTTTTTTCTCCACAATGCCAAACCACCAGCCAGACACCAGGTCACGTCTAGCTGGCAGATCAGAAGTCTTGATTTATGAAAGAGTAAGTCATCCACTGGCCACAAGCTCTGTGCACATCTCTATGTCAGTGTGTGTGTGTGTCTGCATTCAGTAATAACAACAGGATTTGGTAAACCTGGGAGTTTTGTCACTGCCACCTCCTGTTCTTTGCAAGACACTGAGCTTTCTGAAGAAAAATACTTTGTTCAAATTTCAGCTTGTCACTATGCTTTCCACACCTGAGATGTTAAGATGGTCTGTTTCGTTCCCATAGTTGAAGATGTATTTTCAATGAAGCCTGACAATGGTGTCCAATATCAAAAATAAATTGATGGATTACTTTGTTTCACTCCAGTTGTGGTCTGTAAAGGAAACAAGGCATTGCTATAAATGCCTGTGCATTGACAGATTTCCAAACAGGGGTACTGTTTGTGCAGATCTCGCTGGAATGAATCCTGTGTGCAAACAGACCTTCTTCAGTTGGACACTGAACAGTCCCAACATTGTTATCTCTCAAAAATCTCAGCCTACCCTGTCAGCACCTCACTAGAAAGAGGAGTTGTAAAACTCTGTATCCACCCAGACTGTTTCCAATAAACTGTAACAATAGTGTGCAGCTAACTAATATTCCCAGGAGCATTTATAAATGTTTGGATTTGAGCATACAGCTGTTGTCAATAGCAGGTATCACTTTAACTGGAATTTTCACAGTCTATACATTAATAGATACTGATTGGACTAAAATGGGATTGGAAGTCAGAGAGGTGTATTTAAGTTACTGAGTCTTGGTATCACACTGGTGTCCAATATCATGTTCCTGTGGTTTTGGCACAGGCTGTGAGAAGGCACATAGCTCATCACAAGCTGAGATTCACATGCAAATCAAAGACATCATAAAAATAGATACGAGGATACCATCAGGGGCTGTAGAAGAGTTCTGTCTTTGTGTTCAAGCAGGCAAGAAATTCTTTTGGCATCAGAATCTCAGACAAAGGGACACAATAGTGTTATCCTGAATATGACAGGTAAGGCTCAGTTTTGAAGACAAGTTCTTCAAAACTGAGAGGGGAAAGAACAATTTCTCTAAAAGCCAATTTTCTGTCATCTTAAACTGACATCTGGTAATTTAATTCATAAATCAAAATAACATTGCTGTGGATAAAAGTGAAGAACAGAAACTAATCACATAAAGATAAAGCTGTTAAATAAATAAATATGAACCACACAGTGGTTCATCCATGCACAAGCACAGGAAGCAAAGCTTCCTTTTGCTTCCCAGTCACAACTATTTTTAGACTGGACAGTGCTTCATGAGGATAAGTGGATCTCTTTTTCATATGAGGACAAAACCATGCAAAACAGGGAATTTCTCTCTTTTTTTCATTCCTGCAGCTGGGAGAACAATTCCTGTTGAAGGTATTATACCAGCACCATAGCAGATTTCTCCTGCCTCAAAAGTAAAATAAATCAGGCAAGTGGACGTGAGTGACATTTTTGTTCCAGTCTCCTTTTAGGACCAAGAAGCATTCCTGGGAAGGTAATAAAAGGACAATTTCTCTCTAAATAAATAAAGAATCTACTATAAAACGTGTCCATCATGCTTCTTGTTTTCCATCTTCTGATTCCAGGATGACTCCAGATTTGCTGAAGAGCTTAACTCACAAAGTATAACCCTGGGATAGGTACTGTACCAATGAGGGGGAGAGAGATTCTACAGAATAGGCATGTTTGCAGGGGAAGACTTCTACAGAATGGGTGCATGCACTAGAAAGAGATATATAAATGTCTTCTATAACATTTATAAAGTATTTTCTACAGGAAGCATTAAAAGATCAGTCCTCAGTTCATTGTATGTGACTCAGCCATAAGAGGCAGTTCAACATTCCCAGTCTGGGTTCCAGTAAAAAAGAAAGCTTAATAAGAAAAAAATAAGAAAAACAAAAACACATGAGACACTGAGAGTTGCAATCGGTGAGCAAAACCCCAAATCCCTGCCCAATTAACATCAGTGCAACTAAAATATCATAGATAGAGCTGTTTGTTTATTTGAACTTTGTTTCCTTTCTCTAACAAAAGCACACAGTGTGGTGGAAGTCAGAAATACAGAAATTCTCTGACAGGAGAAAGTTTTCAGTAATGACAGTTCAGACATTTTTAAAAAAATGACTAGCACACAAAGCAACATGCACGCTTTCTAGATGATCTAAAAGTCTTACTCCTTTTACTCTCTGCCTTGCACTTTACCATAGCCACTATATAGCCTTTTACTGTTTTCACAAGTAAAAAGTTTGCTAATGACCAAGCGTGGGGGAAGGGACATGGCCACAGCATTCTCCAGAGGCACAAAAACTCATGAGTTTGACAGATGGTTTTATTCATTTTTACCTCTCTGTTCATACTGTACAATTGTGCTTCTTTTTTACTGTTCCTTTTACTCTGTTGTCAGCTCTCTTCTGGATCCTTAAATAAATCCTCAGCTAAACCCCAAGTGTAAAGACCATACATTTTTTCCTCTGAACTGTAAGTATTTTAACTATATTTGCGATGCTTTTACTTCTACAAGACCCTTTACTTTTCTGTGTTTAATTTATACGGTTTCTCCAGAGAAATCATCAGGTGCACAGGCAAGCAGCCAGATGTAGAAGTTGTGATTTTGTGTAAGTATTAGATATATTGTGATTTATTACTAAGACTAACAAATAGCAAGAGTTCAGAAGAACTCAAGAGAGACATACCTACATGATATGAGAGCAGAATACTTAGTCAAATATTTAAGAGATACAGTTTTGCTTAATTCTAACATGGTTTACAAAGTGGCTCCCTGAGCTCCAAGACAAAGGAAACTAGGTTTCTTATGGATAGCAGAGCCTAAGAAGATATAACTTATTCTTGAAACTCTTTCAAGATAGAGCATTCATAAAGTATTTCTCCTGGAGTCTTTGGTGTCTCATGAAAGATGAATTCACAGTGCAATTTTTCCCACAGTTGGAAGGGAATTCATATCCACCTTTTATCCTCCTACCTGCTTTCACAAAATCCTACAGGAACTTAATAATCTGTGTAAAGTTTACCCTTCAGTCAAATTTGGTTAGAATCAGGACAGTAATTCAAGAGATCTCTAGGTGTGGAGGACAAATGGACAGACAGCTTTGATATGTGTATGAATAACCATGTAAGCCTTGTTTTCCTATGAAACTGGAGTATAAAATAAATGGATGCTTGGCCAACTGGACTTAATAGTTTCTGTACATGTCAACAAGTATTTTTGCCTAACAGATTAGAAATACAAACTTTGCAGTGGGCAATGTTAATAAATCTAGACTGTGAAGGGACAAAGACAATTCAGGAAGGGAATAAATTCCAAGGTTCAAGGCCCCTTTGCTGACACAAGGCCACCAGAAACATCTCATTTTTACTGAGGAAACTTCAGTATAGTTCCCTCAGCTGTGCAAAACTGTGGGAGTGTCAAGCTGGCCAAGGTGTTATATCTCAAAACAGTACCTAACTTCTGAAGGTTTTATCACGTAAAAACAAAACCTGGAGATACTTTCTGAAACAAATAACCCTGCATTCTCATTTTCAGTAACAGCCACATAAATACCACATTCACCATTTTCAGTTCCGAAGCGACCTGGAAAATCACTGAATTCTGTGTGAGAGGCAATGCAAAGACACCAGCTGGAGTAGCATGCTCTGTTCTCAGAAGAAAGAAGAAGACTATTAGAAGAAAAATTAAACAAATAGGGAAAAAAAGCTTGAGCTCTTTAGCTTAATGAAGCAAGTACTGAGCAGGACCATGGTTACAAAACATAACTGTATCAAGATGGAGAGCTACTTAAGGTGAAGGACAATGTCAACACAAGGACATTTGTCCATGAATAAAATTCAGCTTGCTGTTTCCCAGCTGTAAGAACACTGAGATTCTCAGTGGTCTCCCTGTATGGACAGTGGTTTTTAAAAGGTCAGCTTTTACTTGGGAATTGATCTGTTTATGAGATTTTATGACAACCTTGACTGGAAAGAGACTGAATGTGAAAATGCAGGTGGTGTTCACCAGCCTTATCTTCCCGTGAAATCTTATGGACTCTTGCATTACTGGTATCTAAATGCAGCAGGCCAAAGATATAACTGAAAGTCCAAGAGACATTTTCAGAAAGAGATATTGTCTGATTCTTGCAGTATTGCAGTGAACAAAATATTATTTTCTACTTTAAGCTCCAAAGAGGAAGAAAAAATATCCCCTCCACACTTTGCCTGTAACGCTGTGTTGCAAACAATTAACACCTACCCTCAAGAGATACAAATATGACTTCATCCAACTCCTAAGACCAATTCACCATTCCGCCATTATAATTTCCTTTTAATTTCACCTGGTTTCATCTTTTAGAAAACACCTGCAGCTGTGTTTGTTGGTTTTATTTATTATTCCAAGGAATGCTGTTAACTACCAGCACTTCTGTCTGTATGCTCACTTTTGTAATTTTACCAAACAAGTTTGCTCCAGTTACTGTCCTAAAAGCCTCAATACATTCATAATACATTCACTGTAAAAATTAAAATCATGCTGTTTGTGGAAGTGTTATGCTTTAGTGTTTGAGCATCTGATCTTTGCAGAGCAGTACAAGGAACTTCATGAAGTCTGAAAGTCTATCTCCCAGGTCAAAAGCAGAATCAATTATACTCCAGTTTTACAACGACTGATGAGCTTTATATCCTCAGTTCCCAAATTTTGATCCTATTCAACTACTGAGTTAGCAATCATCAAGTTGACATTAGTGTCTAAGAGTTAAACAAATATTTAAACAAATGATTTCATTTGTAAGCATTAAAGCTCTTCTGATGATTGCTAAATCAATATTAAACAAGCTGGAAACATTTAAGTTCTGCCCACAAGAGCTGCAAGTTGAAGTATTTTGTTACAGCAGTAGCCATAGACCCACATTTATTCATTGTAATCAATAATTTTAAGACATAGTACCTGATTTAGCTCAATATACATTTTTATTATCCTTCAAGACTCCTCAATAGTGCAGAGAAGCATTTGTCTATTTTTAAATAAAAGGTTAAACTCTTGGCCTTTAAGCTGTGTGTATCCATGGGTGTTTGAAGAAGTGTGAACTAAATAGCCTGCTGAAATACTGCATTTCAAAAGACCAGGAAGGGGCAGAAGTGGTAAGAGTCCTTATTATACATGAACTAGACAAGCACTCCAGCTGCATTCTGCTTTCAATTACTTTTGAATCATCCCTAATCCCTGGAACTAAAATGTAATTTAGGGAGGAAAACACAGTTTGAATTCTGCATTTAGGTAAGAGAGAGAAAAGTCAACAGATAGAAAAACAATGTCAAAAAGGCATTTTTAGACTAAGTATTACTGTTAGACTGAAGCAGGAGTGTTCTTCATGTCACAGGCTAAGATTATAAGATGTCTGCCTGAGCTTTTCTTAATAACAATGTTGTGAACCAAGACTTTCTTAAAAATAGAAGTTTGTTCTTTTTTCAAGAAAACAATGAACAGTTTTGGAACAGATGTACAGAACTCAGTGAGATGACTCATAGCTGTGCTCAGTTACAGTGGCTTTATCTGTAAATGCGTATAGACAAAAAGCCACTCAAGAGAGTTCGTAAAAGAACAGCCGATCTACTGAGAGCTAATCACACTGGGCTATTCTTGGAGGAACACAGTGTTTGTACGTAATGCCAACACTTACCAATTATTGCCTCTGCTTGGAAAAATGAATAGATCTGTGCAGTTATTTAGTGGTGCTCTCTGTGAAGACTCTATTTAAAATATCGGAACCTGTAATTGTCTAACACTGACCTGATCCAGCAACTGAGCACTCCGCAGTGTGAATGCGTATCTGCTTAACTTAAGCTCGTTTTCTCCACAGGAGATATCCAGTGTCTGGCATACTAAGATGCATATTATAATATGTCATTTGCATAAGGTTGCATTAAATTCAGGAAAATGGATTAAAATCTGCATTTAATGCCAACTATTTGCATGATATCTGCTTTATGAGGAAATGATAGATACCCCATCAGATTTCTACTGATGTTAATAAATTACACCAACATGAAACATAAGGAATGTAGGGGTGAATCATACTCTTATAACCAAATAAACATTACAGTCTCATTCCCTCTGATGTACAAATTAAGAGAAATTTAGTGTAGAAAGTTTTGTTTCACATGTGAGTACTGGCAACGTAAAAAAGAAGGAACAAATGGAGATCTTTACTAGCAAATCCATAACTTTCTTTTCAAATGCAACAATTCCAGTGTTAGTTAAAATCTCTCTTTTGTGACAATTATTGAAAAGTTGGTGCAACACCTTAAAAGTCCTTCAAAGTCAACTGCCGTACCTGTATATTATACACCTTTTTTAACAGATGCAAAACAAATTATATGGATTTGAAGGAGGGCATATGGTAAAAGACAGGAAAAAAAAAAAGAGTATGATTTATTCATATAATTTTGAAGTAACATATTTAAAATCTCATCCCGTTAACATCCATTGCCCACCTAATTACTGTAAGTAATTGACAGCTCTCATTAGGAAGAGACAAAACTAAAGGGAATTAAGGTCTTGATCTTGTAGTTGGATTTCCATGAGCTGATGCCTTCATTGTGTGGAGCCTCTCTGGCATATGTGGGCTCAGTGTGGATGCAGGAGTCCATCTGTGCAAATGTGACTGCAAGATCAGGGCCTAAGTGATATCATGGGTATAAAGCAGATTCTGGTGTTTGGAACAGATCTGCTCCAAAGTTACACAGCAAGTAACAAGTTATCAATTGTCCTGGAATAGAGTAAATATATGATAGTTTGTTACCTGAATTTGGAAAACACTGCAAATAACTGTTAATCCCAATCTAAAAGCAGAGAAGATAATTTTGAAAATTTGGTCTTTATGTCATTAGTGGGCCCTTTTAAACTATTATTGTTATTTAAAGATTTTAAATGATGGGTGGGGAGATAAATAACAAAATCCTGTTAACACTAATAAGATTTACTCATGGAACTCCCCACATATATATTTTTGCAGATTTACCCCTCAAGCTTTAATCAAGCATTTGGGGAATAATGGTTGTGGGTTTTTTTTTTTCATTCATAGCCAGTTTTAAGATCAAGTGTACTGTATCATACCTAGACAAAATAAATTCACTCCTAATTTATCCATGCCCAACAGGGCAGATGGTGTGGGCCAAGTTTACCCATGGACTAAGCAGCTGTAAATCCAACTGGAGTGCTGTGATGAATTGGTGACTAAGCAATAGCGCATGTTGCACATGACAATAAAGTGATAGGGAAATAAATGAAAGTGGTGTTCTAGAGAGAATATATAAGAAAGTACTACCAAGAATGTGCACAAGGAGAAGCTATTAAACGATCAAAGATAAAAGTATATTTCATCTGATTCCTGTCAGAGTAACTGACCCCACATACACCTGCAAGTGCTCCTGCCTTGCCGTGTTCCCCTTTAGAATCATTCTTTCCTTGTACTCGGTCTCTTACTTTCACAGTATGTACACCTGATACACTAAATAGACGGCAAAATCCGTTTGCTACACATTTTTTTCATACATAACGTACTTAACTGATGATGGAGATACCAGTGTATTTAACCACAGATTCTAACATTTGGAATAACAGTCTTATGCTAGTTGGATCTCAGGGACAGTTGAACTCATGAGGTTTGTACCTTCTGCCCTTAACACAGCAATAATAGATAACAGCCTTCCCTGTATCCTGCCTCCCCAGCTGCACTTCTTGCACCCTTCCACAAGACTTTTACTTCTCCTTTATCGTCTCCTTCATGTCCTTCACACATAACGTGGACATCCCCTTTTGCTCACAGCTTCATGAGCCCTACCTGTTTGATAGCTGGCCAGCGACATGCAAGTATTTATTGGCAGGTGCCAATCATCATGATGCACATAGCAACCAGGCAAGTGGTTCCTTTCCCCTGGAGCAGTTAGGTGGTGTGTTCAGCTTGCATTTTCCTCTCATGGGGTTTTACTTCAGGCCTGCCTCCTCCACCCAACCCTTGTAGCACAGACAGATGATACAGCCGTACTGGCATTGTTTCCTTTCCAAAAAAAGATCAAAATGTTCCCTGAAACACTGCAAAACGGGGGGGGATATGTTTTCTGAAACTGTTTTCAGAAAAAAACCATAAAGATAGTATTTTACTGCTGTATAAATTTCCTAGCCTTGTGTTTGAACAGGGAAAAGGAACTCCAAAAAAATAAATAGAGTATGGAATTTCTATTGTCTATTCTGTAAAGTCACTATGGAATGGATGACTAGCTAAAAAAAAAAAGGTTGGAAAAAACACTTTTCCAACACTGTATGTGTAGGGCATGAACAACAATAGCCTGAATCATAAATATCTTCTTTGCAGCTGGAAGTGGGGAAGAGAATTTATTGGCTGAGAATAATGGAGTTTATTATATTGCAAGAAATATGCAAGAAGATCAGATTTTGAAGCAAGACCAGAATACTCACTGCAAGACCTCTGTGAATAACTGCTTTGGGGTTTTGCTGGCAGAACTGAAAAATAAAATGCCTAAAAATAAAACATCTTGGGTTTTCTCATGAAAAGAGATGTGATTTATTGGTGAAATTAATGTCCATTTCACATTAATTTTCTATAAATCAAGCACTAAAATTCAATCATAGCATTTAACTTAAGTGATGTTAGGTCTAGTTAGCCCTCTCTTTTAATCCTGCCTCAATATTAATTATGTTGTTGATATCAATTGAGATAACTGTTATCTACACTGACATATTTAAAAAAAACCCAAACAAACAAAAAATAAACAAGTGGGCAAGTAGTAGTGCTATTGAATGCATACTAATAAAAATAATAAATATATGGATTACTAAAAGACTTAACTTGCTGTGGAAAAGATGGAAAAAAAATGCCTTATAAATGCCAAAGGGGAAAAAAAGTCATAAACTCTGCTTTTCAAGTCTTGGTTAGTAATTACCACTTATTCCAAGACAAATTGTGAGCAGGTTAAAGAAAAGAGGTCTTGATCCTTTACTGAATGGCATTGCTATTGTGAATTTGACTGAAAGGGTTACAATTATTTCTTCTAAATCAGAAACCAGAAGTGTAAAACAGGACTTCTGACCTACCTAGCCCCATTTTACTATTCAGCTTAGCAGGTCAAACATAGAAGTCAGAACTGTAACAAAAATATTTTGATCTAGGGTCAGATGTTTTCTCTTTTTTCCTTACTTACTCTTTTAAATTCTTGATAATAGAGGGAGTCCAGCAAACATGCTTGGAACATGAAAGAAATCCACAGCAACATGAAAAACCATATCTTACAGAAGGTGAGCGCTCATGTGTGAGCCTCCTCAGCCTTCTCGAAGGGGAAAAAGATACCACCAAGTAAACTGGGAGGCCTCCTTCAATAAAGTCTTTCTGTATTTTGCACCTCAAAACAACTGTCCCATCTCCCCCAATACTTAGGCTGTGTTTTCCCCCCTTGTTCAGTAGAAGCTCCTGGTCCAAGGTGGAACGATTTGGGCTGCTGGGGAACAAGTGCATGGCTGCCAGGCTGCACATGGGGGCAAGAGGGAAAAGCCTGCTCCAGTGTGTTGATGGGGATTGGCAGAGGATACAGGGATGCAATGTCTAGCCAGGTTAATTATGTGTTCCCATCTCTCCCTTTTCATCACTGGGATGGGGGAGGGAGAAGACTTCTTCAGTAATTCTTATAATTTGTTAAGAATAAGCATGAATAAATAAATCTTGCTTTTTGTAACACACTGATTCCAGAATGCTCTCTTTGAGTAAAAATAACTTTTAGTGTATACAAAGAAAAACATAAGGTTGAATGTACTGCATATGTTCCATTATATACACACACATATGTTTACCTGTCTATAGCATGCTCTCTCCCAGTCTCTCTGACTATGTATATATCTTACAAAGACTAGTATATATTTTAAATAAACTAACACTGGACTGTTCTGACATTCCCCATAAGCTGCCAATACAAACAAGTAAGTAACAGGTTCCAATACAGGTTTCAACCCTGTCCGAATGCCCACGTTTCATTTTTCAATAGGCAATATCATTACTTGAATATGCTTTAGTGATTAAGATAGCCTAGAAGGTTACTGGAGGAATGCTATGTCCCAGGCAGAAATTGAGGAACCTGGCCTATCGCAGCATTATCATTTCAAAGGGTTTACACCAACAGAAATGGAGTATTCATGCTGTGACAATACATATATTCATTCCTAAGAATTTAGAATGGGTTCAATCTGTAGAGATAAGCACATCTGTTAAATGACAAGGCAATCCTGTTCTTTGCAGAAGTACAAAATGAGGGAAAAACACAGACAAATATGTATAAGAAAACTTACTCATTAACTGTATTCTCTCTAGTGTCTACATAAATCCGTCTACATTTTCTAATGAATATGGCATGGTATTTACCTTTCACACAGGAGTGAGTCAAAATATAACTTTAATAGTGCTTGCAAAGTGCTATATAAGTGCAAATGATTGATAAAGCTAGTGAATGGCATAAAGCCAAATATTTAGACTGAGAAATGCTTAATCCAGTGGCCTTTAGGGAAAATGCTTCTCTTCTTAACTTTTTCATAATTCTCAAATCAGGAGTTGGTCAGCAAAAGTAGCTTTTTACACATTCTTATATATTTAGAAAATAGAAAAATTTAGCCGCAAATAGTTGATCCATTTTCCTATCATGTGAGGTATAAAAAGAAAACAGACACATGATCAGTAACTATTAATTGGATTTTTCCCTCTAGCTATTAACTGATGATCTCTTTTCTTTGACTAGGTTTTGTGGGCTTGTACTATATAATGGCATCTAATATTATTACAACAATTCTCTCACTTCTAGAATGTCTCAAACCAAGAAATTTCTGGTTAATAAAAGACATTTGTCCAGCATGAGATAAGTCAAGTAGGTTTTTCTTAAAAGAAGATAGCATAGAAAAATTGATACTGCCAGAAATAACTCTATTTGATTCAATAACATCTTCAGAACTCAAGGATTTAAAAAATTGTTTAACGTACTTTATAGTCACAGCAGCAGATTCTATCAAAGGATTTGTTTTCGGAAAGCTCTAACTGTGTAAACTTTATCACCCACACAAAATCACACTGGCTTTCAGGAAGCTGAAGTTTCAGTGTGGAAGATACCTTTTTTCTTCTGTGTTTCACAACATTTTGTGTACATACAACTTTCACTCCAAAGTTCACTAAACAGGAATTCTTTTCAGAAACATGACTGGGACTTAATCCGCTAACTTTATCTTAGTGGTATAGCTTGCCACCTGGTTTGAAACTCTGCTTAAAAAGTAATTATAGAATAGAATCACCTATAGCTGATTAAGCAGTTTTCCACAAAATCCCAAGGAAAATTTCCACAAGACAAACTCACAAGTTGGAGGGGGCATGAAGACAAGGGGGAGGAAGAGAAAAGAGGGGCAGAGGGACTAAGTTATTCTTGACATGATAGCAAATACATATTAACATGTTTACATTTCCATCTATCATGGTGAAAATGTGCCCTTTGCTGCCTGACGTTGTGTAGCACCTGACATTTGTTGTCATCATTGAAAGAACAATTTTTACCAGTAGTTAAACCAAGACTAGTCTGCAGGAAGCACAGTAAGAATTTTGGTGGGAGGCAAAGACACCATGAGAAGAACACTGACCTAGGATGCAGAAGTATCAGATTAAAGCACTTCCCCATTGGCTCCACAGAAAAATTGAAGCAGGAGGCTTCTCTCTCCAGGTAAGTGCTTTGACTACTACTGGAGTGTGGTGGCATCTCTTCTCCCAGGAGAACCTAATGACTAGTCAATTCTTAAATTAGATGGGACAGTGCCCATCTAAAGACTGTCTTTACAGGCTGGTGCTCACAGCACAGGGATGTAGGAAATCAATTTTCACTTTCCCATTCCACTAGCTTTAAAAGGTTTGGGATTTGTCCAGTGTGGGGCAAACCCAAGCCCAGAAATCTGTATATGACTTGGCAAAACTAAATTCTTGTTTTCTGGCCAGCCTTAAACACCACACACAGTAGTATCTGATGTCATATTTAATCTAACTTCCTCATTAGGAAAGATCTCTTGTGTTTTATATACAATTCAGTAGTGACAGCTCAATAGCTACTCACTTCCTTATGACAACCACCATGAAAGAACGTTTAAAGCCCAGGAAAATCAAAATATTTTACTCTTGGTCTGAGATTTAGATTTTATCTAAAAGGTGAAAATCACAACAAAAGTTTCTGTTTAAATTTTAATAATAATATGCCACCATTGCTAAATACTATCAGCAGCCACCATTGCTAACTTAGAGATGATAAGAAGAAAGGAAGGAACCGCAAATCTTAATGGCTTAGGGAAGAGATTAATTCAATGGAAAGCAAGAGAAGAGTATGAAACAGTTGAAGATATAAGTAGCATCTTCAAATGAAGAGTCATTACGAGAAGAAATGCTATTAAGATTATATTTGAAGAACAGAGGAGTCTGGAGATTACAAGTTTTAGGTTGCATTTTTGCCAGGATTATTTTATTCAGGCTGTATATTTACAAGGAGTCTGCCAAGATAATAAAAGAAGGAAAGAAGCTTCTACAAAGCTCCAAGTGTATGTATCCTTAGCCTCAAGGATCAGGTCACTGATCAAATATCTGCAGGACTTTAATCAACTTTTCCATGGCTTTCAAGCTGGCAGTTTAGTACAGGCAATGCTCCTGTTCAAACAGAAATTTTGGCACAGGTTAAGTCTATTAGTAATCATTGTCAATCACATTGCCAACGTCTTTCAGCTAAACACATTCTAGGGACTTTAAATACACTTAAGACTCATGTTATCCCAAGGGCTATTTTAATCTAGCATCTAAATAGGACCTTTAGTATTATACATATAGGTGCCAGCAACATGTCCTTTTGTTGTGGGTTTAGGAAAGGGCAAGAGCACAGTAGCTTACAGCCATCAAGACTTTTCTGAAGTGTGCAGTGGAAGCATGCCACCATACACAAATTGGTAGTTACCAGACAACAGAAACAATTTTAGAAGTAGACAGGGTTGGGTTTTTTCTCTCTCTCCCGTATTCTGAGCTTGCTGGGAATGTCTCTCTGTGTGAAGTGAGTATTATTCATGAAAGTACACAGTGAGCAGAACAGCTCAGAAGTGATTGCACAACATAGTCTGTATTTCCAAAGTGGGCACAGGCACTCCTTATATAAATCACAGTTGCAGCAGTGACAGGAAAAATATACAGAAGCATAAACTGTATTGTTAAAGGCTTTAGTAAATCATCAGAGCCTTGAAGTTGTTTGGGGATTTTTGCTCAGTGCTGTTAATGGCTGCTGAGTCTCCTTTTATCAGATAGAAAGCACAGGGCAAATTTGTAACTGGATACTTGTGGGCAGGTTCTGCTTGGGACAATTACACACATATTTGTGCTTTCAAGGGAAGGTTTTGTCTCCAAAGGAGCTGCCAAAATCAGCATGATTCTCTAGCTGGATCACTGGAAATCCAAAGGTCTCCTTGTGTTACTTCAGCAACAGAAATGGTAATTGTGGGAAAGTAATTTAAAATTTGGTTCTAACATGATTTTTTAATGGCAAAAGCCTCTAACTAACACTTCCAACTATATGGCACTCAGACACAAATAGAGAAGAATAATTCCTGAACAACAACTCCAGTCTTACTCTACCAGACTCAAATGAATCAGCTAATAATATGGGAAATACAATGGTGTTTTCCCTATTTTTGCACACACACACACAAAAAAGCAAACCAAAAAAAACCCCAACAAGCCCAGATCTCAAAAAATGCAGCAAGATTCAGAACAGCACTTGCAGAATATGCAGTAAGAACAGCACACATTTCAAGAATTGTAAATTTAAATAAGCTGATGATTGTTGAAGAGTTTACTTCTTGAGACCGTTGTTTCATTTCTGTATCTGACATAACAAAAATGGGATTGCTGCCCACTGATAGCCCTATCTTTCAGAGCATAAGTAGTAGGAGTCAATTCCGATTGCTTTGGAAATGCTAAGGGTTCTGGATGAGACTTGGCAATTGTTGGCACCTTGCATATGGCCAGGTTGGACTTACAGGACACCTCCTACAACCTTGTAAGGTGTAATGAAGCTGACCACTCCCCATTTTCTCACAAGAGACACTGTATCTCCAAAACATATGCTGCCTTATGCCATCACTAGTTACCAGCCTTTGTCCACCCAGTGAAGCAGCTTGACATCCTAGAAAGCTGTATGCAAAGGACTAAAATTCTTCAAAATTTGTTATACAGTATATGAAAAAATATCCAGTGTACTATACTATCAGAGTTCACCAATGTCACTAGGGGTTGGAGTTTTTATATGAACTGTGTTAACATCAAGACAGAATTGTTTTCTGTGTAATCTTCAGGGAATCCTTCAGGAGAGTGGAAACAATGAATCTGAAGATTCATTTCAATGCCAACTAGCAGGAATCTTAAAGATTATTCTGTGCTACACATATTGCATCGCACAGCTGATTTCAAAGCTAAAAATGTGCCCATGAGTAATGTCCTCCAAAGAAGCTTTCTTTATAAAAAGTAGAAATGTCTTTTAAATGGGTTGATAAATAGAACAAAAAATGTGTTATGTATACTGAAATGGGGAAAACCTATCTACTAAACACAGACTATTAAGTTTTGATTAGGCAATTTGATAAGTTCATCTTTAGCATTCAGTCACTGTGTAACTCCTTTATGACACTGAACAGAAAAGAAGTGTACTGCTGTTGTTTAATCATGAGAGTACTATCTGGTCACAGACATAACAAAAAGTCCTCAAGAATTTATCTAGGCTATGAACAAAGAGAACTTTATTCCCAGATATCATTAGAATTTAATAGAAAATAATTCCTAATATTGGGCAAAAAAAACCCTTACCTGTAAAAACATGCAACAGAGTTACAATTCTTAAAGCACGGTTTTCCAAAAGACTATGGAATAATTCCTACTTTGCTACTGAATAGTGAAGTTTTTTTCTTCTGGATAAATACTGCCGCAGTTTCTTTCACATATGCTGGTTTATGGATGTGGTCTCCACAGAGCTCTAATCACAGGTCACAGCGTTTGCAGACAACATCCAGCTATGCAACTCATTCATTGCATAAAACACAGAACAAAACAAAGCTGTGGAAAAGGAAAAACCTTCATGGGCTGTAGAGTTGCAAGCGATTCTTTGAATCCATATGGTATTTGTGACCTGCAGATCCGTGACATTTACAAACTCATAAACTAAACCTTTCTCTCTGTCTCTCCCCCTCACTCTCACAGTCAGCTTTAAATCTCCCTTAGACAATTCCCTGAAGAGTCCCACCATGTACCTCAGGTTTACATTGTACAGTAACCTCTTCTCAGTGTGCACCTGCCTGCCTGAATTGACTCAGGGCCATTACATTTTGGCCCTCCTACAACCACAGATGGACCTTCTGGATTCCATCCTCAGAGTCAAAGCCAAAACAAGAACGACATACATTTGATTTTCTGTTTTCACATGCAAAATGGTGTATTTCTTTCTTGATGGAGAATTAGGACTCAGTTTCAAGACTGTATGTATTTGTGAAGTTAGCTAGGTCTAGATCATATTCAAGGTTTAATGATAATTCTGAATTACAGATGTGTTTCTATGCTGTTGCTCCTGTCAGTTTTACAACTATAAGGTTACTTCAGAGAAGAGAAACGGTGCTTAGCACACACAGCTTAATATATTTTCTACAAGAAAAACGTAATCATTTTGGGTTTCTTCATTTTCTTCTGTCACACAAACTTTCAATTACCTTGTATTTTTGGCTGATACTTTGCAAAAAAAGTTCGATAATGAAGATTTTCCTAAGTGTGTCATCAGTCTTAGGTGCCGCTGGCACTGTTATCCAGGGCTGTTTGAAAGAGTTTGGGGGGGGGGAGGAATAAAGCCTTTGCAGAAAGTGCATATAGATCTATCCTTCTACAGGATCTTACCTATTCTGATGAGCTGGGTAAGCTGAATGACTCCTATAAATAGATAGCTTGCCAAAAACTGTGCTTCTATTATTAGCTATTAGATAGATGACAACTAATCAGCATTCACTTTTCTAATTGCACTGCATCTGGGTTCTTCTGAGTCCTCTGTAATTGTGTCTTTTAGGAGAGGAAAAATGGGAAAGGAAAGCTCTGCCAGTCCTATTTGCACATCTTTGCCAAAATTATGATTTAATAGCAATAAAATTTTCAACAGCGAGGCAATTTTCCCCTGTTTTTATCCCAAAGTCATATCAAGTGAACCTGAATCGATGATAAATGTCTACATTAAAACCATCATTGCTAATAGTATTCTATATCATTCGTCTTTTCTTCAGTGTGACCAAATTACAATCAGCACATGACTATAGCTACTTGTGATTAATGATGGTTTTACTTAGTAACTGACAGTGAAGCTTCTGGGAGGAAAATGGTAATATATTTCAGAATTTCAAGCTATAAATTTTAGAAAAAAATAGCTCTATTTTCAAAGCTGTAGTTAACATGTCTGCTGCTGCTTTTACCACTGTCAGACTGAAGGGCTTAAAGTTGCTCAAATTTTGAAGGGATTATTTCTCTCTTCTCAGGGTGGAAGTTTTGGCTTGGGAGTTTGTAAATCTCTTACAGACTATACAAAATATTTCAGAAGAACTGGAGAGTATGCAGGGAAGAGCATTGCAATTCCTCAGGAAAAAAAAAATTAATTAATGACCTGGAATAAAGTCTCTCTGAGAACATGGTAAATTAAAAAATTATAGATAACCTTTATGAATGAATTAGAGAGTAGACTTTGTAAAACACTGAAGGAAAGCTGTAAAAGCTTTCACTTTGGAGAGGCTGATGTTAATAAGGTCAGAAGTGGCTAAAAGCCATGCTTACCATCTGATGGTCACTCAGCAGTTTTAGACTGGTGTTCCTTAGTCTGGCACAGATGTTCACATCAAAACAAAGACTCCTGCTGGCAATCTCGAGTCTGAACAAGCAGAGAGACTTCCCAAGCCTCTTGCCCACAATCATTTTGATACAGAACATCTGGGCAATGTACAAAAGACCTGGGTTGCCACTGTCAAAATTATTATAAGCCTGAGGAACCTCTGTCTTCTGAACCATTAGTATGTAAATTGTGCCAATGTTATAGTTATTCAAAATTGAGAATGAGGTAAAAAAAATATATCCATTTTAGGTGGGACTTTCTACATTTATCAAAGATTGATCATTACTTCCTACATCTTGAACGCAACAGCAAAATTCACTTCCGCCTCACTGTGAGCAAAGTTCTTCTGACTCGGTTCCTCTGAGTCAGAACTTTATGAAAAGCCATATGAAAATCTTTTAGAAGGTGAAAACCCTGGCACTAAATGAGGTCACCAGCAAATCTTCAAAGGGCTTCAGCCAGTCTAGCATTGTACCATAAATCTCCCTATGCAATAAAAGAAAACTTTTTTTTTTTATTTTATCTTATTCACAGACAAACATCAGAATACACGCAGCTTAGGAAGAACCGCATATTAGCTGCCTCTGTGGTCTTTTCCCCAAATAGTTTTTCTGTCTCCATTTTCTGATACATTAATTTGGGATAATTACATTTACACTGATTCATGTAACTACATTAACCATCTTATGATCAAAACATCAGTATGCAACCTAAATATGTGACTATTCATTGGCTTTTCTTTTCCTATGATCAGTTATCTAAACACACACAAATGTGTATTCTCTCTCTCTCCATTTCTGAGCAAGAGAAGAAAGTATCATTATCCAGTGGTATTTCACAGCTTTTGGCCTTTCTTTCAAAGTTCTCCTTGAGACCCAATACAAAAATCAATCAATGAGTTAAAAAGTATCACTTTCAGTTTGTGGCACTTTGCTTACCTTTAAATTGTACTGGGAGGATAGCTGATACCAGGTTTTATATGAATGCTATGAGTAAGATATAACTAAAGAAGTACAGTTTCCAAAAATAGTTAACCAGATGATCTTTTAAAATTAATTCCTATTGTGACTAGAAATGACATTTAGGAGTTCTGGGGACCGTTGAAGACTACAGAAGAAATTTTAGTTCTCTATTCTTGTTTTAACTAATGGGGATTAATTTCAAATGTTTTTCTAATGGAAAAGTCACCTGGAATCTGTGCATCAATCCAGCAACATTTTGTGTGTGGATGATCACTGTTATTCTACCTCCACTAAGTTTCATTGTTAGGCATGTGCTAGAGAAGTTGGGTTATCTGTGTTTAATACACTTGAGTCACCAACAATGCTGATGCAGATCACAGCACAGTTCACATTTTCAAATCTCAGAAAGAGTTTAAAGCTGCAGGAATGCAGTGCAATAAAAATTGATAACATATTTCTTGTAAACTGAGAAGATCTGATCTGCAAATTATTGAATTCGGATTTCAAAACCCTTCAGTGTAAAATTAGTTCAGTTAATTGTGCTTCCTTTAAATATTAAAGGTATCTTTACCCTACATTGCTCTTAGTTCCAAAACTGCCACACAGTAACACAAACATGAAAACATAGTTAAATATATATAAAATTTTAGTAGTAGAACTACTTACATTAGGTTCACTTTATTTTTATTTTATAAATTCATTTATCCTTACTTTAATTTTGATGAGATAAAAATCAACATTGTAAGTCAATGCATAAAAAAGTAAAGGTGTTTTCTGCAACTATTTTTATGGACATAACAAATACTTTGTGACATTCAGACCTCATTGCAAATCCGTAGAAAATGACCTTTACAATGATTTACAGGAATATAAATCTCAAAATGAATTAAGTGAAATTTGCACCTTATTACTTATTCAGAATATCCCATTAAAACTGCTACATGTAACAGAACATACACAAAAAAGCACACTGTCCTCCTTCTGATGCAGCTATTCATTATGATTTTGTTCTGCCTTTTGCAGCAATGACATAGTAGAGCATCTTAAGAGGTAAAGCTTTTTCTCTAGGATTAGTTAAAAAGTAAACTCTATGGTGGTTAACTCAGAAACTGAATTTAGTACATCTGAAAAATTCTACCAGCTGCATTTTAACACCTTCAGACATTTAATATACTTCATGTCTGTATTTTTCTTCTCCCAATTAACCTAGTGGCATCTTAATCATCTAGTTTGTCAAAATCAGTCTCACATTTCAGTTTACTGGTATATTAATTCTCTGAGTTTTAGTACCTTATATTAGTATATTAGAATAAAAAATATAATAATACTGTAATCTTATTAGGTAATTATGCAGTGATCATTATTATTTAATATACTGTAATGTCAGTTAAACAGTCCATCACAATATAGTGTGCTACAATTTGGTAAGGTTTGACTTCCAGATTAGTTTTAAAGCAAAGAAGTCAACATTTGTATAGAGAAGAACAAACTATATCAGTGAGATTTTGTAAAAGCAAACAAATAAACCCACAAACAAACAAACAGATGTGATAAGGAAAAGCAATATAAATAGCTTGTGTCTGCACTGACTACTTCAATAGTTAAGTTGTGGTGAAGCCTGAAATATATCATAAGACGTTAGTGATTATCCAGTGTTTGGGGAGTTTTCTTCCAAAATATCTGTTTCTTCATGATTTCTTTTATTTTGTGTTTTCCTTAAAGAAACTGAGGCAGAAACATTACCTTCACTTCTACGTCTGGAGTTGCTCTGCCACTAAAGATTAAACATTAAAGGTCTTGAGTTGACATCAGTGTTAATGAATTGCTGTCCTTTTACCATGCTATTTTTTTGGTTTTAACTTTTATTGCTGTCAGATCTATGTCTGCTAGCAGTTCCACAGCTTTCACACTTTCTCCTAAAAACTGTCTTCAAAACACCCATTACTTGTAACTGTAGTGGGAATATGAAAATTTTTGCTGTGAGGTGAGTTATTCATCTAACCTTGGATATTATGCTGTATCAGGTCTTTCAGGCTCAGCTTCCCCAGTACCAACCCTGAAGCCAGGTGATTTACTACTTTCAACTGAGAAAAGATATATTCTTGTGACTAACTATCAACACCTTGCACAGACGAACTACAAAGTGGTGCTACATGTATGCAAAAAAAAGATGGCTGATCTCAATTCACTAGTCCTCATTCATGGAAGAAGATGCACAAAATGTTTTATCTCCTAAGAGCCAGACTTTTAAAACATTAAAGAAATTTAACTTTAAGCGTGTAATATACCCACTGAAGCCGATGGATGTTGCTTAAGTCAACAGCCCTACTGTGTACTTAAATGGCAGATAAATGAGGATGCTAGTTTGGGGAAAGTGAAGAAAAGGGATCTATTTAAGTGCTACGTATCTGAGGCTTACTTAGTAAAAAATGAGTCACAGAGTATCTTAACCATCATCCTCCACTGGGACAGAGGAGATGAGAGAAAGGCAAAGTACAATGTGGAACATTTATGTTTAGAAACTGTCACCTCAGCAGCAACAGGACTCCGCTCCTCTACGGTAGGAAATTCAGTGGGTAAAAAATAGTAGTTTTCACATCAATGTAAAAGAGCAAGGGCTTCAAATTTTTTCTCTTTTCTTTTTTGTATATATAAAGACTGTGTTTTTATCCCTAAATAAATTTTAATTTCTTTGTATATCCTTTCAGATTGTTCCTATTTTGGCCCCATAATAATAATAATAATAATAATAATAATAATAATAATAATAATAATAATAAATATTCTTGAATAGCTTATGACTACATGCTTTCATTAGGATAAAAGACTTAATTCCAGATAAAAATTCTGGCCTAGGGCTCCTCACTTACCTGATACCGATTTTCCCTCTACTTCATTACACTTTCTTTCCTTTTCAAACTTCCTGTATTCCCTGAAAGCTGCCCATGGTACTGAAAGTTTGCAGTTTGGATTTTGTATAGATTTGTAGATG
The DNA here is from genome assembly GCF_965140245.1 of Athene noctua. Lineage (NCBI taxonomy): Eukaryota > Metazoa > Chordata > Aves > Strigiformes > Strigidae > Athene > Athene noctua. The sequence goes on along the minus strand of NC_134037.1, from coordinate 67,720,030 downwards.
TTAATATTTTATTCATTGGTTTTCAAGGCTTATGGCAAAACATAATTGCCTTCTCTTAGCACTTTCCTGTGTAACCTGATCTAGAGGATAACATTTCAGACCATGATGTGATATGGAGCGAGGTGAGTCCCTGAAAGGTTAGAAAAGGCTCCAGAATTTTGCAGAGGCGTTGTACCTTGCACCTGGAGTATCCTGTACACTGACATAGCATTATTTCAGATGAACAGCTTTCAATGCTTTTTTTTATTTTTTCCCTGGGAATTAAAAATAATAACTGTAATGACTGAGCTCCAGAAGTTAATCCTAAACACACTAAAAAATTTTTATTTAGTATAGAGAATTTGAATAGTATAAGGAATTTGACTTCCCAGTAGTGCATCTGGTGGAGCTCTCCCTGCAGAGGAGGTTGATGCCACTGGATCAGAGTGTCTTTTGCCCCTGCCAACATGCCTCCTAAAGGAGAATTATTCCATAAACTACAAGGAAATTTAAGAAAATATTAAGGAAATCTTAAACATTCCCTATTGCTTTGTAATATTTGAGTATCATGTTGGGGAGGAAGAGATATTAAAATACACTAAAAAAGAGCACAAAATATTGCTATGTATAAAAAAAATGAATAATCTGAAAATTCTAGAAAGCACAGGGAAAAACATATGAAGAAAGTGTTCCAAAACAGTGATGTGTTCTTTTTGCTGCATTTATTACACTTACACCTTGTCTTTACACAAGTGTCAATATTTGCATGGAAAATGTCATCTGCTTGTCATATACCTTTGTTAAATGAATGTAAAATCTAAACAAACCTGAAACTTCAATGTAAATTTTTACTCATGGGTAACTGAAGTCAGAATAGTTCATTAAAAGTGAAGCCATTAATCAAACCCAATGAAATTAATAACTTGAACTGTCCATTAGCACTATAACTTTCCAATTCATTTGTAGGTGACCAGGTAATATATTTAATGTCTCAGACAGAAACGTGTGCAAGGAAAAGCGACGCAATTACTCCTATACTTTCTAAATGTCTTGTGTTCCATACCTTTGGAAAAAAACTCTTTTTTTCTTTTTACTTTTAGTTTATTTCTGTGTTAGCCTCGACTGCACAAGTTTCTTTAATTACATGGATTTGGGCTACTTTAACTTCAAATGGATGTTGAAAACAAAAATGCTACCCACACAAAAAAGTGCTCTGTCTTTGAAGTCCCTTTGGTAGCAACACTTGAGTTTGGTTTTGGATGTTAGCCCGCTCAAGTTATTCAAATAGAAAATTGAATGGGTGTTGCACAAACACTCACAGAGTGTACAAAACTTTTCCATGGGGTAATGCTCACATGAGGAATGAAATCTTGTACAGGGTGGCCAGTCACTGTTAGGATGTTGGCAGGAGTCTCCATTGCAATGTTCCTTGCCAGAGCCTCTCCAGCGAGATTAGGAGCTGAAGCCCAGCTTGTCCACGGACCTGCAGTGTATGCATGATCAGTTTCTCTTTATTTTCGTAAATCGTGTACAAAACATCTGTAGCTGTCTTAACTACATAGAAAAGATTGTCCTGACCACTACTGTATCTGCAGGAGCAGTTTCTACTATTTCAAATTACCTATGTGCTGTTTAGTCAATTCCATAGCAGGAACTGACAGGGGGTTACCTGCCATAGCCAGATTATTCAATCAACACATGTTAAGCATAAAGGTTGTGCCTATCAGTTGGTATGAGGACAGCAGGAGCTGCCTGGGGGAATTTCCAGGACTGTCTGAGTTCCTGTAACAGTGAGTCAAATGCTTCGCTGTGAGGCTGGTTACCAGCACAGTCCATCACCTTGTTTCAAGTCAGTCCATTGTCTCAACCTACAAAACAGCAACTGGGGATTCCTGGACTAACAGGCAATTGCTAAGTGTCCTGGATATGCAAGGGCACACTTACATGACCCAGATGCTCATCTAATCACAGCTGTAGCAAGACAAATTTTAATTTCATCCTTACATTACCATTATAATTTACATTCCCTGTATATTTTGTCACAGGTTGAATGCTGCAAAACTATCTTTGCAGTATCACCAGGTTAAAAAAAATAGTATGTATGGTCACCCTAGAATGCTTCACACACATGTTCAAGAAACTGATACCATGGTTTCAAAAGGTTGCAGAAAATAATCTTTATACCTTCTATAACCTTATGTACTTTTTACAGGTTTTACCCAGAAAACATCTGTATAATAATCTTAGTAGGACTAAGTTTATGTGCAGTCTGGACTGTCACATATGAAAATAAGGTATATGCAAATGTGAGAAAAACAGTTACTAAAGAAGTGAATACACAAAATTGTAATCTATTTACTGAAATAAGAAGTGATTTATTTAATAACTTTAACAGCAAGAAGTCAGTGACTATCTAAGCACACTCAGTATAATTTACAAACAGAAAGTGACGCTTTAAATGTTCATACACTGTAATGTAGCTAATTCTGCATGTGTCATGTTGAGGTTTTCTCACTGAGACCAGTTCAGGAAGAAAGGAATCAAGGGGCCATTTCTAACAAGAATCTTCAGTCTGTGCTTCTTCCCCATCTCAGGAGCAATTGTCCAACATGTGTAGCTACCACAGTCGGTTTTGTTCCTTCTCTTACTCCATCTGTTACCACCATCCAAGGTAAAATAGTAACACTCATTTCACAGGTTCTCATATTTCAGTCTTCATTCCTAGGCAGATTCCATCTAATGGGCTCAGATTAATGATATTATTTCTAACTATGTTATTTTTTTGAAGCTACTGCAAGGTTTGTCACTTCACTCCTCACTGAGTAACTCCTAGCTAGTTTGTGTTGCACCACACCCAGGGTCTGCCCACTACCAATCCTTCAAGATTATACAGTGCTGCTACACCTCCTCAGCCTTCTAAGAGTATTTTCTGCATTATTTCTTTTTTCCTATAAGACCAGCTTGAGAAATACCTATTTTATGAAGGTATGTCCTGTCTTTACAAAGTCTGTCAGCCACTAGCTCATCATTTCTGCACAGCACCACAGCATAACTAAATTTTCTGGTCATGGTACCATCTTATCTTATTTCCATCAGTGTGATGTGTAGTTATGGTATAGTAAGGGATGGGGAGAGAGGAGAAAAGTAAATATTCATCTAACTTAGCTAGATAAGCCTGTCTTCTTCTTAGACAGTTCAGTACCATTATTTAGAAGAAGTGAAACCCCCTTCTTCTTTGTCTAGAACAGTTCCAGATAGACACTGAAAATAAAATTACAGTCTTTCAAACCCATCATCAATGTTAGTGCTGTTATGGCAAATCAAATAATATTTTCCTCTTTCTACTCTCATGATTTCTCACATATGCATACATATAACTGTATATTTCATGACCTGAAAAACCCAGCCACATATTAGAGTAGATATTGCAAATATAAAAATAGCCCATATCTTATGTAATCTGTCCTTTTTGGAGTAAAGATCTTGAAGACCCTGTTCAAAAATTTGTCTGACCTTGCCTAGTTCAAAGCTAAAGAAATACCAAAAAAACTCTGCAACAATGTTACATAGTTAATGTATATTAATTCTTGATTGTTCATAGACAGATAATGGCAAGGTAATCATAAGATAACTTTGCCAGACTACTTTAGTAACCTCTGCCTGTCAATGTTGTCTTTTTATCTCACATTTCTGCATCCACCACTGCATAGTTTGAATCATCAGTCTCTGACTTCTGACTTAGAAATGACAAATAAAAAGTTAGTGTTATTATATACATCCATCAGGGAAATTCCCTGAATTCTTACTGTTCAATATCTCCAACATCCACTCTTCAAAAAATCTACTTATTTGGCAAGGACAGCGTAAACTGTCAATATGGGAAGAATTATTTTCCTTATGATGTTAAAATAATTCTGATCTGCTTTGCTCTTAGCATCACTTCAAATGATCTGACCTGTCTGCTTTGCTTTGCCACAAAAACTGCAATTGTAATGATCTTATAACAAAATTGCAGATTTGAAAATTTTTAAATAAAGATAAATTCAGACCTAGAGACACCCAGTCTCTCAACTATGAGATTCCTAGGAACCTTAGTCTTACATTTCTGGATCTGTTCATGACTGAAATCTACCTTTCTCTCACTATGGATCTAAAGATCATCAGAGCCAAGAGTTAAGTCTTTATCTGTTGACTAATTTACATACCCAAAGAGGAACCTGGAAACCTCTCAGCCATGTTGTAGATAAAATTCATCACCTTGCTGCTTCTGATACATATTTTATCTTCATTCTGACAAGGCGGAGTCTGACAGCTGCAGATGAAGAACTAACACACAAGAGACAGAGATTTAAGATCCATTGACTCTATCCAACAGGAAACAGAAATAAATACATAACATTACCTATTATTATAACTAGTAGAAAAAAGAAAAAGTGAATATTTTCCTTTTGCAACACAAAGTTTTGGAGGATTTGAAATTTTCTCCTAGAAAATAAAGAAGCCAACAATATAAATGATTAAATTTGTGCAGTATTACACAGTACCACATAACTTGCAAAATTCCTACAGAAATAATAAAATTGCTATTTTGAAAGATATAGTATGCATATTTCTATCTTCCAGGGAACCAGTATCAAAGATGATCCCTGTGCAATGCTGAAGTTACATTGTATGGTTCTTAATTACATTAATCTTATTTGTGACCACCAAATTATCACAAATATCCACACCCACAATTAGATTTTATTTTTTTTTTTTTTAACACTATTCAAATGTTCTATCAACCTAAGCAAGCTTCCAGGTCTGACTTCCTTCTTACGTTATATTTAACCCAAGATAACTTCTGGAATAATTCCAATCCATAAACATATTTATTTCCAACCTTCTATGACTTTACCTTGTAGAAGGTGTAGAAGGTTACCTTTTTCTTTTGTCTTTTTTTTTTTTTTTTTTTTAGTGTTTTGGTGTGAGGTTTTTTTATTCAGAAAGGTGCCTGATTTCTCAGTATGAATGGAAATATAAGAATTCCCTTCTATACAACATTTCCCATAGTGCTTTCCACATCATGAAAATCCACAGAGCTTGTTCAGTGCAGTACGTATTATAGCAAAAATTGCCTGAATTACACCCATAAGGGAATGTGCTAAAAAAGTTGTACAGATTACTGCTGGTTTTGGTGGGGTTTCCTTTTTTAATTACTAAATATATTGTGACTCTCTAATTAAAAAAAAAAAAAAAATCTTGCAATTGAGGTAGAATTCATACTCTCACCTTTCCCTGTTGTTTGCAATTAAAAAATGAAATAAACAAACAAAAAAGACAAAAAAAAAAAATCACACTTTTTCCATTAAAATTATACACATAAAATTAACTGGAAGCTTTTTCTATTAAAAATATCAAATTTTTGGAAGCTGCATTTTTCTTACAAATTAATTCCATGGAAAATTCTAGAATTAACATTCAAATCTCATTTTTATTAGCATCATTAGTCTTCAATTTTACTTTCCATTTTCTGTGCCTTCAGCTTCCTCTTATCACTGTTTTCAGTAGAGAGCATTCAATCTTCCATTTGGTTATTATTCCCCTTTCACCTAGCTCTTACCTCTTGTCTATTACAAAAACCCTCTTGACAAATAGTCTCCCACCTGTACTCCAATCTTTTCTCTTTGCTGTCCATATAGTGCCAGGTAGCACTGAAGAAAAGCAAAATTTTTTGTGCTCGAACACTTCTTTTACCCCTGGGAAAATCATCCACATCATCTTTGTGATAATGAGTGCTTAGAAAATTCCCAGAAGAAGAGATAATTTATTTTTGTAAACACTTCTCTGGAAAAATAATCTTGATATATCAGTGATTTTTTTTCTCCTTTTGCATCTCTAAATGAAAATGACTTACTTGTTTACAGCTCTTTCTTTCAACTTACTGATATACTGACTTTTTATTAAAACATCTTTAGCAGATTAGTTCTGAAGTTTTACAGAAAATTCTTACAACAAGATGCTTTCTATACCCTATGATTTGTTATACTTTATAGAATTACTGCCCTGCAAGATCTCTATGGATCTTTCCCTTATTTGTTTCTGATCCTCGTCTTGTAATATTTAGTCACTGTGACACACAAGGTTCTTGTTCAGACAAAATTAAAGACAAAGAATAAAAACATCTTTATGGGTCATCTGCAGGAGGAAAATATTTTGTAAGAAACACTGAGTACATTAATATTGCCTGCATCACATTTCCTGTCTCCTCACATTCTCTTTATGACTTAGCCTTTAATATTGGGTCATATCAGGTATCTTTTCTACTCTCTATAGCTAAATTTCCCATCTCACTACAGCTTCCTCACCTTCAGTTTGATGCTTATGCTTCTTTTTTTTTTTTTTATTACTGTTACATCATCCTCCCACAACTTTTAGGAACTCCATGACTTCTCCACTGTATCACAGAACCATAAAATCATAGAATTCTTTGTTTTGGAAAGGACCTTAAAGATCACCAAGTTCCAACCCCCCTGCCATGGGCAGGGACACCTTCCACTAGACCAGGATGCTCAAAGCCCTGAACAACCTGGCCTGGAACACTGCCAGGGAGGGGGCAGCCACAGCTTCTCTGGGCAACCTGTGCCAGTGTCTCACCACCCTCACAGTAAATAATTTCTTCCTTACATCTAATTTAAATCTATCCTCTTTCAATTTAAAACCATTATGCCTTATCTTATCATTACACTCCTTGAGAAAGAGTCCCTCCCTATGTTTCCTGTAGCCCCATTTAAGTACTGGAAGGCCGCTATAAGATCTCCCTGGAACCTTCTCTTCTCCAGGCTGAAGCACACCAACTCTCAGCCTGTCCTCATAGGGGAGATGCTCCAGCCCCCTGACCATTTTCATGGCCTCCTCTGGACCCACTCAAGCAGGTCTATATATTTATTATGCTGGTGGCCCCAGAGCTGAACACATTACTCCACATGGAGTCTCACAAGAGTGGAGTAGAGGGGAAGAATCACCTCCCTCGATCTGCTGGCCACACTTCTCTTGATGCAGCCCAGGATACACTTGGCTTTCTGGGCATGAGTGCACATTGCTGGCTCACAGTCAGTTTTTCAATACACCAATTCACCAATACACCCAAGTCCTTCTCCACAGGGCTGCTCTCAATCCACTCATCTCCCAGCCTGTATCTGTGCTTGGCATTGCCCTGACATCCATGTGCACGACCTTGCACTTGGCCTTGCTGAACTTCATGAGGTTTGCATGGTCCCACCTCTCAAACCTGTCCAGGTCCCTCTGGATGTCACATCCCTTCCCTCCAGTGTGTTGACCACAGCACACAGCTTGGTGTTGTTGGCAAACCTGCTGAAGGTGCACTCAGTCCCACTGTCCATGTCACCAACAAAGATGGTAAATAACGCTGGTCCTGGTACTGACCTCTGAGGAACACCACTGCTTTCCCCTTAGATATCAAGCTGTTGACCACAACACTTTGAGTGTGACCATCCAGCCAATTCCTTACCCACAGAGTGGTCCATCCATCAAATGCATGCCCATCCAATTTAGAGACAAGGATGTTGTGTGGGACAATGTCAAATGCTTTTGACTAGTCTGGGTAGATGATGTCAGTTGCTCTTCCCTTATTCACCAGCACTGTAACCCCATCACTTCTGCCACCAAATTTGTCAGGCATGATTTGCCCTTAGTGAAGCCATGCTGGCTTTCACGAATCACCTCTTTATTTTCCATGCTCCTTAGCATAGTTTCCAGGAGGATCCACTCCATAATCTTGCTGGACATGTAAAACTGACTGCTCTGTAGTTCTCCAGGTCTTTTTTTTCCCCCTTTTTAAAAATGTGGGTTATTTTTCCCCTTTTCCAGTCAGTGGGAACTTTACCAGACTGCTACAGCTTCTCAAATACAATGGAGAGTGCCTTCGTCACTTAATCTGCCAGTTTCCTCAGGACCCATGGATGGATCTTATCAAGTCCCATGGACTTGTGTGCCTTCAGGTTCCTTAGATGGTCATACATCCCTGTCAGTGTCTTTCCACTTAACAGTTGCATCTTCTCTACATTTCTCTCTAGGTACCTGTAAATCTTCTCACTAGAGAACTGCAAGGTCGGCCCAATGAACAATATCCATTATTTTCAGCTCAGGCTTATCTTACTAAATTGGTGTTTTCATCTCATATACCTAGTCATCTTCCTTGGTAATCTGTTATCTCAAACCATCTCTGTCTTTTATATTGTCCATATGTCATGGTTTGAGCCCAGAGGGCAACAGAGCACCACGCAGCTGCTCACTCCCCCCTTCCCCCCCAGTGTTGAGGAGGTAAGCAAAAGACCCAGAAACCTGAGATAAGGATAGGGAGGGATGCTTTAAGGTGCAGGCGAAAATGAAAAATAAAAAAATTTAAAAAAAAAAAGTTTAATAGAGACACTAACAGCACCACCACTTAACAGAGTAGGTCTGTAAGAAGCATTAGCACATCTTGAAAACACCTTTCCCCACACCTCCCTTCTTCCTGGGCTTAGCTTTGCTCCCAATATCTCTACTTACTCCCCCCAAGTGGTGCAGGAGACAGTCAGGGAATGCGAGTGCAGTCTGTCCTGTTGTTTCTTGCACCTCAGCAGGGGTGCATTTCTGGCATTCCTCTCCTGTTCCAGCAGAGTCCCCCTCTCACAGGAGACACTCCTCCACAAACCAACTCCACGTGCGTCACACCCACTGTGACACCCCTGTGTGTTGCAATCCTCCCAGCACCGAACTACAACAGCAGAAGCGTCTTCCAATGGTGTCCTGGCCTTCTTTGGGTAGTCACCTGGGTCAGTGTGGGACCCCCTACAGGCTGCAAATTGATATCTGCTCCACCAGTAACCTCCATGAGTCGTGGGGGGCAGCCCTGCTCTCTCACCGTGGAATACAGGGGAGTCTCTGCTTCAGCACACTTCTCACCCTTCTCCTCCATTCTTCCACTGACTTTGATGTTTGCACAGATGTTCTCCTCACAACTCCTCCTCACAACTCCAACCACTCCTCACAGGTTCCCCTCCTTAATTATATTATCACAGAGGTGTAGCCATTGTAGCTAATTGGCCCAGCCTTGATGAAAAGGCAGGTCCAGCTTGGAGCCAGGGGAGTTTCAAGAAGCTTCTCACAGGGGCCACTGCTGTAGTCCCCACCCCTCCTACCAAAAAACTCCCACCAGTTGCTCAAATCAGGACACTATAGGCAGACTCTAGCTCAGCAGGACCTGATTTCTATGTGGGAAAAAAATCACAGCAAAAAGGCAAAATATATTGGATTTTTTTTTTTAATTTGATTTTCAGTCAAAGGCGGTGTTCTCACTTGAATCTGAATTATTCTTCACCACAGATAATGACCAAACAGGTTCTTCTCATCACTGTTTACCCCAGAGATGTCTTTCTATTTTTCTAAAGTTAAGTATCCTTTCTCTCACTTCTATTTTATGGAAAGATTCTTCTCTTTGGCCCTTTTTACATGTTCCTGCTCTTGCTCAGTTGCATGTCGGCCAAAGCAGATGTTCCAGTTTTGTTCAACAAACCCGAAATATTTTCATTTTCTTTTCTGGATATCTTTGGAGATAAGAACTGGTTAAAATTATTAATGATTTTTTACATTTGTTCTAACTTCATTCCATTTAACACTTAGAATTTTCCTTAGGCATTTGTTTTCAAAGACATTTAGATACCTGTCTACATCATTGCTGGATTTCAAGCTTTCACATCCCTATATTAATGTGAAAAGAATAGTTGAATGAAAGAATTGTATATAAACAGCATAATTTCAACAAAATCAAAACAAACAAAACATCTTTGTATAGTATGAAGATGGCAAAAGTCAATATTTAGAACTCTGATTAACAAAAAAATTTTACAGAGATAAAAACAATCCAATGTACGCTGTACCTAAAAAAGCATCTCTAGAGATGATTTTATAATATACGCAAAGTCTCTCCTTACAGGAAAAAACTAGGTTGGCAAATAACTTTTTAATAAATATGGGTGACAAATATGCCCCCACGATGTACTTAGTGTCTAAGTTAAGGATGACTAAGTCATCCTTAATATTTTTTTATGTGTTTGTCAGTACTTTAATAAGTTTTCTTCCTAATTTTCTCAATAGAATATTAGTGCAGTTACATGAACCTAAGGAGACCTAGATTCAGGTTCCCTTTTTTATCTAAGGGAATTTGCACCAATAATTTCCCAGAAAATATGCCTTAACTTTCAGCCTACAAGGTCTTGTGAAAGGCATGTTCCTCCTCATCAAGTTCTTCCACTTTTCATTAAGCATCTGTTCTCTTAACCCTTGTTTAATGGATATTTGTTTAATGGATATAGTCTGTTGTTTTTTAATGTAGAACAGCATCAACAAATAAAAATGAGATCACTGTCTCCCGAAGTACCTGATAATTTGTTGATTTAGCCCTTTAATAGGAAGTATTCATTGGATTTAGGTGCAGTTGGTCCTGCCTTAGGTTGAGAACATGGAAAAGAAGATCTCTCATCTTTCCAGCCTTTTTTGATGAGTGTTCATTTCCCCTTCAGGCAAAGGTACAAATTGAACCAAATCCCCTGTAACTTTACTAAATGACTCACTTACTGGACTGTGGTGAAATATCATGACTTATTTATGAACTAAACCCATTATTTTCATAGCTTTTTTTACAACTTTCTGGAAAGGAAGTACTTTATTTTAAAGTTAAATATTTCTTTAGACAGAAAATAAATCCTTACCTGACACCATTTCCAATCTTTACTTTTAGTTTGTTTCCTTTTCAGCATCAACTATCATTTACTGAAAAATTGACTGTTTCTACCCCCCTGGCCCTAAATATAACAGAGGAAGATTTTTTTAAAAAGAAAAAACAAAACAAAAAAAAAATCCCACCACAAAACAAAACCATATTCCCCCCGCAACAAAAAAAAAAAAAAAAAAAAAACAAAAAAAAAAAAACCAACAACAATCAGAAATTCTAACAGTTGGAATCTAAAGCTTGACAAATCCAAATGTAAACGTGTCACAAATTGTTACTGGTGAACATGATTAACTATGAGCATGAACTACCAAGGGGTTGTTTATCTGTTGATACCTATGAGAAGATTGGATGCTACTCTGCAAGACGTATCAGTTAAATGTAACATTGTACCACCTACATAACACAGGAGATGATAAAGTATGATCTAATGGTCTCTTTGGCCTCAGTATATGTAATTATATATATATTTGAGAAGATTTATTAGTCAGAACTGAGACCTTTGTTCCTAAAACATCCATCTAAAATGTTTCCATAGAAAAGAGCTGTGAGTGTATCTGAATTACTTTCAGCCAGGAACAATCTCACTGAAATTCAGATTGGTCCTGATATGATGCCTGTCATTTTCAACTGAAAACTCTCTTTACTTTAGGTGTCTTAATACTCTTACCATGTTCTCAACCCAGGCTATTGAAAGAACAGAGGAACTGCTTCTGGTTCTAAGTCTCTCTGTGCCAAAAGCTACTTCTAAGCAGTCTCAGAATATCCAGAAGTCTTCACATCATCTCAGTGTCCAGCAATTTCTGTTTTGCTGATATATAACATGTAAGTAACTGGTAATTATGTGATACAAAAGGACAATATATGATGTAATTTTATAATAAATTATTTTATCATATTATAATCCAATTATAAGATTATTTATCCAACTATTTCCTCCAAACAGAACTTGATCTTCTGAGGGACTCTGCTCACTTGGAAAAATGTCAGAAATTAATTATTCTGAAATCTGAAATGGAGAATAGAATAGGAGCTCTTACATATTTCCATCTGTAGTGCCACAGCTCAACATTTCCTATATAATACAGAGTAATCCACCAATACAACAAGTTTAATGCAGGAAAATACATATATAGAAAAGAGAATTATCATTGTTCAGTTTTCATTGTTCAGTATTTTTATTTTTATTTTGCATACTTCTAGTTATTAGATTTTGATCACAAGTGTATTTAAGACTTATCTATATATTAAGACATTTGTATTTACTTCATTAATAGCAGTATTAATTTTTATGTTCTCAATAATTTCAGTGTACTAGTTTCACTTCAAAGTCCTGAATATTTAGTTCTAATCTTAATACTTGTGAGCACCTCCCATATATTTAATTGTCTACATTCAGGAGAGTCTAACACCAGTAATCACAGGAGGTGAGAATTTCACACGTTGTTGTTTTTTTTCTATTAGCACTAGATTTTTATTAGATCATATTTATGTTGCACGGAAATAGGATATCTATTGCTTCTCAGTTTTTGTACTTTGAAATGAAAGGCACAGATGAGCTGAATGTTTTAAATCTTTGAATACTGGCTGTAATAATTACGATTACCTATTTCAACTTACGAGAATCTAAAGAATTTTGCAGAGAGGAAAATGGCTTCCAAATCACATAACAGTTTTGTTCTGTGTAGTTAGTATATTCATGCATGCACAAAACTTCTGTTTAATATAAGCACAGTTTTTCCTCCTATGAAACTCAGTCAAGCTCAGTTGGCATGATCATAGGAACCATCCCTGAAACTGTAAGGAAAAGAACGGGTTTATTTTCATTTACAGGACATTCTTGCACTGTATAGCTATGCCTTTACTTGATCTGGTTTTTTTCAGAGAAGAGTTGAAGTGGAAGTGGACCTCCTTCTAGAGCTATAAAGTCAGTATTATATCCACAAAAATGGAATAGAATTTGTATGCTGAGATATTTTTCACTGTTAAAAATTCAAATGCTCAGTTAAGTAATACACTGGGAGTACTAGGTGATGTGCCATGCTACTGTAACCACACGTTGATCTTCCAGGTGGGCTGTCCTCTCAATATATTTCTTCTGTTGTTCTAAACTAACTTCTTGTTGTCATCCACCAGCTGTCAGTTATAGGTCTGAATTTTCTCTGGAGACATTCCCTTCTTCAAAGAACAGGCACTTCCCAGATCTCCACCACTCTGTCTAAGCAGTCTCAAAGAAGTGCCATGCACCATCCTCAAGGACCAAAAGCTGAAATCGAACTAGCTTGCTCAAGAGCATCTACAGCACTGCTGTTTCCTCTGGGACAATGGTTTAGTTCTGGACCACTCTCCCCTTTGCTCTCCCTCTTCAGCAGCTATTGGCAGCACCTGCACAGAGCCAGGAGGGAGAGCCCAAAAGCATTCACTGTGTGTACCTCATTTCTTTTGCTGACCCCATCATGATGACCCTTTCTGTCTCCTGGATGCAGTCACTTGTATGAGGAGATGAGCAAGATGGGCAAAACATAATACTGCTCAGACAAGGGGACAAACTTTGCATGTTGCCAGCAGAAAAACTCTATGTGTGTAATCTTCCAAGTCCTCTAACTACACTCAAATAATCAGCAAGACTATCCTTTGATTTACACTATTTTATAAGAAATGTTCAGTTCTCTTAAATGACTGAGGAATATGAACACCATAAGTAACAGTATTATAATCTCTGCAGAGCAACCCTCATGAAAATCCTTCATCTTAGGTCTAGAAATATCACCTTAGTATATCAGAGGTTGTTTCAACCTTTCTGCAGCTAATCAGCCTTTGGCTTCTTCATCTAATGTGCTAGCAAGGATATCTGATATTTCCAGTGGGGTAACGATCTTTGTAGTGACGATATTTGTCCAGGGGGATCTGGACAGACCCCAGCCGCTCACTCAATATAGCTTTCTCTGCTGTCACCAAGTACTAACAACTCTCATTCCCTATTGACCTTGGCTGATTGTAAACTACTAATGTAACAGTGCATTTTACATGTGTTTAATAGTCTTATGTCTAGTTTGGCCTACAATACAGCAACTTCCTTAAATAAACCAATATCTGATTTGCTGGGTTTTAATAAATAACAGGTATAAATGGTTACTATAAATAATAACACTGATTATCCTGTGTAATCAAACTCTTCACCTGCTGTGAGATGCACCACATTTATGCAGATCAGCTGTAGGCTTTTCATCCATGAAATTATAGAATGTATAATGTGATGGGCCATGATATATTTAGTGTACTATAATTGCTTATTTATAAAAGAGCTATCAACAGCCCACTTTAAATAAATTCAAAAATCACCGTAGGGCATTTCAAAATGAATATTTTATATGACATTTCTAAAAGATTATGAGCATTTCTTTGAACAGTAAAATTAATGGCTGTTTTGCTGTTTAAAGTCATCCTGTGTAGATTCAGGATAATGGCATATAAACTGTAATTACTGTATTTGTGTTTTAATTAGGAATATAATCATCCACCTCTCTCACGCTGCAGTTTTCTGAAATTAATATTGGGGGGGTGATTTAAAATGTTCTGTTTACTAATAGAATGGTTATAAGAAAGTGAATGAATTAAGCAGTAAGATATATAATTGCAGCTCACTTCTAATGAGAGAAATTGTGGAGGGTCATTCTTGCCTATTGCATTTTGAGACACACTGGTTGATCTTCACCCTTTCCTGTAAATAAGGTCTAAAGACAACTGAAGATGTCAGCTTTGTCTCCCTCCTTGCATACATCACCAGCCTGCAGCACGTCTAGTCAAAGAGAACCAAGTTTTGCCCTGTAGGCAGTGGTGCTACTCTTGGAAAAGGAAGGGATGCAAGGGAAGAAAGCAGACTCTCTAACAGAAAAATCTAAAACTTGTAAAACCCTTACTGATGTGAAGGCTTGTTAGGCTTCTATTCACTTTGACAGACTGAAAGATTAATAGATAGATGGAAAAACAATTTCATACTTTTAGTGACTGTCAACACCTATTCCATATCTTCTGGAGTAGTGTTATTAATAAACATATTGATCCATGGAACAATATATCAAAATTGTCCTTCAGGGCCATCATTTTGTTTTTACCTGCCTCTGTGTTTATATGATTTACAAATAAATCTTGAACGAAAGAAATGCCCAGAGCATACAACTGCTGTGCTTTCTTTACCTGCAATAGAAAATTAAACTAATTATGTGTTCAGCTAACAGGTCTTCATCTGGATATTAGTATAACGTAAAAGTTTCTGTTTATGAAACTTGCCCTGATATATCATAATAAAGAATTCAAAGTCTGGAAAATGAAAGAAACCTGATTTCTTATGACTTTCATGGCTTGATCTTCTGGTAGCTAATTGGTGCTCTGATAAGATTTTCCACAGATGGGGTATTGATCAAGACTCTTGTAGTTCTGATTCTCTGGGTATCTAAGAAGGTATGAATTCATGTGGCAATATTTCCCTTAAAAGGGACATCAGTAGGGCCTCTTATGTCTACTAAGCCACATATTTCAATGAAAGTGAGAGATATCACTGACAGTAAGATCCTACAACCCATCTGTCAAATTTGATTGAAACTGCCAGATTTGGCTGAAACTGCAAATACAAAAGTTTCTAGGGGCAGGAAGAGAAAGATAGGAATAACAAACACACACACACACACACACACACACACACACACACACACCAACCCTTTTCTTCAGCTAAAATAAGGTTTTTCATTAAAAGTTAGGATTCTGTTTCCCTACCCAGACTGAACCAATTTGTACAAAGCAGGGAGGAATGGTAAATTATCAGAAATGTTTCAAACAAGGTCCAATTGAGGTTTCGCTCAAGAGCCGAGTAGAAGCATAAAGTGATAATTTTTACCAAAATTGGCTCATGCGTCACCTATTTTTATTCAAGTGACCTTTTCAGATGCTTTTTCTGCCTGTGTTTACATGTTGTTTATGTGATTTCATTAATGCATGTAAAATGTATTTGCCTCCCTTCTAACGTTAAATGGAATTATACCCTTACAGTACAGGCAAGGAATAACAGCTGAGATACAGGTGCCAGAAGGAAAACTTTACTGGTGTGACTTGAATCAATTTCCCATTGTTTCCGGCTTTACAGTGCAGGGAAATCTGCAGTCACTAGACCATCATGAATGATGTATATTTTCACAGTGAACTGGATCAAAGCTGTTTTGCACAGATGTTTCTGTAATTGTGATGCATTGGGGAAATTTACTCTTCAGTGTCCCACAAATACATATTTCCACCTGTGCAATGATCTAGTAGGGAAGCTGGGTCTATAGCATAAAATATGTAGTTAACATGGCTGGCACAAAACCAACTAAAGATAATTTCTTAGAATTCTCTATGTATGTATTTCTGCAACCATATTAATTTTTTTCTGCATGGGTTTTCCTTATTTCATGGGTTGGTTTACTTATTATTTATTTTAAATTGATAATAGGAAGTCAGCATAAACCTCAGTATGGACAAAGCTCTCATCACGACACACATATCCTAAATTTATTTAAAAGTCTTAGGTCAAATATGTGTGTGGCATAAGGAGTGTCTGCGTGAATGAGATGAGGTGCTTTTCTAAAAGGCATCTGAATATTTCTGTGAGGAAGGTGCTTTTAGTCCTGGTTGGCACCATTAACTCCAAGTCTCTGATTCCTCACAGAATAAGTATCTTCCAAAACTTGTCTTACTCATGACAAAAGTCTAGTTAGGTTTTTTTGCTTCAAACTATTTTTTCCAGTTCAAAATATGTGCACATTTGAACACTAAGCAAGGAGAGTTCAGAAACCACAGTACTAAACAAGAGTTATTTTTAAGTGGGCTGAAGAAAATACTGTGGGAGAGTCAGGATTTACTCCCTGCTCTTCATGCAGTTCTAATTGCAACTGAGTTGAAGTCTTATTTGTGGTCTTAAACACAAAGTAGAAAGGCACAAACTAATAAAACCACAATTCCAGTGCACACCAAACCATATTGTTACAGTGGCAAGCTGCAAAAGGAAGTTGGAAAAGTCACAGAGATAGAGTTATCCTGGCAATATCAAAGTATCAAAGCAGTGATACCTTAAGTCTGAAAGTTTTCACCCGTCCCCTGGCAACTCAAATACAGGGAACCCACACTAAAATTAAAAAAAAAAAAAAAAAAAAAAAAAAAAGGGGGGGGGATTTTTAGCATATCCATAATTCAGAAAATAATTGTTGATTGGTTTTAGTAGTTTTTAAACTGTCTGCTCAACCTTTTTCTTTTTAAATGAATTATCCTAATATCCCTCTGACAGCCCTAGTGTTTTCATCCTGTAAATCTTATTAACCTCTCTGAATCAATATTCAAAGGCTAAATTTTTATCATAGGTCCATTGTAAATGTTAGGATCTCTGATTCTTGCAATTGAATCTGCTGTACAGTAGTGTTACTCCACTGACTCCAGAGGAATGACTTCTGATTTAATATGTGTAGGTGCTGAAAAAAAATTAATGTTTTAATAAAGTGAGGAGCTCTACATAAAGCTTAAATGGAATATGGGGTAATAGTCTAAGATACCATGGAAACAACTGAGTGATGGAGAAGTAAAACTCTAATAAATATATAATAGTGATAAGAATCACATAGAGAGGAGGAAAGGGAAAAGTAAAGGAAACAGAATTGTGGTTGATTTGTAATTGTTTTAACAGGAAGATAAAGTCCTTCAGGAGGAGAGAAGAATTTCTGTTTAGGAGCTGTCTCTTCAAGACCACCATCTTGGGGATTACTTCTATTCTGCTGTTATGGTCCTTGTAAATCAGCACTAACATTGCTCAGGCACTATGCTGGCTGCCAAGAAGACGCACAATCAACAGCTCCCAAATTAAAGTCCTGAACACCATAGACAGATATTTTTCTGGGGTGGATTATCCAGGCACTGCCTGCCATCCCACAGCTGCCCTTGGCTGGCATTGGCCAGGCGACCGGCCACTCTCTGCTGTGGTGAAAGCAAGTATGTTGCTGCACAGCTCCTCTCCATCAATGCCACAGCTGAATTCTCACCTCTTAAACTGCCACTAATCAAGGTCATCCCTCTCATGATGCAGCTGAACCATCCACCTTGTTCTTCAGTAAGTTTTTAACACTCTCTCCTGAAAGATCATAGAGAAGCTGTAGGGGCAGGAGGAGACGGTGAGGTGGATTGAAAACTGGCTGAATGGCTGGGTCCAGAGTGTGGTGTTTGGTGGCATGAATTCTAGTTGGATGCCAGCAACTAGTGGTGTACTACAGGGGTCAATACTGGGTCCAATCCTGGTTTACACTTTCATTAATTATCTGCATGATGGGGAGAGCACCCTCAGCAAGTTTGCTGATTACACAAAACTGTGAGGAGTGGCTAATACACCAGAAGGTTATGCTGCCATCCAGAAGGACCTTGAGAGGCTGAAGAAATGTACTGACAGAAGCCTCATGAAGTTCAACAAGTGCAAACTCTGCACCTGGAGAAGAACAACCCCATGCAGCAATATATGCTGGAGGCCAACTAGCTGGGAAGCAGCTTGGCTGAAAAGGACCTGGGGGTCCTGGTGAACACCAAGTTGGACATAAGCCAGCAGTGTACTCTTGCCACAAAGAAGGCTAATGGTATCCCGGGCTGTATTAGGCTAAGTGCTGCCAGCTGATTGAGGGAGGTGATCTTTCCCCTCTAATTGGCACTGGTAAGGCCACATCTAGAGTACTGTGTTCAGTTCTGAGCTCCTCAGAACAAGAGGGATGTAGACATACTAGGGAAATTGCAATGAAGGGCCACAAAGACAGTCACGGTACTTTAGGCTCTCAGGCAAGGAGAGTCTGAGAGCTGAGACTGTTCAGCCTGGAGAAGGAAAGATTTCATCAATGTATGTAACTACCTGAAGAGAGTGTGTAAATAAGATGGATCCACGCTCTTTTCAGTGGTGTCCAGTGACAGAAGCAGAGGTGATGGGCACAAACTGAGAAACGGAAGGTCCTCTCAGAATAGTAGGAAGCACTTTTTTACTGTGAGGGTGACCAAGTACTGGCACAGGTTGCCCAGAGGTTGTAGAGTCTCCATTTTTTGAGATATTCAAAAGCCATCTGGACATAGTTCTGAGCAACAAGTTCTAGGTGACCCTTCTTGAGTAGGAGAGTTGGACCAGATAACTTTCAGAGATCCCTTTCAGTCTCAACCATTCTGTGATTCTGTGATCCTAGAGACAATCTCAGTATTGTCTCACTAAAATATTTTTGCAATTTAAAAGGGAAACACACGCACTAAGTTCACACATTCAAAAAATATTTCTTGAAAGACACTATCTTTTGGCCTTCGTTTCCTAGTCACCCATGTCAAAAAGGACTAATGTAACATTTACTAAGAAACATATGCAATTTTTCTTTTAAAAATATTCATTTTCCAAGTAATATGGCATTACTAGATCTGAGAAAATTAATTAATCTATCTCATACTTACTCTCTCCCCCCTAAAATTCTCCTTTCTCCGAAGGAAATTTAACCCTGTACTGAAGAAAGCATAAGAGCCATGTACCATTTTTTCTACTTGCAATTTCAAGATTGTAAATTACTTACAATGGTGCACAGCTCTTTGCATAGTCCTGTGCCATACATCATCCTATATGCTGTCTCCACTGTCTGAAGCTGATCAGACACAGGAAGTATAGGCAATCTCCTTTTTATAGTATTGACAGAAAATCAGCGTCTTGTTGCCAACTTTAGTAACATCTTTGTAACTCTCAGAATGCTTAAAAACTTAAGTGACTGTCACAAGCATTAATGTACCCAGTTAATTATGTCACATATATATTACAAAGCAGTAGTTTTGCTTTCTGACAATAGTATAATGATTTGAAAATAAAAAGGGAAATCAAACAAGTGGCTTGTGGAAACGATAATGAATTAAATAAACTGAATACTGTGAGCAACATTTCTGAGTGCTATAAATCTTTTCCCACCCTCTTTTTCTTCTTCATATACATACAATATATTTGTAAGAAAAGGCAGTGTTCTTAGACTGTTAAAGACACCATCAATCATTGTCTTGCTTGGTAATGCTTCAATTACTCTGGAAAAATACTGTCATTTTCATGGCTACAATCTGATGCATGGAAAATCCCACCCACTCCCTCCCCAAACAGTAATGTTTGCATATGAGAATCGTAGGCAGTGTTGGCAGGATGATGAACCATTAATAAACCTTTCTCCGTGCCTCTTAAGTATTTGGAAAGTGTACTGCATGACAGTCAAGATCTTTGTAGGATTAGCTTAATGCTTTGTCACTTTATACTTTTCTGCATTGCTTTTTCCTTTTACAGCTTTTGTACACTGCATATTATACTTGACACTACAGTAAGTAACCTTGAAGCTTTTCCACTATAAACTGCATAAGGCATGAGTAGTGGAGCCATTTGGTAAGACATGGGACTGATACTGGTCACCAGCCCATGTGCAAATTATTTCCATTATGTTACTGTCAAAGACTGTCAGAACCCACAACGCTACTGAGGGCAAAGTTACTTCATACATGAGAGGAGAAAAAAAAAGCATTTTGATGTAAAGGAAATAACCAACGTATTTACTCCAAAGAACAACAGACCCAACAGTCTTTTAAGTATATTAAAAAACATAGAATGGAGAAGAAGAATGGGAAGGGGAATGGCTGAGGGGAAAAGGGAAGGGAGAAGGGTGGGGGAAGAAAAAAGGAGAGGGAAAGGGAGAGGGAGATGGAGACATAGACAGAGATCGAGACAGAGAGGAAGGAGAAAAAGAAAGGCTAAATTTTAACAGTAGGTAACAACTTAGTGAGAAATGTTAATAGAACACAATCAGTTGTGGATAGTATTATAGAACTATGTTCTGTATGTTCTGTCTTTAAATGTTCTTTTTTACAGACTGTGTAGTTTCATGTTGGTTTTATCTTCCTTCTGTATGTTCAGTACTTCCTTCTATTAGATCTTGCTTTTAGGCAGGGCTTAATCCCTTTTAACCAATAACCATTGCAAATTAGTGCAGTATGTAACTGAATGAAGACTTGATTCTCAGTGAGAACCTTAGATGCCACTTTCCTTAAATAAATAATCATGAAGTATTCTTTACATTAGTGAGTTCCTGTACCATTTCACCAGGTTGACCATTTCCTGTAAGATACTGCTTCCTTATCTGTCTATGTGTTTATTAGTGCAATTATCAGTTCTTCAACCATTTCTTTGCTCATTCCAGATACATATGTGCCTGACTGCTACTAGCGTTCCTAAGCTGAAATTCACAACTTCAGTGGTTTGGTTTTTTTACAATAGAGAAAAAAATTATCTTTGCTGTCAAGTGTCCAAACTGGCCTATTCATCTGTGGTGGCTTGACCCTGGTTGGACACCAGGTGCTCACCAAAGCCACTCTATCACTCCCCCTCCTCAACCAGACAGAGAAGAGAAAATATAATCAAAGGTCGAAATAAGGACAGGAAGAGATCACTCACCAATTACTGTTACAGGCAAAACAGGCTCAACTTGGGGAAAAATGAATTTGTTACCAATCAAATCAGAGTAGGATAATGAAAAATAAAACCAAATCTTAAAAACCTTCCCCTCCACCCCTCTCTTCTTCCCATGCTTAACTCTACTCCTGATTTTCTCTATGTCTTGCCTCCCAGCAACACAGGGGGACAGGGAATGGGGGCTGCAGTCAGTTCATCACACATTGCCTCCGCTGCTCCTTCATCCTCAGGGGAAGGACTTCTCACACTCTTCTCCTGCTCCATTGTGGGTTCCCTCCCATGGGAGACAGTTCTCCATGAGCTTCTCCAACGTGAGTCTTTCACACGGACTACAGTTCTTCATGAACTGCTGCAGCATGGACCACTTCCATGGGGTGCAGTCCTTCAGAAGCAGACTGTTCCAGCATGGGTCCCCCACAGGGTCACAAGTCCTGCCAGTAAACCAGCATGGGCTTCCCACAGGGTCACAGCCTCCTTTGGGCACATCCACCTGCTCTGGCATGGGGCCTTCCACGGGCTGCAGGTGGAGATCTGCTCCACCGTTAACCTCCATGGGTTAACCTGCAGGGTTAACCACCGTTAACCTCCATAACCTGCAGGGGCACAGCCTGCCTCACCATGGTCTTCACCACGGGCTGCAGGGGAACCTCTGCTCTGGCACCTGGAGTACCTCCTCCCTCTCATTCTTTGCTGACCTCGGTGTCTGCAGAGTTGTTTCTCACACATATTCTCACTCTTCTCTCTGGCTGCAGTTGTGTAGCAACTTTTGCCCCTTCTTAAACATGTTATCACAGAGATGCTACCACCATCGTTGATGGGCTTGGCCTTGGCCAGTGGTGGGTCTGTCTTGGAGCCAGCTGGTGTTGGCTCTGTCAGACATTGGGGAAGCTTCTGGCAGCTTCTCACAGAAGCCACCCCTGAGGCCCCCTGCTACCAAAACCTTGCCATGCAAACCAGATACATATTCTGATATTTTCAGATGTTAGTCTGAATCTTTAGTGTCTCTTTGTGCCTCCATGTGACCCTGGAACAGACAAATTTCTATATTCCTTCTTGCCATGACTAACAAACAGCATGTTTCTATGAGCAGGGCTGTACAATCGACTTACTGCAGCCCCTCTTCCTGCAGTGTTCTGGAACTGTAGACTCTCTTCTCCACAATATGTACAGAGTAGCCCTTTGCAACAGCATAACTCCATGCAGCAGAATGACTTTAACTGTACTACTCAGTAGGCTACACATGCAGCAAAAAGAGACAGTGGGAAGCGGATCACATTTAAGGCAGGTAAGATACATACTCTCAAATTATCAGAGAATAAATAAGAAACAGAAAAGTCAAAGATTCACACATCATGATGTAATTATTTCAAATATATTTTAGAAGAGCAACCTGTTGGGAAGAAATGCTAAAACCAGTTGCAAAATCTCTCTCATTTTCTCCCTTTGCTCTCTTTATCTTCTTGTAACATGCTTAACTTTATTCTTCCACTTTCACACTGATACAGGCACAGTCTGGGTCTGTTTTATACCTCCCATTTGAATTCAGGAATAATAACCACCTTGATAACTTTATGCATGTTGTTGTTCATCTCCACTGGACAAAAAAAAAAAAAAAATAGAAGACAGAGCATACCTGTTGCTACCTGGAAAGCATGCGGCTTCATCTTCATGATTATTTGAACAGCAGCCAGCCACCTTAGAATCACATTGTGAACAAAAGCAATAGAAGAGATTATTACTGTAGACATGATAGACTACTTCATATAAGAAGATTTCTCAGTTAATTTTACATAGAGATTCTATGTAGATTTATATGCAAAACTCAGTAATACATCTTTTCCATTTAAAGCACTGTATCATATGTAAACATCATCATGGAAAACAAAAACCTGAATCCATTTATTAATAGAAGCAGTCTATCAATACATATGGTTTATATGCTACTGAATGCTACTGAATGCTGTGCAAGTCGTCTTTGACTCATTTATATCTAAATCAGCCTTAGTAAATCTAAACAGCCTAGGTAAATCTAAATTCAAATTCAATTTATAAGCGAGATTTATGACTGAATTATATATTCTCACTTGACCAGATTCTTGGCACAATGCATTAACTTATTGCTTCCTGCATATTCTCTGTTGAAAACAGGAATATTCAGAGAGTCTTATTCTTTATTTGCAAGGCTGACCAGTGGTCACCCTACAGAAGAACTGGTTTGTGTCCTGTACCTGTGTGAGCTGAGTTTTATTACACCATTTGTTCTAGGAAGTATCTTCAGTCAAATACATGATACTTATTCGTTACCAATACTGCCAGAGAAGCATTACCATTACTGCTTTACCTTTCCAATTTTTCCTTCACCAGTAAGACCACTCATCTACCCATGAGGTTCTTCCAGGTTTCTAGAGCTTTAGCTGTAACGAGGATGTTAAAAACAGTCAAAGAGGGAGGGAGCATAGAAGTATTTATGATTTTTTTCTTCTGGAGATGCACATGCTGTAAAAGACTAAAAAGAGCACGGATAAGGAACTTGACAGATTGTTCATTTCTGCTGATTTATAGTAAGATGAGGTAGTGATGGTGCCAATATGCTGTCATTTTGTTTAAATGCAAGATGGAAAGAGAGGGAATTTGTTTCAGTATTTAAATCATTGCAAATCAAGTTAGCCTATGTAAAGGCATTTTACAGAAAAGGTTTCATGGCTGTTATTGTCATTTGGGCATGACAAAACAGTGTAATGATTTCACGTTCAAGTTTTTATAGGCTTCCCTTAGGGTGTAGACAATATATTAAAAAGTCACAGCTAGTCTCGCTGACAAAACTCACATGGTTCTTTATCCCAATTTGCATCTCCCACACTGCAGAGGGAGTGTACGGAGTGGAAGCTAAAAGTTAAGATGCAGTTATTCATTGCACTCTAATAACATTTCAGTTAATTAAATATTTACTAAACATACTGGACCCAAACCCCTTTTATACGCAAGCTCTAGTATGGACAGGCGGCTCCAAGGAGCTGACTACAGCTCATCAATTCAAACTCTTCTAGCCCATCCACACAGTCCCTGAAATCAGTGGAAAACCTGCATGTTGGGCAGGTTTCTACCCACCTCAACATGTCCAATTTCTAAAATACACACTGCACCCTTGTGTACTGAAGTGGAGCAGAAACCTCCAAGGACTCTACCCTCCCCTTTTCTGTGCAGTCTGTGTAAGTAAACCTTCTGAATATACACATACGCCAACTAGAAGTGTTCAGGTTTATATGTTGGAAGTTCAGTAGTATGCAATGTGGTGTGAAAATAATGGCTACATTAGTCACACACAGGGAGTCACAAATGAGTTAGGCAGGACCTTTAACCCAACACCAGACTTACTAACTTGGGCCAGCACCATGCTAATTCTGCTGTCCTGCCTGTAGCATTGGGACTAGCCTCACTTCTTGTAGCTCTGTTATCAGTCAGCTAGCTCAGTTGTGTGGCATGGACATGCATGTAGTGTAGAAACTCTCTTGTAAAGAAGCAGCAGATAATGTTTTACACAAAAAAGACAGACACGGAGTTTTATATCCAAACACACACCCCCTCCCTTCAACTCAGACAGACACATCTTCTTACAGTGGCACATGACTACCCTTTGGACAAGGGAATGAACTGAGAACATCCAATGTTAAACGTGTAAGTTGCAAGAGATTATAATAAATGGCCATGAATTTTACTTAAGTTTTAGCCATATCTCACACAGACTGTTCACAGGATAAAATCTCAGACTTATTTTCCCATGAACTACAATGACTTGAAAAACAGATATAAGAACAGCCCAAATAGCATCTCTTTGATGGTGACCAGAGATATGGACTTTTAAAGATATGAATGATGACACTTATTTCATAGCCCACAAGCTTACTAGATAAGGATAGTAATTACCTAGGAGTGAATTTAGCATATAAATGATAGTTACAAACAATAAATGTAACTGAAAACACATAATTTCCATAACACTTCTGTCACCCTTTTTAAGACATTATCTCAATCTTTGTCCATGTTTGAATATTTCCACTGTTTCCATAATAAACCAAGGTGAATATACTCTCTTCTCATTCTAAGCGAAATTTTGGTAATAAAAATTAACAATAAAACAGATCTCCACCATTCCTTCATTTTTTTATTCTCCTGAAATAGATTGGTTTAAAAATTTTAGTATCCTAACAACTCTGCTTTGATTAAAATTATTAAGAATGAAAATTTTAAAATGCTGAGAAGCCCTACCACTTTTCCAGGAATAAATAAAACGTTGTGTACTAGTTTTACATCCCTAGTGGGCAGGCTGTACTAGTGGCTGGGTAGCAGCCAACAATGTGATGGTCAGTGTGACCTGTGAAATTAAGCGGGACTTAGTCCAAGGCCTAGTGGAAAAATACTTTTTTTCCAAGTCTTGCCATTATCATTACCAGAGATGGACACGGTTTCTGATATCATGAGAAGAAATGTCCAAGCTCTAAGTGGGAACAGACGATGTGCTGCCACTTGAGTAAGTGTTCAGTGTCATCTTTGGTTTGCTGGTGGGGAGGAACAGCGAAGAACATAAAATATATGCCTTTTCTTCAAAGAAACAGGACAGCAGAGTCCTTGGATTCAGGCACCTCACCATTGCAACAGGGGGAAAAAAAAGTAGTTTTTCAAGAAATTACATCTAAGTCAAAGCCTTTCAAGTATCTGCTATTGAGTTCTAGATATGTATACAATATGGAAGCATATTGTGCATTAAAATGCACAGTTTGTATTTTAATACACAATATGCACGGTAGTGCATGTGAAACATGCACACTCAAACCGTAACTTTCTCCTGATTTAAAACCACTTAGTTCATTCTTGTATCATACACTTCACTCAAACCTCCTACTTACAGCAGCATACAAAGCAGACTGGGACAGGAAATGTGGAAATCAGTGACCATGAACTCTGATAAGCCAAAACCAAAGAAAGCACATAAGAAAGCCAAGCACCTCCCATTAACAGCAATTGTCCTCCATTTTAATCTCAAAATGGCTGTGTTTTTCAGTAGAAGGAAAGGTGTCTGAGGTAGCTGTACCTACATAAGATAGGACTTTGAAGATAAAACACCTCTAATGACACCTAAGAACCGAAAATTCTCTGTTCATTGACACATCACACAACCATCGGTGACCATTTCTGAATTGTACAGCCCCTCCTAGGATAGGTAAAAATGATTCTTTTCTTTGTTTGTTTAAGGTCATAACAGAGTCTAGAGCTTTTTTTGAAGTAATTCAACCTGCAAATGACTTAGACTTTAATAATGTTAAAAGGAAAAGGTAACAGCTTTTTTATCTGGGAAAATTTGTCAGAATTATCGAAGAATGCTTCTGCCCAGTCAGTACATCTGGACACTCTAAGATTCCCAGACTACCAACAATGTTAATAAATGGTATATCTTCTCATTGAATTGCAGTTGTATCTTATTTTTTTCCAATCTAGGTCTCAGAATGTGTTTCTTAATCCAAAGCTTCTTTGTGTAAGTCTGAACTGTTCAGAGACAAAAAAAATCAGATGAGATGCAAATACAAGAAAGTAAATGCCATGAAACATTCAAAAAATACTAGGTCTGCTAATCTTGTGTATCTCGCTTCTTGTTGAATGAGAATGGTCTCCTGTGTTGGAAGCCAAATGTGGTTGCAACATGACCTGTCTTCAAGCAGAACAGCAGAACTGTCCTCAGTTGGCCATACAGCACACAGTTCTCGCTTACATAGAACATTCGCCTCAAGCATGTCAAGAGCCCACACTCATGGCACATGTCATGTAGACTAGTCTTAACTTCAAATCAAACAAGCAGCAAATACATACTTCATCTGGTGCAGTCAGCATTGGCTACTGTACATCAGCTGGAGGAGACTTTTCAAACTGAGGGCCTCTACCATACTCTCTTACCTTGCACTGCTCACCCACCTGTCAATGGGGGATGTGCCTTTATACACCTTTAATCGTTTCTGACTGCCAGCACTAAAGAAAAGCCTCAGCTGTTTTGTTGTGATCTTGTCAACAAAGCTATAGGAATAAGAATTCTGAACTGGAGGCTAACTGATGATTAACCAAACGCTTCTCTTTCGGCAAGGGTCATCCTTTTATTATGATGGACATGACAAGACTCTTCCTTCTGTGCTCTAGACCAACTACAAAATTCATCTACTGCTTTACCTGACTTCAGATGAAAATGTGATTCTTTGACTTTGAGCCATCTCCTCTTCTAAGTCCTCTGAACATATCAGTGGCTTGAAAGCAAAGCTGAAGAAAATGATCCAGGATAAACGTTAAGAAGACAATACCTTATAAAATCATAGAAATTCAGTTAGATATTGGCATATTGGTGTGTCAGTATTTTTCCGCATAGCCCACTGTTTGCCAGCAGTTTCCTTCCATAACTTTGAAATACTTGTCTTTTAACATGGCAGCTGTAAATAACTACAGCATACTACAGGGAGACTTTATACCTTAAATACATCACCAAATATTTATATGTTCAATAAACAATAGAGAAGTCTCACTACTGCCTGATGATTCATTTTTTAAATTCACTCCTTAGTACACCACATTTACAAAAATATGATTTCTTAGAGACAGTTCGGTGGAAAATGCAGTTTATATAATAAGAACATTAAATAGTAAAAAATGAGTCATTTAAAATAATCCATTGTGTTATGAAATATGATTTGCTTTAGTATGCAAAAGTCATATTCATTGAATGGAGTTTTAAATAGGCTACATTCTATTGTATTTTACCTTCAGGGACCCTGGGAGTTTATTCTTTCTAATGAGCTGTGTACTATTCACTTAGAAGCTTCATTTTTATTATTATATAAGACTTTTTTTTTCTGCTTTAGCAAACGCCTTTTTTTTAAACAAATTCATTCTTTTCCTAGGCATTTTGTTAACTGCATAAGATAATATTTGAAATGCTTACAGTGTTTCTAACAGTTTGAAAAAGATATATAATGTTTTCAAGCAGACTATTTACATTAGTGATGTCCTCCACTACAATAGGATTGTCCCTTCTGGCTCCATTTTCTGTTGTTCTTGCTATCCAAGTAGAGTTTAGTGACATTAAAGAAAAAGAAAATCCCATTAACAATAATGAATCCTTGTTTAGGCAGGTTCAAATGGGGAAAAAAAAAAAAAAAAAAACAAGGGGGGGGAAATTCATCTTGGGTATCTTTTCTTCTAAAGAAAAGTATTTTCAAAAGGTAGAATGCTGTCATTTAACCCTTGCATGCCACTCACAGAATGAAACTGATACCTTAAATCATTTTTCTATACTAAGCTTATTTATGATTTCATGGTTAGAAAAGGGTTTGGTAAACTTCAGTAGCCTTTAGTTCCCATCTTATCTATACAGAACTATGTGTGGCAATATTTGTCAAGATGCAAGATTAAGGTGTTCTGAAAGACAGAGGTTAGATTTATTTGGAGCCACCTTCAAGGTTATCTTGTAATGACAAAGTCCATCACAGTTCATATAGATACAGTTCAGATATACACATATACATAGTATATATGCAGTTAAATTATATACAAGTATCAAATCCTCTTCCACCACACAAACCCCGCAGATCATCTTTTGCTTACTCTTCGCTATAGAGCTCACCACAGACATGACTTACATCATGACATTTTTGTCTCTTCTGACACAAAAACTGGGAGGTATCAAATAAATGCCTCCCTGCAGTCAGCAGGCTCAGACAAAGAGGAGACGCCATTTTGTCCCCTAGCGCATACTGAAGCCTTGGACTTGCTTGCAGTATTGTGGATTCAGAGATTTACATGGATTTGAAAATCATCTGGAGACCATCATGGAAGAATACTCATTCTGGGGCTACTAATTACAAAACCATCACCTCTTGCCTTAAAATTTCCTGGGCCACAGATGGCTTGAGGCTAGAAGAACATACAACAGAATGATCACTCTCTGCTTACTCTGAGCTTGCACTGAGGCTATTGCTCTTTATTCAGACTTGGTATTCACAGTATCTCCATTCTCACATTATGGTTACTATTAAGAAAAAGAAAAAAAAAAGAAATAAAAAAAAAAAAAAGAAGCATGAAATTCTGACTGACACTAATGCTTCGCTGTTTGAAACTAATGAAGAGCAAATGTGCATCATTTTGGATCCTCTCAAACATTATTGTTAAATCAGAAATTAGGAACAGACCCTAATCTGTGGAAGTGCAAATTCCTTAGGACTCCCACTAAATGCTCATTGCTTTTTCCTGCTGTGTACAGTGCCCTAAAAATGGGTGTGCACACAGACTGCTCTCAGGCTGGGGCTCCTCCCCAGTTATACAGGAGAGAAGGAAGGAAAAATCCTTCAGATCTGGATAGCAGGAGACCAGAGAGTCCTTCCACACTGCCCTCTCTTGCTCACAAGCGATAAAAAGTAAGGGAGAGCAGTGCCACACAGGGATCCTGCTTAGCCCAGCAGGCTGAGCAGAAGCTCTGCCCTGAAGAGTTGGGCCAAGGAGGCGGAGTGGAGAGGCAGTGGATTCAGCAGTGCAGAAGAGGAGTGACTGTCAGGAAGTAAAGACCATAACAAAATTTTGGGGAAGGAAAGCACCTTCCTGCTTCACGTGTGGTGAGAGAGCAGAGGGTGGCTCCCTGGGCTGTTTCTTTAAATCTGGAGAGGAAACACAGGATCTCATCTGCTCCTTCGCACCCATGCAAGTTCTCCTCTCTTGAAAAGGAGCATTTAAAGCTGTTGAACCTGATTTCTCCCACATAAGACATGTCATTTTTGAGGCAGTCATGGCATAGGACTACAAACTAAAGAGTGATTTTTCTATGCAAGTTCTTGTATATACACAGATCCATCTGATGTCCTTTACAACTGAAAGCAGTTCTTCTTACTTCTGTAGAGGCTTCTTTCTTCCCTTTTTTCCTCCACAGTCCCACCACAGCTACTGCCTCTTACAGTTCCTCTTGGGGCTGTTTCGCTTTCATCTTTTTCAGAATTATTTGGCAGCTATTTGTAAACAGTTTTGAGAAAACCTAAACCTTTGTGAATACCACCCTGCCCTCATTTTGCAAATTCATCTAATTTGATCCATCTGAGTTCAAACCAAATTTGTAAATGCAAAAATAATAAATCAAAACTAATCAGACTTTTCTCCCTTTCCTTTCCTTTCCTTTCCTTTCCTTTCCTTTCCTTTCCTTTCCTTTCCTTTCCTTTCCTTTCCTTTCCTTTCCTTTCCTTTCCTTTCCTTTCCTTTCCTTTCCTTTCCTTTCCTTTCCTTTCCTTTCCTTTCCTTTCCTTTCCTTTCCTTTCCTTTCCTTTCCTTTCCTTTCCTTTCCTTTCCTTTCCTTTCCTTTCCTCTTTGCCATTGTCTTCCCAATGCAGTAAGAAGCAATAGGACATAAAATGCAAACTCTCATTCCCAAACCCATAACATAATCATGTACCTTCTGCTGTTGCTGCTGTTCCTGCTGCCAGCACTGTCAGCAGCTCCAGTGCTTCTATAGCAACAACTACTTCCAACTGTGCAATACTTGCAAGTAATTTAGGTGCATAAGACAACAACATTTCAGTTAGGACTGCATGTTGTACACTTGAAACATAGCATTTGTTGATAAACCCTGAGCCTGACTCCAATTATAATTCTTCTGTATCTTTCCCAGCCCCCTCATCACACTTTCTTGGGCAATATTGGTTTGCAAGGAAATTTTAGGAGGAAAAAACCCCAAACACCTTAACACTAAATATAAACAAAACAAAATGCACAGAAATTTAGCAGCCAAAAAAGCAGCCAAGAAAGACACTGACAGATAAGCATAGGTATCAAGGTTGTGTTACCATTTTAAGCAAAAACAAAGAAACTGGAGCATTTCTCTGTTGTTCAAGAACCTGCCCTTTGCTTTAGATTATGCAGGGGGAACATTTCATCTCTTCAGAGTCCTAAAGACATTTCTCAAGCTGCCAGAACGGTAATCTAAATCCCAAAGTTTTCTTGGTCAATCTGTCATCTAGAAAAGATGTATAGGCAGGTACAGACAGAGACATACTCGAACAGACCTTTTTCCACAAATCGTGAGAGAAACACGGGGCATAATGGGATAATGTAGGTTCATTGTACCTTTGGACGTGATAACGTGATTCATTTTTTCACTCACTTCAGTGCCTGGGTCTTCCACCAGTATGACGCATTAAGATTTGAAGAATATGTTATAGGAGCGTAAAGCTGAATCAAACAGTAATATTTACTGGACTTGGAACATACCATACACACAAACAATTGAGTTAAGCACTTCTGCTTGCTTAACAATGCTCTATAAACGTCTGTATACTGTAGCTACCTCTACAAAGATCAATAAATGTGAAGATTTCACACAGCACTTCTAGAGGTACCAGCTGCTGCGGTATTCAGTGGGGATGTCACCTAATGCTGTCACCTGAAGTCTGAACTTAACAGGACGTTCTGCTCATAAGGAGGTGATTCAAAGGAACATGTACAGTAAATTACTGAAATACAGTTCAGAACGTGAAAAGATCCCAGTTCCTGATGTCCCCAGATTTGGTTTTTGCTCAGGTTTACTCTCATAGTGTATGTGATCACTACCAGCTGAGCTTATAGCTTGTGTGCATTTACTGGCCCAGCACAGTATTCACTCTGTAAGCTCTGCTCTTGTTCCTGGATTCCTATCCACACTGATAAAATTAATACAGAAGTGCATGCAATAGAAAATCTTTCTAAATGAAAATGTAAATTCTTGTGTTTCTTTATTGCCCTTGCAACAAGGCTGGGAAATCAGACAAATATTTTAAACAGTGTGAAAGTGGCACCCTCATGTTTATTTCTCTTTTTCCAGATTTCATACCATTTGTCAATGTAGCAGCCTATAAAAAGACACAGATCTGCCCTTTTTGACGAAGAGACAATGTTAGAGTCAAACACGTTCCCTCGTCCACACTAAGGAAAAGGGCCAAATTTCGTCTTCTGGCCAACAGAGGGCACCTTTCTTCCTTCCCAGAACGGACCCGTTCAAACGTTTGCGGACCCACTTGGCAAGGCACCCGCGGAAAGTCCTTTTATCACCGGTTTAGATTTCACCATCCCCGCTCATTCTCCTGAATCAGGCTGCAAGAGCATAAGACACAGCCTACCGACCACAGCCCAGACCATACGCCTAACAAGAAGCAAAGATGCAACCACATGGCTAGAAGATTGCTAAAGCACAGGCTGGCTCAGTAAGCAGAGACCTGGCTGTCATCAGTTTTTAAAAGGTCTCTGTTGCAGTATGAGGAGTTTTTTGCTGTGAACAATCCCATGTTTAGCCCTGGAAAACAGTGGGTAAACTCATAAACTTCCTGTACAACCTGAATCAAATTCAAAAGTGAATGAAACATATCTCTGCCCCAGTGGTGTCATGGAGACAAAACGAAGATTCTTACATTCTCATTTGCAACCTACAAATGTTATTGGCAAGTTCTGCACAGCATCCAGGCAAGGTAAGGGAAACAGATCTTATTAACCCAGATGTTAAGTAAAGTAGGGCTAAAACTAAGGCTGGCATTTGATAGAAGGAATAAATCCTGTAGACAACCGACTACAAATGCAAGAAAGGATAACCAAAACCGTCTTCCAGCATCAGTCTTTTGGGAAAATCTAATTAAGGGAATTGTTAACTGTACTTATGTGCCTTGGCACTGTTAACCCTTTTTGGCTCAGACTCCTCTAGAGAGTGACTAAATACCGTAGATCCTTTTGTTGGAGTCACTTGTCACTGTGCATGAAGAGACCACAGTTTGTTGGTAGACAGTTTCACCTATATTGAAGTCTGAGGTTTTTGCTCCGCTTTCAGTTTTTCACCTTCTGTTCCTGGCACAGCTGAGTGTCTGCTTAAAATTTGTTTTCTACCACAGCACTTCTAGGCTTTTCCTCCCACTGCTGCTCACAGCCTTTGGATTCTCATTCCCTAACACACTCCTCTTTCTTGTTAGAAGCCTCTACTGACTAAATGCTCAGCTTCATCATTCTTCCTAACCTAAAGCTGGAGGGAAATATGAAATGTACTTCCTTCCTCTGGGGGGCTCACCACTGCGTTGTGTCCTGCTAAATCATTCATGTCAGGAACTATTTGTCTGTGTGCCTGAGAAAGGCACTTTTCCAGATCAAACACTATGTCTTTTTGGACTAGTACCCTACAAACAGACATGAAAGCAGACAGATGTGATCCTCCCAATTTGTTCTGTTAGCCTGCTCCCTCACCCATTTTCAAGTATGCATGTGAAACATTGTTCTACTCTATCAATAAATTCAGCATCATATTTTCTGGAACAAAGTTAAACCATCTCTCATAAATATATATATATTTATTTTTTTTGCTAAATACCTCTTGCTGGCTTCTTGACTGTCAAGGAATATTTTTCTTCAAGGAAAAAATAAACATATATGTCATGTCTCAGTACTATTCTTAGTGTATGTACACATAAACGAAAGCCTAGTTTAGGAACATAATACACAGCATCATCATTTTCAATAGTTATTTGAAGACATAAAGAC
This sequence comes from Athene noctua, assembly GCF_965140245.1. Lineage (NCBI taxonomy): Eukaryota > Metazoa > Chordata > Aves > Strigiformes > Strigidae > Athene > Athene noctua. The sequence continues at coordinate 67,686,194 of NC_134037.1, read as the reverse complement.
TCCCCAGACTATTTCAAACTCCATGCAGCATATCAACATGATAGACAAAAGAAGAAATCTTGAAATGTCAAGAAAGCATACTTAAGAGATTTTTTTGGGAAAAAAATTAATTATTTCAGTCTCTCACTGAATGATTTGGCCCTGAAAGTATTCCACACACTATTAGAGAAACACCGAGGAGATTCAAAAGACTGTAGCAAAGAATGGAAACAAGAAGTGTCATGCTTCATAAAAGATCAGACATTTGGTTCAAATAGAAATTATTATAGCATCAACTAAGGCAATCCCAAATGTTCAGAAATCATAGAACCAGTTACAAAAGAATAATGATATTTCGACTAGTCATGGAAATCTTTTTAAATGATAATGTATTGCACTTCTTTTTTATTTGTGTGTGGCTTTTGTATCTTTAGGGTACACTCTGCTCACATACTCATACTTCTCTGCAGACTGAAATGAAAACCAGAAAGACTTTATTGATGATGCAGTCACAATGTTATACTTTCATACTTGGAAAAACCGAAGAAAAATGGGAAGAATAAAGTTTCTTGTTTAATCACAGGATTCCATCAGCTGAGACTTTAATCAAGATACCAAAATAAAACTGTAGACAGTAGCAAGCACTTACTAGGTTGAGCTGGCTGTCTTACAAAAAGAGTACAACAAATATACTGACATATGTCTGATTGCCTGCCTGAGAAAGGGACGGATGCAGAGCTGGCCTGTTGGGAGAGGCTTTGTCCATAGATAACAACAACCTTCCAGCACCATACTGGTGCCAGGTCCAGGCAAACACTGTGGCTTCAGCCTGCATCATGCTTGCTAACTCAAAGGATGAGAAGCTGTCTCAGCATGGACACCCAAAAGCACACACAGGTCACTCTCTAGCTCATTTAACGTAGATGTTAAAAATAGCATGATATTCGCATCTTCTCCAAACATCTCATTTGAGAGTAAAATTGTGTTCTTTATCATTAGTCACCACAATCTAAAGCTCATTATTGACCCTAATTCTGGTTTGAATTTGATCTTAGCAATAAACCAGAAAGTGTTTTCACCCTCCTACTACCCCTCTGCAGGGCAGTCAGCCAAAAAGCAAGCTAACCTCATCACCAGAGTTTGATACTGTAATCCTGCCCAGCATTCTGTTTCATGCCATTGTCATACATGCAGGCAGAATAAAGCTCTGTGGAGTGTACCCACACAGATCTTGTTCTGCACTAGGTGGAACTGCATTGAAGCAGTCCAGCCATTCAGAAGTTTCTGCTTTGAATATATTTCCAATATTAATGTCAACCTTGTCACAGCAAGCCTGAAATGCAGAGTGTGGTGAGGAACTGACATTGCTAAAAGTGCATGTGAAGACATTTCATTCAGATTCTGTTCTGTCCACTTCTTTCCCTGATTCAGGTGCTGTCAGGTTTGACAATGCTGACAATGAAGAGGTCGGTGCTGACAGGTAATGACAATGGACTAGAGCAAAAAGAGAAATCTTCCAGGGAGCAGTCTAGTAACATTACACGTTTTGGCTCCATGAACCCAAGTGATTAGAACAAGGGAATAAATAAGCCACGGTGTGAACACTTGTTCCCATATCACAGATTCTGCATGAATGTTCATCACAGAATAAAGAACTGAGCAGCGCACACAGGTTCAAGAATGACTCTGCATTTCCACAAGATGTTAAAGACTTTGCCAGATTGACCATAGGTGGGTTTGTGTCTGTTTTAAGGTAGTCACAAATAATAACGCAGTTTTGCTTTCAGACTGCAAATAGAAAAGAATTCCTCTAGGATTTACTCGTGATAAATGATACCTTGAGGGTAGTTTACTAATTACTGTAGAAATAAAATCAGACACAGCACATTGCTATTGAAGCAGTGAAACAAATATATTTGTTCCTCTATAAATATGGCCTTGGATGTTTTGCCACCAAACTTTTTTGCAGAGCTGCAGAAACATGAAAAGATGAACAATCTGTCAATCTTAAATATATTCACAGTTAGTCTAGCTTGCAAGGAAACTGAGAGGAGGTGATTTCAAGAAGGTGCTTGATACCTACAATTTCTACCTAGTAATTAAGCCATCAGTTTGGTCTTATCAGAAAGCAGCATTAAAAAAATTAAGGAGAAGAGGAAACACTAGGACAGAAGCAAGCATTTAAATCAAAAAGGGGAATAATGATACTGTAGAGCTTCTAATTCTCATTCTTTTCACTAAATACCCTTCCCTTATACAGCCCTCTTTAAAATGAAGAAGTGGCATCCGCTGTCTCTATGAGTATATGCATAATTATAGATAACTGGCTTACAGGTATTTAAGTTCGCATTATTAAACTCATCAGCTGCGAGTTGTTTGTAAGTCTCACTCACTCACAAAGAATTGTCCATTTCTAATAACATTAATTAGTAATCTTTGACCACAACAGGCTTGAATACTTGAGGCTAGCAGCAGACTCTCGACCCTTGCCGTAAGTGACTTAAAGAGCTCAATCTGTGTAGCTTATCAAAAAGATTGAGAGGCGACTTGATTACAGCATGTAAGTACCTTCACAGGGAGAAAATACAAGAGCTCTTTAATCTAACAGAGGCATAACAAAAACTGGGAGCTGAAAACTGAAGTCAAGCAAATTAAGCAGGAAATAAAGCTCACCATTTCTTAACTATAAGGAAGCAAACCACTGGAACAAGCTCCAAAGGAATCAATAGATTCTTGAGCTCCTACTGTCTCAAGAACAACATCAGATGCATTTCAGGAAGTTATGCTTTAGCCAAACACAGTGTGCTTCAGCTGAAACACAGGTTATTGTGCACCGCTACGGGGTATCTGGGGGAATTTAATGACCCATGATATGCAATAGGTCAGACTTCAACATCTATTACAGTGGGAGAGGTAGTATTTTTTTTTAACTATGCCAGATGATGTTGCTGTGAAACAGGCAGACTTTCAAGCACACAAGCCTTCCTTCAGGTTTGACATAAACCAAAGTAGCAACTTATGAGACTAAAAGTTGAAAAAAATTGTTTCAAGTTTGACTGTTGTTTACCTATGTTCCATATCCTGGGTTAAAATGGCAAGGGGGAAAAGCAATGGATACTCACATGGAGCAGGGTGCTTCCTCTCGTACTTTTTTAAATGAGGGCTAGTGATAAAGGAATAGACTAGAACCTGCTTTTTAACAACAAAACACTAACAGAACAACTGCTGCCTCTTCTGTTGCTGATCCCAGGTGTTTTGTTAGCTTTGTTAAAATCTGTAACAGGAACAGGGAAGTGTCTAAGCCTATTCAGTCCTTTCTTTGTATTTTGAGAGCAAGGAAACTCTGAAAGCTTTCTGATGAGAAATGCAGCACAAGCTCAACAGCTCTCTCCTACTGTTCAATTAGATCTTGTCATGGCAGAAGGAGGCCATATTTAAAGCAGTATCAAAGGCTCCATTACCCATTATTAGTCTCTCAAACTGTTTGGTTGTCTTCCTGTACAACAGTTCATTGATTATAAACTAGTGGTCGGACAAATCCTCAGCAGGAGATTCATAAGCATTATTCCATTACATCAGTGAAACTATGTTGATGTAGGACAGCTGAGAAAGTCCAGAAGTTTTGCCCCAATTATTGTCAGACAGGATTTTCCCATCGTCCCATCTGTTGGGTTTTCACTTTAAAGCTCTGTGTGTAGTATGGCAATAATAAGGAAAAAGTATTTCAGTCACTTTTGCTATGACACTAACAATAAATGGACAAAATCCACTTATAAGCAAATCAAACTTTCAAACTGTATTTATTTAAGCAAGGGAATTAAGAATAACTATTCTGTGGCAAATGCCAAAGAGGGTGCTATCTCACCTGGAGATTTTCAACAGCAAAATTTCACTGCCTTCAACACACCTATAGCATAAATGAGGTACCACATAGTCTTGTCTCACGATCTTGAGATGTTCACTCAACCTGCCTGTTATTTAACCTGGTAATTATTGATTGTCAAGTGAAGTAAACTGTTTGCTGGAGCAACATCAGTGAGTTTGCTGTACTCACCTAATTAACTAGTCTCTCTTAAGATGTGTAACTTAAGTAACCCTCTTAGTAACAGTGTTCCTAGAGGTCCCTAAGCAGAACCTGAAAGTTTTTAGCCTGACTTTTCTAACCAACCTTCTACAGAATTCCACTGATAACTAGCAAACAAAATTTGGTAAAAGCGCCTAAGTCATCAAACACAGAATGACAGACAAGAGTTAGGCACTTACACTGCTGAACGTCAGCATGGTACAGGCAAACTTTCGCCTTACCATCACTCATCCACATTTGTCTCTTTGCTGTTATCTTGTGCCCCATATTATGGTCAGCAAAAGAGGATAATTTTACAGAATGTTTCTACAGACAAAGGATTAACAGAAGCATAGTGAACTTCAGCTCCCCTTGATCCCAGCATGAACTGTTCAGTTAATAGCAGCAGTGCAATTAAAGCACATTTTATGAATTGAAAGAGTGTACCAACCCATAGCTGTTCTTCAGCCAGTGATCAGTACAGCTACTGATAGCTCAGAATTGAATTGGGATAACAATGTAATAGTAACTGAGTAACAATAAGTTACTGTGAAAGCAACTGTGACTTACTGTAATAGCAGCTCATAACAGTAGGTACTTACAGACAGTGGCTTTGATTTAGCAAAGATGTTTAATTATACCTTAAAATACTTGCTTAACAGACTGCTACAGCATATTGTAGCAGGGATGGTTTATAAAAAAGGCCAGTACTAGATGTATTTTAACCAGTAAATAAAGGTAGGAGAAAGCTCCATCAGTTTGCAAAAGGGAGGAGAAAGCTCCACCATCTTCTGTGGTCTTTTCATAAGATTTTTGTACTTAGACCACAATTCTGTCAGCAGGTAATCTCACCTTGACACTTAGAAATCACCCTTAAATAGAGACTACAAATTTTAGTAGCAGCAGTGGCAATTCAGTATAGCAACTAAGTGAGTAAAAGTTATTATCCTCACGGAAGCAGAGAAGAAATCTTAGTGGTCAAACTTATTCAATAAAAATGATGGCTAGATGACTAAAAAGGAGAACTTTCATAGGAATTCATGTCCACCTGAGAGGAAATGTACTGGGTCTGGATAGGATGGAGTTAATTTTCTTCATAGGAGCTTTTATGGTGGATTTGTGAATAAAAAGTTGCCACTGGTGTTCTGGCTATTGCTGAACAGTGCTTGAACAGCATCAAGGCTTTCTCTTTCTCCCACTCTGGTCCCTCCAGCAAGTAGACTGGGGGTGCACAGAGGCTGGCAGGGTACACAGCAGAACCCAGCTGACCAAAGTGATATCCCATACCCTATGACATTGTGGTCAGCAATGAAAGCTCAGGGAAAGAAGGCAGAAGGGGGTGGCAGTAGCATTCAAGTTATGGCATTTGTCTTCCCCAGAAACTGCTAGATGTGCTGGGGCCCTGCTTTGCTGGAAATGGCTGGAACTTGCCAACTGAAGGCAAGTAGTGAATTCATTTCTTCTTTTGGTTTGCTTGCATATGCAGGGTTTTTTCACTTATTAAACTGTCTTTACCTTGATTCATGAGAAAGGTTTCCACTTCTGCTGTTCTGATGCTCTCCCCATCCCATGTGGGAAGAGTGAGTGAAAGGCTGGTGGATACTTAGTTGCTAACTGGGGTCAACCACCCACAAAAAGGACAAAAGGCCAAATACAGAAATCATGGGCATAGAAAAGGAAGATGGTGAGAGTGACTGACAGAAGAGAATTCCAGACTGTCCAGTTCTTGCATTCACTGAATCCCATTCTACCTGAGCCAGAGAGGGACTAACTCCAGGGTGGAAGACAAAACCCAGCACATTTCTTTTCACATGCCAGGAACAAAGAGGGCAAACAAGGCATTCAGGTGATGCTAAAAGCATTTCAGCTACCAGATGGAGGCTTAAAATCCAAACTTAAAATGCCATCAAAAGCAGAATATTTGATTGTATCTAACCTGAGGAAAGCATAAGAAGTGTGACTGAAGAAGAAACTAGCTGAGCTGAATGGTCAGTTAAGTGTGCACCTTGTAGAGGCATTCACCCCACTTATTCCTTCAGGAAGAGAAAGATAGAAACATACACATCAACTACATAACTATTTTTAAAAAACAAACAAACAAACAAAACCAAACAAAAACCCCAAACAGCTTAAAGCAAATCTTACTGTCTGAATAGAAAGAATTTAAACCAATTCCTTTGCACTTTAAGCTCCTGTGACTTTGCTGAGAAGTTTGTACTGCATTCCCAAGCCTTCATCTGCCAGGCTCACAGGACAGGCAGAGATAGTTTCCCTTGGTTTTGCACCACTTCTCAGGAGCTGCAAACATTTTGAGAAGGGCAGAATCACCAGTAAGGACAATTTAAAAAAAAAAAAAAAAAAAATGCTAATAAGCTTTGTATGACAATGTTATTCACCAGCTCCCAGGAGATGTGTTGGATGTTGCAGGAGTTACGTTACGAATTCCCAAGTCTTTCAGTAGTTTGGGATGCACTAGATATGGCTACGAGAAGTTGTCCCTTGCCACACACAAAGCAAGGTGGCAATTAGAAATGTACAGCAGCATTCCTGATGTCATCCCTTTATTCCTCCTGGAACATAAAGGCTCTAGGGTTCTGCAGTACAGGGATTTTTAGATAGAAAAATGAGCAGCAGACCTTTCTTTGGGACTGCTCAAAACAGAGTTAAGCATAATTTTCATAGCCTAAATCACATCTTTATTCTGGTACCCACTGCTCTCCAGAGAAAATTAGAAACTAGGTTACACAGGAGAAACTGTTTGCCATTCTGTCTTATCTCTCTAAAAATAATAAATTTGCTCACCTTCAACCTCATATTACTTCCTGCACTTACAATATATTCCATGTCTCAGGCCCACATGTGACAGAAAGTAGGAAAGTTTTGCTGAAGATTTAGCTGTCCACTTTATGTTTATTCACAAAGAGAAAATACTAGCCTTTTTTCCTTCCTAAAGTACCACAGATTAAATGGAAGTAACTAGTCACAGACTTGCCTAGGTTTTGTTAATAACTGCTTCACCTCTGTATAGTTCAGTGCCCAGCCTACCTTGTTTTTATATTAACTATTGCATCACTTCAGAAGATCACTTGTGATAACAGGACCACAACATATAGTATTCAGGAAGTAATATAGAAGTAAAAGTATTTGCCAACCAGCTGTGAGAGCAGACACTTTGTTCTAAAGAGATGGGGATTAACAATGGCCAAATTGATTAGAAATACATGAATACAATCCTCTCAAAAGTGACATTTAAAAAAAAAAAATCGTAGAAATACACCTGTCAATGAAACTTGTCTGAGATGAAATTTCTGCTTAAGATGACACAGTGTAGAGCATTCACCTGTGTGCGAGAGTCCTTACTTCAAATCCATGTGACTTAATGCAGGAATGTAATTCTAGGTTTTGCAGTTCCCAAGCAAGTGTCAAGCTGATAAGATACAGACCCCATATTTTATAAGCACTACAACTAAAGGTTTTGAGCCTGTATAAAGAAAATATCAGACTATGGATGAAAAGAGGAGTATACACAGGCACAATTCAAGTATCAAAACAGGAGCACAGTTCACCCCACTTTAAATCAGACATTGAAAAAAGACCAGATTCTTACTTTTCCCCAGTGACTGTAAAGAGAGCCTTAGGTCACTAGTTCATACACAGTATGTGCTATGGAAAAGTAAATGCAGGTGGCATCTTCCCACCCTTTAGCTTTACAGTCTGTCACTTAGATCCAGATGAATCTAACCAGATATTAGAGTCTGAGATTAGTCCTGCATGTGGGTTTGTTGGTTAGTTTTGGTTTGGGGTTTGGTTTTTTTTTTGAAGGGGGGGGAGGGTTGAGTTTGAAAAATTAATGTCTCAGATTTACTTAACATAGGAACAAAAAGAAATATACAATCTTGATAACTTGAGGAGGCAAGAAATCAGCTGTTATATTTCAGTCAGCCTTGCTGAAGCTGAGCAAAGGCTACTGAAGAAATCTGCAGGATTTGAATTAATATTCATTATACAACTGCAGTAAGTGTACACAGGTGCCAGAGACCTGATGACTGAGGAGACAAGCTAGCGATGCCTAAAGCATTTTCAGGTGGCAGAATCCCTCAAAATCAGGTCTAGCTGCAGGCAGGGAAGATGAGGAACCTGTCCCATTTTTCTCAGTTACAGAGAAGGAAATACAGCTTTTGCAACCTCGTATACGTGTGTCATCCGGATCCTCAGACAGTCCAGACTACCAGACTGATAATGAACTCCTGGTGAATCCAAGCAGAATATTTTCAGACAAGACAATAAAAATATTTTAAGTCAGTTGGTGCTAACTTTCTTCCAGAAACACAAAAATACCTCTTATTCTTACCTGCATTGTGTCTTTGGGAACACAACACAGAGCAGACAATAATTAATTTCTTAATATAAAATTTTCAAAGATCTAAAGTGTCTGAAATAGTTTAAAACTTGCACAAGGACACTTTGAACGTATGAGCATCTTTTGTATTATGTAATTTCAGGTATGATGGTAAGATCTTCATACTGAGCTGGTGCATTGCCTGCACGTCACTGGTATCTAAGAGTGGTGTTAGTGCGGGGATGTTTTCCAGAGCTCACACACCATACCCAAAGACAGGGGGAGTTTGCAGAGGGTATGTGTTTTTATTCTTTTATCTGATGGAAGAGTAGTTTTGACCACAGCTTCTTCAAATCAATTCATCAGTTTCTAAACTAGATTAATAATATATTTCCTGTATGATTAATTTATTTTTGTAATATTTAACTAGAAGAGAAAAAAAAAATGTCTTTTTGGCATCTCACACTCACAGATTTCCTGGAACAAGGGGAAATTATTAAGATGAAAATGCCATGTTTAATATATTCCAAAGATAGTCTGCAGTCGCTTACTATTTTAAGAGATGCATTCCAAAGATAAGCCTTTATATTTTTGATGAGCAATAGAAAGTTTCAAGTAATTATTATTTTCATGGCCTTCCACTTTTGGGGCTCATGTACCCTAGGAGATTAGGAGAGTGTCCCTGATCTAATTATCTCATTTTATAAAATCTGTCATTCTTTCAAGACTTCAGTCATCTTTCTCCAATTAAGAGTTTCAATAAGATTTGTTTACATCATCTGATCAAAAAAGAGAAGTATTCTATAATTCCAAATTTCACTTAACTACAGCAGTCTTGCAGAAATATTGAAATAGAAAAAAGACTAAGCCATATTTTTAAAGAAAAAACAAAACAAAACAAACCCAAGATCAGGAAGTCCTACACAATTTTTACAGGTGTACTGAAGGAAAAAAACATATCTATTACTTTAGATCAGATTTATTTCTGAGGGCATATCTGAGTATGTAAATCAGAGAAGATTGGATCAGGAACTAGAATTCTTTCTAGAAACACACAGCTCTATCATTAGAATAAATCTTTCCTAAATAGTGAACTTCTAATATTAGGCTTCCTCCAAACTTCAAAGTTTAATTCCTTGCCTTATGTAAGGAAGCTAATATACTCTCAAGTAGATCTATAATTTCCTAGAATTGATTGACAAAAGGACTTTTTTTTTTTTTTTTCAAAATAAAATAAATATGGTGGCTGTTGGACTTCAAACAGTATAAAGAAATTTTGTAATCTTTGCATTGCTGTAGATCATCAATATTAGTAGTCACACAATGCCTTTCAACTCTGGAAAGTAATATGCCATTTTCTGAACATATTGAAACATCAGTCAATATAACACATTTAAAAATCTGTAGTGCTTGTCCCTCTGGGACAATAGTGGACCTAGTTTTTCAGCTCTACAAAGGCTGGAAGATCTGAATGCCATGCATGCAAGTAAGCCACTAGCAGAAAGAATCAAGCATACAATTTCTGTGTGGTTTTAAGCCTTTACAATTTAAGAGGAAATATCTGTATTGCCTAGCTGCCAATACACATCACCAGTCTGAGTGGAAACACAGCTTACACTTATAGAAGTGTGAGCTTACACACATCTTACAGAATTTCCATTCCTTTTTTATTCAAATAGAGACAAATATTGGGTATATGAAGATGTTTAAAGCAAAAGTAAGATAAACAGGTAATGTAAGTAATTGTGTATGTTCCAAGATGTTTACAAGGAATAGTATGTATCTCCAGCAAACAGAAGATAGCGGTGCTCTCTCTCCTGGTTAGGAAGACTGAAAAACTTGACAGTTCAGAACACATACATTGCAAGCCATTGCATTTCAGTTATGCTGCACATGTATGAGTAGTGGTGGATTGCAATCTTAGACCTTAAGGAACAATGAAACCATTGGTGGTGGACTCTTGTAGAGTGGAGAAAATACATGTCTACAAAAGTATAGAAATAAGAAAGAAACTAAAGTAGAAGTGTGAAGTCTGGAAACACAAACACACAAAATCTTGGAAAGAAGGGAGAGAGAGAAGATGGTAGAGTGCTTTAATGATCCCAGAGAAACTTGTCAATGCAGGAATGATGTGATTCTACTGATAAATGCTGCTGACCTTCATGGAGTAGGTTTGCACTTTCTTGATGGTTGTTGAAGAATCATTTACTGTAGTGTAAGTTATGGATGTCATTGTGTTGGTGCTACACGAGGTGAGACACACATGTACTATGAAAGAGCTTACTCACACACTGATTTGAAAAGTCAATAAAATTAACAAATAAACAACATATTTTCAGCTGGCCAGTGTTAAAATGCTTAGAACTATGTTGAGAGGTAACTAACATACAGGAAGAAATGTACTTGTGAGTTTTATTAGCTCATTTTCTAGAGACAAGGAATCCCCAGAAGACAAGTCAGCCTATCAGAATAAACAGACAGCAAATGCCAGAAAAATGGGCACCATGCAAATATATATTACATTATGCAGACTTTCCCCAACAGGGAAACAGCCAACAGCATCTCCTTTCAGAAGTGGGCTTCCCAGAGCCCACATCCACTAACTTGCAGAACATTCTGATCCCAGAAAATTAAGAGTAACTGGGGATGAAAATGAATGATACAGTTTGCCCCTCACCTTTCCCCCATTAATGTCTCTCAGCCCTTTTTTGGCAGATAGTCTGAAGTGTGGATTTTTCAGTTTATTTGGAGCATACATGTATATTTTTTCCCTAAACAATATAGGATAGGATATTTTCTTGCTTACTAGTCAGATCTGACAGTTTCTGTCATTTCTTTTTCCTCACTGAATTTATCTGCCTTCTTATCCCTCCACCTCACAGATGTATCCAAGCTGAAGTCAAGCCAGCTTTCATGTTTATTCCCAAGGGGTTGTCTTCTTCATTTTACTGTAATTCAGATTAGTCTGGTCTGTCTTGTTTCCCTCTCCAGAACCATCTCTATATTGCACAGAATGGTTGAAAGGGGGTGGAATGTAAAAAACAAGATCTATAACCTGTCCCTCTTCTCCACCACATGATTAGTTTTCCTAGTTTGTTGGATTAATAAGGGAATTTAATGACAAAATTCTTGTTAAACTAAATTGCATTAAAACAACCGCTACCCTCTTAGAAAGTTATGGATTTAAACTAGACAACATTAAATTCAAATTGCTGACAGAGTTGTGGGTTTTGTGCTAGATCATGCTAGCACAGTCTGTATTTTCTCCATGCCTTCTAACAAGAGATAGCTATTTTTCTTGTGGAAGAAAAAGTGTTTTGATAGAAGGTGAATCAGTTAAAAATACGGTTCCTTAAACAAAGCAGTAAATAAAAACTGTACACTTGCTCTCTGAGGTTTTTATTTTTTCACACATTTCCAGTTGAATAAGAGTGGGGAATGTAAATATTGCCTGCTGTGTTCTTTCTCCAGATATAGATATCCGCAAGTTCAGATACTGGAAGAGATGTCATGTGGCCATTCCAGCTCATGTCATTATACTATAAATAGATATCCACAGGCATAGGAAGGAACCTTGTTGTGCTGCTGTTCACAATGATGACTGACTGTACTAATGTTTTCCCTTTTGGTAATATAATCTTAGTTAATGACTGCTTCCCTCAGTACTCTATTTTTGGAAAGGATATTTAATTATATGCCTGGTTTATCATTTCTTATATTAATTACATCTAGAGGTCATGTGTTAGCACTTTTAATATTTAATGTTTTGAAAATAAATTAAAATACATAATTTCAGGATAACTAATTTCCAGACATTACAAAAGGCTTACAGAAACAATTATACTCTATACTGTAAGTCTAGATGACTCAAATGATGGCTAAATGGAGGCTGGGTCTTTCCTTTTTAGGATAACTGTTCAAATCCATTCGGTTTACTAGAGACAGAAAGTCAGTATCAAATATGGGTGGTTTAGTCATTTGCTGGAACAATGAAACTGATTTAGAATGGGATTTTCAAGGCATCCCAGAAGTACCTAATCTCTTTAGGTACCTTTGAAAATCCTAGTCTCGGCTCTTTCTCACTTCCTAAAGTTATTCACAAAGTGTAGAATCCTCACTTCATTGAAATCAATTGGAATTCTGCCCTTGACTTCATCAGGGACAGAATTCAAACAATTCAGGCCAAGTCTTACTTTGTTAATTTCTTTTTTACAACAGCCAGTTTCCAAGGAGGTGACTGACTGTGTTTGAAGTGCTGTTTCCAGACTCTTCAGGAATTTTTTATGTCATTCCAACTTATGTATTATTACTTACTTTGCAAATATGGGAATGTTGGGAGGCAATCTTAGCAAGAAAAGGCGGAAATCAAGAGAATTATCTGAGTATGAATAAGGCTGCTTGGATACATCCATTTGTTGAAAGACATTCTCCAAACTAATTGTAATTCTGTGATAGATTTTAGAAATTCCAGCAGTGTTCAGGATCTTAAATTCTGTCAATGCCTCTAATGAAAGTTACAGTCCAATAAGATTTGTAATTAAGCTAGTTAGAAAAGATAGGTGAAAGCTGAACATCATCACTCCTTTTTAGAGATAGAGAGCTAAGGCACAAATATCTGAAATGGCTTTTCATGCAACATATAAGAAAGCAACCAGTCCAAGAGCTGCACTAGGTCTTCAAAATTGTCATCAAGTATAACCATTTAGCCTATCTGTCTATAGTCATATTTTCATTCAAATACTTGCATGATAAAATATTATTAAAATATAATACGTCTGAGCACAAGAAGAACATCAAAATAAGTCCTTCTCAGAGTTTAAACAAATTATTTTTGATTCTGTTGTAATTAATCTCTCCTGAGCACAGAAAGCTCAGCAGGATCCTGCTAATGACACCAAACTGGGTGGGGAGCTGAACATGTCAGAAGGGACAACCATCTTACAGAGACAACTGGACAGGCTGGAAGAGTGGCTACCAAGAACAGTATGAAATTTAACAAAGTGCAAAGTCCTGCACCTGAGTCAGAATAACTGAAGAGCCCAGTACAGGCTAGGATCTATGTGACTAGACAACAGCCTTGCTGAAACGGACCTGGGTATCCTGGTGGACAACAAGCTGAACATGAGTCAGCAGTGTGCTGCTGCAGCAACAAAGGCAAATCAGATCCTGGGTTTCATCTGCAGGGACATTACAAGCAGAGGTAGAGATCTGATTATCCCAGTCTACTCAGTGCCTGTTAGCCCACACCTGGAACATCATGTCCATTTCTGGTCCCCACAATTCAAGAAAGACACAGACGTTCAAAGGGCTGGAAAATATGCCCTATGAGGAAACGCTGGAGGAGTTACATCTTTTCTCCCTGAAGAATTTAAAGCTCAGGGAGGATCTCATCACAGTAGTCCAGTACTTAAAGGGCAGCTTCAAAGTCTCACTCTTCATAAGGAGTCACATAAAGACAAGGGAGTGAGTTGGGAGTGGTTTCACCTTGACATAAGAAAGAATACAGTAAGAATAACCATTCACTGGGATCAACCTCCCCAGGGACGTGGTAGAGTCCCCAGTGGTGAATGTTTTCAAGATATGATTGGACAGGCTGCTAGATAACCTCATCTAGGCTGCCTTTCCCCACAAAAGCTTAGACCAGATAATTTTTTGAGGTCCCTTCCAACCTGGGATATTGTATGATTGTATGATGTTAGTGAATCACAGTTATCAGGAACTGGTAGTATTGAGATAATTGTCAAGGATTCTAATATTTATTTAACCGAATATAATGCAATATTTAAAGATTATAAGACGAAAAGCAACTTCTTCAGTATGTCCCAGCTCTTCTGATTTGCACTTAGATAATTTAAAAGTGTTATTTATCATCCCCCCAGCCTCTTCACACTTACTCACCCATTTGTAATGCTTTTAGGAGATGCGCTGGCAAACTGTTATTCTTCTGGCCTTGCATGAGATGATCATATCCCCAAACCCCCATATTTTGTTCTGTTCTTGGCAATGGCAAGCAATTTCACTCCAGCCACTTGCAACCCACTCACTTCTCTGCAGGGCACGATTATATTTTCTGCTCATCCCTGCTGGAACACGGAAACAAGGAAACAACTGTAAAGCCAAAAAAAAATAGATTATTTGATTCAGGCAGAAAGAAGTTCTCCAGAAACATCTAGCCAGCTCCCTTCCCTATGCTGGTGTATCTATCCAAGCATTATACAAGCAGTGTTTTCCAGTCCTTGAACTTTTGGGATAAGGACCAAAATGGACTGCTTATTCCGTGACAGCAAGCAGTGAATGCCCAACTGCTAAAGCAACAAACTAGACAAATGCTTTGACATATAAAAAGATTGTGTGTAGGGGAATATGAAAGGATAGAGTAAGAGCACAGGTGAGAAGATAATTGCAGGTTCTCTACTGAGGCCTCTAAGGGCAAAATGAAGATTTCTGCAAAGACAAACCCTGTCTTGAGGGAACCTTCATTTTCCTTTCTGGGACAGAAAGTGGTTCAGTTACCAGAATAGATCTCAGACACTGGGAACTATTTTGCTGGAATTATTTGCGGCCCAGAAAGGTGACCAGAATCAGACTTTTACATCCATCTCCCACAACAAATCCAGGTGAATTAGCACTGTTGAGAGGGAAAACATTTACTGATATAAACCAACTAGGACCACAGTATGTGACAGGAGCTGATTATACAGTTTTTCCTGCTAGCCTGACAACTTCACACACTTCTCAGATTGAAATGCTAGTTTGAAAACACCTGTGTACAAAGAATGGACCACAGCAGTGATTTGTCAGAGGTAGTCAATATAAGATAAGGAGAAATCCACTCCGACTTCTTGCATCATGGCAACAAGATTGTCAAATTTCCAGTGAGGAGCAAGTCATCCAGTTTCTGGATTAAATCAAATCTAATGAATGCAAGCCTTTTGTCTTTGGCAGACTGAGGAACTTTGATGTGCTTGCAGTGACTGATTTTTATTTCACACTCAAAATAGTAAAGAGCTAGTTCTTTGGAGTTGCTGGGTTTGTTCTGCAGCTCTCTACAATGAAAACTATTTCTTGAAATAATTTTTCTGCCTTTAGGAGTACTTTATGTAAGTATCCCTACATGGAAAGAAAGTTCTGAACTCTGCTACCTGTGAATCATCCACCAGGCAAGGGTGAACATCTTCATTTAGCATGATGTGTTGTCCAAGCCCATGCCGTGACAGTACCTTGACTACGTTGATCTTTGGTGTACTGAGTGCCAGATATATTCATGGCTCATGAACTAACTACTCAGCATGTACTGTAGAAATGCAAAGGGAAAAATGAATCCAGGAAAGTGTTACCTGGAAGCAATAAGTAAGATCTGGTCTGAAAACTTTAAGATAATACAGAAAACTGTTTTAATTCTGGATGTAGAGTCAGAGGGAAATACTGCTGACACCATGTGGCCTTTAACACTCAAATTCTATGAATAAATCATTGTGTTAAATTCCTACTTCATTAAATCAGCTGTTTAGCTCTGTTGTGTTCTGCTACTGCAGCTCTGATCTGCATTTACAGTGTTGCCTGTAATACCTTGTAAGGCAGACAAAATGCCTGAACTATAAGGTATAATGTAATGCAAAAGTCGGGCCAGCCACATTCTTGTCTAGTAAAGTACATTTTTACATTCTTTACTGAATACTTGTTGAGCAGGATATTTTTTTAATGTAGTGTTGGAGTTGCAAGGAGCAATCAACTTTCCCAGAAATTCAGAACGGTCAAAATATCTCTGGAGCTTCACAAGAAAAATTTCCATGTCAGCACCATTAACCATATAAGCATGGAAAAAAGTCTAAGAATAGGGATATAACTTTGAAACAGAAAGTTGCTGTTGAAAGGCCTTAGATTGACATCACTGGAGATTTTGATGGATGATTAAGACAAACACCATCTGGACAAGCAACAGCAAAGTGCCCCCAATATGCTATTGTCTATCAGCCCTGGCCCTTAAACACCAGCTGTAAGTGACTGTCAAGATAGGATGGCTTCTGTCACAGGCCCATTTATTCCCCTTTAAAAGGACAGGAGGCCTAGCAGTGACTAGGTTCTTCAGAAAAAAATGTTAAAAGAGCTGATCTTTTCTCAAAGTTTTCCTTTAATTGTGTCTCCTGATTCCTGCAATGAACTTGGTTATCTAAGCAGCTGGGATATTGTGTGTACTGCTTATTATACTGATCACTAACATTTCAGTCCTTATTGTGGAGATCCATGTTTTGTATCTCATGTTACACTTCAAATTTAAATATAGCAGGGTATTTTTGTCTGTTCTTGCAGTGCATGGCAAAACAGTGAAGCATCAGTGTGCAGAAAGTGAACAAGAGCACATGAATAACATCATTTTATACAAACTACCAAAACACTGTCCATTGCACTGTTCATATAAATACTCCAAAAAGTGATGACAGGAACAGTTCTGTTCTCTCCTAAATATTGATCTCTCTGTGTTTGCAGAATTTTGCCTAAAGACTTTTGTTTATGATAGAGTGCTGGGAGACAAAAGACAGTTTGAAGACTGTGACACAGAGGGGAAGAAGAATAAACTTTCCAGTGGGTCTCCCTAAAACATTCATTATATGTACTTCTATCGCTGTGGAAAGGAAACAATTCAGTGACCCAGATGACCCCACCAGTACTTTGTCACTGCTTCCAAAATTTAGAGTCATTACATATGAAGGTCTCTGTTCACTCAGGAATGCCCTTTGGACACCAATGTCAAAATTAAAAGGACAGCAGGAGTTACTTTTTTTACCTTTTTTTCTATTTCATTGTCCTTCTAGTTATTGCTAAATCACAATTGTCAGGCTGATTTTTATTCATGGAGCTCATCTAGACCATCCTCTTGTCTCTGAAATACAGCATTTTTTTTCATTAGTTATTTCCTAAAATATCTTCAACTTTTTTCTCAGTCAAGTGATACAAATAGAATACAGTGCAAAAAAGAAACATACTTATTAGAAGTTTTTTGAGAGGTGCTGCCTCTTTCTTTGGTTGTTAAAGAGCATTTTTGTTTGCTTGCAAAAGCAAAGGAATACATTTCCTAGTCTCTTGACACTACTCTGCAAGTGTATGCGCCTGATATGAATTCTGTCACAAGCCAGTGGGAAAAATTTTTGTTGGTTCCCATTGTGGAAAGATTGGCAGCACATCAGTGTTTATATCCCATTATGGGTCTCTTGAGCTGCTTATCTTTCTCAAGTGCCAGCACTCATTTTAGGCAAATCCTACATCCTGCCACAAACCTACTGCCTAACTTGGGTCAAGTCACTTGGGGCCACGTTTAGGCACAGTGTGGCAATGTTGAGTACAATGGTCATGCTATGTGGTTATGTTTAATCTGTATCCTCTCTGTGACGACTGCTACTGGGGTACCGAGGTGCAAAGTGATATAAGTGGGATTTGCCTTTCTCTGCCCCCTTCTCATGATAATAGAAATGGTATCAGAAGCCAAGAAGAAAGATAAAGGAAAGTGAAAAGAACAGAAAAATAAATAATAAGTAAATAGATTTTGGAGACACAGAAATACATCCAAGACATTTCAGAAGTGAGGATGAAGAAAGAAAATGGAGCAGAAAGAAAAATTGTAGAAGCAAGTAGCAGAGAGGAAGCACTGAAGAATTATAATGCTTACAGCATTCTTCATTGTGGATATCTATTAAAGATGAATCTGTTTATCTGTTTTATCTCAAAACCATTTTGTCAGATACCATCAAGGTGTCTATTTATGCCACATCTGTAATCCCATGCCTCAGGCTGGGCTTTAGCCCAGCCATATTCTGAACCCACTATTTTATCCAAATTAAAACACAGGATATATGTCCTCATGGCTAGCTATCATGACAACTGTAAGTATGAAGAGTCTTTTCATTTTCACCTGAAGACAAACAAATTGAATCCTACATGATCATACTTTCTTTGTTTGAAGTGAAACAGATCAACAGAATTACTTGCACGGTTGATACTAGTTTTAGAGGTAGGTCAACAACAGCTCTCTACACTCATCTTTCATGGTCTGTTCACACAGCATGAGTATCTGAGCTCCCTCTGACCATGTCCCCTTGGCCATTCTGGAAGGTGACTGAGGAGACGATAATGAAAGATCCACAAATATTAGTCAGATTTTGTATTTAAAGTCAGTGAGCAGTAAGCTCAGGGACATTCACCAGACTTTGCCTCATACCAAGGATAAATACTCAATGAAGAAACAGTTACTGATACCAAGAATCATGTTTTGTGAACCTCCAACAGCAGCTTACAGATCCTCAGCATAAAAGAAAAAAATGTACAGAGATTTAAGGTGGTAATTTAGTATGGATTTCCTCATTATGAAAATGTCCTTGCTGTCATAAAACTGCATCATATCTTGAACATTCCTTCCATTTAGTTCATTTTTATTGTATTAATAAAATTATGACTTTCTAAAGTGAAATCAGATTTTATAACTCCCACACAGAGATGAATAAACTGAATGCCAGCATGTTAAAAGTGTTATAATTTGCATTCGTATAGTGTCTTTTATCAAAGAATCTCAAAATATTTTTAAAATGGCTATTATTCAGTTTTTCAGATGAGAAAACAAAAAAAGGGATACAATCACAAAGATTAACACTTTTCAACTTGGATATAAATATTAGATAAGAAAAACATGGCCCAGCATTCAGAATATCTGAATACCTACAGCTGTTAGTACTTCTGAAAATCAGGCCATAACTGGCTTTCAGGTCAACAAAGATATTGACTAAAATTAACTACTTTTTATTTAAACTAGTTGTTATTAAAGATTTTAATTGCTTAGGATTACAGCTGGTTGAAAAAACAAAATTATTTTCAGGCACTATTTTGAAGTCTCAGGTTTGAGAGGATTTGAAATATTCCTAAGTGTTTGAAGGAAATAGATTTTTATTTCACTTCTCTATTTATTAAGCAATAGTTTACAAGTTAATGATTAATATTATTTCTCATTTAGCTTTCAGATAAACCAAACGAATTATTAGGATTATTAGGAGGGGTATTTTTAAAATTATAAATAATTCAGAGCTTTCCCCCTCCCTCATTATCTCCAATTACATGCTGACCAGAGACGAGTCAATCTACTTTCCCACAGTAACTCTTCAGGCAAGACAAAGCATGGTCCGTTGGCAGCTTCCAGGCATTTCTATAAAATGTCATTGATATTTAAAATTGCATACCTAGCTGTGCTCAGAAATTCTGCAGCGGTTCTTGAAATTTAGGCTCGAGCAGAGAATGTCACCCATTCTGCTCAGGTCCTCAGGAAAAGCCAAAAGGTCTGGAAGCCTTGCAAACATCTTACCAGCAAGCCAATGATTGAACAGGTTGGGGAAGGGATGGAGGAAAGAGCCTACTCTCCACTCCAAGAGCAGGCGCTGGAGCACGACATCTACTCTCACCCAGGAGAAGGTGGGATGCCCTTTTATCAGGCTGACATAGCTCTCCAGCTTTCCTTTCTGTTCAAGTTCAAGGTGGAGGAGGAAAAGATGACTTTAACCTTACAAAACATCTCCAAGTCTGTGAGGTTTTGAACAATCTAGAGATGCACAGGTTCAAACGAACATAAGCCTTGGTCTTATTTCCTGGCCAAAGTGTCTAAAAAATGGGAATACTGAGCAAAATACATAGAGCAGCATTGCTGGCATCTTTTTTCAGAAAAGGCTACCCAGCAATATTCAGTGTTTTGTCACATGAAAAACCTATGCAGATGTGGGCAACTCATTTCTGTTCATTCCTCTTGTGGTTTAACACCACTAGGCAGCTCAGCCCCACGCATCTGCTCACTGACTCCCCACAGTGGGATGGGGGAGACAGTTGGAAGGCTGAAAGTGAGAAAACTCATAGGTTGAGGTAAAGACTCAACTTTTAGTAGGCAAAGCAAAAGCTGCTCATTCAAGCAAAGCAATTTACTCACCACTTCCCTTCAGCAGGCAGCTGTTCACCCATTTCCAGGGGTCCATCATGTGGAACAGTTACTTGGGAAGACAAACAGGAAAATTCTGAACATCCCCCCTTCCTCCTCCTTTCCCCAGATTTTATTGCTGAGCACAACATTACATGCTCTGGGAATATCCCTTTGGTCAGTTGGGGTCAGCTATCCCAGCTGTGTCCCCTTCCCAAGTTCTTGTGCACCACAAGCCTGCTCACTGGCAGGGCAGTGTGAGAAGCAGAAAACGCCTTGAGGCTATGTAAGCTCTGCTCTGCAATAGCTAAAATAAGGGGTTGTTTTCACCACTCTTTTGGTCAGAAATCAAAAACATATCACCATACAAGCTTCTATGAAGATCTCCGTCCCAGCCAAATCTAGTACAATTCCCCACACAAACAGATAGAAGCTATGCCTCTCAGGCCACCTACCTCTGCATTTGCCTTCATAGGGAATCTTGGTCCATCCTTTAGGAACCCTCATGCTACTTTCTCTCTCTCTAGCTGCAGAAAAAAAACCCCTTACATTTCAAGTACATCTTCACTCAAGTTAGTGTGATTATCTTTCTACTCAAAATCCCAGCTTAACCTTCCATATCTTTTAGCTCTTGTTTACTCACCATCGATTTCTATTGCCATAATTCTTTATCATAGTCTACTTGGCAAACTACGTCTATTGAACTGTCAGTTTGGGGTGAGGCAGTTCAAGGAGGAGGGCAATAGTCTTCAAACTGAGAGTGCATCCTGAAGTGTAAATGGCAAAGATGTTAAAAAGTAGCCTTGTCATTAAAAGTGGCAGCAAGGTACTGAAGTCTATTCAGACTACATGTTGGTAAAACTCATGCTGATGGAAAAAATGGAAACGTATAGCATCTGTCATCTGCCATGTTTCAAAGGACCTTTGCAGTTTGCAGCATCTGGAGAAAGTATCAATTTTCAAGAATGTTGCCTTGATTCATCCCTAATTTTACTGCACTGACCCTGAAGACCCATGCACAGGGCCCAAGTAAACAAACAAACAAACAAAACAAAACAAAACCTTCTTATTTTTATTTTCTTTCTTTAACACTTCATTAACTTATCAGCCTGGAAACACAGAGTTTACCCCCAGCCAATTCTCATCTGGTTCCTCAACACGTTTTTTTGCAAGCAGTAAGTCCATTATTACTGCTAGGGTTGTTTGACCCTTTTTTTGCCTGTTGTCAATCATTTCTACTATTCTTAAGTGAAATGTTCCGGCTCAGAAACAACTCCCAGTAGGCAGTTTCTGCCCAGGCATGACCTCAGAACTGAGTGCTGTCATCATTGAAGAGATGCAAACACTGAAGCTCTCTGGCACCAGTATTTCAGAAGAAAATATGCCTTGTATATGGGACTGTGGCAAAGATCACATATAAGTCAATGCAGCAACAAGTACTTAAAAAGCTAATAACAGTTTGATTTCTGCCTGAAGGTTCTCAGTCATTCTCAGAAGCCAGAAACTTCAGTGTATACATGATTCTTCTGGAATGCAAATATTTCAGCTATGGTAAGAGCAAACTCAGTGGCAATATCAAGCCATTTTCGTAAAATTCTAGTATATTTGTAAAACCAAGGGATGAATCCTGTTTGAGTTTGATCCTGGCAGAAAAATAAGCATGGGAACATGATATTACAGTTCGACTTTCCCCTTACTGAGCCAAGACTGATAAAGATATTAAGGTGTCACTAGCGCTATCTGTCTGAAAAAATATTCAAAAGCAATGCTGACAGATGAATTTGCAAGTCTGCTACTCAAATATTAAATAGTCTGTATAGCATAGGAAAATCTTGTCACAAAGATCTTTACTTGCTGCTCAGTCAGTTCAACTTCTTCCTCCTCCAGCTGTTCATCAGAAATTGAAACAGTAGCTATCAAATCCAGAAAGATGTCTCAAGGCAAACTGGACAGGTTTATGATCAAAGGCTAATGAAAAGGTTAGTAATCTATGCCAAGGACAGCTGGAAAGTTCACCCTGGAGACAAAACTGTGACCAGCTTGAATGCACAAGCTATCCTTTTGCTAACATTGAATATTAAAATTGTAGGATGAAGAAGTTCGCAAAGGTGGAAAGAAATGTTTGTTTCCAGTTTTCACTGTGTTCACTTCTCATACATACTAAAGGACCTCTGTCAGCCCTTGAGTAATAATACCATGAGTGTTTCTTACAAGTTGAAATGGAGGGTAAGGACAGAATAAGGAATCTGTAACAAGTAAAAAAGCATTTGCTAAGACACTACAAAGTTAGTTTCATTGATTTAAAACACATTTTACATTTAACATTTTACTAAAACCTAAAAGCTGCTGTGACCTGTTTACTACCTACATGCTGTACGAACACCAGACGGCTGATGAAGAACCTATACCCTATACTTAAAAGACAACTTCTGTTGATTTTGTTCTTTAGCACTGGTTTGGCCCAGCTCAATTCTCAACGTTTTCTCAGACTTTTTGTTCAACAGATGCCTCCTTTCTTTGTTGAGCTACTCCCCCTGTGCAGAGGAATTATATTTCTCCTTCCTGAGAGCAGTGATGAGGAGACTACACTGGGTGCTGTCTTGGAAGATTGACTTC
This sequence comes from Athene noctua, assembly GCF_965140245.1. NCBI lineage: Eukaryota > Metazoa > Chordata > Aves > Strigiformes > Strigidae > Athene > Athene noctua. Next base: position 67,663,253 of record NC_134037.1, on the reverse strand, counting down.
ACTGCTTTTTTCTTTTTCTATTTCTCTATGTATTAGTGGCAGTGCCACAATGCCAGAGCTGTAGGTGAACACTATCTCAGATTCAACTTTCAGATTCTCATAGCAGTCAACAGATTTCTAGAAATCTTACACAGATTAACATTTGTCAGTTACTGACCATCAAATCCCTTAAAGCAGAAGGCTTGCTCTTAACACTAATGCCAAAAAGCTCACTTAAAATAAAGTAGAAAAATAAAAATTGTTACCATGCTCGATTTTATTTTATTCAATACAAGGACTAAATCCAAGCTAACAATTATGTTGCTGTGGTTAAATAGCCATGATGTTATTTATGGGGGAAAAAAAAGAAAAAAAAAAAGACTCTCTAGAAGCAGAAGATTAATGAAAAACACATAAAACAATTTTTATATTATAAAGTATTATTTATATTATATTAGTATAAAAACATAACTATGGAAAGGCTTCAAAGAGTATGAAAAGAAAAGACACTTGAGGGAACACAGGGAAAATTCTAAGCTAAACTATGAAAGAAACATGAACGAAGCATATAGTCAAATAATAAGGAGAAACCTTTGTGTAACCTTCCTATCGTCTAGTATACTAGAAAAACAACACTGAATTTACATCTTACAAACCCTTTATTTACATCAGAGAGCAAAGGTAGCAGTTCCATTGATTTCAGCGATGTGACATGAATATGTGTTTTTCTCTATATATGCTTTATCTTTCAGGATTTTCACTTGATAGTTGCTCATTGTTGTAAAGGGTGAAGAAAGATCAATACGATTAGATTTATAGTATTTAGAATGACAGTGAAAACAACAAATTCCTAATCTACCATATAATGGTTTTACCCTGGTAAACTTTCTTTCCTGTTAAGATAAATCTTATTGCAAAAAAGGTAAGAGAAATTAATTTGGGTGATGCTTTTTAAGGTATGAATGCCTCACTTGCTTTAATATTTCTAACACAACTTCTGAAAATAATTTTTGGGTGTGTATCACATGCTTGTCCTTCTGTGACAATGGAGTTTTACTTTAATAATACATATGTTTCATCTGTGCATTTTCATCATCATCATAGAGGGCCCAGCTGTAGACAGCAAACCTAGCCAACCAGCGTCCCTGTAGAAACAAAGTAGATAGATAGACAGCATTAATCAACAGATAGAAGTCCCTTCAGCAGACAAACCAGAAGACACCTTTCCTCTCTGATGACTGTGTTCTGCATCCTGACAAATCACCCAGCAATACTTTTCAGTCTGAAACATACATGAGTACAAGATCACATTTCTGTCAAATTAATCAAAAAGAACACAGCATGGAGTCAGTTTTGTATCAGACTCAGGAGGATCCATGACACATGGTCCACATATCCTTCCATGGAGTTAAACAGCCTTATATTTAAAATAATTTTGGACAAACAGAACAAGGATTTATCAGATAAATACCTGCTTGCCATAGTATTGGAGTGTCTTGTTCACTGCTCTAAGGTTCAAAGCCAGATTCGTAGTACTGTCAAGCCACAGCAAAATGCAGGTGAGGCGGTGTGGCATACACTTCCCTGGAATGAAACATTTGCACATTTACAGTTTTTGTGCTCTTTCGCACTTTCTGGAGTTCTCTGTCCTTATTCTGTTACAAAATTTCACTACGCTTTGCATGCCCAAACAAGGTAGTATAAGGTCAAGTAGCAGAGTAGCCGTTCAATAGTTAAAGGTTGTCTTTAGGTTATGTTACAAGTAGCTAATGAGTTCCATCCACCAAATTATTGGGTAGTGGGACTTTCATTACACTTTAGAAACCCTCTAGCTTAATGTAATTGCCGTAGATTCTGAGGTGGAAAGAAACTTGTATAAACATTTTAACTAGCTTCCAAAAGTTGGCTTTCTTCCTCAGTTGGTGTCTTGCACAGTTACATGTGTTATACACTTGTCTGGTGAACAAGCTTCGTTAAGTTCCACATCCCATACTTCATCTACTGTATTACATGCGTTAACAGTTCAATAACGCTCTGCATATTTTATCTGGCAATGCTTTAAGTTTAGGTTATGTTACACATTAAAAATTCTGCAAGTCAAAATGGGGCTTTATAAAACTCACTCAAGATTTCGTAATGTCCAAATGTCTCTCCAAATGCAGGATATCAACTGTTCAAATTGTATGTCCTTCTGAGTAGTAAGTAAGCATATTAAAAAAGGGTAACTCCCGAAGATATCCATACAATTTGAACAGAATATGTACACTGATTTGTGTTTTCAGCACTGTCTGAAATAGGATGTTGCATTTGTTGAGGAGTGACACCTAAGCATTTGACACTTCCCACAGATTTGTGAGATCCAGTGGCATAGACTAGGGAGGTATTTGGTTATTATGTAGCAGGAAATAGAAAAGGGAGAATAAACTAACACTTTCTTGAAATGACACTGAATGCTATAGACTCTTTGATGAGTTCTTGAAAGGAGGCCCTTCACATACAAAAAACAACCAGTGACTGATCAGAACAAGTTGCCTGACCTGTTCCCTATCACCAGTCTTCGAAGGAAACCTCTCAGAAATGAGAAGGTCTGATGAGTTGCTCTGAATTTCTCCTTTCTTTTACTCATTTTCACAGCCCCTCGATAGTAAGGAGACACCTGATATAACCTGGCAAAGTGCAGCCAGTGTCAAGCCACCATTTTTAAATTTGGTCCTGTTCTGGACCACGCTGCACAGGTCACTGCTGAAGCATGCTTGCTTGCTCTTCTGCATGATCAGATGTGTGCCCAGTTTTATGGTCAAAGTATGAGTATGTCTGTTTACTTTTAGTAATTTTAGGTCAGAGGCTATACCATGAATACTTCCACTGTGGTAGTATAAGCTTCTCAGGCTAACAAGATGTATATCACTGATTAAGGGGATGGTCTGATTTGCTGACTTCATGCCTGGAACTCTACACATGTAGTACAGCTCTTGAATCTGGACACACGCAGACTATTTTAATCTATTTATAAATCAAATACATGACTACAGTTTTCTACAAATTAAAATGCTGGCTCCTTGAAATCAGAAGGGGTTTTGTCTTTGTCTTTAATGAATATTTGGAATGAAATCTTGGCCCAAAGTGATTTCTTACGGGCTTAAACACATGTATAAGTATTTTGTTGAGTCAAAGCCACACATTAAGTACACAAAGAATGTTTTAAACTACAGTTAATATGTTTTTACTGATAAGCTTATATACAAATAAAGTACTATGCATTTTAATCCTTTAATGGCTAAATCTTTATGGAAGGTATAAAAAAATTAACAGGAGAGTTTCACAACAACATGAGATTTAAATTTTAACAAGTCAGACATTAAACAAAAACTGATATGCTGTGGACCTGTGCATAAAAATAATTATCCTGATTCATTTTTAAAGAACATTTATTTGTTAAATTTTAGCTATTAACTATCTAAAGTTATTAAATATTATGAAAACAAACCATATACATGAGTTAAATGTCAAGGGACAGATCTATGCAGCTTGATTGTATCACATAATATTATGATATTATTTCTAAAAGCAACGCAAAACAACATATTAAAAAGGTATCTAATTGTTAGTATGTTAAATCACTTTATAGATATTATAAGTAAGAGAAAATAAAGTGACTCGATATTCAAATGAATGTTAAGGCTGTACAGACAGATGACCTCAGGGGAAGAAGAAACACTTTGTTTAATGCAGGTATTCAACTTCCAAACAAACTTCAGCTCACTGATAATAGTTTTTATTCCTGGTATTTGCAAGTACCACCAAATCAGAAATACCAGTTCCTAGACCTAGAAACTGCCTCACAACTTTTAAAATTGATTAAAATCTTCTGGCAAACTCATGAAGTATTTAACCATTAACTTACTTATACAAATACCTGACCTCCTGGTTTGTTAAGTAATTAGCAGGTCAAATCAACTGCCAGAACTAAGAATATTTAATACTCAAGAGTGTAAATCAGCGTTGTCCACACTAGTGATGATAATCTCCTTATGCAGCACCTACCTCTATATTTCACCAGTAATGGTTGAACAGCCTCGTTTATGTATCGACTGTTTTAGAAAATGTGCCCTAACATGTCCCAAGGCACATATACAAAATGCAATAACTTGCACAGAAATAATGCCCTACAGTATAATAATATACGTGCATAGGAAAAAATGTATGGTATGTAAAAATCATTCAAACAGTGAAATGGATACCAATGAAGATATTTTTTTCAGATATGCGTTTATACACTAGAGATCTACTCACCTAGTGTTACTAAGAATTCAGAACACACCCTTTAGGGAACATCTAAAGACAGCAGATCCTAAATCAGATAGATAACTGAAGAAAAGTTTTCTCCCACTTCTGTTTTCCATGCATGCTTGCCAGGAAGCTATGTGACACACTAGCTGGAATACTCCATAAGGCCTAATTTGTCTATGCAGTTATATGATATATGTGGAAGGATCAGTGGATTAATCTTTCCACACAGAAATATCTTGTTAGTCACCAATTTTTATTTCTCATACCATTGCTTATTTTCACTTATTTCTTCACTTAAGGGCTTAGAAATTTCGTATTGTTTACATCAGTGATATATATCTTATTACAATGAAATACAACAAAATTATTTTATTTTCATAATAAAAAAGGCTTCAAACTCTGACATCACTCACAACACATACTGCTACAATTTCACATCACAACTCTATTTTCCTTAATACTTATAAGGTAAGGAAAGTTTCCCATTTTTTACAGTTACATTTTCTAGTAATGAAAAAGGAAAAAAAAAAATTGCTTAATGCAATAAATATCATGCAAAAACTGAAATATTTGCATTTCTGGAAAAAAAAAGTTAGGATCACTATAAGGGGAAAATTGATATTGCAGCACTTCATTTTCAATCTGCGGTAGCCTTTGAGGGTCAGGCATCCTAGCAAGGCTGACCCAGCAGTTAAAATTAAAAACATCACTTTCAGCTATCATGGGGTTTGGTGCCACTTTCACAGTCAAAGCATAAGGCACCAAGACAAGTCACCATACCATCACTGCAAGAGTACAAAGTTTCATTTCAGACATATATCAGTCATACAATAACATATATGAAATTAAAACCACAGGTTTTTTCCCAGCTAGAAGCTTTTCTAGACTTTCTACCTATCATATGATTACATTCCCACTTTACCAATCAATAGTGAGCTATGGCCCATGCCCTCTCCTGTCAACACTGTAGATATTACATCAGAAAAGACAGTCCTATTTCTTGGTCTCTCTTTTTTTTTTTTTAACAATTCTCACTAAATTCTGTGTACTCTGGAATGTCATGTCAAGCTTATTTGGACACATAAATGAGAATACCAGATAAAGATCCATGCTACACAAGTGACTTCAATTCTATTTCAATTTCAAAAGATATTTTCAGAGAAGACCTCAAGATTTCCACCTATGTTTCAGAAAAATTATGCTGTTTCTCTTCATAGGCTTTTCTTTATTGACTTTAATCATAGAAGAGAAAGAAAGAAAGTTTAAGTTAAAAAATATTAAATTTTAAAAATACAGGAGAGGAATTCCAATGGATTAATAGATGTAAGTGATGTTTAATATTATGTGCATGCATGTGATTTATGCCATAAAAACTTTATATGCCTTATATATAAAAATGTTCCTTGGAATAAATTATGAAATTAATCGCTTCTATTTTTTTTTCTTAACAAATACAGACATGCTATTTCTGGGCTGTAATAATAATATCAGTATCCTCTACTGATTGTGGAGGATACTAGGGGAATAAGGGTGCAAGGTTTTCAAATTCATCATAGTCCAGCTGCTAATCTTCTATAAAAGAATATTACATTCCTCCTATACATCTCTAAAATGACTCTTCCATTTTGGTGCTAGAAATACTACAATGTTACATTATTCTAATATTAAGGACAGCAATTTCAAGTGACCTACCTTTCAACTGGTACTTCATTTCACACCTTGGTAGAATTAGGCCCATACGTTCTTTGAATTTTCTGAAGCTATGGGACCCACCAGGATCAGCTGCAAGACTAGATGGATCAAAACTGGTCAGAGCTTTTAGTGCAAGTGTAACCCAACAGAAGTAAACATCTACTGATTTCCAGAGTAAATAGTGCCTAGGTGCAGTATGGAGTGTCTCCAAATACAGTGAATTTCAGAAGATCTCCAGATTGTTCCACTCTGAGTGAAGAGTATCAACTCTGACCTTTCCAGGATGATATTCATGTTTTGGAGATCTGTCTTATAACAAATGAGAATAAAGTCAATACTTGGATGACTCCTTTTGAGAACTGATTAGGATGCTAGCCTCAAAAAACCAAGAGATCAGTTCCCTGTACTGTCCTGTCTAAAGTCTCAACAGTATTTGAACGAAATGAACACCTTTGTTTTAGCAACAGGCTTAAGAAGTTGAGTCTACAGAGTCTCCAGCTACTTAACCATAAAAGAAGATTTTAGTGGGGTTCAAAAAAACTATCCCTTAGTTGGTCTTGTGTTTAGAAAGTGTATGTAATAAAGGCTGTGGGACACTTTCACTGAAGTGAACAGGATCCTATACTTTCCATATAAAAGTGACAGACTAAGTCAGAACTTGAAAATTGTGAGAAAATGAAAGTTGTCATCTTTCTTTTTTTTTTATTTCATTAAGTCAAACAACCCATAAATTTATTTGAAGAAAAAAAAATCAACTAGAAAAAAAAAAGGAAGAAAAAAGAGGGAAAATGGGGAAAATGTTGGTTTCAAAAGCATTATTTTTCTGCCAATTCCATATTTTAAGTATTAAGTGAAAACAAATGAACCTGAAGAGCCAGCAATTCCTCACTAGAAATCCCTTCCCAGCTCAATTACTCCGTTCCTCGATTCTCATCATATTTTCCTTTCTTTAGTTCTCATAATTGTTTCTCGCCGCAAACAAGGTCTTACTTCTCAATGTAAAATCAGACATTCACACAGGAAAATTACATCATTGTATTAAAAATAATCGTAGTTATCCAACAACTTTTTCAGATATACTTTCAGATATATATATCATGAAAAAGAAACCACCAAAAGGGCAAGAACAAGCCCAGTTCCTCCTATTTTCTGCTCACCTTTGAAAGGCAGCTTCCTCCATACAGGTGGCTAGATGCCCTCAGCATATTGCATCTGTTATCTTTGATATGCTTAGCACAGACTCCTGCGAAGACACTTTCTTAATTGTGAGTCAGAGAAGCTCTTGGAATCCCAACTGTCTGTTTTACTTTATCTAATGTGACAGGCTCATTTGTCCTAAATACTTCACTTTGCAACCCTCAGAGTCATCCTCTAGCAGTATACTATAACATGTGTCACTCTTTTCCTACTAATATCCAATTAGGCAGTCATCCATCTTTTGCTATTACCTTCTTTAATCAGAAAGTCATATGCAGAGATGGAAAAGACCTATTTTACCCATCTCTCTCTCAATGCAGATTTATTCCCTAGAGTATATTTTCTAGCATTATGTTTATTAAACTTAGATTGCTACAGATTTTCAAAATAAAGTTTGAGCCAAATAATATGAACAGCTTGGATTACACCATTTGGGAATTATATGATCAGTAACCAATGCCAAGAGAATCAATAGACAGGAAACGACATTTTAAAAGTGGGCAGGGAAGTAAATGTGCCTGTTGCTCTACAACCAAATACAATTCATAGGACTAAATATTAGTTAAATAGATTCTAGTGGATCTCAAATAGTTCTTTAGAAACATCGGATCCAGTTACTCTTGGCGACCAGGCAGTAGGCAAAACAGATATGGTCATTAAAGGCCAGGTGTTTTACGTTATCTATAAATTTGCACCAGTAAATATTTGAAATTTTTTTTCAAAGAGACAGTGACAGTGTGAAATAGCTGAACTTTTCAGCAAAAAAGCCCAGCCTTGTCCAGGGAAAGTACATAGACCCAACCTTGACCTGCTCAGTGGGTGTGATCAAATCCAGAAGCCTGTTCAGTGCCTGGGTGGCCAGCGGAGACTCCCATAGTCACTTGCCCACAAGGATTCAGGCTGATCACCAAACCTACTTCAGGCAAGTCACTGAGCAGTTCTGAGATGACAAGAACATTAGGTCATCACTGGCTCACAGCAACAGCTTTTCATGCTCTCCTGATGCCACTGGGCATGTCTTCCCATGCTATTCCTGCTTTATCTTCTCTCACCTTGTGTGCACAATGCATGTATCACTGCACACAAGCAAACACAAGAGGGAGAAGAAGCAGCAGGAAACCAGGTCAAATCATCTCATACAGCAGGACACCAACAACCTTGTCAATACTGTCTCTATTGGTGCAAAGGAGGTCACAGCTCATTAGAAGTGAGAAGAATTGCTGTTGAGAGAAATGAAAAAGAGTAATGGGAGAAATGAATAAACAATTAGAGGATGATGACACAGACAGGTCTTCAGCTTTCTAAGTTCCCTAACACTAAGATGTGACTATACCAAAACATACACTCACCTGATGAACTCTAGACATGACATAGGTGGATTTAGTATTAATTCAGCCTGTAAATTAACACGCATGTTGATTACGTTTCCAGTTAGCCTTGTCTATAGAAATAAAAGCCCTAATTAAATAATAAAAATTGATATACTAGAAGTTTAATTGAAAAATCATAGTCACTCCAACACTTCCTACTTAGCTTTTTTATAGAAGCAATGAAATAAATGACATAAACTCCTTAAAGAGAAACATAGTTTTCTGCTGATGAACATCACCAGCTTCACACACTGTCTTCATTTATAACAAGGTCAAATTGCAACAAACTGACGAAAAAGACTTCTTAGCAAAGGGAATACGTAAAGTCAACAACCCATGTGTAAGGAATAGTCACTTCTATAACCCTCAGTCTCAATGAGCATATCTACACTAGTTAGCTTTAATAAGTCAGGGGAATGTTCCCAGTTGGTGGGATACTGTTGGCTAAATTGTTAGCACTGACATTGATACGATTTTGTTGCAGGCCAATGATCGTCTCTCTTGATCAGTTTTCAGGCACAGCTAAGACATTATTAGGGACTCAGAACATGTAGGCATCCTATTCAGGGGACCAGGAGAGTGGGTTAGTGTGGATATGGGCTACTCCTTTCAAGTTAGCTTCAGAGAACAGTCCCAGATGTATTTAATTTACTGTCACAGATTTGGCATCTGGAAGCACAATTCACCCCAGAAAAGGAGAAAGGAAGTGAAAGTCCCTACTCTTTGATTTCCCTGTGTCTGCATTAGGAAGTGATATGGTTAGCAGATATACTGCCATACAGGTCTAATATCACAGTTTTCCCATGAAGACTGACCTTGTAGTGAGTTACTGTGTGGAGGACAGACATCACTGTTACTACTCCACTGTTTTGCTTGCTGCCACTGGAGACCATTTTTGCTGTGAACTGTGAGATACCATTTTGACTTCCAAGAGGTTATGAGAATTCAAGGGTGAATTGTTCTTATTTCAGTCAATAATTCAGTCTTTCTTAACCCTGTCTTCAGGGTTAGCTTCTCCCTCCCTATCAGATTTGAGGCTGCTGGCATGGTTTGTATCTGGGAAAGAGATACCACATTTAGTTGTCAGGAATATGAATGCCATCACAGCAGAGAAAAATGAGTGTTAGGATGACAGACAGTAAATAGAAAGTGATGGGTGCTGAGGGCATTCACTGACCATCTGTATATGGCAGAATGGTTATTCTGGGCTGAGGAAATAACAATTAAATCTGAATTATGATGCAAAGCTGGGATGACTTATTGACTTCAGACAGGGAAGACTACATTTTTGGTATTGCATGATAAGCTTGTCACATCCCTATAGCAGTGCCACACTAAAACCAGAACTACTTTGAAGAGTTTTATCTGTGAGGTCCATAAAAGTCAGAGTTATCCTGGTTAATTTTTAAGCTGCACATGCTATTTCCTCTCTTATGTAAAGCCATTAACTAGGTCCTGAGAAACAGTATCCTTTTAATCCTCCTCTGAATAGGAGAATTATTTAACAGGCTGCCCATACTCTAATACCGTTACTTAGTCCTCAGATTTGCCTTTGCCTCTTAGTACCTTCATTGTCAAGGAAGTCTCACAGAAATTCATATAGGTGACCAAAAGGCGGTGATGGCATCTGCAGTGGAAGGAATGCAAACAGGGTGGGAGTACAGTTACAATACCACCAGTGACAATCAGCCTCCTCTGAGCTACCCTTGCCCACAAAGAGGCTCTAGAACTGCAATATAAAGAAAGCCTGCAATATTGGAGCAGACACAGCCTGCTTTCAAAAATGCAATTTGGTAGACTGAAGACATTCAGGACATTCACTTCAAGAAGGCTTGATCTCAGTATTTCAAATGTCCCTGTTATTATTGCTGAAGTTTGTGACCACCTGCAAAAAAGAGAGGGAAAGAAAAATACTAGAAGTGAATGAGACACAGAAGGCATGCCTGTTAATTTGAGCAGTTAGATACAAAGGCAGTTACAAAATCACATCATGGTATGAGTTCATTGAGGACAGCCTTAAGAGTATATTGACTGTCCTGTTTTGTGGGTCTTTAGCTTTGATTTTAACTTATTGATAAGATTTTGTATAACTCCATGAGACAAATGTCCTTCCGGGAGGAATGAGTATATTCTGTGAAGCAAAGCAAATATTAACTTCCGAAAAGTTAATATATAGGACATTGTAAAACAAACAACAAAAATGTCTCAAAAAAACCCATTTAAATTGCTATGTTCCAATAGCTCCTGTTGACTGGCACATCTGTAAGTATTATACCTGTGGCTTTTTTTTCCCTCTGAGGCTGAATAGAAGAGCTTTCTTGTTATATTACACCTGAATCTAAGTTGGGGATAGCAAAAGAGCTGTGCACTGTTATTCGTACTGCATATTGGCTTCTGGGATACAAATCTTTGCATCTTTTTTTTTACATGATCCTTTTTGCCATCTGCTTCTTCTGGCACAGGAGCTACATGCTGTCTTGAAGCAATTTCTTACGTTCTTTTGGTCCCTTTCATTCATTGCCTCCCATGTATCAAGGGTCACAGGCTCATAACGCTTTTGGGCATTTGATAGACACATCCCTTCTTCTTCTTTTCTTCTTCTTCTTCTGACATAAAATTGGTCTTTCATTCATTGTGGAGAGGATGCCTCTTACAGATATCCTAAATAAGGTCAATGTTCGAAATAGGTTAAGAAAGATATTTTATGAGATTTATGAAATACAAGAAGATTGGTGAGAAAATTTCTTAAAGTTTTCTGTAAAAATCTTCCCAGAAATACTGAACTGAGAGAAGTATCACGGTGTCTTTTCTAATAACAATTTAGAATCAGCAGGGTGAGTGCAGGTGTAATACGGCCTTCAGGTGATGATGGGAGTTTCTGGGGTATCCCAAACATTAAGTTTAAAGTAAATAGAATGTTAATAAGAATGAATATTACCAAGTCTATTCTGGCAAAGACTGATCTTAGCTGATATGTCTTTCATGAGAATGTTAAAGGTTCACAGAAAGCTGCTGACTAACATTGCTAGAGACCCAGAAATGCTAAGAAACCTAGAAATGCTCCTCAGAAACTCTCTGAGCTGACTGGAGAGGATCACAGAAGCTGTCCTACCAATATATAGGAAAAGGGTAGCCTACAGAGAGCACATCCAGGTGGATGCGGGCAGTGTCTGCCCACATTCCCAGACAGCCAGGCATACTCCACTTGTGTTTCAGAAGCTACATTACCAGGATCGAGGGACTCTTTGCTCAACACCTACTACCTCTAATTGACGTTAATGCAGATACACACCAGGGCAGGTGTCCATTCCTGCCTCTCAGAGCAGAGGTCTGTCTCTGCATGTCTAAAGTAGATGTGTCCCCAAGAATACACAAGCACAGTTTAAACTGCTTGAAAATATTTTCAAGGTTATGCTGGGAAACAAAAGGATTCCTGTGCCAAGAAAAATCCAAAGCTCTGCTAATAGGGAAGGGTGGGCAGGCTGGTCTCATTTTGTGAGCCAGTTCAAAGCTTCACACTCTGACCCAGCAGCAAACTAGTTCTCTGTCCACCTCAGAATTCAGACACAGCATGCAAATAATTTGTTTTGGACTCTATCACTGGAAAGCTAGTGCACTTTGTATTGGATATTTACATTGTAGGTTTGCTTTACAATTTTATTCATAAAAACCCTGCAGTCCAAATAACTGGTTACTGGATAGCTCACAAGGATAATTTTAAATTGTCCATGTATTTTATTTGAATGCTTAGGCATGATTTTCAGTAATGTATTGGTTTATGTTGCTAGAAGTTCCAACTGCTTGCACTGCCAAAAGCATGCATTTGGGAATAATTGGGGATTGCTAATAATATTATCTTCCTTTTTTTCATCTTTTTTGCTTTTGATTGACCATGCAAGTTGTACTTGTAAATTGGCAAGATCCAAAGGAGCTTTTATTTGCTCCCTGCTGTCAAGCACAGGGAAGGGGAAGCACAGAGGATACAGTCATGCAAATAACAACTTTATTTCAAGAACCACCATGCTTTAATCTGATATCTTAACAGAGTTATTCTTTTATCCAAGCCCATTTTATCTGAATCTTGAAGCAGTATCTTTGATCTTTGTCTAACACTGTTCTGTGGTCGAGGTACATTTCAGACCCTCCCTGCCTCAGGCCATGCAAGATGGCCATTGTCACAAGGTTCTCATTCACATCCTAGCACAGATGGCACAAAATCCTCCACAACACCAACAAATACGAGGCAATCTCAGATGTTTCAGTTTCCTTTGCAGTCTGCTGATACTGCCCATCTCTGTCTTTGCTCCATGTTCTGTTATTTTCCAAGTCCTCCACTTTTTTTTCAGTACCCTAAGCTACTTTCAGTCCAAAGATTAAAATGCACTTGCCATGTCCCTTTTCTCCTCTGGATGAAGGGCATAGTTCTTCTCATAGCCTCAACAGCAATAATGATGGAACCACACTGACATGAAAAACTACACTCATGAAATATCTTCCAATCACACCAAAGATAAGGGAGGGGGGGGGGGAAGTGACATCAGATAAGAGATGAGCTCTTTACTCATAACAAATGCCCTCTAAAAAAATTTAAAACTTTGTCTAAAATAATTGCTATTATTGGTGAAAATCAATGGACTACTGACAATGTCACATGCTGTGTAATTCTGCATAAACTCAGTGCTATAGCTACTGGGATGGGCTATAAAACACACCTAAAATATTCCCCTGTTCCCAGGAAGAATTGAACTGTTGGGGGAATTCACCTTTCTTTCAAGCAACATTTCCACATTACAGGTCTCGCCCCACCCCTCTATGTTTGAGTCTGCTTCAGTTCTTTGAAATACCACTGCTCCCACATGCTTATGGTTTCCATGCTGAATTATCTGTCAGCAAGCGTAAGGGCAGCCTACAGCTAACAATAAATTACTGGATCAGGAAGGATGTTTTGTTATATACAGGCCCATAATAGCTTTTAGCCATCACAAGCATTATGGGGTTTGGAGAGCTGGTTCAGTCTGGCAACGGTTTTCATGAGCAAATCTCAAAGCTGGGTATGAAAGCAAATGAGAGAACAAAATTTGGTGGTAGATCAGGTTGTAACCAGCCAGCCAGTCAAATTCTGACAGGAGTTGAATGCTCAGATGACTAGGTTTCTTCTGCAAGAGAACAAACTAGATTTGGAAACAATTGCCCCAAAATTCAGAAAAATTAAACCAGGAATAAGTAACCTGATAGGCTGTCTCCCACTATTTCCACAGGTGACACAGAACTCAGCCCTACTCTGTTTAAGTGGGCCACTGTCATAATGGTGTCTATAGTGATAGAGAAATGATTTAACCAATGTTAAACTATGTTTTAAAAGAGAAACAGAAAATTAGGTTAAAACTAGGAATTAAGGCAGATTTATTTAAAAAATTCAGTTTGGTCAGGAAATGAGGAAGGGTTTCTGGGTATTTGAGCTTTGGAACAGTATAAGCAGGTATATACCTCCGCATACTTGAATTGCTGGCAATAGGCTGGTTGATATACTTGTAAACACTTATATTTATACATTACTTTGATTTTATAAGTATCAGAGTTTTATGTGTCTATTTGTGTTATGTTAGTGACCAGTATTCCTCCAGGGCATATAACCTATCCTACAGGGTTTTCTTCATAATAGGTCAATAAAAGAAACCTTATAGATTTTATGGTAATGCTGTAATTCAAGTATTAGATGGTTTAGTAAAGATGTTCTAAAAGAAAGAAATAGTTCAACAAGTTTATCTACACAGTAGAACCATTATCTCTGGACTCAGTGGCATTTTTTAAACCTTGTGAGGGAATTCATCTCACAGACTATTAGTAGTGTTTGCCCTATAGCACATACAGCTACTTCTCTGTAGGTTGTCTAGTTGTTTCCCCTGGAGTGTCACAAAACTGTAGTAAACACTTTACAGACATAGAAACCTACAGATCTTTGTTCTGCTGAATTTATCAGGTGCTGTTTCATGCACATCTAGCATCTCTCTGAACTTCATGGGTTTGCTCAGAAGTGTAGAAAGAGGCACAGATGCTTTCATGGCTGTGTGACTAGCCACAAATCCTGCAATTGCATCTAGTCCAGCTGATCCCTTATACCACAGGGAATGCTGCGATGTTCAGGACTAAAGTCTTAATACCTGTAAACCATGCATTTTAATACATTTTAGTATCCCTAAGCCAATCAGGACATTCTCACAGAGAAATTGCAAAACTGATTAACAGAAAATATAAAAAGGACAGTGACAGTAGGAAGGGAAATATAGACATATGGATTATTCAGTTCTTTTTCTAATTATTTCTATAGAAGTTATAAACCCCTTTGCTTTCTGTTCCTGGTGTGGGTTGATTTGTTTCGAATTACACCAGATTTCCCGTCTCTGTCTTTCAATCTCATATGCTTTCCTTCCTTGATTCAAATCTATGGCTATTCACTGTTTTCAGACATAACCCATGCTTGAAAATAAACCTTCATTAATCTCAGCAAGTGAGAAGCAAAGGGAAATCAGAGCCTGGAACAGGTGGGGGTGGTAGGGAAGGGGAGAAAGGCTGTGTAAGGAAAGGAAGCATGGTCTGGGGAGACATAAAGGTGTAAAAGGATAAGAAGGTTCTCCAAGACAAATCTAGTCATATTACCTCTCACCCACCTATCAACAACATAACAACATGGGGGAACTTCTAACAGATGACCTGTGGATTGTATGCACAAAAATTGAGAGCTTTCTTTTTGATTGGTACACTGAAAGTTAAACCCCTTCTTTCTATATTTTGTTGTGTTCCTCTTTGAATGAATCATTTCCTTCTGCCCCTCTCTTGTCCACTCCCTGCCCTTGCAAGCAGACCTTGCTCTGAAGTAATTGTGGCTCCACTGAAATGGATGGATCTCTGCTTGGACAGAGTTTATTGCAGGTCTGAGGCCTACATGCTTTGTCTGCTATAGCAGAATAAAATAAGAAGTAATTGTGCAAGAAATACACTGGCAGAGGACTGAACATAGGGATTCAGCTCTCGTCTTTTGGTTGGAACATGTAAAAGGTTTTTGCAGTCCTTCTGCAATGCAGGAACAAGCTCATTCCCTCAATTCTCAGCATGAAAATGGAATCATCGGCTCCTTTTTAATTCTCTCTTTTATCCATCTTATTTTGGGGGTAATAATGTATCTAGGTCAGCAAGGATAGGATTCTACTTTTGACCTAGTTAGCTCTTTTTAGTAAGGAGGAAGAAACAGACCTTCTAGCAAGCAATTCATCTTACCTTAAATGAGATACCTAAACTAGGTTATACCATTAGTAGCCAAAAGCATCCATTTTTCTATATTACTATTAAAGTAATATAGGGTGACTAGCATGACAGTAGACAACTGTACAGTATATATCTGTGTTTGATCACATTAATCCCAGGCCCCCTGTATTTTTCTGTGGCTATGGTGAGCAAACTAGTAAATAGACCTCAAAACCTGATATCTTTTTTTTCCCAAATGCGAACAGAAATTTATGAAACAGGAGTAAACTATCTCTCCTGAGCACTTCAAATGTCTGACTATATCTTCTAGGCTTGGTAACAACAAAGTTGGGCTTTTTTTCAGTCAATAATGTCTCCCAAGAGGTCTACACACTGTTCTGCTCCTACAGAAATGCTGAATCACAGGATCACAGCATAACTCTAGTCAAACCTCCCGCTCAAAACAAGGTCAACTACAAGGTCAGACCATGTTATTGATTCATGCATCACAGGGACAAAGATTCTTTAATTGAAACCCCACATCCTTCTTCCCACTTCATAGAAAATAATCCATTATCTTAAAAACAGGTAGTTAACATGTCTGGAGTTCGCTGTCTTCATTTTGTGAACCTTGAAAAATGTGAGATCAAGTTTTTCTTCTACAGTTTTGAAAAACAGATTTGTTTATTTTTTCATTTTAGATCTTCTTGGAGTCATAGGATTCCAATACCTGAGATTTTCAGAGAAACCCCTTATGGTGTGAGATTGAGGTAACAGCACTGGAAATGCTACTACATTAAGTATACCACTACTGCCAGTTTCACTTATGTCTAACCAGGTAGATCCATTTCAAGAAAATTATTTTTAATTGGTCAAGTTTTTCTCGGGCACTTTTATGTATCTTATATGTGCTTCATACTCAGTTGTATTTATCCTCTCACAAAATCTCTAGTGACACGGCAAGCACTATTAACCACACATATAAAACTATAATGGAAAAATACTAAGTAATTTATCCACGGACATAGATAGGAAAAATACTCTGAGCAAATTCTCAATGCATTTCCATTAACAGCCTTTGCTGAAACTACAGTCCTTCATCTGTGCTTACAGTTTGGGCCTCTCTCAAAGGCATAAACAGAAGCCAGCATCAACATGGATACAACCCTGTGTGAGGACCCCATATAATCTCTTTAGGGCCTGATTCTTCCCAGGTGTTGCTGGCAATTGGATAGTGCTGTGACGGTGGTCACTAAAAGGACAAAAACACTATACCTGACTTCAGTTTCCTCAGTCACAAAACACGTTATGGCAGAGGTAATCCTGGGGCAAGTATCGTTGTGTGCTTCCCCTTGTTGAAGTCTTTCCCTATTAGCTGCCAAACCTGGGCCCAGCTGACCTTTGATCCCAGTTGATATGGTGTTTCTGCCTCTCACTCCCTGGGTACCCTTCAGACAGATACATCCTAACACCATTCTTTCTGCACTGCCTGTTTTTGGAAGCCTGGCTTCACGGTGCATAGGGAAAGAGATCTACTAAATTCTTCTCCCACTTTTGTATGGCTGCTCTATGTCCAGTCCCCAGTGACAGAAATTGGGATACAATGTGAGGCAAAAAAATCTCTCCGGAAATTAAGGAGGAGTTTAATATAGTTATAAAACTTCACCTTAAGACAAAAGACTCCTTAACCTGAATGTTACAGATCATCCTCTTCACAGCTCCTGTTCACAGACAGATTACAGATTTTATGGCTATGAGATTGCTATGTATAGTAGCACAGTTTTTAAGAAAAGCCTGTCATCTACTGCTCCATCTAATAAAGACAAGAGATTCTGCAACTCTTCATATGAAAAGATACAGCCTGATGTTTCTTATGAGTCATGAGTCAATGAATTATGTAGCTTGCTTTCTCTTAAGCGTGTAATTTGATCTCCAAGCATGAGCAACAGTTTTTGTATTTCAATCAGTAAACAATTGCTCTTTAAAAACATTTCAACTGATGTTTATTTGTACAATCTGTCCTTCAGCAGAGCCTTAGTTTGATGAAGTAAAAGATGTAACTCTAATAGCAAAGTGTCTAAAAACTGACAAAACATTACATTTGATCATGTGTGATGAGTGCACTAAGGAAGTATGTAGTTTGGAAAGCTGATACAGCATCTCACTGAAATGACTGTGTCTTAAACATTGCTTCTTTCTGAACTAACCAGTTGCTATCACTGCAGCGAGAATTTTCTTTTTTAAATTACAGGGATCAGATTTCAAAAAAAAAAAAAAAACAACATGAGTAATGCATAGTCTGGATGAAAGAAAAATGAAACATTTTTCTTCAGTTTTAAGTTAAAAGTGGTTATTGTGAATACCTCTTTCCCTTGGGAAGAATGTAATGGGGTCCTTTATTTCATTAGAAATGTCAAACATGGAACCAAAATCAGTGCTGAGACCTTGACAGGGTGAGCATTTCTAGCATGAGCAAACAAGATGTTCTTTCTTGATTAGAACAACTTCATTGCAATTAAGCAGGCTACAAAACAAAGCAAAAAAATAACCTGGAAGATCAAACTTGAAAAGATCAAACCAAAAACTGGACTGCAGTTGTATAACCTTAAAAGTAACAACTGTAGTGCCAGACAGCTTTGGACATCCGTTTTCCAGACAAGAAAAAACAAGAGGTTCCTACTCACCCTTCCAGTGGACTAACACTGTCCATTATACAACATTCAAGAATATCATTATAACACAGGTATTTAAATAGACAGTAGAAATTTCTTGTCATTTTTTGAGCTGTCTTCACAGAGCTGCACAACACTTTGCAGATTTCATCCAAACCAAAGGAATATGCTATTGCAGTATAGCCTTTTAGACATTCTCTGCAGGAAACAGCACCTAAGAATTGACCTGGTCAGCAAGGTATCTCAAAGCAAACTATTTCAAAGCACCATGTCCTTCTGCAGATTTAGTTCCTTAAGTATAAATCATTGTAAATCCCTGGCTTTTGATAAAGGTTAAAAAAAAAAAAAAAAAAAAGAAAAAAGAATTGTCCCCATCTCCATCTTCCATAATGAGAAAATACATTTTTGCTATTTTTTTCTCCCAGTTCACATTCATTTACTGACTAAAACTGGAAGGAATGTGCCTGGTTTTGTGCAAATATGGCAGGAATGCTTATTTGGGTAGTTTTTAAAATTTTATCTCCTTGCTGATGTCTTTGTATATTATTATGAAAACTATTCCCAGTGACATTACAGTGGTAGATTTAGTACATCTATATCTAGTTTTGGATGTCCACAGTACAGTACATTACCAACAGCCTTATATATCACAGCTCCTTTAGTGCCACAGTCTTACAAATCACCACTATGACCATAGACCTTACGGATACAGCTGTGCAATTTTGACAAGTCCCTAAATCACCAACTAGATTCTGATACACAATGACAAATATTTCATCCCGTAAAAAGTTCCTTTATAGTCAATTGGACAACTCGTAAAATAAAAAATACCCAGACTCCATATTTATTGGTCAGATACCTATTCATTTTGTTTCTATGTTCTGGCCCATCTTTTTGTTTGTTCTCATCTCTAATATGGTTCTTTTCTGCTTTTCATGTGATCTTTCTCCCACAGTCATGATACCTCAATAAAATAATAATGTTTTCTCACTGATTACTAAGGATGGGTTTTCAGGTCTTTTTAATTCCTTGGGTCAGGCTATGCCTTGAGACCTGTATGGTGCAGGAGACCCTTAAGCCAGCCACAGGACTCAGAGGCAAATTTCTTCTGTCAGCTGAGGAAGACAAACTAAGGTTTGTACAGCCTGTAGCAAAAGGAGTCCTAATCTGCCTTAAACCTTTAATGATTCTTTAAAAACAAAACCAATAATGAAGTAAGTTTACAATAGACAGAGACTAGTCAGGTGGATGTGGATGTAGCTCATATACGCAGTAACTCCATAAATAAGTAATCAAGGAAGAAAAGATACATTGCCTTTCATCTCTAAATTGCTGTTTCAAATCCGGACCTGGTGTCTAAAATGTTAATTTGAGCCTATGACATCTATTCTGTGGCCAATGTGAAGTGAATTCCTGGTCCTTGGCCAGTTTCTAATGGACAGGTGGCAACTACCCAGGAAAAGACGACAACCACAATTGGCACCCCAGTGAGGAGTCATAGCAATGGGACAAAGACTGAATCAGTCCAAAGAAAAAGTGATCTCCTCACCCTCTCCAGACAGTTCAGCTAAAGCAGGCCTGAAACAAATAGGCACAGCACTGTGGGAGAAGATTGTATTATGATTGTCCTGCCATCCTTTTTCTTTGTGAATAAAACAGGAGACTTGTTTTTCTAAGGCTGTCAATCTCACACCTTTCACAATTTGAGAAATAAAGAGAGAAATGTTGCTCTGTCCCCCCTTAGCAGGTCTCCCTGCTGTGACAGTGAGTGTTGCCAGTCACACGCTTGAGCTCTAGATCAAAACCAGGTGGCACAGCAAACTGTATTTAAACTTTGACCCTCAGTTCCACTCTGTTGCACAGCTTTTGCTTGGAAAAAAAAAAAAAAAAAAGGTTCTGCTACCAACAAATGCTTTTCACTTGCCAAAGAACTCATTAAATCAATATTCTACCCCAACCTCAGATATTTCTCTAGTGTGATCCTCCTCCCATACCACCAATTGCAAAAGGAATTTGATAATGAATTTGTCTTCCAGATTCCAATATTGCAATTTCTTTCCTTTTTCCTTTTAGAACAACAACAGAAAAGAAATCATAAGGAACAAGGAAAAAGAAATTGATAAATCTGTCCAGCTACTATAGGGAAACAAAATGACTGCTGTGCAATATCACAGCTAGTAATGCCTCAGATTCAACTGAAACAGCATTGAAAAATAGCCAAACAGGAATCTTTCATGTCTGACTTCATAGGTCACCCACCCCGTGCTATGTGTTCTTTCCGTGAATCTCTCAGCTAAGTACTTCCAGCTAAAGTAGTTCAAATACACAGAATGAGAAAAATCAACAAAGAACAAGACACAATGAGCAGTCTAGAAATACCACTTAGCTAGTGCATTGTAACAGGCAACACTGGGTTAGTAGCAGCATGACAAACAACTTATTGCAATTTGAGAGTTTGTCTTACAATCGGAGTACATTTCAGATTTATCATTCTATTTCAAATGTGCTATCAGATATGTAGATGATCAGAGGACAGTTGATGTTCATTTGAGTTAAGAAAATCCCCAGACTCTGCACTTCCAGCAAAATACTACTTTGAAGTAGTTTAATAGCAACTAGAGGCCATGAATAAACACAAGACATTGGAAAATATATTCAGTGAAAGGAACTGTCTGAAGAATTTACTCTAAAGTGTAGAAAACAAAGACATGGAAACTGGAAAGACTGTCTATCTTCCTCCACTAAAATAACAGCAACTGCTCAGCTGGACACCATTAAATTTTATAAATATATGTATACAAAGACTATCTACCACACCTAGAATTACCACTAGTGAAATTGCATAAGGAAGAATATTTCCCTGCATTCTGCATCTGTATTTGCATGCTTGCATATATTTACACCTCCAAAACTGCAAAAGCTACACAACAGGGATAATCAACCCTACAAAAGCTTTGTAACAGTTGGGACTTTAATGGTTTTTTACATCAACTGAGGATTACTTCTTTTAAAACATGTGACAAACAGAAAACTATTTTAAGTTGGCTAAAAGAATCAGAAAAAAGCAAAGGCTCTGATTTCATATTATTTTTGTGCTGTTTAATCAATTACATTGTTGGTAAACTTCTAATATTTTGTATTTACCCAATTTCTGTCATCTTTCTTGTTTAAGAAAGCACAGTAAAATTCCAGGCTATAACTTGACAAGAAGGATCAAGAAGAGTATTGGTGTAAGAAGTCCCCAGGCTGGATTCTTGTTTGTGCTGCAAGTCCAAATAACTCCATGACTTCAGGAAACTTACTTATCCAAGACAGTAGTGTAAAAACTATCAGAATCTAGGCCACCGATTCTATATGTTACAGTTGAGAGGCTGACCCAAGCACATGGGATTTAAAAAACAGTATCACTTCAGTAAAGCGGTGAAGAGCTCAGAACAATTCCTTCAGTTCAGTGGCTTTACTGAGCTTTTTTATACTTACTTGCATTGTATCTGGTCATGTCTTTCTCATACTACCTTTGCTCACAAAGGTTAGTCAATGCTGGTTTACCGCGGCCTGGTTTGCCCTCCTTGTTTTTCCATGTTCAATTACATGCCATTCAGTATCTGGCTCATTTGTACATGAAAAATATTACATTCCTAGGTAATGATACGTCTTAATAATTTTTTGCTCCGTAGTGTATATAGAAATCAATCATTCTCTGCTTTACTTCTCATAGTTACATTTCCATTCTTTAGCCTGGTTTTCTGAGGACATCAGGCTTGCTTGATCATGCTTGTCTGTCTGTCGACGCCCTTCTAATAACCTTGTAATCTATCATATCTGAAAGAGAGGTTGGAATCTGAAAGTTAAATTATTGTGAGAACTGTGAGGAAACATCAGAAATCAGGTGGAGAGGAAAGTCCAGAATTATTGCCCCTGTCAAAGGACAGGCAGAAGATCCACATAGCAGCAGGGAGTGAGTTGGCCTGGGAGCACACCTGCAGCACCAGGTTACCCACCACAAATACTATTGTTTGCTCAAGGGAGGGTACCATGGGGAAGAGTATTTGTGAAGTTGGCAGTGTGTATTTAAAAGAATTAGGGCACAAATCCATAGGAAACCAGGTTTCATCTTCAGGAACTACATATTTTAGTTTCAAATCTTTATAAACATGTGTTGCCCAGATCCATACCATTCTGTCCCACCTGAGAAATCAAAACCCTGTTCTCCCTGCTTTTTATGAGCAATCTTCTCTTTACAGCACAAGCTGTCCAACTTCACTCCTCTACAATCTCTGTAAATAACGTAATCATAAAAGAACTTTATTTAAAAGTATTTCAGGTTTTTCTTGTTAATGCCGTTGTCCTATTTTACAAACTCAAGTAATCCTACTTTTCAGTTTCCACATCAACACTAATTTGCAGCTGAAAACATCATTTTTCAAAAGATCAGATATTCTCAAACATTCCAGGCTGTATTTGTGAGTCCCTATCTCCAAAGATCTGAGTGAAGTTGAGCTGCATTACAAAGTATTCATGTTACAAAGAGAAAGATATCAGGCCTTCCTTTTTATTGAGACATCTCTAGAGTACATTTATTTCTCTTTTAAGTAACTGGTGATACACAGGAAGACACAACACTGGTTGTGTGCCACAGCTCCAGGTAGGAGTCATTTCACTTCCTCTCACAGCTGTTGCTTGCTTTTAAAAATTTTCAAGTAATTTTCCAGTTCTTTCAGGATAGTAATTGATTACCTTGGGTGAGGCTACTGATTTGTGGTTAAACAGTCCCCTAAAAAATGCTTTCTTCTCTTCTTGCTAACTTTATTCCTATTGATGTTGTCCCTATATTTAGCCTATATAACTTTGTAGATGAAGAATTAAAATTCACATATTTCAGCCACCTTAAGTTAATATCAATATAGAACATAAAACTCTCAATCAATTAAAATAAATTGGTACCAAGCTTTTCAATTTTATTAAACCAAATCAGAAGTTACATGATGTGCCACTTGGCAATGTTGAAAATCTTTACTGTAACTCAAACACAGTTGTCAACTATGAAATTTCTGGTACGTGAAGCGGCCTCACATTATCAGAATAAATCCATTTTACCCAACCTTCTCTACAAAATGACACACACAAGCAAAATAATTTTTATGGCTCTATTTAGTTATTTGCTCCACCAGTCTATACTATTGAAAAGCCAGACACAGGTTTAGAAGGGCAATATTAGTTTTCTTGTGCAGAAACATGAGAATTTTGCCACTTATTTAGGGCTGGAACTTTGCATTTCAGAGTATAGAAGATGTAGAAATTAGTATTATCCTTATGGCTGACCATATGTGAGTTTTCTGTTACATCTATCTATATCTATATATCTTATCAGCAATATACTGTTTTTGTTTTGAGTTGCAGCTACACACAAGAACATCTGTCATATTGACAATGTTGTTACAAAGTCTTTAAAGAATATAAGGATCCAGACCCAAACAGAATTATTTTGAGGACTGCTAGAGAGAGACAATATGAAGAAACATGACATTAACTATAAACATAATATAAACAGCATGCTCTGTGTTTTGTCTGTTTTCTTTTGGGAAAAGGATCAGGAAGCTGACATTAGTATCATGATATTCCTGATAGCACAATGTAGCTGTGGCAGGTGGACAATGCCATTTTTGAGACTCTTTGAACTTTTTAATGAGAGACTAGTGAAAGACGTGTCCTTTCACTAGACAATAGCTAATAACTCACTAGTTTGGAAATCTAGCTGGGACTGGAAAGATTATGATCTCCGTGTCCACAACTGTTTGTACATCAGCTGCATTCAGATTACCCTGACCAGCAAAGGTGCCTTATCAAGATGATTCCTAATAAACTCTCTTTGAAAGAACACACATGATGCAGCAACCCTCAGACTGTGAATCTCTGGTTTAGATTTCAGTCTGTGAGGATACATTTGTGTTACTTACTGAATGACTCACCAGCCCAGAGGAAAGTATTCTGCATGGTCTCTTTAAAATAGCTTTGGAACACTACTACCATAAGCATTTATCTGTTTTATTTATTATTCATGTGAACTAGTGGTTTTGACAAATGAGTAAATTTGACACATACTTGCAGGAAAAAATACCAAATCAAGCTTTATATTGTCTTATTTTAAGAAAATGTTTATATTCTGGGAAACGCTCCTTATTTTTCATTAGTTGAGACTTTCCATCGTATCTTTTAGCAGTTTTGTTATTAATATGCTCACTAGTACATTAATGGAGGTCTATTGTTCACTGTGTTTCATCTTTTCATATTAATTACGTATTGTACCACTTGTATTCACTTTGGTGAACACTCCTTTTGATCTACATCTTATCACATTAATGATTTTGTTACAAAAAACATTGTATTAAGAGACTGCAATATTCTGTTAGCATATTTAAATGCTAATAATTCAGAGTTGATCAAACCATATGGCAAAAAGAAGGTCAATAAATGAGCAGTCATAATACAGGGTTAGCAAAGCTATTAGAAAACTATGGAACTCTTTAATGACCATGGTATCAGATACTTTTAAAGATTAATAATGACATGAGAATCTAGAAGTAGATAGATAAGTGCTAGGGCATAATTTGTGACTAAACATATTTCCAACAACAAATTATTAAATAGATAGGGAAACTGACACTGCATTTTTTCCCTCATTTATTTTCATCTGTATCTCTTTCACCATCTCTTTTCTTTTTCTTCACAGTGTGCCTTTATTAGTTTTGCTCTCTGAGGATATGTTGTCTGTATTTTTCTGGCTATTCCTCACATTCAGACATTTGCCCCTTCCACATCTTTTTATTTCAAACACAGACTCAATTCTGGGGAACTCTGTGGTAAATGCAAAATCCAGAAAGCTGAGGTGAATTTCAAGGTAGGCAAAAAGAGCTTTCTTTCATCCCTACTGTATGCAGTACTGGGATAGATATTTTTAGGAACAAGATTATGATATCTCCATGATAATCTATCTTTTTTTTTTTTTTTATGTAGTATCAGATAAATGCAAGTCCAAAAGGTTGTGCTTCAGTTGAGACTGTTTAAATGTGGGCAACTAAAGATTCTGAAAGTCTGCTTTATCCTGTCACTGAGCTTTTAAGTTCTACTTGATTTTGTTTCTTTAAACATAGACTCTAAGCAGACTTTGAGATAAAAGTTTTATAGGGAAGTGAAGAGTGCAGCATTAACCATTGTTCAAATTACACAGCAGGCAAACATGCTCTGCACTTCTGGTGAGGAAATAATTAGAGAAAAACAAATACTGTTATTTCTTAAGAGAGCTAAAAGAGAGCTACAACCTTTCCAGGATCCAAATACAAATAAATGTTTCTGTTGGGAAAACAAAGTGCAGTTTTTGGTTGTTAGATACATCTGCTCAGTTCAGAATTGTCTTCTCAAAGAGATGGGTGGTGTTTAGTGATAAAGCAAACAAAGAGTGATCCTTTCAACTTTAAAGCTGCTCTTGCTAATGTCATAGGCCAGAATTTTAAGAAGTTAGAGCTACTCTGACTAATGGCTTCTCAAGCCTCAAGCTAGTTTATGTCAGACTGCCCTGTACAAAACCTTTAGTAGTTTTTGCTCGGTCTCATTTTAAATGCTTCTTGCACTCACAAGGCAATTTGGGTTTTTCCTAAGGTAAAAATGTTTGCAGCCAGGCCTCTGAACCCACAAGCTCTTTTGTGCAGGTTGACCTTTCCATCTGCATGCAGCCCTTCTGTCTCCAGCAGCAACTGTCTCGGGTGTCAGAGGCTGCCTACATGCAGCAGCTTGCAAGATCAGAACCATCCTCGTGCAGGAGATCCAAACGTACATAAAAAGCATGAAAAATCCACAGATCTGAAATCATCACTGGATAGATGGATCCTTAGAAACAGAGGCACTGTCTGTGCTGGTACATATTTTCCTATAGCTCCAAATAAGTTTTCAGCCTTGGAACTTGGCACAGACTATAAATAGTCACAGAAGCATGTCTTTTGCAAGGGAATATATGACCATTGCTAAAAAAAACAAAAAACAAACAAAAAAAAAAACCCCAACAACCAAAAAAAACCAAAAACAAAAACAAAAAACCCCTTACATTCATGGTACAGATAAAAACTTATCTATTCTTCCTGAGCCTGTTTCCGAAAAATTGCCCTCGGTCCAACATAATATTATGAACGATTACAGCTAATTCACAAGTAGAAACTAATCTTTAACTATCTTTACTCAAGTCAATAGACTCAAAATACAAGTGTACTGGATGACAGTATTTTGAATTTCCATAATTTCACCCTTGTCACCCTTATATCTACATCCATTCAAAGGTATCCGTCAGATATAAGGTTCCTGACTGCACTGTCGAGTGCATTCATTGTGAGCCCTTATCTGTCTTTCATCTCTCATTTCAGCTTAGAAAGTCAATTTAACATCTGTCCACCCTATGATACTATGTAATCATTGTATTTTCTGACATGTATTTTTCTTGGTGCTAGTCAGCCTTTTTTGGAGAGAACTTCATCATCATCATCATTCTTGAATCATCTTATCAGTCTTTAAGTCATTGCTTAACATTCTTCTGCAACAATGGCTTTGAAACAAACAAACAAACAAACAAACACCCTTTGGCAACAGGTACACAGGGGCTGTACTTAAACTCCTGGCTGCTAGGGTGACCAATTTTGTCTCACCAGGTATGTCCAGAAGGGTGATATGAGCCTGTGTAAAGATATTTAAATTTGCTTTAAACTGCTTTTAGACATACTGTTGACTTCTTGGACACCCATTCCTGCTGTATCCCAGTTTTATCCCTTCTCACCCTTATTAGAAGTGCTTGAGGAACACAAACTACAATTTCAATTTTGCAGTTGAACAGCAGGCCCTACACACTGGCAACACAATGGGGTTATCATTCCTGACAGATTTCTAGGTAGTGTTATCATTTAAATAACGGAAATTAAAAAAAAAAAAAAAAAACAACAACAACTCAATAAAAGAATTCTAAAATCTTCCCCGAGGTGTCAGGAATCCAAATCAATCCAGACCATTGAGATTGATGAGTTGTTGCGTACAAGCAGGACCTGCCAGGCTAGTCTGATACTCTCATTCCAGCAAAAAATCCTGCAGGTGTAAGGGCCTTCTAATAAAATGAGTATGCAATCTAACCTCTGTGCAATGTTGTAACTCACTACTGTCAAGCACAGCTTTTTTTTTTTTTCTTTTCTGTGGAATAATGATGCACAAAGGTGTTCTTATAGTTATCCTTAATTGTCCCAGTTCTTCCTCAGCATTGTTGGGAAAAAAATTACATCTAATAACATGACAAATCACAGTAGGACACGCAAACACAACATGTATCCTGCTTTCCAGTAAATTTTATGGAGAGTCTGAAGGCTGAATCATCAGCCTTTTCTTTCCTTGCCTTACCTTTTTGTCAAATATCATAATGCTTTTACTGCTGGGAACAAATGTACAAACACGCAAGAAAATGAAATCAAGGATTAAAATTTCACTCAGGCCATTCCTAAATACATTTTATCTTGACAACTCACTTCCTCTATTCCTATTGCTTACACAGTCACCTCAGTCCTCATTTTATTTTGAAAGCATTTTCAGCTTAGCAGGATACTAAATATTTCTGCTTGCATGTTTTTGTGCCTTTCCAAAGATTTAATTGAACACACTTGCCAGGTCTGTTGCATAGCACAAACATTTTAAAACTGTCCAATCAGGCTTACTTTTGACTTGGATCTAATTACTACTGTTGGGCCTGGCCTCGCTTTGGTCCTTATTCACTCTTTGAAGTTACTCATTTCAGAGCATTTAAAATTCATACAATTAACTTGTTCAAGGAACATGGATGATTTGTTATTATTAGGCTTTTCTTATTTTTAATTATTTTTTTTTTTCACAAACCCATGCAAGTAGTCCAGTCCCATCTATTTGTGTGATCTATTGAGCTGGGCGATCTATTTATGACATAATGGAAAAGCAGGCGAGAGTGATGGGAGCCGTGTGCTTGGCAGTAGCTGTTGTAATCAATATTCCAGTCATGAACAAACTGTCAAAAATTAAGAATGCACAGAACTGTATTATTTTATCATGGGCTGGGTTATTTTCAAAGGAATCTTGGGGACTTAGAGGCCCAGCTCTCATTAAATTCTAATGGGAACTGGGAGTCAAACTCTACTGAGCTGCCTTCAAAAAAATCACAGTAGTGGTGAATAATTTCATGAGGTCATCCAATCAAAATAAATTCCATCATGATCTCTACATACAGTTAAACAACTCCTTGGGTTTAATTCTTCTTTTTTAGAAGGATTAAGAAAACAAAAATACTGTATTTACATTTTTGTAGGATATCAAATTGTGTTTTCCTAGCAATAGCCTAGTGTCTTTTTTCTTTTTAGAGGCAAATTATTTTTCATGTCATACTTTGTCTTCACTGTGCCATAATCTCATGGGAAAGTCATGAAAAATGCAACTACTGATACAGGCCCCAACACTTGCAGGGCAGGAAGAAGATGTGCAGTACATATTCTGTGACTTTCACATTCCACAGGTAATCCCGGTAAAACAAACAAGTGTGATCAAATTTAGTGTTGGATAAAAGAGCAGGGATCAAAAGTTCTCCAGCATTAATAAACTTTCATCTCTTTATATCACTCAACAAGATTTTCTTCAATAATATATTCATATATTTAATTTTGTGCAAATTTTTACCAGAGCCCTGACTACATGCTGGGTTTCTGTATAATTTAAATGGTGAAATAAAGAAAACAGGAGCAGCAAATTGTCATCACATGGAGTATTTCCCCTGCCCTTGCAGCTGTCCTATGAGTGATTGTCAAGGTGGCTTCCCATCCTCCCTCTTGACCAATGTTAACATATTTCTCTACATAGGCAAGAGCATTTCTTCCTAGCTTCTTCCTCCTGTCTCATGACTCTACAGGAAAATACTACACAAATTTGAATCTTCAGTCTTGTCAGAAGGTCACTTTCACAGTGACTGTAGGCAAATTTATAAATTACATACATGATGGGGAGGATTCTGTCTTTCTGGGTCAGATTTTTTTATAAGGTGGACAAACTGCTTATTCATCCTAATCTGAAGGATCTTGTTCTTGTCTCATCCTTGCAAATATAGAATTCAGCACATCCATTGGAGGGGACTGCAAATCAGAGTTCACTGACAAGTTTCAGTGATGCTGTTCTTGCTGCAATTACATGTCACTTGAGTTGACTCACCTTGTGTTACCATACAATCCTTCCGGAAAAAACTGGGTGTGTTTGCAGGTCCACAGTCCTGCATCCTCCTTTATGCACTTTTATACAATGTTCACATTTTTAAAATAAGTGACTTGCTTGTGGACCAGACTATGCAGTTGAGATTTTTCTCATGTCATTTGCTTTATCTGACATCAAGGTATGTAAAACTGAAAAAAAAAAAATCAATGAGAAGCTGAGGACCTTAATTACCAGTAAGGGTTGATTAATAGCAGTCTCTATTTCCTCTCTCTTTTCCCCTTCTCCAAACATTCGATGGTGGTACCAGATACAGTAATTAGAAAACTCAGTGCAAGTGAGGCAATTTTCTTTTACAATGAAACCTTTGCTTTTATTGCTCCATGAAAGCAAGACAAGGTCTATTAAAATGACATTAAAAGATGAGCTGCCAGACTGAATTAGAAAATACGTTTTAGACAATCCAAAGAAGAAAGCAGGGAATGAGGTATGATTAAAATATTTATATGATGAACAAGGAGACAGAAAAATGGAATGAGAAGCTTTTTAGTCAAACTAAATTTCCTCCACTCTTCAATTTTCCATCATTCAAAATATATATGAATATATCTATACACATAAATCTATGCATGTATGCATACATGCACGCACACACACACATCTTCATCTGATGAGAAACAGACTTTTTCTAACATCTTTTTCCTGTGATAACATAATGGCTGCTGTTTAGCTAAAAACTTGTATATGATCCTTCACTCAGAATCCAGATTTCTCAGAGCATGGTTTTATATTATGTTAATACAGACAGTAGTTCCAAGAAAATATATCTGGTATTCCCTCTGTGACTACTTTACCGTATTGTTAGATTTCACTTTTATTATCAATAATCATTCCACAACTTTATTAATTTTATCAGAAGGTATGTGTTTTCTTACGAGTAAATGTTTGTGAAGCTTATGATCTGATTACAATCAATACCAATAACTTGCAGCAATAAAGG
Source organism: Athene noctua (assembly GCF_965140245.1). Classification (NCBI taxonomy): domain Eukaryota; kingdom Metazoa; phylum Chordata; class Aves; order Strigiformes; family Strigidae; genus Athene; species Athene noctua. The sequence goes on along the minus strand of NC_134037.1, from coordinate 67,632,567 downwards.
CAACTGAGTTCCAGAAAAAAAGTCCACAGTAAAAAATATGTATTTTTAACACTTGAAAAATTTCTTTTTCTAATTTCTTTGCCACTCCACTCGGAACATTTTTAAAGGTTACTGAAGCTAATGTTTTTCACAGAGTCTTTGAAACTCCAGAGTATCTTCCAACAGTACCTACAAGGAGAGCCATACATATTCAATCTGTTGAAAATAATTGTGTGGAAAAACCCATTCTGTTGCTTCCAGACACAATCCAATCAATGTAATGGTTTTTGAGAAAGAAGGAACTATATTCACATTTCATTCATGTAAAGAATGAGATAATAGAAGACTTTCATGGTAGATGAGCACCCTGCAGGTACTGCAGTTTGCTGCAGCATACATAAGGCCTCGTTGAGTTCATTGCATAAGGAAAAAAATCTCTCTTAAATTGTACTCTTCCCCCAGGCTTCAAATACATATTTTCTTTAATGGACAGAAGCAGGAACTGGAGGGATTTTGTACCCCAGTATGACTTTCGCTTTTGAATGGCAGCTCTGATGTTCTGGGAGAACTTGCCATAATTCTTGTTTTTCTTTAATGAGGCAAAGTTGACCCAAACAGCAGATGCCAGGGCCCTCACCATCAAACTTAGATCATTATTTCCTAATCAGACAAAGAAAAGCCCTAAAACAAAAACAATCAAGGAAATGAACATCTTGTTTCTTTTTGGTATTCTCTGTGCCTTCTACCTGTGTGTGGTTTTCAGTTTTAATTGAAATTCAGGAGCAGCAGAGTTCAAACGTGGAGTAGATGTCAGCCAGTGTACTGCAGCAGCAGCACTGCCAGAGAGGTGTGGTTGTTTGACAAAGAAGAATGTTCCTTTGCTTTTTATAGCACACCATTGTTATCGGTTTCCTTTTTATTGTAGTGAGAAAGATAGCCGCCACTTTCGTGTTCAAATACTGCCCACAACAATCCCTCCTCAGCTGCTCATACCTCTCCAAATCACATTCCTCCTGAGCTGAGACTGGTCACCTTCACTCTGTGCACAGATGCAACTGATTTGAGAAAGCATGTGTTAACAAAGACATATTATTAGATTAATAAAAACTGGGGGAAAAAATACAGAGCTGGGGACATCCAAACATGTCAGAGAAGTGAGTTTTGAACAGTGGTGACTAGAATTTGCTCTAACTTGACTTGTTTGACCATACATGTGATTTTAATTTTAATTCAAGAGATGCTAATGTTTAACTGATATATAATCTATATACATATATAAATGAGCCATAGAATACAGGAGAAAACAAGTTCTCAAGGAAAAGCCTTGCGCTATTCAATGTTACTAAAAAGCATGAAAGACCTCTTCTTAGCAAGGTTTATTAGCTTTTATATGCAATTCTTGTACTTCAATTTAAAACAGTCTAGTCTCACAGTTTGATCACTTCTAAACAGCACTCAAGATAGATTATAGATATGTTGTATTTGCAAAACACCACGTTTATTACAGAAATAAAGATTCATCATTTATTTGCTTTATTAATGTAACATTGTCACTGGCAGTTTATGTTAGTCTTCATCAAACCTTTCTAGAGAAATAAAATTTGTGGTACAACTGCATCTGTAATATGGGATTTGTAGGTCTAGGATTGACAGTCAGCAATCACACCTGTTCACATACCTGTGTGATATGGCTCAGGTTAAGACATATTTGCAAGTTCATGTGGTCTAAGTGAGTTCACTTAGTGACTTCTCACAAAAAGGAAAATTCCTGCGTGATTTAGAAAAGCTCATGAGTTCATTCATCCTTCCTCAAACCTAAAAGATACTTAAAGAAATCAGAGGAATATTTATGTTGAATGTAACTCTCATAAGTTTATGTGACATGTTACCAGTTCATGAAAGGTCTTTAATTCATAGAATGCTTATAATTTCGGTAATGCTAGTCTTACACAGGTAATTTGAACTAAGTTTTTGTGGAGTCTAGGTGCTAACTATGCAGTTGAATTTAGAATGGAAAACACAAAATTTCACACTGAGGATGAATAATTCAGTTTTTAAGTTTCTAGCAAGATAAGTGGATTGTTCTCAAATGATCTTTATCTTATTTTCAAGATAAAGCACAGTCCCAAAGCCATAAACAGATTGTAAAGGAGACATTTCCTTCTTGCCCGTTCTTTCACACTTTCAAAGATATTTGCAAATCTGTCCAACTAAATTAAAGCACTTCTTTTCTCTTTATAAGCTCATACTTTTTAGCAAGAGAACTTCTAGTTTATGAATCAATATCTAGAAAGGCTTACATGCCCTTCCTTTTAAAACTGTTTGTATATTTATTTAGTGCATGAACCTATGTGCATGACACAACATCAATTTTAAAACATATTTTTAAAAAGTTACAAAACCAAAATAGCTGCACATTTTTACATTTCTGACATATAAAGCTCCAGCCAATATATTCTATGCCTTAGATTTAAGAAATTAGATAGCTTTTTCTCTGACCATGGCTACTACAATATTGTTCTCATTAATAACAATGAGAAAAATAATGTTGTCAACCTTTTCAGTCTCCTTTTACTTCCCAAAAGTGACTCTTCCAAAAGTGACTTCCTGTTGAAATAAAAGCCCATCAGCCTCTTCTTCCTCTCTACATATCTTTTTCATCAGTGCCTCAGAGGGGAAGAAAAAAGTATCATGACCAAATTTGGAACACATTTCCAAGCTGAACAGTAGTTTTCAGCAGCAACAACTTCGGACTCAGACCAGGACCTCAACTCACATAAATCAGCATAAAATATCTTTGAAACTACAATTATTTGCACTTGCAAAAGGTTTGTCCCTCAGACACGAAGATCAACATGAAAGAATTTATATCTCCCTTCTTAATTATGCTAGATAAATTGTGTATTGCATTAATAAGGAGATAAAGGCAACTTCCAGAAATTACCTGTATTTGGTGAGACTGCCAGGATCATCTGACTATTTCTTGTTTCCTTGGGGTTTTGGTTTTGGGGGTTTTTTTGAGCTATTTTGTCTTAATCTTGTATTTAAATCTAGCAGGTTCTAGTTGTAATTTTCTGTACTGGGACAATATGATTCTTCAGGTTAAAAATAAAGGCAGCTGAAATTGAGCAAAGCCAACCTAGAAAGTATTTAGACTTAAAACCCCTCACTCCTTGTTTTCCTTTAAATTTATTCTTTTAATGATTCACTTAAAATTATTTGTATTTTAAGGAATATGCTTCAGGTTCGCTTTTTCAAATTTCCTTTAAAAAATAAAATTGAGAACTTCTGCAATTACAACATATCTCCTGGAAAGTCTCATATAGGCAAAATATATTAGAATAAGCAACTCTTTTTCTGAAGGAAAAAAATATATAGGAGACTAATACTAAATATACACAAGGACCTTGTCAACTCTCTACAATTTTAGGCAATATTGTCCAACGCTGAATTGTCCAACACAGAGTTGTAGTGTCCTGAACAGTAGTGCAATCCCTTAACACCTCAGGATCTGCCTATGAAGTTGCACAGGCACCTCATTTTTCTGATGTTTCTTCTGGGCTTTTATCATACTCCCAAGTGCTCCTTGGTGTATCTCCAACAGGACGTTGAGATGCCTTCATTGATACTCCTTGGGGACCAGGGCAATCTGGTATTCACCAAGCCCAACTGCCTGGACAGGCCCTCCCAAAGTGAGACCCAGGGATGAGTCTGCCAGGTGGTTGGGCTAGGAAGGAGCAAGAGGGGACTTAGGCAATATGCCCACAGTTTGCGTCAGAGGGTGTGGACCCTGGGAATGGCACTTACCCACTGCCCACACCATGGACAGCCTTTCAAGCCTCTGATTTTTCATCTGAAGGCCTGACCTCATTCACTTTATGCCCTCTTAGGAATTTCTTACCCTCTGAGGTAACTGCTGGCCAAAGTAATTTGTCCCTGTGAACACCATCTTTAGGCACTCGATTTTTCCATTTTATAGGGAACTTGGATCTGACAAACTTCATATTCAAGAGTCCCTGTCATGACTCAGGACCAGCCAGGAGAAGCTTGTTTTACTGTGGTACCTTGAGGTAAACCTTCAGGTATCTTGCCTCTGAATGACTGCTGAACCCCTCTCTCAAACTTTGAAAGTCACCAGTCAAAGACAGTAACTAAAAACTCCCATCATTTACTTAGCCCTCAGAGTTTATCTTTGGGGATTTTTTTTGAAAAAAATTGTGCAGCATTATCCAAATACAAGGCAGGGCTTGTACATTTCCCAGGGAAGTATGTCCCATTCTCACAGACCTGTTCTCCTCATGGAAGTAATACACATAGAAAAAGAGCTATGACTGAGGAGTAGAAACAAAATGCCTCATTGTTTTTCAATATTTTCCATGTTTCTATTTAAATAATAAAATAGCTGAATCAGTACATCTTTTAGTGAATTTAAAGACTTACCATGTGCATAAAAGAGTGGCACATATCTCTGTAGTTACTGTTTCTGAGAGATAATCACTTATCATTGGATTACAAGTTCCTTTGGGGTTTGTGAGAGGGAGGGAAATTAATTTCCTTGGTATTCAGCAACTTAAACAGCATATAAAATTACATCTGTCTTTCCCACTGCTGTCTAGTACATGAAAAGGGGGTATGTTTAGGAAGAAGTCACCCTGAATTTGTTTTCTCACTCATCTGATAGACCCTAGATGTACTGAATTGCAAGTATTGACTGCTTACATAGTGTGAAACACGTCCCTGTCCCAGCAGGATGCTTATGGTAAGCACCAGTGAGTGGCTGGGGCTAGAAACTGGGATCTGCGCAGACAGCTGTATGGGCCCCAAAGTCTGCTCTACAGACCACACAGGAGCAAACACAAGCAGCACAAACTCCTAACCTTAGCACCTCCTGTTAGAATATCCAAATGCACTCGGTGGTGACATCGCATTTCTGCAAGGATGAAATTCAAATGCGGGCTTGTCTGGAAGAGTTCTGAACTCTGTGTCAATTAATGAGTAGGAGAGTTTACTGTGCCTAATTAATGGATTAATTAATATTTCGCTTGTGCTTAGAAACATGTACCTAGAGTGGAAAACAGGAAAACTTCCTAAGAGATGAGGGAAGTATTCTACTGGAAAATGTGCAGTTCTGAAATGTATGGGTTTCAAAGAGCTACTGTTGCCTAAAAGAAAACAGTGAAAAATATTGCATTTGGATGTGTTCCACTTAGTCATTTCTTCCTCTTACTTTGTACTAGTTGGGCTATTTACATGAAAACATAATCTTTGTTCCTTAAGAGTTCATCTGCTGCTCACTCCCTGCCTGAAGTCAAAATAATGCTATGTTTGTGAGATTTTAATCACCTCTACTGCAAACAATTATGAAATTATAAACAGAAGATTATGACTTCAAGTGGGAACTAAGTGGCAGGAGCTGATGAACTCTTAAAAGCAAAGATCCTGTTATCATGCAAATGCTTCCAGTAATGAAGAAAATGAAGCCAAAATCATGTAAAAAATCTAAACATGAGCATCTGAATCATAGACAGCAGTGGATCTTTCAGGATAATGGTAGTTGAAATTATTTCATAATAAACATAAAGCCATGCTAGCAATTATTATTTCATTATATATCCATTTTTGCATCTGCAGTATTTTTTTTACCTCTGCAAGTTTTTGTTTTAAAAAACAGAATCCTACCAGAGTCTACCATTTTTTTAAACAGAATCTCACAATTTTCTGTAGATAGCGCATGCTTTTCACACCTCTTATTTGTTTATGGCAGTTACATTCCAAGAAAAATAAGGCATGCATGGTTTATACTACAGCCTCCCTCTCCTTCCAGTTGAACAGTGCTGAGGAAGTCAGGAGTAAGCCTGAAATGTTCAGCTTCAGGGATACCAACCAAAGGAGGCAGCGAGCCTACATGTGTGCCAGCAGCTGCAGAGCCCAGGTGTCCTCCAAAGAGCCCCTTCGCCTCAGCTGTGTGTATTGTCAGCAGGGGGAAGGGCTCTCCCCCTGATACCAACCTACCTGCTCAAAGAGTTGCAGCGATGCATCAAGTGTGCAACCACTCTGTATTTCACCGCTTTTCTTTACAGTGAATGACTGCAAGTGTTCTGCTTAGCGTAGCTGTGCAGGTTTCATTGATATCACTGTCTCCTGACTGACGCTGATTTAGCAATGCCGGTCAGCTGAGCAACAGGACTGCTCAGAGACCTGCTGTTCTGATGTGAGTTGTGGATTTGGATTGTCCTGAGAATCCCTGGCAAATCCTGACACACCCACTTAAAAAGCTGTTTCTTCCCAGTACACTCTTGAACTGCATGGAGCCTTTGTAATAAGTAGCTGGATATTTATGGCTATCTCTGAATTCTATGTACTGTTTAAAGATTTCTGCACAAGATTCCTCTAAACTTACTTTATACATTTTTGGAGCATGTTTTATCTCTGGCACCCAGGTGGGTGGCCTGAATGGCAGTTGCTGGCAAAAGAATGGGAGGACTAACAGCAGGAGACACCTCCAAGGCCACTGGTCCAGCAAAAGTGATTCACCTAAGAACTGAGGTGTAGTCCAGTCTTCAGGGGACAGAACTGGTCATAGCACAGTCACCAAGAGAAAACTAAGTTAGTATCAACTCTTTATGTAAGCAGGTAGTGTTTTGAACACTGAAGTCCTTATATATATATATAATTACCTGAAAGTAAAAGTGCCTATAAAGCAGGATGGAGGTGAGATTAAGGATATGGCAGATGTTACTTACATCATGATTTTTTATGATGGCATGGTAATCAGGTGAAAGTGGAGGTTTCTCCAGAATTGCACTTTGAGAAAATGGCTGATATTTGTTAGATGACAGAGTTCCAGTATATTTGTTTTGCTAACTGAAGCTTCGATTACTCTAACCACATAATTGCATGCCATGTGATGAGAGCAACACAAGCTACAAAAACAGCTTCCAAATGCTAAAAACAGACATCGAGTGAAATTTGTCACCTCAGAGGACTAGCATAAGATTCAATAAGACATGCTTTGGTAATGTTTGCTACCTTGCTTGAAGTCTTGTCCTCCAGGAAGAATAAATGCATAAAAAAATCAGGTTTTATTTTTTAAGTAAATTTCTAGCTTTGTGTTGCAGAGAAAATCTTGAATATCTTACTCAGATGCACCTTGAAAGTGTCTAAATCAGAAATCTGAAACAATAAAATTACTTTTTAAAAGGAAGGAAGACACTTACTTCCAAAGTTTATATAAGTGCCAGGTTGCTGAGACTGAAAGCTGTGGAAGTTCAGTCACATTTACACAACTATTTGAGGATTTTTGTGGAATTTCATCATACTCTTTCCTACATAAGGTTTGCCTTCAACTTGATATGTTTAATAGATTCTAACTGATCCAAACCAAAACCTTCAAAGGGCATGTGTCTGAAAGCACATGAAGTTATGTCATGTAAAACCTTAATTCAGCTATAGAAGCATTTAGATGTCTGTATCTTATTGTGCTTTCTCTGAAGACTATATGCCAACAAGAAATTTCACAATATTACTTAATCTTACATATTCTTTCTGTAAAGCTTCTTTGCAAAACTCAATGGAGCTGAATGAAGAAGCTTTGGTCATAGTCCAGTTTTGGTCATAGTCAGGACAATGCTTTTTGTATTCTTGTTGCTCAACCCTGTGATTTAATGGTAAGTCTCGCAGGTTTGGATTGTTTAAGTCAATATATCGTATTAGAAAATCAGCTTTAAAAGAAAAAATCTTTTCTGACCACCACTGCTCAATATAAAAATTTGTATCTGAGGGTATAGAAATCAAAAGTTAAATAAAATGTATTATTCTTTAATAGCCTAACCATTTCTAAGTCAGCAGCATGAATTTAGGGACCTAACTCAATGTGACGCTTTAATTTTACACTTAACAATGCTTCTTAGATACATGGCTTTTCTTTTTAAATATAGTGTTAGGTTTTTTTAAAGATCAGCAAAATTCCTCCTATTATTACTTAGATATGGAAGTGTAAAATACATGCATACATTTTACCTACTGTCAAAGTTTCTTTTCCTAGCACTCTCTGTAGAAATAACTGAAGGTAGAATGTGTATACCTTTTATATAGAAAGCCATTAATGCTTTCAATCAGTTTCCTATTTAAGATTCTAAAAAAGGTAATGAATAGACAACTACTTCTAAATGCATTGATTGTGGGATGTTAGCATTTCCTAACCATTCTTGGCCTTTTTTACCATCACTGCTTCATTTTCTCTACTAAGGTGATACAGTGTATTAGCTGTGTTTTTAATAATTTTGCTCGATTCATAATACCAGTATGATGTTTTAAGGAAGACTCAAGGAATAAAGAGGCAGCAGACCAACTATTTTCACTGATACGCTTAGCAAAGTGAGATATACAACAGTGGAACTTTTTAATATTTTTTTTCTTCTCAGTCTTTGTTGGATGCTATTGCAACCTACAAACCTACACTGTAATTGTACAGAATAGACTTCTATCATTCCCTGCTGCAGGAAACAACCAGTGCACTGTAACAGACATACTTCTCTATTATCCCTGTTTAGTGTCTCCAGCCAAAAAGCAACAACAGCAGTTTATCCTTGGTCAGGTCCCAGTTGGGACTATGTAATTACCATTGTGGTGGATCAGAGGCAATTAATTTTATTCCTCTTGCTTTAAAAAGCAGCAATCAAAAGAGGGGGATGGTGAGGCTTTTAATGCCAGAATACAGTCCAACACAGAGGTTACACAATTAAAATAAGAAAATGTCAAGCAACAGAAAAGTTAAAATAACACTACCTCAGCTGGCTTACAGTGGCAGAGCACTATGGGGAACAATGCCAGTTTATACTCTCTAAAGATCTATTGCAGGTTTCCAGCAGTTCAGACATTGCTATTACCAAACCGTATTTTTTATTGAAGTTATCACAAAGTACAGTCTTTTCTACTACAACAAGCTTTGTTTATTGATTGTTCTTATTCAAATCTCAGACTAGGAGGTGACAATGTAGCCTTCTTGGATAAGCATGAGTCACCATGGCTATCGTTCCTCTAGGTGCTTATTTACAAAACTCCCCATTAACAATGGTTTCACTGTAGGAAAAAAGACTTCTGAGTAGCAAGATCAATCTGCAAGAGGTTGGTCCAACTTGTTTCCAGGCTTATATTGCATTTCATTTTCAAAATAAGAAATCAACCACAGTAATAAATCCTGTCTGCCACTACACCTCTCATATGCCATATGTATTGGTTGTAAAATAATTTCAACGTTATGGAAGTTACATCCTTTCAAATGTTCGCTGAACTTCATATAGCAGAAACATACTTCTCATGAAGAGGAGGTAACACACATAGAGGGCATCAGTTGCTTGTGATGCACATTAAGATGGTTGAGTAAGTTGTCAGCAATAACCATCAAATTATTGTCTGTCCTCAATGAATTTCCAGCAGAGAAATAAAGCTTCCTTGAAAGCCAGGTTGCCTTGTCCTCTTTCAAAAACAATGTGCATAAAAGAATGTTCTGTATGGGTAAGAGAATGGTGGGTTTGTTAGACATGTTTCAAAGGAAGAAGCATTCTAAAATATGTGACAGAAACTATCTTAGATCTAGTAAACTATGTTCTAGTATCCTTTGGAACAATGAACTCTTTAATCTGACAGCAAAAGTATATGCTAGTTCTGACCCACTATAGTGATTTTGAAAAAGAGGCTGCAATAAAAATGATGTACATGCTTTGCTAAATGATCCATTTCTATTCAGATAACAAGCCTCTCTTAACATCTAAAAATGTTATCGCATCTCTTTTGAAACTGTATGGGCTTGTCAATAGACTCTTGCACGGGTGAATTGACTCAGGCTATTTCAGAGAAGGTTTATAGGGGAGCTCCAAATAAATATACAGAAAATATGAGAGAGGATTAGATTATGTTCTGTCTGCTATATCACACAGCTAATCAATTTCTTTCTTTCTTTCTTTCTAATTTTTATCTTAAGGTTTTGCTTTTTTGGTGCTATTGGTCATGGTTTTTAATATTATCAGAAAGTCTTCCAGGTGAAAACATGGATACCTTTACTTTAATATTCCAGGGTTCAGGGATTTTTAACCTCTAATGTTTGGAGCGATGCACTTGCCTTCCTACCTGACATCACCTAGAAAAGGCAAATAGCTAAATGCATACTGGTCAGCTATCCTGCAGTGATTCATTTGAAGGCTCTTACTTCATGTCCTCCCCTGTTATGGTGGCCACAGCAAACCATGTTGGTAAGGGTAGCATAGAATTGTTGTTGTCTTTCATTTTGGGAAACCAAGTGCCACACTGGCAACAGGAGGCTGGAATAAGAGAGGAGTTATGCCCCCCTGTTGTGATCAGGGAATGTGTCCCCCAGCTGGGGCCAGCATGAGGAACAAGAGGCCCTCCCCTCTCATAATCTTGTGCCTGACTATTGCACAATCCTCAGCTCACTTGTCATACAGTCCAGGGCCTGGGCTACCCCCAGTAGATGACACTGCATGTGGGTAAATCCTTTTCTTAAAGTCCAGCATGAAGTCTTATCACATGAGGCTACGTATCAACTCACAGATATTAAGACCAGAAAATCAGGAGCACTGTAAGAACAATTGTGCTCGTAATCTTAGGTTTAAGTTATGAGGTGTACACGTGAAGTACAAGTGGAAAGGTTAAGTTGGACAGAATATCAAAGCTTTAAATTCATTAGTGGTAGTCCACTCACTTCATCTGTTTTATATTAGCATAACAGCACTAGGCTTTTTCATTAGAGCATTTTCCTATACATGAGAGCAGAGAGTAACATATTCTAAGCACACATTCAGACCGAGGGCCAAAGGCAGGGGGAAGGGTTTGGGAGCCACTCAGAATATAGGAAGAACCACCAGAAAGTTCTGCCTGGTATGAATGTTAACTAGTCAATGCTTTTCTCAGGAAAGGCTAATACATGTTTAAACAAACATACCGGATTACAGAAAACAGAGGTTATGCATATAGCTGTTACACACGCACACACACAAATCCATTACCAAAGCACACATTAACCTGAGCAATCATTTGCTTAATAAGTAGGAGTGATACAGGGGTGGATTGAGGTAGGCTGTTTTGCCCTGTATTACCTATGCATCTGTGAGTAAACAACTTTCTATCCCAGGAATAGCCTCAGTTTAGATTCTATGTGGTACACCAAGAGTTTGCACTCCAACCTGTTTGTGTCACTTGTGCAATATACCTCTAAGGATCTTGCTGGAAATATTGAGCAACCGAAGGCACCAATGCATTTATAATAATATGCAGTCTAAATTCCTAACTTTTTTTTTTTTTTTCTTCTCAAGAAAATGCTTCAGGTGTTCTGTCTATCACAGTCTGCCTTTCAATTCCTAGAGCAGCATATTCAGAACTGACAGTCTGGCTAAACACCAGCCTACCAGGAGGGGAACCTGCTTAATTGCCTGGATTCTGGCTTCATAAAACAGCTTTCACACCTTAAGCTGGACTAGTTCGCATCTGTGGCTGTCAGGTTTCTGGCTTGCAAATGAAGAAATCAGCTGCTTCTGTTCCTTAAAGAATACCCAAGGGTACAAACCTCATGCATGAAGTCAAAACTTACAGTCTGATTTCCATACAGAATAAGAATAACATATTTTGTTAATAAGAACTTCTCCAAATTACTGTACCTACCCTTTTTATATTTTTTTATATATATACAGAAGATACCATAACTTGGTATTAAGGTGGACTTAAATCAGACTTCTAGTTAAAATTTAGATCACACTACTTTTGTACCCAGTCTGACTGTAATATCTGTTATGTCATCTGGGTCCATTCAGACTTTTTACTAACTCCATTTTGAGAGACACGATTGAGTCATTTTAATTTTTTTAATAAACAGTATTATGAAAAGCCTGCCTCATGTCAACATATACTCCATAAACTATCGACCAACTGAAAATCCTGCCTTTCGAATCTAAGCATCAGCTCCATTGAGAGGTGTGGAAAAGGGCAACCTTGTTATTGTATAAGGAACAGATTATTTTACACCCATACAACTTCCCTCTTTAAACATAGACTTGAGTCAAGGTAAACCAACTTCTTTACAGTAAATATGAATGTTAAATAACTACAAAGTTCCAGTTTTTTGAAACGAAAATAAATGCTCTTATAAATCATAAAAAAGGTTTGCTGGCATCAGATGTTCTATTAAAAAAAAAACCCTGCATGGACTACTTTACCTTTCCCCATGCAAATTATTTTTGAAATAAAAGACTGTATATGCTCTTCTGCATTTAAAAGATACTACCATATTCAAAGAACATTAAGGATCACAAGTTAATCGCTTAAATAATAAAATGTCGGAAAACAGGGGTTTTTTCTATTTTACATTGCAAATCAAAGTCAATCACTGTGGAAGCTGAACGTCTTCCATACAAAATCAATATCAATATCAAAATCTTCACAGATTTTATAGCATTTTCATACTTATCTGCTTTGACATCAGAATTTTGCCTGTACATTATTAATTCAACTGCAATGTTTATGTGTATTGGTGATACAATCTTTAATTAGGTAATTACCCAGTATTCTTCAACATGATGCACAAGATGACTGGCTCTCTCTTCATGAGCAGTTAATCAATATTTCTTCTTATCCTACCGTTTATTGTGTAGTTCTGACCTTATTTATTCCAGAGTCTCTTCACTCTGTACAATAATATTTATTTCTCAGTAGACTTCTTTGTGATATTGCTGTCACCATAATAGGACTAAAAGGTAAATAATTCGTCTTTGCAATATCCACACTAGGTATTATAAAACCTTTGGAGAATTAAGACCTAGGGAACCATTGCTCCCTGGTAGGATCCAAAAGTCTTTTTTTCTTGACCGTCATTCTGACCCATGCTTTTGGACTTCTATCAAAACAACAGAATGGGAAAGAAGTGGAGGAGTGGCACGTGTCAAGATCACTTTTAATGTGAAATCCATTACTTCAGACCCGGCAGCTGGAAAACTGTTTCAGATTCCACAGTTTAAACTTGTCCAGAGACAAAAGGTCTGAGATTTGCCCAGATTTCATGTGCACAAATGTAGGAACAGATTTCTGTATCTTTTCTTAAATTTTTAGCATTTCCCCAAAGCAGCTCAGCTGGACAGTAGCTCAGATTAAAATGGAAAGAAGAAAAGTATAAAGCAGTTCACTCTTTTGGAAGATGAGAACTGTGACTTGAGCCTGCCCAGATCTTCTTCTTGGAGACAACAGCTCAAGGCCCTAGGTTATCACATAAAAAAAATATGACATAACCATCATCACTGTTTGAAGAGAAGTTTTGTCGTCTGAAACCAAAGGCAATTTAAGGCAGCCACAGTGAAATAAATAGCAGATAAGTACATGCCAAACTGAGCTCCAGAATATCAAAATGGAAGCTATGAGGAAAACTCTGGTGCTGTATAACTTTAAGTTGTTATGTTTAAAATGTTCAATTGTTATTGAAATTTCAGGACAGAAATTAATAAAAGGATTGATAAGACATTTTAACTGCTTTTCCGTTCAGCAGAGCCCATAATGAGATTCAAATATGTATGCATGTCCTTCTTTCTACTGTTCACAAGAGCAGAACACCTTGAGATAAGAGCAACACGTAGTGGGAACATACACTTTCCTTGTCTGGCTCTACAAAGTTCCAGACTACCTTCACATCCTCTTACCCAGCTTTGGAAAGACAGAATTCTTGGGCTCATGTCCTGAATACTAGGCATTTCTGCATTACTCAGAGAAACTGGAAAAATAAAAGGTATTAATTAGACCTTCACAGAGAATTTCAATACTTTCCTTGTGGGAGAGCTGAGCACGCACACGACCAATATGATCAAGCAATGCCTCTTTATTACAACTAAGAAAGCCCTTTTATAACGTTCTCCCGCACACGTGAGTAACATGCAATACAAGTCCTCAAGACTGGACAGTTAACTTAGCCCGCGCTTTAAACCTTCTTATGATTGGATAAAAAGTGCTACATCAGCCTTGCCAGGCTTCCTGCCTTGTGGAACTTCCTCTTCCGTCCCAACCCCTTCCGGGGTTTGTTTGTCTTGTCGAGTTTCTCCCTCCTCAATCAGGGTCACATCCTTATTATCGAGTTTCTCCCCCCTCATTCAAGGTCACATCCTTATCGCATTCTTGCTTGGCTGAGGCTCTTATCAGTCTTGTTCTCACGCAGGATTGCTCACATGTCCATTCTCTCGCAGAAAGCCCTCTAGAAGCCCAACATTTCCTGACATTGAGTGTTCAAAATTTGAAACATACATGGAAAGAAATGTGAAATGTTTTATAAAATTTGTGCCGTTTCCTACTACCCATGTTTCTTCTTTAATTTGGAAGTTTAAGCATGGAAATTTCAGAAGGTGGAGGTCAGGTTTTTATGTGCATGATTTACTTTGCAGTACTAGTTCTAAATGGTCAGCAACAATTTTTGTCCAGTGATCAACAACTAAAAACCTGGGGGAAGTAAAGTACCCACTAAAGTTCACAGAAGAATTTAAATCTTACTTAAGCAGCTCTAGCCACCATGACATGCTTCTAGTATGAAAAACTTAGTTTCCCACTTACACACCAAGAAATACATCTTACTGATTTTTCCACAGCAGAGGTAGAAGGAAATAAAGGTCTAGAAGGAAAATAAATTCTTATATGACCATATACATTGCACATGGTGGTTCCAGATTTTCAGACAATTGGCTTATCAAGATCACCATCCCCACAGCATGTTAAACAAGCAGCATTCAGCTATAGGGATAGAGGGTGTAGAAGCAATGAAGCTACAGTTTATGCACAGGTTATCTTTAGTTTAGCGAGAAATCAACAAACTGTGCATTTGAATTCTTCTGCCCTGAATCTACTTTGGTCTGAAAACAAACCATTAGAAGTCAGTTTTCTTTCTCTTTATTCTCTCAACTTGACAGACTAAAGAAAATGAAAGACAGAAAATGTCTTTTTTCTCTTCCTCTTTTTCTTTTTCAATTTCTTCTATAAAAGGAAAAAATGAAAGCCCAATAAATATAGCTGAGGGAATGATGCCTGAGTTGTTGCTACACTGCACATATTCTTATAGCCTTCTAAATCGTAAAATGTTAACAGCAAAACTAAATCTTGACATGTTGATAGCTAAAACCATACTGCAATATGGCACATCAATTGCCTGTTATGTTTTTGAGGACCAAAAAATATTCTCTTCTGTACCATTAACATAAATCAAACTGGTTAAATCACTTTAATACTCCAGGTGCCTTTTTTTTTTCCTCGGATGGCACAATGGTTGATGTCAGTGCTAGTGGCAGAGGGGGGAGCAAAGAAGAGGGGGAAGGGAAATCAGATAGACTGTAGATTTGCAGAAGGGTTCCGTACACAAATCAAGCTCAATAAGCTTGTCAGATGAACATTTCACATTAAACAAAATAATAACCTGTCATATGATTTCAAACAACTTCTTTTTTCTTCTTTTTTTTTTTTTTTCCCCACATTTCAGAAGAGCAATGCAGGGCTATAAGAACAGTACCACAGCTTCATTTCTCAAACTCAGAGCAAATATTTGAATGCCTCCATACCCTTGGTTCCTGCCAGATGTTAATTCTGATAGGAGAAAAAGTACCACATTTTCCAAAACTTCAGCATGGGTGAATTATAGCTAGTGCAAAACAAACAAATAAATATAAATAAAATCTCTAGTTCTGCAACTCTGGAAAGCTACAGTACTCAAGTAATACTTCCTGACCCAGCAGAAAAATATCAATTAAAATAAAATAAATAGAAAAAACACATGTCCAACTGACATCTGACTACTCTGGATGTTTGGAGGGCTAAATCTCATGCCTTAAATAACAGATTAGGACATCAGCATCCACTCTGCTAACCACCAGTAACCGATTTCTCTCAAAGCAGCTCTATCCAATTTCTAATAAATATTTAAGTCTCTGATGGTGGCAAAAGCTCATGCTGGAATTTCTCTACTCAGAGAAGGAATGGAGCTCATAAAATCTCAGGGTTCATTCAAGGTAGTCTGTCTATGAACTTGTTTTTTCATAAGAAGTTCTGTTTCATGAGCTGCCTCAATTTCAGACCACTAAAACTGTAATTAATGGTAATGGAGTGATGAGACCTCATTTGCCTGATGAGTGCACAGCCCACCTGATGTCCATTCTTATACTAGGGTTTGTTGCTGTGTTCAAACATGATTATATGGGTTAGCGGCTGAGAGATCTGGGTTCATTTCTGCCATTGTTTATACATAATCTTGACTTTTGCTTTAGCATCTGTGCCTCAGTTACTCCTGACTGTAAAGAATAGGTGAAAAAAACATAAAATATGCAAAATCGCTTCAAGTTTTGTACATGGGTAGTCCTAGCATATGTACAGAGTATTAGTCAATTCATTCTCCAGTATAATTAGGTTACTTGTAGCTAATTCTCTTGGTATCATGATATATTACAAAAGTGTTATTAAAGACCATATTTCTGAATGTCTTTAAGAAATTAGGTTCTGGTTCTGTTTATACTGAATTTGATGGCAAATTTCCCATTAAATTCATTGATTCAGGATCACATCTTAATGAGCATAATTCTTTGAGTCTCCTCTTGGTATAACAAAGACTTTTCATTATAATGTAGTCTTCATTCATTGCAATATTCAGGATATAGTCAATATATCATTAAAGGAAACTCATTAAATGTATAACTACATTCAGAGTGACTCAGATTAAGATTTCAGTATAAGAGATACTGTAACAGAAACAGGGTATATTTGTAAATGAAGGAGAACTCAAGATACAGAACTATTTGTTGAAAGAGTACCTCAAGTCCTCAATCTCTCTTGTCTATAAATTGCATTCATAATCGAAAGCTCATTAGCAACTCATTATGGATACTAAATATTGCACAAACAGACGCAATGCAGCAAAGGAGACAAAAAACTGAATTCATGAAAGGGAAAACAGGGAGATATTTTTCAGTTGAAGAGTATGACTTCATTAATGGCATTTGGGTTCTTTTTTCTTCATTTGAATTGCCACAAACAGATCGACTGATAACTAGCACTTCTCAGTACCTGAAGAAAGATGTGTATGCTATATGTAGATAATAGACCAGCTGTAGAACCATGCAGTGCCAGCTTTTCACAGACTACAAGATTTAGGAATTGCAAATTAGTAAAATTCTACTAACGTGGATATAAAGTAAAGAGGAATTCAGTACTCTTTCTGTATCATCTGCGGAATGAGCTCAGTAACCTATTTCATAGTGCAGCCTAGGAAACACTACCCCTTCCCTACACAGAGAGTCTGCAGAAAGTTACAGTGACAGCACATTGCCATCTGACCTGCATCTTTATTTAACACCTATCAAATGCATTTTAATTATTCTATTTCATGGGAAAGGCAGTACTAAAAGAAAATTGTTATTTTTCAAGTCCATGAGATCACACATAGACTGATAGCTCCAGGGAAGAAGGCTAACACATCTTCCCCAAGTTCTGTTGTCATTTCAAAGGAGGTGTTGGTACTGCAGATGATACACTGGCAGCCTTGGATTACACATCTCCACAATCATTTATCAGTACAATAGAATCAATGAGTCCTGCCAGACAGTAACACTGATACTTCAGATTATTTAAGTTGGGAAATATATTGTTCTTCTACAGTAATTTAGCTAACAGGAAAGTATGAAGCAGTCAAAGCAGACCTCTTTAAAAAATCCAGGAAATAGTACAGAAAATACTGTGAAGACAAAATGTTATATTCCTGCCCACAAACAAAGGAATTAATTAGAAATGTATAAGAATTATGCCTGTTCAGTGTCTGAGATTGTTTTTTATTTCACTACAATTTATGACAAGATCTATTTTGTACAAGGAAAGTTAGAACTGATACTTTTTTTTTTTTTTTTTTATTCCTTCAAGTCCCAAAGCTCAGTGCTGTTATACCCTGTATCTGGAGCTTCTGTCCACACAGAGCTCTGCAGGACGTACTGCCTGAAGACATCCGGGCATGCAGAAATTACAGTCTTGAATGTGTGTTAGTTTTCCTCTGTGAATTTCTGAATGGATTTATGCTCCTTGAAAGAAGATTCCTCTAGATTTGAAGAACCTCTTTCATTTTTCCTCTGCCAGATCTAGCTTCATGCTGACCGCATGTGCTGGGTTTGTGTGTGTGGCAGGGTTTCTTGGTAGTGGGAGAGGGGGCTACAGCGGTGGTCCCCTGTGAGAAGCTTCTCAAAGCTCCCCTGGATCAAAGTCAGACCTGTCTCTGGCCAGTTAGCGACAGTGGCTGCACCTCTGTGATAATGTATTTAAGAAGGGGAATCTAGGAGATGTGAGGAGGTGTTGTGAGGGAGAGCTGAGCATGCACACGACCAATGTGATCAAGCAATGCCCCTTTATTACAACTAAGAAAGCCCTTTTATAACATTCTCCCGCACACATGAGTAACATGCAGTACAAGTCCTCAAGATTGGACAGTTAACTTAGCCCGCGCTTTAACTCTTCTTATGATTGGATAAAAAGTGCCACATTAGCCTTGCCAGGCTTCCTGCCTTGTGTAACTTCCTCTTCCGTCCCAACCTCTTCCAGGGGTTGTTTGTCTTGTTGAGTTTCTCCCCCCTCATTCAGGGTCACATCCTTATCGCATTCTTGCTTGGCTGAGGCTCTTATCAGTCTTGTTCTCACGCAGGATTGCTCACATGGCCATTCTCTCTCAGAAAGTCCTCTTGAATCCCAACAGTGTTGCAAGAAGAACACCTATGCGAACACTGAGTCAGTGGAAGAAAGGAGGAGAAAGAGTTGGGGGGGATGCCAGAGCAGAGGCTGCCCTGCAGCCCATGGTGAGACAGCAGCCACCCCTCTGCCACCCATGGGGGCCCACGGTGGAGCAGAGACCCACCTGCGGACTGTGAAGGACCCCACTCCGGAGCAGGTGACTGCGCCCGAAGAAGGCCGAGACTCTCCCTGGGGAGGGAAGAAGCCCCCGCTGTTGTAGTTCAGTGCTGGGAGAACTGCAGCAGGCAGGGGACACCCATGCTGGAGCAGCTCAGGAACAGCTGTGGCCCATGAGAAGGACTCACATGGGAGAAAGTTCATGAAAGACTGTGTCCCATGAGAGGGGAACCATGCTGGAGCAAAGGAGGAATGCAAAGAATCCCCCCCAGCAAGGAGGAAGAAGTGGCAGGACTGATTGTACCCCCCCATCCCCTGCTCCCTGTGCCACTGCAGGAGAGGAGGTAGAGATATTGGGAACAAAGGTGAGCCTGGGAAGAAGGGAGGAGTGAGGGAAGGTGTTTTTAAGTTGTGGTAATGCTTCTTACTGTCTTATTCTGTCTGCTAAGTGTTGTTGTTAGTGTCTGAATTAAATTGAGGTTCTTTTTTTCCCGTAAAGTGTCTATCTTTTTCCTGGGATGGTAATGGGTGAGTCATCCCTCTTCATACTTACCTCGATTTCCAAGCCTTTTTTGCTTTATTTTCTCCTTCCCAGTCCTAGGGGGAAGGAATGAGTGAGTGGCTGCATGGTGCTCATTTACCTTCTGGGCTCAAACCATGACACTGCACCAAAGAGAAAAAAAAACATAACTGAGTATTGTCATGCCAAACCTAGAAAAATTAATACCTGTTCACAGGCTTCTAAAAGGCTCATATGCCTCCTAATTAAAAGATGCAACATGCATTCTCTAAAGCGTGTGCCAAGACAGGTGAAATAGGATCCTAAGAAAACTAAAGAAACCTGAATTTATCAGGAAAACATTTAAATCATTACTTTCGGTATTGTTATGTAGAAAGACAAGTAAAGATGAAGATCCCTCTGCATGGCTATTTGTTGAAATCTGCTTAACTTCAAGAATGAACTGTTTGTGTAAATGTATAAATAGTTTCTCACAGAGATTTTAAGATCTTTCAGACAAGAAGAAAAGTTTTACTTTGCATTTTTAGCAGTCATATCCATATGAATATATGGATATCGATATATGAATTGTTCATGTACTGACAAAACTTAAAGATTAGCATAGCAAAAGACAGATAGATTCAGGTCTTCAAGACTGGAAGATGAGGTAAAGGTTATGGCATCTATATTTCCTTTATTTATAATTGTGTAATAATGTTACTTATAATGTCAGTTTTTAAACATGTGTCTGTCACTCAGTCAGTAGGAATTAGACAACCAGCATCACTGAAAATGTCTTCTGGAAGACTCAGGTACCTTTATGAAGGCTCCAAAACAATTAATGTTTGTATGTGTATGGGTGCCTATTTCAGCAAAACTCACATTACATTGTAGTCCCATAACATAGCATTAACAGATAATGAATCACAGGTGGAACATTATGGAAGACCATATACTGTATGATTTTGTTGATGATAGGATGCACATGAACAAACAAATTTTTTTAAATGTAGGAAAGAAAAAACATAAGCAACTTTATGTACAATGCTTAAACTTCATTTATCTTAATGAACCCTGAGTGTCACATTCTAATTGGTGTGAAAATAAAGAATGACAGTCAGTGGGAACTAAAGCTTTGATGAATGTCTCTGTCTGACCATACAATAATTTGGAAATTTTTGATTTTTCCCTGCCAAGGTTCCTAACAGTAGATATTTATGAAAAATATGGATATGGATTTGGAACTATCAACTGAACACCATTTAAAACTTTGGATCATCTCAAAAAGCGATGAGAATGTGTGTACTTGCTCCTGGAAATGTTTATTGGTGAAATTCATTAAAAAGTGCAACAGCAAAAAGTGGTGTTGATAATTTTTAATAAAATGCAAGCATTAATTTCCTTTACATTAACACCCCAAAATTCCTATGCTCATTGTAAAAACTCTTTGCAAACAGATCACAGTGCAAACATTCATATTTTTTCCAGCTAAGATTAGGTCAGTATGCCTGTTCTAAATTGCTATCTTGAGTGATAACCAAAGCTAATAAGTCATTCTTATATATGTATTCCAGGCTGAAGTTTAGAAAACCAGTTTCAGTCTAAAATTAACACAGGTCTTTTATCAAGTTTGTTTAAGTATTTTGTATTTTCAGTGGATTTTTTATTTTGCTGATACCTGCTGCAATGTACATGAAATTAACAGGGGAAGAAAAGGAAACCCAGGTTCTTTGTATTCTGAACAGAAATTAACGATTTTTCTCTACTTTTCCAAAGCTTTGCTAGTCAGAAATACACAAAGATGACAATTCTTTCTGACCAGTATTAAAATAAGTATCTATTCAAAGTCTTTACATCTAGTGTAGTGTCTTTTTCTGAGAGACAGGTTATTGAAAATTGTGTAGTCATTACCAGGTGACACTAAATGGCCTTGTAATACACTAGGTCATATTAATTATTCCTTCTGGCTTTAGAAATCTAATCAATACAGGAATGAAGGGCAAATGTTAAATATATATTTTTGCTTATGACTGTTATGTTTATAGAGTGTTGGTCAACCTGTATTACAATAGAAACTGAAATTCCTTCATATTTTGCAGAAATTGTGGGCCTTGAGAGACCAAAATATCCAAAGTTCCACTTCTACCTCTGTCACAGTGTTTTGTAATGGCTAATTTGTAATAATATAAAAAACCACACTATTTTATGGGGAAAACAAGAAAATATTATGCAGATATTTGTTCTAGATTTTGTTTAAAATACTGGGTAATTTTTTTTTTTTTTTTTTACAGAAAACTCAACTTCTGATTCATATATATCTAGCTCAATAATTGTGTCTTTAGGTTTAAGACTCTATTCTGATCTCTTATATCGGTGGAATCCTTTTATGTCAGTGATTTTTTTAAAAGTTCAGGTTTTATATGGTGTGTCAAAAAGCAAAATTTGACACATTATTTCATGGGACAATTTTTGTGACAGAGGGAGAGTGTTCAAGCAGAAAAGGTGTCTCCAAAACACCCTATGTCCTACCAGTGATACTGTAAATTAACACAGTGCAGCTCAGTCATCATAACTACATCAGGACACACAGATAATATCACACTATAACTTATAATATGTCAGAAGAAAATTTTTTAAATATGATCAGATTCATCCCAAGAAAGAGTCAATTAGTTAATAAACCGCAGAAATGAGATATGAAACTAAGTCAATGATGTATCAAAACCTGTAAGAAAATGTGACACTATGCATCAAAATGTAAAGCTGTGATTACTTTTTCAGCTATGTTCTTTGATAAAACTGGAGGTAAGTAATTCACTGTTGACTCTTAAAATACCTTACAATATTTACTAGCATGGCTGGGCAGATATATGTAGCAGACATATGGGAATGGAAAAGAAGGATAAAAGAATACTGCTCAGAATATTTTAAATGTTCAAGTCATTTGTTGAAAATATAATGTTTTCACCCGTCCCTGAAGGAGGAAGAGGCTTGGCCTCTCTCAATTTTGTATCATTGCAAAAGCGATGTGTTCATTCAACTGAGAGCCACAAGCCCTACATTCTGACAATATCTGTCCTCACAGGCAGATTTTCCTGCCCTGAACAAGCCATCACTTTGAAGTCCATCTCTCCCACAAGCCCCTGTCAACAAACATATCCTTTACTGGCCTACAGAAACACATATTTTTTTTAATTAACCACCCTGCAAGTACTAGAAAATTACATTCCTTCAAGGACTGAATTGATCTAGTGGATCACACCTTCTCTACCTTGTGGTATCACAAATACAAAGAACAGTGAACTTGCTAAAGGTATCCAATTGCAAATACAATTGAAATAGACAGGTAGAAAACTACATTCATCCTTTCTGATATCATCAGTGAAAGTAACTGCACGGAAAAACGTCATATTTTATTTACCTTGTATGTGTCTTTATTCCCACCCCCCTGATCATTTTAGGAAGGTTCTTGATTTTATTTTTTTTTTTTAATCAATCATTTCTTTATTTGGTAAGGAGGAATCAGAATTTTCTTTAGCAGTAATTATTTGACAGGATGTTGTTCTATTGGCAAATAAAAATGGAGAATTATATTCCCTCTAAAACACAGAATCTCTACTAGATATATTTAAGGAAATTACTTTTGATCATCAACCCATACAATGACTGAAGAGATTTATACAGTTATTTTTATAAATTTATGAAGGCCTCTATTCTCAAATAATATAATTGTTCCATTTTTGTTACTATATTGTAATGACAGAGTTAGTGATCTTTATAGGAATACATTAACAGAAAAGCAGTCAATAACATTTTTTAAAATGCACTTGGAATACTTAGGGGATTTCCTCTGAACTGGTTTCAATTAACTTCAGGAAACCAACTCTTCCGGATACAAATAAGTACCTGTATTAGGAGTCCTGCAGAAGGCAGTGTATTCGGGGAATTGAAGATCCTGAGCAAGACACATTTGCCATACTGGGCCTTCTATATAAAGCTTGAGAATCCTGTGGACTAGCATGAGTGACCACAGTATAACTGCATGCATATAACAATGTAAGGGGACATGCTGGAATACCCTGGGTACGCACCGTTGCTGGATACAGTTCCTAGGTATGTGCAGCTAGATATGCTCTGGTGGACATTAAGAAAGAGATAACATTCCTACCTGTCAAGAGAACTTACAGAGTTTTGCTACTGTAGATATAAGGAGACACCATACAGAGGGAGGTTGAACCTCTCCACAGATGGGAATCCTTCATAGCATGCCAGCACTCCCCAATCGGTGTCTGCCTAATGCTGCATAAAAGTGAGATTCCCATCATCTGAAGGAACATAAAATTGTCTTGGTATATATATTTCTCTTCCTACTTTCTACTTTATTCTACTTGCTGGTCTACCTTTCTTACTGAGAGCCAGAAGGAACCCTGCTCCTCCCCACCCCAGTGCAGAACAGTACCTCCATAGTTACTGAAATTATACAACACAGAAGTAGCAAATTGACTCAGTTCTCAAACAGAGCCGCTTCTCAGACCTTTGTGATAAGCCTCCAAGTTTCGAAGAAGACATTCAGAAACATCTTTGGTGACCTTTCTGGGCAGCCTAGAAAGCACATGTGTTGACTACATGATGCCTACCGGTCTCTTGTGAAAGACTGATTAAACGTAGAGTGAGAAAGGAAAGAAAAAAGGGTTGTCTTTCATTCATTATTTCAACACATTACATGGGCAAAATAGGAGAGAGCATGCAGATGACTTCCCAGATTATAGCACTGCAGTTAAGGGGCAAAAAAGAAAAACAATCTGAGGAATGCTGGACAGAAAAAGAATACAATCTCAGAGGAATTCTGGACAGAAAATGTCCTCTTTCAGCATTTTTATTTCGTAACAATGTCACACCTCAACTGAGATGTACCACAACAAGGAAGAGTTGAATGTGAGGTGTGCAAGTAAACCTGCTTTGCTATTCTAAAGTAGGTTTAGAATGGAAAAGTGCAAGAAAAACTGTACTTTTCCAACTATTTATTTGCCTTTGAATTTTTTGCAATTGTCCAAATTCAGGTGAGCTGCAGAAACAGGGAGGAAAAAAGTTGCTGTTTTGATTTGGTCTAGTCCAGCAGCACAAAAAGGCAAGTTCAGATAAAATCTTAGACTGCTTAGATTATCTCTGTATGAGGAAAAATGAAATTAACAGTGCCCTGTATTGTAGCAAATGTGTAGATAAGTGATACAGGACGAGAGTAGAAACAATTGTGGCCCAGGCCTGCAAAGCTTTCACTTCAAAGTTCTTAGATGCCCAATGCCTATGTAAAGCAAGGTTAAGTGATTAAACACTTCAAAGATTTTAGCTTCAGAACCCAAAAGGAAGGCTACCTTTATTTGAGAGGATACATTTACTTCTGAAAGCAGTCCCACTTATTTTGACTCAGCCAAGTGCCAGCCACATGGGTCTAAATAATGATTCAGATTCCCACATCAGGACTAAACTAACAATTTTCATGGTGCAGGATTGTTAGTTGCTTGATAGCTACAGACAGATATACTAGATGTTCATCAGGTCTCACACCTTCCTTTGAGATGAACATGGGCCGCAGTTTTTGCAGTAAGCTGAGGCCTAATTTTCCTAATATGTTTCTTTGCTAACATACTTTATTATATGCTTTAAAAACAAAATGTAATGCAAGAGTTTGCATTTAGTTGCAAATTTTCCAAACTTTCAGAGTATGAAGTTTCAAGACCCTTGTTCTAAAATCCCACTTATGATTAGGAATATTTCTTTTGCTCCCTGACAGAGCACTATACGTCTCAGGAAGTCAGAGACTGATGATGGACAATACTTCTCCACAGCCCTCGGGAAAGGATGTTCAAACAGCTAGCTTTGTCTGGGTTCTGGCATTAAGTCAGAATTTGGACCTGCCCCAGGTGCCACAGATGGTTTCCAGAGAAATCTCCATATGTTCTTTTGTCTGAGGAAACACTGAACACCAGTGAGATGTCTGGAAGAGGGTCTTCAAGTTCAATAAACAGTCAGGTGCATAATACAAGACAATTATAGCTCTTTTAATTTAGTATTTAAATTAAACCCTTTAAATACCTGCATGCATGTGCATGTGAGTTCGACTTGAATTCCCTCCATCTCCAGTGATTTTTGGATTTAGTAGATGATGATTCAGCCAAACTTCAGAGGAGTGGAGAAAGATATGTATTCCAATAAATTAAGTGGGCCTGAAGGATGTGTTGCATTATCAAGTCATACCATAGTAGAGATTCTAAATACAGAATATATACACACATAGGAAAAAACTCTTAAAGAAGCTCCAACACCAAGAACACCTCTGTTAAAACTCACACCATTTGGCACCTAAAACCAAAAGAAACAACACAAAACAGATCTGCAGAATTAGTTTTACAGATCTGTTACTCCCAGAACTATTTGTTTCTTTTGCTATTCCATTTCATTGTTTGTATTTCAAGGTCTGTGGCCCTTCCTCTCTGTTAAGATGGTAGGACATTAATTCTAGACAGATCATAGATCATTTCCCTTCTGAAGCTGTTAAATATTTTTTCAGATTAAACATTATTCATGAACTCTGAAACTTATTTCAAGGGAAAAATATTTTCCCTGTTTTTTACACCTCACTTCCTCCCTTCAAAGGAAAGAAAAATCTGCTATCTGTCATATCAGTCCTGGAATAAGAGATACACTGATGGATCTGCAACAACATTAAAAATGAATTTCTATCTCTGTAGGCTCCAGTTTAAACATTTACTTACAATGCATTTATCAAAAAAATGAAAAAAAGTCCATTTCTAGATTCAGTGAACCAAACTGTATAACCCAAAATTAACAAAATAAGATCAAATTTTCATTCTATAATAGTCAAAAATAGACGTCCCTTTGAACTACAAATAGAAAGCAAGACTGGGGTGAAGTATTTTGCCTTTTCTTTCCCATAATCTCCTGTCCGTGGCCTTCCAGCAGACAACTAATAATAACCTGGAACAATTTTGCTGCTAGATTTTCTAATGCCTCATACATGTTAATGTGGACTCAACATCCCTTCTTGTTCTTCCTGTTTATTGACACAAAAAAAGATTTCCCTACTTGTCATTTCAAATGATGGCCTCTATCTTGATCTGTTAAAAAAGGTGATTTGAAACCTTGCTGGGCCACACACCCACCCCTGCCTGAATTGCTGGTGTCTGATTTCAGGAGCATTCCATTAATTGGGAACATGTAATCGATATTGGCTACTAGGTGTTTACAGGTCATGCTTCAAAGAAAATTGCAAGGAAGATAATATCCTTAAATAAATATGAACATTTCATCTTTTAAGGCCATTGCAAATTACACTTCTTCAAATATGTTTAAACCATGTGAGCAGAAATCCAGTTATTCAGAACTTAATTTAACCCCATACAGTAACATATCTACCAAATATTCCTTTTTAAGCACTGAACTGTGATGTGCTAGTTCTGGATCATTTGTTGTGCACATCAACTGTTGGCGGGAAGCCAAAGATGCTAGCATTTTACACCATTTTAAGTAAATGTTTGTTCTTTTTTAGATTGCTTAAATTAGAGTGAAGGATTTCCAGTAGAGAATATTCTGTTTTCTTAAACTGAAAGAATTGCAAGATTAGTTGCAAATGCAGACAAGGTATCCTGAAATGCTTTTTCGTACCTCTCAAGCACACTTTTCTGAGAAGAGGTTTGTTACCTTCAACTTTCTGTGGATAGAGCCATATGGTCCCACCACTCTCAGACTGGAAATCCTGGCGGCAATATCTCATTTACTACTCATGTTCAACTGACAGACCCAACTGTGTTTGTCATCAATACGCCTTTTCTTCCAAGAGCCTATGACAGCAGATGAATTGAAGTGACCCCAAGCCAGCTTCTCCAAAACAAAGCATTATTCACTCAAACACAGAGAAAAGGGCTTAAACAAACAAAAGACCCTTACCTCAGCTTTCATCTTTCCATCTGAGCCTCTAGTAAATTCGGCTTTACCCTGCTACTTCCATCTCTAGATTAGGTGGGGGTAGGTGAGACAGTTTGTTTAGTTTCAGCTTGCTTATGTGCCCCTCAGAGTCAGTCATCGTCTCCCCCCTGTGCAGCTGCTGACAGCCCACTTAACCTCCCTTCTTCCCTTGAATCAGCATCTGAAAAGTTTTAGTGTCCTGCTTGGGCCTGGAAAGGGTACACTTGCCCACTAATTTGGTACCTGGCAGAGGCGATTTCCTATTCAGAGCTTTCCTATTAGTTCCCACAAGGACCTTGGACATTTTCCTCAGACTCTGTCATTATTTTCTTTCATGTGGGTTTCCCTTTGCAGTCAGGCAAGACAGTAACAATTAAAGTGAGGTGCATATGGTATTTGTTAAAAATATGCATAGCTCCCACACCGTCCAAAGCAGTAGAAAGCAGACTTTAGTGGAGGTGACAGTTTCACTCCCTGACACTGTTTCAGGGTTTAACTGGTCACAAGATATTATTTCTTGTTCTTCAATGTCTTAAAATATATCTATTTAGTAGGTTGTTTGATATACTGATGCTTTTGATTCACCCTACAACGTAGGTATGTTTTCTATGAATTCAGTAGTAATAGCTGTAACAAATAGGTCTTAAGTAAGCAACTTTTCCATAAAATAAACAGCAAACTTTTTCTAAAAGTGGATCTGGACTACCTTTGAGATGCCTGGTACCTTAACCCTTTCTAGGACAAGCAGAGGTGGAACTCATCCTTATCTACCCATGTTTCCGAGCTTCAGCTGCTGAGAGCACTTCTTTACTCTCCTTCGTACTGTATGTTACACAGACCAGGGTTCACTTGCTGAACCTGCAGTAGTTTCCTGAGAGAAGTACCAAGATACTCATGTAAGCACTGTTTTATAATGTGCTGGAGAAGGCATCTGGAAATACAATATGGAGAATGAAAACTCTTAAGTGGATGATGGAAAAGACTATCAATTACAGTATGATCCATTTTACACCTGGCATTTCTTACTCTGTTCAGAGAAATAAGAGTGGGTGTCTTAACATGGTGAGCTTTGGTGTTACTTGCATTACAGGTTTTTGCTAGACAAGAAGGGGGGGGACCTTGTCATCTTCCCAAATCTAAAATACCATCCCTTTCTGTACATTTGCTGGCCTGTGAGTAAGTGCTAAATTAAAGTGGGTCACAGCCAGCAAAGGACTAGAACTGGCCAGTTGTGCAAGCTTTCCACTTTCCTTCCTTTTGTGCAGTTATATCAGATATGAAGCAAGTTTGGCTGCTCTAAAGCCAAGCTGAGCTGATCATCTAGCAAACTGTTTAGAAAACAAACATCATTTGAAGAATTTGAAAAGCAACTAATTGCCTAATGCACAGCAAGCTATTGTTACTTTTATCATATATACTGAGTTACCAAATTCAGTCGTGAAATGTGTTCAAGGCTAATTTGAAACAAGCATTTCTCACTGCACTCTATTGTTAGATTCCCACATGCCACTACAGGAGCTTTCTACCACTCTAGAACCACTTTCAGATACAAAAGAGACCACAGCTCCTGGGAGCACACTCTTTTAGCAGGCTTCCTGAGAGGAGCCCTAGTGACTCATTAAAATCCCCTCCACATGTCCTGCGAGAGAAGAGGGCAGAGCAGCAGGAACCACCACTGCAATCACCAGAGATGGCTGACAAGGAATCTTGTTTGAAGGTATTCAATTAGGAATGTGGCTGCCTTAAAGAGAGACACATTCTGTCCAAAATTCCCATCAGAGACTGAGGCACTGAAAACTACTCAGGAATTCAATAACGAGTGCATTACAGCTGCCCTCCTTTGTAATACTTCAGTACAATTTGCAGATATGGCTAGTGCCGACATGCAGTGCACCATCCTCATCTGAGCAGCCTACTCTGTTGAAGATGAAGCACTGCATGATAACATCAGTCTCTCCTGACAACGCTTCTGAATGAAAGCAACCACAGGGCATATTATTACATTGTTTGGGCACCTTTGGTGTTGTGCTTTGGTCATTTTGTTCTGACTCCAATTATCAAACAGAATGGTCCCTGATGTTTGATATTCAGTGAGAGGAAGGAAAAGCATCCCACAAGCTTACATTTGTTAATTCTACTTTATAACAGATAAAGCTTAACTGTATGACTGTGAAATTAGGTAAATTCAAGACATTGCACCAAAAGAATTATTCTTAGCATTGTAGTTTAACATCCAGGCATTTGCACTGGGACAGCAGGCTAAACTAATTTGTGCCATTTGATGGAAGGCTTTTCAAAACCCATATGTAGTATTTGTTTGCTTTTCCAACCAAACAGTGTTTGCCAGGAGAAACAGACAGTCTGGTAACTGGAAGCAGATCTGACAGTGACTCAGATCCTAAACTGTGAGGGCAAAAATACTTCCTATGGTTAAACAAAATATTATTGATGTTACTATACAATGCACATCAATCATTAACAGGCACTATCATAATGAAGTAAGAACTGCCATGGCCATTGCACCCATGCTAACACCTGATTGCTAGAGTTAGAATAAAAATAAACAAAATCCACTATATTACTATTAGAATTTGAATGTCTACTTTTAAAATATTTGGAAATAGTATGGTGTTATAGGCACTATGAGTGTGAAGAAGGTGAGGTGGAATAGACCTGTTAGAAACAGGACTGACTGCGTCCATTCAACTGAGAATCATAGCAAGACTTACTACAGTTTACAAATGATTGCTACCCCTGCCATTTAAGGCCAGACATTCCCAGCAAGCGATTCAGATGTATTTTTCTGCATAAATTCCGGGAGACAAAATTACAAAATACCACAAAAAAAGCTATTTATACTGTATTTTCATCTTGCCAAACCTAAAAGACTGAGAAAGTTCATGACAGTCTGTTCAAACCTGTCCATGAGATAATGTCTATTTTTGAAACGTACTTGAGTTTCCTTAAGCATCTTGACTATAAGATTGTTATCCCATGGCTATATCTATATCATCACACCAAATAGTGCCAGTGTCCGTTCCCTGGCCCTGAGATCAATGGCATAGTCTGGCCCTTTCCGTTCTGTAGCTTCCTACCAAGAATAATCCATGGCCTCTGCTAATTTCCAACACTGGCCCCAGAAGTTTCTTGAGACACTACAAGTCACCTAAGCTTAGAATCCAAAGGGATTTTTTCTAGCAGTGTCTCTGTGCACAATATTTTCTTCCAGTGCCTGGATCCAAGTCCTAATACCTTCCAATGTAATGCAATATGCCTGGTTTTAAAGTGCAAGATTTGTTTTGTTTTGCTGGTGTTTGCACTTTTAACCCAATCTCTTGTTCTTTAAATAGGAAAAAGTCTCATTAACCCTGTTAGATGTTTTACTTTATGAAGACTATGAGCTTGGTGTAATAGCGGGGTCTGAGATGAACTGTAAGAGAACATTTAGTACATCATGAGCATTAAATTCCTCATCTATCCATATTGATTATCTTGAAGGGACACTGATCCCTTCCCTAAAAATCTAGTGGAAAAATTTAAAATGCAATTCCTCTCCTGGGGAATTTGCCAGTACTTGAGCTTCGCATAAAGCATACACCACACCACCATCATGACCATGTTACAGCTTGGCAGCAGTAACTAAACTGATGTTCAGAAATCCCCAGACACAGGTAACCCCATTTCCCGGGCTGCCCTGCTGCCATGATAACACCTGCACACATCACAGAAGAGATGTTGATCACAGCAAAGAGGAACCCCTCACTCATGAAGTGTGCCCCCATGAGACCACTCACAGTCTTGGGTAAAGATCAGCCTGGAGAGGTCAGCGTAGCTGTCTAATCCATCTCCCACTTTTAGGGATATGATGTTGGGTCCCAGCTCTGTCACTGCCAGGTGAACATCAAGGGGCAGGACCAAAGTCTGCTTGGGCCTGAGATGACAGCAAACAATGACAGAGTATTTCTGATCAGGTGTACCCATCCATCTGTCTTAGCTGTAACCAGCTTTTGTCAGCTCAGCTTGTTCTTTCTCACCCTTCACAAATGTGACTGACAAGCCTCTGGCTTAGGTTTAAATAGTCACCACTTCTACTCTGCCAGTCTGCAGAAGGACCTGAAAGACAGTGTTAGTGAGGTTACAAAACAGATCCTGTGCAGCACGAAACAGACTGTTCTCACAGTTCTACATCCTTCTGCTTCCTCTACAGTCCAGCCATTTTACTCTACAAAATCCCAGGCCAACTTAAACCAAACCACCTCTCTTCCACAAGCCTTCTTAAGCTCCCTCATTAGCTTCTGTCAAGTATTGCGCTTAAGTCTGCTTTCCAGAAAGGACCAGCAGCAAAAAGTTATGGGGCTCTTAGACATCTTACAGAGTTGTGTTGGAGGAAGATGGATGAAAATATCTGTCACAGGCCACAGGACAAGAATTTCTCTCTTTATACTGTCTTTATACATAATCACCTTTGCATGTTGAGATTTTGTGAAACCCTTGCTTCCACCTTCCAGAAAAGCCTATTAAGCATCACAGTCCTTCAAGAGTGCTTATTGTTTTCTGGGCTGGTATATCAGAGCTCATGAAGTGGTCTCAATCACCTAGTACCTCACTTCATCATGCCATGTCCAGCTTCATCAGAGATGGGCTTGCCTGGGGACAACATCTTCTAAAGAAATGTGACATCTTTGTGTTGCCAGTTCACTGTAGAGGATTAGCAGGTCAGACTGCCAGTGGTGATGCAGTATGGGTGAAAAGCATGAAAATACACATACACATGGATTTTCAATTAAGTTTTCTGCCCATGTAACCAACATAATTAAAGGTAAATGAGGGTGTCTGTACCAATTTAATCATATTCATAAATTGGAGTGTCAGTCATAAAGTGTCAGTCATAAGATATGAAAATAGAACCCAGGAAGTAACACAAATTTTACCAGTGCTACTGGGAGCTCAAGTAGATGACACAATAACCTATTCTGGATTTTAAATCTATGACTATTAATGAAAACAAACATACCTGCTGTTTCATCATCTATCTTCCAAACTATATCAACAGCCTGTTGGGTACTAATGTCCAAGTTCATTTTGGGAGAATATATGCAGCTCACATGCAAGAAAAGCCATCCATTCAAAAGCAGAACTTGCATTTGTTCACCAATACCAACAATGCATTTGTAACATACAGCATTTTTAATATGTGGTAACCATATATATTCTTTTGAAAAAAAAAAAAAGTTAAAGAAACTGAAAGTGATAAAATAATTATAAAGTATTTCCTTAGTAAGCAAGGAAACCAGCAGAGCTAAGAAAGGATTGTTGCAGAGCACCAAGAATGGGTGGCTTCCCAAGGGAAGGGAGGAGCAGCTCCTGCAAAAGCAGGGCCAAGCCCTCACTGATGTGGCACAGTCCCATGACACTAGAGCAGGGCGAGCAGGGCAGGGTGATGGCAGCAGCAGCTCCTACTGACTGTCCAGTGATCTTCTGGCAAGAGCAAGGTAGCAAACACCCTGAGACCAAGGTTAATCTATGAAATGCAAACAACAGGGCTGAGGACAAACAGAGCTACATGAGCTCCACAGGTGCTCTCATGACCTGACAGGGAGAGATTTTGTGTTAAAATATTCTAGTTTTAATCTAATGTAATCTGAAATGGGAAAGCCTTTAACTCCCCTAAGTGTTTGTGATAAAGATTTCAGTTTGGTTTCATGACTGTGATAATTTATTAGGATTAAGGAACTGTAATTTCCACACTGGCTGTTCCTCACATGGACCAATGAATTCAGTGCCTGTGTTTTGCAGCTGACTGACAGCTGACTGAGGTTAAAATATTGTAGTTTTCTCAAGACAGCACTGGGTCCAGACTGACTTCTATTTTGCATATATTTACAGTGTTTCTGCCAATGTCAAACAGGATAATTCAAAATACTTATGATAAAGTATGTTGCGATGCATTGCTTGTTATCACTGATTAAATGCTCCCTGAGCCATCCAATATTGCCCTTATACAGTCATTCAGTTGCTTATCCAGGATACAAGCAAGGTGGAATCCTATTTACCAAATGAAATGTGAAGAAGAGAACTTCAGTGGTTTTAAATGTGCACAAATATCTCAGTATCAATAATAACAATACATTTACAAAAAGACTACGCATGGTGAATAAGAGAGGTCATATTTTTTGCTGAACTGAAATGTCACCTGATAACTGTAAACTTTCATCATAAGTGGCCTAAATATGGTACTTCTTTGAAACACATCACAAGCCTGGTTCCAGATATTTCTAGGCTATTTCTAGTTTATTTCCTTTTCAACTGTCAGTCTGCTGCAAAAGCTGAAAGAACCATCCCCTGAAGTCTTTTCTTTTTACTACCAGATACATAAAGGACAAGCAGCCTGAGGCTTAATATTTTTCAAGCTTTTAAATATTTTTTTTCTCAATTTAGAACGAGTGTGTGTCATTTCTGTGGCAATTCAGAAGCAAATGGTTCTGAGTTCAAACTGTGACTTTTCAGATTAGATCTGCCAGTTAAAAATTTGTTGGGGTGAAATAGAATTCATTTGCGGTAGACAACAACCCAAACTGACAGAATTAAGGATTCATTAACAAAGGAAAAGCAAGTTCCAGGGATCCAAAAATCCCAAACATGGCAATGTGTCAAATGAAATGTCTTTATTTACAGCCCATACACCTGACTGTTTTGTTCAGTGACAAAGTGTCAAAGGGATTATCCAAAAAGCAATCAGACAGCTGGGCTGTTTAGTTTCTAAATGCTAGTTTGTCTTTTTAAAAAGCACCATCAGTCAGCAGACAGAGAACAGAAACACAGAGCCAAAAACCAAACAATCAGTAAGGGCCAGCTATAATACATGGGCAGTTCATTCTTGAATTCATGGCTTTATTTCTGTGGTCAGTGTTTTGAGCACCAGTCATGAATTAATAAACACCAATGCCACCAGCTTCCTCGCAACACAGATCTTCCTGCAGTATTTGAGTGAGTGAGGAGAGGTGGTAAGGAACACATAATGGTTTCCTATAACTGGACATGAGCAAGGACAAGTGTGTTCATCAGTTAATTAAATGTTATAGCACAGTGAATAATTCAACATGAATTATTTGTTTGACAGGTCTATTCTTTTACTGATTGTGTTCTTGAGAACAGTTATGTCCTCCTCAAATTCATTTTGTTTCAAAGGGTGGAATGACCATGAATAATTCAGCCCTTTCATTCATTATTTTACTACAAAAATACAGATTATCTTTTTTTCAGGTTTATTTGTTGGGTTAAGGCAAGTGGAATAAGTATGCAAATTTTTCTCATATAAAGGCTTATATACATGAAAATTTTAGACACAAATATCATGAGAATTACCAAGCATAGGAATTTAAGATCATCTCTGCCATTAAATACATCACTCTAGAACTGAAAACTTGGAAAACAGGGAGGCTACTAAAACTTTATCATCAACTTAGAGAAATCACCCATCTATCACAAAAAATATATCTTACAGTGTATAAAATTCTGAAAATTGCCAAGATAATTAAGTAATTTTTCTTTTTCTATAGCCTGTGTACCTGCTCATTTGACATTCCCTGCTAGATATCCAGTTTTCCCTTGCTGTTTTGATGGAACTGACACTGCACAGATGCCGCAGGAGGAAAATAAATAGCATGTTTTAAAAACAGGTTTTTGTGAATGTAATACTAAAAAAAACCAGTCAGGACAGGTCAAGTACTTCTTAATTTGCTTAGTTAACCATATTGCTCTGATGACAGTTATTCTAATAATATCATAGGTACTGTTGTAACCCAGACCACTCCAGGCTAAATTACATGGCTAAACCTCAGTAAAACATCATATAACTAAACGTTGTCAGTGGTTTACCATGCTGATCCTACCAGCTGAAAGCATACTGAGGTAAGTGCTCATGAAATCTTAAATCAAGGTGTTATATTGACCAGTGTGATCCTCACTGATATACACTTATTGCGCTGCTGAAGATTAAAAATTACGTAGAAGTACCAAAGCTGCTTTTGTCAGTACTTGTCTTAAACTGTAACCTTTCTAAAAGTCTAAGATCCTTAAATCAGAGGTAGGATAATGAAGGCGGGGACCATAGTCTATTCTGCAGTGACAAAGCAAAAGAGAATATTTGAATAAGAGTGCATCCAATGGCTTCAAGAAAAGGTATAATTAGAAGTGGTGAGATGAATGTAAATATTGTATACAATCACCTGGCTGACAACAGCAGGAGCCAGCAGGAAACGTCTTAATCTAATAGACCCCTACCCCCTCTGCTTGAAAAGCAGATGGGGGCTAATACAAAAGATTTCTTTAAACTTCAACATGGACTGCTATTACACATTTCAAGGTATTTATTACAGCAGCACCTGCTAGTGCCACAGATTAGGAGGGGATGTCAGCCTTTCCTAGCTTAAGTCCCTGCTCACAAGGCTTTTATAATGACCATAAAAACGGGTTGAAGGCTCAAACTTGGCAAATAAGGATCTCAGAGAGAGGTTTTCTAAAGCACAAATGGCATTCAGACACTGGTGGATTTTTGTAAGAGTTGCACACATAACTGCTCTTTTTATATTTGCAAAATTCTGTCTCAGCTGCTTTTTCCTCATGTCTTTTTAGTATAATTTGTGTCACTGAGAGCAGAATATTAATTTAAAAAAAAAAAAAAAAAAAAAAAAAAAAACAAGCAAGCAAGCAAGCAAGAAGAAATAATTTTCATTTGGTCTTCTTGTTTCTTTCATAAACTCACATTTTTTGTATTTTTAATAGTATTTGCATTCTCTTCACCTTCCTGTTTCTAGAATGAGAATTAAAGATAGATGTGAAGAAAGGTAATTTTGAAAAATGGGGAAAAATTGTTGGCTAAAATGTACTCTGTTGACTTAGAAGTAAGTCAGTAGATGGGCAGTGACTCAATGAGTAAATGGTACTTGCATTAATTGCATGGGCACATACAACACAAAAATGAAAGTACTGTAAAGGCTGATGTTCAAAGCATAACTTAAAATCTGTGAAGAAAGAAGCATGTGATCTGTGAAGGTAGAATCTAGGAGCCAATGCAAACCAGAGTACTATGGGGTTCTCTTTGGCCTTCATTTCCTTTGTGTGGAAATGTGCAAAGGAACACAGATGCAGACAGAAACCTGGAAACTGGAAAATACTCTCCTGTCCCAAAACATAGACTTAATTTTCTGTTGATATATATAAGCAAGAACTGTTCTACATTTTAAATATAATACTGAAAGGATCTCACTTTCTTTGCTGACATGGATTTATAGTTTCAGATAAAACAAAGTGAAGTTCAATACAAAGGAGTTACTTCAGGAGTCATTCACATGTAAAACTTCTTGGAACATGTTCTTCATTTTAAGAGTCAGTGTTAGTCTCTCTATTTTGTGAAATACTAATATTTACATACATTCATGATATTTTTCATGCAGGACCAGTGATCAACTTCACCAGAGCTGAGATACAATTTGGAAACTTTGCTGGGAACTGGTCTGTGGCCAACACCTACTTTCATCTTCCACAAAAGTATTTAGAGAAAATAAAGGGACATGGTTAGAGTTTAGTGCTTCAGAGTATTATGCCAGGTACTAACACACGGTATTAAAGAAGTGTAATAACAACAAAGTAAGACTACCCAGATATTTCTTTCTTGATATAAGAACTGTATTCATATATTTACTACTGATAAAATATGAATGCTTAGAGGCCCCTATATGACACCGGGCTTACTGGTGTGGGCACTGAGATACACAGCAGTATAAGATTTTACTACCTAGATGAAGTAGACAGATAACAGGTGAAAAAGACTAGAGGAAGACAGAAAAGTGTCTCCTTTCACACGCATTTTGAATGTACAGCTCATGACAAGCAGATCTTTAGCTTCCCTTAGGTACTTGGATGACTGTCAGATGCTGGAGCAGCAGCTCAGCGCACGACCTGATGTCTCTGAGAATGCCCAGGCATGAGCCTCTCTGCTTCTTCTGTGGGATATGGAAAAGGGACACCTGGGAGAAAGCTTTGACAGACAGCAGCCTTCCTGCAAAATTACACAAGGGCATGACAGTAGAGACAGTCCAATCAGCTGAACTCTCTCCTGTCCTCCTGTCTAAAAGCTACTAGGTAGAAGAAAAGACCATCTTGCAACTGAAGAAGAACTAAGTATAATAGAGCTGTCTGTCCCAAATCAGAAGAAATAAAAGTAGCTTATTTCTACTCTGTGCAAATTATAAATTATATTTGAGTCAGGCTGAGAATTGGATTGAATGTGGATGTAAAAGTAGCTTGGGAACAGGAGTGGGGAGCAGACAGTGTTCGAACAGATAAGGATTGGAATGGCAGGACAGAAAAATTCAAGTTTAGAAAGAACTGACAAGTTAGTGCATTCTTCCTGGAGCAGATCTCATCTCAGTCTATATGCAGCAGAAGAGGCCTAAATCTCCTCGTTCCTCTACTATCAGACAACCTGACAGTAGAAATCCAACAGGAAAAAAAAAAAAAAAAAAAAAGCACCAAGTTGTCTTCTAGTTCTGGGGATGAACTACAGTTACCCTCTCCTCATTCACTGACAATGTCAAAGACAAAGATGTCAAATGCCAGTACAAAAGCTAATAGGATTATAAAACCTTTCTTCTATATCAGGAGAAAAGAAACAGAAGTTGAGATAAAAGAGAATAAACCCTTTAAAACTGTAACAATGGGTGACCATAACTACTTTTATATAAACTGTCCATATACCATGTCAAAAATGAGGTGTGGAAAAGCAATTTTTCCGTTTTATACAAGTTGAATAGTTTTGGCAGCTTCATAAATGCAGGAAGAAAACCTCATCCTAAGTAACACCTAAGGAATTTGATTAAAATTTGGATTGAACATTAAGTACAGTGACTGAGCTGTAACTCTTGCAACACGGTAGTACAGAGTGGGTGTTACCATATCAAGAAATGTGCATATACTTTCCCCCTTTTCCATCTTCATTAAATATGTTTTCTTAGTCCTGAAGTCAATTTCTGGGTGTCTTTTTCTAAATAACTTAGCCTGTGTGTATGTCCATGTTTCTCCTTCACAAGAGGGATTTCATTTTGTAGGCCCTGTGCTAACTAATCACGAGGAGACATTTGAAGAAGTTTCCAGTTAAGCTTACCAAATGTTTTCCAAAAATGACAGCATAAATAAACTTTGAAAACAATCTCACTCAACAAAACAGACGAACAGATGACCCCTGAATGGCAGCAGGGCAAACTTGAAGGACACTTAAGAGGCAAGAGCAAGCAAGTAGAGGGAACTGATTTCTGACAGAGATGGTAGAAGACCTTTCACAGTCACGTGGGTTTTTTGAGAAAACAAAAATCCACAGTCAGAACCAGTACTGGACCTCTCCAGAGATCTGAGTAGAAGTAAACTCTATGGGTACAAAAGGTTGTTTCTTTTCCCTGCACTAGCAATTTGTTTTTCTGCAACTGTGTGTCTTCAACCAAGGACAACTCCTCCTAGAGATGAGACCTTTCATAACTTGTGTCTGTTCTAATTCTGGTGGGAGAACATAACTGTGGTTTGCTGGTAGCTCAGAGACCTGCAAAAAATCTTTGTTTTCCATGGCTACATCCTGCTTAATCTCTTGAAGGCTATTAAGAGTGCTTGAAAACAATGATTTATGTGAGTCATACAGATATGACCACCTAGCAGAATAAAGTTCAAAAAACTCCCTCCCAGCTCAGAAACTAAAATTGGCTGAGTCTATTTTGTCTTTTTCTTTTTTTTTTCTTTTTTTTACACTTGCACATGAATGTCATATCATGTCACAACTGCTAAAAGGAAAACAAAATCTTCAAAGTCAATGAGGCTAAAACTGATATCCAAATTATATTTAATATAGTGACACTCAAAACAAATGAAGAATGCCTTCAGCCCTGAACAAAGACCAGTAGAAGATGAAAATCACCCAATGAAAGAATAGAGTTATCCATTCTTAATGCAGCAAAAGTTGGTGATTCAGCTGCCGGAATAGCACAAAGCAAAATAGAAAGTGTTTGTAGATAAGAGAACAGAACCTAATGGATATTTTCAGTAAGCCTAAAAGCTCTGTTACCATTATAGTGCAGAGATAATGTTTT
Organism: Athene noctua; assembly: GCF_965140245.1. NCBI lineage: Eukaryota > Metazoa > Chordata > Aves > Strigiformes > Strigidae > Athene > Athene noctua. Next base: position 67,593,066 of record NC_134037.1, on the reverse strand, counting down.
CTACCTCTACAATTCCTTGCAATGATTGTTTTGCCAATATATAGTATAAAAGAAACAAAGACTAATAATTGCTTGTCAGCACTGACGAACCATGACAGGCATCAACCATAGGCAGGGGGAATGCCACTTCACTGCTGTATCCGATAGTAACAGACTGAATACAGTTTACACTGTTCAACTACGAAATTGGCTCAGGACTGTAAAGGAAAGGACATCTGAAGGTCATCTTAAACAAGCTGTTTATGTCTCCCTAGTTAAAATACATTCAGGGACTCTCAATCACTGAGATCATTTAAAATTGCACAGAATGGTGTTACAAATCATACAATATACATCTAGGCTCTGCTCACAGGTCAGGTCTGCATGAAGTTCAGAAAAGCTGCAACAGAAATATTTTTTCCAGGAAAAAATTTATATCTCAGAACCTTCCATTAAAGAGATGGAAGTCTAAATATAGGTTAATGACATAAAATGATATGCAGCATACAGATTCAAATTGTGGAGTGGAGCCATAGATTGAAGAAGTCACCAGAAGAAACCTCATTATAAAAGCTTGCACAGTGAAAGATAAATCATAGTTTATGAAGATCCTTTGTTAACTAAATGAAATCATAGCAAAGTGGAAAAAGAAATGCTGATAATGTTGTTATTACCTATTTTCCTAGATATCACTTCAATCAAGCCTCTCAAGTATAGTTTCTTAAGGACTGATTTCTTTTGGAATTCACAAAGGCCTATTGTTGAAGGTTTTTTAGTATGTTTGTGTTTCCGTAATAATAAGGCTCTTAACCTTTTCAAATCTGAATAAAACTTCCAGAAGGCACCAGTGGTTTTAGGAACTCCACCTGGGGTACCTTACAAAAGTCAGACTGTCACAGCCTGGGGCTCTTCACATTATGAAATTCGGGAGTCAATTCATACCCTAGTCCTCAAGATCCCCTCACTCTTTAAGTAACAGTCTGCCCTAAGAAAGGGCAAATCAAAGTCTCATATATAAAAGCTTATAGGAGACGAGTAATCCAAATTCTACCTATTATAGATTCTTAGGCCATAATGTTAATTTTTATCTTGATTTATGTATTTAAAAAAAAAAAAAAAAAAAAGTAAAATCTGGTTTAAAAACATACAAACACATTATTAATTTTGGGAGGATTAAAAACATTCTTTGTCACAAATTTTTAAGGTTAATTGTCTCCTCACTCATTTGGCTCTGCAAACTAAATTTACTGTAAAAATTCTGGGTTTTTTTCCTGCAATAAGAGCAAATATTTCCCTGAGGAAATATGACAAAAGTTCAGTAAGTTTATCAGAGGCAGGACTCTTCCACTTTTATTGCAAAAAAATGTGTTTATTGATGGAACTAGTAGAATGTACTACTGAATAAAATTCATAAGAAGGTTACAGAAAATAAACAGAGGTTTTACACAACAATTTTTCTGGGAAGAAAGAAAAAAACCCCACAATTTTATATTTAAATCCCAGAGCAAGGAAGTTTGCAGCTAATCAGCTTTATTCCCCTGGTAAGTATTTTGCTACAGACCATGGAATTGCTCTAGAGAGGTTCACAGATGCAGAGACTAGATGTCTCAGGGGAACAATACTAGGATACCAAGCCTTCCACCTCTGAATCGACTGAAGAATGCAGCACAAGGAAGAACTACATAATTCTGAAAGCAGTGTAATGTTTTCTTTAATTCATCACTAGACTCTATAAAAATAATTTGAAAGGAATCTTTTATCTGATGGATGGTCAGGGTCACTGTTAGTGAGGCCTGAATCATTTTTTGTGTATCAGAAATCCGGTCATCACCACCACTTTATGATAGCTTCAGACTCACAGATGTAAGGGACACAGAAAATGAAATACCACCCCAGAAAATTTCCCTCCCTGCAAGATTTGAGACAAATTAATGGATTAGTGAGGGGAAATTTACATAAGGTTTTCTTAAACAACAGAGCATCAGTAGATGTATTCAGTCCCCACGGCTATCAAGTCAACAGCTTTCATCATTTTAATACCTTGCAAAAAAACTGCTAAGACAGAATACATTCTCAGGAAATCTAGAATCATACAGATCAATGAAAGATAAATCAATGAGCCAAACAATATCATAAGCTACCAGGAGAACAGCACTATCTGAACACATAAAAGAATAAACCTTCAATACTTTATGCCATACAAACCTTTTGGTGAGCTGAGCTTTTTAACTGCTATCCAGCTAGAAAGGTTTCGTTTAAGATGTACATATATTTGCTTTCTGACACAGAGTAGTCTATTTATAATCAATGTCTAACTTCTCTGGGATTTTCCTTTTAGTATAGTACTTTGAAAATATGTGTCCTTCATTATAAGGTGCTATATCCAGCAAGCAATGGTTTGGATTAATTTAATTAGATGATTCTGCCAAACAGAGCTGTAGGTAGGCCTTTCAATGTTTTCTTACTTATTCTTGTGTATTACCTCATTTTGTGGATAGGAATGCATGGATGCTAACATTAAAGTAAAATAAAATAGCAACACTATATTCCCATTCTACTGCTGCTTACAATGTCCTTCTAAAATGCAGATTTTTCCTTTGTTTCTATAATCTCCATGACAGATATCATGCAGACAGAATTACAGTATAAAATGAGGAAATTGTGTCCTTTTTTGTTAACATCTTGAGGGGGCACATTTTCTTCCTCTTATTTTTAAGCAATATATATAGCTCTATCACATTCACTGCAGGCAGTTCCCAGAGGATTTTCAGGAGAACTCCTCCTCCTGTAAATAGGCCAATTCTCTTGCAAGTATGTATTCTAGAAAAGAGTAAATATATAAAACTTGAAGGTGGCTGTTACCATGCTCTGGCTGCACCTTGCACTTCACAGCTTGTCTACACTAAGGATGTTTTAAGGGAAATTTCACACCTAGACTAGAAAAACTATTTTGACTTCTGTCAGCGTTTTAGCACCATATTGATTAGACCTGCATACACAGTTCTTGAAACACTGGCAGAATATGGTAGTACAGATACCTGTCCAAACAGTGAAATCAAATTAACATCAGGAAGAAGAAATTCCTATTTCTAAACTTCCTAAGTGATAAAAAGATTCTAAGAGTTCCTGCAGAATTGTGGACTATATACTTATACACTGATTTGTGCTGTTCAATATTTCTGAAGGATGCAACCTTTTGCTTTACTTCTAATGTAAATGTAGTGCATTATAAAGCAATTCAGTGGGCACTGACCCTGGGTTTTCTTTCTTAAGTTTGGGGGATTGTGCAGTGCAATGAGAAAGGAGACTACAAGGGGAAGAAAAAAAAAAAAAAAGCAGATGAGAATAGATGACATTTTTGGTGGAATATTTTAGTGGACAATTCACAACTTCTTACCATTCCTGCATGAATTTATTTATATGATTCCATATCATTCTGTTTGTATCACCACCCCCTAAAATATTATCAGGAATGAAAAGGTTTCAGTGAGATGCCACAGTCATATGGATTTGACTTATGCCCTTCACTTTTTGGGAGGCTCAGATACTCATCTGAAGCATTCTTGATGTTGTCCACAGATTTCACTCTCTTCTGTGGTCGTGGCTCAAATTATCCACTGATTCTGCAGGTCTCTGCCAGGATGAATCAGCACTGTTATCAAGAAAGGTTGTTGTTGTTGTCCATAATTCTTGAAATGCTTAATCTGGTTATATCAAACATTAGTACCATTAAAGCTATTGCAACACAAACTCCAAGGCAGGTTTGTCCAGTACTGTGGGAAACTGAAACTGAAGCAGAGAGAAAGTTTATGCTGCTATGACTAAATTCATATCAATCAGGTATACCTACATAAAGTTTGGTCATACCTTGGGTAGCAGTCTATAATCCAGTTTCAAAGTTACTTGATAAGGGTACTCTGAAAACATTCTCTCCAATGACTTTGGCCCTCTGAGATACCCTTCCTGACACCTCACAAATAGGCAGAAGGAAAGCATTAGTGGTATGACATGTACTTGCTAAATCTGTCTATTGGAGAATAGCAACCAGTACTTCAAGCTACATCTGAGGATGCTGCACTGGATTTGAACTCCAGAGGGTAAACTTCCTTCTGTCCCAAGTGTTCTCAGCAGTGGCAGCAGCAGGGGTATCCTAGAGGCAGAAGCAGACTCCCAAAGGTAACTCTTCTGAACAGCACAGAGCAAGCTTTGAGACAGCCACAGCAACTCCTTCCTACCGTGTGAGTCCACAGTAGATGGCTTTGCATGCTATACCTGCATAATGCAAGATGTTTTTTGAACAGCTTTAAACATGAATGAGCTCAGAGACTGAATCCAGTCACTGTGTAAAAGACACTTTAATGGAGCTTTTACAGCAAGGCACAAATCAAGACCTGTGATACTGAAAATCTGTGGGATATGATTGTCAGCAATACTATTGATAGGCTTTGGGAGAACACACTAAGGGTTCAAGGTCAGATTTCCATCAAGCAGTGTCATCACCAATATAAATTGCATTCAAGTCAGATTTTGTAGTTACCAGTATTAATAGCTGACGTTCCTCATCTAAGAAAAAAAACATTCACTAGCTGTATGTTTACACCCCATGTTGCACATCAGCGGGAGCTTGTTGTGGCTGAAGTGAACTGATTCTACCTGTGTCCAGAACTGAGGAAAAAAAAAACCCCACCCTTAAGTGACCCATGTCATTGCATTACCTATCATGTGCTAATAATCTCAGCCTCTCAACAGCTTTCATTATCTCAGCACTTTATTAATGCCTGAATGTATCTTTTTTCTTTTCAACTCAGGGCACAGATAGGGCAGGTTTGCACCTATCCACAATGTATAGCATAAACACTGTGTAGGAGGACTCTGTGGCAAGGATTATTTGCCATCCCCCACATGGAGCAGATTGCGTTTATGGAACAACAAAGGATTTAAGGACATAAGCATCCCCTAACTCAAGTGGTGGAAGAGAAATAAGAACGTGCTGGGAGGGATGGAGGGCAGCAGCTGTAGAGTCACTGATTGATTGGTGTGGGAGGGGCTCCCATACAAAACTGACATTGATCTATCTTTTAATCTAACAGCACAACAACAAATCTTAAGGCAATCAATTTTAATGGTATTAATAGTCCCATTCAAATTATTCACTTTCTACCTTAATTTAGGAGGCTGGCTTCATATTTCCCTGGCAGATTTGTCAAATAAGTATTGCAGTTTCTTTGAGAGCAGCTTTACTTGCTGCTCCATTTCTTTAGCATGCTTGTTTCTTTAAAGAGTGTTATAATTTCCTCCCAGGACTGAATAATTAATAATTCATTCATTTGCTGCTTGTTGTGATAATCTTTCTTCCTTGTATAAATCATTTCCATGTTGGCTTGTTTTTCCTTTTGGCAACCACAGCCAGCCTCAACATATCTTAATCCAACACAAACTCTGATCAGTTTAGATAATCTTTGTCACTCCTGAGTCAAGGCTGGGCACAGGTCAGGACTCTTCATTCTAGTAATTGCCTTCGCTTCATCTATAATTTGCTCTCTTGAATAAACCATCAGTTCAGGGGGTTTTATTATCATTTTTTTAAATTCATTTCAGGCCTCATCCAGTGGCCATGGGAATCAATGGGAGATTTTATGCTGGGAACAATAAGCACGGAGTAAAATTTTCATCAATTTCCAGTGTATTGAACTGGGTGAGAGGAGCAAATGGAGCAGGGCTAGGATGAACCGCTTCGAGACAGAAAGCAATAACTTGAGCAGCAAGCTCACAGAGCTCATCGCCCTGCAAGCATATGATCATCTTCCACGGCTGCTTAAGTCTCTGGAATAAGTAAATAAATAATAAATAAATGAACAGAAGCCAAATTGCCGTATTCCTGTAACCAATAGCCACAGAGTGATCCAGTAATATTATTTTCCATTTTAATTTGTTTCTAAGTAATATATGAGCATAAATACATGTAAACACCATATGTAAACACCATACATCCCTACTATTAAGGGACTACATTTTCATTTAAGGGAATACAGTTAAGGGAATGCAATTAAGTAAATACATTTTCAGTTTCATAGAACTTTCTAATTTCAGAAAATTTGGACACATTGAGAATAGACATCTCTGCTGAAAGTTGGAAGACTGAGTTTTATTTCTCTCTCTTTATTCATATAGTCTTCCATAAGGATTTGCTACTAACCACTTTCAGAGACAGGTTTGGTGCATTTTTCATCGGACACAGTAAAACAGTCATTAAATCCTTACACACTCACACCCTTCCAGTGGTGGTCCCAGTACTACAGGTTATGCTGGCCTCACACATCTAAGTGGCGGGTTTTCAGGTATATTTGAGGATGTTAACCATATATCTGTCTGTCAGGCATCCATATCTGATCTGTAAGTTTGGGATTTATCTCACCTAACTTAAAGCTCTAGAAAAGCTGAGTAGATCTCCACCCTAAAACTGCTGAATCACTTTCCAGAAAGGCTTGTCATCTCCATCAATTGCAGACAGTCTAGTCATTTAAGACTCAACTTTTAGCCAGTTGGTCAAGGGTGTGACCAACTGTGTGAATCTCTGCTGTGTAGCTATGTGCCAGCCAACTTTGAGTGTAGTTGCCAAAATTAATCTGTGAGCAAGAGAATATGTTGACTATGAAGTTGTAAAGATTAAGAGAGCAGAGAGTGGAGGAGTGAGACTGTGCTCATAAGAAGCTATGAACTCAGTTTTAGAATAGAAACTTTGGCATGAAAAGCTATAAAACTTTGAGGAAAAAGGTGGAGAGTAAAAACAAAGCAATTTATAAAGAATGAAGATGAACCCATTTCACAGAGTAATGAAGGCCAGTGCTTTCCCCTGACTGCCTTACCAACAGAGACTCCTCAAATATCTGCACCAAGGTGGCAAAAATAAAAATGCTTAACTTAGTAGCATCTTTGTTTCAGCCTTTGATAGCCATATTAGCCAATAAGCAATAGCTGCTTATGCAGAAATTGTGCATATGATCTTCTCACAAGTCTTTATACAAAGATGTCCAAATGAAAAGGTCTAAAAACTCACTGAATGAAGTGATTCAGATCACTAAAAATGGGTACATAGTTCCATTTTAGTTGTTTAAATGATATGATAAAACCACAAATATACTTCATTCTGGCAGATAACAATGCAAGAGCTTCTGGAGTACCCTGCTGAAGTCGGGTGTGATAGTCTAGGGTACACCATTAAGTGCTCATGTAGTGTCCTGAATCTTGCCCTTAAAAACAGATTAAATTGATCTTGCATTTACAGACTAGATCTGAATACCGGGCAGTGAACTGCAGTAGTCATTATACGAGGAAGTAACTAATTTCCCTAAAAGCAGTATGAGATACTTGCTCTGTGTCTCCAATTTTTCAGAAGAGCTCCCTTACCCATGTTGATAAGAAGATTTCAACCACAGATGTCATATAACATCCTATCATTACTTATGTGTAATTTGGTAGCACAAGGAAGCTCTCATCATGACCTTGGACTCTTGTGTTACGCTTAGTAAAACACACAAGACAAAAGAAGCATTCCCAAAAGACCTTGAAACGTAAACACAGTTTCCTCCCAGTAGTATGTTGGACAAGCAGTCTTATTCTTTTATCACTTTTTGTTAAGAGAAGACAGGGGGAGAGAGCTGAGAGAACTCATATTACACTGGGAGAGAAACAGGAGATGGAAGAGGTAAAAAAATGCAAGGAGGAGAGGGACAGAAGAAAAAAGCTTAGGAGGAGATGAAAAGGGTAAATGGAAAGACAAATACAGACACCCATCCCCTCATAGGAAAGAACATAAGAAGTCATTTTATAATGAAGGCATCCCCAAAGAAAACAGAAGATAAAATTTTCCCTGAGAACGCCAGCAAAGAAAAAAATTAAAATACTTTCTCTCTCTAAGAAGAGCAATGCCTCTGCCATAATTTAGTTAATGTATGAGAATGGAGATAACCCTATCAGAAAATCATCAGTAACACAGAGATCTTATGGAAAATCATTGCAGAACTCACTCTAAAAGCAGATGCACTTCATGGTAGAGCATAATTTTGTGATAGTTTCACTGCAAATTATATAACAGCTACCATTAATAAAAGTGCAACACAACATAGAAAATCTTAGCATTTGTCCCACAGTCTGATATTTTTAATGTTTGCTTTTAAAATCTGACTGCACACTTAATAACACCATACTAAAAAATCCTGTAACCAAATTTTACTATACGAGTTATGAATTAGCCATTCATAATCACAGTGCTCAGTAAATAATTCATTTTTTAGAGCCCAGATTACAGGGTACAACTATATATCACACAAAAGTGAGATACAAAGAAAAATTGCAGTGTACCTATAGGATATTGAATGTGACTGTAAAGTATCAACGAGTCAAAAGGATGTGTATGTTGTGACTCCCCAACACTGTGGTGGACAGTGCAGTGTTAAAAGTCACCTCATTAGTCCCAAGCAGCTGAGAAACAGGTGCATGAAGATCTTATCTGGAAGAAGAAACAAGGATATTTAGAGGAACAAAACTCAGTCCATTGAGTTGGGTAAAAGAGGCAAAGATATCAAGACTGTGAAGCAGTGACTATGAACCTCTTATGCAATACTTTGAAGGGAGCATGTGCCCTTGAAGATAGTGAAGAAGATGAGAACTGTTTGTCTTGCTGATGGCTTGTGGAGCAGTGTTATAGGAAAGTGTCAAATAAAACAAAAGGAGACAACCCAAAGGAGTAAATCCACAGCTGGCTGTGGTTTGCATCTCTGTATCTGGAAAGAGACCTCAGATGTGTGTGAAAAAGAATGGGTGGCAGTGCCACCCATTTGTGAAAGGCATTGTGCTCTCGCCTTTCCTTAGTCTTTTTCCCTATTTCTCTTTTTTAATGTTTGGAAGCCAAATTGATTGGGATATTAATGTGTTAATCTTTCCTCTGTAGGAATGTCTTCGTGTCTAACATCATCGCCAACATTTCAGAAGTGTCAAAAAAAACAAGAAATGCTAACAGTTCTAGAAGAAGTCCTCATAAACCCTAACTATATATTCTTCAGCTTTATAATCTTCAAATTCTCATACCCATTTAGTCAGACAAAATACAGAGCATGGCTTCACATACTCTTCATGTTGCTAGTCCCATCTGGCCAGAGACTGAGACCGCTTGAAGTCAGGAATACTACAGAAGCAAATGTATGTGGTGGCCACAACCCTTCACTCTGTTCAGTAGTTACATTATGTCAGTCATTGTTTCCCAACATAAGGATTTCTCATTCATTTGTCTTTACTTTTAAAGCCTGACTATATCAGAAAACAAACCTGAGCAGCAAGAAGGCTGCATGATAAGAGCTCTACAATGACATCAGAAAGAGAGAGAGAGAGAGAGAGAGAGAAATAGACTTGGGCATCAAGTGCAAAGGCTGTGCTTTCTTGGATATCTATAAACAGGTTGCATGAACCATGTCAAAATTTATAACCTTGTAATTTCTCCCTCTTTCTCTTCGCCTTCTCTTCCAGCTAAAGAACACATAGCAAACATCTCTTCCATTCATTTCAATCAATATCTGATAATTATGCCTTCTTATTCATGTGTTATTAATATCTATGAGTCCTGGACATGGACCGAGAACTTGTGGACAAGGCAGTGCACAGGTAGATAAGAAAGATAGTCCTACACTAGCTTTTTTCTACACAACTTTGGCAAGCAATTTACTAGACAATAAACTAAAGTCAGCTTTTCTGTGAGTGCAGAGGTTGGTGTATTTTGACTGAGAAACTAGAACTGTTGTAAACTGAGCCTGAAAATCATTTCTATAATATTGATTCAAGTGGGCAGTTAAGTCCATCAGGGCAAGAAAGAAGAATGCTTTATGACCCTTCTCTTAATAGGGAGAAAAAGATAGCTGCAAATTTTCAAAATACTTCACCTGCCACCTCCTACATTTATTTCCATTCTGGTATCCCCTCTCACAGCTACCCTGTGCTAGGGATGCCATCCTGGAAACAAGGAGCTGTTCCCAGGAGCCATCCTTTCCCATGACAGCAAACAAATGGTTCCAGAAACAGGAGGTGGACAGAAAGGACAATGCAAGTGGTGGGGTCCGCAGCTTAAATTACGTCCTGCTAGCACAGGTACAGATGTTTCATATGCAAGACAAAAATTCCAAGTCTTCATGTACAACAGGCTTTTTTTCCTTGGAAATTAAGTATGAGTTAACAAGCAGGGCATTATGTAAGAAAAGGATTGTTAATTTATTCCCTTAGAAGTCTGGTAATGCTGGGAAAACATACCCTCTTAACAAAGTCTGGGGAACTGCGGGCATCTGTAGTGACCATGAAAACTCTAAAAAAAGATATGACCTTACCCCTCCTCACCCTCTGCCCGCACTGAGGACAGCTGTCACTCTCAGACCACTCTGCCTCTGCGTCTGCATTTGTCTTGCCGCCTTTACATTTTATTCGGACACTGAGATAAGGCTGTAAGAGGAGAACAATGGAAGCAATGGCACCACTGAGCGATTTCCCTCCCTCCACCTCCAGTTTCTCATCCTCCCCCAGCAGTGCACAAACAAATAAAGCAGCTGCAGCCTTTTAACAGCTTGGGATCAGGTTCACACTTTCATTCAGGACACTGCACTAGGATGATTTGTGTTTATCTGAGCCACTGAAGCAGTCACATCTGAGACCAATGCTTTCTTGGTATAACAGAAGTTAATTGGAGCATTTCAGGCTTTTTCTGGGACTATCTTTAGACTGATCTTCCATAGGATGGAGTCCAGTAAAAAATATAAATGCTAAAATAGAACAAGCAAGACTTATGCCCATTCGATGTTGCAAACCCTCCATTAGTGGTATTTAAGATCTAGCCAGTCTTAAGAGTTCAGGAGGTGAAAACTTCCTCAGAAGGATCAAAGCTGCTCTTTTCTGAGAGTGGAAGAAATATTTTAAACCACAGTGGAAAGATATGGAAAAGTAGAATTATCACTTTTTGTAAGTCAATAATTCAGATATTTCCTAACAGGCATTCTGAGTTTCTTTCTTACTTGAAAATGGTGTATTTGGACATTTTTCTTTTAAAAAATACCCCATAAATTCTCATCAAAATGCCAAAGAATAAGTTCAGATATTTTCAGACACCTCATGTTCTTTCTTTTACCTGGAACCAGGTTTCTTTTCAAGTATTTAACAAACCATTAATGTAGACAATACTTTCCTATTATTTTAAACATTAATTTGTCTTTCTTAGTATTTGTCATTTGTTTTCATACTGACTCACTTTTGTAGTTTCCTCTCCAGCCAAAGCTTATGGGTTTTTGAAGATTTTGTTCTGAAGCTGGATTTCTGACATAAATTCATAACTCCAGGACACCATCTTCCATACCAATAAATAAAATACATAATGCAGTTGCAATATTGTCTATCTTTCCTTAATCTGAATATAACAGCTGGTGAAAGACAATCTAAACAACTGTAAACAAAACAAAATCTCACAGATGATTCTTCTTTCATCAAAAATCACACGTTTCCAGACAAAGATTTTCTTTTGAAAATTTGTTTTTCTTTTCATCTGAAAATGCTACAGAAACCTTTAATTGATAGGAAAGTTGAGAATCCTGATATGTTTTTCCCCCACTGCTTAATCACCTTCTCTGTCTAAAGATGATTACTTTATTTCTCATTTGCAATTGTCTGACTTCAGCTTCCAGCTATTATACTTTGTAATGCCTTTGTCTTCTAGATTAAAGAACACTTCAGTAGCCAGTGTTTTCTCACTGTGAAGTTACTCTATCTATGCTATAATCAAGTCACCTCTCAATCTTCTTTTACTTTAAAGGAGTGTGAAGGATGAAAGACTTAAAAGACTATGAACTCTGGAGGGCTACCTGAATGGGAAACCCAGTGTTCATTATGGGACCTGTCGTTCACCCGCAGGCAAACCAGTTTATCTACTGGCACGTATTCCTTCTTACACATTTTTCTTGGTTGTTTAAATTGCAAAGTCTTTGGGTGTGTCTGTAGCACAACAGATTAGCAACCTTTTTCAGATCCTTATTAGTGCAATAAAAAGTGGCCAAACCATAGCACAAAGGGGTCTGTCCATTGTAGCTCATTTACATTTATTGGTTGGTAACTGTTCTTACACTGTTCTCTGAAGTTTTTGTTTGCTTATTTTGTAGTTGAACCATTGATTGACTTAGAAGACATGAGGATCCTTTTTTAGATCACTGCTGACCTGATTTCAGAAAATTTAAGATCTAGGTAACATAAGAATATGATTTTTTTCCAATTTATCAATTCCAAATCCCAAGAGAAAATCAGCGGAAAAACAGTTTCAAATATATCTTTGTGTGGACTTTGTGAACAGCCAAATTACTAAAGCAGGAAGTTCTGTTCTTTCGGAATATTAGTTGTTCCATTTTATTTAAGCAGAGGCAAGAGTACCCTACCCAATACAAAAAAAAAAAAAAAAAAAAAAAAAAAAAAGGATAACTAATAATATTAGTAAAACTGTGTACTTTATACATTGTTCTTGCACATATTTCTGCAGTAATTAAAGGCCTTATATGACTAAGGTGGAAGTGAGAGACAACATTTAATGATATCTGAACTCTGCTCCATAATGCTTATTGGTTTTGATGTACGTTGCGTTAATTAAGCTTGGAGTAAAGAGTTAACCCAGGACAAAGTGAAAGATTTTTGAAGGTGAGAGCATCCAGCAGCATAACTGCAGTCAAGACAGAATAATTCTGAGAATACTTCAAAGAAATAAAATAGCATGGTAGGCCACAATAGCTAACTCTTGATAGATTATTTGTGATAGATAACATCTCCCTCTGGCCACACAGTTCTGCCTGCATACTATGGACATCATCAATGCCAGCTAAACTATACAGAGTGCTTTAGTAAAGAGATCAAACCAATAGAATAAGAACATAGTACATTACTTTCATCAAGGTATTTACTTCTTCTTGGGTTCTGCTAAAATGACTGAAAGGAATACTAAAAAGTCCCTGCTTGTGCATACCAAAGAAAGATTGATGAAGCATAATAAATACTTAATTCATTTTATTTTCTTGACTGAATTCACATGGAAAAGTTGGATTTTGAACATCAAGTCAGGGCCCTTTGAAACACCACAAAGGTTCTTTATCTTCATGCTAGAACACCTTAGATATGACAGCAATTAATTTCAGTATAAGCTATAAAGCTGAAATACACCTTTTTAAAGCAAAGGCCATTTATGAAAATTGTGGAATCAGAACGAAATCAACATTTAGAGTTATATGAATGTACTAAGCTATACACTTTCATAAGCGTCAGTGAATTACTTTTTACCCATACCAAGAAAATATGGGACTAAGTGTTATCCTATGTCCCAGTCTACTCTGAGGCTCTTCTGAAATCAATGAAGCTGAATATTAAGCCTTACTCCAGGGAAAGATCAAGCTGAAGTGCTGTAGAAGAGAGAAACAAACTGATCAGGAGATTGTGAGAAAATTTGCTTTCAGTATTTGCGTAATGTGAGTTTACTTCATACCATTGGATAGTAAATTCCACTCCAACCTAATAAATATAAAGACAACGAAAAAAGATCTGACATGAAGGTGGCAACATGTTCATTAAAGTGACACTCCATCTCATTTTAAAATAAATGTTAGGGTCGTCATGGGTCACCTTAATGCTAGCAACTTATTTACACTATCTGTCTGACCCCTCTGGGCAGAAGTCTAGAAGTGAAGCTGGTGGGCTGAGATTTCCTCACTAAACCCATCCCAAAGTTGAATTCCTGTAACTATGCAAGACATGAACTGATTCTTTAATGCAGATCAAAAACTCTCAGGTCTTACTATAAAATTGGAAAGATGGCCCATGTTGGTACCTGCTTGAGCCTGTTGTCCCAGTTGTACCCAGGGATAACTCCTGGTGGCATAAGCCCAGTATCACTGTTAAGTCTCTAGGCTAAGCCCTCATATTTTATGCTGGCTCTTTCCAATTCTAACATTTGCCTTTCAGTTCTCAAGGCTTGAACCTTAACTTTAGGGTCAGCCCAAATGTTAACCCTGAAGAGATCCAAATAGCCAAATGGGAGTGGTTCTTATGTGAGCACTGTGCCTTTTGAATGTTCTTGCCTGTACAAGCCTCAATCCTCTCTAGCCTTAATTTCAACCTGGAGGCCATTTCCATAGCCAGAAATCATAAAGTGGCCACAGGTCATGCTGGCTGATCCTCCTGGTTGATTCTGCTCTAACCCTAGTCCCAGTTTGGTCCAGCACCCTCTTGCACCAACTGTTGTGTCATATATGTCATATAGATAGGTATAGGAATAGGTATATACATTCACACCCACATCACATGTGCATACACATCATATACATGTATACCAATACACGATAAATATATACATATATATGTGTGTTTAGTTATGCCAGTAACAAATACCACTATTAAGCTACAATCTATAAAAATACAGGGGATATCTGTCTATGGCAATCTTAATTTCTGCTATACCCATGGCTCAAACACATAAACCCCTCCTAGCCCCTCAACCCAAAATATTCTTACAGTGGTCCTTCCTGTCATAGTAATTATAATCATCATAGAAACATAGAATGGTTTGTGTTGGAAGAGACCTTTAAAGTTTATCTATTTCCAACCCCCCTGCCATGGGCAGGGACACCTTCCAGGTTTCTCAAAGCCCCATCCAACCTGGCCTGGAACACTTCCAGGGAGGGGGCAGCCACAGCTTCTCCGGGCAACCTGTTCTAGTGTCACACCACGCTCACAGGAAAGAATTTCTTCCCTATATCTAATCTAAATCTACCCTCTTTCAGTTTAAAACCATTACCCCTCATCCTATCACTACATTCCCTGATAAAGAGTCCCTCCCCATCTTTCCTGTAGCCCCCTTTAAGTGCTGGAAGAACTACTACAAGGTCTCCCTGCAGCCTTCTCTTCTCCAGGCTGAACAAGCCCAATTCTCTCAGCCTGTCCTCACAGGGGAGGTCTCCAGCCCCTTGGACATCTTTGCGGCCTCCTCTGGACCCACTTGAGCAGGTCCGTGACCTTCTTATGTTGGGGGCCCCAGAGCTGGATGCAGTACTCCAGGTGGGGTTTCATGACAGCAGAGTAGAGGGGGACAGTAATTTGTGCAGGTTTCTCCTGCACACTAGAATTCTGACAAGAGGAAGAAAAAAATATGTGCAAGGGCTCCTGGCAGGTTGGTTTGAGTTTTGTTTTTACAGTCAGCAAATCTGATGTGATTCTGAAAGTAACTAAAATGTTCATTATGTATCAAGGACATAGAAAGGCTCTTTAACTGGTGCCCTGGATGGCTTAAAATTGTACTGGCGCCTTCCTGCCTGCTTCAGTATCTTAAACTAGGCATGAATCACAAGTAAATTGCTCAGTATAATCAAATTCTACCTGAATATATGCTACATAGAGTTGCAGAAGATGTGCTATATCTTGAAAAATGGAAATATTTCACGGTCTAATCAGATCACTTTAAGTGGAAAAGCAGTGATCACTAACGCCAAATGAAATTAGATTGTGGAAAGTACAGAGTGGGCTATTAGATAAGGGCTGGGTGATCACTAGTATAAATTATTGATCACTACTTCTAAATTCCACTGTATGACTGACATCTCCTTCAGTGTTTCTAAGCATGGGTCAATTGTTATGTGACTAACATCCCCTAACCTTACACTTTCAAAGTACATGCCAAGTTTTCTAAGAATCATTGTACTAGATAAAGCCTGATTCATCACTCTTTGATTCCAGTTTTGGCAATGTATGGAATGTTATTGAGTTCAATGGCAAATAAGTAGGGTTAGTGCATAAAGCTATAATGATCATTAATATAAATGACAGATAACTAACTTAAATTCCAGTATGACTGTCCCAGAGCTACAGGATCAAGCTGAAGGTGATGGCTGCTGAAGAAGCAGATAGAGAAAGAACAATGTGACTTCAAAGAGCATCAGTAGTCAGGAACTAAATCTTCTTTCACTGTCATAGGTACCCAGAGAGTTAAAACAGGAGGGTAAAGGGTGTGCATGTCTGTGTTGTGTGTAGGAAAGGCAGAGATAAGAAACAAGGATATTAGCAACAGTGGGCTGAGAAATCCCCTTGTTGTGAAGGGTAACATCTTTCCTATTTCTTGTAAGGCTTTCAGAGACAACCAAGATAGCACTTTATTCATAGCAGAGAAAACCCCACAGCACCCAATTCCCATATATTTGGAAACACAGATTCCAAGCCCAGCAGCTGGTAGAGGTTTACCAGTGCCACAGAAATACGTACTGACAGTACTGAGCAGATACATAAAAGGAAGAGAAAAACCACAGACTGACTCACAAAATATGGATCACTGGACTGATTTGCCTTCGGAGAATCACTGGAAATTTGTGTCTTTCACTTACACTGCAATTTATACTTCATGTTGCCTACTCTTCTGAGCCAGGTGCACACACCAGGTTTTTGGCTCACTTAACACTTTACTTTCCTGCTTTTTTTGAAGACTTTCCTCCTGACTAATCTATCATATTTCTGTGAAACATTAAAAAAAAAAATAAATCCAGATTTCTTATACAGCAGCTTTGGTCATTTTCTGGACTGTATGGGGCTTGACCATTTTTGTATGTAAACCAGAAAGGGAGTGGAAAGGAATATGGGCAAAAAGAGAGGAAAAGCCAGTTGCTCTGAACAGATCAGTTACAGTCAAAACTAGGAAGTTCAAGTACCATGAACAGCACAGACGATGTCTTTTGGTTTTCATACATAAGCGTACTCCTCAAAGATTCCCAGTTCAATTTTTCAAATAAAAAAGCTTTCAATAGAATGGTAATATTTGGAGTTCATCTTCTGCTGAACATCACAGAGTGTATGTCACACATATTATTTAGGTCAGAAGTATAATTTTCATTTGATCCCTTAGTCTGAATGTTGGTGTCTGTTATATTTGATTTGAGGTTTTTGGAGTGAAACAAAAACTGACATTCAAACGAGTTATTGCACACTAACAGTACACATTTTTCACAATATTTTTGCCAAACCAAGTTGCTGGATCAATTAAAACCAGCAGCACTAGTCTGGGAACTTGCTATCAATTCAGATTTGATAGGAAGCAGATCAATAGAGCTGTTGAAATTAATAGCGCCATTCTAAAGAATATGACCTGTTAACTAACCAACATTTAAATAATCACTCCTGGGCTCAATATAAAATTTCCATGCCTTTAAACAGTAGTTTGAGCAAATCCTTATTCATTAGCACATCAGATTTTTTAGATATGGTTTCTTGATTTCCAAATCAATGAAGGATGATTTTGAAAATGCATCAGGGACTATTTATTAAAAGGTCTAGTTTAAATTCACAGAAGAGCTAACCGAGATAGCTAAAGATAAAACCTCTAATATGTACAACATTCAGATAGGGAAGGGCAACATTTTTGCAAGTACATTATGCTTTTCTGCCTCTGATTGGTCTTCCTACTACACAAGCAAGAGTCAATAGAAGTCAGAAGGAACATATGAGAATGTATCTACAGACACAGCCAAGAATGTTCCTAAAATACTTTAAAATCAAGAGCAAAGAATTAAATCTGTTGAAATCTAATTGATCCCATGAAAAGAAATAATAAGGTCAACAAAAATACACTGTGAAGTGTATGCTGAAGAACAGTTTATCAACACTCAAAAGTGAATAGATTTATATTTATTATTCTTCTCTTAGAATTCTTTTTGCAATGTCAGTTCTAGATCAAGGAAAAGAGCTTCACTCAATTTTTAAATTAATTTCCCATTGTGTTCACCTTCTCAGCAATCCAATTTTCTGGCACAAATGTGGAAGTGAATTTCAAGTAAGTATACACGGAAATAGGATTTTCAATTCATCCATGCAAATATTCACCCCAGCAGAGCATGCATGGTCATTCAATCCAGAAATAGAAATTATATCATGTGAGTTTCTGACCAGCTACAACTAAGCAACACAATATAAACTTTGGCTGTTTGCATATCAACTACTCACAGAAAATGGTTTATGATTAATGCCTTCAGGCAATAAATATTGAAAAATGGCAAACAGAGTCCACTCAAAGAAACAAGGAATCCTGACCTGAACACAGCTATTTCAGAGAACAGACACACACACACACACAAATGCAGTTATATAAATGACTGACTTCAAATTATTTCTGAGGGAGACAATTTGTTTCTGTTTCAGATATGGTGATTCCAAGTGCAAAATTAATTCTTTCCAGTTATCCGAAAAAGAAAACCAAGTTAGCTTTATCATCACTGACTGTTCGTTTACTTACTTAAATTGTACATGGGAATGATTTCCAGTACTTAGCCACAGCATAATAAACTATAGAGAAGCAACAGAGCATGACTTTCTGGACATATATAAATTCTAAGTGTTATAGTTTCTTTAAGGTATATTTTGTCTGTTCTTTTGCATTTGATCTTCATTTTGAAAGAATTCTTTTTTTGCAGATATATATATTCTACTGTAACACAATAACATTGTGCAATTTTTTCATGTGTTTTCTTTAAATTTTACAGTAAGAAGAAAACTACAGTCCATATTGACTCTAAAAAGACTGGCTGTATTGCCTTTCAGGAAGTCAGGCCATATAGATGTATTAGCACCGAGTTATTTTCTGCTGTTTGACAGTAGCAGCCACATTGTGGGATCCTTTTTTTTTTTTTTTTTCCCTTTTATTCAGACATTTGGAATTGTTTGTTTCTGTTGGTAATGAGTCAAGTTCCTAACTCATAAGTGCTTAAAATTTTCTTATTTCAGAAAAACGACAGAATAACATGAAAGATTCTGTCACTTACAGTAGTTTTCTGCAACCTCTGTGACATATCTCAAGTAAAGTAAAGAAACAGAACATTTAATTTTCCCCCATCACTGGGAACAGAGACTGCAGCGGATTCAAACAGTTTTAACTCTTTAGTATCTGACAGTAGAAGAGAAACAAACAGCAAGTGCTAAAAAAAGAAGTATGGGAGAATGAGTCAGGCAGGCAGGAAAAACAAATCAGAGATCCACCACCCTCCCTACGACTAGGGGAGAGGGACTAACCACCTCAGGGACTCGATAAAGATGTCCGGAGTGCTTGGGAAGGAAGGACTGCTGGACTCAGCCCAAACCATCATGCTCTATATAAACACAGCAGGACAGCTCTCTAAACTGATTAAATTGGATTTTCTTTTTTAACAAATGAACTCCAGGAAAAAAAATAACCTCTCTCTCATCACTAACCTAAAATACCAAAATGTGTTCTGGTTCCTCTATGAGCCCTAGCTACAGGCTTGCAGAGCTGCAGCTTAGTTGCTTATTACCACAGGCACTCCTTCAATGAATATAAAACCGGCTTAACAAGCTTCAACTCAACAAAACTGGGACCGCAATGGCTAATACCAACCGTCTCCTCTCAGGAGTGACACAATAGCAGTGATCTTTTGTGACTGACTGAGAATGAATGCTATTTTTCCCAATGTGGCCTAATCTACCCTGTCAGACTCGCAGGGGGTAAACTAACATCAGTGGGAACCCTTCAGTTAAATCCCTGTGAATCATTCTTTAAATATCCCCCCACATGTCACCTTTTAGAAAGGCAATTGTGCTGCACAACAACACTCTCTGAGGCTCTGACATCTCATTGCCAGAGAAGGGACACAGTTTCAAAATACTGGGACATATAGAAGTAATGTAGCCCATCCCTGTTAAGGAAAAGCCTTTTAAGTGGAATGAGGTGCAGATAGGAATTTATAATGATAAACAGGACACACTAATAGCAAGACATCTTACCTTGTCACTGGTATGTTAGCCACTGCTGAAGCTACTAATACTGACCTCTATACTCAGAAAACATTTCTAGAATCATCCACAGAGTCTGGATTTGTCCGACAGACCGAGGAAGAAAATATTTTAAGATTTTGGGACCATGTCTATTCAATCACACTTTCATTCTTAGGATTTCCATTAGGAAGGCAAGGGACGCCTGAGCTAGCAAAAACAGATTAAGATACTTGTGGACTGAGGTATGCTAAAACTTGATTTACCTTTCAATTTTTTAAAACTTTACCTTTGAATTTTTATGTCCCTTTTCCTTGCAAACTCACTGCATGACACCACACGTCATGCCTACTGATCTAATTAGAGTTACAGAAATCATAACCACTCCCGGCTCTCATCCTTTCCCACAATTCACCTTGTGATATGAATTAATGAATTGAAGGTTAAGTAATCTTAATCCAGATTTCATGTCTCTTCTTTGCCTGTAGCACGTGTGGCCAGCTAGCTGCTTGCAGTGACATATTGCATTATTTTCTGTCCACTGGTGTATGCTCTACCATCCAAAGGTAGTCTAGAGACTGCAAAATGTAGACCTCTTCAACTTTCTGTTTGTCACTTCCTAAGGATTTTTGCTAACCAGTATTATTCTCTTACAACTCTTTTGCCATGGAGAAAAATTTGGGTTCAAGAAGCTGGTAAATATTTTTAATTCTTTCCAAAGCCTGATTATTCTCACAGCAACAATTTATTGCTACTTTTCTGTAAGTAGGTTTGTATTCAGGGATACTTAATACCTCATTTTAAAGGGGATGCATAGAAATAAATACTTATTTAGCCATTACAACTGTTCTTCCCATACTCTAATTCTCCCTCTCTCTTTCTGTAAAGTAAGGAAAATAATAATTATTTTTAAATCTGATTTTTCAAGAAGGATTAAGAATATATGAAGAAAATTAAGATTAGACAACTTTGCCTTTTTTCTCTACCTATTTGCAGCATTTTTTTCCTCAGCTTTTCCTGAAATTGCCATCAGCTTCTCCCATTCCAAGCTCTACACACTTTTTCTCTTTGTAAACATCCTGTGAACACAGACTTTAATTAGTAGACAGTATTCCCTAAGGGTGGATTTTATCAAGGGCCCTCCCAGGCCCTCTGGAGCTCTTCAGCTTTAAGTGAAGCTGAGTAATACTGGTGGAATGAAAACTGGGAGAGCAAATCTCTTGAAGTGTCTCTAATCCCGTTATATACTGCAGAGTATACTCAGGTTAATACCAAGTAGAGTGGCATGGAGATTATCTCCCCTCTTTTATGGCATTGATTCACTGGTACAGGGTTCACCAAGTTCAGCCTCTCTGGACAGCTTAGATGTGCAAGGGGCAAAAATATTTTCCCTCAAAAATGTGAAACACAATATGTTGAAATTGAGGTACATGCATGCTCAGTGTTATAAGCAGAAAACATGCAAAAAGAAAAGGACCTAAGGTCCTGTAGGGGACCATTCACTGTTCTGAAACTCTAGCTCACCATGCAGTGTTTACTCATGTTATAAACAACTCTAACCTAATAAGCAATTTGGAATTTCACTTCATTTGCTTTAGTATTCCATACTGCTTTGTACTTTGTGTTCCACATATTATCTTTGTACTATATAGACCCAATACAATCCTCTTTAGACAAAGAGAAAATATGACACCTGTAAGTAAGGGGCTGAGAAGCTTCTCAGTGAAAAACAGCTTGTGTGGTGCTCTGGTCTGAGCACAACAAAGCCTGTAAAGACAGCATATTGAAATATCACCACTGTTTCCCTCCCACAGCTGAAAAGCCCATGCTCAAAGACTGACAACTGTGCAACCCTTTTATGCATTGCCTTGCAATGCTTACTGAGTGGATGCCATCCGAGAAGCAGGGCTGAACAGCAGCTAAGCAATGAGGCAAAGCACTCTCCAGAAATAACACAAGCAAACTGTCGCACTTTCCATTGATCAGCACTGCAAGCATTTATCCTTTTCAATTTTACTTCCGTAGTATTGCAGCTTTTCAAAGGCAAAACAGCTTTTAGGTGGGGACAGCCCATCTTCTTCATACTTCCAAGGAAGTATAATTATTTCATTCATCTTCCAAGTTGAGAGACACTGTTTCTTTTATTACCCCCAACACTTTCTGAGATCCCAAATAAGATATTTCTTTAGTGCAAACAACCTCTGCCCTCCAGGCCAGCACAGCATTTCTTAGATAAACAACTCCATATATGCTAATGAAGATGTCTGCTGGAAGTAGGAGAACCTCCCCTAGCTGCTTTTTTCCACGATTAAAAACAGGTCAAAACGTGCCTCTTGGGCTTCAAGAAGAGCTTATGTTACCAAAGAAAAACTCCATGACAGCATAAAAACCCTGCATGTTATTGCACAGGGAAAGTTAAGTTGTGTTAGAAGTGATGGATGCAAAGTGAAGTCTAAAAGAGTGCTAAATCCATTTTGGCATTTGCAGATACACGTTGCTCTCAGGTGCAGCACAGTGTAATTCCTCTTACGAACTGACTACTTTATGTGTGGCAGAAAACAGTCAATTATGTCTTAGAGGAACTTTTGCCAAGCCCTGCTCCTGCTTTCCTCTCTCACACTGTCAGGTGAGATCTTACAGTGTGGCTGGACTCTTGTCAAAAAAGGAGAAAGGATGTCACAGTGGTGGCTCTGACTAACAGAGAGTGGGTTTAGTGCTGAGAAAACTTCTAGGACTCAGGAGCATCTAAATTACACTTGTGCATTTTGGAGTCCTACCTCAATGTTCGTCTTACATGTGTTCACCCTAATTTCCACCATCAGGAAGGCAAGACAGAGCTGTAACACCCAAGATTTTCCCCTTCTCTGGGGAAACCTCTCTTTGTAGCCCTCTTTTTTTCTCCTGAAGCAGCACGAAATGATAGCTGGGGGCAGTGGCTTACAAGGATCTAAGCCCCATTCATTTTTAGGGATGCTTTATTAAAGTGACAGTTTGGATTGGAAGTCTGTTGATAAGTGCCTATACATTAAAGTTGTTAACACCCCGTACAGTGTTTCTTTAAAACAAACAAGAACACCTTTTCCCTGCTACTACTCACAACTGAATAGTGTGGCAAACTAAATATCAGATCTTCCAATACTTCCACTACCATCAGTTGAGAGAGCAGACTCCCACTGAAAAGATGCAACAGCAAAGTATGTCAGGAAACAGGGAGGAAGGTGGGGGTGGGGCTGTTTATGAGACATATGTGAACCAAATGCCCAGACAAGCCTAGCCCACACAAAAAATCCCTAGCTATTCGGGTTTTCTCCTAGAGATTAAGACATGAAGCTAACCAGAAAAAATTCTCATCAGATTTTTCACAGGACAGATGGATATAACACTATTAAAAATAAATTTAAAAATAAAAAATAAAAAAAGGAATAGCTGGCTCATTATATGCCAGTTGGGATGTCTGGTTATATTACCCCGTACTTAGCCTGCTATATACTTTTACAGTTCTTACCATGAAAATGAAACCACTGGGTTTGTTGTTTTTTTCTTTTCAACATTTAAGAATGACATTGCGAAGGCAGGAAAGAAATCTCCTTCCAAATACAAACCCTCTGCAAATTCACTAGTTTGACGGTTGTTTGCAAACTTCCCTTTGAGAGGAATAGATCTCTGTTAACCCGATCAGAAACCCTCCCACCCGGTCAGTTTAGCATTTGTTCCCACTTAGGAGTGCAAAGGGAGTGCCTAAGTAGTCTGGCGGACCTGGAGAGATGGTACTGCTTAGCACCAATGTTTTAAAAGTAATTTTGTGGAAAGAAGATGAATCAGACAGAAACACTATCACAGAACATCAGGAAAGTAACGTAAGGAAAGTCCTTGCATTGCGTGCATTTAGCCCTCAAAGAACAGCTAAACGAAGTACACAAGAAGAGTTTATGTGGTCAAACATTTCTGCTTTTTCAAGTGTATGACTTGTCCTCACAAAAAACAGTTCCTCTTTCCACAAACCTGGCTGACTAACAGGAGAAGTCTGCTTCAACTGAATCAGCAAAAAGGAAAAAGGCAAAAGGAAGGAAAAACAAAACCTAACCAAACCTCAGCAACCACACTGCAGAGGCTTTTGTTAGTTTAGTAGATTGCCTGCTTTAGTTTTGATTCTAATGTGCACAGATAATTTTCTGGATTGTATTAAGAAGTAGGAAACAAGTTTCATTGTCAACAAACAGCCACCTCCAAGCAGGATGTGACAGCATTTTGAAATTAGACTCACTCTTGGTCCAAAATAAGTTTAGCAGAAGGAAGCAATTTTCTTTCATTTTTATCATTATGGAGGGTTTTTTTCAGTATATTGACAACAAAGTGGCCATTTAGACTTATTCTACCGGTCTGGAATTTAGATGATGCTTAAATGGTTATTTTTGCTTACATAAGCTCTTGAAATATTGTCTTTGGTGTTTATGGGTCTGATTATCAAAAGAGCTGAGCAGATTTTGAAAATCTGGTCACCACATTTTACTTGGAGGCAGAAAGAGATTGATTGTGTGACAGAAAACATTTGCTTTTTTTTTTTTTTTAATTGATACCAAACATTCATCATCACTAGGCACTGTACCTCAGACCTTTGGCATCAAACTGCTGACCTTTCTACCTTTTGAAATAAGGAACGAATCTGGTGGCTTCTAACTTTTTGTTAACAGTCTTCAGAAGGGGAAGAGATTGTATGTATTGTTCACCTATATGGCAACTCGGTCTCAAGTTGCACCAGGAGGGGTTTAGGTTAGATATGAGGAAAAATTTCTTCACCAAAAGTGTTGTCAAGCATTGGAACAGGCTGCCCAGGGAAGTGGTTGAGTCACCATCCCTGGAGGTATTTAAAAGACATGTAAACTTGGCACTTAGGGACATGGTTTAGTGCTGGACTTGGCAGTGCTTAAGTTAACAGTTGGACTCCACGATCTTAAAGGTCTTTTCCAACCTAAACGATTCTATGATTTATGTCGTCAGAAACTCCTAAAATTCTGACACATGCCCTTTGGACAATCAAAATTGAGAACCATGTGCACAGACAAGGGGGTCACAGCTAATCCCCCTCTCTGAAAATACCCCTAGATACCAAAACCCCATTGAGTCCTCAGGTAGGACTGCTTATGTCTATTGGTAGCTGCACATGCTTCAGAAAATACTGGCCTCAGTGAGCATAGAGTGCTCCTTAAACACTCCACTTTTCTTCAGCTTTCATGCACATGTATGAAGGTATGAGCCTCACTAAAGCCCTACACATTTTCATTCTACAACATAACATACTGTCTCTCTACTTCACCAGAACAGTAATTTCTCATCACAGCTTTGCTCTCGAGTACAAGACAGAAGTTTTAACATCAACAAACTTTCCCACCCCCGGAGTG
The DNA here is from genome assembly GCF_965140245.1 of Athene noctua. Lineage (NCBI taxonomy): Eukaryota > Metazoa > Chordata > Aves > Strigiformes > Strigidae > Athene > Athene noctua. The sequence goes on along the minus strand of NC_134037.1, from coordinate 67,567,873 downwards.
AGTTACTCTGCTCAGATACTGGTGAGGTCATTGGGCTGCATCATCAGGAAATATCTGCCTCATGAGAGAACTGCTGAACTGTCTAGATCGATGTTGGAGTGGGCCTGGAGGCAGCAGTGATATAGAGAAACAGAGAGGATGACAGTACCTGGAGACTATAGCATCATGTTGCAGTAACAAACTGTTCTTGCAAGCAATCAGCTTCCAACAGAGACAAATGTTAGGATTGTGACACAATAACTGAAATAGAGAATAAATATAATTTACTTACATTTCTCATGTGGTGAGAAGAAACCAGTTTTCCCAAGAGCACAGAATATCATTCAGCTCCATCCTCCAATGACTCCTGAGAGTTCAAAGTTCATCTGATATAAAACATTTGTGATTAAAAGCAGGATGAATGGAGATCATCTACAGGTACAAAGACTGCTAAGCTAGGAAATATGCTTACACAGGGAAGCTATCCTTTATTGATTATACAAGAAAGTCTAGGGGATGATTCTGGGTAAAATAAAATGGAATCAAGACCTCACAAACATTGCCCAAATAGCAAAAAAATATATATACTGTTCAATGGGTAAACAAAGAGCGCTTTTACAGTGGAACATCTTTATTACAAGAGGGCTATTAGAGTGGGCTTGTGCTGAAATGCCTGTTGGGCATTACAGAAATGAGTAGGCAAGGGCAATACTGATTACAGAGGAAGCTGGTTTGCTCATAGCGTAAACACTTACGGCCTAAAGCTAAAGAATTAGATTAAGAGTAGACCTTGTCTTCTATTTCATAACCTTCTCTACAGTTGTGGCAGGAGACAGACACAGGTTGGCCCATCAGTGCACTAAAACTTGCCCTTGTTTTGTAAGAAAATACGCCACCACCCAACTTCACAAAAATGAACTTCACTCACTGCACCTTTGTGTAGGACAGGGTCAATAGGGTTTACCAGTCAGAGAAATGGTTGGATAAGAAAGAACTGTCATCATACTGATGTACCACTGGTTTGTCCCTGCATTAGCAAAGATGATTTTCACCCTAAAGGCTACTAGTTCTACTTTGTGTCAACTGCTGGGATCCTTGAGAGTCTCACCCTTATATAAATGCCACTAACTAGCAGTTCTTCTAGAGAAAGGTTTGCTGCATAAGAACTACTTCTATTGAAAAAATATGGCGAATGACACACAGATTCATGGGAATACAATGCATCCCCCTCCCCATCATAATTCATCAGAGTCAATTACCATTCTTGACATAAAACATGCATATTATCATCACTACAATCTTGAAATGTATGCTAACCCATGGGAACACAGTAAATCATTTCCTAAAGAAATAATACAGCATATTGTTTGTATGGTACAAACCTTTTAATAGAATTATAACCTAGTCCATCTGTATTTTAGCACAGTGTTTGTGTTGGTCCATAATCCTAGAGTGTGACATTCTGTGTCATGTATTAAATATTTACTTTTGACTTATTGGGCTCCCAATCTAATATAAAACACCTTTTGGGTCCACTTATCCTCTAATATAAAACAATATTATTTGCTAGGGAAAAGCATTCCATATTCTCAGGAGTATCATAACAGCTGCCTGGCGTAAATCCAAAATCAAAATGAACAACGAATTAAAAAATACTTTTTTAGTGACCATTTTATTTCTGAGGGGGCTAGTATCATAAGGGGCATTATCTAGTAAGGTAAGCAATCTTATTGTTTGGAATTATACATAAAATCTCAGGCACATGGCTCACCATTCTTTACATTATGCAAGAGAGTGACTACATCCTTCATTTGACACCTAAATCACTAATTTTTCCAGACCACCTCAGCTTCAAGAAACTTTCATTCCAAACTATTTCAAAGCTGTCAAGGAATAATATGATTCAAAAAGAGTATTTGAAAAGCATTTCAACAAATAATGGAGAAACCTTTGTTAATTAAGACAAATCTTTCCCTAATAATTTTTCCCACCTCTCAGGAATGGCAGGTAGGCTTGCACTGCATCTGCAGACACAGGGGAAGTGGAGCATGTTTCTATGAATATTAGAGTGTTTGTTTTAATATGACCATGGAACCAGCTGGACACACTTACATACACATTAGTGAATGACTAGCAGAATTGATTACTTGGTCCTACCAAGCACTTAAAAAAACATGACTAATGATTTTTAACCTATCATTTTAATGAACCTGCAACTTCCACAAACACTGGAGAGATGACAAAGGAAAGTCATGGTAGGCTGTCTTTTCCAAACTTTTTCATTCATGTCTTGCTCAGCCTTTTCAACACAACATAAAAGTCAAACCAAATTTATGAAAAGCCCATGAAGTACTTCTGACTTACAAGACCATTATCATCAGAGACTTGTTTTTTCATCTCTTGGCCACAAGAAAGAGGATAACCTCTTCTATAATTCATAAGCATAGAAGAGCAGTCTGCTAGGTGAAAGGTCCATTCAGCTCAGTGTCTTGTGTTTGTGAATGCCCGAGTGATATACCTGCTTTCTGGAACTTTCCATTCCTCCCCAGTGGCCTTACAAACCCACTCCAGTTATGTCCTTTTCCCCATAAAGAGTTCTCAGCCATTTTATAGGAGTCGTTTCATGTCTTTGATCACCTTAGCCTGAAACTTTCATATCTCTTTTATTATTATATCTTTCTTGAAATGATGCGACCAGAAATATACAGCCTATGTAAGATGCTGTCACATCTTGAATTTTTATATAGGAGTGTCTTTGATTATGTTTTCCATTCTTTCCTTTATAATTTTTAACTTTTTTCTGCTACTGAGTAATGAGCTGAAGTTTCTGAGGTGTTAACACCCAAATGCTTTTCAGAGTGATGCCTGTAATTCTCATTTGATATACTTTGATATTTATTTAGATATTTATTTCGATTTATTTGTGGGTTTTTTTCATTTTTCAATTTTATTTGATGATTTTTACATTTAATTTTTTTCTTTCATCTTTCTGAAGGTCTTCTGCCACATCTTTGCAGAAGTATTAAATACCAAATATCTGTCATCACAATGTCTTTCTAGATCTTTCATTAATCTCTATCTGTGCATAACTTCTCACACATCCCTGTGGCATACACTGGTGACCTGCTATGAGAAAACTGATGTTATTTTACTTTTTTTTTTTTTCAGTCTTTAACCAAATACTAATCTTTTTGAGGACCCTCCCTCTCATACTGTATCAGCTTGCTTCTTTAAGAACCATTGAGAAAGTTTAATCTTTTGTACTTGAGAAAGTTTCATCTTTTGGAAACCCAGCTAGATTATAGGAACCAAATATTCCTTCATCTTCATGTCTGTTAATTCCTGGGATATCAGCTAGGACAATCTTTTGTTCTCATGATTGTTAATTCCTTTAAAGAACTCTACTGGTTTTCTGAGGAATGGTCTCCAATCACACTAGCAATATCAATTGTCCCTCGATAAAACTACATTTATCCATTTTCTACCAATTCTGTTCTTTAGTATAGTTTTATCAGTCTGCCTACTATGAACACCAGACTCAAGACAATTTTCGTCAACATGTTAGACAGTACATTAATTGTTCATTCATTTAATCCTTAAACTGGTTTAGAATCCTTGGTAAATACCACCAGGTTCTGAGAGTTTATTTTGTTCCAGGTTGTTCTATAATGTCTTCTGCTGACCCTTCATTTTGAGACAGATAAGCCAGTGTTTCTCCCATAACATGGAATGGAAACCTTCCTACATTTACCCACAGTGCATACAGAGACACAAAAAAAAAAAAAATGTTGTTGCTTCTGATAAAGTCTCATCTTCCCTGAGTGTTTATTTCAATAGATGAGACCCTACAGATTCTCTGGCAGGTTTCCTCTTACTGACATGTTTGAAAAAGGATTTATTGTTAGCTTGTGTGCATTTTCCAAGTGTTTTCTAAAAATGTTATCTATTTTGAACTACCTTGGTGTTTTTATATTTTACATACAGAGTTTGTGGGTGGTTTTTTTTCTGTTTTGTTGGTTGTTGGAGTTTTTGTTTGAACACAGCTTGACCGTCTCAAGGTCATTCTCTTACATCTGGTTGCCTGTCACCCCCTGCTACATAGCCTTCTTTAGCTTCTACCTAAGGTCTTTTAACAGACTGTCTTCTACAAGACACCAGTGTTGTATCCTCAGTATTTCCCCATCATCTGCAAATATTTTCTCCTTATAACAGCTCTTTTTAATTTACTTCTGGTAAGATTTCTCTCTTTTTATAACTAAACATTACCACAATTAATTTCTGGTCATCATGTGCGCTGTATTTATGGACATACTATGTTATATCATAGCTCTGACATGTCATGCAGCATGTAGTTATTACATAGCCCTTTGGACTTTATTTTTTCATGTCCTGTTGGGCTTACTGTTTAGCAGAAAAAAGACTTCCCTACAAATAACCCACAGAAATAAAAAACTGTCTAAATGAAAATGGAAATCAGTATATTACTTTACTGTATTCACAGGGAACATGGGCAGCTATGCCCAGATCCTGACACATAATAGTCTTTGTCAAGCCCTCTACATACAAATTGCCTAGTTATTAGAAGAAAGTTATTTGAAAGCTTGTGGATGGAAGGAGACACTGAGCTCCCTCCTGATGGAAGTAGACAAGGACCTTCCTTGCCATCACAACTGAGAAATGAGATCTGGGAAACAGCAGTTTTCTGAGAAGGCAGGGAGGTGCAAAGTTAGTGCAGATCCCTGAAATATGAAAAAGAGAAGGGGTTATGTAGAGAAAGATCCATCAACAAGCTCGGAAAAGGATATTCTGTAAATGAGATTAACAAAAAAATTTTCTGGTAGAAAAAGTAAGATTCATATCAGCATGGGGCAAGGATGATAATACAGTGGCAAACCTGAGAAGTGAATACACATGTCAACGGGAAACGCCTGGGGCTTGGAATACTGAGGAGGAAAAGCAGAAGTAACACCAACTCTGCTTTGGGACATCAGGATGGCTCCAGGACCTGCCCATGTGGAAAAGGCATGAGCACTTCATACACACAGATAGTCTGACATATGTTTTTTATATATAGCATATGGTATGTGTGTGGACTGTAATTAAAGAGAACCACTCTTATGAGTCAATATATGATCTCACATAAGTTCAATATGTAAAACATATGCTATTTAGGTATATATAGCACTTGCACATAGCTTACATACATTTCTGTGATGCATCGTGGGCAAGCATAATAGGAGACATTTGGATGATTGTGGATGCAAGAGGAAGGGATTTTTAAGCCAGGATAAGACAATATCCTGATGGAGTATATAACAGTGGGAATGATAGAAAAGGAGAAAGAAAAAATCAATTAAATAGCTTAGAGTTAGTAAAACCACAGGGTGAGAGGAGGAGGAGGAGGAGGAGGAAAGGGGCTACTCCTATTTCCTAGCTTGGCGTACAAAAAGCCTATAGTGAGAAAAGGGCAGCTTATAGAAGAATTTGCTATGACAGATGGAAGAGAAGAAACATAAAGCAAATACAAAAAATTATGGGCAGAGGAAAGTAATTTTTTTAAAAAAAACAGTATCAGAAAAAAAATACAGTAGGAATTAAAAAAAACGTTAAAAACAGAGAAGTAAAAGAAAATGAATACTAAAAAGAACCACAGTAAGAAAGAAACAAGGAGTACAGAAAAAGAAACAAAAAGCACTTGATTATTTTATTGATAGCAATTAAATACATTAATACAGCTTGAAAATAAAGTATCATTTTCTGTGTATTAACAAAGTAATACTAGACATTTTTTCTCAGCCTTTGTCACATCATGCCTCCTCCGGATGTTGAGATTATACATCATTAGGATCCATTCGGATGAAAGGCACTATGTAAATTTAAACTTATTAGCATAGCAATTGTGACATTTTTACAAATGCATCATGATTCACTCTAATTTATTTGTTATTTGAAATGATTTGCCAACTAATTTCTATAATTCTTGGTCTGCAGCTCATCCATAGTTCATTGTGAAGAACTGAAATTCATAATCCAAGCTATTTTAGTTGAAGAAATAATCACATGGGGCGATTTTTTTGTTTGCTGATTGGAGGGCTGCGACTCTCAGAATATGCATTTTTGTCTGTGTGTCTTCTTGATTACCAATTTAAAATCTGTTTGTAGCTAACAGTCTATATTTCGTTTAAAACCCTGTGCTCTAGAAAACAATCTTGCCAGAAAACTTGTTTGTAAGAGTGGATATTGATAGAAAGTGAATAAAATAGTTACATCTACAAAGTCAATGAAATTCATTTAAAATTGCAAATGAATGTTCACAGTATGTTTCTTCTAGCATTTGCCAGCTCTGGAAATAATCATGGCCTAGGTTACACCCAGAAACATGTGTGTACACCATATTTAAACCAGATTTAAAATTCTCACTAATTTATGTGTGAAAAATTAGGTTGCTAACACTTCTAATGAGCTTGTTTTACAAAAGAGCAACATACTATTGTTCTTCTAAAGTGAATAAATTGATAGGCCCTAGAACATCAGCAGCAAATGTAGTTGGAGCTGTGATTTTGAGTCATTTTCTAAAATGTTGATTTGTTTGGATAAATTCAAGGTTTGATACAAGACATGACTCATTAAACCTGAATTCTCAGTATTCCCCAAGCAATTTCTTTGTTCTTACAGCAAGATTGTGTCAAGTGCTGGGACAAAAACACTGTGATTTCATCTTGCTTATAAATATTGTTTGCATTTAAATTTGTATTGAAGAACTGTCCATCATACGGATCTTAATTTGAACCTATAATCAATCTCTAGTTCCTATAATAGCTAATCTCTTGTTCACATGGCACTCTGCCACATCAACTTATGTTTCACCTAGAGGGAGATGAATCACAGCATGGATACAGTAAAATGCATCCAGATGCAGACTTAGCTGGGATTTCTTAATTACATCCATGTAATGAATTATTGGTGTTGTACATCAGATGTCAAATTTTTGGTCCCCATAGTCATGGTCTCATGTTCGCTTGAATATACAGGTCCTTTTACTACACTTTCTTAATACTTTCTGTCCATAAGTGCAGCTTTTGTTAGATGGGGAATTTTTGCATTGTCAAAGACCTGAGATACACAGATTTTGCTGACAATTTGAAATTAAACTGAACCTTTCAACAACCACTAGCTATTGTTTATTTAAGCAAAATATCCACGCTACTTATATGTTCACTCTTGATCTCTGTTAAAACTATAGGATAAAGTGGCAGGCTTTCTTGCAAGCAGAATCCTGTGCTTTCCAAAGGTGGGGTATGATAGGTTTAAGTTTGCTTCAAGAATAATGAACACAGGATAATTTCTAATTCCACTATTTCATTTCATGTTAACTTGATGCTCGTAAAAAGTGATAGAATAATTGTCTATGGAAATTAGTTACTGTCTTCATCAGCTGTAAAGTTAGAGCTGTAGCAAGAGGAGTTTCTAACACTCCCTGAAAAATGCCTCAATCCTCATTTTGGAGATCAACAAGAAAAATCATTCATCCACTCTTCTGTTCCTCTGTTATATTCCTAACAAGTGGTAACTGTCATGATTTTATGTAGGTAACACACTGTGGGCTTGGATACACAGCCAGCCAATCCAGATGTGTAAGATAATGTTTAGATTAGTGAGCAGATGTTCTAGACAGGCATATTATAGACGTGCAGGATATTTCCGTATTGCCTGTCAATTCTGCAGCACATGCAAACATTTTTCTATTGTTCCCTGCACATTAGGGAATTACATTCCACTGGAGCTATAATCAATTAACTAAGCAAGTAAACTCACAGAAAATACACTCTATACTGGACATTCAATAACAAACTTATTAAAAGAAAAAAGGTTTAAAGTTGTGAACGAAATTATATTCTGTCTGAAACAGTGTTATCACTCATTGAAAATGGAAGTTGTAATGAGGCATCTTAAACAACTACTTAATTTGTGATGAGAGTAGGACTGGACTCCGAGGTATATGAAAAATACCAATATTTTTCTGCTAAAAATTTTCAATTTTTAGCTCTAATTATATACTTCTAGGAGTATAAATTAAGCAGTTAGAAATACTTAGAGGTTCTCCATTGAACATCAATAAATGTCAATAAACTTCAGCTAAATTTCAAGAAAATCAAGCTGTGTTTTGAGCAAATTTGATTCAAGTTATGGAAACCATTCAAATTGTATAGTTTAAAATTATTCTAGTCACTAAACATTACAAAAATACTGTTGTCAGTTTGATTCCATTTTAAGAACCTGGTACTCTTCAATTTTACATTGAAGCAAAATTCTGTGGGTGAAACAAAACCAGAAACAAAATCATTGACATGAAGACAATCTGTTGAATCTCATAGTCCTATCAGTATCTCTGAAATCAAACATGATATTCAGAGAGAAGAGAAAGAAGAAACAGCACAGTTGTAGGTTACTACTATAAAAGCTTTTCTTACTGTTTTCCTTTCAAAGCTATCACTTGTTCTATGATTTAATTGGCTAGATATAAAAAATGTTGAACATCTATTATAGAACTCAACATAGTACTTAAGCATATATATTTAGACCTTCACATCTGTTCCCACACACTCTTAGATGCAAAGAGAACTTAAAATACGGTGGAAAACCTTGAGTGTCAGCTCATGCGACTAATTCGAAACACATTCAAAATAGATAGAGTGGGCAGAGCTAAGAATCTAACTACACTCAAAAAAGTGCAAAGAAAATATGTGGGCAACTTCCACTTGTGGTGGACAATACTATTTTCAAAAACTCTACTTACTATACAGTAAATTACTTATTACATTACAAATTAAATTAAACAGGTTTTATATAGAAGAAGCTATCAAATACAATATTAAGAAGGTACCGTCTTACAAAGAGGGCACTAAAGTATTGAACAGGGTTATTACTCGTGTTAGAACCAGGAGTATAATTATTTGTGTGCAATGTGCATTTTATTAAATGGCAGTTTAAAATATTATAATGCATTTACTGAAGAAATAGATTATAATGTTTCCTCACAATAAGTGACATCACATCACTGACTATCTGGTTGAACTGGGGGAAAATAATATCTTTGTAACTTAAATAAATCTCTATACAAGTGAGTAGTGAATAATTATATGTTTTTTTCTACTTTATCACCTGAAATACTTTTCTTTGCCACTAGTGAAAAGACTTTTGAAAGATCGATGTCACAGCATGTTTCTGTCCTTTTTTTTCAACCAGTGTTCCTGAGACTCTGATCAGTTGGGATAGTTTGTATTATGAAATTCGGTAGCAATTCAGGTGAATCACAGAATCACAGAATCATCTAGGTTGGAAAAAACCTTGAAAATCATCCAGTCCAACCATTAACCTAGCACTGACAGTTCCCAACTACACCATATCCCTCAGTGCTATGTCCACCCAACTCTTAAACACCTCCAGGGATGGGGACTCCACCACCTCCCTGGGCAGCCCATTCCAACACCTAACAACCCCTTCTGGAAAGAAATGCTTCCTAATATCCAGTCTAAACCTTCCCTGGCGCAACCTGAGGCCATTACCTCTTGTCCTCCCACTTATTACTTGGTTAAAGAGACGCATCCCCAGCTCTCTGCAACCTCCTTTCAGGGAGCTGTAGAGGGCGATGAGGTCTCCCCTCAGCCTCCTCTTCTCCAGACTAAACACCCCCAGTTCCCTCAGCCACTCCCCGTATGACCTGTGCTCCAGACCCTGCACCAGCTTCGTTGCCCTTCTCTGGACACGCTCGAGTCATTCAATGTCCTTTTTGTAGTGAGGGGCCCAAAACTGAACACAGGAATCGAGGTGCGGCCTCTCCAGTGCCGAGTACAGGGGTAAGATCCCTTCCCTGTCCCTGCTGGCCACACTATTGCTGACACAAGCCAGGATGCCATTGGCCTTCTTGGCCCCCTGGGCACACTGCTGGCTCCTGTCCAGCCGGCTGTCAATCAGCACCCCCAGGTCCCTCTCTGACTGGCAGCTCTCCAGCCACTCCTCCCCAAGCCTGTAGCGCTGCTGGGGGTTGTTGTGGCCCAAGTGCAGCCCCCGGCATTTGGCCTTATGGAAACTCCTGCAGGTGAGTATCATCTCAGCCACACAATAATGGGCAGTCCAACAAACAGTTCAGTATTTGTGCAAGGCACTCTAGGCACCAAATTACAAGACTGAGAGTATTAGCCACCTGAATGAGCCAACTGGCTGAACACTGCTAAATGCTCTTTTATAAATGCTCTATTCTTCCTGTGTGAAAGGCTGGGCTACAGAGCTGATGGGCTTTGTAGGCGGAAGCAGGCAATTAAAGACTTTTTCACAAATACAAACCCCTGTAAACTGAATATACTCTTCAGTGGGGCATTTTGCTTACTGAATTTTATTTTAGTTGCTTTGAACTTTAACTTTAGTATTAAATTGTTTTCTTCTGTTTTTATTGGCGTGATTTGTATGCAGACCTCCCACACACATCTAATACAATATACTTCATGTTGTACTGTGCTTTTCTGTTCTTTTAGGCAAAAGTTTCATTCAGGCTCATGGCTTTTTCAAGGTTCCATGTGACTCCAGTGCTCCTGAGAGGTCAGCTAACTGCACTAAGGGGAAACACGCTTCCCAATGGAGGCAGTAGACATGCGCCATCCTCTCATGGACTCACCCCTGCATCTCACACACTAGTCTGCAACATTTTGAGGGACCTATTTCTTTGCAGAACTTCCAAAACACAGGCAATTTGGTCACTACCTTTGATCCCAGCAAATATCTACCAGGACTGAGAAATTTTGCAGACATATTTCATCGGATCAACACTCAGCCCAGGTGCAAAATTCTTTTACTCAAATTTAGCTAGCTGCCATGTAGATATCTGTATCTGAGCTACTTATCCTGGATAATTAACAGAGAGGGTAAAGTCCTCAGATTCATCAGATCTACCTGAAGTGTTCACATTAGGATAAATTAAACCTTATTCTGGAAATGCCTAAGAGGCATAAAAGAGAAAGAAGTTTGAGCAGAATGGAAGAACTATTGGGAAAGTTTTTTTTCTGGCAGATGGAGACTTTTCAACTGTCAGCATGTGAGAAAGTGGGAAGCTGGCAACAAAGGAAGGAAATGTAAAAGGAAAGAAGGAAATCCAGTATTTAAAGGAGGCTAGTCAAAATATATGAAGGTATGTACTACACTGAAATTCCTGAACTCCTGAATGACCCAAAATATTCAAGCATCTTAAGAAAACTGAAGTATTCCCCATTTTGTCTCATTCTTTTTCCTTCTGGATTTTTCTTTTCACAAACTAAAATGCAAGTGGCTCTGCAAAGCTGGTAGGTCTGACTGTTTTCACCATCAAATGTCACCATAACAATGAGCTGTAAGGCAGAGCTGTGACAGGGTGAATCTTCAGAGAAGTTTTCCTGGGAACTTTTAGATACCAGCTAGACTTGGAGAGGTGAAGCTCTAAATTCCCTTTTCTGTAAGCTGGGAAAACAGTCTTTGCCTAGAAAGTGTACAAAAGAGGCCGTGAAAAGCATTGATCCTGACATGTCCTCAGATGATAAAGGTGTACAAACACAGAAAAGAATATCTGAGCCCAGTGTCTAAAACTACCAAGTATTTAGCTGAAGTGCTTGGTCAGAATTTACTTTGCAGAGTGTTCAAACTTGCACAAAAGTAACCCTCATTGCCCTACAAGCGTTCCTTCACAAATTTAAGTTTGTAGAAGAGTATTTAGATTATGGCAGTAGAGCATTTTAAAATTCGCTGAGTACCATTGCATTCCTCTGTCTTGAAACACCTGTTCTAATTTTAATAGGCCAGAGAACAAACATAGTGACCCAGCCAGCCAATAAGAGAATTTTGCTGAGAGGAATAAAATATTTAGCTCTCTATTGGGGGGGGGGGGGAATAGGTAAAAGAAAGGAAAATAAGAAATGTTTTTGCACCTCAAGGAAATAGTCTGCAATTGTGAGCATAATTAAATCTGGAATTAACAGTTTTTCCCTAGGAAGTAAGAGAAATCTCATTATTTTAATAATCTGAATTGGGCATTATTCTGTAAGTAATAATCTTGTCACGGCAGAAAAATGGGCAAAATGGCCTTATGTTGTTCTTAATATCTAATTTATATGATGCTAAGAGCCAGATTCTTGGTCAATGTGAATTTGCATACCTCTATTGAACTCAATGGACACTTGAAGATCTACAGGCAAAGTACCCTCATACATACAGCAATTGGAAATTTATTAATTATGGAACAAGTGTTTACATCTCTACTTGAATGGAATACCATACCATGTCTTTTGCAGCTCTTGAGCTCTTCAGTGTAAGAATATTTGAAGTTGACCTTAATTCAATTCTGAAGTTCTAACAATTTATTTCAGAAACGCTAATTCAGTTCTTGAATTCTCAGTCCATAATGAATCAGGATATGTGCTCTTGACACACCATAACTACATGATTACGTATGTAAGTACTCAGGATCTTAATTCTTGTGTCAAAATATACAAAATGCAAGTGCCAGATTAAGAGCATATGTGAATACCATCACAGAAGCTGATCACACATTTTCCTTTCAACACTTCTTTTTATCTGTATTTAGCATTTAGCAATAGTAACATACATTAAATGATTCTGAGCCTTTCCAGGTGCAATTAAGTGAATAAACACAAAAAGAATGGAGAACATTTACCTCTCTAGCAACAACATAATTATTTACCTTTCAGATATTGAGCAAATGTGTATTTGTGTTGATGAGTACACCTGATGTTTTTTTCTAGTGTGGCAGTTATCAAGTAACCACAAAAACGATCTTAGTCAAAATCTTAGCTAATGTGTAATTTTTACAAACTGAGCCAAAAACTGTTTAAAAGAACAACAACTTCAGAGGAATTTAGGAAAAAAAAAAAATAGGGGAAAAAAAGAGTGTACATGAAGGGAGATTGTTGTTCCAGGCAGATTCCTATAGAAAGGTTAAGAACTTAAATTAACCATGATATTATAGAAAGAAAAGGATAGGGGTGGAATGTAAAAGTCCAGAGCTACATTTATCACCAAAGCAGAATTGCTTAAAGGCAAGGAATTTATGCTCATATAATTCAACAAACCTGAATATTTCATTTTAAAACCAAATACTGTATATTCTTAGTACTCTCTTATCTGAAAATATTAATTGCAACTGTAAATAGTTATCAGCTAATCATTAAGGCTGAAAGTTTGTTAATGATTTCTCCAGACAATCAAAGATTAGTCACATTGCCCTCACCACTTCTGGCAGTACTGTCCTTTACTGGGGAGGAGCTTTTGGCTAGCAGCAGATGCTCCTAAGCCTCTGGCTTCAGCAAGTTCCCTGGCTCTGAGCTACCTGCTCTTCCAAAGCTTCTCCTGCTGAAAAGCCGTGCACCCGCCAAAACTTTAAAGCAAGCACAGGCCAGCACAGTGCAAAGGCTGAGTTGATTAATGCTTGTAAACATTAAATGTTTATATTCAGTACAATATATACAGAGCTATCTGGGCCTTGGAAGCCAGGAGGCCCTGCAAACCCCAGCTTGCTTGGATGGTTGTTATAACATACCTCCAAGGTCCAATTCTGCAAGGCTGCCCATGCATACTGGTGACACTTGTGAGCAGAGTTTGCGTGGACAAATGTTCCTCATCTTGGAAACAAGTAATTCATGTTTCCAGGAGAAGGGATGAGAAAGAGTTGTGATAATTAAGTTGCTGATCGACATCATCATATTCTAATTCCTTTACTCTAACTGTGCAATATATTTTCCTACATGCTTTGCTTGAGTGATTTCAGGTATTTTATTTCAAATTTATTTAATACATTTATTTTTGACACTGTGTTATCCCCAAGTGTTAGCTACTCAAGAAAAAAGGTTTTTCAACTATAATTTTTTTTGTCTGTGTGTGTCTGTGCCTAGAATATCACTACCATTACAGGAAATGGACTGTGACTTTCTGTAGCTAAATCCATCTCCATATGATCATGACTTGTGTCAAAAGACTTCTAAAATGAAAAGCATTAAAATTTGCTTTAATTTGACACTGAAAATATCTCGACAGTTTTCTTTCTAAAGAAAGGATATATTTGTTGGCCTTGTTTTCAGGAAAAAAAAAAAGGACTTAAAACCACACTTATAAAGTAATTATACATGCATGTATTTCAAATCTTACATCAATTTTCTACAGCAAAAAAACTACATCTGCATATGATAGATGTCATTCATGTTGCTCAAAGCAGTTCTAGAAAGTGCCTATATAATATGATGGCAGCAGCAGAACTTGTTTAAGGCAACATCTACGCATGTGATTAATTAGACCCAGGCATCAAATTGATTCCATAATAATTGTCTGCCCATGTGGCATTTACCACATGGTTAGTATGGGAAACAGGGAGCTTTGTACCGGAGCTCGAACAGCACATGACTCAGATGCTAATTGTCCAGAGACTAGTTCCCCTTTTATATCCCTTTGCTCAAGACAACCACAACTAGAAGGCAGTTCTGACAATACATAAGGCCAAAGGAGGGACCCAGGGACTGACAGATCCAGCCTTCAGTAATTGAACGTCATTGCTGCTTGCACAATTTGGCCTCATATTTGCCTGAAGCAATTGTTCCTCATTGCTACTCTATAGAGACAGTCCTGCTGAATACAAAGACCAGTTATACCGTGGGGTTTGGGAGTGCTCTGTTGTGAGTGAAAGCAGGTGAATATTAGCCCTCTTCTCTTTCTTATCACAAACCCAGATTTCCATGCAAGGATGCCCGAGTCCAAACAGGAAGGAAGCTGTGGTACACTTTAGTGCATCCATGTTGAGGTAACAAGAGGAACCAGAATTTCAGCACTACGTAGAATACCTATCACGCAATATAAACACACCTGATCTGTGATTTTGTAAATGGATTAAGTTAATCTACTAAACTAAATAAAGGAGTCTTAAAGGAAGATGGTGTGGAACCACTATTGCGCTCTAAAATCTAAAATCCCACTTTTCAAAGTTGCTCCCTTGTGCCATATACTTGCATTCTTCATCTATTAAAACGCAGCTTCATCAGTATACTGGACCAGTACACAGCAGTTCACAGCAGTACACAGCAGTGGAGGTGCATGCAGCTCAAGTTGTGCTGAAATGAACTGCTTGTGATGAAAAAAGTGAACTAGATATTTCTCTCCCTATCACACATAGGTTTTTGCTCAAACACATTAAAAAACCTGAGAGCTGACACTCTGAGCAAAGCATCCATGCTTTCCTATTTTAAACATCAGTGGAACACCATGACTGAAAATAGGGGATGACCTGAAAAGTTCAGAATATTTCTCAGTCCTTCAAAGTTAAGATATCACATTTCAAGAACTTGATACAATTCCCTTAAAGAGCAAAAGTCAGAAAACTTGAAAGCAGTTCCCCCACCCTAAATGCATAATTTCCAACTGAAGAAGTCTTTTTCTAGGAGATTCTTTGAGTTGGAGGTCTGTTTCTGAACTATATATAGAGATCACATCCCACTGCAATATTTGGAATCACATGTGGAAACCAGCTGAAACAGCTGTCTCATATTTTAAAGCCAGGCTATTAATATTTGTTAAGTGCCCATCAACATGTAGGCATTCATCCCTTTCACAAATCTGTATCTTCAGAGCTTTATAATACAAGAAAAAATAAATACTATATGAAACATCTTGGCATGGAGCATTATTTCCAAAGACCATATTCTGCACAACCTTAAGCATGTCTGCACAGGGAAATTGCCTATTACAACTACAGTAGAATAAGCTCTCCTTATAAGCTCTACCAGAAAAGCTATTCAGTGAACACTGCACTCCAGAATAAAAGTGATTTAATATCAAAATAATTATTCCACGGAGATTTATTTTGCCATTGGTAAGCTGGACAATTTCCTGTTTCCAATTTTTCTGTTTCGACAGGAATACCTACCTGGAGGTTTTAATTATGTACTAAAAATAGAAAAATAAAAGTCAAATATTGTCTATGTTGTTATTACATTTCTGTTAAAATCAACAGAATTATTTATTTGTTCAAATATGGTCCAATCCATGTGATATTACTGTTTCTACACTGACAGAGATCTTTCAATTTAGCAATTAGTTACTGCACATCTGTGACAAATATTGCAGATTACTTTGTTGGAAAGATTTTTTTTGCAAAATTGATACACTTTCTAATAAAGTCATACCTTTTCATCTCTGTGTTCAATAAAATTACTTCTATGCATATATAAATAAAAGATTTTATAAAACTGGAAAGTCTTTAGGTTGCACTAGTCAGACATGACAAAGTTTGTTCCTCTTTAAAGGCTTTATTTGCTGAAGAGACCACATATGGGAATTCACTAGATAACATTCATTTAAAAACATCTTTTGTGTGAAATATTTTTAAAGACCAAATAAATGTGACTAAATATTTCTTTCACACACTTACGCTAGAAGGGCTAAAATTCGAAGGGAGCTCAAGGTTTGGGTCACATCTCAATTTTGTCCTTACTTTTCCCTTTTCCCACCCTGGCCTTCTCATCCCACTGTAGGATAACCCAAGTTAAATGAGGAGTCTTGACTTTCCATTGTATTTCCTGCCTTTTTTCAGTTTCTGTCATGGTTTGAGCTCAGAGGGCAACTAAGCACCATGCAGACACTCACTCTTCCCTTCCCCCTCAGGACTGGGAAGGAGAAAATGAAGGAAAAAGGCTCTGGAATCCAGATAAGAACAGAGAGGGATGACTCAGCATTACAGTCACAGGCAAAAGACAGAGTCTTTGGGGGAAGAAAAAGAACATAAATTCAATTCAGACACAAACAACAACACTTAAGAGACAGAATAAGACAGTAAGAAGCATTACCACAACTTAAAAACACCTTCCCTCACTCCTCCCTTCTTCCCAGGCTCACCTTTGTTCCCCATATCTCTACCTCCTCTCTCAAAACAGCGCAGGGAGAGGGAACGGGGAGGTGCAATCAGTCCTGCCACTTCTTCCTCCTTGGTGGGGGGAACTCCTCCCATTCTTTCCCTCCTCTCATGGGAGACAGTCCCTCATGAACTTTCTCCCATGTGAGTCCTTCCCATGGGCCACAGCTGTTCCTGAGCTGCTCCAGCATGGGTGTCCCCTGCCTGCTGCAGTTCTCCCAGCACTGAACTACAACAGTGGGGGCTTCTTCCCTCAGAGTCCCGGCCTTCTTCGGGCGCAGTCACCTGCTCTGGCGTGGGGTCCTCCACAGGCTGCAGGTGGGTCTCTGCTCCACCGTGGGCCCCCATGGGTGGCAGGGGGGTGGCTGCTGTCTCACCATGGGCTGCAGGGCAGCCTCTGCTCTGGCATCCCCCCCAACTCTTTCTCCTCCTTTCTTCCACTGACTCAGTGTTCGCATAGGTGTCCTCCTCGCAACACCTCGCAACTCCAGCTCCTCCTCCCAGATTCCCCTTCTTAAATACATTATCACAGAGGCACAGCCACAGTCGCTAATTGGCTCAGCCTTGGCCAGAGACGGGTCTGGCTTGGAGCTGGAGGAGCTTTGAGAAGCTTCTCACAGGGGACCAATGCTGTAGCCCCCTTCCCTGCTACTAGAACCCCCCACTACACACACAAACACAGCACACTTTTATATCAGATGCTTACTGTAATTCAAACATTTAGTATGGAACTTAATAATTTGAGTCATATAAATATCTATGATTAAGACTTTTCATATACCTATAATCTGAAGTAACAGAAGTTTAAACAACTGAAGAGCTCTTGTCCACCACCATTTGCTTTGTGGTGTCTATCAGACATGCTTATTCAATGGAGATCAGACACATGCTGAACTAATATTGGTCTTAAGTGATGACTTGAGGCTAAATTGGCAAAAGGAGAAAGAGAAGAGGAAGGAAAATTTCTCAGTAAAATCCAGTCTCCATAAAGTTAATTCCTGGGATCCTTGTTTGAGAGAGAGTTTGGTTAGACGATGTGTGTACATGTCCTTCATAATGTAACACTGAAATAATCTTTACAAGCATTGTCATATCCTTACACCTAAACACCTCCAAAAATGTCCATTCCATTTAATCAGCCTAAAGACTTTTTTATTCACATTGAAAAGATCTGACGGGAAAAGCCTGACCCTAGAAAAGCAGCAGAGGGTTAGATAAGAAAGAGATTGAGCAATCCCAGACTTATTTCTGAGAAAGGATATGAAAAAAATAGAATATATTCCATATTTGATCTAAAGAAGTCTTTCTATAATTGTGGGCTCTAGCTACCCAAAAAGAGATACAGACCAGTCCTGGGCTACTATGAAGTCCCAATCTCCTTTTTTAGGCCATAGCCATTAACACTCTTCTAAACCTGGGAACTTGAGACTGCTTTTCAATAACTGAGGAAGACAAATCATTCCCAAACACAGTTGCCAGTAGATTACTGCCTCGCCCTGGAGGAGAGACATGATGTCCCAGCCTTCTTGTTTCTAGTCAAGCTTGAAGGACATCACCATGCTGTTAGCTAGCACTCCCTGCAAAGCAAGTGGAGGTACCAAGCTCAGGGTTAAAGCTCAGAAAAGTAATGAGTATTGTATTACCATGGTGAGTCATAAAATGATCACACAGTCATAAAATGAACATTTTTGGTATTGATGTTATAGATATTCTTGCAAACTAATTAATTTCTCTTCTTGAAGGTCACTTTGTGTGTGTGTGTGTGTGTGTGTGTTTGTGTCTGCGAAGGATCTGAATATTTCTCAGACCACTGACACTGGAGACTGACTCTGCACCTTATGTTAGCACTCAGGTACGACTAGAGAAACTCAGCTTCCAGGCTTTAAAGTAATGCTACAATATTTTAGTGAAGCAGTTTCAGAGTGTATCTTTTGTAAGATGAAAAAACAAATTCCAGAATCATGTTAAGAGAGAGAATCATCGTGTGAACTTTGACATTGAAAAGCAGCAAAACAACTATCTACTAACTCCTTGCTGCTAAAACTTTGGATGTTATTCTGATGCCTTTCAACAGAAACTTGAGTATGTATGCAGTTTTAAGCACCTATGAAAAGGCAGGAGGGGAGATGGGGTGTTGAAAACCACTAGCATTTAAATGTCAACCCTGGCTGCCTGAAGAGGTATTTATGTGCCTAAATTCTCCTTGTGAATCTAGGTCTTTAATGTTTAATGTGTATGTTACTGATTGCTAGAGTGAGATGAATAATTCACAATTAGCAATGTATTCATCCAGCCTAGCTTCTTCTGCTTGCAGAATGTGCAAGAGTAAATCTAGATTTCC
This sequence comes from Athene noctua, assembly GCF_965140245.1. Lineage (NCBI taxonomy): Eukaryota > Metazoa > Chordata > Aves > Strigiformes > Strigidae > Athene > Athene noctua. The sequence continues at coordinate 67,548,620 of NC_134037.1, read as the reverse complement.
CTGAATTTATTTGCTTTATTCCTTTAGATGGATTGCAAACAGCTTCTGTCAGAGATTTGTCCATCACAATAGAATTCTGAGCTTTATGAATTAAACTGTAAGAGTTCAGATTATTCAGCATATTTTTCTGATATCTGATCGTGGTTTCTAATAGGTTTTGAACCTCTTGGGGAGTTGCAGTAGATAAAGAAGATTAAGAAATTTCAGAACACTTTAATTCTTGTCCTCTTTAGCCACACAGCTTTTCAAAGATTCAGAGCCAAATTAGCTTGCTATTGAATACATTTTCTGAAAGCTGAGCTGAAGTTAATTTTTCTTTCACTGTGTTGTAAAGTCTTTGCAATATAAGACCTGTATGAACTTGAGGAGAGGAAAAAACCCAAAAAATACCACAGAAGTATATCACAGTGGTATATCACTTTCAGCTGCCCGTGTTCTGTTACATAGCATGTCTTCCTTCTCTTGGACAGCAAATTTTTCTCCTGCAACACTGAAAAAATGTGTGAAGCCACTGTTAATGGTCAGTGCACGGCACTGTTATCTCCTTGTCTGGAGAAGTCACTCATTTTCAGTGGGAAGACTGGATGCAGCTGTTGTCCATCTCTGGGAGTGATGTGCATCTCTGAAGCTGCTCTTGTATCTTGAGACATCAAACCTGCACCACAGCAGGCAGTGTTAATCTAGTTGGAGAAGAGACTGCAGTCTCTCAAGTGCTTACAGTAAATCCCTAATAAAGCAAAAGCTCTTTTTTAATCAGTTTTGCACTCAGGTGTGCTGCTTCTGTTTCCTCTGTACAGGAATAAATGTCACCTATTGTGTAAAATGGTGCAAATAAAGCCTGTTTGCTCAAGGCTTTGTAGAAAGCAAGTGCTAAAGGAATAAGAAATGGATGTAGAACTCAATCAAAAATTCACAAAAGATATTTTAAAGTATTTGTCTAGCTTTTAATGATTAAACAACTAACATGTCAAGCAGTTGCCATGCAGAATACATTCACTGTTTGTTTGGCAGTTTAAGGCACCTAATGTACTTCAGTGCAAAATGTTGATGTTTTATTAACATATCAAGCTTTTTAATGTGTCATTAATTAAACATTAAAAAAATTCTCTGGGATAAATGTTTTGATAAAACTCCAATATTTGTCACTGCTTTCCAACCATGTGTTTTATCCACTAAATCTCTTCAGTAGCAACTGCACTCTAGCAGTGGGAATACTCTAAATGTCCATCTTTGTTTTGTAATAATTATTTTGCTTTAATTTCTTCTTTGGACAGCCTCATTAAATTAATACCTTTTTCCTTTGGAAGTGGAGAGGTTCATACCGCCTGGGGTTTCAAAGAGGAAACCTATTTATAATCAGAAATCAGGTGATTGCTTCTTTTAACACATCTTGTTGACCTAACCTTCTGGGTTGATTCAATGAGGATGTCATGGGAGAAAGAGCAGAGTCCCCTCTATAAATGTCTGTGCAAGGACCCCCTTCACTCCGTGAAGTTTATAGAAACCCTGAAAATACTAGAGCATGTTTCTTATACACTTATTTTCCATTTATTTTAGCCATATATTTTGATGCTAAACCACTGGGGATTAAGATAGAGGTCAGTATCATGTAATAAGTGCTCAGAAAAATACAGCGGCTACATTGCTGCCACACAAAGCTGGAACTGAATGAAAATCTCTTTTGATGTTCAGTTTTTAATAGCACTTACATTTAACATATTATTCAGCTTGGATAATAATAACAGACGTAAATTTCTGTTTCCTGTTAGCTTAAATTTCTTAAGTTTTCAAGTACTCATGTAATTCTTTATGTTCTAACATAGTACTTTAATATTTAAGTTTCCTTGAATCTGAAAGAATGTTTAAAAGCCTCTGAAATGCTTTCCTGTATTCTAAAAATAAAAACCTAGAAAAAAAATCATATTCCTGTTTATGGCTATTTCTGCAAAACTGAGTTGATGGGTAAAGAAAAGTTTTACTACTACTGTTCTTTAACATGAATCCTCTCATAATTTGAGCATAAGAATAATACTCATAAGAACCAGGTCACACATAATTGTGTGGATGTTGATTCAGGAGGAGAACCTAACTTACACTCACTGGCATCATTGCACTGACAATGTATCTCAAGAGGGGATAACCAAGGGAATCCCAAAGTCGATTGCAATTCTTTTCATTTCTGTTTATAGAGATACTCATGTGTTTATACAGAGCGGCTATGTTTTTAATCCACTTCATAGCCTTATACACGTAGAGATATTCATGCCTTTGAGCACATAACATTTGGAAAACTATGGTTGCTACAACAGGTAACTAAGACAAACACAAAGAAAAATAATCTCTCCAAAAATCTCAGACGAATGAAGTTTTCCCACAGCTTGTTGCAAAATAGTACAAAAAGAGGATGTTTAAAGGAATGTTCTTGCCACAAAAACCTACATTCATAAAATCTAAACTGGTCCACATGAGACAAATAAAAAAGAGAGTGATAGAGCTACAGTAACTCCCCCTCTTGAAAAACAATCTGATAACAAACTCAACTGGCCTTTCTTTCATTGGCAAAAACTTCTTTAAATCCCGTGTTCTTGAAAGATTTTGCAAATCTTTCCATCAAAGATCTGCAGTGGCTTCATAAAACATAACATCAAAAACTATTTTATTTCTTAAAACCTTATTGTCCTGATGTCTTCTTAAAGGATAGGTTTTCATTTGTAACGCTCATTGGTGCTTGGTAATATGTGCCAATAATTTTATACTTCCTGTCAGTAATACATCAAGTGATAGATCCTGGATTTATATCTCTTAATGTTAAAAAAGTATGACAACTCTAGTAAATCAAGATGAAATTTCTACCTAGATCAATTTACTCAGCATTCTACAGATGAATCTGGTGATCTCAGGATTCTGTCTTCTTTGGATGGTTGAAATCTGGTGTGCTGCTATGATGATGAGCTTGTTTCTGAGGAAAAAGGGAAAAGAATCACTCTTTCTCAGCATCTTTCTCTAATTTTGGCCTGGAAATGTCATTAATGAGAATCAGACAAGCATGCATTCTGCTTGCTTTCCCATCAGCTTTCCTAATTTACTTAAGTCTTTCCTGACTGTAGTCTTTCATGAAACTTGAAGTCAATAAACATTCTAGATATCTAAATATGTACTTGTTTGTTTGCTTTTAATGTAGGAGTTCTGGGGTAGGGGTATCTCTGTATTCCAGAGTTGGATAGGCAGACCCTCTTCTGCATGGCCTCAGCACAGTGCATCTACACTGCAGATTTACATTCCTGTGCTCAGCACTGGAAAATAACTAAGTAGCCCCACCTCTCTCTCTATTTAAATATTTCCCATCTAGCTGTACTCATTTTAATGGTGTTTATGTACAGCTGGCCCTGGTGAACAAACCTAGGAGGAAACTCTGGACAAGCACTGAATTGAAAATTTAAGTTTCTAAGGGGCTGATCTGCCTAGGAACTGGGTCTCCAAGGTACTGACTGAGGCAAACAAAACAGATGGTGATTAAGATCTCTAGCTATCCAAGGCTGCTTTCTGAAATTGTATACCTCCAAAGGAAGGTCATACAGGCACTTGAAAGTCTTCACTCTACTGATTACATTTAATATCTTTGCCCTGCTACTGAGCATCCTGGAGCCAGTCCTGTGAATATGTATTCTGACAATAAAAATTTCATTCCTGCATACCCACCGGCTCTAGTGGCATCTCTTCTTTGATTAAGCATTCAGCCCAAGAGCAGGAGATTGCCATATCTGTCCAAAATGGTGGCAGGAATAAGAAATGTTTGTAACAAACAGAGATAATTACAACACGGGGCATAAGAACAGAATCTCTTATTACTTCATATGTAGAACCTTATGCTTTTAGGCTATTTGAATATTTTCTAGGAAGATTGACATAAAATCTGAACATTTTCTGCTGTTTTCTGCAGAGGAACTTTCAAGCATCAGTTAGATTTTCTCAGCTATTTTAAAGTTTGTGTACATCTGCAAAATAATCTTTTTATGATATTAAAGGGAAATAGTACATAACATATACATGTTAATTGCAGTTCACATAGACTATTATGATTATTAAATGTATGTCTTTTATCATAAATAAAAACAAGATTAAATTAGAATAATCTGTTGGTTTTATTAAGTAGATTTATTTGCACTCTTCATTATTCAGAAATCAATTAAACTCATATTCAGCATTTACTAGATAGAGTAAATACAGAATCAAAAAGGTTCCAATACTTTCATACACATGGACAAAACATGATCTATGTATGACTTTTCCTTAAAAATGTTTTTTCTTTAGAAGAGTTGGCATTTGAATGTTAATATTCCTAATTCTTATTAAAGATCAGGAGCCATAATATCAGGAAAGAATCGGATTGCTTATTGTTAGTGGTTTTTCCCACATGAATAATCATCTCTTAGTGTCAATATTAATGTTAAGGGACTGAAAATAGATATGAACAGCCAATTTGCCAAGAGATTTCCAGGACTAGCTAAACTTGTCATAAGACCAGGGAATCACTGTAGAAGTGGCTTTTTCCCAGGGGCTGATGAAGATAAGGAAGATCATGTTTAATTACTGTGTAAATAGGATACCATCACATTTTTCTCAGAATATGTTCTCACAGAAGATAAAGAATACTTTTGTATTCATTTCCAAAGTTGTTTTATACATAAATTATCATTGGATGGAATTAATTTGTCATTGTCTTTCAGGGAAAAAAAATCTTCAAAGTACCAGGTGGAGCAGATAGAGTAGGCTAAAATGTAGAATATTACTCCAACATTCTTCCTAGAAAATTACTCTGTGGCCAGTCCAGACTGCAGGAACACGGTGAGGATTCTGGGGAAGTTGGAGATGGTGAATGAAGGGTAGCCAGCTCGAGTTAATGTGGAGAAGGGAGAGTTTCTTCTTTCTTTTTTTCCCCCTTCAGGGGAAAAAAAAAATATACAGGTTGTGTGGCAGTAATGGAAGAAAATGAATGTCAACAGGTTCTCTGTGGAATGCACTGGAGGCTCACAGGCATGAGGAAGAGAATGCTTTGAAGAGACAGCTCCTCAGCAGTTGGGCCTTTTGAAAGGCATTTGCCAAAAGGCTTCTGAAAAAAAAATGTCATGGATAAAGTGTATCGAGTGGGATATCAAGTTTTCTCAGATTCATCTGAGGTTCCTGTTGCCACCATGAGCTGGCAGACTAACAAGTGTAATTGTTTAGACATACGAAAGACATAGGAGTTATGCAGATGTTGAGCAATCGCCGATAAAGATCAGGTTAGCTTTAGAGGGAAAAATCCCAGTAGCATAACACAGTATCTCCATAACACAAGACTAATTTTAACCTAGCAAGTTAAACATTTCCAGAGAAGACAAACAGTACAGCAACACAGAATAGGGTCAGGAGATTAAAATAACAATGACAAACACAAGTGCATGAAAGCCAGGACTTCAATGAATGGCTCACTTCTGATATTTTTATAGCACAGCTTCAGAGTAGCTACAAGTACCTTTGAGTTCAGTTTATCCTTTGGGCTACTATATTCTGTTTACATTTATGACCAGCTGAAATACAAGCAGGAATACCCACCATTTACCTCTCACGGTATTTGTGGGAGTCTCGCTGTTGTGGGCGCAAATCACAACTCATATTCACCCTACTTGTCTCCCAGACCTATAGGGTGAGCAAGCAAGCAGGCACACTCTCCTCATTGCTAATGCATCTCTGATACCTTGTGTCCACTGAGGAAAAGCAGGAATATCACATAGAAAGGTAGTGCAAATAGAGACTCAGCCTACTCACTTGCCTGCATTGCTTCAGGTCAGGAGTCATGTGTTGTTCTGGCTTATTCAGGTGGAAAAGGTTAATAAAGAAGGGCCCTGTGCTGCCCAAATACACAGGAGGAAAAACAGAGGGGTAGAGAGAAAGGAGGCACCAGCTCAGCATTTGCAGAGTAGCAATACTTAAGCATATGCGGGGTAGAGAATGAGGTGTCCAGTTGAGGATAAAAGATGTTGCTGGAGGGGGTTCAGGTAATTAATAATGGGAATAGGAAGGTAAATCTAAAGTTTCATTCAGCCAAGAAACATGATTTCTGATATTCTGCTTCAGACATCTTCAGACTGTCCTGCACAGAAGGGAAAGCACTAAGGGGGGATCCCTGTAGTATTTCCTAGAGGCTCTGACAGACAGCAGTTTACTCTGCATTCTTCCCTCACACAGGAAAGAGAGAAAACCTAGAAATCATTATTAGTGTTCAGTTTTATATACTAATGCACCAAAGACTGTTAACACTCACAGGCACTGGGAAAGGGACTATCATTGCTCAGAAGGGTTTACAAACTAGCGATATAATCTCTACAGTATGTTTGCATAGACCTGGACACTATTCCTTCAGTCTGACATATTCCATTTCCCTCCCTCAGACATTTTTATCAATTTCCCTCCTTCCATTTGTCCAAATGTACTTCCAAAATAACTGCTGGTTATATAGTTGCCAATTAATTGTCATATTGCTACCAACTGTAACCAAGCAATTAGTCAGGTCCGAAAGAGAACTTCATCGTATAACTTGTACCAAGGCTGAAGAATGGGCTCCTGCCTTTAAGAAATGAACAATGACTCCACCTAGTCTGCTTTCTCCTCAAATCAAGATCTGTTTTACTGAAATTTATTTTAACTGTATTTCATTACTGAATATCATAAAAGGAGTAATAAAAAGATACAATGTGTTAGTTTCCCCTGAAGAGATGTGAAAACACATCTTATTGTATTTATAATCTTTTTAGGCTATAACTTTATGATCAAACAGCTGTTACAACAATGAATTTTACCTTCATAATCTCAGCTGGTGATTTCTCTTAAAAATTGATATTATCCTTTGTAATACTGAATAATTTAACCTACAAATAGCTGCACTATATAGATACACTTTTAAGACAAAAAGACAGTGCTGGCACAAGGACAAATGAATATAAACTGATTAGGAATAGATTTAGGCTGGAAATCAGGAGAAGGTTTCTAACCATCTGGGGACTGTGGTTCAAAAATAGCTTTCCAAGAAAAAAAAAATCATACTTGTAGTGGGGGCAAAGAAGGATTTAATTTCTGGAAGAATTTGATTCCTGCCATCTCAGCAAATGTTGTTTTTGAAGGTGTATGCTCTTTACTGTTCTTGCTCAGTTTGGGAAGGTCTTTGAATCAACTTCTTTTATAATTTTCCTGCTCAGCTACTCTGTCCTTGACACTGCAAATCCACAAATAAGAACAACATCCTTTAATGTCTATTTTAACATTTTCAGAAGATGTCTGAGTTTTGAACATTTAGCCATGAAGAACTGGACATCTCTTCCAAAACCCCATGACATGTTTCTGAGAACTCCATATGAGCAAAACGAGATGTTGACACCAGCGATAGGTTTGTCCTCAGAGCTCTTGCCCCTCGCTACCTGTTCTAGGTCACTCCCAGCATTTTATATGTCTTTTCATCTCAGTGAAAGCTCCTATATTTATGAGAGGGGATTTTGTTCCTGAGTAGAAGATTTTTAATTCGAGTCTTTGACTTTTCTCGTTCTCTCCTCTGTGTGAACTAATCTAGCCAGAGATAAAAATGCTAAGTTAGAATGCTGTAGATTATTTCCATGTAATTTTGCTAGTGAGTCTTTTAAATTAGCAGTTTCCTTCTACATGTAAGCAAGTCTTCCCTTCAGCCCATTCATTGTTTCCCCATGTCAGACTCTACTTGCAAAGCATTTGAATTTCTTACAACATTTTCCTGTTCACCCTAATAACAGAAAAAGCCTGTATTCATGCTACCTGTCACATCATTGACATACCTCCTCATTCCACTTGGGGTTTTTTAATTTTACCTTTTCTTTTCTGTGGTTTTCCTTGCTTAGTTGTGCTCTATGTCTCCTTCAAGGACCACAGCATGTTTTCCTGGTTGTTATTCAGCATAAGTGTCAGGTCTCTGAATGCATTGTCTATTTACCTTCTATTGCTGCACCAAAAGATATTTAATTTTTAATGAGAAAGTCTTTGAACAAGGACTTTTTATCATTATGAAAAATGACTGTACTGTTTTCTCTTCTTACTCAGTCTGTACCTTTCTGAATATATTCCTAGAAAATTTATTAAGCTTTTCTGATGGTAGGTCTGCCTGCCTGTTTCCTCTACTGCAGAATCAGAAAATCAAAGAGCTCACACATTCACCTGATCGGGAGAGGCTATAACTTCCACTTTTATGAGGCTGCTGACCTACTGAAGATGCACTAATGCTCTTGCTGGCCAAGTGCTACATTAAAGTTCCTTTGACGCCACTCATCTCAGTCTTCCCTGGGAAGACTTGAAAATATTGTAAGCACTTAGAGGTTGTACTTTCCCTTCACCTCTCTCTTTATTCAAGCATTACCACAACCTCCTCCTGTACAAGTACACATGCATGCGCATACAAGTTCTCATGTAAACTCTACAGGCATATATCTGTTACTGTAGCTTTGTCACCTTGCTCACTTTGAGCACATTATTTTAGGAGTAATGAGATATTGTGAACAAGAGTTTCATACATAGAATTGTAGATTTCTGGTGATGATATTAAAGTATCAACAAAGCCCACTACTTCTGCTTGTTCTGCTACAGACTTCATTATGACCCTGGTCAAGCAGCACTTCAGTTCTCTCAATAAAAGATCCTTCACAAAGCTTTAAGAAGAATAAATTCACCACTGATTGGTTGATGCTTGCATGTTGTGCAGACAGGGAAGCGCGAACCTACTGATACAGTGTCTTTTTCTGAAACAGAAAGTTCTGATGATTATTTTCCTTCATAATATCTTTCCTAGACTGTGTTTAGACAGTATTTTTTTGGATGCTCACTTCAAATTATTTGAACTTTTCTTTTTTTCTGTCTCACATATTCTGACTAATATTATGGAAAAAAGGCATAAATAATTTTTTTTTTAGTCTGAAAATTGAACTTTTTGAAGAGGTAAAAAGCACATTGGAAGTTGTCCCTGTCTCTCTAGCCATTCTGAATGCAAAATTCCTATAGTCCATGTCATCCAAGGCTGGTTATCTGATGATATCTGTTTGAATAAATTTGGTTATTATTTAGAGATAGATTATCAAGTTTTACCCTTTCTTCAAACAAAATCAACTTCATTTGTAAACAGAAACATTTTCAGATCTTTAATACATAGATACCAGAGAGGGCTTCTTTGGGGATTTCTGAAACAGCAAAAAGTTGAAGTTATTTTACCAAATAAATATTCTTCACACATGTTAGAGAAGACATTCTAGTTCCAGTTCAAAATAATACCGCTACATTCATTAGAGAAACTGCAACATCAATATTCAAAGCTTTGTAGACTCTATGATAGTGTACCTAGTTCAGCATTATCAGAGCACCACCAGATGTAATGCATAGTAATCTTATTACGCATTGACAGTTTACACCCTAATGGCTCTGATGGAGCTGTTATGATGTATTGTGTCATATCCTAATAGGGATATAGTGCTAAAAACAGCTGTATCTTGACAGGCTCCACAGAAACTAGGTCTGAAGGATCTATGGCTCTGTGTGCTGGCAGCGTACATAAGCTAAAAAAGTTCATATAAAATGAAAAATTAAGTGCTCGGGAGAGGTCCACTTTAGTAATAATAATACTTTGCTCTTATCTAGACTATTCTGTGTGAAGATCTTGAAAGACTTTGATTAATTGAACCTTACCAATGCCTCTGCAAGCTAGGAAATGTTTTAATATCCCCCATCTCACACTGAGGCACAGATATGTTCTGTGACTTGTCAAGGTCACCTTGCAAGTCTGTGACTGGGAACTTGGTGCTCCTTGGTTGAGCCCTAAGCCTTAGGCAGAGAGTTTCTACTATTGTTTAGAAATATTAACAAACTTGAATTGCACCCAGTTATCATGTCATTCAAAGACCATTTAGTAATGCAAATTCATACTAATTCTAGTGCTAATTCTTCAGCACTAGTAGAGGATAAAAATGATGCCTTTGCCCTTGCCTTTCCTTGATTCCATTCATTAAACTTAGACTGGTGATATTATTTGCATATAATTTTTGGAATTTAATTTTGAGTCAGGGTGAGAGCAAAAGAGATTTTGTATTCTCTTGCAGGTTGATTCAGATGTGTCACAAGACTGTGCTTTTACATAATTTAATGCAGTCAGTGTGACTGTAGAAAGAACTGCAGGACCATAAAATATAAAAATAGAGAGACAGTTCAGGTGCAGAGTAAAATAAGATTCTTGTACTGGTACAGTCTTTTGCTTTTCCCATGGGGAGCTGAAATTTTGAGCCTTTAAGCTTAAAAAAAAAAAGCGCAATATTATAGTACAAATGAATATTAAACATGGGTGGAAGCTTCTGTATGGAGAAGTTTAAGCAAACAGGAAAGTGAACAGGAGATACACTGTACTAGCTCTCTGCTGGTGCTGTTATACAGGAGCAGGATACAAATAAGCAAAATATTTTCAGTATAATTGGTGGAGAATGCAACTGAGAGATCTGTTCAATAGGCTTAATTTCCTTCTCACCACGCTACCTCTCATGCTATCTTTCAGCAAACAATTTGATGTACTAACACTAATAATCAATGCTCCAACATTCTTCAGAAGCATGCCTGGACATGAAGTGTGCTCTTAATTTTCCCACTCAAAGCACAAGCAACCAAATATTGCCTTCCACCAAGACAAGACAGACAGAGAAAAAAGATCCCACATGGCTTCCTCCAAGACTTGGGGTAGGCACTTTTAGTTTGTCCTTAATCATACGTAGTTATGACAGACAGTGAAAGACAGATATCCAAGAGATGACTGATAATAATTTAAAAGATATTGGCACATATTTAAAGAACCAATAGTCTGTCATTTTCCTGTCATTATACTAAAATATAATTGATACTGTAATTTATATGAGGCTTACAAAGTCATGTAATATCAAAACCTAATGATCAGTTTAATACATGTGCTTTAGAAGGTATAAATAAAACAATTTCCAGATCACATCCACAGGAGCTGCTTAATGGTCAGTACAGAAGCAGGAAAAAAGCCACAGCCTAAGGGGATGAGAGACCTAATGTCACTTAATAACATTTCATGCAGCATATACGTGTACACTTCCCCAAGACAATTGCAAGAGGATAAAAGGATGAAGAGATAATAGATATCCTAGTGGCTGTTTTATACTGGGTTTTCAATTTAATCTAGTCTGCTTATTAGAGAAGAGGAAATAATTCAGAAAATATAATTTATTCAACAAATTTCTTCTCTAATCCAAAGGAAATTTTTCTCTAATTTGTTTAGTATTCAAAATGATTTATGAAATGTTTTCTGCACATAATGCTGGATCTGAAATGACTTCTGAGATTTGCTGTGTAAGTATTCAAATGCTATTGATTACACAGAGAGAGAGATCTGTGCTTCAGTGAACGTCAATTGAAAAATCAGGTACCTGATTTAAATTTAGCAATCCATTCAGTCACACTGAAGTTTAATATTACTACCTACTGATTATTCAAGAGTGTGAGATAACAAAGTAAATTTACCTGCATATTACTATTATGTATTAATACAGTGAGTGCTTTGTCTATAGAACCTTAATTATTGCTATGTGTTTTATGTGAGCATTATTTTCTATCAAATCTAAATAAATATATAACAGGGTTTATAAAACTATTAATTTATTTTATAAGAATGCTTGCCATTGTTCCTTAGGGGAATACAGGACAGCGTTTTAATATGTTCCTAATTTTATTTCTATTCTAAACAGCACAGAAGCACTTACTCATCTTTAAGAACCTATGTAAGATCCATTGATTTCATTGCATTATTTAAGTGTCCTAAATAATTTTCTCAGGGAAATTAAAAATATATTTAACCATTTTTCCACATATTTTCACTGTAAATCAGAATATTTGACTATTTTTAAATCCCTTTCACAGATTACCCAGCCAGGTGTAACCATAGCCACTGAGTAATTTAGAAGTTATCATTATAAAAAATATTTATTAAAGGTATTATTGGAATAATGCAACCATCTCTAATAAAAAAACCTGATCATATATCCACACCTAAATAACCAAAATTATCCATAAAATCATTTCTGAATGGAAAACCTTTACTTGTATTTCTCCAGCCAAGACCGACTGGAAACCACGTAGCACTAGTGCTACGTAATTCTTGAATGGCTCACAATCAATAGAGTCTTACTTTATCATTTGTTGCAATGTTTAGTTGATTTGTATTCTCCACTCACAACAGAATGCATCTTAAAGATTTAAATCTTGCCCCCTTAGAGCACAGGTTTCCTGTGCCTGAATATCTTAAAATTTCACATGGTGCTTGATCCTTTGAAACTGTCCAAAATGGAGAGATTACTATGCCTAGGAGGTAGAAAAAAATTCAAACATACTCCTTCTATTTGACATCTGTTTATTATTTTTCCACATAATCTCTTTGAAATAAGGGGTTTAAAGTTTGCTGTGCCCTGGTATTAGTTCTCTAACTCAATTATATACGTGTTCCTTACCCTGGAAAGAAGTACTAACATATTTTGAAATATGTAACCCGTTGCCAAGGCACATAATCTGGTGGCTGTTGCTTTCAGAGGTCTGTGGCAATGTAATTTGCCAGTTAGGTAAATGACATAAAATGTGACATTGGACTCATTTATTCCATTTCTATTTGCCTATGATATTTATTCTTGTACACTCAGAAACCTATTGACGTTACTTTCTCCTTAATTTTCTATACATGGCTGTGATGTTAGTCCATATTTGTTACTCATTTCACAGGCTGGAGAAACAAAATGGCATTCCTCCCTTCAGTCAAGAGATCACTGCTTTTGCCATTGTGTGCACTCAATTCTTATCATTGCCTAACCTTTTCAGGACTTACCATTTACTTGTTGATTTACCAGATTAAGCAGAACCTATGCATTATTTTGATCTCTGCATAGAAATCATTATCTAATAGCAATCCTGCCACAGTGGCTGAGACAACCTGGGTACTGCAAAGGTATATGCAGTCCTCATCTGTAAGGCCATAAAAATGTCAGTCTTGTTTAAAGAGCAGATTGGACATTCACTGAAGAAACCACATGCTAAACTCTCTGGTCAAATAAAAGCAAGGTTATGTAAGAAATTCCCTTCAGGGGCAGAGCAGTGTTCATCCAGCCCAGCATGATGCCTCCAGGAACAGAGACACAAGGAGAGCACACAAGCTTGTTCACTTTCTGCAGTCCATTCCCCTCAAACATGTCGTCAGTGTCCAGAACAGTTTTATTATATTATCAGCAATTGCATACTTGCCCCATATCAAAAGGACTAAAGGGCACCTTTGTGACATTATCCATGTCTGTTTAACCCCTTGCCAAACCTGCCAGTAGCAGCTGCCTCCACCCTCTCAAGTGACTCTCAGTTCCAGAATCTCACTAGGTTAAGAAGTACATTCACCAGCTTTAAACAAAACCCCTACTGGTTTCAAGTTCTCATAGGTCTAATACTGCGGGTGTTTGTGAATAATTGTTGTGTATTATCTATTGTCTACGCTATTTCATAAATCTCAGTCATATCCTCTCTCGGCCTTCTCTTCTCCAGAGTCTCCCAGTCTTTTAGTGTTTCTGCACAGGGCAACTGCTCCATTATCTTCAACATTTTACTTGTTTTTCTCCATACTTCTGATTCAGCTACATCCCTCCTGAGATGTGGAGACCAAACTGCACATGATGCTCAGGTTATGGGCATACCAATTTTTAGAGTGATGCCTTGTTGTCCTTTCATCTCAGGTGCTCTCTGTGTAACTTTTCTAAACATGTCAAACATTTGGTGGGGTTTTGTCTGCCATTCAACACTGAGCCAATGACTTCAGAGGTCCATTTCTGAGTTTTAAGTGCCAGTTATGAGTTTAGCATCATGTCAGCATGGTTTATATTATTTTTTCCTAGATGCATTACTTCACACTGAATTTCATCTGCTAACTTTTGGTCTGCTTAATTTTACGATGCACTTTTGAAGAACCTTGCCATTGAAGGCATTGGCATTGAAGGTAAATGGCACTGGTCAGGAACAGAGAGTTTATTATTATCCACAGACTTGCAGATTTCACTGTTCATTGCCCTCTCCAGACCACAGAGGAAGATGCTGACTAAAACTGATCCCAGTAACAATCTCAGTTCTGAAAGACTCATTACTGCAGTCTTGCCATTTTTCTTGTGGGGGACTTTAACCTCCCAGATATCTGCTGGGATCACAACACAGCAGAGAAGGAACAGTCCAGGAGGTTCCTGGAATGTGTGGAGGGTAACTTCCTCACACAGCTGGTGAGTGAGCTGACCAGGGAAGGTGCCCTCCTGGACCTGCTTCTTGTGAACAGGGAAGAGCTTGTGGGGGAAGTAAAGGTTGGAGGCCGTCTAGGGTGCAGTGATCATGAGATGATCGAATTTTCGATCATTGGAGAAACAAAGAGAGGGGTTAGTAAAACTGCCATCTTAGACTTCCACAGGGCTAACTCTGACCTGTTCAAAAGACTGATTAACAAAATCCCTTGGGAGGCTGCCCTGAAGGATATGCGAGTCCAGGAATGTTGGACGTACTTCAAGAGAGAAGTCTTAAAGGCACAGGAGCAAGCTGTTCCCATGTGCCAAAAAAAAAAGCAGGTGGGGAAGGAGACCATCCTGGCTAGACAGGGACCTTTGGCTGGATCTCAAGAACAAAAGGAGAATATATTGCCTTTGGAAGAGGGTCTAGGTCTCTCATGAAGACTATAAAGATGCAGTGAAGTTATGTATTAGGAGAGCCAAAGCACAGCTAGAGCTCAACTTAGCTACAGCTGTTAAGGATAACGAAAAATGTTTCTATAAATTCGTTAACAGCAGAAGGAGGATTAGGGAAAATCTCCCTGCTTTACTGGATGCGAAGGGAAGCATGGTAACTAAGGATGAGGAAAAGGCTGAGGTGCTCAATGCCTATTTGCCTCAGTCTTTAGCAGTGGAACTGGCTGTTCCCTGGACACCCAGCCTCAGGAGCTGGGAGATGGGGAGGGGAAGCAGATTGAGATCAGCACAGTTGAAGAGGAGGTGGTCAGAGACCTGCTGCACCACTTGGATGCACACAAGTCTGTGGGACCGGATGGGTTACACCCAAGGGTGCTGAAAGAGTTGGCAGATGTGCTCGCCAAGCTGCTGTCCATGATTTACCTCAAGTCATGGAAATCTGGGGAGGTCCCATTGAACTGGAGGGTGGCAAATGTGACACCCATCTACAAGAAAGGCAGAAAGGACAATCCAGGAAACTATAGACCTGTCAGTCTGGCCTCAGTGCCAGGGAGGGTCATGGAGCAGGTCATCTTGAGTGACATTAAAAGTCATATAATGGACAACAAGGGGATCAGGCCCAGTCAGCATGGGGTTATGAAAGGCAAGTCCTGCCTGACAAACCTGATCTCCTTCTACGACAGGGCGACCTGCTTATTGGATGAGGGAAAGGCTGTGGATGTTGTCTACCTTGACTTTAGCAAGGCCTCTGACACTGTTTCCCACAGCATTCTCCTGGCAAAACTGGCTGCTTGTGGCTTGGATGGGCACATGTTTCACTGGGTAAAAAACTGGCTGGATGGCCGGGCCCAAAGAGTTGTGGTGAGTGGAGTTAAATCTGGCTGGTGGATGGTCATGAGTGGTATCCCCCAGGGCTCCGTTTTGGGGCCACTCCTGTTTAACATCTTTATTGATGATCTAGACGAGGGGATCGAGTGCACCCTCAGTCAGTTTGCAGATGACACCCAGTTGGGTGGGAGTGTTGATCTGCTCGAGGGTAGGGAGGCTCTGCAGAGAGACCTGGACAGGCTGGAGCCATGGGCTGAGGCCAACTGGAGGAGTTTCCATAAGGCCAAATGCCGGGGGCTGCACTTGGGCCACAACAACCCCCAGCAGCGCTACAGGCTTGGGGAGGAGTGGCTGGAGAGCTGCCAGTCAGAGAGGGACCTGGGGGGGCTGACTGACAGCTGGCTGAACAGGAGCCAGCAGTGTGCCCAGGGGGCCAAGAAGGCCAATGGCATCCTGGCTTGTGTCAGCAATAGCATGGCCAGCAGGGACAGGGAAGGGATCTGACCCCTGTACTCGGCACTGGTGAGGCCGCCCCTCGATTCCTGTGTTCAGTTTTGGGCCCCTCACTACAAAAAGGACATTGAATGACTCAAGCACGTCCAAGGAAGGGCAACGAAGCTGGTGCAGGGTCTGGAGCACAGGTCTTACGAGGAGCGGCTGAGGGAACTGGGGGTGTTTAGTCTGGAGAAGAGGAGGCTGAGGGGAGACCTCATCGCCCTCTACAGCTACCTGAAAGGAGGTTGCAGAGAACTGGGGATGAGTCTCTTTAATCAAATAGTAAGAGATAGGACAAGAAGTAACGGCCTCAAATTGCACCAAGAAAGGTTTAGACTGGATATTGGGAAGCATTTCTTTCCAGAAGGGGTTGTTAGGCGTTGGAATGGGCTGCCCAGGGAGGTGGTGGAGTCCCCATCCCTGGAGGTGTTTAAGAGTAGAGTTGACTTAGCACTGAGGGATCTGGTCTAGTTGGGAACAGTCAGTGTTAAGTAAATGGCTGGACTGGATGATCTTCAAGGTCTTTTCCAACCTAGACGATTCTGTAATTTATGGGGTTTTTTTAATATTAAGTCCTATCCATTGATTCTTCTTCTTTAAAAAGCTTTCCTCCAAACCCCTGACAACATAATTTCTTTACTAAGCCTTTGGTGTGGAACCTGATCAAAGACTTTTTATAAATGAAGTGTATTATGTCCATTTGATCCCATTTATGCATATTGTTACTGAAAACATCACAGAACTCCAGAAGCCATGTGATTTCTTCCAAACTGGTTGTGTTTATTCCTACACATATGAACCATCTTAACAGAAATGGAAATCAGGCTCACTAGTTTGTCATCCCCAAGATCATCTTTAAAGCTCTTCCAACAGATGGCAGATACAACAGCTGTTCTAGTTCCCTACTTCAGTGTCCATTTGTAATGGAAATTTCATATTCAGAACTCTTGGTTCATCTGGTCTTTGTGACCTTCCTAACCTGCCTGTATGGTCTCATACTTCCTGTGTATTTACTTCAAATTGTTCTACATTGTTTAGATAATCTGCTACAGAAATATATCAGATGTGGAAGTCACAGCACTAAATGCCAATGCTAAGATTTCACTGAGTTTCTCTGCTGTGTCTTCATCAACCCTGCACATCCCTCCTACATCTTTGTCATGAAGCAGGAAAGGTAAAGTCATTGACAGTCCTCACTTCATGAATTATCCCTTTGTCAAGCCCAGGTATTAAAATTGTTTGTCCATAATGTTAAGTGAGTGAATGGAGTAATTTTTAGATTTTGTGAACGTAACCCTAGTATATAAGCATGATATGATCTTAGTCCTAAACAAAAGTGTAATGGACTAGGATATGTCCATAGCTTGCTGTAGGCACTATTTTCACAATCTGCATAAGTTGCATGTATTTAAAGACATTGACATCCTTCAGAAAAGCATGGGGCACAAGCTGAGATCACACACTGCAAAGCATGCAAAGTTCACTTACATAAAAAGTTTATGTGAGAGAATCAAAGGACAAAGGTGTGACAGAGTAATGCCATACACTTCATTCAAGACTACAGCAGCTTCATCTCCTTCTTAAGGACTTTGGAAAAATTAAGTCCTTACTTTTGAGAAGTAAGCTTTCCAAAAAGATCAGCAATAGTCACACGAACATCAAAGCTCTTGTACCACTACATGTGTGCTGTGCCTATGAAGCAAAGATTTTTCAGTTTCTATACTTTATGCAGGCTTTTGGGAAAACAATGGGATATACAGAAGTATATCAAAAACACTCACTACCCAAAGGAGAGAGATATTATCAATTACCTTTGATAATTAAAGTGATACAAGAAAATCTGCTATTGTACTAGAACTTCTTAAGTTATCAAAAGAAGATTTAGCTCTTACACAACACTTTTCCGTTTTAAAACATTTACAAACACAAAGCTATAACAACTCTGAATTATATCTAACCTTATACAGGGAATAGTATAAGGTTTATATGCCTCTTATTTTCTACTTCAGACTATATTTTGGAGACATAAGAGTGTTCTGGGAGTGGGGAGAGAGTCAGAAATTCTTTACCTCAAAGGGTGTTTGAATTAGAATTTGGGAACCCTAACTCCCACAGCTGCACTCTGATCATAACAACCTTTTATAAGTTTGGCTCTAAAGTCTGAAGGTCTGAGTTATTTTGTTCAGGGAAGAAAATATTTCTTTCCGAGAATGAACACTTCTTGTGTACCAGAAAGAAGTTATTCTTGATTTATTTATTAAGAAGGCACATCAGTCTTATTAAACACTAACGCAATTAATTTTTAAAACATAATTGCCAGGTAAATGTTCAAACTTGGTTCATATATCCAGGAAGATACATCCATGGCTTCATGACACGCAGTGAGAGTGAGATCAGAACCCTCAGAATTACATAATAGAAAGAAAACAGATGACTAGTGGCAGTCAGAAATCTTTCCTTCTGCAAAATATTTTTATATAACATAATCTAGAGCAGTATGAACTAGAAAATGCTTATAAGCAAACAATTAGATTTTTCTGACTTGATGTATGGTATCACTTCTAGTAGCCTCAACATTTCCAGTCACTGGTCTTTCTGATACAAGCAGTTCTAATAGATTCAGATGATGTCTGAGGAAGACCAAGGTCAGCTCTCTTTCTCAAAGGGCATAAAGCTCCACCCTTCTCAATATTTCCTAAGTTTGTTCTTAAAAGAGATGCAGAGATTTTTTATTAGTACACTGGTATTACTTAATGGTAGCACACTAAAAGAAACCTTGGCCATCATCACTCCTTAACTGAAAAGACAGAAATCACACTACCTTTATAACAGTCCATTAATTCACATCTGCACAAATAACTGGCTGCGGTGGAATACTGAGGTAATATTTTGTATAGCTCTATTAAACTCCCTTCTCAAAGTTCAGGTTAACTCTTTGCTGGAGTAGGGAGTACTTTTGTCTTTTTTGAGACATTAAACATAATTAAGCTTTGTACAGCAACTTAAACCCTGAAATTAGGTACTAACTAAATTTCACACACCAAAGTGCAATTCCTATGAAATTTCTATAAAATTACTAAAAAGATCATAAAACATTCTAAATAGTGCCTGGAATACTGACAGAAAGCTTGAACAAAGACATTAAATATTAAATCTACTGATAATTCCTCCTGAGTTTTCACACTGTTATATATATTTTTTCAAGGTTTTTACATAACACCTTCACATTTAGTCTTTAGCAAACATATCAATACATTGGCCTTTGAATTCTGTTCAAAGACAATTTCACATTCTTTGTAGTATACCTAGGCTCTTATGAGAAAACTGTAACATCAGTTCTTTTTGAAGAGTTAGATATGAACTCTGCAAACAAAACAGATTTGAGATCTTTGCCCCTAACAGTCTTTGAATACACAGGTCCCATCCCAATAGAGTACAGATGGGGTTGTTAGCCAGATATGAATACCATTGCCTTTATCCAGGGTGGTACAGACATAGTTTCAGTATTTAAAATAATCATTCCTAGAATTCTCTAAGACTATCTCTCTGCATGTCATTTTTCCCCACTAGCCTATTTAAATAAATAATTTATTTTTTTTTTAAAAAGACTATATAAAAGCTTAGCTCAGTGACTTCTCAGTCTTTCTACTCTCCATATCAGAGATAAAATGACAGCTTGAAGTTAATTAGTAGGTCTGTTAAACTCTTTAACCTCTGGAAGTAGTGGAAGTTTCCCCTGCTGACCTGCCAATTGAGTCCATAAAATACACTGAGAAAAGTTTCTCTGACAAAGTTGAAATAACATACAAAGCTGAGGAACAAGTGTGGAAGAACTCATTAACGGATGAGACTCAGCTCTTGCTCATGTCTTTCAGACATCCTTGACCTCAACTCCAGCATTAGAACTAGTCCCAACTTGAATTCTTACCATTTGATTTCTCAGATTATAAGGACTATAATCTGAGTAATTTGTCAATATACTACACATGAATTGCAACAATGAAAAATGTGGTTGTATGTGGAGTGAATTATATCATGTATCATGTAAACCACATGTGGTGGAGATATGTTAAACAAAGATTAATCCCACTTGAATGGGAGAACTCTGATACAATGTGTTGACACTACCAAGGGGAAATCACTTTTGTTTAAGTTGTGTTTGTGAATGAGAAGAAGTCACATTTAAAGAATGGGAAATAGAGGGAGTAAAAATCAGTTAATGCTGGGTTTAGATCAGAGTTATAGTAATTTAAGCAGAATTCAAAGAAATTCCCATAAAACCCAAGACAATAAAGCAGGAGAAGAGAAGAACAGAACAGAAAGAAATTGAATTTGTTTTCTGCCTGATAATAATGAGAAAAGTAAAACTGATTTCACAGGGTACAAAAATAGAATCTGTTGTTCAGAGAAGAAACTAGAGGGACAAGGAAGATCCTGGAACACACAATGGCCATTTTGGTGCAAGCAAAGCACCCATCCAACCCAGAACCTTGTCAACAGCAATGACCATAGACAGATGCAAAGGGAAGCACAACAACATGATGAATTATACTTTCCCAGCTATTTTCAGCTCAGGGGATTTACTGACTCTGATGTGATTTGTCTATTTAATGACATTCAATACATCTCTCTTTCAATTGCTTGACCAGTCTCTCCTCTGATACATATGAAATTTCTGTATACCCAAAACCTTTTGGAAAGGAATTCCATAGTACTGCTTGCTTTCACTTGTTGTGATCCTGTGCCCTACTAGCTTCAATTTTTGGTCCTTTTTTCTTTAATTGGGAGAAAGTTAGAGGCCTTAAAATTTGTGTCTCTTCTACTCTGCTTTTTTCACCAACCTTAAAAAATAAATTGCTGCTATAGAAAGCACACAAGTTAAACACAGAACTGAAAAGTCTGTACAACATTAATATTTCTCCTACAGATGGGAAAAACACAGTGTCAGATTTGGACCTCAACGTGGTATAAGTATCATGTGTCCTGTACAACCCTAACAATGTGGCTATAAAACTAAGTCCTAGTACTGTTACAACACCAGCTGACATAAAGGCAACCTAGAAAGTGTCCAGTACTTTTCACCACCACAACCACCAGTTAGTGGTCAACAAATAGTAATATGGAAAGGTGGGTCAGGTGGTCATCTTAAACATTTTCGGTGACAGTGTGAGATCAATTTATAAATCAATACCTTTTCAAAGTTAAAATGTAGGAAGAAATTATCTGAACCTGAAAGAGAATGGTATTTGCTCAGAATAAATAGGGCAGGCAGAGAACGGAGAGATTATATTCACCATTATCATCATCATTGTTATTATTATTATATCATCCCACCCATTATTCAGTCTGAAAGTGTCCTTGATAAAGCAGCTGTGGCCTGAAGGATAAACAACAGTACAAGCACTCACCATCAGGGAAAGAAGGAACTCAACAAACAAAGCCTCATGATTTGCTATCAAGGTTGTCTTGTTTTCAGATGACCTCCCTTTTTCTGAATTCCCCTTGGTAAAGGTTATTTGCAAATGCTTAGTAAACGCGGCTTCTTAACATTCTCTCTGTGCCTTGTCATTGTAACATGAAACAAATAAATAAACCTTCAAGCTGATTGTTTTATTTCATCTTCTTCCAGATTTCATGGTGATATCACAAAAACTTGACACTCTTCTTGAACTCTTCACCTCAGAATCTGACATGTGTTTATTTCATATATTCCCTCAGGATTCATGTCCTTTAGTTAATCTTCAGCATATAAGAAAGCTAAATGGAAGGAGCCTTTTCAGCTAAGAAACCTTTCTGAAGACAAAACTTTGTGTTTTCTACCTTTCTTAGTTTATATACTTTAATACTTCTGTAGCTAATTCCAGTTATGATATTCATTATACTATTGGTCAGATTACTATTTAGCATATTTACACAGTGTCCTACCTGATGGTCTTTTACAAGAAATCAGTCCGATTATAAATATTTGGTGATAGTTGAAAGTCAGCCATAAAAAATATGAGCAATATTGCTGTGACACATAGTATATAAATAGTATACAACAAAAAGTTCAATAAGTGAGTAAACCTGAAAGACACCATATGATGAAATAGCAGCCACTGTTGGATAGAGATGGTCAAGACTGACCCTAAGAGAATGGGGGAAAAGCATGGGTTGTTCCTGGATAAAAAACTCCAGGTGAACCAGCACAAAAATAGAACAAAGAGTTTCTCTAAAAACAGAAGTAAACAGTGGAAATTTCAAAAACCTCTTTAATACAATACCAGCAAATATTTTTCAGATATGTCCTGTTTCCTCTATATTCATCCTGCTTTCATATTGCTATTCTTGCTAAAACAAAGGAAAATGGAGGAGAAGAAAAAGTTCTACACCTTAGATGTTCTATATGGACTATTGCCTTCACTGTACATTCTTCAAAAACATTTAACATAAGTTCAGTACTTTAATTACCTACATTTCCATTGTAAGGTAAGATTTCTGCTGTACAAAACTTTCTCCCTGTTACGAATTGAATGCTTTGCTTGCACTACACCTTTGCACACTTGATCAATGAATGTAAGACTTTATTAAAGAGCTTAAGATAATATAGGAGTTTATTTTTCTAGGCATGGTTTGCATTATAACTACCTGCAGTTCATTTTAGACCTGGAGAGTTTTATTTGCCAGGAAAAGAAAGGAATACACTTATCTTTAATATATGATCATTAAATAAACATCTTTCATGCAAGAGATTTGTTATATTAAAGAGTATTAAAATTATATCAGCCAGCTCTTTTATTTTGAAAGGCTGCATACAAGTGAGCAAATACAGTAATACTGATGCAGAAAGGTATAAATAATAAGAAAAGCTTCTCACTTGCTCTCCAAATAAAAACTCCATTATTTCACTTGTTATCCTGCCAGTCCTCCCTGACATAAAATTATTCCAATTCATAGTTGACTTTGGGTAAGATTTTTCAAGTTTCTACCATGGGTATGCAACTCCATCTAGTTTTCCATGACACCTGAGTATCAACCTTTCTTTTTAATTCTCAATCAATCAGGGACTCTCAATGTCCTATTTTTCCAGTGATGCTCACATTGTTAATGAAGGGAGGAAATGTAACTGAGCTTCTCTAACTGCTAGTAACAACCAGATACATGAACCAGATTTGTTAGCCAACAAATCAGTGGTTCACTAAGGACTGTAAAGGTTCACCTTAAGTCCAACAGTAATGAAATTTTATTAAAATGCAAAGTGTTTCTCTTGGACCTTCAGAAGAAATCTTCCAGAAAAGTATGTCAAATAGCTGATGGAGGTTTAGAATTATTAATTCAAAGCAAACTGGACACACTCTCTATTTACCCTATCCCGTGCCCTTCCCTGCCCATCCTTGACCCGTCTAACTCTTCCCATTCAGAAATGGGAAAGTAATAATCACCTGCTATGGTCTATTATGTCAGTGAAGACAGGCAGGGAGGGATTTCTGTATAAAACCTTTCCCCCAGAATAACAAGAAACTGAGGCAACCACACTAAGAAGCAACCTCAGAAAAGGAAGTAACATTGTTAATAGCTCCAGAGTGAAAGTATGGATAGCATCAATCCAAGTCCCCCACACCAGATCTGGCAACAGACTGGTATGTACTGATTTTTTAAATCTTTTTAGGTGTTCCTAAGGCTTTTCATCACTATTAATGGAACATTTGTCCTACATCAATAGTATCTGCAATTATTATTGAAAAAGTATAACCCTAGGCCAATGATGGGAAATATATGAAGAGCCAGGATTCATCTGTGTTCAAAAGAATGCATTACAGTCATATGCTTTTCTCAAACTCAGATAAGGTACTACTCCTGTGGTTTGTTTTTTTAAAAAAACTTCAGGAAAAGTGAGATCATGTGAGTTTCATGAAATCTGTGGTACACAATTCTCACAGTTTTGTTAAACAAGTAAGTTTTAGTTTATATCCTGTCCCTGCATAAAATTCGTTTTCATGCACAGCTTCTCCCTTTGCACTGGTTTTGTTCCATGGAAGCCCTGGGCTTTTCTGGTTTCAGCTGAGCAACTCTGGATTACCCAGACGGAGAAACATGATTTCCAACAGCTCTATAAATCTCGGGTGCTCCCTTGAAACTGCTGCCAACAGGTGGTAAACTGCTACCATTCACTGCAGACAATTTTGCAGCATCGGCATCAAGATGCTACAGTAACGGATGGTGCAAAACAAATGGACTTGCGAAGTTCCTGAGACCACACACTAGGTTCATTCAGCCCGTGAAGCAGCCATCAGATGGCAACAATTTTGTCACCACTAGTACAGAACATAATGGAATATGTGTCCTGGAGCTGAAAAGCTCCATATCTCATTAACTATCCCCTGAGTCATGCCTGTCACCACTAGCTTAAAGTTTTAATTTCCTTGCTTTCACTGGTTGTCAAGGCTATTTGACTATATCTCTTTTGTGTTTAATCAGCGGTACCAATGCTTTTGATGAGATTATGTTGCTAACCTGGTGCTCCAGGAAGTCACAAACATAGAATTGTTTATACAGGAACAAATTAAGTGCAGCTCTTTACTTCGAGATAGAAAAATAACTAGTCCTATGAAACATAATATCTTTAGCAAAAATGCTTTGGAGAGCTAGATTATCAAATGTAACAGTTCAGTGGTTCAATTCATACCTGACAGGCTTCAAAGAATATATATGCAAATTGATCTCCCAGCTGCAAGGGTAATTAACATGGCCTGCTGCAGGGGGCTGTTCTTCCACCCATTCTGTTTCATTATTATTTTAGTGACTTTACATTTTTCTCAACCCACTGTCTTTTGGTATGGAAATAAATTTAACTTCCTGCTTTATGTAAACTCCATTACACTACAATCAGCAGGGAATCTAGCCTGCTGGAAGTGCTAACGCTTCAAAACCAATACAGCCTGACATAAAGCTTAGCACTGTACAAACACTTTTGTTGTTGATATTATTATGTGTATTTTCTTGGTTTTGCCCAATACACTTCTTGTAATGCTTTAAGGGACTACAGTAATCCTAGCTCTTCCCTAGTACTTAAAGCAGTTTAACAACATTGAGACAGAGCTAGCAAAGGACCACAGAAGACAAAGAATCTTGGAACATGCTGTTTAACCCAATTTTGCTAGGGTATTCAAATCATATTCGCACTCAAGTCAATGCACTTTTTTTGGTGGGTTTTTGTTTGGTTTTGTTTTGTTTTTTTCCCAGAGGCAGGAAGGATACAGACCTAAGTATATATCATTTTGTGCAGCATTGGACTCATAGGCCATATACTGGATCATGAGCTGAAGTATGTGGTTCTGTTTCCACTGAGACATGTGCCCGCTGTATTACATATTGTAAAATGTTCCCCATATGGTTATGAGGGAACACCAAAACTATTTTCCCATTGTACAGTAACAGTGCAACTTACAGGGAAGCAATCACATTACACATGCCTGGGAAAACTATACACATAAAAACATTACTGCATTTGGATACCTTTCATAACCAGAAACTTCTGTATGATGCAATTTGTACAAATTATAAAGCAAAATCATATGTTAAATCGTTTTAAGCAAATGTTTCTGAGTAGATATAAAGTACAGGTATATCTATAATTCATAAGTGGCTAAGCTTTCCCTTTACAGAGGGTCACTGAAGCCAATTGATTTACTACAGGGATAAATGTAATCCAGCCCACTTCATGTTTCCATGTTATACATTTTTATATCAAAGTGTGATATTGCTTTTTTTCCGCAGAAGTTTTTACAAGCTTCAAACAACATATAATACAGTGTATATGTGAATGTGTGCATGTGCGTAATCACACATCCATGTTAAATAATGGGAAAATCTTATCAATGGTTGTACTATTTTGTTAAGCATTCAGACAGTATTCCTCATCAAATCAGCGTCAGCTACAAATGCAGAAAAAGTCCAGTCCACATGTTACTAGATTTAGGCCAGTGACCTGGAGGGTCAGGTCATGCCCTATATTTATCCTCATCTGATGCTAGAGCACTAAACAACTAGAGGAGTTCTTCTGCTGCCTACACACTATTGCATATCCAATACTTAACCGAGGTTAATTGAATGTATGCTAAAAGGACTCTGGTGGGAGTGGGAACAGAATCTCTACTGCATGGGTGGATAAGGCCAGCCCTGACCCTGGTTATCCACCACACATCTTTCCAGAAAGTAAATAAATGAACTATGAGTGGGAAAAAGAAACATAAGACACAGAGAGAGAGAGAGAGAACTAGCTGCTTGAATCCATTTTACATTTATGAAGATATATTGTTTTAAGCATTAACAGATGGGATTTTTCAGTGGTACCTTATAGAATTAGGTGTCTATTTCCCTTTGAATTTTATTGCTGGTTGAGAGTTTATCTCTCTTAGCCTCCTTAGAATAAACTAACCTGGATTTTGGTCTGAAAAGAAGACTTCATAAATTACATGTTGCCAGTATGGTAAATTGCACCTTTATGAGGCGATTTCTGGCAGATTAGATGATGTGCATCACCACAGCTTCACATTCAAGTGATTTGGACATGGCCCGTAATGAATAAGACATTCCCAGCAACAGAACACCGATTTTGCATTATTATAAACCAGGGGTTGACAGCAGAATACCGATTTCGCATTATTATAAACTGGGGACTGAAAGTTACTGGTGTCTGGCAAGTGTTCAGCAATCATTTGTTGGCAGTCTCAGCTGAAAGGCCAAGGACTGGAAGAGCAGGGAGCCTGAACACATCTTTCTGTGAAAGAGTCTCTCAGGTCAGTGTTGAAAATACTTCAGTGCCCAGGGAAGGGGCTGAGAGTTAAGCTTGCCGTTGCCATTCATGCATCATAAAAGAACAAAATTTGAACTTACAGAGTGGACAAACCTCCACATTCCACATCCCACAAAACTCAGGCTTTAAAATAATTACAGAGAAAATGGCAGACCTGTAACATGAGCCTGAAATACTGACAGGATAAGAGAACAGTCACAACCAGGAACTGATTTTTTCACCTCTTTCCAGTTTTGCAATAGAGCTGAAAAGCATGAAGTGGCCAACAAAAATTCTGCTTCTGTAATTTTCCACTGCATCTGCAAAATGGCTCTTTAAATGCCACTTGACCTTGAATGCAAAAATAATCTGTCCTTTTTCAGTCATGCCTTTTCATGGCCTGGCTTACGGCATCAAATTTACATCCTGTTTTACTATGGAACTTCTTGTGATAATGACTTCAAGCAAGTACCTGTGCTCCAGAAATGCATTCCTCTTCACTATGTAAAAAGCCTGCAGATGCCTTTTGTCTGTCACTTGCCATTTGACTCTAACCTATAGGCACCACAGCCACATATTAGCTCTGGCTCAGAACCCCCTGACTCAAGACCTATACATATTACAGGACTGCAGTGCTCAAGCTTTTGAAAACTAAAGACGTCAAGTCATTCTTACGTAATAACAAACATTTCTCCTTTGTTACCCTGCATGTCTTTTTCTCCACCCCCTCTTCCTATTATTCTGTCTTACTAAACTTAGTTGATTGCTCATGTGAAGAAAAATGCTCACCTGAAAAACAGGTGGCAAAGCCAAGCATTTAAATTATATAGCCATGGATTCAGCTGATTCCTTCCCTTCATATTGCACAGTGCTCTGTGCTAGGCCAGGTGAGGGATGACAGCGAGGCTCAGATGGCACATAGGCACAGTCTTGACTCTTGCTTAGCAAGTAGGAGCAAGATGCAAATGAGTAGAAGGAAAATTTAACTGGGGGGGAAGGAAAGCTTCCCTAGCCCTTCCCACCCATTCCCATTCACATGAGAGTATGTGTTTCTCTGGGCAGAAGCAGTAGTTGTGTGCTGAAGAGTGGCTGCTATCTGCTGGGTCTGTTTCCGATTCTTTTGGAGAACACCCTGAGACAAACTGCAACAAGAAGTAAATCCAAGAAAGAGTAAGATAACATGGATAAAGTGACATCCCTTCACAGACTAATTAATGTACAGATAAATTATGAT
Source organism: Athene noctua (assembly GCF_965140245.1). Lineage (NCBI taxonomy): Eukaryota > Metazoa > Chordata > Aves > Strigiformes > Strigidae > Athene > Athene noctua. The sequence continues at coordinate 67,520,491 of NC_134037.1, read as the reverse complement.
GCATTCTTAAAAGTGTAAGCACAAGAACTTCACTCCCCTGACTCATTCCACTGCATTCAACATACCGATTATATAGCCTGGAATAAAAATATTAATCTGACAAAAACCAGCTTAGAGATCTGCAAGGGTCCTGATAGAACCTTTTAACAAATTGGAGAAATTATGGGGCTGTGGAAAAAACACTACCCTTCTACATCCCCACCAGCAGTAGTTTAAATGAAAATGCCCCAAGAAAGTTGAGAGCCTCTGTAATTCTTTTGCCCCTTTCAAAGTGCCTTCCAAGCACCACGCAGTGTGCACTGCCTCTCCCTATTGAACACTGAGTATGCAAAACTGATGGCAGGTGTCCTGTGCCCTCTCTGCAGCATATAATCTACAAGTAACACTGCTGCACATCAGAAGATGCTGGACTTTTTCTGTGGAAGAATTGCTATTCTGAGATTCTTTTTGTCTAGCTATGAAGGCAGGAGGAACAAATGTCCTTGACATCTAGGAGGGGCCACCTAACTGCAGACCTGAAGAAAAACCTCTGATTATACACTCTCCAGCTCATCCTGGATCATTGTCTGCAGCAAACTGCACTGTGCCCAGCATGTGCAGAATGGAAACAAATATAATGGAGAAATTGCAACTTACCAAGGGAGAAAAACTAATGAACTCCACTCTCATTTTAATTCACAGTCTCAGGAGCTGATAAAGATATCAAGACATTACAGCCACATTGCCACATCCCTATTGTGTCTCTGAATTGACTTCTGGAAGGAGTCCTCTAGCAAGGAGGCCACTGCCAGGGTTCTCTCAACTAATATGGTCAAGAACCATTTCACTGCAGGCCAACCATTAAACTGCACATCCCTTTCTAAAGAAGTTTCTGGTAGAGAGAAATGGGCCTCCTCAACAGGACTTGAAAACATCATTCTGCCTCCTCCCTGTCCCCAGTTTGGCTTCATCTTCAAGCAGGAAGTTTATTTATGCCTTATCAAAGCCATGTTTTTAAGCAGATATTTAGCTTCATCTACTGTGCTGTGAAGTATGTCTGGGCATGCTTGAATGAACTCCAATGAACTGGCCAAAATACAGCTCAACAGAATTTCTTGTATTACCCTCACCAACTTGGAAGGTATCAGGTACAGGCCATTGTAAATAGGTATTTCACTGACTAATTTCACATGTTTTGAATGAAAAAGTTCTCAGCAACACCCAGCATCTGGACACTTACAGATTAGTCTGTCTGCAAGGTAGGAATATGCCTTAAATAATATCAAATTGTCAAGTGGAAAAAAAAAAAAAAAAAAAAGACAAATATTTGAACTGCACACACTATCACTATTACTTTTTTTGTAAATTAAAAAGGAACATCTGTCTAACTCAGAAATGTGCTGGGCATTTAATGAGTTTCATCAAATAGATGAATGTTCCCCTGAAAAGAGATGCAAGATGATGCTTCTGAATCTGGTTGGTGTAAACATGGAACAAAGTGTCAAGGAAACCTGTTATGTATGGCTCTGTATTTCCTTCAGGAACCTCAAAATTTATTGAAGTGCTAGCAAGATGCTGCTGATCTTGCCCATCAGGCCAGTGCCAGCAAAGGACCCAAGCAGGGATGTCACAGATGCAGTGTCTTCTACAGAGGCGGCCCTGGTAATCCTACACAGAGCTGCCAAGCTTTAAAAGTCCCGGGGACCCTTCACCTAAATGTTTGCAAGGGCTGATATAAAATATGAAAGGATCTTGGTGTCATTAAAAATGTTTTAAACCTTACAGCACATAATCACATCTGGGAGTAGTGAGGGAGTGGGCAATTACCAGCAGTATGATGGCTACAGGTTCAAAAATCTGGCAACACTCCCATTGGAGTCCTCCCCCTCTCCAGTGAACGTCCTCTTCACTGTCAAGACTAAACACAGAGCACAAGGTGGTATCATAGACAAGTATGGATAAGACAGACCTATAAAAGCATTCTTAATTCCTGACATGTAGAGCAGCCAATGTAACACTAAAAAAATTACACACCTTTGGGCTTTCTTAGATCACCTGTTCCCAACTGTCAGCATGATGATGTGTATCACCTGGTGGTAGGCACCACAGCTGGTACTGCAACCCTGCAGCAGGTGAGTTGATTCAGTGTTTTCTGGGCTCCCTGGTGAATCAGTGGGATCACAGTTCCCAGGGTGACTACTGCAAGCTGTGTCACCTGTCTATGAACAAATCCTTGAAGCATCTCTACTTCTCCAAAACCACAGAGTTAGAGTTTCTTTGGGCATTAGCCTTCTCCCTGGAAAGTACATCTGGGAAAGCTGAGTTGTGAAACTGCAGAAAGAAGAACGAAGAAAACCAGCCAGATGACATTAAGAGTTCTGGATATCCCATAAAAAAAAAAAAAAAAGACATTGGCAGGGCTGGGTCAAGGGAATAGCTTAGAAAAGCTCTCGGGAGTGGGGAGAGGGAAAGGCAGAAAGAGGAGATGAAGGCAAGAATGCCCTAGCAATCAGAGTAGGACAATAAGTCTATTAAACGATCATTTATTTGCTTTACTTAGAATATCAGTTCCCTGGTATATTCCCTGGATAGGAGGTTAGGAACATGGAGGTATAGCAGCTGTGGCATCATTTTCAGGACAATTCCTGGGAAGCTGCCCGAAATACATAGAGCCAAGCAATATTAGGGGACACAAAAGCATCCTTCTACAGGCAAGGTCCTGCCTGACTGCTTTCAATCATTAAACAGACTACATTTCTCAGGTAGCTCCAGGCTAATTCCAGACTCCTGGCTGAAACAATAAGAAGTCATTGAAATCTGCTTATCAGATATTCCCTATCAAGTTCAACTACAAACACTATTTCTTCCTTCCCACTTTTTGTCCAGAGGTATCTGCAGTCCAGTGGTGGGGGTTTGTAAAGCTCACCAGTTCCAAGTATAGTTTTTAATCCCCAAATTTTTGCATGAAGGATTAGATACATCAGATCATGTGAATATGCATACTGTGACATATCACAAAAGTGCCTCTAAACTATGTGATCATTTAAACTTTGGATGGCTGCTTTTACATTTTGTTTTCTGTACTTGAACTCTTCAAAAGAAAGTCCATATTGACGTCTTCTACATTCTGACTTTCTTCTTTACTCCTGTTTCTTCTTCCTACACAAGATTTTCTACCTTGACACCACATTTGTCTGGCTCTGCTCACTCACTTAGAGAAATGTAGAGTTAGTAGCTTAAGCACAGTGTCCACACCAAGACCCAGTTCCAGGTGACTTACAGCTATAGGACCAAGTCAGAGAGGCTGAGTGAGGTTAACAGCACTACTGGCAGCAGCCCACTTCCCAAGTTAACCATCTCTAGTCTGCTGCTGGAGCTCATGCTCTTTTCGGCTTCTGATAAAATGTCATGCGTTATTTTAGACATTACAAATCATGGTTCTTCAGTAACCTCACTCCTTTTGACTGAGGCAGGTGAATTCAGTTGGTAGATCAATGGGTAGTCTCTTTTGGGAGAGGAAAGAGCTGGAGGTGGTAACTTTGTGATCCAATGCAACTAGATGAGGACATGGGCCATGAAATTATCACTGGTAACTTTGGTGACAAAATCAGAAATTCAAACAAGCAAAAATTATCCCCTTTCCTGGAAACATCTACTTTATCTAAGTGCTTAAACAGTAGCTAAGTGCACATAGATCTATGCATATTTGTAGAAATGGATTTTTGAATGACAATATTATGAGAAATTGAAAGCAAAAGCATTGTTATATACATCTATGTTTTCTATATAACTCAATTATTCAGTTCAGTTTCTATTAACATTTTACAGCATCTGGCTTTTGGGATTTTCACATTACATACCTGCACACTCACACACATTTAAAGATAATTGAATGTTCTTGTTAATATGGGGTTTTTTTCTCTTTTGGAAGAAGAAAAATTTTAAAAACTTTTATTTCAGGATTTTATTTTTTTAAAATTTTGGAAGGATTAAATTAGAAGACTATTTTCCAAAAAAATATTCTGCAAGGTGTAACATGCTTTTTCAAATCAGTTCCACTAGAGAGGCAGAATACTAGCCCTACATTACTGGTTTTATTACTTACTGGTTTTATTACTTACAAAAAATTGCAGGTACTTCTAGAAATCACAGGAAAGCATTAGTAGCTTCTGTCATGGTTAAATTTTGTCACTAATTCATGCCATTTTACAGAAGCAAGAATTAGTGGGCTTAATGTTAAATATTCTCTGGTTTTCCAGAACAGCTCTCCTCAAACCCTTTAAAAAAATCTTATAAGGCATTGTGCCTTCCCATGCACTGACAGAATGTCCCTCCAGACCCACAATACTCTCCAGGAGATTCTTCCCACAGTTAGTTCACTCTTGTAAATGCTGTGCTGGGAGGATCTGGCACACATCTCCGAGGTTCCTGTGCTAGCAAATGGTGCCAGCTTCAGAACTAGTAGATGCAGAGTGTTTGTAAACATGAAGCCTAGATCCTAAGACCCAAAATGTTGATTTAACTGGGAGACCTAAGTTTAGAAATAACACCTACTTACAACGGAGGCCCAGTAGCTACGTGTATAAATGATACCTGACAGCATAACAGACTCATAGGTTAGGAGGAGTACTTTCAGGACCTGCCATTTAGCCAATACCAATTCCTACTACTGTTTCCCAATTAGCCAAAAGAGGGGGCTAGTTCACTCCTTTTTTCATGTTTTTCAAACACATGTTTCTATTTCCTGACCTTGGGTTATTAGACTATTCCTGACAGAAAATGAGGTGGAATCTTTTCCGGTGGCACCTTTATTACTAGCAGATTAACTCACAGTGAGGATCTTTTCTTTCCATTTTGTTCACAACACTTCCATCTACACACAGTACTTCATACTAAAAGGCCTCCACCTAGCCATATTACCTTGCAACTTTGTTGGACCATTTCATGGTGTCAAACTAGCTGCAGCAAAGAAGACCTGTTGGACAGTGTGTTTTCAGCAATTGGAACATGCATTAAACTGTTCTTTGCTTATAGACCATCAGAGAACCAGGAAAAGAAAAGTTGTTACGCAAGTTTCATCATTAAGTATCTTTGACTTATTGCTGTGATTATAGTAATTGCTCATCTTCCTAGTGGGAGGTTGCAGGAAGCTGTTTTGAAGTAATCAAGCAGAGATGCGGCCTTCTATTTATAAGAGGCCTGGAAATCTTACTCTCCCCAAAAGAGTATCTAATTGAATCTCTAAAAAAACAGCAGATACGATTTCTCTTTCTTCCCTCTACATCTCACACAAGAGTTTATGATTCAGTTCTTCCTCGCTCTGAATGTCTGTGAACTTTAAATGATGCTGCCTGAGAATACCACAGACAGCACTTGTTCTCCTGTTTGCCCAGGCTCTGAACGCACAGCAAAACCTCTGCAGCTTTGCATTATTTCCAGGATCATCTCATAGAGCTATATGGTGACACAGGAGCATACACGTTACCCAACTCCTAGGCAGCTTAAATACAAATATAATAATGTTTCATATTTACGTGAAGGATTTTGGCCCAAAGCAGTTTAAGGTTGTGATATATGCATGCAGCACCAGTTAAAAAGTGTAAGTCCTGGCTGCCATACAGTCGTAGCCTCAATGAAACTCTCCACCTGATGAGAAGGGTTAATTTGGGCCAAGAACTCTTTGATGTATGCTGATCACAATAAGGACCACTGAACATTTTTTCTCCATGCAAGACCTTTTAAAGTAAAAAAAATAGGCCAAAAGTCAATGTATTTATCTCAGACAAATGAAGGCAGAACCCAGCACCAGCAGGATTTGAACCAATATTTCTAACTGATCTATTGAGAGCCTTTGTGTCATAAAGCCAAGGTAGCCTTCCTCAGAGCAACAAGATCATTCTGCTGAGATGAGGTTAAATTTCATCATAGATCACTGGCAGGACTCTGCTGTTGTAGATGTTGTTCTGGGTTTTTTTCCTCGTTTATGACTACAGTTTCTTGGTAAAACTGGGCACGTATTCTTAATAAGTTGTTCCAGGAAAGCCAGAAAGACTTGATAGCAAAGGTTATATTTTGCCCAATACTTTCAATCAAAGAAAAAGAAAATGGAAACTCTCAGTGAACTGTTCTGACATTTCTGAAGCACTTCATTTACAGGCACATGCAATAAACACAAAGGAAATAAAGAGCTAAATCCACACTGGTACTGAAGGAAGCAGCAGAAGTGACATTTTTTTTCTCAGTAAACTTGCTACTAGGGATTTTATGGAGGCTGAACAAAACTCAGGTTAAAATCCCTTCTCAGCACAAGGGGATTTGAAGGCACGTGTTTCATCTCCCAAGGAAACATCTTACCCACTGCCTGTTCTGTAAGGTATCCTGGGGTAGAGGAGTCAGAAAGACAAGATGTTCCTTCAGGCTCTATTTGCCTTGAATAGGAATATGAATACGGATCTACAGGAGTGGTTTTAAATATGAGTTAAACTGGCTTAAGTACTTGGTCCTTTAAATTCTAAGAGCTTTCTTACCTAAACACTGGTATTTTTGGATATAGCCACAGCTCAACAAATGTCACCAAAAACTTGTACAACAATGTCAATAGGACTATGGAAAAAAACACAACCCAGACCGGCATATATGTGAAGGCACTTTCCTGACAGATGAGATGATATAATTTCAAATCACCTTTGGCAAAAGGATCTCAGCTGAGGTCTCCTGCACCTTGTATGAATGTTCCACAGCTGAACTTTTCAGGGAGAGAGGTTGATGGCTGTGTAAGGTCTATTTTTAGATAGCTTGCATCCACAGATACCGGATGCTGAGACACAAGAAAAAAAGGTTTCAGAAACAAGAACTTAGCATGGGAAACTGGGAGGATTAGGGAGTACAATTTGATTGTTTTATTAGACAGACTTATAGGAGTCAGAGGCCAGGGAGAAAAGATCGCTCTTGAAATGGGATTTGAAGACAGTCAGGAGGTCACCGAAGCAAACAGCAGGGTGTCTGTTACAGAAGCTGAGATTCACAGGAGAAAGACTAGGAGAAAAAGGTCCAAAATTAAAAGCCCTCATCTCCCTCTATACATCATCAGAAATCAATACAAACCAAGTAATTCACAGAGAGAGGCAATTTTGTGTGTTTGTTTGCAAGCCCTGATGGATCTATTGGATGGCATGCCTATTGTTCCTATCCTTGACGTGACATACACAGCACAGGTATCATGATGTATATAAGCCGTGAAAAACTCCAGTGTGTTTCATTACCATGAGAAATGCAGGGGCTGGCTGCTTCTGACAGCCAGTGATGCTATTAGCTAGCCTTTTGCGTTGGTAGCTGAAGAAAATTCAGTCAACATATTTTAACCTTCTGAGCAATCCCAGCACATTGTGATCTTACCAAAGCAGCTGATAACAACTGAAGTACAAGCTCTGCGTCAGACAAACAGCAGCTGGGGGAAGGGAGCTCTGCTCTCCTTCCTCCCCCATGCCAGCCCATCTTGTAGATCAAGCTCTGTCATCCCTTTCAAGGCAAAAAACACTGACAACATCTTTCTTCCTCAAATAACCAGGAAAGAAGGGAGATTACCAGTGCACTGGAGTTTTATAGAGTGGTGAAAATGCACAAAAGCACTCGACGGCTCTAAGAGAACACAGGGAGGACAGCTCAAATCTACCTGATGCTGGGACTCCGGCATAGACCTTGGATTATAAACTGAATTAGGCTCTGGTCCAAGACAAACTGTGAACTCTGCTGACTTGATTTCAGCTCCTCTCTGCAGCCTTTCATTAGGAGTTGTAAAGGTTCCTTCTGAGCTTTTTCAAAGTAAGGAAACTCAAGTGGTCTCCAATTTCATTTGTTCACTGTGATGAAAGTAGGCTGTCTGGGAAGAAAAGGGGGTAAACTGGCCAGCCCTTTGAGTTCAGTCTGGGTCTCACATATGTAGGAGTGCAGGAATTCCTCTGCTTCACATTTGGAAATGGGCCCGTGTCAGAAAGTAAAAATAGAAAAGTGTGTATGTGATTCTAAGAAGCTCAGATGCAAGGAAGGGGGAAAAAGGTTTCCTGTAGACCTTGATTCAGGTTTTTAGGAAGTTTCAAGGAGGCAAAGATGAAGCAGCTCCAGGGCTCTGTTTCATTTTGGAAGTCATAATTCATTATCTTGCACAGTGGAGAACTATTCACAACAAAATGAAGTTATTATTTTTTTAATCTTGTGTTATAGTTTGCTTGAAAGAACCACTTAGACAGAATATCTACAGTCTACATGGTTATTTTATAGCACATTTTAACCATTATTCTTTTAACACTAGAAAAGGAGAACATATCTGGTAAATGGAGAGAGTTAATGGTAGATAACACTGTTCCTTTATGCTCCAGACTTAGTAGAGAGCAGCTGTATCATTTTCCTCAGGGAATACAATTCTGCTTCCTTTCTCAAATAACGCCATAATGGGTGAAACAGGTTTGCATGAGTACATGTATCAGAGAGAACTGAGCTTAGAGTGGGATGCCCAAATTATCTGTACATGTAAAGCTCATGCAAATTCCCAAAGCTACATTGACCTTGAGAAGGTAAGTACAGAGGAAACCAAGGAGTAGCTAACATGGGACTAAAACATCCATCCCTTGATCCTGTCTGTTGGGTGATGGGTTGTGCAGAACTCAGCCAGCAACACAGAGCTGCAGACACAACTCTGCGTGTGTGTGTGTGTGTGTGCGCGCGCACGCATGCAGCTACAGCTACACACGAAGGAGGCAGCTGCAGGTGGAGACACCAAAGACAGGGCATCACTGTCTATTTTTTTCCCCACAAAAATAGTCTGGCTGCTACTGCTGCTGCTAAAGGAAGAATCGGGGACCAGGAGGAAGAGGCAGCATGCCCTAGACCCAACACTGCTGCTCCTTCCCTTCCCATTTCACCAAGAAGCTTGACTTCCTAAAGCTTTCACTGTTGCTCCTTGTCCCCTGCCTATGTCCTCACTCCTCCCATGACAGAGGGGGCATGGCCTCACATGCCCCCTGCACACCACCCTGGGTGGTGTAACTGAATTCAGCCTACCAAAAGCAGCTTCAAGGTAGCTCTGCAGTGAGGCCCCAGTGCCCCCGCCCTGCCAGTTTTCACAGCCACACTGGCTTGTCCGTTTGGCTTCTGGGGACTCTTATTACCCCACAGCCCCCGGGCTGTCACTGCAGGTCCCACACATTGGGACCAGCATGAGGACAGGGCAGCTGTGGGTAAAATACATGGGCCTGCAGAGCCACAGCATGTCCCTCTGCTAGGCTCCTTCCTATCAGTGGCAAGATGTACAGCATCCCTGGAAAGACAAGGAAAACCTGGACTTTCCCTAGGATTTTCTAGACCCTATATAATGAGGTCATCTTCTTGCACCTTTTCTTTCTAACTGTATTTTTACATCAACACACAAAAGAGAAGAAGACGTAACTGCTGGCCCCTGGAGGAAGGATACATGTGTGGGTAAACACACACGCTTTCAATTTTAAAAAATTAACAGCACTGTCAATCTCACTGGTGTCAATCTTGATCTAAGACTGTATTTTATTCCTATTTCATCACAATACTTTTCTCTTTTTGGGGGGAGGGGAGGAATAACAGTAGTAAAATAATTTTATGTGAAACAAGAACACTCAACATTTCAAATAGATCAAGCATGAAACAGCAGAAAAGTAAGAGCAGTTTCAGCAGTTCTACTTGCAGAATCAAAGTAGACTATAGCTTAAATTAATAAATAAAATGGCTAGTAATTTTATTGAATTACATTGTTCAGTTTCAATTGTGTCCTCCAATATAAACAGCTCAATGATTGATGTGTTATTGTGAATTTGTGGATTGTGTCTGTAACTAATGTGTTCTGGAATGACCCTCTGAGAGTAAATCAACACTGGAAAGAAGAGACCTCTGCTGAGTTGAATTTCTTACTCTTCTAAATCAGTGTTCAACTGGTCAAAATTTCTGTTAACAACAAAAATCACTCCAAAATATGATGAACAGTGGCAGTTTTCACAGTACAGGTCCTCTCAGCATCCTTGAATGTTCTTACAAAGTACTTAATGCCTTTCATCAGACTCCTGAGAAGGAGGCAGATAGGGGAAGGAATCAGCTACACACTTTCCGAAAGAGTAGTTTCCAACCTGTGATCGCCACAAACACACAGGCTAAATGGCCTACAAAGTGGATCTATGAAGAACAAGCTAGTCATGAATATTCTTGGCTTGGTTTTGGAAAGAGTCTACAGGTCAAAACTGATGAAACTCTTATTTTACAATACAGCAAGAAAACTCTGTGAAGTTCATCTTTCAGCGTTCAGTGAGCAGAAGGCTAAAGCAGTGTGGGCCTTCTCACTTTCAGAATGGTTAACGTAGCCAAGTCCTTTGATTTGATGGTATGGCTGGATGGTAAACCTCTTTCTCTGGCATTGTACCCTTGAAAGTTTTTCCATTTCAAGTACCACTGAAGGTTGTGCTGCTAAAGTAATGCAGTTGCTGGAGGCATCCCTGAATGTCCCCTCACCATGTCTGTGTCCCAGGGCAGCAGCATGTCAATAAAGTCATGTCCTTGGCTGTCACATTGCTTACCAGATCCAAATAGAACCTCAAAACTAGAACTCCTCAAATCTAGTGCAGAAATTGCTGTGCAGTAAAAGTTTTCTAATCACATTTTATTAACGTAAAAGTCTCAGGCAGGCACTAATTCATATGCTTCATTCATCTGTGTTGCAACCAAAAAAATGGGGTTTAAATTTGCACCAGAATTTAGTGCTGCTGAGTCACAGTTACTGAGCTCCGCTTTGGTTTTGCTGCTTTCAGAACTTTTTTCCTGTTTGTTAATTGATAATGTTTTGCTGTGAATTTAAATGGGGCAGGGCAGCCTAAGTTTTGCTGATTAGTAACTTCATATTTTGGGGGTAAGGAAGAATAAATTACTTCAGTTGCAAAAAAAGAATATACATACTGTAAGGAGAAATTAATCAAATATGGACAGGTGACAGTCAAAGTCGCAAGTGCCATTGTGAAGGAGCTGCTAAAGTGTAATAATATTTATGCATTGCAAACAGATTTGTGATGCTGAGCAAATCTGACTCCTCTCAGGAGTAAACCTTAGAAATGTGTTCCTTTGCAGGCAACACAGTGGGCAAACAAACACTTTAGTGTCAAATGAAATTAAATATAAAACAATATAGCAGTGCTCAAATGGGAAAGCGAGAGGTGGATATTCTATATTATCAGTTCTCAGACTTCTTGTTTGAGAAAGGGTGACTGGGAAGAATATAACCTCAGTGCCCTAGAACATGAAAAGTGGGGATACCAAACACAAAGAAGCTGGCAGCAAGAGAGCTTACAGTCATGCTCATGTCCTCCTCTGCTAGTCATCAGCACCCACTTCCAAAACCATATCACTTTACTCTTTCCAGTACCAAACCTGCATTAATGGCAGTCTAACTGTGACAGATGTCAGCTTTCTCTGTACAATGATGTGACAGCTCTCAGTAGTAACGCATTCAAGTGTGGATCAAAAATGAGGAACTGTTCAAAAAATGGTTCAGCCAATCCTGTGTTCCTTTCTAGGGAGAACATGGTATTTAGATACACAGGAAGACACAGGCATCACGTAAAATACACTAAAAACTACACACATCTGGCTGTTATTTATTCAGTTCCAAAGATATGTTCAGCAACATGCATGGGAATCTTCCAATGCAATTATTTAGGTCATTCCAAATTATAGCATCTTATTTTTCCACCCCAATATTTACAGATTTAGATTCCTTATGCAGGCTCCAGCTCTTACAGACTGTGGGGAAATTCTACTAGCGGATGTATGGGATTGTTTCTCTTTAGTATCTGTAGCCAAGTGTCCACAACCTGCCCCATGGATATACAGATTGCCCAGTTCTTTTGACTTTGCAAGGCCAAATTGTTTTGCTTCAGTATAGTTCAGAGACTCCCCTGCTTCCACTGGTCTTATTCCCAAGATCACTAGGAGGTGAAGGGGAAGAACAAACAGCACAAATGCATTCCTGATGTAAGTAGATGAAACCTTATAACCTCATTTTTCCTCTGCCCCCATTTTAGGACTTGTCAGTTGAGTCGCAGCTGTTTACACCAATTATGAATTTGGCCTAAGATATAGAAATAAAACAGTGGATTATATTCCATAGAGAGTACATTAAAAATAAACAATACATGCGTGTGTGTGGCAGAACTGAGTCTTGAGTCCTTAATTATAGGAAACAGGAAATACTTTGGTTGCCCTCCTTCCCAAGATCAAAATTAGTTAATAATTACACCACTTCTTAAAGGTTCCTTCTCCCTTTGGCTTTACTGCAACTGGGGAGGGGGAGGGAGGGTGGAGGAGGGGGGAGGAAACCAGGGATCACCATAACAATATGTAGGTGGAAAAAAAGAGACATTACATGTTCTAAGATAAGAGCAAGGAAAGCATCGCATGATAAAATCAGCCAGTCCTTCCCTTGTGCAGCACAGTAGGTCATTCAGGAGCATTCAGGAGAATTCTTTTGCTTCGTTATTTTTTTTCACAGCCATATTTAGGAAGCTGCAGAGCATTATCAAAAGACATTCAGGAGCTGGGGGAGGGGGGGTGTGGGGAGGGAGCAGTCCTAGCAAAGATTTCAACAATCTTTAAACTGTCTGGCAATTTTCTGCACAGAGATCCAGCTGGAGGTGGAGATGAGGAGACAGAAGTTCTTCTTAAATAAGAATAACATGGCATTGTTCTCTAATTTAAGGCATTGTCTCTTCTGTATTTGCATTTCTTTCTTTTTAAACTAAACAAATTTAAAATTAACAACTCTTTAGGTAACCTGAGTCAGATTCCCAAAAATGTTCCATGAGACAACTTAGTGGCAGCATTTAGTCTGTTTCAAGCAGTCTGCACAGACTCAAATCCCGTTAAAACTCCTTTATTAACCTTTTTTTAGACCAGTATAATGACACACTTTGTACAATAGGACGGTGAGAATCCAGGTCTGCAGCTTCATTGTAGAAAGAAAATTCACATCTTGTCAATATTGTGAGAAAAAGTCTGCAAATGAAGATGTAAAACCAGGTTCATGTTTAAAACATCTAAACTAATATTGCTTTAGGAAAGAAACAACACATTAAGAACAATGTGTGAATATCCACTGACATCCCTGAGTGCAAAATATTGTTTCAATACTGCAGTTTGTTCATATACATGAAATAAGTAGGATTCAGTTGGTTAATAATTTATCTGGTAACTTCTTAATCTTGAACCAAAAATATCCTTGAATGTTTCCAGAGAAGCTGATATCAGGCATCCACAGCAACTGTAAAATCTGCCCTTTTTCTGCTTTATACTGGCTGGCAGTTCATCATAGTCTTGGCTCTGCAGAAGACATACATACGTGATTAATTTAATGCGCAGCAAGTAGTGCCATTAACATCATGTGCCTACATCTTCCCAAACTCAAGGGCTTACATTTGCCCAGTGCCCTCCCAACATATGCAGAGCTCTTGGGAGGGGTTTTGAGCAAATCTTATTTCAAAGAATGAAGGAGAGGGAAAAAAAAAAATTCTTTTTCTCCATAAAGGAAATATCTCTGTCAGCAGTACAAAGCTGGGGCTGTCCGCAGGGGCTTGCAGAATCCCTTCACTTGTCTGTCAGCAGCAGGGCACTACCCAGCCGCTGTGACCATCACCGACTCTCCAACTATTAGTCTTGAACACTCAGTAGCATGATCAAGAGGGTTGGAACCACCATGGAATAAAAGTTCCCCAAACAGTGTAAATGAATATACAGTTGTTTTTTTCCACGTTGGCAAAAGCAATCTCTCAGTTTGAACCTTCTGGCTTCCCTCAAAGAGACCTGGCCTCCTTTTCCTGAAATCCCTCAGAGAAAGGCCCCAGGGCTGAGGCAGTGAACATTCAACTGCTGCCCCTCTTCTAGCAGATACCATTAACCCTTTGGATGCTAATTCCCCTCCACTGAAAAACGGGTGTCTGCTCTTGGGCTACTCAGCATTTATCTGCTACCCCATTGTCCTTGAAAGTTCAAGGTTCAACAGCAGCCAAGCACTTAAACAAGCACTTACTGCAGTTTGGTGGTCAAATGGATGAAAGCGATTATCTCCGAGGGCTCCTTGAGTGTTTTCAGCCCTGCTGCTGACTCCCTGGCTGTCCCCAAGCAGCTCCCTCCAACTTTGCTGCATGATGTGCTTTAATGCTGAATCTGTGAGGCTTACTTAACCAGCTAGTGTAAAAGGCTTTGTATCTCCTGAATGAGAGGAAGCAATGTGAGGAAAAACACCTAATGTTATATGGGATTTTAAACTATAAACCAAATCAGCAAATTTTGGAGTGCAGCTATGCTGAACGCACACATTCATCAGCAGGAAAACATTTATACTTCATCTCTCCAGTTGGACAACGAGAGTGAAAATTCCTTATATCAATCTTGCAAAGGGTGTGCTCACTTGCTGCAACAAAACAAAGGAAAACACATTCACACAGACTGCTAAAGCTCCTCTTAATCCATGTGCTTATGAATACAGTGAGCATAGGTATTTGGAAGTTAAACAGATTTGTAACACAGTGCTGTAAAAATAATCTCACTCTTGGTGTTAAGTGGTAATTTCGGAATGTTGAGGAGAGACTCTTAATGAGTTTACTGTTGGCTACTATGGAGAAGATGATAGGACTGGGATGCTGGATCATTAAACACTTGGAATTATTATTCCTTTTAATATTGTAGTGGCCATAAAGACCAACTCAGCCTCTGCTACAAAGGATCTTATAACTGAGTCTCGATTTTGTTGAAAGTTCATTTGTTGATTTTGTTTCTCAAACAAAAATGTTGAGAATATTCACCTATATTTCTGCTCTCTTGGACTCCATGAAAAGCTTTCAAGACTATATTTGGTGAGAAAGTAGTATTGTATTGCACATATGTACAACATAATTGTATTATGTTCTGCTGTAAATAAAAATACCATGTTAGAAATCCAGCTCAGTGTTACTGGATGGTCATCAGATTCATCTAGCATAATTCTCACAGAGAAAAAAATTGCCAGTGTACCCTGAAATATGCCCTCCTCTCATTCCCATTTTCCATTCTGGAAAAACTCCTAAGTATTAAATATGGGCACTAGACAAGCTGTATAAAGCAGAATGAAGCCTGAAGTTTTGTTTAATGGATCATCACATGCTCTCTTAGTAACTCTTTTATGCAAGAACTTCATTAAAATGTGATCATTAATAACATGCCATTTGGATGCCTCAGATGAGTCTCAGGTTTCCACTATAAACACACTTGCTTGTAATTACTGCTGGAATAACAGGATTTGAGTGTTAGTGCCCTGTTTATCCATGAACAGGTAACACTTGGGATTCAACCCCTGGCAAGCTGTATTGCAGTCTGACCTCCTTTGAACTAAGACAGCTAATGCAAGCACAGTTCCACTCACACATAAAACTGTGACTCCCTGGTAAATTGTCTCTAAGTCTAGCATTTGTCTGAATTTTTGAGCCCAATTCTTTGTTTTCTGTAAACCTGTTTTCACCGCTCAGGAGGTAAAAAAAAGACATGGTTTTGACAGAAATTACACTGACTGCAAGTGGTCTAGAGGTTTGACATATGGAACAGGGCTGCATCGAGGATGCTGTGATCCTGAGGGGTCCAGCAACCACTGTCCATATCCTAAGAAATTGTATCTTTAGACAATGGTGTCCTCAGCAATATTTTAGACAGAAAAAAATTACTTCCTTCTTAGATATTTTATTTTAACATATCAGGAACACAAGAAATTTACACCTGCTCAGATGGGCAAGCCACAAATGGGTAGTCATAGAATAGAATCACAGAATGGTTTGGGTTGGAAGGGACCCCTTCTAACACCCCTGCAATGGTCAGGGACATCTTCCATGGGCAGGGACACCTTCCACTAGGTCATCTTGCTCAAAGCCCCATCCAACCTGGCCCTGAACACTTCCAGGGAGGGACCATTCACAACTTCTCTGGGAAACCTGTTCCTGTGTCTCACCATCCTCACAGTAAAGAATTTTTCCTTATATCTAATCTAAATCTACCCCCTTTCAATTTAAAACCATTACCCATCATCCTATCACTACACTCCCTGATAAAGGGTCCCTCCACATCTTTCCTGTAGGCTCCCTTTAAGTACTGGAAGGCCACTATAAGGTCAGTTTCCCCCCTAGCCTTCTCTAGGCTAAAGAATCCCAGCTCTCTCAGCCTGACTTCTCTTGATGCAGCCTAGGATACACTTGGCTTTCTGGGCTGCAAATTCAGTTTTCCATCCACTAATACCCTCAAGTCCTTCTTTGCAGGGCTGGTCTCAATCCACTCATCATTGCCCAGCCTGTGTTTGTGCTTGAGATTGCCTCAACTCATGTGCAGGACTTAACCTTGTTGAACTTCATGAGGTTTGCACAGGCCCACCTCTCAAGCCTGTCCAGGTCCTTCTGGATGTCACATCCCTTCCCTCCAGTGTGTCGACCGCACCACACAGCTTGGTGTCATTGGAAAACTTGCTGAGGGGGCACTCAGTCCCACTGTCCATGTCACAACAAAGATGTTAAACAGTGCTGGTCCCAATCCTGACCCCTGAGGAACACCACTTGTCACTGCTCTCCACTTGGACATTGACCACAACTCTTTGAGTGTGACTATTCAGCCAATTCCTTATCCACCAAGTGGTCCATCCATCAAATCCATGTCTCTCCAATTTAGACACAGGGATGTTGTGCAAGACAGTGTCACCAGGTAGATGACATCAGTCAGGGGAAAACATCAGAAGAAGAGGCTATTAAGTTGTTTTGGAACACAGTGGATTCTCTCAGAGAGAATAAACCAGCTTGGTTCTACTTGGTATGCAATATATTGATTATTTGTGATAATAAATAATGCAATACTTCTATAGTATGTGATTTTTTTTTCTGCATTGTTGCTTAGTGCAAGTCTCATAAATTGTAAAATCAAAACAGTGTAGCATAAAAATTTCCAGGCAGATACATCATCACACACACAGAGCTTTCATCCATTCCCATCTCCTGTGGTCACATCAGGTGTTGGCTAAGACTTCAGTTTCTGCTTTCTCCAACAATGACAAAACTGCTAGCTCCTGCATGAAATATAGGTCATTTGGAGAGACAGATAACAGGTACAGAGATATACACTTACCTACATATATATTCAGGGAGAAAAAGAAAGGAAGAGGACCATAATATATATATTCTTGTCTAGAAAATAAATTATGTTTGCATTTGTATGTAGGGCTCTTGATTCCCATAAGGCAGTTATTAGAAGTTTCCTTCTCATATTTAGTCATGTTTGGAATTGTTTTCAGGATGTTTAGACTCTTTTCTTCAAGTTGTCACCAGCTCATTACCACAGAATTACATTTTACAAACAAGAGCTGGCTAGAGCCAACTTGGCTTGGCTACTGCTGCCTGAGGGAATTTGAAAAAATTATAATTTCCCTGCCTTTGGAAATAGACAGGCATGGACCCAACTGCAGGCAATCTCACCTCTTTACTGCCTTTCTGAGCTGAAGCAAGCAGCTTTTGTTTTCTTGGAGGGGCTCTCCTGTTATTTCAAAAGAGAACACGCATACAGAATATTTTTACCCCCAAAACATAGTACATCTAAGCAGACATGAATTTTCATCTTAATGATTCTCAAAATGCAGTATTTCACAATAATAATTCACAAATCCCCACTGCTTTCCCGTAGAAAGACTTGTTGAAGGTGAGTGGCAGAAAAATTTCTTCCAATGCAGTGGTGAATCATACCATTGTAATCAGTGCTCAGAGGGGGACTCCACAGAAGTTTCAAAGCAGTCCAGCTCCTTGTCTTTTCCAAAAGAGCCAAAGTTGATGATGACACTGACTGCACCCAGAGCCTTTTCCCTTGAAGGTCCCTGGCACTTAAACCTTGTTACATTTATTATTGGCCCAGCTGTACCTCATTTGACAGCAATTTACCCACCTCTACAGTTTACACACGCACTGTGATAATGTCATAATTAGCAATTGATCTTTTTATCTAACAAAAACTGTTGCTGCTGCCTTTGATCCATCTGAAAGTGTCCCTCCACAGCATCAGCTTCACAAACCACCTTCAAAACTGCAGCATCCACTTCCTTGTAATTCTCCTTTTTTGCAAAGGATTTGCAAAGATCTCCTCAGAGAAAGAAGTGCTAGCTTTGTAGAAAATTAGAGGCAAACTTTAAGGGATGGCCTGCCCACATGATTGCTCAAAGGTCAAAATGATGTGCTTTTCCTTATAATTACAGTTAGATAGTAACTGCTGGTTAGTGATAAATTAAGTCAGCACATCTTAAGTTGACTTGGCATGAGAACAGGATATTAATCACCAAATAGCCATCATTTACCTTCAGTTAAAGCATAAATTGCAATTGTGAATAGAACAAGCTGAATATAAGCTTATTCCAAAAGCAATCTACAGGACAGATACTCAGGCAGCGAGAGCTTCTAAAGTTTAATTAAATTCAGAGCTACATCAATTAACACAAGCTGAGATCTGGGTCCAAAGGATGATCTGTGGAGTAAATCAAACACAATTTACCTTAATATCAGTAAGATTATTCACACTTTTTGTCCTGATGGAATAGCAAAGCTATTCTGAATGCACAGGGCCATATTCTGGTGTTTCTCCCACGTGCAACAGTACAAGCAGATCCGCTGCAGTCTGCAGAATAATTCCCTTATGATGGTGCTCTAAGTGTCAGTGGCTAACTGTACTTGTTGGGAACATGAAGTTAATATCAACTTAGTGGTTCTCATTGCCAAAACCTCCTGCAAGAGAAAGTCAAATTATCTGAAAGGTAAGCCTTCACTCAGATTGCACGAACAAAACCAATGCAGCCAGCAACTTCAAGTGTTCAGGTCTTCAAACAGAGGAACTACATTGACTGACTGCTACCCAAGCTTGTGAAAACCAGAAAAGAATAACTGTGCCCTTGAATAATTTTCAGAATGCAATGCAAAATTCCACATTTGGTGGAACTTCCTTGAAAAAGAGAGTAGCCATTAAGAATAACAGGATACATGTTTAGAAGCTTTCTAGTGAGGTATATTTGCTATTTCCTAGCTCATACACATTCTTTTGGGGATGATTTCAGACAGCATAATGCCTGTGAAAGCAAGAAATCCGACTTTTCATTTTTTGCTGTCATTTTCTTGTAAGATTCTGGTCAGAAAATGAGACTAACATTTTACAAAAATGATTGCAACATTTTTGTCACTGTCTCAAAATGGATAAAAATGTGTCAGAAAGTTTGACAAACATCAAGAATGTGCCTCTATGCTGTCAAGAGCATCCCCCTTCTTGATGAGCCAAGACATGTACTACTCCCACATTCACACTTCTGCCTAAAGCTCTGTAGCTTTTTCCTGGGGGGAGTCCTAAACCTTGAGCTGGGAGATTTTCCCTCTGTTTACATTAGGTAGAGCACAGTCTTTTGCCACGTTAACAGAAATGCTACTTATCTTGGAAGCAGGCTGACCATCTGAGTGCTGCATCATCTGAGTACTTTTAGATGTTCAGCAGCTAAAGTGTCCTAATGTGGATCATTCCCTTGCAGAACAAATGTTGCTGTCTGAGACTGTTCCAAACATTTGTTTGGCACACAAGCCTTCCCTCTCTTTTTGAAGCAGTATTAAAAGCACTGTCAGCTCATTAATAGATTTTTTTAACTTTTCTGTTGGCAGAAATGAAGCCATCACTGAAGGAAATATCTTGTAAACATTGAAACAGCCACAGCAGCATTCCATGCGTACACGCTGGAAAACAAAAACAAAATAAAAGCAGCCTTTTGCAATGAAACGTGTCTTTCCTGAATCAGCAAAGACTCCCATGACCTTGCAGCCATTCTTTGGAATAGCCACTGAGAGCTGCATGAATCAAATAACAAAACAAAAGCACTATAGTGCAAAAGACAGATCTTCCAGGGTTAGAGGAGAGACACTGCTTTGAAAACACCAAGCACTGAAATCTTGCCCATAGATTGACTTGTGTACAAATGTCACAATGCCTACGTCAAAGGCCAGATTTCCCAAAGGACTCAGCTTCACTTAGAGAAATTCAGTAAAGATCAGAGTTTTAAGGTCCTCAGCAAGCCAGATTTTCAAATGAGCTTATTCCAAAGGGCTAGAACTAATATTTAGATGAGACCTAGGTACCACAAAAAGTTTATACATAAAAATGTCCTCCTGACAGACAGCATGATGAGCATTCTATGTAGAAATGTAGGAATGTACCTGTTACCCTTATTCTCCCTTCTCCTTTTCCCCATTTAACTTTTTTTAATTTGAGAAACTAAAGACATTTTAATTCAGCTTGATACACCCTAGGTATGAAATAAGTTTTATCCAAACTTTGTGGCATCTATACAGGCACTCTCTGTAAATAATTCTGTATCCTTCTTTTCATTACTGGTTATCTCTGGCTGATATTTTTTTCCTAGGAATTTTTGATGAAAGATGTGTTATGAAAATCCAAGTGTTTTTCCAGAATGTGGCTGATTTGGATGAAATATTAAAAAAATAAAAAAAGAAACAAAACACTAGAAAAAGGCCTTTCTCAAACATGTTCCACTTTAGAGTGCTTGTTCATACCAAGACAAGGCATAGGCAGTAGAAAGTTGAAAGTCCTGCCTTTAAAAGTTTGACTTGCTACACTGTATCTGTGTCTTTTTTATGGCTAAAAACCAAATTACCCTATTTAGAATAGGGAAACGGGAAGTGTTTATCAAACAATCTATGTGCTTTGGAACAGAATTTGTTGAGATCAGTGGCTTGCTAATTCCAGAAAACTCTAAATCGTTTGTTAGATCCATGCAAAATCAGACATTTGACTGAAAAAGCATGCAACTTGAACAAAATATACTTTGTGTTCTTTCAATTCATTGTCTAGGGTTGTTTGGTTTACACTTCCAGGCTTGTAAGAAAAGCTAGATAAGAATTCTTTTAATGAGCAGTTAGGTGCTTGTTTAAAAGTGACACAACAACTTGGGTAGACTAGGTAGGTTGGTAGGTAGACAGGTAGTTAGATACAGAGATACAGATAGGTGCTGCAACTTGGAATGAAATTCCTCGAAATGCCCCAGCCTCCAGTGCTCTCAGTCTCATGACAGATTTGTGATATGGACTTTGTCATCAGTCAAGAAGAAAACTGGATCTAGAACTGCCATGTAATGTATGGGACAATTTCTCCTAAGGTGCAAGGTTTATGTAAGATAACCATCTGTCTCACTCACGCTTGTAACAGTTTGGGCAAAATAACTGTGGTCCTCTTCCTCTCTCGTAGCTGTCAGAATCCACTGAGCAGTCAATGATTCAGACACCCTGGGCAATTACCTAGAGCAGACCAAATTCTATGCATTTTACTTTCCAAAGTCGCAGAAAAGTTGGAGTTTGTTCTGATATCCTTGCAAGAGGACCTGCAAAAACAAATGAGCTTGCAATGAATTTGTAACTTAAATCACTGCAAGGAACAGATATGAAAAGGAAAAAAGAGGAAGATCATCATGGCATCAGTATTTTAAGTACTTTGCCTTAGATCATCTATAGTATAAAGGGTTGCACAAAACATCTAGAAAAAAGCATAAGTGCTAATTTCTGATTTCATATGTCCATTTTGTGAAGCTTAGCCTCTCTTTTTGGACCATACTTCTTTATGACTTCAATATTGTATAAGGATATTCATTAACTCCTGCTGTAATCAGTCTACAAACAGGCAAAAGGGAATATGTCCCCTCCCTTGTATATTTAAGGTACCCATTTGGCCTATTCAGTTGCCCAAATCCTGTATAGCTGCTTGAAGGTACTGTTAAAGTTTTCAATTTTACATTGGGAATTGGGCAGGCTATATACACCCCAATACATGCATAAAATATTCTTTGGAAAAGGCATGACATCCCTGAAGTAGGTCAATTATTAATGAGCTTCGCTCTGAATATGTGTGTTTCAGCTGCAGAAGAACCGTGGTACAGTTTAGAATATCCTAGAGCACTTGAGTAACTAGTCTCATTTCCAGCAGAAGAGAGAAAGCATCCATCACAGACCACATTGCTTCCCAGACCTTAACATGACAAGGAGAAGATTGTGTTTAGTGAAGCCTTTCAACTAAGGGAAGGGGTAAAACTCCATGACATTACAAAAACCTTACAAGGTTGAGTCTCAAAGCAGACCTCGACGTAGATCTGCAGAACTGATGATCCCTCTCTGTTCTTGCAACTTTCCCAAAAATTCTGCTGTCCCACAGTGTAATACCTGTCTTTTCTTTTTTTTTTTTTTTTTTTTTTTGCTAGTCTTAGCAGGTCTCACTCTCCCAGTTCTGAAGGAAACAGTTTAGGGTGTAAATTTGTTCAGGCTTGATGCATTTCACAATATTCCTGTGTCTTTCTGATGTAATGTGCCTAGTAATTTGTATCATATCCACTGCTATACTCATCTGAGTACTTTTCTGTTGTAGGGAGAAGAGTTAATTTCCACAGAAACTAGCTCTGAAGGGAATTTTCCAGAATTTTACCATGGAAAGAAACCTAGAATGTGTTTTTCTGTAATCAAAAAAGTGGATTTCAAAGAACTGACACTAGCTAATCTAGTGAACACTACAAGCACTGACTCATCCCTCCTTCCTTCAGAATTATTTCCTAAAACATTATTATCAGTACAAGTTATGTCCAGTTACAGAGCCTAAGTTTTTCCATTTGAAATACTATAAGTAATAACTATCTCATGACATTGAAACATATTTTCCCTGAAGAAGACTGAAATTTCTTGAAGTCAAAAGAGAACTAAAAGTTCCTCTCAACTTCACTTACATTTTCACTGTACTTTAGGAGAGTTAATTTTAGCAAACATGGGTACTTGAGTTTGAAAAAGGGGCAGTTTGAGCCACTGGAAAATGAGTAACACAAGAAAAAAGCATGTCTCATTTGAGTCTGAAATGGTACATGCCAAATTGTAATGGAACAGAGAAAGAAACAGACCCATCCAGCTTTGTTTTTACACAATTTAGTTAATTTGTGCTTTTCTTGGATGGCTTATATAAATAACTACACAGTGACTGACACAGAAGAAGGTTGTATGGTCACACATCAGCAACTTTTGAGGCTGGTGAAGGTCTCACATGTCACTTGGATATCATCATAGGTCTGGTAAAAGGAGCAAGGAAATATCCATATTCATCAGTTCCTTTCCTTTTCCAGGCTAAATACAATGAACCATCACCGTCCCTTTCTTTATCAACCTTTGCTCTGCCACTGTCTTGAAAGGACAGTGGGAGAACTGCAGCAGAAGATACATTGTAGTCAGCTGCATCCTTACACGGGTAACTCAGGAGAACTGCTGACATCCCCCAGATTGACAGCTGCCTACACAGGGTATTACATCACTGCACCATGCGCTCATTAACCAGGTGCTGTCAGAAGCAAGAAGCTAAGAGAAAGAAAGGTATAAATCATGTTTACAAACCACATGTGCGATGTCTTTCAGTCCATTTGTGGTCTTTCAGTAGCTCTATTTAGTATTCTGTACATCTGCTTGGGGTTTTAGTTTTGTTTTTTTTCCATAGAGTTTCCTATCATATCAGCCTCAGAACTGCCTACATGGAGGTATCCATAAATTATACTGCAGCCTAGGAGTTTCCAGTGTGTGAACAAAAGGCACAAATGCAAATGCAAGATGTTTAATTCACTGTTTATGTGTGATGTTACCCAGGTGCTAGTGACATCCTTCTGACCAGCACAGAGGCACAAGGGACCAACCCAACATACATTTTTAATGTGATCAGCTGTGACAGCACATACACAGAGCAGACCTTGCGGCCTTAAAGCCATCCTTTTGGAACACTTCTAGGGGCCCAGAAGAAATGGTTTAATTAATCTTCTTTTTTTTCAGGATTGAGGGTTTTTTTTTTTTTTAATATAAATTATGTACACTGAAAACCTGCCAATTATAGCAAATTAAGGGACTTGGCAAGTGCATCCCTTGGAGACAGATGGTAAATAACATTCAGATTCTGAGTTGAAATAGGGCTAGCGATTAACTGGTACAGGATAGAAAAGCAGTCCAAATAAATGAAATAAAAGGATTTGATATGAATGCAAGTACTGTAGGTTGGTGGGGGTTTTTTTGTATGTGATAATGATGGCACCAAAAATATTGATGATTCATAATTAATATGCTGCACCCTCTAAGTGGCAGCAGGATTCTAGATCTTTAATGCAATTTTAAAAACCAGTGCCAGTTGTTTATTTTGTTTTCACAAGACTGCAAACAACTGTCATTCCATCCTCTCTGGAGGATCTGCCAGTTAAAAAGACAAGAGTGCAGCCTCACAACTAAGAGAAAGTGACCCTACAAGTAGGAGAGGACCACAGGCAAAATTCAGAGGAAACGGGGCCTCCTGAGGTGCAGACTGATATAATGCAAGAGTGGAAGTACCTGAGGAGAGTGCATTTGCTTCCAACTTGAGCTGCAAATGAAACAGGGGTGATGACCTCAACCTTGTCCCCTGCTGACCATTTCTGCATTTCAAAAATTCTCTGTGTCTACTGTTCAGAATAAACCTGCTGTCCCTGGCACAGAAGAAGTGGTGCTGATCAGAAATGCACTGGCAGAGCTGCAAGAGGGTAGGAAGATCTCACAGCACCTGCGTGCGCTCTGTCTGGGAACAATGATTATTGCTAACCTGTCAGTCTCAGCAGTGCTAAAATACACCAAATCTAATTTGGCTTAAAGATGCAAAAGCACAGAAAGATCTTTTTAAGAATCCAGCCAGAGATAAAAAAGATGACAAAGTCAAGAGTGTGTTAGTCATTTAATTCGTACTCTGCTTAGGATACTAAATTCAGGAAATGACTCAATCATGCACACAATTACAGCTATTTTCAGACCATAAATGATGCAGTGCTCCAATACTGATGCAAAAACATACCACAATTAGTTCCTGCAAATGCTCTTGCAATAAGGCTTCATTTCCAAGGGAGCCTTCAACCTAATTATGGCAACAGAGTATGCCTCAGGGCACACCTCTCTATATGATTTCATTATTCTTGTAGGGTGACCTGACAATGATGTCACCAGAGTGCTACTTCACCTTGCATGCTCTCAAGCACATGATAAGAAGATTAATTGCTTTGATATACGTTTAAAGGGTCCATTTTGCTTTAGATGTTGGAAGAACACAGAGCAGTCCAGTTACCAGTCTTTTCAAAGTCATGTTTGTGTCCAGGAAGAATTAACATGGAATAATGTTTACATGTGACTGAGAAATTCAATACAGGCAGTAGCTGAAGGAATCTCTTCTAAGAATTGGATTATTTATTCAAGAAACTCAGACATGTCCGCTAGTGATTTTTCTCACAAACAAAAGGTCAGATCTTTAAAGAAAACATACAAACAATAAACCCACAAGAAAAATCTCTATTCCACTTGTTCAGATTTATGAAAAGTCCAAGATCCAGAAAAATTCAGAGTAAAGTTTAAGATTAAAATCTGGGCTCCAAGAAAGTGCCAAAGTTCCTGATAGATGCATTAGAACTAGGATGACAGGCAGAATCTTCACCTTTATCTCAGCTGTCATGCTGAAATCATGTGTAACCCACTGCTAATAAAAGGAATCACTCACTCTTCATAAATCCCTCCAATACCCACCCAAATGCAGTAAGCTAAAGCAATAGGAACCAGATCTTCAAATGCGGGACTCCAGTTTTCCCCTGAGAATGATTTCATTCGTAGCCTCAAATACTTTCTCAGCTTTAAATCCAGGCTATGGTATGTCAGCGATATAAGATTTTCCTTGTGCGGGAAAATAAACTGTAGCTCAGGCAGATTATATCATTGTATAACAATACCAGACTGATAGATATTTTTCATGCACTTACAAAAATTATGAAAGTTTACATGGTATTGTTTAAAATTTCTTCTATTTTAGAAGTTCTGTATTTCCAAAATTCTGATTAAAAATGTACACCCAAGATCTTTCCAATTACAAAAGCTATCTTTCTAGCCAAGACTACTTCACAGAAACTGGAAGGCACTGACTCAACTAAGAATTACAGCATATGAGTCAGATTTGTGAATATTGCCATGAAATTTCAAGAAAAACATGGAAAACATCAAGTTTCTCTGATACTTTTCAATTGCATGAAAAATTTGGTAATTGTAAATATCTGTTTCTGACATGCCACTATATCAACACATCTTACATGTTCAGCCTAGTTTCACTTAGTTCTTTGCACATATGATAAAAGGAAAGGCCTAAATGTTTGCACAACATGAACAAGTCTATCCTGCAAAAATTCCCTGTCTAAATATGCAACGTTATTCCCTTTCAAATTCTACTCTGTTTTAACCCATTTGATCAAAGGATGTTTAAGGGAAAAGTAGGCTCTGTAATGTAGTCCACAGAGATCACTGAAATGAGGAAAGCTAAAGATAATCTGAACAACAATAATATTATTGAAATTTCCACAGGGCAACATTAAGATAATTCAAAATATTGTAGTCTTTCCTTTATATATGGGTAAGATCTTTGAGAAATCTTCTTAACTATTTTTTCTTTCTTTGGTTGGTTGGGATTTTTTGTTGTTAAAGGAAAATATTTTATGAGATCAAGAAAATAACACATGGGACCATTAAAGGGAGGGCAGAGGGGGAGTGTGTTCTTCTGAGGGAGAGAACAAGATTATATTTGCTGGTTAAAGGCCAGAACAGGAATTCTGAAATCATAAGAACAGCTTTGTTTATGCTGTTGTGCTTGGGAAGTTTATATATATATATATCTGGCTGTTTGGTCAAGAACTGGACAAACATTGTGAAGCAACAGTTCACAAACTTTTTTTTAGTTCTGAACAGTTGATTGTTTTAACTATGGTCATGCGCCTTTTCCATTATTTTACAGGAACATTATTTTTCTTTTTTCTTTTTTTCATATGCATGACTGCCTGGAGAACGGCTGCTCTCCACAGGAATGCCAGTGTTCTCATATGAATAAAAGACTAAAAAGTATGTTTTTTCTAGTCTAAAAGGTATGACTTA
This sequence comes from Athene noctua, assembly GCF_965140245.1. Lineage (NCBI taxonomy): Eukaryota > Metazoa > Chordata > Aves > Strigiformes > Strigidae > Athene > Athene noctua. Next base: position 67,493,429 of record NC_134037.1, on the reverse strand, counting down.
CCCAGTAAAGGGCAGCAAGAATATTGCACAATTTAAGGAGTCGGTGGTAAATTAGAGAGGAGTAAATTGGGTAAAACTCATTTGTATTAACTGCATGGCAAACATTTTTTTATTAAAACCTGAGTTATTAGACATCTGACAATAGCTAAGGACATTTTCCGAATTCCAGGAAGTGCAAAACTCAGCAATTTAATCTTCTCAGTTTAGTTTAATCATCAGTTTAGTTTAATCTTGTCAGGCCCAGTCCTAATTAATATTTAAATACATATAAGCTGGAAAAGACAATGTGGCTAAACCTGTGTTTTACCAGCTTTTTAGTTTGATTATTTGAGACATGACAGTGATACCCCCATATCAGAGTTTCACTGCACTTGCTTCTCTCCTTGCTCACAACATAAAGATGGTCACTGCCCTGAATAACTGGTAGTTCAACAGGAAGATAAAGGAAAACAGCTGGCTTCAAAAAGCAGATGGGTGGATCACATGGTAATAGCAAGAGCATAATTAACACAAGCATCATCAGTCACAGCACACCAGCTGCCAACAAACCTGCACACACCGCTTTTGTGTTGTTCTGGCTTCTTCAGAAGAAAAAAAAAACCTCTTTAAACAAAGTTGAGATTCTCAAGAAGGCTTTTTCTGCTTAACTGGAGACTCTTGCCGAGTACCTCTCCAGCTGTGTGAACCCTGGCCCTGCCACAGCATTATGTAAACTATTGATGAGCTCTCTGAAAAGATACAAATCTCAGCCAGGTCTGATGATTCCCCTGAGCTGTGAGAATTAGATTAAAGCAGGAAGCCAAACACACCAAAGGGGAAAAAATATGAGACTATGATTCCTTTGAGAGAATAATGGAAGGAACTATATCACAGCAGTGCAGAAAACAATTTCACAAGGCATAAATGAATGCAGAAAAGAACACCTATAGCACTCCTTTTGTGCTTGGACATATTTGTTACTTCTTGACCCAAATTTTAAGTTGTTCCCTTAAAAGTAATTTAAGATTTTCATTAAGGATTTAGATTGTCCTTTTATGAACATTGTCATCTAAAGGTCAGGGACCTGGGAATGCTTCTCAGATACACAAGTCCAAGCAAATTCTCTAGTCATATCTTGATTCCTGCTGGAATGAGACCTAATTATGCTGTATTCTGCTTCTCCACTGTATCACTGCTACCCTGGCAAATGAAACCTCAGTTCAGTAACCTTAAGAGCCTAACATAGTACGGTCCTGGCCACACGCCTAGATGATGAGAGGAACAAGACCCAACAGAACACACTGCAGTACACACATAGCACACAATTCCCCCATGTCCATAAGGTTCCCTGTGATATATATGGCTGGACTTCCACCAGGAAGAACAGATGATAACAACCTATCTTGATGCAATGTGTAAGCACACAGGTTTCTTATTATTGCATTATTTTCCCTCCTCTCTTTCTGTCTTACACAGCTGTATGCGTGTGCATATGTTGTATGATCTACTATGGTAGTACCAAGCCAGTATTCAAGGAGTATGACATAAGGTGCTTGAACCAATTCCACTCTGCTGAAGAAGTAACCATAACCATTGATGAGAATAATAAACTAATTCAAAGCTTCTCAGATCTTTTAAAAAAATATTTTCTTCTGCTCTGGTTTCACACATTTCTTATCTTCCTGATTTAGCAGAGGATTTTAAAGAGATGTGTCAAAATATCATAAGATAGGCTATTTTCGTATCAGTCAAAGTGGAAACGAGAACTTTCAGTTGCTTATCTTAACATACTATAATTAACACTCACATGTTTGTGAAGTTCACTTCTCACTTATCTCACAAGCAGAACAACTGTGAAATAAATACTAATAAAATACTACTGAAACTAAAAATTGATTGAGAGTTTTTCCATAACTTGCTTCCCTATTAAAAACTGATTGGCTAAAGCCAAAGTTGTTCCTAGGAACAGGTCAGGTTTTGAAAATTTTTTGTGTCAAAAATGTTCAAAGTATTCTGCAGATGTCAACTCTTTTTTTTTTTTTTTTAATATCCACAAAAAGAAAATAACTCTTCAGTTACAATCTACTTACTTTAGATTGCTCGATTTTTAATTGCAAATGTGGTCAAAAATTAAACACTTCATTACTAGCTAAATGACAAGTTTCATTTTTTTTTTAATGTTTTACTAGAACATGACAACTGTTTCCTTCTTAGCTTTAACTGAAATTTTCCAATACTGGTAGAAGACTGTTGATACCATTGCTAAAGGTATCTTACTTAAGTAAAGAAAAAGAAATACACAATGAATTCAAAACCCAGTGAGCAAGGATGTATTCCAGAACAAAAATAAATTTGCATCTGCTGGATTAATTTTCACTAGGAAGTGATCTATCTTATTCACTTAATTTGTGTTGTAAATAGTTTAAACCATGAGATTTTGAGAACTAAGCAAAATTACACTCTAAAAAGTTTAAAATGAGGTGCCCAACATTTCTGAAAAGCAGGTTTTTAATTGCTAGTATACAAGGAACAGAATAATTTATAATTATTGCCCAAAAGCATGTGACACCGCTCTTGATTAATATGTTCTTTGTACTCTTAGAGGGGATATTCTGACTGAAGATGTTGATACAGTTAATCAGTAATTAGTTACTAATCCATGCTTTTATGATTCAACACTTGAATGAATCAACACTTAGGCAAGACCTATTACTCATTTTTTCTAATAGACATAGTGAATTAAGTGATCATGGTCACACATAGAATCAGCAATAAAAGTAGCCCATCTTGAACAAGCAGTGGGTCAAATAGGCTAAACAGTTGTACACTCCAGCAAAAGAAATCAATCACAACTGCTCAGAAGCTTTGAAACCATACACCCAGTCTTAGCTTAAACATAAATGCCGGTTCTCTGGGTATATTTCAAATCAATTTTTGTTCACTATTTCTCTCTACCAAAGAATTTCAGGGAAGGTCTGAATGATCTGACACAAGGCACAAATTTTATTGAAGGAAAAACAAGAAAATTTTCCTTTTTGGGTACTTTCCTATCTCTCTTTCCCATCCAGCTGACTGTGAACACAGCAGACATATTCTTGACTTTAAAGTAAATAGTTATTTATTATTTTCAGACATACTAATTTACAAGTAATCAATTGACTGACATCATCTATCTGGCCTTGTGCAAAGCATTTGACACTGTCTTGCACAACATCTCTGTGCTGAAATTGGAGAGACGTGGATCTGACATATGGACCAATCAGTGGATAAGAATTGGATGAATGGTCACACCAAAGAGTTATGGTAATGGCTCGATGTCCAAGTGGAGACCAGTCATGAGTGGCCTTTGTCAAGGGTCAGGATTGGGACCAGCACTGTTGAACATCTTTTTGTTGGTGACATGGACAGTGAGACTGAGTGCACTCTCAGCAGGTTTGCCAACACCAAGCTGTGTGGTGTGGTCGACACGCTGGAGGGAAGGGATGTGCCATCCAGAGGGACCTGGACAGGCTTGAGAGGTGGGACCATGCAAACCTCATGAAGTTCAGCAAGGCTGAGTGCAAGGTTCTGCACATGGGTCAGGGCAATACCAAGCACAGATACAGGCTGGGCAATGATGAGTGGATTGAGAGAGCCCTGAGGAGGACTTGGGGGTGTTGGTTGAGAGGAAGCACAACATGACCCAGTATTGTGCGCTCACAGGCCAGAAAGCCAACTGCATTCTGGGCTGCATCAAGGGAAGTGTGGCTAGCAGGTTGAGGGAGGTGATTCCACCGCTCTACTGCAGTGTCATGAGACCCCATCTGGAGTACTGTGTTCAGCTCTGAGGGAGAGAGGAGAGGAGAGGAGAGGAGAGGAGAGGAGAGGAGAGGAGAGGAGAGGAGAGGAGAGGAGAGGAGAGGAGAGGAGAGGAGAGGAGAGGAGAGGAGAGGAGAGGAGAGGAGAGGAGAGGAGAGGAGAGGAGAGGAGAGGAGAGGAGAGGAGAGGAGAGGAGAGGAGAGGAGAGATATAAGGAAGAAATTCTTTACTGTGAGAGTGGTGAGACACTGGAACAAGTTGCCCAGAGAAGTTGTGAACGACCCCTCCCTAGAAGTGTTCAAGGCCACGTTGGATGGGCCTTTGAGAAAGATGACCTAGTGGGAGGTGTCCCTGACCATGTCAGGGTGTTGGAACTACATGATCTTTAAGGTCCCTTCCAACCCAAACCATTCTATGACTCTATAATTTCATCTCCTGGTATTATACAGTCATTTCAGTGATACTTTTTATTGTCCCTTTTGTAGATGAAATTCAGTCACAGAATCACGAATCATCTAGGTTGGAAAAGACCTTGAAGATCATTTAGTCCAACCATTAACTTAACATTGACAGTTCCCAATTACACCATATCCCTCAGCACTAAGTCAACTCTACTCTTAATCATCTCCAGGGATGGGGACTCCACCACCTCCCTGGGCAGCCGATTCCAATGCCTAACAACCCGTTCTGTGAAGAAATGCTTCCTAATATCCCATCTAAACCTTCCCTGGAGCAACTAGAGGCCATTACCTCTTGTCCTATCGCTTACTACTTGGTTAAAGAGACTCATCCCCATCCCTCTGCAACCTCCTTTCAGGTAGTTGTAGAGGGCGATGAGGTCTCCCCTCAGCCTCCTCTTCTCCAGACTAAACACCCCCAGTTCCCTCAGCTGCTCCCCGTACGACCTGTGCTCCAGACCCTGCACCAGCTGCGTTGCCCTTCTCTGGACACGCTCGAGTCATTCAATGTCCTTTTTGTAGTGAGGGGCCCAAAACTGAACACAGGCATCGAGGTGCGGCCTCACCAGCGCGGAGTACAGGGCCAAGATCCCTTCCCTGTCCCTGCTGGCCACGCTACTGCTGACACAAGCCAGGATGCTGTTGGCCTTCTTGGCCACCTGGGCACACTGCTGGCTCCTGTTCAGTCGGCTGTCAATCTGCACCCCCAGGTCCCTCTCTGACTGGCAGCTCTCCAGCCACTCCTCCCCAAGCCTGTAGCGCTGCTGGGGGTTGTTGTGGCCCAAGGGCAGCCCCCGGCATTTGGCCTTATTGAAACTCCTCCAGTTGGCCTCAGCCCATGGCTCCAGCCTGTCCAGGTCTCTCTGCAGAGCCTCCCTACCCTCGAGCAGATCAACACTCCCACCCAACTTGGTGTCATCTGCAAACTGACTGAGGGTGCACTCAATCCCCTCATCTAGATCATCAATAAAGATGTTAAACAGTCTGCATACTTCATGCTTGCTTTCAAAAATATTTGGTTTGTGTTAGTCTTGAGCTAACTGAAAGATTACTTCTTGCTGCAAATTATATAGCATCTTTTCAGAAATACCTCTGTCTACCACAGAGAAAAAATCTTCCTGGGCTACAAGAATCACCAGTCTATTTAGGACACAACATTTAATGTCATATTAGCTGCACTGTGTAGTTTACTACATCACCTTACAGAAGCATCATGCTATCTGATTTAGATTGTGACAAATATCTTCAGTGTATCTGAATATCAGTTAAAATACCTCACAGTTTTTTCACAGACTACGTCCTTTGGAAACACATACTCTGTTGCATCATTTCAGAAATATAAGACAGTACTAAAACACAAATTTTCTTCCATTAATGTAGCTAATACTGCAACTGTATGAAATCACACTTAGAATCAGTTTTGGGACAAAGAACTTAGGCAGCTAACTGAATTCCTGGCTAAAGAGGTAAGACTTGTAGCCTAAGTTTAAAAGTATTAAAAGAAAATAGAAGTCTGCAATATAGCCTTTGGTACGTATCCCATCTTAATTTTAATGATTATTGTACTTATGACTAGCATGTCACTGGCAAACAGAGAAATGATTGTTTCTTCATTACAGCACGTGCATATTACATATTTTTTGTTAGATCCTGTTATAAAAAGGCTTGCATTGAATTCACTTGAAATATCTCACCTTTATTTGAATTGACTATATATATATATATATTAGGAATACTGGTTATATAGTAGCTTGTCAGCGTTTTGTAATTCCAAAAGACAGGGTGCAAATCTTTTAAGAAAGAATAAGCATGTTCTTTCCCAGGATTTTTTTAAAATTCTCCATACTCTATGCAGTACAGTCCATTGTAACAACCACAAATTACTTCTCTGCAACATTTTTAATGAGACATAATGATAAACTCTATTTCTGGCATAGCAGTGGAAAAAGAGAAATTTGTCAAAGCAAGAAAACTGCAACCTCCTTTTCTCCACAGGCAGACTTTAAAAGAGCAGTCCTAAGGCTTTGTCGATAATGCAGAGTCTAAAAAAAAAAAAAAGTTCTAGATGCTGATACACAGTACTGCCCAAAAAGGTAGTCCAAAACTCATATATGTACCCTGATACTCCAGAGGCATATTTGGTTGTTGTTTCAATGATGGTATTAAACAGGAGTAAAGAAAACTTCATTCTAGCCCTGGATGGGATCTAAAACACTTAGCAATCCACAGGGCTGTATGAACTTGTATTTAGCAATGTTTTCAATAGCACATTCTGAAAATAAGAGCAGTATATTTTAAGGGGGAGTGGGGAATACATCTTAAATTTTTTCATCAAATTCACAGAAAGCTAACAGGAAGATATTTACTTTGGTTGATGCTTCAACTTAGTCCAAAGCATTTCCTTATTGTCTTTCACTCCGTTTCCCCACATTAACATTCGGAATGCCACCAGCCTATTAATAGATTGTGCAAGCATGCACTGCAGACATATTCACCAGCACAGTTGCACATATGGCTGTCACTCCATGTTCTGCACTGAAGGATGGATCCTTGAGGAAAACATTTCTGCCCTCATACTTCCACTAGCCAATTTGACATCTTCCCCTGATCAGAGACCCTTGCTGGCACCTCCAGGGGCATGCTTGGGCCTATGCGCATGCTGGCTCCATGAATATTTAACAGAGAAATTGAGAAGAGACTCGCTAGTGATCCATCTGTTAAGCTGCTGGAGCTATACCAGGGACCCATGAATTGGCTGCAGACCTCTTCTATAATAATGCCAAGGTTCAACAGAGAATTTAAGGCATTCAGTTGATCCACTGCCCGAAGCTGACTACTGGCAAGAAGGGTGGCCACAGTGCATAGCTGGTGACAGCAGATTTACCGCTGAATAAAGCCAAAGCTATCTCTGAAATAATCAACTGTGACTAATAATAAATAGTAACCTTACGCTATCATTTTTTTTAAGATAAATTTAGGATGTTTCTGCCCTATTTAAAGTAGCTAAGGTATGCTTCTTCCCACTCAATTTTAGCCAACCCTGGTATTATACTAGCATGCCAAAAAATATCCCTTGAACTTCTTGGCTTCTAGAAGTCACTTCCCTACCCAATACTGCATAATAATAACTGTATTTTGGGAAGAGAGTATAGGATAAGAGGGAGAATAGCATGACAGATCAGTCCATTATGTCATCTCCTGCTACCTATTGAAAGGTGTTTTTTTCTTGGAGAACATCTAATAAAACACTGATGCCTCATAAAAAAGTTGAATCAGTCTGCTGCAGGGTATATCACTCGTGCGTTAACATGGAATCTGTGGGACAACAGATAAGCTTTCTCTCTCCCTTTCATGAATTTTGGATTTTGGTTTTGTCCTTTAAAATTGAAATTATCCTGTGCTTTAAAAGTCAAGTAAGTTACATTATTATTTTTCAAACAACTTCAACTATTTCAAAAGAAAGGTTAGAAGAGAACAGTTGGTCATTTTTCTCAGCATGAAGCAACAGTTTTGATTTTAGGTTGGATATGCCTACATTTTCCTTTTTCTTCTTGTCTCCTCCTCCCAACTCACTATCTCCATGGGAGTCATTTAAGGCTGGAAAAATCCTCTAAAGGTTTGATCCTTTAGAAATTTTTTAGCTTGTTTAAATAAAATTCTTAACAAATGAATTTAGTTGATACCGTATGAACTGGATGTCAGCAAATACAGGGAGAAGCTGTGTTCAACATAACGGCCTCTACTCATTCTTAAACTCTGCAAGACCAAAATATAACCCTGTCTACTAGGTTACAGTGCTGAAAAGGATTTCAATTTCTCCACACTGAATGCAATTGGCAGCATCATGAGAGCTAACTCAGTAGTTAAAACCATGTCTAAACACAGTAAAATGCCCAACTGCAGTAAAGCCCATAAGTACCATTAAAAAGACAGAGTAGTTAGTAAAACTAAGGCTGTGGTTTGATGGCACCATAAATCTGTCTTGATGTCTCCAACTTAATGGTCTAGCAATGTGAAGCACAGGCCTGCTCTGGCTGAAACTCACAATCTTTCATAAAATTTACCCTTTTGTTTTTCTGACAGGTTGCTTCCATATAGGTATGTTTGTTCATTAATATCTGGTTCACGCAAGAGTTTCTCTGGCCTTCCCCATTTGATCGAGCCTTGCCATTCCTGTTCTGTATCTTCAGAGGACTCTAGATGTCACCAGCCTTCTCTAAACATGATCTCAGAGCTTCTATTTTGGCTATATTTCCATTTTTGTTTCTTATTGTGGTTGAACCTTTCCTGATCACGGACTCCTGCACCAGCTCTAAGTAGTTAGACCTTTGGCACCCAGCAGCTGGCACAAACAAAGCCTGAGTTTGTCCATTTCATGGCTGTGCTTTTGTCAGTTTGGTGGCCTTGCTCTTCCTGAAGTTCTGTCTTTTGGGATCCGAACAGGAACTGTTGACCCTACCAGAAGTCTGGCAGTACACATTAGGAAATGGTCTATGATGTGCCATTCCCTTCTGCACAGATGCTTCAGTGTAGACTCCAAAGTGATCTGGAACAAGACAGGCCAAGACTGGGCTCCACAAGAGACTACAAACAAAGCCAGAGAATAGACAATCTGGTGCTGCACGGTTAACATACCTTTAGTAGGAAGCACTCCAGAGCACCTGAGGATGCCCTTTAAGAGACATACCAAAAAACTATGAGAGGGTTATCAAAGAATGGATTTTGCCATTACTTATTACCAGAATCAAATAATTGATCAGCCTGTCACAAGCTAGAAAACAAAGATTTCTTTATGGTCATTTGTAGGGGAAGCCTTAATGTCATTTTCTGGGGATGTGGTTAGGCCCTGGATGCTTGGCCAAAAGACTGCCTTGTCTGTGCTGACAGTCACCCACCTGCACCAGTCCCATTCTACTTGTCTAAGCCTACCTCACACAAAGGGTTTTCAACAAAAGTGTCCTACGCTTTGGGTCTGGGAGCCACCCTAACTGGAGACATATCCACTCCATACACAATCTCCACACCAGATTAGGCTGCAAAGACAATAATTTTTTAGAAATCTCTGAGGTCATCTACACATGTACAAGAAATCCCCAGTGACAGCTCATTATAGTCAGGAATGTATTTGGTGAAGTAAAGCCAGCCTGTATTCACATTTCCCCTCCTGAATAATTACCAATCATATGTTACATCTCAGAAATGTGGTATAAGACTGAACTGTAGTTCAAAACACTGATACAGCATCCACCAGATGGTCCTCAATATATAAAGTCTCTTTCTTGATCCTGTGTGGGTTGCTTTTCCTGACCAAGAATTCAGCATTCGCCTCAGTCACCACACACGGTAGCAGTAGCATGTTGTATCTGGCATTGATCATGGAGAAAATAGGTTTCATCATTATGTGTCATCACAGCCATTTTACAGACAGTAGCACAGGCCATGGCAGAGAGCATCACTGACACTTTCAGATATTTTACACTCATCAGCTTCAGCTGGATTGATACTTTTTTCTCACTTCAGCTGGATTTGGCATAGTAAAAGTAACTCATGCCAGGGCAGATGCCTAAAATGCACAGGGTGTATTAGATTTTGGAAGCATTAATCTCTTCATTGACTGCAGGATATCAGATTATATGCCTAGGTTTTAGGTGGTCAAAACAACATGAGTACCACCTATTGCATAGGTTCGGGGTGTATTAAAGCCTCTAAACAAGACTGTGGGAGCAGAGAGAACTAGCAAATCCAGACAAGAAGAAAAACCAGTATGTCTCTTCTGGTGCAACTCAATGCTAATGGAGCTCCAGCCTTTTTTCACCACTGCCTGCCTGACAATTGGCTAGATGGTGTTCTGCTGATCCAAGTGACCCTCTGGATCCAGGTGCTGGCATATGTGACTAGCCTAGGATTTCCAGCCCAGAACACAGTGGAGCTGCTACACATGAGTTCGCTTTGAGAAAATTCAACCTGGGGCCCACAGTGTGCTACCACTGGTCTTTAATAACTGTCCCCTTCTCAAGACTCTCTAAGACCACCTGTAGTCCTTCCAACCACTTCCAGGATAGTCCCCTTAACACCCAAAGCAGTAACCACAGAAATTTTATCTTCAGAGCACTCCTACAAGACTATGAGAAAATATTAGTCAATTACAGACATATCCCCAGGATTTTGGAAGCGGGTTTTAGGAGATTATTACCATGAGCAACTCACTTTCTGAGCAATTTATGAAGGAAGAGACAACCACAGTAAATCTCTAATATTACCTGATGGTCAAAACCTGCAATGAGGTTTGTCCCAACACCCTGTTGACCAAAGCTAATTACCAGTCAGGCTCTGTAGACCCTTGGAAGTTTCTCCATCTGAGGACCCAATTAGACAAGCAGGATTTGCAAGTCACATAAGACATTTAATGATGGGCGGCATCTGAAGTCAAGGCTGGAGTTAATACTGACAGCACAGAGCTATTCCAGTCACCATTACATAAGGCTGTATAGCTTTGATCCCATGACAAAAGTCAGTGCTTGTCTGAATTAGAGGACAATTAGTTTTAGAAAAGAAAAAAAAAAACAAACAACCAAACCAAAATAATTCTTGGGAAGTGATATTACTGTTTATATCCTTAGTTGAAAAGGAAGAGTTTATGCATCCACATACAAAATGTTTAACATTTCTCCTGAAAATTAAAACAAGCAGTATAGTTTTGACCTGTACTGTAGAGCAATGTGGTGGAATCTGATCACTGTAGTCTAAATATACCCCACAAGCAGACATTCCTGTGGGAGGGCTGCATGCAACAGCAGCAATGATAAACAGGGTGATGCACAACACATAACTTTTTGCTTCTTTAAAAACTTGTTCTTTCATAATGAAACTTGAAGTCTGTGCATCCCTAATTCTCTCTTTTAATAATTCCAGTCCCTTCCATTTCCCCAAAACATCATCTCTCACATGCTGCTCTCATTTCTCCTGCTGCATTATGCAGCTTGTCTGGCTCAGATATATGCTGCACTGATCAGCTAGTCAGTACAGACACATTGACTGGCCACTTAGATGTCCCCTCTCAGAATGGCTAATGAACTGAATTCTAGCAGGGTTTCTCCCCAGAAGAACATTCATTATGGTTTCTACCTAGCCGTTGTGTGCCATCTATTCTGGTTGAATTTTTTTCATCCTTCTGCTACCAACATCTCACAAGTTGATGAACGGGTTTCACACCTACTGGGCGTGAAAGGTGTGAGCTGTTGGGAGGAAGCTAAAGGAAAAGTGACAGACAGAACAGACAACATGATTTTATAAGCTAATTTCCTCAGGAAGCTGTGCTAAATATGTAAGCCAGTACAAGATCATGTTTGTTCTGCCTGATGACAATCCTTTTCTAAGAACGTGGGCAACTGAGAAAGCAGATTTCTCTATTACACTTTAAAGACATTCTTCAGAAGTTAATGTGGGTGTACACCTATACTGCCAGATGAAACAGGACCACTCACTGAGTCTAAATGGCTTGATTTGACTGCATCCGCACTGCACAGCAATTGGCCCCATGTCTTTCCTGGTTTGGATATATACTAACTTCTGCTAACCTCAAATTCCAACAGAAATGGCTATTGTCAGACAACCTGTCTAAGGCATCAGCTGTGACCATGTAAACAAAGACTTTTGATAAAGTACTGCTGACAGTTTCTTCTCTCACTAAAATCAGGATTCCCAGTGGACAGGTCAAGGTCTCTTTTGCGTATGGTCTATAAGACAAAGACACAGAGTGATGACAAATGTGTTGATCCAGTGAAGGAAAACTCTTAAGTAGGGACTTTCTTTTTTGGCACAGTATGCAGGAATAAGCACCTCACAAAGCTCCACTGGAAAGACTTTCACCACCCTCCCCATCACCACCTCCCCACACAGATACACACACAGAACACCTTCCCTCAAAACTCAGCCTGTCGAAGTTACAGGGGATATTTCAGAGCTCTCCAGCAGAAGCAGCCCTCAGGGAACAGAGCTCTGTTTTGTAAGATTGAACTGTTTTCTTTAGCCCCTGTCAGGCTTTCTTTGAACAGCTGGTGATATCCAGCCCATCCTTTGCTTGCCCCATCCCCACAGGCAAATCAGATATGTGCTTATTTCCCTAAGCTTCTTGCTTGTAGTAAACCTATCTCAAACATGTGATCCTATCACAATACTGTGACATATATGTTAGTACAAATTTATAATGGAGTTAAATTGATTCTCCATTTCCCCCAGCATCTCCAATGGTACTTGAAGTCATATATAAGTTTCTGTTTAAAACTGTTTTTAGAAGGAAATGCTGCAATGAAAGACAAAAAATTCTGATCTTTGTGCTTGCTGCTTATTTCCTCTTCCAAAACTTTATGAAGCAACACTAAAGTGACAACAAGGAAAATATTTATTCCTCTTGCCGCATTGGGTGGGGGGAAGAGGTGTAGGGCACAGGGAGGAAGACTCAACTGTAAGGAACAGAGGGAGCTTTGTAAGGCAAAACCGTAAACCAGGTAAAGACATGAGACAATATTGCAGAAATTTATCAACCATGTTTGTTTGACAAATGTTTTCTATGTCAAGTAATGAATTTGATGAACAGCCTAAAAAGCTGATTGAGTACCATAATAACTGATTTGTCAAACACATTATTTGATGAAAGATGACAATTTATTGACTAATGGTTGGCTTTTGTTAATCAGATCTCGAAGGCCTCAGTCAAGAAAAACTCCCCTGAGGCCAAATTCTGAAATCTTTAATTTGAACCAGGGGTTGCTCCACACCAGAGTACACAGCTATTCACTGTAATCAAGATGGTGCTATTCACCTAGTGGGAAATGCTCAGGAGATGAATCTATGCACCTGAGATACTGATTTTTTGGCCTGAAGAATGCATTTCAGTGGCCATTATAAATATTCGTATTCTTTCTCTCAAATATCTCCAACATTCTCTCTCTATCCAACTGCAGATGTTTGTGCAAAACATAGCTATTAAACTGCATGAAAGTACCAATCTTGAGAAGAGTCACTGTCATCAAACATTTAGTCTTAAAAATATAGATTCCACTGGCACACAGGAACAGTTCTGAAAAAGGACACAGGAGAAGAGTAGAGTCACCCAGAAATATAACAGCTGTAGCTATAGCTATCATCAAAATTTATCATTTTATATATACATTTAATCAACAGCATACTGCATTTATCACTAAAAGAGACCAGGCTTTTAATATTCCTGGCATTACCACGGACGTTTCCAGACAATCCCATATTAGTTTTGGTCAGCTTTCCATAGTGGCCATGTAGACTTTGCAGCATCAAAGAGAAATATTTCCTTCCTGATGTTGATCTTCCTTTGACATGTTCAAGGAAAAGGGTATGAAGAGAATTCATGCCCATATGAGTGCAGGAAGGTGGAAACTGGATGCTGGGAACAGAAATGCCAATGCAAGTTCTATAAACTTGTAGAGTAGAAGATATTTCATTATTTATTTTGGCTTGTATTTTGCCACTACACCACACCATCACTCCACTCCCTTCTTTATCACCATTTTAATGAACAGTGCTAACTTTGGGCAGCCCTAAAGAAAATGTGCTGTATAAAAGCAGTAGATGTTATCATGTGAAAATAAAACCAAATCAGAAATTATTCCAAAAGCTGCCACTGCCTAATGATCAGAAGAAATCTTGCATTGCTGTTTAAACCAGAAATTATACACTGTTTTACTGACTTACCTATACCTAAACAGAATCATATACTCTGAATGTATTTGCATATAGAGCTGAACTCTTCTTCACTCAAATTACTGCAGAGAAACAAGATTTATATTATTTGATTGCAATATGTACACTAGCACTTCAGATTACTTGCTTCTGTCAGGACTACACTTCTGTGCATGAATGACTCAGTTTAGCTTTACTGTATACTATTACTACAGAGTGATATACTGTTGCTTAGAGAGGCATGCAGGGAGAATAGGCATCCTATGCAACTTGACATTCACTAGAGATTATACTTGAGTTATTTCTTATGTCTGACTGCCTTTTCTGCCTGCCTAAACTTTATAACCATTTCAGGAGGTCAGCTAGAGAAGCCACAGAGTCAGAAGAGAGTTACTGATGTTAATTGCATTGGGGAAGAGCATTCTACACAACACAACTCTGCTATAAAAGACAACATCAGATAAAAGAGAAGCAAAAGAAGTTGGAGATATTTTGATGATTTGATGGAATCTGGAAGCTGGTCCTCCTAAGTCAAATAGTGTGCCTAAATTGAGCAGAATGAATGTGAATTCTACATAGGCTATATTGTTGAATGCAGGGCCAAGTGAGATTTAGGCTAGGATATCCTCTTTTCTCACAATTACTGTCCTTTCCTTATTCTTTTCTTCTTTCTCCACTTCTGTCTTTAAATTCTCTATGGCTTTGTGGGAGCAAACAATAACATCTGTAATCTGGGAAGAACCTGGGGCCACTCACATGATGCATGCTCACAGGGATGGATCATCCCTGGCTCAACCAGCCTACAGCTCTCCACAATGAACCATACGCAGCAATGGCACTGAAGGGGCTGTCTCCCATCCAGGCCTGTATCTGAACACCTGCCTAACCCCTGTCTTCCTGAACCTCTGGCTCCACACTGCCTTCCTGTTGTCACAGGATGGGCCACAGGCAGCAGAGGCTCCACAAAATACCATTTGCAAGCAGGGAAGAAAGCAGAGCTGGCAGTCTGCGAGTATCTGCGCTTGTGTGCTGACTGGTGTCTGTACTACCTGAGATAAACTGAGATTAACACCAGGAACTGCAAGAAACTTCTGGCTCTCATTTCTCCTATTAGTCTTCCCACTCAGAAGGGTACCTAATGCATAACCTACACTGTGATTGATGTAATTTTTATATTAAAAGAGATACCGTTGAGTTGAAAATAAGTTATAAGCCAGATTCACTGTAGGTCATTATGTAGTAAAATGAATATGTAAGGAAGACAGATTGTGTCTAGGTATCAATACAGATATAGGGTTTTTTTAAAATGAATAACAGAAATCACCTTCATGCTCAACTTCACCCACTTGCACAAATGTCCAAACAAAGGTGCCTACAATACAGTAAGGGAGACTGCCAGAACTTTTCTGATAGCTAAAAATGTCCAATATATGCCCTGCTCTGGGGTTTCTGTGTAAATGCTGTACCATTCAGACCATGCACTGAATTTCACTATTTATGTATTTGTGTTGTTTTCTTATTTTCCTTGAGCTTGAATTAACCCTTTACCAGAAAAACTATGACATACTTTGACAGTTAAAGCAGAGCAGATGAAACGAAGAGAAAAAATATTAATATCGGGAAATAAGACCAAGTTAAAAGCACAGATTTTCAAGTCTGCAGTCGTGACCAAAATTTTTACTGGATATGAAGACATGCTATTAATATTATTCCTCATGACACTACAAAAGGAATCTTGCAGTAGGACAATTCAGGTAACAAAGCTAACTTCAGCACTCTTCAGGAAGAAGTAAGACTGTGAAAACACAACTGCAGTGTAGAATGTTTATAAGCATTAAAATTTTTCCAGGTTTCAGAATGATTCAAAGGGAAAAAAGTAAAAAAGTCCACAAAACTGTACACTTTAGAAATTTTGAATATTATAAAATTTAAAAGTATCTGGGTTTTAATGCTAAATATAGCCTAAAATGTTCATGAGAAGCTATTGGAAATACCGATGTTTTTCCGTTTCAATAAATTCTTGTGTAACATAATTTAATCATAAAGGAGAGATAAAAATTATTATGTGGGTTGTCTGGTTTACCAATACTTTGGAAACCAAAATATTGTAACTAGCACATCTTACATTAGAATGCTAATTAAAAGTATCATAAGCATGTGTTGCCAAGAAAACTTTGAAAGAAAATTTGTGCTCTTTTCCATGGGTTCATGGGAACAACTTTGACATTTTTAAAGATTTTGCTGAATTATTTTGTTGTTCTGTTAATAACACCACAATTATGGGGAAAAAAGTATTAAGAATGAACAATTCACGGGACCCGTTGGCTGTAATGAATTATCACATTCTAAGTATTTTTTGCTGTGCAGCATAACAGCCTGCAGTCTGAGTGGGTTTAGATAAGTACTTGGATACTATATAAGGTGTCTTAATGGATGCATTATTTTATTACCTTGTATTGAAGCTTTACCACACACTGGACTGTCTTGAAAAGCACCTGGTCATTGCTCAGGAAACCTCAGAGGAGTCAACAGAACTTTTATACTTCTTAACATGCACCCTCTGTGCAGCTTATCCAGTGCATGCTAAGAAACAGGCCATGATTACCTCAGGTATTCCACAGTGATGGTCTGATCCATCTGGACGATAAGACACTGGCTGGCAAACGGTGACACTGCTTCATTGCAACACCCATTACCTTGGGCCCAAAGAAAAATGTCCATCCTCTCATGTATGCAGAACAACAACATCTCACTTCTCATAATTTAAGGACAGCCTCAGTGCTGGGTTTGTTGTTTTGTACAATCAAGGAGGAAGTAGCTCCTGACCATTTGCCCTTTCACACTGGCAAGCCCTCCCTGGTCTGTCTGCTCTTTGCAAGTTTGCACTCACTGATCCTGGACCAGCCCTCCACTGAACATGGTTTTCAGAGCACTGTGTGCTTTGGGTGACATTTTCAGAAGAACAAGAGAAGCTTTTGTGTTCGGCTGTGTACATATCTGGAGGTCAACACCAAACACAGCAAAGCAGTATGCCTCCCTGAATAGATAAGCCCCAAGACCTGTTATCAAATAAAGAGATCTTGACTCTAAAGTGCCTAAGTCACTTTTGAAAAAATATGATCAGGTGCTTTTGTAAAATGTAACTTGTTTGACCACTTGGCTCCTGAAAGAGGTCAGCTGCCTCATATACAAAAAAACTTTAACAGGCTGAGTAGCACATGGAAAGTGCACATTTAGCCGGCTGCCTTCTTTCTTCTGTACAACAAATTCCTACAGGAGAGAGGAAGGATTAGAATCTGCATCTCACTTCATTTACCCTCAGACACAGACATACAAGGCGATATTTTGAGAAGCAACATGAAAAAATCCATCAGAAAAGATAAAAGACTATCGTTTCAAAAACTGGCTGTTTCCTCAGAGAGAGGGGCTTTGTGATGGAACCTCTGTTGTTGAGGAGAAAGCACGCACGTATATGTAAACATATCCCACATAGTCTGCGACACACTGCTTCCCTTCTAAACATAGAGCGTGTTATCAGCACCGCTGTACATATCAGCAGCTGAGTGGCTGCTCAACACCATGTTTATCTAATAAACCATAATAGACAGAGCAACCGAGCACAATAGACAGTGAGATGTGTAAGTATATTCTGAGCTAGTACAAGTCCTTTTTTCTCTTCTCCAAATGGGGAAAGGAGGGGGTGAGGGCATTACACAAGACAGATCACACGGCTGTCCAGCAGCCGCTGAACCATAGCATAGAGGCCTTGTTTAGATAAATAATGACTCCTTTACTTTATTCTTAGAAGTGGAAGTCTCTAGAGTCAAAACATAATGTCCCACAACTGCTTCTGGCATCTGTTTTTCAGGGAGAGGATTGGGCCATTTATAAGGAGATCCATTTTCACAAAGGTCTGCTCTGTTGCAGAGAGAATTCATCTATTCCCATCAATAGATCCCATCCACTTGCAAAGGGCAACAAGGCAATGAGCTAAGAGTTTCAACACAGTGTTTTGGAAATGAACTAGGCAATCAAATCATGTGTCTTCCTTGGGCCTCTTCTGAGCATCCTACAAAGTGTCCCAGGAAGAGTACTAAGCAAAACTACCATCAGCTGAAAAAAATTTCTCCCTTCTCCATTGTTTTTTTTTAACTTTACAACTGAGAACTGTTTTAGAGATTAACCTCATAGTTTGCTGAGTTCTGGAAATTAGAATAATGAAGCTGACATACTTCCCATACACAGGCAAAGTCTTAAGATTTACATAAACTAAGTATCTGAAGGCATCTAATTCACAGAATACTTCACTAGTCATAAGACAACCACAGCACTCTGAGAGGAGATACTTTCTCTCATTTCAGGAAGTGAATACAAGGAAAGAGCAAAGTAAATAACAATGGCTTACCTGTGAATCCTATCTCAGTTTCTACAGAGAAACTGCCTTGGAGAAACACCTGTACTGTGGATAGTTTATTCATCAGATTATTCCTTTTTCCCTAGTTGTGACTTATTATCAAATGGCTAATAAACTCTATTAATTTATTATATGACATTCATTGTTGATCAAAAAGCGCCTTAGTCTGTGATTAGTTCATGACCTGAACATGACAGGTTTTACAAGTCATTTCAGAGAGCATTGAAGTGTTGAGTCCATCCCGGAAACTCCTAACTTGAGCTTCACAACCAAGTGAAGCTCACTTCATTGTTTGACAAATACAAGGTCTCTCCACTGGCAAGGAAGGTATGGGTCCTACTCAAATGTACCTGCAGCAGATGTCAGGCAGGAAGAGGGAGTTAGCAGGGATGGAGAGACTGGGAGAGGCTCCTTATGAGGTTACAGCCAAGTGACAATTTGCTGTCTGGAGGAGTCTTTTGGGAGGAGGAGATAAAGCCCAGGGAGTATGACTGAAAGCCTGGATATGTAGGGATATGTCCAAACTAAGAGATGAAGGTCAGATAGGATGACCTATTCCGAGTGCTTGGCTTTATTGCACTTCTGGGAACTTTATTACTGCAAAAAGGATGAAGGCAAAGAGTGCTTTAATTGACGGGCTAACACTGAAGGGCTGCAATATTCAGGGGAGAGTTCTGCCTGGGCAGGAGAGAGACTGAATCTTTAAACTGACTGCATGGGTGCTTCTGAATTTTTTGCCTTGTTTGTCATCTTTATAATGCTGTAAATTTTAGAATGAACTTTAAAGGGTAACCAGTAGGCATTACTTGATATACCTACTTCATGGATAGTTTAACTAAGGCTTGGGAAAGCAAAGGGGTTTACTCCTTTTGAGAGGAAAAAATGACAAGAGCATAACAAAGTGAAGGGCATTTGGGAATGCTATTTCAAGTATTCTAGAAGCAAAACCACATAGTGACACCAAGCCATTCAGGAAGCTATAATTATCTACCCTGTTTTGGAGAATACTTGTGACAAACTAGTCAGTGTTGCAAGTGGTGGCCTCAGATAAGAAAAGGAGTCTGTAAAATTCAAGCTTCAGCAGAAAACTAAGGATGAGTCACAACCAGGGTTAAAACTGAAACAAAAGCCCTCATATCATTAAGATCCTTCATTAAGATAAACACCAAGATAGATATAGATATATATATACACACACACACACACACACACAAAAAAAAAATCCCTATTGCCTCCTACCAGTCTTTTCCTGATGATTTTATATACCCACCCTCTGGGGATACAGCTGACTGCTAGCAATTACCCTTGATACACCAGCAGGTATTTCCTGAGGGGAAATGACAACCCTAATAGCTACTGGCTGGTAAGCCTCCAGCTGACTGAGCCAGTTTTAACTCCTGACAAACTGGGTCCTGTCCATTCACCTTGTCACAAGTACCTTAATGCCTTCTTTGGAGAGGACTCAATGTTTCTAAAAAAATTTTAGAGGAGTTATATGTGCACAAAAACTTTTCATCTCTCATTTTTATCTGCTTCTGGTTGCCAGGCTGTAGAGCAGAAATCTGGAATGGGTCACAGCATGGCTTGAGCTCCCCATAAAGTCTCCACTATTGAGCAAAGATGAAGGTGTGAAGGTCTCTGAGGATGTGGCATCATAACTGGTGAAGGCAAAGACGTTCCACCAGAGTAACAGAATCCCAGGGCTGCGTTTTCAAAGACAGGTAGGACTCTGCCTGTGCCACCCTCAGGTACATGTAGCTTCCCTGCTGCTAGCTTTGCCACGTCCTTGTGGCACAGCCTCCTCAGCACATGCCGTAGACCTCAGCACCCTGCCATGCCCCAGAGACAGCAGGTAAGCTAAGACTGGCCATCCTGTGTAACTTCTCCCCCTAGACCCGGTAACAAGGGACTGGTCCCATCCAAGTTCATCCAAGTTCAGCCCCTCACCCAGGAATTTAAATGACACTATTGGTGCTCAGTGAGCAAATTATTCCCACTTGCAAATTTGAATCAATGACAAGAACAATATTTTTATTAAAGTGAGAAGGGAAAATTCCTAACTAGGTAAAACAACTGGCTAATATGCACTACCTAAGCCATAAAGGACAAGTCTCTCACAGCTGCCTTTGGCAAAGCTATTCCAGCCAGTTGCTTCCTCCTTCCTATGGTAACTTCTCCTTCCCATTTTGAGACTGTCATGTTTTCCCACATAAAAAGGTCAGTTCAAGATACTTATACTCTTCTGTCTTTCTTTCCCACGGGCCTCTCTGTCAGTTAACTGCTGTAGTTTCACCTCTTAATAAAAATACACGTAGTACTAAGAGAACTATCAGTCTTCTTGCATACGTGAGACTCTTAAACATGTTTTCCTATTTCACAACTTATCAAGAACCACTTTAATAGTGTTTTCACCTCTAACTTTCACATACTTATGCAAGAAGTCATTGCCTTACTTAGGCATCATTAACGTGGATTATTGGGAATATTAAACTATAGCTGCCTAATACATACTTTCTGACACTATTCCTAAAAAAAACCCCTCTTTTCCAATTCATGACATACCTTTCCTTTTCTCAGAAGTGGCTCTCAGGCACAACAAATGACATCTATAAAGCAGCCATTTCTCAGGCCAGTCCATTGGATCTTATCCATTCTCTTTGGCAGATGCTGACAGGAAGACCCTCTTCTGGGGATGGATTTTTGGTGGGAGGAAGCGTTACTGAAGTGCATTGCTTTAAGTTTAGACTTTTGCTTCCAATTTTTCACTGAGATTGTCTGTGAAACTGTTGGGTATAAGATACCCCTCAGCTACTAAGCTATGGATAAATCCCACTGAGTTCAATAAGACTTATGCTTCTCAGCCACTTTGGCATCTCTGGAAATTCCACTGCTAAACCTCTCAAGGTGAAGATGAATCTAAAGAGGAACCTCTCATCAGCTCAGTTCCTGGATGACTTTAGCACTGGTCTGTATCAGCTTTGAGATTTAGAAAAATTAAATCCAACTAATGAAGATTTTGCAAAAAAAAACCCAAACTCTTCCATTTTGTTCTCCATTGATGAGATACACAAAACCATGTCTCCTACTTAAATATTTTCCCTCCTAATAATATACATACATGCATATATACTCATATATATCTTGCATACATACATTCATATATAATATGTGTTTATACAGAAAGTATGAATAAAACAAACCAAATTCATATCACCTAAAAATTTTGAAAATTAAAATCCAGATAAGTATTGTATGCAAACCTAAGGCATTGTATATATGGATTTTGGCATCCGTTATTAGTTAGCAATAGTAGAATAAATTATTTAACAATAACCAGGAATTAACAACATCTTGTTGGCTTTTGCTTTTTATTGTAAATCAACTTTAGTCTGCTGCTAGCTGGCTTTGTTTACTTAGAAATGTTTCTGAATGCTTTGTTGGAGACAAGTGTTCTAATGTTATTGCCAAATTTTTGCCAGATTGAAAATATGCATAGATTATTTTCCTTTTAAGACTGCACAAGAACAGTATGTTTCAGGCCTCAGCTTGCAACTCCTGCAAGTTCTCACTGATTACTTTTTTAAAAGACTGTAGTGCCTACATGGCCAAAGCACAGATCTTGACCCTGCTGTGCAAAATTTCTCTAGTTTGCATAACTTCCTCAATATGTGGTTCTGAATAAACTGTACTATATCACTGCTTCCAACACACAGTTTAGAATTGCAGCTCTAATAAAGACATAGGCACATACCAGAGTTTCCAAATATTTGCTCAAAAAGGAGCCAGAGAAGCAAAGCCTACAGCTAGAAAGTGCAATGCATTATACAATTATGCATCCTTTTTTGGGAAAAGACTACCAGCTACTAAAAAAAAACAGTCTTCAATGGACTGCATGACTTGAATGCACTATAGGCTTTCTACATGACTCAAACTGTCAGTGTTTCTGTCAGTGTTAGAAGTACAGTCCAGCTCTCAGAATCTCACAAGCCAGAGCACAGAGGTGACCCGAGGGAGTGCATGACAGAAAAGGAAACCAGAGAAGTGGCTGAGGCCAGAAGGCAAAGCTGTGGCAAATTCTTGGTTTGCTTATTTTTTAAGTTGAGGAGTATAGATAGGGAAAAGCATTTGACTTTGGAGAGTGGGATGAAGGCCAAAGTACACTAGCTGCCAGCCAACAAAAAAAAGGAGACATTATTTTTGTGCACTGAGTCAAATATGAGCTGTTGCCCTTCCCCCACCACTCCTTTTCATGTTCTTCCTTCCCAGATCAGCAACCCACCCTGGTCACTCTCTTTGAGCCATTTCTTGCTGAAGAGGAGATTCCTGTGTCTAGGCAGGATTTTTCAGAGGACAATTTCAGTTTCCAAATGATATCTTCATACTCCCTGACCTGGCTTGATAGCAGTGCAGAACAGTTGCCTGGCCACCCAGAGAGAGTTTGCCTCCATGCTTCTGGGCAACTGGGTTTTTATTCCCTTCTTGCAGCCTCAAGCCAGTATTGCGCTGTCTAGCACAGAGACAGTCTAACATTTTTTGTAAAGATCTGTGCAAAGGTTGTGGGATGCACACCAGGCTTAATAGATTGATTTAACATGAAATATTTACAGGATATTTAGATTACACTCAGCTTAATGTCTGGAAGTAGATCCCAGCTGTTTTTTTCTGCAAGAGCCAGCAATCATTTCTCATTGGTCTCCAAGAATAATCTGAAGAGAATAAAAATAAAAATAAAAATTAAAAAAAAAAAAAAAGGAGGGGTAAGGTATTTATTGTAAGAACTGTAATGAAAACTAGAATCTCTGCACTCTTCTGTCATCATTAGTCTTCCTGATTTTAACCCCTGACCAGATTCATGTTGTCCTCTCTGAACACCTGCACTGAGGAAAACCTCTCTGAACTATTGTAGTGGCACTATCCACTTTCTGAAAAATGATTCCTTATGATGTCAGTCTGCAGTGCTCATGCAATATGTGTTACTCAGCCTTTTACATGAAGCTGAGCAGAAATAAGGGGATACTTTTACAAAGGGGAGGAATCGCACTCTCGGGAAAAAGCAGCTGATATCTGACCATGGTAATTTAAACATTGTTCTAGTGTTTTGGGCAACCATCTTTCAAAACACAACTAATACATACCATAATTAGAAATAAGATGATGTGATAGAGAAGGTAATACTTAATGAAAAAATTATATAATGAAGATTGGTCTCTGGAGAGACAAGCAAGGGATTTTGAAATAGTGTGTGTTTGTGTACACAGAAAACAAAATAATTTAAACCACAATTACTGGGTGCAGAAAGAGTAACTACCAAAATGTCTGTAACAAACATGCATGGTCAGAAGGGAGAGAGTGGCTAACGTCTACATGTAGTTGGCATTGAGCAGTGAGTGCCAGTGATACACATCTATTATAATGGGCAGGCAACCAAATGAGTATAACTTGTAGAGGGAGAGGATATAATGAGGAAGAAGAAACATGGTCTGGCTTTGTTATAAACCATGACATTAGGTAAATTATGGAAGGGAAGGATAAATTCTTAAGAGACCAAGAGTAAAGATTTGAGAGAAAGCTCAGGAACATGAATTAAAAGTAAAAATCACCACAAACGTAAAATGAAGTCTATACATTTATTCCTTGAAGAGAAAGAGATTGCCATCACCAAAATTCCACAACTACTTTTAACTTTATCCTTTTCTGTGGGGTTAGAGTTAGTAAGCTGCAGTGCATTTCTTGATGACTGGATCATATTCTAAAGTTCAGAATTACAACATAGCACAGGAAATAGTTATTTCTCCAACAGTCTAAGGTTCATTGCCAGTTAGTGAAGACTTTCTATGTCAGATGACACCTTTCAAATCTCCTTCTTAATGTAATGCAAAAAGAACAAAAGGAAAAAAAATGAGAAGATACTTTTTTCTCTGACTTGTTCAGAAATTGCTCATCTATTGTGTTCAAATTTTAATAGTTTAAAAAAATAATACTGAGACAGAAACTATATCAATAGAATTCAAGACAAGACTCATTTCAGAAAGTTATGAACATCTAATAGTGGGGAGGTAATAATAACAAGAACTACAGTTTTAACTAGTTGTTACGGAGTAGTCTGCCTGACATAATAAAGAAGATTTGAATTGCCTAAATCCAGACCGAACTGTATGCAGAGAGAGTAGCTGCTTCTGGACATGGCAAAAGATAATAACCTCCTGATACACATGGGAAAACAAAGACCAATAGAGAAGCCATGCTGAATTTAACCTTGATTTCAACAGAGCCTGTCTCTGACATGGGAGATTGTTAAGACAAAAGCTTAGCTACCACCTGCCCCCTAGGTTGGGAAATTCTGCCGGAGCATAAATCAGGACAAGGATTCCCAGCCACTTCATGGTTAAAGGCTTTAGGCTGCCTCTGAGAAGTGGTTCCAGATTGGTTTTTTCCTCCCCCCGACTCCCGAGGACGCTCATGTGATGAGGTAACTTCATCCTTCACTTGTTTTCTTTGTTGCAGGGTAAACATCAGTTCAGACAGAAAATGTTGTCTCCCTCCTTTTTTTCCTTCTCTCTTTTTTCTTTTTTTTTTGTTCTTATTCTGTTGTTGTTGTTGTTGCATTTTGCTGATTGACAGTAAACAAACTTCTGATTTCCATGATCCACCACACGTCCAAAACTGCAGAGAATATCTAGATCATTTCCACAACATAAAAATAATTCATTTTCATAGGATCTACCATCAAGGAAAAAAAGACTAAGAAATCTAGAAATGGCAATGGGGATTCTAGGAAAAGGCAGAGCTGTTGGCTCAAAGAGAAGATAATGGTCCATAGATCACATACTTGTGGACAGGTTTTGTCTCTTCCCAGCAATAATTGTAGCTACAAGCACCCTCGGATTACAAGAGCCCATTCCACAGTAACCTGTCATACAAAGCCTCTAGGGTCCAGAATGCATTCAGGAATGAAGATTTGGAATAATTAATGGGGAAAAATGTGTTGCTCTTCCACTGCACCAGAACAGAAGATGTGATTAATTACTGAGGAGAGGTTTACAAAGAAGCGCGGCACAAAGCCATATCCAGCAACACCATCTTTCCTCGTGAGAAACAGTTGAATGGTCTTCTAAACATTTTTCAAGCGATCACATTCCTTTTTCCATCATTGTCTTCTACTAACATCTTTATCTTCATTTTGTTGTTCTCTTCCCATTCTCTTTTCAAAAGCTTTTTCCTTCTTTTTAATATGTAACTTCCCTTTCTGCAACAGCTATCAGTGATTTTCATCCCATAGCAAGCCGAAGCTCTGAGGAGACAGTTTAGATGATATTTCCTTTTTCCAGAAGTAAAAGGTCGAAACTCAATGATATTGTGATAGACAACTCATTTCAAAAGAAAATAACAGTGCACCCAGAGCTTTTTGTGATGCTTAACTGAACCAGAACCAAGCTTTCAGTGTTGAAACTGTGCAGTGAGTAATTTCTCCTTTATATGTGTTCACATTTCCTCTTAACATTCTTAGTAAAACAAGTCAAATGTTCCAAAATAGGAACATCTAGAGTCCGGGGCCAGGCGTTTCCAAGAAACAGGTATAGCAGAATTCTCATTAAAGACTCCTGAATTCTTCTCAGGATATTTGTAGCTTTCTGTCTGAAGACTCATTATTTGGATACATTTCAGTTGTAAACTCAGACCTTTGATTAGATAATTCATAGAGCTTTGATTAGATCATTTGGTACACCAAATTGGTTTAAGTCCATCTGCAAGCAAATTCAAATTCTCCTTCTTCTTCCTGATACGTAAATCTCACCAGTTGACATGGTTCTTCATTAAGCATATCAGAAATTTTACACCTGAGATGTTAGAGCAGAGAGAATCACAATGCAATGTTATCACAGTTACACCTGAGAAGACACACATACAAGATATTAAAAAAAAAAAAAAAAAAAAAAAAAGATAAAAAGACCTCTGAGGTAAAAGCAGTGATAAAATTAATGCATGAAATCACATACAACATTTTATCCTGTTTATTTAAAGATATTCGAACTAAGTATTTTGGTACACCAAGAAAATAAATCAGTCACAGTGTCCACTGTTTTTTTAACATACTTAATCGATATACAATATAAAAGGAAAAGTGCCATTAAGTACGCAGATAATATACCTGGTGTAAAATGTACTATACCACAATATATTAATATAGTAAAAAAGCCTGAATAAAATTAATAAACAACATTCAGATGGTTGTATTAAGTGTGCTGATCCACCATGTTTCCTGTTCCCTCTGCTAAGTTAATGTATGCTCTGACTGCTGAAATTTCAAATAGTCTTGAAAAACAATGGAAGCACATGTTGTTATTTCAGTTGCAAGGGTGAATTTTAGAGAAAGGGAATTCACAGAAAGGGAAAGATTTAACATTCAAATAATCAATAAGGAACTGATCAATTCAGATTCTCAGCATAAATACGATGATATAGGAACATGGTTAATTTTTTTTGTGGGGAAGCCATATCATTTAATTCGATCTTGCAGTCCTTGGACAGCTTTTCTACATTTAAAAGGGTGACTCAGTGTTGGTATTTTCTACAGTTCTGAAAATCACCCTGCTTTGAATACAATGCAGGCAATTCCATCAGGAATCTCCCATATTCCTGAGCCAAACCAAAAAACAGAGCACTTGCATTTTAAAGCTAGCAAAGGAAGTAGAAGGCATAGTTTCTCTAGTTATGTACTAAAGTGCACAGAGCTAGATAGGGAGTGTGTGTCTATGTATGTGTATCTGTCACTGATATGTTTCAACCAAGGAAGCAGTAAACTTGTCCCATGTGCTCTCTCTGTTAATTGGTTTCTTCTATCGTTCAGATTCCAGAGGATGCTGGAAACCCCTAGTAAAGACATGGAATGTTGGAAGACTTACCAAAACAAGTCTTTTTTTTAAATGTTTCTTTCAGCAACTTGTGAAATTCCTCACCTTCATGTTTCATTCCCCAGGGAGCAGACTCTGAGAAAGCGGACAGCACCAACTAACCAGTTGCTTTGAAATTACAGACCATTTAACTGAGAAAACTTGAAAGACATAATCTATTTTTCTACTGACCTTGCGGTTCCCCCATATGAGCCTACCACCATCATATCTGCAGTTACGGATTTTGGCTGCCACTTCCTCCTATATTTTTAACAGATGGGTTCATTTGTTAGTACGATTTTTCTCATGCCTGCATTTAATTTTCCCCTTCCTCCATCCTCAAAGCAACAACTTCAAATGCAACACTTCCTCTCTCGGAGACGTTTCACGCTCCGCAACCCCACGGAGTCCAAGGAGCCTGAGACCTTGCTCTGTTACCATGACGAGCACACCTTGTGAGCACACCTTGTGTCAGCCACTCCACACCAGGAAAGAACTTTCTGTGAAATAGAGAAAATCCTTTCCAGAGGACAATGGCAAGAAGTACCCAAAATTTCAGGTTTATAATCACATAAGTGTCAGTTGTTTTTGAACAGTTAAATTTCTTGCCAATTGATTGACAAATTAAATGCATCTCACTGAATAGGAGGTCCACCTTAACATTCAAAGTACAGGATTTTACTTGCAGGTAGAGAAAAACAAATATTTACATAATAAAACCTTCATTAATGAAGGCCTTTCAGGAGAGTCACAAAAGTAAAACTTAGGCAGCTATTAGCAATCTGACACGATGCTGTTTATTTAGGTCAAGTCTTCAGAGTGTCTGTTAGCCCTGTAATGATTTGTTAATATCTGTAATTTTCCTTAAGGCTAAACAAATGAGGAAGCCATCTTGTTTTCCACATCATTGGACCTAGCATGCTTCAGCAGATTACCATGGCAACCAGAGCGAGTGTGCCCGGTGTGAAGAACGGTGTAGGCCTCATTTCCTACAAGCATGTTCCTACTGAGGTTACTTTCCAATTAGATGACTTTTTTGTCCTCCGGGGTTTCAAAGATGCAAACAGTGATGTGAAGCCTGGCTGGTCAGCTGCTTTACCTGAGCTAGTTACTCTAACATTGTCTAAATATAGAAAAAAATCTAGCAAACAGGGAAAAAGGTGCTTCTGCAGTGTCACCTAGAACTGGATTACTCCTTAAAAAAAGGGGAAAGAAAAAAATGTTGCTTTGAAGAGTGGACTGAGACAGTTCTTGTTGTGATTTGTGGGTAAACAGCTTGAACAAGGGGGTGTTCTCCAAGCCTTGGAAAATGCTCACAGTGCATCTTCTACAGCATCAACAATAACATGTTTTGTCATCAGCCCTCTGTCAGTGTGTCTGAGTCACGCACATTTGGTATAAGTGAGGATTAATTATAGATCTAATAAAAAAAAAAATATGTGAGACTGTGGGATGACTGTTCCAACATAGCTTTTAGGCATCATTCATCTTCTTATAAATGCCTTATTGTGGCATTTTTCTGTTTAAAAAAAAATCAGCTGCTCACAAGTTGCCTTTATTAAAACAGAACTAAATCTTATAAATAAAGGTAAGTACCATCAACTGATGAATTGTCTCACCATGATCTGTTTGCTTAGCACAGATTTGTGGCTACAGCTGATTCCAACCAAAAATTACCTGTAATAATTTTTCCTATTTTGTTATACTGAAACTGGTTTAGAGAAGATGCTGAGGAAATTGAGAAATGCAATAGGACTGCAAATATTAACAGTAAAGTAACATTTTGCTCAAAGTAAAATAATTGGTTTGGTAGGTGGTCATTGTCAAAATATAGACTGAGCACTGAATGAAAAAGATAGAGACACTACAAAATGGACCCAGTACAAGATCTGGTTTAACTCATTTATAGTTGATCACATTCATGTAAATGTCTCTTACTGGAGGACATCCATCACAAAACTCCCAAAGCCTTCAAACTCTTCAGAGATATGGCTAGAGCAGCCATCAGAGACAGAAGACTAAGAAAAATCATATATAATGATAATCCTGTTTGGATAATCACTGACCACATAGTGTTTTTCAGTCATGAGTTCTTGAACAGCACCCTTGTACTATTCTGTTCTCACTGAGCAAAGCAGAATCTAGCATTATGTTTATATAGTACATGCAGGGCATGCCCTTATATGAGAAATCAGTATAAAACGTAAGGTGAATTAGGCTTAACATACAGACCTACGCTTTGCATTATAATCCAAATGAAGGACACACAGGAGAAAGGTGGATTCATGTACAGCATGAAGTCCATGTCTATTCATTTTAAAATGCAGATAGGTCCCTCTTAAAATTTTTTCAAACCTATCTTCTGTTGATTTCCATGAGAATTTCAGGAGCTTTTGAGTCTTATTTAAATACCGGAATACTTTACTGACTTCCTTCCATATCACAGTAAGTATAGAATCCTAATCAGAAAAATAACTGCTTCTAAACCAAAAACATTAACACCCACTCTATTACTCTCTCTAGACCATCACTCAAAACATAATATTGTCCTCTCACTGAACAATTGTGGTTCCCTGCTATTGAATCTAACTAGCTAAATACATTCTGTTTAAGAGTTATCCTGTAGATAAACTCAATAACTGCCTGCCTTGGACAATCAACAGCAAATTGTGGCTATGGTTTTAGCTCACTAACTAATCAGCATATCCTCTAACAGTTTCCTAGACACAGTGCTGTCCAATTTGACAGAGCTCATTAGTTTTCAACTCCTGAGGAAAACAAGTGTTGCTATAAAAAAATTGTTGAAAGGGCCAAATAAAAATTCAATTTGCATATACCTTTGCATGCTGGAACTGCTAAGAAGGCTTCTTGTCTTAAAGAAAAAAGACAAATTTTAAGAATTGCTTTAAAAGACTACATTTTAAAATTGATAGAAACAATATAGGAAATATATAGCACCATATAAAAATGATCAATTCTGACTTGTAGTACTGAGCTCAGTTTTGTGGTTGATTCACTCTCAAGAAAGATAAAGCAGAGATTGATGAAGTTCAGAGTAGAGGTAGAGTTAAGGTGGGATTTATATTGGATGAGAGATTAACCTAGACAGGACAAGAGTAACAGGAGACGTGATGGAGATGTGCAAAATTGCTACTGGTATAGTAATAAACTGATCAATCTCTCCTTTTATTAAACTTGTCCCGCCATATAACAACATAGGGTTGCAAATTAAAAGGCAATAAATTCCAATTAGAAAGAGAAGTATTTACTTACAGGAGACATGGTACTGCACAAGGTCATTAAGTGAAATACTATGGGTACAGTTTAAAAAGAAGGCTAATGCTACAATCATTAATACCTTCTGTAGACATGAAAGTCATCATAAATGAGTATTAAATCTTATGTCATGGGGTATATAGAAACTGCAATTTTTCCTTATATAGTTCTACTCCTACTGGCTTGGTTCACTGACAAGGATTTTACCTCCCTCTGTAGCATCTACTGTCAGCTGCTGCCAGCTTATTCTTTATAGGATTTAATTTTGTTTCACTGCCCACTGGTTGTAATTATCTCAGATGCATGAAAATAACATTTTATCAACTGATTTTTATCCTTTTCCATTTGGCAAACATCGGTTTCTTGTGTGTGTTTTGAGCCAAGCTGAAATCAACACATCTGTTTCAGTTTAATATCTTCAGTTTATATAACAAGACCTATGCAGTAATATGATGTCTTTACAGTGGTGTTTTCTAACCAGTGAAATCAGGCCAAAACACCTATGGCACTTTAGAATTTTACTGATTATAGGTAATCAAGGCCTTGATTATATAGTTCTGCTAAAAGACACCTCTAGTCATGCCAAACCACCTTTTCTTTTTTTGCCAGCATTATTAATTGCTCAGGAAATACTGTTTAGTTAATTATTACTTTGGAGTCAGCAGATAGGGGACAAATAATCTCAGTTCAAAAGTTGCAGAAGTAATGGGCATTGTTTTGTTTTACAAATCCCCAGTGATGTAGCATGCAACTTAAATAACAAGGATTGGGTAGTGCTTTTGGCATCCTGTGATACCATGAATAGCTGCCACTAAAACTAAGAATCCTTCAAGTGACATCCATTTGCAAACCTGCCTGAGGACACAAGGGTAGAATTTACTTTGAAGAGATGCAACAAAGCACAAAATTCTAGTCTGTTTCCAAATAATCAGCCCTTAGTGATAAAGGTCTTTGGATCCGAATACAAATTGTCATCAGTTTTCAGATGTTTGGTCTGTAGCATGAAGTTGAATCCATGCTACAATAAATAATTAAAAAGCAGAGTTAGTAAGATTTAGACTCATGCCAGCTTTTGCTCAGACAATAGTATCCTTATGTCAGGACCCCAAGGGCATCCATATGTCTTGCCCTGATGGAGCCTCCCACAGTCACCAGCCTGGTCCTGTTCAGACTTTGTGGGACAGTGCCTAGCTGATGAGCACCCTGTCCATGTGGATGTCACCCATGGCTCCTGGCTTGTACTCCCTCATAGAGCAGACTTGTTCTTGTGGCTTCCTGACACCTCAGGCATGTAGTTCTAAAAATTTCAACATGGAGTTTATTACAACAGTGATTTTCACCTGAGTAGATGATTTCTCTAATCTTCAGCTCTGAGCCCAAACACCCATCTGGGGTCTTCCAGCATAGATTTTCCCTGTGCACTCGTTTGTGCTATTCTGAGTAGTTGTAACCATCAACAGAAAGCATTTCTGACAGTGCTAAGGAGTTCAATAATAGTCCCACAGTTAATTTCCAAATAGAATCCAAGAGTACAGCAGTTTTCCACAACCTTCCTAAAGTGACTCCGAAAATCATTTTCAGTGGACTCCTGGAACTGTGATGGGCAGCACACACAAAAAGTGAGAGCTCCTTCATTTACAATAGGGTCTTTGGTCAAACTCTGGATCCAGCCTTCTCTGCAGCTCCAGAGGAGTTTAAATTATGTGGTCATCAAGCTATTGATGGGGTAAAAAATCACTTTACTCTTTCTGCTGAACTTGTCTCACTGTCAAGAAAAAACTTCAAAACTCACTGGCCAAAGAGAAAATACAGAATAGAAAACATTTATTCTACAGCTTATCAACAGGAGATTTCAACTGAGAAGTCCTGGCTTTTGGACTATTCTTCAAAAATAGTTTACAAATTCTATAAAGTAACCGTTTAATGCAAAATACTTAATATTTGAAAATAAGACCAGTTTCCCCCTTCTATCTCTTGCAACGCAGACTGAAAAAGCTCTTTTAATGGTACATACACTGGATCACAAACCAGCTAATTTGTTTAGCTCTTTTGACTCTGATGGGTTTCTCTATCAGAGAAATATTAATCTTCCATTGTGGTCACACCACAAAGATGGTTCATCTATAACTTAGGGGTATTCATAGCAATGCTAAGTTATCTACATTTACTTCATGATAATTATACTCTCAGAGCCTGTTCAGAGGCAAAAGACCACCTCACTATAACTAAAGGTGTTTAATTTCATCAGCCTCAGGTCAACCTCTGTTGCCCACAGCAGTGATCAGGTTAATAATTCTGATATTATCTGTGCAATGGCTGAAGAGAAAATTTAAGACTACTATGTTTCTAAATTCCTTGAGTTGGCTTGTTAGACCTAGTCATAACCCAGAGGTTGTTCTTCACTCAGAAGTTACGTGCTGTGTTCAGTCTGCATAAATTCAGCTGTACCTTTTCCAGTCCTATATTAGGAACTTCAAGTTCAAAGGATCCTGAGTCAACAGAATGTAGCCTCCTATTTCACCAGAACACTTTGGAAAATCTTATCCTTTCATATTCAATACAAAGATGGCATTTTTCCATAGTCTTCTTCCAAAGTAATGGATTTCCAGTGCTAATGCTTTGAACTATAGAAAATTGGGAGCTATTCAATACTCTTTAGTGAAACCTACATTTTCCCCTTTTACCATGTTTCGCATTCTCTACCAAAGCATCAAGGACTGTTCTCATGGTTTAGAATTGTGAGATGTAAAATTGGGCAATAAATCCTTACATGCTGATATCTTATGTTTTAGCAGAGGAACAATTTATATTGAATAATAAGCAAAAAATATTTCATTTGGATGACTGACAAAAGAAATCATTGTTCATTCTTGCACAATGAACCATGAAAAGCAAGTTGAGGTAAGAATGAAAATAGAGTTGGTACTTTCCTGCTGCAGGCAAAGGACTGGGGACTTAAAAACTAGCTGAGCTTATTGTCACTAGATTTCATTGAAACTCAAGAGGTTGCACTCATGGAGAGGTTATCTGTACATTTTTTCTTGATTTCAGTCCACATGGTTTCAACTTTACCCTTTTCAGTCTCACTGGGAGCTTCAGATCCAAATGATTTCAAAACCTCAGAGCAAACTTCATTTGAAAACATTCTTCTCATTGAACTCACCTAGAATTAAGAGTTTTCTCAATCCAAAATCATAAAGTAGTCCTAGTTAGCAAGAAAACTGATCTTTAATTATACAACACATTCAAAAAGGAGGCATGTCTTGATGATCTGATATTAGTTTAGTTTTATTTCTATAGAAGATAAATATGGGAGTTGGACAACTAGCAAGATGTCTCATGTATTTCACATAGTTACTACTTCTGACAAAGCAAATCTCATTTAACAAAGGATATGAATAAGAAGCTCTTATGCACCAGCATGATGCCACCCAACTCCTTCAGGTTACTCTTGGGAAGGATGAATGTAAGATCAATTCCATCTGAGGTTCCACATACATCGCTGATACCTGAGATTATAGATACAGCTAGTCCAATAATGGCAGAGAAAAAATTTGCTGAGCAGGAGGAATTGAAAAAATACCTTACATGTTGGGTCTATTAAAAGAGAGAACAAAGCATAAGACATCATTATTCCATTATTATACATAAACACATCGTGACAGACATCTTGAATGCAGTGTGCTCTGTTGGGTTCCCATCTCAAAATATGAGAACTGGAAAACTTCAAAGGAAGGAAATATGGGAGATAAACGTGCAGAATAGTTTTCATACAAGGAACAGATAATCAGACTGGGGCTTTTCAGCCTGAAAAAAAGGATGCCCAAGGGAGGATGTGACAGAAGTCTATAAAATCAATAGCATAAAAAGGGCAAATAGGAACTGATTGTACTTTGTTTTTCCCTCAATACAAAACCACTTGCTAGTATAAAACAGCCATATACATGATACAAACAATTCCAAGAAACCCCAGTTCAACAACCTACCTTAATATTCCACAGTAGTAGTATTTCTTTTTAAATGTCCACAATTGTCCATCTGAAAATCTATCCAGTAAGTTCAGCTAAGTGAATGCCATCGGATCCTTTCTGAACATTACGGCAACTTGAATTATAATACCTACAGCCATAACTGAGAACTGAAACTGAACTCCTTCTAAATTAATTGTATGCATTTTCTACTTCCATGATGTTTCTGCAGTGTGGAAATGTAAACAGTCTCCCAGCCCACAGAAAAACATTTTTTTTTTTCTGACATTTCTTTTGACAGACATCATGCTTATTGTGACCTTCTAGTAAAATTTGCTACTAAAATAAAAACAAGCTTTTGGGGAAGCTTTCTGGGTCCACTTGGGGATCTGAAATAGACTCTGAAAATCTGTCCTTGTCCTCTGCTGCTCATCAGTGGAATGCTGTCCTGCTGATACTATCTGATGGCAATTAATATGTATCCCTGTATATTGGATCAAAGGCTCTGGAGTCTCCTCTGCTACCAACACTGTGAAAAATATTATTCTCACAAAACTTCACAGTGAAGCCATGTTAATCGAGTGCATAGTTAAAAGCACATAGTAAAGATACTGTTGGAGGTGATATGACTCGAACAGATATGTCTGTTTAGAATTAGGGAACATCAAATTAAAATCTATAGTGGCATGTTGAAAATGAATGAAATGAGACATTCTTCTCCAAAAGTGCAGTTAAATTGTGTCACTTACTGACACAGTATATCATGGATGCCAAAAGAATTCATGGTTTCCCGGAATGATTAAATAGAGTAGTAGAAGAACAAGCCATCAATACCCCTTAAGCACAGAGATAATATGCATGGTTAGGGAAATACATGAACTTCAGGTTGCTGAAAGTTCATTAACTATGACTATAGGATTGTCCATCACTTATCCAAAAGTGGTTATCCACTTTTGGCCACTTTCAGATAGCAGTTTAGGTGCATCTTTGGTCCAACCCACTATGGCTATTCTTATGCTTTGCCTTGATAACTTCAGCATTCCTCCAGGTTGTCACATGAGAACAGCTCCTCTGCTTCCATCTTGTCTCAACAGTAATTTGCTTTCAGAAAGACTGAGCAGTGAATAGCTACTTGCTTGTTGAAAGCCCTAATAGGTTATGTCCTACCATGTCCTACTATTATTTCCAAATTGGAGCTCTTGCAGAACACAATTGGATTTCTGTGTTTTGCAAGAGCTTTGCAATCTTTTTGCACATCTGGTCAGGCAATTTATTCATTAGAGACAATTAGTTCCTCAAATAAACTGGCTTGTCCATCTAAGCTTATGGAATTGTGTCATACTGTGGTTTGCCTGGCCAATCTGCTAACAAGAATATTAATAATAATTTAGTATTTAATAATAATAGTAATAACACTATTGTGTAAAGTTTCTGTGGTCCTCTGGCCTCCATGGATATCCTCGGTCATCTGCCTTTTTATACATCCCATGCCACTTTTACAAATGGTCTGGCTCCCTGCCTGCAATCTTATACCCAGCATTTACTGTATTAGCCAATCATCAACTTCATTTTGTTTCATCATCTCCCTGATGGTTCATGACCTAGTGTAGGGACAGCAGCTACCTGTCTTGGTTTCCTCTGGGGCAAGGGAATGTTGCTGGAGCATCACTATTTTATGGGGTACATAGGGAATCACTGGAATCACCTCGTGCCCCAAGCCCTTGCCAAGTTAAACAGCTGAGGTTCATGGAACCAAGGTTTAGAGGCTTTGAACACTACTTTGAGAACTTGCAGCTTTTGGTTACATTTACAATATTATGTGAAATATATATATGCTAGGCATGTAGCTGGGCTACAGAGAGGAAAATAGAGAACAGAGGTGGATAAGCAAACCAATAATATATTAACACAAAGAAACAATATCTCAAGTATGCTCAGAAATTCTTGTAAAAATTGTAGCATCCCACTTCCATGATAAACTTAAAGACTCCATATTGGTTTTGACAAACAATCTTCTCTGATATCTGCCTGTCATTAATTCTTGTCAGGTAGAAGGTTAGTGGAATGACTTGTTGTTTCAGCACATTATATTCATCTCCTAAGATTCACCTGCTATATATTATTCTATCCAGTTTGTCAAAATGTGATGATTCATTATAGTAAGTCTACATGTCAATATCTGTATTTGTATAATACAAAGATAAACTTTCAGGCCAGTACAGCTGGCTTACTATTATACGTATTTATTATTTGCATTAGTCCAGCTCATCAGATTTATGGACCAAAATAGATGCAAGCTATTGTGCAAATACAGAATAAAATTAAGATCCTGCCAAGAACAGATTCAAAATACAAGAATTACTGGAACTGGTGCTTAGCAAAAAAGTCAAAGTTTACCAGTGGCCTACCAATAGATATTTAGGATGATAAAGTATGTTAAAAAGCACTTTGAAGAGAAACAGTGAAGTATTTTGGGTGGCAAATGTTGTCTTGTAACTGAAGAGGACAGGAGAGAGTCATCATTGTTAAACTGTAAAGCATATAATTGCTTCAAAATTCCTAAGATCTTATTTAGAAAGTAAAAATCTATATTTTTCATTCCATCCATTTAGCATTTTAGACTGGAGAACATTCCCTCCACCAGTATCAGCCTGGCCAAACCAGTGGACTCTGTCACTGTTAGTGACTGCTGTGGGGAAAGCTATTTGTGTCCTATGTGGCAATGAGTTAACAATGACTTGATAATGCTCCACCACCTGATGCAATCAGCCTAGTCTCCACACATGGCAAACCAAGCCTGAACTGTGAAATTGCATCCTATAAAATTGTAGATGTCCCTGCAGAATAACACTTCATTGAGAGTTTGTAAGTATTTTTTGCTGACTTAGAGAATATTTGTATATTTTCCTCTCTAGAACAGTTTTCATACAGTTATTTTTTTCCCCTCAAAGGCCACTTTAGAAAATATAAATGGTAATTATGTAAAACATGTAAGGCTAGTGCTGAATCCCTCATTTTGGTAACTCTCTGTAGAAAAGCACTGTAGCAGAAATCCAAATGGATCTTGAAAATAAAACAGAACACCTCTTTCCAAAATCAGTTTCACTAAAAACATCCCACATGCAACATATACAAATTGGCTGAGTTCATGTGACAACAGTCAAGAATTTCTCTTAGTACTTTCACTTGCTGGAAAGGATTAAGTGTAAAAGATGAGTACGTAAATCTAACAGCCCCTTGTGGCTGAAAGGGGGATGTTCTGCCACTTCATCCATACGTTCCCACCCTGGCACCCAATCTGTGCACCAGCTCTGGTGTTTGTCAGACTCCTATGTAAACAAGCTCACTAACGTGGCAAAAAAAGATAATCCAAAAAGATAAATGATTAATTCATTCTGTGTTAGTAAATTGAATCGGCTCAAAGGATGGTCTAGTGAGTGTCAGAGAAAAAACAGGAGCAAGTCAGAAGCCTGGAAGTGATGGGACCTCCCCATTCCAGCAGAAATTTAAGAAGGTTAATGAATTGAATAGGAAGACCTTTTTGAATAACTTTTCTAGTGGGCTGTGAATTCTTAGAGCAGCTCACCTCATGCAATTTTACCTCAAGAACCTCACATGCAGCTTTCTCCCTGTCAATAGATGGACAGTACTATCTTCTTCAACACAAACTTTCCTGTATTTTACTTCAGTTTGAAAAAAAATCCTTCTTCCTGATCAATGTAACAAGTTTCTCATGCATATATCTAGTTTCTATAAATTGAGAGAGATCTAACTGGTCAGGCCAAACCTCTACTGTAACCAATGTCCAGACCCAATTTTGACACTTTTGACACTAGAGTTCTTCCATTTTCATGATTACATCACATTTTTAAAAGAAAGGACCATCAGGCCTCGCAGGATGCCTGGAAAAATTATACTGTTTCAGGTATTATGTTTTATCACAGAAGGAGCTCCCAGGGGGTGGGGGCAGGGAAAGACCCCACCGCCCAGTCGCGCTGTGGTTGCCATGACTGGACAGTGTTGAAAACACAGCAGTGTTTTTGCTGGCACTGAATGCTGCTTGCAGAGCACCAAGGCTTTCTCTGCTGCTCTCTGTGCGTCCCCGGGCGCGCAGGTTGTGCAGGTGGGCAACAGGCTGGGAAGGGACACAGCAGGGACAGCCAGCCCAAACTGACCAAAGGGGTACTCCGTGCCGTGTAATGTCATACTGCGCAATTCAGCCTGGGCCTTTGGTCTTTCCAAAGTAGCCACTGCTTGGGGACTGTTCGGGCATCAGTCTGCTGGGGTCAACCTCTCACAGCCTGTTTAGAGAAAGAAGGGTGTTTTCTGTGTGTTTTGTAGTCTCCTGAGGGAGCAGGAAGGTCCCTGCATAAGGTCCCCATGTTTTATATTACTCTTGTTAGATGACCTTGAAGCCTTTATTTGGAATTATTACACCGAAAAATCATGATCCTACAGTTATTCTATGTTGTCTGTTCAGTTTTTAGCAATCCCAGTCAAAACAGAGTATCATCTCATCCTACTCTTCCCATCCATTAGAGAAGTACGGAGGATTCCAACACTGAAGCATGTGGTTTTGAAGGCATGGTGCAAAGCAGAAACTGTGGCAGAAGTAATGATGGTGAAAGATGTTCCAGGTCCCTCTAACACCATGCCAATTTCTTTATTTTTGAGACATTTGAGACTTGGCTTAAGCCTTCAGGGAAGCTTTGACTTCTGATAGCTGGAGTGATGCTGAGAAATACAGTGAAGGAAGACACTAACCCTGTAGTTTGATTTAGCAAAGTAGCCACATATGCAAAAATGGTATTGAAGCTAGTGAAGCTGCTAGTTCTCAACAAGAGGTTGCTGCCTGGGGATCTTAATCTTCAAGATCTCTATGACGTACCACTCTGGCACCTTTCATATAGATTTTGTCTGCAGATACCGCAGTTCTGATTGCAGCATTGGATCTGATTCATAAAACTGGCTGGGTCACAGGGAAATTATCCTCTTTTGTATGTACCCTGATACCACCCATACAGAATTTTGTCCATGCTTGCAGAGGATGGGGAGCTAGTAATGATATTTCAAATATAACCTGATTTGTTACCCTTGGTTTTATCCTCATTCCCCAAAGTCGTTCAGTCACCAGAGATTTGAAATGAAAATACTTACAAATGGCAGTTCTTCTCACAGTTGGAACAGATTCTACCTGTGTTAAAGCTGAGATGAAATCTGATGCTCTGTTTGCCTAAAGGGGATTTTAGAAATCCTGTCCCTAATTCTGATTCTTATTTCTGATGCAAGCCATGAGACTGTATCTCTGGGATATAATTTAAAGACATCTAGTCTTCTCTGGAGACTTGTTTATACTGTCTTGCTTATTAGCCCCCTTGGTGTAAGCTGACTATATTTCCATGCAACTTTGTACTAACTTTATTTAAATCTAAGCATTTTACAGTAGTGACACTGGAGTGAAGAATGAACACAGAGCCCCAGAAATCTTTGCCCTACATAAATTTTGGAAATTAAAATGTCAGTAAATGCCCAGGCAGGAGGAAATACTCACTCCTTGCAATGTTTGCCTTAACCTAATTCTTTGAGATACAGGGGAGCAAGCAGAGAACTTCCAGGATTTTCTGGATTTAAAGACGTAAATAATACAGACTGCATGTATTTGGCAGGAAGCCTCCTTTTTGAGGGTAAAATTAATCTCCATACAGAGCATCAACATCAGCCTGAGCAGCACAGATGTACCAGTTAAACCCCATTTCAAGAGTTTTGTTAGGACTTCAGAGAGCTTTGTTTTGGCCTCTTTGAGTTGGAGAGATTTTCATTCTCAGTGATTTCTTTTCTTGCCAAGGTTAATTAGATCCAAGCTTTGGTTTGTTTTGTTTTTCTGAGTTGAAAGGTAATTTTCACTTCTTTTCATCTCATTGTAATGTTAAGGTATTCATCTGAATTTTGAATTGTAAAGAAAACCATGAAAAATCATGGGACTTGCAACAGTTTTATGTATTTTGGCAATACTGAGAACAGATTGCTGCCAATAAACTGTTTGAGATAGGAACTAATTGGAGTCATGTGGTTTTGGACTGATGTTGAGGGGAAAAAAAGGACAGATATTAAACACTATTCAGACAGATATTCTTCATACAAAGGTGCTCGAAATGTGGAATTTGCCATATGGTCCATGTATGTAAACATGTTTCATCCTGATCTACAGCACAAACAGCTAGTGATGTAGAGATAAAAGAAAGATAAATTCTGCATGCTTTAAGAGATCAGTGGCATTACGGTGAACAAATGTGCTTAGAATAAAACAGAAATTATGTTTATACAGTGTCACTACCCAAATGGGCTGATTGCTATACTACTATATTATACTAACCAAGTAAAGTGACAGTCCCTACCAGAAAGGTTACAGTCTAGCTCAGATTGTTGAGGACTGAAAGCATTACTGTCTGGTAGCTGCGGGTGAGCTAAATGAAGTGTCTTGGTGGTTTCAATCTTTCTGTCCATACAAGCCTATAAAAGCCTATATAGCTTCCAGCCACTAGACCTATCTCTAATTGATACCAGCACTTCTAAGACTCATGGAAGATGTGAGCTGATAATTGAGGCATAGATATACAATGAAGTTATGGCTGCACAACAAGTTACCTCCTATCAGTTGAGCAATGGTATACATGGTTAGCTCAGTTTCATCAGGCTTAAGCTAAGGAATATATAGTTTACAGAAGAGCAGACTCAGAGCATGTGCCTAAATTTTACCACCACTTAGCATAGTTAAATTGACACATGACAAGGTGGTAAACTACCATAGCTAATTCATGTGTGTGACCTTTGATTTCTACTAGTGTTAGCGTAGAGAGCTATGATTTCATCAAGGCACACTGTACATGGCGGTATGAGTGGGACCTAGCCTTAAACAGGAAGATTATTTTTCTACAAGGCTTCCATCAAGTGGATGCACTCTTAGGGCTTGTGAGTAAAAATTCAGACTGAGACAAGTTTCACTTTTCAAGAGCTGGTAAAAATCCCCTAGGAGGGCAGGAGATCACTGCTGCATAAGCTTACAT
Source organism: Athene noctua (assembly GCF_965140245.1). Taxonomy (NCBI): domain Eukaryota; kingdom Metazoa; phylum Chordata; class Aves; order Strigiformes; family Strigidae; genus Athene; species Athene noctua. Next base: position 67,451,867 of record NC_134037.1, on the reverse strand, counting down.
CTTATTTTATCAAGGTCAGGATTACAACCAGTTTGCAACTAAGTGTTCTTACCAAATAAATACCAGATTGCATTTACAGGGCTTTATAAACAATGATTAGTTTACATGCAGAAGGCATGCATTAGTAACTCACCCACTGAAGCAGGGTTCATTCCTTCGGACAGTCAAATGAACAGCTTCCATCAGCACAATATTCACTTTTAAAAGACAGAAGATACAGACATAAACACTGTTTGGAGATCAAAAAGAACAAACAGGTAATAGGTATGCTACTGTATATTTCTTCATTGTGCTACTGAACATTTATTTTCAATTGTGATTGGTGTTGAATTTTCCTGGAACATTTTAACTGAATAAAGCTGCCTTGTCTCATAACGGAATTTCTTTGAGACAAAGACAACAATAATTAACAATTAGGGCAGGAGATTTAACTCAACAATTTCTTCCCAACAGCAAAATCTATTACTAGTAGTGTCAGGCAGCAATAATTTAAAATCATTTTTCATACAATATTACCATAGTGCTCCAGCAGATAGGAGATTATTTCCAACATGTGTTCCTTTTAGGTACTGGAAAGCCTAATTTAAGAAAGTGTTCCAAAATATCAAATATCTGAATCCCACCGAAGGATGTGAATTTGCTGTTTTCCAGGAGAACAAACTGGTCCCACTTCTGGATTGGGAGTGAGGGGAGGGGCAGGGCATGTATTTCAAAGACTGACAATGCAGTCTTGTCCTCAAAGGAAGAAAATTTAACAGAAGACTTAAGTTCAGTTTTGTCTGCACCAGGTATATTGCTAGAATATGATGACTGATAGAATCTCCCTTTTCTTCTGAGTGTAGAGAAGGCAGCAACACAAAAGGTGCTGAGCTAGTTGAGCTATGCTGTTTAGAGGAGCTTATAGTTCAAACTGCCTACCCTGTTTAACGACCCACTTTCATTTTCTGTGTTGAAATTCTGGAAGGTGTGTGCTAGGGTGAATGATATTGTCTTTAACTCTGCATAATGACAAAGCCATGGTGTCTTTAAAAGCTGGGATAATTGTAACAGTGGCACTGAAAAAGTAGAATTCTGCACCCTGGACTAGTAATTGGTGAGCCCGTACATTAGTGATGGAGATAGAATTAAAGACAAGGAAAACAATTTTAAAAGAAGAAAGGGATAAATCTGTAAAACTGTCTAACTGTCCACAGGAAGCTAATTCTAAATCCCACTCATCTGCTGCTTAATCTGAGGGATGCTTCATCCTGGAGATGTGCTTTGCAGATGCATCTCAACTAGTTTCTAATACCCAGGTGATTAAGGAATTGTCTTGGGAGGAGAGCTATAACCCTATAAACCCCATCAGAGGAGGTGTCCTGCTACTGCCTGATGCTGATAACCCTGTTCTGAGAGGGGAAAGAGATTGACTCAGGTCTTCCTAAGGAAGACACAAAGACAAACCTGGTACTCCTGCATCCTAAGGCAGCATTGTACTGACTGGAGCACTAGACAAAGGCAAAATCTTTCCCACACCTTTCATTCCATCTGTTTGGACATGCAGTTCTGAGCAAACTTCATGAAGAAGATCTAAGTACCATGATCTCCAAAGATGCAGCAGGGAGCGTAATGATCTCCTGATCTTTTCCCCAGACCTAAATTCAACAAATCAACCCACTAACCTTTCTGAATCTCATTCACAGCCAGGTCTCCAGGGGTTGTTCATGGCATGAAGGCACAACCTGGGGCTGTGGGATCATACTGATGCCACAGTGCTTTCCAGATGTCGTTTTGTGAATCTAACCTGAAGTCCCCAAACTGGGAGAGGAAGAATGCGACCTAGGAATGAAACAAAAAGATGTCAGAAAATAGGAAATAGAAACTAGAAAAGAGAATGGCTGTACCAGGGTCATTCCCCCTTATTGAAGATGGTAGTTCTGACAAGAGCTTTGTGGCAGGGAGGAGTTTACAGGCAGATAAATTATTATTTTTGCTGTGTTTTCTTAGTTTAAAATTGGTACAATTGAAAAAGAAAGAAGGAACACAGTGACAAGCTGAAAATAAAACAAGTCCTTCTTTATTTTGGATGCAGAAAAATGAATAAGAGACAGGTGTCATTTTTAAATAATGGAGTAAGGAACAAGCAATGTGCAAGCAGAGCATGCAGGTTTGCAAAACTCTGTGTATTAACAAAGAACATCAAAAGGCTTAGCCATAGGAAAACACAGTTCTGGAATAATCTATCATCTCATTCATCCCACAGTCAGCTGCATTTTAAAATGCTCTCTTTCAATGAAACTATGTATTTCAAGTGAAAGTGGCTTCTCTCTACATGCAACCACATGGATTCTTAAAGTATTTAAAATATATCTTACTACAAACATCTCCTTGGTGCACGGCCTCTCAGTGGTATCTGTCCAAGAACTCAGCACACCAGTTTGATCCTCCAAGCTGGAAGGTGGTATGGGACTTTGGGCGAGCCACATCTCCTCTTTGCCTGTCATCTATAAAATTACAATTATGACAATGTCTTCCAGTTTCAAAGACTGTAAAAAATGCTAGGCAATAGTAGCAATTTTATTATTCAAACTAATTATCACAGTGATTCTTTGCCATACTGTTTGCTTTCTGAACCTTCCTTCAAATATTTAAACTCTTTTGGACAGCTCAGTCTCAAATCTTAAACAAATCATAGGAATAAATCTACTTGTAAATACACTGTAAGAAGGACATTCCAATTGTCCTGAAGCCTCATTATTCCTCCTTAAGCAGTTGCACTATTGCTTATGTAGAAGCATGGAAGTGATGGATATTGTTCACTGAGGGCACACATATTTAACCTTGTTTTCTAGTCCAATGAGATGAATACAGAGTACAAAATCTTGCAAATGGTTTAAAAATGTGGTCGTATATGAGTGTCCATAACTGAGGGAAATGCATCACTTTGACTTCTGATACCATTAACACAGAACAACGTTTTGCATAGACAGGCCTAGGCACATGATACAGTTTCCCAGAGGAAGCTTAAAGCTTGATGACTAAAATCTAGAGAAGTATAAAAAATCAGACCCTATTAGACACTGACACACTAGCAATAGGCTGGAGTAAATCATCTTCATGACATCTGTCTTACGCTGTGGATGACAGTGCCATAGAGGCAGAGAGTGAGCTATTGTCATGCAAGCTATTTAGCTGAGCTAAACTACAGTGCAGGACACAGTCCCAGGCGAATCAGAGGACTGAAAAGTGCAAAGACTCTTCATATGAAATGGAAATACGCGTCACACAAGCCAATGCTGGTAGGGGGTCTCTCTCTGGGGACAAGGCTTGAACTAGATAGATTAAATCAACTAAAAGCTATGACTGTAATTTACATTCTCTGTTTTGTATTGCACTGTGGTGCTAGTAACAGTAACACACAGAGGCTTTACACAAAAGCAATCCTTTCTTTTGCTGAAGCTTGACTACACAGGGAAATTCAGTAGTATCTTTATATCAGCATAACTCCCCATATGGACACACTTCCTTCAGAACAATTCCAGGATAATTCCAATTATGCTCTATAATTACCCTACAAAATTATAACAGTTAATTTCTCTGTGTAAACAAGCCCTTACTCTTTAGCCGAATCTACTTGAACCTTCAGAATTATGTCACTGCCTTTGCTGATGTTTACAGCCTTCTCCAAACTTGTCAGTTGTACACATTCCCAGCCCATTAGCTGTTGTTTATTCAAGCTAAACATATCTGATTGTTCTAATTTGTTCTCAGATCAGTCTCTCTAGTCTCATAGGCCTCTCTGACATTCAGAGCATCATAGTATTTGCTAGGTCCCTCAGAACTTCAAAAGCAGGACTTGGAAGCATGGCACATGTGCCCAGATGTTTTTAAGTGGCTCCAAATTTGATCTGCTTCTTAGTTAGACCTATACAGGGAATTTCCTTCTTATAGTTGAGGAGTCCTGAGGAAGAAGAAATCCAGTTTGCTCATGCAACTGGCAGATAAATTCTCCTTACAATTTTTCAAGGGTCTTACCATCATCCTCAATCTCACTCCATCCTGCTGCAGTTAGCTGAGGAGTCACATCAAGTGATGTGTTTTAACCCTGTCAGCTGCATCAGACAATGAAAGCATCCACATTGCTGCACATTAGCATTGTCGTCCTCATGAGCAACCATCAGTTTCAGGGGCAGAGCAAGATTTGTCATCTTGCCTTACGTGGTGGTGCAAGGTGACCAGCATATTCAGTCCTGTTTTCTTGGAGGTCTGAGAAGTGGTTAATCATCACAAGGTATACCATTAGACAGGTCACCAGTCCAGCATTTAGGGAATGTTTCTGTAATACCTTGTTTGCAAGGGTTGCATGGCACTGAAAAACTCTTCACTAATTTTCATAGCTGCTTCTAAACCATCTGCAGATTATTTAATTTTCCGGATAGTCATACTTAATTTCCCTCCCACTTCTAAACCACATTGTCAATTATATCAGTAATACTAATAGTACCGATGTCAGTAATACCAAATAAAAGTAATAAACTATTATTTATCTTTTGTTTGGCCCTGAGCACTTATTGTGATCCCTAGCACTCCAGTAGCTGCAAGGACGGTCTGTTCACCAGCCAGGAAAATGGAGGTTCCCCTAGACTGGAGTGCAGCAGACTTATAGCTGTGCACATCAATGCTACTCCAGAGTTAAAGTCAGGAAATATAGAAAATTATTCAGTTTTGCTAACGGAGGAAGTTTTGGACCTTAATAAGTGATAAGGAGTAAGCCGTACAGCTCTTTCCTTGCATTTCAACTTCAAACTCTGTCTCAGAGTTTCACTCCCCATTCACAAATGTACTGCTGAAATACTTTTTTCTTCCCCTTCAGCAACTCCATTTTCCATCCAAGCAGAGGAAAACTTACTTCTTCTCTTGATTGCAAAGAACATCCTGAAGCTGCTTTTTGCTGGTGCATTCAGAGGTTGAACTGTGTTAGTTGGGAAAGATCATGATAGGGCAAGTCACAAGGGAGTTCTGCTGTGTCCCTAATTAGCTGAGCTACCCAAATAATGTAGAAGGTCATCAGAAGCCATTTTCTCTCTGTTTCTCAGATAGGGATCGAGAGGCTGTGTTCATCTGAGCACTCTGATCTCATTTTAAAGAAAACAGAAGGAAAGGAAGATTTTTATCCATTCTGATAATTTATCACATGTAGCAGCACAGCTGTTTATGTCAGAAGGCGGAAGTGGAAGAAGGGCCTTTGTTTCTGTTTGGCAAATTTTCCATGACACTCTCAGTAGAAGAGAGCTATTTTATTCTGTAGGGTGCAGTCCTCACATGGGAATGCAACAGCAACAAATAAAGGTTTAGCGGATGATTTGGCAGCAGCCTAGTATTCTTCATTTAGTTATTTAACATTAGCATTCTTTTAGCTTTTCCCAATGGCTGCAATAAAGCTTAGAAGTTTATTGAAACTCCTACTCTTCCTTTGTTCTAGTGTGAGCTCAACTCATACAGACATTTTACAGTCTTAAGCATACAAAAATTACACCATAAAAAAATCAGGATCCTTTTGCATTCAAATGCCTACTCTTGGAGTTGATATGGATGCAGAGACCATCTGTATTACCATTGCTTAATTAAACTATCACTGTGCTTGGAGCTGTACAGTAGAAAAAGAGCAACACTGGACCAAAGACTGAATAGGTGGACAATGTTGTGATTTGCAGTGTGGCACACCGTGCTGGGGCCAGTTCTGTCCCAGAGTCCCTCAAATGGGATTGCAGAGCAGCAAGGCACCAGGGCCACGGGCACAGCACAGTCAGGGTATAGGCAGCATTCACACAGGGGAACAAAAGAAAGGTGGATTTTTTAGACACTGTGAAAGAACAGAAAGAGCTTTTTCCACTGAACATGCTTGTAGTTTTCTATTGGTGAGAATATAGTTCAGGAAATAACGCACACACCTTTTGTGTAAAAAAAAGACTGGATCTTTTTAAAGGTTCAGGTTAGGATAATGCAAGTAGGGTAGGCAGAAACCCATTTTTGCCTTAATGAGTATCTATATATCACGTTCAGAAGAGTTCACTAGGAACTTCACTTTTAATTGGACTTGGTAAAGGAGCTTTGTTCAATTAGCCTCAAAGGTCCTGCTAACACAAAAAATCAGTGATATTAGGAAAATTATATATATGAAAAGCTAGTTGTGATCATGTCTCTAACTTCATGAACTGAATTGTGTTGGGGAAATCAAGATAATAAAAACTTGCCAAATGGGACTAAATAATTAAATTTTAAATAAATTATAATTTTCAGTTGTATTATAACTCTAATAGTTGAAGGAAAACATTGGGAGGCAGGAAAGTAAATGTTAATATAGAAATTTAAGGATAATAAGAGAAAGCACTAATACTGATTATGATGATTATGATGATTATAACTTCCAGTATGTAAAATCATAATGAAAATGATAGAGCTTAGTATGCTCTTATAAGTTATACATTTACTTAGGCACTAGGAAAAATCTTTTCACACTAAGATGGTTTATGATGTTACAGCAGAACTTATAAAGAATTAAGGAAAGGAGTAAAACAACCTGATGGAAAGAATAACGCTCTATGCAGAGAAGTTTCCTGATTCAGAAAGATCTTCCAACCCCATCAAATACAAACACAGGAAAGTAAAAGATATATTGAGGGGAGAGGAAAATACATTGATATAAATCATTCAGAGGTAACACTGGGCAGCATGGTGACTTCAGTTGCAGTCAATATTAAGATTTATTGATCTGAGAGATAAATATTGACCAAGGTGATGCCAAAGTCAATATTTAACTTCAAGGACCATAAATCTTAATAGTAACTGTAAAGAGCAGTCAGTATCATCTATGTTTGATATATATTTTATTGCCTTTTACAAGGATATAAAAGGTTTTTTAAAAGAGAAGCTGTTTCCTTCATTTCAAAAAGCTCCTTGCCTTGCCAGAGCAATCCAGATGTATATGCTTGCCTTTTCAAAGATCAGCTAATGACTGGGGTGGTCTCAAAAATTGTGAGAATCATTTGAGTGATGAAGAAGATGCCTATTTAACAAAAAAAAAAAAAAAAAAAAAAAAAAAAGCAAACTTTTGGCAGCGTCTTTTGCAGATTTATGTTGGCTATGAAATGCTGATGTACACGCAACATGTTGCTAGATAAAGCTCTTTAACAACTTAGGTGAAAATCAACTATAAATTATGTAAGCTAACTGCAGTTCTCTAGAGGTTTCTTAATTTTCCACTGCTCCACCTCAACACATCAACTGGATCCATAAAACGTTCATGTACATAGTAATTCCTATTATATTTACAAATTATTACAATATATGTAATAACTGCCACGTAGTATTTTGCCGGTTTTGTTATTAATATTTCTATAGGATCAGCTTCTAATATATGTGAGCTATTTCTTAACCCAGTGTGTAGGGTTCACACTGTTAAAGAGAAAGATCTTTTTCTCACTATCTCCTTCCTCTTTCCTTATATTAAAGAGATGGCACTGACAACCACAGCTAAGGTAAATGCAAGTTAACAAATACAAATCGTTAAGCAAAAATCCCCATGAGGTAGCAAATAATAATTTAGTTAATAGTCTTAGAGCATTCCTAACCATAGCAGTATTCTCCCTAATGTTCAGAGGAGATTTCTGTAATTACACTAGATGGCATTTGTTTTCAAAAGCCACTACATATTTGACACCCACTTTCCTGACATGTGAAAAACACATTCATAATAAAGATTACTTGGACGATATTACAGTGAGTGAGCCCAACTCTTCCCAAAATCCAGTTTTTTTAGACCAGTTTATAGGATCTAACCCAGCACAAGGGAATGATTTCACACAATTTTATGTAATAAGGCTTTAATCTCTGAAAAGGAGGTTTTGTGACATTAAGAAGCATGACAGTTAACCTCAAATGGTTTATTCATGTCAGCAAGTCCAAAGACGTAATTAGTTGTAATGTCCTTACCCTCAGAGTCAGGGGTTCAGAGAGGGGAGAGCCACCAGTGGCATTGCCCAACTCCTGCTACTCACTCCCCAGGGGGTTGCGTTGTCTAATTTTATGTCTCAGGGTTCTGACAGACGATGGCCTTCCTTTCCAAAAGTGTTGCTACATTACCAGGATGACTTACAGGGAGATATTTCATGCCTGAGAAACAGTGAACATACATAGGTATATCTAAACCAATAATGAGCTCAGTGCTTAAGCTTCAGCAGTGCCTCAAGTTAAACACTTGTTAGCAGGCACTTGTTAGAGGTAGTAGACACTTGACAGTTTTAGTCTGATCATTTCCATGACCCATTAAATTTTTGACTGTCAAAAGAAAACAGAGTTTTCTGGAAAGGGATTCCTCCTCAGGCTGTTTTTCATGACTTTCCAAGTCTTCAGAACTCTGCAATTAAGTGATTCCGTTTTATTGAGATCACTTCTCTTGTTTTAGGAAGTGGCAAGGCTGGAAACTGTGGTAATTTGTGAACACAGTAAAAAATCATCTCCATTTCCCCTTTACTAGTGCTAGCAACTGAGCAAACACTGATACTGGAAACACTCCCATTCAAAGTTTACACGTGGCTGAGGGTGTACCATCCAAACTTTACTATAATGGGAAGTCAAGTATTTTGTTCATTTTAAGTATCTGCAATTGTAAACAGTGGTGATAATACTGGAAAAGAATGCATTTCAGAAGAGAGGTGGCTTTAGACATGATAACACTCTGAGATAACATTTTAAGAGAAGAAAACTAAGGGGGGAGGTGTCCCTTATCAATTACATCACAGCAATCTGGCTTTTCAAATGTTCAGTAGGTAGCTGTATTTACAAACTGTAACTTGTGATGAGTCTAGTGATAAAGAGAGGGAGAGTCATCCCGAGGGGGGGGAGGAGGGGCAATGGGGGGGCGGAGGGTATCACTCCATACTTTGTCTTTCCACTACATGTAGTCGTCATCTGGCATTTGGCTGGAGTGTAATAACTTGGTGTCTCTTTGTTCCCCCATACAGGATGAAGGCTTTAATCAGTTTTGTCAGAACGTTTGCTCAGTTAATCTCCTAGCTATGTGTGATGAATAATCTGCCTATTGACTGTCTCAGCAGTTGGTGGGTTCTCCACCCTCACCCCATGGTGAGACGCATCTAGTTTCTGCTGGCTGCTCATTTTCCTTTAGAAGAGGAGCACTGTCTCTCTCCCCACCTCTCAGCAGGCACATCCCACCCAGCCACCCCCTTTAGCCTCACACCCCTCTTCTCCCCTTCCCCTCTGGAATCTGGAAAATGCCACCTGCCTGCACCAAGTTTTGTCCTTGGATAATTACTTCGTCCCAGTCACCTTGAGCTCTCATACCATGGAGTGCTCTCCCTCTGCTGAGCTTTGTATCTTTCTTTTCATACCAAGAAAAACAGATTTAGGATGAACAGGAAAGTTTTGGCAACAACTGTCATCACATTATCAACACAGTGCTAGTGATGAATAGTTCTGGAGCAAAGAAAATGCCATAGGAAGCTCTACTTCACTGGGACAAAAATACAAGGGCGGATCTGAGAGCTTCCTTCATCACTGACTCGGAAGGAGAAAAATAAGGAAAAGCCCTAATCAAAATATCAAATCTCAATTGCCTGAAACTTTGAATTGGCTTGACAGAAAGGGCCCTGTCCTGTATGTGAGTGCACTCAGTTGTGGGGTCTGCCTGTGCCAGCCCTTTGCAGAGCAGAGAACGGTAGGGAATTTCTTACAAGCAGCCCCAATTTTAACATGCTTGGTAACAAAGGCTGAACAGAACATCTCTGAAGAGTAGAGGGTTTCAGCTCTCAACTCAGGACATTTCTGAAAGTTCCTAAATTAGTCCAAAAATAAAATCCATTATACAAAAAGCAGTGTAGCTATTTGGAACAGTGATATACTTTCAGTTATAAAGGCTGACAGAGATACGTTGTGCATTGGGAAGGATACAGAAAATGTTACATAAAACATGGATTTGAGGAAATATAAATGAAAAGCTTCACGACTTCCAGCTGCAGGGTCTTTTCAGACCTATCTGAAATGCACAGCTGTGCTACCTGTGAATAAGTGGAGATGCACAGTTAATGTAATATTGCACTTGTAACAGAACTTCCTTCATGCACAGGTAAATCTCCTTAGATCACGCTCCAACTCTGACAGCCAGATTTCACCAGAGTGACATATGTGAAGGCAGCGCTCTTATATTTATTATGCGATTTGGATTCAGTATCTCCCTCACTTTTTAAGGGTGTTCTATTTTTCGAACTGATGATTCTCACCTAAATAAAAGTGGCTACAGTTCTTGTTGTTTGTATGCTTCTGGTTTATTCTCTGCATTGTCCCACAAAGACAGATCAATTTTACCTGCTTTCGTCTGAGCTAAGTGGTACTGAAAACCACATGCTTTATGTGTGTTCCTTGAACCCCACCCAGCTCCTGCAGAGAACTTAAACTGAGTTTGTATTGCCTATGCTTTGCACCCTTCCTTTATATAAAGTGGCCCCACCACTCCAGTTCTGGCGATGGATCTCTGAGCCATCCTGCCTTCCCAACCAGGAGGGCTGATGGGATAGATGGAGCCAGGCATAGGATGTCAGGTCCCAGCACACAGCAGTTAGTGTATCCCCAAATGTGTCCTTACACATTTACATGCAGGTCTTACCCAGTGTTTTCCCCAAAGGCATAGCAACTGAATCATCTCCGAGCTCACAGTAAGCAAACAGATGGTCAGCAAGAATATGATACATGATGATATCTGTGCATAAAAGTATGCATATTTGAATGTGCGTGCATGCCTCCTTGGAGTGTGTATATAGAGTTTCATTGCCTTTTCTAGGGTTCTGGGAAGTTGTTTTCAGCTTGAATTTAGTGTCAAATAAATCTGGTTTATAGGTCACTTGTGATAGCTTGTGACCGAGTTGCAGAGCACTGTAAAGCAGATACCATTGCATATTATATCTTCAAGAATTCCTGATGCAAAAATAAAGAAAACATTTCAGTTCTGTTGATTTTGTGTTTTGAAGTTCTTGCAACCGAGAAACTTGCTAAAATAAATGAAATGCTGCATAAAGCACCTGACACAAGTGAATTATGCTAATAGAATGGGTATGTGTAGTTCACCATAGATATATCTCATGGTTCTTGTTTACACCTCGGCATCTCATTCACACATTCCTGAGAGAAGGATCAATCAAAAGTGGGGTGCTAAATAGCATGCCTTTAGTTAACTAGATTTCAGAAGTTTCTATGAATCCAAAAAACAAGGAAGATGCACAATGTATGGATTTTCTTTTTCAATGTTAAAAAGATCCTGCCCTCCAAGTCGCTGTGCTCTCTTCCCAGTCCTTTTCTTTCTTTTCTGAATCTGTCTTCCCCACTGCTTCCTTTCAATGAACACCATGCATTCAAGCATCTTACCCACCAGGTGACTTTTCATTTCATCAGCTCCTTCTAAACTACCTCACCATCCTCTCAGAGATGTTTTGAAGAGCTCTGCAGAACCTGCTTGCTGAGTTTTCTTTGCAAAAAGCATCACGTTGCTGCCTAAGCATTAACAGGAATGTTTTGTCATGGGAAAGTGCTGTAAGAGTACAGGCATAAGAGAAGAAGCAGCAAGCATCCACCTCTCCAGCAAGATACCTGGGTCAATCTAAGAGCTCCATTTCCAGCAGTGCCTTCACAAACTCAGCCTTTCCCCCATATTTGCAGACCAGGTACCACACTCAGGCTCACAGACTGTGCTCAGAGCTCTCTCCACCAGGCTGAGTCTGGTGAATAGATGCTGAGAAAAGGAAATTCTGGAGGGGCTGCAAAGCCTATGAGTAAGGTACTACTTTTTGCCTCAATTTCCTTATGCCTAGAGTTGACCTTCAGTACCTTTTCTTATTTTAGCTTGTTCACTGAAGCCAAAAGAACCAGAGCTTTTGCCAAAGACTTTATCTATTTGAAACTCTGTAGTCGGGAGACATTTTCAGGGAACTGTGACAATCTTTTCCAAACAGATCAGAATTTTTTTGGATTTGTCATCTGTATTGGAAAAGCAGGTCTTCTGTATTTTCTTTTCAGCCCAAACTGCCATGATTTCAACTCTCTCACTATACTCTGCAGCAGAGACCTTATTGCCATTTCTGTAGTTATGATGTTTTCACACGTCACCTCTTTTTTTGTAAGACAACAATGTTAATGACTAGTCATTGGTTTTGCTATATCTCAAAGTAATGCCCTCTTAAAGCAACAATTTCAGATCATGCCAATGTCAACAACTGATCTAATCCCCCTGTTCCAAGGAGAAAACTTACTCCTTCAGTCTTAGAAGATCACAGTACTACAGCATATAAGCAAACTGTCACATATGAAAAAAAAAAAAAAAAAAGGCACAGATGCTCTCTGTATTTTCCACAGACTCTCATGCAGTTTCCCTGGACTCATCTCCTTTCTTTTCTGCCTTCATTCAACAGGCTTCCCCAGACTTTTTATCTGAGGTAAGTGATTGTCAGTTTATTCAAGACTCTTACCATATTTTCAAGAACTAGCACAGACCTCTCACATATTTGGTCTAGGTGTGATAAGAACATTTGCTCTTTATACATTAGGCCCACTTAAAACCTGTCAAAGACACCAAGTGGTCCTGCAATCTATCATCTATTCTGCAGTGCAAGTGAAGCTGGGTGGTTTGTTTCATCAGGCCTTTAAGACCAAATATCACTACTGCTGCCCCAAAACAGCCACAGCTTGGGGAGGTCAGCAAGATACATATATCATATGACATGATCTGGCCTGTAGAAAAGCAGTTTTGTGCCCCTCCATCAGTGGAAGGTGGCCTGAAGACAGCAGAGGTAAGCACTCCAGGTGGAGGCTACAGACCCTGAAGCTACATCTGTACAGTAAAATAAACAGTGTTGGGCAGGCTTAGGCACTGAACCTCAATCATCCACACTGCTAAATTTCTAGAATGGTTTTGACCCTGTCTGACTTGCACTCACCCAAGCAATCTCCAGAAAGACTTCCTGAGCTAGCACAGGCCAAGGACTCTTCCCATCAGAGCACCTGGCTGCAACCACCTCGCTTTCACAGGGTAAAAGTGTTTAATAGTGTGGATGCGGGCAGTTCAGTGCTAGGTGACTTCAGTGGCAGAGAGCTGGACATGTTTGATTTACTAATATAGATGTAGCCTCACTGTCTAACAACTTCCTGTGAAGTTGAAAGCAGAAACTTCTGAAGGAGCCCAGCGGGTTCCCATGCCCCAGATTGCCCCTCTGCTAGCTCTGAAAAGCCAGATTCTGAATTCTCTGCTAAAGTCTTCAATAACGTTGAATAAAAAAGGCAATGAGAAGCTACAAAGCAGACACAATTCTCCAACCTCCAGATTATCAGCCCCAGTTCCATATGCAGAGGGAGAAATATATATGCCTGGGTTTCCTTTAATAGATTATGCAGTCTACTCGCTCACATTTATCACATGGGCCAATGTAAGATTTACTGTCCATAATTAATCAACCTTAGGCAAGAATATTTAGCACTTCTACTCCATTTTTCATTTTCAAAGTGCTTTTCAAACACTACCTAATTAAACATCAGGAACAATTATTTCCATGCTACTTTACAGGCGCTTCTAAAAAAAATGAAATAAGCACATTTTAGCATGTATATGAGGAATTTTTTTAAACTAAAACAGCTCTATTTGCAACCTGCTGAAGGAATGAAAGCAGTAATAAGACACAGATTTCCAAACAGACCAGAGTAGCAACCAGTTAGTTCTGTTCCTATGCACACAAAGCCAGTAATGCAGCTTTATTTTGAAAACCTCTGTCTATCTCACTTTTTTTTTCTCTGAGAGGACACTTTATTATTAAAGAACTGTGAACAAGGATGAGGAAGAATTCCTTCTTTGAAATGGACAGATGTCACCAATGGGCCTGAGGCTCTGATTCACTTGCTCAGCAGTAACTCATGAGGTCACACCTGTAAGTCTCACCTCACCTCTTTCACAGAGGTAACAGAGTGAGCTGTGTGTTCACACAGCAGTAGTGTCTTCACCAGCAAGCTCAATCTGAAGCATGGTATTTGCTCACTGAAAACGGTTCCAATATCCTTCCTTCATGACTAGAAATACAGTCACCACTGGCAATTTTTGACCACCTCTAAGGAGAAAGCTGGGTGTGGTGGACCATGCCTGTCATCCCACCTTCTCAGGTGGTGGGTGGGTGCCCATGAGCCTGGGGCTGCACTGTGCTTCACCAGCCAGGTTTCCACATTATGTTTGGCATCTGTCTGATGATCCCAGAGGGCTCAGGTCAGCAGGTTGGCCAAGAAGGGGTGAACCCACCTAGGTCAGAAACAGAGCAGCTCAGTTTCTGGCACCACGGTCCAGTCTACCTAGGGACATGTACCGAAACTGTTGATCATTTAAAGCAGTAGTCCAGTTGGCTGCAGGTTTTGATTGAGAGTGGACACACAGCCCCTGCTGTCCTCTCTGCTACAGAGGCAATACAGAGGTAAGATGTAGACCGCAGAGGTGATGTTAAGTCTGACACGTATCATGAGTCAAGGTTGTCAGAGCTTAACAGCAAGTTCTCATACTTGCCAAAATCCTTCTCGCCTTAATAGTGAAAATATGATTAACACTGCATAAATAAGCAAACAAGGAGGCACGGGTTCCTTAAGACAGAAAGTGTGATATTTTCTCTCTTAAATAAAATCAAGAAACAAAATATTCTTCATTAAACATTAAGAGTTTATGTGACTGACAACATGGCCTGGTGCAGTTCTGGGCAGAGATACTTAAGCGAGCTCTAAATAAGCCAGCTCCACTACTGGAAGCAACATAGCCAGGCAAATATGGCATTCTGCACCAGCTCATTAGCCCTGCTGCAGTCAGCTATATTAACTCAGATAGTGCATCACACTAATGTTGCTTCACTTCTTCTGGGGCTCAGGCATGTTCATTCAGCATAGGTAACTCAGTGCAGCACTTAGATGAGCTCTCCAGGTACACATCAAGGCAGGGGACAGCAACCTTTCAAGGATGGTGTGTACCAGATGGCATTTTTCCTTCCCAGATTAGAGGTTAAACATGCTGGTAAGAACGCTGTGGGATCCATGAGAGACTGCCTCTTACAGAAACAATATGCTACCATTTTCTATCATCATTAAATTGCATCTGTACAAGGCAGAAGCTCCCGCTGCTCTCAGAATGAGCCAGAAGGTGGGAGCCACCAACGTCTCTCTCCAGATGGCACAGCCCCAAAACCAGCTCTGTGTTAGGCCTACTGGTGTTTTTAGAAATTGACCTCCTCACTGCTACTGGTTTCAGTGCCCCAGACTGTGAATAGGTTGTAAGAGTC
Organism: Athene noctua; assembly: GCF_965140245.1. Taxonomy (NCBI): domain Eukaryota; kingdom Metazoa; phylum Chordata; class Aves; order Strigiformes; family Strigidae; genus Athene; species Athene noctua. The sequence goes on along the minus strand of NC_134037.1, from coordinate 67,436,526 downwards.
ACAGGGATGCAGAAGAAGTTCTGCAAGACTGAAACTTCAGGCTAAGGCTTTTCTGCACATATCCTTGAGTGCTGCCTTACAGACAAATTACAGAATGTGTTCTGGTTTAGAAGTAAGCAAACCTATCTTCAGTTCACAATGAAATAATTCAAGTGTCTTTCATAACAGTGCTAAAAATTGGGCTTTGGATTAGGTTGTTGACCTACATGCCTCAGCTCCCTGGCTGTGAAATGGGAGCAGCCTTTCCAGCAGGGACATTGCTGAGAGAATTTCATTCCTGCTTATGAAACACTACCACAGTGAAGTGATAATAAGAGATATAGATGTGTTAGCTTTACTAAACTATTTGAAATATTCATAGAATCATAGAATGGTTTGGTTGCAAATGACCTTAAAGATCATCTCGTTCCAATCCTTCTGCCATGGGCAGAGACAATACTGTAGGGAAAATGGTCCCAGCCTTCCTTTTGCTTGTACTAGTGTAAATGGAAGCAACTGTATTGAACACAACTCACTGTATATAAAACTTAACTGAAATCAGTCCCTGTGTCTTTCTATGTACTTAAAATGGATAATGGTAATTTTTCTGATCCTACTTACAGCTAAGCTTCAGTGACCTTATATCCAAGGACATGTCTATGAAGATATTTGTTTTAAATTTTAGCTGGTTTCAAGACTTACACAAAGGCCTTGGATGTTTTGATATATTTATCTCAGTATCCCCCCTTGGGTAGAGCAACTTGGAGGATGCAGGACTCTGAGTTTGAAAATAACGTCCTAAAATAATTTGTGAAACTGTTTCAGAAGACAAAGCATCAGATATCTTAAAACTTAGTCATAATTGTACAGAAACAAGAGACAAAATGAATTGCATCTACCTGGGTGCAGAGAAGATTCCTGGTATAAGTTTACCACATATCCCCATAAGTGTTTTTACCTTCCTTACAAACATAACTATTCCAGGAACACTACATATTGTAGACCCAGCTCAAGGCTACACTTCATTGATCACAGCTGATTGTGTTACTATGTCTTTCTTTCTAAGGTGGAAGTTGCTCAGCTCAGCACCACTCAGAAGGGACATGATGACTGACAGAGTGTGTTCCCAGTCCACTGCAAACGTCAGGCATAATATGTTAGTTAAGCCACCAGACTTCATCTGGCTTCAGTGATGACCGAATCCTAGCTTTGAAAGCTATACTGCTTCAGACCAAAATAAAAACCAGAAAAGATAGGCGATGCTAACTTTTCTATTCCTAGTAGCTTACGCTTTCCAAAAACTGTGACCAAAAAATTATTTGCCTGTATTTGTTTGTAAACAAGCCTGACAGATTGAGGGGGCTCATTTCATACCACCATGTGAAAGCATGGTGAAGAGGGCCCAAGCAAGAATGCTCCAATATTGGGACAGTAGCTATTCCTCTAATCACTTCAGAAATCTCTTTTCACAAAAGTAAATCTGTCAGCATCCCTCCACCTATGGGTCTATGTCAGAAAACAGACAATAGGAGAGGCTGGATCTATATGGCAGCTGTCGTGTCCTTCTTCCAAGTGGCCAGAAAAGTCAAATTTAGTTTTTTCTTTTGATTTGGTGAGTTAGATGATGCCTGAGGTCCAAAATGAGACTGAACTGATAATTTTCAATACATTCACTTGCACTCCAGCGTGGCAATATTCTTACAGGAAAGACAGTCAGATATTAACTAATTGTAGTTAGACTTCTGAAACAACAAGCTTCAGATTGAGTACTGTGTAATCCTAATTCTAGCCCTGATATCTCCCACTCATAGCAGTGACTGAAAGAGACTAGAATTAAGTGAATGTGCATGCAAATGGCAAAATGACAACTGTGATGGTACCATTCTGAATTAAATACCAGACGAAACACTGAAGGTAGTGGGCCAAGCAATGACATACATTACTAAGTAACTCCACAGACCTTCCCACTAATCATAGTACTAGTTTGTATTTCTGGTAATTTACAAGATATCATACTATATATGGCCACTAATTAAATATACAATTCAAATACACAGTCCCTGCACCAAGGACAGTAGGGTATTTTTCATCTGCCAAGAATTCGGGACTAGTCAGTATTTGCTTTGGAAGCTACTTAATAGCTGTCCATTATTGCATGTCACATTTCGTTATTCTGCACCTAAAGAATCATACGTTGATTAAGAAGGATAGAAAAATAAGTTATTACAAGAGATCAGATAGGATCTATTCACATCATGGAGCAAGGGTTTTAAACTTTCCAAAGCAGTTGACATATAAATGTTCCAACAGGTATAGGAATTCCATTAAAAAGGTGTAACAAGAATGCAAGCAGCACACAGGCATCCAAGAAAACAGAAAGTTGTTACACTTCCCCTTCAAATCGCCAGCTGTTGTTGTTTGGGGTTTTTTTAATTTTATGACTAGCTGTTTATTACTTTTCTAAATTCCAACTAAAAATCTCAAGAATTAAGAGGAAAATTATAAATATTAAACCATTAACACTTACAGAAATGCAGCCAACTTTCCAAATTCACATAAGTTTCTCAAGCTTCAGCTTTGAGTGGATTCCTGTAGTTCAATTATTGACCGGAGGTGGGTGGGGAGGAGGACAGGGGGAAAAAGAAAAGGAAAAAAGAAAAGAGAGAAAGAAAAGAACAAAGAGAGAAACATAAAGTCAAAACCCCCTCCTTCTCTAGCAGAGGCTGCTCTGGTATATGACATCAAAAGACTAAAGGGGACAGCTGAACCAGTGCATGAGATTGTTCTGACATTAAAAATAATGTGTATTTTGTTTAACACTTTCCATGTTGTTTTTTTCTTATGTTAAAAAAAAAAAAAAAAAAGCAGGAAAAAAAAAAAAAAAAGAAAAAGAGTAAGAAGAATTCCAGCTGGGATGGAACCTACAGAGCCCCTTGAGCAATGTGAATAATTACAGACTTGGATAAATTGTAGTTAAACTATTTGTTTCAAATGTGCTACAACCAATAACTAAACCAGCAACAGCCTCTCAGTATAAGAGATCTGTTGATGGCTTCAGGATAAAGTACAATGAGCTGCAGAGAGTCATTGGCCAGGCATACACTATGTAATGAAAAAAACTTTCCTTCATAAAGTCTGTGATTTCCACATTTCAGATACCATCAAAAATAATCATATGCATTTGCTTAATTACCATATGTACTCAGAAAACAGTAAAGGTATTTTCCTCAAATAGCAAAGGCAGACTTGGGTTTTGTCTGTTATATTATTTAATTTCCAGACTGAGAATTGTCTCAGTAATAAGCTAATCCTCATTCTTAAGAGACTATAAAAGTAGAGGCAGGAAGAAGTCTTATTTTCATCTTAACAATGGACATCCTTCACATTCTTGCTTAAAATTTTGCCTCCCACCCTGGTCTTACTGAATTTGCACCAGTTAGCAACTGCAGCTACCAGCTACTATGCGAAATGATTGAGCCTTTGCCTTTTCCACAGATTTAAGTGGTGATATAAAGCAAAGATTCATGTTAAGGGTACCATGGGATTTATTGTGAAGTTTGTTTTATCATTCTTACATGGACAAGACTTCTGTAAAAATCCATGATTTTGCAGTGAGCTCAGTGCCATGAGATTTCTCTATCCAGCTAGATCCTACAAGGTTCAATGCAGCTGAGTTTTGCCACAGGGTCTGCCAAACATGCCTCTTAGGGAAGGATTCGGAAAAAAGGAAAGACATGAGGATTTGATCCACTCAGGGGCTAGGAAGAGGCTTGCATGTACCAAATGTACTAAGGACAGCAATTAGTTAATTTGATTAAGCTTAAGGAGACTGGAGGAAAACAATGGTACTTCTGTCAAGCTTGTACACCATGTAATGTCTCCATGTGCTACAAACAGGTATGTTATAGAAATCACATGGCCACAGTTACAAGATGAGCCACAAGTGATCTTCCAACAGTAGTCCCACTTACCCTTGCCACTCACAAGGACAGTCATTTATTTTCTTTCTCTAACTGCTTTGCATACACAAACATAAGCATGCACACAGCTAATGCAGCTAACCAGCATGTTCAACCCTTTCTCACTACACATGCAGTCAATTCAGTATTCGCCTGTGGCTGCCAGGATCATCACTGAAGTTTGGCTGCCCTCACTGAAGTCCTGCTGCTTTGGACGTCTCCGCTGTAGTATGTAAGACAGTTGGGGCAAGGGAACAGATGCTTCTGCAAGGTCCTTTTATCTAGTGAAATGGAAGTACTGCACTAGTAAATAGGTACCTGTGAGAGCACACTGAAACTGGGACAAAGGTAAAATGCATTTATTTTGCATTTCCTAGTGAAATTTCTTCTTCTAAAGAAAAGAAAAGAGAAAAAAGATTGGGTAAAAACTAAAAAGGAATGAATAAATATTAAGAAGCTGGGAAACATGATGGAGGATTTAGTTTGGTAGAAGTAGAATGTGCCAGTGCAGGAAAAATTTAAACTCCATATATAGGTTGATGGCTTCTATTGACATCTCAGATTGAGCATTTTTATGACTAACTCAGTGATGAACTCTTGTTTTGCTGTCAGCAGTGATCAGAACAGCAAAATCAACTGCTTGAACTGTTTGTAAAAGATGGGTGCTGGAGAAGGCTTGTGTGACTAGACAAAAGGAATACAGCCCCAGTGTCAGGGCTGGGGAGAAGGAGGCTAAACCAGATGATCAGAGTACTTCCTGTCTTTATATCTCTCCTAGAAAGATGGAAGACATCCTTACCTGCAAAAATGGCAGTAGAGCCATGACTTTTAGGTAATGGAGCATTCTGTGACCTTTGCCAAAATCCTGAAAGGAAGCTTTCAACAACTGGGAGTGGACAGAATTGCAAAATTTGTAAAAAAAAAAAAAAAAAACAACACCAAACAAACAATAAAAAAAACCACAACCAAACAAAAACACACAACAAAAAAACAAAAACAAACAAAACAAACAAACACAAAAACCCAAACCACAAAACCCATAGTAGAAAGAAGTTGTGATGTGTTTGAGTTTGAACAGATTCAGACTTCTCATGCAGTAGAAAAAGGCTGGGAAGTTTATTGTCATCTCAGTAGTAATGTCCATGCCTCTAAGATGCTAGGAATAATGGAGCTTCTAACAACAATGCTAATCAGAGGGCAGCTTTGGGTGGGAGCTCGACTGGCACCTGGGACTTGCCTCCGCACATCTGACAGACTGCCCCATCTCCACAGAGCCTCAACAACTACAAAACTCAGAGGTGCTAGAGGCAGTAGACACCCATTTGTTTGCACTTGGTATAGCTAGTGAAAATAATTTCTGGAATTAATTTTATGCACAGATTTCCCTTATGCTGTGCATCCTTTCAGTTGTGCCTCTTTCCCAGGATATACCTGAGCATGATGAGGAAACATGCAGTTTATATTATCAGTCTTAAAGCTCCAGTTTAACATGGCAACTCCTCACCTGTTTAAAAGTATGTACTTTTGGACCCAGGGCCAAGACATTATGTTTAGGTGTACATACTATTTATTACAAATAAAGCCTATATGCCAGTACTGTCATACGATACTGACATATTGGAGAAGACCAGGAGAGGCTGGACTTTTTGAGAGAGATTTTTGACTCTGCTAAAGAGAATCATTTGAGATGGAGAGATGGAGAGTGTGTAGTATGGTTAAGAGATGAGTAAGAGAAAGATCGGAGCAGCAAAAATTTAAGATTATTTAATTTAAGGATACAGGGTACAGTAGAAAGTAAAGTAGATAAATAGAAGACCACTGGAAAGAAATAGCATGCCTGTCAGTGAAGCATATTTAAATTATGGGCTAATCTTCCAAAGTCTATACAAAAGTTGTAAACCTTCTGAATAAGAACTGGAAACAGAATAAGAATTAATGACAACAGCTAGAACAGGTGATTAAACAGACCTCTTTGGTCCCCAACTTCTCTGACTGCATGAACATCTTATAATGCTATTAACTGATTGCACTGTCTCATCATCAGTCCTGAGCATTCCTGTTAGGTACACCAGATAGTATGAAGCAGAATAATACTCAAAAAATCACATACCATAGGCACCTCAGAACTCTCTGTGGGAAGGGAGGAAAAAGTAACAGCTGAGACATCACTGATTATGGATCGAATCTTAGGCATCAGACCAATACACATTTCTCAACGAGAAATAGGCAGTAGAGGTAAAAAAGAAAATAGAAATTGAAGTTAATGAAAAAGAAAAAGATGGACCACTATCACATTCCTGTGTAAGCGAAATTTTCTTCTCTAAAAGGGATATCGTCACGTGATGAATGAGGCATTAAAATAGAGATTTGATAGTTTTCCAATGTTTTATCCAATCCACTTTTAATTATTTCATCTATTTTTTCTTTTGTGAACCTGTTCTTCTATATCATTATAGAGCATTTTTACTCATACCCAGACAGTATCTTCTGCTGCTTACTTTCATTTTGATATTTGCAGTGCTAATTCTCTGAAACCCCCTAAATAATGTGTCTGTCCTTGCTGTTCACAGTCTTAAAGTGTTTATTCATTACAGTTTGAGATTTAAGTTGGACAAGCTAGATAAATTTAATTATTTTAATCTTCTGTGATAAACGAGTTCTTCTTGTCTCTTCATGATGTTCCATTTTTGATTTATCTGCATTTCCACTGACATTATGAGATTTACAGAAAACAATGTATGATTCTATGTATGCCCTTATCCATGCCAAAAGTTCTACAGGGTCTCTGAATAAAGATGAACATTACAGGAGAACGCTGCTGCTTTTTAACAGGGGGCTATGACAAGGTCCACTTTTCCTCCAAAAGTCAAATTTTCAACTATTTCACACATTTCCAATGTATAAAAAATATTACACTCCACTGTAATAATTTATGAGACTTTTGAGCTTCACTGATGGCACTGACTTGTTTCGCAAATGTTGGATTTGATACTTGTCCTACATCTTGCAGGTGGTTGCCATACAAGGACAATTTACTAATTAAGGGTAAATCTTCACAAAATCTTCACAGTATTGCTAGAAATTGGGCCCCTTCCTCATTGGGCACACTGAATTTTTGGGCAGAGCATTAAGTAGGACTTTACTACTGTTCAGTAAATGGAGGGAGCCTGGGGCAGAGTCTCCTGCTTCCTCTGTAGATAGCTCTGACACTTTTTTGAAAACCTTCCTCTGCATCATTTACCTAGAAAAAATTCTCTAACACCTGTTTGGCTTTAAATATGTGAATAGAGTAATGACTTTGATGGGAAAATCCAGATGCTTACATTTCAGTATGCTTTAAAGTGTTTTGCTAAATCAGAGCCTAAGGACAAAGGAAACAGTTCAGAAACTGCATCAGCAGTAGAAAGACATTGCCTATAACCTGAAATGAACTCAAAACATTTTAGCTTGGCTATTTATTTACTTCAATATTCTCACAAAACTGTAATTCCTGCAGTGAGAATTACTACAACGATATGATATGCAAAAACGGTCTCATGATACTTTCTGCACATGTAAAACTGGAAATCTCACAAGGGAATTTGCTCTTGAAAGATTTTTTAGCCTGATTTCTAAATGAAAATGCTTTGTTGTGCTTTTGGATTAGCTTCAAAAATTTTTGATACCTCCTTCTGAGGTTCACCAACCAGTGCTAATGCAATGATCACAGTTTCAGTTTTAAGTGTTTACTGAAAAAGGAAAGAAGACTTCCTCGAGGTGGGGGAGGGGGAGAAGGGGGGAACAAATCCACTGATTAACCAGCATTGATTAGTTTGCATCAAGGAAAACCAAATATTTTTCAAGTTGCCCTTAATTTCTCAGCCATCGCTGCCATTTCCCTACCACTCCCCATCAGTTTCACACTGAGGATGTGTTATGAGGCTGAGTGGGGACATGCAAATCATGCACACATCTCTGGAAAAATGCTTGGCAAATCTGGCTTTTCAGTTTTGCATTCACTTGCCAAAAAATATTCCCTCATCCCCCAAGCTCTCCCTCTGCCATGCCTAATTTAATTTCAAAAGTCAGAAGCTTAACAGGGACATAAGCTTCCTAAACATGCTGTCATCTAACAAGGAATGTGAATTCAAAGCTTATAATTACGATTTTCTTTAGGTGCAGAAAAGACTGTGCAATCTTCTAGAAATTCTTGTCCACAAGTGCTAATACAATGACAGGCTTTACATGGCTGGTGGGGAATTTTTTCCCCAAAAAAAACAGATATCGGGGTTTTTCACAACCCTGCCGTGCCAACAAGACATGAGGCTTTTGTCTCTGTTGCCAGTGGTTCTGAGTTGTATAAATACTCCACATTTCAGTGCAACAAGAAGCTGAATGACTCTGTAGTGAGCTCAGGGCAAATGAGAGTTACTGACCTGCTATTTCTATAACACTGTTATTTTATCTCTCAAAGGGAACCTGCATACACTGAATTTTCAATTTTTAAGTAAAAATAAATCACTCAATTTCAAAGGCATCCCCTCTGCACCTTCCTTTTCTTCAAGTCCTTAGGAACTTAAGGACACATGTTTTATGAGTGTGAATACATCTGTGTATGTTTGAGAGAGAAAAGCGGAAATGATAGAGATATCATTCATTTTAATCACTAATTTTGAAACAGCTGGTGAGACTGGACTATCTTCTTTAAGCAAATGATTTTGTGCCTTTTTTTAACTCCAGTGAGGAATTCTTGCTTAAAGTAAGACTTAAGTATTTGCCAGTAGCCCACAGTAAATACTTTTTTTGTCTTTTTGTACTCCTATGATGACTAGCCTTCTTTCCCCTTCAGTAATCACTGTCTAAAAAAAGAAAACCTCCAGGCGCACTTCACTTCTGTCCCTTCCCCCTGGCAGAATGCCCAGCCTCAGTATGATGCTTTTAAACCCTTCCCCCCACAGACACAAGGTTTCCACCACATTATTATCCTGCACAGCAGAGAGGGGGAGGCAGGGCTGTGGGATATGATACCATTCAAGCAGAGATACACGAGACAGCTCTTCAGAGTACCTAACGCTTTCCATTCTGTGTGTGTGTGTGCACGTATCCTTATGCATGCAAACATATGCACACATACCCGTGCAAGAGCAATCTTTTGGTGTAACGTATTTCATAGTTGTCTTGGTTAAGAGGACTCTGCCACGGGGAAAACATAATGAATACACAATGAGTTCAAATTGCCAGGCAGCCTAAAGTGCATGTGTATGTGTCATGTGCACATGCAAGTGTGCTGGTTTGATGAAAATTCAGCAGTAGTTCCACCAGCCTGAGAATACCAGCCAAAAAAAGAAACAATAAAGAGCCTCTCTATTGTTGTGCAATGGGCAAGTTCTCAGATAATCATTCTAGATGTGATACAACATTCTTTGCACAAGGAAGCTACTGGGAATGATGATGATACAGGACAATTTGGAATCCTATCCTCAATAAACAGTGCTATCATCTTAAACAGTGATGCAGATAAGTGACCAGCAGATGAAGACTGCATTATTCAAGGCGTTTGGATGGAAAAATTAAACTCAGATTTACTGTGAGGAATCCTTTCAGTGCTGTAGCTTTATCAGTCACCCAGAGAATCAATATGGTTTTGCTATATCACTTTTACTGCTGCAGTAAGGCAAAGATCTTTTGTGATAAACTGTAGTTTATTTTTTTCATTCTTGTTCCCAAGTGAGCAGTCCACACAGGTCATTCAAAGCTAAGTGTCTTGCTTGCTTCCTTGCAGCCCAGTTCTAGTTTTCTGGGTATTAGCTCAAAGAAATTGCCCAGAAAAGCGAAATAAGACTGTGTTCTCCTTGAGCTGATGGTAATAGCATAAAACAATTGAGTCTGAGATCTTTATTTTAACTTGCTCATAGCACAAGTTTCAATAGAGAACAAAATAAATATAGAGAAAAGTGTATCTAACTAGAATTAAGATAACCTGTAAAATGACACTAGATGAGAAGATATCATTCTGCTCTTTATCCAGGGAAACACTGAGGCTGTGGTCAATGACACCAAATGTTCAAAAGCAACACTGGCTTAAACTGTCCCTCCTCCCTGCTCCCAGCTGCTTGTTCCTGTTTCCATCACTGCAACCATTCGCAGGGTTGCATTTTGCACCATGAACCAAATCAGGAAACTGATCCAATTAAAAAAACAAACAAACAAACAAAAAAAAAACCAACACCACAAACCCAAACAAAAAAACAAACAATAAAACAATAGAGATTGTAGCAGAGAGACAAAATCAACTGCTGAGGCCAGAACTGCCATTAAGTATTTTTTATCATCAAATCACAGTCTTAGGCTACATTTCCACATGACTTTTAGATTGTGTTTAAGATATAGTCATGCCACACAGTGCACCTCCTTCTACAAGCAGCTATAACCCCTCCATTTGTGCCACCTTTGTTTGTGTGGTTGTACTCTAAACCACATCTGAGAAAGCACCTTCCTTGGAAGGGTTTTCAAGGGTTTGGGGGTTATTTTCCTGGAAAAAAGGTAGTGAGTGTTTACTGAGTAGACCATTTGGGAGGCCTGGTTGAGTGTGCAGCCACGCAGTGAAAGGATTATCTGCTGAATGGGGGAAGGAAAGCGAGCAAGGCGCTGGGGACGAGGTAGGAGGAAGAGGTGCCAAAGGTGGAAGCCTCTTGAGCAACCCCAGCCCCAGTATGCAGTTTCACACACACAAATTCAGCTGCAGGCACTGTGCTCATCCTGAAGTTCAACACAACCATTTCACTGCTCAGGCAACCCAAGCCCTTATAAGACTTTTACACAGGCAATCTACGACTGAATTTAATTCCTGCCTATATCAAGACAAGATCAATAGCAAAACTAAGGCTTAAACATCAGGAGAGCTTGGATACTGCTTGATGCAGTATAAGGACAGCATTTCCCAAATCATCGACCACAGCCTTGGGGCTGAGCCAATTATCAAACCAGGTGAAAAACTTGACCACACCTTTTGCATTTGGAGCTGTCTGCATTCAGATGATTAGCTTGCGTAAGGTGAGGATAGAAAGCTAAATGTTGACACTGCACTCAGTCAAATCTTGCAGCTAAATAAGAAGGATGCCTTGGGCAAGACCTAGTCGACCCAGATTTCAAGACTGTGTAAATACTTTAAGCCTGTTTGTCTGCTACCTCTCTCAGGGAAAAGTAAATCCTCAGTGGACTCTCAAAGCCCCTCTGCTGTTTGTTGGAGATACAGTTGGCCAGTTAAGGAACAGAGACAAAGTCACTTGTGTGCCCAGTCACCAACAGCTTGAGTCCAAAATATCAAATACTTTGCAGCAAGATGCTTGCAACAGGGTATGAGAGGAGACTGTGGCAGGTAATTTTAATAATGAATGCATGGGGGAGGCGGGGCAGGGAAGAAAGTCTGCTCTCACACATCCTAAATTGCCTGTATCAGTGACCAGAGGGCCCAAAGAACATCTCAGAAAGCATTTAACATTAGTTGGAATCCCTTTTCCTCTAGAGCAGATGTAAAACAAAGTCAGATTACAATCACAGGGGCTCAGATGTCCATAGAAGTGTCTAGTCACAAGCAGCATTCATTATCCTCACTGTAAATTTAGTATTTATTTAAACATGAAGTTTTTCTTTATAACTACTACTGCTATTGCAGATCCTAAGCAGCTGTGTGAAGCACTAACATAGCAGAGAAAGGAGGGGTTGTGAAATTAAGGCCAGCAACAAAACGACCCATGTATACTAAAATGCAAAAGACCAAAACCTTTTGCAAGACAGTTGCATTTAGAATGGGAAATAAAGGTTGTCCTTCATCTGCTGTAAAATTTCCCTCACGTAGCCTGCCTGCCATGAGCTGGGGGTGCGAGCTGACCACTCCTCTGGTGGGAAGGAGTGCAGGTTTAGCAGCCCTTCAGGCGAGGAGGGAGGAGAGACAGAAGGCCCAGAAATTCAAGCCAGTTCCTTTCAGTTCAGAATCCTGAGCACTGTCCCCCTCTCCCATAACAAACAGTGTTTGTAGCTACTCCAGTAAAATGCAGATGTCAAATATCATCTTTTTTTCCATTTTTTTTTTTTTTTCTTCCAGGACTCAAAAGGCTCCAGCAAACCAGTGTAACACTACCCTGGTTTAGATTGTGCAAAGTATGTTTACCAAGGCTGAAAGGAATTTAGTACATACTCCCTCCCCCAGGATCTGCAGGGTTTGAGAAGAGCTGAACCAGGCAGGGGAAGAACGACAGAGTTAAGAGAAAGAACTAAGAAGCAGGCAATTTTGTTTAAAACACACCTTTTTATTTTGTTCTTTAATGCCTGGACTAAAGCACACAAGACAGCAAAAGCACACGTTTTATTTAAATTAGTGTCCAGGATGGATTGCCATTGGTAGTTTTACTTTTTTTTTTTTTCAAATTCTACACCCACACCCAAAAAGGTACGAGCAGGGAATAGAGTTCCCTTTTAACCAGAAATTGGGGGGGGGGCAGGTTTTTTTCCTTAACCCAAGCAATTTAAGCCACTTGATTAATGCTGCAGCCACAAACAGCCATATCAGTGCAACGGAAAGGTGCCACAAAGTGAGGCAGGGGTGCCAACAAATAGCCGGGGGCAAGAGATAGGAAACGTGTGATTCACAGTCTCCGTAGACCAGATGAATCTCCCTCAGAAGTGCTTGTTTCCATCAATTATAGATGGAGCCTGGCCAATCAGCCAAGGTTAGACACCTGACTCCTGTCTGCCAGCTAGAAGCAGTGGTGGAGGGTGAGTGATAGTTTTAGGAGGCATTTCAAAATTTTACACATCTAAGGAACATAGTTCAGATTCAGACATGCTACATGGTGCAAGGCCTTGATCTCACAAGGCACCTTATCCTTCTCTTCAAAGTATTCAGGGAACTGAGTGTGCAGAAAATGCTCTGCATCTTGCAAAATCAAATCATAAATCTCAACAATGAAAGAAAAAAAATCTGAATTTACAGCCACAGTGGAATTGTTCTTAATACAAACTTCACAGGTGCAAACTGAAACTTTTTTTGCGTGGTGGGGGTTAATTCCTGACAGACTGGAATACTACGTTCTGTGTTGTATAAATTTGACTACACATTTGAGCATGATTATGACTGATTCATCAGATGAGCTACTTCTGCTGCAGCTGAAAGAGAATTTGTAATACAGTCCAGCACTATCACTTTGTGTTTGACTATACTGGTGGCAGGGTGCTGTTTGCTTGCAGGTGGTCATACTGTTTTAACTACTGGGCCTGCTCGTTAAAATGCGATTCAGTCTAAAAGTTCTTCTGTGGAGAGAAATACGCTCTTACATCTGCCTTATTTTAGACATCTAAACCCAAGATGAATCACTTCCTGAAAGTGTCCATATCCCTCCATGGAGTGTACAGAGTGTCTTGGACAATGGTTACTTACATAAGTCAGAAAAAAAATCCTTCCTCTACCATTTCTTTGTCCTATTGTGGCAAACTACTGTGAACACTCCATCTAAATATTTGCATTTATGCAATAATTACAAATTGCTATAATTCATATTACAAGCCCACCACAGTTCCCCCAAGTCAATCATCATCATCTCAAGATTAACTTCTGCACCCAAGTCTAGTGGTAATTTGTGCTTGAGCCAAACGAGACCTTTATCATATTCTCACCAGATTCCTTTCTGCAGGTGCACATTTACCAGCCATAGTTAGTGAGCATCATATATTTAACTATGGAGGAATAAATAATGCATAAAAAGCCTTTTTGTGAATACTCAAGCCACATTTTCAACAGATTTACATAAAGTCACATTCACCCTGTCCTTCCTTCTTCACTTTCAATGTAACATGCATGAAATACTCGTGGGAAGCAGAATTTGAGGTTATACATTGAAATTCTCTCAGATCTTAATTTTTCTGCCTGCTGCAGTTACAGAAATAACACTGTTGTAAGTTATCTTCATCCAAGCTAGAAAACAGAAACAATACCATATATATGAGGAATTACAGTTGGCAGACCCACATAAAACACAGCACAAGTCATAGACGTTTAAATATGATCAGCTTGAGTAGTTTCAGGCCAGCAGGCCCACGAATTACATGACCAAAAAGTACTTAGCCCAGCAGGACAATAATGTTATTTGGGATCCCAAGATTCTCACACCATCTATAAAATACAAATGACAGTAACAGCCAGAAGGATGGGAAATTTTGCTTGCAGGTATCCTGTTAATGAAAAACAAGGCATATTATGGGTACAAATTATTTGCTCAGTGGTATTTATAGAGTAACACTTTGAGGACCTCCAAAGCCCTTTTCTTTTTTGAAAATAAAAGGACTTCATTTCCTTTTAAGTCAATGAATGTTTTCTGGCTCACTTATCTTACTTTCTAATCTGAAAACTTTTTTTTCCATCCATCACAGTTTAAATGTGCAAAGACAGAAAAATTACTCTCTTGCATTGCTTCTAGAACAGCAAACAAAAAGTGTGAACCATGGTAGGTTGCCACCTCAGTAATAACCATGTGCAACCTTTTGTTGTGATAATAATAGTCAAACATGCAAAACCTGTCAAAAAAGCCGAAGGTCTCTTCTCAGAGACACTCCGAGGTCTTTGAGGTTTGTACACTTTCTGTTTCAGCGTGACATGCATTGTCTTTTTTGCACTGTGATTATCTTTGCCTCATTGTCTGACTCAGGACAAGATATCATTTACGGTGCCACCTTTGTGACTCTTTGGGTATCAGATAGCCTACTTAATGCTGGCTCTCCAGATGTTGAGAAATTTGGACTTCACTGCCATGTGGGACCTTCATGGCAATGCATCCACTGTCAGAAGGGATTTTTTTTTTCCCTTCCCCTCTCATAGTAGATAAGCTTTATAGGAAAACATGCCAGTAAGACATGAGGCAGGCAAAAGTAGCACAACCTCTATTGCACTGTTACTGTTCTTTTTTCATCTCACTCTCTCCAGAGATCCCCTGCCTTAGTTTTTCTCCATCATTGCACTAGATTTATTGCTCCAGTAAATTTCTGCAAAAGGAGAAAAAGAAGGTACTTGAAGACCCTGGGGACTACCAGCATGGATCCCCTGACCACTCAGCCCTGCATCACAACAAAAGCATTCCATAGGGTTCCACTTTTTCACCAGCACTAAGCCAGAGCAACTGGCATGAGCAATGGAGAGGGAGGGGGACAGACAGGAAGGAAGAGGATGCGTGTTTGGAAGAGCAAGATGGGAGAAACCTCTGGAAAGAGATGGGAAGCAGGGCTGGGGATATTATGGCCCCATGGAATATGTGGATAACAGGAGGAAGAGCAAAGGAGGAGCCAGTCAAAGGCTCACAGCGCTGCTAGTAAACAGTGTGCCCATAAGGGGCCTGCTTACCTTTGCGGAATGAAATGGTGCTGCCCTGTCTATTACATCTTTTGTCTGACTTTGAATTCAAGTGAAACATTATCTCTCTCTTTTCAAACACTATTTAGCTTGGCTGTGTGCTGTAGCTGAATGCAGTGCATCACTGTTTTACCTCTTTCACTACAGTAATTTGCACACTGATAGGAGAGGTGTAGAGATCCTGTGAGACAGGCCACAGAAATGTCATACCATGTTCAAAACTTTACTTAGCACCACTGCGTTCTTCGTTTAAAATCTGACAATCCCCATTCTCACATTGCACTTCATTTAAATCTGACATTCCAGTTACCTGGAGCAAGTGCTTTGATGAAGAGAAACTTGGAGGGTAATCCACCAGGACACATTAAACTGTTACAAGTCATAAAACATCTGCACCCAATGGCAAGCTATAAAGCTGAATGGATAAAGCTATTAAATGCATAGCATTGCTGGGCTGAATTCTTCCCCCTGTGAGCACACTCAGCTGGTTCACACACAAAAGGTTTTCCCATGATTGTATCATGAGCAGTTCATATGATTATAATTTCCAGTAAGGAAGATTGCTAGCAAGAGCTGAGTTAGGACAAAATCGCATGCTCCTGGTGAACACAGAACAGAGAGCATATAAGATTCCTCCAGTATTTACTGAGCATATATGAGATGTCTTTTCCCATTACTTCTGCTGTACAACTTTATAAAATGATGAAAACACCAAGAATAAGCTAAAATTAAATAATATTCAAGTAGAATAGAAAAAGCCACCAATGCAAGAAAACTGTATGTTTTAGAAAGCCACGGTACTGCTAAGTATCAACCCTTTTTATTCCATTCCTACTTCTGTGCACAGAAATGAACAGGCAAGAAGTGGTTGAACCAAGTTCCACCTCTGCTCTGAAGTTCACCAGAGCCACCAGCGTCCTGCCTGGGCTCAAGAAAAACTCCTAGACATACCCTGGTTAGCAAAGATCAGGGAGAGCACAGCATGAAGGTGTCCTGCCCTCTTTATATCCAAACACTGTTACTGTCTTTGCTGGCTGAGACTAGATAGAGGTTGGCATAGGTTTCCTTCTAACAGCCTTACACAGACATGAAATCACGATCCAGGTATGATTCCAAGGGATCGTATTTAGTTTTTTAAGGGGAGCTGAAAGCAGTCCTCAAAGGGGAAGGAGAAGAGGCATTGTCTGTGTGATCTCAAAGAGTCCTACTGATTTTGTCCAGGAGAGGTGACCTTGTCTTCCATCCACTCATCTTTTCCTAGCACTGCCACCCAATACAGAATCTACTCAGTGGAAACCACACTCATTAAAACCTGTAATAATCTCTTTCTGGTCCAACAACCACCACTTCTTCCTTATTGTCCATGTGTTCGCTGACATTTTCAACACAGAAAACAACTTGTTGCCACAGGGTCCACAGAGTCCAGTCTAGATAAGAACCAGGATTTTTGCTTCACTGATCACCATTTTTTTCCACTCAGAAGTAGAATGAAGAATAAATACATTTCTTGGCAGACAGATTCTCCAAACAAAATCTTGGTGAGTCAACTGAAATTCTGTTTCAATAAATCAAAATTCCTTTCATCTTTACCAGTGAAAAATTCTTGACACTGAAGATTAATTTCCTCTATGAAACTTCACACTTTTTACAAAGTAGCATTTTCCAAAAGTAAAATGTTAAACTGAAAAATGGCCATCCTACTACACCTACCATGTTTCTATGTAATCTTGTCTGCAAACATTAACTCAGCTACCACCTCTAGCCTGGGTAATCGCTTAAGCAAACATTCATTCAGTTACTATCTCTGAACAGGCAACTCACAAAGCTGTCTTTCTGCTATATGTCTATCTTCTTTAGATCAAACAGAAATCCCAGGTTGATTCTCTGCTCACTCAAGCACAGTTTCCTTCATGCATACTGGACCATTTTGCTTGTATAAGATATTTACACTTTGGAGTGTCATCTACCACTCAGAGCACTCCTTGGGTCTTCATTTGCAGGGTATATTTAAATTTTACAGATTCTAGCTGCATAGCATCTCCAGGGCAAGTCTTACACTGCAGACATCTGCTGACACAGGTAAAGCTAGTACATGAGATTCTATGACAGTGTTCCTACTGAAAGCAGTATTGGAATTTAGACAGTAAAGCACTGCCTAAAGACAGTACTTTTATATTCCTGCCTTTCATTCCTTCCCATACCATTAATACTGCTCTCATTCAAATAAGCATCTTCACGTTTCTCATTTTCCTTTACGTTTAGAAGAAGTTTCTAGTTAACAAATACATTTCATTAAACTGTTTTAAGTTCTTTCTTAGTAATCTCTCTGGCCAATCAGTCTGCAGAAAGAATTGTTAGTGGTTTATGTACCAGTGATGAAGCCACTGTCTGTTGTATAAACCTGTCTTACTGCTTCTTTAGATACCTCTATTGGTCTCTTGCGATTTACTTTCACTTACTTATACCGTAGGCTCTTTGCAGCAGGTCTTCCCTTGGGGTCTTAGGCACACTGCAAGGCAACTGGTGTTGCTCCTGAAAAAAGAATTACTATTTGAATAAAGAGAATCAGAACCATTATATGCATATATTCCAACAAAGTATCACTCTTTTCACAAAGACCTATGATCCCAAGCAATATTTCTCACACTCCTGTAGTTCCATGCAAACATGGTGAAATATTTGTGTTTTGAGCATGGCATAAACTATTCACTCATGAAAGCCCACTCTCTTAGAATAAACATATTTTGGCTAGTCACAAATAATGTCATTCACTGTTAACTCCACAAGAAAGGAATGCATAGTATGTGTTGCAATGAAGGCATGAGCTTCAGTTACTCTAGGAGCCACAGCAAGAAAGTTCTTCAAATAAAAATAAGTTGAACATGCACACCATAAACAAGACTTTGCATCATGTCTATGAAAAATACCTGTATTTTTTCTAAGATTAAAAAAATTTACTATATTATAACTAAAAAGATACAAACCTTTGCTATTGCCACATCATCTGTAATGATACCTGTGTAGTAATTCTAGACTAGATAGATGTTAGTATATTTTTATAAGTTTCAAACTATTATTATCCAGACCTAAAGAAGAATATTACATATGAATCATTCATCCAAAATCAAAACTTAGGGAACTTTCAGGAGAAAATGTTGGCATTTGGAATACTTCCCTAACAGTAACATTGTTTTCATAATATTTCCCTGTTCTCTGTACACCTGTCAGACATTTGGCATTTTGTGTAAGGATTATTCTTTTGCACATCAATTTAGGGTGGCATCTCTACAGCAGATATCTCACTGGATCTTCTACAGCTTAAATTTTCTCAGCAGGTTGGAATAATATATCCTCAATCCCTAAACCTTTATAGCACCTTGCCTAAAAATTGCCTATGTATACCATATAATTTTAGGGAATAGTATGATTTTAGCAGTCCAGAAATAATTTCAAATATTTCTATCTGAATGTCCTCCAGTCAGGGCTAATTTTGTTATACAGTAGTCTGGAAAGATGCATTAGACTCTATTTTACCTGTCTCCCAAGCCATTGTATAGATTAAAGGTATGTTATAAGAAGCATTCCTGTACTTTTTCTATTATCTTTTTCTGTATTAAAAAAAAGTAGCCTTCCTTGCAAAACCATATATTAAAATTATTTTAATGAAATCACGTACCCAGCCAGAGCAATGGTTTTTCTGGCAAAATTTGACAAAAAATCATGATCTGCTGTTCTATTAAAGGTGACAAGGTTCATGGGTTCATTTTCATGTTCTAGGACCAATGTGATTTTAGTTTCAACAGACCATTGCTTCAGTTTACTGAAATGTAAAAGGAGATGAGGTAAACCATCCATTCTAGTGGCTATGAATGAATTAAACTTATCAGCATGCACAATTTCAGTTTCACTGGTGTCACAGATCTCTTACTAGATGTGTTCTAATAAGCAGAGATCCGGAAGAGATGACTCAGTGTATGTCCAGTTTGTTTAAGTATTCCTTAACCTGATCCTCCCCCACTGAGTAAATCTTCCTTGCTCCAGACTTTTCCACTGCTCTCAGGGATTTGAAACTGCTGAAGGCAAGTCTTACCAGTAAAGATCAAGGTGAAGAAGGCATTGAGTACTTCAGCTTTCTCCATATCATTTGTTACAAGGTCTCCTGTGCCATTCAGCAATGGGCCTACATTTTCCATACTCTTGTTTTTGCTGTTGCTGTGGCAGCCCTGCTTGTTGCCCGTCACATTGTTTGCCACTTCAACTCCAGGTGGGCTTTGGCTTTCCTAACCCCACCTCTACATGCTTAGACAGTGTCTCTATATTTCTCCTGAGTCACCTGCCCCTGTTTCTGCCTCTGGTACACTGCCTTTCTATGGTTAAATTTAGGCAGAAGCAACTTGTTCCTCCATGAAGGCTTCCTGCCACCTTTGCTCCCCAGCCGCGGGGTGTAGGCAGAGGGCAGGGCCTGACAGCCAGGACCTGTCCCACCGCCCCAGCCAGGAGTAGAACAGCCGGGGGGCACCAGGACAGCCTCAGCCCCTGGCACCTTGCACCTCGCTGGGAACAGGGACGAGCTGAAGCCGAGCTGGGACATGAACAAGTGGATGGGAGCTAGGATCAGGCCCACTGAGAGAAACCAGGGTCAGACAGTGTTTCAAAAGTAAAAATTCTCCAATTTTAATGCTTTTTTATTTTTATACTTCTTTTCAGTCCAAGTAACTTCACAAATTTAGCAAAATATGTGAAATTTGTCATCTATATCCATATTGTATGACCAAAACAATACATCCAGGGAAGCTTTTTGTCTATTCCATGTTTGAAACTAACTTAATGTATCCCATCTTTCCATCCCTGATTCTGAAACTGCTGGAGACAAAATAAACTTGCCTGTTGGAACACCAGAGTGGAAATTTATTTCTAATTTTAATTCTAAATTTTAATGTACTTTTTTAAAAATGTGAACTATTAATAACAGGATTTTGATATGGATTTTTCAAAATATATGATCCTGGCAAAACCCATGGAATCCCTTTTAAATAAGTTCAAATACTAATCAGTGTATACTGTCTGTAAATTTAATGAATTTACTTCAATTTATTGTAAAAGTTTTTGTTTCCCAATGTACATTTTACAAAAAGTAATATGTCAAGGACCACCTCTCTTTTTTAAAAAAAGACTGGCCAAATACATACCTCAAACTAAGCCTAAACTGGTCCTCTTCAATTCCGTCAAAGCCGTGGATTTCAGAGAGGCTTTGTCAGAAATAAAATGGGGATTGAGAATGTGTATAAAGGAGCTTTCAGACGAAGGGCCATATACTCAGCTTCGTTTATAGCTTTACCTTCATTTAGGTTTATATATATCTCCTATCTCTCCCTGTGAAAAAAGGTCCTGCGTGTATTTCATCACACAATCAGTGACAGAATTATTACTTCTGTTAAAATATGAGTACAGCTGAACAGTACTTGCAATCCTTATGAGGAGTTCCTGCTCAAATTAATATACTGGAGTTTGTCCGAAGTTCTATTGGGAAGACCAGTTGCACATTCTGTGTTACATATGGAAGAATGTGACAAAATAGAAATTACCCAAATGATTCGATCTTGACAGCAAATCCTTGTGTAGTTTATTTTTTTTTATCTAGCCCTATTTCACACAAGACAGTCCATACACATAGAACAAATTAACTAAGAGCTCATATGGATAAGCAAGGGGAAGAAATCAGTGGAAAGGATATTATTCAAATGGGTAAGCTTATATTTCCAGACCAGGGGTGAAAACAGGGGACTTAGTTCTCCCATTTAGCACAGTGGAGTCTGTGATATAAACTCTAGGACCACACATTCCCTCCTAAATCTTCCCTCACCCCTCTTTAGCTTACATTTAGGTCACACCTTCTTGCACATGACTTCACTCTTCCAGATGCTTGATATATATTTAAAAGAAACAAATCAGCTTTTTTTTTTTGCTACAACAACTCACAGAAAGAGGTCCCTGGGGAGTAGTCTTCCAGTTTTCTAATTTATATTAACCTTTGGGCACTTCTTTGTGTACTGCTATATATTTTCATTGGTGGTAATGAAAGATGTGTCTTCTTTTCTCTTCATCTAACTGCAAATAATAATGCAAATTAGGTCATGACCCTGCAGTCAAGATATTTCTCTAGTCAGTGAATGAGCAGTTTGATTATGCACTATAGTTTTTATAAAGCCTTTTCAATGGAATAAGATTTTGCTTCAACCACTATTCAAAACCATAGGTATTTGTCTCAAGTCCTTCTGTAGGAAATCTAAGCTTTCCAGTTTTACATGCAACACAGACCACAGCCGTTTGAATGCACATCAGCTCATTGCAAATAGGTATTGATAAACTCAAATACAAACTTGTGTACTTGTTCATTTGCAACACTAGTCACCATCCTAATTTAAATAACCCAACAGACTGGGGTTTTTTTCTTGCAACCTATTCAAGCTTCAGGACTGCATTACTCTAGCAGTGGGGTGACATCCGTGAAAGCAGAGACCTTCCAAAAGACTATAGAGCCTACACTAGCAATGCCACATGAATCCCAGTGCTCCAGCAAAGCAGTTAATTCAGCTGTTATATGTATAACCAGAAGAGTAATGCAGAAAAGCACACCAGAGATGAGTAGTTAAGCTCAATATAGGATGCTTATAGGACTAATGCTTATTTTTCACTTCTAGTGCTCACATTTTACAGTCTTGATGCACTGGCAAAGGTATAAGGGAGAATCACAGAAATGATCTGAGGACTGAAGGAAATACTTTACAGTGATAAAGAGCTCATTCTATTTAGTTCATCAGAAAACATGCCAAGAGATTAATTAATCACAGCGTATAAGTACTTTCATAAGGAGAAATCACCAATTACTGAAGGCCTTTAAATGCAATAAAGAAAGGGGAAAAAAAACCATCAAAAGATGAAAACAGTTCTCAAGAAAATTCAGGTGAGGAATCAAGCACAGAGATTTGATAGTGAAGGCGATTAACCACATGAACACCCAGTCAAACAAAGAAGAGGACTCCAGCTCTTGATGTCTTAATATCATGATACCTTTCTGGAATATATAGCTCTGGAAGATACAAACTTGGAAAAAAAAATATTATTAGAACAGATTAGCTAACCCTTTTTCAGATAGTTTGGTATAACTGTGACTGAATGTCATCTATGAATTTGTATGTGTCTTTGAAATGGAGGCAGAAATAAACTAGAGAGCAGCAGACAAAGCCAGAACACGAACTGGGAACACAGCCCACAGCCAAGCCAAGAGAGAGCTGTTGGGATAAGCTCTGATTAGAAAAGAGCTCAGAGCTTCGAGGAAAGATAGCATCTCTACTCATTTGATATTTGTTGTACTGAAGAAAAGAAGCCTTTGTACATTTTTTTTTTTTTAAATAAATAGGATTTTAGCATCAATTTCTCTTTCCTACTGATTTAAACAATTCAACAGAATCTGTATTTCTGGCTAACTCAAGTCAGAGAAAGGTAACATTGAGTTTTATGGGCTCAGTACAGCAAGTAAGAAAGAGGCCCATTTCAGAGGCCTGTGATCTGACTAGAAACTTTCATGATCTCCTCAGTCCTTTAGTCCCATGAATCTATGAGTTCTCTGAATATTTGTTGATTTGTCTTTCCTGCTTAATATAACAGATCTGAATTAATGGCTACAATTCTACTGCTTTATATTCCTAATGCTCTTCAGTGAAACTTAACATTGAGAGCATATTAAAAGTAGTTGGAAGATGTTCATGCAGTCAAAGCTGATATGGAGAAAGGTCTCCGAAGTTAATTTATTTTCCCCTCATCTCTAAGTGCATATCATCATTTCCCAGGCTACTTTGGAATTTTTTTTCTTTTTCCTATTTTGGTGGATCCAAACAGTTTTGCATTACGTTTGACCAGGGTTATCTTGGTTATAGGATCCTTGTTCATCTGTTAAAAGAGTGTCTGATAGAGATGCACCCTTAGACTGAGCAGATCACCACTGTGTGTTCCCACTGAACTCATCTCACTTCCACTCTCTCTCAATAGTCCATGAAGCTTGGCTGTTTTGACACATAATAGGATGACACTAATTCATAAAGGCAGAGTTCATTGGATAATATTTCTATGATTTATTTTATTATTTGTATGATTTTGTGCCTTAAATTATTTGACAAATCATTTTTGACAAGATTTGACAAACTCTGTAAAGCTCACCAAACAGTGTTTGACTTGTAAAACATTGTTTTAGATATTAGTTTACTACCTTTATTAAAATGCATAACTAGGGATTTCTGTGTACCAAGCAGTGCACATCAAAAGATTCCTGTTATTACTTTTTACCCGTGATGCAGATACAGGAAAAATTTGACTGCAGTACCAGTGCTGGTTTGGAAGTCTTAGAAGAGCGTTTATTTATCCTGAAGTTTCCAGCACTTCTGGTTATATCTGTACACTACAAGATCAGCATTGTTTGCCATATTTCAGGTGATTCTAATTCAGTCTTGCAAAATTAGACAATATTACTCAAATCTGTAAATGTCATTCTAACTAGACAACTGTACGTATCACTGAACCACACAATCATAGAATAACAGCTTGGAAGGGACCATAGTTCATTGTAAGAGTTTGCAGTCAAATTTTGGTCTCCTGCACCTACGCAAGACTTTTGCCTTGTTGGCAGAGCCAAAAACCCAAATAAATCCATGTTAGTTACTCTGTTCATAGGTTTAACAAGAAAAGTTCAGGTCTCTCAGTAATAGTTGCATTGGCTCTGAAGGGCTAAAGAGAGAAAACAAATTTCTTTCTATGCCACTAATGTGAATAAATATAATGGACTAAATTCAAGGCTCAAATGTGTTGAATGGAATGTATTCCCATGACTGTTAACCAAAAATACAGAAGCAATGAGAGTGATAATTATATATGGTTTCCCACCTCTATCCTGCCATGCTGACTTACACATTACTGATAGTGATGCTAGTAAAGGGGTTGCATGAATGAAGTAATTACATTAATTAAGAAGTGCTATCTTTTATAATATTTTCCTCCCATAATCTTTAATGGAACATAGATTATAGTTAACTCGTGCTAAAACTATGACTATCAATAGGTAGAACCTAGCACAGTAGCTACCTATTTCAGCTATGCTTTAGTAAGTATTGCATAACAGTACTCTCAGTCTTTTGTTACTTGTACATCCTTCCTGTTATGTAGCATCTTTCACACTATTCATATTCACATCTTGTACAATTTGAAATGCATCAGAGTCCTCTGTATCTTCCACAGCCAACATGTAGTTTAACATCAGAAAAAAAAAAGTTCATTAAACTGATTTGCCAGGGCATTTGATTCCTGCATACAGGGAGCATTCTGTGAGCTCTCTGAAGATGGGAACTTCCAATCCTTGGAGAATTTTGAATTTGTTTTGAATGAAATCAGTAAATGTATTCACCAGGATTATCTAAATATTCTTTAAATTTCAGACAAATCAGGACTTCAGCTACTGAAAATAACATAAATCTGGTTCAATTTGACAATTTCACTTTGTTTTAATAATATATATAATGCACATGTTAAAATAAGTATTTCAAAGTGAAGAAATTAGTCTTCATTTTGACACTATCAAAAACAAGGTAGTTTGAGTCTGTTACTTTTTGCTTTTTCTTCAAAATGGAATTTCAGCAGAAAAGATTGAGCTGTGTGGTTGGATTTATATAAAACTGACATTCTCTGATTATTCAGCCAGAGCTCTTCCAGCCGGTCCTAGTTACTATACAGGAAGATGGTTAGTGACTTATCACTACTCATATTGTACTAAATGGCTTTAAAACAAGCAGAAAAAAATATATCTGAGTACCACATTATACTGATTTAGAGACTGATTGAAGGGTCACCTAGCAATCTGTTAGGGTCTGCAAAATATAGACAGATATCTCTTGATGGTATCATTTTGGACTAGTTTGCTTAAGAGTATTACATAGCAGCTGCTAGAGTTCAAGAACATTTTTTAAAATTTGTGCTTAGCACTTGAAGTCTACTCTGAAAACTCAATAGGTAAACATGCTACAGCCATGCTATTCTTCCCATTGGACAGGATCCTAATTAGTTGCCACCATCATTATGACTTTATACATTCTATGTTCATGTGTAATTCAGCTGCACCAACTTCACACAATGAGAATAGGTCTGGTTTATTACACCTGGACCTATACACAAGATAGAAAAGGAAACATTATTAGTAGCTACCCTCATTTTACAGGTAGGAAGCTAAAGCACAGAAAGATTTCATTTACTTGCACAAATTATTTTGTGCAAAAGTGCTAACCTGGCACCTTTTCTGAGCCTTCTCTGGATTCCCTGGCTGCAATTTCAATCTACTGGGAGCACAGAAAACAGTCTGTGTACAAGACACGATTTCTTTCTGACTGTGTATGCATGTCACTCTGGAGTATCTCAATGGTATATTCACATCTAGCTACAAAGTGCATTTTGACAGCCAGGCTAGTCTGCCCCTTCTGCAGACTAATTTACCACGATTCTGAATAGAAACTCCAGGTTGCAATGACCCAGCACTACCAACAAAATGTTAACTGTTGATGATGCTTTATTCCCATGATGTGTCCACTACAGACAGAATCACAGAATCATATAGATAGGTTGGAAGGGATCTTCTGAGATTGCCTAGTCCAACCAACCCCCTTTCTCAAGCAGGGTCACTTAGAGCAGGTTGCCCAGGACTGTGTCCAGTTGGATTTTGAGTATCTCTACACACGGACACTCCACAACCTCTCTGGAAAACCTGCTCCTGTGTTTGACCACCTTCACAATAAAAAAGTGGTTTGTTGTGTTCAGATGGAATTCCACATTTTAATTTGTGCTCATGGCTTCTTGTCCTGAACATCACTGAAAAGAGCCTGGCTCCCTCATCTTTGTTCCTTCCTATCAGGTATTTATATACATTGATAAGATCCCCTTCATCCTTCTCTTCTGCTGAGAGAAGAGGCTGAACAGTTCCAGCATCTCTTCATACGGCAGATGTTCCAGTCCCTCAGTCATCTTTGTGGTATTGTTCTTGTACTGGAGAGCCCTGAGCTGGACCCAGACTTCCAAATGTGTCTCACCGGTGCTGAGTAGAGGGGAAGGATCACCTCCCTCAACTTGCTGGCAACACTAATCCTAATGCAGGTCAGGATGCTGTAGATAGAACAAGCTGTCTGTCGCAATTGGTAGGCAGCATGAACTTCTGTAAAGAATATGACTACCTGAAAAGGTTTATTTAGATGTTAGTGGGTGAAAACACTAGAGGCAGACCTGAGTACAGGTGATAACAAGTCCCAAACCTAGGTCTGGCTACCAAGCCACAGTGGTATGCAGATCTTCTGGGGTAATTTACCTGTGTGACCATGCAGAGCTCTGTAATCCCAGTAACGAAATTAGCTCCTTCTAAACCACACCTGCTGTTCCTCCTTCTCATGGCAGACTGTATGTGGACAAAGCAATAGAACATAACTGCTTCTACAACTGGTAAAACAAGTGGACTTCTGTTTTACACATTAGTGCTACAACAACCAGTTAAGCTTTGACTGCATGAGCTAGGTTCTAATCTAACTAATGTATTACAATTTATTTTTTTTTAAGGCTTGTGGGAGGAAAATTACTAGTTAAAGCTAACCTGTGGGCCAAGCACCCTGCTGTCCTATATCACTTCTATTTAAGTGCCTAATAGGTCTGC
The DNA here is from genome assembly GCF_965140245.1 of Athene noctua. Lineage (NCBI taxonomy): Eukaryota > Metazoa > Chordata > Aves > Strigiformes > Strigidae > Athene > Athene noctua. Next base: position 67,409,477 of record NC_134037.1, on the reverse strand, counting down.
AGTCGTGACCGTGGTATATCTAGAACGTTTCAAGGATTTTCGCTGGGATCTTACTGTCTCCAGACTACAATTACTCATTGATCAAGTGAAAGGCTGTGTGGTGGCATATGTTATTTGAAGGTGAGAACGTTCCACATTATTCTAAGGGGATCTTCTTTTACTGCTATTTCTTTAATTTCTGCGATCATTATTATTACCCAGCGTTATCCATGGATCAGTATATTCATTCAGTGAAGGTTTTTTTTTTTCCTTTTCTAATCTAACATCATGTATCATTCTTGAAAACTAGGATCAGTAAGCAGGGTGTTTGAAGTTACCACAAGTAACAGCACATGTTATATCAGTTTAGTGACTAACACATCCACTGGTTAGGCCCTACCTAAACAGACCAGAGACATAGTGTTAGTGGCATCTTGCAGAAAAGAAATACACACAGAACACTTTTCAGAACAAAAGAACTCTCCTTGAAGATGAACAATCTTTGGTAAACAAGCAGCCTGTATTTACATTATTCACCATTTTCACCCAAGCATTTTTCATGTAAGATATACAAGATCTGACAGTGGATAAATAACTGTGGGGAACAGAAACCCCATTTACACTGAGATTTGGAGCCATCTTATGATCTCAGTAAAAGATAATTTTTGAACAAGCCTTGCATAGGAAAGTAGCACTACTGTTTACATGGCCTGATACATATTCTGCCTGCATTTCATTTAGGAAATAAACATGTGCTTCTTTACCACCCAAACTTTAATAAATTTCGGGAGGGAATGGCTCTTTATTTAACTGTGACTCATTCGTTGTTAATTCAATCAAGCTGGAGCTGACAAAATAACAAAGATTTTGGAGGTATTTTTACCATGTTTGTCACTCCACCAAATGACAGTGCAAAGTTCCCTTGTCTGAATTTCGATCAAATACTTACCAGGAATGCTAAGCCTTTCAGAATCCCATTGTACCTGTTTCATGGCATGTGAGTTATTCGCTTTCATCTCCCCTTTACTGTATAAAAGAGGATCTAAGGCTGTAAAAACTTCAATCCAGAGATTCATGCAGCTGTACATAACAGATCCTTCCTCTCTCGTCATTGCAGCACAACATCAAACCAAACAAAATGTCTCAGAAAGCTACAGTATTTGCAGTGAGGCTGTCACAGATCTCCTTTTTTGCTTTTGAAAAAAGTGGCTGAATGCCCAGCACCTGCCTCCATACTGACATTTTCTGAAACACTAAGGTAGAGGAATCAACCTTTGTCAATATCATCTCAGTGATTCATTAGAAACAATGAAATGAAAAGCCTCAGCCTCTATCCTTGTTTCTGAAATAGAGGATTAAAATAAAAGACACATGATTTTATTGATTTAATGAGGGATGGGGGCTTCAGTGGAGCATCCCTTGTGATTAGAGAACAAGCTGTGTTTGCAGGTCTCACAACCAGTTCTTCCCCATTTGCTTGGCTTTCCCCGTTTCTTGGGAACTTTTTTTATGTATTTATTTGGCTGTTACGATGACCCACAGAGTTCACTCCTGTGCTGCATGAAGCATTCAAATGCCTGCAGTGATTTCAGTCTGTCTCTCTCAACAGGGAAAGAAAGAAAGACTGAAGGGATTGCAGCACAGTTCTGCAAACTAAAGAGATGAAGAAGAGCAGATAGGGAAAGAGAGAAAAAAAACTTTAAAAATCTTAGATAAAACACAGCAACAGGAACAGGAATAACACCTCCTACCTATGAAGTAGGCTGTGTGCAGAATGCATTAATCTCTTAGTATATTTTATCAGATAGGAGTCCCTCCCCCCAGCTATGAACTGAGAGGTGAGCTAAAGGAGTTCACTCATAGTGTTTTGTGGTAGATTGATCCATGAACAGTGAGTTAATCTCCTCCCTTAGACCTCTTACCTTTGTTCTTTTTTTCTTGAGGAATTCATATGATATAAAATGACATTTTCATATGGTAATCTCTCCTCCTTGTAGTGTTGCTTTTCAAGATTAGCCAGAGGGATGAAACACAATGAACAGTGCCTTCCCAGGAAAACAAAACAAACAAAAATAACCAACAAAAAGGAGAATCAAATTGAAAACTAAAATTCATTTCTTACTGTCAATTTGGCTGTGTGATAACAGTAACAGAGTTACTGAGGCTTGATGTATGTAAATATAACACAATAGATGTAGGCTTATGTCATAAACACCTACAGTAATAGTTCTGTGTACATAAATACATATCAATAAACCAGATATACATCATCTACTTCGCCCACAGATTAAACTTGCTCAGTTCCCTTTAGTTTTACTGTCTCTGGGCTCCAAAAGTTAGAAAGAGCCATTGCCTGAGCAGGGGGTTTCCAAATCCAGTCCTTCCACCCTTCCCATTTTGATTTCCCCAAACTGAGCTGCTGTCCCTCCCTCCATCTCCTTTACTCTCAGTAGGCTAGTGAGTCTGAAACCAGGGGGCAAAATAATTTCTTCCCAATTATCTTAAGCCATGCAAAATAACCTCTCTCTCAAGGGCCAATGCTAAAATATGCACACAGTTCTGATGTCTAGACAGTTATGAAATATAGGTGTAGGGCTCCGCATATGCAGAAGAGAAATGCATCCCAAATGAAGTGCTTTTATTAAAGAAGTATAATCACTGGGATAACTAATTACGTCAATACCACATAGTTAATTAAACCCATTATAGTTACTATTCCCACGGAGGGGAGGTCAGACAAAGCAGCCGTCCCCCTGACTCTGCTGTGCTAACAAAAGAGAGAGAAATTAAATATATTAAACAATGCTTCTTGTTCAGGAGTTAGCAAGGCTCATTGAAAAATCTTTAAACTAGATTTGAAGGGGGAAAAGGATAAAACCAGGCTTGCTAGAGATAAGCCTGGGGGCAGCACACCAATTTTTGAGGTACACTGTGGTAGCAAGGTCCTTTGGTCTGCCATCTCAGTGGAGCTAGGGGATGGAGATCTATGCAACAGCAAAGATGCAAGGGTTATTGATGTGTCAGAAACCATGAAAGCACCTGAGAATGGTCACTTGGTATTAGGGCTTCTCCCCACAAAAAGGTGGTGAGATCAATAGCTGAACTGAAGTGCATCTACACCAATGCATGCAACACGGGCCACAAACAAGAGGAGCTGGAAGCCATTGTGCAGCAGGAAAACTACAATATAGTTGCCATCACATAAACATGGTGGGATGACTCACACAACTGGAGCGCTGCAATGAATGGCTGTAAAGTCTTTGGAAGGGATAGGCAAGGAAGGAGAGGAGGTGGGGTAGCTCTGTGTGTCAGGGAGTGTTTTGATTACCTAGAGCTTAATCATGGTGATGGGTTGAGTGTTTATGGGTAAGAATCAGGAGGAAGGCCAACAAGTGAGATATCATCATGGGAGTCTGTCACAGACCACCCAACAAGGATGAAGAGGCAGAAAAAATATTCTATAAGCAGCTGGGAGAAACCTCACAAACACTAGCCCTTGTTCTCATGGGGGACTTCAACTTACCAGATGTCTGCTGGAAATACAATGCAGCAGTGAAGAAACAGTTTAGGAGGTTCCTTGGAGTGTGTGGAAGATAACTGCCTGACACAGCTGGTGAGACAACTGGGGAAGGCACCCTGCTGGACCTGCTGTTTGTGAACAGAGAAGGACTTGGGGATGATGTGACGGTTGCAGTCCATCTTGGGCATAGCAATCACAAAATGGTAGTTTTCAGTTCTTGGAGTGGGGTCAGCAGAACTGCTACCTTGGACTTACAGAGAGCAGACTTTGGTCTCTTTAGGAGACTGGTTGACGCAGTCCCTTTGGAGGCAGTACTGATGGGCAAAGAAGTCCAGGAAGGTTGGATATTCTTCAAGAAAGAAATCTTAAAGGCAGAGGAGCAGGCCTTTCCCATGTGCCAAAAAATGAGCCAGCGGGGAAGAAGACTGGCCTAACTGAACAGAGAGCTTTGGCTGGAACTCAGGGAAAAAAAAAGAAGAGTTTATGACCTTTGGAAGAAGAGGCAAGCAACTCAGGAGGACTGCAAGGATGTTGTGAGGTTATGCAGGGAAAAAATTAGCAGGGCTGAAGCCCAACTAGAACTTAATCTGGCTACTGCTATAAAAGACAAAAATGTTTCTATAAATAAATTATCAACAAAAGGAGAGCTAAGGAAAATCTTCATCCTTTATTAGATGTGGCAGGGAAACTTATGACAAAGGATGAGGAAAAAGCTGAGGTACTTAATATCTTCTTTGCCTCAGTCTTTAACAGTAAGACCAGTTGTTCTCCAGGTACCCAGCCCCCAAGCTGAAAAACAGGGACAGGGAGCAGAATGAAGCCCCCATAACCCAAGAGGAAATGGTTATACTGCTATACCACTTAGATACACACAAGTCTATGGGGCCTGAGGGGATCCATCCAAGGGTATTGAGGCAGCTGGCGGAAGTGCTCACCAAGCCACTTTCAATCATTTATCAGCAGTCCTGCCTAATCCGGGAGGTATCAGTTAACTGGAAGTCAGCAAATGTGATGCCCATCTACAAGAAGGGCCATACAAAGATCTGGGCAACTACAGGCCTTTAAGCCTGACCTCGGTGCCAAGGAAGGTTATGGGGCAGCTCATCTTAAGTGCCATCCTCTGGCACATACAAGACAACCAGGCAAAAAGGCCCAGTCAGCATGGATTTATGAAAGCCTGGCCCTGCTCGGCTAACCTGATCTCCTTCTGTGACAAGGTGACTTGTTTAGTGGATGAGGGAAAGTCTGTGGGTGTTGTCTACCTAGACTTTAGTAAAGCCCTTAACACTATTTTCCACAGGATTCTCCTAGAGAAGCACTGCCTATGTCTTGCACAGGAATATTCTTTGCTGGATAAAAAACTGGCTGGATGGCCAAGCCCAAAGAGCTGTGGTGAATGGAGTTAAATCGACTTGACGGCCAGTGACAAGTGGTGTTCCTCCAGGCTCAGTATTTGGGCCGGTTCTGTTTACACAAACACAGATTCATCTAGGTTGGAAAAGACCTTGAAGATCATCTAGTCAAACCGTTAACCTAACACTGACAGTTCCCAACTACACCATATCCCTCAGCACTATGTCGACACTACTCTTAAACACCTCCAGGGATGGGGACTCCACCACCTCCCTGGGAAGACCCTTTCCAACACCTAACAACCCGTTCTGTAAAGAAATGCTTCCTAATATCCAGTCTAAACCTTCTCTGGTGCAATTTGAGGCCATTACATCTTATCAATACATTACATCAATACATTACATCAATAAATCTATCATTTATTACTTAGTTAAAGAGGCTCACCCCCAGCTCTCTGCAACCTCCTTTCAGGTAGCTGTAGAGGGCGATGAGGTCTCCCCTCAGCCTCCTCTTCTCCAGACTAAACACCCCCAGTTCCCTCAGCCGCTCCTCATAGGACATGTGCTCCAGACCCTGCACCAGCTTCGTTGCCCTTCTCTGGACACGCTCGAGTCATTCAATGTCCTTTTTGTAGTGAGGGGCCCAAAACTGAACACAGGAATCGAGGTGCGGCCTCACCAGTGCCGAGTACAGGGGTCAGATCCCTTCCCTGTCCCTGCTGGCCACACTATTGCTGACACAAGCAAGGATGCTATTGGCCTTCTGGGCCACCTGGGCACACTGCTGGCTCTTATTCAGCCGGCTGTCAATCAACCCCCCCAGGTCCCTCTCTGACTGGCAGCTCTCCAGCCACTCCTCCCCAAGCCTGTAGCGCTGCTGGGGGTTGTTGTGGCCCAAGGGCAGCCCCCGGCATTTGGCCTTATGGAAACTCCTCCAGTTGGCCTCAGCCCATGGCTCCAGCCTGTCCAGGTCTCTCTGCAGAGCCTCCCTATCCTCGAGCAGATCAACGCTCCCACCCAACTGGGTGTCATCTGCAAACTGACTGGGGGTGCACTCGATCCCCTCGTCTAGATCATCAATAAAGATGTTAAACAGGAGTGGCCCCATCACCGAGCCCTGGGGGACACCACTCATGACCAGCCACCAACTGGATTTAACTCCACTCACCACAACACTTTGGTCTCAGCCATCCAACCAGTCTTTTACCCAGTGACATGTGTGCCCATCCAAGCCATGAGCAGCCAGTTTCGCCAGGAGAATGCTGTGAGAAACAGTGTCAGAGGCCTTACTAAAGTGAAGGTAGACAACATCCACAGCCTTTCCCTCATCCAATAAGCAGGTCGCCCTGTCGTAGAAGGAGATCAGGTTTGTAAAGCAGGACCTGCCTTTCATAAACCCATGCTGACTGGGCCTGATCATCTGTTTGTCCTGCACGTGTTGTATGATGGTATTCAGGATGAGATCCTCCTTCAGCTTCCTGGGCACGACAGTCAAGCTGACGGGCCTGTAATTTATGGATCATCCTTCCAACCCTTCTTATATATGGGCGTCACATTGGCCAATTTCCAATCTGTTGGGACCTCCCCGGTCAGCCAGGACTGCTGATAAATGATGGAAAGCAGCTTGGCGAGCACCCCAGCCAGCTTCTTCAGCACCCCCAGGTGTATCCCATCCTGTCCCATAGACTTGTGTACATGTATGTGATGCAGTATGTCACTGACTATCTCCTCCTGGTTTGTGGGGCTGTCGTTCTCCCCCCCATTAGATATTAAACATTCTCGTTTAATATCATCAATGATCTGCACGAGGGGGTTGAGTGGACCGTTAGTAAGCTTGCAGACAACACCAAGTTGGGTAGAACTGTTGTTCTGCTTGAGGGTAGGAAGACTCTACAGAGGGATCTGAACAGGTTGGATTGATGGGCCCAGGCCGATTGTAGGAGGTTCAACAAGGCTATGTGCCAGGTCAGCTGGGTCACAACAACACCATGCAATGCTACAGGCTTGGGAAGAGTGACTGGAAAGCTGCCTGGTGGAAAAGGACAGCCATCTGTGGCACTGTGCCCAGGTGGCCAAGAAGGCTAATAGCTTTCTGGCTTGTATTCAGAAATAGTGTGGCCAGCAGGACTAAGGAAGTACTCAGCACTTGTTCGGGTTTTTGGGCCCCTCACTACAAGGACGACATTGAAGTGCTGGAGCATGTCCAAAGAGCAAGAGCAAGAAAAGCAACGAAGAAGATGAAGGGTCTAGAGCACAAGTCTTATGAGGACTGGCTGAGGGAACTGGGGTTGTTTAGCCTGGAGAAAAGGAGGCTGAGAAGATACCTTATTGCTCTCTACAACTGCCTGAAAGGAGGCTGTAGCAAAGTTGGTGTCAATGTCTTCTCAAAGGAACAAGCAATAGGACAAGAGCAAATGGCCTCAAGTTGCACCAGGGGAGGTTTAGATTGGGTATTGGGAAAAATTTCTTCACCAAAAGGGTCATCAAGCATTGGAACAGGCTGCCCAAGGAAGTGGTTGAGTCACCATCCCTGGAGGTATTTAAAAGATGTGTAGATGTGGCACCTAGGGACATGGTGTAGTGGCAGACTTGGCAGTGTTAGGTTAATGGTCAGACTCGATGATCTTAAAGGTCTTTTTCTACCTAAACATTTCTATGATTCTATGAAAAAAGTTTAACAACTACACAGTCACTCAACAAAGAAACACCACAGAGGTAATTTATGTCAGCACATATGTATGGACATCTTCAAATGGAGTCTTAATGCACTGTAGTTCCATTAGATTTGTGCTAAATGAACAGATGAGAAAATACCGGTCTGGCAGAATTGTTCCAGATTTTTTTCCAATGGAATTTAAATACATTTCTTCACCAGTGGATATACTTGATAAGTGACCAGAAAAACATGACATAATGTGGGAAGATAATGAGGTTTGCACTGCCACTCAGTCAAATCTCATCCCATCCCTCCCACCTAAAGGTTGAATAGATAAAGATGACATTGTGGGATGCCCAGAAGTGCTGGTGAGAAAAGAGTTTTTATTTCTGTTCCCAGTCATCCATCAGAAAAGGTTTCATACGTTGCTATCACCTGTCTAACAATAAGAGTAATTATGCTCTGAATCCAGGGACCGGGGTTAAAAGTCTGAGCCATAAGGAGTTCTTCTATAAGAACTTGCAATTTCTTATTTATTATCTAGTTAATACCTGAAGTAATAATATCAAGATGCACCAGGTATAAAGTGTTCCAACAATACTATAAAGATCCTGCAATTTTTGTGAAGGACAGGTATGAGTCATAAAGCTCACAAGTCTCAGAAATACACTTACACATGCATGCACACAGACAAAACAGAAACCATCACAAAGTTTGAGAGGTGCTTTCACCAGAAAATACAGACGTTACAACCATCAGTGTTTGTGATAATTGCCTATGTGAATATTTTTGAACTTTTCACCCATGGACTCCTAGGGCTCAACAACATACTCCAAAGAGATCCATGAGTGGTGCCCATATGCCATAAATCAACCTAGATATAAGAAGCTTCCTCAGGAGCTTCCTTACCTCTTTGGAGATTTTGGAAGTACTCAAGTCAAAAGTTATTTCAAATCTGGCCTGATCCCACTCTGGAGGGAAAGAGGGAGGAATGAGAAAGGGAGGGAGGGAAGGAAGGAAGGAAGGAAGGAAGGAAGGAAGGAAGGAAGGAAGGAAGGAAGGAAGGAAGGAAGGAAGGAAGGAAGGAAGGAAGGAAGGAAGGAAGGAAGGAAGGAAGGAAGGAAGGAAGGAAGGAAGGAAGGAGGGAAGGGAAGTTGAGGAACAGTAAGCACTTAAAACTTGAAATTTTGCCTGAAAAATAGCATAACCTAATATTTGCAGGGAGTGAAATTCTACTGCAAAATTATCTACCTATCCAAAGCAATTCACAACTTCTTAATAATGACCCACCAGCTCTTAACACCAGAGTCATCATAATGATATTATTAATTATATTATATTATTGTTTTATGTAGTGCTAGACACTTCATTTTTATACAGATAAGAAAGTCAGGCTGCCCTGAAAAGCTTAATATCCAAATAGAGAATAAAACCAATGAATAAAAGAAATTAAGTATTATTAGTCTTATTTTTAAATAAGCAAACGAGACACATAGCAATCAAGGATATGTTAATATTGTACAGTACACTGTACAGTAAAAATCCCAGACTAGTTCCAAATGAGCTGCTTTACCTAGAAATCACTATAAAGCACAGCTCCCTAAAGAGATAGTAACTCACCTCAGCAATGATACTATACAACACTGCACCCAAGTCAGTATGAGTGCAGTTGTACCACATGTGACAAGCTCAATGTCACACAGGAAACTTGTGGCAGAGACAGTTATGCATGAGCTGGGAACATGCTAGAAGGGAGGCTAACATCCTTCATGATGTTTCCCAAGGAACACAGAGATAGAGTGCTTTGTGTTAGTGAGGGTACATGACACCATGGGCACCTCCTCATTCTCCAGTGTCAAAGCCTTTATCATGGTCTTCGGGTTGTTGTGTTTGCTGAGTCTGCCTCAGTCACGAGGTTCATCCTGAGTCCAGCCTGAGTCATGGTTCATCAAGGACTGCACTTCCAAAATCAGAAAGAGCTCTGAAAGGAAAAAATGTCCTGCTTATCTTTGTGGGTACCACCAAAGATAGTGTCAACATTGTGAATTAAAACAACATCAGATGAGAGAGGACCTTACATCTGACTGTATATACAACCCAATCTCTGTGAGAGCTCTCCACAGCACTACTGCTATGCTGTAATAGGGAAGGCATTGCTACCTTAGCATACTCACTGCACTCTAGCAAGTTGCCGCATGGAATACCTGAGTCTGCTAGGGAAAGTGAAATCCAGAAGGATCCACAGTCAGGTAGGTGCTGCAGTGAGAATAACCAGAATATGAAAAGCCTTGCAGTAGTCTGGAGTGAATGCAGGTGGGTGAAACCCCTCTTCAGTCTGTTTCCCCTCAAAATTTAGCTTAGATCAACACAAGTCTCAGATTGCCCCTATAGCAGGAAATATATTGCAAAGCTCATGGTCACAGTATCAGAGCTCATTCCCTACACTGCTAAATGGTGAGAACAGCCTCTGCCCTGCTGTTTTGCCCAGATCACCCAAAAGTCTCTCAATCAATTCCCAGTTAGGATTCAGAAGTTAACCCAGGAGCTATTCCAGGTATGCAGTTAGACATACCCAAACTCTTTCCTGCTTTGGAAACCAGCAAAACTTAATCATATGAGTACAGCCAGATCATGCCAACTGAATACAGGGCCAGAGAAATGTCAATGACACTGTTTATTTTACTATTTTACTTGGATATGACTTAATCATTGGTACCTAGACAGTCAGACATCATGTCTTGCTACTTTACTAATTTAGCCCTTAATTTCCTGAACTTCCACTATTAATACTTGAAAACAAACCATTTCTAAAATGTCAAAATGTTTCAGAGATGTCAGAACAGTTTTTGAACTCATGGTTCATCCAGTTTCTTCCTGCTTTTGCTTAAGATTTGCTGCCATAAAATCATACCTGCCAGCAAGGAAACTGTGTAGTCCAAGGAAATAATAGGTGAGTCCTATATGGTTTGTCTGAATTTTTATTTGTCAGCTAGAATGGGCATTTAAGGAAACAGCTTTTCACTGAAGTGGGTAGAGTAACTTTAAGGTTCAAGGTATTGTTTTTATTCTTCTATGAAGTCTAATCATACACTGTCAGAAGAAAAGTGAGACTGAATGATTTTTCTACTGTTGTCACATAACAGTTTCCTAATCCCAAGTAGGACAGCTGTACTTGTCAAATATTTTCACTGATCCAAGTGTTCAGTTCCAATTCAAATCAAAGGCAGACCTGTGTGCTCTCCCTGTCAGAGTGCTAAGACCAATTAGAAAGAGCTCCAGACACCTACCAGTGTCAGAACTCACTGTGGAATTAGTGTTAGTTACTGGTGGTTTTAAAATGCTCTATTGAGAATGCACCTACACTAAAACTAAGAAATCTGAAATAAAGACCCTTACTCTAAAACTGTAAGGCATCAGGGAGTAGTTTTTTCTAAAATAAAAATTGATCCCACTGCGTACATTCACAATGCTAAGAATCTTCTTCTAGCTTCCTGCCTCAAGGCACCAGGTAAAGACCTGCCAAGACTGTCTCTTTGGAAAAAAATGGCCCTCTGACTCATTTGCCCCAGAAGGACTTGTCACAGAGCAGGCTTTCAGCATATGAAGCAGGAAGACACTAGCATTGAATTCTGTTGGCCTGTTACAGAAGCTAAAAGTGAAATGACGTATATACAAATACTATGCTAATTATTATAGGCCCTGTTGTTTTTCAGTACATGTGACCCTTCCTGTCTAGGAAGGATCACTCACCCCTCCACTTGATCATCTTTCATGAGTAAGAGGAAATTATTTGCTGTTATCCTCTGTGGAAAGTTCACCTATGCATGTCAAGGAAAAGCAGTGATCAGTGATCTCCAGTTGCTGGGGATTATTTATATAAAGAAAAATCTGCTAACCTTCTAGGAAGAAGATTGAAATCATTGTCATCACCACTGAGCACAGAAGACAGTTGAAAATTCCTGTTTTCCCTACAGCTCCTTCCAGTTAACAAGACAAAAGTATGCATGCAGAATAGAAGGCAGCTTCATGCCTTGCTATAGTGAAACACTAAAGGAGGCCCGTCTGGAGCAGTAACACAAAAAGCCAAGCCTTCTTCCTTCAACTTTCTGGGTTTTATACAGGCTGCATTTTCTCACTGCTGGAAATGCTGCTGACCTCTGAGAAAACCCAAATGCTACAAATACAAAACAACTGACATTCCTAAAAGTGAGCTTGGAGACAACCTGTCCAGATCCTTCCTTGTGCACCATCCTTCCTCCTTCAGATACAGATGTCAGCTCTGACAGCCTTGGTGATGAATGGGCTGGGTGTTGACAGGTGAAGATGAGGGACTCAGACAGAAAGAGAAATCGTTAGGACTGATGAAGTCCCGTGATGCTGACTTTACAGTGGGAATAAGCAAAATAATAAAATACACCTAAACATGTTCTGTGGCTTTCAAATTTACCTCAAGTAGTCATTCAGTTTTCCAGGAGGTTGGTGGTCAATCTGTCTTTCATGTAGACAGGAGCATGACCATATTGTTGCAATCCTATCATTAAAGATTAAAATGCAAACAAGACGTTTCTAGTTCTCATCAGCCAATAAACCCATTGGCATTATAGAAAAAAATGAGAAAAAGAAACATCAGCTTTCCTATTCTCATCTTTGCTACATTTTTCAAGGTAGTTAAGGTGCATATTCATACAGTAAAACCACCAGACATACGTCTAATTAACATTATTACTGAAATTATGATTCAATCCATCTTCTAAAACAGCATTGCCTTAAGTTGACAGAGCAATATATGACAACCTATTGGTAAATCCCAGAGTTACAGAGTGGTAGTGAACATTGGAAGATCACCTATACCATTTGCTGCACCTCAAATAAAACCAGTGATATCTGTCTCATTTCTTACAAAGGTCTAAACTGCAACGCCACAACCTCTGTTAGTAACCCATTTTAATTCCTTGTTGTCCTTATCATTACAAGGTTTTCATAGTTGTCTTGCCTATTGCTTCCATCTTATCTGTCATGGACAGAAAGCATGGTTCTCTTCCACATCATTGCAATCTTTCATTTATTTGCACGTCACTATATGATAACCCCCCTCAGTCCTCAAAAATTTCTCCTTAGGCTGGAAAAAGCCAATTTACTCAAACTTTCCTAACAGTCATGTTTCATAGCTCTGATCATTCTATTTGCTCTCCTCCAGGCTCTCTGACTAGTCCACGTATTTCTTAAAGTGGGAAACTGTGCTCTACCTGAGGTCTCAGCAGTCCCAAGGAGGATCATTTCATACCCTTTGCACACCATAGATCTATTTCATGAGAACAGTACAATGATTGCCTTGTTTGCTAACAATATGGCACACAGACTCATATTCAGATAGGACTCTCTAAACTCCTCTCAGCATTTTCTAGGAAACTGCTGCCCAACCAGTTATTCCCACTTTATATTTGTGCAGCTGATTATCCCTGGGACTTTTTCCTTCTGGAAAGCATCCATTTCTTTCTGGAGAGAACACCAGTGCTAAAGACTGTCAGTTTGCTGTCAGATGTGCACAAGGAATCTGCACAATCAGAGCAGAACAAAGCCAGTCAGAGTCAACACTAAGGTTTCCACTCTTTTTTTGTGAAATTTTCATTGGGATCTACTGACAATATCATCAAGAATGCAAAGCCCTAAAGTCTCACAGACATGTATCAGGGATTAGGCAGGCACATAATGGGGTAGGATATGCCTAAATGTCTAAATTCAAACTCAAACTTGTTCATCAAAGTTTAAGAAACCTAGTCTTTCCACATCTAGATGGTGAACTGGAGGCATCATAGGGATCATTAAAAAAACATATTTAACTTGGTTAATTCTCTCTGATTGAGGATCACATGCACAACCTGAATTCAAGACTTGCACAGCTGATAATGTCAGAGTAGTTTCTTTAGATCAACTTCATAAGCTAATGATTTGCCATTGAATAATTAAAATATACCTACTTAACAAGATACATTCACTGAAGGGTGTTTCATAAACATGGTTGTCTAATAACAGTTTTAAGTGCATCCATACCACAGGAAAAAGGAACAAAACAGTGCGTTATTTTAAAAAGATCAAACAATATCATAATCATCTTAATTAGACACAAATTATAATAATTTCTCTCAAGACATGCAACAAGTTAAGAGTCCTGAAGCCCAAAACCATTTAGTCTGTATTTCCTTCTCTAAGAATGAACCGAGGATGGTCTGGATAAAGCGTTACTGGTCTGCCATGGGATACCTTGCTCACAAAAATAATTTTTCCTTCAGCATCAGAGTAAAACCATCGGTTTTATTGCCCCCCAGGTGGGAGAACTTGCACAGACATTGCAAAAGGCTTTTTCATTTTTCTTAATGTCACTGTAAATAAGCTCATTATCCATAACAATCTCTAAGCCTTTTCTGAAACCTATTGAACTTTTGGCTTCTCCTGATGCCTCGAGATCAGAATCACCAAGATGTGGGCACCACACTGAACGTAATTTTTTCCATGCAATTGCCACACATTTGTGTGGAAATAACTGCATGAACAAATGATCAGTTAGGTCACTAATAGACTGTTTGCACCTGCAAAAACCCAATTTGTTTTCATAACCATGGTAACCACATTTTCATGGAATCTCTCTTATTTTTTTAACAAGGCTTTTATGTGTATTGGGGCGGGGAAAGCCCTCCATATTTTGTGATACACCTAACCAGACAGGCAAATTGGATATTATTTGAAAACTGCACTATTCATAATGTGTTAGACATTGCCACTCAAGGGCAGCTGAGACCAAGCTTTATAAATCCCACCCAATAAGTTTATTTTAATCGAACATTTCTGTGTGCAAGTAAAGTTTGTGAAAGGTGCCAAAGTAGAAGTGCACAAAACCAATGGTCCCTGTTTAAAGGAGTGGTACAGCAGCTGTGGAAACTTTCCCTACACTTCCATGCCAATTTGTCTCATCTCCAAGCTCGTTGCTAAGCTCAATCATGTTGCTGATCTAAATAAACAGATGCATGTCCAAGTGACAATTTGCATGTGCAACCAAGGGTTGTGTACACAACCTGCATGGAGTTTCACATTCATTCATGCACAAGCTTAATTTGAAAAAAAAAAATTTAAAATTAAACCATTCACTGCAGCCAGTGGAGACCAAGCTTTTAAGTGGTGATTCATTGAGTTCCCATTTAGTTTTATAGGCCTGCCTATATTTCCTTTTCATTTGACTATGCTAGGGTTCTGTGTGCTGTGGCAAATATTTGACAGCTTGCTCAGCAGGCTCTGTGCTCTGCAGAGCTTGCACAGTACTACTACCTATTATTAATTGGTTTCAAAATGCATTCTGCTGTAACCCAAGCTAAGATGTGACTATTATACCTGTCATCCCAAAGTATGCAGAAATAAAATATTTGCAATTAGTTCATGAAATCTTTGTAAGTTTGATTGGTTACAGTTTCCAAGTTTTAAATAAACTGTGTAAAAATACTTACCCGTGTAAAAGCTAACTTGATTGTCCCAAGGCACTTGCCTGTTATATTCACTTCATTTGCCTAATATACAGTGGTCTAGAGACTTCTGGAGTACGATGAAAGAATGTTTAGTAGAAAGAACACTTTATGTCTATGCTATTAACAGAACCCTTTTAACCCATTAATCTTAAGGCATTTTCACAAGTACATGTTAAGCTTCACAACTCTCCTAACAAGAAGAAACCCAAAGGAAGAAGAAAATCAATTCATGCAAGCAACACTGATGGACAATTCTTTCTGATGAAGGTGTCTGAAATGACTGATGGCAATCACTGGTGCTGTTAGCTGAATGATCTCATGATGAGGAAATTCAGAGAAGTTGCTTCTGGAAAGCAAATGACTGAGCTCCTGTCAAAAGCATGCATCCAAGCTTTGCACACACAAAAGAACTGGAAGAGGGACAGCTGCCACTAAACTGAGAAGGGAAA
Organism: Athene noctua; assembly: GCF_965140245.1. NCBI lineage: Eukaryota > Metazoa > Chordata > Aves > Strigiformes > Strigidae > Athene > Athene noctua. Next base: position 67,394,007 of record NC_134037.1, on the reverse strand, counting down.
TCCACTCAAGAAGAGAATTCAGCAAGCTTTGTCCAGATGCTTGACCCAAAATTTGCTGCTGTACTGTATAGCCACTGGTAGTAGTCAGCCCTGTGCCTGTTACTGAAGAGGTCTTTGTTGAAGATCTGTTTCCAGACTAGAAAATAAAACATTCATCATGCTTTCGCCTTATTGGTCATTTAAATACTTATCTAAGGCTTCAAGCTATAACCTGTTTTTGAAGTTATTACAATCAGAGCTTCTTTATGAAAGGGCATTTTAGAAAATGAATGTCCAACATGTGACAGAGTTAAGTGTCATTGTTTGCTACATTTAATTCTCAGGTGTACTTGCCCTGGGAATTCCAAAGAAATGCTTTTAAAGCATTTTAGAACATTAAAAATTTGATGTAAGTAGCTTCTCTGCTGTTCATTTAGTCAAGACAACTGATCTTGACATTTTTTCTTTACAGAGTTTTATAAAGTAGATAGTCCAAAAAAAAAAAAAAAAAATATATATATATATATAGTTCAGTAAATCACTTCTTATTTATAAATAGAACCATATGTATGGTCACCCTTCAAAATTTTGCCAGCTGCCTTAGATAACTAACTTAATCACAGTTATTTGCGAATTGTAAATAGCTCCTGTATTAAGTTTGGAGCTATTATAAAACACAGCAACTAGCCAGAGATCCAAAGCATACTGAACTCTGTGGGATCCTTTCCTGGGATTCCTCTCCTGAATTCAGGAGAGTTTGCATTGGGCCCTTACTGAATTAACTCTTTTCCCAAGACAAAGTTTGTAGGTTTCAAACATAGCTCCAAAAGCTTCTTTCCCTGTCCTCAATGCCTATAATTAAAGCATCACTTCTACTGAAAATCATTGAGCACACCATATCAGAATTAGTGGATATTTCAGTGCATTATTCAGCCAAGCTTCATGAAGGCTTGTGAATGGACAGAAGAAGATACCTGATAACACCAGATACTGCACTATGTATAAATGTATATAGTACAATAAATTTACCACTACTGAAGATGCTCCCGTTGAATGTTATAGGAAAGTGCATGTTCTAATAAACAATTCCAGTGGGAGTCAAGCTCTGCAGCTTTGTGTCACAGTTAGCCAATTTATTACTTAATACACAGAAAGTGAAAGGCAGAGCAAATGAACTGTGTATTTACTATTTTTCATTTTCAGGGCTGAAGAAAAGGAAGACACAGCCAGCAGCACTTGATGACAAAGGGTGATATTCTGGCCCTGGATGTTCTGGGCATATCCTACTCTGCTCACAGCTCACTGCAGAGTGAACTGTTGCAGTTCCCACGAAGTATATTTAATTTGGTCATGCAGCCCACTGACCTTGCTACCAGCGAGAAAAACAACAGTGCTGTCAGTCATGCTTCAGGCAAGTAAAACAGCTAACACATTCCCAGTTCCTCAATATGTCCCAGTATGGGCATACATACACATACCCGCACACACTTCAACATAGCCTGAACCAATATTGTTAAAAGTTCACGAGTCATAATGTAGTAAATGTGGATATATAAATATATTTATACACACACACACATGCATATGCACATAAAAATTTTTGAAGAGTTAACTGTGCTACTATAAATATGGAAATACATATTCATTCCCACTTCAGACCATTTCCACCAAAAATGCTTTTAAAGAACAAAAATATGAAAAAGTAAATTCTGTCTATTTTTAGCATTTTCTTTCTGCCAATCATACTGTCTTAACTCCAACCTATTCGTTTCAGTATCTGCATTCAAATAAAAACAATTTATAATTATTGGACTTACTTTGGCCAGAGAAACAAAATTTAGAAGGCTTCTCAAAACTTAAAAAGCAAACAGTGAAATAGATATAATATTTAAGTTTAACCCTCACTATACTAGTGCTTTGCAGACTACCAAGCTAATGACAGCTTGTGAGAACCATCAGAGAGAGAGAAATCAATAATGACACTTTGTAAGGGTATTACTGGCTAAACTGGGTCTGCAAGGGACCCATCAGAAATCAACATGGAGAAAATCCCTCATGGACGTCCCTTCTCATCAAGCTGCACAGTGGTAGTAAAGTAATTGCCATAGAAGCCTATAGCTCTGCTTTGTATGTACCCACCAGCCAGAAATGGCCTATGTGAACCACATTTGAAGCCAGATATGTGCCTATAGAGACACCTTCTATTAGAGGACAATCTGTCCTGGCCATGGGAAGGAAACACAAGCAAGACCTCAATTGCAGCAGACCAGGAGGAGCACAGACAAATTCTGATTTCTATGCCAAATCTAACTGGTTTTGTGAAGTTGGGTATGTGTTGATTATGGTCTCCAGAATCCCCACAAATCACAAATGATTTTGTGGCTTCATATATTCCCTGAGTATTTTATTCAACCTCAGTTAACCTCATTTTCTTCTTTCTCCTACTTCCAGAAAAGAGGTTATCATATTCCCCGGGACTCTCAAGTACCTCTGAGTCAGAGAAAACACAGAGATTTCAGTACAATAGTCATGAAACCTAGGAGCTGTGAACTTTTATATGAACACAAATTTTATTCTACACAGAAATGCCAAATAGCACTGAAGCTGATAATTGCTACTGCTTAGAAAATGTGGGGAAAGAGTCATGCTGATATGCTTTACATACTTCATACTCAAGCATACCTGTTTCACCAAATTTTAACTCATGGACACCTAGGCAAGGGAACAAATTGGGATTAACTGCCAGCTGAGGGTTGTGTTTAATTGCTGCCATTGAAGGTGGTGGCCAGAGGCACAGTTTAGTAAGTTATCAGGTCTCTGCACTTCCTGACCCCAAGAGACCCTCACTTAAAGAAAACTATTGATTTTTTGTGTTGCCGGTCAATCAGAATCAGACTCCAACACACAGGTAGGAGCACTTCCCTTTTCACAGCTCCTTCCTAACAGTCTGCTCTTTCAAGAGACCTCCCAACATTTATGGATGTTAAATTCCAGATGGGAGCATTTCCATCCCGCAAATTATTGCTTATTGATGAAAAAGGGTCTATGTTGAAAAAATAAGTCCATTGTTCCATCAGTAACTCTTTGATTTGTCCAGTATCTTACAGATAAAACACCTGCCTTGAGAAACTCACATTGCTTACTTGACATCTGATTTTGCATTATGGCAGCATAACAAATGCTGACAAAATATCAGAGAATGAGGGCAGCACAATAAGACACACACACAACTGGATTTAGGGAAGACAATATACTTCATGTCAGATTACCTGATGGCAAATCTAATGCTCTGTAGCTGGCCTAGCTCTTTCAAATGGCTTACACAACTGATATAATGCTATTTATTCATGTTTGTATGAATTGATAATTCATGGCAGGTCTCTTGAATTTAAGAGTTCTTTAATATTCTTTAGCATTTTATTTCCCTCCTATAATGGTGTTTAGAAATATTAAGCATTCAAAATAAGATGAGGGAAAATTCTAAAAATTCCTTATCTTCAACAATTTCAAAGTAACATTCTGCTGAAGAAATAAAGGTATATGAATGCCAAAAAATACTTTCCCCTAAGAGTATTCACTTCCAAGATGACTTCCATGTAATTTTTACTCAGCACACAAGATTGGAAACATTTTGGACTCCATTCAACTCTGCTGAGGCCAATCCAGATGTTGAGTGCAATAGCTTTATTTTTTACTTTCTATTCACTCAACACGAGGCATCAGCCAAAATTTGCCTCTCTCCTTGTGCAGTCTTTTCCATTAATATGGGGGAATATGTAAAATGTTTTCAGCTGAAACATGCAGGAAGAAAAGATAGCCAGTTTATGTGAGAATAACTGACGAAACTATTTATTAAATATTGCCAGAAAGGCACTGAGTATAATTACACCCAGTTGTCTTCCATTCCTCTTTACAAAGATGACATTTTCTCATTCCTGTTTTCATTTCTGATGCTTTTGTCATAGTCACTAACAGTGAGAGAGACCAAGCTCCTAATCTTTCCAAATGAAAAATTAAACCTGCACTTTGAGTGAGGATTTAGAAATCTGGAGTGAGGTCCAATTGATGACTTCTAGAGTGCACAAAATATCTGTTAAGGAGTTTCTAATTCCAATAGACATTCTGCCTGAAATCACTTTGTTTCTCCCCCTCGACACCATTCAAAGGAGGCAGAAGTAAGGGAAGAGGGGGGAGGAGAAGAGGGGAAGGGGAATTTTGGCTTACCAAAATCTATTTACATATAAGCATCTGCAAGAAATACCACCAGTTGAGACCAAAGGACTTGAACTAAGCCACCCTAGTGCACAGACAGAAGCTTGCAAAATAAGGAGAAGGAAATTTTCTTTTCTGAGAAAAAAATATTTCAAGAAAGTAAGAAAAGCACATGCTATAGTGGGGAAGGTTTTTAAAAGCCTCTTTCAAATCTTCTTGGCAAATAAAGTTTGGTTTGGTTTGGTTAAAAGCAGCATGGCTTATGCCTTTGGCATTCAAATTTACATGCTAATAAAAGTGTGCTTATAAACTTGAATAACCACACTGCACAGTCCCATACACTGCACCCCTGAATCTAAATGCTGCTACTGCCAACATATGTATATTGCCCAGATCTCTCCATCTGCAGTCAATTACTTTCCTTACTATGACCAAAGATGTCCCAATTATTAAACTGCAGTTTCTGCTCTCCAAAATTCGCAATTTTTTTATCATCATCCCAATTCCATATCAAATGCATTCACTCTAATTATGGCTTTTCCATCAATTTGCAAAGCTTTGCAAACTCACACTGAAACTGAAGCTGAACTCCCTTCATTTCACTGAACACCCTCAACAAAGAGAGCTGCAGACCAAGGTAACTTCTCATTTATACCTGTGCAGCCCCACTGATTTCAAATTATACCTTCTGCTACCCATGTATAACTCAGATTTCAGTGCCTTATTATTAGTGCAGTTGATCGGAATGTATCAGTGTTGACATTGCACAATGCACAAGAAGCAGATTAGTTTCCTCTTTCTCCCTCACATCACACCAAAGGACAAGGATTGTTAAATAAAAAGCTGCTATTTTCCAGATCACTTTTCACACTCCACATACAATTTAAAGAGCTAGCACTTGTGCCTTATGATTTTGTTGTCCCTATTGAAAGAAAAAAAATGCTGTTTTCCCTACTGCTGCATCCTACCTAATCTGGAAAGCCCTAAAGGATGCTGGAAAACACAAGGAAGAAGTTGCCTTTAGTTAGTGAAATCAGAAAGATAATAGAGATTCATTAGGTCATTGCTAACTGTGATTCCTCCAGACTCAGTCCAAGTTCTTCAGAGTGATAGAAGGTTTCTGAAGCGTCAGAACTTAATGCCTAGTGTCTTTCAAAACTCATATCATATTTGTTATATACAGAGATACAGATATACAGAGAAATAAATAGGGAAAGAAGAAAATTCTGATAAGCTTCAGATAACATACTACACATCAGTGAGAGTTTTTTTCAGGCTTGGGCTTCATCATGAGAGCTTATTAATGCCTTTGTATGTGAAGTTCCAGCTGAAGAGACTGAACATCTGAATAGCTTTCTTTTCTGGTAGACACATGGATGGCAGAAAGCCTACTAGTACTCAGAAGTGATTAAATCAGTTTTCAGACAACACAGAAAAAAAACATAAAACAGACCCCAAAAATCACCCTGAAGAGATACCAGAGCTTGCCACCCTTCTGACAAGAACCAGTGGGCAGTGACATGAGTTATACTTGCCTAAGACTGCCTTGGGACTTTTACAAATCTCTGGATGCTGGGCATATAGAGGAAGTCAACAATTAACACTGGCATAAGAAAATAAGAAATCAGACTCAATACATTGGAGGGCTCCTGGCATTTTTACAACGTTTACTGCTAATCCTATAGTACATCTGATTATAAGTGACAGCGTGTGGCATTATCATAAATGTCAGTTGCATTATTGTTGCCACTTTCACCCCCTAATCTTAGGGAAACCAGAACTGTTAAGCTGTTGGAAAAGAGATAGAATATTTTATCCTGATGTTATGAACATACGATCACTTGTAGCACTCTGCTACCATGAAGGGGAAAAGAAGTGCTAAACCTTCTGAGCTGCAATCATAAGATTTAGCACATTACCAGATTCATAGGTATAAGAGAAGGGGGAAGAAGGGCTGTTAGTTAAACTTTCCCAGTGCATCTGCTGCAGTGGAGGGGGCGTGCGTATGTATGTGTGCACTCATCCTGACAGGCTAGTTGGAGGGGCTTACAAGAGATTACACAATGTTGTAATGGGATATCAAGGGTTTCCCTACATGTGCTGAGTTATATGAGTCATTCTACAAACTACTGATAAAACCTGACTACCATGCCATCTTGGACTGTACTCTATATATATTTTTATTATTATTATTAATTTTTTTTATGTAGACATCAGTGGTTTACTAGGAAAAAAAAATCAGAAAAATCCCTGACACCATGAAAATATCACTGAGTTTCTTTCACTTACCCTTCTTTCTCTGAGGAAAAAAAAAAAAAAAGTTTCTGTAAAGATTCTGTAGTGTCTTTCAAGACTTCAGAGAAAGAGGAAAAAAATAGTGGCTAATAGAACCACAGTGTGACAAACATCAGAACAAACCGAGATGCCTGTCAGCACTGATGAAACCCTTTAGCCAGACCATCTATACAGAGGGCAGAACACACAAACCCAGTGACAATTCCACCATTACACCCAATGCCATTGTTCATTGCAGCTCCTACTTATTTTCCAGGACCAGCACTAAGGATAATTTACCATTCCCCCTCTTCCAGATTAACTAGAAAAAAAATAAAATATTTGTGGGACTGAAAGACTGATAATCTTTCTTTTACTCAGAAGGGTCTGTTCTCATTATCATGTGCTTACACTCCAGGTAAAAGAAGCTTCAGCATTAAAAGCATAATGCCAGTGGCACATAGTCTTTAGAGAGTAAAGCATTAGCTAGCTTCAGTAATTTTAAACTTCAGTTGAGCTTAAAATTAATTTAAATTAAGCAAATCTAGAGCTTGTAAAGCTACTAAGGATGTACTCTTGACTCAGTCTCTTTGGGATATCACAGGCATTGGTTGTAAGTTAACGTTTTTGACATTTACCAAACATCCTGTTAAAGCTTCTTAAGATTAGGCAGTTCATGTTACAATCAACTTTGTTTTGAAAAAATAAAATCATTGTTTGAACACCAACCTTTGCCCTGAGGCACATCTGCTGAGGAAGAGACAAAAACAGGTTACATCATCTTGTTAGTTTAAGATGGGGCCCTCAAAATATATACCGAAAACAGAATCTTAAGAAATCACATACTTTATTTTTATTATTCCAGGAATACTGAGTTGGCATGCTTGTCCTTGAACTTATTGTGCCAAAATTAATACAATTATGCACAAGAGCCTTGTTTTATACAAAATACAGTTTATATTTTCAAAATATTAATACTTGGCACATGCAGAAGAGCTTTCACCATGGAAGAATTTCATCTTGCCTCACAAACAACTAAACTTACTGGATAACCCCACAAAGGAAATAAGAAAAGTCCTATCTGAAGTACTTATTAAGTGAACTTCAAAAAGAATAGAATGTTGTTCTCCCACTTTCACCCAAAAAGAAACAGAATTGGGAAGGTAGACCCAGCTCTCAGGGATACTTCCGTGATGGGTCCACAATTCTCACATTGCCGAATGCAGTCATGGCAGAGCTCTACCCACACAAAAGGAGCAGTGGAGGCTGTAGACAACCTTTAATCAACACACTCATACCTTCCATTAGCACCTACAGCAGAACCATGACCAATCAAGGGCTGATGTGACCCAATTTTGGTGAAAGTGAGACTTCACCTCCTTGCTAGCCATTGCAGGGACACAAAGGTTCCGCTCTCCAGCCTTTGCCCCTGCCAGACGCTCCTCCTTGCCTCTCCAGCCAGGAGTGCATGCTTCATCTGTCACCTGAGCTTGGGAAGCGCGAGCCTAAGGAACTCAGTGAGCAAGATGAAAGGGAAAGCATGGTCACTCATCTTGAAAGAACTCATTTCCCTTCCCAAATTCATCTTCCTCAGTTCATCCATCTTCCTGCCACCTCCCATTTTGAAGTGAGGTGCCTTTCTTTTTTCTTCCTCCCTATCACAGTCAGATTGTCTGGCTCTTTCATTCCCCCTTTTCAAGCATAACATAGTGCTATACCCAGGGAACATTTCTTCAAGGGAAGAAAACGCACTTCATTGTGCTGCAGGCATAGTAAGACAGCTGTCAGTGCACCTCCTGTAAGACACTCGCATCTTGGATAGATTTTAGCTTTGGAGGAAGTTTACAGGAGATAGTAAAATAACTGCAGGTGAGATTTCCAATGACAAAGACTTCCTTAGACATTGGCTGGCTGATGCAAATTACTGTGTGGCATTCTGGCGACCCTGATGCTGTCCTGAAAAGGGAAACAGTCCATTATTTTTTATCCACCATTTGGTAAAATTTAATACAGGAAATACCCCTGGAAAGTGTATCTCTGCATCCTCAGTCACCTACAGGGAACTGCCAGTGCCCACTTGCCCCAGTCTTCAAAAATTTAGAATTTAAATGCCACTTTTATTTCCATGAAATCTTCACCATTTTCAGCTGTTCAAATATCATTGTTCCAATAAAACACTGGCACTGTAATATTCCACAAGAGCCTTTTAAAACAACTGAATTATAAAGTGTTACACAAAGGGCATTTAGTCGCATTCAAACAGAATAATAACAAAATTAATCCCAGGAGGAAAAACACATCTCAGATGAGAGCTTTTACAGTGAATTTAATTTTTATATGTCCAGTTGACATCCAATCTTTTGCAAATTAAGTGAAAGAGCTGGTTCCTCAGAATAACTCACTTTTCTTATGATTAGGATGAACCTCTTGTGTCATGATAAACCATTGCCAAGTAACGATAGTTAAACATGTAGCCATGACCATTACACATGCCATGGAGCTTATGACTGGAAATACTCACATGCAAAACTTTCAGAACTAGATAGAATAAGTTAATCAGGTAAATCCAAAGAACAGGAAGACAAGACAACCAAACTCATTTGGCTTCTAGCTGTAGTGTTGGCCTAGTTGGCTCCTGCATGCTCACCCAGAGAAGCAAAGAGTGGGTTAGGTGCACAGCCCAGATCTCTTGGCTATCTGGCTGGTGTCAATCTAGAGCTCCATTGAACAGTGCAACTTGTCCTGAGGGTGAAGAGGTTTTTTAAAGTTTACTGTGCTCCCATACACACCAATAATTCTGATGGAAAAATAAATCTCTCTCTGAGTATGCTGCTGGGAGAGCAATCCAAAAGGCATGAAGACCATATGAAGCCACCCTTAGAGCTTTCAAGAATCTTCAGGTTGAGGTTTTCTATGAGAGTTAGATATCTGAAATTCAAAACCTGGCAGAACCTCCCAAAATACCTTCCTGCAACTTCAGGCTTCCAAACACTATGTGAAACTCTGGCCCTCAATCACAGAAGTCAAACAGTGAGGCATCAAGTAGCTTGTCCAGATAACTTAGCTACTTCTTCTGGAATAAGCACTTTCTGATAACGTCATTCTGTAAGATTGCCAGAAGCTTGCGCTCTCTTATTCTCAGGATGTTTGGTCCAGGATTTCACTCAAAACAGCTGCTCCTCCAATTCCATTTATTTTTGTTTTGCACTATATCACACATATTAGAACAGAAATTAGAAGTCTGAAAACTTGGGGGGAAAATTGCTAAATAAGGCAGTATTAAAATAAGAAATTACAGCCCCACAAAAGTGCTCCAAATTAATCAAGGAAGAGTTTAAGTAGAGTATGGTATTCAGCTTTACCTAAATTCTAGTCCTACTTGATATTGATGGACGCTTGTTGATATGTGATCCCTGTTTAATGATCTGTGAGATACGAATATATTGCCTAAGTCCATTTCTTACAGCATATATGTAGGCGCTGCACAGCATGGCTATGACAATAGCCATGAGTTAATACCCTGGTTGGCAGTATATCTACACAGCCAGCTGATTGAATTACTGTTCAGAAATACTCTAACTAGCCTTAAATAAGAAGCAGAATAAATCAGGTTTTGTAGAAGTCCATTCTGTTATGGCTAGGTGCCTTCCAGTGCTAAGCGAGGTTATATTAAGCTGCCTTGGGTGTTTCTAGTCTAAGATGCAACCTGCAATGTAGACATAGTAATGAAAATGCTGGCAACATGAAGCCATGAAAAGTGAACCATCCGCATATCCTCAGAGTCAATCCTCTCAGACTAGGGCTCAGGCAAGTGTAGAAGAGTAAGTATAAAAGTTGGTAGAGCTTTCCTTCCTGGCAGTTTTCCAGCGACATTTCACCCACCCACAGAGACCCCATGCAAGGGCTTCATCTAACTCTAGACCCTTCTGCCCTAAATGACGAGAAGATGTCAGTGTCCTGCACTGTCGGACAGGCAATTTTCTCTTACAGCAAAACTCTTGTACGTCAGTAGTGTCTCAGTCTGATTCTTCAAAACTATCATATACAGGTGCTTATATGAGTCAGTTCATGCTGCTTCACCACTAGACAAACATGCTGTCTAAATGATACTATTATACCAGGCATCTCACTCTAAGCAAGGCATTATAGTTTCAGATACTCCTTTGGCTCCCTGCATGATGGAGCAGCTTGGCGCTACCTGGAGTTTCAGCAAGTGCTACAATTTTCAACTCATTTCATCCTGAGCTTATGTGGTGATGGACAGTCAGCCTGTAAGCCTAGGAAGCAGGAGGGGAGCTTGTTTGCTTAGTCTGAATCTCTAGGGTACGCTCACTGCTGTTCTAATGTAAATGTTTATGAGGGATGCAATAAAATATTAAACTAAATGAATAATTGATATTTACTTTATAGTAATTCGGATCCTTGCCTGTTTGAATAAAATCCATTATTTACAATATTCTACTTAACTAGGAGTGATTTCTCTTTGTTCATGCCACTTACTAATTACTTGTTCCATCTGACACATTTTCCAGAGCCGTATTGAGATGGTTATTGCATGTCACTGTTTAAGGGCTTAGTATCCATTTTCCAGATACTCTGTAACATGAAAAGAAAAGCTTCACAAACATATTTCTTGCATGGTAGATGATCTTTAACTCTAATGGATTTTTGACACACACAACCATTATCAAGATGTAGGTATATTAATTAAAGCTGAATGATGGAAAAAGATCCACAGAACACTTTATCTAGTACACAGCTTGAATTCAATACACTGGGTTTGTACTTACAGTATGCATTATGCACGAATATTGAAATAATAATTTCATTTTTAAATGTCCCCAATTCTTAAAAACTTCATACGCAAAGTTCATTTTCCAGAAGAAAATATTAAACTGTTAAAAGACTTCAGTCATCCAATTAAAGAGCAAAATTGAACCTCAAGATTAATCTGCAAGCTCTGAAAAGTGAGTAGTTAAAATTGACAGTCTACAAACAGCACATCATAGCTTGAAAATAATCCAAAATATCTGGAGCAAATTTACAAATTCCAAATACAGGTAATGCAAACAATTCACTCCTGTTCCATTTAATTGTCTAATCAGTTCAATTAGTACAGTCCAATCTCACACACCAATTTGTATAACACATCATGTATCACTAGCATGCCACTAAGCCCAATGCACACTCATGTTTTGTGAATACTTAGGTAATTACAGAATGCGCAGTGAAGAAGGAATCCCGTTTCCCTGCTAAACGTAGGCAAGCCCTTCAGATCAACTTTCAAAACCTGTCTTTTAACACTGGGGTGTGAGAAACACCAGAAAAAGAAGAGGAGAAAAACTGAATGTAAGCTGCTGCCAGAAGATCCACCATCAAATTACACTGTGAATCTGCCTTGCAAAGCTAAAGAATAATGTTATAATACTGTTGTAATAAACATTACATAATTCAGACAAAACGCTTTTTGCAAATTAAGTGCCAAATGCCTCCTCCTTGAGACATAATAAATGTAGTTATGGAGTAGTTGAAAGGCAGGCTGCATGCATTTATCCCCTTGAAGAACAGCTTAAAGGAGGGTTCCTAATGAACATGAAGGTATCCTGCTTGCTAATTCTTATTGATATATTAAAAACGAAGTGAATAATTGCATTTATACTGGCAAAATATCAGTCACCTTCTCTGGCTGATGCTTTATGGGTAAGCAAGAGGGACTTGTATGATTTTGTAGTGTTATGCCAGTAAAATCAGTCTGGAAATATAAAGTTCCAGATTGAAATTTATAAAGTTACTTTACCTCTCAGTGACCTCTGAAATTTTGCAGGAAGTTACTGTGGAGTTGGTATGCACAAGAAACAGTGGACTGAACTTTTGGGAAAAAAATCACTGATTATTTCAGAGAACACCTGGAGGAGGTCTTCAGACCTGAATCCAGTTTCCCTTTAAGCTGATCTGAATGCAAAAATAATGACAAACATACACCATTGAAGAAATTATTAATTCCACTACTGACTATTCAGTTTTCAAACCATTACTCTTGGGATTTAGACTGGGCCACACCTGTACGCATGTGGTTTTTCCCTGTGCTTTTTTTATATACAGGGTTTCAATAAACATGTTATATACAATTACATTTAGGATTTGTCTACAGTTTTGCAAAAGAAAATTTCTATTACTAAGAGCTACATCCTTTGTACCTGCAGAGGATCTAACACACAATGCTCTTACCTAATTATATTATCCTTAATACACATTTGGAACAACTTAATCAAATCCAGCAAAATAATGCTGGAACTAACAAGCCCCTGATTTCCCACCCTTCACTCCAGTTCTGTGCTGTTTTCTATGCACACAGAGGAGATAGGTCTTCAGACATCTATGACTTAGAAGTATGAAGTACTGGTCTAAGTTAGTCATATAGAGTCTTTTACAGTCCATTGAAAAAAATAGTAACTTTTAATGTATGAATCACCTCCCAAAGTAAGAAAACACATAGGTCAAGTGAATTGCCCTCTGGGAATATCTATTTCTCACCACAGATTTCAAGACAGTCAGGGTGTCTACATTGCAAAAGTCTAGGTGTGATGAATATGACTCACTGGATTTCAGTTTTAATCCATAAGAAAACAAAAGTCTTCAAGAAAAAAATGTGTATCCACATATTATAAGTCTCTGTCTAGCAGTTTAACCTAAATATTAAATCAAGATGGAGACCATCTAAGACACAGTGAGAAATAGCACAGATAAACAGATAGAAAGAATTACAGTGCCATGAATATTTCAATATCAGCCCTACATAATATGGCTTCTTCAGGAGACCATATAAACCAGGCATCATCACACATTATGTTCACACCTGCATTTTAATTTCAGCAGAGGAAAGCATTTCAGATTGAATACGACCCTACCAAAGCCTTTCACACAAAATCCAGACAAATTGAAACTCAAATTCTATTAGTTTTTGCAGGTGCTCCTGAATTTTCCATTTTGGAACAGTGCCAAGATCAGAAGTATCAGACATCCCAAGAAGGGATTTTTCTCATGGTATTTAAGAGCCTGGATGAAGCCAGGAAGTCACAAAGGCTTGAATAAACTCAACTTTATGCTGATTTCAGCTTTCTTTTCTTTCCTATAGCCAAAGGATTCTAAGAAATTCTGGCAGTGTCCTAATACACTGGTGAAATTGGAGTAATTACCTGAAGAAAACTACTCCAGTCATTATGGTTCCCATACAAATGCAGGCCCAGAAATGAGGAAAGAGATTATTCATCCCATTTTTCCAAGAAGCATGTGTCTCCTGCCAGGCAGCAAAACAAGACCATGAGCCTGGAAACACATACTAACATTGCCTTCTAGAAACATAAAAAAGCTTTCCACACCTGCCAAATGTAAAAGACCCCAGCTACACTGTACGATGTACCTTTCAAGTCAAAGTGCCTGAAGCTTCTCTGTGACTGTTTTCAGACCCATTAGATCAAGGTCTCATTGATTTTGGTTGCTTCTTTAAATCCTTGACTTCTTAAATGTCTAGGTATTGTCTTTTTACTGCTGCATTTTGCAGTCCACCATCCTTCAGGGAGGCTTGACATGTATTGCTCCAGACTGCAGTTAAAAGGGGCAGAAGTACCACAGATTGTGTGGCACTGATACCTTCACAAACCAGCTTTCTTCAAACAGTAAACAAGAGCTTGCTGAGGATTTATTAGTGGATGTGCAGAGTAAACAAAAGCCTACAAGGATCGTGTCAGATTACACTACCTGTGAGCAGTGGTTTGCAAGACTTTTTGAAGGAACCTACGGCATTTGCGAAATACTGCAAGCCTGGCAAAATCATGCAATGATGAGAGCTTAAAAGAATACTAGGTAAAAACTTGATAAATCATTCTACATCCTTGACAGATTAGCGATAGCTGAAATTTTACATTACAGCACTTTAAAATAGCTAGTTGTAAACATGACTAAAACTAAAAGGATTAAAATTCCTTAGATATTTAATCTAAATCAGTTACTCTAAAAGAGGCATTTAGCCCTAGTATTTGTCATGTCTTCAGCTTTCCTCTGTGACACAACACTCAGAAAAAATTAGAGGTACTCTTTAGAATTTGTAGGTGGATTTAGTGCTTGTGGAAATGAAGGATTTACAACCCTAACTAGAACAAAACACAGTACATTGCAGAAATTTACATTCACAGAAGACAGCATAGCCTTCTTCAGCTCTCACTTGAAACACCCGATCTACCTTGTCCTTCCTCAGATCAACGCTATTGTCTAAAGAATCATCAAAATAGTGCTCACACACATTCATGCCTTGCTCAAACTCAGTGAACGCTCAGTGAAGAAGGAACTACCTTTCTCTTTAAACACACCTTCTAAATTAAGGTGTGTCCCCATAGATCACCTTTCACATACATGTATATTTGTTCATTTGCTTTCTCAAGGAAGGGGTTCCAAAAATAAAATCCATGTTAGGGAACATGTAGAGGGCTTGCCCTGAAAATACCAAATAATCCCCTCTCATGTCTCCCCAGCACTGGAGCTGATCTGAATAGAATAATTTCAGACTATTTTCTGGGAAATGCTTTAAACTGTGAGCCATGGCATGATATTGACATAACCTATGTCTGCTCTATGGGCTCCAGGAGCATTTTCCAGTTTTGGTGACAGTCATTCCCCTCCCCACTCACACCCACATATCCTGGTTCCCATGTAGAAATACCACCCCAAAAAAAGAACATGCCAAAGTGCGTATCATTGACTTCCACTGGGAAATGAAGGATACTGGTAGATTGGAAATGAGGACTGGAGAATCAAATGTTATTTATTTATGGATAAGACCAGCACAAAATATTCCATATATTCATAGCATGTTTTCTTGAGCTCCAGATACCCATAAATCTACGGAAATAGTTAAATTTTGGTCCATTCCTGCTGCTGCTAACAGGTATTCCACTCAGAAACCCTTGTTAATTTTAGAAAGGATCTATATGCAATAAAGGAATGGAATCGGCCAGAGCAAAAAAGTGCAAAAAATAAATTCCTCATTTTCCCCTCATTTCTTTTACCTTTGGATAATGAGCATGCTATCCAAACAGCTGACTATACAAAACTGCCAATGCTGTGATCCAGACAAAACAGTGATGAACAGCTAATCAGAAACCGCCTAAAATAAATCCTGCATAGTATTCTTTAGCCTTAAAAGTCTGTCTTGGCACTAGTTTTCCTCTCTGAAATATCTATCTTCATACTTTACTAGGAACTTTTTTCAGGCAGGGTATGATTATGCCTGAAATAAATAAAACATAAGAAGCAGTAACACTCTTCTCTTATTTCTTAGGGAGCTGCTGCAACCTCCTCTAGGGTTGTCCTTCTCTGAAAATTGGGGGAATGGAAAACTTCCCACTGACTTAGATCAGTGGGAAGTTTTACTTGTGGTATGAGGGACTCCAGGAACCTGATCAGCCACTCCACTGAAAGCACAAACTGGCAGGATCCTGGGCATAGAAAAGGTTAATGAAGAAGAGGAGGAAGAGAGATCATGGTAGGTAGGGAAAGGAGGGTGCCTCTCTATAGAGATGACTAGTGAGAGACTTACAGTCCTCCTGTCAATATTTGCCATGTTTAAGGGCCTGAGGAAGAAACAGGCTGCCCTGCTCAGCTGTATCTGTAGTGCCTTGCCCTGTGGTCACCCTACTCAGAACAGGGTCTTGAAGCAAGCAGGACACTCCAGCCAAAACTCATCATTGAAAAAGAGACCCCATTATGTTACCACACCTCCCCTGAAGAGACGCCTGTGGTCTCAGCCATGGCTCTGATCCCTCTTATGCTCACTATACTCAGCTCCTCAGCTCTCCCCAAGGTGAGGAGAGAACACCATGTCCATCACAAGCCAGGTGAACAGCGTGGTTTCCAGCCACGGGTATGACACAGCTCCCAGACTCCCTGCAGCCAAGTTTGCCCTTTGCTCTGAATTTGGCTATATTCTCTGCCAAGTTCATGCTTTTGGATTGTGATAGATCACTGACTCGCCTCTTGAGGGTCTCTTGGACGACCAGTGCCATGTGGAGGAACATATAAATGAGTGGTGGCTGTGACCCGAATGGGAAACCGCTCTACACCTCTGCTCCAGGACAACTGGAGGAGACTAATGTGTTTTCATTGGTGAGAGAGCCAGGCAAGCATCTGTGTATCAGATGTAAAATGATACTGAAATAACAAAGCATTTACTTAAATTCACATTGTTCAAACAAAAGGCAACCTCACCTATTTTCCCTCTTCAGATAGGATATTGACAGGTCTGTCTTTTTATTCAGTTCACTTGAGACTTTAACATAACAGCTAAACTTTATGCTGTTAAATTCCCAGAAATCATTTTTATGTGGCCAAAGAAAGGCATGGACACCAGAGATTTTAAGAAAACACAGTGGTGTTTGTTTGATTTTCTTGTTACATAAATGAATTTTATGTACTGGAAAAGTAGCTAATCTTGATAGATGTGCATGTGGCAATACAGCTGATGGTTACTGAAGCCAGACAATGTGAGCTTTCTCTTTCTAAGCCTCTTACTGAGGAACTGTGCTGATACTTAAGTAAATAAAATGACAAAAAGAAAGGGATAGAAACACAGAGCTGATTAAGATCAAATTAAAAATAAATCAACAGCAAGTCCTACTGAAATGCAACTCCAGAAGCTGCAGCAGTGTCACAGCATAACACAAATGAAGAAAAATGCATTGATCTCTAGACAGAAACATAACAATAATTTCTTCATATACATCACTTGGGCATTTTAAAGGACATTTGTTTGGAATGCCTAAATTGATTCAGCTCATGACATCATTACGACAGTCTCCAAAAAGCTGGTGAAGCTTATCAAAGTAGTTGATGGATTACATTGCCCCACATGCAACAGGGCAGTGTGAAATATCATTCTCGACTTTGTCACCCTAAGCTTCCAATATCATCATCCTCTATATGTATCATTTGGATGTCTATCCAGAGCATATGATTTCCTTCCCCACATTTTTATATCTTCTTTTTTCCCCAACACTGACAACAACAATTTATTTTAACTTTGAAGTATGCAGGATGCTATATCCCCAAAACAAGAAAACATGCCATGGAGCCAAATTCCCAGCACAACTCAACCTGTACATAAAAAGAAAAATGGAGAAAAAAATGTTTTACATTGTATGCTCTGTTTTCATGACAGAAACAGAGAGGCCCACACAACAACTATGTCATCTGGGTTTTTTTCTTATACTTTATCCTACATCATAAGGCAGATCACTGAAAGCCATAGGACACAGTAGTCAGGTCATGTCCCAGATCATCTCTATTTTCATTAGAGCTAGAAAGGGTAGCAATTTGCAGGGGAGTAAGAGGTAACAGCAAAGCTTCCAAGTGGAAGGAGGTAGGAGTAGATATCAGAACACCAATCTGAGCATATATGGTGGAAGTCTAATAAAAGATATGAAAGTTACATCAATACTATTCTTGCTCATGAAGACTTTTATTCAAGAGGTATTGACAGGAATCTATATCCTGCTGATTTAAAGTCTCTTTACTCTTCAAGTGCTGTTTTAAAGAATACGCTTAATAAGTTCAGCATCATGCAGCAATTCTGTAGGGAAAAATCAAAATGTATTACTTCTTAATTATTTCTTCCCTTGATGATACCAAAGATTCTTGACCTTAACTGTGCAAATACAGAATTAACAAAGGTCCTATATCCCAAATACCTGCTCCATACCAATGTTGCTGTAAGCCATACTCATGTCACTTACATTCAACATGAAACCTTGAGCTTGTAGACTTTTAGGTACATGCTTTACTTAAAGCGTCTCAATAGTTCCATGAAAGTCACATGGTCTCAATAGTCCATGAAAGTTATTCTCCTAAACCTGTTTTCTTAAACATCAGCCCACCAGAGCATTAACTTGCTTGGGTAGTGGCAGCTGCTACACAGACCTTAGTGCTGACTCATTGCCAGTCCTGAAGCTGTAACATAGTTGAAGACACTCAGGTTATCTCCTATCCCTCTTGGAAAATGCAATGAGAACTTGAAGTTCCACCTCACTGTTACCAGAGATGTTCATTTAATTACAGAAATTAGAGACTGAAATAGCCTCTTAGGTCATCTAATCCTGCAGAAAGATATTACAACATCCCAGGCCTCTTAAAGAGCACTGCAAATGTCAACAACAAGCATAAGTGCAAGCACTTTCCTTGAATACCTGACCATTTTCCCCACCTCTTAATATTTTTATTTTAAGGAATAAGAATGAGTACAGCTGCAGCAGCTAAATTAAATTTCATACAAAGAATGCACTTAATAGGATGGGAGGGTAATAATGTACATGAGCACAACAATAAATGACAGGTTTGTTGCTCCTTCTGTGTTGATTATGAAAGACATTAAAAGCATGGTTGGAAGCAGAAGAAAATGGGAAGCTTAGACGAAGAACAACAAAGGGCAACTAGTTCAAGAGTGAAGAAAGTAGTGAAACAGTTGTTAAAATAGGAAGAGTGGTAGCAATGCCACCAATTTGTGTTATTACACAAATTCTATGACATGAATAGGCAACCTGATGAGAACACCATCCTGTTAGCAGTATTGGAACACAGCCTAAGCAAAGGGTCTGACTTCACATTCACGTAGTTGCAGGACTGGTTTCACAGATTATGATAGTTCTGGAAACAGATAACACAGTTAACCAGCTGATGAGAGAGCTACAGGCAGGCTGACAGGAAGACAATACTTCCTGACCTCCTGTGGAGTCCTGCCTGTGAAGCATCTGAAGCTTACAGAGATATTTCATCAGCCCACCCTCCTCCAGGCCTGCAGCTAGGCTGCTGCGCATCACAACAGGCAAGTGAATTACTCTGGCAGCTGTGGCCTTCACCTTTGCTGAGGGGGGACCCTGCAGTCCTTCCACTATGTGAGGGACTTGCATCTAGCCTCAGGACTGTGAGGTAGGCATGGGGACAAAGCACAGTTCTGAGAAAGACACAGACCTGGAGCCAGCTGCTACCAGGAAAGCAATCATCCATACCACAGCCTTGATCAAGAATAAGAAATATCCAGGAAAGAGAGGAGTGTCAAGAGAGGGCATTAAGTATTCTGACAACTGCCCCAGACTCCCGCTATTTCCTTGCTGGGGCCAGCCAGGAACCAGTAAGAAGCGCTGCATGTGCACTGTGCAGTGGTGACTCTACGCAAGCTTGGGAAGTGTGTCACAGGCTGCAGGGTGCAGCCCTCCCTGGTATAGGAACAAAGTACATTGGCTATCTGACCACAGGGTTGGCCACCACTTTTATGCATTGTCTTTTCTTATTTCCGCGTGACAGTAGATCTATGTCAATCAAGTATGATATTTACTTTTACTGTGGAATAATGCAGAAGAAATTATCATTCTCTTCAGCTGTGATACAGCTTGCCTTCTTATTGATTTAACGCAATACAATGATTAAAAGTTATAGTAGTGCTTTGGCTTTTTGATATTTACACCACAATGCAATAATATTAACTTAGAAGGTATCACAGAATCACAGAGGCATCTAGGTTGGAAAAGACCTTGAAGATAATCTACTCCAACCATTAACCTAACACTGACAGTTCCCAACTACACCATATCCCTCAGCGCTATGTCAACCCAACTCTTAGACACCTCCAGGGATGGGGACTCCACCACCTCCCTGGGCAGCCCATTCCAACGCCTAAAAACCCGTTCTGGAAAGAAATGCTTCCTAATATCTAGTCTAAACCTTCCCTGGGGCAACTTGAGGACATTACCTCTTGTCTCATGGTTTGTTACTTGGTTAAAGAGGCTCACCCCCAGCTCTCTGCAACCTCCTTTCAGGTAGCTGTAGAGGGCGATGAGGTCTCCCCTCAGCCTCCTCTTCTCCAGACTAAACACCCCCAGTTCCCTCAGCCGCTCCCCGTACGACCTGTGCTCCAGACCCTGCACCAGCTCGTTGCCCTTCTCTGGACACGCTCGAGTCATTCAATGTCCTTTTTGTAGTGAGGGGCCCAAAACTGAACACAGGAATCGAGGGGCAGCCTCACCAGTGCCAAGTACAGGGGTCAGATCCCTTCCTTGTCCCTGCTGGCCACGCTATTGCTGACACAAGCCAGGATGCCACTGGCCACCTGGGCACACTGCTGGCTCCTGTTCAGCCGGCTGTCAATCAGCACCCCCAGGTCCCTCTCTGACTGGCAACTCTCCAGCCACTCCTCCCCAAGCCTGTAGTGCTGCTGGGGGTTGTTGTGGCCCAAGGACAGCCCCCGGCATTTGGCCTTATTGAAACTCCTCCAATTGGCCTCAGCCCATGGCTCCAGCCTGTCCAGGTCTCTCTGCAGAGCCTCCCTACCCTCGAGCAGATCAACACTCCCACCCAACTTGGTGTCATCTGCAAACTGACTGAGGGTGCACTCGATCCCCTCGTCTAGATCATCAATAAAGATGTTAAACAGGAGTGGCCCCAACACCGAGCCCTGGGGGACACCACTCATGACCGGCCACCAACTGGGTTTAACTCCACTCACCACAACTCTTTGGGCCCGGCCATCCAGCCAGTTTTTTACCCAGCAAAGCGTGTGCCCATCCAAGCCACAAGCAGCAAGTTTCGCCAGGGGAATGCTGTGGGAAACGGTGTCAAAGCCCTCACTAAAGTCAAGGTAGACAATGTCCACAGCCTTTCCCTCATCCAATACGCAGGTGGATCCAGTAACTACTCTGCACATAAAACCACAAAAAATTACTATCAGAGACACTCAGATGTATATACACCTGCCAACCAGGGCTTCCCCAAGTGCTTTTAAAACCGTAAGCATAAAATCTCTAAAACCAACAATGAAAAGTTAAAAGTTTCAACCTTCATAAGCAGCAGGATGCTTTGATCAGATCTTGTTTGTGATTGTGATAATTATATAGGAAAATATGTCAGTGCAAATTTTGAAAAACAAAGGACATCAAAGCACCTAAGAAGTCCTGTTTGGTTATTTGCTTTAGAAGTGTCCTTGAAAATATTCCTGTAGATAACAGCCTATCTCTCAAATGGCTAACTAAGTGTCTGAAATAATTATAACAGAGCCATGGCCAAAGCTACAGCACAAATATTAAAGGCATCGAATTCAAAGCCTTATAGGAAACAAACAAAAAAACCTGCTGTTTTGTTACACACAACTTGATTAACCACTGGTTCAAATCATGATACATATGGATAGTCATTATATCATAACTTGTCAAAAAATGCAGCTAAAAGATAGTGAAGGAAATGGGGCAGTTATAGAAACAGAAAGTTAGCCTGAAGCATATTACCTGCTAATCAGGAAGCATTTTTAAAGGTTTAGTGATCTAAATCTTTCAAATATTTCATAACTATTGCATGCGGTACTCATAGCACTCAGAAAAAGTCCGTTTAAGTAACATAAATTTGTCATAGGGAAAGACGGTGTATTATATCAAATAAGGGCATGAACCAGTTGAGAGTGAGAGGAGATAAAGCTGATAGGTGGGTGGTTTGAAATAGCTTTTGCCTTCAAGGGAACTTCCAGACTTGAGCTTTCGGGAGGTTTTACAAGAGGGAGAGAATCACTGATGGTTGGGTTCTTTCAAGGAAGAGCACAGAATGAGACCAATTATACAATTACTCTAATATTATGCAACTCAGAAAAGGTCAAAATGTAATTATAACAAGAGAGATGCCTTATCTGGCTTGCCATTTAAATATTGCATTTGCCATTTAAATATTGCATGCTTGTTGTGCAGCAGTGTGGGCTAGTGAGATGAGAATCTGATCCTTACTCTGGATGACCAGTTTATAACCTGGACTCCCTGCTTTGCCATTATATGACTGAGAAGGCAGTGTTAACTTTGGCTTTCGGTCTGTGACACTTTGGGAAATGCAGGTTGGCAGAAGAGTGATGTTTTGCTTGAAGGGTTTATTTCTTTGGGTTTTTTGGATTTATTTTTTTTCCTGTGGCTGGTCAAATTAAATTAAGTTGTTTTGCTGAAGGAAAGTGTTATTTATTATTAGTCTTTGCACTCAAAGTTGGTTAGCTCTGCAGCATATGCAAATCTAACAGGGGGAATAGAAGGGAATTACTTTAATTATTTAGGGTGGTTGATGAGTAATTTCCACCTTTAGAGACTCCTCAGTGAACCACCCATGGATGGTTCCTTCTGGTATGTTAGGTACGAGAGAAAATATCAGAAAAAACAAAAGGCTAGATTTAGCATGACAATTTAGGGTGGGATCTCAGATCCACAGAGAAAGATGGAATTTCTGTAGGAAAAAGTAGCAAGATTTGAGGTGATAAGATTAATGTTTTCACTTTTAAAGTGAGGTGTCCAAAGGGATTTTGAGGAGGGATAGAATGAATGTTGGGAGACACTATAAAATGGTGAAATTACACATATTTTCTGACATTATATCATAATTAGCATTTGGAGGAGAGGGATGGTTAAACCACTGGCAAGTATCTGAGAAGGCCCCTGACATCCTGTGAATGCTGCTTAAACTCAGTGAGTCTAAAGCAGACATATATCTGATTGCAGAATCAGAATCTACTCTGTTTGTGTAACCGTGGAGAACTTTAATGACTTTCTGAAGGACATTGGTTTATTATGATTGAACTCACAAGTTTAAATGTTTTTTAAACAAATGGCTTTAGCATAAGTATGTTTTTATCCAAGTATAAGCTCGTTTTTAGCTTCAGGTCTTTCAGTGCTTTCTTAAGTATGATGACATTGGGTCAGATTTATCAGATAAGAATAAAATTAACAAAAAACAATACTTGGGATGCCAAGTACTAGGCTTTCAGGCAATGGGATTGTTAGTTAATAATTAATCACTCATTTGTTAGCCATACTTAAACAAAACTTATTACAGTTTAAATCGTGAATATGAAGATTAGGCCCTCAGCCATAAAATAAAATAAAATAACAAGAACAAGAAAAATCAAAAGCTCAGATATCCACTGTTACTAAACACTATTCAAAGAATACTAAAGTTGCAAATCCTTTCTTTCAGTCTAAGACTGAAATTTGTTCACAAAAAGCATCTTAGCAAAGAAAACTATAAAATATCTCTGCTCATGGACATTGTGTGAATAAGAGGCCTTATGAATACATCTAAACGTGTGATATTACTGCCAGACAAAAACGTACAAATAGTTCTATAATGGGAAGAAAACATATATGTTAAAAATGGGTTTCTAACCAAATTCTTTAAGATGTTAATGAATTATAATTTTCCAGACCTATAGGGAAATAAAAAAAAAAAAAAAAATTCTTATTTCTAGAAATAAAAATTTTGAATACAGAAGCTGGAAGAAATCTTAATCTCACATTGTCCATCCCACTTCTCAAAGATATTAAAATATGTACCATTCCTGTAATACAAAATCATTTAATGCCAAAAATTTGTTTCCATAATAATATTATGATGCACCGTTAAGAATTATTACTGAAAATTATCTTACATAACACGGCTCCAGTTTATAAGGAAAACATCAACTTTAACCTATTAATTCACACAAAACGATCTTGTTAGCCCTGATAGAGATTATTAGGTATTCCCTTTGAAGTGAATGTGTAGGGCTAAAGATGGAAGAGAAGCTGCTGCTGGACTAGTACCAGTGCCAGCAGTGTAACTTAAACAGCCACAGAGACTTTTCTAGAGAGAGGTTATGGAATGAAAAAGTGACATTGGATGAGATGGCATGAGTAAAGTTTTCCCAACTTTTAGTAAATCTTCACATCTAAATTAAATTTTAGTAACGCGGCTTCTGTTGAAGACTTGTATTGAGACCTGTTCTCCTTTACCAGCTGTTCTTCCAAATCTATTAACAAAACACCTGAAAACAGTACTCCCCATCATCTACACATGAAACAAACCTGATTGCAGTTCTTTGCATGAAAAACTGGCTATAAATTACCTGAGTACAGGTTTGAATTCTTTCCCATTGGAGGAGCTATGTGTGAACTATGAAGGTTTTAAACACTATTCAACATCACAGGTCCAACCTCCTGTCTCCTTGCCTTGCCTGCCTCAGGCAAGCAGTTAGGTTTCAAGAAAGCCACTTAAAATACCAGGCAGAGGCAACTTCATTTAGTTAAGGTTCTCCTTTGCTTGTTGTTCACATGCAAAGTGAGATATAATCTGTGGTGAGATGCAAATTCTGGGCAATTGATAAGATATGATGAAATGCTTAACAAATGGCCTCATTTGTGCTGTCCACTGAGAAAGCTAGAGAGTTTGTATGATAAAATCTTAAATCTGTGAAAGTAATTGCTTCTGACATCTCCAACTAGGCAATAGGCAGCCCAAACAGTGCTGTTCAATCACAAATTCTGAGGCTATAGAAGTGAGAAGAACACAGTGTAGATACAAATTAAAGCCTACTTATTATGAACAGTGTGGGCTGTTTTCTTAAACCCCCGTTTTTTGTGTGGAGAGGGGAAGAAATAATCTGTTCATAACAGTTACCCTTTTGTGGTTTTGTATTTTTAGAAGTTGTTATGGTGGTGTGATTAACAGCAAGGAATGGCCACAGGGTAATTGTAATATGTTAATGAAACCCCACACTCCCGTACAACTTCCTTGAAGATTCTTTTTATAGATTTCACATTGGGGAGGAAATGAACTATAAAAAAATGTGCTACCTAGAAAATGATAAATCATTTACCACTTACATTTTTTTTCCTTGCCATATCACTCTCCAGCTTATTCAAACATTTAAATATTCACTTGTCCTCCCCTGTGTGTATCTTTTCTGAATTTTGCTTCTTCACGTGAAATCTACAGGCATTATTTTCAAACTTAAGCAACCACATTCTGTCGTCTAAATGACCTAATAAAATTCTTTCCAAAGCTGCTTCACATGTGCACTACTCCTCAATTTATCTCATTTGTTGTCAGGAATATGAACTATATGTGAACAATTTAGGAATCTTTTCTCTGGGCATCTAGTTTTAGTTGTTTGAGCTTGAAAATTTTGGCAAGAGTTCATCACCTGGAATAATGAATCACTGAATAAAGGACAATTTGTCACTGTGGGAATGATGCCAAAAAATACATCAGTCCTCGAGGTTTTCCATCAGCAGTAAATGCCTACACTTCTAGAACTGGTGGTTCTGTTTGAATGTATACAAACCTGGCCAAGTAATTCCTTGGGTTTAGATAGTTTTAGATAGGTTTTGAAGAAAAAAAATTAAGGTAGACTCAGTAATCCTCTCAGGGAGAGCTAGATACTGATAGAAACACATTAATTAATGGCACAGATAGCTTCATTTGACTGGTGACTTTTCTGTGTTCATGGCCTTTATTTCTCGTTACCTCATTGTTATTCATTGATGTTTTCTGACTGCATGTGTCATGTGCCATGCTTATATCATCAATAAACTTCTTTAAGTAAATGGACAATAATGAAATATCATAATCAAAGCAAAGTGGAAGTCCTCTTCTCTTAAACCAGACAAAAAGTATTCAGTGTAGTGTCTTGAAAAAGAAAATATTTAATGTAGACTCCTGCACTATGGTACTCCTACAGAAGCAAGTGCTTCTCTCTGCTATAAAAATCACAAGATACAAAGATCTTGCAGTGCCTTCACTGTAGTGTTATGCATCTAATTAATTGCTTCCACACTACTGTGGACTCTGCTATCAATCTTATGAGAAGCTCTATGAGTCTTTTTTCAGTCAAGCCATGTCCCAGACTTTTCTTGCAATGTAAATGAAAGTTCAGAAAAAGTAAGTAGCCCAGTAAGAACCTGAGACAGTTCGTTTCAGTTAATTCACACTACTAGCCTATGTTATTAAGGAACTTAATATTTTACTTTATTAATGCTTTATTAAAAATGCTTTGAGACACTGAAGGTGTAAGTCAACCCACTGTCTTAGCAGGTAGTAGGTTTTCATACACAGTGGTGTAAGTAATGCACGGACATAAAGCTGAACTCATTCTTTCTCATGTCTGCTTCCTAGAACCTCTTGCATCTCCTTTGGTGCACCCCACAGACCACAAAGTGTGGATCTGTATGAGAGCCAACATCTCATTTTGAAGATAGTGTGGTGTTCAATAAAACAAGATCTGCTGGAAAACAACGATGCACAATCCACTTTTAAAATCTACTAACTTCTGAGTTAGGATCCTAGATGACTTACATGCCTATGCAAATTTAATTTTCTATTTTTTGTTACCTCCCTCAGTAACTCGCTCAGCCTGTTCACTCATATACTCTACCTTCTTTCTTTCATCAGCTTGCTCAGTGTGCTAGGCAGTAAGCTGTTTGTCATAGGGTACCTGTCATTTCTTATATATCTGTAGAATGTCTCAGCCCTGCCAGGGATTGCAGATGGTACTATCGTATAAGTGTTATAACTCAGAGGAATGTAAAATTAAAATCTGGTACATCTGTGTTACATATAATGATGTTTTATTTTCTTTACATGCTCATTATACTCTAACTAAATATGTCAAAAATTAAGTGAACAGTGCTCAGATCTGCAAAGATTATATCAAAGAATGTGACAAAACCTTTAGCTGGTGCAGAATTCACTGCGTGGAAGTCAAAATGCTTAAGTGTCAGTGGATATTTTAACTCCACTGTGAATCATGCCATAGAAATCAGCCATATATTTATATACAGAAACAGCTTCTGCTACTATTAGCTAATTACCACCTTCCCTCCACATATCCCTACTCCTTGGTTATACCTCCAGTTCACCATCTCTGTTTATCACTCCAGTTCTACATCTTCTTGCCATGCTCCACTAAAATCTCTTCCTTCTTTTCAGGTCAGTAGACCTATTGAAAGAGCTTTCTTCTCTCCTGTTTTGTGAGCACAAGGATGTTCATCCACTGAGCCCTGTGGCAGCCACTGTGCAAGCTCCATCCTATGGAATCTAGGCATTCCTGCTCCTCTGCTCCTCCACGTGTTACCTGTATTAGCTCATTACTGCTGGACTACCCATACAGAGTCTTTAAAGCACATCCACATCCATATCAATAATTCAGAGCTACTGCATTTTGGGGACGACTTCTAAGATGATACGATCTATCAGATGGTCCCTAGACTGGAAGCCAGGACATTTGTCTGTCTATTGTATGACATTTAGGCAAGCCGTTTTATCATTTCTCTGTTTTAATTTCACCATTTTGACAAAAGACTTTGAGTTCTCAGGATGAAATATATTATAAGATAGCTGATTTCTTTTGGGGTGCTTACCAGTTTATAGCTAAGCACATAACAGAATTAAAACAGAGGCTGTCATTATATTCTGCTTTTCTTGTGTCTCTTGTTTTCAATTCCTATATTAGCTTAGAAACGTGTAGACATTTTTCTCCTCATTTAAAAATGTATGAGAGTAAATACTGATATCTTGGGCGTTGAAATCCCTTTCTCCTTGACTATGTATAGCAAGGGCTCTATGTTTCCAGGTTAAGAATCTCAGTTGTGTAAAGCAAGGTAAAATTAATTTTGGCCTCAGTGGGTAGGCCAATCCTATCGTCACTGGTGTAATGTTTGTCACATGTCCCAGCTCAGCACAAGAGACAGTGACATATGAATGGTTTAGGTCAGCTAAAGCCTCCTCAGCTAGTTTCACAGGCTTTTGCCCTGACCAAGGAATGGGTTAGCAAAGATGCACTGTTCTAGTATCCCAGACCAGCCCAGCTTTTGCTGGATTTTATATTAGCATGAACTTTGATGAAATGTCTACAATTCTAATGAAACCTTGTTTGGGTTTTCTGAGGGGAGTTTTAGTTATTACTCCAACAGCAGAGGGAAAAAAGTAAAGATTATACCAGTCATGATTTGACACTTGAAGCAGATGTACTCCAAAGGAGGACTAGCACACATTAAGTGCTCTCCTATAATTTCTGATATCCATGGTGGCTGTCACCCACTAGCTGAAGCTCATAAAAATTTATCAGCACTTGACAATGTACTTGGAAAGACTGAATTCTCTGGAAATATGCTTCACTGAGGAAACACAGGAAAGTTGGATTGCTTACAATGAAGTGATTGAAATGACTGCCAAGAAAAATGCATGCAGGTTTCATTATAACTATTAATCTAATAGGTTCACATTGTACTCTCTATTTAAATCAGAAACATATCTACAATTTCCCACACTTACACTACTATTAGCTTTAGGTGAAGAAAGGAAAAAAACAGATGAAGCATCAGCCTTGGGACTGCAAGCACTGTGTGTAACATAGGAGCAACCCTGGCCATTTTTTTCAATACAGAGTAGAAATGGAAACAAACAAAACCTTCCATATCTCTCCAGCCAATTTGCTTTCCATACAACAGGCTGCACTCACTGTCTGTTCCAAACACTGCTGCACGCAGGCAGCCAGACACTGGATTTCCATCCCCGTTACCCTCATCTTCCCATTCTTTGACTGGTTTTCTCTCTACAGAACTACAGGAAAGACTGGAGCTGGAAACCTGGTGCCAGATGTCAAGTTCAGTTCCAGCCCATCTCTGATGTGATTGTCTGAAACACAAGAAAATAGGAACTGGAGGGGTTATATGCACCAGTGTGTCCAGAACTGCAGTCATGGGATACTGTATTACAAATGTCTTCCTGTCTATCATCTAGACTGCTCCATAGAATATCTATACTCTAGGCCACACCTGTGGTACGTACAGCCACCTACCAAAACTTTCCTACACCCTGCAACAAAGTTGAGTCCTTTCATATAAAGGTAAGGTACATAAATATAATGTGCAACAAAGGAGAGGGATCAAGGCTTTTGCCAATATCTGGCAGCAAGTAAAATTTCTACAAGATGTTGGGAAGCAAGTGATTTTCCATGCTATAGGAAAAGGTTAAAAAAATACCATTTAGGTGGTCATTCTCAGGCATAGGAAAATCACTTCCTGACCCCAGATCTGATCACTGGTTCAACCCTGAGTGTGTGAGCAATACACACCAATCAGACATGTGTGAATTTAACGCCACTAAAATGCTGCATACATCTCTGCCTAGCTGTCTCCATTGCCCAGAGGAAAGTAAAATAATAACTCACATTATGGATCAAAGAAGGAAAAATTCTTTCTAGCCCCCAAAAGTAATCACTGGAAGCCCTGAAGCATGGGATTAGTATAATATAAATACAGTATATACAATATATATTACACCTCCTTTTAAATTCAAGCCTCTATTAACTATCTTGTCACAGATATTAAGCAAATTAAAGACTTATCAAGTCTATTCAGTCACAGAATATTATCAATGCATTCCTGGAAAGAACTTCAGAAGCACAAGCACTGAAATTTTGCTCTACAAAACAGCACTGCATCTTACGCTTTTAACTCGACACACGAGAGTATAGAAGATTGCTTCATAAACCTATCATCTTCTCCAAGTTATTCATTAAGTTCCTAGTTTCGAGGAGGTGTTAAGTCACAGGAAAATCTGGCTCATAGCAGGATACTATTTTTCAGAAATATGACAGGTTTTTTACTTTTGGAGATTTCAACTGGGGTTGCTGAGAGGACCCTGGTATGCCATACTGGTTCTTCAGTGTCAGATGCATCTTTGCAAATCAGATTATCTGCATTAAAACGGTTTTGGAAATTGTGTTTTAATAAAGTCATGAGTCACAAGTTTTTCAACATCCAGAAAATTCAGTACCTGGAATTACCTGATGTTGGCATTTCTGTGGTTTCCCAGTTTCTGACAAGTGCAGCGGTGAGGACAGGAGCAACTAGAGTCAGCCTAGATAAAATATTGTCAGTGGAAGTCCAACTAGCGTGATGCAAAGATGTTTTGTAATGGCCATAAATGTACAACTTTTCTGCCTGTGAAGGCAGCTTAAGGTTTTGATTATGAGTTACTGGTGTAAGACTGAAACCCAGTTACCAGTCAGATCATCTCTTGGCTTATCCCAAGCAAGGATGAGACTCACTGTCATTCCTTGGCTTATGGTCACCCTGGTCCAATAGTTAAAGAGTTTTCAGTAGGGAACCAGGCCCTGGCAGTCTGCAAGAATCTACTAGATCTATTAATCACCCTGATTTTTCAGTTGACCTCTAGGCCATTTTTAATAACAGAGGCAGAGGTCTAGTTATTGAGGATTTTATTCCCAATGGAGTCATATTTTCTTAACATACTGTTTTAATTTATGTAAGCTGCCTAGGTGCCAACATGATGGGCAGTATAGCCGATCTGAAGGAAACAATTAAGGAACCACGAATAATTGAATGGCTTTTCTTAAATCATGATAAAAAGCACCTGACACAGTAACAGACAATTCTATAGCAGTAAGCAATGCAGAATCTCTTTTATCACACACAGTTCAGCATCTAGTTTGAAAGGCTTTATATACAAGACTAACTAAAAACAATATTTAACAGAGAGTTATTTTCTATGTCACTGTAAAT
Organism: Athene noctua; assembly: GCF_965140245.1. Taxonomy (NCBI): domain Eukaryota; kingdom Metazoa; phylum Chordata; class Aves; order Strigiformes; family Strigidae; genus Athene; species Athene noctua. The sequence goes on along the minus strand of NC_134037.1, from coordinate 67,363,141 downwards.
CATTGTTTAGCTTTATGCACTGAAACAGTAGAATTGTTTTGAGTCAGTTATTTTCTGCTGTTTGGATTTCTACAGTAAAGAATAGATGGAAGAGAAAGAGGACATCTGACAAATACGACAGCCCAAATATTATAGCCAGGAAGGAAAGAAGGAAGGAAGACAGAAAGGGAAAGAAATGGCAGAGCTATGCCAGTAGTTGAGGGGTTTTTGTAGGCTATATTACAAGGTAATTGTCTGTGATTTGAATTATGCTTCCCAAGCCAAATGTGAGAGCGCTTAACAGACGCAGAGGTCAATTATCTCTTAGTAGAGCCTGCTACAGAGAAAGAGGCTATTGCAATTAGAATACACTATTAAAAATGGTTAGCCATTTTAGTATTTTAAATCACTACCCTTCTCAAAAAGCTGTGCAGAGTAATTCCTGTCATTGCATGCCTCATGCAACATTCTGTCCTTGGAAGAAAAAAATCACTATTATTCCTCTGAGTTTCTTCTGCTATGAGCCTTGGAACTCTGAGGTTACTCAAATAAAGAAACCGAAGCTTTATTTCTAAGTACTGTATATTGCTCCCTTCTAAGTACTGTATATGTTTACCTTGTCAATAAAGGGAAATTTAGAGATAAACAGTACCTAGGGGAAGAAGGTTGTAATTTGCAAATGCGAGTCCAATTCTCAGTATCTTCAGTTTGTTATGGTGTTGTACATTACAGCCTCAAATCAGGACTCTGTTTCACTTCTCACATTTAACATGACTGGACTTGGAAATCATTCCTCCTCTTGTATCTCTTTGAGGAACTCATCATTTTTGTAGTCCTTATTAACAAAGTTAGATCTTTTTGTTATAAACTTTTAAATATGAACTCTCTTAAGGTTCATATCAGGTTTCATTCTGCACAGAAGTAGAGTAAGCACTGCCCAAAAATACAGACAAAAACTGTTCCAAAAGATATGTGATGCAAATCAGATGCATTTATAATAGTGCATTTACTTAAAGCAACAGATATTTTTTAAGATGCTTGATCCCAAACTCTTTACAAAGGACCTTTGTACAGGAAAGTTCACATTGTGCTACGGTAAGTGGAAAAAAAGGTGGGGCTCTGCCACCAAATAAAAATATGATATAAAGCACTGAAAATGCTGTTTCACATAAATAAAATGTAACCTCTCAGCACTCCATCAAGTAATTGGCTTTCACTTATTTACAGTTGCACAATAAAAGTAAGAGCTGTGGTAAAAGAAAGAAATACAATGAGCAACACAATGAGCAACGGGCCGCTTTCCCAACTGACACCAATAGACCACAAATTTTTGTTTACAGTGAAGATTCTCAGCAAGACTGAACATAGGATTTATTTAGCTATCACTTGAGAAATCTCTTTGTTTGAGAGCTACTGGTAGAAACAGGAAATGAGTATTCAAAATCACTAATACAAACCTGAAAATACATTCTCTTCAATGAGGAGAAATCTGCTGAGCAAATAAACCCTTCTTCATTTTCTAAGTAAAATCCGTTGAGAGGCAGCAGTTCTCTGAAAAGAGGTCTGTTTTACTTTCTGCAAAATATAAAATATGTTTAACTGTGTGCTTCCAGTTTAACACTCTATTATTTTGTGCACGTTTTCCTTTGTTTTGTTTGTTATGTTCCTCTTCTGAGAGATTGGCTTCACTGATCTTTAAGGAATTTCATAACAGCAAAATTCATTATTTTACACACAATTTCAAAAATGGTAGTTTTGAGTTTAAATTTTCCACAGCCTACCCCAATTTAGCATGTTGCGTATGCACTTGTCAGAGTATTTCAGCATGCACAAAGATTCTTACAAGCACAATTACCTCTGATCTATATATGACTGCACAAATATCTCATTCCTTAGCAAAACTATTGTTCTTACAGAGTTTGAAATATTTACTTTGAAAGACAGTTGTTGCCTTCGCTTGTTTTTTGGGGCATTTTATTGCCTTTCAGGAAAGACAACGTTATTTTGAAGATGATTCAGTTCTATTCTAAGGTAAAGGTTAAATCCTACTACTAGAAACAACTTCCTAAACCTAAATTTGTGGCAGAATTTCAGACACTGAATATGTTCCAAAAAATCCTTTTATTCAGTCATATATACTTAGAATATATGCACTGGTTGGTTGCTTGCTTGCTTGTGTAACTAGCTAGGCCTCTGTGATCATTTAACATCTAAGAATTTTATAGTTTCCCATGGATGTTCAACCAGGTCTTATAAACAGAGAAATCATAAATGAACTAGAAAACACTACATGTTGGTCCAGCTTCCTGGATCAATGTCCCAGCCACTCACTGGAATATTAGCTAACTAACTAGTGCAGAATCCCTTTAAACTTCCAAGAAGATTTAGCAGACTGGGTTTTTCTCTACTTCAGCAGCTGTAGAAGAAACATTTCTTACTTTAATGGTTGATGTCATCAACTTCTTTACAAACAACCACTTCTCCTGAAATCTACCAGAGGTGAAAAGGGTCACAACTTTTTTTCCCAGAATAGTTCAATCATTGCTCAGGACTAACATTTTAATAACGGTTATCTTTGAGAACAATGCAAAACACTAGATTTTTTTTTCAATTCATCTTCTGCATTTTTAATTTGCCTTGCAGAACAAATCTGAAAATGACCCAGGCAGGACTCAAGGTTATTATCCTGTCCTATAGGGGCTGTGTTTATCCCAGTAGCAGAGTATATGCAAACAATCTTACTTACAGTGTTCTCCCCCACTTTCAAAAAGAGGTTAAATTTTTCAGTGCACTACATGGCTCACAACAGTCTTTTTGACAGGCACTAACAACACTGACTGCAAGGGCTTGGATGAAAAGAGCAAATGGATGAAGATATCTCCTGGAGGGGCAAATGATTCTGTTGAGGAGACAGAAGAACCCTTAAAATTCTTGATGTCTCTACATCGCCCGTTTGCAAGAAGAAAACATTGGATATACATAGGTTTATGGTAAGAACAAAGATATACATAAAGAGATCCAAATCTTACTCTGTCTAAAACTTTCTGTCTATTCACACCTGGCTGTGTAACCCAAACTTTTATGATTTCTTGGCTTACTAATGTAATCCCTCGTAGCATGACACAACAATATGAAAGAGTCTTCTACCACAAAGCAATACGCAGTTCAGAAGAAGCAGTCCAGTTGCTCAGCATCCCAGACCACAGAGAATACACAGCTCTTTCTGCTCTCAGTCTCTCCTGAACAGTCAAATCCAAGGTTTCAGAAACCTTCACAGAATGGTCTGGCTCACCCTACATGACTCTTCCTGTTCACAGCACTACCCTGATTACCCTGGAGCAAAGAATCTGCTAACCTTGAAAGAGAAACAAACTTCTTGAAGACAGGGAACTAATACATGAAGCTGAGGTTCATGCCTGGAAGAGATTAAGATACAATAAAACCTCAGCTGTTTCAGTGCAAGCAGCAGAAGTTACTTTTTAAATTACCTTTCCACCTGTGTACATGAAGGTCCATGCCCCACTGATTTTGTAAAGAATCAGGGAATAAGACAAAGAGAAAATATTTATTCATACATATCCTTTCAAGTCTAGGAATTCATCCAAGTCAACCCCCAGCAGCACTACAGGCTTAGGGAGGAGTGGCTAGAGAGCTGCCAGTCAGAGAGGGACCTGGGGGGGCTGATTGACAGCCGGCTGAACAGGAGCCAGCAGTGTGCCCAGGTGGCCCAGAAGGCCAATGGCATCCTGGCTTGTGTCAGCAATAGCGTGGCCAGCAGGGACAGGGAAGGGATCTTACCCCTGTACTCGACACTGGTGAGGCCGCCCCTCGATTCCTGTGTTCAGTTTTGGGCCCCTCACTACAAAAAGGACATTGAATAACTCGAGCGTGTCCAGAGAAGGGCAACGAAGCTGGTGCAGGGTCTGGAGCACAGGTCGTACGAGGAGCGGCTGAGGGAACTGGGGGTGTTTAGTCTGGAGAAGAGGAGGCTGAGGGGAGACCTCATTGCCCTCTACAGCTGCCTGAAAGGAGGTTGCAGAGAGCTGGGGATGAGCCTCCTTAACCAAGTAGTAAGTGATAGGACAAGATGGAATGGCCTCAAGTTGCACCAGGGAAGGTTTAGACTGGATATTAGGAAGCATTTCTTTCCAGAACAGGTTGTTAGGTGTTGGAATGGGCTGCCCAGGGAGGTGGTGGAGTCCCCATCCCTGGAGGTGTTTAAGATTCGGGTCAACACAGTGCTTAGGGATACAGTGTATTTGAGAACTGTCAATGTTAGGTAAATGGTTGGACTGGATGATCTTCAAGGTCTTTTCCAACCTAGACAATTCTGTGATTCTGTGATTAGGACACTGTAGAACACTCCCCAAGAGCCTCAGGGCATGTGGGTGGAAATTGTGGAAAATTAGTAACACTAAACATGCTCAGTCTAATAATTGTCCTCAAGAGATATTTCTTACAACTGAAGTTGTATCATATTATTAGTTATTTGGTTTATCTGTTTTGGGAGGGTACAGGAGTTGCTTTTTTTGAAGTGCTAGTTGACCACATAGTGTACAATGAAAGCAGTAGAATTTGTTAATTCGAAATGAGTCCTAAAGACTTTAATATTCCTTGCACTATAGCAATGCAGAAAGTCATTCCTATTTAATTAGTTAGGCCAAAGTATTTGCAAAACAATTAAGAATGTAATTTAATTTTGGTGTTTGGTAAACATCCAGGGATTCATTCATTCTGAACTTATGACCTACATGTTGAGTTTACTTTGCAAAGTATCGTTAAACCAGTCAGTTAGAACTCACAATTAAAATGCATGACATGGCAAGCCTAATAAGCATATATTACAAATTAGAAATATGTGTTAGAAATTTATTTTTTAAAATGTCTTGATAGCTTAAAAAATGAACTGTGTGGTCAAACCAAAATGGTGTCAGTGAGGAAGTCCCTTTGAAACATGTCCATGAAGCCTGAGGCATTTAGCTGCTTAAGAAATTATTTCCCATGTTTCCTCCTCATTCACTGTGAAGGTTCCAGTATGGCACTGTGTCTACACAAGCAGCTCCCACTAGCAGTGCCCAACAGGGCAGATACAGGCAGTGGTAGCATTACTATGTGCTACAGTGAGCCTGTTTCTGTGAGGAGGCAACAAGAAATTCAGATGGCATTTGGCAATTCAACCTAGACAGATAAGCACAACACCAGTCCAAGAGCCGTACCAGAACTATTATGTACCATGCCTCCATTATTACACACAAGGATATTATTAAGGCTTCACTTTTATTCTTTCAGGGATTAGGAAATGCCAGAATTAAGATTGCCTATGCAACCTTTATTCTCGTCTTCTGCATATGTCGTATGATTGTCTTTACTCACATGTTCATATACTTTCCTCCCCATGGGACTTCCCCTGGCACAGTCTCTAAATGGGTGATTATTCAAAGTTTCATTTCACCTTCCTCATTGGTTATTTGAATTTATTTAATGCCAAACAAAACCTGCAGTGGTTATAAAATTATTCATCCCTTCCAACTCCTCATTAGGTTACTCACATTGTCATGTCTAAATGCTTCTCAAGAACCCATCTTTACAATGTCCTGAAGGGCAGAATGGGTATTAAGAGTCCATTTTCTAGCAGACAAAAAGAAAGTGTAAGGCCAAATTTTCAAAATTCTCCAGTAGCTTTCTGTGCCTAACATGAAGCATCAATACATCATGTATTTTACAGTACTTTATATACTCAAATTATAGTTCCACTCAACTCTAGACGCAACTGTGAGCACTGAGCAAGAGGCCTCTTCTCTGCTCACAGTTTCCAACCTCCTTCACTCCTTCACTTCCACCTTTTGCAGTCAATGGGACAGATCACTAAAAGAAGGGGAGCGCTCCAAGCACAGTAAAAAATGCAGAATCTTACTCTCAGCTTCCCTTCTGCAGTCCCAGTGGTGAGGTCAGACACTTTACAGACAGACCAAGTATGAATATTAAAATCTAAATTACACGAAAGACTGAGATCAAATGTAACTTTAAAGACAAAGTTTCAGCAGGCTATCAAGGTTAAATCGATCTTGATACTGATAATCATATAATGGTCGTACATGACTCCAGCACCAGGGTCATCTCCTGCAAAATGTCAAGACCCTCATCCAAAGCATAGAGGATCTGGAACTGCTGAGCAAAGAGATGTAAGTTTTTACAAAATGGGTGAAACTATATTATTTTCCCAATTTATAAACAGATGAAGTATTTTTTACTGATAAGGCTCTCATAATAAATCTCTCTGAAGCACACACTGAAAGCAGCTGCCTGGATGGTTAATTTTGACAAAAAGGTAACTGAAAGCATGATCCAATAAAGGCAATTCCTGAAAGGCAGTCCCTCTAAGACTCCAACTGATACAGGGTGAAAAAGAAGCTCATGTCTTTAAAGATATGTGAGCACCTGGCTCCAGTGAGAGTCATGCCCCTAACTCTGCTTGAGAGTCCAGTCCCCTGTAATGCTGTGCTGCATTTCCTCTTGCAGATGTCAGCATGTGCCCATCCTGCCCATGTTTGGATTCCCTCAGCTCGAGTTCTGAGATTTCCCTAAGCAGAAACTGCCAGCCATGTAACGCATCAAATTCAAGCTTGTTTTCTGCGATATAGCCAGACAACCACGAGGGACAAGGCTGAAACCACCAAACCCATTTTACATGTGACCTGAACCAGAATCCAGCTCTCCAGAGGCAAAAGGCTAGTAAATTAACCTACTGTGTCACCTAACCCTTCACTATTGATTAGTAATTATTCTTTTCAAATGAAACAAGGACATAGGACATAAGGTCATCTACAGTATATCCTGAGAAAAGCCAATGTTTCCCCTACATCCTTCCATCAATCACTGTTGAGCACCGACTTGAAAGAAAAAAGTTCTCATTGAAATACAATTAAAAAAAGTAATTTAACTCAGTCTTCATAAACCAGGAAGAGCTCACAGATGTGAGCTATTTCTGAGGAAGGCATGACAGGCACAACTATGGTCAATAGATCTTCAATCTGATGAAGCTGTTGGATAATTTGATAAAGGAAGTGGTCAATGAATAAATAAAACAACCAGGAACCAGTGGCCCTAGTGATGACAGTTTACAGCTTGAAATTCTTCCACACTGGCTCCCTTTGGCCATACTGGCCTCCCTCCTCCCTTCCATCACTTCTCCTTCCTTTGCATCCTTTCCTATATCTGATTAACTGCTAATTAATTGATTGGAAAACATGTTGCTCATACAATGCACTGATGTAATTATTTTATTACCTAAAAAAACCCACTCTGACTTCTTCTAAAGTATAAATGTTGCAGGTAAAAGAAGCATAGAGAAAAGAAATATATCTATATCCTTTAAGGATATATACTTTTATATATATATATATATATATACACTTATATATGCACACATCTATACATTATATACTTATATATATACTGATATATATACAAAGATATAGCACTTACAACCTTTGAGTCAACCAGCAGCCCTATATCCTGTCCCTTATGATAACCAATTCCATATTCTCCAGAAGACTGGCCAAGCCTATATAATTAGCAAGTAGAAGAGGTGGACCATGCTCTAAAATCTGAATTTCCAGAAATTCCTACTGAATCTAAACCTAAACTGTATTCCAGATTTTGAAGTTGAGACTTGCAGTGGGTGGATTTAATCTGAGATCCCAGGTCACAGCTGCACTTAAGGATACTGTAAATTCATTTTCGTTTCAAGCCATCATAAATCCAAGATTTTGTGCAGTAGCATAAAGGAAGTACAGGTACAAATTCTGAGCAGACAGAAATCTTAGTCTTTAGGACATTCTTTCTACAACACATCTGATTGCTAGCTTCCCTGAGGAATTTGTGTTATTGCTTTATTTCAGCAAAATAAGAATCAGAGTCAGTTATAAGTCATCATACAGTTTACTCAACATATTGAAGGGTGCTCCTTCAGTTTATGCTAAAATGTATGATTAGTTTACAACTTCTTCTTTGATTTCAGAGGACACGTCACAGTCTCATACCTAAGTTATATGATTGCATATGTAGCATGGGAAATGCATACACAGCATTCTCAATCCATTAATGCTGTAAGTATACAGTAACAATTATAAGTAACACAGTAACACAGGGTCAAATGTGTATCTGGATTATATGCTGTCAATCAGTATATTTCTAAGGTAGTGAAACCTGTTCCCCATTTCATGGTGATTTTATGATTCTAGTATCTTAAAGATGTATGAAGTGTATTTTATCTGAATTAATGTTTGACATATAAAAAATAGAGGAATGCAAATTTCAGCACTATGCCTAAAGCCACAATATAAAGGTATGTTAAAATTAAGGTTATCATACCACTCAGTTTGGTGGAGCTTTTGCTTTTTGCTTTTTTGCCACAGTAGAAATCTCAAACAGGTATTAACCTTAATTCCTGTATGCATTGGATCCAATTCTCTGATTCAACTTGGCCTGTTGCTGCCAAAGCATTTAACTAAAAAGCAAACTAAGAACTAACCTAAAAGGAAAGACTGGCCTGAAGTGTAGACTCTCTTATCTTACGCGGAAGAAGAGAGGAATGTAACATTCCCCAGGGTGAAAGCAGAGAGCAAAGCCACCCAGCACAGCAGTCTGGTTGACTCAAGCCAGAACAGCCTCCCTTTTCTATCTTTTAATGTGTTCCTTATTTAGCTTTATATCACCTTCAATATATATTCTTCTTTCTAGTCCCAAGTATCATCATCTTTTATTCTAGTGTACTGTGAGAAAGATCCATATCATGCACCTTTCTCTAGATATCTCAACACTACGTTCCATAGATCCTGCGGTGCAGTGCTAAGATCTCGTCTGTATGCATCACATCTTGTCTAGACACATGGACCATCCTCCTCAACAACTGATTCAGCCAAACACTACCTTCTTTTTTATATCCTTTCAGCAGCTTCTTCTCTGTTGCTCCAGTACAAGGTATTTCTTTTCTCTTGTCAAGGCTGTTCATTGACATCCTTGGCTCTGAATGCTTTACCCAAGGTTCCCCTCAAGTTTGGAAGGAGTCTTCATAAACACACAGAAAATCTGATCTCATACCAGCTCATCCTAAAAAATTTCTTCATTCTATGAATAGATTTTGAGGAGTTAGTTTGCTGGTATGCTTATACTATATTTCACAGCAAGTATCACTCCTTTCTTGTCTTCTTTTACCACATCTTTCTGGATGTCTTGTTTTTATTTAGACCATGCAATGCCTAATGCATCTGGCTCTGACCTGCACCTCCTATGGTATACATCAATACATACAGCATAAAATGATGACAACTTTTCCACCCCGTCTCTGAGTCTGATTCAAATGTATGACAAAGTGTACTTCTGTTTTGCTTATTTCCACAACTGGATTTTAATGTTTCACATCTTTCAGAGTCTGACCAAGATAATACAAAATTAAACCATCCTTCCCTCACAGTTTTGTCATTTTTAAGGTTTAACAGCTTCTCTGTTTTCCTGTGATAATATTTTTTTCTGAGCAACGTAAACTTTATCTTATAATTTCTTATGAAAAATACTTAGGCCAAGAGTTTTTGTGTCCTGAACCTAAACTTTCAAATGCTTTCCCAGCTTGGTGTGTGACCTCCTTCCTCTGGCATTTGTTCAACACATGTTGGAAAGATACTTTCAGTTTCTCTGCTCACTGAAGTCAAGCAATCCTAACAGTCTTCTCAGTCCAAGAACTTTGTGGAGTTTTAGCATTACCATAATACCCCCATCAAAGATAAAGTGTTGATTAGTGCTTCCCCTGTTAAAGTGTGAAGATTTCTGTTCTTCTTGGTGATAACATTTGTAGTGAGCTACACATTTCCAATATTTTCTAACAGGAGAGAAAAAATTTAGGCACTATGATATCAGGGAGATGGACATTAGAAGAGACTGAGAATCAACATCTTCAAATACTCCTCCTAACATAACTTGAAAATTGATGTTAGATATTTATGTTTCATCACAGTGCTAAGTAAGCTTTGAGAGTAAACACATGACACTGTGAAAAGAGTTTGATAATGAAATATGAGTTAATGGGCAGGAAATGTCTTGGCTGTGGATGAAACCGGATTGCTGTTCTTTGTCGCTCTAAAAGAATGACTGAACAACATGAATTTGATTGTGACTCCCTACAATTCTTAATGAACAGGTATAAAGATCACTAGTAATGAAAATAATAATTAGTTTCATCTGAGAATTTAATCAGATAGTGGACGTGAAAAAAAAAATCGAAACTAGACAGTTACTGCAAACTGAGGCCAAGATATTAGCAGAGCAATATGAAAACCTTTTTATTGCTTACACTAATGCTTTCTCTGAGCAAACAGATGTTCTAGAATTGTAAATCCAATACATTTCAAGAATGCTAACATCCTCTGAAAAATAAATAGTTTGCTAAAGTTGGATTACAAAGAAGTTTACTTCTTTAAAAAGGAACTTTGTAGCCAGCAGATTTACTAAATCCAATAGTTCTCTGTAGTCCCATATTTCTAAATTTTTAGAAATTAACCCCAACATTATTAACATAAAAATGTCAGTGGCTGAGTATGTAAAATGACTTTTTCTTAGAAATCTTTTTTTAAATATGCTTATCTGAACCAGAATCATAATGGCTCCGACAGTACGGATTAACATCATACAAGAGACCACAATTATGTCAAAGCAGCCATTTCACTCTCGGAAGGACAAAGCAGATATTTTTGAATGTACAAGTTAAGTGAACAGTCTGTCATTCATATCTTCCTGCATTTCAATGGCAGGTTTTTTTCCCCTCTGGCACTTGTGGTTTCAATGTATCAGCTGCCAGGAAAGGACATTGTTCTGGAAGGTTTAGCAAAAAAGCATTAAAATGTAACCACAAAAGAAGATTTCAAGTAGCATTAAGGATCTGATTTAAACCCACAAAAGCAACGAAATTTAAGAGTAAGTCAATTATGACTGACATGTGTCCCTTAACATATGCTAGATACTGCTTGCTGCACACGCAGGAAGTTATTAAAACCATTTAACAATACATTTTGCATGATGACAGCCAGATCAAGGAGCACAGTCAGTTAAAACAAGGGATAGATAAATTCAAAAATGATGGGAGCTAATTCAGTACAGGGATGTAATTAAAAGTTCAAGTGATTATGTAAACGTTTGTGATTCACTTGTCAGACTGTCAGTCTCATGGTAACAAGCTGGAGGGACCCTGCAAAGGACCCTAATTCTCCCACCTGGCTGCCTACAGTGAATCTTCCAAACTCAAACACAGACCTCTGCAGAGAGGTGATTTTCTGTATAGAAACAGCAGGCACTGCCAATCCTGCTAAAGTCACTGGGAGCTGCAGGTGGTTAAAACTTTTGTGAAAGCATCAAGTCTGTAAGAGTTCAACTTCTGAAAATTGTATTTGTGGTTATCAGCATTTGGTCTTGGTGAAAACAGCTGATATTCGGTATAAAGACGCTCACGATGCTGTAAGGATAGACTCATGTGAAGACAACCCTGAAATTTGGAGCCTATGGTTTGGAAACTCCTTCAATAAAAAGATGAGAATCTCTTCAAAGATCTCCAGAAGAGAGAGGGAAAAAAGGGAGGGAGGGAAGGAGAGAGGGAAGGAAATGTAAGCAATATGTTTCTGGTGCTTTCCTTGTTTTGAAGGAGGAACAGTTCATTAAAGCAGACTTAAAATGATGCTGTAAGGAAAGCAGATTTTGAGTCAATATTGGTGAGGTCTGCAAACCAGAGTTGAATTCTGCAACACAAGCACATTCACCACCTCCAGCAGTCAGACGGGACGTGGTCTAGGAAACATTTTAAGCTGTAGGACCTAGGGTTGTTCACACAGAGGGCAAAGACAGACCAAAGTTCCTCCAATAGCTTTTTGTCTAGAAGCCACCCAGCCATGTTCACAAAGCACCAGGCTCCAACTAATGCACTGATCCAACAGCTCTGGCAGATTCGAGTCCAAGTGGGATTAGGAAAGTTCTGCTTCTATCTGCCCATGTAGAGGTAACAACCAAGACATGAAATACAGATTCTTTTCCATATTTTGATACCAAAACATTTCATAACTTTGATTAAAAAAAACTTTCACCTCTCAATATTACTGTCTTCTCTGTCCCTTTTTTCCTTGATTTTTACTGCTTAAATTGCAATTTTTTGCAGTACATCTTTTATCATCATCTTTTAACATCAACTAACACAGTAATGGACTAATGTTCATTTCTGCATTTAGGGTCAACAGGAAGAGAAATATGACTTCTGGTATAAATGGTTAGAACATGCTCTAAACACTTTCCTGGCACATTCCATCCAATGCTATGGGACACCCTGCCATGAATTAATAGCCTCATGCAAGCATCATCTCCACTTTACACTGGAGTAGGACACAGAGCAGTTACAGAACTTCCCCCAAGGTCATTTGTGAAGTCTCTGCCAAAACAAGAATAGAGCACACATGATTGCCAGTTTCTACTTTAGCTATATAATGATTATTTCTCTGAGACACAGTATCTCTTTATGCATATGTCCTTAGTAATAAAAAATAGGGAAAAGAAATACCTCAGATATATATGATGCACTCTATAAGCAGAACTCTCTCTAAACAATATGTCTTTCAAATTTTTCCATGAGGCATCAACATCTCTTTAAGGACTTTATCATCGTTACTGACATATAATCATTCCTTGCAGGTGGAAAACATTGTGCTGAGAGATAATTGGGATAGTTATTGGATATGACTCCTCACTGGTTTTAAGGCAGTATTAAGGCATGATTGCATTCTGCTCAAAGAAAAGAATGAATATTCTTTGCATTTATGTCAGATTGAGTGATTTATGGGTACTGTAAGTACTGCATTAGATTATAAGGTCTAACATTATCTGATAGGATGCAATGCAAACTTAAAATATGGATGCTTTCCCCCTGTAGAGAGGAAAACCTTATTTGGCTGTTTGAATCACATTTGCTATTGGTTTATCTGGGTGGGGTAATTTGACCTCAACTTATGTGGAGGAAACTATCATCTTAGGGTACCATACTCATTGTAAAGCAAACAAATATTTTGAAAAATCTTCCTAAATAAGTGGGCTTATTAATGAACAAATTCTGGTATCTGTAAATGAGCACTTTGCTGACACATTTGTGAGCAATAAATAACCATCATGAATCCTGTTTCTGGTGGGCAGCTTAAATGACTAAGAAAATTCTGGTTCCTCAAATAAGGGCTTGGGCTTGAAAGTATGTGGGAGAAAAAAGGGGCAGTTGAAGGGTGACACTTCTTTACCCAGCAAGATCTTTGAGAAGGAAATGCCTGCCCAGGTAATTGGGGAGGGAAAAATCCTGTATTCAGAGCAAGCAAAATAATGGCTTTACATAGCTAAGAAAGCTTCAAGGCAGCATCAAATTTGCTATTCTTTGTTCTCCAGGATAACATTCCACCAGTCAGTGTCCTGGAAAGGCAGTGAGTCCTTGTGTCAACTTTTTTGTAAATTATGTATGCATGCATTTATCTGTAGACACCCATAGCAAGCACAGAGTCATACACTTACACTATGTGTGTAGATTTGGAAGTTTGGGATTTTTTTTCATTCTAATTGTGTCACAACTGAAAAAGATTAAACAGGTAAAAATATGTGCACTGCATGAACAGCAGGTGTGCGATACCAAAAAAAAACAAGTACAGTTCTGTAACAAGGCTCACACTTTAATTCAAAATTATTCCGACCCAAAGCCCAATGGAATCAATACAAGTCTCTGTATTAACTTCAGAGGGTTTTGGATCAAGCCCAATATAATTCCTGTTGTTAGGGCTCATTGTTTAATTTTAGTAAAAGTGTTTAATCTCCATTTTTAGAAGAAATTTTACAAGACCAAATGTCAATTGTGTCCATTTTTGCATTAAAAGCTTCTTCATTGGATACCTTGTCAGGAGAATGGTTACATTCTGGTATATTTTTAGGATCTCATTCAGTGAAAGGGATATCAAAATTAACAGCCCCAAAATTTACAATTTACACCTCATTCCACAGAAGCTTCCCAACAGGGGGAAAAAAAAAAAAAAAAAAAAAAAAAAAAGTAAAGAAACTAGGCAGTATTTTATTGTCTAGTGAGACCTTTGGCTATTGTTCTGTGCTGCTTTCATGGGATATAGTGTCACTATGTGCAATACTACAGGCATTTCCAGTCATTGTTTCATAGACAGAATTCCCACTGAAGTCGATGGCACCATTGCATGAAACTCCATGGCAGGATATGGCTGTAAGAGCAGTGAATTTTATCCTAATGTAACAAGTTAGCCAACAACAAAGACATCACTAAGCCAGGTGATGACACCACTAAAGCTGAATTTCCTTTGAAAAAATAAGAAAAACATGAAGATATAAGACACCAAGCCCAGATCCCTACTGCTGTTACTCCACAGCCAGAGAAACTCAAAGTGTCTGTAACCTTCTCAATCTTCCAGTCATCTTCTTCTACCTGCAGCTCCAAGAGTTGAAGAGGAGAATACAAAATCTTCCATTACAAGGAAAGAAACTTGTCTGATGACAAAATTCCAGTTCCACCTTCCCCCAAACCAAACCAAAGTTGGCCCTGAAGAGGTCATGCCATACCTGCTCAATTCAGCAGATGTCTGGCAAAGCAAACCAAACAGACCTTTGGAAGATGGAACAGTCACAGGGGTTTTTACTTTTTTTTTTTTTTTTTTTTTTTTAGTTCTGGTCAGCATTTTAATGCTGGATTGTAATTCCATGCAAAAGTCTGGTTTAATGGTAGTAGCTACTGTCTCAGACTAATTCTCAAGTGTTTTGATATCTGTCTTTGACATACTGAAATTAAAGTGGTGGTCACCTGTATGCTCTGGGTTCTTAATTCATGTGAGATGCAGGGCAGCAAGCAAGAAATGTCCAGAAAACACATTCTGTTATTGGGAAAAAAACTCGCTCAGTCTCACCAGGCGTGTAGGCTGATGTGAATATTGCAGGGTGGCACAGCCACTGCCCGTGGCCATGCATATGACTGCCTTCCTAAGTGGCCTCCAAAACCAAGTATGTCTAGCTAGGCATGTTGCTTTTAAGACACCAAAGTTTCACAGATACGATTTCTCCAAACATTCAACCTTAGGGCTATTTTCAATTTTTCATTACTAGACAGTTCCTGAGGTGATTTTTAAAAGGAAATTCTGATGGAATGTTTTTGTCAGTTTTATGAGGAATGGAAGAATGAAGGATCTAGTCTCATTGTTTAAAAAAAAAAGAAAAAAAAAAAAAAAAAGGTGATGGTAACACAGATCCTGCAAAAATGCCTGATTCTGAGATGTGAAATTTAGCATGGGTCTCTTGTGTTTAGTTCCAGGGTAAAAAATAGATTGAGTAATAATAAACAAGAGAAAAATCATTCTTGTGCATGCTTGGTAGACAAGTAGCCTGAGGAAGAGTGTGGTATCATTCCATGATAGGAAAGAATGGGTTTTAGTCTCTGGAAAGTGGATAGCGTATTATATTGGTTCTCAGCAAATCTGGATTTTGTCCCTATTTCTGTCACCGGTCTCATGAGTGACACTGAGAAAATCACTTTCATTGACTTTCTCTTTGCTTCCATAACTTTGAAATCAGGAAAATATACACTTTTCTCTTTTCTCTTTTTTTTTTTTTTTCCCCCCAGATCTCTCAGACCCTCAATTAAGGATCCAGAAGAGAGCTAGATAGTGTTGTTATTATTATGAATAGCCTAGGTTAACATAGGAATAAACAGAATGATAACTACAACTCTTTTTAATACAAATTCTTCAGTGTTCAGTCTGGCACAAAATTGTTATGTATAACAGGACAGAGAAATAACACAGTATCAAGGCAACTCTTCTTAAAATATCCATTGATTTAGGGTACCTCAGATTTATGGAGTTCAGTTTAAATGTCTTTTTTTTCATATTTTCTTCAGTGAGAATACACAACTTCTCTTCAGGAAACACATAGAGTTGGAAACACTGACAAATGAAACCAAACATTTCTCAAGTCAAGTTTTTCAAATAATAGGTCATTTCATTTTATATTTTTTTAAAAAATTACTTCAGTTGACACTTTAGGGGATCAAATGCTGCTCCATTTAAGACTACATCTGCATGTGCATGTGTGTCTATATAGTTTAATTAACATTTGGATCTGTAAAGCATTCAGAAGAAATAAAAAAGAAGAAAATCTGGTGTCTCAACTACTTTCACTGACAATAACTCATTAAATTGAGGGATTAATTTTATTTCAAGTGCATGGCAAAAGAGAAGTCAAAAATTTTACTCAGAGCCAAGGGCAACAGGGGAGTTGCCTTTTTCAAGAAACAAGGCTGTACGAAACTTGCAAAGTTTATGGAATCTCTCTGGTTTGTATTGCTTTACAAGATCTGACAGAGGAGTATTGTTTCCAGAAGTGTAACTTCTTAATGTGTTTCCCAGAATTCTTAAAATATTGTATGTAGGCAGTAGTGGTCTAAGGGTCACCTGCATCCTGCTGGAATAAGCTTACCTATATATGGATAGAAGTAGGTAACCATGTATGTAGATGTACTCTTTCCTTTTCTTTCTTTTTTTCAATAGGTTTTTGAGAATAACACAAAGTTGTTTAAATATTAAGGACATTTTAGAGCACAGAAGGCAAAAACTCTTTGTTAAGCAAGCTTTCTGTTTTGTTATTTATTAATATTTAGCAAAAAGCACAACACCTTTCTTCCCTGCTGCTTCATTTCATTAAATGCCTCACAGGTAGCATTCAAAGAAGATCTAAAATTCTAAGAAATAAAAACGAACTTGATCCAGAAGTCTCTTCTCAAGTAAATTATCCTGATCAGTAGTATGGCTTCATATGGTATTTCCATAGATGTAAAGCACATGAGACAGATATTTTAAACTGCTGCTCCCCAGTACTGACCATGTGCAACCAATTGATTGTCGACTATGCCTAATTATTTCTTTTTTTCTAATCTGTGAGCTATAAAGCACCTATCATGGCTGCCACACAGACTCTTCAATAACATTAAAACAAAGCAAAACAAAAGAGCCCTCAAATATTGACTCAGTAATCTATCTCCCTCCCTCAAGGAAAACTCGCCTGCCATAAAATTCCAATCAGTTGCACACATACAATTATGAAAATATGGGCCTCAAAACTTCATTCAAAAGCCTGATTACGCTAAATATAGATCAACATGTAATTTCTCCTTCCTTTCTATTTTTAAATCATGTTTTTGACAAATGTTGAAATGATAATGAGTGGTTTAGACTGTTTTTTTTTCTTTTTTGCATCGAAGGGTTTGTGGAGGGTTTCATGGTTTTAATAGCTATGTATTCTTTATTGCTCCTTTAAAATACTAATAAAAGTGATGAAAAGGCATGAAAAATCATCACTGATTGCATAGGAATTCACTTAAAATATGATCTTTCCTTTGCTCAGTTATCATCTGTGGTGGTGTTTCCTTACAGAAATGGTAAAGGGCTAAAAGTTCTTAATAAAAAACACATGCTTTTCTTTACTACACCACCACACTTGGATGTATTCCCCTGTGGAAAACTACACCAGGTTAACCACTGCAAGGCAGCCTTACGGTAAATCGGATCCGTTTTTAAAAATGCATTCCCAGAAGATTCAGTTTAATACACTGCTTCTGAGAATACCTCTGCGAGAGTGTCTTTTCTCTTTGATAGTCTTGCTCTTCATATTTGGAAGCAATCTTGGCTGGTGAAAGGCAGGAACAGAAACACTATTTTGAGACAATAAAGAACCAAAGACCAAAATTCCTTAGAAATTAAAGACAAGGAGCGTGTATATGTTGCATTCGGTACCTTTTTTTTCTGGACATGTAGAATTATTCTTCCCACTTAACAGAATGGAAGATTGATGATTTTCCTTGAAGTATGTAAGAGGCAGTGTTTCACTGATCCAAACCTTGAAATACGGCAGTGACACTGAGAGGCTATTATCCACACTTACGGCCAGCTCTGGAATATAATGCACCTTCTAGTCAGAAATGCAAAATGTGTTTGTAAGGTTTTTTTATTTATGTTTTGAAAGTTTATGCTAATTTGAGAAAATATCCCCACACTTAAAATGAAAATTACTGTGGACCCAGAAGCATCTCTTAGAAGAAAAAAATTAAGCCAGATCTTCCCATTTGTAAATTGCATGTTGGGGTCTGCCACTAATAATTGATTCCACATAAAACTACTTCCTTTCCTTGTTCAGGAGTGGTGACATAGCTTTGCACATTAAGGGAGGTGTGGAGGGGGAGAAAAGGATCTTAATTCAAAGACAGAAAGAGAGACCTAGAACAAGCATTTGACCTTGCTCTGAAGGAAAAAAAATAGTAGGTGTTGAATGAAATTTTAAAACTTGCTATTGGTGAAATAAGAGTATCAGCTCAGCTGGTTTTCCGGTGAAGCTGCTTTCGAGAAAGGTTAGAGGAACATCATACCTGACAGTATCCTCCCCCATTGTCCACCATGCATGTAGCTTCAAAAACACACCAGAAAGGTTTTTTTTCATGAAGGTGGTAGGTACAAGGAGGGTTATCAGCTTAGGAAGAGGCTCGTTTTCTTTGTAATTTCTCTCTCAGACTGTAAGAGGTTAAAATGGTTAAGCAGTTTTCCTTTACTCCACATTATGGCTCATTCCTACAAGCAATAAAATGAAGAAATTACTTGTAAGGGCAGAAATGTCATTATTTTTGCACTCATCCTGACCCCAGCATCTAAAAATACAGAATGCTGGAATTTGTAGAGCAGGTGACATTTTAAAAAAGGGCCCAGGGAAGTCTAATAGTGTAAAGGCTAAATGTACTTAGGAGGTGGAGGGACAGAAATAGAGAGATATCTCTGCTTCTGACCTAGGCCTAACAAGATTGGCCACATAATTCATTTCAATGACTTCTTGTCTGTGCAGTTTACCTCTGGGTTTAGACAGAAACATTTCTCTTTAGCATAATGGATCACAGTGTCAAGTTGGCTACCTTCTGCCTCAGAATGGGGTTAATTTTAGCCTGATCCTCATGTTGAACACACAAGGAATATATATGACTCATCAACCTTTGCCAAAAGCTGAAGATACGTTCCTGAAACTCAAAGGCTATCCGCTATTTGAAAAGATTCAACTGCCTTGTATTAATTGAGATGAGTTTCCTTTTAGGTCTCCAGCAGCCTACTGAAGCTACACAAGAAGGTATATAAAATTTCTAAAACACGGTATCACAGTTCTACAATCCTTTTTTATTTTTTTCTAACCTCACTATACACCCGGTCAAAATCAAGTGCTTAATTCTGCTTCCACAGGGATACTGCATTATTTCTAGTGTATTAGCTAATATTTATCCTCTCAACTGTGAGCATGTAACAGCCTGGAGAATCAGGCTTTTAAGCAAGTATAAAAGAGGAATTAATGCAATGATGAGCAAAAGTTGTTTTTATTCTTCTTGATTTGAAGGCAGACATGGCTAAATACTGAATCCCATGATCAAAATGACAAGGAGTTCATGAGAAGTCCAGTAATGATGGCCATGTAGTTTCCGAAAAATTAAGAATTTTCTCTGTATTTCCCTCAGCCTATTTTTTTATAATTAAAAAATACCTGCTAATACTGGCCTGCCCCTCCACTCAAATTTCCAGATGTCATGTAGTCAGGCCACTTAGAATGGTGTAAACAAAGTATTCAAAGGGAAGAATAGCACAATCTTAGTAAGGAAATTTTAGGCACTTCTAGTCTCAGAGGACCTAGACTGTTCTTTTTACATTATTTTTTTCCGAGCAGATGTGACCTAAGGCTAAAATCCCTGCTCCACTGCAGGCCGTAACAAAAAAACTCTCAGGCTTCATCAGGATCAGGCTTTCACTCAATGAGCCTGTAGCATGCTTTGCTGTTGCAAAACAGAACTGAGCCCAAAGAGCACATACGTCGAGCAGGATGGAATCATTTCATAATAGTCATCTTTCTACCTGCCACCGTAGCAGCCTGTGGTGCAGCAGGAAAGACACTTGCAGTTCCCTATGAACACTATCTTGCATTTCATGTGACAAGTTCTTCTGTGTCCCCAAAGCATAATGGTTCACCAGGTTTAGCCAGGAGCTCTACCAAAAAGCTCCAGTAACAAATAGTTTCATCATTACCTGCTACATTTACCTTGCCTTCCTTACATCAATGTTTCTTCCTTTTTACTCATGCCCATCTTCCTGGCAGAGAAATCAGGCAGACCAACAACGGGGCTGCTGCAGCTTTGGCAAACATGCTTATCTAGCAGCGTCTTTCTTGTCTTTTCTTCTTCAGAGTATCAAAGCATATCTCTTCTTCACTAGCCTCACGGAGACCACTGTTTTGGCAAAGCATGGCCATTGCTTGCTCTTAGAGCCAGGTCCCATCAAGGGCAGCACCAACTTTTTGCACCGAAAGTGGCATCTGCAGTGGGAGAGACTGTTGCTGTGTTGATAATTTTTTCAGAAGCCCAAGTCAACCCCTCTGAGACACAGAGAGCCTCCTGTTATAAATTGGCATAGGTCCATTAAATTTATGCTGAGTTGCACCATTTGCAACAGTAAGTCTACCCTCTTGCATATATGAATTATGAAACAGATTTTAGTTACAGTATCCCACATTGCTTCTCAAGTAATAAACCATACGATATTCTCCATCTCCTTAAATGCATGTTTAGTAATACCTTGATAATGTTTTTTATAGTTTTCCTACCTTCACAAGGTCAATGTCCTTACACTTACGAAAAACCTCAGGTTAAAAATTCATATTAACTATAGAACAACAACAGAACTACTAAAGATAACAGTAGTATTTGACTAAAATGCAACTGGCAAAAAATAAAGGGGTTCTTATTCATTCACTAGTTATAGCTTTTAACCAGAGCACATAATCAAATTCCAGATTTTGGATGCATATGAAATATAAATCCAAATCTGAATGACAAGTATCCTCTAGTATTATAATGGGATGAAACAAAAACCATAGCTCCAAACACTCCTAAAATTTGGGGGTTTCTAAATCTGGATTTGAAATCTGTGGCTTGTGTCTACACAAATAAACCTCTATTTAAAGCCTTATTTCAATAAACTTCTATTTTGTGGCTTGGGCCTATTTAAGTAAGCCTTTTAAAATTAAGTTCTATTTATAGGACCCAAATTTATTTACAGTATCATTTTTTAGGATTTTAGGATTAGCTATATCTTTATGCAAAGATGAAACTTTGTTCAGAGGATAGTTTTCCCTTCTTCATCCATGATCATAATCTAAGGGGTGCAACAGAAATGGTTTCATCAAGTGTTTATTATTAGAAATAAATTCCTTATTGGTAGTGTTTAATTATAAGAATATATCAGAAAGACAAGCATGAGAGGGTGAGAAGATTTTAGTTACTCTCTCCTATTCCCATAATTTTTCTTCCTTTTTTTTTTTTTTAATAAATTTATTATAAGAGCTTTTGAATTAAGTTTAATTGCAAAGTAGTCCATGCCCTCACTTCATATTTCCCAAACTGGATAAAAGACTTGAGGCTATTGCTACAAATTATGATACAGTGTTCAAAAACATGATCCTAAATAAAATGATCACAATTATTTTTGTAAATATGTTTTCTGCCAGATCATTCTTTTTCATCAGGCACCATTCTTTATTACCCACTGTCTTCAATTTATCTCTTTTTTTTTTCCTTACTCATCTCTTTCCTTTCCTTTTACCAAAATCTCTGCCAGCCTTTTTCCTTAGGGGCCAAAAAACAGTGGTGAACTCAACTGATCCTCAGATAGCAAAAGTATACGTGACTTTGCTAGAGTCACCTTGCAGGATTAGGACTTTTATAATTTTCTTCTTATCTCCCCATTAGCGTTTGAACTATACCTCCTTCTTATAAGGCTCCAAGTTCTCTCTCAGGAGAGATGAGCAAAGAAATAGATGACAGTTGTCACTTCTAGGTTTTCCAAAAGTTGGCAATCAAAGTGAGAAGTCATGAATCCAAACTACTGCTGCACTATCATTTTCTGTAGACCTAAGACACAACTTGTCATATGATTCCTTTAGGCTCACTTACTTCATATGCAGTGTTTTTGTTTTAACAATGAAAAAGGTCCTTTTTCCATTTCAACTGAAAAGATATGACAAAAAGCAGAGTTTTCATGAACTAATTACAGCCCTTTGGAAATTACCTTTTGTGCTAGGAAAATATGCTTTTTTTTCTTTTTCTACTGATGAGAAAGTAAGCAGTTTGAATAAAAAGTACTATTTAAAGAAAGAGTACAGTTACATAACCTTTTCACAAAATTCAGACAATTTTTTAACTCCACTTTGCAAAAAGAAGTATGTTACTTCCGCAGAATTATACATACAATAATCTATAAAAAGATTTCTATCCAGAAAAAAATAAGAGGTTTTTTCCTTTGGAAGAGAGTATTGCCTTATGTCTCTGTTCACATTCACCATTCAACAAAGCCATCACGTTCTGCCCTGTTTCTAACAATATATGTCAGAACCTGCCAGCATATATTTCTGTCTCCCTACTTGGAAAACCAAGAAGAGATGTGTGTACATACTTAATGACAGACTTCAAGCCCTTAAGGTGCAGGTTCACAGTCATCATAAGCTGATCTAGAGCTGCACTGTCACCAAAACAGGCCCTACCACCCTTCCCTTGGGCCCTTGCCCTGCATTCCCACAACCACTTTTTGCCAGCATATCTGTGCGGCCCCCTAGACAAACAATTCAGGGATTGGCTCAGCTAAAAGTCCATGGAGTTTCTGCAAGACCCACTTTCAGCTAAGAAGATGGCAGGAGCAGGAACACGAACAAGGAAAACTAGCAGCATGGTGCAGAGCTGTTAAGTCAATAAGAAAATAGGTATAATCACACCCTGAGGATTCAATGACCCATCCACCCTATTTAGAACTCATGGTCTGTACAAGTCTGTACAAGTACACACTACAACATAGTATCTCAGAAGGTTCAAAACTTGAAGAAAATGTCGAAGTCCTTGTCCACAAGAGATGGAGCAGCTCCAGAAATTTCATAGATATGTTACTCATCCCAGAGCTGTAGACCAGAAGGCAGTTGCTTACACTGGAAAACCATGAATGCTATTTCATTTTTTTTGTTGATGTGGTCTAGAAGGACCATGTAGGAAGTCCTCCCAACTCAGCAAAATGTTTACCACCACCACTGCTAGAAATCAGAAGAGAGATACTTCTTGAAATACAACTAAATTTGGTGGGTTTCAAGAAGGTATCCTCATGCGTATGTGCCAGAGGGGTTGTGTAAGTTACAGTGGATGCGTTTAATTATTTCACGAGCAAGATTTACGTAAGAAAACATTTACTACAGACAATGTCTGTCTCTGCAATGTCTTTTTCACTTAGGTGTTGTACTGAAAGCACAGAGATGAACCAGTACTCAAATGATTGATAGGATAAGAACAGGATTGAGGATTTTTCTACAGCTAAGGGCTGTATGTAAAGGTATTATCTACTCTTCAGTGTTTAACCAGTGCGTGAGAAGAACCCCACAAGTAACTCATAACCAAAAAGGTGTAGCTCAGGCTTTCTGGTTTCCTCAGCAAACTATGCCAGCATGGAAAACAGAAACAAGATGAGGACAGTATGCTAACAGCATGAATTATGTCATTCAGTTTACTTGTTATCTCCTAGGACTCCTAAGTGAGAATTTCTTATTCCAACTATATGTGATATGCATTGAGAAAGTCCCAGTTGTTTGGATGGAAGTACCAGACTTGCATCTGTATTAGAAATATTCTCCCTCTCTCTCCCCCAAGAAAGTGAAATACAGTCATTATTTCTCACTTCAATAGAAAACAGCAGGGTAACTTTTTATATAAGAAAAACCAAACATCATGTGAATCATCCAAAAACCTCTTATTTTTTCCAGGAAGGGTAGAACCATGAAAAGAATTGTAACAAAATGTGGCATACTACTTTTAGTGCCTTCCTGCCAGCCAGAAAAAAAAAGGAACAAAAAAAATGTTGCAACGAAGCTTCATGGTTTATCAACTATACCACTGAGCCTTTTGGCCATCACCGTAAATCTCTTCAAATTCTTGCTTCTGTTTTGATGGAAAACATTCAGTTCTATAATAATAGTACTTAGATAACCTGTACTTGACCTGTCTTTGGATAGTGATGATTTTCCATACAAGATGTTTTACTGTGATAACACAGTGATTCAGACACTCTATCTTAAGGCAGCTGGTGTACAAGTGCTTGGCTCTGGGAATTTTTTTCCTCCACTGCTATTTGAATGTAAGCTGCATGTTGAAGGCCTTTCATGCCAGGCACATTTTCAAAGTATTCTCCAGTTAATGTATTTCCATTAGAATTCCACTGTTTTTGATTTCAAGAACACAGCACTGCACCCATGGGAACTGAGCTTTTCAGGTGTTAAAGAGGATTTGTTATAAAGAAAGTGATTATAATAGGATTTAATGTAATTGAAAGTCAAGGTACAGTAGCCATACACTGTATCAGAGACAGCATTAAACTTGTATTGTGAGTGAAGAAGTTTTGCTAAGTGAAACCTGGGGCCACAACGAATAAACCAGGGTGAAAGACCTCCTGCTGCTGTGCACCATTTGTTAGCCAGTGCTCTCCTGACTGCCTTGCTCCCCAGAGAGGCAGGACAAGCAGCAGAGTTGAACTCCCAGAGGCTCATAACAACATGAAAAATATCTTTGGAAATAAGAGAGGCAGCTCCCATGGACTCAGTCTGTCCACACGAGCCCCTGTCTTGCAGGTTGCCGCTAGCTCTGGCACAGGTGCTTCCAGCCACAACCCCAGACAACTTGCACAGAGGGCCTGTTACTGCTGTGCAAGGCAATGCTTTCTGTTGCACGGGACCAATATGAAACTTATTTGACTCTTCCTCAAATTTACTGAATTCCTCTGTACCATCTGCAATAAAAAAAGTTGTCAAAACTCTCTGGTAGAACCCTGTACTCCTTAACTGCTTTCTCTGCATCCTTGAAACCCATTGGACAGGCTTCAGGTATCTCACATACTTAAATAAACCCTTATTAGCAAGCAATTGCTATTCTTCAGAATTTCCATCTTCTTTTTCCTTATTATAGCTTGCACTCTTTTCTGTTGTCTTCATTCCTGCTGTCTCTCCATTTTCCAGGGCATCTTGCTTACCTCAAACAGCATCTTGAACTTTGCCATTTAATCATCATTTGTTTTCTTTTTCCTCCTGCTTTCTTTTCAACTGCTTCTGTAAGTGTTACAATGTCCTTAGATAACTTCTTTCTTGACTGTATGTGGGTAGTAGAAGTCACTGTTATTATCTTTTATTACACTTTGTTCCAGCTTTGATATTCTTCAACATTATGCATTCAGTATCTTCTCCAGATCAGAGGTCAGGAATTTAGCTCCGCTAGTATTTGGGCACTTTTATGTCCATAGCTGAGTTGGTCAAAATGTTTTTCATTTAAAAGACAAAAATGTCGCTTTCAATAAAAACGTACTTTTAAGGGGGAAAAAAAAAAAATGCTTTTACAATGTTTTCCATGGCAAAGGGGATTTTTCTATCAAGAAATCAATTCAGATCAGACCAACCCAAACTAGACTGAGACTTTAACCAAGCTATTACTTCAGTTTTCACTTTTCACAGGAAATCTCTAGCAAAAAGTCTGACATTTTTCTTTCAAATTTCCTACAGATATAATTGGCATTTGGAGGTCATAAT
Source organism: Athene noctua (assembly GCF_965140245.1). NCBI lineage: Eukaryota > Metazoa > Chordata > Aves > Strigiformes > Strigidae > Athene > Athene noctua. The sequence goes on along the minus strand of NC_134037.1, from coordinate 67,337,413 downwards.
GAAAGTAGGTGACTGCATAGATACATTTGCCTTTAAAAAAACCTGTGATAGCTCTGTATTTGGGTCCTCACTGATCTGGGTCTTCACACTGAACAAAGATGTTTGGAATAATGAAGCATTTTCATGGACTACAGTGAGCATAAGGTTCTCACAAGCTGTTCCTTCCTGAATGATGGAGAATATATGCCCAATCTTGAGTCAACCACAAATCAGACAACTTGGGATTTGCTGTATGCATACTCACCCACATCACAATCATCATCATACTCCACCCCATTGGTGCTTGCCATCTCTGAAACACAGGCCTCTCTGTGGTGATACATGGCAGCAATTACAACGGCATAAGTAGCAACAAGACACCTCCAGTTTTAAGCAACATCTTCCTATAGGGTTTGCTTTCCACGGCTCCCCATCCACAGTTTGTAAGTTGGATGAGGGTAAAAAGAGGAAGATCTGCCAAGGAAAGTAGGCTCTTGTTTCAGAAAGGAAATGAATGAAGTAGAATCACTCAAGGTGGTGGGGTGTGTCAGGTGCGAGGCGAGATTTTTAAGGCTTCCTTGCTGCTTGTCCTGCAACCCTGCTTTAACGTTCTCTTAAATGGGGTGTGAAACTGGAGATCCCAGTTTCACCATTCCCATCCTTCTTATTCTGAGTACAGCCTGGGCAGCATCTGCAACTCTGAGCCATCGCTTTTATTCCATTTCTCAAATGCACAGTGGCCATGCACTCCTAGCATTCCTCAGATGTAGAAGAGAGAAAGCTGTTTACACTATTATTTCCTTTAATTATTTCTTCCACTTCACCTCTCATTTTGAGTTAGGATTTGTTTTCTTTCTTTCTGAGGAAGAAAAAAAAGCAATTGAGGAAGTTCATTATGAAGAAAAGTGAAATGTCACCAATAATTAGTTAAAAACACCAACCCGAGGAACCAGTTTAGGAACACACATATAGACACAAACACACACACAGAGAAAACAATTAGTGTTTCAAGCTTAAAATTCAGGACCTTTGTTGAGAATGTGCAGTGGTGAGAGGATCAATTTCTGATGATGTTCTTGAAGGGCAGAAAGAGAGATAATAACTTTGATGCCAGCTCTTTGTTTAAATGACTATTGTTTGTAGTTAGCTGCTATTTAATCTCCACTACAGAGAGGAACCACTACACAGCTAAACTCTCTTCTAATGAGATCATTATTTTCTTACCACTCTTCAGAATGAATGTCATTTTACATAGCAGAACTACAGAGGCAGCGTTTTAGAACACTGCTACCTTTTATCTAACCAACATAAGAGGCACTTGAGAAAAGGACAAGGAGGGTCAAGAAGAAAATGTATGCAGCATAGCTTCTTTGCCTGGCAGGCAGGGAAAGGACAAAGGAAGAGGTCCATGATAACAAGACTGACCATCATTATCAGTGGAGAGGGGTCCAAGCTGCAAAGTTTCAGAAATAGTTAGAGCGGGTTTGGCCCAGTATATTAAAGGCATTTGCCTGGGTTTAACGCCAACCTTCAGGGTTGAGTCACATTTTTAATTACCGCTAAATATTGCTTAATACTTTGACATTTGCCAATTATTATCCAGCCTGGAAATAGACCAACAAGCTTAGCAGCGTCAGAAACCTCGCTCCTTTTGCGTACTGCCCCTTTAAAGAGAGATGTCTCTCCCTTCCAGACAAAGGGGACATGCATGCGCTATGTGCCATTTTGCATTTCATTTTAGCTGCAGCCTGAGAGCGAGCGGGCTCAGAGAGATGAGAGCCAGCGCATTTTGGTTACAGCGGTTTAAAACCCTCCTGCTCGCCCTGCCCCTGCGGCAGATGTTGCCTCCCCCTCCGGCACCGCCATCAGAAAGAAAAAAAAAAAAAAAAAAAAAAAAAGCAAACACATGCCCATGCCTCAGCCGCGGCAATTCACAGCCCGCAGCTTCAAGGGCTGCTGAAGGTAGCTCTGCCCTACCGCACTGGATCGCGGTTCCAGGGTTGCTGTTCCAGGCGTGGAAACCTCTGAGCAGGGAGGGAGGGTGCGCACTGCTGGAGGCAGTCACGTTTTAAATTGCTCTAAGTCTCTGCTTTGGTGCCTGCCACTCGGATCAATCAAGCAGGGCATTCATATTCATGGGGCTGACACTCTACCTGTGCCCCTCTGCCTTGTTAATAAATGAACGGAGGTTTCTGAACAGGAATTTGCAGAGCAAGGAGCTGCCGAGAGCCAGCTAATCAGAAAAAGTAGTCCCTGGGAGCAGGTAGAAATTATACTGCCAGCCCTGAGCATCCAGAATCATGAAACTGGCCCAAGGAATCATGAGAGCTACTTAAAAATCATGTGATTTTAATAAACTATTCACGCGGGATTCCTTTCATTTGCTTTCAGGTTTTATAGATTCCCAGGATCATGTTTATAAACTTTTAGCCAGAATATAAGGCCCTGAAGGCTCCCGCTAGAAAGTAAGGGAAAGAGAGAAAGATCTGCATCCCCTCCTGCGATCCCAGGAACAGAGCTGTATGACAACAAAAGATGCGTATCAGAAATTGTACCACTTGTCAGATTTTTAAAGCCACGGGAGAAGACAATCATTTAACCTCTTCTCCCCTTCTCCCCACAGTATGGGAGTTTTTGCATTTGTTCCTTCTGTTGTTTCATTTGTTCCCCCTGTGTTTCTCTAAATCTGAAATAAGTCGTCTCTTCTGCCCTTTGTTTATGGGAAAGCGTGTTTGAGAAGCAAAAGAATCAATGCTCCGCTCATCAAATGGAGGAGTGTTTGGCATTCATAACATGAATGGACGAAAATAAATGCTTCTGGCTGCTGTTTTCGTCCTGCGTACCACGCTCCGGCTCTACCAGGCCTGAATGTGAGTGGCGGTGTGGGGAAAGGGGGCCTCTTTTTAAGTTTTCAGTGTAACGGTCAGAGCATTCAGGCATGTGCAGACATGCCAGTCCTGGTGTGCGCTTTTTGTTTTTGTTTGTTGTTTGTTTTAACAGCTGCTAATAATTATATTATCCTGCTACAGAGGTAGTTCTGGGAAATGGGGATCTTTGAAAGCACCGAAGTGATAGGAAGAAGATGCCGCTTCCCTCCCCCCCTCCCTTCCCCATGTTAGTTTTCTGATACAAACAGCATTCCTGCCTCATTCCCCTCTGAAGTTAAAAGACTTAAATTCTTTACAAGGAAGGTCATCCATTCGTAGCCAAAACCCTGTTTGCTTTTGTCTTTCCACCACTTTCAAATGAAAAAAAAAAAACAAAAAACCCAACCCTGAGAGCATGCACCAGCCCACTTCACCAACTCAGAAATTAAGCATAACAAGCTCAGGGGAGGGGAGGAAAAGCGCAGTGTTTCAGTTATTAACGTGTGTGTGTGAGTTCAGTGCTTGCCAGCAGCTCTTCCACGAATGCTGCGCAGATTGTTCCCAACGTGACCCGATGGCAAGTTAGTGAGCACCGGGCGTGCGGGCTGCAGCCAGTCACACAGTGTTCGGGACCTCGGTGTCCTCACTCAAAGGAACACTGTCAACTACCTTTAATAGTGTTAAATATAATTTATCGATTCTCCATTGTTTGTAATAATAACCTCCCTGAAGCTTGAGAATAATGTTTTCTTTTCCCCTGCAGATTTTGTCCTGTCAAACATTTATTTTTTTTTCGTGGTGTTGCTAATAGACCTTGAAATTAACATTGCATTTATGTTTAGGATCTATACCACGATTGTTTGTGCTGGTGCACTGCACTCATCCATCAGCAAAGCAAAATGGGAGAAAGAAGATGCATCTGAGCCCCTTACCATCCTGGGAAAAAAATGGGTCAAATTCTGCCCTTAGATGTAGGCACAGAGCTCTCATTAAGGTCAGGGGGAGGCTGACTGCATATGTGTCACTGAGGCAGAATTTGGCTCGGTGCTTGTTAGCCAACTGCAGCTGTAAAGCTAGAGGGGGCATAAAATGTTGGGGAGTATTTTAATACGTCCTATATAAACATTGGCTGTTGGGGATTTTTTTATTACTCTGTGAGGTCAGGTACATTTAAAATACAGTAAGGTATCTATAATTCCCTATGAAATTAGAATAAGCTTTAAAGTGAATTAAATTGGGGTCTAAACCAAATGACAGTATCCCTTTGAACAGTCACATAAGAAAAATTACAAAGCTCTAAGTAAAATTGGAAGACTAGGTTTGTCAGACTGACTTGTATTTAATAAAATGGCAGTTATTCCACTTTACATTAGCAATTAGCAATAAAAGAATTTATAATTTACTTTGAACTTTTTTTCCCCACTTTAACATAAAACTTCAATAAAAGAGTTACGCTGCTATTAAAAGCACATTGTGTTGAGAACCCCTGTAAAACACAGTATGTTTCAGGGTCACGTTAGCAAGTGGGAATCAGGAAATATTTAAAGGGCCCTTGGTACCTGGCAGTATCTCTCTTTCCCATGGAAAATGAGAAATGAGCTGGAATCTGAACAGGGGGAAGCAACAGAATAAGAAATGCACCAGGAGTGCATCTGGGATAGCCAAATCCTACGGCTTTGCACAAGGCCTCTGACTTCTGGGGAGGGGGTTTCCAGAGCTTGTAGGGAGCTGATGATGCATGGAGGGCTGACGCTGCAAAACAGCCGGCACGGGGGGAAGGGAGCAGGGAGAGGGTGAAGGAGTAGTATATACAGCTTTTCACCTTTCAGTCTCTATTCAGTTTACTTTCTGCAAGTGTTATGAAAGCACTCAGCGCAACACAACCTGATGAAATAATCACGCTTGCAAAACCTGTGTCTATCTAGAAATTGCCAGAACTTCATCTGTATGTGGGGTTCCCATACAGGAAATAAATGCTGGGTGATTTATGGCATTTTACTGCACTTCTTGGCCATTGCTAATGTTTTCTTCATTGAGAAATGGCAGAAGCTGCAATTTGGATTTTTATTGTGCAGTTTGCCAGCCTTCTCCCCATCCCCCTTCCCTCTTTCCTTTCCTGGGTGAACTTGCTTTGGGCTTAGGAGATGAAAGTTTATGGAGGCAGATGAGTGTCAAGGGGACTGAATCCAAACACAGAGCCAATGAGCATGTTGCCAGATTTTATCTACCCTCACTGAAAATACAGTATCCAGAAAAAGAAGAGTGATTATAAAGGAGAGTGACTTAGCCTCTAACTTACACAAAAATTCTTGGATGGGTTTTCTGGTTTTCTTTTTTAAACAAACAAAACAATGTTTCCTGGTTGGCAGTTCCCAAAGTCTTTCCTTTTTTTCCCATTTTTTGGCACACTGCTGAAAGGTCATGCTGATGTATTTCCAAAACATGCTCATTGAGTACAGCTTTGCAAAAAATAAGAGCCCCTTTCTTTAAGGCCTGATCCTGCTCTCATTTTAAGGCAGACAAAATTTCAACTGTTTGCAGGGATACAAGAGTAGAGCCTAATCACAGAGTCAAATTCACTGTAGGATTAAATACAGGCTGAGTAGCACCAGCTACTCCTAAAGCTGCTGACACCATATACAATCCTGTTTACCATTGCTTGTGTCTGCCAGACTGTAATGGTTCAGGCTAACAATGCTGGTGCTACTTTTCAGCCTCAAATAAAGATTTCTGACAATGAGGCAAGGGCTAAATCAGCTGTTTCTCGTGTTAAAATAGTCTAGTGATGATTCCTTTGAAAGCCTGTGGAACTTAAAAACCTGGTGTGCTTTATTTCTGGGATTCCACCAAAATGTTGCCAGATGAAAATCTTTTCCAAGACTGCAATTTCCATATGTTCAGTGGGCTGCAACTTTAAACTGTTGAGTTTGGTTAGGCACCATGCATCAAAATGCATCCAGACATGACTGCTAAAACTGAAGGTGCACGAGCACACTTTCCCTGCTGCTTCCAAACATTTGTCGTGTAATGTGTGCACATGTATGTACGCGCGTGTGTGCGTATGCGTGTGTCTGCCGTTGTTTATTTGGCTTAGGCAAGCAAGCAGAAGGACGGGTAAATGGACAAAGAGGTTGACTAGAACTCAAGGAACTTACGTTCTGTTCTTGGCACAGCGTCAGGTTTCCTGCATGACCTTGCATAAGTCACTTATTCTGTCGTGCGCCTCAGTCGTCCTCCCCTGTGAGAACTTTCCTTCCTTCCAGTAGTGCTGTGTAGTTAAAATGCATTAATGCACCAAGCAAGAATTGGCCAGGGGGGCAGAAGGGAAGGGTGGGTGTTAAAGGAAGACTTTCTTGATACCATGAAGGCTCTCACTTCCTTCCAGGTAACTTTAACTGAAGAACAGCTAACATTACCACTATTCACTGTTGTATTGTCATAGTGCTCAGAGGCTCGAGTCATAAATTAGGAACCCATTGTTCTAGGTGCTGTGCAAGCAAAGGGACAAAGTATGATATATTTGGCCTCAAAATTATCAACATGATTTGCATAATGCTGTATAAATTGGTGCCAGTGTTGCAGATCTTGGTGCCCAGCACTTGTTTTCCTAGGGTTTTTATAATTCAAGGCAACGGGAATGTAGTGTGAACTTAAGCACAACACTGAAAGTTTTAAATACTCCTCTGATATGAAGCCTACTGCTCTGTCCTTTAGTTGCTTTCACTAAGAAGTGAAATCTTGTTGGCTTCTGGATCGGGCTTTTATCTAAGGAGTTAAAGCAAACACCAGCCTGTTGCCTTTAAACTCCAGCCCTGATCCCAGTGAGTTTGCAGAGGGCTGAGAGGCTTTGAGAGGAAAGGCAGGTTTTTGTCACCTTTGACACACAAACATCCCAGCAAGTTACCTGTTTGTTTATTCCACTGTACAACTCCGCACATGCTGCTTTCAGGGTGCTTACCTTCCATAGCATGACCTTTCAAGCAAATATATCCCTTCAAACTTTGGAATTCAGTGAGGTAGAATTAAAATCATTGACCTTTCATTCTCCTTTCCTCTTAGTCCACCGCCCTCTCATACACTTTCCCTTTAATAACCAAGAACCACATCTGCAGTTTTTGCCATAAACACTGCAAAAAGCATTAAGGTTTTTAAGGTAACCTTGGCAAAATCCAAATTAGAAAACATACTGCAGTGATTCACATTTAACCTCCAAGTTATTTCACAGCATAGCTGACAGCCTGCATTCCTTAGAACTTCGTGTTATTTGCTTTTTTTCTTCCCCTCTCTGTAAGCAGCAGGACAAAAAAACAAAACAACAAAAAAAAAAAAACCAAAAACAACAACAAAAAAACCCCCAAGAAAGAATAGGAATTTTTTCTCCATTGGGGGCCTGATATGTAAAATACACATGAAGAACTAGTTCCTTTTCTGGTCACTAAACTAAAAAGAGGCACATTTCTTACAAGTTTAGAATAACTTTCAAATCAACAACAACAATAAACCCCATTTTTTAAGAAAAAGTTGTATAGCTCATACTTGATGATTTAGATCTTCATCTTCCTCCCCTTCAGTCAGGGCCACTCAGCCAAGAAGGAACCCTCACTGTTTAAGTCATCACAGTACTGTCACCATTTCCTAACTCTGCCAATGCCTTTGCCTTGGATCATCCTCCAGAGCTGTAGGGGAGACAAGAACAGTTTGGGGAGCAGGGTGGGTGATGTACCCTGACGGCAGCACAGAGCCAGTCAGCCGGGATGGAAGGCATCAGCTCAGTCTGAGAGAGCCAAAGCAAGAGAAAGATGCTACAAAGGGAAGGGGTGGGGTTCTGTTTTTCTCAGAAACGTGCTGCACTGTAGGACTGTGCCTTTTATTTTTGGCACAAATTGCTGTAGCAAATTATATAGCTTATCAGATGTGGTTTGTTAGGCTCAGTAAAGAAACCACTGCAAGGACTTGTTTTCCTTGTTGTCTGCACCCGATTATGAGATCGGCACAAATCAGATTCCTGATGTTGCACAGGAACAAGGTTGAAACTCCACGGGCCTTGTTTTTCCTGTAACCGAATTAAGCATGATTGAGTTACAAACCAATTCAGCCCAGTTGGGTTGATTCTCTCTCTGACTTTACACAAAAGTAGTCTGCTTGTTCACCCTGATGCACAGGGATTTACTGGTGGATAGGAAGCTACGTGCTAATTTCAATCATGGCGTAAACCCACACAGCTCCTCTGAAAACAGCTGAATGGGAGAGACGTGCTCCTGCTCCAGGGTTGCATTTGGTCCCTTAGTTAAGTGTGAGAACCCACAGACTGCAGGATCAAATCCTGCAAGCCCCTGTTTTCTTCTCAATAGCCCAGACAGCCCCTGAAGGATGTAAACATGAATTAGAGGAGATGCAGAAGGGATTTCAGAGTACATTAATAAACAGGGCTTAGCTACGGCAACTAGGGAGCAGATATACGTTTTATTCAGTTCTCCTGGCTACTGGAAAAATAACCTTTAGTAAAGGGGTGGGCAGCAAGGAGATTAACACTGCCAATTAAATCCACTTGCAACCAGAGCTACATGCAGCGCCTCTCCCACACCAGTGAGACACTGTCACCACTGAAACAGCATAACCTGTTTGCCCTGATGCCACTCATGTCTGGCGAGCAGATCTACACAACACTGCATGGCTGGTGCCAAAGGTACAAAGAAACAAGAGGGAGAAGACAGGCCAAACACAAAATCCTCAGCCACCCATCTGTTTTAGGGGAGGAGAGAAAATATTTCATTTTCTACCTGTAAAGAAAAATGGATTCATGTCACATCCTTCCTTGATTATCCTGAGCATTATGCAATTCAATAGATTTGCTGTCTTGATTAGACAGGCAGAATAGAATTTTAATTGTGAGTCTCTGGAAGGCAAAATGGAGAGATTTGTATGAAAAAACTAGAAGGCAGCAGCGTTATTGGAAGGCTGAGCTTTTTATAGTCAGTCTTTCTGTTTCATTCGACCATCTGCCTTTACTTGTGCTCTGCTGCTTGGGGTTGAGAAGTTCTGGCTTTAAAGATGAGCCGCAAAGTTTAACCAGATAAATAAATGTGTGCAAGATCTCTCCCTACTAGCAAAGCAGCCTTCAGCATTCCAGCTACATATGTTGACAAAAAGAATGTTTTAATTTTAGCATTATTTTTACTGTTTATCAAACAGAAATGATGCATGTAGTTACTTGCACGACTCACAGTTAAAGGAAATTCCCTTTCAAAAAGACCAGAGAAATGTAGACAGACAAAACTATTTTACTAGGGGGCAGAGACATTATTATTTATTTTTTTATATGCATGCTCATAGACGTATTGGTAGGAAGGAGAGTTGGCTGGCCTAGGCTAGTGTTTGTGGGTCAGAGAGAAGGTATGAGTGTCTGAGTCAGATGCCAACACTAATTTAAGGAATTTGGGGCTTAGTTCATGCCAAAACTCAGAGCTGAACTCAGTCCAGGACCAGGTGAAAGCAAACGTGGCTTTTCTGTACCTTTATTCTAGGTCAGTTGCAAAATGTGTCAGTCTTATTTACTGGCTAGGTAGGTGGACAGTAAAGTAAGAAGTCTGGGTAGACACAGAAAGTTTTTGAGTCATGCATAGTAGTCTCTGCTACCCTGTATTCAAGCCATTTTGGGACGTTATTTGCAAACAGTGATTTTCACTGCGGTGTAATTGTCTCCCTGTCTTTTTAATCATGAAAGTTCTGGCAACAGAAAACATCAGCTCCACAGGTTCATACATGGATTGTCCAGAATTCAAACACACAAATTCCAGCCCAAACAGTCAGTACTCCAAGATGTATAAGGTCCCTGGTTTAACTCACCATAAACTGACTCTTAATCATTCAGTGATGCGCTTTCTCTCCATGAAAAACTTTGAAAGCATGTTGTGTTCATTCCAATAGGAAAAACAGTTGCAACCATAAACAGTTTCATAGGGCTGAGAAAATGTTCCCTGCCCAGATCTAACCTGCTCTATAGGTAGAATAAATATGAAAACATCTTGAAATACCTTGTTGCTACGAGGCAGGCAATTTACATTGCTGGATTGGAGTTTTCAGGATTTTCCTCTTACCTATGATAGGAATCTAGAGATTCTAGCATCAGCCTAGTTAGTCCAAACATCTAAAAGCTCAGGAAGTTTAAACTTTTTGATCTGAAAAGCTATGCTGGAACTCTCCTAAGACTGTTCAGCATAAGGAGATTTCAGGAATCTCTAGCTTCTCATTGGAAATACTTGCATACAGCACCTTGTTACCTGCTTTTGCTACGGTCCTGGCAGTACAGCTGACACTGTCTGGCACTCAAGCACTGTCCAGTAACATGAACACCTTTGTTTCAGCCACCGATCCCCTCTTTTGCAGTGACCTCTGACAGTACTTTCATCAGCAGTGTGATGTCTGCAGATGGGAAAGACATGCCCAGTTTTTGCACTAGCTTTGCTTGGTGATCTCTGCATCTGCACAGGAGGTGCAGCCACTAACTGAAATGTCACTGTTTCTCCACTGCTTTCTCCACATCTCTTGTCACCAGTTTCTCCACCAAGCTCTTGTGAGGCTTGAAAAACCTGTGCCATAACCTACCTGATGGTATTTTGTGTGGAAACAGGAACACTTTTTCTACAGAGGTCAGCTTATCCATCCCATTTTACTTATAATGTTTTTTCTTATCTCAAAGAATAAACTGTTCCTTCGGGGACTGTGCTCATATTTCATGTGGAGTTTTCTTTACTTCTTGAAGGAGTGTTACAGTAAGAAGGTAGAAAGCAAACCTATAGCAAAAAGAAAAGTAGCTATAGAAATGGCTATGAAACTACATAGCCTTTCAACATTGCCAAAACATCTGTAAATCTCATTTCAAGGCAGGCATAACAGACAATTAGGGACTGACTCAAGCAAATACTTAAGATGTGCCTTTATACAGTGAAGCACTTAAGTATCTGATTATCTTCAGTCTTGCCTTTTACCTAAGCATTTATTTATACACTTTGCTAAGCCTGGTACTGAGCAAGAAAAGCTCATCTGAATTTAAGGTACTTTACTGAGAAGATCAAGATAATATTTCAACTGATTAACCAGAGTTAAGGGCTTCTCCTTCTCAGCGATATGAAGGATATGCCAGTACAATTGAATTCAACAAGAACTTCAAATGCTTGCTGCTGCCTCTGGAAAATGATGCCTTTTTTCCTAAGGATCTCAACTAGGGCTTCCATGCCTGATGTTAGGCACCTGCATATGGAAATGTTACTTGCTGTGTTAAAGCCTAATGAGTTACTATTATTACAGGGGTTAAGCAAGCAAGTTTGGAATTTGAACTTGAGCAAACAAAATCCCATGCACAGAGCAATGGGCCATCTACAGTACCAAAGAAAATGTATGGTCCAGCTGCTTCATGGCCTCTCCTTTCTGTGCCTCTCAGAATCAGTACTGCTGTGCTTAATGATAACACATTTATCTAACTACACAGAAATAGATGTTAATTTTAAAATGTATCAAGTGTAAAAGAGAGAGAAAAGGAGAAAAGCACTGCTGCAACCTTCTGTTTGTCAACTTTCTGAATTTTTATTCTAAACACGAGTCCACCATCATTCATGAAAATACCAGCTCAGCACTGTTGAACAGCAGTCTGTTTCTTTATATTTATTTTGCCCCCTCATATTTTCTTCCATTAAAGTTTAGCAGTGTACACAAACAAACTGCAATGAGAAAAAAAAGACAAAAATGAAACTCATAAAAAGGCAGGCAATAGAAGTGACCTTTGCCACTCCTTTGATAGTATTTTGCACATTTCTCTGCTAGTGGCTAAGATTTTTTTTTACACTTTCAGGCAACCATAGATGATAACATGAATAAAATTGTATGGTGTCTCATGAATTTAACAGAAACATTTTAGAGGCAATAATTGCTCTTTCTGGAGTGTACTTTAATTTAGAGATGGAATTCTTTCTGTGATTTATGTAGCAGTATATTTTATACCATGTAAGGTATGCTTTTAAATCTGCCTCCTCACACACACACATATTTGAAATGTTTGCCTCCATACACATAGTTACACAAACATAAATACACAAATTCATAGACACACACACATACATAAGAACATGCAACAGGCTACACATGTATATGTGAATAAATCCATGTATGAAGGCAGATACTTGTGTTTGTGTGCATACAGAACTTTCAAATTATTATTATTATATCCCTAATTAGATCATAGTTTGGTACTATGCAGAGCCACAGTGAAATACAAGCAAAAGATGGCACTCTAAGGGAAAACATCGGAAATGCTTGTGACTGACCTTCAGTGCTTTCCAGGAGTAGAGGTAATGGGTAAATTTTGTGTCTGTTTGGGATCACCACAAACCTCTGATTAGCAGAAATAACCAGATGCTGATTGCTTCGTGGTTTTCTTCCTTTAAATACATGCCCAAGCAGAAGACTCTCTGTGTAATGATATGCTAAGGAAGCAGAAACATAGCATCCACTTGGACCATCTTCATCTGCTACAACAGGGTAGCAGCCCATTGTATTAGTTATGGCAGAGACTGCAACAAATAGATTCATGCAGCTGATGGGCCCATTCCGTCCATCTGCCAAAACATTTTCTACACATGCTGTGCATGGTGCAGACAGCACTATATGTTTAGTGTTACTCTTCACTGACATAACCACATGAACATGCTAATGCCAGTGACCTAGTCACACTCTGCTATGGCTTGCTTAATAACCTGAGGACTAGAAGCCAGGAATTTTATTCCTTTTTCTTCCACTTGCTGGCTTTCCCTTTTTCCTATCCCACAAATTTAACTGAGATTTCACAAATTTTCCCACTCTGCAGCAAAAGGAAACCAGCTCTGTGTCAGTTTTTCCACACACAAGCGAGGCTGGCCCATTGAATACTTAGCCTTCACATGGGGGCAGTCAGCCAGGACACAATACTTTCTGTCTCCAAGCCCCTGGATGGCCATTGCCCCAGCTGCTAAATTACAGCCAGAAGACTCAGGCCTAGGGGAGGCTAATCATAGTCCCCTGCATTGGAGAAGGGCAACACCAGATTGTCACAGCTCCAGCTTTAGGACCCTGGCCTCCCACATCCCACATGAGCTGGTTGACTAGTGGGCTAATGATCTAGCTAGAAACTTTTCCTCCACTCCAAAGATATTTAATTAGTAACAAGAGGTGTAGTTGGAATGGAGGAGCAGAAGACTAAAGAGCAGCACAGTGCCCCAGTGCTTACCACATTCAGATACACTCCTTACCAGCAAGGCAAAGAGGTAAACCCACATCTGCTGTATCTAGGCGAGCTATGGAGACAGTTTTCTTTAACCAAAGAACCAATTCTGTGAGCCTTTTTCACATTCACTATTCCTTCGAAAAATATTCCCATTTCAGTTGGGTACCTGTAGAAAAAGTAACTGTTTAGCATGAGAATGATGGGCCAAGGCCCCCTACAACCTAGGCATAAAGGACTGGGGCTTTTTCATTTCTTTTTTCTCCTCCATGTGTCCTCTGTGAGTCCCTCCCTGGAAATGGAAATGGTGTATTGTAATGCAGATTTCCTGCAGAATCTCACAGATCACTCTCTGCAGGGATTTCACTCTTCAGCTGAAATACTTTTCAGGCAAGGTATTGTTCATTTATTCAACAGCTTTATTTTTAAACATGGAATACTATAACTGTGCATTACTAATTCCTTTTAAAAGTATTATAGTGTTTATTTTTTGATTGAGGCTTGAGGGCTCAAGATCATTTAGCTGAGTTTTGTTGGGGTCTTTTTTATTCCATTATTTATGAATTTAAAATACACTATGAAAGGATCAAAATAAAGTAAAAGACCTCAAAACCCCACTAGTCTTGTTTTCTTTTCTTCAATCCCAGCACCCAGTCTGTTTTCTCTTTCCTGCTTTCCACAGAGAACCATTTTCTTTAATGTAATCACTGGCTGATTGACTCTTGCCTCTGTTTTCACTTTCCTCTTATTTGTGGAGGTCACAGAAACAGCAAAGGTTTCATTTAAATTCTCATTAGAGACCACACTTTGGCCCCAAAGCACTCAAGAGCCCAGACCCAGCCAGAGAAACACTGTCCACCTCAGAGACAAGGTGTAAAACCAGAACCAGGAAGCAAGGAAATCCTCAGTCCTGCCCTGAATTCACCCCCAGGAGCAGGTCTGGTCTTTGCCCTGAGTCACCTAACGCTGAAGTGACCAGCAGATGGTCTTCTTCAGCAGCACAGTGGCATCTCCCTCCCAACGGTTTCAAAAATGTCAGACGAGTCAAAAGGTGTGACCTGGTAGTGAAGAACCTCTCTGTCCCCAGGAGTAAAGGGAAGATCTCTGCTCCAGTGCTGCTGATGCAGCTGGTACAGAGGGAAGATTTTGTGGGCAGACATCTAAGCTTTTGTTAGCAGCTGCTTCAGAGAGATTAATCCAGTCTTTGTGAGAAAGGGAAGACTCTGACCCACAGAAAACAAGATCCCTGTGGCACAGGGAGAGGGGAAGAGCGGTATTCACTAGCTTCCACCACCACTGCAAGCAAACATTTGGTGTGAGCCTACTCTCAGCATCTCCCATATAAGCTGTATGTCTTACCTGTGGTAACACTTCATCAGGGGGAGAATACATTTGTCCTGGGCCTGTTCTTACTATGTCATCCCATGCTAGAGCCTGGAGAAATCAGTGCTGTCTTCATAGTTTAAGTTTGCTGTGCAGTACCAGACAGGATGGCTCAGGGAATCTAAAGAAAATGAGCCCTGAACTACACTGTTTGGGGATAGGTATTCATTCTTTGGATGATTTAGTACAATTTACCGTGTTTGAAAAGGAAGCAGGAAGTTTTGCCCTTGCAGTGATGACTACAGCACACAAAATTTCCAGTCTGGCTCATGGAAAAGTCCTGATGCATTGCACTGATGTTCAAGAAGATCTTTGCACCTTACTGCAGCGAAGTCTGAGTCCTGTAGACATTAATAGGTCTCAAACATACTGAACTGGGGAAGACTTCATCCCACTGAAAGCAAAGCATGGGATTAGGAATTTTGCTGAATCTGGGCCTCCAAAAACCTGAGTTGCATTGTTGCTCTAGAAGTAATGACCACAGGTAAGTTTTTATATCTCCAAAGTAAAAAATATCAGAAAATGAAAGGGAATATTTAGACTTTGGTTAAGAAACCCTTAACACCAGAAGTATTTGCTATGGGCATTATAATAACAGTGTTAATCCTTTACATTATCTTTATAGGCTAAGGTCTGCCTTAAAATGTGCATGGGCAGTTTCCATTG
Organism: Athene noctua; assembly: GCF_965140245.1. NCBI lineage: Eukaryota > Metazoa > Chordata > Aves > Strigiformes > Strigidae > Athene > Athene noctua. The sequence goes on along the minus strand of NC_134037.1, from coordinate 67,322,266 downwards.
ATGCACATAATCATAAATTATTGAATAAAGAATAATTGATTTAGAACTGTAAAAAATCAGCAGCCCTGCAGAGAAAAGGGACAGCAGTGGACAGATACATTTAAAGTACTAATGACTCTGCCTTCTGAGAGTAGCTTTACCCAGTGTATAATGCATGAGCGGTAAAATAGGTCAAACCCTGGAAGCATCCACGTCTTTGAAATCATTATGAATACAATGGTTTTACTGCATCACCAATTGCATAAGAGCTCCAAAGCAAAGGCATATGTGGAATGCAAAGCATAATGAAAATCCTTGCTCTTGTGTCGCAGATTAGAGAGCTACTACAGATTTTGGATCCTTTCCCAATTTTAATACAGTTACATTCCTGTGGCCAGTACTTCAACGCTTTTACTTCTATGTGTGATAGGAGTTTGTTCCTTTGTGCTTTTTGTACCGTTAGTAAGATTTCAGCTATTTGTGGTACAGGAAATTTAGCATGTTAGCCATAATAGTCATTTTTATCCAAAGAAAAGTTTGGCCATCCTGTTCGTATTCCACTAGGGATTTGGGGGAGAGGGCTTCATCCCATGACATCCCATCCCCCACAAACAGGGAAAGCTTGTTCACTGCCTACCTACCACTACAGCTAAAGTTATGTCAGTGCTAGGTAATGAAAAGGCTTTGTTTAACAGGCAAATAATAGAGAGCCTTTGTGCAAGAATAATTACAGTCGTTTCAATATTCCCGGATTAACTCTTGGGATAAATGTTCATCTCAATAAATCACTAATAAATATATATTAGCACCATGTCTCTCCATTTTGCACTCTATTCACCTTGGTCATACTACTCACAAGTTTGTCTGGGGCTATTTTTTTTTGTAGTACAGGCTTCAATAGACTTTGCCTCTCCTTGCTGTATAACTATAACAAAACAATCAGAACTTCCTGCCCTTTACCTCAACCAATTTGTCTTCTGATAAAGCTGCAATGAGGTTGCGTAGCTTGCTGGCTACTGGGAAAAGTAACTGATAAATATTTGCACAGCACTTTGAAGAAGTAGGACCTGACTCATCATGGCATTACCTCAGTTTTATGTCAGTATTAACCACTAAAATTCATGTCACTATCATCTTAAAACCAGCTGCTGAGAATCGGGCCCATAAAGGGCCACATGCCTTTGCTGCTCTTCTTGAACTATTTCGTATCTGTTGTTTTTGCTGAGTTATCAGTTGCTGAGCCAGTTCACCATCCAAGTCGATGGGGGGGTTCTGGGAACAAGGGAGGGGATGCAGGGTGGTGGCAGACATGAGTGGCAGGTATCAGAAATTCCCAGTCAGAGGAGCAGGAGTCACGTTTGCCTGGACCTCTTACTAGTATGAAACACTCCACATCAAAGATTGGTTTCTATGGAAATAAGAAAAGCGTTGAAATTGTATAGAGAACCCTAAATACTGACCATAAAGATGCATGGCATCTCATGCTTCCACAGTTTAAGTTTGTGGAAGTCAACATGAGCCCAATGATGTATACATCACAGCTCCTTATCTCGCGTAATGACCCACAGATACAGGCAATGACATTTGTCCAGTACTGCTGCCCTGGCCCTTAAGTGTGACTGAAGAGTTTTTGCTGACGATGAGGAGGCACAAGGTCCAGATATTTATCTTATACTTACAAGTAGTGTAATTTAAAGTAAATACGGTACCTGACAGCTCTTCTTAGTCAAAGGGCTGCAAAATAGCCCTCTCTGAAGGAAAAGTACAGCACAAAAGTTTATAGAGGGAATGAAGAGTAGGAAAGCACTGCTATTATTATGGAACAAGAGTGCTGCAAAATTGCTGTGAAAACTGGAAATCTGTAATTTTATTGCCAAACCTGGTTTTGCCTACAGTAATAGTCATGAACAGTGGAGATGGAAAAAAAGACCCATTAGGTCATTTTTTTCTGTCTTGTTGTTAATTAAGAGTGTCTCCCTACAAGGATCTTGACTGTTTTGTTCATTTTAAAAATAACTAAAGCAATGAGGGTTCAACTCGTTCCCTTGGGAGACCATTCAGCAGACTAACAGACCTTACTGCTAGGAAATTTTTCCTCATTATCAGCACAGATTTTTCTTTGTTCACTTTCATCCTGTTACTTCTAGTTATACCTGGTTGGACCATTTCTATATTACATCAAATTCCATCATTTGATCTCACATATGCATTTCTTTCCCAGGGCAGATACTGGGCTAAATCCGAGCTTCAGTGAAGAAACTCAGAGTAGCAATTGACTATAATAGGTCCTATTCTTAGTACATATTGAGCACACAAACATTTGAATTTAAATTCTGAATGGGAAATCTAAAAATCCTTTTTTTTTTTCTTCAGGCTCTTTTTTTCCCCCCCCAAGTAAATGGCTTCCTGCTTCTCCAATCCACTTAAGCACTCAGAAAGTAGCTTACAGACACCAGATTCTTCCCCTCCAAGAAAACTAAACTGACATGCTGGAGCTGCAGATCACATAGTAGTTCACATTTAAAGAGAAGGAATGTCTTTTATTTACTACAGGACCAATACCAGACATATCTTTGCTCGAATAGTTAGCTAAGGGTGAATATGTCCTCTATGCAGAAGGTCACAGCGGGGTATGTACCACTTAAGTCTCAATTATGCTCTATTTATACCTCCCTCTGAAACTTTCTCTAATTGGGAGATTCTGGGAATTTTTCTCCATTTAGCCATATTTGGAGTATTTCACTGTCTCTTGGAGAAGTCAGTTGTAAGAAGAGTCAATTAAACATTATCAATAATGGTGTGAGGTAGACCTCCTAGTGTATAGCAAGAGAAAACAGTGAAAGGCACTTCAGTAATATTAACTATTATTATACACATTGCTCCTCTTTCTTTTCACCAATTCTCAGCTTTCTAACAACTTTAATGTTCAATCCCCTGTAAAGAAAGTGAAATCTTTATTGAAAAATCCTTTTTTTTTTTTTTTCTCAGACAACAAAGAGGGAAACCCATGAAGAAAAATACAAGAGTCTTCCAACGGATGATAAACAGTGAGAAAGTGAATCCAAACTGCCAGTAAACAAATGAACAAACGCATTTCAGAAGCTTAACCTTAAATTGAGCTAATGAAATTACAGAGATGTTTCCTGCTGTTTCTCTGAGATATTTATCCTTTTATTTGAAACACATTCTCCATAAAAGGACATTGATCTCAACATATCACCTTCTTTCAAGTTGACAACTTCTCTCAAGAGGGAAAAAAAAGATAGGACAAAATATTCATGCCTGTAGCCAAACTCCTAAACCTGTGGTCAGGTACCCTAAAGAGAAACTAAAATTTATACAGAAGATCCAGTGCTTCTGGTTAGTAAGCCATTGCTTTTTCTATGTTGCTAATTTTCAGGGGGCAATAACTGTGTCAAAAACAAATTTCTAGATCCTTGCTTCCTGTTTATGGCCAACTCCTCCCTTCTTTCATGTTTTGCAGTTCAGATAAGTGAAATACTTTCTGACTGCCAAACTGCAAGCTTGTTCCCTCCACTTGTTCTTGTGGAAATAAATTCCATCTGCTCAACTCTCCTATGTCATACATGATCTGGGATGAGAGATAAGGCTCCAATGTGAAGCCTCTGAATCTAGTTGGCTGCATGGCAGTGAAAAGAATGAGTGGATTACAAGTAGTAAAAGATCAAAATGAAAATAAATATATGCTTAAAACTATGTTAAAGCACATGTGTAGGGTATTTCACAGGAAATCTACATTCTGGAGAATGGTATAATGCACCTGTGAACTTGCTAGGCTTGCTGGTATATGCCAGACCCTTGAAATTAGCTAGTGTGAAAAATGTTCTTGTGATTTCATTTCCTCTGCAGGGTTTTGGGTTAGGGTTTTGTTTTGTGGTTTTGCCTTTTGGGGGTGTTGGTTGGTTTTTTCCCCCTTTTAAGCAATTAAAAATGCAAGGGAAAAAAATTCACCAGTTCAAGTCCCTCAAAGAGCAGGTTTTCTATCCTCCACACACATTTTTACCTTTTGTTTGTCACCATTTCTGAGCTCTGTCTATTACTGCACAAAGCAATCTGATTTACCATTCGCTCCTGAGAGCACTGCAGACAGTCAGGGGCCTGTTTTAGAATATATTTAGGTATTACATACACACTCATGTTGTCTCAGTTTATATTTTAAAAGGCAAGTTCAAAGAACTGATGGTGGTAAAATTTATGGTAGATTTTAATTCTTCTGGATATACCCTCTACAGTTCTGGGCTACAGAGCAGGAAAGCTCTGTCACTCATTAACTTAGTGCTAAATATCCAAAACAACGATGTGAGCCAGAAGTGCCTGTAAGGGTTGCTCTCAATGCAAGGTGCTCCATTTCTCAAGCACGTTTTCCAGACAAGAGACCCAGGAAAGAAAAGCCCAGATGCTGCAGCCCAGACTGAGATGAAGCTCTTACTCTTGTGTGAATGAAAGTAGGGAGCTTTAGAGAATGTTTCCCCTAATACTCAGATGTCCCCAGTTTTCCTTAGAAGCTTTTAGGCATCCTTACATTAAAGATGTGTGGTGATTGAGACTGCTGACACACTGGGCAGTGCATGAGGGCTCTCTGGGACCATGATTCTCTCCAGCCTGCAGCACAGAAAACTTAGGTGACTTTGTAGCTCTCAGGGACACTATTTTGAACCTGCATGAAACAAATCATTCCACAAAATAATTTCCACAGTCAAAAGCTGGAGATATTAGTCCATAAATCAAAATGGTATTGCATTCAGTTCCTCTACTCAACTTCTCTCCTTGAAGACATTCAAGCAAACCCAGGCTTCCTTACTCCAAACAGTCAAGTTAATACCAGTCATTGCCTTCTAAATAAATTTGAGAAGCCTGTTTGGTTGCTGTTGTACCAGGGCACAAAAGTGAAGTTGTGATCAGCAGATCCTTTGATTCTGAAAGTACAGTCAGATATTTAGATGGGTTTCTGATGTCTGCTATTTCTGGTAAGCACTAATGTTTTCGAGAAGTCCCACAGATAGGCTTGGCAGTCTTCATTTTACTCCAGAGAGGATTTTGTATCATCAGTTACACCCTAAAACACAGAGGCTCACAGAAGCAATGGAAACTGACCTTTGCAGTGATGTTGCTGACATAAAGCAGCAGTATATAAAGATTTATATAATGCCTCGATCAAATTATACAAGTACTACTACACTTCCAGCTTTTTAACAGTAGATTAAGACAGTAATAACAAACAAAAAAAAAGTTCATAAAACACTACAGTATGTTCTTAGCAAGATTCTAACAAAATGTAGTGAAATACCAAAGTGATTAGCGTTGTTTCATCTTCAGACAAACTAGCTGGTTAGGTGACTTGAATTTACTGTTAGAAAGCCTTGCCTTAGTAACTGTATCTGTTCAGCCCTTTCTCACAGCATTGCTAACTCTGGGGCAGCTCCAGCAAAAGTACCTGTAGTTCCCAGTGCAAACTAGTAAGGACAAGTTCACAGCAGGTTCCTGGGCACTGTTTTGTTTAAAGCTATTCAGCCATTCTTTGCAGCAAAGCAGCTACTACCTTAGACCTCCTGTTTTTGCTGTGACCAGAGGGGGCTGCAATTGCTGTTAGCAATGGGGAAGGATAGGGAGACTTTTCAGGGGGAAGAAAAATATAAATAAATAAAATAATAAAAAGGAAAACCCTAATGAAGGCAAGGGCATGGAAGTGACAGTTCAAACCAAGCAGCTCCAGAGCGCTATTACTACTTTCAGAATCCTTTAAACGTGTGAAGAAAAGCATGAATTCAAATTAATCAATTGTCTTTTAAAGTAGCTGAGGTAGCACTCTGACTATTACCTGTGCTTTTAGAGTGCATCTCAAATGTGTCATTCAGGCTTCTGAAGACAAGAAAGATACGAATGAATCACCTTGTTACGAATTAATCACCCTGGGATTAGGGGTAAAAATTTCAAAAGCACCTTAAAATGACTTAGAAATCTAATTCCCATTTTCAGAATTGACTTAGGCAGTTACATCCTGACTCTAGTCAAAAGTCAATGGAATGATAGCTCCTAAATCACTCTAATGCATCCAAAAATGTTACCCACTTCCATATGTAACACAACACCAAGCCCCTCTGTAGTCCCGTTTGCCCTTCAGTAAGCGTCCCAGGCTTCTGCTTTTTCATCCCTGATTTCAGTCCACATTTACCATATGTTGTGCTTTCATTTTCATTAAACATTTTGAAAGATGGAGGTTTCAAACAGTGAGCTACTCATTCATTCATCTTTCCACACAGAAACTTAGCATCACTAAAAGACCAGTTTCAGACTATTATTTTTAACTAATGAGAAAGGAAATGTTTTTCCTGACACTGACAGCAAAATCCGTCCACCCATCTTTATATTTTACAAGATGATACAGCATGTACCACTGTCACATCTCAGACTAAGTGTATGTTTTGGTCTTCTTCCAGTTACATGCCTTTTTCATAAGTTAATGAGCAATCACAGGATAGCCAAAGTATTCTCTGAGTCCTAAGGGGGTAGAGAAATAGTTGAGCTATCTGGATGCTACTGCTTTTCCACTGACCAGATTATAATAATGTCCCTTTTCCTCCTTGGGGCATTGGAAAAATCTTTTTATTTCTCCATCTCTGTTCCTCTCCACCCCGTGTCTGTCATGTCTATCGTATCTGCAACATTATGTTGGCAGCACTTCTATCATAAATGTCTGATTCCACTGTGACACAAGCTATAAAAAATAAAGAGCATGTATGCCTAGATTATACCTATTCAAAAGCATATATGAACGTAATATCTTGCTCTCTGATACAAAAAAGATGAACTTCCTAGTGCTAGTGAATGACCAGTTAGAAAAGGGAATTAAGATAGGGCAGGGAGGCAGTGAACAAAAGCAAAAATCACATTCCGATCTGAAGGAAAATGATATTCACAGTAAGTCAGCAGTCATCCTGGCTTTCAGCTCTTTTTTATTATTTCCCCCCCCCCCCTTTTTTTTTTATTGCTTGGTTTTTAGTTCTTTTGCCCAAGACCCTTATTTTTCACTCTTTTGTTGTCTTCCCTAGACAAAAGCACAGGACTTGGGGAAAAGGATCAGGGAAGGGGAAATTCCTATCCTGACATTTATTTCTTCAGTGACCTTGACAAAGTCACTTAATTTATTGTTTCCCTTGCTGTAACAAAATGGACAGGAATGAAAATGAAGTCTTTTTCTAACATTCACAACTGCTTTGTGATCCTACCCTATCTGCTAAGTCTGCTTTGAAACCCCAGACTAAGTTAGCGCAGATTCGAGCCATAATTGTTATCAGTAATGCCTCGCCTCTCCTCTAGACATACTTTCTGCAGCGGTCAATACCTGTTCAGCAGCCGGTCATGGTGGGAGAATAGCAATCGCCAGAATAAATGCTATGCCCTTTCTCCCAAGCCTGTTGCATCTCAATAAACTCTGCAGTGTCTCTGGCAAATGGGGAATTCAAAAGGGTGGTCCCAAATCAGGACTCTGAAGGGCTTTGCATTCAGAATAAGACACTATGGGAGTATCATGATGACAGCTGCACTTACATCACTGAAAATAATTATTCTGATCCATGAACACAAGCTAAGCCATAAGAATGGTCTTGTAAGCAAGGTCTGTTTTAATAGAAACATAAGTATTATGCATTACAGTCTATTATAAATTGGTTGTAATTTTCTCCTGACACTCTGTGAATTAAACTAGTTAGGATACCAAAAAAAATAACAAATGCCACAAAGCAGAAAGCAGGCTCAGTGTCTGAAGGTTAATGATTGCTCATGAAAGCTACAGAAATAAATTATCTGCCTAGGGACACTGTCACATGATCGGCACAAAAGCTGCAACAGCCGAAAATGTTTATGTAGAGAAAAAAACACTGTCAGCATCACAGGGCCCTTCCCCCACTGCTGAACCGGAGTCCCGAGCCAAACAGCTGCTCCTGACTGCTTACATTAAACTAATTTGTGCTGCAACATTGCAGCTGCTTAATTTTTAGACTGAACTTTATCACCAATAAGTGTTACAATAACAAGTGATCCAGCCCTATCTCTGAAGAAATAGCAAGTTCCCCAACAACAAAGGCAGCTTAAGGTGCCAAAATTCAAGAAAGAAGACAATGCCCAAAACAGTATTTTAAATCATAATGCCCCGCTCTTGCTTTTCCTGGGAAAGGCTTGAAAGGTGGATTTGCTCCTAAATTAATTGGGGCTCAGACTGCACCCTTAAGTGGATGGGGGTTGTCCACCCCAACACTGGGGACCAGCGGCCAAGAACCACGGCAGAGGCTGATGGAGCAGCAAGGTGGAGGCAAGGTGAGGTGCTGGGGCTTCAGGGGGGCACCCAGCCTTCCCAGCTGGCCTCCTCTGGACTGGGCATTTTGAGATTGCACTGCAGAGCCCCATCCCTCACACCCTTCCCCACAGCCTTGCCCTTTGGCTTCTCCAGGCTCTCACTGGTTTGGGGTTTGCTGTCCTGTGGCACTGTTTGCACATCCTTCTGGCCACAGATTCACTGGTGTCTCCTTAAGACATTTATTGCACTCAACATTTTAAAAGAAGTTAAAAATAAATTAAAAAAAAAAATAGGGGAAAAAAACCTAGCTCATTCACATCCTAACAGCTTGAAAGCCCTGACCTCCTCCTCACCCCTCCCTCTGCCTCCCCCCGTGAAAAAATGTGTTCAAAGGCAGTTGCATAGGAGGAAGTGTTTACAGAGCGGCAGCGGAGTGGTGCTCCTTGGGTAACAGAAGTGCTGCAATTACAAAATGTCACATGTTGTTCCTCCCGTTCTCCTCTGAATTATTTTCCTCTGTTAATATGCAGGGCTTCGTCTTTTGCTGAAACAGACACTGACCTGAACTGGTGGTGATTCCTGCCAAATATGCAGGCACTGTTTTGCTACATTTTGGAATTCAGCGAAGTCCATGTGTCAGGCATTTGCTTGTGCTCAGGAACCGCCAGTGCTCAGACCAAAGCACTCCCCACCCCCTCCCACCCCCAGTGCTTGGAATGCACAGAAACTTTTCAGTTTTTAATTAGTTTTAATATGATTAATGTTTTTAGCTGCGTATCTTGTTACATCCAGTATGCTTGTTAAAAATATATATTAAAAAAAAAAAAAAGGCCATTTAAATGTACTTAGTTATTAAGAAAACAAATTGAGACCGGGAGGGGAAAAAAAAAAAAAAAAAAAGCAAACAAACCCCAACACATCAAGAGAGCAATTATACAGTTAAACAAAAAGCTGTAGTTGCTCGCAGTGGTAACTGGTTTGCAGATAAACTGTTGTTTGCCTGTGTGATGGGTGTGCTTGGGGAGGAAGAAAGGCATGAGGAATTGGTAATATGAAAAAAGGGGCACTCCAACAGTACACCCCACTTTTTCCAGTCTTTCAAAGACCAGCTGGAAGGAAGAGATGCTAAATGAAATGATGGCTTCTTTCTGTTCAATTTCAAAGCATAAAATAAATAGAGAATCTGGGAGGAAGGGGGGGGTGCTTTTTTCTTTTTAATCAAAATAACAGTCGGACTTTTGCGCAACAGCAGGTATCTGGAGTCCATTTTATTCCACCCCAAATGTATAAGAATAGGGGTGACTGGATAAACAGGCCCCAGGAGCTTCTGACTCCTCTTTATGGAGCAAGGCTGTAAATGGAAAAAAAAATTTAAGATTTTAAAAGTGCAGTAAAGGAGAGAATAGCAAAGTTCCTTGCACCCTTACCAGATCTTCCTCTCAAGTTTGGCCTTTCAACCTTTAAAACTTTATGGATTTCTTAAAAGAGACCTCTGAAAGAATACAGACCCAGATACAAAACTGGAACTCTCATCTGTACAACACAGGAGAGGAGCATGAGGGGACAGTTGTAAGTGAGGTGAAAGAAAAAAGAAGGCAAGACTGTGTTAAGGAGTGGTTTGAATCAGGAGTTTTAGGAAAAACAGTGATATTGGAAAAGGAGACTATCTCATGTCCAGAGGCTCTATGGCAGAAGCCAGAAGTACAAGAGGAAAACAAAAGGAGGAATCAAAAGAAAAAGCATTACACTCAGAGGAACACAGGTAGAGAATTACTTATTACATAGGAGTCTATTAAGTGAAGGAGCTTAAATATGAAACGGGACCAAAAGCAAACGTGGGGATTCAAGGATAACTTGCAGAAATTTGAATTTTCTCTCTGAAATTTCAGCATCCCAGAATTTCTTTTTATATTACCAACCCCTCCCCCCTCAAAACGTGTTTAAAAAAAAAAAAAAAAAAGGTCTTTTTTAATAAAACTGGCACTGAGCTCAGCCTCCTTGTGCTGTGCCAGCAAGGTGGGACAAGGCATTACCCCAGGCACAGAGGAGAGGTTCCCTTCCTGCGGCGAGGTGGGCACAAGGGCAGGTGGCTCTGCACCATCTCGCCCATGTCTGCGCCAGCTGCCTCTGCCCGTGCATTATTGCAGGGGAAAGGTTGGTGTTCTCCTGTCACCAAATTCTCTCCTAATACCTGAAAACATTCCCAGCCAAATACAGGTGAAATTAAGTATGTGTCAATTAAAAGTTTTGGTTTCACTGAATAAACATTTTCCAATATTCTTCAAGAAAATCCCAGTCCAGCATAATATTCATGAGGACAGTGAATACTCTGTCAGGTCTGCACAGCCTGAGCACACGTACACATTTATATGATTCACTTGTGACTATACTGACTGACCTCTAATTCATTCCTTTACCCTTTTTTCCTCCAGATGCATTTGCACACTGACAAACCATTTTCTTTTTAAATCAACTGCCCAGGAAAAGTTTCCTTCAGCTGCAGAAATTCCTGTGCTTGCCATCCAATAAATTTACCCAAGTGTCATTGGGGAGTGACATGGCAAAATACCACATTCAGTAAGAGCCATGTGAGAAATTAACTGTGTAAAAAATAACTTTATCAAGCATCTTTGACCTCTGCATATTAATCCTGCACTCTGGGACTTAGTTTAATATTTCAGAGTCATAAGAAGTTCCAGAAATCTTTGGTTTTCTTCCTTCCCATATTACTCCTAAGGACAAAGACAGACAAAATCTATCCCAAAGAGATCTTATATTAATAAAAATCATAACTTAAAGACTTGTAAAGTAGAAAAGGTAACTGAAAAGAGAAACCTCTCCTTTCCCAACAGGTCCTTGTGCTTGCATCTAGGTCTTAAAACTTCTTGAAACTCAAATTTCAAACTCCCAATATTTTAAAGTTATTTTCAGGGATTTTTTTATGGCTGCCTCTGAGGCTTTGGATAGATATACAGGTAGAAACTACCAGAGTTTACAAGCAGAAAGTAAAAATTTTTTTCCATTTTTTTTAAGCAAACTTCTTTGAAAATATTTTTTCTGTTGGCACAATACATACATCATATTTCATGTACAAAGTGCCATGCTATAATGGTACTATTCATACAAGCATAAAATGACCCAGTGTATTTTAATCATTAATAGGGTGCCCGCCCCAAATTCACACTGAAAAAACATCCTATCATGATATAACGTATTCTCTCTATGTATGTATATAATAAATATAAAACTCTACTCTTCACCATCTAAAATAAATATTTTTTCCCCTTTAGACCCTGCACAAAGTGTACTGTATTTATTTTCACTTTTAGCAAGAATATATGCCTTCTTATTTATAATCATCACATAAACTGAAGCACTTAATAAGGTACACTGTAATTTCTAATTCAGAGGATTAATGCTCATAGTTACAATACTCACGTGTTATTTCTTAGAAAGACAAAATAAGAACTAATATATATGAAGAACTAACACTGTAAACCTCTTGTTTTATACAGTGCTGAATTTCAGCCATAAATTTTGTGTTCAAGATACTTCAAAATGATTTAAGATAAGGAGGTACTAAGGTTTTGACCAGCTCTTGGCTTTTGTTCTTGCTTTCTCTCTTGAAAAAAAAAAAAAAAAGTATTAAAGAATAAAATTCTCCACACCTAACCCTTTGGAGTTAGATGGAGCCTTTCAGCCACACCTAGGCCTCTCTAGCAGAAGCAAGTTTGTTTAACAGTCATAAATATTTCCTGGGTCATTTATGCAACATACAACTTTGGGAATAGGATGGTTCACTTTGCTTGTTCCATCACTACCTCCCTACCCTAAGCCAGGTCCATTCCTGAGGCAGACCATATGGGACAATTGGAGATCTAGCCACCTCATTCACATTGCAGTGAAGATGCTTATGTCCAGATTCTTCCCTCTACATTTCTGCACTTCATCTAAGTGCAAAATTACATGCTGTTGTATCTGTCCTCTATAGACAATGGAGAAAGACAAATTGCTTGCGTGTGCAAACCAGCCCACAAAAAAACAGAGTTACAATCCTTCTAGATTTGCCGATCTCTCTCCCTTGACTGCAGAGGGAATCTAGAAAAACTAAGCTCTGATCTGTGACAATTTACTTAAGCATCTAAATTTAGATCGATCTAATCTCTGCAATCTCTGGAAGAAAGCTTTGATGAAAAGTGGAAATGAACTTTTATGAGAATTTTGTTGAGATCTTGTTCCTTTTATCCAGATCAGTTCTAATTAAAACCAATAACTTCATCTTGAGTCAGAAGCTTTGAGCTGTCAGCAACAGGATGTCACAGGACTTCCTTAAGAACCCACTTGAATAATTCAAGCAGCCTTGCTAAGCTCAATTTTCAGATCTCAAGGGTCTGCCTCATGGAGGAACATTTCCATGGGTCACTCAGAAGATAAAAAGAACACACAAAGAGTTGCAAGGTGGGAATCTGAAATACATAGGCATATTTGCCTTCTCGGCAGGAAAAGCACAAATGAGGGGACATATGCCACAGCAGCTTTCTAGACAGAACCAGGCAAGGTGTCTAACAAGCACCCTCCACTGAGGAATGTAACTTCTCCTTAGACCCAGCATCTTATTTTATGCATACGTTGGAGTTGAGGGATTTCTAAAAAGATTCTTAAAATACCCCCCCCTAGAAAGAGCACTGAAGTATAGCACCCAGTAGTGCGCTTTGGGACCATCCAAGAAACACATCGGGAAACCATTTGCACATCTGCTGTGCACTAGGATAGTTCAGCTGAGTGAACCAGGTAAAGTTACGCCTGAAAGAATCACTGTAGAACTGGCCATTTACCCATACTCTATCAATATCCTCTAGCTGCAAAACTGAAAATGAGACACACTTGGACAGCTAGCAAGATTGTCAGAGTTGTACCATCGATTCTGGAGCAACATGAGCCCCACATCATTGCCTCTGCAGTTAACAAAAGTACCTCCTCCTAGCAGTTCTTCACAGAGCATTAACTGCCTAAGTAATGCAGTGAATCAGCAATGGCTTTCACTAGCCAGAAAACACAAAGGTCCAAACTCACAGTGCCCCCCAAATGGTCCAGATAAGCCCAGAAACCTCGGTGACAGCTCCTGACCAAAACCAAAGGAGTGATGACACTGGATGTGACTTCTGAGATAGTTATACGTTAATACTCCCTGCCGTTCTGAATGTAATAATTGAAAATTACTAATTGCAGAGATGAACTGTCAGATATTTTCAAAGGGTTTTTTCATCACAGAAGGCCATGGTTTCTACAGAAAGACAGCTTTGGACACATGAAAATTTCTTTGCTGAAGGGGACCTCTGATTGAAAAGGCGGGGAAGATTCAAAACAGGGATAGGGTGTTTTAAGAAAGCCAAAGAATGTTTCTCATATATGTGAAATCGCAATGCTCTAAAAGATCATTTTAGAATCATTTCGAGACAGAAAACATATTAAACCCCCCCTATTTTTTATTTCTCACATGAGTGGCTACAGTTTGGGTGGGCATAATAAGGTCATGAAGCATAAACAACAAAGTGAATTAAAAAAATAACAGATCTTCTCTCCATCTAAAAATCCAGCAAATCATAATGAAATCTTTGAAACAAAGAGTACAAAAAGATGAAATTAACTTTAGAACAGTCTCACACTGAATCTAATCACCGTTTCACCTAACTGTTAAGAAGAAAGGGATCATGAAAAGTGCTTTCTACAATTTTTTGTGCTAGCATTTTTTAGCAAAATCTGAAGTCAAATCTCAAAATATTTCTGAGAACAATCTGAAAAAAACAACTGTTAAACCTTGAGAGGATCCCTTTTTATCCTTTATTATTTAAATTAGAAGGCATGTGTATATCCTAGGACTGGGAGAAGACAAATCATATATTTAGTTATGTAAGTGTGTGAAAATTAGAGTGGGTTAGGAGCTTCCTGGAAAAACGTCATTTTTCCTGAAATGTTGACTCATCAAAACTGAAGTTAAGCAACTTTGGTTTGGTCACAAAGAAATGAAACGTTGGCAAGTCTCCAACTCTAAGAAGCTATAGAAAAAAATGCTTGAAGCTCTGATTCCGTATTTTTAAATTGGAAATCATACTTTATTGTTAAAATAACCTTTTATTAGCATTTTTAATTAGCGTATATTATGCAAAGTTCTTAAAATTGAAACTGTGCTATCAGAACTTCCCGGCTATCGATTTTGGCACAAGCTCATTTATGTTCAGGTCTGTCTAGTTCAAGCTAGTGCAGACACATGACTTAAGAAGAGAATTCCAGAAAGCGATCTGTGCCTTCAGAAGACATTGTTTGCAAAAACAAAGCACAATGCACAGATCTGACCACAGATAATGTGAGACTCTGAACAGGATCTAGAGAAAAGAAAGTGGTTTTCAACCTAGAAAAATTGACCTGGACCTGAAGTCCCATTTTCCAGCTCTGTCCCACTTCCAGCCTCAACCCTCTTGCTCATACCTCCAAAACATGTGTCATGAGGAATGAATCTGCACACAAGCTATTACTGCTGAGCAACTGGTATCTAGGAACAGGGCAGGTCTATGGGGGCTGCAGTCTGTGGGGACATGGAGTCTACATGTGCCTTACACCACCCCCAATTATAATAAAACCACTTCAAACTCCCTTAGCAATCATGAGTACTAGCTATGAAAATGAATTTTAATACATCAGGCTAGATGCTAATAAAAGGAGAAGGAAAAAAAAACGTAAACTTGCATGAGGTATGCTTTGAAAAAAGCAAGTGGTTTACTCCACTTTCTACAGTTTCACAACTTTTTAAACAAAGTATGAAGCATATTCCAGATAAAGTGTTTTCCCTTTGGATCAAAATTGTTCATAAGCAGCCTCTTCATCTACAAGTAGATTGCAGATGCAGTAACACTGCTTAGAAGAAAATACCCTGCTTTGCAAGGGCAGTAGAAACTGGCCTTCGCCATGAATTGCCACCATTACTAATGAAAGTGGCTAGCTGGATGGCTAACGAGATCTCTCATCAGGGAATGTTAATGGAGAGGAATCAACCTTATACACAATAAGTGAACAATCAGGTAATGGAGTCAAGGAACCATATAGGCAAGGTGGAAAATAAATGCCAGGGACTTGAGAAATCTAATCAATGCCTGATTAAGCTAATTGAAGCCTGGCCACTGAAAATTAATGATTCGGAAAATTGCTCCCAGAACAGACAAAAAGCAAAGATTGCTGGATCTCACATAAGAGACAGAAGGTTCAAATGTGAAAGCAGTTATCAGGAGATTAATACCTGGTACCCAGGGTATATAAAAGTTTGCTATCTCACCTTTCGCCACATTAAGTATATTGCTTCCCTGCTGCTTCTCCAAGCCCATGCATCCACCAAGTCTCTCAAGTCCATTGGTCTGATTTTTTTTTAACTGTAAGAATAAAGGGAGCACTAAGGCTGAAAAGAACAGTAATGTTCTAATTACTCCAGAATGTCTTCCTTTTCAACTTCAGTGAAAACAAAGGGTCTGTGTTCAAATTGAAAAACATAAAGTAGGATGCTAAAAATAGCTACAGCATGAAATACAAAATACACTTTAGCATGTGCTTAGGTACAATTGTTCTAATCCTAATCACGAGAGTTTTCAATTAAAGACTCTTTTAAGAACCGTTATTGAACTGGAAGGCTTTTTTTTTTTTTTTTTTTTTCCTATCGTCTATGGATTCCTGGATCTCCATGGACTACTTACTCCTGGGATCTGCAAGTGGTCATTTTTGAGAAAAGCAAGTCTAATATGAAAACACTTGCACTTATTACACAGAAGCCTGCACCTCTACAAGAAATTTCTCAAGGTACTACAAATCAAAAAAGGTTGAAAACCATTAGGCAGGCAGACCTTTGGCACAGAGAAGTGCCTGAGCCCGTGGGTGGGCAGACAGGCAGCCTGAGTTCAGCTCCAAGCACTAGTAATTCAGGCACTTCACTGAGCAAGGAGTAACGATACTCAGGTTTTTAAAACCATTAAGATGTAAAAATAGTTAAAATTGTACCTTTCAATTTGTAGTGCTTTTCTTAGGCCAAGAGTTCCCAAACCAAATTCTTGTGGTTTCCATGGAGTTCTGCTAAGCCATGAAAAGTAGATTGTGGACAGTCCACAGGAGCATATCAAACAGTACTATAATTCATCCATTAAAAAGTCTGATGAGAAGAAAGTGCATGCTTTTACTAGTAGTCATTTCATTCTTAAATTCATTCTGAATTCTTCCATCTGCACCTCATTACTCATTTGAGATGTTCTCTTCATTGCACTCACATTTTTAAAAGCCAGCCACGACAAAATTGGAAGGTGTGACAGTAGTCTTTTGGCATAAAATGTTTTAAGGATCACCACTTTAAAGTAATACTGGTTTTAACTCTCTATTGTGGCAACTTTGCTGCCAGCTTTATTAGTTTGTCCACAATTCTTCAACCTTAATTAAATTATTTTGGAGCATACTTATAATTTAATACCTCATTGGTCTTCCATTTACCAAACTATTATTAAAGAGACCAACTTCCACCCATATGTGGGAACCTCAGATACTCCAAAGGTTATTTTTTCCTCTGAGGAAAATGATTTTTTTTTTTTTTCTGCTTTGTACTCTTTTATCCATACAGGATGTTACTTTCTCAGAGTATTACTTTGCTCAGGACATCAAAGATACTACAGTGTTATTATGCCTAACTCAGACATGTTCTGATGCCTGATGACATACTGGCATACAATTAATATGCAGCTAAAGAGATTCCCAAAGCTGGCTGAATATGACACCGCTAAACAAGTCAGCAGTGAAACAGAGGAAATGGGTGGGGTTTAGGCATCAGTTCAGCTGAGACAGGCGTTCTGCCAGGGACTGTAAATCCTATCAGAACAAAGAGAATGAAAAATTCACTCCTTGGGATCTCAGAAATCTACAGATACAGACAGCTTTTCTGAATACAGAGAATGTAGGATCAAATCTGTCTTCTGCACGGATTCAGAAGAAAGACATGAATCTCAGACTTCCACCTCCTGTCACCACTTTTTGAGGGAAATCTACGTGCTTTTGTTTCCTTAGCTGTCACTTTAAGAAGTATCAGGGATTATGTACACAAATATAATTTTTCAACTGGTTTTCATTCATTTACTGTATCATGTATACATTTAAAGAATTAGTAAGCTGCAATATTCTTTTACAAAATGTGTGCAATTTTTTTCCCCTACCATATCATCAAACTCTGTGTTTCTGGGGGTTTTTATAACTGCATTTTTAATCATCCTATCAGTTAAGTCACCAAGAGCTTAAGTTAGCCTTACTGGTCTGTAATTCTCCAGGTTATTATTGGGACTTTTTCTGAATATAAGTACAATATTTGCTATCTTCCAATATAATTGCTGACTTAAATAAGAGGATGTGTACTTTAATTAGCAAACATATTACTCTTAAATTCATAAACATGCTTGTTTATGCTCTTAAATTCATAAACATGCTTGTTTATGCTCTGTCCAGCTTGTTGTTCTCCTTAGTTCATTACTTGGCTACCTTTGGACTCTTCAGGAATTTAGACAGTCACCTTCCCATCTGGGTAGAAAGAACTTCGAAGTCTCCGTTTCATTAAAGATGAAATTCCTTGACCTGCCACTGGTCAAAACGCTATCTCTTGAAAGGATATCTTTCCTTCAGGATCTGCCTTACTTAATCTATCAGCTACCACTGCTCTCTTGTTTTGGTCAATGTTTGTCATGGAAATAGAAACCATACATAGGAATCGTGTGGGTAATCCTTCTCACTTGCAACTCTGCCATGTCCCTAACATTTTTTGAAGACAGACTGCTGCAGTGACTCTATGCTGAAAACAGAAGAGAGAACTCAATCAGCCTTCCCTCCACAGAGGACAAAGTACTATACTCTGCAGAACCAAAGCTCAAAGGTTATTGTAGTAGCCTAGGAAAGGCTTTCCCCTCTGTTTACATCTGTCTGTTTGCATTCTTCATTTCCCCTAAGTTACTGCCTTCTTAATTACCAGTGCATCAAATTTCTCTTATTTATCTCTCTGACCTTTACCGTTGATTTAGGAGGACACCAGGTCAAAAGCCAACTAAACGTACTGTTCCAAAATAACTAAGAAAAGCACTGTATGCTGAGCTGCTGTCAAGTCCTCCTTCTTCCAGACTGTGCAATCCTCTTTTCCGTTCTGCCAAGTGTTATTGCACAATAAACTCTTTCCTGAAAATACTGGTCACTTCAAGTAGATCAAATAGATCTACATCACTTTGTAACATTCCTGTGGAAAACTATCAGCTTTACTTCCTAAGTATAGTAGCCTTTCCCAGCTGGTGTCAGACTACTGAATTTAATCAGGAAAGACCCTCTTCCAAATCAAGTTCCACATCAACCATCTCTTTATAAAGATAAGTATTATTCCCTAATACCATCAAAAGCTTTATTACAAAATGACCAAAGGAATCTCACCTTATTAGTACTATATTAAACATTTGTTTTCATAAAATCTTCAGTCTTAAATATTCCTGGACTATTCTCAGCATCAAGAATCAAGTTCTTAAGTATTCACAA
This sequence comes from Athene noctua, assembly GCF_965140245.1. Classification (NCBI taxonomy): domain Eukaryota; kingdom Metazoa; phylum Chordata; class Aves; order Strigiformes; family Strigidae; genus Athene; species Athene noctua. The sequence continues at coordinate 67,303,389 of NC_134037.1, read as the reverse complement.
AGTATAACAGGGCAGAAGACATGATCGAATTAAAATTTCCTCTTGAATTCAAATGAGTGCTTACAATTTTTTTCTTTTTTTTTTCCACAATTCAGTCAACTCTAGTCAGATTTAACATTGATTTAGCAATCTACAGAAGTGTGTATATTGTGCAGGTACTTACTGGGTGCAGCACAATAAGATGTTTACACAGAATTTTAAAATAAAATTTTAAAAACTGGAAAAGCACATATCATATGAAAAAAAGCTGAGCTAATTATTTCTGTTCACTGCAGTCAAAGATCAAACGCTATGAGAATTAGGCAGTGAATGCACAAATAAATGCTATATCATATAATAAAAGGAAGCTTTTGCTGGATTACAGTGAATTTCATATAGTCTTTGTCCACAACTATATTGAGTGGATGTGAGTAAGTTGGAGCTGAAGACCAAGAGTTCCAAAAAAAACCCCACTGAAAAACATAAATTTATTATATACCTGCACTTTTATTCCATGCAACAATCACAGAATGCCACTCATGAAATGCCATCTCTGAGCTGACTGATAAGATCATTTCCTTATCACTTTTTTAGCTCTTGTCGTTCCCGCCATACCAGACACAAAAAATAATCCAAGAGAGGGTGGGGATAAGTAGCACCTAACAGATCTACTAAAAAAAGGCAAGTGTGTGTATATGTATGTTAGAAGAATACACATTTGACTACATTATTTGCCTATTTTTGCCAGACATGCAAAAACCAATATTCATGTTTATCTGTAAACAAGTGAATACTTAAAATGAGATGGCTTTGCATATGTAAGCAGCCTTACCAGAGTCCAGTGAGTTCAGCTTTAAGAGAGGGTCATATTTTCATGTGCTGGTACACAATGGAGACCTGATGCTTCCAATAATGCTTTCAGGGATCTACTGGAACCTACATAGGAACTGAAATATAAATATTCAATAACTACTAAGAATGTGTTCCACCTGAATCAGTAAAAGATAAGTTTCCAGTCTGAATTCATCTTCTGCCAACAAAGAAGAAACTCTCTGGTTCTCTTAACAATTTCATGGTGTATCCCAATGTTACCACAAGCCTTGAGAGATAAGGGTTTTCCTCTGTTAAGAAAATCAAGTTATTAAATTGGTCAAAGATGACTCTACCAGAAATGTATTCAAATCTTCTTTATTAATTACCATAGGAATTTAGTTTGAGAGTCACATATAAAATTTTGCTCAGTTTTCACAGATAAAATATATTATGTACAAAAATTCCTAGGATTTTAATTTAGTAAAACCCCAGTAGTACTTAACTGAGCAAGTTATTCTCTGTACAGAGAAGAGCTCTGCAGGACTGATTCATTCTTTTACAGTGCATTAGTTTAATCACCTAGGAGATTTCTAACAGACGATGAAATCTAAACAGGAGCAGGAACTTCAGTTATCTTTGGATGAACGTATTTACTTTCACATTCTATCCTAGCACCAAGCAAAATAAAACAGTCTAAATACACTTCAGTTTCATCCACACAATTTATTTGATTTTTGTTGGATTTAAAAAGGCAGAACTAGATATTGTTTATTAATGCTGCAGGTGAGTTCAGGTTCTCCTATTAATAACTCTCTTGAAATAGAAGCTTATATGAGTTTTTCTTTTCCTATTCTTTGACATACAGTAATTGCAATAACATGGTAAAATTTGTTTAGAATAGACAAGTGAGTCAAAGTAACAATTACAACAAATTATAGTGCAACCTTCTGTTATACCCTATACCTTTTTTGTTTTTATAATTTGTTGTATAATACAGTCTCCCAATTATCAAGGAATAATCCAGGGAGACTCTCAAGATATAGTGACAGATTGTTAACAGCTCAAACAAAAGTGAACTCTAATGAGCAGACAAAATCAACAAACAAAAGGACAAAATCCTATTTTCCCTATTCAAAAAATATTCTTTGCTGGTAAGAAGATACTAGATCAGTCCCAAACTGTATAAAAATAAAAACAGAGCTGATAATAAAATAGACATGATAATTCCAGTTAATAAAGAAATGCATAAAAAGATAATGAATGTTCAATGCTACCTTGTCTATTCCCACTTCCTCAATGTCTCTAGCAGACACAAATCTATTTTGCTCTACAAAATCCCATCTTTTAATAAAACATGCCAATGTTTTTATAAAAAATGACCCTTCTAAGTTACTGGTTTTCATTGCCTTATTTTCTTCGTCCTTTGTGTTTCTGCTTTGTAATTGTAGAATTGTTCATAACCAAAGATCTCAATGGTTACAATTATATACCATGCACTATATAATTTTAAGGCTTGTGTGTAGAACTATGTAACTGGGTGCTAACATGCAGAAGTATACGAAGGGGAGCTAACATGCAAATAAATTCAACTTATTAAAAAGTTTTGTGGTATAAAGCTCAGAAAGTTCTTGACCCATAGTGGATGTAGTAGCAATTCTGTATCTTGTACACCTTCCTTCCCATGCCACGTGATGCTGATGGTGTCAGAAGAGACCCAGTCAAGGGTCTCCCCACCTACACATCAGATGGCTGTGCCATGAAGGGATCATGATTTTCACTGGAATGAGGGTCTTCCCTGCACACATGCTGGGAGGGGTAGGAAAATGCTTTCCTATCTGGCTGCGTGAAGTGACTTGCAAAGGAGATCTGAATCCAGAGAAAGTAGGAATTAGGCTAACATGTGGATGACAGACATACATTTTGCTGCCTTAATTCCCAGGATCAGTATATTCTGATTTCTCGTTCTCTACAACTTTGTTAATTTGAATCCAATATTGCTTTTCATTGTTGACAAGGAAAGCTTTGCCATCAACTCGTTATGCAAATCAACCTGTAACTATCAGTTATAAGGTTAGCTCAGTTCCTTCCCCTTGCAAAATCAAATGCTTTATGCATGCAAAATACAAGCAGATCTGACCTACTCTATCCTGTTGATCTCTGTACATTTAAACAACAGCCATGCATGGAAAAGTCTGAATTAAGGACACAACAGTAGCAACTAATATGGTAAAGAATCAATGCAATATTTATTAAGGTGGTCTGTGAAAAAAACAGTAAAGTCATGACCTTGTTTCAGTATATACAGTTCTCAGAAATGTCTTCCAAGGTGACTGAAAAATAAAATATTTCATACTGAGTACGTTCAGAGTGGAACCTGCACACTGCACTAAAAGAACACCCTGTAAAAAGGGAAGGAAGAGCATATACTGCTACACATAATGTAACAGACACACTTCTAGTAAATAAATCTCCATTTGGAGCTCCAGGTTTAGGAACTGGATACTAAACTTTGGAAGAACAAATTACATTTACTTTTCAATATTTTCATAGACAACTTTCACACTGATATAAGAATTATGTAAACAGCTGCTAAAATAAATCACTGGTATTTAGATTGCAAGCTGTCTGGAGTAGACACTGTCTTTAACTTTATGGCTGCAGAGCACCCTGTGCCATGCACCCTGTCACATGGCCCATCTTGTTATCTGTTTCACCGCAGCCCTCAGTGGAAATGGGGATCTCAGTGCATAGGTCCTTAAAATGCTTACATACATTTTAAGAAATTAGACCTGTCAGAAGACTTTGCACACTAATTAAGCGTAGCAAAGTGCGAGAGAAATTAACTCATTGTACAGTCAGAGAACTTATGCTCCAGAGGCTAGTTAAATAATTAAGTCAAGGGTTCCTTGGTCCATGTCACAAAACCATTTTATCCCACCAGAAATCCAGATTAGCTTTTGTATTGTGATTCTCAGTACAAATTGTGATGGGGAACAAAAGATACACTGCTTCAGTGCATCTGTGTACAATTTCTCTTTTAGTTGAAAAAAGTAATATTTATAAAGATTACCACCAGGAAATGAATGCTGGTGCTGACCAGAGTTAGGTTCACAAGATACCTGTGTACCTCTTTAGCTTTCTGAGCATTTAAGGCACCATTTGAACATTCAGTGCTTAAAACATCCCCTTCTTCCACTGCTGAAGTCAACAAGGAGCTGTTGAGTAGATGCACAACCATCTAAATTGTGACCAACCATTAGTTGGTCCCAAAATATTTCACAGAGGTGCTGTACTTCCATCTCCCTCTCAGGAACCCACATCAGTAAACAGCAGCACATAAAGAACAATTCTGGATGCTCCTCTACTTTTAACAGCTATGGAAGTCCTCCCTGCTTCAGAGATATAATTCAACTGTTACATGACCATCATTATTTCCAAACAAGGAGATCACATCTCCACCCTTCTTGCTGGGGTTTTTCCATTTTGTAACAAATATGTAAATATTTCTGAGTAGACACTGGAATACCACATCTTCCATCCCTCCAGGTGAAGAAAATCCATTATTGGGCTCCCAGTGTTTGGGGTCTCACTTCAAGCATGCCACTGAGGATGAACAAAACAGGACAGTCAAAGAGATATATATTTTAACAGGCCCATTTACATCTAAGTGCCATGTCTGGAGAACTGGGCATCTGACAGACTCTAAGGGATGACTTAAAGGCCTGAAATGAGGCTCAAGGCAGAGAGCTGCCTACAGAGAACGGATAGGAAATATCAAGCATGAGGACTTTCCACACTGAGTATGACCCATAGTCTTTCTATACCATCCAGCATCTCAGAAGGCGTGCCTGTATTGTGTAATGAACCCAAACTAGTAGTACCTCCACAGAGACCTGTATTGCACTACATGGATATATCAGCTCAGGTCCCAAGACAGTGCAATCAAATTAGTATAGAACATGGATCTTGTTAATAAGTCCTGCCCTTCAGCAGGCAAATATAATATCATATTAGCATTGTAACACTTTGGGTATAAGACTTAATAGGGTTATACTATCTGGGCATCTCTGCATCACATCCCCTTCTGTAATGTTCACGTCCTAACTTTCATCTGGCTTTTTTTTTTTCTTTTGTTTATTTTAATATCTCTGGCACTCCAGCAAGCATTGTCATCCCAGTGTCCATAGAACACTTTAAGAGCAAATACACTTTATTTTAAAATCTTGGGGCCCGACATTATGAAGTTATCTCAATCCAAATACACTTTGCTGAGTGCAAATTCAAAGCTTGGAGCAAGGCCCATCGGGTAATGAACCTCAGGGGCTATTAATCCACGACCTACAATTTGTAAATGTGCAGGATACTGACTCAGTAGAAAAAATAATTTTAAACATCTGTGGTATTCTTTCAATTCCAGATTAATTACACTGCTTAGATTGTAATGTTAGCCAGAAATTTCAAGTCTCTCCACTGCTATGTTGGGAATGCTGTATTTTCCTTTGTGTTTATCACTGCTCTGCTACAGTAGGAGGCTTCCTGCCCAACACAAGCTTATGTTCAGTTCTGTGTCCTACATTTATTCTACAGCTCACCTTGCCTGCCTTTTCTTTTTCTCTTTGTCTGAAGTTCTTCTGAAACTCTTTGTTGCACAGCATTAATTATTATTATTACTTTTAAGACAAAGGCTGTGTACATACCCCCACATCACTCCATCAAAATGGTGATATAAATGAAAATCTAAACAGGCTGTTTAATCCTTTTGAGAAGCTAATAATTATTTTCAATCAGCAAAGACTATTCTGCCATTTCAAAGAATGATTAATGAGAGCAAATGTGTTTGTAATTTATTAGCAGCAGCTTAGGGGGGGGGTGGGGGTGGTGTGTAACGGGGGACGACAACTTAGGAATGGCAGCCATAGCATCAACATCTGACGATATGAAGGCACTTCTGCTCCGTATTATAAAGTCAAACATGAGGCTGCCTCTTTGTTGATTTATACTCTGCACAGTGATACCAAGTGCCTGGGTTTTATTCATGAATGGCTTTCCAGTTATTTTTTGTAGAAGTGTCATGGAAAAAAGAAATGCACAAGTATATACCTCTTCCACAACACTCACTCAGACATCAGTATTCGTCAATACATGCTTCTCTAAGAACAGAAGTATATCACAATAAAACAGGAGGGAAAAGGCAAACAAGCAGAAGGAAAGCAGAGGACTGACTGGACTGAGATAGGAGGAGTAGTAAACCCCTCTATCATAACACCTGGTGAAATAACTTTATGGCCCTCACACAACATAGTGTCTGAGATCTCTGCACACTTGAATATGTAATTTCATCTCCACCACACCCTTGCAAGAAGAGAATATGCTCATGTCACAAACAGGAAACTGAGGTACGGCAGGGCTGTTCCTTAAATCGCATTATGTTCTTATCTGTTCACTTAGCTGCCTAAATACTTCTAAAATCTGGCAACGCTTCTAAAAGTTTACTCCTATGGTTAGACTCCCTCCAAAGAGGACTCTGACAATTAAATGGGACTTTATGTGCCTAGACAACCCACCTGACAGCAGCCAGACTCAGCTGTCATTTCGTCTTGAAAGTGCCTTGCTTTTCCAGCACAGAGCTTTCCCCCAGTCTAAGCTGCACTGAAACCTAGAAACTAGAAAGGCAGCTCCTATGTCTACGTCACATAAGCATTGCATTTCCCAAACAAATTAATACATGCAAGATTTCCAAAGGTACAAAAGTCCAGCCCAAATTACTGCACACACATTCTACTTTTTATAGGAGCAGTGGAGTGTCTACAATATGGGCAAATACAGAAAAGCCTCAAAATCCCAAACAATAACATTTTTGCATGCAAAAAGACATCTGTGGGAATATTGAACTTGATACTCAATCATCCCTGCATGGATGGTGTATCCCTCCCAAACAACTGACAGGACCAAACAGGAAATGGCTGAAGCCCCCATCCCTCTCCTCCATCCCAAGAGGATGTTTCTTTGATAGCTGGGATCAGTAGCAGCACCATCTGCCCCTTTTATTCAAGTTGTGTCAATGTTCAGAAAGAAAACTGAAAGACCCAGAAGGAAAAATTAAGCACAGCATGACAGCATCTCTTTTCTCCCTTCTTGTAGGCCCATAATCTTGTTTGCTTACTCTGCTTTTTTTATTGTGTTTTGGATGAAGGGGAAACCAAAAGTGACCCATTTTTTAAATAAGCAGTTATTACCATCAATTTAGCACTTGTAGAATCCCATCTGGAACACTGTGTGTAGTTTGGAGTTCCTCAGGACAAAACAGACATTTCCAAAATGAAAAGTCCAATCAAGTTGGTGGATCACATGACATTCAGGTTGGTGGAGCACATGACATATGACAAGAAGTTGAGGAAACTGCATTTGTTCAACCTCTGAGAAAAGGCTATATAAGAGTCTAGTTTCTATTTTCAACTTCCGAAAGAGGGTAGAAGAGCCAGAGAGAAGACAATGACAGCTTCTTCTCAGCAGTGCACAGCAGAAGGACAAGAGGCAATCCTCAAAACTTACAGCATGGGAGATTCCAATTCCTATGAAGGGAAAAAAATTATAAGAAAGGTTGTCAAGCAAAGGAACAGGCTGGCCAGATGACCTCCAAAGATCCCTTCTAACCTAGACCATTCTATAGCCTGTTTTATGATTCTGCTAAGACCTTCTTGTAATGTGATAATTAGGAAGATGCAAGTTTGAACTGATGCAAGAGTAAGAAGGATATGACACACAGGTTGACCTCCAGTGCCCAACTCTACATCTGCATTTTGAGGAAGCAATGCCTTAGCTGGCAAACTGTGTTTTCCAACTTAAGCAACAGTTCCTGCACAAAGGAGAAATGAATGAAATATCTTAAAAGTTTTCTGAGCAATCAGAAAAAAAATAAGATAAATCATTCCAAATAAATGCACCTTGCAAACCTAACAGTTTATTTTCAAGGCAGACATAACCCATGTAGGCACTGAATTTAGCAGCATTACAGGGTTAATATTTTCCTAAGGATGAACTAGTCTTGCAGCATTTTGCCTGTATGTTAGACACAGACACACTTCCTTCATCAACCGTCAACTGGCATGCATGGCTTCTTGTTCCACCTCATTCTTACTTAACCAGTCTATTTACAGTGAACAACACAAGCAAGAACCTTTGGGGGGATTTTTGTATGGCACATTATGAATCACATTTTTTGGCCCTTTTTTTATATCACAGGGTACTGGCCACAGCTGGAAGCAGAACACAGTCCTCCTCAGATCAATGGTCTGCTCTGATATGACAAATTCTGTGTTTTCATTCTGTTCCCTTTGATGTCTCTCTCTCTTCTCAAGCCTCATCTTGTTTTTATTCTGTACATTGTATTTGGCTGAATTAGACTACAAAGTCGTGCAGAAGACATTGGTTTGAACAAGACTTCAAAAAATGGCTTAGTACATCTGGATACCTCAAGTTGAGTGACATTTTAATATAACTGGATTTTTACAAAATGATGGACACCTGCTCTTTGAAAATCAAGCTCCTCTTAAGTTGTATGAAGATAAGCACTGCAGAAGTGATGCACCTGAAACTAATAGACACTTCTGAAAAATCCTGTGCCTTTACCATGACTGATAGAGAACTGTGTGCATTTACAGCATCCTTTTAAGAAAGAGCCACATGTCTGGCTCAAGGGTAACAGCATTGCTGGTTTCATAGGCAACTACCTCTCATAGTGAACCACGACATTAATCTATTCTGAATAAATGAGAAGAGTGCTAAATTTTTAATGAACAGTGTTTCCACCTGTCTCAGGATAATGAAAGAATATAAAGCTGTTCTTAGAACTTTACAGAAAGCAAGAGTAATTAGACACTATCGGCACCTATAACCTTGGGCTGATCACACCACCACATTTTGTGCAGAATGGGGAATTTTTTTTTAATGGATCAATTCTTTCTAAAGTAAAATTATTCCTTGCTGTTACATTGCTGAGGGGAGCAGCACAAGGGAAAATAAAGCTCTGTTCCACAGATCATTCTGTACTCCCACTGTTCCATAAGAATACTATAGTCCTATGGGCAAGGGACAAGATCTACAAAACCAGTACATGGGCTCACACTCACGTCCCACCTAAGAGGAAAGCCTCTGCCACAAAAGAAAGTGCCCAGTTCTTGAATGTTCAAGTAATGACCGTTTGAATGTCTCCATCTTATAACATGAATATGTGGAGAGTTTTCCTGACCTCATTGCTGATATGTTGGCAGGAGAATGATAAACCATATTGAGGCGGGAGTCTCATGCCCACCTTGGCAAAAGCAGACCACCCTTTAACAAGTCTCTTGTTCTGCCTTATAGTTCAATGCAGCTTGTGTGCATTATGGATGAAACAGTATCTCTTTGCTAATAGACAAAGTATAGCATTTAGTCCATGACAGGACACTAGCATGCTTCTCTCATCAAGTCAAAATGGTGTCAGATTCCTTTTGTCTGTATTAGAACTGCAACCTCCTCCCCCAAGAATGTATGTGTGAACAATGATCATGTAACTCACACCAGACTGTGACACTAGGCTAGTGCAAATTATGTTTATGAGGCAGAATGAGTGTTCATCGTCCTGCTGCCTAATGAAATCAAATACATGAACAAATCCAACACTAATGAAGAATACTATTTATCAAATTACGGATTATAAAAATACAGTGTTTTCAATTGACTGAGTTGTGAGAAAAGAACTACCTTACAGGTCTGCAGGTGTCCTGGGGCTCCTTAACTGATCCTGCACAACTGCTGTGGATGCTGAATTTTGAGGACCTGCTGGCACCACCAGCATTGTTCATGACAATGTGGCTCTCTGGCTGCTGGCCAGGACAGACAGAACTCCTCAGGTGTGAAGTAAAAGCAAAGATCTTATTCTACACATTCAAAATGCTTAACTGCAACGACAGTGCAGTATTTTAATGGTAAGGGAATAAAGATATGAGGGCACATACTGAATTTTTTTCTATGTATCACTCAAGAGCAGGTTTATCCTGGTTTTTAAGAATGCAAGAAGGAAAACAAACCAGCTTACTGAAGAGATGAAAATTATGCTATCAAAAAAGAAAAATTCACTATAAAAAGTGGAAGGGTAGCGAAACAGAGGTGTGAGGATGGGATGGAGACTGGTCTCCGTGAGTTATGTAAGGCATGCATAAGAATCACTGAGACTGAATGTGTAAAGGACATGGCAGTGCAAAATAATATATTGCAGGAATACTGAAAACTGAACTAGCAGAGACCTTGACAGAGGATATAAGAATGTCTGCAGATCTGACACAGGTTTTGACGAAGGCCAGCATTAAAATAAGTAGATAATGAATATGTCCTAAAATATGTTTTAAGCATATCAAAGAATAAGCAATAAAGATGATGGTATAGGATCTGCCACCATCACACTCAAACAATAATGATATAAGTGAATCTAAATGAATAAGAGCTTGGAATACTGTTGGTCCTAAATGGTTGACACCTGACAATATTCAGTAATCAAGAAAACAAGGTAGCACAAATAAGAAACACACGCTATCATAAGGTGTGCATCAGAGTATTAAAGAATGACTCCTATTTTTGCCTTACCCATAAAAAAGAGAATGAAACTGTGAAAATGAGAAACATCAAGGAGACACAGGGGAGATAAATCTTTGGCTGTTGTCAATAGACATTGAAGTCTTTTTTTTCTTTTTTTTTTTTTTTTTTCATTACTATAGTCGTACAGTGGTTACACACTGATAAAAATCCCTCATGTTTCAGCTGTCAGATTTTAAATATGGAAATCCAAGATAGTCCTAGAGAGAAAAGCTATGCACATGTTTGATTTGATTCAGAATGAAGTACTCTGCACATCAATCAACTGTTCTAATAAATGAGGAATCAGACAAACTATATGCAAGTAATTTCTATATTCAGCAAATCTGCTTTTCTGGATACCTATTATGATGGCTGCTCTGGGAAAACTGAATTCAACATCTATTTCATAGGATACTTGAGTTCAACCACATAATTCAGCACAACTTGTATTATGCAGGACAAATGTGGCAACACTACCTAATGTAGACATACTACCTTGGTGAAAAAGCAAGTATTATCAGTACAGTTTACTCTGAGGGTTAACTGTCTAGCTTGTTGCAGAACTACAAGTCCACACTGCAGATTAAATGCGACTGCAAATACATCAGTTCAAAACTCATTGCAAACAGAGCCTCAGTCAGTCCAAGGCTAAAGTGATAGGCAGGTTTATAAATAAAACAAAGACACATTGTTTTACAAAAATATATGATGCCAACTTGAAGGGGGGTATGGAATCAAACTGCTACACACAAAGAGACTAGCAGTGTACATTGCTGTCTTCCTAAAGCTTTTGTCAAACTATATTTTTCTTAAGCTTTAGACAAGACACATTACCTTTAACACACACTAAATAGACTGTCTTAAAGCCTCATGGGGAGCCTAGGCTTTACCAGGTTAGCATGGGTTAAAGTTGGTTGCACGTGCCAACATCGCACCTTTAAGTCTTTGTCTAGACAGAGCATTAGAATAGATAACTTGTTTGTAGGATGTAAGTATACCGGATTAGATAACAAACTGTTCCAATAGGCGTAAACAAAAAGTCAATGTGCTGACAATGGATTGAGGAAGACAGAAGTAACAAGTTGGGCTCCTTGGGGATGCCTGTCTACTTCTCTGATGTTTATTAATGACCTTGAAAGGTGCTGTCTGAATGTGGCCAAAAATATGTGGTAACTGGAAATATCACAGATGCCTCATATACTTAGAGAATGGCCATACTACAAAATAGCATTCAAGCGCCTGCATTAACAAAGGTAATGCCATCACGCAATGCATTAGAAGGACTTGTGGGAGAGCACACCCCCCTTAGCCTGTATTAATCTGAGCTGCTTTGCACATTCTTCTCCAGTGCTCAGTGGGAATGCACAGCCAATTTATCTAAGCATCTGTGGGAAAAGGTAAGGGGAACGTACAATACGCTGGAAGAACAGAGGCACTTGACTGTAGCTGACCTGCAGGGAAGTTGCATATATAGATTTGATCTGCAGCCTTTCTCACCAGACACCTGTCGATGTACCAAAGGGGATGGATTCCTAAATTAGGTTAACTAACCTCACTTTGGCAATCCAAGCTTCCAGTCAAGGAAGTAAGACTAGGTTTGAACGCTTTCTTTCCTGATAGCTTTAATGGGCAGAGATGTCCAGTGAAAAGCTGTTCTATAGCAATACCCATATTCTGGCAATATCAAATCAGCCAGTGTCCAATTTGCATACAAAAAGACACTTTATCCATACAAAAATACATAGATGTTTTTAATTGTGAACTCCATCAGCTTGCTACTCAAATTTCTAAAGGTGAAACATCTCGATTAAGGCAACATCTAAACTCTGACAGTCATGTCTCAGGCACAGAATTAAACTAACCAACAAGTCTGGCATCAGGAAGATAGTTTTCCTGCACAAGGGTCCTGTGCTAATAGTGCAGCAAAAGCTAAACTGTGCTTAGTCCATTTCTTTTGGTTTGCAGTTTTCTTTTTACTAAAACTTTTGGGGTTTAGTATTAAATCTCCCGGATTTTTCCGTGTTTCTGTATAACTGACCATTTCGGTCCTGAGTAGTTTAACCCCTCCAAAACACATCATAACAACATATTCCCCAGGCTTTTAAACTGTGGTCTGTCACTCTTGTGTCATATACCAGAGTGGTGTTGCTGGAGCCATGGCAGATAATAGGGTGGATACCTCTTAGTTCAGTGTCCTTATGTCCAGCTGAAACAACACATGAGAAGAGAGATAAATGAATAGTGGAAGTTGATAGTCAGGTTCACATCTTTTGTCCCTGAAAAAAAAAAAAAATTACAGATGAAAGGATAAATTTACAGGTACTTTCTCACCAGGTAAAAATTGCCTGTAGGATTCTTTGTGGTTATAAGGGGGGTAGGAAGCCCCAGAAGACTGTTAAAATACAAAGGGAGTTTCCCCATAATGATCCATGCTTGATATCTAGCTTATTAATTGCAGCGTGTTTTATTTGACTGTACCTCCCTCTGCTTCTAAAAATAGGACCATATCAGCCGGTTCCTCTCTGCAAGTTAATCTATTATACAAGAAAAGGACTTTACAAATGGCTACATTAAAGACATCTAATGAAGTCAAAGCAGCTGTTTTAAAACATATTCAAACAAAATCTAGTCAATGAGATTTGGCCTCTGAATTTCATGTTGTACTATTAGGTATGTAGAAATTGAGCTTTTCAGGGGAATGAGTTCTTTAAATTAAGTGAAAAGTCAGGCTATTTGAGCACCTCATTATACTCTGTATTGAAGATCTTTCTCATCCATATTATCCTATTAAGGATTGCAGTGATACCCACAACTGTATTCACTGGTGTAATAAAAGGACACACACAGCACTCAAACCAGTGCTTTTGATACTTCTGTCCTTATTCAAGCTCAGTTCCTATTTATCTCAACAGAAATTTTGTTACAGGATAGAGAATTAAGCCATGTGTTTTTAACCCAACAATATATTACATCCTGTAAAAATGTAATTTTCTGGGCCTTACAAAATATCAAAGCTTTGGATCATTATTAATTACTTATGCATGCATATTATTCCTCCTTCCTACTGACAGATCTTCTTTGAAGCAGAATGGGTGCACTTCCTTCAGGCTATTCTGCCTTAAAAGGGTCAGCTTGAAAACCACGTTTTTGTTATGCCTATCAAATGTGGTATCCACAACAGTAAAAATAATACTTAAGGCTACTGCAACTGAAAGAAACAACAGAGAAATACGTATCTGTATCTCTGACATGCAATTATGAAAAACCCGTGCCCATCCTAAATAAGCTCGTTTAGGCATGTTTTGCATGTTCAAGCTCATATCTCTCCTTTACTCAACAATCTCATGCATTTCATCAGGGCATTAAAAACTTCCATAATTTTTTTAATAATTCAGAGTATATTAGTTAAGTACACTTCACCAGAAAATGCATATTTCTAACCAGGAGGTTTTAAGGAGGGTCCCTTTAAGTAGCTCAGAATAAAAAAGTCAGGTGGCCCTGGGTAGATTTTACACTTGAGTTTTGGTGATGAAATGTGGGCATATATATTCCGTTCCCAACCATGAAAGGATGCTCATTGCATCTAACTGAAAATGTAATGCTTCGGAAATCATGGCTTTCACGTAAGAGCATAGTCCTGCTTTAAAGTCAGTTTGAAATCTGATATTAGTATCAGTGGGAGTAAGTGCAAACCTTTATTTTTTCGGGAATCAGTTTAATTCATTGTGCTTCAGCTGTCAATTCTGATTCGAAACTATCACAAACTACAACACGAACTTTATTAAACCCAGAAAACCAAATTAACAATGTCTATTTGTGTTGCAGAAACAATCAAGAATTCCTGGAATACATATTCTAAAGTACCACTGTCACAATGCATAGAAAATAAGCAAATGGATATATATGTAATGAACCCTTTTAAAATGATATGACATCAATTAATATGCTTTTGTTTCATTTAGCTCTATGATCCCTTTCCATCACATTTGGCTTTTTCTCATACTTGTCCCATTTCTTTTTCCTCCCACTCCCACCCTATTCTCCCTCTTCACGATGTCCCCTCCCCCACATCCCCTCTGTTCACCCTGACCTGCCTCCTGTGTGCTGAGCATCAACAGTGCCAGCCCGGTACACCAGACAGTACATCCCACCCTTCAGCCATGGCCTCCAGAGCCTTTTATCCACTGCTGATTTGCTTCCATACACTGCAAAGAAGCCTGTGGGTCCAAGTAGCAATTTGGTTGTCTGCATGCTAAATTGGAGAATGTATACAACCTCCCGTGTAACCTCTTGGCGGAGTGAGTTACTCCCTGCCCTAAGGTGCCTTGTTTTCAGCAATTTGGCCAAGTGGATTTCACACAGGACTGGGAGCTCAGAAACTCCTGAATGCCAGTAATAGCTTTAACTAATGATTCTTTCAGTGGATCCCGACAATTCATTAATCCTCTTTGTCTCAGATTATCTGCAAAGATTGGTATAATAATGCTTTGCTCACCTTCTTCACAGGATTTTGCAAGAAATACTCTGACATCCGAATTTTATTCTCCCTCTCTATATGCTTGAGTTTCATTTATTTCAATGGGAATTACACTTTCTCATCTGAGGGCAGAACTCAGCCTTCTACAGTCAAGATTATGTTGCTCTCTGAAGATGTAAACTTCAAGTTTTATTATACTTTTATTAAGAGACATATGCAAAATCAAAAATTGAACAGAAGGCTGTTAGTCCCATTAAGATGAGATATGACAGGAAAAAGCAAACAAGGAAAATGAAGAATGGTGTTCTCTTTAAATTAGAACAAATTTGTGTTCCAGAACAGAAGATGGAGCAAAAAGATACATGTTTTTAAGGGAAAGTATGTTAAGTGCTGAAGACACTGACTAAACTGTTCAAGAACACTTCATGCTTACTTAATGACGGATTACTCAGTAATGTTCCCAGGGTCAGCAAAACCTTGGGTAGCTGTCATGTGAATGCCAGTTCCATGAGTCAAAGTGGCCAAAATTGCAGTAACTTTCGATAGCTGACATTTTTAAAGGCTGTGTCCCTTTATTATATTGTTTATTTATTTAAGCATAGTTAAAATATCTTTATTCCATCCATTAAAGACTAAGTCATAATGAACAGCACTCATGTCCAACCACTTAGACCTTCCTACTTCCACCCTCAAAAAAAGAAAAAAAAAGTCTTCCAAGAAACATGTTTTCAGTCCTCTCATTTCTCCTCCCCAGAGAAGATGTAGTAGAAGAGACAGCACGACCTAAAGGTCAACAGATTAATGCTCTGGCAGTAAATGGAGGAAACAAATTCCATAGTAATAGATTCCTGTTTCACATGTGCCCTGTATCCAATGCCTCAGCTGACTGTTAGCCCAAGCTTCGCAGATACCTGCAATACTGTATTATCACAGATAGAAAGGAGATGTTCTTTTTGTTAACTAGGAAAAACATATTTATGGCTTTGGGATTTAAAGCTAACTCTTTATCTCGCAACCCTAAACGTGTCAAAAGGCAACACAGATCAGAGAGCGGGAGCGCAGCATCCTTGCATAGGGGGCACAAGAGAACATGTACGTTCTGCTCCAGACAGAACTTTAGGTGGCCTCTAAGGTGTGGCACCATGAAGAGCATATTGCCATGAGCTAATGATGAGGTTTTAAAAGTATAAATCTACTGAAAGGAAAGGTTACAAATGCCAAGCCACTATTTTTCAGCTTTTTAGACCATAAAATCAGCATAAGAAGGGAACTGTAATAAAAGCTGCACGTGCTCTCTCAGCTGACTGTAATTTTAAGTGGTTCAGTAAAATGTAACAAGAAAAAAACCTGTTCATACCAAAAATGCTATTCCTAGAATTACATTTGAGTGCCATGACATTACAATCTAAATTATATCCTCACAAGAGTATTAGAAAAATGGGTAATTAAAAATGCCAATTTATACATACATGAAACACATTTTTATTGCTAAAATTAAGTGCTTATTATAGAAACCAATTATTAAACTATACCACCCTTCAGATTTCATGAACTAAATCTACAAATGACTTCGGTGCCTCACTCCACCTTTAGGTTCCTCAGGTTAACCTTTCAGCATTGCTGCAACCCACAGATCTTTTTCAGCCGCTGCTTAAATTTGAGGACAGAGCAGGAGATCAACAGGTAGGCACATGCCAGACTGTGAAATGGCTCACAAGCCTACCTCATGCCTAATCCCTGCTGGAAATCTCACATTCAACATTTAGGGGGGAGGCAAGAGGGAGCAGCAGGGTCAGGGCACACATCTGTCAGGATTAGGGCACATGCATGTGTATTGGGAAATACATTCTGAAGCCTCCTCTCTGCCTGATTCATTGAATAAACTTGAACCCAATCTCCTGTTTCTCTGGGAAGTGGCCAAATGTCAAAGTCATTCGGTGTTTTGAAAAAATCTGTCTCAATCTGTCCCACTATAGTTGCTCTACTTTTTATAAACATTAGTACATTTTTTGGAACACACATATGAATCTGGCTCTCCCATATGACCACTTTAACTAGCAGGTTAGTCTCACAGGTTCCGATTCCCAGTGAAGTAGAACAGCTTCAGTAGCTGTTCAGTAGCTTCAGTAGGAGATACTTGCCCAAAAATATGCTATGGCCTCAGATATTGGAAACCTGTGCTCATTTGTGGCTCCAAATCAGACCAAATACAAATATAGTCCGAATAATGGCCTGCTATTTCGCATCCTCCCTCATAAAATAAAATAATATAAAAGTAAATTAAATTAAGTTAAATTAAATTAAATTTCTCTATCCTAACCTGTGACACACTGGCTTTCAAGGGATTTCATATTGCTTCATGAGAAATGATATACTGGAGTGAACGCCACTAAATATTCTGAGTAGAAAAAGCACATCATCCTAGCAGTATGGAACCAGGGTCCTACCAACCCAACCAAGCACTGAGCCAGGACAGCAACTTCTTGGTCTAAGCACCAAAAGGCAGGGAGAAGAAAAGGATAAAGAAGTATTGGTCAGACCCAGAGCAAGCTAAGCACAGGCAATTGACTCCTGACAAGGCGATACAGAAAAGAGCTTACATAAAAATAATGTAACAGCCAGTTTGGGAGACAGCTCAGGTATGGACAAATATTCCCTGAGCACACCAACCCACCTCCAGAATTATCTTGCTTCCTATCAACCCAAACCCGGGAAACTCCCATGATGGCAACAGGAAGAGGTTATCCTGTGGTACACTGAACCATCCCAGTCTTTAAAAGCTGACCACACAAGTACGTGTCAGCAGCCTTGCACTAGCAATAATTTGGTTGTAAGCAAGAAAATTTAACCCAAGTTTGTCCTAAGCAAAACAAGCCATTTACTGACAAAGGGATAGGTTCTGTGCACTTACCCTTTCCAAAAACAAAGGAATAAATGCACTTCCTCACACCTTTAGCTGACAGAGCTATGCTTGCAAGTGTCCAATAATGCATACAAAGCCTAATGCTGCACATACCAGCAGCCACAGCGATAGACGCTCATTTTAGTGATCTGCACTCCAATGTTCATGGGACCAGGTATTGTTGACAATGTGTATGTGTGTGTACCTGGTAATGAAAAATTAAATCATTCTCAAATGTCTATTCGTTCCCTGCCAAGAGTATTATTATCCACATGGAAACGACAGGCAATTACTCATCTGCTCTGAGGTCCCTAGTGCAGAGCACTATTCTGTGAC
Source organism: Athene noctua (assembly GCF_965140245.1). Taxonomy (NCBI): domain Eukaryota; kingdom Metazoa; phylum Chordata; class Aves; order Strigiformes; family Strigidae; genus Athene; species Athene noctua. Next base: position 67,285,270 of record NC_134037.1, on the reverse strand, counting down.
CACCCTCACATTAAATTTGGGCTTGTCTACACATGGAGTTGTTCCTGATTAATTGTTCTTGATTAATGTCATGTGTGGCCAGAGCATCCACATGTGGCATTAATCAGAAATAGCTTTATGTGTAGACAAGCCCTTATTCACAGTAGGAGCTCCAACAAGATCGGGAGGAACAGCCCATGCCCAGCACCTCTTGAGACATATACTTCTTACGTAACACAGTGTAAGACATTCCTCAGTCAAAGGCTCCAGCCACACGACATCCTCAGAATATATATCTAACCATGCGTAAAGCACACTACCAGGTACTTTTCTTAAAGCCAGTGCTGTGGGACAGATGCTCAATTTGGAGTCAAGTGTGCAAACATTCTTTACTAATTGCTCGCTCTGATAGATATCCCTGCCCTCACAGAACTGGGGGGCTTACAAGTCAGACCTAAACTTGTTCAAGCTTTGGTGATTTTGGTCAAGCAGCAAAGAAAGGGGTTTGAGTTCACTCAGCTGACTCTGAAGCAGACTAGGGTGCGCTTTTCCTGCTACTAGCCCCCAAACTCCTTACTTGATAGCGGGTGAATCTTGAGGACTCCTTCCTTTCTTGTCCTGGTTTTAAGCTCTCATTCTCTCTTCAGTTCTTTTCTACTCACATATTCTGATGCATGGAGATATTCTTCTTTCTCAGCAAGTTTAGGCTTGGGTTTTGGGTTTGTTTTGTTGTTTTTTTTTTTTTCCCAAGCTGGTTCAATTATATATTGTATTCTAGAGAGCCAAACTGTTATTACTCCAAGTGCCACAATTCAAAAGTACTTTCTTGAACAATTATTTACTGTTTTGTTTTTGCTTTTGTTTGATCTGCTGGGCATCTACACTCAGTTCTGGCAGTGAACAGAATTTAAAGAATAATTCTCAGCAAAAGTTATTAAACCAATGTCATCTGAGCACTCCAGTTTTCTTATTTATATACACAATACTAAAGTAGTACTTAAATTTACTACCCAAGATAAAATATACTTATTTTGATAGAGACCCTATCAGGTGAATTTGACAAGTTTTATGTTAAAATGTTTCTATTTTTATAACGATTAAAACCCTGAAAATTTATTTATACATCCATTAATTAAAAAAAAAATAAAAGTAACATGCCTAATAAACTGGTGTGCTATTACCTACATTTTCTTCATTTTTTAAAAATCATGTTTGTTAAGTGTTGAGTGTTTAGGTTTTCTGGGGAGAGTTGGGTGCAGATGGGGGTTTAACTGCCTGTTTATTTCATAGGTAAAATGATATGTCTGTGTGTTAGATGTGGCTTTGGAATTCTCTTTTAACAGTATATCACTTGTTTTAGACCAGGTGTTGACTGGTCAAATTACAGGAACATGAAGTATAATTTGTACTTGTCACGAAGGCAGCCCTTTCTTAAAGGCATTAAGTACTATCTTTTTCACCTGATTCAGTGAAAAGAGATCTAAATGTGTGGTGGGCAGTTACACCCTCTCAATGTGCCTCTACCCGCATCACCCTGCGGATGGTGCTTTGTTATCTGAGCACTGGAATCATGCTGGACCCAGCTGGAAAAGAGGCAAAGAAAGCGATGTGGGAGGAGCAGAGCTCTTAGAAACCATTCCTAGTTTTGTAAATAGGAAAAAGCAATTTTAATTCAGGATGATGTAGTTTCCAAGTGATTAAGCCAGAGAGAAAGATGACTTATTCTTCCAGTGGAATTGGAAGAGGCATGTAGGGAGTCCCTAATGCACACAAGGGTCCAAACTGCCAGACAGAGGGGCCAAAATTTATATTCCTCAAATCTCAGGCTAAGATTATCATTAGCCAGTAATTTGATATTACAGGCACAGATAAATCAATCGAAGCGGTTGGTAACAAGGCCCCTGTATCTGCACTTCAAGCAGTCTGGGGAACTTGGTTCTGACTAGGCTTAGTCCAATCCCCTGAACTAAGTGTGTGTTCCCCCGGCCGATTCAAAGTTGTTCAAGGGACCCATTACAGGCTTGGACAACCACCAGCTGTCAAAGTGGTTTTGGTGTACAAGCAGGGCAAAGCTTCTGGTTTAGTTTCTCTGAAAGGAAAGAAAATTTAGTTAGCACATACCAAAAACACTTTGCAAATTAAACCAGAGCGGAGTAAGTGGAGACAATTAGGGAATTAACTTCAAAACTGTATTGCTGCTCCAGCCTGGAACACTGCGCACAGCCTCAGGCACCTGAAAAAAAAAACCCCTTGATTTCCAAAGCAGCCAAGTGCCAACAGTACCCACTGACTGTTTTATCTTTGGAAACAAAAATGTAACATTAAGCTATATAACAATGGGTAATTAATTAAGAAAACACATACACACACAAAGAAATATTGAAACTTCATCTATTCTTCCTAATGTCTCATATGACAATTACTGAATTAGAAATCCTAAACAGTGTTTAGAGCAGGGAACTGGAGGCCAGATATTCAGGCCAAAAGCTACAAAGGTCTAAGGCACGGAGCAGCTGTGTAGATGGCCAGCTCACACTGAAATCACTCAAGCACAGTGAGGTGCCTAAATAACACACACTGTGCCTCCTGTCTCCTCCACCAAATAAACTAGGGCAAACCATTTCAAAATTTCTGGGGTTAGATTAATGGATCTCTGCTTAGGCAGTTATATAATAATTTTGCACTTCATCACTTCAAATGCAAAAACAGCTGAGAGACTTTCAGGCTGTAGATAAACTAATAATACACTGCACTTCTACTTTGTTATTCAATGGATGCTACATAAAGTGGGATTGATTTTGCAGCTATTGCACTTGAGCAGCTCCTATTTGGGGCAATGGGCGCTTGTGTGGGAAGAACTGCTGTGGAAGCAGTCCCCGTAATGCACTTATTGACAAGATTAATCCTCAGTTTTCCCTCAAAGTGATTACAAGCTGCATCACCATTCCAGTGTTCTTAGGTGGTTTCTGTACATTTGCCCGTATGGTGTTAGCAAGAAGGTTTTAAAACTTATATGGCAAAAGCTTGATTAAAAAAAAAAAATCCCTAAACTGGGCCATATGTAGGACATTTCTCTTGGTGATCTTTCTGTATTATGGAACAGCCTCCCAATTTAAATAGAAGTCAACCCAATTTACAAAATTGGATTGGACAAAACACTAGAGAACATGTTACAGTGTGGGGAGTCATCATGCACACGCAGTGCAGATGCACTGCTGAATGACCTAACTTGCCCATTTGCATCTCTTAATTTCTATGATATAATCTCCATTCCACACTGTGATTATTAAAGAAATTAATATCTTGGTTTCAAGGAAAGCGGGAGAGGAATAGAGGGGTGAAAAGAGGAAATCAAATTTTGCAGAACCATGATTCCAAAATTAATTCAGAAAAGAAAAATCCCATATGTGTAAAAAGAGGGTAAAAGCTTATAGAACTAACATTCAGTGTGCTGTTAAATGAAGAAGTTTACATTGCTGGAATAGTGACAACAAAGTCACTCCTTGTTTCTATTGTATTCAAAGTGCTTTGTTCTCTTCCAACATTCTTTGCCATTTGTTTTCATATTTACTGTTCTATATACCAATTAAGCATTCTTAGCAGGTCTCCCGAGCAGTAGAAATTTAAATTAGATTACAAAAAGAACCTCAAAAGCAGAGTGAGATTTTAACTGGATCATTGAAACCAACTGCAAAATTATTTTATCAAAAGGGAGGAAGGGTAATGCTTTTTAAGAGTGCCTTCAAATTAATCCAAAATGAGTATCACTTATTTTCAGCATGTCAGATTTGGCAGGTCTACTCAGAGGTTAATGTGAAAGTCAATGTAAAAATATTTTAAGCTTTCTATTTGCCAAACTGGAATACTGTGAACTCAAAGTTGGGAAACCAAGGTGGTATCAACAGTACCAGCCACAGAGTATGTATAGTGCCCTAAGGTATATCGAGGGAACAGAATCAGGGTACAAGATGCTGAAAGTACGAGTTGCTGCTTCTCCTTGAGGTACTTAGAATAATGAAAAAGGTATCCGGCTGCACGTTACTTGAGGAGATCTGCAGTCCTGCCATGCAGTTGCTCTGCATTGTATAAGCCACCAAACAGGCAGTCTAACCTTCCCCCCACTCCTCCGAATTCCCATCTTTGCCTCCTGCTCCGTGCTTGCGTCATGTCCTGACGAGAATCACAGTTGGTCTTGCACATTTAAGCCTGTTATTTTTTTGCTATCAAAAGCCAACAGTAAACAAGGCAGCCTTCGAAAACTGCAGCGTCTGCCGTTTGGGGCGCAGCGGCCTTGTCCGTACAAATGTTTTTTCTGGAGTGTCTCGGGGCTGACAAGGCCAGTCTAACCCCATCCGTACCAGCGATGCCTGGCGCACGGCTGCCGATGGAGCTCCCTAGCTGTGCCTATTTCAAACACTGCCATTGAGACTTCATGGCCTGACACTGCAGTGCTAAATTTGCCAGGGACTGTTTCATCTCCATCAGCACTCCCAAAGTTTTCACAGGAGCTGTGCCCCCACCCATTCATTACCGGTGCTTAACAGCCTTTAAAAAAGAAGTAAATCAACAACAACAACCAAAAAATATCAAAACCCTCAGGGAAGGATGCTTGTCCCCTCCTGTGAAAGGTCCCAGTTTCTGAGCAGCTTTGCTCTCCCGTGCTGCGCCACTTCCCACACACTGTAACAAGTCTCTAGCACTTCGTGCCATTATTTTTCGGCACCAGGTGATCTGAACTCCTTTCTTTTTTCCAAGGAATTTTCCGTTCCTTATACCTATGAAGAAGAGCTTGAAAAAGGTGACCCATACAAAGCCAAACCGCAAGCCAGGTGATTTCTGCACACAGTTTGGGCGGTTCACTGGCCCCGGCCAGGGCCTGACCACACGGGACCACAACTCGCCTCCTCCAAGTCGGTAGTTCCCTGCTCACAGGGACTGCAAGAACCCGCAGGCTGAGCGACGTCTGCCCCAAAGCCAGGCGGCGGCCCACCCGGCCCCTGCCCCGCTCCACGCACAGGGCGGGCACTCGCCGGCCGCCGCCGGGCCCTGCCCTTCGTGTCGGCGTCCGCCGCCCCCCGCGGCGCCCCGGCCGCTGCAGCGGGGCCACCTGCCGCGGCGGGAGGTCGCCGGCTGAGGAGGCACCCCGCGGGGCGAGGCGGCGCGGCCCCTCTGTCCTGCCCGCCGGGCCGCCGCTGCCCGGCGAGGGGCACCGCGCCGCTGAGGGGCACCGCGCCGCTGAGGGGCGAGGGGCGGGAGCCGGGCCGCGCCGCCGGCCCCTACGGCCGCCGAGGCGAGGGGCGCTCGGGCCGGGCGCCGGCTGCCGAGGCGGTGGCCCGGGAGGCGAGGGCGGGCCGCTTGAGGGCCGAGGAGCCCTGGAGGCTCCGGTGTGAGGAGGCGGCGGGGATGAGCGAGGTCCGGGCGAGGCGTCTGTGGGGCGGCAGAGAGAGAGGAGCCCTCGAGGGGAAGGGCACACTGACTCAGTTGGCTGGCAGGCCTGGTGGTGAGAGGAGCCTCTCCTGCGGGCAAAACCAAAACGTGAGAGACCCTCATGAGGAAGAACGTGATAGCTGCTGGCCAGCCTGTGTCAAATTTAGTGGCACAAGCATGGGACTCTGGGCTTAAAAGTGAACCCTCAGTCAGCCCCAAACTGGGATGTGGGTACTTGGATGCATCCTTGATGAGAAAGTGTGATTTCTCAATTTTATTTTATTTTTGAAGCTCTCAAGCGGCTGACAATTGCTTCTGGTACAAAAGCCATCAGCCCGCTGGATGGATTTAATTTATAAAGTAGCTCCCCGTCAGAGCAGCATTGCAGTAAACCAGGCCTGAAACTCACCTGCCTGTACAGGACACCAAAATAGCAACTCACAGCAACTAAAACTTCTGGGTCAACACACAAAAGTTTGTGAAATGAAAGAAGGCTTTGATGTCAGATCTTTGGATTTTGAGCAATTTTGTGAAGCCACAGCAAAATGCAGGGTAATGGGGAACCAGAGGAAGTTATTTAAACAGTCAAAAGGCTTTGAATAAAGACGGTCACAAAGGGCTACTAAGGAAAGCCAGTTGCCAGGAGAAGAGGTGGTAACATCCTGCCAGTCGTGGATGCAAATCCAGTTAGAGGATAGCAGGCAGGGGCAGAGTAGGAATAATTACTCAGTTCTCTTCACAGCATTTAAGTAGTGGGTCGCCTCAATGATCAATACAAACAGCACAGCGGCAGTGTTTAATGTACTTACTGAGGACCTACTAGGAGGGCTGGATGCAAAAGAGTGGCAGGCAAGACAAGGCTGGTGGATCCTGAGGCACCTCAGTAAGCCTTGACAACACTAAGTAACGGAGTAATGCGTCGGCAGAGGGAATGCGGTGTAGATGAGTGCAGAGTAATGCGCCTTGGAAGGCATGATTTAAACTACTCATATACACAGATGGGTTCTGAATTAATTGTAACCTTTCAACAAAAAGATTGAGGCATCAGTGTGGACAGATTAATGAAGATGTCTGCTCAGTGTGCTGCAGTGGTCAAACACAGAAAATAAGCTGTAATAAAAAAAAATGGATGACAGAAAGTATTGTAATATGATTATATAAAACATTGATAGAAAGTTTCATTTAGACAACCTTAGAGGGATGCAGAAGAGAAACCTGCCTGCTGAATAAACTGAATGACCTTATAGAGGTCAGTCATGCCAAGTGCCGAGTTACCTCCCCTGTTACTGACTACAGTGCATCCTAGGCTCTCAGCACCTTAACTGAGCAGGGTGATGGCTTTTAAAGAGTACGGTAAGTTTGTACAATGAAGGATAGACCACATGTGGCATCCTTATGTACCTTGTTCAGTAATAAGGAAACATTCAAAAGGACATAGCTTATCAATGCAGTGTATAACTTATCTGTAGAAAACTGGTCATAAACTGTTATTATGGTAAATAGCTTGATTTACCACCCAAACAGAGGACACTTAAACATAACATGTAAAAACAAAAAAAGGAAACCTGGTCTTTCAGCTCATGTAAATTGAGTCAGTCCATTAACTGCTGTAATCAGCAGAACTGATTATACAAGCCAAGGAGTTACCATTTCATCAGCTGTTGTACAGAAAATAAAAATGACAAGAGCCTTCAACTTCCAATGTTCAAGACTTGGCAGGGTTAAGATAGAAATCCCTCAGATTTATGTCTCCATCAGTGATGATATAACTGGCGAGTTGCTTTATCTCAGACGTTTGTCTTCTCAGTTGTACAGCCACGAGGAAATCCTTCCCCAGGTACAGTGTTGTTTCATGCCTCATGCATTATGAGTTCTTTTGAAGACGTTAGCATTGGCACTGCTAGTAGGCAGACACTGAACTTCAGCGTACCATGAGCTTTTTCTGTGCTGAGTACCTATCTTCAGGAAAAAAAACGTGTGACTGAATTTCAGATATCCTTTTAGCTATTTGTTCTTTCTGAAATCAAGTTTCCTTGTGCTGTGCTAACAAAAATTGAGCCAGGGATAGCTAGCCATAATACATGAGCAGCAATGAACCTTATATTACAGTTAAAAATAGCATTAATCAGAGCTATACACTGAATTTAAGCCAGTATTAGTCACAGAGCTGTTTGTTTTATTCCACAAGCGACATAAATATTCTTGAGCAATCAACTAGCCTTGAGAATTTATACACAAAAGACAATGAACGAAATGTTCATAAAACATTGCAAACTGGCAGGAGTTTTGTCCTTAACTGTGAAGACTTTTAGAAAATCTGTAAATGAAAATACAGAGGAGTGGATATTTCTCAAACTCTTGGAGGAGTAAAAGCTATATGTACATGTTTATTAGTAGTAATAATCCTCTTCCCACACTAGCATGGGACTGGTGGGGGGGGGGATTGGAAGAGCAGGCAACCTCAGGAGGTAGAAGGGTAGGCCAGCCTCACACTTCGAGGAAATATTTTACAAAGATCTTGAAGACAACTTCAGATGGATGTAAGAGCCCTAACACACCATTCTTGCTTCTGCTGAACACCTTCCATACCACAGCAAACTATAGGGTGTTACAGGGTTTATCATGCATGGGCATTATAGTGAGGGAAGTTGTTGGATTTAACATTTTCTGCATGAATGGAAATTGGTTACTGGGGTGGCAGAGTCTGGAGGGAAGAAAGAGGCTGTGGATGCTGTTATGCAAAGAAGTCATCGAAGAACATGACTTCACTGTGATGGATAATATGTTGTTGGACTGCTGCTATTCACCGTGTGAGAGATTTGGTGGAGGGTGTTGCATGTAGCTGCAGGAAATGGGCTATTTGGAAGGAAAATTGCAATGATCTTCCTGGACAAGAGCTATGAGGATTGAAAGTTTGCAGGGATAATTCATCCTGGAGCAGAAAGGAAGCAAGAGTCTTGAAGAGGTAACTGGTAAGAGGCACTGGGAGTGGAATATTTAGGACACAAGGAAGGCAGAGAAGAGAGGGGAGCATTTTGTTCTGTTGCTTGGGTGGGAGTGAGTGCTGCAAGGAGCTGCTGCCAAGAGGTTATTGGAAGGGTTACCTTTTGTGTGAGATTAAAAATGCCAGGGTAGACCTTGCTTCCACTGAAGTCAGTGATGATAATGACTATTTCTACTGACATTAAGGTGGCCAACATCCCACTCATGATCTGAAATAAAAGCAGAAAACTAGGATAGCTTTAAAATCTTTTTGACATCAAATATCTGTGGCCACAGTAGTGATATTTAGTTGCTCACCCAAAAAGATCTCTGCTAGGCATTTTCTAGAAGAAGGGTATCAGTTTTCCGTTTTATAGAAACTTAGATATGTGTGAGACCTTCACAAGGAGAAAGGAATTTGGGTGCTCAAGTCTGATTTTCATTACATTGCTGGAATTGGGAGAGGAGGGAGGACAAACACCCTGGCTCCTGGCCTGTTGATGAGACAGCTACACAGGCTCTTAAAGGACTTGTTTTCTTTTCTGATTACATATCACCATTTAAATCCATCAGCCTCTACTTTAAAAGGAGAAGAGTGCATGCACAATTCTGGAGTAATTAGGTAATGTTGGTATTATGCTCTGAAGCTGTAAAGTGCTAATTTATGTAAAAGGCAAGTAGTAGTATTAGTGCTTGAGTATGATATCATCAGGCTTACACAGAAGAGCAAAGTGTGAAAAATCACATATATCTGCAGTGCCTTCCTAAAAACAACTTAAACTGAAATTAATCAATCGAAAAAATCAGTGTATCATAATTTTGCAGCATTCACAAAGATAGGTCTGATAAGAAAACAGGATTTATCTCTATGTTTCCAAATAAGGGGCTACAAAACTTGAGGTTTAACTAGTTTTAGGAAATATAAACTATTTTGAACTATTGACATTTTCTTTGTTTGCATGTCATTTTTTTCAGGGGTCAACGGACTGACTATGTATTTCAGAACAAAACTTGAAATGTACTGAAGTCGAGTCTGTTGCTTCGGAATCCTATGGCACACAAACCAGGTACTTACACAAGTGGAAACAACACTTGCTGGTGCCAACCGAAATGAAAGGCTGAGGGAAAACAGGAAGTAATCCACATAGAAAGTGTGTAACTAATCTTGAGAGGGATAGCAGCAAGCCTCCTCTGCAGCAAGCATTCAGGAAGGGAGAAGCACAGATAGGCATCTTCTACACTGAGAATGGCCTGTCTGAGAGAGATTAACCCTTGCCACAGAAAACAAAGATAAGGTATCTTGTGTTCCAGAGGAAGACGATGTGAAGTACTGGGTTGAGATGAGATCCAACTTGAAATACAAAGCCTCAAAATAGAGGTTTACAGTAAAAAGAGTTACAGGTTCTCAATTAAAGAAATGCAGTGAAAATCCACTGAAAAGACAGGTCAGACTGGAATGATTCCCAAATCCTTCATACTTGTAAAAGGAAACCACAGTGGAGAAGGTGTATGCGAAATAGGTTGCCTAAAATGCTGAACAAGACAAGAAGGTTTATTACTCACAAATTCTCCTGAACCCACAGCATATTCATAAAGGCCTGAAATGAATGCTGCTGCTATTACCACACAGTACACACATTATAATTATTTCATTTAGGAGAAAAGCATAATCAAATCAAAGGAGAAAATGTAACTGAAACGGCAACTGTCTGCTGACAATGTGTGACATGTGACCAACACCACAGCTGCTTGTAACCCTTTATCATCTTGAGGAGTATTAAACTACTTCCCTATTTACTTAAATAAAATTCAAAGTGGCAAAGGTGCTGGAGAAGCCTTAATGACCAAGTGATTATACTAAAAACCTACTTTCCTATATACTGCAACACTGTTTCTGCACACACTTGTTTGCTGTACAGTGAGCCCTTGTAGGCTACTATGGAAGTCAGTATTCCTCATGGGATGTAGAAATATTCTGCTGCATATGATACCATTAGGTCCAATAAGCATGTCCAAAGTCCCAAATCTAAATTGATGTCCAGTACAGCAACAAAACATTTCTCTTATATAACCATTATGGTAATTTTACTAACATTTTCTTCATGTCAGAAATATTGGAACTGCAAAGGGAAAATGTGAACTTAATCAATGGAATAATACAATTACATTTTAGATTGGATATTATTAAATTCCAGGCCAGACACTCACACAGATCAGTGTCTCAAGTGGACTGTTGTGCTGTAAAGATGTGACCACCTGGAAATCCAGTCCCAAGTACAGACCATTGTTGGATTTAAGTTGTGTTAATTTGATCAGTTGGAGACTTGAGAAGTTAAGATTTTGTCAACCTTACTCATACTGAGAAATATCTTACTTCCTGCACAGCCACACTGATTTAAAATAGAATATTTGTATGCAGATATGAGAGAGTAGGTTACTGTGTGAAACATTCTGCCTAAAAAATGTGACTGTTAATCTTGTGTATAAATGTGTCCTAGATTGGGGCCTATATTTATTATCATAAATCTTTCTTTTTTTGGAGCATTCCAATTCATTCTAATAATAAGATCCAATTACTTGGTGGACTCAAATAAATTACTTGTCAACTACCAGTTCAATTAATTACAGAATGTATGCAATGAACACTTTAGGTGTAATCATCCAGGTCTAATACATACTTAGAAGTATGTACTCTGCTTTCTAATAATTTTTAATTAAATAAAACATTTCAATTCTACCTGAAGAAATGTTAACAGTCTTTGTTGACCCAAAACAGTAGTATTATTACTTGGCTTGGTCTCCAAATGGAACAAAATTGTTCATACAGTCTAGTTGGTGACCACTTCCCCCCTCTCTGCTCTATTTGAACCTGGTGTCATTTGGTTTGCTACAGAAGCTACTACCACTTTCTCAAAGGCACCTGAACAGTTTCTTTTTGTTATTGCTGGTTCCCACTGATACCCAAAAGTGGAGTAGCGAAAAGGTTCATGCTGGGGTTCTATGTGACAGAATGCAAACAGAATGATACTTGATCAATTATTTACTTACACGTGTGTTTATTTTTGTATATTTACATCCTCTTGAGCCTCTTCAAGAAAGGATGTTCTTAATAAGTTTTCCCGTTTTTACAGAGTTACGTTTTCAAAGAAAATCCTTGCAGTGAAATTAATTACACTTAAGGAAGAACCTCAGTTGCAATCACACAGTCTTGAAGCACTGTGCTGAGAGGGCGTAACGATAAAACAATGGAGCTTGTCACATTACCCAAGACATTCTCACATGAATAAGACCATGCAGATGAAGGGTGCGAAGCCACATTCATTATTACCAAAATAAAAATATACCGGCATGTTACTATATCTTGAACCATCTAAACAAACAGGAAAAGGTGGGTGGGGAGAGTAGCAGAATTTGCATAGCCTGTGTTCCTTACTTTAGAACAGCACTTTGATGCATACATCTTTGGTTCCTGGCACACCAACAAGGGATGCAAGCACATAAAACCCTCTAACATACCCCCAAATGCTTCAGGCATTTCCTTGTTCTGGGTAACCCTTTGCTTTTCACAAAGATTTGTTGCTAACAAATACACTAGTAACCCCCATTCTCAGCAGAGTAACCACTTCTAATCAGCACAGAGATGGATTACCTTGTGAAACCTGGTGAAGAAAAAGTGAGTCCCATGCTGACTACTGGAGATAGTGCATTCTCTGTCTCTCTCTGCATTTCCACTGACTCCCCCACACTAGCCAGCTGCAAGGAGCACAGTACAGATTTGCTTTGACATCACTCCAGTAACTCCTTGTAACATACGCCCACCACTGAAAGAAATCCCCAGTGGGTCGTCTGTTCCACACTTGGGCTGCCTACCTGGATGTCAGGAGCCCTACCTCAGTGATCAGTGACCTTCCCCAGGAGAGCAGACTTGAAACAGGAGGGCAGTTGCTCAGCTCTGGGGAATGCCTGGCTGGTGTCTGGACTGGCAGAGGGGAGCTGTGACGGCTTTAGGAAGTTTGTGCCTGGTATCGAACTGAGTTAACAGAGTTAATCCTATGTTTTCTGCCATAGTCTGGATTTTGGTGCTGCTCAAACAGCTGAATTTGCCAAGATAATTCCTTCCCACCTGGATACTTGGAAGATCTCATGCCCAGACCCACAGCTAATCTTGTGTCCACTCTTCCCCCACAGTCATGTAAGAATAACAGGTCTCTCAGTAAAGCATGTCCAAAAATGGAACCCCCTTCTAGTTGAAACCCATGTGTTTTCACCCCACAGACAAAAAACCCCACTGTTCTTCTCACAAAGGCAATTCCAGGGGGAAAAAAAAAAAAAAAAAAAAGGCATGTTGAGAGACCAAAACAGATTTCTCTGCATCCTGGGTCCCCATCTGGAACAAACTTGTCATGTTCATTGTTTTTCCTTGGGGTGGGCAGTGAAACCAGTGGCAGCCATCCAGCTCAGCACTAGTAAAGCAAAGAGCTGGGGACCTCTTGCGCCACAGTTCCCTCTTCCCTCCCAAGCACCAGGTGCCCCGGGGAAGGGTGGGTTTGAAGGAAGCTGTGAGGAAGTTAAAAGCGAGAGCAGCCTGAAAATCATGGCTCCTCAATAGCAAAGCTTAATCATTTCTACAAAAAGGGCATTTCTTCCAGGATATCATTCTAATATAAAATTTCCTATCAGATAACCCTAGCAGATGTCCTGAACTGGGTTTTCCTGACTGCTTTGTGCCAGCGTGGGAGGGAACATATAGAAACTCATCTCCACAGTGATCTGGGACAGACAAGTCACAGAGAGTTAGGGATTATATTTTCAGAGTTGCAAAAAAAAAAAGGATTTAGAGATCCAAGTCCCCCTGAAATCCGTTGCCCTGTGTATCTTATTTCAGTGATATATCCCTAGAACTACAAGTATTTAGCTGGCCTGAACATTTCCAGTAAATACCTGGAAAAACACCATCTGGGATTCTCCTTTCAGATTTTCCTTTCCTTTCTTTCACCACACTCCGCAGATGTTCCAGTCTGGAAGGAGCGAGCAGGGCCGCCCGCATCCACAACCCAGCCTCAGTGCCTCCCTGACCTTCTGATACAAAATGTTAACACCCAACTGAGGATCCATCTTTTCCTTTCTTTTCTGTTGTCGTGTTTGATATTTCTCAGCGATCCTTCCTAGATGGGCACAGCAGCCACATTCTTTCTTTCAGCTCTACTTGGATTCTTCACTGAGGAGTGACTCTGTGAATGCTGCTGCTTTCCTTCCCGCCCCTGGCCATCTCTGGCATTCTGATACGTGGTGCCCTGCTCGCTTGCTGTTTGACTGAAGAACCAACTCGGGTATGCAGAAGACTTTGAAGAACACGAGTGAAAATATTTATTTAAATAACTGTGGCTTAGATCAGGAGAGGCAAACTGAGGAGATTCGGGGCTTCCTGCTAGCTCAGTGGTGATGGGCTCATGCTTCATCCTGCATTCCCCTGGCTGCCTGTCACCCATCTTCCAGCCGGTTCCTGGAAAGCAACCAACTGATTGTGTTCCCACTTTGCTATGGCCATAAACAATGACAAACTTGGTTTGCCTGGCATCGCTTTGCTGAGCCTGATCTGGACCCCATTTCAACCCCTGATGAAGAAAGCTCTGTCCTGGCCAATCCTTTGTATGTGGGTTGTAAATACCTGAAGATATGTTTTGTATGAGTGAGGTGTCATGGAGGCTGTGACTTCCCTACTATTGCTTCTGGCAGTCTCATGCCAGTTCTCCATAACTCACTTTGGCAAGCTGGCAGCTTCCAGCATCTGAAAGCTGAAAATAGGAAAGGGCATTTGCAGGGCGGTGATATGATGTGTGCTTGGCTTTGAAAAGGATCGCAAACTTAAGGCAAAAAGGCATACCAGTATCACCATGGATATGTGACATTAAACAAACCACTTGTCATGATACACAGCTGACTACTTGCCAAATGGAACAGGATCTTCTTATTATTCATTGTTTTGCCCTGCAAAACCTGCACAACCACGAGAAGGAAACATCTCCAGAAAGGTACTGTCACTTTTCTGACAATCCCTGGCCATACTGGAGGTCCTGGTTCAATGGCAACTCCCTTCCACCTACTTACATGCATCTGAAGACCAAAAGGTTAAATTGTGGTAGGCACCCTACTTAATTGCCACAGGAAAGGGAGCTGCAGGATGAGGCCACTTCCTCGAGGTAACTCTGACACTTTTAAAGCTTCCTGTCCTCCCAGGGCTTCGGTTCCATCCCTGCTGTCCCTCACTGCTGAGGTGTCAGCCGGGTGTTTTTCTGGCATCTCGTATTTCCCACCCACTGCCGCCTGCCCGCACGGCTTTGCGAAGGGTTGCACCAGCCACGCAGGGAATGGCCCTTCTCCTCTCACCATCCACACCTCGCTGCACCCGGGAACCCCGCTCTGCCTCCATCCGAGGAGCAGACAAGGCGGAGTGAACACTCCTTTTGGTTTCACCTTCGTAGTTCACTGCAGCCAGGTAGGGGCCTAGTCCCCCCAAAGGGGTGCAAGAGGGCTGCCACACGGACAGCGTCTTGAAGCATCCCATCTGCCCTTGCCCGTGCTGCGTCCTTCTGGAGCGCGTGGAGGAGCAAAAACCCCATCTCTGCCTGCACGATGGCCGCTCTGACCTCAGAATTGGAGCACACAATTCGGTCTGTCCAGGGAGGGTGTCCTGCTTGCCGCTGCCCCTTTGGCGTGCCTGAGGGCAGCTGGAAGGGGGAAAGCGGAGAGGGGGAGCGGAAATCCAGGCGAAGGCATTGTGGAAAATAGGCCACCATCCCTCATTTCCCAGCGGCAGGCCTCCCCCAGGCCCTCAGCGCTTCCCTGCCACTTCATCACGGCCGCCCTTTAGAGAGGAGCTGGTGGATATGGAGCAAGAGACAGGAGCGCCGGTCGCGGGAGTGGGGGGGTGTACACGCGTGGCCCTGCCAGGGCGGTGCTGCAAGGCAGGGCGCTGTCGGACACGGGGCAGTCACTGGGGACGTGCCGGGCCGGGGCAATCGCCTTTGCGCAGTGTGCACCCACCCGCGCTCCGCATGTTGTTTTTCTTTGCCAGTCCAAGAAAAACAGCCATAAATAATGCTAATAAACCCCACTAAACCAACCAAGGGCAAGAGTGGGTGGGCACTCGTTCTGTACACCGCGGGTGGCTGTGGGGCAAACACGAGGGATGGGAGGGATGGGGGGTGTGCCGGCACCCCCCACACACACCTCCCGCATGTGGCGCCCGTGTCTGTGGAAAAAGGTGGATCTGGGATCATGCCTGCGGCAGAAGGGCCGGCCCCGGGGGCACCCACGCGGGACCGGAGGACTTGCGCCGGTGGGGCCGGGTACCTGCACCGCGGCGGCGGAGGAGCGGACCTCGCCCTGCCCGGGCAGCGCTGCAGAGCGCCCAGCCCCACGCGTGTCCGCGGCCGCCGCGCTGCGGCGACACGAGCGGACGGGGCTCGTGGAGCCGGCGGAGGGCGCGGAGCCCCGCTTTGTTCCCGGGGGAGGCGCGGAGCGGGGCGCGCAGCGCGGCGCAAGCAACCCACGGCCACACGCGTGGGCCAGCCGCGGGGACCGGGGTGCTTGGACGCCTTCCAGCGCCGGCTGGCCCCTTCCCGCGTGTCGCCTTGCGCGCGTGTGCCCCTGCGCGTGTGCGCGCCTGTGTGCGTGTGCGCGCTGGATATCGGGTTTTGGTGTGGTGTGTTTTTTTTTTTTTTTTTCCCCTCGCTTGCTCCAGGTTTTACTTCTGGTTGCCTGTAAGGGTTTTGCTCCTCCCTTCTGAAATCCTATATCAGCCGTGGCCAGAGCCGGGTAAGGAACAGCTCATTGTTGGCAAGTGCCGATGCGCCTCGCAGAGGAGTGAGAAACGGCTCCGGGGCTGCGGCAGCGATCTCAGCGCCGTCACGGGAGCGCCGAGGAGAGCGGGGCGGGGAAGCCCTCTCTCTCTATGCTGGGTGACTCTTCCTAACTGATTTCACCGCCACCTTTGAAGCACAAGAAGAAAGAAGCCGGGAGGTGAGTGCGGCGGTTCTCGTAGCTGGTGCCGGGTGTCCCTTTTGTGTGCAACAGGAAAAACGGGACTGTTTAAACACGCGAGGAAAGGTGTTTCTCAGCTGCCTGGCTTCACCTCCTTATCCGTGCGTTGCTGTATTTTTACCGAAATAATTAGGACTTGATTCCAAAAGTTGCTGACAGCGGCTAGGTGGGACTTCCCCGTGCTTTGCTTGTTCCCCGCAAGTTAGCGGGAGTGCCGTGGAAACCCGCCGCCTTCCCTGGCGGAGCCGGGGGGCTCGGCCGCCTTCGGAGCGGGCGGGGAGGCGGCGGCTGTTGCCGTACGCAACCCTCTCCTCCGCTGATAGGTATGCACAACTTGGAGTGGGAAGGCGTGCTGCTCGCCGGATTAGCGGAGGGGACCGGGATTTTCGGACCGCAGGCTCCCCTTTTATTTTTTCCTTTGTACTCCACGGTAGAGCCGCGCTAGGAGATTTTTTTTTTTTTTTTTCCCTCCCGCTTTCTCCGTCCGCCCCCGAGAAGGAGAGGACGGCGGGACCGGCGAAGTCGTTTCTTGCGGGGCCGGGCAGATGCAGGGCGGCTGGCTTGTCCGAGGGTGTCTTTTCTTAATATCTCCACACGCTAACTTTCCAGGTGGGCAATGGCAGACCACATGATGGCCATGAACCACGGGCGATTCCCCGACGGCTCCGGCGGGCTCCACCACCACCCCGCGCACCGGCTGGGCATGGGGCAGTTTCCCACCCCCCATCACCACCACCAGCAGCAGCAGCCGCCGCCGCCGCCGCAGCAGCACGCCTTCAGCGCCCTGATGGGCGACCATATACATTACGGAGCCGGGAATATGAACGCGAGCGGCGGGGTGAGGCACGCCATGGGGCCGGGCAGCGTGAGCGGAGGGCACCCGGCCGGCAACATGCCGCCCCCCGCCCGCTTCGGCGGCTCCCAGTTCATGGCCCCCCCCGTCGCCAGCCCGGGAGGGCAGCTGAGCGCCAGCATGCAGCTCCAGAAGCTGAACAACCAGTACTTCAGCCACCACCCCTACCCCCACGGCCACTACATGCCGGACTTGCACCCCGGCACCCACCAGCTGAACGGCGGCAGCGGCAGCCAGCAG
The DNA here is from genome assembly GCF_965140245.1 of Athene noctua. Taxonomy (NCBI): domain Eukaryota; kingdom Metazoa; phylum Chordata; class Aves; order Strigiformes; family Strigidae; genus Athene; species Athene noctua. The sequence continues at coordinate 67,267,746 of NC_134037.1, read as the reverse complement.
CATTTCAGGGACTGCAACCCCAAGCACGGCGGCGGCGGCGGCGGCAGTGGCAGCGGGTTGCCGCCCGCCGTCCCCCACGTCCCCGCGGCAATGCTGCCGCCCAATGTCATAGACACTGACTTCATCGACGAGGAGGTCCTCATGTCCTTAGTCATCGAAATGGGGCTGGATCGCATCAAGGAGCTTCCCGAGCTGTGGTTGGGACAGAACGAGTTTGACTTCATGACAGACTTCGTTTGCAAACAGCAGCCCAGCAGGGTGAGCTGCTGATTCATTTCAAACAAACAAAGGACTTTCTATCGGTGCGAATGAAAACATTCCCCTAGACGCGGTGTCTCACTTTTCAGGGCTTGAAAAGGTGAGAATCTGGAAAGCAGAGTCAACTATGCGTTTGTATAAATCCTTTTTTTTTTTTTTTCTTTCTTTTTTGTTTCCCCCCCCTCCCCTTAAATCGCTGCCACTTTTTCTGTAGCCTTGACACTCACGTCCCCTCCCGTAGTAATAATTTCTAGCGAACTCTGCCTTTTTATGTTGGTCGCTCCCCTCCCCTCCTCACTCTCTTCCATTTCCTGGCAGATTTCGTGCCCATAATTCCCACAGTGCTGAACTGTTAGATATTAATCTTGGCAAATTGCTTAATCTTGTGGATTTTGTAAACGATGATTTCCAATGACTTGAACTGCATTCAAATTCTGAGTGAACAGGGAAAAAAAATTGCATTAGTTGGTTGCATGAACTTTGAAGGGCAGATACTACTGCACAAATGCTGCCATCTTGCTTAATTTTTAACTATGCATTGCAGTGCAGACTAATTTTTTTTTTTTTCCTTCAGTACGCTAAACTGGAAGCTTAACAGATGTGGGCCAAACCTTTCCAGATCAGGAAAAGTAATACTGTTACTTAAAAAAGTCTGCTACCCATTCCCCCTCCCCCATATGTACAGACAATAATATGGTGTGGATGGAATGTTGACTAGTGGCAAACATTTCACAGGATTTTTTTTTTTTTTTAATTTTGTTTCTGTCTTCAGCATTTTGACACTGTGCTAATATAGTTTATTCAGTACATGAAAAGATACTACTGTGTTGAAAGCTTTTCAGGAAATTTTGACAGTATTTTTGTACAAAACATTTTTTTGAGAAAATATTGTTAATTTATTCTATTTTAATTTGCCAATGTCAATAAAAAGTTAAGAAATGCTTTAGTTTTTCTAGAAGTCATTTACCAGTATTTTTCTTCAAAACTCTTCCCCACTGTCCCTGGTAAGTAGAACATCTATCTGTACAACCGTGTTGGTGTGCAAAAAGACATTCCAAAATAGAAGGTACACTACACCCATATATATGTCATGGTGAACTCGGTAGGTGAGTGGGATTTGAACATACTTACAGCATAAAGCCTCATACGTAACATTGTAATATGCCTGTCAGTGTGGTTTTATGAAAAATGAAGTTGCCGAGGAGCAACTTTCTTGTGACTTGCCAACATACTTGCTTTAAATGTAGTTGTCCAGAGTTATGATGCATAAAGTATTTATTATATTTATCTATTAAACTTGTAATTTTATAAATCTGCTTTCATTTATATAGTAGACTTTGTTCTCTTGTATATTTATTATCTCATCTGGAAGAGCTGTGTAAAAAGACCAAGTGTTTAACGTGCAAGTATTGGTAACTTGGGAAGGGGTGTGGGGTGGGTGTCGTCCGGACCCTCTCACCTACCAGGGTTAACACAGGAGACAGTTGCTGCATCAACCCAGATCTGCATCACGCCAGAAACGATTGTGTTTCATTTCCAGTGACTTAGGACAGGGGGCATATATCCTTAAAATACTCCACCTTGGGACGTCTCTGACCCCTCTCTCCCTGACGTTGATACCAATTAAAGCCACAGACAAATCCGTACTGGTTTACTTTAAATATCTGGGAGAAAATTGCCCATTATAATAAGGCTACTGACATCTTGCTCCTTCAGTGCCAACTATTGCAGCCTTTTGCCCCTACTCAGCCTTTGGCAAAGCTCCCGCGCAAGTTATGAGAGTACTGTGGGATCAGGACCCTAATACATGTAATCCCGTTTTGCCACACTGCCCAAGTTCGATACAGGAGCCATACCACCGTGCTTTCTTTTTGCTTACTTCTTCAGCCACGTCTTCTGAATTTATTAGGAAGAAAAACAGCATGGTGGATGTAGTTAAATTTTGAACCTGGGCACGTAAACAGGGGAGGATATCACCACACAATAGGAGTGTAAGTAGCAGTGTTTTGAATCAAGCTGGGAAATTAAACTGATTACTATTGCTAAAATTGTCCCAGCTGGTGAGAAAAGTGATACTTGGCCTTCTTTGCCTTACAGACATCAAGCAGCTACTATGTTTTATGAATGTAAAAAAAAAAAAAAAAAAAAAAAAAAAAAAAAGAGCTTGTATTAAAGTATTAGCGAAAGTAGAAAGAGGGAAGTGTACACTTCTGGGAAAACCTGTCGACAAAATGCTCTCTGCAGGCAGTAACAGCCCATTCTTGGACAACTCTCAGTACCCAAGAATTAAAAAACCCCAACCTTCTGCTGTCAGCCAGTGATCTCTAATGTTTTGTGACAGTAAATTTAACATCAAATGGCAGTGAATCATAGTTTATCAGCTCACCAGTAACGTGAAAGAGTGTTTAGAAGAATACAGCTGTAGTTTTAAGAGCCACTGCCCAACTTGCCACTATATAAATCCTTTTTCCATTTTAAGGCTGTTTGATCTGCACAAGTTACATTGCCCTCTTCTGCTGGAGTTTGGGGTGATTTTTCTGATTCTAATCAACTTCTTATCAAACAGACTATCAAATTATTGTGCATACCAAATTGCATAGATATATAAAGCCTCCACAATCTCCTAGACCAAAAGGGAATACTCTATCAATAAGCACTTTTCCCTTCATGAAGTTGGTTAAACAACAGATCCTCCATGGTTGAGACATCACTACTTACGTCTGTCAACACTAAATCTTTCCATATAAGTTTTTCCAAGAATAGGCAGTTTCATGGGCACGCTGGTAGAGTCTATTTGTATACGACTCCTTGTAAAACTTCTGAGAGCTGTTGCCTCTCAACAACAGCAGCTACTGAAAGCGGTGGCTTTGGGCAAGGCATTGCCAAGGAGTTTTATGATCTCTTAAAATCAGACCTCGGGGAAATCTATAAAACAATCATGTTGCCTACCTTGTCCCTTAATTTCTAATGACGAGTCAGATCCCAGTGGATAGCACGACTACGTATTTTCTTTTATCCTAGTTATCATCCACTGAGCATTATTTGGGGCCTGACACTCATCTTCCTGATGTGAACCCCTTGGCAACGCTCCCATGGGCTGAAACCGTAACAGGCCTTCAAGTAGGTACTCTAGCCTCCACAGTGTTTAGAAATATGCTGAAGTAATTTATTATTTGAACCCAGCGATTAGTGAAAAATGCAGAGTGACCCAGTTTTCCAGCTACTGCCAGATCCTCATGAAGGACGTTGCCGTCTTGCGTCCCATTAAGTTGCTTTTGTTACGTTTTGGCTTACACTTTCAGTGCAGGAACCTTGACCTCTGTACTTTGGCTGTTTTTCAAGAGCTTGCAACACGGTACATGAGATCTGCTCCTCTCTAAGCCGCGGCCATAAATAGACGCGCTGTTTTATTCGGATGGGAGATCAGCCCTAAGGCACCCCGCCACGCAAGGCACGCTCGGCGGAAAATCAGGTGCTGATTAACGCGGTCCTCTGCCTTTTTTCCCCAGCAATAAAGAATTCACAGGTGGGCGCTGGGGGTCAGCTGCCACCCCCTCCCCCCACACACCCCCACCCGACGAGGCTCCCCCACTTGCACGGCGGGGCCGGGACGCTGCGGGAGACACGGCCCGGCCCGGCTAGGCCCGGCCCGCCTAGGCCCGGCCCGGCTGGCCCGCGGCGGCCGCAGGCACCTGCGCGCGGCGGCCGGCGGCGCTACAGCGCCCCCGTGTGGCGGCCGCCCTCCCTGCGCCGCCCTCCCTGCGCCGCCCTCCCTGCGCCGCCCTCCCTGCGCCGCCCTCCCGCGGGCGCCGTCGGGCCCCGCGCAGCCGCCGCCGGGCGCGGGGGGGAGGGGAGCCGCAGGGCGCCCGCGGCGGGCGGGAGCCGCTCCTCGAGCACGGGAGCTTCGGCCCCGCCGCAGCCGTGGGCCGTGCGCGCCGGGAGGGAGAGGACCGGCATGTCCCACAGCGAGGGGAGCCGGCCTTGCGCCCGGTCGGCGCCGGTGCCCGTCACAGCCCTGGGCGAGGCGCCCCGGCGGGCCCACGGCGCGGCGCGGAGGCCCGAGGGGGGGCGCGGCCTCCCGAAATTTTTGAGAAGAAGCAAACAAACCTTGTGGAAACACGCCTGTTGGTCTCACGTTTTGGGGTTTGGGGGTTTGTTTTGTTTTTTTTTTTCTTAAGTTATATAAACGAGGATTATCCCCTGCTTATCTTGACTTGCAGGGGGGATTGGAAAATTCCAACATCTGGATTTGCAGAATTCCTTTCATTTGTTGCTTTTTTAACTTTTTTTTTTTTTTTTTTTTTTTTTTTCCCCCAGGAGATGTTTTCCACACTCCAGATCCGCGAGCTAAGTTGGATACGAAGCTGCTGGTGTTTGGCCAAAAGCTATGGCATGTGTCTGTAGAGCCACACTGTACTTCCTCAGGGCATGGGTTGCTTCAGCGTTAACATCTTGCTATAGGAGGCCTCCTGCCCCTGCCCTGTCCCTCCTGCCCTCTGCCTCTCACCCTCCGGGCTGTGCGGCACTGCAGGGCTTAATCTGTGAGCTGGTACCCAAGGGACCGATACACCCTCGTGTTGGAAACCTCCGCAAAATCAGGGCGGGTACGGGCATGGAGAAGAGGGAAATGAAGTCAGAAAAAGCACATCTTGTCCCTGACCCTACAGCTACCCTTTCTGAAGGCTTCGTTTCGTCCAAAATACTCGCTGCGGGGCTACCACTGGCAGGAATAAGAAACGCCAGTGTTACAGATCTGGGCTACACACACCGACCTTAACCTGATCTATTTCTGTACCATCACTCATAGGGATAGTACGAACAAGGACTAAGTAACATTGACAGGAGCTGTTTAAATGATAAGACAAAATATTTTTTTTAAATAGGCAAGTATATTTGTCAGATAACACTGCATGTGCAATAAAAGTAAGATGAGGAATCAAAGGAATTTAAAACCCAAGGCAGCAGCATTTTCTCAGGGTTTCATGTATTCTAAGTGCATTATTTTGTCAGTACAGAGGAGGTATTTTACATAGTTTCTGAAAATATATTTACACATTTCAATATGGTGCCACTATTGTGCTTGCGCAGAAGATAAAGCTGAGTCTCAGTAACTACAACAATAACGAGATACATCAAATGACTGAACAGATGAGCTGCTGTTATGGTAGGTTCTCTGTTATTCTCTTTGCCTCATTTTAGAAAGAAATTTGCAACACCAGGCTTTTAATGGAGATGGATCAGGTATTGCAGTCCCTCTCCATCTGCTGTGCCCTTCCTCCTCTTAAAAAATTACAGTGGGGCAATTTGGTCACAAGTCTGAAACAGATTTTGAAAGACACATATTTACCGTATTAAAAATAAGCTAAAGATTTTCCAGCTTATCAGGCTTCGTAAAATGCTGAACACTTTTTTCACCTTTTTCTTTCACCAGGCCATTTTGTTATCTCTGTCTATTGGCATGTTCATTTGGCAATATTATTCCCTGTTCTATGGGCAATAAAGTAAAATAAAAGAAATTTTCAGAATTGTCAAACTCCTCAAACCATGGCTGAAGTTACTACTGTGAGTACACAGCATTTAAGATCAAAAGTTAATACTTAGCAGACACTTGTCCCAATAAGATGCTGAAGGCACACCTACCTATGTGCAGTTTTGACCAAGAGTCTCCTAACAGTTGTGCTGTGAGCTTTCTACTGTAGCCTGCTTAGCTAACAGTGCACTGTGCAAGAGAAGGTGAAGTTTCTGGAAGTCTATAAAATGTTTTACCTGCTGCTATTCAAACAGAAGTAACGCAGAGCATTTCAGATTTCAGTCTCTCTGCCAGGGTAAGTATTTAAAGGTTTATTACTCAAAATACTTTGTTTTCTTCCAGCTATGTTATTGGGTCTAATAATTGATATTATTTCTCTACAAACCTTGTACAGCTATACATCCTCCATCAACTTGGTATGAAGTACGTATTTGAAGTCAGAAATGGATTTCTGGGATTCTCCAACAGTAGGAAATGACACCAAGCCTCTGCACACGTCTGCTTTGTACAGAAGCTAAATAGTTATATTTTGGGTTGCTTATGGGATTATAAGTGTTCTATAGTTATATTAGGGTTGTTTCTGAGTTGCTTATCAGCAGGCTGCACTAAGGCTAGCGTGTAATCTGACAGGAAGGTGAAGGACAAGGTATGAACACAGGTACTGAGATGAATATAAAGCCTTTCTAAGTAGTAGGCAAAGGAGAATTAGTTATGATTGTCACTGAGAAGATTTTAGGGGGTAGGTATGAAAACCAGTCAGCCTCAACCCACAAACTGTAATATAAACACGTGCCTGTCTGTGGAGTGGTGGGGACAGCTTGATTTTGTTTGTCATGTCTGATGGGGCACAACACTGTAGACTGGAGAAGTAGAGAATTTGAGAAAAATGTGATGTGTTAACCTTCTTCACAGAACATTATTTACAACATAAACCTGAATGTACCCTGGCAGAGATAAGTGAGCAAAGAGAGCGGATGGAGCCGACATAGCCTGCAGGCCTGTGCTCTGGCTGGCTGCTCTGCTCTTGGGGACAGACGCAGATCCATGTCCTTGCTCCCGGAAGAAGAGTAGGAAGTAGTGCCAGTCCTAGTCAGCCACCACTGTAGCCAAGACGTGGACTTGAAGCCTGTGTTCAGTCCTGCTTTTAAAAACCACCTTCTCTCCTTTTAAATTCTCTGTAATCCAGTACCTCAGCCTCGTCTGGCGGGTTTCTTTTTGGTGGCCAGGAAGCACCAAAGGCCCCATGCTTTCTCTTGTCCTCTCTTTAGTTTAATCAGGGTGAAAATAAGCCGTTGATAGCATTTTGAGGTGGTGTTTATTTGTCTTGGGATGCAGTGGTTCATTTCAGCCGTGCCCCAGGGTGGCAGGGGAGGGCGACAGCTGGTCTGTCGCAAGTCACCTTGTGTGTGACCTTGCCCTATAAGGACAAGAGCAACCTCTGACAGCTTCGCAGATGGGGGATCTACTGCAGGACAGGCCTGCCATCCCATCGTGTAGCTTCTTTTTCATAACTCTCGCCTTTCGAGACGGGGTCCTCTTGCCCGACGTTTTAATCAAACACTTTATGTTAAAGACAACAATGCACAGGTAATCACACAGATTTTTGAAAGGAGCTGTTTAAATTGTTGCTAATTACTTGGAGGTGCTTAGTTTCAATTCACAGTTTATATGTTCAAACAGAGGAGGAATGATTTAACATGCCAAATAGACTCGTTATGAGAGTGGCTGCAGTACTCAGAGCTTGTCCACTAGGTGTAGCTGAAATGCTGCGTTTCTTATCGATTAAAGTCTTTAAAAGAGCAGCCTTTTAATTTGATTTATCATATACGTTTTATCCGAATGAAGGGTAGTCAGAGTGAATAATGATGGATGCTTTTGGAGCAGAACCTTTGCCTCATACAGGAATTACATCTCAGCAATTCCACAATGCCATCTCAAAATTTAGGTTAATATGCACAGGGATTCTACTCTGGTTCCTCTAGTCCAGACCTTCTAGTCCAGGGGTCTTTTTGATGTGGTTCATTTTACATGTAAACATTGCAACCAATGAAGTCATCTATTAGAGGACCTGGCTTTGGTTGTGTGTTTTTCCCCCAAGAACTATTACCGAGGACAGTGTTTAAAAGAGGAGGTTGGTTCCACAGAAATCTGTGAAGCAGAGCACTTCTAAATTCCAAAGCTGAACTATCAGTTAGTACTTAGGCCGAAGAAAGGAAGGAAGGGAGAATACTTCCTTACCTCTTCTTCAGATCTCTGTAGCTGTTTCTGTACATAACAGCTTTGCCCTGAATGGTATCCTCATAACTTTGATTGAAGGTAAGGCAAAACAAGAGAAGACCTGGTGTGTAAGCCAAGTGCTGGAGGTCCATTCTCCATTTTTTGTTTGGTTGGGTCTTTTTTATGGTTATCTTTTAAAAGGCAGTGATGATGATTTATGAATTGTGAAGATTAACAGAAATTAAGATTATTATTCACCTGTGATTTTCCCAGATAAGCTTCATCACTAAAATCTAGATCGGTGATACTCTGGGTCTAGTTCTAACCTAGGTAACTGCTTGGCCAGTCATGTCCAAGTCAAAAATCAAGGCCTGACTGATGACTTACCCTTGGGATCCCTTTTAGAGTTCAGGCAGTACTTTATGTCAAAACTACATTGCCCATTCTAAGTCTAACACAGTTATTTCTGTTTCCCCTAAGTCACCCCACCAGTGTCAGTGGGCCTAAAAGTACTCTGAACATGTTATTCATTTTAGGAGGACTATACATTGCTTGTCCAGGGTACACCATAGTGGTGTAAATCAGTCTCGGGTCTTGTAAGTCCTTCATGAGAGTCTGGAGTGGTGCTGCTGCAGTCCCTGCTTGACCAAGTTAACGCGTTACATGAGCACAGAACTGTAGGTGCAGACATGAACCATCCTCTGTAACTCCAGCACCTCGTGTTACAATGACAATTTCAAATTGGATTAAGTCAGGATTCACAATCAGTATGATGACCAGGACCCTATCTGATATCCTTATTAACTTAATTCAAATATAACATCACCTATTTGAGTATATTTTTAAAGTTACGTTTGGGTCAGGAATGGATTAGAGTATTTTCTGATCCTTAATTTCCTCTAACATTAGCTTAGTGTTTTTATTATCTTTAAATTATTCTAATAATGATTTAGTGGACCTTCTGATTACTTTTTTTCCTCAGCATAAGGTGAAATAACTTTTTCATTTTGTGTTTGGGTTTTTTTTTTTGTGTCACCCTGGTAACAAGTGGCCTTGAACTACTGAAAAGGAAAGGAAGGTAGATGGAGAGTTGACTTAGATGTTTCCTGCTAAATCTGATTGACTAACATTTTCCTAAATTTTTCCTCCTCCACAAAAATTAACAGCTCCAAACTGGGTTTGGTCAGTGGCTTTTGCCAGCCTCTTTCATTGTGAGGAAATTGCATTTTACTTTTTAAGGAAGCGTAAGTACGTGCATGTTTTACTTCCATGTATGTCACATCTTAGGGGTATAGACACTTTTGTCTTTCTGGTTGTTCTGCTAAAACAATGAAGAAATAGATGTATACAGTATTTAATAGCCCAACCAACTCAGGTTGCCAGTAAAGTGTAACCATTGTTATCAGGGGGTTTTCATACTTCCCTTTAGAAAGGCAAGTTGCCAGCTTAAACCTGCTGGTGCATTACTGGATTCATGATTCCTCAGCATTTGTTGCTTGAGATGGATGATCATGCTGAAATGCTGCATTTGTCTCTTCCTCCACTTTTTGATGAAGGTTTCTTGGAATATTGATGACCGGTGGGTATCCTTGACACCTGACAGTCTAGGAAGCAATAGGATGGCACAGCAGGACTTTGAAATTAATAAAGCCTCACAAGGGCCCGTTTAGTCAAATATTAGTTGGTTACATAAAAGGAAGGAGAAGACAGATCAAGCCAGACATAAAGGAACTGTATATTCTCCTTGTTTGCTGTTGGCTGACACATAGGAGATTTCTGGGGGACTTACTGCCCCATGTGCTCCCCAATGACTTTTCCTTTTTGTGACTGGCAAATAAGTGAGAAAGAATAGGACAAAAGACAGATTTTTTCTTTTCCATTTTTCGGTTGGTGAAACAGTCCACAGTCTTATGAATAGCATCTATCCTTGCTGCCTGCTCTGCTAGCTGATCTCCTAGTGAGAAAAGATTACAGCACAGAAGTGAACACTAAAGAGCCTGTAGGTGCAACCAGAGCACAGGAGCCTGCTGTGCCAGGAGAGTACAAACATGCAAGAGAAAGGTGGCTCTGAGGGACTTACTCACTGGCTGTCTTACAAGACAGAGAAGGCAGATGGGAGACCACATGATGAGAAAAAAAGAAAACAAACAGTGAAAGTAGTATTTATTAGTCATGTGAATAACAATATGACAGTCTTGGGATTTTATTTACATTGTCCTGTGTGGGTTGTCGTAGTCACAACCTCTGAAATGGCTCAGAGATGTCACAGATGCCTTATGAATTTAATGAAAATCAGAATTTCAATTTTCCAGAGTCATGTGAAGCACAGTTCCATTGTATAGGGAAGATTACTTTATACTGGTTAACATTTAGGCCCTCTAGTCCTGTAATTTGCCTAACTTATCCCTCCTTTGTGCAAAGCAGTGCAGTTTTTAGACCATCTTTATCCAAGCTGACTAGACAGGTCATATGAATTTCACAATCAAGGCAAACCCTCTGCAGAAAGTGAAGGCACATAAAGACACTGAACATTTTTGTGAGGTGGATCTCCCCTTCACTCTAAGCATACAACTCTGGCCCTCATGTATAAAGCAAACACACCACAATTAAAGTAGAAAAGAATCTGAGCACATCTTGTTCCCGTCTGCATCACCTTAGGCAAGTCATTATTTATTGTGTATTAACATGTAACACTTTACATCTCAGTTTACCCTTTCAAATAATGAGTACGATGTGATTTTTACAGTTCATTGCTACTTGATGTTGACCTTGTTTAATAGATTATATTGGGTCCTTGCATGCAAGCTACTACACAACTGGAAAATCACTGCCACAGAAGTTTGTTCCTACATCTTCAATTCTAAAGTTTGATTTAAATATTTGAACCACAGATAACTGTGATTTGTAGTAAAATACACTTTGGGCTCAGAAAACAGAAATAATAGCCAAAGAAAAAATAACTAATAAGGTAAAGAACAACTAGTGATGTGTCTTGCAATACTATAGGAACACAGACAATATTACGAATTGGCTAATGATGATTTCAGAGTATCCAAGTGAACTAGAATTGTTCTCTCAGATTCCAAGGGGGGTCCTAAACAGTTGTTCTTTCAGCAATTCCCCATACTTCAACTGGTTTGGGAATCTCCAAATTATATAACTGCTCTGAGGCTATTGCGAAGCACTGTATTCTAACCCAGCCTCTCTCTTAGAGGGCCATTAGAGGAAAAACATTTTTTAAATTCATAGTAGTAGTAGTAGTAGAGTTCTGGAGACACATCTGAAGATACCTAAGACTAAATATGATGCATATATCTATCCATATTCATACTCCTATTCAAGTCCAGGATCTAAAATAGAGACCAATTTGCCTTTCACAATAAATAGGACTCGCATAGGCTTTTTATGTACACAAAGTGAAGATATTCTAACAAATTGATGACATTGGCACCACCTCTCTCGTATTTGTCTTTCAGCTTAGTAAAATATGAAAGTCACTCTCAGCTGATCTTTATTCATCCTTTCATCTCTTGGGTTTTATTTTCTTCTTAACTCATTTGGTCCCCCAAATGTTGTTACGTTTAATAAAGTGATTCTACCTGGACAGCTAGAAAACCCTTATAAAAAAATCCAGTTAACACCATTTCACAGTTTTGATCTGATAATGCCAATATACCTTTTGCATCTTCCATATAGTGATTCTCTTTCCACACATGTCTTAAAATTAGTCATTGGTGTTTATATCAGCAGCAGACATCACACAGTAGTTCTGACGGCTCTGCAGACCACTGCGTGGTTCCCTCAGAACTAACAGTTTATCAGCGACCCTGCGATTATCCTATAAAATAAGATTCTCATTAGGACTTATTTCACCATCACTGTTATTTCCCCCCCTTCTTTCTACAGGACTTCATCTTTCACCACAAATGTTCCCCTTGTTTCCAAGCACTGCTGAGGTGTTATCTCAATCTGTGTCGTTCCCATCGTGTCAGTCCCTATTCTTCCCTCCTGTAGTCTTAGACAGGTTAGTGTTGCTTAGCCCCCTGCCCCCCTCAGCTTACTTGTGATTGTCAGCAGAATTTGGACCTTGTCCTTTCCAGAGAAAGACATTTGGCTCCAATTACGAGATGCTTTACCGCCCATGTACAGCTGAGAGAGCTGGCCTTCAATTTCTAATTTGCTTTATTCTCTGTGCTGCTCACCAGCAGGTGCTGCTTGGGAAATCAATGGCAGTTCCACACATGGAGCAGCTGCAGGACTGAGCCCTTAATAAGTCTTTTCCATTTCTAATTTTTACAAGCCAGCTCTAGCAGCAATCAAAAAAAAAGAAGTTGCATATTGATAATGAAACTGATGCAAATGAACATTACTAGCAAATGGAAGGGGCTAGAAAAGGGAGGGAAAGACAAAATGCTACTTCATACAAAACAAGTCAGTTTACATTATCTTACTGGAATAGATAATTTCTTCTCTACAACTCGCCCTTGACCAATGTACCATTGGCATTTAAAAGACTTCCAAATTATACCTGATATGTGATTTATAGCATGATCACATCTGAATTGGGCCCAGAGATTTCCCCTGGCAGGTTCACAAAAGTGTCCAGGTTGACTTGGCCCAACTCTGTTCCCACAGTCTGTCAGTAGACCATTTTTAGCTAGAGAAGCATCGTTTTAAATTAAATTAGGTTAAAAATAGACTGTTTCAGGATTTGTACCTGTTTGAAGTTTCATGCTAGATTTTATATTAGCTTATAATGGTGTAAATCAGCAGTAACTTGGCTGCAGTACTGGAAACTAAAATAACTGGAAACAGCTAATACTGCTCTTTTCCTTCCCAATAAATTACCTGTATATATTGGAGAAGAGTTGGTTCCAAACCACAGAGATGCATTCAGGTGTGACTGCATGCCTCACCTGAGGGATTCCTTTACCTTATGTGTGATTTTTCAAGTGAAGCTATTCTCCACTTTGCCAAATTCTTCAAATAGCACATAGCATAATGTATTTATGGAAAGTCTATCTCTTGGGCAAGCTGAAGCAGTGGAAATTGCCTGGAGAAAATTGAAACCCCGATAATTGATTTTGCTTGCTCTTAAGCTTTCAAAAGACTTGAATCTTTCCAAGAATAAATCAAAAACTGTTCAGTAGCAAACCGTGGGGAATTCCTCCAGATTCTTAGAGTGGTTTCCTTGCTAAAATTCAGAAATTATATTCTTACTGATGTAGATTAAGAATTAAATTATTTGCTTAAAATAGTTAAGTCTGTTGCCTATTGGGATTTTCTATGTCAGCTAATTTGTCTGTGTTATTAACTGCCATTGGTACCAGAATCTTTGAGCTGTAGAAGAAAAAGACCTGGCAAACCTTAGGTATATGACAAACCCTTCAGGCCATAAAATCTTATTAGAAGGCAAATCATAACCTCCCAACACTTTTGAGATTGATTTGGAGCTAGAAAATCTGTAGAAAATTAATGCAGTGTGGAACACCTGCTTTGTGTATGCAAATAAATGCAAATATGGGGTTTTTTCCTTTTTTTTTTTTTTTTCATTAACACAAGCCTAAGCAACAGAGAAACAATTCCCAAGAGGTCACCATGCAAAATGTCTGATTGGTCCAGATGTTTACGACATTTCTATAGAAGTAAATTAAACCCAGTGGAGATCAGTCTTGACAGACTTTACACTGGGACCTTAGAGGACTCTCCCAACACTGGTTCAGCTGTAGGTGCCCACACCAGGGAAATACTGCCAGACTCAGCAAGCTTCTGACTTCTAGACCACTGCTCACACATCACCGTGCTTCTGTGTCTCAAGACCTTTATGAGGGCTCTTTCTAAATTCTAATTATACGTTTTACATTATAGGCAGCTCCAGATTCTTCATACATTCTGTACTTCCAATCTTACATGCCTGCTTGTTACTATATACAATCATGTTATATAATTATGTAATGGCCTATGTATATTATGGTACATATTTAAACAGAATGGATCAATTTTATTTCCAATATAATTGACTGAAATGGTGGTATTACAGGGATAGGTTCTGCCCAGGTACAGTATAATTTGGAACACTTGTGTCTTTCCAAAAATAAAGCAAAAACTGTTCGGCAGGAAAGCTGTGAAGAACTCCTCCAGGTTCTTAGGGGGGGTTCTGTGCTAGAATCCAGAATTGATGCTCTCATTGATATAGATCTGGCACTGAAGTGGCAGACTATGGCAGTCCACTGCAGTCTGCATCCCTGTGTATGATGGAACTGCGAATGATTGTCTCCAAATTTTCTTGTGCGGCTGGCAAGCAGGGTGTTGTGGAGCAGAGCAGCTCTAAGTTGCAGAGGGGTGCGGATGGCTTTCTTCAGGCCAGTGCAGAAGGCAGGAGACCCTCCCCACCTCTTCATCTTCTGTCAAGAGATTGGCCTGCAGGCCAAATCAGTCTGTATGACTTCTAGGGGATTATTAGGGCTTCTGGAAGAAGAATTAAGGCTTTCCATTACTTGTGGTAAAAAGAAACCCTCAAAACTTTTTAAAGTGGTTTTAACCAACACAGTACTGCCTTCAGAGAGAGTCTGCATTTTTTAAAGCTCTTGAACTTTTGAGAGAGAGACTCTGAACTTGAGCCTTCAGTCTTTCACCTAAACCTTCCCATGGGTACACAGAGAATACACAAAATTGCCAAAAGTAACTGTTTCAATGCCAATGTCATTAGCACTGGAGGGAGGAGTGACAGCATCAGCAGGTGAGAGCTGAATGTTACAGTTGAGGAAAATGGACTGGGGAGAGAAAGGGAAAAATATGTCGGAAAAAGATAGGAAGAAAACCCAAAAGCTTCAATAGCATTGACTTAATGAACTTGTCCTTCCGTTTGGTAAGGCTGAATGCATTGAATATCATATAGAGCAAATGACAAATACAGGTAGAAGTTTACTTACTGTTTTTTTTGTCCCCTGGGAAGCCTATGTCTTCAGTAGATGCTGCTGCTGATTGTGTTTAATCCAGAAACGATTTCTGTGTAACATTACCAATGACCTCAGTGGAAATGCCACTGCGCAACAAAGAGAGTGTATGGTTTTAGATATGCAATCCAGCTCACAACTGAACACACCTGAAAAATAAATTCAGCCTCGTTACAGCAAATTCTCAAGGAGTAGTCTAGTTTTAATATGAGAAGGTACCTTTCTCCTTTTTCTCATGGGTTAGAGAAGGCCTTTCTTTCTCTTCCCCTAAATAGGGACATGAAATGCCCAAAGCATTGCAAAAGCAGAAACCTCAGAAACAGTGCAGGTTTCACAGTGAGCGTTTTCAGCCAGCTCACTCTGCAGCTCACCAGATGCAGCCATCCCAGCGTGCAGAGTCCAGATGCCAGTTGGTGGGTCAGTTGTCCTCAGCATGTGAATTGCCTGCATAGCAGTTTCAATGCACCCCTCTGAATTTCTCAGTCTGAGCTTCTCTTTCCATTCTTAAGGTGTTTTTTTCATTTTACAGGCCAAAATCCAGCAGATCCCTTTTAATCTTCTGGTGCTACACACATGTACTCTCCACATACTCAGAAACACTGATTTTATCTGCCCCTTTCCATTCCCTGGCTGTATCAGAGACTGTTTTCTTGCATATCTAGGAACAACTTAGAACCTGTAGCTTTGTATTTCTTGTAGCTAATTTTTATGATGATGACCCTAACTAATTTCCTGTTATCGGTATGCTCTGATGTCTCAAGGACCTGACCAAGTTCCCACCCCCCCCAGTGAATCCTTGCATGTCATTTGAGCTGCGATAAGGGCCTCTGTGCATGCTGTTGCAAAGATGAGCTAACACATAATAGCTTTACCCCCTAGTGAAAGAGAGCAAAGCTGAACATGTCTTGCCTTCTGTTTGCCAAGGAGTGAGGATATTCCAGAGTAACTTTCTGCAGTTCAGCTGTTGCTTAGCTCCTTGGTAGCTCAGTTGGGCATTTTGATCTCAGAAACCCTGGAGCTGATTTTATTTCAAAAGAAAAATGAACAGGGGACTGGAACAGGAGAATTCTCTAGTTGAAATAGGAGGAGCACAAGGAGCCTGCACAAACACTCTTATCTTCACTGATACTCTGCTTGCTCACACTGCCCTGTCACAAACAACCCCAGAGCTTTATCTTCTTTCAAAACACGTCCAGACAGTTTCCAACCCCCTCCAAAAGATTTGCAGCAGAAGCCCTTGACCTTGCAAGCTCCCTTTCATTATCCTTAGATCTGTGACTTCCTTAGGAGCACTGCCAAGCCACTACCAGTGCCTGAAGAAGGTTTGAAGAACTGATTTTTCGTTAAGCCACAATACCCATGCATCCCCAGATAATATGAGCTGTCTTTTCCAAGTAGATAAATAAGACTAATGAGAAACCACCCCAAGTATGTTCCTTCCGCCCCATAGACACTGTCTCCACAAATATAGCAGGACCTTTAGTCCTCTCTGGTGAAGGTCTGAGATGCTGCTAACATATGGACTATTTCTGAGCCAGTACTTCTGGATACTGAGCTGCCCAGTACTGTTTTCTCTTATATCCCTTGTAAATCAGGTGCAAAACATTTCTGGCTCCTGTAGTGCCATGCAGCAATACTTCAGTGTGAAGGTTTACTCCAAATCATTGTAGCATAGATGTGGTTTTCCTCCTATTGTTGTTTTGAGCCTTATTATTTTTCACTGGAGCCAAAGTCCCCTTTCTCTTCTCATAGTCCTGGCTACCAGTTCGAGTACCAGCCTATCGCTTCTCAGTTGTTTGCATATTTGTGCATTAAACTGACCTACATCTCTTTCTAGGGAGTGGCAGCAGATGGTCTTTAGGCCATCCGGCACCTTAAGAAGTTGCCTGAGTGGCTTGTGGATCACAGAAGTGGGAGTTGCTGGTTGCTGGCTAAATAGTGTGCAGCTGAGCTCCCTGGGGAGTGCTCTGCTTGTCTGTATAAACAACTTCCGGTCAGTGTGAGCCAGCACAGTAACATGCAGAAAGTAGGTCAGACAGGTTACCTTGGCAGCAATAAGAACATTTGTTTGGGACCTACTGGGATCAGGGGAACAGCTACACCAGCCATCTCCATTAGCATTGCTTCCCCAATGGGAGAAGCTGGTCGATTCACTGGAGGGGCACCATGGTGACTGGCGCTGGAGCACTTATCCCATGAGGAGAGACTGAGGCAAGTGGGATGGGGATGTTCAGCCTGGAGAAAATACAGCTTTGAGGGCCCCTAACTGCAGCCCCACAGTACCTGCAAGGAAATTATCAAGAAGACAGAGACAAGCTTTTCATAGGAGTGTAAGGTGGGAGGACTAGGGGCAATGGGCACAAGCTGAAACAAGGGAAGTTCGGGCTAGGTATAAGGAGAAACTTTTTCACCATGAGGACAGTCAGGCAGAACAACAAGCTTCCTAGGGGGGTCAGGCAGTCTCCATCCTCAGAGGTTTTTAAGACTAATATAAAGCCGTGAGAGACACAGCTGAGCTTGCTTTGAGCAAGAGGTTGAACCAAAGACCTCCCGTGGTCCCTTCCAGCCACTGAGTCTATGATTAAGAATCAGTCAGGCTTTTAACAAATCCTGCCCAAATCCCAGGTTGCAAAGGGCGACAGCTGTGAGCTCAAATTATGGAAAGCCATCCCAGTCTTTCTGGTGCAGACAGAAAAATTGGATCAAGTTTGACCAATCTATAGTCAATACAGACAAATTTCACACAACACAACATGTCAAGTGACTGAAGGATTAAGACTTAATTTTCAAGGGTAGCAGCTGTGTATGAAACCTTCCTTTATTTTCTCTTTTTGAGGGCCCGAGTCTCTAATCTCTTGTGCTGTCTTGTTGGAGCAGGGAATAGCCAACACAGCTGGCTTATGCTGCCAGCTAGCAGGCAGACTCCCTGCACGCCTATCAGAGCGGGTCCCCTGCAAAGCACACATTCAGTCTCTGCAGTGTTTGCTCCTGCTGTGTCATTCTGTCCTTCCCCCCTCGCTTGGTCTTCCTGTCCCTCTTGCCTTGGTGGCAGGATTACAGTACCAGTGTCCTGTTGCTGGCGTGCCCTTGCCTGAGCTTTCTGCCTGACTTTTTCTCTGCTCAGCTCTTCTCTTTGCTCCGGTAAGTCTGATGAACAACTTCATTGCCTTCACTGCTTTGTGGCACAGTGCAAGGGCTTTAATCTAAGTACTTCCCTTTGGGTCTGTCAGCCCACGTTTTCTAGGAATAGCCTTAAAATCTTGGGCACCATGTGTGTGATATGTGAGGAAAACAGGCAAGTATCTAAGGCTGTCGGTAAAAGTAAGAAATGCTTTTCTAAAGAGTCATCAAAAAAATTTAAGCTGACTTTGGTAGAGCTTGCCTTTAAGTGAGACTAGGGGCCATGGCTGGTTTGCTACAACAATACATGATCAAGACTTGGGTGCTGCATGAGAAAGTCTCAGTCTGATTCTTTCCATGCTTGTATGGAAACCTGCCACGAAGCATCCCAACTTTTGTTTAGTTTTGTTCTAGAAAATTGTGCATAAATCATAAAACTATTCAAATGTAGCATGTAGTTGATAAAGCTGATTTTATCAACACTTTCTGAAGTAATACATAGGACAGTGTCTAGGCTATAACAAGGCACTTGTATTTTTCTGGAGGGTAATTGGAGCTACAGTAGTGTGGGCCATTCCACAGTTTAATATGTGCTACTTTGAGGTGTTAGTGTGGTTCAATCTGGTGTTACGTCAAGGTAAAAATTCAGATTTTTATCAGCTTATGCTGTCTGGTGTAAGTACATGGAACACTTTGGTTTAGAAAATTGTGTATGTGTGTATGAATTTTGAGCATAAAGTGCTAAATACCATTACTTATTTTAGAAGTTCTTAAAATAACTCCTGGCTGCAGAGCAGGTGCCATGTGTCCTTCTGTGGGATACATGGGGAGGCATGATAAATATAGACCGGTTTGTAAACCCTCCAGAAGTTCAAGTCACAAGAAGGGAAGGAGGAAGCAATTCCCATGAGAAGGAAGGGGAACCACTCTGTTTAAAAAAGGTAAACAAAACTCTACAACACTATGCCAGACAGTCTGCCAGAGAAACTAAGAAGAGGATGTTTTATTTGTGCTTTGTTCATGCCAGGACAGTGCCTCAGCAGCCGTGGCCACTTGGGCGGTGTGAGAGGTGGGCTGACACAGCCCAGCACGGGAGACGTTTTTCCCAGCAGCAGAGGGATGCCTACGGCAGCTCTGCTAAATCAGGCACTGGCTGTTGCCGACTGACCTTTTGCATTGGAGGTACTGGCTGATTTCAAAGCACAGCGAAAGCAAACGGTGCTGTAAATGTGAAATGTTAAGGGATAATGGTCAGAGACAAACAAATTCAGGACGTTAGCAGACTGAGCTTAGCACACCTTTTTCTGTTGTCTCTGAGTGCAGCTGTGGATTACTCTGTGTGCTCAGTCTGGTTTTGTGCCTTTGGGGCTGACCACAGACTGCTGCTGCCCCAAGCACCAGCCTCATTGTGGGATGGCAGGCATGGCCATGAGCCCTCCTACAGAAAGGCATCAGCCTGGGACCGGTGTCTGTCACCTCCCACCTGAGACTGGAGGTCACCCATGCCCCAAGGGGCTCCATTGCTCTCCTGGGTTATCCCAAGTTTTTAATGGAGGAAGGAGAAGAATGGAGAAGATCCTCTCCCACAGGGGAGGCAGCAGCACCCTCTGGCTCTCGGGGGTGTTTCCCACTGGAGGAAAGAAAAACCAGAGTGACTATCTGTAGGCAGCAACCACAAGTGTCTGGGATCAAGCTTCCATTCCAAACAGCAGGGCCATGAAAGATACTGATCTCAGGGCTGTGGAACAGGTCCAGGATTTGGGAATACAGGAGAAAAAGAGTAAGCAAGATGCAGCGCTCAGACTCAGTCAGATAACTGGTCAGTCCTCCCCCGCACCATAAAACAGAATAAGGCCGTGTTGGAAATTCAGGTGCCTGGAGACAACCATAATGATAGTAGGAGTTGCAAAACTAAAGAGGTGAATAGTCTAAAATTAAGCAAGTCTAAAATCCCTTGAGGAACCAAGGAATTCCTCTTCTGGGCTCAGTCACCTAATTTTTGGGCATTACTGTGTCTGAGATACTGTATAATGTAAACACTTTCGGTCTTACTGAGAATGGCACCAGAAGTCTTTTATGGCCTGATAAGGAAGATGCACATCAAGGTTAAACAGGCTGGAGCACAAGGGGGGCTGGGGCCAGCTGCAGTAAAATCTCCCAGTGTCAATGGCTGTAAGTGGGCTGCTCTCAGCAGATGAGAGCTGCCCTGTGTCCCTAAATATAAATTCTGTGATGCTGTGAAAGCCATTATGCAAAACAAGGTACAGACGTCTTAACAAGCACTGTGTTTGTGCTTGAAAGTAGTTATTAGACCTCTGGTTTAGCCTGAAGAAGAATGGAATAAAACAGTAAACTCTTTATTTGTGTATGTAAATACAGTTCCCCGGTATGACCTGGCAGGCGGGCACCCTTGGGTTAAAGGTTCATCACTCGGTATTTCTGTGGTTCCTGCCCGCTCACTGTTCCAGGCTGGAGGCCTGAACCTCAGCAGATGTGAATTTCCATGGTTTCAGAGACTGATTATAACTAATCCCTTTCTAGCCAAGAATGTATGTTAGGGAAGATTTCCTGTGAGGCCAGCTTTTAAACATCTTGTGTCCTTGATTCTAAACATCCAGTTTCTCTTTCATTCACCCATGTTTTTCCCTTATTGCTGAGAAACACCATGCATAAATCAATTGCTGCTTTTGATTTAAAGCCTACTGTGTTTGCAGGCATGCTTCATGATTCACGTAGGAGGAAACCTTTAGCCGGATGGTGCTGCTCTATGAGTGATGCACTTGGGAGTTGGGAGGCAGTCAAGGGAGAGATTTGGGGTGCAGTGAGAACTGCATTGACTTGTGCCTTCTGACAAAGAGGGGGAGATATTCAGAAGAGAAATTCATATTTGGAAATGGAGCATTTAGCAATCCTGTTCTTCTGTGATGAACGTATTACAAAAATAGCTAGTTTAGACTGGGGATATAATTTGTGAGACTTTTGTTCTGTCTAGACAAGAGCTGGTGATCCTGGGTTTTCTAGCTGATTGATCGCCAATTGCCAATTAGCTCAAATTAATGAATACAACTGTAAACACTAGTCTGAACATGTCAGAGATAAACACATATTTTGTGGAGCATCTAGCTTAACATTTACAGTAATCTTACTGACCTTGAATTAATTGGCAGTCAATTAACTCTAGTTAAAACAAGATCACAAACTGTAGTCTAACATTCATGCTATCTGGAATTTTTTACCTAAATTGCACATGTAGGCTCAAATCTTTCAATATAAATTAAACTCAGTGTGACAAGAAATCAGATGGATATAATTTTACAGTCGCTTTGCAGTGATATAATGACCATGCCACAAGCAGGAAGGAAAGAATTGGATGGATCTGTCAGACAGGGTCTCTCTGTGAGACCAGGTCCAGTCGCCTTCCCAAGCCGTTCCTGCTGGTGAGTTGTACCTGTGGGAGGACTGCAGGGGCATGGATTTATAGCTAACAGTTTTCAAGCACATCCTGAGGCCCACTCAGAGCTTTCAATTATTTACTTGAGAGATGCTAAACCATAATATTTGATTATCTTATCTGTAAGCCCAGTCAAATAGCTAGACAATCACATCTTGAAAAACGTTACCTTAGCAATGGCCGTCACTGCACTTCCAAACATCACTTTGACTGTGCATAGTTTAATGACAAACACCGACTCATGTATTACAGTAAATTACATATCTCTTATCATATACTGCCTTTGGCCAAGTTAGTTTATAATTTCGAACACTATAAAAATGTAAACACCATAGAAGATATACATTATGGCCAACTGAACGGGGAACAAAGTGCTTCCCAGTTAGCTCTATGTTTTCAAAGCAAGTTGTCTTTTAAAAAATAAGACAGCAGCCACCTCAGACACTGGAACAGAACCAAGAAAGCAATCTTCTTCCTCTTGTCGTTCTCCACTGGCACCATCATAAATCATATCATTAAAGAGAGGAACAGAAATCAGCTGGAAAAAGGGAGAGAAAAGACTCATGGCTATAAAGAGTAGAGAGTACTGTAGTCAATCAAAAGTGGGAGCTAGCTGCAGTGAGTGACCCAGCTGTGCACCCCCCATGCAGGCAGTGCAGTGGTGACAGCAGCACTGCCACCACTCTGAGAAGGAAGGACCCTTCTCTACACTCAGTTTTCCAGCTGCACAGTCAAAGATGCTGTGTCTGCTGGCCCACGCCTTGTAGTAGCTATGTGCAGGCACCCAGGGTGCTTTCACTGACACCTCATCGCCAGGTCCTGGGTAAGCCAGAGCAGCCTCTGGAGGAACACAGACATGTCGGGAACTCTGGATTCACCTGGCTGAGTGCCGCCACTCAAAGACATGGGAAAACAAAAGTTTCCCTTTGCAAATCAGGAACAAATTATGTGAAATTCACCCCCAGAAAACAGCATACACTATCAACCCATGTTATACCTGTTCTCTTTTACTTCACTAATTTATTCTGTATTTGTACTTTGTCAAACAAACTGTCAGCAGCATGCAGCAAGTACAAGAGAAGAGCAGTTTATAGTTGTTTATCTTACTCTTTGCTGTTATTGTGACAGTACCAAGCCAGGCCACTCATAGATCAAACACCAGGCTGGCTTCTCCAAGAGCACAGCCCAATTTTTGGTACACTGGCTTAATTTAAAATATTCCTTTTTCATTATTATTGACTTGAGATGTGCCAGTGGGGAAGAAATAGGAAATGAAACTGATGCAGCTCTGAAGTGAAGCTGCCCATATCAGTAGCTAGTGTTGCACGTAAACAGATCAAGAAAAGTAAACATATGGCGAATAGTTCAGGGAGGGAAATGATATAAATTACTCAGGTGTCATTTTGTGTGTTATTGCTGGCAACAGGAATAAAAGGTTTTGATTTTTAAGTATTAGGTTTGGGCATGTTTTTCCTCTTGGAAAGTATATAATTTGCTTTTCTCCCTGCAGGCAAATCACCTTGGTTGTTCATTTAAGTGCGACATATTTATCAAGCCAGAGGCAACCGATGAGCTGCCATCCCAAATTCCACACAAAATCACTCATGCTGGCCGAGCTTTGCGAACAGTTTGAAGACTAATTTCATGTACTTTAAAATTAACCCTCCATTTGTTTGCTGTCAGGAACTGCACCAAGCATGGAGAATGAGCAGTGTCCCACCTCGCCCAGGCAGGACATCCAGGGGCAGCGTGGGGACAAACCTGCTGCCAACTCACAGCCCCCAGCTCCAGCCCCTGCAGAATTGCCGAGCACCCGGCCCGAGTTAGCCATCTGCGACATCTCAGAGGAGCTCAGCCGGCAACTGGAGGACATTATTAAAACCTACGGGTCTGCCGCAAGCCTGATGGAGAAGGAAAGTGCTGCTACAGGAACCGACAGGCCTGAAAAGGGAGACCCAGGCAGCATGGAGGATGTGGAGTATGAAGATGCAAATGAGGAGAGTGAGAAGGAAAAGCTGGCTCCTGGAGATGCTTCCAGAGCAAAGGAGCCCAGTGGCAGCAAGGAGCAAAAGCTAGAGAAGAAAATCCTGAAAGGTCTAGGCAAGTACTTATGTACTTACACTGTCCTTCTGCAAACAGATGTAAACCCCTGGTCCTTGCTCTTTCCCATGTTAATCCTCTGCCATGGATGACAGGGACCTCTAGTTACCACTGAAAACTACAATATAACTTTTCTCTAATTGTTAATTATTTTCATCAATTACCTGACAGATACATGTAGGCTGTATCAGATATTAGTCCTTTTAAAAAGACAAAAGGTTAGGATTATATCACAGAATTCTGATGTGCTACTGGGCCACCCAAACTAATTAGCCAAAGCTCTGAGTCTGATGACACGCTGCAGAAAGTTGCTTCTTAGACAAAGGACAACACGGTCTCTCATTTGTGCCTCAGTAAATTTTTTCTTCCCCTGATACCTCAGGTACGACCTCTCACCAGGCATAATGGTGCTACTGTGTGGTGTGGGACTCTGCACAAAAAATTCACTGTCACGCCCAGGTTATATTTCATCTAGCAGAGCTCCGGACTCATCACAGATTATATGAAATAAGCCAATATTCTTATCGTCTCTAAGCACAGTGCTTAGAGAGCACCTCGGCCATGGCAGGGCACTGTTAGCTGAGCTAGAATGAGGTCTCAGCTAGTTTTTGTAAAGTATGTCCTTTCTGCTGGGCAGCCACTAGAGAGCAATGTAGCTACATCCCAATCTAGCAAACATGCAATTTATTTCCCTTCTTACATTTAACTCCAGCCAATCTTCAAGCCTCTCCTTTGCGTAAGAGTCCAAACCCAACCACAGACTAAGCCTATAGAAAAATCACTGCCGGACGTTCTTATGGACAAGGGACTATGCATAGGACAGAGCACAGATTTTTTTTTTACCCAAATTCTTTGAACATCCAGGAGAAATGAAGTTCCTTGGTTTCTATAGCCTTGTCTTTTGTGCAGTTATTGGTACCTCTCCAAGATCAGTGTAAATACTACCAAAGCACAGTTCTCCAGCTGCATTTGCAACTGCAGAATTTGATTTTAGCTCTTTTCAACTTATTTATACTGGTGCCGTAGAGAGATCTCAGTGTGAAATAGTGGATTTTCTCCACAGGCAGTACTCATGGACTGCACTAGACTTGAAGGAGAAAAAGTCCAGCCTAAAGCAGAAAGCAAATTTTCTCTCACTGTCTCAGGAAAGAGGAGCATTTGGAAAAGCACGGCCAAGCCCCTGGCGCCACAGCCAGCTTTATCTCCAGGGACACCAGGGACATTTTTTATTTGATGAAGAAGTGGTGTTCAAAGCTCCAGCTAATACTCAGGGCTGAAATGAATACCAAGAGGTATCAGAAGAGAACCAGTACATAAATGGCTATGCCGTGATTTAGCCATGCATGCTCAGATAGTTATTAGACTGTCTCTGGTATCCATACTCTCTTCATCAATTCAAGGAACTGATTTACACCACTATCATGTAGCCCAGACCAGGCTGGAAGTACTCACTACTCTCTGTTTCCATCCACACCGTAGTCTCCATACCTAATTTAATCTTTCTTATCTCTTGTACAGATTGAGCAGCACAGAAGCTGAGTATACCAGCTTTGATCAGTTTTTGCCTGCAAAGAGATCTGGGTTTTGAGCCTTTGTGGTCCAGACCCTTTCCATCCTATTCCAGTCAAATGTGCCATATATGTGACCCAGTCATGTTGCAAAAACATTAAATGAAATTCAGATTATACAAGACAAAAGCATTTCATAGCCAACGCTTTTTGCTAGAAGACGGCACATTACTGAGGTCTGAAATGGAGGAAAATTCAAGTGTGTTTGTTCTTATGGGGAGAAATAAAATGCAGAAATTCACAGCAAAAATTAGTCCCTTCCTTCCAAAATGCATCATTTCTCCCCGAGTTTTTACAGATTCATGCATCAAGCAATCAATTTCATAACAGTACATCAACTACAAATGACCTCTACCATCAAATCTATGCTTTTTTTTTTGTTTTGTTTTGTTTTGTTTTGTTTTGTTTTTAAGGGAAGGAAGCCACCCTACTGATGCAAAACTTGAACAAGCTGAATACTCCAGAGGAGAAGCTGGACCTCTTATTTAAGAAGTATGCTGAGCTGGTTAGTACAGCATGTTTTTTTTCTGTGCAAAGTGTCTATACAGGAAGGTATAAAAAACATATGCCATGCAGCACGGGCAAGCCTCATGTAGTAGTAGCATCTGTCCTGTTAAGTGAATCCCAAAATAATCATAAGGGTCAGATAATCAATTATCGGTGAGAAGGAGAAAAGAAGTAAAAAATGAGGAAAACAAGCTGGACTTTGGGTTAAAAAGTTGATGAGGCAGAATATTTGTACTTAAATGTGAATCTACCAAACTGACCCATGTTGGAGACTACTGTCTAGTCTCCTGCCTTCACTTTCTGCAAGGAGTTTTGTATACCTCTGTAAGCAGGTATTGCTTTAATTTACGTACCAGTGATTTAATCAAAATGAAAATAATACAGGGCTTACTATAAAATATTAGGAAGTAGAAAATCAGAGAATAGAGAACTGATTGCTAATCATGAGATAAACCACAACACAGTGAAATGAAGAGTCAAAGTCCCTGCCACCATGTCACCCCTGTAACAATGCCACCTGCCTACCCCTGTTCTCTCCATACATAAGATGGGTTATTTTCAGGTCAAGTGTTTTCTTCTAAGTAGTTAAAGGACTCTATGGCCATAAGGTGTGGAAATCTTACAAATGAAAAGGCTGCAGCATTTTACAGTTTGTGGAGTACTGAAAAATGTGCCAAGCAGAACATTGACTTTATAATTGGTTTTATGCACAGATGTGTCCATGTCTCATCATAATGTAAAGTTCAACTCTTCCTTTTTTTCATGTAAAATTCTCTGATTTCATAAATTGTGCTCGGGCCGTTTATGGTTTAGCTTGTGCTTAAAGGGACTTCATACCCCTGAATTAACTGAAATAGGTCTTCTTCTCCCTCTATTATATACTCTCCACTGCATTCAAACATCATCGGAGCCCTGTATAAAACAGGGGTTTTATTGCTAGTAACCCATGCAGGAGAAAGGTGCTAAAACATAAATTCAGAGCATTCAATTTTGATATGCAATGTCATTAAACCAAATATTTTAATAAATACAACTAAAAGCTTGTTGGAGAAAGCCTTACGCTGCTCACTCAGCATGACTGAGGGGTGTAGTGTGATTAATAACCTGTCAGCCATCGGCTGTAGTAGTTACCACTCTCCATGCTTCCTCTTGTCCATCCCCATCACACACTTCGGGTCGCTTTTTGGTTTGCTGAGTTGTTTTCCATCCAGATCAGTTCCCTGGTCTGGTGAACAACGTGGTGACACAAGGACTTGTTGCAGCACGGCCCAGGGGAAGGTGCGGCCGTGTGCCAGGCTGAGCTGGGTGCTGGCAATAGCTTCAGCTGCATTAGGTAGTGCTGCTGCTGGCTGTGCTTAAGGGGCTGTCTGTACTCGGGTACCCTCTGCAGCACCAGCCCTTCCCCACAGCCACCCAGCTATATGCTATTTAACTGTTAGCACATGCCCTGGCACAGTCTATAGCGATGGGTACAGCAAATGGAAGGCATCAGGGAAGAGCACAGACTGGTGTGAAGGAAGCTGTGCCTGTGGGGATGGGGAAGCAGACACTGGAGCCATTTGGGCACAAGCTGTGACACGCTACTCACCATCAGAGAACATTATATTCACTAATGCTGGTGTGGGCAGAGTGGTTGGGGTTAGTAAAGCAGACTGTGCTTTACTTCAGCTTTTGCCTACAAACAGCTGTTGCAGAATTGCTTGTGAACAGTTTATTTGCAAAGGTTCTGAGGGTCTCACAGTTGCTGAGAGCAAGAACTATACACAAATAAAGAAATACGAGTGTTGTCACTGGTCTGCAGTGGAGTCAAGATAAAAATTTTTCTTAAATTGAGAGTTTATCTCCCTCTAGGTGAGCCTTCCAAAATCAGAATTCCTTCTATCTGTAGCTAATTTTAGCTAATATTTCATGAACTATTCTTAAAAATTTATCATTGACAGCCCTTTTGTCATTCCAATTTACCAGTGAATACCCTTCTTCAGTGCAAAAGTGACACCATGTCTTAGACATTCCTGAGAACTTTGAAATACAAGTTTCTAGTGCAAGTAATTTTTATTGAAAAAAGGAGAAAAAAAAATGCCTGGAAGACTTCTCATATCATGATTAAGACTATTTTATTCTAAGCCCCCTATCTCAAGCACAGCTTGAGTGAATCATCTAAAATTTAGATAAATCATTATCCGCTCAGCACAGGATGCACATGCAAAATGTGAAGCAAAAAGAACCTTTTTTATGTTTTTAAAAGGAAAGGGGAAGGGGCCAAAATCAAGCTTATAAAGGAAAACAAATCTCAGCCTTAATTACATAGAGGCTATTTTTTCCCTACAATGCTGGAAAAATTATTTCAGCTAGTGTAGCTTGATTAGATGCAAAAGCCCCTATTCTGATCTATGGGGGTAGAAACACTCAATATGCCTGCTGAAAGTTGGGCTTAAACTGTAAATATATCCAAGCTGGTGATTGCATTGTTTTGTGGTATGCCTAGCTGTGATTTGATTGATAATACACAGAACTCTACTGTAAGCATAAATTACAGAACATCTGCAGAAAACAGATCCTCAGGCAGAGAAAGTGTAAAATATGATGCCTGCTGACTGTCTTGTTTGAGCTGCACATCATTCCCCTGCACTCACAGGCTTTGTCAGTCATACTGGCTTTAATAATACTAGTGGTACCATATTATTAGATAAGGTAACCTTAATAAGCAATGGTTATTGTTAAACTTTGCACATCACAACTCACATGCCTCTGTTTTTCAATCAGAAAACATCTGGACTTCAGAAATATCTCACAATGTATGCATGCCTGTAATACAGCAAGGAGGGCTGCTGTGTGTTGGAACAGGAGATGAAATCTTTAAAAGCTTCAGAGGTGAAATGATTCTTTGACATGACTGTTATGGTGTTAATTTGAAGTGCAGGACATTTTTTCAAAACAGCTAGTAATAGGCACGTGTCAGAAGAAATGACCAGTCTGTGCAGGGACTGCTATTAGCAATTCTGTTGCTGCCCCTCATCCTGCTTGAAATTTAGCCTCCTCTCTGCCACCCCTCAAGGGAAGGCAGAAGCCACACATCCACAGGAACAGCAGGTTCCCAAGTGAATGTCAGGGACTGTTCATGTTTTCTTCAGTAATTGCATGGAGTCAAAGAGCCCCAAAGAGATTTGATTCACCATAACCCACCCCCATTGATAACGAGACCTCCAGAAACACAACTGACAGATGCTCCCACATGCTCCTTCAAGTAAGAGGAGCCTGGCAAGAGGAGGTGCCCACGCATTGTTTTGGGGAACTCTTCCCTGAAGAGCATTCTCCTCCATCAGCAGCAAAGCCCACGCACAGACGACATCCCTGGTCTTCAGCACCTCTTTTGCAGTTGTCTTTTCCAGCAGGTTCCTGGGTATCTAGGAAGCCACTTCTTTTTCAGGAAGCTTCAGAATGAGCAGCTATTGTGTTATCTCATGATCTGGTGAAATCTCACCATGTAACTGGCTGCTCCAGTTCCTAATGTTGAAACAAAAATAAAAATCTCACAGCTGTCCAAAGAAATTCAAACCAAAGAAGGAAGGACTGGAATGGTGCGATGAGAGTTTTAAAAATTATGTTCACCCACTCACACTACAGCACACTTGGGACTGTTGCAGCGAGTAGGCTTGGGACTCCCTCCAGGATGATCATTCCTCTTCCATTAGGATTGATAAATACAAAATATTTCCTAAGGGTTTAAGAAAGTGTAAAGACTTTCCCCAAACCAAAAGAGCTCATTTTCTTTTCTTTCCTGTCCCTCATTGTTTCATTTTAATCCCTCTTCCCTGCCCAGCTCGAAGAACATCGTGCAGAACAGAAAAAGCTCAAGTACCTGCAGAAGAGGCAGGCCCAGATCACCAAGGAGAAGGATCAGCTGCAGAGTGAGCATAGCCGAGCCATCCTTGCCCGCAGCAAGCTTGAGAGCCTGTGCCGGGAACTCCAGAGGCACAACAAAAACCTCAAGGTGAGTGGTGTCCTTATTCAGGTACCCGGCAGTTGAGGGGGAAGAAGATGCTGATGCCATCCCATCTTGCTCTAGTGCCAAATCAAAGAGATGTTTGCATCTGCACCTGCAATACGTAATCATAGATACACTCTGGTCCTGAGGCCTGTTTACACCAAGACCCCTTTATTCCTCGTTTGGAAATATCCAAGCACTTTTGGACACTGCGTTTGCCCACATTAGCTGTAAACCCTCCCTTGTCAGGGAGTTCAGAGCAGGGAAAACCAGAGGTGCTAGCAGACCAGGTCCCTGAGACCACGGATGGGAATGCTTGTGTGTGGACAGAACAATCGGAACACCAGCTTTACTCCAGGGGACTCACAGAAGACTGGTGGGTGTTTTCATGTAATTTGAGCACTTGGGCATTTCAAGTGATTCTGTGAGGGTTAGTCAATCAGGACATCCGCCTCAAGACATCAAACCTCAACACAGGAAGAATGTCAACACTGTGGAATTTGTGTGGATTACAAGAATAGGTTCAAAAAAGAAATTTTCAGGAGTGTCAAAAGGCTGGGATCCATATGCCATGTCTACCTATTGCTTGGTGCATCACGCCCTTTAAATGTGAAATTTATAATATGATTATGCTTCTTGAAAAATTATAGGTTCAAGAATATATTTCTGTTGTGATCTTTTTTTCTGAGTACATGTTAGTGATGGTGGTGTTATTATACAAAAAGCCTCTGCTTTGATCTATTCAAAATCCTTCTTCATGGGGATATAGTTATGTATAGAATTACACATACGAATTGTCAGCAGCAAGAATTTCACCTGATATAACCTCTGTTAACTGTAATGGATTTTCATTCATTTCCATCAGCTCAGGAGTGAGCCTTCAGGGTCTAGCTCGGACTTTCATTGTACGTTGTTAAGAATATAGCTGAGAGGGGAAATGGCCACATATACACTCAAACTGTGCATTAACAGAAGGACAAAGCCAGATTAACAGGTAGTTAGGAAAACTAGAAGCAAATCTCTGTGTGCTCAGGTATAGTAGTGCAAAGCTGGTAGTGCCAATTAAATTTGTGCCTGTCATTTGTACCAAACCTGAGCTATACCTCGATTTTGATCCACACTGATTTACCAGACTGTCTTTGAGCAAAATATTTCAACAGAAATACAAACCAATTTTAAAGTGATTTAAGAATACAGTGTACAGTGCTTTGCATAGATCTGAGATTTCTAAACCAAAGAAATCAGTTGAACAAATCAGTGGAAACGGAGTTTAGAGAAAAACTCATTATATTTGGAAAACATATTTGGAACAGGTTTTTTTGAATTCCTCACATGATTTCCCATCTACCACATGCTTATTAATATCACTACTAGGGATCATGATTTTTCCTTTCTCTTTGCGTATAAATATTTCATGACACATTTCATCTTTATGTTTAGGAAAGTCTCTTTCCAACATCTTTCCACTTGTTGGACTGTTTTACTTTGGGATTAGGTTTAAATAAACCTATCCATTTCAGACTCAGTTCTGATTTTTAATTCTGTACCTATGCCAGGTGGGCCTGAAATAGTACCTGAGCTGATCTTGTAGTAGGAAGAAGTGTGCAAGTTTTGGCCACTTCTCTCTAAGGATTTGGAGACCTTTTAAGAAACCCAGAATACTAGCTTTCCTCTGGCTCCTGTGCTTTCAGTGTAAAAAAACCCCAAAGTTAAATAAGACAGTAAGACAAAACACACTTGCAGAATGAATGAAGATTAAATTAATAAACAAAAGCATTCAATATCTTTATCCAGTTTTATCTCTCTAAGAATTTTAACATAACTCTTGGAATATTTGATTTTAAGCTTTAGCTCCTAGAAATCTGTGAATCTCCAGAATCTCATCTTCTGTTTATTTAAATGAGTCTAATTTTCTTTCACTTATGACTGTACTGAGAGGGCCCAAAACAGGAGAATCCATTAAATGTTATTTTTAAAATCTCTTGCTTAAGTAATTTTTATTTTAGTTTTGGCAGGACAGAGAAGCTGATTCATAATTCTTTAGCACTTGGGATTAGCACTTCTGATTACATTCCAAAGCATGGAAAATAAAAAATGTAGGAGATTGTGTCATTTCAATAGCAAAGGAGAAACCTGGCCTGTCCAGATCACAAACCTCCTCTGACTTGGCATGTGGTACAGTATATGCACATCACGTCATGTAAATGTCATCTTCACTCATCTGGTGTGTGGAATTCCCATTAAGTGGAGATCGGTGCAGCCAAGTGGTGATGAATATGCAATGTGGAGCTGCACTGAAAATCCACAGGGCAGATCAGAGAAGAAAAATTTCTGGTTAGTATTGGATACTGGCCTCAAAATCTGACTTACTTACAGTCCAGCTATTCAGATTATTTCGTCGCAGTTACACTTCACAGCAGAAAACAGATGTTTAATTCTCCCTCCAAGAAAGGCGGAATAAATGTTCATGAAAGAGCAGAATGCGTTCCCACTGCAATAGAGAGCAGCTCTGCTAAGACCAACAGCAACTTGTTTCTCTGCATGGTGTTTGTGTTCTGCCAATTATCTGACAGCTTGGTGGCTGTTTAGCATCTTGTGGTGACATAAGCATCTCAGATACCTTGTCCTTCTTGCTGCCAAGCATGAAACAATGACTTTCATGCAAGTGTCACAAAAGTCAACAGCTTCAATTATGGGGTCAGCTCCAAACTGGCTCAGACTGTGGTGCCTGGGAACAGAGAGAACAGTTCATTGAAAATGAGGAGTCCGTGCTCATGTTGCCTTGGCTGATACGACTTCAGCAGACCAACAGTCTTGAGCTGCCCCAGGGATGTATGAGGACATCCTGACCTTCTGTTCGCAAATTATCTCACATTCCAGTGATAAATCTCAAACTACAAGATATCCTGGTCTTAATTTTACAAGGTTTTATTCAATTCATTCTTACATTTTAGCAATGTAAGAGAGTGATAGCAGTATTGCAGTAGGACACAAGAGTATATCTTTGATAGGGTAGGTATGGAGCAAAAGATTAAGAAAGGGCAGAGGAAAGAGAACAATAGTTTATGGCTGGGCTTTAGTCTTCCAGAACTGAAAATCTTAAAAGAATTTACAATGCTTTATTCTTCTCACTAAAAGTGAACACCTAATTTAAAACTATTAAAAGAACAAGCAAAGTGGAGCAGCTGACAAGGCCAAGGATGGTTTGCATGTGATGAATTCACCAGGATGATGCTGAGAAGTCACCAGCCCAAACACCATCTGCTCTGCTCCCTATAACTGAGCAAGCCAGGAGCTCTGGAGTCCACACAACCAGGAGCTCTGGAGTCCAACACTTCAGTTGCAACAGCAGTAGCACAAACCAGGAGTCAGTCTTCAAACCTCCAGTTTGGGGGAAAACTTAAGGATATTACTTTACACTATGGCATCTTGAAATGTAAAGGACAAAGGAGCCTATTGGAAAAAAGGGCATTTTCTCAGGTTACAGCAACAGGTATAAGCAAAGGGTTAGGGCAGTAGCCTTGTGATAACAAAACCTGGGTGATGCTGATGACTTGGGGTTTGCCAGACTGTGCCTGGCCAAGTGAGGAGGGTGAAGGGGAGCTGGCCCCACAGCCCCGGAGCAGAACTGGCAGGAACACAGGGTGGCACCATGGGCATCCAGCCTCCTCCCTGGCTCCGGTGCAGATGCAGCCTCAGCCACAAGCTTTTACAGCTAGTAAAGGCTCAGGTCTGAAGCAGACACCTCCAAAGACCCATCACTATTCCCATGGTATTATCAGTAGCACCTCAGGGCCTCTGAGATTGAAATTGCATTAATTTAGGGACAGGGTACCAGCCCACCATCAGCGGGGTGCTGGCAGCATCGCAGCCAGCTCTGGGGCACAGCAGAGCACTGAGGCACAGAGGGATTTGCTCCTTGGTGCAGGGCAGAGGCAATGCCTGTGGGTCTTCACACAGTGTCGTAGCCACGCAGTTGCCTTTCTGCTCGGCCAGCTCCTCTCACCCACACCCGCCTTTAATCTGTAACTGGGATCTCAGGGATTTAACAAATCTCTGCCAATTTATGAGGGATTCTGAGGAGCTCTCTGGGACACACCCCAGCCCCCGCCCAAGCAAATATCCTCCTCAAATATCTTTATGTCTGAAACAGGAGAGGTCAAGAGAAATACTGTGCCCTGCAACTAAATACTTCCTGGCTCAGTGTCTTTAACCATGAATCTTTGTATTACAGTCTCTGTGTTCTGTATAATTATTCTGCCTCAGAAGAGAGGATGAGCAGGAAATAAGATCCTCTGAGTAACACATGCACAGGGGTTTTTTTGACATTTGCATGATTGCTACTCTCAAGATGTCTCATTTCACCTTGTAGCAGAACTACTTGGTGTGACAAACACACGATCCACCAATTTTTTGTTTTATATTCAGCTGGATTTATTACTCCAGAGAGCTTTAAATCACAGCAGTGACGTGTTATAACACCATTTGGTCCACTGAAACAATAAAGTGTTTTTGAGGAAGGATGTTTTGAAGCCATAGACATAGGACTCCAGACATGCAAGTTCAGTTTCTCGCTCTGACTTCTTGAAGTGAAAGCACCTGTTCACTCTTCTTCCATCTCAGGGCTGCACCTATACAGTAGAAAACTAAGAGGTACGAGCAGTCTTTTAAACAGTATATAAGCAGTAAAATGGAGTTCTGACTTGACTGAAACTATCTAGGAATTCAAGTTAAATTTGTCAATGTTTCAAACAAAATTAAAAAGGACGACATTGTAAACATCCCCTTTCAAAAGAAAATTAAATGTTTTGTTTTGGGAATGCTAAAGCCCAAAACATCTTCTGAGTAGCATTTTTAACTCTACTTTGGAACAGCATTTCCATTTCAATATTGTACTGAAAAGAATTAAACAAAAAGTAACTATGAACAGAAGACAGCTCAGTTTCTGGTCAGGTAAAATGTTTCAGGCTAACTCAAAATAATTCTCACTAATTAAAAAAAAATAATTGGAGAGCTTCTCTTACATCTTGCTGCAAATTTTTCATGTGTCCAATTTCCAACCCAGGTACTGAATCAGGACCCCCTCCCAGGTAATTTTCCCAGCTCCATCTGAAATTCTTTCTTCCTCTTAAAAGTGGGAGTCTTACTGGGCTCACACTTTGCTTTACTCTGTGAGTACACACATGTTCTTGTGTAAACTGCAGAGCACAGCAGGGCTTCATGGTGATTTCTGTGCACTAATGGCTCCAATACCATCCTCCCATCATCCAAGGCATTGTCATCTCTATCACTCCACGGTCAGCAAAAGGACAAACGGCCCCTACCTTGAACAGCAGTTGTCCAAGGTCAGGCTTGTGTTGTGCATGCTAAGTAGAAACTGGGTTATTTGGTATTCATCTTACTTTAAGAGTAGGGCCTGAATCAACACCTTTTATGTCACATTTATGATATAAATTATACCTCATTAGCGTCAGCTAAGGTTTTATTCTAGTGTATTTATAGAAAATATCCATATGCAGTGTTATCAGAGACTTTTATGTAAATGACTATGCTAGTTGAAACCTTATTAGAGTATGCCATTTGCATGCTGTGGAGTGGGTTCTTAATGTGGTTCTGGCATGATTTGTAACTATGGCAGATATGGTCCTAGCCAGTGTATATCAGGATTACATTCCTCAGAAGGGCAGTCTGCCCTGGAAGCAAATGAGCAGGGAATAAAAATAGTCCATATTTCTGGATCCAAAGCAATGAATCCAGATTCTTTATTCATTGTCTTTAATATAAACAAATCGAAAACAGAATTTCAATAATGAGTAAAGAAATAATAATAATACATCAATCTTTCTCCAGACAAAATTCTGATTATCTGTTTTGATTCTGTAAGAAACAGCCCACAAGCTTTCCTTGATTCCACTACCTAATAAATTAGTGCAAATATTGGCATCAGTTAAAAAGTTAGGGCAGGAAAATTGAGGAGTTGGGAGGGATTCTATAGAAAATGACGGATTTCTCTTAAAAATGAAAATCCCAGAGACCATAAATTTGATATGAGGATTCTTAGTTAAAAGGAGGCATTTTAAAGGGTGATTTTTTAATGGAATCAAAAAGCAGTTTGATAAAAGAGCTTTTGACTACTTCCACTAAATATCTTATTCCAAAGCAAAAGCTCTGCTGCAGTATCATGAATCAAGACATGCACGTATGTTCCCTTTTGCAGGCTTGCTTTGATCTGAAACTCTGCTCTACATCCATCTTTATAAATGCAAATTCTTAGTTCCCTAATTTTTTCAAGGCCACTATGTAATTTGCTCTGTAAATTTAGAATCATGCCTAATGCTAGAGCAGATGAAAGCAAGAAAATCTCCAAAGAGGAATGCAAACATGAGTAATCCTTCAAAGGGAAGCCTTATGCTACTCTGAAACAGTATCTTTCTGGAACCGCTTATTATGCATCGTACTTACATGACTGCACTCTCTCCCATTTAACAACAGGAGGAAACAATTCAGCGGGCACGGGAGGAAGATGAGAAGAGGAAAGAAATAACTAATCATTTCCAGGGCACGCTAAGTGAAATCCAGTCTCAGATCGAGCAGCAAAGCGAGAGGAACATGAAGCTCTGCCAGGAGAACACGGAGCTGGCAGAGAAGCTGAAAAGCATCATTGACCAGTATGAGCTGCGGGAAGAGGTGAGAGCAATGCCCTGGCTGCCTGTGGGGACAGGCAGCAAACCCAGATTCCCCAGGGGAATGCAGAAAGCAGAAAGAACCCTGGCCTCCCCACTGGCTATCGCTTGGGTGTCTTGTGAAGGTAGTGAGGGTAGCCCCCACCACACCTTGCCATCTGAGCTGGCCTATGCATGCAGCAAGCCTGCCAGACTCCACATGGCAAACTCTGTGGTCAAGGAGTTGTGTGGGCCAGCACCCTGCCTACAGCACCCTTGCTGCTGCGGTGAGAGGGGCCGAGGCACCCAAGCAGCAAGGAGTGCCAGCTGCCTGCTAAGCTGCCCCCTGGCCCCCTCACAGCTCCCCTAAATCCCCAGGGACCTCCCCCAGCACTGCTTTCCTGCTTCCCCTCAAGTCCCCACCGAGCATGTCCCATATCCCATCTTTTTGAACAGCCTGTTCTGCTGGTTGTGCCAAATGCAGGTTGCTGAGGAGGGCTCTGATGTAAATGCTTTGACTCTTCCCCAGAAGCAGAAAATCAAGACGATGGATAAAGGAGGCCCTTCCCATTGGAATAGATTCTTCTTTGCAGGCACAATGTTTACCATAAGATCTAGCAGATAATAGGCAGATGGGAAATTATTCTTTCTGTAAACATTAGAGTTGGTCAGAAAATTTTAACACAAAAAACCCAACTTTCCAGTAAAATCCCAAACTACCATTTTTATCTTATTTTATGACAAACAGTAACAAATATCATAGTGGGTCTTTTTATTGTTTCTAAATACATTTACTGTCAGCCTCAGTGCAACCAGACGTTATCATGCTGAATAAAACATCAGTGATCTGCCCTTACAATCTGGAATGCCCAATACAATACATAAATTTCCAAATCTGTTGCATCATGTATGAAGTCTTATGATGAACAAAGGCAATGTATATTCCTTGTCTTGTGGTTTCTATGTGAAGAAATTGTAAAGCAGAGGGATGCACTCAGAATATTTGCTCCTGCAAGTTTTACCTAAATGAAGCAAGAGTGAAGAGGGCTAGCAGCAGCAGTCACCTCCTGAAGGTCACCATGGAGCCAGACATTTTTACAGGCTGGGGGAGGCCTCTGATTCATCTGGTCTGACCTCCTCCACACCCCCACTCATGTACCGTCACCCAGGCCCTCCAAGCCCACGTTGCACACGTGTGGCCAGAGCAAAGGGGGTGTACAGGGCTTGTGTCACAGAAAGGATGGCATGAGCTGTGCACATGCTCCCAAGCACTGCAGGTGAAATGTGTCTTTACACATTTATCCACACAGTGGCTTAGATCTGCTGGCCACTTAACAGCTCAAAAGAAGTATTTCCCCTGCAT
This sequence comes from Athene noctua, assembly GCF_965140245.1. Classification (NCBI taxonomy): domain Eukaryota; kingdom Metazoa; phylum Chordata; class Aves; order Strigiformes; family Strigidae; genus Athene; species Athene noctua. Next base: position 67,230,029 of record NC_134037.1, on the reverse strand, counting down.
ATTTGTTAATGATGAGCAGTTATTTGATCTTCGCTTATGTTGGATTATACTGTTGACTTCATATGTAGACCACAGAACTTGCAAAGACACTAAGGCTTTTTCTTTTTTTTCCTACAATAAATCAAAATAGATCATGTAAACAGGTTTCCCTTCCCATGCAAATTATGGCACAGTTTCTTCTTATCAGTGCTGTAGTTTTTCAGTAATTGCAATAGATGGGGAGTCTTCCTATTTTGCAATATTTTTGTCTCATGAATGTTCCAGTAGATAGCTGTACATGCATGAGCATGAAGATCTGTGTACATAATTAAACTTGCACATTCAGCGGAACTTATTTTCTTGCAGCACCTTGATAAAATATTTAAGCACAGAGAACTTCAACAGAAACTGGTGGATGCCAAGTTGGAGCAGTCTCAGGAAATGATGAAGGAAGCCGAGGAGCGACATCAGAAAGAAAAGGAATACGTACCTATCCTTCTAATCTGTCTGTCTTTTATCTGACTTTAGGCCAAAATGAGCCTTGCATGCTATTTCACTAATATATTGGTTCTTCAGGTCCGAGCTGTGATATATTAGCAGAGAGGTTTTTATTGCTACTGTCAATGCTCAGTGTAAAGAAACAGCCCCTGAAAGGCTGCTTTCATTGGCATTTACAGGTTTTGAAGCAAACTGCAGAGCAGTAGGTTAGAGCAAGACTGCTCTAGCTAACTCACCGTTACTACACAGTTGATTCATCGTGACACTGAGTCAGGTGATGCCATTAGTTTTCAAACAGCTCTGATATTTGATACCCCATCTCCCCACATGATAAATGAGCACATTTAAACAATCAGAGAGGAGAACAAAAACATGAGATTAAAGTGAGTTGGCTGAAGGCTGGTATCCTCCCAGGCTCCGAGCCTCCCCAGATGTCCTCCCGTGGGTCCCGTTTTGCCAGCAGAGGCGGCCACAGGAGCTGCTTGCTGTGACAGAGCTTCGCCTTCTCTTTTGCAGAGGTTCCCCTTCCCCACATTGGTCTGTCAGTGCCTCTGTTGGGCAGGAAGGGTCTGGATTCATTTAGCAGCCCTGTCTGCCATTCCTCTCTACTTAGCAGAGGGGACACCTCTAGGAGAGGGACGGGGAGGAGCAGCTCCAGGTAGGATATTCCCTGCAGGCACAGCTGGGACAGAAGGAGAGCACTCCTCTCTGGTCTCACACATCTTGAGACTCAATCAGACCAAAATTATTTTTTTTCAGGCTGCCTGGTATTTTCACAGCAATCCTCACACCTACAAAGTATCAGAGTTCAACCTAGTCCCTCTCCTGGGTGGTGGCAGCAGCTGAAACTCCTCAGGGGGAGCAATGAGCTCTCATCGGCTGGAAGAAAGCTTTAGCTTTCACCAGTCCTTCAGCTAACTCAGGAGCAGCATGAGAGAGCTCTAAAGAGAGGATATTTATCCCCTCCCCATATCTGGAAACAGATTAATTAGCACTAGCGTGCACAAGGTATCATAAAATATGGATGCAAATGTGGGGGTCTAAACCTTGTAGCTAGAGCACAGCAAACACCTCTTACAAAAAATTGCCCATAAGAGCACTTATCCTCTGTCTCTGCACTGATCTTGCAGCTGGGAGACCCACTCCTGCTCAGCTTTACTCCTAATTAAAGGCTGAGGAGGAAGACTGGAAGCTTCTCCGTGTGCACATCTGCATGTCACTGCATGACAATTTGTGTCCCAGCTGAGTTATTCCCTGTCACTGTGAGGCCTATGTAAAGCCAAATCCCAAAATTTCATTCATGACCATTGATTCTTGTCAGATTCAAACCCAAGGAAACATTTCCAAGAAATCCCTTACAAGGATAAACAAATTTGGGCTTATTTTACTGCTGTCACTGGGAGTTTTGGTACTGAGCACCACATTTCAGATACGGGGACAAAAACAGAAGATGTGAAAGACAGACATTATCTCTGTGGAAAACTGACACATACAGACTTCTATCAATGACCTTTCTTGCTGTGTGTCACACAATATGAGTTTTGGGGCTACCTGTAGCCTATAACCAGCCCTGTTTCTAGCCAAACCTTCTTTGTATATTTTGTCCAGAACTGATATACACAGTTTTGATACTTTCATTTCTTTTAAAGCAGTGAAAGTCATCACCATCTACATTTGGGAGTGAGAGATTTTCTTTGTGTCTTTGCTGTGTGTATGACTAGTACCTATGAAATAACAGGTTCAGAAAAAAGCTACAAAGCCTTTAAGCAGTGGGTGTATAATGATATGCACCATGTACAAAGAATATTTTTTCACACTGTCCAAACTCATGCTTAAAAACCCTGTGTTTGAGGTAGGTTGGCGGTGTATGGCTGTATCACCTCAGAGCAAGGTAGATTTAGCTGAAGAACTGAAGTGACTGGCCAAAAGCCATGCAATGAGTCAAGGCACAATTAGCATGTCATGATTCATCACAGGTAGCCCAGGACCCAGAGAGCTAGCCTACACTTGTCTCCCACCTCGATCCTATTGCTGAGCTCTTAGTCCCACCCACCCAGCTATTGTGCTAGTGTCTGTGGGAGTAATGTATATATGTATGAAATCAAGGTGGTTTTGATGGAGTCTTCTAATTTAGTTGTATCTCTCTCCAGCTCAGTAATGTGCAAAGTCAGAGCCTTACTGCATTTCAACATCCTGTCATTTGAGGGAACAGCTTTCAGAACCTTTCCATACCATTTATTACATCCCTGTGCCTGACTTTTGCTTCAGGTTTTTGCAAATGTCTTTAAATGAAAATTCTTGTATTCTTTTATCTGTTTGATTACTCCTTAAAGGCTCACTTTGATGCCTTCCTAGGCAGTTCTTCCATGTAGAAATCTTTGCCCCTATACAAAACTTCCTTTACCTCAGACAAGGAGAGATGTCCCATCCTGCAGCCTCTGTACATCACTTCTCAATAGTCAGGTTATCTCATTGCTCACACAATTCACCTACACATGCAACTAAGAATGTGATTCCCTGTATAAGGAGCAATGTTTTATACTGTGTGGCCTTCCTGAAGGGTCAACTTTACCTAAGGATACAATTTTGCTACCATCCATAACTGGTCAATGTTAAGTGGACTTCCTCACTATATCATACATTTTTAGCATTTGTAATACAAACTCTGATGTGCAATTAATTGCAGTTTAAAGCCTCTGTGGCTTTCAAATATATGACTGGAAGGTATTGATTAGATTTCTACACAATTGGAATTTGCAGAGTCTGGCAGCAAAAAGGGAATCTTAATTTTCATTAAGCCAGTCCCTAGATTCATGTCATTAAATTGGAATGTGTGTTCTTGGGGACTGGCTTTTTTTAGTCCTGAGAATGATGTGACTGTCTGGGCCTCCAGCACTATCACAGCTCTAATAATATAGTATAACATCACCGCATTTCACAGAAGTGCTGCTTTGTAAACACCACATGCAATATTTATTCATTTCTTTATACTTCAGCTTCCTTGTTACCACTTCATAGCCTATTAATAAGTACATCAGTTCTCTTGATTCATTTTCTCCCAGCTTGGTGTTTGCAGGTGACCTCAGGCTGCATAAGAGCACGCACTAATTTGAGCAAACCTCTGTGTGGCTTGCTTCCATTACAGAAGAGTTTATTAACTCTTGGATTTTTCCTGGCTGCAAAGGCTATGTGGGTCAATAGGAGAGAAGAAGGATTTCATTAACAAGCAAAAGAAACAACTTTCTTTGCTTTCTCTGTCCATCTCTTGTGTTGTGGCAGAAGACATGGCATGGAAGGTGGGAACTTTTCATTATCCCAGGCACACTGGGTATGAAGGTAACCATAGCTGAGATTGAAGAAATGCATATAAAAACCCAGTTCTTGGAAATAATGACTGGCCTAGGGACTGGGTAGCTCTGAAAGTTTTCAAAGCACTCATTAAATCATTCAAACCAGATACCCTGTAATTCCTAAAAAAAACCCCAACCCCAACCCTCAAACAAGTATATATCAAAGAAACATGAAACTTAGAAATCCAGATTTCATCCAAACTTTTAAAAAATTTAATTATTTTCATGTGTGTAAAACATACCCTCTTCCAAATGCATGAACTGAGGCTCATTTAACCTAGGCATACTCTTACCATCTCTTTTTACTTGCTATGACACAACCTATTTGAAATTTTAGTCAACAAGATCTAAACTCAAGAAATTGATTTATCTCCATTGAACAAATCATCAAATTAAATTCTCAAAATAAATATTAAGAGGCAGGTATAAAATAAACAGAACGTGGTATTTCCTCATAGAATGCATACTTGAGCTGTAAAACATTCTTGTCTAGGAAACTGTAGATGGCAAAAATTCAGTCGATCCACATAAAAAGGCCAAATTGATGGAAGAAAGATTTTTCTAGAGCTTATATATATATATATATATACATAAGCCACAAGTTTAATTCATATAGTCTTTGTGCCACAAATAGCGAGACAGGGAGAGAATTCATCATGTTGTTCAGTCAGCCTTTGTAGAGAACATCCTCAGCTTTTTTGCCGGGTGGTATTCAAATAGTTTACATGTGTTATTTCCAACAAAATGGTTAGGATAAAAATTTTTATTAGGGGTCAGATACGTTTTCTGCATGTGGTTCTACTCACCTTTCACTTCCAATATGAGATCTGTTAACTTACATAGCACTTTTATTTTAAATATATTTTCAGACCCCAACTGTGCTATTTTAAACAGTACAATTTAATCCAACAGGAGAAAGTCCTGCGGCAAACTAACTTGTTTATATCTCATTTCTCAAGCTATCATTAGCATTCTTTTTCTAAAATATATTTAGCCTAACCAATAAAACGTTTTATAAATGTTTGGTAGGCAATAAGCACATTTCTTTAACACTTCAGTAAATGTTTCCTGCTTTCAGATTAAACCAATTGCTAGAATATTACTGCACACTTTGGAAGTGCTGACTCAGAACTGCAGCCTGAAAAAGTCTTGTACACCTCATTCCTACAATTCACTCAGCCTCGACCAACCCTCCCATCTGCAGCCTGCGCATCAGAATGTCATTTTGCCAAATACCTTGTAGCAGGGAATCACACCTTCCCAGGAGCAGCCAGGGATGAAACTGCAGTCAAGCTCTTCCTGGGCTGCCTCCTTGATTTAAGTGAGACATTTATCACCCTGAGCTGGGACTCTCTGCTGATAGCATGTCAATGCAAATGGAGCCCAAAGATAACAGACACCAGTAAATGTATGACATTTAGTATGCATTCCCTTTCTGAAAGCTCAAAGATTTTTTGAGGCACATCTGACTGTGACGGTACATGTATGCTAAGTTCTGATCATTAATGCAAAAGGGAGTTTGCCATTCACTGGAGAGCAGGAATGCGGCCAGAACTGTGCTGAAATGAATGTGCCAGAAAGTATCATATTCACTTTGTAGAAGTCTGGTGAAGATATGGTTAAATACACACTTTTTAGAGTCCACTGTACTACACACTTCATGCCAAGTAGTTTTGAAATCCTATTCAAATATGCCTTTGTAAACCAAATGCCTTGTCCCATGTCTCAGGATAGCACTACTCTGTCTTGCCTAACTCCTCTAACTACATTCCTCTGAAAGTTAGATCACTCCTTATCAGTGGCAGAAGCATAGGTAGCTGGAGGACGAGGATTTCCAACTGATAAACTAGAGACCTAACAATTTTCTCTCTGTTGCCCAAAACACAGCTCCTGAATCAAGCTGCAGAATGGAAGCTCCAGGCCAAAATGTTAAAAGAGCAAGAGACAGTCCTGCAGGCACAGGTGACGTAGGAGAGGTGATTGCATGGTGTGCCTTTGTTTCCCAGTTTTTAACCTGTGATGCATGTTCCAGGTAAAGTATCCGAACTACTTCCTATGTATTCCTCCTAGCCTCAATCTACATCTCATAGACTATTGCAAAGGAAACAGGTTATTTTCAAGCCAACTGTAAGGTAACGCCCATACTGCAAATCATAGTGTGGCATGTGGGTTGTTTAGTCTGGAGAAGAGAAGGCTTTGGGGAGACCTTATTGCAGCCTTTCAGTATTTAAAGGGTGCTTATAATAAAGATGGAGACAGATTTTTTTACTAGGGCTTGTAGTGATAGAACAAGGGGTAATGGTTTTAAATTAGAAGAGAGTAGATTTAGATTAGCTGTAAGGAAGTTCTTCACTGTGAGGGTGGTGAGGCACTGGAACAGGTTGCCCAGAGAAGCTGTGGCTGCCCCCTCCCTGGCAGTGTTCCAGGCCAGGTTGTTCGGGGCTTTGAGCACCCTGGTCTGGTGGAAGGTGTCCCTGCCCATGGCAGGGGGTTGGACTAAATGATCTTTAAAGGTCCCTTCTGACCCAAACCATTCTACAGTGCTGTGATTTATGAGTGTTCACAGTACTCAACCACACAACAATGTGTGTGCTTTGGCTTGATTATTCACTGTAACTACCCTTCAGGCAGGTTTCTAATACAGTAAAGCACTGGAGTACATACATATCATGAAACATGTTTACCAAACTGGAGCTGATGTGCTCATGTGCTTTTCTGGAGTGGGGTGTGAAGGCAGTGTTTTCATTAACTTTAGCAGGAATTCTGCCTACTAAGAGATTATACAAAGGGGCCTCTAGGATTTCAGTGTTTAGATGGAATTTGAAACATTCAATAAAATAAAATTACTTGCCAAAATTACACTAAGAGTCGGGCTGGAGTGAAAGGCAGTAAAACCAAGAAACAGGCAGTATATACTACACTTAGAGACCAATGTAATAAATGCCCTTGAATATCAGTGAGAACACAAGATGACATGCTGGACTTCCACGTCAAAAAGACACAGCATTGGTAGATTTTCCTAGACTTACAGAAACAGTATGTAGATTTATCTTCTTTGACCTGCCTGTGAGAAAGGTCCCCACAAACAGAGTTTATCAGGGATTGTGGTGGGGGATTTGGTGTCAGTCCTTCAGCCCCTCTTGCAGCTGCCCTCACCCGTCAGGAAGCCACTTCTTAGCCCTTGATCACAGTTAATTGTACTGGTAAGTTGTTCCAGCTCTACTCTTGTAGATGGTCTAATTCCTACCTGTTGAGCACTCAAGAAAGGATAGCATTAAACTGATAACCTGGAAACTTGCTAAGAGGGGTTTGGTCCTTTATGTGCTTTTTCAAAGGCTAAGATAAGCACACCAAGGAATATCACATAAACTGCTGCTGACACCAGTTTGACAGGTTCTGCAACCAAACCTCAAAGGCCTCCAGCTGAGCCTGTCCCGACTGCAAACCTGCTCCCAATTTTCTCAGAGTGGTTTTAATTAAACTTTTATGTTCAGCCAGAACGAGCTTTGTACGCAGTCAGACCTCTGTAGCCCGTTTAATGAAACTGAAGGTATTGATAAAAGCTAGAATATATTAAGCATACATCTGAAACAGTAAAATTGTTCTTAGAAAAATCCAGTCAAACAAGCCTGCAAAGGCATTGATAATACATGTGCCCCTTTCAGACTTGTGTAGACAAAAATTAAGTGATTCACTTGCTGAAATGAAACATAAAGTTAGGTGTTCTACCCAAGTGTGAGAGCTCTGTCACTTACACAGCAGCCTCCATTTGGAATTACTGGGAATATTATTATTATTATTATTATTATTATTATTATTATTATTATTTCCACTATGGTAGCACTGAAGGGCCTCCCTCATGGACCAGGTGCTGTCATGCAAGGCATTGTGCTTAGCGCAGAACAGAAAGAGCATAAAGAGCTCCTTGATGCAAACAGCACAAACCAACAAATAAATATTAGCAGAGGAACAACTGCATGGAAATTATGAGAAGACATTGGTAAGAGATAACTGGAGATAAGGAGAAGCCATAGTATAGCTCTCACTGCCTGCTATAGTGAGGGAGATACCCCTCCATTTTAGAGGAGGTGATGAACACTCACTGCTTCCTTGAGCTGTAAGGAATCAGGGGACATCAGCTTCATGCCAGCCTGTCTCTGGACAGCAGTGTGACTGAGATGGCCAAATCTCACCCTCCAGATGGTGACAGGGATCTGTCACCAGCTGAGAGAATACACCCAAACCGTGGTGCTGCTTCCCAGGATGCTGCAGGCCTCCCCAGGCATGTTGCTTAGGCAGGCTTTTTTAGCTTCATGCTTTGAAACAAAGTGAGAAGACAAAAGTCAGCTGAGACCTTTAATTTTTCTTACGTGGTGTAGTGCAGCCACTGGGCTATGGCAACTGAGAAGAATGTGAGAGGTACTAAGGGGCATCCTCGCTGTAGCACCCTCACTCACAGTATGGCGATGGTGAGATCCCCCTTCTTCCCAAAGCCTTGCTCTTTCACGTTTTCATTTGGCAGCGCCACTGCCTCCACTCTCTCTGCCCTCGCTGTCAGAGGGGCTGCATGGGCAGTGGGCAGCAGTGAGGGGCTCCTCGTCTCCCTAACGGAGGAGCATGTGTAAATGCTCCTAGTGAGAGACAGCTCTCACAGCCTGTTCCCAGCCACTATGACAACATTAATTTATTATTCAAATTTAAATTGCAGAAGCTATTCTTGGTGCTATGGTACTGCCTAGAGCCCCATCTGAGATCTGAGCTTGCCCTGTTAAAACCTGAAAGGTTTTTAATCTAAAACAATAGGCAAAAATTGGAAGGGAAAAGCAGAGACAGAGAATTGAGGTGAGGTTTTCTTAAGACAACAGCTCTGAGTTAGGAGCCCTGGTTTGCTGGCTCCCACCCCCACTCCCTCACTTGCTTTGGGATGCTCAGGCATTTCTCCTTAGAGCCATGACGTCTATTCCAAATGTCCCACTTGGTATCAGTGTCCCACTTACACTGTGGCACTCAGACTGCTAAAACAAATCCCTCTGACTTTCTGTTTCTGCATAGGTCACAGTTCTGGCTACAGCCTAGTATAAATACAGACATGCAAGCTTCACAACAGCTAGCTCTGATATTGGCACCACAGAGCTCTGTGTGGATTAAACTCCCATGCCCTCACCCAGCTTGGCAGGGAAGGGCTGCGGCCAGTGCCATATTCACAGCCACTACCTAGTTTAAACTTAGTTCGGGCATATCCACCGTACACTGCAGTTACGGCCATGACAAGGGGCATCGTAACAACTAGTCAGAATGAACATGAAACATGAAATAACCATATCTGATTTCAAAATCAGAATTCAACCCACCTCACTATTAGCAACGTTTTCTATATCTTCTGTTCCTTGGTAACTGAAGAGTAGTATCGGGGGAGGGTGTGTGTTGACTGGCACCACACAATAAAAGCTCCTAACTAAACATTTAGTCAGCTCTGTGTGGGTGCGGAGAGGGCAGCTAGCCTCCAGCTAGATGCCTGGATACTGCAGGCTGCTCTTGAATATCCCACTGCTCTGCACCCACCCAGCCTCGGCCACTGCGCGTTACATCAATCACTCTTTTTCTAACGAGAGCTGTCAGGCTGGACAGATGAAATGTCCGATCACCTAAACACTGCTGGGGGTGCTCTGGCACCAGAACCAAGGTGGCTGAGTTGGAGCTGGTCTTCTTTTCCAAAGAGCAGATAACTGTGCTTTATCTCTCTAGCATCCTGCATGATTTTGGAGCTTTGAAAGTGCTTTTCCCACCCAGAAAAAAAACAAAACAAAACAAAACAAACACAGAAAAAAGCAGAAAACAAGAAAATCTTACAGAAAAACTAACCTCAAATCTTTAGAACACTTTTTTTCCCAAAAATATCCACAGATTTTAGATATAAAAATATGGATTACTGACAAAATACATCCACAGATGAATTTTCAAGTGGCTACCAGGTATAAACTGATAGCAAAATATGGAACCCTAACAGTCTTAAACACTGGCACATTGCAACAGATCTTTCTTCTACTCTGCTTCATGAAGCAAAGTGAAACTGGCAAAAGAGGCTGGCAGGAGATTATTTTCTCTGCCTTTGCTGGCCTTGCCCACAGCTGCAGTTCACAGGCAGGCTACAAAACAGAGCTGACAAGGTGCCCTCTCAGCTTGCTCAAGCTACACTGCAGGGACACAGCTTGAAGGAATCCAGTGCAGAATCATGGCAGTGTGAAGCAAAGGGTGGGCTTTGCTCAGTAGTGGGGCTACCCTGCATGCCAGATCGCATAGGAAGAGAGCAGTGACACTCTTCTTCAACGGTGGAGTCCAGTGAAGCACAAGTGCTGCCTGGTGCAGCTCCTGGCCACAGCCCAAGCCATCATATGGGGACTGGAAAGATGGAAGATGAGAAACTATGGCTGCAGCATGATGTGGGGATGCTCTCACCCAGCTTGCTCAGATGTCAGAAGCAGCATAGCCAGGGAAGCACCCAGCTCCAAGTCTGGCTTGTTGGGTAATCAGGAAGGCAGGTAAACATGTGGGCAGCCAGGCTGTACTGAGCTCCTCCGCTAAAGCCTGCCAGAGCTTATGCCCTCAGGTTAAAGTTGGAGTTTGGTGAGGTCTGCATGGTGAAGCAAGGTTTAGAGCTCAGGCACAGCTCTGACCATGCTGGCTCTCACCTTGAGTTAATCCCACTGCCTGGTCCTGCACAGCATCGGTGGTCAGACCAGCTCAGGTTAGTCCCTGCCCATGGGGGTGGCCCAGGGATCACATTATCATTTTCCATTCTGTAGGTCATCCTAGGAGTCCTTTCCTGTAGATGTGAGCCACAGCTGTACACAGAAAAGAAGTATACAGGTCTTATGAGGAAAGGCAGGGACTGGAAAACGTTGTAGACGTCAATGCTGTCCTCCTGAAGTCTCCAAAGTGTTGTCAAGGGAAATGTTTTCAGAAGTCTCCACTTCTAGGGAATTCTTTTTCTTCTGGACAACCTATGTAGAGACACCATAGCTGCAACATTCAGGAGTATAGAGCACCCATAATTCTCAGGTCTTTTTAAAATCATTGGCCTGGGTCTTTTTATTCTTCCTCAGTTTACTTTCTGCAACATAGGAATTATTAATAGTTTGCAACCTAAAAAGATGCAAAGACTTTCAGTTCCCTAATATCTGTGCTTCATGGTCTCCAAACAGAAGCTAATTTCCATGTCCAAACAGAATACTTATTTTCTTCTATCAAAGTAGAAGTTCACCATCCTGGAGACTGAAATTACTGGTTTGTTTTTTTTTTCTCTGTTAATGCAGATCACTCTCTACTCTGAAAGGTTTGAAGAATTTCAGAAAACATTGACCAAAAGCAATGAAGTGTTTGCCACATTCAAACAGGAGATGGAGAAAGTGAGTAGCAACTCATACCTGAACTCTGTGCTTGAGACTTTCCTTTTAGATTTTGCTATTTCCCACCACAATAATTTTATCTGGTATGGAACTGTTTCTGCACATTTTGGAGAACAATCTCATCAACATCCAAATAAGATCTGGGGCACACTCAGACATGACTGACAGCAGCTTAGACTTCAGCACTGCAAGCTGAGTATTTCACTTTCCGTTTCAGCTAAAACCGAAATTGCCTGGAAGAATAAACTTTTTACCTAAAACCTAATGTGGTGGTTGGGTATAGACCCTCAAGAGATACCAAAGGGGGAGTCTGGAGCTGCACTGGTCAGCCCATGTCTCCAGGAGTGTCCAGAGCCTCCTGAGTGACTGATACTGGTGCAGAGAGGTTGACACACTCTATACGTCTTCCCACTGGAGCGTGTAGGCAGAGCTGAAGGCCACCAACACCTTCCCACTATTAAGCCCAAGTGACTGTTTCCTTGCAGCTGGTATACTTATTTCCTGTAATGAACGGGAGTCAAAAAAAACCAAACACACCCACGTGTCGTACCCACTTTCATAATAAACAATATTCTGCTGTGCCACCAGGGTCCAAAATCCTGATGCCCTAATCCAGACAACCTCTAATGATCTTCACAGAGAGTTCAGTCTGCAGAAAACCAAAGGGAAAGATGGTGCTATTTAGATAGTGCTGTGTTTGGTGGTAGTATAGAGGTGACTAATCCAGAGGGAATTTCCTTGGCAGTGATGGCTCAGAAGATACAACCCCTTCTTTAACTTCTCAGGAATCTAACTGGTCTGGTAAAGAGGCAAACAGAATAATTCCATCTTTTCTTCACCTTTTGTTTTTGTGATAGCTTGTACTCTGGAAGTTGGCTATGCTTTTAACCACATAATCAGCCAGTCCTACTTTAGGACTACAGACTGGAGGTTGAAAGTTATATGGCAGCTACTTAAAACTAAATCCATCCCTTAACATAAATTATTACTTAGCACAGCCACTACAGCTGCTGGTAGCAGAGTTATGAGTACAGCCAAGACCTGAATAAAAAAGGCTGTGCTAATTTCATCGGCAGCATAGAATTTCTGTTGTGATTCAGCTTTTCCTCCTGCTTCTATAGATGACAAAGAAAATGAAGAAGTTGGAAAAGGATACTGCTACATGGAAATCCAGGTTTGAGAACTGTAACAGAGCATTACTGGACATGATTGAAGAGGTGAGCAGTCTTTTTCTTCTCAGGATGCACCTCTTTCCCCACATAAAGCTTTAGCTAGGAGATGAGATGACCTAAAATCACCAGAAGTCAATGAAAATTTTGTTCTTGAATGTAAGGGTCCTTTTTTCAAGCTACTTTGCTAATTAGATGTCTTTAAAGAAAAAGACAGTCTCAACTTGCTGGAGCTCTTAAATTGTTCAGAGACATTCATGACGTCCACAAGAAACTGAATTATGTAACTGTGAATTTGAAGTGCTCTAAAAATGTATGATTGTTAATGCTCTCACATAGAAGCAAATTGGCATTAGTTCACTTCACGCTACTTTCTTTCTGCATAAGAGCATCCACCCAGGGAATTAATGTGCTCTAGCTAATGAACTTTAAATTCATGCCTTTTGTTAACTTCCTGTGTAGGCAAACTCTAAGAGCCAAAACCAAGTACTGTAGCTCACCATAGTTTTAAACATACTGTCACAGGGGCATTGCAAAGGAAATTCATAAGCACGTGGGAACTTGTTCAAATAAGATAAGAGGCTGCCTGAAGTTTCACTCCAAGCTTACAATGAACCAGGTCTTTCTGGTTAGCTTTGTAGCTCTGTGCTATTGCTCTTTCTACGGGTTTCTGTATCTCGTGTTTCCTCACTGGGTGTAGAAGCAAAAAAAATGTTCCAGTTAAGGTTGCTCTCACAGAACCTAGAAGCAAAATAAACAAAAAATATAATACAGCTTGTTTTCCCACAAATTCACACCCATGTCCACCAGAAATCCAGGTAGGCTTCTGAACGCTCATCTATATGGATATCCACTACGTTTTTCCATCTCTACAGACCATCAACAGGTATTCCTGCAAATACTTTTGAGTTACATTGATCTGAATCTGTATGAAGAATGCTAATACACTGCAGTAACGGGGGTGAATTACCTCTTGAAGCTTCAGTACAAAAGACCATAGTTACTGTAGAGCGGTTGGGGAAAGCCAGCTACCTGGCAGAGTCCTGTGAGGGCTGCCTAGATCTCAAACTGTTTCATAATTGCCAGTTCCACCAATGAATTGCATGCACCTAAACAGTCTGCACCTTTGTCTGATGTCTTTGACCACAGAAAGCCATGAGGTCCAAGGAATATGAGTGCTTTGTGCTGAAAATCCAGAGGCTAGAGAACCTTTGCCGGGCTCTGCAGGAAGAGAGGAATGAATTGTACAAAAAAATAAAGCAAGCACAGTTCCCTGAAGAGGTGAATGGAAATGACATCTTAGAAGAAGAAGACGACACTGATATAAGTCCTTCCTCCTCTGAGCAGGCTAGCATTGATCTGCACGCTACTGACAAGAGCATGCTGAAGGAGCTGGCTGAAGCTTTCAGGGTGTCCCACAAGGCAGAGGAGTCCCTCCCAAGCAACAGCAGCAATCCAGAGACCTGTGACACTCAAACATGTAATGCTGTCCTGATACCAGAGGTCCCCTCCCCTCTCACCCCACAGTCAGAGGCTGGGAATTGCTGTGAGCAGCCCAGCATGAGCACACCAACGCCCACTGAACACATGCCAGCACCCACTGGGAGCACGCCAGTGCCCACTGAAAATATGACAACACCCACCGAGAACATGCCAAACCCCACCAAAAGCATGCCCATGCTTCCAGAAAGGGTGCCAACACCCACAGAAAGTGTGCCAATACCTCCTGAGAGCATGCCAGTACCCACAGGGAATGTGCCAAAACCCACTGAAAGCATGCCAGCAACCCCCGAAAACATGCCAACACCCACACAAAGCATGTCTACTCCCCTTGGGAGTATGCCAGTACCCACGAAAAGTCCACCAAAAGCTGAAGAATGTGTGGATGACCCAGCAGAGAGATCTGTCCAAGGTCAGTCCTCAGAGCAAACAGGGGACGCAGACATGGAAGCAGTGGATTGAAGACACGGGTGTGTCCAGGCTTGTCTTCTACAAGCCACAGCTCTACTTTGTCCTCTAAATTAATACCTTTTTTTTTTTTTAAAGAAACAAAAAGTGGGTGCTAAAACACACACACATATCTGTAGGCAAATGTAATGCACTTCTCTTTGCTACCACTATCTGGTAATAATGGGTCTGCAAATTTTGCTGTCCTTCATCTGCTTGAAGCATAATATTTTCTTAATGACAGGAAAATACAATGAAATTACAGGATCTTTTTTCCCAGGCATAATGAGTCATCTAATTCAGCAAAATAATTTTAAAGTGTTGAAGTTTCACCTTTCAAAAATTATTGCAATTCACATACATATATTTAAAGACTCATAATTAATTGTATCTGTTTGTTATGATGTTGCATAAAAGATGGCCTACTTGGACACAGTGTTTTTAATAAATGAGGCAAAAGAAATCTGTAATTACAAAGTAAAATAGTGAAACTATCAATGTGGTCAGCCATATCCAAGAAGAGGTGCAATAACAAAAGATTAATCTTTGTACGAGTAAACTACGATTCATCAGTCTGGCCTGAACACCCACAAGCTATTAGCCTTGCCTTGAATTGGTCTTTTCTGCTTAGTGTTCTAAAAGAGGTTTTGCTTTCAACAGAACTACAAGGGAGGGGAGAAGATCTTTTCTAAATTCCTCATAAAATGACTGAAAACAACAGCAATTTCCAAATTGATGGCAATTCCCAAGGTAGGGGTCACAACCTTCTTTCTGAATCCAACAGAAACCTGCTAGTTTGTCATACTGTTTGGGATCATGAGCCCAACAGAGGGGCTCACGGCTGTTTCCAGCTCACAAATGAGGTCAGAAGTTCAGAAGCTGGTTGCAGATCCCAACTTCTAGACCAGAAGCACAAAGCAGAGTGGGGCTACACTAGAAGGTACCAGGAGGTATTAATTCCAGAAGATACCCCCGAGATCATGCTTCTGGATGGTGCCATTTCTCCTAGCCACAGCCACAGGGACCTCCTCACCACATCTTCCTCCTGGCCCTGCTGCATGTGCTGATGCTTCCAGGAGAAGGGTGAGCACACCCACCTGTCACCTCATTCATCGGAGTCGAGCACAAGTACCAGGAAAGCAGGAATCCCTCTCTCAGACACCTTTGGGAACTGGCTACATTCTCATCCCATCTCTTGTCTAACTGGCTCTTCCCCTCTGCCAACACACCATTGCTTAATAATGTAGCCAGCTTGTCAGAAACTGGTTGATTCTGGCACCAAGAACGAAGATGAAGAAAGAAGGGGGCAAGAGAGGGTACCTACCCAGACAGATCTACTGTTTCAAGCAAGAGAGTAAGAAGACTGTTTGGAAGAAGGTTAAAAAAATCCTGTTGACACATTTCTTGTTTCTCGTCCCCTTCTTCCAAATTCAGTCTAGGCCTTTTGGAGTCTGAGCTGGATAGCTTAAGAATTTGAAAAGGGCAATTAAACAAGATGTCCAGAGGCTGGAAAGGGAAATGTTACAATCAAACAAATCCATGTTTATTACATTTATTTACCCAAGAAGCCCCTGAAGACAAAGTGACTCATTCAAGTTGGAGTTGAGATACAGGTGAACAAAGAGAAAAGATTCCATCTTTGGCAGGCTGTGGGAGACTGTAGTCATGGAGTCCTTCCAGCACACCACCCTCCAAAAGTGGGGTTTGAATCTTTGCCTACTGCCAGTATGGTGCACACCCTGGTTAACTATGTCTGTGTCTGCACTGCTTGGTCCAGGCTTTTTGAGAGCTAACCGTTGGAGTATACAGTGTGATTTGCAACAGTTTGTCTTGATATGGCCTTACAAGCAGCTGTTATGGCTACAGTTTTCAAATGTGTGTGCCTTATGTTAGACACCAAGACCAACAGGATTTATTTCTCATCTTTAATCACCTGGAAGTAGATCATTCAAGTCTTAGTGACCTTAAGCTCCTTTTATAAGCAGTAGAGAATAATAGGCATCTTGTGAGGACAAGTCATCTCACAGTAAGACTGGCACCCAAGACAGAAGAAATTACTTTCTCTCTGAAGATGCCATTTCTCTTCACTGATTCTAAAGCCAGTCTAATACAACTAGCTTAAATTTAAAATGTCTATTATTAGGTGTCTAAATTAGGCAAGATGTATACCATCAAATGTCCAGATTCAAAGCCCCAAGCAAATGGCCTTCTCTGAAAAACAAGCTGTAACAAGCAAGTTATGTGCCTGTGAAAATGTTAACCTATAACAAACCCTTATCCTAAGATAAAAAGTTATACTCACCTGATTTACTTTTTCTTAGTTCCCATTGACTTAAGTCTGTAGAAATATAGTTTCCATTATCATTTTTGTTTGTTGTTAGGGTGACTTTAAAACTTAATGCAATTTATATACCCATTAATGTGGGTTTTTTTCCTTTCTTGGTCTTGTTTGATTCTGTTGCCATTTTAGTAATTACCTGCATGAAACCAACTTTTTTTTTCTTCAGGTAGACCCTTAGAATGCCTTTAACTGTTGAAGTTTTCTTATACATTCAAACATTCAATTACATAATAATAATGATCGACATGGCCTTGCAACTTTAATTTTGCATAATCATTATGGTCGCATCTTTAATTACATAATTGTTGCCTCATACCTTCCAACTTCAGCAAGAAGGGAGACAAGGATTCTACAGATAAAAACTTCCTACATAGTCATGATTGATTCTTACAGCATCATCTCTCATGAATAATTACACAGCCTTATGGGAAAATCACTCCCACTCTATTCCGCCCTCCTCATTTTTGCCCTTTTAATTCTTGCATCTAAAACTGCACTCACATACTTGTAATCCTTATTGCTCTGTGAGTTTCTACCCCCATACCTGTTGCTTCTCTTCTTCCATACCATCTACCAACAGCATTTTATCCCAGCAGTTTCCTCCTCATTCTCAGTGCATACATACAACACTGAGAGCACAGGAGAGTGACCCTCCCACCTCTTAGTTCCAGTATTTGGCTTTGTGTGTTTACTAGAGATGGGAGAAAAAAAATGTAGGGAAAATTCTGACTGATTCCAGGCCGAATAGAGCATTTAGAATCAAACTATGGGGTTCGTTTATGTGTCACCTCGTGGCCTACAGAGCTCTGGGAGGCTAGAGTACCCTCGGGAGAGGCAGAAAATCTACAAAATTTAACCATGTACCTGTTCATCATCCATTGCATCAGACTGGCAGTTTAAACCACCATCACCATCACAGATTTTTGTGGGTTAACCCACTTCCTCTCATTCTTCTTCAACATTAATTGCTGACCCCCCTCTTCTCTCTACTTTACATATAAAATTCCCTCTGCATGGTAGGACCATCCTTGTGAAAAGCCTTTGGGATCGCAGCCTGCACATCAGCTCTGCTGCACTTCCCTCAGGTACCTCCGCACCCAAGACAGAGAAACCCACCACACTTCTGTGATCATTCAGAGGCAGTTAAGTAGCAGCGAGACATGCGTCTTCCCTGCTGTTCATCCTTATTCATCGCTCTCCTACTGATACTGCCAGTCTCATCAATCCTGGTGTGTGTTGTGGTGTGTGGTTGCCTCCTTCAGTCTTGCTTTTATTTCATGCAGTTATTCCCATACCACCAGGCACAGATTTGGGGGTGAGAAGATGTGGTGATGGTGGCTATATCCTCCTTACTAAAACCATCCATTGCTCTGCTGCTTTGCACCAGAAAAAGCCTTTATTTACACAAGTTGCAAGGAAAGAACAAAAACATTTTCCCTTTCTGCATGGCTGATCTTTGCCACCTCAAAAATTTCACAGCTACCCTGCTGGACATGCAAAACACGAGATTTTTCAATAACCCAGAGCTTATCCAAACGTAAGGGGCTTTTCATGATGACAGCTAAAATCACGTCCATGATGCTAACATGACCGTCTCACCTAATTTCTGATCCCTTTGGCAGACCACAGTAATGATAAATCTTGTTGATGAGAGATGAGTAAGAAACAGCTCATCTGTTTCAGCTTAAGTTTTCCCACAAAACTGAACAGAAGTAGACGCAGACATGGAATATACAAACCAGATGACAGAACTGCAGCAATAGTGCAAGTGACCCAGAGCAGGGACTTGGTAAAATACAGTAAAACTTTCATTCTAGACTTCACTAGTAATGTCATCTTTAAATTCACTTTGTCAATCTGATTGCAATCAATCACATATGCCGTCATCTCCGAATTCACACCACCCCTCTCTCTTTGCAATGAACATCATTGTGCTCATCAGTATTGAATTTAGACTTTTCTTTTTACTTTATTAGGAAATGGCAGCAGGACTCGTTCCTCTCCTAGGCCCACACACTACCCCTGCATTGCTGTTCATGCTAACTTTCACCCATGACCTTTGCTGAGCCAAGGAGAAAGCATAAGGAATGGAGATAACCCTGACCTCGAGTCAGCCTGCCCAGCAATGCGGGATGTGCCACCTGGATGAGGAATTCAGGAGAACAGGGAAAGGCAGACATGGAGAAGGGGTGTTTGCTGTGCTGGTGGGCTCCTCCTCCCCTGAATTTTTTGCACTAACACGGTTCACTACTGTGCAATGCTGTTTTTTCTACTTAGAAAAGACCTATCACACCCCTTTCAAAGATGCAGGAAGAGATGATGGTTGTGGCTTTGGCAAGACAGTGCTAGGCCAGTGCTCAAACCCCAGGGAAACCCAGAAATGTCAACATTCACAGTCCCCACTGGCTCACAGCTTCACATGGCTGACAGCTCAGGTTGCCCTGCAGCCCCAGCCGCTGATCACAGTTGACCCAACACAGTGAGTCAAGTGGTAGTTGTTTCTGGGCTGCAGACAGCTGAAGAAACCATGGGCCAGGTCCCCCTCCACAGGCATGGCGGGGAGCAGCAGATACTCTTATGGTTTGGTCCTGACCTTGGGAGATAGATGGCAAAGAAAGATGCCAGGGTATATGCCATTTGTGAGCAACTCTCTGCATCAACAAAGTGGCTTCCACGCTCCTCATATATTATATTTGGAGATGGTTTGAAAGAAAGGGTATATGAAAAGACAAAAGAAGCAATGGTTCAGAAATAAACCCAGAATAGTGTAATTTACAATATCTACATCACACATGTATGGACAAGGATCTAAAGGGAATGCTCTTTGCCCCTACTCAGGGGGGTCACATAATGACAGAGCAACTGAAGTCATGCATCCAGGCTAGGGCAGTCCTGGATTTACCCTGAGGATGCAAGGAAGGCATGCACACACACCCATTCATGTTGGCTAATATTTCATGTTCACTGATCAAGAAAATAGGTTCTGTATTAGTAGAATAATCCTTTTGTCTGAAAAAAAAAAAAAAAGAAGAAAGAAAATAAGAGTGGGGGGGAAGAATGTTCGGGAAGCCCTCTTATTTGCATGAATCATTGTATGCACTGATTATCAAAATATACCACAGAGACTGCCTTCAGAGGATCCCAAAATGCTTTTCAAGCTCTAAATGTTAAGGAATGACTTATGACTTCATTTTGGGCTGAGGGCCAACCGCTCTGGGTTGTAATGCAACAGCAATACACTTCAGAAATACAGAGCTAGGACAGAGGCTTTCACTAGGTATGAACCATCAGTGCAGAATCCAACCACAAATGCCTGGTAATAGAAAGATACCTTTTCAATGACCAGTTTATTCCCTAATTGCCTTTTTTTGCCTTTTTTTTTTTTTTTTGGTACCTTGTCCTGATAATTCTGGCACTGCCATCAGCAGAAAAATAAAAGTCCAGCTCTTTGCAGGTGTAAATCAGAGTAGCTCCTTTAGAGCCAGCCGAACTCCACACATTGAAGTCCTATGAGAATCCCATCCAAGGGGCTGAATTACTGGGCCATTAGAAAGTCCTCTGTTCCTATGAAGCAAACATTTTACCCAGCTGATACTTCAGGGGCCCTGAGAGAGACAGAATAGATTTACTCAATTAGAATTTGGCCAACACACTGCATTTAATGAAGCTACTTTTAGGAAAAGTGCCAAAAAAGCAATCTTTATTGACCACAAGTGGCCACAGCCTTCATTTTGCAGCTCATCCAAACACCAAGTGCTGCAGTGCTCCTCCAGCTCACACTCTCTCCTCAGAAAGGATAAAAGGCAGAGCACCATTTCGTCAACCGCTTCACCCACTTCCTGCATCTCTTCGCTCTTTCTCACACTTCTCCCACCCAATGACGGGTCTAAACCTATTCTGCTTGCTGCAGTTCTCTGGATAGTCCTTGTTAAAAATAGAACAAAATATGATTAGATTCAGGTTTCATTTCACACGAGATCTAGGTCAGGACTGACAATACCATTTGAGCTGCTGCAAGAGCTCTGTCTCCACCGTGGGGGAGGTCTTGCTCACCAGCTTATGGCTCTGCAGACCCTCCTATGCGCCAGCTCAGGTTCTCTGATGAACCAGTCTGACTCACTAGCCCAACAGAAAAGTAGTCCAACTGAGGAAAAAGGTATTATTTTCCAGCATTTTAGAGTGCTGATGGATAAAGTGGGAATAGCAGCAAGCTACCAGGTCAGCTCAAGTGTACTGAAATCCTGCTCACTTACTACTTAATTGCAGTGCTACCTAAAGTGTGATCTTCCTGTTGCCACAGCTGGAGACAGAATACAGGACCAGATGGATGACTGTTGTGAGCAGCAGGGTATTTGTTATTTCTTAAAGCTACCACTGAAGGAGTCCTCCTTCCCCCCCACTTCCGCTGGGTATCACAGCCTCCTCTCCTGTTTGAGTGCTGGCACCCCTCTGACCAAGCTGTGGGATGGTTTGGGGTTTAACCTGGCAGAAAACCAACTTTGCAAAAGAAAAAAAATTTTTTTTTTTCTGGTGTGACTCCCAGAACTGGCTTATACAGGGACAGGTTTGGGATGCTAGTGCTTTACTCAGTGTAGAAGCTGAGAGGAACCGAGGGCTTTTGAGCATCCCCGTGCCCCCACATATCAGTAACAGTCAGACCATGAACACTCACTTCCAAAGCTGGGCAGTTTTCTAGACCAAAAAGCTACCTCGAATGGCAGGCTGTGGCAGCATCTACCTTTGCAGCCCAGAGGGAAAAGGTGCTTTATATGACACCATGGACCCCTTAAAGAAAGGGTTATGGTCTAGGCACAAGGGGACTGGAGAGATCTCTGAGGTCCCACCATCACATGTCAGCTCAGTGAGGTGTGCTGAGGACACAGGGCCGGGCACCTTACTAAAATGATTACAGGGTTGGGAGAGCTGGCTTGTGCGACTCAGGCACATAGACCACACCAGGCCTCAACAAGACAGGGAACCTTTCAAGGTATCTCCCAGCTTTATCGTTCCATGATTTGCCCGGTGTCAGTAATATTAAAGTCAGGCACTGTGATGCTCAGTTCCCCTTTTCAATCCATCCCTTTGGAGGGTATTACTCAAAACCACAACAAAAAAGCAATAGCTTTTTTAAAATCAGCATTTGCTGGGGTTCGTCAGTTTTCTGGAATTCCTGTTTTTTCAGTTTAGATGGTCCCGGTGCCCCACAGCTAACACCAGAAAGCTTCAGCCTACAAACTGCCAGCTAGTTCAATTTCTGAAAAACAATGATGTCACAAGCTGAGCACCTCCAGTGTCACGGTAATCATAGATAGAAAAAGCCTTAAGCAAGTCCCAAGGGGAGAGTCAAGTTGTGCTAGTCATCATGTTACTCAGCTATCTCTTCCTGGGTGTTTCCACTGGTTTCCACAGAATCAAAAATAAAATGCCGGCTTGAGCAGTAACATGATTTACAGTTTCTCCCCCGTTCCCCCATTCAAGGCATTGCTCCCACCTACACACTGCACCCACTGCCCTTGCCAACATGCTGCTGCGCGGCTGCACTTGAACTGGGTCACTCAAACAATTCAGGTTAAAAATACTCCACCACCAACTCCAGAAAGAGCTAATTTTAACTCAGATCATTGCAGTGTTCCAGTTGGGTGGTTTTGTGACAGTATCTCATGAAACTATGACCTTAATTCTGATCACAATAACTGCTAATTGAACTTCATCCATCCTTTGCTTGTAAAGGAATCCACACATTTGGATGCTAACTCTGGAGCATAATGCTGTTCTCAGAGTTAATGGTAGCCTTTCCATTAACTATTTTAGCAGATGTCTCCTGGACTGAAAACAGAATTTGAAAAGTTGTATCCCTCTACACAAAAGACAAAGAAGACACAATACCCAACACACTATGATAATGACCGGCTCCAGCATTTCAAACTGTGCATTACATCTTCTGCTCACAATGAAAGTTCTTGTGCTTCCATATGGACACCCTGGGTTCTCACACACGAGAACAGGTCATGAGCCAGCAGCAAGGTGACTGCTCAGACTCCAAGGGTCATTTCTCTGCTCCCAGTCATTCTGGTAGATCCTAATTTTCAGCTTCCCTCAGCAATAAGAATATACTGAGTTTCTTTCTTTCTTTGTTTATTGTACTAAAAAATATTATTAAATCAATATGTATAGACCACAGCATCCCAGAAAACCCATTTTTCTGTTATACCAGAGGCTGAATGTAATGTAAAAAAAATGAGGCATTTGCTTCAAAGAAAGGGAAAAAAAACCAGTGTCATCTGTGCCATTTTTATTAGAAGCAGCCTTTTTTTGTGGGATGGTAATGCAGTCTTACCTCCTGAAATTCAGGATCACATCTGAATGACGTCAACTGGAGACAGTTTTGGTTTTAAATATGTGCTTCTAGACCAGACCACTGCACAAAACCACACTTTTGACTGGTGCTATTCTGTACAGCTAGAAAGTCTGTTCAGAAAAGTCTTGACAACAGAAATAGAAGCTTGACATAGGATCAGGAAGAGATGGACCTGTCAGCACGAGGGATGGCTTACTCAGCAGCAGTTCTCTGCACCTGCCTCGGTCAACCCATTCCTTTCTCATTTTCTGCATCATTAAATACACCCACAACACTTTAAAATATAGATTAAAATCACTGCAATTTACAAGCATGGTACACAACAGCATGATGTTCAGCTAGCTCCCCTGAAACGAGATTGAACTTCTCCTTCTATAAAAGATCACATTTACCTTGTGTGTGCAGAACAGTGGCTGCCATTAACCCACCCAGGCCTTCTACATCTTTAGTTTATTATGTTTGCTATTATCTATTTCTATGTCTCTATTATACACATACCAATAAAGATTCTTGATGGAACACAGTGTCCTCTGCAGTTACTGGTGAATTAATATATACCATATTAACATCTTAATTATATATTAATGTAGCATATCATATGATGTAGCATGTTCTATTATAGCTATGAAGCACACAGACGTGGAGAGCTGTAGTAAGGCATTTTAATGGTGTAAGCTTTGTAACACCACAGCTGCAGGGACACACTGCAACATTGCTGCTCTGCTTGGTGCCCTTCTCCCCCAGGGAGGAGCTGGGATCCTTCCTGCACCCTGGAGAATCCCACCGGCAGCAGTAGATAACAGGGGGAGACATACAATGCAGACATCAGGCGGTGCACCTGAAACCCCTGCATTATAATCTCTGATTTTGGGACCCTCTGTCTCAGACAAATAAATGATCATTCTGCCTCATCTTCCTGCATGTAAAATTTTAGTAGTGAACATGGTTGCAAGTTATTTTGAGTGTAAGCAACATTTACTTCTCAGTAAGATTAATTGCTTTAACCTAATTTAAAATGCCATAAAAAATTATAATCATAGAACATTTTATGTTGGTAGGGAGCTCTAGAGGTCACCTCCCCTTCCTAGGGAAAGCAGGACCAATACTGAACTTACATCAGGTTGCTCAGGTCCTGTCAGTTTTGAGTATTTCCAAGGACAGAGATTGCACATCTCTGGGTACTCGTTCCTGTGTTTGATTACCTTCACAGTGAAGTTTTTTTCCTTCTATCTAATTTTCCTTGGTGCAGCCCATGCCCTTGGCCTCTCACCTTGCTACTGTGCACCGTCTTCTCCAGAGCCTCCCATCATGAGTCGAAGAAAACAATTCATTACCCCTGAGCCTTCTCCAGGCTGAACAAACCCAGTTCTGTTGAGATTACATGGGACAGCCTCATTTCATGACGAGCCCACATACATGCTAAACTGCAGCAGTGAGTTCCCTGCCTGCTCAAACTGCTGCTATCCAAGTGAAGCAGCCACCACTTCCCATTCACCCCCCAGTCTTCCCAGTCTCTCACCATGAACTCCACCACAGCTTAACCCCTCACCAATTTTGTCAGCGTACCAGCTTGTGTGATCATTTCCTAACCCAGCCTGGTGCAAATGCATCAGGCAGCTTTAGTTTTATTTAGGAAAATGCTCAAGCAAACTAAACCATTTTGACCTGACTTTGCTTGGGGGATGACTATGTAGGCAGCTGTGCCAGCTGAGTAGAGGAGCAATAGTTGGCAAACAGGTGGGTTCACCAGGTCTGCTGAGAATGCAAAATCCTCCCCCCCTGCAGTTGCAGCTCCAACGGAATGTGTGACACAGCAACAGCTACTTGGGCCCTACCTCCCATAAGCTCAGGTTCCTATGCTTGATAGAGTTCTTCTCCTCAGGCTTTGGCAAATCTTTCCAAGTCCTCAGCAGAATATTAACTGTTAACAATAACATTTACACAGGTGTATGAACTTTCCACATGTGCTGTTCCTACTTGCCAGGCAAAATGTTACAAGGATTAATAATAAGAAAAATACAGCACCATGAGAACTTGGTTAAAGTACACCTGTGTGTGTTACATTCAACCACAGAAAATGAAACAAGCAAGTCTTTTCTGATCCTTAAAGTTTAAGAAGCTTAAGTCAGCCTTGTAAAGACATTTTATCTTATATCAGCCTACCACTGAGAAGCTGCTATAGAATAGAATAGAATAGAATAGAATAGAATAGAATAGAATAGAATAGAATAGAATAGAATAGAATAGAAGTGAAGTGAAGTGAAGTGAAGTGAAGTGAAGTGAAGTGAAGTGAAGTGAAGTGAAGTGAAGTGAAGTGAAGCACTATTTCAGTTGGAAGGGACCTACAACAATCAACTGCCTGACCAATTCAGGGCTGATCAAAAGTTAAAGGGCATTGTTACTAAGGGCATTGTCCAAATGTCTCTTAAATACTGACAGGCTTGGGGCATGAGCCACCTCTTTAGAAATCTATTTCAGTGTTTAACAACCCTTTCGGTAAAGAAGTGCTTCCCAACGTCCAGTCTAAACCTCCCCTGACAGACACAGCTTTGAGCCATTCCCACACATCCTATCACTGGATCCCAGGGAGAAGAGATCAGCATCTCCCTCTCCACGTCCCCTCCTCAGGAAGCTGCAGCGAGCAGTGAGGTCACTCCTCAGCCTCCTTCTCCCCAAACCAGACAAGCCCAGAGTCCTCAGCCTCTCCTCACAGGACATTCCTTCCAGCCCCTTCACCAGCTTTATTGCCCTCCTCTGGATGCCTTCAAGGACCCTCACATTCTTCTTAAATTGTGGGCCCAGAACTGCACAGAGTACTCAAGGTGAGGCCGCACCAACGCTGAATACAGCTGGATAATGACCTTACTTGACTGACTGGTTATGCTGTGTTGGAGGTTTGCCCTCCTGGCTGACGGGACTCCCTGCAGACTCACATTGAGCCGGCTGTCAACCAGCACCCCCAGACCCCTTTGTGGAGGGTGGTTCTCCAGCCACTCCTCTCCCAGTTTATACTTGTGCCCAGCATTACTCCATCCTAGGTGCAGGATCCAGCATTAGGACTTGTTGAATTTCATTCCATTAATCATTGCCCAGTGCTCCAATCTATCTAGATCCCTCTGCAAGGCCTCTCATCCCTCAAGAGAGTCAACAGCACCTTCCAGTTTGGTATTATCAGCAAACTTGCTACAGGTGCATTCAACTCCTGCATTCAGATAATTGATAAATATATTGAACAGAAACATACCCTACAGGGCATCTCCTAGGGGTACTCCAACCAGCAAAGGCTGAGCAATAAATGTGTGACTACTATTTTGAAGTCTGTTGGATATGTATTTTTGTTTTAAAAACTTCTGCCAAAACAACTCAGCTAAGAGTCACAGTCAAAGCTGATGGGTAACTACTTAACTGCTAAGACTTGTGAGGTGTCTACTACTTGGTCCCAAAAGCCAGAGGCAAGGTTAAGACACTATGATGAAGTTCACATGGTTTGTGCCCTCGTACTATTAACTCCAGGACTCAAAAGCCTGTCTGAAGTACCTTCCACTGTGCTGGTGCAGTGTGCAGCTATGGCAGTCAGAGGGAGCAACAGTACTATGGAGGAAAGTCAGGCTTATTTTGGGGTCCTCACTACCACACCACAGGTTTTCAAAAGTGCAATACAGATGTTTCTGGGTATTGTTCATCACTTTCCATTTTCAAATTGATGCAGTTAAACCACTGAAAGTTCTCTCATGCACATTTATCATGCCCTGACCTCCAGAAAAGCAATCAGAAGAAAATGAGACTTCACAGTTATACTGTATTTTTTCTGAAGATTATATACATCCATTTCAAAATTTGGCCCACTCTCTCTGGCTTGGCTCACAAAACAACATTTCCACTAATCAGAAACTGAGCACAGAGGGGAGAGAGGATTCAATAATAAACTGGCATGGAAAGTCCAGCTGCTTTAGGTGTAGGTGTGTGTTTGCACAGAGGTAGCAGCTGAGTGGCAAAGGGAGAACTGGGCAGCCGTGCTCTCAGCCCAGGAGCAGAACAGGGCTGGGATCTCCAGCGCTCCTCTCCTGCCAGCACGTTTTCATCAGAGGTGGTCAGACACGGAGCATGCCAAAATCCACACAAACCTCCAGTGCGGCTGCCACAACACTGCCATCCCTGCGGAGGAGCATGCCAGCACACAGACACAATCCTCAGCAAAAGCTGAGTGCAACCCACAGACTCCCCTCTCAAGGTGTTCTTGCATTGGGCTGTGCCCAGTGCTACGGGCACTAACTCCTCTGGCCCTAGCAATGGTAATGACAAGAGACACCAAAGGAAGCCCTTTGTACTTGACAAGAGCTTCTCCCAAGCCAAGATTTATATTGCAAGTCAACTAAACTAGTCATCAAACACCTTGATTGAAGCTCTCCCCGTCTTCACCAAAATGTGAATTCCGCTCTTGTCCCAGTCTGTTGTGTCAAGACATTCCTCCCTCCAACAATGCCCTACTGTACACTCTCCAGAGAGGAAGTAAAATGTTATTTCTCGCATCACCTCTCTCATGCCTTCAGCCTTCAGACAAATGTCCTCACCTTACTGTACAAGTCAGATTTCTGATTCTTTTCTTCCTGTGAAAGGGATTTAGAGGATAATCCTCATTAATAGGAATATTATAATTCTTATTAAGAATTCCTTGTCAACGAGAGATCGCCAAACACATGACTAGACTAATTTATACAGTGCTTGTTCTCAGCAATACCTGTACACTGAATTTCTGATGTCCAGCAATTATCAGAAGCACTAGTACAAATCCTCTTCTGGCATAAACAGGCACACCACCATAGACTTCAGGAGACAGGACAGCTACGTTGCCAAAATCCTGGCTTGGCTTCCCAGCTCTCCTGCAAGCTACTCCCTTCTCGTTTGTTCCAGACACAGGCAGCTCCTGAAAGCTACTTCTATTACTTCTTCCCAAAGAGCAGAAGGATGGCTGGGTGATCCTGCTCCACCTGCTGCATAGCTGCTCCACCTCCACAGGCATGATGCCTTGCACTAAGCAGTCACATCACAGCAGTAACAGTATGCCCCCGCCGATCTTCCAGCACACAAGTAATGGAGTAAGGACCCGCAAGAGACATCTGTGTGGTGCAGGGAACTTGAGCCAGCTCACAACGTTTTATGTTCCCCTGGGCAACAGGTATTATGCCACTGGCAAGCAGCAGGGGCAGTTAAGTGTTGTTCCTTTTTTTCTTCCTTTTCCATGCAAAATAGTCCTCTGAAGCAGGTCACAAGCATATTACAGATGAAGGAGGCAGAACACAGAGGCAAAATAATTCAGCTTAGTCATACCCATGCTGGCCCTCTCCAGGGCTGGCTTCAGCGTCTCTGCATTGCATCTTGTACCTGCAAGCAGAGATGCGGAGTCAGCTTGGTGGGTCTGGAAGGAGGTGGGTCCATGCCCCCTTCCCCCGGGTGCAAGCAACCCTTCAGTCCCAGCACAGGTGGGAGGGAAGAGGTGAAAAAGCAGAACAGGGACTCTTCCAGCCAGAACCACAGGAAGTTAAATTCAACAAGGTACAAGCACTGCCAATTTTTAAGTGAGGACTGCTTACAAAAACATCAGGAAAAACTTCCATAAAACTGTGAGAGGAAACGCCCCTTACTCCGCACTTGACTTCTACTCCAACCAAGGCGGCTGCTGCACCGCCTTCAGCAGTGAGCTGCAGCCTACGCGGTATTTTGCTACCAACCATTCAGTTCCCATGTCCTCCCCGGCTGTCCGCCAAGGTCTGCAGCCGCCTCTCTTTCCACCGTCGGCCCAGCCAGCCAATCTAGCACTGACTGCACCGAAGGGAAAGGCTGCCTGATGGTGAGGAAAGACACCCACGCAGTTCAATATATTCTTTGGCAGAAAATTAAGAATAAAATGCAGGCTAAATTCAATTACTATTTGTGTAACTGGGGTATCCTGGTTACAGAGCTTGTAACCATAGCAATCATTTAAACAAAGCTTTAAAGAAAATAGTCTCTCATTATTAAAATGCTGATTCTTGATTCTGATTCAGCTTCTTGATCTTCTTGTCTCTTAACTCCAAGGTGCTGTTTGTCTCCAGGTCTTATAGAAGACACAGTAAAGGAAAAGCTCAGCTCAGAGCCTTAACTAGTATTTGTGTCTTGTGCCAATATAATGATGCTTCCTAAACATACGAATATGAAAGTATCAGTTTGTCACGTGGGGATTGGGAGGTTTGTGAACATTATACAAGTAATCAGCTAGCAGGGATGTTTCTTAGAACAAGTCCCAAGCAATTAACCTGAGCCTACTATTAATCACATTCCAAACATAAGGTATTACTTAGGTTGGAGCCAAACTCATTTAAAAGCTCAGGCACTGGAAAAAAAAAAAACAAAAAACAAACCACCCACACCAAAAAAGGTGTAAGAATTTAGCAATTGCAATTTATATTGTTTAAGTCTCCTTGATTTTATGGCTGGATTACCTTCTATCTCCAAATACTCCATTCCACAGTTATGATCTTGTATTAGTTAAGAGTCACGCAGGCATCACACAAAGGCAGCATTGATTTGTTATTCTGTAACTCTATCTGGATAACTAGGGAGATTTTTATTTTGAAAAGATCCTGCCGGAGCTTTTAATTTTTTTCAACTGCTTGTTAAAGGAGCATGAAGCCAGGAAAATGGGACACAGAAGCAGTAAGATGGATGTGATCTGCACACGTGTTTTTCTCACAAGAAAACAAATGCAGTGCATGTTTAACAAAAGGGAGTAACTTCAGAGTTACATTATATAATGGAGCCAGATGTCAACTCTTGAATATACAGCACTCCGGGCAGGTACACTACAAAAAGGAAACCTTTTCCTTCATGGAAGGAAGGAGCAGATTTCTTCGTGGAACATGGCTTGAGAGCTACTCCTAGATGCCATCACCGCTCGTTCAGTCTTGTAAGCTTTGCTCAGATGAGCATCACATCAGGGGGCCTGTGGGTTAAGGGGCTATACTAGTCACTGTAGTTTCTCTGCACATCCCACTGATGTTGGTTGGACATTGCTGAATGAAAAGCAAATGTGCAGGAAACCCAGTGACTAATACACTCATTTAAGGCCAAAAACTACTAATGTACCAAGTCAATGACAAAGCACAGCAGCTGCAGCCTTAACAGGAAAGCAGGTTTTGTTTTATACGGCCAGGTTTTACTTGCATCAGAATGAACAGAAGTTGTTTCACAGAATACCGTCAGAATAGAAATCAAATACGAATATAGCTGTGTGAAACCTGGACATGTATTTTTAGGTGCACACACCCCCAGACATATGCAGCCTGAATAGTTCATTCCCTTTCTCTAATACAATCATGGATGCCTCCAGCAGGAACACGAGCCCAGGCATGCTCCTAACCCAATTTGCCTGTGCCACGCCTATTTTAACTATATACTGTATCATGTAACAGCTTGAAAAGCTTTTTTTCGGTGACTTTTTCTTTCCTCCACATTCTCACAATGCTATTCAGTTCTTTTTAGCAACACAGTAATTACCACAGCAGACCAAACCTGAAGTTCTGCAGCTTAGTGCTCAGTACCAATTTAGTTTTCTCATTTAGTTTCTCATTTTCCCCACATAGGCTTAAAGCTTAAATCATGACCTAAGATCCCTTCAGCAAAATATCAATATGGAATCATTGCATTCACTTGCAATTACTTGATGATAGCTTATTTACATTTCCACCTCATAAACAGATCTTCATATTTTAAGAGGCAGCTATCCAGAGTGCTTTTCACAATCAACACACAGTTTTTTCAGCTTCAAGGTTATTCAAGTCAGCCATGTATCTGCTTCCAAAATTAAACCTGAACAGCTACGGCTGGGTCTTTAGAGAGTGTTTCCAATCTCCAAAATCACACCTCACCTCTCTTGAGCCACAGACCAACCTCCCCCACAGCAGTATTTGCTTTACCTTTTGAAAGGCTGGACTGTCTTGATCACTTACATCCTTCCTGAACTTCTCTGTGGTAATATGAAAAGGCTGAAAAAATCATGCTGTAAGCATATGGAGCAAGGTTTGCTCAAACGCATGATTAGATGATTAGTCGGACTGCTGAAAATTTTTCTCAGGAAACAGGGATTTGAGGCTCCCTCCCTTGCAGTAGTGTTTCAGAGGTAAATTCTTCTGTTCTAAAGTGGGAAACGGTTTTGCCTAGTGCTACTGTGTTGCACTCTTCCCCACAGAAGCCCTTCTGATATTCCTCAGGCACCAGAGGGCATATTTCTATTAACAGACTCAACCAGAAGTGAAGAATTCAGCACTCCGTCCTCTATTCATCCTCACTGGCAATGGCCAGTGCAGCACGCAGGCGTTCCCAAAACGGCTCCCGCAGGACATGCTATGCTACAGTAGGAGCTTTTCCAATGTCAACAAAGTGAACAGGACTTCTGTTTTGCAAGGGGACAAGTCACCCTCCCCTCCTTCTTTAGTACAGAGGTCTTCAAAATGACTACATTTTAATTGGCACCGAAAATTTGTTTTCACTGTGTCCTTTAATATTAAAGGTGACCAGGCTAAGTCTCTCTATAAAAAGCAGGTGTAAGAAACTACTCAAGAGAAGAAGGGGGAAAGAAGAACCCACACTGTTAGCTGTCTGGTATTTATTACTTTTTAATACAGAGAAGTCACAACAAAATATTCTCTAACAACACACACAAATGATATCATAACTAATTATTTTAATTTCATCAACATTCATTTCCTATGTACATATTCTTCCATCTGTATAAGTGCAATCCAAGAATGCCTCAAGAAGCCTTTATGGACAAGTATATTTTTGAGGGGTTCTCTCACCAGTGGCCTTACAACAACGTTTGTCCTTGGTTACCTGGTACAGCAAAATGAAGAGTATATGAGAAAGGAAAAAAAAAAAAAAAACAAGAAAAAAGAAAGAAATTAGTTAGATGCCTCCCTTGTACAAATATTCCCTATTTTCCCAACTAAATTCATTATTAATATACAGTTAACTACTGGAGATGTTAAAGCAAATAGACTATAGGATAGTCTATGGGCTGGCTATAGAACACTGTAGTTTTAATGACTCTGCAGCATTAGACAGAACAAGAGTTTCAGGCTGTTCACCTTAGATGTCAAACTACACATCAGCATGTGAGAGATGTCCATTGTGTTAGTTACAGTTATCAAAATTTACTTTTAAACATCCTACTGATGAATGAATTCATTTTTACACATCCAAAATACAAAGTCTATCTAAATGCAAGCCTCTGCTATGGAAAATGGAGTTAACTACTGGAAGGAAAAGCATTTGCACATGCAACTCCCATTATTATCACAAGGAGTATCGTGCACTTCAGAAGAACAGAATGAACCTCCAAATCCAGAGGACTGTATTCTCGTTTACAAAACGTATTTCAGGCACAATTTAATCTGAACACAGGCCAGATTAAAAACAACACACAGCATCAGAAAAATGAAAGGTAATGAAGAATAAACTTTAGCCAAACAAGCAAAGCAAGCAGCTCCCTAGCTAGTGAAATAATTTCCCCTTTGACACATTTAAAAGCTCATGACTACTTCCAATGCTTGTCAAGACAGAAAGCAAACCAACTGTGGTCTAGCTTAACCTCTGAAGTAGCCATTAGGTCCCAAAGAAGTTACTTCTGCCTTCCTACTTATGCAAAGCCCAGTTGAAACTCTCAATGCTGAAGGGTGGGCCTGACTGCTTGACTGGAATCTGATGCATGTTACAGAAAATACACATCTTAGGGTAAACCAAGACCAGTTTTCAGCACCAGCAAGAAACAGGGAAAGCATTCTTTACAAACTAGGGACAATTTACTTTGGAGTTAAAGTTTAGAGGAATCTTTCTGTATCACAGCTGGTTTCCATTGAGGATCTTTTTACAGTGCTACAAGTGCTGCTAGCCTCCAGTTGAGATGTGTTTTGAAAGAAAATAGGCATTTCCTCAAACAGTAGATAAGATTCACTTTAACAGCAGAATTAAAAGAAAAAGCTGATGAAGAACTAAATTGTGTTCTTGGATAGCTTTGTACATAACTCCTTGTCACTGTTAAGACTTTAAATATGCTTTTCCCTTCCCATTTTCTTAATCTGCTGCATTCTTGGTTTTGACTTGAATATACTGTACAACCTTTCATACACTTGTGTTTTTAAAGCTGGCCAAATTCCCTTTTTCCATGTCTACTCATTCTTGATTGTCTTATGTAGATACATGTCTGGAGAGGCACCTAAGTACTTAAGAACAGAATTATAAATTAAGCTACTCTAAGGAAAGCAAATGAACAAGTATTTAGAAGGACTCCAGATCCCACTTCTCCCCTACCGTGTGCATTGTAGTGACACCTCCCTTCGCCAAGTGCATGAAAAAGTGGGTACACAATGCCATGTAGCCTATGTGGGAATTAACACCCTAGACTCACTGCATGAGGGACTGGCACTCAAGACTTAACACTACAATAACAGATGCATCCTTTAATTTTTCTCATTACAGGAGCTTTGTCTTTGCTGTGTGATTTCAGACTGCTGGAACAGTCTAGCCATTGTCTATCTGCTCTGGTTCTTGCAGTACTGCCAGGCAACGCCACTCCAACGTTGTTAGCCACCCTAACTATTGGGTTGCTCAATGCACCATCAAAAGCTGAGGGGCTCATCCTCCCTGAGGAGTTAATTCAAAATATAATTTGATTGTCACCCATAAGGGAATTCCACACTGCACAGCTAAACAGGTTTTATCTGCTAGACACCTTCTTCCAGCCCAGGTATGCCTAGTCCAGCTCCTGCTCCTATGGGCAATGGTTACAGTGCTGGTCCCACTGCAACTGGGCTTGGTCTAACTTGGTTTGTGGTAGCCACACCAGGACAGTGCTAGAAGTCTCTCAAAGTCCCTTCCATAATTCTCCTTAAAAAGTAAACAAATTTTCCCAAAACTGTCACAAAATGGGATCATCCGCACAAAACCCCAAGGGTGTGCTCCAGACCCAAAACCAAGCCCAAAAGTGAGGACAGAAGGAGGGGAACACCAGTGATGAAGGCTACCACAGCCTTCTAACATCGTTGTTCAGACCAGCAGCAGATCACCAGTGTAACTGTATGAGATAGACAGTCCAGATGTGAAAACCATTAAAGTGAGCTGGCTGGCTTCTAAGGAATTACCACTCAAGTTAGCAGCAAGTCATCTGTGCCAACAAAGCCCTCTGTGCAGCTTGCGTATTACTTGAAAAGTGGCTAATGCTAAAAGGAGCTAATTCTGCAGTGAAGAGAGCCAGGAAACAAAACTGTGATCTTGGCATTTTTATGCACAAAGAAACATGGATATTCAGATTGAGTTTTATGTGCACATTAATTTTTTAACTTAGCAGAAAGCATAATTCTCAGTCCAGCATATGAAACACTTTTTTGACTTCTGACATTTTTATTTTCTTTCCCAGAGCAGCAGAATATCAGGGTCATTTTCAAAATCATGATTTCAACAGATACACTCTTTAAAAAGCTTCTAATTTGGAAAAACAAAAATACTTCAGAAGAAACCTTGTAAACAGAAACAGATCCCACACCTCTAGAGTGGACAAACACTCCATAAATACACTATGGAGAAAAGCAAGAAAACTCAAACTTCCCTAAATCTCAACTTGCTTGAGAAATCAAGCAAAAGATTAACGACCTATTTTTAAAATTTTATTTAAGGAAGGGAAAAATGGGAACAAAGATACAACTGCAGAGTCTACAGGGCCAAGCCCTCTGATACAAATTCACTGCCTAATGCATGGTTTATTATGTACAGCACAGAGGCATGTAGAAAGTAAATATTCTAAGTTTGCTTTCTTAAAACATCTCCAGGTTTTTAGATCCTGGACTTAATGTAATTTTGAAAGACAAAGGTGCAGCAATTCATTGTTTTAAAAAGTGATGCCATATTTTGTACTCAGTAACTCTCAGCTCTTACGGGTCTGACAGCCCAGATCCCAGCTCCATGGTCCTCCTGCCACACTAGTCACACCAGTTCGCAGTAGGCAGCAAAGCCTCAGTCACAGCAGACACATACAAACACACATCCCCTTTCAGCTCAGTCCGTTCCTTCCCGAAAACATCTATGAAGAAACACCTCTAAATAAAGCATTTTAAGATTTCCAGCTTGTTTTGGTATGAACAGATGACCCAGCTGGGCACATGACAGCCCCGGTGGAAGCAGCACTATTGCCGTATGGTCCATCAGTGAGGGCAATGCACATCAAACGCACACGGCAGGAAGACACTATGCCAAAAAAAAAAAAATTCATTTCAAGATTGCGTTTTCTGGCATACATTTACATTCACTTGTCACGATACCTTAGTTTACCCCGACTCAGGAAATCTGAAAGAAAGCCTGCTAAGGTGACTGGCAGTGCAGGGCCAGCTCCTGCACCCGTGGGAACCGATGCAAAAGGCTGAATGAATTCAACAGTAACAGGACAGTTTCTTTCCAAGGATTTCCCATTTCCACCAAGCTGAAGGGACAACAACCCTACACAATTATCCACTTTCCAATTGAACATATTTCTCTGTCCTGTATGTCTCTCCATATCCTTCCTATAAACTGTATTAAAATTATACAAAAAAATAAAAACAAATCATTTTTAGCTGAACTTTTCCCAGGGTGGGAAAGTTCCCCATACCTGGGATATATTCAAAGGCCATTAAATTGGCTTGCCTTCAATCTTCACAGAGACCTTGTCAGGAGGATTCTGTTTTTAACAACATGTATATATACATATTAATATGTACACAGACAAAGAAGCTGCTCTTTCAGTTAGAAAAGAAATTAAATTTCATCACAGAATGAATCCTATAAAAAGATATGTAATAAAGTTGAAATACCCATAAAATAGCTATTACTAAAGCAAAGCTTTCGTCAATAAGCTTCCAAAACTTTAAATGAAGAAAATGGCTTCACGAAGTGGTAGTCTAGATTTCCACAGTGAGGACACTGCTGGACGTTGCTGTATTCAGAGAAATACTGCATGCCAATCCGTACATCTATTACTGGCTTCCCACAGTGCTTACAGTTCAGTCGAGCCTGTAAAAAAACAAAGAAACAAAGAAACAAACCCTTTTGAAATAACCAAACTCACCTCCGCTCCTTGCCTCTGAAAGAGAGAGCATCACACACAGCCCCCTGCCCTGCCCTCTCCGGCAGGAGAAGGGGTGAGGAAACTGGCAGTAGTGGGATCTGCTGGTAAGGACATTCCTCATCTGGACTGATAACTCGCAGGCATACACAATGCTTTTAACATGAAATACCACCACCAAATTCTGGAGAGTAGGTTACCTCCCACTCTGACTGACAGGAGGTAGAGAATTTCAAAGTTTATATATGCAAACAATTGCATTGTGTTGCTTAATCTCTGAACCAATTCCTCAGTCCCCAGCACAGGAAGTGCAGTCTCAATACATCATTAATGAAGCCCCAAAGCAAAGAGAGAAACCTTACATTTGTGCCATGCAGCTGAACCATTTAGGTTGCCGTTTGAGCATGATCTGTCTATGAAATATATCAGCATTTTAATCTTTTGGCTTAAATTTATAGCTCAATCTACTTTATCAGCATGGCATGGTATTGTATCACTTTAAGTATCTATTTAAACATTTATAATACATAGTTTATACAAAATAAACATCACTTCAAGCACACAAACCATTTTACAAAATTCAACTGAGAAAGGACCAGTATTAACTGGGTGGATATGAGAAATAATTAAAGGTCAAGGGTGAGGGCAGACAGAGCTATTAATGTTCAGCAATAACAAAAAGTAAGCCTTCAGAAGAGATCTAGCTGAGAAACCTGGCCCATTTGATGCAAAGAAAGCAACAGGTGGTGTGAAAGCTCAGCAGGCCATTTGAAATAAGAGAAGCAGAAGGGATTTGAGACCGTAAAGAAGTTTAAGAGTAAAGGTGGCAAACGAACAGCAAGGGCATGAGCTGTATCACAGCTTAACCTCACAGCCCAATACGCTAATGAAAGCTTCAGCTCTTTCTTCACTGAAAAGAACAAAAAATTTTCTACAGCAACCTTGATTTAAGGAATTTTCCTGGGATGAGGAAAGAAAGAAATTATTCAAGTACTATTACTGTTGAGACAAGACTCAAAAAGAAACAAGCCATCAGCTCCACAGCCATCTGCTCTGCTTGAAAAGCAGAAATTCTAAGAAGTACAATCTAGTAGGATATGAATTTGTATGATTTTCTTAAACAAAGTTAATAAAAAGGTTGTCTTCCCCCTTGCTACTGTCCAGCACATCAGCTACCTGCTTAGCAGCCTGACAGCGGCTGCAGTTCATTATCCTACATGCACATTTGTGATGTATAATTAAATATTTTGAAATAAGGTATGGAATTATACAAAATAGAAATTAGCAAGGCAATTCAGAGTTAAATTATATACCATATTTAAATGTCATCCCTCTATGCACAGAATCAGCTATAACAATCACAGTGAAACAATAAAGCGTATTATCTGGCAATCACAGTCACTGCAGCTAATGATTTCACAGTCAGTTCTGTTACTTAGCATGTACTGTCACACTGTCCATTAATCATATAATTAAGGCTCTTGTATAACGAGACCTTAATTCTTGTCTTGTACATTCAACAGAGGCAATTCAGATTTAAATTTCCTGGCTTTTACAGAGGTAGCAAGACAGCATCAGTGTTTTACTTTTAAAACTCCCTATGTTAAAAAAAAAGTTACAACCTCAAGAGGTACTAAATTTGGAGGTAATATCTGTCTTTAGTTATAATTGTTATCAGTATTTTATCCAGTAGCAGCAACTCTATTTGTCTTTTCAGCAACATATTTTGGTAAATATGTTGAATTTAAAATAAAATGGATTTCACATATTGACAAAACTGTATTTTATAGTGCTCTTAAGCATACACAATACCATGAAGTGACTGTACTTTGAATGAATGCATCTCTACCAAGGCTTCTGTTCTCACCCAGTAACAAAACCGGTGTGTCCAAAGGCAACAGCCTACTCCTGAGCATCCCGAGCAGATCACTGAGCCATTCCCAGATAAATGCTTTTTCCATGTCTATCTACCCCTACCTACACAATAAAAGTGCTCTGCCCATCACATGGACAATTCCCTTGGATGCTGACGACCCTACTGCCTCAGGCCGGTGTCTACTCTGGAGTAACCTCAGGCCTTGGATCTTTCTCACCCAAGGGACAGATGAGGTGAACGTTTAATGAAAACTAAGCTGCTTCAAGCTGTGGTAGAGTACCATCACCAGACTCAGTCGCAGCAAAGATTAAGGAGAGCGTGAGCACAGAGACTCTTTAGACCTTTCCGTTCCCTCAGCTTTTTTGCTACAAGCATCTTACGATAAAACATAACTGAAGCAACTAAAAGAAACCTGAACACATGAAACATCAGCTAAAAACGTGCAATTGTTATTAAAATACTACTGAAATTACATATGATGCCAAAGATACTTGCTAGGGATCATCCTAAGCATTAGACTGAATTGTGGATTCATTTGAAGGCGCTTTATTAAAAAAAAACTTAAGTAATAACCACTGACCATTGCATTGTTTTTTGTCTAGCTATCAGACTCTGTGCCTCATAAGACAAAGGGACAGGGATGCGGTCAGCTTTCTTGTATTGCACTTATAGGCTAGAAAAGAAGGATGAAAGAAGGGAAAGGAGAAGAGCAACACAAACCTTGGCTTTACTTATCATCTGTTGGAATTTCACCTTAGGAGTCTTATTTATGTACGGTACTAACCTGACAACAGGGAGACGCTGCCAGAATATCGTAGGTATACATAGTTCCCAGCTGATGCCAGCTTCCATCCCATCGGGACTTGCACTTAATGCAGATAATTTTGTGAACCCCTTCTAAGCAGTCTACACAAACAGCATAGAGGTGCATAAGCCTTCCTGTGGACAGTAAAGACACTTCTTAAGGAGACGAGAACAGAAGATTAAAACAGACATTTCCCATTATCTGCTCTTCAGTAATACAAATCACACTTTTTTTTTTTTTTTTTTTTTTAAAAAAAAGGGTGAATGATAAAGTAAAAAATGTTTCTCTATGGGAAACACATAGGGCTTGACTGAAGCTATTTTCCATGAATGCAAAACTCAGGAATTAGTCATCACCCCTCCCACCCTCCCTTCCTCCATTTGCTGGTAGACCTTAGCAAAATATTTTATAAAAGGAGATGCTTAAGCTCCATGAACAGATGCCAGGTTAAGCTACATGATCAGCTGCAGTGTTTCCAAAACCAGGACTGTGCCCTAGCTTCATCCCCACCTGACAGAACAAGTGGAGAAGTGCTGAAGCTTATTAGCAAGCTGGGTACAGATTCATTTAACAACTTGCCAAAATCTTCCAGCAAAGAGGGAACTAAGGACCTAATATTCCTCATGGAAAAAAACAACAGCCAGCAGAGTAATTTTCTTTCACATACTTTTTCCTGACCATTTACAGTAAGTATATTTAAAAGCATTATACATTACACATACACAGACTTTAACACGCCATTCAGAACTTCAAATCTATGGAACTCTATCATGACCTTAGGCTCTGTACACACAATGACTTTCAAAAACAGTTATATTGACTTCTATAAAAATCAAGCATTTCAGACTTGAAAATTAAATATTTTCTTTACATAAAGGTGACTAAACTCACCAAAGCAAAATCCAAGATGCAAATTTCACACAAAACAAAAAGCCCTAATTACAAATTACAAAGATCTGGCATCTACATTAAGCCTGACTTGTAGTGATTTAATCAATTTGTAGTTTAATAGTTGGTTATTAAAAATGGGCTGACAGAGAATACCGATTCTGTAATATACTGTATTTTGCACTGCTATACAAGACAAAGTTATGAAGTAATGCAGTTACAGATCAGCTACAAAATAGGGCTGCATATAATATGCATTTATTTTGGATTGCAATTTGTGCTCTTCAGCATGAAAGCAGTGAACACATCACAACCTGTAATTTAAAGAACATACATATTTTGTACTCATTCTAGATAAAAGGGAGTAAAATGTTAACCATTTGTGACTAGTCCATACCAGATACTTTAAAGATAATGATTTTTTTAACTTGTTTTGGTTTTTAAGCCAACTATTTTAGAAAAATGAGAAGACAAATCAGATTCTTCTTAAAATATATATACAAAATAAACTTGCTAGTATGAGCTGATAGAAATTGAGTTATTCCACATTGGAGTGTTCAGCTGTAGAAAATGTGATATGCAAATATAATAAACTCCATTCCTAAAGTGAACACTCAAGATTGGAGGCTTTCAAATAATTCCATGCGCAGAAGTTTTGTGTTGTGTGCAGGAAAAGAAAATATTTTTCCTCATCTGAAGTCTGCACTGCTCCTGCACATTAGAATACTGTATAGCTCCATTGCTTAATTTTCAGGAATGTTGGAAATGAGGCACCTGATAACAGGCCTGAAATAAAAGAAGTTATTTTCTTTACTGAAGAGAAAGTAACATTCTGGAACAGCACCTTGCAAGCTTAATTTCATTTCAAAGTGTACTTCTGATAATAAACCATTTTACCCAGGACAAGGAGGTAGAAATTTTAACAATTAATTATTCACAATATCATGTCTAAGCAAGTTTTTCAGACATATCATCCAATGGGTATGGAGCAATTAATTAAAAAAAAAAAATTTGCAGAGTTTCATTCTTAGTGGCAAATGTTAATAAGTGATGAGTTTCACTATTACTAAACCAGCTATTAATATTGATAAAAATCACAAGCACACTGCCTTCCCACCAAAGCAAATAAGCATTATCTCACATATATATATTCTGTTTATCCTGGAGCTTTTTTAGCTTGTATATTTGCCTACCACTTTTCCCCCTTAAAGTACATTAGGCAAGACAAAACAATAATGTTAGCATGAATACAGTTTAGTGACTTAGTGCACAGTGATTTAAGGAAAGAAAAAAAAATACAAATTTTGTTGAGTAAAGGAATGTTACATAACACATATTATGGCCATGCATGGGATATAACAAATTTTATTGAAAGGAGAGAAACTTAAATATTAAAAATACCCCTCATTAATGCCTTCCCAACACACTTTTCAACATATAATTCTGTGGCTTTGAACAACAAACTACAAA
This sequence comes from Athene noctua, assembly GCF_965140245.1. Taxonomy (NCBI): domain Eukaryota; kingdom Metazoa; phylum Chordata; class Aves; order Strigiformes; family Strigidae; genus Athene; species Athene noctua. The sequence continues at coordinate 67,188,816 of NC_134037.1, read as the reverse complement.
TATTTTCTGACTTATTTTAGCCATGTTGGCAGCCAGCAGGCTGCAGAACAGGCATGTTTTGCCATGTACCACCCTGATCACTTAGTCTGGGGCACAGTATTCTGGATGATCTGAAGCTCATCCTAGCCCACATCCATTTATTTCTCTAGGAGGAGAAAAGTAATACATGCCTTGGTCTCAACTCAGCTCAGAGCTGGGACGCAATCAGGACGCAGTCCAAACAGGCAGGAGTTTGGAAATAAGTCTAAAACCCTCACTACACCATTGCTGCTTCAAATCACCATATTAAAAGCTTACTTTTACTACATCCAACCTCCCCAGGCTGGTATTAACATAGGCCAGACTACAGTCCTTTCCATATAAAAAAAAAAAAATAGTCGTTTGCTATAAACCAAAACTGATATTCTCTAGTCTGAATGCAGAGAAGAAGCATCTCATCTCACTGGTGGTACAAATACAACTTTCACCCATGCTGCAGCACAGCATGCTTAAATTTAAAAGGTTGATGTATATCTTGGAGTAAAGCTCACAACAGATAAATCAGCAGGCACACACTGCAGAACAGATTGGCTGGAAAACCTTTCCGTGGTCTACCTAGAAACCAGATGAGAAATCTCTTAGTTGTAAACCCAAACACAAGGCATGGATCTTTCTACACAGCATTTCCTTTTCGTAATTCCTTCTAAGTGTGTCAATCTGATCCATGCGATTAATTTGGACATGACTTCAAGCTCTACAGAACTGCTTGAAAATGCAGAATCAGGATGAAAATCTATAATGGGGGCGGACAAGGCACAAAAGGTAGTTCCATCATTTAATAAAACCTAGCATGACTGACAGACAACCTGTACCTTGAAGGTGACAGGGAACATCATATTCAATCTCATCATGTCTCGATGGGCTAAGGAATAGGGTCCCGTCCACCAGCGGAAACTGTTCAAACACTGGCAGCGCCCTGTGGCACAGCGCACAGTTTACAACGTTCCTGTGGCTGGCACTAAGAGCAGCAAGGATGAACTTCCGAAGGTCCTCCCCTTGGCCCACCTGGGCATCGTCTTCCATCCGCACATGGAAAGTATTCAATTTATGCCTGGGGATGTGAGTAAGCAGCTCAGATAGATCAAGCCTTCTCAAAAACTGCACAGGAGCATCGAAGTGTCCTGATCTATGTGCTTGCAAGCCAGCTGCCCCGTAATCAAAATGCGCATTCCTGAACATGCCCCCACCCGCCATGCTCTTCTTATGTGGCTCCAGGTGAATGGCATTCTTCAAAAACTCTCCTAAGTATCGCGAGGAACGAGGGCCGCTGAAATGTGTGGGGGCAAGAATAGAGTAGCCGGTGGGTGGGGATTGGCCAGGGGAGACACAAGGCGAACGAACGGCGTAGCTGCTGCCCATGACGCCCTTCTCCTGGGAGTTCTGCCTGTCCATTGAATGCCTTCGCTGGAGGTCATTGCTCAAGCCCTTCTGCGGCTTGTTGGCCGGCCTGCCCTTTTTGGCCTCCTCTGCCGACTCTGCCATTGACCTCCCCGTACTCTTCTCCAAGACTGATTTTTTCTTCTTATCATCCTGCATTCGCTTCACCTGGTACCAGTCAGTGTCCTTCTTCAAATGACCTTGCCCACACCGACAGGAACAAAAGCGAAAAGCCAGGTCATATCCCTTCTTTGTCCACATGTTTTGGCGACACTGCTTTTCATTCCAGCTCCTGGCTCTGCCAATGCAATTAAACTGGACAAGAATGCTGCTTTCCCACTCGTAGAAGCACTGAAGGTGCATCCAAGTGCTGTACGGACAATGCTCGTTGTTGCATATAACCTTCTGGTAGTCATCCTTCTCCAGATCCACCGGCCTTCCAAAGCTACAGATCAGTGGAGTAGCACAGGGGGCTTCTGTGGAAGATAAAACAGATACATTAATAACTTAATGGCCTGCTTATTGCAATACTTCTTTAAACACCATGCCAAATACACACATGAGCTCTTACTCATGATCCGTATTACTGAAGGGCCCACAAGCACTAGCTCTGGGTCAGGGCAAAAAGCAGTCTTTGCCAAAAAAAATATTAAGCATGTGAAAGAAGATACGGAAGTGAGGGAATAAACAAACTGTAATGTCATTTTGTTCTTTAATATTCAAAGCCAAAGCACCTCAGAAGAATCAGCCCACCACAAGGGTTTGCAGATACCGTTGCAAGGCCTTAAAAAGTAAGGAGAAAGCTTTGTGGATGTTTCTGGAGGGTTGCTTTGAAGCCTGAGAGGCAACAGGGGGAGAACACACAGAGATGCTTGTTTGAAAAACAAGTAGGCAATACAGCCTGGCTTTGCAATCACAGGGAGAGGCAGAAATTGATCTTTTCTTTGGGACTAAGCAAGAGACAACAGCTAGGAAGAGAAGGAAGAAGCAGAGGACTTTGAAAAGCAAGACAAACAGCTTATGTTCCCAGTACAGAAAGGAGACCTTCATTACACTGCTCAGGCAAATATAGATCATACTGTCATCACTGACCTCCTGGATAGCTAAATTTCACAAACCAAATAGTTCTGCAACACAGTTTAAAAGAACAAAATGCCACATTTTGCTGCCACAAAGCAGCAGCAGCCTTTGCTATATGCTTGAGCAAAGAACAGTTTATTTCAATTCTCTGCCTGCAACAGTATCAGCTTCTACACAAATGCTCTACTAAAATGTTCTGCATTTATGGACCAATGATGTTTTCCCCTCCCTCACTAAAGTACCACGGACTACATATAAGTGCCATTTCTGGCTGCTCCGTTGCAGCTGGGAGGCACAGAAAGGACAGGAAATTTTCAGTTGGAATTTCTGTTGGATCTTAAGAGTTTCTAATTATGAAGTTTTTAGATGCTTACTCAAGTATTACAAATATTTCTCCTCTGTATTTCTGACTTCCTACTTCCTCCACTTCACCAAAAAATCCTGATCCAACAGGGCTGGCTGGCTGCCTTTTAACCTCTGTATTGCTGCATTCAAATACTAGCAGGATTCTTCAGGGTCTTCCATGGTCAAGTGCTGTCTCACCACATGTGAAACAGAGCAAACAAGCTCCCTGCAGTTCTCCAGTCTCAGCCAGAGCTAGAGAACTAACAAAAGAGTACACAGAGCCTTGCAAAAGAGAGGCTGCTGTGATCTAGGGTTTTTTTCCTCAGGACTTCAAATTTCTAGCTGATAAGCAGGAAAAAAGCCACCACTCAGTTGCATTGCTTTTAATCTTGTTCTCACTGCTAGCACAAATAATATAAATTTGCAGCGGGATGATAGGTTTTATGCTGCTCCATTTGCTTTTACTCAGGCTCTCAGTAATACACACACTATCCATCATCACGTGTCCTACAGCAGCAATACACAAACCAGATGCTTTACAACAACAGATTTTTGCCACGCTAGTGGTTTCGCCCCTTCCAAACAAGTTTTTGTTAAAAGGCTATAAACAAACAAACAAAATCTTCAAGGTTACCTTCAGTAAATTCAAGATTACAGTAGCTCTGAAGACTTATTTACCCAGAAGAGACTGGTACAAAGAGCACGAGAAAATCTTCCTGAGCCATTGTCTGGAAGATGCGACATCCTTCACCTCAATTCTCTGCCTCCGTTTCTAATGCCAGAAGCAGCACAGTTGCAAAGAGAATTTTCTGCAATACCTTTCCTTCAGGGACTGGCCTACGAACTGCAAGCAAAGCACATTCACATTCTCTTAAAGCAAAAAAAGTCGATTTCATTTCAAAATATGACTTAAAAACAAATTACAAAACTGGAGAGAACAGAGATAAGAGCAGCTTTCCCTAGGGACTCTGTGGAAGTTCCTTCTATACATGTGACACCAATGTTCTTACTAGTTGTCTCAGGTCTCTGAAAAGCCCACTAAAAACATGCAGGTTTTGAGATGTCTTTGAGAAACATGAATTTCATCAGGTACCAATGTAAAATTTTTCCTTGGCATTTTTTACTGTGTATTATTGAGTATAACATTGCAGGCCAAGAGTAAAATGAATGATAACTTATCTGCTCTGAAATAAAATCTGTTTACTAGTTCAGAGAGTTCTCCCACCCATTCTCCCAGACTTCAAGTCATCCTATGCCACACCAAGCAACTCAGAAAAGTTTTTCTTCGTTCATCATATTTAGGGTCTGAAAGTACAGTTTGCAATTACAGCATCCTTATGCATCTTATCTCAGAGAATTCAGTTAAACTGAAACCATTAAAGGCAAATCATCAGAAGTCAGATGTGCAGCAAGATATCGGAGGTACCAATAAGAACAGTTCTCACTTACGCATTTCCTGTATTCATCTATTTTGGTACATATTCCTTTCCACCACTGCCAGGAGGCAGGAAGAAAGAACATGCCAAAAATCCGCTTATGCTCCCCCTGTGTTTCAAAGTGTCAATGTTCTAACAGTCGCAGGTATAATTATAGCTGACAGCCGAGAAAGTTACTATACAGACAAGTCTAGAGATCTCCACAAGTATAAAGACTTAATACTTGTTCATCCATACTGGCATAGTTAACTGACTGAAAAAGAAAAGTGTTTCCTTGTCTAGCCTTTGAACATGTTTTTGGTTTTGGATGCAAAAACATACAATCTCTAGGCCCCTAAGAAGTTTGCAGCCTCTTCACTATATGATCAAAGAAATGAAATTAATAAAATAAGTGGCTGAAATACAGGAAAAAATCACTGCAGCCTGTGTATTCCACAGAACACGTCCACAATTATTTGATTGTGATCATGTACTGGGTGTCTAGAGGCTATTGTAAAGGTGACTTTCAACAGATTATTTTCCCCTTTTCCCTGGTTGGTCAATGGAAGGACTGTGGGACCTTCTCCAGCTTCTCCTTGAGAATTTACAGATGCCAGATCATGTGAGGAACTTCCACACAGCATAACTATGAGCAAGAAAAAGCTTCAAGTCTTGGACAGAAATGACTTTTTCAACATTTAAGTTAACTAGATGACTAAGTTTTCCGACATTCCCTCATCTGATCTTCTATCTGCTCAGTGTGAATTAGCTGATTAGACAATCACCAACACAAAAGCAGATCTAAAGCAGCTGGAAAAAAGCAACGGAGTGAACAAGAGCCTTTCCTCGCGCAAAAGATGCCACCGAATTGTTAAATGGTGGCACTGAGATCACTTTGGAAAACATCATTGCTAAGAGGAGAAGCTGGTGGCCTACTCACCCCTTCTGGGGACCCACCTGACATTTCACTACTGACACTGTAGCAGCATAAGAAACCAGCGGGTCTCTCTGCCATGTTGCCATGCTCCACAGCACAGTTAATGCCATGCTAGTCAAAGCACCTGCTTTCACTGGTTGTTATTAGGAAGTCTGCTGATCTGGAGATGGCCTTGATAAAACCGTGGCAGTATTTCCACAACAGAAACTTAGCATAGCTAATTAAAGTTGTCTCAGTAGAAAGTTCTACCACTTCAGTAGTATCCCCCTATTTAAGAAAGCAGAAAACTCCACTACCTGAAAAGTGTATAGAAACCTCAAGCCAGCATTTGGTTCTGTCTAATATTTCAAATTCCAACAGGTCTATCTGTACAAAACAGACTGTGCAGGACTGAACATCCCTTGCAGACTTCTCTCCATTCACGTCTCCTGCCAAACATAATCATGCCACATGTTCCTACATAAAGAATAAATGAAAAACAGAAAATGAAGCAATTTTTTGTGCAACTTTCCCAGATTACAGCAACAGATATGCCTTAGGAGTGAAAGAGACAACATTCAGATCACTTAGTATGGGAGCCACATTAGCAAATGTGAAGAGCTCTTCCCATCAATTCACACCCTTGAAAGTGCTCTGGGTTATTTAATCATCATTTTATAAACGAGACAAAGCACTTATTACAGAATTACAAAACTTTAAAAATTCCTGTTATCAAGCCCCTCTATTTCCCATTAATTAGAAATGCATTTTGAGATTATTCTTCAAAAAGTCAGAGCTAGAATCATTGTCTTAATGTTTTATGGTAACAGCATAACGATTACTGTCAAGACAGACAGTAAAGATGAGTAAATAGAAATTTACATGGCCAAACTGCCCATGCACCCCTGCAGCCCCAAGCTGGTTTGTCACCTAAATATAATTTGTTTCCAAGTATCTAATAGCTCGACAGATTTCTGGTTTCCAAAGTTGTGAAATTGAACTTCAGGAAAAATTAAAGATTAACAGCTAACAGGGCAGCATTCATCCTCCCAGCAGACCCTTTGAAAGAACGCCTAAACGGCCATAAAAGTACCTCTATTTTTCCTCTCACTTTCAAGACGGTTTTCACAGCATAAGAGAACAAAACAAGACAGCGTGAAGTTTCGTGTAGCAGAATGGCTTCAACATTTACTTGTAACAGACAGGCTGCCAAGTTGCAACTACAACTGCATGCTGCTTCTTTCAAGAAATTAAGTTTCCACATTAAAAAAAAAAAAAAAAATGTTTTCTCATATTCCACTGTAGTGAATTTGATCAGTAATTCTTAAAATAACGCAAGGGGCAGCACATAAATGTCCTCTAAAACACAAATAGCATACAATATTCCAAACAAACATAGACTGGAGCAAAGACAGTTCATTGCTTAAACAAGGTGGTGTTTTATGTTTGACAGAACTCCCATAAAATTAACTTTTCTTTCAAAAATGAGTACATGACAGAAGACTACAAGGAAGCTAGTTTGGGTATTTGCCTTTTTCTCAGTTTTTCTGTTCAGGTTTATAAATATCAATAAAATCCAGGAGTAGAAAAAGACAGTTCAGATAAATCTACAACAAAAAACCCACATTAACTGGTTTCTACCTTTTAATAGAAAATAAATAGGGTATACGAAGACCATCCTTCCCGTTTTATGACCCAAACGAAAGCATCAGAACAACGGCTGCCTGAGGAACTTCCCTCTGGTGAAGTAAATGGAGGAGAATGTTGTTTACTTCTGTTTACACACCCATCATAAAACCAGAGATGCACCCAGCAAGCCAAATGCAATGACTCCACGGCTTCAGTTTCATGACTGCTCTCATTTGTTCCAAGTCCTCAGTGCGGACGCCTCAAGCAAAATTTGCTCTTCCCCTGCCACATTCCCACATTATCCATTGTGTTGAGCACCAGAGTTTTTCAGTCAGTGGACAGAAACAGATTATTATTTCCTGTACTCGTCGGCGTAGGTCTCAGCTCACCGCAGACTTGCGATTGCTGGTAAAGCTCAAGGGAGGTGTTAAACATGTGAGGCTGGGGACAGAGGAGAGAGAAGCACAGTGGCTGTTGGAAGAGGCAGCCCTACTGTCATCTTAAAACTGTCAGGCAACAGTAAGTTGTTATGGATCTGGAAAAAGAAATTCTAAAAAAAAAAAAAAAAAAAAAAAAAAAAGCTAAGGTCTTGGCACTGAATCGGTTACAAGATTTAGATTACTATGGCTTGCTTTTGGTCTACTGTTACTCTAGCACATCACCATTTATGCCAAGGACACTTTACTTGCCAGCACATTACCTAGACCAGAAGGGTACATGTGGAACACACACTTTGCAAATCAAGCACTTTAACCTCTACCAGCACTTTCCCATGAGCAGTGCTCTCTTCACAACCCTACACATCTAGGAATTGTTCACTCTGACAGCTTGAACCAGAGCTGAGTCATTTCTGTGGAAGGCTACTCCCTTCCAACCATTTGCATGAATCTTCTGAATTTCCTCTGCCATCAGCATAGCTGTATTTTAATTGAAGTCATTCAATATTATTGTGCTAATACTATACTGCAGCTGTAGAAAATAAACCACCACCACAACAAAACAGACTGAACAGAAAACTTGTATTAATTGTCCAATGTGTTTACTCTGGTGAACCTTGGAATACCATCTAATATTCAAAAGATTACCAAGACGTGAAAAAATGGTATTGCCATAGGCACAACTGGTTAAACACTACAAATAATACGGGAATACAGAAATGGTTAGCCATCCTCCTCAGAGCCTGAATGCAGCAGGAAGAATGCAATGGGAAAAAATGATTCACAAGTGGATTCAAAAGGCAAGCTTGGATCTTCAGTGCAGCAACAAGAAGTAATAGCCATCAAAGATTAGGAGAAGTCTTTCAGAACAGCTCAGCTCATGGCTTATATTGATAACACTCACTGATGATGACTGATGTCTCTCTAGAACTTCTTAAGCAATCTTTGCAGACTGATCAAGATGAAAGTTTCCAGTCATTCTCCAGGGGTAAAGAGGCAAAAACAAGACAGCGATACCTGGTAAGCCTCCTAAAATACAGGCTTTTGTCTGTGTCACGAGATTCCCTCTTAGGTTCCTGGAAAGACTAGTCAACACCAGCAGTCCATCTTCAGTGAGCAACAGACAGAGCTCAGGCTGGTGTCACACACCCCCCCATGAATCACCCTCTGAGAGCCAATCACAATGGGAGACTGGCTGATAGGTTTCCACATGTAAGCACCTACATATGGACACTTACAAATCTGGAGGTCAGTCCTACCCTCAAGGGCCAAGTCGCTGCAGTCAATATTTACGCTCAGAGGGACTTAAAGAGAACAAGGTTGTAAGCAGCCCGGCATTTCTTGGCATACTTACAACTTGTGCAAGGTGTCACTAGTTGTATTAGGTGAGTAGCCAGATGAAGTGATTACCTTCCTCTAGAAAAGATTTCAGGTAATTTGGAGCTGCTAAACCCTAGTTCATCTGGGAATTCAAATGACAGTACTCCTGGAGGAGTATTCAGTAGGTCCTCGAACCATCTCAGAATCACAGAATCATCTAGGTTTGAAAGGACCCTGGAGATCATCTAGTCCAAACGTTCTCCTAGCACAGTTCCCACCTACAGCATATCCTTAGCTCTAAATCGACCCTACTCCTGAACACCTCCAGGGATGGGGACTCCACCACCTCCCTGGGCAGCCCATTCCAACACCTAACAACCCGTTCTGTAAAGAAATGCTTCCTAATATCTAGTCTGAACTTTCCCTGGCGCAACTTGAGGCCACTCCCTCTTGTCCTGTCGCTTTCTACTAGGCTAAAGAGGCTCAAACCCAGCTCTCTGCAGCTTCCTTTAGGTAGGTGTAGAGGGCGATGAGGTCTACCCTCAGCCTCCTCTTCTCCAGACTAAACACCCCCAGTTCCCTCAGCCGCTCCCCGTACGACCTGTGCTCCAGACCCTGCACCAGCTCCGTTGCCCTTCTCTGGACACGCTCGAGTCATTCAATGTCCTTTTTGTAGTGAGGGGCCCAAAGCTGAACACAGGAATCGAGGGGCGGCCTCACCAGTGCCCAGTACAGGGGTCAGATCCCTTCCCTGTCCCTGCTGGCCACGCTATTGCTGACACAAGCCAGGATGCCCTTGGCCTTCTTGGCCCCCTGGGCACACTGCTGGCTCTTATTCAGCCGGCTGTCAATCAGCACCCCCAGGTCCCTCTCTGACTGGCAGCTCTCCAGCCACTCCTCCCCAAGCCTGCAGCGCTGCTGGGGGTTGTTGTGGCCCAACGGCAGCACCCAGCACTTCACTCTACGCTGACTCCGTGCTTGGCCTCCAAAGGAGTCTATTCACAAAAAATAAATCAAAACTGAGAAAGGCCTAGCAACTACATAGCAGTGGGAAGATGCCATGGAAATCATGAAAGCTTAACTCATGCCTGCTACATTAACACCTTCTAACATACAGCACAGTCAGAGCTAGTGCCTGTTTAGGAAATCAGCAATTAGCACATGATACAAAGTCAGTTATCTGTGGCTCTTATTCAACCACCCACTCCCAGCTCAGCCATCACCTCACCAGTCAGTCAGAAAGTCAAGAGCAAAACCGTACAAACTAAGGAGGATAGGCAGTTAACGTGTGCACAACAGTTTTGCAGTTTGCTTACACAACCATCTGTGCTCCAAGCCGGACCAACTACCTGCCTACCTACACTGCTGAAACCCATCATGGGAATTCACATGGTCTAGTAGAAGCCACCATAATCTGTACAGTTACCATCTAGACAACTTAGCCGACTTATTTCCATTTAATACCTGTTACTATCCAAACACAGAGAACAATTCAAGTCACCAGCTTTGCCTTTTTCCTAGGATGTGCAGACTCTCTCTGCATAGAAGAAATCTTGCCCTAGCTTGGGCTGTCATACCCTCAATCCAACTGAAAATATCACCAGTTCAATATATCGAAGAGAACAAGCCTCTACCTGTACCAGCACTGGGACAATTAATGGCAATGCAGTCCTGATACTCCTACATGAATTCTGAGTTGGCTTAACCAGGTCAGATGACAATTGGTCCTACATGCCACAAGCAATCGTGCCCAGGCCAGGAAGACTCCTCGCATTCCTCAGAGTAGGGTGGATTTTTCTGGTGACCTCTATCATGGTGCAAAGATGTTTTGAACACCGGCTGTTGCTTTGTCTGCACATGAATCATCCTCACAGAAAAGCATTTCCACCATTAAAATTCTCTCACTGTAGCTTTCCAATAGATTTTAGTACCTTGAAATGTTACAGAAAACTAACCCTGGTGCCTCAAGAAACAGACATCCTAATAACTAAAGCAGACTAATGCACCTGCTCTTGCCAGTTTTCAGTGGCAAATTCCAACTCATGCTGGGAATAAAGAGGTAATTCTGGCAAGCAGGAGATGCCCCAATACTAAGCACAGATGTAACAAACCACAGGCTGGACTTGCCCAGATTCAGAGCCAACCAGCCACCAGACCCAGTCCAAAAGCAGAAGAAGGGAAGATAAAAAGGAGAAAAGGTTAAATCAAGTGGTATCAGCATCTGGGGATATTTGTGTCATTGGTCTAGGGATGTTTGTGTCATTGGTCTATCCTTCCCAAGTTTCAATATGACAGACAGTATTTTTATTTCCCACACTAAAGGCTAAAGAAGCTGGTAGAAACTCTGTGGGAAACAGGAGATGCAGTCACCCTAGCTGGAGTACCCAGCATCTCTGCAAGACAGCAGCTCCTGAGTTTGGAGCTGTCAGTTCCAATAGCCTTCTCCTTCATGATGCTGGGCTGGCTCCCAGCCCTGCCTATGTGCCATCTCTGGCATCTGTGCAGTACACAGAGACCTCGACTGTACATGGCTCCCAACATGGGTATCAGTAGAACAGGAGTGGAGACGGGGAGTCCCAGGCACACTCAATAGCCACGCTCTGATTGAAGCTACTCCTCTCCCAGCAGGCAATCAGGACAGGAACAACAGCAATATCCCTCTCAAGCCCTGGAAGGAGGACTGACAGACTCCATAAAGTAGGAGAAGCAGAGAGAAAGAGATAAAGGTTAAAGGGAATGCTCTCAAGATAAATGTCACTGAAGTCTACTGGGAAATGCCAGTGCTCCACTCAAAATCCCACAAGCTTTCAAAACGGAATTACCCACTCCAGTGACTAGATTACCGCTTCAAGAGGCCTCATTGAAATTATTTGAGTTTCTATCAAAACTGTTTAAAAGAAAGCCCATGCTCTACTAACGCTGTTGTAATTTTGACACCTTGAAGATTAGCTGGAGTATTTTACCCTGAGCTGGATGAAAGGTTAACCTCTATTTTTTTTCCCCTTGCATATGCTGCAGGAAGAAATGAAGAAAAGGATGGATGTCTGCCAGTCATCATGGTACTTAATATCAAGGGATGTCTCGATATGCAATGCTGTAAGAAAGGCTGAAAAATACCTTACAAATGTCTCCAAGGACCAGAAATTGTTTTGTCACTACTTGTTAGATCACTGGGAGGAAGATACAGGATGAGTACAAAGTAAAGCAAACAGTTCAAAAACTGTATTTCCTCATAGGAAACCTAACAAACATCTAGCCTAACCCTTACTCATGCAAGCGCTACACTTGAGCAAATGACTAATCACATGAACACAGAATGCTGTCAGGGCACCAGTAACCATTCTGATACCAAATAACTGTTAACAAAAAATAAATGGGTGTGTACTTGCTTGCATGAAAGAGTAGTATTTATTTTATTCAGTAATACCACAGACATGATTCGATTTGCAAAGATTTAAAGAACATGAAATGCCTTTGATACAAAAGCATGTAAACGCATAGTTCTAAAAATCCTAAAACTAACATGAAAGTCCTTTCAAACCCGATTTGCATTGAGAGACAGTAAAATTTGCATTCAATTGATTTCTGCAGTTAGAAGAATTCAATGGAATTACAAAGCAAAATGGTTTTCCTTTAGAAAATTAATAGGTATTAAATTTTGTAGTCACTGCAACAGAACAGAAACTTAATTTTCCAGGTGGTCTCACCAACATCAATGGGACTCCCTCAAGCTAAGTGGGTGTATAAGAAGGTGCCAATACTGAACATCTCTAGAGTGCCAAACTGGAACTGGATGTTACATGCAGCAGGGAACATTTGACAGCAAATATTAATCCATGCTTAAATACTACGGCAATTCATGTTCTAAAAATGCATTTTTAATTTAAATACTGCACTGACAGATTTTCTGGCCTGTTTAACTATCCCACCTCCAGGATATAATATTTTTTTTGGTAAATCTTAATTGTTGGCCAGTCACAGCTTTCAACACATTAGTCATGGTTGGCCTGAGTGATTTTCTTCTTCACACACTTGTCCTGCATTAGCATTTTTATTCAAAAGTAAACCAGTCTTACAGATTTGTGAAACCCAGGTGAAGAATGGGCAAAAGCACAGCTGGCCATTTCAAACCCAGGTAACTACAGACAAGTCCAGAGCCTGGCCTGCGCAGTGGGTACTGCCTGCATGACCCCTCTGCTGCCACAGCAGGAACTCCACCCCTGGGAAACCATGCTCCAGTGAGACCTCCAGTAACCACCCCCTACACCAGCTCGCCCACAGCCTTTTTTCCCTGAAAGACTCTCACACCTGGGGATCCTGTACAGATCTGACCTCTGGCAACTCTGCCTGACAACCCACCGACTTGCTAGCTCTGACACTTTTGCAGTTTAAGGATGTCATGCTTTAACCCCAGCTGGCACCTAAGCCCCACACAACTATTCGCTCGCTCCACCCTCAGTGGGATGGGGTTGAGAATTGGAAGAGCAGAAGTGAGAAAACATGTGGGTTGAGATAAAGACAGTTTAATAGGTAAAGCAAAAGCTGCACACACAATCAAAGCAAAACAAGGAATTCAGTCACCACACGCCACCAACAGGCAGGTGTTCAGCCATCTCCAGGAAAGCAGGGCTACATCACACATAACGGTTACTTAGGAAGACAAACACCATCACTCCAAATGTCCCCCTCTTCCTTCTTCTTCCCCCAGTTCTATATGCTGAGCATGACGTCATATGGTATGGAATATCCCTTTGGTCAGCTGGGGTCAGCTGTCCCAGTTGTGTCCCCTCCCAACTTCTTGTGCACCCCCAGCATCCTCGCCGGTGGGGTGGGGTGAGGAGCAGAAAAGGGCTTGACTCTGTGTAAGCACTGTTCAGCAATAATGAAAACATCTCTGTGTTATCAACACTGTTTTCAGCACAAATCTAAGAGATAGCCCCAATACTAGCTACTGTGAAGAAAATTAGCTCTATCCCAGCCAAAACCAGCATAAAGAGCTCACCTATGCAAGAGGGGGAAAACTATGGTCTTAAAACAGGTGGCAAATACACCACAAGACAGTGATTTAGACAGCTATGCCATATTTTTTTTAGTTTAGTTTAACTGGTTATAATGAACCACATGTTTAAGAGGAAAAGCACAAACAAGAAGAGCCAGCTTTTCCTTTTCTCTCATCTTCTCATAGCACCAATGCTGGAGAGACTAGAAGTGACAAGGACAAGAGGATAAAGCAACAAGATACTAAGATACTGACCATCAAGAGGAGGAAGAAGACTTGGGTCTACTGAACAATGAGACCAAGAATGGAAATAAGACAAAGAAAATGGATGGAAGAAAGAATTTTAGGGTCAGACGCAGCTATATGTGGAGACCAGAGCAAGAAGTTTATAGGATAAAGGGATAAAATGTCTCGAGCTGACAGTATAAAAGTGCCCATGCTCAGCAAGGCAGAAACAGAGAAGGAATTTGCCACTCAGAGCCCTCAGATCTAATGTACACCCTTTGGATTTTCCTCTTCTGCCGCCCAGGGCAAAGTATCCACAAAATGTCTTGCCCCCTCACACTCACTCATGTCTGCAGGTGAAGGTAACCAACTATTGCCATTGTGAACGCTGATAACCCACCAGGATGGAGTCAGTGGGTAAGCACACAATCCCATGGAGCTGCTGGTCTAATTTTACAAGATTATAGCTCAGATTTTCCAGTTTGGTTAAGAAAAGTAACCCAGAAAGTTAGCTAGGAAACTAAAAATGTATAAGACACATCATTCAACTGCTCTGAAGATCAGGAATCTAAGAAACTGGGCTCTCTATGACATCGCATTTCAGTTTCCCTGTGCACTGCGTTTCTGTTAAATTGGTCTATTCCTCCCACCCATGACCTGTGCCTCATTCAATGCAGAAAATGGATGCACTTTGGTCAAGAAAGATTAATCTATCAATCATATACAGAATTCCTGCTTGGTCTGATGGAAGAGATAGGAACGGAAGACACAGCTACAGAACGTGAATCCTCCTTGTGGACATCATCCCAATACCTGCTGAAAAGTTATAGTGCAAGATGGAGAAAAGCCATCCCATATAGTCAGTGGTTACACTCTCCACCTTCCCAATTCCCATGTGGGAGTCTAGAACCCTTCAATCACAGTCTGAGCTCTGAACGTGCAAAAATTAAACCACCACCAAAAAAGAGCCTAAACAGATGCCCTCTTGGGGCATGGGGAAAAAAAAAAAAAAAAAAAAAAAAATCAGCCTACATTTCTCAATCATCGTGTCAAAAATTGACTGACACTTTGAGGGAAAATGGTACAGGGATTGAAAGCTAAATTTGTCCAAATGAAAAAGGGAACATCTTTCCACTGTAACCGGGTGCTATAACGGCAGTTCTGTATTACATGGCACCGGTAGTCAGAGCTGCATGAGAAGCCCAGAGGAAATAAAAAATTCTGTTTCATTACAGCACGTGGATGGAGGCTAGAAACAATACATGGACCACATAATGAACTGTAACAACTTAAAAAAACCATCTGAACCACTATCCCTTCCCTGAGTGAAGCAGGGTCCTGATGGGACTGTGTAATTAGACTGTCATACTGACATCATGATGCCAAGGTTTGCACAGACAATCTTAATTTTGCAATTATTAAATCTGCTGCTTTCATCTCCGCATACTTCTGACCTGTCACATTAATGAAAGAAAACAGGTTATGTTATTATGATCATCTACTGCCTTTCCAGGGTAAAGATAGAGTAGGAGACTGATAATACCAGACACATGCAAATTACTCTTAGAACAACATATGGCGACGACGCAGGAGAGAAGAGCAGGCCCAGGGATGAGGGACCCACAGGACCAGTGAGCCTGGGCAGCACAAGTCACAGCATGCAGCCGCACGGTCCAAAAGCAGCACAGCAAAGAGCTTCCCTGCACCCAGCATGCTTAATCCGCAACCCAGATAGTCTCCCATGAATAATCGAGAGTTGACTGGTACAGCAGAACCCTATTAACCTCACAACTCACTGCAGCAGGCTGCGTCCTCCATAAACTGCTTAGTGATCAAGTAACTGTAAGTGCATGGCCTCTTACAAACGTCTTCAGTCGAGCATACTAGATACCAAGGCCCTGGCTATACTACATAGCTTCATTTCAGATTCATTGGTTTTGAAGACTTGGGGGAATCTGTTATCATCATCTAATTTTTTCCTTGCACACAAGAGTCAGATCCCCACCTCCGTAGCATGACAGGAGCAGTTTCTCCTTTCATCTCCTGAACCAAAACCGTTGAAAGCTTTGGACTTATCAGTGAGAATACAATTTACCAAACTTCCAGCTCAGGATTATCTGATGGGCAGTAGCCGATGTAAAATAAAGCTAGCAACCACATCTACTCCTCCAGCCTTTATGATTATCTGAGATGAAAGATATGACTAGACGCAATGATCCTGTCAAGGCAAAGATGAGGTGTGCTTGCTAACCAGGCACTTACAGCAAATGCCAAAGCCAGTGTCATGCCTCTGTTGTGAGGGGAAAAAAAAAAAAGGAGGGGCGAGGAGGGTAATTTGACAAAAGAGTCAAGGATGTTTCTGACCACTTAAGTCATATGGAAGCAGGGAGAGAGAGAATAAAGGAACATCTCGGGTTAGCTCTCAGAAAGGCAGCCTCATCTTCAGAGGAAGCTGGCCAGCACAGGGGAAGGATATGTGAGGTAACCTGGGACACCCAGTCTTACAGCTGAAGACTGACAACCTGTCCACCCAACAAGCTGTGCAACCACCAGTGTTCACTGGCATCACCTTCAGTGGCATCTGCACAAGAAACACCACCTTCATTATCCCCGTGCAAAACAGCCACACCAGAAATGTACCTCTGCTTTCCCTTGTGCTTCAGCAAAAAAATTTGGAAACTGTTTCTCCCCATCTGAAAAACTAAATAAAAGCCAACAGTGTCACCTATGAGACACACCACCTGCAACGTGGTTGTCATACATTTTACACCACCAGACTGAAGTAATGATAAAAATGCTCGGAAAATTCTCTAACTCCTGCTAATCTTTCTTCCCCCTACCCCCCTTGTTCACTTACTCAGAACAAATAGTCAAAAACAACCCCCAAAAAAACCCCAAACCCAGAAAGGAAATTCTAAGCATTCTCCATGATTCTCTGGAGTAAGTAATACTCTTACAAAAGCAGTCTGGCAAAGTTCTTGTGCATTACAGTGATTAGTAATTAATTGCTAATATTTCTAAGGAAAAGTTTCCATTAAATAATCCACGGGAATCAGACATCTTGAAAACCGAAGTAAGATTCTTGGATTCTTGGATTCTTAGACCTTTGTCTAAGAGCAGCCAGGCAAAACTACCGCCACAAAGTATAAAACCAGTTGTAGCTACCCTCCCACTTTTTTCCAAAGCATCGAGAGTAAAAAGCTGAAGTCCAACTCGGGAGGGGAGTAAAGTCAACAGTAGGGACTCTGTGCCGCAGTTTGTAAAATCCAGCAGCAGACCTGAGATGTGGGAGTTTTTTAGCTTAGCGAAAAGTGTAATAAAATCCTAGCCTACCTTTAGTTTTAGCCTGAAATATAATTTTGCAGCAAGGCTATTTCCAAACACGGACAGCAATGCAAGTTTCTGCAAGCAAACACCTTACCCAAACTGCTCCGAACCAAAACCCAACCCACCAACCAAAGGCAGCAGAAAATGGATGATGAAAAGTGAGTATATCACCCTGACGAACCCGACCGCTGTAAAGCGACAAATAAAACGGACCGAAAAGCGGGACTCCATTTTTAATTGTACCGAAATAAAAGTCGGGATTTTTCAACGAAGGGCTGAACGAGCCGGGACGTGGCCGGAGCCGCTGCCGGGGACGCGCTCTGCCCCGCGGGCCGGCCGGCCGGGCGGCCCCCCCGCCTGCCCGCGGGCGCTGCGCTGCGCGGCGGGGCGGGCTGGGGCGGGCAGGCAGCCCCCCGCCGCCGCCCTCCGGCGGGTCGCCGGCCGGGGACACCCCGGCGAGCAGCCTCCCGCCCCGCCGCGCATTTCGGGGAGATCCCGCCGGCGGCGGCGGCAGCCACCGCCGCCGCGCAGGGCCCCGGGCGGCGCCCGCGACACCCCCGCCCCCCCCCCGCCTGCCCCGGCCCCGCCGCCGCCCCCGGGCACACGCCCGCACATCCCCGCCCGCCGCGGCCCCCCCGGGCCCCCCTGCTGCCGCCTGCGCCACGGCGGGCCGCGGGAGGCCGCGGGCCCGGCCCCGCCGCTCACCGCTCTTGACGTCTCCGGGCGCCGCGCCGCCCGCTGCCGCCGCGCCGCCCGCTCCACCGCCCGCCCCGCCGCCGCCGCCCGCCGCCGCCGCTCCGGTTCCGCCGCCCGCCGCGGCGCCGCCGCCCGCCGCTGCCGCGGCTCCGCCGCCCGCCGCCGCCCCGTTCTCCTGCTCGTCGCCGCTGCTGTTGGCGCGCTTGTTCTTCTTGCCCTTGCCGCCCTTCTGGTTCGGCATCGCGGGCCCGGCCGCCGCCGCGGCGGGGCGGGCGGGCGGCGGCGGCGGCTGCGGAAGGCGCCGCCGCCGCTACCTCCGGCTCATGGCGGGCCCGCGCTGCGCTGCGCCGCGCCCGCGGTGGGCGGCGGGGCCCGGGGGGGCCGGGACGGGGAGGGCGAGAGGCGTGTCCCGCTCGGCAGCCGCCGCCGCCGCCCCGCTTCTTCCCGGAGCAGGCGCGGGCGGCAGCGGGAAGCGGAGCGCGTTGGGGCGGGGGGGGGCTGGGGCTGAGCCGGGCGGGGGGAGCGGGAGGGGCTTATCGGGAGAGGGAAAGCCCCGCTCCCGCCGGTGGCACGGGGGCGGGAGGGCGGCAGCGCCTCCCGGGAGGGGACAGAGCGCGCCCCGCCGCCAGGAGCAGGAGCGGGAACCGGAGCCGGCCCCCCCGCAGCCAGGGCGGGGCGGGCGGCCGCGCCGCGGAGCTGCCGCCGTGGGCCGTACCGCGGCCCGGGGGTCGGGCAGCGGCGGGGAGGTGGGACAGGGGCGAGCGGGGGAGGCGGGCGGCAGCGGGGGGCCCGGCGAGACCCCTCTTCCCGCCGGAGCCCCGGGCCGAGCGGTCGGGGCTGGGCTCCCCTCTCGGCATCCCAGGCGGTGTGAATGTCCAGACAGCGGGGAACGGCTGGAAGATGTCACCTGAAGGTGCGAGAATAAAAGGGGAGGAAATAAAAATAATGCATTCTCGTGTTTGGGGGGGGGCGGGTTAAGGAGCAAAAAGCCTTACAACATTACGGCCCGGACGTGAGGTTTTTTTCATCTCTGTAGTTCCTGGTAGGGGTGGCTCCGTGGGTGAGGGATAGCGGGGGTGAACCTTTAGGACGGGAGTTAGGTGAAGGCTGTCAGACCTTCGCGCCCCCCTGGAGCTGAGCTGGAAGCCGCCGCGCCTCGGCAGAGGCGTTGTGGAGGGGCAGCAGCCTGGGCTTCTGCAGGAGTCCGGCCTCGGCGGGCGGCACTGCGGAAAATAGGTAACGAATATTCCCGGGATTCCCGCAGCCGGGGAGGAGAGATGCTGCCAGTCGGCTGCAAGACAGTAGCACTCGCAACGTGCCCTCGCCTGGCCGACGAGCAGCGGGTCCCCGCTCCGAAGTGTCACCTGCCGGTGCACTCAGGATGGTACCTACAACTTTATCCAACTTGAGAATAAAAAGTACAACCTGTTGAAAGAACGGCGTGCCAACTCTCGGGCTGAGCAGTTACTCTGAGCCTGGCAAGCTTTTCCTCGCACGTAAATTAACTTTTTATCCTTCTGACCCAGATCCTGCAGATTAGGTTTTCATGATTTCCTTACAGAAGAAGCACACAGGCGTGCAAGAATGTGCCTTCACAGAGCGGTTACAGTCAGAGCTCTGTGGCTGAGCCAGCCTGGGAGGGCAAGAGCTGTCTGGGTTCTAGAGGTCAAGTCAAAGTGGATAGCTGAAAACCTGTAGTAAGTGAGGCCTGTCTGAGGGGAAGGTGCCGCATTTTGTAAGTTACAATTTATCTAGTGACTGGACAAATTGTTTGCCTGGAACAGTTCCCAAATTTCCTCCTATTAGAAACAACATACATCCTGTATGGTCTTGTACCTGTAGCTGGGGCCTTAGTTTTCCAAGAAAATTAGCCACTGTATTTTCAAATACTCTTGAAGCAGCTATCACAAGAAGTTTGGACTCACATGGCCTAGTTTCTTTGTCTGCAGACATCAACATTTTAGAGAGATTTTAAAGCAGTTTCTCGTGTTGGCGCAAACCTTCTGAAATTATGTGCTTTTCAGTACGTCAGCATTCCTGTAGCTAAACGTCCTGCCTACCTTAGTTCACATCTTTGAATCTTCAAAATCGCATTTCTGTCTAGAAACTAGGGGAACAGAGAAAGAGTGGCCAATTTCTGAGGCCACAAGTTTGGGCAAATCCTGATCCCAGCCATCTCAGCTGCAGAATTTCCATTTGTTTTGGCAAGAGCAGATTTCACCCCCAGTTCTTTAGGCTTCCAAGACAAAAAAAAACCCAAAAACAACCCACAAACAAACAAACAAACCAAACCCTTCCACTACTATGCTTACAGGCTCATAAATGTGCTTGCCTGCAGTAACAGGGGGTCAGACCTCCAAGGAAATCTTTTCAAGTCTTCATGTTCCTATAAAATAGCGAAAACCCCATGGATGCCTGATTCTTATGTCTGGAGTAGGTGTGGAGCATGGAGTGTTGGTCCAGATGATCAGGAAAGTAGATCCTTACCATGCATCAGAGGAGCTGGAGGAGTAACTGCTTAAATGCGGTGGCTGGGTTCAAAAGTGTAACATCTCAAACATCAGTTTTGCAAAATTTAAGCTTCCTGGTTTGCAAGGTCAAGTCTTGGTGATGTCCAGTGAGCCTTTACTCTCTGCGAGGGTTGTGCCATGTTTAAGTGAGACTTTCTTGGGGTGAAATCATAGAAATACATGAAGAGATCAAGTAATAAATGGCAGTTTCAGTAGTCATGGAGATCTGCCGTAATGTTCTGGGGGTGAAAAAAGTCTTCCACAAGTGTGGCAACTAACTACTGGCTCACACAAAGGAGTAGTCTGCCTCTTGGGCTTTCCTTGTTCAGATCTACTTAAAGAAGTAGTGGCAAACCTTCTATGGGTACAAAGCACCATTACTAAATGTATATCCAAATGAAAGGCCTCTTGTTAACATTGCAAAGGACAGATTTGTAGCCATCTGACAAAAATTACTGAACCAAAGCCCTATGTCAGTTAAGGAGACAAGGGTTATGAGTTAGCAGCAGGAGGACTGAAGAGAGGTCCTAGGTGAAAATTCCTCTCTGAAGTGCTATGATGTCTCTAAGCTGACTTGGTAAAGACAAACTGGGCATCATTAAGGGTGTGTCTATGGTCAGCACCACAAAAATCCCTATGGCTTCAGAAAGGGAGTAGCACAGACAGTGGCTTTTGTCTAGGCAATGCAGGGATTCCTGCATCTCTGAGCCATCCGTGAGCCATGCTGGTGACCTAGGACAAGCTTCTGGCAGAGTAGTGATTAGGAGCAGGCATGTTGGGCAGGAGAAGGCTCAAGGTAGATACTAGTTTTGAACAGGGGAATCTTATCTCAATTGTCTTGATGCTACCATGTATGCTGCCTAATTTCCCTCACCTGATCTGTCAGGGGAACAAGACTGCTACAGTCCCCTGGTACAGGCACTTTCCTGGTTGTTTGTGGGGTCATGAGGATCCCTCCACATGAGGGTAAGGGGCCTCCACCAGCCTCTCCACAAAGGCCCTCTCATTCCCTGTCTCATGGAAGCAAGATGTCTCTGCTTGGGTCTGCAAGGTCTTTACTGCACATCATCAGCCAGGACTTGTCCTGGAGATGCGTCTTTCTGACAAGTGCAATTAGCCCACGCCAACCGGTACTGCAGTGTCTCTCTCCATGGTCCAATCCTTTGTAGAAGCTTTGCTTTTTGTAACTCAGAAATAAGCATCTTTTTTTTTTTTTCTATGTATTGTGCATGGAGTAGTTGTGACCATTCCACTCTGAAATGAGTTAGTTTAAAAGCCAGGTGAGTAGTTACATTATTCACACAGATTTTGAAAAACTTAACCAGATTTCTGTTCACACCTAGACCTTTTCCATTGACCATACTTTCTCAGGAGCTCTTTTATAGGAATAGATGATCTCCTCCTTTAATAAATGAACAAGGAAGGTTTTAGCAAAACAAGCCACCTTTCTCAGCTTTTTATTATTATTTCTTTTTTATATATATATTTTATTTCCCTATACAAAGGGCTAGCACTGGTGCCAGTAAACTGTCCTTAGCTTATTTAATTTGCAGATGTTCACAAATCGATCAGTCTCACTAAATTTTGGTTTGAACATAAAAGACACATCATTTGTATACTTCAAAAGAGATACATGTGGGAAAGATCAAGAGACTTTGAGAAAATGTACTAAGACCGTTTTCTACAGAGCAGAAAAATTCCCATAAGCACTATATTTTGGTTTTATGGGTATTGGCCAGTATTTCATTCTTGGTGTAATCTCCTTTGACGTTAAAAAATGAGCTGAAAGCATCAATAAGAAAAATAAATGACTGCACCTAATCAGTATGATGGTATAGGAGCAAACAACATTTCCTCAATGGATACAGACTAGACACTTGAAATCAGGGTCGTACTCTGAAAAGAGACTCAATTGGCAAGAAATGGGAGTAGATAAAATAGTGCCATTTTACTTAAATTGCTGGCAGAGAGAGAGTGCGCCATGTTCCACTCCATGGCTGTCAAAAAGCATGAAAGAGAGCTAACGGGAAGAGGTTGCAAATCCTTTTAGGATCTTCCCATCTGAAATACCTAATAAAAATATCCTACATTATAAACTTTCTATTTAGGTACTTTTATGGAAGCCTAGGGTTAAAAAAAAAAAAAGAATGAGATTAAAACAGTAAAAACTCAAACTCAGACCTCTGCAGTTCTCCTGCACAACTTAAAAATGTTATTCAAATCCAAGTTCAAGCTGATCAAATAGAACTACCCATAACCAAGAAATAATGCATATTTTGTGGGAGACAAAATAGACTACTTTGAGTCGTTTATTTTATTGCTAGTTATTACTGTCACCCAGATAACAGGTTGCTGTTCACTCAACTACTCAAGATGATTAAACTCACCTCTGGGCTCCTGTTATCTTTCAAAAATCCTCTCTCAGAAGAGAGATGAGTCCCTTGTCTTCTCCCTCTGTGGTCCCCATCTGTGGTTTCCACTGGTGCCACAGTGGTCTTTCGACTCCTATTCCTGGTCATTAAAGCCCCTAGCTGAGTGCCCGGGAACATCTGCTCCACAGCTCCCCTCTCCTCAAAGGCTTTGGCTGAAACTCAGAAAGCAGGAGGTGAAGGGACTTTGGTTCTTCAGCACACTCACTGTAAGTAGTTTTGGTTCTTTAAGTCACTTATAATTTTTCCTAAGTAGTGTTACATGAATCCTTCCCATTCTTAAGACAATAAAAGCTGGGTTTCCCCAAGACTCTTTCGCTGTCCTTAATGTGGAGTAATGGCAAGCAGGCTGTTCTTGTTGCAGTTGGCCAGTGAAGTTTGCCAGGGAAAAGTGGTTTAATCAGAAAATGTGAGCACCTCAGCTCAGAAATTATTTGTGGCAACTGGCTGAATGCAGACTCTTGCAAAGCCCCAAGGATTTTTCAAGTCCTGGGAGCTTTGGTTCCTGAGCAACACATTCAAAGCTTTTGCAACCACTGAGAGAAAATTGGTGGCATTTGTTACCTTCACTGCTGCTGTTCAGAAGTGAGTAGATGATGAAGTTAAAGGAAGTTATATCAATTCCACATAGTTATTTTCCAAGGGAATATCATGCGTTTGTGAAAGATATCTGGTTTTGGGAAGTTGCAAAACACAAAATTATCCACAACCTGGAAATTTTTCCAGTTCTTGATAAGTGTTTACTGCAAAGAAGTTGTTAGCATTTCTTCTAGGCATTTTCTAACAAAAAAAAAAAAGAAACACAACATGTAATCTGTGAGCTGTTACTCATTCTTTGAATAATGGATGCTATTTTTTGCAAAGGCCCCAAGCAACACACGGGCAAGTTTTCTTGGCGCCTGTAGGAAGGTGGTATAGCAACAGTTGTCGAAAGAGAAGGGATGCAGAAGTCTTTATATCACTTTTGTGGTGTTTACTTTTGAAAAACTGGATTGAGTTTCCAAACATCCAGTGGGGAAGCATTTGCCATCCCTGGGATCTGTCTCCTTCACTGAGGGGAGCGATCAGTCTCCCGCTGTCGCTAAGTGTAAAAGCCTGGGTCTGGGAATTTATAATGAGATCTCAGGAGACAGGTTTTGCTATTACTAATTGCTATTACTCATTTGAATGGGAAGATTGGTTTAGACATCTGTGATAGTGAAACTGCAAAGCACTGCAGAGCTGTACACAAAATTAAGGAAAGTGGTGTTGTGTGCAATCCCTTGTTCTCAAGTGAATTTGAGCACTAATGATCAAAAATGAAGGCCCTGACTCCAGCAAAGCATGAGCGTGATGTTCAGCTTGTGCTGAAACCTATTCCCACCACCCCAGACCTTATTTCCCAGTACTGAGACCAGGGAAGTTGTGGCTGTAGTACAGGCACAGGGTTTCTCCAGCCTCCTGAGCACAGCTAGTGCAGCAGGCTTACCTGCCCCTTCCCAGTCACAAGGTAGAGCCGTGCATGATGATAATGGTTGGTTATTCCATATCTCATGTCTGAAGACATCACTGATGTTAGTAATAATTGCATATGCTCTCTGCTGTAGTAGCAGGGCAGGCTGAGTTCAGCATTTGCTGTTCTCCCACCATCCTTGCTCTTACAAACAGATGGGCCTCATGTACAAGTCATGTCTCAGTTGCATTTAGCTAACAAAAGCAACAATCAAAATCACTGCTGCGTCCACAAAGAATAATGAGGATTAGAGTCTTGTCCAGTGTGCCGGGAGACTCATTTGCATTTCCTGATCTGGCTATTCCCCATCTTTCCACTTTTTGAAAGGAACTCCCTGTACGTCTTTCTGTCCCTAAGACAAGAGAGCTAAAAAGCTTTCATTGATGGGTGGGGGTAAGATGATGTTCAACACATCTCCTTTATACATAATTCTTATACATCATATACTTCTGCCACAATTATCATTTAATTTATGCCTCTCCAGAAAAATACACCAGTCGTCTCCATGGTCGCCCTGTTTATCTTCTCCGGCTGCAGGAGCCGGTACTGGCCAGGTGCAAGGACAATAGCTGGCTATTCATTTCTCTGCACCAGCTGTTCCCCTCAGCATGCACCGAGTCTGGGTCCCGCTGATGACAGCCCTGTTACGGCTGCTGCTGCTGCTGTGAGTTTAATTTTAAGAGCTAATCCACACTGATCATCCTGAGAGCATGCATAACTATAGCAAGGGGTAAGTATATTTTACAGAAAGGCATATTCCAGGCTTTAAATTTCTTACAGAATAGCTTATAGGTCTGTGTGAGCTTTTGCGGTTTTTTTCCGCAGCCTCATGGGACGTGGACTGGTATGATTAGGTAACACCAGGTAGTGAATCGCTACCCTGCTATTGACATCCACTGAATTTTGTGCTTTAGCATATGGGTCAGATATGCCTGAGAAAAATAAGTGGATGCCAAAGAAGAGCCTGCTGTACATCTCAGCCCTACAAAGGCCCTGGAGAAAGCAGAGCCTGATCCTTGGCTTTGCTGTGACCCACAGGAGTCGGTCTGTACCAGGCAGCTTAGAGGTGTTATGATAATGCTGGGGGAGGGGAGGAGGAGGAGGAGGAGGAGGAGGAGGAGGAGGAGGAGGGAGGAGAGGAGAGGAGAGGAGAGGAGAGGAGAGGAGAGGAGAGGAGAGGAGAGGAGAGGAGAGGAGAGGAGAGGAGAGGAGAGGAGAGGAGAGGAGAGGAGAGGAGAGGAGAGGAGAGGAGAGGAGAGGAGAGGAGAGGAGAGGAGAGGAGAGTGTTGCTGTTAGAGAGTTCATAATGAATTGATGGCACAGGAAAGAACAGAAAATTTGCTTACTAAATGTCACTAGGCCTTTGAAGTCCAGACTGAGGATCAAGGCCTTAGTCATTTGCTTTCAGGAGGATTTCATTTGCAGCTGTATGAAAGCAATGCAAAAAAATGAGAAATTAAACTTGAAAAATCTTTTCTTAGCCTCTATGATGTCATTTACAGATCTCTTTCAACTATTTGTTTTTAAATTAATTTTTCAACTAACTGATTTATTCCAAACCTTTTTCATTAATATTAAATAGAGACAAAACTGGCGTCTTATAGCTATGACGGTTACATTTAGCTTGCATCAATGGAGATTGTCCTTCCCCTCTTTCTTCTCCCAGCTCAGTCTATTATATTGTCAGTCAAAATTCCCCACTGAAGAATGTACTTCTGCCTCTGAGATTTCTGCTCACTTCCCTCCAGCTAAGAGGAGGAATTTGCCAGTACTTTGACCTTTCTCTCTCTACTAATCTAACTTGAGTCAGTAGATGCCAAAGGTAGCTTAGTTATTTCATATTTTTCCAGTTTTATCTGCCGATTGTCATTCTTTGTATAGGCTCAGGTGTCTGCAGAATAGTACATTCTGTTCTTCTACAGACCAACAAAACAAGACAAATGGGATGCTGTAAATACAGTAATAAAACCCCCAAATAAATGAAACTTTGAGAGAGGTCACTCAGAAATAGCTTCAGTTCCAATAGACCCTGTATTAGTGACTCGAAATCATGTACACAGCCAATTAACTGACAGTTCATGCTGAGATACAGAGATGGAGACTGATGGCTATTTTTTGTGAATATTGACTTTCCCTCCAGGAGATCCGCCTTCTCTTCCCAGCCATTGCACATGCTTACAGTGTGATGTTGAGCAAATCATCCTCTCTCTTTAGTTTAAAATTTCCCATTCATTAGAATAAGGACCATGATATAGCTGTCCTTTGTAAAACGCCTTGAAATCCATGGATGAAGTCAAGCCTTACACTGAAAAATCACCAGCAGTATGCATTACAGAGCAACTTCTAAGAGCCTCAGAATGCTATCCTGAAATAATACAAAAGTGCATTCAGTAATTGAGGAGTACTCTAGCTTGTCTGAAAAGGCCATATTCCCACTTCATGGACAAGTAGCCTTTTTTTTAATTCAGTTTTGACCCTAATCATACCAAACGTAGAAATTATTAATATTTCCTGCTAATGGAAAGTTCCAAGGGAAAAAAAGTAAAATAATTAGAAATACCAGGGAAGGATGGCTTCCAAAAGAAATTAAATTCCTGACTGAATCCTGCAGTATAGACAATTGGTGCCTCAGGTAGGGGGTAAGGAGAAAAAGAAAATTAGTCTTGCAGGATGCCTGAAGAAAACCAGTTACTCCTTGAATATTTAAATTACTGTTCCTCTTCTTTTTGTGTTTTAACCCTAATGCTTAACCAAAATTCAAGTTTCTGTAGTCATTTTCTGTTAGAAAGAGAAATTAATTATGAGAGGCATATTGACATAGCTCCAAATGTTTACAAATAATGTACAAAATCTTGTTTCCTTGAACAAGGCATAATCCAGAAAGTTGGAGACAGCTTCTCAGGAGGGGGTCTGGCATGGCCAGCCACCAGCGCTCAGCTCATCAAGATCCCAGGAGATTTTCCCAGCACCACCTTCCCTGTGCTTATTCACACCGTAACTTATGCTTGGCTTTACCTCCACCCTTTCAGATATGCTGGTCCTCCTGGGCTGCTTGCACAGAGGCACCGTCCAGCCAATGAGTGTTGCACCCTGAGGTCTCTCTCAAAGCCTCCGCTGCTGGGCATAACATCAAATTAACAGAGTCCACCTCAGGTAATTTCAGAGAAAAGTTGAAAAAAAACCTCTCAGGGCAATCTGAAAGGTCAAAAAGGAGAAGATAAGAGAACCCCCAATGAACTTTCTTCACCATAGAAAAATACCATTAATGTGAGGGCATTTGTTACTCTGGGCCTGACCGCTGCTTTGAGCATCTAAAGTGGGTAATTTTCAGGAGCAGACTCCATTAGGTAACAATTCAGTACACTTCTGCTACAAGAAACAGTCAGGATGACGTGGGCAGGATGGGGATGGGTAAAGGTGATAAATAGCTTAACACAAAGGTGGTACAGATGCCAACAGCATCTCTGCTTGGCACAGCCATTACTGCCAGACTCGACCCCCTCGCCATTCCTGTCACAGGCTAAAAGGTCTCTCTTGCTGTAAGGAGTAGAAGTATTTTTTTCAACTTCCAAACAAAAAGTGGATCGTGTATCACAAACTCACACACCAGGAAATATGCATGAACTTATAATAATTAAATTGTAGTATATATGTCATTTCCAGCAGCAAAAAATCTGCTACCATTCAGGAAGGATGAACTAGAAAAAAACCTGAGAGGTCTTTTTCATTATCTAATTTACCATCATTCCTTGATTTCCCAGAGCTGTGGGCTCTGGGGTAGATCATTAAGGATCCTTCCCTCTTTTCTGTAGTACAGAACTCTGCACTACAGAAAAGAGAAGCTGGCATTGGAACCCGTAGGGATGCCATGAACTCTAGCAATTCTAGCAAATCCATAGAGAATTTATGCAGGATAGCCCCAGGCACATGATCAAAAGAGCAGAGAGAGTGAAGGTGATGTTCAGTCTTTGGAAACACTGAGAATAGCTGAAGTTTCTTGGAAGAACCGAGCTTTTTCTTTTCCTAAGTTTCCTCATCTCTAATGAGCGAGAGTACTTCTGTCAGGTATTGAGTTTAGATTTAGACTGCAGTGTTGTTCACTACTCTGTTACAAAAGTCAAACAGATTTAATGTCTAGACCTGTAAATCCTTTGCAGTGAAAAAGGAAAAAAAATGAACTTAGAAAATGAAGACCAGTTAATGGGAGTGTATGCATGAATGGCCTGTAGGGTTTTCTCATTAACTGCTGTGCTGATTTATATTGTTGTCGTTGCAATCTTTTTGTAATATGTTTCATTATATTCAATGAATATTGTTACAATTAGATTGAAATTTGCCTTCATAGGAAGCATTGTCCTCACTGAAGGACAAGCATGATGTTCTTGGGCAACCTGTAATACAATTTGCCACCTATACCTGCCAGCTCACGTCCACTGGATCTTCATCACGATGCACAGAGAAAGACCAGAATCTGGGCAACGGTTAACAAGGTGGTTTCAAAACACCCACATCTGCACTGTCTCCAGGTAAAAGACAAACAACCACCTTTGTGTGGGACTGAGGAAGGAAAAATCCAGGCACCTCCCTCCCTGGTTCAGGAAGGGTTGAAAGCAGCTGCTTCTGCTGAGAGCAGCCCAAAGTTGGCCTGCCCCGGCAGATGTGTGCACACACTGCAACTAATCACACTTTGTACATCAGACTGTAAAAACAAAGACCAATTAATCATCATTTCACCTTACCAAGAAAATAAATACTACTACCCTTATCTTACATACAGGAAAAACGAGTTATCAAGCTATCACAGAAAGAGCTGAGGCCAGTGTACAGACTGGGAAACAGGTATCCAAACACTCCAGTTTACTTTCACCCTGCTTCTCTCAGGAATCAAAACTTACTTCTCTCTCGAACTGGTTCCTCTGGAACAGGGGAAAGCAGCAGCCAACCTGCTCTGGTGTCCCATGGACCATCATGGGCAGCAGGACCCTGCTCTTTGCCACGAACACGTTGCATTTCCTAACTTTTGGCTTCTTGTAACGTATTCTTTGTTTGTTGAGAGGATCTGGGGTCTCGAGGATCCCCATGTGGTAGTTCTAGGGGCTTCTGTTGTTTCTATAGTAGCAAAATAGCAGGCATGAAAAACAATAGTGACAAGCTTTGAAGACCAGCCAGTGGTTCATTTCCATTTAGTGTTCAACATGTGTGCATAGAAACACAGGTGCAGATTAAAAGCTTCTCATTGAAAAATTAAACCAATAGCCCAGACTTTCCTTAAACTCAGAGGCATCACGATAGATGCCTCACAGGTCCCATAACTGACTGTCCTTTTCAAAGGCAGGCCAATACAAACTTCTTGCTCCTCTTGTTGTAACTCAGTTCATCCTATAGACTCACAGTTTGTAGGCCCATGAGACTGCCTGTCTTGAAATAAGCACACAGGTATTGTTCAGCCTGCAGCCCTTTCCTCTCTCAACAGAACAAAGACAAAAAATATAATAAATAAACAACCCCCAACATAAAACTTAGCAGACAAAACAAGATGCCTGGCCAAACCTAGCTCTCTGGGGGGCTGACAGTTGATTTATACTACTAACACAGCAGTAATTCTCTGTGCTACAAAAGAACTACGTGGTTCAGCTTGTTTGCTCTCGGGGATGGTGCTGAAATCCCCTAGCCACATACTCAGGAAGGGATCCTTTTAACAAAAAAGCTTTGCTCTTTGCACCACAAATATTGTACATAGCTGATACTGCCGTTCCATTATGCTCTTGAATGAGATTGACTGTACTGATGTGGCAGTGGTGTGCTGACAGCAGAATTCAGCCCCAGTTTGATGGGACAAGGCAAACACACAGATTTGGCATTACATTAAGGGGGGCTAATATCAATGAGTAGGTCCCTGTGGACATTTCTAGCTCAGAGGTAAACTCTGCTGATCCAAATTCAAGATACTAGTCTCAAGGAGGATGTCATATTACGACTCTGGGAGAAAGGAAAGAAGGGTTCAGAGGCTGAAGTCGCTGGTCCAGCAGCCAAAATGAGAGCTTACCATGGTTCTAAGGTTACATATATCAGTGGGGACTCCAGCTGTATGGGGAAACAAAAGTGTGGTAGACCAGAAGGAATACAAGGAAGAAACAAGGATTTGATGGTGTCTGGAGGAGTCCATCTCCAGACAGACCCAAGATGAGTGAAGGTGGTGTTCATGTGCACAAGGATAGAGAGGACAGATTTTGTGCTTGCAACTGGTTAGGAAAGCTCTGCCCTTTTCTTTCCAGAAAGTAAAAGGATAGCCTGTTTTGCATAAAACAAAGGAGAACGGGAGAATTTCCACACTGGACTGTTCTTACTCCACCTGTGCAAATACCTTTGTATCCATTGGCAACAAATCTGGAGGGTCCATCTGCTTCCAACCAACAAACCAACACCCACTGATTCAACCTTACATGCTTTTAGTCTATGTCCCCTCATTTTACCAGATCATAGAAAGGGAGGAGGAGGGAGAAATACAGCAGATTTACTCTAATCCCTGAATGCAGCTTTGGATCTGCTTTGTATGGTCTCAGAGCCACCCCCTTGTCTGTATAAACAATACCCTGTGCTGAACAGGCAATTCCATACAGCCCATGGAGACGAAAAAGGAGAGGTGAGAAACAGAGACAGTATATAGTTTAGGGAAGTGTAATATAATAGCGGAAGAATTTGCATTTTATGCCAAAAAAATCCCACTAGTTTTCTTGGGTTTTTTATTAGAACTTGCTGAAGTGAAGCAGCAAAGAGTAATTTTACAGACTGACACGTTTAGCCGAATGATAGAGCAAAAAGCTTGGGAAATACCTTTCACATTTGAATTTACAAAATAATACATCTTGTGGTTTGTATCAGCCTAGCTTTCTACATGTCTAGGATTTAAATATAAGTCTTTGCCAAACATAAGGAGCTTTTAAGGGTGTTGATCACATAGCCCTTTTTACAGTGTGCGAAGTGATTTGAAATCATTGGGGAGCATTAATACCTTGCAGGGAAAGTTCCGGATTAGAAGACTGCAGTTTGCAGCACTGCTAAGACATATAAATCACATCAGCTATGGGGGAATGTGATGATTTGAAACCATCAGGTTTGAAAATGGAAAAAAGATGTGATCTTGAAAGATTCAAACTGCTTTGAATATGCTGAGCCCAATCCTACAGCTCTGATTGAGACATATTCAACAAACTTTCTGCTGGAAAACTTCCAGTAAAACCCTTTCTAGCTCTGCATATATTTAGAAACAGTGGGCCTAATTGTACCGCAGTTTGCACTTGATGTAATCACCTGTTATTGTGCAAACTGAGCACAAACACCTTTTCTGATCTAGCAATAATTGTACATCATTTTGCCATCTTTAGTGAGGTGCAAAGCCACGGTGAACAAATGCTTTGTTCTGCAAGGAGAAAGAAGTTGGAGAGACAATTTTCTTGCTTCCACAAGATTGCCAGGCTATAATAAGCAGAAAAAGATGGAAAGATGAAGGACACCTACAAAACTGTGGAAGTTACATAAAACGGAAGTAGAAAAATAATGGAAGCACAGCAGCTTCATCTCTACAAGTAACTTCAGCTGGAAGGTAGGAAAACGTTATCATCTTTATCATCTTGTCCTCTAAACCTTGAGGATTGGAAGGAAAACACAGCTTGCATCCAGTTTACATATTATTTATGCTGGACCTGCACTGTCTGAGGCCTAAGTACTGTGCTAATAGAAAATGTTAAGCAAGGAAAGCTCTAAAAAGGATTTAGGAGCAAACAGCTGTCAAATGGTGATGCTCAGTAAGATGTAATTAGTGACACTGGATCAGACGGGATGTGTTTAAACATTACACTTGCTTCTAAAAGCTGTTGTGTATCCACAGACAAAAGAATTAAATGCCTTTCTAAATTTACCAGTTTTCTAAGCATACCTAAATCATTCTTCTGAAGAAGAATTTTCCCTGCCTTTTGCCATGACTTAATTTAGCTGTAAGGATGATAAAACAAATTGGACCTGTATGTGCAGGTTGTGAGGAGTTACATATTTAGCTTGATAAATATTTGCTATTGCAAAAGGTATCTTAGGTTTTTTTGGAGGAGCTCAGTTGCTACCTCTGTCTTGTAGCAAGCCTTTGCAAGTCTGGAGTGGAGGGATGACGAGTGCTCTGCCTGCCTTCCGTGGAGCTCCGTAGAAGCTTGGACAAGAGTGTTTTTCAGGTTTCTGCTGTCCTTCTGCCATCTGCATTTGCACTGCCAAGATCCTGCCAAAATAACTGAGCATAAGCCATTTCAAAGAGGGAGGGTGGAGTGTGCTACCAGCAAAAACTCATACATGGATCCAGAGTCAGACTCTCCTTAACCATCTTCCTCACAGAGGACTTGTATGTATAAATGCTTATTGATATGGAGATAATGCTTATCAATGTGTATAAAAGCTCGTACATACAAGACTTACATAACATGCTCTAGACTGATGTTAAACACTCTAGAATTATAAATGACACCTTCCATGCAGCCTTAATTTGGTTCCTTGTGTATGTATGTGCAATGGAAGATAACCTTTAATTAAATGTTCTTTGTTTGGTTTTGGTTTTTTTTTTTTTTCACAGGATCTTGTCATATGGTGAGAACAGTGTTAAGAAAAAGAAGCAAGATTGGGAATTAGACTCTTTGCTTCGTTTGCTCTACCATGTAGGAAATAAAATTTCTGCAAAGAGCAAAGGCAGAAGACTGCAGGAGAGAGAATGTCTTCTTTTGGACTAAAGCAAACAAATATTACAAAATAAAACTCGGTTGTGTCCCTGCTGCCACTGCTAGAGACTTCCTCCCTGACAGAAACCACAGTTTCTTCAGTCTGCTTCACGGACAGTGAATCAACAGTTTAGACTTCACAGGGCGGAAAAGAAGTGTATGAGTCAGTATAACATGGGCCGACAGACTAAGTCTTTGTAAGAATAGGAAGGCACAGAAACAGGACATGACATCCAGTAGGATTAGGTACCTATTAATATCATTAATATCCTAACTCTATGTGATATGATATAGCTCTTCCATAATAGAAAATTTGCATTTGGCAAAATTCCCCTTGGGACAGTTTTTAGGCTCCGCTCCAACACGTGAAACACCCAAGTCTTCCAAAAGACTAGTTATTCTACTTGAAAACAACAACAGAAAGTACTTTCCCATTTTTTTTTTACCATTACCACCAGTACATTAAATTACTTCATTTCAGAGATGAGCCAAGGAGTAGTTTAGCAGCTTGTTAGAAGAAATAAGCTGAAGATTTGAGAGCATCTGTGTAGTGATTCCTCAATGCACAGCGGAGCATTGAGGAATCGGTCATCCACATCACAGTGAAGCTGAGCAGTCCCAGGCCTGTGCTGTGCTGTGACGCACACCCAGTGTGGCCTTCTGCCTGCCTTGGCCACAGGATCCCTTGGCCACAGGAGAAATGCAGCCACCTCGTTATAACAGAGGAGCCTGCGGGCAGCTCCCACTTGGTACCAGTGATTACACCACCTGCCTGGTCTTGCCCTTATCTAAAAGTGGAGCAAGAAGTTCTCATGCAAATATCCTTTAGGAACAGAGTTGTCTTCTTGTAAGGAAATTTAATAGCTTGTAGGACCAAAAAGAAGGAACATGTTCTTGGAGAGATCTGACATAGGAAAATTTATCTAGGGCCTGTCCAATGCTGTGCAAAAGCAGAGTGCCCAGCTCCCCAGAAGGGACATAAGAATTACTCACCATCTATGTTTCTCTCTTTATTCTGTCTTATTAAAATGGCTATTTTATTAGTACATTTGTTGTTGGGCCTTTCTTACTGAGATCCAGAAAGAGCCCTGCAGCACCTTTCTCTCTATCTCTCTCTATCTCACCTCACCACCACTCCTGGTGCAAAACAATGTCTTATATAGATTTTTTTTTTTTTAAACTTTTTGCTGTGTTTGTAGGAAACAAACTCTGACAAGAAAAAAAATATTTGGAAAGCTACTAAATGTAATTTTAGATTATACTGTCATTTGCACCATTATATCAGTGAAGGAAATGTTCCAGTCAGGACTAGGTTAGTGGTGCATAACATGCATGGACAAATTCAGAGAAACAATACTTCCTCTGCAAAATTTTCACCAAAAAGCCCTGGTGCTACCTGGAAAGCCACAGGGATGGTGTCTGTGATCAGATGCCATTACAAGAGCTTTTTCTAGGATTTATGGGCTAAGATCTCTTAGAAGGTTATTTTGTCTACCTATTATGCAAAGATGGAGATATTTTGCAGCATAACAAGTAGAGTTATGCTGCTTGGGCCTTAGTGGTGGAAGAGAGCAAGGAGGGATGTAATTCTGTTCAATTTAAATGTTTACCCTAGAAATGTAAACTAAAACAAAAAATAGAGACCTGTAAAATGGACTGCTGTTGTTACAGAGACACAAACCCACACTTTACTTTCTCCAACGAGGGCAGAGAGAGTTACCTTTTTGGACAGTCAGCCAAAGAGCCACATCTGAGAGCGGTGGGAGATGGAGGCAGCATGCCTAGCCCCCATACAGTGGACCACTGAGTGAGGAGGATCTTTCCCAGGTAGAGTCAGCAGTGTCCCTGGAGTAGAGCCCCCATCTCTCAACCATGGGCAGGACTGGGCTGAGCACCCAGCAGGACCTGAGGCTCACTCAGGGCTTGTCATGATTGCTGCCTTCCTGCAGCCGGGAGACCATGTCGCCCAGCAGCCTTCCCACCTCTACTACCCCAGTAAAGCTTTAAACCTGAAATACATCTCATGTCAAGTGGGGTTTTTTTAAACAGTAAAGTTAATGAGTTAAAATGGTAATATAAACCTCTCTCATGAGTGAAGTGCTAAGGCTTGGACAACCTGCCCAAGGCAGAGTTGACCTATAGATGAATCCGGTATATTTTCTAACTGAAAACCATTGTGCTAGTAGGTATTGTACTAAGTTATAACAAACCACCTATTCTGATGTAAAAAGTGCTGAAGTGTTGAAATACTGAAGCCTGAACAACAGGCCCCAAGCCGAAGCTGCTAACTTAGTATGTAATTGTTAACAAAGTATGTAAGCTCGCTAGTGAAAGACGCAGCTTATACAAAATATAATCAGTAGTGAGGAGAGAATGTATCCAACTTCCCTTGTTTATCCTTGTTCAAGGCTGAGAACCCAAGTATCTGGCCTTGTTAGAAACTCCCTTGGTCTCTCCCCTGAGCCCTGGCCAGGCTTTGGGTGGAATCCAACAGGAGAATGAAACCAGAAATTTTCTGCTCAAAACAAAGGTGCCAGCTATTCTGGCTTGCTGATCTTTGGTATATAAGGCTGGACCCTCTCACAGTGACTTTGGCAGCCTCACCTATGGGTGGATGCACTGCGTAGGATTTCTCCCTTGCCGGGACAGGCTCTCCAAACCCCCGCTGTAACCGGGGCTGCCCAGCCACTGCGGGTCTGGGTGATGGTAAAGTATGCAAGTGGTGATGTATTTCTCTTAATCACTATTCTCCCTCTTGTGTAGTAATGATGTGATGCATTACCCTGTATTTTCCTGTTTGCTGCTTTAGGTGCACTATTCTGCTTTCTCTTGCTGCATGTTTTCTGTATTACACTGTTACATTATTTGGTTATCACCAGTAAGATACACCTACTCTTTTCACTCTGGTGTGTGAGTTAAACTGGTATCCTTAATCA
The DNA here is from genome assembly GCF_965140245.1 of Athene noctua. Classification (NCBI taxonomy): domain Eukaryota; kingdom Metazoa; phylum Chordata; class Aves; order Strigiformes; family Strigidae; genus Athene; species Athene noctua. Next base: position 67,152,888 of record NC_134037.1, on the reverse strand, counting down.
GCAAAACAATGAGACAAATGTATGTAGAATATGATTGCATGTCCAAGCTGTGTCCTTGGTACCATCTGGTCAATGGTATGGTATCACTACTGTGATCATGAAGCCACAAGACCATGACCTTTATGCTTGAATGGCTCACAGACTGCCTCTGTTGGGGATGGGAAAGTGCATAAATAGTGAGTGCAGTGATGAGACCTGTGATTTTTGCACTGATTGCCCCCTTGCTTCCATAGCCACAGCCACATACATGCCTTGATGGTGTGTGAACTGTCCTATTGACTCCTAAACATTTACAAAAATAAAGCTCCTATGAAATGCAGAAACGTTCTTAGAAATTTGGTGAAAAAAAATATTTCTCTTGTAGCCTCACCTTAACCATAGAATATGCTCTGATTTTAGATTTAGGGCAAACCTTGCGCTTGTACTGAAGGCTGCAGGCAGTGGCTTGGAAATATGACCCATTCACAGCCAGAAAGAAGGAATGCAAAGAAAAAGTACCTCAAGCATTCTTTAAAAAAGAACTTTCCAAAACCTCATCTTTACATCAGCCTCTCAATATTTTCGCAGCCTGACTCATAAAATGCTGAGTGTGTGTGGGAGAGGTTGAGTGGGAGTGAAGGGATGGCACTGCCATTTTAAAAACTATTATAAATAGATAAAATGCCAACTGTCTGCATTTTACCCTTGAGACATCATTAATTGGCCAAGATTATTGCCATCGTCTATAACTAATAATGTAAAGATGATTAGTTTTGTTTCTTAAATTTAAAGGAAATTGTCATAAGACTGGACAGCAATACATGCAGCTTGCAAGGTATGGCTCAAATCAGTGATTTTTTGTTTGTTTGTTTAAAATGGAGATTATCAACATAGCAATTTAGAATGTGTGCTTGTATGATCACTAGCAGTCTGGATTGCGATAAAACAAAAATTTGCAGTATCATTTACTTTGCACTGTTTATACCATTCACTTCCTCTTGCTTCTGCTGAAGTGAACTGGTTTCATTTTCCATTTTGCAGGAGCCTGGGGCACGTTTCAACCCTGGCTGTCACCCCCGGCCACATCCTGCCAGCGCTCAGGCTGCAGACCACGGAGTGGAAGGTTGGACTTTTACATCCAAATGCAAAGCCTGCTGTCTTCGGCTGTTTTAAAAATATAAGGGAAGCAGGCCTAAACTTAGTGATGACAGTGGGACTGTGGTATTGCCATTTTTTTAACCCTTTGTTTTCTGGGCTGCATACTGTTATACTTTTAAGATGAGATGTGTTCAGTAATGTCAACACAGCTGTTGAGACCCGTACTATGGCACATATCTATAAATGGGGTCCCAAGCATGATTGGGAGCTCTTTTTCTCACTGTGCAACTGTTTTGCTGATTAAGGATACCAATTAAACTCAGACACCAGAGTGAAAAGAGTAGGTGTATTTTACTGGTGATAACCAAATAATGTAACAGTGTAATACAGAAAACATGCAGCAAGAGAAAGCAGAATAGTGCACCTAAAGCAATAAACAGGAAAATACAGGGTAATGCATCACATCATTACCACATGAGAGGGAGAACAGTCATTAAGAGAAATACATCACCACTTGCATACGTTACCATCATCCAGACCTGCAGTGGCTGGGGAGCCCCGGTTACAGCGAGGGTTTGGAGAGCCTGTCCCGGCAAGGGGGAAATCCTACGCGGCGCGTCCACCTGTAGGTGAGGCTTCCAAAGTTGCTGCAAACAGGTCCAGCCTTATATACCAGAGATCGACAAGCCAGAATAGCTGGCACCTTTGTTTTGAGTGGAAATATCTGTTTTCATTCTCCTGTTGGATTCCACCCAAAGCCTGGCCAGGGCTCAGGGGGGGAAACCAAGGGAGTTTCTGACAAGGCCAGATACTTGGGTTCTCAGCCTTGAGCAAGGGTAAACAAGGGAGGTTGGATACATTCTCTCAGCATTTCGTCCTCACTACTGATTATATTATAGGCCGCATCTTTCACTAGCGAGCTTACATACTTTGTTAATGATTACATACTAAGTTAGCAGCTTCGGCTTGGGGCCTGTTGTTCAGGCTTCAGTATTTCAACACTTTAGCACTTTTTACATCAGAATAGGTGGTTTGTTACAACTTAGGACAATACCTACTAGCACAATGGTTTTCAGTTAGAAAATACACAGGATTCATCTATAGGTCAACTCTGCCTTGGGCAGGTTGTCCAAGCCTGAGCACTTCAGCAACACATTTGAGAGTGAACCAGGCTGATGTGTGCTACAAACTTATGGGTCACCTTCAACGTGAGATATTCTGTGATTCTATAAACTGCCCAGTGTGTTTATAGAGAAGAAAAATAATCCTGAGAAGTCCCACTACAGCAGTTCCCTTCTATTGGGCCAGCTGGCTGGACTTGCTTGAGTGTCATACAATATGAATGTAAGCACACAGAGCAGCATTGTCTTCCACAGCACAGGTCAGGGAATCCCACTCCTGGCTCTGAGCAAACCGTTCAACCTCGATGTTGCTAACACAGCAGCACAGACCAACTTCCCAAGGAGCCTGAGGCACAGTTTTTTACACAGTGATTTCTCTTCACCTGCTGACATGTTTTTCAATGCACCATGTTCCACGCAGGGGGTAAGCACGCAGGGCCTAGCAGCAGCCTATGCCCACCTGCTGCAGGTGCTCCCACCTCCTTCAAGCCAGAAGGCATTTGCCAAGGTAATGAAAGGTCTCTTAGTGGACTCTTAAGAGAATTACAGGGCTGAGGACTACTCGGTGTTCATGCTTCCCAGCACAGATCCTAGGGAAATTTAGGCATGAGTGTGTGCTGATCCACTGTGGACATAAATCTGAGACAGGCACTTTGGTGTTCAGCACAGACAAGGTGGCAATGCCTCTGGGTGTATGGAAGCTTGCATGATTTTAGGTTCCCAGCAGTTCTCCAGTCAAACCTTAGATGCCTCTGGAGCTACCAGAGTACCTTGCAGATGTCACATACTTGAATTTAAGTACTCCAACGCCACTGAAGGTACCTATGATGCAATTATTTCCATGTTTGGATCTTGACTTCTGTGTCAGCTGCTGCATAGTGATGAACTCCTGCTGACTGGTGGTGTCTTCGACTGCTGTCGCCTTTATGTCTCTTTTTTTTTCTTAAGAAAAATGAAAGCAGATTTCCAAGAAAATCATACTGTGCTCCAAAATACAACTGCATAAAGGAAGCTTTTTAGAACATTAGCTGCAGAGACAGACCAAGGCCTCTTGACTAATAAAGACCCGGCAATAGTATGTCTTCTATCACCAAAGCTTCACAAAATACCTAATTCTGCAAGATACAAACTCTCAATTATTCTAATGTGATCTTTTGTGGCATTTAGCAGACTTAGCAAAGACCAGAAAACGCAGAACACTATATTCCCATGCAAACATAACTGTCATTTATTGAGTGTTTCCCCACTGGGAAAAAGTAGTCAGGTTTTAAGTAAATGTTTTACCAATACATATGCAGAACATGCATATATAGATACATGGTACAAACTATCATCCTTTCTGGACAACAGCTTTAAGCATGGCAAGAGGGCCATAAGACTTTAGTGGCACTCAGCTTGCAGTGGTTATGAAGGAATGAATAAGCTCCAAAAAGGAGCAAGGTCATGGGCAATGCTGCTATATGTGTGAAAATGCCATATGAGAAAAGGCTCAGGTCTGACTGTAAGCATTTCTCTGAAAGGAAGTTTGATCTGGATCTGATCTGACAAGGCTCTGGAGGGTGTTTGTAGATCAAACTACTCCCTCCCCAGGTACCAGGCTGGTATTCAACCTCCTCGAGTCACTCAGGTGCTCTGGTGGATATAAGCATAATTTGTGATGACATCTAGGCTACACCACAAGATTATGCTTCTTCTGGTGCATTAATTCAAAATACTTGCCAGGAGACTGGCTTCAGCTGCTTAGATATGCATCTACAGTGCATCTGTGGCTAAAGCTGTACTCAAGAGTGGCAGAACTAAACTGAACTGCCACCCTCAGGAAAACTTTATTAGAACAATTTCACTTTAAGCAGTTTACGTAACTAGATCTGAAATACACCAGTTTTCTAAAAACACTGTCAAGCACTTATCCTTAACTAACCCGTTCAGGTTTTTTTTTTTAGATGAATACTTGGAAATATTGACCATCCATATTCCTTGAAATTACTGCACTGGAGCAATTCTTCAACCTACTACTGATTTTCTTTGAGAATGCCATTTCAGATCAAAATGCTGAAGATATCTTGCCCTGAAAATCAAATCCTTGGGAGATCTAGGTTCATATGGGTGCTAGACCTTTGAGCAAAGGCAGACCATTGGTTTTTAGTGTCACATGTAACATTAACAGTCTTGACCTGGATCCTGTCTGCAGGTATTGGAGAGCACTAAGCAGTTCTCTTGTCTTTGTCTTTTTCTCTGGTATGTAATAAATGCACCAAAGGGGATGGTCTGGGTCTTTTTCGTAAGCTTAGCAGACAGTTTCTAAAGTACAAAGTGGACCGGTCAGTATGGAAGCGGAAAAAAACCAAACCAGATTGTTCTGGCATACGTCATCAACTTTTGGTTTGCAAAACAAAGTATGTCATACTGCCTTTTGTCCTGAAAGGTATTCGGGCTTAAATATGTCACTGAGTCAACAAACTCATATACTTCAATCTAGTCAGATCACCTGTCCCAAACAGCTGTCAGAGCACTGCAACATAGTTTTTGGTCTAGGGACTCATTTTCCCTGAAACTGCTTTGTTCATATTTAGTTCTACCCTTTGTGGCTGGCTTTGGAACGAATCACTTTCTTAAAAATCAGAAAAAAATACCCATTACAGACCAAATGTTCCATATTTCCTTGAGAAGACATGAACATGAATTTTGCAAAAATTCTGACTTTGCCAGCTTCCAGAAGAAGTGCATGTTGGGCTTTTTTGCCTTTTTTAAGTCCTTGAAACCATGATTCCCATCATACAATTATTAGACAGAGGATTTTCAGGCAATACCAAACATGATTTACGCTGCAGGGTGTAGACCAAACATTTAGAAATGTTCTTTTACACCAGGTGGAGGTGATACAAAGACATCATTAACGGTTAGTGTTTTGGTATGGAGCCCCAAGGCCAGTCGTGTGGCATTCATTAGTTCGTACTGTATGATCTGAGCAAAGGCTCTGCAACTGTTCAAACATGCTTAATAGTCACTTTGTGCTGCTGGAGTAGAGAATCTCAGCCTATTTCTGAAACATCCAACTATTTTTAAATAAAACTGCTAAGTATCAGTGGCAATATAAGCAGTTTTCAGTGTGTAAGAACTTCCTGCTACTCTTGTTCTTTCCTTCAAGTGTTTTTTGTGACAAAGAAAGTAAAGATAACCAAATTTACACAGATATGAGTAGCAAAAGTAACACTGCTGTCACTGAGAGAAATTCCTTGAAGTGGAAAGAACACCTACAGCAAAGCTTTGGAGGGGAGAAAGGAGGAAAACACAACATGTGTTTTCAAAATTCATTCCAACATGAAAGGGGCATGTAAAGGATAAGATTGTATCTATTTTGACCCTTCCTTTGCTCAACTTCCCAGCAAAAACCTATGCTCACAAGAGAAACAGCTGAACCTTGCCAGAGGTTACACAAAACTGCACCTCTGTGCCTTCACAGCTTAGTCAAAACTGCTTTGAAAAGCACATTTCTCTCCAGTCACTGGATTTTTGCATGGAAACAAGTGAGGTGAGTGCATACACTCCACTCCATCAGTTACTCTAACAGTCCCTCCTGAAGACATACACTGGTAACATCTTAAACTGTACCAGCTAGATTTGCCTGGAGCTCATCTAATCTCCCTTTAAGGTTCTGCCATGCTTTCAGATCTTACATAGATGGAGACTGAATTAGCTAAGCTACTTTTTCGCTAGTATCCCAGCATTATCACAGGCAGGTAACAGCCCTACTGACGGAGAATGACTTGCTATTTTGGAATCACTGGTGCTCCTGGCTGACCTACAAACTTCCTTCAAAACCATGGCTGGCAAGGTCATGAACCCATCACAAGGGATTGCTGATTGTCCTACTGTTTACAAAAACAGGTCATGCCTTCCCCACAGTTAGCTTTTCTATTATTGTGTCAAGCCCTCCAGGAACTACATCTTGTGTCCAGGCCATTTGCTGTGGTAATTATTTCCTTAACAGAGGTGTGGTCCCAAGCATGTGAAGCAATGTCAGTATTTGATTTTCTCTGTAAAAAAAATTTAGAAACTTAAGTTAACAGTGGTCATATGTAATCTGAAGTGAAGCAGCTTACACAATTCTGGGGCCAGCAGACACATTAAGCATTGTGCTGAGTGCAAGTTCCTGGATATACATCCTTGTTCACATTGTTCCTCTTCTGCTCTCAGAAACAGAGGGAAAACGAATCTCAACTTCCCCGGGGCAGTACACAGTCACATTCTCCTCTGGTTGTTACACATTTGTTTTAGTGCCAAGTTTTTCTGTCTCTTTTTACATGGTGTTTCCAGAAGCCCTGAATACATTTATTAGCATTGTTAAGAGGATAAACAAAATGAGAGACATAAAGGTCTCTTCATAGCCCTATCTCAGCTCCAACTCAGCTTTGAGGTTTAAATTTACTGTTTCACGGAGTGTTTTTGACTAAATGTTCAAAGCTGAGGCCCCTTCAGTGCTTAAAGAGCTGTCATGAACACGCACGGAGAACTGCATCCTGGCTGAGGCAGGCTGGTGCCCTCCTGTATCAAAACCGGCATCTCCATCACAAAGCACTCGCTATCTGTCAGTGCACTCGGCTATCCTGTGAACCCAGACACTGACTCAGGCTTTCGACAACATAAGAGTTAGAGAAAAACACAGCTGTGGTTATCTGGTAATGCAGAGCTGCCTGGTCTCACGCCTAATGCAGAAGGCCTGGGTCTCAGTCCCCCGTCTTTCCACCTGCGGAGCGCAGGGGTGCAGGCACTTGTCAGCTCAGGTCTGGAAGCAGAAGAGCTGCACTGGAGTGCCAGGGCACTGGAGCCAGTAAGCAGTGCTGAGCTCCTGCTCTGCTTGTCCGCTCCAGCTGGCTTGGACCCAGACAGCTCAAGTTTCTCTGCGTATCACTTCCCTGCTCTCCAGATTCTGGGGCCGGCACAGGCAGAAGCAGCCCAGATCTGTTTGCACACAGGATTTAAGTTGTTTTCCTGTGGCGCAGAGCAGAGCAAACAAAGATGAAAGGGGCAGCAGCTGGAATTACACAGCTTTGTAAGGATTCCATAATCACGCATGCATTTCCTGTATCTGGAAATAAGGAGACACTTCCCAAACATTTTGCACTTGTAAAAGGCTGCTAAGTAAAGGGAAATTCACCCATCCTGCAACTTTAAGAGCTGCAGCTGCAGAGTAGAAGCAGAGAGCAGTAACCAGTTTGCTTACCCACTGCTGTCTTCCTCATGCAGCAACTTCCTCCCTGATGGCGGGAGAATTTTTACCTACTAAGAAGTAGCAGTAAGCTAGAAAACAATCAAAAGGCCTTTTTTCCCTCTCCCTTCCCACTTTCTGCCTGGAGTGGTTTAGAGAAAGTATGATTTCTGTGAGGGAAATAATCACAACGTGAAGCTGCTGTACCATCTTCTGGTTAACACTGCATGAAAGTGTTCAGGGAGCTCCTCATTCACTTCCTTCAAAAGTCCAGAGGCCAAAAAAATGAAAGCATATTACACTGCCAGAGATGTGAGGTACATCTATCATTCATGGCTTTTTCTGCACAATCTAGTCCCTCTGAAGGATGGTCATTCTTCAATTGAATCATGCTGCAAAATTATTTCTATCTCATTGTCATGCTTTCTGTACAGCTACTTAACTATGTTCCTTACAGGAATTCAGTTTGCTTTCATTTCAGATTGCAAATAAAAAGAGAAACAACAGCAAGAAGAATTACATAAATTTAAGTATGTGCTTTTATTTTAGACTTTCATGGCACATTTTGATTTGTAAACATTAAATTACCAGTCCCCTTCCTCATATGTTGAAAATAACCACCAGACATTTGAGAGCATTACCTGAGATTTAAAAAAAAAAAAAAAAAAAAAAAAAAAAGAGAAAGAGATATCTGGCATCTTTTATCTTATTCACATACAGTACCATTTTAGGGAGAATTACAAAAGGGAATGTTTTCCAAAATAGGACAGTTTCCTTTTGACTATAAAGATATAGAAAATACATCAAAACTCCTTAGAATGATCAGCCTTATTGAGAGGATGTTGAAAGTCACCGTCTCAAACAATTCCACTAATGCGTAGCTGCAGCATTGCATCAGTCCTGCAGCAGCATGATATCAACGTTGTCATGAACACCTTGTAAAAGTAGCTCCCCTTGGTAAGTGACAATCTTCCGTCGTTTTGCAGCCTTAAGAGTTCCCACTAGGGCTTCAAAAAGGTTGGCACACTTTTCATCAGCAAAGAGGACACCAAATTTCACGCTCACTTGTCCATCGGCATCTAAATCAAAGATATAACATGAAAACACATGCAGATTTTCTTTAATTTAGGAGATTACTGGGAAAACAAAGTGATACACAGTCAGAATGTTGAAAATAAACCCCATGGTGTTTCCTAATTTATTGGGGAACACGTTATGAATGCTGACAATAAATAGTAGGCAGAACTCCTGCCTGGCATGACTTTCCCTTTTTTCCAGAAGCTCATACCAAAAGCTACATACCTGCTATGTTTATTTTTATTGCACAGGCTATTGAACCTCTTCAAAGTATAAGGAGAAAATTGGTTTTAAATAATTAAAATGTAAAAAAAAATTTCTAAATTAAAAAATAATTTATTAATATTTTTCACATTGAAAAAGGTACAGTGTGAATTCATTTATCAAACAAAGCAAGAATTTTAAAATAAAAGTTAAGATTAGCTAGGTTATTCCTAAAGGGCAGATGCAGTCAATCCAAATGCAAGACATACATATCCATTTAGGTTTTGAAAAACAAAGGAAACGGAACGAAATTGCATTAAAACCAAAATGTATGAGCAGGTAGCACATCCACAAATTGTACAAATATTTGTAAAGAAAAAGAAGTTTTAACAATGAAAAAACAATCTTAAGAGAAAAGGCTACCTTCTAAGCAAGTTGCAGGAAGGTTGGGACTACAACATTAACTCCTGGATTAATTTTAGGCGTACAGACCAATTTCTTCCAAATAATACTATGATGAACAGAATTGAAGTGTATGAATTCTGAAGTTCAGAAGTTACCAAGGAAGGAAATGGAAGGAAAAAGTGTAATTTTCTTCTCTGATGGCCACAGTAAGTATTGGAAGTCTAAAGAAAAGGGTAATTTTTCAGTGGATTTTAGTGGGAGCAGGATTTCAGGCCTACATCCTCTGTGCTGCAGAGGCTCAAACATTTAATTTAATTAAGAACTACTTCAAAGGATGGAATGTAGGGAGTACCATACAGTCCAACATTAACTATATATGCAAGTTTTCCGGTTACCTGAGACTGCTTAATTAAATTTGCCAAGTTCATAGGTCGATAGACCATGACTACATCTGTATGACATGTATGTCATATACATACACGTATGCGTAACAAGACTATATCTGTATGGTCAGAGATACTACAGTACTTACTTTTGGTTCCCAACCGCCGAATCTCCTCAACCAAGAGGCTAATTTCATGTTCCACATTCATTGTGGTCTAAAAAGTAAAATAAATTTTGACAAAGTTATTAGGAGACCTGCAAATCCCTTGCACCATCCTGGCCTGTTCCCAGATCGTCAGGAATGTCAAAGCACTTTGTAAATCCCAGTAGCCTGGAGACACATGGCTACCAGGATAATCTGAGATTTCAGTCTTGAACAGATAAAGAGCCTCTGCACCTCCACATCTGAGCGGAAGTGAACAGGAACTGCAACCTTGGTACATTCTAAACACAAATATAAGAACCTAATCTCAAAATATGAAAAACGTGGGAAGGTCAGGGCAGGCAGGCGGAGGGGGGGGGTGTTGCTTGTTCCATGAGCTTAGGCTGCCACAGAATCTGAGCATCTGGTAATGTCACAGGTCTTCAGGGGCTTTGCAACATTCTCTCAATGCCCTCAATAAAAATGGAACGCCTTCCTTGAAAATCCTCTCTGGCATATGGAATATACAATAGATTTTTTTTTTTTTTTAACCACAACACAGCTTTCCACTTACTCTGGGAAGGTATCGCAGACATCCAGCTGGTTACAGCAGGTCTATGCATGCACACAGTGCCTGAACCGACAGCAACTACCACACAACGGCTACTGAGAACAGAACTGAGCCAGAGACAAACTATGCAAGGCATATCCTAAGGCAGCTAAAATTTATTTCCATTCATAGCGATACCAAGGAACATATTGCCGAACATATCCTGTGCACTTCTCTGCTGTGAAACGGGACAATTTTCACCAACGTGCACCAACGCCTTGCCATATGCAACTTAGATCCAATACTATAGTCACACAAAACACTATTTGGCTACAAAGCGTCCATGATTAATAACTGAGAGCACCGGAAAGGTGTTTTGGGATCTATGCTGCACAAAGTGGCATCAACACAATGAAACTGTTAGATGTGAAACTCCTTAAGAAAAAACTGGCATGAAGGTAAGCACAAGAAACTGGGCCCCACAGACAAAGCAAAACCTCACATGCCGCCTCCACAGGTGCTAACAATGCAGTCTGGAACAAAAGCTACAGAGAGAGCTTCTGGAGCTGAGCGCTGTCCAAAAGGGGCTCAGTGAGCACTGAAACCCTCTATTGTTCAGGAAAACAGGATTTCTGCACGGATCTGGTGAGTAAGCGGGCTTAAAAAAAATTGACATCTGGATGCACCACACTCTTCCCAAGAGAAAAGCTTCCCCTTCCTTCTTTTTTTATTGAGTTAAAATAGGTAAGAGTGACATAGTTTCACCTCATGATTCATCCAAGAAGCAAAAAACCTTTTTTAACAGGGTCTCATTTTCAGATCCCCAAAACCTGTCTTTTTAACATGCAAAATTGAGCAAGCTGAGTATCAGCGTGGGTTTCAGGCAAAGCCCTACCCAAACCACAGTTCCATCCCTCACGCATGATGAGAACAAACGCTCAAGTGGACATTAACAGACTAACACGGAACATCGCAACAGGATGCGCCGCCGTGGTACTCGCTCCGCAAAGCTGCCTTAAAAGGGCACGTTAGCAGGGCTGCGGGATTGTCACTGCCTTAGATGAATTCTACAGACTTTGAGATTTTGTTCAACTGCACACTAAATACACTGCCACAAGTCACCGAGGAAAATATGACCCACCTACCAAGAAGCTCACACTATCACTATTAATTTGTCAAACTGCCAGTTTTAATATTGGTTATTACAATGGCATAATTAGCTTCTCTTTAAAGTTCTTTTAACCTTAAAGGCTTTTTTATTTTAACTTTTAACTCTTTAAATTCACGTTAATTTAGAATTCTTCTCCCTCATACACATACACTGACAATTTAAGTAGCAACATTTAGGATTAAAAGAAAAATATATATTCTACATTACTGCCCAATGCTTTTGAGATCAGAGAACCGAGGCTGAGTAAGGAAGAAGGGATTCTAGGTATTTTAAGGTAATTTATATTGTCATATACTCGACACACCAACTATCAAAAGTGCACATCAACTATTAAACTCTACTATTTCTGATGCCGACACACTGCTAGAAGCCAGCATGTTTTTTTTCAGTACGTAGTAGGAAAACTAAACTTCTCTTTATTTGCTGGAAATTCACCTAACGGTTATTATCACAAACACATCCCTGTGACCCACCGCACCGGCCCCTCCCGGTGCAGAACCTGCAGACCCCGGAGAAGATGGCTTCTCGGCGGGCCCGCGTTTGGAGGCAGCGCGCGGTCCCCCTCCCACCGAGGCACCCCCCGGCAGGACACGCACCCCCACCCCGCCTCCCTCGCCTCCCCGGGCTCTGCCAGGGAACGGCCGGGCCGGGGCTCCCACCGCCGCCTGCGCGGGGCGCACCGGGAAACGGGCCCCGCCCGGGCCAGGGGCAGCGCCTCCCTCTCCCCGGGGCGGCGGGCAGGGCAGGGTAGGGCGGAGCGGAGCGGAGCAGAGCGGCTCCCCCCGGCGCGGCACCCCCGGCCCGCTCCCGCTCCCCCGCCGCCACTCACCCGCTGCCGTCGCTGCTGTCGCTGCTGTCACCGCGAGGCGCCGCCGCCGGCGGGAGGCGCGTGAGGCACCGCGGGGGCGGCGGAAGGCGGGGGCAGGGCGAGGGGCGGGCGGCGGTTACGCGGCCTCCGCCGGGGCCTCGCCTCGCCTCGCCCCGTCGGCGCCCGCGGGGCCGCGCCCCCTCCCGGCGCTGAGCTCCCCGCCGCCCCGGTGCGGCGCTGCCGTTGCTGGCCCTGCCGGGGTTCCGCTCCCCGTGGCGTGCGAGGGCTGCGGGGCGGCAGCGCCCCGCCTCTGGCGCCAGGCCCCGGGCGAGGGCCTGGCCCTGCCTTCCCGGGGGAAGCACCGTGTCGTTCTGCCCCCGTCCGCAACCTCGCCCCTTTCCGCGTCAGCGGCTCCCCACTTCGTGCCGTCTGCGGATTTGACCTGCGCACCTCGTTCTTCTCGTGACAAAGTGCGTGTGGTAAAATGCCTTCCAAGGCCTCCAGTAACTCCCTCTCTTCCAGGAGCTCTGCTCGCAAAGCAATACACTCTTGCTTTGGTCACCGTCCCCATCCCATGCCTCGAACTCTACATCTCCACTGGCTTCCCTGGGTGACGTTATGCCACATTCATTTCTTATGCTCCCCACATTGGCTTTCTCCTAGAAAAACAGTGCTCTCTCCAGAAAATGTGAATGTGCTACATTAGTGTCATTTAACTTCAATAAAGTTATGTTGTGGTTTTTCTAATTTTTCGCCAAGTCTTCGCACTCTACACTGTGGACAGAAGGCAACTTAGTTTCTTCCATCTTGTATCTTAGTATTAGCTACTGCTCTTGTCTCTCTTGCTTCCTCCTCACCTCACAGAAATGTTTACAGCTTCTCTCAAGGACAGAGGCACTAAACCCGACAGCTGCGTTAACTCCCACAAAGCAACTAGGCTGCTGCCAACCCGCTAGTCAGAGGCAAGGCTCACACCAAATGTCTCCAGAAAATTCTCACCGGCACAGCTCAAGGCATTGCCATTCCCGGCTGTCTCTCCCACCTCCTTAGCAGGCATGACTGCCCCTGAAGCAGCGTTGGTATGAGAAGCTATTTCCAGCCCTTGCAATTCACATTTTCATCCATTAGCTTCTGAGCGTGAGGCTGAGATACTTTCTCAGACTGTGGGCTGTACCAGTGAGGTCTGGTCCCTCACCACACTCTCCCATCCCTGGTGTAAGGATGAATAAATAGCTAACAGCACATTAAACCACTATGGCAAGCTCTGCTAGGGCTGTTTGGTGGAACCTGCAGCTAGATAAATTGGTTTGCACAGTGGAAATTACTCCAAGAGATCATATTTTTATCACTCCAGGAACAGATAACTGGAGTCCAAGCCCTTTGCTTTTCCAAGGGATTTTTTTGATGTTGGTGTTATTATTAAAAGATTAACTTTTCCTTAGAATAATCACTACTTATCAGTAACAGAATCTTTGGTTAGTCAAAAAAAAACCCCGTACTGCTTTCTGCTCAAGGACCTATATATTCAGCAGGTGATAGCATGTCAAAACATTTTCCCAAAGAGATTAGCTGTATTTAACATCAGTAAGGGGTGCTTTTTTCAAAATAAACCCTGATAGGAAAACAAGGTAAGATGGAAAAGGCTAGATTCCTAAATTGGTAATGAAATTAATGAAATTTAAATCTGACTCAACTGAATCAAAAGACACTGGAGAATTCTCAGAAAAATGTAGTATCTGAAGAGCACTGATGATCTGTGGATATGATAGCTTATGTGTTTATATTAAGGCATACTACTTTTCCTAAGATCTTCCATTTTGCTGGCCAACACAATAGTAAAAAGGATAGAGTTTTAAGGAAAATCTGAAATAAACCTTTCAAAAGAGAATCTAATTAGGATGTTAGCAAATATTGCAGTTATTTAGCAGTAGTGAATAAAAGTGCTTATTTTCTGGTTTTATTGTTAAGAACATGCTTTAAATTCTATCATGCAAGTACTTTAGATTTCTTAATCATTAGAACACCATTACATTTGCACAAATAATGTAGGCCTTTGCATAATCTGATTGTTATTATGGATAATTTATGTTTGGTTGAGTAACAGTTTGGGACTTTTCAGACCAAAAGTATTATGATGATGATGAAACTTGTATTATAGAAATTCTTTTCTAGGTCTGCTTTGAATAATAGCCCCTAATTTATAAGAAACAGATCAGCTACACATCTGAGAAAGATGAACAAAAATCTGTAATTCCTTTTCTTATTTTCTTTAAACCTTTTTTTTGAGGAAGTACAAATATTTTTTTTTTTTAATTTTGTCATTTGGGAAGAAAGTGTCATGCACCCAAGTACCGGTCCCCAGAAACACATCAGAAGATTACTGAAACACAGTATGCTTTCATTACTATTTCTTTTGTGGCCCTTCCTTGCCAAGTAATGTTAAAATACTTCTAGGTAAATCAGTACTCAAAACCATCTGTTACCATGACAATTAAGGAAACAGTGATGCTGCCAAAGTATGAAAATGAGCTGAGCAGCATCAGGACTAAGTGACTGATTATGTCCTTTACAGGGGCAGCAGCAGAGAGCAAGAAACATGAAAAGTATGGAGATGGTGATTTTTTTGTCATTCTGCTTCCACAAAATGATTGATACTTTAAAAAAAACAAAACAAAACAAACCAAAACTGCAAAATAGTTCTTTACAAGCACACAGGATGGACATGGAAATATTGCTTGTACATATTTCGTATCACTGGTTAAGCTGCTCATGGTCGGACTCACAATTCATATTCCCCTTTCTGCATTTACAAAGAATGCTCCCCAAAAGTCATGCAATTCTGCCTTCAAAAATACTATTCTAATTTGACCTTCCTTGGCATCTCACTGTACTGTTACTGTCCCCCACAGAGGCACAGTTTTACATCAAGGCAGTCAGAGGAATTATGCAACACAAAATCTAGAAAACACAGGTTGAGAACACCACAGTAGACATACTGGATCTGATCAAACAATCAATTTAACCCAGCATTTTGCCTCCAGCAGTGACCAAGAGCAGGCATTTGGAAAACAGTATAATCAATGAAAACTATCAGATGATCCCCTGGTTTCTCTCCTGGCTCCTGGCACTTATTAGAGCAAGTAATTATTCCATCTTCTCCTTTCTCCATCACATTCATGCCTATAGCTCTTCCATGGCTCATCTTACTTTCAAGCTGAAGAGGCCTAGCTTTAAATAAACTCATGTAAGATGAATGCCTTTTTAATGTGGTTGTTCCTTCTTGTTGTTCTTTATAATTTTTCAAATAATTCCACGTCCTTTATGGGGACTGAATTAGTAGAACTGTCAGCATTATTCAGCACATGGGTATAGTATATATGACAACATAATGATTTTTTCTGTTTTGTTCTTACTCCTAATAATTCCCAACATTTTACTTGCCTTTTTGAACAGTGCTGAGCACTATCCACGCTGGTTTCAAAAACTCTTTCCAAAGTGGTAGTAATTAATTGTTCTGTTACAGATAATTAGGACTATTTCCCCCCAGTATATTACTTTGCATTTTTCAGTACCATTGGCTGTTTTACTTTGTGATTTGAAATCACAAAGGATCACACAAACATTGTCACTTCTTTTCCCATGTCATCAATGACAGCTTTGAACAACACAGGTCCAGACAGAGATGGTAGTAAGCGCACACTAGTAACCTCTCTCCCTCATGAAATTTGACCATCAGCTCTACCTCTTTGTCTCATCCCACCTTTCAGCTGTTTATTGCTTCTGAACGGACCCTGTCTTACTACCCCAATATAAATAAATCAGTTTTCTAAATGTATTTAATGTTTACAGTTTACAGGCTGTAAGCAAGTAGCAGCATATGCCAAGACTGAAAAATGTAGGAGAAACTTACGAGTTCATTTGCTAGGTAATGGCGATTTTTTTTTCTGTTTTCCAGCATATATTAACTAAATATTCTCACTTAATTAGTATTTCTTGATAACGCATACTGTTCTTATTTTGTACAATACTGTTCTCTTGAATTTTTGCTACATTATATATGTCTGTGAATAGGCAGACTTATGCACCACACGTGCATACACACAGTTTGTTGTTGAGATCCTCCCCAGCTAAAAACCGTTAGAACTCCCACCGTGATTTGCAGATTTCACTGCTGGAAGATATTATCTTATTTGTCTTCTTACATAGTCTGGGTCTTACTTTGTTCTTTCAACGCATTTTTGTTTGACTCATTGATTTGGTAGAGACATGAGTTCCTGCCACATGCGCCTGTGTCCTATCCCTTTGCTTTAATGCCAGCAACTTACACCTGTCCAAAGTGCCAGAGATTCTCCTTACTGTCTCCAAAGCTGGACAGAAACTACAGTACGGTGATTCAACCAGGAGTGTGCGTATGTGTCTTGTCTTAGCCCAGCTCCATCACGTATGAGCCATGAGTCACTTCTCAACATGGGTGTGCCGTATTATGCAACCCACTGTAAGGTTATGACTCAACATGAAGTCGTAAAGCCACTTCAGCCCAGGCTAAAACAGGTCCTTAAAATATATGTCTTTGCCTGATGTAAAGATTTCAAGTGGTAGAGGATCTACTACATTCCTTATTCCTGTGGGCTTTGTAACACCACAGAAAAAGTAAGGTAGCTTTTCTTAGAACAAGAGAGTGCCCTTGGCTACAATGTGAAATTAAAAACCACAGCAAGTCAATGCTGTTCTAGAAATCTGAGGGGAATATGCAATATTCAGAGCATAGTTGTTAGACATAATCAGAAGAACAACTATATTGTTTGAGACAAGCCAATCAACCAGGACAGTAGCACTGTGTTTTCTTACAAACTCCATACACAAAGTATCTCCATCATTTTTGGTTCAATCATTAGTCTTACTTGGCTGTTCTCTCTGTCTTAAGTCAGCAGTTGTTTCAAGGAGAAAATTATTTTACCAAAATGAAAAGCATAGTGATGCTCTGGAAAACTTTCCAAGATTTTTTCTGTAAAGCCATGTTTTAAAATATTATTTGTATGGGCTCTTAGCTTTGCTTTTCCTATAACAGCCAAAAAAGCCCACACCAAAACCAAAACAGAACAAAAAACCCACTTTCTCCTTTTTCTCTCTCAGTGAGTTGCAAAAGTAACCTAGCAAAACATAAGCATTTCTGTTAATGTAAAAGCAAACACGACAGACGAGCCTCAGAACAAGAGACTCCAAATACAGACACAGTGACTGCTGACAGTCTTGGCACTCGATGAGCACTTCCACTGAGGTACATGAGTGATTCACTGATGCTGTTACTCACCTGTGTCTGTCCAGGAGAGGGGACTTCAGAAAGGGCCTCAGGGCATCATACCCTTCTTGTTACTCACTAGGTGCTTCAAACAATGTAATGCTGCTTCCTCCTAAATTAAGCATGTAAATCTTTACTACAGTTGAATAGAAAAAAGAAGGAGTATCTAAAACCTTGGCATAAATCACCACAATTACTTGCTCTACACCTAAACCAAGAGTAAAACCTCTGTATGGAGTGACAGAAGGATGCTGTATCAGTACAGGCTAAAAGCCTGGGCCCGTGATGTTAGTCCTACAGTACACACTGTAAAAAGAACTATGGGATGACCCTAATCAGGAGTCTGCGAGGAGTTACTCGAAAACTGTAAGACTGAACTCAAAACCTCCCTAAATATGCACAAAGTCAGAATTCGTAGGGCGTTTATTTTGAGCTTGGGCGATGCTTTTCTGCACAAGAGGATGTGAAGTAAAGAGGATGCGCAGTAATGTCTTGAGGGGGCAGAGTATCAAAAAGTGTTTGGAGACAGTTTATAAAGAGGAAAAAGAAATATATAAATAGCTGATTGTATTTGATGTGTTTTATGTTGTTCTTTGCTATAACAGCTGAATATTTGAGAGAGAGGAACATGAAAACTAATTACTTTCTCAAGATTCTTGGTATCAAAAAATCTCTTCTAGCAAGGAAACAGCAGTACATCTCCCGATCTCCAGACGGCATGGTCACAGCTGAATCACTCTGTCCCTCTGTCCTCTTATTTGGTATGCATCATGAAAAAACATCACCTTTCCTTCTCCCTTTCCCTTTACAAACATATATACACATACTGACGTTCTGGGGACTTTTCCAGAAAACCAAAAATACTGGCTTTGCATAAAGATGTCAAATAATGGTAGCAGAGATGACAGATACATTAATGTAGAATTACTGTTCACATCCACATCAAATACAGATCTAATTGTAATATATTTATTTATTAGTTTCATATAAATTTCCTTCCAAAAACTCAGGCATTTATAATGACTCACAACAGAAGTACATAAAATCTTTTCCTGAAGGAAATACTACTGAAATGGAACTGTGGATTGACATTTGTCAGAATGCATTTACTTAACATATGAAATCTTGTCATGGCAAAAGTAATTACATTAAATGTTTTTTTAGTGAAATGTCAAGACCTCCTGCTGGCCATGCAAGCACGGTTCACAGAAGTTTAGAGTTGGCTAAAAAACATAATAAAACTTTATCACTGGATTAATGACAGTTAATTTAATGCAAAAATGCTGTTTATAAGCATTTTTAGGGATAAACCTGTCATTTTGCTAGTCTAGATTCCAGATTCTTAGTTCAAAAACTGTGCTTAAGGTGCACATTGGATCATTTGAATTTGATAATCTTCGCAATTACTCTGAATTTATGCTGTATTTTTAAGTCAAGTACAGGAGCACTTTTTGTTTCCTGCATATGGGAAAGGGTATTTTTAGGGTAAAATTTATATATAAACTGCCTTTTAAGAATTCTTTTCTGGTTTCAAGATATCAAGATTTCAAGATGCCTGCTCTGAAATCTAAGTGAGGTTCAAATTATGAACTGATCAAATTTTATTAATTTCACTGGCACTGAAGCCACAAGTCTTTTGATCCTAAATAATTTGATTTCATGGTGTTTGAAACTGCAACACAGAACAACAACCAGATTCCCAATGCAGCTTCCCACAGAGCACTGCTAATGATCTCACCTATTGACCTAATAGCCTTGGAGGAATTTCTATCACTGTGTAGAAGGTCAAACTGTATGCTGATTTCAAATAGTAAACAAATATCTACCAGGGAAGTATTACGAGAAAATAAAATTAATTTATGCTTTTAAACACACCATACAGTTTGATTACAGATGATGTGCCATTTCTTGTTCATCTAACACCTAAGTTTTATAAATTTTCATGAATTTTTCATCTGCAAAGTTAATTGTAATTGTGAATCCTGAGCTTCTGGGATGAGTCTTAGCTTTTTTTATTTTTCCCCGAGGAAATTTTGTCCAAGCATCATATCTGACGTGTTGGAGCAGCTTAGATTTAAAACCATAGTTAAGAAAATTAAGTATAACCATCTTTTGTTTGGTTCATAGTTATCCTATATAATTATATAGGATATATACATGTATATAAATAATATTTGCTTCTCAAGGTGTTGTAATGTCATATTTTGAAGCAAACATTATTTGTTCTCTGTCACATGAATAGCACAAATGAATCTCACTTCCCTTATGTTTGCTGAAGCACAAAAGCTGTCTTGCTCACAGACATGTGTTTTCTTTGTGAAGTGTTACAGAAGCTTCCCAATGCACTTCCTCTGAATCCAAGTCTTCCTTACGTAAATTTAGACCAGCTTCAACTTCCTTCCGCTATTAGGAACCATCATATTACTCCATTTTAAAAAGTTCATCTCCATTTTGAATTTAATGGAAGCTTACAAGACAGTATCAGGTGAGATGAAAGTATGCTTCTGATGGTTGGCAGATTTTGCAGAAACAATGGGGGGGGGGGGGGGGGGGGGAGGCTCTAATGATTCCAGAATTTATATATATATATTTTTGCTCTAAAAACCATAAATAACTGTAATTACAGTGCTAACAGGGAACAGAAAGGGGTGGGGTGGAGGATGTTTTTATTTTTTTCTTTAGACAATCAGTTGCATCACAGACTAAGCAGTGTAGGATGAGGAGCTTCCCAGCTACATAAACAAGGTATGCCTGTCCATCAGAGGGAAATGGTACATGTGGGCACGGGTCCAGTATGTGGGATAAGGCACAGAAGAAATACTAGCCATCTTCCTCAGGAGTACAATAAGGAGAGGTGGGGTGTTAAAATGGAAATAAAAACAGAACAGGGACTCACTCTAAGTTATTTTCCAGAGTCACATAGCTGGAGCCCTAAGAGGACAGTTGATGGAAGACCTCTGGGTGGAGGAAAATGGAGACACAGTCTCTAAAACACAGACAACTGATCATAAGGTCATTCAGTGGATCAGTTCTGTCTAGTACTGGGGATGCATGCAAAGCCAAAGACTCCAGCCAGCCAACTTTCCCACTTTCCTCCTACTGAATTATTTCACTTGCCAGTGGAAGCAAAGGTGAAGAGAGATCTTCTGGGAAAATGTAGTGAGAACCTAAGCTCTTGTTGTTTCTTAAAAGGGTGGGTTGTGACCTTTCATGCTGTAATCCTTTAGAAGAATTCCCTTGACTTCAGCTGGCATTTTCTCAGTGCACCTTTCAGAAGAAAGGCTGCCCATGATGCTCACTGTTTAAAATGTCTGGTGTTGCACTAGGATGTACATCAGCCATAGGAAACTCTTTATCTGCAGATGGTAGCAAAGTAGGACTGCTGTGAACTGCATAGAGAACAATTAACAATCTCCCCGAAAAGTCAGCAGGCATTTAAGAAATCATTGGGTAAAGTGCACTGGCTAAGATTTTGGGTTAGGAGTTGAAAAATCCCTAATTTTCAGCCAGGCTTTTAAATTGTATTACCTGTGCATACACCTTACATCAGTATTCATCTCACCAGACTTTAGCTACCTGAAAGTAAGGTGTCTATTTTAAGTTAGTTACTTGATTAACTCTCTGCATATATACGTAGTAACATGTCTATAGTAGAGGAGATGAATACCTCACCTTCCAAAAAGCACCACTACAGAGACAGCTCTTAATATATAGATCAGAAATCACTACTAACTTTAAGATAGCTAAAGACACATAGAACAAATAATAGTTCTTTGGTCACAGCTGTAGGCTAAGAGACATATAAAGTACCAAGACTGTATTGTTGACACCAATTAACCAAAGATTCTCTAAGCAAACACACAAATTATCCTCAGCATTAACAGTTTCTTCCAATAGCAAATAGTCATCAATAAAGACTTAGTATGTCAGTTAACTGGTTACTACAGATCAGAATGTTTCTGTTGCAGAGGCAAACAGAAGGTGGACAGACTAGTATTTCACACCAGAAGAAATGCAGGCATTTTTTTGTTCACTTACTTTCTAAGGAATACACATCCTTTATTTCATTACTGGGAAATAGAGCTTGTATGTGTTCCCAAGCTAAAATCTGACTGCACAGGCTATTTTTCTCACAGGTCAGATGTGAGGAAACAGAGCCATTTCACTTCCTTCAAAATCTCTGTATAAAGAGAAGAGGAAAATGGAACCAGACCTATTGTTCTTACAGTTTCCTGCCTCCTTTTTCACTATGCCTCATTCAAAAAGCAAGGGCCTGCCACTTTGAGTGGCATCATCTCTATTTAGTGTATTTGGATATCTAATAATATATAAATGGCTCCTGTATAACACAGACAGTATCAGAAAGCCTTTACTGATGAAAAGGTTGTATGTCAAAGGTAGCTCCTGCCTCAGTTTTTCTTTCATATAAAATATAGTAGCTCTTCATTCAAATTGTTCTCTCTCTTCCCAGGTAGTAAGATCAAACTATACAAATAAATAACCTGCCTACAAAATCTCAATAAACCATTTCTGGGTTTCCTTTTCTCAGCTGTTTTTCCTAAGTCTTAAGTCATTTGAATGGCTGGAGTATGATGATCAAATATAAACAAGAGAAAGGTTTGAGTTATGAAGTACATTTGGCCCACCCTTGGCTACCCAAGTCCCAGGCTACTTGCCACGGTTGCAACAATTCTCACTGGAATGAACTGGGAAGTGGTACAAGAAGTTTCTGCTCTCATTCAGTGACAAGCTGCAACTAGAAATGTGGGGAAGCAAGCATGAGCCCACTGTATGATTCCAGCAATCTCTGCTTTGCCATCCAGCACTGTTTCTTCCATCTGTACTAGATCCTCTGCAAAGGAACTGCCCGAGGCTTGTCCTCTCTGTCTCTCGCTATTTGTAAGACACCTATAAAAACAAGCACTACTCAGACATCTCCCAAAGCTGGCCATGAAGAAACCTATTAGCACATCTCCCTCTGTGTTGGGAGAGGAAGAGGAGGATGAGATGGCCTGCTACATTCTAGCACCTGTTCAAGCTAAGAGATCTAGGCTCCGCCTTGGCCAAGTAACAGCAGTGCTTGGATTCCTGCAAAGAATCAGCATTGCCTTTTATCACCACCATTTTTTGATGTATCGGGAGTACAGAAGTGATACCAATTCGGGACACAATTTTTCACTCAGAGGGGTGACTATACATTCTAATCCCTTCCTAATGAAATTATTTTCTCTGTAAGAGAGCCAAACGGCTCTTAGCCTGGGAAAAAAAAAAAAAAAAGGTGCATGAGAAGAGTAATGATGCAAAGACCTTCTTTTCTTCACCTTTTATTTCACCTTCCGGTAAAAGATATGTGCTTTATGTGCTCAGAGTATTCTCCCTCCTCTGTCACAGACAAAAATCCTAGCAAACAACTTTCGTGGGAAGCACATAGAAGGGCACACACAAGTTAACAGTTACATGAAAAAAACACATGGATAGCAAAAGATGCAATTGTCTCTCTGTCTGCACATATATTCATTCCACCCTGCCAGTTTCTAATATGCTCATTGATGATTAATTAAAAGAACTGTAAGTTCTGAACCTTTTTCTAGCAGGAACTGGGAGAAATGAAGTACTTGGCAATGATTCCACTTAATTTCAGAGAACTGTAGCACTATGTAGGCTTAGCCCCAATTCTACCAAATATAGTCCCTCTAAAATGACTGGAACAGAACATAATGTTTCAAAAAAAAAGAAATGTAATTTCTTTAGAACATCTGAATGTGTGTTAATTAAATATATTTCCACTCTGTTCAAATAATAGATTTAGTTCAAATAACATTTATTGATTTTACATTGCAAGACTGTCATTAGCATTTGCTAACTGAGTCAAGTTTAGCAGGAAGTTATGATGGTAAGAGCTTTGCTTCAGGAATTATTTATACACTAACAGGAAAACTACATCTTTCTTCTTTGATATCTTGAGTCTCTTAATGCAAACAGAAGAAGTTTCAGTTCTGTGTATGTTGTATGTATCTTACTGTTGAACTCAAAAAATGGGGTTTCTGTGAATATGAATGGTAGTGCAATGAAAATACTACCGTATTTCAAAATCACTTTCTGCTCCCAAGTACATTAATGTAAATGCAAAGCTAGACTCTTCAATGTGATGGAATTATTCTAGCTTTCACAACAATATATGTAAATTAGGGACGTGGAAGTGAGGTAAATAACTTAAAGGTAAGCAGGGATTTGGCTGTGGGGGTCGGGGCCAGCTGTGAGCCGGCTGCCAGAGGGGCAGCCACAGCCGGAGCCGACCTCGTCCCATGGGAGCTGCCTTCATCTGAGGCTCTGCCATGGGGCCTGGCCAGAGCGGCAGCCCCACCGCAGCACAGCCCTGCCTGTCCCTGGCCATGGGCTGCCGGTCCAGACCTCCCGGCCCTGACAGGTGCCCTGGCTGGGGGTGGCGAGGTGGGACATTTATCAGCAAAGATGGCCACTGCCCATCTTGTCATCAAGCTCGGCTCCCAGCTTCCCAGGCTAATCCCTGACAATACCTGTGGGTAAAGAGATGCAATTGGAAATAGATCTTCAAAATAAGTGAAGATGTGCGGAAGAAAAAAAAAAAGAAAAAGATAATGGGGGCAGGAAAAAAAAAAAAAGTAAAAATTAGAAAGCATGAAGAAATGAGAGTCTGTAAAACATACTAAAGCAAAGCTATATATAGAGAGCTTTAATTATTAGACTCCTTCCTACAGCCACCACAGATGGAGCATACAGCATTCTTAATATCCCTCTATACCTGACTCAAACATCAGAGAAATGTCATAACAGTGTTGTTTTTAACAAAAACAGCAGATTTGAAAGCACACTGGGGTGTTTTTGATCTAGAGGACTTTAAGAAAAAGAAATAAACTAGATTACTGGTATCTTAAACAAATATAAGACACAGAGGGAGTTTTACATTTTATTTATCTTAACATATCAAGAGCAGCCCACATCATCATGGAGAAAAAGGAAGGGATTAAAATCCTTAGGAAACTTAATGGAAAACAGCTAAAAGAATAGGCTGAGTCAAATTCTGACCAAGAGGGAGAATCACACTGTGAAATAACGAATTGGTGAATCCAGGACAGAGAAAGTATCAAAGCACAGGGAAAAGGCAAGTTGGAGTACGAATCTTAAGACTATCAATATTGTGGAGGATTGTATTGCTGCTGCGAGGAAGAAATATGTAGAAAGAAAGGTTAAAGGGCAGAATTAAAATCCTCGAGTAACTGATTATAACTGAAAACTCTTAAGGAAAAAATAGTAAGATGGAAACTAAATTATAAGTGAAATGCAAAAGGAAAGATGCATTTATTCACACAGCCAAAAGAAGAGAGGAGGAAAAGTAAGGCGAGCGAGTATGTGTGTAATATGGGAAACAGAGATATGACATTTTGCTTTCAGGACTTCTTCCCACCTTGTAACCAATTTCTGACAAATTCAGTTTCCTGAAGTAGCCATTAACAACCCTCCCAGATGGAGATCATTATTCAGCAGAATAATGATCCATTAGGAAGGGATAACATCCTCTTCCATCAGCAAGTTACAGTGCACTTCCATATTCAAGAAGCAAGAGGAAAGAGTAAGAAGTATGAGAACAATGACAATCCAGGGAGATGGGAGCTAAGTAAATAAAGGCAGCGAAGGAGGTGTAAGACTGTTTTCAGACTAGCTGGGCCTTCAGTAATGTACATTTTAGAGCTTCAGAACAAAGATATTGGACTACACATGTAACCCAAATCATTAAGAAAAAGTAATTTGAATACAACCTCATCATGCTTCAAGTCAGCTGTTATCAAGATATAAATAATTTTATGAAGAATTATGTATGTTAGTTTAACCTTTCTCTTACCTCTCCTGACTCTGTGAAACTATAGAGAATATATTTATAAAGAGGATGTAGACACTGTCATGAACAATCTGTAAATACGGCAGCAAGACCAGATGGATTTATAGTTAAATATTGAAAGTGTCTAAATGAAGTTTTAATTTCTATAAGCAGAGACTCATTTGATAGTATCATGCAAGCAGGAGACATCTTCGCCTTTTGGAAGAAACAAGGATAGTTTTAAACTCTTAAGAGAGGTGGGATTTGATCAGCTGCTCAGGCTTTTGAGAGGCTGAGGTAAATATGAAAAGTCACTCTCCCTTCAATTAGTTCTCTAAAGGACTTTCTCTCTGGAACCTACCAAATACATATAGCTGTGCTGGGGTGAGGATAGGTGCTGCCACCTTTTTTGATGCAGAGATGAAATCTCATGTAGATCTCTGCCAAAAGAATAAAGGAGTAAAAGTTTCTCCTTTCCAATATCTTTCACTTTGATTTTTTTAATCAAAAAAGTTTTCCTTTAGAGGCTTTCATTTGACTGCTTACTCCTTTCAATCAATTGATGTATTTGGATGAAAGAGAAAAGGGGGTAATTTTTGAAATATGTGCAACTTTTACAAGGACCATGACAGATACATACAAATTAAAAGTTTAACAGAGAGACTGAGGAAAACTGAGCAGGCGCAATGATATAGAAAAGGTATTATTCATCCTCTATTGAGGAAATTTACACAGAGAAATATTGTTAAATGCTCCACAGATAGTCCGTGTCTCCAGCCAGGATCCCATACATATTTCAGTGGTGACACAACACGCTAGGGAGGCTGCTGAGAAAGAAGTTATTATTTTCCCTTCCGGGACGTGCCTGCACTGAGGTGCAGGAGGGACCAAAATGACCACATTGTGGTAACAACGTCGTTTTAGATCCACCGCTTGCTTGCTGAATGCTCCTTGCAAAGACACTCTCCCGGTACAGAAGGAAAAAACAACACCCCTCTCAGTCTTACCATTGGCTACATGGTTCTGTGTGGAAAGGATTTTTTTACCCACCATGGAAGATGTCATGGCCTTAAATGTGGGATGCTCTTTTTGATTGTGAAACAATCCCAGCAGGACTGGTAGAACAGAGGGTAGGTTCTCTGAAACACGGATGCTACTTCATAGAAGGTAAAATCAGCAGCAGGTGAAACCTGACCATATGACAAAACTGATGTTTTTCAAAATTGCAAAAATGTAAACATCAAGGTTGGAAGGAGGTCCTAAACTGTAACACACAACATACATGCAGAAATTCACAAAAGTATGGGTACAAACATCTGTACAGTGGCTAAATTTGCATTAAAATGTTGCTTCCATACAAAGGAAGTAGGGATGCTTTATAGAAAAGCAAAACAGGGACTTCTTCCATTTGTGTTAACATAATTCTCAAGATATTCTTCTGTCTGGGAATAGAGTACCCTACCTCCAGAGGTATCTTTTTGGAAAAGATCAGGTAGTAACAATAAAACATCTCTAAAATCTGAGACAGCAGGTTTTTTTAAACCTCTCCCGTTCATTTCTACCCTTAATCTACTTGTCTTTCCACTAAAGAATCAGGATAGAACAAGTTCCTGTAACTCCTGATGAGCTACAGGTAAAGGAGTATATTGACAGAGACTGTAAAACCTGCTCCACAGCATTATGTATGCGGAAGAATTTAGAAAGACAATGGCAAATAACCTCGGGGCCATTTTTCTAAACTTGGGGAACCAGGTGCAAGATGGAAAGTGGACCCAAATACATACTTAGTGAGGTTGAAGGTGATTTGAAGGTGTTCTAATTAAAAAAAAAAAAAAAAAAAAAGAATCGGAGCATATAGCTTACTTTAGTGCAAATAAGGTCGTACATGAGACCCCCTAAGTATCATAAGAACTCAGAGGTTCAGAGGCACATCGAAATCAGGTAGACCCTAGACGCGGCACTCCCACTAGACTTGATGAAGATTAGACCCTGCATATGTATATGAGATATGTTTATATTTAGAATTGAGTCTCAGCATGTGTAACTAGTTTTTAGAAACCAACATTAATTTCACAGCTGATAAAAGACACTGAAACCTGAGCAGTGTTTTAACTGGCATTTCCCTTAAATGAATAAAACATTACTTTTTTTTTTTTTTTTTTTTTTTTTTTGTAGCAATAGACATACATATTTCTGGTCATATATCAAGTTGTAGAAGTATTCCTTTTCTAAAAAAAAATAATGTTTTACTGATGTATAATTTAGCACTGATTCTAAGAGTTGTTATGGGCAGCAAAACAACCTTGCAGTTCCTTCCATCTGGCTCATTAGACTTGGCCTTCCTATGACAATGATGATTTTCTCTGACTTTGATCTCTTAAAAGGATAACTGCTTTGATATCAATATATGTCATCTAAGAGTTGCTTCACAGAAAATAAAATGCAGTAAAATTAGGCACCATGTAGAGAATAACTTAACTCTTAGCTATTCAGAGCTCTGAATTCTAAGAAGATAAATTAAAAAGAGAGAATGAAAGGTACGATACCTAAAAAGCCAAGAAAGTTTCCTCTTGCTCTGTTTAAACCATAATTCAAGGCAGTTAAATCAAGTTTTTCATGTACCAAAGGCTGAAAGTACTGTATTGAAAATGATATATTTTCGTGGGTATTTTGCCATAAACCTTCTCGTGTGCATATTTGATATGAGTTCTGGGGAATGCTGTGATACAGATCTTTCCAAACCAGAAGAACTAAAAATAGAAATATGGTTTCATTGTTTGGGTCAGTTGCACTGAAAAGTGCAAATACAAAGAAGTTAATACATATTACAAACATGCAGGAATACTCTTTTCTTCAGTTCATCCTGTAGCAAACAGCACATTATCCAGTCAAATGAAACAAATCCTCATTGAGCAGCCACCGAAAAGATCTATTTTTTTAAATCTCAGTAGATGCTAAGTCTGGCCTGATGGGAACTGGTAATGTTCTGAACAGCAGATCCCTCCTGCTGGAGGTTTGCAAGGGGCCTGTCAGGGGGGAAGGGAGATCCCATAGCCAAACACAGAAACATTGTACTGGGACTCTCTGAGGCAAAGATGCTCCCCCCACATGTAGATTTTGGGAATTAGAAATTAATTTGGTACACGTCACATTGTTCCTATGCTTTCTGCTCAGCCTTTGAACTAGCACAAAGCAAGAAGGTAAGTTTATGGTACAGGAGTTGGAAAGGAGACTCAACAACCTGTTTTCCAAAATAGCTACCTAGGTGGCTTCACAGTGAAAAGCCTGGCATGTTCCCCCAAAGCATACAATTCTCCAGTAATCAATGCTGTGACATTTTCACATGACACTTCATGGTTTTAGTGAAATATACAGCTGTTAAACATACTTCAGAATTCTTTGGCATTTAGACATGTGGGAATAGTCCATTCTAGGGAACCTCTTCCCTGTATTGTTCTTTGTGTCTTGCACAAACTGTTGCAGCCAAGTGATCCCCATTAATGTCAAAAGAGTGCACCCACTACAAAAATGCAAATAATAAAATAGCGACTTGGTTAAAATAATAAGATGTTCAGATTACTTTTAGATATGAGCCTCAACATTATTTTGACAATAAAAGTATTTTGGGGTCCTTACACTAACTTATGAAGAACTTTATAGCTACAGATACACACATATATTAATCTTTCAAACTCCAGTGCCCAAACTAGCATACAGTCACTGAACCTATAAGAAGCAAAGGCACTCGAACCCAATCATCTGCTAATAAATGATTTAAAAACCTCTCTACAAATAGCTCTGTATAACTAATAGAATTGCAGTATGGGATTTAGCTGTAAAGATTACATTCGTTTTACTTGCAGAGATACAATGTGACAATAGCTCCAATTAAGTGACCTAAGTTGGCCTTATCTAAGCCTATAAAATCATAATAATTAGTTATAACATAAAAGAAGTTAATTATTCCTTCAGTATAGCCTATTTTGATTAATTTCAACCAACGAAGAAATGCAACCAATCTGTATGGTTTCATCATTAATAATACCATTTGGGGTTGCAAAAGCAAGTGGTTACATTTCTGGGAAGATCATTCTGTCAGTTAATTACAAGCTAATGTATCGGTGGTTTTCCGAAACTTTAGTTAGCAGCAAAAGGATATACCGTGTATTTCAAATGTCGAAGAAGATGAATCTCTGCTTTAAGTTGCAAACATACCCATCTTAAGAGGCAGAAAGGAAGAGGTGCTTAAGGGAAATAGAGCAGTTCCCAACAGCAACCTGGAAAGAGAAAAAATGGAGGAGTTGTGAAGGAAGGTGAAGTGGAAAACGGGGAGAAGGATAAATTAAAACTGAGAGGATGCCTCTGAGTATGAAGTACTGGACTGGTACCTTAGTGAGATTTAAATCAGATCAGTTAGTCAAAAGGGTCTAGCAGGAGACCACCGCATTCTGCACAGAGCCTTTACTCTGTCAGAGATGTCAGATTCCCTCCAAAAACCGTAACAGCTTCGAGGGAACTAACTCCATCAGCATACTGCAGGAAGAGCACAGATTTACCCGGAGAAACACTCAAAATCTAGGAAAACACGGCCAAGAGGCACAGAGCGAGAGCTGACTGAAGAGGTGAGCGAGCTCTTGCCTATTCTTTCTCGGAAGAGTTACGTACAGTTATTATCTAGGACGCTTACTGTTGTGTGTTACGTGGTGTTGCTGCACCGAGGTATTGATGGCGGAGACAGCATACTGAGGAAAGTAGCAATTTACAGCAGAACGGGTAATTCTTCCCCAGTTTCCAGGATCACCCGTACTAGCGATGGCCCTGCCCCAAGCCCCTTGCAGGGCAGGCGCGGGACCCGCTGGTGCTGCCGCGGCAGGTGGTTACCTCTCGCCTGCTTTCCAGGCTGGGCCGCCCCAGGTGAAGGCTGTGGAGCTCGCAGGGCGGGCGGGCGGACCGACCCGCAGCGCCTCGCGGGGCCGGGATGGCTACGTGGGCACCGCTACCGCGCAGCCCCGCGTCAGTTACTGCGGAGCTCCCCCTCGGGGCACCGATCCCTGGGCGGCAGTCACGGCCAGGCCAGCGAGCGAGCCGCTAAGGACAGCGGGGGGTGCCCCCCGCGGGGAGCCGAGGGCCGGCGCCCCGCCGGCAGCTCCGTGACGGAGCTCCCCACGCGGAGACGCCTCCGCCGCGGCTCGGCCCGCCATCCCCACAGGGGGCGCTGCCGCGCACGGCCGCGCCGCACATCCGGGCCCCGGGAAACGGACGGGGCGCTCGGGGCGGGGGGGGGGGCGCCGCCGATGGCGTCGGCACAGCGACGCGGGGAGGGGGCGGGCCCGGGGGCGGCGGGGAGTGCTGTTGGCGCTCTTCCCTGCTAAACCCCGCCCCCCCTCTCCCCGAGCCTGGCGCTTCCGCCGCCGCTCGCGCGGAGGGGACGGTGCCGCTCGGGCGCTCTCCCCCGCCACCCTTTCCGGGGCGCGCGCTCGGCGGGCGCAGGCGCGCGGGAAGGCGCGCAGGCGCGCCGCCGTGCGGGCGGGCGGGCGGAGAAGGTGCGAACAGCCGCTCGCGCGCGGCGGCCGGCTGGGGAGCGCGGCGGCGGCGTCCCGTGTCCCCCCCCTTGTCCCGTCCCCGCCCCCCCCCCCCCCGCCCGCCCGTGTCTCCGCCGCCCGCGACGGGCCGGGCGGCGCGAGGTAGCCCCGCGCCCTCCCGCCCGCCGGCCGGCCGGGCCGCCGCCGTTGGATGCGGAGCGGCGGCGGCAACAGCAGCGCCGCGCGGAGCCGGGGCGTAAGATGGAGGGCCTGACGCTGAGCGAGGCGGAGCAGCGCTACTACTGCGACCTCTTCTCCTACTGCGACACCGAGAGCACCAAGAAGGTGGCGTCCAACGGGCGCGTCCTGGAGCTCTTCCGCGCCGCGCAGCTGCCCAACGACGTGGTCATGCAGGTAGCCGTCGCGGGGCCCCCAGGAGGGGCGGCGGGCCCCGGCACCGCCCCGCCGTTGCTGCCCAAGGGGGGGGACGGGCCCGTCCCGGGCTGCCGCCCCTCCCCTCACCTCTCCTCCGCCGCGCTCGGCTCGGCCCTCGCCCCTGTGCCCGCCCGGTACCCCTGTGGCGGGGGTCGTCCTGCCGGCGGCGGCGGGCCAGGCCGGAGCGGGACCCGCCGGGAGCTATTGTCCGGTCCAGGAACCGGCCACCTGAGCCCGGGCAGGCGGGGAAGGCTGAGCCTGTCCGGCGGAGAGGGAAGGGCGGGGGGTGCAGGAGTTGCTGCGCTGAGCGCGCCTACAGCAGGCCCCCCCGCCCCCCGCTGTGTACTTGTGGGGCCTCAGACTACGCGGCTGGGAAGGGGCTGCGGATGATCTGTGCCGATGGTGTCCAGCAACTGGTAGGAAAGTGCCTTGTTTGCTTCGTGTCGGCAGAGGCCATCCAAAACATGAGAACCGTTCCCAAAGCGTTTCGGGGATGCGGGGGAGATTCATCCCACAGTCTGCTAATGAAGAGCGACACAGAAGGAAATCTGGGTTTGTGTCCTTGGGTGCTACTGACACTGGTCCACTTCACCTAAGGCGTGCAGGCTTTTTTGGACATCGGTTCCCAGCAGGTATTAACTTACCTGTAGTCATCAAAACATTTCTAACAATGAAAAACGCAGTGTTAAGAACGGTACGGCTCCATACTTGTAATATGTATGTGCACAGTTTTTAGCACTTACATCCTTGGCCAGCTTACATCTAAAAGGTGTAGCAGTATTGCAGAGCTAGAGACGTACAAAAAGGGAAAATCTGCTTTAATGCGTGTTGTGTAACTATTTGAGGGAAGTATTCCCAGTGAACCGTTGTTATGAACAGCTATTTGTAATAATTTGCTGCTTCTGCAGTTCCCTCTGTCATTGTTCAGTGCTTTAAAGTTTATGTAGTGTTTTGAGCTGCTGTGGGTAAAACTATCTAAAAGGCCATGCTGCCTTTTATGCAGTTTCATCCTCAGCCTAGTGCCTGAGATAAGCAGGCCTTTTAACAAAGCATTAAAGTTACTGTAGCCAGAAACACAGTACACAAATTTCAGTGTTCTGCAGTTTAGTACCAGATTTCAGAGTACTTACGCTTGACTAGGGTTACTGTTAATGTGTTTTGGTCTCCTAAGAGCGACTTGGTTAGTTAAAATTAGTTTAAGAAGTAACAAAGTGGGGGAGAGCTGAATAAGAAGTGCTTCTTACTGGTAAAACTAGTAATCTCTTATTTGATGACTTGCTAGACTGGACTTAATGGTAGGAGAGTCTGCACGCTCAGTATTACGGGTGAGGTTTCTCAAGGGCCACCCACTGCTTTTTGTGTGTGGCCAACCAATTTCAGAAGAATCATCCCAGGAAAGTGAGTATTTACATGTTTGTTGCATTTAAAATTTCTTTTCTGTAAAACTTGTCTGGATAGCTGTATAGGCAAAACAGGCTAGTGCTAGAGGTTTTTTTTATGCAGGGATTTAGTGTAAGAACCTGGAAAGACTTGGAAGTACTTGGAATTTTGAAAACAAGTGGCCACAGATTATATCCTTATCTGTTGCAGAGGAGGTCATCTATTTTTTTGCAAAGTAGATCGCATCAAGAAGAAAAATTGCTCAGGCATCATTCCATGGGTTCTAAATAAATTAACTCAAGAAGCAGACCTGGCTTATCACTGTAGTGATCTCAAGGAAAACTTTGCAGTTAAAATGGCAAACAAGGTATTAGATTGCCTGAGGAATGAGACTGTAAATAATACACAGAAAGTCAAAATGCCCTTAGCAGTTTGACCCATTATGAATATCTTGTGCAGTCACTTTTGGTTACCTGTAAAGTGCGTAGTACTTCAGAGGGAGAGAATCCAGTTGTCTAGTTATTTTATGTTCTCCTTGGAAGTATGCTGTACCTCAGGCTAACACAGGCTTTGGATGGGGATTCTTTGGAGGGAAAATGCATGTGATGCTTTGGAAGCTGTAGCTATGTAACTGAAACCTCAGGGTGATACATCTTAAGAAATAAGGGAACCCTGTGAAGGGGATGTAATTTTCTTTTGACCACATGGTGCTCTGTTCTTACCTGTTCATTTGAAGCACCTGATAGTTGCAGGGAAAGGAGCTTGATTCAGTTACCCAATTCTTACATAATCCTGGCATGCAAGCGTAGCACTAGTCATGTGATTGCTAAGTACCTTTGTAGGTGTGGAAAATGTCATACAAAATTACCGCTTTTCAAACTAATGGGGACCAAGTAGTCCTGAGGAACTACCTTGAAGTTTTTCCTCTTCAGTAGTACAGGTCTGTAGATACCTTTCAATAATTCAGAATTGAATTCTGTTGGAAATAAAAATGTTGCATTTTTAGACCCATAACTTGTTTTGCTTGCAAATCTGTTGTTTAAAGGCTGGATATACATGCAACCTTTCCTGCAGAGTGTTATGTTTATGTGAGATACCGGTCTTGCGGCAGGTAAAACCCTGGAAAAGAAAAGCTGTATGTTCACTTAGTACACATCTGCAAAAGGACAGCCTTATTACCAGAACAAAAATACCTCACCAGCGGTGTTACAGTCTTAACTGTGTGTGTGAGAAGACCAATCTTTATTAATTCATATTTCTAACTTTTAATGCACTTTTTAAAAATTAGCATTAAGGTAAAAGATTTGCATAAAACAGTGAATAAAAGTGTGTGTATCGGGGTGACAAGTCCAGCTACTTGACAACAGTTGCATGAGTCTTCAGATTGCTTTGAGGGTGTGGTTTCAAATTGCAGCTAAACCAATCTAATGGTGAGTTGCCACTGAAGGAGGTAGTTCAGTCTTCCCCCTTCCCTCAGCCATGTGCTCCTGCTGCTGCTGCTTGTGAAGAAGCTAGTGCGTCTCCGATGCTCTTGTACGCTTGTACTGGGGGCTGTGCAGGCAGAAGATTAATCACAGGTTTTTGTTGATTTTAACTCTATCAGCTACAGTGGGGTTGAATGGATGTCAGTGCTGGCACAGAGAAGGAGGCAGGAAAACCATTTGCGGATGTAGGGGAGAGAGGAGAACTTCGTTTTTCCTAGAGCGATTGGATGTGTCCATTGTGATTCAGCACGGTTTCATGGTAGCTTAAACCATTAGAAGATGGAGCTGCCTTATGCTGGCACTGACATTCGTTTGACCAGACAGTGAGCTGATTCCAGGGAGCTTGTTCAGCCAAAAGTTAGGGGGTTTTGTCAAGTTATTTTTTCACTTGACTCAGCTGCATGAGCTCATGGCTCAGTTGCACGTGCATCGGTGTTTGTATTAGCGAGTAGTATGACACAACACAAGTGATGCTGAGGAGCTGCCGTCCACCCTGTATATGTATGTCAGAAGATTTCCTTTGATAAAGTTCTGGCCTGGTCCTGTGGACTGAATGTTAGCTGTGATTCATTAGGTGTTCTCCTGGATTGTATTTTCTAGGTTGGTTTCATACAAAAGAAGGTGCCTGTTCTGGAGGGGCTGCACAGTATGAACGGGAGCAGTAAGGGCGATCTGGAAATTGGCTTCAAAAGCACATTTCACATCTGACCTAAAATGCTAATGTGTGTATGCTATTAAATTCAGTTCTTGGTGCCTGTGTACTGATGGTGAAGTTGCTTGTAAAAGGTACATACAGTCAGCCAAAAAGAAGGTATTGTGAAGTTAATTTCTTGTGCTAGGGATTAATATAATAGCTGCCCCATTTGTTCGATTTGTAGAATTCTTATTTAGGTGATTTGATCACAGAATATTTTATGAACTTACACTCTTTTCTTTGATTATGAATGATACAAACTTCACAAGACAAGAAGCAAATCAGTTGTGCCATGTGATACTCATCTGAAAGTATTGAGTCAAGGCATCTTGCTTTAAAATGCAACATTATTATAAAACAACAAAGATATGAGTATTTGCCTGTACTTTCTCTAAAATGAATGGTCATCTTCAGTGTTGACACTGTACAGCAGCATTACCTGACTTCTGATTTAGTTTTAGTCTTTGAAATGACAGATGAATTGCACTATTATGCCCAGTTTCTTCAATTACAGTGTGCTTGCATCAGTCCATTAAAAACCTGGTGTAAAGCCTGCTTTTGGCTGCTTTTAGCCAATTTCCATCTTTTTTAAAAAAATTATTTCAAAGGAGTCATTACAGATTAGTTTTGATTGGTTTTTTGTGTCATTGATGGAAAAAATTACTGTCTGTGGTTGTCTACCTCAACTCTCTGTCAGTTTGCTGCCTTCACATCAGAAGTTACAAGAAAGTGCGTACCTGTGATGCAGCTGCTTCATCGTGAAGTCCAGACTCTTGACGTAAAGCCTCATTCATCAACTACAATTTCTGCACTGTGCAGAAAAAAACCCTAAGGTGCAGGCATATGCTGTCTTTTGTTCTTGGGGTGATAGGTTTTGGCAAATAGGGAACAGAGAACATGGAAAGGTGATTTTCTCAGGTGCTAGAATTCATCTGCTGGCATGCAGTGCCATTATAATTGGAATTACAATCCATAGACAGAACATGGCAAAACGAAATGCAGCTTCTTGATTTAAAATGTTGGTCTCTTTGTTGGAGAAGGAATGTAGAGAGGAAGAGATCTAAGAAAATAAAAACTTGTTCACAGTGATTTTATTGCTGTAGTTAGTGTTTCAGAGACGTTTCCTACTCAAAGTCTTTATCAAATCAGTAGAATTTACTAAATGCCAACTGCAAATGGAAGCTGAGCCAGGTCATGCTTAGGGTTGATTACCTGCGTGGTAGAGACATGCAGAAGACTCAGTCTCATTCTGGTTAATTTCCTAAATTTTTTATCTTTTCAGAACTGGTGGGGCAAGAAGTTAGAATTCCTTGTACACAGCAAATCCCATGCCTGCCTTTCAGTGATTTGGAGTATGTTTAAAAAACCATAGCACTTTCAGATCTTTAAAAAAACGTATACTGTGTAAAAAGCTTTCCTCTCCTAATACTGACCTTTACCTAATCTGCAAACAAGCCCAAATTTTAAAAAGGAATTGAATCCAACCCATATATTTTGGGTTTATATTTTTTATTTTAAACTTTACAGCTTTTCTACATAACATTTAAAAATAAAATTAGTTTAGATATTTTCTGAGGCAATATTCATAACAGGTCATTATTAAGGCATTCTTCCAGTGTAGAAATGTATAACTATAGCATTTTACTTATTGGTAATACTTTGTTAGCCTGAGTGCCATGAAGTTGGTAAGTCTGTAGCTTTTTATGATTGTAATAATGCATAATTTATATGCAATGTTTATATATTTAAAGGATGTTTGTGCATACATTATGCTGTATCTCAGTTCTCATTTAGGAAATAAGAGTTACTAGAAATCTGTTGAAAATACAGACAGTGCCTGGATCCGTAGTTAGTACGTAGCTGACAAATAGGATATTCTTTTTTTCCCCCTCAAATGTTACTGTAATAGAGTATTTTTTTTTCCTCTCAGCTGAGCAGTAAGTTAGTTTTGTTTCTCTGCGATTGTGAGATATATAAGCAGTCTACTTTCTGTTAGTACCAGAAATGCCTCTTAGTCTGGTTTTTATCCTGTGTACTGTGCTTTTGAGTTTTCTGCAGAATTCTGGTAAAAATGTTTACTTTAGTGATGTTACCTTCACAGAGACTATAGTGGGCTGCAAATTGTTTTTTCTTTACAGTTAATTAGTTTGAATAGTCTCATATCTCAGCAGCATTTAGTCAGAGAATAATCATTGTTTTTGAAACGGAAGGCAGGAAGTTAATGGCAAAACTTTAGGAGTCTAGATTAGGTCTATTAGAATTATATTTGTTTTCAGCAGATTTCTCAGTGTAATTGTTTTTGAGCCTTTGAAATTGACTGGCATTCATACTGTATAGTCACTTATATAGTAAATAATTCCCTCATAATTTTGTATGCCAGCACAGCACTCAGCTAATTTCAAGTATCACAGCTCAGCTTTGTTTGAAAACAGTGATTTATTTTTTTTTTTTTTTTTTCTTTTTAAAAGTGTTGTCAGATGACAGCAGGGATGATTAATACCCATTCTGACATGACTGGATAGAATTCTGTAATCTTTTTGGAAATATCAGGGCCATTGGCAAATGCAGCTGTCTTAGAATCACATTAGCTGTATAAAATTGTGGATTGTAAACTTGATCTTTTTCCTATAAAGATGATTCTTTTGTATTAGAAGTTTTGAGCACTTCATCCACTGTCTGTGAAAAATGGCAAATGTGCCTTCATCTTAGTTTAATCTTCAATAAATATTACTGCAGATACTGTGAAATTATAGAACTTTGCTGGCAGTCTCTATGACTTTCCAGTTATATTTGCTAGCTTTCAAAATATTAGTCCTTACAGACAAGTTTCACACCTGCTAGGTTATAAAATATTTGCTGTTTAGATTAGTCCTTACAGAATTCCTAGACTTCAAATTGGAGTTCTGCTCTTCGTTTAAATGAGTTTGAAGTCAGAAGTGAGTGTGGGAGCAATATGTTGACTTAAGATTTTTCTTGTTGGAGTTCCAGTAATGATTAGTCTAAGAATGTATTTCCCACTTGTTCTTTTTCCTTCATAATTTCTTTTGACCACGGATATTATTAAGCCAGTGGTGTTACTCTTTCTAAGCTAACGTATTGAGCTGGTGATCTTGTTTGTGACTTGCTTATTTTTCTGACGGGTTGGTGTCTAAAGAGTTAAATTATCCCCTGCACTTGCTATACAAAAAATACATTTTAATTTAGGCATGCCTGTCTGTGTATAGGAACTGTATTTTGATAGGTTAAAGGACTTGGAAAAGGTGACAGTCTGACCTGAATTTCTGGAATGATTGACTTCTGACATCTGAAATGCTCCTGAAGTATGGTAACAGAGCAATGAGTAGACTCAATTTCAAATAACATCTTTCAGCATCAGTAATCCCAGAAAAGGGTGACTGGGACTGAGCTGTGTAAAATTTAGCATTAGGTGGTAACTTACTCCTGCTTGAGACTGTTAGTCATGAATTTTGTAGAAAAGTCTGCTCTTACTGCAAGAGGCTGTATGACTTGTTTTTTCTCAATTAAAAAGTCTTAAATCATTTAAAACTTGGTGTTAGCAGCTCTATTCTGAGTCTCAAATGTGTAGCTCTTTAAACATGCAGTTTTTAGAACTTTAACTGAGGTTTGTTTAAACTTTGATAGACGTTGTTAAGACTTCTGGACCTTAATGGGAGGAGAAGAGCAGTGCAAAGCTTAAGTAACTTATTAACACTGGTCAGATTGATGCTCAGATGAAAACAGAATGAGATGGGAAAGCAGCTTAAAGTAGTGGGCACAGTAGCTTCAGGTAAACTTGTATGAAAGTAGCTCAGGAATAACAAGACCATATCTGAGCAGTCCTATTTGGCTAGGCCACAGCACAACCACTAAGTCTGGGATCAGAGAATGCCTTAATCTTAATTTTACATTAGCAGAAAGCCAGAAGCTTGTGTTCATTCTTTGAGGCTTTTCTGTCTTAGGTTTGTTCTCGCACAGCGATGAAAGGCAACGTGTGGAGAAATATTAAAATCAAAAAAGTTAGAAAATAATTATTAGCAAGGAATATCAATCACTGGAATGCTTCAATTACAAAGGAGGACTGAAAGGAATCAAAATGTCTATAGAAATTCAGGTCTCTCTAGCATATAGCACTGAAGTAGAAATTTTGCAGGAAAAATACTCAGTTTAATGCTGCATGGCAGGAGCATCCACAATTAGAACATTCATGTGACCTACCTTGTACTATTTGTTACTGGAGTAATACTTTGAAATGCTACATATATTACTGCTGTAAAATCTCCAGTGCCTGCTAAAGCTAGGTGCTTTCTTGCTGCTTTATGGACACTTTGGCTGGTACTATTAGTTCCAAAAGATACAATTACTTGAGTGTTACAGAGTCATCCTGGAGTCTCAAATCATCACAGACTGGCTCAGGCATTGAGTTCTTGCTGAAGTGTGCTTCTTCATCTCCTGTTGCTTGAACTCTTCATGCTACCACCAGTGAAAAGGAGACACCCTTGTTCTGAGGGCAGTTCCAAGCAGCCTGATACATGAATATATCTTTCCTTTCTAAGGAGGGATTCTTTGGGCAAAGCAAAGAAGTTGGAGTTGAAAGTGTTCTTGATGTGACATTCTGTTCAGTTACCTCATACCTTTTCTGCCTCTCTTTAAATGACAAGCACACAACTTTCTTGAGGCTGCAGCCTTCCAAGAAGTTTACAGTGAAATGAACAAACTATTGCTACCAGCCATGTGTTTCCATGTGCCTTGTAGCTGCTGAGACGTTTGTTGGTTGTACAGTAGTCAGATTCAGTTTAATAAATGAGCAGATAACTAACACAGTAACTTTCTGCTGGCTGAGTGGTGTAATCTTACTGTGTGATCAGATAGATGAGCAACAGTTAGTGCTCGGGAATGGGGAACTGTATAGCTGAAAGCAGAGGAGGGAGGAGCTATTTAGGTTAAGCAATAATGTAAAATTGCCTCGGAAGAGGAGACAGGTATGTGGAATATCTCCTTTTAAAATAACATCTCTTTATACATCAAGAATTAGAAATAGTTTGTGTAGGTCCCCAGGATGTCTTATGCTGTTTCAGATTTTTTTTTATTTCCAGTTCTTGCTGCTTTATTACTGCTTGTAAGATACCTTTCTCATGAGCACCTACTCTGCCAGAACAACAGCAGTAGAGAGAATCTTAATGCAAGCAAAGAGCAACTCTGCCTTGAGGTCTTCCAGGACTTTTTACTTGGGAAGACAGTAGTTGCTTTCTAAGTGAGTGTCCATCTGGCTGTCTGGATTTTCCTTTGTGGATGTGTGGATGCTATTGAGCATGTCAGAAAGGAATATGCATCTTTATTCTGTCCTCTCTTTTGAGAGTATTTGGCAATAATTTGTTGATGAGTTATAGTCAAGTAGGACAGTCTGTGGTGGTGCATCTTTGGAGAAATGGCCCCTCTAAATCAGTATCTTGAACTTTTTGTAGTTGCATATAGGCTGCATCTGCCTCATCTTTGTGGATTAGTTGATGGTGGTTACCATGTACTACTGACTCAAGAAGGGAACCACTGACCTCTGCAGAGCTGTGGAGCTCTGCATAAGAGGCTCTGCAGGTAAGATTCACATGTATGGCTTGTAATTTGCAGGAGCTGTTAGCAAGACTGAACTTTAACTGCAAATGGAAAGCTATTGCATTAGGAAGTGTCTTTGATATATGAGGCTAATCCACTGTGAACATACGTGCCACCAGGAACAACAGGAGGTGATGCAGACCACTTTTGGAATGGTTTGAGGTCAGGAATGACTTAAAATGTAGCTGGTTCAAAAAGTACTACAGTAGGTGAAAATCCTGTTTTCTCTGTGTGTGGTGTTCAACATACTCGTTAAGGTATGTATTATGTGCATCTGTCATTAATCAGAGTTTTAAATTTTCAGTGTTTATCTGCTGCTTTTCTATAAACGGAGTGAAAGCATGGCTCCAAATCTGCCAACCCTTACTCAGGGAGTGAACACCCTTGTAAAACAGATCCCAAAGTACAGGGGCAGAATCATTCCTCTGAGGCTTAAAATACTGGGTCATTCTTGGAACAGCTAATTCTTTATTTCTGATCTGATTAATTCTGAAATTTCATTTGATTGAAACTTATGTTTGAACCTGAAATGACCTGTGGAATGGGGAAGTTTAGCTCTAAGTATCTATAGAGAATTAATGATTAGAGCTGTTGAGAAGCTTTTCCTTCCTGTTGTTATTTTAGCAGTCTGCTTCCACTGTGGACACACGCAGTGTGAAAATCAGGAGGGTGGAGAAATATTAGGAGAGGCTCAAATAGTATGAGACTCTAAATAGTTCGTTGCCAGAGAGCGTGTGTCATCTTGGAAGTCCTCCAGTACTATTGGTTTTATTTCTTTAAAGGCCTGTGTTCTGAAGCCAGGTTTGTGGCATTGACTGAGATCCATCTTCATGGAACAGTCAGTAAGACTTAAAAGGAAGACCTTACTATTCATTATGCAATAAAGTACAACAAAGTCCCAAATATACCCTGTGCCTGGGAATTTTTAGTATTAACTATATTTACTATTGTGCTTAAGTATCTAATAATATAAATGTGTGTGTTAGAGATAATGTTAGACTTGGTTGTTTAGCGCATGAACTTCTACTTCACACTTACTGGATTAAATACAGCAGTTCTTGATAGCCTTCACAAATGCATTTTGCAAATGATCTTTGCATAGATGTAAGACTTTATATGTTTGTCATATACTGCTATTAGTGCTGAAACATATAAATCAGAGCAATACTTGGACTGCTTCTTTTAGTGGTATTTGTTTGTCCTGTCTCCAGTTTTTTTTTTTTTCTTGTGTGCTACCATGTGCCAAGGTTTGTGGAGCCTTTCAGAGAACTGGGTCAGAGACATGACTTGGTTAAAAATAACTCATCAAAGGAAGGAGCTTTGTCAGTTTTCTATCTTGTTCCTGCTACGCAGTGTGGTCAACATCTGAGAAGCTACCTGTCAAGTGAGATTTTTCTGAAGAAAAGTTAACATTTCTTTTTTAATAACTAATCAGTATTGCTTTGTCCACTTGATGATAAGTGAGAGACTGCAGTTACTAAACTGTGTCAGGCTGTGGTCTGCAATTAGTGAGGCAGATTGAGATAAATGAAGTGACAGGAATGATCTATTGAACAGTGGTTGTGGAATAACAAGATTAGAAGGGAAGCAAATTGTGAGGAAAGAAATATATTCAATTTAGGAAAAAAGCCTGAAGGTGTTCTTCATAGGTCTTCAGTGTGTAGTGTTGGTCAGGTTTTTTTTTTTTCTGCTACAATAGCAAAGATTTTTTCAATTTCACTTATACATCCCCAGATTACATTACACTGTAGAAATATGGTTAATTTTTGTTGTAGCTGAGGTGAGTGGATAACAAGACTTTAGGAGAGGACTTCTCTAGGACAGCATATTCTAGTACCCAATTTGAGGTTGTATTCCAATAAACTTTTGATTTGGAAAACATAATGTCATATCTGTTTAGTGCTTAAGTTTGCAAAGAGCTTTAGAATTATCATCGGTGAATTGCTGCATATGGGATACAGAAATAATATCGTTGACATTATAATGTTTTTCATTTTAAACTGTGAAACAAAATCAATCTGTAATCAGTTACATTTTTATTAAATAACCTAAGACTGAATGCAGGCTATTCTTTTTAATTTTTTAGCTTTTTTTAATCTGAAGTAAACCGTTAGCTTTTTTAAAATGTATTGCTTGCTTTTCATTAAAAGGTTATTATTGGTATGCACAGTAAAACTCAAAAGTCCTATACTAAATTCTGAAGCACAGGTGTATTCATATGACCAGTCTGATTTAACTCAAGTTTGTATCAAATATTGTAAAATAAATGTGAAAGCTTGTTTTGCAGCTCTAGTGCATGGTTTATATGATTTTGTTCATGGTGATTGTTTCATTTAAACATAAGA
Source organism: Athene noctua (assembly GCF_965140245.1). NCBI lineage: Eukaryota > Metazoa > Chordata > Aves > Strigiformes > Strigidae > Athene > Athene noctua. Next base: position 67,110,119 of record NC_134037.1, on the reverse strand, counting down.
GAAAACATTCTTACTGTGAGGGTGATCAAACACTGGAAGAGCTTGCTCAGAGAGGTTGTAGCATTTCCCTCCTTAGATATACTCAAAATCCAACTGGACATGGTGATCTCCAGAGGACCTTTCCCAGGTCAACTATTCTGTGATTCTACATAGGGTTTCTTTGCGTTTATTAATTTAAAAGAAGCCTTACACTGACAATACAAACAGGAAAATTCCTGCGAAGTCACAGTAGGACTACTAGAATACCTCAAGTTAAGGATGTGTTAATAAAATCAGGACCAAAATGTATATTCTGAATCCCAGTTCTCCTTTCTGGCTTCATATCAATATTTGATTTGGACGGGGGGGGGGGTGTGTTAGTGAGTAGACTTGTGTTACTGTCCTAGTTTGGATGAGGTGATACGAAAGGTCCTTCTTTGAGTTTGTTCACTCCCCGTTCCTGTCAGCATACACCATGCGTGTTGTAACTTCCAGCCTTCAAAAGTTGCCTTTAAAGTCTCTCCTCTTACCACCCTCTGGTATGGAACAGCAGGTACTTTAGTAACTCTAAGCAGATGATATATTTTATCTTTGCTATGTAGGTGGCATGCATGTTGCTTCATTTATTGTTTTACCGTTGAAGTCATCCCTGCCTAAATACTGTTGTACTTTTGCATGGGTAGTGTTTAAGATAATGTGCTTGATTTGCCTTGTTGAAGAACCTAGGGGCAGGGGAACTATGGTGTTCTGGAAGACTCTCCCGGAGAGGTTTTCTGAGTTCTGGAAAGTGAGTTTCAGCACTTTTGATAGAGCTGCAATTTGTTCCACTTCACCTGGAATTTTAGAGGTTCTCAAGTCTTAGGTTTTTGTGGTTCACAAACCTTTCCAAGTTCAAGGACCTCTTATTTGAAACCTGTAAGAATTCTAGAAGGTATGTGCCCTTTGTCAACATACTGCTTCCTGTGCATATCCGATCAGTGCCAACTCCTGATACTGTTGATGCTGCTTTGCTTCTTTGCAGTATGATGACTGTGCAATTTCCTAATTTACAGCTACTGCACTGAGTTGTTCTTCTTTTGTATCAACAGCTTCCAACAATTCTAGAGCTTCAGAGTTGTTGACCTTAACCCAGTTAACTGCAGTAGTACGACTTCAGGATCTTCATATGTGAGGTTATAAAAACAGTCATGGAGCATTTTGTCTTGAAGATGGCTCTGCATTCCTTGAAGAGTTTAAGGAAATTCCTTATCCTCTCTCTTCTTAAGAAGATGAAAACCCTAAACTTAAACCTCAGAGAATCAATCCCTTGACTGTTTTGTTGTTACTATTTTCCCCCCTGCCCCCCATCACTATAGCATATTATTATCTGTTGAATGTTTAAATCCTCCTTCAAAAAGATTATAGGTAGGCTGTTTTGAGTATGTTCAAGCATGCTGTCAGTCAGCAAATGAGTCTTCACTAGATATCTGCATTTAATCATTTTACTCAACCTTCCGTCGTGTTTCTGACTGCGTTATGTTCTGTGCTCTGTAGCTTCACAGCTACTTGTTCAGCAGCATAAGGGCATTCTTTTTTGTTGCCTTTTTTATCCTTGCTTTTTTCTTGATACTTACATTAGTGTATTTTCTACATTTATATCTATTTTCTTTGAATCCATGTTTGTCTTTCTAATACTTATCTATTGTGGTAGCTTAATTATTAATTTTGTTTTTAACTGAAGTTTTTTTTCAGTCTGGCAGTACTGACTGGCTCCAAACAAGGTAATTTCTAGTCCAGCACTAGCTTTGAAATTGCTCAAAGCCATTACTGCCTAATGATTCCATAGGCCTCAAATGCCTGCGTCATTGCTTCCTTTCATAAGAAGCTTTTCCAGAGTCTGCTCAGTTATTCATCTGTCAGTACTAGGGCACTAGCTCTACAAGATTTTTCTGTGTTGGGTGTAGTCAAGTACGTGAATGTTCATCAGTCTTCCAGGATACGGTGCTTTAAAAAAAAGAATCGCTCTTGGTGTTGCACTGGTTTTGACTGCTAGCCGTCTCTTAAATTTTCACTGCTTTAGTTCTGCCTGTTATTTAAACTTAGTGTAGTTATTTCTGGCATTAAGTTGGGTCCAGGCAATTTATTTTAGATGTTGATGTATCAAAGTTTTTGTTTGAATTGTCAACTGTCATTTTACACTGTCACTTTTTTCCTCATGGCACTTCTTGTAGTCCAACCAACCTGTTGAAACTAATGTATTGTATTTGGCTGTATTTAATGCTTTTCTTTTAGTTACTGAACTTTAGAAAATGCCCTGTTATCCTGACTTCTGTCCAGACATCATGCTGCAAAAATACTGTAGTGGGAAAATGTAAATAACAAAGGTGCTGTAGGACAATGTGGGAAGTGTAATTCTGATATAACCAAATGATTTAATGCAGCTAGCTTCTGTCCAGCAGGATTTGAGCTGCACGCACAGCCCTAGACCTGCTGATCCTCTTGGGACTACTTTTGAACTAAGTGTTTGTCAACTTCCCACACCCTCCTGTGACAGGTTTTACAACAGCTTATTTTCATGAGGTCTTAGAATCCTGGTGCACAGTAAGGAAATACCCGGGCAGGTTTTTGTTGAGCCATATCTAGCTCAGCTGTAGTTAATAAACCCATCTGTTTGTCTGATTGTATGGAGTACCATACATGGATCATGTGGTTCAGTTGCTGCTAGGTGAAAATATAGCTGACTTTTTTCAGTTATACCTTGCCTGCAAGCAGGGCTCCTCTGCCCTTCAGAACTGTGCCCTCTGAAAGCTGGGAAATCTTTCAGGACAGCTTGCTCTAAGTTCAGTAAGAGTCCATCCCATTAGTTAGGAAAATGAGCAGATGTTTCAAGAGACCAGATTTGCTAAACAGGGAACTTAAAATTGAGCTCTGGTGGGAAGGGTGAGGACAGAAATTAGTGTCCATGGAATGTAGATGAGACTGAGATTCTCTGTGCTTCTCTGCATTGATCTTCACAGACAAGGTCTCATATGCCTTTGTGCCTGGAGATGAGATTGTAGGAGGAGAGAAACTAGTAGTACTACAAGAAGATTGATGGATCTCTCAAGAAATCTAAAGTTGATGGGATGAGATTAAATGCTTCTGAGGCTGCTGAGAGAACTAGCTAAGGTCATTGCAAGCCAGCTTTCTCTTTGAATAGTTGTGGAGTTCAGGGCTGGGCCTCAACACGTGTTGCAGCCATCTTCAGGAAGGCCAGGAAGTTGATTTGGGGAACTGCAGGCTGGTCGGCTGCACTTCAGCCCCTGGGAAATTGTGGAGCAAGTCTGCTTGGAAGCCATTCATAGGCATATGAAGGTGAAAACAGTAATTAGGATTAGCAAGCGTGGGTTTACCAAGGTTACTTGTCAACCAGATTGTCTGCTGTCATGGAAAGACTAAACTGTGGTTGAGGAGAGAAAAGCAGTGATGTCATTTACCTTCAACAAGACTTTGACCATGGCATCCAAGAGCATCCTTGTGTCTTCCTTGGAACACTACAGTCTAAATGAGACTGCTAGTAGGTAAAAAGGCAGTCTGGATCATAGAGCTCAGAGAGTCTGATTTGGGACATGTCATGCTTAGTATCTTATCAGTGACTTGGCATAAGCAGGAATGCACCCTCAGCAAGTTTGCAGGTCTTCTATGTGGAGAGGTGTGCAGTCAGTAAGTTTGTATATATGGTTGTTGTCTGGAGGAACCAAAATTTCTCAAAATTCATAACGAAAGGCAAGACCACCTTTCCCTTATCTAGAACACCAGGGGAAGAAAAGGGAGTAAGATAACTCTAGTTCGTTGTGGTGTTTCTTAAATGAAACAGCATCTGTAGAGTTTTTTGGAGAACCTGAAGTTCTGCATTCTCTTGCAGTGCTGAAATCCATGCATATGTGTGGATGCTTCTTTGTGTTCTGAATGAGCACTTTGTGTTTGCTTTATAATTTCAAAGTTAATCTATAGCAAATATATCAGAAAAGTCTGGAAGGTATCATTTACAGTTGTCTAGCATTTTCACTTTTTGTACATTCTAACCTTGTTATTGAAATTCTTCATGGAGAAATTTGAGGGGCAACCATTTCTCTAACTTTTTCAATAACATATCGTTCAGTTTTGTCTGAGAATTATTTGAAAGTCTTCATTTTGTGTTTCTGTTTTACATAGTAAAATTTAGTGTAATACTAAAAATGTTGAATGCTGTTCTTTTTCTGTCACAGTTACTGTAGACAGATATAGCATATAGCTGCTAATAGAGTAGCTAATAGTGACACTGGATGTTTATTATCTGCTTTCTTGGTGTTTATGCTTTTTGGGGGGTTGGGGGTGGTGGTGTTTGTTTTCTTTTTTCTTAAAAAAAGAAATGTGACCCCACTTACTCTCTTACCCTATCTCACATCAACTCTGTAGAACCTAGGTGAAAGAGTAGGTGGATAATTGGGAAAAACTTAAATTTTGACTTGGTGTTTATGCTGGTTGTGAGAAATCACATACTCTGACTTGTGTCACATTTAGAGATTGCATGTGAAGTTGTTACTGAAAGATTGTATATAGAGGAAGTTATGAGCATTGAGTGCAAGCCATACCGCTCTTAAATGTATCAAATTGCCTCTGTAGAGCAATTCATGTTTTAAGTTTCTTTGTACAAGTAACTATGTTTTGTTTCAGATTATGGAGCTCTGTGGTGCAACGAGACTGGGCTATTTTGGAAGAAGCCAATTTTACATTGCTTTGAAACTTGTTGCTGTGGCCCAATCTGGTCTCCCTCTAAGAGTGGAAAGCTTAAATACAGGTAAATTACAGGATTGGGGCAGAATTGAGTTGCTAAGCAGAATTATTGTACTTGGCTCACAGATTCTTGTAGAGTAATCTTGTATAAATCAGTGTGGTATGTCTTTTTATACATGTTACTACCTTTAAAAAAATTGTGGAGAGACTATGAGTGTATTCTTACTATGCAATAAATATGAGGTGAAATACTTTACTCTGTTACCAAGTATTGTGTTCTTCATGGGGTAAATGAACAACTACGACTGACTTGTGTAGGCACAAGTTCATTCTATAGATTACTAACGTGAGAACTCGTGTGCTGTATGCTCTAAATAAAGTACTAATAGGACTAATGTGAATTGGAAGGAAAAGAAGAACGCGATATTTGCAGGCTTTTGTAGTTGCTGAGTTTTATGAAGCCTTGATTGCAACAAATGAAAGGTCACCTTTTTTAAAGTCACGTTCCTTCGCACTTGGCTTGACAGTTTTCTCCTTCTTAGTGCAAATATGAAGATTAGTGGTTTAAGCTTTCAGTGAAAAACCTGACCTATAAAAGATCTTTGAAGTAGGTAATCAGCCAAAACACGTTATCCTGCTTTTCAAAGGTCAGCTGCGGTGTGGGTAATGAAATAGGAACAGGAGAAAGACTTGCTCTGGGAAAATGGTTCAAAACACCAGAAAGAGCTTTGGTACAAGGTGCTGCTGTAGCCTTCTGAGTGACATAAGTGAATCCATGCCAGTGTTGCTCTGTAAGATAAAAAGAGATTTAGGAAGATGAAGTAGTGAGTTTTAAGGCACTGTAGCCCTTTGCAGCATAGTACACAGCTCACAGCTTAAAAATATCTTTTGGAGCACAGCTTTGCATTAAGGTGACTTCCTTAGTATATTTTATGTCTGTAGAATACGTGTTATTGTATAATTTATATATGCCAATAATTAAAGCTTAGGAGTTTTTTGTACCTAAAGGAGATAAATTAAGCAGAGTAGTTAAGGAGACTATGTTAAAAACAATCTGATAGGGCTGAAGTATTTGACAAAGCTATAAAAAAAGGAATCATTGTGTATGTTTTTAGTTATGTTTATTCTAGGCTTGCACAAACAGTATATACTGCTTTCGTGCTTTTGTGTAGTTTTTTGGAAAAGTGCATGGTTTCAGTCAACTTTTTTGCTACTATTCTAGTTACTGTCTCCTCATAAGCCATCCTGTGTTTATAAACAGTTTTCCTGATGAGTGTTTCCAAATCTAAAGCTTCAGCAAGTTATTGCAGAATGCCCTAGAATCAGAAAGTTGGAAAAGGGACCTTTGACTCTTAATATCTGATGGAACTGAGACTTGATACAACAATTTTGGGATTTCTCATCACATGCCCACTGAAGAAGGCAAAGATTAAAATCTGTGTATGTGGCTTTCTCCAGAGTTTTTATGTGCTTGTTTTTATTTTAATGCAAGACACCTTAATTGGAAGGAGCTTTTCTATTAAAAAAAAAAAAAATCAGAAAAAATTTTAAGGAAGAAATTGAAATGAAGGTACAGAATTAATTTCAAAATATAAAACATGTTGCTGTAAAATTAGCAGCCATTGGAACTTTTGTATTGGAATACATTTCCTTGATTCATGACAATACTAGAAATACTTGTAATAGTTTCTGGACTTCTAGGAATAATTTTCTGTAACTGGTTCCAAACCTACTAAATACAAGTACAATTGACGGAACATTTATTTTTACCCTAACTGTTTTTAGCTTTGGTTGTCTGTTGCCTTGGTTGCAGTGGTTCCAGTCCTGTCTATGAAGTTCCTGCTTGTAGGATGATTCAAGTGTTGTAGCAGCTACTAAACAGCTAAAATACAGAAGGCTGAATCATTATAAAATGATTCTGAGCTAGGGTTGCATTCCTTTGAAAACTGGGGTCCAGCAGCCTTGCCAGCTGCGTTCTGCCCTCAGTCCATCTCCAAGAGGTCTTGAAGAGGAACTGTTAGAGCCATCTCAAACTAAGCCATATAACTCATTCTTTCTTCAAAGTGAAACATTTAAAACTGGTTAAAGCTTGTGTTTTTAGGACATGTACTTTTTAGCTCTGCTTTCTATGCATGTTCTATTCGATTATTTTCTAAAGGTTCTTCACTCTTGGTATTTTCTCTCCTCTTTTTTCTTTGGTTCACAATGTGTCTCTTCAGTAAACAGGAAGCTTGCTTTATGTGAGTTGCTGAGTGGAAACTACAGTCAAATTTTGAATATTAAGTCCATCCTACACAAGTATCATCCAGTTGATTCTCAGTTAACTAAGTGCTTTTTTGGTTACTCACATGTGCAGTGTAGTAAAAATACTGGCTTTAGTTACTCTACTACAAACCTCTAAATTTTTTGTTCCTTTGCTGTTCTAGAAAATTTTCCTTCTGGGAAGGTAAAAATTGAGAAATTGAGCAGTGTCTATTTCAGAGTAATGTTTATTTTCAAAGTGTGGAAAAAGATGTTAACAAGGATGTGGGTATAAAAAGTACAGAAAACTTTCTAATTTATTCAAGTTTTAATTCCATTCATAATAGCTATTGCATTTATAATTGAGGGATTTCTTAAAAGTTACATATATTGTAGTGTTGAAGTGAGGTTTTTCTGTTGTTACGGGGGAAAAGACAGGAGAGAGGTAAGAATGGCAGATGTTAATATGCCATGTAGAAACTTAGTATAGCAAAACAAACCTACATTTTTAAAGCAGACAACAGAGGATTTTGTGTTCCTTCTAAGCCCTCTATATTAATTTGTGAAATAGTGCTAGATATCTCATGTCAAAGCCTCGTGTTGGAACAACCAATTGCATAGACTTCCCCTCTGGCAGTTGGATGTTCTAGTGTCTGTATTGTCCCATTTTGCAAGCATATGAATTTTCACTTGCATGCAATGAGTTTTTCAGTTTTTGACTGGCTGTAGTTCACTGTTTAGCTATGTCAGTAACTTTCCTAGTGCAATGTGGGGTACAATGCTAATATGAAAACTGGCATCAAGGAATGAGGAAGGCATCAGGAACTGATTTAACAGTGTTTCCACTATGATAGATAACCACAAATTTAGCTGAGAGACCCTTGCATGCCCCTTCCCTGTGATGAAAGCTCTTTGGCGTATTGAATTGTGCTTAGTGGTGGAGACTTAAATCAAGAATTTATGTTCTTACTGGAGCATTGTTCTTTAATACTGGGTAAATAAATATTTCTATGGATACATAGTCATTGAATACTATGGATTCAAATGATACTCTTCAAATACAAATCAGTTTAATGTTTAATTTTTATGTAATAAACTGTATGCAATTTCATCTCATATTTTAATACAGTTGGTGGTGCCACTGACTCATTCTCAATACCAAAAGTAAATGGTGTAAGCAGTCAGCAAGAGAAATTAAACTTGAGCCATGTCTGTAAGTTTGTTTTGTGTTGGAAAAATAGTTTCCAAGTAAGCTGTGTAGCAAATTTGCAGTTTATTTTCATCTGCAGTGAACCAGTAAGAAAGTTGTGGTTGGGATTCAGAAGAATGGTAGAAATCTTGCATTTTTATATCAAACTACTCTGAACCGTAATATGTAAAGCAAAGGACCTAGCATTTTGTAGAAACTTCACTTCATATGTGTTCATAACAAAGTGAGGTGATACTGGAATTTTCCCAGTTGTATCCCAGTAAAATAGCTAATTTATCTTCTATTTTTGAAAGGTGTGTTGAAGCAATAGTTGCAATTTTGGCAGTAAAACTAGATTATATGATCCATTGTAAATATAAACATGACATGAGCTCTCTGAAAGATGATGTTGACTGTACTGCAGTATTTTAGCATTTGTTTTGCTGATGAACCATTTTGTATGAAGACTTTATCATTTTATATGTGCTAGAAATGGTAGATAAATTTTTAAAGTCACACTTCAATATTTAAATGTTGGCAAAACTAGGAAGAAAAATGAGCTAAATCCAGATTATCTGATTGCTACTGCATTTAATGCAAAGTTGTAGTGCAAAACTGTTATGGAGCTATATGAAGTCCTCTTTGTATACTGAGACTTGGGTAGCTGAATTGTTAAGTATAATGCAGAAAGGGTATTTGCTGTTTTTTCTCCACTGGCAGATGTTGGCTTGACTGTAGCAGCAGTGTTGGTGTTTAAGTAATTGAGGCACATGTGTAATTTTAACTCTGAAATAGAACTGCATTTTTATTTTTAAGCATCATACTTCTGTGTGGTAAATGGCCTGCTCTGTTTTTTTTAACAGTAAAGGACCTCCCTCTTCCCAGATTTGTTGTGTCAAAGAATGAACAAGAATCAAGACACACAGCCTTGTATTCTTCAGATGCTGATAACCCAGCTTCATATTCAGGTGTGATTCCTCCTCCACCTGGCAGAATACAAGTCAAAAAAGGCTCTGTGAGCCATGATGCAGTTCAACAACGTACATCAACTGAGCAACAGGTAAGTTTACTTAAAAGATTAATGGGACTCTTAGCCACTATTATGCTGCATACATGTCAGTTTGATAGGGCTTCTAAGCTTTGTTGCTTTCAATATAGTTTCTTTCAAAAAAAAGAAAAATCCTACGGATTTGTATTACACATGAAGACCACATATCCTTTTGAAATACTTGCATGTAGGAGCCTTTTTTTTAATGAAGTCTTATAATCTGTGTTTAAAATATTGGTGTTAATGGACAGAGAATTAAGACAGAAAAGAAAATCAATGTGTTAGATACAATAGCAAATATCAAGTTGTAATCATCATGATATACCTTGTTTATTAGATCATATCAGCTTTTTGGTCATTGAAACAGTGGTGCTGAATGCCATGGAAGACTGGATTCTAGTCCTTCATCATGCTTCAGTTCCTTTAAATCTGAAATACTTTATTTAGAAAATTTTTTAAGATCTTAGTTACTTTTCTCTGCCTTACATTTTGTTGTTTTTCTATTTAATTGTTAAGTAGATGCAATGAGAACCAGAAATAAGAAGTTTTCACATAGATTTTTATTGTGTTCTAATAATGAGAAAGTTGGTCCTCTTTTGCTCCCTGTTTTTTTCATCTTCAGCTACGGGGTATCTGAATAAATGAAAATTGTAAATGCTTGCAACTCTGTGCCTTCTCATAATTCCTTAGATTTTATAGTCTTTACACTGTCTTTGCATGGGGAAATATTTTCTGATTCTCTCTTCTACGAGCAAGAACACTGAATACAAATACTAAATTTTGCTGGGTGTATGTGTGTCTGTGCATAACTGTTGAATGACCTGTTTTCTTCCCCATGGTATGCTCTTTTTCTGGACATGTTTTGCAAAAAATCGAGGAACTTGGAAACATCTCTTAATCTTTCTGGGAATCAAGGGGTCACTCATGAACATATAGCCCAGACTGATAGAATGTAAAGAAAAATCAAATTAACAGAGACCATTGGCTACCACTTCCTCCTCTCTCCCAAACTGGAGATGGGGTCGGTAATGAAAGAAAGTCTGGCAGTAGATTGAAGATAGCTGCTTGTTGTCTACTTTTGGGTAGTTGTGTTTGAGAACTTCCAAGCACTTCATGAAGAAATCAACACTCACAGATCTTGATCTGATGATGGGGTTTTGGTTTGGTTGAAATACTGTTTTGTATGATTCCATCATGATTTTGAGTTTTAGTGAACAGCTGTAATTTGGTACTGGTGTAAATTGGAAATGAAAAAAAATAATCTGGTGTTTGATGTCTTCTTCAGGTTCCAGATAAAGAAGTCACATATTCATAAAAGTGTATAAGCATCCAAATTTAATTTCTTCATCTTGGCTGATAGAAGCAGCTTGGTATCTTTCTTTTGCACAAGTCTGTATGGGATCATCAGAATAAGGAAACTCTGTGTGCAAGTCCTTTGAGAGGGCTGGCCCAGAAAACAAACTTGGAGCAAATGTAATGGACAACACAGCATTGAGTCCAGCAGTTTTAAATTGCATTCATGGTTTAGAACATCAGGAAAGTATTGTCTGATTTTGCATCCTATTGTAAAACTGCATTTTCTGGGGCTGATGCTGCATTTCTGACTGTACAGTGAACTCATTCAAGCAGACTTCTAAGTCCCAGTCTTACTGATTTGGACGCCATGTTAGAAACAAGCTGAGAAAGGGGCTTGAGCCTAGTTTTCTTACTTAACCACATAAATACTCCAATTGGATTATTTTCCAAAAGATGGTTACAACTTCTATCCACGTTTTTGTAGAAATTGCTGATCCAATTGTCTTCATCTGGGGATACCACTCAGATTTATAAAATCTAGAAAGAGGTTCAGACTGTGAGTTCTCATTACGTGCCACCTCTTTCAGTGATGAGGATGAGAAGAGCTGAAGTCTGAGAAGTAAATTACAGCATGTCATTTTCCTAGGGATCGTTGTTCTTTCAGGAGGAATTTTAAGTGTCAAAGTTAAGCTTGGATACTTCACTCTTAGAGTTTGTCATGTAGCTATCAGGTACTCCATTAGTGAATTTGGGTTTGGTTGGGGTTTTTTTCTTAAACTGTTTACCGACTTTAATATGCCTGGCATTTCAAAATAGATTGATTTCATAAAATACTCTGGCTGCAATATTATTTATATGAAATCATAAGATATCTTAATCTTTAAAAACTGGATTCATTAATGTGTAACTTTCTATATTGGAGAGATTTGTCATGCATAGGTTAATATCATATCATTACAAATAATTTATGTAGAAGAATTTCACTTAAGAGTATTGCCTGCTGAAATGTCCTAGCTAAAGATATTTCTTTATCAATGCATTATTTTGGCAGTTTCCCTCAATGAGCTTCACTTGGGGCGCAGGGCATCAGGAAATGACAGTCAGTGTGTGTTTCCAAAGAATAGCTATAAACGAGGTCATCTTTTTAAAGTAAGTGTGAGCTAGGTTCCATAACATCCTTTATCTCCAGCCATTTCTGTGGCGGCATTTTTAGTTTATAATGGCTAAGTATTATGTAAATACAGCAATGGCTAGAAGTTTTTATCTTTTTAATATTGTTAGTGTTAATAGAAAATGACTGAAGTCGTGCCTGGCTGTCATGGAAGCTGCAGAACTGATTCTAGGAGTCAAACCAAATAAAGATGCCTTTACTCATTAGACGGCATGTGGATTGCACATCCTAGTGTAGATAAGACATTGGAGGAAATTTTTTTTTCTGCTAGCATAATTTCTTCTTCCTAAATAATAGAGGCTAAGTAGGTTTGAACACTTCTGACAATGTGTGACATCAACATGAGCACTTTTTTTGACATATGTATATAAACCATGGTTAATGTACCTACCTTTATACCTTGCCAGTAGTAGTAACTGTGCTACTAAAAATGTTAATTTAGGCCAATCTTGAGAATATAGATTCTGTTGAGTTCTTGTGCTTTTTTAAAAAGAAATTCTCTCAGTAGAGTTAGGAGTTGTCATTGTAGACGGAGGCTTTTTTGATTTTTTTTTTTTTTTTAAAGGAGTAAGACAAATGTACTGAAAACAGTTTCTTAGAAGAAGCAGCCATTTAGAGATTAAGAAGTAGTTTCTGTCTTCTGAAAGTAGCTTACAAGTGAATAAATGTTCTTACTATCACTCTGTTAGATACTGTCTTTGAATGTTTTGTGTCTTGTGGTTAAAGTCAAAAAGCAAATGCTTTTTCCAATGTCTTTAAGTGTGATCTAGGTATTGATCAGGTACTACTTTATGCTTGCCACCTTTTCAAGGAAAGGGGGAAAGCTAGTTTCAGTAGATGTTGAGGCTCTAACAGCTGAAAAACATGTATCTGGCATAGGCTGAACCTTGCTATATCCTGGTGCATATAAAAGGTAAAGCTGATGGTGCTTGTCTGTCTATGAGTGCATTAAGTATAATACTAGCACTGTAGATTATATTGATTTATTGCTATAGCAGTGCAGCCTTAGGAGGGGACAACTCAAATTTGGCACCTGTAGCAGTCAAAATATGATAATTTCAACTTTTTTTAACTATGTGAGAAGTTGTGTGACTTTCATTTAGGGTTTTGCCACTTGTCCATTTCTGTTCACTTCCATTTTGTAGATTGAACGGGTAATTCCGGGTAAAAATATATGTGGTATTAAGTAAATTGTTTAGGAGCACAAAACTGGAAAAAACCTCATGTCATTGAGTATAACCCTCTATTATCATGAGAATTTGTGTTAGATAATGAGTTTTTTAAAAATAATTAGGATTCTCTCTTGAAATCATGTAACCTTTTATCCACAATGGTTATGTTGGGGAAAACTATTCCAGAGCCTTAGTAGGAATATAGTGGAATATTTGTGGGCATATGATGGGAATTCTCATTTAAATTTACGCAGATCAGGTAATACCTGTTCTTTTAACAGCTTTGTCCGTAGTATTTGCTGCAGAATACCACCAGTATTTACTAGAAAACCGCTGTATTCCCCCTTAGCTTTGTTTTGCTTGACAAAGCAATCCATAGTCTCGGTTTCATCTCATAGTTACCAGTAATCCTCATAATCCTCCTCTACCTTCGATCCAATTTGAATTTGTTCTTATTGAAAATATTTCACTAGATTTGTATTTCTTCTTCCAAATGAGATCTCACCAGTATTAATACTGTTTTCTAGGGTATTTTCCTACTACTTCTTCTTGATATATCTCACCTCGTATACTTCAGCAGCTGTGAATAAAGCAAATCTATAAATTTGACATATTGTAGTGGTCTGATAGTTGACCTGTGCTTCCAGTCTTCTGTTTTCAGCTGATTGTTTCTCGTTATGCACTTTTGTATTAATTTCCACTATGAAAGAAACTGTATTTTATATTTTAAAACTTGATAGTTTACTGTGACTTGTGTCTTGAAAGGAATCCTCCATGTGTTTCCTTACATGTGTTGTCAGAATTCACCAGCGTGCTATTTAGTGTGCATAATCAGTTACTTAAAGTATTAAGACCCAAATCAGTCATTCAAGAGCATTATTAGAAAGTTCCCTTCAATCCCATAGTTCCCACTCGAATACAGTCCAGCTTTGCTCCTTCTGTAGCCATTTCTTTTGAACCTTAGATTCTTGTATTAATCTCCACATTGTTGGAATTATCTTGTATAGCACCCCACTGAAGTATGCTGAGGTTCAGGTTAAATGTAGTGCCATTCCTTTGTCCAGAAAATCACAAAAATAGTGTCAGCCAACTTAAGTAAAATTTCCCATGCTGCAGTTGATCCCTTTTCCATTTGTCTGTGGTTTTAATTATTATTTTCTTTAAAACCTAGTCTAAAACCTTTCAAACTGTTGAGATCAGTCTAACTGTAATTGGCTGAACCACACACCCCCTCTCAAAATGTGTCATGCTGCATGTGGAGAAATTCACATTGAACCTTGGACTACTTTTTTTCTTCAGTATTAATGCTAGTTGATTGCAAAAACATGGGTTCTGCAATGCAATTACCATCTCTAGCATAATCTTTCTTCATGATGGATCTGTTCCCTGACTCTTATGCAGGCTGTGTGGTATCAGGACCTGGATCACAACACCCTTAGAGCTACCCTTCGGATACCATGTCTGGCTTCATTGTCTCTGGAATTCTCCTTAGGAGGCTTTCTTCTGGCCTGAGGTGTGAGATCCAGGAAAAGGTTTATAATCTCATTTAACTCGTGTATGCTTGCAATGCCCTTTTGAGGTTGAGATCCCTCCAGAGTTGCTTTAGCACAGTAGTATTGTGTTGCCTAATGCCAGTTTGTTTGACTTATCTTCACTAAGGTTCTTTTTTTAGAGCCATGTATATTATATCACCTTTTTTTAATTAACATGTTAATTTTAGTAATTGCTTGTCAGTCAAAAAAAAGTCCAAGTTCTGAGCCCTTCATAGTGTCTTGGTTTCATAATTCCATTTTGGCAAAAATCATGCTTTTTTACAACTTCAATGTGTTTTTTTAAATTAAGATGGATTACTTAATTTTTACCTCCTAGCTATAACCTTATTTTTTGATTAGTCATAGAGAAGAATGTTTTTAGCAGTTTGATTTAACATGAAAATGCAAAATAGTTATTAACTATGTCAACATGCTTTCATTTAGATCAGTTTTCTGTAATAATGTAAAGAGAAAAAAATAAATGTCTTAAGATAGTAAGAACCAGAATGTTGTAATTGCTTTGGTTTTTTACTGAGGGTTGTTTGGAGAGAAATTTAAAGTTAGTGTTTTAAATGTTCAAATATAATTGCATTGAAAGTTCTAAACCAGCTTATCAAAATAAGATTTTAGTAGTAGCTGATCTCATAAATGATACATCAAGACAGTAGGCAGATGGTAAGTAAAATTGTCAAAGTTCCCAAAGAGATTAAGTGTGTAATTCTGTTAAAACTGGTGAAAAAAAAATTGCTGAGTTATTAGTAACCCACATTAGGCAAACTGTTGTAGCTGTTACATGTTAGGATTTTGAAGAGGAATGAAGTTAGGTTCTGTACACTAAGACTCAGAAAAATCTGATCCTGGATATTTTAGGCTTTCAAAATTAGTTTCTTTTATTAATAGATTTAACAGATGAAACTGAACAAACCTACTTCCTCAGATGCAACATACACTCATAAACTGAGAGTGTTTTGAGGGTTTGAGAGTGTATGTTGCAGTTGGAATAGAGGTGGTTCTAATGAACATACTGAAGTGTGAAGCCCAGTACAAAATTGAAGTGGAAACTGTATAATGAACAATGTTTTCTAGGCATTAGTATGTGAAAGTGACTTCTTACCCACTGCAAAAAACATACAAAGTTGATATTAACTTCTGTATAAGGGGTGAATGAACCTGTATGTAATTGCAGCTTCAATAAATCCCTACTCACTGTGTTTTGCCATGACTGCTTTTGAATGAGAGTCAATGTTTCTACAGTCCTGTCTCCTCCCCAGTCTTTTCTGGCTTGCATCTTCCTTTACACTTGCATTCAGCCATCAGTATTTTGTCTAAGCCGTATTTTTATATATATATATATACACACAAACACGCAGACAAACACTTATATTTTTGTATATATAAATATATATATACACATTTTTTTTTAAAAAAAAAAGGTGTTTAGCTTTCCTAAGCTTTTAGTAAACTAGATCAATGAATGCCATGAGTGGTATATGTGAGTGACTGGGATTGCACAAGGGAAGGATGGTGCCACAGTAATGACATCTAAATTTGGTTTAAACTGTTTTGGGAATATGTCTTGTAATGATGGTAAAGCTGAAGATGTGGCTTGTCCTTCTTCTAGAAGCTTTTTGACTTCAGAATTGGGGACATACTTTTGCTGTTTAATAGTTTTGGAGTGTAAGCTGAAGCTTCAAATCAATTGTGGGAAATTTGTAAATGTTCAGAATTCTGATATAACGTTGACTGGAACGTTGAGAACAGAGCTAATTATTTATTACGCTTGTACTTCTGATGATCTGATTACCATTATTATATGATTTACAGAACCACTTGAACCACATTTAGAAGAATTGAAGTTAATCATACTTACAATATCTTTCTATTTGGCCTTGAGCATAAGGCAAATGTTAGATGGAGGCTTACTGTATAGTTGCAGTTGTCAGCTTCACTAGGGCAAGGCTGCTTCATGAGGGTCATGTGTCAAGAGTTCTAGTGTTCACATGGAGTTACTAGAAGTAGCAAGTGGTTTCCTTTTAGGTAGACTATCATATGTTTGTCTGCCTTGGGTTTTCTTCTGTGTCTTTCTGGACCATCTGACATACCAGAGTAAGAGTACTGAAGTAGATGAATAGTGTCTGTGACCAAGCATAGCTTTCCTTAGGTTTATTCATGGTATTTTGTCTAAAAATTCAAACATCATTCAAATCTTGTTTAATAAAGGATGGCTTATCTAAAAGCCAATGGAAGAGGAAGCTTTTAATTGATTTCAGTGATGCATCATCATGGTTCTCCTAGCACCTCTTGCACTGTGCTAAGCAGACTAGCCATTCAGCCCCGGTCTAGCTTCCAGCCTGCAAGTGTCTCTCTGGATGCCCTGACTCCTCCTCTTGCCCTCATGTACCTGTAAGGGTAAGAATGTACTGTCATCTAAACTAAATTTCTTGTCAAGTAAGATGCTAAGAGAAGGAATTTTCAGGCAAATTTCAGACAGGCGTGTAACTGCAACAAAATCTTGAACTGCCTGTAACTGCAACAAAATCTTGAACTGGTAGAGGTACTGTGGAAAAACAGTGACTTTGTGCAGTCAGCTGGTCCCTGAATTAAAAGTTGAAGTGAATTAGTACTGCTACCAGCCACTTTGTAATGTTCTTTGCCAATACGTATGGGTGTCATTTAAATGCTTTGAATGGAAGGTTCAAAATCATGTGGCCTAGGAATTTATTTAAGAAAATCTGACTCAATGGTCAGAACTTTCAGGACATACCTCAGTTGCAGAATCAATCAGGCTGGCCCTGTATCCCAGGAAATAGGAAAATCAGAGGCAAAAAATAGTGAAATTTGAGATCATTAGAAAGTATCCAGTCATTGTGGTCCTAAAACTTTTTTGCTAGGATGCTTGTAGTTTTAGTATGTGCCTCACTTGGAGAAAAGCTTGTTTATGGCAGTTTCTCACTGACTTTTAGACTTTTGCAGATGTAATACTGATTAAAAAGCATAATGATCTTTGAATATTTGGCAAAGTAAACCAGTTCAGCTTTAGGAATCATGTGGAAGCCTACAGCCAGTCTGGCTGTTGGTACTTGATAGTATATTAACAGTTTTTGACAGACTACTGAAGACTTATTTTTGCCTACAACTGAAACAGATTTTGAGATTTTTAGCTTTGTTTTTACTTTTCAGGAAACTCGAAGTTCAAGCTTTGCTTTCTTGTTGTACTTGTTTTCACTAATACAGTTTAGTTCAAATTGGGAGATCTGGCAAACAGGAATTTCAAAAGATATAGATGTAGGTAGGAAATTACTTTCTACTGTATAAATACTTCACATGGTACAACATAAATAATTTTTCCTTTGTATTTTACTTGAAATGGAATAACTAGTAGTCTGAATGTCTCATGAGAACTGATTCCAGGTAGAAATTCCACATATGATTCTCTTTTTTTCCTACCTGTTCAGGGAGAATATAGTACAGTATGTGATTAAAGGGAAGCTTGAGCCTTAAAGTGAGGTCAAAACTACCTTGTAATTTGTACAGCAGAGAAGTATATCCTAGAATGGCATCATTCTTTGAAAAAATTACATCTATGTTTTTGCATATTAAAAAATAATGTGGCCTGTCTTGTGACTTTTTCCAATGTTTAATTCTGGTTTGTTTTTTAAATGAAAGTAACTGATTGTGAATCACTTGATGAAAATTAGGTATGATGTTATACAGTAAGTAATCTTTTCTTTTGAGACCTGGGTTCAAATGTAACTTTTATCACAAGTGAAAGTGAGTCTTGTAATCTAGCTTCCTTTGTAGCTAGGTCATTAACTCGGCATTGCTGTTGTCTTAAGAATGCCAAGTTAAAAATACATTGCTTGAAGTGAACATGTCCAGTCCCAGTCATACTGTACCTGACTTCTCCTGTTCCCTCATTTTATTAAGTACTAAAATTTTCACGCTAAAATGAGAGTTTAACTGCAGTGATGGTTGTTCCTAGAAATAATGGTTTTAGATAGGCTTTTATGTATTTAGTAATTCAGTAAAAAACTTAAAAGGTTCCTTTGTTTTATTAGGAGTCCACATCTCCAGTTGTTTCACCACAGCAATCCCCACCAACCTCTCCACATACATGGAGGAAGCACAACCGCCATCCCAGCGGAGGGAATAATGAACGACCTCTTGCTGGACCTGGGCCTTTTTGGGCTCCATTTAGTGAAGCACAACCAGGTATAAATGTCTTCTGTTATGCTTCAGCTGTAACCCAAAGTTGTGGAATTCTTAAATAAGTATCTTAAATGAGTTCAGGGCAGTATATCTTTGTATTTTCCAATCCAGGAAAGTTTCTTGCAGATTCAAATGTTCATGTTGATGGCAGCACTGTGGAATCTGGGGTCTTGCATATGGTGGATCCATTCCTTAGTGTGGTGTGGGAAATGCTTAGAGTTTGGAGGGAGGGAAAGAAAGTATGGAAGTCTCCCAGTGGAAAGTTTTCTAATACTAAACTGACATACTGTTGAAATTGTGCAGGAACTGTCAGTATACCCAAAAACATGGGGATCTCAAGGGAAAGCAGCAGATAACGTTTGTTTGAATTGCGGTTTTGGTAGATTAGATGAATTGTCAGAACAACTAATTCTCTTACCCTTTTTTTTTTTTGCGTTCTTTAAAGTTTATGTAAACATAACTGAAGCTACTGTATCTCCAATCTGTCAAGGTAGAAGCACTTGTTTCAGTAAAGCTTTTCATCCTTTATTATTCTTCATTTAACAAGACGACCCTCCCTGTTGTTGTATCACTGTGCTCAAGGTTTAAAAAGCTTTCCCCCTTAATAGCTCATATTTCAAAAAGTTCTGTTTTCTGATATCTGATAGACTTAATAAACTTGGGAACCATGGAGTAATTCAAATTCAGGTTCTGTTTTTGACGATACTGCTAAATAATATGTGCATTTTGTAGGCTGTGGTTTCAGATGGAACTGTGGTTCATTGGTTTATTTCAGTTGTGATATTCCAAAATTGATCTGTTACCTTTCAATTTATTGTTATTCTGTAGCTATAAGCATCTGTGGAGGACCAGGTTCTGTTTTTAGAATTGGTTGGATAAGGAAATAAAACTTACTTTAGAAGTGAAATAGATTGTATGCAGAGGTTTATGCCAGTGTCCTGAATGAATGTTGTTTGATAGTATCAGTCAATTTATCTTTTTTTTTTTTAAATTCTTAGTCTGCTCATTGCATATATAATTGCTTCTAAGGGGTTCAATCTAGACATTGTGATTTTTTTTTTTTTTCAGCATTCAGTTTCTTGCCTTTTTTCTTGCATAGTTTAGTTGATTTGCATTTCTTGCAAGCTGAAATACAAGTTTGTCTGGTAGCTGATTTCTAATTTGTGAAGTTTTTCCAATTTATGAAGTCAAGGACTCCAGGGAAGTATGCAAACTATTCCTACTGTTAAAGAGTTCAATATTGTCCTCTTAAAAATAAAGTTGTAATACCATGTTAATATTTCAGTTTGACAGTGCTTTCCCTGTGATGTCTAATGGATAAATTTTTCAGTAGTAATCTGAAAATATTTCTGAACTAGCTTAATATTCACCATTTTTATATTCCATGCTGAAACATGTAGTGTGTTAAAAGTAATTCAGAGATACTGTTACTGAAGGATTATCTGTTCTGCTAGTGCTAGAGTGGATTTTCTTATATTAGTTCAACAAAAATTGTTAACCTGATTCACTGCGGGTGATTTTTTTGCACTGCAGATGATTAATTATTCCTTTGAATTTCAGCTGTTGTAGAGAGTTCATAATTTTGAAGGACAATATTTTGTAGAAAAAATATGTTCCGCTGGCATTTAGCTAGAACCAAATAGTCTTTTGGTTACTTTTCTTAAAATCAGCACTGCAAGCTCGTCTTGATTCCAATGCAGGATGTTCTTGAGAAATCAGGTAATTTGCAAGTACATGACATTATTTCAGTAGGATTTAAGGCAGGACTATGCCATTTCACTTGTGATCCAAGAAAAATAAGAACCCAGGTCTCTCTGCTTGTATTTCACATTATGTGAAACATTGAAAGTAATGGGGCTGTCAACTGAAAACATGGAACCTAAAGCGTGAAAATGTTTGATGGGTCTAATAATAAGCAGCATGCTGCCTTAAACCAGAAGGACAAAAATCAAAACTTTTTTGTTTGTTTGGAGAAAGATGTGTTTTAAACAGGAAGATTCTGCCTTATGCATAGTAAAGACACTCTACTGCGTTATGATGCTCCCACCATGAACAAAAATTAAATAGTGCTTTCTGTATCAAATTGGGCTGTAGAATAATTATTAGATGATGACTCAATTGTTTTAAAAAAATCTTACTCTTCACCATGTATTGGAAGTCTTAAGCATAACTTACAGCTGTAGTGTTCTCAGTTTCTTGACAAAGGAAACATGTTCTTACCTCAACCAAGCAAAAGATTGCCACTGTGTTGTCCAGTAATTCAGTTAGGATAGTATTAGTGATGCTTTATAACTAGCTGGGCTCTGAGGCATCATCATGAATAGCTCACATATGAAATCAGAAGCCGAGGCTTGTTACCATCTTTCTTCAAGCCTTTTTGCAGAGAGCCCCAAAGGATCCATGTATTTTACTTTAATATCAGGAATTAAAGCTTCAATGATAGACATTGATCACCTGCGTAGAATTAAGTTTATAGTTAGTTCAAGTCTCATCCTTAAATGCTGGAGTCAATTCTGTTAAAACCTGTCTTTCAAGTCTTGCAGGTGTCTTTGATTTAACAGTTTAAGATAACATGATTTTTGAACAGCTTTATGTCCCAGTTCTGGCTTGCATCTCTGATCTGGATCAGTCTTCATAGAATAATACAGTGGATGACTGAACCTCCTGTAGGAAATAGAATTGTATATGAGATGAGAGCTTTCTGTTCCTATAGTTAAAAAGGGGGGGGCAGGGCTGGGACAGGACACGAACGACACAACACCAAATTTATTACTTTTACCTTTTCAGCTCACTTTGCACTACAGTGTCAACTGCTAGAAGAATGCTGATGGTGACAAACTTGTGAGAAAGAACCCCTTCCTCACTTCAAATGTTAGTCAGAATAGGGACTAGAAATTATTTTTCGTTACCTTGTAGTCTGTTTGGCTGGAAGCAAAACAGGGCATTTATGTTTGTAGTATCCAAATAATGATTTCAAATTAGTAAAAAAAAAAAAAAAAATCTGATGTGGTGTATTCAGTCCTAAGACCCTCTGTTAGCTTTCTTTGGCATTACATCAAAGTTCTGTTCTGATGTCTGAATATGTATGAGAACTTGCAGCCCTAAGCCACACTTCCTTCTTGTTGGGAGAGATTTTTCTGCAGTTCGTGAAATCAAGAACTGGAAAACTTCTGAACAGAAGTAGAATATGTTTGCTGTGTGAACAGTTCACTTGCAACTTTAGAGTCCTAAGTTATTTGCTGTGCTTGCAGCAGACTGAATACTTCTTTGTCTCCTGGTTGCTGCTTCAATAATTGTTTATAACTGGCCTTGTTACAAGTTAAGGATTATTCTTACCTGGATGTGATTCAGGGAGGGAAGAGCTCTATAGCATTTTGTCTTATTGCCAAAATTGTTCCTGTTTGCTTTATTGACAAAACCATCCTCCTGGTTTTGTTTCATCACACATTTGTGGTGTGGAGAGATCTTGCTAGCTTACAAAGTTGAAAATTTAGTTCTCTGTGAGTAAACCCACATTTGTATAGTTACTGAAAACTACAAGCTACTCAGATGTTACCTAGATAGACCATTTCTTACACCAACATTTGTAGCTTAAAGTGAGGGAGTAATTTTTCTCCCACAGGAAATGGGATCATTTTTCATAAGTTACTGATATGTTTGTAAGATATTCAAGCTAGAGAAGAAGAGTATAGAGCAGCCACAGGAATTCAAGTTAGGTCTTCATACTAGATATAGTGCATTAGACTTCACAGCTAGTTCAAATCTAATAATTGGTCTTAGGCCTACTTTCCATTCATAGTGCTGTTAATGGCATTCTCACTGATGAAAATGCACAGAGACCGTTAAAGGTTGTTTCTTCACTGGGTTACAAATCATAAAATAAAAATACACTGATTGTTTTGAGTCTTCTCTGTAACCCAGTTTTCTTCCACCTTCCCTTCTACAGTGTTTCCAGTCTGGTTTTGTAGTTTGAGAATAAAGCGAGGAGTGACTATCTCCAATTCAAATGTCAAAGGGATGTAGTTTTAATGATTGAGAATTGAGTTAATGACCGGTGGTATTCCACGGGTATGTGTGTAGATCCAGGTGTTCAGTTACTAATAACCTTTCTCCAGGTTCTCCAGCCTTCCCATCCTGCATCCTAAAACATTTCATTGCAGGGTAACAGGAACAGTAAAGCAAGAGTATTCTTGTTGGGGTTATTTGAATAGAGGAGAAAGGAAACAGGTCTTATAATACTTGAAGAGTACTCAGAAGGGTTAACAGTTTGGTACTACTGGCATCTCCATTGTTATCAAAGCACTGCTTTGGAAGAGGGGCTGTGCTAAGTGGGGTACAAATTGAACTGTAATAAGACAAGTTGTTTGGAGAAGTAAAGGTGACGTAAAAATATGAGGTCAGTGCTAACAGTGTCAGTGTCTGAGGGCCAGAGAGCCATTGTTTCAAAAGTGAAATTTGAGTGTGGCATATCCATAGGAGAGACAGGAAGGACTTGTCTGAATCTTACTGTCTGTTAGCCCAATGCTGAGAGAGGCTCTGAGCTTTTATGCACATTTCTTTCTAGTGTTTCACAGCTACTGAAGAATCCCAAGGCAAAAAGCGTTTTCAAACTCATTGTCTTTATTCTCGGCAATTTTGGATAAAGTCACTAAAAGCTCCAGGCTCCATCAGGAGCTTCCAGAAGGAGAGGACAAATCTAGGAACAAAAGGAGTAGTTAATATGGTTTTTTGTCATAGTAAAGCTAACTTTAAAAACAAGCGAACAAACCACACACACAAAAAATGTTGGTGGTATTCTCAGATTTTGATGAAATTCAGAAATAATGTAACCTCTCAATTTTGTATATCTGACTTATCTCCTCCAAAAAATCTTTTTCCTCCTGGAAATCTCAATCTTTTTTCTGTGTAGTGCAAGATTAAATATGGTGTGCACAATTACAGCTATTGTATGTAAGAGAGGAGCAAAGATAGACCAGTTCTAAGCATTTATCGTGACCTTTCCTAGGAAAAAGTCATTTATAGAATGAAAGAGTAGTTGCATACTGCCAGATATTAAATAGCAATTTTGTATGCTAACAATGTTACTGTCACTTTAGATGCTAGCCCTCTGTGCCTCACTGTTTCTCAATTTCCTTTATTCCCTTTACTGCAGATTGTGTGCTAGTAGTCTCATCAGTCTCCAAGAACCTAAAATTGTTGATATTTTGTCAGCTTCATGAAAGGATTACTTCATATATAAATGGACTTCTTGTAGCAATATTTTTTAGTCAGCCTCTTGGCAATAAATTCTTGGGGTTTATTGCTTCAATTTAGATTAAATTGGCAAGATTAAAATTATTACATTAATGTCATATTTCTTGTTTATGGGTTGTGTGGAGGGCTTACAGAAACTCTCAAGAAATTGATCTGCCTTGTAAAAGGAAGTATGCTTCTACATATGAGCAGAAGTTCCTATTGAAGTATTACTTCATTTAACATCTTCCAAGAGAAAGTTGTGCAAGAAGGGTAGATTAATCAGTTTCACAACTGCTGTTAAAATTTCAGGAGTTCAGCATTTCTTTTAGGAGTCAGGGAGTAGAATGGACTCCTTGGATTCTTCTAGACTTGTTCTAGATGGTTTGTTTTCCCTCTGATTGGAGTTCCTTAAATTTTAATTTGTAACTGCAATTTAAAAGAATTTGGAGGGTTTTGTACGTAGAGCAGTGGGTGGTCAAATCTTTCTAACTTGCTTTATTGTTTTTTTAATATTAAGACATCGACAATCAGCAGTACTTCAGAAGTAGATTATAACAAGGCACTGGGTGAATCTCAATTATTGTGTTCCAGATAGTTAATACATAGCAGATGTCAGCATTCTATGTGGATGCCTTTTATTATTCTTGGCCTGTTTTTAAGCAACTGAGTTAAGTTAGTCTAGAAATAATTTAGGAAAAAGTATCTGTGCCAAAAAGACTGATTCCTAAGAGGAATTTCTAAGGCCATTTTCTTTGAATGGCAAAATAAAGCCTAAAAAGTTTATGACAATAAAGTTGCACACTAATATCATGCCACTTTTAAATAGTTATTTGTCCACACAGGTGTTGCTTATTTCAGTTAAGTGGAAATTTGGGAGTGTTAACTCATTCAAAATCCATTAAATGGGTAAAACCCAATTTACATTTTAAACATGTTGCAATAAACTTGTTCCTTGCTTCTGTCATTTTAGTGCAGATTTAAACTGATCTGGTGTAAATATCTACAGAATGAGTTATCAGGAGGTGAACTTTTGTCACCTTGGTAGAATGTGATTTTTGTTTTCTTCACCATTCTACAACTGCGTATCTTCCTGTTAGGAGTATGTGTTTCAGGATACTTTTTTTTGACTGCTTTCCATTTCCATAGTTCTTACTCAGTTTTCACGGTTGTCTTTTGAAAAGGAAATGTTTCTTCTACTTTCAGGCTCATCTACTTCTAGTGATCCCATATGGTCTGGCCATTCACCACCACCCCATCAAGAAAATTGGGTCAGTTTTGCAGATACCCCACCAACCAGTGCTCTTTTAGCCATGCATCCTGCTTCTGTCCAGGTGTGACACTTTATTGGTATTTGATTTGCTTCATTCAGATTGATGTTGCAATCTTTTTTCTTTTTTTTTTTTACAATTTTCATTGTAGATGTTTACCGTGTATCTGTGCTGTAGTCTGTTCAGTGCTGTTTACCCAGCAGATACTTGTTTCATTGAGTAGACTTCATTTGGAATGATTAACTGAAAGCTACTAATTTAAAATATGTCAAGAATTACGACTTCAAAACATTCGTTTAGCTTTTTTGCATATGTGCCGTACTTTTTTTTTTCTGCTTACATACCTGCAATCATTCCTATCCATATATATCAGTGTGCAAAAAAACCCTGTCACCCTGTAGATGCAATCTGATGGCTTCCTTCAGTTTTTAAACTACTGTGAGATTTAACTATGCTTTGTTTCTTGAAGGCAAGAAGTTGAGAATTCATAGAAGCATTTTAGGTAGATAATACTGAGGAAAAATATTTCATTTCAGGACCAGACAACAGTACGAACTGTAGCATCAGCTACAACAACAAATGAAATTCGTAGGCAATCAAGTAGTTATGATGACCCCTGGAAAATAACTGATGAACAAAGGCAGTATTATGTTAATCAGTTTAAAACCATTCAACCTGATCTGAATGGATTTATACCAGGTAAGTTACTCTTTAAAAAAATATAATTGTGGGTGCAGCAGTTTTGTTACAAAGACTTTGTTGTGTACTTAGGTTTGCATACCATTTTGAAGAAAGTTCTGCATTTTACTGATAATGTTCTAGTAAACTCCAGTGTAATTCAAGAAAGGACTTGCCTTTTTCCATTGTTTAACCCTAGTAATTAGTGCCAGTTTTCCCAAAACCTTTGCTAAAAGAGCTCATCTCCTTTACCATAACTAAGTCTTCTAATGGTTTAACTTGCTTTCAATATTAAAAATGGTTGTTGTAATTTTTCAGGATCTGCAGCTAAAGAATTTTTCACTAAGTCAAAGCTACCTATTCTTGAACTTTCTCATATTTGGTAAGTGTAATGTGTCTTTATTCAGGATAATTATTTAGAAAGGTGATAGCTATCTGTCATCTAATAATCTACTTACTAGAAGGTATTAAGTGAAACTTCACTGAACCTCTAGTATGTTCAGTCCTACTCACATTTACGTTACATATTACTTCAGTGAGCTTTAATGGGTCTAGGCTATCACTATTTACAAGGCATTTTGAGCTTTTGAATAAATTTCAAGCACTTTAGAGTAAGAAGTAATTTAATTGAGGTTTTTATTAATGATGCATTTAAAATTAAGTAATTCCTTATCTATATTTATTCAAGTCTAAGCAAATTTAAATGAAATGTACCAATGAAAATATTTTTAAATGCACTTAGTGGACTTGATGACAAATTCAGCTTTGACTTGGTGCAAAGCTTGTATGTCATTGTATTTGTACTGTATCATTACATGCTATAATTAAATGTATTACCTTGGCAGATTTTATGTTTCTTTCAAGGTAATGATTTCTAATTCAGGTATTTTCCCATTTAAAAATCATGTTGCCTCAGCACTATGGTGTCTTTAATATACTTTGCCAAAAATCTGAGGCCAATAATATTGTGTAGTACTGTCTTAAATGAGTTAAAAACCCAGAGAGATAAAAATGGGTTAAATTATTTTTAAGCTTTAAGAAATGTTATTAATGAAGACTCATTTTCTTTGAAGAGTAAAGCATGTAGTGCTAATATGCAGTGTTTAATGTGGTAAAATTAACTATAGACTGCATTGTTTGACCTTCCAAGTAGCACAACAGAAGTATGACTTAGAAATAAAATAACCTTAAGAAATTTTATTTATACTAAGTTTTCCTTTTTAGGGAACTGTCAGATTTTGATAAAGATGGTGCACTGACATTGGATGAGTTCTGTGCTGCATTTCATCTGGTAGTTGCTAGGAAGAATGGGTATGATTTGCCAGAAAAGTTACCTGAAAGTTTAATGCCTAAACTGATTGATTTGGAAGACTCGACGGGTAAGACATGCATCAACACTAATTTCACTGTGTCAAAAATTCAGTCCCATAACTGAAAAGCAGACTACTGTTTATGTAAAAGTGGTGTTTAAAAACAAGATGGTTTTGGCCATCTTCTTCTTTTATTTTAAAACAGATAAAGGAAACTGAATATTTCAAAACTGCTTTAGATTACTTTTTAACATCAGTCTTTGCTTGGGAAGTCAGTTTATAGTGAGTGTACAGGTATTATGATTTCCTAGAATTTTATTTTTTTTTACAAAATACTTCAAAGGGGGTCTCTTCATACTGTGTGTGTAGGATGTCAAAGACTTTCATCTGACAATTATTGATGAGTTCTTAAATTACATACTGTGGCTCTTAATACCTCTGCTTTAATAATTACCCCATTTTTTGTGGGAGTAGTTAGGCGCCTCAAAAAACTTTTCCAGCAGCACTCAGCTGCAACTCAAGTGTTTTCATATGAGTAAACATTTTGCTATGTTGAAGACATTCATGAAAAATATATATGATTCATTGGATGAACACCTAGCAAGTGTGAAACCTACCCATTCCATGTACTTCTGAGTTAAGGTGATGGCAAAGAAAAAATCTTGATAAGAAATAGAGTAACGCTTACTTGTATAAACCGTTGTTTTTTTTAAAAAACAACAACAAAAACCAAACTGTACCAGATCTTCTACTGCCTTTATTAGTAGTAGAACTCAAGGCTTCTATCATTTAACTGAAGTTGTCTGGAAACTTTGTAAGTTAGACATTAAACCAGAAAGTGGGTTTTTTTAATGTATGTTTATTGGTCTTACTTTACAGGCAACTTTGTTAATATAAAACTTTGACTTATTTTCATGAGGTACAAAGCGGTCTTTAAACTTGAGAAAAACTACTTTTAAAAGTAGAAAAAATGTTTTTCCCACTGGTTTTAAAGGAAAGTTGTTGTTTTCTAGTGAATGTTAAAAGGCTACCATTGCTGCCTAAGCTGTGCTTAAAAAAAAAGTTCTGATTGGTACTTGATTCTGCTGTTATTAATAGCTACAATGAAAAGTGATCTTGCAAACCTGTTGAATTTTATTTAATTAACTAGATTTAATTTTTTTTAGATGTGGGCCACCACTATTGGAAATAGCTAATCTTTTCTAGCACCTAACATGATTTATCACCAGAACTTATATGCTGAATAAAGAGAAGTTACTGACATAGCTGTAGTTTTATTTGTAGTTACAACAGTCCAAATCTCCAGTATACATTTACTATTTTAATATAAATTAAAAGTTACTCAGAGGTCTATGTGCAAACTAGTATGCATGTTAAATTACAAGGGTTCAACTCAAGGGTTGTAAATCAGCCTAGAAAGATCAACCACTTAAATTTGTCATTATTTTTTCTTTTTAGTTCCCATAAAAGCTGTATTTCAATAAAACTTGCTTTCAACATCCTTCTCAGAAATAGAAACTATAAAGTATGGCACTAGTGTCTTTGAGGGCTCTTTTTTTCATAGGATACAACTTTCTCAAAGAAATTGTTCAGCTTGACTGACTGAAGCCTCAGTGTGAATAACATGCTTTCAAACTGTTCAAGAAGGTGAATTGCTTGAATGTCTTTTTAACCAAATGTGCAAGAGGGTAAACTTCATTTCACAAGTGTTAACAGTACCGTTAATAATTCTGTCCTTTTGTTGGCAACTTTCCCCTTGATCTTCCATGCTTCTGCGCTTGAAACTTGCTGTCTCTTTCCATTTTGACTTTTGAACCAGTGGCCAGCAGAAAGAAAAGTAACAGAGGACTCCCTGCACCCTATGTCTCTGTGCAGACAGAGGGAGGGAAGAACTCTTGTGGTCTACTCTGACAGCCTCTCCCTCATCAGCCCCTGTGAATCTATTATGTGACAAACTGCAGATGTCCCACACCATTAACGTATTGGTCTTCTCTTACATCTGATTTCATGATCAGGGATATGTATTTCTCTCACATGACACAGACCTATTGTATAATAAAGCATTTATATAGTTAGTCATTTTTCTGGTATAGCACTATGCCTATACAGAATTTTAACAGAAAAAAATGTTAAATGAAGAGCTGGTATCTTCCTGCTGACTAGAGAGAGAAATTAGGCGTATTAAGTTCTTAGAATAACGTGGTAATTCTACAATACATTTGAATGGGTTTTGTATTTTGAACTGGATCATATACTTCAAAGAATTATTTGGATTCTCTGCTTAGGATTTAGCATTGTGTTGTGGTATCTGTAGATAATGTCAGCTCTTCAGAATGAGCAAGATATCTCTGTGTAAGAACAGCCTTTAGAAGAAAAATGCAGTGAATGAAAATTGGAGCATGAAGTTAGGCAGTTGTACAAATACCTCTCTAAGTGTTTATACGTTTGTTTTATGAATTGAATACTGTTGATAGCATCTGCATCTGTCTTGGCAGAATTTATGATCTGCAGCTGAAAAAAGTACTAGTCCCACTTCCTGTTATGTAAATAAATGTGAATAGTTTCCCTTAAACTCAGTTTTATCTCAGTTAGTAAAAACTACCAACCCTTTACAAAACTAAAAGCAAGTTTTGCTTTTCTGTGATTATGTTTTTGTTTGGGCTGCTCTAACAATGACATTTCTTTGTACAAAAAAAAATCTGTCATGTTTTGGTTCTTACACAACTTAATTACTTTAATGCCTGAAGTTTTCCATAGTTGTCTTAAGGATGTTTTGTTTGGATACTTGCAAAATTCCTTGAATTGCAGGTGTCTGTGTAGCCTATCCACAGCAGTTTTCAGACTTCTGACCTTGTCTTTAACAGTTATCTAGTGCACCACTATTGAAATGAGAATTTTGATTGTTAACTCATTAGAAAAAAATTATTTATAATACATTTCAGAGCAATTGACATGCAGTATGTGTTCCCAAAACATTACCACTGGCATATTGTTTTCTGTGCAGTAACCACAGCGTATCATGTGACATCATTGCACCTGTAAATACTAGCTTGATGTAGCCTATTTTTTATTGCCAGATGCTTTTTGCCTGAAGCAGGTATTAGATGCAGTTTTTATCTGGAATAATTTGTAAAGCCATTTTCCCTAAAGGACAGTGGTACAAGATACTACTAGGTGCTGGGCACAATTTTGGTAACATTGAATCTCAACCTGATGTTTGGCTATTTACAGACGTTTACAAGCCCTTTGAAATTTTGGTGAGTTACTGGTTTCTGTGTGTGGTTTTTTAATGTCAGTAGCACCTCAGTCTCCCCTGGCCTCAAGATGGGACAATCAATTTCTTTCTGGACTTCAGTGTTTTGTGTGGTTTTTCAGGCTGTGCCTCTTGCTGACTCCAGCAGCACTTTGGAGAGGATAGTTGCTAGTTTTCAAAGGTGCAGTTGGTCACTATTGACTATTCAAGTGTTTCCAGTTCAGTTTGACACTGGATTTGTTACGAGTTTCTTCTGAATGGAAGACAGCAGCCAGAATATTGAACTGTCATAGCAGAATAGCAGGCTGCGGAGTTCAGCTCTTCAGGAGCATGAAACCAGTCCCTTTTAAAAACATCTTAGTTTTTGGTACAGTGCATCACGCAGTCTTGTGGCAGTTGTCCTCAAATCACCTATCTATTGAGCAGTCCTTTAAAATGGTAATTTAATTAAGCCATCTTTCTCTTGTGCAGTTTTAATTCTTTGGGCCTCAAACATCTTATTATGTCTAGCTACTTACCAGTCACTCTTCCAACTGTTCCTGATACATTATGCAGTTAAAGAGTTATAGCCTGAGCTTCAGTTTTGTGAGGCTTTCAAATGCATTGCTTTAGCTTGTATTGTGTTATCTAGCAAAATAGAAGACACTGTAAGCAGAATTTTACTGTGTTTTGCAGAATGCTTAATCTGCTGCTCAGATTTACCTTACCCAATTCTCTTATAGTTTGAACAGAGCAAAAATAGGCATGCTGCGTCATGAAAATATGTACAAGTCTGAAGGAGTGTTTCTGCAAGGGACTGTACTTGCTGAAAGCTCAGAGAAAACTGAAATAATAGTAAGAATGTACAGTTGCACTGTGACAGCTGCTAGACTTCCTCAGTTTGCAAAATGTAGTGAATGGAAACACCATTGTTTCAATAAGGAGGCTTAAAACTTAAAACATTTTTTGGGGAATAATCTAAGGGAATGGTTTTCCTCTCAGTTTTCATGGTTTTGGTTTGTGTTTGCATTGATAAACCAGTTTTGCTTTAACCTTTCATATAAGCAAGTATTTTACTGTAAGATGTAACTTCTCGGTGGATTTGCTGTAATAAACATTAATGTGAAGTTATTTTCTTATAATGTAAGAAAGAATTATATTTATTTCTACATGGAGTAAAAATCTAAAATTGCTATT
This sequence comes from Athene noctua, assembly GCF_965140245.1. Taxonomy (NCBI): domain Eukaryota; kingdom Metazoa; phylum Chordata; class Aves; order Strigiformes; family Strigidae; genus Athene; species Athene noctua. Next base: position 67,078,628 of record NC_134037.1, on the reverse strand, counting down.
TAAGAAAAAAGTACAGGAAGATAGTATGGTACAGAGTAATCTTCAGTTTTCAGAAAGATCCTCAAAATAAGAACAGCACCTGATAAATAGTATATTTGACTTGAATGAATGGTTTTTTTGTCTGCTGCTAAGTATTTACTCAGAAAAGATTAAACCAAATAGTACTTTGCACTTTCCATGAGATGTGAGCAGCTCTTCTGAGAATAAACTGAATGCAATTCATGATTTTGGTTTATAGTGATTCCTGTCATTTCAGAAGTTGGAGAACAGACTGGTGAGGTAGGTTACTCCAGCTCTCCAGCAGAAGCACCTCCAAGCAAGTCTCCATCAATGCCATCCCTAAACCAGACCTGGCCAGAATTGAATCAGAGCAGTGAGGTTAGCACTTTTATTTAAGAGTTATTTCATTGCCAGTCCATAACTAAACTGTGTCTGCATCCATAATTCATCATAAGTGGATTGTTGATTACAAACTGGGAAAAAGTTAGCAGAACAATAGACGTTCTACACGTGTCAAATTGTAAAAAAGGTAATGTTTTCCTTCTGATTTTTCTGTCTCATTGTGAGATGAGCTACTACTTAAAATGTCATTAATGTTAATTAAGCTTTATATTAATAACAAAATTTTGTCATAGCTTTTAATGGAAAAGTTAATTCCTAATTTTTCAATTCAGGGGTTTGGGTTGAGGTTTTTTGTTACCTCAGAAGGGCTTTTACAGCCAACACTTTTGCAAAGCATTAAAATAAATTTCTTATGGATCCAGACATCAAGACTTATTTCTGGAGGTGATTCTCACCAGTAATCTAAAGAAGGCATAGCATTTAAATTTTTACTGTTATGTGCTACTGCATTATCATCCTTTACCATACATATTTGCTTTATAAGCAGTCTTACATGTTAAAGCTGTATTTTGTCAGAATTTGAAATGGAAGTTACCAAAAGGACTTTTTTAATCTCCCCTCCCCTAATGTCCATTGTTTAAAAAGCCTTTAAGGGATTTTTTTCCTAGAGTTTTTCTTTTTGCTCTGTTTTAACATTTTGCCTTTGACTTAGAATAAACCAGTGTTTTATTCTAAGAGCTACTTCAGCAACTCAAATGAGTTCCTGACTGTAACCGTACTACAAAGATGGTGGAAGCTTAGTTTTCATTATAAGGGAGGGGGAAGTACTGAAATTATTTTTTTTGAAAACTTTTTAAGAATCTGAGACTCTCACCTTGTTTTAACATCTAAGATAGTTCTGTCAGCAGCTGAGAGTTATGTTACCCGCTTCTCTTATTGAAAGAGCTTTTTGTGTCTGTCTTCATTAGACTTCAACTGGTAGTAAAAGGCAAATCAAAAGAGAGTTAGTATGAAACAGAACAGAAGTATATTTTTATGATTACGATTAGGAGCAGAGATTTTCTTTCTCAGAAAGCAAGGAATTTCTACGGTCTGCTGTTCCTCTTAAGGGCAAATGCTAGCTTCACAGTGATGTTCTTAACAAATAAAAAAAAATGTAGGAAATTATTTAGTGATTTTTAGTTGTTCTATTTGAGAGAGTGACTGTTGCTGTTAGACTGTGTTAGGAGGGAGGTGAGCAGATACTCAGTTGTTGCTAGCTGTCTGCAACTGTATTAAAACTTGCATTGATACATTCCCTCATGTTTGCAATAAAGATTTAATAAGCTAATCATTTGGTAAACTGCATTGTAATTGAACAGATTCCTTCAGTGTCCCATGCAACTCAAACCAATTAAATAGCATAATTACACTAGTGCAACGAAGTTAATGATGATTTTCCATCAGTCAGAATTTTGTCTTACAAAACTGACTTTGTCCATTCAGATAGATAATATGGTATTTTCTTTCTGAAAGTCTACTAAAACTTTAAGAAGCATAGGAAAGTTCTTAAGCTAAATATATTACCAAATACTAACTATACTAAAATAAGAGTTGATATCTTAAGAGTTTTTTGTTCTAACACAAAGGAATTTCTGATTTTTCAGCTATATTGCTGTGCATGCTTCTTGCTCCTCAACATTTTCTTTTCAGCATGACTCAGGTCAAAGTCCTTGAGGTTTTAATGCCATGAAAAAATTTCCGGTATTACTGCAGGCACCACTCTGTTTCCTCTTTGAACCTCTTATAACTGTCATCAACAAATGAATTGCTTGAAAAACCTACACATCCTTACATCATCTGTCTTTCCAGGCAGTTTCATCCCCATTAGTTTCAAAACTGTTGGTTACTCTGTTCTTTTTAGTTCATAGTTGATTTTTGGACTCCAGTTGCCAGGTTCAGTTAGTGTAAGCTCACATGTATGGACCAAGGCATCAGTCTCAAACTTTGAAATAAAGACCACTATGAAAATCCACCTAAGTCTGGATACTACATGCTTCATATTCTCATTTCTTCACTCATCACTTTTCTCACTTCAGACATCTTTTCCATCCAGCCTAAAGTCTAAGAGCTTAAAAAAACCTTGAAAAGTCTAATAAGTTTTTGTTGAAAAATCTAGTCTGATGTCATATGGCCCTACTAGCTTTGACACAGATACAGAGATTTGCTTTTGAGTCCACAACTGTTACACCTTGTTTCAAATATCTTGGTGTTTTATTAGTAACAGTTCAGATTGCCGTGAGTTTTAGTTTCTAATGGTTAACTTTTTCAAAGTATTTCTGAAACATTTTTGCCAACTTAGAGGATAAGTATTTTAGTTTAAGCTAGTAGGAGTTTTATCCTAGCAAATGAGTTATATTGTCAATGCTCTTAAACCTTGCACAGTTTGAGATGCAGTCCGGTGGATTCCTAATATATGTAGCTTTCTATTAAACAGGGAATTAGCAGTAACTAGCTTCTGGTAGTATTTCAGCATGGAGCATGATACCATATTCCCCAGAGCAGTCAGGAGGTGTTCGTGTTCGTTTGTGCCCCGCTAGGGAGCCTGAGGTCAAGTAATAAATGTACTGCAGTTCGGCTTCAGAGGGGTAGAATATAGCATAGATGCTGTATGCCTTTATGGAAGTTTTGGAAAATGAAGAAACAATATTTCTGTAATCATGTGATCTGTTTGCCAGTCTCACTGGTAACTTTGAAGCCACTGGTCAAACCAAGTTTAAAAGGGTGGTGGTAGTCCTGAAGGAAGTATTAATGCATGTTTCATGAAAATGAGCAACTGTGTAAACACAAGAGGCCAAACCAGGCGAAAGGCTTGTAGAACTTGGCCACTGAGTTTCTGATTTAGTAAAAACTGTCTCACTCAACAGGTTTGTATAGCTCCAAACTATTTGCAATGCTGCCTTTTCATGAAGGGGTGGGGTGACACACAGATGAACTGTTTAATACAGGGAGTGAGACAGAGCAGTTAGGAAGGAAAACCTTATGTCCTAACTAAAAAGTTTTTGTTATATTCTGTCTATGAAGGGCATAGTTTTATGTTTAAACAAACAAACAAAACCGAAAAACCAAACAAAAACAACAACGAAACAAAAACAAGGAAGGAAACACACACCCCCAAAAAACACCATATGAACAGTATCTCATAATTTTTGCCTCAATGTAAAGTTTGAAATGAGGAAATAAGGCTGTCTCTACAACAAAATGTCACCGTGTATGAAAGCACTTACACCTTCAGTTAATCTTCTGAATTTAATTTCAGCTGCTTGAAAACAGTTATTTAGGAATTTCCATAAAGAGTTATTTCTAAAATAACTGGGTTAAGCTAGGTTCACATGCAAGTCATTCACCAAATATAGTTCAGTGTAAAAGAGCACATGAGATTAGGTTGACTAACACCATATAGTTTGTCCTGTATCTTTTAGAATAATTTACATTAATTTGTTTGTAGAAATGGGACAAGAATATTGATTTGTTTTCACAACTATACTAACATTTTTGTCAAGTTTTCTGAGCACTAAAAATTTTGTTGGTTTTTTTTTGTTGTTGTTGTTGTAGTGTTTGAAACTTGGTTAATATTTACATGTTATTTTACCAAAATAGAACAAGTTTATCATTCCTATTGTGATTTGTAATCTGGTTTCTGGATCACAGACTAATTTTATGTGCTTTACTACTTTGTTGATCCAGTTGTGGCTGTAGGTTGACTTAGTAAGCATGAGGACTCTTGACAGCCATGTGTTGATACAGCATGCCAATATTTTATTAAATTGTTCAGAGATTGACTTATTTGCTTTAAGCAATCAACAGTGTGTTTACATTTATTTCTTTGCCTTGTCAGTGGTTTAGACTGGTAAAAATGCTCTTTTATGGCATAGAATCACTTCTCGGGGTTGCACTGGCAAGCTGAACTGATGTAATTGGAGTACTCTGCTCAGTGTTCTTCTGCCTGGGATTTTGTAAGAAAATCGGCATTTATAAAATACAGTTGAAACTTGGCAGCTGCAAAGCTGAGGAACCTTTCTCTGGATTTTATAATTACAAATATACATATGTCACTGATTTTATCTTTACAGTATTTGAATGGCTTAACTTTTTTTTACTTGAATGATTTTCATTAGCAAACATGAACTCTGAAGGTACTTCTGTGTTGACTGTGCGTCTGTATCTTCATTATGAAATGTGAACATAAAGATCAATATACTGACAGATAACAAACTTGGTTGCACAACAATGTCAGACTGAAATAGAAATACTTAATGTGTATTAGTGTGCTTTCCAAGTCAAGTACGTTCCAGTGCAAATATAGTACTTTCCAGTGCAACCTCCAAACTACTGTGCTAAATCTCCTCAGTGATCTTTTACTCCCATCTTTCTTATCATGCTGACTTCTCTCCTCTGTCTGTTCAGCAGTGGGAGACATTTAGCGAACGCTCTTCAAGCTCACAAACTCTGACCCAATTTGATTCTAACATTGCACCAGCTGATCCTGTAAGTCAATCACTTAGCTTGCTTGTTTGAAATTAATTTTATTAACACAGAATTTCCATTCATTGTATTTAGCTGTTATGCATGATTCCATAGACTGCTTTGTGGGGAATGGTGGCAGGCTTCTTACTTTTTTTGCTTATTTTAGAAATATAAATTTTCTAGTACTGCTCCTGTTTTAATATCTGAGTGCAAAGAATGCTTCCCCCCCCTTGATTTTGATGTAATACAACACTGCTATCAAAACCTGTATTACACAAAGCATTTAAACATGTTTTTTTGAAAATGTTTATAAGTCAATGCAAAGGCCACTCTGTGAGAAACCAGTCCTGTTTTAGATTATCTTCAGAGTTCTATTTTTTTCAAGTTGCAGAGCTTGATTTGCACAAACTCTTAGGAGACACCAACTTCACTGAAAAAATTACTGGGCTTTAATGGGTGTGGTATTTCATATTCCTAATGTTTTCACCAAGTTACTTATTAATTAGTATTTCTCCAGCTAAACCTGTGCTGTTCTAATGCTTTACTCAGTGAGGAATGCTCTGAAGGATTATGTCCTTAAATATCTTGCCAAGTTTGGGTTCCAGATACTTGCTACAGTGTTTCAAGTTCTGCTGGTTTTAAACTTCACAGCATGTGACATTGAAACAGTACTGAAATGCATTAAAATTACTTCAGTATTTGGCTGCTGCTTTCATCCTGCTTTTCTTAGAGATTTAATTACCATTGTTAGTGTCCATTTTAATTAATTATGGTGTTAGTGTCCATTTGACAAAATATAATAGATGTACATAATACATATTTAACTGCTTTTAGTATTAAACAGGTCACTTCTGAAAAGATATAATACATAAATATACATATATTTTAAATATATCGGTGCTCCCTCTGTTAACACTGATATTTATGTGTAAATAGTATTTCTGGATGCTGGAAGCTAGAATTCAAACTGCACTGTTCCTTGTGCTCAGAATTGTCTTGAGTAAACATTCAAAACAAATGAAAATGTCATCCTTAAAGCAAAACCCAGCCCTTTTCATCTGAGACATGCTTTTTTGGCTTAAATGTACTGTATTTTTATGTGTCAGTGAAGTGAGCCTTATGGGAATCAGTTCATGGTTGTTTCTTACTCTGTACAATTACTTCACGTAAAAACCTATCACTGTCTTGTTTTCCACAGTAAGATAGTAATTTATTTTTACACATAAATAAATAACAACTCTGATGTTGAAATTTTTTCCCACACATTATTTTAAAAGTAGAACAGTGATGACACATGGAAAGCTCATATATAGCCGTGTGTGTGTATAAACAGAAATTCAGTAGAAATACAAAAAATACACTGGGAGATCACATTCTTGAGTTGTTTTCATACAGTGCTTGTAGATGAGAAGAATTTTAAATAACGGGAAGCATCTTTGATGCTTGCTAAGGTAATAGACTCTGGAAATAGAACTTTATAGTCTTTATCTTCATATGAAAATAAGAACAAGTGACAGGAACTTTTCAGTAATAGTGTGCAGACCTCTTATTTTAGCAGCCTCAACAGTGAGGGATGGGACTGATGTACTCGAACAACGCCTGCTTTCCCAAAGGAGAGAACTGGCTTTCTCAAGCAGTTAATAACTAACTAAAGAGTAAATTCACAGACTTGTTTTCTCTCTTTGTTGGAAAAGCAGCTGCTTTGAATGTAAAAGATAAGTGGAAAGGTAAACCAGCACGTTCATCCCCTGGTATGGGAACCTAATTTGCCAGTTGTAAATGGAAGTTGGTAACATGTTAAGTTACTCTGTGTAAAATGAGATTCATGATTTGAATTAATACATTATATAAAAATCCACTTAATTATTTGAGACATGATTTTTATAGTAGCTGCGTGTTAGATTACAGAAGAGTATTGAAGTATCTAGTTACGGCAAGAGTGATCTTTGCATGATAATCCCACTATGGCGGCGGGTGGGGGGAAAGCAATATATTTTAAAGTGATATTTTTTCCTAAAAGCCTGGTGCAACAAGAGTGTTCTAGCTGTGACTAGAAAGTGGTTTTAAAAGTTTGTATTTGCAACAAGAGTACTGCAAGTCAATTTAAACAGTTTTAGAAATTATTAATGTAAATGTATTACGCTTGGTGAAAATGATTGACTTGAATAGTCAGAACATTCTAAATTTCTGATACAAGGGTAGTTTTGAAACTTCTTGTTACTTCTAGGGACTGCAATCTGGGAACATTTTTTTTGTGCTGTCATTATCCCACGCATACATTCTGAATATAGATGACAGTAAAAAAACCCCTCAGACAGCTATGTCCATTTTTTTAGGTTACTTGTGAACAAACATAAAAAGTTTTGAGATTTTAATTTAGTCTCCAAACCAAATAGAAAGGGCTGTCTGTAAAGTAGATCCAAATGGAGTACTTGTCTGAACTACAAAGAAGGTGCCTAAATGTAATGTCAATGCCTACCTAGAGGTATATTCCATAGGGTTTATTATCCTAAAGTTTAGAAAAATCTACCATTTTAAAGACTTTTGAAACTATTTGTCTTTAAATACTATGAAGTATCTATTTTGTCAAGAATTACTCATACTGTTTTAAAGAGATTCTAAAAGTTTCTAAGGTATCGTAAGTAAAGCAGAAGAGTGTAGGTTTGAATATTCTGGGTTTTGATTGTTTTGAGGTTTTTTGGAATATGTACTTGGAGTAACATATCTAGTATGCCAATGATAGTGGAAAGCTGGTAAAATTCAGGTCCTGTTCACAATGTGGTTACCTATAGAAACATTTCTAGTGCCCTTTTAAAATAGTTTGCTAGGTTACACCTTATAAAATTTTAGAGAAACTTTAGCTTATATAGACCTTTTAGTTTTATGGGTACATTTTCCCTGGACCTGTTTAAAAATTTATGAAATTTTGTTTAGAAATGACATTTTACATGGTGCCAGATAAGCAGAACAATTTAAAACTAAATTAACATCATTGACTCTGATCTCCACAGGACACTGCAATTGTGCACCCAGTTCCCATAAGAATGACTCCAAGCAAAATCCACATGCAGGAAATGGAGCTTAAAAGAACTGGAAGTGGTAGGATATTTTCTCTTGCTAATGAGGAAAGTTTTGTACAATTAGTTGGCTTTGCTTCCTTAAACATGATGACTTTTTTTGTTCTCTTAGATGAATATATCTGGAGTTGTAACCAGCATAATTAGATTCTCTGAGTTAAGAATTTAGAGTACTGTTCAGATAGGTACAGGGTTTGAATTGGCCAATTGCTACAGTGGGGATTTCACCATCTGTAGGAGATCATTGCTTGGAATAGTTCAGGAGCATCATGATGTAGGTTTGATCTGGGCCTCCAGCAGGATGTCTATGTTCCCTTATGAAATACTGAAGGAGACTGTGAAGATGGAGAACATAGCCTGCATTGATAAAGCTTGTCTACTGTGGTCAGAAATACCAAGTTTATTTTGAAACCTGACAGCATTTGGGAGTATTGTCAGGCTTTTTTTTTAATACTCTGGTCAATAAGCAGCAAGGTGGGTTTTGATAATTTTCCTTGAGGAACAGTGGAGTCACCGTTTATAGATTTGTCCCAATATGCCAGTATTTCCTAAAGCCATTAACTCATGCACAGTCTTCAGCATATGAACATAAACAGATATCCACAACACATTTCTTTTAAAATTTCCTTAGCTTAGCCTTGTAGAAAGGTAAAGATTCCCTAAGATTCTTAACACTGAGAAACAGAAATAATGCTATTACAATGTAAAACTTTAAAGTTAAAATAATTCATGCACCAAAAGTGTTAAAATACAGAAATTTTAAGCAGCTCTTCAGATATGGGTAGAAAACTAACGTAAAGGTTTGGCATGAGAAGTAAAGGCTAGTTTGAATACATCTGTTTATTTAGACTTGTTTTTCCATCTAGATCATGCTAATCCTACTAGCCCACTACTTGTGAAACCACCTGATCTCCCAGAAGAAAACAAAATTAGTTCATCTGTAAAATTTACAGCTGGAAATACAGTTAGTAAGTATCAAATTACTTTCTGATCTCATTTTTTACATTACAAAATGTAGATCTGATATATTCTTCAGTGAATGAAAACTTGCTAGATAGCAGAAGCTGTAAAATGAGATAAACTAATCGTAAGAATAGAGTCATTTCTGATACAAAGTATGTATTAGAAGTAGTAATTAAGAATATTCTGCTGATGTTACTGGAAACGTTTTCCGGCCATATGGGTTCAAAAAAGTTCATTTTCGTCAGCTCTTTTCCATCTTCCTGTTTTATTTTAATTTTAGGATGAGAAATTCAAATGTATAGAAAGTAAAATAGACTAAGTAGCATTTGATTCTACTTCACTCAGAACCATGTAACAACGTGATTTCTGAAGAGCGGAAATCTGTTGACCACAAAATTTTCAGGCAATTCTCATTTGGTTTAAGAAAATGTGATAGATTTCTACATTTCTTTTTTAGGTACAACTTTTCAACTGTTTATTTGCCTTTTTGATTTTAAGTATCTCCTGTGTCCAAAACATTTTGCATTATTTCAATTTGATTAGTCCACTTCTCTAATATTGACGGAGATTCCAAATTATGCATAGCCTGAATAAATCTCTGTAGTCTGTTTGAGATTTGTTTTCTTTAAGTTGTGAACTTCTGTTCAGTAAGAATAAGGTCTGAAGAATGCATTACTTTGAGTCCTTTGCATTATTAAGACAGAAATATTTTGGATGGTTTGTAAAACAGGAGTAATTCAGAAAGTGCCTTTTTGCAATGTTTTGCTTTCCTCATGAACTCTGTTTCAGTGGCAGTCTTTGTTCTGAGCGATGTCTTGAGCCTGTCTTATTTCTTTTCAAGCAGAGTTCTGTTTTCACTAGGTAGTCTTCTGATGCAAAAGAAACAATGAGCAAAAATGATCTTTGAGTGGGGAAACTACTACTATATGCAGGATCTAAGTTCTGAGAGCCCTTCTGTACTCCCTTTTCCTTATCTGAATATAGCTTAAACTTTGATAAAGGACCTGTAACTGTAATTATACCAAGAAGTATTCTTCCCTCAGAGGAAGAATGTAGTGAAATAAAACAAACCACATTACAAGGCAGCTTTATGTTACACTGCAGTACCTCAGACTGTAGTTACCAGGGATGCCCATCCTTTAGTTGAAGATATGGGTCTTGTCAATAATGTAAGTAAATTGGATGGTTAACACCTTTCAGGTGAATCCTGAAGAAATTGTTCAATACAAGCTAACTCTAGAAAACGAATTTCTGATACTTAACACTGTAAATCTAACAGGATTTTTTTTGTGCCGACTTGCTGTCTTGGTAATTACGTTACTTAATGTTCTTTGGTGTAATACTTTAGTAGTATATCCGAGCACCTTCTATGCTAAATCAGTGACAATGTCTAGTACACTTCTTGAGCTGGGCTCATTTTTCAGTGTTTGCTTTACTTGCTTGATTTTGTTTATCTGTGCCAGAATTCATTTGAGAATAGGGAGTCTGAATCTTTATTTAAGCAAGTACTTTTCTAAATTAGTTTTGTTTTTTCTAAATACATAGCTGTTTTGGAAATGTTTCATAAATGGATATTCTCCAGACTTTTATTCTAGGATATTTGGTTCATATGCTTTTTTTCCTGCATTATACAGAAGAGTACAGATTTCTTAGTGTTTTATTGATTAAAATTCAAGTGCAGGTTAATTATTTTACTTCTCATAGTCTGCTGTTCATGGGTCAGTATATTAAAATAGTATTTGAACTGAGAACCAGTGGAGATTTATAAGCATCATCTTGATCTTGAGAAACTAGCATTTTGTCCTTATTTTCCATGCTTTTTACATCAACTGTAGTTCAGCTTGGAAGTTCAAAATTTGTAAATAGCAGCTCAGACCCAAGCCAGGAAGCAGGGACAAACTTTTCCATTGCATGAGATAAGAAGGAAGTCAGTAGGCATAGGCACTGCACAATTATCTTTCTGAGTAAACTCTGTGATTTGGAACAAAGGAGAGAGGATCTGTAACCTCAGAAAGTGATAACTAGGGAGGTTTGTCAATAATTCTTCTCATTGCTGGACACCCAAAGTGTTGAAACTGTTATTATACAAGTAAAAATTACTGTTTTCCCAAATTGTATTAACTTTAAAGCAACATGTTACTTCAGGATGTCATTAAAGACAATTCTGTGAATATGTTGTTTTAAACTTCTGCTAAATGATATAAACAAGATCATGAATACTACAATCAGAAGGGAAGGATAATCTGAATCACCTTCCTTCATAATGAAATACAAAGCTGGGAACTAACTTGTATTACTGACATTAAAAAGAAGAAACTTCCCTTGAGGACAAATATAACATTGCAAAGGGCTCTATATCCTTCATAACAGGAACTTTACCTGACTATCATGCTTACATTACTGGCAATACTGGGAAAGGATTCAGTTAGATTTGAGATTGTGTTTAAACTCATGATATTGGATTAGCCAATATTGCTGCAGTATGAAGATTACATTTACGAAGTGACCGTGATTTGCCTTATGTAACTATTAAAATTGTTTACTGTCAAAATGTCTTTGAAATTAGTTTAGAAATACTTCTATTATCAGTGTAAACACGGTAGTTTTGTACTGAAATGGTGTAAAACTACTTGATCCAGAAAGGCTTACTTTTCCTTATTTAGAAGTGTAATTACATTAATTCTTGTTTGACTAGGTTATATTACATCCTGAATTCCTTGAGAAATATATGCAGCATTAGAGGTTTCGTTTGGAGAGAGATAATGTCATTTACCACATAACTAAATTCTGATTAAAACTTAATTTTTTCACTTGAGATGACATTTAAATTTTTGATGATCATGATAGGCATTTCTATTTCTTTTTTAAAGAAGTGTATATAGATCTCATTTTTTAATTCTCTGTAGCCCTTATTGAATAGGGACACACGTGTAAACATGCAAAATAACTTATAATCTGAAATGAACTTGAAATAAGGTATTCCTCAGCTGGCTGTGCATGGTAAAGGTCTCAAGCCAACTTCACTAGATTAATGTACATGCAATTTTAAGGGAAAAAAACCCCAAAACCAAAAACCAAACCAACCAACCAAAAAAAAACCCCCAAACCAACACAAAAAACAAACAACCAAAAAAAACCCCAACAAAACATAATGGGTAAGAATGTGCCTTCCTGAACAGGAAAGTCATCTCTGCAGGATTCTTGTCTCTGGGTCCTGTTTGATGTGTCTTAAAGCTTTTGTAAACTTCAGTGTCCTTAGAGGCTAAAGTAATCCTTTGAGACTGTGTAATTCAGAAAAACCTTGATATTCTTGAGTAGAATTTTCCTCTTTACTGATAACTAGTCAGGTGAGTCTCACTGACTTTCCACCTTGAATTGTGCTTTACCAGGTGCCTGGAATCATCCCTTGTGATAAATTGTTCTGAGGTCAATTTTTCTGTCTGCATTCATTCCATACAAATCATGTGGGTTTTGGTGAGACTCCTTGTTTCTGGGGAAAAATTCTCAAGCTTTGCACAGCTTTTAAGAGTGAGGGTGTCCTTAAGGAAGCTGTCTATGCTGTAATAGCATCTTTCATTTTCATAGGTTGCCTTAGCCAAAAGCTGAAAGCTTTTAAAAAGATTTAGTCCAAACCAGAGTTGACTATCACTGTTGAAGTTACAGAAGTTACAGTAGTAGCAAAGCTTCTGAGTTAATCTGTATGCTGTACATATCTCTTCCTTTCTCTGACTTCTAAGGTTTGTGACAATCCTTGAGCACTTCTAAAATCAAGCATATCCTATTCTTTTTTTTTCTTTTCCCTTAGATGTGCCTTACCTCTTGCTGGTTATATTGTTGAAATGATAGAATGTCAAGTGTTTAAAAATTATGCTTATGAAACATATTGGTTTTTAAATACAACATTATTGTCATTGTTTATTCTTCAGTCCATCCCAGCAGTAACCAACAACCCATAGTATTGGGTAAAGGGAGTTGGTTTGTATTGGATCTTTCAATTATTCAGACTCAAGGATTTTGAATCCTGCCCAGATAATACCTTTCGGGAAAGTAATACAAGGGCATAAACCTTTTCAAAAATAAAAATTGAATATTTGAAATTATGTTATCTATATCTCTATATCTGTTAGGGTGTACTAATGATGTAAAACAAATATGAAACTTTGTACTTTGTTCTACCAGCAGATGGTTACAGCAGTTCGGACTCCTATACTTCAGATCCAGAGCAAATTGGAAGCACTGTAACACGGCAACGGTCAGTAGAGTAGCAACTGGAAAAAATAAATGGAAGGTGTTTAGAGAAGCCTGTTCTGAGCTTCTGGTTGTTTGACAACTAGCTTGTAAAATAATGGCTGAATAGATTCATAACAATTAGAAATATCATGGAAGTAATTCTTCTCTTTTAATAATAGGCTTTTATAAAATGAAGGACAGTTATAGGCCCAACATCATTTAAGGGATTGGAGAAAGCTATGCAAGCACATAACCAATAACTGCATGGTTTGACATAAGAGGGTATGCTGTACTAGCTGGTGCGAATTGTTCCATTAAATCTGCCTGAATAGGATTAAAAACCAGCTATGCCATTAATACTGCCTTACAATCAGTTTCGGAGGTAAGTTTCAAACCAAAAATAATTAGGGTGACTTCAACAGCAGAGAAAGATTTGCAATTGCCTCTCAGTACTGCAGCTTGAAAATGTCTTTCCACCCTTTTTACTTAATGGCAAATTTGATTGTCTGTTCTGCTTCTATGTATGTTTTTGCACGATCAACATGATGGTTTCAGCATGTTCTTTTCATCTCAGATTTTGGGATGGGTTTTCTTAATGAATTTGTGTAGATGAGTGAAGCTTTCTGAGTTACCGCTTTATGGCACATGTAGCTTCTGTCCAGATCTAACAGTTCTGGCAGTGTCCACCCAGGAAATTTTTCTCCCACTTCGTCTTGTCCTTCCACTGATCATCTCTTCTACCAATTGTGACTTTATAGAGATGACATTGTCCTTAACCCTACCATTAGTCCAGACTACTTTTTATATTTTCAAGAAGCAAAAACTGACAAGGCTATGTCAGATAATGATACTTCAGGAATGTCCTTAAACAACTTTCTCTTTTTTTTAATCCTACTTGTGCCTTGTATACTAGACTAGCTAGAGGGATGGCCCTAGCAGTCACTGTAGTTAGATTTGCATTTTGTCAGCTAGAGGGTTATGCAGTGTTACAGAAGCATTGTCCTGGAGAGTATATTAAGAAAGCAAATTTTTCTATTGCTATAACTCAGTTTTCATTCTGGACTTAAACATTCAGGAATTTCAGGTTTTGCATGAAACTTAGGCACCTTTTACCTCTCTCCTAGTTTTATATCTTAAGATAGTTACAGAAGAATGTTAGAGAAGTCAGTTGTAGAAAATATTTTACCATTTTTTTTATGAGTTGAGTGAAAGAGTAGCTGTATTCATTTCAGGAAATCAGTAAACCTGTCTTCCTCAAATTCGTCTAGCTAGGAGGTTTCTGTAGGCTGTTTTTAAATGGAAGCTGTATGGAAATTCTGTATACAGTAAATCCCACTTAAGTGGCACTTAGTGCAGTATTCCATTCTAGTATCTTTTCTGCATGTGTGCTCGATGAACTTACAACAGGTATCCACTAGATGGTGATCCTGCCTAAGAATGAGTTAAAATTTCTGAGGATGGTACCAAGTATATAGTTTTGAAAAATTTTGGGCAGAGAATTAGATAGCTTTCTTGTACACTGAGATACTCCATAAGCTCGATATACATGGAGGCAGATCCAACAGAAACTTAGTATTCTTCAATGGCATTGAACTTAACCTAATCAGGATGTTGAGTATATCTTGCATACTTTGCAAATTATAGTGACTACCATCTGGATAGAGTTGCCATATTTAGGATTCTCTGTTCCTGAACTATCACTGTTTGGGATGTGTGTCAGGCTTTTGGTTTCTCAAAGTTAAACTACCTGTGGTACTATAAGAATAATTTGGATAGTGGAGATTTGAGTAAACAGAAATAATAAAACAATTGTGAAATCAAAGAATACCAGAAGTTTAAAACTGATTTTGCAATGTTCATAATCAGTAGCAATCAGGCTCTTTTCCATCTGTTAAACTTTATTTTTTAATTGTGTACTTTGAAGAACTTTTGAATTTTAGCTCTGTTGTAGCTGCCTAAAATAAGTACAGAAGCTTGTATGTTTTGCAGATCACATTCGGGAACATCTCCAGATAGCGCTGCACCACCGCCACCCCCTCCGAGACCTCATCCTTCTCATTCTCGATCATCATCTTTAGATATGAACAGATCCTTTTCAGTTACCCCAGGTAGGTACACTGTGTTGCTAGTGTATATTATTTTTTAGCACATATGTTCCTGAAGCAGACAATTTTTTTTTTTCTTCTGAAGAAAGATTTAGAGTGTGTTTTTTAACACACTGCTTCTGATGAAAAAGCTGAAAATGTTGCTCTTCCTGTTTGTATTAAAATTTGTACTTCACTTTGCTTAAACAGAGAATTTAGAAGTAAATTCTGAATGCTGTGGCATTATAGTCCTTTGGATGAATGTGGGAACCAAAGTCAGGAAATAACATTTTGGTAGTGCACCTACGTGCCATGTGCTGCATCTGCCAGTAAATTTTCAAGAGTTCTTTTCGTATCAGGTGTATTAGAAATGGGTGTTAAGTATTTCACTTCAGAGGAAATTATTAAAGTTCACTTCTGATACTCTGCTTAAGGGTTTTTATTGTACTTCTGACTTGTCAGTACTTTTCAATTCAGGATGACAAAGTACGAGGAAATGTTAAGAGTGTAGAATGAGGGTAAAAGAAAAAAAGACTAAGATCAGAAAAATGTGACTGTGTCTAGTATTTTGAGCTGTGACAAAGGACAAGATCCATGTTCTCATTCCTTGTTTTGTCTGTGTACAAATTTGGAAGGAGATGACATTACAATTGTAGTCCTCAATATGACAGGTTACTATGTAGGCAGAATGCAGAGTTTCTTCATGTTGACAAGTCAAAAAATTAGATATCACTGTAATGTGAAGAGTAACAATCTTGGCCAACACCATCCCTCTTTTACAGGACAGCAACAGACAGGAGTTGTTGCCTATCCCCCTGCAGTGCCTCCAAGACCACAGCCTTCACAGGTGATGTCACTTTTGAAAAATCATACCCATAACTTGGTGCATCATTTTTATCTAACTCTGAATTTTAATTTATCTCAAATTAGTAGCATTGCTTGGTATTTTTTGAAACCACTAGGATGTGAATGATGGTAAAACCTAGACAATAGCCAAATGTTAGCCTTTCCTGAATAAAGAATTGCTTCTGGTAGAACCATGGGAAGGGATTAAAGTAAAGTTTGAGGAAGAATGAGTGGTTCTGGAGCTCTGAGTTGTAGGTAAGAGAGGAAAGTTACACCTTTCACATTTCTTCACCTGTCCTTGTATAGCTAATAGGCCATAACACAGACTGTGATAGCAATCTTTTAAAGTTTTACAAAACAAGTGTTTGTCTTCTATCCATCTGGCACAGGGTATACTTTAATGTAACACGCCTGCTTCCAAAAAGGAGTGATCCCACTTATTCCTTTGTCGGACTTGGTCATCAGTTGTTTGCAGTTGTTTTTCAACTACTTGTTAGAATCTGAGTTACCAGCAGTTGAAGTCAGCCAGTGGATTCAGAAATCATATGCAAGGAGAGAGAGTACAGTGACAGACATACTCCATACAGTGTGATCACATGTTTCCCTATGGAACTGACTAAAAATCTGTATCCAGCCTGTCAGAGCCAAGCTGGACTGTGTTACAGCAAAAAGGTCTACTGTCCAATGAGTCTAGCTAGTCCTACAGTGAATCCATCTTTGGTCTCATTCTCTGGATAATAACAATCTGATTGTACTTCCTTTTCTCTTAAATATTTTTTGTTATAAACATAGAGTGGTTTGTGTCTTAGATGAGATGCACTTTGTCCTACTGACAGAACGTATGTTTGTCTACTACAGAAAGCTACAAAGGCAAATAATCTTTAACATTCTGTCACAAATTGTTGTTTGGCAAAATTCTTTGCATTAGAAAACCATGTTAAGAATAATGTCACTAAATTATTTTTTTTTTTAAATTGCAGGGTGCAGGTCCTCATGTGCATCGCCCAGTAGATGCTGACGGTCTAATAGCTCATACCAGTACCTCACCTCAACAAATACCAGAACAGCCAAATTTTGCAGACTTCAGCCAGTTTGAGGCATTTGCTGTTTCAGGTGTAAACAAAGATGAAGAAGATGAAATTGAAACACACTCAGAAGTCTTGCAGGTGAGTAGAAGTTAAGATCTTGGTCAATTGCTTAATACCATCAATAATAATGAGAATTTCTTAAAACCTTCTGCTGCTTGAACTCAGTGTGGTTTTCTTATGGTGTTCTAATCCATTGTTAGAAAACGATTACATTACACACTGCTACACTTAATTGATACTTGACAAACACCTAAGCAGAAGAAGTTCTTTTCCTCTCAGTTCTTGATTTTAATTCGAAAGATTTTGTACTTATTAGCATATATGTACACAAACGTAATTGTGTTGATGCATTTAAGACTTAGCACAGGCAAAACTTTTCTGCTCACTTTTGCCAGCCCTCCAAATAACTTACTGGTAAGTTTTAAAGCAGTCTGTCTTAATAAATGAGATGTCAAGTGTCATAAACGTCTGCTAAAATCCCACTAAACTGGTTTTGTTCAAAGCCATTGGTCAAACAGCTGAAGTGAACAGAGCTCTGGCATCCTTCTATAATAGATTGTTAGAGAAGTTTACAAAACCTTGTTTCCTACTACAGACACAGGACTTAAAAGTTTGGAAGCCTCAGGGTTTATTCCTATTAATGTCACAATAGTTTACTGCTATTGCATGAATTACTTCATGTTTTCCTTTCATAATTTGTAGCTTTCATCCAGGTGGTAAGTTCTCTAGGGCCCTTCTGCATCCACAGTTGTAAAAGTACCAGTGGTGCTTTAAAGTTCTCCCAACTATCAGCAGCATGTTCTTGCTTCCCTTAATTAGGAGGGTCAGTGACGTAGAACCATTTGAGCACTCCCTGAGTACCTCATTGCAAAATCAGCTGTGTTAGCTTAATTTGCTCCTGAAAACTGCTTAAGTTAAGCTTCGTCTTGCATTGAGGTACATGTGGAACAGTTACAGTGTGTTCCATTGGAGGGATTAACCTTTGGCAGCAACACATAGGTAATGGTGGTAATGTAACAGCAGAAACAGCTGTAGCAGTTTATCATCAGGCCACAGCCTCTTTTGTACTGTCCAGTGCCTCATAACATTGGGGATTTGAATTTATTCAGAGCTTTTCCAACATCCAGAGTACAATGCTTGAGAACAGAGTACTTTCAAGTAAATATTTTATCTTTTTTTTTCCACAGTGGTTTCAGATTCTATATCGAATCTTAATTTCTGTATCAAAAGACAGGTCTGACAAGTTGATTCTGGAAGTACAGCTTTTTACTTATGTGCCTCTTCTGTAAGCTACTCCCTCACCAAAACAGTGTTTGCGACCAAGATAGTTTTAGATGGTTTTGTTCCAAAGCAGGTATTGTATTCCAGCTTGTGCTTCTAAAGAAGTCTTGAACTGAGATTTTAGGTGTTGACTGTATGTATGTATCAGAAACACGGCATACTTGTATTTATTCCAACTGTTGCTGAATGAAATATTTGTTAAGAAGTAGTTTTCTAAATATAGTTTATATCCCTTTAGGTTGAAAAGCCCTCTGATTCCGCAAGTTCTCTTAGAGTTGCCAAAGCAGATGGAAGAGTTGAAGACAAAGCACCTGCTAACATCCCCACTAGCGTGGTATGCAAAATACGCTTGGAAGGAGAGCGCAGTTGTCTGATGTATATGAAATTATATGTCTGTCTTGATTTGCAACAGCAACTTCATACGCTTCCACTCAAACCCAGTTTTCTTAGGTCCAATATGTGCTTGAAATAGGCATGTGTATGGTGAATTTTTGCATCAGAAGACAATCACGATTAGCTTTATTCTCAAGATAGCAGAAAATTAAGATACTTGGAAGTGTTCAAATTTTTGAAAAAGAGCAAAACTTTTAGTGCAGAACTTGGTTAATGGTAGCTTTTTTTTGTTACAGACACATAATTACTGGTGGGAAAGCAGGCTCTGAGATGTTGCATATTTGCAATTGTCAGTTGTACCATGGTATTTCTGTTTGCAGCTGTCAGTGTGCAGCAATTTACTGCCCTTTCACTAGGAGGTAGGATTTAGTACTTGTTTTCCAGACCACATGAGAATGCAACTAGACATCCATCAGAAAATACATGGTGGGTTGTAAATTCAGTTAGCTCAATAACTGGTTTTAAGATGTAACACGAACAAGTTACCAGTTTATAATCCAAGAGAATTAACAGGCTCTGTTTTCCTCTTTAGAGTAAAGGCACTACCCCACTTGCTCCACCACCAAAGCCTATTCGCAGAAGATTAAAATCAGAAGATGAGCTAAGACCTGAAGCTGAGGAACATACACAGAAAACAGGTGTCATAGCTGCTGTTCTTGCTTCACAGCCATCTATTCCTAGGTAACCCAAGAAGTGTATAAATACATCTGTTACTGGAAAGTTTACATGTAAACAGCATACACGCTTTCTGTTCCAGGAGTTGCAAACAATTTCAGTGTGTTTGAATGATTAACAGTTTAAAGGTTTTGTTTTTTAAACAAGATCATCCTGAAGCCTCTTACTACTGGAAGACCTTTTACAGATCTTTTTCTCTTTTTAAATTCTGCAAGTATGTTGGGAATAAGTGGTGGAAGTATTAACATGGTAGTGTTTAATTTTAAATAATGGTTGCTATGAACAGTCCAAAATGTGCAGTTGTCTTGTCCTCGTGTGAAAGTAGACTATTACATTAGTTGCTTTGAGGTAAATGAATGTGGTATGGTGTGTTTGGACTTCAGAAAACTGATTATAACAAGTTTTTAAAATGTGCTGCTTGCTGTTTCATTGAATCCAAGTATGCAAACAAGCAAGGTTGAGACAGGCAGAAGAGGGAAAATTAGCAGTGTAACAAGTTTAAAAAAATTTGAAAATAGGACTCTGCTCATTTAAAAAAGAGGGACTGTAGATGAGATATACAGCTAAGTGAAGAAATGACTTACTACAATACTTACAATATATTCTCAGATCAGTGGGGAAAGACAAGAAGGCAATTCAGGCATCAATCAGACGTAACAAGGAAACCAACACTGTTCTGGCCAGATTGAATAGTGAACTACAGCAGCAACTAAAGGTAATTCCATAATCTTTGTTTGCGAAGAGCCTGAAAGGGCAAGATGTTAGTGACGCACAGTAACAGGCATCTCTGCAAATCAGTGATACACATAGTAGAAGATATTGATATAAAATATTTAGCTGGTTTTGTAGATCGTAGAATATACCTAATTGTGACAAGCTTCATGAACTTAGAAAGCCACTTTTACTACTACAAAACGCATTTTTCAGTTACTGATTTGCTTTCAGCTACACTAAAAATAAAAAAGCAGAGATCTCAACAAGGTATTAATAACTTGAGGTAACTGTTGTGGTCGATACTTTAAAAGCAGTATTGAGAAGAGCAGCTGAAGTGGCTTGCTTTCTTATGAAGGAAAAGGCAAACCTTAAATTGTTAATAAAATTATGAATATTTTTAAACAAATACAATAATCTGGAATATAACACTTGCAGTTTAAGAACAACAGTAGTCACCTGTTTATCTAGATCAGCTATTATTGTTTTGGATTTATCTGTAGGCACCATTTTAACATCTTTCCCTTGACATCTTTCTTACCCTATGATATCTAATTTTAATTATCAAGTTAAAAAAATCTCAAATGTAAACATGAATTAATGTGGTACTCTCTAGACTGGAAGATAGGCCATTTTAACAACTATCAAACCTGAATTTCACTTACTACACACCTTGACTCTCATAAACAGTAAAATTCACATAAGAGGAAAGAGAAAAAACTGGGGGGGGGGGATTGTGAGTTTCCAGTCCTTTAGCTGAGATCAGAGCTTACCCCCTTAACATTTTAAATTTCATTTTAAAATATAGTTGGGTTTGCAGCTGGTTACAACTTTGTGATTTTGGGTGATTTGAAAGAAATGAAAAAAATGCTAGATGGCTTTACCTTTGAGGAAAGTATTGATTTTTCATTTATGAATAATTGCTAGCTAGCCAATCTTCTATTCAGATTATGGGAAAGCTCTACAGATTCTAGAAAAGACATTAGTTCTCAAAACTGAAGCTGACATTTACCGGCTTTGATTGCACGAGGAAGTTTTTAATATTCATTCTCTGTGGAAAGTCAGTAGAAAATCTTTCTTTTGTAGGATGTTCTTGAAGAGAGAATCTCCCTGGAAGTCCAACTGGAACAACTTCGACCCTTCTCTCACCTCTAAGCCTACTGCCGTTAACTGTGAATTTACTAATTTTGAAAGGGGTATTGGTTTCAAAGCCTATTTAAAGATCCATGCATCTAGCTCAGTGCACTCTATTCTACATTAAATGTTGTGGTTCTGTTTTGTCAATTTGTCCACTTTTGTATTTAAGTATTTTAATTTCAGTACAGAGAAAAAAAACTTTCTTGAATGTGACACTGCCTCTCATACTTTTCTGTAGGCATCCGTGATCTTTGTTGGACTTGAGTTTGCAGAGTTTGTCGCCAAATTTTCCAACTGGAATTTTTTAGTGGTTTCTTTTTTCCCGTTGAAACATCTTTGCAGAAGAGGATTGCTAATCAGTTGACTTTAAACTTGAAGCACATAAACTCTTCTTTCACTATGGCATTTATGTGCCAGAAAAGAGGAAAAACTAGTAACCTGTCATTGGCCGATGTTACTGCCCAAGCTGCCTTTCACAATTGGAAAGTTGTTCACAATTCTAGAAAGCCTGCCTTTTTGCAATAAATCAACCTAATCAGGTTGACAGAGTTCTTGCAGGCTGGTTGCCATTTCAACTGGATTTGATTTTGTGTTTTTGTTGCATACGTTATAGAGTATGTAACCACAGATTGCCAGGTGTTCACATTTTATCCATTCATGATCCTGATTCAGCCGCATGTGTATAAAGATTTATGGTATAATTGGTAGTCTATCAAACAGATCTTTTTCAGTCCTCCCTTTTGTGAAAAGAGTTGGGTGTAAATCCCCAACATATTAATTACACGTTACCTAAGCACCACCTGTAATTGCATGTTTCACACATTACCTTTTAATAACAGATCACATCCACCAGTCTTCACTATAACAAATTGTATTGTCAAGTAATGTGTCAATACCTCTACGAACTTCTAATTCCCAGCAAAAAGACAAAAACAAAAAATGAAGAGTTTGCTTCTTAGGAATTCTGGGGTACCTTCTGTCATCTTGTTTCCAGGCCTTATTTCTCTGGCATTTAGACAGGCTTCACTATTAACAGAGTTCCCTGAGTGTATCCTGCTATTCAGGTTGATGTACTGTATTAGGATTTGTTGTATATTGTACGATACACACCTTTTGATCTCATATGTAAATTTGCATTAATTGCTGACTAACAGCAGATATTCTATTTAATGGCTTCTTCTGGCTGTGGGATCATAGATGTTTAACTGCATGGATGTATCTCTGCAGAATCAGAACTAGCAATTGTGTGATTTTTACACCAATAAAACAGCACAATATTTTAATTTTGTTGATTCATCTTTACCTGGGAATTGAAACTCATTCTAATAGGGGGGAGGGTTTTATTACAGGTCTGCAGGGAATTTTTTGTGATTTTTGTGGCATGTATGAGAGAGTTGATCATAATCCTTTGACCATTTTCTTGCCTCATTTTTTAGCTGTTGGTCAGAAGTGATCAAATTCTCTTGGTAATCTGTGGCTATACTCCTTTTATATTCTCCTATAAGCAAATTCAATACAGCTGTAACTTCTAAATAGTAAATGCTAGTACTGACTTGGGTCAAACAAATGTATAGTTCTTTAGTCTTCATTTCTGGTTTGATTTTCTTCAAGAGTACCTTTCAAAATTAAAACTAAATGATTCTCCTGTTAGCAGTCGTTATCCTCACTGTTTCACTTCGGTGCTTAAATGAAATTCTATTAACATCTGCCTCCCTTCCAAAAGGACAGCTCAAGTCAGATTTTTCTACTGGATATGCTGTTTCTTACAGTGAAAAATAAGTATTTCTCTTTTTGGTTAACATATACAGACTGGATAATTAAGGTTAATTTTTATTACTATAACTATTTCAACACTTTTTTCGAATGTTATGGTAGTGTTGCAGATGGCTAAAATATATAGTCCAAAGCAAGATTTCCCGGTGTGAAATAAACAAGTGTCATAGTTGCATGACAGATGGTACTTTCTATTTGCATGTAAAGGGATTAAGAAATGGTAGCTCAATGGGCACAAAGGTTACATATAAATGATATTTCAGCTATGTCTTGCCAATTAGTAGATAAAGTCCAAGACTTTGACTTCAAAAAATAAGATACAACTAGGGAAATTTTAAAAAAAGCTACCTTTGAAGTTGATGAACTAGTCACTTCTATTAGAGCTGTCAAGTAACAAGAACAGTGTTTTAAAAAAGTGGAAAAAGTTGGTCACTTACTGTAGTTAAAGTTGATTTCAAACCAACTGTATGTTGTCCATAGTTTATTTTAAAGATAAAAATACATTTTAAAAATAGTACTATTTTCATATTAATATTTGTTAAGCCCATATTTACAGAAGCAGGAATCTTAAATCAGAATTTAACATTTTAAGCTTAAATGTAAAAAGCCTTTTACATTCAAATGTGACATGTACATATGAATTTCTGTAACATCCATATCTTTCTAGTAGAATGACGGTGTCTCGTGAAGAATTTAGGCAATCTGAACATTTTTGTGTCTTGCCGACAAGTCTGTTTTTAAGAATTTTTGTGAATTACTTTTAATGCATCATTTAGTACATTTTAAACCAGTTTTTCATGATTGGAAGAGCTTCTAACTGAAAAATAACTTATGTCTTAAGAACATCACTACCAATGATGTTCAGAAGTTACCTCACTGAGTAATGTAACCCAACTTTAATCCCTTATAAAATTATTTCCCTCTCCATCTATTTGATCTTCATCCAGCCACTTGATGCATTCTTTTATATGAACTTAGATTGTAAGCTCTTTGGGGCAAGGAATTATGTACAGTATGAGAGATGTGCTCTCTGTTGCAAGTATAAATGTAGACTACTAATGCTAGGATGGATGGACAGCAGCATGCATTTCTGAAACACCTGCAAAATGTTTTTCTTTGGACTTTGTGATTCGAGGAGTGTCTCTTGTTTGATTTGCATTTCCTTTGTTTCTCCTACTAATATACCTCTTTCTTCATTCCACCTGCTTTGGAGTTGCTTTTTCTCCATTCATTACCTGTCTTTGAACTGTAGATAAGATTTCCAAAATGCAATGGTAAAAAGCTAAAAAGCCACTTTTTTTGAGCAGTATTTAAGTCTACCCAATGTAAGCTAGTATTTTCAATTTTTTTTTGTACTTTACATGCCCCTCATTTTACTTGCAATTGTATAGTACGTGAACTAGAGGATCTCTTATTACTGAAAATGTCTTATGTGGGATAAACAAAGTTGAGGTTATAAAAGCTTAAAACTAAAGAAAATAAATTTACAGCATTGTTTCTTGTGTGAGGTGTCTCTGTCCCTTATGGATGGGATGTGCTATGTTTCCACTCTCCATTTAGGGCAAAGTTGAGTTTCTTCCTTGGGTTCAGCTGTGCACAGAGTTTGTTTCCAAATGCAACTTTATGGATGACCTAGTCTGAATCACTTTTTCCTAAAAGAAAAAAATAAAATTAAAAATTGCTGTCTCCTGACTTCTTCTAGTCTTAGTTTCTGGTAGAATGTAGTTTCATGAAATGGTAATATGTTACAAAAACATGTTACTCCCAAGTGAGTAATAACAATTCAATTTTACTCTGCATGGAAGATTAAAAAACGTATTTTAAACATATTTGCATGCTTAAGTTGCTTAAGTGTTTTGCAAAGTAGTTCATGTGCAGTTGAGTATTCATGGAACTCTCCCCAAAGTTCCATTTTTTGAGGCATACAACTTAATTTCATAAGCAGAATTCCAGCTTGTTTTGCCATGTATATTGACGTACTAACCATTTATAATACAGCTCTTTAGAAGAAAACGCATGAAAACTGAGGACTTCATTCTTAAATAACAAAAAAAAATTTTAAATGTTATGTTCTCTTAATAGTCTTTGAAAACAACTAACTAGCAGTTGCATGAAAAATGTCTATATACTAATAACCAAATGAGACTATACAGTGTTATAGTGATAATTAGCACCCAAGTCCTTGAATTAATTGCTTTTCAGAATTCAGTTTTGTGTTTAGGGGAAGGGTTTAATGCCCTGTAATTTCCTTTCGGTAGTATTTCTTTAAATTGGCAACATGGGTTTTAAAGTTGCAATTCCTGCTTTAAAGTTGGGTTGTGCACTAATTGTACCTAAACTCTACAGGGCTGTTTGCACACTGATTGTACCTGGTTGTACACTGCTGATGTATTCCAAAGTGATTTTACAGTAGCTTTTTTCTAGCTTAATGATACATAGGTATTCAGCGCCTTGCATTTAAGTTACTGTCAGAAACAGCTTTGTTTCCTTCTAATATGCAAAAATTTAGAGTTGTAACTACAAAATATTAAGTTTGTAATCTCACAGCTTATATACAAAGTTTCAAGATGACTGTTTAAGAAGCACTATTTATCACACTTCAACAGCATACTGTAGAACAGAAAGCTACATGAATTCTTTTCTATCCCTGGTGAAATATGTTCTTGACACTTTCATTCTTGCAGATTCTACAAATATATCTAATCTGGAAGCAGCTGGAATTACTCTGTGGTTTTGTCTGGTCTTAATTATGAGCAGCCTAGGAAGTGAACAAAACATCATAAATAGTGAAATCAATTTAAACTGAGATTCAGTGGTATATTGATGAAAACCCAAATTCTAGCAATACTGATGCTGAACCTTACATGGCTGGAGTATTTGTTTCCCACTCTACTGAGGAGCTTACAGAGAGAGCGATATATCCTGCTCTACAATGTATGTAAACTGATATATCCTGTCTAGCAGCAATCGTGGGGTTTGCTTTCTGTCATCTTACTTCAGCGATCGAACTGTATTTCTCTCTTGGGCTCAAATAAGACTCTGCATTTAAACTGACAGAAGAAGGTATGGTCCATGGGGTTAAACAAGTTAAATGTAAGAAACAGCACTTGGAATGGGGAATGTCTTTGGCAAGGAGCCTGTTGTCTTTAGTATCTATTCAAAAGGCAAACAAGAAAGACTAGCATTTGAAAGAACAGTTGTCTATTGAGAAAGGAGGCACTAAAATCAGTTATTTGCCCTAACATGCAGCTAGGGGAGCGGGGAGTGGATTAAGCATTACTGCTGTCAATGTAAACACTTGTGTACGGGAACACTTGTGAAGGTGTAATGTACCTGACTGACTGTGTCAGACTTAGGAGAAAGGTATGGGTAGTAGGTAGCTTCAGGAATACATGATTTCTCAGCAGAAGTTGAAGGAAATACTTCGGGAACCATTATGGTATCTTAAGAGTCTGTTTCATACAGACTGTATGAAGTGATGTGCCTTATTTTGCAGATTTTCTTGAACTGATATGGAACTTGAGTGCGGTCTAAGTGTGAAAATACAGTATGTACTTCAATAAAAAGATTATGAAGGGAATTTATAGGAAGTTGTAATCCAGTGTATTTCTGTCAGAAAATGCGGAAGTGATGTGCCTCCAACTTTTAATTGATTTTTTTTTTTTTCTGTTATGTATATCTGCCTTTGGAAAAAGTGTGCTGCGATTTACAACAAACCCTTCTCCTAGAGCTTCAATCCCATTGTCTTTCACTGCCCTCATGAAGGACCTTAGTCACCTGCTTTCTCATCTGAAGGAATCAAGAGGTCTCTTTGCTGTAGAAGGGTACTTGAATATATTCCTTGGTTTGCTCTGCACTTTGGGGATAAAGTAGTGTTGAAGCAAGACAATTCCTGTGAAAAAGCAGTATTCATTCACATGTAATTTTATCAAAATTAAGAGGCTTGTCATTTTGATGGATTTTATGGTTTCTGCCAAGTTGGTTCCATAGGTGCACTAAGAAACACTAAAATTTATAATCTCTTAAAACTTGTCATGCTGAAAGTATCAAATGTTTTGTGAATAGTTTTGTTATCCTTTTTTCCTGTAGCCTTTTCAAAAAATGGAATCCTTTGAAGTTTTAGAACTCCTTTTTTGCAAATAGCTGTGCATGTAGAATAGTAGGAAAATTTTTGTTCTGCTTGTGCAAAACAATTTTATCTATAGATTTAAGTAGGGTTGCATTGCAGCTGTCACAACTCCAGGCTGTCCTGATCTGAATTAATACAAAGCAAGTACTGCCAAAAATAACTGAAAATAGATATGTTGTTGATTCCAAGCTAGAATTTTAGGTTTAAAATTTTGATGAAGATGACATTGTAATGTATTGTTTTATATTCATGTCCTCACACTTTAAATAACCATCAGTAAGGGTAAGAAAAAAATGGGGGGCAAACAGATTGAATGCTGGTTCCAAAGGCAGCTTGCACAACTCCGTGTAGTGGTATCTACAGACATGGTGCTAGTGTCCAGCTTTAGTACTTGATACTATATGCTTAATTATGTCTGATTACACATTTGCCTAGTCTGTTTAAATTAGGTAGGAATAGGATTGAGATTTGCAGTTTTTATGCTGCATCCAAATGTTTGGATGATCAAGCTGATAACTTTGAAATGAATTTACTGAGTGAGACTTTCAGTGAATTATGTGAATTTCTGTGTACTCCTCACTTGGGCATATGGATTTACCAATAGACATGTGAAATTATGCATGAATGCAGCTTTCCTTCCAAGCAAGTCTATATTTTAAGTGCATTCCTTGAAGCCTTAAGGTTAAAGTACAGCCTCATGCAAACTTGTAGGTAGTACAGTACATCTCATTGCGATAGTCCTAATACAAAATTCATTCCTGTTTCAGGTGGTTTTACAATCTGCTCGTAGTTGTTTTTAGAAAATTTCAGTCCTGACTTGGGATCCTGTGGAATCAAACCTTTGTTCAAACTAACTCATATCAAACAAGCTGGGAGAACTTCCTTTTTCACTTCCAGCACAAGAAACGTGGACTTCTGTTGTTGATCTCAACTTTACCGTGCAAACCACTGAGTCTGCAGGATAAAGCGTGCTGCTGAAGAAGTTCTTACATGTTTGAAGAGGTAGACTGGACTTAATTTGCTTAAGGTCTGGGCTGACTTTACTCTGGAAATGTTTCTGTCAGAGTATCTTAAGATCTGCCTAGGTTTCAATTGAGAAATAAAGAAAATGTTATCCTGTAAAATATATAAGCCAAGTTAGTTGGACTTTTTAAAGCTAATTTTACTAATTCAAAAACATTTCCAGCCTACTTTTTCTTTCTAGACTGGTGCTTAGCATATGTTTGTAGTATTAAGACTTACTCTTTTTCATTCTTGAGTTAGGAGGTAACTCAGTGAGAGGTTTCTAGTTTTGTTCTTAAGATCCTCAAGATCTCTAAGAATTCAAGACACCTTATAAAAGTACAGCTTTGATCTCAGACCTTGTTTGATTTGGTAGCCTATTCAGCCCCTTACTATTGCTCTGAAAATAGTAATATGCTTATAACTTTTAGCCTGTAGACTTTTTCTCAACTAGGTTGCATATGCTTTACTGTAAAACCAGTAAATGTTAAAGTAGGTCTGCCAAGGTTACACGTTGAACTAGCTGAATTGCCAGCTTCTAAAACTTAAGAAATGCGTGCTTTGTCTCGTAGTTTCTCTGGGGTTTATTTTACATTGTTAGACTGAAAATCCTGACACAGAAATGGAAACCACTTTTATTTGTTGCAGTGGTAAGTCTGAATGGTTTTAACCTGGAACACTGATTTTCATTTTCTTCTAACATACCCCTGGTTTTTTTTTTTTCCACAGATGCATTGCAATTTTTAGAGTTCCTTATAAATGTTTCTTGTATCTGCACATGCTTAACTGTTCAACTGAAAACTTCAAAATACTAGAACAAATACAGTGTTTTCATTATTTTGGCCTTTGGCTTAGTGCTGCAGTATTGCACTGATCAGTGTGGTCAGATTATTTGCAAACTACTATTTTTCTTTCATTTGCTCTGGTCTCAATATTCCAGTTCGTGAAAACTTAGTTTGTTCTCAGTTGTTTCATCTTCTGGGTTTTTTTGTTTGTTTTCATGTTGGAGGTTTCATACTAAACTTGGTATTTCTAAATAGGTTATAAGAAATTATGATCTATTACGATGATTAACTTTTTAAGATTCAGAACTGCTATCTAACAAATATCACATGGATTTTTTTTTTTTTCATTTAGACTACAGAGATTTATACCTTTCATGGAAATGTGCCAACAAGTCTCTGTGTAAAGCCTTACTTCAGCAAAGTTCAGTGCTAATACGGAAATCTGCCATGTCAGGTCTCATTGCAGAATCAGAGCTGCAGTCATTTCTGGTATATTGGAGCTCTTGTGTTATCTTTTGCTGCTACAGATTATCACTGAAAAAAAGAAAAACAACCACCTTACAGGGAAAGGGGTGTGAAAAGCCAGCAGTATGAGCAAAATTTGAGTAAGGACCGCTGGGAGCATTGTAGCTTCCAGACACTTGACATAATGGATGCCATCTCAGCAGCTCTTTTGAGCAGATTCTTGCTTGCCTGTCTTAGTTGGTAGGGCACACTTAGTTGTAAGATCATGGTGTCAGAGAAGATCACTTGAACATTATGAGGACTTGGGTTGCTACTTTACATGGAATAAAATAAACTTTCTTCACAATTTCCAGTGTTTGTACATAGCTCTTCTCACTTGTGAGCAGCTCCCTGGCCAGCTTGGTTCATGTGTCTGCTGTGATTTCACCCTAAAATCCAAATTAGTTGTTTCTGACTTTTAAAATAGAAGAACTTTCAAAATAGAGGATCTGTGACTGGTGGAGGTCTAGAACAATACATTAAGGCAATAGATAATTTCTTTACATGGTTTGAGAAGAAAAAAAATTTTTTTAACACTTGCATAATTGTAAAACAGAAGGGCGATAGCCTCATAATTGAAAATTGTCCTGCACTTAGATACAACTAACCCTTTTAATTCAGATATCCTGAAAAAAATCTTCTGTTCTTTACTAAGTTACTACAGTGTCAAATCAACAACCTGAACTTGAGTTTAAAACTCTTATCAGCAGCCCTGGCCTTCGGTGATTTTTTTATTAAAATATTTTAACTTTTATTCTAGGATAGATCAGAAGTTTTAGTGAAAATGTCATGTTAATGGTGTTTGAAAAAAGTGTTATTTTCTGTATTCTTGCATGGAGCAGGACTTTTCGCTCTAAGGCAGAAGAAAATTTTGGTGCTGTTAACTGAGTAGTATTGAATTTGTGTAGTGTTAGGGACTAACATCCGAATTTGCAGCCCCACCTCGTCTCATTTAGTTCTGATGATGGTTTAAACAACAAGATTATTTTTAAAACATTTTTTTTCTGCTCTGTAATATCTGTAGATTCTTTTGATCAGAGGACAAGATCATGGCAAGGATTCTTTGTTGTTAAAATTACGCAAATCAAAATTATGTATTCCTTGAGGTATTCAGCTCTGAACTCTGCCCACAAATTCCAAAATAAAAATGATCTCCAGGCACCTGCTTAGCAAAAAGTAGCATTTGCTACAGAAATACTGGTATGTGCATTTGTATGTCTATTTTCCTGGTCATTTTCATCTTCTAGCATTTATATAGTAAACTGTAGCTTAAAAATACACAGAAGACAGTGTAAAATAATTTCACTGCTTATAGACTATATCTAGTGATTTACATGTTCTTACTCATCCTGTGATTCACAGGTATCTTTTCTGTGATATGTTTGAGAATTAAATAGAAACCTTTTTGCATTTGAATAGGAAATATATTACTTGCATTTTAAAATTATTCACTGGTCTAGCTACTATAGTTTCAACTTCTTTGACTGGCAGAAGTCTTAATTATATGTGTGTTACAATGGTTATAACTATTCTGTTAAAAGCTTTTAGTGTTAGCAATGCAACCAAACTTACTGCAGTAACAAACTCCCGAGAAAATACTCTTAAAGGCTCTGCATCCTGAGCTGGAAGTGTGAATTCATCCTGCATGACAGACTTTAGTTACAAGAAGCAAACTTGGCTCATCTGTCTTCATGCCTCCTTTTCTTCTAAGAGCCCAATGGCAATCTGTGTTTCTCTGCAGCACTGCTGCAGCCTGTGCAGTGGTTTTCTGACAGAGGTTTGAATGTCCTTTAAGAAGGTATGGTGAGCCATGAAACATAAATTTGACCCAAAACAGACATTGAAGCTAAACCCCAATAACTGGCAGGTAAGTGGATTAACTGACCCCCTAGCCTCTACAGAGAGTGGTACACCTGAAAGCATGGGCCAAGTCACACTCCATGCAGGGATAACTTCTGAGCTCTGTGTATATAATTTGTGTAGTGGGGAAAAAAGCAAATATCAGTTGTTTTTGTTTATTAGCCAACAAAAAGGTGGCTGTTTATGAATGAGTTGAAGAATCAACTAGGTTGGAAAGGATCTTGAAGATCATCTACTCCAACCGTTAACCTAGCACTGACAGTTCCCAACTACACCATATCCCTCAGCGCTATGTTGACCCGACTCTTGAACACCTCCAGGGATGGGGACTCCACCACCTCCCTGGGCAGCCCATTCCAACACCTAACAACCCGTTCTGTAAAGAAATGCTTCCTAATATCTAGTCTAAACCTTCCCTGGCACAACTTAAGGCCATTCCCTCTTGTTCTATCGCTTACTACTTGGTTAAAGAGACTCATCCCCAGCTCTCTGCAACCTCCTTTCAGGGAGCTGTAGAGGGCGATGAGGTCTCCCCTCAGCCTCCTCTTCTCCAGACTAAACACCCCCAGTTCCCTCAGCCGCTCCCCGTATGACCTGTGCTCCAGACCCTGCACCAGCTTCGTTGCCCTTCTCTGGACACGCTCGAGTCATTCAATGTCCTTTTTGTAGTGAGGGGCCCAAAACTGAACACAAGAATCGAGGTGCGGCCTCACCAGTGCCGAGTACAGGGGTAAGATCCCTTCCCTGTCCCTGCTGGCCACGCTATTGCTGACACAAGCCAGGATGCCATTGGCCTTCTTGGCCCCCTGGGCACACTGCTGGCTCCTGTTCAGCCGGCTGTCAGTCAGCACCCCCAGGTCCCTCTCTGACTGGCAGCTCTCCAGCCACTCCTCCCCAAGCCTGTAGCGCTGCTGGGGGTTGTTGTGGCCCAAGGGCAGCCCCCGGCATTTGGCCTTATTGAAACTCCTCCAGTTGGCCTCAGCCCAGTGATCCAGCCTGTAAATATGTCTCAATATGTGATACATATTTGAATTAATGTAGTCCTTATCCCATCATTGTACATGGTGAGTCCTACATGTTGTTTATGTTGAAGAATTCATGAAACAGCTGTACTCATCCAATGTATCTATTTGCATGTGTTAAAAGTGCTTGATGAGGCTTTAACAACTTGCAGATTCCTAGTCAAAACTAAAAGGAAATGAGCTAAATTGTAAGAGCTAAGCTAGTAACACTATTCTTTTAAAAAAATGTTCCATTTTAATATTCAAATTGTTTATTTCAGGAATTGGAAAACTAAAGCATTTCAAGCAATTGTTTGACTAGTCAAAAACCGACAATGTGAGAACTGTTTTATATAAACCTTGGTTTAGGACAAAATTAAAAAGCCAGAAATTATCATAACTGACTAGAGAACCAGATAGCATTAGAGAGATCTGCTGTTATTCCAGAATCTGAGACCTGCTTAAACAAATTGTAAAGTAGACTGTTATTACAGAAAACTAATATTTATTGCATTAAATATGGTTGGCCTTAATCCCTTACTAAGTGTTAGCAAAGGTGTCACTGTTTTTCAAAACCTAGCTGAGAAGGATCATTAGGAGAAGTATTAATTTAAAACTGATTTTCTTGGCTGTAGGTCATGAAGTGCAGCTTTCATTTTTATTGTTTTTCAGTATCCTGACATCATGTACTTACTCTGAGAACAAGACCACCAGTCACAGGATATATCTGGAGTATGCCATTCACTGGGGAGCAGGCAGATGCCTTTTTGAATGTTTAGTCATGTTGGTAGTTTTAAAAGGAAAAAACTGAGTTAGTCGGCACAGGAATTCAGGCTCAGTTTTGCTTAAGGCCTTTTGTACAGAAAAATGGTGAGAATTGCCAGTTGAGAATCCCTTGCTCTCTTCTTGTCTCCTAGCTTGGCAATCTAAGTTCTAGAGCTACTCTGGTTGGGGTGTTGATCACTGTACTACTGACCAGAAGAAAAAACTTCACCTGGTACTGCTTACAGTCGCTGCAAGTAGTTTCTGTATTCAGCAGTTGCTTATCACAAGATGCTGCTAATAAGGGTTCTAGTCTAGGGAGAGGAATGCCTTGGTATCAGAGCCAGGGACAACCATCTAACTAAACATTGTGTAAATATATATAGCACAACAAAGTTGTTACAGTGTGAACAGATAGTGAAATAACTAAGCTATTGTTTCCTCTAGGTATTAAGAAATACTGTTTTACTTGCATCAATTTTATTGGACCAAGTTCAACTGACCCCTCACCTAAAATCTGTTCTTGTTATGTGTGATTCATGTCTTTCCATCAGCAGGCAGGTGTTTAGCCATTTCCAGGGAAGTGAGGACTTGGCACGCTACATAGCAGTTGTTTGAGAAGATGAACGCGATAACCACAAACATCCTCCTCTTCTCCTTCCCGTAAGCTTTTATTGCTCAGCTCGGGAATATCCCTTTGGTCAGTTGGGGTCAGCTCTCCTGGCTGTGTCCTCTCCCACCCTTTTGCCCAGCCCCAGCCTACTCGGATTGGGGGGAGTCTCTGTCACCTCTAGATTTTCCATTGCACTGCTGTAGTGGCATCACATCACTACTGCAGATGCAGAAACCACGTACACATGTACAAGGACATGGTGACTCTACACCAGTGATGTGAAGTGGTGCCACTACAGCAATGCAATGCAAAATCTAGAGTGGGTGACACCAGAGCATGTACAGGCTCTGCAAGGGACTCTAGTAATGGCATTGTTGGGTTCCCTCCTTCTAGCATACTCATGTTGTTGCAAAGGCATTTATTCTATGGAGTTAAATCTGAAGTGAGCTGGAGATTAGAGGCAAAAAAATTATTTCCCTGATACTGGCCTACTAGAAAGGGAGCTGTGTTAGTGGCATCTTTTCAATATTTTTCAAACTCTGTGTAAAGACAGTGCCTGCCAGCCTAAACGTATATCCATGCAAAAGAGATGTGATGACCATGTTGAAGTGTTGGATAGTTCCAAGACACAACATATTTCATGCTGTAAAAATCTTCTAATGTCACAGCCTGCTGCTATTTGTTAGACTTTTCCACTAGAAAGAATGAGTCAAGAGTCAGTAGCGCCTAATGTGCAGGGTTACAGCCCTGTCAGGCTGGATTTTTTTCAAGCATGCACGATTTTGGAGGCTTGAAAATATTCCTGAAACCCTACCCAAAGAGAGCTTTTGGAGTGGTGGTTCTACTCCTGATCCAGCTCACCAGTGGTTCTTTGGCTAAATACATTTACAGACGTAATAATGTGTTCTGTTCTAACATGTTTTTCATTTGCTATTGAAGACCCAACTTTTCTGGCAGAAAACCTAACTTCATTACCTAATAATGTGGGAATGCAGATTTATTAATTTAGGCAGTTCAGCCACTCTGTTTATACCATGTTTTAGTGGGCTGGATGGCAGAGAAAGCCTCTTCCAAGTGCTGTTGTCCTATGGGGAGCAGGGAGTTTAAAACCACACTTTTGATGTTTGTAAAGTACAAATTACTGGTAATCATTTTTCTTGCAAATCCATGCTTGGCATAATTTTATTTTCTCCCGAGGTAGATTTAGCCCAAGGGTCTACAACTTTGAAATGTGTGTGACAAAAATTAAGAAATGGCTATCAAGTTTTCCATTTCAGACTAGCAACCTCTTGAGTGCTAGGCTGCTTCAAGGGAACCACTGTCTCTTGTTTGTATGCCTTTCTGAACCCATGGCTGTAGGTTTAAATTACATCTGATGAGCTGGTTTCATGAGCTTCTGAGAACAATTTTTTCAGGACAATCTGGAACTTAAAAGACATTGCCTTGCCTTAGAAACCAAGTCTCCTGCCAACTTTAAATTTCAGTCACATTCTTAGGATAAAACCCTCATGGTTTCCACTAAATTAAAGACATTGAATTTACAGTGTGTCTGCTAGAAGTGCTTCTGGTGCAGAAGACAACAGTCACTGCTGCATCAGAAAGCAAAGATGTTTCAGCTAGTTAATTAGGATGAAGAGAGAAGTTGAGCTCCAAGGTGTTTGTGCACCAAAATTCAAATCATGTGAGCACACATATTTGCATTTTTGATGCTGTTTCTTATGTGCCATATACTGTTACCCTTATCAATCATTGCATTCTGAAAGTTGATTTATATTTTGTGTTGAAATTAGCTCCAGTAATTTGAACATCTAGAGCATTATTCTTTAAAGAGTTATACAATCAGTTTTTCTGCTGCCAAATTAAAAAAAAAAAATCCTGCTTCTTCAAAAGCAAAGCTGAAAGGGTATGATTTAGAGTAGTATTTTTTCCTGCAAGCTTTCAACAGTTTTAAATAAATTATAAAATATGATATAGCAATAGCAGTGCATTCTTAAGAGCAAAGAAACAAACATGCAACTAGTGTGAAGTCTTTCTAGGTTGGCACCTACAAATTGAAACATGCCAGCTGCTGTGCAGCTTGTTTGCATCCCCTGTATCAATCAGTAGCCTGTCTCAACTCCTCACTGTGAGACAGCTGAAGCCTGTAACTGTGTTTAGATTGTTCTGCTTTATTGATACAGGTCTAACAAAAAAATCTCTTCATTTACAGTGTAGTTGTTACGTGGGGCCTGCTCTGATGTCTTGTTCCTGCTATTGGATGTTTTATGCTGCATGCTGGTTGGTGCTTCTGGGCAGTCAGTCAAGGATTTGGTATGTACTCCTTCATATTAAATATCTGTTTTTTATAGCAAGTGAAGAGAGCTGTGATAAAGCCCATGTTTTGTGATGACAATAGAGAGATGCCCGAGGCATAGATCACTGACAGTGACTTTAATTATTTGTAATTAGAAAGAAATGTATTCCTTGTCTGTGTTAGTAATCCTGAACAGTCTCTGAACTCAGAACTCTGTGTCTGCATACAGAAAGAACTGATTCGTGTATGTCACATCTGACATGAAGCACCAGATTCGCTCACATGAGCAGTGATGAAATGTGAGTACAGTTAAAACAACCCCAACACACAGTAAGCCTGCTGGCATCCTCGTGTGCTTTGGTGTAGTCTAGGCCAATTTTGGCTGCCGTCTTCATTTTTAAGAAGTGAGCTCTGTGCTCAGCTTTCCTGTGATAAACTCCTTTCTAGAAGAACATACCCTCAAAGCACCTGTTACAGTAATTGGTATTTACAGGAGGGAATAGCTGGGGAGATTGTCCACATGAAAACAGGAGTTTTGATTTCTCATAAGCAGCTTGAGCCTTTATGTGGACAAAGCACTCCCATATCTGCCCAGAAAGAACATAAAGATGATACCAACTCATACCAGACTATTTATAACATAGGGATGACTACACAATTGCATATACTGGATTTATTGAATAACTGTTTACCCAGTTTTGGAATTTCACAATACTTAATCAAATTATGTGGACTGCTACCATGCAGGCTAGTTCTAATTTAGTGACATTTCATTAGTCACAATAATGAAAAAAAAAAGTAAACTCTACAATTCAGACCATGCAAGAACTCTTATCTTAACACAGCTGAACAGATAGTAACTTCTCTAAATGAAACATATTTAAAATATTTTACTTTATTAACAATAAATTAATCTGTGGCATCACTGATCAACAAAATAGTGAAGATATAGTGTGCAGATTGTCTACATACTGATCAGAAAGGCAACATCATCACTACCTTCATAAAAACTGGAGAAGTGCTAATGAACTTATATTGTTTTCAACCACATGAACAATACTGAGCGGAAGAAATGTACTTCCAAGCTTCCCCAGTTTTTTTATTAAATAAGGCAATAATAAAAGCATAGCAACATAATAGCCTACATCAAACTCTAGATACTGAGTCCTGACATTATGCAGTGCTCAAAGAGGAATGTGCAAAAATAAACACTTGGATTTGCACTTTGATTCTTCATTGTGTGAAATTTAAAAAAAACCAAACCAACAAACCAAACACCACAAAACCGCAACTGTTCCAGATTCCACTGTCAGGAAAAACAAAAGAAAAGCTTCTGGGAGAATCCAAATTGACAAAGCTGTTCTTTCAGCCTGTGGCACCATTTGGAATATCTTGAGCATCTGCTAAATGTAGTTTTTGACTGAAGCAAACAATTAAGGAACAATATTTTCACATATAGGTAAGTATACACAAGGTGGCAGTGTTACACGAACCTGTGCTTAGTCCAGTGATGGATATGCACCTGGCCAGATGAATTCATGTCTATTAAGTCCTACGCTAATCCTCAACTGGTCAATTACTCTTCCTTGATGAGACTTAAGCATTACACACCTCCAGAACTAGCTGGCAGATCAAGGGGGATGGTAGATTATTTTTGTCACCGTGATATTATTACCACATTTCGTTCGTGCTCTTTTTGAGCCCGAGTCCTCAACAGCTTTCTCCAGACTCAGAGAATGTATGTACCAGTGCAGTGTCTGAAGTCCCAAACCAGTCCCACCTTCCTCAATGCACACAAATGACATGTAACATCAGAGATAACTAGACTGCAGTCTAAACTGAATGCAACACTCCTCAACTGTGTTCTTAGCTTATCATGATGTAAAAGATAAGCGAAGACATTGAGCTTTATCTTCTTCTGGGTGAGCTAAGAGCACACATTTGTTCAATTACCAAAGCTGAAGTATTTGACTCAACCATAGTCTGACCCTAGAAATAAAAAATTAGGTCAGTCCACTGTTCACAATAAAATCAGTGATAAACAGCTGCACGTATTTCTAGAAAAAAATAAAAGGTAATAGGATTCACTTATCAATGGGACAGAACACTTCTGAATGCTACAGAAGGAATATTCCTATATACATTTGTTCCAGAATGTCTCAGCAAGATCCATGTAGGAAGACCCTGGTTCTGCCACCACGTTGTCTGAAGCGGAACATGCTAGCTAAACATGTCACCGCATGAAAAAATGGCCTGCAATTAAAAGTGTTAAGATCCAATCATTTATGTATTCGAAGAACTCGCAGTCCATGCTGTATTACAATACTAATTTAAAAGGAAGGACATTACTGAAGCTATTTGACTCCTGTAAAGACACCAGTTCAGTTAATAATGCAAAATAGACATTTAAGGAAAAGGATACATAGATGAGTTCAGTTCTTCTAGCTGTAATATAAATGTAGAAAGTATCAGAAATAGCATTTCAGTCAAATAAATGCAACAGGTGCTGATATGATGAAATAAATCCATTTAAAAAATGGAAAAAATCACTTAACAGTTTGGGCTGAAATGCATGATCTCCTTAGAAAAAGTAAAGCAAACCTACACTGAATTCTACACCAACAGAGCTAAGTCCCAAATTAAGTTTAAATCTGATCTCAGGAAATTTAAAGAAATTTGAACAGTTTTGGTTTTTTTATAGAAATACACTAGAGGAAGGAGAAATTTGAAGGTATAGAATAGATTTAATTTCCTTTGTTATCTGTGGTCTTCCCCAGATGTAGGAGGATGGACCACAGGGAAAATGGTTGTAGTCCCCTGGTACGTGGGCTGTCTCTAAGTAGGCCTACATCCTTGGACAGTTTACAGCTAGACTGTTTGATGCACCCAAACAAGCAGCAGCCTATATATATAAAAAAAAAAAAACCAACAAGGTACTGTGTTTTCTCAAAACCAAGATCAGGGCAGGGCTTACATCTCGGTTCATTACACAACTGTGTTCTCGACTGTAAATCTCTACCTGCCCCGTAGTGGTGTTTTCCTGAGCTGTGGGCAAAGTTCCATGTGTTCCGCCTTCCCTGTACTTACATCTGACAACAGCCTATCCAGGTTGGAGTCACTGGCTAGTTTTCTTTTATCTTCAGGGAGTTCTTCCAGCTCGCCATAAAGCTCCAGATTGAGGCGAGCAAGTTTCTCCTGCATACTCCGCACATGCTCCATCTGCTCTATGGAACACTCATTTCCTAGAAGGATGAGCAATAGTTTTAAATAAAGAAACCAGAGTGCAAATAAAGATATGAAGATGCAGCTTTTTACATCAGACAAGAGGTATTTAAACATCAAATTTACAAATTAATTTGCTTTCTCAATGACTTCTCCTTACTGAAACTTCACTCCTGAAGTTTCTGTCATCCTGTCTGGTGTTGTGTTGTGCTGAATTTACAATAACTACTGAATGTCCTAACTGGTTTTTAGAATATGCTATTTCTTTTTTTCTATACTCCTGAATTTCTCTCCAACTGAAGAAGACCCTTGTTTTTAACTTTAAATATGATTACAATAAACCTTCTTTCTAATTTTGTTTAATCTTGTGGGTTTCTTTCCTGTAACTGATGCTTTATATAGGACAGACTTTTCAGGTTCTCTTGTAAAATCAGTGTGAAATTGACATGACATGCTGACCTAATAGTAAGCTTGCAAAAGCACATGTAAACCTTTCTACTTAGTACAGGGAAAAAAAAGAAGCAGAAGAGTGTCCTGTTTTTTCTGAAACTTCATCAACGGTGAAGAATAGTAGAATGCTAAGACAGGAGAGTAAGCTGGGTAAAATGCAACTTGCATTGGATTACATAAAAGTTGTTACCAATGGTCGAAAGTGTTACTAAACCAAAATCAGGTGCTAAATACAGTAACTTCTTATTCCTATACTATCATTAATAAGTGGCTTTAAACTTGGTATCTTAAATCCATAAGCCAAGGTACTGCCTTTGGTAAGCCATGCTGGAAGGAACAACGAATCATCTCCCTTGAATCATCTCCCACCAAGCCAACCTTACAATAGGACTATAATGTAAAAGTGCAATAAGATGGATTAATTACACTGAAATTAATTTCATAGGGGAGAGTCCAGTATGGCAACCTGGCAGTGTGTCCACACAGTGCACTGGTTTGTAAATGTTACCATCATATAGCTATAATAACAACTATTGTATACAGACAATTGACACACTTACCAAATGCTTGAAGTTTGCCAGAGTGGAAGTCATTCAGGAGACTCAGAAGTCCCCTCTCCATTTCCTGCACGTCAGATACATCTGTGAGAAAAGAATGCTGGATTGGTGCTGCCTGTGCCCCTTTTGCTTCACCCCCTGGAGGTTTGGCTTTCTCTTTTATTACACTGGGAAAAAAACAAAACAAAACAACAAAAAAAAATTACTTCCTGCTTTCAGTTTCACTGAGAATCTGAAATGTAAATGTACCTCTGAGCTTTGAAAATGAAATGGAAAATTTCAATTGCTCCTTTCAAGTTAAAAAATGGATTACCGATTTGTTTTAAGAATAAAGAACATCATCACTGTCTTGACAGTTTGATACTGCAAAATGAAGGATTCCAACAATCTGTTCTCCTACTAACACTGGGAAACATCAGTGGCTCACACATATGTAGCAGTCACCTTTGTAATCTAAAGAGGACCATTACCCAACAATGTCACATGGGGCATTATCTACATAAAAAAGCATCTGCAAACTCTAAGCCAGAAAGAAAAATCCTCAACAATCAAACACTCCTGTTGTAGCAAACACCTATAGACTGCAACCAGTGTGGAAAAGAACTTTTTATAACCTATGCAGGAAGGAGACCTTGCCTCCGGGTAAATTTTGCTAGAGGTCTTCCTTCCCACCTTCAACTAACATCCCAATTTTGTAAAATTCACTATCGAAAGCGATCTCCCAGTACTCTAACACATACCAAAGGGAACTAGTCCATGCCCAAACAAACATTAAATGTCCTAAAAATTCTCTACAGCCCCCTCTGCAACAAAACCACCAAAATTCCTGGATCCCATA
Source organism: Athene noctua (assembly GCF_965140245.1). Classification (NCBI taxonomy): domain Eukaryota; kingdom Metazoa; phylum Chordata; class Aves; order Strigiformes; family Strigidae; genus Athene; species Athene noctua. Next base: position 67,037,506 of record NC_134037.1, on the reverse strand, counting down.
CATTTTTCTCTGGACATAAAATTTATTGAGAGCACCATGTGCCCATAGAAACTACATGGGTGAAAATGAATAATCATAAATCCAAATGAACACGCAATCGATAGGGAAGCTAAACACACAACTAACAGTGCGAAGCGGCATATTTCATCTCTGACCCAGAGACAGACAGATGGACAAACAGACTGTATCCTAACCTAATATAACTCTGCTAAGGGGCTGTTTTCATCCCCGATTTGCCCATCCATGCATGCACGCAGCCTTTCTCTCACACTGGCATGGCTGCTTCTGCAGCCTCACGGTGAGTCTGTTCAGACCTGATTCAGTGAAAAACTTTGAGCCTAAAAATTAAAATTTAGCATACTGTGGAATATTTCAAAAAATCACAGGCTTAGTAAAGACGCTTTATTTAATTAGTGAAGATAATAGAAGATTTACAGCACAGTAAGCCCCACCCTTCCCTTGAATACTCCCATGTTCTGCAAGTCATAAATTCTCTTTCGTATGTGAAATAATCATTATTTTTACAGCCTAACAGCTTCTGTAGTCTATAAACATCGTACAAATTACATAGTCTACATGCTGGAACAACTAACAATCCAACAATTATCATATCTGGTTCAACTCAGAGGAAAACGTCTCTATTTAGATTTAACTTTATTTCTGCTTCAATTTCAGACTTAAAGAAAGGTTTATATGCCAGAAAGGTCATCAGTTTTTTCAACCTGTATCTGAAGTTTAATACACTATATTACCTCTCCTGGAAAACTTACTTCATTAGATTCTTGCAGACCAAGGGATGAAATTAATTAGATATTCCTACTCCACTATCCTTAACAGCAGTTCATCCTCACATTGTCATGTCAATTACCACTCCTGCTTGGAAAGTTTGAGAAATTGTCTGTATTATCACTGTTTGGTAAGCTTGACTTAACAACTGAGCAAGAATTTCCTTTTCTAAAACTTAAAGCAAAAAGGACATTTTCCTCTCTAGCCAATATTGTGAGCTACAAGAAATTAATTTCTAGTACATTCCAGAATAGTGTTGAGACTGAAGTAAACTGTACAGTCAGCTGCAGAAACCACCGATTTCTAGCACACTGGTATTTATTAATATTTCCCTCAAAATCTCAAATCCCTCAGAAAAAAACCACATTTTCTCTGAAAAATTATGTATAGACTTTACACTGCAGCAATTCATTATTTATCAGGTCAGTACTGAATCCTTCAAACAGACTGTCTGTGCTAATGATGACAGTTCAGTATTGAACGCCAATAAACTCATCTGCTTCTCTCTAGCTAACATTTCACTTTAATATCCCTCTTCACTCATTTATCTACTGTATCTGCCATGGCCAAGGAATATATTTTCTAACACGCAGGAAAATTAACACTGTCAAACTGAAATAGATGTATCATCAACAACCACAAACTACTCCAAAATGGTACTTTCTGATGAGCCAAATGCCTCTCTCTGCGCATGAGTATGGCCTGGGAGCTACTGCTGCCCCAGTCCCCAGTTTGATAAGTCCCCAAACAAAAACCACTGGGAAATTCCAGTTTTAGCTCATTCTGTTCGATTTATATCCCTCATTTCCTGCTCCACTTATCAGTTCCAACCTTGCAGCCATGGAATATTTTATTTGTTCCTCGCAGCTGGACATCTAAGGCTCTGCTATCTCCCATATGATGCCCACATTTGCCATATCACCCAACTCTAGTCCTTCACCAGTCACATCAGACTATTATCACTTCAGCTAAATTGCTACCAGTAGGAGTCTACAGCATTGTGTAACATTTTATAAAGCTTATAAAAAGAGTATTGAGCACCTTCCTTTTCTGTAAAATAACCATTATATTGCACGAAACACAAATTGCTTTGCTAAATAAGAGATCTTACAGAATTTTCACAAGACTGAAGCCCTTTCTTTTCATTCTGTCCCAATCAGTCTAAACAACCTTTAGACTGTTCGAGCACTGGCAGGTTTCTGGCTCTCACTTCGACTGAGCTTGCAAGACACTCCCAAGCTTACCGTTTTAACTTTGGTTTCTGTACTGCAGGCTGTGGTGCAGGATTTGAAAAGGCTGTACTTTTACTGACTGGCACCGAGTTCTTCTTGGAGTTAGCAACCTGAGCAGGGTGGCTGGTAGATGATTTGGGGCTCCTCCTCTTGATTTTCCTTTCTTCCATTGCTTCCTATTTACTGCATCTAGACTAATTCCATTTCCTCCAAAGGGAAGAAGAAAAAGTAAGAAACGTTCATTAAAACTAGCACTTACTATAAAAGCAAGGGAAAAAACAGGTCATAGTGCATGGAAGTACAGCTTTACAGCTTCTTCAAAGATGAGCTGTCACTCATTTCTTCAAACAAGAGAATCCAGTTTTCAGAAGCTGCCTGGGCCTGCCTGATCAGCAGAACAAGGACTAATTAAGATCTGCATCAGCTTCAGCCAACAGGTACCTCAATATGATCTCAAGCTTTGCATCCCAGGGGTTATTGCTAGAAAACACTGTGACTACTCAAGTCCACGCCAATCAAAATACTGAGAAACGACGGTGGCATGAGGATGCTGTGATCGTCCTTGCCAAACAACCTCCTCTAAAGGGAGTGGCAACGGCCTTGCCAAAACTCAGTTAATGCCGAGTTATTACTGCTATTATATATGCTGTTGATGAGCACTACCCAATAATATATACGCTATATTGCTGCTATTAGACGTGATGTTGAGTGCTACCTAATGACCTCGCCTGGGGAAACGCCTCTTCCGAAATCCACCGCCCCGCGGCTGCGGTGGAGGGTACTGTGGGCGCAGGGACGGAATCCCCAGGGCGCCATGGCTGACCCACTGAGGCCCGCTGCCCGCCACCTGCCGGAGCAACGACCCCTGCCCTGGGGCACGGGCAGCCCCCGCTACGCGCCGCCATTTTATTAGCACGAAGACTTGGGACGCCGCCTGTCACTCCGGGGGCAGGAGGTGGCGCGACCCAGCCTCCCCCGGCCCCTCAGCAACCGCCGGCCCCCCCTCCCCCCGCGTACGTTAAACGGCGGCGGCGGCGCGCAGGCCCCGCCCCCGCCAGCCCCGCCCCCGGCCGCCCGCTACCTGTGGGGAGGCCCCGCCCCCGGGGCCGCGCGCGGACCCCCCCGGCCTCGCCGGCTCTCACCCCTCCCCCAGGGAAGCGGCGGGCCCGGCCCGGCGCGCGGGTCACGTGACCGCGACTTGAGGCGGGGCGGCCCGGCTGCCCTGCGAGGTGCATTGTGGGAGTCCCGCCCCCTGCCGGCCGCCGTGCTCCCCTGACGGGCAGGGCGACTACCGCTCCCAGAATCCCCCGCGGCGAGGAGGCGGCCGGCTGGGAACGCGCGCAGGGCCCTTCCCTGCGCATGCGTGAGACGCGCACATCTTCCCGCCGCGCCCCGCCTTGCCGGGCGGAGCCCGAGCAGCCGTTAACGGCTGAAAGGGGCGGGGCCGCCTCCTGCGGTGCCCTGAAGGACCGGTGGGGGCCCGTTACTACAGCTGCCTCCGAGGCGGGCAGCTGCCGTTGGCCGCGGTGTCTGCACAGGGGCGGGAGCCCTCCGCTGTGGGCCGCGCCGCGCCGCTGCCGCTGCCGCCGCCGCCTGCTGCCGTGGGGGCCCTCCAGTTCGCGTATGTGTGTCACACAGAGGCGTCGCTGACCCTGCTAGAAATGCCGGTGAAATAACGGATATAACGGATCCCTAGCTCTAAAATGTGGACAACAGAAGGAGAGCAGCGTGGTTAGAGAAGGGTTGTCGCCTCCTCGGCAGTAAGGGGACTTCTGGAGCTCTGTCTCCGTCACCTATCGAGCTGCAGAAGCTCGGACGTGAGCTTCTGGGGTTTTGCAGGTTTGAAGCTTTACATTAGTGCGAGACGGCTTCCCGCCAATGACAGTCCGTGTACTCCAGGTGGCAGCATCATTTCGCCCTGTGGAGATCTTTAAGCCTCGGCAGGTCTTCACCTTTCCCTTCCCGGCCGTTGGGCTCGCTATTCAGAAGTACTACGGGTAGGTGACAGGTCCGGCAGATAGGGGGGACCCACTTTTGTGTCATACAGCTTCATCCCCGTGACAGATCTTCCGGGAGGGTTATCGATCCAAATTAAATGAGGAGGACCCTGCTGACACGTTTAGTTTGATGCAGCTGTCTTTTTCAGCCTTGATTCCAGCCTTGCAGGAACTTAATTTTCAAGGGAGGCAATATTAGCAGGGTGTACCTACCTAAACTTAGTAATTAGTAAGTTCAGCCCCCGTCCCCAGTCGCTATTGTAGAGGAACTCAAGCAATTGCATTTTTAGTCATCACTTGTCTCTTCAGTGCTCCCTGTCACTGATGGCTTTGTGGACTTGAATGCTTGACACATCTTTCCTAGCTATGGCTGGTAGCTCAAGGCGATTTTCCCCCATGTGACAGTAGTTTGTTGTCTAGAGCGATGAACTTTGAACTTATCTGTACAATTTGTCTGTCAGCTTGAATTGCTTCTACTTGCAATGAGATCTTAGTTTTTACCTGAAAAACATGTTCATAACTGTATGTTTTCTGATTGAGACTCTCAGAAGGTGGTGTGTTATTTACACACCAGCTGTGAAGGGTAGTATAATCCACATCACCCAGAGCAAAAACATCAGCCAGAAGCTTTACTGGTGTTTGCAAGGGTTTGTCTTATCGCATTGTCCTAACAGGTGTGCAGCTAGCATGCACCCCTACCTCTGTCTAGACCTTATATGATACCAAAAAACCTGATTCTCCAGTTGTACCTGATTCTGAACCTTCTCATGGATCTTGATTTAGACCCAAGGGGCTGTTAGCTGTAACAGTGCCTCATCAAGATTTCCGTGGAACATTGCAGTTGTGAGACTTAGTGGCCACTTAGTGTACAAAAAGGGGAGCTGTCAAAGGGAGATTGCATTTGCATGACTCCCAGGTGAAGGACAGCGACAGAACGTCCACTGAAAGTCACTCTGTGTTGAAAGTAATTCCTTGTAGGAGGACAGAGCTTGGGTCTGAGGAGCTGGATCAGTTCTGATACATTGAGAACAGTGTTGTCGCAAGAGATCTGTACCAGTGATACACTGACAGTTCACTTTGGGGAATTAAACAGTCTAGGGGCATTTACGTGTTAGCTACAAGTCTCACAGCAAAAACACGCCAGTGAGAGGAAAGAAAACTCTGTAACACTGGAGATACTTAAAACAAAAAGTTGGTGTTGCAAGACTTAAGGGACAGGTAAAGAAGCAGAATCAGTTGTTTAACATCTTTTTGATTATTTAATATAAAAGGCTTCTGATACCTAGTTTGGCATGCATTCTGGGGAAACAAGAGCTAGCAAAATTCACACAGGCTGTAAGCCAGTCACATATTCTCAGCCATAGGGCTGCCCAAGTAGAATCCTTATTCACACACATACATACATACATGTGTGTGAGTATATATATATGGGGGGGCTACAAAAACTGGAAAGGTAAGATTTACAGACAGATTTGGGTAGATATTTGGGAGATTTTTATGAGATAAATACTGTTTCTGCAGAGTAAGTTCAGAAATGTTCACATTCATTGAGCTCAGTTCTCACACACTATATAAGCAAGTAAATGTACCCACCTTGCAGTCTGTATATAGAGGTGTGGTTTGTTTTTTCCCCTGTGATAAATGGTGTTTTGTGCATGCAGAATAAAGCAAAGAGGTTTGACAGTTAGGACAGAAAGTGACTAGGTATCCTTTGTTTCTACCAAAGCAGTTGAAATAGAATGTCTTATGGGCTGTTTTTAAATAAAGGGAAAATCTTTCCATCATTAAAATAACTATTTCTAAAATAAAATTACTTTTATATTCAGAAAGCAGTTGGATTCCACAGCCAACCCTGCTTCAGTTTGGTCTCTCAATACAAGAGTTATGAGTAACTGACTTAGTTACTCATAAAAGCAGTTGTGTGATTTCCCTGGGACACCCCAGAAGAGTCATACAATCCATTGTAGCATGCAGGTAATGTTTTGCTCCAAGTACATTTCTTATCATTGTACACTACATGACATTAGAATTATTATGAAAATGTCTCTATTACTTCTATATCTGATTTAGCAGTGCCTACAAAGGCAGATAATTGTGAAAGCATCAGACTTTATTGTATGTTTTCATAGTAAAAGTAATTTTGTAGTGAATAATTAATTTCTTATAAAAGATAATAGTAAGTTAAGAGCAAAGAATCAAAGGTAGCGAAGGTAGCGTGATCTTGATTTGATACTACAAATCCTATTGCAGATAACACTGTTGCCTGGAATCAAATAAAGCTATCATACAGTCACAAAAAAAAAAAAAAAAAAAAAAAAAAAAAAAAGTGTGTCTTGGATTATCTCCATTTAGTCAGCTTTTTTTTTTTTCCTTTGAAAGGCTTTTTTCTGATAACACCATCAAGCATGACAGTGGTAGTATATTATATTATATATACTTGTTGCTCCAAGGGTAACAGTGTTTTAATAGTAACAGTATTATTAAAGAAGCAAATTTAAAAGTTAATTCAATCTGATTTTATTTACGTGTATATCTCCTTACAAACTAGAGGCCCACCTTTGAAGATGCTTTGAAGAAGAACTTCAAAGAAGTTAGTCTGTACTTTGTATTGAGATATGCATGCAAATAAAATCAGATTCTTCTTTCTGAAAACCCTATTCAGTTAATGTGAGATGGCAAGTCGATTCTAAAGGCTTCCAAGACAGAGATGAAAGCATCTTATTCTTTAGCTTCTATAATTAATCTCACATGTATTTCACAGGGTGGCACCTTGTACTCACAGCAACATGACATTGCTGCAGCATCACCTTCCAATAAATTGCGTAGTGTGGGACATACCAGTTCGCACAGAGTAAAGTACTTATATCTGGTTTATGACTAGCAGCATAACAAGGTGCGTGTGTATCTATCAGCCAGCTAAATGTGCAGAACAGTGCAGCAAAGTTGAGATGATACAATGAAAATTAATTAACATTGGATTAATATGGATGTAGAATTGTGTGGGTTAGGCACGTGTGTATTTTGCTTTATAGAATGATGACAGATATGTCCTCAATAAATGTCCCTGAAAACGTGTCAACATGTATTCTTAGACTATATTTCTTGCTGTATATATAGACACACTATGATGTGGCTAAGTGAAGGAATAGAAGCATATAGAAGTATTTAAACTTCTATATTATTAATGATCAATTCCCTTGTCTCCAGCATGAGTAGTCCATTGAAGTTGGCACTATTACACATGAGGGTAAGCAGTTTAAAACCTTCATTGGTGTTACGTGTGCATCCAGTGTCGGCTTACTCTAAAAGATCAATTCTTGGTTAGCTACCAAACATTAAATACACGACCTGCTCAAAAATAAAACAAATGTTTTACCAGAATGTGGATGTTGAATAAACCTCCTCCTCGGGCCAGCAGCATGGTGATTGAGGGGTAGAAGAAGAGAGAACAGAAGGGACTTGCTGAATCACTTGAAAAGCAGAATCTTTTCCATTACCCCTAAGCCTGCCTTTGAAGTAGGAAGGCCACTCAAAGCTTTTCCCTCTGGTTTGCCTCAGTTTCCTACCATACACCAACCTCTTTAGCTCCTTGCTAATGTTCTCCTAGAACTTTCTTGGCCAGTTTTGTTACAGTGTTCCTCACTTCTTGAGGCATCTACTCTCGTCATGCCCCAGTTCCTTCTCTTTGTCTATCTTTGGTTCTCTCCAGCCCTGCTTTGGCCCCTTGCTCTTATGGTCCCTCAAAGACTGAGATGATCTTCCTAGGACCTAGGAGATCCCTGGGGATGAAAGCTGACTCTTCCTATCCAGGGAGCTTTGATTAATTCTACCAACTATAAAGACAGCTCTGCTGGTCAGAGCAAACATCCATACAGCCCAGTGTCCTAACTCCAAGGCAGTCAATTGCAGATGCCTGCAAAAAACTGTAAGAAGCTGGCAAAAAGGGATGCCACTTGTGAATACTTTCCAGTCTCCAACACATTTGTGGTTCAGATGCAGTTTCTGTGCACACAGCAATGTTATGTGGCAGTCACCCCAAGAACTAGGCTTCTAGGGCCTGAATGGCCTTGACCAGTCCCACCAGGGACCCCACTACAGTGCTGCCCATGGGCACAGAGCCCCATTTCAGCTCAGCCTGGGCTTTCAATCCCTGCCTAAGGTAAGGGTCTCCATCTCTCTCTTCAGCTCCTGGATGGACCCCTGGGATGTATGCTGTGGTCTTGGTTCAAGAAAAAACAACTCAACATGCCACCTGATTTTTTATATGCCTGAAAAACTATGTTGAAATAATATTAACATGTCCACTAGTCAGGCTGGATTTCATATTCACAGTATCATGGAAATAATGGTGGTTGGAAAGCACCTCTTGAGGTCATAGCATCATGGGATACTTCAGGTTGGATGGGACATCATGAGGTCTCCAAGTGAAAGAAGTAGGGTCAACTGTGTGCTCAGACCAGGTTGCCCAGGGCTTTATCCAGCCTATCTTGAAAACCTTCAAGGATGAAGACAGCACAAATGTCCCATAGAACAACCTCTCGCTAAGAGCAGGGCTGTTGCCACATCAGCTCAGCTGTAGCTTTGTCTGGCCAGGCCTTGAAACCATCAAGAATGGATATTCCACCACCCCTACAGATAACTTGTTACAGTACTGCATTACAGTCCTAGTGAAGAAGTTTTTCCTTATACAATTTTTAGTTATATAAAAACATGCTAATATTCTATATGTGCTCAATAGATATAGAAGCTATTGTACAGTTACATCTGCTTTCCTCTAAATATTTGTTTTAAGTATTTGTAACATGTATTAAGATCCTCCAAGGAAAAAGCACTTTGGAGCTGTACATGAGTTGTTTTAATAACCCTGATATTCCAACTGGAAGAGGAAAAAGTCTATCATGGGCTCTGCCAGAACACTCAGTATTTCAGGTATAGTCCCAAACCTAATAGAATTTTTCAGATTCTGTCAGGGATGGAAAACTAAGATTAGTGAGAAATGGTGGTTCACTAGTGTATAATGCATTCACCTTTAGAATTATTTCAAAATATTTTCCATGGTTTTAGATGTTGTAAAAATGTTAGGTTGTTAGGCGTTGGAATGGGCTGCCCAGGGAGGTGGTGGAGTCCCCATCCCTGGAGGTGTTTAAGAGTCAGGTTGACATAGCTTAGGGATATGGTGTAGTTGGGAACTGTCAGTGTTAGGTTAATGGTTGGACTGGATGATCTTCAAGGTCTTTTCCAACCTAGACGATTCTGTGAAAAAGATCAAGGTTTTCTGAAGGATAAGGCTGTGAGTCACTTAAAGGAAATGTTGTGGAGGGAAAGCAGAGAGGGAAAATACTTTACACCGGATGATTTCTGTTTGGTTTAAGGCCAGAGGGCAACTGAGCACCAGGCAGCTGTTCACTCTCCCCTTCCCCCACCCAACGCTGGAAAGGAGAAAAAAGGAATCAAAAGGCTCAGGAGTGGAGATAAGAAAAGGGAGGGGTCACTCACCCATTAAAGGTCACAGGCAAAAGACAGGCTAGTTAGGGGAAGAAAAAGGACATCACTTTAATTCAAACACTAACAACCACACCACTTAACAGGCAGAATGGAACAATGAGAAGCCTTACCATATCTTAAAAACAACTCACCCCTCCCTTCTTTCCCAGGTTCAGCTTTTGTTTTCAATATCTCTACCTCCCCCCCAGTGGCACAGAGGCAAGGGAGGAGGGGGTGCAGTCACTCCCGCAGCTTCTTCCTCCAAGGTAGCCGGTGGAGAGGGAGCACTCTTCTGCATTCTTCCCCTGGCTCCATGTGGGGTCCCTCTCACAAGAGAAGTCCTGCACAAACTGTTTCTGCAGTGAGTCCTCCCCACGGGATGCATTCTTCTCAAAATGCTCTGGTATGGGTCACCCCCATGTGTTGCAGTCCTCCCAGTGCCTAACTATAACAGTGGGGGCTTCTTCCTGCAGAGTCCCGGGGGTCCTCCACAGGCCTCAGGCAAATCTTTGCTCCTCCGGTGACCCCCATGGGTGGCAGGAGGGCGGCCCTGCCATCTCACTGTGGGATACAGGGGGGTCTCTGCTCTTGTGCACATCCCACCCTTCCTCCTCCTTCCTTCCACTGACCTCAGTGTTTGAATCAGTGTCCGTCTCGTAACTCCCCCTCGACATCCCTCCAACCCTGTTGCTAATTGGCTCCGGCCTTTGCCAGAAGCGGGCCTGACTTGGAGCCGGAGGAGCTTTTGAGAAGCTTCTTACAGGGAACCGCTGCTGTAGCCCCCCTCCCCTGCTACCAAAACCCCCGCCACACAAACCCCCACTCTCTTACCATTTTCTTGCTTGGACAGTGCTTGTTCATATGATAAAATACATTATAATAACATTATTCCACCTACCAAACTGTTTCACTAATTTTATCATAAATAACCTTTCTCACCATCATATGACCCACTGATAGACTTGAGAAAACGGTTGGATCATATGGCACTGCTCCTTCAAATGCTCACATGCATGTTCAATGGTAGGCAATGATTAATTTCATATGCTGTTTTTAAAATAAATCAAAATAAACCTTGCACAAATCCTTCATCCTTGGGAAGCCTGTTGAATTATTTTTGCAGGTACTCATTGAGCTACTCACTGTAATAATGATGTTTACAGTCTCTCTAAGAATCACTCTATGATGGAATTCTGTATCTGGAATATCTGCAAAACTGAACCCTTGTGAACCAAAGTGGGAAATAAATTCTAGAAACAAGACCAGATCAGAAAACACACAACAAAAGACTTTTCTTCTGCACATCTGGGGACGTATTAATGCAGAGTATAGTTTCTGATGGATATTATGGAAATAATATGTGGAAAGGATTGCTGCATTTTATTTAACCTTAAATTTGTAACACCTGTTTTTGACAGGCACCTGCTCTTTTCTCCTTTTAAATATTTAAATATTGAATAATATTTATGATTAATTTAGTACAACAAGATAGAACATGCAGCTCATGTCACAAAGAACCAAGGTGCATCTTTTGTTTTCTGTAGCCTGCTCTTTAAACTGCTCGGTAATTTATCACTAGAGGACCATAATGGAGGAAGACCTTGCAAAAAAAAAAAAAGTCTTAAGGTAGCGATTGAAATAAAATACTTGCTCAGTTGTTTTACTAGTTTGGCTAAATGCCTACAAAAATTGTTTTATTTTCTTTGCCAGTATTTACACTTAATGTCAGTAGGAGAAACTACTGTTCACATGCTCTCTATGAAATGCCACTGAACAGTATTGCTAGTACAGAGTAACCCAGGCATGCCAAGGAAGTTCCAGTAAATACAGTTTAACTTTTCAAAGCAATTTCAGCCTCACCTCTAATATGCACAAACATGGGCTTGTGGACATAATCACCTGCACATACCTCTGAATTTTCAGTCATGGCCAAGAATCCAAATGGTGCGAAACTCTACAAACTCAGGGAGCAAATAAACTCAATTCCTACCACAAAGATCATAGAACAGATGGATACAAGACAAAAGAGGAAAAGAAACAAAGGAAACAATTAGACAGTCTGGATCTACATGATCAACCATGGTTTAAGCACAGCAGCAACCTAATTTTTGTCAAAGATTCTGTTGGCGTCATGAATTTGTAGCTTACAGAAAAGAATCGGTAGGTGAATTTTGTTGATGGATCCTTTGGCTTAAAAGAAAACCAGGCAAACTTAGAATTTTCTTCTTGAGCCACACAATATAAAACTAACTTGAATATAAATTTTTTTTAATGGCAAACTCCATATGAAAAATTATAGGCCTCATTTGGAAACTCTGATTCAACTCAAGAAAATCTGGTGATTTTTCTAAGTAAAAGATTTGTGAAGATTTGTGCCTGCAAAGAACTGTTAAGGCAAGCAGGTAGACTTCCTTTATTGAATGTGATAAGAGCACGAAATATAGCTCTCATAGTTACAGTTATAGAAATAAAATTATATCATAGAGATACATAGTTATATCCTAGAAATATAACTCATTTTGTATCTTAATATCAAAATAGGACAGTGAGTTATTTGCAGTCTGCAATTTTTTCTGGTCACATTTGTAGTTGGCCTTAAGTCACTTCTTTCTAAGGCTTGGGAAATTTAATTCCCTTCCCCTTCTATAGCTTGGTGGCTCAGTATAAATACAACTGCTACGATGTTTTAAAAGCATCAAGTGACTACTTTTTTCCAGGCTAGAAGATATATTGCTGAGAAGTTCCACTGACTACATGTCTGTTCTCCCAGACGGACATTGGAAAGCGTGTTAGTAATTTCAGACTCTGTTTTGTTAGATATATACAAATGGAGAACTAAAGCCAAACAAAAATCCATTCCCTAAAGAGAATAAATGTACACAGAAATATTTATACAGAAAACTGTTTCTAAGCAATGCATATGCTGAACGGTATACTAGAGTTTTCTTTTTAATATTATTTTACCCTAGTAACTCTAATTAGCAAAGAGAAAGTTAAATATTTGAAGTATTTTCCTTTGCATTGGAAATACTAAAAAGAAATAGCAGCAAGAGGTCTCAGGTCCAAACAGGACACCTGTGACTGTGTGCATCGTGTTCCTGCAGAATAAAGAGGACCTTTGTAGCAAAATGTTTAAGGCCTATATATACGATGGAATACAGTGGGCATGTGAGTAGCACTGTTTCACAGAAGGCGATTGTATATAACCTAATAGTTAATTATAGTCTGGTACAGTAGGTATTAGTGAGAAGACTTCTATTTTAAGATTTTCTTACATTAATCTTAATAGAATAACAGGTTTAAATGAGACCCCCTTATCAAAGTACATTTAAAAACCAACTATAAGGAAAGCATAGTAAAAAGTTATAGACTTCGGTGGAAAATAACTGACTATATGCATTTACAAGTTTTGTTGTGGATAACAATAATTATATTAATTCAAAACTGCAGTTATAACTGTCATTAAATACAAAGCACAGAAAAACCAACACATTAAAGAACCAAAGTGGCATCACTGTGGGACTGTTTTTTGGTTTTGCTTGGTGGTTTTGTTTCTCTTTTTGTTTTTGCTTTTTCCTTTATATGCACAAGGACGGATTAAATTTGCTTTTGGAACAGACAATGAGAAGTCTCCAATACAGTTAGTGCTGCTTTTTTTTTTTTTTTTTTTTCTGCTAAATAAGCTCTTCCTGAAATAGGAAATGGACTGAAATTCTTTACACTTTCTTTCACCCCAATTTTAAGAAAAACTAAACAGAACTTTTTTAGCTGTATTTCATTGTAGTTAAAAGTTGATTCCTATGCTATTAAGCAAAATATTTATATGCTTTTTTCTTGAACTAACTAAAACCTGATTTTGCTAGAAATGCTTAAAACTCGGCATATTCATAGTCCTCTAAGGAATCCGTACTCTGCCAAGTCTGAAAACACTTGGAACGGAAAGAAGGTCTGAGTAAATCTTGCACACTGTGCTACATTTTTTTTTACTGATTTATGAACAAGACGCTGATGCTTAGCTTGTACAGTTTGTCTGATCTATGCAATGAAATAAACACAGCTGCATTTATTACAGTGATTGCATAATCACATATTTGGTGCCCACAAACTTTTGGGAATATTCAGAGAGCAGTATGTGCTAAAACTCCCAATTTCCTTTACTTTCTCTAATATCATTCTCAGTTTATTTAAAATTTCATAAAAGATTTTGTTTGTGTAAGTTAGAAATTTTAATAGTAATGTTTCTGCTACACCAGTAATTCAGATCATCTATACTGGTTGTAAAGCAGTGGTGCCACCACTGCACAGGTCTCAGAAACTACAAATGTGCCAGCTGTCACAGGTATCGCTTTGAGTTTCCTCATTTCGGGGTGTATATAGATCCTCAACTGTTACTCCATGTAGTGCAGGCTTTCTGGATAGCCATAAAATAGCTTTTCCCTTATTGTCAGCCTTCCAAGTTGTTATTCTGGAATTTGAAAATATTTTATTAGACTTTATTTATTAGCAATATGCCAGTCTCTGAGACTGACTGGGTATATAAACAGAATCCCTGAGCTTTGCAGGATGAATACATTGGATCTCATCCCAACACATCATCAGGTAGACGAAATTATGCAGAGGAACATAAACAAGGCAGCCAGAGACCTTTAATGATCTACCACAGTGGTAGATTTTTCCCAAATGAATATTTTTAAGTCATCTTAAAGCCAAAGGAATTTTTTCTGGCATCCTGTAATTACCCAAAACACGGATAGTATACTAAATATATTTAGGAAATATTTTGTCTTTTATCAAAATCTGAAATTTTCAAGAGGTATCCAAAATCTCTACAAAAATGGAAAGGTGAGTTTAGACAGTGGTGGAGTCAGCTGCAGATTGCTGCACACCACCACAGTATAATTTCATCAGCAACTGGTTCATCCATGGTGGAGATCACAGTGACAAACCGTGTTCACTCATGAGGAAGAGAATGGGGAAATCTGTGTTGGTTGATAGATGGTTTATCATGCTCTGCGTTTTTTCAGTGACCAAAACCTATGTTTTATTTATGAGGCAGAAGCTGCTGCAAGATATCAAAAATCATTTGTGACTGATTGGCGTGCCATCCATCCATGTGCATCAACTGAAACAAACCAGGGTGGCATATTTTTTAAAAAGTGTTACATATAAAGTTTAAACAAGCACCTTGCTGTAGCTGTAGTGACTGATGGTGGGAAGCTAACACCTAGGGAGAAGCTGAGCTCTGCTTTAGTGGCCAGCAGAGTCTGCACATTTGGGAAGCAATTTAAGAGGCTCCCAGTCCATTGGATGTATTGTTTGCCCCACGTCTTGAGGCATTCATTTGAGAAGATAATCAGCCTTATGAAGAGAATACAATTTCAAGTCTTGTTTAACTTAATTGTTTTTCAAACTGTTTCAGGGGGTTTTTGTTACAATATTTAGTTAATGAATCAAAATGTAAACTGTGTCATTACTTCAAAGGAGACCACATATAACACAATTAGAGAAGACATAAATGTGGTCGGTGTCTTAGATAAATAAAAATTTCATATGGAATTTACAAAAGCTTTCAACACAAACTGTTCTAATTAAAGCTAGGGACAGCAACAAAAGACTGTTCAGCATTTATGAAGTCTCCATATGTTGAGTCTGATTTTCAGCTGATAATTCTCCCAACCTTTTTTTTTCCAGACTGAGGTTTTCTTTCACAAATAATGACACCCATATTCCTGTCCTATAGTCACTTGCTGTATGCATACCTGTAGCTATGGAACTCAGTAACAATGAATAATTAGATTAGATTTATATTAGATATAAGGAAGACATTTTTCATTATAAGGGTGGTGAGGCACTGGCACAGGTTGCCCAGAGAAGCTGTGGCTGCCCCCTCCCTGGCAGTGTTCCAGGCCAGGTTGTTCAGGGCTTTGAGTGACCTGATCTAGCAGAAGGTGTCCCTGCCCATGGCAGGGGGGGTGGAACTAGATGAACTTTAAAAGTCCCTTCCAACTCAAACCATTCTGTGATTCTGTGATTCCATGATACTTAGATGGCTTAAGACCTTGTGAAGCAGAAACCTAACCACTTTATCAATTAGAAAAAGAATGTAGCAGAAGTTTTTTTCTGCCACAGAAAAAGTGCAAGTGAGGAATGCACTTTGTTAAAGACGCAGAAACACCTCAACCAAATGAAGAAAATTGGTATGGCAGCTCCAGGAGTAGTATTACTGATCCACTGAGAGAATTCCTCAGTAACTTGGTTTTTCTATGGGGAGATACAGCTTGGGGTTGTTTCCATTTTCTAAGAACTGGAGTCCTAGAGGCGGGTTGTCTCTCAGTCCCACACTGCCCTGATGACTGGCAGACTTCTCTTGGCACTGTAGTCCACTGAACACAAGGACCAAAAGCCTCTGATGATCACTATGTGCTTTGAGCTCTGAGGGGGCTGTAATGCTATGGTCATGTTGTCATAGGCTCTATGATCTTTCACATGTGTTTCTATTTACAGCCTAGATTTTTTTCTGACTGTTCTGCTCCCCTGAGAATGATCCAACATACTGCTGTGTCTTGAAGTGCAGAGAGTACATTTTCCTGCAATTTCTTCACAGCATGTCAGCTGCCTCATTTCTTGCAGCAGTGCTGCAGTAGTTCTACACCGAGGACTTCAGATGATTGCAGAGCAAACTACAGACAATGCATCTGTGAGCAGGAATTGGAAGGCAGGAAGCAGGGGTGGAAGAGCTCCTCTTTTAGTGGCAAAGAGCTGTTATGCCTGGTTGGTGTGTTGTTGAATCATATCCTTAGGCCATCACAGCTACCGCTTCCTCCACAATGTCATTCCTACTGCATTTAGCTTTGATTACTCCATTGCACCATTGCTAGCATGGCCTTTATCCAAAGACAACTGTCTAAAGATAGAAAAATAAGAAAGGGTTTGAGAGATTCTAAGCTGGAGGAACCTTGTGTGCTGACTCTTGCACTTGTGTAGATATGCAGAGCTCGGTAGCTCTGAAAAGCTCAGGGGCCAGCTAACAGAACAACCCAAGGTCTAAACCACAAGCTGGAGAAACTTGAAGAATAAGTTTTAGCATACTGTTGGGACAGAGAAAAGATAGCAGGGACAGAAAAACGGCTGGGGCTGGTGCCACTAACCACTAACCTTTAAGATACTGCTCAAGAAAATACTAAACTCATCTACTATGACACTGTTGCCTTTGTCTAATGGTGAAGAAAATTAGCAAAAATATTACAGAACTAAACAGAAAAGGGAGCTCAGCTCCAGGCTTCAAGCAGGTGCATGACCCAGGGATAAGCCAGGCAAGGAGACCTTGGGGCTGACAGAAGTCTGAAATTATAAATGTCCAGAGAAATAGGACTTTGTAAGCAACCTGTGTCAGAGAAATGCCTGTCATCATCAGAAAAGTTCTGCTATTAGTTTCAAAAGAATATCCACAAGATTCCATGTCTGGACAAGGAGGGAGTCTTTTGGCCCATGCTGGGTACAAATACAAGTACACAAAAATATCAGTTCCTGGCATGGGTGAACTGGAAGAAAAGTGATGATTGGAAGTTCTGCTGTTTTGTCAGGAAAAGGTGATCTTCAGTCTAACATAATGGTGTGCAAATTTAAAGAAACCCAGCAAACCAGTTATGCGGTAATTAATTTGATCATTTGATAATATTTATATAAATCACAAAAAGTATGCATGCAGTCATGAAGGACAGGCCACAAAAGAAATGGGTGAAATTCTGGTACCATTTAACTTTGTCAGGAACCAGATCTATACCCATTTTCTGCCTATCTTATGCAAGTTTATTTGAAAAAGTTTTTCTGTTGAAGACAAACGAAATGTGTGATGATTGAAAGAGCCCAGTTGCCCAACAAGACCGGGAGCATTGACATACTTTTGGTTAACCAGGAAAGACTAAAATGTCAGAAAACATCATTCTGTTGAATAATGGCCTCTATTTTAACCCTACACCAAACTTCTACAGCTCAACAGCCAAAGTAACTGAAAAATACAGAATCTGACTATGTGCCCAGAACGTTAAGCTTGCTTTCTAAATTACAAACCAGAGCTCATTAATGCTGCTCTGAGAGAAACCAAGAAATGTCCTTCTCCATCCCTGCAAGTTGTACTGTTGTTTATTTCTGTGTATCAACTCGGTCGGGTTTTCCTAGCCTATACTGGCACATGGCTTGAATCTGTGGGCTAAGCAACAATGGATGAGCTTGGTGATCCCAGCTGACCACATCTAAACTACCCTCTTGCCACGTAACTACAGTTTCAGGAAGAGCTGTCTGATATTTCACGGTTGGCCACGTGGCTCTTATACTACTGCTCACCATTTGCTTCTGAGAGTCCAAACGGATTGCAGCAACAGGCCAAGGGAAGAGCAGCATTCATTCCGCAATAGGTGATGAGTAACTCCCACAAGACTTGTCTTCTGCTTCTTGAAATAGAACATGAAACTTATTAGGTCCTCAATTTGGCCATTTAAGTTGAGGCTTAAAATGCTGAAGGAAGAAAACTTTACAATTCAGATGTAATTCATTTCCAGTGAACTTTGGACTTTCATTAAAAATGAAATCAGTATTGACTTTAAATATTTAGTAAAGACTCTGCTGTCCTTTTATCTGCTTTCCTCCTTTGCATCTCAGTTTTCTAGGCTCTGTTCCTCTTCTCAAAGGATCTCCCACTCCTGACTGAGGGTACCTGCAGGTGTGAGACCCAGAACATTGGGTCATGGCTCTGCCAGGCTTAGCTGCACAAGTGAAAGCGACTGCTGCCCACAGAGCTCGCAGACCACCTTCTTCAGCGGATGTGGCAGAATGGAAAGCAGCCCCTTGCTCCCACCGCTTACACACCACCATTGTCACCAACTGCGCTCACGTGAGTGTCTGGGGCTGTTAGCCGCAGGGGTGGCTCACCCAAAGGCACTGGCCTACCCAACAGTGGGGAGAAGCACCAGAGGGGTCACCACTGCTGCCCCGCCAGGTGCTGACACCCCGGCCAGTGGTGCCCGCCTTGCCCCAGTGCTCCCCCAAGCCTGCCAGAGTGTAAAAAAAGGGGCAGGAGCATCCTTGTGGTGCTGCCAGGTAAGTAAACATTTTCCAGCCTTAACCGCTTGAAGTAGACAATGTGCACGGGTATCTGAGGGGGATGGGGTGTCCCTAAGAAAGTCTGTATTTCCGCTGAACTTAGAAAATTTAAATGCTTCCTTTCCAGCATGATGAATACTTTAAATCTCCAACTGTGTAAGTATTTAAGCTCCATTTCCCTTCTTATGCCTTCCTTTCGCACGGGAAGAAACAAGCTCTGAGACCATCCTTTACTGGCTTCAGTTAACCAATGTTTACATTTCAGTCAATATTTGCATTTTTTTCACAACTGTTTTTTTCTGAATACTCCATACAGTAACAGCCCATCCCAGAAAAATAGACACAGGTAAATTAATGAGAAAAAAGTATTGTTCTGGAATAAACATACAGGCTTTGAAAGTTTCAAGAATGCCAGTGCATTTCAAATTCAGATTTATTTCTTAACTTGGTTTAACTGTCAGTCCTAAAAAGACCTTATTTTTTATGAGACATTATTCCCACCAGAAATATTCAACCTGTCACAGTAGTTCAAAGTTACAGTTTGCAAACATAGCAACCAATGAAATAGGTAAAGTAGGCTTCACTGGCAGTGAAATTCCACTTGCTCACAGTAGCTGAGGCTCTTTACTGCATTTAGGTGTTGCCTAAAGTTTTGATGTTATTATTCTCTTTGCACTCACATCTGTTTTAAATACTTTTTCCTGCTTACAGATAAGAATGTACAAAAATATTTGCAATATTTGATCTGAATTTTCAGAAAGGATATTAAGACTGGTAAATATATTTTTTAAAAATCTACCTATTACTAAAACTTCAAAATTTAAATGAATCATTTCCAATCAAACATGCTCACAGTCTTATGACATCTGCCCCAGCAGATACGTTGCTGTGGGTTCTTTTCAGCTGGCACCTGAACTGAGCTCTTTGCTTGTTTTCTTCCTACTGTGTTTTACATTTAAGTCCACCTCATACTGGGTTTCCCCATGCTACTCCTATAGTTTAAACAAAACATACAAAGATACACTCACCATTCAGACATGCCAGTGAACAGGCCATAGTTTTATCAAATGACTGTCCCAAACAAACATGTTTAAGAACTAATGAAGACGTTATGTCCCAAAACCAAACCAGAAGAATTCAATATGAGAGAATGACTGCTTTCCATCCTCTGATAATCAACCCTGACAGCCTCCCTGTTGCAAGTCTATTGCTTAGGATTCCTTATGTGCTTAAACCCCTGATTAAACACCATTTAGCCTGTTTGCACCATGTTCTTCTCATCAATTTATACAAATACTGCACATGTGCACTCAGTGGTACTGTCTGTAACAGAAAATTAGTAGGAGCATTCCAAGCTGCAAAGTTATCCATTGGTAACTTGTTTTGACCGAGGTCTGAAGAAAGGTGGTTTTATTCCTTATTTTTTTAACACTAGATTGCATTGCTTTTTCTTCTTCACCCCCTCCCAAAAAAAAAAAAAAAAAAAAAAAAAAAAAAAGAAGGGGAAAGACTTTTCTTGATTAATGTATGAGAGGAATTAGTAACTTGCTATTTTTGCATATGAGTATCACCTCTAATCATGTTTCCTGTAGACCTTGACTGTTGAGCACACCACTGAGCCTTCAGTTTGTATTCCACTTTCTGCAGCCTTGCCCCCAAACTCCTCCATGCACCAAGGAGCTTCCGAAACACCACTGGTGGAACAGTTTCCTTCAGGTTTCCCTTAAGTAACCAAGGCTAAAACTACAAATGAGAATTACTATGCTGCAGAGCATTTTGTCATAAATTATGTGTTCCCAAGATGCGAATGGTAGGGCACAGTGGATGTCTGCCTGGATCCTTCCTTCTTCAGCTGATTTTCTTTTATCCCGCAGATTCATCAGCTGTAGAGGGAGCAGGAAGGGACCATACAAACGCTTTTCCCCAGGGTCCTTTTTCGCAAGAAGAGAGGGATTGGGTCCCTCTCTTCATCATATAGCTGGAGCCTGAGCCAGTAGGGCATTGTCCAATTAAAATTAAATGGCAGCTACTGACAGCTGGTAGTAGACTAAATTGGTTCTGTGGGGAATAGCCCACGAGAGCAGTCACCTCGATTGTGTCGGACACGGGCAAAGCGCGGGGGCTCCCGAGGCTCGAACCTGCCTTCAGTCCACACCAGAATTAGACGCTGGGGCAACGTTTGGTGCCGCGGCACTGGGCTGCTGTGCTGCCTGGTTCAGACTCTGCTTTTCCCACCTTCGCGTCGATCTTCCTAAAAACTAACCACAAACCAACCATCACCGCTCGGCTCGCACCGCAGCTGCCGTTTCCCAGGCCGGCCGCTCTCCCTCCCCCGCCCCCGGGCAGCCCCCCGGCCCGGCCCGGCCCGGCCCGGCAGGGGCAGGGGCTGAGGCGAGACGCCAGCGGCGACCTGCCCGCTCTCTTGCTTGGGCCCTTGCCCCGGGCAGGAGGCGGCGAGGCCGGGGAGGCGTCCCCGGGGAGCCCCGCGGGGCTGGGCCGGGCCGGCGGCGGCTACCTCGGCTGTTGGCTGGCCGGGAGGGGTGAGGCGCTGGCAGAGCTTCCAGTTCGGGGAGCCACAGGTAGGCGGCGGCCTCTTTTGCTTTTCCCAGGTTCGTGGAGGCTTTTTTTTTTTTTTTTTTTTTTTCCTTCCCTCTCTCCTCCTCTCTTTCCAGCTCTCGCTTTCCGGCTTGGGAGTTTGGTGCGTTCAGAAAAGTGTCTGCAACGGCGCGGGGTTCCCCAGGTGGGGCTGCTCCGGGCTTTTCTCTCTCTTTCTCTCTCTCCCCCCCCCCCTCCTCCCCCCACCCGCCGGCTGCCTTTCCTCCTTTGTGGCCGCATCCAGGGCGCTTCAGACCCCCTCCCGCGCTTCCTTCCCCCCCTCCCCAATCTCCACTTCGGGGGGAGAAATCCGCGCTCTTTCCCGTCTGCTGGCCGCAGGGCAGCGCCGCCGCGGGCTCCCCCCGCGCTCCGTTCCCCCCTCCTCCCCTCCTCGGCTCTCCCTCCCCTGCTCTGCTCTCCCTCCTGCCGGGGCCGCTCCCTCCTCCGGGGGCCGCTCCCCCACATGGGCGCCGTGCGGGGCTCCCCCTCCGCCGAGGAGGCGGCGGCGGCTCCCTCCCGGCCCCGCAGCGCGTAGCCCGGCCGCCCTCCCGCCCCGATTCATTTGTTGTTGTTGTTCCTCTCCCTCTCTCCCTCCCTCTGCTCTTTCTGAACTTTTGTCACCGCGGCCGCTGCGCGGATGAAGACTTTTTGCGGCGGGGACGCCTAGCTTCTCTCCCCGCCCGGCCCCCCCGGCCCGCCACCGTGCCCTGCGCTGCCTCCTTCCCCGGCCGCGATGCCGTTCCCGCTGCGGACCCTGGAGCCGCTGAAGCTCTGCAGGTTGGAGGAGGCCGGCGGGGACGGCGCGGAGCGGGGCGGCCCGGCGCCGGGGGACCACGCCGGGGCGGCGGAGGGGGGCGGCGGACGCCGGCGCGGCGCGGTGCCGCTTTTCGGGGCGCTGGAGCAGGTCAGCTCGTACGCGCTGGTGTCGCTGCTGATGCAGCTCTCCGACCTCTCCCGCTGCGCCGGCGACATCTTCGGCGGGATCCTCAGCGAGGCGGACTCCCTCTGCCACCGCAACGCCCGGCTCCAGCGCCGCCTCGGCGCCCTGGAAGCGCTGCTCGCCCGCCTCGACCACCGCAAAGTGAAGATCCGTGAGTGCCACCTTCCCCGCCGCGGGTGGGGGGGACGGGGACCGGCCGGGGAGGGCGTCGGGGACCGGCCGGGGGGCGCCTGGCCGGTGGCGGAGCGGTTTGCGCGTCAGGATTTGCTTTATTTGTTTGTTTAAAAAAGGAAAGAGGGAAACTTAAGCATCCCCCTCTCGCCCTCCTCGTGTTCAGGTGGCGGCGGCCGCCCCCCGGCGTCTCGCCGCGGCTCCGGCTCGCCCCCCTCCCGCTGACCCCAGTCCCGGGCTTCGGCCGGTGGCCGCCAGGCGGGCAGGGAGGTGTCAGCCTGCGGGGCCGGTGGCTGCTGGCGTTTCCCCGGTGCCTCCGCCTGGCAGAAATCTGACTCGGTGGGAAGAGTGTCGGCGTCGGGGGGCCGGCGGGCGGGCAGCCCTTCCCGCGCCGGGAGGTGTTGGCTGGGAGGGAGCGCGGTAATCCCGAGGGAGGGCGGGGGGTGGTGGCGGTTTATCTGTTTATGCCCCGTTTGCGCTAGACTTAGGATCAGCCGGGCTTCTGACAGTTCAGCCCACATGCCCGATTAGTTCTTTTGTATGTGCATGGAAGACCTCAGTAAACAGAAACCTGGATATACTTTGCGGCTGGTTTTGTATCCCTGGGTTCTCCTGAGCTTCTGTTCTGTGTGCAGAACTGATCCCGGGTTTGTATTTTCCAACTTCACACGGAGCACAAGCAGCAAGATCCAGATTCGCCCTCGGATTCCTAAGTAGTGGCAGTGGTGTGGGGAGATTTCTGCTAAGTTAAGTTTCTGAGTCTGTAAAGTGGCCCTCAGGAGCGACTAACTGTACCACTACACAGAGCTATAGGGAAAGGGTTTGCCGAGCTTGGTCCAGCTCTGGAGAAAGGATCCCGTCAAAATCGTCGTATCTGCCACGTTGCGTTTTATTCGTGCGTGTCCTAGCTCCCCCCAGACGAAGATCAGACGAGATGGCTTGCAACATCAGTTTAGCTTTCTCAATGTGTTGGAAACATTCAGGAATCCAAAGAACTGTGTTGCAACTTCGGTGGCAGCTGTGTAAGGTGTAAGCCCAGCCTAAGTAGGATTGCTGTGCGGAGACCACTGAGAGTTTTCTTTTAAATGGAAGTAGAAAGCCTGCTTTGCCTGTGGTGTACTTATGAACAAAACTGATAAGGAAGGCCTTTCACAGATAAGATTCAAAGAGTCTCAACCCTGTATGGGTAATTTACCAGTTTCATTACAGAATCATTCCTTATGACATACTTCAGTATACCGTTCCTCCAAAGGAGGAAACAATCATCACCCTTACCAAAAGGCTATTTCTGTGGTCTGTAAGTGTTAGGCTAAAGTTTTGTGATAACCAGTTTGGCTTTTTTTTTTTTTTTTGTGCTTTGTAACTGCTTGACAAATTTAAGGAGCTTATCTTCCTCACCAGGACAGGTATATCCTTTTCTGCCAATATTAGTTTAGCATGGCACGGTGCAGTCAGACTTGAAATGAGAACGTTTTATTACTGGGGATATCTGCAGTACGGTGGTTTATATACTACATTGATGCCCTGATAGGAAGGAGTATTTATTTATCTCTATTTTAAATAGGGAGTAATTAGTACCATACGTTGATGCAACACATGTAAAGGAAAGGGTGAAATAAGGCAAGTGCTGCACTGGGCAAACCCTGAAATTTTACATGTGTCAGACATTTAGTTATTGTATTCTCTCTTGGTCATTGTTTTGCACAAGTTGTATATTTACTACTTTTTTTTTTTTTTTTTTAATTACAACTCAGTTCTTTGAGCTTAGCCTGTTAACTGCTTTCAATATGATGGTCTTTGCTCTTGTCATTGAAGTTCCCTAAACCTGACACCGTTCTGTCGTTTGGCTTTCTCCATTTGCTTGTAAATTCTTTGGTAAGCAGCATCTCTGCTGTCAAATTTAATTTAGCTACTTAAGAGCTGCATTGCTGCTGCTACTACTTACTCTTCAAAGATCTCATTTGTTAAAGCCAACAAGAATTATTGATGATTTCTTTAAAAAATTTTTTTAATTGTATGTAATACAGTGTGTTTGTAAAGGAAGATTATATTTTATTTGCCTACCAGTTGCAAGGAATTGATGTGTAGGCTAAGCGTACTGACATCAAGTTGTACATAAAGACATGTCAGTTCTCTTCTTACATGCTTTCTACACATTGTAATCTGGCCAAGGACATCGGGTGGGATGATCAGTTGTAGTTAGCATCATGAACTTCTCTGTAATGCAAGCTGTGAAGGCCTGTCTGCAAGTTTAACCCTGTTCCTGGCATTAAAGAGAAATATCTGCAAAACAAAGAGAATGGTTTAAAAATGGCTGGCTTCTTTGGGGAACAATGACAAAGGGGATTTTTCCTTCCCATTTTTGAAGATACAGAAGCTTCATGGAGAAAGCTGTTTGCTTGTGTGGGACTGTAAGAACAACAAGGATTGTAAACAAATGTAACTGCCTTCCCATTTACTAGATTCTTATTGCTCATAAACCTTTTCTTGTGGGGAAAATATTGTAAACTACTGTATCTCTTGTGTTGCACAGGCAGATGCAGCATGACGTTGTATCAGACAGCTTAAGTATTTTGCTCTGCCTTTCAGGACGAGGGGATAGGACATTGTACACCTGCTTTTCAAATCACGGGTAATTTCTACTTGAATAAATGGCTTTTGTTCTCTTTGTGAGGCCCAGACAATAATTTCTTCTTGGAACTGAAGGTCCCAGGGTGACTTTTGTGATCCCAGCATTATCTTATATGAGAAGGACCAGAAGAGGACTAGGAAACTTCAGATCTGGGTCACAGCCACTTCTTGAGAAGTAGCTGCAGACTGGCAGCTGGTATAAGATACACTATGTCTGTCCCTGATGCTTGGGAAAGTACATTGAAATTGTGAGTGGTTTTTATTGGTGTACTGTCATCATTTTGTTTCAAAGTAAAGTTTCCATGTAGTATCCTTCAGATAACAGGGGTCCATTAGTGTTTGTTCCTGGCTGAATACGGGTGGGGTGTGAGGGAGGGAGAGCAGGCAGAACAAAGCTCTTTGTCTTCAGCTAGTCATTCTTTACAGTCACGGACTGTACTTGCTTGTCTGGCTGTGTGGTGCGTCCTTGTGTGTGTAGGATCCATATGCTCCTAGATATACGTATTGGAGTATTAATAGGTAAGTATGTCTTGAATGATCTCTGCTGTTTCTCTTCTGTTTTATACTCTTTGGTGTCCTGTAGTGAACGCATTAGTTCAAGTACACCCATTCATTGCACCACATATGAAAGAACTTTCTGATGTGGCAGACTGGTCAGTGATGTGCTATATTGCAGTAGGTGCTGCATCTTTGCAACCCTTACTAGGGGGGGAACTTCCTCACCTATCAAGACTAGCTGGACTTCTGCCATGCCCTTCAACTTGGAGGCCGGTTTTCCAAGGGTTTTGTATTGGTGTGCCACACACGCTCAGAGAGTTTAATTTCATGTCCGCTTCAGGATATTGAAGGTAGCTTTCAGTTGTACGTGATCTCAATGATGTCTGGTTTTCAGAGGTTCTCCGCTGACATTGGGGTTTGCTGGAATGGTTCAGCATCCTCTGGTTTGGCTGTCTCGAACTTTGCATTTAGGATGGTAGAGAAGCTTCTCTTTATGTCTCCCAACTGAGAAACTTGTGCCTGACTCTATTTCAATACAAGGATATTTTTAAGGCCGTTTAGTAAAATGGCTTCCTGACATGTATTTGAGCTTTGCATGATGAGCAGGGTGTTGTGCCATAAGAAGGGACATCAAAATAGGATGAGACATGTCCCTGTGGGGCCAATGACTGGCTTATAACTCATGGTGGTGGGAGGCACTAACAGCCCAAGGTGGTTTATAAAATTCAAGTGTAGTAGGCAGTACTCATGACCTTAGTTTGAAATGCACTAGCCACGTTTAGAGACTTAGTTGGATTCAGTACTTTTTTTAACAGTGTTTCATCATGTTTTCATTATGCTTATGCGCGTTGCTGTTTTGTGTGGTGTTTTGTTGTATGTTTCTAGCATCCAGCTGCTGAAATATGTTTTACACCTTGGAACTTGCCTAATAGCTTTTCATCTTCTAGCAGTGTGCATCTATAGCTGTGACCTAGCATTAGGTGATGTAGTTTTCATCACTTTCAGTTCTTAAACATCAGGGTGGGTGAGGACAAGTGCCTCTTTGAAGTGACCAGAGCTCATAAAAAGGCACATGATGGCAACAGAGAAATCTTTGGTTAATTACCATGCCAGTTCTTGGGAAATGCTGTGAGGCCTTAAACAGTCATTGTTTTTATAGGGCATGAAGAAGGACATTTTTTCCATTAATATTTGTCTTCTACCATCTGCAGATACTTATGAAAAAATTAATATTGCTCTTCTTTTCTGTGAACCCTAATGGTTTGACAGACTGGAAGGCTGTCCCTTCCATCTTCTGTGCTATTTATTTTTAGTCTTTCTGAAGAGATGTTTTGAGAGAAATGCTGGGAGGTTAACCTAATGACAACTTCTGATTCAGTTTCTCCAGTAGTAGGATGGGGTTTGGCCAGTTGTACCTACTATTCCCAACAAGAAGAAACTGATCCTGTGGGAGGGAGGAAATACTACCTCTTAATTAGCGTTGTTGCTGTTGTTTAAAATCCTTCAGTGTTTGGTTTTAAAGGCACACCATAATCATTTGATGTTCATGCAGAACGCGTATACATATGTATGTATTTTTTTTCAAGTTTAAGCACATAAGTGCAAGAGAGGTGGGGGGTTGGGGAGGCTTTCTATTTGTCTGCATGATGGAAGGGCAATCCAGTTTACACTTCATCTCCTGCTATTTTGTTTAGTAAGTGTTTTCCACTCTTTGTGTGCAAGGCAGTACTGGAGCACATTTCCTGCTTTAGCCGAACAGGAAGCTTTATTCAGCTTATTCCTCGGGAAACCCCTCCTCCATCCCTAGCCACCAAAAGTGAGCATTATTTGAGACAGTATCAGCAGTAGGCAGGAGATGAACGAGCTGGCTGCCTTTCTGGGCTTTCCATAGCTTCTGGTGTAAGGATAGACTGTACAAGACATTCGTCATCTTGTAATAACAAGAAGAAACTTTCTTTAGAAAAAGGTTTAGAAAAAAACCCCAAAACCAAACCAAACATACACACCCCCACCAAAAGAAGAAAAAAACCAACCACACCACAACCAAAAACCCCAAACCAACCACCAAAACCATGGTGTGCTGTTGAGGAAGCTTTGGTGAGAAAGGATTGACCTTCAGGTGAAAAATTCTAACCTTGTTTGGGAGCTACAGTTTGGCTTCGATACTCTGTAGATGCTTGAGGTGACTGAGCACTATGGTACTTTTCTTCTCTCTGTTGCTGTGTAATATGAAGATTCAGCAGCAAAGTTCAAACCATGTTAAACAGTTAATTGAGAAGTTCCCCTTGAGGGGGGAAAAAAAAAAAAGAAGAAAAGAGATTTTTCTCTTCTACCCTGTTGTAATTATTCAGATTGCTGCTCAGAAGCAGTATAACTCTTGTTTTATTTAGCTAGTGCAAGACTAATTATCTGTGGAAATTCAACCTGATCCAAAGGAGATTTCATTTGAAATAAGCAGGAAGAAAGTCTGAGTTAGAAAAAGATTTCCCATGGGGACGGTGGGCCAAGTTGCTGTCCTGCTGAGTGGCAAAGCTCCAGCTGAATTCAGTTTGATGAGTGTTTGGCTTGCTGTTTTGAAAACAGTTGACACTCTTTGGCTGAAATGTAGAGCTGCTTTGTACGTTTCTCAGAACCTATTATACACCACCTATGAACATTTATTTCCGTAGATCTTATGGTTGGCTTGATCATTCAGGAAAATGGTGTTTAGGAGAGGGAGTTAACTAAATTCAAGTATGTTTAATTCATTGTTTTTAATTAGGATCTGTTTTGAAGGTTCCTAGATATTTTAGGATACAATAAAATGTCTTCAGAAGTTTCTCTTCCTATTAGTATTGGCACAGTCTCAGCTTGGTTGAGTGTGAGCTAGTAATCTTGGTCTTGTGGGCTTCTCTCCTAAGCTGCTAATATGAAGTTCCTGAAGAAGAGGCATTTTTTGGGTGAACCTATTAACAAACATAAAATAACACAGTGGAAAGCCACTGAAATTTTTCAAAACCTCTGTCCTGGAATTTAAACCAGCCTCTAATCAGTGGAGGGTCAGATGAGGCTTTCAAGGGGCATGGGGAGCAGATTATCCCGCATGTGCTTAGGGATTCCTGCACCTTCCTCCAAAGCGTTTGGTGCTGGCTGCCATCAGCCACAGGATACTGTGCTTAACGTTGCCAAGGTCAGATTCACTATGGTAATTCAGCCTTTTTCTCTATTTCTGGGTGAAGGAGGAACAATTTCCTTTTCCTCATCTTTCTTTTTTCCCCCTGCTTGTTCAGATAAATGATAGGATAAATGAGGGCATGTGCTTTGGTTCCTGTTATCAGGAGTGTTAGTGCAGCACAAACAGAAAGGGAGATTGAGAAATAGGAGGACTTAAAAAATGCACATTGAAGACTTGGCAATTATGCAAAGTCCCGGTTTCTTTTGTAGTCATAAACTAGGTATCAGCAGGCGAGATCAAAGCTGTCCACCCTAACAGTTAACAAGATCAATTAAACATGGTAATTAAATGTTGTTCTCGGCTGTAGGTTGGATAGGAAACCTGCTGGTTGGATGGCAGTCTCCAGAGAGCCTGCATGACACGCCACTTAAGAGACTAGAAAAAATATCTTTCTGCCTGTGGGTTAAGCACAGATTAATGTGGGTGGACTTTGCAAGTTGTTTGTATTTATATTGTACTGTGTTTTAGCTGGGCAGGTCTTCTGGCTTCAGGCTGTCGTGTTTTTTTTTCTTTGTCATTTGTGAATGATGGTGTTTTAAGTGAGGTTGTTTTTATTTATATATTTATTGGCCTCTTGTCATTTAATCATCATTGTGCGTATGGGAGTTCGTTGCCCTTTGAGAATTATGAGTAGTTAGAATATGAATGTTTAAAGTCCTACTGAATGTGGTTTGAGTTTGTCGCTGCAATCTGGAGGCAGAGTAGCTATGTCTGCAGAGAGAGGCAGTGCCGAGTAATTGCTTTGCCGTAACTCCTCTTTGTAATTTCACTGTTGGAGCCACTGGTCTACCCACTTTTCAGGTTAAGGGCTGATTATTTGTTTTTTGCCTGCCTCTTCTCTTTCTCCTTTTCTTTAGTAGTTCAGGCTCCCTGGGTGTGCTCTGAGCTGGCTCTCCATCTCCAATCCTGCTTGCTCTGAGGTGTGACAGTTTCAATGTCCGCTCTGCACCTCGCCACCCATGTTGTGCCTGATAAAACTGGCCTTGGGCATCTCCTCTTCCTCACATACAATACTCTTTGCATGCCTGATAGTTGGTAGGATTTGGGAGGAAGAAGTTGAGGGGATGGGAGGCAGAGACAGGAAAGGGTGAAATTTGATGGAGCTTCTGGCTTTTTCATGACAACCCCTCCATTTCATACTGCTCAGTGTTAGCCCCAATGTAAGGCCTTCCTAGCTGGGGTCGTGGCACAGTGGATAGCACCGTAGTAATGGTCTTAATCTTGTCCAAGTATGTCCCTTTGTTCATTTTTTTTTTAAATGCTTCCCTTTCAAACACAGAGATTTCT
This sequence comes from Athene noctua, assembly GCF_965140245.1. Classification (NCBI taxonomy): domain Eukaryota; kingdom Metazoa; phylum Chordata; class Aves; order Strigiformes; family Strigidae; genus Athene; species Athene noctua. Next base: position 67,007,572 of record NC_134037.1, on the reverse strand, counting down.
ATTGCTCCGGTGCAGGAATATAAATCAAGAGCAAAACCATTTATACCATTACAGTGGTGGAAGTGAGAGTATCCAGGTATTACTTGGAATTAAAAAAACACGAAGGAATTCACTTTAATATATATCTGTGGCTGAGTTCTTACAACTTTTGAACATAAAGGACATTTTAATGTTTCAGTAGGTTTAATTTCCCTCATCTACATGTGAGCAGCAGTTCCGTTTTCATCTGAAATTTAACATCTTGGCAACCAGTAGATCTGTTAATTGGTTGGATAGTCCTTTTACTGTAATCAAGCTGTAGTCTAAGCAAGTTTGGATTAAGATTGTAATTTTAAAATTAATTTAGCTTCTACTTTTCAGAGATTAGGACTGAAACAGATGCCTCCTGAAGTAATTGGAACTATGGATGCCATCTGAAGAATTGAGCCACTTAATTTTTCTTCTTGCAATAAATACTAATGTAAATCGTAATGGAAAAAAAAAAAGTAGCTATTTCAAGCATATTGAGTAATAGTGGTGGGTTTTTATTTTTTATTTTATTTTTTTCTAATTGAATGGCTAAGTGGAAAATGAAAACAAGAGATTTCTCCAGAATCTTCTAAATGGTAACATATTGTACTTGAATGCTCTTCTTTCTCCTTGCTCCCCCCAGTTTTCTTTCTTTTCAGTATCCAAATGCTGGCTTCAGAAGAGCTCTCATCAGCTTTTTAAGTGGTGGCATAAATATTGCCTCTCACTGGCTTACATATATCCTTCTGTGTCTGGTTGTTACATTGGTAAGCTTTCTCAGCAGCTTGCGTTTGAGTAAGAAAGCAAGCTTAGTCTTTCTCCTGGCAAACAGACATCTGTCTTCTGTTTTCTACTTTGGCGAGTTTTGGCTTTTGGCAACAGATGGAGTTTGCTTATGGGAAGCTCAGCAGGACCTGAGAGGAGTGCTCTGTGGGTTATCTTTAGTGGCACCTTTTGTTCCTGTGGTATGGGAGGAAAGAGCTCCCAAGTGAGTGTGTTGGCTTTCCTTTCCTCTTCAATATCTAGTTGATGATGAGTGACTGAATCTGATTGAATGCCTTGAAAAACCAAACAATATTTGGCTAATGCAGTATCTTTAAATGCTAAGAAGAAAACCTCAAAATGCTCTTAGGCACATTGCCGTTAGAGGCGCTTAAAACATTTTGAACTAGAAAAAAGAAGCCAACTACCAGGAAATGGGAACAAGCTCTTACAAAACTTATCTAGACTGTTCCCTTTTTTGTTAGCTGTGGTACTGGATTTTCAATTTGGAATAAAGATAGTACAAGCAAAGCTTGATTGATTACACAGCAAGATCCACCCTTCCAACCCACTTATTCTGGACATGATGTAAATGAAATAGTTTTTTTTCTCAAATTTTGAATGATTCCTCGCACCCCCACCCCCCCTCCAACACAAGTACTGGACACTGAAAATGTTTCTTTGCAGAAGTCTAAGAATCCAAGAATTTCTGGAAATAATCACTCTGTAAGATTGGGATATATGTTAATGTCTATACAAACAATAATGCAATGAAGTATATGGTAATAGTCTCCTGTACACTGTTTTGATTCATAGTGTTGGAAAGTTGGAAGCCTTATGTTGTGAACTTCAGCATTTTAAATATGAGAAAGAACTTTGTTCTGCATGATCTGTGAGGGAGAGAGTGAGAATACTGTAATGTTCATAATATGCATTTGCGTGTTAGTTTAGATGCAGTTTTCTAAAACTTGTTCATTAAACTATTTCCTTGCTATGTTAAAATAAAGGTAGGTAGTTATTGCATGGTTCCTCCTGCTAGCTTTTTTTTAATAGCATGTGTATGTGATAGAAGGTCAAGAGCATCATAAGCATATTTATCACAAAAAGTCAGTTTGCACGGCTGAATCCATGCCATAGGGAATGGGTAGGGTAGGAAATAGAAGGGCGATAATGGGGGAATAAAAAGGTTTTGTACCAGTTGTGTTCAGGAGCTTGATGGAAGCCAAGATACAGGAAACTGGTATAGCAACTGATCTCCATGGGGCCAACACCCTTCGCCGTATCTCTGGCTGCTACCCTCCCAGTGGGGAGCATGTGCAGTCCTGTTGGGCAGGCTGGGACAGCCTGAGCCCTGCAGGGAACAGTCCTGCCAAAAAGGGGGGGCCCTGACCCTGCTGGGCTGCAGCTGGGCTCCATCCCTGTTGTGCAACATGTGCCCAAGTGGCTCTGCCTCTGCGCTTGGTGAAGTCCCGGGTAGCATCGTGTAGGATTTGCCTCATCTTGGGGAGGCAAACATGATCTTAACAAGAGTGGTTTAATGTAAGTAGATTACTACACTTGATGTGAAATTATGGTTGCAGTTATTATATAATAATGATAAAATATACAGAATTGTAATCTATATCATCATATTTACCTCCAGGAAAGATAAGAAAGCTGGAGAAAAAGGAGGTGAGTGTGAGCCAGTTCTCTTGCCTTGCCTTTTCTCGGTGGTCGGTAGCAGGACAGGGCTGTCCTTCAGCAAGAAGTCCCCTGCATGGGTAGGAAGGAGGTTTGCTCATCCTGAAGGAAGGTGAAACTGCAGTGTTTGGCCTACTTGTGATCACAAATTTCCTTAAAACATTAGCAAGCACTTACTTAGCACAGCCACAATGCAGATTTAACTGTGAGCATAAGGCTCTTTGCCCTGAGAGAGTCTAGTCTTAACACATAAAAGTCAAGCTAGAAGATGGTAATTTAGTTAAGTGTGGTTTAAAAAGGTCTGTGTTGAAGAACCCAAAGTTTCACAATAGTTATGGGCCTTCCTGAGGTCTAGAGGAAGAGCAGGTAATTAGAAATCCACGGAGTGTTTGCCTGAGGCGAAGAATACCACAAAAACATAGAGCTCTTGGTGTTTTTTCGTTTGTCATGTTACAAAAGCCTCTGTTTGTTCAGTATCTGTTACAGAGCATTGTGTCTACTTGATGGTTAAGGAAGGCCAAAACCATCTGCAGTACTTATTATCTTGCCTGCTCCCACTCATTGCTGAGTTTGGCTTGAATTCTCTCATTTGTGATGTCCCTCTGAAGAGCGTGGTATGTAACATGGGAGGGAGTGCTCTTCGAGGCATGTTGTTTTGACCCTGTTGCTCTAACAGAGCACATTTTCCTCTCCCACCCCTTTTCCCAGCACACAAAATACAGTAGCTTTTTCCTTACAAACCCTTTTGTTACTGTTAGGAACCTTGCTGACAAATTGTGAAACTTGCAGCAGTCTGGAAGCAGCTACAGCTTGTAATTGGTAGGATGAAGAGTAGGTAATTTAGCAGTGTATATAGTGATGATGTGCTGCAGGTTAACACATCAAATATTTAAATGATTTAAATGCATTGTGTAGTGCAACTGGTAGAAAAATGAATTAGGTCACGATAGACAAAAGCCTCCGTCAGCTGTGCATGTTTGTGCTCCATTGGTCTTATCACTATTTATGTCTATGCACATACGGTATTTCTAATTTAGATTATTAGTGGCTTATAAAAATAAAATATGAATAAACTTAATCCTGAAGACAATTTAAAGCATGAGTATATTTCTAGTAGAAGTTTGAACTTACCAGGGAGAATCCCAGAATAACTCAGCCTTTAGCAGAAATAGCAGATTGGGAAAATGACTGACTGAGAAAAGACAGATACCACCAAATAGCAGGCTTAGTATGAACTCTGTAGGTAAATGCTGAAGTGACCAGTGTCTTTCTCATTGCTCAGCCTGAAAGTCCTACGTGATCTCGGTTAACACTAGAGCACAGTCTCCGCTTACAAGGTGTTATAAAAGATACTTGAACCGTGTGCCATTTGCTGCAGTACCTTTTTTGATTTCTCCTCCCACCTCAGTGGCTGTTGTTGAAGCTGTGACTGTGTGAGTTGGAATGAAAATATTCAAGGAAAAGTTCTTGAGGCTGCTTGAGCAGTCACCAAAGATCATGTATTGACAGCTTTGCAACTGAAGGGGTAAATGCTATTTTCATGGTCACTGAAATCACAGAATTCCAGATGTGGGACAGCACCTCTGGAGATGATAGAATCATTTGGATTGGAAGAGACCTCTCAAGGCCATCTAGTCCAACGCAGTGAGCAGAGACATCTTCAACTAGATCAGGTTGCTCAGAGTCCTGTCCAGCCTGATCTTATGTTTCCAGGGATGAGGCATCTACCAGCTCTCTGGCCAGCCTATTCCAGTGCCTCACCACAATTGTAAAATATTTTTTCCTTATATCTAGTCTAAATCTACCCTCTTTTAGACTACCCCTTATCTTATTGTAACAGGGTCTGCTACAAAGTTTATCCCCATCTTTTTTTATAAGCCCCCTTGAAGTGTTGAAAGTTGGCTATAAGGTCTCCTCAAAGCCTTCTCTTCTCCAGGCTGAAAAATCCCAACTCTGCAGGAGAGGTGTTCCATCCCTCTGATCATATTTTGTGGCCTTTCTCTGGACCATCTCCAACAAGTCCATGCCTTTCCTGTGCTGAGGACTCCAGTACTCCTGGATGTAGTACTCCAGGTGGGGTCTCATGAGAGCAGCATAGAGGGGGAGAATCACCTCCCTTGAACTGCTAGTCAGGCTTCTTTTGATGCAGCCCAGGATAGAGTAGGCTTTTGGGGCTGCGAGCGCACATTGCTGGGTCATGTCCAGCAGTGCCCCTGAGTTCTTCTCCTTAGGGCTGCTCTCAATCCCTTCATTCTCCAGCCTGTAGTGATACCGGGGATTGCCTTGACCCCTGCACAGCACCTTGCACTTGGCTTTGTTGAAGTTCATGAGATTTGCATAAGCCCACTGCTTGAGCTTGTCCACGTTCCTCTGGACGGCATCCTGTCCCTCAGGCATGTCAGCTGCTCCACTGAGCTTGGTGTCATCTGCAAATTTGCTCAGGGTGCACTTGATCCCACTGTCTGTGTCATTGATGAAGATAATAAACAGTGCTGGTACCAGTACGGACCCCTGAGAGACACCACTTGTCACCGATCTCCATCTGGACATTGAGCTGTTGACCACTAACCTCTGGATGCAGCCACCTAATCCAACCCCCTACTCAGAGTAGGCTCAGCTTGAGCAGGGTGCTAAGGGCTGTGTCCAGTTGAGCTTTGAATATCTCTAAGGAAGGAGTGTCCACAACCTGTCTGGGCAACCTGTGTCAGTGTTTGATTACCCTCAGAGTAGAAAAAGTTTTTCCTTATGTTTAAATGGAGTTTCTTGTATTTCAGTTTGTGTTCGCTGCCTCTTGTCAAAGCATTATGTGCAGGAACACTAATATAATCTTCTTACTGGAAGGTTGTCCCAAGAAGGGTGCTAACTTGCACCTAAGATGGACAGCTTCATCAAGAGAGCTGGAGTACTCTGTGGCCTTAGGTAAATGTCTTAGCACATTTATCTGGAAAAGGATGGGTAAGGAAAGGTCTTAATTCATCAAGTAACAAAATGGCAGCCAAAAATAACATTTTAAAATTATTTTTAAAAATATTTATTTTTATTTATAATTATTTATTTAAGGACTTATGACTTTGCAGTGCTTCTTTGGAAGAGCTTTAATACTCTCAACAAAATACCTACTGCTTCTGTTGAAAGGCAAGGTAATAAACTCGATTTCAGAAAGACGGAAACCATCTCCAGTGGAGATAGTAGAAACTGTTTACAGTCTCTCACCTTACAGATGCTGTCGACAATGTCTCTTAGAGAGTGAAAAGCATTCAGTGTTTCCAAGAGGAGTCCTGAACAACCCTTCCGCATGCTTAAGAATTTCAGCAGCGGCTTCTTTTTGAAATTCTGATGAAGATTCTTGGCTAGGTTTTTGAAAACCGCCTAGGATCTAGGTTACATTAATACAGTACCCTTTTTTTTGCTTGTTGATGGGAGCTTTATTAGGCAGGTTAGAAAAGATACCACATAGTTCTGTCCTTCATCTTGCTTAGGGTAAGCAAGTGAACTCCAATGAGTTTTACAGGAAACATCGTTTTCATCATCCACAGCAGCAGCTGATCAAATTAAGTAGTCCCTTGGTATCTCGAGTTGCTGGTAATTAAACAAATTTTCCTACGCTTCCCCTAAGCAAGCACCCCTTTAGGCTGAGTTAATTGCCAGAACTTTGTATGTGTGATGATGCTTTAAATGAAACTTGTGATTTAAGGGCTAAATAAAAGCTATTGGAGAGAAATAACTTATTTTAAAATGTTTTTGTTAAGCTGCAGGATTATCTGGTATTTTACTATTTTACTTACACGGATCGCAAACTATTATGACACATTCATTTTTTTTCCAATGAAAGTTCATAAAGTCTTGTTAAAGTGTACAAATTCACATGGAGGAAGCCAAACTGGCATTTGATAAAGCTATATTTAAAGCTCTTGGCAGGACTTTTCCCATATGAAAGACATTGTATGTAAGCTCTTGAAATAAAACTTTTAAAAGTTTTGAGATGACAGTTCTAAAGACTACCAGATCATCCTAAAATTAAGAGATTTAAATACTAGATCACAGCTTTGTGTCAGAGTTCTCTTGTCTTACTGTGTCTTTGTATCGTACATCTAAATTGATCTTTGTTACAGCACCTCTGGGAAATATCCACTGGATAAGCTTGTAATCTCAGGTATTTGGCACCTCTGTTGCTTTCTGCTGTGGAACCTTGCAAAAACGGGGTTCACTAAAAAGTCTGGCCTTAAGTATTTGAGTGTAATGAATGACTTTTTTTTTTGTTGTTTTTTACCCCCTATTGTGTTTCTAAGGAGAATAGTTAGAGTCTGTGGAATACATCCTGTTTTCTCTGCTGCAATGAAACCCTTGCTTTTTATTCGTAATACCTACTATTTTTCTTCTTTGTTAAGGCTGCACACGTCTGACCCAGGACTTCTTAAAGCCAAAGGCCAATAGGGATGTGTTCCTTTGTTTTTTACCAGAGAGGAAAAGGTTTGGGTTTTTTTAAACCAGTCAGTTTTCCCTGAGGTGTTTTCAATCAAACCTTGTGTGTTTGTGTGTCTCTCTCAAAAAAACCCAAACAACAAAACCAACCAAAACCCAAGGTCCATAACCCCCAACAAACCCCCCCCACAAAACCTGAACAAAAACACCCCCACCTGGTGCAAACAACTGATTGACTGTCCAAACTGTAAGAAAACCAAAGGAATAAAGGTATTGTATCCTAAACGCTTATATTTTGATTTTGTTCTTCTAATCTGTATCATTAATAGTGTAGATTAAGAACCTAACCCACAGTCATTTTTAAGTTTGCCAGTACACTTTTTTATACAAGTAGATCATGTAGATAAAATTACTTTTTGCCTGTTTCTTGTTTGCATTTAAGGTCAAGAAGACACAGAGGGCTGAAAGTCTGGGTTGACTTATGATTTGCATTTTCCAGCATCAGTATTGACCTTGAGTTGCTAAGTATGAACTTGGAACAAAAGAGCTTTATAGAAGTGGTTGATGGATGGGTTGTAATATTGAAGTTTCCCTCCCCCATGCTCATATCCTCAGAGCCCGGTCCATCATCAGACTGAAGCTCTGTCTTTATAGGGAAGAGCTCAGTTGCTTCAGGAGTTAAAAATGCTGAGGCTGGCACTTTGAGAGAGTGTTTATAATAGTGAAGATGTAAAAAAGAGGGAAAAAGTGAAAAGTTTGTGGGTAAGTTTTTGTTGTTTTTCTTTTGGAGGGGAGGATATCCCCCAATGTTTCCTAATTAGGTAGTTGGTTTAGATCAACACTTTGCCTATGCATTGCATAAGAAATGCCATTACATTCCTTTTCTCTCTACAAAAAGCTTGCTTTGTGTTTGGATTGTGGTACATTTTTAAAAATTACTTTTTAATAAAAATATCTTTTTGAATTATATCCCCCCTTCAGCTTTTCTCTCATTTATTTCAGTAGCTCTAGCTATTGCAGGTTTGTGTTTTGGCAAAATTGCTGAGATTACCCCTTGTTCTTCAGTGAAATGATATAGAAAGAGAGGGGGTTGTTTTGGGAGGATAAGGAGCAGTAGAAGTAGCAGCCTGAACAGTGGTATATCCAGGAATGCTCTGGAAGCTGGATTTTGCCATATTGAAATTTGAAAATTGAGTTCTTTCTAACTAAGGATTGCCCTTGAGTTTTTAATCAAGCTTTCTTAGTATTAAGTAATGAATACGATTTAAGAGCAGGACTGCTGTAGAGCGGTAGTGGAACGAGTGTTACAGTGTTGGGCTGGCACTGTGGCTACCAGCTGGGCTTCTGCCAGTGGTCTGGGATGTCCTGAGATCAGCAAGTGGTGGAACGTGATTACCTGTGCAGTCATACCCAGCTGATGTCTCCTTGCCTTTAATTTATTAATCTCTTTTGCCCTGGATGGAAAAGATAAAGTGGTTACAAGAACAGATGTCATAAATGGTAAGGGATGGATTGAAGAGAAACAAAATTGACATGAGGCAATTCGGTCCCACTTGAACGAATGAAGTTCTGTCCTCTGCAGCCATTTTGCAGTCAAGTTAGATTCTCATGTGTGTTGTCTTACTGTTGCCAGTGGGGTTTTGTCTGTATGTGAAACAAAAATAAACAGAAGAAGGGGAGGGGTAAAAGTGTCGCTTGCTTTGCTGAAGGGAATTTTAGGAAAAAAACCAAATGAATGTGAAAAATCAACACAAGTTAAAATGCTGTGGATAAAATCCTATGAGTGCTTAGAGTGCTCACAGTTGCCAGCATCCCTATGAGACCTCTGATAATGACTAGCACTCTTGTACTGTAAGCTTGCAAGATTTCCTCTAATATGATTTAAGGTTTGCCTGAAGGTTAGAGATCTTCCTCGGCAGGTCTTGAAGAGACAGATCTTGATTTTGGAACCTGGAAATACTCTTACGGAATTTGTGGATGCAGAAGAATGGACTGATGCACAAGGAACTGGGAAACCCCTGTATGAAAATACCACCACCGCTACCGTAAAAAAAAAAAAAAACTTAAATGGAAGAACAATATCTTTTCTTTGAAAGCTGATGTTTCAAAGTGAGGCACAGTGTAGATGTGGCCATCGTGATGTGGCCATAGCTATAGCTAAAAGACATTCTCACTCACAGATGTCAAAAAGGCTTTGAGGATGTCAGAACTCCTGTTTTACAGTGAAGACAAAGGAAATTGAGAAAGGTTAAGTGGCGTGTCCAAGCAAGCTAGTATCAGAGCCTGCATCTCAATCCTGGTGAAATAGGATATATCAATGGATTAAGCTGCTCTCCAATTCGTAGGCTGCACAGGCTTGATCTGGCTGGAATTGGTTTGCCTTCTGTTGAACTTCACTTTGATCAGTTTGGCTTTGAATAGGACATCAGTGGCCAAACCTGTCCATCAGATCTGAGGAGGAAGGGAGTAGGAGTGCCTGGTATTTTGCAGACTTGGGCTGATTGTGACGATTAAGATGACTTTAATGATAAAGGAAAATTATTACAGTATTCCCTGTAACATTCTATAGACATTTAAATAGAAGGCATTGCTTTTCACTCCAACATTGTATGAAATGACTATTTTTATTGTTACTATAACATTTCATTTTGGTGCACTATGAAATTCACCACAAAAGTACCTTCTCTAATAATCGATATTGCAGTGGTCCAAAGGAGTCTTGGATTTCCTCTTCACCTGCTTGGCTCTGTGCTTGCCCGGAGTCACTGCAACACCATGGTTCACGCTTGCCACATCAAATCTGGCTTGTACTGGCAGCCTTCTCGCTGGTCTGGTGGTTAATGCCTGCGCTGAAATCTTTCCTTCTGCTTCAACAGTTCTGAAATGCCTTCCTCAAGAATCCCCGCTTTGATTAATTCTAACAAACCCAATCAAAGAATGATCTTACTACCTAGATTGGTAAGGGATTATAATGTACATGTGCATACTGAAATTACTTCATGAGGTATGTCTGAGCATTTCTGTAGAAAGGGTCAAATGCTTTTTGGCTTTGGTTAAGTAAATTTCACAAAAGATGTGTATGTGATATTCCCAGTGATTAATTGCTCTCAAATACTTACCCTAGCTGAGTTATGTAATACGAATCTGAAGGATTCCCAATAAAAAGTTTGTGAATGGTAGATGTACATGTCTGCAGTGGCTTTTGAAATTTTAGATGTGAAAAGTGCTAATGGGAAAAATATTTTACATAGCTCCTAAGATAGGGTCTAGAATTTTTTAAGGACCTTATGTTTAACTCCCACTGATATAAAAATTTGAAGCTTTGCTATAAATTGTTCCGTATGCTTCTGGCAGAACAAAACTTGAGTGTATTCAAAGAAATTAGTCTAAGGCTGAGAAGTGAAAAATACTGAACGGAAAGGTGTGTACCTAATTCCAACTGCTGCATGTGAAAATCTGCTATAATACACTTCAGATTGTATGATGGAGTGCTATTTCTGAGTACCTCAGTAAAGGTATTTTTTTTGGCAGCAGGATGTTTAGCAATTTTTCTTGGTTATGTGGAGTCCTAAATTTTTCAGAGTGCTTTTGCTGGCAACCCAGAAATTGGAAATGGGCAGACATCAAGCTGAACATCTAGAAGTTTTCAGTATGTATAGAAAACTAAATTTCAGGGTTCACGATACCTGTACTAATACTTGAAGATTAAAGAAAAAGTTAGATGTTTTCTTTGGGTTTGGTTGAAAATGAAGTTTGCAAGAGTGTGGCCTTTCTGAGGTGGTTGGAAGTAGGAGGAGGTTACCTCTTGTGCTGGAGTGCTGAGGTCAGCATTGACTGGAGAGCCCTGTGCCTGCTGCATGCAGGGCATGGGTAGAATGAACAGTTTCTCTACTTAGATGTAAAGGAAATATAGTAGACCATATGTTGTGGTAAAGGAAAGCTTACCTGAACACATGAAAGTGTGAGATCTCCAATCCAGATAGACAGACAGCCTGTGCTTATCTTGCCTGTGTTGCTCGTACTCGCTACTCCCTCTAAAGCAGCTTTTAAGGACGAGGCTGCTGACACACTCTTCCATATGATGTGCACTACTGCAGTCATGTTCCCTTGTGCTGGGCCTTGTTTGCCTGTCCCGCAGTGGTCAGCTTCTTGAGTGGTATCATGCCAAACATGTTTTTGGCTCTGTTTACATGGCAGTGGTGGCTTTCAGGTCTTAATTGCCTGCTGCCAGCTGTGGCAGGAGAAGTGTGACCCGTCCACGCTATGCTGGTGGCAGCTCTGTGCTAGCACACATCAGTCCCCCTTGCTCTCTCTCCCAAAGAAGCGGCAGTCCAGACAGACTTGTCCGGTAGGTTACTGGTAGGACCACTCCTGCTTCACTTACAGACTGGTTTCTTCTTGGATGCTGCAAAGGTCTTGGTGTTGGTGCAAATAAAAATAAAAACAGACCAAATCTACTTGTTCTCAGCTGACTAATGTGACTGGTATTATGTGCAGCTGATCGATTTGCTGGTCTTCTGTTTTCCCTAGAGGGGCATAGCACATACCTTGAGATACTGGGGTGCTGTAGTAATGGGGCTTGAATAGTTATTGAAGGTACAAAGATAATTTTTTCTGATGTAAGAATGTAGTGCAGCATTTTTGTGTGTTCTCTGTTGGATTTTTAGGGATGCCCACATCTGCAGTCCATCATGCAAGGCAGTGCTGCCTTTCCTGTTGTATGGGAATATGGATCTTTTGAAGTGCTTCAGCTGGTGACCAGTAGCTTCTTGCTGTAGTGTTTTACTTGGTCCCTATCTGAACCTGATGATTAGATATGTGGGAGAGTAGTGAGAAGTGAGGAGGAAAATGCACCATTGCTGAAGTGGTGAAGTAGTAGTGGTTCTACCACCCTTGAGCTTTAAGTCAGGATTTTAAAACAGGTTTGGATTTCAGGGAAGCAAATGTTATATAAAACTGGAGTTTATAAATCGCTGAAAATCACATGTGGGTTTTCTTATGCTGTGGAGAGCAACATGAGTCCACACTTGCATTCATTAAAAAAGTCATTGACTTTACACTTCTGTCTTTGTGTGCCTATACCAAAAAAACCCAAAAGCAGCAGCAATGACCCAAAGCAAGTGCTCCCGTGATTCTACAGGTAGCCGGGTAAAATCACTGGCTGTCACAGAGGTGCCCCAAGACACATTGGGGCATCTTGCAGCTTCTGATGAGCCTGTGGGGAGAATGATTTGAGCAAGCAAGGCCAAATGCTGCCATTTGGAGCTGCTGCCAGTTACCAGGAGTGAGAGCAGACTCTGGTTTTGGCAGCAATCGAGAAAAAAAACATCAAATGGGAGCCAGCTCTGGTACATTGTTGGCCAGCCCTCCATTGTTTTATGACCACTCGCTATTGGCAGTACCTCTTTCCACCTCTTCAATGCCAGTTGCCACATTTTGAAAAAGTATCCTATTCCAAAATAAATGTGCATGTGCAGATTTGCTGGAAATTAACACAAAGTGTGAAATGAAAATAGATTTTGTGTCGGTGTAAGTTGGTATGTGCTTCAACTCTCTGTAACCACTCCCAAAGGACATAATAAATACTGAAGTGACTGAAGTGTTTAAATATAAGGCTTCATATTGTCTTTAATAAATGTTTTTGAGTGAAAAGTGTCCTGAACTAATGTTAATTCTGTAAAGCAGTTAATGGTGTAATTATGTTTTCAGGATTTTTGTTCAGTTTATAGGTTGATAGGCCACTGTTTGGAGGAAAGAAAACATCCTGGTCTGTTTATAAACGCATTAATCTAAAATGTAGATATATATTTAATTAAATACCATCAGATAGTCATTTATTGTTCAGATTTATAGTGGTGATATTTTTAAGGGTTTTTTTAAAAAGTTCTCCTCACAGTCCTTAAAATAAAGCATGCTGTACTTTCTCCCAACCCCCGTCTCCCACAAAAGAAAATATTGTAAACCATTATTTTTAGCTCAAAAGTAATTCAGAAATTACAGGTTGAGTTTTATTAATCTCCTTCCCAGACTGCTGCTACCTATAAGCATGTGTGGCCTGATCTCCTGTACGCAGTCATTCATGTTATTGCCAGCTGAAATCTGTTCTGGGTAATATAATTCCCCAAAGTAATGTTTTTTTATTTCTGAAATGCTGAATGTCTCGGCACCATGTGTTTATGACGATAGTGATATTTTCAACCATAACAGTGTTACTCTAATTTACACAAATGGAATGACACTCTTCATTTGTCATCTTTTAAGGCGCTCAGTCTTATTCTTGCTATGATTAAAGTTCAGCTGAAAAATTATGAAGACTAGCCAATCTTGTCCTTTCTTTATGTATTGTTTGCTTGTTTTTCTGGTTGCAGCTTATGTTTTTGACAACCAAACTCTGACGCAGAAATGGCAAACAAGCCCCAATTGGCATATTTCTAAGGTTAGCTAAGCAGCAGTGAAAACTGTGACAGCTATCGAGTCATGGAAGTAGCAGCTAAACCGGGTTAGAGTTATTTGAAGCCGTATGTTGTGTCCATTCATACGTGGCAGTTCCTTCCTATTCTGCATGTAGTTCTGTTCATTTGTTTATGCTGTAGGAAATAAATTACATTTTGAAGATCAGCAGAGCTTCAGAAGTTATTTACTCGCAAGCTTTATTTACAGTAGAAAAAGTACAAGTTTAAATGAACTGTAATGAATCTGCATGATTCATATCTCTCACTGGTCAGTATCAGATGTCTAGTCCTGATTTTTGTCATTGGCTTTACTAAATGTAGTGAATACTCTTCAGCTTTCGGCAAACTTAGTATTATAAGTATTTGCAATTCTTAAACCCTGGAGACAACACCTAAAAACCCTGAGTGGTCCGGATTTGTTATGTCTCAACACCTCCAAGTCCCGCTCGGTATGTACTACTTTGTAGCATTTTACAGTGGGGAACAGGGGCGGAGGTTGGCTTGCTCATCCCCTTCCCTCATTTACGGGATGAGGAGTGTACAGCTCATCTGACTGTAACTAGAAACAACTGCTGAACTTTCATCTGTTAATTACCCCTTCATTGAAGACTGCACTGCTGTAGCATCTGTTAGTCATTATATCTTGTTTAAAAAGAAGCCAGTAGGAAAAAATACAGAAGGGGGGAAAACAGTGAGGTATCAGTTTAGAGCACAGAATTGATAACAAATGTTCTATTTTTGGTTTCTTTGCTGCCATGGAAGCCTTGTACCTTCATACAAATATTATAAGTGTCTTTCATCACCTGTTAAATGAAGTCTGTGCCTGCTGCTTGCAGGTGCTTTGATTATTTTTAGTTTATGCATGTATCTGTAGAAAGCTTTGAAAATTCTTGGCATTTTTATTCCTTTGTCTGTGATGTTGTATATCTTCATTGTTTTTTTTCCAGCCATGGTTGTTATCGAGCTTTTCTCTGGATGTCTTTTCACTTTACTTTCTAAAGCACAGTGGCACAGGGAGCGCGGAGAGGCTCCAGCGATGGAGAAGTTGGAACCTGCATTGCAAGGCTGCAGGAGGTAGCACCAGCTGCACTCAGACACGGGTTTGAGAGTTGTCACTCCACTGGTGTCAGTGGTGTCTCTTGAGCAGCCTGCAAGGATCTAACGATTTTGTAAGATGGAGTTGAGATTTTTAGAACAGTAACAAAGAGAATTTGTGCCGTGATTGTGAGAGGGATTTATATTTTACTTCTTACTGGTTTGGCTTAAAATATAAGGGTATGGTTGCTGATTATTCTCAAACAGAAGAGTAATTTCTCATCCTAATTTATGAACATGTCTTCCCTGTCTGATACGATGTGACAGAGCCACTTATAGTGCGTGTGCTTAGCTGTTGGAATGGTGCTCTGCCTAAAACTACAGTACACTTCAGTCTATGCTGATTTTTGCTTCAGACTGGCTTCTGTGTCTTTTCAGTAAGTTTTATCTGTTGGAGCATCTATGCTATGCCCTGGCATAACCTCTCCAGCCATACCTAATTCACCAGAAGAGCTTGGTGTGGTGTGTGTGTGTAAAGTAGCAGGAATAAGACACCACTACGATGTTCCAGACTTCTTCCAAATGCATTTTGACCCCAAGAAAAGATAGAAGAACATGAATCCCCCTTTGATGGTGGCAGAAAGCTGGTGGATGGGCTCTGTCCACCACACTGGGTGACACCTGATCTGTGTAACTGCAGGTTGCTGCCACCCATTGTCCTCTCCTGCTATTCCTGCAGGCTCCTTGGGACAGATCCAGTAAAGGTGCAGTGCTAGTTCAGCCTATTGATCCAAGGGAAAACTTTCTGGCACAAGGGACAACACAGAGTTTTACTAGATCAAGAGTAATGTCCATGCTGGTGGTGTGATGGTGCATTCACTTCGGCAGTGCCCACCCTAACAGCTTCTGCCCTCTCTCCAGTGTGCTAGCTCAGCACCAAAGTGATCACAGAAATAACCCATGTTGAGGTAACTATGAAGAAGTAAAAGAACCTGGTAGGAGTTCTTTATATGGCATTTGCTTACTATAAAACCATACGTAAGTAACCATGTCCTTGGGAGGTTGATGGGCCCAGGAATCGGGACTTGCTGTCCAATTAACTTACCTTGCAAGCTATCCCTGAATGCCTAAACTCAGCTGATACCTTCCTCCTTGGTTTTGTGGTTGTTTTGTGTTTTTTTAATTCTTTAAGGACAACAATTGGTGCTCTTTATTAAGTGGTCTCTTCAGACTGTAGGAAGTCAGAGTGCATGAGCTCAAGTCACCGGGCTGTTGTGAAATAGCAGAACTTTCTATCCCTCCTGTGGAAGTGAATGTCATGGGACCAGAAAGGAAGAAATTAGGAAAAAAGCCTCCTAGGCTCTGTGTCCTGGGAGTTAGGGCATTTGGCCGGTTTGGATTAGTGCGGGGTTTGGTCTGCACTTTGGGATATTTTTTATGCTTTAGTCCAGTGATTTTTTTTCCATGTCTTTATTAATAGTAGTCGTATTATTATTAATAAAGTTCTGTGTATCCAGTTCTGGGTTCTCAATTCTACGTCATTTATAGCTTGAATTCATTTACCTAGATTGCCAAGTATTTTTGGCATGTCAAAATGGAAAACTTTGCTTCCTGTATTTCTCTAGAGTATACCTCTCTGCTCTCTGTCATCTCTTTTCTTTGTCTGTAGGGACTGGAATTCTCACTTAGCTGAAATTCCTGTTTCTCTCACACACCTTGACTATTCATTAGTTTCCCCTATTGAAATTGATGCCAGACCTGTGTGGCTTGATCTACTGCTGTAATTAAATGCAAATTAAACCAGTTTTGCTCAACATTAGTCTGCATTAGAACTTACTAATTAAAAATGCCTAATGTCTTGAAAAACCTGAGTCACTGAACTTAGCCTGGTACAACAGTCTGTGTCTTAGTGGCAGAAAGCAGCTGGTTTGGAGTCCAGAGCACAGCAGATGCCTCTCAGATACTGAATAAGTAGAAGACAGGATATTACCCCTTCCTGTTTGTAGCTGCTTTAATAGGAATTGAAAAAGTTTTTTAGACGATTATTCACAGATGATGGGTTTAATTCAACCAGGAACTAGTGCTAATGTTCAAACAGGCAGGTCTGCGCTTGCGATTTTTTTGATCTGTTCTGTTTTGCTGGAAACTCAGGGCTTTTAGGCTGCCCCGTAATCCCGCTTTTCCGGGAGCCAGGGTGGGAGCACTGCTGCTCCTCCATGTTCAGCCCTGCCTGGCTCTTTGACATTCATTGGTGTTTCATCTCCTTTTGCATTAAGATCAAGTTTCCTTTTCCTGCTTGATTTCTCACCCCCCTGGAACATCGCTACCATTTTTATTTGTTCTGTGCATTTGCCTTTAGTAATGATGTTTCCCAAAAAGCTCTCCTGCTCAGGACACACTAGGGTTCTATCAAGTATGCTAATACTAGATTTCTTTTGTGTCAGGTGCACATGGGGCCTGATTTTGAAATTCCCCTTGGGGTGGGGAGATCGTTATTGCTCAGCACACTTTCCCTTTACTGTGTTTGTAAGCATGGCTGTATATACAGTTTAGCTCAGAACACTCTATATGATAACTGGTAGACATGCTCGTAGGAGTAGGCATATTGGTGGGTAGCTATTTACTGCCCAGTGTACAATTACTGCTTAATTGCTTTTCATTAGAGTTGTTCTTTTAAACTGGTTCCACCTCTATGCACATGTTCATTTCTCGGACTAGTCTTAAACAGCTTGGGAAACTCTTAAGATTGTGAAGCCGGTGCCACTCCACAGGCTGTGTATCTGGAATATTTTGGGTTATGGTCACTTCTTGGAACTTAGTCTCTCCACAAGAAGACAACCTTTCTCAAAATCAGCCCCAAACCACAATCCAAACACTGTATGAAGTTTTCACTCTGTTTTCAGTGTCACTAATTAAAACTGTTTATTTGAAGGAAATGTTTAACATTAATGGTCGTTCTTTTCCTTGTCCGTAATGCTTGGTCATTCCTAACATTCATCCTGCTTGCCCAGATTTGTAGTTTCTCAGTAATGTAGTTTGAGTCAGGATTTCTTGGATTTTAGCATGGCACGGACTTCTTTTTTGGCACCAACTTCATCAAAGGACAGTAAATCTTTTTTCATCTATTGAACAAGTATGAATTTACTATGCCTATCCAGTCTGTAATTATAGTCACAATACTGGTGAGTGAACTCTTCAAATATTGCCTTCACAAAAGTTGAGGTGGCTGGCTAGCTAGCAGTATAGTGGTTTTGACTGTTGGTGATCTGTATTGGATGTGAAACAGTGCTCTAATATTTACAGGTTGGTAAGATGGCTTGTGCTTCTTGGCTTTTGCGAAATGCATTTGTGGGTTGCCTGTGAGTGCTGCTCTAGGAAGAAGGCTGTTAGAGGTTTCACAGTGATAGTAATAGTTTGTCTTTTAATGTGTGAGTCTTACGTATGCAAGTGCAGAACCAAAAATGCAAAGAGCTCTGGTTTTGGGACTCAGGCTTTTCTTTTAAACTTGCTTTCTGTCATTGCACTTTTAACCCTCTAGCTTTTTCTGAATACAAGAGAAGTAAAAATGAGGAGCATTGTTGTAAGCAGCAGAGAAGCATGCCATCGAAAGCCATTTTAAGCTTGTGTATACAGTGTTGTCCAATTGATTGGGCACTAGAGTAGACTCGCAAGACTTGGACTCCTAATTCCAGCTCTACCATTAATCCCCCCCCCAAACCAGGGATAAACTATTCCTGTATCCCTACGTTTAGTAGGAGGTCTAATTCAAGCGAGCTAATAGGAAGCATTGAACAATCCAGTGAAGAGTGTATTTCTTCAGTTCTTCCTGTTGAAATCGTGGCGTCTCTCCAGTTCCTGTTTTAGTCTTGTTACCATTAATAATCCCTCCTAAACCAGTGCTGTGACTCACATTTCTCTGCTCCGGCTGAAGATGAAGCTGGGAGGAGGAGGTTGGTGCATCCTCCACTGGGGCAGTTTCCTGCCCTGCACTTCCTTTTGCCTGCCTGAGAGCAAGAGTTAAATCATGGCAAGCTGAGTGGTGGGGCAGGATGAGGGCCATCCTTTTAATCAGGAGTGCTGAATTCAGAACTTCAGGCTTCAGCTGCTTTTCTTGCTGCTATGTACCTCATCATACCCCCAATCAGAGTTTTAAGTATGGTACTGCAGAAGAAATAGTAAAGCAGAAGCCCATGTTTTATGCATATGCAGGCAGCACTCCCCTGTGACCTTAAACTGTGCAGGCAGGGGGTCTTGGCAGGGCTGTGGGGAGAGGTGTGGGCAGAGGGGTCTGATGGAGCAGCAGGAAGTCTGAAGGGAAAGAGGTGTTGAGTGCCAAGAAGAGATAACAGTCAATGAAGGAGAGGCCAGGCCAGCACTGGGGTGTGTGGGAGTGTTGGAAGGTTGCTGAAGGGGAGATGATAAAAGAACGGATCAGATTTAAGTAGCAAGAGTGAGAGAAGGAGGAGGAGAGTATTCTTGTTTGTTTGTTTGTTTTAAAACAAACAAGTGGAAAACCTGTCATGAGAGGGCCTTTGTGGAGAGAGACAAACCAAAACTTGGAGCCTGGTTAAGACTGGGTGGGTGCATCAGCTACTATGCCTGTAAGCATGGGAACTACTGCCTGCGTTCCTTTGTACAAAACCTGATACTTACAGAGAATACTGCGGAGATTTCTGTTTTAGACTTGGAATGTGGTATTTCAGAAAAAGCAAATGTTCTGCTGTATGTGAGTATGCCTCTCCTGCAACCAGAGGGTTTCTCTGGCTTCCGTCTTAGTTCCTTGTCGTGCCTGAGGTTGGTTAAGTTCTTGCAGATGACAGTAAAACGAAAGTTTAATCTGTTCATGATGAAATGTTTGCTTCCTGACCCTTCTGAAGGACTGTTTCAACATCCAAAGTTTGAAATATAATTATGATTATTTTAGCATATCCAACCTTGCTCACTGCCCTTTCTCAGTAATGGTTGCTTTATGTTTTGAGAGGAATTGCCATGCGCTTTTTTCAAGATTTGCATATTCATACCGATGTTCTCTTCCACAAAATAATGGATGTGCTTAGGGGAGAAAAAAAGAAAAAGAAAATAAAAGGACTCCCTGCCCTCTCTGGTACAGTGTCTGTGGAAATATCATCCATCTTGTCCTTGCTTGAGAGTGTCTTCTCCACTTTCAGCTGCTATATGAAATGCACTAACTCCATAAAATCGTAATAGGCGATCTCAGGGGAGATCAAATATAGAAATTACACTTAACTGTATGACATGAGTCCACTTAAAAGCTAACAGAAATAGAACTCAGCCACAAATAATATAATGCTGCAGGAGTAATAACATACTATATTCTGTTTTTTTTCTTTTATGTTCTTCCCTGTGTACAGTCCTTGATAGTTTGGTTTTGGACATCAACCCTGTATAGCTCCAGATGAAGCATGTTTGGAGGGAGAACAGTGGTTTCTACCACAGGATTTTGATGGAACGTGCTTAAAAGAACACTTCCTCTTCTCTCAGCTTCAAAAGTTCTGTTTAGGCTAAACTGATTGATATCAGTTCTCATCAAGGAAATCCAAAAGAGTCAGGTTTAATTTCTAGAATTCAGTTTCGTTAGCTAGAATTGATGGAAACTTTTACAATAAAAAGGAAGCTAGCTATTGGATATTTTTGCAATCATTGGGCTGGTATCAGATGTATTAAAAACATAAAGTGAACTCCTGAATAAAGATCTAACAGGTAAAATTGGGTACTGTCATAATGTCTTCAAGTATCTCAAATATGTGATCATGTGAACAATGTTTGTATGGTATGGATGAGCATGTCTGACCACAGTGTTATTAAGGACAGGAGATTCAGGTTTGGATAACTAGAAAGTGAATGGCTGAGGAAAACACAGAATCCAGTGCCCTAAGTCCTGGTTCTATATCTTATTTGTAGGTCTACTGACTTTCTACCTTGAATCTCTTGTCTTGGTGTCTGTTGTGGAAATGAGCTTTGCATAATGTATGATTCCTTTCGAAATGGACTTTAAATACTTCTTAAGGGTGCTGTGCTCTGTCTTGGGGGATGGACTTGTCAAGAATTATAAGCATGGATTGAAGTGCTGCAGAGTATCTGATTTCAGAGTCTCCTCCTATACTGAAAATAATGTTTCTGTATAGTAACTGTGTAAGCAGAGAAAGGTGAGGGGATCTGTTGTGTCTGCAGCAGTGAAGCAGGTTGAAAGCTGAGAAGCTGCAGTGTGACAGTGACAGCTTCCCTGGTTACTGTCAAATTGTCTGTATTTACTTACCTTACTTTTTGCTCGCAGCCTGACACTCATGAATTTTGGTAATTCACAGTGGGGAAATTTGACTGCCAAAGGAATTGGGTTTTGTGCATGATGGGATTTGAACCCAGTGTATGACGTTGTATTTAAGAAGTTTGCTTGTTGCAAACGTGCTTGTGTGCTTGTTCTGTTGGGAGCAGAAAGTGCACTTGCAGCTCTGCCAGGGGAGAGAAGGAGGGAGAGGCAGAAGTCCAGTAAATGGTAAGTTTTTGCCTGAATGTAGATGCAGTTTTCTGCTGTGAACTTTTGTACCTGCAGCACTCTTGGATTCAGCTTTACCAGTGGGAGCAATCAACTGCTGGTCAAGAAGTATTCATGAGAGCCAGAAGGAGATTTCTGGGGAAAGAGCTACAAAAGCAAGGGAAACAAATGCACATTAGAAACGGATTAGATTCTTGAATCTTAGTAAATTGAAAAATCACAGGATAACTTTAGCTTCAAAAAGCCTTCTTGAGGTAAGATAGTATTTTTTTACAAACTGGAATGACCTCAGCCTTCCTTAAATTGCTGCTCAGTGTGAGGATAGAGTTAAAAGAGAAGATTAAAAATGAGCAGACTTCATATGCCTACCTGCAAATCAGCTAACAACTGACATTTTCCATGCTTGGTGGGAAAACAGTACAAGAGCAGTGTTGAGAGAACTCCAGAGCAAATCAAACATGTATGAGACAAAGAATGAGCAAAATAAGATTGAATTTAGAATTGTGGTGGTAAGAAGCATGGGCATGGCATGTGAAGTACTTGGGTTTTTTTTCAAGTTCCATTGAAGCTTTAATTTGTGGTGAGATGGTTTTTGAAATGCCGACATTATCAGGCATTGGCACTAGAAGCCAGTCGGATGTATAATGTGGATTGGAGAATGTTGAACAAAGTGGACAATAACTGTATTTTTTTTTGAAAAGTGTCTCTAAATTCATCCCCTTGGTGAAATTCTGTATCTCTTTCAATTGGCATTTCAGGTTTACCGACTGAAAATCTCTGTGGCTTGACTGGTTACGAATGTTTTCATGCAAGCACATTAGCTTTTAAGTTGGTACATAAGCTGCTTTTTTTTAAAGAAAGTGAATAAGCTTGTAAAATAGTGTGTTGGAAACAAAAAAAGTCTTTTTTTTCCTATAGACAGATCTGATTCATCAGAGAGCATCAAGATAATTGTCACGATTTTCATTTTAAAAGGAAACCAAGAAATCTTGGCACAAGTGTAAAACTTTCTGTTGCTATACTGGCCTGTTGCCTGGAGCTAAATATTTGCCTCATGAATTTTCCTTTCCCTATCAGGAACAGGAAGCAATGTTACAAATGAAATGCATTAAGGTTTGTAAGTGATGCCTGTTATTCAAAAAAGGAAAGATGCTGTACATATTATGTGATTATAAACAAGATAAACTGATTTTTATTCTAACTGAAATTTGGATGGTCACTTGTTTTTCGTTATTTGAGTACTTTCTAATCTGGAGATTTGTATCTACTTGCTGCAGGTCTCCTTCATTTAGATAACTAAGCCACACATTAGAGTCAGGCTTAGTTTACACAAACACTGTTAAAATGACATATTTTCCTTTTCCTCTATTTTTCTCTTAATTTTTCTTTTAATGAGCTCAGCCATCAGCAAACTGGGCTCTTGCTGTTGCTTTTCGGCCTTCAGTGCTTCACATGTTTCTTGTAATTCTTCATCTCCCCTTCCATCCCTGACCCTGGAGGGGCGCAGCAGTGGCAGGCAGCGAACAGCCCCATCTTCTCCCCTGCGCTCCGTTACCTTGAGTAAAAGGAAAGAGAAACCAATGCCGTCAAGAGACCAGAAAACCACAGAGGCCGTGGAAATGCAGAAAAGGCATTTTAAGATTCTCTTCCTTTTGGGGCTTCTAGAAATTTTTCTGCTTGTTGGGAAGACCTCACTCTGCTGTGTCAGGCAGCAGGAAACACAGCGTCCTGGGCAGCATACCTGCCTGCATCCCAGGTGATGTACCACAGGCACCATCTTAGGTACATAGTATATTCTGTCAAACACAATAAACATGACAAGTGGCTCCCCTTTTCCTACTGCTTGGGATGAGGTATTTCATTCGAATTCATTGCCACCACACTACATGCATGCAGTTGATAATATGGTGAAGGGTACTCTAAGGCTACAGTATCATGGTTTTTCTCCAGCTTGGAGTTTTTTGAGACAACGTAGGTGATAGTGCCAACTTTGGTTGTCATGGAGGCTGACAAAGGGCTTTTGGCTTTAACTGTGTATCCTACAAAATCTACTCCTTGTTTGGAAGGTATTAGTGATATTTAGCAATAATAAACCACTCAACTTGTATCTTTGTTGAATCTGCAAGTGCCTCGCTTTTTGCTGTCTTTTTCTGCTTTATAAAAGTTGCCGTGTTTATGGTAGTAAAGGGTAGAATGTAATGGTGAAATAAATTAACTAAAATGCAGAGCTTTAATTTTTTTTCCCGTTTTCTGATTCTCGTTTTCTGAAATTAAGCAAGTTGGTTTTTCTTCAGTCTCTTTCCACGGTTATCATGTTGTCTGATGTTTAATAATTTCCCTTTCATTACATATCATAAAGTAAGATTTCTGATCTCCAGGACAGACTTACATATTTTATTCTCTTTATAGGTAATTCTCAAAAGTTTTCCTTTCATTCTGCCTATCTTATGCAGCTGTGAAAGGGCTTCCTTAGCTAAGCATACGTGGCATTAACTGTTCACTGTGTATATCTTTTCAAGAACTATAGATATGTAGTATTAAGCTAGTTTGAGAGTCGGGCACACAATGGAGTTTTTCCATCTATTCTGGAAAAGCTTTGCATGGTAATAAGCACTGCAGTTAGCTGAAGTACTCTTATTTCCTAATAAAATCTGCTCTCTCTGGACTCTTGAGGAATTGTGGGAGGGCACAGTGGGAGCCGTGGTTTGTGTCTACCGGTGCATTATCATATACCCTTGTAGGAATCCGCCAGGAAAGTTTTAGAAAACCACAGTACTGTCTTTTATGTTTACGTTTTTAATCTGTATAGCCTTCCAAGAATTTTAGGCAGTAATAAAAACTGCAGTCCTACAAAGGACCTATCCATTGGCTTTATAATCTATTAACTTCACTGGGAAGGCATTTGTTTTCATAAAATGTATTGAGATATATGCTTCCAGTTCCCGATTCATATCAGAAGCAATTTACTATGTTGAGGCTTTTCTGTTTAACTTCTTTTTGAGTTTTGTATTGCATAAAAGCATCAAAGTATAAAATATTTTTTGTCACTCAGCTATAGTGTTTGTGTGTTAAAAATAATATGTGTATGGATTCATTGATCTGAATAAATCTTTAGAATGTAAGAACTGCCCTTCATTTAGATGACTGATAATAAAATAATACAGAGAGAGAAATTAGAACCAAACTGATACAGCTCAACCCCAAGAATTACCTGTGTCCATTGCAAGAATTTGAATGACCTGAATTAGAGGCTTTGAATAGGGAGCTGGAGGAGGGGAGGAAGAGAAGGCAGTCTGTTTAGGCAAGAGAAAGAAGATGAGTAAGTAAAACACCCTAGACGAGATCAGGAAGTTTGGGGCTCAGACTGGGCGAAGCTGAAGGTATGTGGTGCTGGGATCATGCCCTACGTGACAGTGGTTTTGGGCAGTGAGCAAAAGAAACGTCTCCTCTTTAATCCCTCATGCACACAGGGACACTGGGTTGCTATGAAAATTTTCAAGCTCTCATTGCAGATTCTCTCTAGCTACAGCAAATTATCGCACACGGATTTTGTCTGGCTGTTCTAATGCAAATGGACAACATTGATTCTTCCGTCACAGAAAAAGTGATATTGAGCAAACCATCTGCACTGGTGTTTTGCCTGGTACAAATGCTGGGAATATAGCTGTTTCATTCTACTAAGCTTTTATTTATTAGTTGATGTAAAACTATCTTTTTGTTTATGAAAACTTGTGACTCCTGTTTTGTTTCTAAAGATACTTGCTAATGAGGAGCTGATGTAATTTGTTTTGGAGGCCAGCCTCTTATACACTGAGTGGTGTCCAATGAATTGAGATAAAATTCCTGATAAATGTAGACTAAGTTAATGATTCCTAACGAGTTGCCAGAATGATGCTTATTGTTTGCAAGTTGTTTTAACTTTTAACGATCTCTTGACAAACCAGCGAAATGGCCTGTTGTGATTTTCAGCAGTGTGTGTTACAGAATGCGCTTACTAGTGCTTTCCACTTGCTATTCAGCTTGCTGTTGCCTGCTTGTTTTCTGTTTTAAAAAGTATTTTCATTGTCAAACCGCATCCAAACTATTCAGTTGGAGCAGCCCATTTGCTGGTGCTCCGAGATGCTTCGTTTTGTCCCGGCCAACACCTGATGATGGATGCAGAATATTCTGAACCAAATGGTAAATATGAGTCTTCTACTTATGTCGCTATTTTTAGATATATTGATTTTTATTTAGGACCAGCACATGTTTTATGACTGTGATTGAATGTAGACAAGGTCATGGTACTATTGGGAGCTCTGAATACCAGCAAAAATCCTATGGATGTAAATATGTAGAAAACAGACAAACCATGCAGAAAAATATCCCATTTGCAGAACATGGCTGTGATAACAGGAAGATCTTTGTCTTTTGTTGTTTCTGAAATCATAACAATATTTGGTACTGAATAAGGGTCTTCTGTGAAATCTGAATTTACATGCCTTTCAAAGCTAAATAGCAAGAACTGAGGAGGAACTATCCAGGAAAAGGTGTTTATAATGTCTGCCTTGGTAAAATTGGAAAAAAAAATGTAGAAAAGCCTGAAACTATGGGTTATATTGAGTGGTAAATTTTGGCAGAAGATTGCACAAAAATCTACAGACACAGATAAAATAGGTATAAAATAGTCTATGTACTGCATCTTGCATTCTTGGCACTTTTAATTTATTAAAGGTTTTTCTGCTCAGTGTCATATCAAATACTGAAAATTGGGATGGATAACAGTGCTCCAAAGAAACCTTTCTGATGTGTTTCTGGAATTATTGTTTGTATTTTAGGAATTAATGCAGTTATTAGGGCATGATTCTACAAATATGTACAATTTATCTTTTCTTGCACCACCTGAAGGGAACTGCTCACACAGTCAATCAAATGTGTAAGACTCTTGCAGGATAAAATCTTAAGTGGTCTAAAAAAATAAGATCTCTAAAAGACTTTTAGGCTTTTAAATGCTTTTAAGGTATATATGTATCTGGTATTTTATCTCAGGTATGTGTGTCTCCATGTGGAAATCCCCCACTTGTTTATTTGGTTTTGTTTCACACTCTTTTGCGTGCTTTCTCTCTGTTTTTTAACAAATCAAGAGACACTTTTAAAAATTACTTGCTTCTAAAAATCTAGAAGAGCTCCAATGATGTCATACTTAAAAAAAAAAAAAATATTTTGATGTTGGAGAGCTTTTGTTCCTCTTCCTACTGTGCAAGTGTTTATATTTTACGTTTTTAAGGAAATTAATTTTGAATGGTTTCTGATTAGTGGCTTGGCCCTGCTTCATTGTCATGCTGACTTTCATATGGTTCTCTTAAAAATAAAGTATCAGCAAGACAGACGTGGTAATGGGGGGAGAGCCAGCAGCTTTAGGTGTTTCTGGCCACCTTAATGTAGGGAAAGCCTCTGAGGTAAGAGCAGGAACTGGGGAGCCGGGTGCTGAGCTGGGTGTCCCTGGCAGAGAGGGAGGCAGCGGTCAGGGCAGCACGGGGAGGGATAGCTGGAGAGCATGCAATAAGAATACGGTGTCTTTTTCTCCCAGCTCAGGGAGATTAAGCATCTGATTTATAGCATTGCATAGTGGTCTAGAACAAAAGGAATGTAACTGGGAGCAAAGGTGCAAAATACCAGAAAAATGAGCGGCTGAGGGAAACCACTGTGTTATGGCTTCAGATGCAGCCAGTAGTGCAGCTGCTGGCTGTGGGGTGCAGTTCTCAGAGGACTGGCTCTGAAGGCTGGGCCAGCTCTGCACCCCAGCAGCCCTGTGCTGCTGATAAATAGAGAACTGGAGTGGTATGGTGGTGCCCAGTTAGGATGGTCTGTGCTGGTCAAGTCGTTGCTAACCGAGGTGGGACATATCAGCACTGGGACCTGGCCTTTAAATCGTTTCCCCCTTGTAGTGAGGGTGTGGATGGTTTTCCTAGTCCAAGTTATTCCCTGTCACTGCTAGAATCTCCCTGTTTGCTGTACTGAGACGTGTTATTGTTGCAGTTCCAGAATTCATTGCTTTCAGTCATTCAGTATGAAATAAATGAATGCCAGGTACACAGAAGTGCTCTGTAATATAGTTGAAGATGTGTAAAGGATTGGAGGGGAAAGCAACAAAACATCATTTCTGCAGCACATTTAATTTTGTGTTTGCTTACATGTGGAAGACCTAATTGAATTTTTAAAAGTCTTCATTTACTAAAAAGGGAGTTTCTTCATGACTATGCAGTCAGTAGGTCGAATTTATTCTCCTCCCATTGTCAGGTGAATTTAAAACTTGTTCAGGCAGATAAATCACAACGAAACAAGCAAACCCTGTTGTGTTTCCTTAACCCTCCTAGGAAACTGCAAATCAGCTGGAGGGGTATGGAGAGTGACAGTTTGCAGGTATTCCCCCCATTTTTTGTTCCTTAACCCTTGCCACTGCTGGGTGGTGGGCAGCCTTGTACTGCTGCACACATCTGCCACAGCAGCATGCTGCTTAAGCCAGTCAGCCCGTGTCAGTTTTTCTAGTGTTTTATTATTATTTTATTTATTATGTGCTATGTCCCATCTTGTACATTGGTTACAATTGTTTTATTTCATTGTCAGTTTTCTAATCCTGTTGGAATAAATGGAGTTTTGGAAAACTACAGTGAAGAGTTTAGTCTAAGGCAAGGCTTACATCTTAAATTGCTTTCATTTGTGTCCTATGATATATTATGTAAAATCCACTCTGGTTTTCTTTGTCATATTTTAAGTAATAGGCGCTGCTGTGGCTGCAGCGTAGTCTCTGATGTTAGGCTGATGAGGTGAAGAGCAGGATTGCAGGTCTCCATACTCTCAGCTGCCGTGGTTGTTACCATGGTCCCGGGTGGCGGATGGCAGCCCAGGTGCCCGCTCTTGCCTCTGGGACAGCCCCTGCACTGGAGCTCGAACTGGTGGCTTGGATATGCATTTGGGCATGTGTAGGAGTTATTGGGGTGGGGACGTGCCTGTGGGTTTAGCACCTAGGAGACAACTAGCACAGAAATGGAAGTTCCTCTTAATTTTCACATTAATCCTCCACCTATTTTTTTTTTTTTTCCTGACAAAGTGACTGTACCTGCTTTTTATCTGGCAAAATTCTGTCAGCCTGGGATTTTGATCCTGAACTCTGAAATGAATCGTGATTATGTGGTGATGCTGGTCTTTCCATTTGCTGAAGCTTGCTCAAGAGGAGTACAATGCCCTGCTAACTCAACTGTGTCAGTATTGGCTTCATCACCACACCAGAAACATCTTTTGTTCTCTGCTAGTTTATAAAGCTTTTCCTGATTGTTTTTAAATTGGTGTTACCCACTGGGAGAAGTTCTAGGTGGTTGTTTTTATTGGAAGAGCACAAATGTGCCTCTACTTACTGTGTGTAGGTTTAAGTGAAGTCTGAAAAATTCGGAGGGAGAGAAGACCATTATTTGGTGTTAATAGATTTGAGAGTAAGCCTCTATCTATCTATCTATCTATCTATCTATCTATCTATTTATTTTTACTGAAGAACAGGAGTTTGTATATTGCCTGGAGGTGCTAAATTCCTAGTCAGTAGACAATAGAGGAACTCAAGTAACTGAAAAATTGAATGTAGACATGCTCTTTGGTTGTAGAGCTCTA
The DNA here is from genome assembly GCF_965140245.1 of Athene noctua. Lineage (NCBI taxonomy): Eukaryota > Metazoa > Chordata > Aves > Strigiformes > Strigidae > Athene > Athene noctua. Next base: position 66,979,057 of record NC_134037.1, on the reverse strand, counting down.
AGTAAACTGCAGTCGTTTAGACTTTTTAATTGAAGAGTTAATAGTCATATTTGGGAATAAAATCATATAGACTTTTAGGTAGAATCTGAATTATTTTCCCAAATAGTATGGGCAAAGGGAAAGCATTGTCAAGCTAATATAATACAAAGTTAAACTGAACTATAAAGCTCTAATGGGTGTGTTTATAAATTCTGCTCTTTCCATCTATTTGTGTTTGGGATAGGACAGGCCAGATCTGAAATTTAAGACTTTTAAGACTGTTCCGGTCTATTTCAGGTCCTGCTAATTTGCCTATGGGTAATTCAGAAGCAGTATCCCTTGAGGGCCACATGCCTTCTGTGTGCCATGCAGAGATATTCCTGACACTTTCTATGATTTATGTGAAACAACCTTGCTTATCTGTTGACCAAAATGAGTGAAGTTCTGTTTTTTGTTAAATGGCAAGTTACTTCTTCTGCTTTATTTCTTCAAAATTATTTAAAAACTTTTTGGAGGCCGAAATGAAATTGCCTTTCTTTTTTAAGATCTAGTTCTTTTCAAGTGTAAATTGTTTGGAACTGAAGGTTATTGCAGTTTGATGTTTCTGGTAGCACATGAAATCTTTGATGTCAGTTGTTTTCCAAACAGCCACATTATTCACATTTCCACAGCATCACTGTGGTTAGCGTAAATTTACAGACTTTTCACAGACTTACAGCAGGGACATTAAGTTAAAACTTTTAAAAATAGGTATAAAGCTTGAGTTTTAAACAAGTTTTACTGTTGACAGAAGTAGCTTGATGGGTTTCTCTCTATCCCTTCCTGCCCAAAAGCGAGGTGAGAAGCTTATATGTAATAACTGCTGCAACCACTCTAGACTCTTTGCTATGTTATAGTGTAGTACCATATGGACAGTGTCATGACCTAGACCTAGTGCAGTGCCATATAGATACAGTTGATGTGTCTACCCTGTTAAATGTGAAAGAATGACAATTTTTAATTCACTTACAGCTGATTTTTTAATAATCTTATGCTGTGGAATGACAAAGTACGGTTTGAAAGACACTGTTGCTTCCTTCTCCTTAAGACTGCTGTTCTGATCTTCTTTTTTGTGAAGTCTATGTGGTAAGACTTTAGGGTTTTAGTGGTGAAAGAAGCACAGTCTTTCATTGCCCGCTGTATTAATTTAGTTTTTGTGAAATTCAGAAGGTTTTACAAGAATTTTCTAGCATCTGTTGTGGTGGTGTCTGTGCTCTTGATTTTGTTACTCTTAACACCATTTTGCAAATTCTTGATCTTCCAAACAACCTAACCTCCAATGATGCCTGAGGATTAAATTTTGGTACCTTTGATATAAAATTTTCGTTGTGTAGAGTAGATACTAGCCAAATAGAAAATATATGTACAAAATACAAATGTTGTTCAGGAGCTTGCACAGGGTCATAAGGTTAAAGGGTGAAGCATGACAAGTAATGAAATAGGATGCTTTATTAGAATAAGGTGCATTAAAAATAATTTGAGTTACATTTGCTGAAATGCTTTCTCTAATATTTCACTGTATGAAAAAATCCAAGCATGCTAATACATTGTCAGTATTTTCTTTTGCACTGTCTCCAACGAAATTGAAGCCCAGCTCCATCATGATTTTCTTTTCCCAACCTATCCTCTTTATTCCTAGTCTGGGAGACTATAATTTGAAAACCACACCTATCCCCTGGGCAAGAATCAACGAAGTTGAACTTGTTCTGCTACATGAGCTCTTCAACCAAAATAAAAGGCTCCCGAATTAGAGCTGGGGTTGGGTTGATGAAAACAATAAACTGAAGATTAAGAGCTTGCTTATATTCACATTTCCCATACCAAACTTAGTATTTGTCAGGTATGTCATCATCTGTCTTGCTGGGCTTTCCTCAAACTAAATGTAATTGAAATCAATGCAAGTTTGGCAAATCTTGATAACAAATCTTGATTATAAGTAACAACATAGGGAAATTGTGGTGATGTTTTTGGTAAATGCTAAATTTTGGTGTGGCGTGGAAATTGTGGTAGAAGTTCTGCAGGACCGTGATTGAGATGGGCATCCTTTTGTGCTTGGAAGAATGCTTGAAGTTGCTTTGGGGGTAACAAATATTTTGGAAGTTGGTTTTGGCTATAGAGTTGTGTTTATTACTGGCTGTTACATTTAATTGTGGTGCTCACAGTTCTTGTCTAGTTAGAGGTTTCCTTCTTATTTCTTCTGCTCTTGGATAAATTTCACTGTGTGTGGTTAAAGCTGAAATCAAACATTAATGTTATTGTGTAACGCTATTTGAATGTTACACAAACATTGAATAGGTATTTAGGCAGATACAAAGTGACTATTACTGAAATAGATGCGATTTTATCAGGAGGTGTGGTGTTGAAAGCAATACAACAAAGCTGGTGCTGTAATAGAATATCCTTTCGAATTTAAGGTTAAAATTTTAGTATGATGCTCTTCAAGTCTAAAGATGGTCCTTTAGTTGGAGACTTCCTTATGCTGTTGGCCTCAGCCTATGCTGCCAGAACCTGATTTGACAAGTATGTTCATACATAGTTCAGTCTCAGGTCTGTTGAAGTGATTTCATAGTGCTGTTGGCTGGCTCTTGCACCATATACCAAGGGAAACGGACTCTGGTTTCTGTGAGGAAAATTACATTTGTTCCTGAGCTGCTTCGTTTGAAGTTTGGGTACCTTTGCCTTGCGACAGTTTGTAGGTAGAGATAGGAGCAACTTTACTTGTGTGATTTACTACTGCTACAGATCTGTCAGAAACCTGATGGGAGTTTTGGTCCCTGAGGAAGGAACTATTGCAGAGTTTAAGGAGTTCCTGCCTTGAGCCCTCTACTGCAGTTTTTAGTGCCCTGTCAGCAAGATTTTCCAAAGTTTATCTATCAAGTGCTTTATCATTGAGTTTCTTTAAAAAATTTGCCCTCAATCTACTTTGAGGTTTCAATATAATAGAGATGTAAATAAGGCAGAGTATTTTCATGCTCGTTTTATAAATTCAAAAATAGTTCACTTCTCTGTAATCTGCTCCAATTTTTACACAAATTCTTTTTAACCACAATTTATTATACTGAACTGCAAGACAGTAAAAATTCAAACCAGATATCATTGTGACTCTTGGAAATTTGCCTTCTCCAGAAGGTACCTGACTTCCTTAAAAGCATTAAATATTTCCATATTTGTAATTTCCCTATTCTGCAATTAGCCTGTGCCTAAAATTTTGCATTTTTGACTGCTTTACTACATCGTGCAGGTGCTTAATGTATTTGCACACTTGGATTTATAGATGAATGTCCAGGAAGTGTTTAGTAATATTAAAGAGCCAAGTGTTTTAAAATGAGTGAGTTTTGGCTGGATAACCACGTGTTTTCTGTTTCTCTGTCTGCTGTGCTTTTGCCTTATATTCCCCTTTGTCTGGGCTGTTTGTGTGCAGCCCCTGCTGTTGAGCCAGCAGCCCAGGGGAGAGGCTAAGCAGCAGCTCCTTGCAAAGGGGTGCTCTTGCCACCGTTGCTTTTCAGCAGAAGGCAGTAGGCACATCAGTCTTTCCAAATATTAGCTATTGTGCTGTTCTTCCAAGCTTTGCTGCCTTCTCCTGATGCATGTCAGCGTTTGGCCCACGTTGACAGTATTGTGTATTAACTTCACCTGTCAGTGAAGTGATTGCTTCATTGTTGTTGTTCTTGCCAATTCTAATGTTCAGTCATTAAATGTCTTTCCCTGATTACTTGCTTGTTTTTTCTTTCATGTCATAAGGCATGCTGAGCTTTTGCTGAGTGATATATGCAGAATTATTCATAATTTTAATATATAAAGGCTTAATGCATACCTGAGTTTAATTAGTAAGGAAATAGTTGTTTAAGCTGCAGTATTTTGTTTATATCTTGTAACTCAAAATAAACAGTACAAATCCATAGGCCGCATTCCAATTAACCGTGCTTATAATAGTACTGTGAAGCTGCATGTATTCTTTTCTCTATTTCCATTCCTTCTGTCCATAGCCCCACCATTTGTTTGTAATCTCCGTTTGTTTTATTTTCTCTTAAGGCTGTAAATGACTTGGAGAACCGATGTTTGATATTGTGTGTTTGTACGGCTTATGTTGGAGTCTCTTACTGTAGGCAATGGGAGTTTTCCATGGGAGTGACACAGGTGAAAGACAGCAGTTCTGGCACCAACATTAAAGTAAAGAGGTGGGGCCAGTTTTAGGATAAGCATAAGCTCCAAATTATGATCTGGATGCAAAATTGGGGTAGCCTGTTTTTCTGTTCTGCTTGAGTCTGTAGTTTCATACTAAGCTTTTACAGAGCATCATCTCCGTGAACACTTGGTTAGACCTGCACAGCTCATGGAGTTTCATCCAGTAATCTCTACACCAGACTCAGTAACACACATCTGAGCTGATCATCTGTCTCAGAAATATGTCTGACAACTAAAAGTTATAAAAGTTAAAAATATTTTTCATCCTAAAAGAGAAACATTCTGAAAGTATACTACTTCAAAGTCTGTTCATCTTCCTTAAAAACTTGTATTCTTAATTTCCCACAAATAAGAACTAATTCTTAATTCTTATTTGTGAGAAACACAAATTTTAATTATTTTCAGAAAAAAATAAATAACTACAAAATATTTGAGCTTGAGTAATACTTTTTTTCTAGTAAGTCTGGGTTCCCCTGGCATTAATTGTATAATCCCATGTCTATGGAAATGTCAGATTTGATGTTTATTTGCAGCATTTCAAGATACAGTGCCGAAAGGACTTACAGAGGCCATATATTCAGCAAAAACTTGGTGTAGAAAGAAGCCCGAAAGCTAGCAGCTCTGAAGCTGGAAATAGCAGCTTTATTGATGTGTATCTGTCATACTTTTGAGCAAGCTTATGAAGTTTGCATCCTCACAATAGGGAACTTTCTAATGCTAACAGTTTTTACCAAATAGGCAGGGCTTCCAGTAAACGTGGCACTGCGTCAGCCTGTGATGTCTTTCAAAGAAGTAGGCAAAAAAACCCTCGCTGTTACATTCCTTTTGTTTTCCAACTGCTACAGTCAGTTGGTTTTGTTAGATTTACATCAGATGCATCCTTCTACAGAAGTACAGTAACTGTACAGAACACACTGTGTGCGGTAGACTCTGCAAAGTTTTCATGAGCAGCCTAAATTTCTTGCAGCACCTGTGGCGTCTTTATGTGCTGGTGTGATGTCAGGGAGCCAGAACTTCCCTCCCTCCAAAGCTGAAGGAAATGCAGTATTAGAAACTTTAAATCTTCTTGTTTTGGGGCTTTTTATGAAATAATTAAATGAGAAGAAAATAGCTGTTAAATAGAAATAAATGTAAACCTAGGGAAGGTAGCTTGGAGAGTTGATAAAATACATTTTGTGCAAGTTTGGCTACTTGCACCGCTTTTCATATAAATGAACATCAATAGGATATGCTTCCAAATCTTGATGATTTTATTTTGATCTGCATACCATGGTGTAGTGCCAGGAGCTGGCTTTGAGGGACCCAAAGAGCTAAAGATCAAGCTTTGCAACTTAACTTTTAAGTGAGCTGAAGGCTTCTAAATGTTAGTACTAGGTTTGGTTAAGACACTTCTTGGAGTTGCTGTTTGGTTAAACTTTCAGGTGTGTATATACACTAATTTTCCAAATTACTTACAAAAGTAAGTGGTATATGGATTACAAAGATGCATAGATGCATCTGGGAATTATACCTTCTGTTTCTCTGATAATAAAAGGCATAAATTACCTTTCCTTGTGTAAGTAACTGGGGGGCTTCCTGGGTCAGGGGGCACAAAACAAGCCCTGCTACCTATTACAAACTATTTTTACAGTGCACGTGACTTTTATATATGGTTCCTTTATTTTCCAGAATTTCTCTTTGCAAGAAGTACTCAAGCCAATTACTCTTGCTACTTTTCTCCACTGACTTGTTGCACACATGATATTTACTGCATGTGAGACTTCTTTTACATTCCGCAGAAGCCTGCCAGTTTTTTTCCTTCTGTTTCAAAGCAAGAGTTCACATCTGAATGTTTTCTCACTCTAGTGGTGGAAAGGGTCTGTTTGAGTATGCTGTAATAACTCTGCAGAAGGGTTAAAACTGAGGCGAACAGGAATCAAGCATTCGAAAAGATGGAAAGGTATTTGTAGTCTAATAAAAGCGATGAGGTTTGGGTTTGTTTTGTTTTGTTTTGTTTTCCTTTGGGCACGAACGCTGCCCTGCAAATAAGAATGAAATTTCTCAAATGAGTGATCGTTTGAACAGTTGTGAACATATGAATGAAACAAAAATGTAGGGATTGTGAAAGTAATGCAAATAGATGAGAAATTCTGGGGTTTTTTTGAAGTCAAAGTAAATTGGGTTCAGGGTATTTGAAACTGGTATGGAATAAAAGAAACGGGCATTTAGCTGCACTCAGAACCCTGTTATAACACAAGTGTTTTAGCAACTGTATTTTTAACTTGAATTCAAAGCTTTGTTTGTTACACACACTAGAACACAAGAGCGTTGGCTTTTACAAGCGAAGCTTTTCTACATGTATTTTCTTGCACATGGCTGTTCAGCGAGTGCAGGTGACAGGCGTTGGACAGTTGCCTCTCTTGGGATGTAATGTCACGATCTGTCCTTTCATGACCTAAAATCGGATTGCAGCCTGGGTGTGCCAGCCGCAGGCAGTTCCTTCAGCAGGTAGCTCATGGCTTAGGCTTTATAGGGGACTTCTTCTGCAGTCTAGTGACAGCAGATGTTGTCAGTGACAGGGAGTCAGCACCTTCAGAACATGGTGTATTTATTCATCCCTTAAAAATGCCTGTTGGATACATGATCCAGTACTGCATGAGATATAGTTCTGTCTCCAAAAAATCTTATGTGGATAGGTTTTACTTCCTCATTTATAAATTCCTCTAAGCCTAGATAAATCTGTCTCTGGCAGGGAGAACTGGCTTAAACTGTATTTTTACAAGATGAATTCATATCCCGTGTTTCCACCCCACGCTCGCATGAACACCCCTCTCAGTTGTTCCAGTGCAGCCATACAGCTCTCCTGTGACCCAGAGCGGGGACTGGGTCTGGCTTAAAAACGCAAAGCAGTGGGGGGGGGGGAAACCAGCATGTTTTGCGGTTTTTGTTTTGCTCAGCGAAGCCAGATCTGATTCCCAGCGTGGCTGTGTAAACAGGCCTGCTGGCATGGCTGTGGGGCGGGCAGCAGCATTTCAACAGGCACTACTGTGGGAGGCTCCGGCGGACGAAACCGTGTCATGAGCTTACAGCATGTCTGTGCGGGGGTCAGCCCATCCTCCTGTCACTGGCACAGTCATGATGATTATTTTTTTCCTGCTTCATTCAGACCTCTTCCCTTCCCTTGAGGTATGAAATAGCCTTTGATTCATTTGTAAGCTTTGGGAAAATTAACACATTCAAATATAGATGGATTTATGCAGGCAGTCTCTTCAGTTAATGATGTCGGCACTGTCAGTTTCTTTTGAAGTTGTGTCTTTGAGACATTTACCTGCTTGCTTTTTTTCCCTTTTTCTGCTTGGAAGCTTAGCAACCCCTTTAAAGCTTTCTTTCCTCTTCACCACAGAAGCAGAGGTACAAGTTGAAGGGCGTATCTGTCAACATCAATTAAAAAAAAAAAAAATTCTACTTTTTTGCAACCTCTACCCTTTAACACTCCCCCAAGTTAGTCTTTCAAATTTCCAGTACAGTAGCTGACCAAAACAGTTAAATACTTTGGAAAGAGCTTCCATCCTCCCTCTTCCTGCCTTCCATTTTTCTGTGGGATGATTATACGGGTTTGTTCTTTATCTCAGTTTGCTGCTGGAGGTAAGTTGCAGATACATCTCTAATGTGAGAAGGTGGCAGAAGCTGCTGCTGTTATTACTGGGTTTTGAATATGTTGTAGTCTGGTATTTTCCTGCTTCTAGAGCTCTTTGAAGAGCCTGAGAACCAGTTGTGTGTGCTTTTTGAAGTCCTTTCTCTTAAGCAAGTCAGGAATCCCAACTGGCTGTCCCTACTGATGGAAGAACTTGAGAGCTTTTCCTTAGGACTGCATCCTGAAAAATGGATGCAGTGACATAATGGCCACCTGTTTTGTTTATCCTTTTCCTTCATTCCTTCTGCTCCTCCCAGCTCACTGAAGAGCAGCACATCGACCCATGCTTGAAACAGTGTAGAGATACCTGCAGCATTGCTAGAATCGGCACACAAAATAAATTGCAGGTATCTGTGTGTGTTGGGGTGGCCTTAGCCATAAGGATTGGTGGTGGTTTGATTCTTACTACATTCACGTTTTTATGCCTGAGACAGCTAAACTGTATATATGTAGTCATTTGAATCAAGTGAGATTAAAATCAGGGGGAAAGGAACAAGACCCAGGGCCTTTAGCGTGCCTTTATTAAGACTGTAACCAAAATACATGTAGAAGTTATAATTAAAGATCAACCCGAATCTGCTTCTACACCTCTGATCTGAATATTACAGTTTCAAAGGGGCGGGATTAGATTGACTTCTCAGTTAACAGAGGAAAGAGAGAGGTGGAAAAATGTCTGATTCACCAGTTAGTACATATTCTAAGTTGTCTTGTCATGTTAAGCTTCAGCTATTTTGTATACACATGACGGCAATTTCCCCTTTGCTTAATGCATGGAACAAACCAGCTTTTCAGGAGAACTGGCAAGAAGTGTAGGACTCTTGCCTCGTTCCTCCCATCCCAATTATTTATTCTTTCTGTTATTTTTCAAAAAACCAGATATTTGACCCCCTGGGTATTTTAAGACTGTGCTAGTGCTGCGATACATCAGGAACACAACTGCTGTGGATATTCTCTTTATCTGGGCCATTGTTCAACTGTTGCAACAAATTATGCATAGCTTGTTATGAACACAACACAGACTTTCGCCTATAAATTGCCAGCCCTCAAGTGCAGTCAGGTTCAACTCCACGCCTAAGCATGTGCAGCTTAAAGTCTGGCTTTGTGTGATGGGCACCAGAGGCGTTGCACATAGACTAACCAGACGCCTAGCTCTTATGTCTGCGTAACTGAGATTGTATTAATTGGGCTTACATTAGTTCTCTGCTGAATGGAGTCAGCCTGCCACAAAGCCAGGCAACGTTGGCAGCGGGGCTCTGGCCGGATCTCATCCTTCCAGTTGGAGGGGAAAGCATTCCTGGCCAGGAGGAGCACGGTGTGAAAGCAGAGGGAGAGAGGTCATGTTTCAGAGCTGCACGCAGAGCTGATGGGAGCTTGGGCGGTTGTAATTCAGGTGGGGGGAAACGAAAGAAGAAGGAATGTAAACGGTGTGTGAAATGTGAGTATGCTGGCTCAATCGTCATATTACAAATCCAAATATAAATATTTAAAACCTTTTTTTTAACGTCATTGTGTAACCAAATCCATGCGCAGTCAGAACTTGCATGCAACTTTGTATAAATAAGGAACACAAAAGTTATTTAGAAAACAATCCACATTTAGTCAGTTTGGCACAGTTTCCCCGTGATGTGTCACTGTCTTCCAGTCCCTGCATTGCTTTTCGCTATGCTTTCCATAGGACACTTCTGTAATGTTCAGTGGTACCAGCTGTGACACCCTGTAACAGAGGCACCTCACAGCCACTGAGCTGTCTGGCCTGATTGAATGAAGATGTTCTGAGCAGGGATTGTGATCAGGAGTACCCTGCGGGCAATGCGGAGTGTATGAAGAGCGGAGCAGAGTGCTCTACTCAAAACCAAGAGATAGCTCTTGCGGTGAAACTGCTATCTAGGCTGATATTGCAGGCATTGAATATTCAGTGTTTTGAAAAAGATATTGGTTGGATGGGTATCTTTTGTGAGCGTTGTAGCATGCCAAGCAGATATGCAGAACTGATTTACGACTTGATGTTTGGCTCATGATGGGAGGTGGAGCTTGAAAACAACAGCCATTTAATGGTGAGTTTCTTCCCCAGTTACTTTTCCTTTATTGCCTTTCTGCGTTTTATTACAGCTGCAAAAGTGTATGTTCCTCCAATAGAAGACAGTGACCTATATATAACTCAAGTCCCTATGCAATTACCAGTGTAATAAAAACAAGTGATTCAGAAACTTTTTGCCAAAGCTGTAAATAAACAACAAAATAAAAGATCTGCTGAAGGTCATAATTTTTCATAAGGAGATCTGATGGTCTTGTGCTGTGAAGTTCCCAAGTCCTGCTTCTGGCACTGACGGTGACTGCCACGGTAGTGAGCGAGTTGCATCACTTCTCCCCTGGCTTCCGTGTTAAATAGTTTCCTCTATTAACTGGCCAAATAGTTTGTTTCCTCTAGAGTACTTCATCAGGAAGCTGCCAAACTTGACGTATGGTTGAGCCTGTCTTATTCTTCAACTAGTTGAAGTTAGTGGGTGTGCTTGTTAAGCTGTAATTAGACTTTGTTATGAGTAAGCAGCATCAGGCTATAAACCTAATATCCTTTGGAGATGGGTGCTGCTTAAATAGTAAGTAACCTTCTGTTTTGTCTATCCAGTCTAGTTTAAGTCCAGTAAGCTTTCAAAATGAAACGCTCTATTGTATGGCTCTGATAATTTCCTGTAAATAGCAGCTATTTCGTGCTGCATTTAGACCTGCTTTATACTTGATGAAAATACATGTGCATTTTGCGCTGATGTTTCCCATACTAATATACATTTTATAATTTAATTTTTTTTTATTCAAATATCTTTCTTTCGCGAATTAGCTCTTCCTGATACCTCTCCAGTACTTATTCCCATCTTGCATATTAGTGTTCCTTCCAAAGCAATTATTGCTTATATTCCATGTTGTACTTGCTGTACAAACTTTTTCATACGTGATATAAAATAGAGCTAGATATTTCAAACTTTGCATCAGCTAGACCTGCTTAGGGAAGCATGTTTTGTTTCTTCTTCAATTCTGTCTTCCTTTTGCTTTCCACGTTTTATCTATGAAAGCTGCTGTGTCTGAATACCCTTTGTTAACCCTGTGTCTTTTACTAGTACTTGAAAAAATATGACAGGGTTAGGAAGTGGGTGATGGGCATCACTAAGGCTTGGGAGCAGATGAACTCCCAGAGAACGTGATCTTGTTTGTAGAAATGCAGTCTGAGTTATTTTAAATTAGGAAGTCAGCTACAGAAATTCTGGTTGTCAAAATACATCTCTTGAGCTCTCTGTGCTGTAGAGCCATGCTGGCATGCTGCGAGAGCATGTGTGAAGCTGCCTATATTGCCAAAAAGTCATACATTTACGGTGGTTTCAAATGGGTTGGCTGTCCTTCCCTTGCTGCCTCCTTTCCTCTCCCCTGCTGCATCCTTTGCTCCCATGCCGTGTGGCCTTGCACCACGGGCTGGTGGTGCCGCTGCTGTAAGCTGTGCAGCTCTGCTGGGACCCAGTGCCAGGAATGGAGCTGGTATGGGAAAGGAAAAAAGGAAGAGAGGCAGGCTTTTTTCATCAATGTCACATCCTTGGTGGGTATGACTAGTGGGGAAAGGGAGGGACGAATTGGTGAGGAATGGAAATTGTTCAAGCCCATGTACTGCTCTCGCTTTGAGCAGTAAAATATGATCTGAGAGTACATCAGCCAGTTATAAATGATCGACTTGCTGCCAGTTTAGACATTAATGTGCATAACTTCAGACCCTTCCACTGTTTATTTAGGCTTTTAATGAAGTAAGTATGGCTAATTCGATCTATGTTTATGATGTAGTTGGGACTACACAGGACAACGTGAGATCGGACCAGCTCTCTACTAACAGCTTGTAACTTTTGAAGATGCACAAGATAGAAACAGCTTTCATTTCTGTGTGCACTCCCTGAGGAGCTGCCTTACCATCTCCTCCTGGGATGAGCTCTTCCTGGCCAAGGTGGGTTTCTGTAGGGATGCAAATGGGAAGAAGCGTGAGGGCAGATCTCGTTGCAATGGTTTCCAAGAAGGGGGAATAAAGCGTGCAGAGGGTAGCAACTTCTCTTGCGGCGTTTGGGCTGCGCTCATGGATCGGATCCATTGCTCTTCTCCCATGTGCTGGGGGACACTTGCCACATGCCCCAGGAAGCACCTTGAGAAGGGAAGGACAGTGGAGGTGTATTTGGGTGGATTTCGACTTTCCCCTCAAGCCATTTCAGAACAGAACAATCTTCTCCCCATAATGTTTTTTCGTAAAAGGAGTAAAAACCACAGATGATTTAGTGTTACACAGATAATTTAGAAGGCACCTTAAACACGGAATTCAGTTGTTTGAAGTTAGCTTTTGTGCAAGTTGTATGTGTGCCTCTAAAGTTTCAGGTGCTTACATATTTGCTTAACAAAAAAATCTTGTTTTCTTCAAGTTGCACGAAATACCCAAGATTTGAAAAGAATTCTTAGGCAAAAGAGCCACCTTCTTATCCCAAAGACTGCTTACTGAGGTTTTGTTTTCTCAGGAGTGTCACCTTAGAATAAATATTGTTATTTTCAGAGCACATTTCCTTGCTTAGAATTTTGCTTGTTTGGATTAGCTATTGTAGTGCTGTCACCTACCCCACAGAGTTGCTCCTGCATGGGGGAGACAAGGGAGAAATTACTGCAGCTTGCAGAGATGCTTTGCCCTAATTGTTATTCTTCATTGAGGAGCAATGGTCCATCTCAGTGCTGACCACTGGAAAGCATGTATTTGCAAAGTGTCTGCTCCAGGATGAGAAATGACCTGTATTCAGGTATAAGCAAAATTTCTAATGCAGCCAGTCCAGGTGTAAGTTTTATCAATTTGTTTCTGTTTTTTGCTCTTGCAAGTCTTCATGGTTTCTGAAGGGCGGGAGGAAACAATTGAAGTTTCTTTTTATTGGGTTAAGTAAAAATGGAGCGTCAGTGCACATACAGTCTGATTTTGGGGCAATCAGTATGGCACCCACTACATGGCCTTGATTATGCAGTTAAGGGAACAGAAGCACTCTGTTTTTTATTTTCCGCAATTTAAGCAAAGTAAAATGCTGTCAAATAAGGTCTGTCTGGATCCCGTAAGTTTGATGAGGCCCTTTTCTTGCATTTTTCTTCCCTGCTAAGCTGCTTGGTATTCCAGCGTCCTCCAAACTTTTGCATGCTGTGAAGTAACGAAGCAGAACATTAAATCTTTTAAATCCTAAAAGTGCCGACAATCTACTGAGCATTTCACAGAACTGTTGTCAGTGACGAATGCGTGTGTATATTCTCTACATTGTAACCTCCCAAGTATGAAATTAGATCTGCTACCAGTTTCTATTCCTTTTTTTCTCTTCTTTAATTGTTTTTCATATCAAATATTCAAATATAGTATGTACTTTAGTCACCCTGTCTGTTTCTAGGCATATAAAACAAGGGATTACCCTTTTGGTAAGTAGATTTTCACATTTTTTAGTAGTACAGCTTAATAGCACTTTTTAAATAGAACACATAGTTTGAACAATTTTAGACTCTCTTTTACTTTATTTTTACATTTGGGCTCCTTTTTAGTATTTACCAATGTTAGTCCTATACATCCCTATTTTTAAAAAAACTGCTTTAGTAGCATATGGCCTTTCTGTGATGAAAGTTGCGCTTCATGAGTGCTTTCAAAACATTACTTTGCTGAACACAAAGATAATTTTGTATTAAGTTGCAGTAGCACAGTAATAGCATTTTCTTAAATAGTTCTTTACTGGTTTTGTTGATCACAAGTGTTAACTCACAAGTCTTTTTTTTTTTTTTTTCCCTCTCAGTTTAAATGAGTCAGTAAATTTTTTTTATATCTGTGTCTTCAGCTGTGAGACGAGACCGAGACCGATGCTTACCTGGCACATCATGGAGTAATGTGAAACTGGTTAGTGCTTGAGATTTAGAAAGGGGCCGGGGCAGCATGGGTTGTTAGTGAGTGACTGACTGGCCCTGATGTACAGTTAACTGCAAGGATAAAAATATACAGATGACTGGAAAGACACGAATGAGATTAAATTGGATTAGTTTGAATAAAGAGACCCAGTGGTGCAGATGGCTTAACCAACTGAAATTGTCTGCTCTGTGCTCACCAGCATGATGAAATCCTCACAGAGATACGGGAAAGCCCGGGTGTTAGGAGGGGTGGGAAAGGTTCAGGTTACTTTGTGGAAAGTTGAGTTACTTGGAGATGTTCATCTGGGGAAACAAAGTGTACTGCTTGTTGTAAATGTGTTTCAAGTTAGCAATTCTGTTGTGAGTTTATCTGGGGAAAGATATCTATTGTGAGTTTTATCTGGGCAGGGGGAGGCAAGCACACATGATGTGTAGTGCTGAGGGGGAAAGATCACTTACAGGCAGTTTTGGGATTCCCATTTGCTAGGGTTGAGATGGACATGGGGACAAGGTGTGAATTTCTCTGTCTCTGAACACAGGTGTGAGTAGGGCCATTTCTGGATGCAGTCATTTGTTGGGGAAGTAACTAATTTTGTTTCTGTGTAAATTAGATTTGGAAGTAACAAGGGTGTATTTCTAGTCCCTGTTTATTGCAGTTGGATTTAAATAGGGGGTTATATTTTTGGCATTTAGCTGACTAATCAGAAGGAGTGCACTTTTGTGCTTCTAAAAGAACAAGTTGTCCTTGCTGTTCTGAACAATGTAGCTTTTTCATCTGAAAATGTAGTTAAAAAGTCGTCAAAGCATACACAATGCACAGGATCTCCTGCTGTAGAGAAACATGAGTATTCTTTGCTTTAATTATTTATTCACTGATTTATCTTCAGTAAAACTGTAGGGATTATTAGGCAATGAAGCTGTTGAGGGACTTTGGTGTAAGGAATCCTGGAAGCTCAGGTGAGACTACAGAAAACGTAAACTTCCTTATACTGATAAGCTCGCAGAGGCTGCAAACTTAAGACTGGCAAAGAACAATGATTGTTTTTTTCCTTAAAGCTGATTTGCAAAAATATTTTGTTTTTTTAAAATAATAAAAAGTTTAAGAGTATTCACAGATACCCTGCTTAAGAGCAATCTAAGCTTCTGTTATATTTGAAGTCTGCTGTGGTCCTGTTCTGTGATTACAGGTAGGATAGAGGCAGCATTTGTTGAAGTTGTACACTTTGTCTTGATGTGGCCTTGCATGTTTTCAGTGAAAAGTGCAAACACTTGAAATGTTGGAATTTCTTTTCAGCAACAGCATTCTGGGCTTTTGCTTCCATTCTCTTCAATCTGGGTGAATATCTCTAAACAACTGTGCTGACATGGCAGTCATCATCTAAATGTTTATACACTGTGCTGCAAAATAGAGGAAAGCTCATGAAAAAAATTCCATTATTTGAGATTTATTTGACATACAGGTGTGTGTGGTTTCAGGATGCTGTCGCATCACTTGTTTCCTGAAGAGTTCTCTGTTTGAGATAATAATTGTGGCATTTTTCTCCTGTGTGAAGCCTGTTGCTGTTAGCTATGCTTTTTTGGCTTCCAGAGGCATTTAATGAAGCCTTCTCTTTAAAATCCCATGAGAGATATAGCAAGATCAGAGTCAAGCAGAGCTGCCTGTTTATCACTTTCCTTGCAGGGAGAGTCATAGATGCCACATTGACTTCTTCCTCGCTGCCTGGTGTGGCTCACAGTGGTGATTTGCCTGTGACCTTTCCTGTGAAAGCTGCTGTACTCATGTTTGTTAGTGTAGTTCATGCTCACACTTAAAAAAGGTAGGTCCTTTGATGCTGTTGGCATGAATCTGTACTTGAGGGCCTTTGGCTGCAATGATTTGGTCATAGTTAAAACGTAAGGAAGTCGTGCTTGTTTGCTCACATACTGCCCAAAAGGCTTGGTGAGAATTTGTGTATGCCTTTGTGTTAGGCATATCTCATACTCAGGACATAACTTTAGTTTCAGAATTGAACAAGGAAATGTGGTGGAACCCATCACTCATGATCTTTAGGATGCATTTTTTTCAGTGTGGCGCACTAGTTATGTAGAGAAAAATGCATAACTCAAAAAAGGAACAGGTCAGCCAGGTGCAAGAAACTCTCTCTGTCTGCTGTGCTTTATAATATAAACAATTTCATGTTAAGAACTTGATCTAAAAGACTGAAAAGCTTTCCTTCCTTCATTTTGTGATATTTCATGATTTTTCCAATGAATACAGCAATAAACTTTTTGATTGGATGAATCTTCCAAATCTTGTTACATTACCATTTTAATTGAAAAAAGAATGAAAAGCTGTTATAACCAGGGGCAAGAGCAGATATGAATGAAGTGAGAATCCTTGGAGGAACTCCGTCCCTTGCTGGAGTGACCTTTGGTATGTGCTTTAGCAACACATTTAAATTATTCATATAAAAAAAATCCAATACGAGTAATAATTATTCAGTGTGCCTTCAGTGTTGCAAGAACTTTAAAAAAACTTAAAAGTTGTAAAACATTCCAAACCTGGTCTCAAAACAAAAGTTGCTTTTAGATAGATGTAGTCCTTTAGATAATAATATTGAGAACTCAGGAGTGCCTTCCAGTGATCACAGCTGCTTTATGAACACTTAGTCTAGTCTTCTATTAAAATGAAGAGAGTTTTGCCAGCGGCTTTGGTGGAAGCAGGCTATGTCTCTTTAATTATTTGAGCTTCACTTCACTGAAGTTTGGTAGTAATTGTAAAGTTAAAGCACAAGGCACAGAGTCAGAAAAACAGACGTGAAATCCTGGCCCCATGGAAATTAGCTGACTTCTTTTGTGGGTTTCCTCACAGGGCTTTTTAATAACCTACTCAGTTGAGATAACTGCTGTTCTGTAGTTTTCTCTGTTTGTAAAGTGAAGGAAATGATAGCATAAATCATGAGGTGGTCATGGGACTTTGAGTATTAATAATCTCTAATGGAGTGTTAGATTGTTTTGGTTGAAGCATGATGTGGATATGTAGATAGATTGAGTCTCTCGTAAATAATAAAGTTGTCTCTTCCCGACATGCTAATTCACCAGTGGCAACACAGCAGAAAGAAATATCCTTTATTAGAAGGCATATTTAAGCCGGTACCAAGTAATTCTTTTAAGGTATCTATAGCTGGACAGCTGTTTCAGACAAGGGCGTCTCCTCCTTGATGATCCTCATGGTGGTTTTCTTTGTGTTTTTTTCCACCTACTGCAGGAAATTAAAGAACTGTGGCCCAGTCTTCATAGTATGTGCACATAGCATATGCTGTGATTCTTTGCAGAAATTACCTTGCTGTCACATGCTAACAATGACAGGTTATGACGGCTGTGTTGCATCGAATCTCACCTGTCAGAGAAGATGTACAGAGATGCAGCAGGCATGGCGGCAGTTATCCCACCAGTGATGCACTGCTGGGAATTTGAGGCTCAGAGGCAGGTGTATAACCTGCCCCTTGCTCCACACCTGGCCTGCGAGCACCGCTGAGCTTAAAGATCAGTCGTGGGAGTTTGAGTGAGCCTTCAGAGGCTGGGCTTCAGTCAGGGCTTCCCTCAACCTGTGGTTAGACACCATCCCCCCGGTGTCTCACCACAGCTTTTCTCCGTGGCTTTGAAGAGGGAAGGTTGAGGGAAGTCCTGGTTGATTTTGCTGTACAGGTCTGGGAATTAGTATGCAAGTTAAGAGACCCATAGGAATCCTCAGCCAACCCTTGCCTCTCTTTGATGACTTGCTATGGCAGCATTGCGAAGAAGCAGTGCTGCAGTGAGACCTGTATATTCTACAAT
This sequence comes from Athene noctua, assembly GCF_965140245.1. Lineage (NCBI taxonomy): Eukaryota > Metazoa > Chordata > Aves > Strigiformes > Strigidae > Athene > Athene noctua. The sequence continues at coordinate 66,961,431 of NC_134037.1, read as the reverse complement.
CCTGAAAGACCCAAGAAGTGTTTTCAATGTCAGTTAACTTAGCTTTAATGTAAAATCTACGAGCAAAGGCAGAATCATGCTAGAAATATGGGTGTTGCAAATGTTTGTGGCAATGCTGAGTTATGTATAAAAAAAGACAGTAGGAATTGCTGCAAAGTGATTATTTAATGTAGGCAGCAGGTTGGCAGAAGCCTAAGAAAGCCTGTCTGTGAACTCAGTGGTGTCTCCTCCACTGCTGTGGTTCCACCTTCCCCTCTCTGCTGAGCCATTTCAGTAAGCTGACAGAAACAAAACCCATGGGATAACACAACAGAAAAAAAAAATTAAAAAATGATTATTTTCTGTTGGGTAGGTGGTTCAGGAGTGGAGGGCACACAGCAATTAGATAGGCTTAACATGCACAAAACTGGGGCCTCGGGGCTTCCCTCTGCTTTGTTTCTCAGCCCTAACTAGCCAGTCTCTGCTCTGACTCAAGCGGGGCTTGTGGCAGGAGCTGCTGGCCGGTGGGGCTGCGTAGGGGAGCGACTGTCATCGCAGTGGCTGGAGCTGCGTCTCAGCAGTGCCTAGGGCTTGCCCTTCAGCTGGTTGGTCTTCCTCTGCTCTTGACCAGCTTAGCTGGAAAGTTAAGAAAATGTGGGGCATGTTTTGAGCAAAACCTTGGCACCAGTGCAGGTTGCTGGCACACGTTTGTGTGATTGCATGAGAAACCAGACGGGGATGGAGAGGATGAAAGATGGCCCACAAAGGTTTGATTCAATTTACCTGACTTTGCTGGCATATTTTTCAGCTGGATCAGTTCCTTGGGCCGGTGAGCTGCTGGGACAGCACCGGTCCCTGTCCCGTGCGGTGCAGGGTGTGCTCAGGACCAGCTGCGGGTGGTGGCTGCTGAAGCAGTGCTGCCGCCAGACGTCTAATCACAGTTTAAATAGAGCTTGTACTGCTCTAATATTTAGTTTAATTTGTTTTGGCTTCCCTAGAGAAAGTCATCTGTTATGAAAACTTAAATGTGATAACACTGCTTGATTATTTCCTCCCTCATTAACCATATGATGTGCCATAGAGAACTGGGTGATTCTTTTTTTCTGCAAGAATTCTGGATTTCAGTAACTTTTGTGAGGCTGTACTAGTGCTGTATCTCTTATTTTGGCAGCCTGCACTGAAGTGTTTATAACAGTTATAAAGAAATGTTTGTTTCCAGCTAAATTTTGTTATTTGTATTTTAATAGGAATACTTAAATATTTTAAAGTGCTTTGAATGAATTGTTTTGGAATGCAGCTTTGTTATTTTGTTAAAGCTCAGTGCCACTGTGTCTCACAAAACGTAAGTTGCTTTAGAAGAGTGATCTTCCATTTTGTTTAAAGCAAATATCTTAATTTAGTTGTAGATCAATGGTGGATTAAAAAAAAAATAAAGAGCAGCAGAAAAGAGGGAAGAAATACATAAATATGTAGAGTTGCTCTGGTTTTGATAAATTTACTAAAAATGCATTTATGCCTTTGGCATCAGTAATTGAAATGCCCTTCCTTTATGAATGTACTTGTTATCTGTTCACTTTGACAAAGATGAGCCAAATTAGAGTTCAGTGGTAACTAGATTAATTGGAAAATGGAATAATATTGGTCTTAAATGTTTCCCCTTATAATTATGGGAAATACATGATCTTATTTGTGGTAGTGGTTGGCTACCCATATATCTAGTAATTATAATTGTTACAAAGAAGTAAAACAGAAACACATTTTTTTCTGATTCTACATGAATTTCATTGGGAATTGGTAATGATTGCAACAAACATGCATTTTTTGAAGAAGATTAAGTAAACAAACAAAAAGATAAAAAGGTTGGTTGGCAGGCTGACAACTTGCTAGAGTTTCTGCTGACTCCTCTGAGTTTCCACTATGATCTCCTTCCTTTGAAAACAGGACGAACGGGTTCAAAATTGTGCTGTCTAAATGGGCTGCTTTTCACTGTCACAGTAAATGAATTTTGAATAAAAAGATGCTTTGAGCAAAGGTGGTGACAGTCTTATGCTCTGCAAAGCTTTACCTGGTGACCTGAGTCTCTAGGCCTGGAATTATTCTATATTTAGAAGGGAACAATTAAATATAGCAGGAGCAACTAAGATTTTTTTTTATTACAGCTGCGTAGCATTTATGATTATCATAGAGTCCATAGAATGGTTTGGGTTGGAAGGGACCTTAAATATCATCTAGTTCCATGCCCCCTGCCATGGGCAGGGACACCTTCCACTAGCCCAGGCTGCTCAAAGCCCTGAACAACCTGACCTGGAACACTGCCAGGGAGGGGGCAGCTACAGCTTCTCTGGGCAACCTGTTCCAGTGTCTCACCACCCTCATAGTGAAGAATTTCTTCTTTATATCTAATCTAAATCTTCCTTCTTTCAGTTTAAAGCCATTACTCCTTATCCTATCACTTTGTAAAAAGTCCCTTTCCAGCTTTCTTGTAGGCCTCCTTTAGGTACTGGAAGCCTTCTCTTCTCCAGGCTGAACAACCCTCATTGTCCTCAGCCTGTCTTGATAGGAGAGGTGCTCTTGCCCTCTGATCATCTTCATGGCCTCCTCTGGACTTGCTCAAGCAGGTCCACATCCTTCTTATGTTGGGGGCCCCAGAGCTTGAACACAGTACTCCAGGTGGGGTCTCTCTTGAGTGGAGAGGGAGAATCACCTCCCTTGACCTGCTGGTCATGCTTCTTTTGATGTAGCCCAGGATGTGGTTGGCTTTCAGGGCTACAAATGCACATTGCTGGGTCATGCTGGGCTTCTCGTCAACCAACACCCCCAAGTCCTTCTCCTCAGGGCTGCTCTCAATCCATTCTCCACCCAGCCTGTATTTGTGCTTGGGATTGCCCTGTCCCATGTGCAGGACCCTGCACTTGGCCTTGCTGAACTTCATGAGGTTTGCATGGTCCCACCTCTCAGGCCTGTCCAGGTCCCTCTGGATGGCACATCCCTTCCCTCCAGTGTGTCAACTGCACCACACAGCATGGTGTTATCAGCAAATCTGCTGAGGGTGCACTCAGTCCCACTGTCCATGTCACCAACAAAGACATTAAAACAGTGCTGGTCCCAGCAGTGGCCCCTGTGGAACGCCACTCGTCACTGATCTCCACTTGGACATTGAGCCGTTGACCGCAACTCTTTGAGTGTGACCATCCAGCCAATTCCTTATCTACTGAGCGGCCCATCTGTCAAATCCATGTCTCTCCAATTTAGAGACAAGGATGTTGTGTGGGACAGTGTCAAATGCTTTGCACAAATCCAAATTATGCAGATAAAGGCCATGCTTTGATTTATGTATGAAAACTTTACACTTTTTTTTGGTATGTATAAAAATCAGGTCAGAGTCCAAGAGTACAGATTCTAACCTAAGTATGTGCCCTTTTTATTACGTAATATGTTTTAAATCAAGCGTAAATAACAACAGAGAATGCTGCTGAGCAAACTTAATTCACTGCTTGGAAGAACCGCTTTAACAAAGTGAATAGTAAAATAAGACAAAGACTCTCAACTGCTTAATTTTAAAGCAATACTGATGAAGTGAACCTCTACATGGAGTCTTAAAAATTCAGATTTACAGTAGAATCAAATTAGTGTCAGTGTTCTCAGACTTGCTCACTTCAGATAGAGATCTACAATTCAAGCATATATAGGAATATTTTAAAAAATGGGATTGAATGTTTCATGCATTCCAGGGGCAGCATCTCTTTTTGGATGACCTTTTTTTTTTAGCTGCTTTGTATACAGGACTTTACCTACTGGGTAGATTTAAATAGTGTGCAATATATAAAAAGAATGGAAAGTGTATCTATCTGTGTTTATGTATAAATGGATATAAGGAGATCTGTGATGGAGTTATTTCCTGCAGAGAAGATGTTGACTGAACACACTCTGTTCTTGAACATTGATTTTTTTTTTTTCTTTTTTTTTCTGTGTGTGTGTGTTTTGTAGAACAGCAAAAGCATTTAATGAAGTTATCTGGCTATTGATTGCTTTCATATCAATTTGAAGTGTATTATAGAATTTATTATCAATGATAAGAATGGTGAGCTGCCAACAGTATTTTCTTTCTTAGTGCCAGTTAAAACAATTTAATTTATATTAGTAAAATAGTAAAAATATGCAATGGTAAGTTCCTTATCTGTTGCTAGTAACTTTTCCACTTGATGTTTTTGTTTGGAGTAAACATGAATTTGGGGCTTTAATTTGGGATCTTAAAATGAAATACTACTTTTCCTCCCCTCAGTTTTTCAGCAAGGAGATTTTCACATATTTGTTTGTGGATTTTAGCCGACTTAGGTCACCTTATATGCAAAGGCTGTTTTAAAGCAGGAATTCCCATTTGGGAATTTAAAAAATTGTATTCATTTCAGGACTGGTATAATGTTCATGAAAGTTTTGATGAATGTGTGGGTTAACACGCTTCATGCATGGGTAAAGAGGATGTTACACTGCTGTGCAGTTTGTCCACATATTGTATGCATTCGCTCCCTTGTTAATACCCATATCAGACCAGGTAAGGGGGAGAAGAGATGACAGAGATGGAAAGAAAGCAACATGGCTGTAGTGACTCTGGCAGGGAACGGGACTTTCCCCATGCCTGCCCAGATCTCTGCTCTGGCTGGAGGGGTGGCCAAGTTGGCCATCACATGGGAAGTTGGCCTCTGCAGTGCTAGGAGAGGTACTTGCTTCCCACTCCGAGTCCCTAAGCACATTCTGTGTTTCTACTACAGTCTGTCCACATTTGAAAGCCCTGAAGTTCCTCAAGCCCATTGTTTGGTAAGAGGACAGACTATTTTTACATGCAGTATGGAAGGCCAATATTACACAGTCCAAGAGTATTACAAGAAAGTGTTGGTATGCATAAAAAAAATACATATGACCGAGTTTATATTAATGTCTTTATGTGAAAAGTTGTTTTTTTAAAAAAGAGTTCATATTGCATCAAATCCAGGTTTAAATAATGAAGTCCAAGATTCTCCAGTTACTGATGAGTTTCGTACATGGTGCTGTTGTAATTTTTGGAAGAGAAGCAGGAGTGACTTCATTTGAATCAAGAGGTATGGCTTTTTTCCACTGTCTTCTGGAACTGGTCTGAGAGAGAAACACATGTACTCCGTATCCCTCCACAAAATTACCAAGGTCCACGTTTACAAAGTCCTCACTGAAATGTGCTAGTCCTTCTCAAATAAGTAGAAATGAGAAATGAAACGCCAAGTTTATAAAACTGTATACTTTGCTCAACAGCACTTTGTTTCTCTTTAGCATGGTAAATTTAAAAAAAAAAGAAAAAAGAAAAAAAGAATCCAGTCTGGTTGACAGTTTCTGTTCTAGGCCTTAGTACCAGAAATCTGTTCATTTTATTTACATTAATTTCCCCCAAAAGGGAAGAAATAAGCAGTGCAGTGCTGTGTTAGCATAGCCACGCTTTCTAGTGCTTATGCAGATCACTGTACTAATTATCCTGCTTGCTCTCCCTGTAGAAAATGTGTTGATAACATGAGTGATCATCTCTGGGAGAAGTAACCGGTGAGGGGGAACAGTGACAGAAGGATGGAGGAAATGCTAAGGGGGATGCTGGTTTCAAGAAACCACCAGCAGGTGGTAAAATTGTTTGGGGGAATAAGTTTCAGGGGCAGTATGTGTCCTTTCAGGGAAGCAGGCTGCAGGCTGTGCTGGTGGCATGACAGGGAAGGTGACAAAATCTGTGTCGTTTCAGCTTCATTTATAGGCACAGGCTTGTTCACAGTGTGGCGAGTAAATGAAATTGTGCCGTGTCTTCCTTAGCCTGTGACAGGGAGCGTTTGTGCCATGGGCCACTGCAAGTGTTTTCCCCTGTAAATTTGCCCCAAATGATGGTGAAGTAATGTTGGGCTGTTTCTTAGAGGCAGAGGGAGGGCTGTGATGCTGAGAATTTAGAAAACGGAATGTAATAAAAACCAGCCTTCAATGACATCATTCTTTTCTGTTTCATAAGTACATGGTGCATGTGTGAACAGTGTGCAGATGTTTTGCTTTGATAACTTGCTGTGTAGGTTTATAGCCTTGGAACGTTGATAATTAAAGAGGTTGGTTTTATTTTGAACTGCATGAAATTCTGTAGAAGCATGTATCAAACTTCAAGTTACATCTGTGCAATGTTCAGGGTATTCTAGTCATAAAAAATCAGTACTTCAGTACTTCGTATTTTAAGGATTTTTTTAATTACTCTTCCTCCTCCTTTCTTTGAGTTGCTAATTCTTTCCAGACATTTATTTCACTGTGATGAAGACCTCTGTTGACATTTTCCTTTTTTTTTTTTTTTTTTTTTTTTTAAGCGCAATATGTAGGGAGGTGTTTTGATTTCATTTTCTTGCTAGAAAGTTGGAGCAGTAAACTTTGAACACATGATGTTTCTTGCCAACAAGTTTTCCTGCCAACAGTGTCTGATACCAAAAAAAAAATAAAAAAAGAAAAAAAAAAAGATGAAATTTCTGGAGAGCTTTCTAATGGTTCGTCTTAGTTTACTCTTGTATTCCAGACTAGACTCTATTGTGTCTAAGAACAGGATTGATATAGCTGCCTGAATCTGCTGATTGCTAGAGAACAGCCTTGCTAGATGAACATAACACATTCCATAGGTTTCTCCCTTTTATGGTCTCAGTTACAAATATTTTTTTAGCTCCAGTATGGTTTAGTGAATGTATTCTGCTTTTAAATAGACATTCAACATATGTGTGTCTGCTTTAACAAAGGGCCAACAAGCCATAGATCAGATCAAAAAATCATTTTTCAGTTTGACTATATAATCCTACTAAATGGAGTTTATTTTTCCTTGTATGTCTTTTCTCTCGTTTGCCAAAGTTCCTGTTCTTTAATATTATCCACAGGTTTCCTGCGAACCTCCCAAACAAATGACCAGGACCCTATTTTGGTCTTTTGTGTTGATGGTTCAGAAACATCATAAATCGAGAAGAAGAGGGAATTAAGCAGTAACATTAATAAAGTGGAGATGGTAGCTGTAGCAGACTGATTCAGCTATGGATCAGTGGTGATTTAAAGTAGTGCATAGCTTGTGTTTCTTTACAGATTTGTGTTTCAGAGCAGTGAAAGGGGTCAATAAAATGGAAGAAACTTTTCATTTTGTATCATATGAAGAAGGCTTTGCTGAGTTCTCAAAAAAACCAAACCCCAAAACAACAACAAAACCAAACCAAACCCGTGTCCAAATCCCCTATGCTTGTGAAATCTTGTCCCTTCAAAGAAGCTTTAGGTCAGAGGCCTTAATGTGGGCAAGGGAAATACTCCCCTCTTCCATCCCCAAATTGTGCCATCTCTCCCGTGGGCAGAGAGTCATCTTCATCCTTGTGATAGAAACGTCAGCTCTCATTCTGCTGATTATCTTTTTTTTAATTATTTTTCAAATCCCTCCTGGTAAGCTCCTGTGTTTGTCCAGCACTCTCACTGTTGTCTTCCTTTACATAGCAGAAGCATGTGATGTTTGTTGTAAATGTTCTAGACTATTACTTAGTTCTAGTTCTAAAACATTTAGTTCCAACCTGGTATGATTTGTTTTGAGTAACTGACTCTTCTGCACTACATATCTCTTGGCAGCTGTCTGTTCATTTGATCATAAAAACAGAAAAAGCAACCTGGGTTGACCACTCTTGCTTTCAAGGCAAATCTATCAATTGATGGCTTTGTTTATTCAATTTCAATAAAAACATTTTCAGTATACTCTGATTTATCTAGTAAGTCGTTAATGCTTCTTCTTTCTCATCCCTCTCAATATATTGGCTTAGTTTTCTTTAAGAAAGGACCTAAGGAGAAAATGTCAGTCTATAGCAGATACAGGTCACTTGGTGAAATTGGTAGGCATGTTTCATCTTCAGATACAAAGTGTTAAATGTTGATTTGGTCCCTTCTTGCTTTTTCTGAGGATAAAACCAGCTTTTTTTGGAAGCTCATCTGCAAACTCAGTAGTAAGCTGTCTCTTAGATGAAACGAAGGAAAAATAAACAAGAAATTTTTCAATAGGAACTTGTGGTTTAATCTTTCACACCATGCAATATAAAAATTGGTAAGTTCATCTGTTGGTGAACAGGCTTCAGGAGGTGTCAGTGATTGAATTTCTAGCCCCATATTTTTGTCTTAAATTCATTACTGAAGCAGGAAAAACAAAACAGGAGCGGAGGAAAATACATGAAGTATAAGTCTTGTGACAGTAATTGATAGCTGGGTGGAGTCATCCATCCAGAGCTGCCTGCCTGCCTTTATACACACCCAGCTTTGGGTGATTCAGAAAGATACTTCTACACAGATCTAGTGAAGGAAGGGAGAGAAGTGGACATGCTAGTGGTGATCCCATTCTGGTCATCTCAGATGTTGCCTTTGTGCTTAAAAAAAAAAGTTACCCTTTGCAGAATGAGAGCTTTTAAAGATAAAGTCAGTTGCTTTTTTTTTGGTTGGTTTTTTTTTTTTTTTTTGATTAAAATCTGAGTGTAATCAATGATGAGAATTTTAAAAAATCGAGATCAGATTTTCAGTAAACTTTGAATAAAGTAAGTATTGTAGGACAAGAATTTTAAGTTTCGTTAGCTTTGGAGTTAAATACTTTTAGTTATTTGCGCTTATGTTTGGCTCTGTGTTTTCTGGGTAGAAAGTGTGCGTTATTGGTTCGTACTGGCTAAAGTCTTTACCATATAGAAAGCTTTCTTACTTATTTTCATACAGTTGCTGCTTCAGTTCTTGTTTCTCTTCTACTACTTGGGATCTTGCAGTATTTTTGTTAGTATTCTTGTTCTAGCTACTTGGTGGTGAGCAATTACTTAGGAAACTGCTTTCACTGCTAAGGGTGTGCACCCAATTACCCAATAATGAAAAGCCTGTATTTTTCTTGCTTCCACCCTGATGGGGCATCAACTTGACAGGAGTGACATTAAAATTACTAAATGCAAGAATTCAGCACCCTCCCCAGGAAAGCATCCCTTATCTTGCTTTAACTGCATTCCTGCAGTGTAACTGCTTCCATTACAGAGAAATTTGGCTAAAATCTTCCCACCTGTAGAAGTGTGTTTAACCAAAGCATTTGGGATCTTGGGTTTACTCGGGGGGGGGGGGGGGGGGGGGGGGGGGGGGGAAGAAAATGAGTTTTTAAATAGCTCTTGAGGTCTGGGTTATGTGAATTTCCCCCATCCCTCAAATTAAGTTTAGAAATTTTCTCTTTTCTTTGAAGATAAAAGATGAGACTCTTGCCCAGATATGTGACTCCCAAGAACTGGGATATAGGAAGCAGCAGCACAAATATGATTCACCCTGAATTTTGCAGAAATTGGCAGGGCTGTGAAAGGCAGGGGGGGAATGGGTGCCCATGCATGGTGTTTACCCCCACATCCCATATGCACAGCAGCAGTGTGGTTGCTCTGGGCTACCTTGCCTTCTTTGGCTTAGTTTCCCACTTGCACTGTCCTGGGAAGCTGTATATGGAGAGGGAATGACACTGGGAAAAAATGTCTGATGAAGTTATTTTCTCATGTGTCAGCGTGTGGCTCTGACTAACAGTGTCCATCACGGGAGAAGAAAGTAGTCATTATGGCAAGGCTGTGGGATGAGAAGGTAGGAATGAGGCCAGCCTCCCTGCAAGGAGACGGCAGACCCAGTTTTACAGGCACAACCTGTAGGACAACTGCAGATGGACCTGTACTGAAGACATGCAAAGGCAATAGCCCTCTCTAAGCTTAAAACTGGCTAGTAGTGCCTCAAGGATGAATGTCTGCCCAGTGGACCTGCTGCTGAAGGCAAGGAGGGTATTTCAGGCTGTATCTTGAGCTGTTTTTTCCAAGAAGGGATGTGTTATGTGTTTTGGTCCAGGAGTGAGCTTGTGTCCTCACCTCAGCTGCAAGGCAGTGATGCTTCTTTTCCATCAAGGCTGGAGGGCAAGATGCCTCTCCTACCTTCTTCTCACATGAATGACTTGTCCTTTTTTTTTTTTTCCTCTCCATGCTTGCCACTTTAGCACAGAAATGTTTTTTCTGCCCTGTCTTGCAATGGCTTTCTGCAGTAAGATCTGAAGATGAAGGTTTCCATTAAAGAAAAAAAAAAAGACATGTTGAAAGCCAAGCAGCAGGCAACAACTTTGCCAAGGGGGCCTAGAGTTAAAATTTGTAAAGGAAATAAGGTTCCCTGGAATTAAGGTGAAAATACATTTCCATTTAATTTCAACAGGCTGCCCTAACAAATTGCAGTGTCTATAGTTGGCTGACAGTGTAGAATAAATAACACATGAACTAAAAGAAAAGTTTACTTCGGAAGATGGTTCTTTAATTATTTACCTTGGCTTCATCCTCTCCTGAATTGGGGAGAACATAACAGTGTTTCCCTCTCTTGATCCCTGTCTTGGCTGGTTGCTGAGATGCTTCTGGATATAATGAAATCTTCTTCACACAGGAGAGAATTTCCAACATAGCAAAACTGATTGCCAAACCTAAAAAACAAAAGTCTACATTCAGTAATGACCTTCCTGTGATCTTGGATGCCATATTATTTTTGTGCTGTGGCAATGACTTTTCCACACATTTTTATGAAGTGTTTTGAATTCTTTTTGGTGATGTAATTCACATAAATGTTCTGAGTTGCTCTTTGCCTAACCCTGACCTCACCCCACTATGGAGTTTCTTTAGTATTTTTTCCTGTGTTGAAAACGGGTAGTTTAGACTTCAAGCATCATTTTCCCACACATGGTGAAAATAAAGCACTATCTTAAAAATAAATTTTAAAAACCCCAACAAACACCACTCCCACAAACAGATTTTCCCCCAAAGAAGACTTGTGTTTGAAAATCCAAGCTTTTTTTTTTTTTCCCCCTGAAATAGAAGGTGACTAGGGATCCAAGAAAGCACTCTGCTATGACCTTCTTCTCCTTATCAATACCCTGAATTGTCCAGAAGAGAATTGGAGAGTCTGTAGAAACCACTGGACAGATGTAGCCTTGGGGGTACAGCTGGTTAACGTGATGCACTCTGCTTCCGAAGAAGTTCCTGTTCTTTCAGCGCTCGGATCCACCCTTCTTCAGCTTGCTGTCCCATCAGTTGTGCTGACACAGCTGTTTCGGGGCCATCATTTGGCTCACTGCAGTGATTTAGATTAAATCCCAGCATTTCGGAAAGGCCGTGGTTGCAGTGCTGCAGTGTCCCAGGCAGTCCCAGAAGCGGCTGTGCTTGCACAGGAGGAGCCCCGCTGCGCTGCAGCATGGGAACAAGCACACAGAGGGCAGGGAAAGATGGGAACTTTATTTTCTGGATTTACTTGAGAGCAAAAGAAAAGATACTTTGAAATGCCCCCCACCTGAGGGTGGAACCCATTGACTACCCAGGAAGGTGGGCTGCAAGCACTCTCCTGGGGGCTGTCGTCTAAGTTTTTTTCCCCAAGGTACTGGTAGTGACCCCTAGAACAGCCCAGGATTTGGGAACTGCTTTTTCTGTTTGTTTGGCTGTTTTATAAGTGTCTATAAAGTAGCACACTTTTTTTTGTTTGTTTGTTTGTTTGTTTGTTTGTTTGTATTTAAGAGAAACCATGCAGGATACTGACTTGATAAGTAAACTGTATCTTTTAAGATGGCCTATTCGTTGCTGAAGGATGCTGGCAGGTACCATACGTTTTAGCCAAGATAGGATTTTTTTGTTTTGGTTTGGCTTGGTTTTTTTGGTTTTGTTGCATGATCTTTACAGCTGTCAGTCTGTTGCTTTTTGCTGGCCCTAAACTGAACAGAATAACTCAGGATCCTATAATAAGAGCAGCCCTTGATAAGTGAAGGTCAGTTGGGTGCAGTTGTAACAACAGCCTGTAAGAAACAGCCTTAGACCAAGGCATCTTTTGTTAAGCTAAAGCATATTAGCTACACTGAAAGTTACTGAAAGTGGGTGGTTTTTACCGCCAGGCTCAGTAACGCTTTGTCATAATGAAAAACAATACTGTCTGCAAGTAAAGATTGAAAGCATCTCCTCACATCTGTTTGCCTAAGCTTGGGAAAAGGTGCCATTGGATGAGAGGAGCAAATCCTGCTGTGGTCATGCTCATACTTGAAGGAAAAGCTTTAAATGCCAGCAAATGCCAAGGGGTCTTTCATGAAGTTAGTTTAATTTATTTTTAGACTTGATTAATAGTTACTGCCATATTTTCCTTGCATTTTTTAAATGGAATGCTTAAAAAAACTTGTTTAATGTGTGATCCCTCTTGTGTAATTGTGCTCTCATACAATGTCTTTGGTGAGAATGAACTAGCACAGTTTTACCCAGAATTGTTTGGAAGACACCAGTGTGGAAAGCTGAGATGACTCACAGTGCCTTAGAGGAAGAAGAGCTAGCAATTAACCACAGAGCATGGCATTATCTCTATGCCAAAGTGGCTGAGAAAGCCAGCATGTTTTCCACTTTGCTATTTCAGGAAAAAAAAAAAGTACCGCTCTTTAAGCAATCTTGATAATCTTGTCAACTTGATGAGTTTAGAACAGGTAGCATGGGAGGCATGTGAATCAAAAGAAGGCGGTAGTTCCCATCTAGAAACCATTGTTATTTCTATTTGATGAATAAATACATACGAAACATTCTCCTTATTTGTCAGCGGATTCCTCCAGGTGAATAAACTTGGTTGCATAACAAGAATGTGGTATGTAGTAGAGCACATGGTTGGAGAATAAGTATTTCTGCATAAATTTATTTTTGATATAATTTCCTCTGTCTGTACTCATATTTCTTCAGGAATATCTAATGGCATCTGTTTCTACTGTTGGCAGTTTGCCAAATGCCTGTAAATAAGGAATGTTTATTGCAAGTGAAATAATAAGTAACTCTCACTTCTCAGTGTCGTTTGTTTCCATTTGCATTTAGTGCAGTAGGGTTCATTTTGATGAAGGTGGCTTGACAGGCAGAATTAGGTGAAAAGCTCGGCAATTAAATCTTCATTTTGATTTCTTTACAATAAAAATTACGTTTTAATGCATACACTGAATATTCGCTTTTGGGGATGTGTTTTATTTAAATTAGTTTGACATTTTCTTTTATATCTAGTGGCCTTTACGTTTGCTTACACAGAGAATAGAGTATGAAAGGGGTTATCTTTCATTTTGGGTCCTGCTTCTTTTCCTCACCCCTCACCTCCTGAAAGAGGTAAAGACATATTGCTGTTGTGGTGCTCTGCCCTGGGACCTGAGCCTATTCTCGTGGAGATCTCCTGCTGCTCCACTCTTTCTGTATAAGTATGCAAGCTCAGTTACCGAGCTCAAGCCATGTTCCTTGTTTCTGCCAAGAAGGTGGTGAAAGACCTCGTGAAACATTGCATTTGGCACATGGTCTGCCAGTTGTGCCAATTGCTTTACTTCATTTAGTAAAAAGAAGAAGGGAAAAAAAAGGTATAGATAGGAGCAGTATTTTGGCATTAGCCATAGGAGAAGTCATGCTGAAGGAGGTGTTTGGGAGTTAATGATGCATCAGGATTGATACTCCATTTCCAATGATCTGAAGAGAAGGCTTTGGAGAACCTGTGTGATGAGGATCTTAAAGTCACTTTCAGGCTAGCAGAGTATTGCAAGCAAATTGTCTTGTGGGCAGGAAAGAGCCCTAGGTGGAGATTAAGTCTGTAATTTAGTCCACTGGTTAATAGTGAAATGTCAGGGCGACTTCATTTTAAAAAGACTATCAAGATGTGAATCTTCTTCATCTTGATGAAACTACCCGAAATAGTGATTGGCACTGGCTGTGAGAAGTCAGTAAGTCGGCTTTCTAAACTCTTTCCTTCTTGGGAGAAGTTGATTTGGGGTGTTAGCATTGTGGGAGACATCCACTGGGCTCTCAACAGATTAGTATCTGATGAACAAACATTTTTTACACCTGTAATTTCAATACGACATGATTTCTCTTTCACTTTCTACCCCTCCCACCCTGTATTTCACTAAGTAAGTAGTATGCCAGAAGATGAGCTTTCTTTAGATATGTAAACAAGGAGCTGTGGTGCAAATTACAGAAGATTGCAAAGCCTTGATTTGGTTTTCTCTGTGCTGTGAGCAACGATTTAAGAATTGATACTCTCAGTTTTTTAACTGCGACTAAACAGCTGGTCTGTTGAGACTGATTATTTCACATTCCAGTGGTTGAGAGGCAGCATCAGATTATTCTTGCTGCTTGTGAATATCCTTATTTATCCTGTCTTCTACCGAGGATAATTTGCACTTTCATTTTCCCCCCTGTTCTCACCTTGTTTTGGCAGCTGATGAATAGGAACTCTTCCCTCTGTGTCAAATGTTTTATATAAGGTCCGTCAGGGGGACTGTAGGCACTACAAGTATGACCCTGCGTATTATTCTTTCAAATTCTAAGATGTTTTTCTACCTAGAAACTGCTGTTAGTAGGGAAAAATGTTAAAAAGTTTGAGGGTTGCAAAAAAAGAATCAGGGTTAGTTTCGGACCTGTATGTGGCAGAAGGGGAAATTGCGGGGGGTGGGGGGGGTGGGGGTGGAATTTTTCTCATTGGTCACAGTTGGTGCTCCGGCTGAATACAGGGATGTGTACATATGGAGTGAGCACATGTGCAGGCACTCATACAGAGAGAGCACATACACATACATAGGCCATACGTTCATTATTTTAGAAGGGGGTTTTTCCCCTCTTGCATTTTTCTCAAGTTTTTAACAGGGCTATTTTAATTGGGATTAAGTATCACTATGTAGGACAGTAACTAAGACACAAACTGTGTTTTCCTCCTTGCTCACTGTGTGTCAGCAACATTCCTTGTGCTCATCCTCCGCCTAGAAATGAGTTTCTTTTAACCTAGAGCCTGTTGTGAGGAAGAGAGGAGATTGCAGCATTCCTTCAGGCGTGGCGGGGCTGGGTTTCATTTACAATTTTTGTCCAGAGTTGCAACACAGTCTCTGTACTTACATGTATCAGGCTAAGCAGGCATGCAAACCTACAAATGAACTGAAAAAGCACCACAACAATCTTATACCTGTGCACACACATGCAAAAGTGCGCCTTCTGGCTTTCTTCTGAAGTTCAGTATTTATGCATGATTTACAGAAACGACATTCTTAGCTTGGTTCCTAGAAAAGACATATGTGCAGTGTTGGTAAGGTCAAATAATTTTGCTGCTTTCAGTGTGAAGTAACTTTGAAATATGTTTTAAAGATACAGGACTCAAGACGAAAAGATATGTGCAGATAGTACATAGGAAGAAAAAGTTTCCTGCCTTTTGCATGTCAAACAGTGAGACCTGGTTATAACACGTAAGAACTGCGTTTTCAGTGTTGCAATGGTCAGGTCTGCCCAAGTGTCTCACATGGTTCTAAAGTTCCTTTTTGGCATTCGATTATTGCAAATACCTAGTAAGATTTATTGCACTGCATGTTTTGTAAGTCAAAGAGTGTGTAAATACAAACAGGAAAAAAGAAAACAAAACAAACACCTTTATGGGCCCAGTAAAAAAGATGAATGAGGATTTCTGAGGTTACCGACGATTTTTCTCTGCTTCTTTAGCCACTCTCTCCTTTCTTGTTCTTTGTGGTTCTGTTATCTACAAAAACATTCAGATTAGTGTGTTAATTAGTTTATGTTAACCAGCAGAGGGCTTCCACCTCAAAGCAAACAGCCATATCCCTTCTGCAGTTTTCCTGGCATCCTCTTAATCAGAGAAATGAGAAGTAGAAAGACATTTATTTAGTTGTCTAGGGTACTTTCCTGCTGGCAGAATGGTCCTCAATTACATGTTAAGAAATGGTTTTTATACAGTGTGTTTTTAACTGGCTTCCAGTTGTTGGTAGTACAGCTGTCAGCATTTCCCTAGGAAACTTGAATGATCCAGTAGAAGTTTCTTGTGCTTCACTGAAACCTTGTATTTCTAAATTGGTAACATAACTGGCATGTTGCAGTTTCATGTGCATATTCAGGTGTTAAAAGTGATTTGAGCCCCTTCTTAATATGAACATAGCATACACTGAGTAAAGTAGTAGGAAAGAATATGTCGATCTCACAATTTAGATTAAAGCAATGTAAGTTGCATTTATAAGGTCTGAATTTGTTTAAACCCATGTATTCATTACAGAATGTTCAAGAGCAAAGAGTGATGTTCAAGAGCAAAGATATGTGAAGTAGAGACAGGGTATTACAGAAGCACACAGCTTTCCTGGGCGGTAGGAGCCTCCTGATGAGATGCAGCGGGTGGTTTCATTCGGAGCATCCTTCCTGTCAGCCGGGACAGCAGTTTGGAGCGGGTGGGTGCGTGGGGGAGTAAGAGTCCGTGCAGTGCAGGAGTAACAGGGCACTGAACGCTGGCTGACTTCTGTAGCACCTCTTGAGTTTCTCTCCCAGACCCTGCAAGTGACTTCTCGTGTTGATCAGAACTGTTACTGATCACCTTGATTCAGTGAACAGACGAGTGCCTGGGGAAAAAAAAGTAACCTCTTCTTACAACAGAAGACTCACTCCCTCCTCAGAAATTCAATACTTAGTCAGTTTTCACAGACTATCAACACTTGGGGCGTGTTGGCTAGCAGTTGTGAGTGGAGTACTTCCCTGAAGCCTCAGCTTTGGAGGGGAGGGGGTTAAGAGATTTTAAAAAGGATTTTGTGTTATTAAAGCAGAGCCCCACTGTTCAGGAGGACTGTGTGTAGGAATCGAGGCAGTGGCTACAGTTAGTGAGAGCTTTAGCAGAGCTGTCTCAGTTAGTGAGTTGTCGTGCCCGAGTCAAAGAGCACTGAAATTGTTAATTACATTTTAAGCAGAGATAATACAGCTTCCTACGAGCCAACTGCTAAAAGCTACGCCAGGTACAGACCACACTGTACGGCGTGGCACTGTAGCTGCCTCACACCTCTGGCGAACCGGGGCACCCCCCCGCGGCCCGCGGCCGGGCGCCTGGAGCCCTGCTGCCCCCTGCCGGCCCGCCCCCCCCCTGGCAGCGGCTCCCGCCGGTCCTGCCGAGGCACCCGGCACCAGCTGTTGCCGGTACTTGCCGTGCCCTTAGGCTGCAGGGCTGGCGAGTAGAGCTGCCTCCCAAACACTCGTCGTCTGAACTCATCAAAGTCCCCTTAGAATCCCTTAGATGGTACAGCCACGTAAAACCTGCGTGCTGGGAGAGCAGGTGTTATTCTATCAATAAACGTAAGATGCTTTATTTGGAGAATAGTTATCAGCTGCCGTGAGGTAAAACTCGGCTGCGTACAGACAAAGCTGCAACTTGGTACAGTTTGAGCCCTCTCCTATATCCCTTAGAATATCCATCGTGCTTTTACCCAGCAAAGCTCAGTAATTAAACCTGCTCCTTCAGTCAGTGCTTGCCTAACTCCTTGTGTACTTGGAAGCAGATTTTCTCTGAAATTTGGGGTTTATCTCAGTTCTGGGATTATGCTGATTAAGAGAAACAAAGGCCTGCAAATATCTTTGTACCCAGTTGAAGCAGGTAGGTATTATGTATGGTTTACTTGTCTGCTCTCTTGGCATCAAACTATTTTAGAGAAAACCAGCATTTGTTTCTGGGCAGTTCTGGTGTTCGTTTTGCCCCTTGTACAAGCATCTTACTTTTTTGCTAATGACCAAATTGTGTGAGCTCCCTTGCTCTGTTCCTCCCCCGCAGTCAGAGCGGTTTGGGTGGCTGGGCGGGAGTTACGTGCTCTATGTGCCGCTGGTGTTGGGGCGAGAACTAGGCCCAGGTTAGCCTAGTGCTTTATAGGAACTCTGCCCCTGGTTTTATGAAATTTCCTTACCAAGGTCAGTACATTAAATCAGAGAAAATATTGCCTGCCCTGATGCAGCGAATTCTTCTGGGGTACAGAAGTTGAAGGGAGAGAGGCTGGTAGCAGGTGCATCATGCAGACATGTCCAAAAACTTTTATTCTCTATGGTTGTCTGCAGTCTGATTTTGCTTATTTTTTAATATTTTTTCTTTCATGGACCTAATAAAATTGTAAACGTAAACAGGATGTTTGAAGCAGTTCATTTAGGTATGGTATGTTTTTAAATTGGAAAAAACCCCAAAGGGATAAAATGGGTAACAAAACAGAAAGGAAAATTTCATTTGTAATTAGGGCATTCAAAGGCTCTATAATGTTTGATAGAAGAAATTAACAGGCATTGCTTTTTGTGCGAGGCAGGGCTTACTTAAGTAGGTCGCCATGCTGGTAGCCAGGAGACCTACTTTCTTAGCTTTGCTGCTTATCTGTGCTGTGATCTTGCGCAAGCAACTCCATTTTTGATCCTTCTCCTTCTTTACTATTTTTTTCCCCTCACAGGTCCATTCACACTGGAAGGGAAAGACTTTCTCACTATGTGCTCTGCACAAAAAGGGGACAAACTCTTAACTGGAAGTTTGAGGCCCTGTTGTAATACCAAAATGCTCTCCATAGCTGCCTTGCTGTAAAAAAGCACGCAGGAATGTGGATTACTTTGCAGGCTTGCTATGTGGGCATTTTATAGGGTACCTGTATAAGAACAGGTACGTTGGAGATAAAGATCTCTGACAGACATGAGGTTCACAAGGTTTTTGATACCCACTGAAATTCCTACACATCACTGTGTGGAGAGGTGACCATGTGTAGTGGATCCGGTTGGTGTTGCGGCAGTTTCTGGGGTGGAGGGTCTCAGGGCTGCTGGGACACCCCGTGCTCTTTGCTGGCCGCAGCAAGAGCTGCCTAGGGAAGGGTTGGGTCTGCAGGCAAGGTGTTTTCAATGGGCTTTTGACGGTGCTTCATCCAGATGGCTTTATGGCTGGCTGGTGATGAGTTGTTACCACCTGAAGGAAAACACCCAGGAAGCCTGAGAGAGAGAGAGAGAGAGAGAGAGGTGTCCTCTCAGCTGTGGGAGCACAGGCTGCCCCAGGAAGCTATACTTGTGAATCACCCTTGTTACTGTCTGGTTGAGTCATCAGAAATGATAGACTAGGAAATGTAGGAATTAAATTAACATGTGAATTGTGCCAAAAACCACAGCCCAACCAAAACCGGAGCACATCTGCAGGGTTTTGGGGTTGGTTTTTTTCTTTCTGTTTTGTTGCTTTTTTTACACTGAACCCTCTTCCATGCAACAATTTTTTCGTTTGCTGGCCTTAGGGGAATGCAGTGGCAGTGAGCCATGTACATGTGCTTGCTTAACAACTTTTAGAGAATTCTTTGATGATCAGGTTGTGATAGATGGTAAAAACCCTGATGGCATAGGAGGCTATGCGTATTTGCTCTTGTTCACCTCTAAAAAAAAAAAAAAAAGGGGGGGGGGGTGGGAGGAACCAAGCTTTCTACTTCAAACCCTGGGTTTCTTCTCTGATTCCTTCATGGTTTTTTACTGAGATGGGCTTGTATTAGGTTAACCAAAAATAATGCCTTAATCTTTACATGTGTAACCTGGAAAATATGAAGCCTGTTTACTTGTATGATGACTTCATAAGGGAGAAAATAGGTTGGAAAATTAGCTAAGCTTATTAGAAGCGTACCTTATTTCTCTTAAATGACTTTGTACACAGTTTTACAAAATTAAATTTAATCTTCTAAAGTGGGTCAGATGCTAAAATTTCCAACTCCTTTGCCTTGGCGTTTGGCTACTGATTAAAGCATGGATTACCCTGCAATTCCATTGGTGTTAATGCCTCAATATATGTTGTTTTTCAAACAGTAATCGCTATTTTCTCTTGATCTTGGGAAATTTACTTCTGATCCACACATGCAACAATGTGAGCTGATATTACGCTTCTTGTCACCTACATATAAAAAGTATTCTGTTGTAATGACAGTATCGCGATGGATCTTTCCCTGCAGTGAAATATAATAATACCAAACTCTGAGCAAAGCGTTGCACCACTTTTTATTTACAGTAACAGTGGAAATGTTATGGTCAGTCACCTGCAGCAATGTTCTTGCCCTTGCATCATCAAGTTGTGACTCAGAACCATGATATAAAGGCAGAGCTCCAGACAGGTCAGGAAAATTCCTAAAATCAAATTGCTGCCAAGACTCTGGCCAGGTCTCTGGGATTTACTCTGGCATTCTGGGTTAACCTGAAAGGGTTTCCTTCTTGTTGGTTTCTCTTATCTTCTGTTTCTAGGTAGTACAGTGGCGAGATGACAACTGTGATTCTGCAGTTCCTACAAGGTTTTTTGTACATGTGGCTTTGTATAATTTAGCCAGTAATAGCTGTGGTAGTTTACAGTTCTCTGTACTTTGCAGTACTGGCAATTCCAAACGTTTGCACTTTCTCAAAAGAAGCAGTAAGTTGACTTAAAGCATGGTGTTTGATTCTTATATTAAATCCTGCCTATTTGAACATGGAGTGCCCCAAAATGTGTGTTTGGGTCTCTAGGGGTATGTCACCCCACATTCTCCCGATTTTCTTTTAAGCAAAAGGTCTAAAGAATAAAAACAAAGCAAATGCCCTGAACCCTACCCAAGTCTCTTGTCTCACCAGGTGTGGGGGGTGGTGTCTTTTTAAGACAAAACCCTCCAAAATAGAAGGACTTTCTGACATGGTGAGAAAAGCAAATGCTAGTAGTACATGCTCCCATTCACGCATCCCCTCAGCCCCACTGCACCACCACCACTGACTTTGGAAAGTGGTGGAAGAGCTGTGTATGTACATATGCATTACCTCGCCAGGCGAGCTCAATTTAAATGCGGCCTATTAAATTATTTACAGAAGACAGTTGGCCAACCCATTGTGCTGTGTTAGTAAGGAGCCAAAGGTCACTTTGGTGTGCCTGGTTGATTCATAGGGTAATCTGATACAGTATTTAGCTTTCTGCCTCCCAGTCAGTGGGTTAAACCTTATCCTCTTATTATGAGTCAGAGAACCATAAGTTTCAGAAAAAGCCAGGGCCTTTGTTTTTAATAGTTTTGAAGAGGCTGTGCAGCAGAATCCAGAGAGCTGCAAGAGCATCTGCCAGGGGGTTGAGGCGTGTTCTGCAATAGTGTAAATCTGACTGACAGCCTGGGAGCTGAAACACTGTACTCTTGTTTTCTTAAGCTGCTTTTCTTTTTGCTAATATCATCTGCAGCCATTAGGATGTTAAGGTATTAATGGTTATTCTTCAGATAGGTGGTACTTTTATAATTTTTTTTTTCTTCCTGAGTTCCTCTCTACCAGCATCTCCTTGAGGATTCACTGAGCTGATTGTATTGGGCATCTCATACATACAAGTCTATTCTTCTGCTGCAAGATACAAACTTGTGTGGTTTTGGTCAACTTGCATCTTGGTGACAAATCCCATTAAAACCCATTGGGATGCCTTGGTGTAGCCAACATCTGCCTGCTTTAAAATGCTGCTTATGCCTCTGCCGTTCCAGGAGGCTTACTCCCTCCTGGAAGCAGCACTGGTCTTGGCATGCAGGGCGAGCTACTGGGTTGCGGCAGCTTTCAGCGGTGCCTGACTTTTTAAAAACTTCACACCTTTCTCCAGCCACTAGTTTAAAGAGAAGATGGCAGAACAAAGCACAGCTGGGAGCGAAACCTGTTTTGTGAGCTGCAGTCACACCAGTGGGAGCCAGGTCACTAAAAGCGTCTTCTCATGCACAGATTTTGTCTGTGTCTTTGCACTTGCATATTTATTTTTTTTTAATGTACTACCAGGTACAGGGGCACTAATGTTTGCAGCACACTCTGTTCCAGGTGCTTGTGGTGTTTACCAGCTCCAGAATTTTATTTTCCTCTCTCCAAGTCTGCAGAGGTGCACAAGCGCTTTTGTATTTCTGCACGCAAGGTTCAGGAGTTTGTGCTGCCACCGAGCTGGCTGAGGAAAGGAGGAGTTTTGCTTCTGCGGTCGTGCTTTTAGGAGAGCGAGCCTATCGTATTTCACTCTAATCCTAAGCGATAGCCACGCAGTCTGTTTTATTGTTAGAAGAGCCTTTCCTGGAGCTCCTTCACCGGGCTTTTCACTAGGGGACAGCAGGGCAGCCAGAACGAGGAGGCAGAAGTGTGGTCAGTCCATCGTCCCTCCTGAGCTGTGCCATGCTGGGGTGTGATCTCTGCCTGCTCTGCCCCGTCCTGGGGTGTTTTTGATGAGACAGAAGAGAGGACTGAAGCGCGTGGACACTCCTGGGGAGCGATGCCAGGGAGAAGAGTGGAGATACAGTTTTTGCTGTTGAGTGAAGAATGGGGAAAACATGTGCCTTAGTGCTGTATTCTGCTCAGCCTTTGCATGCTTCTCTGAGCTGCTGCAAGGTGCCACTTTTTGCTGCTTTCCTCCCCTTTGTTTTCTTTGGCAGCTCCCTAAGTGCTGTATCAAAACAGCTTCAGGGGAGCTGCGCTGGCACGGTGACCTACCTCCACGCTGGTGCTGGTTTAAATGCAGCAAGAAGAAGCCTGGACAGAAGTCGGATTGAAATTGTTTAGCTTCCCACAAAAACAACTGAGAAAGGGGACAGGAACAGTTTCAGAAAGGTCTGTTTGGAACCGAGGCCAGTAGCTGTCTTGAAAGAAAATGAAAAAGGAGTGTGTTTCGAGATCTTTCAAACTCAAACAAAACCCAGGCTCCCTCTCGCGTGCTGTAAGCTGGATAAATTTCTCCTCCTTGTCAAGGCAGACAAAGAGATTGTTTCGCAGTGATGGTGAACTCTCCTCCATGTGTGTGCAGCAGGTAGACGAGGATGATGAGAACTGGACCTACAGGAGCCAGCAGAGAAAAGGTGACTCGCTTTCTGTTTAACCCTTGTGATGGCTGCTGCCGTGTCAGCCCACGTTTCGTGCTGTTGTCCAGCTGCTCGGGTCCCGCTGGGAGCCGGGAGCCGCAGGTGGGGTAGGAGGAGGAGGACAGCACAAAAGCCTAGGCGCAGCACCACCTTGCCAAGTTTTTCCCAGGTTAAAACTGTGAAAGCTTATAGTAATCAACAGGGGAAACCTTTAATTTCCCATCTGGGCAACATAAAGGTACTGACTGTGTGGTGTCTAGGTAAGTTTTGCTTATGCTTCTTGTAGCTGGTTGTCACCGATGGCAGATCCTTTGGGCAGGTGCTGCAGGTGTCTCTCTATGTGGTACCAAAGCCATTTTAAGATGCCACTTGTAACAGACAAGGTAGCTTTTTGCATGGCTGCCTCATGATCCTGCTGGAAAATTTTAAGTGTATTTTGTTTTATGAGGGCAGATTGAGAAGAGGTCCCAGATGCAAAACAAAAGAGATGGTGGGTTGGAGATGGGAATCGATCCACAGATAGGAGGAAGGACATCTAGGATGTGAGATAGGCAGCTCTGAATGAACCCTTGAAATACGCAAACCTGGAGTATATTTTATATGAGACTTCAAAAAAGTACTTCTATTTTTTGTGTTTGGTTTTGGGTTTTGTTTTTTTTTCCCCCTGAATGGAGTTTGTCAGGAATTTACTCAAGCATACCTCATGTTTACCATAAATCAAAATAAATTTCAGAAGTTTGCTTCTCTGAGATGGTGAGCTGCTGTTACCAGTGCATTTACTAGCTGGCAGGCAGTGAGGGGGTGTGGGGGGTGTGGTTCAAAATACTTGATAAAGTGATTTGATTGTAATTTCTCTAGTGCTGCCAGAGCACTAGTTTGTTAATGGGAAGTGTAAGGTTGACTCTGTTCTGCTGTAAGGTCACCTTTGTAAGAGCAGGCAGGCTCTCCAAGGGCATTTGAACTTGAAAGGGATTTTTATTTCTTTTCATTTCTGTGAGAAGTTAATAGCTATTTGTCCAGAATTTCGGTTCTGAGTCAGAATAAACTGTGGCTTTAGTAACTGGTTTGGATGCAGGAACACTAACACAGGATGTATGTGCTTGTGCTTTGCTCCCAGCACACTAGGAGACGATTTTAATCTGTGCTTTGAAGATTGTTTTTTAACCCCTTTTGCTGCTGAAAAGCTTCTAAAAAGGGAGTTTGCATTGGCAACCTGTGGCTAATTTTTACTTTTGATTGTTGGCATATTGATATTTTACAGCAATGTCAGATACACTTCTAATGCCTGTGGGATCTTATATGCTGTGGATCAAAAGAACTGCGTAGTCCTGCTGCTGGTCAGTGTGTAACTTCCGTAAAGTTTCTCATGCTGCCTTCCTTAGCCCACGCTCACGCCACAAGGCAGAGATGGGAAGGGAAGCTTTACTGATGGATTAATGGTGTATTAATTTTTCTGAGTGATTTACATAAAGAACCCATTGTACAGGCTGGAGGGGGAGGGCAGAATTCCTCCTGTAATTGGGCAGCAAGCTATGAAAGCCTCCCTGCCTGCCTATAGTGGAGATGACAATATGTCATTTTTGAAAGGAAGGTGGAGGTGGGTATAGATGATGCAGGTTTTATTTCCCCTTTGCAGGGTACAGTTTGACTCGACTTGTAAAATCTGCCTGGATCATAAATCTAACTGTGCACTTCTGTCTGACTGGGATCCTCTGCTTGGAGGGAGCTGACAAACTGGCAGGGCTTGCCAGGGCTGAAGGGAGTTTGGGTTATATACTGGGCAGGAGAAACTTGTCGTGGCTGCAAGTGTTTCACACAGGGCTTCAAGTCAGACTTGCACAGTGTTGGAACAGTTTGAGTATCGGTACCTGACTGAGTCATCATCTTGGATTTGTGTTCAAAGGCAAAACATGTCATAAATGAATACTTGTGTTCTCAAATTAGCTTGCTCCATTGGACCGTTGTGTTACTGCTTGCCAGCCTTTGTAAAACTGACGGCTCAAACCAATATTGTCTTTGGTGCTTGAGTTAACCGCATTGCTTAAAATTGACACAGACTGTAAAGAAATGAGATGCACAGCAGGCTGGAAGGATGGCTAGTTTTACACAGAAAACTAAACTTTATTTTAAAGTAGCTGAAAAACTTAAAATTTAATCTTTCAAATTAATTTTGCCTCCAGTTAGTCCTCAGGTGAATTGGTATAAAGGAGAGCCTGACAAATCTCAGGGTATCTTTCTACCTTTTTTCACCTAACTGCATGTGTAAAGGCAGGAGTGTTAACAGAAATGGGAAATGAAGGAATTGTTGTTTTTTGTTCTGAGCTGCTTCTCTTCCTGTCTTTTTAAACCTCTTATTCTTTTGCCGCTTCATTGCTCTTCCCGTCTCATATTGCATTCCCACGAGGCTGCTAGGTGACAGGCACAAGGCAGCATGTGTTGTGGTGTTTCACTAGCAAAGTGGCTAATCTGCATTGGCTGCAAATGGGAACCAGCAAACAGCAGCGAGATTGGTTGGATTTGCGAGTTTCAAACGAGCAGGAAAGACAAAAAGTAAATGCTAACTAGGATCCGGGGGCACACCCTGACGTCCTGGGCAGCTGAGCTCTCTGTTTGTGTGGAAGTCAAATCTGGGGCTGCTCATTCGCTCTTCATTTTTAAAAAGGTACACAGTAGTGCGGAGTGTTTTGGAACAGGTGGTGCTACTTAGACTTCACATCAGATAAAGCAGTTACTGAAAGAGACAGTAAAAGTTGATAATAAAATAAAGGTTTGCTTGAAACATTTTTTGCTCAGCCCTCTTCCTCCCCAGTCAGCTGAAGGACCTTTGAAATGGGAGCACACTAACTCCCATGTTTCTCATCTTTAACCTGAATTTTTAGTTCAGATTTCTTACTTTTTGGGGTAGCAGAAGTTTCCTTTACTCTGGAGCATGTGTGGGGAAGAAATTTTATTTTTTTTATTCCCTACACATGCTCCAAGTGTCCTTTTTCTCTTGTGTAGGCACTCCTTTATCCCTTTCTGTTACAGATGCTCCTGGAGGTTGCTCCAAGAGGAGAGGACAGGCCAGCGTGGCTGGAGGTGGTCTGAATTCATCTGGCTTGTTAGGGACTGAGCCTGTAGAGCTGACTGTGCTTCATGCGGCTGTATGTGGGGTGATGGTGCCTGGGCACCTTTGCCAAGGGGTGCTGCTGACTGGGGTTGCCCATCTCATGAAAGCCACCAGAGTGGCAGACGCCAGCCTTCTGGATCATGTAGCTGCTCTGCCATTACCTTGGTCAACAGAGCTGGCTTGTTCTTCTGAGCAGGGTCCTGTGGGTTCAAGAGGCAGCTTTGTGAGCACTCCATAACTTCTATGCATGAGGGATAAACAGTCTGGTTTCTCTCTCACAGAAGATACCTGTGCGGTGACACCCACTGCTGGTACAGCTGCTTTGAAGAGGCAGGTGTAGGACCTCTCAGATTCTGGTTTTTGCCCAAGGTTTTTTTTGGTAGACATTCTAGTATTCATCTGCTTTGCTCCTCTAATGGCATAACTCACTTCTGGTATGCTCAGTGGGAGCCCGGAGAACAACTTGATTTTTTTGCAGTGCCTGAGCCTAAAATTCCCACCAGAAGTCAGGCTGGTTTGCTTACTTGTGGTTCCTGGAAAACCGAGCAGGTCCTGGTTTGGGGTCTGTTCCCTGTGTCTTGGTGCGTTTCTATCTGTGCTGGAGGTGCAGTGGCAGGTGTGTGAAATGGGCAGGGGGGGTGCTGCTCCTGCCCCCAGGTGTTTTCAGACTGAAGCTCAGAGTGTTTTTTCCTTTAAATAACACATTGTGGAAAAAACACTGACAGAGTTATTTGAATCTGAAGTGAAGGTGCTTGTGTGCATTGCAAAGCGTTTATGATACGTGGAAGTATGTAACAGTCATTCATGTGGGCCTGTGCTGTTTACCGTGAGTATGACATAGCAAGTTAACTTGGAGTGAGGTAACACGTGAGTCAGTTTATGGTACAGATCTCACCATATTTACTTTGACTTTGCAGAAAAGGAAATGAGTCACATTTCAGCATCAGAACATCTTACGGAGTTTTGCTGACTTTTTTTTTTTTCCCCTCACCTCTCTTCCTTCCCATCGGTTTTGAGGGTTGGAAGAGGAGAGCTTGTGACAGCAGCTCTGAGCAGTGCTGCCTTCACGGCTCATCTTGCTGATCTCCCCACCATACTGGCAGGGATGCAGAGAAGGGAAGATGTTTCTCTGAGGTGGTTAAATACGCCTGAGCCAGTGACCTTATTTCTCTTATTTCCTTCTAACGGTGATCTTCAGGCCAGGTGTTGAAGAAGCACATTTAGCAGTCAGGACTGGCTGCGGGTGGCAATGCATCAAAAGAAGCTGTTGCCCAATGGGGAGGTTGACCCCCTCTCCCCCCAGCTCCTGTCTCTGCTTATTGCTCTGATTTTTTTTAGCCACTGTCCCTGCAGCCTTTCTGTATCACGAGAAAGTCAAAAGCCTTGGCTGTTTTTTACTGAGGACTTTACTACCTGGAAAACTTACTTGAGTCTTTCGTCAGAGATGTTCAAAAAGTGGCAGCCACTGGCTTTCTGCTGTATGCTGGGCAAGTCTCAGCCCTTAATATAAAAGCGTGTGGAATACCCATTTTTTCCTTGCAAAAACAGTCTAAATGTGGAACTTGCTTTTAATGCTAAAAGTCCTCTAAATTCATGAGTAACTACTTGTCCTTTTGTGTCCTTGTGGCATGTCTGTTGGAGGTAATCCTGACATCCTGATGACAACTTTTACCAAAGCTGCCAGTTAACTTCATAACCACCCGCTGCATATCACGGTTTGAGAACGTCATGCTTATCAAGGGGTTAAATTTCCACCAGCTTAACAATTAATATCTTCTGTCACAGTAGCAATTATGGCACTGCCTTATTATGTCAGTAAAAATGATGGTCTTCAGCTATGCCTATACTACCAGTGGTTGGTTTAAACGTATATGGCCTAAGTTTTATACTGTCAGATGAGTTTTTCTTCACATTCCAGAGGCACTCTGCACTCAAGACCTTCAGTTTTTCTAATACTGAGGAGTTTGTATTTTCAGTAGAAACTCAGTGTAAGGATGTGCAGCTCTGACATTGTCTAACCACAGTGTCAGAGCATCAGCTTGGTCTTTTTCTAAAGTCCAAATGAATTTTAAATGTTGGGTTTTTTTAAGTCATGAACACAGTTCACAAGGGGGTTTCAGGGACAGATGTAATCACTTTTTTTAGTAATGAGATATAAAAGTACCAAGAACTAGTAAGTTCCCTTAAGCAAGATTACTTGAATCCAGACTTGCTGTTGCTATTCTAATGCAAAATCATTTAACAGGGCTTTTTTTCTGTATGTTTTGCACAAGATCCCCTGTTCAAGGGGGGAAAAAGTCATTTAAGTTACTACACAGATAAGGGCCCATAAACCCAAAGGGAGCTGTTAGCATTTGTGGAAGCAGTAATATGTGATGGATTGTAGTGTTGGGGCATGTGTGTCTTTGAAAAAGATTCTTGAAGCTTTGGGCAAATCCATAAATAATCAGTTATGGAAACCTCAAAAAGCATTTTTGTAAGAGACTGGAATAACTCCAAGACAAATATTGTATGTTTTATACACCTTTTTGTGGAAGACTTTTTTTTAAAAAAAAAACCCTAATGTTTTATAGACATGCAGTTTTGTATATATGAGCACACATGTACAAGTCTAAGTATTTAAGTGGAAAAAGTAACGAGAGATTTGATACAAAGGCCAATTTTCTGTCTTATACTTTTTCCTTTTACATGTTGTAGGTTCTGTATGCAAAGATAAAATTGGATATAGTTATATGCATTTGTAACAATTTGCCTTTATGGTCAAGTTGGCATCTTAATATTTGTGGTTGAAGCCGTTGGATATTGTGCTTTTATGGAAGCAGTCCTCAGCTGGGAGCAGAGATACTACTTAAATTACTGAGGCATGTACTATTTGTCTTAGCATGTTTGTATCCTGGCACAGCAGAGGGTTCTGTAAAACTTTCATGATATACAGTGGCAACTGAAACTTCTCATGCTGGTAAAACAGCTGGAGACAGTAGAACATCCTGCGTTTAACTACAACTTGAAGTAGCAACTTTTGTATGCTTGTACATAAATGCAAATTTAATCAAAACTTTGCCTTCTTTCCCATGTCTTCTGGTAAATATTGCCACAGATAAGAATTTGAAAGTGGGTTTGCTAAGCAAAAATTTACAGAAACAAATTAAGTAAGAAATGTTGATATGTATCACACAATCATTTGTTCAGACCCACATCCCTACTTTTGCTTTATCAGAAAAACATGGATCCAGCCATCATTGCTATTCGTTCTATAAAATCCTTGCCAAATTTCAATCCTTAGCTATTTTTGTAGTAGAAATAACTTTTAAAAAAAGAAAATGTTCTTTCTCATCTGATCTAAATCTCTCAGGTGAAAATAGAAAGAAATAAAAATAACTTGCTATGACCTTAAACATTTGCTGCAGTCCTTCCCTTTTTCCCAGCTGCTATCCCAGTGTGTTTGTTCCCCTCCAGGAAGCAATGACGGGGGGACTACAGTCTGTGTTAAAGGACATTTCTGAATAGATTTTTTTTACAGACAGTTGTGGCTGGTTTCACTGTCTATATGCTGTCTATAACTTCTCACTAATGTAAGTTTACAGTGTTGAAGGGTCTTAATCCCTCAGGGGATTGTGGAATTTTTTTGTTATGATGAAGGAGTTGAAGGGAAGAGCACACTTGTACAGTGTTACTGCAGGGAATTAACATGTTAGAGCTGCTGTCTCAGAAGTGTGCTTTTGTTAGGTGAAGGGGAATTTGAGAGCCGTGAAGCTCCCTGAGTAGCTTGCCGGTTCCTTCTGGGCAGCTCTTGTGCTACTGTGAAGTAAGACCCTGACTGTTTTTACCTTCTGTAGTGCACCTCGAATCTCACTTGTAGGGTAGCTCCAGTAGGAGTTTTCTTGGCTGGTCACTGTAGAAGACTACAGTCTTGGGAAATGCAAACAAATCGGGTGGTACCTGACTTAACTGTGCGTTTCCAAAGTTAAAAGGACATCGCAACCCAGTTTGTCTTGCAATTTATAAGCTTGACTTGATGCTTGGATTAGCACCGCAGCTAGAGCAGCGCTCTTCACAGAATAGCGTGTCCTTTGCTTGCTTCTCTGCAGCGACACAGAAACCCACAGGGTGCTGTGATCTTCCTTCTGAGAGTGTATTTTTTTACTGTTATGAATGGTTTCAAGTTCTATTTCATGATGTATATATACTTTTATACACTTTATATACTTTTTCTTGTTCCCAGGATACATCTTGTTCCCTCCCAAGTCCAGCTAAGTCTTAGGCTGAAAACTTGGGGCAAATGTTTCCCCCTCAGTAGAGGGTCAAAACCAATATGTACAAGCTGATGTACTCTTAGCTCACTTGTATTTTATGGTGCAGGCTGGATGTTTTCCAGTGAGACATTGTAGGTGCTGTTTGAGCTGAAACAGCACGCTGCATGTGCTTTCCTACACGCTGCTCATCAGGTAAGAGAATACGTGAAAATTTCTGTTTCCATGCAGTTGTTAGCCAACTGTTTTGTGAATTGTACCCTAAAATTGAGGGGACCTTTGTCTCTGACATGGTCATAGCTCACCATTCTGGCAGGACATTGCAAATATTGCAGCTACTTGTTTTTCTTCAATCTCCATTACAAATGAAAAGAAATTGAAGTTAAAGGTTAAAAGTGTGTTTTAAGGACTAAGGTTAAATGACTTTTGCAAGAGTGTAGTTAGCTTCTATTACAATATTTGGAACAAGTAAAAAAGGGTGGATTTGACAGTTTGTAATTTAAACTGTGAAATATGTTTTCTTCTTGTCTTTTAGCTGCAGAATCTCAATAAAAGTAAAGAAATTAAACTCTAGGTTTTCCGTCCACCTGTTTTTTTGCTGATGCTTACCTGTTAATTTATCTACTAGCCTTTTCTTCCCACTTGTAGGTAGAAATCTCTTTGTTTTCTTTTTCTGGCAAATTGAACTGGAAACTGCTCTGCCCTTATGTGTAGCTATTTGTTCTAAAGCCTGAACTGATCTGTTAAAATGTAAGGCTTAGGTGCTTATGATGTCTATGCAAGGTGTATTTTCAGCATGTGAGCTTGTAGGTTAGACACATAAGAGTATGGCCTATGTTTCATCCCAAGGAAAGTTAGTTAATATGTACACCCTCTGCTCCTTCTAGAGCTTGCCTTAAATATATGGCATGGCAGCTTCGTCTTGGCACTTACCTCCCCGAAGCAGATGGATTCTGTGGACATTGAGTCTCAATGAACTTGCAGTGTACCAAAGGCAGACATGAGCTGTGAATTAAATGCACTGCGACTGGTGTACCACTTGCCCATTCACTCAAAACGAAAAGATGTGAGAAGTGCCTAGAAGGCTTTTGGTAAAGTTGCTCAGAAGTTGTCAAATTAAACACTGAGGCAAAGGGGTTGCTAGGACTGTGTATTGCTTGAGCGTAGCTCATGGAAATGTTAAATAGAAGTTATCCCTGGTCGCAGTTACTCCACAGTAACATAGGTCCATAATAAAAGTGCACGTGCATGTGTGTGTATGTGTACTGGAAGGGAGGTGGCAGGCAGAGACACGACCCCTCTTCTCATTTCTCACATGCACTGTGGGCCATGTCCATTAACTGTGGTACAAGAAGCCGTGATTGCCAGTTGGCAGCTCTGGTTTGACAGGGATGGCTGCTGGAGAGAGGCACGGCTTCTTCTCCCGGGAACAGCACCTGCCTGCCAGGCACCACACGCATGGGTGCGCACAGCACATCCCTGTTGGTCGGGTCTCATCAGACCTGCTCCCCTTGCCTCCTGCCTCTCTTTCCTTTTGCTTGCTTGCATGTGTGAATTTTCTTACTTTCCTGTGGCTTTGTTTTATTTTGCAGGTGTTTGCTCCCTAATTCAGCGGGGATGCTCACGGTTTACTTATTTGGCTTAATACTCTGAATTAGTACTTTGGCTTAATACTCTTGTAGGCATCTCACTAGTGACTGTAATAATTAAAGAGGGACCTGTGGAAAAAAAGGAGTCTCTTAATTTTGGTTCTGTCATTCATGCCTAATTTCCATGCCTGACATAGGTATAGAAACTAATGAATAGTGGGGCTGTTGCGTTTTAGAAACCGAAATCTGTTTGTACTTGCTTGTAATTTCCATGGAGTCTTTTGTATACATTTTCCTCCCTTGTAGTCAAGACTGCTGAAGAGCTCTGATGAGTAAGGGTGACTGATTACAGCATACTGTACTCTTACATGGAAACCTTCATTCAGGAGTTATGAACTCAGTTTTATTAACCTTGAGTAATGCATATAATGCCATATATGATAAATATGGCATTTTCATTTCAGAATGAAAATGAGGTCATTGTGACATGCAGTGGCAGAATTGGGTATGAAATTATATGTTTGACTTGTAGCCAACCTGACCAGCTTTTTCAGAGGGAGAAGACCTTCTGTGCTCAGCAGCACAACTCCTTTCCACTGGGCTGCTGGCTGGCTATGACAGTGGAACTGGACCAACGCTGAGGGGGCTGCAGCTCCTCCAGTTTCCAGCAGATTATGATTCAGCTGGGACTGTGAGGAAGGCAACAAATCTATTAATATAATCAGGTCAAATGAGAACTCATTTTGTTCTCTCCGCTCTGTGCTGACACTTCACACACATGTGCTGGAGCCCCAGTGAATAGGCAGTTGCATTTCTACCCCAGGGATGAGTGATGGCAGAAAACGCCTCGGGGCTGGCTTGGGTCTGTAGCGAGGAAAGTGCTGGAACAGGTGGAGATTGAGGAATATTTCCCATTACAACACACAGGTGAAGCTGTAATAAGCTACAAACGGTTCTGTCACCCTGCTCCGCATACCGTTACTGATGAGAGTGCTGGTTCTGTTTGCTACCCAAGGACAACGAATACCCAAGTGCCAGTTCTTGTCATTCATTTTCAAGGACTTGGATGTATTTTGGCCCATAGCTCTAAATCAAAGGAGAACTGCTTAAAGTGCTGCAGGTTTTAGCTCAGTATTTCACTGAACTATTTCTGGTCCGTTAGGTAAGCATTTTGATGATGTGAATGAAGATGGTTCCCCAGCTAGTACTGATGGTGTGCCTGCATGCTTGTACCCCTTAAGTCAGAAGAGAAACTGATTTTTCTGTTGGCTTCTTTTTATTTGTCTGGTGTGTTTCAGCCTTGGAAAGTTTTTCAGTAAAAGACCATTGCTCTGTATTTGGTGACAATGTGCTGTAATCGTGCATATTTCAGGAACCAGCCTCCTTGTAGGATGGTGCCTAATGGTACGGTTGTCTTTGGATGCCAGGATGATAGTGGGGTAATTCAGGTGTCCTTACTGCTGCCCATGACTTTGATATTCCAGGTTACCCAGAGGCAGCCTCAGAGCACTCCTCAGTGGCTTGTTGGTACCAGTGCTGGTGAAATACTGACGGTGTCAGGCTGAAGGAGCAAGCCCATGTCAACCTGTGGTACACCTGTGGTGATTTTCTAGAGCGGTGCACAGGTGGCTGGACAAATGAAAGTGCTTGCGGGGGGCTTTTTGGTTTGTTTTAATAGTAAACATCGATAAAGCCCTGTGGCATCCATTAATCAAAGATAATTTGACACTCAAACCCTGCATAACAATAATTTTTTTTATTTAGGAGCAGGTCTTTTAGCAGCAAATTGAAATTATTGGATTGCCTGTTGTTTTTCCAGGCTTTTCTTCAGAATTTCTATTCCAGCCTCTTTTTAAATTTAGGACTGTTAGTTACTGTTTTGGTGTAATTAGATTTCTCCTTGTCATATGGTTAGCCTCTGTGCACTTTCGTCCTCCCCGCACAAACAGGAATGTTCTCTTTGTTCAACTTCTGCAGCAAAGAAATTCCTGAATGAATTTGGAGAAGTTGGTTACAGATTCCTTTATTGACCTGCAGCAGCTCTTAAAAAGATTTTGCCCTCTCTGTGCCCTTTGTCTGAAGAGTAAGGCAAACAAAAGATAAGGCAAACTAATTCATGACTTCATTGTATTTGTTTTCTTTCTCACTTATGGCAGTAGACAGCCCATTCCTAAAACAATTTATTTTATTAATTTTAATGCCAAGCACTTTGCACCTGCAGACATTGCTGGGTTTATTACAGAAGAACTTTTGTTTGTAATAATCAGAAAACATAATGCAGTTCAACAAATGCTGTGTGTAGTATCTAATTGAAGACTCTGCCAGTATAACTATAGCTAGGGTGGGAATAGAAATAAAGTTGTTTCATTGAAAATTGTCTCTCGGTGAAAAGAACCAGACACATAGATAAAGGATTATGACATTGACTCCTTATTTACATATGACTAAAGTGGAACTGTCCCTCCTTAAAGTAAGAGGTCAGTGCTTTGGTCTTAGTTCTCTAAGAAAACATTTTCAAATGGTTTCAGAGGGTTTACTGGAAGAAGGTTGTTTAACAAATCAGTTTTAATTATGGGCAATTTTTTTTTTAAAATGTTTATATTGGTTTATATTCATCCCTGTTGCTTAAAAGTGCTTAAAATTATTTTTCTTCATTTTAATATTTGGGAAATTCTTTTTCTCATGACAGTCTTGAAACGTGTGAATCTGGGAGTACATGAGTAGCTCTGTATTCATTGTTTCACTGATAGTTTGAGGTCCATTCACAAGTCACCTGCCTGCATTACTTTTTGCAGGACAGGACACATCCTTTGACCCCTTGCTATGGTGAATATTTATCAATTTGAGTTACTTGAATCGATCACAGGGTTATTCTAATTAATCACAGTGGATTCTGCTTTAAAGAACATACTTTCAGTCTGATCATTTGAGTAAACAGCTTGTTTCTTTGTTTGCTGTGACTTTCCCCAAACGAATTGCATCTTCTATAATAATTTTAAAATTATTTCTTTCCTTCCTCACTGTATGAGGAAACTCCACCCTAACCAGTGGAAGGAGTAATATAATACGTGCTATCAACTGCAAGAGATAATAGTAAAATATTTTCTCTTGCTTTGGAGTTACAAGAATATTTGGGTTTACTTATCAAAATAATGGTTAATATCTTTTCAGCCGATGCTTAGTTTCCGAGTCGATGCTGCCCCTTTAAAGATATGCTGGGGCTGACCTGGCCTCCCTTTATCTCCCCCCTCTTATCACCAGTGGGACCACAGCGCCTGGTAGGCTCTGGGTCTGGCTTTCTGTAGTGCTTGAGCCGACTGCAGCTAAATGGTGTTAGGCTGTGACAACCTTCAAGTTGAAAATTGTATTTTTACTCCAGCTGTTTTCTTTGGATAATTTTTCAGGGTGGGCTTTTTTTTGTTTTGTGTGTTTTACGCACAGTTTGAAAGGGAAATGTGTCAGAATGATTCAGGCTTTAGAAAGAAATCTCTTTTGATAGTTGGCATCCATCCAGGGTATTGGAAACGTATGTCTCTGTAGACTGCTTTGGTTCCAGAAGGAAAAAGGATTCAATTAGATGTCCCAACAGCCCTGCTAGCTGGCAGTCAAATCAGGATGCGCTTTGCTGTGCAGCAACTTGTGAAACAAGACAGAAACAGCCTTAACCCTCATCCTTTTTCCATGAGTTGGGCAGGTCTGAGCTGCATTTTCTTCTGTTTTCATTTCAATGGTACAATCTTCAGTATCAAAAAATGGTACAAGTATATACTTTTTTTTTCCCCCCGTAAATTTATTTCCTTCCATCCTGTTGCATTTTCAGGCTAGGGCAGCTAAGAGAAATGGCACTATGTTTTCGACAAGGGAAAAATTACACTGACATATTTCTTCTAGTTGTTCTCAGACTGCTGATAGAAATTTCAGTGACTTGAGAGTAAGGGAGAGAATTCAGTGACTTGACACAGTTTGGTGTGTCAAAATACCCGACTTCATGTGGTTAAAACATTTCTATTTAGAAGGCCATGGCTAGTCCTTATATACATTAATATACATGCACAGCTCTCCCTGTCAGTTGTGGTCTCCTGTACAGAGCCAGGCTATTTAGCATCCAGTCAGTAGGAGCAGGGCCTCCGTGAGGGGTGGCGATGGCAGTTGGGATTATCTCCTCTGCTTCTCCATTCAGGTAGTAGATGCAGTGGGATATGTTCCTGGAGGCAGCACTTGACACTTGTAGCTGTCTCTGTGTGCAGCTCAAGGTGTAATGCTTTATGCAGTCAGTATACTTCGTAATTCAATGGTTGGAAGATGTTTCCATGTTATCTCCATAGAGTTCACCCTGGTACCATGGGAAAGCCTGGTTCCCTAGTGGCACAGACAAGAAAACAAGATGTAGGGAGTCGCAGAACTGGTTCCCTGATGGGACTGGGAGTGGGGACCAGGCGCGACATCCTGCAAGTGTCACAGCTGCCAGAGAGGGACCCTGGTGCCTGTCTGGCTGCAGCAAATGCCCAGGCAAGAGAAGACCCTCACTTGGACCTCCCACCTTCCTAGACGGCAAGATCCACCAGTTTTGAGGCACTCAGTGGGATACCAGCCCTCCTTAGCTTTGCCACTTGTAAAGATGCGCATGTGTCTTTGGGGCTCTCAAAGGGGGGAAATAGAGGCTGGACTGCTTTGTATAGGGTTTGGTAATTCTTCTCCCTTCCCAAATCTGTGGATTTTTCTTTATTTATTGTAATTTTTAAAGTATTCCCTCTTTCCCAATGGGCAGCAGGAGGGCGGGGATCCCATTTAAGCTTCTTTGGTCTCCTGGTGAGGGTGGGAGAGGGAATTGGTGAGCAGGACAGAGGGTATCCCCCAAGGAAGGGATGCTGGCCCAAACCCTCCCAGAGGGGTATGTGCTCCCGGTGTCACAGCAGTTTCTGACTTTCAGCACTTCAATACCACGTTGCCTCTAAGCCGTGTCTAATTTCTCAGACAATATTATTGTTCCGGAGTTGGCTTCCTCTTCCTTGTTTTATTGACATTTTTTCCCTCTGCCTATGTGAGAACTGACCGATGGTTTTGTCTCTTTTTTTGTATTTTTCTACTTGTGTTTGTGATTCCCCTAGAATCCATTGTGTCGTTTCTCAGTCCCCAGTGGTGTGTTCGCAGCTGCTCTCAGTCCCCAGTGATTATCACTGATGCGCTGCTTACTTCCCCTTCCAGGTAATTAATGAGGAGACTTAACAAGATTGGACCTTAAAATCCCTCTGGTATCCAAGTAACCTTCCTCCAGCTACAGGATGTTTTTGTTTATTTTGCTGCCATGAAGTGTTTATTCCTGGAGCCCTCTGAAGAGTTATGGTAGGAAATAGTACCTGCATGCCTTGAGCACCAGAAAATGGAATTAAGAGGAAAGGGCTGTTCTGCTTCTTGGAGCATGAGGAAATGTTGACATGAGTCTGTACCCTTTCTAGCAGGATTTAAAAGCTATGTAAGGGCTAAGCTATATAAATGCTGTTTCTGGATTTTGAGGTACTCCACCATAAGGTCTCCACTTTTCTGCCACTGCAGCCTGCTCTTAGCCCACTCTAAAATGAGCTAACTTTTCTTACATGGTAACAGATACTTGAAATGTGATACTTAAGATCTGAGCAGGGCTAGTGGCACTCAGTGTCTCATTAGTGCTGCTCCATCTGGGGTCTAAGCGGCCGTTTTCAAGGTGTCTGGACCAGGGTTTTTTTCTAGAGCTCCACCCAAAGATAACATGTGTTTCCATGTGTTCTTTATTTTCTTTTGGCTTCACATGGTGGATTTTAGGACTTGTGCATTTGGAGACGGCTGCAGTTTTTTCGGTTGCTCAGCAAGGTAGGTGACCCTGACCCTTACCTTGCTCCCTGGTTCTTGTATTTCTTTGCTGTACAAGGCCAGGCCTTAGAAAGGTTAATCGACACAACACAGCTGCATTTAGACCCAAATACCACCGGTAAGCATGGTGCTTGTGGCAGCTCTTTGTGACCCATATAAAAATAAAATGCTTACAAGGTTGAGTGCTTCTATTCCTGAAGGTCTCCTCTGCAGAAATAGGGTGGATGTAAAAAATCTTTCCAGTCACAGCATCTCCGGTGTTGAGCTGGGGAAGCAGTCTGAAGGTGCAGAGAAAGGAATATACAGTATTCAAAAAATGAACGTTTTCTCACTTGGACTGTGGAGAGTAACTGGTGTGTTGTGAAAATTTGATACCCCCAGAACGGAGATGTTACTTGAGAGGGAATACACCTTCATGAGGTCCGGGCTGTCCCAGACTCTAGAAACTGTGCTATTCCTCTTAACTGAAGTCAGTTGAGATGCAGCACGGTTTGACATTTTGCTTTGATTTCCTCAACTATTAGTCTGGTTTGTACAGCAAGTCTGGTGGAGGGGTCCTCTGTCTTTTGGTAGGAGTGAGGTGAAGGTGAGCTGTCTCTAGCTCGACTGTTCCGGTACACTTGCAAGGGTTTTGTTTTTTAATTACACCTATATGTGTAGGTGAAATAGAAAAGTACACAAGGCGCTTTATGAAGAGAGACCAGACGTATATTCCAGAACGAAAATGAAAATTAAATCCCGAAGAGCCCAGTCAGTAATTGATAACGCGCAGTGGAGTGGGATTGCCGCAGCGGGTTTCCCCCGCGCTGACCGCTGCATCCGCACGGGTTTCTCTGGGGGGCGGGGGGGTGTCGGCGCCGCGGCGGGACTGGGGGGCCCCCAGCGGACTGGGGGGCCGGGCCGTGGGCGCCGGCTGGGACAGCGTTCCGCGGCGGGATGGGCCGGGCCGGGCCGGGCCGGGCCGGGGGGCAGCGGGCGGGGGGCGGCGCAGCCGCGGGGGGCCGCGCCCGGGAGCCCCGGCCCCGCCGCGCCGCCGGACGGCCGCAGGATGTTCTGCCTGAAAGGTGAGGGGGAAGGAAGGTGGTGCCGCCGTTTCCCGCTGGACCTTTCCGTCTGGCGGAGGAGGGATTTTTAGAACTGAAATGTAACCCCTAAAAAAAAAAAAAAAAAAAAAAAAAGACAGAGAGAGACGTGCGTTCAGTGCGTGGATGAGAGGGCGTGTATGTGTTTGTTGTTCCTTTTGTTCCTGCGCTGCCCGGCGTGAATCCCGCGGGAAGGCGCAGGGCAGCTCGCCAGACAAAAGGCCGGGCTGCCCCGGTGCGTGGGGCTGTGCGTGGGGCTGTGGTGTGCGGGGTCCCGGGGGGTGGGGGGTGTGCTTTGCGGCGCAGGGCCGCCCGCAGCGGCCCGCTGTGTGGGGCATCTTCGCGGGTGATCCTGCACCGCACGTTTACTCACGTCGGTTCGGTTTTGCCCCCGTATGGACAGCAGGTGACGAGCCCCCGGAGAAGGGGGGGAAGGGGTCGTGCCGCGGTGTGGTAGATGCCGGCTGGAAACTCGGGCTGCTCCGCCGGGTGATGCTCTCATTTAGCGACTGTGCGGGGCCGGCCGGACAGTAAGAGATTTCATGTCCAAAGAGATATTTTTCTTTAATCTTTTTCATTGGACTTCCCAAGAACGTGGGTCTGAAAATCACATTTAAGAAAACCTTATTATTTCTGTTTAACGTCCGTATTTCCGTTTTTACTAAAAATCGGTATTACCACTGCTGCTCTTTTCTGACTGCAGTACGGTTGTTGAAAGCTTGACACCAGGGAGCTCTTGTAAAGAAATGTTTAGGAGCTGTAAGAAAGATACTTTGCCTGGGAAAGAGCAGCAATGAAGTTAAATATTTGACTGCTCATGGATGCTTTTGCAGATATTTTGCTCTTCTCTTGACATTGCTTCAAAACATTGACTGCTTTTACTCTACCAATGACAGTTTGTGCAAAGTCCCCACTAAGGGTCTTGGTGTAGGTGCCAACCGTGAATTAAAACAGGCAGGGAAAAAGCTCCTTTCCTTCAAATTTCAGAGTAGTGAATCAGTGTTTCTACAGAAAATCTTAATGAATTGCACAATGCAATTTGCTGTGTAGTGATTTATCTTAAATGAAGTTGTTGCGCTGTACAGAGTAAAAAAACTTGCGCTATTTACATGTTTTAACTGCACAATTTTTTCAGTTCACGGCAGTTCAACAAATCACTGGAATTTAGAAACAATGAAAGATGAAATTTTTTTATAAAGCATTAACTTAGAGATACAGGATAGTTGTTTCAATAAAGAATATAACAGTTAAAAGGTTTTCAAGCAAGATGGATAACCAGGGAGATAAGACGACTGAGGCTTCTGTAGTTTGGAGCACCTGATGGAAAATGAAGCAAGGAGTAAAGTTTTCAGAGATGTCTTATGTGCGGGAAATGAGTTTGTATGGAAGCAATATATTTTTGTCTTGCATAATAGAATTGAATTACACTTGCTTGTTAAGGAAGCTTAAGTTGAATGTACGGAAAAAAGTGTTTTCAAAATTTTCAGGTTTTATTTCTAAATAAGAGTTGCTAGTTACAACACATAAAACCCCATTTTAGGGCTGTGCTTCAAAGCAGTGGATAAATTTGTTGCACAGCAATATATTCTGTCATGTTTTGATTTTTTCCTGTTTGTGTGCACTTACATACTGTTTTCTCGAAGTCACCATGCTTTGCACCGTTTTCTTAGTTTGTAGTAGACTTCTTTCTACCTTTAGGAGCAAAAGTTACTCTGTATTACATAATTTGAAAACGATGGTCCTGAAAGAATCACCTGGGACGATATCGTTGACTTTTTTTTTTTTTAACCTGAAGAAGAGAAACTGTTACACACCAATCCTTTTACTGACTTGGTGGTAGCCTGAACGGGGAGGAGGACTTGTCTTTGAAACTGCACAGCACATTTGCCTTTCAGATTCAGATCAGTTTGGGCTCTGAGGGCTCAGGAAGAAGCGGTGTGGTTGTTTAGGCGCCTCCCTGGCTGCCAGCTCCTACAGTGTGTTTTCTCAGTCTGATCTGGCGAGCAGTCTTGATCAGAGGAATTAGTCCCAGGTTTGCACAGGGACTAAGTCGGTGTATTTGGTGGGTGTGGATGTGCTGGGTGTGCATGGGATCGATGATGAAATCCCTGCTCTAAAACTCAGTCTCCATGAGCTCCTCGGGCCTGCTGCCTCTAATTTTTCCTTTTTCCAGGCTGCCGTTTCAGTTTGCTGTATGATAGTCTATAATGTCACCATGGAGCCTCTTGTCACCATGCTCTTCCTGACTGCCCCTTAAGACGCCTGGGGAACAGAGGTGGTCAGAGCTCGTGCATGGTGGGCGACCCGGTGTCTCTGGCTCTCCCGCTGTCCTGAGCTCTCCAGTGCCGGTTGGCCCTCGCACCGCACTGGCCCGTGGGCAGCGCTCAATTCTTTGGCACGGCCCTTGAGGTGTGACCCCTGTCGTGTGAAACATGAGTTGTATTGGTGTTTGATAGAAATTGGGCATCTGCAGCAGAGGCAGCGCTGTGTGCATGATGCTGCTGCGTGCTTGTTACTGATCCTTTGGACTGAAGAGGTAGAAATGGAAGATGTAAATACATTTTCTTATTAAAAAAAAAAATTCCTAGAAGGGTCATGAGCCAGTTCATTGGCATGTGCTAGAAAATGAGCTCATGTTTCTGTAATATTTGCCGAGATTTTCTCTTTCCTTCATAGCTTTTGTAGAAGGAGAATAGTGCCAAGAAACACTGTAAAGCAAGCATGTGCGCTTACTGCTTGCCTGCACTTGGGAAGTATTTTCCATCCTTGCTTGCCTTACAGCTGTGGATTTGAGAGGGAAGTCTTTTATACTAATAATAGCAAGAAGTTATGATAGAAGCTATCCATGAAAAATCCCAGGCATGTGCTGCTTGCTCCCTGGAGAAGGGTTTCATGGTAGAAATGCAGATTTTTTTTTTTTATTTATTTTTTGTAAAAGATCACAGGGCTGCTCACCAGTTGTCTCATGTGTTCTGTGTGCATAAGGACATTCCTTGGATTCCTTTCTTGGCCATGTTCTCATAAAATATCCAATGTTTGAAATCAGAAACAGACTTTCACTGATGTCTTTAAACAAATGCATTTTCCAAGTCGAACTAGACAAGCAAAAATTTGTACAAGTTGCTTTCTTCTTTTTTTTTTTTTTCTTTCTGTTTAAAGTTTTGCTGTTTTGTGTGTATAACAGCAGGCCAAAATGATGGGGGGAACACGTGTAGTAATGTAAATGAAGGAATCTGTCAAAGTGAAGATTCCTGACAGAATTTAATGAGTTTAGTTTAAGCCTAAGATCGATCACGTGGCCTTTGTTCCTCTGACTTCATTTCATTTTTTTTTATTCTGTCCGAATTGTGTGTAACACAACAGGACTCCTGAGTCAGACCCATTCTTTCTGTAGTTGTTTTTATGTCATAGGCGTTATTTTAATAGGGTGAGTAACTTTGAGGACATTTCTTATTTGGAGTTCTTCAAAATCTAAAAGCAGTTTGAATAAATGCAGAATTAGTACAAACAAATGAGAATTAAGATAATTGAGAAAAAAGCATATGACTCTGAGTTAAAAAAATCTACT
Source organism: Athene noctua (assembly GCF_965140245.1). NCBI lineage: Eukaryota > Metazoa > Chordata > Aves > Strigiformes > Strigidae > Athene > Athene noctua. Next base: position 66,919,341 of record NC_134037.1, on the reverse strand, counting down.
TCTGAAAGCTCTGCTCTTTTTCTTCATTTCTTCTGTGTCTTATGGAGTTACTCTTCCTGCTGTACTTTTTCCAGTCTCTTTTTTTTGCCATTGATTCTCCTGTCCTCATTCAGTGAATGGCTACCTGGTTCATTTCAGTTGTAGCTGGTGTCTGCTGAATCAAAGTGTTCACAGTTATACCTGTGTGAATCCCTGATGTGCCAGGAGAGCCACAGAGAGCTCTGTCAAACACTGTGTATTCACATGCTATGGGAAAAAAAATACCAGTTTTTACTTAAACACTAACATCTCTTCAGTAATTAAGACTGGTTGCAGTTTGAAGGTTTTGTTGGTTAAGCGTCAACTTTATTATCTCATGCTGAAGGAGGGGGAGGTACAGAGGTGAGGAAAGGTATGTCCATGGCTGAGCACAGCTGACAGCATCTGGCACAGGACTGGCCTCTCTCTGCCAGGCAGCAGTGAAGGAGAATCACCTCCAACTGTGCCTAGGACTATGCAATGAAATTGAACATAACAAGTGGAAGATTATAGATCTGGATAATAACATTCTCGCTGAAGTTAGCCAAGTGCTCAGAAATACCCAAGATCCCCATGTACTTCTACTTTTTTTAAGTATCACTCAGCTGCTCCACCTACAGCTATGGTCGTGTTGTGTAATGTTGTGCTTGAGCACCAAGTAAACCAGTTTCTGCTTGGATGCATTTGCAATCTAAATACATTACAAGGGGCAGCATATATAAAAGCAAAGTGAATTTCCAAAGGCAGCAGAGTGCCTGGGTGGCTGCGCTGTGGCTGCGCCCGCACTGCCTACCCCACTTGTTTCGTGGCTCTGTCTGCAGCAGAGGGGGCAAATGGAAACCTCAGAGAGTACATCTGCCATGCCAACCCATGGGGGAGAGTGCTGTACCCCAGCTCTTGTTTCCATGATTCAGAGACTGCCCGTAAATACAGTTGTTCACCACATTATGTAAGCATGTTGTTCCCCTCCTTGGAGCTGTTTTATTGGACCGTCTCAGAGGAGACCACCAAACGGCACAGGCACAGAACCTGCAGAATGAATGCCTATTGTTTGCTGTGGTTTTGCTTTGCTTTTTTTGGTCCTAGTACAGGGTGTGGGTGCCTATTTTTTCCGTTAAATTTTTAAGAAAGCCAGTGGCAGTGGGTGAAGCAGAGTGAACATAATTGGGCATTAGATAAAAATCTCTTCCGGCAGGTATGCCAGCCTTTCCCAGGGCACATGGAGCTCTAGCCCTGAAGTGGTGTGGTGACAAGGCAAGTTGTATAGATTCAGCTGTGAGATCAGGTAGTATTGAACCTCTTTTTCAGTAAACCTTCAGCTGATGACTGGAAATGTGGAGGTCAGGATAGACTTCTGTATGCGCCTAGCTTTCAGTACTTGAATTCGGCTGGTGCTTTTCAAACACAGTGCAGTGTGAATACACACAGACACAAATACTTGATGCTTGTAGCCTGTTAATTTACTCAGGTGGTGTTCAGTTTTTGAGACTATGCAAATTGACTCTTCTGCTGTCACAACTGTATAATTAACACACAGCCCTTCCTTAGACTCTATTTTTACTTTCACGTGGGCATTTAATGCACACTCTGCCTTTCTGCTCCACATCTATTTCTTCACTGAAGGCTGCACGTTCTCAAAGGAGCCGTTTGCACAATTCACACAGCACTGCAATCCTGAAGAGACCCTGTTGGTAAATGAATCATAGGTAGAAAGATCATCTGCTGTTTTCCTTGACCTGATAATGTTTGCTTAACAATACCTATTAACCCCCTTCATCATCTGGAGCACTGTGAGTACAATGCAGATTGCTGTGATTGCTGTGCAGAGCAGTAGTAAAGGGCAGTGAATTTCTGTCAAATTGCAGCAAGAAGCCAACGCTTAATTTTAAACAGTAAAAGCGTGCAGGCTAGAGAATATTAAAACAGATGTAAAAAGTAGCATGCACAGCTGATTGGATTCGTAAGCATTGAAGGAATTTCATATTGAAGTGGTCTTTGAAACAGCATGCACATACTTGGAACCTATAAATATCTTCATACATTTTTCAGTGGTTCAAGCACAGTAATGATTTCACATTGTTTAAGTATTGCGTTACCAGATTTGTACGGTCTATGCTTGTCACTCTTATACATTGGCTTTTTTTTCCTCCCAGCAGCATTTGTGAAGAAGGCCGCTGTTACTTCTGGGGAAATGCCATAAACATTTGTCAGATGGGAGACCCATTCCCTGTGAAAGCACATTGCCTGGTATTGAGAGATGGAAATTTTATTAATTCTTTTATTCAGAGTCCTGTCACAGCTGTGATCTTGCCTGTGGTTAATGGCTGGCAAAACAGTCTATAATTACCCCAGGCATCTTCTTTTAATACTGTCCCAGTGCCGTCTGACTTCCAGTCCTCTAGAGCATCGGACTTTTTTCTAGCTGTATTTTTAAAAAATTCAGAAAACGTGTTTGGCATTTGAAGCTCTTGTGTAACTTATCTGGACCTTCAGACTTTAAAATATTTTAAACTGAATTGCTGCTTGTATGCAGAGGGATTACAAAAGCATGGCTTATTTAGTCTAGCTGGTAGCTTGGGAGGTAAATACCACAAGGAGGGAGGAAACCTGTTGAAGTCCAAGGAGAGTATTGGCACAGGATGAATGGTTATGAGTGCATTCTGAATTAATTGAAGTCAGACATTAAAAGATCCCAAACCATCTGAGGAGGGAAGTTGTGGAACAGACTCCAAACAGGATAATGTGGACAAAGAAGTGTTTTTAAGATGGTTCTTGATAAGTTTGGGGAGAGTTTAAGTTAGAACTTCGGGAGCTGGTAAGGGAAGTTTGTGAAGGAGGGCCACTGGGCTATGTGGATGCTTGGGGACAGGATTGCATTTGTCCTGTGCATATGTTGTCATCCCATGTGTAAGTGCTTCTGTTGGTCCTCCTGTGAAGACCAGGGAGAATTGTCCCTTTAAATATGTAATTGCAGCTTTTGAAGTTTCTCTTTATTCTGTCCTGCTTCACTGGAGGCTGGCCACAGGGAAAGGTGGGACGAGGAGCAGGGTGTGCTGCAGGTCCTCGCGGCATCAAACTGTCTCACAGGTGTGCCCTGCTCACCCTGTCTCTCCCTTCAGACTGAGCAACAGGTACTGCTGAGGTGGAAGTCTCCCCGCAGGCTCAGACTTGTTGGGATCCACTGGGCTTTTCCTGTCCTCTTCTAGAGCTGGGTGTGCTGCACTCTCCTTAGGAGTTCTATCTTACAGATTTCCTGCTCTCATACGGGCTTTGGACCTTGCTCACACCCTTCGATTTTCTCCTGTTCTTTTCCTGTGACGCACTGTAGTTACATATGTAGTGAGATACTGCTGTGTCTCACTGTGGACTGCTTCTTACAAGGTCTTTTTTGGCCTGTGAGTCCTCCTCATCCAGAGACCTGTTGTAAATGTGCTCTTTGCAGCACAGTATCCTGTCTGCCACCCATTTCTGATTTTTAATCCATCCCCATTTTAATTTAAACTCATCAATAGTTGCTGAAACAGATAAAATGGGAATTTTAGCCACATCCTGTAGTGAAGACAAGGACTAATACTTGTGTTGCTGAAGCAAAGGTGTCTTCAGCAGTGGCAAATCCTGATTTTTAGGAGGGGAATGTGTTTTTTGTCTGCACCTCATTTGCAAAGTCTTGGATTATTTTGTGTGTCTTTTAGCCTTAAGAGAATTGCTGCATCTTTATCAGGCTTGTGTGGGATAAAGAAGCATGACGCTTAAGTAATGAGGAAACCCCAGATTTTTCCTCCCTTCATTTTTAAGGTCAACCAGTTGGATGCTCTTGCCCGAAGGCTTAATTTGCAGGGAGGGTTATGTTAAATAAATAGGAGAAATGCTTTCCACCATCTGAATGCACAAGCGCTCCCTTCTTTAGTCAGTCAGGTTTGCTTTTTGTTGTCCCAGTTTCATACCCCAGGTGAATTTACTGTGATCTTGAGGTTTTTGTAGTTGCTGGCATCCAGGAGCCATCATTTGTGTCAGCACCCTGTGGATAGGTGACCTTCCCCATGCAAACCATGCTGAAAAAGTGCAGGTAGTGGGAACAGAACACGGAGTCCTTCTTGAGGAGGATGCAAGGTTTGGTGTTAAACTTCTCTCCTTACAGACAGAGTGCTGGAGTAAAGGTAGTTGTCAAATTAGGAGAAAGAACATGTGCTTAGTACCTTAATTAGACTTTTAAAAATGAAATACGTTCCTTCTCCTGCCTGCTACACAGCTATGTTTTGAGAAATTTATGAGGAGTAAAGTCACTTTTGTTCATCTTTCCTTTTCTGAAAAGTGAATTTAAAAAGGTAAACAAAAGCTGATAAGCTGTGTCTGTTTCTTTGTTACCTGCTGAAGGTTTCAGAAGAACTCTTTCCCGTGACACAGTTACATCTTACTCAGCTCTCTGCCCATCTGCAGCTGTGGCAAGACTTGAGATGGCAACAGCACTCCTTGGCGGGATTGAGGCCAAGGATATATTTAAGAATAGAGAAAATGAAAAGATATTTTTCCTGCCTAATGGCTATTTGGAAGACAGTTTTTTATTATTTTCAAAGCCTTATTTTTCTCCCATCTTCAGTGTGTCCATGCATATCCTTATGAGTCAGTGTCCCTTCTGGAGCAGCATGGCTGGAGAGGGCAGTGCCCCTGCTCAGACGCTGTCCAGGGGATTGCTGTGGTGAGAGATGTCGTACCCCGTTAGGTCAAACAGCTTGTAGCTCCACCCTGAAGATCTTTAAGGATCTAGTCTTACTCTCCTGTGCAGAGGTTGCTCTAATTACTCATTGCTTCTCTTTTAAAAGGATTGTTTTCAAGTCAGGTAAAAATAATGTTACTTTTCTGCTAAAATTTTGAAACCTTTTCTTGAATTATCATCCTAATTAGTGTGGGTTTACTGTCATTTTTCTTTTAAGAAAAAGTGTAGTGCAGAATACATGTAAAGTCTGAGTGACTGTTTAAGAACAGAAAAGTTTATAATGATCTGCTCAGCTTCAAATTTATCTTGATCCAATAGCCTGAGAAGGATGTATTCTTTAAAATACAGAATTTCAAAATATGTTAATTTCAGAATAACAGAATCATAGATTTGAAGGATTATATACATTTTCCATCTCCTAGTTCATAGTTTTGATATGGGCCTTGTCATAACCAAGGCATTTTGCATTGTTTGGTCAGGGTTGTTGCAGAGAAGATCGTTCTCTGACACAGTGTCAGCATGTAGGGAGGATGATCAGAAAGGGGACTTATTTTCAGGAATTTTACTTGGAAATTCAGGGTTAATTTAATTTCTCTTTTTTGGCTAGTGAGCAGACTTAAAATGAAACCCATAGACAACTGGGTCTATTAATTTGTGTTCTTACTGTGGCATGTATACAGGTGGCTGCTCTTCCAATTTTTTTGAAGATTTTGTGAAGCTCACCCATGTGACTTGTGTTTTTTGCAGAGCTGTAACTCCAGATACCAAGAAAGAAGGGCAAGCTGTGTAGCAGCTATAGTATCTTCATTTAATCATTTAGTTGGAAAATCAGATATTGTAAGAACAGTTGACTTAACTAACTTCACATTCTGCATGAAAAAGCAGACCAGTTTGTTGTTAGAGATACAAAAGGGACAAGTCAATATAAATCTTGTATAAAAATCATGACTATATAATGGATACTAAAAAGTTTACACATCATATGGTTATATTATTGATCCGGAACTCAAGAACATTCTTCCTAGAGTGTGACTTTGTTTTGGACTGAAATACTGCTACTTTGTACTGCTCCTCATTAGCTTAATCTTTTCCATGGCAATGGGTGCATATTTTTGTGGTTACTCTTTCTAATGGAATTTGATGCATTCCTCTGCTGTGATCTGTAAATCCAAGAGTTTACTTAGTCTTTTTAAAAAGCCTTTATGTGCCCTCTTGGAAAGTAAGGGAGCTGTGTTTAGCCATAATTCTTAAGAAACTAGTGCTAACTGGCTTATCTTGCCTAAATACGATTTTCAAGTAAATGTGGCACTTCAGATTAAAAAATTTTTACTGAACCAGTCCAAGTTAATGTCGTGATATTTGATATAAAGTATTGTTTTTATTCTTTTAATGTACTTCTCTTTGCTGAGGTTTAACCTTTCCTCAGGCCATTGACAGAAGTGTGTGACAAGGTTACTTTTTTCATTGGTTGTGCATTTAAAAATAATAAAACTACCTTATCTTAAGCATACAGCAGTGATTATGAGAATCTGTGTCTACACTGGTGAGTAGCATGACAGAATAAAGAGGTATCTGTCGCATGGAGTAGTTGTGAGGTCCTTGCACCTGCAGTGCAAACCAGTGGCACAGGATGTGGACACGGCCAGTGTCATGCCAAAAGGAGCATCATCCTTGAGTTGAACTAACATGTGGCTGAAATGTGTGCCGATATGCAGGAAGACCCTTTCAGACTGCAAGGTGAAAAGCATGACCACTGAATTTCTTATTTTTGTGACAATGAGGTTTGCCATTCTTGCTCTTCCATTGATGTTTTAATATTATTGCATTATATTGTAATGTATTTTTATCTAATGTATTAGCTGCCACTCTGTGGTCTGAAAAAGAGTGAAGAAATGCCTCTGCCCAGCGGCAGCTCACTGTTGCTCTTTGATGTTGAATGTTGTGCCCTACAGAGTGGAAAGACTTGACCTTGTGCGGGTGGGTATTACACAGCAGTTTCTGTCTAAAAGGGGTGAGCAACAGATCAGCTCATCTTTTGACATCTCAGGAGTTGGGTTTTTTTTACTATACTCTGCAGCAGTGCTTTGTTAGTAAAACCGAGTTTCACTTTTTTTTTTTTTTCTTTCTTACATGGAGCTTAAACGCAGTTCTTTATAGGGCACTCATCAAAGCACTCCAACCATATAGAAACAAAATGCTTTTAGAAGTACCTAATAATACTAAATACTAGTACCTAATACTAAAAATACTAAACTCCCTCAAAACACTTTTGAATTCTTTTCATCATTTTTGTTGTTTTAATCTTGAAAACCCTCCTGGCTCTCCATTACACACCTGACTGGAGCAGGCCTTCCCAGGACCACCGTGCACGTCCAGGAGGTGGCACTGCGTTTTTGACAGCAGTGACGGTGTACATGAACAGAAGGCAGCCTCAGCACAGAATCCCCTCCAGATGGAGGAGGGCTAGGATGCTGTAGCCTTCTGACTAAAGGCTGCTTTATGGTGGCTTTTGTCAAGCAGCATAAGTTGCTTTGGTTTTTGTGTTGAAAATCTCACTGCGTGTGGACTCTTCCAGTGAGCCGCTTGGGTGGCAGGGAGGTCGCTGTTGCCTCTGTATTGGAAAGGTGCTTCCCTCTTCAGGCTTTTAAATCCATTAAAGGAATTGTGAGAGAAAATAGGAGTGGGGAGATGACTTCTTTCTCTTCCCGTTACCATGGTAATGAGTTTAATGAGCAAACCTGAAATGGGTAATCCCACCCAACTCTGAATTGCCATTTAATATGAGTTGTAAAATAAGCTGGTAGGGATGTGACTCCTTTGCTCGCAGAGGACGTGGGTGTACCAGTGTTACTGGCGCTGCCATCCACTGCGGCTCCAGACTGGAAGCCACCTTCTCCCCCGGCTTTTGCCAGCATCATCTCTTTTGCTTTGTGTTTTCAGGAGGATCAGCAGATGTGTGGGACCCAACCCCTGGAGTAAGGCAGCAAGAATAGCTTATGTTTCAATGACCAACAGTAACATCTCATTGCTCCCGTCTTGCTAACAGCTCTGTCTTGTGTCCCAAACGAGTGTCACCCCCTTCCCGAAGGTGCTCTGTTCTTGGAATACACCAAACAAAATACTTCATCTTTCTTTTTGTATGGCAACAGAGCTAAAATGGAAAGGCATAGAAAGGCTTTTCGGAGTTATCTACTGCTTATACAGCTGGCTTTATTTGCTTTCTCATTTAAATATTGCAAAGCAGTGATCAAGAGTTAATATCAAACATATGACATTGCTTATTGCTCTGAAGAAGGCTTCCTAATTGAAAGTAAAGATGAATAATTAGAACACAGAAGTGTATTTTTAAGTGCCCAGGGACTGCCAGTAATGTAATACGAAGTGTGTTTTTTCTCCTCCAGTGTCTTACATATGTGCTGTATATCAAAATACTTATTAGATTAAAAATAATTACAGAAGACTATTGCATAACAGCAAAGGGAAAATTAAATTAAGATATAAAAGAGCGGGTAATGGGTATGTTCAGAGTTGATGCAGTGGGGAGATACAGAGAGGCTGTTCCAGATAGTAAGAAAAGATTCTTCTCCACTGTCAGAATGAGAGATTTGTATATGAAGAGACAGAAAAACACTGTTGATGGAAACAAAGATATCAAAAGTATGTTCAGCAATCTCTGCATGGTTTTAATGGGAAGGGTGTTAATTCTGAGCTTACAGTGAATACAAAACCAGAGGAGCTGTTTTGCTAGTAGGGCTGTAGTTGCTGGAGAGTGCCAAAAAGCAAGAAACATACATCATCAGGGTCTGTAAAGATTTTTTTTTTTTCACTTTCTACCAAGGCATTGGTTCCTCACAATCCTTTACTTTGTTTTAATTTTTATTTTTTGTTGTTGTTTTCTGTTGTGCTGCATCAAGCGGTTTGCAGATTTGGTGTCCCTGCAGTTGGCTGAGGGTTGCCTAAGGGTGATGCTTTGAATGTAGAGCTGGCTGTTCGGGTACCAGGAATTAAATTAGCCAAATGCCCCAGCACTCAGGGGTTTGCATCCAGTTTGTTAGGCACATAATTGCCAGCATCACTTGCTGTAGCTTTTTACAAAGCACATTTGATTGCTAGGACTGCTTTTAGCTGTCATCCCAGTCAAGCTCTTTAAGCTGCACATGCCTTATTACTTTGTCCTTTAAAAAAACGTTAAAAGCTTGGGAGATGCTATGTGATTGCAAGCATATGAAAAAAATACATCCATGAAAATAGTAGAGGATAGAGCTAATGCTGGAGAATGTGAAGATGGCCATGTGGAGAGAGGTTTTTGGAGCATCATGAATCTTTGTGTGCATCCTGGCAGTGGTGCCTGCCACCCCGCCCAGAGCCCTTTCATTTCCCCTGCGCCCTGATGTCTGTCAGTATTGTACGAGCTCCTCAAATATTACACTTGCTTTAAACACTGTAAAGCTGATACCTCCTGCTCGCTTCCTGTTTGAGAGATTCATATTCAGTTAAAAAGCAAATTACAATACCTCAAGGTTTTTTTTTTCCCCCCTTTGTTTTCAAATTCTTTAGCTTTTGTCTGCTGTATGTGTGCTTAAGGAACATGAGTTAAGACTTCAGACACACTAATCAGTGCACAGGCAAGAGGGAAGGTACATGCATGGACCAGGAGAGCAGGACATCCCGTGTCGCATCTGGCTCCTGAGGATGCTGGGGTGGTCCACTGCGACGGGCATGTCCTCACTCTTGCTGTTGCCCATCTGTAAAGGGCGGATACTTTCTCTTCAAGAGTATTATTTTAAGGCTTAGTTAATGCTGCATGGCTCCACTGAAATACATTTAATGTATAAATAATATTTTTTTTCTATTTGTTTGTTTAAATAACTGTTTAAGTACAATTTAAAACCTACAGCTGATCAGCCAAAAAGCCCAGAGTACATTGTCAGCCCATCAATGCTAAAAATAGAATCGCTGTCTAATTAGGGCAAAGTTTATCCCAGTGGACTTCTACAAGCTCTCTTTAATTTCCAATGTGGCTGTTGGGCTTGCATCAGAAATTACTTCATTTGATGATTTTGTTGTGCATGGTATTCATAAAAGTGCCGTTATTTTACTACATGATGCATATTACCATTTCCCTTCTATCCAGAGGATTTACAAATTGTACATAAAGACGGATGGTACAATTTCTTACGTAGCATACTTATAAAGATTATCTTAATACCAGAGTAGGACTGACATGACTATACTTTGTGATTCCAAATCCCTTGAGTTCCCATTCGGTATATCCTATATGCTCTTTAAATTCCTACGTGTAATAAGTCATAAGTATCGTTGCTGTTCTCAGAGCTCAGGAGCATATATGGTTATCAAATAAAAGGGCTGATGTTTTTCTTTGGTTATTTTTTAAAATTTTGTTTCTTGTAATCCCCGAGCCAGTCACATTTTTGGGAGTTTGTCAAATTCTTAACAGCCTTTTTTCTTTAGACCAAATGTTGCTTCCATTATAATGTAATCAATTTTTTCCCTAATTATTCAGGCTCTCCCTAATAGAGCCTGACTGTAAGGAGGTGGTTTAGCAAAAATTACATATGCTGATAAAGATGAATATGCATATTTAACACTATGCTCAAAACATTCATACTTGCATTACTTCAATTTTTGAAAAGTGTGAAAAAGAGTAATAAAGGAAACAATGTTATTTTGGGGAAATCTTTATATAAATGAGTAAAATGAACAGCCTCACTTTTGTGTATTTGAAAAAATAAAACAACACTATAGCTGCAGTAGAATAAGTGAAGTTTTGTGATAAAATTTTGGCTTTATCAAACCTAGATTATTGCTCCATATAGACAGAATATAAAAGAACAGTTTCTTTTTATGGGATTTTTGGGGGAAGACTAGAAGAGGAAGAGGCAATGTACACAATGTCCTTCTCAAATGAAATGGTACATCCTCTTCCTAACTCTTTATGGTTTTGCATTTGCTAGTAGCTGAGACTACTATCACCAAACCTTTTATCGTATGTGTTACCAAGGTCTTCCAGGCTTCAGGGAAGACAGATTAATTCTTCAAGTAAAAAATTTGTGGGGACATTAATACCTACCATATGGTAAATATACTTGTTAAACTGGATTTCAGCCTTGATCCCATTATTGTGCATCAGCCTTACTTCGTGAGCACGCATTGGAAACATGGCTAATTGAGCATGTTTGTAGTCTAGAGAAGTGCACGGTAAATGTCGTGGGGACTCCAGACCAGTATGTTACCCAGTGTCATCTTCTTAAGTGTTTGGGAGCAGCTGAGTCTCCTTGAACACTGAATTTTGTCTTTTGCCCCTGTCTTCTTGCTTCTGTGTTTGCACTGCATGTTACCAAATAATACTGGTTTGATGTGTAGATCTACACTTTTATGTCAGGTGACGTGATTGCATAGAGATAAAAAGACTGCATGCAAACATCAGCTGATATCCTTTCGAAATATAATTTGATAACATCAGTCATTAAAATAAAAAGCGTAACAGAAATCCAACTGTGTTCTTGTATAATAAAAGATACCGTACCTGTCTGCAGGAGGAATAAATACAAGCCCCAGTGCACTTTTGCCAGTGGCCTGTTGATGCTCAGAAGTTTTGTGCGTCACATCTGTAAGCATGACTCTTCCCGAGACCCTGATAATCGCAGGGAATTGAAAGGGTGAGACAGCAGGCACAGTGGCTCGACAAATTACAGAGAAACTGTCCCATTAAGGAGGTGTTAATGGGGCCTCCTTATGAACTGGTTCGCTAACAGCAGTCTGGGAGCTTCATCCCACCCAGGAGGACTGTCTAGACATTCATTTATTCTGGCGTATGCAAGAATATCGTTGTGGTTGATGAGTGAGTTGAACTCGGCTAGTGTTAATCACAGTTTGTCTTTCTCAGAATCTGATGAGTACTTGGCTTTGTAAATTTGTATTTGACTCGAACGCCCGGCTGCCAGTGTTCAGTTTATACCACTGAGTTGGTGCTATACGTACAGACATGCCAGCGGTGCCGACAGCTATCGCCCATGCTGTTGGCACGTTTTCCCCATTCCATCCATATTTTTGCAGATACTTGAAATTGTTGTCAAAAAATGTAAAATTGGGGGCAGGGCTTGTTTCATCCCTATTTATTTGTTACCTGACACGTTTCATTATAAGACCTGTTTTATCTAGTTGCAAATTTGCTGATATTCCACCATGCGAGGTGTGTATAAAACACTCTGTAGTGAAAATTATTTGCTCAAGTTGCTGTGCAAAGTAACAGGATGTTAAACAAAAAAACCCCAAACACCAAGCAAGCTAGTTTCTTGCTAACTTTCTACCCCTTTGCCAGCACTGTTGAGTAAGCGTTGCAGACAATTTATTGTGGGTGGTGCTCTGTGTTTTTGCATGTTTGCATGCTGATGCCACACTGGTGCAGCGCCTGCGGGCCGCTGGGGTGTACACCCTGCTCCCGGCAGCAGCACCAAGGCAGAAGGAAATGTGTGTTGTGCGTCAGGGAGAAAGAGGAGATGTGCATCTCATCTCTTTTTTTTTTTTTTTTTTTCCTGTTAAATAGTGATTTTTTTTTTTTCTTCTGTCCAGAAGTTTATTGTAGATATCAACCAAGCAGCAGATAAAACGTTTTCTAAAATGCATACTTACCTGATACTGTTGTGCTCCTATATATAGGGTAGCCACTTTCACGAATGGACTGTGACCAAAGCATTTATAAAGAGTTAAGGAAGCAGTTTAAGAATTGGTCATTGTACTTTCCTTAGGGTTTTGGTATCTTCCCATTTTTAAAAATAAATACTATCCCATGTAATCTTTTGAACAATACAAAATAAAAAGCAAACTTTTAAAAGCTGCTGGAGACAGCAGTTTATGCAAGGGTGCTTGTCTCTGTTTTTCTTGCTGTCCCAATCTGACTGTGCTGTTGCAGCCAATTCAAAAGCCCAGGAAGGGCACACTTCCTGGATCCTGGAGAAAAACAGTGTAGGGGATGCGAGATTAGGGTTGATGTGGTTACCAGCTTGGAAACTTGTTTAGTAGTGCAGGATTTGGGAGAGGTGCCATGGAGTAATGGCTTGTGGATGAGGCTAAAGAACTGAGAATACCTCAGCGCTAATCCTGGCTTTTCCACTCTGCAGGCAGGTTACTAAATCCATTTGAGACTATGTCTTCATCTTTAAATAGAAATAATACCTAGCCTCTAGAGGCATCGTGAGGATTTATGCATTTATGCAGTACTGAGTGCAAACGGATGACTGTGCTTTGTATTCAGCATCAATCCAGTTGATTCCAGTCTAACCTGGAATCTAATCCAGTCTAACGTGGAAGATACCACCTTCTTTTGGTGGCAATCATTACTAATGATTCTGACTTTGAAAGGGAGTTTCCTTACTCAAATCCAAGTACCAAAATAGTGACACTGCTCTTTTTTTCTTTTCTCTCCTGCTTTTGCATTGAGAAGGTAAATGTTCTTGGCAGATTCCTGCCAAGTTGCTGTTCTCTAGCCATCAATGTCACAGCGATTACAGTACATTAGCTTTAAATAAGCTTCTTGGATATGGCCATCTGCTTATGGCAGTAGTACCTGTTGTTCAGAGGGTGGTGAATAATCGGGGATAAGGCTTAAGAGAAGCAGTAGACTGGAGTGGAAGCAGAAAGGGAGAAGTGTGAAATCTGTGTCAGGTGACTGGGTTTCCCAGCTCTCTGCAGCCCGTGTTTTCCTGCTCGTGGCTGTGAGCTGGAGGCTGGCAGTAGGGCAGGGGCAGGACATCCAGCAGCTGGAGTGAGCTGCTTAACCAGGTGGTTGATTTGTTTGTTTTCCTTCTTTTTTAAGGGCTGATAGAATTCTATTCAAAACAGATCCCAGCATAACGGAATAGTTTAGCTTGCCGAAGTGCAGAGCAGGAGACAATCTTTTCCTTCGCAGCTTTTTGAATGCGTCTGTTCAAGGGTTATGAGCAGGCCACTCCCTTCTGCTCCAAACTAGCCATTGGGGACAGCAGGGACATCCTTGAGAGCAGCATCTCACAATGATTGACTATGTGCACTGGCTGCCTGCGGACCCGATGGTCGGGTGCCTCGGCAGGAGCAAGTGGCAGCCCAGCTGCAACGATGATGATGAGGAGGAACTTATCCCGCTGTATTCCAGCGAAATGGGAAACACTCACACCAAGCTGCCTGGGCGCCTCAAGAAAAAGTTACTGAGCAAAGACGACAACTCCTTCTGGCCAAGTAAGAAAGATCAGTTCCTTTTCATTAGTTGTTTTGGTCGTTTAGTTTGTGTTGTCATTATTGAGGAAATAAATCAGTAAAACAGACTTAAAAGCAAGGAAGGTACTCGTATTTCTCTTACTCTTTTGGAAGACGAAGGCACTGGGAACAATTTTCTTATGAAAAGAATGTGTTTCCACCTCAGGAGAGAGTATGTAAATATTGTATCCAGTGGGACTGCTAAGTGGATACAGGATGACACTGTCTCTGCGTGGGATATGCCTATGTTTGAGAGGTCTTGAGCACTCGCTTTCAGTTTAGTAATGCTCCTTTTCAGCGAAATGATTGTTTTAGATGAGTGGAGCTGTTGACGTAGCACTCTAATTGAAAGCCATAGAAACAATCCGCGGATGAAAAGGCCAGGAAAAATAAGAAAAAGGTCTAACAGACTCAAGAGATGCTTAATGCAGTTGATGAGTGCTTATTTTTAAAAAAAATGTGCTTTTGAATAACCTTAGGTCTAAGGTTATTTTTCCTCTGAACACGAGAAGAAGGAATTCCTGAATTGTGATGACTCTCTTCTTTTTTAATCTGTATAGTTTCAAGTTTCACTGGCATATACAGATGGGAAATAGGGAGAGAATAGGACAGACAATGGTAATGTTCAGCTGTTTTGTTTTTAGCCTTACTGCTCGCCTTCCCTTTTTTTCTGACCACCTAAGCAAAGGCACCCAGCTGTTTGTGGAATGGTTGCTCAGAAAAGTGTATTTAAGGGGGATGGGGGAGAAATTTCACAAGACAAAGAAAGCTTTTCCTGCAAAAGCCAGCTGGCTGACTACCTTGCACCAGGCCTTTAGGAAAAAAAAAAAAAAAAAAAAAGAGTACACGAATATATTTGCAACTGTAACTGATTTTGGTTTTCCTCGTTAATCTCACGCTGATCATCTGACAATGTCTAGTTATTACCAGCAACTTGAAAAATCACCATCTAGCCACTTGATGCTGACGTTGATTAGTGAAACCACCTGTATTTCTGTTTTCTGGATTACAGTATTCTTCATTTAGAGCTAAGCAAGCCTCGTTTGATGTCCCCTCCTGGAGGAGGAGTGTGATTTACCACATGAGTATTTCGGTCCTTTTTCAAGAGGAAGCAATTTCTTAAAATACAGGGAAAGAAAAATCCAGCTCATCTGCTGAATTTTATATTTTAGAGCACAGGGTCAATTCTGATTCATTCCGAGGGGAGAAAATGAAAATGCTTCCTTTATGTGTAATGATACAGCCTCTGTACTGTAAGGCTTGGGGAGACTCTGAAGAGGCTCGGTCCTAGGGACCCTCTCCGGGGATGCTCTCAGGGCGGAGGACATGGCCCCTCTGTGGCCCAGCCAGCCTGGGAGGGATGGTTTTGTTTCTCTTGCTGGGTAACAGGTTAGTTCATTCCTGCAAAATCGTGACTTTGACTTTCAGATTTGGTTCTTGTAGTGTCCTCGGAGGTGTTGCTCTGGCAGGTGAGTTCAGGGCATTGGGAGCAGCGCTCTGTTTAAATCTGCTCCTTCGGAGTGTGGAAATGGGATTGAGGAGCATAGGTAGGGCACTCAGAAATCCCTGCTCCCTTCCTGCAGCCTGCCTTCTTTCTCTCTCTGTCCTGTCTGCAGGGAAAGGTATCCAACCCCCCTTTCTAAAATGCACTTGAAATTATAAAATTTTTCAGAAGATGTATAGAGGCAAGAATGGGGAACTTTTAAAGAATATTTATGTTACTACAGTATTAGAAAGTGACAGTAAATACATGCTGATGATCTTAAATCCTCTTTGCATTTAAAAAGTTTGGAAACTGAAACACGGGGATTTTTTGTTGGAGTTTTTTTGCATTTAAATAGCCAAGTCACTTCAAGGTCTATCCAGTTTCTTCTTGGATGAGAACTTAATGACCTCTGAATTGAAATTATGTAGCTAGGTGTGCAAAGAAGAACCTGGGAAGCTTTCGCCTATCTAAATGGTGTGATCTGGTTCCTGTATACACTGTGGGAGCATCTGCTCTCCCTATCCAGGTAAATTCATTTTTTTAATTGTTGTTTCAACATATTCCTGATGAAGAGACAAGAATTCTATTTAATTCTATTTAATATTTTTAAAAGTGTGTGCGTGTGTGTAATTGTGTTGATTTATAATATAGCACTTATATAAGCAATTGGATTGTTTGACTTGCGATCTACTAAAGCTTTTAAATGCAATTTCTGGTCCCTAACAATAAACTTACAGACCAAGCTTATTGTTGATTCCTTTATGTTGAGTTTCACTGGTGTCTGATATGACCCCAGGCATTTTATTTGTTATTTTTGAATCACAAAGCATTGAAGTTTCAATATTTAATGCTGAATCCTTGAAACAGTGAATGGCAAAAATCAGTTAACGTGTTTTCTGTCCTGACTTTTCCCAGGAGAACAGCTTGTGCGTCAGTAATGGTGTCCCACCGCGGTACAAGCGTGTACACATGGGACAGTAGCTCTGCCCCACTGGCTCCCTTTCCTTCTTACTCATTCCCAGTCCATAGTAACAAAAGAATGGCAACATAATTAGACCATCAGTTAAAAGTGTTATTTGTGGGACAGGTACCATTACTCTTTGAGAGAGGGAGGCTGCATTGCTTTTAAACTCTGTTAATATTTATTTTAAGGAACAAAAGTGTTTACAAGTGGAAGTGCTTTCTGGGACCAGGTCAAGTGATAACTGCAGAGCACAGCGGGAGATTATTGGCTGAGCTTTATCTCTGTTGATAAAGGCGTCCCTTTGGGGTCCTTATTGAGCGTCATGAGAACGACACTTCAAGAGGTTTCACAGTGCTGATGTATTCTGTAGAAAATGGCACTGGTAGTGTTAGGGTTGTTTGAAATTTCTCAGAGCCTGGGTGAGCATCTTTGCTGAGGGGATCTCGATGGTCTGCAGCAGGAGTCCCCAGCACTTCTTGCTCACCTCACAACACCTCTACTGCAAAATGTTCTATAGTCAAAATACTTGTGGTGTGATGTAGCAGCTCTGACAATCAAGTGACCATGTTAGGGTTTGGAGTTTTTTAAGCTGTAGCAATTGTATGGTAAAACTGTTGAATTAGTGATACTGTGAAGTGGAGGTTCTGCATTACCAGCTCAGCCTCGTTTCAGCATCTGTGATTCCGTTTCTCTGCCATTCTTGCTGCCAGATTGACTGTAAATAGACAACGTAAATCAGTCAGAGGGCACCAATACATCCTTCAACAGCCTGACTGTCTGCAAGAAGAATGGTATTACAGTGGTGGAGGGACTGTCACCATCACGTGTTCATTCATGATTGCAGACAAACTCCAGTGGTGCTGAGTGTTCAGTAGTTGGTTTTCCTGCAGCAAAGTTAAGCTGAGATCCTCCACTGACCAGGTTTGGCAGAAATTTAAAGGGCTGGGTTTGGTTTGGTTTAAATGCCTGCTAAATTGGAGTCTGAGGCTGTTGGCAGTGACTGCTGCTGTGGGAGGCTGTCACCTCCTCTGAGTTAGAGCATCTCCTGCCTCTTGTGGTTCCCATTGCTGCTTCATATTTTATCAAATTCGCAAAGTTCATAGATGTGGTATGCTGTTGCTAGCCTAGCTAAACTGTGGCGTCTGCCAGCTTTTTGTGACAATAGAGTTTTGGTAAAGATTTTGGAGGTTTTTTCTTTCTTTTGCAGATGTGGGAGTGAGCCAGTGGCAGTATCAGATTACTTCTAATGTTTGCTAAACAGTAGCTTCAGTTGCTGGTAGTTTTTCTCGGGGTTTTGTGGCCTGCTAGCTCATGAAAGAATGCTTTCTTTTTCATTCATTAGTCTTTCTAAAGACAACAGCTCTGTCTTATCTGTAAAGCTGAAACCTATCTTTGTGACGTGTGTTTTGTGAAAAACCTATACAATTTGAAAGAATAATAACTAAATCTATGTAAAAATGAATAGGATGTCCTGAACCAAGTTGGGTTTTTTATTATTCAGTATTTGCCATGTTGGTTTGTTGTTTTTTTTTCCGGATTTCTCTTCTGATAGCAATGAGATTTAAATTTCCCAACTCAAGGATGTTATATTTAAAAAAAAAAAAAAATCCAGAGACCTTGTGACTTGGAAGGATTCATCCTTTGCCTTCTCATTTAGCAGTGTGAAACAAAGACTGAATCACTTTGCATCTCTGCAAATCCCAGGCTGTGCAGAGCACTAAGCAAGCCTTTGTGGCCTTTCGTTCCCAAAGTGACAGAAGGACACAGTCAATCGTGGTGAATGGCCGGGATGGCTGCTTACAGAGCCTGATGCAAGGGGCTGACCATCCTCATTCCCAGCTTCCTCTGCTGCACCCAGTTTGTATCATAACAGCTGACATTTTGGATTGCATCAGATAAAGCCAGGAACTGGTTTGTTTCAGAAAGAAAAAGTAATTTGATACGTAATTTTGTGTGCCTAAAAAAAGGGGGATTTTTTTTTTTTTGGTCCCCTTTTTCTGTTAGTGTTCCTAGTGAAGGCTTGTCTTATGGCTGAGTTTTTTTGGAAGTTTTGTTCATTTGGCCAAAACAAGCCACCAAGATCTTGCAAAGCAGAGGAACTTGTCCATTTGTACAGAATTACTTCAGATCTTGGATAGATAACAACTCTTCTGGTGTGCATTTTTGTATGTCTTGCATTTTTGGCTCATTTTGCTGCACATTCCCTGAGTGTGCCATACAGAATCATCCTCCCTGCCTGTCCTTTTCTGGCTGGGCCATTGAGATCCAGTTCTTGGTCTCCTGTGCCGTTGCCATGTGGCTCATAAGCCCTTTTGAGGGTCAGATGCGAGAGCATTATGGATGAAGGGAGGGATGAAGAAGAATGTAGAATATGCTGAGTAAAAAGGGATTAATGTTGAGTTGTAAAATTCTTAATAAGCGAATTGGTAACATGAGTATGAAGAATTTGCTGTGTTGCCTTGCCATAAGAAAACACTTTGCAAGCTTGACTGTTCACTGCTAGGTGTGAACTTGTGCTTGCCATTGCAAGGAGGTACTGGTGGTAGATGTTTGATGCATTCCTCTCTGCATGCGAGCAGATGAGAAGCTCTGTGTGGCACTCAGGAGCACAAGGAAGAGGCGGGGAGGTTTTGGTATGGAGCTCATTAACATCACTCAAGTGCATCTGGAGGAGTGTGAAAAAATAGTTAGAGACATCTTTTGTGTAGTGTTTTCAGCAGTTGGAGCAGGGAGCATCTGCTGTAATTAAGGAGGTGGAGCAACATAAGTGCAAATGCACATGTGAAACAGGTGAGATTGGAAAACCTGTGGTTGAGGATGGTAGTTAATGGTAGACTCTTCAGTGCTTAATTTGGTTAAAACTCCTGGGCTTTATGGATGGTGGGTACGGTATGTTTGCAGATCTTACTGGGAGTTGTTTTATCTAGTGCAGTGAAGTCACAAAATGGTTTTGAGTGCTAGAAGAAAATCAGACTCAGATCAAATTAAAGCTGAAACATGGTGAGGAGAATGTGAAACTCTACAGAAAAGACACAAGCATTTGAAGGGATGCCTTTATTGGCTTGGCTAATGGAGTCACATTAGCAATCAGAAATAGATTATGGCAGCATTATCAAAATCCATTTTACTATGCCACATTTCTTACTGCATCCCACCCTGCCGTAGGCCAACACTGAGATGAAATGATAAAAGGTAGCCAGGTTTTATAGCTTCAGTGCATTTTCTTGTGCTGGTGGAGTAGAGAAGCAAATTCTGCCATTAACAAGGCAGATACTCATATCATCCCTTCTGGATCCCATTTTTCAGGACTCTGCAGATCAGTGACATCCACCCATCTCCTGTGTCAGGCTATGTGCCTGTATATGCTGGGTTATGGTGGTAGAGACCTTCTGTGGCATTTGGCACGTTTGTAGTGCTCCTGCAGCAGAAATCCTCCTGGTGACTTGTTTTTTCTTGTTAACTGTTACTAAATGTGAAAATCTTGAGGCTTCCTTGCCACTCCCTTATTTTTCCTTTGCCAACTGCTCCTCACACAGTGTCCTTTCCCTTGTGTTTAATTCACACTGCTGGGAAGCCCGAAGCTTTAATAAATAATGACTCCATGGAAAGGTGTGATGGTGTGTTGCCTTGGAAATACTTTGATTTATCAAGTATCATGTTCGATGTTTTGTGTATGGTGTGTGCTACGCCAGTTTGAATGTAGGTAACCTGCAGTGCTGCCTTTGCAAAGCCCATGGTACGTGGTAATCCTGTGATTAAAACAGTATATTGCAATTTATGTGGTGGGTATGATGACCTCTGTGTTGTGTTTGGAGGGAGCAATATGGGCTGTGCAGTGTACTGCCTGTGAGAGACAACCAGAAGAGGGTGTACAGCCTCTGCAGGGGACATGGGGTCCCACGGAGGGACCCTGTGCAGACAAAGGGGTGTCTGGCTTCTGGATGGCAGCTCCTGTGGCAAGACCTCAGGGGGCCAGGCTGGCAGAGCATTGCTGCCACCCTCCCTGTGCCTCTGCCCACTGTGGGATCTGTGTTGTGTAGGTTTGCTAGTGCTTGGAGCTGGTGCTGTGATCTCCGGCCCCCTGCCCTGCCAGGGCAGCATGGGGGTTTTGCTCCTGCTCCCAAAGAGCTCGGAACTGTCCCTGAAACCACTTTTCTCCCTATGACCCCTGCATAGGCCAATGTAACACCTTTTAAAGGAAATAGTGAAAAATGTGATAGATTACAAAAGATTTTTACCCCTCCATTGTTTCCTTGCCCTAATCTGATGACAAATCATTGAAAAATATGCACACTGCTTGATCCTTAAGATTTTCAAACCTCTGCCTAGGACATGGTTACAGATCAACTCTGTTTTTATTCCCCATCCAGAGCCACTCACTCCGTGCTACAGGCTGTGATACTTTAAGTAAAAGCGCCCTCATTCTCTGAAATACATCACTTCTCTCTTTTAACTTTCGGTTGGCTCGTGCAAACGTCTTGGAGGTAAAGCAAACTTGCGCTTTGCTGGCATTGCAGCTGGCAGCATATAAATCTGGCTTATTGATACCTTGTAGTGTTAATGAAAAAAGACAGGTTTAAAATAATCCCAAATGCCAGTAGGCTTAGTGACATTTAAGCATGAGCGATGCTGTCAGTTCATCTGCAGACAAAAGCGGTACATCTTAATTTGTCTAATTACTCTCTAACATGCAGACCAGCTGCTGCTGTGAACAAAAGCAGTTGATCGCACCATTTTATTAATTGCATATTAATTGCTGCATTCATGTTAACCATATGGGAAACAGTGGAGTGGAGTGAAGGCTATTTAGTGGTGGAAAAGAGAAAATGAACTGGCAGAGTGGTGTCTTCAGAGGACAAATCTCAGAATGATAGGGTGCCTGGAGCTTGCTGATGCGATCTGATTTTTAGAAGGACTCTGTATTTTTTTCCCCATGCTAAATTACTGTATTTAAAAGTGGGCGGGATTAGAGTAGAAAGGATTGTGCCTTGCATGGTGACTGCGTATTTGTGAAAGTACTACTGTGCAAGTTGGTACTGAATTTGTTTGGTAATTTGGAGAAGGCAGCCTTACTGGCACGTGGCCGTCGGCCTTTGTCTGCCTGCTGTGCCGATGGATGCACCCACACTGCCTGGAGTTGCTTCTCATGGCAGCAAGGCTGGAGGAGCCAAAAGGAGTAAACAAGTCGCTGATTTTTATATTTTATGCATTTTTTCTGCAAGTATGTAGTCTTTTTAGATAACAGTTATAAGTTTTGAGCAGAACCGGGCTGCTTAGAGTGAAAAATACACTTTGACATAGGTGGGTCAGCTGGTGTAAAATACCTACAACAAAAAGTAGTGGAGTGGACGCTGCATGTATCTGGCATCAGATTACCCTGTAGGATGTTGAGTGATGCTCTTCCTGAAAGTGAGACTTTAGAAAGCCGCCCTCAATTTCTCTTCTATTTTCATGCTGTGTGAACGCAGCAGCCGCTCTCGGGCTTCTTTTGGGCAGCAGGTGTAGGTTGGGAGTACAGCTGCAGTGACTTCTCCTGTCAGCCCCAGACTGACATTATCACAGTCTATAGAGCAGCTTCTTCAGTGGGGCTGCAGGGTGGCCATTTCCTGCCTCTGGGCACCCGCTGGCCCACGGATGGGCAGCTGTAGCAGGGACAGCTGGTATGATATGTGCATAGGAAGTTTATGGAAACAAGACAAAAAACTCACCCAAAGTCTACCTTGAGTTCATTTGCTCTCTCCTTCCCTTCACACCTCTTGAGGAAGGTGAGCAGAGCCCCATGCTGGAATTTTTAAGGCAGTGAAGGGTCAGCAGGTTTGGTGGGAGGAAGACCCAAGGGCAGGTCATTGCTCATTGCTCTCTTAGAAAGGAAACAATGAGTTAATGGCAGATCAAATAGAAATACATCTAATTATGTGAAAGGAAGAATGGGACTGGACCTGGAATATGCAGTGATTTAGAGAACTCAATCTTGTCAGTCGATTAAATCTGCCTGCTTGGCTTTTCTAAAGTGAGTATTTCAACATTAAAGGCTTAGTCCCACCTCACTGCCAACAGATGGCATTTTGCTTGCATTTCCTAAATGTCTCAGAAGAGCTGGGATTGGGAAAGACTGGTTATTTTAAAAAAAGGGGAGGGAGACACAGCCTTTGTTTTAATTAACATATTGTTAAAAAACCTTAAAAACATTTTTCAGACTGTATTGGAAAGCACAGAAGGAGACGTAGGGATTGCACAACGAAGAATTTACTAATAAACAGTTGAAAAGTAGATTGGATCTGATCTATTCTAAGATTATGTGGTGCAGAACAAACAATAACCATGACATTCTTATGCCTAAGCAGAAATTGGGTCAGAGGGGTTGTTTTCTTGGGTTTTTTTAATCAGAAAAATGCTTTAAGTGGCTCATTGTAATTACATCTCAATTGGTGCTGTCATACACTACAGTGAGATCTGGATTATGGGGATGATGCATGACTGGAAAGACACAGCTTGAATATCGGACTGCAAGCAGTGCCTGCCATTACAGCAGTTACAGAAACAGCACCTGACTTGTGAACTGACCAGTTTTGACTTGGAGTCATTGGAAGAGAATAAATGCGAAACCCCACGATGCCGCTTCCCCAGTCACAGCAGAAGGGTATTTAACTGGCCTTCCCTGTTCTTCTGTGTGCAGCCAGTCAGGCTGTGCCTGACTATTACTAATTTAAAGGCCGAAATCCCCAAAGCACTGCTCGTGGCTGTTTGGCTGCAGCTCCTGGCTTTTGTTTGGAAACTGTTTTTCATTGTGCTGGTGACCGCTCATCCTCATCATCTGAGCATGAATTGGTGTCGCTGGAAACTAGGCTTCTGGAGAAGAGAGGAAAACTTGCAAATATTGCAGTTGAAAAGGAAATTATCCAGCTGTGATGCCTTTTCCGTGGGAGTGCTCAGCTCCCTGCTCTGCAAGCGGTCAGTGGCCACGTACTGTTCATCCCAAAGGTCTCATCCCCTGACCATCTGGTTTCTGATCCAAGCCACAATGACTATGAGACAACTTTTCTTCTTCTGGATCAGTGCTGTCATTTGTCCACTGTCCTTTGGGTGCTTGACATGGAGTTTAAGAACAGTGAAGTTTTACACACAAGGTCTGCAGAGCACATCTGTCATTGCCTGAAAGCATCAACAGAGGTTTGTAAAACTGTTCCTCTGCAGTTTCATGATCTTTTCCCAGGAGGACAAATTAAACTTGTATCTGGGTAGCATCTCCAAAGCAGGTTTGGATTCTCTCCTAACTGAATGATCCCTCATGGTTGTTCTCAGCATCAGCTTGTAATCGGCCTGACCCTCCTTTTGTTTGTCAGATGTTTGCCAGAAACCTGATGGTATGGCTAGACCAGGGACAGTGGGCTGCCGTTTGACAGGTGTGAGCAAGTCCCTGGGCAGATGGTGGAGGCAATGTTAGGTTAAATAATTAATAGCATCAGAAAAGATGATGCTCTTTTATGTCCAGTAGCTGAAGGTGGACATGAGTTTTTTCCTTGGTGTCATGCTAACCTTGTCCTGTTAGGTTTAATTAATTTGAAGGAGTAGGATGCTAATTGCCCTGACATAACAAGAAATATTTTCAAAGCCTATATGAACACAGTGTTTTCATTTCTTCATTCCTGGAGGAGGGTGTATGCTCTATACAGAATATTAGACATTGCTGGATGTGTCAGATGTTTTTAATGGCTGTAGTTTCAGCTAAGTTCTTCAAACCAGCCATGATTTAAAAACAAAAATGTAAATTGAGTTTTGGTGTGTGTCATCTTAGACGTTTCCTGACATGGTGGCAAAGCAAAGATCCTGTTAGGTGACACTTTTAACTCAATTGGACCGGGATTGAAGTTCATTCAGTGCTGCGTTGCAGTGTCCTTAAAGGGTGCCAAAGTTTACAACTGCATGTGTTGTTATCCATAAATGTGGGAAAAAGGAAGAGATTTTTCATGCCCATTACAGACTACAGAATAATTTTGGAAAATACGGCTGTGGTTTTATTGATTGGTTTTCTTGAGGGTGTAGATGTTACTCACATTGAGCATGTTACTGATCTCCCACCTCCTTCTTTACGTTTGAATCGGATCTTCTGCTCCAGGGGTCAGCCCTGTCCTGGAGGCGGTGAGAAGTTTCCCACCTTATTCTTCGAGACTGTTTTTAAATCGGGATCCTCCTCTCTTCTCAATAACTTGTGATGTAAAATGTTCCAGTTCTGTAATAGCACAAGTTCTCAATCATTAACAGTCCTCTGGACAAATCTGTAACCCAAAGTTGAATGTGGGTTGTTGTGTATAGTTTAAAAATGCAGCCACTGGGATACATAGTGATATATCAACTATCTTGAGATATCGGGGTTGTTTGCTTAGTAGTAGTTAACTACTGATATTTCTTTGCTTTGTTCTTACTGTTTTCTTAAGAACAGCTACTGGGGAGTTTCAAGAATGACTGAGAGGGACAGGACAGTTGATTCTTGCAAATTGTCTGGGCTGGAAAACCCATGGTATTTCTGCACAGAAATTTATTTTTAGACTCTGCATGGTTGTCTCTGTATTTGTTTGTGTGTTGTCTCCAGTCTTCTATCAAGTGTTGGAAATCTCCGAGTCGCGGTGTATCTCCTATTGGCAAGATGCTACGTTTAGAAGCTCTTTGAGGAATATATTGGTAGTTTTATCATAAGCAGTGTTGATCTGAATTGTAGATGCATGCTTGCCTTTCAGTTAAGTTCAAGTGAGAGTTCACCACTGGCAGCAAGTTACTCTGAAGTCATGATGTCGGGTTACAGAGCACGTGATCTGTTTGGAGCTGAAGTGGGGGTGATGGTGCCATAGCTGCACACTTTCAAAGGTTTTCAGATACAAATAGTGAAAGTACTTGAAAAAATATTTTAAAAACTAACATAAACTATGTCAAGCTTTATACTTTTCCTCCAATTTTTCCAACTTATACTCCTACAACAAAATACAAACATTTCTGCAGTTTATATTTTGTGTTATGTGGGGAAACCAGAGATACCAGAGACATTTTTGCAATTAGAAATGTTACCTTTCTTTATAAGTGGTGTATGTTAAACCCCGTGTCATGTTACAACTTTATGGTTTGTTCTGTTTTCTGAAGTTCTTCAGCCACAGCAGAGAATAACGATTTTTTTCTAAAATACAAAAAAGTGTAGGTATCTGCAGTAGGGATCCTGTAGAAAAAAGTGGGGATCTACTCCTTTCCCTTTCTGTCAGGAAATGGAGGTGGAAATGGTAGACTGGATGCAGAAGAGAGAATCTAATTTTTAAATCTTTTTGTGGATTACCTTCTGATGAAGTAGATGGTGATGCCTATTGTTTGTTTAATACCCCCACATACTTAGTGAAACCACTGCCACAATATTAAAAATCATGATAGTTGGTGTGGTCACTGGTGCTTTCTGAAGATGTTTGGTGGCAAGGCACCTTTTTCTCAGTAGCATTATTCAAACAGATGCATTTTGCCAGCGATCCAAAGAAACGCAACTATTCAGCTTTTAATGTTGACTGACCACAGCTCATTGTGAGGTTTGGGCTGCTAGATTCCATATGATTAGTAACAAGGATGTTTTCATCTCTGACACTTTTAATCAAACAGGTGATAATAAAAGTTTAAGTTGGTATCCACATTATAAATTTTGAAAGTTCAGATGATTAACAGTACGAATTTAGGAGGCTATCCTTTCATTTGGCTTTACTGAGAACTTCTAATAAGAAGATGCTGACCACACAAATATAATCTTTAAATTTGTTTTCAATATGTATTGGTATTTGATATGTCTGAGATCCACAAGCCTCTGGCCAGCTAAAGACATTCTCTGGAGATGCTTGGTATGGATGTTGGTTCAATTGTTTCCTTAGGAGTTTAAAACAGGTTGCTGAATCCTGCAACAACATAATTATTAGGTGACTGTTACATGGTCTCAATGCCTACTTTAGTTTGGATGATACTGTTGTTTCAGGGCAGATTGTGCCATTATTTCATTGGAACATGTCCAGGTTTTCAGATTTTGTCAGAAATCTTAGGGCTTTAGGGACAATACCAAATGTACAAACTGCTGAAATCTAGTTATTATTTATGAACCTTAGCTTTTACTTATCATTTTACTATTGTGTTGTGCAGATAACATTTTCAGGTGAAGCTTTTGAAAGTTTCTAACTAAGAAACAAAACTTTTTTTCAAGTTGCTGAGTGAGAACAGTGAGTGAGCACTTGGTGCTTGATTTTGGCATGGGTGTACGAAGGTTGGTATTTTCCAGGGAGTTTAATTTTTTGCATGTAGAGATTGCAAAATTCTTAGGAAACTAGAGCATGTACTGGCCTAATTTTGAGAGAGGATGTCTCCAAGCTTAAATGCATCTCACACTGAGTTTATTAAGAGTCAGCAGAAAGAAGAAAAAAAAAAGAAGAATCTACCAGCTCCTTGTACCAGGATAATCCATATATAAATAAAAGTATGCCAAAGAGCAATGTTGGGCAGGGAGATGGAGATAGGCTACAAGAATTCTTTCTGTGACCTTTAAATAAGTGAAATGAGTGAGGAGCATGTCCCCTTCAGGACGCCTGTAAGGAGAATGCAGACTGTGATTAGTTGGAGATGTCTGTTGGATATTAGTGGGCATCCACGAGTGCACAGCTGCCAAAGATGGAATTACAGGCTGAACAGGGAGATGGTTCGGGGCAGAAGTTCAGAAATGGCATTTTTGCAGTCTGGTTTTGATGGTTTCACGCCGAGTCCTACAGGATGAATCGATGAGAAGACTTATGCAAACTTGTCTGCCTGGTATTTTTTTCATCACTACTTTAGAAGAAAAGCATCTTCTCTACGGTGCATTGTTAGGGCAAAGAAGAGTCAAGATTTTGCAGACTAACTTACTTGCTGCAGCCGGTTTTGATCGGTTCTTCAGAATAAGCTGTAGCATAGGAGCATTGAGGTGGATTTGGAATTTAAATTGAGAGTATTTCCTGGTGGCATTTTAAAAGGGTCTTCCTAGGGAGAGAGAAGAGTATTCTTCTGGGAGCTGGGGTTCAGGAATGGCCAAAGGAAAAAGGATTGTGCCCTACAATTTAAAACAAAACCATGGAACAAAATTGCACATTCACTAAATGTTTTCTGTTCTCCTGCCTGCAGTTACAGTGTGTGGGGAGATGCTCTAACCAAAAGAAACTGTTGCTTTGTCTGCAGACAGCCCTGCCCAAATGCTTCCTTTTCTCTCTGGTGATATGTTTGCATGACAGAGGATCCTGTGGAAAGATGTTTTGAATTGTCAAAGGAATGAATTAGCTTTATTGTGCTGTGACCTAAATAGGATCATCAGATCAATCAGTCTGCTGCTTTTCTGTCCTCTGTGGCTTAGGCTGTGCTGCTTCTCTTTCTCATCTTCCTCCCTCTTGCCCCTGTCCCCGCCGAGCAGCCCCTTTCCCAGAGCCTGCACCCCTAATCCCTTACGAGCATGAATAAAGGAGGGCGCTGCCGGGGTCCCCTCTTTAAAGCAATACCTGCTCAGTGATTGCCTCTGCAGAGCCAGGCCCAGCGCCACACTTCCCTGCCAGCTCACCAGGGCACGGGTCCTTCTTGGCTTTTGTGGTGGCTTGGGGATAAATACCTTCCCTCCTTTGTTCCTTCTCCCCCGTGCATTCTCCTCCTCCTCTTCTTCCTGATTCCAGGTTTAATGAATTGTAATTTTTCAGTAGCCGGGGAAGTATCGCGCTTCACCAAGGCCGAGGTTACCCTGAAAGGGTCCATTGTGAGTGAGCCGAGCTGGAGACAGGAGGGCAGCTGAATGCGGTGCCGCCTGGGACAGCCTTTGTGGAGGGAGCACTTTTGTTCTTCTGAAAGATGCAGGGAGAGGGGCAGCCAGGACTGGCTCTAAGGGAGGAAGAAACCCCTTCTAACCATAAATTACTGACTCCTGTGGTCTGTGGGGGTGACTTCGACTCCCTTTAAGCACCAGCAAGTTGTTGAAGTGGGCGAAGGTGGCCAGGACAGGCTTAAAGCTTTGGGCACAAGTTTTGAAAACACTTGAGATGTTCGGCGTTTCTTATCTCAGGTGCTTGATGTTTCTTAATGACAGAAGTCTTGCCTAGAAGTAAAGGTGCAGCTTTCAAGGCCTGGTGGTGTCAGTCTGAGCCAGGTGGGAGCCCTGTGACCCACAGGAAGGGCTTTATGACCCTCCTCGGATTTGGGCTCGCCCCGCAGACGTCTGCCTGAGTGCCTCTGCGCAGCCTGGGGAGGGAATGCTCAGGGGTGGGTCCCGTAGCTGCTCCCCTCCAGACACCGCAGCTGCTCAGAGGGGGTGGGTGGGGGTGGCAGGGAGCAATCCCGAGCATGTCCTACACTGACCCACTCCTGCAGACATGCTCTAAAGAAATGTCCTCCAACAGCTTCTTCCCCATGTGAGCTGCTGGAGGGTGGCACAGTGGAAACTTATTTCAAGTGACTGACGTGTCTGTAAAAATAAAAGGCATCGATTTAATTGTTTTGTGTACATCTGCTTGCCAACGTTTCTCCTTTCCTTTTTGCTTACTCACTGGAAGAGCTCTCATGGTGCAGTTCCCAGCTCAGTTGTATGGTTTTGATTTTTCTTTCCTCTTAAAATATCGTCAGTGCTATACAGTTGTTTAGTGGGGGATTTTTCCATTGTCTGAATAAAGTTACTAAGGTTTACAACTTAAAGTTCAGGTTTTGAGATGATGATAATGTGTTAGTATTGATAGTTTGACGCATCATTCCTTTTGTGAACTTGGTAAGTGTTATGGGTTTACCTCTCCTTCATGCAAATAAGTGGTAAAATCTGTCTTGGTTTGTGGGATGGAGTAGGAGTAGGTTGCTTTAACTCTTCATGTGGTTTATTTGTTTTTTTAAGTTAGTACTTACTAAATTTCATAACTGCAGGTGTACATAGGCTGATGAACAGCAGTGGGAAGGAGAACAGTTGATTCTCACAGATTCATTAGTGCCCGTGATGGACAGCTGCTGCCAGGGCTGCCACTGGTCAGCTGCTTCAGCTGTGGTTACGAGCAACCCAAGTACATCCCTTTTCAATATTTGCCTTTTTATAAAGTCTCAACGTCTTCAACGGATCTTGTGCACTGGTGCAAGGTTTGAGGCATTGGGTTGTGAATGGCGGCTGGACAGGAGGGCCCCCTGTCCCCCAGGGGCTGGCTGGAAATATTTCTGTGGAAGCTGAATATTTCCAGATTGTTTCACAGGCGCTGATGTTTTATGTTGCTCTGAATGTGGAGGGGTGGCTGTCCCAGATGGCTGTCACAGAGCAGGTCAGCTGGAAAGCCCCTCTAAAGAGGGGAGAGAGCAGGGAGAGAAGTGAAGGAATGGCTGCAGTGTTTCAGGCATGCCAAGCACAAGCAGCTACTCGTGTTCACTTCTCTACTGATGTACATGGCCTCTAATGGAAATTAAAATCGGTTTAACCACTCGGGGTTTAAAAGCTATTATATTGTGAACTAAAAAAAGACACAGTTTTGCTAATGAGTGTGTTACACTGATGATTTTGAGTGTGCTCTTTGGCACTGCATCTGATGCCTCTCATTTTCTTTGTTTCAATCTCTGACTGAGGAGGGAGCTTCTTCAGGGCCAAACTTTGTAACCAAAGTTAACAATCCCATCCGGTATAACGTGAGAATTAGCATTTGCTGAAAGTTTTCTCTGTATTTTCTGTATTCCTTGTGATAGTGACCTTGTGCAGAGGCAAGTGACTGTGATCCCTGCTTGTAAGGATGTGGGAACTGAGGTGGTGGGTTAATATTAACTTGTCCAAGGGGAAGTAGGAAATGTGCCACAGAGCAAGGTCTCCCCAGTCTACCAGATGTCTCTGAGTCATTGGCTTTTGAAGAACTGATATCCCAGTGTGTGCACACCTACTGTTCATGTTGGGTTTATCCAGCTTCAACGAACTTAAATTTTTTCTATCAAGGCAATTTTAGGTGGGTTTTTTGTTGTTACTTGGTGGGGAGTTTTCTGTGGGTTTGTCTGCTGGACTGGCAGTGTTGGAGGCTGAAGTCCTTTATCAGTTTGCATAGTGACTACACTCTAAATTTTCTCAGACTGCCTCATCTTTTCCTTCTCTTCCCAATGTAGAGAGGCAGGCTGCGGAGACATGCTTACTTTGTTTTCAGCTCTAAGAGAACTAAATGTGGTGGCAATTTCTTGTGACAAGAAAAGCATTCTAGAAAAACTGGATTGAGACAAGGTGCTGAATTTCATGGAAGCCAGTGGGTTTATCTCAAGTGAAGAGTGAAGGTGAAGAGTTTTTTGTCTTTGACCTAGTGCAGACTCTTTAAGAGATGCAGATACAAGTATCCAGCTGGTGCTTCCTTTGAGATACCTCCTCATGATAGCCATTTTTGATGTTTGACCTCTTTATCAGCATGACCTGAGGGAAGGTTGAAATGGGGGGGGGGGCAGGGTGTGTGTGTGTGAAAGGCAGACATCATCTTATACATTGTTTGTTACTAGGTTTGAATAGCTGCCTCCATAGTGGCGATCAGGGCTTGAGGACAGTGATTAAGCTCCTGTTCTTAGACTGGAGAAATGCTCAGCCCTCAGGGTGCGCTGAGGATCCAATAACAAAGAGCAACACTGTACTTGGCACATCTTGCAGCCCACGGTGAAACGGGGCAAGGTTCCCTGAGCCGTCCGAAGTACCCAGGATCATGTGATACACAGGGGCTTGACCATGAAACGGGAACAAAGTCTTGCTTCCCAGGGCTTGCAGGCC
This sequence comes from Athene noctua, assembly GCF_965140245.1. Lineage (NCBI taxonomy): Eukaryota > Metazoa > Chordata > Aves > Strigiformes > Strigidae > Athene > Athene noctua. The sequence continues at coordinate 66,888,137 of NC_134037.1, read as the reverse complement.
TCTCTGAGGTGCCATAAAGACTTAGGGGATAATGTGTCTCAGTTTCAGTAGCCAGTCTCCCTCACATGCTGGCTTGAAACTATCACCCTTCCTTGTGCAAAGGCATGGTAGCTCCCCGTCCCACTTCCAGAGGTTACTTCCTACCTCCTAGAAAAGATCACCACCGCACTAAAAAAGTGGTTAGCACCTTCTGGCTCTGCTCTCGATGGCAACCCTGCCTGGAGTTTGAAATAGAGTCGTCATTCTGCACTCACCTCCAGCATGTGTGTGTTTAAAGAGGTTTTAATGATGAGTGGGTGAGGCGATGTCTCTTGGACCAGCAGCTGCTGGAGAGACCTGCTGATAACGGCGGTTTTGGTGTCAAACCCGTCTTGTAACTGTAAAATCTCTGGGTTTGGAAAATACTGATAGAATGCTGATAATAGTGTGTTCAGACAATCACAGAGCCACTTTGTTTATGGTCAGTTCTGCGTGATGCCGTTTGGTGAATCTCAAGTGATGTTCCCGTGGAACATCTGCCTTTACACGCTGTGCTCCAGAGGCCGGATCCTGCTGCAGCTTTGGGGTCAGTCTGAACCCCCTGCTGCTGGCATTTTTCTTTTTCCTGAGGAAAAAATCCTTTTCATTGTTAACCCGAGGGGGGTTCCCTAAGCTTGCTTTGTGAGGGAGGGCTTGCTTCTTGAGCCTGAACATTGTGCGAAGGGCATGCCCTGCTGAGCACATTGCTTTGGTGTTTAGCATTTTCTCTTTAACTTCTGCAAAATTGCAGTTCCTTCCTAGGAAGGCTGCCTGTGGACCTGTGGATGTATTTTTATAAGGCATGAGGATATAATGCGCATCTCAAAAACCTGGGCTGTTTCATCTCTGTGCACAAAGTTTGGTTTGATGAATAACAGGTTCTCTATTAGACAGAAGTAACTCGATTGTGTTTTCTATGTATCTGGTCTGAGATGACGCTAATAAGAATAAATTAGGAGTGTTACTGAATGGAATTCAATATGTAAAATTAGTGGGCTGATGTCCCAGGCAATGGCAGTGACTGCGGGAGGAGCGGTGGATCCGGAGTGCAGGGAGACCGCAGCTTGCAGCGGGCTAAAACGCTGCTTTTGGGTCCTTAATAAAGTGGGAGCGAGAGGGGAGGGAAAAAAAAAAAAAAAAAAAAAAAAGGGTTGGGGGGGTGGGAGGAGCCGTGAGAAAGCCGGGCATCCTGATTTGCACGAAAATACAACTTAGATTTGCAACTGGAAGGCGGCTGCTGGGGAGGGCCGCGGCGGGGCGGGCGGGCACCAGGGGTGCGGAGGGCGGGGAGGGAGCGGAGGAGGGAGGAAGGTGCCGGCATCTCCCTCTGCTCCGCCGGCAGAGCCGGCCAGCGCCATGGGGAGTAGGGAGATCACCTGCAAACCTGGACTTTCTGGAGCAGCCAAACTTGGAGAGCGGAGGAAAGGCTGAGAAGAACGACTGAGTGAATGCATGGGTAGCAAGAAAGCCCCCGTTTTATTCCTGCGCAAACTTGAATACCAATTAACTTTTTTTTTTTCTTCCTCCTGTTTCACACGTTGAAACTGGCTGTTTTCAGCCCACAAGGTTACATGTGAGGAGGAGAAATTTAGGCTAAAGAATTGTAAATGGTTTTGTGCATGGGGAAGATCTAGACAGATTTCAAGTTGTGATTTCAGGAAAGAAAGGTGGAGGGGAGAAGCCTGGAGAAAAGAAATTTGGTGTGCAGTTTGAATAGGCTCGGTCTGGAAAACAGTCACTTTTCTGCAGCTCCTCCTTTATATGGGATTTAAACTCCGGGATCGCAGTTCAACACCTTGAAAATGGTGGTTTTCATCAACACAAAGCTTAAATCTCTCATGAAACTTTTCAAGAGAAAGAGTAAGTAGTTGTGCGTGCTGGCTGTCCTTTCGGGAGGCAGCCGAGTCCTGCAGGAAAGTGCAATTCTCTTCGGCTTTGCTCCTGCTTTCCTGAAGCCTCTTTTTAAGTTTATCTCGCTCTTCTTCGCTGAGTATTTTGTTCTGTGCAGAAGCAGCTTTATGAGGTGCTTTAGGACCTCTGCTTTAGGATACTGTTGCTTTTGAAGTCCTTTGTCGTGGTGGTTTTGAAGGAGCCAAACTTCTCGGTGTGAAACGAGCAGCTGGGTGAAAGGCTGAGCCTCTCGGTCTCACCTGCCGTCGTGTGCAGGTCTCACCTGCCGTCGTGTGCAGGTCTCACCTGCCGTCGTGTGCAGGTCTCACCTGCCGTCGTGTGCTGGGGCATCCTCCCGGCATCTGTCAGTCATCTGTCTCCGCTTGGGCAGCTGCTGAGTGCATGCATAGCTCTGGGCTTCTATCTCTGAGGTACCGTCAGAGAGCTTGCTCTGAGCCGAGCTTTGTTTTATAATGATGCTCTAGTTTCAGACTGGCTTTTAAAATCGCGATTCTTCATTTACTTCGGGAGGATAGACAAGTTGCACTAGAGAGAGTAGTCGGCAAATATGCGCAGCCCTTGTGTCGACTAGTTTTGATGCCCATCACTGATGAGCAGTAAACTTGTAATTTTGGTATGGTGGGACTGAAGCCGGACAGTGGGCTTGGCGGCTGGGATTTCCCTCCTCCTCCTCCTCCTCATCCTCCCCCAGCCTTACTCCCCTCCCCGCCTGCCAGCTCAGCCTGGGATGGCGAGGGTCGCTTTTCGGGCAGGATATTGGCTATACCTATCAATTTTTCTGTAATATTGGGATGATTGGTGTTGTAACCAGGTAGGTGATGACTTGTCAGTTTGTTGTGATTTAGGTTTGACCCCGAGTTAGCAAGGATGGGAAAAGCAGACACAGACTGAATGTGTACCTGCCCCATTGCAGCCAGTGTGTCTGCAAGAGGGGTGGGGACTCAGGACCAAGCCACCTCAGAGATGAAGAGACCAATCAAAAGTCTTCAAAAACCTTTTTCGAGGTCTGATACTAATCTGAAAAAAAGCAAGGAAAGGCAGTTATGAACCTCCCTCCCCGCCTCAAGGTCTTTCAGGACAAAACAGGCATTGAGCATTAGGCAGTAGATAGATTTTGAAGCAAAAGGCATAGCTTATTTTCTTTAACAAGTGCCGATGATTTCCATCTGAAATGATCCTGGCAGATGCACAGTGGTGTTAGGGAAAGAGTCATTTTTCAGATGACAGGAGGCTGTTGCCTTATTTTTGCTTCTCAGTTTACTGCTACCACAGAGGCATCAGACAAACTTCACAAAATGATGCTACAGCAGCAAGGCAAGCGAAGGGAAGATGCGGAGCTGGCAGCAAAGGCCAGGTGCTTGGGAGCCAGCACAGCTGTAATGGCTCTGTCTGCTTTGGAGAGCTAAAAGCAAGGATGTGCAGCATGCTGGCTGAAGGCCAAAGGGTGCCTGGGGAATCATAAAATATGACCCCAACTGCCCTTTTCCTGTTATTACAGGGTGGAGGGATAAGGCCATTCAACTGTAGAAGTTTTTATTGATGATAAACTTTAAACAAAAGGTAATGGCTGTCTCTCGGGAAGCATAAATGATAAACAAATCTTAGCAATATGTGCTTTGGCTGATTCATTGCTAGACTGTCTGTAGGGAACCTTGAACTTGAGCAAGGTCTGTATTTTATTTTCATGTGTGTATTGGCTGAGAAGAGGTGGCCAGAGCAATCCCTCTTCAGTGTTGTTGTGCTCTGAGCAGTGTTTGCCCAGGGAGTTGCTGTTGTCCAGATCTGCTTTCCACTCACAGCGATGGAAAGTAGCTAATTTATTGGCTTCACTGGAATCGTTGTTCCTGGTTTGAGCAAGCGTGAGGTTAGAGAAGGTTATTTCCCCATACAAATGAACCTGTCGTAATCTCTCATAGCAACTGTCATGTTCCCAGGGTCACCTTTGAGCACGAGGAAGCTACCCTGCAACACACAGCGCCTGGCGGGATCAGGGGATGGGGAAACTGGTCTCGTTTGTGAAGACTGGGAGCTAGAAGCAGGAAAACAGAGTTGCAAGTTCAGAACAAATACAGCACGGGAGTTGTATTTACTCTGTAACACACGAGTGTTACACGAGTAAATAAACACAGGAAGAGGGAAAGGTGTTTCGTACATAACATAAATTTAGACTAGAAATGAGAGGAGGGTTTTTAACTGTCAGGGAAGTGAAGTTCTAGAGAGTGTTTTGATGGGGCTGCAGTGGCAAACAATCTTTTTCATTTTAAGATGGTGCGTGACAAACTTACATGTGGGTTTTCATGGTATAGCTGTCTACTGTAGCATTTAATTTTCTTTTTCTTGTCTCTCTGCAGCTGTTTCCAACCTAGATGAAGAGAGTAGATGGACTGTGCACTACACTGCTCCGTGGCACCAGCAGGAAAATGTCTTCCTGCCCTCCTCGAGACCACCTTGTGTTGAGGACCTGCACCGACAAGCCAAGCTGAACCTCAAGTCAGTACTGAGAGGTAAGATGCTACTGCTGGCACAGACGTGTCCTAAAGGGACAGCAGTTTTTACCAGACTCCTTGCAAACATATCCAAATTGCAGGCTTTGGAAGAAGCTTATTTGTTTTTCTGCCTGCAGCACATCAGGAACGTTAGCGGGATTAACCCACTCAAATGTAGGTATAGGACAAATATGCTTTTGCTATCAAGAGACAAGAAAATGTGTTACCTGGCAGAGCACTCTAGAATGGGAAAGGGGAAAATCGTGTGTCTTTTGGCCATTTCCATTTAGTCTTTGGAGTGTTTCCAAAACAGTATCTTCAGTTTCAGTAAGTTCTGAGTTAACTCCATTTATACTTTAGTGTAAGAAGCACATCAGAGATGTTTTATTTGGTGATTACTTTCGTTGTTGTACGGTGTCATTTCCAGGGATGCGGCTACTTGTGAGAGGTCGGAAAAGGCACGGAGGGCAGAGAAGGGAAATGGGGAAGAGGACACTCACAAGGACTCTTTCAGTAGTGAAAGTGTTTTTTTGCAGAAGGGTGCAGTGTATTTTTAAGGACCGATTTCTACCCTTAGTACCTTCACTGGGGCAGTCTGGCATGGGAGGCATTGTGTTGTGTTAGTGCAGCCATGAGGACAGAGGCAGGCAGCCAGCAGGAAGGACTGCAGAACATCTGTCCCTGGGCTAGAAGTAAAGTTTAAAGTTACGGCTGAATGTCTGTGTTCTGGAAACGGTTAACCTAGATTTTTCTTTACATTGGCTATTTAACAAAGGGGGTTACCCTGCAAAGAGCCAACTTATTTCAAGTCCCTTTTTGTTTCAGCAGGAACTGCAGGTACTTGATATTTTGCAGAGTTAACCTGATTTAAAAGAACATTGTAATTTTTGTTTGTTTAACACGACATTTCTGCTTGTTAAAGCTGCAGAAAACTTCATTTTGTATGTCTGAATAGAAGAGTGCTTGGCGGCTGTATTTTATTTCTTTTGTCATTTCTCCAGTTAATTGATTTTCACTGTCTCTTACTAGGTGCCTTTTGTTATCATTTAATGGGGAGTCTTGACAGACAGTGTTATTAGCTTGCGCATGGCTCAGCAGATAGCCTGTGTGTCCTCTATACTTATTATTGTATTAATGCATTTGTGCAGCCCTTTAGCCTTGAAATGTTTGCTGTTCCCTTGCAGACACATTTACCAGTTCTTTACAGAATAGTTGCTGCTTTATATTAAAAAGTATACAGCTTTTGGTTAGCTTTTTTTGTAAACTTTACTCATTCTGTTTTTCTGTTCTCTGGGACTGTTATCAAAGAAAACTGTATAGGCTAAAATGCTGCTCTGATTTTCTTCTGTTTTGTCAGAAAAGTACTGCAGTTTCCTATACTTTTTCAATACATTTCTATCTAATATATTTGTGTGAAACTAGGTAATATATACTGCTTCCTGCAGCTTACACACCTGAAGTTATTTCTGTCTGCTGGAATTTTTCTCTGGAGCTGCACCTGGTCTTTATAAACCAAAATCTATTCAGACTACTGCAACTTACCAATTAGCTATATGTGTTAAATAAACTAGCTTGTGCACGTGATGTAGGACTCCTTGTTAATGAACTGGATTTCAGTTTCATGCTTTCAGGGTATTAACTGAGAGAGAGAGAAGAAAGTGTGATGCCTTCACCAGACCTCAAGCTGCTGACATAGTCAACAAAACTCTACTATTTATTTGTTTGTTTATTTTACCTCAAGCACTTTCCCTGGGTCATGTTTATTCCCTAAGAGCAGCTTTAAAATACCTCCTTGCTGTGGCCTGTAGCTGAGTAGCTACAGCATGAATTGAACACCATTTTCAGTAATTTCATTCTTGCCTGTAGGGGTTCTGCATAGTAAGAGAGTCACTGACTGAAGTTTTATCAGTTTTACTCTGCTGCTGCTTCAAGCAGCACTGTGAAATCAGGAAGACACCAATGCTTCTGATCACATTTGGAGGATTGGGTTAAAAGTTCTGTAGCCAGAGCTGAGTTTCATTCTGTGTAAAAGTGCTGTTGAAGTTGTGATGTAATTGTAACAACAGCCAAACTGCTTTTCCACCTGTTGGTTTAGAAAAGACAGTTTTCCAAAGCTTCTTAGTGGGTAGGAAGTAAATTCAGTGCTGTGTGTTTATAGCATAGAAGACCTTGAAGAAAAGTGGTCTTATGAGAAGCACCGTTGGGCTATCATGGGAACTTTAATTCTACATTTCTTGACCTACCTCGTGATGAAACTTGCATTTTGACACCTCTTTGGTGTTTCAGATTCATTGGTTGAGGTGAAGTGTGTGCAGTAGTACAGCTGCATGTGACCCAACGTGCTGCATGGGTGGTGGGGAATGAACAGTGTTGGATGACAAGGTGCGCTATACTCTGTGCAGGAAACAGTGGGATGAATCATCCTGTTCTCCAAAACCCATCTGCACAAACTGGAAAGGAGGAGAAAAAAGTGAAAGTAATTTTTTCTTTGTGGTAAATTGGAAGTGAAGTCATGGATGTGCACGGCAGTGGAGAACTACCTAGGTTTGGTAAGAGGGGATACTGCCTTGCAGTAAAGATACTGAAGCGCTGAGATAAATTTTGGGGGCTATGAAATCATTCAAGGTTTTAAGAATAGGTGAAAGAAACACAACTCAGAAATCATTTGTGTAAATTTAATCCTACCTTCAGAGGAGGTTGGGAAAGAAGAGATAACTTCTGGTGGTCCCCTCCATGCTGATGATGTGGTCCTGAGGGCTGAGCTAGTAGCTGTAGTTCAGACCATTAAAACACACCCATTTGAAAGTTTTCCAGTCCTTCTCTTGTTTGGATTATGATATCTGATGCTGGTACATAGCAACTTGATTGCAGCCTGTTAATTTGTTACTGCATTCATTGTCCGCCCCAGTGAATGGAAAAGTAAGTATAAAACTTAGGTAACAAATAGTAATTCACCTGTAGAGCACAACAGTCATTTAAACAACCTGTAGTTACTGATTGTATAAAATATTTCAAAATAATTCAAGCAAGGTGTTTTTGCCCATCTAATACGAACCAGATGAAATCCTGGCTAGCTTTTAAGACACTGCAAGGTCAAACCTATTTATTCTGGTACAATTTTAACAGCAAACTTTTGACAGCATGGGTCTAGCTAAAAAAATCTAATGCGATAGGAAGCTGTCTGTTGTCTAGAATAAACTTTTGAGCACCACTTAAAGAGCAGAAAAGCTATTATTGGTGCTTACCGTTAAATTGGTTTAAGAATAAAAAGTTAGGGGTAGAGTTGTTAAAATGTATGATATCTAACCTGTCTTGAGAGAAATCAGTACTCTGCCTGGTGATCTCGGCATGCTCTGCATACCTTTACAAGAAGCAGTGTTGTGTTTGGAGGAGGAAGAGATTTTTTTCATTAATTTTTTTGTGCAGTTTATTATTTTACTTTGTATATTATATATTAAAATGTCCTATCACACTGTCATAAAAATGTCATATCACACTGTGGAAGTGGATACAGCATGTGATAGATGTTGCATGGGGAGATTTTTTAGAGTTTTGTACCTGTGAACTAGCCTTTTACCCTTTTGAAATCAAGGGTAAATACTGTGCTTTTCTCTGTGAAGCTACTTTCAAGTATAAATGGTGAGATCTTGCATTTAAATTTGTTCATAGCTAAGGTAAAGTTATTTATCCTTCTTTAGGGATGCAGGTGCTCAGGTGCCGCCTGAAGTTTTAAAAAGCAGTGTTGTCCAGTAATCTGAATTAGAAAATTAAGGACCTGGAAGCTGAAAAGTTTGTGATGCACAGTTTATCTGTTACTGAGAACTGTAGTGGCTTTATGTAACATATTAAAATCCAGAGTTGTCATTGACTAAAATTAGTGGCTTGATATGTTTAACCCAGGGTACATTACTACATTTTAAATGAAAAGCACTCAGTGGCTTAATCTGATGGCTAGAGCAGAAGAGCAATATCAGGTGCACCTCACAGTCATGGTACCATTGCAGTGTGATTTAAACATTTAGAAAATTACTCAGTTCTTGGGTTGTGGTGATAGATCCCATTTTTTTAATGTTTCGTTTGCATTGGATAAAACAGGCTGTCCTATTTCTTTGGGGAAGTAGCCAGGAACTCGGAGTGCCTGCTGTAGCAGATGGGGTGACATGTGCCATCCAAGGTGTCTGTTTCCTTACCCTTGGGACAAGCCATTCTAACTGGCCTTTCCTGAGAGCCTGTTTTACATGGCCTCATGTTTTCATAGTCACCTTGTGGAAAGTGTTTCCCACCATGCAGGCGTTCAGATAGTGACTCCTGTGATCCATGTCACTGTTTCCTCCTGGGGAGCTGTGAAAATAGGTGACGAAGACGACAGATGGAAAGGAAGAGCTGAGGCTCTGCATGGGGTCAAGGTCCTCAAATCAATCCTGTCCCCTTGCACTGAGTGCTCTGCTCCAAGGCTGAAGGACTGCTTGGCATGTTTAGTCTCATGTTGCCAATGTCTACTGAGTGTCTGGACCAGCTCTGAGAGTCTGATCTGGGCAGTAGCAGAGCTGTGAGTTTAAGGTTGTTCTCAGAGTGGCATTGGTTCATTTTTTTTAAGGCAGACCATTATCTGTGCTAAAGGGGCAGTGCCACATACTGCAGTGTTTCCTACAGCTTAAGCAGAGTCAAGAGGGTAGTACTATAAAACAGCCCCTGCCCCTGACACGGTGCATTGACAGATCTGGTTTGTTGCTTTGTAGCATAGTCGGATTTAAAGGATTGTTGTCTGAAGAAGCCCCTTAAGTGCAGTGGTCTTCAGCTGGGAGCACAGGTACAACAGCAGTAGTATATAGCAGTGACTCAAATGTTTGGTAAAAAAAGTAAATTGAGACTAATCCTTATTTTGATAACTGTACTATAATCTGAGAATGACAAGGAATAGGGCATGAAGATGGGGAGGAGACAGAGCACTGCTGTAGCATTGCTTAAGTTCTTGGAGCATGTCATAAGTCCGGATCACCTTCCAGACAGGTTTGCAGCATTAGCAGTGTGTTCACAGGTGTAGGTCCAGTGTCCTAAAAGGAAACCTTAAAGAAAGCTGGAATGCACTGGCCTCATATAATCTTGCAAACTATGTTGAAGTGAAGAAACAGAAAATACTTTCCTGTCACACACCTGAACTTTCTTTGTGTCTGCATTTTTTGAACTATCCTATATTCTTCCTGAAACATGGATATTAAGTCAGTTCCAGTGATGGGAGCCAGAGCAGGGCATATATAGCCGGATTTCTGAGGCGCAGTTACCTTCCCGTTCCAGCAATTAGCAGATAGAGCACTTTTGGTTTAAAAAAAGAAAAAAGTGGGCGAGGATGGGCTCCACTGTTGTGTGTTGTCACTTGTCCATGAGCTAGGAGACAACAGGCATAAAGGGAAGTGGTGAAATAATGTTAAAGAACAAACACAGCCAGTCTGAAATGATACCAGGCTGTCAGGAGATAGCCAGCTCCTGAAGGGTCTTATGGACACACTTTCTGCACGGTTCCAGTTGCAGATGAGGGGCAGTGTCTTGTTGCACACTGCTGGGGGCTGCCTGGGCTGGCTGTCCTTTCCAGTAGATAACAAGGTGTCAGATAGGTACTGAGGAAGGTGTAGCTGTAAATAGTGGGAACAGTCTGACTTCCAGACTATAGCTGTGGAGACTTTCTGCACAACTGCCTGTACTTTGTGCCTTTTTCCCCCCAGGGTAATTGTGTTGATTCAGGCTATGTACATACTATAGGGCTCGTTGTTCCAGTGTCTGCGATGATTCATTTATTATCTCATCTTCAGAAGAGCTGGATTTGGCTGACTGTAGCTTCTGTTTAGATTTGTTGGCCAAATTCAAGGAATGTATTTAAGCAGCAGTGATTGAAACACTTGATTTGTTTTCCAGAAGACATCTGGTTAGCATTGTCAAATAAAACCGGATTTAAGTAGTTACTCATAAAGCCTCTATTATGTCTTGCTGCAAGACCCTCCAGACAGGTATGTGTTTAGCCTTTGTTTTCTCAGTGCATCTGCCAGATCACTGTTCAGATGAGCAATATTAGGGTCAGCCCAACTAGTCGATAATCCTGCTGAGAAGATTATGGATTTAAAATAATCTTATGTTTCATTAAAGAGCTGAAAAATAGGGAGGAACCACTTTACTAACAATAGGTCTGGTTCAGGTTCAGAGAAACGTCAGGATGTGAGCTCCCTACCAACTGAAAGGCTTAATGAAGTAAAAGACTAGGGATAGACCATATGTTCTGGAAAGGCCTTGGAGCTGTAAAATCAAAAAAAGAGAAATCAACTTCTTATTATTTTAGTTTCAATAGTCAGGTTAGTACCACAGGTTCTGCCCATGTATCCTGCCCTTTTTGCTGTTCCTGAATTAATTCGCAGTACATCTGTTGATGGCTTTGGCCAAATTTCATACTCCAACTGCCCTTTCTAATAAGGAATTTTAAAAAGCAAATATTCAAATGAAACTAAGCAGAATTTGACCGGGAGTCTACACTGCACGTGTTTGAAAGCTGCTCTTGTGCTGAAAAAATTAGTTACTTGGAAGCATCTGGGTTCCCTATTTTTAGGCTTAGTTATGTAGTGCAGTGCTGAGTGTAAAAACATACAGGGTGGTTGTATGTAGGTTGATTGCATGATAAATGTAAGTGAAAGCAATTCCAGTGAAAGGGTTAAAAGATGAAAATTTGTTTCAAAATTATAGTAACGATAATGCTGTTTTTTTCTTAAAACGGATTAATGTGTTTTCTTAATGTTCTATGATACAAGTCAGAATCAGTAGGGAGATTTAGCTGCAAGATTATCAAACCTCATCCCATTTCAGATCTAGGCCTTTAGTGGAGAGAAATTTGAACTGTTACTGTCTGTGGTGTAATTGTTTCAATGCTAGGTAAAGCAATTTCCATCACAAGGAATATCAGACTTTCAGTTGTTTCCCTTTTTGCTTTTATTCCTCCTTCCTCTCTGAGATTGAGGTGTTATACACGAGTGTTTGCAGCATTTTAGGTAGCTTTAACATTATGTGTCCTAAAAGAAAAAACAGTAAAAACTCCCTTCATATTTTCGTATTAGCTGTGTTAGGTTGTCTGAGAAACAACAAATATCCATGAAAATGCTAGAGAAAAAACAGGGAGAATGATTTTAATGCCAGCATCAAACATGCAAAAGGAAGCAAATAAACTGTTAAATTTAAGACATCTTGTCACCACTAAATGTAGTCGTATACCACACTTGCAGAAATTTAAATTAACTCAAGACAAACAGTGATAATTATTTTGAGCACTCCCTAGTGACAGCTTGTTAACAAATATAATTTGTAATGGCTGTTGCATTTTGGTGCCATTAGAAGGGTTTTCTGTTTGGCTAAATCATGCAGATTACCTGATGAATTAAGACTGGGATTAAATGTTTTTTAAAAGCTTCAAGAAAAGAAAGGAACGATCAACATGTTTGCATTGATTTAACCCTGTTAAAGGTATTTTCACATTGCAGAGTTCCTTTTAGTTTGGATCCTTCTTAGACTTGCATCTGATTTGGACCCTTGAAAATAAATCTAGCTGCATACTTGCTTTACTTTAACGTTGCACTTTCATGCCCCATTCTTGCACTACTGCAAGCATCTATGAAGCTGAGCCCCGAAGCAACTTGGAGGAGCCGGTTTGCAAGGGTGGGCTTCCCAGCCTGGCTGGGCATCCAGTTACCACACCAGGACACCCTTTCCAATGAGAGCATGAGCATATGTGCATTAGAGGGTATAGACCTAACATAAATACATTTGGTCACTTTCAGTAAGACTTCTTTGAAGCATCCATTCAACAGACTTCTCCATCACAGAGTCCAAGAGCCCTCTGTCAGGCTTGCCTCATCCTGTGGAGCCCAAGACATCTTTGTTTCTGGGAAGCTCCACACAGCATGTGTCTTTCAAAGCTGCCTGTGTGGCTACGTTTGGCTGCTTATTCAAGAGAGGGAACACACATAACAGTCTGATAAAAGTCTGATAGACCTTTCCTGTTACTTATCAAATAAGAAGGCCTTGCAGGAAAGAGTTAAGTTTTGCCGGTGGGTTAAAAACTTGCCACTTTAATATGGCACTTGCTTGTGGAAGAATTGTGTTGGGCACTGTGTTCACTGTCTCCAGACTTGTCTTACGCTTTTTTTGTCTTATGCTTTTATGTACTGGTAAAAATAAAGATCTTGAAATAGCTATACAAAACTGCATTTTGTGGAAGAGAGGGGAATAATAGGGAAGGTAGCTGGACTGGCAAAGGCTGATACTAGCTAAAGCATCTCAGTTGCACTGTTGAGCAGAAGTTTTTTCAGCTGGGCTGCCACAGTACTACATCTGTTGAAATTCTTGACCCATTAAACTGGGAGTCTGAACAAAACAGCGCACTGGATATATCATGGCTGAAGTTCATGAACTTGCTTTGCAGTCAGCATTGGTTACAGTTCAGTTGTTACACAAGTGCATCATTGCTGTGGCTTTACAACATATTTTAAAGCTTTGATATATAAGTACTCTCTGTGATAGTCAAGTTCTACAGATGATATGGGGATTTATATATTTAAGGGAAATGGGATTTGGTCCAAGCTGAGTGAATTTTTGGGAGGAATATGAAGTGGTAGAGGCAAGCTGTCTGCCTTGTATTTAGACCATGGACAAAAATAGATGCTGCACTGGAATTAAGTTGAGCTGCTTTTTTTTTAAAGTCATATTTAGCATGCGATATTTGTCAAAAACAAGATTGCCTTTGTACAGCTCTGCTTTTGTGTACAGCCTGTTTCATCCACACAGAGCGCTGTGCATTCTTCTCCGCAGTTTACAAATGAGGGACTCATAAAGAGGCACAGAGCGAATGGCAGTAATTACAGTTAGCTTCACTAACCAAAGAGACCTTTGAACTAGGGCGTCTGTTTTAATTACAATGCCAGGCATAACCATTCTCAAGCTCTTTATCTTGAAAAGTTACTTCCCTGAAATTCTCTGGTTAACTGCGTAGTCCAGAGTTACCCTGATCCTACCCACATCTTACTGCAGCACTGCAAGCAGGCGAAGAGGCAGCTATGCCCTTTGAAGAGGCCCCAGTTTGGTAGGTGTGCTCAGAGCATGTCTCGGTACACACCAGTGTGACTGGTCCCAAACAAAGCATAGCTCTGACTTAAATTTCAGGTGGCAACCTTTTTGCCTGGTGTTCAGAGCACAATGTTAGGACGCTGGAGATCTAGCCTGTGCTCACCTCATCCTTAAAGAATTTAAATTTGTATCTACATGAAAAATACTTCAACTTTCAGCACTTTATTTTAAGCAATTATTGGATCACGCTCACATCATCCTCAGAAGTAAAGATGTTGAAATCCCTGTTACATTCTCCTGCCCCTCCTGAGAAGGGATGCCTGCAGTATTGCACCCAGCGTCGTCATTACTGGTGTGACGAGGAGAAGAGTTAAGGCACCTCAGGTTCTTTATCTTTAAAGATAAAGAATCTTCAAATCTTCAAAGATGAAGATTCCTCCCTGTCTTTATCCTGCAGTGCCTCACTATATACTCATGTGCTGCAGGCAGAGTGTAGATACGTGCTTGGACTCTGAATTTAGGAGGCATATACATGAAATTTAGATGGGTTGTGTTTGTAATTTAAGTTCTTGACTGGATGTAACCCAAAGTGATGTGCTCAGATACAGCAATGCTAGATGGGGGATCCAGGTCTTCTGACACCCACACCTGTCTGTCACCAACCCACGAGGTCCTAGTTGTCTCAGCTAAACTGGAAAAACAAATTCAAAATACACATGAAGTAAATTAAAATGATATGCAGTTATTTTTCAGCTTTGAAACAGAAGGTTCTTCTAAAACAGAAAGCAGTGCTATAGTACATATTGTGATTGTTGAAGTGCAACATGACCTGTAAAGTAATCCATCATTTTTAAAAGTTTGCTTTTATAAGACAAATGTATATTGTACTATAGTCTGTCTGGGTTTAGGTGAAATTTTGAAAAGCTAAAAGCTACTTGTAAGATAGCATTTGTAGTTGTGACTCAGGGAGGAATCTGGTTTATGGGTTTTTACAGAAGGGGTTGGCTACAATGTTTGAAGACAAAAAAAAAAAGAAGATCCCTGAGCTCAGGGAGTAGAGTGGTTTTCCAGTGATATGTGCAGTGAATGGATAAATGTGTTTTAATATACTAGTCAGCAGATTTATTTCTGTAGCTGACAGTTTAGCTGACTCTTGCAGTTAATAGCCTGTCTCTAATACAAAGACAAAAACCAAGAAAGAAAAAATCCCACTCTACAAAATACAAGTTACAACATGAAAGGCTCTGCCAAGAAGTCACCCTGACATTAGCTGAGATAATTTTTCAAGCATGCAGATGCAGCTGTCAGCTCATCGCTTGTCCCTTCTTGCTGACAAGGAGACAACAGGGGATGGTGCAAAGGCAAGTGAAGTATGCGCATGTCTTTCCCCTTTCTCCCTCTCCACTGGGGAGTTTCCATTTGGCAGCTTTGGGCAGGTCTGCAGGGCGGGCGGTGCGTCTGCTCCTCCAGGGAGCTGCTGCCCCTTGTCCGACGGGCATTTTCTCTTTGGCTTTTAGCAGCTGTTCTTGAGTTTCAGGTGCTGTTCTTGGATACGAGGCAAATTCATGTGTTTCTGGCACATTATCTTTCTGTCTTTCACTGCTTCACCCACCCAGTGGGATGGCTAGTTATGCCAAGCAAGTTGGAGTTGTTTAAATGTCTGAGTAACCTTAATGCCAAATTTCTAAGTTTATGCTTGTGAATATCATGGTAGTTTAATTCTTTAACCACTGTCTTTACTGGTTACTAATAAATACTTAGAAACACAGAAAAGTGGATCTTTTTGTATTAAACTCTTTCATACATACTTGTAAGAGTGTCTCTGAGTGTGTGGATGTAGACAGCTACAGAGCTTAAGGCCTGATCCTGCAACAGTCATGAGAGCAGTGTTTACTTACACGAGTAATCTCATTAGGGCTAATTTAGTGAGATTTAGTGAGCGATGGCTGCATGGTTAGGCCTGAGGCGTGGAGGACTGGTCCAGGGTGGTGGCAGAAAGCTGTGGCTCTACACTGCTGCTGGAGCTGCATCCTGGGGAGGTGTCCCAGGCTCAGATGGGATCCAGCCCTGAAAACAAGCACCTGGAGCTTTTCTCCTTGCAGCCACATCAGTATGGAGCACCCTGGCCCTGACAGGCAAAAGAACAGTTTTATGAAGAAGCTTGTGAAAAATGACACCTAGTCTTGAACAGTTCATTTACAATTAAAAAAGAATAAAATAAGGAAAACTGAAAATGACCATAAATACATCCCTCTCTGACATTTTCTGCTGCTGGCAGGCCAGTGCATTTTCCTTCATATAAACTTCCAAGATACTGCAAATAGTTTTAGTGGTAGGAAGCTTAGCAGGTACGAAATGTTACCCAAGTCGGTTAAAGGAGAGGAAAAGAGCCAGTGCATCCAGTCCCCCATCCCACCAAACCCAGCCTTCCTTCCATTGCGGAACAGTACGGTGTGTAGGTCTGGCTAAGCAGACAAGGTAAATGTTAATCCTGGTTTTCCACAGTAATACCATGTCAGACGAATTACTGAGGTGTCAGTGCTGTGCCTTCTGTTCACTCCGGTGATTTGTGTCTCAAATTATTGTATAAGAATATGGTTTCAAGTTGTTGAAAAAGCGGTAAATTGCCTCTGTTTGCAAGACTTGTTGCTTTGTGTTACAAGCTCAGGGTTACATGCGAGTTCCTTGCATGAAAGGGAGAGAGAAACCTGGGCTGTGAGGCCTTGGAGGTATTTCTATACACTTGGCCTGACTGCCTGACACAGAGGCCATAAGGTTTTACATAGAGAGGTTGAGTTACTCACAGCAGTGCTTAATTCAGCGCCTGTGGCTCAAAATTCTGGTGCAGAATCACACTCTGCATGGTTGAGCTCTCCGGTGCTGCTGGTACCTGCCCATTCCCTTGCTTACTTAGCATGAGGGAAGAGAGCAGAGGAGGGTGATGCACTCACTCACCTGCTGTCAGCGAGAAGCACATCCCCAGCATGCTTCTGTCTGATGCCAGGATTTAGCAAACCCTGTGGTAGTGCAATCTCGAGCAGACATGTGAGTGGTTGGATATATGGCAGTGACTTGGACATAATGTTATCAGGCACTGACAGCTTTAACGCATTTTCTGTCATGCATCTCCTGAACTTCATATCTACCTAGTTCTTATAACTGTGTAAATGATGAGGGGAACTTTAAAAGGTTTTTGACCACATTTTCCAAACACTTTCTTCATGCTGAAGTAGTACCACCCTATGAATAGCAAAACTCAACTTCAGGCAAATTTCCTTCTCCAAGAAGAGTTTAACTTGTACCACATAAATGGAGTAAATTGTATTATAATGTAATCTGACTACAATCATTTTTAAGCAATGTTTCTAATACAGAGGTGATTTTGAAATTTAGTGTATCGCTAGTACAGAAGGAGAAGGACAAGGACTAATCTATGGTTTTACCTGGCCAGAAAAGCACTTGAGGACATCAGAAGATGATAGGCAGCAGCATCCTGCGCACTCAGCCCCAGAAGCAGTCGGGTGATGAAGGGGAGGTAGTTCCAGCCTTCGGGCTGTGGCACTACCCAGTGCAGCCACCGATTGCAATTGCCAAGGCAGTGGCTCTTTTCTGGTCCTCCTGGGTCAGTGTTTGTGTAAACAAAACTGGTTCATCTGGGGCACAATAATGTTACTGCACACTTCAGATCAGGTACATGCAAGATTTTGACTGCTTGTCTGCAGCATGTGCTGCAGATTTAAACTGGCAGTCTCATCATCAGGAATGGGTGTTTGTGTCCTGCCTGATGCAGTCTCCAGCAGGTTGCCCTGGCAGTTCTTTGGCAGAAATAAGGAAAGGCTGTACACAGTTTTCTATATCGGATAGTGTAGGTAATGGTAGCCCTGCTGCTGGGTCCAACCAAGAGCGTGTATGTTCCTGGCTCAGCTAGCACTAATGTATTGCAACATTCTTAAAACGGAAGTTTTTTAATAACTGGACCTGGCTGTATCCTTTTGCCTAGTCAGCTTCAGTACAGGCATCTCTGAAATAACATGCATAACTCTAATCACTTTTTCACTTAATGTATAGTGCTCCTCTCTGTTCAGAGTTGTGGGAATAGGACAAGGTATTGCTCCTCTGGGAAAAAGGGAACAT
The DNA here is from genome assembly GCF_965140245.1 of Athene noctua. Lineage (NCBI taxonomy): Eukaryota > Metazoa > Chordata > Aves > Strigiformes > Strigidae > Athene > Athene noctua. Next base: position 66,870,492 of record NC_134037.1, on the reverse strand, counting down.
GTCTGGAGTCTTTCCTAGAGTATTTCTAGCTTCTTCATCAGTATTTTTTACATAAATAAAGACCTTTTACCTGAAAAATACAAACCTGATTGTTTACAGAATACTATGTGTATCTTTAATAATAGTGATGCAATGGTGGGGGAATGCCTCCAGCTAGAACAGGTTTTAAACAGAAGTTTCCACCCTTGGTTAAAAGATACCTGCCTAAAACCTCTACTGAAGTTTGTTGGCCTTGGGTGCAGTCCATGATGTGTATTTCCTGCAGTGCTGCAAAATGTACAGTGGCAGTGCGTAACTAGAAAAGCTGTTCTTGGGGACAAACCACCTTTTTGTTGGTGAGGCTCACCTGGCAGTTTATAGCAATTCTCGGTTTCTTCAGCAACATTGCTGCAATAGCTTCAGATGCTACTTGGATCTCATGTTGTGGACAAATGGAGGTTGTGAGCTTGATAAAACTACCCGTTTTTTATAGTCAGTCCACTTGAACTTGCAGTGGACTTGAGACCTTCAGTGTTGACTTCAAGTTTTTTGAGCTCTTCCGAGCTTCATGAAGTAGACTATTCTTTATCTTCATCTTCTCAGTTAGGAGAATAAATAAGGTCGAGCAATTAATATCAGAGCATGCATCTGTCGCACTCCAGAAGAGCCTGTCACCCTTGGGATGTGCCATGATGCCTGATGTTAGAGAGCCACAGGAGTGGCCAGCCAGGACCCTGGGCTTTTTCCTAAGAACGGGAGGAAAAATAAATGCATTCTTACTAGCAACTCATCTGAGGGTAAAACTTACAGTGCTTAAGTTGGCAACTTAACGTGTTAACCCATGCTACAAGTTGATGCAACTCTTTGGGCTGTTTTGTTCTGCTGTGCCCTGCTTATGTGTAGCTCAAACGGACAAACAGCCCATCAGGGTGCTCACATTTGTGAGCATTATGTGCTGGATCTGGCTGGATCCAGTGCCAAATTTGGAAGGGTGGTGGAGGAATTTGTTTTACTGCAGTTGCTAACAGTCATTTTTCACCCCCCTTCTGAAGTACAGCAGCTGTTTGCCAGATGCCTGCAGTGTCAGCATGCTCACACGTGCAAAACAGGTAAACAGGGTTACCAAACCTCTGTTCCTGAGATGTAGCAATTGATCTGGATCTCAAAATCCACCACCACTGCCCTTGGTCTTTGAATCGTGAGAAAAGTGACAGGTTTGTGCCATACTGCCCTTTTTGACCACATACGGAAGCACGTGCTAGGCCAGGGCGTACATCTGGCTCTGATGGAAATGGCTAGTTGTCAGACTGTAAGCTTGCCTTCTTGATGTCTGTGTGGAGGTACAGGGGAGTGTGCACTGATTAAATCCTCGTGGAGCTGTGGTTGCTCTAGGTCAGTGAACTTGTCGGCACGGAGTCCTCCAGACCTCGGTCTCAGAAGCACCTGAGTATAACAGAAGAAGTGTATGCTGGTATTACAGATTGTAACTTCACTTAATCATTTGCCAAGCAAAAGCCTCTCTGAAACCTTGCCCTCAATATAAACATGGCATGTTTTCCATTTTAAGGGGTATTCAAAAGATCAAGGTAGGGAGACAGATGATAGAGTCGCAGAAAGTCTTTGTCCAGCAAGTGATGATAAAAGCACTTTATGATAATGATAATGCCTGTACACAGAAGTATACCAAATACTTAATTTTATTTTTGCTTTCCTCATTTTTCAACAGATTCAGTCTCTGGAAACATAAAGCTAACAGTCTGACTGGGCTGATGAGTTTGGTTGCCGCATCTTGAACATTTAATTTTTCCTTATGCGCTGGCGTCTGTTATTCTTTAGCACAGTCACACTGAATATCAATTAGGAGGCGGGAAGATGATTGTGGAAAACCTGGGTGAGGGGGATGAGATGCTGACTGGGATTTAGGCCGTTCTGAGTGGGGAGGCATATTTGCTCTGAATTCTTTCTCGACTTTGAAAACTCTTCAGTATTAAACTACATGTACTCTGCAGTGACATGCAATTTTGAGATCCCTGTTTGCATTCTTCTCTCCAAAATCACAATAAATGGTCTCTTCCGTGGGCAGGAAGACAAGACAAGTGGTCAGTGCCAAAGTTATTTAGCAGATGGTGCTTGAGTAGTGAGCAACATCATAATTTCAAGTGTAAGGCACATAATGGATGTCTACCGGCCTGGCAAATGAGACCCCCGGTGTTACTCACATGCTTCCATCTCCCATCCTGCAAGATGCTGCCATCTGTCAAGACACCAAGCCAGGCCTCACTTAAATAAATAAATAAATCCATTCCCCCCTTCTTTCCAAAGCTTTTGCCATCTCCTGGGTTAAATAAAAGCCATGTGTATATTCATAATGTGTGGGTTTATGTATATAATACATGGGAGGTACAGAAAAGTATAGATGCAGATATGAGAAATGCACCTTTGGGTTCTGTTACTTCGGACAGACAGTGCTAAAGCATGGTAAACATTTTCAGAAAAATACTCTGTGGTTTTGTAAGTGCCATTATGCACCAAGTGTAAACAGTAATGGCTCTTGACATGGATCAATCTCCTCTTTCTGTGTCTTTCGGCAGAGTGTGACAAGCTGCGGCGGGATGGCTACCGGAGCTCACAGTATTACTCTCAGGGTCCCACCTTCTCCTCATCCTCCAGTGCAATCTGTGGAAGTTACCAGGATGATTATGAAGAAATTGAGCAAAAGGTAATGGTGGGGGCAAAGTGCTGGAAAAAATACATGCCTGGTGCAGTTCAGTTGCCGGCCATAACGTTGTTCAAATAAGGTAGGATTTTCTGAAGGTCATGAAGATGCTTATTCCTTTGAATTACAGTGATATTAGGTCATCTGATTTCCATAGTCTCTTAAAAATACCAGTTCTCCCCCTGCATTTATATAAAGTTCCCACTGGCATGTTCAGGGTGTGAAAGCCAGAGGAATTTGTTACTGTTCTGGAGAGAAGACCCCAGCAAGGATGGCTGTTTTGGATCTGTTAAGTGTTTACATTCAAGCAGCAGGAATAGCTGTTAACCAGCCATCAGTGTACAGTGCAACAGAGACAGTGGGCACTGGGTGGTTATGCAGTTTCACTAAGTAGAGGCTGTGTCCTAATGCATCACAACTCTTCGGATAAAGGCATGCAGAAGAATGAAAGATTGCCCACTACCTTGGGTTTATCAGCTTGCTTTCAGTTTGCTTCATTTGTTTCCTCTTTATATGCCCACATCTCAACTCCAGGTATGTTTATCTTAGAATCCAGAGACTGGACAGCTGAGCACAGGTCCTAAGAATGTTGTGAGGACATTGTTATATACACCAATTTATATACGTTTCAGTTACAGATCTAGTAAGTTGCATTAATGTTGTAAAGAAGAAAAGAAATTTTGCTGCCCTGTCCTTACCTTACCCTGTTGTGCCTGTGAAAGAGAAGCTAACTTTGGTGTTGCAGGCTAGGGTGTTGCTGCTGGGGTGGACAGAAAGATGCACTGGAGCCTGGCTGTCTAAAGCTGAAATGCTGGAGCTCCTGGGATTTTCAAGATAGATAATTTAGAATACTTTGCCACAAACTACTGTTGCTTAGAGCGTGGGAGGATATCCTTGATTGCAATGCAGTTTAATTTCTTTGAATTGTCACTAAACCATATGTGCCTCTGTAGCATGGACAAAATAACTGTCTGTACGAAGTGTGCAGATCGTGAGAACTCACTTTAAAGGGTACAGTGTTTTCAGTTCTATCCTCCATGGGTTTTAATCACATAATAAAAGGTGTGTGGAATATGTACAGTCTCTCATCCAGGTGGTGACTGCATTATATCTGTGTATTGGCAGGGAATGTTAGAGCATCTTGTTTAGCTGTGTGTGGTATGTACTGGCAGCGAGCAGAGAATGTAAAGCACATTCATACTGTGGAATGTATTATAACAGCAATTTGAAAACCTTGCTGAAATCAGTGAAATTATGATTTCCACTGAGGAAGGTATTAGTGCATTGTTGCTACTAATATACTGCATATATATGTATATGTTATCAGCTGGTCTTAGCCAGTGCTGTGCAGCATATGACCATCTGCATATGTAAAACTAATGTAACATTTTAAAAATATAAATACACTTTTCTTTAACAGTTTGAATGAGATAAGCATGGGTGAGGCCTCTTAGAGACTACGAGCTGTCATCCGTATCTTGGTTAAGGGTTTTTTGGAGTGTTAACATAATGTGTCACTAACAATTTCTCTGCATTCTGAAAAAAAATCAGTGCAACTAAGTATGCTTCAAGGATATGATAACACTTCCATTTCAAATTGGAATAGTTTCCTTTCAATATTTTTAGCTGAAAGGATGATTCAGAGCTGTGGAGAAAGATAGTTGCCAAAGTGATAGTCTTGGGTGTTACTGATTATCTCAGAACCTTAACCTTAACCCTGCCGCTCTTATTTGCAGCTCAGAAAGACATTAATGCCTTGTTAACTGCAGTGTGATTCTCCCCTCATATTATATAATTCAGTGTTTTGTGGGGTCCTTTGACCAGTATCCTTGTTTAATTGGCTTTTTTTGTAATGGCCTAAATTTTGCTCTTTTTTAAAATGTGCTCTTACCAGAACAGATCTCTGAACTTGAATTATAAATCCCACTGGTAACGTGCCAAGTAATTCTAATAAGTCTTATGCCTTGAGCAAATCGTATTTCATCTGTCAGAAGCGTTCTTCAGTAACAGTGTGGAACTGGGGTCACCAAAATCCCATGATTCAAAATGTGAACTCTTCACCACTAGCTGAAAGCTTTATAGCTTTGTTGTCTATTCAAAGCAAAAAAGCCAACATTTAAATTCTGTACATGCAGTACCTAATAGTTGAAATTCGAGAACAGCAGAATAATGATGAGTGGGTGAATAGCTGTTACTGGTTGGAAATTTACTTCTAAGTTGTCATAATTGCCAACTTGCAGAATAAACAGTGTTTTGCTGCATGGTGATTTCACAAAGGAAACCATCTTTCCCTACTCTCTTTAGTCTGCTTTTTAAAAAAATGAGGCCAGATATTTTGCCTGTCTGTCTACACTGGAGACGATATGAAACCATGGCTAGGTGATGCGAGAGGACACCTTGATCCACAAACTTTCTCATGTTTTGTGATATAAAATGAAGTTCTTGGAACTGCCCTGTTATTCTTAGGTTGATTCTTACAAGTTATATTAATGGGGCACACGCCAAGTTTCACTACAGTGTATTTCTGGTGATCCTAATTGAATTTGAGATTAAACTGGTTTATCTGGATTTTATATATTGCTACTGTGACCAGTATCCTTCTTATTCATCTTTACATACCACTGTTGGTGATGCGACTTGGGAGCTATTTCTGTCCTTCACTATCACTCTGTTTTCCGAGTGTCAAAAGATGGATTGAGATGTCACTTTCAAACTCTGGTTCTCCTTGAAGTTCTGAAAATGTATACATTCTGTACATTAAATGTATTTGTCTCTTGTGTGGCTTTTTTTCTCATTCTTTTTTCTTTCCCTTTTTATCACTCATTCTCTTTGTTTCTTTTTGTCTCGCTCAACAGTCTAGTCTGTTAGACTGCATCTCTCGGTCTTGCGTTAGTGCCTGCTGTAACTTGATTCCCTGGAGCAAAAAGGTACTTTGCCCACAAGTGGGACCATCCAGCTGCCATATCTGCAGCTTGATGTTACTTGTAGCATTTAGCATCTGTGCAGTCTTATTCTGTTCTTAGCCTTCAGTTGTTACCTGCTTCTGTTTTCTGTTTTATAAAATAATTTTTAAAAATCAACTGCTTAATGGAATAATGCCATGCTGTCTTTGTTTCCTTTATTTTTCCTCATTACTCCTTCTTGCCCAGATTCCAACATCCTCTGTTTACTTGGTTCACTGAAAATTTTATTTCTTTTTGTCTATTAACATTTGCCTCCTTTGAAACCACTCCCCCAGTGAACACTGTCTTTTATTTAAATGGCTGCCTCATTGTTTTTTAATTAGCCGAGGAAAACCCTTACTAATTTGGAGTAATGTATTTTTCTTAAATGATGAATGTGAGCTATGGAGAGTACTTGCCTCTAGGCGTGCAGTATATCATGCCTTTATTCCATCTATGAAGATGTTTGTATGCCAAAAACTTAGGTTATTTTTCCTCAGGTACTGTTATATGGCTTATGAACTTTGACTCAATACAGTCTGTTAAACTTCGGGTGCAAAAACATTTATTTTGCTCATTCATGGGGAAAAAAAGTGTATTTTTGCCACTGTACTCAGCCAAACCGTTAGTTGTCTCTTCAGTATCTGCAAGAGAGTGTTTAGTATCTTAAGTGAAACCAAATGCATTAACTGTATTGGCTTGAGAGCCTTGAAGAGTTCTAATCCAAAACTTTGGTGTTAAGAGGGGCTAAAGCAGTTGGGCGCTCAAGTTTGGAGGTGGGAATATTCGCTTGAGAGCCCTGAGGCATCAGCTCTAGCAGAACTGGAGATACTCCTAGGTGGTGTCCTCAGGTGGCCTCCCTGTCCCTCTGCTGCAATTGCATGGGGGTGCTCTTGTAAGCAGCACATGTATTTTGTACCACTTCATTTTTTTTAAAAGATACTGCTCAATTTACTGAATTGAAACAGCAAAGTATAAAATGCTAAAGCATAAGGAAGTGGGTATAGAAACTCTTTGAATAAACCAAAGAGGATAAGTCTTCACTCGCCACATACACAGTGCAACTTTAGGAATTGTGAATGCTGAAAGTTCATATGGGTTCAGAAAGCAACTGGGTGAATTCTTGAGGGGGGAGTACTCCATCCAACACTGAGAGAATATTCAGGGGAAGGTATCCACTGTATGCATCCTCTGATTTAATTTCACCTGTATATCATTGATTGGCCATTATCATAAGGCAGATACTAGGTAGGCTTTTAGAGCTGTGAACTTATGCAGTACAGCTCTTCTTATGTTTTTAATCTCATTGCAGCAGAGTAGAGGCAGAAGAAAGGAACATTTCTGCAGGGCTGGTTAAGATGATAACTTGCCTGATGGTTAGTAATTTTTGATGACAAAAAAAAATAATCCCTTCCTTACTGAGACAGTGAAGGTTATGAAGCGAAGGATTTAGTAGAATAGGAAAGTTGGCTAGTGCAACTGAAAATCTGTGTGTTGAAGTAATAAAAGGCAATATTCTACAAAAATTAGGAGAACTAGACTGAGGACTTTGGTCTGGAGGACAACAAATAGAAAGATATGACTAATTCAACTTAAGTGTAAATTTATGTGGCAGTGGTACATAATATAGTGTGAAATCCCATGGGTTGAAGCAGGCACATGAAGTGACATTCTCGATTGACCAAGAAAGACGAATTTAAAGGTTTGGGGCTTGGGTTTTTTTCCCCTGTTATTGTTTGTCTTTATCACTTTGCATTGGGTAAAAGGGCATTTGAAGCCATCAAACCTTGTAAAAGTCTGGAGAAGAAATAGGATGTTGGCAAATAGTAATAGACAGCTGAATTGGTATGGCTGCTGTCCGCTACACTGTTTTTTGGGTTTTTTTCTGACAATTTTGTTTTTCTGAGAAACTACAATTTTAGAAGTGATTGCAGTAGACAGTGAGGTGAATGACATGACTACGAGTTTGAAGTTCCTTTGCTGAAAGGTAAAATTTATATGGATTGAATTTTCCTCCTAGAACTTCCATCTTTTTTCAAACACTGTAGTATAAACCCCTGGAATATAAAAAGATTAAGAATAAACAGGTTATTTAGGCAGAGCGTGTGCTGCAAGATACACAGCATATACTCACTTGTCATCTGGGACCTCTCAAATATCGTGAACGTGCTGAGATAGTGAAACCCTTTTGTTGTATCTCCGTGGCTGAAACAGGCTGGGGGACAATATGTCAACAAGGCATCGGAGATACTTTGATTTTCTGAGCCGTATTATTTGTCTGTAGGATATTTATAGGCCATTTTTCTCCTGGATTCTCATTTCAGGTCCCATTTGAAAGTTCATGCGTTTTCCCCTCTTATGCATATTTGTGGAAACACTGCAACTGCTGCTTTCACATCCCACCTTTCCCTCCTCCCATGTCCATTACAAAGAATGAATTCCAATGAATTTTCCTGAGGAGATGAGTCTAACATCCCATTGCACAGAAATTTGACCATTTAAGTCTAGGAATAAAGTTACTATGAATCATAGATGCTTTAAAAATGGGACAAGTGCTTTCTGTTCTGTTATGAACATGGTGTTTACGATCAACTTTGATAAGCAGATACATAATCTCAGAGTACTGCCTATTCCAGCTCTATTTCTGATACAGCAGACCTTAAGCAGCAACTCACTACATCTTCTGGCAAGCTTCTGTGTTACAAATCTGGGAATGTTTGCTAAAAAATATGTAAATTCCTATTTTCATCATGATTATAGAGGTAAATAATTTCTGTGAAGAAAGCTGGACCATTGTTTTCCTCTGTGCAATAAGGCTGTGTATGGCTTTGTCATGCCCCTTAAAAGTAGCTTCACATGAAAAAAACCCTATACCACTATCCTTGTGAGTAATTTGGAAGAAAGAATTTAAGTAGAGACTGTCATGCTTCTTCAGGAACCATGGAAAGAGTACCTACAGATGAAACGTGAGCACTTATTCCTACACCCCAAACCACCTGCAATTCTTTTACTGAATTACTTTGTAGAAGTACACACCACTGTCCTATGGCAGAAAATCATTCTTACTGAGACAGTGCTTTGAACTCATCTGCACAGTTGGGTTTTCAATTGCTTTTCATTCATTAGATGCTCACTGGGCTGATTCATTTCTCTCCGTCTTCCTCCATCTGTCCCCAGTTTTCTCAACTTTTAATTCTGCAATATTTGTGATGGTTGTTTCACATCTTTTTGGATAATTAGGATTCCCGTGTAGTAGATGCTTCAGTTCTACAGTTTTTCTTCTTATATACTGTAACGGAAGAAGTGTTCTGCCTGGTTTGGGTAATTTCCTTGAAAAGGAAGTGTGGCTTTGTAACCAATATCTCTGCCACTTGACATATTGGAGTAGCCCCTGGTGACTTCTGTAATCACAGCTGAGACCTGGCACTGCAGTATAGTCTGAATGTGACAGATATTGATGCAGACAGTATCAAATAAACAGAGTATCTGAAGGTCAGTGGAGCTCATCCTCACCCCACACAATCTGCAAAACCAGGCTTGAGGTGTCTCCCTTGGTGCCCCAAGTCAGGTGGAGAAAAGCTTTTTGTAGAATGGGGAAAGCAATTTTTCTTTTCCCCAACTCCTGATTACTCCTTTAAGTGCACACACAAGTGCCTGCCATGACACTGGGCTAGCACCCCAGTGCGTCATTCCTTACAAACCTTTTCTCTCTCTCAGCTGTTTTAAACCTAATTGGGAGGAAGCGTGGCCTGGAGGCAGCTTTCCCTTCTGCAGTGGCATTTCTCTCCTAAATTGCTTAAGTTAATGAAGGTTTTTATGAATTTAAGTGCTTTGAGGTGGGAAAGTCCTTGTGTTTGTTGTGTAAGTACATATAAATATGTGTGCCCACACTATATATGTGTATAAAAAATCTATGTACACAACACTCATAAAAAAATAAGCATTCACATTATATTTTTCTAGAAATGGCTTTAGAGCCTTTTAAAAGCAGTGCAGGCCTGAAAAAACACTGCTGTCTTGCAAGAAGCTTGTATTGAAAGAATTACTGGGGCTTTCAGAGGGCTGAGCCCTTTCCTACAGAGCAGCATATATCCCATCTACAGTCTCCCTTGTAAAGAAATGCAAGATTGACAGAAGAGGATTATTTCCTTGAAGAAAAGCTCCCATGTTTCAGAGTGTGTTTCCAAACCACAAGTTAAGATTAGTAACAATTCCATTGTCTGAAATGTTTATTATTACCTAAAGATATTTAACTTTTCTGTTGTTTTACTTTTTGCCTGAAAGTTGCTTTTATTTTTATTTTTTATTAAATAAAATGTTGTGTCCTGTCCTAAAGGATGCAGAGTCAAAGCATAATAGAATAAATAAATAGTTGTTTATTTATAAACAGCAGGAACGCCTCATGGTAACAGGAAGAAATTAAAGTCGGAAATGATAAACAGTGTTTGCGGCACAATGTCTGGGCATGTCTTCTGTATAGCACTCAGCTTCAAGAGAAAACAGATCGCTTCGACTGAAAACCCATAATAGTAAAAAAACCCCATCTGTTGTAAATAGCTGTGATGTTGCTTTCCATGCCCATATACAGCCGTGAGGGAGTAACTACCGGGAGAGGCAGTGATCTAGTACTAGCAACCCTACTTTGGTAGTATTCTCCTCTCCAGAGGGATAGAGGAATAAAGAAAAGGAGGGAGCACGGTAACTCTGGTCTGGTGGTAGAGATGGAGGTCCCAAAGCAAACACCCCTAAAGCAGAGGAGTCAGGAGATTGCAGAGGGATCTCTGCTTGTGCTGCAGCTGCTACACAACTCCTCTTCCATGTTTGGTTTTTTTTTCTCTTTTTTGTTTTGCCTGGGGGCAGGAGGAGGCAGAGATTGTTTTTTCCTCCAGGTCTTCCTTCTCACCTGCTTCTGGGATTCTCTGGGGTGCCTTGCTGGCAGGAGCAACGTGGAGATAAGGCTGCTACTCTTGGGTTTGCTTGGAGCTTGTGACCACCTCCTAGAAGCCCCAGTGATGTCTTCTTTCATGACCTGAACCTGCCTGTTCTCAGAGTTTGCCATGAACTAGTACTGTCTTATCAGTAAAAAGCTACATTATGGCTTTCTCTGCCATTACTGGCCTGTAAGCGAGGACCTTGTAATGAAAATAGATTTGCAAATGGCTTTTTTTGGTTTATAACTTTGTCTGGTAGAAGGATTTGCACAAGCTGTTGCAACTTCTTTTTCTGGTGCACAAAGTTTTTTGTTTCATTGACTGGTTGGGGTTTTTTAAGTGAAACACCCCATCATGGAGGTGAAAACTGCCACTTTGATAAGGAATGACTTTTAAAATTACAATTCTATGGCTACTAATATTGTTAACTGCTTCACCCCTGAAAAACAGGCAAAATTAATCCCTTGAGTATGGCATGAGTTTCTCTAAGACCAAAACAGTTATTCTTGCTACCTTACTGATCTGTGGCTGATGATTTTGTGGAGTGAATCAGCTGGTTCTTTTGCTGAGCCTCCCAAAATCTGTCTCCTCATAACAGGCTTCTTGCTGAGACCTTGCACATCCTTACAACCTAGTACAGCTGGAGCAAAGCAGTGCTCAAATCTCATCATCCCAATAGGTCACCAGGAGGGGAGAGGGGAAGGGAAGGCAAACTGCCGTGCAGTGGGAGCACTTAATCACTTCGGGGATGATGTCAGTTTGTAAGATAATTAGTTACTGTGCTTTGCTATGCTCAAGACCACGCTTTTCTCTTTCATTAGTATATATTCCTTAGACTGATCAGATGTCTTGGATAAATACAGTCCAGGTGTTTTGTTGTGGGTGATTTGTTGGTGTGTTTCTCAAATTACTCTTTATGTAGATCAAAATGTGATAATTTGTGAGGGTATATTTTGCTCCACAAGCAATCATGATGACTGCAGTGGCAATAACCTTTAGTAATACCATAGTCCTATCTTTTTTTTTTTTTTTTGTTAGTAAACTTACATTGTTGCATGTATTTCTGTTTGTAGTGTCCTGTCTCTTCCTCAGAAGAAGAAAAGCTTATTACCATCAAAAGGCCTAAAACTCCAGTTTCAAATGAGTTATCAGATATCAACACTCAAACCAACTGGACTAAGTCACTCCCACTGCCAACACCTGAAGAGAAAATGCGACAGCAAGCACAGGCAGTACAAACAGATGTGGTTCCTATTAATGTGACTGGTAGGCTTTTCATTTTGGTAATTACATTACACTGATGAGGGAGGGAAGGGATAAAAGGGGATACAGTTGGATAGTATTTTGACACTCATACATTTGATGCATGAATTTTTGAATTACATATTGCACTTGTCTGTGAAAACAGTGTTTAAATAGTCTCTCTCCGAAATAAATCAGAAAACCTCAAAATCCCTTAAAATTAGCATTAATGAAGGTAGTCCACAACGTGGGCTTGAAACAGCATTAGATATTCCTGAAATACAAGAAGAAAATTGATAAATAAGTGTTTTGCTGTGGACTGCACTGAAGATATGTAATGGAAAATCAATGTTTTATGCAATGTTAATGATATTTCAGGATTTTCTTCTAGGAATTTTATGTGAGGAAGGTTATCAGGGACTTCTGTATTCCAAAGACTAAATGTTACAATATTCAAGAAAAATCCCTCTAGAGTCCTATTTTTATTGGCAACAAGAGGCTTAGGTGTCAAGGAGAGTAGGGTAAGAACAGCAAAAGTTGATGGGGCTGTGTCTTCGAGCAAGACTGTTGGTAAGACACTCCACTTACGTGACCATAGTCCACATTTTCTTGTTATGGACTGTGTTTTAATTCTTTATTTTGAAAATGCTTCTTTTACAGTTGCAGAACTCCTGCTTAACTTCTGTGGAAGTTAAATTGTTAAAGCCTAATGCTGAATAGATACTTTATTGTGTGTAAACAGGATTTCTGTGAAAGATTGAATTATCACTTCAGTTTAATAATCACTTTTTCTGCACAGTATCAAGATTGTCTGTTATTAGTTATTTCAAATAACTAACCATTTGCCTGCCAAAACCAGGATGATATTCAATATCCAATTTATTACAAGTGCTATATGACATGCTCTGACTCCATGCTCGCTCATACAATCAGTAGCTTGCAATGTTTGGGTTTGTTTTGAAAGTAAATTAGGTGTTCTCTTTCTCTGCATGGTTACCAATAATTTCTTTACGTATATTTTTATAAACTAGTATTTTAAATAGTATTATTTAATAGTATTTAAATAGTATAGGAGCAGTACTTCTGTGACAAATATCGAAGAGCTCTGAGAAATGAATGAGAAATGTTTCTTTAAACAGCAGAAAATATTTGAAATAAACAGCATGAAGACAACAGAAAATTACAAACACCCTACCTGTGGAAAATTAATAGAAGGAAAACAAATGCAATGCTGAAACGTTACTAGGCCGGTTATCACTACCTAGTAGGATACAGGTGCAGGAGACCAAGTTAGGGAACAACAGATAATCTGATGTAATTGATAAATTTAAGCAGGATTTAGATACTGTGACAGCAGGAACAGGGTATACTTACAGAAAGAGTAGTCTGCTGTTCGGTTTGATGACCCTGCATACTGAAAATACATAGGGGCAGTAAACAGATGGAAGGAAAAATGGGGTAAAAGAGATCAAATAACCCTCATAGATTTAATTCAGTGTCACTGGAAACGTTACCGTGTTTGGATAAATTACACTTGTGACTTCAACCACCTTAATTCAGCTGGTGTAGCAAACCTTGTTTCCCCTGAATTGTTTGGTTTGCACTCAGCAAACTCAGTGGTTCTCAATTTTTCTGATAAAAATAGTGCACATGCATATTACACCTCACCTTTCTGGAGTGTGCTGTTGAGCATTTGTTCCCTTATAAACATGGTACTTGGAAGGGAAAGAAAGGTAAAGGAAGACTCTACTGTTGCAGTGTGTCGACTGGTCTCTGGGATCCGTTGTTTCCTTTCCTGTGGAATAGTTATAGTGCTACTGTGAAACAGACTACAAGCTACACACAACACAAAAAAAAGCTGCTGTCCTTGTTCCTCTTTAAAAAGTCACAATCTGCTCCCCTCCTCTGCCCTCCCACATGCAGAGTGAATTTATTTTGTGAAGTTCCTTATGTTACTGCATGAGGCAAGAAAAAAACCCCGAAAATTCTCTGCCGTTTTTTTCAGCGTGCCGTGGAACAAACCACACTGGTTTTTGTTTTGATTTGGCTTTTTCCTTTGCTTGCTCTTTTTCTCATTCTCCCAGAAGAGAGGTCAAAAAACTTCCATTTTATTACTCCTGGCATGAAATAAAAGGTTAACCTCTGAAGAGGCTGCTGGCAATTGACAGCGTTTTCAGCAGTGAATCAGTAATGATTCTGCTACAATAGCCTCTCACGTGGCTGTGCAGTAAATGCTCGGCAAGTTCAGCTTTCAGGGCTCTTTGGTGAACAGATTGCAACTAATAAAGTAGTAGTAAAAATCTGTTGGATAGCCTAAAGGTGCAGGGGTATTGCATTAGGCTGTCAAGCTGGTGACTACACATCCAGATTTGGAAGCAGTCTTTGGGAGTGCCTGGGCTGAGCTTATTCTGGCCTGGAAGGGGTTGGGCTGAATTTTCAGTGGTGGCCAATCTTCGCTTTTACATATCCTTGGGGTTAAAAGATGTATAATGGTGTCTGCTCTCATGGGTTTTCTGGAACTAACTTTCTTTCCAGATGGACGAGTTTGGTGATGGTGGAGGTGATCAGCGCCAGGCTGGATCCTGCAAAACATTTAAACATTTACTTGAGTCTGGTTTGACTGGCTTCAGTGAGATTTAAGCACATACTTAAATATTTCCAGTGAATCCAAGGAAACTGAGTAAACTGCATGAGGGAGAACTGAGTAAACTCTATAAGGAATGCCTAGGTGATTTGTTACAAACCTGTAATAGAAGGAGAATAGTATCCTTAAATCTGCAAAATATATTTAATTTTAACATCTATATTAAAAAAAAAAAAAGATGGCAATGAAAAATGGAAAATACTGAGACGTTCTCATTTTGCTTGTTGGAATTTATTGAAGCTGCTACTTTGAAATTCTACAAATTTGCACAGTGGCTTTGAAAAAGCCTTTGTGTATCAAAAGCCATTGAAGGTGGATTGGTTGAGTTGGGTAGCTCAGGGGAAGAAGTTACTGTGAATCAACTGACACAGTAACATTTCCCCATGGTCATTGTGTTTGTGCTGTCTGAGGCTTCATGTAAAAGGCTCTCTCCTTGTTTGCACCCTCTACTTACCATTTACATTTTATTCCAGGGCATTCAAAGCTGTATTTTAATTTCCTTGCAACTCGCTGTCTCAGGAGTAATTGTTGGCCTTTGAATGGATAAAGATATGTTCAGAGATGCAAAACTCTCCCCTTCAAATTCTTTGGATTTGTTATTATGCGGCTAGAATTATTATTCTCCTGCATGGCAGGATTGCCTAATGGTCCTGACCCTGACCCCATAAGGGTCCTAACGTCCTAATAGTGGTAATGCCCCAGACAGTGGATCGTCTGTGTCGGTATTTCAGGGCTTCTACTAAGCCGGTGGGATCCGTAGCTCTCAATTTCATAGATCCTGCTCCCTTAGTCTGCCCAGACTTCAGTCAATCCAAAACTTAGATGGAACTGGCACTTCTTTGTAGCCGCAAGCGTTCCACTTAGCACGAGTGTGGCTCATGAGAGCACAAGGCTTCAGTCAAACAGAGTCAGAGTCTTTATATTTACAGTATGGTGAATGAAACTGCTGTTTTTTCCTTGCATTTTCACAAGTCCACATGCTATACTTTAATATATGACTGTATCTTTAACTGTTATAGAGGTAATGAGGTTTTCTGTGCTATTTGCATGACACACATCATGCTGATGTGTAGTCAGCCAGGGATAATATTTATGATGTATTAGTTACTGTGCATTAATCACTTTTTAGAGGTAAATAATTTGGTCATAAATTCAAAAAAAAGTGTACAAGGCCAAAACCATGTGCACATATATCAAGCTTTTTCTGCATTTAAGTTTTAAATGGGTCATCTAAAGGACATTTAGCAGTGCTTAAAAACACTTTGACTTCTCAAAACTTGCATGTGAGATATGGGAGTAGTCATTAGATTTTTAGAAGTGACAGCTATAGGGCAAGTTTTATCTTACTGCTAGTAAAATGGCCAAATTATAAACCTCTAACCAAAAGTGAATTCCTAAAGAAAAGCTGCTTAATGATAGTGGTGCTTCTGGGTCCCATTATGATACAACACATGGTCATCATAAGGCTTTGTCTGGCAACGTGCACTTACACACGCATTTTTTCAGCTCTTGCTGTTGTATATTTTTCTAATCATTTATAAAGTTTCAATTTTAAGCAGCTTACACTCTGACTGAAATATTTATGAGACCACAAGATCAGTTTGATCTCTGCATGCTCCACAGGACTTATTTGTATTCATGTTAAAAGATCACCCCCAGAAATGTGGTACACTTGACAGGTTCAGAGCAACTTGGAATGAAAAAGAAATGTCTTGTGTGATTTAATGATGGAGCTGTGGAAAGACATTGTAATAACTGATGCCAATAGCAATGTCTGTTCCTGCATAAACCATTGTGATCTTTCATTTTCATGAGCAGATTTGCTTTTTCTGCAGCTCATTACTTCAAAATAAAACAACAAAACCACACTAAAAGCCACAAAGGGTCAAATTAAAGCAAGGATTCTGTTCGCTTTTGTGGAATTAGAGCTGGTCTCACCAGTTCTGAGCTGGACTCAGGAAGTCAAAATTCCTTTTAAAACCTGCATTACTGTGTAACATATATGTGTGCGTAAAGCCTTACTGCGATGATGTTGTATCTTCCTTCAGTGTAAACCTTCATTGTAGGACCAAGCTAACATCATTTATTAATGCCTTTTTTTCCATTTCTACAACAAAACTAGTGGAAGAAAGTGCATGGTGTCAGTGTGCTTGGAAGTAATGTTGCTTTGCTTGTTCTACCATGTATTAGGGGAGAATTTCGACCGCCAAGCCAGCATTCGGCGGTCTCTAATTTACACAGACACGGTGGTAAGACGGCCGAAGAAAGTCAAAAGGAGAAAGACTATTACAGGAATCCCTGACAACATACAAAAGGAGCTAGGTATGGCTCATCAGAACTGTATTCCGTCCACTGTTCATTGTCACTGCTTATCATTACTTGACTAATAACATTACCAGTGCTCATGAAACCAATACAGTCTGATAGCCGATTACAGTTCCAAATACGTGTGTGCCTCCTTGCCACCTTGTGCATCGGGAAATTAGGGCCTTTTTTCTGTTGACTTCCATCTGTTGAAGGGAACAGGGTATTTGGAAATTGGTGTATTGGTACAATGGAAATCTGCAGGCATGTAAGGTTTCTGGTCTTTAATGCTTTCCTGGAGGTGTGGTCAACTCCCTCAGGATGTTCACTGAAGCATAATTAAGTGAGCAGGCATTTTGACTTGTAAATAATTACTCAGTGGAGTAAAACAATTCATGGATGCCTTCCTGAATCTGCCGAGAGTTGCATCAACAGTGAAAAACCCGTATATTTTCCAGTTCAGTTTAGATCTAATTGGTGTCCCCCTAAGTATCAGTGTTATTTGATTGGAAGTCATTTACATGGGCTCATTAGCTATTGCATATATTCCAAAGGAAAAATGCCTATTCGGTCACATTTACACTACCTCAGGCTGTCCTCTTTCACAGTTAGTAGCATACATGATATTCAAAGCTGATGAAGCAGTCTGAATTTTGGCAGACCTTCCAGATACTTTTTTCAGTACTCTTTGATTCAAATCTGGTCATTCTGATTTACTTTTTAAAAGGTGTTTCGTTTTTTTCCAAACAATAACTTCACAGATAAAATGTTGCTCCCTTCCTTTTTTTTTTTTTTCTTTTTTTTTTTTTTTTTTTTTCAGTAGAGGAAGAATATATTTTGAAATAGTCTGGCAGAACTTAATTTTAGGTTCTTTACATGTGGAATCATCTCATATATTGATGATTTCAGTGAGTTTTACTACCTTGCATTTTGCATCTCTTTTTTAATTATGTGTTCAATTCTTGGTTCTCTTGTCTAGATTTTTCAGAAGCAGAAGCACGAATATGTAACTTGTCTGGATGGGTTTGAAATGATCTAGAGGGCCAGGCATAGAGAAAGCCAAGAAATGAGCAAGTACATGAAAAGCAGCTGTGTTCTTTCAGCATCTGTAATGAAACAGTGCCCTGCCATGGGAATCCTCTGCTTCAAGAAAGAAAATTCAATTGCCCTAAACCTGTTAGGACAGCTAAAGTTAGGCAGCTTTAGAATTCATTACCTTTGGATCTCACATAATTATTTTATTTCTAACTGCTGCTCTGAGATTTGTCGAAAGCTGTCAGGTGTCTCTGTCCATCTCTTCTTTTGGGATGGATGCTATTTTGTGCCTGCTGTAGGGAACTTCTGAACTACTCCTCATAGTGTGAGTTCCCTTCCTTCCTCTTCACTGTACATAGTGGGCTGTGCCACCTGGCAGGAGATACTTTCCAGACCTCATGGTATAGCATACCTTCCAAGTTCTCTTGGAGGGCAAAATCTGAATTTGTTATTTCCTGGGAGAGAATGACACATTTATCAGCCTTGCAGTCAACTATAAGCAAGCTTGAGAGTTAAACAAAATAAAGTAGGTTTATTCTAACCAAACAAAGTTCAAAGCTGGAAACAAAACTACATGAAACTTGAATACTGAATTATTCTTAATAAAAGATTCCCTTCTCCTTTTGAGGTCTGTCTGAGGCTAATCCCTCAGATACAATGTTGACAGCTTGTTTGAGAATAGCAGAGACAACCTTCATCCTCTCTCATCTGTTCAGGATGGATACCTTTTACATTCCCTTCATCCATTTTAAACTAAATTGTTTTGCTCTTTGTCTAGAGCTGAGATGAAGTGACCTGTGCTCCTTAAAAATGCTTGTGCCATTTAAACACAAATCTGATACAGGACATCACTTAAACTGTTCATTTTCTGGGTCGTTATAGGGGTCTTGAGTCTAGTGTGTTATTCTGAAAGTGACACACATACCAAAGTCACAGTTTTTGATGCACATTATCTTTGACACGTGTAGGACCTACCTTGAGAGCAGATAGAGGAGAAAAGCAGAGTGAAGAATAACTTTTTTTTTTCTGCACTACTGTTTGTCACTTGTTGGAGTTCCTGACGCTCTTTCAGGCACATGGGTTTTGAAATGGGTGGCAACAGTACTCGGGTGGATGTCCAGAGAATGCTTCCTGCTGGAAGTGTTTCCAAAACTTCGAGGTTACGTTTGTGACCACTTCAGACAGATGTTTAATGCTGGAAAACATGAACTGTAGTTTACCTGGCAGAATAAACTGAGAATGCATTTGGCATCTATCTTAAAAATAATTCTTCAATTAATATCTTCAAAGAAGTTTGTGACTTTTGTCAATCTGTTTGCTAAGGGTGACAGGTTTTATGGTCTTGATTTCAGTCTTTCATCTCTGTGCTGAGCACATCTCATGTTGCACTACTTGAAGGTTTTCCTTGGCTCCTATTTTAAGTTGCAGAAATTTCAGGGCTGGCAGTATCTCACTGTAGGAGCTTTCTCTGGATGGTTCCCTGGCCCACAACCGGCAGGCACATAGGGCTTCAGCCATCTGCCCTACAGTGGAAGTTGTCTGAGGAGCTTCATGTTGCTTCCGTGGTGGTTGTATGTCGTCCAGACAGCAAAATACATGCCAGGAAAACTCTCTGATGGCAGTATCCATCCTGTTAATGTATTGCTTTCTATCACTAGAAACAAAAGTGCTCTTTAAAAGAGAACAGTTATCAGTGTCTTCATCTTTATAGATGGGGAAACCAGGCATGCTGCAGTGAAGTAATTTAGCCAGAGTCACCCACCAGGCTGCTGGCAACGCTGAGAATAAATGAAGTCTCCCCCATCCTTTTCCAGTGCTCCTTCTGCCTTTTCTCCTCGGTCACTCCCCAAATATTTCTGTAGCTGTCCGTTCCCTATTTCTCTTACGCTGTCCCAAAACAAACAATGAGTTGTTTTAAAACATTCCACAGCTCATTTGATCAGAACAAGGATCCGGACTAAACTCCAAATCAAGCAATTGCATTGTGACTATTGACATTCTCCCTGTGGTTCCAGCTGAATAAATCTCTTTGTTTCTCCCCTAAAGCATTGCTGTGAATGGCTAAAATATTTACACAAAGATTAAAATCCCTTGGTACACCAAAGTTGCTGTGCGCAGGCTAAATAACCAACACATACAGCAGATTCTTGTTACCTCTTGTTTATCCTTCAGAAGGAAGCAGAAACTTGAGAGAACCTCAAAGCTTCAACCAAGCTTGAACTATTTTCATTTCTTGTGAGAGATCCTGGAAGAGCTTCTGCCAGGCCACGCTGCTGGGATTCTCCCCTGGCTGCTTTGGCTCCTTTGGCACAAAAAAGACCAAACAGAAGAGAAAGCTTGCACTGATTGCTGGCCTGAGCTCAGCAGCCATGGTACCCTTGTAGAATTTAGCCAAATGTACTAAAAGTAGTCATTAACTGCACCCATGAGGCATGCGCTGAAAGTATCTTTAAACATTCCTACTTTGAGCGTTGTAATACTGTCGTGTTTTCACAGGTGCCTTCCAGGGATGAACCAGTCTCTCTGCATAGACTGGAAACTTCCGCATTAAAAAATGCTGCATACATAAAATGGGATGTGACGGGATTCTAAGACAAAATAAGAATATGAGATGCCTGCCAGTTTAGAGATGCCAGTTATTTTCTGAACAGTTATTTTTTAACAGCAGGACCCTCTCAGTACTGTTCAGCAGAGCGACACCAAAGTGAGAGGAGAAGGCAAAGAAAGTATTCCTCTCTCTGCCAAACAC
Organism: Athene noctua; assembly: GCF_965140245.1. Classification (NCBI taxonomy): domain Eukaryota; kingdom Metazoa; phylum Chordata; class Aves; order Strigiformes; family Strigidae; genus Athene; species Athene noctua. The sequence goes on along the minus strand of NC_134037.1, from coordinate 66,849,950 downwards.
AGCAATGAAAAAATTAGTTTTGCCTACCTATGAATTACCTTCATTGTCTTACAGAGCCTAAATATTATATATGTATTAATGGAGTCAGTGTTGGATCAAAACTGCAGAAAGTGCAAGAAACTTTGAGATGATGTTTTACTTCAAGTTTCTGTGCTCTCAGTTTCTCTGCTCTGTGTTGCCATTACCTATTGCCTCTAGCTGTCTTCTTTAGATAAACTGGTATTCTCCCCTCAGGCAGGAAGATGATTCCCAAACACAAAGTCTGGTAAAGATGAGCAGCTCTCTGAGAGAACCTGTTGCAGGCCTTGCTCATTTCTTGGCTCTTGGTTATCTTCAGCTTCCTTCACACATTCCAACTCTCCAGATGAAATAAAGGCAGGAAGACACTTTCACATTTCCATGGTCCCTTCTCTGTGTCAGTGCTTTAGGGTCTGGCTCAGACTAACTTTCTTTTTACAAAAGTACCAAGTTACCTGGTTGTGAGTGTTTTTCCAGAGCTCTGCACCGGTGCAGTCCCAGGCACCGATGGACAGCTTCTGGTGTCCTGGACTCCCTCCCTTGCCTTGCAGGAGGAGCAGGTCCCAGACCTGAGTAGCAGTTTCACCACAGCTTATCTTCGAGGTAAACATCTTCCAGGTAAACCAAAGCAGGGGAGAGGAAGCCATCTTCAAGTTTTCCATCTTTTGATTTCTTCTTCTTCTGCCAGGCATTTTGCTTTTCTTTAGTCATACAGAAAGTTTCTGTCCTCTTTTGTTTTTCAAAAAAGTCTCCTAATTGTATGCTTTGTGTGTACTTTCCTTGAATTATTTCAGTACTTTTTTTTCCATCTTTAGGTACAGTTCAGGATCTTTATGGTTCTGTTGATTTTCCCCCCCATCTACTTTTTTTTTTTCTTCCTAACCAAAGGGTTCAGAGGGTCAGAATGACCTCATATGCTTTTTTTCAACTTATTTTCCTCCCATTTTCAGTAGCTCACAATGAGCTGTCGCCTATAGGACCTCCTGTCAGTCATCAGGATGGATATGACTGACACCTGAACTGTCAGTCCCTCATTTGCTTTCTTGTGGCACAGCTCAGACCCCCTATTGGTACCAGCTGGTGTCTCAGGTGTCATTTGGCACTGTTGAAGCTTCTCCTTTGACATCCTTAAAGGAAACCATTCTGTCTCAGCAACATGAGGGAACGTAAGTCCTTTTTATCTTTGGGAACTCAGCTGTTCTATTAAGACTCCTCTTAATAGATGTTCTTTTCCAGTTAGTCTCTTTGGCACTAGCAGTCATTAAACTTATAGGTCCCACAGGTCAGAAGAGTCCCCTGATATCCAGCAGTCCTACAGAAATGCCACGCAAATACCCAGCTGTTCAAGCCAAGTAATTCTGCAATTGCTTCAGGTTGCAACTTTAACAGTCTTTGGGGAGAATATCTCTCTTTCAGAGTTACTGTGCCTTTTCACCAATAGGAGTTTTATAGCTGTAGTTTCTCAACACTGTATGTTTCCGGCACTATTCATCCAGAGAGCAGGGTATTACAAAGTATATATTATCTGCTTTTTGATAACGAGGGTTGAAAGACAGAGATGCCAGGAATATAATCTTTACCAGTGGCTTTTCAGTTAATGAAATGAACAGAATCAAGAAAACTTAAATTCCCTATATTTTCATCAAAATTCTCCCTTTCAGGGTGATAGTGATATATTCAAGGATTCAAGATTTTTTTTTAGATGGCAGTACTGAAAAGTACTGCAGGATTTTCTGCAATAATTTTCTCCTTGCTGAGAGATGTACAAATGCTTCATGGAGCACAGTGAAAATTCCTTAAAATTACCATAAGCCCGATGTACTTGTCTGTTTTTTGTTGAGTGTCTACTAAAAATCATTTGGTATGTAAGTACTAGGGCGAAATAGATGAAGAATCTCTGACGTTTTTTGTAGCACTGGAAGTTGTGGTGCCTGCACTGTGACTTGGCCAGGCCACCAGGTTTGGAGGAGGATTGCTAAATGAGGCATGAGGAGAAGATGAAAGCAACAAATCTTAGGAATGTGCCTACGGCAGAAGAGACAAATGCTCATAGTTGAAATGATTAGTCAGAAGTTTGGGAAGAGAGATTACTTCTGTATACTAGTTGAAACAAGCATGTTCTTTGTGATATCAACACACCTACTTTTTATCCTCTCAAATCCTCAGTTTTCTACACTCATTTCAATGCAGAGGCCCTTTCTGGTGACTCTGCAGTGAGCTGCTGGTACCACCAGATCAGCCAGAGTCACAGGGAGATAGTCATCCAGTAGTTAGTACCTGACCCTAGGGATTACATGCAGACGCTTTCTTTTTCCCATCAAATTTGTAGTCGGTCTCAATCCCTGTCATCTCTAATGGGCCGCACCAGTAACTGCCAGAGTCAGGGAAAACTGGTGTAACCTGTATATGGCTATCTTGGATCAAGTGCTTGGAGCTAAGGTATGCATTTGAACCTCTTCTCTGTGCTTCCATGCAAGAGTTGTTGAATACGTTGTATGTTTCGCTTGTTCCAGATAGTGGGTGTTCTTTGCTTCCTGCTGGAGTCTACACTGAACTTGTGCACTAGCGAGGAGCATTTGCCATAAGAGATATTTTCAGCATTTTCCGTGTAGCAAGAAGTAGGGTAATAAAGAATAACGGAGTGTAGATACAGATCTCCTGTGGTGGACCTAACACTGGCTGCAGGGCTGCTGGACACAGGATAATATAAAATGCAGACAAGGTGATTATTAATTACTTTCAGTCACATTTATCATACCATCAAATTACAGCCACTTTTGACTTCATAACATTCAGCATCTGTAACTTGATGTCCAGTTCTGCAGTATTTTTTGCTGCTGTGTGCTCAAACATTGCCCCTGCAACTAGATGGACTTGTGGACAGGATTCTTTAAAAGCTTTGATTCAGTTCCAGAATTTTGGTATTGCAGAAATCTTGTAACTTCTGCCTGTTATTTATTTAAGTAGAGGTTTTCTGAGAGACGTAGCATTTTCAGTGTGATTGTCAGTTGAAGGTTTGAACTGTCCCTTAGAATTGGATTGTTCATCTTCTAGCTGCAGTACCAGCAAAGGCAGTTTGATTTTAAAGATTTTTGAAAACCCTTGCTTTTCACTGTTACTCTGGAAGCGAGTGAGGGTTTTACAGTGTATTTGTAAACAGCAAACAAAATACACCTTGCTACCCTCCTCTGAATTCCACTAAAATCTTAAAACCCTCAATGTTTTAAGAGGATACCTGAGTCTTTAAACGTCCTTTTGGTTGTTTTTTTGAACCACTTTCCCTGCAGATTTCTGTTGTTCCTTTTCAGGAAATGGAACTGTAAAAAGAAAATTGCTTTATTATAAAGGGCAAGTAAATCCTCAAAGCTTTGAATGAGATTGGGCATACATGTCAAGCCAAAACCAAGGTTGAAGTAATTTCAAAACACACTGTATTTCTACAAAAAATATTTAAAACCTCAAAGTTGTGTTTTTGTAATTGCAACAGCCGTGAAAAGTCCTTTCCCTGACCATATCCCATATAATTATTGAAGGATGTAGCCCTGTAGTTTATACTTCTGAGACTGGGCTGTCTTGACCCCTCTGAAACCTCTATTTGTTTGGGCTCTGAACCATTCTAACTACAGGAGGCCTTGCACTGGTGCAAAGACCTGCCCCGACAAGCTTCCCTGCAGTATCAAAGTTGTAAAGGTTTACTGCTGTTGAGTCAGTTTATGCAGTTTCCATGAGCATGTTAAACTAGACCCTAAATTACGAACACAGGGTTGTCACTGATTCTCAGCAGCATCCTGTGGTTGTCCATGCTGCCCTCTCACCATCATGCTCCTCCAGCACTGCTCTGGGCTGGGCCAGCCAGCAGTCCCCAGGCTCTGGGCATGGGTGCCAGGGGATGGAGCAGGAGCTGTTCCCCCAGGCATTTCTGTGCAACCGTCCTTGGCCTCTTTTATTTAGTGTCGTAGATATAATGCCAAGGTTTAATTTTGTATTTCAGACATCGCTGTGTGTTCACCATAAACAGCATGTCCCAGTAATGCATTCTAGCACTGCTGGTTTTGAAAGGAGGGAAGGGGAGGTTAGCAAGTCCAGCATTGTTCTGCTTTGCCATTTACCTTCCCTAGCAGTAATGTTTTAAACAAGCATAAACCATCCATCTGCATTACACTGCTTGTGAAATAGAGTGCGTTTAGCTTCCTTTGTGAACAGAAACATACTGCATACTGAAATGTGGTGCTCTCAGCCACAGGTCAGTATGTGACAGTATTAGATACTTGCTGTAGTGCTGACAGCTTCATTCTCCACCAGCCCCATCCTTCTGGCTTGTGTGTGTGTGTTTGTATTTGTGTGTGTATTTCACAGTAGTAGAAAGAAGAAAAACACCCCATCTCTTTGGTTGTTTATATAACTTACTATGCAGATTTTTATTACTGGGTGTTTTTAATTGGCTAACAGTTGTCATCAGTGATGTCATGGTTCCAGAAACGTTCATAATGTCTACTTCAGTGTTTTTCACTCTCTTAACCAAAGGGGACACTGATCCTATAGAAAAAATACACATGAAAAGCAAAATTAAATTATTTTTCTTACTGTACAGTTCTTAATAACTGTATACAGAATATGCTAATACCTCTCTTGGTTGGCTGCAGTAGTCCATCTGTTCTGACAGGATCTCATATTAGATTATCCAAGATGTTTGCCAGCATCCGAGTATCTAGCTTTGCTACAAACCTCTACAAGAAACAGAAAGAGGCTACGCTTTCATGAGAGCAAGAGAATCTACACAAAGCAAACTAAATAGACTTCAAGCTGCTAAAAGACTACTTGTGTGCCTGGGGAAAAGAAGTAAACAATCTTTCTGTGTGTGCTGCTTTCACTGTAGCCTGTTTGGAGCCCTCTTTTCCTTACCCTAAATGCCTCTTTTGCTTGCCAAAAATAAGGATAATTAAATGTCCTTTTAAGTGGTGGTTAAAACTGCATGATAACAATACCTATCCTCCTGATCCAGTTCCATATAGTAAATACAGAAGGAGAACAGTCCTATCAGGCGTGCTACTTCATCACTCCTGAGACTAGCTAAGGCGGAGACTTGAAATAACCAATTTTCCCCCGCAGTGACATATGCAGCATCCTTACAAGCATCTCTAGCAGCATGCCGTGCCTCTCGTGTCTGCTATTTATACAGTAATGCAACTGAATTGAAAAGCAACAGCCTTACGCTGACTAATTTTAAATCAGTGCTTTGGTTTGTGATTTTAAAAGGCAGCTACCAATAAAAATGTAAATGTAAAAGAACCCCACAGTCCTTTCTACTGATCCAGTGATAACTATATTTTGAACTAAAACTGTTTTTCCATTGTCCTCAAATGTGTTTTTTTTATGCTAGTATATGATTATTGCTTCTTTAAAAAGTAGTACAGTAATTTTTTATCTCCCGACGGTGCTGAGGATGAGACGACCATCAGTACTAGCTGTTTCTTTTTTCCACTTAGAGTTTTTCTTAAACAGAAAGTAGTTGTATGGAGAAATGTCATTTAATGGTTTTCTTTGCAGTGTTGGATAACGTCTTTGTATAAATGGTGTTATATCATACCTATTATTTGTGGTAAAACAATGCATGTTTCAATGTGTTAGGCTCCTTTCAGACAAACTGCAAGACTTGGAGAGCTATCTGTGTCTCCTGAAATTTTTTTTTCTGAAGTGTAATGCTTTTAAAAAGCAGATCTGATTATTCACATTAGTCTCCAGATTTCCTTCCCCTTTTCTTTATTGCATGAGGCATTAGCATGGAAACACACTTCACGTTTCTCAGGCTTTTGTCTGTTCCTGCTGCTTTGCCTACTGGAAGTCAAACAGTGCTACTTGGTTTCTGACATAACTGATTACTATGGAAATTATTACCATGTCATAAACGGAGGATTTCATGTGTCGAATGTGCGGCAGGAACGTAGACAATTCTGTAAGTAGAAGGTTCCTCGCAGTAAGGAAAAAGGGAAGAGAAATGCAGAAATTACACGATGCCTGTGCAAAATCCATTGTTGCAGATTCTTCTTCAGAAGGGATAACCTGCAAGAGCATGGGGATCAAGCAGTTTGCTGGGGTTTTTTGGTTTTAAATGCATAAGAAGATAAATGTGAACTTGTGCTTCAAGAAATAATTATTTTATTTTGACTCCAGCAGTTGGCACTGGCCAAAGTGATTTCCGGGGGCATTCGATGTATGTCCCAGATCACTGTTCCACACTAGGGAGACTAGACAGCTATCGCTCTGCTATGCAGCGCTCTGAAACCAAGGACACCAGCTGCCAGACGGAGGAAGTTAAAGTTGTGCCCCCTTCAATGAGAAGAATACGAGCGCAGAAAGGACAAGGCATTGCAGCCCAGATGTCTCAGTTCTCCAGCTCATCTGGAAACATGTCAGTGATGAGTGATTCTGCTGCAGTTATATTTGCTTCTCGCCAAAATAGCGACATGGGTTTTCACAGCTTGCCTCGGGCTGGTGCAAGAGTGTCTCTGCAGTCCCTAGAGCAGACACAGAGCATCTCTAGACAGACAGAAGACATCGCTGGCACTTTACCCCACCAGATAAGTAAATTGCAAGTGGATGATAGTGTTGTGCATCTGAGGAATAATCCCACACCAGGGACCCTGTCAAGGCCAAAGTCTCAAGAGGTGAGAAGCTATGATAGCGAAAAGTCCGCAAGTCCAGCATGTGTGGTCTCTCCTCATGCCACCTACTCAACGAGCATCATACCCAATGCAACACTGTCATCCTCCTCAGAAGTTATCGTTATTCATACTGCCCAGAGTCTTGGATCGTTGGATAGTAAAATTACCAGCTCCACTGCCTACCCAAAGCCAAGAGACAATCCTGTTGCTAGCAGTGCAGTAAGTGGGAAAGAAGATCACCATTCTTCAAGCGGTAACTGGAGTGAGAGTAGTTCCGCACGTCACTCACAGACTTCAGATACCATCCCATCTAATACCGTCATCATGCTTTCTCTTGGTGACTCTGCTGTCTCTCTTAGCACTCCTGGAAATGCAGAGGGTGGGTCTCAGAGCATGAGCTACAGCTGTAGGAACAATCTTGCTTTACCAACCCCTTCCCAGGACAGTGATGGTAGGAGTGAATCCAGCTACTCAGGGGAGCAAGCACAAGCAGCAGTAAACAGCACAGAGCACTGGCTGTACAAGTCTGCAGAAAACAGTGAGACTGCTTCGTGCAAGGTGGTTTGTACCACACCAGGCTGTGCCACTCCCGGTAGCAACCTCAGCAGCAGCAGCCTGGAGAGGACTTCGGTCAGGGATGATTCTACTTCTTTGTATTCTATGGACCATGATGGTTATTACGGTTCCATGCATATGGACTCTGGACTGAAGTCAGACATGCCATGCAATAGTACTAATGGTTTTGGGAACCCCAGGGACAGCGTGATAAATGTCTTTGAAGGAAAAGAGAAAAAACATCAGGATGACCAGTTAGGCAAAGGTGACAAATCCCTTGCAAGAAACATCTCTCTGAAGAAGGCAAAGAAGCCACCTTTGCCACCATCCAGAACTGACTCACTCAGAAGGATGCCCAAGAAGAAAGCCCAGTCCAATGGACAGGTACTTGATGAAACCCTCATTGCCACCCTCCAGCATTCTCTGCAGTTGAATCTCAAGTGCAAAAATGGCAGCTCCCCTTCCCAGAGCCCCTGCAGTGATTATGAGGATCCCTGGGTGTTGCGCTCCCGCAGCCAAAGCTCGGTCAGTGCAAGCAGCAGCATGATGTCCACCACTGCCCCAAACCTGTACTCCATCTGCACAATCACTCCCTCTCAGAGTGAAACAAGTAGCATCAAGTCGGAGTACGCTGACCAGTGGGGTTACTACAGTGACTATGCTGCAGTGGCAGATGACCAGGTAAAATCCCCCGTGACCCATTCTGCGAGTACATCTTCAGCACTCAGCGATTACAGCATCAGCCACTTCAGTGATGGCTCAAGGGCTTCTGTGCCACAAGTGCCCAGTGGACTGGCCAAACCAAAGAGCACTTCTCCAGAGAAATCCCACCGAGTCACATCGCCATCGAGTGGGTACTCCAGCCAGTCCAATACACCCACTGCGCTTACTCCAGTGCCTGTATTTTTAAAACCTGCATCATCAGGAAATGGGAAATCTAAGCTGAAGCCTAAAGTGCCTGAAAGGAAATCCTCTCTTCTGTCTTCAGTCTCCATGTCTTCATCCTCTACTTCTCTTTCTTCAAATACATCTACTGAAGGGAGTGTGAGTGTGAAGAAATTGGACCCCACCCTGAGCTCTCCTCCGGATTCTGGTGCACCTCCTCCACCACCTCCTCTTCCAGCACCTCAGCTGCATTGCCCCGAACTTTCTCCTCCCCTTCCTCCTCCTCCAGCAGAAGTAATGGATCTGTCGCCATTGCCAGCCTCTCCCACGTTCCCTCCTCCTCCACCAGAAGCTGATGTAAATTCTCCCTTTGCCCAGACTGTCCCATGGTTTCCACAAGAAGCCTCCATCAATTCGTTCTCTTCCCCTGTTCCTCCTCCTTCTACTTTCCCCTTAGCTGTCCCACCACCAGCACCACCTCTTGATCCCAAACTAACAAAAGGTGCAACGATATGCCCACAGTATTCTTTTAAGAAACGGAACCAGGAAGATAATTGCTACAGTCCAGTGAAACAGCCACTCAGCAAGCAAGATGCATCAAGACCTGTGATGCCCTTAGTAACTACCAAAGCATTGCAAATGGTGCAGCTGAGGTCTGTGAAAAAAGTGACAGAAGGTGAGCCATCACCTGAATCTGCTTCTGAAACCACATCTCAGGAAAAGGGTAGTACATCATCACAGTCTTCCCTACAGCCATCTCTCTCACTAAGACTCAGTAGCAGCTTAGGCGAAGAGGAAATGAAAACTCAAGGCACTTCATTTAAAAACTCGGTTCAGACACTGGCTCGGGGCTCTCCTCTCATTCTCTCTGATAACATACCTGTGCTTGACAGCAGTCAAAAGCCTGCGAGTGCGGTAGGTCTGAGCAAGCCTTTCAAAGCTGATGCACTGGGGACAGCTGCTGAAGACACACCTGAGTCTTCAGTGCAGAGTGAAGACCTCCATTCTGGCATGTCACTTCAGGGGTCACCAGCATCTCCCAACAAGACTCAGGTCATACTGCCAAGCAAGAAGCCACCTCCTATTTCAAAGAAACCCAAACTGTTCCTTGTTGTACCACCTCCACAGTTAGATCTTACAGTGGAGAAAATAGCTGAAGTGAGTGATACTGTCAGAAGCACATCAAGCCCAACTAAGAGAGACGCTGTGCTTGCACACTGCGAGGAGGCGAGAAATTGTCTTACAGATGGACTCAGTTCTAGCGAGATGGACTCTGGCAGCCTGGTTTCTGAGGGAGGAGCTGCTGGATTCACCTTCTCTGAGACAGTGGGAGCTAATGCCTTTGTGGTACAGCCTGCTGCATCACCAGTTCAAGAAGAACCCAGGCAGGAGGAGCAGTCCGCTTTTGATGAGGGAAGCAGCTCAGGCAGCAGCCAAGACAGCGGCAGTAACAGTGACGGGCACCTCTCTCAAGAGAACGAAAGTGGTGAGTCTTTTTTCTCTGCCTCTTCTTCAGATAAAGCAGTAGCTATTTTAAAGAAGCTGGGGAGGGAGAATAGCAATCCTAGCATTCAGGTGGGCTTCTGTAGAGAAAAGAACCTCTTGAAATAGTTGTAACTAAAAGCCTAAAGAAAGTTACCAGGGATCCAATTAATACTTTATGAGATTTCTTATAATTCCTTTCTGACTTTTCATTATTGCAGACATGGAAAGAAAATGATGCTGTGTCTAACTATGCTAGGATTAAAACATGCTGTGAAAACATGGTTAGATATGTTAATTTTGATTTTGTATTTTAGTGGAAACTATACAAATTTTCTTTGAGTGTTGTTCTCCGCCTGTGTGTGTGAGCAAGCATAGGCATTTCATGCACAGCAGTTTCCTAAGCAGGTGTTGTTCTGAAATCACAATAATGACAACGATGCACTCACTCATCTCTTGGATGCTTTGCCTTAGAGGCAACGAGGGCTGGTTTCAGGATTATATTCCTGTTGGGTTCCCATGATGGACTGACAGTATTGTTCATTCTCTCTGTATAGTGGAGGTATTTGAATCGGATACAGCGAACAGTTCATTGCTGCCGAGCAATAGTTATGGGGAAGAAACGGACGGAGTGGCAACACCAGCAAGACCAAGGACTACTGAGGATCTTTTTGCAGCCATTCACAGGTACTGCAGAAATTGCCCTTTCCATACTGTCAGGTCCAGTAGTTCTCTCAAAAATTAATTAACAGTGTTTTACTAAAACATCCAATTACAACAGTCATTGCTTTAACAGAAAGCACCCATTTATCAACTTTCTACTAAGGCTATGTATGGAAAAGATAAGGAAAATAACTTGTGTTTTATTGTTTTACAAATATATTTCATCCATTCTGAACTAAAAACTACCAGATTAAATCAATGTAGATTATATTCTAAATATCCTGCCCCTTAAAATACGTCTAGTATTTATTGTACTGTTCTCAATCTACCATATTAACTCTACTGTTGCTTTTTCTGTGTATCTTTCTGTTTTCATTCTCCTTCTCCATTTCTTTTTACTTCTCTTCGCTGCTTATATGGTGCAGTTTGGGACAGAGGCTCAACGCTAATGCTTCATGGCAAGCGTGGCTGAAACTGGCAAGTAACGCAACATGTCAGTCATATGGCAAAACATATGGCAAACGCTGGATTATTGTTTGCCATAATCCAGCCTGAGGTCGGGTGTTTTGTGTCAAACTGGTTCATGAATGAAATGTGCAGTACTGGCTCTATTACTAATGACATTATTCATTTCCCTTAAAAACAAAATCATCCTGAATAGGCAACTAGATTTTTGTGCTGTTCACGTTGGGTTGTCAAAAAAAGAAAAGAAGAAAAAAACCCACAAAACAAAGCATGTGCACCATTTAAACAGTACACACAGAAGACCATTACCACTCTCTGAACTACTGAGCTTGCTTTTAGGCTAGAATTGATGTAGTGGTAGTGCCATCTTGTGGCTTTGTCTCTTACTTCAAAATGTAGAGGGACTGTCTCTTCCAACTGGTCACAGAAAGTGCCTGGCAGCATCCGTATAGGTTTATCTAGGTGTTCAGTCAGTTTGTGCATCTGTGCCTGAGTTCTGCATCAGGAGTACTGAGGGATGGGAAAATCCTGTTCTGAGAACGTGGCTGGGAGCTGGAAAACTGCAGCACGTGGGATGCAAATGCTATTTTTTCATTTTTGAAACAATTCTGTTTCGGATGTTACAAAAATTATATATATATGATACTGACTTTTTATAATTTATGGTTACCCCTTAGGACTTCATCTGTAGGAGCTGTTCTAAAACTGGTCTGTTGCATTCACGTTGCATGGCACTCACTAGGACTGCGACAAATCTGTTTTTAGAATGAAATGTCCTGGCCAGTAGCGTTTCTCCATTATGTATGCAGATAGAGAGTGGATCTCTGTGTGTATGTACATACATGTAATTCATGAGTTTATGGGGAAATGGACAATGGAACTGGATGTGACATATATTGATCTTGACACATTTGTTATTAAGACCTTGCTTTTGCTGGCTTTAGACTTGAACCACTATCTTCCTTGGTTGTTAATTAATAAAAAAAGTTTTGTTTTTCCCCCCATTATTTCTAAAAGGTGTGATTTCAGTGATTGGCACTCTTGAACATGTGCTTTGGAGTAAGACAAGAAATTTAGCGATATGCACATTAAGGGCAGGAAGAACAATCTAAGTTGAAGTCACAGGTTTGAATATATACCCTATCTCTGTCTGAAAAGCCACCAAAACCAAATTTGATTCTTAAGTTTCTGCCATAATTCATACATGCTGAGAAAAGCTGGTTAGATGCTGACAGCAAACTGCTCTGCACTGCATTCACAGTCTTACTGATTTACTTAAAGCCAGGATAACTAAGTCTTTCCCTGCAGATCTTTGCAATTGAATTTCACTTTCTGTTTATTTGAAAGTTAATTTGGGTTTTGACAGCAGTAGAAGCCCAGCATTGCAGTGCTTAAAGATACATGTAGGCAGCCAAAACCCTAATGGAAGGAACAATTTTCTCTGTGAGTAATGAACACACATGTTTGCATACAGACTCGCAGAGCATCCAAGCACCAATTCACTTGCTGCCTGCAGTACTGACACACAGTTAAATCTAGACAAGGTTCTTGTTTGCCACTACTGAAGTCATCATTTTATCCCTGTGCTATCTTCTGGTGTCCATTCATCCTCAGGCTGAATGGATGTCAATATTACATTCTTCTTCCAGGAAGGCAGGTAGAGGCAGCAGCAGCTGAAAAGAGCAGTGATCTATGCCTAAACTTCACTGCTTAAGAGAGACAGGATCACTCCAAAGTCTTGGCAGATTTTATGGCAATGTCTGTTGCTGCCACCTACTCGGCTGATGGATCCTGCTACTCTGTTTTCTGGTTTTTTAATGATCAATAGGCTGCAATGCATAAAGACATTTGAGCTTGCCTTGGCAAAATCTCAAGGCCTTTAAGAAAGTACAGCTGAAGATCACGTTCAGTAGAAATCTTTTTTACAAGGGGAACAGTCTGTATTGAACACATGCTTGATAAAAATTAGTATGGAATTATAGCATGATAATCTTGTATTTGTAACAAGTCTACTGACTTGTTTTGAACTTTTGCCAAAATAGCGTATGTAAAATTACCTTTATACAATCTCTTTGAATTAATTCTTGCTTGGCCTGCAAAGAAGTAAAGCAGCTTTGCTACAGATGCCAGGCATGTAACACATTTCTTTCTTTAAGTTTTCTAATAATGTGAAAATGGGGCAATAGAAGTCCAATTTCCACTTATTCTTAGTTCCATGATTGTTTCTTAGCTTTGTTTTTGTTATCCCTGCACTTCACGTTTCAGTTAAAAAATTGAAACCCAGTCTGACTTTTCATTTGGAAAGATAACTTTTGCGTCATGAGGTTGGTCTCTCCTTCATTTAGTTGAAGAGTTGCAATGACAGAGCACCAACATCACTGTGGATTTTGTCTGTGCAGCTTAATAGAAGCTGAAAAACTCAATTTCCTACTCATGTAATATTTAGGTTGGGGAGGGGATTTTTTTTAAAAAATAGTTTGTGGCTCTGTTCACCCCATCTTAACTTCAGCAGCAGTGCATTGCAGTGTCCTTTTCTAAAGGCAAGTGCACTAAACCACACTTCTAATTCTCTAGAGAGCATCAAATGAAATAATAAACCAAACCAAAACAGAACAACCCAACATACTCTGGATGACATATTTTTAATCAAGTCCCCAGAGTAATAGACAAATGGCATTGAGTATAGTCTTTATAATGCGTTAGTCTTAGCAGTTGAATACTGACTCCAGAAAACCTGATTCACTAAAGTAGCTAATACATTTTGGACATCAGTATTGCCAGTTTTAGTAGTTTCATTGTTCCAGATTTGCAGAAGAAGAACAATAAAATTAGCTTATACCTCCAATACCTGCATTAATGCTTGTACAGTTTTGGTGGTGTTCTTACTCATGCTTTAGATTTAGATTACTTCTCCCTTACCCCTCTCTCTGCTGTAGCTTAATTCATTGTCATCCCTCTAAGCGGAATTTAATCGGGGGAGGTAAAAAGTTTCAGTTTTCATTTGGTCCTCTTTTTTTGTTGTTTTTCAAACTCAGATCCAAAAGGAAAGTCCTTGGCCGTAAAGATTCTGAGGACGACCGTACCCGCAACCATTCTCCATCACCCCCCGTAACTCCCACTGGTGCTTCCCCAACCTTAGCTACCCTCAAACAAGCTGGATCTATTCAGAGAAGCGTTCGCAAGAGCAGCACCAGCAACGACAACTTCAAAGCTCTGCTGCTGAAGAAAGGCAGCCGCTGTGACACCAGTTCCCGCATGTCTGCGGCAGAGATGTTGAAGAACACGGACCCACGGTTCCACCGGACAAAGACAGATGCCTCCCCTGACCTTTCTGACAGCCCTACCAGCTGCTCACCCAGCAAGAGCAAACGGGCCCAGGAAGAGTGGGCCAAGAGCGAGGGCCTGATGCCAAGGAGCATGTCCTTCTCTGGCACTAGGTACGGGCGGTCACGAACACCCCCCTCTGCTGCCAGCAGCAAGTACAATGTCCGCAACCGCATCCAGAGCAGCCCCATGACCGTCATTAGTGAGGGAGATGGGGAGGTGGTGGAACAGTCAGAGGGCAGGGTCCGAAGGACTTTGGAAGAGCAGCAAGAGAGGCAGCTTGATATGTTTAACAGTGATGAACTGGACATGAATGACTTTCCATATGCTGAGGAGGCAGGCTGCAAGGAGACCTTGGATCCAACCCATCTAGACTTAATGACTCAACCAGGTACTTCAAGGAAGTATCTAAGCCCTTCAGCTGAAGAAAGTTAAAAGGCAGTGACAAAAGGCATTGGATGTTAGTCTAGAAAATGACAGAGGACTAGATTCCAGAAGAAAGCCCAGACCAGGACAAGTTTACTTTGCTGAGCATTTATTCCATGAACTGCATGTGTGTGTTTAAATGCTAAAGCAATGATCGTTCTGCATGGTTGGGTTGGGGTGGGGAGGACTTGCTTTGAATGGGTGGTCTGTGGCTTAAAGAAAGTTAACGGTTGAATTTATTGTAAAGCCTTAGAAGTCCTCTTGGGGGGTGGGGGGGAGTTTTCTCAGAGCCTGTAGGGGTGTGAAGTTTTTCTTTTTCTTGAGACTGCAATTGTGCAAGCAAAATTTAGGAATAAGCCTGAAAAAGGAATGGGAATGCTCCTGTGGTACAAGCTGGACATTTGCTTCAGAAGCTTTATAGTGGTGCAGCATAGTGCATTCGTGAATCAGGGAGAGGCACGATGAGGCACATTCACCTGTGAGAAGGTCGTAGGGGTGGTGCTGGGGTTACATGGCTTATTACTGGGATATGCCCCAGTGTTCGACGAAGCGCATCCTGCTAGAGCAATTAGGTCACCGGGTTATGGATTGGTCCAGGGTACTTTTTTTGTTTTTTCCTGAGGGAAAATGAAATAACATAGTTAATGTGGAAAAGGGAGCTGAGTTTTATAACACACTATTAGCTGCTATGCAGCCACACACGTACGCTTGATGAAACACTCATTTCCAAGTGAAGTGCTTCCTTGACTAGAGTATTCCCTTAGAGAACTGGAACAACTGGGGGGGTGTGGAGGATGCGAACGGTCAGCAGGAAAATGGGAGAGGAATTAAGCAGTGTACTGCCAGAGTTTGGAAGGATTACGTTTCTGAATTAGAAAGCAAAATTTAACTTTGAGAACTTGCACTACAGAGCTGTAGGTGGAGCCTGTCTTTCAAAATTGAAACTTGGGAGTTGTGTTTTGCCAGAAATCTTTCTTCCATTTGTCAAAATGGGAAGATTATTACTTTCCATCACTTGAAATACAGATACTTGCTAACTTTTGGTTACCAAAGAATAAGTTACAGTTACTTTCCTTTTTGATTTGCCTGCAGTATTTCCCTTCTTTTTTAACCTTAATAATTTAGTGAGGTTCGTTTTCATTGTATATTTTACAGATAATAAAAACATTTAACGGTTTTCCAATTGTAAAGAAGACCATGAATTAAAACTGAAATATTGGCTGGAGTTTTTGGTTCTTAGTAGGAATGAAGCTTTTAATTTTTAAGAATTTTGCATCACTTGATGGCGTGCGCAGTTTTTGTATTGTTTGTAAATATTGAAAGTTGTTAAAATATCTTTTGGTCTCCCTATGGTAGAATTTATACATTTTTAGATTGCTTTTAAGAAGAAAAAGCACTCCTTGTAGATTATTTATTTTAGAGAAATATGCTTGTAATCTCTTTCTTCAATCCTTCACTTGTTAGTAATGTAAATTTCAGGGGCCTTCGTTTAACTCTTCCCTTCACAAGAGGGGAATAGTGATGAAAATGCTGTGACTTTGCTTCAATAAAGAAAAAGGCTGCCAGTTGCCATATTGTCTTTTGAGTTGATTAAAATCTCCTTCAAAAGATGCGTCCCACAGCATATGGCAACCCACTGAATGCCATAAACCATGCATCTAGCTACTAATCTCCAGTTTTCATTGCAAGATTTACTAATTCACTTTAGAGACAACTAAAGCGTACTTGCATATCCATCCCATTTTGGCATCTCAATGCTGAGACTAAAAAAACCTGAAATAATCCTAAGATTTTTCCAGTATCATTTGTGAGTGTTTCTACTACTTCTCCTTTTACTTGCAACCTGTCCCAGAAAACTAAAATTCTTGGAGAACCAGATTATAAGCAGAGTGAGCGAAAAGTGATATGAAGTGGAGAAAGTGAATCCAGCTGCACTCACTAGAACAAAGGTGGGATGAACTGGTGCACAGCAAACTTCCTACTGTTTTTGTGTGCTAAATATATTTAAAGAACCATTGGGATTTTTTTAATTAAATGAAAACCTAATTGGATAAAGTAGATCGTTTCGGATATTATGAATATTGATCTGAACTACATAGTGTAGAAATAGTGCAAAACATTCTGCAGCTGCTAAATGTCTTGTGAGTGTTGCTTTGGTGTTTCTCCCAGAGCTGATCACACAAAACATAGAACGCTGTGTCCCTTTCACAGCAAGTGCTGTCCCTTTCAAAGCTGTTTGCAGATGCTAACTAGTCCTCATGCCACCATCCTGACAGGGGAATACTCAGGCTTTGTTTTATTATTTCTGAAAGGGGAAATCATCTAAGTGAAAAATTGCGGCATTGGAGAGAATTAATATTTCTGGTGTCTGCAACTTCTGTAGTACTTAGAAGCATTTTGCATAAAGTGCCTGTAGGGGGCAGCCCAGCCGGCTTGTTTCCCTGATGCTGGCCTGCTGATGCTGCCAGTCGTTTTTAAAGGCTATACGGGAAACTCTTGGGAAAGTCTTGGCTTATATGCACACCATATTGTCAGTGCAGGTAGGCGAAGTTAAACTTAAAGGTTGCTTGGGCTGAACTTCTTCTCTGACCACAGGTAGCCTTGATGCTCATCTAAAACCCACATTGGGTGTAAGGTGAATTTGGGTTGGGGCGCAGGTTTTGGCTAGTGTGCAGAAGGCAGTATTTATGTAGCCCTACTGATGTTGCTACATGACTACATTTTACACAGTATATAAGATGCAGTGAAATACATTAAATGTGCTGAAATATGTTTAATAGTGCTTATGATGATAATTTATTTAGGCAGCTGATGTAACTTTCTTACAGAGATACCACCACATCATCTCTCTGCTGCTATCATCCTCTGTAGCAGCACACAGAATTGGTTAGTAGCTTGGTTTCCTCAGCAATATAGCCCTTGACCCAAGTTTCCACTACAAAACCATAAGAGCATGACAGCTTTAGGCTATGTTTTCTGTACTGGCAACGACTTTGGTGTATATGTAATTATGCTAAGGAAAACATGCTTAATTTTCTGTCATGCATCCAACTTCAAAGTTACTTTCTTCCATTATAAGCTTCGTCCATAGGGAGGTTTTGCAGTTGTGGCTTTATTGGTCAACAAGTACAGATTAAGTTTAGCAAACCCCTGCTGAAGACATCCAGAGCAGTAGGAGAGGAGGAAGAATATGCAAACTTTGGCCCTGCTAAAAAGAAAAAGGAGGCTTGTCATCCTGATGTTTAATGGATCATAATATTACAGGGCTTGTTTGGAGTTTACAGCTGGTTTACAGTTTGCCTCTAAAAAAAATCAAGAATGAAGGTAACTGTGAAGTTAATTTATTGTTTTACTTTTATTGGGAATGGTTTTCAACTTCAACCTTAAATTTTGCTCTGTATTAACTCATTCTATGCTTCCTCTTATGTTCAAAGTTCATCCGTACTGCTGTCATATGTAGACAGCCCCAGTCCCCCTTAAACTAGAGCCCTTCACTTACTACATTAATACATTTCATAAGGCTCTGTGGCATTTACAAGCCTTCACTGTTTATATACTGGAGGGGGGAGACTTTATTCTCTTAATTTAAATGAAGGATGGTTATGCAAAGAGCAATAGCTTGGTGAGAGGAGGTTTGGAAGGTTACTGGAAATAAAAAGAATTGTGAAAGAAGTGGATTTGATGTAGGCAGGGTTTTGAGGAACCAGGACTGAACACTGGTTCATGCGTAAGGCTTGGCCCGAAGGAAGGCACAGAATAATGGCAGAAAAGGTGAAGCAGGGAGATTACTGAGAAGTACAATGGATGCACAGAATGACGGTAAGGTATGGGGCTGGCAGGCTAATGCAGATTTTTGAAAATAAAGAAGTTTCAGCAAGTACAGGAGAGAGAGAAAAGCAAAGGAACAATTGGATAGACACAGCAGGGGGAAAGAAAAATTTCAGCTTCTGTGCTTCTTCACAATTCAAAGGATATAGAAGGCCAAAGTCAGTCAAACATGGAAAAAAACATTTTAGAAGAGGAAGAAGAGCAAAATTGTGTGAGCTTAGAGAAGCAGTAATAGGCTGAAGTGAGGAACGCTTCAGAAGACCTCGGGCAACACTAGGCAGACGGCTACAGGCTTGAGCACAACTCTTGGAAGGTTTCTGTGCAGAGAAGCCGTGCCCGAAATCTTGAAAGAACATGGGGTCAGGAAGATTAAAGGTGAGATTCATCCTGCCTACTTTCTATCAACAACCCTGCATCCAGTGATTACTGTGGACCAACTGCCGTTCTCCAGATACCTGTGTTCTGGCAGCTTGGGAAACTTGCAGTCTTTTCCTGGAGCGAAGAGAGGCCAGTTGTGCGTGCAGCACAGGCATAAGTGTCTGCATGACACTGCAAGGAAATACATCTTGTCAGGTATTGTTTGGATCCCAGAAAGTTCTGGAAAAGCCATTTATAGCAGTGGTCACTGCTCCAACAAAGCTGTTGTTATAGTACATTTAAGTGATTCAAAATGATGCACTGTTTGCTTCTATAAGAGAAGATTAAAAGGATGGACTTCAACAATAAAGTGTGAAAAAATTTACAGTGGCAATGAGGAATCGTTTCATTGACAGTAACTTCAATACTCGCAAAACCCACAAAGCTAGAAATTACATTAATTATATAGCGTACGGAGTACATTGTATTAGTTTTTTCCCCCCTTCATTTTCTGAATAACTTCCAGAAGTATTTCTTTCATATTTGAGACTAGAAAAGTCTTCTGACATAAAATTGATAATTTTCTTGGTTCTAAAGAGGTGTTACCAACTTTAAATCGGAGTGCAGCATTAAAATCTTGCAGGTATTCAGTGCAGGATCATGACTGTGGCTATACCAGTGTGAATTAATAAACACTCAACAGAATAAAATATAGAGATGTTTGATAAAGAAGTGCTATGTCATCTCTTGTTCTGAAAGATGGTAAAAGCCTCACTAGTGCTTCCCTAACAGAATGAGTGCATTTTATGTTGCAAATTTAGCTCTTTGACGTTAGGTTCTTACACATCATGCGCAACCAACCTTTTAAGGGCCAATCAATTCTTCTCCCAACAATGCTAATGCAGAATGTCATCGATTTTTAGTAGGAAATTGTCTGTTAATAGTGAATCCACATGCGTCTGTATATGCATGTGTGGGGGTGTATACAGAAGAGAGATAGGCCAGTCTCCATGTACATTTGAGTTGCTTCTGTCTGTAATTGCTTCTGTCTCTATTTGTGCACCAGCCTTCAGTATAAAACCAGAAATTTTAGCTACTGAAGGAACAAAAAAAGGAAAAATCTGTTAGGACACGTAGGTGGCAGAAATTCCTGCATATTCACTACCTCTTGAAAAAAATTAGTGAAAACATCAGTTCTGTGTTTAGATGGTAAAAACTAATTTTTGGGGAAAAAATTACAAAAACAATTAAATACAATCTGACAACAAACAAGAAATACAGGAAACAAAATGTTCTGTGTGCCTTCTGAAGCAGAATGCTTCCACAGTGGCAGTATTTAAGAACTGCTTAACTCCCATGTGGTTCTTTTACATCTCGGTAGTAAATTAATGTCTTCTTTAAAAGTCAGTCAAATATACATTGTAGGCTCCTGAAGGCAGGAATTTCTGTATCCATTTTACTGTAACCCAGTGTGAAAACCGTGTTAGAAACATAGCGAGTAATTTTGTTTGGAAAAAGCAAACTGATTTCTAGGCCAGTTTAAAATGGGTGAAAGAGCATTAAGTGACAAGAGCATTCAGTGCCCAGTGCAGCATCACCAGTTGAGAAGCTGCCCTAGTGTAGTCTGAAGGATGGTCCCATCCTTCTCTCCTTCATTGGGATGTTGTAATGCACTGCCTGAAAAATAGGGATTGTTGTAAACTACTCTGCCAACTGGGAGATGCAGTGTAGTCAAAAGAGTTTAAAAAAGCTTGGATTTACATAGTCAGTACAGCAGTCACAAGCTAGGGAGTGATAATAATTTTAATATATTTACCTTTTAATAGAGTCCTAATACAAAGCAGAAGTACATTTTGGAAAGGAGATCTTAAGACAACAAAAATGTGTGCACCAAGGAGCATGTGGCTGGGAGCAGAGGTCATGAAGTCAAAGTGTGGCTCTGGGGTAGCTTTTATCCACCTGCAAGCCATGGGCATGACATGCAGTACCAAACTACAGGTGATCCCAGATGAGACTGGCATATTCCCCAGCACAGCACACTTGATTTTTTTTTTTAGGGTAAAAATCTGTTATCAGGATCAACCAAAACTTAAATTCTACAGACAAGTTTCTGTGATGTGATATACAGGAGAAAATGTCTACCTCCATGTAATATTCAAAAGGATAGCCCTTTATTCCAGCATGGAACATTCATAAGACTCTTTTTCTTCATTTACTGATGCAGCTTTTTGCAAAATTTGTCACAAGTTAAGGTTGTGTCATGTGAGGACATGAAAAGCAGTTGCTACAGGTTATTTCTCGGAGTTTAAAAAATCACCAGGACTACTTTGTTTCTGGACTGTTAAGCATAACCCTAGGCAAGCGAACTTATATAAAACAAAAGCTTTTTTCTGGAAGTGCAGCTCTGAAGCCCAGGACTGGCTATGGAACAAATTGGTCATCTTATTCATGGAATGAGTTTCTTGAATGATGTGACAGCCACTGTAGACCCAGGTTGGATTTGGGGAACAACGAATCTCAAAAATTTCTTTCTGTACCACAAACATGCTCTGTCTCAAATGATCACTAGTGTCTGGGAAATTGTGGAGACCTCTTAGAAGACAAACTGTTAGCAGTTATCTAAAATACTTGCTGAGAAAAGAGGGAAGAAAGTATCTTAACAATAAACTAAAATTGTCATTCTCAAAAGTCATTCTGGTGGTTACTCTTGTTTGTTGGATTTTTCCTTCTTTGGGTAAGCCACACCTCGTGTCACCTGTTAATTTATGTAGACTGCCTTAGCAGTATCCTTTCAACGGGTATTTCCTCATCCTGCTTCAAACATCTTGCTAGCATCGAGACTTCTTTGTGATACTGGTGTGTCTTCTGAAAGGCTGCCAGAGTTCACCTGTCTGGGAAAATGGCATCAAGCAGAAGCAACTCCTGCTTCTGTGCCAGTCTACATGCATACATGACAGTGTAGGGGCCTCCAGCCTTGTTGGAGTTAGTTGAGTTATTATAGACAGCTGAAACCTTTTAGTTAGCTAGACTGGATTCAGAGAAGGGTTTTCCTGTAGCTGCATTTCTCTCACTTCTTCTAACACAGTCTGCCAGCCCTTTGACTCCACTACCTTTCCTCTCTCTTAGCGTGTGTGCTTTCCTTAACCCAAATCCCAGATGCCTTCTCTTCATTCTCCTCCAGAACTCCAGAGACTGACCCTGACATCCAAGCTCTCGCTCACCATCCCGTTTCACACCCAGCTCCCACAGACTGGAAGCTCAGCTCTGCGTCCTTAGCCACCCCACCTTGTCCTCGCACCTATGGAAGAACTGCAGGCAGCTACAGATAGCGGTGACACCACTTCAGCAGTAACAGTATGGGCAGGTGCTCACAGTGTGCACTTAAGTGCATGGTGGGAGATGTCTCTGCTGTCAGTGCCCAACATCAAGTGGTTTGTGCCCACAGTGTGAGAGCCTCTCCCATAGCCTGTTAGCCTACACCTTGCGAGTCTGTTGCATACAGTCTATTTTACGGTGCTCTCTCCACCTGCAAATATTTGGGTTTCCTAAATATCTGTGAAGAGAGGTGGCCCTGGGTCAAAAAGGCAGTGTGTATTAAGCATCTTTTCAAGGACAAGCTGCTAAGATAAATGGCTTCATATCTTGATTGGCATTTCTCAAGAACTTGATGTCCTGAGAGATGCTACCTGACAAAGTAGAATTCCATCAAATAATGCCTAATTTGGAACACTGAAAACAACAGAAAAGATCTGTGTTTTTCCTGGTAGACTTCAGTAGCACTTTTCAGCAGTCTGTAACTCTGAGAAGATACTGGAAACTGGAATTCAGTTTGTTTCCTTCATGTTTGCAAAGTACTCAAGTTTTTTTCTCCCCTCCCTAGCTCCTGTTGGCACAATGTTTTTACTGTGAAATATGAACAACCAGTGTGGGATAATAACAGAAGATTGTCCAGGAGGATTATAAACGTGCTCAAGTGACTTGCAGCTGGGGTGTAGAAAAACACATACATCATACTAATTGTTGTTTAGCCTTGTGTGTTTGACAAGTAGAACATCTGTGTTTAGATAGCATAGGCCTGTGATAGACTTAGAGGCACCCTATCACACATGCTTGAGATTCCTGTCCTGCTGCAGGAAAGGTCAAAGCTCAGTGGTAAACTACGCCTGCGCGAATCCTGGTAAACAGACGCAGACAGCAGGTTTGGAGATCCTCTAGCATGGACCAAGCTCAGCAGTGCCTGCATCCCCACCTGTGTACCTCTGCCCGGGTGCTGCTTCAAGGATCCTCTGGTTAGTGAGGTAACAAAAATTAATGTACTCTTTGCATTTTATCCATGGTTTTGTGATTGTTCCTATGTCCTTCCTGTGTTGGCTCACACATTTTGGTGCCGTTGGCAGGATCCAGGAACAGCCAAAAATGTTGGGGACTGGGGAGGCCACAATGGTGACTCCCTGTATTCCAGGGTGGCCCATTACTGAGCACTGGAGCCCTGTGGCCACTTTCCTGGCTACATGGGCTCTGCCAGAAGCATGGCCTGAAATAGATGCCACGGCAGTGGTTACCCCCCAGACAATTGAAACGGCTGTGTGGGGGTTGCCATGGAAAGTGACATCAGAGTCTTCTCACGAGTTAGCGGGGAGATTGGGATGGTTATTAGTTACCAGTCTTAGAGCTCTTGTTTCTGAAATTGTAGCATTATGGAGTAAAATGAGAGAATTGAAAGGACTTCACAGGATGCAAAGGCGATTGCACAAGAAGTGATTACTGCTCAAGCAGAGCAGTGCCAGGGGTACTGCAGGTACTACAAGGTACTGTAGAGCAGTTGGTAGCTCATATTGCTAATAAACCAAGGGACGTGTATGGAAAAAGTAAGGTTTCGATTTTTGAAGTTCATGTTTACACCACAAAACCTTCACGGGATCCTGAGGAATGTGGTAGCAATATCTGGAGTGAACCTTTGGACTCCAAGGTTGAGTTTGAGTTGGATTTAGAAGACACAGAGATGGTAGAAGCACAATCTCCCATACAAATGAAGGGGCAGCAGGAACAAGTGGTTGAAGTGTGCAGGTCACACATACTTGTTAAGGGAATTATCAGCAGAAGAGTGAGGAAGGCATACTGGTATGGATTTTGCGAGCTTGGGATAGTGGAGCTGCATCTATTTGTTTATTGATGGGTGAAAAAGATTCATTGAGTCCTATAGCCAGTGATGATCAGATACAAAGCTACACTCAGTTGTATTATTGCACCTACACTGTATCAATGGTTGTGTGCAGCAGTTTTAAGAGCACATGCTGAACCTGCTGAGTAAGTGTTGTCCCTCAGAAATTGGTGTACAATGAGGAGGGTATTAATTTAGTGTAGCAGGTGGGAATGGCTCATGCATTGATTATGGGATCCAATCTGGACAGGGTAGCAGTAAGAAGAAGTATCAAAATTCAGTTTCTAGGAGAAGCACCTGCCTCACTAAACGCTTTGATGATCCAGCAGTCAGAAATGCTACTGGTAATGTAGGTGCCCTAGCAAATACCTTGAGGGAAATTGGGGCTGTAATTTCAGGACCATCTGTGCAGGTGGTGGATAAAGGAAAGCCGGCAAAACTGAAAGGATTTACATCACAGGTGACAAGGAAACAAACATGGAATTACCTTTTACAAGCCAGTGTTCTACAATCAGAAATAAATGGGATCACATCAAAAATCTTTTGCTGATGGCAAAAGTTAGCACCTATGCATAAAAGCCGACCCCTCTGCCACGCTGCCAACTCCGAGCCCACCTTCCACCACACCTGCAACCTCAAGGCAAGTCAATACCTGGCAAAACAACAGAAATAGAGCTTTGGCAGGTCCCTGAAAATAGCCACCATTGTAGCCTCTTACTGAGAGGGGGACCGCTGCTCCTATGTTCCTTTAACTATAAAGCGGTGGTCTGGGGGGGATTTTACATCTGTCGGCTTTGGTGGCTACTGAAGCTGAAGTTATTATATTACACAGTAATATTCATAATAAAGAAGCCACATCACAGATCTGTGAATTAGGGGGAAATCTAACCCCTGCCCTCTGAGCTAGGGTTACCAATGCCACACCATTTACCACAATGGTGTTGATTGCCACAATTAAATAGTATATTTTAGGTATTGGTGTGTTGGCAGGATGAATAGTTGAAACTTTAAATGGTTGCTTCTGCTTTAGGACTTTGCAAGCGAGATTCGCTATTCAGTCTATAACCAACTTCCGTGGATTCCTGAAGTCGGATCCCGTTGTGCTGCCTGTACCTGCCAAGGTGGGAACTGTAAAAAAATATTATATTCCACGGAGGGAGGAGGAAATTACTCAAACCATTCAGGCACTTCAGCAAGTGGGAATCGTTAAGGAAACCATGACTGCTTTTAATAATCCTATTTGGCCTGTTTGAAAACCAGATGGCACTTGGAGGACGACTGTAGATTATAGAGAATTGAATAAAGTCATCCACACTCACTTGCAGTTATGGTACCAGATATGGTTACTCTTACAGAAAAAAATAGCAAAAATTTACAGCCCTGGAAGGTGGCTAATGTTTTCTTTTTGATAGCCATTGCTTCAGAAAGCCAAGACCAGTTTGCCTTTACCTGGCAACAAAAGCAGTGTGCTTTCCAAGTATTGCCTCAGGGGTATGAACACAGTCCCTCCATTTGCCACCAAATGATAACAGCTGATGTAGCACTATGTCCAGGTATCATTACTGTTTGCCATTATATTGTTGATCAGTTGATTATGGCAGAGTCACAACAAGAAATTGAAGTAGCTGCCAGATTGCTGAAAGCACATTTACAGGGCTGAGGCTGGGCAGTTAATCCAAAGAAAATACAGGGCCTTAGAACTACTGTACGATTTTGGGGAATAGTTTGACATGGACAGATTAGAGAAATACCAAATAAGGCACAGCAAACAGTCCAGTGATTTCCTTTACCAGTCACAGTAAAACAGCTACAGACCTTCTTGGGACTTTCAGCATACTGGAGAACTTTTATGCCACATCTGGAGGTATTAATGTGCCATCTGTAGACCTTAACGGGGAAGAAGATAGGTTGGCAACAGCAAGAAGCCTTTGATGCCTGCAAAAATGCTTTAATTGAGCATGCGCAATTATACTCTCCTAAGTGAGAACAGCCTTTTGAATTACAAGAAACAATTCTGCATGTACAGTCTCATGGGGATTGTGGCAGATGACTGGGCTGAAAAATCAGAAAGAACCTATAGGATTTTGATCCAAGGCATTACAAGGCCCTGCTGGACATCATACTCTGATGGAAAACCAAATTTTATCTGTAGTTTGGACATTACAAGAAACTGGAAGAATCATTGTCCAAGACAGTGTGACTTGAACACACCTATACCTATTCACGGGTGGGTTACTGATGATATCGTTAGGGCCCATGTGGGGGTAGCTCAGGCAGCCACACACTGGAAATGGAAACATTATTTACAGCAAAGATTTCTACTGGGAAAACCACATTTAACTAAAAACCGCACCACTCTTCTAGAAACTATCATTTAATCATATGCCCACACTAGGAGAAACTCTTGCCCTTGGAGATATCCCTACATCTCCTGTGGAGGATGCTCCCCCTTATGATTAGTTCATGGAAGAGCACAAAAAAGATGACTGGTTTACTGGTGGAAGTGCAACATGCACGGCAGCTGGACAAAGGCAATGGAGAGCAGTTGCATATGCTCTGATTCCAGGAATTATGCAGCATCTCTTGCCATCCTGGAAAGGAAAGCACATTACTTATACACTGACAGTTGGGTGGTATACAAAAGCCTCACAATGTGGTTACCTCACTGGGCCCAACAGAATTGACATGTACAAAAATATTCTGTATGAGGGGTCATATATGGCAACAAATTTGTTAATATGTATAAAGGTATCCTTTAAAACTAAGGCACGTCTGAGGTCATCAAAAAGATGATTCGCTTGAATCACGAAATAATAGGGAAGTAGATGATATGACCTCCGCCAAAGGACATGCTCAAGCTATAAATGTGCATGTAGCTTGTGGACATCAGTCAGCTCATACTGTACATGCATGGGACACTGGTCACAATCGAACCCCTCTGCCACTACATATTCATAAAGCATGTCCACATAATTGTACTCTTTGCACACAGCTACATTTAAGGGCATTATATAGGCCATGGGGAAAGATAAAATGGGCTCAGTGGGCCTTGAATACCTGGCAAGTCGATTACATGAACCTCCTCCCGCATTGAGACAGGTGGTGATATGTATTCACTGCAGTGGATACTGATTTTTGCTAAACCCATCAAATATGCTAATCAACATAGCGCAATTGAAGCTTTTGAGTAACTCATTCATCAGTACGGATCTCCTCACCAAATGCAAAGCGACCAAGGAACACACTTTGCTGGACATAATGTCCAAGACTGGCCTCAAGGGTTAGGGATAGATTGGATAGTCCACACTGCCTACCATCCCCCAGCTAGTATCTTGATTGAAAAAATGAAGGCAATGTTGAAGGAACAATTAAAAAAGATAACTTGTACTGAAACTTTCCAACTCTGGAGTTCACCTCTTTCTTAGTAAAGCAAATTTTTTGTTAAATAACAGCAATATTCATAATCAAACACCCTATGATCATATTACACCACCTCCACTACAAAACACAGTGAGGACTGAAACTCTTCAAGATTATCTCTCTCCCAAAATATCAACTACAGGGGAAATAGGATTGTTTACACTAATAGATTGCATGGTAGGACCACAACCTATTACTCTAGACATGAAAATTCATATAATAACCCTTGAGATTGCCATATGGTTTTGTACCCCAACTTCTCCTCTTATTTTACATCCTCTGTTGATATCGGATTCTTGAGTTTCTGTATTTCAGGCATTTTCAATGAATACCTGTGCCTTACCTAGAGGAGATAACATTGGAACAGTGTTATTGATGTCATGAACACAACATCGAATTGAAGTTCAATCTGAAAAAGCTCAAGCCATAGCTCTTCAATCTGTGTGGGCAATTACCCTACAAGAGGTTATCAAACCCTGAATAATATTATCTGAAGGAGCTGGAGCAATGGTGCATGTATTGCTGGAAGGAGATGACACTCCTGTTTTCCTTCCATATCACAGGTTGGCTTATCATGCTTTGTAGTCTTGTATTAAAAACACATGCCCTGGTTACACTGTCACAAGATCAACATGTAAATTTACTTGGATTTGCTTGGTCTCTACTGTAACTAAGTCATCTGTCTTTTGTATTGAGGGAGGATTAACAGCTGCAGATCTTTTGACGTGTTTCATTGGTGTGCCAACTGCAGTGGCTGTATTACAGGATTATACTATGCTAAGTGCTTTTGATATTAATGTTCCTCATTATTTTTTTCTGAGTAGGTAATGGCTGTATGCCAAGGAACTTTACAAAATCAATTGGCGGTGAACTATCTCCTTCTCTGACACCATAAAGGTATGATGAAATCATGTGGTTGCTTCAGCATAACTAATGAATCAGTCAGCGTAGGGGACAACATTCAACATCCCCAGGACTTAATGCACCAAAAGAAACAGTCTGGCCTGGCTGGCCAAGTGATTTAATTCCCTGACAGGATGGTTGGGACACCTGATTCAAAGCATTATTGTAGGAATATGTTTATTCCCTTTCTGTATGTGTTTATTATGTACCTCTGTAAATTATCCTGCCCTACACCCTGCAAGCCCAACTGGACACCTTCAGCTTTTCCAGCCCCAGCAGAAGTGGTCCCTTGAGCAAGGGGGTTGAATGTGGGAAAATAACAGAAGATGGGCAAGGAGATTATAAACACTCTATAGTCACCTGCAGCTGGGGTGTAGAAAAATACATATATCATACTAATTGTATGGTGAAAACAGCAGATTTGTAAATCCTGTAGCATGGACCAAGCTCAGCGGTGCCTGAGTCCCCACTGCTGTGTCTTTGCCCAGGTACTTTTCAGGGATCTCCCATCTGGCCAGGTAATGAAAATAAATGTACCCTTTGATTTCATCTGTGGTTTTGTGGTTGTTCCTGTGTCCCGCCTGTTCTGACTCACACAACCAGGTAGGGAAAATGTGTGATTATAGAAAGTAATATATAATCTGATGTGATATAATCTACATAAATTGTGGCTTTTGTAAGAAAAAGAGAAAAATGTGGGGGGGTGCATAAGAATCACCCCAGTGAATGCCTGTGGTAAGAGGGTAATGACTTTTGTTGTATCACAGGATAATTCAGACCAGGTTTTGGCTCTAGACAGTGCATGGTTTAGTTGGTGAAGAGGAAAACCCAGTTCCCTAATACAGGAAAGTAGGAACTAGTTTACTAACTTTATTATTCTGGAGATTCCCTGTGGATTACAGGGAAACAACCATTTGGCAGCACCACACAAATTAATCCACACCAGGCAGACACACTCCATTTCTGCTCTTTCTTCAGCGAAGATATCCAATTCCAGCAAATTAATTCCATAACTCCGGTGTCTCAATGGCATTAATGGGAGACTACAAAAGCGGATGTGCACCAGGCTCACTAGGGCACCATCTTCATTTTCATCCCTTCAGAAGAACAGGTAAGTAAAACCAGCTCAATGGCACAAAGAAACTCATGGAGATCAATCAGCTAAAGAGGATGGAGTTCAAGAAAACATCTATCTTGGTGGCTCGTTCAAAGGCTGCATTTGCTCCTTTAATTCTGTACAGAGGACAGTAATACCACAAATAAATCTAATATAACTTCATTGTTCTGCTATAGTTCTGTGGGTAACAAATGACGAATGCCTGTTTTTCAGTAACTTCATGTCTGGTTGGATTCTCTGCTGCATCGCACAGTGCATGCTGCAATAACATACTGCATTTATGGAGTCTTTCTTCTATGTGGATTTTCTTAGTGTCTTACAAGAGATGAATACTACATTCTTTCCCTTAGTGAGCTGGCTACTGTGGTCACTTTCCTTGAAACTTTAGTTTCCATGAAACTGACAGAAATTTTATGTTTTGAAATTATCTAATTTCATACAGATTTCACAAAGAGGCTATAACAGGGTGGAAAAGCCAGTAGGAGGAAAAGAAAGGACTCTGAGATACCATGCAACAGAATCACATTACCTTAGACTAGTTTTCTGAGGAAACCTCGCTATCCAGCACACATGTTCTCCTCAGCTATGTAGTAGGCTCCTAGCACTGTGACCAAAGGGAGTATACCTGAGGGATCACTACTGGTCCTGAACATTGTTTTGTAGCAAGCCTGTTAGGAATTGGGGCAGCTCCCTGGGGGGCAAACACTTTATAGACCTGACAAAAAGAAGTGTTCATGTCCCTAGAACACTTTGAGATTTTTATTCATCTCAATTGTTTTCTCCTCTCTGGAAAGAGTTACATTTACTCACAGATACACACAAGAAAAGACCACAGCTGCCTGAGAGACTGGAAAGGCTGGGCCAGGTGGTAGCAGCTAAGTAATTCTCAAGGAAGTCAGGAGCAGCACTAGCATCTAACTGAATATCCAGGCTACCTGTCCTGGTTTAAACCCGGCCAGCAGACAAACACCACGGCAATCACTTGCTCACCCTCCTTGACCCCGGGGGAATGGGGGAGTAAACTGGAGGGGTAAGAGTAAGGAGACTCATAGGTTGATATAAAACCATTTAATAATTGAAATAAAATACAATAATAGAAAATACAAACAAGTAATGCATAATGTGATTGCTCACTACCCGCTGACTGAAGCACAGCCCTTCCTGGCTAGTAATCCCAGAGAAGAAAGAATCCTGAAACCATAATCCTGTAAGCAGGAGTGAGCTTCCCAATCAATCCTCCTCTATATACTGAGCATGATGGTCTATGATACAGAGTATTTCACTGGCCAGTTTGGGTCCATTGCTCTGGCTCTGCTCCCTCCCAGTTTCTTGTGTACCTGCGCACTAGCAGTACAC
Organism: Athene noctua; assembly: GCF_965140245.1. Taxonomy (NCBI): domain Eukaryota; kingdom Metazoa; phylum Chordata; class Aves; order Strigiformes; family Strigidae; genus Athene; species Athene noctua. Next base: position 66,819,328 of record NC_134037.1, on the reverse strand, counting down.
AGGAAGTTGAAAAATCTTTGATTTCTTAATAACAACTGAAAACATCAGTACATTATCAACATTCTTCTCATACCAAATCCCATACTGAATCCAAAACACAGCACGATTCTAGCTACTAAGAAGGGAAAAAAAAAAAAAAATAATAAAAAATTAGCTCTATCCTAGCTGAAACCAGGACATTACCCAGGAAAATTAAATTTTGGCTGCATGATGATTGCTTAAGGGTTCCTTTAAATTCTGGGAACTCCTTGATTGCTCTGAAAAAAAGCAGGCCACAGGTGAAATTTATTACAAGTTCATTTTGGATTGAATTTTGAAAAGCTCAATGAAGCTGGCAGTTGCATTGGAGACATCTGTAATGCTGAACCTGGCTTTCCTGTGGCTTATCAGGTGCTGTTTATTACAGGTATCTTTAAGTGTAGGGTGTTGAGTTATATTATAATATTTGATGCTGGTTTATTAACTGTGACCCAGAACAGAAGTCATCCCTTCTGTTGGAAGGGTTATTGCTTTCCTAATACCGTGTCAGGGAAAATTTGTTGTTCAGAGAACTACAACAAAGTTGAAGAAAGACAGGCTGAAAAACAGCCATAGAAATCCTCTCAAAATTGTTGTAATCAAGTAGTTTTAACATGGATCAAATGTTCAAGTTGCTTTAAATAGCATAAGAATTGTCCTTTTGATGTTTGTTCTTCAGTATAAATTGCATTTAACCTGAAGTTACAGCTTTCTGAGTGGTATAAGCACTGTAACTAGAGGATGTAATACTTCAAGGCCTTCAAGAGGAAGAAATTGAAAAGTAGATTTAGAAGGAGCTGTGTTAAATGCTTCTTCTGGAGAGCAGGGCATGGCTTTAAAGTCACCACTTTCTGTTCTTGTCCTTAAGCTAACTACTGAGAGGACTACTGCTACCCACCAGCTTCTGTGCCCTTGATTAAACCAACAACTAGATTAAGGGTGACCTGTATGGAGGCTGTGGATTAAAATTGGACAACAATAGGTGTGTTACCTTTCTTTGCTGATTACTAGACTCTGCAAGATAGACTCCTGGCCCTCTCTAAAGCTAAACCTGTAAATCTGCTTCTGGACTGTTGCAGTTTTGTGTTTAGTGAATAAAGTAAATGAAAATCAGTGCTGATTGATCCTTGTGGCTGTGCAGCAAACTTTGGGATTCAGCAGGTACTTGGTGAGCCTTTCTAGGAAATGGTTGGGGTGTCCAAGCTCTCTACTTGGTGTTGAGAAAAGCAGTCCTTGTCCTACTATGTATACATTACTCACCTTTTGCTGTCCGTAAGGCCTTGTACCTCCTCATGCCGTTAGCTTGTAAGGATGCTTTGCTGGTCATGGACAGCCCCAAGGAAGGCATGTGGGCAGGGAACGTGGGAGCAAATGCTGATGGGACTCGGGGGCCCTCTGTCCTCTCTGGGCGGAGCGCTTACTGAGGGAAACAGAGACAAAAATTAGTAAGTGCTAGTCTACTCAGAGCAAAATGTCTGGTATTAATATTCACAACTATGCTGATTTATCAGCCACTTAATAATTCAATATAGTGCTATTGAACTGTCACTTGTGTTTTTGGACAAACCTGCTGCTTGGTCCAGTGCTCCTGTGTGGCAGCCCTGGAGCTTCTGGGTGGCTTTGACAGTTTGCTCTCATTTCCAGGACATTGAAGCACTCAGGAAAATACATCCTGTGTTGGAAGCCGCATTTAAAAGGGAGTGGAAGCCCTTGTGCTGTTAAGAGCAGTTGATCATGTATCAGCCCAAGGTGCCCATCATTATTTAGCTGCCGGCTGTTGCTCTGCTGCTCAGGGCACACATGGGAGGAAAGGATCCTTCGCTGCAGCTGTCACAAAGTGGGAGTGAGGCTATTGGGGACTGAAAAAGTGCATTAAGAAGCTTAATTAGGGGGACGGAGATGTGAAGACAGCAGCTACCAGACCTACACCACCATCTTGAACATGTCTTCCCACCTTTTTGCCATTGCTCCTGGCTTCTGTGCCCACCCCCCTTGCCTGCTGGGCACCACTGCTTCTGCTCGGCACCTCCCTTGCCATGCTGGCCTGTCCAGCCCGATTCCCCTTGCTCTCCCCTGGTGTACAGCTGCTCCCAAATAAAATTCCTGCTTGTGAGCTATTGTGTATTTAAACCTCTGGTGTAGGCAGTGCTTTTTTGGTGCAGGCTCTGCCTCTGAGCAGGCTCTGGCTTGTCAGGGGTTCTGTAATGATACAGGCAACATATATATTTTGTTGAAGTTTTTGGTTCAAGACTGTGTTAACTGGAAAAATATCAGTTGGATTAGTTAGTGTTGTTGGGCCCTACTACAGTAATTTCTGAAAATTACTAAACAAAGTCATACAACTTTTAAAAAGGACTGGTATAACATTGGGAGCACAAGGGTGAAGGAATAACTGAAAATTCCCGAAGGCTCAACAGCAATGAAATCCAGCCTCGCCTTCAGAGTAGCTGTTGGGTCTGGTGATGTCCAATTTCCCCAAACAGGCTGAGTCTTCAGGAAAGTGGGAATTTAATCTCAGTGTCTGCACTGTTAAACATGATGGCAAGTTACCTCATGCCAGCAAGGTGCTCTCCTCTTCTGGGATCTGGAAGATGAGCACAGGACAATTTGTGCCAGGAAAGCAGGCTGTCATTATTGCAGAAAAGTGCTTTCAGCTTTTCAAAATGGGTATAATGACTCTAAAGACAAGCCATTCTAGCAGTAGTCTTTATCTTCTAACAAAGTTAGAAAATTCTATTTATTGGAAATCAATACACTTGGTGTAAATACTTCATAACAGTCCCAGGTAAAACTGGTAGTAGATAAAACTGGACAAATCAAATCGTAAATTACATCTGTGTGGTTAGCTGGTTGGTGGCAGGTGCTTGGAAGGAGTCCAGATAGTTGCCAAAACATTTATATTACTTCATAGGTCTAGAAGGAGGTGGTAATTTTTTGAGGTGATGTTAGCTAAAGAGAACAAGTTGTTCGTGTGGAGCTCTTGGATACAGTATCCAGGCATACTTCATGCTTACAGCATACCTTGCCTGTTATCTCTAAAATCTCTATTAGATGTTATATTTAAAATAAAATATGTGTAAGATAGATAAAGAAGTACAGATTAGGAAATAAGCCCTCTGATTTAGAGGATGACCTGCAAAGCATAAAATTACTCAGTGCCTGGCTTATAGAGAGTCTATCGTAACCACTGGCACACAGGTCTAGATGTTACCAGTGTGTTAACTTGCTGCTGTTGTACGTGGTGGGGCCGGGGCTGCTGAAGGGGAGCAGAGAATCACGGCAGATGTGCAGGACCTCGTGGTGGAGTGTGGCCTATTGATGTCAATGCATAAGGACTGTCTCACAAGTCTTGGGTCAGGGGCACCATGCTAGTCGGTTGTGCAGTGCTGTGCTCCTTCTCCAGCTGATGATTTCTGGTAATGTTTTGAAAAAGAGCCACTGTGAAGCTCTCAGAACTGTTCTAGACAGGAATGACTTTGCTTCATCTGTCTCCATACTAATGTTCTCTGTTTGATTTGGTCTTCCTGCTAGAGCTAAACACTGTAAGCGTTGTAGTAACGGATCTGCATTTTTTCCTTTGTCCTTCCATCACATACAACAGCAGCATTTTCTTGTTTCTGATGACCACAATATTTTCTTGCTATGTGGATTACACTTGAAATGAGTAATTTATAGAAATGTTTAAGTTCTGCATCCTTAGCAGAAGAAAACTGTACATGCCAGTAAAGGGGGTGAGTATTAAGTGAAGACAAGAGTTTATAAGCAAGCTAATTCCCTTCAGGTTGATTTTTTTTTTTTTTTTTTTTTTTTTTTTTTTATGGTCTAAGACATAGATGTGCAGTCTTTCTGAAGAAGCTTGAGGCCGTAATAATATCTGAGTGGTGTCAACTGCATGTTTTCCAAACTGGAAGAAAAAGAGAAAGGACAAATGCTACAGAACTGAAACACATACTGAGTTTTTAATGGCTCTGCTTAAATAATTTGGCTTGTTGTTGGCTACACAGGCAGTGAAATGTTCTTGTTGAAATGTGCTTGAATTTGTCTGTTTAATCTGTAGTGGAAACTGGTTTCATGCAAAGCACTTTGTAATGAAAAACAGATATTCCAGATTATGAGTAGAACATAACACTTGATACTTATCCTCGCTACAGTCATGGGTCAGTCTGTAGAGTTTCCCTTTCTGTGTTGCCTTTTGTAGAGCTGGCATAAAAATAGAATTAAACTAAAGGAGAGAGAGTGAAGAATGGGAAGTAAGGGAGGGGAAAGCAAGATTGTAAAAGGCTTATCTCTGGATGGGCATGTTCTCTTCTTATTTTTTCATTGTGATTTGCATTCTTTTGCATATTCCTTTCTTTTTAGTGTTCTCGATGGAGTAGGGCAGGAAGAATATGGCTCCACTTCTTGCACTCTGTGCAGGGAAGTCCACTAACGGAGTTCAGATCATTTGGCCTCAAAGAAGTAAAAACCATACACTCAGTTCTCTTGGTTTGAACCTAGAAAGAAAAACCCCAAAAAACTAAAACACCATACAAAATAAAAGTGAGACCTTGAATCTTATGAAAGGGCTTGACATGATTGGAAAGGATTGCTGTACATGATTTTCTGCTTCGAAGTATTTATTTTGCCACAGATGGAAATGTCTGAAAAGTTGTAAGATAAACATTCAAGAAAAAAAAACCCCACATCCTGACTTTGTAGCAACTAATGAATATGGAAGGAGCTACAGAAAATAACATGATATTAATGGCATGAATTGTTTGAAATTCTGAGTACTAAAGTCTTGATTGCTGCTTCTTCCTTATGCTTACTTTATGACAATAAAATTTCTTAGACATGACATTTTTGTCAATGGTCAGAAGTAAAACTACTGATGGATCCAAAGTCATAGATGAGTTTGATTCTTTCACACCCTCAACAAACATGAAAGACATGGGGATTTTTTATTTTTTTAACTTAAATTCTTAACGGAAAGCTTGTGAAAGTGCAAATGTACATTTACACTGTCAGCCTAGTCAAGTATACAAGATTTTTTAACAAGAGTTTTCAATGAGTTTTTGCTGTCTTCACTGACATCTGTGCTTCTGTGGCATTGATCTATTAGCTGTACCATTACTAGCTATGCCTTTCAGAGCAGTATGATGTGCTTATAACTTATAACCTCCCTTAAGCTCCACACTCACATGCCTTTCCAGTTCTGCAGGAGGCATGGATATCCAAACGATGAAAAGAACTACTGTGTAATAGAAGTCATGACATAACATGATTATTTACTAATAATTAGATGAAAATTAATAAAATCTGTAATTAAAAAATGCCTTTTTCACTTATGGACAGTTTTTGAGAGAGGAGTCAGTGAATAATTTATTTGCCATAAGCATTCAGCTCATTCCTATTTGGTGTTTTTGTGCAATTTTCCTTCTTAGATGTTTGTAAAAGAAAAACAAAACAAAAACTCTGAGCCCGTATAATACAACTGACTCAACTTCCCATATGATAAAACTTATATTTGTAAAAGTTGTTTTACTATTGGAGCATATATAGTTCACACTAGTGGAGTTTGTACTGACAAAAGTAGTTGTGTGTCTGCACTTGGAGGCTTTGCTGGCACAGGGACCCAAGTAAAATCCTTGTAAGCAAAGATTAAGCCAAAAGTTTTATTTTGGGGACAGTTCATTCTTGGCCACTGTGGTATTACTGAACTATCGTAAAGACATTATTCCACTTCAGTGAAGCTAAGATCTAAATTTCTAGTCAAGATATTTGTTACAAATGAGCATCTCTCTTCAGTGAAAGGCGTGCACTGAAATGCTTGTTCTTCCTTTCCTAGAACAAAGGTGGAAGCTGGTTACTTCATAAGACCAAGCAGTGACCATCCTGGTTTTGAAAACACATTTTATCATTGGCAAGTACAAACCAGTGAGTCACAAGTTAGTTTTCAACACAGCAAAGATTAGGTGTCAGATGTTTAATCCGTTTACAAGCATGAATAATTTTTTTCCCAAGATGTTAGCTTTCTGAGACCCTACTGTGGTTGCAAAGAGCTGTGTCATCTTTTCTTCCTTCAGGTAAAAGAAGAGAGACAGGATATTCTACTAATATTAAACCACTGTATTATTACTGGAGATATGTACTGCATACTTTCCATGGATATTTAGTAGAACCATTTTGTATAAACCACCTGTGTTGTTTTTCTTTAAATGTCTTTTGGGCAAAAAACTTGCACGTGTATGAGATGTATGTGTATCTTAGTCTACAGAGTAATGGACCCGTGTCAGTAAGGGACTCTGGCAGCTCTTACAGAGAGGACAAGCACAGAGATTCCACTTTAAGCCTCTGAAGGCTTCCTTAATAAGAGGGGGGTTGTATTGGTCCATAGTTTCCTCCTAAGTATAAACAAAGGGTAATTTATCTCATCATGGTTGTTAGTGTTTTCTTAATGGAAAACTGAAATACAGTTACCCTTCACATCACAGTGTATTCACAACTTGTAAGACTTTGCATGTGAATTAGCAAACATTAATACTTAATAAATCCCAATCTTAATCAGATTTTAACAAAAAGAAGAATGTGTAAAAGGACCTTGTGGTTATACCAGGGTTACAGTCTGAATGCACATGAAATTTCATAGTATCAGTTTTTCAAAGAAACAAACATCTGATTTCATACAAAACTTGGAAATTATGAACAAAAATTACTTTGATAATATCTTTTAGGGCATCAGAACAGGAAAGGATCCAGAGAAGACATCTAATCCATTCCTTGCTTCAACTAGGATCCTTCATCACTCCTGACAGATGTTTTTCTGACTTCTTACTGTGTCCAGCTGCCAATGCTTCACTGTACTTTTAGAAATCTATTTTCTGACTTAATCTTGCTGCACTTCAAAATCCCTAGTACCAGTTCAGATTGCTGCAGACATGAAATAGGTTTATTTGACTTAGTTTGCAGTTACCTTTTATGTATTTGAAAATTTAATGTCTCTCCTCAGTCTTCTTGTCTACAGCCTCAATTCCAACATCTTTCTTTTAGATGATGTGCTCTAAAGCTTGACCTTTCAGATTAGCAGATCTGAGAAGAGAAAATTAAAGATTTTTCCTCTACACTTATGACTGTTGTACTGCCAGACATGAGTTCCTTTAAGATGGTGAGCTCTCCTCTTGGGTGCAGGAGGTGTTTGCCCCAAGGACCTGATAGCTGCTCCACAACCAGCAGCACTAATACCAGTAAACACTGTGGTTACTGACATGGGTGTCACCACAGGCTGATGCGATCAGAGGTAGCTTCGAGGCAATGGAGATTAATTTCAGTATGTTTGCATGAGAAACATTCTCTTTTTGTTTTACTGGACTTTCTCTAGTAACATAAACAGAAACTATTTGTCTAAGGCAGGATTTGAGAGTTATCTGTTAAATATTATGTGAGAGACAATCACTCTCAGCATCCTTGGAGACAAATAGCAGTTCTTGACTAGTTCTAGAAGTATATCAGTCTTGGTCACAAGCGGTATCAGTAAAGAAATCATCTTAATTGTAACTAAGGTAATTGGAAAGCAGTTCAGAATTATGACCCCAGGGGTTGGGTTTCAGGTGCTACTCTGGTAAGGGTAAACAAGAAATTGTGCTGAAGAGCAGTGTAACTCATTTCAGAAGACAGCAGATCTTCTAAGGCAAAATATAATCAATTCAGTATAATGACAGCTGAGTTTTCAAGCATACCTGTACAGTTCTGCTGAAGTTAGTGGAATATACAGACACCAGAGGCAGAAATAATTTATCTTTGAACCTCAAACCTTTGTACCTCTCTGATTAGGTAGCATGAGTAGTTTGAAGCTCTTGTATTTTTCCAGCTTTCTTTGTAGCTGTCAACAACTGCATATACCAAATATTAAGGAGGTAAACAAAATGCAAGGAGACGGTAAAAACACAGTTGTTTTCAAATGCGTTAGCTAATACCAGATATGGTCTGAAAAGAAAAATGGTTGAATTTGGATTTTTTTCAAAACATTTGCTGCTGCTGTTACTACAGTTTGGTGACAAAAAGGGAATGTTAGAAAAGTTAACCATCTCAGAAGTGTAGTTCAGGAAAATAATCCCATGTCTGGATTGCAAAAGGCATTATTTTTTTCTTGTTTAAGGGAACTGTATGAGTGGGATCATCAGTTTTGTCCTCGACTACTTGGTTACTGTGGTGATGTGATTTGTGCTCTTGTTCACATAACATGAAATTTAACTACCTGCAGCTCAAAAGTGGCCTTTCTTCTGCTGAACAGAATTTCTTCTTCCATTATTGGTTTGGGGTTTGTGTTTTGTTTTTTTTTTTTTAATGGAATGTGGTATGTTCACGAAGTAGGACTGGCTGATATTGACACTTAATGACAGTTGCTGGAATCACAATGTGCAAGTCAGGACAGCCTTTGGGTTTAGGAGTCAGACCAAGACTGCATGCAATAATATATAGTAGTTGTTATGTTGGCAAGCCACAGAAAAATGTAATGTCATGGAATAGCTGACACCTGCAAGGAAGAAAATGTCATCACTTTTGAAGCTGTCAGGATCCGTAGTAGCCACCTTCCATTACAAAAGCATCTATCAACAGAGTGAAAAAGCTATCTTGTAAGAAAGAATTAAAGACAGCATACATCATTGTATGAAAATACGTATGTGCAAGCCCTCTTGAACCTGAACCACTGCCACCAATGCACTTTAATGAGATTTCCTTTGCCCTAGTGTTGAAGGGGAAGGGAGTATAATTCTGTTTTGAAATACACACCAGATTTATTTTGTGCATTTGATTTTATTTTTTTTTCCCAACTCTTTTACACGCTGCACCAAATAGATCACAGAGTTCTATTGTTGTAGACTTGTAAATTGGAAAATAAGTCAAGCTAGTAGCTTGGAACATCAGGACCTTGCAGACCTTGGCAAATAACTTGCAGCAAGAGTATGAGTATGCTCGTGTGTGGTGCTGCTGGAGTCTTCCTCACTCAGAATGATCAGGTCTTCTCTGGTTGTCCTCATTTTCAACTGTGATAAGACAAACATCCACAGTGCATGTTTGAACCTTTGGGGACAGTTACTGGAAATTTTGTAGAGTTTATATATTTATTTACTTTCCTGAAAGCTGTTGTGATCATTCCAGAGCACTGCAGAATGATGTGATGTTAACACACATAGATGGATTGAATTGGCTTGTCAGAAACTCAATTAAAAATAAACACATGAAAAAGAAAAAGCTAAACTGGAATAGGTGTGCACTAAAAGCCCTTTTTGTGAGTGGTGAATCTATAACATAATTTATATTACCTTGTCGCTGAGGGATTGCAGAGGGACAGATTCCTACCCGTCCTTGAGTTTAATCCTTGCATGACGCGCTTTGTTAACTGGAATACCCGTGTTACCAGTCTGGGACAGGTTTGGTGCTACACTCTGTGTGTATGCTTGCCACAAGCGGAAGGTAGAGAATCCCAGGATAAAGACACTTGTCCCCTGTTACTCCAAGTTTCTTCCTTCATTAACTCATTGGTTTGGAGCCTCATTTGGAATCTTGTCACTAATATTAAAGGCCATAGCAGTTCCACGTTTGTGCCTCGAGGGGCTGCATGCTTCAGCTAAAGTGCTTCCATAGGAAGTTCATTTGGTGCTGTTGGATTGCAGCGTGCTCTCTTCGTAAGGAGGCACTGGATCTGGAGAGAGCTCAATGTGAGCCTCGTCCATGGAAGTCTTCATGGTGGCCTCCTCATAGGATGGAGGCAAACACACAGTGAGGAACGTGGCATCGGGGAGCAGAGTGGAGTACTGAAAACTCTGCTCACTGTTCCAGGGCAGCACAGAAAGGAAATTGGACACATCATGCTCGGGCAGGGCCTCAGGGAGGTCGATGCTGAAGACTTGTCCCTGTGGAGCAGGGCGCTGGCAACGGCGGTACAGGAAGAGCAGCAGGAATGCCAGGAAGAGCATCATGGTGGCAGGCAATATGATGCACAGAAATGGTTCTATGTCGTCTTTGGTTGAACTTGTCTGCTGTCTGCTCTGTAATCAAAGCAAATAGGTAGTGTGTTGGATTCCTGGAGACTTCTTAATTGGAGAGAAAAAAATACATTCTCAATCCCCTGCCTCATGATGTATTGGTTGTTTTTCCAAATTACTTTTTGCCTGCATTGGTGGTGTTGAAGCGATAGGTTTCACAGGCTCATGAATTGTCAAATTCTATTTGCTGGTCCACTAAAACTAGTAACGACTAGAGACAAAAGAAATGGAGAAGTTGCAGTGAGTGTGGCTTTCTAGGAAACCCTGTCTCTAATGGGGGAAAAAACCAATAACCTGGTACTGTATGTCTTTTGGTATGAGATTTTGTTACACTTGGACCAGTCCTCTTTGCAGGAGATTGGTCAAGCTTTTAAAACTTGGTAGAACACCAAATTGCAGAGCAATAGGGCTGGTGATCCATCACCTAGAGTTGTTTCAAACTCTACCATTTACTTTAAAGAACAAATATTACGACAGCTATCCCTTTCATCAGGGCCCACTACCCACAATACCTGTTCTTTGGTCTGCTCTAACCTTATAGGCCAGCCCCAATTAAAATGCAGCGTGTCAGGGCAGCCTGGACTAGGGCTGTTTCTTGAGCTTGTTCTGTCAGCTATCCAAGAATCATTTTTCTGTTTAGAACTAGAAAAATAATTTCTGGTGTAAGAGTAATAGTAGCTGTGACTGCTGTGTCAGCTTTATCTCCTGCAAAATGTAGCACAGAAGACCTCTGTCCCACAGATTTTGAATTGTGCTGTAGAATTATAAGCTATTTAAAAAAAATCCCCAAACACTTGCACTCTTCTGTTATATTAGCTTCACTTTTAAAATTTAATGTATCTTATTTCCAGTCTCACTCTACCTAACTCTAGCTTCTAATAAATGGATTTCATTCAGAGTGTAGTCTAGAGAGGGAGGGAAACCCAAACTCTAAAATGTTGTTTATTATCAACTCTTTCCCTTTGTAAGTATTTGAAGACTGTAATCAGATGGATTTTTCACATTTTTATGGTGAGAGTAAACAGGTCAATGGATTAGCTTTCCTTTATTTTGAATGAAGACAGCTTTTCAAGCTAGGAGAACCTGAATAGTTCTTTCCTCAAAGCATTTGGAAGCAGTGATGCAAACAGGCTGTTTGCAGCAATGGCTTTGTGAAAAGGGCCAGTGACTCCAGTACCCCCTTCTTAGTCTATGAAAAGTTTCTCTGCTTATTCTTGCAAGAATCACGGTCACTACAAAAATCACACTATAACTGATGTTCAGCTGTTTATCTACCAGGTGTTTGTTACCTCTCCACTTTGTTTTCCTATTATATACATGGCCATGCCTAAGAAAGTAAACGGGTTTTGACTTTTAACAAAAGTGTAGGGGAGATTGCTGCTTTTTTTCCTGAGGTATTCTGGGTCTGAAGCCAAACACATTAAAGTCATTTTAAAATACATTGAAACCTTTGTGGATTAGCTATTAAGCCTTTTTTTTTTTTTTTTCCCCCAGCTGTCTTTTACCACAAAAATGCATACTAAACAACTATTTCATATTTACTGATCATTTCTTATTAATGAGGTTTTGGCAGTACAAGCTGTTGTCTTACCTGACCATTAAATGAGCTACAGGAAACAGCCGAGCTGGAAAAGACCGTTCAGCTATTTTTCTAATGCAGACATTAAATTTTTTTTAAAATCCCCTCTTTTTAAAAAAATAAAGTTTTTAAACACTTTTAAAGTGTGTCTTGTGAGGTACATACAACATTTCACAGGAAAATGAGAAAAAGCGTTCAGTATTATGTTTGTGCACTATGTATATTGAGACTCACCAATACTGTTATGTTACTGATACTCTGATACTCTTAGAATAAATATTTAGAACAGCTGATCTTATACTTGACAGCATTATTCATGATTAGTGAAGAGCATGTTTTCAAGATCCTAGTGTAAGTTTTGGGTTTAATTTGTAGGGACCAGGCTTTCAGTCAGGTTAAGTGTTGCCCTTAGGATCTGTGAGTTGTACACTATTGTGGTTGTTTGTGAGGATGGAGGGTGAGATTGCCAGTGTTTCCTATGTGAGACTAATGAAAGGTATGTAAAACCCCAATTCTCTTACTTTTAAACTCCATGCAACTTCCCTATAACATTAACTGAAAGGATATTTTTGTTTTAAATAATGGCCAAGGGCAATGTGTCCTTCGTGTGCTGGTGGAAGCACAGGCTAGTGTTACGGTTGCCTCACGTGTCCTGTTATAAGACAAGGCCTCATACAAGGACTGGATTTCAGAGTCCACAGGATGGCGAGGAGACAGGGGAGGCTCTGGCGGGTTTGGATGTGGGGGTGAAGTGCAGGATGAGAACTGATGCTCCTGACGTGAGGAGCTGTGGACTTGTCAGGGGAGGGCAGAGTGGAGGAGGGTATGGACCAGAACTGTGCAGCAGTGTGGATGGAGAGCCTTGGCTTGTGAGGAGGATGCACAAGATGCAAAGCTGTGGGGAGGAAAGCCGAAAGGGAACTGAGAGCGAAGGCAGTAGGATTGGGTAGGTCTGAGGAGAGAAGTCTGAGAAACACATGGTGGGGCTCCTCTCTCACTGCACCAGTCCTGTTTTCTTTGCAGAAGAAGAAAAAGGAAAGGGCTAGTGACAAAGTGGGATGCAGGGGAAGGAAATGTGAAGCTTGATGGAAGGGATTAACAAATGGTCTCAAGGAAATACTTTGTCCCAATGCCTTACCTGGAACACAGCAGTCTTGGGCCTTGCAAAGAAATACACATCAACAGAAATATGTAAAATATATAATTGTTGGAGGGGTCAATTTGCATCTAATGGTAAGAAAACAGAAGAAGAGAAAGTATTTGTAGTATGATCTAGCTCAGATGGCCACAGTCTGTGAAGTAGATATGAAAGGACAACCTAGATTCATTTGGATGTCAGTGTGGTTACTGGGCTGCAGACTCTGTTTATAAGCCATCCACGAGTAACAGTAACCTATAGCACTACTTCTAAAGTTGCAAATTCAAGCCCTCGAGACTCAATAAAAGCCAGTGTTTTGGAAATCTGCGAATCCTTAATTTGATCCACAACTCATGTAATTTTTTATTACATTATTGTGTACAAAGTGTCTACCCTAAGCTAGGTTGCTTAGGGAAGAAGACCACGGTACCTAGGGTAATGCGTTGCAGGATATGTAGTGTATGTAGTGACTGAGTCAGGGAACTGGGGAAGAGAGAGGACTGACTGCTAGTTTGGGATAGTGAATGCTCTCCTGGGGAGCTGTGTTCCTCTCTCTGTTACAGAGTGCTCTAGGTGGGGTAAAACAGTTCAGCTGAAGTGCTTGTTGTGGGTTATTCATTAGTTACATCTCACTTTGAGTGCCTGGGTTGAGATCCCTGGGTCTGGTCTGCAGAGATGCTCCATCTGTATTGCTGTCCCTGAAGGTGAAAGGGTGGTGCCCTGAGCCTGTGAGTACTTTATTACACTAAGGGATCTGGGCAAAATTGACATAGGAAATCATGGAACAGTTCATATGCCCTTGTACTGTCTGAAGTGGTTGGGCAGTTGTACCAGATGATCACTGTAGGTCCCTTCCAACTGAACTACTCCTCTTCTATCTTATTCTATTCAAAATAACTAACCAAGTGCCTGGTGACTATCTATCTATTCAGTAATGTGTACAAAACAAGATATAAGAAATTTGTTGTTTGAAGAAGATGCAGTAAATAAGACCCTGAGCTGTATGCTGAGAAACATGGGGAGAGTAGCAGATTCAATGGCTGGTAATGAAGTGAATTCCATGTCCTGTGCAGTTGTGGAAGAACAGTGAGTATGTCTTACTACTATCTGCACAGTAACAGCATGTGAAGCTGGTAGGATTAAGGATTGGGTAATGTTTTTCTGGATACTAAGAGGTGACATTAAGGACCAGTTTTCCTCAGTGTGTTTAAAACTGTCCATAGTTTTTAAACACAGTTTAACATTCAGCCTTAGCTTTCCTGTTTGGGTGAAATAATCTGTAGGCTACTTAGTATTATTCAAGTTGAAACTGTTTTTAACAAGTTAATACTGCCCCACCGATGCTCAGAACCTGAAGCTTAAATCAGAGAGTTGCATGTCCGTTTTGATACTGTCTCCTGCCAAACATTTTACATGGACTGATTTTACATTGAGATGGAGTTCCAAAGGCTGATTAACTTCCTTTAGGTATACCCATATATGTATCAAATGTATTGGGAGATAATTGAGCAGTATTAGTCCCTGTTTTTCTGTTGTGGTTTTGTGTCCACTTCTGGGACGAATGGCTAAGGGGCTACTGAAGAATGTTGTAAAAATCTTGACATAAAGACTTGGAAAAACTTATAGCCATTAAAAAATTATAGAGAATAGAAATATAAATAATTTTAATAAAATGAAACAAAGGTCACTTAGAAAAAAAATAAACATTTGCTCTGAAGTTCCAAACTAAAACTAAAGTGCTAAACTAAAACTAACTTCTAAAACTGAAGCTCTAAAACTAGAAAAGCAACCAGTATGTATAGGTATCAGAAATAGCTGCTAGAACTGGAAAACAAAATAATCTACAAATGAAACAATCTTCAGTAACTGAAAGGGTAAGCAAAGTGTAAGGGGTCAGTGTGTGCTCTGTCTGTGTTATCACAAGCAGCTACTGTCACATCAGTAACTAACAAAAATAAGGCTCTGACTTCCAGCATGACAAAAGTTAGACACATAAATATAGGGAAAATATTCTTTATGAAGACTCAGGCAGAAAAGGGCATGGGGATAAAAAAAGTTCTCTGTTTTCCCAGAACTGATTTTTAGTAGGTTGATTTGGCCATTGTAGGCTTATATTTATTCTCTTCCTTGTGTTTATATCTTTGTAGGGACTGAAATAGAGGGTCAGTTTTCCAAAACACTGAGCACAGACTAGTAGTAAAGCCTTTCATTAGTATTCTGTCTGCCTACGTTTTTTTAACATGCTGAGCATGTATGGTTGCCAGCTTACAGATTACGTGACCCATATTGGTTTAGATGAGCTTTTACTCGTGCCTGTGGTAAAGCAATAAAGTGCAGCCCACTTGTGTCGCACAACGAGTAATGGAATGGGTTTAGAATTGAACTCTTTGTCTGGATGAAGGAAGCCTAGTACCTGGCTTTGAAGGGAATAATCTAATAAGGCCAAACGTGAGTTTGAAAGAAGCTTTTGTGTAAGGATAGAAAAATGAAAGTTTATTTGGCTGGCTTAAATTCCCGCTGAAGTGATTGTTTGATTACTGCTAGGATTTCTTATGCTGTTAATGATTTCCTAGGGTACTTAGAACTTTATTAAAATTATTTTTATTAATATAGACTATATTTATACTAATATCTTTTGAAGCTGAATCAGGAAACCGATACTTCTGAAATGTTTTAAGTGGATTTGGAACAAAGTCTGCTTTGAAGTCATTAGGCTGTGGTCCATGCATAGGTGCTTTTCTAAGCTCCATCCTACTTCTTAGAACTGATTCATTGTTGCTTGTAAAGAGCAAAACCATATAACTCTGACAAATAGAAAAACATTTTGATGTGGTTTTTGTATACATTAATTATGACACATAATTTTTAAGTGCACTTAGCTTTATAATGAATTTTCAAGTAGTTGTTAGAATGTGACTCTGGTGATGCTGTTTGTTTCTCACTGTTGGACAAAACCAGTGTGAAGGTGTGAAGACATTGCCATTGTCATTCTAACTCTGGCAGTGTTACTGATGAGGTAGACTTTGTTAAAATTGCAGAAGCATTTGAAAACTACTTTTTCCCCTGTTTTTCCCCCTCACTCCTACCCCCTTCTATTTTACCACAATATACTTGATAGCTAAGTAGCATGGACAGTTCATTTGCAAACACTACTTGACTCAGACGTTTACTGGTGATATATGTGCTCCTTAAATTATTATTTCTGATCAGAGAGACCCTTTTGCTGTCTCCCAGACAAAGCCAGAAAGGCAGTCTGTGTTTTCATCTTTTGAGGGCTACTTCCCTCCCCCCACTTGCCTGCATGTGATCCTCCCTCACAGAAGTAATCAGCGTGCAGCTTAGGGAACAAGAGTTCATTGCTGACTGCTAGTGACTCTTAACATCTGCAGAAAGGCTTCGTGGGACCAGATCCAAAAAATAAACATGCATTTAAAATAAAGGAAATCAAAGAATAGCAGAATGTATTATGCTTAAAAGAAATAATTAAACTTCTTTACCTGCTGCTCCAGAAAGATTTTTTTTTTTTTCCTATCTAATGTTTTTCTTTCCCCACAAATGTGTTTAAAACAGCGGTAAATAAACGGTCTGACTCCTACGTAATTGAGCAGTACTGCTTTGATATGTTTCAGTACCCAGGTATTTACTCTGTGCTATACACTGAGGCATTATACAGACATAGACACATGCAAAGTCAAAGGACACGCCACAGAGAGGAGCAGAGGGGTACAGACCTGAAGCTCTGTTTCCAGAAGCGGCCCACCTGGTTCACTATTTAGCCAGTCATAGTTTCCCCTGTCAGCGTGTCCAAATTTTCTCCAGCTGCTGCCCGAGAGCCACCTCATGCTTTCATTAACCTGGTCTTCTGTCTTCGTGCCTCCACCTTGCTTCGCTGCTTGCAACTGCATCCCCGCCTCCCAGCCTTGACCCAGCTGGGCTGCTCTCAGCTAATGATCCCTCTTAAATGATATCCCGTTTACAGTGGAAAAGAAAAAAAAGAAGTTACACACACGCACACACACACCTCCGTCGTCAGGAAGCCAAGCAAATAGATCTCAGAGCCTCTCTCCACTTCCAACTCAATCTCTCTGGATTTGCTTCGGTGGCCTACATTACCAGCAAAGCTGGCATCAGGTATCCGGAGCTGGGCTGACAGCGCTCTGATTGGAGCACTCCCTGCATTAGGATTATTAAAAGGGGAATTTGCATGTGAATCTGATCCCACATGGTCATCACTCCGTATGGATAAATAACACTCTATATTTAGGTATCTAATAAACACTTTTTCCAACAAAATAAAATAAATAAAACCCACACTTCTATGTCGAGAGTGAAGATTCCCCCTCAGTTACGCAACGCAAGGAGGAACTGTGATCCAGACAGGTTTTTCCTCCCTGTTGCTGGAACATACAGTAAATAGTAAGAGCGATTTCTGGGTAGAGAGGCAAGGACACAAGGCTAAATGCTGTGCTGAATTATTTAGCAGCGTTAGGATGTAGATGTTAATGATAAATCCAGAGAGAGGTCTGCCAGGAAAGCTTTGGTCACTGAGAGTATATGATTGCTTTCACTAATAATGAGTTACCAGTTCAGTTAAATGAGGACTCGTTTACAACTTTCTAGGATATACTTTGTTAAATGGCAATTGTTTCCAGAGAGAAGCCTTTGTGCAGTTTATCCAGCAAAAGAAAATATTTCACTGATGTGTATTAACCTCAGAAGGGAGAAATATTTAAGTTGAAAGTTGAATCAAGGTTTAACTCTTACTGAAAAGTTGGAGGTGTCTTTTTCTGCCTTAGTCTGAGCAGAGGGAGATGCTATTGGTAACAATATCCTGTTCAACTGTGGTGTATTTTGTATGGTTTCTCAAGGCATGAGAAAGACATTTTTTTTTTTGTTTAAGTAGAAGTTGTGTTCAGGACTGATGATAAAACATTGGGGTCAGAATTGTAATCTCTTATTTCTTGCTTAGACTTCCTTTTGTCAACTCTTCCTTTGAGCTTATGGCTCCCAGAAAATTCCAGGCCTAATTGGCAGCAGGCTGAACTCTTGCAGCCCCAACAATGGCTCTCGGAAGCGCCAGCACTTGATGTTTCTAACAAGAGGATTCTGAAAGTGCCTGTTCCAAGCCTGGCTGTGATCCCTGCGGCTGCAGCTTGCAGGAGGGATTTACCCTGCAGGTGAACCTGGGCTATGGGAAAGAGGGGAAATGATTGTTTGATAAATCTCTCCCGTCTTGCTACCAAAGTTGCCAGGTGAGCTGTGGATGGGGAGCAATAATATTGAATGAAGTGTTGGTCTTGGTGCTGAAGCAGCTGCATCATTTATCAGAAACGAGACCCTGCTCTTGATTCTGCTGAGGAGGTCCTGCGTGAATCTAAAAAATACACCTCATCAGAGCCTTTGCACTCTTGTGAGAAGACACCCCCTTTCCTCAGTGTCTCACTTGTCATCTTGGAAGGCACTTTTAGAGGTGGTGACTGCTTGCATCTGCAACCAGAGTCCATGGGAGATATGCTGTGCATCAGAAACCGGGTCCTAACTGTGGCTTAACAGGTCACACCAAGAGATTCTGACTTGATGACTTGACGCCTTGTATGGAAGGAAGAATGACAACCATCTTTCCCAAACTGGTGTTAAGGAAATAAATTTCTTAAGGAGTCTTGTGACTGTGTAGCTTAAATCTATCATCTCACTTGCAAGCAGGAAACATTCCTATACTATATTAATTAGGGTCTTAATACAGCTTCTAAGATTATTAATGCTATTTTTAAAAGCTTGCTGTAAATTTGCTTTGGGACTGTGTCATGGATAATGAGAAGTGAAAAATTATGTCTACTTGCAGTATAAACACCCTGTTTGGCATCCTTGGATTCTAGTTAGGTGAATTTTAGCCAAAAAATAAGGTGGACACTTTTAAGACTCACTGACCTGATTTACAAAGTGCTGCTTTGAATTCTTGACCTCTGAAAAATATTTAAGAATGACTTAACTTTGTAGAGCTGAGGCCAAATGGGAATTTGGGGAAATGTGATGGCCTTTGTCATGCAGGTAATTAGAATATAAAATAATGATTGTCTCTATGGCTTTTTATATAATTAGTGGTCCCAGCACAAAGATTAGTGAGAGTAATGGGGATACACTCTTTCTGCTGCCAGTGGTCAGACACCCATTTGATGTACTGCCTTTGTAGAGAAGATCTGCTCTCGTGCAGAACTCAGACAGTACCACTTTAGACTGGATTGTGATGACAAATGTGTTGCAGATTTCTACCAACCCTGTGGGACACACATGACACTTGTTTTTCCTTCTCACAAAGAGTTCATAAATGCCACCACAGCTTGGGCATGCCATAGTGTGGAAGTTGGGGGGAGAAGGAACAACCTTGATTCTAATCTCCATGGCCAGATGTCAGGCTTGCTGCTTTGAGGCCTGCAGGAGGTTGACCTTTGGAAATCTTCAGACCCTGACATTAACAACACTTCCCTCCCTCTCCATCCATTGGTTTTGTTCTTTGAAATAGTTTAATCTAACAGTTGCCCTGTCAAATAAAATGAAGAAAATAACTGGCATGGAATTGTATCTCCAAATTGATTAAAGTTAGGTAAAGGTTTCTGGAATGATGGCAACGTGATGTTCTGAATTGAGGCAGTATTGCTGATATCCCCTCCAATGTTCTAGCAGGGGATCAGAAAGAGACTTTCTGAGGAAGCCACTGCAGAAAATAACCACTTCAACTCTCCCTCAGTACGAAGCTCAAACAGTCTGTCATAAATAATTAACCTTTCTGATCTGCTGAGATGTTCAAGGCTAGCAGTGTAAGTCTAGGCTGGATTGCCACTAATATTGTTAGGGAACAGAATATCCACAGTGCCCTAGACACCTTTCAGATTTCTTGCTATTTTCTTCCCTCGGTTTCTTTTGCTGCTTTCTGCAGGAGGTGGTGAACCTTCTTTGCCTGAACAACTGCACTGCTGTGAGGGTGTGAGGCCTAACCTGAATAATGCAAAACTAGGAATCAGAGTGGGTAAACAGTAAACTGTAAACGGTGCTGTGTTATCAGGTGTAGATTCATCAGATGAAATGGAGGGAGATGCTAACTTTTGCCTATAGCCAGCTGATAGGTGCTTCTACATCCTTCAGATGGAAGTGGTGTTGGCTCCTATCCGTTCCCTTTCACTTAAGCAATCTGCTCTTTTTTGATAAATTTTTCATTATATTGAGATTTTGGCTTTGGTTTGGTTTTTTGTTGTTTTTTTTTTTTAAACATCCATTTTTCAAAAACAAAGCACCTTGTGAAGAGCAATCCCCTCCCCGCATCAAACTAAAACCACTGTCACTTCAAAAGGGTAGATACAAATGGGCATAGCCCCACTGAAAACCAGTGTTTTGGAGAGCACCATTTGTGAACAAGCTGTGCATACTCATGGCCTGTAGGAATGAAGACAGGGAGACCCAGTTATGAAATGTATGCACCCTGGTGTAATGTATGCTGGTGTAGGAGCAGCATTGACCACGGAAGCAGGAGGAGGTACTGCTGAGATATTGATCTGATGCTGCAGATGGGGAGCTGAAAGCAAAACTTTTAGAGAGGGTGTCAGTGACAGACCTCAGGACTCTGCCAGAGCAGAATTGCCTCTATACAACATCCCTTAAAGTTTTATGAGTGTAACAACACTTGAAAAGCTCTGTGGCCATGTCAGAGTGCTGGTGACTGACCACGTCCATCTAACAATACTCTCTAGAGCTTTGGGGATTTATTATTTACTTTATATAATTTCTGTCAATCTAGATTTAGTCCCCTTCATTTACAATTTGTCATCCTTACCCTGAATTCTTGTTTTCTCTTATTTAAGTTTGCCAGTATGCACTGTATGGTATTTTCTTCCTATTCAGCCAAACTACAGAAATTATTGGGTTTTATTTATTTGTTTGTGAGGGGTTTTGTGATTGGGTTTTTTGATGTGTTGGTGTTTTGTTTTTTGGTTTTTTTTTTTCTTCAGCTCATGTTGCCTTGTGTCACCACTTAGCCATTTTGTCAAAACTTTGCAAACCTTTCAGGGCACTGGAACGCTGAACAACCTGCTGTATAAGAGCACTGTCCAAACATGAGCTGTTGCCTTTCATCTTAGACAGCAGGCAGTGCTTGGTGGAAAGGATCAGGTGCTCAGTGGGATCAGCAGCTTTTCCTGAGATATGCCACAGGGGCTGAGGTTCCCGGCACCATGTTCTGAGGTGCCCTTGCCCAGCCAGATGCCCATGGGATTGGGGATCCCTGTCTGTCCTGCAGCTGCTGCCTGGCTAACAGAGCCTGTCCCAGGTGAAATCCCTAATGTCCCTTTGGATCACTATCAGTGTGCCTCTGAAGAACATTTCTCTCCAGGAGACCACAGTGGAGGGTAAAGGCTGGAAAACACAAACATTTTTAGGGGGAAAGGGGGCTAGCCTTGAAAAGCATGAAACATTTTTCCTCACTGTCCTGAAATCTGTGTGTGCTTAAATTATTTCAGTGCTAGTTCATGTTTTGGGTAAAGGGAGGTTGCATTGTGATTTTTTTTTTTTTTTCGGAGGGAAGTGGGGATTAAATGTTTGGGTGTGTTTTCTATTTGCAGGCTGAGATAGACCCATTTTATTTATTCTGTCTTCCTGATATTGTCAGACCCTCTCCTCTTTGCACTAATGTTGGTGAAAATTGTGCTGCCACCTTGGGTTCTTGCTCTGCTATCACAGTATCTTGAAATTTTGACACTGACTCCATGCAAAGGGGCAGATGTTAAGCTCTGTATATCATCTTACCCGTCATAGCTAAGAGGGCTGTGGGCCAGTTTCCCACTGCATTTACTACTCCTATTCAACGTAATTGAAATCAAAGGAGGGGATTTTTTTTGCTTTAGTAAAGCTTAACTCAAAGTGCTTTTATCTGTCATAAGGTATACACGCTAAAGATGGCCATGATAGTTCAGTTGTCCTTGTATCTGAACTCCAGTTGCTTGAACGTTTGTGCAGGCAAATTCATCCCAGAGCTGTCACCTCCTGGTGACTGGGGGCTCCAGGCCTGGAGTCTATGGCATGGCATATCAGGTGCTTTGCCTTCAGTCTTGCAGAAGAATCATTCTTGACTGATTCTGCTTCTCTGTGAGGGATTCTTTCTTTCAGGCTGTCACCTGCAAGGAAGCATCCTTCACTGTTCCAAGGTATATAAAAGACTGCTTTTACAACTTATGCTGACTCAAGGCTATTATTTTCGTCGTTAAATAAAACCGAACTTTGTAATGCATCACCTAGCCAAAAGAAAAATATGAATTAAAAAATAATTATATATGTACAAAGTATAGGAATAGAAAAGAGCCATTCAATTTATGTAATAATACTTACACCATTTTTCCATAACTTTCCTATATGTGTTGCTGAGTTCAATTTACTTTTGAGTGATTCAGGATTACCACTGTTCTCCTTGGAAATCATGGTCTTGAACTGGAAACTGGGCATGATCGACAGGTTTTCCTGTACCCGTAATAAGCAAGAGGAAGCAAAGGTTGGTTAGACACCAAGAAGATGGACAGCCCCTCTTCTGATCTTTCTGAGAGTTGTAAGCTCTTGGCTTCTGCAGCTCTTTAGTTTAACTGGAGTTTCATAGCAGTGTAAGTAGCCTTCACTCCCTCCTTTTTCCCAAAATGCAGTTATAAGCAGTTTACAGTCATCTTCTCTGAGATAATCATAGAATCATTTAGGTTGGAAAAGACCTTTAGGATCATCAAGTCCAACCACAACTGGAATTGCACATGAATTTAACCACCTCTAGGTGAAGCAAAGCATTTCTGAAGAGCCCAGCTGACCATGTATGCTTTTGACTACATATTCTTAGTGAGAGATAAGGTGTTTTGCTACTTTATAAGGATGATATTCCAAAAATTTTAAAAATGGATTAGAAATGCTTCAAGCAAAGGGAGCGAGGAAATGGAAAAACACTAACTAGGGATAAATATCTGATGCTGCTGGCATATCCAAGTAGGGGATGAAAGCTCCATGGTAGCCTGAAGATGGGGAGAGAGAGGGAGGGGGAGCAGCTGTGAAGGGGTGTCTGTGCACATATGACTGTGAACAAGAAGAGGCAGATGTTACTAGAAAGAGGAGAGCTCACACCATGTTGTGGAAAAGCTTACTTCTTGCAGTATATCAAAATAAGTGAAGTCCCCTTAAGTAATTAATAGTCAGTCCTTAAATATACCTGAAAAAATGCTCATTGAGATTTCCTTAAAAATATACTAATCTGGTAGCAATATAAAATGTTTCCATTTTTTAAATAAAGCTTTACACCATTCTAATAGCAGCAAAGCAACCTAATTTAAGTTAAACCATTAAGAATGAGGCTGAACTATTGTTTTCTTGCCTTTAATAATAAAACCGATCTTTTATGTCTGGGAGACCTCTACTGAATAGATTGTCCAGCACAGCTCTAAAATTCACCTGCATTTAACTACCAGGTATGAGCACCATTATAATAAATTGTAATACTTGTAACATCTGCAGTGATGGCTGTATCTTTCCTTTTAGAAGGCTTCAGGAAGTAGAGCAGATGTGTGTGTTAACATCGACATTAAAGAATGGCACGGATATTTTCTGTATCCTTTATCCACACTTCATTTCTTTTGTTGGTTTCTTCCAGTAATGTGTGCCAAAATATGGAAATAAGCTTTCAAGGAGAAAACGTGAATGTCTGGTTAACCCTCAGCTGAGCTTTTAAAAATAAACTTTAAAAATTTATCTGCATCTGACAAAGCACTATTTGTTTTTATAGAACGGTATTGTTCGTTGTATTAGATGTTGCTTGCCCAGATTGTTGACCTTGGTAATGCTGGGCAGGCCTTAGATACGGACCTCTCAAGCAATCTGCAGAGTCTTGTGCTGTGTTTTATTCAGTAAGTTGGGAATTGGTGAAATAATGTATAATAGTGGAAAATCTAAAAAACTTACATTACCCAAATTTCAACCTCTCTTGCAGCATGTTTGAAAAGTTAAAAAATCCCCCCAAAAAACAACAAAAATCAAAAACCCTCCCCACAGCAATATATAATCTCTATTAGTATGGTCATTGCAGAAAAAAGATTAGAAAAGGCAGACTTCGTGGATGGATTCTCTTCTCTCCCAAGCATTCTTGTTTGGGGTGGGGATTAAAAGTTAATAATTTTGTTTTGCATTGGTTTGGTTTGGATTTTCTTAGTTTGTTTTTCCATAGTTTGAGAGCTCCAAATGCCTTTCATGAATATGGATTTCTTGCTTTTTCCTCAGCAGCTGCATTTTGTGCTTTTTAGTTCTGGGGTTTTTTGTTTTGGAGATTTTCTTTTCAGATGTATAATTCACAGAGGTTGAATTTCACTTTCTAAAAAATCACTGTTGTTACAATAATCCTATAGTACATTTGGAATTTTTTTTCTCTGTGTGTTTTGTGTTTTCAGGTGGTTGCATCTTTCTTCAGTGCTGTGCCAGTTCTAGTTAGTGCTTTATACTTCTTCAGCAAGATTGCTAATGACAGTGTTTGACAAAACAGTGTCAATTCTGGCCACCGTGTGATCATACTAAAGCAGCTTGGCCCAACTAAGTGTAGTCAATTATGCAATTTTTGCTTTGCCTATAAAGACTGTGTTTCAATCCATTTGCAATTCTTTGTTCAAAACGATATAATTTTCTGCTAGAATGTTGTGAATTCTTGTATCAAATCCCTTGAGACTGTATCTAAATACAGCAGTCTCTGTGTCAGTACATGTCGCTAACACAGTAAATTTTATACAGAAGCATGATCATATCTTCATAGCCTGACTTAGTTAATGTCATTTGCTGCCAAAAATCTATTGACTCTAGATGCCAAAGGAATTAGTCTTTCTGGTATTGTGCTTAGAACCAGTGTGGCCGAGAGAGCACTGCTGGAGAAGGAATAGCTCTTTTAGCATCTAAACTAGCTCGGTTCTTCAACAGATTGGAAAAAAATGCAAATTACTTACTAGTCCTTTGTCATCACTTTAAGGCCAGGTACTGCTCTAGAGCAGAAGAACTGTAGGTATTAACATACTCTCTGACAGGTTAATGTCTCTAATTAGAGATGTAGAAAAGCCCTGATATCTTTCTTGTCATTAACAGTGAATCTGTAGGTCTTCATTTGTCAGTGTTAAAATGCTTGAAACATTTGAAAGCCCGAGGAAGTACAGCTTTTGAAATCCATTTCTGCCCTGGAACATATTTAGCAATAACAGTCAGAATGAGCGAGTTGAAAATTATCTCTATAAATTAACCCAGCTGATGCAGTACATAAGATTGTAGTGGGTTGCATTTGCCTATATAGATGTGAAGACAAGCGGTATGACAAACTGGACCAAAGACACAGTTGTGGGGGGGACCTTCAGGCTCTGTAAAAGGAGGATAAAAGTTTAGGCACATTCCTCAGCTGGCCTTTTGGAGAGCCAACGGACAACTCATAAGGGGAAAGCTGGATTATGCTGGAGGATGAGCTGTAGTAGCAGAGGTTACCCAGCTCTCACTGACAGGCCTCTAGCACAGATCAGGCAGGTTACTTACTTGTCCTTAACCCCAGCTCATCACTGGTTGGGCGGCTTCCTTGAACTGCAGACTTACATCCCTATGAGAGCCAGGGCTGTAAATAAGATGACACTTGTTCAGTGTTGTGCTGTGCTCAGTCGTCCCTTCAGGACAAAGGAGAAAATTATTCCTGCCTGTGGACTTCTGAATCCATATGACTCAAAACTCCCTGAATTGAAGTGTGCATTATTTAACAGAGCATCAGCTGAGAGGCTTTGAGCAATTTTGTGCTGTTTTAATTTAGGTGAACTGGAACATCCCTTTGCTTGAAATAACACATTTGTGTACTGTTGCAAATCAGAGTTCACATCCTGAAGCTGAATTTCCTGTTGTGAATCTAAAGATTTCTACTTCCAGCTTATGGAGAAGATGCACAGCCCCCTGCAACCTGTACAATGAAACTTGCTTGTAGAAATTAAATACATGAAGAAAATCTTGTATGTAAAAAAGGCCCCAAATAAAGCAAGAGCTTTATTTTCTCAAGTGCACTTGTGAATGGTTCAACTTGTCAGCAAAATTGCGATCAAGCCTAGATTCGAGGATATGACCTTTATTGCACAAAGACAGATCAGCTAGCCTTAAATGCACAAAAAGCTTTATTAGCAGAGCTGATGGCATACATTGACCGCAAAGTTACCTGAAGGGGCAGAGAAAAGGGAAAACTTTTCCCCACCAGTTTGGTGGGAGAAGTGAGGGAGTTGCAGGCAGGCATCCTCCTTCTTGGGGTGTCCTCTCGGGGCAGCAGGTGCCCCATAACACTTTGCTGAGCATGACCGCGTTGTTTTTGTTGGGCACGGCTCAAACTCCCCATTGTTTGCTTTTGCTCCTGATGATATTAGTGTCAATTGCATCACACTTGATGTGGTGCATGTGCTGCATGATGATTGCTTCCTAAGCTTTGTGCACATGTGTTATTGGGTCATGTCTATTGGATAAATAAAGAGCCATTACCCTAGTAGGTGCTGAAGCTACCTACTAAAAACTGCAAGGAGAAGGCTCAAGAGCTCTTACTATAGAGCTACAGACTTGGAAACTACAACGTCAGGAGGCAGAGGGGGAAAAAAGGGATGAGTTAAACACGAAAGGCAGACATTTTCCAATGTAAGGGATATAAAAATGTTTCAGACTTAACCAGTGCAAGGCCATAAGGATGAGAATACTTGGGGCAGTGGGGTAAAGGCATTGCCACAGTGTCCTCAGGCTGGGGAGATGAGAGTTTATTTACAGAGATGCAAGTGGGAAGTATGCTACAGGACTGGAAATGAAAGTCCCTTGGTATTAAAAAAGGTAAGGCAGCATGCAACACCCCCAGTAGAAAAACCACAGATAGAGAGGCAAAGGCTTTAAGTGTGGCTTCTTAAAAGAAGGCTTATTGAGGCAGCTGGGTGGGCCATTGAAAGCACCAGATCATGAAAGGAACATGTTGTCTGAGGGATGTGGGAATGAATGGAGGGGAATAATTACACATTAGAGATACCTGAACAGTGGAGCTGCTGAGAACCATTATTCAGCTGCAGCCCAAGAATGACGTGCTGATATTGAAGTGGATGGAGTTACGCGATAGTGTCTTCTGTGGGAAGCTGACATTGAAGTGGAGGCTTGTGCAAGTAGAAGGGCCAAAAAGGTAGCAAAACATAAAGGCAATTCTGCTCTGTGGCTTGGGGTAGCTGCATGGATTATCTGAACAGTTCTTTCATGTGTGCCATCTGTCATGTCCTAAATCCAGGAGACGTCATTTGAGAGAGTATTGAGAAAATACGCACTGCAGCGACCCCCTTCGGGATAACGAGTGGGGAGAGGGTGCCCTGTGGTGCATTCCAGTTCAGCCTGCATGGGCTGCATTGATGCTGTGGTGCAAAATGTTGTTCCTCTACTAAGCTCCAGCACTGCTTTATGTGAACAGGGTTGTACGGTGGGGAAAGCTTGGGTCCAGGCTGATTATATGTGGATTTCCTTTTTAAGGAACAACTAGATTTTGCTTGGGGCACTGGTGTACAAACAAAGTGAGCTGTGAACAGAACAGCTGAGGCAGATATTTGATTTGATTTCTGCTACAAGGTGGGGTATCTTCTCACCCCATTTCCAGGCATAGCCTCATACTTTCAAGGTCAAGTGACTTGGTGTGTTAGGGCAGGAGGAGCCAGGTGGCTGCAGTGGGGCAACAGTGCCGGCAAGGGACAGCTGTTATAATGGGCCCTGGTTGTAGGGGCAGCCCTAGACCTGGCTGGTTAGAGGCATTTGTGTTTTGATGTTGCTCTTCAGTTGTTTTTTTTAAACGTTATTTGGCTCCAAACATTGATTTTTGCCATGTGCAGAATGATGCCTCTTTGAAAGGGATGCTTGTCCAGCCAGCCTGGCTTGATTTGATGGCTCAGGTTCTAAAAGATACACTAAAAGTGACATAGTTTGGCACTTGTGCCCTGCCCCAGGCTCTTCTTCCTTATCCTGTTTTTCTTCAGCAATCACTGCAGATCTGTGCTGCTGTCTAGGATGACCCAGCTTACTCTATACCCTCACCCGCCCCTGATGGACTCGGTAGTGGTCATCGTTCTTGTCCTAATCTCAGTACATCTCTGCCTAAAAAATTCCACGCCACTGAGTTTTTGTTCTATTGCTCTCACTGCTCTTGTTGCCCTGAAATGCTAAAGGAGATTTGATTGAAAACTTGTAAGAAATAATTATTAGTGAACTAGATTTAAACCTTCACTTTTTTTTTTTTTTTTTTCATGGTTGGCTTTGCAAACTAATAATTGTTATTCTCTTGGGTTTGGGACTGGTCACAAGAGC
Organism: Athene noctua; assembly: GCF_965140245.1. Taxonomy (NCBI): domain Eukaryota; kingdom Metazoa; phylum Chordata; class Aves; order Strigiformes; family Strigidae; genus Athene; species Athene noctua. The sequence goes on along the minus strand of NC_134037.1, from coordinate 66,791,193 downwards.
CTGCATTGAGTTATTCAATTATTTAGCGTCCTTTTAAAAGAAAAGGTAATGTATGCAAGAGAGATGTAAGATCTGCTCTGATGGCCATCCCTGCACCTGGGACTTTAAAAGAACATTTTTATCAGGGCACTTGCTCTTGTGGTGCTACCACTGCAATTCTACCCAGAAACCGATTCCCATATTTTTTCAAGGGAAGATGAATTGCTTTTGCAGGTGTTTCGAGGCAAACAAGACCCTTCTAACTTTATTCTCCTCACATGAGTTACTGACATTTTCAAAAACATTTTTCGTTATGTTTGACATTCTTGTTTCCCAGGCTTGAAGATTTGTCTGTTTCTCACCTCTTGGCCATCCTTATAGGGATAGATTTCAATATAGCATCTCACCCAGTTTTATTTTGATCTGTTCCTCTCCCCATAATTTCTGGCACAAAGGAGAACTTGATTTGAAGTACAAAGCAATCTGCCAGGATGTAATTTAACATTAAAAACCATAGTAAATAATTGATAAATGTCACACAGGAAAGTATTCTAAATTATTTTAATCTTAAGTAATTTTGTTTGACTGTGGTAGGGAACAAGGATGCTGAGCGACCTCCTCAGAAGTGGTCACACTAACCACAGTAAACAAAAAAATTCAGCTTGGGCATATTTCCTCAGAGCTGGCAAACCCGAATTATTGCCTCTACTTTATGGAAACAGATCTCCCAGTAAATACAGTGTAGATAAAGGTATGATTCTCTTATTAAAATGAAACAAACCAAAATGCTAAACCAGGTTTACTACCGTGGATTTCTATCAAGAGTCAGAAAATTGCACATGCAGCCTGACTAATGTGTTTGGTTTAGGGTTTATGTTTTTTTTTTTCCTTTTTTTTTTTTTTTTTTTTAATTCAGTATAAGACTAGGACCTAACTGATCTGTGCTTAGATCTATATTGTTTTGATTTATTTGGAATTCTGTTGGATTTTGAAACCTGAATGCTGAGTGCACTGTTCTAGCCTGTGTCAGGCTTTGGATAAAGAGTTCAACTTGTGTTTATGGTGATATTAGATGTGAAGAGGTTTATCCTGATCCAGCTTCTTTGCCAAAAGCTCAGAAATTGGAGATCACCCCATGATTCACATGGCTCAGCAGACAGAACCCAAGCCTGGTTCTAGTTCTCATTTCAACTTCTGTCACAGGCTCATTTAGTGCACCAAAAGACAAGTTTCTCCATCACTAAAACATGGATTAGAAAATGTCTGTCCTGGAGAGATCCAGCAGGATTACTGAAAATATTTTCCCGTTATTACCATGGAGGCACTTTCTGACTGTTTGGTGTACAGATGTACCAGTGGTCTCCTATGCAACCCTATGGTGTGTTAACTGTTGCATTCAAAGTGCATTTCCTCTCTCTTTAGTCTTGTACCTGAAATATCTGCTAATATCTCTAGTTTGCCTTTCTATTATCCCTCCCATTAACTGCCTTTGCTCTTGTGTTGGGGTTTGTTGTTTTTTTTTTTTTTCCCCTCTCCCTCTTTCCAGATTATCCTACAGGTCTACAGCTCTGGCAAAAGCAAGTGGCCAGTGCATGTGGTGTAGATACTTTGGGCCATTTTGAGGTAAAGGACATATTTTTTACTTGCTCAGTTGTTGATCCCACATGTAAAATGGTAGTGGTGACACTGGGTGCTCTCTTGGCACCTTGTCAAAAAATAACAATTAGGAAAAATACCAGCTTGGTATCTGGGGAGCTTTTAATTTTTAGTTGACCACAGATTAATACAGTGTAGCCCACACTGTGATAAACCTACACTGTGAAAAAACATCAGTTTTGAGATCCTATTATAAATAAATGTTTATCATGGAGGGAGACTGGGGTGACTTGATGTCCATGCACCAATCTTTGGCACTTGTGATGGCAGAGGAAGACCTGTACCAAAGCTGGGGAGAGAGCATGTGGTTTGGTGGGTGCTGTTCCACCTTTGAGCCCCTTGGGGGTCTGACCTGTGGTAGGCTCTAGAAGGAGTTGAGAGAGCTGACCATCCTGGACCTAAAAGTCAGCCTTTCAAAACTGAACCCTGATCACTTTCTTCTGACAAATATGTTTGGTAACAACTTCTATGGGAAGTTTTCATCACTGGTCAATTAACAAAACCAAAAGCAATCTGTTCAATTTTGTTTACAAAGCAATGCATTAAATGGTCACTGCCTTTCCAGCACCCTGTTCTGGAATTTGGCATGTGAATTCAGTGACTCCACTGAATGAAAGACAATGCTTGAGATTTAATAGTGTGGCTGTTCATTCCTTTATTTATTTATTTATTAATATTTGCTCACAACTGTTTTCTTTGGTGAGTGTTCTTAACACTTTGTTCTTCAACAAAGCAAGAAGCCCAGGTGTCTTCTCTATAACTACAAAGGAAGTTGACCACCTCCACTGTGTGTTGACCTCTTCCTCTCACACTGGTGACACCAGAAGCCTGACTCCCCCATTAAGTGAGAAGACAGCTGGGAATTTGTACATATAAGGAGTGAGTGAAATAGTGGAGCAGTACTTTCTGTATTTACTCAGTTGCTGTTTTACATCATCGAACACTGTTTAGGAGGAAATGAAAATCTTTCTAATGGGATCTAGATGAGATGTGTGGAGCAGCAGAAGGTAGTTTCCTGGGATGGAATTAGATCCGACTGTTGGGATTTAACACACTCTGTTTTGCCAGAAGTGTTGTAAGATGATTAAAGCATCACAACCTCATTTAGTGGCTTTGTAATCTGCTCTTAACCTTCATGCTGATGAGGCTGTTGTGTAACAGACACTGAAGGCCAGGCCTTGTGTTGCTCCAGTGCATGAGATCCCAAGCCCAGTGATCCCTGGGAGGCCAGGTGAGAAAGCTAGCTGCATTTTCACTCGTGAGATGATGTGGAAAGCTTGTCTTTGGGCTGTGAATAGCATCCCTGAGCACACAGAGGTGTACCCTAAAGGTTACTGTATGCTGCTATGTCTCGTTGCTGAAACACTCCTGCTTTCAGGAACCCCCATGGCAATTCTCTTGAAGGGTACTAGTCAACACTTTCTTCTTCTGTACCTAAATTTTGATTGCATATGGAAGCTGTGAAGGTGTTCATTGTTTTCATTAAATGTTTCCATTAAAGATTTTTCTCCATCAGGAGTGATCATTGATCCAACTTTAATCAAAAGAAGGATTTAGGCGACAGGGGAGAGCCCTTGCCGAACTTTTGAGAGGGATGAAACACTGGAGCATCCATACTGCTTGCACATACCTGTAGCTTGGGAACCCATTTTGAGTGCTAGCTAACCTGAGAATGGTTGGGGAATGCCCAGCTTAAAAACCCAATAAAAGTCTGGCTGTGAACTGGGGCTCCAAGGAACCCTGTCCTGTGACAGCTGCCTGACCCTGGCAGTGTTTACAAGCAGTGGTTTTCATGTTGGGGGCCGGGGTGGTGGTGTCAGGATTTCAGTGGCAGTAAATTAGTTACTTCAGTGTGTGACAGAGTATGTAGAGTTCAATCCCTAAAACCTTAGGACAGTTTTCAAAGCTATTTATGTGATTGGAAGTAGGTGCTTTTTCTGACACGTTTGTGTAGGGTTTTTTTGTTTATTTGTTTTTTAATTGTGTCACTAATGGAATCAAAGCCAGAAGTATTTTCCTCATTTTAATGGACAGAGAAATGTTTCACCTGTTTAGATGCTTCAAAATTCTGCACAGTGGATACTTGCACCTTTAGCTGTCTCAGTAGCTTCATCCTTCTCCACCTCTGCAAGCCCAGCTCAGGCTAGGAGTGGTGTAGGGCTCATTTGTTAAAGTGTTTAGATCTCAGCTCCCACCAAAAAACCCCCCAGCAGTTCAAAGTGACTAAATTCCCAGGTCATCTGTGAAAACTGCAGTTCCTACTGATATGTACCATGTATTTCAGGTCCTTTCTCAGTTCTGCTCCTTTGCCTCATCAGTAACTGTAAAATAACTTTCTTTAGACGAAACCAAAGCATAATTTATTTTGCATTTGCTTCTTTATTCTACAACACAAGCAACATAAATAGTTTATAATTTTTGTTTTAAAATATTTCCATTTCAGAATTCAGTCAGAATAAAATATACACAAAATACAATTTGCAAGCCAGCTGACAGTGACTGCCTGACCACTGGACACCCGAGGACCAAACAAAGCTAGCAGCACAACAGGACACGGCGGACACAGGGATGTTTTTCTAAAGAAGAGCAGAAAGGTAGAGGGAGGAAACATGGATGAGACCGGGGAACTGCAGCTAGATATGAACTCAGTAGAAGGTAAACCCAATGTAATTAGCACTTGCTTGACAAGGCAATTTACAGTCTCTCTTAGAAAGTGTGAGTGGCTCCTCCTGAATATACAGCTAGAGAGATGAAGTCCTGGGAATCATGTTTTGTGGTAAAATGCTTCCTATGGCAGCCATCATCATGGAAATAAAATTTGATTTTTTTAATATTGGAACAGGAAAGGCTTACATCTTTGGCAAAATGGAGTGTCCACTCCCTTTGGCTTGCTTTCAGTTTTCAGTTCTGGTTGAAGGGCCCACAGAAGTATGTTTGCAGTCTCACAAATCATGACAAAAAGAGGGGATGGCAAGAGAAAGTGAGGGGAACTGAAAGAAGTGCTCGCTGCTGTCATTGCATACTTTTCAATGTCTGCTCCTGCAATCTGTGCAGTACAGGGCTTTGTCACCACCATGCTCTGCCCTTCCTGGCTCTTCTCCCTTTGGTACTGAATCCTGCTTTCCTCTGCAGAGCAGGGGGCTCAGGAGCCACAGCCTGCTTGTAGGGAAGATACTTGTTCCTTGCTTGAGCCTGTACACCTGTGCCTCTCCGCCAACTCAGCTCCCTCATTTCAGCTTGCTTCCTGTGGAAGTGTGGCATGTCACTGCAGCCCAGAAGAACCAAATGCATGGACCCTGGTGCTCCCATGGTATTTAGATGACATTTATGGAAGTACATAACCACCTTTTGAAAAGTGGGATGTTGGGGTAAAAGGATTGAAATAGATCCTGTTGCCATGTTTCTTAACAAAAAAAATGCCTTCCATAAATTCAGTTCCCTGATTCAATGTGGCAGTGGAGACTATTCAAACTTCAGCTTATGAATTTGCCAAAAATAAAGAGAATTTGAGGGATTTGGTCCCATAGGGAAGCTCATTATTGCATTAATCCAGGCTCATACAGTATAGCTCCACTGATATCCACAGAATTAGGCCATTTCTTCTTCCCTCTGCTTTTACTTTTTAGATTAGAGACCTCTGAGCACTAAGTGAAAAGACTGGTGTATGCTTAGACTATGCTTTTTTGTTTTTTCTTTTTAAATAGCCAGCACTCCATGTTTGGCCAAAGCTGTTTATTTAGTATGATATCATACAGTTAGCATCACATATAAAGTATATGCTCTGAGGGCAATTAGTGGAAACAACAGGAAGAGGAGCTACGACTTCTTCTTCGCATCTGTACAACTTCCTGGAGTCCCAGGTGTGTTGCTGGTGAGAGTTGCTAAGAGACCCTTAGGTCGTTTCCCTATAGAAACTCTACTCAAAATAGGGAGATTCGGTGAAAAGGGATCTCTAGCTGCCAAATGCTGTTATCTACATTGCATAAAATCCCACATTTGTGCTTCTGTGCTATGGGAACTTGGTCCTTTTATATTAAAAAAAGAAGAGAAACTATTTTGTTTTAAATTGACGGTATTGCATTATTTCTTCAAACAATTGTGGAATGATCAGAAATTGAAAAAAACCTGTGTTTTGTGTCATATACCATGATTAGCACTGTACATAGATCTTCACAGAAATTACTACAACTGGAGTAATGAGTAAGTATCTTGATTAATCATAATCTTAGCACATGCCCACAAAAGCAAGGGCAAGGAAAGCATGCACTTTTTTAGCGAATTAAAAATAAGTCATCACTGAGTAATGGCATTTCTAGAATGGATTGCTCAAGGTAAAAATAGCTAAACCACCTGTTCAATTTCTGAATAAGCTTCTACACAAATGAGCAATGTAGAAATAAATTACTTTGGCTTGCCATGGTCAGCCTGCTATATGCTAAAACTGGATCTGTGCAAAAGTGATAGTTGTGGGGTGCTGGGATGCATGGGAATATGTGCCAGGTCTTGTGAATTTTTCAAGCAGGAGGTGTACAGAGGACAGCAGCAGAGAGGGTGACATCAGGAACTGTACAGGACTTCCCCTTTCCTGAGAACTTGTGAACTTGTATGTAGGGACTAAAGGATTCAAGGACCGAGTCCTGAGTATTAAAGATATCCAGGTATGTAACTCGTGGGGATTTCAACAGCTTAGGCACTCTGAGGGTGGGCCAAAGCTGTGAAGAGAGGTACAAAGGCAGGCAGCACACAGAACTGGACCTCTCTACTTGCTAACTCATTTGCCACTCAGTTTCATACTGGTGCTGCATCATGCTCTGCAGTGGAGATACCAACACTGAGATACTACTATATCAAGTGAAGGTGGAGCTCGCATACAGTAGTAATACAAGGTGTTTAGAGGTGGGGGATGCATCTTTGGCATGTGAGGATTTGTCAGTGGATTTTACACTAAGATTTAGGTTTTAAACAAAACTTGAAGCTCAAATTGAAAGGCAAAGTGCCTTACAAGTCATGAGTGTCAACTCTGGCCTTGACAGGAATTTTTAATCTGTGATGAGGCAAAAGCTGTGTTGCCTGTGCTTGGAGTTTTACAAGGAAGGTTTTGCCCAGGTCTATGTAAATCTTTCACTAATAATTCCTTCTAGATGCCAAATTAAGTAAGTAAGTCAGTTATTCTCACATGTGTGTTTATCCCTAGGAGAGTATTAAATCTGTATCTTAACATCTTAAAGATATGAAAGCATGCTAATCAAGAGATAGTGGTGGTAATTCTATGGCTGCTGTCTCATGTATCTGTCTCAACTGTCCCATATATCTGCATATATGTCTCAACTGTTTCATACATCCACATATAATCACACTACAGAATAAAGTGCAAACATATGCAATGGCCTGAGACCAGTTGGGGTCAAACCCTGCTTCTGTTATACAAGAAAAGTAGCACTTTCCTTCCTGATGCTTTTTTCAGCTTTAAATATTTGCACAGTGATGAGTTATTCCATGTGCATAAAGGTAGGTGATGCTGGCCAACAGCAACTTTCTCTGTGAGTGGCTGCCTAAAGATTTTAAAATGTGATGTCGTTGCCTCTGATTGCTGTGGTGGCCCTGAGGTGGGAGGTATGAACTACGCAAAGGCAGCAGAGGTGCCACTCTGTACTTGAGAAGGATGTCATATCACTACACCTTTTTTTTTTTTTTTTTTTAAGCAGTCCAGTTAAATAAAAATTACTGGCAAGTCATTTTAAAAAAACTCTATAGAAATTCATGGGACAAAAAAGTAAATGCAAGAAAAGAGAAGAATGTGGTCATTAAACAGAGCAAAGAGAAAGAATAAGCTCAGGCTATAATACACAGACTGTTTTTTCAAGGCTCAAATGCTCTGATTCAAAAGTAAAGCTGGTAATATGCTGCTGTTAACTCATGCATTATGTCATGGGGCTGTAAGTAAGGATTTGAATGGTTTATGTCAGAAAGACTTACATGTGTGGATACAAGGGCTACTTTGTCCTACTGACTGAGGTGCTTCCCCCCTCACAAGTGGAAAACAGAAAAGCCACTATAGCGTGGTACAGCTGAACATGACTGGGGTGTTCAGAGTTGGGGAGTCCCCTTCTGAAGCTTAGGACAGGCTGGTGCCAGTACACTTTCCCTGCGACTGTTCCTTTGGGCTAAAAGCTTCCTTTGTGAGGCCTGAACTTACGCTGTCAGCCTTAAACCCAAAGTAGGCATGAAACAGGTTGCACAGGTCTATGAAATGGTGACTTCACATGTTTAGTGTTGTACTTCTTTGGGCTTGCTAATGTCTATGGCTAAAAAAGAAAAAAAAAAAAAGCTGTGAAACTAATGAACCAATTCAATTTTTTATTTATTTATATTTTGGAGGTGCATCAGAAAGCATTTACATCTCAGATTAATGGTTCCTGAAATGGACACGGGCTGCTCTCTTCACCTGTTTACCATTTTACACACAAGGAAAAGGAAGAGAAGCACATGCTAAACTTTGCTTATGTAAAGCCTGCTGCTTCGAAGATTCATTCATCCCCACCTCCATCCTCTTAAATGACATTTCTGGAATTACTCAAAGTTACTCAAGACCTCTTATGGAGGGGTGTTAATGAGCAGAGGCACTGAGGGTGACAATGGGCACTTAGTGCATAAATTTGGAGGGCAAAGTCTAAAACAGGGCAACAGCAATACAGCAAATATACTTTCTACTCATTTCCAGTATAGAACCTGTAGTGTAAAAAGTTGAAATGAAATTATAGTTTGGCTCAAGATGGTGGCTAATCAAATGTGTTCATGGGCTTGAGAGGGGAGTGGGGGTGATGGTATTGTCGCTCCTAGAGTTTTTATTTCTGTTTTACAGAAGGATATTGTATTGCAACCATAACACAAAACCACCAATACTAGACCCTCTTCTGGATGCTAGTTTTGCTTCTCCAACATAATTTAGGGATTTGCTTTAGTTTTAGATTAGTACAGCAAGGATCTGCATCCATTCAATGCATGTGTAATGAAAAACAGCAGAGTTGGGTGTTTTGCATAGTTTATTATTCTGATTTCTTTTGCTAATTAATGTACTGCTTTAAAAGCAGTTCTGTATAGATGTCCAATAAAAACATTAATGAATAGTATAACCACCCTTTTACTCTACCTGAAGATGTGTAAGAAAGACATGGCAACAGAAATCAAACCATGTCACTACTCTCCCATATACCGAGGGCTAATCTCACCCTTCCCCAAGGAAGTACTAAAACTGCTGGGGAAAAATTGACAGTTGATAAGATTGTTAAATTACTCATTTATAAAGTCAATGTAGGTGGTAAGGAAGAGTAGTTTTAATGGAATTTTTATATCCTTGAAACAATTTAGCCAAGGGAAGTTTTGAAAGAAAGGGAAACAGTGTGACTGACACTACAGAAAGGTATGAGACGAATATTCCCTGCACAAGTCTAACAGGTGAGAAGTGGGAAGTGGGCAATAGAAGGAAAAAGCAGGAGGACAGTGGCAGACTTCATAAAAAAACCCACATCAGCTTGGGTGATGGCTGTTCAACGGAGCCTCTTGGTTCCCTCAGTTTTTCTAGGTTAGTTATGCAAAATCTGGACTTGATATAAAGAAATGTCATTTTGAGGAGGCTTTAGAGCAGGGACTGAAGCTGTATATTTAGTTGGTATGCACATTTTAAAAGCCTTGGGAGAATATAATTAAGGGGTCACCCAAGATTTAAATCGATTTATTTTCCACAAATTATTTTAACTTCTAATCAACAAATCGTGTAGTATGGGAGTACAAGATGGCATGTCCCAGGGGCTGTGACATAACTTGTGCAGCAAGGTAACCCTTTGCTGTGTCTACTGTGAAGAGCATCATACATGTATTTGCCAACGCAAGAGTGAATCCTTCCCCTTCATAATATCAACAAATTGTAGTAGTTCTATAGGAGTGCTACATAGAGGAGGGTGTTGGTCTATGAGGATCTGTCCCCTTCTATTTACAGTAGCAGACAAGAAGTGGGAGAGAAACAGGAAAGATACCTTCCTATCAAACTATTTTCCATCTTGATTCAGCTCAATGTGGAGTGATAGGCTAAGTTTAACAAAGGTGGTAAGGGTGTTCCTGGCTACAGCAGCTCTATATAAGCAAACATAAATTTCCAGTAGAAGTATAAGCTAACTTAGCTGCAGTGCTGCTTAAACTGGAACACTTTATCTCTGCTCTTAGTTGAATGCTGGATATTGGCACATGCTGGTATTTGCTCTGTGGTCTGTCTTTCCCCCAGCTTCACAAAACCCAGCGAAACAAACGTCCCTGTTGCCCTTAGGGGGAATTAGACACGTGGAAAAATGTCAGCTGTAGGCATAGCTGAAGAGGCAGCCAGGGTAGCTTTGTAGAAAGGGCAGCTTGACAGTGCCATTTCTCTTCAAGCAATACTCCACAAGAGCAATGAAAGGATGAATAGTCTGTGCTTGGTTCCAGTTTTAGACCTGTGATATTTTAATAGTCACTTATTAGCTATTCCAAAGGTGACCAGACTTCAAAGGCTCTTCTCAGGGCAAAATAAATCTCCACTTTCTCTAGTGAGTGAGGCATATAGTAACTACAATAATCTTTATTTGGCTTTCCTCTTTCATGCTAATTTCAGAAGGCAAAAAAGTTACCCTAAACAAGTGTCACCTTTTTATTTGTCCTATAGCCCCACCTTTTTCCTGATTTTTTTTTTTTTTTTAAAGTTACATAGGCTTACTGGCCCAGTTTGACATTCAGATGACAGTTGTGTTCACAGCTAATTGCAAGTGTGGAAGGAAGTTCTGATGCAGTTTATTGTGGCTCCCGCTGTTGCAAATTTGAATTAAAATGAAGTATCAGCTGGATTTACTGGCAGTTTCTGGGTTCTGGAACCATTCCAGACCCCCCTGGACACACTCATGCTTTGCCTCCTTTGCTAGTGTGAGTGAGGGACACAGTTTTAAGTGAATAGGGGTATACATCGACAAGCTCATTGTTTCTTAATTTATCACCAACAAACAGGCAATTAATGAACCCCAAATACTTCTTTGCTGTATACCTTGGATGTCTTCTCCCCTTTGCAACAGAGCACATCTAAGTTTAAACGATGATATCGTAAACTCGGCCCACTCTTCCCAGCCATTCTCGTACTGCCTGGCGGACACGGATATCTGTCACGTGGCAAGTCAGCTGGCTGATACAGGGGAACACTGCTGGCTGCAGGGCTGTGAAAGTTTGGTCTGGCAGGGCCTGAATCTGGTTGAGAACTGTCAGCACCATGTTGGTCCATGCCTACAAATTGGAAACAAAAAAAGACTCTTTAGAGGACCTTTCTAAATAGATGAGCCCATTGGTTGAGGCAGAAGATAAGGTATCTGGTGGCTGCAGCCTCATGAAGAGGACTGAGTAATGTCAGCATATGCATTTAATGTTCACTGTGTCTTCCTAATTCATGTTCAGTACTGTAAGTCATTGTTTGACTTTGTATTGCAGGTATCATGCTCACTCTTCGTCACCATTTATTGCATCCCACAGTGAACAAAGACTTTCAAGTTTGATCACTTTATTCATTTGGACATGCAAGCAGCAAGTTTCTGTTTAGCAACAGAGCCCACTATTTCTGCTGAGGAATTAACCAAAAAACCTTCTTAAGCACAAAAGCATTGTGATAAGCAGCATGACATTTTCAAAAGCCTTAAGTGGGCTAGAGCCCTTAGCAATAAGCAATGAGTCAATTGTAGGCTGTTAGTTCTTAGGACTAAGTGCAGCTTTGGCCCCAGTCACAGAGGCACTCTTGAAAGCTGTACTAGCATATGCCTGAAACACCTCCCTGAAGACTGATTTTCTTTTGGTAGGACAGAATCAGGTTTTTATCAGTGCTAGATGCTGAAATATTCGGTCCTCATCATGATGACTTCTTCATGTAATGAATACATTTAATTATTGCTATTATTATTAGCATACTACAGGTATGTCCTACCTGTATCTGGGCCTCGGCATCCCTAACAGATATATTCAGGGAGCTGACTGTGGATCCTGAGCGTGGTCTCTTCTCTTGTCTCAGGATCTCTGGCCCAGCACTGAATGAATGCCTCATTTGACCTTGATCTATAAGATGTTGTGGCCGCTGGAGTATGGGCGAGTCTGGCCCTCTTGAACCCAGGAGCTCCCCTTTTTTTTCCACTTTGACCTCTTTGGTGAAGGATGTCATGGCCTGTTGCTGCTTTCTTTTCTTGTACTCTGTCATTAGCTTGGAGATAGTTTTGTCAGTGGCTATGGTGTAGATCTTGTTGCCAGCATTCTCCCACCATTCTTTTTTCCTGGTTTGCTCTTTTTTCTCTGGTTTGGGACTTAGGGGTGGGGGTAGCAGCAACATTTCTCCATTCCCTCCTCGGGGTGTCAGGCTCTCTCCCAGTTGGTCCCTGATTTGACTCCGGTCATCTTCTGATGGTGTGTCCTTCCCAGATTGCCCTCCAGTTGATGGGGTGGAGGTTTCTGAGTGAAAGGATGGTAAAATGAAGAAAGGGTCACCTTTGAACACTGGAGGCTCCTCTATATTATTCTCCAGGTCCAGATGCATCTGGATATAGTTGTTGCACAGTTCCATACAGAGCTTATGAAGCCGCTTGATTAGCCATCCCCAGTCCGCATTGCTGATGGGCTGAACACTCAAAGATGGTATTCGAGCCCTCCACTGTCTCTTCTCCTTCCCTCGTGGGGGACTGACCTGGGCAGTTTCTTCAAAAATGTCTTCATCTTCTGAAGAACACTGCTGTGATGAGTCTGTGCTTCTCTCATCATCTTCAAAGAGGATCTTTTTCACTTGCTCTGCAGTGATGTTCTCCTGGTTTGTCAGGATTGCACAAATCAAAGCGTGGAAGTAGATGTTGAAGCTCATTGCTGACTGGCGATACAAGTTGGCAGCTCCACTAATGCCAGACACTTTTTTCAGCAAACACTTCAATCCAGGTCTGGTGTCAAACTCTCTGGCTGTTCGATAGGAGTCCAGCAGTAAGTCAAAGATGACAGCCAGGTTTTGCATGGAGATGTACCTAAGAAAACCAGCTAACTTGTTTTCTGGTACTTGTATTGTCATTTTCTCCTCCAAGTTAGAAGGGCCTTTCACAAATTCTTCCAGTAAGATGTCATATAAATTCTGGAGCAATACTTGGTGGGACAGCAAGCTCACCACTATCGTCCTGAAAGGAATACTTGGTAAACCAAGCATGGGAAGGAAGAAAAGAAAATCAAATTAAAATGGTGCATTGTGCTTTTACTAGAAGTACGGGAACACTTCATATTTGAGACTCTAACATGAAAGATGCAAACGAAAGGCCAAATTTTCACAGCCTTGTTACAAAAAAAGTGAAGGAAGATAAAGTTGTCTGGAATGGTCTTTCAGCTACTCTTTCTAATACTTTCCTAGAAGGGAAGACACTTACATTGGTTAAGAAAAATAACTGTCCACAGCAAGCACACTATGGCACTTGTGCAGAAGTGGAATTAAAACAAAGCTCTATTGTAATTTTTGTTCTTTTCTCTAGAGATGTCTGACACTGAGGGATTAAATATTCTGTGTTTCAATTTCATGGCAGCTGCAACTACTCTCAAAAATTCAGCCTGCTGTAACTGAGGAATTTGTTAATACACAAGCTATGCAGCACTTCTGCCATTGGTCTTTGACTGAATTTTCTATTTTTGTTGCTGAACTTTGGCTAAGTTGAAATAACCCAGAAATTCCTTCACCAGCATTTCAGCCAATCTTAACTTTCCCATGACAAACTGAGGTGAAAACTAGTTTACTACTCAGCTTCCATTTCTGCTAATGCCAGGAGTAGTACTTAAAAATAAACCACAAAGAGCCAACCAACCAATAAAAAAAAAAATCTACAGAAACATCAGCAGTGCAATGGAGCATGCAAAGAAGGTTAAGTCTTGCTGAAGGCACATTTCACTGTTTGCTCTTAAGACTTCAACTTGAATACTGAGAGCCTAGCATGGAAATATGTATTTCTAACCCTGTTTCCCACATATGATACTGGGTGATTCTTAGATGTACTCCTGTTAGGGAGATGCTGTGAGTCATTCTAGATCTCACTGGTTTTTGATTTGCACAGGAAACCCATGAATGGCAAATTCCTCCAACCAAAGTTTTCAGGTCATTCACCAGTAAATAACATTGAGAGGCTTGCAGGCAAGGGAGGCCAGGAAGAAAGGGTGAACAGGACTGTTGTTTGGTATCTCATGGATTTATAAACTGTGAAACCTATCTTAAGGAATTTTTTAAAAAGTCTTTGCATAAGATTACAGTGGTGATGTTTTAACTGGAGCTGATGCTCTGATAGACATAGTTATCTGGGTTTTGATTTAGGGAACTATGATGGGTTGCATTTTAATTAGCACTGCTATCAAGTGAGGAAGAGATTTTTCAGTTTGCTTGCAATACTAAAGTTTTAGGTCGAAGTCAAAGGAAATCTTCATGTAACATCAAATGTTCAGTTGTAGACCTTTAATTTTTTTGTTGCAAAAATTATTCTACTTTCATTAAACAACTTTCAAAAGTGTTTTCAACATACCAAAACAAGAAATGTAATTTTTTTTTTTTTTTTTTAGAAATTGTATCAAAACTCAGTTTTGAGAATGCAGCATTTTTTAAAAAAAAAGTCAGACAAAAGTGTGCTTCTTGGGTTAATTTACCTATGTCAGTTTGCTTACCATGACACAGCTGTCAGTGCTGACACAACAGTAAAATTCAGTAGTCTTACTATCTGACAGTGCTAAAATCTTGGTGATTAATACATACATTGGAGCTCTTTATGGGGAAGTAGTTTTCTGCTGTAAAATCCATTAGAGGCTCTGACTCAGAAAAGCTCTTAAGAGCATGTATAAAGTTAAATGAGTGCTGGCATTGATTTAAAGAGACTAATCCTGTTCCAAAAGCAGGATCAGAATGAAGGAGATCTGCTTTCCTTGTAATTGCCAAAAAAGGCAATTTGCAAGGACAGTTTAAAGTACTGTTCAATTCCAAAAGAAATTAGTACAGAACTAGAGGTAGAAACACACAGTGCCAAAGCTGGTTAAGGATAGTATTTTCTTATTCTGCCCAAAGTTTCAAACTGAAATATATTATTACTTTTTAGGAAGAAGAAAAGCTCCCTTACCCCAGCTTCCTGTGAAACGATGCAGCATTAAGGAAACAAAAGCAAAAAGGGAGAAGAGAAACCTCACTAAGGTTAAAGTAAAACTTTTGAAAGGCCACAGTTACTAGCATGCACGCCTGGCATATTACTGCACTGCTATAGCAAATAATATGAAAAACAGTGGCACAGTCAACTTTTGAGCCCTGTTTTGGTGAAAAATGAGCATTGCTGGGGTAACATTTGCCTATCAGCATATACACTTTTTGCAGTTGTTTAGACAAAGCGCAGGGTGAGAGCATTCAGAGTTTGTATTAATTGCAAGCTTTATTTATTTGTTTGTTTAAAGATCAACAAGACCCATGCTACCTTTATGAACGCAGCCTGTTAGACAGCATGGTCTTATGTACCATGAGAGGGGAGTACTCCAGTCTCTTGTTTTGCATTCATTATAACAAGAAGAAATCTTTGGCTAAAGCAGATATTTTCCCACCATGAAGGAAGGGTTTAAGACTGTGATCTCAACCTTTCTTCATCTTTGTGCAGGGCCCTGGTCTCTGAAGGCGAGGCAACAGAGCACCTCCTCTTGGGGGAAACATCTGTACAGCTGTGTAAGAATAGAGACATCTTGCATGGTCTTTCTTCCTGTCCATCCAAAGGACCATCACATTCTGGCTCCTTGTTGCAAGCAACAGTTTAGTTTTGAATGAGAACACCTGAAGTGGTACAGAAGCAGGTTTGGTATCTAGTAAAAGACAATTTCATGCCATGTATTACACACCTTGCAATACAAACACAAACCCTGAATGCAGAATTCTAATTCTTGCCCCTATTGATGTTACAGCAGTTGTTTAAACAACTGAGTGCAAGCAAAAAGAAATATTCTTTGACAAGATCAGATTGTCATGCAAATGCATGAGTTTCTGAGGTGGTAATATATAGAAAGGCTTCCATAAAAATAAAGTGCCAAGCAAAAACAAGGTTCCCTAGATCAATATGCTGAGAGTTTCGCAGCTTTGGATGTGGTCTCTTCAATTTATGCCACTCCAGTTTATCCATTAACTTCTTCTACCATCTTAATCCAGTAATACTGAATTTAAAAGACCATTAGAGAAGCAAACATTATTTCATTTGCTAGGTATCATTACAAACATAACAGTACTCCCAAAGCTTTCTTCAAACTGGTATTTATAACTATACTTCTTAAAGAAAAGCATCTCAAATACTGGAAAGATTTTCCTAGTATTTTCTACAGGAATTCTTTTCTTAACTTAATCTGCATTCCCTCTGAAGGCTTTGTGTGACCTTATGTATCCTTCAGGTATTTGTAACCTACCAATTTTTACTATCAGAAACATTTTCCTTATTTAGCTTTCTAAGGGACACATTACAGACCCTGACTCAGGCTTGTCTATAACTGTAACAGCTCTTGCACGTGCCTGCCCACCAGTGTATGACCATGGGAACATGTGGAGAGCAGACAGTAGTAACCTGTTGTCTCCTGTGTCACAAACCCTAATTTTTATGTATTTCATTTTTTTGATGAGACCTATGGAGAGGCATGGTTTGCCAGGCTCAGTTCACATCTCTGCCAGACTGACAATATTTTTATCTCGCTTTTAATGACACAGCATTTTCCTCAGAAGATATTTTACCTTCTCTGGGTATGCCCATTTGGTTTCTTATCTGGTGGCAGGTCAATAACGAGCACGCACGACTGAGCATGTTCAAACCCTTCCTTGTTGCTAGGGGTCTTTGGGGAGCACTGAGTCTCCAGCATGAAGACCTAGAAAACAAGTTACATAAAACAATCAGTTTAGCACTTGCACTGGGTCTGTGGAGGGGGTGAAAATAGGATTTCCTGCATTGTGAAAGATCTGTTATGATGACTTATTTTATAGTGATGGAGAGAATGAAAGGTATCCCCCACAGGCAGAACTTCCCTGGAGCATGCTGCTTTGCTAAAACAGCCTCAGAGCCATGGGCTACCTCCAGATACTCAGCAGAGCACAGGGCAAAGGACGGACATCTTTTTCTTTGAACTTGTATAAGGCATAATACCAAACGCCAAAACAAGCTTTCTGCTGTCTGTATACTACTATCAGAAAATATGTATGGTGGATTCAAGGACATGGTTTGCATAGTTAGCCTGTTGCACCTAGAAAGGTTGTTTACTGGAAGGATTATTTTCAGCCATGAAGATACAAACACCTAACTTGCAATATTTTGGGTGGTAAATGGGGAAATACCTCTCCGTTGCTGTAACTGTTTTATATCTTAGTAGTTGTGCCAAATTCCTGCTGAGAAGTACTTGGGGAGTGCCACTGATAGTGTCTACAACAAAAGTATAAATGCAACATTCCTTGCTTTCTTGAGTTCTGCATCTTTAAAACTTAATTTAAAACATTTTTTCCATTCAAACAAAGTCTGCTACTGCCACATTATTTGTGATCACAAATCCTGGTCTGTGTATCTCAGATTTTCAAGCAGTATCAGGGTATGATTAATCAAGCCAGAAATTGACACCAAACATCTGTTGGCTCTTTTAATCCAGCTGCTTTCCCATGCTGAAACTGTCACACAGTATGTACAGTTTTATCATACCCTGCAGGTCATTAACTTCAGTGTGCTGTATTTCAAGGAACTTGTTTCATATAACCACTTCCATAAAATGAACAACAACCATTGTACTCAAAAGGAGCCTGAGAAGGTTGTCTCCAAGCTTGCTCTGCTGATTAGGAGTTAGTGGTAAGTTTTAAATCATTTGTTAAGTGTCAGCCTTATCCTCCAGTTCTCTGTAACTCTTTTTCTTCTCTGCAATCTATACCCAGGTATTTACAGAGAAAAAAAACCCTGCATTCCTCTTCACACTCTGCTTCGATAGGTTGCACAAATCTTGGTTTTCTAGTTTCATATCACAGTCTCTGTTCTAGTGCATTTTTTGTCATTTGGATTTATCATTTTTTAACAGAGTAATCAAAAAAATAGATGACATTCTAGATGAGGATTCATAGTGACACTACTATTTCCCTTTCTCCATCAGAAACATTTCCACTGATGTATGCTAGGGTTACCATTTTATAAGCTGCATTACACAATAGGCTCATTGTCAGTCCTCAGGTACCCATGCATCTTCCCCCACCATAGGCATTCCTAATTCTTACTTAAAGTAGGACAGTTTTAAGGATGTTTTTCCTAGTTTTTATTACTTTTTCTCAATACTACTGTTAGACAAAAAAATGCTAGGCTGGTAATGAGGAAGTCTTTGCCTGTAGGATTTGTGAGAAAGGTGGTGGTAGAGGTTTACTGTCAAGTTTAAAAGGTTCTCTGACTTCCCCTGAAATGTCAGTCAGTACCTGCTGTGCCATGGCTCTGATTCTCCAGTATTCAGCTTCAGCACTTGGTGAGAGGGAGGGGGCTGCCACCTTCACTTCACAGGCATCGCCACTAAAGCTTTCAGAACCACTGTGGAAATAGCCCAACAGGTTCTATAGAGAGACACAACATCAGACTTTCACTGTGCGTTAAATGAAGTCAGTGACTGCAGTGCTGTCCAGCCTGTTCGTGTGCAATACAAGTGATCTGTCCCATTACCATCAGCTCGTCACCCGCTGTTTAGCATTTGAAGTATCTGATGCAAAGGCATTACAACTTTTTACGTACTCATCCTTAACAGGATGTTTTGTTACAAGAAAGACAGTGAGTTGAGAAATAATCTATATGGAGCTTGCAGCTAGGAGATCAAGTAAACAACTTTGTCTTCTGTCTAGATTTAGACAATGCAGAGGAAGAAATGGATCAAAAAAGTAAGTTTTCACCTATTTAACACTTCTGATTTCATACTGGCAGACAAATTTAGAGTAAGTCTGGACTGTTAGCAACTAGTGTTACCTGTACTCGTTTAGAAAAATTTATTTCAATCTCCATTGCTGATTCAACGCCTTTCATTGCGAATTGACAGGGTAACAAAAGCTACCGCATAATCCTTACGCTTCTTTTCCTGGCTCTGTACCCAAAAACTTTTGTGAAAAATAAAAAGCAATCTGTCAAAAGTAAGTGAGCCTATAACTAATGTGATTGTATTTTGACTTGTCAGCAAAAAGGCAGGTTACCTTTACTGGTTCCAGAGTGGCAGAGAATGCATCCTGCAAGGCACAACATGCAAGCCTCCACATCTCTTCGGTAAAAACAGGCCCTGCTGTCACTAACACATACCTGCAAGGACACAGGAAAACATTGCCATGTTCAAGAAGGAACTGGACAATTCTTACTTGTAATGGGAGAAGGTTGAAAACAGAACAAAAGGCCTACTCAGTAGCCTGCTAACGATATCCAATCTCCTCAGTTGTTACCCTGATCTATTCTTGCAATTACACAGTAGTTCTGACTTTTTTTTCCCCTTTGCTTTTCCTCTATAAGTAGTCATCTTGCCAGCACAAGAACAACATATTGTGTAACTATATAATGCAGTGCTTATTTTGACTATGACTGTAGTAACCTGAAGACTGTGAAATGTATTAATTACCTCTAAAGACCTGTGAATTCCAACAGAAAGACCATTGATTATTTTTCCTAAGGATTAATTATTGACTAACTGCATATAAGTAAATACAAGTACATTTTATGGGAATCATACACATAGTAATGCCTAAAATTACAGGTTCTGAAGCAGACCAAAAACAGCAAGAAAAGGTTAGTAAATCTAAAATTCATTATTCAAGTAACAAGAGAGAGAGAGATTGCAGACTTTTTTTGAGATGCTAGCCAATTTAATCAGTCTGCAAGTTCTTCAAAGATATAAAGACTTTTTTTTTTTTTTTTTTAAATATGCTAAGAGACTGAACAGACTGTGTTACCTGATACAAGAGCAGCCAACTCTGGAAATAATTTCCGTTGGTTCTGCTACACAGGCTACCAGCAACTTGAAAAGATCTTTCAGCATGGTATTGATCATATTTTCATAACCAATATCTATAGGGAAAAGACACAAAATGGTTTTAACATCATTGCCTTTTCATTATAATTAAACAAACAGTCTTGCTACACTTACTGCTATTCAGAGACTTTGCAAAACCAAGTTGTTTTTATGCAGCTATCAGTAGAGCTAGTTGTGAAACACACATCACATCAAACTGATATAAGAACAATCTTTCTGATGTTAACAATATAAAATGTCTGGACTTAAGTGGTATTGGAGAAATTCTGTTAGATCCTGTTTCTGATATTCTAGTTCTTTATGATCAAAGTCTTAGTATCTTCTTTTGGCAAGTATAATATAGACTGTGATGATTTAATTTTGAAGATAGCCCTGCTCTGAGCAGGAGGCTGGACTAAATAATTTCCATAGGCCCTTTACAAGTTAATTTTTTCTGTAATTCTAAACCCTAC
The DNA here is from genome assembly GCF_965140245.1 of Athene noctua. NCBI lineage: Eukaryota > Metazoa > Chordata > Aves > Strigiformes > Strigidae > Athene > Athene noctua. The sequence continues at coordinate 66,771,028 of NC_134037.1, read as the reverse complement.
AAAGAAAGAAAAATCTCAAACAAACAAAAACTTTCAACTTCCTCCTCTTATTTTATGCTTGAACAACCAAAAAGAAATGAAACCATCTCCCCAAGTAGCTATTCAGTAACTTGCCACTGATAACTCAGTAGATGTGACAGTACAATGACATACCTGAGTGTATGAAATTTTGAATGTGCTCCACTACGAGTTCACAGGAAAGGCCAATGGCATGCTTGAAATTAGCAGATGCCACATCCCAGTAAGAATGGTCACCATGGCTGCGATGGAGCCAAAGAGACATCGTGGGCAGAAGAAGATGCACAACTGCATAAATGCCAAATCCTGGTCCTTAAAATAAACACAATGATGGTTGTGTATTTCTGCTTACAAAGCCTACATGAACAGTAAATCTGCTAAATTGTTCCAGTCTTGATGCCAGGGGTGATGCTAAAGAAAGCTGGTTCTGAAACACTTTTTGTGGGATGAGAGGGGTAAGCAGTTTTGGATGTAGTTGTGAGGTAATATCTGAACATTTAACCAACTGTTTATCTGACGTCTTTCCCAGAAGGTCTACAGGACTACATAATTTTCTTTTTCCATTTCCTAGACACCAGGCAAACATTTTTTGTGGCTAGGAACATCAGTAGAGTACTGCACCTCTTTATTTGTACAATAAATACAAGAGTAACTTCAACATACTCTTACAAGATGTCTTTTGTCAACACAGAGCAATGCACTAACTGGAACAACAGATCATGCTCTAAGAAAATCCCTTTCTAATTGAGAATGTCTCTGTGCAGCTCTAGCATGAGTAACACACTTTACAGAAGTAGTTTAGGATTCTAAGAGATTTGGGTCAGGGCTCTACTAGCTCACATTTTAGCAAGCTCTTTCATTACCAGGTGTCTTGGCAACATCCCTCAGCAATTCAAAGAGCAAATCCAAAGTAGGAGGCTGGTGCTGACGGGGACAGTTGGATATAGCAGTTGTTAATTCTTCCAGCAGAATAATCCAGACACTGATAAGGCCTACAAGTAAGGAAACAAAGATTAAGAACCATGAGTGAGAAACTGTACTGACCACAGCTGGAATTTGCTCTCAGAAAGTGATGTAGACTAAGAAATTAATTAACTTAAAGATCATGGGTTCTTGCATGTGCACTGTTCCTGGATAATGATTGTGGGCAATAGCAAGTTTTGAAACTATGGTCTCCTTTTTCTTCCCTTTTTATTAAGTTTGTGTTTTGCCTCTTCCTTTCTCCTCCACGTACACCTTGTTCTGGTCTTCTCTCTCAGTTTACTACTCCCACTGGTCTGGTCTCTTTAACCTTGGTGGGGTTTTAAATTTTTTTAATGGGACATTTTACACATCTCACTACCATTGCAAATGCTACTCAGAATAGACTGTACTCATTTAGGTTATGCTTTTAGGTAAGAATCCTAAGGTGACTGTCCATAATTTAGCTGGCTTTATTTGGTACCCAGAGTTGAGCAGTAATAATGCCTCATGAAGTATCATCAGGCTGCCTCACATCATCTTTAGATGTTAAGAGGTCATTGATAGAAGAGTATTAAATGTGGATATGGCAGACCTGGACAACTACCAGAACAGCAGTTTAGGATACAGGTAGTACTGTGAGTTCATATCTACACATATCCCTAAAAGATTATAGGATACAACCACTTTTCAATATAATTTTGAAAATGGTTAGGAATTGCTGACCTTTAATTTTTCACAGATCACTTAAGTACTTGCTAGTTCCCCATGACATTATGAATGACTAGAGGGATCTTGCATATTACAGTCTTTACGCTCCTTGCAACATATAGAGTTATTCTTGAGCTAAGTCTCCTTAAAAAGCTATGGGTTTATTACGCTAAAATGGATTTTACTTTGGTTCACTAATAAGCCCATCTTTTCTGTCACTGGTAGCCATGCTGATATAGTCTGTGTCTGCATGATGCCTGCTGGCTAATTATGTTCCAAAAGCAATAAAAAAGGCTGCAAGAAAACTTAATTTAAGAGGCACTGAGTTTGCTGACTGCAAGAGCCTTCTGGAGAATCAAGGAGAAAACAGTGAAATCATTACTTAGTAACTGGTTTGATTATTTATTCACACCACTTCCACAGGGCAGTATATACGGTGACATTGTGTGAAGTTATAAAGACTTCAATCGTGTTTCTAGGTAAGGAAAACACACAAATCACTCAGCACGAAATCTGGCTATCTTCAGATCTGGAAGAACTGAGTATTTTTTCTAGAAACACCCTTTTGAAGAGTTTGGCATGGAATCAAATACGCTACACCACCATATGGCCAAGCAGACTACAACATTTTGCCCCATCTTGGTACTGACTTTCAGCACTAGAATGGTGAAGCACTGTCTTCTGTCTTTGTAAAGTCAGTTTGCCTAGAAGTGGTCTAATACTGGCACCAGCTAAATAAAAATTTGGCATAAGTTTCATCAATTAGCTCTGACAAGAACCAAATCAGGTGTTTTCTTTGCTGCTGGGTGGCATTTCTGTTCACAGCAAGCAAGACGCTGATAGGCAGAGTCACTTCAGAACACAGTAGGCAAGTGGTGCTCACCTGAGGTGGGGAGACCTTAGGTCAAATCCCAAGCCTGACTCAAAGCAGAGACTTCAGTGACTTGGGTCTCCCACATCCCAGCTGAGCATCCTAAAGTTTCCAGAGAGGAAATAAAGAACCAAACATATAAAGAAGAAAGTAAAAGGGTTTTTCTTTAAAAAAGACTAGAAGTTGTGGTTTGCTTTTTTCAGAGAGCAGCTTTTCTCTCCTTTATCCAGGGTAGCAGTGGAACAGGACAATGCATGTGACAGAAGAGCCCAGATAAAAGTATGACCAGGAGTCATTCCGATGAGGCACGCAAATGAAACGCACTGGAGTCAGCCTGCTTTCTGCCTGGCTGGAGCTGGCTCTTCACAGAGACACCCAGGTTGGAACAGCACAGTAGTTCAGATATTCAAAAGTGACTGTACTGCTTCGAAGGGCCATCATGAGTCCTGAAGCAGTAAGGCTGCATTCCTCTACCACTTGCTTCAACACAGATCTAGCTCATTAATCACCTGATTAATCCACAACCCATATAAGCCACACAAATAATCAGGAGAAAAATGCTACCTGTTTTTCTGGAGGTCATACCGCTTTTTATGGACTTTAGAAATACACCATTTAGTTCAAGAGACCACAGGACATAATTTTTGAAACATAATTAAACAAGTATTCTTTATCTCTAAGCTCTAACTCAACACCAATATTTTTTCTGTTAAAGGCAAGCCTGCCAGTACCAGCCTTAAAAGGTTTTCACTCAACTACTTCAGCTGTGGTCTAGAAAGTATTTTTGTGTTAGCACTCAGAAATATATACTGGTTGTATTATGAGTATCAGAATAATTAAAATATTATTAATTAAATTATTATTTTCTTGTCCCAAGAGAGGAGTTGTATTTTTCTCATATATGAACAGTACCTTTTAACATAAAGAAGGTGATGTGACCTGAACTTCCAAGCACTGTGTGTGTATGTGTGTGTATAGACAACAGGGAGACAATAAACTATGAAGTTTTTTCCCTTCCCTTTTTGCTTTCAGCAGTTGGCAAAATTTACAGTGACATGTGGAAGAAGCAATTGATTCATTCTGCATTTACTGCTATCAATACACTTACCAGTGTCGTCATCAAAGTCAGAAAGGATGCACTCAATACCATCCTCACTGCTGGCTGACTGTTCCTGCACTCTTCGGGGCAAGTTAATCAGCCGGCCACTGAGGAACATGGGTTTCAAGGGCATTTTATAGATTTTGGCTAACAACTTGGTGGTGGGGGAGAAAGAGAAAAAAAAAAAGATTAATATATATGGGAAACTTTGTAAAAGCTATCACATACAACACAATGAAACAAAAGGTATGAAAGCAGCATAATGTCAGTGTTTGGTCTGTTCATCCAGCTATAGTGTAAATGAAGGACACAACCGGAGGCCAGAAGTCTTCAACAGAATGAATACATTGACAACTCTCCACTCTCATGAGACCCCACCTGGAGTACTGTGTTTAGCTCTGAGGCCCCCAATATAAGGAGGACATGGACTTGTTGGAGCAAGCCCAAAGGAGGGCCAGAAGATGATCAGGGGGCTGGAATACCTCCCTTATGAGGACAGGTTGAGAGAGTTGGGGTTGTTTAGCCTGGAGAAGGCTCCAGGGAGACTTTACAGAGACCTTCCAGTACTTAAAGGGGGCCTCCAGGAAATATGGGGAGGGATTCTTTGTCAGGGAGTGTAGGGATAGGACAAGGGGTAACAGTTTTCAGTTGAAAGAGGGTAAATTTAAATCAGATATAAAGAAGAAATTTTTTACTGTGAGGGTGGTGAGACACTGGAACAGGTTGCCCAGAGAGACTGTGGCTGCCCCCTCCCTGGAAGCGTTCAAAGTCAGGCTTGACAGGGCTGTGAGCAACCTGGTCTAGTGGAAGGGTTGGAACTAGATGATCTTTAAGGCCCCTTCCAACCCAAACCATTCTATGAAGTAAGGGGTCAGGGGGAGAAAGAGAGGGAGAAAAGCAATTAAAATAACACATTTTTGGGAAAGGAGTATGCTTTCTCCTCATTTGTGAATGACAAATGTTACTATTTACTGATTGAACCTATGACCTAATGAAATGCTGGGGTTTCAACCCCAAGCCCCAAATTAAGGTTGACATATGGGTGATTCCCACAGCGCTTCACAAAGGGGGGGTGAGTTTGCCTTTAGGCTTCCCTCCAGGGTGCGGCTGCCTTGCAGGGAGAGCCATTGGGTAAATGAGCCCCGGGTGTCCCACATTAAGTAAGCAAAGGTCAGGTGTCCCACTGAGGGATAAAAGCTGGGACCACTTGCTGTATTTGGTTTGTTGACTTGGTTGTCTCCTGTCCCTTCTATGGGAAACTGCATTTCACCATTTATTCCACCCATTGTTGGTTGTGCGGTGTCGTTGTTGGGGTCACTGGGATTGATGTCGATTATGTATAATCTGACTGACTTGTTTGTACCCCCAGCGCTCACCCATGTACTGACCCTTTTGTATCAAATACAATTTGGTTATTGGTTCATCTTTATGCTGGCTGTGTCCTTTATGCTAGGCCTGATAATTGTCAAAGCACCTAAGAAGCTCCATTAGCTGTACACAGAATATTTTGGAGTTCTGAAGAACTAAGTAAATATTGGTAAAAGGATCTGTATAGGTTTACTGCAGAGCTTCATTGCCTGGGTTGTCCATTGCACAACAAATACAAACTGCAGAATTGTGCTATAGCTGGGATGCTACCAGTATTTTACCAGGTCTTTCTAAAGTAAACCATGTATTTGCAACATACAGACAGCATTTCTTTTTAGTCATTCCTGTTCTTCTACTGGAAGGTTAAAAGGTATAACAAGATAGAAATAGCTGCTTCTTTTAAAGAGGAGAAAATATTTCTGCCTCGCTGTGGACTGGGGTTTGTTAGAATGAGGAATAGTGATGTGACACATTGTGTATAGATAGAACATACATTAGACATACAGATAGCTATTCAGTAATTTTATTAGGCGAACAAGATGGCAAGTACAGCTTGATATGTCTGCTGTTTATTATTCTGAGCTGCCTTATTCCTTCCTTCTCCTCTCAATCTGCGTACTGAATCCACCCATAATCTCTGAATTTAGATATTAAGGCCTTTCAGATATGGTAATATCCTTTCTTATGCATTTGTACTGTACCCAGAAAAAAACACGGCGTGGGTCCAACAAAAAGAACTGCAGGCACTACAGAAATACAAACAACATTATAAAATCAGACAAAAAACTTTCTAATAACCCTGGATAATAATCTGTGCTGTGTGCAAGGAGATTACAGGAAACATGCCAGCATTCTAATTGTTAGAGATCTGCCCTGAACTCCAGATATGTTTTCATGGTACAGATAAGATGCTGCTGTGTTTTAGAGGGTGTAACCTGTTGCTCTTCTTAAGACCTGACAATTCTCAGGGTGTTGTTCTTTTCTCCTTCATTCCCAACACTGTTTACAGTAACTGTTTAAGTAAGATTGAATGTAGCTTTGAATATGTTACTACTAGGTTTTAACATTTGCATTTTCCTACGTGCTCCTTGGATCTGAGTGTTTTTATCTCCTCAGTTTTCCCACTGTTAGCTGGCCTAGAAGGTGTGAGATTCCTTCAGATTGCCATTCTCCATCTGGCAGTGCAGGTTATTACCATCAGGTTTACCACAGATTCTGCTGTGTTCATGCAAACCACCTAACCATTGATGCAAAGCCTGGAGGTTAGAACTTCTTCCTAGGCCAGGTTAGTACCTGTATAAGATCATGATACCTGAGAACATCTCCTGAGGTAATCAAGCGCAGGAAGGCACAAGTCTGTAGATGCAGATCCTGATCCTGGCACACAGTCGCCCATCTCCTTACAATCTACTTCCCCTGGGGATAGGAAAGGCAGCATTGGGAAGGACAGAAGAAGAGAAACAAACATAACATTAGTTTTCCTTTTTCATTCAGTTGCGTCCTAATGTCTGAATAGAATCCAGAAAACATCCTTTGTTTGATCTTATTAGATGACAATCGGATGATCCACATACATACAATACAGTCATACTGGTCACAGTTCATACACAGACTTTTATATGAGTAAATACTTTAATAAATGCATGCCTATTTAGTAAGTCTTTAGTAGAGCCTTTGGGAGTTCTTATAACCATACCTTATAGTCATCTGTCATATTGACTCCACTGTTTTCCATGGGTGTATGAATTACCTGCTCATATTCACCCTTTGCTCAATTACTATACTCATTGTTTTTTTCTGTTCATTTACACTCCAGTGCCCTGGAAAATGTCTTCCTTTTAGTTTATTTACTCCTTAAATACACCATTTTATATTTTGTGCTACAATATTTCCTTCTGCCATTAATTCAGGTTTCAAGGTCTCACAGTTTCAACTGTATGATATCCTCAGGCTCTAGTGTCTCAGTATCACATGTATTTCTAACTCTGTGGCAACAGCAGACTCCTACTTTTAGGTCAGCTTCACTAAGTGTCCTACTGTATAAGAAGATCAGTTCCAAGGCATCCTGTTGCAGAGCTCCTCCTTAGGTAACTACATTCACTCCAGCATTTTCTTGTCTGCATAATCTGTCTTCCCCCCCTCTCAGGCAACATTCTGCCCACCCTAGAATACATGGCTCATAACCATTTTTCCAGTTTAGCCGAATACTTCCCATTCAGTGCCAAATCTGAATCTTTACCAACTTTATGTATGTTAACATTTTATTGCCATAAAAGCTATTCCTCTCATAAAAAACACACAATAAATATTAAATCTTTTTATTAAATCCTACTTTATTCTACTTTCACTACATTGATTTGTTTTTTCTATGGCCTTAACTATTCCCTTCATAATGTATTTTAAAGTCTTGTCTACTATTGAGATCAGCCATGTCAGCCACTGAAGTTTGAATCTTTCACTTCTATGTTAAAATGAACATAAATGTATTTGCTGTTGTTCAGTACTGAAGTATCCCATAGTCCTACTACCTTTAATACAAAATAAAGACCTTGCCTTTTAACACATAACCATAAAGGTGGCAAACTTACCTCATGAAATTAAGAAACCTTAAGAAATGTTAGACAGACTTCTAAGTTCTCCAGAAGGAACATGAGTTCCCTCTACTGGTACTGAACATGCAAGTTTGTTTCTCTCTTGTAGTAACAATTATAATTCTGTCTGTCATCAAAAGCTGAATTCTGCCCCCACTGAATAGTGAAATAGCTTCATAAAATGAGATTTACATTGAAGACTAGGTATGATGCATTAGGTGCTTCATTTAAATCAAAGAGAGACACAGACCAAGATATCTCTGTGTATTAATATAAATGTAAAAAAAGCACCACATTTTACCACTCATTAGAAGTTTTGCAATTTACATAAGGAAAAAAAAACCACATTGCCACAATTCAATGGAAAGTGTCAAACTCTAATGACCAAGGCAAGCCAGGGAACATGAATATGGGGGCAGAATAACCCAACACCATTTGCCTTTCTTCTGAAGTTTGGTGAAGCACCACAATTACCCTGCAGGGTCACCTTGACTTGACATGCCTGGTCACCACTGCCCTCAGTAACACAACAGAAAAACTAATCGTGGAGACGGAGTGCTGTTAGTTGAAATGTTCATGATCTCACTGAAGGTTCAGCAGGTTTTCAGCAATGCATATGTCAAACTGAGGTGGGCAAGGGTAAAAAGGAGCCATGTGGCTTTGACCACTGAATGTAAAAATATGCTGTTCTGTTGCAGACAATCCATGCTGTCACTGCACACTGCCATGACATTTCTGCAATATTATGGGGTTTGTGTTTTTTTTTTTCCAAATTATTTAACTTAAGCAAGTCCTGATACAAATTAAGATCAAATGAAGCAGACATTTAATAGTGAGATTCATCTTTGCTGCTATAACAATTTGGAGAATTGATAGCATTAAAAATGTTCCTAAAATAATCCCTTGGTCTTTATTTTATTTTTTTAAAGCATTCTGGACTCAAATTTCCTCACTGCCTCTCTCCTCCCTACCATGCAATGTATTACATTATTGAATTCTCCTCTTCTGCAGGACCAAGTTTTACATATCATGACTTAATAAGATAAAAGGAAAATAAAAATATTTACCCAGTCCTTTGACAAACTTCATAAGGCACATAATATAACTGGTGGCGGCATTGGCAAAGACCTGGATGCTGTCTGTGTTTAGAAATGCTTCAAAGACATCAAACACCGGAGCCTGGCGTTTCCCTGTGGAAATAACAAGATGAGAACTCTTCCCCATCCCCCATAAAGGTGATTTTCCAACAGTTTTTCAACAGTTTAACTGAATCTGTAAAACCTCTTCTATTCTGGTCAGGGTCAGAAATGATCTTAGAACTAGAACTAAAACCTTCTCTTGCTCTTGAGACAACTTGTGTAGCCTTTCATAGGAAGTAATATAGACTCCCTCCTTTGCCTTATCTATGAAAAATATCAGCCTATGCCTGCCCAAATGCTAAGAACAGGTCTGAGCTCTTGAACTCAGCTCAGTAGCTGGCACTTCTGTTTGGTGGAGGTTTCTGCTTTAGTTCTTGATAACTGCCAAGATGACAGCAGTCATGTGGAAAACTATTCAGAGTATACAGTAACAAAATAGACTTGCTTTTCTTAAGTAGATTATTAGGTTTCAAAAGCTGTATAGACTTGCATTTTGCCATTAATCGTAACAGATCTGAAAGAAAAATTTAGAAAGAAAACCATATCCCTTAACACGTGACTTGTCACATTTAAAAATACCATCTAACAGGGCAACAGAACAGATTAAAGTGATTGTCCCATATTACCCAGTTTTCATATAAGCAAACATATCTGGGAAGGATGCAGAATCATTCTTACAGCAAACATGGTTTGTAATAGTGCTAGCAATTTGAAGCCTCGTGATTAAGTGCCTGGAGAAGCACCCTCCTAGATTATCACACTAAATTACCCTGATGTATAAAAACAATAGGTTTCACATAGTAAGAAAGACAGTCCACATGAGATGTGGTGGTTGTATATGGTAAGCTTTCTCTAGCAGGACAGTGACAAGGGCCCAAGTCAAGCTCAGTACTCCTTTAGTACTGTTTTGTTCAACAATATTCAAGTAGGTTTGAAGCACTTCTTTCTCATTCTACTCATCTGCCAGAATCTAGAAGATAAAAAGTCAGAACAATACCTCTGCTGTCCCTCCCACCCCAACTAATAAACCAGATACATCAGTGCAGTCCTGGAGTACTGCAGCGCTACTGTTCAGGTAGGGCATTTAAATACATTGAGGTAGCTATTGTGTCCCCAAGGAATAAGACAGGGAAACAAAAGCACATATGAAACAGTCAGTGCATTAAGTCCTTACCCATAGAGTATTCTCCTACAAGGTACTCTTTAACCTCTGACTTGCTGCTGCTGTGCACTGTTTCCAGGGCACTGAACAGGGGTCTCCATCCTGACTGGATCTGGGTAGAACACATTTCCACCAACTCTCCTATAGAGGTGACCACCTGCAGACAGTGTAGGAGAGGTTAAAAGATAAAAACCAAAAACCAGAACCGATACATACATGGACCTTTAGAAGGAATGAGGATGGCTTTAAACACATTCCTAGATTTCATTATGTCAGTCTATACGAATTTATTATTTTTTTTAGATAATAGAGAAGTTTTATGTAATTACTTTAAAGCCAGGTGTACTGTCTCCATGCTCTACCACAATACTGGCTTAGGTAGGCAGAGCCCTCCTGATTCCTTGAGGACGATTAAGGGACAGCATTTGAAGGAAATCTGGGAAACACTCTCTCAAGTGGACGAAGTGCATTCTGGAGACCATCCTTATGCACATGGTAGGTCAGATACAGACACCCTGATCAGGGCTAACTTGCCTGGTCTTGGACATCTTCATCACACAGCTCTAGCTGCATGATACGCTCAAAGGGGCGGAAAAGCGCCTCATTAAAGTGAAAATGAGAAGGCTCATTCCAGTCTGTCAGCACTTCAGTAAGGATGTCATGGATGAAGGAGACAGCCTTCCGAGACACATGCCTCTCCTTATGACAGGCAGCCTGAAGGGAAACGAGGAGTGTTAAGTTTGTCTAAGCAAAAAATTTGCCATTAGTGAGACACTTTTAAGGGAGATAAGCATTTCATTTGCTGAACCCTAAAAATGGCTTCACCACTAATGTGACAAGGGACCCCACTGCAATGAAAATGGGAGAGTACTGCCATGGAAACAGATGACGACTGAGACTCTTAACTGCTTGGGAGTCCCACAGATGCGTGAAGGTTTCCAGACAATTCAAAAATCACAGAGCTAAAAATAAATAAATAATAAAACCCACAGAACTTGTGTGAAATGTTGCCTTTTGTTTCTACCATGTGACCATTTTTCCCTTCAGAAATGCAGTTTCTGTATATATTCACCATACTCATCTATGCACAACCGAATGTCACTTTTTATTTGGCTATTTATGGAACTTAAAGTGAGTTCACATCACTTTTAGAAGAGCTATTAAAAAATTAAACCCCAGTGAATCTGGATATAAAATTATTGTTTTGAACAACTATGCACATTATGTTAAATTCTGTCCTTTCCCTGATATTGCTCCTTCCCAGTAATGCCCTCATCTGCACTGAAGTCTACCAAAAAGACTGATCAGCCCTGCATTCTAAAAATATGGAAGGTACTTGAGCTTAAATTGACCTGGGATTTTAAAAGGGTTCAAAACATGAGTAATATTTAAAGTTGTCTCAGATTGGCATCCAAAAGTGAGACACTAGTTTTCAAGATAAAGCATACAACAAAACTGTTCTCTGCTATTTCTACTTCACTTAGAGAGATTCCACCAAGACTTCGCAATATCTGAACTCTGCTGTAAGAGAGTCCACACATTTTATTGAGTCAATGAAATGAAGTGCTATGGCAATTTATTGCATAGCTTGTCTTAAAACTCCAGAGAAGCATGCTCCCAATAGACCTGAGCAGGTGACACCACATACCTCACCAAGAGAAAGAAAGGAAGTACTGCAAGTTTATTTACAGCAATGATACAAATCAAAAAAGCTGTAAGTCAAGACACCAGCTTTTCACCAGATAAGACTGAATATTTGGTTGAGAGAAGGTCCTTTGTTATAACTGAAATCAATTATATGGCTGCTACTGGCATGCCACTGACCATGGTTCATGAAGAAAGAGAAGGAAAGTGAAAAATGTCATCATCTTCCTAGTTGGTTTTATATAGGAAAAGAAAGCCTGCATCCTTTTATGGGAAGATTTACAAGGATGCAGACCTTGACTGGAAAAACAGGTAGGTGAAGGAACTACCTGTAACCTTTTAGGGTGGTTTCAGTTTTTTTTACCACAGACACACAGGAAGTATCACATTTCAAAAATTCAACACACTGTCCCTGGACCTGCCCATTTCAATTATTTAAAAGTGCACTCCTTGGTAGCAGCATCACAACATGTGACACAAATATACAATACCCCAACAGGAACGTAACCAGATTTGACAACATTGAGGGCTGACACACATTTTAAGAGTTATCAAGTCTTCTCCATCTTTTTCAGCTTTGTCATCTCTTGCACACGTTCTCATTTTCTACCCTACTCCTACCTCTACAAGGTGAGGTGCCACCAGGCTCCAGCAGCGCATGAGGTGGAGCAACGGGCGAGATTTACTCCTTACAATTCTGAGCATGGCATCACCAAGTCGGAACAAGTGAAGTGCACTTCTCCTGTCCTGAGTAGATTTTACTTCACCTACAAGAAAGTATAAGAAAATAAATGTAAGCTAAGCAATAGCGGCTCCTCCATCTCTAGATGTCTAATTAGAATTTAAATCAGGTTAAAAATTCTTAGTATTATGTCGGGGGCAGGAGTGGGGCAGGGAGGGTGGTGGAGAAAAAAAACCCCACCACATCAGTCTAAAACACAGACTATGCCTGTGTAGTTAAAAGAACAGGAGATGGACCCAAGTCTTAAGAACAACTTATTAAACACATTTTATCTGGTTTAAGCGTTGCGGGGTTTTTTTGGATTTTTTTTTTTGCAAATATTTTAAAGACAAAGGCTTGGAGAAGCAGTACAGAAGAGGTAAGCAAAAAGTTAAATAACTGATATGAAGACCCAAAATAGTAGTTGCAAAAACCTCTGGTGACATCTACAGGGGAGAATATAAACTGCAAATTACTTAGTTTTGGTTTGTACTTTTGCATTTCTTATCAAGCAAAGGATAATGAAGCAGAGAATGTGAGAAAATACTTCTCTGTTCCCCAGCCAGTAATACTTGTTATTTCCTGCTGAAAGGGATTAATCTTCTATTGTTCCTACAACATTTGGAAAGACACTTCTTTCTTTCATTTAAAATATGTTGGTGCTTTTATCTCTAGTGAAAGACATAATCAGGGGGCATACCACTTCTAATATATAAAAAGCCCCTAGTTGCTCTAATCCTAATTTTAATTTCATTATTACTAACTACTGTTGATTGACTACTACATAAATGAGAAGATGATCACTATTTATTAAAAATACAGTGATAAATGTTTTGGCCTGGAGACATGCAAGAGCAAAAAATGAACAACTTGAAGTGTCACGTTGGGAAAATGACAAGCAGCAATTCAGGGAGAGGGGAACTGATTAAATTGGAGGCATATACCAGATAAAACCCATGTCCATCATAAGACAGAACAAAACCTGTATGACTAATGTAACTTCTAAAGGCACAGCATAAATTTAAGTAAAATATCCTTCTTTGGGTCCAATTCTGCTTTATTTGAGACAGTGATGAAAACAATTTACAGGCTTTGTACCATAAGGTGTATGCTCCACTCTGCTGGGGGAGAGCAAGCAGGACAATCCCACAGCTTTAACATTCTTCAGTTGCATGCTTTGTTTGTTCATTTTCTGAACACTTCTGAGGTTATCCCATTGTCAAATGTCTAACCTAAATCCACTGTCTTAGGTCTACACTCACCTGAGTTTCCTTACTGGATCAGGCTCCAAAGTGGAGCTGTGATTAAATATCTGTGGATAATTAACACCCCCAAACTCCAAGAACAAAATGAATGTCCTCTGAAGTGCTTCATAGCAGGTGTGGATGTGGTCCCTGTCCAAAAAAAAGTGCTGAAACTTTTCTAAAGACTTTGAATTGCTCCTACAAAAAGATCTGACTAGACTAAACATTGTGTTTTATTTATACCTTGAAATTTCAGTTGGAAAAATTAAAACTGTAAGTAAGTCCTGTAAGCAGTACAGTTGTATATGGAACAAGAACTCTGTAAGGGATCTTCATGTGAGTTACCTGGCATTGCTAGGGAGTAATCAACTGTATCTGTGACTGAATGGAAAAGCTGGGCCTGAGAAGCCTTCTTGAGCTGGTAAAGGAAGCCTGCCAGTGCCATCAAGTTTAACTTGTCAGCAGCATCTTCGAAAAGCCTGTGAGTGAAACAACAGTATCTAATTGAAAAATTGACAAGATAAAGACTTAAATGTGTATGTAACAGGAAAACCATCATCTGTATATGGCTGCTATGTGTTACGTTTGGTGACACACTGGGTTATTGAGGGCTTTTTCATTTATACAGTGCTACAGAAAGACTTTGATTCAGCTTTATTAATTGGAGGGTGGAAAGTAGGGTGCTGTAGGATCAACCAGAACCCTTCCAAGATTCAACTGCAGGACCAAAACAAAAAGTCTCTTTTTTCAATGAATCAACACTTCCCCATTACTGTATCTTAATGCTATAAGCAGTTCATGGGCCAGTAGTCAAAAAACCCAGTAAGAATATGCCTACTCCTCACAACCCAGATCATCACAGCTCCACTGACTTTAGAGTTACACCAGTTTGCTCCATCTGAATAGCCCCTTACCTGAGAAACAATTCAATTGTTAGACCTAAAGATCCTGTACCTGAATTGCTATTTCGGAATATAAAGAAGAGTTGTTACTTTCAGCTGCAAGGAACTCTTAAGATTTAAGAGTTAAAATCTGTACCCTTAAACCAGTAAACATGCTTATGCAGGAGGTAGATTCCACAGAGATTAAGGTGAAATTTCACAGGGTGCAGCCGAATGTTGACACAAACATGATTTTCTGACATTGCTTTTCATGAAAAACTTCCTATAGTCCTATGAAACTAGAGATTGAGTCCTAATAATGTCCACACTGAAGTATAAGTGCAGAAATTAAATTTGCATTGTTAAAATCACAGTACTGCTATTCCCTAATCCTTAGAACCAAGTTGTATCGTGAGCTTCCTAAATAAAAGGTACTTTTGATGCACAGAGTCAAATACCTACAAGCAGTATCAGTACGCATTACTTTTTCCCCTGAATTTGAAAATAACACCCTCCTATGGGTAGAGATCAAGAACATAAAGTGTTAGCTGGAGAAGAAAGGTTATTAGAAGCACACAAACCCAGGAAACTTTCAACTCTAGCCTGGGCTGCCGAAAGAATAGCAGAAATAATGAGACAGTGTGCAACATCAGTCGCAGATTGTGTTGTAGGGACATTTAACCTAGCCATTCTGTGACCATGACTGGGTGGCCCTTTCTCCTCTGGACATGCTTGGGAGGGGTGACAAGCTGTCCACACAGTCCTAACAGAAGCAGCTGCTTTCTAATTGTCACTCAGTCCCTTCCCATCAGGACAAGACACCTACTTATTGTGTCTACTTTAATGATTAATTTACATGGAAGCGATAAATCCACCACTCAGGATGCATTTGATTTACTTGGCATATTCACTGTTGTGCACAGACATACTCAGTCCAGTACCTGCAGGGCAGGTACTGCAGGGATGCAGAAAACCAGGGCTTTTAAGGAACTGCTGGTTGTGACACACCTGCAGCTCTTGGGAAATTCAACCAAAGCAAGTAGCTGCAACGGAGAGAGATCAGGTCCCAAAGCACCACAAAAATGTCCATTTCGGTCCTGTTTAGGGAACAAGGATTTTGGTTCCTGACAGTGTTGCTTTTACCTGTCGGCTTGTGTGGAGAGTGTGAGAACAGCCTTGGCAGCACTGGTTCCACACAGCAGGCTGCCTCCACGGAAGTCAAAAGCTCTGCCCTTACTGCTCTCTTTGATGAGTTCTTGTATAGAAACCGGCTGAATGACAGGATTGCTGCTAAGGGTCGTCTCCTGCTGAGGGGTCAGCACCTGGGGAGACTCCCCAGGCTCAGAGTCTGGGTGCAGCCCTCCAGGTGCCTGCTGTGACTGGGTGATGGTAAGGGAGGGCTGAGAAGCACCATCACTGAAGTGGGTATGCTCCAGTGTGCTGATGTACTCACACACCCTGAGAACAAACAGAAGAAGCAAAAGATGAATGAAAACCCCCAAACAACAACTCCTTCCGCTAATCACCAGGCTCACTGAAGAAACATTTGGGTCTGTCTCCAGAGATGAGTCAGGATAGTGAGCATACAGCTCTCAGCTGCCTCATGGCCCCATCACTGTAAGACACCAATTTGCAGGCACTGATTTCTACATCTGAACCAGATATGATGCACAGGGCATTTTCCTCAAACTGTAGAAAACCTCTAACTCTCAGACTACATATAGATAACCTGTCTTCTTATATCCTTTGGCCTCCCATAAGTCTAGATAGCAAACAGTTCAGTGGAGGTGCCTGAAAAGCCCATTTTGAAGTTTCTAAGGGTTGATTTGGTCTCAGAATAGTGGTGGAAAACAGCACTGGCTTTTCTCTTACAGATACAGGCAATTCACTCTGATACTGTTTCTGCAGAACACTCCCAGAGCACGTAAAGTTCTTTTTCTCAGTTCATTACTTTCAGGCAACATGGTACAAATTCTATTTCTTTTGGGAAAGCTGGTGAGTACCTGAACACGTGAGGCCAACAGTCCTGATTGTGGCTTCCCATCTCCAGGCCCACGTTAAGGACTGCGTCCATACACAAAACATGAGCAGTGTGCAGGCAGACGCCCTGCACTTTCCCCATCTGCTCCAGTTTCTGCTCCACTTTCTGTTTCACTGCAGCATGAAAAATAAAAAACCCCATTAGCTTCTGCAGCTTTTAAACAAACACTCATTTGTATACAGGGTGATGGCAAAGGTATACAGTCTGAAAGCTATAAAAGATCATGGATTTTAGACAAAAAACAAATTAGAGAAACTCATTTCTTCCTAACAAACATAAGGCAGTTTTAAAATTAAATCCCTTTTGATTGATCTTATAAGCATGACAACAATCAATGCCAGACTGACACTCCACCCCCAAATTCACATCTTGTTGCCCACAGAACAGATGCAGACTTTGGAGCTGGGTGGCTGGATAGTCACTTATTTTTACCAAAATCTCCTTTGCTACAAGAAAAAAAAAAACAAAACAAAACAGTTTGCAGATTTCACATCCATTTCCATACAAAAGTTTCACCAAAGAGCTTTGTAAATGGATACTCTTGTCAAAGCAAAACTAATCATGATGCGAATTACAAGCTTTTGGACCTCATTCTTTTTCCTGAGAATCTCTGAAGAGCTTTGCTGCATTGGAATGGAAACAAATTTTGAAGCTTTACAAGCCTTCACAGAACAGATCTTGTTGGCCTCTGGCCACTTCTACTGCCTCCCTCTTTGCTTCAGTGTGGCCTGGCCAATTCAATTCAGTTATGCCTAGCAGGGTGGACAAAAGCTAGTTTGTGCTCAGGTCTATTTCAGTTTTGTTTTCTCTACTAAGACACCAAATTTAAGTGCTAAGCAGAGTTATTTGTGCAACACTGTGTTCTGATACAGGCTTCTTGCCATTAGAAATCAGATGTCATCAGACATATTTTATGTGCTTCTCCAAACAGCCACTGGAAACAATTGACTTTACTGACTTCCACTGTGTTTGAAGTAGTGGCATGAAGATGCAGAAATGTTTACATGTTATAAATATATCCTTTTTTTTTTATTCCAGCTTCATTTAACATGATTCAGGAACAGTTTTAAATATGTGATGATGACAAAAGACAACCAAGGATGTATATGCAAGGCAGGGATGCCAACTCAGCTTATATTACCACCCAACACATTCAAAAGATACTGTTTTTCTGATGTCCTGTTGCACTAGTATTGCAAGGCTTAGAAAGTGCACATTTCAAAAATGCTGTTTACTTCTCTGTTGTTCCACTGATTTCAGTTCCATATAAAATATAATCAGTATGACATAATGTTAAGAACCTAAGACAGCAGGACATGTACTGAAGCCTCTAGACATACATCCCGTATGCCTACAAGTGAGTGGTGCACAGTAGTGGCATCGCCCTCTGTCCTTGTTCTGTGTGTAGCAAAGTACTTTCCAGTTGCATCTTTGCAGGCAATACAAGATAAGGTAGGTAATTTAATCACATAGCAACCTTGAGCTATAGTATCACTGGGCTCTTGGATTTCTTTTTCTTCTTTTTCTTCTTGGACACAGGAGGCAGCAGCCATTTGGGCAAGAGCAGATGCACAGTTAGCAGCAACTCCTGTAAGGCAACAACACAGTTACTGTTCAACCAGCACTTCCTCCCCAGTCCCACGCAACCTCAACAACAGGCTGTGTCAAAGAAAGTTGGCTGGATAAGTCTATGCTGTAAGGCAGGTGCACTCTATGGGAAGTCCTACAGTCCAGGTTCTCATCCAAGACTGGAACAAGATGCTGCTTTTCTCTCTCATAAAATCCTTCAAGGAAAGTTACCATCCTATTTTATGAGTCTGCCATGATCCCACATGCAGCAGTACCTAGAGCACAGCTCAGCCGGGCCGCCCTCCTCAGTCCATCCAGGCTCACACAGATGGAGTCCTTCTCCTTTTGGTTCTGCTCCTTGGCTCCATCTGCTCCCAAGATGAAAGCCAGCCCCTTGGAGCTGCCTGCCATGCGGCCAGTCAGTGGTGTGGACAAAGTGTCAATCAAGTTCTTCCAACAGCCAATTAAAAGGTATCGGGCAAAGGCAACTCCTGTAATGAGAAATGCATTACTACTACTGGAAAATTACACAACAGCAGCTTTATTATCAGGGGTAAAAAACAAGTCATATTTGTCCTCTGCGTACTGGACTACCAATTCACACATAGGATGTACTAACGTACTTCCCTCAACCCTTAAAATTGTTGTTCTAAACCACAATTTATCTGAATATGCTTATGGTATATAACAATCCACTGCTGATAGATACACTTGTGCATATAATACAGTCTAGTAATACCTGCAACAACAGAATCATCTGTCTTCCGGTTTTGGGAAAGAGGAGATTGAGCTGAAGCAGATGCCATCAACTGGCCACCAATCGCACTGCTTCCCAAGCCATCGATGTCTGTCAGAACATTAAAAACCAACAGATTACTATTTGACACACAGATGGTAAAAAGAAAGCATCCCCTACTGGCTCTTTGTTCAAATACGTACTAGCACTCCTGACTTCTCAGGAGTGCTCTTTTCTGGTGCCCTTCTGAAGCCTTGGCATAAGCATGAGCTGTTGAATATTACGCTTTGCCCAGTATAACCAATGTTTTCTTGAAGAGGGGAAATATCCTGCTCTCAAAAGCCTCCTATCCCCCCTGCCAAGTTACACAGTCAAAAGAACTCTCAGGCAAAGATTTCATGGTATTTCTTACAGTTCAGAACTGCCCATGTTTCTCAGTATAACCTTTCAAATCTTGCTAAATCCTGTATCTAGATGTTTCCTGACTTCAGTCTGAGCCCTCAGGATGCACTGGGACCCTATGTCCTAAATGCAATTTTTAGTAAACCCATGTAGGTTCAATCTCAACAAAAGAAATACAACCCTTTCTCCAACACAACAAAAGACCAGTTTCTCACAGAGAGTTTAATGTTAGGGACGTCAGGTTGATTTCTTTTCTAGTAGTCCCTGTCTGTCTGTCTCTTCACATACTTCAAGGCTACTGTTTTTCTAAAGTGCTTCTTTCAGCTTCCCAGCTCAATAGCTAAAAGCAACACCAAGCTAAATAGAATCAGGAAAAAAATCTCAGAACAGTGCCCTTTGATTACTAGTTAATGGCTCAGCTAAAGCCAGTGTTCTCTCCGCATACACTGTTTTAATTACTTCTCTGTAATGACAGAGTATAGGCATTTAAGCAGACAGTGAACTTTATATCAATACAGTATCACAGACATCCTGCTGCCTTTCAGCTGAAACAATTTGATTTTTTTCCTCATATAAAGCTAAGGATTGTTTTTAAGCATTTGTTAGAGGTGCTCCAGGTTTTCAGCTTCTCTCTAGCGCCGTTTGGCATATCTCTGCCATCGCACAAATCTGAACCAAGGGGAGCACAATCCGTGTAAGTCCTCCAGGATCAGACACCACTATATTTGCTCTGCACCACAGGCACACTGAAATGGCTTTGCTATGACATCAGGAAATCAGCACTCTTACTACTTATCATTAACGGGTACCAAGTCTACCAGAACTGAAGCTGACAGAATTAAGAGATGTTTTGGTTCAGTGAACAAACCTACTCTCCCTTTCTCCCAGGGATGGTTTGTTTTTAAACCCATGCTTCAAAAGCTTTCTGTCTGATCCAAAACAAACACTTAAGTACCTGTCAGTTAAGTCTGGTTCTTTCTCTACCAGTAATTTTGTGAAACACCATGTGTTGCCTGATGACATGCTGTTCTGTATGTAATGCAATGAAGGAAGCAGTGTGTTACTGTAGCTTATTTTAGACGTGTTTGGAAGCCAGCCTTGCCACCATAACATAGTACTTACCGGTCAGCATGGTGATAAGTGGAAGGCTGTGCTCTTCAGGGCTTCCCCAATATCCAGCTTCCCCCAGCATGTTCCTTTCTAGTACCTGGTGGTACAGTTCTTCAACCCAGGCCTGGGAAAATACCATCAACACTCCACTGGACTGGACCTGCTTCATGAACTCCTTCTGCAGAGAACCATAAAAGCCAGATGTAAGACAACAGTAAGCTCTACAGCATGAGTCTCAGCCCATAGAGCTACCCCTGAGTGTAAAGGAATGCAGGAGTAGAAATGAAGTTATGCAAAACCAATAATTAACCATGGATTTCAATGTGTCTCTATAGTGGAGAATTACATGAACAAAGAACTTTCCCTTCTCTTATTGCAGTTCATGCAAGATGCAAATCATAATGACAGTTCTTGAACAGTGACAATGGGATGTGCTGATCTCTCATTATTCCCATAAGGTATGGGTAGGATCTCAATTCCAACAACAAGAAGTTGTGGCACCTAATACTGCCTGTCCAGCAATCAGGACCTTCTGCACTGAACAGTCACCATAGATGAACTGGGGTCCAATTAGATATCTGAACTATTTTCAACAATACTTAGGTCATGCTCAGACCTGTTGTACACAGGCTGTCCCTAGAGAAGGTTATGAGTCACAGATTTGTTCTCACAGCTGCTGAAGAACATACCAGAACTGATGATGATGATAAAACAGTTGTTTTTGAGGACTTATTCTAGAATATAAATTCTCTTCCATGGGAAGCTCGGCAATAATGGTACATTCTGGTAGAATTTTTTTGGTTTGAGTTTGTTTCATGTAACACCAATTTTTTATTTTTAGGAAAACTCTGAAAAACCTTCTCTTGGGCAATTTAGTTGAAAAACCTAGATTCATGTTTTATAGCTCCTGCAGCCTTCGAAAAAATTTTTAAAAAGACCAAGAAGCTGAGGAATCCCAGGTGCCACAGAAATTATCAGTTCATATTTTTCACTCTATCTTCTCATGTCTTCATCTTTGCAAATACAAATCAAGCAAGAAATTTGTCATTATGCTCAAAAGTGGTTGCAAGATGAAGAAGGTATGTCCCTTGATAACATGCACAACCAGTACTTGCTGTATCACGTGATACTAATGAAGATCTGTTCTGAAGATAGAGTATCCATCAAAATGACTGCTACTTTAATGATAATCAGTAAGCAGCATTCATTCCCCCCTCAAATTACAGAGAAGCTGTGTAATTCAGATGCGTGACATTTATGATGCAAGATTCATAAGCAGCTAGGAGAATGCTTCATTTGCAATTATTATTCCTCCACTTAGCAAGCAGCCCGAAGGCTTTATGTGTGGGCTGTTTTATGTGAAAGGAAGCAAAACAAATTTTCTTTTTTTAACAGCTTTCCCATATTCTCCAACTCACCAGCAACACAGGGGCTTGGGCAGGCTTCTTTCTGTAGTAATCAGAGTTGGCCAATTTTAGGTTGAGCAGCAGAGTGTAATGTGAGACCATGTAGAGACTGTCTGCATTCATCAGAGTCTGGAAGCTGAAATTTAGGTTTCCCTCAAATCCTGGTGAGTGCATCATACCTAACAAAAACACCATGTGAGCTCTCACATTTTACACAGATTTTGCCTGGAAAAAAAAAAATCAGAAACTAACCCTAGCATTTCAGCAGCAATAGATTGCTAGAATAGTTAATGAATCATCAGTAGAAATTACTCTACTAAATGTACTAGAAGAGAACAGAAAAATAAGTAGTCCATCTAGAATGCAGTGCTGCAAGGCAAACTGAACACTCCAGTCACAGTCCAGCAAAGCAACAAACTAAATCTGAAATACACAAGGAGCACCAACACTCATTGGGATGACTGTCAGGTACAAAGCAAAGGGCAGGAAACATCTGCAATGCTAACTGGAAAGGTGAGGTGGGAAGCGGCAGAGGCAAAGCCTGTATATTTAACTGAGCATACACTGCACCAAAGGAGGGTGACAGCCCTTTTAACCCCCTAGTAAATCTGTCCTGCCTAAGTGAGTTGTTGGATGGAGACTGGAGTGCTCAGCACCTTGCAGGAACATCATTCTCTCCATTGCCTAGAGGTGTTGGGACAGATATTTGGGGCCAAGCTGGCTGGAACTCCAAGCCCTGTTTAGTTCATACAAGACCTGCTTTCTAGATAGCTGAGCACTTGCAGCTCTGTCAGACCCAGAAGCCACTTGTAAGTGCTCAGTACTCCTGAAAACACTATTTGTATGAAACAACAGCCTACAACCATGCCCAGTGGCACAATCCCTTCTTCCCAGGTAGGATGGATGGCACATACATTTTCCTGAGTAAGCTGACCTACTGGTAGAAAAACATAAATCAAGTATGAGCAATACCTAATTGAATCCCCATGATCTGTAGTTTGAGCCATCAAAAAAATAGAACTATTAGACACCCCTATATGACCCACAATATTTCATGGTTTTCACATCAACTGTGAAATCCATTCATATAATGTCAGTTAGGGAAGATTAAGGACTAAGCTTTATCCTAGAGGAATGTTTGAAATGAAACAAAAACCAGCTTCCAAGGTTAGTTACATGATGAAGCAAAGCTGTGTCATTTGTTAACTGCTGCAGTGGTTTACTGTGAATATATTCCTCCCACCATAAAGCTCATAACTCTTCTTAGACAAAATACAACAAACCATTAACATTAAAAAAAAAAAAAAATCCACACACAGAAAAGAAGCAAATGTTTTTCTTGCCTCGTGAGGGTTTGAAAGTTCTGTGCTGCTGCCTTCTCGGACTTTCCACTGTCGTCACTTTGGGGGCGTGGATAAGGTGAGTAACTGTTTGAGGGCGGATTTAGAAAGAGAGTAACTGTTCCAGGGTGGGTCTAAAAAATGAATAGCTGTTCAAGGGAGCAACCTTTGTGGAAAAGAGGTGATAGGGCTGGCCACAAACCATACCCACATGGGCTGGCATGTGCTTGGGGTAGATTTCTTGTGGTGAACGTTAACAGAGAATTTTTATCTAGAACCAAAACTGCAACCATGTGCTTGAAAGTAGCCTGTGAGTAGCTCTGGTGACTCCTTCATCACTGAAGACAAAGATGCATCTTAACACTTTGTTGGATGGAGGATCATGATATTGATGTAGTCAGAATATACTGATTTGATGCCTTATCTGTTCTAAATATGTACCTCAGTGACTAGCATCTGCTAGAGTAATAAAAAAAATCAAGGCAGAGAGGTATAAAAAAAAAGCCCACTTTATTTTGCATTAAAATATTTTTTAAATTGTGTAACATCCTACACGGGACTACAATTAAAGAGGAATGTGTGTAACTGCACAATAAAGTGGCTACTACATAGTTGGTATGTATTTGAGCACCCAAAAGTGTTTGGGAAAAATACGGTCCTGAATTTCCTCTAAAATATAATAAACTACTGAATTTGGAGAGGCTGAGATCCCAAAAGCAGAAGATTAGCTGATGCGTAAACTTGCAATGATGCTTACCAACATAAAAACCTTGCTGCTAAAAGCTATGAAATCAAAACTGAAAGGAGGTGCTAAAAATGTTTGCTATGATTATTCATACAATGGCACATAATTTTTAGAATTAATGCCTTGACACTGCGGTTCATGAGAATTAAGAATTAAGGTCTGAATTAAGAGAATACTGATCATCAACTTTAATTATAAAAATCTGCCAGCTATAATAAACAACAAGGTTCGCACACTAACAGAGACAACAGATCATTTAAATCAGCCAGGTAAAAGGAGGTCATTGAAAAAATGCAAACTTAATGTTTTGTACAAGTCAAGATAACGTTGAGAATTTTTAGATAATTCAGGATTTTTTAAGATAGATCTCACACTCTGGTGTCACTAACGAATGTTTTGGCATTGGTTTTATCTAGCAACAAGGAGGAACTTTCTGAGGAAAGATGAAAATTGTAGCTTAGGAAGGCTTTTAACCAACTGACTTCCAAATCTTAATTTCACTATAACTTTGCTTAGCTGACTTCACTTTTTCCATGCTTATACACCCATACCAGTGCCTCAAATTCCTACCTTCTTTTCAATCTTATGATAACATAGTAATATTACAATAGTAGTTAAGAACCTAGCCTGTAGGAAAGACTACTAAATTGTAACTAATGTATTTTTTCCCCCAAAGCATAAGAAAAATTGCAAAATGAAAAAAAGCAGTTAAATAAGGTCTCTCAGAAAGACAAAAATACTGCTTCTCTACTGGCTGGTCTCAGAACTGCATCTATCTCTTATAAACTTGGATCTTAACAATACTCAAATTTCCTAACGTAGTCTTCAGGAATTACACATTAATAAATGTTGTACATACAATGAATAGGACTGGTTCCTCTAACTTCATCACCTAATTTGCACCTTGAATTGTTGGTGCTAACAAAGGAGTCCTGAAGTAAGGACTCACATGTTGCCTACAGAGGCAGATCAGACTGGTGTCTCAGAAGCTCTCCAGGGGAAGTTCCTACCACCAGGCATGTGTTTCAGCTTTAGTAAGTGTCTCTCTCTATAGGTCTTCAAACCTGCACAGGAACACAAGTCCTCACCTCAGGAGGACTGATGGACTTTTGCTTAAGATCTGAGGTACATGTTAAGGGACTGTTTCAACTGGATTGAGTCTCATTCCAGGTGTCCAACTGAAACATGAACTGTACGGATCTTGGGACAGCATAAAGTTACAACTCTGTTAACAGCCACAGCTCTATGGAAACACCAGGGTACCTCTTCCCAGCTATTTTAATACGGTAACTTGCTACTATATTTTTCCATGATTCCTTACTGAGTGGCACCTTCCAAGAATACTTCACCAAATCAGACTGGAAACATAGTGTACACTTTTATGTACAGATTTAGCCATGAGGGTGGCTTTCCTAGGAAAGTGAAAGGTCTTTCTCAACAGTTTAAGTTCAAGACTAGGTATCTTTTTAAGAGAGATGTACAAACCTGGAATTATGGACTTAATGCAGAAATTGAGTTATATTCTTCCTTCTTTCTCACTGTATTAGTCATACTGAATGACAACAAAAGCTGCATTTAGCTTTATAAATCTAAAAGTCTGCTAGATCTATCTCTTCCAACACTTTAAAATGTTCTAAAGGGATTTGACAGACAAAAGAGAAAAGAAGTGGTATATGCATTCATGCACGAGGGAACAGGTGCACAAAAGTTTAAGCTGAAGTTCTAGCCCTGGTCTTTTGGCATAACTTCAACATCATTCTTTTTCAGGAAAAATAAATCCATTGTGCTTCTGAGCACCTCAATTAGGAATGTAATTAATACTAATGTCCCCTTTAAGATATCTCCCTTCTGTGATATAACATGGCCAATGTTTCTTAAGAATATCATCTACCATCTTGCTGACATAGGGCTTATCTGGGCACCATTTAAACAGGGTATCAGGAATATCAGCTTATTCACCCAGCTTCGTATCTAAATTATGCTGTATAATGATGGGAGGTATGCCTTCTGACTCTATGAGTTTAATGACTATGAGAGAGCACAAATGAATGAAGCAATGATTAGAACAGGAGCAAATAGGAAAGGCAATTGTGGTGAATTAAGTTAAAGAAAAAAAGAAATATGTTTTAACAACCATTTCCACTTTGGCCACTGTCAGAAAAAAAGAAACCCTTTGGAAAAAAAAAATATATATATACACACATCTAAAATATACTATCAACAGGACAAACTAGCCTTTGCATGGTGTTTGTTTGTTTGATTGGATTGACCAAGTCAAGATCCTCCGAAAGAACTGCAGGTATTTAGTCTCTTAAAAGGTAAGATCTTTAACTATTTTTCACTTGGTCTGGGCTTTGCATTTCCTGTCATAGTAGACAGCAGTATTAAGAAAAACAAAAGTGAAGAAGAGAGTTGCTTCTCTTTTCTTATCCTTTCAAGAGTTTACTGCTATGGAATTTTTACCACTCTCTTTGCAAAGCTGGCATTACTAACAATAATGCAGGGATGTACTAAACTACTTAAATCTCTTTCAAAACAGGTGATGGTCTTCCTCACATCCCTTTCATGCTAAGGCACAAGCCCAACCTCTCTTTAATCACAGAATGTGCACATCTTCTCAAAAGATCTTCACAAATCTGTGAAGAGGTATCTTACTACAGAAAATTTTATTTCTCTGTTGACTGAAGACATAATCCAGAGCCTGTTAAGAGTCAATGGATTGACCTCCCTTTGAATCAGTGCCTGCATATTCAATTTGCTTTGCCCTAAATGAAGTGTGCTGCTGTAGAGGAATGTGCTTTGTAAAGCACAGACCTCCTTATTTTGGGTATGTTCTCTGAAGATGAAACCCTACAAGAGAATCTGCTTACAGTGCTGTCACAGCGTGAATGCTGGTGAGACAGTAAATATTTGCTTGCAAACCTGAGCAGAATGTTGAAGAGAAGCTCTGCAGTGCTCCATCCACCTCCTCTATGCTGGGAAGAGCTATAAGCCGAGGAAGAAGAGCTTCAAGTGACTGGATAAACAGTCGTGCACTGTGCTGGTCTGCTTCTTGGTTTTTCAGCAATTTCAGAGAAAGAGCAGCAGTACGTAAGGATCTGTGACCTGGACAATCCCGTGGTGTCTGCTCCTCATCAGCCAGGGAGCAATTGTCCGAGCCTATATCTGAGACATCTGACCTGCCTGAGTCCTTCTCTGCCGCCATGGAATACTGATCACATGAATCAAATTCAGTCCTAGAAAGGTCCTGGTCATCTACACTGAAGTTACTTTCGCTGTATCTGGATCCATAGGACCGGGTCTTGCAATCAACTGATAAGAAGTTAGTTATATCTGGATAGACTATGGTGTGGCTTCTCTGAACAACGTCTGGCTGGTCGATGGTTTCTGACTCTGGTTCTCTATAATGAATCTCTTTGCTTTCGTGTCCAGCTGGAGATGGCAGTGAGTTTTTTTGGCTTTCTGGATTATCCTCTGGAGTTGTCTGTCCCATATCCCCTTCCAAAGTGGTCTGACCAGTGTCTGTGGTAACGCTAATGCTAATATCAGGACTTTTCTCATTTCCTGATTCCCAGGCAGGATTTTCTGAGGACAGGATGCGTCTCTGCCACCTAAAGTCAGCATCATTGATCTCCATGGAGTCCCTGCTCGTCTCGGTCCCATCCTTCAATTCTTCTAAGCGCCGGAGCAGCAACTGGATCTGCTCTTCACTGAGACCCCTCCCTTGGCTCAGCTCATCTAATGCTCCAAGCAGGGCAAAGACACAGGACACTGAAGCATAACATGCTTCAATACCACCTTTGATGCATGCTTCTGTCATCCCGTCCATGATACTACAATAAAAACAGAGTTAATTTAAGTGATGCAGCACATATAGTGAGCACGTCACAATCATCCAACACCATCCCTCCATAACCAGGAAAAAAATAAGTGAAAAATCCTGTTAAGACTACTCCTGAGAAAGACAACTAGTATTAGAACAAATTACTAAGCCTCCCTTTCTGTAAAGGGAGTGTTAACCAGGGAAACAGTTACCATGCATTTGTACCAGCATGCACAACATGTTTTTCCTTATAGGCAAGCACTTACACTCTAAAAAAAAAACCATCAACACCCAACTGAAGCTAAATTTAAAGCCATCTGTGTCCTGAAAATTATCTTATGTACAAGATATGATCTTTATAGGAACTGAGAATCCTTCTTGCACAATCTGATAATGTTTAAATTTTCAAGTATCTCCTTTGACTTCATCTTGGAAATGTACCTCTAAATAAGCACACAGTTATTTCATTGCAAGTTTAGGGACCAAAACCCAAGAATTTCCAGCTGTAAACCAACATATTTGGGTATTCTGGCAAACTCCACAAGGTAGTTATCTATGCCTTTACAAAAAGGCCCAGGCTGATGACAAACCAGTAAGACCTTTTATGCCTCTGCCATTTTCATGGCTTATTTAACCAGAGAGGTACCCTGGCTTGTATTTGGGTATACTTCTGAAGGTACAACTTTTAAGTGTCCTGTGTGCACAGGTTTAAGAGAGAAGAGGCTAAAGGAGGAAACAAAGCGTACAGCTTGAGAAGATCCAGATGGGACTTCCTTTTAGAAATAGACCTCTTCCTGGCTTCTGACTCAGAACAGCAGGGCCCTGCTAAATCACAAAGCTGCCGAGGACTGCCAAGTATCTGAAAGGAAAGGAAACCAAAGTTACTAGAGGACTATCTAAGCATTATTTAAATACAATAAATGAGTCATAGTTCTATCAAGCCCTGGAACCTGAGGTAGCACTACTGTAATTTCTCACAGCAAAGGAAAACAGCATACAGATGTTCTACTTATTAAAGCCACCTCTTTTTAAAGGCAGAAAAACAGCTAGAGAAGAGCAGAATATTGAACAGGAATCACAAATAGAATGTTCTGCAGTGCTTTACATTTTTGACTGAATATGTTTCAACAGATACTCTACACAAGACAGTCTTTATGTCTAAATATGGAGCAAGTATCTTGCATTACATTATATACCAAAGGGAGCCTTTCTCTTCAGTCATCCAGTTACAAAATGATGCAGTCATGCAAGGATAGGCAAAGTGATTCCTCCTGACTCAACCTGCAGGGTGAGGTCCTGTTAATGCCCACCAGGTAATACAAGGAGAAGGCTTTACAAACAAGCCCATATTAATAAGCAGAAAGAGGCAACAGATACTCCCTGCAGGAAACAAAATTAGACTAAGCTTTTCCTAAAACTTCAGTTGTCATATTTCTATTGTTTAAAATTAGAGGAAGACAAGTGCCAGCATGACCGCCAGTTCAGACAACCACCCAGCGGGTGGCTATGCGGTGTTAGGAGTATCTTCAGACACAGAACAGCCTAGGTACGCACAAGCTAGAACAAAAATCCTCTGAAAGACCACTGTTCCTACTAATGACATAAGTTGCTTTGTGTTCCACAACATGAGAAGAAAGCCACATATGTGAAATGGAAGAGCCCATGGTTTCAGCTGCTGCTCAAAGTCATCTCCCAGTGCTCCAGTCCTAGTGCTGACAGAGGCACTGGGCAAGAAGCCAGAATGGACTGGCCTTGACATGGCCACTTAAGACATTAGCAGCTTCCTTATGGCTATTCTAATAAAGCTCAAGGAAACTGTATTTCAAAAACCTGGCATGTAATCAAAGCCAATATTCACCTTAATGCCTGGAATGCTACACTGTGGGGATGAATGTCTCCTTCTAGCAAGAGCAGAGAGTGGGGAAAGATGCCAAAGAAGTTGGGAACTGGATCATTATACTGTATCTCACCCAAAAGAGCAGTCATGACTCAGTGGTAAGATCTGTTCCATGCGGTACCACAGCATGAACACTAATGGAGTTGCCATAGCAGTTTGCGTTATGGAGATAAATATAGCTATTACGACTTTGTAAAACTAAAAATATGCCAGAGTGGCTTTGATGTAATAGCTGTGCTCAGAAAGGGCAATTTCAACATCCCTAGTGCTAAGAAAATGAATGGACTGGTATGCATGTATAAGCAACACTTACTGTTAAATAAACATTTTGCTTTATACGCCTGGATTTGCACATGTGATTATCCTACCTCTTTCATAATTTTGATGGCTTCTACTCGGTGCTGAGGTGGTGGGTAAAGCAATATCCGGTGATAGAGAGACTGCAGCACAGGCTTCATGGATTCCACTGACCCCACCAGTCGAACCAGTTCTGCTGCAATATAATATATGGTCCGTGCAACAGGCCCACTAAGGGCAGGTGCTGTGGAGGAACAACCCGAACCCCGGCCATGATCAGAGATCCCAGGAGAAGGTGAATCAGCCTCAAGGCAGATGCTGCTGTGGGCAGAGGTGATAGTTTTGTCATGGATTGGATTTCCCAGGATTACTACTAGGGCTGGACACAGTTGCTTCCTGAGAAAAAGAAAAGCAGCAGATGGTAACTGGAAAAAAATAATCTCACAGGAACAGATTGAAAATAGCCCATGGTTAAATGAGATACACACTCTTGTTTTAATGATCAGTCAACAGCAGTGATTAGATAGAATAACAAATAATGCCAGGTTTTTTTCACCTCCTAAGCATCAGCATGTTAGTACATATGGAAATACTTTTGGGAGCTTTATAAACATGGTACTGATTTTGCAAGTTCATGTTGCTGCACAATGCTGCCCTTTACAGGTTAGCATGCCTCCTCTTTCATTGGTGCAACCTATTGCAAGGTAGAAATTCTAGGTTTCTACTGCTAAGTGTTTCTTCTTCAGTCCAAATTAAAAAAGCCTGACCAAACAAAAAAGAATCTGTTAACTACAAGGCCTGATGTACTATCACCGAGCTGCACATGCATATATTTTAGTAAGCACCCTTAGTTGTGAGCTTCTGTTTTGCTGGCTTTTCAGAACGTAATTAAAACCCTCTACAGTAACTCAAAGTGTGCACTGTAACTTTTCATATGCCACTACACACTAAAAACACTGTCCCCTTCAACAGTCTTTCTGCATGAACACAAGTTAAGTGATTCCACACTAGCAGATCACTTTTCTGTGGAACCAGAGCCAAAATCAACTGAGCACTTTGCTTCATTAGCTGTTATTTCAGCTTTGCACTCATGCACTTGACATTTTACTTCAGTCTACAAGATCCTAATTTAAAAAGCCATGACAATGCTGTCCCAAACCTGATTTTCACTCACATGTCTCAGAGTTTCAAGCTGGTGACTAGAGCAAGCACACAATGACAAGTAGTGATTCAGCAAAAAAAGTAACACATCCTCATAGGTAAGTACATCTTGTTTTCTCAAGATCCAGAACTTTCACTGCTTCTCTTAACATGCTTGCTAAAACAGTTCAGCTTCCTGAAGTCACAGAAAGAAAACCAGCTTTTAATCAGACATCAGATAGTGACTTTGAGTCTGCATATTCCATTTCTTTCTCCAATCAGGTACACTTCAAAACATATCAATTCACTGCTTAAGAAATAAGCCTGCCTCGAAGCAGGCATAATCACAGGTTGCAACAGCAACATATTCCCCACATATCTTAGTCCCATCAAAGTGCTTCTGTGTCAAACTACAGAAAATACTGTTAAGAAGAACACAGGTAAATCTCTGTCTGCTCCCTTGTTTATCTTTTGTTAAGAACTGACTACAAAGTGCCAGCCAGGAAAAAGTTGTGTGCATGTAGGCAACAGCTCCTTAAAGAACAAAGACAGCTATTAGTTTTGTTCACAACTTTGCTACACAGTTAATGGATCAGTGTGTACTTATACTGCAATATATACTCAAAATGATGTTTGCAGTTTAATCTGGTTTATGTCTTCCTCGTGGTTCGTTTTTTTTTTTTTCCACTTCATCTTAGGCATGTAGTTGGAGGATGCATATTCCTTGGCAGCAACAGAGGTTAAGAAGTCCTGTCCCTGAAGGCTTGCCTTCATGATACACAGTTACAAATACAAACACCTGTAGATTTGCAGCATAAAGTGGATCATCAAAATTATGTAAATTTAAAATAAAACAAAAAGTGTTTTCTTTTAACCAAGATCATTTCAGTGACCTTGCTTACAGGATGGCCCCACAGTCACTCACATAAGCATTAACAAAGGGTTGGTGAAATTCAAGGGCAGAAACTTCTGAAAAGGATTTGCCATGAAAGAGAGGATTCTGCTCTTACATTAGAGCTCCCAGAGGTTGCAGCACAGGGTCCCTGTGAACACTGCCAAGTGTTATCAACCTGAAGACCTCCCAGTCCAGCAGCCACTGATTTCACTGGGAGAGTGAGGAAAGTTATAGGTGCCTCTGCGTGTTGTATCCTTAGAACCGGACCCAAGTCAAACACTTTCATTTCAAAAATTACCAGGTAAAAGCATAAGAAATACATGACTGTTAAATGCAAATGTGTATCTTAACACAATCATCCACCAAGGTCACAGGATGGGCATAGACTACAAGGAACTGCATATTAGTTACATTCTTGCTTTATTACTGTGACTCAATTATCTATATGTTACAAAAAACACACTACTGCAAAGAGGGAAAAGGATTATTTCAAGTGCTCTGAGGTGATGGTATCAAACAATTTAGAGGTAGATATGAACACTGAAGACATCAAGCTTTTCTGGTGAAAGGTATTAAAAAGAGGGTTTCCTGATAAAGTAGAAGCACCATGAAGACCATTTAGCCTCAACCCTTATACAATGCAAGTCATAAGCATTTCTGGTCACCAGCACACCATCTGACATTAATTTTGCTTATCTACCTGTATTGCTGCAACAGACCAGTCAGAGTCTCTATAGCACACTCCTACTGTAAGCAGGATATTTGTGTGTTTAATGCTGCACACAAATCCAAACTATTGCAGAAAGCATAAGAGAGATTTTCTGTTCTGGCTAAATACACTAGACTTCATTACAGTGATAATTCACTGCAGGGAATTAATGTGCTAGCTGAGCATGCGGTCCTACCAACCTTATATGAAGCACAAAATGAACTGATAGCAGGTTAACAGCAAGCTCTGCTCACATCTGGAGATTTATTACAGGTTTATTTGCATGGTTGGGGGGAGAAGAAGGTCCTTTTATACTTACAAATGAAATATTTGCACTAGTCTTCAGATGTACTCACCATATTAGATCAGTGAATCCTTTGTGCTGGTGCATGCTGGGAGAGAGGCTGTTTAACATGGAGAGGATGCACTCCAAGTAAAGAAGCTGAAGTTGCCGATTGTCACTGGCAAAGAGAAAAGATGCCATTCACATCACATTAAACCAAAGATTATTTAATTTTCTAAAATAACTACATTAGTCCACTTGAAAATTATACCACAATTTACAGCGGTGATTTATTCTGCTACTTCCCATGGATTTACAATGGTATGATCACATTTATCATCCCATTTATTTTGTACTGATCACATGCAGTGATCTGCTACCTAAAAAAACCCAAAACAAAAACTATGTGAAAAAAGAGGAAGAAGAAAACAGAAGTAATTATTCAAATTCAATCCAAAACCTTGAGGAGGAAGGAACCCTTAAACAGAGGAAAAGGAGACAACCAGAAGATTTTTGTCTATTGGATAGTTTCTTCAGGCCATCTGAAGGGCATTTAGGCTGCTCTCTTCTGTTTTTTTTTTTCTCTTTTCTTGGTGACAGCTACAATGGTCCAAATTCACTATCTACAGGCAGAAAGTCACATCATGGCATGGCTACCTTTCAGGGCTTTGCCAGTTACTCTGTCAAAACCATAAACGCAAAGTGAGCTTCATGAGAAAGAACATGCAAGATCTGTGGGCATCTGGAATTGGTGCAGTGTGCTTGTACCTACTCTCAGAATTAGCTGCAGAATTCAGAAGACAAGCAAGGCTGAGGTCTGCCTTATGAAAGGAGCTCCCCAAAACCAAATTCTAAAAAGCTTGAAATTTAGAAGGAGGAATTAAAGTAATCTTCAGACTAAGAAATTACAACAGGCAGTATAGCATACTAAACCTCATTTCACTGACCTGGAGGTTAGAAAGTTAAGTTGCTGCCAACAAAGTGTTTTGAAGCAGATATAAAAATTAGAAATAACAGCTTTTCATTCATGGAGTTAGTTCTTTAACAAGCCATGCTAATTAAATTTATTTTCCTCAGATTCAATCAGAACACTTCACTATGCTTTGCTCATAAGTACAGATTCTAACAGTCTACGTACACAATTACAAGCATGAAGTAAACCATGGTTCATTAAGTATTTTTAAGCCCTCTGAATTTCTTACTGTACATTATCTACAGCAAGCCTCCATCTGTTCTAATTCAGTACAATTTTATGGGGAGCTGGGATTGCAGATTTTTTAAAAGACTTTCAGTGATTTTGAAGGATCCTGTGACATAGTTCAGTTTTCATATTTCATAACCAGTAATTCAAACCGATTATCATTTGGTGGACAATACTTATCAAATGACAGCTGTTTACAGCTTCACATGTGGGCAAAATCTGATACAAAGAATCTTTCAGCTGGTGTTGCCATTTGCTATTGTTAGATACACACTTTTGAAGATCTCACTGTCCTGTAACTATGCACACAAATAAAGGTTTATTTAGAAGAATCAGAAACATGCTTTTGTTTTCCCAAATGCTGACACTGATTAAATAATGCTAAGAAAGGCACTCTTCCCTTTCAAATCTTGCTGTAATTAGAGACACTCATGGGAGGGAAG
This sequence comes from Athene noctua, assembly GCF_965140245.1. Taxonomy (NCBI): domain Eukaryota; kingdom Metazoa; phylum Chordata; class Aves; order Strigiformes; family Strigidae; genus Athene; species Athene noctua. The sequence goes on along the minus strand of NC_134037.1, from coordinate 66,736,582 downwards.
TCTATAGAAGAACTGCACATGAAGATGTCCGTGCTGTCTTCAGCTCCAGTAGTTCCTAAGCATAGGTTTCCCAAAAACGGTAGAGCATATAAAAGGAAGTACTGATGCATGTTTCTTTGGTTTCTCTCCCATTTCCCCCAAGTTCACCGCAGGCTATTTCCAGAGACACACAGGCCAGCCAAAAAGACAACATTATGCTACATTTAAAATAGCTGAAGACTGGCTTTTTTGCTATCACTCAGGTCATATGCAATTGGCAGCAGTAGCAAGTTAAATCTTATTTTACTGATACAGAAACAATGTTGTCGAGTGAGAACCTGTTTTTCCCTTAAAACTTTGAAATTATTTCTAGCTTACTATATATTTCTATTTTCTAAATAACTGTAGAATGTTTGCATTGCTTTTGGTTGGTCATCTCTTTAACACTTAAGGCTTTTTTTGGCTCATTTCTTAATAGACCATTAGTCGAGCCATGCTAGAATGTCACAGGAAGTATTTTTTAACTCATGAGTAAGTATTTATTCTTACAGTAGTGGCCAAAAGACTCTAGGATTTTAATGCAGTGTAACACCCTACTGATGCCCATAATAACTACATTTTGAAAGTTAAGCTCATGCATTTCGAAGTAGGTAACATTTAATATTCCTAAATTTAAGGAATGCTTTAGTAACACAAATTATCTCAATTGGATAAATGCTGCCCTTCTAAGGAGGACGTATTACTTTATTCTGCATGTTGCTTCTCTTTGGTTTTTCCATATCTCCTGTAATTGTTGTTCTCTCTACAATGGTTGCTTTCAAGCCAGAAATCTCCTTTGACAAGAATTTTGCTGCTTTATGGAAGTTACTTATAGATTAGATTTACTGGAAGCTCTTTAAAGCTAAGCAGTGCACAAAGAAGGCAAATTAGCTTCTCATCTCAAGTGAGGATTGAATCAATGCATCATGAACAATACTTCCTCTAATAAACACTTCACTGAAGCACAGTTTTGCTCCATAATTCCAGGACTACAACGGTACAAGCACATGTATCAGTGAAACTCTCAATCTCCAGGTAATAAATTAAAATTATAAACTGAAATAACTCACTTTATGACAGCCTGGAGCTTCTCACAGAGCACAGTGAGGACAGATACAACATCATCACAAAGAGACTCAGCTGAAGTACCTCCAAAAAGGACAAAGATCAGAGGCATTACATATGTGCAGCTGGACTGCAACCTCAATTCACTTTCAGAGCTGGTCAGAGCTTTTAAACAATAAGCAGGGCTGCCAAAATTCATAGAGAAGATGCAGTAGGAAAAGTCCTAGACTGGAAAGTGATCTCCATACAATGAAAAAGCAGTATTATTAAATCTGGAGAGAGCATTGATTGCTTACATGCATTTACAGAAGGTTAGCTGAAATTCAATTCAGATAATAAAATAAGTATACAAATAAATAATACAAAATTACTGGCTCCAGTACTTCTACATGGCAGCTAAAATTTCTGTATCTCTCCCTGCAGTTTGTCTCTGCTACACAGCTTCTGATGTCTGATCAGGTTCTGATCTTAGAAGAGGATGCTTGTGTACTTCAAAGATTTATCCTCCATCCACACAAGTTCTCCTGCAGGCATCTGTTAAGAAGCTCAAAAGCAGGGATTATTTTTTACCTGTCAGACAAGGTGTTGGAAGTTAAGCCAGAACGGGAGGAGGAAAAAAATTATCTTGTAAAATAATAATTTGGCAAGTGTGAACAGACCTTTGCTAGTGATGTACTTTCAAAAGCTGACATCTTATAAACTGTGTCTCTGGGCTGAAATACAATAACACAACCATTTCCAGATTTTATGTCCTACTTCATGAATCTGTTTCAATTTAGGAAGTAAAGCCACTTAGTAAAACTTTCTCCAGAGCACTGGCATACTGAGAACATCTAGCTATGGAGAAGGTAAGAAATCCTGAAGATGCAATTCCTGTGACAGCAAACAGTACTGTGCTGATGAAAGGACAGTGTAGAGTAAATAAGCTGGATTGGAAGGAGCCACTAAAAAGTGTTACAAATACCTTGATTCTTGAATTTCTGCAAGGCGTCATGGTTTTCAATTGTCTGTTGAGGAAAGACAAAGGTGGTGTAATTGGTGCAAAGGGCAGGGAAAAAACCTGTAGAAGCAATACTTGAAAAGCAGAGCTTTCTTAACAACTCTGTCTATCTGTTTGGGGTTTTGTATATTAGGTTTGGTTAAGTGAAGTTTTTGCAAAACATTTTCAAAAATTCCTTAAGATCTGTTTAAACAGTTGTTTAGATTTAAAGAATTCACATCTCATTGACCTGAATTAGGATCTCTATGTCCTTAAGGAGCATCCTACACTTAAAACAAGTCAGTAATAACTAGGCATGTAAGTAATTGAAAATAACTGAGAGGAAAGCATAGTCCAGATTTCACAAAGTACTTAGAAACCAAAATCAATTGAGTATTAGAGAGTTTATCACATTACCATCGTTAATGTTACAGTGCCAACACAATTAATGGCAGTCGGGAAATGGAAATGACCTCTTACATCATTTGGCTCAGCTGCTGTATAGGATTTTTCCTATCAGTGCAAAAAGGGGTCAAACCAAATCCTTCTCTCAAGCATCAACAACCAACTGCTAGGAACTATATGCAGCTCTCATATGCTTTCACCTACTCCTCAGCTAAGAACAGAACTAACAAAATTCAGCTTTCATACCCAAACTGAAATTTCAGAACTACTGGGGGGTTTTTGGTGTTTTTTTGTTTTGTTGATTTGGTTTGGATTTTTTGTGAATGTTTTGGTTAGCAAAATGAACCTACTTAGCACAAACAGAAGATAAGTTTAAATAAACCAATCAATTCTGTTCTGCAGTTGCTCATTAGGATAAAAGTAATCTAGTTTACTAATCCAAAATAGAAGTGATCATCTTAACCCAAAACAGATATGAAGAAAATAATCTGTGCAACTACAGTCCTTAAAGTTTCCTAATAAATAGAAACTTACTTATACAAATAGTTCTTTTTTTGATAATGTGATAATATGCAAAGCAGCATGAACAAAGGTAAGAAGCCAATGTAATTTCATATATGCCCAGAACATTTATAGTTTTGTTGACAATGTGCTGGGATTTCATTCAAACAGCTCTCGTGAATTTTAATAATGCAGTAAATAGAATTTATTTTTTTTTGCTAACAGATAAGCAAAGAATTTCATGAGCTTAAATTATCTTCTGTAAAACAGTAGAAGAAAAAAATGAATGATACTTTCGTTACTTAATAATTTGTTTTGTTTATGTAAATATTTGTCATGCAAAAACTTTTAGCAAAAGGATTTCAGTGAACCTTAGAAAAACAAGCAAACAAAATAAAGAATGGAAAAGGCCAAGGCAGCCTGACATCAGAACAAAGGCTCTTTTGTTTAATGGAAGGAGAAAAAAAAAAATCAGCCAAGTAGAGCTGACAATGTGAGAGCTGCGTTTCCAATAGACTGCTCCAAGGCAGGCTCAGAGTCAGAGCCCAAAAAAACTTTTAAACAAAATTGTGGAAGTGTCAAATAAAAGCCATAAGGCACAACAAGCCAGTACAATACACTGCATTCAGAGCAACAAAAAGGTACGCAGCCATGGACATGGAACCATTTGTTGACGCCAGAAGGCTCACCATGTTTTCTTGCTTTTGTCGTAACTGTAAAGTCAAGTCACTCAACATTTGGCTGAGGGTTGCCCGCACAGCGGTGTTAATGCTCCGCTGGTGACAGCTAGATACATATGTCTCAATGCAAACCTGATGAGGAAACAAGACAGCAATACATAGATATGAACTGTAACTTACCAGGAACACATTTTAGGAGGGTACCAAGGTCTCTCGCATGCAGATAGCCAGCCTTCCCTACTATTTCATATTGCTTTATTAGCACATTAGAAGTTTTCAGCAATATGGAAAACTGAGTAAGTAGCATCTAGAAGCAGCATGCAATTCATCAGTCTCAGAGCTGTAGGAATGGTAGGGCAAAAATGGCAAAGTCTCCTTCTGTCAAATCCATGTGATGTTGGCACTTGCCTTGCTTTGTAGATAATTCACTAAATGCTGCTTTGATTGGTCATGTCTAGACACTGTAACTATCACTCTGCAAGTCTGTATCTACAACGTAAATACCCTTTAATTTGTTAATTTGTTAAGGTTGTTGCTTCTGTTGTATAGGTATTTGCCGCTTTTTCTATAATTTATCATTACATACTGCAGCACATCTGAAAGCCTTTGAAGGCCTTTCCTAATACAGAAAATACAATAGTGCTTTACCGTAAATAACACAAATGATTGCCTTTTAATAACTGGCAATCAAGCTGAGGGTGCCCCAGCTCAGAGATCCCATGGGAACCAAAGTAGCAACAGAAGAACCCTGATGGATCATCCAGTTCCAAGCTTCATGCTCAGCTGCTGGCAATTTTTTGACACTGCTGTGACCAGAGCTGTGCTTGACTTTTGCCCCAGATGATGCTATACAGATAGCTGCCAAAGAATAATGCAGCTAGGATACTGGGGACACACACTGCAAAATGTAGTTTCTATCCTTGATCAGATTTTCTGTGGGAGGTGTTGGTCTCTGTAAGAGCTGCTGTAACTGTAGTAACCACTGTAACTACTGCATGGTGACTAATACGTAGGTAACAGTCTTGATGGAGCTGAGTGGGTTTGTGACAAAACTGTACAATACAATCTTCTCAGACTGTGATCCAAAGAAGCAGTTTTGGTCCTTTGGCCTACACTGAGCTTTATCATAGTAACAATGACAGGAAAAAAAAACAAAAAACAAACAAACAAACAAACAAACAAAAACCAAAAAAAAACCCATACCCCAAGATAAATGACTGTAAATGACTGTCCACATACTTTTCAGTCTTTGTGTTTTTAGTCTGCCACCACTCAGATTTATAGCTAGTGAGAAGAATTATGAATATAGAGCAAACTAGCTCTGAAATATTTTTTTAAAATATATAGGATGATATGCATGAAGAGTATACATAAACACATCTGCTGTATGTTTTTGAATGAGAAAGATATTATATGATGTAAAGCCATTTTTATAGGGTGAGTTCTATAAGGGAAAAATTAAAGTGATCTGATGACACAGGCTAATCAGTATTGACATGGACACGTGGATAAGACTCTTTATTGTTTCTAACTCCTACTGAAATGAAACCAAGCTATTCCATTGACTAGCAAAGAAAGGCTGTGGGCTCAAGGCTAGAAAGTTTAAGATGAGCGTGTTGCTGGCACACTTCTGCAGTGGAAAACCATATAGGTATGTTCTTAAAACCCTTCTGATCTTCTCACTTTGGGCAACCTCACATCTCAGCATTTCAATAAAGCCACAAGCACAAGAAAACATGACTGAATTTCTTGGATACAAACTATATCTTAAGTGAGTGATCTAAGACATCACATACAGAAGCTACTTAATTATGGCTCTTGCCTTATTTTCCCTTATTTCCCAACTACACTGTCAGAGGGCATTCCCAAGCTTTTCAAGTGTACATATATCACTTGTTATCTCATGCTAGAAACCCTATGCAAATGACAAATTGAGACTGATTACCTCATCTGACAATACACTAGAACAGGTTAGTGTTGTACACATTTGCAGGATATAAGGGACTGAACTGACATCATATCTCATTCTTGTTGCCCTTTTTCAAGATTCCAAGATCCCCCCAAGTAAATAAAGGATTTTATTTAGATTGAGATCAATCAGTCAGTGAAGATGGTCTTGTAAGTTAAAAGAAGTCCTGAACCAACTCTGCTCATCATTCAGCTATCACCTGAATTCTAGTGGTCAAAAAACCCTAAAGCCTGTTAAACATGTACAGTCCTTTTGCAGAGGCCAAACCATTCTAGTGCTGCTGAGATCATTCTCTTGAGGTGTAAGTCCTTTTCTAGAGTACCTGAATTAATTGATGAAATACCATTCTTAGAGGTAGGCTGACTTTCTGGAAAGAGCATGGTTGATATCTCCTCCTCTCCCCTCCCCATGCCAGCTAATGAGCAACAGTACTATTCACTTGAGCTCTGAACTTATGAACGGCCTGTGTTCTAAAATAGCTGGGCAGGGTACCTTTTGAAAAGCCATTGATGAAGAAGCACCAGTAAAAATGCGAGAGCTCAGGGCCCCAAGGAGGTGTGCAACAGACATTTGGATCATTTCATGCAATCGGGGACTTCCAGCTCTATGGCATGCAAAATACAACTAAGAGCAAAACACAGAAGGGTTAGCCAATGAAACACAACAGGGTCAAACAAAACAAACCTCCAAACATAGATGAGAGTAACAAATACACACATAAAAACAAGCAACAGCATGAACTAAATTTTCTTGCAGGGGTCTAGGCAAGCATGGGAAGGTGCACAGAGCAAGATTTAGCTTGTTTTCAATACTATTAATACTTGAGCTACAAAATTAGTACTCTTCATGCTGGATACTTCCTTAATTTGAAGCTGATAATATTCAGAAAGATTTGGGGTGCCATTATTTTGTACACATGAATTGAGAACAATCAGGCAGTGGAAAACGGCCAGACTGTAGCTTTATTTGTCAGAGAGGGTCCTTAGAGAGTTCTACCAGTAATGGAGGTAGCACCTTTCCAGTTCTGCAGTGGCTCCACTTTGCTACAGAGGGCAGGCTATGAAAACTAAGAGACTGACTTGGAAAGAAACGTTAAACAGCAGGGGCACTGGAACAGAAAGCTCCTCTCTGCCACCTTTGCCTTTGAGCAAGTCAGAACAATAAATGCTGAGGCTAAGCAAATGCTGAACTCAGAAGTAATTTTATGTTTCCTACTGCTTATGCATCGCAGAATTCAGATATTGATTTCAACTGTTAAACTCTTTGCCTCACCTAAAACCTGGTCAGGAGGAACTTGAGGAAGTATGTATGTGGTTGGTGGACTTGCTAATTAGAAAGACCTAGGCATTCACTGAGGCAATATTTGCTCAAGGAGTGTGGGGGAAATAGCTGTTCCTCTAAACACTCCAAATAGAAACACGCATGCTCTGTATTACGGCTTCTTCCAACTCCCTGAAGGAAATTAAAGTTTTGTTTGCTTTGCTGGCACATCAGCCTGCATCAGAGCTGCTGTTCACTTTAACAGAAAAAGGACAAACTATCACTGTGCCAATTTGTACCACTATACTGGAAAAGGTTTTTAAGAGCCAGACTAGTCTTTTGGGAATTAAAATTAAGTGCAGCTACCAAGAACAGCAGAGTTTAACTCCAACCTGTGAAAGAAAACTGCCATTTTTCAAGATGCTTTAAATGAGTAACAGCCCTGATGTTATCCAAATTTACAGAGAGAACAAAAAATACTATTTCTGATACAGCTTAGAGCACACAGAGCATGGCTGACTGACTATTTTCCCCCAGTCTTAGACAGTGCTATTAAAGATTGAAATGTGAAGGGCTTCAAGCTATTAAATACTTTTCCCAGCAAGTATTTTGTCTAAACTAGAGCTCTTCACCTACAGCAAAGAGATGCACAAAGCTGAATTCATCAGATTTTGCCTTGCATGTTAGAAAGTCTGCTGAGAAAAACTGCAGCAGGGGAAACTATCTGTATTTTCTTCAGTTTGGGATACTGACATAAAAGACAGTTTAGCAAAAGTTAAGTTTAAGCAAAACTTAAGAAGTTGTGGCTTGCTCAGAATACTAGTTCAGTTCATCCTTGCTGCAGCATCTACAGGTGGGTGCCATATCTTATAGTCGCACATAGCAGAAGAGAAACTGAAGTCTAAGCTGTGAAGGACATCTGGAATGATTATTGCTTTTTTTTTTATCCTGTATATGTTATACACACAAACTCTTTATGTTATATCCCTGGCTTTTAAAGCCCATTTATTACAAACTGGCAGCTATTTTCTTTGGTTCCCTGTTATCCCTACAATCCCATTGTCAGCTTGCAACAGGACAATGCAAGGTCAATTTTATTCCTAAACTTAGAGAATACTGTAACTTCCAGGTAAGTGAGCTGTTTTCAAATGGGATTTTTATTTTTTACAAAAATACCCCACTCAAAATACCAAAACCTGAGAAGGAACACATGTCTAGTCTACACACATTTGGAGTGTAGGACACCTACATAACCTTTAAATCGCTCCATGGACACTAGCTCTCCCCATACCACATTAACAATATAATTTTAGAATGTGTTCTGCACACAACAGTGTGTGCTGTGCAGGAGGATTAAGTGTTCCTGTGCATTTTCTCTAACCTGAACAAACAGCCCCATGGCTTGCTACACACTGTACTAAAAATATCACCCATCTACAAAGGTTCACTGAATAGACCTGCAGGTATATTTTTCTACAGTCAAAGCTCCTTTACAATTTAATTCAAACTAAAATCTAATGGAATAAAGGCAGAAGAGTGACTAATAGCACCAGGGCAACACCATATATCTAGGGGTGTAATAAATCTTTTACTTGGATGTATTAGTAAAAAGATACACACCAGGCTAACAAGGCCCATTGTGATGCTTATGCTAACATGGCACATCATGGCCTATCCACCCCTCTTGAGGAAACCTCATTAGTTTTAGACTTGCACCAGGTAAGGAATCAGCACAGTGATGTTTTATAAAGAACTCAAGGAAATTTTTCTATTCCAAAAGGCAAAGTAAAGTAGTAAATGTGCAACACTGTAATATATAATTATCAGTCAGTTTCCAGAAGGTGCCTTCCCATGCAAGCCCATCAACCCTGCCCAACTTGCAACTATTTCTTCACACTAGGCATAAGACAATACCAGTCCTTAAGACGGTAATTGTGACTTCGACTAGTTCAATTTCAGTGTAAGTATGGAAGACACACTCTAGATAATGGGGAACATAAAGCAACACAAACAATAGTATGACACTTACCTCAGCAATCTTCAACACTGAACTCCCATTCAGCTCAAATGTGGAGGTATATGTTATACAGAGCAAGACCTTGAATAAAAAGAGAGAGAGGAAGGAAAAATATTATCTTTCATCCATTACTGCCTCCCTTCCTCACCCATGTGCTTTTAGGCACAGATCCTTCCATTTTTAGAGCAGATGTCAGAAGCTTCTTATGACCATGTGTTATTGGGATAAAGGAGATGGCACAATCAAGTTGCTTCCTCTTGAGAAGCTGCAACTGTAGGCCCCAGAGGTACAGGCCAATTGATTATTTATTTCCACCTCCTACGTCTGACTGCAGAAGGAAAGACAACGCAGTGACTAGTTCTGGCCTTGGAACTGATAGCCAGACTCCATTTGTATTTTAACCACAAGCTTTGCATGACCTATAATCAGTCCTTCTATTTACTTCTATCAGTATAACAAAGAAGGAAGGAAAAAACACATACAAGTTATTACTTAGATGACACAGATACGCATGTACTATGTGAAACAAGCTGTTAATTACTGCTTGACATGAGGATTTCCCAGCCTATGATATTTCCAGTAAGTGTATTATAGTCATTTGATAACAAGCAGCTAAGAAACAATTCATAAGCCCCAAATCATGAGGGAAGGCTTGTCCCATCTGGAACTCAGCAGGAGGAATAAGAACTAAAAGCTACATCTAACACCTTACTTTGAAGAGAAAGGGCATGGGAACGTGATGTGATCTACTGGGGGTAGTGTGGTGGGTAAGTGGGGCAACATGGTGAGATGTGATGCCTTTAGTGTCCTTCCCTTCTTGCCTGCCTTTCTAATCTGTCCTGTACCACATAAGACTGAGAGAGTCTGGGCTACTGTCCTCTCTCCTCCAAGGCATAAAATTACCCCAGTGCCACATTTTATGCTTTGTTTGGTCTGAAATAGCATGAGTTTCTTGAGATAAGTGTACCAACAAATACCAATCACATTAATACTCATGTATTGGTGCCTACAACTTCTCAGCCCTTAAGAACTACTGTTCTCTGCTTCACAAGGACATCCGGGGCATCAGATAACATTACTGGCTTTTAACCAGTTCTCTTATTTATTACATGCTTTTCAGTCATACTAGGTTTTTAACTTGTGGGTAGGTTCTGGGACAGCTACTAATCCACAATACCCTGGGGTAATTTCCTTAGCCTAGAATGCAAACCAAAAAACCAACTTTGTCAGTGTGTCTAACCAGAGCTTGCAAGTTAAATAAAAAAAGGAGGCAAAGGGGTGCATGTTTGGAAAGATTATTGCCCTTTGGTTCCTGTAAAGCATACTTTTTCTGACCTTTTATTGTGTTGTGCAGTTTCCACATTATGGTAGAACAGCAAAAAATGATAATGTAACAAGTTAAAGAAGGAAACTAGATCACCTCTCAGGTACAAGCGGTTATTTTCTCTCTAGGTACTGATGATCTCTAGAAGCATCTCAGAGCCTTCATAAAGAACAACAAAAAAATGCTGATCTGCAGTTTAAGAGAAGGAGAACACTCTAATATAGCATTGCTTAGCATGCTAGGGTCACTGAACACTCATCATTACTACTGAATCTCTGCTTGGGAGAATACTCCTCTCTGCAGTTATTTTGCACCAGGGAAGGGGAAAAACAAACAAACAAACAAACAAACAACAACATTACTGGAAAGCAGGCATTTAATAACTGTAGGGGAATTTGAATTCTGTGTATGAGAGCAGTTTGAGCATCAGCTACTTGCTCTTACAGGTACAGACAGAAGAGCCTGTCCATGGATGAGTGTGCCATTTTTCTGGAGAAGGACGTAAACAACCTTCTTTGCATTTTGAGAATCAGACTGAAAAAGTTTCTATGCACTGAAGGGCACTGCATCTTTACAAATGTTTTTCTCAGCAGAAAAAGTGTATTTCACTACAGGATGTCACACCTTACTCCAAGGTTAGTTTGGTTGGTTTTTTTTGCTTCTTTATTTTGTAAAATACAGAAGATGGTTTAACTACAAAAAATTCCAAGAAAACCATTATGTAATGGCAATTTTACATTTGTCTATATATGTTATCTCACCTTGACTCTTAGTCCTTTATAAATAGAAGCTGAGTAATGTGGATAAATACTAGAGGTAGTGAGAACAGAAAAGGACATGTTACTCTTCTAAAGTACAATAGTCCTAGACTATAATCTCTTTTTTAGGTATTTAGCATTCATTGTTAGAACAAAGAAAAGTTTCCGAGCCAAGTTTCTTCTTCAGTTTCCCTCTTCTGTGAAATGGGCAAAATGGATTTTCTCATCTTAAAAGTGTTACACAACCTACGTCAGTATTCCAAAAGATACAGGCTATAGAGCACTTGAACTTGTTAAAGAAGAAAATCTAATTCTAACAAAAGATTATTAAGAATGCTGTACTTCGTATTTCTTAACAGGAACTCTGCAAATTTCTCTGCAATCTGCTGCATTTGCTGGCACATGGACAAGTGCCAGTGATGAGGAACAGTGACACCTTTTTTCACATCCACAGAGCAAATCCTATAGAACAGTTGGAAAGTAAATGGTCAGTTACAAAAATCATCAATCATCTCATTTGGTTAATAAGTATCTAAGTCATAAGGACTGTTATTTCTATCTGCTGCTCAGTCCATACCTGCAAAATATAAAACTTCAAAACTGAACAAACTTGTTTGGCCCTAGGTAATTTCTAAACTACTGGCCAGCCTTGCAGTCAGCTGTTGGGCTTCATCTTCTCATTCTCAGCTGTTAACTATCCTGAAACTTTATTGATATTTCTAATAGTTGTAAGAGCTCAGCAGCTGGCTAAAAAAATATACTCAGTGTTTAAGGAAAAACTGATTTGTACTCTCCATACACTGCTGTGTCAAACACAGGTGCAGTGCACAGTTCATAAACCCAGAGACAACTGTCATCTCCCACTGATAAACCCTTTCTTATTGTGCTAAGATCCAAGATGGACAGCCAGGCCCACAACTAATCTTATTCAGTTTCACGTGTCCTGGTTTTCCCTACTTGTAAAACCTTGTTTCCTTCATGTGATTTTCTGCTCTCTTGTACCGTCTTGGCTTTGTACAGTTTATTAATACCTAATGCCTTCCAAAGACCAAAACCTAGAAGCCATATACTACAATACATGGAAGAACACACCAGTTTAGGCATTCTTATAAGCTCTTACTCTTGAAAATCTCTTCTCCTCTTCTTTTTTTTAAAAAAAAACCTGCCTACCTTCATCGAGCTGAACTGAATGTGAAAAGTTAGCACATATATGCCTAACCCCTTCTGTCACAAGTGCCAATAACCTACTTGTAACAGGTAAATGATAGAAAAGTCAGATATCAAGCACAGTAAAGAAGTGATGATCAAAGCGTTGCTATGAAGCAACAGGGAATTTCAGCAAAAAGACCGCTAAGTTTTGACTGCTACTCTTTGTATAAAATGAGATCTGGGAACCTATTAGCTAGAGAAAGGGCATATGATCTGATGTGATCAAATTACAAAAGTGTAATAAGTTATCAGCCAGCATATTCTTGGCTTACTCCACTTGCTACCATCTTCCCTCACAAATCACTTGTGAGATCTGAAAGATGGTCTCTGATCAATGAACAAGACTGCTCTCAGCTATGATTTCCATCAGTGCCGCTGCAGGGCAAATTTACAGTCTTGGTGATCCTCCAGACACTCAACTCACATATCTTCCCATTTATATGGAACAAACAGGAAGACAGAAGACTTCTCTCTTAGATTACTGGATGAAAAATGGGATTAAAAACAAATAAAACCAAACAAACATTCAGATCAACTAAAAACAGAGTCTCCAGACAGTATATCCCATAGGCTGCTTACCTACTCATGACACCAACTCAAACAGTCTCTATTTAAAAAAAAAAATAAAGAAAAGAAAGATAGGGTTTCTTGGGCAATGATATTTTGGTTTGCAACCACTGGTAATAGAAGCAGAAACAGAACTACAAAGCAATTCCTAGTAACATCTTCAGTACAAAACAAAATTGAAAATCAGCTTTTACTGTGTCTTACCGTGATGAGATCTTAATTGGTACAGATTCTAAAACACACTTTTTTTGTTTTTAAAGAAGGAATTTACATGACTGTAGAAATAGTTTTAAAGTCCCACAACCTCCAGGATGTTTTAATTGGCTTGCATTACCTTGCAAATGCCCGAATGAGATCACATTTCCATAAATGGCTTATCCATAATGAAAATATTAATTTTAATTACTGTTGAAGCTCTGACTGTCATGGAACAAGAAATACAATTCCTACTCCCTGGAGACACAGGGTACCAACTGTAGTATATTGTGCATGCATGGATATTTTTCACAATAAGTAGAAAGAACAACAACAACAAAGGTGTTTCTGATGATATAATGAAGGTCAGTTGGCACAAAATGTACAGGATTTGAACTGCAATGTAATTAAACTTACATTAAAATGTCTATCCCATATTTTAAGAGAAGTATCTTGAAGCCAGAAAAAGAGGGAACATTTTTAGATTGTAAAACTGCTAAGTGTTGCTAGCCAAATTCCTCAAGTGTTTAGCACATATTTGTAGTAAAAGACAATTCTCACATTGAAGACCTTATGGTAGAGTCACATCAAATAAACAAGGTGTGTAAGAAATCAAGTAGTATCCCTAAAATGAAGGAAGAGGGAAAAGGTACAAAACTTTAAAGCAACTCTAATCTGTCATCATCCAAGGATGCTTCAGCACTTTGCTGCATTGTGAAGTGCCAAGTCCAACATCTATACTCTACTGTTGTATTTTTTTCTCTTCCAGCACTCAAAATCCCATTGGAAAAATCCTCTGAACATTCTTGTTTCTCCTAGTTGGGATGCATGTAGACACTTTAGTCCTTAAGAGTGCTGAATTTTGCAGCCACCTCTCATCCCTTTGTGGGATTCATAAAGGAAGCCTTTCTTGACTTGACTTGCAGGCTTGTAATCTTGCACGCAATTTATGCTTGGATGATTCTTAAATCCTCCACCCAGAAGACAATGCAGGATAACCCTTTATCTCGTGTAGTTAATTTGACATTTAAAGCAGTCATCTAGTATTTCTGCAAAATAGTTTGGGCAGGAGGTGACTTTCTATTTGGCAGGATAACTAGTAACCTGCTCATGTTACATTCTTTGGCCTTGAAGGAAAGCACAGGCAAGAGAAATGAAGTGCACTAACGAACTCATGTACATTGTGTCACTGTGTGTACCACTGTAGAAAACAGCAGCTTTAATTATGGAGGGGAAAGAGACAGTGTCTACCATGAATCCGAAAACCCATAAAATACCTTGCTACCAGAGCTACTGGTGCTCAGCATTATGAATGCACCAGGGCTTCAAATAAGAGGACTGTATCAGGTATAGAAGACCTTCACAATTATCAGTGGTGACAAGCTAAATGCTCCCAGAAGAAGATGCCCACCGGTTCACTAGACTGAAACCTAACTACCACTGATCACTATTTATGGTGATATGAAACCAAGTGAAACTTCTGCTTATGTAGTACAGCTGTAGATAGATGCTTAGATGCTTAACATATTTAACAGGTTTTCTTAACGGCTCTGACAGGGGCTTTCATCTTGAGAATTATAACGTTTAAAGTCAGGGAAGATTTTAAAAAAAAGGCTGCCTAGCACTGCTAGGATGGCATTTCTCAGTTTACAGGTTACAGCCTGGTTTTGTACACTGCATTACTTTATGAATTAGAAGATATATATCCGAGTAAAACAAAACTGAAAAAGGACAAACACCAAACTGAAAAATACCAACAAAAAATTTGAAGAGTTCTCAAGTAAAAATGAAGCTACATGCATCCACTACCAAGCAGGCCAGACCAACATGACAGAATGAGCAAGTTCTCTGGCTGAAAACACCTTCATAACCGCACAGCTGAGGAAGCACTGAGAAAGCTAAAATTTTTGCATTAGAACTTCTCCAGACAAGAAACTAAGCCTACTTTTCTATCCCACAAATCTTTTAAGAGACAGGACCAACCCTCTGCTTAGATTTTTAAAGCCACATGGGTGCCCAGACCCACTGAGGTTGTTCAGGGCTATGAATTCAAGCACATAAAGGTACTGAGGAAGAGCTACAGATCCTGAAAAGAGGCTGGATTTTGAGATACTGAATTTACTGCTGACTGGTTTCGGCAGCTTCCACCTAGTGCCTATTTGGCCATATTCAGGCCATTACCATTCTCATTCTTTCGTACTCATTAGGAGACAGCTCAGGTATTTAATTCAAGACTGCAGTTTCTGCTACAATGGCCAGGCACCTAAAAACCAGGACAGTTCTTTAATCACAATCTTAATTATGAGTACTAGGCATTTACCACAGTTCTAATTAACTTGGGAAAGGATGACCTTATCTTGACACATGCAAGGTCGGTCACTCAATCCGTTGGAATTAACCTGATTACTTGTAACTAAGCACGTGAATAAAATGACTTTAAAAAGTAACCAGAAAAAAAAAAAAAAAAGAAGAGAAAAGTAAACCCAAGAGAGTCTGGATTTGTAGTTGGCCTAAATTGTAACAATTTAACTTATGAAAAGGCTAAGCAGAGGAATCCCTAAGAACTCTAGCTAGCAATCCTGGGCAGGACTGATCTTAGAAAAGAATCTTATTTGCATGACGTTGTGCAAGCCTTTACAGACTTCCCTCTTTGATACACTGCTAACACATCTCTGAATTATGGACTGGACAAAAATCAGTTATTGCTTATGACAGCTCATATCAGGCACCACTGTTACAAGAACTAATGAACACATGCAGGTGAAAGGTCCTTCTACAAACTTTCAGCATTTTATTAATTTTTTCTTATTAATATAATTTTTAAACCAGTTCTGGGTATAAGCATGCAAATAAAGTTGAATAACGTTTTTTATTTTTTACTTCATTTGAAACATAGTCCTCTGTTCAAAAGGAGACTGGACTGCAATTTATACTGCAAATAATGTTGAAAAATGTTTGCAGTAATGCAGTGCATAACATATTGAGGGGGGAAAAAATGATCTCTTACTCCAAAATTATATAATAATTAAAATATGTGGATTAACAGCAAGTATTAGCAACTGGGTTGACAGTCTCTCTTCTCCACCTCCATTTACCAGTTACATTTTTACTGTTGCACCAATGAATTCTTATTTTTAATGATCAGTGAAATCATTCAAAGAAGCAGCACAAGGAATAACACCGTTTACGTACACCTTTAAATCCAAGTTGTTTCAGTCCAGCTTCCTACTACATTTAATTTTACAGTTCAAGACAAAGCAGAATAGTTGCAAATTATATTCTATTAAGCACAACCAACTTATATGTGGAAAGATACATTTCATAAAGATTAACCTTAAACCAATGAGAATATATATATGTGGGAGTTTATTACAGCAATCATTTACCAGTATTCAAGAAAAAGGTGTAGAATGTAATCACCCACAAAGGTTGGGATTTTACAGTTGTGTTCTGTCAACATTTTTCATCGAACAGTTTAAATCTACTTTTCAAATACATAATTTCTTCTCTATCATAGGGGGGCAAAGAAAAAAAATTACCTAGCCTCCCATCAAACCCTCCACATCTTGGAAAAATTAAAAAAGTTAGGCTTCCTGTTCAACGGCTACAAAGTTCCTGCCAAGTTTTCTGAAAAAGTTAACAGTAAATTTTGCTCAGTTGTTCAAGCACAATCCAGCTTAATCCAACATTTGCATTAGTTCAGGACTATCTCCCTGAACCTGTAACAACACTGCTGTTCAGAACCTAAAACAGGTCAACTGTGATCATTAAAAAACTAAAAACAAGCAAAGAATTGTCCCCAAACTTTCTACCACTCTTTGTAGATCTTCAATAGTGACCTTCTCAAGTGACTAATTTGACACTGTAACTGAGGCCCTTACCAATTAAATTAGTTATTACAAAAAAAAAAAAAAAAAAAAGACTAGGAAATGGCTCTTAGTACTTGAAGAATCACTTTGCATCTTTAAAGCATTACGGTAGCAATCTTGGAAAGAACAGTTACAAATACCTAACCTAAAGACAGTGTTTCAGAGGCAGAGCTATTTGCTCCATTGTGCTTATCCTTGCAGAAGCTAAATTTTACCACAGAACTCTAATTCATTTCAATCTGAATTCATGCAAAATGGAAATTCAAATCACAAAAAGAACTATCTACTATTATTACTGGAGAGTTCCCAAATGCTATATTAATGGAACAGTGAAGAGACAAAGAGAAAAGCTTGCCTTCACACAGCAGATTTAGCAAGGGTTCATTAACCCTCATTCACAGATTAAAAAGGCTGACTCCTCACTGAAAGCTTACAGAAGAAAATCATAAAAACTTTGCCCATCAGCAAGCAGTACACCTAATCCACTAACAAATGCAAGTTGGAGTCACTGGGAATAAACTAACCTTTCCTAAATGAAATATCTGTTCACCATGGACAATAGGTAAATACTGGGAATTAGAAGAGTCTTCTGTCTCTCAAGCTACTTTGGAAGAATATTTTTTTGTTCCAGAAAATCCTCAAGTCTATTTCAAAAACCACCATGAGTAGCCACAAATACTGTGTGAAGTCTTCTCAGAGGTAATAAGAAGCAAAGCTTGGAAGCTCCCCTGCCAGAAACATAATATGTATTCATAACACGTTCAGCATATCGTAACACCATTAGTTAGAATAGTGAAATAAAGACCAAATATTTTAAAAGACATCAAACCAGAAAACTGAGTTTCCTTCATAAAAGGTAATTATTCTCATTCGCGCTTGAAAATTTCTGTCTGGCTAGCTGTAAATTTCTTGGGAAATTTAGGTACAGACTGACATGCACTGGATTACATGGCACAGCTTTATCTATGACTGAAGAAAAAAGGAGGCTGTAGAAAGGGAAATTTTAAATAATCAATCACGCCTTTCTTTTTAAAAACAACTTGTTTGCTGTCAGTACCCATTCAATTACAGTGTATGCAGTTTATCTGGAGAGCTTATTTCTGGGTGAGGACTAATAATTCACAATTATTCATGAAACTTTTTTTTTTTTTTTGAGAATAATGTTAACACAGTTACATGGAGAGAGAGACAGAGAGATACTGTGTTATTAAGATGGTTGTCAACTTATAAATGAAAGTCACCGTAACACTAGTGAAAAGAAAGGAAAAAATCCTTGCTGTTTTGGATTCTTTCCACCCTACCCACTTCCTTCATATTTGGTTTCACCTGCTTCAGCACCACAGTCATGTTCAAATCTGAATTCCACTTCTTTCAGAAGTTCCTGGAGCAACGGGATTTTAGGGTCAGGGTTACAGATGAAAAATTACCAAAAAGAAATAATCAAAAAGAGAAAGTAAAAATCACAGAATCATTGAGGCTGGAAGAGACCTCAATCCAGAGGCACAGCTATAGATTAGTTTCCTTTTCCACTGCTGATCCGGCCATATCTGATAGTGCTTTTGTCAATACTACATGTGTTTCTGCAAGCAAAGGTCTAACTGCATGAAGCAGAAGTACTTCTGACATTTTAAAAACTTCTGAAGCCAGAATTTAAAAGAATCAAACCAGGGGAAAAAAAAAAAAAAAAAAAAAAAAAAATCAGGATCCTCCTATGCCACAACTAAACTCAAACCCATGATGTTCGTCTTCAATCCAGAAAATGTCTGCTTTCTGCTGCAGACTATCTGTTTGCTTCTTAGTCTAGTGCTTAAGGTCAACAAAATGTCCGTACTCCTCAACATGAGGTACACCCTTGCATTTCATTCAATTATAACACAGCCCCACATTACACAACAAAATTCTTCCCACTTCTGGGCCAGCCATATTGCATGACCATGTTCATCTAAGGTAAGTGTTGAATTACTGCTCCCCCCCATTTTTTCTATACATCTGTATAGAAAAATATATATAAATAGAGCAGTGAGTCATTTTGGTGCCACACTGATAAAACACTGAATTTCATTAGTGATCAATATAACTCCTCCTTCCAAATTCATATGAATATTGTAAAGAGAATATACAAGTAAAATTATTTAGATTGAAACTCCAATTAAGCTACTGATGCATTACAAGAAGATTGACAACAAGGCACTGTGTGATTGTGTCATTTTCCACTCCCTTGATACAGCTGAGTATACTAAGAACACAAACTGATAATAAAAATTAGAGGGCTTTTCAGTGTGATAGCAAAGTATCATGGCAACAGCAAAGGTGAATGTTAAAGTGGCCTTGTGTCAGATACACAGCTCCCTCGGGTCACACTTTCTGGATTACCTGGTTTCTCAGTATCTTTTAATATGATTTAAAGCACCTAAATCACCCCAGTTTAGTTCCCAGTGTGAAAATACTAATAAATCTCTGTTATAAAATGTATCAGAGATACAGAGAATACACAGACAGCATGGTCATTGAGATATTCTAAAGAAATACTAGGCTCACAAAATCTGAATGCAATACCTGTACACACCAGACAGCTCACTTTACTCAGTGAGAAATCAAACGTAGTACACCTGTGTTTGTTATAGGTCCCTATTCATGTTGCAAAGAAACCATAGTCTTTTCCCCTTCCTCACTGAAAAGTCTTCTTTTGGGTGCAAAACTACTCTTGACATAAGAATTACCCAGCACTTAATAATAATAAAGTTGTCCTGCAAAACAATAAACAAGGACTTCAGAGTTTCACTTCTACTCTGGAAATTCAAGGGGGGAATTTCCCCACATAATCACTCTATGTGAAACATCAAAGAAAAAGATACAATCCACAACTGGTATTCAGAAGAACTAGAGATACTGGAAGCAATCCCTAACCTGGAGTTTAAATTTAATACCTATTACAAAAAGTAAAATTCCACTTTAAATCAAAGTTTACAAAAAGCAGCACCTCACCTAGCACAGAGGAGAGAGGTATTGTGAGAGAGGAAGGCTTTGAGTTCATCTCAACAGCTGCATTTGGGCAGTATAAATTCTCCCTGGCTGCCGTGGACACACTCCAACACTGTTTCCAGCCCTGGCCCTTAAGTCTGAACACTGTCAGCATGCTGGTTTTGTGATCCTCCAAGCTGGAAATCTGTAGAGTATGCCATGACACTCACCCTTAAAAACAAGGAGAATTTGGTACCTAGCTAAAAATTTGTGAGTGCCTTTCCACTTTTACAACAGTGGCCCAAACCGCTTGGGTTTTTTTGGTGCCAGAAGAGGTCCAGCTAGCACTCCTCTCCATTTATTCACAGCAAAATTACAGTTACTCTATTCTATTCCTGTCTAATGTTGCCCTATTACAGTAATATTTGACAGGTTCCAAAAGTGTATCAAGCAAGGCAACTAACTATACTTATGTCTCTCTCCTGCATTCTTCCTTTCACTGCCAATTCCAACCTGCAGTAATCTGAATATAAAAAGCTTTACAGAATGTTCTCCTTAGATAATCAAATCCCTTCATGCCTGCATCTGCAATACACATGGATGACAGCAAACCATTAAAATAAATATTCAAACCATTTGTTTTGGATAATATGTGAAGTGTGAATTTCTGGTGTACATGTATTGGGAAGAACAGGAGATCTTTAGGATAGGATTTTAAAAAAACCCCAACACATTTAAGTCATTTAGGAGCTTACGTGCCAGTAACTTACAGTGAAGTCTGTACTCCCACACCTCTATTTTCACATCTATTTTGCATGACTAAATGCTTCTGTGTAATCTTTGCTGATTGCATTCTTAATACCTGCGAGCCTGGTGCAACTGTGCAGCAAGTCACAAAGAATGAGGACAGTATCACTGCTGACCCAGTTTCATGCAAACATGTTCAGGAGTGTCTAATATAAAGAAGTATTTAAAGTCCTCCAGATGGAATAACACAGTCTAATGTATGATCATATGCAGCCTTGAGGACACATTTTAGCAGACCCAAGGATATAACGCATTGCTGAGACCAGCTGCTTGAGAAACTCCTGAAGGCTTTAGCCATTCAGTCAGGCCTGGGTTAGCTACAGCATTTTCAGGTGTTGTAATGGCACCTGTAAACTTCAGGTTACAATGTAAAAAAAAAAAATCTCTACTTGGTTTGACTTTTAGGCAAGGCTCAGATTTAATGCCTCTGAGTTTTAACTGCCCCTATTACAATATGTTTTGGCTCTCCAGCCTCTGGAATTATTTAAATCAAAATAAAAGTTTTGCTTTGTTCTCAGGATGTAAAGATGTAGCCTGATTTTTACCATACATGCATTTCGCTGTGCTTTTATCCAGAAAAGGATTTGTACATCAAAATTTCACTCAGTGAAATGAAGACAATGTTCCCCTTTCTCTTTTGTGCTTAAACTGGAACTGAACAGGTTTAGTTTGGGTTTGGTTTTTTTTTTTAATTGTACATAAATCACAGAATCATGTAGTTTGGAAAAGACCTTGATCATCTAGTCCAACCATTAAACCTAACACTGACAGTTCCCAACTACACCATATCCCTAAGCTACGTCAACCCGACTCCTAAACATCTCCAGGGACAGGGACTCCACTACTGCCCTGGGCAGCCCATTCCAATGCCTAACCACCCATTCTGTAAAGAAATGCTTCCTAATATCCAGTCTAAACCTTCCCTGGCACAACTTAAGGCCATTCCCTCTTGTCCTATCGCTTACTACTTGGTTAAAGAGACTCATCCCCAGCTCTCTGCAACCTCCTTTCAGGGAGCTGTAGAGGGCGATGAGGTCTCCCCTCAGCCTCCTCTTCTCCAGACTAAACACCCCCAGTTCCCTCAGCCGCTCCCCGTACGACCTGTGCTCCAGACCCTGCACCAGCTTCGTTGCCCTTCTCTGGACACGCTCGAGTCATTCAATGTCCTTTTTGTAGTGAGGGGCCCAAACCTAAACACAGGAATCGAGGTGTGGCCTCACCAGTGCCGAGTACAGGGGTCAGATCCCTTCCCTGTCCCTGCTGGCCACGCTATTGCTGACACAAGCCAGGATGCCATTGGCTTTCTTGGCCACCTGGGCACACTGCTGGCTCCTGTTCAGCCGGCTGTCAATCAGCACCCCCAGGTCCCTCTCTGACTGGCAGCTCTCCAGCCACTCCTCCCCAAGCCTGTAGCGCTGCTGGGGGTTGTTGTGGCCCAAGGGCAGCCCCCGGCATTTGGCCTTATGGAAACTCCTCCAGTTGGCCTCAGCCCATGGCTCCAGCCTGTCCAGGTCTCTCTGCAGAGCCTCCCTACCCTCCAGCAGATCAACACTCCCACCCAACTTGGTGTCATCTGCAAACTGACTGAGGGTGCACTCGATCCCCTCATCTAGATCATCAATAAAGATGTTAAACAAGCGTGATCCCAAAACCGAGCCCTGGGGGACACCACTCGTGACTGACTGCCAACTGGATTTAACTCTGTTCACCACAACTCTTTGGGCCCAAAACAATCTGGGTCATATAAAAATGGCCATCCAGCCAGTTTTTACCCAGTGAAGCATGTGCCCATCCAAGCCATGAACAGACAGTTTCGCCAGGAGAACACTGTGGAAACAGTGTCAAAGGCTTTACTAAAGTCAATGTAGACAACATCCATAGCCTTTCCTTCATCCAATAAACAGGTTGCCCTGTAGTAGAAGGAGATCAGGTTTGTCAAGCAGGACCTTTCATAGACCCATGCTAATTGGGCCTGAGCATCTGGTTGTCCCACACGTGTTGTGTGATGGCATTTAGGATGAGCTGCTCCATCAGCTTCCTGGGCACTGAAGTCAAGCTGACAGGCCTGTAATTTCCCAGATCATCCTTCCGACCCTTCTTACAGATGGGCGTCACATTGGCCAATTTCCAATCTGTCAGGACCTCCCTGGTCAGCCAGGACTGCTGGTAAATGATGGAAAGCAGCTTGGCGAGCACCCCAGCCAGCTCCTTCAGCACCTTCAGGTGTATCCCATCCAGTTCCATAGACCTCAGTGTGTCTATGTGATGCAGTAGGTCACTGTCTCCTCCTGGATTGCAGGGGGTCGTTCTCACAGTCTCTCTGTTCTGGCTGAGGAGGCTGGATTCCCTCAATACAACTAGTTTTGTTGTTAAAGACTGAGGCAAAGAAGGCATTAAGCACCTCAGCCTTTTCCTCATCACTGTTTGCCATGTTTCCTCCCATGTCTAGCAGGTTTTGGCTTGAATTTTATGTGGCTTGCTGTGCTGGGGTTGGTTTTTGGTTTTGGGTTTTGTGGTTTTTTGCTTCCCACATATCAAGACAATTTGAGAAGATATTCACAATAACTGTAATAAAATACAGTGCTCACATTCTTCTCAGCGTGGGAGCAATGCAGTACAGATGCATGTCATGGCTTTCAAAGAAACAGTGCACATGCAGATTCTGAATCTGCACAACACTCAAGAAGATAAAAACAATTTGCCAAAAATTACTGCATACCAAGAGAGACCTGCTGGTTCAGTAGTGCCGCTTCTTAACTCTTCCCCCTTCGCACTGTACAGACAGAACAGGCAGGAAAGAGGCATGCTGGGTTAGGAATGCTGATCTGGGTGTCACCAGTTAAGCCTGTACATGGGCAGAGGACTGCTCTCATAAAACAAGTAACAGTCCACACAAATACTGCTCCCTTTTTTCTGCTTCAAGGCTCAACCTTCTGCCTGTTCTGACACTGAGTGCATATTACAGCCAGTTAGACATCTTCAGTGCAAAGAGTACAGCTAGTACAGAGCAGGTTCAGAGTGGATAACATATATTCTTTAGAACAACGATGTCACATGTAAGAATAAATAAAATACCTAATCTCTACAGTCAGAAGTAAAGGACAGTCAAATAGTAGATCCAAATATATCCATCAGTACTACGTATAGTGAACATGCAAAAGGGACCAGCAGGTTTGTTCCAAAATGGTTTCAAATGATGATCAGCTATAGAACAACAAACTCTGTAGTACAAAGTTTATACCCAAACATTTGAGAACTATTCACCACCATATTACTTCACACAAATAATACAGGTATAGAAGTTAATTTTTTTATGGCAGTACTGGCAAGTCATACAACCAAACCAATGACGGGGCAAGGAAATTTGACAGCACCTCCGCTCCAAAACAGTACCTCCTGACAGCCTAACTTCCTAACACGCACAAGAGAATGATAAAGCATTTCTAGAAATGGAACTTTTCACTGAATCTACAAAGCAATAATTTCCCTTATGCAGTACTCCAGGACATTTTGGTACCTAAACAAATCATGCTTCATCATTAGCATTTTATGAAGAGAACATATAGTTAACAAACTAGAAAGCACCTATGCAAACACAATTCAAATTTGCAAACCTGCACAGCCTACCTCATGAGCACTAAAGCTCAACACCAAACACAAACTTCCAAATCTACAGGCCATTTATCTGTGAACTCCCATGGAGTGAACTGACTGTCCTGTTTGCTAAAACTGGGACCACCAGTGCACTCTTAATATAAACTATCTCCTATTTAACCCAGGGAAACACAAACCAAGTAGAAATGAAAACAACTGACAACTCCCAGCAGGAAGGAGGGAATCAAATACTGTTCTAAGGTGAAGATTTCCAAGGCAACAGCTAATTTATTTGCTAACCCCAGCATTCAGTCATGCAGCTCCTGTCGCAAACACTGACGTGTGTGAAACACTAACCTTCATCACTTCAACCTGCAGGTCTTCGTTGAGCGAAGGAGTCACTTTGACGGCATTCAGCATCTGATTAAGCAACTGTTTCTCATCTGAGTCTGTTTCCACGGATACAAACCTCTCATCAGACAAGAGCTTCTGCAAAGAGAAAATGGCAATGTAAGGGTTGAGACAAAACTTCCTCTTCACAATTCTGCTGTAAACTACTACACCTAAACCTATCTGGTACTACAGTGGCTAGATTTTCTATGTACAAATTTCAAATTGATCCAATAATACAAAATACAAAAGTACAGCAAAACTGGGAGATCTGTGCCACGATGAGGGGACAGTTAACATCGTTCGGGTGATGTTCTGATGATTCGGGTGACATTCGGCTGACATTCGGGTATCATCCTTCCTTCTCCAGTGTACAGAAGAAATCAGACATCAGTAATTGACATGACATCATAAACCACTCCAAGTAATGACCTCAGCAAAACCTCTCAACATTTTAGAAGCAAGGAGAGTATGGAATCCTCACACACCCCCTAAACCCAAAATCAACAACAGAAAAACTCCACTCAGGCTAGTATCCTGGCCTCAAACTAGTGCTATCAGATACACTGCCCACCAGGAGACAAAGAGTCAGCATCCCACTCACTTCGATAAGGCACAGAGCACTAGTACTGTGGAGGTGGCACTTCTGATCACTGACAAGATATGTGTTGTGTCATTCAGAAGTTGACTAATAATGGATGCAATCAAGTCCTCAGGAGGAAGAGTACTGTTAGCAAATGACTGGCATGAGGACCACAAACATACATAGGAGTGCATTCAATACAGACTGACTGAACTTTAGCGTAAGTATTTTAGACTGATCAGACTTCCTTTGCCTGTAAAAAGCCAGTATCCAAGTCAGTATCTCCCAACACAGCCAGTGGCACTATTTTCTCAGAGTTCTACTAGAAATGCCTCTTCCATTTACTCTATAACCACCTTCATAAGTGCTTCTTATTAGTGTCAGGCATCCTGCAACAGATGTACCCACTCAAGTCTTTTCCCACCTTCAATCTTCTTAGTAGCTCCCATGACAGAGCAGAACTACATTGCCTTGGTTCCCAGGAACACAACCTTGTTCTACCCCAGCGCAGACTTTGAACAGCGCAATTCACCCTGTATGTTCTGCATCACTTTTATACTGATGCTCCTTCCCAGCTTCAACTCTGTAGCACATTTCACTGGTTCATTCATACTTATTTGCTATGCTTGTACTAGTTTTGGCTGGGATAGAGTTAATTTTCTTCATAGGAGCTCATAGGGTGCTGTGTTTTGGATTTGTGACCAAAACAGTGTTGATAACATACCCACATATTGGCTACTGCTGAGCAGCACTTACGCAGCATCAAGGTTTTCTGTTTCTCACACTCGTGCCCCAGCAAGTAGGCTTGGGCTGCACAAGAGGTTGGGAGGAGACACAGCTGGGACAGCTGACCCCAACTGACCAAAGGGATATTCCATACCCTATGACACCATGCTCAGCAACAAAAGCTGGGGAAAGAAAGAGGAAGCGGGGGCACAGGGACATTCAGAGTTAAGGCATTTGGCTTCTGAAGTAACCATTCCATGTGATATAGCCCTGCCTTCCTGGAGATGCCTAAACACCTGCCCACGAATGGGAAGTAGTGAATGAATTCCTTATATTTTTGCTTGTGCACACAGTTTTGCTTTCCCTATTAAAATTTGTCCTAGTTCGTTTTCTCACTTTTACCCTTCAATTCTCTCCCCCACCCCACTGAGAAGGAGGGAGTGAGTGGCTGGGTAGGGCTAGCCAGGGTTAACCCACAACATTTTAAAGAATTTTCCACATAGCAGTATATCAAGTGTTTTAGTACCATACAGCCTGATGAGATTAACTCAGTTTACAAGGAAAATAATATGTTTTTCTATATAAAGGAGAATGTTTATTTTGGTATGAGAGATATAGAACTGCTGGAGAGAGTCCAGCTAAGGGCCACTACAGTGATGAAGGGACTGAAGCATCTCTCATGAGGAGAGGCTGAGAGAGCTGGGACTGTTTAATCCAGAGAAGAGAAGGCTCAGGGAGATCTCAATGTGCATAAACACCCAAAGGGAGTGTGCAAAGAGAACAGAGCCAGGCTCTTTTCCGTGCCCAGTGACAGGGCAATGGGCACAAAGTGAAACACAGGAAACACTTTACTCTGAGGGTGACTGAGCACTGGCACAGGTTGCCCAGGGTGGCTGTGGAGTCTCCATCACTGGAAATATTCAAAAGTCATCTGGACATGGGCCTGGGAAACCGGCTCTAGGTGACCTTACTTAAGCATGGGGTTGGACCAGATGATTTCCAGAGGTCCCTGATAACCTCCATCATTCTGTGATCCTGTGACCTACTTTTAGCAAATTCAAGTTGTATCTTATTTTTTGTCTTATATCCTATTTTTTAAACTATCTCCATAGCATCAGTACTGTGGTTTGCTTTTCTGTCCTTCGTAAAACATCACATATGATAAAAGCAGGTGAAGGAATGGTATTGTTGCTTGGATTACCTTTTTAGGCTTCTAGACAGGAGGTAACACTCTTAAGGTACCATGTTGCAAATCTGCAATTCTGCAATTCCAGTTCTTACAGAACTCAAGCGCATGTGCAGCAAGTTAGAAGAGCAAAAAGCTAAAATTTATCTTCACTGAGTGTCCCCATGGAAGCTATACTACAGTGGACAGTGAGTCATTCATAATTCCTCCACTATTCTTGGTTGATCATCACTCTACAATGTTCTTCTAACAGGCATACCTGCACTGGTACAAGAGCAGACTTATGTTCACATCCCACTAGCTTTCACTTTAAAAGCAACCCCCGCCCCCCACCTCCCATATACCTGAAACACAGGGCACAGGATGTCAGAGTGGGACCACAGTACTCTGCTGCAAGGAGGTGATACATGTCTTCTGGCAGAGACCAATAATTACAGGAACCCTTCAGAAAGTACCTTTTTTCCTTAGCCGGAGCTTCCTACAACCTTGTTGTGTCCCAAGATGGGACACTCTCTAACCAAATGCCTGACACCTCATATGATGAGTTAAGTGAATTTAAATGATCCACTTACATCCTTAATACTCCCAAAACAACAACTTCATGCTTGCCCTCTGAGGGAGCAACTTCTTTCTGGAAAATGGTGGCATGCATGTTATGTTCCAGCAGTGTACCAGCCTTTTCCACAAATACAATCCCCCTAGTGATAGGTATTGACTGATATGTACTCATTTGTTCAATTAAACAGAAGGTAAACTGCTTTAGTTTTTATACTGTCAAACCAGAGAGTCTTTTTGTTGCTTGTGCTGCATTGCTGTTTTATTTTTCAATTTCATAAACTTCCAAATCAGATGCTACTCCTACTGTTTTCAGTGTACAAAAAAACCTGGAAAGTGCCCACACATAGAGAAGGCAGCTACCAGATCATTTATTAACTTCTCCATCTTTCAAGCACTGCAGTCCTCACTTATAATCAAAGAAATCAGCAAGACCTGACTCAGTTTAGTTTCTAAGGTGTTTAGCAGTGGCAGGGCTTACTGAGAGTATCACAGGGCCACACAAGGAAGAATAAATTCAACACTGAAAGCCAGGAACTCCCATCTATCTGCAGAACAGTTTTAGCTTCTTCAGAATCGCCAGCCTTTATGTGCATCCTAACTTTTGAACACTGTTACAGAAACACAAAAATTGTTGTTAGGTCCACCAAGGATAGACACTTTTTCTGTATTATTTTTCAAGAGAAAAGCCTAGATTTCTTTGGCACCCACTGCCTACTAACATACCTCCACTCTAAAGGCATACCTGCATCCCTGCTAGAGCCTGTTGGGCCAACTTCATGCTCTTTGATTCCAGAGCCAGTTGGAGAGGAAGGAGACACTTCTCCCTGTGGAAAATTAAAAAAAAAAAAAAAGAAAAAAAAAAGTGAGAGGGAACAACAGAACTAAAATTGGTATTCTAAGGAGTAACGTTCCAGAAGGGCTATATCACTTTCAGTAAGATAACACTTGCATACAGTAATCAAGAAAAATTTCACAACTCTGTGAAGCACTTCTACCCTCTAAAGAAAGCTGGCATATTTTTTCACATACTGTTAAGAATGGTTTTTTAATTGAAATTTCACAAAATACTTCCCAACTGTTAGCCCTCTGCATGAATGTGCAATGCATAAAGAAGGGATTCACAGATCACTAGTGGTTCTTCAACTCAGCATGATAAGCATTACACTTCAGTCACTTACCTTCTGTTTAATATTCAAGTTGCCAGAAAAGTGGTTTCATAATCCATTTCTAGTAGTCAAGTTTTGGTCTGTGGCCTCCTCTGAAGTACAGTGTGTGCCCTGTCATGTCAGCTCCCTGCAACTATAAATGGTGTAGACAAAGGCAAATGTGCACTAACGAGTATGGTTTGCACCTGAATTAGAATGTGCTAGAACTATGACTAAGCTGTACTTTGATTACAGAATAACATTGTTTGAATATTAAAATAAATCACTAATTAGGATATTACTTTAGATGCTTTTGACTCAGTGCTCAGATACTGAATTTTTTTTTTTATTTGGTGACCAAACCAAAGAGTGCCTGGAGCTATGACCTCTCTTTATTCCTTGCTTCTTATCAGAGAAGGGCTGCAGCATCTGATGAACACCTAGTAACCACAAGCCCTTTAAGCAAATCCTGCTAGGTGGCAGGTAGCTCATTCCTGAGCAGATACTCAGTCCATATCCAACTGTAGGGCCCCTGAAGGTCAAAGACAAATGTGTGCAAAGTAGGAAACAGAAAACAACTAGCTGAGTCTTTCCTTACACAACTGGAATCCAACAAGCTCTGACTTGTTCCATTTGGAGTGTTCCTGTCAAGTCTCAAGGCATTCAAACACACGTTCAAACCCCCTAGCTTTTCAAAGCAGAGTCAAAGATGTTTAGTTTCTAAAAATACCAAACCAAAACGTTTTCCATCTTTTGTTCCTGAGCTGCCTTTGACCTGAACTCACTTAGCTTCGGTTGACCCAAAGATAAATAGTTTATTGCCCAAAAGTAGATAAAAAGCATTGACTAGCTCTCCTACAGCTATAAAAGTTCAAGTTCTGACACAAACGAAACACATGCAGTAGACTATTGCACATATCCTGCTCCTCTCACAAATCCTCCCTTCATAACTAGCTAAGAAGACCTAGGTTAGAGCACTAGCGATTACTGGAGTTTCAGACGTACTGTCAAAGCTATCTAGTCATGTTTTGCCAGTCTGCCCATAACATACCCACCTTCCTCCAGAACTGTCAGGCTACAACCTGAACTACTTTTTAAAAAGCTTAAATGGAGATTACCAAACACTAGCCATCTCAGCTTTGAGGAACCCAACTTGTAACTCCTTCAGTAGATCCTGCTTGCAGAGGGGATCGAATGTCCACTCTGAAAAGTCAGCTCTATTTTGGGTGTGTTCAGTTGGTATTCCTTTCTCTCTACCTTTCCCAAAAAAGCACAAGGCACAAGCTACCCCAAGGGGCACAAATCTGCTATTTGCTCTTTGAAATGCAACCCCTTCCTTTAATGATAAAGACTTGAGAGCCACAAGCATGGCTCCATTAAGCAATCTAGCAAGCTTCTGTTCTTGGCAAACACCTCTTTAGCATCTGCAGACCTTTTCATATTTATACCTTCTTTCCAGGTTATGGGAATGTGGCATAACAGCACAAGAAGTTTTTTAAAAGAAACATGAATTACACAGATTTCTAAAGAACTTGAAGCAGACTACATGTGTTTCTTAAAATAGGTTTCTAACTAAAAGCTAACCATTTGCTTCATTTAGGATATTCTGAGAAGCAGCCAGGCACAAAGCCCAATTTTCTCAGAAGTTCCTTTCTTGAATGTTTCTGGAATCAAGTTAACTAGGACTCTTAAAACCGGGGAGTTTAGCATCCAAAACAGCTTGAACCACAGAACATCAGGAAATATTTCCTTATAGAGTATCGTATCATCCAAATCTACAGAAACTGCCAAAACTTCTACTCCTGAGTTCAGACAGTAATCCTCTAGCCGGTATGGAGTGGCTACTGCCTATATATCAACCCACAGCTTTGCCTCAACCTGGGAACATCTGAAGCATGCAGGTAAATTGTGATAGGACACTCTAGTTTAGAGAGGTACCACAGCAACGCACCTCTAACCCACAAAGCACCTTTAAGTGTTAACTTTTATGTTGTAACTTCAACATACTCTCTCTTTTAAAATAAGTTGTCATTATCACCCTCTGAAGGAGAACTCACATTTGAAATTAGTAGATCAACAGGTGCCAAAAGAAGGTACCTGTGCATTAACTGGTACACAATCAGCCAGACACACACAGGAAAAAAATAAAGAAAAAAAAATCACAATAGTGTATAGTAGTAACTGCAGAGATGCTAAAAACTGATGATTACTTAGACCTGCACCTCTTCAGGGCAGAACACCGCATTTCTTTTAGACTTTCTACAGTTCACTGCAAAAGCATATAAATGTTTGGGTTGTTATTAATACACAACCACATTATTCTCACATTAAAGTGCATGGTCACTGGGAGGTGAGGGAAAAGGGAAGGCAGGCATAAGCCACTGGAGTGGATCCAGCTCAGTTTCATTGTAATGAAGACAGGTGGGAGCTCCTATGGCTTATGTGTAGCTACCCTGCACATCAGCATGTTGCCTACCATCTGTCATCACATACTGCAATGAGCAGAGAACAACGAGAGCTGTTTCTTGAGATATGTCCCAAAACGAATAGGAAAAAATGACAAACAGGAGGATGGAAATTAGAACAGATTCAATTAGCCGAACTTCCCATCCTCACTCAAAATGTTTGGCTGAAAATCTAATTAAGGTTGCTGCAGCCTGTGTTCCCACTGTATTCTCCAAGAAAATTAATTGCCATTGTGTCATTTACTGTCCTTGTTACACACTCAGTCAATTAGATCTCTAGCATTTCTATCCTATAGCTATAAAACACTCGCAGAGATACCTCACAATGTTTGATTGGCTTGAACATCTTCCACACTTCAGTTTGACCTGCCATTTAAATCCATCATCTGTTAGTCTGAGAACACAGAAGGACGCAACAGATAATCCTCAGGCAGAATGGGAGAGGATGATGTAAATTAACACAGCTGGTCCCTGATAAGGTCTACCACTTGAAAACTGGCTTCAGTAGAGCTGCACAAGAGATAAAGGAGACCAGAATTTGATCTCAAGAGTGCAATGGAGAAAGCGATTGATGTTCCCTTATACCTTACAGCCCTTTTATAATTCCATCCTATTTTGAGTGATCCCACACCATGGGATCTTATTGCTTACTCCACTGTCTGCAGTTCTACACTGTCAAGTGACCATTCAGGTTTTGCAGTACTACACATGTAAGATATTTTACATACATGAAGTTCTCAGAATAAGCCGGTGCACATCAATACACTTCAAAACATGCTTAAAAATGTCTTCCATTTATGTTACTGTACAGAAACTAGTTTCATATTGGAACTCCTAAGTTTTCAGACTGATACATGCAGGTGTGGACACATATACACATACAGTTTTAAGCACAAATAACCCTGAATGAGCCAAGTCAAGTATAACACCGAGGGGGCATGAAAGGAAAAGAGCACCTTTGACTTGGAGGAGTGGAATCTACCAAAAGCTTCAGGATAAGGTATCCCGAGCATTGACAGATGAAACAAAGCAATGAAAACAGAAGCTTGAGGAAAGAAAGAAGTGGAGATGCTGTAAAGAAGGAACAATAGTAAAGAAAAAGGATGCACTCAGATAAGTGATGTACTACACTACCCACTAATTGCATTGTTTGCTTATGTCCACACAGCAGTGCTCTCAAAACCAAACCAAACCAAACACACCCCACACCTCCTCACAAAAATACAAGGGGAAAAAAAAACCCACCACAAAAACAAAGAGAGGCAGCAGTAACAGATCCTGGCTTTAGAGTTCTTTCCCTGACAGTGGAAGAGAAAACAGGGATCACTCTTTACCTGCAGCTGTTCTCTAAGGTCACCTGTGCAAATGATATGGTGAGAGCCACTACAGAATGAGGGTCTGCAGGAATGATTATACAGTATGGAAGGTAATTGCAGAGACATAAACCAGCTTTCCTAATCACAGTGTTCCTATTCAAATATGGTATAACACATAAATACTGAACAAATAAGTGTAACATGATGGCAGCCCCCCTCCATTCAAAACAGAGTACCAAGCACTCTCCTGTCCTGACCCAGAAGACCAATTTAAAAAAAATAAAATAAAATATATATATATATATTCTAAGGTTACTAGAAACCAGCAGCCATTTGCACTAACAGGCACTCCATCAGAGAAAACAGCATTTGTAAGTGTGGACCTTGTTACGTACAGAACAGTAAGCAGACAACACCAAGGACAAACACTCAGTTCTGTTCCTACTGAGGCCACCTGGAGTTTGTCGCTAGACCTCCACAGTATCTGAACTGAATCCTAAGAGACCTGCCCAGGGTCAAGCAGAAAGGTCAGAGACAGAACCAAGTGTGTAATCCAGGACCAGTATCTTCAGGAGCACAGGTTGTCCTTCCTGAGCTACCCCAGTCCATGACTGTCAGCTTCAACTGCAGAATGAGTCATGAGAATGTAAACTGCCTTTATATTCAGCATGCTGGGTTACAACAACCTTTCTAGTCATCTGAGTTTGCCATGGCTCATCAACCTACTTCTTTCCCTGCACGTCTGTCACTAGGGATGCTATGACAGGTCAGTTAAAATAGGCTGCCAAAAAGGTCAGAGCAAGACAAATTACTATTGTAAGTAGAGAGATCATAAACATTTTCTGTCCTCACTGTAGTAGAAAAATGCTTTAGTGAGAAGAGAATAATGGCTTATTAATTCACTCTCATGATGAAAGCTGTAGTGAAGATAGGAGATAGCCCAATCTTAACTCCTTCTTGTTAAGGGCCTGGAACACAGTCTCATAGCCCAAGTTCACCTCCACCATACTGACTTAGGGAAGGGGACACTATAAATGAAGTACTTGTCATGACTGTAAAAGTTATTTCCCTTCACACAAATGGTGACAACCATATTAATTTTCAGAAACAGGATTAAAAATAAGACATCTATCTGCATTATCTTCTCCCTGAAAATTACATAGGAGGAGCAAAATTCAGAACCTCAGGGCCTTACCAGCATGTAATTTGCATTCCATAACATAATTCACAGCCCAGTCAAAGAACAGATAAGCGTCTGATTCACAGCTGTTGCCATTTTCTGATACACTGTTTGTTAGGCAAGGTAACAGTCACAGACAGAGTGACATTTTTCAGTCAGAGTAACACTGACAGCTGAGAAGAGCTTCTCAGTCTTGGCTGCTTAAAACCAAGTATCACAGCATGTAACTCCAGTAGCCTCACTTAAGCAGAAAAGTTGTCTCACCATGAGAATAAATGGTAAAGATGAATTCTCAAAATTCTTTACTCCCTTAAATTGGAATGGGCTTGAGTTGGAATGGGCTGCCCAGGGAAATGGTGGAGTCCCCATACCTGGAGGTGTTTAAGAGTCAGGTAGACATAGCTTAGGGACAGGGTGTAGTTGAGAACGGTCAGTGTTAGGTTAATGGTTGGAGTAGATGATCTTCAAGGTCTTTTCCAACCTAGATGATTCTGTGAAATAAACCAAACAGAAGCAAATACTGTCCCTACACAAAATGGGATGATTTCATTTGTGTAAAACAAATTCCAGCGGTGTATATATGAACACATGTACATATAAAAGCAGAAATATCCATAACTTTTCTTTTCCTGTGTTAGCTTAGAGAACATTGAAAAAAGACTCCACCAACAATGTTATGGTTCATAATAGAGGTACTTAAAACCTGGAGGAGGAACAGAATATGAATACATTCTTTTTCAAACAACAGCTCTTCAAGAAGAAAGGAGATTTTAAGTCCTTGCTCGCATTCTAGAGAAATTATTAATTTTAACTGCAGCAGAAATATGACTGTCCCACTTACAAAGAGTATTACAGTTGAGCTCAGACAGAAGTTTGGACTTTGCTATGTATAAATATAGGGCAAGTTCTCATGCCTCAACAGTGCAGGAAGTCAGACCAGATGACTACAACAGACCCCTCCAGCACTAAAATTTGTATCTCTATGCAAATACAAGTTTGTTGATAGCACTCAGAGACCTCTTAGAGCAATCTGAAGCCTTCCAGTTAGAACCCTTCTTTTCAGGAAAAAAGAAAACAACAATAAATTATCTTTATGATGCTGTACCACTACAAGATGATCATGCTCTGTTAGACAACTTTGATACTACAGTACTACATATGAATGAACAAGCAGTTGGAATTGCAGTTTACAGGTTCTGATAAAAAACAGTTGAGAGATTGCTGTCATACTATGTTGATATAAATTCTGACTTTCTTCAGCAGGGCCAGGATTTTACTCCAGTTGCTCACAAGCATAGATGTATGTGTGCATGTTTCCCATGTCAAGAGATTTGCCTCTCACATAAGGTGAAGTTCCACCTTTACTCATAACTTTAATATTTTTGGTTGAAAGCATTTTCATTTTTCTTCCTCACCACTTGCAGCTTTTTTTTTTTTAAAAAAAAAGGTCTTTTTTTTTCTCCTCTCAGTACAAAACACTTCACTTTTATCCAGTTACAATAAAAAGGCTTCTTTTCACCTGACTTGAGGTTGAACTCTCCTTTTCCTTCCATATCCGATTCTCCCTCACCTCAGCTGCTGACATCAGCTCTCGGAGTTCCCTGTGGGTCTCTCCTCCAGCTCAGTATTTAATTTTTCCTTCCTCTTTGCTTCACATATTTCTTCTTCTCTTCAATCCTTTTGCTTTTCAAATCAAAACACAAAGTAATCATTTCAGCCAACACTTAAACGAACTTGTCTGTGGAGGGAAGTATATGAGTTGCTTATCAGAGGACCCTTAATGACACAGGGAAAAGGAGGTGAGGAATAATGCCTAAATGTAACTTCATACAGTTCGTTAGCTAGAACTTTTAACATTTTTACAACCTTGAATGTTGAATGAGACTGAAATTTAATACTGCTTGTTATTAAAAAAGTCACACAGTGACATTTCTAATTTTTATTATTTACTACTTTCCAAGAGAAATGGATTTGCGTAACAGCAGAAATACAGCTCTACTCATGGGACAGGCACATGTGAACAATTTAATCTTCCATCCAGCCTAATGCAGCCAAGACCACAGAATTCATACAATCATAATTAAATAGCTCAGCACAGTCACTCAGCTGGAGAGCACTTCTAAGGTCATTTGCTTCCGTGCTATACTCTCTAATAACATCCTGATTTCAACACAAACACAAAATTCCCAGATAGGAGCCTGACACTGTTGTCAAGATAAAACCAAAACAGAACAAAAACCAAACCATGAGCACAAAATGTACCTTTGCTTGAGAGGAGAGGAAGAGGGACAACAAAAGATTCTACACAATATTAAAGTGGACAAGACCAAAATAATAATCATGATGCTTCCAGTCTCCAAAGCTGTAGTATAATCTCTCTGTCATACATTATCATCACTCTCCCTAGAACATCCACTCCAGCAGATTTTTGCCCTTTGTGCACAAGATATGACAGTCACTTACTAACTCTTAAAGAATTTGATGACACACGTAAGCCTCAGAAGGTCTTAATTACAAAGCAGTCTGTATCCTTTAGGTGATTTTATTAACTATCATTTGAAGTACAGCATGAAGATGAGGCGAGAGGCAGAGTATCCATCCTTACTGTACACCTCCTGGCCTTAGCTGGAGCACACACTGGACTTGTTCAGCCTACAATTTTGAAAACTTATCAAGCTATTCCATAAAACCTCTCTTCCTTTATATTTGGTAAGCCTGGAAGGGAAGCTAAGGATTTTTCCAGTAAAAACTTTTGTTTTTTCTTCAAAATTTCAGTACACTGAAAACAACAAATAAAGCATCTTATGGGAATTAAACTTCCATCAGAAGTTGTTTTATAATGCTGGGACTGGGTAGCATTGAGGGGACAGAAGAGAGACACAAAGGTACTATAGCACAGACATCTTGCAAATGACCTTATTTTCTCCATTAAAGCTGGATGGCCTAGAGTTAGTTACAAAAGTCTGATGAAGAAATGGGAGGATGAGGTAAATTTTTAATCATTACTAGTCACGTTTTGAAGGTTAACGATGCAATCTGCAATTCCATTCAACTTTCACAGCAGCGTAATGCTAAACCTTGACAGACCTAAGGGACGATTGTTAAAAATATCTCCACAATTGCAATGCATTATGTAATTTTATACTCACTGCATCTTAACATATTCAATTTCTTAAGCAAACAAACATTGAAGGAAACCAAAGGTAGAGTATTTCCTGCAGCTTTGTTACTTTTCATGGAATGTAAATAAAAGAACTGTGAGAAAAGACCTTTATTATTTTCACTCACCCCTTCATTTTAAAAACAAAGAGAAGTCATGACTTGCACAGCATCACACGAAGACCACAGCAGAGTCAAGCTTCATTTACTAGGAAAACAGTCCTCTCTGTTTCAGTGCCACTTCTCTTCTTTCATCCCCTGGTTCCTGCGCCCCCCAACCATATTTCATTCTCTAAGGCAATTGCCACCAGCCTTCCAATGTTCTCACTTTCTTCTCTGCAAGCACTAAAAGTGATCAGACATTTAAAACACACACACACGGCTATCCCATTATCATCCTTACACCCTTAGGGTAATATTTCAGTCGTATTTGTTGTTAGACAAACAAAACTATGGCTGCTCTCAACTTTTACTGGTGCTACTTGTGTACTGAATGTATTATGTACACCCCACAGTAACTAAATGTCGGGGGTTAACGCCTATAGACAGCTCAGCCCCACCCAGCTGCTCTACACTCCCACCCTATCAGCTCCTATGAAGAAAATAAACTCTAGCCCAGTCAAAACCAGTACACTGTGGGCTTTAGTCATGAATCTAGAAAGAACTTTCAGAAGAATCCATAAATGGTACAAAGACCCAAAGCAGTGGTAAATAAATATTAAGGTTCACTACTACAAAAAAAGCCAGGAAGAGCACAAAGTCAGTTTCAGAAACAGCAAGCACTGCCCTTTTTAAACAAACAAAAACCCCACAGACAAGAGCAACAAAAATAATCTTTCAGAAACTATGCACCTTTTCCCCTGACAATAACCTTAACCTTAATACCTTAAAGAGCCATAACCCCAGCTGACAGGTTTTTAGGGACTCCTAGATCTTAGAGGCCTTCCAACACTTTTGGAATCTTGTCCTGACAGTGAGAGTTCAGACATGCCTGATGGAAACTGACCCCATACACCCCTTTCCTCTCCAACACTGCTGTCTTTTGGGGTCCCAGAAGAGATGCAAAGTTCTGCTGAGATAAAAATACCTTCCCATCAGACAAGATATAGGCTCAGTTACATATCCCAGATTAAACATGCAGTAATTCTGTATCAGACAGTGCCACATTGCCTTTCCAAACACTAATCTCCTCCCCTCACCCACTCCCTAATATTAGAACTAGGAATGCAACATTTTAAATCAAGAGCAGAGAATATACACCATTCAGAACACCCAATGGGCTACATAAATGCCCCCAAACATCTGGATCCAGCCTGTAAACTAACACAGGAGATGCAGCTCAGCAATTCACACTGCCGCTAGAATTTCTTCTTAGTCAGATGCTTGACAGGGAACTCATCATCCACTTGCTGAATGCCAGATAGCAACTGTGTAATGGTTGAGCAGCATGAGTCGCAAATCCAGCAGTCCCGTTCAGGAGGAAAACACAGCAGCACTTAATGCCAGGTGGCTGTGGCAGCAAGACCATGAAGCTGAGTGTTTTAAAACCAAGGAAGACTAAAATAGAGAGAAAGGTATGCCAAAAACAACCCCCAAAAAAACTCTCAGAGACAGTCATTCCTCCCTTCCCGCTCCTTTCTTCTGGTCAGGGAATCTGCTAGATATATATCAGTGTCCCTACCCATTATCATGCAGTAAAAAGATACTAACAGAAACTATGAACAAAATAAAGTAGATGGGAGAAGAATTAAATGATGAATTCACAAATATTTCTGCACAGTGGAGATGCCAAAATGCATCCCAAG
This sequence comes from Athene noctua, assembly GCF_965140245.1. Lineage (NCBI taxonomy): Eukaryota > Metazoa > Chordata > Aves > Strigiformes > Strigidae > Athene > Athene noctua. Next base: position 66,697,891 of record NC_134037.1, on the reverse strand, counting down.
CTTCATGATTCTTTCAGTGGATGATTTATCTGCAAAGATAAGTGGATTGGAAGCCTCTATGGCATTGGATGTTTGCTGATGATCACACCACACCGCTTTTATTACTTGTTGAGCACATGTAAGCTAAAATGAGTGAGCATGCTGTTTTATTTAAGAGTTTGTAAGCTCAGCTACTTCAAGAAATGTCACATGCAAAGCTAGAGACACAAAAATAAATGGCAGAGCAGAACTACCAATTTTATCCCTAAATTCCCATGACTATAGAAAAAAAAATGCAAGGAGGATAGATATTTCAGAGTTCATTTAAGTTAAAGGCTTACTTCTGTTCCTGACTGCTCTTCATTGCACTGGCTTCCCGAAGTTCACAAATTGCCTTTAAAAAATATCATCAAGATGAACAGGACTGGGGCACAAACAGGAGAGACAAAACTGGACATAAGCTGGTTATTGCAGAGGACCCTGCTCACCACTGACTTCTGACTCTCCAGCTGTAATCTCTGGAAGTACTGTCTATTTTAAAAAGGCCAGTGTGAAATACCAGAGGGGTGAAAGCTTTGGCAGTAATGAACACAGGAACTGCTACCAACACAAACAGAACCTGGAAAGGCTCAGCACCTCTGAAAGCCAGGACCTGTATCTCTCTGATGAGGCAGCCAGAATTGGTGCCCTGAAGGCTTTAGCCTTTACCTCCATTCAATTTCAATTACTTTCTGCAACTTTAGACACGTACAGTATACAGATATGCTGAAAAGATGTAGGCATTTGGAAAGCCTTCCTGCTTCTTCTTTGAAAGAATGCAAATTACATCAGTTACTATGCCAGAAAACCTGAACACCTCCCTCATCAACACATCCTCATGGCTATTACTTGAAAGTCCACTAAGGAAACTTTAAACTAGCATTAACAGCAACTTATTTATTGAGAGTTTTGTCTATGTACCTTCTTCTGCACTCAGACACATTTCTCTGGGAGTAAAGAGACATCAGCCACAACAGCTCCACAGAACAGCTCAAACTCAAATCTGCAGTGATGCTTCTGCTACAGTGACCGAAGGGCAAAAAAATAATTTTGCCATTGTTTCAGTCAGAAGAAAATAAAAGTAACGGCAGGATAGTATAAGACCTGGAAATTATAGGAAATATCTTAGAACTATGAGAAAAATCTCTTTATGATAACAATAAAAAAATCCTAATGAAGAATGGCAGGGACATATACAATCATGTGTATAAGACTCCAGGCTCCAGTGAGGACAGCAACACCAAAATACAACAGCTAAACTACCCACCAAGCTACAGCCTCCCTCAGAAGTCCCAACCAACCTCCTCTTTACAGCACCAAGTTCGTGCTGATAGAAAGCCACTAAGTTTTACATAGCCTATAAGGCATGACTTAATTACATAAAGCATTCCAAGAAACTCTGGTAAACCAAAGTTTTTTCAAAGCAGTATGTGACTGGCAAGCACTGTCTAGCCTCTTATTTTATTCTCTGGTATGTAGCTAATCCTTATGAGTATTAAACTGCTCTGATCAAACATTCTTTTTCAAGGCTCATTTTCTAGTGTCTGTTCAGTTACCTTTTATGGATCATATATCAGTTTCTAAAATCACAATGGAGAAACTGGCCAGGAATTGGCCAAGGAGAGACTTGTTCAGTGTAGGTTTTTGGGCTTAGGTCAGGATTTGTCAACTTGAAAATACTGAAGTGACTTAGTAGCAAACAATTGTTTGCTGGCAGACATTATTAAGGTCTCTTAAGCTATTTTCTGTGATCAATTCACCAATTAAAACACCAGCACATCAATTTCTTTTATCTAATTCATTATTTATAAGTCAATCATCCAGCCTCCTTAAGCACTTAGTATCTATTCAATCTTCACAATGCCTGTTCAGAGACAAACATCACTGTAGTACGCAGGCAACAAGAGACCAATGGGTTATGTGACTCTCCCTTCTCAAGGATTCACAGGATATCTGTGGCAAAGCCTTGAACTGACTTAAGGTCATTTCCATCCTGGTCCACTTTAATCTTCTTTACTTTTTCACACCCTTGCTCAACACTTTGATTACAAGTTAAAGCACTGGAAAAGCATGCACATATTCCTGTTTCAAGGCAGAACTGACAGGACTCTCTGGAAAACTCGTATTTGTTGGAGATTTGTATTTCTTTAGGAAGTAAGACATTTAAATAATGCACCTCACTAGAATAATGCAAGGTCATTAACTGGGATTTGGATTCATAAGTCCAATTAACATCAGAGGAAGCTGAACAGCAATATAATTTCATTCAGCTCCCTGAAGATATACCCAACTGATCTCTATCAAACTAATTAAAGAATGACATTCCAGGCTGACTGTCCAGTCACTGCACTCCCTTGGGGCAAAAGTACCCCAGGTGCTCCCAAACATAGCAGGCACGTGCTACCTAAACTGCTGCCAGACAAGTGCTGGAAACAGCTCCCATGCAAATGCTACAGCTGAACCCCCTGACTAATTGCACAGGCTTCAGGGAACTATAATGTGGCCTGCCCAGTGTTCAGTAACAGGGGGCTAACACAAAAGAGGAAACTATGGATAGGTCAGGAACAAGCCAGAACATGGAATTAATCTATCCCAGCAGTGTCGCAGAGATTACGTGGCTGATATAACAAATGTTAAAAATGAACTTGAACTCAACTAGTCAGAGTCTGAGTAAATGCAAAGAGATACCTTGTTCTCTCCATTCTCACGCTAGGATCATAGTCATAAAAGACAACATTATGAAGAACCTCTACTCATCTAGAACTGTGGTGTCAAAAGCAGCAGATGGCCTTTTATTTTACAAGTAAATAAAAAGGGAGTATACAGTTTACATGTTCTCATTCTCATGAGCCGACTTCATTCTTCAGTTCCCGAAGACAAAGAACTTAGTCATGGCCAACCTGTTAAATGGCAGTAACACCAGCACAACTCACTAGTGAAAGCCAGGTGATGCTCTGTGGAGAAACAAACAATACTGATTGGGACACTTACTTAGATTTGACATTTCTGAAATCAAGCCAGTATCTATCTCAACCAGACATGGCAGCTTATGAATCTGTCCCCCGTTCTTATGCAGTATAGATGTACAACTATAGATCATGAACTATCATCAAATATACTACAGAGAAATGCTGATATCCTTTCCTTATATCCAGTATATTCTAAAGACTCACCAAATTTTCCTACTAAACAAGCTGGAACATCCCCCCTGCACATACAGTACTCAAAATACTCATTCAGCTGTTACTCTTGGAAGAGACCTCACAAATATGTATTTTTCTACTGAACTATTTGCCACACTGCCTTTAACACTTTCAGTATTTTGCTGCTGTGGATCTCAGATCTGAGTGGTGGACTACGGTTAGTTAGAAAGATTATATGTATCTTCACTCTAACTTTAGTATCATGGAATATTCCAGAACATATCCCCAGGCTCTGCTCCTATGCTCAAAAATATTGTAGCAGAAAGGGTGAATGGCAGATTCAAAGTGGATGAGCAGCCAGGGCCTGATCTGTGTTGCAGCAGGTGACACAATGTGCACCTGATAAAGATGAAAGCAAGCAAGGGACACGGACAGGATGTCTCCATCCTGCACCTATCTTGGCTGTATTTCTGGTCATTACTATTGCTCTATTTTCAAGGCTATTCTTTTACTGTCTCAGGAATCAAGCTATCACAGTGCTGTTCTTTAACAAATACCAAAGATGAACTTTCTTCTAATTTGCACATCATGCAGGTGAACTCCAGCCCAAGATGTGGCCCAGTGTGTTGATCTGGAGTCTGGCAGTAGCTTGTTAACAGAGAATGAAGAGTAAGCTCACAGTACTGGTGACAGCAACATCTTCCACCCTGTCTGAAGTTGTGTGGCAGAATCATACCAAGGATCCCACAACCAAAGCTTTTGCACAAATTCTCTAGTGCATCCTTCATTTTGTAAAACATTCAGCAATACTGAGTGCATTGTTATTGACAAGTCTAACATTAAAAGCTTAATTCATCATAGCTACACCTGTGAAGGTATTAGCTTTATTTAAAAAGATAAGGATTTACAGTAGAAAAGAACCCCAAACAACTAAACAAACATTAAGAACATTGGAGGAAGAAGAGAAAGGGTAGGCATATCTGTAAAGAGGCAGTAGGCAAGTGAAAAAGGAAGAAACGTGCTAACAGCTAACTGATTCATAGGGAATGAGAACAGTATTAAAAACAGAGACCATGCACTGTATTAAAGATGAAGGATGATAAATGGAAAGATAAAGAGCCACGTTTTCTTCCACCACAGTGCCAAGTAAATATAATCTAATTCTAATGGAGCTACTGGGAATTACTCATCCAGCTGTTCTCAGCTGCCCAGCCTGTGTTGGAAATGACGTGTCTGGCACTGGTCATGTCAGACCTGTGCTACATCCATTCCCCACTGACTTGAGACCCCTTGTCAACTGCAGCTGACAGCAAAAGAACCGCTCTTCTTCCTTCCCTCTTTGGTGACTGCTCTGGAATAACTAGCTCTTCAATTTTTCTTGCACAAACCTGCACCATGCATAACTGAAAGGAGCCATGGGGAGTAATAAGGTGATAAATATACTCCCAGGAAAGTAACATTGTGGTAAAAAAAGTGTAACCTCTGTCAGCAGCTAATAGCAGATATCTTGGAGGACTACAGGACAGGCCAAATTTATAGCAGCACTCCTACACACCCTCTTACAAACCCATCTCTTACTAAAGTACTTCTGACTAAAAAGGAGCACCTTCGCATCTGATAGACTTCAATCAATTTCTTCCATGGATTTGCTGAGGTGCTTTTTGAACCCATGCAAACTTTTAGCATCTGTTACATTCTCTAAGGCAAGCCTAAGTATTTCACATCTTAGCCACAAGCTGTATGAAATAGTGTCCTCCTGTTCTGAATAGTGCACTTGTTAGTTTCTTCTGATGTTTCCTAAATGGTTCTGTCAGAAGGAACAGTAAATAATTTTGCCTATTTACTTTCTCCATATCAATCAGGATTCCCAAAATGAAATCTTAAACAGCTCTACAAATGAGGGCAGTGACATATCACCCATTTTATAGGTGTATGGATGGAGACAGGAAGAAGGGAGAAGGCTTACTCAAGATAACCTAGCAGACTGAAGGAAGAAGTAGGCATAGAAACTGGATTATTTTAGTTCCTACCCAGCATCCTAGCTATATGATGATATAACTTTTCAGTTTCTAGAATATTTCTTTTCAGTAAACAAAAACCGATCTAGATTTAAAGGAAACCACTGAAAAGACTGAGAAGTATCATCACTTATACTGAAGGCTGTAATCTTGAAGGAAAACTCTTTAGACTGTAAAACAGCCCTCCTTTTAACCATGTGTCACCATTATACATACGCCCATTTTAACACGTTTTCTAACATTTGATTCATGGCTAGAGGCCAAGGGCTCATCAGCAAAGCTACTACCAGCCTAGATAAGTGTATCTACAAACTAAAGAAATCACATAGATTCAGCCCCCTCTTCTGTCTACCTCACTTTTAATTCAAATTTTTATTTCAATTTTACAAATACTCACAGCTCCAAGGATTCATCATTAAATGTTCTTACCTTAGCTGATATGGAGGTATCTTAATAGCAGCATCAGGAGAATCCAACGTTTCTGTATAACCAAAGAAAACAATAGGGCTTTTAAAAGAACCTTTTGAGTTCAAAATCATATCTGAACCAAAAATCCTGAAGTTTATACCGACTCCAGCTGACAGAACAACAACCACTACTGCTCCAAGTCACCAAAGCTTTGCATGAATCTGTCAGGACACTGGGTACCCAATGAGAAGGCATCGAGTACCATATTTTCCTCAGTGAACTCCCATTCACATATCAGCACTTCGGCAGCACATATAATAAAACTGGAACAGTATAGAGGATATTAGCATGGCTGCTGTGCAAGGATAACACACAATGAAGCAAGCCATGGAATATCAAGCTGAAAGGCCAGTAATAAGACAGCAACAGGTATGAACTACCACAGATTGCTGTAACTATGTACGGATGAAAAATAAAATTCAAAGCAATTTTAAGTATCACAGTCATGCTGATGTAAGTTAAGGATCTTGCTGACTAGTGCTCCAGGTAGTTAGCATTAAAAGCACTTCAAGTCACAGCCAATCTCTGGAAATGGGTGGATGCTGAAATGTACCTAAACTCATACTCCGTTAAAAGAACTCGTTTTATTGATCATTATTTCCATCATACAGGGATAAAAGAGCTCATGGAATCCAGTAAAAAAAAAAAAAGAAAAAGAAAAAGAAAAAGGAAAAACCAACCCTCCAAAACCCCAGCTTTTAAAATAGATGCCTGAACATAAGCCAGCAGTGAAAACTGTACCGGAGATTTTTTTACGATTAATTTGGAGGGGGGTGGGGGTGGGGGGGTGGAGGGGGGTGGGGGCAGGGGGATTAGAGAAAAGACACCCCCCTCCTAGCGTACACAGAAACTGATAGCTACTGATACCCGTATCTGGCTCGCAAGACCCACGAAGCAGACCCCGGAGGACGCGGTGGCGAGGGTCACGGACGCTCTCCGGGACCGCCCGCAGGTGCCACAGCCCCTTCCAGCACCGCGGAGCTCCCGGGTATTTTGAACGGCCTGAGGCGCTCCGGTCCCTCCCCACCGCCGGAGGCTCAGCGGCCAGCGCCGAACAAGTTTGTTGAGGTCTCCCTGCCCCCGCCGTTACAAAACCTCTCCAGCGGAGGCTCCTGCCCCGCACCGCTACGGGCCGGGCCGTGCCCCGCTCCGCTCCTCCGCGGGCAGCCCAGCGGCGGCGGGGGCAGCCCGGCGCCGCTGCCCGCGCCCCCCACCCCTTACCGATGGCCCAGGTGCAGCTCTCCTTGATGGCTCTGTGCTTGCTCCCCGACGCCTCCTTCTGCAGCTTTCGCAGGATTTCTTCCATCTTGCCTCCCCCGGGGATCCTCGCGTAGCCGCGGGGCAGAGGAGCAGGCAGCGAGGAGGAAGAGGAGGAGAGCGGTGCGGGCGGCAGAGCGGGGACGGAGCTGCTCCCGCCGCGGCCGTGCCTACGCGGGGATGGTGCGCGGCACCCCGCTGCCGCCCCGCCGCCGCTGATGAATCACGCCGAGTTCCATGGCGGGGACACGTCAGTTGTTACCGCTGCGGAGTCCCTCCTCCTCCTCCTCCTCTCCCACCCGGGCAGGCCCCGGTGGCGCAGCCGGGCTGGGGCCGGGTCTGGCCCTGCCCGCCGCAGGCACAGCCCAGCGGCTGAGGCCTCCCCCCGCCCCGGGAGCGCGGAGAGTCCCTTCCCGGCGCCTGGGGGGCAGAGGCGGCGGCAGGTGCCGCCGGCCGCGAAGGGCCCGGGGAGCGGAGCGGGGGACGGCGCTGCCGGACCTGGAGCCTGCGGCGGCAGCCACCCCGCGGGAGGAAGGCGGCGCGGGCGGGCTGCGGCCTGGCCGGTTGCCATGGCGCCCGGCGGGCGGGGGGCGCCGGCAGCCCCTGCCCCTGCCTGCCCCCGGAAAGCGGGAGGGGGGGCTCGCTGTCTGCCTGCGTTTTAGGCTCAGCCGGTTCCAGACGCCGCGGGGCCGGGCGGCGCGACTGCGCCCGGGGTTGGGAGAGGCTTTCTGGGCTTGGCAGGGCTGAGGCGGGGGCCTGCTCCCGCACTGCCGGACCCCTGTTCCGCAGCCCGGCTCGCCTCTCCCCGCAGCCCCGCCGCAGGGCAGCCCCTCTCTCCCTCAGCCTCCTGCGGAGCCACACGGGCCTGCACACCAACGCGTGTGCGGGTCCCCTGAGATCGGCGGGAGCAAATAAATGGCTATGAGCCCTGCAGGATATACGCCTTTCTCCCGAGCTGGTAAATGCGGCCCGTGCTTTGAAAATAACGCACACCCTCGTGTCCCCCCCCAACAGGCCAACCCCCGGGGAAGAGAACAGCCGCCTTACTAGCTCAGACCTTCCTCCTCACGCCCCAGATGCTTTTTACCCAGCAAAGCTCCTGCCTTCTTCAATTTGTTGTTTCCCTGCCTTATCTCTACGATAGGCTACTTGCGCTTCTTGCAGCTGTAGCAGTTAATGTTAAGTGTTTTAAAGCCGTTGTCTTGTTACAGAATCTCTCTCAAAAGATACAAGGGAACAAATAGTCTAGGAAAAGAAAAAGACATAAGAAGGGCACTTCAGGTAGCAGCTGGCAATAGTAGTGGTTATGTCTCCTACTGCTAATTGGAAGAGTACCAATTGCAAATTACCAGACAGAATATTGGCACCTGGTGAATCAGCCATAGCATTTCCCATAGGATATTGGGCTTTCAAAGGCTGTCCCTTATCCAAATACTTACAAGGGCTGATCCTGCTTGCGTTTGGAAGTATAATGAATGCATAATCCATAGTTGCATTTTAAGGCCGAAGTATAAAACTCATGTCTGAAGAAAAGGATTTAGAATGATGCCAGAAAGGTCTGGAGATGGATAGGGAATGCCTAGAGCAACAATATTAAGGATTAAAAAAGAAAGCTCTAACAGACCATTAAACTTCAGATTCCAGGGTGCAAACCAATCTCTAAGAAACGGGGAGTAGTTTTTCAAAGTTTCTTACCTCTAACCATGCTCTGACACCTTCCTTGGTATGAAAAACTGGTAATAGCTAGTGGCCAGGGTTGTCAATGAACTATGATGCCAGAAGCCAAGGCTCAGGTTGAAGTGATGATGAATTTTTCTCCACCTGTATGCTTCCTCTTTATTCTGTGACATGCTTAGTGGAAATGAGCATGGGGGTCAGTTTCTGTCTTTTCAAGTCTTTGATTTTTATTTTTTTTCTTGTGGGGAAAACAACAAAAAGGACTGTGATAGTGTTTGAGGTATTTTTAATATAGAAATGGTGTACCAGAGGTCATTTGGACCTGTGGAACACTAAAAGACAAATCTATTCATAGTAAATAATTAATTGCTTATTTTCAGGAAGCCACTGATGAAACTGAATTAATTTTTAATTTTAGATTATTTTCTAGCTATATGCATCATCAACTCACTAGTTAATTTCCCTGTGGTCTCTACAGGAAGCCCTTTGCAGCTGAATTCTTCACCAGAGCTACAGTGTTTTCATAGATGCTGATGTCACTGAATCAAGATTTGCATTTATTTGTGTTTCACTCAACTGTCCAGTGTCTTCAAGCAAAATGGATTCTGTGCTGCTAAACACTTTTTCCCAGTAGTTACATCAGCAGAGTGAGAGAAACAAAGTTCATGTAAGTCCTTCTTGCCATGTCCTGGCTCCTGAAGCCATCAGCTTTCTACAGTGGCAGAGGCTACCTAAGACTTGGCTCTGATGATCCCCTGCAGAACTCAGGCCTTGTCCAGCTGGAAGTCAGAAGGGTCCTATGCAGATCTGATATCTGCAGGATGCAGGGGGTTTGTATCACTAAGATACAGTGGCAGATATGCAGCGTGTTCTTGTGACTCTCACCTGGCAGTGCTACCGATTTCTTGCACTACATGAATGCATATAGTACCCCAGGATATATCCACAGCTCTGAACACAGCCAAGAAGTGTGTAAGCAAAGCCAAGCTACTCAAGATGCCCAGAGCAATAGAGTTGTATTAGTACAATTCTCTGTCTAGGCTAGTAAGCCTAGTTAGTAAGCGAGTTAAGGAGCAGCATATGCTTGCCTTCAGAGATCTCCATGTCTCTATGGCTCTGCTCCTTCCATAGCCAAGGAAGGCGATGTGGTGCTAGTTTAAATCTCTTCCCATAGCATATAGCCATATTGCCCATGCACACACCTGCCCTGTCACTCTACTCTTTGATATCCTAAAAAGGAACCAAATGTACAGTGGAAAAGTAGGAGACAAAGGCATGTTAGGTGAGATAATCACCTTTATTTACTTTTAGTCATTATCACTCATATATTACCAGTGTTTTGGTTGGCCATTTTAACAAGATGCTTGATCAAGATGTAATTGTACACTGCAGACACTGGACAGTGTGGACCAAAAAGGTGGTCTATGTACCTGAGAACTTCAAGTTCAATTACAAAATACTAAGAAATACCCTCTAATGACAGGAAAACTGCCTGGTTCCATAGTTCAAAAATGGTGCTTAGCCAGATTTTTAAAAATTACTCTTTCCCAGAAGCACCACCATGACTGGACTGACCAGAATTTCAAAAGAAGCTTGGGCTCGGTTTTTCTCAGGAAGCTCTGTATGTGTGACTTCCCCCATGTAGGACAAACTGCTCAAAAAATTTTAAGTGAAGGAGGCTGTAGCTGGAGCATGGGCTCACCAGCACCTTCGTGTCACCTGACACCAGAGGAAGGTACCCTTCCTTCCCTCTCCCACATGGCAGCAAGACTGACACAAGCAAGACCCTTGTTGGGGTTCGTTTTCAGTTTTGGTTGTCTAGACTGTAACCACATCACTGATGATAGGGTGGCATCTGTCACTGTTTGCCTGATTACACAGTGAGTTACAGAGGCTAGCTGAGTGCTCAGTGAAGTCATTCCTGAACAGGTGCTGCTTTCTGCACCCTCCACAGCATGACCTTGGTGAACAAAGACAAAGCACTGCAAAGCACAATGACGACGGGTGCTGCTGAGCACAGGGATTACAGAGTTAGGGAGGAAAACCCTCTAGAGTGGGAGCTGTGAATAAAGCTAGCATATAGTCTGTTAGCTAGCACTGTCTGTTCAACATAACCTTAAATCATTTATTCTGTAAAGAATGGCGGAAGCAAAAGTAAAGTCTTGAGGTCCATGCCAGGATAGAAATAAGAGACAAGACTCTCTGGCCTTGCTGAGACATACTTTCTGCAAAGACAGATGAAAAGCAAAAATCCCCTTAACCACCTTCAATCTACCATAATCTTCTCATCTCCCTGCAGAATTGCAAAGGCAATTGACAAGAGTATCAGGAATGCAAAACAGGTATTCCGGGTCAGATCAAGGTCCTTTTTACCTAGTAGCTTATTTCTGACAGAAGTTAGTTGGGGATTCTTAAAGAAAGAGTAGAAAGAGTATAGTGCCCCTTCCTCTGGAAAACTCTCCCATTTTCTATTAATTTGCAGACTGAATGCTTCCTAAGACAGTGGTTTTATCTTTATGTATTCACGATATTACATATTTTTCTGCTGTGAATGTATCTAATTCCTTTTGAACCTTTTTATGCTTTTGACCTTCACAACTATCCTGTGTCAGCAAGTTCTACACAAACAAAAGAAAATACTTTTCTGCACAGTTTTAGCTCCTTTTTGCTTGGGTTTTTGATGCTACTTACCTTTTTTATTGTGAGAACCGCTGCATAAACATTCCCTATTTTCTTCTCACCATTCATGATTCCTTATGCATTGAGTGTGTCCTCCTTCAGCTGTTTTTATTACAGTCCACAGTGGACTACTCTATTTATTCTTCCTATATGTTGTTTTGTCATGCTGGTTGCCATTCTCTGTACAAATGCCAGTTCTGCTCTACCCTGAAATACAAGAGTTTGGGAAGAAGAGTAAATATATGGGAAAAGGCAGCATGAAGATTTGAACTATAAAAGCTCTCTTTCTTCCACCAGACTCTACCGAAAAGGCTTCAAGAGGAAAGGAAATTACAAGTAACTGTGGAGTTAAGCTTAATATTACAAGAGTTCCAAGCTGTCCAGAAAGCTAAACTTCAGAGTACTCTGTGTCCCACTTTTCTCCCTGTAATCCAGGAGATTCCCATAGTCTTAATCTATGGAAAGAGAGTTTAAAAGTGTAACAGCAGTACATTCAAGGGCTGGCTGGTACAAAAGTCAGGATTGTACCATCTGGCCATCATATATTTGGAATATGCAAGGTGGGCAAAACCAAACTCTCTGAAGCTGTGTCTAGAAAGGGACTAAACTGGTAACGTCATATAGCTGTATGAAATGTAAGTCACTCAAAGCACAAATTATACATATTTTGCTCCATAAACTGCTTTGAAATCTGCTGTGGCCTTTGACTGAGAAAAAGATGTCCCTCATTATGAGGAAACAAGGACATCATGGCATATCCAGCTGTCAGATGCTTGTGATGCAAAATCAAGAAAGGTCAGCAAGACCTAACTAAATACATCTCTGCTGGCCAGGAAATGGATTGTGATTTGCATACCCAGTTTGGTGTTAAGCATATAAATAAATGGGCTGAAGAACTAGAAATACTCCTAGAAAAGCTGAAATCGTGTAAGATTTCAAACTAATATGCTCTTTTTAAAATAGATAAATAGATTTCATGCCACCATTTCAAATTTTAATGTATGGCTTCTCTGTGACAGATCCCTAAATTTGTTAAGTGTAGTGCAAAGTAAAGAAAAGCACAAATGCACAGATTAAATAGAAGTTTATTTAACAGTCTTGATTTGTAGATTCTGTTCTGCCACAGATAGATCAATTTGAAGTGAGTTCCCTGGTTTCAGGGGAATGTTGTCAGTTTTGCAACGCAATAGTGGCAAAATTCAAGCCAGAGTCTTCTTTTTATGCATTCATATAATATTCACATATAAAGACTAAACATGAGAAAACTTCTCCCTTCTCCATGCTGCCCCCAAACTCTCTGAGATGTAGTTTGATTCTGTTAGTCAATGGCACTTATTTTGCCAACTTTAAAAACCATTTTAGAAAATTTAAAAGATAAAATGTTCTGAATTAAGAGCTTCACAACATGGTTTGGTTCCTTTTTAGTATGCTTTTTTTCTTCACAATAATAAGTGGAAATTTATTTCAAGGAAGGTAAGCCCTGGACTCCAAAAGATCTTCCAAAGCGTCTAAGGATCTGTTACTCCCCATATGCTCTTGTCCCTACAGACACTATTTCTCATCATCTCAGAGGTAGAGCATGTTCAATACTTCCAACGTGAATCAGGAGACTATCAATTACTTACACATAGCTCTCTGCCATCTGACTGGGCACAGAACCAAATTCCTGAATTTGACATTAAATTGCATATTAACGGTAAAGTTGACCTGTAAGTAGACATGTGGTATAGCCACATGCTTGGAGGATTTCTTGGAATGTTCTTCAAGAGAGGAGTTTGCTATAATCTGACCAATGTACTTACACATTGAGTGATGCTCTTTTATATTTCACTACTAGTATTAATCAATGTGAAATCAATGCTCAGATTGTTATTGGCATGTACTTTCTGGAGATATAATCAGAGGAAATATAGCATTCAGTTTCCAACTTGCTGAGAGTAGACAGTAATTGCCTCTAAGTCATGATCTAAAAATCCAGTGCTAAGTGGATATTGAACCACACAAAAGCTCTTACTACAGCAATAGTCACACAAACACACAGCCTTGCAGGCTCGAGGGAGAGTACCGTTGTCCAAATGCATCTTTTTTAAGACTTTTGGAAATTGCTCTTATATTAAATGGAAAATCCAGCAGAAAGACACAGTGTTTCCCAACATGTATTTTGAAAAGGGATTTCAAAGAATGGCACTGCAGAGTTCTGTGTTTGGATTCCAGTAGCTTCCAGATCAAATATACTCAGTGTATAAATTAAAAACCTTAGGGAAAAGGGATCTAATAACCAAGGCTACAGATTCATCTCGTTTGTAGTAGTCAAACCGTATTCCTTGCTATCTACAGTATGCCATAGGGTAAGCAGAAAGAAAAGAAAGATTAAAATGTTTGGGAGATCATTAAAATTATGATCCTTTAAAGAATAATGACTCCTTATAGTGATACATGTGAATGTATCTCGTTGGCTTAATATTAAACATACCTGGTATCAGTCTTGCTTTCAGTACTGCTGTGAACTTCACTGATTTCAGTGGTACATGATTGGACCTGTGCAACTCTTTTCCCTCATGTTTTATTGCCACAATAGCAACAAGCAGAATTGTCTGATCTCAGGTCTCACTGACATGGAGGTGCTTTTCTACCACAGCCCTTTACTTTTGCATTGTGCTTTCTCTCCCCTTTGATCTGTAAAGTTGCTGCACAGTAGCTACACTAGTTTGCCCATTTATTTTGGGGGGGGCTGTAAGGAATAGGGAGATAGGGATAATAAGAAGCCAAACCACTGGACTGAAGAGGATTGCTCTTTTATTGGAAGATAAGGTATCTTTTTGCCTTTTCAGGTACTTAATTTCTCAGAATAATTTTGTGTATGTGGCATATTTTAGAAAAAGACATTAGATCTTAACACAGAAGTTCTTCTGTGTAAAACACTAATGAATGTTCAGATGTGTACAATAACATTTGACATTTAGCTTGAATTAAAGGTGCTCTGAATTAATATTGCTATGATTTCCTGACAGCTAGTTTACAAGAGATGATGACTGTCCTCTTTTTCATCTGTCTCTGGTATTCTGTCTCATATATTCTTGTACTTAGAATGTACACACAAAAGCACAGCTATTAAAGAACATGGCAGTCCACCCTGTGCATTGTGCTAAAGTCTAGATGCTCATCCAGCTTCATGCCTCCTCACAGTCCCAGCCTCCTTGTTCGCTCTGCCCAGTTCTGCCCTAGCTCTTCTGTGCTCCATCACATCTCCTCTCTTTCTGCAGGTGCTTTCAGCTATTCATTCTCATTGCATTCCTGACCCATACTTTGTACCAGGCCAGTTCGCCTTTTACAAGCATCATCCTGCCTTGCCCCTTGTCAATGTCTAACCTGTCAGACCTTCTGCCTGTGACCTTTATATTTAAAAAAAAAAAAAAAAAAAAAAAGAAAGAAATCCATTCTTCTGTAGATCTTTAGAGGTAGATGACATGTTCCTGATGTGGGACAGTTCTAGTCTGAATTAAGTTAGAGTAACTTGGATTGAGCTACGTGTTACTGCAGTACTCTCTGTTTAGGACATGAGTAACCAATTTATGTCTAGATTGGGTACTCCTAAATTACACAGGCACCATTACAATACAAGATAAGCAAGTCTGCTTGCTCTCAGCTCCTGTGTCACATGCTAATGACTGCCTACAGGTGTGCAGGTTTACAAATAGAGGAAAGCTTCTGTTTAGTCCCTTACAGTGTAGAGTATTAGCATATAACTATAAAAAACACTCTTCAGAGATTACAGCTGATAAAAACTAGTGACCTTTCTGAACATTTGTAGACTGATTTTCTGAAATTTGAACAGATTCGGGCAAGTTTTCAACAATGCAGCAAAAAGCATAACCCTGATACATAAGCTACTCACACATCTTGTTTTAATTCTTCATGACAACAAACAGGGACAGTACATCTTCCCAAAGAAAGGTTATCAGATTGTATTAACATTGGCAAAACATTATCTTCTCTCTTTTGTCCAGAAATAGTGAAACTAATCTGATCAAATGCAAAGCAATCACCCCTGCTCCCATCCAGATGGAGGATTTCAGCTCCAGTTAGTATTTGGCAAAGTGAGTGAAAATGAGATTGTACTGTGGCAGTTGCCAGGTAACCTTAAGGTATTCCCACCTATAATACCAGCTGACATTATAAATGACATATATATTACAGATACAATATTTATTTCATGTAGTCACATGTCATTAGTAATAAGAATTTTGTTTGTTTAATTTACCGCACCTTTTCTGATCTGTGTGGAAAATGAAAACATGTCTTCATAAATACCAAGAGTCTAACTTCAATAATTTCCTCGTTTGGGAACAAATTAGTCCAATAGTTGCTCATGTCAAGGCTCAACTGATCTCTATGGTGCAGAAGAACAAAGCATCATTGACTCATTAACAAACAGTGATGTAGATATCAGAATAAGAGGATTTAGTCATGTTATCCAAAGATATATAAATACAAAATATATGAAATATAAATCATTGTCTCTTTTTTTTTTTAAAAAAATAAGCTCTGAAGTTCCATTTGCTTCCATTCAGCCTTGCGCAAAATGTAGTAAACTAATTTACTGTTATTGGCCACTGTATGAAGCAAGGGTCCTTCCTGCAGCAAGGGTCAATCACTGTTATAGGATTTCCCTTCAGAAGCAGAAGCAAGTCCTGTAGCTACCACAATCCTTCCCAATATCATGAATTAACATAGTTCACGTATTCCATGAAGTTGCTTCAGCATATGAGCATTCACTCCACCCTCTGAGGAGGGCAGCAGCAATTCCTGTATTCTCTGCCTTCGTTCTTATCACTATGATAAAGGCTGTTGCTGTAAATAGAGGCTAGCCACAGTAGGTATTTGCAAGACTGTGAGCTAACAGTCCTTCAATGTCACAGAAGATGGTCCAATAGAGTTACACCAGCAGAAGAGTTAGGCTTATATTTTTTTATGCTGAAGCATATATATACAACAATTTAGAGTCTCTAGTTTCATAATCCAAAGAGAAAATCAAACGTCTGTGTGCTAATTAAATTTTATTAATTTAATTAACTTAAAGAGAAATTCAAGGACCAGATATACTGCCTGTTAATCTTTTCATTAATGATCTTTCCCCATTATGCTCACAAGGAATCCAGTTCTACAGGAATCTGCAACACATTAGATTATAATTTCATTTCTTAAGGGAAAACCGTTAAATGGACATTACAGTGGTCTATGATATGTTGTATGGATGGTTCATGTCTTTTGTCTTTGTGCTTAACAATGCAGCAAGAGTACTATATAACAAGCTGTGTGTCGATACAAGGATTTATCATTTGAGTGCAAGAGGTAAGTGTCCCATGGATGATGCATCTTTATTGATAGCTGCATGTGCTGAATCTCATCACTTTCCCTCCCCTCCCCTCCTAATTATTTGCCCTATTAATCTATTCACCTCAATGTTTTCTGATGGTTGTTCTCTAGCAAACCAGCTGCATAGATTTCTCAAATGCTCACATGGCCAGAAAGCCACAATCTTCACATTTGTGTTTGTTTAACTTTTTCATTGTTGAACATGGCACTGGGACATATTTTCAATGAATGCTTTCTGTGCTTCTCAGATATCTCACAGCCTTGTTGTGGTGTTCAGTTACCTACAAAAGCCATTTATTGCCTCATGCATTCCTCCACCGTGGGCATTATCCCTTGAATAATTAACACCCCCTTGTGCCTTACTGCCTGAGCCTTAAACAATATAAAAAAATATTTAAGGACAGTCTTTACATAAAGCTCACATAATTTCATATAAGTACAGTTGAACCCCCTTGTGGAGTCAGGTTTGCTTCAAGAAAACTCCAGCTCAGCAGGAAATTTACTGTGTCACGCGTGAACTGTTTTCCTCGTGATTTGTGTCTGAATCATGAGAAAAAACATCTTCAGTGCAAGCTGCATTGTTGGCGGAGCATATACAGGCAGTTAAATCACTTTTATCTCCTTGGTGCTCTTGTGATTTGTTCTTTTTGTTTGGTTGCGGGTTTTTTTTTCCATTTACAATCGGGGGCAGAGCAGATGGCAAAGGTTTAGCTTGATGTAACATGTCCATAAAATAAGCAAAGCTGTCAGTGAGCCTTCTCTCCAGCAGGCCTATTTCACTTTCAGGAGGATTTTTCTTCCACTGGAATGAACCTCAAAGTTGTAACTTCAGAAGCTATTTCTTCTGTTTTTTCTGCTGCCAGGAGTGCCCTATGTGTACCAACATATACAGCCCTCTACAGATAAACAGTAAAGACAGGCTTTACCCAAAACCACTATCTAAACAGAAAACACAGGTAAACCAAAGTTTAATTTTTCTTATTTCTTAGCTAAAGAAATAATGGCACAGACTGCTTAAACTATTTGCCCAAGGCCACATACAAAGTCTAAGGAACTATGTCTAAGGCAGAGCTGTGAACAGAAAACTTCTCCTGATCCACAGTTCAATGCATTCACCACAGTTCATCCTTCATTTTCAGAGTACTACCATGTAGTTACATATTATTCAAAGTTGCTGACAAGTCTGAATAGCTCTTTTTCTAACAAATGAAGGAGTGGCAGTTGGCAAAAGGTACTAACAGCACAGGGCAGCAAAGATTATGTAACTGCCTGTGCCATGAATTGTATTATACATTTTATCTTTAAATGCTCCCTTAGAGAAGCACAATCAAGAATAAAAGAAGCTGAAATCTGACACCTGCCTATAATTTATAATAGTCATTATATTTTTGGGACAGCCATTTCTTGTCAAGGTAAGTTCTTTTATTTATAAGCAGGGGCTGCTCATGATTTGCATGCTAATGCATTCACATCTGCAAAGCCTATAAATTAGCCTCCAGCTCATTACAGCAATGCCATTGTCCTACTTGCCAGTACGTAATCTGATCCCAAATGTTTCAGATACCCACAAAATAAAACCAGCCCGAGGGAAGAGCTCCACTGTGGCAGTATTAGCACACCAAAAAAAATCTTCTTCCCCCTCAAAAAAAAAAAAAAAAAAAAAGTAGCAGAAAGTCACTGGAGAAAAGGAAACTGCTAAGTGTTTCAGAAAAATGAGCCCAAAAGCCTAACACTCAAGAAACTGGAAAGCTGTTGCTATGTTTTGAGATGTTTATGACAGTTCAGCCAAAATAATGAATTTACAGCATCTTTTTAATGGGCTCCCAATAAAAATATCTTCATAGAAGATTAAGTCACTTGACCGTGCATCCTGATTGTACCCTATCGAACACTTGTGTTACTATTACTGTTTAAATTCTGGTTGTGTCTAGTTAAAAGTTCTTTTTTGTGATAAGCCTTACAAAGGCAGGTATGCAAGAGTTTATGATGATCTCAAGATTTTGCCCCTTCAGCAAAAAGATGAAATGCAGCATAGACAAAGCAGGCTCATAAAGCACATATCCTCTCCCATCCAAATGTGCGGCTGCCTCCTATGTTAATTCACTTTGTCAAAGTTAGCTGGATGGTACAGGATTGCTGGACCCCATAAGTTCAGCTGCTGAAATCTCTGCAGGCTCAGCTTTGCTACTGTGAGTACAGTGAAGAGGATTCTCCACCACCATCAGATAAACATTGGCTCACTCCTGTAACTTCTATCTGGTTACCTTTAACTGTGCTGAGACACATAACCATACCCATCCTTAAAAAAAAGTGAAACCCTTACAACCCCAAACCCTACCTACATCATTGGAAAGGTCTTACACAGGATGACAGAGCTGCTGTCAGCAAACTCTCACCCACTGCCCAGACTTGCTTCTGCATTACCCTACTGCTTGCATGTTCTGGCCTTTTCATCTCTCCCTCCCAAACTCTCCACCTACTCTTCCCAGTCTGTAGAGTCCTCAGAAACCTCCCTTCTTTGCTGTCCCACTGCTATAGCTAAATGACAGTAAATGAGAAGAAAGCTTGAAACAGGAGAGCTTCAACTGAGGCTTCAGAGTTGGGAGTGAGCAAGGCACAAGCCATTGCACAAATGTGATGTTGGATTCAAGATCCAGATGTACCTGTATGTAGGAGATGGAGCAGTATATTAAATTTCTTTATTGAATTCTGGTCGATAATAATAGCTGGTTATTTATTTATTTATTTATTTATCTGCAACTCTTGTTTGTCAGAGTAGGTGGAAGAGGAGCAGAAAAGCAGCGCTCTGCATGAGTCATAACCCAGAAAAAGCTCTGCTGAGAGCACAGCTCGCACTGCTCTGCAGCATAGCCCAGGTGATAAGCATCAGTGTTGCTGTTGTCTCCATGTTGTCCATCTCATATTACCACGAATGACAGGATTCACTATGATGTATTCAAATGGGACTGTAGGTAGGGATAGGTAGGGACTCCTCCATTTTATTTTCTTATATTTTTTTTATACTACCATAAGAAAGAGGAAATGCAGCATAAAGAAAAATAACTACTTGTTTAGAACAAGCATAGAAATACAGAAAAAAAGGCATTACTTTTAAATCCAAGGATTTGATCTCTGTTCTCTTCAACCATACTTCTGATCCTGAAGAGAATTGCACAGGGTTAGATCCAGCTATGGGGCCCCGGGAGGGTTTATCCATCTCTGCTGCTCATCCCACTACAGCAGTGGGCAGTGCCCATGTGCGAGCCACAGCTCTGTCACCCTGTCACCCCTGTAGCTGGCAGGTCTTTCTTTTAAATATAGAATAGTCTCAGATGAACTCTGTGGCACCTTCCTAGCTAAGAGCTGGGCACCGAGTGAGGGAACAAGAAGTCCTGGTGTTCCACTGAAATGTGCAGTTCAGCACATGTTTAAAGGCAGCCTTCCTGCCCAAGTTAGGAGCCAGGCTGCTCAGTGCTGAGTCTGTGATGAACTTCTCACAGACAGGCCCTGGAGCAGTCCCTGCTGGATGAGGACCACTGGCCGCATTCACACTGCTCTGAATGTGCTGAGCTGGGGGTGGCAACGAGCACTGACCTGGGTACCTCTCCTCCTCACATCTGCCTCACCCAGAAGCTGAAGACCATTTGGGGCTGCTGAGGTGCTGGACATACGAGGTCCTGCATCTCCCACAGAAAGTGAGCAAGCTCTGGCTGTGCCTGGAGTTGCCCTTGTAGGCTGAATCTCTGCACGGGCACTGCTATCACCCACTGAGCTCCTCCAGCCCTGCAGCAGACCATGCCAACAGAATCTGAGTAGTTGCAAGAGATTCCAGTATTTGAGTAGTTTATTGATGTGTCCCATGTTTATTGTGTTTCTTTTTTTTCCCAGCAGAATGGAGTACGGGATACACTGGATGTTGCTGTTTAGATACTGCCCTGAAAAGTATAGTGTCAGTGCCTAGACAGAGCTGATTCCTATCCCATTTCTAATTGAGTTCAGTTTCTAAACATGGCATAATCTCCTTTACAATAATACGTGTGGGAAGAAAAATCTTGGTAGCATTTTTGTTCAGGTCACCTATGATAAAGCCCCCTTCTTTTCTCTTTCATCTGCCTATTGTGCTTTTCTTTAAACTTTTGTTGAACCTATATTTTGTACCTAGTTTCTTCATGCTTTGTACTGCAGAGATCCAAGGAACTATTTCTTCACAAATGGTACCAAAAAAAAAAGCATGCAAAGGCTAGAAACAGGCGTGCTGTAAAGACGGTTTAAAAACATACATTTTCCTCTGTGTATTTAACAGTTTCCATCTTTGCCATATGTTCTTTCCCTCATCAATTTGCCTTTTAGATTGTTCTTTAACACTTGCCTATTTTCTTGCTTCTGCAACAGAAGGGAAGTTGATCTTTCATTTGTTCCGCAAATATTCCTTATTGTCCCAGGTTTTATTACCCCATCTGTTATTGTGTGATCAATTGAAGTCTCTTGTGGTCTCACTTTTCCAACTGATCACACTATACCACAGGCTATATTTCAATTTAATTGCTATCTACTGTATGATGTGTAAACTAGAAAGAGAGGAGCAAAAAGATGAGGATATTTTTCCCCTGCCTACCATTCCTCTCTTTCCGTGTAAGCACATATCTTCAGTGCTTGTTATTGGTGACAGTGTTTAAACTAAATCCCTCAACTCCACTCTTTTCTACACAAATCTGATGCTTCCAACTCAGTGTTTACTACTTTAAAGCACAAAGGTGTTTACAGAACAAGCTCAATAACACTTGAGAGAAACGGATAGATACTGTCGCACTTCATGGACTGAAGCAACTCTTCGCTGCAGCACCCTTGCCAAAATGTAAACTTGTCCCCCCAAACATGGTGTTTCCCTGTTCTCCCTCCTCCATCTCCCACCCCTTTCCTACTGCTCCCAACACTCACTCTTGGTCATCCATAGTTATGTTAACTCTGCCTGTGAGTGTAGTTTTAAAATTACTTTTTCTCCCATTTTTTTGGCATTTATGGACAGTACCTTCTGCAAAATCCTCTTGCATCTTCCTGTACTTAGCTCTGTCTATCACAGCAAGGTGCTCAAGAAAGACATGCTTTTAAAATTAGAGGTACAGTACTGTTTCTGCAAGTGGAAGCTAACCCCATAAGTGTGATCAAGCTGATTTGAAGAAAATAAGTCTTTTGCAGCAGGACAAGTGGATGGAAATTTCTCCTATCTGTCCAGCACTATGGGAGAGAAGATGCAGCATTGTAACTATTCATAACTATTTATAACTATTGCTTTTCATAATAATAGAGCAAAGTGGGTCATTGCCGGGGAGGAACGTGGATGCAGCTCCTGCTGTAACAAGGCTTAGGAAAGACTGTGTAAGAAGCAGCACCCCTGATTTGTCCCTGAAGATAATGACTCAAAGTATTGACGTTCATGCATGTTGCATGAATCCAGTGTCACGTCCACATGTGCTGCTAATTTGGTGTTGCGATCTCTCATTTGAGCATGTGCTTAAAGACCAGACTGTCTCTTAGAAATCAGGCCTCTGTGGTCTGAGCTACTGGGTGAGTAATTTATAAAAGCTAAACAGGGTCCTTAGTGCGGAGCTGTGCAATGAAATATACCCTGTCTGCTTCTGGATGTGCAAGTGGAGATTAAATTTATCCCAAAAGCTCCTGGTATTGCTGCTGGGAACCAAGACATCATTTTGTAAGAGCTGCCTGTGCTGAGGCTGTAAAGAACAAAAAAAGGTGATGGTCTTCTGCAGTGCTGTGTGGGCAGGTTTGAGATGTGCATGGTTCTGCAGAGGGGAAAGAGGAACCGAGACGTGAAATACGGATTAATACAAGCAAATGCAAGTATCACTGGGAAGGAAAGCTGCTGTAGATCTGTCAAGCCAGATATATTTTCCTCGAGATAGTTGGATGCAAAAGTCTTCTAGATTTGACTCTTTCCTCGAAAAAAAATGAGTAAATATATAAAATGTCAGTGCTAAGAATGGACAGGGGCGTCCGGCTCCCTAGGTGAACCCCCAGACGTCAGGCAGGGCCACACTCCCGCCGGCAGGCAGAAAGGCCTCAGACTCTGCCCTACCCAGGTCTGCGGCGCGGGTGCGCGGGCAGGAGCTGACCTCACAGCCTGGATGCCCCCCCGCCATCAGCGGGCAGACAACCAGACATTTCCCTTCGCTTCACCCTCGGTCGAAAGTAGCTGGGTAAGCGGTACGCCGCTCCGGGGGGCCGCCCTGCCCGTTCCGGGGGAGGCTTAAGCACCCGAACGCCTCTGTGCCCACAGCAGGGCCCCGCCGAGCGCGCCCGGGCTGCTCCAGAGGCTCCGCGGTGCCAGGAGAAGGGTCCAGGGGCTCAGAGGCCATTTTGGCGGTGGGACACTGCCCCCCCCCGCCCCGCCTTTTGGCGGTGTTTCCTGCCCCCTGGTGGTCAGGGCTGCCCGCCGGAGGGCCCCCCCCCCCCCCCGCGCCCCGAAACCTGCGGCATGGACCCCCCCTTCCTCCAGGCTACCGGCCGTGGAGGCGGCAAAAGCGGGAGGGGGGCCTGTGCCTCGCAGGCGCTTTTAAAAGTGGTTGGAATCCCAGGAGAACTCTCAGGTCAAACGCAGAGTTTCAAATCGGATGCCCGTCCTCAGAACAGCGGGAAAAACTAACAGCATCCCTGCAGATCAAAGGTACAATAACTGCATTTCCAGCCTTCTATCTGCTATTGCACAAATATATTTTCCAAAGCATATCTTCTCTCAACTTATATGACGTGAATACACGATTCAGAATAAACACAATCCTGCTGCTCTGCAAGAAATTAGTAAGTCTTCCCTGTATCTCTAAGTAAATAGACGTTAATAACTAAAAACCAGTGAAAATCCCCAAACCCTTGTGCACAAGTATTCATTATACCTTGGGTTTTCTTGGCGGCGTGGTTCAAAAAGGAATATTAGAAACTCTAGGGAATTATGTACACATGCTGCACCAGGCTCGCATTCCCGCAGAAACACTTTCAGTGTTAGCTAGGCAATTGCAAGCACTTCGTTACCACAGTTTAGCATCATGCACAAACCTGGTCAGTCTGCAGCCTTGGACTTATGGACAAAGCCAAAATTACTGTGGAGGTCAAGGATGACACAGTTCTTTATTTGATTCTTTCCTTTTTCACATTTTGAAAATGCAAATGAGAGGATAATGTAAAGGAGGAAAAGTTGCAGCAACAAGTCCGTAGACCATTATTGTCCGAAGACCCTGGATATTGTGTGGGCGTGATCTAAGTGAGCCTGAGGCCTCTCAAGACCTCTAGGGTAAAATCCCAGCTTTCAGGGATCCTGCCATTTCCTTTCATATAGACAGGATTTCATCCAGTACAACTCCGGGACAATACAGGGGCCTCTGCACAACCTAAGTGTAGAAATCTGGAGCTGCTGAGTTAATGATCTGATATGCACCTTGATTACTACCTGTATGGCAATCGTAGGCACAGCATGGACAGAAGGAGGAGGGCTCTTTAACATTCTTTTACTTCTAAGATTTTAGGTCATCTCAGGCTGATGGAGTCACATACGATGTCTCTTGCTGGAATGAGAAAGGGTTAGTCACACCTCTGGAGGCCACGCTGACATCCTAGTATTTTCACACGGCTTTTGAAGCAGGCTCAACAGCGCATCAATTGCACAGAGCCAGTTTATTTCAGCTGTGCCGGCCCCAGATGAGTCTCTCATGTAAACTGAGTTCATCCAAGGGCTACTGACAAAAGCTGGTCAGAAAAAAAATTGCATTTTTAAAACTCATAATGGCAGCTTTTCAGTACACATGAGGAAATTGAAGTTTGATCTGAAAATACTGGTGGAGTGGTTGCTGCAAGTTATACCCAGTACCTCCCATCCCTATCCTGTTTTATGGGTTGAATGACTACCTTGTTTTGGTGATGCTAATTAGGTATTATGGCTGTGATGCCTGAAGAGAGATTAAGTAGAATTAGGGCACTTGGACCTGGAGGAAAGTGAGCATAAGACGCTGCTGAAGGACAACACCCATGAATTATAAAATAATTGGATTTACAACAGGTATTAGTCTGCGGAGATTGCTTTTTTCCTAGTGGTTTTAGCTGAGAGGTAAACAGGCTAGAAAAACATATTCAGATTAAATGGAAAAAGGAAAGGTACCCTGGCCCTGAGAGGATCCCCCGCCCTGCACCACAGCTGCCCACTGCAGGGCAGAGGGATGCCCTTGGCACTGTGCTGCCCACCATGTCTCCCCCCTCAAATGCACTCTTGGGAAACAGCCTGCAGATTCCCACCCGCCCATTTCAAACCTGTCCCTGTGAGAGCCCAGCCCTGCCCGTCTGGGCTGGATCTGATCCCTGACCTTCACTCAATGCTGCTTGGTTTTCTCTGATAGCTGGGTGAATGATTGCCAGCAGTGGTAAATGATTTACTCCATGTAAAGCAGAGGGGCATATCCCTCATTACACTGCAGAGAAAAAATATTACTATAGAGCCCAAAAAATTATGAAATTACCTGATTATTTATATAATAGATAAAGGTAAGGACAGTGGTGGTGAAAGAATCTTATGATTCCTTTTTTCTATGGTAAAAGAAAAATTTGGGAAAAGGGTCTAGATTTTCATAATTACTCCAGAACTTGTAGTTGTGTTCATAGCTGAACACAACATACTTTTGACAGAGCAGCTTGGTCCAGAATGCACAGACAGATTCAGGCATTTTTGATTATTTAGTAAAGCAAAACTCCAGTGTATTTTGTTCCATATTAGGGCATCTTTTCCTCATGATCACAGCACTATGTGTTTTTCATGCATGTATCATTGCCACCCCACAGAGCTGACTCCTACCATCTGGTCTTTGTGAAGATGCGGGCTATACAGCCTGGAGGTGAGAAAAACTACATATGCTGCTGGAGCTGCTTATTTTGCTGCAGGAGACACTGGTTTGTTAGTTTGCTATATTTTCTCACTACTAAATCCAAGCAATATTGGGTCTGAAGGCAGATACTTCATTGACTGTGTTGTAGGCCCTCGGTCATGGCCCCCCAGGCACCACAGCATCAGGGCGCTGAGGCACTCCAGGTGTAGGCACAGCCCTGGGAAACCAGTTAATGCAACGTCTAAAACCGGCAGCCAGCATTACGCCCTTGTCTGAACTGGGGGAATTCTCTAACTTTTGACCTTGTAATGAAGTGAGTACTTTCCTGAGCGGTGCATTCCTACTCTATTTCTCACAAAATGGATTAAATTTAACCTCCCTTCTCTTCCAACAGCTCTCACTTTTTGTGCTGAAGAAAATACCTTCTGCATCTCCTTCTGAGGAGACTTGGGTGCTGACAGTGAGACTGCTGGAAAATCACCGCTTAGCACTGCACAAATGAAGTTCTGCTATAGTGACAAAAATTGATGATCCCAGTGCCCAGTTCTGCCTTTACTTCTCCTCTATGCAAAAACTGTGTGCTGATGAATTAGGCTTGCAAGTAGTTCAGGCAAAATTTATTTACAGCTCTATTTTGTTATGAATTTGGAATGAAATCTGATTGGTGGGAATGACCATCAGGAGTAAAGGAGGAAGATATTTTGGTTGTAGTGTGATACTGATGATTTCACTGGATTTGAGGACAAAGTTGTGGTAATCAAGGATTCAAGAATAATACAAACATATGATTTGAATTGATATTGTAAGGAAACAGTGGCAAGAACTGAAGAATGGAGGCGGAGTTATGACTGAAAAGCATTTGTGTGTAAAAGTATATATTTGTGTGTGTGGGTGTATATAATCAAACTGTGAATTGATACCTTATCACAATACAACTTACTATTCAGGAACATGCAGGCCATTAATTTTTCCAGATAGGTGATTTAAAGCTAGATTAGATCTTAAAACCAGCCCTTCATTATTTTGTCAGTCAATATGCACTTGCCAGTAAAAGCTCTTGAGACAGTTAAATAGCAGCTAGTCCCTCAACAGTATTCAAAAATGGAAATTCTTAAAAGTATCAACTTAAAAATACCCTTTTTTCAGTTTTTAGGAAATGTTACAATAGCTCCTAGCTATAGCTTTTCATTTGCTCTCTTTGAAAAGCCATATGCCATGCAACAAATCTGCAAATATTTTTTTAAAGATAGTTTTTAATAGAAATTGTATGATTATGATTGACAGAATTAATACTCTCACAATCCCATATTTCACTCACACTGTATTAACAAGTACATACTTTCCACATACATATAGCATCTTTCTAGATTTTTCTGGTGGGAACTTTGAGGAGGATGTTGAAAGGGCTGGTGAAACTCTACGTGGTTTGAGGTAACCTGCCTGAGATTTTTGCAACTTGCTTATGGTGGTATCATCATATTGTTCTGATTTTAGCATCACAATCCATTCCCTACCATTTGCCAGCAATTGGTACCCAAATGAGGTGACCATCCCTCTTCACAGGACAACTTAGCTGAGTATCTTTTGAGGAACTGACATTGGGCACAGTTTGATCGTGTTTGACATGGCTGTGACAAAATCCCATCTGATGCCATCCAATCAGAATGCCCCCATCTTCCACAACACCCATGTAATCTCCCCTACCTGCTATACTTTTTCAGCCCTTTAGACCTCAAAGATTTGTCCTCCTGCTGACCTGCTTGTTGAGGCCTTGAAACTTGAAGACATGGCTAAATGCGTATGAGTTATGTGCCCAAAACGCATGCACCCCTAGTCCCGTGATAGGCGAGTATCTGCTCATACGATGAGAGTTTGCATTGGTGCTCAGCAATGGGATGATGTGGTGGGATGTGCGTGAATTTTACTTTGGAGAATTGTTTGTCCCATGACCAAAATTTTGGGTGTTCATTCATGCCGTGTGATGGAGAAGCCTTCATTTTGGTCATCTCAGGGGTGCATTTCCAGACATGGGATGGGAAGAGATCTGGGCATGTAGGTCCTGAGTACCACTCCTGGACTGTGCCTCACGCAGCCTGGTTGGAAGCCTGAGCACAATTGCAATCAAACTGTTGTTAGATGGCCATTAGGAAATATGCATTTGTTTAATGTTGAGCTTGATGCCATACAAGCGATGGCTTCCTCATTGTCACAGTCCCATTGTCATATAATGTCTTTCTTTATTCTCGTTTGCATTAAAATTGTCCAAAAACTGGGCAAGAAGTTGACCATTTCAAATGCAAAGCGACTTACTGCAAGTTTTGGTACCTGCAGTGGTGAACATGATGAGTACTACCGATGTTGGGTAACGCTGGTCCGTCTACCTGGTGAGCAGAGAGGAGAAAGACGAGCTTCCACAGCCGGGAGGAGGGCAGGGCTTGTAAAGCCTAGCGAGAACCCAAAGCTTTTGCTGGGGTTACGTTTTGGGGCCACGATGGAGAAGCGGGTCCGGCCGCGGGGAGAGTGGCAGTCAGCAAGGGGTTAAGTGCTAGTCTGAGTGAGGGGAGGACGAGCGATGCGACCGGGGGTCGCGGGTCTGGCGGGGAGCCGGGCCAGGGCGACGGAGAGGAGCGGGGCCGGGCCAAGCCCGGCCCAGCCCGGCCCGGCCCAGCCCAGCCCAGCCCAACGCTTCCTCCTCGCCTCCCCGCCGGCCGCACCGGTCGGGGCCGCCGCCAGGCTTAGTCAGAGGAATGTGGGTGGGACTCCCTCCTCCCCCGGCGCCTTAAAAACCCGCTCGGACCCAGCCGCACGCAGTCTTCTGTCCCGGCGGCGCGTCCCCGCCACACCCCACCCCACCCGCGACGCTCGGTCTCGCCGGGCAAGGATGGTGGTGTGCGGCCTCGCGTGTTGGAGGTGCAGGTGGCTCCTGCCCCTGCTGCTGGGCCTGGCCATCATCATGGGCATCATCGCCCTGGCGGGCCGGGGGTGGCTGGAGTCGGAGTCGGAGCCCTACGTGCAGCAAGCGTCCCTGTGGGAGAGCTGCACGCGGGGCGAGGCGGACCTCAACTGGAACTGCGAGTCCCTCATGGACTACGGTAAGCGGGGAGCCCCCCGGGGGGCGCCGGCGCCGCCAGCGGTCTCCCCGCCTCCGGTGGGGAGCAGCGGCTCTCTGCGGTGGGGTTGCCCCTGCAGAAATGGTGTTTCGGGGCTTGAGCCAGCAAAGAAACGCGGGTCTAAGCTGCCTCAGAGCAATCTCTTCTGTCGGGGCAATGCTGGGAGGCCAGGGTGTTGGTGTTCTGGGTTTTTTAAAAAAACTTACTTCACACCCAGAGTCAGAGAGCCAACGCCCAAGTCCCTGCTCCGGTCTGCTATCTCTCAGCTGGCTGCAGGCCCGGCAGCCTCGCCTGGCACTAGCCAGCCCCCCTGCCTGTGCCTGCCCGTGGCCTCGCTGGTCCTATGGTGAGCGTGGAAGCCTTCATGCAGGGTGGCCTGTGCAGAGCCACACCTGGGCAATAGGAACGTGCTTGGTTCCTTCATCCGTGTCCTCCCCAGTCTGTCTGCCCGCCTGTCCTCCGGAGGAAGAGGAGCGCCTTAATTTAACCCTGCCTGGCCAAGGAGCGTGGCTATTAGAGTGTCTCCTGACCTGCAGCTTAAAATGGCCTGATGGGGGTCTGCAGGCAGACAAAAAAAACCCTTTTCTCTGGATACCTCTCTTGCACTGGGGCCTAAATCCGGGGATAATCACGTCTCTGTTTGAACTCGCTGAGCTGCTTCTGTATCTCTGGATCTTCATCACCAGCATAATATTCATACTGCATGCTCCCAGTTTCTGGGCTTTTTTGGGGACTTCTTTTTTTTTTTTTTTTTTTTTTTTTTTCCCCTAGAGCATGTGGGTCTGATTATATCTACTTTTCAAACAAAATAGTTCTGGACAAATAAGCAGACTTGCCTTGAGATTCTGGATAAGGGTACTTTGGGGACTGGGAAGCTGGAAGGGTGTGTTCCAGCTGGGACTGCTTCCCTGTGCAGATCCCATGCCGCCCGAGCACAGCAGGCTGGCTTCCCGAAGCTTTTCATTGCAACACTCGGGTGTAAACTCAATCCTGAATATACTGTAAGAGCAGTGGCTTCATTTCTCAGGTGATGACTGCAGGTTTTACTGTAGGTGGAAGAAATCTGGGTAGTGTGACAAAATTATCTGTCTCCCCATTAGAGAAGAAAATATAGTGCGGAGTTGCTGATATTTGCATTGCACAGGGAAGAAGTAGCTAATACAGTAGAGCTGCTGAAACTTGCTCTCTCCTATAGTGACACTGCTGTTCATGTCCCAGAGCACTGACGGGTGTGTGCTCTGAGTCAGCCCTGAGCATTGTGAGGCAAAAGGAACTTTCTGCTGTTTTTTTTTTTCTAGTTAACAAGCTGTCAGAGAAGACTAGTGTCCTTGACTTTGCTTATTTAAGCCTTGGCTTATTTAAACCAAAGCTTACTTAGATCCTTGGCTTATTTGTATCAGTGTGACTTTGCCTCTTCTCTAATTTTCATGACATCAATGCCACTGTCTACTCAACTGCTATTTGCATCTAGAGACAGGATGTAACATATGAGTTCAGTCTTGATTTATTTTGTTTTCTTTTTTCTATGCTAATGCAATTAGGCTTAAAATAGGTGAGAGCATTTACAAAGGAAAAAATGCCTAGGAGGCATTTACAGTACTGCTGCAGGAAAAGAAAAGTTAGTTAATTGAGGTGCATAACTTGCGTTTTGCATACAATAACTACTATACACTAACCATCCTGTGCCTCTCTTGATGAAATGAAAACTTTAGAGTGGATCCCCATTAATAGGAAGCTTCATTAGACAGTTTCTTAATTGATGTGTGCAATGTGTCAGAAGAGAAAAAACATCAGTCACATTTTAAACGGGGGAAAAGGGGCAAGAACAGAGAAAGATTTGCAAATAGGAGCGTCTCCTAAACTGCGTTGCCTCTTAATGCACATTTGCAAATGCCACATGAGAGGGAGGAAGGGAAGAGGGAAAAAGAATAGCATGTCACTTGGTTGGGAGGTGGGGAAGGGATTTTGTTTAAAGCTCTTTACTGGTTTGTGTCTGGGAAGGACCTGGCTGGCAGCATCTGTGTATTACCAAGATGTTGCAAGGCAGAGCTGCTGTACTGCATTATTGGATGATTCAAGATGACTTAGTCTGGACCACTGCAGGAATAAACTGTTGACTGTTTAAAACATATCGGTAAACCATCAGCTATGACAAGGATTGTTTGCGATGTGGTTACTTGGAGAGAGTGATTGTCTTTATAGTGATGAGGCTGTAAGTTAGGAGAAACATTTGTGGGTGGCTGTGTCCTCCTGGTTCTGAACGGCTGCTCCCAACGACTTTGCTTTGAATTATCACTGTAAAAGATGGGTGTGTATGTGTGCAGGAAAGGTGATCCCATAGAGGTTAACTCTTATATTCCTAACAGCCAGTTGGTATTCATTAAGTATACAACAGGCAACGTAGAAAAAGGGAAGCATTCATATGGATCCTTAGTAAGAGTCAGGAGGAAAAAAAGTAATCTAGAAGCAGGAACCCAGCCTTTGTGAATTGTGTTTCACTGCAACTGTGCCACTGTGTACATGGTCTGTAGAGGCATGGACTTTGATACCACAGATTACTGGTGAAGCTGAGTGCATGTGTTGACTTCACTGAGGGGCCAGGTAAATAAAGGGGGAATGTTACATGTACACTTATCTCTTCAGTATGCCTCTCTTCAGGCATGCTTCTGTCTGATTTACAATGCAAGGATTATTAGGGACAAATTTACTTAGTTTATAGTGTCAGCTAAATGCAGGCACTTGGAAGATGTTAATGGCAGAGGTGTAGCAGTTAGTGTCCCTGTCTACACCTGGAAAATATTTACTGCAACTTCCTAGTGAAAGCTCTCAGTGAGCAGGTGAGCCTGGCATCCCTGCCAGTGGGCTTTGCTGGCCCCTGGGCAGGTGCCCTTCCACGGCTAGCAACCTGCTGGCCTTAAAAGTTGGAAGTCTATAGGATTGTGCCTCTCCTGAGCTCCCAGCAGGGACAAGTGGCTGAAGCCAAGATTTTAGCAGTGGACTTTTATTTAATAGTTTGGTAGTATAGCAGTTGCTTTTCCTGCACTCCTAAAGCCTTACTAGTGCTGTGATTCCCAGTATTAATTTCCAGCCAGCCCTCCCAACAAACCTTTGATTCTGGGCTGCCCAGTACTCGTGGTGGGTATGCACATACCTTCCCCTTGCCAGTCATGCTACCATGGAAATTTGCACATTATGTGAGCAAGAAGCTATTACTGACAGTGCTCTCTTGTTCACAGTCCACTACTTTTTGTCAACAAAAGCAGATATTTTGGGGCGTTCTGTGGAACGAGGTCTCAAGGCTGAAGAATTGCTACTGGCATTTATATACAGAAAAATAACTACGGTATAAAAACATGCCTCATCTATGCATGTCATGGTAAAAAATTCTACCCTAAGATTCCAATTATTCACGAGCTAACAAACCGGTTTCTACTTTAAGTAAGTGAACAAAGATGAGAAAGGCTTGTTATTTCAATCCTGTAGCAGTTCATCTTCCTGCTAGACTATTTTACCAGTCCTTTTATACATTTCTAAAGGGAAATCTAGATTTAAATATACACTATAGAGCTTCCGTCTCCTCCCTGGTGAGGCTGAGGCACAGCCAAATAAAATGAGAAAACAAGTCTAACACTAAGACTCTGTTGCTTGATTTTTTTTTTCTTAATTTTGTGCTCATCATTAACTTTAAATAATCCCAACCCCTCCTAGTTATTTGCATGATAACATTTGCGTCTTAGTTCCTTTCCATAGCTTGATTAATGATGACTGCATAAGAAAACTCTTAAACCTTCCTAATAATTATAGACCTTCAGCCCTCAAACAGTTTGGTTTTTTTTTTAATGTTCTTTCAACACCATCTAATTGATAAATACTTTTCTGCTGATCAGACTATTCTTTGAGGCAAAGCCAACCTGGGAATGCTAATACCTCCAACTTTTTTTCTCTCCTATTCTTCTCCTTTCTTTTCATGCAGCCCCAAATTACTGTGGTGTTATTGTTTGATTCCGTAGAGAGACATCATATTTATGCCTATTTTGAGTAAGAAATACTCTCTCTGCCAAGTGAAGGTACTTGAGAATTTTCTGTTTTTATGGAAAACTTCAATTCTGGCTAAATGTCTTGTGATTACAAGTTACTTCTGAGCTCAGATCAGCTAGAAACTGGGGCTGCTCTGTCTTTCTGTGAGACTGAGCAGGTCTCTCCAGCTCTTCAAGCAGCAAACAGTGGGTGTAAACCCACACCTCTCCCCTCTTGGGAGCCATAGGCAGAAGATCTTGCGGGTGGAGACAGAGCTGTGTGCCTGTGGGGGCTCAGTCAGCTCTGGAGAGGCTCTGGGATGAAAAGGAGCTAGGAAAGCCAGATTTGATAGGTACGGGGATGGGGGGGATCCTGCAAGGAGAAACAGCAATTTCAGTTGGAGCCCTGGAGCAGCCCCTCTGCTGAAAGCTCTCTCCCTGTTGGTGGGGGTGGCAGTGGTTTGTGTGCAAAAGGAGTGTTGCCAGGGCTGCACCTACACTTGGAAAGGTGCAGCCTCCCACCCCAACCTCTTCCATCAGTCACCTATTAGATGAGTTCCAGTTAATCTTTTGAGATTTCTCTTACATTGTGTATATATAAAAGTCCAGAGCTTTTCGTTGTTCTTCCTGTGACTCCTGCTGGTGTTCACATGGCAGACTGGCCATTCTGTGGCTGTTGTTTAGCCCAGCCCAGAGTAGATTCAGTGCTGTGGCCAGCATCTTGGTCTTGTCAGTATCAACCTGCTGATAACTGCTGCTGGATAATCCAGCAGGAGGAGAGGAAGGTACAGGTTCACCAGCACTGAGCTCTGTCACATGTGAGCACAAAACCCACTTAATTTCATAACGTTGGTGCCTACTACTGCCCTGTTTCTGAAGACCTGAAACAAAGCTGGGCTTGATATTGGTCTTCCTGACAAGACATCTCCCACAGCTGTGTGTTGTCATTTTCATATTGCCGGAGACACGATGATAAATCACTGTGAGCCAAGATGGGGCTGAACTGTAGCCAAAAGCCTGTTACACTTGTAAAGTAAGGACTGAGGATATGGAAATAGCAGAGAGCACTGGGGGCTTTTTGGCTTGTATCTCTTCCAGTCATGTCTGTGTTGCACCAAACCTCAAGGTGTCTAGCCTGCAAGTGCATCTGAGTTTGCAACCTAAATTTTATCAGACAGATACCAGACTTGGCTTCCTACATTGTGCTAGCATATGTAATACATCTGAAAGGGGATGTGCTTTAATAACTAAGAGTTCCTTCTTGTTGGTGATTTTTTTTTAGGGCAAATATCAATAAATAGTACTGCTAGGTCGTTTAGTCTGAATGACTTTTCCTGGGCTGGCTGTGCTATGTTAAATATCCCTTTATTTTAGTTATCCCTAAATAAATCTTCTTGTGGAGGCGATACCCAGTACCTGCATTAGGTCAGAGAATATTTTATATGGAAAGATTTTATCAGACCACTGATGTCACTTTAGACACTCATTGGGTGTCCTCCCTACCTCCTGACCCTGCAGCATTCTCTTAGTGAAGGGGTATGAAACATGCACAACTGGCTGAAGGAGAACTAATTAAAATAGTTTTTGCTGTCTCTAGTAGCTCCAAGAAAGGAGAGGGGAAAGCAAACCCTTTTCCTTAACCTTTCTATGCCAGCATGACTCTCTTCAGGTGGTGGTTGTGGTTGGGGGGGTGGTGGTTTGGCCAAGATCTGGCTGATGGATGGCTGCTGTATTTCACTTTTGGAATTAGGGAGAAAGAAACCAGTTCAGACAATTCTAATGAAAATAGCTGTAAGTGCTTTGCTTTCAGGGAGTAAATTGGTGTACATCGTAGAGGTGTCTGAGTTTTACTGCATTCTCTGTCTCAAATTACTAGTTTTTCCCCACATGCAACTAGTAGAGTACATGAGTTAAGGTAGAGGATTTTTAACTCTTTAGGAAAAGGTTCTCTCTTACTTTTTCCTCTTAGTTTTTGCACAGAAGGAATGGAGACTATGTTGAAAGCAGGGTGTCTCCAGAGTTGCTTTCAGCCATGTTGGAACAGACAGCTCTGATGAAAGAGGTTTTCTTGGAAAATGTTTTGACCTAGACAGACTCACTGCTGTCTTTATTCCTACGTTAGAGGGAGCTCAGGATCTGGCCCTACCTCTGTCTGAATGTGTGAAAGTAGAGACCCATGTTATGCAGATGTGGGAAGTGAGCTGTGATGACAGCTGATGGGAAAACAAAGCAGTAGCCAGTATGGTTTAGCCCATGTGGGCAGGTGTCCTGCCTCCAGGGCAGGAACACCTTTGCTTGTGGTTGTTTGCATTGGGCTCACCTGAACTCCTGCTTGGTTTCTAAAGACTATGGGGTCTGGCCATAAAGAGCGCCTTGTCACAAGCCCGTGTTACTGCAAAAGCGGACTTGCTGGCTGTTTTTCTTGGAGGTTTTCTTACCTTTGTTGCCCCTGCTCTAGCCTGTGGTGGGTGAGTTCTGGGTGCTGGTGCTGCTCTGCTGGGATAAGGCTACTTGCTTGATGTCTGAGCCTCTCCAGCCTGCAGTTTCTTGATCCTAAGAATCTGCCCCACCTCATTCCATCAAATGTCAGAGTAATGACTCTTCCACTCTAACTCAGATTCTGCTGTTTCTACTCCATCTGCTACAGTATAGCTGTTTCTAAATTTTTTCAGCTGTGAATAGATGTTTATCTTCAAGAGCTTTCTCTTTGTGATCTCTCACTTCAGCTATTCCAAATCTATTTCTTTTTGGTCATGCTAATTTTGCTCCACATGCCTTATTCTTGTCATAAACAGTCAAGAAGCTGTATGCTGACAGCACTATTATTTCACAGCAGTTATCTCCTGTGGTGACACCCTCTTGTCTGCTCTCATACTTCCCCATGCATAGAAGTAGTTTTGTAAACTTGCATGTCAAACAGGAATGTTAATGATAAAGTACATTCTCAGTGGTTGTGTACCCTGTCTGCTCAGATGTCTGTGGGTCTCTTACAGATACGGAGTTTGGAGGTGTTATGTCTGTTACCGCTATATCCCTCTTTTCAGCAGGACAAGTTAGCGAGCAGGGAGTTCTGTGCTGTTCCACCAATGATGGGGCCTCTTTGGTCTGCAGCTGTGCGTTTTGGAAGCATCCAGTATTGCTTTGGCATAGGGCATGCTTCTTACAGTAAAGGATTTGAATGAAAAATTATTAAAGGAAAACAAAGATCTGCAATGACATACAGTTCAGTGAATTGCTGTGTGTAACAACTTTCTTGTTTTCTCTTCAAGGGTGGGGGAGAGCAGCAGCTGCCACATACCTTGTTGGCTTTGTGATCCTG
This sequence comes from Athene noctua, assembly GCF_965140245.1. NCBI lineage: Eukaryota > Metazoa > Chordata > Aves > Strigiformes > Strigidae > Athene > Athene noctua. Next base: position 66,661,928 of record NC_134037.1, on the reverse strand, counting down.
GTCATCTGTTTTGCCCTTGCAGTCATTGCATTCTCAATCGAGATACTTCGCTTCAACTTTGTGCGAGGAATTGGAGGCTTGCTCTTTGTTGTTGGTAAGGCTGGGCACAAAGACAAGGTTATTCAGTGTAAAACAGTCATCAGCAGAAAAACATGCTAGATGGAGCCTCCCTTATGAAATAAGCTGTCTTTGGTTTATGACTCATTTTCATGGGGAACAAGGAAAGGTTGATTTATGCTCTGAAAGGATAATGGTTAGGGAAACTCCAGTGGCCTTTGTCAGTTGCACTTTCCCAAAAGCATTGTATGGGGGCAACCAACAGCTTTGACCCTGCATGTCACATGCTAAGAGTTAGGAGCTTGAGAGTGCCAGGTGCTTCCCGTCTTCCCCGAAGGGAGGAGGAGTGACAGGGTTATGGTACAAGTGGGAGGTAACTGGCTCCACAGGGATCATGGTGCCTGTCTGTTGGACAGAGCTAGTCATGGCACGTGGGTATGTGCGTTAGCAACCTGGCAATGTCAGCTGTAGCTGCTGCAGTCGGATAGGTGTGGGGATCTGCCTTGGCCGAAGTCGCGTATCTAAGAATTCAGATTTGATCGTAGGACTGAAGCTAATCCTAAAAGGGTATGCAGTTATCTCCAGCTACCTTTTTAGTGGGGAACATAATACATTCATTGTCATTTACTCCTGATTTTCTTTCTTTCTCTCCAGCTGCATTCCAGATCATAGGCTTGGTCATCTACCCAGTGAAATTCACAGAAGAAATTCCACTGACAGGAGATAATATGTTTAGCTGGGCCTATGGTTTTGGTTGGGCCAGCACTGTTGTTGTAATAGGTTGTGCTTTCTTCTTCTGCTGCCTCCCCAACTGGGAAGATGAAGTCCTGGGAAACATCAAGCCTACCTATTACTACTCCTCCCCAGAGAGAGCACCATACTTGAATTGAAACATTAAATCCAAGTACAATCAACTGTCAAAACAACAGAGGAGCACCTCCAATGTAAAATCGGTGCATCTGTAGGAGACTGAAAAAGCCTACCTTATTTCTCCAGAGTATTTCTTACCAGACCTGGCAATAAATTAGTAAAAACATTAGCATCCTTAAGCAAATAGCTTTTACCAAAAGTATTATTTCCATATTCTCATGTTGAGTCTGTTTGGGTGGTTTACTTGCTCCTTCCCCTCCCAACTAATTGAGTCATCCTTATTTTATTCAAACATTTACTTATGAATAAAGATGTAGTGTTTCAAGTGTAGAAAGGAACAGAGATTTTAAACAACCCATTAGAGGGACCTGCAAGTTATTTTGTTTTTACCTATGACAAAATTGCTGTAAATGGAACTAGAAGAAAAAAAACCCAAACCTTCCAAAGAATGCTTTTTCTTCCACCAAAGTCAGTCCCAAGGAAGGAACTTCCCTGAGACTATCACAGTTACATGCTGCCTAAGAACCTCTTCTCATTCCTGTTACTGGACTGTTGTTGACTATTAGCTATTTGAATTAAAGGGGGAAAATAACAAAAAAATTATTTTCCACCAATTGGTGCTGTTGGATAGAGATCTTCTCTAAAGCATGGAGCTGGCATGTATAACTGACTAATGTAATACTTATTGGTGTTTTTATGGCCACTGCAGGACTTATGATGGAGCCACATATAGTTTAATATACATTGTCACAGAGAATCAATAAACTTTCAGCTGTTAAGCTACATATATTTTTACATGGCATTTGAGGGATGCTGATTTAGAAAATACCTTTGAGTAGAAACATACACTGTTCTTTATGACTGCCTTTTTAAAACTGCAATGTTTTACTTAGCAGCTGTGCTTTGGAGGGAAATCTTAGCATAAGGTGTTGAAAACCTCCAAAAGTTTCTGAAGTGCACTGTAGGTACTCCAGAGTTTAATAAACTTGGGGATGCTTTGTGAGTCACTAGGGATAACATGTAAAAACAGAAAAGCAGTTCTGTGAGCAATCTACATATGCAGACTTCATACAGACACATGTCTTGGAGTAATCTGTCTGGCTCATAGCTTGTGTTTCTGGAGTCAGTGATTTCCAGTAAGTGTTCCAGTGAAGCAGAGCTGTGTCTGTATTGATCATGGACCTGAAGCAGCTTACAGCAGATTTAATTATGGTCTATAATCTTTGTCAGAGCTTTCTTCATTGGGGAACAAGAAGCAAAAGGCTCATTTGTTGAGCTCCTTTTCCAGCTATGGGGGAAGTAGCTCTAACAGACAGATTTCTGAGGTGAGTACACATAGGGTGGAAAGCAAATATTACATGTTACTTGGATTTATTTCTTACTGTTGTGAACCCAATACTTAGGAGAGTGTAAGTGTGTGTGGGTATATGTATTCATGCACATGTACAGAATAGAACTTACAAAGCATTAAGCAGCATACTGTAAAGCTGAAGTCATTTAGAACTAAGCTTTTTCAGTGCTTAATATTTCTTGTATTATATATTGTATAGCTTTCTGTTTTGTAACACCTTTTTAAATTTGGTAATTCTATATATTGTGTGTGATCCTGTTTTGGAAAGGATGAGTGACTTCTGAAGGTCCCTTCCAGGCCTGTATTCTATAACTTTACAGAGTGTAAACATGTGCAGACTTCAGAACTATGTTACAAGCTCAGTTGTGGCATATATAGTCAACTGTATTTATGATCTTGCTGAAGGAGAAAATCCTGACAAATGTGTCTCTTTTTTTTTCTTCTCCTTTTCTGTACAGTACTAGCTAGTGGGAAATGCTGTGTGGACTTACCTGCATCATGAGTAATGATAGTACCTACTTTATAGTGAGTTCAGGACACAGCAGAGTCTGGCAGGTCTTTGCACAGCTTAAGCTGAGAAGGAGAAAAGATGTAAGAAAATGGACACCCTTCCTAATGAGAGGGAGGATGGTATGGTAATAGGGTTTAGCATAACTTTTTTTGTATGTTTTTTTATAAGCATTGTCATAACTTGTCAAAAAAGCACAAATGTAAAATAAATTTGACTGAATATACTGGGAGGGGTAGAAGTATAATCAGCATGTTGCACAATTAAGGTGTTTGGGAGAAAGCTATTGAAAATAGTCATTAATTACTCTCAAGTGATACTAATGTATGTGGCACTCCTTTCAAATGTGGTGGCTTAATTAAAACTGTTTTAACTGATGGTTGTAGAAGCCTGGTGGTGTTTGTGGTTCATGGATTCATTTCATAAACTGAAGCAAATAGCCATTCTTTCCTTCTCTTAATGTAAACATCAGTATCAGGTGTTGGGTTAATAAAATGAAGTTAAAGACCTCATGCCCAGGAGGCAAAAACTTCATTTTCCAGTCAAATAAGCTTGAGTATACACTGCAAAGCATGTCTGTGTGCTTTCATTGGAAGTGCCAGGCATAGAAAGCTCTTTGCTAAGCCGGCACCTATTAAATGCATCACAACTCTATAAACATTTTAAGTACATAGCAGTCTACAGGAGGTCTCAAATGTGGGAAGTCTGTCTGTTTTTTTATCAAAACTGTGACAAGCATCTTTCCTATACTGCAGAAGAAATTTAAGTAGTGAGAAAAAGATGGAGTACTTGCCTGCTCTTTTCAGTGGAAGACTGTGATTAGAAACCTTCCCATTTCTAACCTCAGATTATGCATGGCCTGCGTATAGCCCTGTGCTAGTGGCATTCTGTTACCTGAACAACTCTTCCTCTGTGTTTTTTAGAGACTAAATCTCCCATCAGCTGCTGCTGTGTTAAACCAGCCTGTGGCTTCTGATTTCTGGAAAGACAGGTTCACTGTTCTGAGTTTTTTAGCTGGCCTCTTCCTTAAATGTCTTAGCTTTAAAACACTTACCAGCCTGGATTTGGTTGGCTTGCATGGGTTTTGTTGTTCCCCCCCCCCCCCCCCCCCTCCTTTATTTAAACACACAATTAAGGAAAATATTTTTGTTCCTTTAGATTTTTTTTTCCTGAACACTTTTAAGATAATGGGAGGGTTTGTATAATGCCCATTTTTTGGACATGAAGAACATTTATATTCTTGTTTACCTACCAGTGTGTATTCAGCTGCAGCCTAAATCTCTGTTCACTAAAATCCACTGAACAACTCCAGCGAACTTCAGGCTGCAGGGTAGCTCCTAACCCAACCCTGGAGAACAGAGAGCCATTCAGGAGAATCTGAGCACACTTGTCTAATCTCAGGGGGAGTTAGGAGCAATCAAAAATGTGCATGATGGGGTGCTAGGGAAGGCTAATTGACCTGAATGGGGTGATTAATGCTTAAATCTCATGGATATGGGAAACAGCTGCCACGGCCCACTGGAGTTTTGTATTTTTAGTTGATGCAACAAGTGACTAATTTTTTAGACAATTCCTTGGCAAGGCAGAATTCTTAAGAAATATTCACCTGGCCTTTACATCCTGCATCTAAGGACTTCTGGACCTAGAATATGCATACATAAATCAAGACAGTGAAGTAGCAGGTCATTCCAAGTACTTTTTTGGGGAAGGAGTATTGTTACAGTGATAACACTATAGAAACAAAACCACCCCCGTGCTAAAAGGAAAGGTTACACACAAAAAAAGAGTTGCCGAGATCATTGAGCACTTGTGAATTAACAATGAGCCAACATATATATCGATGGAAACCAAAATGCTGTAGGAGATGCACAACAGCTGAAAGAGCTGAGGTACTGTCCCACAACGCAGTGCAGTGGAGGTTGCTGGCAATAAGGAAGAGCATCCTGAAAAAACAGGATTTTCAGTGCCAGTAGGTGTAGCTGCACAGATTTTAAAATTAACTTGGGAGATGATACTCACAACCAGAATAAAGTATAATAAAATCTGGAGGATATGTTTGCCTAAAATAGTGATGCTGAGTTTCTGAATGTGACTCCTGTAACATGTGCCCGTACAGGCGTAGCGAAATCCGCATGCAGTGAGTTCATAGAACTTGGGATACATCAGCATTACTGCACGTGTGCAGCAGTTTATATGTGTAGATCCAACTGACCAAGAATGTGTCAATTTTGCTGCACCTGTGCAGTGTATTTATAAGATAGGTCAGATGCATCCACGGTGCAGGTCTGTGCTGTACAGTAAGCAGTCTTTTGTCTGAGATTTCCTGGTGTCCAAAGGTGTGAGTCAAGCTGTTCCAGCTATGGAGCTTGACATCCAGAAATTCCAGGCAAAAAGCCAATGCCCTCTGTTGCATTTAAGGTGATGAATTAATTTGGTAAGAGATGAATCCCCTTGCGTTCTAGCCAGTCCTCAGAGATTAGAGGGGCTAGGGGTGGCTGGACTTATCTAATAGGCATGACAATTAGAGCTGTAACTATAGGTCTGACCCGGATGCACGAACAGCCCATATGCGGTAGGTCTGGTTGCGTTCAAGAGAAGCAGTCAGATTCATGAACAGTACAGTTTATTTTTATGCAACATCTACAGATTGAGATTGCCTATGATAGATGCACAAACTGCAGGTTGGCTATATAGCACTACACAAAAGAAAACCAATTGCAATCATATATATTTAATTTCCAGGTAATCACTCGCTGTAGCTGAGGGTTCAAAACTTACCGAAAGGTGTCCCTTCTGGGGAGAAGGGGGGGGGCAAGGTACACATACCCGTCGATCTGTCCCTCCATTTTGGTGTCGGATTATCGTCCCTCCAAGTTAGATACAAACTCAGGGTAATATTTATCTTTGCATGTATGTGTGAGTGGGTGGGACTGTAGTCAAGCCATTATCTTTTGAGTAAGGACACAGTACATTCTGTGGTGTGAGGGGAACAGGTGGTTTTTGTGGGAAAAAAGGGAGGATGAGAAATAAGGTCAGCTTGGAGCAAGAGGTGTGCTGGGTTTTTGTGGGAAAAAAAAGGGAGGATGATAAACAAGGCCAGCAGGCTACTGCAGAAATCATCCCTTGAGAGAACGGGGTAGAGCAGGAGATAAATCTGTCCTTGAGATAAGCGAAAGAATGGGACTGCGTGGCCTACACCTCGCTTCGCATTCTTTCTTGGGGCCATGACAAGCACAAATCACTGGACCACTATCCTGTCCTGTGCTTGCTCTGGGCACCCTGTGTCAAGGAAATCTGTTTTACAGATTTCTCACTGTTTTGCTTTTCTCACGCTTCCAACACTTAACACTCTCAAATTCTGTCTCTATAAAATGATATTTAAATTACTTGGGAGTTGTCAGAATAATCCAAAGTGGTTTTGATTATGATTTTTGACTAGCTAAATTTAATAAGGGTGAATTTATCATAAAGACTGTAGCAGAAAATTTGCAGGCATATCTACAGCTTTAAACTATTTAAAAAAAAAAAAAGTATGATAAACAATATGCATTGTATAATGTAATTAATAAATAAAAATATTTCCATGAATTATATACCTCATGGGTTCATCTTTGCAGGATTGGATAAATATTTACTAGAAGGATTGGTGTGACTGCTCCTTTTTATTTATTTATGAGAATGTGGGCAACACATAGTATTTTCCATGGAGATCTTTGTGAATACAGAATATTTTATAACTATTAAAAATTGCTAAGTGTCAAGGGGACACATTGGAAATCAGTGTTCACTGAGTTTGAGAGGGCCCAGAAAGGTTTGGAGTGAGCACTCACATGAAACTCTGAGCCTAAAAGCCAGCTAACTCCTGTCCTCCAGTGTGCTGCCCTGGGAAATGATCACGGATTAAAGCACATTAGTTGACTGTCATGGTCTTGAATACACATGGAGGCATATAATTGGGGTGAGCTGACATGTGGCCATTATGATCCCTTTTTAGTAAATAGCCTGTTTTTAAGTTCTTTTTATGTTAGCAGTCCCATAGGACAAGAAATAAACAGAATTTATCATGAAAAAAGACTTCACCTGAATCATGCTAATTGAAAATTAATTTCTATTCTGATTTGCAATAGAAAGACAAAACAACTCGCAAAATATAACTCAGGAAAATCATAATTGGCATTTGGTATCAAGACAATAAGAAAAGTTGAAAATGTTGATAATAGACCATCATTTTCATTTCATCCCACTTCCCAAATCAATTCCATGTCAAACATTTAAAACCGCAGAGGTCATTTCCATATAACATTTTAGTTTCAGTGCAACCCTACTTTTGACTGGAGAATCTCAAAGTGAAAATTCATGGCTGAAACTCTTTAAAGATATGCTTGGTATGCATGTCTTATCTGCAAATCTCAAAGTGCTTAAAGAAGTAGCTGGTGCTGTTCCCAGCTGACCCATAAGGCACAGTAAATGAAAGCCATTTCTTTGACAGAGAAATGTAAGTAGCAAAGGTGTGGCACCTGGGAATTACCTATGTAAGGCTGATTTTATTCCTCTCCTAAAGCAGCTGAGATATATGTTTTACAAGGAGTTACTGTTATGATCCACTATGATAGGACAACTATCTAGTTATCCCCTAGCTATGCCACAGAGAAGTTGTGGAGCCCAAAGCAAGTAAAATTACCCCACATGTAGAACAGGGCTGTGCTGTACCACTTTAACTGCTTACACACAATTTCATAAAAAACCTGTATGCAACATGCTTCATGTGTACCCACCAGAGAGCTTGTGCTTCTGACAGCCACCCAGGAAAGATACAGACCCCCACAGTCGTTACAAACGTCCAGGAGCCATCTCAGCTCTAACTGTGTAGTGGGTCTACAGGAAACCCTTGATTTCAGCCATTTGCCTAGTGGGGGAAGGGTGTGTGTGAGTCAACTGAACTCATCAAACTTCTACAAAGCATCTATAAGAAATAACTGGGGATTAAACCTCATTCCAGTATAGAGCCTACCCTAAAGAAACCATGTCCTTTAACAAAAACTAGCTGAACATGACATCCATGCTCAGGCTCACAGACTTTTGTGTTTTCCTGATTTTGTATTTTCCTAATACAGTCTTGAATTGCTCACATAAATAACAATTCTGTATGCAGGCTCATGTTTGTGACTCGGCTGTTAAAACTTGCTCTTGTGATGACCTCTTGGTTCTGCATATGTAGCCTCACTAAGGAAAGGAAGAAAGTGCCTTTTAAGTGTAAGCGTTTGTCTCGTCAAGGCAGGCCTGCTTTACTGACAAGAGGCAGCGAGTGCTGCGCATGGGGCAGGCTTTGGAGATCTGACAGCAAGCTGGTCCTGGACCACTTTTCCTAAAAGTCTTAATAAAACCCGGTGGAAATTTTTCTCTAAGCTCAGCAGCCAGTGAGCAGAGGAGGTCTCAAACCTCTGCAGAGCTTTCCTGTGTGGAGGAAGGCTTTCCCAGACCATGGCAGCAGGACCGAGCATCGACCACTCCCAGGTCACCACAAGCGTCATGGATGAGCCTCAGTGTCCGCTACGGCAAGAAAGTCCCCCAGAAAGGCTCAGTGTAGGAAACCACAAGATCTCAGCTGGATTCATTTTTTTAGGAGGGCATTCTTATTTTGCAATGAAGTAAAGTCAGGTCCTGTTCAAAATGCATTTCCAGTATCCTTCTAATTAATTTAAGGGTATTGCAGCTTGAATTACCCTGTGAATGCTTCTGGTGTCTGAAGGTACTTTTCTACATCTGCTTACTGTGAATGAAATACTAGTCACACTGACAACACTACTGCCTTGGTGCCCAGGTGATGCAGGGTACAGGGAGTGACTACAAGGTACAATTTAGCCTGAGTAGGGTTCGCCTGACAGTTGCATCATGGTATAGGCTGTATGTGCTTATAACAATAACTGCAGTACAATATTCCAGTGGCAAGGCAAGTTGCACCCTCTCCAAAGGGAAATGGCAGACTGGCACAATCAGGAAGAAAAGGACCTATGGTTGTAAATGGATTAATAAAGATAATAATAATAGTCATAAGATTTGTCATAGCTCATGCGGAAAATATTTTTCAGTTGCTCAGCATGACTTGTTAGGTGTATAATAGCACACAAGAGAACAGATTATAAAATTATCTCAGCAAAATTAAAAAAAACCCCAAACTCTGGAGACTCCTTCTTTATTTATGTATATCAGAGAATTAAAAGGTGCTTGCTGCAAAAGTCATGAACATGCACCACAGCTGGTCAGCCCATGTCAATCCAGTCATTTATACAGCTCAGATGACCAGGCCAGAATACTAAATGTGGATGAAAAAGTGCAGCCAATCATTTGTTAGCTTCTCCTTCCACTAAGAAAATCATTTATGTCTTGGCTAAAAAGGGCATATTTTTACTTTTAGCTCTAATGCTGTAGAATTGTTTGTTTTATCTACATCTCACTGCTTATTTGGTTACTTCAAGTAGCAATGAAGATTCATTAGGAATATTTTCACATGCAGTAAGTGCACTACAGTCTAACAGTTTTAACATTGATAATATATCTTCATTTGCAACAGATGACGCTGGTGTTAACGGGGAGGGACTATCCACAGATACTGGAAAAGGAGAACAAGAATTTGCTTTCACATAAACACCCAGCTTGTACACTGCAAAAGACAAAGCGTGTTGAGGGTAAGTCATCACTTCAAATCACAGACTCCTTAACAAAACTTTCCAATCATTTTCCACTGTATGTCTTTAGGAGTATCGGAATTACACAAGATAGATACTTCATTTTGAGGCCTTTGAATACATCTCTCTCTGATATCTCCAGATACCACAAATTAGCCTTGTACTAAATGTGGAGATTGCTTGTAGTTCTAAGTGACTTAAGGATGACAAAGATGGGCAAGACACAAAAACACCTGTGGTGACTGAACACTACTCATCTTTCTTTCACAGCGTGATAATGTGTTCTGTGGTATCATCTTGCAAATGCTAACATTTCTGACAATATGCGTTCATCCATGGGTGAGTTATAACAAAACCTGATGACAAATCCTTCCATCATAAATGCCTCCTGAAATATGACTGAGCACTCAAAAGGCAGGGAAGAGGATTTTATTCCTCAACAAACATTGTCTCTCAAATACCTGACAGTGCCTGACTTCACACTGGATTTCAGCTACAAAATTACTTTAACTTGATTTGGCTATTTCCTCTGAAAAAAAGGGCTGAGTTTTTAGAAAATTGTAACTTTGTGAAGGATTGAAACTTGACAAGAGACTGGATATAGACAGCTGAGTGAGGGCTTGGCTACAGTCTACATTGTACTGCCACATACAAGAGTGCTTCTGAAGCTGTCTTTTAAAAACCATTTAGTATCTAAAACTGTGTTCTCTCAGTCTTTTGGAGTTTATTTGGACCATTTTGACCTCAGCTGTGGCAACAGAAAGAACATGTCTGAACAGACTTGTGTAGACATGTGTAGGCAGGTTGTAGGTACCAGCATATTGCACTAATGGTGAGCTTCAAATTCTGTTTGTTTTAATGTAAATATTTTTTTAAATCATGCCTAAAAATATATATATACTGCAGTGTTATAGAGCTAGTAAATGTAATTTTAAACATTATATTTACATTAATGATAACTGAATTTGTGGGTAGCATAAATGCAGACTACAAGGGAAGATACATAATCTAAGGAAATGTTGGTTCCCTAAGGTGTACTTTAGAAAAAATAGTTGAGATTGTCCCTTATTTCCAACCTAAAACAGCAGCTGAGGTGTCTTCATAGTTGGCTTTTGCTTTAAGTAACTTTCAAATCCAATGACCAAATCTGTGAAGATGTCTCCTGCTCTCGAGGAGACTTGCTGAACGCGCCTGGCAGACCTCTCAAACCGCAGGGATACTAGATGTGTCCGTACTAGGGGGACCTGCTGGCAGGATGCTTCAGCTAGCCAGCATTGCACCAGCTAGGGAACGAGAGGCAAGCAGCCACACCACTGCTAATCTATCACCAGGTTAATAAGATATCTATGATTAGAGATAAGGCACAGTGTCTCATTAACCCATTCAAATTGCTTTCATGATGGAGCTACTACCTCTTCGCAGTGCTGCAGCTCATTGCTGGGGATGTTCCAGCTTGGGTCTGTGCAAGCTCAAAGCCTCTTCAGGCACTTCCCTGTAAAGCATATCAATTCAACATAAAGTATTAATCTCTTTTGTTTAGGCCATTATTGATTTATGAATATTAATTCAACAAAACTACATGGAGTTTGCAGTTCAGTATGGATGTCACATTTCACCATGCAAGTTGCAACAGGGTAGGAACTCTGTGAGTAAATGAGGCCAGTACTTGAATGCAGCCCTGCCTGACAAAATTCACCATGGGAGAAAAGGATACTTTGCATCCTCTGTCCTTAACCATGTTTCACAGGAAACAGTTTTGATCTGCAAGGGGTACAGCTGCTCCCAGATGTAAATGCATCTGGGTCCTACCAAAATACTGAGTTGTAGCACGTGTTAGTTCAGAGGAAGAGGGCTATGAATATGGCTATATATCCCTTCTGAACTGATAGACAGAAAACTCTGCCCCATGCTGGGTTGGGTGGCCTCCTGGGACACAGCGAGGTGATGGCTCATCTCTGCACAGCACATTGCAGACAGGCTCTGACAGGCCCCAGGCAATGCACGTACAGCCAGAGCCATGCGCAGGGAGTGTTCGTAAGGCACAGTCAAATGAAAGCTCAGTTTTTGTTCTTCCACTAAGGCTATATCGAGACCATATTCTATTTTTAATGATAAACCTTGTTGGGTTTTTTTCCCCTGCAGCTATGTCCCAAAAGGGGGAGGGAGGGCAGTCAGGTGTTCTTTATTGTCTTAGCCTTATAGCAGCTAGGGGAATTTTTTTTAATTGTAAAAAATAAGGTATCATTTTATTTGTAAATGGAGTCCAATAAAGGCAGCTTTCAGCCTCAAGGTGGCAATTTTCAAAAGTAACCACCCTCCAATGTGTATAGTTCTCTGGCTTGTCTAGTGTTTTCACCTGCCATAATGCAAATCCCTTAGGAGACAGAAAGTTGAAAACACAGCTGTGAGATGCTCTTGCTGGTGGGGAGTGGCAGGAAGGAAAGCGTTAAATGCTGGGGCTAAACAGCACCCGATTTGTTACCTAGTCAGCAGGGCAGAGAGGATCCCACAGGTAAACCCAGCCTCCCAGCTTCTCCCCAGCTCAACTGGTTATTGCTCAGTGGCAGCTCTTACTCATCTGAATCTAGGTGGAGCTCCTTCCCTCCCTGCCTGCCGTGTCTCTTCTGATTAAAAAGCTTTTCTCAAACATCTGCACATGCGCTTGTAGGTACGGGCACTCACTTTCCAGGAGCTTTGCAGAAGCACCCCTTGCTTTGCGTCGCTGAGTCCGTGGCAGAGACGGCCACCCTTGTCCAACCGGACTCCCCCTGCCCTAGAAGATGGTGAAGTACGGCCTCGACTACACGCGGTGCAGATGGATCCTACCCCTGCTCTTGGGCATAGGTGTCATCTTTGGTATCATTGCGCTGGCGGGCAGGGGCTGGCTGGAGTCGCAGACCTTGCCCTATGTGCACCAAGCGTCGTTATGGGAGAGCTGCACCAGGCCTGAGCAGGGTGGGGAATGGAGCTGCCAGTCCCTCATGGATTACGGTAAGCACCTGCAAGGGTGGTGGGGAGCAGCCTCTGAAGCAGTGGATTGCATCTCCGACCTCATCTTCCCTCAGCTCTCCTAACCGTATCACCTAATATCTAGCATTTATATATGACGTTATGAGCGGTAGGGACTGTCACTGAAATACATCAAGGCTTTTGACTAGCAGGATCAAGAAGAAAATGCCCTCACCTCTGTGTGTAAAGAAACCTGGTTGCTTTAGATTGTGGGCTGCATAGTACAAAAAACCCACATGTGGTAATGTACCAGTGTAGAAAATATTACAGATTTAAGGTTTTTCTTCTCTCTTAGAAGAAGCTAGTAACCTCATCTCACTAATCACTGCTTTTCAAAACTTAGCAGCTACTGCTGATCAAATGTCCAAACAGCAAGTTGTGTGGGTATGCCTGGCATTAGTATGATAAGCTAGTCCTGAGTGCCAGCAAGAAATGGGGAGGTAAAAATGTAAGATGATAGGTGATATTCCCAGGGAGTGTCAGGCTGCAGAATCCTGCCCTGAGACTGCTCCGGTAGGTGGGTCGTGTGAAAGCGTCTCCTTGTGATTACGAAAGAAAGCTTTAAAAGATGAAAGGATTTCTTGTTTGTACTGCATTTTGGTTAACTATGCTATTACACATTTTGACCCAGGTGCAACCTTCATCTTGAAAAGATGGAAACCACTAAGTCTGGGAGAATAGGCCAAGAGAAGGATTGCTCTAGATGTGCCCTGTTTCTTTTTTTTTCCTTTCTTTTTCTATATATCTGCTATGGTCCATGGTGTGAAAAAAGTTATTGTGAGTGATGGGCTGTTAGCCTGAACCAGGAGGAAAGTTCAAATGTTTTTACAATTTATGCTAATTCAGATTAAAGGGAAGAACATTTTCTCTAAGCCTCAGAATCTCAGCTGCTCTTGTTGAAAATGACTTAAAAACACAGAAGCAATTATCTCAGGGATCATTTAATACAGCTTTTTGGATTTGTTCCTGAAAGTTTATCATATACGGTCAAACCGTACCTTTTATGCACCAAATGCAGTTGTAATGAGTTAATTGTAGCAGGTCTCTGTGAGCGTAGGGCTCCAGGACATGACCAGCTCCATTAAGCATCACACCCAGCCCTCCTCTCAGAGCTCCTGTGTCAGCTGTGCGGCTGGGCATAGCTCAAGCCAGCAAACTGGCCTCTCTGGAGAGCAGGAGAGACCATGATGCTTAGCAAACGACTTCTCACGGTCCTGAGTTTCCATGAAAAGTGCGTCCTCCTCCTGATCTCCAGGTTAGGCCCCATCTCTATCATGAATGCCAGCTTTAACTGGACAGAAAATTCTAAGAAGTTTCATCTTGCTTCTCTCAGTAACACAGGAGAAGTTTCACCTTGCTTCCAGGTCCTAGGCAGTTGCTTGGCATTTCACTTCCTTCTTTATCCTACCTCACTCTTGCATGCTTAAATTCTGCAGTTGTATGCAGTTTCCCACTGGACAGCATCTATTGACGAAGCAGGGAGGTCAGCCTCTATGTGAACTATCCTGCAATGTCTGGGGTTACCATGAATCTCATCCATGATAAGTCAGCACTGCTAACACAGAAATATTTAACTTAGTACACACGTGCAGAATATTCTCCAGTGTGTACATTGGAGAGTCAGCTGATGCTTCTGAAGGCATTTGAAATGTTGTTCATGTGCTGCATGACTGCATTATGCTCTCAATGGGCATGCATCTATCATTTGACCTCTTCAAGCTTACTAAAGACTCAGAAAACCCAAGCAAATCCTCAGAATCCTTCTGGACAAAATTTCCAGGTGGAAAAGGAAGATACGTCTGGGACAATGGAGTCATTTAGCCAATGGGAGAATATGTAAAGCCTGTATGTAAAAAATGTGTGCATAGGCCAAGTGTCAGTGGATTATGTTGCCAGGCTTCTGCGTCTGCAAGATTATGCCATTACACTGTAGATCTCAGCCATTGCAGGGGTGGGTTACCCCTGACCCATAAAAGGGCTGTAGACCTGACTGTTAAGGATGCAGACTCATGTCACTGTCTTGATCCTTTCCAGTCCCTTCCTTCAAGACACCTTTTCTCCAGAGGTGGGATGTGTTCAGATCCAATCCTGTCCTTCATTTTTCCTATCACTCTGTCCTTGTCCTGTTGGTATGGGGTTGGGATTTTTCTTCTGGGGCTTCTGCCTTTCCTCATGCAGGTTGCAGGTGCCTGATGCTGATGCTTGCTCCCAAAAGACTAGGCCATGAAACAGCATCTTCCTTGTGAGCATCCAGTTTGTTATGAGCCTGATTCTACCTACCTTGGTACTGAAACATAGTTTTTATAATTCTGAGATTACCTTTATCCACAGTGCTCCAGAAAAGTCATAGAAAACAAGCATCATGTTCTGTGGGATGTTTAGCTTTGTCTTGTGCCAAGCTAAACAGTGCTGGGTAAACAAAGTGTAATCACATGCCTTTCTGAACACAGAGACAAAAGATGTGATGTAAATGGAAAGTACAGAAGTGTTTTACACCTTTCCTGAGAAAAACTCTCTCTTTCCCCTCCTCTATTCCAGAGTTCCCTTCTTGTTTCCTCTGGGCTTTACTCTCAACTTCCCTTCCTAATCTGCCACAGGCTGGGTAGGTTCTGAAATTCAGTCTTCCTGTAGGGATGGTTTCACTGACATACATGATACGCACATGTACCCCAGCAGCTGCCAGCAAATACTCTCAACATGACTTGGACAGTGTAGCTATCTTAATCCATTACAGATATCTTAATCTTATCATAATTAAATATAATTGTAACGTTCTTGCAAGTTGTTCAATATAATGTGCAAATTCAAATAAAATTGTCCATGTGCAATGTTTGTAATCCCCTTGAATCTCTGCTGCTTGTCTTGACATATGTCACAGACAGAAGACAGACCCAGCATTGTTGAGGTCAGTCAGAGTGGAAGGGAATAAGGTTGAGTGTTTCTTTGGTTGCACCAGTGGAGTTTGGAGTCTCTGGATAACTGCTTTAACTGTCGGAATTAAAACTTCACAGTGAAGACAAGAGGCCTGTACATTTTTATTTATTTTTTTTTTAACCTGGAAAGCCAGTAGAGTAACCCTACTGGTGCAGTTACCTTCTGTGAAAGCATCTGCATGCCCTTGGTCTTTTGCAAAGTTTATGAACTCTGTGGAAGGTGAGAATATGAAGATTTCATATGCTCTGTTATCTTCTCCAAGAGTTCAGATATTCTACTTTATGTCACTCATCTAGACTTTTATCAGAAGTCTTCTGCTTTTCAAGCATATTTAGCTCAAAGAAATAGAACTTCCTAAGAAAAAAAAAAATCTAGGGCATTCAGACACTTACTAGAAATGCATGGAGTTTAGGATGAGGGGCTGAGATGCAAACTGTAGCTCTGCAATGTTCTGGCACTTGGAACAAATAAGTCAAGCTTGTAACATGTTCAAACCTTTACAAAGACAGAGTCAAAGACTTTTTGGATAGATAGTGAGCACAATATGGAATGTATCTGTCTGGGACATGGCTGAGCTTGCAAAGAAAAGGCAGAGGTTAAATCCCTTCATGAAGTTGGCACAGTACTCCTTTGTTTTTCCTGATTTTTGGCAATATAACCTCTCTTGAACAAGGTGTGTCTCACAGACCTGAGACACTGTTTCAGTGTGTAATTTATTCCACTTCAGGCTTTGAAGATGTTTAAACGTGTGTAAGTTTGGTTGGGGGAAAATAACTGATTTTATTTTAATAGTCCCAATGCGATGCACAATAGAATGAAAAACTCATGGCTACACTTGTCCCATCTTATGTTCCACTCAGCCCTGCAGCTCTTCCTTTTGCAGATGCTGCCATCAAAATAACTGCAAGCTTGAAGCTCTAAATTTAGGTTGAAGTGGTCAGATCATTTGCTTGGCGCATACAGAGATCTTGGGGGGAAAAAAGCAGGAAAAGGCATTTCCACACATCAAGTGGAATCAAGATCTTCAGTTATTTTCACATCATAGTATTCAATTACAGGCTTTTTCTAGGATGTTTGGAGGGTTTAGTGGCTGTGGAGATTAGTGGAGGGACGAATTATTTTGCCACCTGGAAAGGACACCTTCTTGCATCTTGTCTTCTAGGAAAATAATGGGTAACTATGTTCTAGCTCATTCTAGTTTTATTTTGGTCCATGAATATTAATGCAATCCTACAAGATAGGATGGCTAGTATAGTATG
The DNA here is from genome assembly GCF_965140245.1 of Athene noctua. Taxonomy (NCBI): domain Eukaryota; kingdom Metazoa; phylum Chordata; class Aves; order Strigiformes; family Strigidae; genus Athene; species Athene noctua. The sequence continues at coordinate 66,645,254 of NC_134037.1, read as the reverse complement.
ATTATCATGAAAAAAAATTACTTTAAATATGGCAGTAGACGAGTATGTCTACAGGATAAGTGAAAGAAGGGAATGCTGCAAAAGGTAATATCTTGAGGAAAGAAGTATTCTGCTTTAGTCTCATAAGAACGCCACTGATGAGTAGATTTTCTTCCCTGTTTTGCCTGTATCAGGCACTTGGGTCTGCGGAATCTTTTGCTACGACGAAGCACCATTTCTTATTCTGGAGGAATAACAAAATGGAAATCACTTGCTAAAAATCCCCAGCTAATGATACAACAATGAGGCTCACAGTGTGGTTGGGATCAGTCCCTGAGAAGCAAAGGACCTCTCTTTGTACTATACCTACCACTGGTCTTGCACTGCTGGCCCCACAGCTCTCCCTCTGGAAAGCTAACTTCTCCAGCAGACCAGTGACTCATCACACCCAGGGCACAGGACAGACCAGACACCAAGTTTCACCACTGCCATACTGCCTATGTAAAACTGTTTTGCCTTCCCCCAAGTTCCCATCACATCTGACAGCCTAATCCCAGCCATGAGGAAGCCCTCACTTCCCCCAAGCTGAAGCAAGTGTCTTGAGCAGAGTGACATGGGGATATTTCCAACGGGATGGACTGGGAGACAGCCCCTCTCAGCTGGGCCTGGGGGGAGAAGCAGGCTGTCCTGGCGGCTCTTTGGCATCTGAGGGTGTCTGCACATAGGAATAAAAATGAAGCAAACAAGTAACTGTGATTTTGAAACAGGGACCAGCTCGAGGCACGGGCCTTTTATTGCAGACTTTCCCTAAAGTCAAGGTTCTGTACCTAAAGGCTTTCAGAATTTGGTAGAATTCAAGTAGATTTGGAAAAGTGTCCTTGCACCTGGGAAACAAAGGCTGGGAAGGTTTCTGGCCAGTCCAAGGAAGCTTGTGGGTGAGCCCAGGATGGAGCCCAGCATTATGCTCTGTGCATTGCCTGGATTACAAGACAAATATTGACTCCTTTGACACAGGGTTAACTGAAAACAAAAGCTTGTTTCTGTTCCTGCTGCATCATAGCATGGATACAGTTATGAAACAGCATGATACAGTTATATTTATATACAGTGATAGTCAGTAGTTTTAATGACAGTGTATAGAAGCACATAATTTCCTAAGTCACCAGTCTCCTAAAAGTGTAACGATACCTGACACAAACCAGTGAGAAATGAGATTACAAGGTTAGTTACTTAATAATGTAGAATATTCAATCATTATTCAGAACTTAGAATACTTAAAAATACAGGCTTAATTAAATGTAAATAGTAACGAAAAACACCACAACAACAGTATATTTAAGGAACTCTGATGCAAGAAAGAAAGAACAAATTTGATTTTTCCCCAGCTTGTAGGAGATACTCTTGTTACTAATGAGGTAAAAGAGAAGGGAATCAAGTCCAGAGCATTTAATTACCATGGCAATTTTCATTCCTCATCTGCAATTGCTAACATACTTTTCCTTGTAATTTTAGAGTTTGTCCTTTTTTATGTTTAGTGGCAGATTCATTTAATCAGACTCTTTTCTAAATAATAGTTATGCTCTTCAGCAATTAACTCTACAGATAGCAATTGCAGATGGCGTCCCACTGTTTATTACCCAACCTTCCTTTAATAATTACAGTTAAATTGGTTGGAAAAATAGCAATCATGTGGAGGGTTCTCATCTCCCCATAAGGAGATCTGAACTGCTGGTATTGAGGACTTTGTGAAGATACTCAACACTTTGTGTCATGAGGACTTTAAATCCTTGAGTGGATACCATTCATTCACACACATGCAGGAGACATCTCTGCTGAAAATGTGTGGAAACTTATGGCTAAACTCTCATTTATCTTCACCTCATCTCTTCCTCTAGCTTATTGAAGTAACCTGATACAACAGGGCTATAATAACCTCTCCGTAGTATCAGGGGTGATAAGAGCTGCAAGATAGATTTTGAATTCCACTGTAGAGTTAAACAGTCAGGTTACTTAAGCAGGAAAGGAGTTATGCAGGAAGAGAAACAAGATTCTCAAAACGCTGTTTTTTCACATTTCCATATCACTTCTCACTGACAGCTTGTATTGTTCTGAGCAACCTTGAATGCATTGAGTCAGTGAGTATTGTAATGCCATGTTTCTTCTTTGTCAAGTACCATTACAAACCCTCTCATGAGTCAAAAATTCCTGGGAGCTCAGGATATTTTGCAGAGTGATGATTGTAGCCTATGTCCCAGAGGTTTTTGTCTTCCTTCTACTGATATTAAATAACACTTCAGATCACACACAGTACTGCTGAAGTACTAATCTGCAGTTGAATACATCTAATGTCACCTATTATGTTGAACATGTACACTGTGCCCAAATCAGGTCCCAAATGTAGGAAGTCTGTGCAGTTCATTAACAACCCCATCAGCCATAAGCAGTAAGTGCTGAAGACTTTCAGGATGCTTTGTGAAAGCTATTTCATTCACAAGCAGAGTAAATAGAGCTTATGATGTATTTTGTGAGCACAAAGTCCCATTTCTGCTTATAAGTTGGGGTTTTTCTTTTGCAAATGGTAAAATTTTGCTTCTAACAGAAAATTAGATCCAGATTCACAGCTGCTCTCTATCAAAGAAAAACTCCATAGTGCAAAAGACAACTTTCAGCAAGGTTTCAGAACAAAGTTTGCTCACAGCATGAAAACTGCCGATCAAGAGTGAGAACAGTACTTGGTGCATATGGAAATGATATGTAAATTCAGTGTTCTTCAGCCTCAGATGGCCCTGGGAATATAAAACTTAAAACAAGTGTTTTGGTTCCACTCTACTGTTTCGATTAAAAGTCCTAGTTCGTAGCCAGTGTTATCGTGGAAATTGATTCTGTTTAATTCACGTTAAATATTTTAACCCTCCTTTAACTCATGGTTAGTTAGGGAGCAGGAACATCTTGCTACTCTGATTAACTAAGGTTATGTATATATACTGATTAATCAATACCTCACCTGCTTTATTCACCTGACCCTCCTAACCCCCATATACACATCCAAGCATAAGTAATCCTGCTTTAACTTAAAATAAATAGAAAAAAAAAAAAAAAAGGAGGAAAAAATGTTATAGCTTTAAAATGTTTAAGTCTGAGCTTTAATCCTGAGATGTTCTCAATGTATGAAAACTGCTTCTGAAGATAATGTGAGATAGGGGTACTCCCGGCTCTCTCATCAGCAGGCCTTTAATTTTGATGCACTGTGTGCACATTATTTTTAATAGCTAACTTACTCCCTTGGGCTCCCTTTGATGATGGCTCTACGCCCTCTGCCACTTCTGCCTCCCTAGTGCTAAGTAAGCATCAGGGAGCAGCCCTCATTAATACCAGATTTGCAGAAGCCAGCTTCTAAATCAAGTTTGTACATGCCTGGGCTTATGATGAGATGAATTTGAACCACTCCCTCAAGATGTAACTGCTCCTCCCCTCAAATTCAAGTCAGAATAACATAAATTGAATTGCTTACCTCAGGAAGAGATGAGGTTTGCAGAAGTACATAAAGCCTTGGATGTCGACTTTGCCTGTATATGTTGGTGAATGAAGTCAGTGGTGGTAAATTAATAGGTTTTTGCTTTAAAGGATTTAAAGTAACCAAACTGAGCTATCACTTTAGCACTAAGCTGTGGTCAAGACACTGCTTTCTACTGATAGGTGGCCTATGCATAAAGGTTATTTTCCTTACTGTTGTAATTTAAAATCATTATGGGGCAATTGTCCTAAATTCCTAATCCTTTCTCATTTATATGGCACTGCTACTAATCACTGAGAAACTTCTGCTATGGCATTATCTTAGTGTGAACATAAATAGGTCATTCTCTGCTTCCATGGTTTTCTCTTAAGTAATGGCAAGCTAAAAGCTGGTTCCTGCTCACATAAAAATGCCTTGCATGTTATGAGATAATACTCTGTTATTAAATGAGAAATAAATTCTCAAGAAGTAACAGTGTTACCAAAAAAGGATGCCAAACAGAAGGACCAAAAATTTTGTATTCCACTCCAAATGATATAAACTCACCCAAAAAATCCAAATAAAAACATCCAGTATTGACTCCCCACAGCAACAATATTCAGAAAATGCAGTTGTTTTAAGAATGATCCAGGTGCAATTAAAGATAGAAGCTCAGAGAATAATACACATCCAATCATGTCTCTGATATTTTTTTCCTCATTTTATTCTGTTCATAAATTATCCGTGACTAACATGTAATTTTCTTCATTTGTATAGCCTTTCTTTGAAATTATTTTCAGTCAATAGCTTTCAGTCTGCACATACAGTTTATTCATAAGAGGCTGCTTTTAATAGTTTCTGATTTATCTTGTCTATATACAAATACATGAACACTGGTATTTCAGTGCCAGCTCATGTCATCAGCAAACACTTGCAGCGTTTTCAATGTACACTTTTTTCCAAAAAGAGCACAGAAATTTCCTATAGTTGGCATGATACAGAGTTGTGATTTCCAGAAGATAGGATTTTGCACTGTCCAGTGTCGCACAGATAATATGGTGAATCCAGAGTCCTGTATGACAGTGGCTTGCATATACACCAACAGCTTGTAGCCCTTCAGCTGATAAATTGAGATGTGTGTTAATGAATTTGATGGATCATCTTAAGATTCAAGCTAAGGAGAACACATGTTCTGCTGCAGACACGCTCACTTTCACATGGAAACTTTCTTGAGGAGAACAAACCAAAATGAAACGGATAAAACCTGGCCAAAGCAGTTCCTTTTCAAAGTGAAGCATGTGATCCACGGAGTTCACCACACCTTAATGAAGAACGTCAGGTTGAGAAACCGAAGTGAGTTCAGCTTTGTTTCCAAAATATTGCTCTTTCCCTTTAATCAGAGAGATGTAAAACAGGTTGAGCTCTGCAAACTCAGCCTAGAAACATTCTCATTGCATACAACACAGAGATGAATCACCACCACAGCAGATTTTAGTTCTTGTAAGAATTGCTTTGCAAGACTGGAGCTAGAACTGCAGGGTTTGTGTTTCTTTCCCTTGGTGGTATGAAGAATAACAGAGCAAAGTATTAGTCTGTGACATTTTCTTCCCCCCTTCCCTGTTTCTTTTGAGTTAAAACTATCCTTCCTGAAATTTCTTCCACAATTCACTGCAGTGTCTGATGTGTTAAAACAATCAGTCAGCAAGAACCCGTAGATAGATAATTGTTGGTGTCTGCAAGCTGGCAATAAACATTTGTTTTTCTTTCCAGTGCTAGTTGTCTATTTAGCTTCAAGCCAGGAGGAAAATTTGAGAAAGTATGTTAGTATCGATTAGACCAGGAGAAGCACTTCTGAACTCTCTGGGGCTGCTTTCAGAAAATGTCACCCAAAGAGAGAGACTCAGTAGTTCATGTGATCAAGAAAAATGTGAGAACATTATTGTGAATGTTTTCCCGTGTTTTGAACCACATACACCAGAAACGCAGAATTTGTATTTGTCATGGGGGAAGAAGATTCACATGCTGTTTTCAAGGCATGACAGCTGTTTTCTGAAGGCACCATTTGGAGCATGAAACACAGCAGGCTAAGGAATGACTAGATCTGGTGGTTCAAAATTTTGGCTCAATTGACTGCTGAGCAAGGAAGTTTATTTCCTTATGTGTGAAGCACAGACAGTGTTTACACTTTTGCAAACTGGAAAACACGTGAGGGAGTAAAATCAGGAAGGCAGTAAACTGGAGGCATTCTTTGTCTTGGATCTCTAATGAAGTTCATCAGCTTCCCTATGGCTGCAGTCAGCAATAGAATATTCAGAACGTGTTTAGGTGGTGCAATACAAGAGAGAGTCATGCTGCCTCTAAACTGAGTTAGCTTTAATAGCAGAGTAATAAAGCTGCATTATTATTTTACACTGTCTCAGCTAATTATCTTGCTCATAAACTGCAGTGAGCTCTGTATTGGCATGGGGGGGGTCTTTCTGGTCTCTGAATCAGCTCAGGGGTCTTCTCACACAGCAGGGAGCTTTAGAAGGGCAGGCACTTATTTTCATTTTCCAGTAGTCACATATTACTTCATTTACTGTGAGTAGTCCAGACACTCAAATCATTGCTGATTGGTGTACAAACCACTGCAAACAGAAGCACTGTCCTTGCTCTGCTTGAGATGGGCGTGAAAATGTGGGTTCCTTTTGCCTGTTTGGGGTACCAAGGCCTTATTTTAAGACAAAATTGCTCAGAAAATTGCCAGAGTTTTCAAGAGCAGACGGTGTGTAGCTTCCTACAAACCCTTTTGTAGTGTTCATTGGTGGTGTGTCAGCTGATAGGGGAGCTGAAAAAGGGAGAAATAGGACGGGCACACAAGTGTTAGAGGATCCTGCGGGTATTCAAGGACTTTCTTGCATAAACTTGCATTTCTTTTATAATAAGCACATTTTAACTCTTAAGCAGCCAAAACATCACTGCCACTTTGGGGGGCTGAGAAAACAGATCTCACAAATTGCTAAATGTTTTCACAGACTCAGCTTGATATCCTGTAACCTTCTGCTCCCTATTTCTATTTTTGATTTGATGACAGGTGGACTAGATCCTTTCAGCTCTCAACTGCGCTCTCTCTAGAGTCAAGTGTACTTTGAGTTGGTGTTGCACCTGTGATGATTCTTTGGCCTGGATTTCACATTTTTAAGAAAAAGCTTTGCAGTTAGAACAATTTATTTATGCTTTTGCTTTATGTTAAAGCAATAAAACAAAACAAAGACAAAAAACCCACAACATTGGAAGATAAGAAACTATTTGGACCAGATTAGCCATTTGCTTGTCAGTGTTTTCTGACCAATTTAATTCCTCTAATTCTGACATTTTTAAGGAATTGTAAGTCTTAGTTCTATTGATAAAGACACTAAGTTACTCTACTGCTTTGGACTGTCACAAGGAAAATTCAACTTCTCAGATATAGAAATAGTTGCAGTTATTCCTACACAAAGCTTTTGCTACCTTTTACCCTAAAAAGGTAAGGTGTTTCCACACTGTTGTCTTAGACTACTGAAATTTGCTGCTTTTTGTAAAGGACAGATGAAGTCAGGGTACCGTTCCTCAAAAAAAACCTGTAGTGACTCTTCCGTGCAATCCTATCGCCTTACTTTGAGCTGTGTTTCGGTTTTCTTTCAAAGTTGAGTTCATTTTTTTTTTTCTCTTTTGTAGAAGTGAGAGTCACAAAATTGGCTGTTAGGTGATTAAGAAATGCCTCCTAAAGATGTAAGCACTCTGCAACAAGCATGTCTCTTCTTGCCATACAGCCAATGCCTGTTGGGTTGGGCGTGCACCCAATCTGCTTTCATACAGTCACAGCATTTGTAATACTACTTCAGGAAAAACACCTGGGCGAGCCCAGTGGAGGAGGGAGACAGTGGCATGGGCAAGGTGCCACCGCACATGGCTGTGGCCACCAGGCACTGCTCCCTGAGCCCCCAGCCCAGGCGATGCTCCCATGGCCAGGGGATGGTGCTCTGCCATCAGCAGCAGTTGGGAAGCAAGGCCGAGCTTTGGCGGACTGTCTGCTTCCCACAGCAGTGGGGGTGGCAGCAGATGAGATGACACCCCCGGTGTCATGGTGCCTCAGCACTTCTCAGGTGGGCAGCTGCGCTCTGAGTCTGCTCTGGGAAAGGACACCCCTTTGCCCAGGAGTTATGCACCCAACCACAACCAGCTGTGCACCTAGCAAAAAACATCACCTCTAGATGTCCTTGCCATTTCACCCTTCTACAAGAAGTTACAACTCTTGTATCCAAGCACAATGAGGTCACCACTGCTGAGCAACTTCTCTCATGGCTAGGTGCATCTTTTTTTGCTGGTTGAGAGGGATAGCAGAGAGGCTAGGAGCAGTAGCATCCTCAACAGGGTAAACTGGGCTGTGGCAGTATGAGAAATCCTCTTTCTGGCTGTTTCCTTTAATACTCTGCCTGAGGTCCTGCCCTCCTGCCTGCGCCTCCACATTGCATATTCTGCCTCCAAGCCTCCTGTAAATTTGCCCAGAGGAGAGTTTAGGCTAAAGTACTGGGGTAGAATATCAGACGTAGGCGCATCTTTTCTATCCCTTTCAGTCTTCTCAGGCAGCTGTCTGTTTACAGGAAAAATAATACGTTGAAAAGCCCTATAAGCAGACAGAAACTTTTTGGCATAAGGAAGAAAAAGGACATGAGATAAAACTCAAAATACAGTGCTAAATAGCTAGAATGGAGCAGAGATCATAAAGCAGGGGGGGATGGTGTAGGGAAAACAATAAAGGGAAATTGGTTTTGATGGGCTGATGGGAGGAAAAGTAGAGCTGGAAAATCCTGATCCATTTTCCTAGTCTAATAGAAGAGGTGGTGTGGGGCCTGGAGGCAGAGAGGTTGAGCACCAAGGTGTCAGTTACCAGGGACAGGATGGTGGCTTTCATGCCTACCTGACAGTGGCTAGGGGGAATGTAGGACACTTTGCACTTTATTATTTGCATGCTTGAAGCAAACAAATTGGCAGGTTACCGGTAAAAATCTTAACTCAGTTCCAGTGGGAACTTTTACTGAACAATGTGCACTGCAGTTCAGTTGAGATGTAATTATCATGAAGGTTGTTTGGGCTGTGATATTTTTTCGGCTCTGCTGCTGTATATATTTGGTTAGAAGCTGACACCTAGCAAACGCATTGTTTGTAGGCGAAGGGTTGAAGTCTGTAGTCCAGCAGACTTTTACTGCCTATTCCATCTACATACACAATTCTAAAAGTGTCAAAGTGGCTTTTTACATCCAGAAGAGGACACATTTTAATCTCTTTGAGCAGTAGTTGCCCCTCAAGACTTAAAATACTGAATAAATAATGGTTTTTTTCCAGTTGTTATGCCAACACAATATGCTTTACTCTGACATGTTATAACCTAAAGTTATGTAATTTGAAAATGAAACTCTTATATCCTGAACAAGCTTTTCAAAATGAAATAGTTCTGGCCTTGGATCAAAAGCAGTCAAATTTCCCTAGAAAACAGATTTTAAATCTTTAGTACCATTTAGAACACAGAGCTAAACAAAGGCTGAAAAAGCAGAAACCACTGGATTTTGACATTTATGGACTATTATCATATCTTTAAATTTGCATGAGAGAATGGTAGTGCTTTTATAAACGCTTTTTTTTTTTTTTAAAGGAATAATTTAATTTGTTTCAGGAACAGCCTAATTCTCCTTGCCCAAGCATAATGCTGTCACTGAGGTAGTGACATTTGTTATTGAAGGAGAGTGTCCATTCTTACATCTTTACATTGATTTTTATCTCAATTGTTAAATCTAAATAAGAAGCTTGCATGCAAGCCCCATTGCATTCTGTACAAGAGGTCAAGACTGGCTTTTTTATGCATTCTGCACTTAGTGAACGATTTCTTGTGTAACTAAAAAGTTCATCTGTGAGAGGAGAAAAAGCTCTTGTGCTTTTCTTCTTTGGAGCTGACCTTCTTTTCACATTTGTTTAAAATTAGTCTTTCATTATAAACCAGACAAAAACACTACAAGGGATTTTTTATTCCTCTCTAATATATCTTTCTTCTGATTTCAGCCTGGGGAAGGGCTGCTGCTGCTACATACCTGGTCGGCTTTCTACTTCTAGTCATCTGTTTTGCTCTGGCCATCATAGCATTTGCCATTGACACACTTCGATTCAACTTCATACGTGGGATTGGAGGCTTGCTTTTCGTCGCTGGTAAGGCAGTAGATAAAGTCAAGTCTAGCTTGTGCAGGTGTATCAATATTAGAACTGGTATTTCCCTCAGCTGATTTTATACCCCAAATCTTTGGCTATGTGCACTTGAACTCTTTGTGAAAAATAATATGAAGTCAGTGGGTTGATTTTTAAATCCTCCAAAACATAGGTGGGTTTAGCTACAGGTATTATCAACGCAAGCAATGTGATGCGTGTTAGTTTAAACTCTTTTTTTTTTTTTCTTTTTTCTTCAGCTGTGTTCTCCATCATGGGCCTGGTCATTTATCCAGTAAAGTTCTCAACTGAAATTGAAATGACGGGAATCAATATGTTCAGCTGGGCCTACGGCTTTGGCTGGACCACAGCCATTATGGAAATATGCTTGGGATTCTTCTTCTGCTGCCTTCCTAACTATGAAGATCAGATCTTGGGTAATGTGAAGCCCACATATTTTTACTCTTCCCCATAAGCACCAGGAAAAATGCATTTGTATTCCAGAGATATCTGACAGACCAGCTACATTTTCCAGAATATTGTCATTGGATGTTAGTAGAAAAGGCTGGAAACTTTTCAGATGTGTGTAGAAAACCAGTACTGGCATTCTGCAATAAAGTTATCTACTCTCTTTTGGACCTTCATATATGATGTGGTTTGGTTAGATAAAGTCTAAACATTAAAAACCCTTGTATTTCCTCATTCATTCGCATGAGTGGAGTATATGTGGATTCCATTGCATCTGAAATGCATTAATATTTCTAATTAAATTCAGGAAAGCCTTTTAAACTACCAATAAATGAAACGACATATGCCATCTTCCTGAAGGACAGCAGCTCGCAAAAATCCTATTTTGTATGTATCATCTTTAACCTGAAGAAAGAGTTTGCATATTTTTCAAGAAGGCAAATACCTTTATCCACTGACTGCCAAAGTAGTAAATTAGTCAGACAGCACTTCATAGCTTTGCTTCCATCTTTCATACGGTCACTTAAGCCATAGGACAGAATAAGAAAAAGATGAGAGAAAGCCCCCTATCAAAGTCAGCATCTTGACTTTTACCCATCTATGTGGAACGTAAGTATTTCTCTCTAAATATTTGTAAGAGAAAGCAAGGACCATCAGTAAGCCCTTAAATATCCTGGCATGCCACTGCTGGGGCCAGCACAGAGCAGACAGAAGCAGAGGGGATTTCCAGCCACCCCTGCAACCTGCAGACCTGTTTTGAAGAAGCTCCTGGTGTGGCTTTCTTCATGAGCATCTGCCTCTTTTATCTGCTGTATGAAAATCTGTAACTTTAAAAAGCTCTGTTATGCTGGTCCAGATCTTTTACCCAGCACAGAAGGGTCAGGAAGGACTCAAACAGAGGTATGGTTCCCCTACACATCAGGAGTTGAGCTGGAGCAGCGTGAGTGTAGGTATCAAACATTTGTTGAAAGGCCCCTTTTTCATTGCTTTGCTGTTCATAAGTATTTTAAAAGCGGAAAGTGTATACTGTCATATGTAATTGTAAAATGCATAAATACCCCTTACTATCTCATTCTAAGGCTTTCATAGAGAAAATCACATCATAAAACACCTTTCAGTGTCTAATACTCCACAGTGCTTGCAAGCCTTGATATATTGCAAGCAATGAAATATACTCAAGACTCTGCTGGTTTCTGTCTTGTTAATCCTAACTTTATAATATTTCATTTCTTAAGTGAAAAAAAAAGGGTAATTTTGCTATGTGGAAAAGAAGTCTCATCAAGATCCTTAGCTACAAATGATTATTAGTTTGTAATACATCTGCAATTTTGTAACTATGACATTATGAGAAGTGCCCTGCCAAATGTTCTTTACTGCAAAGAATGAGAGGTAGAAAATTTTTTTAGTAAAACCTCTGGGTAACTAAAATTAATAAGGTCAGAGGACTTAATCTGTCTTAATCTGTTTTTCTGAAGCAGTTAACTCCATTCACTTTTATGGGGTGTCTTCTAACTTTAAATAAACATGAGAGATGTATCAGACCAATGGGAAGAGTCTGTGCAACAGGAAATAGTTAAACAAGTGCTTGCAAATACATTAAGATGTTTCCTAGTTGGGAGGAAATTAAAATGCAATAGAGTTGAGAAAGCAGCATGTATAAAATGCCTTCCAATTCTTTGTGTAATATTATCTGTTTAGAAAAAAATTTATCATAAATCTTTTCATTATGCTTATTATACCTAATAAATGATGGTATCTATGTATTGTTTCAAAAATGAGTCTTAGCTTTTGTTCTTCACCTTGGAGCACCTGGGTATGCTGTCTGGACTTCGAGAGGGGAAGAGTAACTTACAAATGTAGCATCACAACAGCTTGTTTTATTCTTCAGTGCTATTCTGACTGAATCCTGAGGCCTTGTTCACAAGCAGATCAGAATAGCGGACTTGCTCTTTTTGCTTATGGGCTACGTGGTGTCAAGTAACTGTGTGCATGATTCTGTGCTATAGTGTGCTACAGGTCATTTTAGCATGGAGGGTAATGCACTCATGCTCACTGATTAGGAAGCCAGTGTGGCCCCACTCAATGTTTTTGCTCCAACAGACAATCCCTGGGGAAGGAAAAGGGAATTTCAGCAACCACTGATTACCGTTTCTTTAAGATTAGCTGGATACTGACCCAACATCTGGAGGTGGGGAAAGGTGCACAAAACAAGGTTTAGGAGTGTGACTCCAACCCTGATAAGAGAGCAGAGCATAATTAAAAAACAAAGGAAATCTCCAGCCATCATACCCCTTCCTCCCTCCTCTCCCTTGCTGCTCTCAGCAGCTTCATCTTCTCCTCCTCTTCCTCCTCTTCCTACCTAAGGGCAACAGAGCAGTGTCAGGGCTGGTGGCTGTGGCTCTGTGGGACACAGCCCCAGACCCCATTCCCTACTGCACTTTCCCTTTCCTGGGAGAGAGGAGGAGTGAAGCCCCCTTGCTGATCCCAGCACATCAGTGGGGCCCTAGCCTGACTCCCTGCCCTAGGCACCCCCAGGGAAGGTCTTTCTTTAAAAAAAGGCAGAGGTCAGGTGGGTATCCAACAAGCAGGAGCATCACAGGGGCTGGAGCTCAAGTGCCTGCCTTTAGGGTAGTTTGCTTCCAGTCATGCCAGGCCGGTTCACCACAAAGCCCTAGAAAAATGAATCCTAAACTGTGCAGCAGAAAATCAGTGAGAAAAAGTATAAAACTGTTTTACAGATCCCAGTGCAGTTTCCTGTGACTGCTGCAACAGGGGAGCATGGCAAAAGCAGCATGCAAAATGCAATTGGTTTTGACAGAAAAGGATACTGAATCCAGAAGTCAAGGATGTGCCTCAACTAGATTATTAACTAACTAGGTTATCAACTAGCTAGGTTATCAACTAAATTGTTCAATTAGTCTACAGATAGGTCAAGTAGGTTATTAACTAGACAGATTGTTAGATTAATTTGAGCTAAATCAGCATCAGAAAGTTTGGATTTTCAAGCAAAGGAGAAATCGGAGGAAGAGAAGGCATTCCATTAGTTCTGCACCTCCGTTTGTCAGGGTTATTGCTCAAAGTCTTGCCTATAAGAGAAAAAGGCACTTAACCACTAAGAGCATCACAATAAAAGACTTAAAGTGTCATTGTGCCCAATGGCAAAGCTAAAGAGAGATCAAGGAAGAACAGATATCTGCTAGATTTGGCTTTGGAGAACATTAGATCTCCTAGAACAAGAGAAGTAAACACTTGACTGCCAAAAGCATTGCTGCTGTTCCTGTCAAATTAAGAATTAGGGAAACATCCTGTGACAAGCACATTTTATCTAATTCAACTATGCTGCTGAAAAGCAAAGGAAAAATTGTGCTGAAAACAAGTGGAATGTCAAGCAGCCCTACAGGTACAAACCAAAGCAAAAGAACTAATGAAAACTTTCTACTGGTAAGTAAATATGTTCAATTTAATTCCTGGTATTTCTGCCAGAGCTTGTATAACATGCAGACATCTTCAATTTTCTCTGCAAGTATTTCACTATACATTTTTCAGGCACCTGACATTTGGTCTTAAAGTACAGCCTCCTTAATCAATAATTCAAATGCAATCTAGTTTGCAACTGTATTAAAGTTGTGCATATTTTGTTGTATGAACTAATACTATGAGTGAAGTTTTGACCCCACTGACATCACTTACAAAATATTTATTGATTTTTTTGAGGCTGACATTTCATCCTTGAAGCACAAACCCTTTTTTTCACATGTGCTCAGAATCAATAGTACTCTATGGGATGCTCCATTGATTTCAGCAGCTCTGTTTACTTCTGGAGTAGGGCATTGGTCCGTACAAGGTGAGGAACAGAAGTTATAGCAGACAAGATCGTTCCCAGAATAAAGGACAATTCAATGTGTGTAAGATTAGCAGAATCTGGGTCATAATTAAATCACATTTTGTTAGATACACAACATGGTCACAGTAAAAAAAATTATTTCTTTTTGACACATCTCAGTTGTGCAACAGTTATTCTTATAATTCAGTTTCTCAGAACAATTCCTTGTACATTTCTATATTCAATGTATTTCTCTGTGCTCTGAAGATGAGTAGATTTAAGGATAGAATTAAACAATCAAGTCTGTGATAGGGGAGAATTGGCCCATTTGTACACTGTTGGAAAACGAGAATCAAATCATCTTACTAGAAAGACAGTGAACTGAACAACCAAAGAGTTACTTCTGAGTCACATTGGAAATTCAAAACTGAGAACTGAAAGACTGCCATGTAGTTAATAATGCAGAAAGACAGACAAAGTCACGTGGATCTTCCTTTGTCTTTTTCCTCACTGTCAAAATATTGGCTTTGCTAGAAATTTTGGTTTCAAGAAAAATTGTTACTCTGGTGCAGCTGCATAATAATGTCTAGGCCTAAATATTTTCTGTGAAGTTCTTCAGTGCTAAGTGACAAAAATCTAGAAAAGCACCTGGATAACCTTAAGGTTGCAAATGGTTCTGATGGGGTCATCAGAGCTGTTTACATTGATGGCTCCTTAAGTGACTTAATACATTAAGACTCATATGCCGGCCTACACACACTGGCTAGGTCCACAGATTTCCTGAATATGAAGTGAGGTTGTAAATTTTTTCAATTTTGCTTTTTGTTTTTTATGATCAGAGTAAAAATGTTGATGCATCATAGAATTTTGTATGTGACTGCTGGGTGTGAGGAGAATTTACAGGAACAACTTTCAAAGTAGTTTTACAGTTCATGATAAATGTGGTGAGAGTAGATCAAACTGTCCTCTCTTGGATAGCTTTTATGATGCATCCTTTTACTTGTGCCACTCTTTGCCTAAGCCATCTGTTTTTCTGTAAAAACAGTTTTGTGAAAACCTACTCTAATGATCGTATCATACTAAAAATAAATTATATTAGGTATCCATGGAGAACCCATCATATAGCACTTTAAATAGCCCTTGATTGTTCAAATGCAGTTCTAACAGAGAGAGAGATGTTGCCTGTGAGATTTTTCCACAGAATAGTGTAAATCCAAAAGAAGCAAATTCCTTTCAACTATTGACTGTAGTCCTGGGTTACATGCCCAGCTCCTCATTTCTTACAAAGTAACTAGTGCTCTAGAGCCTTGTCCTTAGCAAAACATCAAACAGATAAGCAAAATGCAAACCAGAAAAATAGTGAAGGAAAAATAATACATAGAGGCATATACATATATACATACTTTATATCACCGATCAGTCTACAGTTGACCTCAGTGTGAGTGGAGATCGACCAAAGTTATGTAAAACACATTTGAGGTTGCACTGTTATTTCCAGTTTCTCATTCTTTTTTTTCTCCTATATAGAAAATTTCTCACCTCACTTCTGTAAAACATTACAGCTTTTTGGTAAGATTTCCCAATTTTGCCACACCCTGTGCCAGTAAGCACACCCTTGCTTGCCATGTTCATATCTGAAGCTTTTATGAAGTATTAATACAAATAGGTTTTTATGCCTTAACCCTCCATCTTCGCTTCTTAAAAACACCAGTTTGAAGTAATAAAATCTTGCTGACATTAGGCAAATTAGAAGAACGGAAAATTTCTCAGGTTGCTTTAGAATTAACCCTCAAAAGAAGAAAGAAACAAGAACTGAGGTTGAAGAGAAAACCCCAGTCTAATGCAAAAATGGTATCCCAAAATATACTTGCAGTCCCGAGGTTAAAATCTAGTTCGGAATGATTAGCAGCCTAATTATGTTTGCAGACCCCCCCTCCCCCCTTCATATGACCACGTAGTCTCTGCTGTCTTGCAGTTTTCACTAACATCAACAAATCTGTGCACTGGTTTCTGAGTCCTCCAGTATGCAGAAGGAGGGGCTGCCCAGGGAACGCTTTTGTGG
The DNA here is from genome assembly GCF_965140245.1 of Athene noctua. Lineage (NCBI taxonomy): Eukaryota > Metazoa > Chordata > Aves > Strigiformes > Strigidae > Athene > Athene noctua. Next base: position 66,629,216 of record NC_134037.1, on the reverse strand, counting down.
GGAGGCCAGAAGGACTCGTTTGGCCCTTGTGTGATATGGCTGGTGCCTTCATGGCAGGACAGGATGGCTACCCATCTGAGTGGAAAGTTTCCCTCAGTTTTAGCCTGTGGTCCAAACAAGTTACTGGCAAGTTGAAACTGCCATTTTATTCAGCTGAGAGGTTTGTGTGTGTGTGAGCAGATGAAGGTTAGAGACTGGGCAGCTCACAGTGGTTAGCCCAAAAGAGAAAAATATTCTTGTAAAATAAAAAATTCACTGTGTCAAGATTTACAGCCTTCCTTAAGATACTCCCATGCATAATACACAGAAAAGGGAGGCAACAGTTGCACCTATTTATCTTCATAATTGTTAGGCCTAGCACTTCAACACCAAGAAATACTCTTTGGGTTAGTAACAGGAGGATGAATACAAAAAGCTGAAACTTTACACTTTGCCCTGAGTCACAGCACAGGTGAGGACCTCCTCAGTCACCGAGTGCTGTCCCTGGCTGTCAAAGAAAATTTCTTAACATCTTGTTCATTATCTGATGCCAGCTCTGCTTTGCCATCCATCATATGGAAATAGGAGGCTGATCATCCTCTGAGAGCTGGCCTCTGATTTCCATCCAACACATATCACTAGCCAGACAGCAAGACTACCTCTTCCTCTGGCACTGCCTATGGCGATACCCAGACCTTACCCTGGGGCCACATCGTTGCCTCTGAGCTTTCCTCCAGCACAACTTCTTGTTTCAACTGCAAGAACTTGCATTTTGTCTGATCTATCCCCTGCAACACATCCTTCTTCAAGCAGTGCACTGCCTTCCAGATCTGTGCTCCTGTCCCGACTGCTGCCTCGCTTCCCACAGCTGCCACTCTGGATAATTACTGACCATCCCATAGTGTCCTGGGCATCCTTATGGTCCCTCCTTTCTCTTGCCCAGTCTAGAGCACAGTTATTCTGAGCTGGCCACACAACAGCTATATGGGGAGCACTCCTCACCCTGTCTGTGTGAACAGGCTGAGGGAAGCCTTGTTCATCTCTGTGGCAGTGCATGCTTGAACAGCATCTAGGTTGGCATCAGGGAGCATTGTGGGGGGAAAAAAAAATAAATGTGAAGAACGAGGTAAAAGCAAACTTCTTCAGTTCTCCATCTGTGCAGTTAAGCCAAATAGGACACAAGAACTGGTTTGCTAAAACACTTTTTGCAGTGGTGGACTTAAAATGACATGTTCTGTCTTCAGCTCCCAAGCTCCTGAGGGCACTTGGGAACCATGGTGCTTGCAGGAATGTCTCCTCTAAAGGTTCAAAGAAAGCAGGAGAGTTTCTTCTCCAAGTACATTTCCACCTCCTCCTAGTGATACAACTCAAAGATTGCTCTGGAACCTGAAATAGGAGTGTAACTGACACAAAGCCTTCAAACCAAAATAGCTCCAAGGAGGAAAGATGGCTTCAGACATCAAAGTGGGTTATCACCTCCTATATATATTAGTTTACATAGAATATCACACAGATCATATACAGTGCATATTTTGGGAAAGGATGCTTTGTTCTAATGTATTAAACATTGCTACAGATGTGTTACTAGCTTAGATTAATATTGGAAATGAGGATTGATATTCAGCAACCTCATGTCATCAAAACAGCTCCAGTCTGAGCTGTGTTTATTTGTAGCTTGCCGTGTAAAAAATCCAGAAGTTTGGTATTAAGTTTGCCTAAATTATTGATTCTTTAGTGCATTTTGGGGTTTCTTTTTATTTGGCTACTTTCATGAACTTCAATCCAAAGGAAAATATTTATTTCATCTTCCTTTTCCCAGTATATTTTTTTCCCAGATTTTAGAATAATGAAACTTAGAAATTAAATATTTAAACTTTATGTCAAAAGTATGCAGGTACAACAATTTAATTGTTTAATTTTTGTTTTCTAGTGCATGAAAATATTCACAAATGACAAATCTGAGAGTTTAAAGTCAAGCTGAGATCTGATTTGCTTTTTAGTGAATAACCTATTTGCCCCCAAACTGACCTGGTTCTGCTGTTGTAGATACAGTACCTGTTTTGCTATTAAAAACAGTAATGTAACTAATGTAATATAAAGAGATTCTTTCTTTCAAGTCACTAGTGATAAGGTACAAACACAGAGAAAGGCATGGCTTTGAAGGTTATCAGATGAGAGATCACAGAAGACTAAGCCAAGTTACAGATGACTGGGCTTGTACATGGATTCCTCCTCACTTACTCGCCCAGTTTTGAGAGTCCCTGCCAAGTCAAACACAAACATAAAGACTTGTTGACAGCCTGTGAAAAGCATTTTGAATGCAGGGAGGCACTGTAGACAAATGCCAAATAATTACAGTGCTGCTGCCATAGCTTCTGCCACTAAAAATGTGATCTGTGCCTCACTACAGCTCTACAGATGTTTTTGTTTCCTTACATTAGGAAGCTTCATTTAGTTTGTGTTAATAAAATGAAGATGTAGGCTGGCCTAGCAATAAAGAAACGAATGAACTAATGTGCAGGAGCCATTTGAAAAGGGAATGCTTGTGTTCATCTTACAGAGCTTTATCATTGTGCTTCCTTCTTCCCTCACGGCTGTGGTAAGTAGTGCCATAATTGACCTCTTGTAAGCAAAAAAAAAAAATATGAATTGATACCCCTCACATACTAATTCCCATCAGCTTTGGGACTGCCAAAATACTGTATAGATGCAAATAGTAGGCATCTAGAATATCTACTCACATGAAAATTTAGCTCAGCATGGAACAGTTGATCTGGACAATAGAAAGCCTCTGTTCCAGCTTTAGGGCAGCCAGTGCATTTCTACTGTCACAACAGATTAGGAAATACACTGTGCAGTCCCAAGCAGCTGAATCGGCAGAAAACCCTGGGTCGAGACACTGGCGATGAGACATTCAGTATCAGTTCTTGGGCAGAAAATGTCCCTCGGGCTAGGGCTGGGTTGCTCCAAACCTCCTCAGCAAAGAGGCAGGAGGTACAGGCAGTGCAGTCATCCATCATTCGGTGCTGGGGAGCAGCTCCCCTCCAAGTGCTTGAGGGCAGTGAGACAGTTGGCAGAGAAGACATCACTGCACTGAAATTAAAGTTACAAGCTGCTTTCCCATGGCAGTGCTGGGACATAGCATGGTGTTTTATAATTATGTTTCAGGAGCCTCCGCCCTCTTGCCCTAATTTCCAATTAGCAGTTGTACCCTTCCCAACAGAGATGGCAAACATCCTGCAAACAGGGGGAGGAGGCCAGGAAGGACCATTCTGCGCAGGTCAGTAGCAGGCGGCAATCTGGAGAAATCACTTCATGTCACCACCAGCAGCTTCTCATCCCTGTTGTCTAATTAATTTTCTCTTGTAGACTCACTGTCAGTATATTTAAAGCCACAGGGAAAAATGGATAATGAGTGGAATGGAGATGTGCTGGGAGTGGAAGGAGAGGAGAAACTGAGACGAGGGAGCAAGGCAGTGGGATGCAAACACTGGAATGCTTCAGCCGGGATGTTATTTCTATGGTCAGCCAGCTGTGACTTGTCTAGAGTGAAATGGTACAGTAAAGGTGTCAGCGAGGGGTGGCCCTTTCTCTAGTTTGTTTCCCTAACCATATCTGGATGTTAGATGGTGTCTTTTCCAGTAGGGCCCCTCTGTTTCCCTCACCTCATCCTAGATGACCTGGAAGTTGCACTGAGAAACCAACACTGTTCAGTAATCTCATGATCTTTTGGAACATCAAAACTGTACAACTAATAATATTTTAAAATATTTTCTTGCTTAAGTTTTGTAAATTGTTTCATAGGTTTCATAAGCTGCTGTGGGTTTATATACAGATTTTTAAGATGTTTGCAACTCCTGATTCAAATTCAAAATGTGTAATACCCACATTATCATTTCCAAATGTTTGTCAATAGAAGTTTCTAGGTGACTTTAAATGACCGGTAAACCGCTCTGAATGCCAAATGGCACAGACAAAACCAGGATATTTCATTTGTGATGGAGGCTGGCAGCACCTACTTTAATGAGGAAGAAAGGTGTAGGCAACTGCTGAAAAAGCTCTGGTTTACCACATCTGAATACGTAGTCCTCCCCTGATGGGTTATATTACTTGTCAGTATGTTGCAGCTGTGAAGGAAACATCACTTGCCCATCACACAGATCCTCCTCTAATGCTTTCTCCTCCTCATTTGCTGGTGGAAGGAGGAGGGTTTCACAACTCTGCAGCTGTCTATTCTTTTCATGTGGGTATAAATTAAGGAAAGACCGTAACCTCATGAGGGTGATTTAAAGCAACAACTTTGCCCATCGTAATGATAATAATTTAATATCTTCTGTAGGATGTTGAAATGATGTTTCTCCCTTCATCTGCGTAATAAAGAGTTTCCTTTTAACTTTAATAATCCTTGTTCTGTCTTCTGTGACCAGCAGAATGTATTATTGGCAAAAAATATAATTTATATAATTAGAGATCTATGGGCTTATACTGAACCCTTAACCAGCCTATTTCTGTTTCTATACACCACAGTTTTCCTGTTTGTTTTCGCAGCTGGTAAGAGCCTGGGAGGCCATTAAAATGGAAGTTGCAAAAAATTTTCATATAGAAACCTTTCCCACTGGAAAAAGCTGGTTTGGATAAAAAATCAAAACAACTTTTATGAACTGGTTTGGTTTAATAAAGACATTCTCCCCAAAATTATTAGAACAGAATGTAACACTTCATTTTCAGACTTAGGCAGTTAATTTTGATATTATTTTTATTCATGTGAAAAAAAAACAAACCAGTGCATAATGAGATTAATTTTTTAGTCTTATCAAAATGAAATTATTTTGACCTTATGAAAATAGTAAATCCTTAGTTTATGTTTTTAAATAACTTTTCCTTTTGATTTTTTTAAGTCTGTCTCACAACAGGTGGAAATATGAAAAGATTAAACCATAAATTGCAGAAAAGAAATTTCTTCACTGACAACTGTCAATAAATGGAATTTTTGGGGATGAATTTTATGAAGGTTTTGATTCTGGTGAATAACCAGGAGCTATTTTTCATTAAGGAGCTTCTTTATAGGGAAACAGAAATCTGAGTAAGTGTGGAAAAGAGAAATATTCTTGCAGTTAGATGTAATGAAATGAAAAGGCAGAAGAAATGTCCATTTGAAAACTGAGTACCAAACCCCAAGCTCTGTGACTGGGGCTTCAGCCTATTTGGCCAGGTCAGGCACTGCCTCAAAGTGAAGCCATTCTCAGACTGACACCCCAGCACTGGCTGCACTGCTCACCCCAAGCCACTGAGCAACTGGCACATCAGTCTCCTTAGACCTATGCGAGGAAAAATCTTGGAACAAGGCTGCACGGGATGCGCACATGAATGCAGAGACAAAGCTGAATCAGAGCCTGCCTCTTTCTTCATGATGGGAGATATTGCAACACGACCAGTTTATGACCGACGCGGTTGCTACTGCTGAGGATAATATGTTGTAAATATTGGCTTCTGCTGCAGTCCAGGGTGTCATCTGTGACATTTCCTTTGCTCCCTGTGTAGTACAAGATGGATTACAAGCAAAGGGAAGACTATTAATTGTATAATTAGCAAATTATTTAAGTAGAAATGTTACTGATTTAGTAAGAGCTTTTATTGCAGCACAAACAAGCAGCCACGTCTCACATAAAAGACACAAAGCTTTTCGGTCATAGCTCTTCAGAAGTTATTAGTGTTAAAGCTTTTTCAAGCTACCCTGGAATAAAAAGTTGACTGAGTGATCAGCAGCTGCACTGATTGGAAATCTTTCAACCATCAATCAAGAAGGAGGTGGGGGCAAAGGACAAATGCACATGTTCAAGACAAGAGTCTACATTCCAGTTCAATTAATTAATATTAACCCCCATTTTTATCCACCCTTGTAAGAATACACTTGAAGTCTTCTGATACCAGAAATTCAGGACAGCTTGTCCTTCCATAGCCCAAAGAAGGCTTTCCCTAAGTGTCTAGGGAAAAAAGCCCTGAAGCCACACAGATATGATAGAAAGGGTTGAGGGTTACCTTTTTTTTATTTTCCCAGGAAATGCAGAGTGATCATGATTGGTCAGTTCAGTAAGTGAACTACAGGAGGAATGAGTGGTGTGGAGGATGAGGAGGCCATACTGAGAGCTTTTTTTAAGGAAAACATGACAGTGAGGAAGCAGCTCAAGAAGAGCTTGAAATAGCTGCTAATCCTGATGTGAAATGCCAGTATTTCAAGTACTGCAATGGATTACTCTCAATGTTATGTTTCAATTACATGTTGTTACTGCTGCAGCTAGTGGTCCACGTGGGAGTGCTGTGAGGAAAGATTTTAGTGAGCTGCATGTACAAACTGCGCTTTCAGTGTTAGAATTTGCTTTAGGAAAGTCATCATCTTTCAGAAGTTTGTTGTGTGTGAGGGTTTGGGAGGAAAGGGAATCTACCGGGGTTGAGTTTAGCTGTGATTTTAATGAATGGGAACCTCAGTTTTGCCTACATGTGTGGATACGAGGGACGAACATGAAAGCATGGCCGATAATCCAGTGAGTGCAGTAACAGAGTGCTATAAAACCTCCAGTGCCACTTATCTCCTCTGAGCATCTGTTTCTGTGTAAAACAGCATCTCATAGAGTTGTTGGGAGGATGACTATTTGAAAGGTACACTGAAACTGTGGATGTTTTTTGCATTTAGCTGTAATTGGTTGCTAAAGCTGGCAAACAATCTGAGCCAGTTGTTCCTCAGGATGCCAGCTCAGCCACTCCTCAAAGGTAACGCCCAAGGCAACATCACCACCACCCTGATCTGAAAAGGAATAAAGAAGCTGCTTTCCTTCCTCTTACTCTTCTGTGTCCCCAAATGACAATTTGCTTACGTCAGGCACCATGGTGATTGAAGCAGGTGAAGCAATACTGCCCTTTGAATCCTTCCCCGTGTTTTAGAGAAAGAGCACCTGTGCTAGTTCAAAACCCTCAACTATTGCTGCTGATTCAGAACAGCCTGTAAACTGTTTGGGAGTTGTATATGTTCTAACAGAAAAGAGCATCACTTTTTTTTTCAGGCCTAGCTGAAAGTTCAAACTTTGCATGTTAGAGAGGTTGAAGCCTACCCCTCCGTGATCCGCAGAAGTGGTGCTGGTACTGGGTTTACTGCAGTGCCCCAAGGACACCAAGATAACTATCACTGTTGCATTAGCAGTGCTAGTGTTGTCATTCTCCTCCCAGTTTATGGCACAGCAGTGATTATTTCCTTGTGTGTATGAAGCTGCCATGGCAGAAGTTAGTTTGTTCGGTAACTGAGCAACACATTGCTGTTCCATGGGGGGATGATGAATCATGAGGGTGTTGGTTCAGGCTCAGCAGGGTTTGGCTCAGGGAAAGCATTAAACAAAGAAGCCTAACAAATCTTATAAAAAAGCCAGAAAAACACTAACATTGTCATTGTCCAGGTCAGGGACTGGCCCGTGCAACAGATAGCAGTGTGTGCGCAGGAAAACCCCTGGCTTTGCAGCCAGAGGTGCCAGGTAGCAGACGTAGACCCATCAAGTGACCAGAAAACAAATGATATTTACTCTGATTTTTTTCTCCTCCTGGTATTACTCTGTCCTGTATTAAACAAAAGCAAGGCGCTAATATTTGCCTGTGTCTGAAGGTGAACACAGAGACACAGCGAGAGCTTTTGGAAGAACAGTGGCTTTAATGGATTTTAGGGCCTCTAACAGTATTAGAAGCTTTGAAGTTTGGTACCAATTTTAGAAACAGACTAAAGGAATGAATGCTCTTAATCAATTTTTCTTCTAATTTTGAACAGACTTATGAGAGTTTAATATCCCAGAGTATTATGTAAATTTTCCTATTCCCTGCTAATAAAACAGGAAACAATAAACAGTGGGGCCATACCAATTTGATTTGACAAGGCTAGTAAATAAATAAGCAAACGAACCCAGGAAATGCAGTTTTTGAGTAAGTATATGTGTAAATCTATAACTTCACTAACAAGAGGCTGTGCAAATAGCAATACATTTGGTTTAGGTGGTATGTGAGCTGTGGCACAGATCAGTCTTTATCCTGGAAGGCAAACCTCTTTATCAGGGAGTCTTCAAGTGGGAATGTAGAAGTAGCCAATTGAAAGCTTATCCTTTACTCCAGGTATTGTGGGGTTATATCTTGAACCAGTAATTTTCAGTTGTTTCTTTTTAAACATAAATCAGCCTCAACTGGGTTTCAGCACAGACATTTAGAAATCCCTGTTCTGAATTGAGCTTGCTTGAGCCATAAGAAGTTTTGTCCATATCAGAAACTGTCTGATTATCAAGTCTTCTCATTTGTCAATATTAGAAAGATCAATTTTGTGTCATAAAAATGAGATGTGACTAGAGCTCTTGCTTTCCCAGAACCTGGCAACGGCTGTGAAAGTCTTTCAAAGCTGCAGAGGAGGATCTTTTCCCAATTAATTTCTTACTACTCCCTTTGTTAGTTGTCATTGCCTCTTGACATACGTTATACCTCACTAATCTGCCTGCAGAGTGACTTGTGAATGCTCTAACTCGTTTCAGGCACAGTCAGTTAGATTATTTCAAACTTTTTCCCACCAAGTCTCTACTTTCCTCTGATTTACGTTATTTAGCTTTGTGATTAACAGTGACATGAATTAGAAAATGCTTCTGCAACTGTGGTGTGAAGAGCTGTGGAAGAAAAAAATACCTGGGAATCACTTTTTCTGCTGTTACTGGACCCAAAAGAGGGCCTCTGTCCTTGCAATACGAAGTGCATCTCTGAAAGCTTCTCTAGCTGGGCCCAATCATGTTTTCATCAAGGTCTTTGGCAAGTCCTTCTTCATGAGCATGTGGATGTGATTTAGTTTTTCAAACTACACTTAGTTCTGTGCCTGCTTCCCTCAAAATCCCACAGATCTCCTTTAGAAACATCCATACCAAGTGACAGTGTAAAGCACTTCTATGTAGCCCAAACACACAGATAATTCTCCATTAATGCTTTTGCTGGTTTCTAAGGAAAAATCCATTGCACCTTGGCGAAAATAAAAATACAACAGCACATAAAATATAAAGATATATTCAAGTGGGCATGGAAGATATCTACTGGAGCTCAGTATCTTCTGGCTTACTCAGTACACACAACAGATAATCCAAACTAACCAAACAAAACCAAACCCATTTTTCTATATTAATATCCAAGTCATATGTTGAGTACAACAGATCTGTATTTGTTTTGTGGATTCTATAATTTTAAGAAAAATTCTCTTTTGAAGCAGAGAGTCAAAATTAAAATTATTTTTTACTAGTCCCAAAAAGCAAATTAAGTCAGCTGACTGACACCATCAGCAGGAAGGATTGACTGAACGCAACTAACCTTTCTCCTTTCTTATATCAGGAGTTGAAACACACTAGTAAGGCAGCATTGGTTCCTGTTTTGTTGCTTCTTGCTTGCTTTGTTGCTTCTTATGCTGTACCTCTTGGTAAATGAAGGCAGAATTGCTTCTTCCACCACAACTGACAGTTGGGTGCATTTCATGTGAAATAAGTGTGAGGAAACATGAAAATAAGGAAAGTTAAGAAGGGATCTTTGAAATGGATCTGAGGCAAAATTTTATGCAGCTGCAGTGCAGCCTCCTTCAACAGTCAATAGTCATTGTCATAGTCAACATTGTCAATAGTTATAGTCAGCAGAGTCTGAGGAAAATAATCTCCTCGTGTGTTCCTCCCTTGAGGAGAAGGTGAGTCCAGCCTGAGCAACTTTGGTGTAGACATCTAAGAGAGGTTAACTGATCTCTATGTCCATCTCTCTCTTGATTTGTGTATCAATTTCAATAATCTCAGATTTTAAGGCTTTAAGGGATTTGCCCCTACAGTCTTGCATCTTGCATGACGCAACCATAAATGGTTTTTAGTGAATAAAATGTCAATACTGCCAAACTCAGCCTTCATAGTTTATCTGTCAGAAGAGTGAGATCACTTTTCCAACTTTTTAAATGCTTACTCTTTTGAAAGATTAATAGAGAAAAATAAAAAAAATCCAAGCAAACCCCCTTTGCCTGTTCTAATCTCTGGATCTTTGCTTAAGGTGGGAAGAAAATGCTGGTCAGACCTCATAGTTTTTGTGCTTATTTTCCATACTGCTGAGTTGTGGTCAGCTTGAGGCTGAGTTCTTATACAGATCTGGGCCTGTGTGACCCGATGCTTTGCTGAGACCTCCTGACCCAGAGAGGCCTTCATGGTCCAAGGATCTCCTTTCCTGGAATAAGATGGGGGTGATCCTCTGGGGACCAGGGGCTGCCAGGAAGGAGGGGTGACTCTTCACTCATTCTGGGGGGAAGGGGCTCTGTTGTTGGCCTCTGGCAGACCTCGGGCACAGAAGAGCTGTAAAATAAAGCAGGAACTGAGAAGACTTGGGTTTAGTGGCTTGGTTGTGAGAATTTTAACAAGTAAGGGACTTGTCCTGTGTTATCCAAAGTCATAAGTGCTTCATGAGTCAAAATGTAAGGCTTTACTGATGCTGATACTGGTAATATTTTCTGTTGTAATATGAGTATACATGTAATACTCCTGCTCTTGGGTAACTGAGGACCCCAGGCATAAAGCGGGTGTGAATCAGGCTCTAGATTTTGATAATCTGTTTTGGTTCCATCCTTTCCCAGTCTTGCCAGATAATGTTTTCTGGAATTATTGAAAAAATACTTACTATATATTTTGGTTTTTTTAAGAAAAGAGTTATTAGAAAATAAATACATCAAATAATATTGATAAGCACTGTAATTACACCTTAGTTGCCTATGCTCCTTGTGTTTTGCACCCTTCCCATTACAGCTGGGTGGGACTAGTCTCCTGGCTTGAATCCCTAGGCTTGAATCCCTGAGAGCTGGTGACATCGCTGGGAGCCACCAGAGCAACCTCTATGGTGCTCCCCATCAGCCGGGCTGAGGAAATCTACTCCAACCAGGTTGCCAGGAAGCCACAGCAGTGCTAGCTCCTGTGTGTTAGCATGCCAATTTTTCTGTATTCGTGGCCTCTGCAGCTTCTTGTAAGCCTGTTCCTAGTGAAAGTGAATGGCAAAATCCCCTCTGACTACATTTTATGGAAGGCAATTCAAGTGCTGGGTTTGTATCTGTTTTTCTAGCCCAATGAACCCATAAAGTGGTTCATTAACATCTCCCCCTCCAGAGATGATGTGATCCTGCCTTCTGCAGTCAAAGGTCCATAATTTAACTGAAATTAAACCTGCAGCTATAGTCTCAGCTCAGGCTGCAGCACAGGAGTTCTTTACTTCAGTTCTTTGCTTTACACCCCATTGAACTTAACCTTTACTGTGCAGATCTCTTAAAGATTCATTCTAGTCATATGGCTCGAGTTTTCCATCCACCTCCCCCAAAAAATCCCCCCAAACCTCTCAGTCCATCCTGCCATGCATATTGCAATAACTAAGGGACAGTGCACACGAGAGGAAGAATTAACTGCAGCATTCAGAAAGGCTAGCAGTACTTATTGGCACCGTTACTGCCTGATATCAGTACAAACAACCTTCATGTGCAAATTTGCTATTAAACAGGCTTATAGTACCTACACACCTATTCCACTTCATGTAGATTTTTCTTTTATGGCACAAAATAGTCAAAAGATAGTGTTTAGGAGCAATGCCTTTTCACCGGGAACACTGTCACAAGTTCAGCTGCAGCTTATGATGGCCTGGAGTTCTTTGAAGTTTATCCTAAACAAATCCAAGTAAACAATAATTAGCTGTGGATCAGTGTGGGTCTTAATCAGAAGGCACAAAGGATTCATATTTATTAAACCTCTTGTACCAGGCAAGTTTATCTCCCAGGTAGAAACGTGTTAGGACTTTCAATGTCTCTCTTAAAAATATCTCACAAGAATCTCAAGCATCTTATCCTTTTCAAACAGCTCTAGAAAAGGCAGTCTGCTTTCTCAGATTGAATACAACACTCAGAATAGTATTTTCTAAAGCAAACCTTGAGCTATCAGTGATCTGCTTTGGGCATTTCACTCATCATTTTTTTACATCTTAATTTACTTGTTCAAACCATGAATTTACTTGTTCAAACCATGAGAGCAGCTCAAGCCTTTCTGTGTCTGTGGTGAGGAGAGAGGACTTCACTCCTTTAACAGTATTTTCCAAGAGGTTATTTATTACGTAGAACAAATAATAATTTGTTATGCGAGGCTATAACAACTTTAAAAATTCATCAGTAAATCATCCCATGTAAAATTCAGTTGCTGACCCAACTTATTTTTTGATGTGGTGGCTGGTTGATTTTTGAAGTTAACATTTTCTCAGTTGTTTGACTTAGAAAGCAACCTTAGCTCTATTATCAGTAGCTACATTGACCTCTCTTTATTTCATTTCTAGAGACTTAGTTTTTGTAGTAAGGAGGTTGTAATCCCTGCTAGGGATTACCTGGGAAACTATAAGCATGTGCCCTTGGTTAGTTTCCTCAGCAGGCAGAGCCGGCTAAACCTTGTGGTTATAAAGGTGTGCTGCTTTTTGGAAGGAAGAACTGTCAAGGTCAGTACAGATGGTCTGATGGTCTTAGCATTTTAACACCCCCAGTCCCAGCAATTACTAAATTAAAAAGTTCTACCCTTTCCCCATGGACATACGCCCCAAACAGTTTACAATGAGGTTTTAATAAGGCACCGAGAAGACTCAATGGTATGATGAGTTTAAATTTAAGGACTAAATCTGGCAAATAGTTTAGATTTCATAGCTCTGTAAGACAGAACTGACTCCTTGTATGTAAACAAAATCCCTTCTTCCTCTATATAGGAAGGGATGGAGAAAACATGGTAGCAACAGTGTTGGCTTCTCTGCCTCCTGCAGTAGCAAATGGGTTTTGCTGTCAATGCCCACGTTGCAGGTCCCATGACCTAAGGGTTTTTTGAATTATGAACATGGTGAGCAAAAGGTTGAAAATTCCCAGAGGGCTAAAACTGCAAACAGAGCTATTGTGAGTAATATGTCTAAATTGGGTCTCATGTTGTCCACACTTAAACCCACAGCAAAATCTCAGATGATTCATCCCAGAAGCAGACCACACAGACAGAGCTGTGATATATCGACCAACTGTTTAGACAGAGAAACATATAGAAATCTCCTCATCCATATATTCTCTGACACATTTTCTAGTGTGGGATCCCGGTCAAAAGTGCTAGACTCTCCGATTGAAACCAAACCTCAATTTCTCAATTCTGGTTTCAAGTTGTTGACAGTGAATAATTTAATGGACTAGCCAAGTGCTGTCATCATACGCCACTTGGTGGGCATGTGTCTGCGTTGTTTACAAGGTTTGCACATGTTTGCAACAAGTGAGAGCATCATTTCCCTCTTTGTGTCACATTACAATGACACTGCACATTTAGAACGATTAAGTTCTTGGGGGTAGGGGAAGCTATGGAGCCATTCAACAACCCACTCTTATTCAGCAGATTAGAGAAGGAAAGGTTCAGTTTTCCAAACTTGCTGATGCAGAATATGCTGCATGTGAATGTGTGTGGGAGAGTGACTTGTAAGGGAACAAACACACAAATAGTAATGTGGCCAGACTGCTGCTGCTAATGAGCAGGGTGGCATTAAGGTGCTGGCAGTGTTGTGTTCCATGGGAGTGCTGGATGCACTAATTACCAGAGGAAGAAAAGTGGCTTATGTAATTCAGTGTTGCTAAGGTGAAATAAGAAAAGTAAAAATCAAACTACTTATTCTAGAAAAGAGCACAATCCAAAGAGACTGATCTCCCCAGTGCAGCCAAGCTCCTTGCCGGGCACATGGATGATGAGGTACTCCCTGTGCTTGCTCCTCAGTGCCTGGCGCTTATTGACTGCAGTGCAGCACCATCCCAAACCTGCAGCAATGCCCTCAGCAAGAGGTTTCATAATCTTGAAATGCATATTGTTCCGTCCTCATAAAATGATGAGAAGAGAGGTATAGTCAGCCAGCCAGCCTAGGCCTCAGGAGTTCTAGACAAAGAAAAGTTCATTGTTTTGCCTGTCATTCATACCCTGTGATACCTTGGGAAGTCACTTTGGGTAAATCAGTAAAGGGTAGCTATGCTTTTAAGGATGCAAGATAGTAAATGCTTGAAGACAAGAGTTAAAGTTATCTTAGCTGGAGTGTTAAGGGCTGAGAAATGAATTTTTCTCCATGTGGGACTTATAATTTAACATCTGCATTAACACAGACACCAAGAGCTTCCTAAACTAAATAAAGGACATTCTGACACTGAGGGAGTTGGTAAGCCCCTTACATTTATTTATTCAGCAAGGACACATGCTGCTAGCTCCCAGGATGGAAAGCCACATGCAGTTGCCCCTGCTGCCTGGGGTAGCTCAAACTCTGAAGCCTCCACTGCTCCCCCTCTGCCCAGTGGCACTCACACTCCTTCCTGAGGTGGGAACACTGCAGAGGAAAAGGTAGGTGGAAGAGCAAAGCAGAAGATGGAAGGGATCACTGCCCTGAGCTCAGTGATTAGCATGTCTTACTCAAGGGAAGACCTAATTTTCTGCCTTTTCTCAAAGTACTAGTTACAGATTTAAGAAGTGTTATATCATCATGAATAGGTTAATGTATGTTCATACTCATGGTCAGAGGTGGCTATAATCCAGTTCCCCATGTCTTCTCCCTTCTCTTCCACATGAGCATCTTCATCACTGTGCTGCAGAACTGTGCTACCTCTGGAGACCAGTGGGATGTGAAGCTGTGAGATTCAGTGTAAGAGAAGGAACTATAACCATGATTTTATGGGAAGCAGCTGAACCTAGGGCTCCCATGGCCTTGTGACTACTCTACCTGCTGGCGCCTGTCAAAAAGTAAGGCACTTGTGGTATTTAGAAACCTTCAGGAATAGACAGCAGCCAAACAGGGGTTTGCTGATCTGAATCTGTGCCCTTCATTCTGACAATGCACCATTTCATTACCTACATCTTTTCAAGATCTCTATCTTTCTGCCCTGTATTGAAGAGTGAGAGGAGAATATTTATGAGCAAACTGCAGGCATAAATACACTGAAAAATTGTGAAATTACATACATTAGAATAATGAGCAAAAATACTTGACATGTCATGCCCTCTGAGTCAGGGATAAAGCAGTTACCTAAGTGATTCCTTTTCAACCAATGCAAGACCAACATTAATCATGTCTAACCATATAATTTTAGCTTGTACAAATACATTCTGGCTCTTGTCCAGCTACTGAAAAGCTTAACCACATTATAACCTCATTTTTATTATCTGTTGCTTAGGGAATCCACTTCAGGCCTCCTGAAGGCACAAAGAAAACATGAACGAACGCCGTCCGTATCTGTCTTTCCTCTAAAAGCACTTTAAGAACCATAGCAGAGATCTCCATCTCTTTCAGATGCATCCTTTCTCCTGGAGCAGGCTTTGTCTCCAGCTGCTGCCTCTGCCCTGGACAGCTCTGTGCTAGTCCTCCAGCAAGGAGATGGTACCATTTCTGCTCAGTTCACAACAAAAGCCATCAATTTGGGAAGAAGAGTTACTGCTCACGGACTTGCAGGAGGGGCAGTAAGCTGTTGGAGATCCATGTTTACAACTGAGTAAGAAATTGTTAGGGAGGCAGTGTGGCATTAAGGAGTTAATCAGCATCGAGGCAGAGATTAATGTCTAATTGTAGCAACTCCAGGCAGTTTAATTTTCTACCCTTGGCCTAGTGACAGAATGAAACCGTCAGCTGGAGCTGTGTGAAGCCTGCTCCACCCATATCAGGGGTTTCAACCAGAAAGTGCCTGCCAATCTGCCTGTCCTGCCTCCCCGCATGCACAGAAAAGAAGAAATCAAGTACAACTCTCCAGCTCCTAACTTCTAACTCCTAAGCTCCTCTGCGCCAAGGGAATTACCCATGATTATATTCTTGATGGAAGCTGCCATCTCCTCAAATTGGTTAGGCACATTCATGCGCTGAAGAAAAGATAAAGTGTCTGAACAATTTAATCTTAGTTTCTGCCTCCTTTTGTTGGAGCCATAATCACAGTGCACGGCCTCACCCCCATGCAGGGGGGAGGACAGGATCAAAGGGATTATTACAAAAAGTTGGAACTCTGCACTGAAATACTATTTCCTTATCTCGCTTTTCTGTCAGTCATACTCCACTGCCCTAACTCTCTCTGGAGTCAGACCAGACTCAAGGAAAGAATGGGATGGCCTCCATTTGACACTGGGGATTACTTTAGTACCTGCACATCTCTTGGAAAAAAACTTATAGAAATGTATCCACTGTAGCAGCTTGCTTTCATAAAGAATCCAATATCACCACTTTGTACAGTAATTTATTTCTCACGTCTCTACACTGCCCAGATGTTAATAAAGGAGCTGATTTACAACATAACCACAGCAGTGGACGACTACAGGGAAAGTACCTACATGTTGCATTAGCAGCAAGAGCAACGGTGGTTGAACCTGCAGGGGAGCTTCTAGTAGGCTGGATGAAAACACCCAGACTGGAATTTGGGAAAAAAATCTGGATTGTTTCCTTTACCTCAAGAAACGTATGATGCGAAACCCTAAGGGCTTACACTGCATGAAAAAACATGGTCTCCCTAATATGGTAAAATCAGCCATCCGCCAAAGCAATTTGCATTCCCTTTCCCCATGCAGGGCCTTGTCTGCTTTAGGAGAGCATCCTTGCCAGCCTTAATTCTGACGATTATGCTTGCTAGAGAATAATTACTTTGGGCTCCCAGCTCAGAGTCCGTGACGTCGGTTCTCATGGAAAAGCACAGAGAATATTTATGCGCAAACTGCAGGCATAAATATATGAAAGACTGTGAACTTCTGTGCATGCTGGCATGCACATGGTGACCTCAAACCGTCACAGTGAGTCACTTCGGTGGTGAGCTGCTCTTTGGAGGCGTCACAGACGGCAGCAAGTGCCACTCTCAGCCTTTGCTGAAATAGTTACCAAATTCTGAGTGATGCCGTGGGGAGATTTGCCATGCAAAAGGCCATGCTTTTTTCGATGTGACATAATTACTCCCAGGTTTTGTGCCTATTACTTTCTAGGTGATAAAGACAGGGTGCTTCTGTTGAAAGACACCAGGGACTAAAAAATCGTGAGTGACAGCACACAAAACCCAGAAAATCCCTGAGCTGACCGTATGTCTGATACTAAAAGGTGCCATAGGGAAGAGATGGCAATTTTTCTCCTGTCTCAAGGCCTAGGATTTGATTGCTTACCCTGGCCGGTGCCGTGACAGCCAGCAAACCTTTACTTCCAGACACAATCAAGCTGCCGTCCAGAAAGGAGGGCTGGCTTGGGCAGGGCCCGGGAGGAAATGTCTCTGGGGCCGAGGGGACGGAGGGAGGCACAACCCTGCCTCCACTGTCCCGCCGGGCGGGAGCCGGGCGCCGGCGGGTCCCGGGGGAGCGGCGTTTCCCGATCCGCAGAGAGGCGGGCCGGCGCCCGGCTCAGACTCCCTCTTCGCACCCGCTCCGGCCGGGACTGCGCCCCCCTTCCCCGGCCGGGACTCCCTCCCGCCCCGCGCCCCGCTCCGGCCTTGGCGCCGCCGCCCCGCCCGCCTCGGGCCACGCCCCCCCGCCCGTCCACCGGCCCCTCCGGCCCCGCCCCCGCCGCGGCGGCTCTGCCCGCGCCCGCCCTCTGGCGGCGCCCGGCGGCACCGGCTCCGGGCCGGGCAGGGCCGGGCAGGGCCGGGCTGCGCCAGCTAGGCCCGTCTCAGAAATCAGGCAAATACAGACCAAGCGAGGGTGGCTACCTTTGCGCTTTGGGCAATCAGCAGTTTAACTACTTCTCCCCATCTGGGGAGTTCTCATGGCTGTAAGAGAGTGAGCAGAGCTTTTAATTTTTCCGGGAAGTGTGAAGCGAACAAGCAAGAGGCCAGGAAACTCCTGCTGCAGAGCCGTGTGACAGCTGGGGCGTCGAGTACTGCCCTGGCCCGGGAGCCGTCGGTCTCGGTGTGCCTGGTGCAGGAGCTCCGACGCCTGCGGTAGGGCGTGTGTCCGTGGACCACCCCTCCTTTGTGGCACCTGCCGCACTCCTGAACGACTGTCGGACACCCTTCATCTTCCTGAGAGATGAATTAGCAGCAGCCAGGCAACAGCTTAGGCTGTCTTCTTATTTCACAGAGCTTGGAAACTGCCTTCTCTAATTGCAACATGCCACACAGCTGAAAAACTCATAGGAAACCTGGGACAGGCTCCCAGAAGTACCTTTGATTTAAAGCTAGATGGGGACAGACAGATGGATCGGTGACCTCTGTCCAAAGAGGAGGAAAGTGCCGCAGGCTAGCTGCAGGGGAAAGACTCCGCCTGATGGATGGAAATCCAGCAAGCTCAGCCCAGCTGAACCCCATCCCCAGAGGAGCTGTGGGCTGTGACGCTGCTGGCCGATTTGGAGTGTAGCTGTTTTGGGGTGCTGAGCACACACACATACACACACACACACAGAGAACTGGGTCAGATCAGGTCCCAGCTAGCCCTCTAATGCTGCAAACCTCAGTAACATTAAATAATACTAAAGTAAAAGAACTTGCCACAGGAGGGCCCTAAACCCTCTCTTCTCCATGGAAATCCTGATGTTATCATCACCCCGCATCAGTATTATGCCCTTAGTAGGGTAGTAGCATGTTCTCAGTACACTATGATTTGTAACCATCCTTCTGCTGGTTTGCTTTTGCTCACGCATCTCTTCTCGTCCATGAATGTTGTGCAAGCAGGACATGGACAACTTTACATAGCAATAACCATTGACTAAACCACAAAGAAGATAGTTGGGGCCAATGTGCTACTGAACTGTATTTTGGTGTGTGGCCATGCGATGTGTCCCTGCTGGCCCGGCAGCTCTCAGTGCCGAGGGGAAGCGGCAGCCTCTATCGCTCTCGGAACAGGCTGACTCTTGGTCTTGTCGAGCCATTTTGACTCTCTGCTTTAATTCTTATGTGGAATAGTATTTGTTTCTTGAGTCCTCTTGATAGGAACTAATCTTGCCATAACTTTACTCCTGTCTTTGCTTTTACTTCTCTTGTACGACTTTAGCTTAAGTGCTCTCACACAGCTCATCACAGTGCCCTTACTAAAGCTGCAGGTAAGTCCTGCAACCATGCCTTGCAAACCTGGGCCTTGGCTTGCAGGCAACTGAGCCCCTGGACTGTGAGGTTATGGGTAGGAGAAACATGCCTGACCTGTGAGTGTGGGAGCTCAAAGTGGGAGCTCAGCAGAACCAGCCCATTGCCTCCTGCAAGGCACAATAATATGCACATTCAAATGGAAACAAAGCAAAGCTAACAGTGAAATATATTGCTGATGTGATACAGGAGGTTAAACCAGGGAATAGGAATGCTACCTCTGACACTAAATTTCTACATTTTTTCTCAGAAATCTGTATAAATTCACATGTTTTGTTAAATTAATAACTTGTGCCTGAAACGGCTTGTCTTCATGATGTGGCTATAACCTGCTAAAATAGGATTTGGCTCATTTGTATGCATTTCATCTTAAAATGCTGGTTTGTTTCTGGAAGCAGGTCGTCACACGAGGTAGCTGTATTGGTATGAGAATACAAACATGGATCCTGAGGGTTATACTATTTCATTTTATTTTTGACAATTTAAGGGCTACACTGTGATGCATGTCCCTGATTAGAGCAAGCACCATTAAGAGGCAGGGGGAGCCCTGCCTGCTTTTATACATTGCTCTGAGATGGTCCAGCTACGTGGGGCCCCTAAATAGCTCACCAACACATAGGCAGCATAGCACTGAGAGACCTATGGCTGAGTCTAAATGACAAAAACTGCTTTTTCTTTCCTCCTGCTGCAATAAATCTGTTCCTCATGCTGCCACCCTCTGCATGGTCCATGGGCCACTGCTTCCTGAGTGCAGGGGAAAGAGGGTGGCATGTGTGGTGGCACCTGTAGCAGATCAGGGATCAGCTGGCATCCTCTTGGAAAGTGAAGGGAGAAGATACAATAGAAATGGGAGTCTAGCTGAATTTGTTACCCTGTGATAATAATCTAACAGGAAATAGAAGCTGCTACTCAGGCCTTCCAGCAAGCTTTTCTAGTGTCCATCTGGTGATATGAATTACATCAATCATCAGACATTTCTTCTGCAGTTTCTTTTTATTATTTTATTATTTGACTATTGGCTAAATAGTAAGTATTCCCACACAACCTGTTCAGGATATGTGAAACAATTTGTATGAAATAAATCCGTTACTTACTCGTGCTCTTCTTCTTTATTTCAGTTTTCATGCATTTCTTTAAGACTCTTGAATCAGCATTTGTCTGACCTAGAGTAGAAATGCTAAAATAGTCTGGGATTGTTTTAGAAAATAAGTAACAAAACATTTTGTTTAGGAAATGAACCTGTTATTCATAAAGTAAAAGGACGAAAAGTACACCAGGAAGTTAAGTGTTTGTGTGGGTGATTTTATAGTTATATAATCACATAAACACTTACTAAATACAAAGAACCAAAGGACTGTTGCCATTTCTATCAGGAATTACCCATCTGGTATTGGTGGACATTCAGTGCCAAAACCTTTTAAAAGGTCTACCCATAGCCATAAGTTGAGATGGCCAAGTGGCCTCTTCAAGTCAGACTTCAAGGGTAACCCTTATGTGTAACAGGAGGAAGGGAATTTTCTTGCCTGTGCACCCACCCTCATGCTCCTGGTCTCTCTTGTCAGCACCGCTCTCTTTTGAAAACTGTAGGGAACAAACAAGAATTAACCACTAGATGGCTGTATTCAGTAACAAAAGGCCACACACACGTTCTTATTCTGCTATAATCCATGCTAAAAATGGGTTATTATTTTTATAAGCTCAATCAGTCTTTTAATGGACAAATTCATGTGGACAGACCAAAGAGGCAGGACAATACACCCTGACAAGGTTATTGGCTATATAAGTAATCTTGATTATTCTGCATATTGGTAGTTGGGCTACCCCAGATAAGGAGGACTTTAGGGTGCAGTGTGGTGCAGAGTTGTGTGCAGTAGCTCTTCACAAAACCAGCCTGAAAAGGATAGCTTGGTCAGCACTGAGCCTGAGCATGGAGGTCCTGAGCTGTCCTGTAGTGCTAGACCCAGCCTAATTCTAATGGAGCCAAGCATGACATTTCCTGCTGGGACTATGGGGAGGTGCTCCTGCCCCAGTTTCAGATGTTGGTAGAAGTCCCAGATATGAAGTACTGGTCATCTATGTCTGTGCCAGCCGTGTTTTTGGGTGGCAGGGGAAGGGTAAGGCAAAAGTAACACATGTCTGCCCCTTCTCACAAAGGAGAAGTCCACAGATGCCACAAGAGGACTGTGGTTAATCTTGGTTAACAGTCAAATGCCCAGCCAGCTGCTCACTCCCTCCTCCCTCTACTCCTCCTCCAGTAGGACAGAGGGAGAAAATAGAATGAGAAAGATCATGGGCCAAGATAAAGACAAGGTCATTGCTTGCCATTTACTCTTGCGGATGAAAAAGACTCAATGGGGGAAAATCAATGTAATTTTTTGCCAATTAAAATAGATTTGGGTAGTGAGAAACAAAAAGAAGAACGTTAGAACAACATCCTTCCTCCCTCCTTTCCCAGGTTCAACTTCACGTCTTCAGTCCAGACTCTTCTACTCATCCCAAGTGGTGCAAGGTGGCAGGAGTGGGTATGGTGAGTATATAGTAGTTTCTCTCTGCTACTCCTTCCTCCTCACACTTTTCCTCTGCTCCAGTGTGAATTACTCACGGGCTGCAGTTCCTGTCAGGAAAAATCTGCTCTGCTGTGGGCTCTCCACAAGCTGCAGTCCTTCAGAAATATCCACTGGTTCCAGTGTGGGTCTTCCATGGGCTGCAGGTGGGTACCCGCTCCCCTATGGAGAACTTCCTCCTCTTCCTCCTTTCTCTGACCTAGGTGTTCCCTCTGCTGCTTCTCACTCTTTTTTTCCTCCTCCTCCTCAGTCTCAGATAACCCTCTAGAATTCATGGAAAAGTATCTACTGTGTCTACTTGGCTTTAAGCCTTCTTTCAATGATCAGCTGCAAAGGGCCTGCCCTTGGGTGCACTGGGAAGGGCTCCCAGCATTTCTACTACTGTGGGAATAGCCTGGGCACATCTGGCCTTTCTTTAGTGTCTCTGAGAGGATGTGCAGAATTGGTAGACTGCTAGCCCAAAGCTCTTGTGGAATTCTAAACAAAGCCATGGCACACAGAGCAGAAGCTCGAAGCATCAAGCCATCAGAAGCTAACTGAGAAGCTTATGGGAGGCATGGTCTGGGCCAGTAGGGAGGTTCCCTGCAGCTGCTGGTTGACCATACTTGCTGGTGATGGTCCTGAGATGAACAGGACAAGGGAGCTGTTGGACATGGCATCTGTTAGTGAGGCTTCACTGATCAGCTGATGGCTATGAGGTGCCTTCTTTTTTGTATTTCATGGTGTGGTGGTGCAATTCTTACCCCTCCACACCCCTCCTTGTTGGGCTGCTTGGTGCTAGGTGTGATTCCTCCCCGTATCCCCCGAGCTATACACCAATTTGTGGAGATAAGGACTGATAATGTTAACAAGACTGGCTCCTGCCCCTCCCGATTGCTCTGAAATGGTTATAAAACGGCCCATCATCTCCTAATGGCCTGGCACGCCTATGCCTGGGATGTGGTAAAATGGGAACAATAACAGAGTTGCACATTCATCAAGTTCTTGTGCAACTGCCGGAAGGCATCAGACGGTATTTGACAAAAGTCAGTTATCTTGGACCCTATCAACTGCGACAACCAGAGAGACCCTTTGAGCTCTCCTGGATAGCAGCGGGCCTGTGACCAGCACCTCCCCTGAGCTGGGACGTCTCTCAGGTACTAAAACCCTTAAGGTGTTGTCTGCTCCAGACGGGGAAGGCCAGGGTGAAGTCCACCCACTCGAGTCTCAATTATCGCCCGTTGAGGAGTGCCAAGGCATTGTATTTGCTCTAAACTCGAGAGGGAAATTTTTCTTTGAGCTAGCTTCTATTTCACCTGTTCTTTCCTGTTTATTGGTGTGTGGGTATGTACTTCATTCTACTGGATCCAAATACCTTTGTTTCTGTATGTGTCTTTGTATGTTTTGTGTATGCACATGTGTATGTGTATAAATTAAGGTACTGTTAAGTAAGTTAGTGTGAATCTTGTCATTTTAGAACCTGTAAGTCACTTTTCTTTCCTTCAACATTTCTGAATCATTTTGTAATGATAAATTGTTGTTAGTTATTAATAAATTTAGATTTCTTACTAAATCATTACCATGTCAATACTTTCATCCATGACACATGGGATCCCCTGTGTGTATGCTTTAGCAGACAGTGACCAAGGATACTTTTTAACGCAAGGCTTTACAATGCAAAATCTAGGCTTGTGTCCTGAAACATAAGTCAAAGAGGGATAGTTGTCCATGTTTGTTTAGTGCAGTTTTGTGGACATGAGTCAACCAAGAAGGTATCTTTTTTGCTATTTTATCTCGGTAATCCCATGCTGACCATTGTTGTTTTTACCAATCTGCCATGTATCAAGGGGTGGCTGACTTGCATCTTTTGATATCTACAGTCATAGATTCACAGCCCTAATGATAAAAAGTCAGGGCCAGCCTTGTGAAGGTCTCTCCACCTGTACAGACAGCTCTGTAGATCTGGCTGTTTCTTTGCTCCCTGTTCCTCAGTTTTGTGCACCATGACAGAAAAGGCAGCCATGGATAAGACCACTTGTCTGAGCAAGACTTCAAGAGCCACAGGATACATCTAATGAGGACACTATGGGGTTAGTTAGTGTGATGGAGGAGTCTTGTCAAAGGTACCAGAAAGGTTTGTGACTGAGTATCATTTCAGACAGGACCTCAAGTGAACTCTTAGGTAAAGAAAGGAATGGCTTGCAATGTGAATATACTTGGTGTATCCATACTAGCTCATGTGAAATCTGGGAATGTAGTAGTATTCCACTGGGCACATCTACATCACTGCTGAAACACTTCTCCAAAACTGACCATGGCTTGTCTCATATTGCCAAATCAAGATAAAGATAGCTTAGAGGTTCTTCCAAAAGCTTCAGTGGTGTATTTGCTCTTTTCCACATAATATCTAGTGACTCATGATTAGAGAATCACAGAAAACTTTTGTTCTTGGAGAAAAGGAAAAATAATTTCTGTCAACAGCAAAGGTATTGCTGTGGTCAGTTGGGCTTACAGTGAAAGTCAGAAACAAAAGATCTCTGGTCACTGCAACCTAGAAAGTAAAACTTTAATTCAGTTATGTTGTCCATACTTAGCAAGCCTTTTAAATGCTTTTGGATGTTAACTATACTGTGACAATCCTGTCAGGCCCTGGGTTCTAGATGACATCTAAATTAGGATGTTAATAAACGTAAAACATATGCAATGAAACTTGAAATGATTCAATTATTTCAGTGGATCAGACAGATAGAAAGTTCAGAGCAACAAAAATGAAATTGTGTGCCTACTACATGGGCAAGTTATTTCAATGGTTCCCAATGGCTTGGCAGCATGGCAATGCTGCTTTGAGCCGACCACAAGCACAGCAAGGAGCACAATGGCCCAGGGCAGAAGAGGTGACTGTCAGGTAGGGATCATGCCTCCCTGGCAGGGTCATAAATTACAACAGTCCCATTCGGCTGTAACACAGTCCAGACAGAATAGTAATGCAATGGCCCTGGACAACAGGGTGAGGATAAAAACCCAATGTGCTACTTGACTGTAGCAAAGTGCTGCCATCTGGCATCCTCTGAAAGTTTTTTCCTCTGCCATTTCTTTTGTCAGGAATTAACAGAAAATGGACTCCTCTCTTTAAAGGGCTTTTTCAGCTCCTGATACCTGCCGGGGATGTGTGAAAACAGAGGTGCCCATGTCTTGGTGGATTTCTGTGTCCTGTGACATCAACTTTTACCCTTTACATAAATGCAGTCATCTTCCCTGAGGGAAATAAATGCTAATTTTGCATTTTCAGTGCTGGTGTATTCATGGGTATAGGCACTTAGCTTTAGTCACCATATCTGAACATGTTGATCCAATCTGTAAAGGACATACAACACTCATGGAGTAAGAAACATTGTATATTACACATAGTTTTGTTTCTTTTACCATTTAGAAATCAAATTGTTCTGTTAAAAATCTTTAAGAAAGATAACTAAAAATCATTAAAAGGGGCTGAAGATTTTTTTTCGTAAAGGATTTTGAAATTTTTGAAACCTGAATATTGAACTTGTCACCAAAGAGTGCTAGACAAGCGATAACAGTTCAGAAAAAAAATCTAGACCTGCAGTTAGTCTAACTTGGACTCACACAGGAATTTCACTTTAACAAAAACCTGCAGTTTCAGTGTGGGGTTTTGTTGTTTTGGTTTTTTTCTTAATGAGAAATTTAAGCAGATCATATGACTATGACAGGAATTTCTCATTTCCTCTGAAACAGTATCTTGGCAGAACTGATGTGATATTGTGAAATATCATTTTGATAGAACTGCTTTTATTTTAATTCAGAATTGTTCTGTCAGGTTTTTTCCAACCACTTTGGATGTGACTAACTTTTATAATGCATTTTTTTCCTGACTGCCTGCTTTTCATAATCATTACAATATCCAGGCTGATTTCACAGGCAAAATGTGGAAACCTGGCCTCACAGACAGGCAAGAGGAAAATTGGTCACTATCTTCATTATGGCAAGTTTTTTCCCTATACAGTTCCTGGAGCTATCTCATTTTTCATCAGGCAATTAAATTACTTGGTTTAAGGATTTTTTTTTCCCCTGTACAGCAGCTTTTTTCTTTCTACATAGGTTAGAAAGAGATGAGTAATTTTTTTTAAATAGAAAGGTTTTGACAGTTTCTTGTACATTTAAGATGTGAAAATTGAGGGTTCATCTTAAGAGGGGAGCAGAAGTTCAAGGCAGTTTTGCCTGATCTGAAGTGATGCTGCAGTTACCAAGCATTGTGATGAGTGCCTGGTGATAGGAAATCTTTGCTTCTGTATCCATATCTGACAAAATCTTTTAAATAGATTCCTATTTCTTGACATAAAACAGTGAAATGTAAACACTCGATAAAGCACTACAGTAATAGCTGGGGTATCCTGGGAGAGTACCCTGGTACCAGAAAACTTCTCTGCCCAACTAGGCTGAGTTCCTGCTTGCTGTCACTTGTGTGGACTCTGATATGCAGTGCCAGGGGTTAAGAAGAAACAGTGATGGAGAATGGCAGGCAGGTTAGAGAGTAGCTACCGAAATAACTGGCCCACAAGGAGGGATTGGTGTAGCATGTGACCATGACAACTGTCTTCAAAATCTTGTAGCAAATTCCCAGGTGAAAAGTATGGGTATTTTTTCTACACCTTTTCACTGCTCCAGCAGAGACATTTAAATTTAGATTATTAGCTGCCATATTCAAAACAAAACTACTGGGGTCAGCTGAGAGTGTCTGAGGTGAGATTTAGCTGAGGCTGAAGTAGTTTAATCAAATTTTTACCCTCATCTTCATCTTAGTCTTTGGGTAACAGGAAGGCTCTTTCTCCAGGGTATATCACATGAAACTGGTGACTGCAAATTTATTTACAAGACTTCATAAAAATTATGCAAAACATATTTTCAAAATTTTTCATTAATGCCATGGCAATAGAAATCAGTATAAATTTCAGATTATGCAAATAAGGAGTTACACAAGTGTACTCTAGAGACTTTTCTTATCCTGAGTGGTGATTTATTAACTTTTTGTCCATTTAAGTCGATTGCCAGTAAGTCTCCGGAGTTCTATCTGTTGTTTCTAATAACAGGACCAGGGCTCATGCAAATTTGAAGAAAATACATGGTTGAAGCTTTCTAAAGTGGGGAAATGAGGGATTTCTTAGCAGTCAAGCTAATTTTGCATCCCTGTTTAGTCAGTCCTTGATGAAACTGCCTTCTGTGACGCCAATCAGAAAGTGAGTTGTGATTATGAACCTCTCTTTCGAGTTTGCCAGCTCTGACCATCATCTTCTCTTACAGAAACATCGTAACTTCAAGAGATGATGGTGCATTTTGTTTGCTGCACCAGCACTAGGAGGCAGGATTAGGTATGTATATATAATATACATTGTTATAGAATATCTCAAACACCTGATCTAGTGTATGAAAATGTTACGCAGAGTAGTATTACTAGGAATGGTATTTAAAAAATCCCAACAACTGAAGCACTGACAGATTAAATTATTTGCCTAGGTTATGCAGGAAAATTGAGGGAGGCGCCAGATCTGCCTTAAATCCCCCCAAACTCGCAATATTATCTTATTCACAGGCAGACCTCCAGAGAGGATTTATCTAAATGCTAGGTAGTGGCAACTGAACTCCAATGCTCTTGTTTCCTCTCTCCATGTAGTGAATACTTTGTTCACCTTTTCCTTCTTTCTCTACATGGCTGAAATTAGTGCATGCCAAATGTGCTGCAGCAGCTGTATGTTGCTCCTCGTGGGGACATACTGTTTGTTCTGCATACGTTTAGCAGCTGTCATGAACGCCCATCAATAAACGTTTATATGAAGTTATTATTTAGTTAAAGATGTGATACATAATGTCAAGGACAAACACTGATGAAAAAGTAAGCTGTCAGATACTGATTCAAAAAGCTCAGGACTGCTCATCTGGAACCCAGGGCACCACGAGGTCAAGTACTTCCCCTTATTCAACCACACACAATACCCCTGGCTGCTCTGTATTTTTAGTTTCAACCATTTTCTATCTTTGGTATTGGATCGTTCCATCAACAATCAAAGTATAAGAAAAGATTTGATGAGAAGAGCTGCCAGGAAGCTTTGTTGGAAAGCTGTCGGTGTTAACCAATATCCTGGTTTTGTCTGAGATAAAGTTAATTTTCTTCCTAGTAGCTGGTGCAGTGCTGTGTTTTGGATTTAGTGTGAGAATAATGTTGATAACACACTGATGTTTTAGGCATTTATCTTAAGAATTTTTTCAGTTTCCCATGCTCTGCCAGCAAGGAGGCATACAAGAAGCTGGGAGGGAGCGTGGCCAGGAGAGCTGACCCGAACTAGCCAAAGGGATATTCCATACCATAGGATGTCTGCTCAGTATATAAACCAGGGGGAGTGGGCTGGGAGGGGCAGATTGCTGCTTGGGCATCAGTCAGCGGGCATGAGCATTGTGCATCACTTGCCTTTTCTTGGGTTTTATTTCTCTCTCTCTTTGTTTTATTCCTTTTCATTATAATTATTTTTATTATTGTTATACTTTTATTGTTATAATGATATTTTAATCTATTTTAGTTATTAAACTGTTCTTACCTCAACCCATGAGTTTTACATTTTTTTCCCAATTCTCCTCATCCCACTGGGAGTGGGGAGGGGTGAGCAAGCGGCTGCATGGTGCTTAGGTGCTGGCCGGGGTTAAACCAGGACACCCAGGTTTTGGTGTACTTCTCGCACTCAGATTTGAAGGGATGTCAATGGTAGATTTCAAACCACAGGCAAAGACATGTCAGTTCTGTATGGTTTTCGGTAAGCAGGTGGAGGTGACACTTTCCTCAGGAAAAGGATGTCAAGTAGTAAAAATCCTGGTAGAGAGGCAGCATATAGCCGTGGGATTTTCTAGGGTGTTCTTTATGGGAGAACAAAGTGTGTCGATGAGCAGCCTGTTGCCTGGTTGATGGTGCCCTTTGGAACGGTAAGAATATTAATGCCTGTTTGGGCCACTTTCAGGCTCAACATTGAAATTTGCATGAAGTTTAAGAAGAAAAGAGATTCCTCTCTGATCTTCTCCTGTTGCAGTTTTAATCAATGAATGAGTATGCTTAGGTTGACAGGCCTTCCTCTGCTGTGCTGGTAATCCAGCCCTCAGAGTGATCAGTTTGAACCTAAGAATCTCCAAGTGACACCTGTCACTGGGAAAGCTGTCACCAATTGCCTGCTTACTTCAAGCTGACAACACTGCAGTCCATAAATAAAGTGCTCAGGCAAGTACAGGTTGTTTAAAGTGCATCATCCCTCTTTTTTTACTTTTAGAAATAAACATGGATCAAATTTCTCAAGAAGCTTTGAAGAGTGAGATATAGCCCACATAGTTATATCTTGCTCATTGCTGTGGTATTTGAATATTGTATTGGACTCTGTTATGCATGACTGTCAGCTACTGAAGCTTGTGGTGTTTTTCTCTACCTTCAGCAGACACTGGAGAGACCAGAAGGCAACTGGATTCCTATTTTATAATATGAAGGTGACATGGAGAAAATTATTGAAGAGGGAGGAAATATTTACAAATAGTAGCTATGTGACTTTTTGAGACAGAGAAAAAGAAAAAAGAAAAAAAGGCAAAGTTTAATGGCAGGAAGTGATTCTTCAGGGAACAATTCTCCCAAGTTCTTATGCCTTGTTTAGCTTTGATCAGCTAAGCAGAGCACAGCAGCTCTCGAAGGACACATGGGGGCTGCTGGCTCCACAGGACACGTGTGGACATGCTGCTGGTTGGTCTGAACGAGGAGGGAGAGAGGGCACCTGCATGCCTCTGGGGAGGTGATGCCTCAGAAAAGGTTGTTATAGAAGACATCTGCAGAGGATTACAGATGACATGATTGTTTCTCTGGGAAGTCTGGAGAATATTTTTTCTTTCATTGCCCACTGGGTAGCATCGCCCCATACTTTTGTTATGGGTAGAAATAAGACCTTGTCTTGCACCAGGGAAGCTGCAGTGATGGTTGTTCTGGCTAACAAGTGGCAAGATAGGGTTGTACACCCACATCACATTCTCTGAAACATGGACAGTGCAGTCAGACAAGGCGAGGACCAGTCCTGCCTTACCCAGCTGAGGTGGAGCCCCTTTGGTCTGTCCCATGTGGGACAAGGGGATGGATGCAGCTTGCCCAGAGACAGCTGTTCCTGAGGCCTTCCCACAGCTCTCCCCAGAAGATGAGCCCTTTCCACTGAAAATAACAACAGTGAAAAAGTACGAATAGCTCAGCACAAAGCCCAAAGCCTGGGTGTGCTCCCAAGCACAGGGTCAATGAAAGATACTCACAGCTGGGTAGGCTGTTAATCACTTGGTGGAAACATTTCTTAATTATGCAACAGGCAGATTTAAATAACCTCCTACAAAAAAACCAAACACTTCTTCTGCCTTGATGCAATACCTTCTTAAAGAGGCAGAGAAGTCCTGAGAAGCAGCAGAGACAGGCAGCCACCATGAGGTCCCATGTGCTTCACAGAGCGGCTGTGGCGTGAGGAGTAGGCCACCAAGAACCACACGCTGGAAAGCCACACATCTGGGGCAGACCGGGATGGTTGCTGGTCATGGAGCAATGTGCTTGTTGGCAGAGGGGAAGATGAGACACAGCAGGCAGACATTCAGGCTGGCCACTGGAGGCTATGACAAGCAAGAGGGGAGGCAAAAAATGGCTAAAAGAGGAACTGGGAAGGAGAATCTACCCACAAGGGAACTTTTCTCAGCCAGCAGAGTGACAGTACTCTCACTGCACGAGGGTGGCTGTGCTGATCATGGGCGCTGCCCTGATGCCCTGGCTGGCTCAGGGTCCTCAGCATACCCAGCCCTGTCCTGGCATGGGCAGGCAGCCATGAGCCTCTACAACTGGAAAACACACAAGAGGTGGAGACATCAGGATGCCAGAGCAGATGGGAGACGATGCACGCAGCAAAGCTGTGGAGATCTGCCAGCCCCTGGCAGTGGGAATGGAAGGCATCATCTGAGGACAACAGACAAGTGTACATGTTGCGCTGATCCAGCCAAAGTCCTGCTCCTATCTGACATCTGGCAGCAATCACTTTTGAAATAGATGGAAGTACCTGTGACATTTTGGAAAAATATGACAATATTTTTATGTTGCTTGGAGAGATGTGGCTGGAGATAAGAGATGTGTCTAAAACAACTCATCCTGAAATAAAGAAAAACTGAGACATATGTACAAGCATTTGCACCTAAGGCACCCTATGGTACATAGACATATGTGAAAAACACCTAGGTAAAGTGTCTGAGGAACAAGAACTATTTTCACATGGGAAAGGAAGAGGTTGTATGAATCATGATATACTTCCAGCATAGATTTTACAGAAGCGAGGTTTTAGGGAGGAGAGATACCATCTGAAAGTTGGCAGAATTTGTTTTTAAAACACATATCTGTGGAAATCCTGTACTTTGAACAACAACAACAAAAAATAGTTATGTGACAGAAGTCATAATAAACCACGTTGTTTAGCAAAACAGCTTTATGATCTACCAAACCCTGTCTTGTGATGACAAGCCACATGAAATCTGTGCAGATAAGCCATCACCAGTGTCTAGTTTCCCCTGTGTTGCACTGACAAGGGGTGGGGAGGAATATGCGTAATTAATACTCAGGGGAAAAGTAGGGGACATCTGTTGATGTAATCCCTCATTACTCTCAAGTGGATATTGATCAAATTAAATCAAATATGCTTTCATATGCATATTCCTCTGGATAGCAGAATTGGGAGATAGTCCAAGCAGAAGTAATAGAGGAATTGCTAGGTGGCTTGGTGGTACAGCATCCCACCATGCCTGAAGGGGTGAAGGAGGTGGGACAGGGGAGACCACCTGCTGAGATGAATCCATGCACTGCACTGCTAGTGAGCATAGAGGACAGACTCGTCCAGTCTGAGTGAGTATTTAAGGGTGAATTTTTTTGTTAAAGTTTCACATGTCTTTGATTAAGCTGTAAGTAGGAGGACAAAAATGAGTATTTGAAGGTTGGAAAAAATCACCTGTCATTTGTTCAGGAAACAGGTTATTCTGTGACTCTGCAAGAGAAGTTTCTGGGTGTGGTGTGACTTATCTTTTCCTGTTTCTCACTGTTATTCAGTGAGATGATGGCTTTTTAATTGCAGTTATTATCTCTGCATGATAAACTTAGTTCTGGTGACAAGATATATAATGTTGTAAGCAAGACCTCATTTTCCTTTCACCAGTTTCTTTGGTTAAGGAGTTTATGTTATGTTTATGGAGGAAAGCAAGGTATAATGTAAATATACCCTGTCCTTTATATCCAGCCTTTCAGTAATATTGTATTGTGCAGGGTAAGGACTTAATGTTAAGGTTTTGACATTATGTACAATGATACTGCAAAAAGCTTATGTTGTTTTGACAGAGATAATTTTACAATAAGCTGCAGTGTTAAAAAAACCAAAGAAACAAAACTGTCTGCTTTCTCTTTCTTCACCCTGATCACATTTTTTCCGGAAAAATTAGTTACACAAAATTTTTCCTCTTAAATTTCTAATTACAGTTCCCTTGAAATTTCAAAGCCTGGAAATACTTAGAGCACAGATATGCTGGTTCATTTGCTATGAGTGGGGCTAAGCACAGTTCTGCACATCAGTCTGACCTGAGTGACTGGTGTGGTATAAATGTGTCTGTCCACACTCATGTCTCCAGCCCTCTAGAGAATCATTCTGAGATGGATGAACCAGAATTTAATGGCAAAAAAAGCTGTGTCCTTGTGGATGACGGGGGTGGGTGGTGTCAGCAGTTAGAAACAACGTAGCTCACGCTTCACCGCACAGTTTGCGTAGTGGTAAATGGCCAGGCCAGGCAGGAGACACACCACGGAGGTGTTCCTTCCTCCCATGCTGGAAACACATTTGTTTGGGGACTTTCTGAGACATTTGCTTTCAAAATTTATAGGAAGTGGGACAAAACCTGAAAAAACAGATTCTGCTAGTCTGTGTTTATGGGGTGAAAACAAGCTGTAATGAGCCGACTTGTCCAGCTTCCCATATTGCTTTGGTTATGATTGCTTTGGAGAGCCAAAGGGGAGCACTCCGGCTCCTGCACCCAGGGACCACCCGGTGTATTTCTGGGCAGAGATGGATGCTCTGACCTGCATGAGTTCCCTGCTTGGAATCACCTCAGTTTACAAACACGCCGACCTCGGGGTAAAGCAGCAGTGCTGGTGTGTGCTGGCATACAAATACTTGGAGAGGAGGAAAGAAATGGAAATTCTGTCAAAGGTGAGGTGGCCGGGTCCCCACTGCACAGTGGTGTGTTGCTACTTTCCCAGCATGACCTAACTGTCCAAGCACCTGGACACTGGTGAGAACCCCTGGCTGGTTCATCCAGACTGTGCCTGCCATCCTGCACCTGAGAGCCAGCTGCTGCTGTTCTTCCTGGTTATTAACTCTTTTTAAAGAGGCAACATGGTAATCTCCTGTAGTCACTAATGGGAAATCCCCTCTTCGCAAAGGACCTTGTAACAGTGCCATTTAGACTCTCCCCAGATAGAGCCTCCAGAGAGAAATATTCCTCTTCAGACCTATCAGGCCTGAATCTGTTGGAGAAAAATGGTCCTGAGGTGTCCTCTGTCCTGCAAGTTGCAACATAGAGTCCTTGGAGCTGGGAGGGACAGGGAAATCTGAGATAAAGGATGTTTCTCTTGAGAAGAGGCCTTAACAGGCTTCCCTTGGGTTATCACCAAAGCTAGCTCCAACACCAGCCCACCACTGACTTAGGCCAGCACCCCCAGAGAAAGAAATATCCCCTGTACAACAAGAGTCTTTCATTCTGCCCTGGTTTCAGCTGGGATAGAGTTAATTTTTCTTCCTAGAAGCTAGAATAATGCTGCAGTATGGGACTTGGTATAGGAAGATGTTTTCAGTTGTTGCTAAGAGATCAAGGACTTCCCAACTCCCTGCGTCCCGCCTGTGCGCAGGTGTACAAGAAGCTGTGAGGAAGCATGGCCAGGGCATTGAACCCGAACTGGCCACGGAAATATTCCATATCATGTAATGTCATACTCACTATGTAAAGGAGAGTCAGCTGGGAAAGAGGCGATTCTCTTTCTCTCTCACTTCCAGGATCATGATTTCAGGATCTTAGTTTTCTTTGGGATCACTAGCTGAGAACAGGCTGGGTATCAGGCAGTGGGTGGTGAGCAATCACATTGTGCATTACCCATTTGTACTTTTTATTATTGTTATTGTTTTATTTCAATTATTAAATTGTTTTTATCTCAACCTATGAGTCTCCCTTTACCTCTCCAATTATTTCTCCATCCTTCAGAAGGGGAAGGGGGAGTAAGTGGTTGTGTGGTGTTTGCCTGTCGGCTGGGTTTAAACCAGAACAGTCCTTTGTGGCACCCAATGTGGAGCAGAGGAATGCAAGAAGATAAGGATAGTAATTGGGAGAGGTAATGGACAAAACACAGACTGAATCCTGTTAGCAGAATGATCACGGGAATTTTTGTTGTTGTAATTGTGGTGGAGGGACAAGGAGTGGATTTTGTGGATCATGCTTCAGTATTGTGACAATGATCTTTTTATCTTGTTGTGGGGAAGGGGTTTTTTGTTTCGGTTTTTGGTTTTGTGCTGATGTGAGTGAAGTTTGTGAATATAGTCTTGTGAAATGACTGTGAATTTTAATGACTGTTCTTAAATGATTCACAGAGGAGAGGGGTGGAATGTGCTGGGTTTGTGTGTGTGGTGGGGGTTTGGTAGCAAGGAAGGGGGCTACAGTGGTGGCCCCCTGTGAGAAGCTTTTTGAAACTCCCCCAGCTCCAAGTCGGCCAAGGCCAAGCCAATTAGTGACAGTGGCTGTGCCTTTGCGATAACATATTTAAGACGGGGAACCTGGGAGGAGGAGCTAGAGTTGTGAGGAGGACACCTATGCGAACACTGAGTCAGTGGAAGAAAGGAGGAGAAAGAGTTGGGGGGGATGCCAGAGCAGAGGCTGCCCTGCAGCCCATGGTGAGACAGCAGCCACCCCTCTGCCACCCATGGGGGTCCACGGTGGAGCAGAGACCCACCTGCAGCCTGTGGAGGACCCCACACCAGAGCAGGTGACTGCGCCCGAAGAAGGCCGGGACTCTCCCCAGGGAGGGAAGAAGCCCCCGCTGTTGTAGTTCAGTGCTGGGAGAACTGCAGCAGGCAGGGGAACCCATGCTGGAGCAGCTCAGGAACAGCTGTGGCCCATGGGAAGGACTCACATGGGAGAAAGTTTATGGAAGATTGTATCCTGTGAGAGCGGAACTATGCTGGAACAGAAGAATGTGAGGAGTCCTCCCCCTCAAGGATAAAAGGAGTGGCAGGATTGACTGAATCCCCAATTCCCTGCCCTCTGTGCCGCCAGAGTGGGAGGAGCTAGAGAAATCAGGAGTAGGAGCTGAGCCAGGGAAGAAGGGAGGGGTGGAGGGAAAGTGTTTTCAAGTTGTGGCAATACTTCTCACTGTCCTACTGTCTGTTAAGTGGTGGTGTTGTTAGTGTCTGAATTAAATTGATGTTCTTTTTCATTCCCCTAACGAGTCTGTCTTTTGCACATGACTGTAAATGGATGAGTCATCACTCCCCATCTTTATCTGGATTCCTGAGCCTTTTGCTTTATTTTCTCCTTCCCGTTTCCAGGGGGAAGGGGTGAGTGAGTGGCTGTGGTGCTCAGTTGCCCTCTGGGCTCAAACTACAACATATTTCTCCTTTGGCAATGGGCTACCCTGCGCTCTATCCAGGCGAGCTGCCACATATCTCGCCTGCCCTGTGGCAACATCACGCCTGGGATCCTGCCAGGAGGGAGTGCTGATGGGACATGCAACACAGTCTGAATCATGGCTGAACTGGCCTGCAGAGAGGCTTGGAGCTGGACAAGGGGGACCCAGCAACCCGCCCCAGAGGTCAGCAAGTGTAGACAAGTGTAGGTGTGGCCATGATGGCTTCTGGTCACCACCAAGCACCCCATAGCATAGAGGCTGATGATAGTTGGTCTGCGTAAATTTGTCACTTTTAATTCCTTTTAGTTAGAAAAATAAAAATATTGTAAATCTTCATAAGATTTTATTTCCCCCCTGAATATGAACTACTCTGAGAGCTATTTAATTCTCTACTTACATGGTACTTTTTATTCTGATAACAAATATACTTCTAAGTTCTTTTACTTGTGTCCCTATGTAAATCTTGGTACAAATATGTGAATTACAGTTTCTTAAATTAACACTTCCCTCTTGAAAGTTTTTAGTGACTTGAGGGAGGCAGCCAATAGCACATTGTTTTTTCTTATTTAATGTAGGATATTTTTTTTTGGTGTGTGTCTGCAGTTTGTTTAGCCCTTGTATAACACAGCAATGGAGCAGTATTAAAAATAAAGAACATCACATTTTCCAGACTGAGGGACGAAAAGGTCCTTTCCTCAGCTGTGCAGGAGCAGCTCAGCAGCCACAGTATGGCAGTGGAGCTGGGTGTATGGTGCAGACACGTAGGAGTAGGGAACTTCTTGCATTGCCACATAATGCCAAAACTTGACGGTTGAACTCTAACCCAACACCCTGTGTGTCATCCATTTGTTCTTTTGACATCTGACTTGTTTACAGCATGAACACTTTTCTCCCACATACAGGGATCGAAACTCCCCGAAGTCTAGAACCAGATGCCAGAAGATAGAGTGGTTTACACGTTTTGAACAGAGAATAGGTAAAAATTTTAACTGGTATGAAACTTTTTCAAGAGTTTCACTTTGCTTATTTTTCATGTGGATTAGATGGGTAAACAGGGTCTGCTAAAGGTTAATGACACGGGAGAGTTTTTATATTGGAGGTTATCTCCCTAGGTCAATTTTTGTCTCAAGTCAGAAGTTTCATGTAGTTCAGAACTGACAGTTGATGGTCTGTGTAAAATGATTAGATCTTTTCAAAGGAATTCCACTTTATCAAAGTGGTACATGTACATTTGTAGAACGATGAATTTAGGAACATTTTGGACATCTTCCCAAGTCAGAGTTGCACTCACATTGAGGGAAAATAAGAGGCTGGCAAATCTAAAGGCAGTAACGAATTTTTTATCATTAAATTAATCTCAGCAGTAGTAAGTATCTTCTCTGGAGATAATAAAATTCTAAACAGGGAAAAAGTGTTCAGTAAATATTCTCGTTCTGTATCTAACATTTTCCTTAAATATTAATGTAATGGAAAGTATTGTTCTTATGTGATACAAGTAAATAACATCACTTCTTCCTGAATGCAACTTACACCCACAAATACTAAAACAGTTGCTTGAAGAAGAAGGAAACCAACCAGTGACATTCTGTGTTAATTATTAGAAAACAAAACTTCTTAAATAAACCTGATTCCATGCTCTGCTGATGTCAGTTACTAGTCTGGTTGATAAAAGCAATTACATAGACTTGTGTGAGGTATTTGTTTTGGTATTGTACAGTGTTTGGACAGAAAAATCTAGCAACTCCTGCTGGCAAAAAACCCATGCCCATTAAACTGAGAACTGACTCTCCGGCAGAATTACTAATAGGTTGGCAATAAGAAATCTTGAGCACGTGACTTCTCTAGTTATTTTCTGCAGAGATCAGTGCCAGACTTCATCTCATTCTACATTTTCATCTGTGTCCAGGAAGAAAATATTAAATCACTACTGATAAAAACCAAAGATGACAGGAAGACTGGGATATCAGTAAAAACAGAGGAGGCAGGCAGTGTAAAATAGATGGATTAGAAAACTAGACCCACTGAAACTAATGCACTTTAATCGGGCAAATAAAAGTTGGAGTATTATATCCTGAGAACAACAAAGAGGGTAGGGGGCACAGTGGGCAAATAGCTCAATATGAGTTCACAGTTCATTACAGGGGTTAAAAGGAATGATGCAATTCATGGATGTATAAACAAATTAGAAGAGGTAATTCTTGCCCCTGCATTTCTCACTGCTGAGATTTTTTTCCATGCTAGTAATTCTGAGTCTTTTTCTGGTACTTCCCAGGTCTGCTGAGATCACAATTTTATCTTTATTATGAATATTTATCCACTGCAAAGAGGGTGTTTATTCCTTGATTATGGCAATAAGTCACTGCAGAAATACATAAGAGCCAACTAGACAAATTCTCACTTAACTTCCTTGTTCATGTCATACTGGTTTCTTCTCATCATCCTTGATAACCTTGAAAACCTCAGAGTAAGCAAGTGGATTATCTATTTCTCCCAGTTTATAACATCATTAATCATTGTGTAGGCTAGATACAAATTCCCTGGTACATGTCAACTGTGTTATGATTCAAAGAAGCTAAACATACTAATCTGCAGCCAACTGCAAGCGGTGTAGTGAGAATTGTGACCCAGTGTTTTTACTTGTCATTTGACAACATCTCAGATCTTTTGCTTTGTCAGAAAAATAAATCAGTGATGGAGCCAGGTAGTTTTTTGATGCAATTCTATTGACTACAAAGGAATGTCTTGAATTTTCTTGAATGCATTATTAATGCAAGGGGAGGATATATTGTCTTTGACAACAATGCTAGGTATCTTGCATTAACACTTAATGCAAACAGCCGTGCCCTGATAACTGCATTTGCTCTGATTTTCTACACTTGAAACATAGTGGGTCTAAACTGGGAATTATTTGAGAATTCAAATGCATTTCTAGAGCACTGGTACAATAACCAAGGAAATGGTAATGAAGTGGGTTTAGTATTTAGCTGTTGTTTAGTGCAGAGACATGCATCTGGTTCCACATGCTCCCTTTGGGCAAGTTTCAGTCTGATTCCTCTATATCCTGTG
The DNA here is from genome assembly GCF_965140245.1 of Athene noctua. Taxonomy (NCBI): domain Eukaryota; kingdom Metazoa; phylum Chordata; class Aves; order Strigiformes; family Strigidae; genus Athene; species Athene noctua. The sequence continues at coordinate 66,590,752 of NC_134037.1, read as the reverse complement.
GAGTACCTGAAAGAAAACAAGACAAAGTGACTTCCAAAAAAAATGGAAAAGGAGTCTCAAAAGGTGAGACACAGTTGATCCCAAAGTTACGTTTTTAGTGGGGAGTGAGTATGTCCTCAGTGCACATAGAAATATTAGGTATTGTTATTTATATAGCAGACCTTTCACCTCAGGATGTCGGTGCATACTATAATCATCAATGAATTTAATTTCATAACTACTGAGGAGAGTTAGGTAAGTGTTATTTCTCCAATTTCATGCAGAACAAATATATAAAGGGAAGAAGTGAGAGGTTAATTACCCCAGATATTCGAGGCATTTAAATGCCTAACACCCATTGATTTCAGGCAGCACTAGTTCCCATGAGTTTTGAGTGTCTCTGTGATTTGCCCAACATCAGACTGATTAGTCAGGAAGCTATGAAATAAAAGGCAATCTGTGTATTACCCTGATTCTCTAACTTTCTCCAAGAGGAAACATCACCTTAGAAATGGGTTGTGAGATTCATCTCATCAAATGTGTCACCTTTACAGTGTAAACATCCACATCTGGACTAGTCATCTGGATGCTCCTTGTAGTCAAGGGAGGGAAAGACAACAGAGATGAATTCTACTTTGGGTGTCTGCACCACAAAAGCGGAATACCAAAACACAGTCTACACCAGCTGTGGTCATCCACTTACCCTCGCCTTTCATATTTGCTATCCTGAGATTCACTGGGAAAAATTATAAAACATATCCAGGGGATTTCCACGCAGTCCTTGATGCTATCTTTAGAGTGCTCTAATGCAGTTTCAGAATAAAGAACTTGTTTGTACTTTTTCTTGTGTCTACTTGTCTCTGCTTCACCCAGCTCAAAACAAGAGAGTTTATAGATTAAACACTTACTGGCTCCACATTCCTATAAAGTTATTATCTCCTGGTTTTGCTGACCTCTGTGATGTCCTGTGATTATTTTCCGTTTATCATAGGCTTTGCCTGAGTTAATTTTATCTGCTGATAATACTTTCATCATTGCAGTATAAAACCAGAGATTTATTCAATCTTTTATATATTATCAAGTATTTTAAAATTGCTTTTTAACTGGGCGAAAATAAGCCATGATCAGTATAATCTAGCTACACATTCACTAGAACTGAAAATATTTAGTTACACTCTGAAACATAACAGAAAGTGCATGTTAATAAAAAGAGGTTAGGCACAAACACAGCTCCATCAGCTATGTTGCAGATGTTTATTATTACATGTTGAACCTTCATTGCAGAGAAGAAAAAAAAAAGATAAAACCTACCCATGACTGCTGTATTTCCTGCTCGACTTTGATGAGAGCTTAATTTGAAGTTATTTCCAAATTCCATCATTATCTCAAAGAGTAAATACTGTGAAATTTTGAAGGTCAGCCCTTTGCAGAGCACAGCCAGACTTCTGCATTTCTACAGATGAAGCCATGTGCAAGACGAAGAAGGCAAGCATAAAGGAAGAGCATTAGGCACTGGAAATTTTCAGCAAGTTGTGCTTGTGACCCTTGCCTTCTCCAAAGCCTTGGGAAGCGGAAGAACGTGCCCAACCCGCAAACCAACATGAGGGTGGAGGAACAGTGAGGCATGAGGCCTTGCTGAGGTGCAAAATGAAATCACAGGTATCTTGGGGAGCTGGCTGAAGCTGGAAATGTTGTGCCATCTACAGCACATGTAGACACTTCTATAAGTCAACCTATAGCCACACAGTGAAAAGTATAACAAAGCTCTGCACATTAAAGACCATCTTGGTCTTGGTCACAGCTGTTGGTAGGTTTCTCTTCTGTGAGAGGAGAGTGAGCCTGGATCAGAGAACGGATGTATGACAGTGAGGCAACTCAACATTGTAGATGACATTGTGGTTGTAGTCAACTTACAATGTGCAGACACACAAAAAACCCCAAATCCTCAGAAAAAAATCTTACCACTCAGAGGAGGACTGAGGGCACAGCAGAGCCCAGAATGGAAATATGATGTAGCCCCGGTGCAGGGGAAATAAGCAAAGCTTAAAGGTCTGATATAACAGCAAACTGTCTGAACTGAAAGTCAGTTAATTAAATAATGAAACCTCAATGATATGAAATTCTGCCTTAATAGGTCTGCCCTGCTGAGTCCCCAAAAGAAAAAGAAAGAGGAGGAAAATTCTGGTGATGAATATGTTAAATCTGACATTCATGTAAACTCAGGTTTGGCTGGGCCTGATGGGGCCTGAGCTACACATCTGTTCTGAGTAATGCATTTTGAACTTCAATGGTGCACACTACTGATATGACTTAAACGCACAGGAGTGTGGGCAAGCACTGGAGGCTTTCCTGCCTCCAAGCACCTGACCTGGCGCCAGCCTTCAAAGAGAACAGCTCTGCCAGGGGTCATCATTCATTGCTCTATCACCACCACCCAAACTTCCCTTTTTTAAAAAAAGTCTCTGGAAATGATGGCTTTTTTCTTTTAGGCAAACGTAGGCTGGTCTAGACATGCACATGATTGTGAAAAAGCCATGCAACATCATCCTTTTCTGTTCGACTGTGCAGCAATAATACATAAATGAAAAACACTGTGATCTCTTCCCTCCGGTAGAAATAAGACTTGTCCTAATTGCAGGTAATGAATTCCAAGCTAAATAAGCTATATCTTATCATGCTAAAATATTAGTTTGGCTACTTTTCTTGCCTTTTTAGTGGTTGTGCATTAAGGACCACAGCAAAGGCTAAGACACCTAATTCCCATTAAACTGTTAACTAGCAAGCAGTGCAAGATGTGCATATATTTAAATGAGGTCTTAACAACAATGTCTGCTTAGATAGACATGCCTTTGTGGCATGAGGATTGAAACAGAAGCAATTAAATGTGCATCTTTTCACTCCAGAACCTATAAAAGGAAGTAAGAGACTGCTTATAAGATAGCTGGCCAAGTCTCCATCCTAGTTATCCTACAGCATATTTGGAGTAAAGTTGCTGAAGCCAACTGAATTAATAAAGGTTTACACCAATATAAACATTACCAGAGTTTGCAGTAAGCTGTTTACCAGACGTTACTGCAGTGCACGCTCTTCTTGTCACCAGCGTCAGGCAACAGGAAATGAAACGAGTCCCACAACAAGTCATGTTAGTAAGTGGGAATTCTGACTGAGTGATCTCACAGTACATAATACTTCATGCTGCGATCAAATTCTGCCCCACGGTACTGAGTGGCGTCTCTGAGAGCAGTCAGTAAGAAAAGCATCGGTTTCAAAGCACAAACCACTGTACAGAGCTGTGTTGATCCCCAGCTCATCAGCTTTGCTTCACATTGTAAATGAGAAGGGGATTTTAAACAGACTCACAGAATTGTCTAGGTTGGAAAAGACCTTGAAGATCATCCAGTCCAACCATTAACCTAGCACTGACAGTTCCCAACTACACCATATCCCTCAGCGCTAAGTCGACCTGACTCTTAAACACCTCCAGGGATGGGGACTCCACCACCTCCCTGGGCAGCCCATTCCAACAACCCGTTCTGTAAAGAAATGCTTCCTAATATTCAGTCTAAACCTTCCCTGGCATAATTTGAGGCCATTCCCTCTTGTCCTATTGCTTACTACTTGGTTAAAGAGACTCATCCCCATCTCTCTGCACCCTCCTTTCAGGGAGCTGTAGATGGCGATGAGGTCTCCCCTCAGCCTCCTCTTCTCCAGACTAAACACCCCCAGTTCCCTCAGCCGCTCCTTCTACGACCTGTGCTCCAGACCCTGCACCAGCTGCGTTGCCCTTCTCTGGACACGCTCGAGTCATTCAATGTCCTTTTTGTAGTGAGGGGCCCAAACCTAAACACAGGAATAGAGGTGTGGCCTCACCAGTGCCGAGTACAGGGGTAAGATCCCTTCCCTGTCCCTGCTGGCCACGCCATTGCTGACACAAGCCAGGATGCCATTGGCCTTCCTGGATTCTTTTTCTCTTGTTTGAATATTTTGAGCCCTTCTTGTGATGTGCCACCAAACTGTCACTTTTAAAAAAAAAAAAAAACGTACCAGCTGGAAATTGGACTAACTCATGATGTGCCTTCGTATGAACTTGTATGAATCCCTTGACATGGAGCCATAACCAGAGAACAAAACCTGTTTCCCTCCTCCAGTAATTCACCAGGGGAAATCTGACTTCCTGCCCAACACCACAGATGTGTACTAGAGCTTAACCAAAGAAAAGAGTGGTGGGGGAGAGAAAAAAAGCCAAATCAATAACAAAAAGAATCATTGCTGTCAGGGATCAGGGGTGGTGGGAGGGGGGAGAGGTTATGTACGTAATATTATTCACTTTAGGGAGGCTGGAGGAGGGGGTAGTCTGGATAGCATGCTGTAGGCTGTCTTTCAATATTAGACACAGGGAGTTTTTTGAAAACTAACATTAGTACAAAAAGAAGTCACCATAAAACTCCCAAGCAAAATTACCTGCTCTTATTTTAGGTTTCTGTTTGACAGGCATTAAATACGTTTGGGGTATTTTTTAGCATATATATGTATATATACATACAGGCTTTTTTTCAATAGGCATTTATCTTGACAAATGGAGATGCAATCACACCAGGCTGTCTGCGTTTCCTGTGGCAGCTGTTTGGTGTAAAAGGGCTACAAGAGCCCTTTGCAGGGGTGCTGGGCTGCCTGGGAGGCAGTGGGAGGACAGCCATGGCTTTGACCAGTTGGCAGCGGCTGTCAGCTGACTGATTGCAGGGGGACTGACCAGGTCGGCTTGTCCACAGGTTGAGAAGTGATAGCACTCATACAGGAGCAGGGCTGGACTATGAGATAGAGCCAGCAGTGTGCCCAGGGGGCCAAGAAGGCCAATGGCATCCTGGCTTGTGTCAGCAATAGCGTGGCCAGCAGGGACAGGCAAGGGTCCTATGATCCTTATGAACCAGGCAAGGGTTGACGCTATCAGTATTTATCACCAATGCGGGAGAAAGCATCAGCACAGAACTTGTCTGAACAAGTTGATGTTAGCCCATTGAATTTGCTCCTATCAGTGACAGGTTTGCTGCACTGCATGTTAAACGCTGGCACCTGAGAAACAGACCACTTGGATGTAAAGGCACCTGTACTTCTAACTCTGGCTTTTAAGGGACCTTGGCAGTTTAACATGAACTGAAATTGTAACTGTTCGCTGCTGTGGTTTTCTGTTTCAGTGTTGTACATATTACACCATAGTGTTCTACTCAATATGTGGGATAAAATTATGCAGTGACTGATCCTCCGTGGCTTTCACCTGAACAAAACATTCATCATATCACCGTGGTGAACCACTTCTTTTGCAAAGATTGGATGAGCAAGCTCATGTCATGCACTGTGTTCTCATGGCCCCAAGTGCACAAAGTTACGCTCAGCATGAAATTTTGGAGATTTATATCCAGAACATTTATATCCAATTAGATGCTACTGAAATCTTCATAGTACCCCTCAAGTATTGCCTGAAGTCCTTCAGCCCCTCTGTCAGTAAAACCTCCATGTACTGAGGAACTCTGTGGTGAGTCTGTGTTCCTGTGAAATACAATGGAAGATTGGCAAGGAGGATTATAAACATGCCCAAGTGAGTGCAGCTGGGGTGTCAAAAAACACATATATCATACTAATCATTGTTTAGCTTTGTGTGCTTGATGGGTAGAATGTCGGTTTTTAGATAACACAGGCTTGTGGTAGACTCAGAGGCACCTTGCTGAACATCCTTGAGATTCCTGTCCTGCTGTGGGAAAGATCAAAGCACTGTGGAACAAACTACACCTGTGAAAATCCCTGATATATACAGCTGAAAGCAGCAGGTTTGGGATCTTTTTTTTTTCTTTCTTCTCTTTCTGGCTAGCAAGGACCGAGCTCTGCAGTGCCTGTGCCCCTGCTTGCGTGCCTCTGCCCAGGTGCTGCTGTGGAGAAGCCTCAGGTCGCAAGGTAACGAGAATAATTTCATCCATGGTTTTGTTGTTGTTCCTGTGTCCTGCCTGTGTCAGCTCACGCAGTCCCCATCCCCACACTGCAGAGGTGCTCAGAGGCCTCCCTGGGGCCAAAGTCTCAGCAGGACTCTCAAGCATCGTCCTGGGCATCTGAATTACCAGGTCTGACATAGCAGTTTAAACGTCCCTGCTGTGCCTGTTTGGGAGAGGAGCTTAGAGTCAAGTATCCCAATCCTCGGTGGGAAAGACACCTTAACATATCCCAAGAGCTTTGGTCTCATGTTTTTTCTGTGTGTATCCTGATCACTGAAATGTCTTTTCTGCTGTTCTTATCACTGTCGGTGTAAAGGCCATCGCTGCCAGATACGGGTGATTTAACTGAGTTTTGGCACAAAAAGATGCCAATCTACAGCTCCAGGTTTTGTAGGCAAAAGTTTTTGGTTTTGTTTTTGAAGTAATTTTAGACACTTCTGATGAATGGGGTGGTACAGCTTAGGACAGTCTGTAGCACATGCAGGGACATCAGCTGTCAAATTGGCTATCACTTGCAATTCAGTCACATAAAAAGTAGGTATGAAGCCACTCCTACACTAACTTGAACAAAAGTTTGGCAAAAGACTTTAATAGGGCCTGTTGTGATACTACAAGGACTAATGGCTTTAAAGTAAAAGAGGGTAGATTCAGACTAGATTTAAGGAAGTAATTTTTTACTATGAGGTTGGTGAAACACTGGAACAGGTTTCCCAGAGAGGTGGTAGATGCCCCATCCCTGGAAACATTCAAGGTCAGGTTGCATGGCACTCTGAGCAACCTGATTCAGTTGAATGTCCCTGCTTGTTGCAGGGGATTGGACTAGATGACCTTTAAAGGCTCCTTCCAACACAAACTATTCTATGATTCTATGAAATATTTTTCATTTCCATTTACTGCATTCCTACTCCCTCCAGGCTGTTGGTGGGTCAGCTGGAATCTGTATACCATGCTTCACGGCAAGCAGCTCATGAACAGCTAATCAAGACATCCTTACATGAATAACCACTTCTCGATAACAACCTCAGAAGGGTATGGTTTGTCTGTGAGGTCTGCCCACAGCAAAGGAGCAGCAATGCGGACTGCGAGTCCCCTGCAATTCCAGGTAGCTCCTCTTTCACTGTGCTGGAGAGGTGGAGTACTGAGCAGGATGGCGCTGGGGCTGAACAAATGCAGGACGAAAGGATAGGCAGATGGCTTACAGGCATGTAAAGCTTACAGCCTGTGCGTAAGACTGTAACAGCAGTCTTACACACAAAACTTTGTGCGAAACTCTGTTCTTGCTTTCCCTGCAAACTGCTAACCACACTGAGTCCTGCCTAGGGCTCCTGGGATGCACCCTTATGTCAGTAGCCTGATATAAGTGTTTTGATCTAACATAGTACATGCTGTTTGGTGCTCCCAGACCTGTGAAGTGGCCTAGTATTTAAGATCACACCAAAGTCTTGGTGAGCAGAGCACTGAAGTACCAAAAGATAAATATATGTTCTCTCTAGACTGAAAATATAGAAAGTGCTTTCTTCTTTTCTATATCGTTATGTATTAATATAGTAGTTAGGTCCCTGAGAAATCCAGAAACATAGATGATATTCATATCATCATATTATCATCTAAAAGTATCCTTTCCCCAGACAAAATGAATATGTACGCACAGCCTGCATAGCAATCCCTTCCTGCACTATATTATGAGGAATTCCAGTGCAATACAAGTAGCCATTAAGCCAATAGGTTTTGCCTTTCTGCTAAGAAAAGAATCTCTGGCTATGTAAGATTTGTGTCTTAGCAAAGAGACTTCCAGAAGGGATCACAAAAAGGGAGACTCCAAATAAAAGTTCTCTGTTGCAGAACGGGAAGGAAAAAAATACATGAACTTGAAGAGGTTCTGGGCAAAGAGCAGAAAGCATCAGAGGGTCAAAATCCCCTAAGGACACTAGGGAAATACCGGAGTATTTTTAAAAAAAGGCCCTACTAGCTTTAATGCTCCCATACAAGTAAATGACAAGAGGCAGGCTGGGCACTCATTTACATGGGAGCTTCAGAATGAGACAAGCCTCATGTGACTTCAGGGTTATGAGTAATGGGCCCAGAAAGCAGCAGAGAAAACATCAGTGGGAACCAGGGCATTTAATCTGAAATCCTTCCTCTCTGCAGAAGTTGCAGTTAACAGCAACTGGAGTTAATCAGTCTCCTGACACTGCAGGTATCATGATGGAGGCTCTGCCTTTCCAGCAAGCAGGGGCTGATGGCAGCCTCCATCTCCTGATGCCCAGCTGAAGACATCCCTCCCAACCTTTGCCCATGCTTTCAGCACTGAGGTGTCTGCCTGGGTGCAGAAGTTTGATGCATCGGGCGGGCATGTGAGTTGCATGAGCTGTAAGGAAAGGGGAAGGAGGGAATGGATATATGGAGAGTCAGAATTTGAAAAAGAGGAATATGCTGTAGAGATGGGATTGGTAGATCCAGCAGGCTCTGCTCTGGGCAGAGTAGGCTGACTTCTAGGTTGTATGCTCTAAAAGGAAGGGTATGTGAGTCCAGAGAGAGCTGGACTAAATTGTAAGGAGAGCAGTGCACATCGGGAAGGTGGACAGGAATCCAGGAACATGGGCTAGAGAGCTGAGTGAATTACAAGGACCAGTTAACCTACAGCAGAAGTACTCAAAAACTTAATATCTATGTGGTTTCAATTGGGACAGCCCTGGGGCATGTGTTGAGGTGTGCTCCTGGAGGGTTGTCAGGGATTAAAGAGTTAATCAGCATAGAGAGCAGCTGACCTGGAGAGGTTAGCCTCTTAGGAAAGGGTCCTCTTTCCTGACTGCACAGGGACGTTTGCAGCCCTGACTTGTTTTTTTTTCCTTCAGGTCACAGGCAACACCTGAAAGTTATGGTAGTGTACAGTATTGCCTGTCTAGGCAGAGGTCTGAAACAGTGCTGGTGCAGGCATACTCGGGCCATACTGAGGGAGCATTACAGTGCAGAAATACCCTAGCAGTAGGACTGGGTTAGGGTGAGCTTGGGATGCAAAGAAAACACCACTGTCAAGTACTTTTTCAAGTAGCAGTTGGCAACTTGCTTTTCAGGAGCTATTGAGTAACGCAGATGCCAAGCCCAGAAGGCAATGGGCTTCTCTGCTGTCCCTGGTGAGGGGAGGTGGTAACACTGGCCTGTGCCTTCGGGGCTGCACACGGGGATGGACAGAGGCGGGGATCAGGTGCTGCCATCACCACCTCCCAAGGTGCCACTCAAGCAACATCGACTGGGAATCCCTGGCATAACTGATGGATGAATGAAGAAAACAAAGTCAAGTCAGTCCAGCTCAGCTTCCCTTGCAGCCTGGTCCTGCACCATCCTTGGGGACTGAACATACTCTGCACCCAGAGAAGTCAACTCCTTATGCACACTGACTGCATACTGTCTCTCAACAGTACCAAGAGCCCTTCCTGACAGAACTCTGGCATAACATGAGAATATGCAGAGATTTACAGCAAGTTATTGCTTCCTCAAAGTGCTTGGCTATATCATCTGAACCAGGGAACACTTGGTAACATGCGGAATGGTGGTCCTGAACAGAAATGCTTTTTTTCAGGGGGTGTCCCATGCTCAACTGCACTCTCATCAATATAAAATAGAAAATTCAGTCCTTCAATAATTTATTTCTTTAAATCAGAGAATGTTTTTCAATTATACATTTAAGTTTGTTCAACACAAGAGTAAATATATGTAAAAAAAATCCTAGCTGTGCAAATTTCAAGTTGCATTGTTTCAAATAATATAAATATTTTAATAAAACATATGTTCACATTAAGGTTCACAAAACATATAAAATTTAACAGAAATAAGTCATGAGCTATTTAATATTTTTTTCTTTTTTAAAAAATGTTTTTTAAAAACTAGAAAAAGATCCTAAACTTGAGAAGCAACTTAGAATAGGTATCACCTCCAAAATCATAGCAGCAAAACAGATGCTGAAAACTTAAAAGGTGTGAAAGGAGGAGAGAAGCAGGTACCAGGCACAAAGGTAAAGGCAAGGTCACTTAAAGTATTGCAGACTGAGAAGTGGACACATGAACTCCAGGTGTAAAATCTTGACCCTAATGCACTCTTGTTACTGAACTCCAAGTTTTTAGCACAGTAACAGAGTTGTATTAAGGATAAAAGAAAGAAGTGTGACAGAAATAGCAGGGGATGGGATGTATGAACAGCAGCACACATATTCCTGACAGTTACAATGCAAGAGAAGAGAGTTGTTTTGATTTCAGAACCGAAGCCAAAGGGCTTTGGGGTTTTTTTGTCTTTTGGAGGCAATTCCTTCCATAGAAGTGGGGAACAGCAGGATTCAGTTTTCCCATCACATGTGTGTGTTCATGAGAAGTTGCCTCTGTGATTGCCTGTCTTTCCAACTGGGATTTGGGAAAAGATCTAAATGCTGGTTGGGTTAAACACGTTAAAGAAGCAGGCCACTGCTGGTCTTGTTTCTAGCTGTGGTTCGCTGAGGGCTCTTCAAACACAGAACCGCTCATCGTTAACACCCTGAACGCCTGTGGGAGCCTTGATGAGCTCTGTAAGAACACCAGCAACGAAGTGGGCAACCCAAAGCAAGTTTCTTCAAACATCAACTGCAAGTTGCATCAGCCTGTCCTGGGGGATCCCTCTCAGGAAAGACTTGCCTCTGACTGATGTATGCCAACGCAAAGAGCTCCTGCATCTCCAACAGTAGCCATGGCTCCTCACCCAGGACCAGGGGAGGTATTGAGAAAGAGGCAGAATCGGGAAGTTCTTTGGACTCAAATGCTTCACACTTCCTCCTGGGAAGTCCAATAATTAAATACGGCATTGTAGGAGCTTAGTCATGAACGACAGCTCTGTGCAGAAGGCAACCTGCCCTTCTCAGCAGTCCTTGTATGCAGTGTTTAGAGGAAGTAGCCATTTATTCCTGTTCTTGGGAATAAACAGGAACACGAACAGACAGCTTATATTTCCCCCCACCCCCCGACTCCCAGGACCATTAAGTGTTTTGGACATAGCACCGTTTCAGTGAAGGAAGTAGCTGGTATAGCTTTCTTCTTCTTTACCAACTCCTCTCCTCCGCTACCCATAGATCTGTTTGAACTGGTAGCATTCATTGCAGTAGCCGTTGCACTTGGCATTGCCATAGTGATCACAAGCAGGGGCTCGGCAGTGTTGCTTCGGGGGCTCCTCTGCAGCTGGGTCCCTGGCACTCCCCGACGGTGGAAGCTGACCAAGACGCTGGCACTCAGGGCACAAGTCATCGCTTCTGCAGGCCTGGTTGTTTCTACACGAAGCCACAGCACACTGTCTCTTCTGGCTACTCAATGCTGCTCGCAGTAGATCTCTGTGCTGTCCTGTTCTCTTGAAAAATATTAAAACACATTGTCAGTTGCTGTACTGGCAGCACAAGTGGCTTTTCATTTACTTTCAACTCGGCTCATGGTTTGTATAGGTAACCACTGGGGGTTGTTGCAGGCATGTGCTGCTTATGAAAAGTGCAATACCAAGAGCCAAGTTGGGCTTTACCAAAGAAAATCACAAATTTTGTCATTTCTTAGAAAAAAAATGGGTTTTATCTTTTGTAACTCTCAATTCTAAAAGGGCCAAAACAAACCAAAGGAAAAAAAAGTCTGAAACAAAGAAAATCTGTAATGGGCTCAATGAAAAAGGCAACATGAAGCAGACTAAATTGCACTCTTGGTGCAATTTCTTCCATTGAAATTGCTGGTGAAATCCCAGCTGAGGTAAAACTGAGCATGGCCATGATAACCTTAAACTGAGAACAACTTTCAGGAGTGCTGCTCAGGTGCATCAGGAAAAAATAATGAGATGCTTTATGCTTGTCTTTCCATGATACTTAGGATGCAGTTATTTGAGGATTTTCTAGTACACATCCTGAGTTCTTCATACAAGAGAAATGCATGCAGCGCTAAACAAGAGGAAGATTTTGAGAAGTTCACACTTACTTCTGTCTGTCTCACCAGCTGTTCTTCTGTCCTCCTGGCTTCCTGAAATCGCTGGTTCTGGGCTTTAATGAAACAGTTCTGGCAGTACCCCTCAAGCATTGTGCTGCCCAGGGTGCCACACTCACGTCGCTGGCAGGACACGGTGTTACGGAAGGTGGCAGCGGAGGTCCCCAGCTGACCTGCTCCTGAGGACTTCCTCTGAGATCTCCTCTGGTGTCGTAGCACAGCACTGTCTGTAATGCAAAGTAAGGACAGGAGGAGCTTGAATGTGCCCAATAGATCTGATGACCCAAAGCAACTATAGAAAGCTCCCCGGTTTAAAAATAAAAAATAAAATAAACCTTCTAGCCTCAAACGTGGGTTTTTGACAATCCTGAGACCCCTCAGCTGATGCACTTCTCTTCATGTTATATAAGTAATGGAGATAATATGGATGCATTTTCATATCAGACGTTGTTGAAACAGCTGATTTGGGAAAAACTTGCCCTCAGTGGGAAAAGTAGATGCCACTGAAGTCAAGTGGAATTTCACCTTTGGCTTCAGCATGTCATCTGTGACCTACCCTGACACTTCCCTTTCAGCCTCCCCCATTTCAGGCACATTGTGCAATGGAAGTACAGTGGCACAGAGCTTAAAGGGAAAGAGAGTCTTACGCTTTTAAGTCTCATGAAGCAATCTTATAGATTCCACAATCAGAATGAAAAAATTTTCATTGTGAACAATGCTGGAAAATAAGCTATTGCAAGCTGGCATAGAAGTTCCCTAATTTGAACGTATACGGAAAGTGCAGCATTGTGCAAGATCTAGATGATCTTTAAAGGTCCCTTCTAACACAAACCATTCTATGTTTCTATTGGCACACTTGTCAGCAATGAAACAGTCTTAAAAGACAGGAAATAATTCTCTTAAATGTGCCTTTTACCCTCTATACCCAAGGGCTCTTTGCCTGTGTAACAGAGCAGTATCATGAAAGATGGAAGATTTCATGCTGTAATTTATTCACAGACTATTACCTTTTTGAAGGCCTGCCTTTAAACACACATATGCATGCGCGCACATGGTATTACCCCAAAAGATTTCTAGGTAGATTATAACAATACACTCCTAAGTTACTCCAAAATACAAGCACATTATCTACAGTCAACTTCTACCTGCTCTGCTTATCAAGGTGACTTCAATAGTTACTCCAGAGTATTATACCTGTTACATCCAGAATGGATATGAATCTTCAAATTCATCCCAAGCTTTTAAAAAGCCTTGCTAACATAACTGGTTTTCAGTACCATCAATACAATAGCATTTCCCTTACTGATCCCTACAACTTGTCTAGCTGCGAAGGAAATTCATACCAAACCATGACTGCAGCAGATGGTGGGCAGGGATCAAAACCCACACCCTCCTGAGCTAGTTTTGCTTCCATGAATGCTGACAGGAAGTTTTATGATGAGAGATTTCACGGATTTCCCACACTGTTACTGCATGCCCCTTTACAGGATAACAACAGCCAAAAAAGCACCTTCTCCTCACACTGCTGCTTCTGTTCCACACCATTTTCATCACTCCCTGCCCTTGTACCACCCAGTGCATGCAGAGCTTCATAGCTCAAGGAGGCCAATCTGCAGCCAAAGTGTGCCAAAGCTTACCCCATCTGCACTTACCGTGGTTTTCCCTGTACTCAAAGAAACACAGCGTGCAAAAGCCCTCATTTTGCGATGTCCCAAAAAACTTGCAGCCAGGTTTTCTGCAAAGGTTACCTCCCCTCTTCTCCTCAGGAGGTAGTGCTGGTGGCAGGGGCTCCTCCCCACGGCTGTTGGGAGCCTGGTGGCAGGAGTGCTGGAGGAGGCTCTGCGAGACCTGGGACGGGTCAGATGTCGATCTCTGGTGGCACGTGGGCATGAAAGCAGGGCTGCCATTTGAGAAGCGCTCTGTAGACCTTTTGAAGCAAGTGCTGCATATGCCGTTGAAGGTCCTGTTGGCCTTCTGACGGCACACCTTGCATGTCGCATAGTCTGAATGTCTCTGGTCATCCAAGTTGTTGCAAGGACCAAGCTGTTTGGAGTTGTAGCAGCGTTCACAAAGTCCATTGTGTTGCACATTCAATGTAAAGGGGCAGTCTGGTGTCCTGCATTTCATGGCCGTGGTCTCGCTGTATAGGAAGAGGCTTGGAGCAGTTGGAGGTGCAGAGCGAGGCCCTGTTACAGGCCCTTCAGATGTCCATCCCCCAGGTTCACCAACATCCCCACGGGAGGAGCCCGACCCAGCTGTCTTCAGTTTCTCAGGTACTGCTTTGGAGGTCTGCTTTCTTCCTTTGTTTCCTTGGGATCTCCGCTCAAAGCACTCATGGCAGTAGGGCTGGGTATTCACAGACATGTAGAAAGGGCAATTTGGAGTTTCACATTTCACCTGTAAGAGGGAGAGCTGGGAAAAAGACAGTTCCTGTCTGTTTCTGGAACAGGTCTCTCTTCTAGCAGGTTCAGCATTCTCCTGCCACTTCTTGTACTCATGCTGTACCAGTTGAAAGTAATCTTCTACAAGATTTATTTCTTTGGGTAGGTTGCCTTCATCTAACCTGAAAGCCAAAAAAAGGAAGATTGCATCAGTGGCTGAAAAGGACAGATGGTGGGGGTGGAGGCAAATACAAGCAATATGGGGAGGAAATGTAGATTTAATGCACATCCATATTACTCAGCTAGAAGATCCAGGATGTTAAACTGTTGCTGTAAATGGAAATAATTCTAAAAGCAGGTGTTCAGTGATGTCAGATAGAGACTTTCACATCTAAAGAAATGATCTGACACAATGCTAAACAGAGGTATTCTTAAAAGGATTTTCTAGGTGAGGGTTTTCTGTCTGATAGCTGTTTGCACGAAGAATATGGATAATCTCTCAGAAGTGAAAAGAAACATCCAGCCAATCTTGAATTCCTCTGAAAACCAATGCTTAGCTGAGCGGAGGTTAGAGCACAATACCCCTTTCTTTATCAGCCCATGCCAAGAACAAGCCTTTCCTACAGTGGGCTCAGCATTTCATGATACAGTTTATTATGAAATCTGCTCTTGGTTTTGCCTTGTTGGGTCTGTATCTACCAGCAGAATTCTTCAAACTACGGGGCTTCAGTGTGGTTTATGTAACACTAGCATCCATCACACCATTCCTACTCTGCCCGACTGCAGGGAAAACCCCACACCAGAGCTTCACCACCACAGTTGGTAGGATGAGGAGCTAGCATTACCGGTAATACTCCAGAACACATTCATGCAGTGGAACAAGGGAAGCTCGACTGCTACTCTTTACATATGCATATATTCTTTGGGGAGGAGGACTTCAATTTTCAAGGCTCCTAAACCAGAACCATCCAACAGCATAAAGATATCTCCCTGTGTGATAATGGAAGCAAAGAGAGAGGATATAGGGAATCACTTCCATCCCACACTCATGAAGGGGCTAGGTGGACACTGCTGCCAGTGTCCCCCCAAATGTGAGAAGCCAATGGGTGCCACCAGCTGCCCCCTGCACATAACTGAAGCTCAACCGTCAGGGTGATGGGCACGGATGCAAGTTCCTCCACCAGCCACAGCTTCCTGCCTACTGCCGTACTGCAACAGCACAGGGTATCAAGGCATCTGTGCTAAGAACACACTGCCAAGTCCCTTCCAGCCAAAATTACACCAACAGCCCTTTATGCAATGTGCCTTTACATAAAGCACAAGAGCTCGGTCTAACTAGTTCCTGGGTTTAACTAGTTTTCAGTCACACTCCTGTGTAATCTAAGAGTCAGTGAAACTAATCCATTGGGTTTACTCTTCCAAAATACTAGTTTCAGTTTACTAAGTCTGAAGATATTTTTGTCTTTAGATTTGAGACTGGTCTGAGCTCATACCACTTCAAAGCATGTCAACAGTAATGTCAATATTTAATATTTCAGAGGGTAAACATGTGTGCTACCGTGGAAAGAAGGTAAGACCGAAGAAACACACTGGGCTGCCTGGCTTCTCCCACCTCTGCAAACAAGATAACTTTGAGGAAACAGGAATGACACTCACTTTGCAGCATTGATTAGATGAGTTGTACCATGATCCCAGCCTTGCACTGGGATTTCTATCACTATCAAGTAGTCTTTTAGCAGCTGCTCTTTCTCTCTTTCTTCTGCATCTGTCAGAAAGTGCACACTCAAATCCTCAAATCTGCCTCGTTCACTCGTGACCAGAGGGACAGCCCGGATTTCTGTGGGAAAACAAGATGGGTTATTTTACCAGGCAGGAGACAAGATGTCACCACTGCTGCTGAATTTCAGAGAGAGGAGAACGTCTGGCTAGAGCAACCAGTTTCTAAACAGTGACACTGGGGGAGGATGCAAACACATCTGCACCACAAACCTAGTCCCAGCCCACGGGAGTTTTAATGTCCCCATAGCAATTTTCTTCTCATTGTGGGAAGCATTGTAGACCTTAGTTTGTTATACCTTTCCACGGAATGACGGTCTAACCTGAACCTGGAGAACTGCTATCCATTCAGAAGAGATGCATTAAAAACGTCAAAGCATATATTTCACTATCCCTGCAAGGCAGCAGTTCACTGCTGTCAGACCATGTCCTTCAAAGCTTCATCTCTTATGATGAGATGTGGAAAGGAGGCCAGAACACAGTGGAGCAGAGGTCACTCTTTGATTCCATTTTGAAAGCCAGGGAGTTGTATTCTACTTTCAGCCAGCATTCTAAAGGCAACCTTTAGTTTCTATTCAGATTTACAGGCAAAGCTGCTTCTGCTCACATTTTAAGAACATATTCTAGAGGAACCTTTTACATTTAACTTTAAAAATGCAAGTCTAAACCAGATTATATTTTAAATGCTTTATCAGCATGATAACATTGAAGGAGCTACATAAATACCAAACAAGATACTTGAAAAATACCTGGCCCGCTGTCCTTCAGAGTCACTAGTGGTGTAAAATGCATGTTGTCGTAGCCAAGCACAATTGGGTATCTGTAGCATTCTTCAGCCGGCCAAAGAAGAGGCAAGTAAATACCACCAACGTTCAGAGGAGCAAAGCTGGAGCCTGACTCTAAACTTCTCACCACCTTGTCTGCATAAAGAAGTAAAGAAGAAACACATATAAGTATGTAGTGCAGGCAAGAGAAAACATATTCTGGGTGTTTTAGAACAATTACTGAAAACACCCCATTCTGAAATACATGTACCTGAAAACAAATATTGAAGTAAGATTACTAACACAGCATGGAGTAACATGTTGACTGGCTAGGTAACTCACCTGCAAGGACAATGACTGGCCTTCTGAGGATGTTAGCAAGGATGAAGATGTGGATTTCTTCCAGTGCATTATATGGAAGCCTGTTTCGACCCCCAGATGTTTCTGGGGAGGTCATTTCAATGAGGTATTCCCACTCCTCCTCCCAGTTCTGAGGAAAGAAACACCTGTCAGCAATGGTTCAAAGACATGGAGGTCAAAGGAAGACTGTTTCTGCTCTCCACTAATGGTGAAAGCCGTGAAGCCAAAAGCCAAATTAAATCAGCATTGCAATGCTGATGAGCACTCAGAAAACAGCACCATTTCCTCAGACCACCTTACCCGGGTGTCATAGTGGAGTCCTGTTTCTACAAACTCCTGTGATTTAATAGCCTCCCGCTGCCAGCGGAGCTTGAAGTTCCGTGTGTCAATCTCCCTGAGAGCACTAAACAATGTTTTTCTTAAGACAAGGTCGATATCTTCGATACCCCACATGTACTGTGATGCAGCATGCATGAGGCAATTTCCATCACCTGCAAAAAAAGAAAAAGTACAGTATTTCTAAATGGCTACTTAAATAAAACCCCACAAGCATGCGGGACGTAGAATTATGCTGCGTGTATGTACATTCCCTGTGCACTTCTCTCTAAGCCTCGACAGAAAGATTTTAACAAGGACACCACAGCTATGAGCTCTCTGGTCAGAGATATAAAGGAAGGAGGTCCCCTCTCTACTGCTTTTGTGCCTTCACCAGTTAGTGTTAAGCAATACCCCTTATCTATCTTGCTTAACTTTAACTGATATAATGATCTAATTTGGGGGGTCAACTGCAAACATCACAATCATGTCAAAATTACATAAGAACATGTAAATCTCCCTCATCAGTGTTTATACAAATATACACCTGATGGCACAGGGTAGAGATAATGGAAACCACTAAGGAAATACTATGGTAACACTAAGCCTCATGTCCGTCGATGAGCACTGCACTGAAAGGCTTGGCACTTGACTGCGCTTGATGGAGGAATTGTAATTAAGGAAAGAAACAGAAAGGGAAAAGGAGGTTATTGATGTAAAGCAATCACAGGAACACCTCTTGCCACATTCTCAGAACTGACGGTATGCTGGGCTGTTAAATATTTTATTCAGAGGGTTGTTTTTTAAAACACAAAATTGAAACTAAATAAATGAAAAACATAGCGATTTGGTTTTCATTTAGACACTCTCCTTGCATTGAGAAAGTCCTCTTTACAGGTAGGAAAGAAAGCGATGTACTGCAATTTCAGAGAGGAAGAAACTGAGAATCATGGGAGTTTACTAACTTAATTAAAAGGTGTGACAAAATATGCCTATGGCTGGGTTTCAAATTCTGTCTCTAGTCATCTTCTTCAAAAGGGGATGTCTCCCCAGAAAGGGAAACATCAAGAATCATTACTGTGATATCCTCAGATTCAAAACTAGGTCTGATGCTTACTACAGTAGTAAACAGATTCATCCAATGCTAAGAAACCACTGGAATAGAGGACAGCTTGCCACATGCATTATGAGCTCAATGATACCATTTGTGAGCACTTTTGCTACATTTTCTGTGAAACTGCAGAGAAAAACCTACAACAGATCCCAGACCCTGAAAAACGTATCATTTGAAATCTACTCAACACTTCATAAATTGTTATGGATTCAGCGCATATTAGGTTCCTGCGACAGACTTCTGGTTTCTGAATGCCGTCTTGCAAAGTTTACTTCAAGTCCTTAGGCTGCTTACTTGAGCTTAAAAATCAGGGAACAACATATAAGACAGAAAAACTGACTGGGTTTCCTTCTGACCAAGAAAGATGACATATTAATCCTGTTAAAATTTTCCCTTTGCAAAATCTAGAGCAAAGATAAGATTTTTTTTTCCCCCCTCTCTCTCTGAGAGCTCACTTTCAGTTCTTTATTGAGAAGCGCTGCCCAAAATTCCTTGCACAGCACTTGGAATTCCCCGCACCGTCTGACTAGCAATTGAGCAACAGTTGTACTTTTTGTTCTGCGGAGTGCAGGGCTGAACACTGAAGCCTCCCTCGGACTTTCCCGGGGGGTGTGGCTGGGCAAGCTGGAATGAATGCCGATTCATTATACAAGTGAAATCTCTACAGCCAATAGATGCTGGAATTTTATTTTTTTTTTTTCTTTAAAACAGTTTCAATTTTTATACCTCCTACTTCTTTCCTTCTATCCTCCATTCATGTCTGCAAAGAAACATGTGGTGATTCAAAAGGACTTTTTTAATTTAAAAAAACCCGCCACTCCACAAATCCATATAAGTACTAGGTAAAATATACACTGAAAGATCTTATAGGAGATACTTGCTCTGTTTGCAACAATTACAACCTTCATCAGAAAAAAACCCAGAATTTTCTGAAAAAGCCCACTGTTAACTGGAAGAACTAATATATTCCTCCCACATCTACGGGTTAAGCAGCTAAATGCTTTAAAAAAATATTCTTCATGCCAAATGGGCAAAAAAAAAAAAAAATCCCATGTTATTTTCTGGGATCATACAGGGCTTCTCCAGGCTTCTGTCCCTTCTTTCCGGGATCCTCTCCTTCAGTCCAGTCTACCTTCTCTCTCCTGCAAAAGTCCACTGCTGCAACTACTTTGCATAAAGTTCCCAAAGCCACTCCTTCTACTCATGCACTTAATGACCCTAAAGCACTGAACTGAAGCTGAGTTCATTGGCTGCACAGAGTACAGGGGGACCACAAACCTAGCCCTTGCTTTCCCTTCCCTCAACCTGCCCAAATATTTCAGCATCTTGTATACTGGTATGCCTGCTCACGGATGGTATCCAAGTCACCAGTCCACAAATTGTTCCCATTTGTAACACTGGACAACAGTCATGAGACAATGCAAGAGGTCACAGTTCTTGAATACAGTGCTGTCAGCAACAAGGGCCTGTCCAGGCAGTATTAACCCCTGCAGGATTCGTATTGACAGGAGATGGGGGATTCCAAAACCCTCGCTCTTTGCGTTGGGAAAAATTACACACATTGTCCATTTTCCTAGTAAATCTGTTGGAGTGTATCTCTTGGGTGAAGTTTTGAAGATGCAACACTTGGAGTGATATTACCTTCTCAGTATCTGTAAAGCACTGCCTGCCCTAGCTGCAACTCCAGTTCTTCTGGAAGTTCAAGATTACATGATCTCCATGCACAGCCTAATTACAGTCATGAGAATTTTACACCAGTGCAGAGGCAGCCCATGAAAGCCCACCAGAAGGTCAGTGCCCCTGTGACAGTTACAGAGATGCACATTAGAATCAGGCTCTTCTGGGTCAGGGCAGTGACATCTACACAGCAGTTCTATATTTATGGCTTTTGCACAATAGAGCTGTGTACAATCAGACTGAAAAATATGGTAGAACTTGGGATGGAAAGAGCATGGACTAGGAAGATAACAGCGATGTGTATATAAGCAGATATGAAGAGATGCATCCACAGAAGGCAAGGACTTCAACAACGCTTCAGGTCCACCACACCCTGTGTTTCTATAACCACTGTGATCTGCTCCTTGAGCAAAGAATAAGTATTTTCCATGTTCTTGGGAGGCCTCACTGTCCTCTGCCTTTCCAGTTTGGGGCACTCTCTGCTGTAGGGAATCCTGAGTTCAAGTTTGCAGCTACGTGACTGCAAGTCATAGCCATTACCGAATCTTTCCTCCACCGAATGTGAAATGCCCAGCAACTCTCAGAGTCACGTGCAAAAGTTTCCTGCTTGAGACTGTGGACACGTGTAAACTATTCAGGAAATCTTTGCAGTACTGCTGTACCTTTTAATTGACAGCACTTGATGAAATACACACAAAGTAACCCAAAAGCCAAGTCCTAAAACCAGCACTGACCCTTGAAAGAAAAGGGCACCGCAAACTTTGCATTGTACAAAGATGGCTGGGTCAGTCACTCACACAGGAGTTACTGGTGAGCCCTGGGGGAAGGCAAGAGCTGGCAAACCCCAGCAGGTAGCTGAGGAAAAGGGAGCCAGCCAGGTGCAGAGCGCTGACTCCAGGGCCAGCAAGGTCAGGTTCCCAGAGGCTCCACATCTGGGACGCTGCTGCGTCCTTGCTGTTAAAGCTGGATCAGCAAGCGAACCTTGTCTGCCAGCTACAACAGCAGGGCATATGGTAGGATGGTAACTTCTGCTATATATACATGGAAATGCATCCCTGTCACTCAAAGCATCTGAAGTCTTCTCTTGTCTGGCATTAAAGGCTGCTCGGCACTTCCGACGAGGCAGCCGACACATAGCAGAGTCAGATTCACGGAAAGGCGATAGGTTGCAAGTCAAGTTTCCCGCCTGGTATTTTACTCTGACTTGCCACAGGTTATTGATATTACGAAAATATCTGTGAAATTTCAGGGTATTCATAATATCATGATAGGGGCAGGGGTCTGCTACAGCCTCAGGACAGTACATCATGTGGAAAGAATTTTAGTTTGCAAAGCTAAGATTAAAAGGCACCACTTTTTTAAAGCTGTGCGCTTCTGTTTCAGTAACGTGAACTCAGATGCTATTAATAAAGGTGCTACATTTGTATTACCCATTTTAATGCGAGTGCAAAGACCTGCTCATAACTTACCATTAGTCTTCAAAGGGACAAGTCTCCGAACTTCCATGCACCAGTTGAGCTTCCTCTGGCGCTCCAGCGAAGTCTGGGTGGCCTGGTCAGTCAGGGCCTTCTGAAGTGCTTCCCGAAATTGAGGACAAAATTGGCACATTCGGAACATTTCTATGGTGTATCTGTGCATAGTCCTGAAGTGGTGAATTATTCCACTGGGAGGTCTGACGAGATCTTCAGGTGTCCTCTCTCTAATCTTCATAGCTTTCAACATATTGCTCTGATACAAAGCTTGAGGAAGGATGTGCTGGGCAGCCATGTTTCTAGAAAACATCTGAAATGAAAAACAATCCTTTTATTGGCATGCTAATATCACTGCATTACAGTGCTATGACTTCTGCAGAGATTGAGAAGGCACTTTCAGGAGCAGGATTCTGGCTGCAGTTTCACCTAAAATGAGCATAGGACAGATGCAGTCCACTGAGCCTTACATAGGTGATGATTTTTAAAGCTCATATGCATCAGCCCTCTGCATTACTCACACTGACCAGCTTATTCCAAGCATTTACTGTGATCATTTACCGAGATATAAAAGAGAATTTATTCATAACTAAGGAAATTGCATCATCATTTAAAAAAAAAAAAGGCATTTAAATCAAAGTAAGGATAAAAGAAGGCAAGATCAAGGGAAGGGAAAATTATCCTGGTAACTTGACTAATTGATAATTGCACAGTGTAATCCCATATGAACTTGCTGAACTCTCAGCACGTTTCAAGCTCTTGTTTTGATGCCATGCCAAAAAAAGCAGATAATGGCCATTTCAGATTTCCGCAGCCCATACATTCTGAGAAGTGATGCTTGGTACAGTATAAAAAGAGCCCCAGGAATTACACGCCATGTTAGTATCTGTCCCATACTTACAGTGGCTGAAGATGGCAAATGAGGAATTTGTTGCAGAGCAAGTACACAAGGACAGACTTACGTTACTCTTCTTGAGGCTCCTTGTGTTTTGTGAGTGGTAGAGCTACTGCACAGAGGTGCTTGTGCTGTGTGTGGGGGTGCAGACTGCAGTGCTGCTATTACTCAGCAGTAAGTCAACATAGCTGAAAAAGCATTTCCACTTGGCTCAAAAACCCCAATATTTTTCCACAGTGGGACATGTAATGTTTGCTGCCCTGCATCCCTTTCTGCAGTATCTCTGGCCTCGTGGGCTACAGCAGGAAGAACAAAAAAAAACCCCATAACCTCAAACTGTCTACACTCTCTGAAATACTTATTCAGAGCACACTAACTTTGTGGCTAGCTAGAGCCAAACATAGGGACCACATCCCTCAAAACTCCCGTGCACTACAGTAGCACCACTAACAACCTATTTTTACATGGAGAGACTCTCCATGTATGTTATTGCTCTGTTTAAAAACAAAGACACATTTCTATTAAGACAAATAAAGGTATGCATGGCTAACATTTTTAAAATACAGCTGGTCACAGAGCCCACCATTGTGATTATAAATCTAGAGACAAATACCAAGCCATAAGTATATATCAAGGTCTGGATTATACCTTGCCAGGTACAGGGAGACATGAAGCAACTGAAAACTGGTTTATGCAAGTATTTGGAAGTCTTCTCATGGAGATGGGTGTCTGGAGGGCCAGAAAGGGCAACAAGGACCATAATCTGACAGACTGACCTGGAAGGCACTCCCTTGCACAGGACTTCAGCATGCCCTTCCCCGCAGGGAACCAGGTGCTCTCTCCTCTTCACCCAAACAGTTCCACTGGCAACATCCACCTCCAACCACCCAGCCAGAGCGCTGGAAAGGACCCTGCCAGGGCAAGAGGGGACCTCAAACTCCTGCTGCCAAGAGCTTCCCTCTATAACCCCTCTGAGTACCAGCTGATGGAGAGATTCAGTGGATGTCCTGTCAAGCCCTAAATAGAGGCAGGTGAAACACGAGATGCTCCAAAGTCCTCTCTGCTCAGTCAGGGCAGTGTCATACACACAGTGTCTCCTCTGCTCCTATAAGAGCACTGGGAACAGGGTTCAGAGCTGCCACATCTTGCAACACGTGGAAGTTTTCCTTTAGCTAATAAAGATGGCATATTTTTATCATTCCCCCACCAGCATACAGCCTTAGAATGGAAATAACATATTTTCTCATCCTCTCCCCCGACCAATAGTTTTACATGTGCTATTTATGTTATGTAATCCTATTTAACTGTATGGATGATTTAAGAAAAGAAATATAAACAACCTCTCATTAATCTGTTCAATAATCATAGCTATACTTTGCTCTGAGATGACCAAAATACAGAATTCCTTACTTATGTAAGTAGAGCCTTGAGTCAGTGGGACTTTTTTACATGAATAAAAACTAATCACATGATTAAGCACCACCGGTATTGACCCTTGAAATGGTTATTTCCAGCTTTAAGTAGCAAAAACTACTGAGTTTACAGAAGCATTCACTGAAACTGTATTATTCAATATTATATTCTACGTGCATATTTCCCACTCACACACACGGAAATTACTGTATTTACAGTCATTACATGTCAATCAAGGCAAAAGCTGAGCAACCCTTATTTCGAAAAACAATGTGATGAAACAAACAGAACTCAATAGCCACTGAAGCCAGAGACTTAAAGAACAGAAAGCTCAGCTAAAGCTCAGCTACAACTATATTAGTTTACACTGTACTGTGCTGTATTACTGTACGCTGTACTACTTTAACCCTTCGACATGTAATGACTACGATTTCTCAGAAAAGCACCACTGTAAACAATGATTAGCTATATGAGGCAGCATCCTTTCTGAACATGTAATGCTGAGGATGCTGGCCTCAGGAAAGCTGAATACTGTCCTGAGATCTGCCAGTGCTTCATAAAGTTATTAATTTTATTATTATTAAAGTTATTATTTTCTGTCCTCTGTCTGAAAACCAGAAATAATAAACTCTTTCCCATAAAGTGCTAATATGGAAACGCTGAAACAAACGTGCTTTCATACACCTTCAGCGTCCGTGGGTTTCTACGCCTGGGTCTTTGTCCGAGTGCTCAGTACAGAACTAAGCGTATTATCACTCTTCACTAAGGAAGACGATGAGAATGAGAGTGTTTTATACACCCCAGGGCTGGTTTACACGGCGTAGTTCCCAAACTTACTGGTCTGCTGGAAGCAAGCGTGTGCGAGGTGAAAACGACAACCGCTATTACCACCTGCCAGCTCTACAGAAGGAGCTCGAAGAAAACAACTTTTCCCGCAGCGGCAAGCGCTAAGAGCAAGCCCAGCAGCGGACCCGCCACTCGGTTTCCCCGAGATCCCTGCCGCGGGGAGCCGGCCGAGGGCCCGCGAGCCCGGGGTCCCGCCGAGCCCGGGCCACCGCCGGTCAGCAGCGGGCACCACGTCACCGCCCGGCCGAAGATGCCCCCGCCAACCGGAGACACCGGGCAGCGCCCCCCCAGAGCGGCGGCGGAGCGGGACCAAACCCGGCTGGTGCCCCGAGGACTCCTTCTGCAAGCCGGATGGGTGACGAAGCCGGTTTGGGGGTCCGCCGCGCTCTGCCCTGCCCGTGCCCGGAACGGCGCTCACCTCTCCGCGGCGGGCTGCCCCTCCGGTCGATCCTGCCGGTAACTCCTGCTCAGCTGCGGGGCTGGGGCTGAGGCGGTGGGACGCAGCCGAGCTCGGGAGCCATCAACCCCCGCCGAGCCAGGGCTCCTCTTCCCTCCGCCGCCCCCTCCCCGCCGGAGCTGCTGCCGCCGCTGCTGCCGCCGCTGCGGAATGAAGGGCTGAGCCGAGCCTCTTGTTGTGCTTTTTTTTTTTTTTTTTTCCCCTTTCTGTTTCAGCGCCCGGACGCATTAAAAAAAAAAAAAAAAAAAGGAAAAAGAAAAAACACACAACAAAAAAAACCCCCACCGGGGATTTCCACCGGCAGCGCCGGGGACTTTCCGACATGTGACAACCGGCCGCCGACCTCCCCGATCGGCGCCGCCAGGGGGCGCCGCCGCGCGCCCGGCCCGGCCCGGCCCCGCCCCCCGGCCCGCGGGAGCCGGGCTCATTTTTCCCTTCCTTATTCCGTTTGCTTCACCCCCCTCCTGCCCGTGTGTGTGTGTGTGTGTGTGTGTGTGTGCGCCCGTCCCGTCCCGTCCCGCAGGCCTCGCTCCGCTGCCGGGCCTGCCCGGTGCCCGTCGGGGCGCGGGGGAGGGCGGCCCGAGGGGCTGGGCCCGGCGCAGCGCTGAGCCCGGTGCGGCGCAACGCCCTGGCGCCACCACGGCGATGTGAAAGGTCGCTCGGGCACCGGGGAGTTGTGCTGGGGAACCGGCAGCTGCAGCCAGGCGTGCCCTGCGGTGCCCAGAGGTCGGGGCTGCGCCCTGGGTGTATCCCGCTGTACCCTTGGGTGCACCCCAACAGCACGCCGGCACCCTCTGGGCGCCAGTGGCAGCAGCAGCCAGCGGTGCTGACCTCCCCAGGGGCCGTCGCCTCACAGGGGCAAGCGTGACAAGGGGCCCGCGGGGCTCCTGGCCCAGGCAGAAAGGTCTCGGGGTGTAGGTGCCCACACCCCTGCAGCTGACACCCCAACGGGATGGCCATGGAGCCCATCCCGTTAGAAGCTATTGCTCTTCTAGACTATTTTTCAAACCCAAACAAGTGTTTTTTTTCTCACGTAGCTTGCATCTGCTTCACAGTTCTGGCTTTGTATTGTAAGTAACCACAAGTGACTTCGTTTCTTTAATGGGAGGTTACAGTTATATGTAATCCCATAACTCCATATGCTGGCATTTTAGGCAGGAGATGATCAAGTGCTTTAATCCAGCCCTTCGCAAAGTAAGGCTGTTGCAGGCAAGAGGCAGAACTTTGGACTAAAGTTATCAAATCAGGGAGATTTTAGTGCCTGAGTGTGTTTGTAAACTTGATCATGCCTAGCAGTTCGTAGGAATCTTTACATGTAATGACTAATCAATTAATTCACACCTTTAAGAAATACTCTAAAGTCTGGGCAATGGAAAAGCTCACTGAATAAAAAACAACACTTAAGGCCTCTAAATATGATTTATGGATGGGATTTACGCTGGAAAAGGGCCTTGCAACATGAAGGCACCCAGAAATGGAGTGCAATGAAGTTTCCTGAAGTCTTAAAAGACTTTATCTTCAAAGATGCTGAGCTCCTGCCCATTCCCGAGCATCCACCGCTCGCACTGGCTCGATGAGAAGCTAGAGTTGCTCCACACCTTGAGACCAGGTCTTAAATCTTGGGTCCTTCAGGGAACAGGTGGATTTCGGAAGAGTTCAGTCTCAAGCTCCCCCACCTTGCCTCCAGCAGCAGCAGCAGCTGGCTCAGCCTGTGCGCTGGTGTCACAAGCTGTGGTTATGTGGCAGCGTGCTCTTTCCCAGGGTTTACGGGCCTGTCACTGGCTCTGCACAGCCTGCCATCCTTCTTTCTTGGCCCTTCTTCAAAAAGAAGTCAGGGATGTGGCTGGAAAAGAATAAACCCTTCCATTTATTTTTTTTCTCCTCTCCTTGCAGAGATTTCTTTTAAAGATTCTTGTGAGTGATATTTTTTTTTTTAGTACAGCTTCCCTTCCCTTTCCCACCCCCCCACCCCCTTTTCTTTCCCTAGCCTCTCTACTTCCTTGGAAAGTAGTAGTTGGGTAGGAAGTCTCCATTCTTAAGGACTGATGGCCTGAGGGATGACAGGTCCAAGGGGCTGGATGCCTGAGGGAACTGGGCTTTGCATAACTATGGCAGCATCTGTGGTGTGATTTACCCAGAGTGTATTTCCTTCAGCACCTTGCCATTTCCTGCTCCTGGACATTTTTCCCTGTCCCTTCATGTGGGCTGAGGTACTGGACTACTGAAGTGACATGATTAGGAAAGAGCTATATATATATATTTATTTTCATACAGAGCATTTCTCTCATGTGATGTGAAGCCCAGCCACTTCTGAGGGTTTTACAGAGAGCATTTGAAGTGATGGAGAGTTTCGCCATGGAGTGGGAATGAGGAGCTAAAGTAGGAAGTAGGGAAAAACGAGCTGACTTACACCCTGCTTTGTACATGCAACTGCACCAAATAGATAAACAGGTGGTCCTAGACCCTTCTGGTTTTCGCTTACAAGAAGAAGGAAAGGAAAATAAGTTTGAATTAGACTAATAATTTTGCATTTATTAGCTGTTAGCCTATGAGGGAAATGCTAAATCCCAGGAAAACCTGAAAAAGCAACAGCTTATTTTTGTTTTTCTAAATCGTACACACATCTGAATATTCATTATTACTATTTACACCTTGATAAACTGAAAGTCGATTGCACATGGCTGAGGCAGATGTTTATCATACAGGTCTGAGCAGGATGGCAGGAATTCATTTGATCTGAGTTTGCACAGCACAAAATGAAGTTCTGTCTTGTCAACCGGATCTCCTAGGCAATATAGGAATACATTAAAAACATCAGCAACATCAATAATTGTAGAATGCATGAATATTTTTTGTTTATGATTTACTCATTTTTCTTTTTGTTGTATCCTATATTTTATCCCACCATTTATGATGTAATGTTTATATTTGACAGAATATAAACATATATACATAGGGGCAAGGAAAATTTTCTTTGAAGTGGGTGTGTAGGCACACACATACACACACCCCCTATATATATATACACACACACACATATTTTTATGTATATATAGATATCTATATCTCTTGAGGGAAGGGGGAAGTTCTCCTTGCCATTGAGGACAGGAGAAGTAATACTTGAAATTGCAGCTACCTAGATTCTGGTTAGGCATAAAAAACCCCACCCTTATAAGTGGTGAAGTTTGTATAACCCTGGAGCAGGCTGCCTAGGGAAGCTGCAGAATATCCTTGGAGAGTATTTAAGTAATCCATTTCATGCACGTCAGTCAATAACAATTCTTTATTGTACTTGGGAAGAAAAATAAATCTCTCAAGGCCCCATTCAGCTCTGTATCTCTAAATTATTTTAATTATTTCACTTCTTTTTATTGTTCAGGAAAGAGGAGCTCAAGCTCACTAAACTAAACAAAGACCTCAGAGTGCTCAAAACACCATCACCAAGTGTTTCAGAAGTTGCACTAGGAAAGACTCATCGTCAAGACAATATTCATATAATATGCTATCATAGGATGATGACTATGATAATATTTATGGATAATAACATTGAGATTTTAATAGCTCAATCATTTTACCTGTCTTTTAATATCAGATAATTCCATAAGAGGTGTGATTCATCTACAAGGCAGGAAAAGGATCATAAAAGGGAAATCCCTTCTATTTCAATAGCAGTGCTTGAGGTCACACTTGAATTCAGCACTTCTGTCTTCCAGGAGCCCTTTTGTTGCTTGTTTTCCTGGTGGAGGAGAAGAGCTTGTTGGTGCAGAGGACAAAGCAGGAGGAAAATCCCTTAAACCTCTATCAGACGCAAAACCAGTGCTTACTACTGAATCAAGTAGTGATGGTAAAAAAAAAAAAAAATACCCAAACTCATCTCTGCCATTTAGATAGCAAGATCTGAACAGGGTTTGTGAATTTTCTGTTATACTGAATACAGTAAGAGAAACTCTGGATTCCCAGAGAGACCTTTATCAGGGTACTGTGGCAAGGGACTGTACTGGGAATAGGTGCTCTTAATTATGCCACTGGGCCAAGGCTCCCTCTGCTTTTCTACTGCTTTTTACCTTTTTTTTTTTTTTTTTTTTTTCTTCTTTTTAATATCTGTGATAGAAATGTCAGAAGTAAAGGGCTGGAATTACAGTGGGTTCCAAAGAAGTTGAAAGTTCAAATTCTGTCTTAGCCCCTTTTGTTGAGCTGGAGGTTAAACATTTAGGATAATATTCTCCCATTAAGGCTAGAGAATCATTGTGATAAATGACCTATGGAGGCAAACTTGGACTTTTTTAAAACCAGGTTATATTAGATAGCTAGAAGAGGGTTAAGTATGGCCTTAACCATACTTAAGGTTGGCCTTAACCGTACTTACCTCCTGCTGTGGAGGTGACAGGCAAGCTGAAATCTCAGAGTGCCTTTCCAGTGCTGTTTTACGAGTCTGTTAAATGTGTGAAAAGGTTGCAGTGGTAATAATAGTATCTTTCTAACTTGATTTTTATCTGTCGCACATTCCTCTGATATCTATACATACCGGATTGAGCCTCAGGGCCCCTGAGAACTGCAGAGACATACAGCTATGTATAGCTACATTTGAGACAGCAGCACAGGCCAGTGCTACTAACCCTCTGCAATGCACAATACAGAGAATTCCACTAAGTCCCCAGCAAGAAATAAGCAGAAGACCAACATTATTTTTGCCTAGGAGAGCAAAGTGCTTTCCGTGGATTCTGAAGCAGGCTCAGGCAGGTTTTGTGGCTAAATTGAAGAAAATAAGAACAGCAGGAGTAAGCCAAATCAAAGGCCTGTGGACCTCAGTGCCCTGTT
This sequence comes from Athene noctua, assembly GCF_965140245.1. Taxonomy (NCBI): domain Eukaryota; kingdom Metazoa; phylum Chordata; class Aves; order Strigiformes; family Strigidae; genus Athene; species Athene noctua. Next base: position 66,560,532 of record NC_134037.1, on the reverse strand, counting down.
TCTCACAGTGGTTGAGAAGATGCCTAGGAAAGAGCATAGAAACAGGGTAGGTTGTTCCTGATACTTTTCCAGCCCTCACTTTGCCACAGTTTTCCTGGGGTATTTGAGGCTGTGGCTTAGCATTCTGGTACCTCAGTTTCTCAATTGTATGATAAGTGTAAGGATGTTTCTTGTCTCACACTTTTCCATATTTTGCTTGTTTAATTTTGACACATATTCTTTAAAAAAGAGTCTTTTCTTGGTTTCTTGTACCTTAACACCTAGGCACATGGTTATTTACCATGCATATTTACAGTGTGGTCCCTGCTTCAAGAAAGTTACCATCCAAGTGTACACTTTACTGTGAACTGCAACTGTTGAAATTGTCTTTGATTTAAGTTGAGGGTTGTAAGCATAAAGCACTGTGTAGATAACGCTGCAGAAAGATGGGTTCTGCACAGGGATGGTCTTCTCTTTCTCAAACTGCCTGCCTTAATGCATATAATGGCCAGGTTTAGGTAGTGCAAGACGACTCATTTTAGCATTTACCTTGATCTTTAGGCTGGGACAGCTGCTGTGCTCCCTAAATGCACACCACAGCAGAGGACCCTAAAGCAGAGTCTGGATTTTAGAGCAATTTGCTTCAGCCAGCACTTCAGCATCCATGAGTCAGCAACTGCTAACAGATAAATAGCTAAAGACAATGCCTCATCTGAAGTCTGGAGGGAACTACTATTGTTTTCCTTTCTATATTCCCATCTGATGAGATTGCATAAGCATCTATTCTAATTTTAGGTATGAAGTAAGCATTTAGTACAGAGTTATAACCTCGGGGAGTGGATGGGTAGGGTCGGGGAATGCAGCTAGTGAATGCCTGCTCACATAATTAAAGCCCTTACTCCTCTCTCCTCTATTCCTCAAACAATTTCAACATACAATGCAGTCAGTCAAACTTTCTTAGATAGAACAGCCTGCATTTCAGTAGACTTGACAGTCTTCCAGGCCTTTAGCATCCTGTGTTCTTTTCCCAGTGATCTCTAGTCTCACTGGAAGTTTTTATTTTCTCCCAAAATACATGCAGTTTATATTATCTGAATGGTAAAAAAATCACTGCAACCTGTTGTCATTTCTTTTAGATATTTTCAATAACGTATTCTCTTCTGCATGTTTCCATTTATTAAGCCAACCTTATACTCTTTAAAATCAGTAAAGCTATTTTAAATTGTGGTTAATTTCCATGTGCTTGGTGAATACGTGAATAAGTGACCCTGTAATATGTGAGAACTGCCGACACCATTTTCTCTCAAGATGCAAATACCTCTTCTCAGGAACTCTTAGCAATGGAATTATGTGGGGACTGCTAAATGAATAAAAAGTGACCATATGAAGGTAAACTTTAGTCACAAATAATAGAGCATGAAGCTTGTCAATCTTTTCCCTGTGTAATTTCTGTCATTTCCCCCAGTTCATGAAAATGTGGAGAAATAGCCAAGAAATATAAATTTCTGCAGTACATGGTGAATGCTTCTGACCATCTTTTTATGTTCATAATTTTCTAGTCTGACCTCCTCAATAACACAGGCCAGGGAGCTTCATCTGTAGTTTCTGTGTCAGCCCCATAACTGCTGCTAGATGCACAGCATCTCTTCCAGGAAGAGACTGTTTTGATTTTGTCAAAGAGAATAGAGTTGTATAAGGGGTCTAGTACCCCCAGTGCTTACTGTAAATTCTGTTTTATAATAGCTAGTGTAGGTGTGGGATTTAATCTCATTTGTCACACCCTCAGACAAACAGTTTCACTGGGATTTTACCTCAAAAGCATTAAGTATTGAACAGGTTTCAGTATCTTTTATGTTAAGAGGTTAACTACATTTTGGGTCTGTTCAAAGCCTACAACCGTTTTCAATGACAATGAGGAAGTATATTCATTCCTAGACTGTTAAAAGCAGAGGAAAGGCATTTCCTTTGCGTAGAGCAAATTCTGTGCATGGGGAAAAACATGAGAGGCTATGTGAGTGGCCAGAAATTCAAGCTAGCTTTCCAAGTGGAGAGGAAATTTGCCCTGTATCAGCAGTGCCAGAATTCCCCAAGAAAAATTCCTCTGAAGAAGGATGTTTATTTACACATGGGAATTTACCAGAATTTGCTGAATTAAATAACAGTCCATAGATTGTTTCCTAAAAACTAATAATCATCTCCCACCAGGAAAATGGTGATTTTGCTTTGTAAACATGGGTTTAGTCAGCGTCTGTGGGGTGACTCTGATCATGTGTTTTAGCTCAAAAAGTATATAGTTTTCTTCTGATTCATACTGATTTCAGGGAGAAGGAACTCCCCATTTTTGCTATGACAGCACTTATTGGTAACAGTAACATAATAATTTATTCTTATCTTCTCAAAGAGAGTTTTGTAAGATTTCTGCCATGTACATGCGGGGAATGTGTTCTCATGTCACATGCCCCCACTTCTGTAATTTTTGCAGCTGCAGAACACAGCCCACAAGCTGCTTACTATAAATTACTGTTCACTCATTCAGGTGGTGAGAAGTAAAAGTAGTCCCAGATAGATTTATGAATAGTAGAGACAAAAGTAGCGTATCATGTCTAGGAGATGTTATAGACATCTATTCATCTCTGGTCTATGTGAAGCACCCTGAGTAACTGTGTTTCCATCCTCATGGTCCTAGAGAATTAAAATTGAGGACTGTCTGATCTGGATCACCTGCACCAAGCAAATGCATCTCTGTGTGTTGACCTTCTTCATAGGGAGTGGGAGTATCTTTTCGTGGCACAGTAACATAGTCCAGACTGTGTGGGTCAGAAAACTTCTGAGGGGCCATAGATTCATGATTTTTCATATGTTCCTGTAATAGTTTGTTGTCCAAAAGCATTTTGCATGCTGTCTAATTGGACCGATGAATTTGCCATACTCTTTAGTGGAGGCATTTCTTTATTTGGTAGACCAGTTTTATAGAAAGCTGCATTTTCCACTGCAGAACCTTTTTTCTTTTTTTTTCAAATAGGAGAGCTGCTGAAGTTCTAGTCAGCTCCTCATCGTCATCAAAACATACTTACTTTTCAAGTCCTCTCCATACAGAAGAATAGATGTTGAAAAACAAAACTAAGATGCTTTTGTATGATAGCTGAAGATGGATTGAAGGAAATACCCCACTGTGGAGAAGGTAAAGGCTGAAAGTCCAATACCAAAAATTCAAGTACAGTATATACACCTTTATCCTAGCTGGGTCACGTCTGGCTTGTGAAGTAGTAGTCAAACAATCTAAGAAGTCCAGTGCACAGCTGATCCTTATCTTCCTGGACTCCTTGTTCTGTTACTGTGCCATTTTTTTCCCTTTTATGGTTATGCACATTGTCCAAACTCATTCATTTTAAAAGTATATGAAATAATAACTTTATGGCTAATTCTCAGATAACTTGTCATGAAATTTCATGAGAACATAAGGCAGAAGCACAAGGAGCTCATAGTAACTATTCCGTGGGATTTGTTACTACAGTAAAGGCCTGCGCTGGCTTGACATGTTTCAGTGAGAATTGCATCTGCTACATAGGTTTTCCCTTGCAATTTCAGCAGGTTTATGGCATCCTGTCATTTCCCGGCCTAAGTAAAGTCATTTAGGTGTACACTGAGGAGCAGCTGTGATATTGTCCCAAAGAAATGGCTGCATTTCAGGGGTGGTTCCATTTTACAAGAAAAAGAGAGAGAATGAGTATCAGAGAGAGTGCCCTGTGTCATATCACCTGCTGAGAAACACAGAACAGCATATATATAGGCTGTATGCTCCAGCAAGGATATACATCTATGTATACACATGTGCCCAGATGGTAGAAATGTGGAACAGAGAAAGCTAAATCTTAAGATGATGGAGGCAGCAGAATGCAAACAACGGGGGTAGAATGTGGCATGATATCTGCAGAGTACAGAGTGGGTGGTTTTCACAGAATCCCTATGAATTTCTTGTCTTTGACAGTCAGCAATAACTTTTCAGCTCTTCTTCATGAGACCTCTGAACCTCTGTGCCTTTTTGCTCCTATGGGTACAGTGCCAGGCTGCTGTGCAACCATTCTGCAGGCTGCACCTGTGAGGGCACCTGCCCCTGCTGCTGCTCCTCGGGTCTGCCTGCATCATAGTCCCCTGAGCTCCTGACTCTGGGGGTAGCTAGGGCAGTGTAAGCTCAAGTCTACCTGCCCTGACAGCACCCTTACTGGTCATTCCGCTCCCTAAGCAGGAAACTATTTCTTTCAGCATAACCAGCAGATCTAACAACATTGTGATTGGTTATAACCATGATTCAGAGTCGACATTCTGATGGGGGCTTAATCTGATTCACTTCAGTGTGATGGAAAATGAAATGGAGTGAATAGGCTTCAGACTTTTCTTGTGATCCTTCAAGATCATCAGTCCTAGGAACAGTATATCTCAGCATCTGTATGACTCACTAGGTACGCTCTGACATGGTCACTCTCATCTACCCCCTGCAAGTACACTCAGCCTGGACATGTTTGTCTTTTAAAAATCCTACATCCAAAATACCAGTCCTTAGTTACTCCTGGTCATGGGCCAGGACCTTACTCTAAGCAAACACCATTCCAGGAGTCCCTGTGCTCCTATGACTATTTACTCTTCTGGCTGCAGGTGTGTTACATCGGCTGTGTGAGCAGGTATCTGTATGATCTCTCTCTGTTCTCTTTCTATGGTACATTGAATCCCTAGAGATGCAGGGAGGAAGTAATCTCTGCACCCTCTGCCTTTGTGGTAGATTCTTGTGGAGATTGCAGAAGAATGTGTTCTGCACCTTGGCTGCTTGGCATGTATACCATAATTGGGCATTAATGAAACAAGGATTATTGCTGACCTCATGTTCTGCAGAGAGATTAGTTCCTTTATAGATAGGACACATGGCATCAGATGGGAAGAGTTTACAACAGGCCAAAGTAGAGCAGTGCTGTTACTTCAAAGTTGAAAGTGGGAGTCTGCAAACTCTGGAGAAAGTTCCTGGTACCAGAGCTATCTCGAGCAGAGAGAGTGGCTCCTAATGAACTCCTGCACAATTCTAACGAATCTCTGCAGTAGTTCACCCACTTCTACTGAACTGTGCATAAAAACCCCACAATGCTGTTGTAGTCCATAGCTAATTTAACATCTGAATTGCTCATCAAAGGTAAATCCCCTAATTGGACATTCACCATGGTAAGAACGTTTTTGCAGATTAGAGGCACCTACGCACACCCATTTCTTGCCTTAGTTCAGCACTTAGTGTATCTGCTCCATGTTAAGCCATGACTGTTATTATTTAGAGAAAGTTTATACAACGTCTCTCAATAATGAAATTAGAGCATGTGTTTCAGTCTTATGTCTCAATTATAAGCAGAGTCAGGCAAAACCAGTTTACTAAAGTGCTCAGCATCGTCAGTGTTAAAAGCTGTTTTCCTGTTTTTTCCATGTTTGTCAAACCACATATTTTTTGGATGAAGTGTCTGATATTGGTCTCCACAGTGAATTTAGTGACAGGAGCGAGAAAGGGGGAAAGCCTGACTTAAAATAGTTCATTCTTTTCTAAGGACAAGGCTAGGGAAAAAAAGTATACCATTTTGTCTGTGTAAAAAATTCCACCAACTTTTTCTCTAAATTGCTCTGATGACCCATTCTTTGGAGCAGAAACCTGGCAACAGAAAGACTTATGCATCAGGGATGTGCTATTTACAACACAAAGAAATGTCAGTCCAAACCTATTGCTAGTCAACTGCTATTTGCATTTGTGGGTATAGACTTTTAAAAGTCAAACTACAGGTGGTTCTATAATGAGTGACCACGTGCAAATTCCTCTTAGCTTTTCACAGTGGCTATAGAGAGGCCACTATGCCTCCCTCTGTCCTGGCCGGAGTGGTGTCTACAGCACGTGCCCTGGCTTGGCCGTGCTGCTTTCAGGGAACAGCATATTTGCCTGCCATCCAAGAAATGTGCTGTGGTTGATCTGAAACTATCAGGAGTCAGATCAAATACTTGCACCTGGAAAATATTTCGAGGTGAACACAAGTGGAAGTGCCAATACCCCCTGCTGCTCAGTGACCCAGGGGAGGTCGCGTGTACAGAATGTGACTGGCTCAGTTTAATTTCTGCCTCTGTCACAGACAGCTAGGTGAAGACAGAGACAAACCTAGATTGCCTTTGCTCTCCTTGCTGAAGTAAGGAGATCTCCAAGCTATGCTGAAGCACAGAGCATGCAGGCGAAATCTTTCAGTCCCTCTTGCTCAAACTGTGACACTTTAATTCTTTTTCTGGATAGGAGAGAAAGCACCAAGGGGTAAGGTTTCACAATGAAGAATCTTAACTGAGGTTATTCCATTTAATCGTTAAATATTTCTCAGTAGAGTAGGGGAGTCTCAGCAGGCGAAGTTGTGAGCACCTTACCCTGAACTGTACCATCCGGTGATACTAGCTGTGGAAGAAGAGCCTGGGTCTCCTCACATACCAAAAAAATTAACCAATAGCTCCTTAGTTAAAAGGCAGGAAGCTATAGCACTGCCTCCTTCTTTTTCACTTTGTGCCCTTTGATTTTGTTTTCAATGCTGTAAATGAAAAGGAAAGGTTTTCTAATGGGTAAAAATGTAAGTGAATATCATTTTTTGGGTTAATAAAACAAAAAAATCTGCATTTTCTTCCAGATCAAACCACTTCTTTTATTGATTTTTTCTGGTTCTTCCATGAAACCAAACCAGCTTTATCCAGAGCTGGAGTAAATTGCCATCCTGCAACTGTGTGCCCCCCACAGTGTGATGGAGAATGAGCCATCCCCTTACAGGTCCCATGTTGCTCACATAGCATGAGAAGGTCCATGCAGAGAGGTTTGCTGCAGCCCAGACCTGTAAAGTCAAGGCTGGACCTCCTACAATTCCTGCCCCCCACTAGTCCAAATCAAGGTGGGAGGCAATGTAAATGAAACAAGGGAGCATCTCCCGATCTTGTGCTTTTAGTGGCCTTACGTGCGTGCAAGCATTGTAGAAGAGGGGAATATCTGTGACCTGGGAAGAGCCTGGTGTTACTTTGACAGATGAGACCTGGTGGTGATTGCTGGTAAATAAAGTTGAAGAAAACTGAATTTCAGACATGGGGAGACTGGGGACATAGTACCATTTCCGTGGGAAACAGGAAACCAGGAGCTGAGAAGCTGCATAAGGGAAGTGATTCAGTCAATCAGTTAATTCATCAGTGGTGCTAGGATAGAAACCAACTGGGACTGAGGAAATCGGTGATGGAAAAAGTGCCAACTCTTACTAGGAGCTAAAATACGGAATGAGAAAAGAAAATGACTGGGGAAAAAAAGATCAAGCAAAGGAAGGAACTGGGTGGGACAGGGATAGGAGGAGCCCAGGGAAAAGGCTGTGATGAGGAGTCAGAAAATAGAGAGTAAGGAAGGTGAAGGCTATCAGCAAAATGTTCAATATTATGAATTTTGAAGAGATTAAGACTTAGCCAGAAGGGCTAGAAAAGAGGACTGGAACTTCATAAAGCAAGGAAATGGGAGCTTGGCAGCAAAGCTTGAGGAATGGGGCCTGAAAGATGAAGAGAACAAAATTAGAGGGCTAAGAAAGAAACAGGTGGAACCTGAACAGGGAGGAATGAGGAATGAAAAGGAGAAAGTGTGAGGCAGTGGGCAGAGACATGTGTGCCCCACTGCACAATTTGTGCTTGAGCATGGATTGGTTTAAACTCTTTGAGTTTTGCCATTTCTACACCGGGAATTATCTCTTACCTTTGTCTAACAATTCCTATTGCTCCCCCTGAAATGAAAGCCACTGAAGTCACTTAAGGGTGATACATGAGAACGCCTGTCTCCTTCACGATACATAAGATATTTGTTTGTCCTGGGGGAGTCAGGGATGCAAGGCAGAGTGAAGAGGACATCATACCCGTGCATTCAGGATCTCCACTTTTCTTGCCCTCTTGTTCTGAAGCTGCAGGCTGAGGGAAGGGATTGCACTGTGAGTAAGCACAGCCACATGGTGAAGGTCATCAAAAGTTGGCCTGGGAAACTGCTTTATCCTCTTTGCCGCAAAATTTTTGTGTGGTGCTGGGCAAATTTTTAAAACTTACCTTGTCAGAGGTGATGACTGACTGGGTGTTCCTCATATTACGCATGTGTGGGTGGAGATTTCAGGTCTGATGTGAAGGAGTGCTGAGTTCTCACAGCTGTAGCTGAGGTAATGCATACTGTGCTTTGGAGACAGAAAGTAGAGTATTAAGTCAAATGAGACGTCAGGTCCTAGGGAGTACACAGAAGTAATGGAAACTTTTGACCTTAATCACTTTGTGCTTCAGTTCCTTATGTGTAAAATGTGAATTGTACCACCCCCTCATGTTGCAGAGCTTAAGCGCAAAGATTAGCTAATGTTCAAAGATACTCAGATGCTTTAGTGATGAGGCAAGTGCAAGAGTCTCTGAGTAATTTTATTTTCAGAGTCATTTTTGAGTCGTAGGTGAAGTGTGAGGCTAGGCACTGAGCAAAGGGGAGGACACGAAAGCCCAAAGAGCTGCTCACCAAATGACTCCCTTTGCAGCCTGCGCATGCAAAAACATGGCAGTGGGGTGGAAAAAGTTGTTGTGAGATCATGAAAGGATTCTCTTCTAAGGCACAGAGCAACTAAAACTAAGCTTCAAAGGTAACTTATGAACGTTTCTGTGTGCAACATAAACATGTGTTAGCAACCTGTTTGGTGAAATGGACATTTGTCTCTGTAATGTAAGATGAGGGAGAGCTTGCTTTGTCATAGTGTACTATACTGTGTTGGTGAACAATAGTATTATTAATGCAGTAATATTAAATAATATGTTGGCATTTGTAGTAGCAGAATTTTGGAAAAGTGCGCAAGTATCACAACCATTTTACAGATCTTTCCTCTTGAGATTTGCAATGAGCATTGAAGAGCTGAGAGCAAACCCCAGATCCCTGCATCTTGCTCTTTACCCTAAAGATCAAACAAGGCATGCATTTTTCTTCCAGTCACACTGGGTTAGAACCACTGCATAAGTAAATACAGGTCTGCAGTTTACCTTGGAGTCCAGTAGCTGTCTCACCATTTAACCTAACTAGGGGCAGGTGTGGAGTGAATAATTACTTGGGAACACCGAGCACATTAGAGGAGAAATCCAGGCCTAACATTGAAGGAAATTTTAATGAATCCTGCTTTTACTAAAATCTCTGGGGTCTGGATGGTTCTGACTTGATAGAATCAAAAGAGCTTCTGGTATCAACAGCTCAAAGCCAGGGACACGAGTGAGGGGTTTGGCTTTGGAATTAAAGGCCGTTTCCTAGAACTGATGTTCACCTGTACCTTGACAAGCAAAGGGGTATGCCTTTCCATTGCACTTGAGCGTATGTGGAATCCCCTCTAATAACTGATAATGAAACCATAGCTGATACTTCTAAAATCACACATTTGGTGGTTTGTTTTTTAAAAATCTCTGTGAGTCACAGGAATCTGTAAGACCAGTTGGGAGCAGGGGGTAAAAAAGGAACCCTTTATAATGTGGGTTGCTGATTATCAAAAAGTCATTGAAGAAAAAAATAAAAAGCCCCAAATCAAGTATAGGTCCTTACTCTAGTCACTATTTTGGAAACATTCAGTTTCTGAGCAAAAAGAACCCACAACTTCGCTTTCTTGTCCATCATGAAAATAAGATCAGAGTGAGATTTATTCTGAATGTTGTTACAGTCTGTATATTCAGAGCAATGAGTCTGACACCATGTGAGACATTTATCAGTAGTATTTAAAAACTGAGTATACACAATTTTCCTGGTGGCTGCCTCCACTAGTGGATTCTCTTAGTCTCAGACATGATTTTTTTCTTTTATATTTATTGATAGCAGGAAGAGCAATGTATTGTCTCCCTCCTTTTTTCTTTTTTTTTTTTTTTTTTTTTTTTTTATTTTGTAAAACTTTTTGTAATATTTAGCAATGTTGCTTCAAACTAGGACTGGAGCTTTCTTTAATTACACTGTGGAAGTAGTAAGTAAAAGGATAATATAAAAGTATCTATCATCACCAGCCCTTCCAAGGCGCACCCAAGAAAGCAGACATTAAACAGAGGCATTGTGCAGATTCTTAACTTCTCTTTTGCTGCAGATCTAACTACAGATGAAATTGTGGGCTTAACATCGACTATTAGAAAATGTTTAATATTAGCTGTGAGCAGAAAATACTGCAGGCCTTGACCTAACATTTTTCTTCACCACAATCACAGCATGTATCTCATTTAGACAACTGATTCTCTGCAGTATTTGCTGTTGTGGCCTATTAGGATTTGGTCACAACAAGCACTGTCAGTCAGGGTTGGAACCTGTGGCATGGAGGAAGCAATGGGTACGAGCAGCTTCTGAGAGGTACGTTGAGATCTGGAAGAGAACACAGAAACAGTTACACATTTTCAGGAGGTCTGAAGTTTTAAGAGTAATCTCAAACTATTAAGAACGCTATTAATCATGTTTTATTGCAGACATTCTGTTAGGGAGCTTCTGTGTGGAAGATAATCTTCCTGGCATACCCCTTCTCCTGCAATAAGATTTTTTTTGAGAAGAATTCAGTAGCAAGACTGCTGATTTTAATTCTTTATGGTGCTGTCTCTAATCCAGTCCATTTGTACATCTGGATTATCACCTGGAAGAACATATCTGTTTTTCACAGTGGCATGCAAACACACAAACTTATGCCCTAAGGTTTCTGCTCTGTTTTTTAAAGAACAGTGAAAAAATGGAGAGGGAATTCAGCATAAGCAGAGTTCATACCTTACCTGAGCAGCTAATATACTTGTAAAAAACAGATAAAAAATTGGGTGCACAAGCCCTTCTTCCAGTTTGAGATAGAAGATTCAGTTTTCAAAAATGAAGAGGCATATTTGTAGGTTGGAGAAAACATCTTTCACTGCGAGATTTAAAGGGCACAAAACTTTCAGCTGAAAGAAGATCAGCTTGGTTTTTGATAGGCATTTTCTAAAGACAGAACTAGGTGCTAATGGTAGAAAAAGGCAAACAAATCCCACTAGCTGGAAATCAAAGCTAGACAAGTTCAAATGAGATGTTAGGTGCTCATAGCTAAATTATATTTAATCGTTATTGGAACAAATGTAGTCAAGATCTCTTGAATGTCAAATCAAACCAGAATAGCTCTGTGGGTGATAAGCATCAGACAAACACAGCTGAATGCAGCTAACTATGTTCACTGCAGGGATGACTAGGCAACGTGTAACACTGGGATCAGCAAACAATCTGATTGTCGCTCTCAGCCTATGACTCTCTGAGGCTGTAGGTGATCACTTTGTTGAAGAACAAATAAACATCCCACTGCTTAGATAAATGGGTCACAAACCCAACCACACACCACCTTCTTTGGGGAAAAAGTGCTGAAATAGCTAAATGATTTGGAGGTTCAGGTCCCACCTTCAGAAGGGACCTTTGTCTCATCTGCACTTAAAAATCCGGATTATTGCTGATATGACCATGGCTGATACTAGCTCATGGCAAAGCCAGTCAGTAGCATCATGGGCTGCATCAGGAGGAGTGTCACCAGCAGGTGGAGGGAGATGATCTTTCCCCTCTGCTCAGCATTGGAGAGACTGGGTCCAGTTCTGGGCTCCCCAGAAGTGAAACATGGACTTGCTAGGGCAAGACTACTGAAAGGCCACAAAGATTATGAAGTGACTGCAGCATCTGTTTTATGAGGAGAGGCTGTGAGAACTGGGTTTCCTCAGCCTGGAGAAGGGAAGGCTCAAGGGATCTCATCAATGTGTACAAATACCCGGATGGCAGGAAGTAAAGAAGAGGGAACCAGACTCTGCTCAGTGGTGCCCAGTGGCAGGACAAGAGGCAATGGGCACAAACTGAAACACAGGAAGCTCCACTTAAACATAAGAAAGACTTTTTTAACGTGGTTGTAGTCAAACGCTGGAAGATGTTGCCCAGGGAGACTCTGGAGTCTCCACCCTTGGAGATATTCAAAACCTGACTGGACACAGTGCTGAGCACCCTGCTCAAGTTGACCTTCCTATGAACTGGGTGGCCTTCACAGATGATCTCCAGCTGCCTTCCCACCTCAGTGACTCTGGGACTCTGAACATGGTAAAGAGGCAAATTCAGCCTATGTATTACAGCCTGACAGGTTTCTTTGTCTGGATTAACCTTGATTTATGATAATCACACACAGATATCACTCTCCATGCTGGTCTTGCTAGATGCAGACGCTGGCAAATAAGTATATTGTCTCATAGTAAAATACTGTGGGTATTCATTGGGCAATGTGTTTGTATTAATACATAGATAAACGCAAATATATTTATAAATATATACAAAGTATAATTTAATACCAATGCAACTTGCTCCAATACAACAGCTGGTAATTAATAAAAAGTATTTACCACAGCTAGGTATCAGAGCTGTTACCAGCACAACTTTGTTGGCAGAAAATCTCATGTCTTATCAGTATGTTTATACTGATTAAAAAAAAAAAAAAAGTGTATACTGAAGTCCCATGTATTTATGCAAAAAGTCTGGCATAAGCTCCAAAATCATGTATTTTTGAACCATTCCATCTTCATATGCAGGTAGTAGTACAGCTAAGGGGAAACAGCCATCTGCTTCCAGAGGAGACATGTTTACACAGCTGTGAAGGTGCTCTGTGCTTCTATACCACAGGAAAACACAGAAATCATATTGATGGAAGTTCTCTTTCTTGATAAACTATGTCTGAAGCAAGAATTGTACTATTCCAGTAAAAAATTGCACCTCTCACAAAGTTGCTTGCTAAAACAAATCTGAGGTTGTCTGAGGAGGGAAGTGACTTTTTTTGCCTGTTTTTTTCTATAGTTTGGACATTGACTCTAGTAAGTGAGAGGGATGTTGTAGTGTGGATATTTCAAACACATCCTGAAATTGGATTAGCTGAGGTGGCATAGACCTCTGTGTGTAGACACTGAATAGAAGGTCTCTTTACCAACATATGCAGTCTCTTAAACACATGTAGAGTGAAACATCATCCTGTTAACCCACTCAAAAAAGGAAGAGGTGTAGGTCTTCCGCGTAGGGACTGTATCCACAAAGCAGTTATGGGTCATAAAGCTGCGCTCACTTTCAAGAAAACCACAAATGACCAAATCAGGTAATAAACATCTTTGTACAGCTATGTTTTAACTGAGGGAGGCATACACAAAAATAGTGATACCCTCCTTAGGAAGCATCCTTTTTAATATAACGTAGCTAGTAATTATTTTTTAAATAGCTACCTTGGCCACTCAGATCTTCAAAGGCTTCTGTTGACTTTGGAGTGTCTTATTTTTTGTGTACTAGAAACCCAAAAGAAACTCAAAAAATGGTACTCAGGCAGCACTGTAGAAGAATCTGGTCTGTTTAAGCACCCCTCAAAAAGACACCACCAAGTAAAGGCAAGTGAGGTGATCACTCACTTTGAACGGTTTGCCTCTTGAAGACAGGAGTGTGCTTCTGGCTGCACCCTGGCATGTATTACTCCTGGGTTGGTGAAGCACTGAGCTCTATGGTTTTCAAACACAAGTGTTTAATGCTGCTGCAAGCCTTGGGCATTTCTCTGCCTAGCAGTCATGACAGAGGGTAGTTTCACCTTGTGAGGGTGGCCTCTGGCCAGTAGTACAAGGCTGCCATGGCTGGAGGGAGAACATCCATGATCCTCCTGCTATTATTTTATCAGTGGGGGAGAGTCTGCTGCTGTTACTTGCTGCTGAAATGGCTTCGAAAGTTGCACAGTAATTTAGGCTGGTGATGCTGCATCATGGTAATACATGCTAGGTTGCAAAGTTGCTGTCATGGTGGCTTTAAGCAATAGTGCTTTTCTTCTAGCAGGTGCATGTTTACAGAATTAAAAGAGTTAAGTATGAGATGCTGGTCTAAGAAAAGTCAAACCACTTTCATCCTTTCCTATTGTCTCCCTTCATTTCCACAGCATATTGGCATGAAAAAGCATTTGTGACTTTCTCTGCAAATAACAAATCTGCTGTTGCAGATCTTAAATCTCTCTTAACCTCATCAATTCTTTTCATACCTGTCAGCGACCACAACAGATCAGTTGTTACTTAGGGACAGCTGTTGACATCCAATTCATTTTCTTTGCCTTAGCTACATGATCAGTATGACCCCAAAAGGGGTTTGTTTCCTTCACTTGCTGGTGTAGTTGCTTCAAGAGATGGCAGATTGTAGTAATTTGTATGTTGTGTTTCTGTCTTCTGCTGTGTGTTCAGTGGAAAGGCCCATCCTTACTGCGCTGGTCTGGAGTAAAACTGTGTGCTAAAGATGCTTGCATGTGGGAATGAAAAGCCCCTGTGGAAATGAAAAGCCACTATATTCTTAGAAATGGATGGCCTCTGGAAGTGGTGAGTGTAGCGGTCAGTCATCTCAGCCCACTTCGTGTACCAGATGTGGGAGGATGTGCCCACACTTGTTAACATTTATATAGGTACAGGCTAATTTAGCATCACTTGACTGCTTTCTTTTAAGCAATATCTCTTTTTTCTCTATCTTTTTTTTTTTTTTTTTTTTTAAGGGGAATGCCAGACTTGACTAACAAAGACAAGAGCAGACTAAATGTTTCCTTAACAGGAAGCCACTAGCTCTCCGCTTAGCAAGTGGGGAGGGAAAGCCTTTAAAACTGTTCAAAATCTCTTATGCAAATTTCAGTTGCACACAAGTTAAACTGTTGGGAGAATGTCCCAGGGAAAACCTATTCAATTGGAAATTGAGCCACACACACATAAATCTAAAGGTGAGGGGGCTTTCAGGTCTCCCAGAGTGCTTTCCACAGTTTCCATCTGATCTGGTTTTGGCTGAGGATAACATCTTTTCTAAGAAAAAACATTAGAAGAGCTTTGAAGCAAAAATATAGCATTGAAAGACAAAGTAATGCCATCCCCCTAGAGGAACATGACAGTTTCTCAAACAAAGGCATTTACTACAGTTGTAGCCAGAAAATCAGTGTTGGAGTGGTTATTTGAAACATCTGCATATACAATTGCCATTACTAGAAAATATCCCAGAGTCCTAACTGCTCTTCTCACATACATCAAGGAGATCATTTTTATCTCCAGACTTCCTCCCCTAGACTTGGGACCTGTATGCATACTTTCTTTGTGACCTTGGTGGTGCTAAGCACATCACACAAAGATAAGCACATGTGCAGGGGCTGAGGCCTTAGTCAGTGGCAAGGTACCATCGGAGGGTAAATCAGAAACTGTTGAGAGACAGGCCATGGTTTACAGGTTGTCTTCTCTGACCCTCATGGTAAAAAGGAGCCTTATGGATGTGAAGCAGTTCAGGTGGATTAAGAGCCACTGAAACCGCTGTAATAGTCTTCCTAGAAAAACAAGTGTCTGTACCAAGCTCTCTTCCCTGCCGAGAGGCACAGAGTATGGTTGTATTAGTTTCCATTGGACTTTGTGGGACAGCGTGCAGAGGGGCAAGTGTCTTGGTGTGTGTGTGTGTGAGGTTGCCTTAGAACTGCACTGTCTGGTATATACATCCTAGAGCTGAAGATGTAGTGTGCCTGGCCTGATGACTGTCAGAGAGACCAGCCTGTGGCTGTGCTTTTGTATAGGCCAGCATCTAATGGTCCTAAGGAGGGGGTACCACAGCTGAATATCAGGACAGCAGAGGCACGTCCTCTCCCTTCACCTGCCACCTCACTACTGTCAGGAAAGCAGGCAGTAGCTTATACTACCAGAGGCTGAGGTACTACCACCTGTGGCTGAGGTATCTGCCTGTTCAAAGCAGGCACAAAGTCCCAGGAGGGTGTTGCTATGTGAGGCAATGCTTCAGAGCATGAAGTGAAGTCTGTTCCTGGAGCTCTGGGCCCAGTTTCCTCAGCTCAACGCCTTCACCAACCGAAGAGGCATTGTTTAATCATGGTGACATGGCCATGCATCTTCATTAGAACTGTCTGCCTACCAGCCAGCTCTTGGTGTACAAGACCTGGGTTGTATTCTTGTTTCTGCTATGGTATCTCTCTGACTCAGTTTTCTCATCCATCGAATGTGAATAAGGATGCTGCTCTTCTTTCTGAAGTCTGTTGAGCAATGTGGATGAAAGTGGTGCACAACAGAGGGGAATTGTGAGAGGGCAGAACACAATGCTGGACTGCCGCAGTCTGCGGTGTGCTGCTTTGCTATGGGTACATAGCGACAGCTGCAATCCTTGTCAGATAAGGAGGGAGATGGTCTGAGTTGCCTAGATACCCTCACTTTGCCTGTCTTCTTGAGGAAGCAGCCGCTTTTATCCATGTGGCTGACATCTGAGAGAAGTGACCACTCTCTAGAGAACTGCAAGTGCTTTTTGGCATGCCAGAGAATTTTATTCCCTAACAGATAAACACAGCGCTTGTTACTGAGAAACAACCCTGGCCAAATCGACTGTCTTCGCCTGTCCACAGCCTCAGGTTTTCACATGGCCACACATCAGCAGATGAAGTGCTCTGGGCCCTGCTGGAGGGTGGGAGATGGTGAAGGAAATTCCTGGGTACTGCAGATGGTAACGTGGCAGCAGTGGAAGCAATGATTCAGGAGGCAGCATTATTTTCTCTGAGTCATTGCTGATCCTTTACCTCGGCCTCATGTTAGAGAAACTGTGTTGCTGCGTAGTTACTATCTTTCTCATGATATTTAAAACTGAGGTTTTGACACTTTTTAGCATCAGCAGAGGCTACAGCACTTTTTGCAGTAGCTAGTTCAGATGAGTTTTTACTGGGTCATGAGCGACAAGGTAAGAAGCCTGGCACTCTGAGGTGATCTGTCCTACCCCTGCCCTGAGGCAGGACCCTGCACACCTCAGCTGATCCTGACACCTGCAGTGATAAATGTTCCCACTCACTCTTGGCAAGGTGGTCTGGTGTCTCCTTAGCTTTACTGTCTGGAGGTCTCTCCTCACGTTTACCTTACAGCTCCCTAAGTTGTGCACTCTGCAGTTGAAGCCTAGCAGTATGAGTGTAAATGACATTTGGCACCAAACAGCTCTGTAGGAAGGAAGTGAAGGATTCTTTTTCCCATTAAAGAAATGTGGGGAAATTATAGTGCAAATGCCTAGTTTCAGGGTTTGCTTTCCATCTTTATAGTGAAAAGCCAACCTAGAGAACCCACCACTGCAGACTGGATGACTCAGGTGCCCCTGTGCTCCTGATCCACAGTTAGGACCAATGGCAGCACCACAACTTAAACCTCACATCACTGGCACATGCTGTCACTGCTGCTAGTCCCAGCCCTGTCAGGGACTGGTTTGGTCAGCAGGGCTGCAAGCCCCAACACCGCTTTGGCATTTCACGCATCTGCAGTGAAGCTGGAGGCCATCATGATAGAGGTGGGTTAGACTGAGTAACTCTGTGGGTGGCAGGAGGGCAACGGTCCCCATTCAGCGACCCTGTCCTCACCCACCCATCCCCGAGCATCTTCTCACCATGCCCTGGGTGACAAGCACTGCAGAAATCTGGCATATTTCTTATTTTGATTGTGTGCTGAACAATTAATTCCTAATGGACGTCAGTGGTTTCACCCAGTCTGGGTGGTGATGTTCAGCACATCCTACTGCACGTCGGCTGGGTGATCACAGTGGGGTGCTGACACCATGCGGGGTTTGGGGAATGGCTTAGGCAGCACAATGAGATGGGGAGTGGCGTGAGGCAACCTGGGAAGTCACATTCCTGCTATGGTGATGCCAGCAAAACTTTTTAGGACTCTGTTTTCCACAGAAACAAACACAAATGAGGTTAATGTCTCTTTTGAAAGCCTTCAGAGAACTTCAGATCAGGTCCTATACGCCTTCCTGTCCTATACACTTATCTTTTATTTTACTTTTATCAACCGGATAGTTAAGCAAAGAGCTGGATCCTCAATACATCAGAACAGCTCCACTGAGGTCAGTAGCACAGCTATGTTTAGTGCCTGTGGGTGGTACAGACCCCACACTGAAAATTTGTTCTGCCTGGATACAAATTTATGGCACAGATCCTCACTTTCCCATATTGACCCATCCTGCTAAAGATGCCACCAGGCTGATTTGGCTTGTTTCGATGTGGATATATCCATAGTTCTTGGTGCTGTGGATGGTAATCAACAGCCACTGCCTGCAAAGCAACTCCCTTATTAATTTTCTTTTTCAAAGGTGGCAACCTTGCCTTCTCCTTACCCAGCAAACTTCTGTCCTCAGGTATCAACTTCAAATATATGCATATATTGTACATCCACTTGCATATTAATTAATTCCTGTTCCTCTGCTTAATTTTAATTTGCAAGAACTTTGCACTAGCCAAACTCTTTAAATTAAATTTTAAAAATTATGTAATAGAGGAAAAAACAAAGGAAAACCACTTGAATCATTCATACTGCATATTTACCAATACTCCTTAATGCAACTAATTCTTGTGTATCAAGTATGTGGCAATTTCACAAGAATTGACTGCCACTTTACTGAAAGTAATTTTTTGCTGTATGACCAGGGAAAGCCACTACTTCTTTCCATTTCCCAACAACAGCCAGTTTAGTTTGAAATTGTTATTTTGTAATAACTGAAATGAAGATTTTTTCTACCAGACTATCCTGGTGACTTTTTACCGTAAGACCAGCAACACCGGACAGATGGAAGTGGATCATTTCCACTAAGAAAGGTCATCAGTCCTGTTGCAAAAGTAGCTACTGATTCCAGCTGGCCACATAATGACCAATTTTTAATGAGCAGTTTTTGCAAGTCTGTTGGTTTGCTTATTTTAATCTATGCTGATTTCCTACCTTTTCTACTGTTTTGACAAAAGCTCTGCAATTTCTCAAGTGCAACAGCTGTCTGCACAGCTCTGGTTCTAGCAGTGACCTAAAAGCATTTTACCTTTAAGGGCATATATAGTCCTGCTGACAGAGATGTCAGCTCTAAAGAGGGAATCGATTTTTCTTTTTTTTTGGTTATCCCATTTTTGACTTGGCAAGCACAGGTATGATTTAGGTGATTGCCAGCTATGCCGGAGGGCTCGTTTGGCTCGCTGAGGCCAGAGGCTGATGTTATGCACGTTGTTTTTACAGGGGTGCGACTCTGCTGACGTCCTTTGGCTTCCTGTTTAGTGAGGCAGCGCTCCGCATCCTCGGCTTCAGGCACGACCTGCACCTTTTTAGACTTCACCCTCCAGCTCTCGTTTTGTTTCATCAGCCCTTCCCTGCCTGTGAATAATGCTTGGTGATGATTGCAGCGGGAGGGGGATGGGGTGGCTGTGGGGAGGGAAGGTCCCCTCTGCTGCAGCTCTTTCGGTGGCAGCAGCGTGGGCAAGGTAGGTGTGCGGGGGAAGGAGAGGGAGCAAGTTTCAGGCAGTCGCTGGTAGACACGCAATGGGTGGTGTTCCCCCCCCCCCAACACCATCAAAACTTCAGGTTACCAGTGGGTTGAGTCCTGTCAGGTCATAGGCACGTTATAAAAATAAACACAGACCTCTGAGGTGGATAGGTTACTGGTGAGGGGGCAGTAGCATGGCTAAATCAGATCATTCCTCTTTCTGGTAAACACTGAGAGTAAAATCAACTGTTCCTACTGCCAGGCTGCAAGGCTTTGCCTCCCTGTTGCGTCGCAGGCGTTGGTGCTGTATTGCATGTCTTGGACAGCCACACCAAGGAAAGGTCCTGCCCACACTGAAGTTTCTGAGTGCATCTGAAGGTCCTGAGCACTGTTTTCTGGTGTCAGACCAGAATAACAACAATGGGCTAGTGAGGAACTTGTCTGAGAATTACTGAGACCAGAATCAAGGGTCTTGCCTGTCCACCCTTGTAGTTTTGTGGAATTAGTCAGGGAGGGCATTTCAGGTATTATTCAGAGGAAACCAAAGCAGACAATGCTTTTCCCTGTGTTCCAGGTCTGTCCTTTTCTGAACCCCATTTCAGTAATAAACCCATATAGCATTCCCCAAATGGGACATTTCATAATATAAGTGGAGAATTATGCTGACTGAAGTATTCTGCTGCCTATAATTCAGAAGCAGTGCTGTGATTCGTCAGTGGAAGCAAGCGAATCAAAAATATCACTCTTCTGCAAGAACTCATTTCTTATTGTCAATTCAAGGCAGTCTATTGTTGCAAGTACTTCAAATTTGCTAAGCTTCACTGCAAACATAACTCTCATATACTGTGACTGCTTACAGGACTGGTTTAAAGAAAACATTTGCTTTTTCCAGTGGTTTCTAGACTTGAAGTAGAACTGAAGAAAGTAGGAAACCTCCAATCCAGTGAAAATGTAAGAATGTTAAAAGACAGGTCTGCCAGGCCTTAGACATCCTGGCATTATGGGCTAATAAAAACCTCATGAAGTTCAACAAAAGCAAATGTGAAGTTGTGCACCTGGGAAGGAAAAACTCCTTGCAGTGATATGAGGAGGAGACTGTCTGGCTGCGGAGTGGCCCTGCCAAAAAGGACTGGGGACAAGCAGTGAGCTGAATGTGAGCTGAATGTGCTCTCACAGCAAAGGAGGCCAACAGCATCCTGGGCTATGTTAACAGAAGAGGCAGTAGATAGAGGGGTGGGATTATCCCCCTCCAATCAGTGCTTATCAGACCACATCTAGAATACTGTGTCCAGTTTTGTACACCTTCCTTCCCCCTGAGTACAGGAAAGTTGAAGCATGTTTAGCAGAGGGGCACCAAGATGGTCAGGGCTGGAGCACCTGCCCTGTGAGGAGAGGCTGAAGCATCGGGTCTTGTTCATCTTAGGGTAGAGATGTCTTTGGAAGGACCTAAGAGCAGCTCCCCAGCACATATGGAGAGGTGAGCAAGAAGACAGTGCCAGGATCATCAAGGGGATGAAGTTGAAACAAGAGGTTCAGACTAGATATAAGGAGACACTTCCCCATGAGGACAATCAAGCACTGGACCAGTGCATTTTGTACAGTCTCTGTCCTTGGAGGTTTTCAAGACTGACTGGACAGAGCCTCAGGTGACCTGCTCTGAGCTTAAAGCTGTGCCTGCTTTGAACAGGAGGTTGTAGTAGAGACCTCTCGATGTCCCTTCCAGCCTGATACCTTCTGACCCTATGTCTAGGTATCCCACACTCTGAGTGTCATGAGAAGTTTCATAACTGGGTGAACGGCTGTAAAGGTAAAAGAAATATATTTTGAACTTTTGACCAATTGATTTTGCTTCAGTCCAGCAGCAATGGTATTTCCTGATTCCTCTAACCATAATCAGGCAGTGGGCTTGTATAACTGTTGGCTTGGCAGCTGGCATTTTAAGATGAGCTCAGAGGAGGTGGGTGCTGGGCAGAGGGGATGGTGCACCCACTGAATCAAGAATCACAGAATCATCTAGGTTGGAAAGGGCCCTGGAGATCATCTAGTCCAACCATTCGCCTAGCACAGTTCCCACCTACAGCATATCCTTAAGCTCTAAATCGACCCTACTCTTGAACACCTCCAGGGATGGGGACTCCACCACCTCCCTGGGCAGCCCATTCCAACACCTAACAACCCCTTCTGGAAAGAAATGCTTCCTAATATCTAGTCTAAACTTTCCCTGGTGCAACTTGAGGCCATTCCCGCTTGTCCTGTCACTTTCTACTAGGCTCAAGAGGCTCAAACCCAGCTCTCTGCAGCTTCCTTTAGGTAGTTGTAGAGGGCGATGAGGTCTCCCCTCAGCCTCCTCTTCTCCAGACTAAACACCTCCAGTTCCCTCAGCCGCTCCTTGTACGACCTGTGTTCCAGACCCTTGACCAGCTTCATTGCCCTTCTCTGGACACGCTCGAGTCATTCAATGTCCTTTTTGTAGTGAGGGGCCCAAAACTGAACACAGGAATCGAGGTGCGGCCTCACCAGCGCCGAGTGCAGGGGTAAGATCCCTTCCCTGTCCCTGCTGGCCACGCTATTGCTGACACAAGCCAGGATGCCATTGGCCTTCTTGGCCCCCTGGGCACACTGCTGGCTCCTGTCCAGCCGGCTGTCAATCAGCACCCCCAGGTCCCTCTCTGACTGGCAGCTCTCCAGCCACTCCTCCCCAAGCCTGTAGCGCTGTTGGGGGTTGTTGTGGGCCAAGGGCAGCCCCCGGCATTTGGCCTTATGGAAACTCCTCCAGTTGGCCTCAGCCCATGGCTCCAGCCTGTCCAGGTCTCTCTGCAGAGCCTCCCTGCCCTCGAGCAGATCAACACTCCCACCCAACTGGGTGTCATCTGCAAACTGACTGAGGGTGCACTCGATCCCCTCGTCCAGATCATCAACAAAGATGTTAAACAGGAGTGGCCCCAAAACTGAGCCCTGGGGGACACCACTCATGACCGGCCATCAACTGGATTTAACTCTGTTTACCACAACTCTCTGGGCCCAGTCGTCCAGTCAGTTTTTTACCCAGCAAAGTGTGTGATTGTCCAAACCTCGAGCAGCCATTTTTGCCAGGAGAATGCTGTGGGAAACAGTGTCAAAAGCCTTGCTAAAGTCAAGGTAAATTACATCCACAGCCTTTCCCTCATCCAATAAGCAGGTCGCCCTGTCGTAGAAGGAGATTGGGTTTGTCAGGCAGGACCTGCCTTTCATAACCCCGTGCTGACTGGGCCTGAGCATCTGGTTGTCCCTCATGTGTTGCATGATGGTGTTTAGGATGAGCTGCTCCATCAACTTCTCAGGCACCGAAGTCAAGCTGACAGGCCTGTAATTTCCCGGATCATCCTTCCGACCCTTCTTACAGATGGGCGTCACATTGGCCAATTTCCAATCAGTCGGGACCTCCCCGGTCAGCCAGAACTGCTCGTAAGTGATAGAAAGTGGCCTGGCGAGCACCCCAGCCAGCTCCTTCCACGCTCTTGGGTGTATCCCATCTGGTCCCATAGACTTGTGTGTGTCTGTGTGGTGCAGCAGGTCACTGACTGTCTCCTGGATTGCCAGGGGATCATTCTCCCAGTCTCTGTATTCTGGCTGAGGAGGCTGGATTCCATCAGTACACCTAATCTTGTTACTAAAGACTGAGGCAAAGAAGGCATTAAGCACCTCAGCCTTTTCCTCATCACTTGTTACCATATTTCCTCCTGCATCTAGCAGGGGATGGAGACTAACCCTGGGCTTTCTTTTGCTGCTGACATACTTACTTTTCTTGTTATCCTTGATTGCAGAGGCCAAATTAATTTCCAGTTGGGCTTTAGCCCTTCTGATTTTCACCCTGCATAGCCTCACAGCCTCTTTGTAATCACTATGTGTGGCTAGCCCCTTCTTCCAAAGGCTGTAAACTCTCCTTTTCTCCCTGAGTTGCAGCCAAAGCTCCCTGTTCAGCCAGGGTGGTCTTCTCTGGTGTCAGCTTCTCTTAGAGCACTGGGGACCGCCTGCTCCTGAGCCATTAAGACTTCCTTCTTAAAGAGCGCCCAGCCTTCCTGGGCCCCTGTACCCTTCAGGACAGTCTCCCAGGGGATCCTTTCAAGCAGATGCCTAAACAAGACAAAGTCAGCTGAGGAGCTTCTAACGCTAAATCAGGGCTTAAGCAAGTGGGAGTGTCTGAGCCTCATGGGATGCCTTGTAGGCTGAGAGGTAGGAACAGAAACCCAGCTTTGCCCAGCAAGATACAGCCAGCGGGATACACCTGGTAAGAGAGCTGCTGATACACATAGAGACAAAATATAGAACATTGGCCAATTTTGACAGTTTTAATCTCCCCAGAATACAAAATTAATATTATACCACAGCACTAAAATAACTGGAGTTATTTGGCCTATTTCACTTCCCAACCTAAAATTAGTTATGTGCAAATTCAGCTCTGAGACTAGGGCACCCGTGTTGTCTGTGGGGCAGTTGCTGTGCTGAACAGAGCCACCGTATCATACTTTTTCCTTCTTTCCCTGCCGCTCAGAAGCTCGGTGTTGGTCTGTCCCCACCCTACCCCAGAGATCCCAGATCTGAGCAGCCACTGGTAGCCAAGAGATGTCACTGTGTTTGTGTTGGTTGGGGTTTTTTTATGAATGTAGGAATTACCACAATTGAATGAATAATTCATTCATGAAAATGATGCATGAAAAAGAAAAGTGGTCCTCTGTTATTCCTGGAAATTGTTAACCCAGTTGTTTTTTTTTGTCTTTGCTGTGGTGGGGGCTGTCAGTGGCTGTCAGCAAGATCACGCTCAGTGAAAGTTTGTGAGTGGTGGGGAGGAAAGGTGCACGTCTTCTGGGGATGAGCTGTGACTCGCTGTCGCTGATGGCTTTTGTGGGCGTTCTCAGAAAGTCCTGTCGGGCGGCCGGGGTGACTCACCGGCAGCTGACTGAAGGCTGACAGGAGGCCGACAGCCCCAGCACAACTGGAAAGTACAGACTGAGCCCAGTGTGCACCAGAAAAAGAAGATGACATGCAGCAATGTGTCTACCTGCCTGTCTTGTCTGTCTGTCACAAGGTTAGAAAAAATGGTGAGTCTCTGTATTCCTTTAGGACTTGTTATGTGGTCACATAGCAAAAGGGAGGAGCTATTGCAGGGTTTCTGCAGGCTTCTTGGTAAACCAAACGTTATAAGACAAATGTGATATTAAATCCTTTCACAGGTACAGCATACTTTAGGACCCCTGAGGACTAGGGTCAGGTTTACTCTGTCAAACCTACTCACTCCCCTGTGAAGCTCCTCTTGCTGCTTTCTGTCAGGCAAGTGATGGAGACATGAAGGGATAATGCATATGGTCATGTAGGGGTGGGGGTGTAAAGACATCTGAAGTCTCATTTTGTGGCATCTCCTTCACTGGGGACACTGAAGAGCAAGTTAGGGTAGCCAGTTCTTTGTGTTAGCCCTGGTGCTCATTAAACCTCGTTTCCTACAGAGCTTTGTCTTCAACTCCTGTGATGGGCAAGCTCTGGCTGGAGATCTTTCTGTGATGGGCTTGTTTATAAGGTTCCCCATCTCTGTGGACCTGCTGGTAGCTGAGGAGGGTTATTATCCTGCCACAGCATCCCTCTGCCCCCTGGGCCGCTCACCCTGACAAACTGCCTCTTCTCACAGATTAGTCAGAATTTAGTTTCCTTCAGAACTCCTGCCCCTGAGAGTTATGGTTGGCATTGTCCAACAGGCTCTGGGCTAGCCGGCAGAGTGTTTCTGAGTGAGAGGGCAGGCAGGAAGGGCAGGAAGGACAGGCAGAAAGACAGAGACACACACTGTGACTCCTGACACTTTTTAAAGAAGCTGAGATGAATGGCTGCTGGGGGTGACCCCAGGCAGGAGCTTGTTGCTGCCCCCAGGATCCTGCTTAGATAGAGCAGAAGTCAGCAGACCACCAGCAACCCATACCTGGGGCTTACCCTAACATGCCTTACTTGCCTGGACATCCCAGGGCCATGTCTGACACTGGATCCCCGCACCAGGCCTGATCCTGACCTTCACCTGTGTGCCAACATCCCGTCCCCATCCCTGGGGTTTCCCAATGCTGAATCCTGGCCAGTTCCTTCCTGGCCCTGGATGGTCAAGGCATGTTAACCAGGAATGAAGAGTCACTGAGGTGCTTGAGGCTGAGGAGCTGTGGTTTGTCCCTAGCTGCAACCAAGCCATGCTCAGAGAGCACGGATCCCCCAGCCCCAGCTCCCACTGACAGCATAGTTATTCATCAAAGGCAGGAAAAAAGCCTTCCTGGTTTCAAGCCTCTGGGGAAGTGCTGAGGCATGGGCTCAGCATGATATAATACAGAGCAAACAGTGATCCAGTTTTGATTCAAAACCCCTGGCAAAGGGTATGAACATCTTCTCTTTCTCTCTTTTTTCCTTGAAAGGGCAGTTCTCCACCAGTATTACATCCCGGGGGACATGTGAACACATTACCCCCTTCCCTCAGGGTCAAAAGCTGGAGGGTTTTGTGAGGGAAATCCATCGAAAAGCCTACGAAATCCACTTGGCTTGCCTTCTCAGACAAGTACCATTCAGCTGACAGGGGCTGCTCCCGGGACAAGCCTACAAGTTTACATGCCAATAGTTCAGGCTGGGTTGGTTAAAGCACCACTTAAGCGGCTGTCCTAATATGGGCAGGACTTAAAACTCTGGAGTTTAAAGAGGGAACTGACACTGGTGTTTAGGGATGAAAATAATGAAGCGTTCCTTTTTTTGTAACAGTGACTGATCTCCAACTGCAGAGAGGGAGTTTTTCAGAACGCAGGCACATACTTTCTGTGGTTTGTACCGCCTGACAACCATTCAAGCTACAGAAACTGTCAAGTAAGTCTTTTCTGTGATGAATGCAAGAGAAAATTGAAAAGCAACCCCCTAAAAACAACTGACCTCTGCAAACGTTCAGTACCTCATAAAATCGAGGGCTGACAACTCCAGTGCAGGAACCATGCAGCTTGCAGTGTGAAGCCTCCTCTGCTCTGCTCCTGTTTTCCAAAGGCAAGGGTGGAGCGGGAGGTGAGGGCTGTGGTAGGAGCAGAATCCTTTAAGGATCAAGCAGGGGCCAACTTGTTTGCATCTGGTTGGAGTAACTGGAACTTTCTTTATCTGTGGGTGTTTTGTTTATGTTCAGAAAAAGACCCTAGTGGCAAGTCCTGGGAAAATACAGAGCCTGACCTTACCAGAACTAATGGCAGAAATCTTTTAGGGCATCTCTGCCAGCAGCACACAAAGCGCATGTCACAGGGCATCTCCAGGACAGCTTGGGATCCTTTTCTTAGTCTGGCACTGTGCCAGGGATGACAAGCTCTACGTCTTGGCAGGGAGGGTTGGTGTGGGCACTGAGCCATCCCAGGAGCTCCAGTACTACTGTACCAGCACCTAAAACAAGGCTGCTGAGTGCATAGAATAGAATGGAATCATTTAGGTTGGAAAAGACCTTTAAGATCATTGAGTCCAGCCATCAGCATAATACTGTCAAGTCCCCACTAAACCATGTCCCTAAGCACTACATCTACATGTCTTTTAAATACCTCCAGGGATTGTGACTCAACCACTTCCCTGGCCAGACACTTCCAATGCTTGACAACCCTTTCGGGGAAAGATATTTTTCCTAATACCCAATCTAAATCCCCCTGGCACAACTTGAGAACATTTGCTCTTGTCCTATCACTTGTTACTTGGAAGAGATTGAAACCCACCTCGCTACAATCTCCTTTCAGGTAGTTGTAGAGAGTGATAAGGTCTCCCCTGAGCTTCCTCTTCTCCAGACTAAAAAAACCGCATTCCCTCAGCTATAGGGCGCACTATTTCTGATACAAGCTAGGATGCTATTGATCTTCTTGGCCATCTGGCCACACTGCTGGCTCATATTCAGACGGTCATTGACCAAAACCCCCAGATCCTTTCCCACCAGGCAGCTTTCCAGCCACTCTTCCCCTGTAGTGTTGCATAGGGTTGTTGTGACCCAAGTGATCTAGCACTGAGCCTTGTTGAAGCTCATACAATTGGCCTTGGCCCATTGATCCAGCCCTCCAGACCCATCTGAAGAGCCTTCCTACCTCAACCTTCCTACCCTCAACACTCCTGCCCAGCTTGGTGTCATCTGAAAACTTACTGAGGGTGCAGTTGATCCCCTTGTCTGGACCACTGATAAAGATATTAAATAGAACTGGCCCCAATACTGAGCCCTGGGAAACACCACTTGTGACTGACCACCAAGTGGATTTAATTCCATTCACCACAACTCTTTGGGCCCAGCCATCCAGCCAGTTTTTCACTCAGTGAAGAGTATGCCTGTGCAAGCCATGAGCAGCCAATTTCTCCAGGAGAATGCTGTGGGAAATGGTGTCAAGGGCTTTACTAAAGTCTGGGTAGATGACATCCACAGCTTTCCACTCATCTGCTAAGTGGGTCACCTTGCTGTAGAAGGAGATCAGGTTTGTCAAGCATGACCTGCCTTTCATAAATCCATGCTGACTGGGCCTGATCATCTGGTTATCACGTACATATCATGTGATGGCACTCAAGATGATCTGCTCCATAACCTTCCTTGGCACCAAGGTCAGACTGACAGACCTGCAGTTCCATGGATCCTCCTTCCAGCCCTTCTTGTAGATGGGCATAACATTTGTTGACTTCCAGTCAAATGGGACCTTCCCGGTTAGGCAGGACTGCTGATAAATGATTGAAAATAGCTTGGTGAGCACTTCCACCAGCTGCCCCAGTACCCTTGGGTTGATCCACTCAGGCCCCATAGACGTGTGTGTCTTAAGTTTTGTGGCAGGTCACTAACCATTTTCTCTTGGATTATGGAGGCTTCATTCTGATCCCTGTCCCTGTCTTCCAGCTCAGGGGGCTGGGTACTCTGAGAACAAGTGGTCTTACTATTAAAGACTGAGGCAATGAATGCATTAAGTACTTCAGGTTTTTCCTCATCCTTTGTCACTATGCTTCCTCCCACATCCAATAAAGTATGGAGATTCTCCTTAGCCCTCCTTTTGTTGCTAATGTATTTATAGAAACATTTTTTATTGTCTTTTATGGCAGTAGCCAGACTAAGTTCTAGTTGGGCTTTGGCCCTCCTAATTTTTTCTCCCTGCATAACCTCCTCCTGCTCACCCCTTCTTCCAAAGGTCACAAACTCTTTTTTTTTCCCCTGAGTTCCAGCTAAAGCTCTCTGTTCAGTTAGGCCAGTCTTCCCAGCCAGCTCATCTTTTGGCACATGGGGACAGCCTGCTCCTGCACATTTAAGATTTCCTTCATGAAGCATGTCCAGCCTTCCTGGACTCCTTTGCCTACTGCCTCCAAAGGGACTGTGTCAACCAGTCTCCTAAACAGACCAAAGTCTGCCCTCCGGAAGTCCAAGGTAGCAGTTTTGCTGACCCAGCTACTTACTTTTTCAAAAATCTATAGTTTTGTGATCACTGTGCACAAGATGGCCTCCAACCACCACATCACCCACAAGTCCTTCTCTGTTCACAAACAACAGGTCCAGCGGGGCACCTTCTCTCCTGCACCCGCAGTGCTCTCTGCGCTGCGCTGCCTGCAGGTCCCTTGCCAGCCCGAGCAACAGCTGAAGCCTGCCCAAACTTTACTGTGCTAAACATTTGAAACACCGAAAGGTCTTCTTATCCCAGTAGAAGTTTTGAATGCTGGGGCAGTGTATCAAGGTTTATGCTGCTAAGAGGCTGTATCTTTACCTATTTTCTATGTCAGATGTTTTGAGACAGAGCTTGTAAAATGCAGCTTTTATTTTCCTTGAAATATGTTTTCTTACAACAGAATGAATGAAAATAATATAGATGCCTGAAGAATTAGAAATTAAAAAAGTCCTAGAGATCTCCTGAATTCAATAAGCAAGAAAGAAGCCCTGATACTAACTTACACTTGTAAGGCTAATCAATAGGTAAGAACAGGTTTAAAAAAAAACATTTAAATTCAGACAGCTCTTTAATAATTATGCAGCTGATTAAAGAGGAACTGCTAAAACACTTCTGATACAGGATGTAGGCTGGAGTTCCTCATCTTTGTTGAGTCCTATGGATTGCAAGGGCATGACAGTCTGTTAATTAAAAGCAAAATTAAGCAGCAAGCTAGGAGACACCAAAGGTACAGAGGAAACTCCCTTGCACTGACTTCACAGTTCCCCTTCAAGTGGTGCCTGAAGTGCAGGAGGCAGCTTAAATAATCTCCTTTATTACTGCACTTCCATTTGCTGCTCCATTTCCTCCCATGTCAGTTGTCTGGCGAAGCAAGTGTAAACCATCAGCCTAAAATATTCTTTCTTGCTCTGTTGCAAAGACAGTCAGCAATTCCAGCTGCTCTTAAGGAAATGTACAGTGCTAGCAGATAAGCTACTGTGACCTAAATACGGTTTCTTCTTAAGAAGAAAAGAGATATGAAAAATATTGTGGGTGCATTAGCTATGGAGAAGTCTTAGGGGAAGGTCAATGTTTTGCTTAAGCCATCATGCTCATAGTTAATATATTCAGAGTTTGTGAAAGACCCAAACAAACATAACGGTACAAAATGTGGAAAAAATACTCTTCTACTGGGCTGTGAGTGTGCTTTAGTGCTGGAGCAGAGATGCCAGCTGGAGACTGGAGGGCAGTAAAGTCTCCATCAGGTCTGTTTGTCTTCAACCACCAGCAGGACTGTTACTGAGATGGTGATTCCCAGCTGCATGTCAGTGTCATATCGCATGACAATGTTTCATCCTGAAGAGAAACCTAGCAAGGTTCCTGGTTGCTGCTCCTTTAGGAAACCTATGTTGTTGCCTTGATGTTCAGTAAGGAAAATATTTCCATCCCTTTAATTTATTTCTGTTCACATTCTGGAGAGCTGCACCACAAATGACATTGCTTTGACTGGTTTCATTAACAATATATGAGAATGTTCAAAACATAGTTCATGTAAAGGTCCATCACATACCAAGAACCATAAAAAATTAAGAAATGGTCTTGAGTGGGGCTGTTTGCAGAAACCTGAGTTTCTGTGACCAATTTACCCACTGTTAAAATGGAGATTATGATATTCTCATGACAAAGCTCCTGGAGATCTACTGACAAAACCAGCTACATGATATTTGATGCTGCTTTCACTATAATTGCTGTTAGCAGTGCATGTGCTTCATGTGCAGTGAAGTGATTGTAAGCCAAACTGGTACAAGTCACATTTAAATCTAGCAGGAGGAAAACAAGCAAGGACTCTAGGTCCACGTACGGGGAAGTGTCTGACAGCTTAGCCTTGGTGATACTTGGCATAGCAATGGAAAATGCCAGCACTGGTGGGTCTCTGCACTGTTTCCCCAGCAGACCCTGCTCTCACTCAGCAGAGCTGGTGGATCTGCAGCCTGTTTGTGTTTTAGGCATCCTTGTTCACACTTTGATATTCTGGGGTACTCAGAGAATCACCATTTGTCATATTAAGGTACCCAAAGTGTAGATGATGGTAGTTTTGTGCTACGATTTTGGCATATGGGAAGATGTCACATTCTGCCCACTCCCTCATAGGAATGGAAACCTCTGGCTTTGGTTCTTGGTGGACCAGAAGGGTCAGTAACATCTTCATCTGTTCTGGCTGGATTTTCCAGAGTTTGTCAGTCTTAAAAGGAATTATAAAATGGTCTTTAGATAATCAGCATGACTTCCCTGTGTAGATGTGGCTGGAGTTTCTTACAGTACTGACCTAAAAAGGAAGCAGGAATAAAGTCGAGAGTTCCCCCAGTCCCCACAAAGCCCTGGCTTCTCTATTCTTTTTTTTCTGAAGAGCTGGAAAATATGTCTGTTTTCTTCTAAGAAGGACAAACTACATGTGGATTTCAAACTACATTTTCCTATCTCTGAGTTCATACAGTCACACTTTCTGAGACTTCAATCCCTTCTTTTGCAAGGCAGAAAGGATGGGTGAAAAATCCAGATTTTATTTCATCATTCTGACCATCAGACCATGTCAGATCCTGGTAATGAATCCAGTCTGTGCTGAGATTTTCAAGATGATCCCAAGATGCCAAAAAGTGTGCCATGATGCAGTAATGAAGAGACCGCTATTCTGAGTATCAGTAATTAATTATTTTATGGGCAGCAGAGCGCTACTTCTCATTTCTGGCTATGTGGAAAGGCACACTGACCGCTGTTGCTGTGCATGCCCAGCCAAGCTCCCAAAGACACGCATGATGAGTGAAAGTCTAACAGCCCTCTTCTAGGAGCGGGGAAGGTAATTCAGGTGGGCAGTTATTGGAGCATGAACAGAGCATCCCTGACGGTGGATGCTGTGGTGTGGTGGGGGACAGGGAGAGCGGGCTTGTGACGGCTGGGTGAGAGGAGAGGGAGGGCCATGGAGGGCACATGGTGCATGGCTGGAACAGCAGCTGAGAGCTCTGAGACCTCAGAGAGGATCTGGGAGGGGAAGAGGGCAGGAAAGGGGAAACAAATGCAAACAGAGACAGAGTGAGCAGAGAGATTTGCACTGCACATGGAACAAGAGCAGCACAGAGGATTCGGAGAGGAGTGAGGGGCAAAGGCGCAGCAAGAGAAGAGGAAGATGAGTATTTGTTCTGGCTGCTTATACAGCAAAGCTCTACCTATGGGTGCTGGCAATAGTCACTGTGCCCATCAGTTTTCGTAACAGACATTGGATAAGTGCTGACAAAAACCAAAACATATCTATCCCAAGCCAACTGAACTGGTTAACCTTATGGTTCAGAGGAAGTTATGATGGGGTAACCCATCTTTTGTTGGGACTATGGTTACAAGACTGTCTCTCATCATCTTGCTTTCTGTGCATCTCTCAAAAAGTATTCAGAGGAGTTTTATTACCCTCAATTAACTGTACTCCCCAAAATGGAAAAATTCCAAGATCACCATGAAAAAGGTGAAAATATCTCCACTTAAATATTTCCTTGCTGAGAAATTATGTTTTAGCAAAATCAGTCCTTGCATTTGGGAATTTGTAATTTCCAGGGAAAAGTCCATTTTTACATGGGAAGCATCACAGTAAAACTTGACGTATGTGAATTTCATTTTCATTTTCTTTCTCTTTATGAAAAATATTCTTCAAAGCTATGATGAATCAAGGAACAACTTGTACTTAGTGTTTAGAAATGGAAGTAGAGATGCTCATATTCTAGATCAGGGTAGTTTAAGGGATTGTGAGGAACAATATGCTGCAACAGTGATGCAA
The DNA here is from genome assembly GCF_965140245.1 of Athene noctua. Taxonomy (NCBI): domain Eukaryota; kingdom Metazoa; phylum Chordata; class Aves; order Strigiformes; family Strigidae; genus Athene; species Athene noctua. The sequence goes on along the minus strand of NC_134037.1, from coordinate 66,528,011 downwards.
GCAAAAATTTCACATACATCGATTTGTGCGCTTTGCCCAGACTTTGCTGATTGCATTCTGTGCCATGTTTCATTTTCTTTTTCCCACTGCAGCTTTCAAAACTCCCTCAGCTTCAGCAAGCTACAGGGCAGGTAGAAAGATGACAAAAAAAATGCAAACGTGTAGCAGGTTTTAATAGTTCACCGCCACACATTTCCCCCAACTGGAGCCACCATGAAAAATCACAAAAAGGAAAAACGAAAAAAAAATTAAGTGCTTGTTGAAGGAATACTGCATGTGAATTCTTGTCATGTTATCACTGGCAGAAAGAGTGGGGGAAAACAGGTGCTACCATTGCCAACTGAAAATGAAGTTTTAAATGCTTGAAGAATATGCATATAGGCTCACACATGCTCTCACATACACAAAAGCACAGTCCCCTGCTACCTACCAGACCAAGTACCCACCTGCCCTCTCAGGAAGATTTCAAATTAATAACTGATTTTAAGGCAGCCTAATTGCTGAGATGTAAGTGTCACATCTTTTGATGAGCAAAATTGTTATCAGTTTTTCTGTCTATTTACACAATTTCTTAGAGACTTTATAGAAAGTAGAAATGGGTCCATATCAGCATAAGAAACACTCCAACTTTGTGAATATCTGAATACCTGACCAAGGATTACTGGTGAGAGGATTTATATTAAAATGTCCTTGTTAGAGTAGCATGAAATCCTCAGGGGACTGATTGTCTAAAGTAGTAGAGTCAGGGCTAGGGATTCATAAACGTTTTCAAGGACAACATTTTCAATGGAGAAAACAGCCTCATTGTGCAAAGCAGCAAATGTGCATGTTCACTCTGCTACCTCAACGTTTCTTGGCAGACTATCACAGCAAAAGTAATTTTAGTTTTGAGTCTTTTGTCTTGCCTTTAACTTTTTCCACTTCCTGTTTCCCTCTTTTTCATTTCCTGGCCTTTGCAGGAAAATTTGGGTGACTAGCTGTTAAACTGAATTCTCTTTAGGAGGGAACATACTTCTCCACAATGAGTAGTGGGTACATTTAAAGATTAATTCCCCTTTCTGAGTAAGAATTTCTCCATTCTAAACTCCTGTAACTACAGCCCGTGTAACATGAATTGATTCTCAAAATAGAAAATAGAAAGAGAAAGAATTTTGAAACGGAAATCACTTACAGAAGAAATATTTATTTTTAGACCTTCCAGGTAAAGTCCAACCCCAGATGATATTTAGGATTCTACCCATCTTTTTTCATTCTTGTATAGTAGTTAAAACTTGGAGTTGTTATAGGAGATGTTACTGTCACACCAGTATCACTCTAACCTGTATGGCCATCTGGCCTGTCCTTCCTTGTTTGCTTGGAAGTTCCTGGCTTGCAGGATTATGGTGTAAATGTAGAGAAGAGACAGAAGTTAGTAGGAAATTAGTGAATCGGTTGCCTAATATCCGTGTGTCACATAGTAGGAATGCAGCAGCACCAGCATTGCCAGAGCTCTCCCTTGGATCAGTGTCCACTTTTGATGACCCTGGCTTGCCAGCTCTCTGGTGATTGCCAGCAGGATGGGTCATAGGAAGGTTAGCATCCCCTGAGTGACACATGTAACCCATGACAACTTCTGTTTGCTTCAAATCTGCTCGAGAATAAGCCGCTGCACTTCTGCAGCATCATGCACTGCCAGTGCCAAAAATTCAGGTTGGGGGTGCACGACTGGCTTCCTCTTTGATTGTGTTTTCTCCCTGTCCTTCGAGTGCTGTTCTTGGGGGAGCTTGGTCAGAGGTGAGTACATTGGGAACTGCAGGCTGTCTGCTCCCATGTGGACACCTTAGTGCATCGGAAAAAAAAAAAAAGGGCTTCAAAAACTTCACTATGTCGGTTTAACCCCACACCCAATATGCTGTCCTTTAGAGATGAGGTCAAAGATGTTTCTTTCTCTGATTATGAAACAGGGAGTGTTGCAGTCACCACCCATATTTCCTGAGAACAACAGTACTGGGATGTGTTGTCAGATACCTCTCACTGTGAAAAGAGGTGCTGCGACGTTTATCCCTCTCCCCCCAAAGGAGTGTCCAGAGCAGGAGCAGGACACCCATCTTCTGCTTCCTCCCAGGTCAGCATGCCCAGGGAAGCTCTGGGTTGCATACCAGGGCACCCCTCTGCTGTGAGCAATCACAGAAAAGGGTACCAGGCACCAGCAAACCACTGAGCCTCTGTCACCCAAGCGCTTCTGTGAGAGCATCCACCATCACATGGAGCTCCAAGTTGCAGACGAGATCCAGATATCCTAAGGAGGCATCTACATCATGTTCTCTCCGCAAGGAGGATAACAGCACACTGATGCCATATTACACAAGCATGAGGTGCCTGTGGGATGTAGAGACCAGCTGTGGAAGTCTGATGAGATGGGGCTGGCCAGAGTTGCTTTGCTTCCATCATCAGCACTTATCCAGAGCCTCTTAGCAAAGCCCTGGAGGAAGCCTGTGGAGAGAAGCCAGCATCAGGACTCAGCAAAGGGGGTGTAGAAAGCACCCAGTGATTGTGACAGAGCTTTTTGGGGATGAACAGCCCAAAGCCTGGGCCCCTCAGCTTCCTTCTCACCCTTCCCTTTGAGCTCACTCTGTGCACTGATCCTCTTGCCCTCCTTCCAAATCCTTTCTAACTTTTCCCACTTCCTTCTTGTGATTGCTTTTCCATCTCACTGATTTTTCTGTCATGGGCATGACACTCTTCCCTCTGCCCGGCATCCATCTGGTCTAGCAGGGCTCTGCCATGTCGTACCACATTTGCAGAAGGGCAGCAAGCCTCCACACAACTGCTCTGAATTTGATGTTACATCTAAGCAGTAAGTCTCTGAACTACCTGAGGGCTGCAAAGCAACTGCCATGAACAAATGCATTTTTTAGTTTCACTTCAGTTTCTGAGACAGGTATTTACTAAGAAAAAGACACACACACACATGCTCACACAGACATTCTCCCCAGACTGTACCCTTTTTTACTAATCGCAGCAGTGTCCAAGCAGTAGGATGTGCAAAGTATGAAGAACATGAAGTAAGCATATCTCCTCTGAAAATGTTCAAATGAGCTTGGAGAACTAGACTGTGCTCTTCTGGTTGATCTTCTGGATAAACATAAGCTTTTGAAAAAAGAGAGAGGGGAAAAAACCCCAAGAAAATAAAAGGTTTGTTGTGTGACAGAAGCTCATGCTCCAGCTTCTCAGTTTAGGCAGGCATTGAGTTTGTTTGGAGATTAAAGGCCTTAAAATCAAGGAGAAAAATCTCACAATTTTACTAACTGAATTTACAAAGGTCTTCTGTTGACTGAAATAAAGTGCTGCCTAAACCAGGCAGAAGAATTTGGCTGTGTGACAGAGCAATAAGTGAGTTTGCAGTGTCAAATTACTACAGACCAGAACTTGCTGAGGTGATGCTGGGCTGATCTTTCTGTCTGTTGAAAGTTACATTTCTGTGAGTCATCCTAGATAATTCCTCAGATGCTTTTCTGACCCTGCAGCAGGAAACCTCTCCTTTCTGGTGGGAATTTTCCCTGTGCTGTAGCAGAGCCTGCTGTGGTTTCATAGAAAGGGAATTCATATGTCCCTCCCAGGTACGCAATTGTCAGGGCTGTGGTTTAGTTTGGTAGTTATGATGTTTTGACTGTATGATCCATAGCATTTCTTCTTTCATTCACTCTGATCTCTCTGCAATGGCCTTCAGGGGTCCTGCGCTTTACCCATAGCTCATACCTCCCTCTGGGTTGGTTGCTTTATACATTTACATACTCTCCCACACATAAATGTACACTGGGGATGAGAGCTGTAGCACCTTTGTCTCATAAAAACAGGGTGCATGTACAGAAAAGGGCCCATAGAAGCAGTGGCCCGGGACTCCCTGATGTAAGGCAGCTGTCAGGTTGTCCTCTGGGTGCACCACTGACAGGATCTGGCCAATGCTTCAATGCAGGGTGACGGCTTTGTATCGGACAAGCTGGGCTGCAGCACAGGTGCCTTCTGGGTCTCCAGGTGCTCCTGGAAGCAGAAAGCTGTACCAAATCATCACCTCCCTCCCTGCAAATGACCTACACCCATCCGTTCTGCTGCACTGCAACAGACAAACAAATCCCGGCTGATAATGGCGTTTCACTCGGCCAGCAGCAAGGGCTCCTCTCTAATTATAATCACTGGTGTGGCATTGTTCATTTTTCCTGTGCTATTTATATAGCATGGCACTTTACAGGAATATTCCTAGTCGTGAAGAGGATATGGAGAAATACATGGATATAGGAAGAAGCAGACAGATCAGGAGAATAAGGCTGGCATGTATGTTTCTCTTATTTTTTTTCCTTTTTTTTTTCCAAACGCTCGCTTGAATCGCATGTGTATATGCAAATACCTTTCACTTTTCATGAAGTTCTGCCCACACAAAGAGGAGCTCTGTGCTGCACTTTAAAATAAGCACCATTAAATATTGTTTGCAAGGCAGAACATCTTCTTAAAAAGAAAGCATAAAACCCCACATTTCCATTGCTAGCTCTACCCTTTTCCATGTGGTAAGCATTAAAAAAAGGGAAGGTGTGCCCCCGACAATGTTCCTTGGCACAAGTGGTGCTTTACCTTCCAGGCAGTCATCTTGAAAGAGAAAGTTCTCCCTGTTAATGAAGGTAGCACTGTGGTTACTTAATTACAGCAAGCAAATGTCTGTGAAAGCAAACAAACTAAAAAGGACCTTTCATCAGTAGCTAAGTTATGCCAGTAACTGCAAGTTAATATTCCTACAGGTAATAAACATATAACGAGCAATTATGTTTGGAAGGCAGCAGCACTGTAGCTGGTGATGTCATGAAATACTGACAACTCTTGCTCTCTCTGCCTCCTAAAGAGAAGTGAAAGGCACTGGGGACATCATGGGCTGTGATGCTCTGCCAAACATATTTTCCCCAACACATGCGTGATCATGCCCTGGCCAGCTGGGGCCAGTGGCTGTGCTAGTACCGCTCAGAGCAGGGGCATGGTGACGGCATCCAGGTCACAGTGGGCTTTCCCCAGCCCTCCTCTGAGCTCCATGCAGTGCAGCTGGGGCTTTAGGACATGATCAATGAGAGGGTTGCGTTGCAGCCCACTGCAAAGGTACTTTTGCAGTGTGAAGCTGAGGATACCTGCAGGCTGCTGCATGCTATGCCATGTGGGGTGAGATCATGGGGAAGCTGGTGTTCAGGGGTGCCTGTGTGGGACAGTGCTGGAGTATGATGTGGAGTGAAGGAAGGCAAACCTGGTGCAGATTGCCCATACCCCTGGGTTTGTTTTGAAGGGAACCAGTTGCCCTATTCCAAAAGGACTTGGAAATGAACTGGTGCTTCTCCACAGCAGATTAGCAGGTGGCTGAGAGTCAGGGGGAGGCTGAATTAGCTCGCAGACTAGATGAAGGTATGACAGCATAGCCAGAACAGTACCCTCTCTCACCCATTGCATCATATGTGCCAGTGATCTTATCTTGCTGTCAAAGGGCAAGATCTAGAAGACTTCCTGGAAATGGCACTATGACCCAGTTCTCATTGACTTTGGGGATGCAAGAGAGGTTGTCATTTTGCTTAGGCCCAGAAGAAATTCTAGGTTACTCTAAGTGCAGTATCTCCTCCCCATCCCTGGTTGACCTTCTTGCTCTTTCCTAGGGTCACCTAGTGACTGGGTGTCCGGAGGCTGGGCTGGAGCCACCTGCGGATCTGCCAGAAGGAGAACACAACAACCAGAGACTGCCAGGTTGGCAAGAGCCAAGATACCCCTTTGAAAACCAGCCCCCAGTCCTCAGTCACAGGAGGAAATGAGCCAACAGGGTTGTCCTGGGACCCAGCTGCATGCCCAGTCCTGCTCTCTCCCACATCACTCCTGGAATTTCCCCTCCTCTCAGCTCGTGTCAGTACAGTATGTGGTAGGTGTCTCATAGCCATCAGGTACAGGGAAGTGTCAGGATGCAGCAGGGAAGACTGAGGACTTTGGCCACTGCTGGCCCACCTCCCAGGGACAAGTGGGAAAACTGGGATGACTCAACTAAAACTTCAAGCTCAGTCCACAGAAATAAAAGCAACTTAGCTGCACCCTACCCCTTCAGAAGGCACCAAGCATGCTTTTACTTGTAGAAATGGAGTTCACACCTTTAGCAGAGTCTTCTTAACTTTCTTGAGAGTCAGGCTAGCCCTGGTTAGACAAACCTTCAGTGATTTCCAGATGGAAGGCAAGAAGCCTGGTTAGTGTCAGCATAAATAAGGCCAACAGGCACCTCATCTACATGGGTAACAAGCTTCAGCTAAAAAGCCATGCCTTGGGCTACTGGCTGAGAGGGGAATTTTGATAATGTGCCCTTTGATAAAGAAATCTGAAAAGGGACTGCCAAATTCAAATGAGAAAGCACCTAATGGCAGTCACTTGCCTGCACAGGTGCTTTCAGATGCTAGTAGATACTCAGAAATAAGTGTAAAAAATTCTGTTTAAGGGTCCCAGCCTTGGTAAGGACTGACAGACACACGTGTGTTTAATTTTTCCTGGGCTGAGTTTGGGAATAACAGTGTCCATAGAGATTTGCCATGAAATAAGCTTGTCACTAAGAACAGTGTCCTACCTGGGTTGCAACAGCAAAGGCAAAAAAAAAAAGTAGTTTAAAGAATTAGATTTGAGAACTGGGCCTTAGGCCAACAGGCTCCAGCTGTGCGAGGGTATTGACCACAGCAGCTCTTTGGGGCTTTAATCACAAGAGGAGCTTATCTAGACTGAACCCACTGCACTATAAACTGGGGAAAACATTTTTACAAAAGGTTTTCTACTTTGTGCATGCTTTTACATTTTATTCCTGCAAGAAAAATTATACCTTTGTACCAACTGGTGGAAAACACCAATTGCAGCTTCCCCTCCAGCGATCAACACAGGGCCAGGGTAGAGCTGGCATGATTGACGCCTGTCCCAACAGTCATCCATCCACAATCTTGTCATCCCCTTTCATCATACAGCAGTGATTGCTCTGGTCACAGCTTTCACCCACCTTGTCCAAGATACTTCCCTGTCTTCTTTAGACCCTCTTTCTAAACTACCAACTGTTTTGGAAACCTCATTGTTTGCTTCTCAATTTCCCAAGAAAGGCAAATAAATGGACTCCACTACCTAAACCTCCTCTCCCTGCCCTGACCAGGAAGGGTGTCCTCAGTCTCCTCAGCTTGCAGAAAGAAACAGCTAAGAGATTCTAGCTACAGGGCAGCCACCGGACTTGGGTGTTGAGGTCGGGGATATGAGCCAGGAGAAGCAGAGAGCAGAGTCTCAACGCAAAGGATCTCTGGAGCACATATTATAAGTGAGGGTGGAAACAGGAATGGGGAACTGGCCTCCACCCTTGTTGTCATTGTGAAAATCCAGCATGAACCAAGGGAGCAACCTCTGAAGGCCACAACAAGAGAAGGAGGGCAGATATACTGAGATGAAACAAACACACAAAGCTTGTGGAGATGCAGGATGTCTTTGAAATGCAGCAGGGCTGGCCCTAAGGCAAATGTAAGCAAGGAGGGAGCCAGTTGCAATGCAATCCTGTCTGCTTTCTTTTTAAATATGTGGGCTTTTTTCCTGGTTTTCTTCTGAAGTATCTTGTCCAAATGTGCAAAAATACTCCTTTTGTCCTTGTCATGTCTGCATTGTTTTCTGGAAGATGCTCTTTAGTTCTCGATCTGAGATCCTGAGGAAAATTCACTCTGCTTCTTTCATCACAGCTTTTTATAATAAGCTCTGTAGCGACCATCCCTGGAAGCTTCTATGTATCAGCAGTCTCTGGAGCCACAGGCAGTTCCTGCCTCCTGTAGGACTTCATCACCTTCAACAGTAATGCAAGGGTACTTGAAATTACTACTGTATTCCCTTGCTGAGACCACACCTATAAGCTCCCTTTACTTAAAATGATGGGCTTGCAAGGAACTCCCGTACTAGCCATGCCTATAGCTCTACAGCTGTCCCAAAGCAAGCTGTCCAGAAAGGTGCCCACTACTACCATATAGATTGACCAGTCTCTGTAAACATTTATTCTAGGGAACTCTTACAGTTGCTGCATTCCTTTTGCTACCTACAGAAATCTGAACAATAGTCAGTGTTTCTTCCCAGTGATACCAATGTTCAGGTGATACTAGTCCATAGTCCAGCAATAGTGACACAAATCAGTGTTCAGTAGAGAGATATGTCCTTGGAGCTTCATGCCTTTACAGAAACCTCCATGTGTTTCTGACTGAGAGAAAAGAGCTGGCAGGGGCTCCAAATCAGGATTGCACAGGGGTACCGCAAACCTCTAGACAGATACTTTAGAAAAAGCAAAGAAACATAGTATATCCATGACATCAGATTTGCTGCAGTAACCCAGACATTACAGGCCAGCATGGAGTAAAGGCTTTTCACTGCTAAGAGGCACCTTGCTGTGTCAGCAGCCAGCCCAGTTTGATTCTTTGTCTTAATTGAAGGAAAATGAATGTCTCTTAAGACGAAAACCAAATCCATGCATTGTGAAATAGATACAAATGCACAGAACAAAATGTCCCATCACCAAAAAGTCTGAAACAGGAACTTATACAGTATTTTTATTGTCTCCTTCCATTCATACATCAAACAAGAGAAGCACCACAGCATAGGACACAGCATTAACTTTGTCAGTTCCCCATAGTTTAATAACTGTCCTTTTGCTTCATGCTGAAACTTAGCAGGCACTGTGTCCAGCACAGGCTGCCATCTCAGGACTTCCCCTGTGCCTCGGCTTGTGGCCCCAGTGCCCAGTGCTCTACTATAACAGGAAGGGATCTGGTCTCCTCTGAGGTTCAGAGGTTCCAGCCTTGAGGAATTACTTCTGGCCTTTCAGAAGGACATATAGCAGTCATCCTACACCTGTTTATCTGGAAGTGAATCTCTGCTCCTCCCCACACTTCACCTCCAGTGAGACTTTTCCTGAGACTTGTGTCACTCTTCACTTATTGCTGCTATTCTGATCCCACCAGCATGTCTGGAGAGGACTGTTCCTGCTTGCATCCCACGAGATGTCTCATGTCCCAGAAAATGCATGTTTGCTGAAACCAATGGCAGTGGCACATTCCCAGTGACCCAGCAGTTCCTGCAGTGAGAGGGGAAAAGGCAGAATGAAGAGCTGCAGCCCCTTCCTTTCCCCACCTCAGTTCAAGGAGGCCATTCTATTTTCCACAACAAAAATTGATGTATGGGCTCATTATCCTGTGCAGAAGATCTTTCTGATGGCTTTGCACACCTGCCTCTTGCCCATCCTTTCCCCTGCTCCCTCCCAGCTCTCACTAGCCCCAGGCTCATGGCCATTCCAGCCTCGAGCTTATTCTCTGCTGACCTCTCATGAGAGCTGCCATCCCTGACTGCCTTCTTGTTGGGAAAATAGTTCTCCTTGCACCAGCATGCTGCTGGGGGATGGGGGAAATGTGCATGTGCAATTCCAGCAGTGTGGCTTTCTCCCACCAACAAGACTGCTGTTCATCAGATCACCAGTCACTCTCACCACAGTGTTGTTTTTCGCCTGCTGTGGAAGGATATTGCAGCTGGTCTAAAACTGATATTCAAATTTTGCTGATCCAAGAAAAATCTGCATTAATGATGGATAGAAGAAAAATATATAGAAATAAAAGTAATTGTTTTAAATAGTGCAAAAAATAGGAAGCAAAGGTAGAATAGAGGAAGTGTCAGGCACACACTCAAACTCTTACAATATTGTGCTGCTATATAGAAATCCTGCTCTTCCCTGCAAAAATGCTCTGCAAGGCATTGCCCCAGGAAGTGGCAGGTTTCCAAACCTGGGCTCACACCGATGCTGAGAGTGTCCAGCACCACCTGAGTACTCAGATGTGCCACACACTGGCCAGTGACAGAGCCTTTAGGCAAGCTGTGCACCTGACTTGGTGCAATGTACCAAAATAAGTAACCAGAACCACAGGTAGAAATGCCTGAGGCAAATAAATCTGTAGACCCATTTATATGTAAAATCCTTCCAGGATAATTATTTCAGTTAGAAGTATGATTTTTTTTTTTTTTTTTGCTTACATAGTTATGCCACTAAAAGCACTAGTATAGATTCATTTATACCACTATAAATGTTTTTTGACTCAGATTTGCTTCCCATAATGAAATAAGCTGGTGATCCTCTTCAATACTACAAGATACAGTTCCTCCTGTGTAGTATTTGAGCATCTTAAACTATTAGAAGGGATGGCAGCAAAATCTGTCCATTTTCTAGATAGGAAGCTGAAGGTCTCTGCCTAAGTTACTGTCAGTCCCTGCCATCTGGGTAGACTGGCACATTCACAGTAGATCTGTGGTGCAAAAGAATTTGTTCAAGTATTCATACAGAGAGAGAGCTTTCTGATGAAGATGGCTTCCACATGAACACTTCCCACAGTGACTGAGACTGAGGAGAGGAGGGAAGATTTGGAGACAAGCACCACAGAAGGCTGGAGTCCTGGGGCTTCATGACCCAAGTGTTTCATGTCCACCACTGCCTGTGGGGAGAGGAGTAGACAGATCAAGACACCTGTTAATGAGTATTTGGCTGTGACATTTAGCTAGGAAAGAGGTGGTCAGAAACTCAGCAGAGTACTATTTAGAGACTCTAGACTGGAGATAATGTAAACCCCATTTGAGAGTGAACTTAAAGGGAAAGGGACCTGGAGGTCTTCACTGGCAAAGCAAGAGAAAATGAAGCTATTGTACTTTAAGAGGGAGACACATTTGTAATATGAAGGAAAGAGACAGAGAAAAGTGAGGGTGAAGCTACAGTCAGTGGTTAGAGCCAATCTCACAGCTTGTGGCCACTGAAAGAGGAAGGTCCCACTCCTCCACTGCTGCCTTTCTTCAAACCTTGGCCAGATGTTATCCTCTCCCCTGCCCCACTGGCTTTCAATTCACTATTGTAAATTCAGCCAAATAAAACCCTGCAGGAAAAAAAGAAAAACACCAAACCCCAAAACAAAACCACAGCTAAAAGCCTCAGAAGAACATTTTCTGCAGGGTTAGCTGAGTTAAACTGGACCAAAGAAATAATCCAGTGAGCTGGCACTCCTGGCGCTCCACAAGGGAACAGCAGGATCTGGAAAGGATGAGGCGATACAAGGGTCCCCCTCCCACAACCCTGAGAGGCGAGATTGGCTCCATTTCCCTGTGTAACGCCAACCTGAGAAGCTGCAGAAGAGAAGAGGTAATGAAGGGAGATGAAATGATAGGCTGGGGTCCCCGAGGGACGTGACTAGGTGAGAGGGGAAAGGAAGGCAGAAAATAATTGATTTATGAGAAAAAGACTGTCTCTGTGCTGGTGAAGATGTGGAAGCAAGAATAAATTAAGTTAGAGATGCAGAAATGCTTTGATAAGAATAAGGAAGAACAAGCAAGTAAATTTGTAATTCAGGAGGTCAGCCTGGTCATAGACTTACTGGAAGTGGTCCTACGCCCCATAGGAGCACTCTTGGGAGGGGTAGAAGTGAAGAGCAAACCAGGGGCTGGGGTGATCCAGGAGAGACTTTGCCATGGGAGAAGGTATGATGGGGTCCCAGGCGGGTTAGAGAAAACTACGAAATTCAAGAACCAGGGAGGGAAAGCTGAGAGCATGTAAAAGCATCTAAGTTACTATCTGTGCTGATGGACTGAAAGTTGGGCAAAGGCAGGTAACATAGATCAGTTAGCAATGCTAGGTGAAGGTATGAGAGAAGACTCAGCAATGCTAGAGGGAGTGCAGTACTTCAGGAAACCCAAGTAAGTGCCTTAAATGTCAGATGTGGCATGTGGGAGGGTTGGACGGCATTGGAAGGTAGCGTGACCGTATGAGAACAAAGAAATAAACAGCTAAGCAATTACAGGGGTCAGCAGCAAAATATTGATGTTACAAGAAGGGCAGAGAAAGGGCAGCGGTCAAAGTCAGAGGGAATATCATTAGGGAAGGGGGATAGGAGATGACAGAAGGAGGGAGTGATGTGGAATAGAAGATAAATCACTTGACAGTTAGATAAAGAGGCTGCAGCACCATAATTAAGACTGCCTTAGGTTTTGGCATATGAGAAATGAGACTCATTGCATGTAGTCCCAGTCTGACCCTCTGGTCCTGACTCCCAGGCTTTCATCCCTACCTGTTCCACCTATCTCCCTGCCTTCTTTTGGTGCCTGGTCCACCTGCATTCAGGTAAGCATCTGACTGCTGCATACTGCCTGAGCCTTGGAGAAGGAGACAGGAGCCCCCAGGAGTGTTAGCACCCCTACTCTCAGCTCTGGTGCTTAAATCTGGTAGCAGTCTGCATCAGACTTGAGCAGGGATCTTTCTGAAGTCCTGGTACTAAACAAGCTCAGTGCAAACTGTCCTTGGGGAATATCCAGCTAGCTTTTTCCTGAGGATGTGCAAACTGAAATTTCTCCAAAAGCCTCTATATCTTGACCAAATTTGGGCAGATCGTTCCAAGAACAGCAAAACTCCCTTCTCTGACTGAAATCTCCCTGCTAAACATGAAGCCTTGCTCCAGCATGTTGGGGCACTGCAGCTTTGCCAAAATAAGATGTCTGCCAAAATTCTGGGCTAAGCAGCATTCATTCCCCAATCTCAATCTTGCAAATTATTTTGGCTGCAGTTTTCTCCATGCTCTTAAGAAAACCTCACTCCAAAGCAGCCACTTGGGCATGAAAAAATTGGGCCTGAATGCTGAAAGTCTTACTATGAGCAGTGTCAGATAGTACTGACCTGTGGACATCTTCCCACACCACCTCATGGCTTCATTCTGCTTCTACATGCAAGGAGTCTCTCCTCCTTCCTACAAGGGCTCTCATACCGAGTCTCTTTCCTTCCAAAACCTGCACCCCGGAGAATTGTCCAGTTTCTACACTCAGGTTCTTGGAAAGGGCACAGACCCTGCTCCCCATGAGGCAGTGGAGGCACTGTGCAATTTGGCAGGTGGCACTGGCAGAGGGCTGCAAGCCCCCTTCCGAGAACACGAAGGGCCTATGCACATTCCTGGCATCATCTCTCTTGGGTTACAAGTCCATGAGCTGGTGTGGCAGTAAAGGCTTTTGCTCCTGTCTCTCACCCTGTACCCACACAATGTCAGGGAACAACTCACCCAAGGCTGGTAATGACAGGATGAAGGCATCTGGCCATGTTTGTAAGCCACCAATGGGGTATGAGCAGATGGTGAACAATGAAGGGAAAGACAGACCTGTGGTGTGCAATAAAGAAATAGTGAAGAAGTAGTTTTCTTCTCCCTTTCTCCACTAGTAGTAGATGCACACATGGACACCCCAGCAGTGCATGGTACAGGGAGGGGTGTTGACATTATCCAGCCTTAGGTGGCAGCCTGGACTGGGAGACTGGCTGTCTGCTTAGTGGGAGAAAGCGGGACTTACGGCTTAATGTAGGTTCTCCTCTGACTATGTGGGGGGGCTCAGCTCCCACCTTAGGCCTGCAGCATCACTTAGGTGCCCAAAAGTTGATGATATTAGCAATCCTCCATCTTGTTTGCAGCACAGGTGGGAGCAGGGAAGTAGTGCAGAGTATGCGTGGCTGAGGATGAAATAAATATCAAATAAACAGCTTTATTTATGGGCTGTGGAGGCCAAGGTGCCCCAGGACTGGGGTTTGGCTGCGGTAGGCCTGGCTCAGGCAATGAACAAAAAAACGTATCCAGGCATAGTACTGCCCTTCCCACTGCCCTCCTCTCACCTTCCATCATTGTTTGACCTTCACTTTGTATTGTTCATCGTTTTCCTCTTCAGCTTTAGCCTGTGTTCCCTCATGTGCATTTTTTATTTCAGGGAGTGGCTGGGGACCACTTTAGGAAGAAACACTGCAAAACTTTGCCTCCTCCGTGTGCTCCTTTGTGCCTGCTGGCAAAGGAAGGTGTGGGACCATCCGTGGGAAGGGCTGTGGGGCAGAGAGGCAGTTTGTACCCTCTGCTGTAACTTCATTTCACTTCTAAAAATGTCTTCAGAAACACCTTAGGTTGATACTGATTTGATGCTAAACTGAGCTAGCCGAGCCAAGCAATCTTCACCAAAATCAGGCTGCAAAAAAAAAGCTTTTGTTGCCTTTACTACAAAATAGTTTCTATGGTTTTATCTAGGAGAGCAACCAGATGCCTGTTCCTGGGCTGCTCAGGCCTCCAGAGACCCTGTGCGGTGACGTGGGGCATCGCAGGCTGTCGGTTACTTTACTCTGCAATTCAGAGGCCAAGGAAAAACTCAGTCTTTCACCAGGCAGTGTCTGAGCTGGACCCAGCCCCTACGCCTGGAGTCAGAAGCTAGTGCCACCTTCTGCAGTGCAAGCCTGAAGCTTTGTGAAGCCTTTACAGAAGGGGTTGTGAGGTGTTGGAATGGGCTGCCCAGGGAGGTGGTGGGGTCCCCATCCCTGGAGGTGTTTAAGAGTCAGGTCAACTTAGCGCTGAGGGATATGGTGTAGTTGGGAACTGTTAACGTTGGGTTGATGGTTGGACTGGATGATCTTCAAGGTCTTTTCCAACCTAGGCGATTCTGTGATCCTGTGGGTGTCTGATTCGGGGCAGTTCTTTGGTGCTGAATGGGTCTCTTTGCTTGTAGAACAGAATTAAATTTGCAGCAAGGAGGGAGTCTGAAGCACATATGAAAGCCCTAATTATTTGTTTGTCAGGGTCTCAAATTCCGCTTCATTGCTCAGGGGTGCAAAGGCCATTCATGGCTGTTTCCCAGCACAGCAATATCCCCAGCACAGCTCATCTCCCCAGCAGGAAGGGGCGGGCAGAGAGGGGAGGGAGGAGTATGCCGTGCCTGGCTGGGGGGAGGGGGAGCTGGCAGTGGGGTCTGCAGAGAGGGAGGAACAGGGCACCCAGGAGATAGAGAAGGAGATGCAAAGTATCAGGGAGAGGGTTCACTATGGGGCCCTGGAAAAGGCAAGGGGGAAATGAGAGTAGACGTGGGGTAGTGAGGAGGAGAGGAGCTCCAGAGAGCCTCTGAAGGACACGGCATACCTGGGAGGCAAGCTGTGGGGAGGAGGGAGGGAGTCCCAGCTCCTTCCTTGAGCGGGCAATGGACTTGCTGGAAGAAGCGGCCAAGATATGGCCAAGATATGGCCACCTGCAGTACATTTCCCTGTCTCATCCTGGGGTGCTGGAAGGCAGAGTGGTCTGTTTCTCTGAGGTCATGCTTATTTACCTAGACAGCTTTCTTTCAGGCAAGGAACAGGGTGCTTGAGGGCCACTGTGGCCATCATGCCCTGGTGGCTGCTGCTGCAGGCTTCTCTGTGTTTTGGGATACCCCAGCTCCCGGCTGTTGGGGCAGCTCTGAAACAGGAGAGGATTTTGCTCTTGGACACAGCAGGGCCAGAGTTCATCTCACTTTGCTTTTCCAAACACTTTGATGTGTCAAAAGGAGCTGGAAAGCCTGCATGGGTCTTTTTTGCCCTCTTGCCTACAACCTGCCACCTTAGGACATGGAGAAGGGGGAGGTGAAAAAGAAGAGGTGATTTCCCGTGGCACTGTTTGCCATTCCAGCTGTGCTGACTTCCCTTTCTGGTGGTGGAAGGGAACTGTGACTTATTTCTTCTGTCAAGAACATGCTGTTCCTCTTCCTACTTCACCTGCTACTTGACTGATAGAGGGTAGTATTTTAAACATTTGTGGAACAAAAGGAATACCATAACGTAAGTGTAAAGAAATGCTTTCTTTCCGGCTAACAAGTGACTAGCTAGCTAGCGTAATTTCTTTGCACCTCCCAGCTGTGTGAATCACAGTTATTCATCATAGAAGGAGACTTTGATCTTTCTGCATGTACTTATCAGTTAAATAACTGATATATCTCTTGGATGGACCACATGCTGATATGATTTCCCTTCCTTTAGCTACAGCAATCATAATTCTAAATGTTGAAAAATATCACTCTCCTGTTGACTAGAAACCTTTGCTTCAGTTGCCTATGTTTTAGGAAAGGTGCTCTCTGTAACACAGGCAGGAGTTTTGCTTAGGGACAGGCTCCAATCTTGGCCCTGACTTTATATGCCCAGGGCCAGGATATATCTGGGATCTGGTAACGAAATATCGCTGTTAGGTGCCAAAGCACCAGCCCGATCAGCTACCCATAAAATCAGGATATTTTTAAGGAGAGCAAGGAGATATTTCATGACAACTAAGCCATTTTTTTCAGGACTATATTAAGCCACTTTAAGAACAGAAAGTTTGTGTCAAGGCACATCATGGCTTGCCACGTGCTTCCTGCTGTGTCCTTTCATGCATGCTTTTCTCTTGTTAGCACTCTTGTTTCACATCAAAAAACTCATATTTTAAAAAAAGCGGGGGGGGGGGGGGGCGTACACGCGGAGGAAAGATAACACATCCTTGGCAGCATTTTCAGAGCCTCACGCACTGCAGCCACCTGGCATGGCCCCATCACGGGTAGCCAAGGAGTGCACCAGCCACTCTGTGCCGATGAGGAGAACCAGTGAGTCCAGTGTTTCTTTGGACCTGTTCAGACTTCACCTGCCCCGCCGGCTCAACCCCTGCCTCAGCAGCAGTGCTGGCATGGCTGACCCTGTAGCCAGCTGTCCTGAAGAAGCAGCAATGCGTTTGGCACAGGCTTTGTGATTTCCTGTGCCTGCCCTGCCTAGCCTAGGGTGGGTACCCAGGTTGAGCAGCCTTCCTGGAGCCTCTTTTGAAGATCTCCCAGTGTCGGTGGGTTGCACTCCCTCCTGCCCCCCAGACCAGGTCCTCAGCTGCCACTCCACTGTCCTGGACATCTTGGGGGCTGTTACTGCCAGGTGGTCCCAGGTGGGTTATGGCACTTCAGCTGGGGTCAGGTCATCCCCAGTTCTCTGTCAGGGATGCTCTACTGATGAGCAGACATGTTTGGCCAAGGGACTCCATTTGTGGGACTGTCACAGCTCACCCATCGCCCTCATGCCACCTGGGTGCTCCTCACCAAGGGATAGTCCAGCAATGGGGACCGTTGACCACCTGGTCAGAGCATCCGTGGAGTGCTGTGAACATGACATCTGTCTCAGAGGGCTGCTGGTGGAGGGAGAAGCAAACTGGAAGGGACTGGAAAAAGGAGAAGTTGGTGCAGAGGCGTGAGGTGATGGCAGAAGCAGCCAGGAGGCCCACAGGAAACACTAGGAGAGAGAAAGAAAATGAAAAAAAGGAAGACACAAACAACGTGCAAATTATTTAAAGACACAGAGACTTGGTAAGATTTAGAAAAAAGAAATTTAAATAATTTCCCAAGGAATATTTTAGCACCAGCCAGTGCACTTTTCAGGTATGCCCTCATGGGATACAGGCACCCAAGCTGGCCAGGAGGGAGCTGTAAGCCATGTTCCTGCTACCTGCTATCACCCTGAGTGTGCTGTCCCATCTCGTAGGAACAGTGACAGTATTCACATTTTCATGACCATGTCTGACAGCGTCAGTAAAGATTATCATGCACAGCTCTTTCCGCAGCCTGCTTTGTGAAGGAGGCCTGTGGCAGACACCTTGGCTTTGTGTATGGGGAAACCGAAGCACAAGAGATGAAACAACTTGCTCAAGGTTATCTGGGAATGTAGTGCCAAGAACCAAGACCAGAACCTAGAGGTTGAGAGTCCCCTTGTCTGTCTATGGGGTCAAAATAGACCCAAAGTTGCTGTGTGTAACTTCTTTAATATCTCCAGAGTGCATACAAATGTAGTTCGAGGTGCTCATTGTCTGCAGTGCCAGGATCTTTATTTAAAACATCTGTTTCAACATTTCTACTTCAAGCCAAAGGAAACATTCCTCTGCTTTTTCAGTACTTTGCCAGCCAGACTTCTGAGCAGATACCTTATTGATATCCAGCAAATCCTGTTTTAAGTTGACCTGTTCTGAATAACATTTTCCAGTTACAGCTGCTGCTTCTTCCCAAACTAGCATCCTCCCTCGAGGCAAAAAAAAACCCAAACACCTTAATCATCATCATGATAATAATTATTATTGTTATTATTATTATTATTTAGTTTGAGTATGTCATGAGGACTTCCCCTTCAGCAACCCCAAGAAGCCTGCTGGCACCTGGTGGGGGATCTGAAGACTATTTACATTCCAGAGGAATCTGCTGGGAAAGTCCAGGACTCTCAGGGCTTTGAACACTTCACATCTGAGGAGAGACGCCTGATTGTGGTAACCTGAGATGGGACTCTTTGCTGAAGTGTCTGAAACCCTTGTCCAGTTGCAAACCATCTGCCCTGCAAGTGTGACTGACTCCGTCTATACCAACAACAACAAAGCAAGCGTGCAGGTGCTGGCCAAGCATGTCTGGCTGAGTTTGTGAGGCTATGTAGCCTGTGGCAAGAAACCTCAGGTTTGCTGTTTGCCACATACTCAACATTACTATTATTATTTTACTGCCTATGGCTGAGATGCTCCACATTCACAAATATCAAAGGGAAAGAAAGTGTTTTATGGTTCTCCCCCGCGATCCATGTTAACAGAACATGTTACCAAAGCAAAACTATTTTCTTACAGGTATGGCCCCTGTAATGAAGCAGGACAGACTCAAAGGTGAGTACCTTCAACTGCAGGTCATTTCAGACCTGGGGGATGCAAGGACAGCTTTATCAACTCTCTCGCTTGCACTAGCACCATACCTGACCTTTTGGCTTTGTCTGACCTAGAGAAAATATCTTTTATTTGTAAAAAAAAAAAAAAAAAGAGAAGGCTGTGAAGACCTATCATCCAGGTGAAATGAGCACCAGTCACCTTCAGAGCTGGCTCAGAGATTCTCAGCATTATGGGGAAAACTGCATTTTGGTGCCATGCACATGCCAGCAGCAGCCAGCCTGGATTCCACAGCCCTGACATAGAGCCAGGGCCATTGTCACACCCAGACCCCTCTCCTAGATGGGTTTATGTCACCCTCAATCACCCTAGCCTGGGCTAGGAAAAGAGCTGCAAGGATTTTTGAAACAGTTTCACTCAACAGGTTTCCAAATGAGCCTGAAAGTGTCTCTGCTGGACGTGACTGTGGGGGACAACAGCTGAAGAATGAGCACGGGTGAAGTAAGTGCATTTTTGAGAGTTTCAGAGAGAGAGGGGGAAAGATTATTTCATTCCCACTGTTTTGACAGCCTGTTGAAATGAAGGTCTGAGACTGCTGCTGCTCCAACACTGCACAAGGAGCAGCTGCATCAGCCCCAGGACAGGACCATGCAGGTGAATGAGGCCCGTTCTGAAGAGTTCTCGCATTACCGGGTGCCCGCTCTTGGGGAGAGCTGGCAGCTCCTGCTCATCCCCATGGCATGGAGCTTCACCTCCTGCCTCTACGTGTGTGGCCTTGCACACACTACCTGGCACAGAGATGGGCTCAAATGTGGCCCTCAGACTCTGGCCACAGGATCCCACAGATATCCGGGGAAGCAGCATGAATTGAGCACGTGGTGCTGGCTGCCTGCGCGGTCGTGACGTGGCCCATCCCAAGCACCTGGCCAGTGCTCATTACTCTTGTCCCTGCCTCCAGATGGTCACTTGCTGCTCTGATTTACCTCAGCCCCCTTCTGCCAGCTGCCAGCAAGGCCTGGGAAAGTTTGGGGAACCTCTTACTGAACACAGCATCAACTCAAGACCAGATTTCAGCTGTGAGAAACATGCTGTGACTGCCTATTAGAAACTGCACTTTGCTCTTTTTTTCTCTGTCTGGATGGCATGTAGAAGGAAATAGAAATAAGGAAAATGCTAAGTTAGCAAACACAAGCCTCCACACAAACATTTTAATATAAGCGCCTAAGCAACAGCCCAAAACAGCATCAAAATACACAGCTTGCGGGGGAAGCTGGGTTGTGACATCGCAATATAACCTTGGATTGCATACAGAAATAGGAAAGGATTTTTCTTTTTAGTTTGACAGCAGTTTGTTTGCAGATAGTAATTCCTTGCTAGAATGTGTTGTCATTTCAGCCTGGACAATAGATTGGTCAGGATGAGCTAAGGATTGTTCCAATTTACTACGGGTTATTGTAATTCCTCCGAACAAGTTCAACACAAGCAGTGGGGAGACACCAGCTGATAATGACAAGTGATTGCCTGCATCCTCTGCAGGGAGGGCTCCCAGGATAGATGCTCAGGGTTTCCAGGCTCTGTACTGGTCCCAGTCTGTTTCTGAAGTGACTTTAAAGCCAAATCCTTATGTCAAATACTGAATTCAGACTCGGGAGTGGTTAAAATGCCTGCATTCTTACTGAGTGTCAAAGGGTCCAGTTATAGGTCAAGCTCCCAGACCAGAGCAGGCAAAGCCCCTTCATGAGCTTTCCGAAGCCTCTTGTGTCAACTGAGCCTTCCCAGCATCGTGAGAGTTTTGGAAAACTTGTCTCCTACCCTGCAAAAACGTTTTTCCTCTGAAGCCTACAAGTAACCCTTTCCAAACTTGTTGCAGGAGTTAACCAACACAGCCCTTCTCCATGCTGAACTCTTATCTCCCTGCACAGGAGCGCCTCCCAGTGTGCTGGGGCTTTTGCTATTGCCAGTTGCTTTTTCCTAGAAATCCCAGAACTAATATATATGTGGCATGGGCACAGCATAAAACACAGAAAAGCTCTGTGTTATCAAATGTCTAAACAAAATACTTCTTTGCAAGTCAGAGCAACCATGGACTACAGCATAATGGCATATGTGTGTCCACCTTGGTGAAGCGGTGGCTTTCTCTGGCAGCACACTAGGGCAGAATGAAATCCCAAAGGCTGAAGAGGGGACTTGGGGTTTTCTTATTCCCAGTCTGCTACCAGTGGGTTATTTTGAAACAGTTAACTTCTCTGTTTGCAGATCCACAGGAAGACTAATGCCTGCATGTGACTGTTTTCTGCCCCCAACACTTCCCTTTAGCCTGCATTTTGGCTATGCAGATCAGAACACAAGGCAGTAAACCCAGAGTCCACTTTCCGTCATGCAAAGGTGGATGGCTGTCAAGGGACATAGGTCTCTGACTCACACGCCCAGCTGCAGCGGTTTACGACATTACCACCACCCTCCCTCTTTCTCTCCCCATGCGCAGATGTCTGTACCTCTACTCTGCTGGCTTAAGCTAGTGTGCCAGGTAACAAAAGCCAATAAGCCAGCTGTGAACAGGGGCAACAGGGCAGTAAATACACACTTCCTCCTGCACACCTATCAACGACTGGTTCCTCAGCATTTGCTTGTCAGACTCCAACGGATTTTCTGTGCCTGCACTTTGGCTACCCAGATTCACTTTGCTCTTCCCCAATGCATAATAACTTTCTTCCTTTTTGTTTTTAACCATCGGGTGAACGGTTACAGCCTTAGGAACGGTTCTTATCTCCCACCACTGTGGTTGCCCTATAGTCATAGATAATATCATTTCACGCATGTTTGGAGTTTCATGCTGCCTTGCTGCAATCCCCGGAAGTTTTGTCACCCATTTCAGCTGGCATGGGCACAGATCCGTGAGTAACACTGCTCTCGTGCACCTCCGTGCGTGCCGAGAAGAGGGAAGATCACTGGTCTCAGTGTGGGATGGCAGGACTGAACCTGCTTAGAGCTGTAGAGATTTCAGGATATGGCAATAGCTATTTGTTTATATTATGTAGCTCCAAGTCAGTTACATAAAAAGGCCTTGGCATAATGTTTTCATTTAAAAGACTCTGCTGTACAGGAGAGCAAAGATTATGAATTTTTTTCTTAGTAGAATCAAATCTGGAAAAGGTGTTGGAAGGACCATGCATTTCTTAAAGGGTGATTCTCCACAAAGCAGGAGCCTGGAGAATTCAAAGGCAAGTCTCCTGGCACTGCAGAGCACCACTACAAAACCCACGTCAGTTTTTGTGACTTTGCTGTGAGCCCACTGGGGAGAGATGTGCTTTCAGCCTTGGGTAAATCACTGGCTGTCTCTCTGAAGGCCATTTGTTTGTTCGTGCTATGAAGTAACGACTTTGAAGGGAGGTAAAAAAAAGCATCTTGGACTTCCCCTTCAATATTTCTATTCAGTTTGCCAATAAGCAGTGGAAGTTTGATACTTCCTTTTATGTCTACAATAGAGCACAAAAGTACACGGTAAACTCCTCTTTCCATTGCAAACAACTCACACAAAAATAGCAGCATAAATTTGAGGGTGATTTCTCCTGGACATGCTCCAGCACAAAAGAGCATAACTCCCACCCACTTAACCTCCCACAAGACTCACCGTGAGCCACCAGGGACATTCTCTGTGTGGGTCTGTCACACGGACGGAAAGGATCAGGGGATGAAATAACCTCTTGTGAACTGGTAGAGGCCTTCTACTTTAAAATACAGCCCTCTGAACATCCCTCAAAATAAGAAGTAGCTATATGGTATGCTTCTTTAAAGTCTCATATCTGGAAAGGTTCCCAGACTTCTTCGTGATTGTTAAAAGAGGTAAAATTTAAAAGGAAAATGAATAAATTTTGTTAGGTGTAAAATTTAATACATCATAATTTTGTTGTAATTCAGCATAGTAGTCCTGTAATGAATAATCAAGCAATTTCTGTTAAAACTCAGCATAGCAGACACACGCAATCACAAATTCCATGACCTTCAGTTTGGGCCATTAACACAGCTTGCATATTCTCTCTTTCCTTATAAGAAACAGACCAAGAGACTGAATATTTTTCCTTGTTCCCTCTATAGGAAAAAAACCCCAAAATATTTTAAGGAAACTTAGAAGAGAGACTGTCCTTTTCTTGTTCACACCCTAACCTCTTTCAAAAAGGAAGAAAAAAGCATTTGTCCTGTATCTTTGTGCTGCTCATTTTGGCTTGAGCTGCAGATCTCTAGTAGTATTTAAATACTATTTTTAGCCAGCTTTACAAGAAGATGAAAACATAACCTCTGTTTGAGTACTTTCTTTAGAGGTGGTCAGTTTTTTTTCACATTGTTGAAATGTTTTAATATATTTCACCACTTAAAGGGGAAAAGGCAATTGCTTGTCTCCTGAATTTCCCTGTCACCATCATTAGAGGAATAAAGTGCAAAAAGTTTTAAGGACCTGTTGGGAGCCACTTTCCCTTGTAAAGAATATGTTATAAACATGTTCTGGTTATAAATCCATCTTGTTTGTCTACACACAAATATGTTTTGATAGCATTAAATTATTATATTTTCATTTAAGTCAAAAAACTCAGACAGAGAGTTTGCCTTGCGGAAAAAGTAATTTCAAGAAGGAACATACATGTGTGTCTTTTTGTGTGCGTGTGTGTGCATGTCTGAGATCCATATGAAAAAAATATGTAAAATTCTTTTTGACTCAAAGTTGCCTTGTACACCAGCCACAGACATGACCACTATTGTATTAAATAAACCACAAACCATTTTTCCTACCAAAATGCAACTTCCATTTTTGGTGCCACCAGAAATGTAGTACTTTTCAGGCAAGAGGATGATCCTAAGATCCCAGGGAATGCTGAGAGGAAATGGAAGACATTCTAATGAGAACCATCAGATTTCTGACCTTATCGTTGGACTGTTCAGAGCTATGATTAGATCTCATTTGCTTTCTGACCTCATTCTGATCTCATTTGCTTACCATCAGAGAAGAGGCTTCCCACGTTACTCATTAACAAAAGAAAACATACTTTTGAGTCAGTTTTGGACTTGAATGGTGTTTGTTCACTTGATTTTGAACACTGTGCTTTCCATAAAAATTTGTGGAAATGTTCAGCAGGCCTGAAAATCTTCTTAGAAGAAGCCAAGACATTACTACCACATACCCCAGGAATCCTGGAATTACCCGACTTTGCGGATGGCTGTGCAGTGTCGTCAAGTGACCGCAGAGGATACCAAGTGTGACCAGCTGGGACAACAGGCATTGAACCACATGTTTCAAAAGCAGCCTCCTCCCTTTGAAGAAAAACAGTCAAAATATGTGATCTCTTTTCATTAATGTTTGGGTTTCATGCCATAAATAATCATACTAATGACAAATGGTGGTGCCACTGTCAAGTACTTCCACCTTCTACAGGTACATCATGCAGTTTTGACCTTTCCTGTGTGCCCATGAATAGTGTCCATCCTTTCCCCTGTGAAGGGACAGCAGAGAGACGTTTGCAACTCTGGGCAACTCGGTATCAGCCTGATCTTTTTCCTGGGAGCAGGGTCAGGAAACATAGTGGCATGGCCCAGTTCTTGACCTGCCCATTTGGACTTGTGTCTGCAGGCAGTGGTAAGGCAGGTGAGACTTAGGCACGGAGTTTGTTGCTATACCATGTTGTCAGTTAACAGGTACGAGCTAAATAGCCTTCTCCCAAAGTCAAGGTCTACCTTGGGAACTGTGGCTACGTTTATTAATATCACAAGTTACATTTGATAGCAAAATCACATAAAGTATCAATGAAAGGCTACAAAGGTCTATAACCAAAATCTTGGCATCTTCAGGAAATAATTTTCCTAGATCTTTGAAAGTTATAAAGTGTTATATCTGTGCTCTTACAACCAGGGTATTTACTAAAACTGATACCTGGGCCTGTCTGTGGGGGGCAAAATGTGAAGTTTTTTTAAGATAGAAGAATGGGTATATCAGCATTTAGCTTCTGATATTCTAAAAAAATACATCAACTGTTTTTATTTGCTAAAGATGTGCATGAAGATCAATCTAAGCAGAGCTGAAGCAGTATCTGCTCCAGGGAAGCGACATACTCAGCTCTGGTATCAGCCGTGCCTTTTGACATGACTTGCCAGAAGAAATAACTATTTTAGTCAAAGTTATTTGTCAGGTCTAAATGTCAGATGACTGGCCATAATCAAGGTGGGCCAATGTGTTTGAAGTGAAGTTCACCACAGACCTAAGAGGTCTCAGAGCGGTCTGATCCAATACTGTGCGTGCTGTGGAGGCGGAGGGAAAGCCAACAAAATGGCAAACATTACTGAGCAGCTTTTGTCTCAGTGGCTCAGAGCCAGGTGGGGTTTCCATGCATTTAGTGTCTCCCTCCTGACCCTTTCTCTGTTTCCCCTGCAGCCCTACAGGTGCTGATGGCTCCCCTTGGCCACAGGGCCACCTCCTTCTCCTTGTCTGGGGACCGTAGGTGAGGGAGAAGAAATAAAGCTGGAGCCTCTCCGACCTCATAGTCTCCCCTGTGGGGTGAGGTCCAGCGTGTCAGACCCTGCTCCCAACAGAGAGCAAGAAGTACCCACCCTCCTTGTCCCCTCCTGTCCACACGCTGGCCCAGCGCTACAGCACATGCTGGCATTGGGCTTCTGGCAGCCCTGAGCTCCAGCGCTGCAGCAGGATTGCCTGGCCCCCGTGGCCAAGGGCTCCAGAGCCCCTTCCCCATGCATTCCCTAGCCCAGGGCAGCCATGGGACAAGCTTTCACAGGGACGAGCAGGGTGGGGGCCTGAAGCAGTCACACCCCAGCTCCCGTGCGAGTCTGTACACCCATGCTAACTCTCGTTATGTTTTCAGGAACTGGGATCATTTTTCATCAGCGCCTGGAGGTATCCACATAATTTTAGAAAATACATAGGATCCTCCACCTCAACTGACCTGATTTTGATTTGTGAATTGGGATTTTTTTTTTTTTCTTGTCAAAACTCTTCTGGGGGTTGCAATGCCCAAATTAGGATGAGAAGGCAAAAGGGACAGTGCATTCCACTGCTCTTATTTTTTTTTTCTTTCTGGTTATTAATTAGCAGAAGTGAAAAATAGGACTTAAGGAAAATTAGTGAGGTTTTTTTTAATGGAATGCCCGTTTCATTAAAAAAAATAAATCAATTTCTCCCAGAACAATTTGGAGGGAAATTACAAGCTTTGATGGAAAATTTTTGATTGCCTTTAATATTTTTCATAGAAAACCCATTCTTTCTCATTTCAAGCAATCTTGCTTTGAAATGTAAGCTCTTCTAAACACTAAAAATATGAAACTCAAGCAGTCTTTTTTTTTTCCCCAATGAGCAGAAATATTCCCATTTGGACTTCTCTGTCCTGAAGATGAAAAAATTTATATTTCTTGAGAATATTAATGAGATGGGAAAGATATATTCTGCTTTCATAAATACCTGTACATACCTTACCCGGGATACCATTTCATTGTGCAGCAGTGGCACTTCACAGTACCTGTCTGATTTCTTCTTATTTGCTCACAAGCTTAATTCCCCCTTATCTCAAGGGACAGAAATCCATATACCAAGTTTGACCTTGCTGTAATTCTGAATGATGTCATTCTGTCACTGCTGAATTTGGTCCATTATGATTAGAAAGTGTGCTTAGCTGGCAAAGAAATTAGCTGAGCGTATGTGCTTAATTTTAAGCATGCTTTTAATGCTATCCCTTTTCAACAAACCACTTAGACACATGCTAACAGCCCGTGTGCTTGAAGTTAATTAAGTACCTAATTGCTTTTCTGAATGTGGGCCTGAATAGGGATGGACTAAACATGTACTTCAGTTGAACTGTGTCCTAAAAAGCAACTGTTTTCCTAACCCTTCACCTCTCCTTCATCCTTGCTCAATTTATTTCAGTCCTGAGACAGCCAACTCATCCCTATGTTTGTGTAACAAAAATCCAACCAGAACGAGTTGTGGCCTCTTCGTACTAGCTCTAAATATACTTGTAAATAGCTGTAATTAAATACAGAAATCTAGTAATATGGCATTAATTAGCCTAATGGAGAACTGAGAGAGAAATGTGGTTTCTGAGGCAGTAAAATTCTGTGCCCTGGAATACAAGTCACGCCAGCCAAAACCCAGCTCAGGCATCCTCTAGGAAATACTAAACCTTGTCAGGACTGGGTTGAGGTTTTCTTAGGTGGAAACAAAAAAAAGTCAGAAAATTCAGATTCACCAGAACTTTTTCAGAAGTGCAACTGGTCGCTTTTCTGGGCGGGCTGTGGGTAGGAGAGGGCGAGGAGGGGCCCCGCCACCCCAGGACAGGCACTCCCTGTGGGTACGGGGCTCGCCCAGAGGACAAACGCCTTGGCCAAACAATGCAGGGGAGCAGCAGTGCTGATGTAAAACACGCTACCTGTGTCCCACAGGTTTTCTGCCCCAGGAGGGCTGGTGGTGGCCCCATGGGGATGGGGCGATGGGGCACCCGGCGGCCACCGGCCCAGGCACCGGCCTCCAGTGTGGCCACATGGTGCCAAGGAGGAGGGTGGGCAGCCGAGCGAGGCAGGAAGGGAGAGCTGGAGTGGGGAACAATGACTTGTTTGCAACACCTCGCCAAAAAAAAAGATCGTAAGAAAGAAAACCAACTCCCACAAGCCTTCTGGAACGTCTCCAGTTTTCCCCAGTGACACAAAGCCCCAGCAAACGCCCCCCTCCCTGTGTTGCCGTGCGGCCGGATTCCTGCTCACCAGCCAGCCCCGCGCTCCGCTTCCTTCTCCCGCGCAGCTCCCGGTGCCCGTCTGGCACCGCACCACGGAAAAGCTAACAGGTGTAAAAAAACATTATTGCCCGGCTAAAACGAACGGGTGACTCGGCCACGCCGCTTCCTTCAGCGATAAAACCAGCGTGACCGTTCACCCCTCGCCTTTTCTGACCCGTGCCAGGGAAGCCGCCCAGAAGATGGGGTTTGCCAGGAGCCCCCCGAGCCGCCGCGGGACGCCGGCCCTGCCGCCCCGCCGGCCGCCCTGTCCCGACAGAAGCCGCTTCCCCGCGGGCCCCGGCCGAGGGCTGTCGCGACATGTGCTGCCGTGCCGCGCCGGAGCTGGGTACTGCAGCGCGGGGCCGGGTCCGCTACCGCCGCGGCGGGAGAGGCGTGACGGCAGCGGGGGGACGCCATCGCGACGAGGCGAGGCACGGGATGGGAGAGGCAGTTAATTAGCAGTTTATCCTCGAATTGACGCAGGCAGGTCGTCACTTGCGTTCATACAGCAAATACCGTGGCGTTAACCTGCCCTCTTTCTGTTACCGTGACTTGGTGATGCACTCCGGGTGAGATCCCCTCCGGCTCCTTCTGGCACTGGAAGGTGCCTCTGCTGAGGTGGCTGCCCGAACTCTTCTGCAGTCCACAGAGGCAAAAGTAGCTCCTGCTGTCCCTGCTGTAAGACACGCTATGTCAAGTGCGATATATACTAGGAAAAAAATCACTTCTCTCAAAGACTGTTCCACTCACAACATAAAATAAATGACCTTGCCGTCTTACTCCTTTAGCGGTACCTCCCAACTCCTACACATATTTAAGCCTGTCTTACAGCAGGTGACTTTCCCCTTCTGGTTCTCTCAGCAGCCTGCAAGGCTGCCTGACACCTCTCCAACCTCCTCTGGGAGTGCCTTGGTTTGCAGAGGCAGCAAGCCCAAGTCTCATCCGTCTGCGACCTCTGGTAAGGACTGATCATTGAAACACCTACATGGACGTCGCACGCCCAGGGGATGCCGGCGTTGCCTGCTTGGTGGGAAAAACAAAGCTTGCTCCAGTCACTGGTAAGTCTTGGACATGGAACTCTCTGTAAAGTTTACACAGTACTGGACTGAACTGTACAGCACTTTGCCAGTACACTGTGTGTTCCTACTTGAGCTCATGCTGTACGTTGTAAACACTGTTCTGTCACATCCTGTGACTGACCAATAAATTGTATTTACCCTGTAACATATTGAACGGGTGTATGTACAAGACAAACCTTTAGCTAAGTAGAAACGTTGGCAAGAGGAAGCACGGATTGTCACATTACCACACTGCAAACACCAAAGTGCCCCCGGTCTGTTTATTTTCAGAGAAACCGGCAAATCACTTGAGTGATTCACAGGCATTAGGTTATACAAGCAAATAAAGATGAGGACTAAACTGCCAGAAACTGAAAGGCTGGCAAACAGGGCCTTTTGTATTAATAACATTCATGGCCAAATAATATCCTACACTATGACACTGTAGGCACCAAACTGTCATTGGAGCGAAGAGCAATTAGTAAACTGTGTCACCACAGAAGCTTTTGCTATGACACAGTGTGAAATTTCCTGATACCTCCCAGGCTGCCTCGAAAACTAGCTTGAACCTGAGTCCTTGCAAGACCATGAAGTCTCCACATCTGGAAAAACCCTAGGCTAGTTCCTTGAACCATGTTTTCTGCTACAGTGGCAGCAACCACAACTAGAGCTGCCAGAGAAACCTATGGACCACGGAGAGGACCTGCTGAACAGCAGACTGAAATGTGACAAGCTCCAGAAGCAGATGAATGTTAAAATCTATTTGGACAGAAATGCAGTAGGCATCTCTAGAAACCCAGGCCCATATGCATCAGGGATCACAGAAAAGGAGCTGTCGTTTTCCTGCACCATGTGCCTCTGTCCCTTGTCTCCACAAATTGCCCACAGGCAGCTGAGCTCCTGTCCTGGCAGAGACTCTGGAGTTTTCCTGGGCTCTTGGGGAACACCGAAGAGCCCAGGTGGCCCTGGGATTAACCCTGATTAACCCTAACAGATTACTAAGGGATCTGCTGTGGAGCGCAGCTCAGAGAGACAAGGTAGGGTCCCTTGACCCCACCAAGCACCATGTGCCCACTCCAAGCTGCCTTGGTGATGATGAGATTTTGAGGAACAGCTGCTAGAGCCCAATTACCAGTAACATCTCAGCAATTTGTGGATCTGCAGAGTGGTCTTGTTCTGATACACACACTGCCAAGGCTGCTCTGTGTCTGCAGTAAGTGCACCAGGCTCTGGCAATCTGCTCTGACTTTGTGCACTCCTGTTGCTGGCTGTTCCCAGTGGCTCTGTCTGACTGTCCCCTTGAAGCACCTGGAAGGCATCACCCTGACAAGTGTGGACAGGCTGCAGGGATGGGGAGACATCACTGGTGTGAGGGCTGCTGGGGGAAGATCTGCTGCTGCATGCAGTAGGGTGCCATGCCGTGGCAGTGTCCTCCTTACACAGCCCACATGAGCCATAACTCAATAGCACAGACTCCAGGAAGCACTGGGAGAGGAGTCTGGAGCACCCAAGCACTGCAAGCCAACCAAGGCTACTCTACAGTCCAGTCTTGATCCCCCAAAGCCACGTGGCAGAGCTGCACTGCGAGCAGGTGGGTACAGGGCAGTGTGGGCATGCAGAGGGCTGCCAGGTGGGAATGGAGCTGCTGTGCCCATTCCCTCAGCTGGGTACTTCACTGAAGGCCATTGCCTCCTCCACTCAAGCCTGTTGAGGACTTCATCCACTCTCTGAGCTCTGCTCCAGCCTGCTATGAGTTAGGCTATGTGCCTGTGGGTGCTCTTATGGTCACAGCTTCCTCACAAGTGATCTTGCCCAGCATTGTTCTCCTCCTCTAAACTCTCCCAAAAAGGCACTTCCTCCTTGGCACAGAAAACCAGAAAGCAGCACATCTCTATGAGTTAGCAGCAACAGGTGTTGAACATAATCTGGCTCACAATTCCTCCTAGTGCTCTCGCTCACTCATGCAAAGGTGCAAAATCCAGCAATATCCCGACAGGTCTGAAGCCCTGCCAGGTAAGGGCACCTGCATGAAGGTGCTTTGCCTGCCAACTTCATTGCTAACCCACGCTGTCATGCAGGCTATCCTCCTCTCAGAGAGGTCCTGGGACAAGGAGACTGATGACACTGAACTGGGTTACTTGTGTCCTGCGTGTGTGCATTCCAGAGGTGGACAAAGCATTTCAGACAGTGCAGGGCCACAGCTGAGGTCTCTTGCTGACACCCTCCTTGCTGCTTTCAGGTCAACCACTCCCATATGGAAGAGGGACCCGGTGGAGCCCAGCAAGCCCCAGTCACTGTGATGGCAGATCCACTAACTTAACCAAGGGAGCCAGGGCTAGAGGGGAGGTTTGACTGCCACGTCTCACAGCATGGGGAGTGGGAGGCAGTGTAAAACCACCGCAGCAGCTCCTGGGGAAGAAGGTGTTGGGAAGAGAGGGAGATGGAGTGCACGCACACAAACGTGTGCACACAGAGCTTGGTACTTTGCCCCGTCCCCCCCCCCAGGAAATGTGACCCTCTTGGCCCATCCTCACTCAGGCAGTGGCCTCATGCCTCCAGAGCAGCCAGGAGCTGCTCCTGCTTGTGTCTCACCTCAGTTTCCAGCATTTATGGCAGGGAATATCTTGGGGCCTCGGAGAAAATGGCACTATGCATATGCTTTATCTGATGCATCTCCAGGGGCAGAGGTGACAGGCATGCTGCTTTGGACAGCCTTGGGGGACCACAGCACCCTGCATCCACCCATCCTCCCATGGCAAGTAGGAAGGTTCCCAAGTGAGGGCAAGTGGTTGGCTTATCCCAAATGCAGAAAAAATCTCTAAGCCTAGGAAGTGTGGTCATTCCCCAGCACCAGTCCTAGTGAGGCGTTGCATCTCTACAGCAGCTAGGCTTCAGAAGGTGGAGCATCCAGCGATGACCAGGGAGAAAACAGCCTGTGTACTGGATAGCATCCTTCTGGTTTCTTTCTCTCCTGCTGTGTGTGTTGGGCACACTGATGACCTATTGCCTGTTCAGGTGCTTTACTAGAGCTTGGAGATCCCTGAAAGGTAGGGGTAAATTGACATCCCTGTCTTTTATCTAATTGCTCTACAGCATGCTGCTCCCCAGCTGGATCCAACAGATGTGCTACTCACTGAGTACTCACGAGCAGGTGCCTGTCTGGACTTTGCTCTTCTCCCCAGTCCTGAATGGGTCTCACAAGTGTTTGGGGTTATTTCTCTCCAGTTGGAGGACTTTGCAGTCTGTGTTGACCTTCACGGGGGTCCTCTCAGCTTCAGGTCCCTCCAAGCATCAGCCCTGCAGCTGGCTGTGAGGAAAGGAGCCTGCCACGGGGCAGCAGTGGGTGGGGATCCCGCTAAACCCCCAGGGGCCTGAGTGTGTGGCAAGGAAATGGTTTTAAAGAGGTTGGTTTGAAGGGGCAAGGTTGCATGAACTTGTATTTTAGCAAGTCAGTGTCTTGAATGAGACTTAAGGAGAAGGGTGCATGGGGGCAAATGTGAGACAGATACATCTGTATCATCACTTCACACAATGGACATACCACATAAACCTCATAGAGTCAGTCCTGACAGGTGTAGTTATTGTTTCTGAGTAAGTGGGAAGTTGTATGCTTAGTCTAGGTGGTACTGTCTTAAAATGAATCCGAACCCGTGTCAGTCAGGGTGAGTGACAAAAAGGAGCGACTATGCTTGTCTCCAGGTTTATCTACTTGATCCGAGCTAGGCAACTGTAGAGGTACCACGTCTGCTGAGACCCTGCTGCCTTGATGCTAGTATCATGAGGACTTCTGGAAGGGGACAAGAAACCACTGAAAGTGAGGACTTCATCCTTCTCACCAGTAATTCATTCAGAAAACTGCATACTGTTAATCAGATTACCTTGTGTTTCACCACTGTAATCCGAACAACTGAGTGCACACTGATAAAGGTTAAAAGACATTCATCTTGTGGAAGACGGGTCCAGCATCTGTGGAGCTCTACTTCTTGCCACCTTGCCTTCTTCCCTCTAGGGGACTTAATAGTTGTTCTATTCTTGCTTGTGTGCACTGGGTACCAGAATAGTTGTTCTGGCTGGACCCTACTGTAAAATATTGCTGCAGAGAGCATCCCTTAAACCAGATAGGTTTGCACGACTCTGTCTGTCATCCAGCAAGTACCAGCAGGTCTTTCTAGGAAATCATGACTGCAGTCAGATAGCTCTGTTCAGGCATATTATTGCAAACAGAGCTGCCCCATATCTCTTTGCATAGCTAGAAGTTGCCTCTTGGCCAGCTAGATGTCTCTCCTTTGCTGTGCGATTTCTAAGGGCTTAATTATTATGTCCTTAATTTCCCTTCAGAAAAGAGAGCGCTGGGGATTCCAGAGGCTGGTGGGATGCAGTTAGTTATTGCACTCACCAAACGCCTTTGTAAGCTCAGCCATAAAGTACCACTAAGGAGTCAGTTTTACAGCGATCACATGCAGTCTAACTGGGGAGAATCAATAAGGGGGTTGATTCGGCTGTGGGCTTTACTTGCAATTATGAAAGACTCCTTTTGGGAGCTAAATGGGTATGTGGTTTTAATAGCTGAAGATTGTCCCAGGAGTTGGAAGGGCCTTTTTTATTTTTCTTTCTTTACTTCTTTTAATAAAGACAACAGCAGCTGGAAGCATTTCCTTGAAGATAGCCCTTGGCAGTTTTTCTTGTGCTGGGGTTTTGTCTGGAGAGTGGGTGGAAAGGGTTTTCCCCCACCGCAGGAGAACAAAGCATATATAGAATGGTATTTCTGAACAGATTTAAAGGGATATTCTGGTTTTGTATAACTTCTGTGTTTAGCAGAACATAAATATTTGAGTGGAGAATGGTTATTGCACAGTAATGGTCTGACTCCCTCTGCCTTCAGTAAAAAAAAAAACAAAACACAAAAGAGCAGCAGCAGATTGGCCTTCCTTTGTCAGCACATGCTTTCCGTTACACACAAATCTAACGCAGGGCTGAGAACCAGGGTCCACCCTCAGCTGGCTCTGGGGGTGCGGGGCACAGCCTGGGCAGCGGCCCCGCGGGAACGGGGCGATCGCGCCCCAAGCGGCTGCGACACCCGCCAGCAAAAACCCAAACCGGCACCGGCCGCCAGGGGGCGCTGCAGGAGCGCCGAGCGCGGCGGCGGCCGCGGGGGGGGCGTGAGGGGGGAGGTGAGGAGTTGGGGGGGGAGGGTACGAGGTTTTGGGGTGAGGCGTTTGGGAGTTGAAGGGTGGGGGGTGCGAGGTTTGGGGCGTGGGGAGCACGACGTTTGAGGGGTGTGAGTGAGGGGTTTGGGGGTGAGAGATGGGGTGCGAGGTTTGGGGGTGAGGAGTGGGGGGTGAGGGGTTTGGGGGGTGAGGAGTGCGAGGGTGAGGGGTTTGGGGGTGAGGGGTTTGGGAGCTGAAGGGTAGGGGATGAGAGGTTTGGGAGGTGAGGCCTGGGGTTGACGGGTTTGGGGGTGAGGGATGGGGTGGGATGTTTGGGGTGAGGAGTGGGGGTGAGAGGTTTGGGGGTGAGGGATAGGGGTGTGAGGTTTTGGAGGTGAGGAGTGGGGGTGAGGGGTTTGGAGGTTGAGGAGTGGGGGGGGTGAGGGGTTTGGGGGGTGAAGGATGGGGGAGTGTGAGGTTTGGGTGGTGGGGATTGGGTTTGAGGTGTGAGGGGTGGGCGTGAGGGGTTTTGAAGGTGAGGGGTGGGGGGGTGGTGCGGGTTTCCCGTGGTGCCTGGCAGTCTGCTCTTTGACGTTGCTTTAAACTGGGGTGCGTGCCTCCTCTCTCTGGTAAATTCACGTTTGTTTCTACAGGTTGGCTGGCAAATGTCACCCGCAGCAGAGCTGCCGCAGGAGCTGCCAAGCGCTCATGAAATTTTAGAGTCTTTGATGAATTCGGGCTCTTTTCTACAGAGGAAAACATTGCACCCTGATTCACTCCAAACTGTGATATTTCAGTCGGCAAGGCCAAGCCCAATCCCCCCAAATAATGACATCAGGGACATTAAAAGGGATGGATCAGAGCATATCAAGCTCATTGTTTGACAAGACAGAGGTTTTGGGAACAATTTGAAGAGTTGAGTCACTGGAAAAGTAACAAAGCACATTTTTTCACCAGGCGTACTAGTGCTTGGCCCTGGTTGGCAGTAGTAGCTTTGCCTCCTAACGGTGCCCAGGAAACAGCAATTTCCTTCAGTGAATGGCATCTGACATCAAAACCTCAAGACAGATCCTGGCTTTGCAACAGGCCTCCTTGCACCAGGGATTTCCAAAGTCAGTCACTGGAGAGAACCTACTGTCCGTGTGCCTGGTGCTCGCTGTGGGTCTGGGTGAGTCACAGGCATGCTCTGTTCAGAAAGCTCCTAATTGCTTACATGCATATTTTAACTTCTGCTTAAAAACTGGACTGGAAACTGCTGCATGAAATAGGCAACGAACCTCAGATTTGTTCTCTTCTAATGCTGAATAAGGACCTTCGTAAAGGGAAGGGAACTAGAACTGTTCTGAAAACTGGGTTTCTTTTGCTTTTCAGCCCAATAATTAATTAAAATTAATAAATTAATAATTAATTCATAGTTAATTAAAGACAAACCAATAATTGATCCTGCCCAGTCTGGCCCTGAGCTGTGGGGGAAGACATCCACCTCACCTTGTGACTTTTGGGTGGCTGGCTGATGCTCATAAGATGCTTTCATGCTGATGATATGAGTTAGAAGGCTCATACAGCTTAATGTTCAACTGTTTGCTTGAAAGCAGGCCCTGCTCCTGCTGGAATGCCTTTGGTGGGTGCCTGTAGTGCCAATGGGTAGGTTTGCTACAGTCTTGTACACTTTCTGGAGGAAGCTGATTCTGTGACGGAGCGGAGTATCGGAAGGGGTAAGAGAAGGTATGGGGTGAGTGGGCAGGTCTCACAGAAGGAAGCAGTGGGAGAGGAGGATATGCTTTATACAGGGAGGATTGAGAGTGGTCGGGGGGGTGGGGAGTGGTGAAAAGAGGAAGTAGGAGTTATGCGACTGCTTAGTTTGTGGCTGATTGGGGAAACTGGTAGACAAGGTGACTGTGGCTGCTATAGAAAGCAGATAGGGTGTTGGTCATGCGGGTGAGTTCAGTACGTTAACTGCCCATGCCACTCACTTGACTGTGTCATCCTTGTAGAGCTTCATTTTCAGGTTCGTGCAGCTCTTTTATCCCAGTTGTTCCAGAACTGAAGGAGAAACTGCACCCCTTAACAGTTATCTCAACATGAAATACTCCCTTGTTTGCAAACACCAGGACTGGATCAGGGTTTTTCTATGTGTTGGTCGATGTGTTGTTGGCACTGGTCAGAACCGTGAGCTCTAACAGTGTGGGAGTGGTTTTGTGAGCAGGACATTGGGCAGAATGGTCTGGCACGCTTTGCTGTGCCAGAGCATATTACAGCTTGCTGGTTGTGCCAATACATCCATTGATCCTGAAAACTCAGCTCTCCAAATCAGCTGTTTCCAGTGCTCATGTCTAAGACATGAAAGAAAATTAAATAGCAAACGTTGTGAACTGCTCCCTCCATCATACTGCAGAAGGGGAGCTGGTCTGGGCTTGGATTTCAGCAGTTATTTGGGGCAGAGCCTAGATGTGGGTAAAGACACAACTTGATGAAGTTCAGATCCAGTAAGAGAATTGGTCCTTGCTCATCCTTCACCATGGCAAAATCCGCAGGGAGAGGATAACCAAGAGAGCTAACTTTTGATTGATTCCATCGGGAGGGACACCTGTTCCTGTCTCCCTTTTCCCTCTCTAAACTGCTTGGCTCTCCTAGTCTCTGATCTCCTGCACCAGCTGCAGGACTGGTGGGACCTCTCAGTGGGGCTGCATGGAAGCTGTGTGCCCAGAACATCCCCATGGTTTTATCTCTTCCCTTTCAATTGTTACAGCTCCCTAGTCTACAAGAGAGAGTTTCCACAGAGACCATGAACAAATCCCAGCTATTTTAATTGTTCAACTGGCTTGTCTGTACCACAAGATCTTACCAAGGGTACACATGATTTGTGAGAACTGAGCAAAACACGAAGAGGATGGTTGTATGCCTTGGTGGTCAGTGCTCGATGTTACACCAGTCCGCTTGTAGCTAAACTCTGAACCAGTCCAGTTTATCTATTCAGTAAAGCTATGGTGACAGTTTAAGGAAGAGAGGGCACAATGGGGAACACGCAACTTTAGGAAAACTTTTACTGCATTTTGGGAGCAGAAGAACCTCTCACGTGTGCTTAACACCCAGACTGGAGGCTGACAGGACATTTGCCCCTTCTTCAGGAGCCAAATCAGATATACTCATGATGTGAATGTATTTTTATTGGCATTAGAACAGGTGCACCATTGTGTCTCAGCAAGGCAGAGGGGCTATTTTCAAACTGTTGATGCAAAACAAGCTGAAACAACAGCATCCATCAGACTACCAAATTGTCATTCACAAGAAGTATGGAGGCAATTTTTGTTTAGATAAAATTTGCTGGTAAGACAGCAATGAACACAAGATATTCAACGTTCTAATAAAATAGTAATGCTGCAAGCTCAGCGACTCATGAAACATTTACAATCTGCAGCTAGTAAAGTGCAAACAAGAGATTTAAGCACCGCTGTTGCTAGACGGATGGAAACCAGTTAGAAGATTAGCTGGAAGATTATTCCACACAGGTTAGAATGAGGTTCATTAAATGCCTATCAGGTCTCTCATTTGCTGAGGGAGGCAGAGAGGGCTGTAGGATTCTACCTGTTGAAGCAGTGCTCATCTTCAGCACCAGTATTAAGCCAAATGAGCTCTCTCTTTGGCTTCTAGTTTCTTTTGCTTCTCTCATCTCCCTGCATCAGGAGTTTGCAGAAGTAGCATTACCAGTGCACTCGCAGTTTCCTATTCTTTATATGGGAAACTAATTACGTCCCGGGCATGTGGTGGGCTCTGGAGAGGGGATGAAGAGGGGGGCATAGTCAGTAGCTGCAAATGTCTCTGTAAGTTCAGGGTAAAAGGTGTAATTAAGGAGACTTCACTCACTTCAAACCCGGGTAAAAATTACTCACCAGGCAGATGATTTCATCCACTGTTTGGCTGGTTTTTAACCTTTGCTCTGACCCCATTTTATCATGGGCTACAGTAAATTGCAATCATTACTGTCATACCCGGGTGCTTCTCTACAGTTCCTTTGCAAATTAGAGGTTAAAAGAAGGGTGATGGATAACATCAGACAGAGAAGCCCTCAGATGCCTTCCTTCATGTTTCCTATGTAACTCTAGTCAAGTCATTCTGATTATTTTCTAAGCGATTCATGTGTAAAAAAAGCAATCTGTCCTTTTTGGCCTCTTACTGTACAGTAGGGCTCATTCACCAGGCTACTCGGCTTCTTTTAAATCTGGCCCATAATCATTAAAATTTTTATTCTAAGAAGAAACCCTGAGGCTTCCTGGACCACTGAATGTGTGAGAAATTAAACAAACAAACAAAATTTTAAGCAGTAAATCTGCTGAGTGAAGAATCATCTTTTTCTGTGTCTGGTGTCCATGAACAATGTGACCCTGTGAAATGCCTGTGCCTTTTTAACACTAGTAATGCAGGCAATAACAATAATGGCCTTGGGTGAAATCCTGATCCTGTTGCAGTTAAGAAGTCTGTTAGCCCTTGTTACAGGCTGCACCTGTCATGAACTGTAAGATTTCACTCTATGAACGAAGATACAATACCCTCACAAATATTAACATGGATTTGGATTGGCAAGATGAGGCATGTCTGCACTGTGTGTGACAACAGAAAAATCACAGAAGTATTTAATTTAAAAAATTGAGATCTGTGTATTTTAGGACTATTCTCAATCCAGAAATGTATAGTAATGTCAACAAATACTAAAATGAGAACCAATCCTGCCCCTGGTTCCTTGAGCATGCTTCTGAGAGTAATATGTTGAAGAAGACAGCCCATGGTTTTGGACGGTTGAGGGTGAGAGAGAAAGATGAATAACGTCTATAATAGACAGCAAAGAAAGTGAAAGCCTTATGGTTCTGGAAACAAGTGTAGACCTTACTTAAGTTCAAAGGAGATCAATATTTGAACAGCTGATCAAGCCATTCATGACACTTCTATGAACTGTTGCCATAGGTAAATGTGGTCAGGGTTGATAAATGTAAGGGATGGAAGTTTCTGAAATTATTCCATTGCCGCAGTATGAGAGGTAGTTTGTATCTGTGCTCACAGTAAGGAAGTAAACTTGCAGAGGTGAAGCAAACTAGCAGATATAAAGCAAACAGATGCACTGAAGCTGAAATGATAAGAGAGATCAATGATCTCAATGCAATGGGATGGCAGGAAAGTTCAGGCTTTGGGAGTTTTGAAGTTATTATCAGTTTACTTCCTTTCAGAGGAGAGAAATACGGAGGGAAGTATAAAGTAACCTGTATTATTGTTGGCTTTAGACTGTGTGAGTTTTAGCATAAAGAAAGTCAATAAACTTTAAACAAAATTGGTAAAAAGCTTCTTGGGGTGAATTTGCAGAGATTTTGAAAGTAGCATAGCTGAAGTTGTCATTTTAGCACCTCAGAAACAGACCTGTTTTAGGGAAGAATAAAAGTCTTGGAAAGGGCCAACATAATGATGATAAGTTCAAATACTTCTGAAAGTCAGTACAGGTCTTACAGTATTTCTTTCATGCTCTATTAGCTGGTCTTTCTCTTATAAAACATTGCATTAAGGAAATGCAAGTGAGAAGGAAACAGGCAACTGAGGAAACCGTAGCATCTCTGTCATTTAAAAGCACTAAAGATCTGAACTGAATTTTGTTATTGTTGCTGGAAAGTAATTGTCATGACAAATTAAATGAAAACGTGAATGATGTTTTAAAGAAAAAACATTAACTTTAAAAATAATTTTTACTGAATTTTTATAATTTTTAAAAAACTTAATGTTGTATTTGTTGCTGCATTCTCAGTTTTCACTGAAAAATGAAAG
This sequence comes from Athene noctua, assembly GCF_965140245.1. Lineage (NCBI taxonomy): Eukaryota > Metazoa > Chordata > Aves > Strigiformes > Strigidae > Athene > Athene noctua. The sequence continues at coordinate 66,488,721 of NC_134037.1, read as the reverse complement.
CCATTTTCTCAATAAGAAATGTGGCTGAAAATAAACACAATAGCCAGCAAATTTTTTGAAATGTTATGGAAAACAGGACTTCTGGCCAAATCTATTAACCTAATTAGGACAGAGCCAACAGAAAAGTGAAGTCATTTATTATAACTGCATGTTCTTTAACTCTGTGTTGCAATGCCGGTGTCCTCTGATCAAATCCCAGCAGCATTTTTCCCAGCTGTAGTTGGACTTTTCCTGAACATAGGACAACTTGGATAAAACTAAGTATGTCTCTTCTGCCTCCAGGATTCAAGCTAAGTCTCCATGAAGTATCACACAACACTATGCAGATCTACTGGTATGTTGAGTTCTAGCTCCCAGATTTCTGCATAATCTCTGAACTCCCAAATTACTTTGGAGGCTGAGACTGATAAATCTTAAATCCCCAAACTGAGCAAAGTAAAACCAAGTATCTTTAATGATGTTTCTTTGCCTACTGGAAATTGTGTCTTGCTAGAGGAGGCTTACAGAGTTGCTGTGTTTGAACTCAGTAAAATCAAACTAAAGCTCCTACCTCCCCAGGGCTGTTTCTTAGTAGTTTCACTTCCAAACTTCTGGAAGACAGCAATGAAGATCACTTTTTAGCTTTCCACATTTTAAATTATGCAGAACTATCCCAGAATTTAGGGGCAATGCTGCTTGGCAATGGTGCTGAAGCAAGGACACAGGGACCAGCCTCCTGAAGAACTACTTCAGAATCACACCAATGCTTCACAGGGATTTCCAAGGAAAACTCAGTGTATGGGCCTTAAATGCTTCACAGTTCTCTGAACTCACTTTGAAATCTGACAGCCAAACCAAATCAAGCTGTACCTCATGCTCTCAGCTATTATTATTACTGCTACCAATATTATTGATATCAGTAGAAACTTCTGGCATAGGATGTGGCAAAGCAACTCTAATTTCAAGGTATGAGAATCTTTTACAGGTTTCCTATAAATTAATGATATTTTGGTCAGTGACTCAAGTGAGGGTGCAAAAAAGCAACCTTTAAAAGCAGAATGTTGTTAGCATATGGCAGAGAGAGGTTGTCTACTCTGCTTGGGAAAAGCAGGCTACCTGTGTAATTATTTCCTTAGTGAGGCTGCATAAAACTTCTATTGCATTTAATTCAACACAAAACAATTTCTATATTTCATGTCATGGGTAGGAATGAAAATGGAGATAGTTCATCAATGCTGATATGTGATATAAAAAGAGCTGAGAAGCCAAGGGTATGAGAGTGCATAAAAATGTTTTGTGTTCTGACCAGTACATTGCTTAAAAAAAAATTTTACAATCAGCCCCAATTGTTCATTCTTTCCATGCAGAAGATACTCACATATTCATTTTTAAAAGGGCAAATCAACCATAATTCAGTTTATAAACTGTGAAGCTGGTTGCGAATGTCTGGATGAATATTCATTAGAATCTCTTAATCTGCCATCGACTGTGATTCATTAGGCATATGTAAATATCACTCACTTTAATTGCCCCTAAACTGACTTAACATAATATTGTCATTAGCAAATTATTAGTTATTTGTGTAACTAATGGTACATTATGATGTACACGTTAAATCGCCAAATATATGATTGCAATTATGATGATGTTTTATGCTGGGTGCTTTGTAAACTATTTGATGAAATATAATGGAGCCAAATCAAATCTGGTATGTTAATAGGACAGTTGTGGAACTTTATTATTATATTTCTACACCTTGGTGACTGCTGTAATACGTGAGCCTTTACCTCACCCCGTGTTTCGGTAGATTATGGATTGGCTTCACTTTCCGTATCAGAGGCTGGCGTGACATTCCTATGACTGCTTACCCCTTGTTTTAGCTAATTAACTCAGTTCCAGTTAATTATTGGTGACAGTGCCCTAGGTTGCTTGGTAAGACCTTTTCACTGAATGGCCAGGGGGAGGGAGCAGAGAAGACCGGCTTTGCAGAGTGAAGTCCCCTTGCTGGGGACTGCTGGTGTTGAGGTAGCAGCATGGGACAGGCTTTCTTCCAGTGCTCGTAAACTGCTTGTATTTCTGTAATTGATTCGTGTACCAGGTTTTCATATTTTCTCTGCCTCTTAACTCGCTGGCTCTTACTCACTTGTGCGATGAGATGTCTTGCCGGGCTTGTTTGACCCACCCACTCTCCAGGATTTCCAATCGAGCAAGTAGCTTTAAAGATGACAAAGTTATGATGGCAAAACCTTCAATTAGTGTTGTTAAAAGGTTTTTAATTACAAGGCTAATAATAACAGGAATATGTGCAAAAGGGATGAACGGTATCCTCAAAGGCTTTTAGTGGGTCTTGTGTCTAGATGCAAATGTATTTATGAGCGTGTTAATGTTTATAGTCCCAGGAAGTTAAGAAAGGGCCAGTTCCCGTTGCCACATATTTATTCAAGATGCATTTAGTGTGACGGTTACTTTATTTCTTTAAAAAGAGCTTATTAAGGCACATTTACTAGGAACTAATGAAAATGTAATGAATACAGATCTGGTCACAAATTAATACGAGGCCTCTGAAGGAACATCCTGCATTACTAAGAGGGTCTCCAGCTGTTCCTATCAGCCATGTTGCTCCGCTGGGGACCTCTCACCTCAGGTTCTGCAAATCATCTGTACCTGCAGTCAGTAGTATGGAGGCAATCTCTATTAGCTGGCCTGTTCTCTATTCTGGCCTTCCAAATCAAAAAAAGACACTTAACTGTAAGTTGAATAGATGCATATGTCATGAGTGTTGAGGGAACTTTTTCACTGAGTTCAAAAGACAGATGCAAAACAACACATATTAAAAAAGTGGACAAAAGCATGGGAAACAGGTGCTGATCATGCAAAATAGAACTATTACACATGAAACCTGGTTCAGAGAGTTTTGTTTACCTGAATGTTGACTAAATTAACTAAAGCTGTGGCTTTCCACTGATTTGATTAGAACAGTGCAAAAAGCACATGGAAACTGTTTTGGTGTGACCCAGATTGTATTGACTTAGATTAATTCAGTTAGAAACAGATTTATGCTAGACCACAGGACAAAAAATGTTTTGAAAACAAAGGAAAAGATCTCCATGGGACTGTGTACTCATTTCATGGAAATACCCCATATTCTTATGCAGACATTCGCTAAAATTTGCTGGTATCAGATCTGACCCCACTCCCAGGCATACAGTGGACCTTTGGAACCAATCAAGAGAGTTCAGGTACTGTTCAGTGGGTATTTGCAAGAAACTCATGGCAAGTGAATTCGGTGCAGAATAATTCACATAAATTATTGTCTGGGTAATTTTGAATAATGAATCAAGCAGGAGAAAAGGACACATTATTTCATAATTTGTTCAGTCCTAATAGAAACATTAGTAATGCTCAATAAGGGTAAAATAACTGCACATAGAGATTACTTAGCCCTATCTCAAACCTCACGGAAGGCAGCAGGAACGTTCCTCTGTGTCTGGTATGGGCAGAATACAAGAGAGAGAAGCAGAAGACAGACTGGGAGATGGGTTGTGGTAGCAAATGTATTTCCTAGGCAGATATAAACTTCAGTGGGTGATGAGCTCTTCAGAGAGAGCAGCTGGCAAACTGACCTCCAGTTCTGCCCTTTGACAACCCCATTCCAGGTTCCACTGAACTCTGCAGGCTGTCCCTAGGATCTTGGGAGCTTGCTCCTGAGGGCTGGAAGCTTTTGTAGGGTGGAGGAGGAAGGAAACGGCCCTTGGGGTCACGTGTGATGCTGCTGTGTGGGACCCCAGATCCATTTCCAACTATCTTACTGCAATGCTGGAAAACCTTGGATGGATCAGACTTTGTTGCTCTTCCTGTAAAGCAGAGATAGTGGTGGGAAAGAGGCACAGACTTGTGGATGCAAACTAAACTGGTTTGAGAGATTTCAGGCAACTGCTGTGAACTGTACATCTGAAATAATCTGGGTTAACTTTTTTGGAGGATTTTCTTCCTGTGTGGATGATTTTGTAGATCTGCAGCCATACCAGCAGTTGCACTGGTGCCATGGAGGGAGAGGGCTTCAACAGCACAAGGGCAGGGGCTGAAATCTCTTTCAGGAAAGGTACGTGGGGCTACTTTGTAGGAGGCCTACTTAATCAAGAGCTCAGATAAAAGTGAATCGACTGTGGCTTAGTGCACATGTGGGACAAGAAGTTTGCATTGATGTTAGTTGTTAATTAAGAAGGAAAACAAAGATATGTTGTTTTTATTGTGTTAGAACATTTGGGTTGCTTGTTAGAATTATTTCTGGTTAAAAAAAAACCCCAACAGATTAAAATGTAATATAATAAAACCATCATAGTGGGATGATTAAATATGATGTAAGGTTGATTGTAAATATGAGTGCTTACAGCACTGGTAAGAGATACACACCTGAAAAATATACTTATTAGTAGGAAGAAAAATGTCTGGGAAACAAACATGTAAAATAGATACCATGAAACATAAATGACTTGCTGAAATAGGAGCATTCAAAGAAATTTTCCAGAGGTGATGGAATATGTTACCAGGGTCCTGGAGTCACCAGGCTGGGTTACAAAGCTAAGCAAGATGCCTTGAAGGAAAGCAATCATTCTGATCCCAGGAACAGCAGCACATTAGCTCTGCCTCTTGCTTTTTGACAAGGAAGACATGTGAGTTTCTGCAATAGGTTCAGGTTGTGACACACTCTTTTTCATCCACTTGCTCCTGGGAGAATAACACTCTTAAGACATTCATTTCCGTCAGAGGATGGGGCTGGCCATGCATGTTGAGGAAGTCTCAGAAGGCTGGCGTGGTGTGAGTGGGTTCTGAGACTGACCTCCTGCACACAGGCAGGAGCTGGAAGTCCTTGTTGGCCATCTCACCTCCACCTACCTCTGTCTCACTTGTGGAAAGAGACCAGGTTTGAACTCTTAGAAGGGACTGGTAAACCTTCAAAAGCTTAAAAGTACATTTTGTCTTTCCAGTGTGTTTGGAGCATACCTGCAGGCCAAGATGAGAAATGGTACTCCCTGCTATTACACAGGAAAAAGATCCATCTTCTAGGCTCTGTTTTGTGAGAAAAATATCTGACCTGCATATCTCTCATTGTGCCAGTTCTTGTGACATTGTGCTACACGGTGGTGAAATAGTCTAGGTTAAACATCCTCTTAAAATATGGACAAAAACTGAAAAATTACCATGTCAGTTGAAATCATGTCTGGGGAAGGTCTGCTTCAGTTAGTGGAGAAAGTGTGGAGTGAAGACCTCACCACATGTTAAAGACCTGCTGGTACTTTCAGCCCGTGACAAGCAGGTGGGAGGAAGCAGAGGGGAACTGCTAGGACTGCAGTGCTGGCCATCAGGGTCTCCAGGGTGCCTCCAGCTTCAAACCCGCTCCCCAGAGGAAGTTTCTGAACATGTAAAATCAGGACAATGATATTTTCTTGCTTTTGTAAAGCACATCTTTCAGATCTACATCTTAAAAGTACAATATAAAAGCTGCTCATTATTATAATGATCCTTTTTGTTAGTACATATGCATAAACATCTAACTTCAGGTTGCTTTTAATGATGACTACTTCAAGTGGCAATGCAATGGCTGTAGCAGTTTCTACAGAATTTACCATTAATCTAAGAAATTAGGACATCACTGTAAATATATGCCCATCACAGAATATTTGCACCAAGGTTCAGAGTTTGGCTTATGAAGAAATCTTTTGGGAGACAAGCTCGCAGGCCTTACAGAAACAGACTGAGCAGCACCATCACACCGCTTACCTTGTCTGATCAGACAGAAGGGGTCTGTGTGCCCGGGGAGTTTGAATCATCCAAAATCAAAATCCATTAAGTTGCGATACATTTAAACCCATAATTGCTGCAGATTAGAATTCAGCAGAGAACTTTGCATAATGCCAAGAGGTGACCTTTTTTCCGAGGTGCTTTCGTGCAATTGTTAGGACCTTGTAACAAATGCCTAGCGCCATTTAACGAAGGAATGACATATCTCTGATATGCAAATTTTTACAGCGCAGCAATTAAGCGGTTTAGAATTTTACGACAGTGTTTGGGCTTTATACAACAAAAAAAGGGCCAATAAAGGGCTGTGATGGATGGGCTAATCCCCACTGGAAATATACCATGTAACCTCATGGAGACAATGCATTATGGATAGCATTGTGATTATTGGTTGTTAATATCTCCCCCTCCTCCTCCTCCCACCCATCCCCTCCCTGCAGCCTCCCCCTCCCCTGCTCCCGGCCCCGATGAAAACTGCATGGCTGCCACATTGTCAGGGGCACAGGCCTGGGATACAGATGGGAAAGTTGGGCCATTGCAATCTGCTGCGCGCACGGACGACAGTGAAAAGGGGGCTTGCAGCGAGGCAGCTTGTCAGCAGGGGATGGGACTGGGGGCCATATGCCTCTCTTCTTCTCCCTTCTGTCGCCGAGTCTGCTGCCGCATCCTGCTGTCGGGGGACACTTTAATGATGAACATGTTTTAAACAGTTTTGCTTACCTAGCGACAGCTTTTTGGGAGGGGGGGAATCTTAATTAGACACCTTCCGCAGTTTTGGTGGGTTGTATTTTCCTGCAGGCGTCTGTCCGTCCGTGGGTCTGTCCGCTGCCCTCCCCCCTGCAGCCGGGTGCTGGGTACAGCTGTGGTCCTTGTGTCTCGCCATCCTTCACCCGTCACAAAGGGCACATTGCTTTTACTCCACGTGCCACTATCTGGCCATTTCTCTCCTCACTGCTTGCAATTATCATCTGAAGTCTGCTGCGGAGCTGGCGGAGGCATTTGTAGCTGAACGTGTGCTTCACGTGCAGAATTTGCACAGTTTCAAGTGTGGTGAGAGAGCTGTGAGAGGGGCTGATCCTGAAGCAGGGGGATGTCTGCCTTGGGAATGTGATAGCAAGATAAGCGCTGGGAAATTTAACTCTGTTTTTAAAAGCAGCTTGTAAAATTAAAAGTAAAACCCATCTCGGGCTGCTTGGAGTGCCAAAGTAAAGTAATTTAAAGCTTGAAGTCACTCTCTTGTTGTTTGTTCACTGTCTTTGAGAGTAAAATAAAGCTCGCTTTTTACCTTTTTTTTTTTCTTTATCTTTTATACCCTTGGTTAGAGCTGCTACTGCAGTACTTTTTTTTTTGGAGAGGGGACTAGGGGACCGGGAAAATAGATTCTGTTGCTTATTTAAAGGAGGTTTTAAGTGATCAGAAATTTCATCAGTATACATTGTGGCCAAAGTTAATAAAGATCAGTTTTACAAAAAACACAATAATTCTGACCTGATTGCCCTTCCTGCGGAAAACCCCCTTCTCAGGGGGGTTCTGGGAAGCAAAAGCAACATGGGGATTCCCTGGCAGGGATCCTTAAACTGCCAAGCCTGTGGGGCAGGGGGAAGGGAAGCACGTTTGCTGGGACAAATACAATCCCTCCAACAACACAGGGGCCTTCCACCAAGTGTGATCGACCCCTAGGGACTACAGAAAGCAGAACACTTTCTGTGGAAGAAATTGTTTCAGCACTAGCTCTGATTTCCCATAACTTCTCCTTAAGGCCTTTTGCCTAAAGGCATACAGCCCTCACACAGCTGAGAAGACTCCCTTCACCTCTGCTGTTGGGCTAAGAGAGGCCCTGAGCACCTGAGCAGGCATTATGGTGTGCCCCCCCCCCCCCCTTTAGGCTCTCAGAGATCCGTCTTGTCACTTAATCACTAAGCTTACCCTGCCCTCTCCCTGATTATTTCAGTGAAAAAAATATTGAGGGCAACAGCTGAAGTAACAGAGAGACAGATGGATAGATGGGCAGATAGCTGGATGGAGGGATACACAGGTAGAGGGAGAGAGACAGACAGACAGATATTGTTGGGAACTATGTATGGACATGGATTTTAATCATCAAACAAGTCCCGTGCTAAGATCTCAAAGGTCAACAAGAGCTCTCCTGCTTCAAAGCTCAGACCACAAAGGAAGCTAGAACACTTCTGAACCCAGCACAGGAGGCTAATTCCAGTTTTGAGAAACAAAACATCGTGTCATGCAGTCAGCTTTTTACAGGATGCGCCAAAATAAAGATCCTGCGTAGCTGGTGGTTTGAGAATAGCAACTATAAATGGAAATCCCTTGAAACTTTGGGCTTTTTTGTACTTTTTAAAATTGTCATTTTCTGTGAGGTGACAAATGTGTTTGCTGAAAGGGTCCGTTTGTCTCTACAGCACAATGGAGCTGATCAAAAGAAAGGGAACGCTTCCTAGCAGTGAGTCTGTCTAGCTTTGAAGGAGTGACATAAAAGAAGTGAGAGAGCCCTTGTAATCTTCATGTTTTAAAATATGACAGGACATACAGAAATGCAGCATCTCATAGGACAGGCGAGAGGCTGTGCTAGGAGGAGGATGAGTAAGCCATCTGAGTAGCAATTTCCACTTTGTCCCTTTCATTCCTGTGAGGAAGAGTCCCTTTACGAGGCACTGCTGTTCCTACCGGTGGGGCAAAGTGCCCCAAGCAGGTTAGTCACTTTGTCCTTGGGAGACCTTGGCCATGCTGCTTCCTTCCAGCCACTCACCCAGACAACTTCCTACTTGGCAAATGCCTAATCTACTGTTAACCTGAGTCAAGATGATGCCTCTGAATCTTTCTCAGTGGCTACAACCCAGTGTCCAGCTCCTCATAAGAGGGATAACTGACCATCTGGCATGGGGCACCGCTCACTGCTAGTTACCAACTCAACATTCCTGCAATGGCAAGAGTAAATTAGTGAAGTCTGGAAGAAATTACATGTATATAATTTCTGATCATGAACGGGGATGTAAGAACTTGGCGATACTCAGTGTTCAGTACAAATATTTAGTGGCACCCAGAGCATGCCACGGCACTGGTGGGAAGCCTTCCCCTCTCTGCCATCTGTGTGTCTGTACAAGCAAATGCTTGTGTTGGCAGTGTGGTACAGCTTCACTGATTATAGCAGTAATGCATCTGAGAGGATGGTTGGTACTTCTTTACAGTAATGGAAGTACCTGACAGTACCAACCAGGGAATCCCAGACAGCACTCCCTTGAGATGTCTTTAAGGATGACAACAAAAATGAAGCTGTGACATTAATATCTCCTGTTGCAAGAGGAAACACTGAACCCCACCAGAAGACAAGAATGCTTTCCAGTTCCTGGGCTCCCTCAGCTGCTTGGTAACTTCTCTAAAACATTTGCATTAGGACTTGAAAACCTAGAGCAGAGATGGTGAATTACCACGCCTCAATTTTCAGAGAAAAATCATCTTTTACTTGAGTCTAAAAAGAAGTGGACAGTGGAATGATCAAATTTATGGATCATTTGGAGTCAGATATTTTAATGAATTTAATTGAAGGTTTTTCATGAAGTGTCAAGACTGTTTGTGAAGTGAAAAAGTGTTACTACAAGGTGCAACAGATATTCTCAGTTTTTAAAAAAACACTCAATTCTCAAATCCAAGGCCACAACATATCAGGTTTCCTGAAGACTTTGCTAAGGTTAAAAGTTCTCAAAGTGGCTTTTGTTTTCAAAGTTGCAGTGATTCAGTTATGGAAATTATCTGAAGTCATCACATGAGATTGCCTCTTTTCTTTGCTTTACACTCTTGAAAGACAAATAGAAATGAAATTAAATAATTTCCAAACAGTAATTTGGAAATCACTCCTGCAGCAAGTACAAATCTCAGATCACATGATGATGTGCAGCACTAGAAAAAAGAGAGATCACTCATTTTGGTAATCTTCCTGTAATAAACCTTAATATACACACAAATCCCATTTCTACCAAGATACGATACATCTACATCTTCAGTTAGCATTGCTTTGTATTTTTCATTCTTGCATTTTGAGCAACTAGTAGATACCATAACATCCCTGTTTCACTTATTTTTCTCAAGAATGCATGAAGTCACTCTTCTTTCCTTGCTCAGCAAATCTTTGGGTATCAGGAGAATTAACTTCCATGGTGGTGGTTGCAGAGAAAGTGTTTACATGGTCTTGAATAACAGAAAGATATATAAGTGAAATGGTTAGACAGATCAGACCTAAGACAATTCTAGTGCCTCAAGTCAAACGAAGTATTTCCTATTTGAATTATAAGCACTATGATTTTAGGAGCTATCACAAAACAATGTCAATGGTGGCTAAAAACATCTGTCATTCCAGTGCCCTAACTACTATGCTGGCACGTGGTCATAACAAAAGCATATTGTGGTTTTTGGAGGACCACAAATGTGGACTAGAGTGTGATCACCAGCTCCTTCTATTTCTAAGGCAGCAAAGAAGGTGGTTATTTCAAAAAGAGATTGAACATAAATTGATGTGTTTTCTCAGGTCAGGTAATTTTTATTAAGACTTACCACAGTGTTACACTATTACCCATGCTGCCACCCTGAGAATAACAAAAGTCTAAAAGAAAACTTCGGAAGGAAGATCAAAAAGTCTGGGGCTTTCCAGATCCCAGAGATTATAAATAATACGTTTTGGTTTAAGAATAACCAACTAGCAAATATGAAGAAAGCTGTAATGAGGCTAGGTTGGTAACACCTCTTTCTGTAATGGAAAGAAAGATGGCAAATTTAGCACTAACCAAACAGTTAAGTTCTCCCAGAATGGTGTGGGAGACACACAACTTCACACAGATTTCATTACCTTGGGACCTGACTAAGAGCCTGCCAGAATAATGACACAAATAAGAAGAGTACCTTGGGTTACAGTGACAAAAATGGAAAATAATGAGTTTCTAACTCAAAACATAAGCTAACCTTTAAATCACTGAAAATGCAAAATAGTGAGTAGGTTATTCCTCTAAATATTTCTCCAGGCTTTTTAAAATGTTGTTGTATGAGGGGATAGTGGGTCACAGTTTCCAGTAATCTTACCCAGTTTGATAATTTATCTGCACATCTTAATCAAATTTGGATCTGTTTATCTTTCGTATCTCTTCTGAGAAACAAATCAATAACTTTATTATCCTGGTGATTTGAGGCACACTATTACAAGTATCTGATTCTGGCAGTATCACTCGAAGACTGAAATACTGCCCAATACGTATGTGTTGGGGAAAAGGGAAACAGGTTGGTGGTCATTTTTATCAGTGCAAAAATAGACCTTTTAGCTACAACATTGCATCAGGAATATTTTCTTGTTTTCTTTTACCTGCATCAGGTTTTATTTGGTGTTATGTTTGGATCATAACATAATTATGTTCACAAAGTGCTGTAGGATCTTAATTACAGACAAGAAGGATAGCTTCACTGCAAGACAACAAACTTCACTATATTTTTAATCTGTCTTTTGATGTCTTTGGATTACTTCATGTATCTGGAGTCAGTGTTGTTGACTTCCCTCCTCCATAGTGGAGGGAAAACAATTTATTACTCGGATTATGGATGAGACAACTAGCTGGGGAAAAGTAACAAAAACAAAAAGCTAGACAGAGTTCTAGCTCAAGTAAATTCCCACAGATCCCCCTAATGTTGTGTGTAAATTGGGACAAAGATGAAAAAGATGAGGTAAGGTTTTTCTGAAAGAAGACACTAAGGCATGGTGAAGTGAGTTAACCACAAGGTGGGATGAAGATGTGGAGGCTGAAGTGGATACCAGCATCCCATAGGAAAGCGGGGCCAGCTGAGAAAGGCTTAACTACAGCACTCAGATTTCTTGACTTCTGAATAAGAGCAGCCTCACGATGATTTAGTGCCCTTAGATTTATGCACTCTAATTTCTTGCACTTCGTTAATTTGTCTCATGTTCCTGAACGTCCCGGGGTCTGTTGTGCTTAAACGGCTCATTTTTCTCTACCTTAGTCACAACCGGGTGACAGCCGTGGTGGCAGAGTGACAGAGAGGCAGGACGGTGATGGATGGCAGGGAAGAAATGTGAGGGGAAAAGGACTGGGGAGGGCCGAGCGGGAAGGCGGAGGAGAAGCGCTCCTGCATCCCGCTCCCCGCTCCCACTTGGGGGGACCCGGGCTCTGACCCGCAACAGGGCCCAAGGGCACCCCGCGAGTGGGGACCGCACACGCGTGCACTGTACGGGTTAGCGCGGCCGTAAGCCCATGCAGTCAATAGGTGGCACTGCCTGGTTTAGTGTTACATTTCTGTGGGGTTGGGAAGGAAGGCGGGATGTCGCTGCAGTTAACAGCTTAGCCAGACTCAGCTCTACCTGCTATGACTTTATTTAAGTGGCCGTTATTAAAGCAAACAAACAAAGCCCCCCCTCCCCGACAAGGGGCTTGTTTCCTCCCCGCAGCAGGCGATGTGTGCCGGCGGGCGGGGAGCGCAGCAGCCGCCAAGCGCAGTGGGCCACCACCCCCTGCGCCCCCCGTGCAGGTAGAACCCCGGCTCCTCATGGCAAAACAGCTCCTTTCCTCCTGCGAGCTGATCCGCTGGGAGGTGTGGAGCATCCAGCAGGTCCCGAGGGCTGGTCCAGGATTTGTGTCCGCCGTTGGGCTGCCGGGCACAGGAGCAGGACTGAGCTGGTGGGGAGACCTGCAGACGGATAGGGGGGGGGGGGGCGTGGGATTGTGAGCTGTTCACAGCCCAGCTGAGTCAATGCGACATCCCCAGGCTGTCCGAGAAAGCTTGCTCCGGGCCCAAATTGACCCAGGATACCAAAAATTGGTACAACATCTGGAAAGTGTCTGCATTTTTTTGTTTGTTTATTTTGCAAGAACCTTGCAAAATATAGTCAAAAACGTTGAAAGAGTGGGACAGATATTTGGGATTGCCAGAGAAACTATCTATGAAAGGTCTTCATGTTTCTGGCTACATCCATTATTAGCACAAATAATCAGGGATTTTTAGCCTCCATGAGCACAGCCCAGTGTGTTACACCCAGTTCTCATGGCTGTGAACCTTTCCCCACCTCACTATGGCTGCATCCATCCTTGCTAATGTTTGCTTGGCTGTATTGCCCATGGCCAAAGGTATCTTTTTAATGGATGCATTCCCTAAACCTCACTTCTCCTATCATTACTGTGTGCAGACATGGCTTGATGAGGTGATATTTACTGAATAAAATTTAGGCAAAATTAATCTGGAAAATGCAGCCTATTTAGAGGGTGACTGATTGATAAAACCATATTCATATACCCTGTACAGCAGGGATATGCTTCCAGTTTATTGCTACTCATTTGTAGATGCTATTAAATGGCAAATATATTAATCCCATTCAGAAATCATCTGTGCCAGCGACTAAATACATCCAGTACTATTAACATTATTTACTTTGCAGCAGGACCTAGGAGACCTTGTCAGAGATGGCACTCATTGGGTGCTGAACAAATACAAAAGCTATCGCTGCTCTACAGGAATGTAAGAAAACTCACAGGTTGGAAGTACTTTGAAGGCAGCCTCAGAGAAGCCCACATGCACCTGAAATCCCAAAGACACAGCTATCAGCTAGGTTTGGCCTCTCCTTCATTAGAAAATGCTGTACTAGTCCTGGATCCCACTCCAGATCACATTGGTATGCAACAGGGAGCTAGGAGAGGGTTCCAGCCTGGTTGGGGAAAGCCACCTTTGCGGGAGAATTGTTACTGAGTTGAGTGGGGACAGACTGCATTTGCCATGTTCTGGGATTTAGTTTCCACATGCAGTCTGGTGGGGTTTTTTACCATTGCTCCACAACGTAATTTGTGGTTTTATTCCATGTACCTTGGAGTGGCAGGGATGAAATCAGGTTACGGCTGCTTCTTGTTGTTGCAAAATTCAAAGGTGTTTTTTGCAGTCAGAAGAGGGGGCTTATTAACAATTTACTCAGTTCTTATCAGGACTATCCTCGAAGGTTGGGAGGCTTTGTATGAACTTTTTCTTATTGCAGATCTTTTGAAAGCAGCAATGAGAGATATTCCCTTGCAGAGAGGCTGAGGATTTTTCTTAAAGTTTTGTCATGATGTTACTCCGACAAATCCTGATAGGTGATGGTAATAACAAGTGCTTTGTATACACTAATCCTCCCAGGGTACAGCTGGCACCATGAATGTGAGATGGTAAGGGCTTTGGCAATGAATCCGCTGCAGTTCATTGCAGATTAGAGCAATAGGAAAATTACAGCACAAGCGACAGGTAAAAAAAGCTGAACTCAAAGGTGCCTGCCCTAGTTACAATATTTAAAAATACATTAGTACAAAGAAAACTGAAAGGTGGTAATGCTGTGTGATTGGAGTCTTCCTGAAGTTACCAGTACTGGGAGGGATGAGAACAACTGTTATACCAGGGCCTTCCTTACAACTTAGGCTCCAATGTTGCTGCTGCTGGTGTGCAGTTGGCTGGCTGGAGAAAGGATGTCTGAATAAAATACTCAACTCTCCTCCTGCCTTTAAAGCTGGAGACAGCTCACAGCGTAAGCAAACCTGAAACATCATAAATAAAATAAGGAAAACCAGCATTTTATCTTCTTTATTTTTAAAAACAAAAGTCAAGAAAAACACCTTAGATCCCAAATATTTAACTGTCCTCAAGCTGTCTCACATACCAGAGCTCAGCAGGAACTATGCGATGAAGCAGGAGTACGCAGTTCCTTGCTCCTAGCTGAATGCTGGCACAATACATTTGACATTAGGTCGTATATGTTGATTTGTATATTATCAGCATGTAGCATGAAACCAGAAGGTTCAGATGTGAAGATTCTCGGTGTGGCGGGTGAAATGAAGTACTTTAGTCAAGTATTAACCCAATGCTGGTGCAAACTGGTTGAGTTTTCCTGAAGCTGCTGAACTCCAGCAGTTCATACCACAGGAAAGTCGGATCCAAAGCTGCTATGTATCTGTGTATCAGTTATTCTGTACACAGCGTGCCTCTCTCAGTGTCACTGTGTACCTAATAGTTTATTTAATTGACAGCACATAAGGTAGTACAGAATGCTGACTGAACTCGCTCACCCATTCCAGTCACCCTGTTTCAATTTAGTAGGCAAAACTTCATGAGTGCAGGAATTTTCTATTTGACTTCAAATAATAGATGTGCACATCAGTTGTGTAGTATTTCCAGGAGATGTCAAAGTCAGAGTGCATGCCTTGAACAAAAAACTAAACTTGCCCAGAGTGGTCAAAGTCCAGGGGAACTCAACTGAGGAATTACTTGGGTGCAGGATGGATAATCTGCCACAAGTATCTAAAAGAATAACAAAACATTTCCGTGAGAAGTAAGTTAAATTAGAGACTATTGAATATCTTTTAGATTTCCACAATCTGCTAGATCTTTAACTTAAAAGTTTACATCTTTTAGCGGAAAAATTAATTTCTCTTTCACAAGTTCCACTTAGATTTTGTTGCTAATAAACCCAAGGATGTAAATACTATTAAGTACAAAACAGCCTGCTGCATAATTGTTTCAAAGCAATTACAGATTATATCGAGCCATTCATTGAGCAGAAACAGTTTTTTCCAAGACACCAGCTCCCTGTACCTTGAAATTTTATTAGTCTAAGAATTTCATGCACCATATGTTGTAATACGAGACTAACTGCAATTGAACAAACAACTTTCTGATATATAAGTGAATGATAACCTGATTTTAAATGTGTTTATCTAATGAGATAGTAACTGTAATTTACAGCACATATAAAAACTCCCACTGTTACTCCTGGTGCACCTTTTGGCTAAAAAGGGTGATGCGCTGAGATATGCTAATGAATATCGTCTTGGTTTTTACCAAGTCAGTAATAAAATTTGCATTTGATATTGTGCACAGTAAACTGGGTTATTAGCCTTGAAAATGAGTCTCATAAAATTTAAATATAGGCTTAAATCATATTAACTGTCCTGTAGATTTTCTGAGAGGCTTTAAAGCATTGTGCTCTCGTTCTATAGCGTTAAGCATGCAGATGTCATTTTGCCTTCAGGGGTGCCCCAAAATATGCACGTATTGGAGCTTGCAGGATGAACAGCAGATCAACCCCATCTTCTTTCATGCTTGGGGAACTGGATGCAGTTCCAGGGCTGGGAAACCTGCTGTGGAAAGGGGGAAAGGAAAAGGGGAGAATGTGTTGCTAAGGTGTTGTCCCTGGGCTCGGGCAAGACAAAGCAGTAGGTACAGCCCCGCACATCTGACCTCGCCAGTCTGGTCAGCGGTGACCATACCTGGGGGGAAAGGTTTGTGTGCTGGGGTCACGTCTGGTGGCAAGGTGGTTCTGTTGGTTCAGAGCAATGCTGTTTCAGCTGCGTGGTCATGAAAGAGACAAGAATTTGACCCCTGGTGTTTTGAGTGAGTAGAAAGTATTTGAAAAACAAAACGATCTTCACCATGGACAGATAAATCTGAACCACAGTTCCTCCAGAGAACAAACTGTTGAAGACGAAGGTGGACAAAGCTGAAACATGAAGGCCTGTCTCCAGTTGGAGGGAAGCTCTAGTCCCAGCAGCATGCAGAGATGAGCAGTGTGTTGAGCCTGGCTCTGCCCAGCACTAGGTGTTCCTGCACACATCAAGGTTAGGGCTTAAACTTTTTATAACTGGCTTTTTAAAACTTGTATCTGTTTTGAGAGGAAGGCCACACACATACAGATTGCTTTCATGGTATGTCAGACCTTTTAATTCACTTTACAAGCCCAAATTGACTTTTAGTAAAGGCTGAGATTTTCAGGGAAAGGAGGGTATTTTTTGCAACTGTTGTCTATCACCAGTGCAATGCTGTCTCATCTTACATAAGGGGCTATCAAAACATCATCCTATATAAGAAAGAAAAGTTGGCTTGTCTTGTTTTACCCATCGTAATGTTGTAGTGTTTGCTAGGACTCAGGCTCTTTATTCCTAACCTGCTGCTGTGACAAGTCTCTGTCTCAATCAGTCATGTTATGATAGCATTGCATAATATCATTATGGCCAGAGCATTGGCTCTATATCCATCAGGAAGAAATTAACACTCTGAAACAGGACAGTGCCAACATGTATTCTGTGCCAAATAATGTAATGAACCCTGTTTGCTTATCTGTGAGATGTCTTCTACTATTATGACACAAGTGTAACAGAGATAAAATTACAGTCTTGTGACAAATGATATTTATGATGAAATCCCAAATCTTCTTAGTGTCTGGCCATGGTATAAAATATTAAGCAAACTGCTCCAAGGCATGGTACTTGGGTTGGGCACTAGTCTGTAGTGTGGAAGTCTACAAACATCTCCAGCAATGAAATCCAAAGGCTGATTTTTGTACTTATGCTTTAGTAAGGTGTCACATAATATTTTTCTAGAATATCGTCTTAGACTATATGAATACCTGAAAAGTGGATGTGAACACCAAACAACAACAGTACTGTGGGCATTAGAGCATCTGTGTCAGGACACCTACCCGAGCAGACCTGCGGTCCATCTCGTCTCCTTTCCTTTCCACATAGCAGTGACTGATCCTGGCTACTTCAAGAAAGGAACCCTGTGGTAAACAGGGGTAAATGGCAGAGGATGTGCTGCCTTCAGGGTAGGGCTTATCCTGACACTGAGAAATCAGAGGTTGACTTAAGGTATCAAGTATGAGGCTGAATATCCCAACCATGCTGCTGTTGGTATTGATTATTAACTCCAGAAATTCTTTATAGTGTTATTATCACCAACGCTTTTTTAATTTTAATGCAATGAATATTATACTTACATAAACAGGAACACACATCTTCCTTTTGCTGCTCACTGAACAAACACAGTATTGTAACATCAGGACCCCGTGATGCTTCATCAGGCTAGGCTGCCTGCCAAGAGCCAAGGGCTTGAAAAGTGGAGGGAAAAAAACAAAAAAAAAACCCAAAAAAACCCAAACCACCTAAACAAACAAAACTTGAAAAGATGAGCAATACATTCTTCTAGCCACAGAAAAGGATTTCCTGACAGTGCGGGAGTTTCTCATCTAGGTGCTGCACCCTTAGGCAGTTTGCACAGCACTTCTCGCAACACTCCGTCTCCGTCTGTTCCAGTGTATTACGAATTGGCAGGCAACCGAGCTGCATTATGTAGTGTTAAAAGAGGCTGACACTTCCTTTGGCTGAGACATCTTTCCCGACTGAGCCTTCTCTGCTCAGCTTAAAGAAGAGGAAGTACCAGGCTGGTTCCTCTTGTTTGACTGCTAATAACACAGCTCCATGGACCACCTAGCAGGTCCTTCCTGGTATGGCTGGCCGAGCAATTAGATGATTGCTTTATTACTAGGTTTATCTAAAGCAACTATAACATTTCTGGACAAAGATTCCCCAGGAGATAAGTTAACTACCTCAAATGTTAATCACAGACTTTTTCTTGACTTTTGTGTCACTAGGAAATTTTCCTTTGGGAAAAGGTGACAAGAGAAAGGACATAACTAGGCCTCAAACACGGGTTGAATAGTCTGGACTTCCTTTCATCGTTAAAAACCGCTGAAAGGAGCCCTTCATCATCATTAAGGACTCCATTGTATCATGGCTATGAGCCCTGGTTTGAGGGATCATGCCTGACTAGGACAACCCACAAGCACAACAGTGTCAGAATAAGTAGAAGTGCAGCCCTGGTCCTCTTGAAGGTCTGGGCTCCTCCTCACTCTTTCCTGAGAGAAATGTCTTCTCTTTCTATCCAAATGTCACCCAGGGGAGGGTGGATGGGAGAGAAGTGGTTTGGTGGCAGGGGACAGGTTTGAGGCCCCACTTGCTGCTGTGGTACAGAGGGAAAATTGCAACATCATTACACCACCTTCAATCTAATCTCTGCTGCAGATACTTCAGACAGGATAATAAAAGTTTTGTTTTTACCTGAGCCAAGATGGTGCTTTCAAGTGATTTCTGACTGACTACACAGACTTTTGAAAATAGAGAGGTAAAGGGGTGAACATGCAGAGGAAGGAAGACAGTTTAAAGAAAGGTAGTAAGTGGAGGTAGAGTGCCATATTACAAGCAAGTTACTTCCTCTAGCTTGTCTGGCTGGTCACTGTCAGCAGGCATTAAAGTGAAGCAGCAGTGGAAACTGCACATAGAAGTCATCATGTAGGTTTTTTTTTTTCTTTAGGCTATCGCCATTTATCCTCAAAATATGGACGGTCCTGCTCATTTTAATCCTCAGCGCTGGAATGCCTCTGTCTGTACCAGCATATTCCGTCCCCATTGTCACCATGAAGTGTAACAACACCGAAGCTGACAATGGTTTATTAGCTGATTTATAGGGGTAAATCAGGGGTAAATTGAGCCCTTCTTTAGAAAGCCTTGAGTTCACAATGCCAAGATATGCTGAGCATAAAAACTCATGTGGGGAAAAAAAAGAACCAAAACAATACTGACACTGTGTGGAGCCAGGTTATATATGCAATCACACAATCTCAGGAGGTCTGTGAAGAAAACACAGTGTGCAGTATGGTGGACGGGTACTTAAGCACAGTATCACCTATTGTGTTGGCTCAGAAACATGTAAATATTTCTGTGGAAAAAATAACACCAAAAGTAAAAGATTATTTTGTGGGAGGGGGGACAATTTAGGGAGAACTTTCACTAAGCCCAAACGCAAGTTTCGAACTTTGGCTTTAGTCTCAAGAAAACACAAGAGCGTTAAAAGAGGAAAGCTGAAAGAGAAAAAAATGTGTGTTGGCTTTGTGTGGAGCACTACTTTTTGTAAAAGTAACTCTTTTACCATTTCTAGAAATCATATTTGTTTTCAGTATTTATAAATATATATGTAACTATATAAATAAAGAGGTATAATATAAAAACTTTTATATATGATGTATACAACTGTTTATAAAGACATTTATGATTACTTTCGTATATCTAAGTATACACATACACATGTAAACACACACGTATAAAATAAAGCTATTTATCAGGTCTACACACACATATTGAAAGAGCCAGACTTCACCCTGGAAAGCTTTGGATGCAAAAGGCAGAAGAACATGAGTGGGAAGCTATCCCATCGTTTGGTCAAAGTGAGATCATGGTGACATCAACAGCCACAATGTTTAAAGTGAGGAATCAAAGTTCTAGTCCCACAGAAAGGTTGGCAGTACTGCCAGCCTAGTTTTTAACCTGTAATTTTGTGTCAGGAGCTGAGGGTGTCCATATCTAATATTATGTTATGCTGGAAAAAAATTCTCAGAAAATCTCATCCTGCTAGAGGTAGTGGAAAACTGAAGTTGTATTCAAGTTAAAGCATTCTTGTGTCTCCAGCTTTGAAGCTCTGACAACGTTTGTGGCTATGTCCAGGTTGTAGAACAGATAGGGTGGGGACCTGCTGGAAATTACTGAGCCACCCAGCTTTCTTCCCTTAGAAACTGGAGCACAGAAGGTTACATTATAGTGTGCATCAGTTCGTCATCTTCCTGTGTAGCTGGAAGGTGGTAGATGCCTGTGCCCAGATACAGGAGTTAAGAAACACTCTTTTGTCCTGAACAGCCTGTGCTGCCTTTTTGCAGCTAGTTTTATGCCCTTTTCGTGGGGAAGAGAATAACAGCCACACAGTGAGAAGTTAGAGGATTTAGAGATAAATTCCTCAAACCTACTCAGGAGGTAGAGTAGCTCTGCTCTGCTGGAGCAGGGGAACAGGAGGCTCATGTCCTCAGCAGCATGACTCCAAGCGTCCATGTAAACTCATGTAAAAGCAAGCTCACATTTCTCACAATGGCAGTTTGTGCAGCACTGGCAGTATCTTTTTTACAGAATAAACCTCTTGCTTCAGCCAAATGCAAACTAGTAGTCTGTACACAGTCTGAAGAGGCAGCTGTTGTACCATAGATGAACAGGTTATAAAGCTCTAGCATTGTGAATGTTTGGTTGATGTGATCCACATAAAACAAATAAACAAACCTTAACAACAAAATACTTTGAAGTACTGTTCTCCACAAAACCAACCATAGTGAGAATGGGACACATCAGCCTGAAAGGCTGCCCATTTTATAGGCCTGTGCATCCTCTCATTACCAGCACATCTTCTCTCAAAGGCTGCAGGACTGTTTAGCAAACAAAGTGATCTGACTACATAGTGAGTAAGAGAAGCCAGCAAGAAAAATGTGCAGACACATATATATTCATGGCGTTTATAATTTTTTTTTTTCATACAACAGTTTAGTTCTTCTGCAGAATTTCTAAAAGTAGTCACATATTTTCATTTCATAGAAGAGGTCCTTTTTTGGTGAATAAGGTAGTGTAGGCAGCTCTCCTCCTAGAAACTGTTTTGCTTGCTCTCCATCTGGAGACTTCTGTGCTTGAGAAAATCCCTGCTTCTAGTAAGAGAACGTTTCTGGCCTGCATGGTCACTGTGGGAAATCAGAAAATATGAACGACTGGGCTCAAAACCCAAAAGAAAATGAAAACAATAACCCGTGATTCAAACAAGTTGTATGTTTTGTGGGTTTAGCTCACAACGTGTCAATGCCTAGTGTGATGTGCAATGGACCATCTTTCAACTCATTATTTAAACAACACTGATGATACTGGGTCAGTCTGGTCTGACACTGGGATGAGCTCCTTGGTACCACTCCTGTCCCAACACCAAGAGTCCTTCCACATTGGCTGAGCACTTGCCCAAATCTTCCTGCAGAGCCCTCTGCACGGAGGCTAGCTAGAGATGACCACACCCCCTCAATCCCAGGGCTGAGCAATACACCCACAGCAGCTGCCAAACAGAAGCTTGCAGGCACCTCTGGAGAGGCTCAATACAGAAATGGGAAATCCCTAGAACCGTGTAGTTTTGCAGATGAAAACCAGTTGCTTTCAGCCTGGTGAAAGCCTGATGGCTGGTGCTGCTCTACCTGTGCCCCTTCCCTGGGCTGTTACTCAACTTTGCATCTAAGATAGACTAAGCAACAGATATTCTGGTTAGTTCTTTCATGCATGATAGATACAGATGTTTCCTTTCCTGACCATGATGACCTGTACTCGGCACTGGTGAGGCTGCACCTTGAATACAGTGCTCAGTTTTGCGCTCCTCACTACAAGGAAGACATTGAGGTACTGGAGCACATCCAAAGAAGGGCAACGAAGCTTGTGAAGGGTCTAGAGCACAAGTCATATGAGGAGCAGCTGAGGGAACTGGAGTTCTTTAGCCTGCAGAAAAGGAGGCTGAGGGGAGACCTTATTGCTCTCTTCAACTACCTGAAAGGAGGTTGCAGCAAGGTGGGTGTCAGTCTCTTCTCCCAAGTAACAAGTGATAGGACAAGAGGAAATGGCCTCAAGTTGCACCAGGGGAGCAAGATAGACTGGATATCAGGAAAAATTTCTTCACCAAACAGACTGTCAAGCATTGGAACAAGCTGCCCAGGGAAGTGGTGAAGTCACCAACCATGGAGGTATTTAAAAGACGTGTAGATGTGGGTCTTGGGGCTTAGGGTCATGGTTTAGTGGTGGACTTGGGAGTGTTAGGTTAACAGGCTCAATGATTGTAAAGATCTTTTCCAACCTAAACGATTCTATGAGTCTATGATTCTATGAGGCATGCACAGTTTTCTCTGCATCACCACCTTATACCATTAGAGGATACTTTATATCCGGAGAATTTTCTTTATCTAACATGGTTGCAGATAGAGGGTGCAAAGGAGTAGCGGTTCACTCATTGCTCGTCTTTGATCCTGTGGGACATGCCTTTGCAAGCCCAATAGTTGTGTATGGCATTTCTAATTCCAGCTACAGTGATTTTAAAAAGCATGAAAACCAGTTTCCCCTTAAGCCATCAAGATGCCAGGTACTACTTCAAGAGGCATACCTTTAGTGTAAACTCCATCGGATGTTTATGAGGGATTTTTGCAGACTGGATGAAAACATGAACAAGAGTTACGGTCTCTGATCAAGAGCAAGCTTGGTAGTTCAAAATAAATCCCTTTACTCACATAATCTTCTATATGAAAACAGGGAAAAGCAAGGAGTAAGGAAAATCTCTGACCATTTTGGCTGAGCAGAATAGTTACCCATATGTTAAAATAAAATATTCATTAATTATAGCTTTTCTGGCATTGGCTCTATCACCAAAGTGAATTTTTTTTTAAGTCTCTCGGACTTACTGCAGCCCAGTGTGGTTATGCCTGCCTCAGCTGCAGGCATGTTTCCTCTCCCCAGCTCCGATCCGCATCGCCTCCCTCGTTCAAAATGTTAACAGAAGGGACAAAAGAGATGGACTTTCAACCAGCCCTTGCCACCGATGTGAACATCACTACTGACGGCGCTCGCCAGGTTTTGCTGGCGACGGGTGCCCGATCTGACAACGCAAAGGGAGCAAAACATTCGGCTGGTCAGGGAGGGCGCGAGGCACCCAACCTGCCGGGGAAGCAGAACTGCACCCGCCACCCTCCCACGCTAAAGCGTGACACCCAGCGTGTCTGCACGGGTTTAAAAAACCCCTCCAGGGTGGGGAGGTCCGCGGGGGGTTAATGCAGGGCTGGGCTGCCACAACACTGGAGGCATTCAGAGAAGAGGGCTGCAGTTGCTGCATAGGCACATTTGGCCCAGGTTGCCAAAGAGGCTGTGTGTGTTACTGCAGAGGAGTACACTGCCTGCCACTGTTGGGCTATTAGTATGGAAATGAGGCATGTGTGTGACAGGTGGCCTTACAACCAACACAATTAACTTTCTCCATTAGCTGACGCACTGACAAAACAGATGCAGCATCAATAAGCACCAAAAAACCCACAAACACTGAATAGGAATGACACGTTGCACACCCCTATTATTTATAAGGAGGAACAGCATAATTTCTTCGGGATGCAGTGGTGAGTAGGAGGCAGTTGGAGTTTTTTTCTCTTTGATTATAATGTTTGTTTGCTTTCTTACAATTATTGTTTTCATCTTGAACTTTATAGAGACATTGCTGTGGACCTTAAAGAGCTCTTGGTGACGCACTGCAGACTTGGGAAGGTTTATCACAGCTGTGGCATAGAAAGCACACAGATCCTTTTGATAGGAAATAATTCAAGTTTCAGAAGTCATCTGACCAGATGCAGGAACGCCAGGCTTAGTGAGAATTTCTTCCCAGACATCCAGTACAACACATTTTAGTTGCCTCAGACAACACTGGTAAGGACAGTTAAGGTGGAACAGCTGGTCATATCCCTAACGTGAGTTAAAGGGGTCGTGACTCAGCTGAAAACATGGGGTTGGGGAGGAACACTTGGCACATTAGATTGCAGCAGAGGAGCATGTCATGTTGGCTCCAAAGAAAATCAGTTTAAATACTGGCTGTACATAGGAAGTAAATGAAAAGGAAAGGAAGTTGGGTTTGGTTTTAAATTTCCTTTCTTTTTTCAGTCAGGCAGTTACTCCTGACAATGTGTGCAAAACATAGAGGGGATTTAAATATGAGCAACAACTTGAACTGTCTGAAATGCAGAAGTGTAATGTAATAACAGAAATTTACATAACGGCCTCCTTATGTCAGCTGGTACCTCGTGAAATATTCAGAGATTCACTGAGTAGCATCCTTGGCACATCTGAACACTCATCAGCCATTGGCTCCATTGGTCTGCACCAGAGTTTTCCCAGGTTAAAGCCACTAAAGATCCCATCCTGTACTATCCTGGTATGAAAATGTCCTGGAACACAGCGTCAGTTGCCGGGTTGCCCTGGCAGCATACTAATTCATGGCATATAGCTCCAATCAGGAGGATGTTTGAGGAGATAAAACACCCAGTGTGTAAACCAGCCCAGTACTGCCATGATTAAAACTGACTGGCCATCTTTCACTGGCCTGTGAAGTGATGGGTGGGAGTCAGCACCACATCCCTGCAGGCTGCTGAGGCAGACGTGGAGACGGTGGTACGGGCACAGGAATGAGGCATGTTCCACTCACCTTCTGTAACAGTCTCTTCAGGTCACAAATTGGGAAACAAGAGGCTGAAACCTTCATGGTCATGTCTGCTTTGTGTTTCAGATGCAAGTTTACAGGTGTCAACACAGTCATGAATTAAATTGAAGCCAGATTCAGTCCTGGGAGAAAAGAAAAAAAAACCAAACCAGCACATCCATATTTGCCATGGTATTCACTGCTGTCTTCTTTAACTTAACAGAAATATAGCATTGCTTCTTCTGTCTAGTTTTCTATACCACACCTGTGTGCAGGAACATTTTTATATTGAGATTAGGTTTCCTAGAACCCATGGCATACCTATATAGCAGATTTGAATATCAAGACCTTCTATGCTTAGATGCCAAAAATGAAAGAGTATTTGTCAAGTGCCTCATTGTATTAAAAGGATGTAATATTGATATTGGTATCGGTGTTAATAATATCACATGGGATGCAAGTCCAGTACAGTTTCCTTGAAGGTTCTTTGTTGGATGTGCTGGTTTTAGGATGAGACAAGATACTACCGTCCTGACTGTGGAGATCGATGCTCTACTGTCTGCAAGCAGTGAGAGAGCTGCATCAAGCTGGCCAGCTTCTCCAGTGATGAACTGCTGTCTGACCATCCTGGGGCCTTGCAATATTTTTAAGTGCACAGAGAATTCTTCCTCAAGTTTCTGTATAATGTTTTTACAGTTCCTGAATTCTGCAATTAAAAAATGCTGTATTTTGGGCAACATTAAAGCAGGGGGAGTGTGTATTCACCATTATGGATAGAGCTTATTATTTAAAAAAAAAATCTTGCTGGCGTAGTGATCCGTGGTAGATTGCATGGTCCTGAGACAGAGGTTTTCAATGAACACAACTGGAATTTTCTGGGAAGTCATTTGGAGACATCTGAAATCCGTGTTAGAAAGCTGTTTTCTGGCTACATTTTACAGACGCAGATCTGGAGACAGGAGAATTTCTTGTGACAGGACTGGTGCCACCACCACTGGTGCAAGGCCAGCACCAGGCTCATGGTGGAAAGCGTGAAATCTTACCTAGAAAGTCATAACTGCCTCTCCATAATAATTACATGAGCTGTTAATTTTATTATTTTGTGTGGCGCCTTGGGATACATGCCATGAAAGACCCCACTATTAAAGCATAGTTTAATTGATTGAATTATGGGACATCCAAAGCACAAAACCCTACTAATCTAATTTGATGCCCTTAGTTATGCGTTTCCTTCTTCCTTCGTTGTAAAGCCCGTTTTCAGCTCCAGTGTGCAGGCCTGCATTGTCAGCTTCACTCAAAGGACCTTGCTCAGTAATCCCAGCCACAGAAAGCTGGCTGGACTTTCCTGTCCCACCTGCACTCCTCTGCCTGACCATCTAATCAGTCTCAATAAGTAGCTGTTAATGAGGTGGCCTGAATGGAGGTGTCTCCAAGGAGAGGGACCTGGAATGGTGTGAAGGTGGGTAGTTCTTAATGGGAAATTCCCATTTTACTGTGTCTCTGTGACTAAGGAGTTGCAGACGGGTGATTGACAGATGTCCGGCCTGTTGACTCAGCTTGCGGGCCTCTTCCACTTCCGCTATGCCATCAGTGAGATCTGGATGCAGTCACAACTGAATTTGCCTGGTTCTTCCTGTTCTCACTTGCTGGTGAACACTGTATGAAAGGCTCATGGAGAATAGTTTCATCTGATGGGTTTTGCCAGTTTTATAGGTATGATTTATTTGCTCACAGGCTATGAGCAAGCCTTTTAGAAGGAAAGGATGATTTTTAGAAAGTACTCCAAAATAAAGAAAGGGGGTTTTTTTGGCCTTAATAGTGATCATGTGCCCGTGCAAGCAAATAGCTACTTGTTCACATGCACATGCCGAAACATCCGTTTCAGTAAATGTTCTTAGGGAAGCAAAGAACAGAAGTGACCAGGGCAGAACCAAAGAGATACTCAGCATCCACTCAGATAGAAATAATTGTTCCCATATTTGTCCAGTTGGAATCATAACTTTTCTTAAAAAGTTTTTTGCTCGCCTTGCTTCATCCTAAAACTGTCCTTTTGCTTGATTTTGAAAAAGTCAGGAAAATTTATTGAACAGTTATCAAGCCAAGTCAGCAGGAAATTTGTAGACATGGGTGGGTTTGCATGAGTATATACCTGTCTTCTTCCATACTTATTTATGGATATATAATTGTTATTTTCCCATTTTAAAATATCAAGTCAGATTTTTTGGGCATAAAACTAGAAAACACCAATGTGTTCTGGCTGTTCACACAGTTACATAAGAAGTAACAGGAGTTCTTAGTTCTTAGCAGGAACTTAAGCATGATTATTAAACTTATCTCTCTGTTTTTGAATAGGAAATCAAATGGTTATCCAAAAGAAGACTATTTTCTCACAGGTAATTTAAAATGTCACAAATTTTATTAGAAGTTTCTCTGTTTCTTGGCACTCTTATTTATCCTGTTGAACTGCCTGCCTAGACACTGCTGAGTTTTTACTGGGTTAGTGTCTAAACTACAATAAAACCCACATATTCAGGACATCTATTCAGATATGACTTGCTAGCATGAGAGGATTGGGCACAGGAAACTTGATAAACTCTCTACATCTTGTTTTGTTTGCTTGTGTCACAAATTGACTCTGAGGAGTTAATAGGAGGTGGCTGGCAGATTTCTGCTAGTCCCATCCTTCTCCTTTGACATTTCCTTAGTGCTCTGTGTGTGTTTTTTCCCCTTCAGTAGTAAGAGGTAGAAGGGGGAACAGAATCCTAGACTGCAACAGGCAAAGGCTTTTCAGCCTGAGAAATATATCTTGGTAATCTCTTAAAAATATCAGAGAGGTGTTGCTCTGAAGGTGCGTTTCAGTGGATTGACAAGGGGTGGCCCTTCTGGAGAAGCAGTTGGCAACCAGACAGGATGACCTATAGCCCCTTAAATGGATTAAATGCTTCTGTGTAAGCAACTCTATTGCATCCTTTAGTCACAGCAAGAGTCATAAGACTGTGAGAACTAGAGCTACAAATCCTGATTTTAACCTATTAATATTAAATACAGACCCAGTCTTTGACAAAAGACAGTAAAACAATGGTGCAGAATCACAGTCATAGTGAAGAATATCTTTGAGATAAAAGCTCCAGCATTTTTTTCCAGTGTAAGGAGAAATGGACTGGAATAAATACCGGGGTAAATATGATCTCTTAATACTTGCCATAGGAAAACGTCTTTAAAGGAGACTTCTTCAATATGTATTCAGGTTGTGGAACTCCTTGCTACAGGATGGTGTGAGTGCCAGGATTTTACTTGAGTTCAGAAAGCACCTGGGCAAACTCATGAAAGAAGAAGCCATCAAAGGCTATTATACTATTATACCAGGAAACTCAGGAAAGTCACTTCTGCTAAGAATCTCCTACAGCAGCACAGAACTGCACACTGGAAGAGTGCATCACTTTCGGTGACTCTTGGAGCTGTATACTGACCTGGATAGATGTGTGATCTCACCCACGATGCCCATAATTATGTTTTGAGTCTGCCTTTCACAATGCTTGGATCACAGTGTTCAGTGTTTGAGGTTTGGTTCTAAATTCAGGATTCCTTTGAAGAAAGAGGAAAAAAATGGCATCTGTGATTCATTTACAGAAATGCAGAACCCTTATGTCTCTCAGACACCTCCTCCATTACAGACGATGTTATGAATGATGGTGATCTTGAAGTTCCATTTATTTCAATCTCAATTAATTTAAGTTACATTAAGTTACAATAATGGATGGTTTGTAGCTCCAGAATCAGAAATTTATTGGTTGATGCAATCATTTCTCTTCAATTATTATGTCTTATTTGGAAATAATTGCAAGGGGGAAGAAACAAGAATACCTGTTTGTGCTGGTTTTGGCTGGGATAGAGTTAAATTTCTTCACAGTCGCTAGGATGGGTCTATGTTTTGGACTTGTGCTGAGAACAGTGTTGATAATAGAGATGTTTTAGTTATTGCTGAGCAGTACTTACACAGAGTCAAGGCCTTTTCTGCTTCTCACCCCACACCACCAGTGAGGAGCCAGCCTGGGGGTGCACAAGAAGTTGGGAGGGGACACAGCCAGGACAGCTGACCTCAGCTGACCCAAGGGATATTCCATACCATATGACATCATGCTCAGCATATAGAGCTAGAGGAAGAAGAAGGAAGCGGGGGACCTTCGGCGTTGTGGTTATCTTCCCAAGTAACTGTTACACATGATGTGACCCTGCTTTCCTGGGGATGGCTGAGCACCTGTTTGCCAGTGGGAAGTGGTGAATGAATTCCTTGTTTTGCTTTGCTTGCAAGCATGGCTTTTGCTTTACCTGTTAAACTGTCTTTATCTCAATTCATGAGTTTTCTCACTTTTACTCTTCTAATTCTCTTCCCCATCCCACTAGGGCGGTGGAGCAAAGGAGCTGCAGTGTGTTTAGTTGCTGACCAGGGCTAAACCACAACACTCTTCCTCTTCTATTATCAGCTTATATGATCTTATATATATATATATATATATATATATGTATGTATATGTATACATATATATACACATGCGTCTAGGTTATATATGTAATGTTTTAAACATAACATGTATAATATTAGATTGTAAGATTATAAAATTATAAGATTACAAAGTTTTATAAAATGAGCCCTGCTGAAGTCCTTTTAGGCACAGCAGTATAAAGCTTGGACAGGAGGGGATGGGCAAGATCCACATGATGGTAGAAAGGGATGGTGGTAGCTGTACTTCTTTCTTGACAGATTATTTGTAGAAAAGTGCAGTAGCTGAAAAATTGCTGAGCCTGAGCTGGCAAACTGATGCGAGCCTGATGCAAAGCCTATTGGAGTCAGCTGAAGCTTGAGGTAGCACAGCTGTGTGAGGGGCACTTGCTGGCTTGGGACAAAAACTGTTCCAAGCCATTTCCTAGCATGAACATGAAGGAAGGCTTTTGTTCAGTTTGCAGCCTCCACTTCCTCCTCTCTCAGTATTTATAAGTTCTCTGAGACTGTGGGACAGTATCTTGGATTTACAGTACCTAGGGCTGAGCTATAAAACACATGTCTGTGCACTTAGAGTATCCAAGTCTTTCATTCCTGCCATGTGAAATAAAAGGCCTCCTTAAAGGCGGAAAGCCAGGGGCACCAAATGGAACTAATGGGAAAGGTGCATCAGTGTGACCTAACTCCACTGGTTTAACAAGGCTAAAAATGCATGACTCAATTACACAAGAGTTAGCTAATGAGGAATGGGGAAGATGTTACAGTTTAAAACAAATGGCTACTAAATGAATTGGGTGCTGCCTTTCAAATCTATTCCATTCAACAAAAACCTGGCAAGACATTTTCTTCACAGGATATGAATCATCCGAAATAAAAAAAGCAAGACTAGGGCCACCTACATTCAGAGTTTGTACAGTATGACCTTAAGGCCCAACATCTACCAGAAGTTGAGTAGCAAAAGGCCAAGCTCCAAAGAATAAAAGGGCTTACATCAGTATTAAATAATTCTCTCTTAGAGATGCAAATTTCTAATTAGTTACTGTGGAAACTGTAGAGGCCTGGAAGTAAGCCCTGCACAATGAGAATGAGAGTTTACTTTTTTGATTTACTGCAGTGCTGCAGTAGTTGAGGGAGGGCTGAGAGGGGGGAAATAAATTCATTGCTTTTAACATGACAACAGAATAAAGTGCAGCAGAAGTGACTTTGTTTTGTGCGCTGCTGCTGCTGCTGCGACAGATCCCCAAGGAGCTTTATGCGATATAGGCTCACTTTAAATGTCTCGCAAGGAGTTGTAAAATGCTTTGTTTACAAACAAGTGACTTTCTCAACACCCTCACTTGTTGCACCTCTGACAAAGCCTTGGGAGGGTCTTTTCAAAGCCAACAGGAGCTGGTGGTGCCTTCTGTGGGTTAGGTGACCAAACCAAGATACCCGAATTTCAAAGCATAACATTTCCAAAAATCAGGGTGCCCTAACCCGACCTATGTCGAGCCCCAAAAATGTCTTGTTAGAAATGCTTTTAGGATTTGAATGCAGAATAGAAATAATTTGTTATGTGGTTCTTTGCTTTGTTTTCTTTACTTCTGTTTTACTTCTAATTATTTACTTTAAAACTGTAGTATAATTTCACTTTTATGGGCATGTTGGAACATGTGGTCTCACCCTGTATGGTCTAGAGTCAAGAGGGAGCAAGTGGCCCCAGGTTTTGTATAAATTAAAGGAATGTGAGTGCTTCATTACCCACAAATTCAGGCAGTACACATATCTTCAGTAGTTTTCAGGGTAATACATCTTAATACAGAGCAATTGCAAACTCAAAAAAAAACCCAACCAAAACTGTCTTTATGTGCTTGCTATCTTAACAAGAACCAATGCAAACTGTATGAAAACATGTAGATGTATTCCTTGTCAGAAATGAGTAACATTACTGGATATTCAGTAGTTAAAAACAGGGAACTGACAATACAGCTGAATATACATGCAGGGAAGGAATAAAAAAATAATTACATTGTAATGTCTATGTAATCTGTTTTACTCTTTTTGTGAACTTTTATATTGTCTCTTCTGAGTTAAAAGAAATCATGTTTGCTCCCCTGCAGAGCTTGGGCTGGATGAGGATGCAGAGCATCACTGCAGAGCCTGGTCTGGCTCCTCAGATGCCACTCACCGTCTGGGACCTCTCGGCTCTGCGGGAGCTGAGCTCAGGCCAAATTCAGAGCAGCAGGGAAGGTCTGAGGGGCTGCACCCAACTCAGATGCTTACAGACAACAACTGACATGTCAACACTGTTAACAATTTTGTTTGTAGGAGAAAGGAGAGGGAGGATCGCAGGCTGACATGACTTGCTGTAAGAAGCCTCTTATTTTGGTGCCAGTATCAGTTTTCCAGAGACACATTACTTCTTTTCAGCTCCAGCCAAGGAAATCCACCTGTCTGAGCCAACCACCACCATCTGATCAGGCTGATGTCAGGATGAAGGAGACTGAAAGCACTACTCTGCTTGGTAGATGGACCACAGCCAAAACAAAGGATTGGTGCATTGCTGCTTTTTAGTAGCTGCAGAAGGCTAGTTTGGTGTGATTCAGCAAAGGCAGGAATATTAGCTCAGCCAGGACAGGGAAATCATCCTTCCTCCTTGTAGGTCACAGATTAACAGCTCTGGATTAATTTAATTCGGACCAGACTTGTGTTTGCTCTATTTCCATCTTGATATACCCCAGAAATTTCTGGAGCAAGGAACTACGAATGCTAAAATAACAGGAAGGTGTCATTTTAATTTTAAATATTTTTCTGAAAATGCAGCTAAACACTTACAGATAACACAGAGAAGTCAAAACAAAGCTAACAGTTCCAACACTCTGATTTTACCATGGAAAACCAAAGAAAGCTAGAAATACATTAAACTGATGTAGCTTTTATAAGCATGATTCCAGGTCAGCATCAGTGCAGAATTTCAAGGTACATAGCCTGAGCTGTTGCTGCCTAACACTCTGCCCTTATGAAGCCCATAGAGGCGGGAGTCTATTTTGCCCAGTTCACTATAGCATCCTTACATTTCTAGGTACTGCAAGAGTGGAAGTTGCCCAGATGCGCCTTTAGTATTTGAATAGGAACTGGGCTGGGCATCATCTTCTCCTGTCTCATTATCGTCTTATGGCCATGTTTGATCCTGAATCAATTATTATCAGTGACCTTAGCTGTCCAAGCCCTTCCCTGAACTGTATAATTAGCCAAACATACTAGGGCACAGCGAGCACTCTTCTGCACATTTGAGTTACCTATAATTCTGAAGAAAGTCTGTGTATAGCTCTTTTCAATGCTTCCTGCAGGTCACTCCTCCCAGCAGTTTGGTTATCACTCTGCCATCCTGGCCAGCCTGCTGTAATGGCCCGTTTTCAACTGGATTCTCACTGCCCCTCAGAGCTGCACCCAGGATTGTCTGTCAATCACTTTGGATTGCTGTCAGGGAAGAAGCATTTTTATAGCACTTGTTTTCTTTGCTACTTCTGTGCAGAGTGGTTTCTTTACTACTTTGCTACTTCCGCAGGCAGGGGAATTTCTCTTGCATTCTCTTGCATTTTCTGTTTAGCAAAGCACTGGGCCAGTTGCACAGCCTCTTCCAGAGTTAACTAAACAGTTAAGGAACACCATTTGAGTCCCTCCAGATGTGAAAATGTGGCTTTGAGAAATTTTTTTTAGCTGATAGAAAGGATGAGACAAATCTGCAAAGAAGCGCTTTTCTGCACACTTTAGACCCCTCCAGAGCTTTGAAGAGCTGGCTCCAGCTGAAATATGTTGACAATTCCTACAGCAATATTCCCAAGGAATGATCCCATCAAACCTCCTCACAGATGATGAGCCATAAAGCTCTTATCTTCATATGGACATTCCTGATGCCTTTCTCCAGGCTTCTACCCTATACATAAGAAGCATGTGGCTCAGACTGTATTAAGCATAGTAATCAAGCACCATTAGAACAGTGCTTTTTCCTTCCTTCCTTAACAAAAAATAAAATAGCATCCATAGCTAAACCGTACGGTTGGTACACAAATTGCCTTCAGGGCTCCTGAGAAATTTGTTATTCACTTATATTTATATTTGAAATAAGGATTAATATATACAGTGTTTGAAATACATTTGCATTCCAGATGCCACAGAAGCTATAAAACTCTCAAGTTTATCAGTTCTGTCTTAGAAATTATTTGTAAAGAATTGGTCTAAAATAGTCAATCAAAATATTTTTCACCCCATTTTGCTGATTCAGCTGCATTGACATTTTTTCAGAGTTTGTTCGGAGTTCAGCATTCAAATTCAGAAAATTGCTGATGGTATGAAAGTCTCTGACTAGTTGATCTCCTGCTTCTTCCAAAGCCAGAGCTCCCAAAGTGCTCAGATCCTCAGCAGCTCATTTGGATGACTGGCTGGGAGCCAGAAAGCCTTGCTATCTTTAGCTTTCATCTTCTTCTGGCTCTTTCACAGTCCAGAATGTCATGATTCATGGTACCAGGGTGTCTGTCAGATGGATTACCTAGGAGCTGGGATTTGATTCCCTTTTGTTTTCTATTGGAACAAAACCTAGATATGAAACTCCCCATGAAATTAGGTTACTTTTCTCTGACAAGTTCTGCTCCAAAAAACCTGAAAATATGGTTTTCCAAGGCTTATATGAACTTTGGGAAATAAATCTCTCAATTCTTCCTAGGCTGATGTGAGAAATAGTTTATTGAATCATTTCTACTGAGAAATTAAAGGGAAGGAGAAGAAAGAAGCAAGGAAGGGATATAACCAAGACTCCAGGGTCATGGCCTGACAAATTAAAATTAAGTCTGCATTCTAAAAATGAGTTGGAGATGTTTTATTGGAAAAACAGTCTTAAAGCGATGCTGTCCCTGCATACTTGGGGGGGTGGGAGTGGTGTGGATACAAGAAGAGAGGATCATTCCTCTCACAATGCTAATGGCTTTACTACAACTGTAGAGAGTGATTAAGAATAAAACAACATTTCAATCCATTTTCCTAAGGAGCCTTCAGTTAAAGAACAGAAAAAATTAAACCAAGACAGTAAAACTCTGAGGAAACAAAGGAGGGGAACTGCCAGGCTGTGAAGTCCTAATGCTCATTATATCTGGTGCATGTTTAGCTTGTAAGGAGGGCTTGGGGAGGAAAGTAATTTAAGCAAACCAACCTGGGCCGTCTTTTCATTCTTTGTCATGCACTGCTGTTGTTACCTTTAGAAATCCAGCAGCAGGGCTGGTTGTGTCCTGTTTTAGTGCCCTTCGTAAAGCATTCCCTTTTCACCAGCTCCGATGGCCCCATTGGAGTGGCCATGACAATGGATGTTCATTTTACCGCTATAAAAGGGTTTAATGATTAAAAGGCCGCACCATTGCACTCAGCCACAAAACTCATTCTTCCACTTCTGTGGAGCCCTTTGATTCAAAATGTTCTTTTGACAGGATCAAGAGTGGTTTTCATTCTGTCAGGCAGCAGAAACATCTGCATTTTTTATCCTCTGCCTCCTCCTCAGTGCACATAGTTAATGTGTAATTAATGAAACATCCCTTCTCGGAGTGGCACACAATCAGGGTAGGTCTCCCACCAACCTCGCTCCAGCTCCAGTAAAGCAGGTTTGCTTTTATATCCTTGTACTCTCATTCAGCAGTAGTAATAAACCCAGTTCCAGGCTTATCTACCAGCTTACATCTTAATCTTTCTTTTTTTTCCCCCCTCTCTCTCTCTCTCTGTCTCTCTCTGTCTCCTCAGGCAAAAAGGATGAAAAAAAAAAAAAAAAAAAAAAAAGACTTCTCTTTCTTTTGGGTTATCCGAGCACATTGGGAGGGGGGAACCAAACACACCGCAACATTCAAAGCAAAACAGAGAGAACAAGGGGTCTCGGGAAAATGTCCCCTCCTCCCTCCTTTCCCTGGAAGAAAAAATAAAGACCTTGGTAAGTAGTCAAGCAAACTGAAAAGGCAGTTACACAGGAAGGATTTCTAAGCCCTATAGGGTAGGTCCTTCAAGAGCAGAGAAGTTCTTGCTCTCATTAGTGCAATGCATCTGAAATCTAATAACATGTCAGAAAAGTATTACGTCCTCCTGCACAGGTGTAGCCTCTTCATGTACTCTTCTATTTGCAGAGTTTGGGAGGCCAGGAGTGTGTTTGAGAGCTCTAACATTAATGCTTGAGTATTGTCAAGGCTAAGGCTACATAGTGCACAGTGGTTGCTGAATGTTTCACAATCATATTTATGTAAGCTTTGCTAAGTGTACCATGAGTCACTACGTAGAATAGTGGAGAAATGTACTTCTGCATTTGTTCACCTCTAATAACCTCTCAGCAACACAAGAGTAGCTCTAAGTGATCGAAATGGACTCGGGTGGATCACAGTCCACCAGCAGCTCTCAGGTACATTTTCAGAGCCACATTTATGCAGCAGCTCTAGAGAGTATTGCACTGTGAGCAAGTTGCCATAAAGAGCTTCCTGTATGGAAAAAATGTGACAATGTGAAGACAAGTAACAGATCAAAAAGAGAAATATGTGGGCCCATGCTGCTCTTACCTGCAATAATGCAGAGTAGAATACCTGTGAAGTCCAGGAGATGTAAGCCATGCAGGGGATCAAAGCCATCACTTTTCAGCTTGCCTGACTGTGATGCTGTTATCCTTGATCTCCTGTGGCCTCTTGTGGCTCTAACAGAGGAAGGGTAGAACACTCTGCTCACAGGGATTTCATTTTGAGCCAAAAGTTCAGCTGCAGATGTAGTGTGTAAAGAAAAAGTATGAAATAAAATTATCTGCTTACTAAGAATTTCACCTCTGAATGAAGTCTGGTTCATCCTAATCTGTTTAAAAATTCAGGTTAAATTCAGAAAGTAGATTTGCCTGGAAGGAAATCTTCAGAAGTCTGTCACAACATACCCTCTCCTCTTCCTCTTGCAAAGCGGGGCTGCCTCCTGTCCAAGGATCCTGCCCACCCAGAGGAGGCGGAAGCCATATGTGTAAGTCATTCTTTCCATTGAGAAAAGTTGACCCTTTGATTCCCAGTTTTTAGGACCATGTTCTAGTCATCCAACTCCGCTCTCAACAGGAAATGTTGTCTCCATTACACATTTATCTGAGAGTATCAAAGAAACCTAAATGACTAACGTTAACAACTAAAAATGTGTGCACACTGAAGAAGTTTAGGCCCCCGTCTGAATTAGTCCCAATGAAAGCTTTCCCTTTCTGCCTGTGAGAAAGAAAGGAGATTCCTCCCCAAATGCCTGCTTGTGATCCTTTTTATTTTCCTGGTTTCAAAGAGTTGAAACTGGATGCATAAAGCATCATCCAATTTTCTACAGTACATTTAATCTGAAAATCTACTAGTGTTCCAGTAAAATCGGGCTAATATATGAAACAGTTGCAAATATGTAATGCTGCAAATATTGTCTCTCTTCTTTGGAATTGTATCTAGAAGAAAGACCTGCCTATGAATTCAAGGAACTAGTGAAAAGGAATTGGTATGAAAATGCCCATCCAGATGCAGTTGTTGTCAGTTGTGCCATTAACCTCCAAGTGATCAGCAGAATTTTCCTCTTCCATCCACATGCAGCAAAAATCTGTTTTCAGGAAGATATTTACTTCAACACAGCCTCTGTCACAGTCAGCTGTTACTTGTCTACAAATAGCAAGAAGCAAAATTTGGAGCAGGGTGAGAAGAAACAGCATCTTGCAACATGACTCTTTGGGCCAAATTCCACATGCATAGCTCCCACTGAGATCCAAATATGGGCAACATTTGTTTCCAGATTGAGCACAGAATGTGTCTCTATTGTTATTGAAATGGAAGAGGGCATGAGCTTTTGAACATTATTTCAGTGGTCAGACTTGCCAGCTCAACCTGTGTCCAGCAATCAGAAAGAATTTCACCGAATCACTTATTTTCTATTTCCACAATGGCCTATGCTGCAACGTAAGGCATTGGAGATAGTGGACTGATAAAAATAGGCATATTCTCTGTGGATAAACTTTGCTCAAGAATGTTGACTGCAGCCGTGCTTAAATAAACGGCTTCCTACTTCTTGAAAAAGAAGCGTGTCCTTCTGATCCTGTGCTACAGGAAGACTGGTGTGCTGGGAGGGCCTGGGACAATTGCTACAGTCACTGAGCTGCACTGTGATACATTTGAATTCTGGCCAGAGTCTGGGAAGTCCACATCAGCTTGCTAGACCGTTCAGAGAAAAGGGGCTTCAAAGAGAACTTTTTACCCTTGATTCCAAAGTGTAAGTGAGTACGGAAAGAGTATAATGTTTGCTGTTGGGATTAGCCCCCTACGGCGTCAGCCACATATGAGCGCACTGAAAATTGGCGGCATGCAAGGGGAAACCTCTCAGCTCGCTGCAGCTGAGCTAAACCCAGGGTAGATTTCCAAGCACCAGAGCAGAAGGTGTGTGAACCTCATTATCATCTCCTAGCACAGAAAAGGAACAAAGCAGAAATCACATTGAAAAGAATAGAAACCAAAGGCTATGTAGGATGGGAAAACATTCCCCATTTCAAGTGGTATAAGAAAATCTTTGGTACTATTGAGGAACTGCTTAAAAGGACTTGTTGCACAGCTATGTACAAAGCTAACAAAATGACAAGTTACAATTTGTGCCATAAGGAAAAAGATTATTCTCGTTAAAATTATGTTAGAGGATTTTTCAGTTACATGAAGAAGTAATAGGAAAAAGATTCTCATCTATTAGATGTCCAGGACTCTCCTCAGCTTAGAAAGACTGGTGTCGTGCTGCAGCAGCTTTTGCTCATGCAGACTATTGAAGCATAACACTAAAAGAGTCGCTCTACCGAGTTTGATCTCAAGGTTTTTCCCTCATGTCTAGCTTCTCTCTTGTGTCCTTTCTCTGACCCAGGAGCCTTTTGTATTTCCAACTGTAAGAGACAGATTTGACATCTTGTTGTATCTGCCAGAGAGAAAGCTGTATCTACACAAGGAACAAGATGCTTACCCTTGGCACTGCTACACTGTGGGCTCAGTGATTTCCCTCGCTGTGCTGTTCATAGTCCCAGGTGAGAGGTCTAAATTCTTCAGGGCAAGCCTGGGGAGGAGTTTTGCACCACAGAAGAAGAGGAACAACAGCCAGCGCGCCAAACAAAAATGTGCCTAAGGTAGCTTGTGGCAATGCTCAGAGAGGCTGAATCAGGGCAGCTCGTACTCTCCTCTATGGTCAGAGGGGACTGCAGGGATACGTATTTCAGATGCCAAGTCTCCCACATGGAGCCATAAAACTGCAGCCATTTCGCCTGAGGAAGCGAGGGTGGCCAAGAGAAACACTACCAGACCCATTAGCAGAAATGGCAGGGAGCTGAGCACTGGGCAGCAAATGGGAGCAGCAGCAAAGGAGAGGGGAGTGCGAGAGCTGTCCTGCCTCCCTTTGCCAGTACTGGCAGAAGAAGGCTGCAATGCAGTGCAGTCAGACAGGAGGCCATAATCCAGCTGTAAGAGAGGAAATTGCTCTGAGGCCTGATTTAAGCCTATGTGGATACAGTCAGGGAAACTAGTGACACAGATTGTACTTTTTATTTTGTATTCTGAGCTCCCAGTTGACATGAATACCAACCTCCAAATGAAATTTAGCCCAAAGGGTAGAAACTACTGCACCATGTCAGCTGACCACAAATGAAAGCATCTTAACATTACTATCCCACCTATGAGTTTCTGAAAAACAGTTTTTGAAATACTCTGTTTAAATATGGATCTAATTCAAGTTTAGCTTGCAGACTAAGTAACAGGTTACAAATAACAGATACCAAGTAACAGATAACACATCTCATGCTGGGGCCTAGGTGATGCCACTTTGGAGAAAAGCAGAGATTGGAAATTTCATTCGTGTATTAAGAGTTGCTAAGAAATAGAATTTTGTCATCAGTTCAGGGTAGGAAAGTACTTTTTGAATCAGTAAGCTGAGACTGTGATACATATTGTGGCAGTGCTTTTTAAACCACCTCTAACTGGCCTCTCACCACCTTTCCTTTACACCTCTTCTTCCACCCCAGCCTGTCCCCTCCTGTGTCAGCACAATGGGTTTTGTAGCACTATGGTAAATGAGGACATTAACTAATATGGCTGAAAAATTATCCAGAAAAAATATAACAACATTTTATTTCTCACGCAGATCAGTTCCTTGATACGGTTTGCTGCAGGAGTCGTGAGAACAGCTGTAGTAGCATAGTGGAGGACATGATGCAGAAGAAAGAATCAAATAAATCAGGACTGATGCCAAAAAATGGCTCGCAAACACAGCCTGAAGAACTACATTGTATAAAACCAGATTTGATGAAAAAATAAAATTGCATTTCACTGATGTGCACCTGGTCTTTTCCACATCTTTGAATGGAGATGTATGTATCACATATTTGTAAGAGAAATTTGAAAGAATATATTATATTTTTACAAGATCAAGAAGTAGCTGTGTTACTCAGCACTACTGCAGGCTCCATTGCCTGTCTGAATTTCACAGGGATTCATGGTCACTGCTGGTATCCCTGAGCCTTTATCAGGTATCTCCTGCTCTACTGTTCTCGGTCCTGGATTATGAGCTCTAAAGCAATCGCAACATCTTATCAGATGATCTTTATTTCCATATGACATGGTTTGCTTAATGCAAAGCACATGAAATGGATTACTTAATCCAGCATGGTTATTTGCTGGATGCAGTCGAACTGTTGCCACTGTGACAAACTGTCGTGGCTTGCACTAAGCAATGCAGGTGTAGCAATCTGATTGTCCATGTTTTTTTGCAATTACAAATCTTGCAGACCCTTTAGGAGTGTCTATTGTGCAAGGACAGGAGGTACAGCTACAAATCCAAGCTTACCATCCATTTAAAAAGAGAAACTTGGGAAACAAGGAGATAAACAGAGAATAAACTCTGATGACATAAAGTCCTAAACCCATTAAATTTTAAATACAATCTTTCCTGGCAGGACTGAGAAGAATAACTTGCTTTAAACACAGCACTGCTTTGGTTGTCCTGTCCCACTTGTGCCCAGTATAAGCATTCCCTTAAAATGGATACAGCTGTAAGGTTCATTTTGCTACCGTGGGTTCAAAGGCCTGATTTAGTAGTGCTTCTCTTTTAATACCTAGTTGCCTGTATGCTCATTTAAAATGTTGATTGCCTTTCCTTGACGGTTTGGCTTTAGAAACATGCTGTGGAATTTAAATTTGTCCCCCTCCCATGCTAATGTTGACATTATTTGTGTGTAAACACATTACATGGGATAGCAGAAATGTAAATGAGATTTCAATGTTGAGTTGATTTATAAACAGCCAGTCTCTTAATTTATTGAAGTCATCTTTGTGCCGTTTGCACATGATTAGCAGCATATACCATACATAGGGTGCCCTTCTGTAACGTGTTCAGAAAGAAGAAATGCAAAATGTATACCATTATAGCACCAAATGAAGATCTTATTGAGCTTCAAGATGCTTTGAAACATGTAATTACTAACTTAACTCTGCCTGTGAACTTGTCCTCATTAACTCCATAATTAGCAAGATCTTGTTTGATCTTGTAGTTCATTAGACATTGCAGCTGGAAGATTGTTTCAGTTTTAACACATCAGAATAGAAATTAAAGTGATAATAAAGAATCAATATCACTTCCCTGTTTCTTAGATTTTTCCAAGGTTGCAGTGTGCCTAATTAAACCTGGTTTGAAACGGTGAGAAATTAAAAAGTAATGTGGTCATATTTATTTTGGTTTAACAGGCTATTTAAAAGGCTTTTTGAAATGTGCCCTAGGAAGTAGTTTCTGCCTGCACAGTGAGTAAATACATGGGATGATTTCAGATTCAGCTGCAGACTTAACTGGAGATTTCAATAGATGTTATGCCCATATCCCCTGTGTTGTCTGTACCACATGCAAATTCCCTTCCCTCTTTTTACTCTGTGATGGGATCCAATCTCATAGTTCACATCAGCTGGTGCTCCAATATCAAGAGAAACACTTGTCGAGTTCAAGTTACTTACATGGCTCTGACTTTTCCACAACACAAACAGGACACATATATGTTCACCCTCCAGAGCAGCAGCCTGATTCTCCAGTGCATCAGGACCTGCTTGGACAAGACAGCTGTAAAACTGGCATTAGTGTGGAGAGCGTCCGCAGCAGAGCCAAGTGTGAAGTCACAGCATTATGAGGTTCCTTCCCCCTCTGCTTTCCCCGCAGGAAGCAGACTGGGATCTTCTTACACACAAGTGGTTCTCCAGTTGTTATCACAGCCTAGAAATCAATGTAAACTAGAGGAAGAAAGGAGTCATCTGTGCTCAGAAACCCCATGTTCAGGAGAATCTGATTCTGCTTGCTGCCAGTCTTTTGACTGGCAAGTGACTGAACTGTAATACATTTCTGTGTCTCTGTTTTCCAATGCCAGAGTGAGGCTCTGAGAATTAACAATGGAAGAACATGTAGGAAACCTCAATGAAATTTCCTATGTAATGAAATGCAATAACATTCTAAACAAGATTAGCAAGATACAACGTCCTCCTTCTACATATGTACTTTTGCCTCAATCCTTCATCATTTTCATTTAATAAGCACAGTTAAATGAAGACACAAATCATGTCGCTGAGAAAGAAATGGATAATGAAGGACCACTGAAACACTAATCCAACTAAGCTTGCCTTTGGCTCTTGAATTTGTGTCGATCCCAACAGCAAACATTAAGTTCCAAATTCACCCAATTGATTTCAGTGGTTTTCCTTCAGCCTACAGGGTGTCACATCTCTTCATTTTGTTTGCAACCATTTGAAACTAAATTGTTTAAAGATATTAATGCTTCATTGGCTTAAACTGAAACAGACTTTAATTGTTGGCATTTGGGGCAGATTAAAGAAATAGGGTCAGATCCCTCGCTGGTGTGAATCCATCAAAGAGAACAAAATGACAATGAGAATCCTAGCTTATGTACCCTGGATATAATGCCCCTGATTTATGGCAGTATTAAGGAAAAAACATTGCTCACGCTTGAATGTTGATGTGCCAAGATGACTGTAGACAAGCAGAGATAGCAACATCTAGGCTTGATTTTCTTCACTGTGACACATTTCAGTGCATATGCTACAGATTTTGATTGAGGACTACTCCACTGGCAGCAACCCACTTCCTTGCACAACTACACAACAGGCTGACGCAGTCTGGTCACACCTTCACTGTCCAACCCTTTGGGTCTCCCCCAGACATGGTCCTTTGCCAACCAGCATTTGAAGCGCTTCTAGAAACACCTTTTACACCTTGTCCTGACGTCAGGTCAGCTGTGACCCATGTCCTGTATTCCCACTGCCCGGTACAACACAGGTTTGCTTTGGCTCCACATGATGTAGATGACAGTTACCTTGCTTGCATCATTACCAACTATCACTTCATAACAAATGGGTCTTTGGTTGAGGCCACAATGCTCTTTCAGGGCCTATCTTAGCTAGCTGGGCAGAATGACTTTTAACCTTTCGTCCTTTGAAGCCTGAATGCCATAAGGGAGCACACTCTGTCCCCTTGAGCCAAAACTGAGCCTTGCCAGATCCTCTCTGGCAATTCTAATCTGAGGTGGACAGAAACCTGGTATCTAGGTCAGCACCCGCCTGAAGAAAGTGAAGTGCTAAGGCTTGGACAATTGGCTAAGCCAGAGTTGACCTACAGACGAATCCTGCATATTTTATACCTGAAAACCATTGTGCTAGTAGGTATTGTATTAAGTTATAAGAACCCACTTCTGCTGATGTATTTAAAAAGTGCTAAAGCATTGAAATACTGAAGCCTGAACAACAGGACCCAAGCTGAAGCTGCTAACTTAGTACGTAAATCATTAGCAAAGTATGTAAGCTCACTAGTGAAAGATGCAACCTAGAATATAATCAGTTGTGAGAATGAAATGCTGAGAGAATGTATCCAAC
Organism: Athene noctua; assembly: GCF_965140245.1. NCBI lineage: Eukaryota > Metazoa > Chordata > Aves > Strigiformes > Strigidae > Athene > Athene noctua. The sequence goes on along the minus strand of NC_134037.1, from coordinate 66,445,587 downwards.
TTCCGTTGTTTACCCTTGTTCAAAGCTGAGAACACAGGTATCTGGCCTTGTCAGAAACTCCCTTGGTCTCTCCCCTGAGCCCTGGCCAGGCTTTGGGTGGAATCCAACAGGAGAATGAAACCAGAAATTTTCCACTCAAAACAAAGGTGCCAGCTATTCTGGCTTGTCGATCCCTGGTATATAAGGCTGGGCCTGTTTGCCGTGACTTTGGAAGCCTCACCTATGGGTGGACGTACCGCGTAGGATTTCCCACTTGCCGGGACAGGCTCTCCAAACCCTCGCTGTAACCGGGGCTCCCCAGTGTCTGCGGATCTGGATGATGGTAAAGTATGCAAGTGGTGATGTATCTTTTCTTAATCATTATTCTCTCTCTCGTGTAGTAATGATTTGATGCATTACCCTGTATTTTCCTGTTTGTTGCTTTAGGTGCACTATTCTGCTTTCTCTTGCTGCATGTTTTTCTGTATTACACTGTTACATTATTTGGTTATCACCAGTAAAATACACCTACTCTTTTCACTCTGGCGTCTGAGTTTAATTGGTATCCTTAATCAGCAAAACAACTGGGGAGAAACAGCTCTGTACAATCCAGAAATCCCACTGCTGCTGGCCATGGCATTGCCCCTCTGTTCTAACAGGCCCGCAGCTGACACGTAGTCAGACTGCATCTAGCCATGTTAATGTTCTAAGGTGTCTGGTCACCGAGAAGCCTGCCAAAACTGGTGAGGAGACAGCTCTCCCCAGGCCCACCTGCTGTGGCCTACAGGTCTAGACTTCAAGACCCTGGGAGGAAGGGTCCACAAACCACAGGCAACATCACAAGAATTTTGTCTGGCTGCAGTCCTCCAAAAAGTACCTGTCCTCAGATGCCAATGGTGCCTGTTTCTTACAGGGCCTGCTGTCACCCCTCTGTGCAGGCTGAGACTGTGGAGAGAGCTGGGGCCTGTTTGAAATGGCCTTGGAACAGAGGGGACCAAGGGGGAGACAATGGAGTCAGCAGCCACAGTGTGGGCAGCAGCAGCTGAGGGACATCACGGCACCATGCGTGCTGGCAGGCTGGCTGGTGCCAGGGCACAAGCAAGGCTGAGGGCTTGACCAGTCATGCCGTGAAATGGCCAACCAGCTTTGGCCTGGGTCACCGCATGGCTGTGGCTTCTACCCAGCAATAAGTGTGCATGTGGACAGCTTCTTAGGGAGGGGACCCCAACAATATGGACTGGAGCCACTTGTTGCCCGCTGGCCTCAGGGACCAGAGACAGTGTGAGGTCCATCACACCTCCCAGCACTAAGACAAAATGGCACCAGCTGACGGGGGTGTGTCATCAGGACATCGTGACTGGCTGCTGTCAGCCAGGGCTGTGAGGCAGTTGGTTGCTAGGCAGGCCTGGGTTGCTTGGCAACATCAGGCTTGGTGCTGGAGGAGGCCTGTGGTGCCCTCGGGACAGGAACTGATGTCCTGGGGCTTGGCCAGGGGAGATGGCTGCTCAGGGGAAAGCAGGCAGCTCCCCAGAGGTAGCTATCAGGGATAGCAGTGTGAGCCACTCACAGTATGGGCAGTGAGGGCTGAGCAGCCCAGATTTCTTGGGCAGACTGACCCGGGTGGGTGCCAGGCCCCCTCAGAGCTCTCCCTGGCATCCGAAGGGCTGGGCTGGTGAGTGCCTTGCGAGTGCAGTGGAGGGGCTGGTGGCAGGATGCAAGTGCTGAGCCTACCGCAGCCTCGCTGCACCCCAGGGTGTGGATGAGGCCTGCTGGCAGTCGGGCAACAGAGTGGAAGGCCTCATGAAATCAAAATCCTCTCACTTCACCTGGAAAATGCGGAGTGTCCTGAGGGAGTGAGCACCACAGGCACCCACAGGCCACAGGGTCCTTTCATACAAATGAAGGAGGTTCCCTATAGACAAATTTTTTTGCTTCTCTTCTCTGGGTGGGAAGTCTAAAGTAAGGGAACAAGTATGCCAGTGTACCCTGATCCTCGGGATCCCCTGACTCCAGGGATTTTCTCTGCCCTGAAGGTCTGGACCCACAGGAGCCCTTGGAACAACACGCTGGCCAAGCTGCAGGCAGGGCAGCACTGCTAGATCCAGAGGAGATTGCCAGTGGGATATCAGCAGTGTCCTTTGAACGCTGAGACTAGTAACAGCTCTTCATGTGAGCCGCGTTTCTGTGGCCAGCAGTGGGGTCAAGTCTGCACAGCTCCACTGGTACTGGGCCGAGCTAGCATTTTATTCTCATCCCATTTTATCTTATGTGTTCCCTGATATACAGAGCAAAACTCTTCCCTGAGCTGTTTCTGTTAATGAAGTGATTTTAGTGCATTGTAGGGTTTGGCTTAGCATGTTTCCAAGAGACAATATTATTGCTTTATCCATGCAAAGTTAAAGATCTAGCCTCATTTTCTGTTCCTGTGACATTCGGGAGGTTCATGTGCAAAAAAAAAATAAAAATGGACTCCCAGCCCCCAGACTGATTTTGGGATGCTTTATACTATCTCTAAACAGCAGGTTAATTTCAGCTGACACTTATTTATGAAAGCACAAAGTCTGGTGAGGTAATAAAAAAGTCAACTCCCAGAGAATATATAGCCTTAGATTTTCTTACCTAACATGGTTTTATCTAGAGATTTATTGAGCAAAATAAAGATTTGGCTGGCAAATAATGTTATCAATTGCTCCATATTTTAAAATCTTTTGAAAGCACATACAAAAAACAGATTAATTTCCTTGTACACTATCTTCTGTGGGGTATAAACACGCTTTATTCAGTGACTAGCCAAGAAAATGTAAATTAGCTGTCTGACATTTGGGAAATTCGTGTGGCTGAATTATATGACTTGTGTATTTGGAAAACCCGTAGGGTTTGTTAGTATCCAGGTGGATGTTAATTTTAAGTAACAGCCAGGTCAGATGCTGGGGTTTCAGTGTTGAATCAAAGATATAGAAAATTCTCCCATCTCTATCCTTTTTACCTACGTACAGTTAGGTGATTTGACACCTGAAATCAGTTTTCAGGGAGGCTGGGGAAATAATACAACTAATCACTTGTGACTTCTCCCTCTGTTGCCCTGTTAGTGTTTGGCAAAGATATCTGCTTAAATGGCCCAATTCCCATTTCTGCGCAGAGTAAAGGGGTCCCTCATAAACCAGAGTGCCAGGGCCCTTGACCTGGGCCACAATCCCAGCTACCTTCCCTATCTTTGTGGCCAGGGAAGGACAGAGCAGTAGCCAACCATTCCTTACACAAATCTGCCATTCAGCAGGGTGAGGTTGAGAAATAATGAAGTCAGCACATTAGTGCCTAGCCTGCTGAGCTCACACTGCTGAAAGCTGCCGGTGGGTGAATTTCCCAGCGTTTGGAAACTTTGTCTCAGTTCTGCGGGTTTGCTCAAGTGTGCGATGGCTGTTTGCAAGGGAGCTTTCCTGCTGGGTGGGTTTGCTTTCCTCCTTGCAGCTCAGGGAAGGTGAGAGCTTTCCTTTACGTCTTCCCTGCCCCCACTGCCACCCCTCACTCACCCCACAGACACAATGCTCTTCCAGCGGGTCCCCTCTGCTAGGGAGCTTTTCCCTCTCCCAACTCCCACACTGGGACATTTTTCCACATTTCCAGGATTACGGCCACTTTCACTTAGATCTATGTGTGTTGCCTCCACATACAAAGAAGCACTTGGGGACGGGATTAGTAGGATTAGAAGAGATTCACATATGTCCAGTTCAAGCAATTGGTATTCAAAGCTTTACACTTCCAAATGCCACCAAGAGAGAGAAAAGGATCTGGGAGCTTGCTTTGCATTTCAGCACCTTCCTGCGGGGGACAGGGCCCTTTGTCCGGGGGGGGACACACACACACACAAATCCCAGCCCCCACCCCCCCACTTAATCCAGCACCCCTTAGCCACCAACTCTTTCCCTTCAGTACCACCAGTAGGGCTCTGCTATAGTCCTGACAAGAAGACAGAAGTATCGTGGCTTTCCTGATTCTCGTTTTAGAGCAGCCCTTCTGCAAACTTCGGGCAATCTCTGCTGGGGTTTGGGAGGCAAATCAGGGTACTCCCCCGTGCAGTTTGTTACGAGGTACCTTGACTGCCGTTGGCATCCTTCACATGTAAGTGAACTGTTCATGCTGGCAAGGCAGAACCTTAAGATTAAACAAGTGTTTTGGGCATTCCTGATAAAGCAATAGAAAAATCTGCTTCTTCCCCTTCCATTTTTGATAGACTGCCTTCCTCATTGCTTTTAGGGTAATGACAGTGGTGATTTTCTGATATTAGACACATCAGTAAAGGCACAGTCGATCTTATATAGTTTGCATTTTAGCAATCACTCCAAATGTAAGCATCATATTGTTCAAAAATTAAGAGGAAGGCTTTAATATTAGTCAGTGTAACAAATCACTCTGTAGTATAGTGAGAGATTTTTGGAGCAGAGCAGGTGGAGCCTTTTTTTAATACATTCATCCATTAATTAATTAATTCATTCTTTTGTTCAGTCTTTCTGCTCACTAGGATAAAAGCTCTTGTGGATACTATGTTGTTTGCTATGACTTATAAGGGACAGGAACATATACAGCCAGATTTAAAAAAAAAAAAAAAAAAAAAAGGTGATTTTTTTATTTGCGGCAAGTGTGTATTTTTTTTACAATTTTCAGCCCAGAAATTAAATTTCACAGTATATAAAATAGGCTGAAGGAAATGGAAATGTTGCTAAAATGTCGAAGATACTCTCTTAATTATTTCAATTTACTTTTATCCTTAAAAGGCATGGAGCGCTGGGTGAGTATTAGCTGAAGTATATATATATATTTAATATTAATCTACTAATACCAGACTAAGACAATAGAAAGCCCAGTGGTTCTTTATTCTTATGAATAAAATTGGGCAAGTTTGAGCTAATATTTTGTTAACTTGCTATTTTTTGCAAGTCCAAGCCTTACCTCAATAAAAATAGACAAGAAAGGGTGCCATGAATATCCAAATTAAAGGAATTAAGTGTATGTATTCTGGTGATTTTGATAAGTCACAAAATTTTGCAGTGTACAAGTGACTTTACAGGATTTCAGATAGGTAGAAACCTTTAAAACACTGAAAAGCAGGGAGGTTATCAGGTCTGTACATGTTCCCCAAATCTTCAGGGAGTTCTGAATAGTTCGTATACACTAATGATGCAAGACTAGGCCTCTGCAATCTAGGAAAAAGGTAGCAATGTCTCCAAAACATGGAACTGCAACACACTGATTATCCATTTCAGGTGCCTGCCAGCCGTAGAGAAGTAGTTCACTTAGTAACAAAGCAAATATGAAGAAAATAACTCAATACGTATGTACCTATGAACTTTATTTTAAATTGAATTTAATTTTCAGAGGTGGTAAAAATAATTACTTCCCACTGAAGCTGTGAATATCAGTCATACAGAGCTATAAAATTAAAAATACATACAATTTCTTGCTTCTTCCCCTTCACTTTTTATTGTTCTGCTTATCGTTGCCCAGTCTTTCCTATCTGCCATACCTTTTTACACAGCACTCCCCTCAGTGAAGGTTTTACACATCTCAACATATCCCTCTTTTTTGGGTCTCACTGAACTATAGGTAATAATTGTTAGCAAGAGTTAATTATGAGTGGATGAGATAAAATATTTATTAACCTTTTCACAAAACAGTGTTCTAGCAATTAAGAGGCAAAGGATTTTCCTTGTTTTGTGTGTGTCATCCCACTCTAGAATGATATTATTTGCACCTCGAAGAACCTTAGAGCTCTCGTGCCCCCTGAGTATACAAAAAGAAAAAAAGTGAGTAGCATAGGAGCAGTGCGAACTGCTTGTTTTGCTGTGTACAAACAGGTTGAGAAGGGGTTGTAGCTCCCAAGATCCCATTCCATCCCAAAACTTCAAGCCAGCAGCATTTCTGACGGCCAGGCAGAAGATTTTGGGCACTAACCTCCACCAAGGAATCATTCATGTCCCATGTATTTCCTCTCCAGATTAAATATGCTGGCAGTATCTCAAGCCACTGAGTTACATGTGAAGGTAGAGGTTTACCAGGGATCCAGCTAAACACCCCACAAGGAAGTGTCTTTCTGACAAAGATAAAAAGAGAACGTCTTCAGGCTAGATCTGGATACACAAAACTGCTGCTACTGGACACTCACTTTTGGTTCAGGTGCAAAAGAATAACAGACAAAATGGTTACAGAAGTGGTATTAACGAACTAGAGAAGATGGCTTGCTTTCCACTCATGGGTCCTTCCCTAGAAACAGTTTTGCTCAGCATCAGTGGCTGAAAAGAAACAATGAACTCCCTTAGCTGAGCTTGGTGTCTATGGCTAGCACGGGCTCTCTTAAGATCTTATTATTAAAATTTTGCTAATCAGTTTCCTTCTTGGGAAACAAATATGAAAGGGCCTGCCCCCAATTAAAGCATTTTTGTTTAAAAACTAAATGATCTCATTTGAGTAATTAAGCCCTTCCTTATAGTACTTGCTGGTTCTTTATTGCAAGGAGCTGCACTGGTGATTTGAATTTTAGGGGCCTGACCTCTGAGTCTATTGAAACCGAGAGACATCAGTCAGCTTCAGTAAGGTTTGCTTCTGGCCCGGACAAGCCTCATAATAAGCAAACAAATACCACAGTTCATCAGTGTTTCAACAGTTAATAATTAAGCTTTGCCATAAGCTGATAAGAAAAGATGGTGTCGGAGGAAGTCTTCTCTCCCTCTCTCTCACTTTTAAGAGACAGAAGTGGGACTTTTATGATGCTCATTCCTATTGTGGCTGCAGACTTCTAAGCCTGCTCCAGGCTGCCGAGAATCACAGGCTTCCAGTGTTACATCCGTAGGTTCATAGGTTTCCCAATCAGGCGACACATTCTAACCCGAGGTCCCGACCTAGGCTGAAGAACTGCAGGACCAAGAAAGGGTGCTGATAGGCCCTGCAGCCACCAGCTTCGCACAGCACAGCGGCAGCCCTGTGCCTGGCCTTAAGTGCTCACCTAGCACAATTCCCCCTGCAGTTACACTGCTGCTTAAGGACTTCTCGGAGATGGGCCTAGGACTGTCATCCCTTTGTGAGAGACGTAAACATTTCTGAAGATTAGGGGCATCTTCTGCAGGTGCGATGGGGCAGTGACCGCTCAGTTACACGCTACCAACACTTTCCTTTCCCGTATGCCTGCTTTCTGACCATCATTCTTCTCTTTTATACTTACGCTTGACGTTATTTTACTCCTGTGTATTTTATTTTCCATTTGTGGAACTGCATTTACATTAATGGTGCAATTGCCACTGGAAATGGGCTGCCTCATTTCAGCTGCAACTTTAAACAAGATGAGAACAGAGAGTGATTCAAATTGTAAGGGTGGGAAAATGTGATTTTAATGGGGCAAAAAACTTATTTTATATAGTAAAACCTCCCTGAATGTTTGAAGTTTCAACAGCTTAACTAAAAGCAGTATAGCAAAAGACTCAGAAGTGTTTTATAAAAACAGCCTTATGCCTTAGCGGGGCCAGATTTTACCATCGTTTCTGGTGTTCATTAGCATCTCATTGCACATGTCGTCCCATTGATCCCAATGGAACAAGCCCACACAATAGAGTTCTATTCAAGGGCGGTGAAGGCAGTCCATGTGCCCATCCCCAAACACTGAGACATGGCAAAGGTTTGTGAATAGACTGCAGATAATTTTTGTTGTGTCTTCTAGAATTTGTACTAGCCTATTAACAACCCGTAAATATTCACTTGAGACATGCATTGTTTAAAATTGAGATACAAAATGAGACAAGGATGGTTTTTTTCTTTCTCTTCAGTGAGTTTTCCATGCTTGTGAATGTCTAGTGGAAGAGTTATTCAATAATTTCTATGCCTTTATTTGTTTTCACTATAGCTATGAAAAATAAATTGTGTTAGACTTATTTGTTTCTCAGACGGCAAAACATTTCAACCTTTAGTTGTTAAAACACCGGAGTTTTCATTCTGGCCTCAGATAACTTTAAACAGTTGAGAAGCTTACTAAACAGCATCTGGGGTTTCTGATGGGGAGGATTTGAGTGGAAGTGGGGGGGGAGCTCTCATGCTCTCTGTCCATCTCCTAGTTTGCTTATAGCTGATATTTAAATAGCCTACATGACTTTGAGACTAACTTGGTAACTGTCGACTGTCTACTGAAGCAGCATGGGAGAAGGTTTTTAGAAATCAGTGGGTAAGTTTTGGTATCAAGTGTAGTAGATGGTGTAAGTTCACAGTAACGAGAGTGCAAACAACTGCAAGTGATGTGAAAGGCCAGAATGAAAGACAAAGAAATCTTGCTCATTTGAAAATGTTAACATTTTAGGTGTGAATATGGGCCCAGAACATAAAGGCAAAAGAGAAAAAAAATACAGGCCTTTGAGCAGCGTAATTATCCTTCAACACAGTCACAAGCAAGCCGTGATTCCAAAGTGTGTGACAAGTTTGTTTGCCAGGAATGCCAGGTTTAGCCCTTTCTGCATATAAGAAGTGTTCACCACCGTCTGAGCTCTGCGTATGGGAAATGTGCACCACAGTGTCAGCTCTCTGGCTGTATTTTGGAGGTAGTGCAAGTTTTACCCAGCATCTAGAACTAAACTATTTAATGGATGCATGCGCAACAATACTTGCAGGCATTTTTTTCTTAAATTCCAAAGACAGTGAAATATTTCACAGTTGACTAATACCATGACACATCTGATAGCTTTAGAAACATTTAAACTGATTTTCTATAATCCCTTCTCTAAATAAAATACAAGTTTTGGGTGCATTCACTACAGAAAAAAAAAAAAAAAAAAAAAAAAGAATTAAATGCAAACTGTTGATTAAGTGGCTTTTATTGTTTACGGAAACTAATTTCAGGCTTTTGGTAGCAAATGTCATATATCAGAGGATTAGCAATTTGCACGTCTCTAATTAATTAGGCTTTGACATTTTAAATTTTATTACTAAGGTTTTATGTCATATTTTTTCCAGAAGTTTTTCAAATTAGTATTTAAATACAGAAAATAACATGCCATCCTTAATTAGCTGCACTGGAATGCCCAGCAGTTATCCTCTTTAAGGTTATATTCCGCCCAGAAGCGGTGCCTGGTATGGAACCGATCCTGTCGTCAGCCGCAGGATGCTGTAGAGGTCTGAGTAAGGGCTCCAGTTTCATACTTAATAAACAGGGGGGATTTTTGTTCTGAGCTCTTGTCGACAACGAATTTGAAAATACATGAATGGAGAAGAAATTTCCCATATACAGGCAGAAGAATATTATCTGCGGGTTTATCTGACTGCGGAATTTGACTACAGCAGCCCAGGACAGCCTTCTCATCCCTTTCCAAGTCATTGCCCTCGGCTTGCCCTGCACTGGAAAGCAAATTTGTGATAAACACAGGAACTAAAATAGTCTTTCAGTCAATTCACTTTGGTGATGTCAAAGTGTCAAATGACGAGATACTATCAATCTGAATTGTACTGTCAATCTACATGTAAGGCAGTAACATTTTGAGCAAAATCCACATACAGTTAGGGAACCTCAGCTGACTTCTTTAAAATAAAACGAAACAACCAAATTTCATCTTTATCACCCAGTGCGGTGTAGCACAACCCGTTCATAGCAGCAGTCGTGTCACAGACGGCCGGCTGAGAGCTTTCTTGTAACGCAGTGGTCTGTGTTTCTTCAATAGGATCAACAACTACCTTATTGTAACGCTAACACTTATAACTATTTGTATACTGAAAGCACGGTTGTCAAATGTCCAAATTAAATTAAAAGCAAGCAGAGAGAGCAAAAACTAAGAGTCATAAACCCTAAAAGCTAATAGCCTTCTAACAAATGCCAAAGAAAAACGCATAATACTGATTTAACCAGCCCGGAATCCGATTCTGTGTTGCCGGCCAGGTCATTAAAGTCAAGGGAAGTGCAAGATTTAATATTCTTTCACAGTAACGCTACGCAAGAGAAAAGTACATCCAGTTTCCGTACCAAACTCTATGAGAATTGGAAATCGGGCACTGCTTTAAAGTGTATCCATTAATTAAAACCCCAGATTTGTCAACGCACCGTTTCCATTCCGAGAAGCCTCTAAAACACAAATCCGTCTCGTGAGCCGCCAGCGGCCGGTCGTGCCGCGACCCCAAACTTTGGGCTACGAGCGGGTGGCCCCGTCTGTCGGGGTGCGGGGTGCTCTCGCACCTGACCCTCTGCCTGCTGCCGAGCCGTTTGTCTTTCCAGAGAAAACGCATTGCCCTCCCTCACCGAATGTCTCTACCTTTACGGAAATAGGCATTGAAAGGCAGGGCAGCGCATGTTAGTCTGATGTGGCTACCTCTCGGCTACCGCTCTCGCCCTTCTCCTACGCCCCGATTAGGAAAACATCTGATTTTCTGACTCCCGGAGCTAATTTCGTTGTTGCCGGTGTCGGGGGAAGCTTTGCTGCTGCCTGCACCGGGACGGCGGCACGGCCGGAGCTCCTCGGCAGCCCTCTCCGAAACGCCCCTGCCCGGGAAGGGGGGTGGCCGGCACTTGCCCGGGTGGGGAGAGGCGGCGGCGGCGAGCTCAGCCAGCCCGCCCCGGGGCAGCGCGGCCCCCGCCCCGCCGAGCGCACCCACCGCCCGCCGCCGCCACAGCCCCGCCGCTCTCCGCGGGTCCGCCAGCAAGTGTCCGGGTGCCTCTGAGCCCACCGGGCTGCGCCCACGAGTGGCGCTTCCCACGCACCGCTCTGCTGCGCTGACACCTCTCCTTTTACCCTTTCTCAGTTTTCTTTCTTCCTTCCTCTTTCCTTTCTTTCTTTCTTTCTTTCTTTCTTTCTTTCTTTCTTTCTTTCTTTCTTTCTTTCTTTCTTTCTTTCTTTCTTTCTTTCTTTCTTTCTTTCTTTCTTTCTTTCTTTCTTTCTCTCTTTCTCTCTTTCTCTCTTTCTTTCTCTCTTTCTCTTTCTCTCTTTCTTTCCCTCTTTTCTCTCCCTCTTTTTTTAAATTTTCTTTCTCTCTTTTCTTTCTCTTTCTCTTTCTCTTTCTCTTTCTCTTTCTCTTTCTCTTTCTCTTTCTCTTTCTCTTTCTCTTTCTCTTTCTCTTTCTCTTTCTCTCTTTCTCTTTCTCTTTCTCTTTCTCTCTTTTTTCTCTGTCTTTCTTTTATTATTTTGTCCGGTTTTCTTCCATTTTTCTCTTTCTCTCTCCCTCCTTCTCTCCTCTCTCCAGCATCAGCAAAGTAACAGCAGCAAAGGAAAGCAGCAGGGGAGGCTGGACGCGCCAGGCAATGTCAGGACCAGCAATCGTGCTGGCGCGGGGCTGCCCTTTTCCGAAACGACTTCCCTGGCTTGAGTCCCTGTGCCCGGGATTTAACTTGGTGTTACCTTCCCAATTCCTGCCTCTGCCCTACTGCGACTGCGGGCAGAGCCCAGCCCCGCCGTCCCGTCCCGGGAGCGGGATGCTACGGCCGTGCGGGCGGGGCTGGCCCCCCCAGCCGAGTCGGGGAACTGGGGAGCAGCGACATCGCCGGGAAAGGGGAGAGAAGAAATATTCGTAATATCCCTCCGAGTGACGACCCGACCTTTCCAGCTCGCCCGAGCGCCGCCCCTCTCCGCCCCGCCAGCTCCGCAGGCCGGTGTCGTCCCTCGGCCCCATCCCGATGAAGCCCCAGGCCCGAGGGGAGCGAGGCTCGCCGGAGCAGCCCGTCCTGAAGGAGGGAGGACGAGACCCCTTCTGTTGCTTCCCCTCGACGGCATCTTTTCGCCTTCCTCTTCTCTGTCCCCGTCGGACTTGAACTCGCCCAAACCGAACTGCGCGTCTCCTCCGGAGCGGCGGACATGGGGCCGGGGAATGGGAGCTGCTGCCCCCGGGCAGCCTCCGGCGCTGGGCCGGGGTCTTCCCCGACCCTCCGCGTTTTCCTGCCGCCGCCGCCGGGACAAGTTTTGTTCATTTGCTTCATCCCGGCTCTGCGGGAGGGAAGGGAGAAGGGAGAAGTGGGCAGCCCCCGGAACCGCCCGGAGAGCAGCCCCGCGGGGTGCAGAAATTGGCGGCGCCCGGCTCCGCGGGTGCGGACGGAGCGGGGGGCTCCGGGCCAGCAAAGTTTCCCGCCTGTTTGCCCGGCAAACCTCTGAGCTGGAGGAAAAGTCTGGGTGGGTTTACGGCTTTCGTGGCGGGAGAGGGGTAAGCCGAGGTCGCGTTCAATTCTATCCGATACGTTCTTCTCTTCTCTTCTCTTCTCTTCTCTTCTCTTCTCTTCTCTTCTCTTCTCTTCTCTTCTCTTCTCTTCTCTTCTCTTCTCTTCTCTTCTCTTCTCTTCTCTTCTCTTCTCTCCTCTCCTCTCCTCTCCTCTTCTCTTCTCTTCTCTTCTCTTCTTCTCTCCTTCCCACCGCGGGATTTACTGACACTGCTGAAATCCGACGGCTTTCATTTCGCTCAGCAGACTGAGCACAGCGAGACTCCGTCGGATGGAAGTGTCCCCTTTCCCTGGCTCCTTGCTCTCCTCGGGGCTCGGAGACTCTTTATGGAGGAACGAGGTCCTGCCAAGGAGGTTCCTTCCTGGGCCCTACGCGCCTGCTGGCAGGTGGAAACTCAGTCCGACGACTGCTCCCCCCGGGAAAGCGGGGGGCACTCGGGCCGGCTCCGGCAGAGCCAGGGCCGTCCCTCTGGGATGGCTCCCGCCCCGTCCCGGCCGGTGGCCCCGCACTCACCGCTCAGGCACCAGCGGGGGCTGGGAAGACCCGGCGGAGCACCGCGCTCCCTTCCGCGGGCGCGCACACGGTTGGGGCGGGCTGTTCCTGCCGCCGGCGCTGCGGGGGGACCCTCGTCCCCCCCGGGCGGGCAGCGCCCCGCAGGCGGCCACGCCGGCTCCGCCCGCCCCCGGGGCAGAGGCCGATGCCCGCCGGGGCACTGACACCTGCCCCGGGTGCCCCGCCAGCGCTGCCCGGCCGAGCCCCGACCCGCCCGGCCCCACGCACCCCCCCTTCCCTCCCCTCCCTCTCCTTCCCTCCCTTCCCCGCCCCGCCGCCGGCGGGAGAAGGTCCCGCCCAGGCTGCGGCCGGTGCCCGGAGCCGATTTACTTACTGGCGCGAACGCCTGGGGCCGTTTTGCAGCGCTGCCCCTCCGGGGCCGGCTCCCTTCCCGCAGGCGCCCGGCCCGGCCCGGCCTTGAACGCAGCCCCTCGGTCCCGCCGACGGCCGCTCCGGCCTCCCCGCCGCCCTCCCGCCGGAGCCCTGGACGAGCGGAGCCCCGAGGGCTACCGCCCGCCCCCGAGCCGCCCCCCCGCCGCCCGGCGCACCGCCCTGCCCCCTCACCCCGGCTTTCCCCGTTTCTTTAAAGGGAGTCGCCGGCCCCGAGGGGGAGGCGGGTTTCCCAGCGCGCATCTTCCCGTGGAGGCTGCCCGAGTCATCGCTCATTTAAACAAAGCGGCGACTCAGGTACGAGCCAACTGTGGCCAGCCCGGCCGGACGAGGGCCAGCCGTGCCGCACCGCCAATCCCGGCCGGGGGGGACCGAGGAGGGGGGAGAGGGAAAGGCAAACAAAGCGGGGAGCCGCGCCTGGAGCCGGACACGCAGCAGGACGGGGGGCGACCGCCGTCCCCCTCAGCCCCTTCTGCCGGGGCGGGGGGTCTTCCCCGGGCGGCTCCTGCCCACGGCCGGGGCTTCCTCTCCGGCCCCCAGCGGGTGCGCAGCCCCCCGCAGCCCCCCGCAGCCCCGCGCCTCCCTACTGTAGAAGGGATGCGGTTTTATATTGGAAATGGGGAGCAGGGGGAGGAGATGGCGCTCACACGGGGCGCTGAGTGTGCGGTGTCAATCAGAGGGGTTTTGTGTCTCCTTGACTCCTGATGATCCGTGGCTGAGGTGTCCCGGGTGGCACCACAATGAATATGAATAGGGGTCCTTGCTAAATGGGACAGTCAAAGCGCACCGCCCTGAATAATGGCACGTCATCCTAACTAGACCATTATACATAGGAGGGCTCCTTTTGTCTCTGCTCTCTGCTGCAGCTCTATAAAAGCCCCTCTTTTTCAGGCTGAGGTTAGTCCAAGCATACACTAACTAGCCATCCTGTAAACCGCCTGAGTCACCGGGGGGAGAGAGAGACTGGTGAGAGAGGGGGCTGAGGGGCTTTTTTCCTCTTCTTCCTCCAGCATTTCCAGCCCTTCGCTGGCAGAGCCTGCCGTCCGTTTATCTCTTTTTCGTTCCGTTTTCGTTGCTTTTTTTTTTTTGAAGGAGAGTTGCCTTGTTCCGCCGCCTCCAGAGCAGGGAAGAGTTTCTTGCTCAGAAGCCCGAATACAATGAATTCTGACTCCAGCTCTGTCTCCAGCAGAGCTTCCTCGCCAGACATGGATGAGATGTACCTGAGAGACCACCACCACCACCACCACCATCACCACCACCAAGACAGCCGGCTCAACTCCGTCTCCTCCACTCAGAACGACCTGGTGCAGAAGATGTCCGGGGAAGGCCTGTCCAGGAACGGCTCCAAGGCCGGAGGGGAAGGCAGCAAGTACAAAATCAAGAAGCAGCTCTCGGAGCAGGATCTGCAGCAGCTGCGGCTGAAGATCAACGGCCGGGAGCGTAAGAGGATGCACGACCTCAACCTGGCCATGGACGGGCTGCGGGAGGTGATGCCCTACGCCCACGGACCTTCCGTGAGAAAACTCTCCAAAATCGCCACCCTCCTGCTAGCCAGAAACTATATCCTGATGCTCACCAGCTCGCTGGAGGAGATGAAGAGGCTGGTGGGGGAGATCTACGGGGGGCACCACTCGGCCTTCCACTGCGGTACGGTGGGACACTCCGCCGGGCACCCTCCCCACGCCGCCGGCACCGTGCACCAGGTGCACCCCATCCTCGGCAGTGCCTTGTCCTCCGCCAACACCTCCTCCTCCCTCTCCGCCTCCCTGCCGGCCATCGGCACCATCCGGCCCCCCCACTCCCTGCTCAAGACACCCTCGACCCCCCCCGCCCTGCAGCTCGGCAGCGGCTTCCAGCACTGGGCAGGCTTGCCGTGCCCCTGCACCATCTGCCAGATGCCCCCCCCGCCCCACCTCTCGGCCCTCACCGCCTCCAACATGGCCAGGATCTCGGGGGAGACCAAGGACCTCCTGAAGTGACTCGGCGGGGACCCCCCCGGCCCCCGGGGCTGCGCCGCAGCCGGCGGTGCCACGGGCGGGGAGGGGGCTGCGGCCGGGCCCCCCCGCGCCGCCGACGGACCTGCCCCCACTGCCCCCCGCCTAGCCACCCCCCCCTGTAACACGGGATTAGTGTAGTAAGGACCTTGCAAAGGTAATGTTTTAGCCGGCTCCTCGGGCGGTGTTTCTTATTATGCTAAACCGGAAAAAAAAAAAAAAAAAAAGTCCCTGTTGTAAAAATAATAATAATAATAATAATTATAATAATAATGCCGCTGACGGTGATCAAATGTAAATAATTCCTTAAAATGGATGCAAAAGGGGAAAAAAAAAAAAGACATGGTTGTCACTGTAGTGTTCGCAGCTACTAAGAGATGATGAGATCGATTTGGGGCTTCTTCTCCTTCTTTTTGCGGGCTTTTCCTTTCTTTTCTTTCGCACGGCGACACCTCCGAAACCTCCCGCTCCAAACCCGGCTGCGGCAGCGCAGCGGCGGCCCGAGGTCGCCCAGAGAGTGCATGCATGCTCCCCACCGCAGCGTCCCACCCGTGGGTGCTGGCCACGGGCGGCTGCCCTGGCAACAGGGACTTCCGAGTCAATTCACTTAAGTTTTGTGGGTGTTTTGGGTTTGGTTTTGTTGGCTGGTTGGCTTTTGTTTGGGTTTTTTGGTTTGTTTGTTTTGGTTTTGGTTTGTTGGTGTTTTTTTTTTTTTTTTTCCAGATTTGGTTGCGATGCGGGTTTGTTTGCAGTTCTTTTCCTTCTTCCCTCTGTGTCTGCTAAAATTAAAAAGGAAAAAAAAAAAAAAAAAAAAAAAGAAGAAGAAGGAAATGGTGCAAAACACAGCACAACCCTCCTGCGGGTCTGTTTTGCCAAACCTCCCATCTCCTGCTCTCGGTGAAGTGCTCTAGTTCAGCTGGCTGGGGTCCTCGTCGCTTATTTCTCTTGTTGGTTTGGGGTTTGTTCTGATTTTTTTTTGTTTGTTTGTTTAGTTTGGTTTGGTTTGGTTTTGCATGCAGGATCGGCTCTTGCCAGATCAGTGACTTGTATAACTAAATCAGAAGCTTTGTTGCTGTTCCTTTTCAGTACGTTTTTCTGGGCGTTTGCTTGAAACACTGTTATTAATAATTTCATTTGTATGTTTGTTTGTTTGCTTGCTTGCTTTTGGTTAGGGCCTCGAAGACAACACCGTGTCTTTATTTTTTATATATTCTTGATAACTATCGATATATTTATTATTGGCCAGTGTTTCTGGATGAGATTTCCAAATAAAATAAAAAATTAATTACAAGCTGCCTGTTTCGCCTTTGTCTGGGACCAGAAGCTGAGAAAAGGCTCCGATTCCGATCGCTTTGGGTTTTGCCAGGACTTTTCTGCCCCATCCGGGGGAGCCTGGCGAATCTCCCCGTGGGGATCAGGAGTCGCCCCGCCGCGGCAGCAGCCACAAACTCCACAGCGGTTGCCCAAACGTCCCCCGGTGCGTGCGTGAGAGCTGTTGGGGTCCCCCCGTTTCACACCGGGGCGTGGGTCGGCAGGGACCCGCCAGCCGACGGACAGACGGTCCGACAGACAGAGCCGGGCGGCAGCAGGACGGGCCGCGGGCACAGATCGGGAGGAGAGGCCGGGGCGCTTTTAGGTAGAAAAGAGGTAGAAAAGGGGCAAGAACTTTTTTTTTTTTGAACTTTTTTTTTTTTTTTTTTTTTTTTTTTTAATCGAGATCCAGCTGTCCCCCCTTTTCCCGGAGGGAAACGGCGAGCCGGCCAGTGCCGGGCCAGGCAGCTCCGTCGCTCCCGGAGGCTGTGCTACGTGGGGAGCTGACAGAGACCCTTGCACCCCCTGCCCGGCACCCCCCGGCCGGGCAGCCCCCGGCTCACCGCAACACCCGGAGGGCATGTGCGGGAGGGACCTGAATACACACGGAGAAGGCGGTTCCCGAGTGGCAAGCTGAGTAATGATGGGGGACGGGGTGGGCATTTAAACCGAGGTGTGAAACAACTTTTGGAAGGCACCTTCGGGTTCTTGTGCTGGTGAACGGGCTGTGCAACACTGCAGCAACCAAATCATCTTTAAGGCATAAGCATCCATACACAAACATTAGCAAATCGTAAGGAGAATGTATATTTGCCCCGAAAACAAACTGAACTAACGAATCACGTTGTAAAAAAGCCACTCCCCCGCTGAAGTAAATCCTTGCAGCAGTACTTCAGCAAGATGTTCAAGAGATGCTGCAGATGCCTGCCTTCCTTCCTTCCTTCCTTCCTTCCTTCCTTCCTTCCTTCCTCCCTCCCTCCCTTCCTTCCTTCCTCTCTTCCTTCCTCTCTTCCTCCCTTCCTCTCTTCCTTCCTCTCTTCCTTCCTTCCTTCCTCTCTTCATTCCTCCTTTCCTTCCTTCTAGTTGCAGTTGTGCACCGTCCCTCTGCCACGGCCCCACGGCGCTGGCTGCCGGGAGGGTGTCCCGCCGCAGAGAGTCCGGCGCTGCCCGGGGAGGGGGCTCAAGTCGGGGTGCAGAGTGGGGCCAAGGGATTGCGGGATGCAGCCCGGGCCCCGGGAGCAGCCGTGCCTGGGGAAAGGGTCTGGGGGCACGGCGGGGGTGACCCCCACGGGCTGGAGCCCCGGCCCGGCCCCGGCGGGCAGAGGCACTTGCGCCCCCCGGCCCCCCCCCGCTTGCGGCGGCAGCCTGCGGAGCTGGTGGCGGAGGGAAAGCGATCAAGAGGCAGGGACAAAGCGGGAGGAAACGCGGGGTGTCGGGGCGGGGGCCCTCTGGCTGTGAGGAGCGAGCTGCGGGGTACCGCTCCTCAGCCGACACGACCGTCCTCAGCGCACCCTCCCCGTGCAGGGCTAACACGGTTGGGGCGCAAAGCCGCGCTCGCCCGCCCCACCCTCCCTCTTCCCCGGGCCCGCATCCTCCTCCCCAGGACCGCATTCTTCTCGGCTCCGCATCACCCCCGCCCCGGGGAGAGCGGGGCAACCTCGGAGGGGGCTGCTTCTGTCTGGGGCTTCCTCCCCCCCCCCCCCCCCCCCCCCCCACCCAGCTGCGGCTGCCCACGGAGCTTGCGACGGGGCTGGGCTGTAAATCCCAGCCGAGAGGGGGACGAGGCCACCCCGCCGTCCCGGGGCACTAGTCTGGACCCGCAGCCAGGTGCCCGGGACCCGCCGCCATCCCCGGCCGCGCTGCCTCTCCCTAGAGCATCCCTGCCGCTCGGCCCTTCGGTCCTGGGGGCAGCGGAGCGCGTTGGGGGGCTCTTGGGTAGCAGCCGCCGCGGGCTCTGTCCCGCTTTCCCCGGGAGCTCCGGACTCTTCTCCAGCCGCGGAGCCGCGCTGGGGAACGGTGCACGAGCCGCTTCGCGCTTTTCCGCAGCAAAAGGGACCGAGCAGCCGCACGAGGCTGAGCCGAGGTTTTGGGTCCCCAGGAAAGGGGCCCTAAATGTCCTGTCCCGCCGGCTCCTCTCCGGCAGCACCGCACCCCGAGCGGTGCGGGTGGATCGCCGGGCTGCCCGCCTCCCCTCGCGTCCCGGCCCGCGGGGCGGGGAAAGGGAAAGAGCATCCGCAGAGGTGCCGTTTCCTTCTCCTTTCGATGGGTCGGGTGGGGAAACTCCGAGCGACTTGGAGATGAGATACTGCGGGCGGGGACGAGCGCTCGGAGGGGGCTCCTTGCCTGCTCTTTGCCGGGGGAAACTTCGATGTGAACAACAGAAATTCAAATCTCCGTGTCTTGTCCTTCGCCTCGGGCTCCTGCACCGGTGGGGCAGGAGGGGCGGCCCTTCCCTTCCCTTCCCTTCCCTTCCCTTCCCTTCCCTTCCCTTCCCTTCCCTTCCCTTCCCTTCCCTTCCCTTCCCTTCCCTTCCCTTCCCTTCCCTTCCCTTCCCTTCCCTTCCCTTCCCTTCCCTTCCCTTCCCTTCCCCCCAAGAAAAAAGCGGGGGGAGGGGTGTCAAGTTAAAAAAAGGGTTGGGGGATAGAAATAGGAAAGCGGGAGAGATCCGATGGTGTGACAGCCTGAAAGCGCCCGTTCGGGGAGGGCAGGATCTGGCGGGGCTGTGGGGCCGGAGCCAGGGCTCGGCTCGGCTCGGCACGGGCTGCTTCTCCGGGGATAGATGGGAGTTTGCCACAAAAATAAGTAACGTCAGCTTGCACATATATAAAATACATACATATGTACACATATAAATATAAATATAAACATAAACATAAACATATAAATAAATAAATCGGAGGTAGATGGACGCCGTTCGTTTTCAGTTGTGCAACCACTCACTTTCCACCAGGTCCCAGCATGGCCGGGCCATGGGGTTTGCAGGTGCTGCAGGTGCTGCTCTTAGTCCCAGGGAGAAGGAGTTTGCCCTCCCTTCCCAGTTCCCATGGGGGCAGACCTCGCGGGCTGCACCTCCAGGGGACTGCCACAAACTTGACACCAATCCCTCAGGCCTTCGGCATTCAATTTAGCTTCTTCAGCTGTAGGGTTTCTTTTCTCTCCCCTCTCTCATCCCACCGGACCCCCCCATCTAACAAGCTCGACCCACACGGTCCCCTCATGGGGTGCCTCTGCTCCAGGTACACGGGGCCCGGGAGGTGGCAGGGGGGCGGGGGGGGCTTGTGTTTTGATTAATACGGAAATAAAACGCAGAAACAGCAGCAGTACTTAGCTTCATTGCTTCAGTTTAGAGATTTATTGGCGAGGAGATAAACACTAGGCTGGGGGCTAGCTTGGTAATTCACGGTCCCCATCAGTTATTACCAAATGAGCAAATCGTTTTTCTTTGAAGCTGCAGAGAGAAAAAAAAAAAATTAAAAAAAGGAAAGGAGTAATTTTTTAACAGGCTGCTGCCTGCGGATCTGGCCCCAGGGCGGCCGGGGGCACCTGGTGCTGCCCGCTCGACTCTGGCAGTGTGGGGCTGCCCTGGTTGGGGCCCTACCCTCTGAGAAAAACTAGTAAGGGGGTTATCACGGATTCATGCCTCTTAAAACTCATGTGTCCTGCTCTGCCTGCCTCCGACTTTCTTTTGTATTTTCCCACTTGCTCCTACGCACATGTTTGGGGTTTTTTATTCTTTGCGGTCCCATTTTCCCTCTTACAGAAGCAGGTAGGCATGGATTTGAGCTGGAAAGAGCTGTCACAGATTGACATCGTGCTGCTGCTGAGGAAAACAAAGGGACAAGGTTGAGAGGGGGAGTATAATCCTTCACTAGATGCAGTAATATTGTCAGGGAAAATGGGCATGTTGGGGGCACACAAATGCATTTTCAGGTCTGAAATGGAAACAGCAAACTAGAAGCTGAGTACAAGCTAAATACCGAAATGTAAGCAGACATCTTTCACTGGACTTCTGCAAAATCTAAGGATTTGAGTTTGTTGCTTTGCATTCAGTGCCATTAGAAACGCCTTGAGATATGCACATTGTGCTGCCAAAAGATACCACAGGACTTGCTGAGCACTCACATTCCTCTGGACCAGCAAGAGAGGTCAGGTGAGATATTCTAGGGCATCTCAGTGGCAGTAAATATCTATGCTTAGGTGGCTGAATTGAGCCTTAATTGCTGATCATTTTGTGTTCTCTGATTTTTCAAGTAATCAGGTTGATTAGAACCATGAAAGATTTTAGGGTCAAACAAATAAAACAAAGAGGAACTACTAATTATGTACTTATGCCACATCAGGGGGGTGATACAGGTTTTGGTGCAGCTGTAGCTGTAGGTGTGATCTCTTTTGTGCAGTCTACAACTGCTGAGTAGGAAACACTGAACTGAAGACACCAGAAGAGTGAATGGAAGTGCTTGCAGCCTGTTTACCCCAACCAGTGTTCCTTCTCCTGCCCTCCATTTCCTTCTCCTGAAGTTGAAACAAAACCATTTTGCTTGATATTACATTGAAGTAAGCACCTATGTAAGGACAGTTCAGCTGTAGAACAGTAAAGTCTGTCTGGAAGGCAAAACTTCTTAAAAATTAGTATCATTGGTTGAGACTGTGTGACTAAAATCTGTATCCAGCTCCCCTGAGTCTCCTGAAGCTGTTGTGGGTTCAGGATGGGGTTTTATATAGCCCTGGCAGAAGGCTGCAGATCAATATTTTAATTCAGCCTTTTAATGTTTGTTTGTTTTCCCCCAAAGTGTTGTTGCTGTTGACATGTACATCTTGAAAGTTACCTGGCAGAACAGCATCGGGCCCTGCCAGATGGGCAAGAGGAAAACTACAAGCGATGCAGTAATTTTAGTATTTATGATGAAGAAGATTTGTGGAGACCTGCAAATCAAAAACTAATGGATTCCTTGTAAAACATGTAGAGGGTTGACAATAAAAGAGATTTGCATGAGGCCTGGTCCTGATGCTTTGCAAGCTAGTAAAAGCGTGCAAGACTCAAATTTTAAGGCAGAGATAATGCAGAGTCAAACTACAAAAGCTTCTGGTTACAGCAGGTAGGAACCGGAGCAGCATCCAGCAGTATTATATCCCCCTCAGTTGTCATCTACACCAACTAGATGAGAGGGAGGTTTATCAGTGCTTAAATATTAGTGCATAGGGTTTCATGATCATTACACAGGCGTTCAGTTATAATGAAGAACAGGTAGTTCTTCAAAATGAGCTTCCTTTTACTTCTATAATTCCACACGCAATATTTTCAAAGGCAGCAACCAGTCAACCAGCCAGCCAGTCAGCCCCAGAACAGGGGAGGAGTCATTGTCTCTGGATGCATGTGTCACTTCCAGGGAACACTGTCCCATGTCATGGATGGGAACGAGAATGCAGTGGTGCTTTAGTTGCACCACCAGAGAAAACACTTTACAAATTATTCACTAAAGGAAAATTGATGCTTGTGTTATAAAAAACTGATTCTGTTTTCGACAACACTAAATAACCTTTCTGCAAACTTACCTACTTTTTGTTGGTTGTTTTTGCTATGTTTTGGTATGTTTATTTTTCTTTTGGACATTTCTCTTTTAGTTTCAATGGTTTCTACCCAGTGGCTCTGAATGTCAGGCACCAGGTGCTACTTCACTGTGTTTCAGCTTAAAACTGTTAGGTGGCTGTCTGAAAAAGTGAGACTTCATTTGTATTTTTTAAAAAGCAGAGAAACGTTTCACAACTAATAATTTATTTTTTAAAAAATCTGACCTTTGACCTGAGGGAGTTGTGAGTCCTTGTCCATGGGGTCAGAGGAAGAACAACAAAGTGACCGCATAAAACATTCTGTTTCCAGACTTTTTTTTTTTTTTTTTTTTTTTTTTTTTTGGTGATAAATAAAGATCTGTTAAGTGTCCCGTAGGAAGAAGATGACTGAAAATGCAGTTTATCCCTTGTGCCTCCCCTATCTCTCGCTTTGCAGAGAAAATAGCCATGGTGCATTTTGTGGCCTGTGCTGTCAGATCTTTGCACAGCGAGTTCAGGCTCTAGCTTGAAACATCTACTGGGAGAGCATCTATCCCCAGCTTCAGTACCTGTCTTTCCTCTCAAAAATGCAAGGGACAGCAACAGAGATTAGTCATAACTGTGGTGATCATTGGTGTGATGGTGATTTGTTTGAGCACACTGAGAAATGGTGAGTTTGGACACCACACCACAGCACCTAAGTGCAAACACTTATAATGGGCTACAGATCCATGGGAAACAGACCTGCCAGGGCTACAGCCCACGTAAACCTTGTGTGTGCTCTCGTTTTCCATGGAGAGGTCCAGATCTTCACTGGTGTCTGAACACCTCTGAGTCACAGAAATCAGTAAAGGATCAAAACCAGAGAGGTTTGAAGGCTTCATTTCCATGAGAGGTGGATGCAGTTATTTCCAGACCTCTGTCACTAAAGTCTTGACGCATCCGTTCTGTTTTTGCATGTACACTCTGGGAATATCGTAGAGCACTTGTTGTGGGGCAGCTGTTGGGTGGCCATGGGCCATCTAGCTGTGTCCCTGCTGCTCTGCAGGAGCAGTCTGCAGACTGCATATGACCCTGGTGTGTGCTGCCTCCCCTGGCTTTCCTTCCCTCAGTGTCTTCCCCAGAACAAGTGCTGTGACCATGGTCTCCTGAGGTGCCTGCAATCTGGTTAACCTCCAAGTACGGTTAGATTTTAGGGGCTCCACGTGCTTTGGAGAGTGATTTCTGACAGCCTCCAGCCCACACTTGCCAGTTCACAGGCTGCACAGTCCTGATCTGACTGCTCCTCGTGGCCTTGAGACCGCATCCATAAGCATGCACCTCTCTTTTTCACTGAGTGCCTTTGGGAGGTTTAGCTGTGTTCAGTTCTGAAGCAGGCTGAGGTATGCTCTGCAAAAGCACTTGAGCAGAGACTTTCCAAAGCTTCAGGCTCTTTCTTTCTATGATTTTGTCATTCCCTAGGCTCTCCAGCACAGTCCCTTTGACCTTTCCAGGGATGGAAATATACACCCCCACTACCTCACATCTTCCATTACTTCTGCCAGGATACGAGCTTTTCTTTATGTGACTTACAGGGGTGGATTGTCATATTTCTGAGATTTTCTTCATGATATGCTTAGTCAACTGTCATATCAAGTTTTCAAGGCTTTCAGGTTTTGGCAGTTGCCCAGAATTTCATATACACGTCACTTGTGGTATCCACTGCTTTAGAACCCACAGCACGTGTCTATATGCACCATGATACTTCTGTATGTTCTTATTCATTCATGAAGAGTCATGGAAATGGATATCCTTTAATGGATAATACATCTTTCTGGGCCAAACTGTAGTGTAAACCATGTGAGACATCTTGGTCTGGACTTGATGTCACTTGCTGACACTAGCAGGTCAGGCATCATTTTGCATAACTAAACTGAGGAGTCTGTCACCAACACTTTAGCTAGGTTTTATTTATCAGGGCTCATTTATAGCTGTTACAGACCCTTGTATGCTGTTCTATATGAGAGTGATAACCCAAATACTCCTTAGCAATACACATCTGGCTGCATTTGCATCCCTATCCCAACTCCTTGTCACTTCTGATGCCCCTAGTTTGAGTAGGCTCAGTCCTGGTTCCTTGCAAAATACTCTTAGACATAATCTTCATCTCCTACCCCTTCACTAAAATAGGACCATAAGACTTTGGCCATGCTTTCCATCAGTGGTGAATCCTCAGTAGCTTAATTACACCTTTCTCTCATCTCCAACCCTGTGTGCAGCTTTTCAAGCAGATACGTTAGTTAAAGCAAAGAGACAGATTTTGTGTTTCAAAAACCAGATATTCTCTGCTGTGACTGGTGGAGCACATCGGCACAGCTGTAGGCAAAATCGTGCCTGCCTCCATCTCATCAGTACTCTCTTGTGTCCATTGGATGCTCTAGGGTTTTCCATTTCTTAGGGTGCTCTAAAATGTCCAAGATTTCCATTCCAGGCTAGGATCACAGACGTCATCTCTCCTAATAAATTAAACAGTGCCACATAATGTTCTCAGGCACTAGAGTTCAATTATTTATAGAGTCACATTGTTACAAAGGTTTCTGGTGTGGTTTGGCTGCAGACCCCTAGCTCTCTCCTGAATGTTTCCCAGGCACGGTTTGGGGATAGCACAGGCCAAAGGCCAATCCCAGCAGGCAATCTGTATTCAGCCACACTGCCTGGAAAGCAAAAATTTAATAATGTGGACACATGCCAGTCTGTGCCAGTTGGCTTCAGAGCTAGATAACGGTCACAGGCATGTTTTGTAGAGATGTAGTCTCAGAGTCTTTCTCTCTCTTATGTCAAGCTTTTGCCCTTGTTGCCATCTCTTTCTGTCTGTCTTCAGATTAGCAGGAGGATACATTTCCTTTGTGAAGTGAATAATTTATCAGAATTACTGGCTGATCAAAGTCTCCCATTAGTTGATTTGTTTCCATTACTCTTTGGGTTTCTCTGCTTATCTTCTCCCAGTTGTTCAAGACTGGTTATTGAACTATGAAACTGTGAAGAATGTCTATTTCTATTTTTGTGCCATGTGCAAGAAATCCTTCTTCCATCTTCCATAGGTTTTATGTCAGCATGGGGCAAAAGATGCCCAAGGCAGTGAGGTCCCACATTCCGCAGGGACTTTTTCAGTTCATAGATGTGACACATAGACATAAAATAGTCCTCAGTATCAGAATTCACTGGATGTCCAGAAACAGACCTTCCTCAACAATCATCACATCTTCACCAAGAGAAATGTACCCTTGGTACTACCTCTCTTGTTTTTTCCATTCCCAAATTTGCAAGGAGTTGGGGCAAGCACAAGGCTTTTGCCTTCTGCTTTGTAAGGGCCATATAGCTTGTGGGAGAAGTGGTTCCAGTTGTGGGTTGAATGTGAATCTTACAGCTTTCCCCGGAGACTAGTTCCCTCTTCTTTCCAGCTGCTGAGACCAGGCAAGCTGCACTTGGTGTCCCATCCTTCACTTGCTTCAGCATATCTCAACTCATCAATGCAAAGCTATGATCCAAAGAGAAAACTTTACTTTTCCCTTTTTTATGTTTCCTCAAAAAGCTGAATTTTTTTTTCCCTCCCAGTGGTGGATTTCATGAGTTTGGCAGCACTCTATCCATGCTTTTGATCCACAGCACTTCTCTGCAGTGTCTTTGTGCCCAAGCTTTCTGCCCAAAATCCTGCCTACAGGAAAAAAACAGCACTAACTAAATACCCTGAGTTAGATCAGCACTGATGGCTTCTTCACTTCTGCCCACATGGATTTTACCCGAGATCTCTGGGGTTAACTCTGTTCCCAGCAATACAGTAGAAGGACAGTCCTCCGGTAAATCCAATATCAACATTTCAGCTCCTTCTCTATTATTCATATTGCCAGGGGAGTGGGACAGGCTCCTTTATCTGGTGTGCCCCCATGAAGATCTCAGCATGTCTCACATCTTGCAGGGCTCCACAGTCAGCAGCTGACCCTTTCCTGGGGTTTGTCAGGGTGAGTCGCTTGAACATCTCCTGCTCATTCCCTCACCTGGCCGCCGGCTCCATCTATCTCTCTCCAGGCGCAGCCCTCTTCCTCCAGCTGCAGCATCTTCCATTCCAGCCTTCACTGCTGTGGTTGTCTCACCTTGCCATTGCATCTGCCTGACCATCTGTTGAATCATGTGCAATATAAATAACAGCTAGTGACAAATAATAGCTACAGATACCCTCCTGTAATAGTCTGGTGGCCTTACTGGACATCTGCCACTTCATAGCATTTTCTTATTTTACTTTGCAGGTCACAAATATATGATAATATTAGAGGGGTTTGTAATGATAAATTGGTTTAGAGTCCTTGTGCTACTTTATATATAATTTTTATATTTTCCCCCAAAGTGTTTGCTATTATTATATTCCCCTTGTTCCCAACTGTGATACTCTTCTGTAACTGGAGAGACCATAATATAGGCCCTTATTCTATGTTTCAGCACAGCATTAAAGATACCACACTGATTGCAACAGGCAAGGGAAAATCAGCTTTTAAAACTAACTACATTTAATAATTTACACCAGGAAAATGCTGAGAAGTGAGAATAGCAGATTTCTCTACATCCCTTTCAGCTGAGCAAGAAGTACTTTGGCTTTCTCTGGTTTTTAATCTAGGTTACAGAGAAGGTGAAAACCTGTCATAATGTGTCTGGGCAATAACAGGTCTTTATCTTCACTGAGACCTTTAACCCCCTTAGACATGGACTCAGTCACTGGGGTGCTCAAAACATGTTGTAGGTAGTGCAGTGGGGTGATGCTTCATCCAATAAAGTCATGGACAGCTTTGCTTCAGGGCTAGTAGTGGAGATGCAGCCTTGCAACAGGAATTTGTCTTCAATCTCATATCTTTCTAGCTATATCTGAATGATGAAAATGAATTGCTCTAAACATAGCTCTGGAGCTAATTGATGGCACAGATGCATGCCAAAGTAATCTTTGAACAATTGTGATGATCCTAATGGTGAGTATAGCTGAGTGGTGTTAGAAAAGCTTTAGTTTTCACTTTCATTCCTGATTCAGTTCCGGGATGTTCACTAAACTACTACATTTGACAGAGTGCTTGTTTTATTCCCCAGCTGCCTTGAACTAACAAGCTGGTGACAGATTTTCGGTACAGATGGGATTGTTTGAGGAAAATATGCCTAGCAAGCAGGCTCACTTTTTAAGCAAAGTTATTTCAGTTTATCATGCTTGGCTCTCAAGGCATGTAAGCTTCTCCAGTAAGGGGAGCTGCTGGGCTCAGCTCGCAGAAAGGATAATACAAGAGTCGGGAGCTTTTCTGCTGCCTAAGAGGAACTTCCATCTCTTTTTTTTTCTGTTGAAGATGGTTTTGCTCTCACAGGCTGAAGGTGCTTATTTCTGCAGGTTGAAGATGGGCAGGTGTTTCCTAAACACCACATTTTTATTCATGTCCCCCTGGATGCAGAACTGCCTGCAAGTTCACTCCTGTGGAGACCCTGCAGCCCACCAGCATTGGGAACTGCAGTGACTGGCCACAAGGAAATGCTTGAGATGCCACACAACCAAAGCTGCCAGGCCACAGCTGCAAGTGAGCCTTCCAGGGGCTCTGCACTCTCTATATCTGCACTTGAAGTTGGAGTACCTGTGCAGCAGCTTCCAGTTGGCAGTCTGGGGGGTGTACATGAGTGAGAGACCTCTAATCTCATTGCTGACACCAATTCACTCCTCGACCTTTGGCAGGGTTTTGCAGATATGCACAGGTTTGGAAGCTATGACCGATTGGCTACCCAGTTTATCTGGTCAGCTGGAGCTTGGAAAGGCACAGAAATTGTTGGTGTGGACAAAAATCCCAGTATCAGCAGATCCACAAATAAGTATTATTGATCTGCAGAGGGGGGAAAAACACTCCTGAAGGTGCTCATCATCCCTTCCTTCCACACACTCCTCGAGACAGTGCACATACAGTGAGTTGTTCTTCCCTCTTTTCCTAAGCCATCAGGCCAGCTCCATGCGTTTCAGTATGACTGTGAATACTTGTCTGTTTTTGATGGGGATTTTCAGGAAAAAAAAAACAACAATAAAACAAATAGGTTGGGTTAAAACTGGTTAAATCCCTCAGGACCTCAGTAGTGTTTTAAAACGTATGTGAAGGGGAGGAACCATTTTTCACACGTCCTAAAGAATATAGCTGACATATGGACCATTCAGAGGAAATTTTGTTCAGGCCATTGGCCATGCATGAATGGCCTGGTTTATACAGTGAGGATCCAAGTTACGACAGGAATCTTATCCCAGGAATTGGGTTTTCTAGGTAGCAAGAGCAGGTTCTGTAGCTGTTAACCATGCTGCAGGCTCTTGAGGGACCCAGCTGGGGGGGGGCAGCGGGGGGGCAAGGGTGGGCTGGGGTCACACCGGGACAGGCTCAGGGTTGGGGGATGTGGACTGTGACACTGCCACAGTCTAACCCCCCCTGCCCCGAGCATGTCCCAGCAAAGCCTGCCCCACATGACCCCACTTTTGCTCCTCTCCACCAGAAGATTTCTTCTGGCCATGTTCACTGGTCCTTGCTGCTCCAGCCACTGCTGTACTGTAACTGGGCACCTTTGCAGTGCTGCAGGTAGATGTAGCATCTCAATCATCTATCCACTAAATACTTCCAAGGCCCTGAAGAAACACCTCATAAATCTTTTTACTCCCTGAGAAAAGAAAGCAAGCCAACCACAAAACAAAACAAAACCAACAACAAACCGCAAGGAAGTTCAGGGAAATAAACCCCTAAATCGAATTTCTTGCTTTAAAAGTGCTTTACATATATCACCACCAACCAGCATGTAAATTTTAGTCAGCTACTGGACTAGTCTTTTAAAGAAGTTGAAAAATGGCCCTGCGTCCTCAAAGGACACACCTGTTATCTGAAACAGTTTTTAACCAGCTTGTTAAGCAGCTTTGACAGATCAAAGACCCCGGACAATGGGCACAAACTTTAACAATAGTTTAGCCTTGAGCAAAAGCTTCTGTCAAAGCAAGGCTTGTGCCAGTAGTATTATGGCCTGCAATTGAAAATAAATTTTACTTGAATAAGTACCTCAACCCGATCAGAGGCACTGCCGCCAGGGAGACAAAAGCAGTTGGGGATAAGTTATTGACTCCACTGACAGCATGAATGAAGTTCATTATGCCAGCCCACTCTTGGTAAATGTGTCAGGTTTTAAACTGAATTAGGTGGCAGGTGCATGGACCATTTTCCTGCCCCCCTTGAGACAGTAGAGGGCCAGCCATCACCTGATTCTACAGACAAATGTTTAGATTTGGTTTTCATATTGCACAGGCACAAGTGACAACGTATTTAAATCATAAACAAGGCTTCCTGCAAGCCCTCCTCTATCTCTCTCTCTCTCCATCCCCTGTCGTTGTCTGGCCGTGCTCCCGCCGTGTTGCCGCTGCACCCTGGAGGTGGGTTTGCCTCCCCTCCACAGCCCCCGCTACAGCCCCCTTTCTCGTTGCTCTTCCTGCCTGCCGCAGGAGTCTGCAGGATCTGGGCTCCCACAGGCCACCTTTGAGGTCCAGCCCTGAGCCAGAGGGAAGCCCAAGCCCTTCTGCCCCTATTCGGGTGACAATGCTCACAGCCATGCATTTCTGACTTCAACAGGGTCTGGATCAAGCCATCCCATAATTGATATTATGGAATATATATATATGGGTGTAAAGAGATTGAATCCATACATCCTATGCTAGCCCCTAGAAAGGCTTTCTACAGTAGAAGTGTATTTAACTTTTGCAATCCTCTGATGCCAAACATCACTGCAATTTCACAAAACTACAGGCTGGATCAGAAAGAAGTGATGTGAAATATACACACATGTCCATGTGAGTATATATATATACAAAAAACCACGTATAAAAAGACAAATGCATCTACTTATGTATCAGTGTTTAAAAGTTTCTCTCGAATTCTAAGAAATAAGGTGAAAATCTGCCATGATAATTCAGTGTTTCTCTGCTTGAAGATTGAACTGTGGTTTTAAGGTGTATCTTTTATTTATTTTTCGTCTGCATATTTTGCTTGAAAACATTTTGGTTTATAGTCTGCCAGGGCCTACAAGGATAATGCAAGATCAGCTGAACTTCAGATCCTTTGGATGCTAGCTCTCATTACTTAATCATGAGACACAGGACTATTAAGACTCTTAAAAATGAAAGCCTCGTTCTCTGACCAGGGAGGGAAGACTTGGCATATGCCTTTGGCTGCATGCCTTATTTACGTTAATGAGTAAGTAAGATTCCTTCCCCCTGTGAGGCAACTGAACATCCTTTCTCCTGAAACTTTTGGGATCTGCTGCATGCGTTGGTTACAAAGGGGAGCCTTTTGCTTTTGGACAGCATTTTGGACACACTTGAGTACCTTTTTGCACACGAGTCACTTAAATCAGCTTACTTTTTCAAGAAAGCCTTTGTAAGCCTGAAAATGTCTCTCTTCCCCCCCCCACCCCCCCCCACCCCCCCCGAAGGTAAAGGCTTTGTGATTGTCTTGCACCAGATTGTCTCTGAACCAGCCACCAGCCTCTGAACTTTAATAAAAAATATTTATCCCCTCTCTCCAAAGATTTCAAAGGGTTGAACAAACACTAGCTAGTTCTTGCAACACTCTCCTGAAGAAAAACATTATTGCTGTTCCTCAAAACTGAGAGCCAGTACTCAGAAGGAGGGATGAGACTTGCCCAATGTCACAAGCAAGTCAGTGGCAGATTCATACTCCAGCGGGTGCTTTAACTGTCAGATAGTGCTTCAGCCCCCTGACATGACATTGCTAAAGACACATTTGGCTCAGTTCACAGTTGTATTTAGTACACCTGTTAATATGGATATATCAAACTCTTTCTTTTTCTGGCTCCGATACAAATTGACCCAGGAAGTCTCACCCATGGACCCCCAACAAGAGAAAGTGTTTCTTTCCCCCTTACACAAATCTGGAAAAACAAAGTAAGCTTATTCTTTGGGGCTATCTAAAGACTGCTGTGTGTCAACACACAAAATCATTTCTCACAGTGGTATCACTTGCTGGATATGTTCCTTCCCTCCAACTACAGCAGATGGTGTTTCATAGTTGGTCACAAATGGCTGTCAGCGAGCGTTTGTCTGCCTGCCAGTAACCTGTAGTTTGGGGACTCCCTCGGAGAGTGTACCAGCACTGACTCTGCTGATAGCAGCATCTGAGAAAATGATCCGTCCTTTCTTGTCAGGCACAAAATTAGCCATCTCACTTTCAAACTGTTGACAAGGGGGATATGAAAGAAATAAGGGCTGTGCTGGCCCAGATGATGTTTCTTCAGCTCTGGTTTGAGGCAGCTAGAGCTGACTGCAGAGGAGTCAAAGATGGAGATACAAGCACAATCCTATTCTGGTGTCAGGATTTTACATGACATTTCCCCAACCACCTTTCCCAAGATCAGTTTAGACTTCTCTTGGCCAGCATTAGCAACAAGGAGGAGATGAGCTTTAGTGACATTTCCCTGTAGCAGGAAAAGCCTTCAACTGGTTAAAGGTCCCGGTGAACATGCCAGATTTGCTGCTGTCTTCACGTGCATGGGGAGAAGGCAGCCAGCCAGCCTGGTGTCCACCCTGACCACAGCCTTGCTCCAGCAGCAGGGAACAGGGGGGATGGGAGAAAGAGGAGACAACAGTGATGAAGACCAAATACTTCTGTCCCCATCACCTGAGACAGAGAACAGTTTTGGAAGCTTTGCAGCAGCTTGTAACTAGCTATTACCTTGCTGGTGCTCGCCCACATTTCAAGCACAAACAGCTAACAACCCAAAATTATTTATTTCAACAGAAATCGTAAAGATGAATCCATGGAGCAGAGCCAAAACCTCTCCATAGTTGCTATCACAGGGTCTTCTGCCTGTAGAGCAATTTTTCTTTAAAACCCCCAAGTAGGATCTGGGCTGGTAAGTTCAGCCGGACTCATTTTCCACCTAGCTTAGCCAGGGCAAGGGTCCCCTCGGCAACATCATCCACCTGGCAGAGGAGATACATGTTACTCAGGACTGGGTGGCACCACTGTCAAAGGGGTCTGGCAATAGGGTGTATTCCCAGCTCTCTAGCCTTCACATAGCTGATGTGATGGGGGATGGGGAATCTGATGAATGTATTAATCCCATGTAGCATAAACACTGCACTGGTCAGGTGAAAGCGTTACTGTATTGGTGCCAGTTACTACAGACTGTAATTTTGTTGCTCCAGTTCTGAACTGCTAGAAGAGGTTTAGAGAAAATCCTGTTTCAGAATTTTCCTTTCACAAATGGTTTCTAATATTGCATAATTCCTTTTCATCCTAAATGCACTCTCTGTGAGAAAAATGTAGATTAAACAAAAATTTAAGTTCTGCAAAAAAGAAATTATAACTGCTTTGGAAAACATCAGAATGATCCATCCGAAATATTCTGAAAAAAAGCTGGTTTTCTTAGCTTCAGTGTCCTTATTTTTGTCACTGAAATCATGTTAAAAAAAAAAAAAAAAGTACTAAATAAGGTAATAGTTAAAAGTCAAAACAAAGAGCTTGGACCTTGCTGAAATAAAACCTTCCAGTCTTCTAAAAATGAAATATTGCTGTAATTGGATTTCATTAAGGCTGGTACCTCCCCACAAATCTGCTTCTTCCACTGCAAATTTTGTTTTACAATGAATATTTTAAGGTATTTGATGTAATATTCATAAACAAAACCAAACTTATACCATAACTAAACACCACCAATGACAACAACCACCCAGAACAAAAAGGACACAAAAATTTTGCTTAGCTGCAATCAGGCTTGTAATGAAATTTCAACTACTTCAATAAAAGAGATTTTTTAAAGACTATTGAAGGCGAAATCTACAAGCAAAGCTGAAAGTCAAATCTCCAATCATGGTTTTGTCGCATAAAATGTGTAACTATATAGCAATCTTACTTTTTCCTGAGTTTCAGCACTAGATTTTTCTTTTGACTTTTCATATATGGCTAAGTCTGTTTCTGTTTTTCTCCTTTAGCTACAAAGATTTTTCTGAGAAAAACTGAGTCACAACTTAGCTGAGGTAAGGCCATCTGCCTGAGAATGTGGTGAGACTTTAACTCAGGTGCCCAGAGAGAATTACAGTAACGCCTGTTTCGCTGCTGATCAGAATGACACAAAAAGAGAACAGTGACTAGACTAAGCTTGATCCCCAGTAGGTGCCTTGTGCCCTGGCTTGCATCCAGCAATGTTTTCAAGCATGCAGTCTGGGTGGGATAACACAAACACCTGAAGTTAAGCACATATATAAATATTTTCACCACATTTTGGTTGGGGAACTTTCTAGAATCTGCCTAAGAACATTGGAATGCCTCCTTACATGGGTACACCTAAACCTGGCTCAGCTTATTCTGCTAACTGCTAGGTCATTTAGTCCTGTATCTGGTTTGCCCAGATACATTATTGTGTTTATGTGTGTACTGGTCATATGAATGTGATGTTTGTATCCATGACCACTTAGCGATAGACTATCAATGACTTAATGACAGACAAGCCCAATATCTGCAGCTTCTTATTTTAGGACCAATGTGAAAGACATTACACAACAAGTACAGCAGTCATTTCTCAGACAGCCATTCCTCAGGCAAAGATCTAAAGAGAAAAGGCTGTTGAAAATCTCTCAGAGCCCAACATCTCCCTGACAGGGACCATCATTCCCTCTTGGGAAAATCCATGGGGGCAGAACTTGCTTTCTGGGTCTGCTCAGAACATACCACTAATGTTTCTTATTTTCCCTTCTGGAAGGACAACAAGAGAGGATAAATGAGTGTCTGAAAGGCTGGAGAATGCACATGTCCAGGTGAATTTACATCTTCCCAAACCAGCACTTTCTGCTCCAGTGTGCAAAGCACTCATGCTTACAGGAAAGTGCTGCCCTAATCAGTATCTTCACTCTTATGTTACTTGTTGATTTGGCTAAAACCATTGATGTCCAGATATAACATACTTGTCACTTCAGCAGCCAGCCTGTGATAGATCAGACAAATATTTCTAACACAGAGCTCTTGCTTAGTCAGAAAAAAATTGAGCCACTTTAGAACAGGGTGGTCCATTGTGTGGCCTATCATTGAGGCCATCTTCCACAACAGCTGCCATGGTCAACAGAGTTGGTTTGTCTATCTGAATGGGAGGTATACAGAGAGTTTTGGACGTCACCGATTTGATCAAGAGAGATGTCCTGCACCAGGAAGATGACACGACTCTTGAGGCAGTCTGTGTTGCTCTCATGTGCTACGGGGAGCTCTGCTGCCACACACAGTGAATCATGTGCTAGTCCAGAACTCTGAAGGCAGGAATGGATCTGTGGGTTTACACACATCAGGAAGTCCAGTAGCACTGCATCTGAGCATCTGGCTTATTTTGGGCACCTGAGCATTTGAACATCTGCCTCAAATTGGCAGTAGTGGATGTGCAGGATGAACAAGAGTAAGGCTGTCTTGTGGATTTGGTTGGGACAAGAAGAGGAGGAAAGAGCTAAAGTTAATTGGGGAACACTGTAGTGCATTTCTGTGTTTTCTTATTGCTCCATAAGCCAAATATTTCCAACTTAGTTTCCTAACTTGCGGGTACCTATTTTTCTTGAACATGATCTTTTTCTCCTGCATTTCTCTCACTTACTTTACTGGATATGTTATCTTTAGTCAAGCTGGAAAAGGGTTTTTTTTGCATGGGAATTTCATTAGCTTTTTGATAAAGTTGTCAAGGAAAAATACTGGTACTCTGCCATATGGAAGCATTTATTCACTACCAAGTATGTAAATTAGATTACATCCTTGATGGCAGCTGTGTTAATTAGCATATCTTGGTCACCTGCTTGCTAGAATTGGACCCAAAGTTTGTCTTTTTTTTTTTTCCCCCAAGCTACTCTTGGGTCCTTCACAAAACCTGTTAACCTGACCAGATCTGCCTCAGTTCCCCACAAGAGTCCCTCTGGGGATTAGAAATTCCTTGCAGCATTTGCCCTCTGCTGGACTGTCTCTGGCTGAAGATCTCGGTGGGGCTGGGGAGATTAATGGGAACCCCTTTGGGGACTGAGGAGATCTGCTTCACAACATGGCTTTAAATGTTGACTGGACTCATTATGAGGTGCAGAAACTCTGCAAGAGCCCTCAAGTTAATTAGGGGAACTTGCCAAGGCCTGTCAGACACTCAGTGATCAGCACTGGATCCTTCAGACTTTTGGCAAAGCTTCGGAGACAGCAACGTGCCAGTGAAAGGCTCTAGCTGTGCTAAGTAACCACGAGCTCATTCCCCCAGAGTTACCGCCATTTCTTGGAAACAGGAAAAGCAACAGAGCAATTCATGAGCTTCACAGCAGACCACGTCTGATGTCTCTTCCCCTCCCTAAAATTTGACCCAACCTCCCCCAAAAGTCATCAAGTGGTCAAAATACCCTATTTTTTCAACCTATTTGTCTCAGATTTGATGGAATAATTTATATTAGTTAAAATATCAGACTCTTGCACTCTGACCTGACACATTTGGAGAGCTTTATAAAGCAATAATCGTATATGAATATCCATCCTGAAAATCATTGGAGTGAAAGATAATTTATACTTTACAACATAGAACAGTGATAATTTACCTCTTCAAAATCCGTTAGTCTCAATATAATACATTGTCAATCATTTACCAGTCAGGGCCTATAGGTATTTCTGGGATAGCAGTAGTTTACGTTTCCAGTAGAGTGTCATTCAAAAAATACAGATATTGTTATCAGCAAGACAAAATACACTTAGAAGACCCCAATGGATGTGGCTGACAGCAGCACCAGTTCTTCTAAAGAATGGCACTTTGCAGAGGAGACATGAATCAGAAATGCCAACTGCTTGTCATCTTTAGTCATAACACTATGAGGATGCTAATGTTATTATTGCAGCTAAATTTCAACCAGCTCCCACATGTTCAGCCAGGTTTGACCTTGTATACAGCAAACAAAAGTTGACAATGCTGATGATAGAGTCAGGTCTAAGGAACATGTCCCATTATCTGCAGATGTGCTACCTGTTAGATGCTGGCTAATGATGCTCTGAGCTTTTCATTTGATGCCTCTTCCTTCAATCCTGCAATCTGACATGTATGTCCAGCCTCATAATGTAATTGAACAGATATTTGCCCATCCACAGCCTTATTGCACCTTGCCCTGCTTTCATCTGTCCAGCTGAAAGCAGCAGTAGAGGAGGAACTTGAAATTTAGGAAATCACCTGTGGCAACTGAGGCACAGACTCTCCATTGAAGTGCAGAAGGAAAGACCCTTTATTATTACAATAGTACATACTTACGCTCTCGCCAAAGCTCTTACTTCATAATTAGCAAATCAGCAATTAGGCAGCTATCAACCTTTTCTCCTACCAGCATAAGACCACTCTAACACACACTGTGCAGACCAATCACCTTCTTGTTCACACACTGTTCACGTGGCGGTAACTTCTCACAGTTCAGTACTTTTCCACAGTTCAGTGTTGCAACTGTCCGTTGTTTTTCCCTGCAACCTTGACACGACTCAGTAGTTTCTTATCTATCTTCCAAGGCCTGTTTTTCATCGAAGCCTAGCTGTTTCTTAGACACTGTGTAAGGCTGACAGGCCGATGCCTCCCACTATCATCAGCCTCATTCTGCAAACATTTCTATGGAAAAGACTCCTGCAGGCAAATCACCCTCAGCAAACACAGCACTCAACAACAGAGTTCAAGGGCACTGAAAAAGAAAAGTAACACTCTCTTTTGCAGTGTCCACCCAGATAGTATGACTTGGAATAGGATGTGATATAAGTGCTTTCCAGAACTTCTGTTTTACAGTCATTTTTCTGAAAATAGGCATTTATTATCCAAGTACTTGACCATCATAAACCATGTTTGAGTGCTTTCGATTATATCTAAAGTGTGTTTCAGGCATTGCTTCAATGATTTAGTGTTTTCATGGAAATATTCTGCTTCATGTACCACATTCCACTGACTAATCTGAAGAGAGTACCTGGGGAGTGGGGTTGTCCATGTCTAAGTACTTATCTGCAAAAGTGAAACTTCAGACGTGATCTCAACATGTCACCCCCAATCTTTTACTTATTTGACAACAACATGAAGATCAAGACAGTTTGGGACTTTTAGTATTATACAGCCCCAGCCTGCTTCCTATGTCACATGTGCGCTTGCCTTTTGACTGGCCACACCATAGATGCCTACACATTTCAGTATCTACAACTTGGCTGGCTCAGGATGCTCTTGATCCTTTCACCAAAACAGCAAACATATGCAACACAGACCTCAAAATAAACCCATAGTAAAGCCAGATATTGATATTCAGCTTCAGTAAGCCAAGGTGTCACTTGATGTGACGATGGGTTAGGATGTTGTAAGCAAGAAGTGTGCTCTCCTTGCTTCATGGATCCACCCTTCCATTTGTACAACACTGACGCCAAAGTTTTGTGGCCCATGATACAGTCTCCTCAGTACTACTCTAAAAATGCTGTTACTGTTGATTGATGATGGTAAAGATGATTCTTATGCTGTTAATTCTTCAGGAAATGGAAAGTCTTACATCAGATGTACGCACGGCGGAGGTCATAGTTAAGGGAACGAAACATTCATTTTCTTTATCTAAAACTTCTTACTTTTCAAACTCAGTTCTTTACCAGTGTAAGAACATGTCTCTTCTTTCCTCCTGTGAAGACACTTTTGCTACTTCCTCCTCAGTGCCCAAACTTCTTGAGCACTTCTGTCCAGTGACTCTTCCCTAACTGGTAATTCTTGAGCTGTCTGGTACAACTGGGAGTGAAACTACACTCCCTCATATTCACTGCCACATTTAATTAATGCTCTGTCTTTGCAGAATGACTCATTAGATTGGTATAAACTTTATGGCAATGCCAATGAGCATAAGTATTGATACTTAATGGCCTCACATAACAGAAGTTAATGAGTATGGGGAAATCCTAACATACAGCAGAAATTGTTACTTCCTCAATTTATTGGTGTAGATGCTGGGGACTAATTAGTTTAAATATTAATTAAAAGATTAACTAAGACTCCTTCACCGTATCATTTCTTCAGCTTTCTGCCTTTGGGCTGGCCTATTTATGAACTCAGCTAAATACTTGCTCAGTATCATTGCAGTTCAGGACAGCATTTATGCCTGCATTTAACTTCAGGCATATACCAAAGCAGTCTTCCAAATATGGATATTTTCTCAATTTTGGTTTTTAATTTCTATTTCATGCCATTTTTTCTCTTCAGTTGTTGCTCAAATCTTCCTTTTTTTTTTTTTCTTTAAAGATCTGTAGAAAGAGGAATATTAAAACTGAAAGATTTTGTGAGCATTCTTTCTTTCCAGATTAAAATAAATGTTAAGTCTCATTTTGTTAGCACCAAAACCCAGTTGTTCTTTGCTGGTTTTAAGTACCCTGAGTTGCATCTTTTCACATAAGTTGAATGATGAGAAGAGCAGTCAAGTAATTCACAAGGTTTGATCTTGGTGTTAATTTTTTGCATTAAACATAAAACATTTTGCTCTCTTGAAAATAAACATTTCTATGGTGGTTAGAATTACTAAAAGGAAAGACTTTTTGGAAGGCATTTTGTGGAGTTTTTCAGCCATAAACCACTCTCACAGAGGCATCTGGGGATTTGTAAAACAAACTTTTTGAACTATGCTACCTAACAAAACTCAACTAAATA
This sequence comes from Athene noctua, assembly GCF_965140245.1. Lineage (NCBI taxonomy): Eukaryota > Metazoa > Chordata > Aves > Strigiformes > Strigidae > Athene > Athene noctua. Next base: position 66,406,934 of record NC_134037.1, on the reverse strand, counting down.
TACTGGTACATTGCTTTTCCAATCTATGTTATTTTACAGATTTTCATATTGAAATCTACAATTTAAAATTATTTTCTAAATGATAGTGCAACCACATAGAGCCTTGGGAGTTCTGGGCAGCATAATAACAAAAGCAATGTCTGTCTACCTGTATTTTGTCTGACAGTGTTTACCTCAGGGCAGAAGCCAGATCAGAGGTTGCAAAGGCCTTTTCCATATACTGCCATGAGAAAACCAGACCCAAAGAAAGGTGCCATTGACTGTTGAGTCAGTCATCTCACTTTTTTGCTCTTGCCATGTATGCAATATTAGTAGCACAGAAAGAGGAATTTGGGGATAGTAGGTCTGCTGAAATAAACCCAAGTTGCATCTCACCCTTCATTTAAAACAGACAAATGGGAAACTGCAATTCTGCTGGAAAATATTAGAAGTCAAACTGTTCCACACTGAAACACAGAAAAAGCACGTGGAGGGTGGAGCAGAGTGTGTATGCTACAAAAATTGATTTTTGTTCAGCTGAAACTTGTCACTGCAAAATTACAGAAACTTTATTTTCATCAAAAGTGTGACTAGCAGTGCTTCATTTAACATCTTCTAAGAAAAGTTCTAACAAGCCAGCTGTAACAAAATCTCAAATTTAGAAGGTTTAAATTTTTTGCTGGAAATATTTTCTAAAGCACTTATGCTAATATGCATGCAAGAGTATATATGGGTGTAGTCAAGCATGTGCATGGGAATGCACTCAGTTTCCATGCAGATGGGCATAAAATTTTGTGGAGAAATAACCCATCCTTGAAAATGAGGCAATACTTCTTCATCCCTAGTCATTGCCTGGTCCCTGCCCAGGACTGTCCACTTCTCCCCTAGGATTTCCCAGCACAAAATTGAGAAAACCCACAAACACGGCTTTGAGAGGGATCTTTTTGGTCCATGTCTTTTTAGGCGATCTTTCTGCCTCTGGAAATAGGCTGTGTTCTCTGAAAGGTGCAGTTAGCTGGGACCTTGTGGACTTGCAAAGGGGTCATCTTTGCATATCTGTGGTCTCTTTTCTCTCTTGTCCATGGAATGGGCAGGTTCTCCTGGTTAAAGTCCATCCTCCCTTATTACACATTATTTCACTGTGTGATAAGGATACTGGTGTTGCCTCCTGTTACGACCAGAGACCTGCCGAGGAGCGGAGCAGATCATGCTGCAGACACCCATGGGGAGCAGGAAGCGGTGTGCTGGTGTGGGACATGTGTCCCATCTCACCAGAATCGACTGGTTACAGCTGAAAAGCTTCTGTGATTAAAAAAAAATAATTGCAGAGGTGCATGAGAAATATAGCGAGCATGAGCCTGGCTTCCTCCGGTTTCCCTTAAAGTTAGCAGCCCTCAGAGCCAGGGAGGCAGCGTCAGTTTTGTTGGTCAGGAAGCATCTTCCCCAGCAAAGATTTTGGTGAGCAGCGTGTGTGTGGGTAGAGTGTGCTGTGGGAGACTACTGCGGGCTGATATGAGAGATGATATCGGAGATTAGTTAACCGTATGGGCTGAGTCCCCGGGGAGGTGTGTGAAATGAATCAGATTAAACAAAATTGATAATGTGAATACTTAATCAAACAGACAAAGGTAGTCTGCACAGCTAATTAGGGGCAAATAGAGCGTCCCTCTTGTACCTCATTTAACTGACAAATTGTGCAGACAGTTTTAATGGGAGTCTGTTTAGCAAAGAGAAGGCTGTACAGTTGACAGCTTGGCAAAATGTGGTTTCTGTAACACCACATGATGCTTATGGAAATTAGCCTGGTGCAGCTGAGCTCCGAGTAGGTGAGAGCTGCCCAAACTCTAGTAAAATGGTAAAATGGACCTTTTGTAGGCCTCTGCTCCTGACTTCTTAAAGGGACCTAGCCACTTTTCTGCAAGCTGGCAAGCAACACTTCTGAAGAAATGTAAAGGATCGTTACAATACCAGAAGGGAGCACTCCTGTAGCCAAGAAGGCAGATAAAAAATTGAGACTAACTCACCTTAGCTTACTGCAGTTTTCTGGTTGGATTCTTTGTAAAAACAGTCACTTTCACAGCTTCTCAGGAGGTATGTAAATATGAATTACTGTCAGTGTTTTATGTACGAAGAATATGACAGTGCAAAGCGATCAGCTGAGTCCTGCAATATGGGCCAATGCCAGGGCCAGGCTGAGGACTGAGCAGTTGGTCAGAGCTGGGGCCACAGCCCGTCTTCTGGTGCAGTAGGGTCTCTGCTGCACTGTGGAGCGACTCTCTTAACAAATACAGGCCTCCAGTTTCTTAAGCCCCCAGTAGTAAAGATGTCAAGCTTTTCTATGTTTTCTGATAATCCCTTCCTCTGCATCTGTCTCCTGTCCTTCTCCAAAATAACCATATCCCTTCATTGCATCTCCTTGTGTGTCCCCAAGGCCCCCATACCTAGCTCTCTTCCAGAAGAAGATCTTTGGATATGTTGTGAAGTCTGATGAGACACATCATACACATGAATTGGAGGCTGAGCCTGTCAGGAATGTGAGACAAGTGGCCAACCCTCATTAGTTCTCAGTGGCCTTCACCAGATCTTTTGTGAGCAGTTGCTGTTGCACTGGTGTAGGAAAGCAAAGTGTCTTGATGGTAAATGGAGTGCAGCTAAATATGTCTTCAATTTGTGAAACTTTATTCAAGCTTCTTCTCTAGTTTTTCATCTGCATGTGTTTATAAGTTATAATTTCTAGCATGATAAATGGGAGAGACTTGGGGTGGTTAAACAAGGGATTTTAGGTAAAATCTCTTTGTGTTAGTTCTGCTCAAAAGACTGCTCTGCCTCACACTGAGTGACATCAGCAGTACTGGGAGGATACCTGCTATCCCTGAAAGACCAGCTAAAAATAGTACAAGTTTTATTGGGAGTCATTGTCTGGGACATGGCATCCTCTGTGGTTAAGCCTCCCTTTTAGTTTCACTGGCCACTAAACTTCACAAGAAATTGGTGAATTTGTATGAGTACATCCATGGGTGTGCACATCTGTGTGCACATGCTCTGTTCACTCAGACAAGCTATACATTTTGATCATAAAATCATCATACTGTAATGCTCAGAGAGTGAGAAGTCTGAGGCTGTAATGTGACTTTCTAATTTATGTTGGCCATTTCACTTAACTCGTCTGTACTTCAGTTTCTACACCTACAAAACAGGATTATACTTGCTACATCAGAGCACTATTAGAAAGAAATGCCATCTTCACCACAACCCTTGGTGGTGAAGCACAGGATCTCGCATCTGAAAACTTGATAGTGCAGCCAAAATCATGTGTTGAAAGTGTCCAGGAAGAAAGTGCAAAGCTCAAGGAACTTGTGGCTTCTGCTTTTGTGACTCATTTGGGAACCATGTTAGCTTCCTTCCCTTCCAGCTGAGTGGCACTTATCATCTCAGCGCTGCAAGGACTTCAGCAGAAGAAACATTGAGTGCCGTCATCTCCACAATAGCCTGGAGTGTTGTCACATTTGACGTCTGACTTATGCTTAAACATAACCCACTGTTGAAAGGCATGAGTTTATGAAGGAACATAAAGATGGTAAACACATGCCCTGAGCTGAACATATCAGGAGTGAAGTGTATTATATGTGTAATAAAGCTGCAAAGACGAGGCGTTGCCTGGAGGTAATGGTTCATCTGAATTCACTTCCGGAGCTCTCCTTGTGGAGCTCTGTCCTTGCAAAGAAATTCTTTAATACAGAAATTACAGAGAAACTAATTAAAAGGTGGGAAAGAATGGAAATTATTTAATCAAACCGTGCCAGTTAGAAAACTTACAATTTGATCCTTGTATAGTTGTGGATGATTTTGGCCTGTTTGTGCTAGGTTTTTTCTTTCATATCTTCTCAAGGAATTTTCATAATATGTAAAGCCTTTCGATTCATTTATTGAATAGTTCACGTATTTGGGCAGAAGTCTGTGTAAACCAGCAATTCCCATTCTGGTCCCTAGTGACTTACTCAGCCTACCTGCACTAATGTTAAATGGGGATAATGGAAACTTCCTGCAGTAATACAAGTGTTTGAGTGTGGCAGCTAGCATTTGGAGAACAAAAGAAAGAAGGAAAGGATGAATGAGAGAATGAAGGAATGTACAGGCAAAGGAACAAAGGAGAAAGAAATAGAAAAATGATGGGGAAGCTTCTATCTGAAGGCCCCAAATCCCTCTTCTACACCTCTGAGGAGCAGTCTTTCTGTCAGGTGGTCACAATTCAGCTATTGCAGTGGCTGAAAAAGCCTTTGGGAAGTAGAAGGATTTCTTTTTTTAACCTCTTCTCCAACTTGTTAAAGCCTGGGTAAATCCCACCAGCTCCCTTATGAAACGCTTGCCTGAGCAAAAGTTTTCCAGAGCATTTCATGAGTCGCACATAATTGAAATAGGAGGGGGTTTGAGCCTGCTTCAATAGAGCGGTTTGAGTTAATTGATAAACCTTCCCTTTTTATTATCAGTGCTACCCTTCTGTCTGAAAGGCAGGGAGATTTCCTTATGGGATTTGAGCAAATATTGGAAATTGCAGTGGCAAATTAGCAGGGGCCACAAACCAGAAGTGACAGCTCAAGGAGGCTGGTGGAGGGAGTGGAGCAATCCCTTACCAGTAGCAATTGGCCAGACTTTATCATATGGACTAATCACAACAGAGCTGGTGAAATAATGGGCACCAGATGTTAGTGCTTTGTAGACGTTGGCTCTCTGGAGACCAGCTCCACCAAGCCAGCTCCCCAGGAGCAGGAGCATGGCGCTCTCATCTATTAATAGGACACGGGGCTGCTGGTCAGTGCCTATTCCACAGATCTAATTGGTGATGCTACAGCTCCTTTTCCCAGCTTTAGGAATATTTGCATTCATGAGGAGCATTTCCATGGCTTGTATGCCTTAGATTCATGGCACTTTGTTTGGTTAAGAATTCTCATGAACGAGTGAGCTGAAAAGTAGTCATGTAATAGATCAAATCATGAGTGCTTGCCTCCACAGAGGTCTTTAATAGGGATGCTTCTTTGTAAAGTGTTGAAAATGCTCCCGCAGTCTTCTACAGCTGCAAAGATTTTACTGGCACGGTGGGTAGAAGGGAATGGGGTGGGAATGTTTCCTGCAGGAGCTTTGCAGAAAAAGCCCTAAACTGCTCCCCAGAGCCCAGGAGCTGCAAATCCAGGCAGGGAACAAAATAGCCTCTTCTCTTGCTCTTATGTGCCATGCTTCCAGACCAGGTCTGGACATAATCTAGCCTTATAGGATTAGTTTGTGGCTCTCTAATTATTTGTACTGAGCTTGCTTGACAAGACAGAGATTTGCAGTTAAGCCTCTGCTAAGAGCACTGCTACCAGCGCTGCTGTCAGCTGCAGGACGAAGAAGGTGTGGATAACGTTTTGTGCAGGGGATCAAACCTGGCTAGGTGGTCCACCTGCTGGGTGGGTAAAGAGGGTCAGGAACCCTGCCTAAAGCGGCGGTGGCACAGAAGACAGTCACCAAGTTCAATATAACCACTACTTAAAATAGGATGAATATATCTGTAAGCAACGTTTGCCACGGTTTGTTCTAAGGAAGCCACATCTGCAGTGTGGACCCCATCACTGCCAGTGCTGGGCACAAAGCATAGAGCTCCTCCTTCCCTGTCTGTGGCACCGCCAAGCCAGCTCTGCTCCTTCTCCCTTCCTTTTTCCACTCTGAGTTGGGCGGATGCTGGCTGGCTCTGGTTTCAGTTGGACAGATGGGAGCTGTCTTTCCTATGTGATCTGTTCGTCTCTCAGCACAGGACTTTCCAGGCTTTTTCATGTAGAGGGGATATAATGTGGATGGCCTTTTAGAATATTGAGCAAAGAAGAATCTTCTTTTCATCCAAAGCATCTTACAAGTCCTCACCCCTGTGTCCAAAAGCAGAGGCACCGGTAGTCCTTTATTTGCTTACCCATGTCCTCCTTGGCTGAGAAGAAAGGTGTTCTGATGAGGAAGATCTATAATCATAACTTATATTCTCATACATTATATAATAATTACAGAATTATAGGGACAATCTTAGACGTTTTTAATAGAAATATATACTATGTAGTTCAATAGACATCAATACATTTGACGGTATTGATCAGGCTGACTATGGCTATGGCACTTTTGGGTTGGAGTGGGCTTATGTGTGGCCACAGGGAGTGGAGGTACTACTGTCACATCCCCACAGAAAGGACCTGTTACGTCTTCTCTGGGAGATTCTGTAAGCAAAAGTGAGAGGGTAAATCTCGGAGTTTATAGAGCAGCTTTCAAGGGTAAATGTTAACTGTTAACTCTCCTGAACTTCCAAGTGGGATTTCGGAGCTTCTTTCTTTTCTTATTTGATGCTCCATTGTATTGGCAGGCTTTGCCAGACCTTCAGCTGTTCTGGGTACTTCTCTTTTCACCTTCACACCTGGGTTTCAGAAAACATAGAGTACTTCCTCTCTGAAAATGAAGACAACTTCACATTGTGCTTTACTAAGGAGGCCAGGTCAGGCTGGGCACTGGAAACCATTCATTATTTGTGAAATCCAGCCTGTGGGTTCTAAAAGGAATGGCAGCCCAAAAAGAACTACCCTCCTGAAAGGGACACTGACAGTAAAAATTATTGGTCATATGAATCTGCTCATTCATAGCTGGCAAGGCCCTGGCGTCTCATAGAATTTGGATGTTACTAGATTTGTTATCGCAGTCATTAGAACCAAATTAATTTGGACACACAGCTCACTGTTCCCCAATAATATATTTACATTCCACTGTCACCTCTAACACTAAACTACATTAACTTCACTTGTGTTCCCTGCATTAAGATTTCAGTGGCATTTATTTATAAAAATATGAGATTTTCCCTGGGAAATTTTTTAACAATTTCTGTGTGTGTGAGAGAGCTTTGAAAAGCTGATTTGGTGGAGACAGAACTGACAGTTCCCATTTATATGCCAAATGTCTCTTCTTAACTTCAATCTGCATCTAAAACGAAAAACCCATGCAAGACACAGACATTCCTTGCAGTCATTAAAGCTATTCCTGTGGTCCCCCAAGAGTGGTAGTTTTTTCTTTTGACACTTGAGATCAAACGATCAGCCACTGAATACTTGCCCCTGTATCTGGTTTAGCAATCAGTTGCCATTCTCCGGCATATGCCAGGAACATCTTCCCCTCCCCTCTACAGGATGTATTTCAACTTGAAACAGCAGCTTAGCCTTTGCAATAGCAGCCACCAGCCCAGTGATATCTAGTGGACGTTGCCAGGAATGTTGCAACCAGAGAGGTGAGAAGGGAGCAAGTCAAGAGGGTTTCCATCAACTCCTGACAGTGGCAGGAATGTCCCATTTTCGTGATGAGCTGCCTTTCAAGCCTTGGCAGAGCCATTACCAATTCTATGGCTTCATTTCCCTGTATTTGGAGCCATCTGTCTTTACTCCTACCATTCTGAAGTCAGAAAAGAAAATTATTTTCACATTAGCAACTCATTAAATGGCCCCAAACTTGTAGCACAATCACTGCTGGAGCCAAACCCATTGTTTTTACACTTCCAAATACCTACTTGGAGGCATTGTTTGGCAAGCGGGGGTCGGGGGGGGGGGGGGGGGGGGGGGGGGGGCTGGCTTGCAGGACCTTCTGTCATGCACATGGGCAAGTGGGTGGGGTGGAGCCCTGTCACCCTCATCCATCATTCTCCATCAATGTCACCACCACCCGCAGAGGCATTACCTCCAGTCAGTCACTCACTCGGTCATTTATATCTGTCCATCAACATGAGCAGAAGGAGAGGATATGAGTAGTCAGTATCAAAGCTGGTAAGATTCTTAAGGCTTGTTTAAGACAGTGGAGATATTGAAGACCTTTCAATGACTTAGGTAATTTGTACTTTGAGTTTAGTTTCTCAGCATAAAGGAGTCCTCAGGAGGTCAGGTAATGTGTAGATACTCACTGTGCTCAAGGCTATTGCTGATTAATTTATGCAAAAGTATAGTGCCTTTGGCTGGGGAAAGAGAAAAGCTGTTGTTTCAGCAAAGCTGTGTTTCAGCAGTCTCATCACCCATTTTTGTGTTTCTTTAGCTCATTGTCAGAAGGGACATACAATGGTTTCTTTTGAAGATCTGGCTCAAACTCATCCTGACGTCTCCTTCAAAACCCCTCAGTTTCCCATCCCTGGAGCGAATTACTCACTACCTCACTAACTGAAAGTGCCTGATCAATGGGTGCAGGGGTAACAGGATCCCCAGCAAAACTGCTGCAGCAGCCCCTCAGCAGGCAGCCCTGCTGGAGAGGGCAGTGTCCACCTCAGCGGCCTTGCTCCAGCAGGAGTACACTCAAGAGCCGTGATGGGGGAGCCATTTGTGTGGGCCAAGCCATGAAAGAGCAAATACATTTCTGTGCTTCTTGGATAAGCTCGTGCTAACATCCAAACAGCTTTTAAGACTTCAGTTTCTGAACCAGCCACTGAAATCCTCTTTGGGGACAGCCCTGACCTCCCTCAGCCTGCCCAGTAGCTTAAAGCAGATGGTGGACGTGGTACCCTCTCTCCACAACTTTTCTGAAGCAGTTGTGTTACTGTGGCTTTGCTGAGAGCTGACGCGGGCCTTGAGAGATGCAGCTGCATTTTAGGGTCTGAGCAAAACATTTCCTGCATTGCATATGAAAAGCCTTCTGGGAATTAGAGGGTATTAATCAATTTTAAATGTACCATTCCTTGCCTTTAAAAAACAGAGCTCCTTACACATTGTCAAAGCCTCCCTGAGCCCTTTCTGTCCCTGGAGTCGATCACTGTGAAATGAGGACATGTTGCAGCATAGCTTATTAGGGGAACTGGGGTGTTTCCGTTTGTTTGGATTTGTACAGAAAAGGGTTTTTCACAGGGGCCATGCTTTGACAGTCTCGTCCTCCCCCAGGCTGGTTAGCATTTAGCAAGGAGCGGCTGACAAAGCTCCTGGGCCATGGAGATCCACAAGGTGCTTGCAGCTGGCACAGATACCTCATTAGAAATTCATTTTTTCCTGTCATAATAACAAAGTGCAGAGCAGCGGTGGCAACATAGTTTCGTATGGGAAAGCACACAAAAGGGGACAGCTGAAAGAAGCTGTGCTTTTCTCCTGTATTTCCAGCCCGACAGAAGCATCTTCAAAGGGAGCAGCCTTGCCCGTCCGCCGCACCCTCTTGGCCTGAATCGCTTGAATGGCATTTTATACACCTACTGCACCCTGGGGCCAGCCAGCCTCCAGGAAACCCATTCACCCGCCCTGCTCCTTCTCCCGGTGTTTTTTTGTTTCCTACCCCGCGGAAGCAGCGGGCAAATAAAAATGACACCCCCGGCTCATGAGCTTCAGCTCCCTCGCAAGAATTTCTGAAACTGTGTTCCCAGGCAAGCGGAGCTGACGCAGTTTGTTTTGGGGAAGGTGGAAAGCCTCCAAAAGCAGAAAATTATTGCTGACTTCCCCTCTCTGTTTATTCATATGAGGAAAGTGAAGAAGTAGATTTAGGAGGGCAGAAGTCAGAGGAGAGCACTATTGCTACTGTCACTCTCACTACTGAGATAATGCACAGATGAGTGCTAGCGAGGAGCCTAAACAGTCAGTCCCTGTGAAGATGGAGTGGCAATGCGTGACCCTTCTCACGCACAAGCACCTCGATCTACCTCCCCAAAGCTAATGAAAGAGGTGAGTGGGTTTCTGAAGGTCAGGAGTTTTCATCTTCTTAAAAATGTAGACCAGAAGCCTGACAAAGATTGCATTTCAAAATATTGGCTTTATTTTAATTCCCACCTTCTTCTTTTCCATCTTTCCCTCCTTTTGTCTTTTCTCCTAGCATTTCCACATGTATTAAAAAAAATGAGGAGGATGGAGGACAGAGAGAGACAGAAGGTAAACAGCAGTGTGGGAATAGAAAGGCCTGAGGACCAAGAACTGAAAGTCCTCAAACTAAGTAGTTACAACTCAGAAACTTCCCACTCATACACAGACTAAAACTGGAGGTAATAATTTCCTTTTTCAGATAAGGGGTTTGTTTTCTTTCCTTTTTTTTTTTTTTTCTAAACTTAAAAAAAAAAAAAAAAAGACAAAAAGGATTCCTGATACAAAAATTTGTCCATTCTGTGTGATATATTAAACACTGGCATCTCACAGTCATGCCAATCCCTTGTAACACAGCACCAAAAAACCTTGGCAGAAGTACAGCAGATGAACATGTTTTAATCACTCAGCCTGGAAGGGAATCTGCCAGGGAAGAACACCAGGCAGACCACCGGTACAAAAGCAGTACTTGCAGTTTTCTGCCAGAGAAATCTGAATCCCCACCTTGCTATACATGGCAGCCCAGAGACACTAGCATCAGAAATCATGGGTGGTGTGAGTGTGAAGGGAACTGCAGACTGTGAGACAAAGACCACAACGCAAAACTAACACATTCCAGGAATACTGTCATCCATGCAAGAATAATATATAAATGCCTTTTCTATTCAAGAAACCAAATGCCAGATTAAACTATGGGGCATTTTTGCTATAGACATTGGCAATAAAGTTATGCTCAGCAAATGGGGATTCACTGTAGCTTGGATAAATGTTTGTAAGTGTCCAAATGTACTAAGTCTAATTTTAGGCACTCTAAGAGCCATTACCTCGCCCTCCAGAGAGCTCAGGCTTTCTCCACTGCCTAAATAGATAGGGACTAAGATGACTATCTTAACTTCAGGCTATTGTAAACTTAGCCTCTTCCATCCTTCAATGTCACATTTCAGCAGTAATTTAGTCAAGGATACTGAGCATCCTTCTAAAAAGTCACTTATGGCATGACTAGTAATCAGCAAACACAAAAATATTTATGATATTCTGAAGGGGAGTGCTTGGGGAGGGCAGGGATGGGGGTGCTGGGATAAAAGAGACACAAAGCAAAAACCTCCACCACCTTGGCCTGCAACAGGAATTTAAGAAATGTTGGAGTGGTGCAGAACAGCGTGTCTATCAGGCTAAGGATGTGTACTGAAGTGGAGATACTGATCTAACTAACTTTGGCTGTACAGATATTTGGGTTATGGTCTCAGCTCATTGTCATGACACCATCTGTTCTTTATTTGCCAGGGGACTTCCAGAGGGCCCCTTGTTCTGTCTAGTTGGGGTATATCTCAAGGTGTAGGGGCAATTACTATCTGGGAGTGTACCCATATTGCCATCCATCTGCAATAAGAAGATAGGCTAGGCAAGAGGAAACAAGATTAATCTGGTAAACTCTAGGTGGAATAATTTATTTGAGACATTGAACATCTGGGCAATTTCTATGATTCTCCAGGTTGAAACTGAACTCTATATTGTTTACATGCAGCCGGCATAGAATATGTTCATATGAGGGCTGCAGGTGATATCTATACTAAATAGAATGGACTACCACTACGTTTTCTGGCTCTAAGGATAAGTGGCACAGTGAGAGTCACATCCATGTGACTAAACTCTCTTCTTCCCAGACCTGCTGACCTAGTAGTCCACAGCACCCTCCAGGAACAATCTGCACTTCCAGCTATACTCCAGATAGAGGCATTGCCTAGGAAAGCACTGCCTGACTCAAACAGAGCTTTGCTGAGGCAGGTACTAACTACTAACCCATGGGGGTGACTATGGGAGGGTGCCTCAGCCCATCGTTACAAGTTTAGACATGGCCACCCAGTCTCTGATAGAGACAGCTTTCATACAAAGGAGAAAAATAAAGGGTTCCTATGTACATGCATGAAGGGATAACAATAGATGGCTGACCAAGAGATGGCTTTTTCCTTGTAATGCAATGTGTTGGATCTACAGATGAATCTGCTGTATTTGAGAAGACTCCTTGCAGAGACTGTCAGGGCAATATGCCAAGAATTAGGAGATGGCAAATCATTCAGTTAAGCTAAAACAAAAGCGAGATCAGGTAATCACAGATTTAGCACATGACAAACTTGTCATGAAGGGTTTACAGTGACCATGAAAGTTCCTTTGTCAGATTGTCAGAAGTACAGAGGAGTTGGGGAATGAATCAGGGACTAACCCACATGTGAAACCACTTGGCTGCCATGGAGAGACTGATTTAGAGCAAGGCTTTAAGCTTCTGTCAACTCCAGCCCCTGACAGGACACTGCTCAGTGAAGGAAGCTTGAGAGGGACGCCCCCTTTTTCCAAGCAAGAATCAGAAGTGGTGCACTGCCAGAAATATGAGAAATCTCAGAAAACATGTATTTACATATTGGAAAACCATTACCTGCCCATTCTGAATTCACATCATACCTGCAGAAATTCAGACGTATTAGATAGAGTCTAAGGTACCTAACACTGCAGCAATCAGTAATGGCTTAGTGATATCCCATCCCACACTCAGTGTGGCCACCTACCCCTATGGGCTTGTTTATCTTACAGCATCTAGGATGCCATGAGTAGTGTATGCCTGCTTGGTGGTGCCTGCATAACGTGGGCAGGGCAGCAAACAGAGACCATGGGGAGGGACCACGTGGGCCCATAGAAAGGGATGTCAGGGGGCTTGCTGTTGCTAATCAATGTCCAGTAAGAGGCATTATAATCTTACTTGTCAGAGGTTTGACTGCTTTATCTTGCTTTCTATCCTAGATTACTCTGGTTTTTGTGGTTAGAAGCTGATATTCTTTTTGCTGTTTCTTTTCTGCACTGCATTAGAATTGTATGGGAAAGAGGTAGAAATTGTCACAGACAGAGCTCGAGATCATTCTGTCTCATAAGACTAGAGAAGATGTATATTTTTATATATTATATATCATTCAGTCCAGAGAGATGAATACTCAGCTCACTTCCTTGGCATCTCTGACAAACTTTGTAAAGGTAAACTTTTACATAGATTTGGAGACCTGTAGAGGGAGGTCACTGGTCTGTATAGTACACCCAAGGCAGAACATGGATTATAAAATTCAGCCCCAAGGTAAAAATACATCTGTAACTTCATGGTCAACAAGCAGAAATCAGACCTGCATGCGCAAGTCTGCCATGCTCTCGCATTGTTTTACTCCTTCCCTAGCCACCACCTCCATCCTCAACACAGGCACCTGAGAACAGAGGCAACTCATTGCCTGGCACCCAATTTGTGAGTCTGATGGGTACTGTTTGCACAAAGTCCCACTCTGTGCTCCATTTCTGTCAGCCTGACCTGCTGTGCACAAATAAAAGAGCATCCAAAAGCAAGCTGGCCTCTTGCTTAGTTGAAATCTGGGTTAGTTTATTCAACTCAGGACCAAGAAGAGGCTTTCAGTGACATTCAAATGCTTCTGGAGTCTGTAGCAGACTCCAGCACCACTGAACAGAGTGAAAGTGATGAACTAAGAGGTGAGACTTTTGGTCCAGTCTTTGGCACCCCCGATCACGAGCAACCACGAAGCGTTTATGTCCCCAGGGAAAAGTGCAAATGACCTTACAGTAACTAGCTGTGGGATCATGCAGCCCTTTGACATAGCAGGCTGTCTTTTAATCCTGGGTAATTACAAGTGGGGGTCAGCCCTGAAGCAAACTAAATTTATGGGTTTTGTCCCTAAATGACACCCAACCTATTCAGCTCAAAGTGGTGTGAAACACAAAATTCCTCTTGAAAAAAAAAAGGGCAGGATCAGGCCCAGAGAAGGTCAGAATCTGCTGTCTGGACTACACCACATTCCCTTCATTTACTCTCCGGGTGCATTTCTGTAACACTTTGGAAGGGTGCTCCTTGTCCTGCTGCTGTCAGCTGGGGAGGTTGTTTGTTTTCCTCAGCATTTTATTTTTGTACATTATTATTAATTAATTTTTTGCGGCCTTAAGTGTAACTGTTTTGAAAGTAGCAGACCCCGAAATTCATTAAATGTGTGAAATGACAGGAGAAAAAGTGTGAAATTGTAACAGTCTGTTTGGGGCTGATTAATAGAAATTTCTCCTGACAATCCCCGGGCCCTTCTGGGGGTCACTGGAACAGAGCAGCTGTAAAGACAGCAGGAGCGATTTAGAAGCTGCCCGATGGGGGCTGTGCAGATTTCGGAACAAGTGGGGAGAGTCCCATGCCCTTGTTCAGGCCAGTGGGAGATGATTGGCCACCACGGTGTCACGTTAACATGCAGATTAGCCGGAAAGGTGCTCCCACCAGCCTCAAAACGGTTATTTTGCTGGAAGAGAGGTTATTGTTGTTACAACTGCTTTCAGTCCCCTAGCAATGTCACTTTTAAAGCTGTTTCTGCTGCATTGTCGCATCTTGCTGGCTGTGCTTCTGCTAAAGAATGAAGTGCTAGCAAGGCAAAAGCCCTGTGGTGGAAAGCATATACCATCATGGTGAGGCCGGAGGGAGATTGTTTCACTTTCTGTCCTCCTCAGTGGCTGGAGAGTCACCAGTCAGGGCCTGAGCTGGGGCTGGACATGGTGCTTGGGCTGCTGCTGCGTGAAGCCCTCAGTGGTGAAGGCAGCCAGCACCAAGGACCAGGGAGGTCGGACGCCTGAGCCTGTGAGGAGGAATATTTCCCTGGCTCCCATCAGGCACCCCAACCTGAACTGCTGACTTTTTTTCTTCTGCTTTTTTTTTTAAGCAGCTCTATGTAGCCAAATGCTTTCACCCTAAGCAAGATACAAAAGAAAACATCAAAGTAAATGTCCCCACACTGACATAAGGCTAGAATAATGGTGACCTAGTAGCTAAAGACTGGGACGAATACTGAAAGTAATTCACTCCCCTCCATAACAATGGGGCATGTGTGACAATGATATATACCAGGAGGCGAGGAGAGCCACTTTTGTTGGGTAGCGATACCCCACAAACCCAATTGTAGGGAGATCAATACTGTCATAGGACAATCATCAAAGACCATCAGCTCATCATATTTTCATACCATAAGCAGCTCAAGGCGCCGGGGCTGCCTCTCCGGCAGAAAGCCCTGCACGGAAATTTGAAGGGTGTGAAATCGACATGATTAATAATTATAGTTATTAGCACATGTACCAGCTGCTCATGTATGGCTTAGCCTGTGATTTATGGGGCCATAAATGCCCATATCTGCTTCTGACGCAGAAAGGAGAAGGGCACGCAGTCATGGGCAGAAATCATCGTCCCTGGTGCCAGGAGCTTTCCTCCCCCCACCCCTGACAAAATTAAAACAACAACAAAAATGGGCCAAAAAGTCACCGCTGCTCCACAGCAATGGAAGGAGCCCTTTTGTTCACATGTCTGCCTTAACAGCGGCTGAAACCTGTCTGCTCAATGTCCCCAAAGCCTTTGAAGTTTGGATCCCAGCTAACAAGGGCTAGAGTTTTCCCTCCCCCATGCAACTTCATGCTGTTGCCAGGCTGCAAACAATCACCATACATATTACAGATGAAACTACGAGGACCAACAACAGAAGAAGCAAAAACTAATTGTCTAGGTGCCAGAAGTTAAAGCTTTTGTTTCCAAATGTAATTTGATTCTCCTTTCTTTCGCCTCCCCCCCAACCTCACCATCCATTTACAGCGTGGTTCATCACAGAAAATTATTTTATTTTGACACAATCTAAAAAAATGGTTTAAAATGGCCGCACACACAATATCGTCACCCTCTCCCAGTAGATATGACAGTGCATTAACTCTTCTGAGGTTATTCTTGACTTCTGAAGATTTCATGGCTTTTTCCCCGTTCCAGAATAAGAAAACCTGGTTAGCACTGCAGAGGAGAATCACAACCTACCACTGCCCGTGAATGTGCAGAAATGAAGCAGAGAGCTGCACACCTATTTTTCCATAACATTCATAGCAATGGACTAGCCGCCTCTTGTTCTCAAGCAGAAGCTGAAGTCACTGTTCTGTCCTAGGGGTGCTGTTTCCAGCCTGCACTGAAGTCACTAGTAAAGCTGCACCCCTCTTCTGGATCAGGTGGCAGCAGAGTGCATGGCAAACAGACCAAATGTGTCCCTGCTACATCTTGTGAAATCTTGTGAGCTACATCATTTCATGAAGCCTGCTGATCTCACACTGACCTGGTGGTCTATAAACTTCAGTGAGATGAAGAATTTCCTGAACAATGAAGATGAATGCAACTAAGAAAACAACGCAGCACAGTAATGCATCTCAGGGGCTAAAATGATAACAAGATACTGAAACAGCCTCCGACAAACACTGGAGTTGGGATGTAAGAAGGGAGAGAAAAGGGCGTTATGGCACCATATTTTCTATCTCTTCCATTCTACAAAACACTGACCAAATTATGTAACAGGATAACAGCAAATACACTGCCATGTCAAAAGGATTACCTGAATTATTCCGCTTTTAAATGGAAACCATGTAGTTCCCACAGTTCAAGGTGGAGGAAAGACCAATGTTAATAAAATAACTTAGTAGAAATAATTTATTCAGTGAATCTCATAGAATTGATTTCTATTTCTTTTCCTTTGAGAAACAGTACTTTGGGCCAAAAAATTGATCTGTGTTCATGTAAAAGGCTTTCCTTTTTCCTGGACATATTCTAGGGGAAGAAAACATTTTTCGTATTTAAAACAATTGTTTTCCATTGAAAAGCTGTTTTAGTGAGAAAAACTGACCAGCCTTTAAATGAAGTTATTTGACATGTTCATAGCATGCTCACCTATTGCACCCTTCAAAGATCTTGTGAGTTTTCTCCTCTATGTATCTGTTGGCCCCTGTGCATGCTCAGGAAGGCTTGGTTTTTGAAGTGCAAGATACCAGTGATTAATATGGATCCCTAGTGTTGCCCGTTTCCCCATGTATTGCTGATCTGTATCCTAACCAAGAAGATTTTAGTTTCTTAAGATTTAAATGGCCCTCCATGACATTGGATAATGACCCAGCTATAGCCAAACACGAGCTGTGCTCAGCTCAGACACAGTCACATGTGTCAGCTCAGACACATGAATAACTGGGTGAAATATGAGGGCCTGCGAGCAGGGGTCAGACTAAGTCATCTAATGCTTCTTTTTCATCTTCTGTTGCATGAATCTGGGAGCGTCCCACAGTGAGACCACAGATGTGGGTGCTGCATCGGGTGGAGATGCCAGGCTGGGTTCAGATGGAGCATCTCCAGCGCCTGCAGCAGGATTTCTGAGCTCACCAGTAAAGCCAGCAAGGGGATGGCTGGTGCACACCACCAACAATGCCAGGGTCCAGCACAGCTACATGCAGAGCCCACCAGCTTTTGATGTCTTTGGGGAGAAGCAGCATTTTCTCTCTGGACTCAAACACCCACAGCTGGTTCTGATCTGATGTGATTTGTTGACTGTTTTTTTTTTCAATCATCCCATTCTTCTACAATAACCCTAAAAAACCACTTTGCACAAAGTTACCTTGTGTGCGTACGTGCATGTGTACGTATACATGTAAAACAGAAAGCTATGGAGACATAAAGCAGATTCTCAACTGCTTCACGTAATCCACCTCACGGGCTTTTGGCAAAGAGACCAGTGCCATGGGTACTTTATATTGTCACCTTGGATATCGAAGGTAGATGGAGGCTGCAGATTCTTCCCTCTTCATATTATATGAGTGTGTGTTGAGACGCGATCAGATTTTTTTCTCCAGATATGTGTATATCTACCTATAAACCTGGAGACATCTATGTGTAGTTTTACCTACATTTTAAGTATCAAAAATTTCTTAAATATCCAGTTATACTGGAATATTCCATCCCATCAGCCATCTTATTTTTTTGGGAGGATAAAAGTCATCAGCAAATATGAGTTTACTGACTTTTATATGGAGTTTATGCATAGAAGCATGTAAATATATAAACATCTGTGTTCATCCATGTCTGCTTTGTATGTGTGTATATGTAACACATACAATTTCTCCACTGAAAAGCTGAGATAAAAAGTAAATGTAGTGACAAAGAAATATCCTATTCAGGTAAGGTAAGGTAAGTTAACATATATTCTCACAGAAACTGTGAATTATGAACTACAAGTGTTTTTGCTATTTGTTATATTTAGGATGTAACCCAAAGGGAGATAATAGAGAAGAAATGTTAAAATGAGCAGAAAAGGTTAACTGCTGGTTGTATTCAATCACGTAATTAAAATGTCACAAAAGCTTTTTCCCTGTTATATTCATTCACATATGGCCTCTTTAGATTTAACTCTCAAGCAATATAACAATATGCATTACTTCACTGAAGCGACACTGATTTTCATAGATGATAATCGAATAGACTGAAAAATTTTTGTTCTTATGCAAAATAAGTGATTTTACAACATGCTGAGAATATCTATTATAAGGGCAAAGGAGGGAAAGTGGGAAGGGAACCTCACTGCTGTGAGGAAGAACAAGATCTCTTTCACTTTCTAACAAACAAGAAATAATGCCAAGGTCTCATAATAGGTCTGTAACCTGTATGCGCAGCACAGCCACCAATGTAGCAGGATAATGAAGGACAGCCTGTGAAATAACTGTGGCTTCTGGCTATTTTGCCTGATTTCATAACAGTGCTGTATCAGACAAACTGAAGGATATTTCCTGGAGTTACGATTTTATGTGGTGTTTAGAAAAAAATGAGGAAGTATGTGACTACCTTAGCAAAAGTATCCTGAATAAAGGAAGAGAGAATCAGGTGACAGAATGGCCAAGGGATTCCACGAGGCAATTGTCTAGTAGAAACTGTATATGTTTATATGTAAATATGTATGTGCACAAGCATGTGTGTGTCTATGCATGTGTATGCATATTTGAGTATATGCTGATCTGTGTGAGTGCAAATGATCTGCCCTCTTTCAATAAGCTCTTGGGTTACCTTTAGGATGAATGATGAAATGAGTCATCTCTACATGACTTTAGTATTCCTCCCTTCTTGACTGTCTTGTCTGGAGCCTTTGCTGTGCTCCATCCAAACAGCTACACTGTGGAAGTTGTCCTCTTGCATCCCTCTGCCTCTTCCAAGCATAGAAGTTCTCAAATTTTTTGTTCAACTTTTTTTCTCCTGGACTCATCAGGAGCCCAGAAGGAGATCGGGGAATTCAGCACTTGTTTTAAGGTGGGCCAGACAGGATTCAGAATTTGTAGTGGAAGGAAAAGTTAGTAAGAGTTTTTAATAAATATTTTCATTATCAGAAGATAAAGTCAATAAAATTTCAAAACAGTTATAGTGGCCAATGGGACCCTGGTTGCCTATGTGAAGGGATATTACAGAAAATTTATTGGATTTAAAGAAAGTGGGGAGAGGCATTGCTTCCAGAAAAAGAGCTGGAAAATTACAGGTCGTGGCCTGACAGGGGGATATAGTCAGAAGTAACTGTAGACAGAAAAAGTCTAAACATCACTGCCGGAAAACTGAAGTCTGCAAGGAGCATTTATAGCAATTCAACACCAATCATAACTATTTAACTAGTTCAATAATATGTTACCCAGCTAGTCTGCAATTTTCCTAAAGAACAGTTATGCAGAAATGGGCATCTGCTCAGATCACCCAATTCAAAACAAACCATTTGCATAATAAATATTTGCAGAGGAGCAAGTGGGTGGGATTTAGGCGAGTGCACAGATGAACATAAAAATCAAATACAGCTAGAAAGAAACTAAGCTTAATTACTGGAGGAAAACAAAACAAAGCAAAGCCCCCATATTTCTTCAACTACTTTAAAAAATCAGTGCAAATATCTCTAAGACATTCATTTGCCTCTTTCCAGGGTCATCATTTTCTTTCTGTTCCTCACTGACTAATAAAAATGGCTTGTTCCAGCACCCTGCACTATTTCATTTGCAAAGAAATAGTTTGAGAGTATACATGTGTGCTCCTGTGGGTACGCAGGGAGGTGAGGGTGGATGGCAAAATGCCAGGGTCTACAGCACTGTTTCCAAATAAAGTCTGCTTCACAATGACACTTGAGTTAAAAAATAGCTATGGCTTTTTTAACATCAGAAGTTTGCCCAGAAATGAGTCTTGCTTGAGTCTCAGCATGTGTTGTGGGAAATTCAGTGGTACTTTTTACTTTCCATGGTCTCATTCCAGCTGCAATTTGTCCATCATTAATGTGACTGAAAACTTACTGCATTATATCCTCTAAATGAATTACCAGTTTTTATCCTGTTTCCATAGTTAGTGATAGAGTAGTAATGGATGAAAATGAGTTAAAAATGGACTCACTTGTTGATTGTGGGCAGCTCAGAAAAGCCTGTGAAAGGGAGAGAATTGAGAGGAGAATGTTAAAATGAGCAGAGACCTAGAAAAGGGGGAAAAACCCCAAAGAGTCAAAAAAAAACCCCTAAGACCCAGACATCTTTCCTGGAGCTTAAGACAAAGAAATTAAGTTGGAAGGATGCGGGAGAGAAAAGGAGTACGAGTAGCATGACAGCATAGCTAGGAAAAATCATTGTGGTGAGAACCTTGGCATGTTCCCAGCATGAAGAAACTTGAACATTTAATCCAAGCACATTCTTCATGGGGCTTCTGCCTCTCTTAGCAGCACAGAAGCTCATCCATGGTGAGGAGGGTGTAAGAGCAAGGTCTCTCTGTGTGACCTCTGCATGGCAATATGTAATGGTGACATATTAAATATGACTAATATTTTCTTCAGAACCGAGTTTACAAAAATACATGATCAGCTGTGGTCAGCAAACAAGACCATAATGTGGTGTCTATCACAGCACAAACAGTGTATTAATGGAGCCATTAATCACCATCAAAACTGTATTAGGAGTGAAGATAGCCAAAGAGAGCTTAACTGACAGCAAGTGGCCATAAACCTGTCCAAAAACTAATTTGATTACCATCATACCAGCATCTGTGCCACTTATGAGGGTTCATTTTTTTGATGAAATTAAGTAGACAAGTCGTTCATGCGTATAATAGACATCTAAATCACGGTAAACATGTTGCTGGCAAGAGAAGTAGTTAAAGAAAGTGGGAGATTGCTTTGCAGGTGAAATTTCAGGCAAAATGCACTGCCAGTGTCACAACAGTTGGTTAGAAAACCGTTGTCAAACTCATCTTGCCAAGCTGTGAGTGAGAAATGTTTTGGATCCACATTCAACAGAATAAACGCTGCTGAAAGTCAGGGGATGTTGGGAGCCTCTAGCTATTTACAAGAAGGACGGCTTTTGCCAATATAAACTCTTGCTCTTTATCGGCAATAAATATTCCCTACAAACAATCTGTTTTATTCATAGACAGTTGGACCCATTATGTTTTGGTCTTGACAGACGGGACAGTAGGATGCTGCATTTAAATGACACAGACTGTATAGGAATGTATTTCCAGATGATGACTGAGCCTGGAGCTTCCACATAAATCAGGGGAGGAAAATTATTCTGTAAGAAATATGCTCAGATTTCAACCTCATAAATACAGAGAGAAACCAAATTTTCAGGGATTCTTAACTTTTATGTGAGCATTTTAATGATCGTTTTAGGCAGCTACCAAGAAATTCACATTTACTATTAGCAATGTTAATGCACATGAGAAGTCTCTCAGGAAAGTAAAGATAAGTTGTCCCATCTACACATAACTAAGAGGCTCAAGTCTGAAAAGATCTCCATTTTGGAGGTCAGGATAATTGGATTTTCTGGCAGAAAAAAACTGTCCATTTGCCAAAATGAATTTAAACTAAAAATCACAGTTTTCCCACTTGCTTTACCATGCCGTCGATATAGGTAGAGGTGAATATGTAGCTGCACACAGAGTCACCACTGGAAGGAAGGGATAAGAGCTTGTAGCTCAAACAAGAAAGTATTTGAAAGCCAAGTGGGCACGTGAAAATATGCCTGCTTTAATTTTCCACCTTTAAATAGACTTAACACAGTTGGTGACCTTGGGCCACTTCAAATGTATCCCACGTAGGTTCTGTACATATGCTGAATGCATAATATAATTGAATATGGAACAGGAAGGGGATCAGTCCCTGGAGAGGGAGATTGTTTCTTCAACCTAGACAGTAATGATAGAGTGAGTGACATTTATCTCCGGTCCTTTTATGAATCACTGAGACGCAAACAGTGAACACCTTGCCTTTGCTGTGAGCTATGCCTCAAGCCATGGGAAGCTGCCTGCCATTCACAAGCCAATGCCTTGTAGGCAGCTCCATCTTACCTGAGTTCGCAGATGGGCCATTCCCCAGGTGGGTCTGGCAAAACACTTCTCATTAATCATTGCTTAAAGCCCTCTCAGTGGGAAGACCTCAGGTTAGACATCATTTGGAAACAAATTGGGTGAAAAATAGCTCTGACAATAAGGAGCCCACACAGAATTCCCCTGTGAGAGCTTCAGCGGTGTGAAAACAGACTCTTCCAGGACACTAAATGATCTGTCAGTTAGCAAATGACATTATAATCCAGTTTTATGCCACAGACAAATCAAAGCTTTTGCTGCACTTCCTCATTTTTTCCTCTATTCCCCCCCCCTTTACCCCCTTTAAAGTGACTGAATATTTGAGTTAGAGGAGGAAAGAAAAGGATCTGCTACAGAATTTACAAAACATACTTTTTTTTTTTCTTTCTTTTTTTTTTTTTTTTTTTTTTCCAGTAAGGTGAAATAGTATCAGACTTTCCATGTTAAGTGATAGAGAGGAAACAAAGTATCTCAGAAAGGAGGCAGAGTGTTTTGGTCTGTGATTCAGGAAAGAGAGACTGACATTTCTATTCTTTGCCCTGTTTGATTGTGCTCCCAGTCCCTTTCGACTATCCCTTCCACTTTTATGGGCTGAGATACTGATTCTGCACACACCTAACTTTCTGGAGGCAATGGACTTAGTGACACGCTTAAAATAAAAGCTGTGCTTATGTACTCTGTTTGAATCAGGGCTGTAATAGCAACCACACAGTTGCTCATCTTATAGGCAATGAACTGGGACTCCTACCTGTACAACACTCTAGAGACTTGAACTATTTACACAGTGAAAGTAACCTCAGAGAAAAGATAAAAGTAAGACAGTTAAAGGAAGTAATTCTGCTTTGTTCAGAACACATTGCAGATATTTCCCAAGCGTAACTGTCCTGAAACAGAAAGAAGTGAACCCCAAATCCATTTCCAGACAGATAACCAAGTTGCAAACACTTCCAAAGGACAAACCCTAAGTCTCGCAGTGTTGTCTTGTTGCCCCTCTTCTCTTTCTGCCATCATTAACAGCAGAAACCCACCCACAATCTACCAGATGCATCACAATGACTGGCAGGCTTCCCAAGCTCTCCATTTGAGCCTGATGCTAGCCAAAGGGTGCAGTTGTTCTCAGCCCTTCCTGGCAGTGGGGTTCCCTCTTCACCTCCAGTTTAGGTGCATGCACTGAAGTCCTGCTGGAGTAATTTTGAAAACGAAGCTTTAAAATGTGGCATGGCCTCAAGTGCTTTTCTGAATGGAGGCCACAGTAGCTATTACAAAGCAAAATCCTTGTGCACTCAGTGGTCCTGGATAGCCTAGTTATCCCCTGTTAAATGATAGTATTCATTTTCAAGTGCTGACACTTCATGTCAGTGGTAATTCTGGGTCCTCAGAAGCATTAAGTGTTGACCGACTCAAGTAAACTTAAAAACTATGTTTCTTCTCTGCCTCCAGCATTGCTTCTTTCCTGAAGTACTCCCAAAGGTTAAATAGACCCAGGGTATGGACAACAAAAAAAGGGAGATGAGTGTGCAGCATAATTTACTCAAACTGAACAGAGAAGCAGAGCATAATGTGGGGCAAGTCAGACGTCCTTCACTGAAAGAGTATAGCCCAGCTACCACACAGAGGCATGGTCACAAGCAAACCCCACTGTAACAAAGGGCTGAAATGTAAACAGTAATTGTTAAAACTCAGGTTTTCCTTCTTGATGATGGCTCATACTGACTTATCTACATGAATGCCTGTCTACATATGACACTAGAAAGGGTTAAGGGATGACTTTTTAATGAGTTCCAGCTATGACACCCAGTGCCCTTGCATGATGTAAGAAGGTTTTTTTGAAGTCTCTCCACTGACAGCCCAAACACAACAGGTTTTGGAGTTTGGATAATGGAAATCTACAGCAGTCTGAATCCAGGCAGGCCACTATCAACTGGGGATCATCACCACATGGCAGTTATACCAAATATTTTAAGACTCGGGGACTGTGTAACAACCTGTTGAGGTTTGATCCCTTGCTTTTGCCTTCCCACTGAAATGTCCCCAGAGACCTCTCTGTCAGCTTTTTGTCTGGAATGAATCAGTGCCTTCTGCCTACTATCCCTACAGGCTGTCTCAGGTTTCTTATCCAGGAGTTCAACATAGACTTCAAAGATTGGTTGGCCCCAAATACTGAATTAATTTTTCTTTCAGTGAGGTTCATCCAGAACATGGGTGAGGGAATCAGTGTGGTCCATGCTGGAGTTCTTCTCTGAGTCCTACTTGTCAGTACCCTTTGCCCAGAGCATGCCAGAATGGCCCCCAGCATGAATGTTTGCTAAGAAGTGAGAACAATGTCAATTATTTAGCAAACACACAGCCCATCTGTATATTCCTTCTTGCTCTAGGCACCATCTTTGCACCACGAACAGCCTCGCTGAAATCAAGCTTAAAATTGACAGTGTTTCCATGGCATATTGCTGTCAGATTTCCAATAATGGCCTCAAGGTGTTGAGAAAAGGATACTGATCCAGCACTCATCCCAACTCAATATGTTTGCACCTCTCTGCTGGCCTCTGGAAATGGCGGGGACGCAGCCAGCCTCACTCATCACGCAGAATTAGTGAGCGTGTGAGTGTCTTCGCATGGCAGCCCTGCACAGCAGTCAGCAAGTAAGAAGATTTATTGCTTTATTTGACACTCTGTTATTCACTAACTGAGCATGACACATCTGGGACTAGGAACCATCTATTTGACATCAATGAGCCTTTTTTGCATTGATTGAGTTTATCCAGTTCATGCCCAGAATACAACCGGGGTAAGGAAAGATTCCCAAAATGGGCTGGAATGGGAGCTCCTGGTTTTATTTTTTTCCAGGAGAATGAATATGATGAGCAAATGACCTCATATGTTACAGAGCAAGGAGAGGTGATGTCAGTCACTTCAGCATCATCCTTCTTGTCACAAGACACCATAATGATGAGAAACCATATCTTTAATGCTGATAGACTGGTGGGGAAGCACAGATCAAAATAGCATATAAATAATAACAGCAAAGTCTGGGGTCTGAGTGAAATTAAATTATTTGCCCAGCCCATAGATGAGACCATGGACATGAGTTGCACCGCTCAGAATAAGATTTTCCATGTGTGCTCTGCAAAGCTGGGAACAACAACAGCCCACAATTGCTTTTTCCCCTCCCTAACTGATGGGACAAGTCAACCCACATGCACAGGACCCCAACTTGCTCTGAACTAGATATAAAATATGAAAAATCAGGAAAATCTTACCAATATTACACAGAGCCTATATCAAGCTCTGAATGCACTTTGGTTGCATAGGGAGCTTGGGCTACCACTGGGCTAATGAAGTAAGTGACCCTTTATATGACGATGCAACGCTGACAGACAAACGCCTCACTGTTTGGGCGTTAAATCAGAACCCTTCCTAAACACTTCAAACACTCCCACAACACCCAGATGGAGAGCTCATGATTCTTAAACGGAACATTTCGATTTTTTTCTTAGTTGTAATTACTCCCAAGTCTGTAACTAAACTGTACCCTATGCTGGTTATTCCAAGACCTTTTTATTGCTGCTATTTTGCAGATTTTAAAAGGGAATTTGATCAGCAGGTGAATTTAACCTGGAGTTGCAGCTCTTTTTAGTCACCCCATCATGAAGAACATTCCCCCTCCTTTATCTGTAGATGTTGATATAGCAATATATAACCAAATAATTTTGTATAGAAATTATAAACAGGAAAAGGAGAGAAGCAAGTCCTTTGTCAATAGTAAAATATGTCAGTAATCAATCTCCTGTTTTAAATCAACCAGTGCCGCTTTTTGTTTGGAGTGCACTTAGTACTCATCAAAGCCATCAGGATGGCAGCATTGTCAGGCAGAGCTGGCCTGTGACTGTGCTTCAAGGACTGAAGGAGCCAAGACATATGGGCAACCAAGTCAGCTTCCCAAAAAGTCAGCAACGTCCTCCTCTGTCATCTGATCTGCTTTTTATTGGGGAACTAATCTCATCTCTTTATAAACCAGTTCCTCCCTTTAGCAGACCTACACCCTCCCAGCAGCTTGCAGAAATAACACTGGAGGTTTCTAATACACAAATACTCAAATCCCAGCCATGGTTCAGCCATGTTGTCTCTCTGAGGCAGGTCTTACCAGAGCTACTCACTCAGGCTTTGTCACTCTAGAAATACCATATCAGATCACACACCAGCTCTGTCTAGTCTATTATTGGTGAGGATTGGGATTTCTTACTTTTCCTTTATCAATTATCTTTCTAAAACAGGCAATCCCAGACTTTTTTATCTCCTTATCATTTGTTTTGTTATAAAACCAGGTCCCAGCACTGGTCTTGATACTATTCTTGTCGGTTTTTGATTGCACCTTAATATTGTTTCTGTGATTGTAGTTGCACGTTGATATTTTACCTCTAATACATCTAATAATTTTTCCTTTATTAAACTTCACAATTCTTGGCACCACAATTCTTTTGCCAATATGCTATGTGTTGTCTTGCTTGGGTCTTTAGTTTGAAATTATCTACAAAGGAAAATTATAGAAGAATCATTAGGTTTACCTCATTTATACAAATGAAGTTTTACTTCATTTACTTCATCTATACAAATTAAGTTTTAATTTCAGATTTGTTTTTTCTAATTATAAGGCATAATATGGCACAACACAGCATTTGAAGACAAATCTTTATTTTTTTAAAGAAAATCTATTCAAATGCAGTGTGGATAATTTATTTCCCAATCATTCAAATGGAGCACTGGCAGAAATTTTCTTTCTCCAGATTTTTTCTAAATTGAATTTATTGGATTTTGTGAGATATTTTAGTTTGTGGAGAACTCTTTAGTCCCAGCACCAGTGTTTCTCCAACTAGCTTTACAATATGAAACATGAAGTGCATAACCTCAGGAGAGACCATCATTAGCTTGTATCAGAATGACAAAATGCCATTTATTCTTTGCTTCCTGTCTCTCAGCAATATTTTTCATTCCTAATTTTCAGATTCTTTCATAACATTTTATGCCAGGCCATATGGAAAGTCTGACTGTATTAGATCAAGGAGCTCTCCATTATCTTTTATGATGTTGACACATTCAAATGATGATATGTGCTGGACCATTTTTGTATCTGTGAATTGCTATCTCATTAAAAAAAAAAAAAAACCACACTATGAGAAGTAGAAGGTTTCAACAAGCTTCTTGCATAAGCAGTGAGGTTTCTAAAAAAGCTTTTTATACATGCTAGTTCATTTTTATGGTTGGTGGACTTCATTTAAGTGGAACCCACTGCCTTTTAGGCACACTGAATATCTGTGCACTGGACCACTTTCTGGCTGGGGACCTCCAGTTCTTGCAGTTTGGGAAAGCTGTGAAGCTCTATTTTAACCCATGAAGTTCCATGTCTGTTCCAAAGACAATAGAAAAATTCTCATATGCATGAAACAACCTTTGCAAATGTCAAAATCCCCCTCATCTTTTCCACTCATCTTTGTCCTTGGAAAACAGCACAGCCAGGGAAGACCTAGCTGCGATAACTTCAGTTAGCAAGCAGTGAAGCTTGTTGGAAAGATAGCTTTCCTACCAGTTTGTGTAATTAAGGCAGTCAGTAAGGACTGTATCATTTTTGAGTTTAGGCTACTCCCAGAAATTCAGGAACCATCATAAACTAAATCCCAAATCCTGATCAGGGACAAAGCAGCAGAGTGTCTCTGAAGGGAAAGGAGCTGCATCCTGGAAGGATACAGATAGCCCACAGCAGGGAGCGCAGACACCAAATGGAGGTATAGAGAGTATTTGCAGGCTGTTTTGAGATACAGACACCTTAGCAAGCAGGCACTGAGATTACTGGGTAGCACAATAAGCTCTCATTGGAGCATTTAAACTGGAGGTGAGAAAAAGGTACTCATTGTATACGGAGAAACACCTCCTCTGTGTTAAAACACAGTTCCTAGAGGAAATTTAAATGCTAGCAAACTCTGGCACATATCACCACATACAGGGACAAAGTCACATGTGTAACAACCTACCCCACCCCCAATTGCGTGTTTTTTTAGAGTACAAATGTAAAACAAGAAGGATTTGTATGGAGGAGAGAAACATGACATGACCTTCCACAACTTCTACCTAGAAGTGACTGTTTACTTGTGACATTTTTGTCTGGTTGCACCTGTGATGAGGTGATTCTCTTCTGCTTTCATTAAGTGTGAAGATGTTTGATTCCTGAGGAATTATGGGAGAATTCTCATCTTTTTCATAGCTCACAACCAAATTCAAGTCACAAAGGATGCTACTACCAGTCTTCACAGTCTGTTTTTATTGTCCTTTTCATGGCCAGCAGAGCAAAAACTAAAGCCAGACTGGCACAGCATTGTAGCTGACTAGAAGGTGTTCAGGTGGACAGCAGAGAAAACATAGCATTGCCACACCTCTGCTGCTTTCATGCTTCTGTTTGTTGGTTCACATCAAGAAGACCAGTAAGAATAGAGTCTGGTAAATCACCACAGCAATAAAGATCAGAGAGGACAGGCGTCTCAGGGAAAGGAGATGACTTTTTCTCAGTATGTTTTGCTGGAGTCAACAGAAAGACAGAACTCCCATGGGCTCTGAGGCACACATCAAGTTAGCAGAAGTTGTAAATCAGCAAAATCAGTGAAATTCTGCATTTGGAGTAAGTCCAGCACAGACTGAAAGTTGTTATACATAGACATGGAGCCAAACTGGGGTTTTTTAAATCCTCTCAGTTAATCTTCACTGCTTCGGGTTTGCCTTCAAGTTTCCCATCCTTCAGGGGATTCCTACCAGTTCCTTCTTAAACAAAACCAGCACAACTGAGAACAAATAAAATGGTTATCACCTCTTACAGTCATATAAAGTTCCTAATCTAGTGTCACACCATTTACATGAGGTAAGTAATACCAGAGCTTCACTTTAAGGAACATGAGATTTGCAAAGGACTAAAAATTCATCTTTCTTCATGCAAGCTAAATATGTAAATAAATAGAAATAGAGTCTTCATTGACATTCACCTGATTGCTTGAAACAGGAAGGAGCAAGCCTGTTCGGAAAATTTGGTAAACATTCTTAGTTCTCTTCCACATCACTCAGGAAACAAGGGAAGCTATTTCAACACAAGACTCATTCAACTGCTTAGCACATTTTCTTGATTCGGTGGTTTCCTTTAGAAAGATTGTAAAAGAAAAATTGCAGCCAAAGTGGTAAACCCCCCAGATTTTAAGATGCTTTTGCATTGTATGATCAAAGTAAGGTTCATAAAGAAGTATCGCACGGTCTTGACATCTAGTGCAAATCAATGCAGAGAGTCCATGTCATGTCTATGCAGGATCTCAGATGCAAATTAGATAAAACATTTCATGGAGCAGAATATACCCTGAAACTTACGGAAACTCTGGAAAGTCTAATGAAATGCTAACAAAACAGCCTCATAAGTATCTCATTCCCACAAAACCAGATGCAGAGAGGGCTGTTGCTGAGAATCACGGTGTGTGAGAGCCATACAAAAGCAAATTTATTTGACTGAGAAGAATGTATCTGTCCCTCTATCCATAAATGTCTGAATGGATGAGCTTTCTATGCTCATACCTGAGACCTCTCTCTCTCTTACCGTACTCTCTCAAATATTACCATCGATCTGTCACAACAGAAGTGATCCATTTTTTACTTCAGGGAGGGATTAAATCAAATTGTAGTTCATATTGATCAAAACCCTAAAGCTGCATTGCTGCTGTAATTAGGGTGATCCTGCGGTATGTGAACCCGGATAAACCTGCTCATGAGCTAAGAGATTATAAATAAGAAGCCTATGAAAGCAATCTTAGGCAGTAGAAGAGTTTCAAGAGATAAAATCTCAAGAGAGGTATTTCTTTGGAAAGAAAAGTAATTTCAGTTAGATTAGCTAGTCCTGTTGCTCTCCACATCTCTCTTTTCTTTTGGGATATAGAAATGGCTTTCAGAAGGCTTGTACACAAGTGGCAATCACTGGGAGTAAGGCAGTCATTCCTGTATTAACTACCAAGCAAAACCATTTTGGGTTATGGCTGGTGTGAAGCAAGGCTCACAAAACTGCCAGTGGGAGACAAAAGACTCACAGCTGTCCAAGGAACAGATCCTTAAGGTTCCTGCGCTTTAAGTATGCTCCTTTAATTCCTTTTGAATTGCATGCATTTATGCTAAAAGTCTTCTACAGACTGTTTTCACTGAGATAAATGTCTTTGACTCCGGACATGCTACATGAGAGAACTCAGAGTGTTAAAGCTATTAAGAATTAACCTATTTTTTCATGATGTTACATGATTAAAACATCAAACTAACTTCAATGCCTGAAATGTGTTAACTGTTGCTTTGTGTCTCCAGCTGTGCTGAGCCCAAATGCACTAAGTAGGGTGTAAATCTGTCCTTTGAGAATAATAATTAAGGGTTTTTTTAAAGGTATTTTTTTCTTTCCTATCACAGCATGGAAAATGACAGGCAGCAAAGAGCTAGGCAGAAGGGTTAACTCAGGATGCTGCTGGGCAGGGAAGGGTGGAAGTATTTGCATAGAATAGCATCTGGAATCTATATGTCCTCAAATACTTTGAGGGGGGAAGACGTTTTCCACATTCATTACAGCCTGGTAAGGAAGAGGAGAAAAGAAACAAGGGGGGATAGAAAAGGAACAGGGGACTCCTTTTGTATCTGTGTCCAATATGGTTTCTTTTGATTTTTCATTCTCCATAGTCAAGAGCTCCCCATGGGTTCTCATCTGTTACCCAGGCTTTGCCATACCTGCCTGCCTGTGTGAAAATGGCTCAGCTGCCGGCACTGGATGAGGCTAACAGATCACATCTATCTCTCTGGCATCTACTGAGCACACAGGGCTACAAGGATCAAGCCCTGGACAAGAGCACAAAAGCAGGTCTGTATAGAAGCAGCCAACCTTCTGCAACGTCCGCGGCTCATTGTGTGGACACCGGAGGTCAAAACTTGCCCGCATTCCTGCTTTCTTCACCCAGTTGTGTCTGTGTGTGTGCATGTGTTCTCATGTGTGTGTCAGAGTGTGAGCAAGAAGACAGTGCAAGGTTACACCACAGTGCTGTTCTACTTCATTTTGCACAGTAATTCACAGGATGAAAGACATTTCAAAAGCACTGGAAATGTACATACGAAAACAGAGACAGAGATGGAGATGCAGGTAGAGATAGAGACAGAGAGATACACCCTTGATAGTTTAAAATACAGTTATCTGGACAGCAAGTGCAGATTATATGGGGTTTCATGTTCTGATAGGTAGGTAGTAAGAGCTGTTTGGTTTTCTGAACTTGCATTCAGAAAGGGAAGGGGAAGAATCAAATTTAAAATTTAAATAAATAGAAATGTCTGCTGGGTGAAGATGGCTTTGTTGTCAGTAAGGGGGATAGGATGAAAAAATTCTGAGAAACTAGAGAAAAAATTCAAAGCACAGAAACAAGAGTATTAATGACAAGGATCAGGGAATGTATATTTGAAACGGGAAGGGAAAACTTCCAGTTCCGTGGAATAGTACCAAAGGGGGAAAAAATAATAGCAAAACATGAGAATATCTATTTTGATGGGTTCCCCTTTTATGTGAACTTAGATGAGTTCAGTAAAATGATGCATTTCCAATGATCAGTCATCAGTCCCCTTGAGAATTCACAAGTTGTTAGTTTGTAGTGTTTTCCAAACATAAGCAAATCAGCTAAACTGGAAAAATCAGAGAGAATGAATGCCTGGCATTTCAGAGCTTGAATTTATACCTGTAAGTTTTCATGCTACTTGGGCATCAGGGCTTCCTTTTTCCCTCTGGACAGCTCCTGCCTCCTTCCTGGAGGCATTTCATGTTCCCTCTTCCATTTGAGTTCCTGATCAGAGTCTTTTCCTGAACTTTCTGTTTCTGCAAGACATCCCTCTCTAGTCATCAATGAAAAATTCATCAAATAGTCCAAGGAGTTTGCTTTCTCAGTTTGGTACATTTTTTAACTACCTTTGATCATATTGTATCAGCAAAGAACTAAAGAGCTCATAAGCATGTTTTCCTTCAACTCTCCCTCCCATCCTCCTTTTCATTCACCTTCGTCCCTTCCCTTCCCTTCCCTTCCCTTCCCTTCCCTTCCCTTCCCTTCCCTTCCCTTCCCTTCCCTTCCCTTCCCTCCCCTCCTCTTTCTTTTTCTTTCTTTCTTTCTTTCTTTCTTTCTTTCTTTCTTTCTTTCTTTCTTTCTTTCTTTCTTTCTTTCTTTCTTTCTTTCTTTCTTTCTTTCTTTCTTTCTTTCTTTCTTTCTTTCTTTCTTTCTTTCTTTCTTTCTCCCCCTCCCTCCCTCACTTTCTGCAACCCCTCCTTTTTCTCCCTCCTTCCCTCTCTGCAACCCCTCCTTTTTCCTTCTTTTCCCACTGTCTCTATAGAGCTTTTCAGTCTCTGTAAACGAGCAACCGAAGAAAGATTTGCTGTCCCATTCGTTCCGCACTGCCCCCATAAAAAGCAAATATTTTCAGGTTGACTGAAAGTTTAACTTTGTTATTTTTTTTATTTTTAAAGAAAATCCAGCGTGACATGGCACGCGTTGGTGCCCTTGCCACTTAACAAATTACTTGTTTTTTTGACCTAAGTTAAATGCTGTGCAAATTTCCCTTGTCCATGTTTTCATTGTGTGCAGACTTCACTGATAAAGAATAAAGAGCTAACTTGTTGGAACTTTTTAACCAGAGCTTCCTTCATTCACAACAGATTTCTTTCGTTATGTCTTTAATGACACAAAAGCCTGGATTCTCAGCTGATACAAACTGGTCGTTGCAGGATAGCCCTCCACGAAGCTGTGCTGCTTTACACCAGTTGTCAGTGGCCTGGGACATTCAGGCAGGGCTCCAAGGTGCAGCAGGGTCTTCTTGCTTGGCACTTTGTTTCCCACCCCAGGGGACCAATGTGTTTTACCGAAATAAATCACCACCAAATGCTTCCTCACAAGCCACCAAAATGCCAGTTGCGCAGGTATTGATGAAAAACTGAAAGCTTTCATTGCAAACACAAAACCCAATTCAGCCTCTCACTGGCAAAGCCCAAGGGCTGATGTCCCTGCTGGCAGCCAGCAGCTGAGCCCAGTGAAGCCACTCCAAGGGCTGGAGCATCAGTGGGTGCAGGCTGCCATCCCTGCCCGTGCTGTGCTGGGAGCACCTGGGAGACAGGAGGCTCACTAATAGCCCCAGCACGCTGTCACATGGGTGACTCTGGCTTTGGGACAGGAGCTCCACCAGAGACACACAAAAAATGAGAGTGTCTTTCATGGTGCAGCTCTTCGCCTCCACCACAATAACTTAATTGCTGTACTTAATCCATTCGTCCACTCAGTCTTGAAAACTGAACTGGCTGCACATGGGCTCACCCCCTCCTGTTGACCCTCTTTTATTTTGTCTAACATGCCATTTAATTTTCAAAAGAGAGAAATAGTGTACAGTTATAAATCTCGTCTCTCTCCCCGCCCGGCCTGCAGGCCCTCTCTCCCTGCATGCTGCCAGTGATTTAGGGCAGTGGGTCAGCCTGCTCCACCACTGCTGGCGGGTGGTCCAGCACAGGGAGCAGAGCTGGGCAGCCCTAGGTGAGGCAGTCTCCTTCTGCGATGTAGTGGCAGCGTTTCATTGCTGACCCCTCGGAGACTCCTGTGACAGCCCTCCCTGTGACAGATTGCTGGCCCAACAATGAACCCTTTGCACCCTCCCATTACTCCTGCAACCTCAGCTTCCACCAAAATTGCATCTTCCTCACAATTTTCCTTGCTCAGGAGAAAGCAAAAAGCAAAATAAATAAGCACCTCTCATCTTTCTTAGGAACTGGACTCCTTCAACTTGGAAAGTCCAGGACTTTATACACACTTTTTTGTACTGCTGCATCTCAGAAATGTCCCTGCAAAGATGTTTTGGAATGGATAAATCATCTTGCTCTGTTTTTTTTTTTCTCATCCTCATACGACTTCCTTTCCAGAGACATAAGAAATAATCATTGCTTTAGAATACAAACCAGTCTTTTGTCCTGGTTTTGTGCCAGAACATGAGCAGATGAAATGGCACCTTATTTAGCAGTGCATCACTGCCTGTTTTTTATGAAAAGAGTCAAGGATTCTCCCAGGGGCACCTTCAAAGCCTGGACATATGGGCAGCCATGTGAGAATTTCCCTCACCATTCTGAATCAAAATTAATTTTGTGCACGTTGGACAAGAAATTACATTTATAGCATTTAAATTCTGCACCCAGCATTATCAGCTTTGGGCACCTCGAGAGGATCTGCAGTCACTGGAGGCAAAACACTGCAGGAGCAAGCACATGTCAAGAAGCTTGCTTCAGCAGTAATCATGGGGTCATTTCTGCTGGCCTCTCCCCCAGGTTTATGTGCTGTAACCCTCACTGTCATTTTCCTTTCCTGGGCCCTTTCTGGTGTCAGTCAAGGATGTCAGGGGTCTGCACTGGGAGAGTGGATGGGCTGGGGAGGAGGCTGTCTGTGAGCAGTGGTTAGGGCTGGCTGGAAACTGAATCTGTGGGACACAGAAGTGAAAATGTTTCAGGGGTGGTTTTGTGAGTTTTTTCACTCCCTTTCCAACCAACTGTGGTTGCTCTGAACTCTGTTATATAAAGACACAGGCAATTTATTATCCCAAGTTATTGGATTATCACTTGGGGTAATAATCAGTGCCCTCTTCTCTGTAACCAGTTAATCAGGTTCAAAGGGGTGGGAGGTGGAATTAACAAAAGACAAGACAGCAGACAGAGCACGTCTGTGCCCTGGCCACTGAAGAGTGTCTTCTTCAGAAGAGTGAGAGTGACCAAACCAATCACATATTAAATTGCTTACAATATCAGATTGTGTCTCTGAAGGGGAGTGTGCATTAGCAGAAAGAAAGTTGAATATAATAGTAAAAGCATTAAGATACCAGGGAAGGGTAGAGCGTTCACAAGACAAACTTCCTAGCCAGACAGCATTTTGAAAGGATGTGCATGGTGGTATAACACTTAAAGAAACATTAATTACAGTACTTGATATTTTCTTTCCTTCAAAGCCAACAGCAAAATAAGGCACTTATTTAAAATGAAAACAACAACAAACAAATAAAAACATCCCTTCAAAGGATAGCCAATCTGGGGGCTGTGTTGAGCTGGAAACAGCCTAAAGCCCCTGACAAAGGCTTCCATTCCCTCAAGCAACCTGCAAAAGGACATCTTCCAAAACAGCAAGTCTCAGTTTCTCCTGCAGAAGTTTCTTTTCATCCTGGATTGTGTGGAAGAGATTGACAACTTGTAGCTGTGCATACAGGCAGGGAGTGAAGCTCTTTATGTTAAACCCACTGATCTGACCTGTGCCTGAGGACACAGCACTGTCACACTCAGAGATGTGCCCGCAAGGCCAGCCAGGGTAAGGGAAGAGTCCTGAAAAGGACGTGACAGGTGAATGTTGAAGTGACAGCATCCCGCCCCTGGCCCGCCTGGGCTCGGTGTTGGTGCCAGGGGAGGCCTCCTGCATCTCTTATTAAATGAATCAGGAGTTCACATCTGTGTGCCAGCACCACTGGCAGCTCTGCACTGGCATGCCAGCAGTTCACCTCTGGAGTATGCCCTGAAAGATGGGCAATCTTTTGTTGACGTCAATTTTCAGTACTCTGCCCCACTCTTCTTAATCAAAATCACTTCAAAGACCCAAACCAGATTGATTCACATGTGAACACTATCCAAACTGTCTTCCGAGAGGGCAAATGACTTATCTTATGTTCCTTTGAACCCACTGTTGCCCGTTTACTTGTATTTACTTTGTGTGGCCTATGGCTGAACCATGGAAATTAGAAAACAAACTCCTATTCAGCAAGTCATGTCAAAGGTGACTGCTATGCCAGAGTCGACTGTGGGACAAACATTCCCCTGATCGGAGGCCTCTTCTGCAGTGCTGCTGTCTCCACAGTTACATACCTGTCTGCAGAAGCCTTTAGTTTATCTTGTCTATGCTGGAAGTCCTAGACGATGCCATCAATCTGAGAGATGAGAGGGATGCTCCTTTGACACTCGCACAATGGCTGCGGTGCAAGAGAAAGAAAATCAGCTCCCCTGCGAACCGCCTGCCTTTGAACTGTGCAGGGCGCGTCAGAGCCGTTGCCATCTTCACATCCAGGTCTTGTGAACTGTGGGGTGGAGTGGGAGAGGGCACCTTGTGCTTCTGTGGGGGCGCAGGGAGCTGTGAGCGCCACAAGGTGCCATGAAAACATGAAATGGCTCATACTTTTCCATCAGCATGAGTCAGTGGGGCTGGCTGGAGCAGACAGTGCAAACCTCCCACGGACATAGCAAGATGATGCAGTTTAAAACCTGTATCCCTAAAACTGTGTGCTTGCAGAAGCTGGTTAAGGACTCACATTCACTGTGAAGAGCAACTGAGTGGCAGCAATGGTGAGCAGGGACCCAAGCAGCAGCCCACAGCCCTCTGGGCTCTGCCCTTGGGCCCATTAGAAACCAGGTGGGCATCTCAGCATCTCTGCAGATGGTTAAACAGGCAACTTTGCTACCCCTGCAATGAAAACTGTAAAGTACCTAATGGCCTTGGGAAACAAATACTGTACTTTGGTAAATGAGATCTAAATGAAGCCATTATGCCAGAGTTTCAAGACAGAAAAATAATCCAAATATTTAACAATTTATCACAGACCTCTCTAAGCCATTTCTAATGGTCTTATTTGTGTCTCTTTACTGATCAGGTGACTTTTGAGACCTGTTGGCAAGACCACAATAATACAGCAGTACAACTTGTCAGCAAAACAGAATTTCCTGGGACTTCCTTACTCTTTTAAAGCCCTTAAAGGAGCTTTAAAAGTATTACAGGGCCATAAAATAGTTATTTTCCAGCTAACAGGCTACTGCTGAGTCAGTGCGGGAGAGTTGAAAGCAGTGATGCTGTATGGTATAACACAATCCCCCGAAGTATCTGAGCATCTCAGTGCACTTCAAGCCAAGATACTGCATTTGTGCCTCCTCACCACAGTGCTGATGAAAGTTCTCATTTGCTCCATCTTGCTAATCCTTCCAGCTCAATGTGGCTTGACTGTCCTGTGCACTGGAAAGCTGCAATGCAATAAACTTTACCCAGATCAGTCAACTACCTTTCACTGGTGCAGTAACAACCAGGACTGTTAGAAAAAATAAGGAGCCTGGTGACCATATGGTCACTCTACTATCCTCACAAAGTATGGTATAGCATCCAGTGCCTCAGCCTAGTGAAGTCAATATGAGACTGTGGAGTAAAATGTTAACCAGGAATAGAACGGCTATCACCAACTACTTTGTATGGATACAGTTCAAAGAGCAATCTGAATAGTAGGAGATATTTACATGTGAAAATGCACAAAGCAGATTAGGAAGCCCAGTTTGTCTGTTATAGAGGAGTATATTTGGCTCAGGATAATAATTTCCTCATCTTTGGCTATAATAGGTACGTGAGTCCTCATACCAGGAAACTACATATTGAATGCAAAAAGCTTTTAAGAACAGTGTCAAAACACATTTTAAATATTCATAAAATGAAACACTTCTTACATAAAGCCAAACATGCTGTGTCACAGAGATGTTGAGGTGTAGATACACTAAACTTGCATCAGGTTCCCTAATGCTTACAGATTTTATGCCCTAAACTGTAAAGCATATCAAAAACTACAAACGAAATGGTAGTAGGACACAGCACCATTCCAGCTTTGCTATTGTCCCATCTTTACATTGTTTTATGCATGGAGAGAGAGCAATTGGGAGAAAGAGAGAGAAAGAGAGAAAGAGAGAGAGAGAAAGAGAGAAAGAGGCAAAGAGGCAAAGAGGGAAAGAGGGAAAGAGAGAAAGAGGAAGAGAGGAAGAGAGGAAGAGAGGAAGAGAGGAAGAGGAAGAGAGAAAGAAAGAAAGAGAGAAAGAGAGAGAGAAAGAGAAAGAGAGAAAGAGAGAAAGAGAGAAAGAGAGAGAGAAAGAGAGAAAGAGAGAAAGAGAGAAAAAGAGAAAGAGAGAAAGAAAGAGAGAAAGAGAGAAAGAAAGAGAAAGAAAGAAAGAAAGAAAGAAAGAAAGAAAGAAAGAAAGAAAGAAAGAAAGAAAGAAAAAGAGAGAGAGAAAGAGAGAGAGAAAGAGAGAAAGAAAGAGAGAAAGAGAGAGAGAAAGAGAGAAAGAAAGAAAGAAAGAAAGAAAGAAAGAAAGAAAGAAAGAAAGAAAGAAAGAAAAGAAGAAAGAAAGAAAGAAAGAAAGAAAGAAAGAAAGAAAGAAAGAAAGAAAGAAAGAAAGAAAAAGAGAGAGAGAAAGAGAGAGAGAAAGAGAGAAAGAAAGAGAGAAAGAGAGAGAGAAAGAGAGAAAGAAAGAAAGAGAGAAAGAAAGAAAGAAAGAAAGAAAGAAAGAAAGAAAGAAAGAGAAAAAGAAAGAAGAAAGAAAGACCACTTGTGACTGGGAAGTGAGCTTTCAAAACTAGATTTTTTTTTATTCAGTTCACTTTTTCTTTTCTTTCTGGAAACGGACAAGGTTGGTGCCGCAATGGGTCTGCAAATTTCCCTCTGCAGAGCCCAGCTAGCAACTGGCCCTGCTTTTAGGGAACTGCTTGACTTTCCCCCTCATGCAAATACCTTTAAGAACAGCCACTTGCTTCAAGCAAAATCTGTTAGCCCCTCTCTGGTCCCACAGCCAGCCTTTGCACTGATGGCCTTAGGACATCAGAGGTTTGCAATGAAACTAGAAAGGGACCAAACATTATTGGGTTTCAAAGAGTTGAATGTGCCCACTTACTGCTACACTGTGCTTCCTAGAAGTCTTCCCAAGGCACAGAAGACCAGCCTAGGTCTAGGTTTTCTGCATATAAAGCATATGTATTTGGAGTTACAGCCATGAATTTCATAACTGATAGATCTCTGGGATTTCTACACAAAAGTGAGAATGTCAAAGTTTCCAGATGAATTAATTTATGAATTAGGAGTGAGCCCAGGCAGAGAGAGCCCTCCTTACTCTGACGGTTTCAGATAGGACTGCTGCTTCTGGGTGCTGGCACACAGCCCAGTCATAATTCTAAGTTGTGATGAAATAGTGAGAAAAGGGACCAGGGTCCCAGGCACAACACCTTGCAACAGCAGCTCAGAGATTTCATCCTCCAAAGAGGGCTGAGTATCATCAGTTCGGAACCTCTAAGTTACACGCACAAGGATAGCTAGAGAAAGGCAAACACATGTCAGACTGACAGCTTTTATTACCATTTTTACCTGCCTACTGACAGGCAGAGAGTGAATGGCTTACTTGAGATAAACAGCCCAGAGGTGGGTTTGTAGCAAACACTTGACCTCTGGCCTCTGGACTGACATAACAGCCGACAAGACTTGATGCAATGCAACACTGCATTGCTTCCTTATATTCTGAGGCTGAAAGGAGGCAGAACTGTTTTCTTCCCTTCCCCGACTCCATTACCCTATTTCTGGTGCTTTAAGCCTCTTGCTTCTCTGCTGATCTGCCACCAGGAGAATCAAGCTGTCTAAGATGAAAAGCAAGCAGTAACTCTGGAGCTGGGGCTGTCCTTGTTGGCTTGTGGGCATAGCCCCCTTCCTGAAAACAGCCTGAGGCATGGCAACCATGTCCCTCTTCCCTAAACCTCCACATAATTTCCTGAATCTGAGCCTTACAAAGCAGCATTCGGCCACACATAATAAACTCTCACGTTCCCCCTTCCTCCAGGAGTCCCAGGGTGATAGTACAGTGCTTCAAAACCATGTGAGACTGCCTCTCAGTTACCTTGTACGTGCTTCAGCATTTTAGAAATCGTAGGGTTTCATCACTGTGCTGTGTTTAGCTTAGGGAGTGCAAATAAGTTCCCCGAGACGCATCGTATGGTTAGTGCGAGCCAATGAGCAGGCTCACGGAGGGCACCACTTGCCAAAAGAGCAGATGTGTCCGAAGCCTGTACCAGTTAATTTCGTGACCTACTGAAATCACTGAGAGATTTATACTGCTAATTACTGACTTTGTTTCTGGTTTAATCATCCTTTCCTTCACCTTTCTGTGAAGCTGAGAAGGGAAAAAACACTGATAAACATCTCATCTTCAGCAGGATATTGTTTCAAATATAAGCACATGAATTAAAAGATGCGTGTGGGTTTTTTTTAAAAAAAACAACAAAAAAAACCACCAAAAAAACAACAAACAAAAAACATTTACAAAGAAAATATTTTAACTAAAGCTTTTAATTCAGCAGTGAGGCATATCTTTACTCTGCTTCCCAGACAGCCTTCATACGGTGAAAGCAAAATGACTTTAAAATCTATTTTTCTGCCCTGGACATGAACAAATGAGCTGCAATAGACTGAAATTTCTTGTAAATGCCCAGGAAAAGGAATGACAGGGATGAGACGCTGTCAAAATGTTGCGAAATACACTAAGATCCTGATTTGGCAAAGTTTTACTCCCCTTTGTAAATACATTTAGTGCGTAATCTCACTGAACCTGGTATGGCTACATACATACATAAAATCACAATGTGCAGGCAGTCTCAGGGAGCATGTTAACCTAATACTATTCTCTGTCTAAATGGCTTTCTGCGATTTGCTTTAGCTTTATGTGCTTCACTCCCCCATGCACCCCTGATGCTGGGTTTCCGTCTTTTCCATCAGTACTGGTGCTAGGCACACCACGCAAATATATAGGCAAAAAGGTCTGACAAGGAACTGTGGACTAATAGAGGGAACAGAAAAACTGTGCCTTTATTTTTTGCACAGCAGATTCAGCTTTCAAACTGATACTTTCTAAAGCCTTGGGCAAATTACTCAAACCTCTCTCTAGCCCTCAGGAAGGGCAGCAGTTCTTACAGAGCAGCTCAGCAGCCTGATAATGCCAAGAAGCTGGCACAACTACCACAGAACGAAGTCCCTCATTGCTCATGTTCTTTTCTTCAGGAAAGATTTGGCTGCTGGAAAGAACATGTAGTGGGCCAAAGGCTGTATTTTGACCTTTCACTGCAAACACTGCAGCTCAGAGAGCAAATAAGGAAACCAAAGGCCGTGTGGCACATCCCGTGGTGTGTTTTACTTTAGCAGCTGCACCACTTGGTGTGTTGAGTGTTTTAGGGCCTTCAGGCCCTGAGGTGGCACCACTTTCTATGGGTTGAGCTAAAGAAGGCAGGACTGCAACCTCCAGTTTCAGTTTCTTCTCAGTGGACATCGAATACCTTGCCTCCTGCTAACAGATCTCTTCCTGCTGACTTTCTGGGCTTGCCTTGTGCCTGGGGTTTGAGAAAGGAAGAAGTCTGTAAGAAAAGTTGGGCCTAAGCACTTAAAGGCCTCTGTTGGGCCTTCCTGCATATTCAAACAAAAGTCTCTAGCTGATGGCCTGGACATTAATACAAAAGTGGCACCAAAGTACTGAAGCAGTCAGTCTCCAGTGCCTTTCAGACCAGGAGCAATGGAACTGTTTACGGCTCCCACGATCTCCTCCTGCGGCGTCCCTGCAGTTAACCGAGGTGCAGAGCCCAGGCCCCCAGACCAAACCAGCACTGCCAACATCAGCGTGCAGCGCAACTGGTTGTTTCCCCAATCCAGGAAAATTTGTTGTCAGGGACTTAACTCTGTATGAAAGGAATGTTGTTTCATTTCAGAACCAGAGATTTCCGACAAGACAGAGCATGAGCTTTCTGAAAGGCGAGAGCTTTTTGTTTTTTTCTCACAAACATGCTCAGACACAGCTTTCCTTTCAGCTAATTAAGCTGTTTTAAAGCAAACTGGTCAAACAGTGACATCGTGGTGGGGAGCCTTGGAATCAATTGCATGATATAGAAGGCAGGACATTTAAAGGGTGACTTCTGCCATTGTTTCCCCTGGCTGAATCTTTTCTACTTGGTCAATGCTGCCAGAGTGACCCTATACAATTGGGAGAATTCAAAGCCACTGACCTCAAGAGATGCCATTAAGAAGGCAACTGCAGAATAAGATTTCATGGTTGGGAGCCAAATTTACCTTCTCCTTCCATGTCTTGATGCTTACAATATTTGATATGTATGTTTTCTTCCTGTCATTAGCATATTGCTAAACCAGCTAAATAAAAAGAGAAGGCAGACATAAGGCATCATTGGCAATAACTGCATCTTGGCTGTATGGGAGAGCTTCACTGTTTAAGGTGAAACCTAGAACTGCAAACAAATCATCTTACAGCATTACAGTGGTTCCTTCGGCTTCATGACAGTGAGTGATTGGTGGGAGTAAGATTCACTTTGCTAGCACAGAAGATGGACTCTGCCTAGCATATATTTTGCTAAACA
Organism: Athene noctua; assembly: GCF_965140245.1. Classification (NCBI taxonomy): domain Eukaryota; kingdom Metazoa; phylum Chordata; class Aves; order Strigiformes; family Strigidae; genus Athene; species Athene noctua. The sequence continues at coordinate 66,364,638 of NC_134037.1, read as the reverse complement.
GAGTATGACATCCATTGTTTTTCCAAGCTGCTGGATATAAAATCAGTGAGTTTCAACATCTGCCAAATGACCATACTGTTTCCCATGTGCAAAGAATAGACAAATTTGAAACATTCTATTAATAACCAGAAGTGCTGGCGAAAATGAGTTCCTCACTGTTTCTTTCTGAGGACGACTGGGAGGCCATTCAGTCAGGCAGCCAACACACAAAGAAACCTTGGGAAACCTGCAAACAGAGGATCTGCCACTGCAGCCCTGCACAAAGCCATGCTAAACACAGCAGCCGCAGCTACAGAAAGTTTCCTGCACCACCAGAGAGATGCTCCATCTAGCTGTTTTCAGGGTACCCTTTCCACAAAGATACCAGATATTGTAGGTTTGCCCCTGTGTGCTTAGCACACACAAACAAAATGGAGGTGGTGCAGGACTGTGCTGCAATATGTGATGAACAATCCCTACATGTTCATTTCTGCTCCTCAAGAATCTACCTGAAGCATAGCCAGCCCTCTTGGATGTACCTCGTGCCATTGCCCTCCTGCATGTACCCCTTGACTCTGCATGGAGAGCTTGCATCCCCTTGGGCAGAAGATCTCCTGCAGGATCAGAGGGATCCAGCACCTCACCATGCCCCTGCATGCACTGGGGTGCTCAGGCCTGGCTTGTCACAGGGCTCCCCATACAGTTATGCAGTGTATCTCTGTGGACGTGGGGCTGTCTTGCACCTGCATCCCATGCCATTATTTGAGAGGGTGCAAGGGTATTGTCTTTTAAATGGGATCATGGCATCTAAATATCCTCAGGTTATGTTGCAGGGCAACATGACCCACCTGGAAACGTCATGTGGTGGCTTGCTCCAAAGCCTGTCTGTCTCCGGCACAGACGGTCTCTGCTCTGGACCATGGCTGCTCCCAGACCAGCTGGGTGAAGGGGCATGTGTCTCTGCCCAGAGAGCCCTCTGTGTCAGGGCACGGCTCTGTTGAGCCAGCCTGGCCTGTCCAAAGAACAGGTCTACAACCGTGGCAGCAAAAGAGTCAGAGGGTGATGGAGGCTGCTGCATCGCAGGGGGTGGGTGCTCTCACGCACCCCACGCTCTCCTGGAAGAGAAGCTTTTCCACACTCTCCTGAAAAGACCTCACAGCTGGCTTTAAGCCCTTGGGATGGGCAGACGACCCTGTCCATGGGAGCGCATCAGTCCTGGACCGCCCCTCTCCCCACACGTGCACACGTGTGTGCTGGCACATGCAGGCACCCTGCCCTTCTCCCCAGCACCAAGCCCTGTTGGCCTCCTGCTTCCCTTCCTGTGATGTCGCATGTTCGACATGATGACTTGCTCTATAGAAGCCATGTGTTGTCATAATGTAACATCATTAAACAAAGTGTTTAGAGCAGTTTTCACAGAGCCAGAACATGAACAACAAAACCCGCCAATTACAGTGTCATTTTGTGTAGTTGTTAAGGTTTCAAATGTCTCCAACTTTCTCTGGTAGGCCATATTGAGCATGTCACAGCGAACATCTGAGATAACGATTTGCTAGGCAATGTGCAATTCTCGCCTTTTTTTTTTTTTTTTAATATCCAAGAAGAAAGAGTTCTTTATAATAATTTGGCTCAAATGTCTACACACATTGCTCCAGCGTCTGTAGCAGCATGTGTTTCTAGGATTGTTCTGGAAGAGAAAATGCAGAAACAGCAGGGAGCAGAAGATAAACAGGCAATTCGTGACTCATTAAAACAAGCATTGGTAGCCAACATTGTGGAGTGTGTGAAGGCCCCAGATCCAACTCGCCTATAAACTTTTTTTACCAGCTGGACTTAGCATCTGTCAGAGTTTGGAAGGAGAGATAATCTGGTACAAATGATTTCAGTGTGTCGCATTTATTAACCTGCCACCTTACATAACACTGCTGATTGGGAACTGGGGGACCGGCTTGAGCAGTGACACAGCTTATTGTCCAAACGGTATGACTTCGCCATTAAAGATGCCGTCTTTCCTCCCTCTTTTTAAATTATAATGAAGACAATGGAGCAACTGCAAAAGAGATAATGAAGCGCACTTAAAAAGCGGCGCAGTTTTGAGAAACAGACATGCCAAGACAATATCCTCAGCAGATATTTTTTGCTCTGCTTTTTTTTTTCCCAGTCCTCACTTTACTCCACATGCTCAGAAAACTTTTTAGCCTGCTTGTCACAGGGGCTGGGATACACACCTCTGAATAAAACAAATGCCCCATCTCACTCCCCGAGCTGCCGCCTGCTGAGTGCAATGTTATTTACTGCCTGAACAGCTCCAGGAGTCAAAAACGTCATGGATGTCATGGCAGGCTCAATGCCCCACATAAAAACGAACATGATTTTTTTCAAAGCATTTTAGAGAATTTCAAATATGTTCTCCCCTTTTGATGCAGTTTCGCTCATTAAGGGCCTGATCCTTCTCTAATTAATGTAGATGGAAAAATTCCTTTTGATTCTGAAAGGGGAAAAGCTGGTTCCCGATGCTCTGCAGGAACTGCTGGCTTGGCAAGAGGAAAAAAATCCATCAAAAATAATATATACATTTATCCTAGTTTGAGGTTCATCTCCTTCCAGCTCACTGAATACTTACTAGGGACTACTTGACAAATAGAAAACCGCAAAGTGGTGTTTTGTTTCTTTTCCAGATCAGATGCCATGAATTTCAAATTAATAGAGATGTTTACTTGCTAATACAAAATTTAAATGTATTATCTTATAAAACATGAATATGCCATTTTCTTGTAGCAAAATACAGTGTTGCCATTTAAAAAAACAAAAACTGCAGAGACTTTGGGAGGAAAAAAAAGCACTCAGGCTTAGGAATACCTCACATTTCATTTTGGTTAGCCTATTATTTGTAGTTTTGAAACTTTATTGGTCCCTGATCTAATCTTTTCTGAGTATGAAAACATTAACATATGGTTTAACACAGCACAGGGCTGGAAAGTCCATATCCCAAATGCACATTGTATGCAGGGTGACATTCACACTAAATATCATCCCACAGGGTCTGTACTCCATTTTACCTGGGATTGGAGAGCCATGAAATCTCTGGAAAAGTTGTTCATGAGTCTGAACCAAATGGCGTGCAGTGTACTGAGATACTAGCAGCGTGTGCTGCTGCCAAAGGTTGTGGCTCAAATGTCTCTCTAAGTAACATTAAAAATCTGCTGCTTCATGCCTATGAATTTCAATATTTATAGCGTTCAATAAAATGGTCCACTGTCAGAGAGAGATGTGCCACTGTGCACTCTCTGAGCAGATGGGCTGCAATATGGCACATTTACATGGACCAGCTGTGGAGTGCAGAAATGAATGCTGGTCAGAGGCAGGCTGGAGGCGCCACATCTGGAATGCAAACAGGCCTGCCTCTGCAGCCGCCGGGACATTTCCTGAGCAGGACGAGCTCTGATTTAGGGCTGCTCACCAGTGTACCTTAAACTGCATCGAGAGTCCTCATTAACACAAGAGACTACGGTGAGGTTTAGGGCCTGGAGCTTCTCTGCTGGGCATCTGTTAGAGCCCGGGGATGGCACTCTGTAGCCTGGCATAGAGGCGCCCCGGGGAGACATTCTCTCCTGTACTGTGATACTGGCTAAATTTAACAACTTTTTTTTTTTAAAATTCTCTCATGTACAGTGTTGTACACTGAACGTCTTCAGATGCAAGAGGCAAACAAGCTTCTCTTGCCTCCCACCCTTCCCTGTGCTCCCCTGGGCAACTGGGGAGTCTGCTCATACTCTGAAATTTAATTGATTTATTGTTTTTAAGGAGAAAATAGTGAATACTCCAGCATGCATAAAAAGAATAAAGTACACATCTGCTTTGTTTCTGCAGTAAAAGGGGATTTTCAAACCTTTAGTTCACAATTTCTAGAAAAAAGGCTGGTGGCCACTTCAGTATAAATCATTTTACGTTGCACTTGGGCAAAATCCTGGAGCTTCTGAAGTCAACGGCAGAATTCCCGCTGATTTCCAGTAGAGTCAGGATTTGCTCAATTAGAATAAATAGACCTTAAAGTGGGTATAAAAAATAATTTACTCACATATTAAGGCCCCTCTGTGCTTTCAGAGCGGCCTAATGTGTCCTTAGTGTATATAAAAATCATATGTTTAAATCAAAAGGACAGAGCGAACATATATCTTTGATTCAGCACAGAAATAATCAAAACCAAATTAATATATCTGATATTGCAAATCAGACCATCCAGTTTTTCCAGATCAACATATTTCATCACCACATTTTACTGTCACGAAAGTGTTGTGTGAAAATACAGCTGGGGAGGGGAATACAGGTGTGAGAAATAAACCACTTTTTGAAATCCAATGTTCTTTGGCATTTCAGCCTTCTCAGAGCTCATACCGGGGGTACAGTGCGAGCTGAAGTGCAGTGTTGCCCAGTGACTAGCCTGCTGTATGGTAGCTCCCCCACTTACCTGGCTTTGGGAGTACAAATGAAAGAGTTTCACATGTCCCTGAGGCTGAGCATGCAAAGCTGTGGAGAAGAATTGGTGCTTTTCTCCTAGGGAGATTTTTCTACCCCTCCTCTCTCCCTCCTCTTACCTCCTACCCTCTCACTCCTGCCATTCACGGGGTTTTATAGCATTTTTAAAGGCTTGGCTGGTTTTAATGAATAGGCACACAAAGGGGGAAATAAACTGCCCAGTTTATGATTGCTTCTGTCATCTCACTGGAGGAAGGTATGACGACAACTAACATGAATGTGGCTTTAAAAAGAGCATTGCCATCTATCTACCCTATTCTTTTTCATCCTTTCTGGGTATCTGTGACACTGTGAAGCCCAAATTTGCTGAGAAAATCCATCGCCAACACATACACGGCAAGTACTCCATGGTGTAGAGTATGAATGTGCATTTAAAAATTATGGTGAAAACAGATCCATGCACTTTGTGCCCAATTCTGCTCTCAGGGAAGTTAATGGCAGAGCTCCCTTCAACTGTCAAGGGTCCGCAGCTTGGAGCTATTCTTTGTTCTTCAATTAATAATTCAGAGTTCATCTGAAATCACACATCCAGCATACTCCAAAGCTGTGCAGGGCACAGTGTATTGCACGTCAGCAATAATACCCCAATTCTGGTTAGGGCTGAATATCTCTGTTCTTACGGGGCCTGTCCCAGGGACTCTCCATCCACACAGGAGATACACTGCAGCACTGCTCCTCTTTGCTCTGCCAGGGGACAAAGCAGAAACTGTATCACATGGTGAAGGGTACTGTCTCAAAAGCAGGGGATTAGGATGCCAACCAAGGAGAGGAGATCCCCTGCTTGGCCACTTAGCTGAAAGCTAAACTGGGGGAACCGGGGGTGCACGAGGATCTAATGCACACACACACACTGAAACCATCAAGGATGTGTGGGCAGGCATAGAAATCAGGCAAAAACCCTGAGCATCTCTTCCAGAGACCTCAGCAACAGAACCTGGGACTCAACTCTGCAGCTAGCTGGTAGCATAGGCATAGCTCTGGTTTCTCTGTCTGTGAACCAGAAATAAAAGTCCTATCCTATTGCAGGGGAGCTGGAAGGAAAAATATACAGCAGGTTGTAAGGTGCCTCAGAACTGTGGCCACAGGGCCATATTCACACCAAAAATACATACAGGGCTTGATGCTCTTTGGGACTGACGCCTGCTTACTAATCAAAGAAAGCTCAGGTAATTGCCATCTGAAGCAAGGCTTGCAGCATCCGTGTTATTGTAGCCTCTCATATCTGTTTGGGCGATTTTAATTCAGATTTACAGGCATCACCATCCTCATCCACCGGGCAAAACTGTGGGACCCTCCGGGGGAGGAGAGCCCGCAGGCCAAGCGAGCATGGCTGAGCAGCTCCCAGCCCACGAGAAATAAGTTACGGTACTTGGAGCCACTATCTGTCTCTTGCAGCCTGGGCTCGAAGGCGACAGACAGAGCCGTTACCATCACAAATCACTCCGAGGCTGGATGTCCATCAGGCAAGCAGTGTTCCAGTGCGGGGCTGTCTGGCGCAACATGTGCCTGTCATGGACTGCTGCACATGCAAGTTTTCCCATCTTGTAGGAGATATTTGACCATATCCTTCCTGACAAGAAACAAGTCTATTTATGGCTAGCTTCTTTTCATAAATAATCCAGCCCTTACTACGCTGCACACACATGTATATTTGGCTTCTAAGTGTTATTTATTATCCTTTTTTTTTCCTTTTCTTTCTTTTCCTCCCATTGCAGAAGCACATCAGGGAACTCCTAAGTTTATTATAACTGCTGTAAGAAGTTTTACAAGGGTTCAGACCTGAGGGTCTATTTGACCTCATCTATGCTCTGCCAATAGCGGCGTCTAATTGCTCAGCAGCAAACACTATAATCCTGGGTGACTGAACGGTAAAGTGAGATTTGTTTTGCTCTGATCAAATTATACACAGTGGGAAAAGGCATGTGTTAGGGAGTTACTGACAGATCTCAGATGCTCTCGTCATCCCCAAGACTTGCTGAGTCCCAACTCCGGGCTAAATTTAGAGCGGCCTGTGGACTAATCTAATTTACACTGTTCTTGCAGTGGTCACAGGATGAGCTTCTGCCAGCCAATGGTGGGCTGGATGAGGTTAAATCACAGGCTATATCCAGCCACAGACTTTATGTTCCTCACCTGATAGTAACACATGAGTATTAAGTACCCCTTTTAAATAGCAAATAATCTTGGTTTTACTGAGCAGAAAGATGTCCTAATGCTTTACCACAACTCACGGTGCAGAACTAGCACAGCCCAGGGAAAGGAGGTAGGGTTTTGTGCATCCAAGAGAGTTGCTGAGCAAAGGTGGCTTGGAGGCACTTTTGTGGTACTGGTGGAAATCTGTCAGCATCTGTGAGGTCAGACTGACTTTCACATTCCTTTCTAGCTTGCAAAGGAAAACAAACACATATTTTTTCTTATAAACTGAGTACACCTCACCTAGAAACCAATGTAAAACCAGTGCAGAACTCTCTTCGTTCATGCCAAGCCCTTTCCAGTGGGAAGGAAAGGAGGTGCTATGATGCACCCCAGTGTCCATGGCATGTGGGGAACATTGAAAAAAATGTCGGCAGATGATTTTATCGGATTTGTTGCACTAGTGCATGCAATCTCATTTTTGGTGCAAACATTAGGGATCAAGTTGCTGTTTGACAAAGCAAAATTATCACGTTATATAATTTGAATCAAGACATCAAGGAAGGCCAGTGCATGCTGGCCAGCAGCAGTCCAGTATGACCAAAGAAGCAGCAGTAGAGCTTGGTCCGTATGTTTGTCCTGGTCTCGCTGCTGAACAGAATCCTGCTGCACCGGTTTCAGAGCTTGAAAGACCAGAAGGGACCATTATATCATGCCGTCACCAGCCCTGGCTGGGGCTGCCTGGGCAACAGATGGCTTAAATGCAAGTGAAGCTCATCAGGAGAAAAAATTTCTGCTTTATATTAATTTTCCAGTAAAAAAAAAAAAAAAGGCAACCCAAACCCAGGAAATCCTATAACTCTACATAGAGCTTAAACAGTGAGGGAAAAAACCCCACCCAGCCTTGCAGTATTTTGTTCTGGAAGCATCTGAACATGTTTTTAAAACAAATTAGGCTCCCTTGGGCTCTTTGCAACTGCCAGACTGTTTCATCCCCTCTTTTAACAGTGGGAAGCTTTTCAGCCATAGGATAGTGTAGTGCTGGCCGTGGGGGGGCACTCAAGTGGGTCAGGACTTTGCTGAAGGCTCAGACCACACTACTGCAAAGCTGTAGGTCCTCTGAAGAACTGTGGATTGCCACTGCTCATGGAGTTTTGCAGCACAACATGCCCTCTTCAGGTGGCAGAGCTGATGTTTTAGCTAGAAGCGAAGCAACTGGCAGGGGGAAATCACCCAAGACTAGGGGCCAAAGCAAGTACTCTGGGTTACCAGTCCTTTAGGCAAGGTGGCTTCCCAGCGTTGAGAGTGGAGCAACCTGGTGGAAGCATCTCAGGGCCTCCAGGAATGTGTTCAGCTAGCAAGGGCATGGCCAGCCTCAGCCATTGCTCCACACCATCCACACCACTCAGCAGGCAGCCAGCATCTACTGCACCGTGCCCCACGCTAGCATGGAGACCCTATGTGCAAATGTTGGAAAGCCACCTGCCAAGCCATGGCTAGCACCCAAGTGCGATGCTTACAAGAAATGTCTCTCTGTAGCACTCGTAAGCTCCATAGCCCACAGAGGCACCGCAAATGTGGCCCATCGAGGGCAGCAGACCTGTCATTGATCTGAGCCCACACCCTTCAAACCGTTTGGCAGCAGTGTGGCTGCAACCTGCACGATGACCAGGATCTCTCACCCCATGACAACACAACCCTCTGTGCCCACGTCTTGATGAGGCAGCCCTTGCCTCTCCTCTGCAGCATCAGGATGATGCTTCCCCCAAAATCAGGGGCCAGAGCGAGGCATTGACAATGGTCTGACGCCGTTTTCATTTTGCAGTTGGCTGCATAATCTGAATAGAGCTGAGAGTGCTGTGGAGACAATGAGAGAAAATTCATTTCTAAAAAGATTTGGCAGTGTTAGGAGCATAGGGTAGAAGCCCTGCCCTGGTAGCAGTCTGCTGCTAGTCATTTCCCACTACCTAACACATTAAGCCTGTCAGAAGAGAGGTACAGGACTTTAAAATTTAAACTCTAGCTAAACTCTAGTTAGCTTCTGAAGGGCAGCTGGGCCCCCAGGTTTCTGCAGTGACTTTCCATCTCCTAGTACCTCTACTTCCACATTTCTTTCCTCCCTCTTGACTTCCAGGGCAATCTTTCTGCTGTGCCACAGCAAATCCCTGCTGGTGCAGGTATCTGCCTTTGGAGAAGGTGAGAAGCAGACCAGAGCCCCAGTGCTATAGTGCTTCACACACCATCAGCAGGGTCCTCTGTGTTTATAAATTCGTACTAGTCTCTGGATTTATCTTGAAGCTAGAAATGAATAATATCACAGTAAATACTCACTGGGGAAAATCCAAACAGACCATCATTCATGTGCTAAATTTTTTCCTAGTATCTATCATGCTACTACTTACTGACCAGAAAGACTTTGCATAGCAGTAAAACTGTCTCCCTCTGGTAAAATGAGAAAGGGGGTAGAAGGCATAGAGAATATTTGCATTTAACTTCATCTCATGGAGACAGAACATCAAAATGCTATTTGGTAACTTAGTCATAGAGAAGAATAGTAGAGCCATAGGCCTTTTTTCTTTTTTTTTTTTTTTTTTTTTTAAAGATGTAACTCTTTTAAGAGTCCCCTTAAGAGCGCTCAGTAGGGTGTGTCAATATTGCTCCCCATGGAAATCATATGGTTTGCCTATGCAGACAGTGAATTGTTTTGTGGCTGTGAAATATTGTGTGTTGCCCTGTGAGCAGTGGAGCCAGTGGCTCGAGGAACCGTTGTTGAGACTGACAGTTACATTGTGCCACTGAATAGTGAAACGGCAGAATCAAAAACTCAAGTGGACCCAGACAGAATGTCCTGACCTTTAAGTAAAAGGCTGATTGGATATGGTGGGAGCTCCCCTTCATCTTCCACCATAATCCATTACACCTTTCTTGGCAAACACTCGTAATTCATGTAGCCGTGCAGATACATTTCCCATAGAATTTTTTTACATGCTTATCATTAAATTTATCTCTTATAACTTACTTGCCTTTGTATGGTCCAGTTACGACGTGAAGTGTCAGCTCCCTATGTTGAAGCATTCATAGTGTTCTGCCTAAGGAGTAATTCTGTGCCTTGCAGTGTGAAAGCCCAGCAATAATAAATTTGTAGGTACTCGGTCAGAAGGAAAGTTTCTGCAGCACAGAAATAAATGCACGTAAAGATAGTATATATGACCTGCAGTGGAAAAATAACAGACCCCAGCCACATGAAAGCGGTGAACTTTATTATACTAGGTCAGTATTTTAAATTTCTCTGAACTAGACTGTAAAGTACTCAGGGCAGACACATTTTATGTGTCTGTAATGTGCCATGCACAGTACCCTCTAAGTAAAGAAAATAATAAAGGTATTACTGATGTTGGTTGAAAACTCTACATTAGAGAGGATCAATGTTACATAAACAGAGAACAAAACTGTGTTCTTTCAACCTTAATTTTTAATTTCAGAATTGATTTTTACCAGTTTCAGTAGCTTACTTAGATAATTGCTATGTGTGTAGATAAGAAAATATAGCAGTGTAGAAAGACACTGAGTAATTTTTAATAGATCATTACTAGCATTTGTGAAAAGATGAGCTTTCTTCTTTAAACACATCACCTTGATCCTGGAAGTCAGAACTCAAATGGTTTGTACACAGCGCTCTTTTTAGTGATGACAGAGTAAAATGTATATTCTACATCATCATGTCCAACTGTGTTTTTCCTTAGAAACACATGAACTTATGGACACATTTTTTCCCTTTAAAAAGTGTTTCCCTTTAAAAAGTGTTTTTAAGGACTGGTTGCCCCTTTTTTGATCCTTAAAATAAGTTAATGACCTTTATTTTTGTGGGTTTGAGAGTAAAAGCTTTCATGCACCTTTCAAGTTTGCAATACAGTCTTTGTATTAGACCCACACATCAATTTTACATACAAAGATATATTCCTCTCTATGAGGTTGTGTATACAGGCATGTTATTTGCCTGGATGCTATCTCCTCTGTGGAGAGATTATCCTGTTATATGCACACATTCCTCTTGTTCGATGGTATGTGCTTCACCCACTGCTTTGAATGAAACTGTACGACAGCTCCCAACACGTCTGAATGTGGCACTGGCATTTCTTGCATCCCTCTTCTGCGAGACGCGAGAATCTTCAAACTCAATTAGCATTTTAAAGAATAGGTTCAGTTTTGTGGTCCATTAAAGTCAGCTAAATTGATGCACTGCATGTCTTTATTTCAAAAATAAAGCTGAACAATTAAAGCCCATGTCTCTTTGCTCAGCTTTTGATTCCTCACAAAGCTTTCCCACTTGCTGCCTTTGGATGTAATGTTAACAAAGTCAGTTAACATCAAGAGCAGCGCTAACAGGCATGGCACAATTCCTTGTTTTTGCTCAATCAGTCTGTGTTCAAACTATCAGTTTGATTTATTTGTCCACGCTGACCCTTATTCACCACTTAATTATCCTCGTATAATGTTTCAAGAGCCTTCTGACACAAGGAGAAAGACAATTGCCGATGTTCTGTGGAACAACTGTTGACCTGATGGCCAAAATGATGACTGCGGGTCGAAGGTTGGTCTCCTTTTGAAGGACCCACTCCATTCTTGAGGGCTCTGGCTGGAGCCGCTTAGCCCAGGCGCTGCTGGCACCGGGCAGCCTGCTGGCCCCTGGTCCTCACAGCACGCCCAGGGTCAGCCCAGCCGGCCCGGCCGAGCACAGCCAGCTGACAGCCAGCCTCACTGGAGTTGCAGCTTATCTGCCGAAAGACACGGGGTTTTGAGCAGGCTGACTCTGTGGGCTCGCTCCGATCCCCTCCATCCCCACTCTGTGCCAGCACCGACACCGGAGTTAACTGGAACTTATCTCAGCACTGAATTGCCAAAACCGAGACCAGAGCAACATCCTCAAGGAAAAACAGAAGCTTTAAGTATGATGGTCTCCATCATAGCCCCTGAGCAAAGGGGCTGACCCTTATTCTTAGAGCAAAGGACGTTAGTTTAAAGTCCCCAATGTGTATGCTCAGCCCCATACCAGAGAGAGTGCACAATGACCTCCATTCATCCGGAAAGCATCCTTTCTGCTGCTCCGGCTTGGAAACACTGAATGACATTCCTATTCGTTTCCCATTCAAAAGCGAATAATCAACTAATAGGTTAATTTTGACAGGACACTGGCATCTCATGGGGACAGAGGGAACGATCCATATTTTCAGGAAAGCTCAGACAGTGCTCAGGAGCTGGGGAAAGAAGGGGCTGAAGTGGCACGGTGTGAGAGTCTGGGTGTTAGCTGAGCAACTAGTGCAGGCATTTCGGTTGTTGTCTGTTGGGGGCTGCTCAGGGAAAAAAATCTGGCCCTCTTTTTAAAAGCAGTAGCCATCCCAAGTGTAAGCAGTCAGGACACATTTAGTTCATTTTTTCCAAATAACTGACCTTCCCTGAGTATAGGGGATTTATATTTCAGTGAATTTACACCATTTCAGACCACTTCTTGAGTTCTACCACTTAAAGATGTACTCAGCTGTAAAGGTTTAGCATCCTCACCATCACCAGGTGAAAACCTGATTAATCAGTTCCATGTTCTCTATGCCAGGAGGACATTTCAGCAACAGAGGCAGAGGGTCAACTCCTCTGTCATCCTTCATCTAGTTTTTCCAGTGTCATCACTGAAACTCCATGTGAACACATTTATTTCCAGCTCACTGATCCCTGCCCATCTTTGTAGCCTCAAGGAAGACTGGCAGGCACCACAATTGAGAGCAGACTTTGGGCTGCTCTAGGTGGGATCAGCATGGTGCACAGTCAGTGCCAGAGCAGAGGGGTACGCAGCCTAACTTGGGACACCCCCACTTGCTTACCGGTGCTAATAGTCTCCAGCCATCACCAAGCACCTGACTCACAGTGAGCGTGAAACCACAGAGAAATAACATGGCAGCCTGGATGTCAGGCCACAGCGTTGGGTTCTCCAGCTCATTAGAGTGTGTGGCATCACACAGTTGGTGCTTGGCCTACCACTTCCTTTCAAAACTCCTGTTTGAGCAGAAATGTTCACACATTAGTATTATTGTCATCTGAAATGCTTTTATGCTTAGTTTTTAGGCAACAACATTTAATGTTTTAATTTTTAATGAAAACTCAAAAGCTGTTGAAGAAATATTTTGGCAAGACAGAGAAAAATACTTTTCACTGATCTTTTCCAGGAGGGAAATAAAGATTTCCCCAGCTGTCTTTATTAAATCACAGACATCTAACTGTGAAGACAGGATGCCATCAGCTCTTCGCTGGTTCTTTTCTTGATGTCCCTGGGAAATAACCCTCTGTAGACCCTGGCACTCATACATTCAAAACACTGTATGAGCAGGGACTGCTCCTGTACTGACACTGTCCACATAGTTAACCCACCCAGAAAGCAGAAGAGGAAGCAGTTAGTTGCCATATTCCCCATGACACAGAGCTGGATTGGAGCAGAGGAAGAAATGTCCAGGGTCACAGAGCTCCAGCTGGCACCTTTAAAGACCTGGAGGTTGCTGCTAGAGCATGAGTGGGTTTTATGCAACTTGTTTAAACCCATACGGCAAGTCTGTGCCAGGACAGGGGACCTTCTCCTCGAAGCCTCGTGTGCACCACACAATGGCTGTTGGCTCCTGTCCCCCATGGCAGGGACCACTAGCCCTCCTCCATCTGCTTGCCACGGGTCAGCAGTGAAGGCTAGATACAATCCCCTGCCTTGGATCTCTTCAAAAGCAACAGAATACCACGCAGCACACTTGTTCATCTAGGTTGCCCCATGGGCTCTGGATGAGGGGCTGGGCAAGAGAGCCCAGCTGGGCTGCGGGGTGCCACAGAGCAGAGGGGCAGGCACGAGAGCTGGGAGCATGGGTGAGCCTTGGACAAGGGACATCGTGCTTTCTGCTCCCTGCTTGGCCATGAGTGCAGGGCCACCAGCAGACTGTGCCCAGCACGGTTTCTCTGCTCGGCCATGCCTCCAGGTAGGACGTCTCTGTCCCTCTGTGCCGCAGCTGAGCTGGCGCACAGCTCGGCACCAACCCGTTTCCACACGATGGGCCTTGGTCTGAAACCCACAACTTTTATCTGTGCTAGGAAAATCAAATTATGGCTATTTTATGGTACCTAGGAGAGGGCCAAGAGTTTCCCTGAAAGCTCATCTTTCATTTTGAAAAGAGCATCTAATCACTTAGGGGCAGAATAGCAGGACAGGGAAAGTCTCAAACCTTGTCTGAAAGATGGAAAATTTATGACTGCAAAGGGCAGTGTATATCAAAGAGCTTTTGGCCAAGGCTCACCAATAAAGCAATTCACCTACTGGGTGATGTGAGGACAGAGCAAGATGAAAGTAAAGTTCGATCATTTCTTCCCATCGCAACAAAAAGCTTGATAAAGAATATACTTGATATCAAACAGAGCTTCCTGCTGTCTCTAGTTACCTGGGAGTTTGGAGCCTGCAGTTTGAATAATGTTTACTCCATAATAGGGTTGACAGCAGAAGTGTGGAGAGACTGATGGGCCTTCATGCAGGCTCAGCTTTTGTAGTTCAGGCTCATTCTTTATTCTCAGAGTGAAGCAGATAATAAATGTGTAAATAAATAGTTACCAATCTTCTAGCATGGTAAAATAACTAGTTGCTTTCTTGTGCTGCAAAAGAATTCAATCATGCCAATAGTAAAACCACATCAATTGCAATGTTTCATGCACTTTGCAAATAGCTTGGAAAAGTGGTTTGCATCATTTAATACGGAGTGTGGGTAACATTAAATGTGTCTGCCAACAGGACTGAAACAAAATAGCCACCACTGTAATTTGGGAAAGTTAAGTGCTTATAAAAAAATTAAAATTCAGGACTTTTTTCTCCATTTTGTTTATAAAAATAAACCCATGCTGAATTCTGACTCAGTCTAACATTATCAGAATATTTCTTTGTTTAATATGAGCTCTGAGGAAATAATAACAGAACTGAATTTATATTAAAAGCCATGGTCCTTTTTATAAAAATACTAGGATTTTCACTTGACTACAATGGTTGTTGAGCTCTGGGTTTATTGCACCAAGTTCATACACCTGGGAGAAATTTTTATCCCTGAGTTCCACAGCAAAGCAGTCACAGTGAAATATTTTAAATGTTTCTAACATCTATTTTAAATGTTTCTAACAGTTTCTAACTGTTTTAGTGAGTCATAACAGCATTTAAGCCAATTATTTTAATGGTAGTATATGCTAAAATAATGCACAAACATTTATATATGTCTGGGCAAATTAAGTATTTCAACAGGTATTTTCCATTAAAACATGAACAGGGTGTGTACAGCTCATAATTTTTTAACCGTTTGCTACAGCCCAGCCCTGGCTTTAAACAGGCTGCCGTGCACTTCTCTGGTACACAGGGGCAGGTCAGGGTTGCACTACAGAAAAGATGCCGTCAGTGACTATATTACAATTTTCAGAGAGCAGTTAGATGAGATAAACTGCGTCGTTCTAAGGAGATGACCAAGAAGATGAGAGGGAATACGCCCTTTGAAATTCTCCTAAATTAAAGCATAATCTCTGGGGAAGACCTTTAGAGATGACTGGAAGTGCCATTATTCCCCCCAGCTTGGTGCTTCAAAGGCACTTTTTTTTCTTTTTTTCCCTTCTGTGAGGAACTTGTTCTCAGGCAGCTTGAAATGAGAGCTGGCTGAATTTTTCCTTTTTCAGAAAGTAATTCAAATAAGAATTGATCCTTAGACATAAAGTTATGCAGAAAAATCTCTTTGTCAGTATTTTTTTAAATGGAAGAAAATGCAAACTGTTAAACTTTAAATAATTTCTGTAAGATTTTCCCTTTTTTTGGTCAACTGATTTTTTATTTTTTTTTATCCAGTCAAAACGTTTACCCTAAACTGCTTTTTTGAAAACTGAAGCATTGACTGTTTCAGTTTTAGTTCTGTAGTGACAACAAAAACATAAACTACACTAAATTTTGACAGAAATGAGAAAAAAAAAAAAAAAACACACCAAGGAAAAATAACATTTTCCACTCAGTTGCTCTGACCAACATCAATCTTAACTCCTCTGTAAAATACAGTCCAAGGCAATATGAGTCCAAATTTCAAAAATGCAATGCCCTTTTTTATCCTGGTGTTACAGAAAATACTTCTTGGTCTTCAAAGGGCAGTAGCCTGTGTGAAGCCAGTAGTCTGAGAACACAATGCAGAATTGCTCGCTACAACTTCATGTGGCAACTCAGCATTAGCAACATCCTTGACATCAAATGACGGAAGCCGATGCTTAAAGTTAAATACAGCCTAAATTTAATGTTAAATAGCTGCATTGGCACTTCATTAATTAGTAAATTAATGCCTTTAGCAAATAGCCTCTCTGCACACCCAGTGTCTGTTTCCTCCACAGATCTCTCCAAGCAATATTAGCAGCTAGAGGAGTAAATACAATTACAATGGATGCAGATTTGACTGCCTGTGTCAGTACTGATTTAGGTGATGAGGTAAAAATCTACTAAAGGTGTCGATGAGTTAATGCCACCCTTCTGTGCAGTAGTGTCATAAGCCGACATTACATTGGTTTTATGAAGGACTGAAGGGCTTGTGTTTAAGATACTGTTTTTAAAAACATATCTTTATCTGACACAGCAGCCACTAAATCCCTGACTTGCAAAACAGAGGCTGACGTTAGCTCTTTGTCTTGGCAAGTGCATTCAAGTGCAGCAGCCACTTGCGTGGGGAGCTCTTTGCCTGTACAGAAACAGCTGCAGCAGAGAACTGTCATAGGATCGCATCTTTTTGCAAGTGAGAATTTGACTGAGAGGTTTATAATGTCCATGTTATAAAGAAAACTTTAAAACAGAAAAGTGAAAGTAGATAAAACCAATCTGGTTTACTGACTATAGAATTTTTGCATTCTTTGGAGCTGAGAAGAGGGAAGAAGCTCCCATTTAATAATTAAAAAAAAAAAAAAAAAAAAAAAAAAGTCTCTTGGAGATCCAAAGCTGTGAACCCTGATGAGCTGGAGTGAGAAAATGGGACTTACTGGAAAATCTGCTTATAAGCAAACAGTGCTATGATCTTTATGGAGATAGGATCACATCCTGTTTGCAGAGAGACTCCTTGCCTCAGATAACACATGACTGCGTGCTCAGTCTGCTTCCCTTATCTTCCAACACTGCCCAGACCCAGAGGTGAGACACTTTGGTTGCAATGTTAGAGTTCCTCCCATCCATTTGCTACATGTTTATGTCCACAGAGCCCAAGAGATGCAGCCAGATTTTGGGCCATTTGGAGTCTGAGGCTCAGATCCAGGACTTCGTTCCATAGCAAAGTTTGTTCCAGGCTTCATCTGGTTTCAAAAATAATTCTTTGACCATAAAGAATAGAAGTTTCAACATAAAAATCACTGAGCTCCCTCCAGCTCAGCAGTTGGGAACCCGAAGGCATGCAGGCACAGCATCCTTACAAGAAGAGCTATTTTAGGGATTTGTTCCAATTGCCAGTTAATATAGATGTGCTGGCACAACCTCGTACTGACAGGTGAATGCTGGTGGAAGAGCCTGCAATTAGAGTGTCGGAGCTCCGCTTCCCCTGGGAGGGCTTCAGCAGCCCCTGAAGCTCCAGCAGAGACCTGGGCAGGATCCAGCAGCCTTTTCTTGGTCAGCTCTCTTCCAGAAACCCACCAAGCACAAGACACTCTTTCAGGGTCTGTTTCCTAAATCTGCCAGATAGGTCGGCAGCATTTTGATTCCTCAAGACAACAAGACAATCCTTCACAGAGGTGGGGGGACAGACTCAGTTTGAGGTGTAGTGATGAGAAGTGCTAGACTAGATTATCATCATTAATTTTTGCTGGTGTTTTTGTTGTTGCAACAAGGCAGCGTCCTCTTCAGCAGGCTGATCCCAGGTTGCAGTCTGAAAACGTCCCTGAGAAAAGGGGTGTGTTTTGACGCCCAGCCTTACTCACCCCACCACTGGCACGATGCACACCCGGGCAGTGCTGGCATCTCCCCTGGGGCTGCGCCTGTGCTCAAATGGGGGTCTGCTGGCCTGGGGGGTGCATGGCCCCAGATGGCAGTTTGGGCAGTGACACAGCCCCAGGGGCGAGGGTTTGGGGGTCTGGCACCTGAGGGCAATGGCTCATCCTAGCTGCCAGGGCTACCTGGCCAGGGCTTGCCAGCAGGATCAAGCACGGCAGGCGCTCCCCACCAGCCTGGGCTGCCAGCTGAAGACAGTGCCATGCTGCAGTGCCTGCCCGCCCGTCAGCCTGCTTCAAAGCAAGAGCACTATAATTAAACATGAGATTTAGGGCCACACTAGATCAGGGCCTCACTTATTACAAAGTCGTGTATTTCTTGGTTATTGACAATAGTGGAAGGACATTTATGCCATTTAACCGTTCAGCAAGGAACAAATGCATTAGAGTCATAACAAAGACAGCAAATGGTTTCTGAGCCTTTAACAATACTTACAGATATTTTAACTGGAAGTAACAGGATAAAAATTATTACTTAACAACCCTAACTCCATCACATATCCTAGAACATATGCTTTATACATACTTTTTAACATATTATTGTCATGCTCAATGCAGCATGAATACTCTGTAAAAATAATATTCTTGTAATTAGACAAACATCACGACTGCTCCAGAGACATGAGAGACGAACTGCCTTATATAGCCTATGAAAGATATTTTTCTGCATACTGCTGTAGAGGAACTAAGCAGTTAAAACACGTGAGCTGCCGTCTGCCTTTCCAAAAGTGCACAAAATCAGTTTATTGTCAACACATGTCAATATATTTACTTGCACTGAGGAAATGGCTTCTGTTGATTGTTTTCAACCAGGCTGATGCCTGTATGCCAGATTTGCAAATCAAATGTTACCACTACTGTGTTTCTGGCAGAAGAAATCAGCACTGTAACTGCCGTACTGAAAAACGTCTGTCTTTCAGTCACTTGACAGCATTTGCAGACAGGGATATGAGATTGCAGCTTTTTTCCAGAGACGCAATGGAGAGATTCACTGGAGCTCCACTGCAGTCATTTCAGGAGGCTGAGGGGCAGTGCTGGAGAAAGCACTCCCAGCTGACTGTGCCTTTTAGTTATAAATTGCTCTGGGACGATTTTATGTTTAGCTTTTGGCAATAAGAAGAAGTTGTAAGAAAGCACCAAACTCAGCAGAACTTCCAAGATATTTACAAGTACTATCTGCTGGTTTAAGGGAATTGAACCATGTTGCAAATATAGGCAGCACATACTTCTACCAGGTCAGGTATCATGGACTCACAAACTGGAGTAATGCTGGTTGGAAGGGCTCCCTGGAGGCCATGTTGTCCAGTCCCCCACTCAAATCAGGACCATCACTGGATCAGGTCAGCCATGACAGTTGTGTACTCATCAGAAGACTAGATGTAAATCTAAATATAGCTCATCCATAAGTATCCAGCCCACCTGTGTCTTTACGAATGCTTACATTTACCTTGCTTTCATGACATGCAATCCACCTGCACGTGGTTTGGAAGAGGAGCGATGAAGTGGCAGGCAGGGGCGACATTGAAGCTTAACTACCTGGAAGAAGTGGGATCCAGGATCACACCTGGGAAGCACTAGGTCTCTCTACTAATTGCTTTTGCTCATTAGCAAATCGTAGAAGAATTAGCCTTCCAGAAAAACAAAATTTCTCACCTTAAGCTTGAAGTTCAGTGGAAGCTCCAAAAGATTTTTCAATACAATCGTCTGACTCATATTTTCCTGTGAGTGAAGAAAAGGTGCATGTTTTCTCTTCCATTATCACTCCTGTCTCAAACACTCACTAACTCATAATTATTTCACTTTAAAACATGGTGCACCACAGCACAGATTAATTGTACACACATCCATGCAAATTACATGTAAGCACCAGGAGTGGGTATGCAAAGCAGAGTGGAGCAAATACAAATAATTTTGTGTATGTTATATGAAACTCTGTACACAAACAAACTGTTTGTTTACGTCTACAGCATTATACACAACGTTCAAAGACATTCAGCTTTTAATGATCCTAAATGGTTTCGTCCCTTTCAAATTTGATGGAACTTTTCCCTGGGAGGACAGTCCATATTCAGGACAGGAGCTTGTTACAGCAACAGAGTCTGGAAAACAGCATGTGGAATCAGTCAGTACCAGTGTCTAGAAGAAGAATAGGCTCAGCCTTGAATGTTCATGTTGGATATTGTCTGAAAAGTTGCCCGTCATGTAACTGCTTGGAAGCTCTGGCAGTCAGGGATGACACGCTCCGGCTTCCCTATTAGCCCCCCTGCGCCGCCGGGACAAAGGGAACTGCAGGCTCCCAGCCAAGCACATACATTTGCAAACTGCCGCCAGTCAGTTCCCAAGGCCAGGGGCTGGATGCCATTGACAAAGAGATGTGAACCGTAGGCATAGGCTGCTCAGCTCTCCCTGCCGAGCGAGTGGCGCTTCTCATGGAGATCTATAGGGCCTGCTCTCTCCCCCTCACTGCCCGCAAAGGGCTGGCCAAGACCCACTTCTGATTTTTCACGTTTTTAACCAGTCCCTTCCACCCGGCATGGGAGCCACCAGAGCATCTTACACTCCTTGCCAGCATCCCCTTCAGTCACAGGTCTGTGTAGGGACATTTATCTGCCAGTGCACATGACGTTGCATTCCTTAATCCACAGCATGGGAGACTGGACCTTGATAACCTCTGCTGGAGACTCGGTCTGATATTGTGGGTTAGATGTGAAGAGCAGCAGCACAGCAACGGATGGTCTTGGGGAAAGATCACAGAGTCATGTGAAAGGCAGACACCCGAGTAAAAGCCCAGCTTACATTTGCTCACTTGACTTCCAATTTGCTGCCTTCCTCCAGTAACAACCTGTAGGGCTGAAGGGACATGGAGAGGAAATCCTCTATGAACAGTAGCTTCCACTTGGAGATGCCCAGCATCCAGGCTTGTGCTCCTGTCATGCTGCTCTCCCAAACCATCACAAATCCAAACAGAGAGGTTTTTTGCCAGCGAAATCAGCCTTGAAAGTGCTGATGCAAAATTTTGGCTTGCAATGAGATGATAGGCCTCAGTCTAGCTTGCGTGGTAAGGAAAGTCCTGCCTTTGCCAGGGAGGTGGCCCAGCCAGTATCTCCTTCTCTGGAGGGAAGCTGATGGGTCTCCAGCACATGGCATCAGCCCTGTGAAGGGCAGCCACGATCCCACCATGCCTCTCACTCTAATTTTACCCAATGCAAGTGTGGAAAACGACCTGACAAATGTTGCTAGTGGGCTACATGAGAGCAAGAACCAAGTTAAAAAAACACATCTCCAAATACACTGTGAGATGACATGTGCAACTCCTGCTCATCCTCTCCTTGGAGGAGACCAGGGCACAGGGGAAGAGTGATGTCCTCTGTTTAGAGAGTGACCAGTGCACAGGAAACCCTTTTCTCGATCACTTTGCCAGCACCACATGCTCTCCATATCTTCTTCACCCTTTCTCCCCATCTCTTTATTGTTCCCATGTCTGTGCCTGGGTCGTACTTTTCTCTGAGGTGCTCCAAAGGCATGATGGGGACACTTATTCTCAGTCCAGCATCACCACTAACTCCGAGGTGGCCTTCCATTAGCAACTTGCCTGAATAGCAGAATCTCCATTCTTACGTCATGACCTTGATCTGACAGGGTTTTGTGTGTGGTTTTTCTGCAGATAGTTTTAACCACACAGTGGAAACTGTGGGGGAAAATGTCGCAGACCACAGCTATTCCTGAGCCAAGAACTCTTCTAGACTGCAGTTCTTGCCACGAATTGTTCCAGTGCACTCACAGCACTCTCGCCTTACCCTGTCTGGCTGTGAAATGGTGGATTGCAACATTCCTTCTTCCTTGGCCATCAGTCAGGTCACCACAGCATACACAGTCTATTCTCGACATACACAGATGACGCTTAATCTGTTGCAGCAGCAATGGATTTATCTTTTTTTTTTTTTTTTTTTGGCTTGCTGCAGAAATGGAGTGTGCAGTCAAAACCTTCAAACCTTCCAAGCACAAGGACCAAGGACTCTGACAGCTTGGGGACGTTACATGTATCTACAAGACGAAGCAATGTCAGGAATTAAATCCCACGATGGAAAAATCTGGCAGTTCATTATTGTACGTTTACTTGGGACAATAAAGTACATATTAAACACTCAGACTGACTTTTTTCCAGCAGAATTTAATACCTACCATTATGCATCAGATTGAAGAACTGAGCAAGCTTTGAAAAGCACACTGGATCCCAGGAATCCACCAGGCTGAAGGATAACTCCATTGCTGTGACCCCCTCATATGTATCCAACAGATTTTTCCAGAGCAGAGATAACAGACTTATCATCACCACACTCAGTTTACTCTCCCATTCACGTCTTTAGGCTGGGGCAGAGCAGTGACAGAAATGGAACAGTTTTCCCTTCATTTGCAAACCCCACTCCCAAGCACTCAGTAGTCAGATTGTGGACATGTAGCAAACATGTTTTTGCCCTCCTTTTTCCCTCTGCCTAACACTTTTTTTTCCTGCAGCAGTAATTTGGAGTGTGCAACCTTCTGGCTACAGTAAATATTACTGGTTCAAAAGCATTTTTGCTATTTGTTTAGCTTTTAGCCAATGTCTTCACAATCTTTTACCCCAGTTTAAAGCCAAAACTTAACTCAAAGCAGTGATAACAACTCTACTGTTCAGCCGGACCTTCATCAAACCAGAAAAAGCAGCAGAAATCATCATTGCATCGGGCATTGCATTCAGAGCCCGGAAGAATTAATACTGTTGTCATAACCAGGAGAAAAATCCCTCAAGGCTGAATATGCACACAAACATGTGAATGCAACACATACGCAAACCCAGATTTTTATGAGCGGTGCGGTGCCGTAGGCAGGGAGATTGTTTATAGTTGTCAGTAATTTATAGCTTTTAAATGTAATGTTGGAATGCAAATAACTTTCCCCATCCCCTTCCCTCAGTGATCTGCTCATGAATAAGGCTGAAACAAGCCTTAGCAGGAGACACAGCCAGGGAGGACAAGGAGACAGGGAATGACAGCCTGCCCCCAGATTCTCCCAGCCCCTGGAGGTGTCAACCCCAGGCCACAGGATCTGATTCCAGCTCAGTGTGAGGGACTTGCTCGTTGCACAGCTTTGTGGGACATGATACTTAATAACTCCTATCCCAGGCAATGAAATGGGAATAGTGCTCAGTCTACCCTGCAGCAAAAATGTATGAAACATCATCAAGGAAGAAAAACAAGCTTTCTGGGGCTTTTGCAGGAAGCCAAGGTTATTCCTTTCCCTGCAGGATAAATGGCCAACCTAATGCTCCCCTCTTCTCTTTCTCCCACCTTTTCAGATCAGTAAGGAAGGATGAGGTATTGAAAACTGTCTTTCCATACCTTCAGTGCAATTCAACTTCAGAATGCTGAAGTCAGTTTCATCACTGTTTACTGGTGCTACAATTCATTGGCACTTTTGCGAATGTGCTTTCTCTTTATGAAGTTGCAGTCCTACTATAAAAACTTCCCAGGGGTGCTCTCCCAGACACCTGCCTTTGCCCAGCCTGCCCAAAAGACCAGACTGAAACCAATTGCTTTGGCTTCTAGTCTCTGCCAGGTTTGACTGCGCAGGCTTGCAGGAAGACATATAAAATAAGAAGTTCAGGAAGTTACTGTAGTGTTCATACTCACAGTGCTAACAAAAAAGGTTATCTGCAGAGCTTTTAACCTCCCTTCTCTGGCATTTTCAATGTTTTTCTTCTCCACGGCCCCCCTCCCTCTTCCCCACTCGCCCCCAATGCCAGAGATTTCTGTTTATTAAGATCTTTGATGTTATAGTTTGGACTCCATTAAATATTTTTGGAATTTGCAGGTAAAAGGGCAGGGGCTAGCTTGTCAGATATTAATGAATAAACACATAACTGCAAAATGTCTGCCTCACCTCTCATACTGGTGCATAACAGAAAACAATGAAAGAGTTTATGGTACCAGGCAGATGTGAACAAAGCTGTCAGACTGATCCCAAGCAAAGACAGGAATAACTCATTAGCAACATTTGAGTCCTCAGCAACTTAGAGAAATAATAAACAACCCTAGGCCACCAACTGTTGGAAAAAAAACCAAAAACAAACACCCCAAAACAAAAGCAAACCCAAAATCAAAATAAAACAAACAAAACATAATGGGTGTTCCCAAATGCTTAAAAATTAGCAATATTATGAGCTTCATTTGAAGTCCTGAAAACTCTGGGAGGTTTTTTAGTGGAGAGAACTTAGAGGTCAACTTTTCCAGCTTCTTTTCACCACCTCTGCAAACAAAAAAATCCCATCTGATTTGGAAGGGGCAGCTGAGGCTTTGCTGTGCTCATGTGGTTGCAGAGCGAGCGTTTTGAAGAGAAGCGTTATAGGAAGGAGGACTGCGGAGCAAGTGAGCAGCAGCCAGGTGAGGAAGGACGTGAAGAAAGGCTGCCAGAAACTGAAGAGGGACACACAGACTTTATGATCATCATGCGAGTTTGCAAATCTATATGGCGGCCTAGTATTTGCAATGCATGCCAAATAAACATATGTAAGGTAGAAGAAGCAGTCTCATGCTAGAGCTGGAAGGAGCGAGACTTGGTCTGAAGAGCCTTGGGTTTGTCACATGGCAATATAAATACAATTTTTGTACCTTAAATTATTT
This sequence comes from Athene noctua, assembly GCF_965140245.1. Taxonomy (NCBI): domain Eukaryota; kingdom Metazoa; phylum Chordata; class Aves; order Strigiformes; family Strigidae; genus Athene; species Athene noctua. Next base: position 66,340,285 of record NC_134037.1, on the reverse strand, counting down.
TTATGTGGAGATAACAAGTCCAGGGGTTTTAGCACTTTTAACAATCTGAGCTACCAAAGATAAACTATCTACATTGTTACTTCAATTACTTAAGGTAAATGAGTAGAAAAGTAATTTTGCTGGTTTTGTTTAACTGAAGATGTCTGCAGGAGACATCTTTATCAGATAAGATTATCAAGATCATTATCAGTATTATAATTTTTTGAACCTGGAAAGCAAATAAAGCAAACACTGAGAAACCCCAACATCCAACAGATCAGTTTTCATCTGAAAACTGTAAATACTTTCCTACCTGTTAAAATGTCAATTTGTCTGTTAGAGGTAATTTTAAAGTTTATCATTTTTTCCTTATTTTCTTCCAAATTTTTTCCACAAAATCCCCCTAATATGTGAGGCAGTGTTTTTAAAGTTAAGGCAATCAAAGCAAAATACATATCTTTGGGGAAGAAATCTCCCTGATGTTGCTCTGTCAGAAGTATGACTACTCCCACCACTGCAAGGGCTGTTGTCTCTGAAGTCATGGGCGATGGTGGCTGCTTAGTCCCTGGGAGACCAATTTCCACATCTTCACTTGGTGAGCTGAAGCCAGTCCCATTGGGGTGAATGGGCCTTTGGCCCTGGCTCCAGTGGGTACCCTTAGACTGAGTCTTCACCTTACTGAAGTCTCAGGAAGAGATATCTGTCTTTTGTGGTAGGTCAGTCTGCTTTTTGAAGGGCTTTTGGTAAAATGCAGCCCTGCCACTAGACAGTGTAAAAACAAACTCTCAGTCCAATATAAGTATGGCAACAACAATGCTGAGGGGCTAAGGCACAAGGGCACATTCTCCAGCAAAACCAGGGTTTGCCCTGTGCCACAATGGGCTCAGGAGGCTTTCATCCCACCATTCAAAAGCCCAGCCTGTCCTTTCTGAGTGGCTCAACATGGAGAAGCACCATGAGATTTCACATGCAGATAAGCCCATCTGAAACATTTTACAAACCAGGGTGGAGGGAAGCAATGCAATTCCTGCTTCATGCATCGTACACCACGAATCAATAGCCACAGCAGTTGTTCTAGCAATGCCACAACAGTGTTGGCCTCCTCAGGTCACATCCATTCTCTGCCGAATTCAAGATATGCTTTCTCCTCCAAGTCCCACAGATGTGCTTTGGGCTGGAGGGTCCCTGCCGCTCCAAGGTAAGGTCTCTTCTCCCTGTGGCAATGCTGAGAGGGCCATAAGTGGGCTGGAAGGACCAGCTGGGAGCCAGTGGCACATCTCCACGAGCATCCACAGACATTTCCTGGGGTTTCCTGGGCTGCGTTTCAGTCTCCTCCATTCTCACATGGCTGTGAAAAGCAAAAAGCAGTGTCCTCACCCTTTGGGGACACTTTCCAATTCTTAATTAATTAATCTTCCTTCTGCTTCCAGGGAGGGGTCACCTGAAGTTCTCTTCTCCTTGCAAGGCAGAGGGAGCCACCCCATTGCTGCAGAGCAGCTCAGTCATCATCCCAGAGGTGCCCCAGGGGAATGTACTGGGTGGGTGCTGGATATTTAGCTTTAAAAGTTGCGGAAAGTTTCTGCTAGGGAGTGTAACACAAGGAATTGGTTGCCCTTTATAAAATTGTTAACACCTCAGATGCCCCCTAAAATTTAGTAGCAATTTTCAGGTCAAATTAATGCCAGTGTTTTAACACAGGAATTATCACAGAAACAAGAGCAAAACATAATCACCTGGGATTTGGAGTGCTTTCATTGCCTGGTACTATACCCCAGGCTTTGCGCTGAAGACTCCTTCATGGAGCAATAGGAATCAGCAGCATACAGTAAAATTTACCTCACCTAGCTCTTCTCCTTCCAGGTCAGTGCTTCTGATGATGTTAAAGGGAAGGTTTTATGTATTTACAGTACTCACCAATTCATTAATTCCTTAAAGTTGTGTTTTATTGAACACTGAGTACTTCCTATCTAGCAAATAAAAAAATTAGTGCAACAATTACCTTGAAAAATGCTGTGATACAGTTCATTTGGTTAATTTTAAGCTGTCACCACTTGGTAAAAAGAGCCAAATGACCACATTTATGTATAAACAATCCTAAATTACAGTTAATATAGTTTCTGCAACAGCAGTTCTCGGAAAAGTGACTGCACATTTATGGAAGTTTATTGAAGGGTTTATCTTCATTTTTTAAATGTTCAAATGGAAAATGTCCGCATTTGCTTGGACATGTATTTCTTGGGAATATTTCTAATTCTTCAACTACTCTGCACTCAGGCTCTTCATGAAATCTGCAAAAGTCTAAAGCAAGTCACAAATATACAACCTCCATGTATGTAATATATCAGAAGAAGGCTTTCTGTTGAAATAAATAGCATGTAAGCTGGGGCTGGATTGAGCAGACAGAATGAAGGTGAATAAACCAAATGAAATGTGTCATTTGCCACAGTGGAAACTAAGTGTACATTTGTTCATTTTTTATTACATAGATAGTGGAAATTATGCCATTCAGCAGAGATGAATTAGGCTTCAGATGGAAAGCATAATTCAGGTCAAGTAAGTAGCTGAAAAAAAAAATTTACATAATTAAATATTGCCATTTTCATTCTTAAGATTCATGTCTATGGGAGCTGGACTGAGATCCTACCCAGGCAGGAGAAAAACATAGCATTTTTCCTGAGTAGTTATATGGGAAAGGTTTTCAGATTCCCACAGAAATTGTGGAAGTCTCCATTTTGATGTTCTCCTGCATCGCAGGCTGTTTTGCAATTGGAACACTGCAAAATACTGGTGTCCTATTCTGTGGTAAGTAAGCACATTTATAGAAATATTCAAGCTAGAATCCTCTGGCTTCTTACAGCATATTCTGCTGACAAGACCAATGTTATGACAATCATTAAAAATTCACTGTTGAAAACAATTTCAAATAAATGAATCACTCCTAAACATAAAATATTGTTCATCCGGAAAGTAAAGATATGTGAGGATTTAGTTATGTGATGATTATTGTTAAAAAGTACTTTGGTTTTTGGTGATTTAAATTATTTTCTAATTACTATTTTATACTTGTCATCGGTCTTACGCAGAAACACACTATATTGTCTAGTCAGAATGACAAGGGCTGATGTGTATTTTTAAAGTTAGTTTCAAAATATCCCTTGCTATTAATAGGCTAATGGCAGTAGCTTGCTTCCTATTCAGCATTTTACACCACATTCACCCTTCCGACAAATGCTATTAAATACCAATAACCACAGCCTCTCTGGAATTGCCCAGAGAATTGTAGCCTGTGACCACAGCCTGCTCAGCATCAGCTCTGCATTCTGGTTTTATCCTTTGCTAAACTCAATACACATTCGTCTGGTGGCTGAGGATATTGTTCAGAAGCAAATGCTGAAATAAGAATGCTCGAGACAAGAAGAGGTGTAGCATCCAGGGCAGCAGTGGTACTGTAAACGTCTCATTCGATACTTTGTCATGGTCTAAATATCTGGATTGTAAATGGTAACGTGGAGAAGGGACAGGATAGCAGAATATTTAATTGCAGACATGACTATGCTGTTCCTGTGCAGGGAAAATCATCCCATCTCTGAAATACACACAAGATTTCTTTACAAAACTGAAACGGATTCATGTCCAAGTCATTATTAGTCATTGAAACTGTAAGGTAATAATTTAATAGACTTTTAATACTGTTGTTTATATCTAGAATGCTTTTCTACCTCTCTGCCAATTGCACCACTCTAAATTATTTATTTTAATGTTGGCTTGTTATATAGCATGTCATCTCATTAAATGGTATGCTAAAACCACTTTGGATCAACTGAGCCTGGTGTATAAAATGCTTTGTATTTTAATCTCTCTTAAACATTGCAGCATTTGTGAGACTTTCTGTATAACAGTAGTGGAAAAAAAAAGATAGAAGTTTTAAAATAAAATTCTTGAAATAAAATATACCATCACAGTTTATAGTTCACAACCTAAGGCTGATACTTTTCTCAATAGCTATGCTCTGCCAATCTCTGTCCATTCTTGCAATCTCGATTTGACACTGAGAAAAGTTGCTTTTTCTCCCAGTGTTTCCTTTCCTCCCAAAGCTTCCAGCCCTGCCCAAGTGCATGTCTACAGATACCTGTCAGTGTATGAGCACTCAGACCTGCAGCGGGATCGCGCACCTCACGTGAGCACATACCTAAGTGTGCAAGCAGATAGGAAATAATATTGTTTTCCTAACAAAACAGCACTTTGTTTTTATGCCACTTTGCAAAGCATGAAGATGTTTCTCGAGTATCTGGCAAAATACGCTATGTTAGTATCTGCTTTCGTAACCATATTTAAGCTCGGGCACATCACCTAACGTCAACGTAAAAAGAAGGGTCAATTATTTCTTAGTAACTCGGACAAGACGGTCCTGGGGGCTGTCAGTCCCACGGCTCACGAAAGCGTGAGGTAGGGGCCGAAGCCCGGGGCCGATCAGCCCCGCCGCCCCCCGCCGGTCCCGGCCCCGCCGCTCCCGGCCCCGCCGCTGTGTTACAGTGGCTCCAAGCGGATTTGTAGAGCTATTGCCGTGCCCGAGCCCGAGGAGGGAAGCGTTACTTCGGGGCAATTTGCTGAAGCTGAAAGAAACTTCATTTACTGACTCCTTACGCCCGGGCACAACTTTATCCGGTGAGTAATGACACTGTTTTTATTGACCTTACTCATCTGAAGAAAGATGTTTATGCGCACACCTGCGTCAGAATCTTTAGATACAGGATGTATAGAAATACATACAGATACAGACGTAAACCATCTGAAATCTAGTCTTATGACCTTCTAAGCACCTCTTTGTCTGTTGCTGGGTGGCCCGGCTGGCCGTGAGAGGAGGTAGGCGCAGGTATGCCCAGCTGCTGGCTGAGTGAAATCCCAAAAATACTTTATAGCCCCTGCAGCAGCTAGCTCAAACTGTGTAAGAATTTGCCCCTGTAATTCATCTAGATACTTTCTTCCTGAGGTTTTCTGAAAGGAAGAGCCCGTGCACTGTCCCTATAGATGTTACTGTGGTATCTCAGCCATTTTTCCTGGATAATTTTTACTCCAGGACCTTCCATGAATGACATCTTTATAGAAGATGCCCACATTTTAAAGCAGAAAAGAATACCTCGCACAGCCACCCCTGAAGGTAAATCAGGTACTTCTCCATATTGTATCATCCATATCCATTGAACAAGTTTGTTATCATAAACAAGCAGTGAGCCACCTACAGAACTTCAGGAGACGCTGTGCCTAAAAAGGTTTATTTGGGCACTGCCAATAAAGTATTTATAGACAGATTGAATTTTTGGAAGCACTTATTATTACCATTCATGCACCATGTTGGGATTTGCATATCCTCCCAGCCCTGGGAGAAGGGTGTTACTCACCTAGCAAGCACTAGTCAACATTCATTATTGAAACATCACAGGTTTGTGTTAGGCAGCTGCCTGCCACCTCCTCATAGCCCAGCACCTACCTCTAGTTCTGCAGAACAGAGTTTTCTAAGGAGAACATTCCTCTGGCAGCAGGACATCCCACTGGGGCTGCAGGCAGCACCACCAGCAGTGAGCTGCTCCTGCCCAGCCTGGGGAGCTGGGGCAGCTCAGGCAACAGAGGCAGCATTTCCCTGGAAGTCCCTGCCCCCCCTCAGGGTGGCAGTGCCTGTCGCCAAAAGTCTCCTTGAGGCGCCTGGGTCACGGGCTAAGCAGAACTAAGTGGTGCATCCTCTTTCTCTCTTTTGCCCTCATGTGAAACAGGTGTGACTGATTTCAAATGCCTGGAAAATTCTGATATGGTAGCACCATATGTGCCCTCTGTGTTGGTGAGAAATACACCCTGTACAAGCACCCTGTCAGGCCCAGAATAGCAGCTGTGCTACGCAGTCCGAGTTTCTTCAGGTTTTTGCTTACAAACAGGTTTCAGGAAGAATTTCTGGCACAGTCAACATCCACCTCCAGATCTCCCAAGGTAAGAGCCAGACCATGTCTGCAGTAAATTGTCAGCACCTAATAAAAAGGCTAAATCATTCCGCGGAGCCCAGCTTGAGCCATTTAAAAAAAGAAAACAATTCGCAGAGCCACTACTGGTCCATAGCAAGGAGCCATTATTAGACAAATCCTCAAGGGCAAACTCAGTTGCGGTTGGTCAGTCATTTAAATATTCCTATTCGGCTGCCTCCATGCTGTCCAGGACATGAAGCAAATGAAGCCTGGCTGTTACCCAGATGATCCACGATGTTGTGACCAGATGGAACTTTGCTTACAACATGTGTACGTGCCTGCTGGACAATAAACAGGCTTTCGCTGTCTTTTGCTTTGATGAACTCAGAGGGGTTACTGGCAGGTTAAAACAATCACAGCCCCTGAAAGATTTATTATTTTTTTAAAATTTCTGCCAGATGAGCAGAACAACAATAACAACAAAAAAGGTTAAATGGATGTTTATTTTTTGTGTTAGTGCTGATTTCTGGTTTTGCTACTTAATTCAGGATTAGCAAAGAAAAATGGCTGTATTTTTACCCATATGCTTGCTTGTTTATTTTTTTCTCCTGAAATTGTTGTGATAGCTGCAAACACAGTTTACACATAAACCAAAAATTGTTTATAGCCTCATTTCCATTTGGGTGTGGGAGGGTTGGGTATGTGTGTGCATGTATGATTGCCCCCCCATGTACTTCTGCATGACTGGCCATCCTTCTAATAACTTTAGAATGAATTGGATAATGTAAATTAAATACTGTCTGAATTCTTACAAATATCATGAAAACAAAAAGGCAGAGATAGAAGAGATTCTAGCTGCTGCTGAAAGAAAAGCTGCAGTGCAGGCTCCGCCCTTGCTACCCATCAGAAGTTGGAGAAAATGGAGAGATGCCCATGCACACATGCACATACACATTCTGACTGTTCCAGTTGCAGGAAAAGCCCTATTAGACACCAGAGAAGATGCAGATCCATGGTCAGCCAGACTAGAATGGCCCCACTGTGCTGTTTCTCAGAGCATGGACATGTGAAACATGTAGAATAGAAGGACCGGGCAGATGCCAAAGCTTATGCAGTTGTTCTCTGCATCCTCAGTTTTTGTATTTGCTAGTGAAATCTCTGGCTGTTCTCAACAACAGAAGAGCCAGAACCAAACAGGTTTAAATGAAATTTCCCCATTCATGACAAAAGATGCAAAAGCTGATCTTAACACCCATGTTTTAAATTAAACTTTAAAGTTTGTTTGATTGTCCCTTACTCACATGTAATCCCCAGTTTGAGAAGCTGAACACTGATGGATTGCATAAGCACCCCTAATCTGCTCCTGGAGAAATTTGGCTTACTTAGCTGAAACCACTGTTTAAACTTGCACTAATATGTCCAGTTTTCTGATGTAGGGAACACCCATCAGATCTGTTCCAGCAGCTCAGCTGTGTGGGGAGCAGCATCCAGATGAGAAGTCATAATGAACAGCTGGCAACTTTTTCAAATGCTTCAGCTGGCTCTCAAACGATTTTGTAACAACATCCCTGCAAAAACAGAAATCTCTGCTTCTTTCACAGGAAAGAAGATGGAAAACAGGCACTGCTCAGTATGAGCCATGTTATTTTCCTGTAGTTCTACACAAAGGGTAGGTTGCTTTCTGGAAATACCACGTTTGTGCTGGAACAATAAGAAACAAATCACAGGAACTTGGCAACCTATGCCTTTTAGTGAAGCTACTGTGATATTAAATGTGTTGAGTGCCTGTATCAATTTTATTTCCATATCTTCCTCCTGTTGAACCATACTTAATCTAATGAATGTTAATTTTTATTTCTTCCTCAGAAAAAGATTCTCATTCTCAAGAGCTATTGTGTGTTTGTGAGGTTGAGAAAAAACAACTTTCAAAGAGTGACCGGTGCATACATATTTTTGTTTCTTAGAGACAGAAGGGGAGAAGCACAGGTCACAGGAAAAGTTTAAGCAACAGTTGTGATTTTTTTCAATTAAAAAAACTAGATGTCTATCGGCAGACTAAATTTCTTGCCAGAATGACACTTATGTCACAGAAAAGGAGGTTGCTGTTGTGAGGGGCTGTGCTAGGGTTTCCTAAGGAAGACAGCTGTGATGGATGCCTGATCATGAAGAAGGGGGAAAAGATTTGTTTTTTATCCTAGTAAATGCAGACACTTTTATTAAGAAATGGTGGAGTAGGAACTAGTTCCTAAAACTGGAGAAATCCTGGCTCAGAGGTGTTTCCATGAACATACACTGAATGTTTAATCCAGAGTGATAAACTATTCTGGACAATTGGACATGCAGGGAAGAATGCTCATTGGAAATGCTCTTGCCATTTGGAAGTAGAGAAAAAATTTCAAGACAGTATGGTCAGCCTTGGAGACGAAGAAAGACAGAGGATAATGGGACATGGGGAAGAAGTATGCAGGGATTAAGTTACCTGTCCCACAGCTGTGATGCCTTTCCCTCTCTATCGAACAAAGTTTTGCAGCAGTAGATACTTGAGTCAATTGACGTGAAGACTGGGCAGTGAGAGATAAAGCCACTGTGCGTGGCTGTGATGAGCACCATTCTGACCAGAGTCCAGCACCAGCGCATGCCCTCCTAGTCCTGGGTGAGCAAAACTCCACTTTCAGTTCTGTGGGTTGGAGCTGACAGTAAGGAAAGATGATGGGAAAGGTCAGGCAGGCTTTAGGAAGCTGGTGGGAACAAGTATGAACTTTGGAGGACTGGGCTTGTAGGCCAGGAGAAGACATGGAGGTTTCAGTTGGCTATGGATAAACATATCTCCCTGTTCCTCCTTATCTCTCATGAACCCCTCATCCTCCTGGTTTATCTGATCACAGGCTCTCTTTCCTGCCATATCTCTATAATGATAAGGGTTATTCATATAAATAATTACAGTTGTTGCTTCAAAATTGATTACTTTAGAGATAAACAACACATGAGAAAATAATTTTCAAGACAGCCTGTAGTATCCAAAAGAGTTTCACCAGACCAATTGACTTAAATGGACCTTGAACAGAGGCCACTGAGCTGGAGACTGGTGAAATGTTCCTACTCCTGGCTCTGACCCCAGCTTTCCTGAGAAACTCAAGACTCCAACTGAGATCTGGCAAGGAAAGGGGAGTGTGCACAGATACTATTGCTCTTGATGTCTTCTCCAAGTTTTTATCACACTGAATATCATGTCCAAAACAGGATCTTGCCTCATGGCTGCCATGTCTTGTTTGTTATCTAGGGCTTGCTTCTGCCCAAGTATTTTCCAACTATCCTCTGACTTGGCTCTTTTATTTAAACTGCATACTTAAAGCACATAATGCGGACTAAAGTGGTTTAAGGAAGACCGAGAAACTGACTTACTTCACGAATCTAGCTGAAAACTTTTACTGCTACCAGGACTGCAAGCCACCATGAATTCACTACTACCCAGACAAGTTTGGCTACAATAATTATTACTTTTGAAACCTTCTTGTTGCAGATATAGTTGGTTAGTATGGCTAAACAAGTGCATTGCAGAGTGCAGTCAGCGTCAGGAAAATAAGATCACAAGTCAGTGTTACTTCCCAAATTCTGAACATTAGAAAATACTACCTAAAATAGTTGTATGAAATGAGGTACTAGAAAATGACAGCTGGCTAAGCAATTGAACAGCAAATTACTTTGTGCGGTTAGAATACAGGGAAAGTTCATGTTTCTGTATTGCAAGTATGGCTTCACTCATTAGCTCCAGATACTGATGTAGATAATTTCAAAGCATGCATATTTACAAATCAGCCATTCAAACACTACATACAAGAAAAAATATACAGCTGTGGGTTGAATCATTCCTCACTGACTATTCCTGTTCTGTATTTGGTAGCAACACTGGAAGGCAGGTTAAATTTCATGACGCAGGTGCTACAGACCAGTTGTGAATGCTGCTACACTTCGGCAGGACCATGCTCAGGCTGTGCAGCTACCTATGGTGCTTTGCACCACATTGTATCCAATCTTTCCTAACCAACACTATTTAGCACCATCGCCAGGCTGTAACTGCAGTGTCCATGATGCAGAACGCTGTATGTTGGAGGTCACAATCCTCTCAGAGCCTGCACTGGACTGGCAGGGTGCCTGGCCAGCAAGCTGCCTCCTCCATGTCCTCAGACAGAGACCTGGGCCCTTGGAGGGAGTGGGCAAAGCAACCGCTTGCTTCCTCGCCCAGGCCATGCAGCACCAGGGAACAACTCCAGCCCAGGAACCCTCTACTCCATGGTCCTCTAGAGGGTAACCACCACCTGATCTTGGATAAGGGTGTAACTGTGTAGCATCATAGAATCACTCAGGTTGGAAAAAATCAGGTTGGGATTATTGAGCCCAACCATCAGCCCTACTCTACAAAGTTCTCCCCTACACCATATCCCACAACATCTCATCCAAACGACCCTTAAACACATCCAGGGATGGTGACTCCACCACCTCCCTGGGCAGCTCTAACCACTCTTTCTGTGAAAATTTTTTCATAATGTCCTGTCTAAACCTCCCCAGTTGGAGTTTAAAGCCATTCCCTCTTGTTCTGTCACTAATTACCTGTGAGAAGAGACCAGCACCAACCTCTCTACTATGTCCTTTCAGGAAGTTGTACAGAGTGATGAGGTCTCCCCTCAGCCTTCTCTTCCTCAAACTGAACAGTCCCAGCTCCTTCAATCTCTCCTCACAGGATTTGTTCTCCAGGCCCTTCACCAGCTTCGTTGCCCTCCTCTGCACTCGCTCCAGCACCTCGATATCTCTCTCGTATTGAGGTGCCCAAAACTGGACACAATACCCCAGGTGAGGCCTCACCAGTGCAGAGTACAGGGGGACTATCACCTCCCTACTTCTGCTGGTCACACTATTTCTAATACAAGCCAGGATGCCGTTGGCTTTCTTGGCCACCTGGGCACACTGCCAGCTCATGTTCAGCTGCTTCTAGCCTGCAATAGGGTACTGCCACTGCTAGTAAAAGAGCATTTTTCTAAATTTTCTATTTCATTGCCTGTCTACAGTTAATATTTTAAATTTTTATTAATCTTTGTCTGGTACTGCTGTGGTTTTACAAATCTAAATTAATTTGTGGTGTAGAGAAATACAGGCTTGGTATGGTAACAGAGACCTTGAGAAGTGGAGACACAGGATATAGTATAGAGGAGTACAGCCATGGGATTATAAGAGACCAGACACAGGCCTGGCACCAGAAACCCACAGGTATGATCAATTTACCAACAGCCAGTTAAAGAAATGCAAATCTGGACAAAACTGGTTTTAGGGCAACAAAGGGAAAAGAAACAGTACGTAACATACATAGAAGGCACGAGATACAGTTCATTCAGATGTAACGTGGATTTGCAGGCCAGCAGAGAAAGAGCAAGGTTTAAAAGCATGTTAGCAAGCACATAAAAAGGACCTAAAGTGGATCCTCAAGTGAGGAAGCAGAAACCATCATCATGAACATCATACTCCTCTGGTGGAGGACTCCAGACACTGACAACTTTCCTTAACACCTGCTCCACCACTACCAGAGTCAAACCACCACCCTAGGAGCCAGAGGAGCAGGGGAAGGCTGAGCAAAACATCAGGAAAAGGGGTAGAAACTAAAAAGTGTGTGTATAATGGTTTTAACTGTGTTATCATTATCAGTATTTTTTCTGCAAGAATGTATTCTTTCCTTTTCTGTAATAGATACTGATTCTTGCACTATACTGCTGAGATTTGATTTATACTAACAACAGATTATTGGCTTTATACACAAGATGAATTTCCCCTCTGCCTGTAAACAAGATGCTGTGCATAACAAGGAAGTCCTGCATGCTTTGGTGGGCCCAGGACATTTTGTCATGTATGATAGAGTAACAGCCATTAACAGGAGAACTTTTGGCACCTGGCACTGGAACCAAGTGCACCACCTTCAGTGATAGGACACCTTCTTTAGAGCAATGCCCCCCTGGACAGTCACCCCCTCTGGAGGCTGATCACACCCAGAACTTCTCTGTGAGAAGAGATTTGGAGTGCAAAATCCTGCCAGGGCAGCTGTGTCAGGAGCAAGCTGGGCCATCAATATCGCTTCAACACAGTTCCCCCAGCTGTGCAAAGGCTCCAAATGGCATTTGTAGCCCCAGAGATAACTGTGCTAGCAGAAGAAGGGATCTCTAGCCAGCTTTCACTGAACACCAGGTCCAGTTTATGGATTTAATATCAATGGCTGTGAGCAAGTACACAGTGCTTGCTTGTGCTGTGATTCCAGGGCACCTGCTAGTGTCATCTTCTGCAGACAGGAATGTCAGCAGCCTCAGATTACAGTCCCTGTCATAGCCAAAAGCCTCCATAATCTGCTGCTTGAGTCATTCAGACCTGCCTAAACAACTCTGGGCCACACAGCCAATTTAGTCAGGTGTTGAATTCCCATAAGGCAGTGATGCAGTGTAAGTTTGGTCTGCTAACAGCAAAAGAGCATCCTGAGGGACAGGGGGAATACTAGCATTTCAAATGACATTTGTGTTTTCCACTGTTTCTGCAGAGCTAGCATGAGGACAAGATCTCACAGGCTTCCTTCCCACCATCCTGGGCAATGAGCCACAGGTCCAGCAGAAAAAAAGAGTATAAAATGTACGCTTAAATGGCATGAAAGCAAGTTGCATCATGGCAGTAATCTAAACCACCTGGGACTATTTGATTAGCATCATCTCTCCACTGCCATAGCATCCCTTCTTGTCTCAAGAGGCAACTGCAATTTCTCTAAGAAACACACACATACAAAACCCCAACAACAAACAGGAAGATCATCTCCAGCTCTTTATATACCAAGTTAAAAACAAACAAGTTATGATACCTTATTGTAAATAATCATGACTTTGTCAGAAAAATAACTTGCTCTGTCATCAGTTTTCCTTCCTACTTGAAGCCCTTGGCATTTGAAGTTCAGCAGCTTGGGTCAAAAAGAGGCAGCACAACACAGTCAGCACTACCAGGGGGAAGAAACTGATTTTACAAAATCTCTGAGGGTTCTTCTATCTTTTGCATGTCCTGTAGTGTGTAATGTCAGCTTATTTAGGAACAGAGTTTCTCTCCTATTTTTACAGTTCCACAGATAACATAGAAAAAGGATTTCAAAACTCTTTTCAGGGAAGTGGTAGTTGAAACATTCTGTATCATGTAGCACTCTTGCACAACATGAGCCTTTTGGATTCTCTCACCAGCCACAGTTGGTAATTTTTGCAGACTTTCATGTACTCTTGTACAATTGAATATCCAAAGAGACTGTCATGATCACCTAGTTCATCTCTGTGGACAGTGTAAGCACTTCTTATTTTCTGCATTACATTTCTTAGTTTCTGCATGAATCCTAGAACCTCTGTTAAGCTATTGCATATTTTCTAGAAAGACGCTTGCTCTTGATTTAATATCAAGTGCTAAAGATCCTAACAGTTCCCTAACAGCATAATTTGTTCTGATGGGACATATTGTTAAAAAAAATATATAGATAGCCTTTCTGCATTGCATCTGTTTACAGTGTTTCCCCTAGACTGAAGATCTGTGTTCTATCAGAAACCTCTTCCACATCTGGGGAGACCACAATTTGCCTTCTGTCAGAAAAACTGAGTACTAACTTACTTGGTTTGGTTTCTTTTTACTGGGAAGAATTTCCAGATCTCAACTTACTCTTTTCTGCATGCTCTGCAATTTTTAAGCAATCCAGGCAATCAATAGTCACAACATTGAAGTATATACCCCAACTATTTTATCTATGGTTACAACATAGTATCCCTTCTACACTTGTCTGATGTTCTGCTTATGCATTCCAGAGTTGTATTAGCTCTCTGACATACAGCTAGCTTCCTATTGCGAGCTCATAAGAAGTAGCATCCTAAGTAAAAACAAATGTCCACCCAGGCCTTTATCCTCACAGTGGCACTTAGGATAGGTTACATAGATGCTCAGAATGGGGTATGTGCGCTCATCTAGATACAGGGCACATGAAGAGAGACCCTCTCCTTAATAACACGACCTAGTATCTGGCAAAGTACCTCACCAGCAAACTCAACAAAGCTTTCCACATCTATCCATTACCTGCACCATGTGATGATAAACAGGTAGAATGTGCAACATAATTTTTTTTTCCCCCACAAACAACTTGATATACACATTGCCAACTGTACTTGATTTGAAGGAAAAACAAGAAAATATTTTATATTGTTACTTTAAATAGCATGCAGAACATCTTCCCCACAAACATGCTGTCCTTCTAAAGTCATGGTTTGACAAAGAGGAAGTGATTTTTCAATAATTTTTTTCCTAAATTTGAAAACATTTATTTTTTGCTTATAAAATAAAGGCATAAAGACATTTGGGTACAGTTTTGCTAGAAGTAGTACAAAGACTTCAACTAAATAAAAACCTTCACCACAAGCATATTCTCCAAACAATAAGTTCAATTATAGCACTTTTAAATTTTCCTAAATGCAAACTGCATCCAGCTGATAGCCTCAGTTTCTTCCTGTACAAAGTTTCATTTTGACTTTGGATGGAACTAATGTAACTAAATTTAAGGAGAAGCTAGCAAGGCCACCTAGCAAAGTCAGACCTGCAAAGCCCATTTTGATCCGTGATGCTCACTAGCAGGATGGAAGACCTATGAATTTACCCACTGACTGTTTATTGCTCTCCTATAGAATTATCTTTATGTATGTTAATAATATTCTGACTTACACAAAACAGAAAGCAAGCGATATGAAGTAAAAATAAAATAGGCTTGATGTAATCTCAGCCAAACATACATTTACCTTCAGAAGACTATATAGATGGGATTTTATTAGTCTTCCAGTCCCGGTTTTGAGAATAAAAACTATTTCTTGAGAATATTTATATGCCATTAAAGTAATGACACTGTAGTCAGTCAATTTAAATGTGATGTAAAGCCCTTTGTGCTAGATTCAGCAGCCCTTCAGTGCTTAACTTGCAGATTTTAAAATGTTAAAAATGCACATTAGTGAAGTAGCTACATCCATTTCTCCCTGCATGTGTGCTTTTAATGCAAATTTCAAGGATACCTAGCTGTAGACAGACACATATTTCAGTGTTTTTTTCACTGCCTTTCAAACACAGATGTATTTTCTTCCATAGTTACTATATGACATACATGCTAACAATAACACCTATTAGTTCCTCTCATTAGAAAGCGGGAAAACTGAGGAAGTGCTGGAAGATGACACCTGTAAAAAGCCATTTAAGAAAGCCAGCAGCAGGACCCAAAATGGATCCCTGGCTCCTAAGTCTTAGACCAGTGCTTTCCTCTCTTCCTTCTTCTTGCTACCTCCTTTACTCTCTACATCAGGCTATTTCTTTTATACTTAGACATATTATCACTGCTACAAATCAGAACTCCAGCTTTTAATATCCCTTCAATCCTACATAAAATATTGTATCTCATACAAATAGTTCTCCATTTTGATCTGACAGATACCTCTGGGAGCACAAGATCATGATGTAGAAAGTCACATAACAATGCACTCAGTGTGCAGTCACTCGGCAGCAGCAGATTTCATAGCAGGGTTTACAAGTCCTCCTAAGACTAGAGGGAACAGACCATGTAACACTCACAGTCTTTCATGGGAATGCAGGAGGACAGGGGGTTAATTTGCAGGGTCTGTGCTGAGAAGTGAGACAGTTTTGACTTACCTGTGCACTTGTATCTAGTTGTGTGTGGCTGGTTAGCAGAATGATCTTGAACAAATGGCTGTAGCAGCAAGGCAGCCCCAGAGAAAGAGTCACAGGTGAGGGAAGGATGCTTCAGCTTTCACACACCAGCTACGTTTCCCCAACCCTGATATTCCTTAGCACAGGTACCTCTAAACAACTACAGCAGGAGACTAAAACCAAACATGCTCCAGATGTCACCACCCAAGCCCCTTGGATGTGAGGAAATAAAAATGGGGGTCCTATGTTTGTCATGATTGCTGGGCTAGCTGCTCCAAGTCTTGCTCCTGAAGGCCTTCCCAAGTGTACCTTCACAGGAGTCAGGCCTTGGGCATTTCCCACAGCCTTACTGTAGCCACTCATGAATGATAAAAGGCTTAAATTCCCATTTCCCCTCCTGTAAGACATACCATGTCAAAGCAATGGGCTTTAGGAGCAGAAGGGGGAAACCATGGGGACTGGATGTGGCAGAAGCTGCTGTGCAGGCTGGTAGCTGTGGAGGAGCTGGAGGGGTGGCAGAGCTGTGCTGTGTGGATGAGCTGCCTGTAGCACAACAGAGAGGAGGAGGTCAAATCAGATGAAATGATAGCTAATGAACAACAGCCACATCAACCTCTGACACAGCTCTTCAGAGGGACTTGATATCCCATTTCTCCAAATTAAAGCAGTATTTATCCTTTCAACCTAGAGCTACAAAATATGCAAGACTAAGGCATGAAACAAGCAAATAGATCTACAGGTTCTCTCCCTTAAATTTTCTTACCACACTGTGGCTGACATTCCTCATTTCTGGGGAAAAAAACCCACCAAAGCCCAAAACCCCACCCATCCACCCACCCACATCCTTTACTGCTTGCAGCATCCTCCCTCTTTTTACAGGCCATACCAGCAAGTTAGCTTTCCTTCTGACACACTTGGGCAGCTCTTGAAATCCCATAGCAGTTTCTACTCTGTACTCTTGCCACTAAAATGGTGAAGTGTTTTAGTCAATACACTGCCAGCTGTTTTTATCTTAATTCTTCTGAAACTGTGCACATGAGGCTGGCTAGGGCATTATTGTGTTAGTACTCCTTGTTGTTTTTCTAACAGTCTCTTTACAGTTTGCTATGATTTAATTCTGTTTGTCCTGAAGCTCATACAAAAGCCTGGCAGCCACCAGTTTGAAAATTAACAGGAAATATGACTCATTTGTCAAGCCCATAAGGAAAACAATGCAGACATTTTGCCCAATCATCACAATAGCTGCGCAGGAAAACAGAGAGGCCTCCTCTCCCCAACCTCCCACTTCTGTTTATCCCCTAAAATACATTCACATAGCAAAGCCTTAGTTATGGTCAGGTTGTGAGGAGCATTTTGACTGCAAACCAGGTCACTCAGTCATGTGTTCAGACAGAAAAAGAAGAGCAGTTACTATGCTTATGTTCATTTTTCTCTGCACATACTCATTAGTCTGTATGCTGTTTTTAATCATTACATTCTACCTGCTTGCCTTCCTTTTCCAACAACAAATGTCAAGACCACAGCTCTTGGGGCATCAGTCACAACCACTCATTTAAATACAGGCGCAATTTAATCATCTACTTTATGAGAGATGATTAAATCTAATCATCTACATTTTATGCTTTGAAACATAACATTAGATAACATTTGGTTTTCAGCAGAAAGCTTAATACCTTGAAGTGTCAGCCCAAAGAATAACATTCTGCTTCTTGTCTCCATTTTGCCAACCAAGTCACTGGTCTTTCAGAATAGCACCAGACTGGATAAGAAAGAGTTTGTCTATCATTTCTGCATCTTGTGGAAAAAATACCCACTTCCTCTTTGCTCAAAATAATTCAAAGACTTGGCAATGAACACAGTCCTCTGGGACTACATCCCTGCCTTTAAAAACTAAGTAATTATTTCTGGCTCCCTTTTAGACCCACTCAACATTTCTGTAACCTACAGCTTTATTCATGTGTTATCAGTCAAAGACAATCTCCTCCCAGCCACAGCAGGCACAACACAAATGCCTCATGCTCCCCTCTTCAAATCTCTGGTGCATACAGTGCATTGACAGTATATCAAGGCTGGGCTTACAGCACATGGTGAAACATCTCATCACATGGTAGACTGCCAAAAACAAATAATCAAGACATACACATTTTTGGCCTCCCTCCAGAAGATATCGTTAACAGAAAGTACAGGAATGTTTGGCACCCCAAAATTGCTGATATACTTCAGCCTTGGCCCAACATATCTGCATTGACAAGTAAGAGGGAGTCTCTTCTTGGGCACCTTTATGTCCTGGTTCAACATCTGAGTGGGTTTTCATTATTATTTATTAAATTTTGTTCAAAATGCATAGCATTAGGAAAAAAAGGAATAAAATTTTAAAAGAACATTTTTTTCTTCTTACAATATTATTGGTGTTTTGACACCAGTATGAAAATACAGACTTCATCATTGACCTGTAAAGTAAAAGAAAATTTCATTTACTTTATATTAACAAGATCCACTGTGTATGGTCTTGTTTACCTCATATCTGCTGTATTGTTTACCTCGTATCTGCTGTTATTTCCTGAACATACTATTATTCCTTTTGATTCTAACTTTCAGAAATTTATAGGGATTTTGGTTTCCTTTATGAGCAAAAACTGAGACTGAGGAGACTGAGTCATGGTTTCTTTTCTAACAGAACGTGAACATTGTAAGAAACAAACAAGAAAAAGAAATGTCTTTTCTAATCTCCAAGCTTTTTCCAAATCGGTGTTCTTCCTAAAATGTTCCTATTCTTTGTTTCTAATTCTTTCTGCTGTTCGTAGTTGGAGTTTTTTTCTACTTTTCCTTCCCGTTCTCCACATGCTTCTGAGTATGTTTTCTGCAGGGATATCTGCTCATAGCTAAATGTCCCTTGGTACCACGTTCACAAAGCTCAGCTTCTGGCTTGCGTAGTGGCCTGTGTTTGAGCAGTAGCTCCTGCTGTTTCAGCGATAAGAAGCGTGCGTGCCCTCAATGCAGGACTGTAGTCATGTCCACCAGCTGCAGTGAAGTTTCACAGCCCAGGTGATTAAAACGCCTTCTCTCTCAGTTCTGCCCGACTTCCCGCTGAAGTACAAGAGTGTGACATTCTGTATGGCCCAAACAGATGAAGGGAAAAGAAATAACAGATTGCAAATAGCACAAATGCACTACATAGAGAGGCCAAAACCCAAAAGAGCATTCACATGTGGAGATCCTGCCACACCTAGCTTTTCATTAAACATTTTCCAGAGCAAAACTTTTGTTGTTGACTGACGGGCTCCAATCCAGACAAAAACGAGGCATCCATGCAGAAGGATTCAGGAAGGTGGCACTCCCCATTCCCCATGCTAAAGCTGTGTTTGGCCAGGGAGAGAAGCAGCCTGGCCATGAAGGCCAGTGATGAGGCTCCTTCAAGAAAAGCTGAGTCCTGGTTCTGGTTCTTAGTGGTATCAGTGATACACTTATTACCCAGTTATTCTCAGACCTGGTGGCAGTGTGGTAGGTGGCAACCTAGTCAGACACCTCTTTCGGCCAGCAATGATCAATGCTGCGTCATGTCTTTGAAATCAATGCTATGCTTTGTGTCTTTCAAATATCTGGAAACAGCACATCCCCAGAGATGCTCTTCAAACTTTCCTGTTCTCTACCGTGTTTTCTACAAACTCCAGAGCCTGTCCAAACATCATCAGGCTCATTCAACAGACAGAATTGCACCTGACCAAAGGTAGCTGCATGCCTACATACCTTCACTTATTTATTGCCAGTCCTATCTGGATGTTTTCATTTGCATATGATATCTCAGAAAAGCAAAGTTCTCTACAGATCAACCACACTTCCAGATTGTGCCTCTTTTTTTTCTTATTTCAGATTAATTTCTGGTTCATATTAAAGTCTTGTCCCAGACTGGAAAAGTCAGATACTTTTCTAAGACTAAATTCTCCTGGATCTCTCCAGCTGACAGCTTGAATCTTCCTCTTCATTTTCACTGCTGTTTACCTGCACAATTAAGTTGAGCTGAGCTGATCAAACCTCACAGAGGAATCAGAAGAATTGTCTCTGTGTTAACAAACTTTTATATTAATTAAGCATGAGCAAACTGGTCCACCTCTGCTTGGAAACAGGGTGTTCAATAGGCAAGAGTTAATGAGAAGCTGATCAAATTTTCTGTTGGACAGTCTCAAGTAATGTCATTGGCTGGCCCAATTTCCTGTAAAGGCATGTTGCACCTGTGGAGGTTTTTCATTCTCTGATCTTTTCCTCCACTTTCCAGCACTCTAAGTCCTTGCTACAGCAAGCAATCACCAACCCAAGTTGTTAAAAGGATGCAAGGATGTTGCCTTTGCTGTGTAAGCTTAGCACACATGGAATTGTCCTAAAGGGTAGGCCAAAGTTAGGACACAAAGAATATACATTTCTACCACATATTTGAAATCTAAGACAAATGATGGGGAGAAAAAAAAAGCAAACTGGGATGCTGTTCCTTTTCACCTAGCTGGACCTGAAGCTTTTCTATGACAGTACTCAGCTCCTCAGGCCACACTGATTTTCCTTCAGTTTGTACTCAGAAAAGAGTAATTGTGAAAATCACTCCAGAATAACAACAAAGTTTAGTTTGGAAATGGAAAATAGAATTCTTTTCTACCTCCTTGAGATCTGCCAATGTATACTGTGATCCTTGTGTAAGGGTAAGTGGGAAGAGAGTGTCTTCTCCTTTAAGGGCATCTGGTCAAGGACCTTCTTCAGTGAAGAAAAGGCATAATAAGAAAAGGATGAAGCCATAAAGAAGACACACCTGACCGACAAATGGTAAGGGAGGCAGTGATGGGAATCAAACACAGTCAGTCACACTAGCTGATGAGGGCGAGTAAGAGTGTGGGAATGATTATTCCAGAGAGGTTATCTGATCAGGGACCTTGTCAATTTGGAAACTAAGGAGAAAAGGCAGGAACCAGAAACAAATAGACAGACACATAGATCTAGCAAATAATGAGAAAATCCAATCACACCGATTGATGTGCTACCAAGAAACTACTGGCACCACTTCCAGGAAGATCAACCTGGACTTTGCAATGGCTGGGACTGAAACCAGGGGAGACCTGGACCGAAGGGGTGCAGAAATGGGCAGAGCTGTACAAATCCCTGGGGGACACAGAGGGGAAGGGGTGCACGGAGGAACAAAGGGGGGGGGGGGGTAGGCAAAAAAGTGTATAAAGGGGGCCAGTTGGATGCAAAATGGGTCTGGTCAGTGTGCTTGCCTGGCTGAGCCCTGCACAATCACCACAGTATGTCCTTCACAGGGGTGAGGGGGGTGAGAGAGGTGAGCAAGGAGCTCTGAGCCAGTGGCTGGAGGAGGGATGTGGGTCACAGCCTGGGTGCCTGGTGTCAGCTGATGCGGGTGAGTGTCTGGATCTCCCCCAAAACCAGGTGTGCATGGGGCATGCGTTTGTGCTCATCAACAAACTTTAAGCTCAACCAGTGATAAATAAGGGGGCCTTAGCTCTGGGGTATCAGGTAGGCAGGAGTCAGTGCTGCTATGCCTTGGGGGGACTTGTGAACATGGGGTGTCTGTGGGATGAGTGTGTGAGTGTGTGGGTGTTTGCAGTGAGCCTCAAGCTGGACCAACAGGTGAGTAGGAGACCTGTGGGGTGGTTAAGGAAGGCTGAGATGCAGGCAGGGGTGCCAGGCAGGCACAGGGGTCATGCTGATGCTCAGAGGATCCATGAATGCACACATGCTTATGAACCCAGAGTGTGATGTGTGTGCCTGCACTAGTGACCTTCTGTCTCTGTCAGCCCAAGAGGGGGGCACTTGGCTGGCTGTATTTTATGTGAGCCCTACATGTGGGTGCTGTTGAAGGCAGTGCCTTACCTGGAGGAGGTGACCACTCTTGTAACATCCCCTAAGACGTTGCTTTCCTTCCAGACAGCAGGAGGAATTAGTGATTGGTGCATCTGACTTGCAATTTTTCCATATTCATCTTCCCTTTTTATTCATCAGATGCTTAGAAAGAGAGTAGATGATCCTAATTAGGCTCATCAGGCTAAGAATGACTGCTTTTCTACGACCCCGTTTGTATTCTTGTGGATCGCACCTGTCTTTACAGATGCATGTACACATATACTGAATACTTGTACTGAAACAAGTTCAAAGGCGCATTTCTTATCTAAGATATCTGAAGGATTTTTTTTTTCCAGGTTGACTTCCTTAAAAACAAATGCCTTGGATGAGGACAAAGAGCAGTACATGATTTTCTGATGTGATTTTGAGTAGTTTTGTCTCACACGCATTCACTGCATAGGTTCAAAGATTTGACTGAATGACAGCATCCTGTTTTGCTTTGGGAACAGGGTGGTTAGGGAACCAAATTGTGAAATAGTCCATGTGTGCAATCAGCTCCTCTCCAACATGATTTTCAAGTCCACTGTTCTGTCTACAGATGTTTGTTCTGCCAAATAAAATGCACTGGCATGCAAAAGTTACGGTTTCACCTATCACAGGCTGGTGATGTTAAATCTGCAGTACACATACAGCCATCTGTGATCTCTGTCTCCCACTGTCCTGGACAACTGACTATTAGCTCTGCAACTGAACATCCGTAGTTTAGAGAAAAAGCAATAAAAAACTGTACCTGTATATTCTGAACAAACCATACCTGTATGTTCCTGACACCTTTACACTTTTTAGTAGTGTGATTTTACCTGATTTTTTTCTTTCAGAGATCCTCCCTGTTTCCTGACAGATGGGTGATTTTAAACTCCTTGGCTTTATATGGCTCTCCTGCCAGTAACAGAAAACCCCACACATTTCACGCTGTTTTTCAGGGAATCCATAAAGAACTGTAGAAAAGATTATTTTCAGCAAAAATTCAGGAAAACAGAATCACACAAACTACTAATTGGTTGGTTAGCTGCCTATTTGTTACATATCATTATGTTTTATGTTCTACAGTATGCTATGTAACTGTTACAGATCAGTCTTGTACTATGAAAGTGAATTAATTTTGCCTTACAAGATCTAAAATATTCTTGACATTTTTATTTTTAGCAACCGATTTCTTAGACTGAAGTTGACAAGATGCATGCATTCATTTATTAATCTTACTATGGTCAGAATTGTGCCAGATCTTTGAACTGCTTTGTGTGTAGCTCTGCTGGGCAGTTTGCTTCAATAAGTTTACAACTGAAACCCATGGCCTGTAGAAATCATCAAAGTACTGTCAGAAGAATTTTTCTCTTATGCAGTAGGGTTTGATGTTTGTCGTATGAAACCTTAAAAAAAAGGTTGAGAGCATATCAATAATATCCTTTACAAGAAAAATATGCTCTAAAATAAAATATTCTCAGCAGCTAACATTTATATACATTCTTCAGTTCACTAGTAATCCAGATTGATTACCTGAGTACTTTTCACTGCTATAGCAGTTAAGCAATTTCTTTCTTAAATGATTACATCCTTTCTTAAAACTAATCACATTTTTATTCCCATTAATCTTACCAGGAAATTGTTTCAAGCTTTAACCTTGTGAAAATTAGAAACCTTCTTTTAATTTTCAGCCTTAATTCAGGCAGGAGCATTTTCTACTTCGTGATTTTGTGTAAACTTTATCTTTTGGTTTAAAAACCTGAGACTGCTTAAATCGTGAATATATCTACAGAGAGAAGTTCCTCTTTCAGCCTTTTCTTTTACCAGACTAGACAAGACAAGCATTTTTAGCCTCTTCCCAGAAGAGAGGATATTCACTTTCAACTGTTGATCAGAATAGCTCCTCTCAACACCTGTTCCTGGCTATATTTGTCCTCTTGTGGCAGAGGTGAGCAGTCCAGCGCAATGCATCTATCTGCTTCCTCAAATACTAGAATTCATATTTCACACTCTCTGCTGGATTCGACACACTTACAGTTGATTACCTGGATAAATGACTAAAAAAAATCTGATACGACTGTCTACAATCTTGTCAATTAGCACACAGCTCAACAACAGCAAGTTTCCTGACACAATAAATTCTTACATAGAATAAAGACCAAGTGTTTGTTCTGGCTTCAGCTGATGTGCCAGTTTTCCTGTCCCACCACTAAATTATCAAATGTGCTGTAGTTCTTTTTAAACAACAGAAGCATAAACCCAAGAAATTATATCTAACAAAGGTTGTACACTTAATTCTCATGAGGTCTAGGCCAGATGTAAATATACAGAAGTTCACAATGGCATTGCATGAAGCTTTCAGCTGCACCATGATTTTGTTTATCATGCTTGTCTTCCCCATGCTCAAGGAAGGATGTGCTTAGATATTCCTTCCTTACCTCTTGTGGTGGGTTGACCTTGTCTGGACATCAGGCACCCACCAAAGTCACTCTATAACTCCCCCTCCTCAACCAGACAGAAGAGAGAAAATACAATGAGAGGTTTGTGGGTCAAGATAAGGACAGCAAGAGGTCACTCAACAATTACTGTCACAGGGAAAATAGTTTCTTAAGGGTCTCAGAATGTTCAAATATATTTTTAAAAGTGCAAAGCTCCTGTTTTTTCTTCTTTTGCCTCATTCAGAGCTCCAACTAAATTTGGGCCCTCTTCTTCTACTGATGAAGGTTAATGACTCACCTTTCTATCCCAAACCATCAGGGTATCTCTCCCAACCTGAAAGCAGACCAGCTGTCATGCAGAAGTTTTGCCTCAGGGTGCATTATCAGACCACACATACATTAGACAAGCACAAGTAACAGAGCATGAGAGGTCATCTGCCAACACAGCATCTACAGCAGAGGTTTTTAGAGACCTGCTCATCAGCTCACAACCCTGTCTTCTTAATCTATCCTTGCTACCTTTCTTTGTTTTCTTTTACCTTACTGTCCAGGCAGGCACCTTCCCTGGCCTGAAATAAACCTGTTGTCTTTGATTTGGCAGTTTTTCTAAGTAGTGCTCATTGTTGCTGCTCTATTGGAGAGGTGACCACCCAAGGCAGCTGCCGCTAGACCAGCAACAGCATTTGGTCACACCACAATTTCCATGGTGCACTATTCATCTACATCCTTGAGGATTCAGTGCAAGGGCAGTTACAGGATATGCAGCATGGACATTTATAAGAGCTTTAACCCTAAGATATAGATCATTTCTAAGGTAGTGGGACATTTTCTTTCTCTTCTGGAACAAGTGATAGAAGTTTCTGGTAAGAGCACAGCTTAGACTGCTTCAGGTCTCATAGCTTCAGTTCTCTGGTTCCTGGAACTGTGAATTTGGAAAAGAATGGGTAGCCGAGGGGAATCAAAATGGGCAGAAATTTGAAATGACTGCTAGAGAGTTAGGAATTATGCTTCTGGAAGATCAACATGTGTATTTTTACCATAAGTCTGTATGAGAAGATCATTGAACTTCTGACAGATTCATAGGAAGAATACAGAAGTTAAATGATCACTAATGAGGACTTCTTTTTTTTGGGGGGGGGGGGGCGGGGGGGCAGCTGTCTGATTATTTGTACCTTTTGAAGGTGAACACAGCTAGTGCTTTTAATCACTGGGGAAAAGCTCTGCTTAGAGATAACTTCATGTCTGTGATTTCTCTTTGAAAAGAGAAAAGGTGGCACTACCTTTGAAACATGACTTTCCTAAGAGTATTCTTACACAGCTTCATACAGGCTCCAAACTTGGTTCACACACTGATACTGTCTCATCTACCTCAGTTTTTCAAAGCATCTTGGGCAGTATTTCAAAGCCAAAACCCTGAAGGTCCAGAACATAACCTGGTTTGTGAGAAAACATGCAGGTAACTGCAATGACTGTCATGATGAATCAGAGGAATAGGCATTTCAGACTTAAGTGGGGTGAAGATCCTGTACCTACTTCTGCAAGGACAGCAGAACCCCAAGGGGTGTTACTGCACATGCACATGAAGGCACCATAACTCTG
Source organism: Athene noctua (assembly GCF_965140245.1). NCBI lineage: Eukaryota > Metazoa > Chordata > Aves > Strigiformes > Strigidae > Athene > Athene noctua. The sequence goes on along the minus strand of NC_134037.1, from coordinate 66,314,706 downwards.
TGACACAATTAAGTGATAGCTAAAAAACAAACAAGGAAATAAACAAGCAAGCAAAAGACTGTGGAAACTTGTCCCACAACGTCAGAAGTTGTTTATCTTGTCAAGACCTTTCTCACAGAGAGGCATGTGACCACCACTTGGGCTCAGCGTGAAAGGGAGTGCAAACGAGGAAGTTACAAGATGCTTCATGTGATAATGGCCATTTTTTTTTTTTCTTTTCCAATGTGTAACAATTCAAGGCAAGGAAAAAATTTAGCAAGTTTGTGATGTTTTGGTGGGGATGGACTCCACTGGGTGCAGGGTGAGAGCAGTCTCTGCCAGGAGCTGTGTACAGGGATTCTGGTGGCACAGGCCAAAGGGGTGCAGGGACAGCTCTCATAACCAGAATAACATTTCCTTAATTTCTCTGTAGACAGTTGACTTAATTTTTATTATTTTTCACCTTTCATAATGTTCCATCAAGCCTATGCAGTATTGTCATTAAAAAGCCCAACCTTTTTAAGCTCTGTTGATGTTACATTTACCTTAGGCACACTGTCAGCCCTTGCTATGACTGTCAGAATACCTAACCTCTATCCAGAGCAAGTGATTCCTTATCCTCACTTACTTTTGTGTAAAATACCTCTTCAATCATAGAATCATTATTTATGTTGGAAAAACCTTTAAGATCATCAAGTCTTACCATTAACATAACACTACCGAGTCCACCACTAAACCACGCCCCTAAGCACCACATCTGCACTTCTTTTAAATACCTCCATGGATGGTGACTCAACCACTTCCCTGGGCAGCCTGTTCCAATGCTTATATTTTTCCCAGTATCCAATCTAAACCTTTCCTGGTGCAGTTTGAGGCCATTTCCTCTTGTCATATTGTTATGTGATAGAAAATGTGTTATGCGTTAGAAAATATCATGCAAGCATGCCACCATTCAGGAAGTTAAAATCCATATGCCAGTGAGTGGCCAATATTTCAATCAAGACAGTTAAGCACTCATTGGTTGTGAAGTTTGTTACTGTACTTGCACTAAGAACAAAGCCCAGCATGTGAGCATAGTGTTGCTACATAACGTGAGCGTAGTTTCACAATCCATTTTCTTCAGCCTTACTGCAGCTGGGAGGAGATGCTGGTGCTTTAACCTGCGCTGATCCTACACCCCACAGCACCACTCCATCACCTGTGGGGACACCATCATTTCTGAAACCATACCAGCAGGGCCTTTTCTTCAGCAGACAGTTCTGGCTTGCAATCGCCCCTCTCCTTGCGGCTCTTTCCCTCCCATGCAGCAAATTGTGCTCTCTCCACAGTTTTGCAAATGCAGATGGCAAGAAAAGCAATTCCTCCACACCTCCAGAAAGTGCACCAAAGTTTGGAGTACGAAATAAATGTGAGGGACCAGCTGAAATTAACATTTTCCAACACAGATGTGAGAAAGCAGAAGCGTAATGATCCTGGCCAGCAGCTCTGTTTCTTCCTTTGTCTCTGACAGCCTAGGAAGAAGCGTATGTCTCAAGGATATCTCAAGCTGCCTCCATTTTAGGTCTAGAAAAGGTGTTATTTGCAAAATCTCTAACAGGAGCTTAAAAAGCCGCTACACCCTCCTTACAGCTAGGGGCGCGTGTAGCAGAAGAGGTTTCTTCTGTATCCTCCTCATCTGGCCCAGGGTGGCCTTGATGTTAAATGGTTAAGGTGCAGAATTATCTGGCATCAGGACACTGGGTGGAAGACACAGAAACAGGAAGGCAGAAAAGCTGCCATCACCATCTTGCTTGGCAGCGCGTAGTTTAATTGTTTAAAATGCATAGGTCATTTGCAGGAAAGAATAAAATCTCTCAGCATAAATTCGGGTTCCTCTATGCTATGAATGAAAAAGAGTTTCTGAAAAACTCCACAGAACTCTGATTTTTAAGAAAGGGCGAGAGAGCACAAGTGCCAACGCACGGAGGAGGCGGGTGCTTTTTCAGCAGCTGGGGCTGACAAGTGTGACACAGTTTCGGCACTTAAAACGCAGAATTAACAAAGCCGAGGCATCGCAGAGGCTGACACCACCACCACAACAGCGGCCCGACGGCCGCCGCCAGACCGTAGCCCACCCGGCTCTGTGGCTCCGGCCTCCTCCCCTTCCCTGGCGGCGTCCCTATCTGCCCTCGGCACCACTGCGGCCGCCCCGTCCCGTCCCGTGCGGCCGGGCCTAGCGGCAGGGAAGGCCGGGGCCGCGGCTGCCCGGCACCGCCTCTCGGCGCTGGGGCGGGGCCGCCCGCCCCTTCCCGGCCGCGGCCCCCGGGGGAGCGGAGCGCGCAGGCGCCGCGCCGAGCGAGCGAGCGGGCGGGCGGGCGAGCACGAGCCGGGGCGGCCCCTGCTCGCGCCCCCAGCCGCCGCGCGCCATGCGGGTGCCGCTGGCCCTCCTGGCGCTCGCGGCGCTGGTGTCGGCCCGCCGGAGCGCGGCCCCCCGTCGGGAGCGGTCGTCCGCAGGTAACGGCCCGGGACGGGGCGGGGCGGGGCCCCGCGGCCAGGGCAGGCTGGCCGGCCGCCAGCACGGGGCCCCGGAGTTGGCGGCGCCGCCGGTGCACCACCCTGCCCGGCCGTCGTGCGTGACCGAGCGCCGCCGGGGCCGCGGTGGGGCCCGCGGGCCTGCCGCCGCCCTCTGCGGGCGCAGGGAGCCGGGGGGGGGGGGAAGCGGCGGGGCCCGCTTGCCACACTGAGAGCGAGCAGTTAGTCGGGCGGTGGCCAGGGAACCGAGTCCCGCTTTGTTCAGCTTCACCGCGCGCCCCCACCAGCCGCTAATGGGGGACTGTGCCGCGTGTTGCTGCCGGGGTGGGTGAGCCGGTACCGGCCGAGCTCTCTCTTGGGTGCGAGGTGAAGCTTTGCCGTGGAAGTGATCTAAGGACGTGCAGATCGGTGCTGGCAGCACAGCGTGTCAGTGCCTTTGGACACCTGTCTCTGCTGCCCAGTTACTGTTAGAGGCGTAACCCCTGACTGTCGCGCCTGTAATAAATGGTTACAGTCCTTTACGGTAAGGTGGCAGATACCAGCCTTTTTTTCAGGTGTTTGTGTATTGTGTCACGTAAGGGGAGAGCAGGGTGTGCGTCGAACAGGCCTGTTCCACTCTGCTTTATCAATGTATGTGTCGAAAAAAGCAGAGAAACTGGGAATTTCACAGCCAGGATGGGGAGTGGAAGACCGGGGAGTCCAAACAAGGCATCGGAATCATGGCCTTGACTGCAGGGGCACCTTTCAACCGAGCACTGATGAGGAGGGAGCGGTGGCCTGCAGGCGAGAACAGTTTTATCTCTGTTGGGCAGAGTTATTGCAAGTAAATCATAAAAGAAATGTTCAGTCTGGTTTACAGGTTTCACTTAAGACCGGAACAGCTCATTAAAACTGGAGTTTGCTGTCTAATAGCTCAGGTCAAAAGAGAACATGCATTTAATTTTTAAGAATACTGAGATCTGTATACTGTGTTGCATGTTATGCCCTTTGCATGCCCATGCGTAGATAAATGCTGCAGTACTCTCCTGAGCTTTATCTACAAAACAAGATCCATTTACCTAAAATGCGGCTTGCATTTGGTTGCAGAAATAACAATTACGTTCCCAGGTTCCTTGCATTCTGTAGCTGCATCCTGTAGATTCACTGGGACTTCCTGCAGTTTAGATCCATGCCCAGGTGGAGTGACTGAAATCAGTTGCCCCTGGGGATGAACCACACTGCATATGACTTTGGAAAACTGCTTAGGTTTCCCTGTCACAAACTAGGAGCAGTGAAAATGTTAATCTGCCTGCTGACTTGTCCGTTGGTTGTTTACATCTTGAGTATCTGTCCTGGTTTGAATTTGTCCAGCCGCCAAACACCACTCAACTGCTTGTTTATTGTACAATCCCCCTGCCTGGGGGATGGGGAGGAGCATTGGAAGTCTAGAGGGAGACTCATAGATTGAGATAAAAAACAGTTTAATTGTAATAAAATAAAACAATAACAGTAATACAAAGTACAAACGGGTAGTGCACAAATGTCATTGCTCACCACCTGCTGACTGATACCCAGCCCATTCCTGGCATCGATCTCACAATCCTAATCCTGGAAGCAAGAGAGAACCTTCCTTCCTGGCCACCCCTCCTTTATATACTAAGCATGACATTGTGTGATATGGAATATTTCACTGTGTACTTCCTCACAGCTTCTTATCCACCTGCACACAGGCAGGACACGGGGAGTTTGGAGGGACCTTGGATTCTTGGCAACAACCATAACCATTGGTATATGATCAGCATTCTCATACCAAATCCCATACTGAATCCAAAACATAGCACTATTCTAGCTACTAAGAAGAAAACTTAACTCTGTCCCGGACAAAACCAGGACAGTATACAGTTTGTTTGACTTGGTAGCTGATTGCTAACCAGTAAACCTTGCAGGGAAACTCTATTTTTCACATTTTTGCAGTAAAGTGGGTTGATATGTTAAATACTGTCTTTAGAGATCTGACTTCACCTCTTTTAAAGGCATTAGCTTTTATTGCTAATAGAATATGCTACTTTTACACTGCATTAAGAAATGTTAAGGTAAAGACACAATACCAGGAAATCACTTGTAAAACAAACCTGCCATAATCCAGCATTGTCTAGCACAATATTTACCTTGGCATAAGACTACAGAACAGTGCTGTGGTGGTGTTGATGTGGCAAGCTGTCTAGAAGCAAAAAGTTCATTCTTATGCATGTGCATACAGCAAACCCTCAGGTGAAAGGATCAGAATATACTTCTGATTTAAGTTTTGGAAACACAGACATAGTTTTCTTGGTGATTTGCACTCAGGTTGGCCACAGTCTCTTATGTCCATACCCTTCAGAGACTTTATAATTTAAGCAAAAACATAGGTTTTTAATGATGAAGGGGATTCTCATAGATACTGCTGTGTATAACTGCTGGTTATATCTGTAATGATGAACTAACACCGTGGCCTTTGTTATTAAATTGATGCAAGCAGACATGCTGGTTTACAGTGGAAGGATGAAAATAGAAGGGGAATTTTGAAGTATGTTTAATGACACTTTCCTTTGAAATGATGCAGTGATTTTTTTCTTACATCTTAGTAGGACTTTAGTATGCCAGTAGTAGTATAATACATATCTTAAGGCTGAGTGTGTAATGGGGAGATGCTCAGTCACGTTCATCTTCTGTTGTAGGACACAATTTTCCTTAGAAAAGCCAGACAACTGAACAGTGGTTGTCTAAATAGCAAAACACCTCACGTTTTCTACATCTGAGTGCTTAATGTGTCTGTATTGATAGCTGGGCCCTTGTTGAAGGAAACTCTGAGTCTGCATTTAAGTATCCTGGAAGAGGAGGTCCCTGGTCAAGATTACAGTAGTAGATGATGATGGTGTGGAGACTGTGATAGCAATTTGGGTGCTTCTTGCACATGGAAAGCCAGATTTCCAAGGAGATGTGTGTACTTCATTTTTGTGTCTGACTTTCTGGTGTGTGTGATAATCTTGGTGATCATGATTCTTTTATGGTTCAGACTACTGGTAGTCATAGCAGTTGGTGGTCCAGCTACAAACAAGAACAAATTAGATGATAAAGTGCTGTATTTAGATATTATCTATTATAATGACTTCTCAGCTATAACAAAAGGGAAGAAGAGTCATAAAATAGATAAAGCAATACTTAGTTTCTACTATTACAGTAGTTTTTAAAATGTGCTACTTAACTGTGCTTTTTCTAAGATGGTGATCTAGGTCTGCCTTTCCTCTCAAGAGAGCATACCACCTCACAAAGATTTTTATCATAAACAATGATTTTAAAATCTCCGTGGAACCACGTCAAACACATGAGCCCTGAGAAAATAAAAACCTGTTGTAAATAGACGCTGTAAAAATTCACTAAATACTGTATGTAGTGTTTATTCCTGTGAAACCGTTTAGGTTCATTTCACTTAAAAAAATGAATAGCTTTAACTTTTATGCCGGTTTTCATACTCCATTTCTAAATTAATGTGATTATTAATTAATTTTTGAATTTAAGATCTTTTGAGAACTTCTGGGAGAACCTTCTGCATAGAATTGCTGTAATGTGCACTAATTTAAGCTCGGTTTTAATAAATTTGTTAAGAAAACGCCATTAAGGTATGGGAGTGGCATTACAAGGGAAGTGTATGTCCTGTGTTTCTTTTGGAGTGATAAATGAAAACGGGCGAAGGCAAGCACATGCAAACCTTTCCACATGCGATAGGTGGCTGCTGCCACTTAGAAGAAGGCTGGGCAGGTAGCAGGAACAAGTTTCTTCAGCATCTTACTGCTTGGTGTTTGCCGGTCTGTCGAGCTCCCCGCCAAAGCCTGCCTACAGGCAGTCTCTCCTCCGACAGTCTGACAAGAGCAGGAACTGGGCTGTTAATCTTTAGTGACTGGCCTGCCAGAAGTGTGCAGTAGAGGTGGATGCATGGCAACCCGGGTCTGCTGCCCTGAAGGGAGAGGTGTCAGTGGGAGAGCCCTTCTCCTCTGACAGTCATTTCCCTTTTCTCCCCATAACACAGCTTGGTGCTCCTAGCTCCCTTCTAGCCCCCAGATGGCTGCATTCTGCCTTAATACAGGCCAATTTTGTTAATTTGGAACAGATTAAAGTGAGGCTCTAAATGACTAAAGAATATCATTCTAGAAGGAAATGCAGCTTTCAGAAACGGACTGAATTCTTTTCGTGTGCTATTTTTCACCCTTAGCACAGACTTACTGCTTTCTGAATCCGTTTTCCAGGGTATTGGCTGCCTTTTTGCCACCTTTTTTTCCTTTTTTTTTTTTTTTGTTGTTGTGTATTGCTGCAGAGGTCCTGCAGAAGCATTCTTGGGTAGTGCATATTTATCTGATCTTTTTTTCCCTTTCAGTGGTGGTGAAGGCTAAGGAGAATCACTCCTTTACATTTGTGAAGTCATTAAAGCTGCTGCCCTTTCTGGGTGCAGTTAAAGTCAATATGAGCTCAGATGGAGCACAGGAAGGCACACAGTTTCCCAGTAAGAGGCCCAGAAGGGACTGATTTGTTAGCATTGTGTGTCTTTTAACAGGCTAAATGGCGAGTTACGCACTTGGTATGAATCCACAGTGAAGTTTAAACTGTTGTCCCTCTTGGCCTATTAAAATGGCTTAAAACTGTTTTCCTCTGATGTATCACTTTGGAATTATAAGGATTCATTTGTTTTTCATGGAAATCCAAAAAAGGAGCAGACTTTCAAAAGATTTTTTGACTTGTTTTTTCACAGTTTGTCTTTAAGCTGTCAGTTTGTGCTTTCAGTCTGGATTTCGATGCCTGAATGGTGTTTAATAGGCACGTACAACTTGAATGAACTCTGTGGTTCTTTAAGTAGCTGTTGTCTCAGATAGCTGGACCACAGAGTCTGCATTTGTGGACTCATCAGGCACTGTTCTGTTACATGCATTATTGTATTTCCAGTTAAATTGCACTTCTGAGAACAGTGATGACAAATGCCTCTGTATACAGTAATGTCTTGTGGCCTCTGCCAGAATAAGAGAAGGAACTTTGGTGTTGCACAAGATATAAACATCAGTTTAAAGATTGTCTCATTTTTACGTCTCTGAAATGTCCTGTTTTCCAGTTCATTGATTCAATTTTTGCTGTTGGGCAACACATTGCTGAGGCTCAATGAAGAGGTAGGACACCTATATATATAAAAAACCCCCCTAAGTCCTTCTGTATATGCTTTAAAAATAGATTTTATTGGATATATGGCTGCTTCAAACTTGTATTTCATGAGAACTTTTCATAGGTAGTATTGTTCAGGAGCATTAATGTAGTGAATAAGATAGTCTAGTTTCAAGTTAGTGTGGAAATCTTTCTTGGTTTGCACATGTCTAACCCTGCTGAGATTTGTGAAAGATCTACAGTGTGGTGATTTTGACTTGGGGAAGTGAATGTACAAAACAAGACAAGTTAGTCTTGTAGATCCAGGCAAGCGTTTTTTGGTTTGATGGATGCTTTTGAAGCAGAACTACATCATAGATTTTGTACAACTAGTGGATTAGTTCTATGAGCTATCTTCTTTAGTCTTAAGAGATGCAGCTAGGTACACTTGTTGCTGTTACTTTGAAAAAAAAAAATTATTAAAAAACCCCCTTATTTCTCAGCAGCCTGAAACCAAGCAGCAGATATTTGCAGTAGAACAAGTATCTTTTAGTGGCATTTGGTTTTTAATTTCCTCCCACATATGTTTCCTTCCTGTCCTCTGTGCAGGTTTGCTGAAGACATAAAAGTCTCCAAAACTTAAATACATTAGTTAAGATAATTGTACATTGAAAAGATATTTGATTATGTATATACACACACCCCACAGTGGTCACACCTGCTGAGGTCCTTGCCACCAATATGGCAGCAATAGTTAGTCTGGATTGTTTGTATATGAACAAATAAATATTCACATTTCTCTCTGAGTTATGTGTGTTGGTTATAAATTGATGCAGGTGTGAGCTTGCTGGGATAAACTGTGCAGTTGCATTCCCACGTCTGTTCTCTATTAAATGCTCAGCTTCTAGGTCACCTGTGATCATGCTTGTGTTTGCTTTTATCACTACTTTACTCCTGCCTTTGCTTTCCAACATTCCAGTTCTTTATCCTCAAAATCCAGGCATGTTTAGTTTCTTTTGGTGTACTCTTAAAGAAATGTAAATCTGACTGGCCTGTTAAAGGATTTTACCAGACTTTGGATATCTCTAGGCTTGCTATATTAACAGCTCAGAGTTGGGCCATCACCTCAGTGAGTGGCAACAGCTCACAAAAAGTACCCTCTCTATATATGTTATAACATACAATACAAAGAGTCTTTGGTGATTTTCCAGGAACTTGCAGCTCTCAATTCATCATCAATTTCAAAAGTCCGTTGTATTCCACAGTTCTGGCTGGTTCTTATCATTCCGTTCTAATTCCTCTTTGGACACCACTGTTCACCAATGCAGTCTTCGATCATCATGATTACTTATCTTCTGAACAATCTTTGTCATAATTCACTTTTAGACTTCTGAGAAAAGACTCAAAATGTTCTATTTAACATATACTTAATCTATGTCTAGCTTTTCATTACCTAGCTTTTCTAAGTTGCTTAAACTGTCAGTATTGTTCCTAGAGCACCTGTGCTCTTTTGCAAACAGTATCTGTTTATTAATTATTCCTGCTAGTAATAATATCCTAAGAGAAAACAGTTTTCTAAAGCTTGTTCCTTTTACAGATTCCCTCCTTTTGTTTTTCCATTGCACTCCTGCGTTCCTTATTTATAATTCTACAGCTATCGTCTGCATTAAAAAAGAACAACCAATGTAACATTGAAACAAAACAGAGACTATTATGACTATAATCATTAAATTAATTGTTATTATTTTTAAATAAAATTTCAGCTGGGGAAACCTCAGTTGGCTGTCTTGGGTTATTCTTTATATCCCGTAGCACTAAATTTAAAGCATCGGGCCACTTTAGGCTAGTCTGTTTACAAACCTTAAGTAATTTTTCTTTTTAAGGTTCTGTTCATTCGTTCTACTTGGCTGGATGATTCGGGGTGATGGGGAATATGAAATGGGCTAAAAATTAAATTTGAACTAAAATATCAGCTGTGAAATGACCCCCATGATCAGAATCAATGACTTCAGGAACTCTCTATTGAGGAATTATTTCTTTCAGTAAAATATTTCACTACTGCTTTTGAATCATTTTTCCTATTAGGAAAAGCTTTTACTCATCCTGTTAGTCAATCAGTTGGCACTAGCATGTAAGAGTACTCCATTGGTTTTGGCATTTCAGCATAATCAATTTGGAGCTTTTGAAAAAAGGAAAGGTGGCTGGAGGTCTTTTTCCACTGGGTGCCTTAATTTGTACAGAAGCATGTTGTTTATGAAGTTTACATCTTTCACAGATTATTTTGGTTGCTGCATAAATTCACGGGGCAGCCCAGAGTCTCTGAATCCTGAGCTTTAAGCTCTCTGCCCCTCCATATGTATTTTCGTGATGCCATTACGTGATTGGTAATAAATACTTTTTTGGAAGAAGAGGCTTGTTATTAAGCATCTGTTGTTCTCCATGTGGCTGGGCTTCAAGATGGATCCACTACTCCTTTATCAGGGAGGTCTTCATATAACTTATTTATATCCAGAAGTTTGGATATCGCCTCATGTTGTGATAATGACATGATAGACACAACCTGTCATGCTGTGGCTCTAGCTGCTTGGACAGCTAAAGAATTTCCTTTAGAAATCATAACTTGCCTTTGAGTATGTGCTTTTATATAGATGACAGAAATCTCAGAGGGTAATTGTATCACCTCTACTAATTTCTTGGTCTGCTTTCTATGAGCCATGGTCTTCCCTGCTGATGTTAAGAAACCCCGTTCTTTCCATAAAGTTCCAGTTGCATGGCAGATACCAAAAACATGTTTTAAGTCCGTATTTTGCAGCTTCTGTAAGAGCAATTATTTCTGCTCCCTGTGCACCTAAAAGTACAGGAAAAGGTCCCACCAATAGTACCTGCATTTCCATAGTTACTGCAAAACCAGTACATCTTCGACTTTCTTCGTAATAGGAGGAGCCATCTGTGAAGAGGTTCAAATCAGGGTTATCTAAAGGTTGATCCTTCAAATCATCTCACAGTGTGCTGGTTTCACTTAATAATTAAACACAGTTACGGTTATCTTTTTCTCCATCGGATGGTAAAGGCATTAGGGCAGCACGGTTCAATGTATTGCACCTTTCCAATTTCAAAGTATTAGCCAATAGTAGAATTGTCTTGTATCTATGTACTCTTTGAGGAGATAAAGTTTTCTCCCATCTTGTTTTAAAAATATTTCTATTTCATGGGCGACACAAACAGTGTTTTTCCTAGGACAATTGTCTGGTTTTTTTTTTTCTCCCTGCCATTCCAACTGCTGTTGTTACTACTCTAATACAAAAAGGAGTTTCTTTAGTCACTGGGTCTAATGTAGACGAAAAATAGGTAACAGGTCGTAAAGTTTGTACTAACACCCCTCTCCAGTTCCTTTATTTTCATCACAATACAATTTAAAAGGTTTTGAGTAATCAAGAAGTCATGGCTTTACTATGAATCCAAGATATTTCACTTCCTGTTTGCAAAACTGTAATTTGGACAGAGATGCACAGTGTTCCTTTTTATCAAGTTGGATACATAGATATTCAGTATCTCTAGTACAATCATCCTTAGTTTTACTTGCTAATAACAAATCATCAACATATTGTATCAAAACAAACTTGTCTGAAAAAAACAGATCTTGTAAATAATTTTTTAAAATTTGAGAAAATATTGTTGGAGAACTAGTAAATCCTTGCGGTAACCTAGTCCCAAGTTAACTGCTTCCCTTGCCTTGTGAAGGCGAAGATTGATTTGCTTTCTTCTGCAATTGGAATGCTGAAGCAAGCTCCTGTAAGATCAGGCACCGTGAAATACTGTGCCCAGACTGGAATCTGTGTTAAAATCAGACTAGGATCTGGTACCACAGGATGTGAAGCAATTACATGTTCATTTACAGCTCGTAAATCCTGAACAAATCTGTATTCAGGATCTCCATGTTTATCTACCCTTTGTTCACTGACTGGTAAAATAGGAGTATTAGAAGGACTAGGACACCCCTTCAAAATTCCTTTTTCTAAAAAATGTACAATTTGTTTTTCTATACTGGGAATGGCCTCATTTATAATTGGATACTGCCAAATTGAAGGAGTCCCTCCTTTTGTTTTTATCACAATTGGCTCAGCTGATTTTAACAATCCCACTTCATCTCCAATGTACTTCAAAGTTCTCTAGGAATTGCAGCCAATTCAAATCGTATATCATTCAAATCATTTTCATTTTGACCTCCCAGTTCATTATTATTGAGCCCATTAAAATCCATTGAATCTCTGTTGGAGCCAAGGAGATAAATATACCAAATTCCTGCAAAAGGTCAAAGGGGTAGATAAATATTTTATCTCTTCCTCTACTACTCCCCATACTATCATTTGAAATGTGGGGAACTTCAAAATTCAGTACAGGCCCAAAAGGCAAGTAGGGGAATTGGGAGAGATCACAAACTTACCCCAAACAAATTTCTTATCCAAAATTACACCGTTTACCTTTGCAGAAATCTGACCATGCTCATCTACCTTGATTCAGATGGGTCCCATTGTTCTTTCAATTCCCAGAGAAAAGGAGTATCATTTTCTTTACTGTGAGTGAGGTTGAGGAGGTCTGGCGGGTGGACATCCTCCTTGTGCAGACACGGGTCTAAGCGGACACTCTCTCTGCATGTGTCCCAAATTTCCACAGTAGAAGCACTCTAAAGAATTGTTGAGAGATAAGAGGAATTCTGCCTCATGCATCCCTTCCGCTGATTCTACCTCGGGGAAATCCCTGACCTCTCCATCTTGGGTTATAGGTTTGGGTAACTGCCACAGCCAACAACCCAATTTCTCTTTCTTTCTCTTTTTGCTCTCCCTTTTTCTCAAGTTTTAACCTTTCTTCTTGCTGCATTTGCTTTCATCTCTCCCATCAAAAACAAAAGCAGCAATGCTCAAGATTTTAGTTAATGTTTTACCTTGCCAGCCTGGCATGAGTTTCTACAAAAACACTAATAGCTAGTGGCTCTTGGAAATTGTCACCGGTCATACCCCCATAATTAAAGTAGCCTTCAGTTGGCCCTAATAATCACTTGGGTGCTTGTCTGATTTTTTTGTCTCCATTCCAAAACTTTTGTCCAGTTACTCTCTTGCATTTTTTGGAAAATCTTTTCCCTTTCCTCTGCTTGAAATAGTTCTCGTTATAAAGTTTTCATATCATTCCAATTAGGGGTGTAATCAGATAATTCCCAATAACAATTAAGCACATTTTTCAGCATCAGCTCGTAAGCGAGGCATTTTTGCCTGCCAGGCTACTAAATCACCTTGCTTCCAAGGTTCATATCCCATCACTGCTGTTACTGGAGAGACGTCAGTGCCTGCAATAGGGCCCACTCTAGGGTTTGGGATGTAATCCAAATGCATTGGATTACGTGCACCTGTGCATTACAATGCATCTGTGAGATATTGCAAACTATCTATTAATTATTCCTGCTATTAATAATATCCTAAGAGAAAACAGTTTTCTAAAGCTTGTTCCTTTTACAGGCCTACCTTTGCAATTTATTCCTTTATTCTATGCACATAGAGCTGCTGTCTGAAGTACCTCTTATGTTGTTCCACATTGCACATACACAATTGAGTTTCTGTATTCCTGTGAAAAAAATGTTCTTGCTGTTGTCTCAGCCCTTCTGTCAGCCAGTATTGCTGACTTACAACTCAAGGTGAACAGAGCTAACTGTGGATGGAAATCACTACGTTTGAACTGGAGGCAAACTAGAATTTGAGTGTCCCGTATCATGCATCACAACATGATTTGCTGATCAATTTTTTTCTCATTTTTTCCACACTTAGGTTCTCACTGTTTGAATTTGCATTTTGAGTGTTGCTGAATTTATGTTTATTATAAATTAGGAGGAGTTTTATGTTTAAAGGTTACCATTGTGGCACTAGTCGCTATCATTTTCCTCCAGTTGTGCCTGCTGAACAATGTAGGATGGGGTGTAACATATTTAAAAAATTAATGGTTCATTATAGGTTAAGTAAAAGTGTTCACATAAAGTATTATGGCATTTTAACTGGCAATATGCAGAAATAGCATTTATGAAGATTAGACATTAGCACTTTGCAAATCTGCAGTGTTCTCTATGGTCTGTAGTCTTGATACTGGAGTGAAATGAGGCTGATTGTGTCCCAAGGCCCTGTCTCTGCACTGGCTGGAGGAGAAACCATTAGAAGTCAGATAGACAGTCTGAGAAAAGGGGCTGTGGGCTGGAAAATGAAGACCATTTGATTGGTTGGAGAGGGACATGCAGGAGAGGTAGCAAACCTGAAGAAAGGGACTAGAATTACCTGACCAAGGCATTAAAAATACTTTCCATGGGTGATCACAAGCTGATCCATTCTCTGTGCTTGGTATTAGGGTCTTTGGTCTGAACTGTTGCACTGCTGAACACTCACTTCTGTATCTTAAGCTGCCGTCACTTGTGCTAAGTTTCTATGACATTGCTAAAGAATTCCTTGGTCACTCAAATTGGTTAGGCAAGGTTTGCAGGTGGAGATAGTCTTCCATGAAATTAACCAGTGTAATTAAGGAAAGGAAATGAGCTTTCAGGCTATCTTTGGCTTTTAAGTAGAACCAGCAAAACTCAAAAAAAAATACAAGTTGAAAACAATTTACATTTGACTTTAATACATATCCATAAGACCACTTGAGAGACAAGATGGTGGTGCCTGTAGAGAATAAGGGAAGTGGTAGAAAGAGTAATAAGGTGTCATCCCTTAGAAAAAGGGGCATAATTCTTGCCCTGTGAAATATGGAAAAGTTAATGAGAGGTGTGCTATAAATCTGTTTCTATACTGGGTTTTGTCTGTAAGTAAAGAGTTTTAGCTTCTCAGCTCATGCTGAAACATGTCCTTTAGGTCTGTCGAGGATATGGAGTGAAAGATCAGAGAGGGAGCTAGTGCTTAAATTGATCACTGAAAGCAAAGTTGTTAAAAGTGAGGATGAAAAGGATGAGCTGGTTGTATGTGTAAACTTGTTCCTGTAGGACCTCAAGGCCAATCTGTAGTGCCATTGGAGATCTTGACATATTGGTGGTGATGTTGCTGGTGGCTGGTAAGGTGGTTTATGTGGTGGTATAGTTTGTGAAGAAAATTGACTTTTCTTGAGGAAACCTTGTTTTCTGCTAGTTCCTTTATAGTCTTTGAGCTGTAGCATGTTAAAAATCATCTCTGTATGAAAGAGTGGAGAATTAGGTTGAGTAGTCTTTCATGGAGCTGTAGAGGAGTGACTTGGTAGATTCCTTTTAGCTCTGTTTGGTCACTCAGCATTCATAAGTAATTCAGAGTTTTACGTTACTGTGCCACTCCTTTCCCAGTTTATACTGGTGGCCAGTGTTACTCCATCCCAGGTGCAGAATCTGGCATTTGGGCTTGTTAAATCCCTGTTCATCATTGCCCAGTGCTCGAATCTATATAGATCCCTTTACAAGGTGTCTCGTGCTTTGAGAGAGTCAACAACACCTCCCAGTTTAGTCTCATTGGCAAAGTTGCTAATGGTGCATCCAGATCATCGGTAAAATATTGAACAAAAGAGGCCCTAGAATTGAGTCCTGAGGAACATCGCTGGTGACTCGTCGCAACCCAGATGCAGCCTCATTCACTTCAGCCCTTTGAGCCCTGCTGTTCAGCCACTTCTTCACCTAGAGCACTGGTACCTGCTGATCTCACAGCTGGACATTTTGTCCAGAAGAATGCTGTGAGGGACATTATGAAAAGCCTTACTAAAATCCAGAAAAACTACATCCACTGCCTTCCCTTCATCCACTAGGTGGGTGACCTTATTGTGGAAGGATATTAAATTAGTTAAACAGGACTTCTCTTCGTGAACCTGTGTTGACTATGCCTGGTGATTGCATTGTTCTTTAAATGTCTTTCAGTAGCACCTCGTATGATCTTCTCCCTAATTTTTCCAGATATTGAGGTTAGACTAACAGGTCTGTAGTTTCCTGGGTCTTCCCTCACACCCTTGTAAATTAGCATAGTGCTGGTTAGCTTCCAGTCAGCCAGGACCTCCCCAGACCTTTGGTTTGTGATTGAGAGGAGTCCTACTGTAACATCTGCTGGCTCCTTCAGTGCTCTGGGGTGAATCCCCTCAAGTTGCGTGGACTTATTATGAACATTCAGCTGATACCTTATGATTTCAATGTCCACAAATGGTAAGTCACTGTTCCTTTACTTTGGGTCCTCTGACTCAGAGGACCAGGCATCCCAAGATCTATCACTATTGTTAAAGCCTGAGGGAAAAAAAGCCCCATTGAATGCCTCTGCTTTTTCTTCATCCCTATTAGTCAGGTGACCATCTTCAACAAGTATTGGTCCAAAGTTTCCCTTAGACTTATTATTAACATACTTTGAGAAGCCTTTCTTGTTATTTGAAACAACACTGGACACTTTAAACAGTAGGTTCAGATTTGGCCTTTTCTGTCTTCTCCCTGCAAACTGTCACTTCCTAATCTTCCTGCAAAGCCTGATCTTGCTTCCAGAGATCATACAATTTCTTCTTCCTCCTGAGCTCCACAAAGAGTTCCCTGTTCAGCCAGGCTGGTCTGCCCTGCTTGCTTGACTTACAACACCACGGGATTGCCCGCTCCTGTGCTTCTAAAAGGTGGTTCTTAAAAATTGACCAGCACTCATGGACCCTTAGGACCTCAAAAGCAGATTGCCAGATGACACTGCTAAGTAGCTTCCTGGGTAGCTTAGTTTGCTGTTTTGAAACCCAGGGTAGCAACTGTCTGTGTACAAAATAAAACAAAAATGTAGAGATGGGAGGAAGAATGAGGGGAGGAGAATGCAAAGTGCTATGTAATTGCATAACTAAAAGTCATGTAGCTTCTACTGGCAGTTCAAGTATATTCTGGGATTTCATTTTTCATTCCTTTGTTAAGCATAGTTTTATTTGTATTTGTACACAAAAGTAAAATTTTCCAAGACTTATACACTGCCTTAAAATGAAATATTTGGAGCAACATTTATGTGCTTTGATACCTCTTGTGTCAATTTGTCACCTTTTTTTTTCTTGTGGTTGAGGTGATTGTGTTCCTTTTTTCCGATAACAGAAATATCACTTTTGTATATGTTAAAACATAACTAAACCACAGCACCATTTGCAGAGTGATGTATGTTACGTGTATCAAATCTTCGTGGTTAATAGCATATCTCAGCCTCTGTGTGTTACTTTCTGTAGAGTGTTATCTTTGTGGTCTTGTTAGCAAGATGTAAAAACTGCTTACTTTCTCTCAATATATCACAGAGTGAAGTTGGAGCACTTGTTTTGTGAACAGACAGCAGTCTAGAGCAGGTCAAATATGAGTTATCTGTCAACACTTCACAAAAGCTATATTAAGACAACATTAAGGATGCCAAGCCAGACATTGAGAAGCTAAGAATTAACAGTTAAAATCTGTTGAGTGACCTTAATTTTTTCTTCTGAATGCCATGTGCCAACCTTGAGTAGTAACAGAATCATGTAATTTTCCTTCCCCTGCAGCTGCTCCCCTGATATCTCTGTCACTGTTGATGCTTGAGACAGAAGCTTGCTGTATGAGGAAACTAGCAATGCTGCTTTTTAGTTTCCTTACTACATTACCTTTGATGTTGTTTACTAAATATACTTCAAATGCTTTCCTGTATATGGAACTACATTACAGCTTCAGTGTTCAGATTCCTTACAAACATTATTGGTTTATTATCACCACAGCTTTTTAAAAATGCTCTCAAGTGGTAAAAATGGCATTGTTAGAAATTCATGTTGAATCCAGGCTTTCCTCAGCAGGCCTGGTGTCTTTTGGCAAGGCTGAGTCAGGAGACAGTAGGATTCAGTAGGACTCCCGTGGAGCACAGGCCATGATACAGCAGCTTTGTATCCTCTTCCCCCCTGCCACTCACCTCAGCCCAATTCAGTTTCTGGAGAGCAATAGAAATTTACATGAGCTGGGCTAATCTCTGTCTTCACTGAATTCATGCTATCTGTCTTGCTGGTGTATCTGTATAATACCAACATGGGTATAATCATCACAGCTTATGAAACCTCATATGGTCTATCTGATGTACTCTCTTTCAATGGGCAGGGGTTATCTGAGATTCTGGGTTGTAAACAGGAAGAAAGCTGTCTCTGTAGGACAGAAGAATAATTATCTTACAGGGCTCATATGTGTTCATACTGGTCACACACACACACACACGTTTTGGGGGGAAGTATTTGCAATTTTTATGTCTAATTTTTCCAGTCATTTCTAGCATCTTGCCTTTTCCAAATAATTTAGAAATATATTGAGCTGTTCTTATGTTTGACTAGATCTGTTTAACAAAGTGCAATTGTTCTGTTTCTTCTAGTGCCTTCACCAATGCAGATCGTAGTAACATCTGAAAATTTCAAAACTGTATTGCATTGGCAGTACCCACATATGTCTGAAACCCCTCATTTTATTGTGGAAATCAAACCTTACACGTAAGTTCTTACTCCTTTGTCATTTCCTGTACCTGGTAGTCTCTAGAAGCATATAAAAGCAATCAGTCCAGGGTAAATTCTTTTGGTTTTATGTGGCAAAGTAATGTATGGTGAAGGTTGCCTAAGTGTAAATTAAGGCAAAATCTGTCAAATAACAGAATGGTTGAGATTGGCAGGGACCTCTGGAGGTCATCTGATCCAATCCCCCTGCTCAAGCAGGATCACCTAGAGCCGGTTTCCCAGGCCCATGTCCAGATGGCTTTTGAATATCTCCAGGGATGGAGACTCCACAGCCACCCTGGGCAACCTGTGCCAGTGCTCAGTCACCCTCACAGATGTTTTGTTATAAGCAGTGTATCATACAATATCATGCAATTGTATTAATTGTATTAATACTTTATATTAATTTTTATTAATTATTACTTACCTGTTTTACAGTTTAGGTTACTACAAGATCGTCTCAACCTGTGTGAATACTTCAGCTCATTTTTGTGATCTCTCAAGGGAAATAAGTGACCCTTTTATCTCTCACTGGCTTAGAGTTAAAGCTGTTGTTGGGTCACAACAGTCTGAGTATGTTGAGACAAATGAGTTTATTTTGCAAAAGCATGGTAAGTTCCATCCTAAACTAAACCTTGTAATTTTTTTCCCCAAATTTAAAACGTTAGTAATTATTCTTTTTGCTGTATTAGTGTGTCTCATTTGGGAATATCATAAAGTCAGGAGTCCAGGATGAAATGAACCATGATGACTGTTCAGTAGGAACTTCTCTAGATCTGCCTCTGTAGTGACTTGTTAGCCCTGTCACTGTGGTATCTGAATATTTTTTTCAAAACTTCTAAAGGCAAGAAAGCAATGCTGGTGGTGCACTCTGCATCCTTCCCGTGTCCTTGCCTGGTGTCCCAGACGCCACTTTAGGGTAGGAAACTGGGAAGCTGTGAACTTTTAGGCATCACTGAAGTAGTATTCAGGTAGTTCGTGATGCCTTGCTGGACACTATAATCTCATGTACTGACAGCTTTGGCTGTCTAGATACCATCTAGAAGCTATGGGAGTCCACTGTAGCTGAATAACTAACAGTTACTCATTTTTCATGTAAATCCTTTGGGCTGCTTCAGAAGAAATCACAGTTTTTCAGATCAGTATTGTAAAAGCAAATTGTGTGTCTGGACTCCAGGCCAGCCTGCCCAAAACAGTGGGGCAGGCCCCAGCATTGCATGGACAGTGAAAAGCCGATAGAACAGTGAGAAAAGACTGAGAGACTTCCTCTTGTACTTGCTCCATTCTCAATGTATAGCTTTCAGGCAGGACATTCTCCCTGACTTGGGCTGTGCTTTAGATAGAGCTAGATTTCTGCATTGCTGGAGCTGAATAAGTGGAGTCCCTCTTTGTTTTCTGCTATGAGTCCCTCCCCACCCAGTACTCCCATGACTTGGAATCAGTGGCTGGTTTCTAGGCAAAGGGACAGAAGTCATGGTAATAATGCTCAGTTTGGCAGTTTGCAGAAAATTGGTAGCCATGTATGGAGGAAAGAAGAAATCATTTTCCCATTGAACAAGAAACTCATATGTTCAGACAGATCATTGGACACTAAAAATTCACAGAGGCCATTGCCATGGGAAATCAGGCTTCCTAAGTACTGTTGCTCAAGATGAGATTTGTTTGGATTTTCAGATAGCCTTTGTTTCAGTACAGTATTGTTTTAGCTGAGTGTGATTTATGGTGGGATCTAGTCAGTAGTATTTTGTGTTCTGTTCTGATTCACATCTAGATGTTTACTTTGTTAGTTTCTTCTGTTGTCAGAGAGCTGAATTTTTATGGCTTTACATGTATAGGAAAGTTCAGTTGCTTAACAGTGAAATTCTGCAGAAACAATCTGTGTTTCCATTTTAGAAGCAGATTCATGAATGTATCCAAAAGCCTTCATTACTTCTAAGTGTCACAGCTCTGTGATATTACCAGCATTGAAATAATAATGTAATTCTTCTCAAATTTCTGATGAATTTTTAAAATATAAGTATAAATAGTATATTTTATATTAAAAGCTTTGACCTGATAGCGAAGGTGCAATCTGTTTCAGGAAAAATAGGACCACCAAAACTGAACCTCTCAAGGCATGGTGATGAAATCACAGTTGATATTTACCATCCTCCATTTCCATCTGTGGAGTCCCCTTCTTGGATCAGCAATGTTTATTCAGAGCTCATGTACACGGTGATGTTTTGGGATCATAAAAATCCAGTAAGTCCCAGAATGAAAACTTCAGATTAAAAATACTTGTTTACCTTGAACTCATAAACAAGGGGTTTACTCCTTAACACAGAGCCAAGAGATACCAAGAAAACAGTTGAACATAGCATAGGACTACCGAAGCACTAAAATGTCAAGTGCATCACAGTGAGATACATGACTGGAAGGTCTGGATTTTAGTTGTCCAACTGGATGTCTTAGAACAGAAATGAGATTTTTCATGATCTGTACACAAGCTAGTTACTTGATCCCATGCTGTTGTTTCTATGTACATGCTATAACATTGGTAACTTTACTTGTGCCCCTTTCAGTTCTCTAGATAGACCTTTCATCTAATAAGATTACCTTTCAAGATACTGATACCACTTTATTTAGCAGTCGTGGAAGGTGAACCTGAGGAAAATGATAGTAGGTGTGTTTATATACAGTTACTTTTTCATATGCATCCAGGTATAAGTTTTATAAGTGAATTAAAAATGCACATTGAGACTATGAGCAGTATTTTAACTGAAAGCACTGTGGTATAATAGCTGAAGTTCAGACAGCTTTTGCAAGTCATGTAGATGGTGTAGGAGCCACATCTAGTAGTGTTTTAACATTTTTTGAAGTGTTGGAAGGTACTGTAATATTTCTGTTGTTGTATTGAGTCAAATGATATAACGTTACTTCCGGGTTTTTTTCAGAGTAAAGAAGAGCTCCCTGAAGACAACTGCACCATGTATAAATGTAGCCTCAACATCCGAGTTCCTGCGGAAGGTTCCACTTACTGTGTTTCAGCAAAGGGAAGTTTGTATGGTGATCTGATAGTTTTAGCCCCATCAGAAGAAACCTGCATTCATATTCCTCTCAAGCAGACATTGGGTAAGAGGATTCTAAAATTTAGTAAGAACATTCTGAGTCTGACCAAACAACTGATCTAGCTAAGTATCTGAGCTCTGATACAGCCATGAGATGACTTAGACTCCTATCAGAGAATATGAGAAAAGGGAAAGCATGGTCATTGTTTTCCAAATTCACTTGCCTAGTTTTAAAGACCTTTAAAGATCATATATTATTTACAAGTAACCTTGACTATTTTTGGGGTGCTTTTCCTGCTTCATTGGCATTAAAAAACCTGTTTCCATTGCACCTAATCATTGGTGTAAATAACAAATGACAGATGGATCATTCACGAAGTTATATGGTTTTCAGAAGCATTTTCTCTCTCTCTCCTAACAAAAGGCTTTTTGCTCAATCTCATTACTGAGGAAAATGCATATAGACTTTCTTGAGTTTGAAGTAACTACAAACTTGTCATAAAATTTAGGTATTAATGTATTTTTCTGCGACGGGCGGAGGAAGCAAGCAGCCGATTCAATGTGAATGATAGAGCAAGCTTCGACTTTATTGAAAGAAATCACACCTTATATAAGCACTCTACAATAATCATGCATACTACTCACAGATCTATTGGATACATGTAAAAGGCTACATTATAATATCCCAGCCCCTTGTGGCATTTCAGATATGTCACAACATCTTCCCTCTTCTGGCCTGCCTCCTTTCCCAAGGTTGTTTTTACCATCAAGGCCATTGTGTACCTCAGTTTCTCTCTTTGTTAACATAACAGTCCTTTGTTAGCATAACTGTACCCTGGGTTTTTTCCTTTGTTTACCTCAGATGGCTGCAATCAGCTCCTGCAGAGACCCATGGCCTTGCTCTCTGCAAGCTGTTCTCCAACATTTTTCTTTATTAAAGAGAACAGAGGCAGCTAGTGACCCAACTTTATATCTCTGATAACCTCTTACAAAGTTTTTAATGTTACTTCATTATGTCTCAAAACTTCACTGGAGAAAAGAGATCAAATTGATAGAAGCACTTGTGTTGTTTCTTTTATGCACAAGAACAGCAGTATAATTGAGGGGGAGAACATTAATGAAAATCAGAGTAGTGGAATCTTGCTAGTAATAGCTAAAACTTCATTGTTTTGGAAGATTTCACATTTTATTTTTATTGTACATAGACTATATATAATTATTATGACAGCTAATATGCTGTCACATGGAAATGTACAAATCTGTTCATCCCTGTCAGCTCTTAAGAAACAAAAAATTAGCTATAAAATTCCTTTACCTATATAAAAACATGATTGTGTTTATATAAATCGAAAATCTTCTGTCATTTTAATTTTTATTTACTTGATATAATGCTTTATATATTTAAGTTTTCTTGAGTGAAAAATGGTGGTAATTTGACAAATTCACACATTACAGCCAAGCATTCTGAGCTGTAAGGAGGTGATTGGTGACAGCCAAAATGGCTTCACTAAGGGCAAGTCATGCCTGGCAAATCTGGTGACTTTCTACAATGCAGTTACAGCATTGGTGGATAAGGGAAGAGCAACTACGTCATCTACCTGGACTTGTGCAAAGCATATGACACTGTCCCACATGACCAACATCCTTGTCTAACTTGGAGAGACATGGATTTGATGGACAGACCATTCAGTTGTTGGGAGATAATGGACATGTGAGCAATCCTACACATGTGCACGCTCGGCAAGGACATAGAACAAAGAACTCAGCAACCAACTCCAGGAGATGGGTTGGGCGGAGATAGACATTTGAGTGATCCAATCAGGAGAAGGCTTGAAGCGCGTGGACAAAACTAACTGTCCAGTCATAAGGATTGCACCACGTACCGTTCGTGTGCACGGGAGAAACCTATAAAAGGGCTTGCTTACCTTCAATAAATTGGCATTGCTTGATCATATTGGTCGTGTGCATGTCCATATCTTCCGCATTCAGTAGATAAGGAATTGGCTGGGTGGTCGCACACAAAGAGTTGCGGTCAACAGCTCAATGTCTAAGTGGAGAGCAGTGACAAGTGGCATTCCTCAGGGGCCAATCTCGGGACCAGCACTGTTTAACATCTTTGTTGGTGACATGGACAGTGGGTCTGAGAGCACCCTCAGCGAGTTTGCCAACATCACCAAGCTGTGTGCTGTGGTCGACACGCTGGAGGGAAGGGATGTGCCATCCAGAGGGACCTGGACAGGCTTGAGAGGTGGGCCTGTGCAAACCTCAGGAAGTTCAGCAAGGCCAAGTGCGGGGTCCTGCGCATGGGTCAGGGCAATGCCAAGCACAAATACAGGCTGGGTGATGAGTGGATTGAGAGCAGCCCTGAGGAGAAGAACTTGGGGGTGTTGGTTGACAAGAGGCTTAACATGACCATACAATGTGTGTTTGTAGCCCAGAAAGCCAACCACATCCTGGGCTACATCAAAAGAAGTGTGACCAGCAAATCAAGGGAGGTGATTCTTCCCCTCTACTCCTGCTTTTGTGAGACCCCTCCCCAGAATATAGCTCTAGGGACTCCGGTATAAGGAGACATGGAACTGTTGGAGTGAGTCCAGAGGAGGGCCACAAAGATGATCAGTGGGCTGGAGCACCTCCCCTGTGAGGACAGGCTGAGAGACTTGGGGTTCAGTCTGGAGAAGAAAAGGCTCTGGGGAAACCTTGTAGCGGCCGTCCAGTACCTGAAGGGAACCTACAGGAAATCTGGAGAGGGACTTTTTACAAGGGCATTTAGGGGTAGGACAAGGGGTAATGGCTTTAAACTGGAAGAAGGTAAGTTTAGATTGGATATAAGGAAGAAATTCTTCACTGTGAGGGTGGTGAGACACCAGAGAAGCTGTGGCTGCCCCCTCCCTGGCAGTGTTCCAGGCCAGGTTGTTCGGGGCTTTGAACAACCTGGTCTAGTGGAAGGTGTCCCTGCCCCTGGCAATGGGGTTAGAACTAGTTCATCTTTGAGGTCCCTTCCAACCCAAACCATTCTGTGTTTCTATGATTCTGTTACAGTTTCTGAAGTTATTCTAAATGATACAGTAGTTGTTTATTTATCCAAACTCCCTAACAGATCTTGCTCTAACTTCTTAGGCACAGAATATATCGTCATTCCGTGTGGTGTTATTCTGAGCCTGTGTCTGATATTGGCAGTATGTTGTGGCTGCAAGAAACTAAGGGAGAAGAACATAAAACTGCCTAAGTCTTTGGTAAGTTCAGACTTCTTATCTGCATCAGATTTTTAATATCTAACTAGTTAACTTTTGTAACATCTTTATGTCTGGTTTGTTGTTTTTTGCTTTTTTTTTTTTAACCATGATCTTATAGATGTTTAGTGTTTATATGAGTCTAATATTCTGACAGTCTCTGCAGTCAGATGTCTTGTGTTTGTTTTAGGGCTAGACTTCAGTCTCTTTTTAATTGAAATAGTAGTAGTTGGTCTAGTTTGAGAACTTAGTTCTTAAAAACTCAACATGTGTATACACAGACAGGTTTATATTCATTCTAGTAGTAGAGACACAGAACTACAGAATCACTGAGGTTAGAAGAGACTTTTTGAGATTGTCTAGTGCAACCCTTTTGCTCAAGCAAGGTCAGCAAAAGCAGGTTGCCCAGGACTTTGTCCAGTTGGGTTTTGAATACCTCTAAGGCAGGAGATGCCACAACTGCTGTGGGCAACCTGTCCCAGTGTTTAACCACCCTCACTGGAAAAATTTTCTTAAATTCAGATAAAATTCCATGTGTTTCAGTTTGTGTCCATTTTGTCTTGTCCTGTCACTGGACACCTGTGAAATTCCTTCATTACATGGTAATACTGTGATACTGCCAAATGCCACAATGTTCTTAAAGTGATGTGCAGTGTAAGGGGAGTGGGGGAGTAATAGTGCTGTAGGAAGAGGGAACAATGGCTAAGGGAAATCCCTGTGACTGCTCAGTGTGAGAACAGAAGAGAGGTTAGCAGCTGCCCTACCTTAAAAGCTCCCTGTAGCCATCCCTAGGAAACAGAGTGGATGTTCCTTAAAGAGCAGCAGCACTCCCTGCTTTCATGTCAGGCAAGAGCAGAGTATCTGGCAAGTACCGTTAGTGTCCTCGCAGTGTCTCATTAGTTACAGCAACAGTTGAAACAGCTTTCAAGAACTGCCACGTGAGGCAGTAGTGAATGGTGATCATATCAAGAGTGTATCTTCTCAGTGGAAGCAGGAAGTCTTGTAAGACTTCTAGAAAAAAGCAACAGTGATCTTCAATTCCACATTCTTCAACTTCAAGACCCTTTAAAGTGACTCCTCATAGTGCAGGAGTAGCTCAGTGCCTGAGATCCCCCTGGAGCCTGCTTTCTTTGGAATAGGATATTAGGAAGCGAGATTGGTCTGACTAAATGGAGATATGCAAGCCAGTGATGCTAGCTAGGTCCCTTCGTAGTAAACAGTAATCTAGTCAATCAGCTTGTGCAGCACAAGATGATTGATCTCATTCTAAAGCAATATGCACTTCTGACAGACAGAACACTCTATAAAATGCCTGTTACTTTCCATGTAGTGTGACTGAGCCATGATGTCACCAAAATGGGATAAAAGAACTTACGACACCAATGTGATGTAAATAAGCAGACACTCCTTTATTAATGGCCGGGTGCGTAGGGGAGTAGTCTCACCAACAACGCACACCTAACTCGTGTAGCATGCAGATAATACAGGACACAGTAATACATATTAATGAAGTTCTCATACATAAACACGATAATTCCTGTAACTCATTTTCTTATTCCCACCTCTTTCTGGTCATGCACACTTGAGTCCTGAAATGAGTGGGGGGCTGCTTATGCGACCACCACAGACTACTGATGAAAAGAAAGACCCTCTAGTGTCCTTGACTCAAGAACTTTGGCTCACATTCTAATTCTAACATGCTTTGAGACCCTTTCACAATGCAACTTTTAAAACACCTGGTCTACAGGGCAATATATCATCCTTACTGAACAGTCTAACAATGGTACCTTGTCTAGCAGCGTAACTGGTTGTATGGTTACTTTAAATACAATATCTCTATGACTACTTAAAATATTACAGCACTATCTTTTATAAAAGATAGGATATTCCTGTAAATTTCCATTTAATTTATTAGTCCTAATCATTCCTAATCAAAATCACCAAAAATCATCAACTCAATAACAAATCAGTAACAATGAGACTAGTTCAGAGATAATCATTCACAGTGTAAACTCTAAAAAAAATTAGAGAAACCTGTCTGAGGGAATCTGCAGCTAGACCCCAATATCAAAACTCACAGTCCTGTAAAAAAAGTGACACCGGAGACTTTTTTTTCATGTTCACACCAGTACGTAACTGAATACATAACATTATCTCCTACATAGACACACAGTAATTCTTGTGAAGACTGTTAATTATAGCAAAAGGCAGCTCATGCACAATGACAGTGCTATTATGCTCAGTGGATCCATAGTTATTCTGGCTTCCCATTACTACTGTGGATATCGCATCTAAGGCATTGGAAAGAAGAATATTGTACAAATAGAATTTGTGCTCCTTAACTCCTGTGAGCTTCCTGTTGCATGCTCCAAGTTCACACTTTAAGCGCACCTTGTAGAAACTCATTTGTGTACCCCTATTCTCAGTTTACTGGGCTACATGTTATCTTGTGATTCCTAGGTTCAAGTATCCCACAGTCTGGTTCACATTCCATATCATGCTTTGTTGCTAAGGAGCTGGATGAAACCTCTAACTTTATAAAAAGAATGTTACCTGGGTGGTCAAGCACAGAGACAAGTTCCCCAAGGAGGTGGTCACGGCCTCAAGCCTGTCATTGTTAAGGAAGCATTTGGACCGTGCTCTTAGATGTATGGTTTAGCTTCTAGGCTGACCCTAAGTAGAGTCAGGAGTTGGACTCAGTGATCCTCATGGGTCAATTCCAGCTCGGGATATTATGTGATTCTGTCCATTTCCATTGAAGTCTCTAGTGAGAAATACAAATTGCAGAGCTCGTAAGGATAGTTTCAGTACAGCTGATGTGAATAATTAATAATTTATGATTAATGATTAGTTATTTTTATCATTAATCTTTTAAATTAATGACTAAAATGTAAATTATTAATACAAATAATAAATTTAATGATATGGAGTTATCTCTGTGGACTTTTTGGAGCTGAGGGGCCTGTCACTGACCTTTGAATGTGTACTAGACATTTCTTTCCATACAGTTTATGACCACTGTGCTTTACCTGAGCTTGTCTGAAAATGAAACATTTAGGGAGTTATTTCACCTGTTACAAGGCTAGGTAAGGTGTCCTACCTTAGGACTGCTGCCTTCTAGTGATCTGCTTCCTGGTGGCTCAAAGTAGATGCCATCGTCAGAGTGGCTTTTAGCAAGGTGGTGTTCTCCAACAGAAGGCAAAGTAAGAGTAACCATCAGGCAGCTGCCCGTTTGATGTGAGAATCTCACATACCCAAAGAAAAGAAAAAAATCCACTGCTGTTTAGATCTTGAGAATTTTTATATTCTCTTTTCTATGCTGTTTGTGACTTTCATGTCAGTCATGTACAGGTCCTACTTCCGCAGTGCAACTATCTTTCAGTATGGGCGTTGAATGATTACCCTCATGAGAGAAAATGTTTTAAACATTCTGATTCCTAGTGGGATCCTACCAGGAATATGCATCTAGTGAAATGGAACATATTCCTTTACAAGACTTCATCTTGGTAGTCTTCTGTGGGATCACAAGAACCTGATGTTTCAGCAGTCTAGCTGTAGTTAGAGCAGTTAATTTTCTTTAATTTATCTCACAAAAAGTGTTTAAAGAGGCTATTTCCTTCCACCCACTGTCTTCAATCATTCCAGTTTGTCTTGCGCATGATTTGTACTGTGCTAGATTTTTGCTGTAAGATTTGTGATAATGGCTTATCCACTTTAAAAGGAGCCTGACCTTGATTTACTGATATGCTCTGGGCATTTTCCTCTGCTTTAACTTCACTGTCTTTTTTTCAGTGCCTCTTAGCTTTAAATGGTGGCAAATATTTTAGTGGATAGAAAACACCCAGTCTATAAGAAAGACTCATTGAAAAGCATCAGTTTTTACTTTTCGTTCATACTTAAGTCAGCTTTTCTGCTGTCTGATGGTACTTTTTCTGAGCCTGACAGGAACGACAAGGCTGTTCTCTCACTGTATTTGTAGAACACTTACAGATATTCGTGAAACAATTTTCTTTGACTCTGGCTTTTTTGGCTATACAACATATATTTTTGATTTGGAGAAATTGTAAGACTGATACTTGCCACAAGTAATTGTCATCTTAAAAGAGAGAAGCTGCTTCATTAGCTTTTGGGAGGATTTTTTTTCCTCTGAGAATCTGTAGGGCAGTAACATAGTCTCCTACTTATACATTTACATAGCATTAATTTGTTGTGGAACCATGCAAAGGTAATGCAGATTTTGTCAATGTCCTAACAAGATTTGAAATGAACTTCTCAAACTCTCCTCCAGAAGATGTGCCCCTCAAAATTTGTAGGTGGACAAGTCCTTAGAAAAGAAAGTTAAGAAAGAAACTGTTGATTACCTTAACTGTTATATGTTATTTATATATGTGATTACCTTAACTGGGATATCTTATTTATATGTCTCCTTGACACTGGCTTCCAACTGTGTCCACCCTAGTCTCAACAGACAGTGAACGATCTGAAAGCTCAGGTGCTCTCACTGGAGACAGGAAGATACCTGAGCACCTGCACGTGCCAGGAAATACTGCTGACATCCAGCTTAAGCTCACTGGATGTCAGTTTGCTAGTATTAGATAATGTACATGAAAGGAAAATATTAACTTAGGTATGGTAAATACTTTTAATCAAATAGTAACCATATCTTATTTATCCTTGTTACCTGAGATGCTTGAATGGCATTCCAGTTAGTGTAGTAAGCTGTGATTCTTCTTTTTGAAGCTGGAAATAACTGCATGAATTGCTAAATTGTCTTGTAGTCATGATTCAGTGACTCTTAAAGAACCTTTGATACCAGGAAACTAAGAGTTTTTTTCATCTGATGGCTTCCTCCTTTCATGGATGGGAAGAGTAGTGTCTTTGCACTATCTTGCTTTGTTCAGAAACTCACCAAGAAAAAATATTTCCTTTTTGAGAGCAAAAGTCTTGGATGTACTTGTATAGACAGTACTTATTTCATCCCCGGGGTCTATCTCTAAGTATTGCCAAATGGCACTGTGAAATGCAGAACCTGTGTAGAGTACAAGTGTTCCCTTAACATATTTTAAGACTGATTTTTAGAGTCATGTGAAAATCCTAAAAAGACAGATTTTTGGTTTTAACAGTATAGTATTTACTGCTATGAGGAGAGATGGGAAGTTGTAAATGGAGCTTTTAACCTTATTTTCTATAGTATTTTGTTTCAGCACACATCCCTCAAGTATTCCAGTTTACACAGAGGTTTATCTTCTCTTGTCACTTACTGTGTGACTGTTGGAGTCAGATTTTTGCTACCCCAAAAAAACCCTACAGATGCTGATCCCTTCAAAGTCAGTGTTAGTATAGCATAAGTATCCAATATTTTTCCATGTAGCTGTATAAACAGGTTTTCAAAATGTACTTTAATTCTACCAGCTGTTCATAACAGTTTAGTATCTATGCATTATTATTGTATTCTGGTTTCTGCAACTATCTTTTAAGCATCTGCTTCTTACAAATGGTTGTTTTCCATACTCATGGAAATTACTCTGAGTATTCTTTATGTAGTATTCTGACTGTTTCTGGATGGTCCCTTTCTGTTATGCAGAGAGAATGATCGCTGAATGGCAGCTGGGTTGTAGTGTGGTATATTCTCAGTGTCAAGAGCAACCTTAATGCTCCTTTTAGTAGTTTTCCAGTGGCAGCCCTTGATTCCCAAGGGGATCACCTCACTTTAGTGGCACTAACACAACTTTTTATAAAACTCAGATTACAAATAACTGCTCTCCAGGGAGTGTTTGTTTGCTTTGTGGTGGTGTTTGTTGTTTGGTTTTGGTTTTTTAAACTCCAATAGTTTCATTGATCCAGCATAAACCACAGTACCATCAACAGAATACCACGGCAACTGAGAGGAAAGGTATGAGTCTGAAGTAAGAGATGAAGGCAAGTTCCAATGAAGTCAGCACATACATGTCAGCACAAGATATGAATGTAGAGATACAGCCTCACAACCTTCTGATCTAGGAAGAATCTTGAAAAGCACAGTCAGATTCGATTGTCTGGTTTTGATGGTGCTCTTAGTTCTTACTAATACAGACTGGGAGGTTCTTTTTGCCTTCTTGCAGCTTTTAAACAGTATTATTTTTTGCCCCCATTTCTCCTCTTACCTTCTTCCAAATTTGCTTCAACCTGTACTTTCAATCAGGTTATTTCTTTACAAAGTACCTGTCCTTGTTTCAGCTGGGATATTCTTCCTAGTAGCTGGTACAGTGCCATGTTTCGGATTCAGTGTAAGAATAATGTTGATAACACACTGATGTTTTAGTTGTGGCTAAGTAGTGCTTTCAGTCTCCCATGCTCTGCCAGCAAGCAGGTACACAGGAAGCTGGGAAGGAGCCTGGCCAGGAGAGCTGACCTGAACTAGCCAAAGGGATATTCCGTACTGTAGGATGACATGCTCAGTATATAAACAGGGGGGAGTAGACTGCTCGGGCATTGGTCAGTGGGTGGTGACCCCCTGTGCATCACTTGTCTTTTCTTGGGTTTTATTTTCTCTCTCTTTTGTTATATTCCTTTTCATTACAATTGTTATTATTTTATTTTGTTATTAAACAATTCTTAACTCCACCCATGAGTTTTGTGGGTTGGTTTTTTTTATTCTCTTCCCCATCCCAGTGGGAGGGAGGAGGAGTGAGCAAGCAGCTGCAGGGTGCTTAGTTGCTGACTGGGGTTAAACCACAATAGTATCTCAAAAAACCAGGATTGTATACATTTTATTAGGAAACTATCTGTAGTACTTGATAATCTGTGATATACACATAGAGTAAATTATGAAATTTGGAAAAGGACGCTATTAATTAACCCTTTGTCCCTATGCTTTCTCTTAGCTTTAGGGAATACCATCATACAACTGAAAATTTACCCTACTTTGTTTCTTTGCTTTTTATATGTATTCTTGAAAATGTCTTTATCTTGAAAATGCCTTTAAAAAATATATATATATACAAAAAATCCCAGGAGAACCTAAACAGCCTGAAGTCATGTCATAATCATTTAAAACAAGCTGGAGCCTGGTTATTGAAGGAATTAATAGGCTCTTCCTATGGAGGGATTTCAAAGTGAAACAGTAGTCACAGCATTGAGGGAACGCTTAGTGGCCCAGGAGACATCACTAGGAAGACTTCATCATAGATATGACCATTGGGTATGCATAAAGGTTCTCACACCATTTT
Organism: Athene noctua; assembly: GCF_965140245.1. Classification (NCBI taxonomy): domain Eukaryota; kingdom Metazoa; phylum Chordata; class Aves; order Strigiformes; family Strigidae; genus Athene; species Athene noctua. Next base: position 66,283,113 of record NC_134037.1, on the reverse strand, counting down.
ACAGATCTCTTTCCAAAGTTCACTTCTGTCCCAATTGAGGCAGTTGCCAGAAAATATTTGCCATTGCAAGTTACACTCATTAGTTATAGAGTATAAAAGGCTTCCCTAGCTAGTTGAAGAGTATTGCAGCTTTTTTTTTCCTTTGCTGCTTTCATCTGTGTTGGAAACTTCAAAAGACTTAAAATACAGTGGGTGACATGAAATGGATTTGATTCTTGCAAATGTGTTTGCACATAGAAAGCATTTTTGAGAGCTTGCATAAAAGTCTTAATGAAAGAGTTGAAGTCATAGATATAGGCTAACAACCTTGCCAGATCCTGATTTTGCTAATTTCTGTTGGAATTGGTTGTGATGACATTAAATTTGTATTACGAACTTTTTGTTTATTTAACCTCTAAACTTTGACAGTAGATAAAGCCAATAAATCAATAGCTTATGCAGAACTAAAACTGATTTTTGTATTTTTTCCATTTAAGGTCAGCGTGATAAGAAACCTGAACACAGACAACATTCTAGAATCAAAATCGGAATCAAAATATGTATCTGTAATAAGCGTTACGTCAGACCAGTCAGCATTGACAGGGAATGATGAAGTAACTTCACTGGAGGTAGAGCCTAAAGAAGAAACTGTTAGTCCTGAGAATTCCAGTGAAAGACCATCTTCTGTTCCTCTGTTAGAGGCACCAGCCAAAGCAGAAGAGATGTCTGTGAAGGAAAGCACAGAGGAGGTATCTTCTGATGATGAACAGAATAGCAAAGTGAGAGAGAGTTACTTCATTTCTGACGGTAGCCAAATGGATATATGTAATAACTCTGCAGGTCTAGAGGTTTCTGCCACGGAAATAGAACAAACAGTCCTTCCAAGCAGCTGTGTCAAGTTTTCTGGCTATGACAAGCCTCATGTTCCATTAGATATGCTGATAGATGTTGGTGAAGAACAGCCTGTGATTGCTTACAGACCCACTGACTAACCAACATCGATGACATATTTAACCAGGAAGAACAGCATTACGGAAGAACTCAGGAAGAACTCAGGAAGAACAGCATTATTGAAGATTATGGAAAGTCTAGGTTATATTATGAACATCTACAAGTTGTACTTGCTCTAATCCAACCAAAGTAACTAGTACACAACTTATTACAGTGGGATCCTGAAATGGAGCTGAAAGTAGTAGCTGAGAACAGCATAAAAAGTGGGGGGAAATTTCATAATAACCACTTCTAGAAGTGGTTGTGTATATGACATAACTCACTGCTTCCTATTTGAAATATACTGCTTTGTTTTTTTAACAGTACTCTCTGGAAAACAGACTTCATGAAGGAGTATAAAACAGCAGCTGTATCATTACTCGCTTATGTTTCAAATCCTTTTCAAAATTAATTTGATTAACATAATGCTTAAGAAGTCCTTTACTTGGTTATGATAGAAATATGCAAGAAATATTTGCAAGTTTTTGCCTTTATTGGAGGTATTCTCTTGCTTTTTCTCTCCAGGAGTATTGTTGTATTAAATGAAATGTTACTATTTCTTTTAAGTAAGAATATGGCTGTGATCTTTTCTTGTATATCTTAAGAATCTAATTTCATAGCCAAGAACCAGTTCTTTGTAGTCTTTTTCTGCAACTGTATGTATTTCCTGTATGTACTAACTGCATGTATTGGAAAAGTAGGTATTTCCAAGAAGTAGGTATTTCTAGGACCATTACTTTGTACATTTCAGTGAGTAAACAATAGAACTCCTTTGTAACATAAATTCTGTGGCTAAAAAAAGCTATTTTTAAAAGTGCTGTTACTTGCATGTAGCTGCATCCTTTTGGATCACCTAGATACATTGTGTAACCATGTCACATTCTGTATAATTCTAATTCTGTATGAGCATGCTGGCTCATCACCATGGGGCGGGGCGGGGAAATGTCATGGGTGGTTGCACAAATTATTTAGAAAATGTTTTCAAAATTCAAAAGCCTGTTTTTCTCCAGAGTGTTTTTATCCTAATGCTTAGAACAGTATGATTTATTTTTTTGCTAGAAATAAACAGGACTTCTTCCAAACATGTTTTCTAGCAGGTTGAAAATGAATACCATTTTTCCCCTTTTTATGACATAACTCGGGAGCTACACCAAATTACTTCCCTCTACAAATACATCTCAAGACAATAGTAAAGTAGTGTGGTAAGTTGTAATTCATAAGTTACTGTTATTTGACAGCCCTCTGAATTTTACAGCATGAGATTGTAGTTCTGAGAACTGAAGGATAAGAATTTTATTTTTTTACATTTAAAAACTTTTGAGCCTAATGTCTGCAATCAGATTTCCTTTAATCAAAATTTGATGGGTATTTTCTGTTTGTAGGAAATGTTTACAATCATTCTTAATGAAGCTTAGTTCAGAAAAAAAGGATGTTTTAGTGGTGCAGTTATAGAGAAGTATGTCTTTGTTTTAAAAGATGTTTTTTTAGGATTATCAGAAACATTTGCGTGTTATAGCAGGTGGTTTTAAAAGAAAACCAGTATCACAGTGCTTCTGTCCTTATGTTTCTCAGTGGCGTGAGTATTCCTAAGATAAAGTTAGTTTATACAGCATTTTCTGGGCTGGTTCTATTCCTGCAGATATGACATTAACCATCAATTCCCAGAGATTTAAAGACAATAGCTATTTTTCCCTTCTCTACTCACAGGAAAGTAACATCTTCTAGGAGGGTTTTGATAATTTTAGGAAAGGCCAAATCAAACAGGTGAATTTTGTACTTAATGGTGTAATTGAAAGTCTAACTAGAAAGATTTCAGTATGTGTTTAGCTAGCTTTGATTTGCTTCTGCATTATGTTTAAAAGTAGTGAGACCCCCTAGTAACTTGTACAATGCCGTGTTCTTGGTTGAGTTCCTGGAAGGCAATGCTGGTGACTTACTGCTTAGGATCCGTAAGTGTGTAGATATCTGCACTGCAGAAGTACAGAAAATAACTCTTCAGTTAATAATATGGTTCACCACTGAAGCATGCTTGTAGTAGTCTAAAGTAGTAGTCTACTAAGGAGATGAGCAGCTGTGTCTTGTGCAGACCTTGAAGTTGGTGTCATTTCTTTCAGGTTTTATGGGTTTGTTGATAAATATGAACTGCAGCAAATACCTCAGGAGTTTGTAAATGTCAGCTGTTTAAGTTAAACTTGGCTCAGAGTGGAGAAATAGGGTGTAACTGTGAGGTTAGCTTGTTTTCTGGGAAGGTGTTTCTGATCAGACAATTTGCTGAGTATCATCTTTGCCACTGCTCAGAGTATTTAATCTTCTTGTAATTGGTAGCTTGTTTTCCTTCCATCAGTTTTGACCAAAAAAAATGTTGCTGTTCTCCAAGAAGATTGGGAATTAGCCACAGTCATTCCGTTTGGTGTATCTGCCTCAAAACTGTTCTGTCAGAAGTATATAATTTCTTGGAAATCATAGATTTACATTCTTAACTGTACGTGGTGAAACTCTGGCCATGTTAGGAAAATAATTAAGACTAGGCCTCTTAGATTTGTGTGAACATAAGAGATGTGTTTTCTGAAAGGTTTTCCTTGCTGCCACACTGGAAGAAGTATGAGGTTTTGCCTGTGTGAGGGCAGAGAGATATATTTTAAAAGGAAGTGACTGTCTCAGATTCTTTTCTCTTCCCCCTTCAGTGCTACTACATTGTACATTGTCCCAAATCTTTCAAGTCACATGTAGTCCTATGTGAGTAAAAGGGACCAGCCAGGTGCCAGGATATAATTAAGGACAAGGAGGTTAAGACTGATGAGAAACAACACCAATACATCATGAGCATATAGGAAAAATTTGACACTGTGGGTGGTTACATACAATGGAAAGGCACTGTTACTCTGTAAGCTGAACATCAAGCACAGGAGTATGAGTGCTTTGTGATATGCAACATATATATGTGTACAACTGACCTCTTTTGTAACTATCACAAGTAAATCTATTTTTAAATTAAGATTTCTGAACTGTAATTATAAAAGCCACTGAATTATCACCCTCCCTGCAGGTATGTCTTCTGTGTGCTGTGTACTTAACAAGTAGCCAATAGCACGGGCCTGGTTTAGATGTTTAAATTGCTCAGGACAACTTACAGGTTTTATAATTGTGAAATAAAGATGTTTATGGGTGCGCAAAGCACCAGATTCTTCTATGAGTGGTGACAAGCTGAAGATGTGAGGCCACAGTGAGACAAGAATGTGTTCCCTGGGTCTGTAAACTCTAGTTCTCCCTGTCTTGCTTCCAGCAGTTGCTAATAGCAATATTGAGAGCCTAAAAAGAGGGCAAGTGCATGGTGATATTTCTGCTAGGATACAGTCCCAGCAACCTGCAATGTGAGGAATTCTTGGGACAGGGTACATGGAAATACCTTTCCAGCTGCAGCTAGTTAGCCTTGCTTTTGCAATTCTGTACTACCAAATATCTGAGCCAACGTGGCTTGAAAGCTGTCAGGTAGTATTTATCTATGCATTTTCACTTAACTAGTAAATTAATTTAAATTAATAAATTAATATTCTTGTGATAGTTTGCATAAGCTTCTGGATATTCATGCATAGCACCTTGACACGGGATATCGAAGTGCCTAACACAGGTTCAAAATCATTTAATATTCATACCTTTTACAGACATATCAGCTATCCAGCATGTCACATGTAGAAGGTTTCACCACTTCAGGATGTTTCAGGTGATTTTTTACTCTTGTCAGGGCTGCTCAGGATTCCTCCCTTCCTGTCTCCTAAAGATGATTTGGGAGATGATGGAATGTAAGACTCTAGAACATTACATCCAGTGTAAGAAAAATTGCATCACAAAACTTTGGCCTAATACCTGACAACATTTCTAAGAACTACTTTAGTTCTCGTTTTTGTGTGGACATTGTCACTTTTTATTATCAGATCTGCAGTTAACCAGTACTGTGGTAATACTGGTGGCACAGAAGCATCGGATGTTCTGCCTTATGCTTTTTCCACATGAATCAATAATGTAGTTTTAAAAAATCATTCTTGTCAAATCTACTGACAGCTGTGGAAACAAGACATCTGGTAGTGTCCCAGTTGCTTAGAACAGACATACATATTTGTGTGTAGTCATGAGAAGAGCTGTTTTTCTCAATGCTAGAAATAACCAGTTGCTCTGAAGTGGTGCCATGTAAACAGTATAGTACTAATAAATAAGGGCTATTGTATTTAGTTCACATTAATAATTTCAGAATATCTTAAAAAAAACAGCAAACCCAAGTGCGAAATGAGTGACCTGCATAGATTTCTTTAGTGTGGGGTTTTTTTTTTAAAAAAATCAGTCCTTTAACTATGAAGCCTTTGTATATTAATACACTTTCTGTTGTCTAAGTGGATGCAATCAGTGGCCTAGGTGGGACCTCCAAAGGTCTGTGGTTCATTTTTCTCCCCAGAACTGCATCACTTGTCCTGCTCATGTTTAGACTCCACAACCCCATCAGGCAATTTGTTCTAGGAGTTTGCTACCCCTAGAAAGTATTTTCTAATGTTTAATAAGTCTTTCCCACTTCAGAAACATCCACAGCGAGCCTGCTGAACATACTTTGATTCTTCTCTGAAATTTGTAACTGAGCTACTTGTAAATACGTAAATTTCAAATGTTTTTACACTGAATTAAAAAAGTCTCAGAAGACAAATGTGTGTGCTCACTTTTTTCTTACTGTTAGCTTTTTACTGAAGACTAAATGTGCTTTTGAAGCTTGCTCAGTTTGTGTTTTGTATGTAGTGTATGCACAAGCATTATTGAAAATGAATAGAAAGCAGATTGTGGGAGATGTATAGCATATATGTGTGGTGTGTATGTATGTAGCCAGTTACTGTACTCTACTTACCAGATACATTAGCACGTAGAATAATTGGTTTTAAAATTAAGGTAATTTCTTACTTGTTGAGAGATCCTTTGGGTGAAATAACCACTCACTCCAGGCAGCAGTGGAAGTCTTACCTTGAGGACATGATTTACATCTGTTTGTTTTGAAAGGTCTCCTGTACAGATGTGAGGTGCTGCCCTTGCTGTACACCAGTAGCTGATCTTGGAGAGGGGTTAGGGCTGACACACAGGAGCTCTTTGATCCACTGATTCTGGCTACATTGTTGACTTTGCAGTTTCTTTTTGCTGTGATGCTATGGATGCAGCCTGATCCAGTTGCTTGAGCCTGGGGACTCTCCTTATATTCTGTTTAAAAATTATGAACAAGGATTAAATGGTCACACAATTTGAATGGATTAATTGCTACAGAGCAAGGAAAGCTGGGCTTCATTGGAACTCTTACTGATCACTTTATTTTAAGTTTAAATAATCCAAAAGTCTTATTTATTGATGTTTATTTCTTAATAGTGAGCATGTACATTCTTACATGCATCTTGGAAATCAACTATTTGTCTTCAAGTGTCATGTTAATTTACCCAAAAGAAGGTAGGCTAATGTTAGAAGACTTTTGATTTCACTTGGCTGTCAAATCTAGAATGTGCAATTTAAAAACATTTTCTACGCATGATCAGCACATTTACTCCTTCCAAGTAACTTCTTAAGACTGAGTAGTGCCATCTCTGGGCTGATTCTGGTAGAACAGTCATACCTTAAGAATTCAGATTCTCTTAGAAATGGCTGTGCAGATTGAACGGAGTCAGAACAAATGGAGAAACTTGAATTTATAACATGTCTGCATTAATTACTACATTAAAATTTATAGCACAGAGTCTGAGTTTTAGTAATGGATTAGGTTTCTGATTAACCCGTTATGAATGAGTTACTCAAACCAGTTTTCTTTCCTGAGGTTTTGGCATTTTTTACCTAATTTCAACGCACTCATGTTTTCTAACTTGCCCATTTGTGTAACTGGACAATGGCAAGGTAGCTGATCAGGCTGAAAACTAATTTTTCGTTTATTTGGAGACAAAGAAGTTTTAATTTGTAGAGCAAATGATGAGCAGGAAAACCAGGTGGTTCTGCCAGCCAGCTCGCTACGTGTTCTGCAAAAGTAATTCTGCCATTGTCAAATATTTGTAACGTGCAGTAGAGCAGTAAGCAGTGCCCTGTCTGATAGGGCTTTTTCCCGTCTGACATCTCTTGAGTAGCACAGACTCAGAAAGGTTGCTTTCATGCCCCTTCAAAAATACCTTCCCACAAAGAGTATATAGAATTCTTTCAGATTGAAAATACAGAGTGAGAAGAATAAAAATCTAATAATACTATCTTTTCTTTCTGGGTATGACTGGTTTGTGTTATGTTTTGGGGTTTTGAGTGTTCTAGGTTTTTTGCAAGTTAATAGCAGCAGATAATTATAGGAAGGGGGTGGGGGGGCATGTGCAGTCCATCCCAGAAAACAGGAACCATACGTAGTGGTGTGTGCTTTCTGCTACCAGATTTGGTAGAGTTTAGGCCTGTGATAACAGCCATGATTGCAACCTGCTGCAAATGTGATTAAATGTGAGAAATTATAACAGGTAAGAAAGGGTTGCAAAAACTTGCATGAATGGCTAGAAGGTGGTGGAAGCAAGGAGGCAGAGAGCCACCTTTGCCATTCCCCAGTCCCTTGTCAATGTAGGCTTGTCCAGGAATCAGTCTGGCCTTACATCTGGTAGTAATATAGTACCTGTTGCCCCATCCTGACAAATCTGAATAGAAATTGGAACAAAACACTGTGAATTTGGGTGATTCATTACTAAGAACTACTTTATCAACTGCTTCCAGGGTAGGCACCAAAACTAGTAATTTTATTTGAGATACAACAAATCTCACTTCCTGTAAGAAAAAGAATATGGAACAAAACTTTGTGGCAAATAAGTATTACAGGGTGATCTAAATTTTCTGGTTAAATGGTCACATTGCCACAAACTTGAAACTAGCACCTCTGAGAAGTGTGAAAACCAGTTATGCTGAGAGTGGAGGATTCTGTTCTGAAAAGCTCAGCATGCTGATTCCCGAATGCTAGGAGACTGTATCCACACCAGATCTCAGATAGTGTATTAAAAAAAAGGCTCATAAAATTACAGTATGTTTACAAATTCAATAGTAATTTGGAGATCATGGTGGTGAAGGTTGTTGTTAGAATAGAGTCCTGTTCTAGAGTTTGCACTCCTTGGATGATGCAGAGATACTGAGAGAACCACAGAACTGAGCCACAGCTGGGAAGTGTGATGCTTACAAGCTTCCGCTTGCAGAAGAGATGAGTGATAGGCAGTTTTGGTTTGTTTTTTTCATCTTTTTTTACTGGCCAAAGTAGCTACCAGAAGCATTCACTCCTTCTGCAGCCCAAGCCTTGCTTACAGACATGGAGGCAGGCAATCCCAGTTCCTTTTGTCTTTTCCTCCAGTGCACACCTGCCAAACTCTTGTCCTTCTCACACTGTGTGGTGAGTCAGCCCAGTGCAGTCTGGGCAGGGCTTCAGTGATTAGGCACAGAGATTTTCAACGACCGCCTACAAAAAAATGAATGCATGGGTCATACCCTACTCACATTGGTAATATTTCAGGTATTACCTCAGCTGCTCCTAGTGGCGGTGTATCTGAGAGAGCAAGCATTGGCACTACCAGGCTTTGAGCCTTCCTTTCTTTACTTTAGTAGGTGGACCAAGAACCTAAAGAAAAGTGGGTCTTTTCTCAATGGGCTTAAACAAGCTACAGCAGTCTTTAGTGGCAGAAAAACAAAAATCATACAGCTTTGCAAATGGGAAAAACTGACAATTTTAAGGAAATTTGTCATTTAAATAAAAGGCTTTGAGCTATTTTGGGTTTTGCTATTACCTACAGTTCCTGATGAATGTTAGTGTTGTTTACTAACTTTCTGGTGCAATTGTGTCTTGCACATCATTAAATAAATATTGTATGTTCAAATAATTGCTACACTGTGAGCCTTCAGCAGGTCTTAATCTTTAGTATGTTCAAATGCCTCACTATTGAGGTGCAGCTACAGCATTGGGAATTTCTAGATGTAATCTTTAAAATGTTGGTCTAAGCCCTTTAACAGTAAGAGTTGAACAGTTCATACCTGTGGGCAGGAAACAGTGAAGGTACACACAGTGCAGTGAGAGTCATCCTTGCTTCTTCAAACTTCTCTGTCAGAGCCTGTGTGATGCAATGTCTCTTCCCTGAAGGGCAGGGGAAAAAAAATCCAAAAAGTCCCTCCTTCGTGACCATGGGGTTTTCCTTTTTTTTTTTCTCTTTTGTGTGTGTGTAGTGATTCATTTTTGCAGTCCCCACTGAGCTGGTGAAGGGCTGCCCTGCTGCACGTAACACACCAGAAGAGGCTGAGGGACCGGGGTCCCCTCAGCTGGGAGAGGCAATGGCTGGGGAGGGGATCTAATTGCAGTTGCCAACTATATAAACATTTGGAGAAAAGATTTTTCTCCAACGGCCCCCATCAAAACACAAAAAGCAGCTGTCATAAGTTGCAGTGGGGGAATCCCACTTAGATATATGGGGGAAAAAACTCGCACTGAAAGTGGTTAAGTGTAGGATAAAACTGCCATTAGTCCTGCTTTGGACTGGATGAGCTCCAGACACCCCTCCCAAGACAGTTTTTTCTGTAAGTCCAGGCTGGCTGCTTAGAAGAATATAAGACTGAAAACTATGGCTCCAATTGAAAATAGTCTTTAGGTCCGTAAAAATATGAAATACTCATTTTTATTGTCAGTTTCTGTCAGTGAAATGCCACACAAGAGACTTGTCTGGCCCTCTGCCAGTTAGTAGAAGTATTCTCTATGCTTTGGGAATTTCACACCTTCCTTCATCTTCCTGTACCCTCATCTAGGCATGTAAGCAAAATCTACCCTCACATCCACTGCAAATATCAGAGACTTGCATCTGAAAAGCCAAAGGTGCTGCTGCAAAAGCAGTTCCAGGGTTAAATTTTCTCCTCTTATGGACAGGAAACAACTCATTCAAGGGAAAAAGAAAAAAAAAAAAAAACAACAACAACAAAAAAACAACAAAACCAACCAAGTGGTGCTATCAGATTGGATGAGTCAGGGAGCTTCCAGCAAGAATGTACTTGACTTTACCTCTGAGTAGCAATATCCAGTCCTCAGGAGAAAGAAATCTGTCTACCCAGCATTCAGATAGGTTTTTATTCCAGGAATGGAAAAAATTCTCATGCCCACAGTTCTGTATCTGTTCACAGAAATATCAGTACAGCTCTTTGACAAAGGTTTGAAACAAAAAGATGCTTCAGTGTAAGCTAGGATGAGCTAGTAGCATAACTACTTACGTGAACTCTGTTGGGAAAGTAATACATTTTCATTTTCCATTTCTTCATAAAGGACTGATCAGAGTACTCTTAAACTACATTGTTTTTTAAAAGTTCTCATTCATATTTTAAATAGCATTGCAGTGCATGTCATCCTATAGCATTTTTCAATTTTGTACATTTTTAAATGTACTATACATATATTCTATGAAACTCAACACATGTACGTATGCACGTATCTGTATATGTGTGTGTGTAGCTGGTATTTGTTTGTAGCTATTTTTGTCACACAAAACACTGAACAAACATGACTGAAGTTGGTGAATAGGACAATATTATGGATGCTAATAACGTGGGGATTACCAGCAGCTATTTCAATAATCACAAAATTTATGTGAAGAGTTACCAATTACTTCAGGGTGCCAAGCCCACTTGCAGATGAAGCGCTAGCAGAGTGCAGTGTGCAGGAAACCCTGAGTTTTTCCATGGGATAGGCATTTCTTTCCTGGTTTCACCACACCGCAGAGCAGCCTTTTCTGAGCAAAGCCCTGCCGGTGCCAGGTGGGCTGACTCTCGTCTCTGCATTCATAGGAGGAACTGCCATCAAAAGCAATTTTGACAAAGTTCCAGGCTTCAGCTCCTGGCAATGGGCTGATATGTGGGGTACGGGAAGGTGTGTTGGGACAATTCAAGTAAGCAAATACACAACCTGTGACTAAACTTTGATGACATTTCAGTCTGGTGATTCGTTTATAAAAGTTCCCTATTCCTGCACTTGAGCTCATATAACATGATGAAATACTAATTGCATTTGGTGTGGGGAACTACTTAAAGGTCATTGGATTTTGAGAATGTGTTTGGGAAATAGATAGATAAAAAATTCCCAGCTGGTGATGGCAGGGTAAACTTTCTGCCATCTACCTCCATTTTGGGATTGTTTTTTTCTTCTGCATTTCTTCTCAGGTTTTTAATTCCCTTAACTGGGTTAACTAGTTAATTATTCAAAGCTATACATCTAGTGTTTTAATAGATCTGCTGTGGGTTTGATGTTTGGATAATGAGGTAGAAGTGATCAGCTGAACTGAGAGCCTGTGCCCATAAATCCAACAGAGGCCAGCTTCTGTCCAGTTTGCTGAGTAAAACTGGTTGCCTTTAAACGAAAAAATACTTCCTTTTGAACCAGAACTTGCCCTTTTTTGATCTGACAGGTGTTTTACTTCCACCTTTTCCAAAAGTAAAGATGATTGTTAGGCAAATTTTTGTTTCTGCAGACAGGTAGTCGTCACATCCATTATTTCTTTGGTGTGCATCAGTATGCAGTGCTGGGCTATGTCATGCAAAACTTGGGTTTTCTCTTCTTGCTTGTCAACATGAGCTAGCAAATGGAGAATGCATCCTGATATTTGCCCAGGTGTGCTGGTGCACGAGCAGCGAAGTACATGTGGATGTCAGCACTGGGGAGCTTCTGGGAAGGGAAGAGTGAGGGCCAAGGCTGAGCAGGAGGGCCAGCAGGCTCCCAGCTGCCTCCAGCGGCACCACAGTTTGTCATCAGTGGCACCATGCTCACCATGAACGACTGACTCAGCTGACCTTTCCACAGGTCACAGAACCCTGAAGTCTGGCTACCACTGGGCAGGTGCGCACATGGCATTAAAGCATTTACAAACACAAAGCGAGATCACTTTCACCAGGGACCCCTGTCATCCCCAGCCCTGGGGTCAGGCTCACAGGAATGAGCATATTGGAAAGGCAGGATTCAGAGGACAAACACCACTATCTGTGCAGACAGCGTAGTGGCACACCCGAACCAGTGACTCCTGGCAGTCTGAAAGTCCAACAGAGTAGCACTTTGACCCGATGGGCTGGGCTTGCCTCCCTGTGCCCTGCCAGGAGGCTGGCAGTGTTGAGGCTGCCCCTGCCTCCCAGCATCTCTCCAGCAGCCAGCATGGCGTGGATGCGCTGCCCAGTAGCACAGCTGGCAGTGATTTTGTGTCTCCTTGTTCCTCTGATGATATATCCTTAGATGATGTCCTGCCATGAACAAACATGCAAGCTGTCCGCTTGTGTTTAACCCAAAGACAGGCCACCAAATCAGATGAAATCATATGGGTATTTTATGTGTTTGCAGCAAAATTTCTTGTGTTCTTCAGCTCCAAGCAACTAATAAGCTGAAAAATAGATAGATAGATAGATAGATAGATAGATAGATAGATAGATACATACATACATACATACATACATAGATACATAGATACATAGATCTATCTTAGATGGCAAGCAAGGAAGCTTGTGTGATAAATTTATGAGATAAAGCAATATTGCCAGACATCATTTGGGAATTAGTGCCTAAAAATAAAAGGTCTTTTTCATGCTGGTTTTCTTCATAATTAGTTCCAAACTTCAGAGTAACCACAACTGCCAAGTAAGAACAATGGCTTATGTTTAATTTAGAGAAACTCATATGTTTTTCAGCTAAATTAAACCAAAGCCAACCCGGGGATTTTGGAAACCACTGAAATTAAGGGGAACTCTGGAGTGTTTGAAAATTACTTCCTCATAAGACATGCCCAAGAGGAAGAGAAATGTTCAGTCATGGAGCTGCTCTCCTAAGCATGAAGGAGATCATGCTTTTCTCCCTCTGCTTACTGATGCACCTGCTTCAGGGTGAGGTAACTAGTAAGTACAGGCTTTCTGCTCTTTTCTAATGTGGGGAGGGGTGTGCTGGGTCTGTTATTGAATGTCTGGATGAGTCAAGAAACCTCTGGATCTTTTGGTGGGTTTCAAAAGTCCAGTTCTTCCAAATTAGTCTTTTGTCCTTCAAGTTTCTGAAATCCAGATAAAATGAGCATGTTCCCCATTGAATTTATTCATGGCTATATTACCACTTTCAGTTCAACTAGTGCAAGTCCTTTGTGATTCTGTGATATGCCAGGGATAAAGCTGCAGTCATCATGAAACCCAGAAAAATGTTAGGATTGCTAAATGTTTCAGAGAGGTTGTTAACTGATTCTGTCATCAATAACCATCACAGTTTGAAAACAGACCATCTTGAATATTGTCAGGCAGCTTTCTCCAGTAGGGCAGACTGGAAAAGCAGTGAACCTCAGGTTATTTTATATTAGGCAAGATCTGGTAAACACTGCAACAGTTAAAACAGCTATAATCGCTGCACATTAAAGCTGAGATGTGGAGGAAAGAGCACTTGACTTTAACTACTGATGGGGCTGCTTACTGCAGGCTGTGTGAATTGATCCGAAGGGTTTGTTTCCTGGCATGTCTATCAGGCATCTTTCACAGCAGTAAACTCACTAAGGAAAATGAAAATTAAAAAAAAAATCAAACCCAAACTACATAAAAGTGTTCTTTTTCCTGATACTATAACTGCTTGATCTGGTCACTGACTTGGAAAGTTTTGAACATGAGATCCAGGAGATTTAATTTCCCTGCAGTCTGCTAGTCATGAAACCAAATGAGCTGTAGCAATACCCCCTGATTTCAATATGGAGGAGCACGTCTGTGACAAACATGTTATCATGCCTTATTATTTTCAGCAATTTTAGTTTTGGAAAAACGAGACCTACAAGATTTGATTAAGCCGCAGAAGGTAGAGTTTCATTCATTAAACTTCAACATCACTTTACACTGGCAACCTGGGAGGGCCAGAGAGGCAAGAGACACAGTCTACTTTGTGCAGTATAAAGTGTAAGTACTGGGGAACTCCAGCTTCCCGCCAGGCTGGGGCCCGTCCCTGCTTGGCACATCGAAGGGATTTCTCAAGTGACATGGGATGCTCTCCCCCTGACTGGGGAAAAGCCACGTCTGCCTCAGCTGCCAGCTCTCAGCTGTTGCTGCACTTATCAATATTCCTCAAGGTGGAGCTGAATAGCCCAAGGCAGGCAGGGAACAAGCACCTCCAGCTATATAATCTGTGCCTTCATTGCACCATGGAGTTGCAGAAAAATGTAGTTTGCAGGGAACCTCTGGAAGCCAGTGGGTCCAACTGCCTGCCTGAAGCAGGTCTAGCTAGGTGAGGTACTACTGCAATAGGACATTTAAGGTATTTTTGGTGGCCCACCTTGCCCATGGCAGTGCCACAGGGTGCCTTGCATGGCAAACATAAGGCTGTGCTAAGGGCTGGTCCTCACAGGGGCTACACTCCCATCCCTGGCACACCTGGTGAGCATCTGAAATCACTGTTGCCTTTGAGAAATTCGCGGTGGAACCCGGCATTCTGCCCATCAATAACATACTGGCTAGGCCAAATTTGGCCTGTTTCTCTCAAGGGGCAAGTATGCGCCAGCTTCCTGCAGGACTGGTGACCCATGTCTCTGCTTTACGTTTCTTTCAGAAAAGGCAGAAACCTGTAACTCCCAAATGCCCATGAAATCGATCTCCCCTGACATCAGATTGAAGGGGGTTGATTTCCATGGCAGAGCACTTGTTAGTGTAACACTTGCCCAGTTAAAACAGACAGCTAAAAACCTGTACGGATACAGCTGATAATAGCTAAAGCTTACATCCTTCCTCCTTTTTCTCCGTAGATATGGGCAGAGTACGTGGCAAAACAAAGATGACTGCTGGGGGATTCAAAACCATGTCTGTGACCTAACGAATGAGACCTTTGACATCCAAGAGCCTTACTACGGCAGAGTGAAAGCCGCATCAGCCGGTGTCTATTCCGACTGGAGCCTCAGCTGCAGATTCACTCCCTGGCGAGAAAGTAAGTGCAAACATATGGGTATCTCTGAGAAAGGAATTGAATTTCCTGTGGCATGGAATACATCATTTCTGTTCACAATTTGTAAACATGAGTAATCCTTTTCTAGCTACAAAGCTGTACTAAAAGGAGTTGCAAGTCAATAGCTTTCAGGTGAAGGGTTGCGATAAAACAATTTTCTCCACACTTGGATGCCAACCAATTATGAATAAGTAGCCACTTATCTATAATTAGGGGAACAGAAGTGCCTGGCTTCCTTTAGCTCAACCTCTTCCTCAAGAGGCGGAACTACACAAATTATTTTCAGCCTGTTTTGAAGCTGATGGAAAGACTGGACACAAGGTGGAAAAGAAGCAAATGATCTCTGCTTGGGAGGAAAAGTGAGAAGAGAACTGAGAGCTGTGTGGCCACCATTCTTCTCGCATTTATGTGTTTTTCTGACTGCAGTGTCTTTAGAAAGGACATGCACATAGCTTTTACTTAGTACAGTCATTATAATGCCATAGTATGTTAGAAACTGGAGGACTGTTAAAACACTGAACAGCACCAGTGTGCCTGTCAGTAAGTTCCCTGTGAGTTAACCAGTTTCCTCTCACTGGTCAATACAAAATTGAACTGTGAAGGTCAGTGCAGGTCATTTCGCAGCCCTGAAGTGCAAACTACCTCTAGCCTCCTGTACAGATGAAACCACAAGCTTTGACATAAAGCAGTACCTTGCAGCAGCAACAGCCCATCTCACCCTGTGCCACCTCCTCCTCCCGGAGAGATGCGTGGGGCAGCTGCTGTCCTGTCTCCCCACATCTCTGGGGCTGCACACACAGGTATACAGGCACTAGCTTGAACCCTTAGCTGTGTTTAACCAAGCAGATTGCAAAAAAGTAATGAAAGTAATGATTGAAGCTGCATCCTCGGCATAACTGAAATGGTTCAAATAGCTGTTTTATGCAGTCCAAGCACATAGATAAATATAGGGGGTGGGGGGGGGGGGAAACAGGGCAAAGAACCAAAGCATTTTGATTGACCAGCCTGCAGTCAGCAACATTCAGCTCTGAGAGATTTCAGAAAGTTTCACTCAAAGATAGATTTACAAACACAGGAAATGTTCTTCCCAAAATGTCCCAAGCAATAACCACCAAGAAGTAAGGATTTATAAAGTGGTACCTAAACAGTAAATACAGCATAATATATTGCTGGTAACAAGAATATTAAATTGTTGAATGGATTCAAATTGTGTTCTCTGAAACATTATTAATAAACTATAATTGTGTTCATAGTTTTGTTTTTTTTTCCTTAGCTATGATAGGACCTCCAACAGTAACTGTGGTTCACAGCAACAAATCCATAATGCTAAAGCTCCAGGCTCCACGTTCTCCTTATAAAAGGAAGAGAGGCAGCAAGATACCAATGACAAATTATTATGATCTGCTATATCAAGTCTTCATAATTAACAATTTGCTAGATGAGGTAAGTCCATATTCAAATATGAAGATTTTACCATTGAAAAGCCAGGAAACTTACGGGCACACCATTCTTGGTTTACATTTGAAATAGTCTTCTGGGCTTGTGAGACCATTGATGACTGTTTAAGTACTTGAAAACAAAGTAGGCTTATTTTTCAGGAATTGAATGTGATTTAATTCAGTTCTAATTCTTCCCTTCGTTCTTTCCCATCAACTTAGTATTTCATACTCTAAGACGTAGATTAAAAAACTGGGACAAAAGGGGAATTTGGGAGGAGAATTTTCTTTTAAAATCATAAATAAATTATTAATGTTATTGATTTGTGCAAGTCCACATGCTGCTCAACATCCTCTTTTCTTATCGGACTTTACTCACAGACACACTTGCTAGGGCAATGTGCTTGACTAGCTGTTTTTACTCCACTCTGTCTGAAGCAACACAGAGTCCTGGTGTATGAAGGAAAAGACAAGGTTATTACAATAGAAGATTTGAGGCCTGGAGTCAGCTACTGCATTGTGGCTAAAACATACATGCCAATGCTGGACCGCAGCAGTGCCTACAGCAACAGGCAATGCACTGTGCTGCAGTGACAGTGCTGACAGGTAAGTCACCAGCTGACACTGGAGATGACTCTGAAAGCCAAAGGCTATCCCCTCACCAAAGGCTGATACTCTCCAAAAGGAGAAAAAAAGATGTGGCATAAAAACTGCCATCCCATATGACAATATTAGCCATAGTTCTTACATCATTGCAGCTAGTTCCGCACCAGCTAAGAATGATGGAAACAATGGAGATTAGAGGAATGATGTGGACCATTATTTGCATGCTGACATAGTCCTCAGAAACACTTTCCTCTTCCCTTTCTTTAAACAGTTATACATAGTATTGCTTTCATCAGTTTTTATTGCTGTCAAGTAATAATTAACTAGGAAAATGAGTGACTTCCATCTTTATTAACATGTAATTCTGCTGCAAACCCTGCAATTCAGGGATTTAATGTATTTAATTCAAATGCGTCTCTTTTCATGGCCATTCTTCGGGTGTAATGTGTTCAAAAATAAATCACTTATCAAATTTCATAAGTTTCCACGGGCCCAAATGCAAAAGTTAGCTCAATTAGCTGGTCTGAAAAATCTGACCTCTATCACAAGACTCTCTTTTTGTATCATATGCCCAGCAGAGAGATTTACCATCAGTCCTGCCTGCACGTGCCAAGGCACAGAGTGTATAAAGACCTAAGCCAAAGTTGACTTTAGCATCACTGGCCTTAGCAAGCTCAGATTTGGGTCTTTTCCAGGGGTAACAGGGGAAAACTGTAAAAGCATCAAAGTTTGAACCTGTGCTTCTGTTCTCAACTTGGTACCCTAACTATAAAAGATTTTCCTTCTTCTGCTTCATAATATGATACATAACATCAGTCTCTCTTGAGACTGTGGGTTTAGGCTAAGGAGGGAACCAGTTTCTAGGCGATTTTCCTGCATTTTTGCTTTCTTTTCCAGTACTGTAAAACGCTGGAAGATCAGGTTAGAGCTGGACTGCTGAACAGCCTGCAGAGGTATAGGAGGGATGCAGACAAATGGCATGTGTTGCATTTTCAGTTAAATTGAATACTATCCAGCTTAAATGTGCACTGCAGCAGCAATTCTTTTTCTCTTCCCAGTTACAGGAATAATGGCAGAAGATGCTTCACGTCACAGATCCAGCAGTAAATCAGCATCTGTGGTCTATGTCTGGAATACATGCTTGGATACTTTTTAAATTAACCTTGCTGCATTCAGTGATTTGATTCATTATTATCATTTTATGCTACACAAAGGCCAAGGATACCTTGTAAGTCCTATATTACAATTTTAAATGGTATATATTTGCATTTAGAAAGGAAATAGTCATATACTGTAATAAAAAAAGAAGGCAAAAAGCACTTGTGAAAATAGCCTTGTGGTGGTTTAAGCCCTGCCGGGACCGGAGACCACGTTGCCATTGTCCCTCTCCCACCCTCAGCCAGTCAGGCTGGAAGTGAGGCACAAACCCCAGGTTAAAATAAGAAGAAATTTAATACAACAGTGTGATAAACAATCTGAACAACAACAGTAGCAATGTAACAACAATAAACAGCAATAACAGTGAACAAGACAGAAGATATACAGAGAAATACCGCAATGGTTACAGACAGCTCGCTCGCATGCTCCCCGTTACCAAAGCCACAAAGGAAGAAGTTCCCACGCCCCTGCGCCTGGACCTGACGTCAGCATGGTATGAATAACCCAGCGGGAGATCCCTTCCCCCTCTCTCTCTTAACCCTATCCTAGCTGAACCAGGACATAATTCACCCCTTTATTCTATACCATCTGCATCATGTCCAGCTGCCATTTAGCAGTTAACAATAACAATATAACAATTTACAAAGGCACAGCATAATTCACGGCATGTTCTCACCCAGAATCAAGTCCCCCTGTGGTACACATTGGACCTCTCCATTGTCCTGCATCGCCCACCAGGTGCACTCAGGTCCTTGGGCAAAAGCAATCCCGTGGATGGGTTTGCCTTTACCTTTGCCTGGCGCAGGACTAAACCAGACCATTTTTCCCAATACATTCCTCATGCACACCACAGGGACTTTATCCCCAGCTACAGCACGTGGAGGTTTCGACTGAGCTGGGCCAGCTCGACCGGCAGATCCTCTTGTGTTGACTAGCCAGGTGGCCTTTGCTAGATGCATGTCCCGGTCTTTGAAGGTCCCACCTCCCAGTGCTTTCAATGTGGTATTTAACAGTCCATTGTAGTGCTCTATCTTCCCAGAGGCTGGTGCGTGGTAGGGGACATGGTAGACCCACTCGATGCCGTGTTCTTCTGCCCAGGCATTTATGAGGTTATTTTGGAAGTGGGTCCCGTTGTCTGACTCAATTCTCTCTGGGGTGCCGTGTCGCCACAGGACTTGGGTCTCAAGGCCCGGGATGGTGTTCAGGGCGGTGGCGTGGGGCGCTGGGTAAGCTTCCAGCCATCCAGTGGTTACTTCCACCATTGTGAGCACGTGGCGCTTCCTGTGGTGGGTCTGTGGCGGTGTGATGTAGCTGATCTGTCAGGCCTCTTCATATCTTTATTTTAGCCATCACTCTCTGTTTTGCTGGGGCTTCACCCGCTTGGCATGTTTGATTGTAGCACGTCTCACATCCATGGATGATCTCTGCAATGGTGTCAATAGTGAGGTCTACCCCTCGATCTCGAGCCCACCTGTATGTTGCATCTCTACCTTGGTGGCCCAAGGTCTCATGGGCCCACCGGGCTATGAACAGTTCACCTTTGTGCTGCCAGTCCAAGTCTACCTGAGCCACTCTAATCTTAGCAGCTTAGTCTGCCTGCTGGTTGGGTCGATGTTCATCAGTGGCCCGACTCTTGGGTACATGGGCATCCACATGGCGCACCTTCACAACGAGGTTTTCCACACGGGCTGCAATGTCCTGCCATACTTCAGCAGCCCAGATGGTTCCCTTACACTGAGCAGGAGTCGCTTCCAAAGGCTGAGGGTTTGAGTCTGTTTCCCTATTTCCCTATCAATGCCAGCATCCTTGGCCAAAGATCCCAGCTGCTTGGTCTCTCTCCCCTCCATTTCAAAAGCACTGGCTCCATTGTCCCAGCATCGGAGCAGCCAGGTGCAAATCTGCTCGCCTCCCAGGTGGCCGAAATCTCTCTGCATATCTCGCAGCTCAGTCGGGGATAGAGATCAGACGATCACCTCTGGTCCTTCCTCCTGTTCCTGTGATGGGCCTGGCTCTTCCCCATCCCTCACTTTGCGAACTGACTTTCTGGTATATTTTGTTTTCTGTATCGGGACAACTGATACCGGCACTGGCTGGCTCTCTGGCTCAGTCACTGTGCTGGTGGAGGCGACTGATACTGGCTCTGCCTGTCCCCCCTGGCCCAGATACTGTACCAGGAACTTCACTCTCAGGTTCTGTAGACTTTTCTCCCCCTTGAGGGCACTGGGTGGTATTAAAGAGGACACGGTAGGCATGGGCAAGTCCCCAACACATTGCAGCGATTTGTGTCTCCTGGGTTTTGCCAGATTGGTAACACACCCTTTCTAAGCACTCCATCAGCTTACCAGGGCTTTGCACTTGCACAGGAGTGAAATTCCAAAGCATTGGGGGTGCCCACCGACTCAGGCCTTTGCCCATCTTTTCCCACACCCCTTGCCACTCACTATTATCTGACCTTGGGGCAGGTTTTCGGGCACTGCTACTGTTAGAGAAGTGCCGCATGGTCAAAACCAAAATCAGGCAGACATTCAGAAGGCACTGTGCCGCAATCACACCAGCCTGCAGGCTCCAAGGATAATTGAAACTCCCAAAAACTGAGAAGATCTCTTCCCCTGGCTCACCCATAGAGGGGGTGAGACCCCCAACAAAAGCCCAGGCAGCAAACAGGTACCAGCCCACCCCCACAAACAGCAATACAAACACATTATAAGCATTCAATAGCCAGTACATCAACATAAGACCCTTTATACATTTTCCACCGATAGCAAACACCAGCACTGGGATCATACACTGGATATAAGGATTAATCCAGCCCCACCACACAAGCAAGTGAGCCAGCATTGCAAACATTTTCTTATCAAACAAATACAAATACAAACAATAATTACACTTAACAGATTGCTCTACCACACTCTGGTCAGGGTCTGTCCCTTTTTGATTCTTATTTCAACCGAATTCGTGCCCCACGTTGGTGCGCCAAAAAGGCTGTGGTGGTTTAAGTCCCTGCCGGAACCGGAGACCACGTTGCCGTTGTCCCTCCCCCACCCTCAGCCGGTCAGGCTCGAAGTGAGGCACAAACCCCAGGTTAAAATAAGAAGAAATTTAATACAACAGTGTGATAAACAATCTGAACAACAACAGTAGCAATGATAACAACAAGAAACAGCAATAACGGTAAACAAGACAGAAGATATACAGAGAAATACCGCAATGGTTACAGACAGCTCGCTCGCGTGCTCCCTGTCACCAAAACCACAAAGGAAAAAGTTCCTGTGCTCCTGCCCCCGGACCTGACGTCAGCATGGTATGAATAACCCAGCTGGAGATCCCTTCCCCCTCTCTCTCTTAACTCTATCCTAGCTGAACCAGGACAGCCTTAAGATTGTTTTGGGGGGTGGGGTGGGGGGGGTTGGGTGTGTCTATTTTAAGCCTTGGAATTAAAATATAATTTATAAAACAGAAGTTTTAGATATTTTATTTCTTCTACAACAAAGGTTGCAACAGAAGATGAAAAGTGTCCTTTCTTTAAAATAAGAACCATATAGTCCAGGAGCATACCTCACAATCACAATGTCTTCAGAGTGCCCTCAATATAACATTTCTGATAGTGAAATCAACTTGTGATTAGACAGGAGTTCATTTAAACTGAAAGAGAAAACATGCTCGCTTTCAGTCAATGACAGACAGTTATATGGAAAGGCGCTCTATTTCAACCATTTCACAGTAAATGATGAAATGATGTCATCATCCAAAGCATTTTTCATGGTCTGTCACTAACACCTCACCTGGAAGCAGAACCACTAAGAGCAGCATCAGAGGATGCTGGCAGTAGGTGTTTGGGAGGAGGCTGTGCTTAAGTAAGTGAAAGTTGGTCACTCTTTCCTTCACCAAAATGAAAGAACATTACACATTAAATATTGCCACTATCTGCATCTAACATGATATATTTAAGTGACTAGATTTGCAGGCATCTAGCTGCGTCTACATATCTAGTCCGTAAAACCAGATTTCGTTCACCATGCTTCTCTCACATTTCTTCCAATTGTTTTACCTCACCCATATCATACAATTTCTTAAGTAAGTTTCTTTGGGAAACAGGACTTATTAAATCTCTGTATAGTAACTAGCATCATGACAAGTCTCAGATTCAGCATTGCCCCATCACCCCTCTTGCACTGGATATAACCATAGTAAAACCATCCAGGCAAACTATTAAGAAATAGCCAGTCATATTTCAGCAGTGGTGACTTCATCCACTCGTGGGTTATCACAGACTGAAATCAGCATCTGCAGTAATTCAAGTTCTTTCTCAAATTCACTTCTTTTCTTGGGGCAACTCACACTGACATTGTTACACAAAGATAAAGCTTTATTAAGGTAACATCTACTGACCCTAGTCAGAGAACAGACTTTGACACTGCTGGATACTGTACCTATGTCAGATGCAGAGGATGAAACCATCTAGGGCTCTCAAAACTTAAAGAAGACATTAAAAAAAAGAAGCAGCAGAGCCATAGGGGTGTCTGAAGCATTCAGACCTGGCGAGAAATATGGCAGCTGCCATGCTATGGAACTACGGAGATGTTGGAAACCTGAAAGTTTTTCAGTTTGATAAAATGATACAAAATGTGCGGCACTTATACTGGGGAACACAATGAAAGGTCTGAATAAGTCTTGAGCTGTTATGTTTGCTTACCAGATTTCACTTCCTCAGCAAAAAAGCAGGCTTACAGAAAGCAGTGCAAGAGTTGCAGGAACAACCCACTTCCATTCTGACAGTACCAGGATTTATCACTGTCAACCGCATGATGTTCTGCAAAAGCCAGTTTTCTCTTTCCACGGCAAATGAAAATTTCCTTTCAGCTCTGCTCTAACATGTAATTTTTCTGGTGAAGGGTTTGGTAAAATAACCGGTGCTGTATTTTTCCCCCGCAATCAGTGGTGGTGGCATGTTCCCAAGACATGCTCCACCGAGCTCGCAGGCTGGAGCTCCTGCAGCGAGAGGTGCTTTGCTGTAGCATATACCAGTTGGGTGATCTGCACCAACAGCTTCTAGATAGCATTGGTAATGCTGTAGTTTTTGAAAATGGTGTCGTTGGTGCCTTGGCCTGTATGCTGCACTGCTGTTTACATCTCCATGGGGGGAACAGAGGAAGACCTCTACCAGGGTCTAAACTACAGCTGGGGATTTCTTGCACTTTGGAAATACCTGGAAAAGTGAGCTCTGGCCCTCCTTCTCCTTCCTCCCTGTGGGCACAAAGGGACCATCTGCTGTGGGTCCATCTCTCGAGAGCTGCCTGGAGTGGCACATGGCTCCACAGTGGTTGGTGCCCATGCACACCACTCAGGGCAGGATGCCTTTACATGGTCAGCTTGACTTTTTCTGGATATAAGTTTGCAAGGCCCAGCTGAAAACACCCTTCTCTTGGTTTTTCAGTCACAGAGCATTTTCTAAGAAAGTGTCCAATGCCAGCTTCTGTTTCAGGAAAGAGAGAAATAAATGCTGGCTTCTAGGGCTATGGCATAGGGTGGGGAAGATTAAGCAGTGTAACAAAAGCAGGACTTGTGCAATCTATTCTGTAAAACCTCACCTGCTGCGTCACAGGGGAATGTTTGCAGTCATGGACACGGCTTGTTGCAATGGCCTCATCTGGCCAAGTCCTTGCGTTGTGGCTGAGGGTCCTGACAATGAGAAATAGAATGACATATAGAAATATGTCTTTTAAAATTTGCAGATACTGATCTTAGTGTGAAGTAGAACCCATCCCACAGGGGCCTACCCTTCTTTCTTCTATGACCATGGCTGAATATTATCTTATCTGTCATATGGAGTAAGAGCTTATGTCCCACTGTAAATGGCTTTAACTCCATGTTCCACTGGCACTCAGAAGAGCAGTATCCAACCACCAGAAATTCAAGAACGAGGCACTGGAAAAGCTGATAGAGCAACAGCAATGGACCAGATGCTCCAGCCTTATAAATTAGGAGAAGATTATGCATAGCCAGCTGTACCATATAAATGCCCAGTTTTATATGATACCATGATCCTCGGTGTTTATCATATGGTCTAGCATCTGGCCAGTCCTGTTCATACCTCCCATATATCTGTTCTAATCAGATGTGGACTTGGGGTTTATTTTCTTGATCTCAGCTAAGAACAGCTCTTGTGGCCCAGGGCTGGGGTGCTGTTGTGAAATGACATTGTCTTTTGCCTCGGATCTATCAGACATTATCAAGTACTCTAAACTGCATGGAATTCATCATAAACAGGTGGTTTTTCTGTGGATTTCAATGGTTGCTACAATGATCAAAGACATTAACATGTAAAATCTGTCTGATAAGAAAAAAAGAAGAAAATGAACCCCAAACTTCTCAGAGTTAGTTTGCCAAAAAGGGCACAGGACACAAAACAAGGGTACTTCAGAAATTACACTGGTGTTCATTGTCAGAAAAGTTACAACTTTGCAACTTGCTTTCAGAATCTTTTATAATGTGCTTCCAAGGGAAAAAAAAAAAAAAGCTTGAATATTTAATTCCCCAAATGATAAAATCACTGGCTGTTTTATTGTAAGTCTTACATGTTGAGTCCACTGAAGGCTGAGCTCAAGGAATCACTGCTGCCAGAATTTTGGCTTGAGACGGGGAAAAATGGGAAGTTTGAGCCCTGACACTTATGAGGAAAGTTCAAAAAGGGAATTCTTGAAAAGGCTCCATCATCTGATGGAAATATTTTTTTAAATATTACGCTCTTTTCAAAGGCAGTGGGGACCTGACACTGATACCTAAATACCCTCAACACTGACAAAATGCAGCCCAGTGGTATCACATTCTGAGGACTAGGCTCTTCGGAGATGTCCTTACTTTTAAACACAAGAACAGGATGACAATGAAGAGCCATTATGCTAATTACTGTACCTGTAAAAGAGCAATTGAAAAACTGTTATTAATTTCTTTCAGGCAATGTCATTCTAACACAGCTTGCTTTTTTTTTTTTTTTCTTTTTGGTAAAAAAGTCAAATAAAACATACTGATCTCCAAGAAAGAGCCATAAGCTGTTGCTTTTCATTTTGTAATGACAGAACAGCAAATATTTTTTAACATTGCTTGTTATGTGACACTGGGGTTTTTTAGCAGCTGACAAGTACATGACTGTTATAGGATTGGGCTAAGGTCTTATTTCTGGGCTAAATTCTTACTATATATATATATTTTTTTTAATTGAAATGAATAAAGCTCCTAAAAGATATCAGTAAAAGGAAAAACAGTAGAGTTGGCTCTGTTAAATCAAACTTAAACACTTTCAGACAGTCTGTGAAGTCACTAATTGTGCCCTGAGTGGAATGAGATGCAGGAAGAAAAACCTGGGGGAAAAAAAAAAGCTGGAAAAGACTGATTTAAGCTCTGAAGAATTAGAAAGGGTCTGCAGAGCAGCAGAGCGACCAATACAAGAAGAGGAGGCAAAACATGCACAGAGAGGGGCTGGGAAGCAAAGAGCCTGCAGCATCAGAGCAGAGATGTGTATTTCAGCAAGCTTACAAAATAGGAGCAAAGTGATTTGGCCAGCAACACGGTATAGCTGCTGGCACAGACACTAAACAGTTTCTGCCTTGGAAAAGGACAGCTATATATGTATGGAGCACAACTATTTTATACAAGTCCATAACCAACAGGAGGATATACCCATGAGGGCACAATGTTTACATATTCTGCTCAGAGAGCCTGTTTCAGCTATTTCGAAAACAATCTTAGAGGGCAAACAGCCATTATCTAGAGGGTTTCAAAACCTGGAGAGAGAACTCTATCAGTGGAAGTAGCAGCACCAATTACTGGAAAGGCTTATTCATTGCAACTGGTGAAGAAACAAGCATAGACACACAGTGGGACTCAATCACCCCAGCACAGTTGCCATTTAAGATACGCTGAGTTTCCAGAACCTTTGCACATCATTGGCAGATACAGCAGGGGATCTGCAGGAGACTCACACTCCCCCAGAGTGGCAGCCCAAGTCATGAGGAGACATCCTCCTGGTATGCACTAGACATCTACGCTTGGGTGTCTGAAGTTACTGAAATGCTACTGTAACGTACTAGTGGGATAGTTACCAGGTATAAACTGGACGCTGAAGTAATGTGTATATGATTTATAGGGTTACAGTAAGAAATCTAAAGGGAAAATCTGATTATGGGTATGGAACACAGATGAGAAAATCTTGGTGTGTACACTGGAGTTGCAGGGTGCCTTGGTTGCCTTCACCTTTCTAATGCCAAAGGCCTTCCCTTTGCATTTAAATGATAACTTTTACATTTGAATGACACTTTTACATATGAATGATCTTGCGGAAAACGGAGTATGAACAATGAAACTCTCTGAAAAGTGAATGTGCAGACTGCAGAACTTGAATGAGATGCCAGTTTTATACTGCTTTATTGCATGTTCATTCTGAATACCTTCTTGAAGCTCATTCTCTTACCTGCTGGAATATTGCTCCACGCTGGTAAATACCATGAAACAATGATGCCAAAAGTACAGAAAAGGATTAAATAAATTAAAACTTTTCAGTTGCACAGCAAGATGTATTTGTATAGTGCCATCCCTGAGCGCACAAGGCCACCATCTTTATCCTACACATCCAGAGCTCATACTCCCATCAGTAACCTTTGGGAATACTTTCACTGAGGTGCTGTTTCCCTGAAAGCAGAATAATTCAATAACCCTTCCTGGAATGCAAAAGGACATTTCTGTGTACAGCCTTCAGTCCTAAGAGCAATGCTAACATCACAAGTTGAGGTTGCTCTCACTACCCTGTGCTTCTTAATGACATCCCTGTGATTTCCCTAGCAGAGCGTGACATATCAACATTACACTGACATGAAACCACAGAATCTCCTCCACCTCGAGCCAGTCCTCTTCCCTGCTGTAGGGGCTCTGTTCCTGCACACTGTGCAAGTTTCACAAACTACACCTCGCAACACCTCATTTCTTTGCTTCACTGGCTAGAAAAGAAAACAAAATAAACAACACCCAAGAAACTTTTGCTATGTAATCACGGGTGTCCAGGCAGTTTACTGAGATTTACATGTAGCAAATTGAGTATTAACACACCTCCCTGAATTTCATTTTAGCTGGTGAGTAGTGCAGAACAGAGTGTACCTTCATAAACAATCAAGATTTAAATAAGCTGTTTAATGTTTACAATCCAAATGACTCTGCTAGTATTTCTAATGAATTTCAAGACTTGAGCAAGCTGAAGACTGAAGTGTGACCAAGCACTGAGCCAAAAGAAGGGACTGGAAGTCATTAAATCCATATCCCTGGGACAACATGCAAGCAGGCACAACAGAACACAGAAACTAGCTGCTTGTATTAAAGTACTATCTTAATAGTAATAGTTCTTAAGTAGAAACAGGTTTTGAAGCACCTATCAAGGCCTTCTGCAGATTATGTCCCTACCCTCCTTAAAGCATTTCAGTCAGCTGGAGAACAGCATGGACAAGCTCACTGACAGAAGGTCAGGCAGTCAAGTGAGTGCAAGTCCTAGGACATCCTTGGCATATGGAAAACACAGAATTCCCCAGAGCTATCTACTATGGCCAGGTAGGAGAAAAGAGTTAAAAGTTCACTCTTGGCTATCTTACTTCGGCTGTCATTACTCAGAGGGCTTCGTACTTAACCCTCACAAGCAATTTACTCATGAGTCAAGAACAGCTTCTAGGTAAGGACTGAGCAGGTACTAGTCAGTAGTAGTGGACATAATGGGTGTGGATGACCCATATAAGTTTGAGGTGGTATTGCAGCTATTGCAGAGATGCTGTGGAGCACAAGCAGGGATAGACACTTTGCTTGTTATATAGGCTGTGCCAAAATCTGAACCAGCTTTCACAATCTGACTTCACACCAGGACACAGGCCATCTGCATTCACTTACTTAGAGACAGCATCTTAGCCATGGTCTGCTTAAAACCACCAGATGTGAATGTTTCCCCAACACAGAAAACTCGGAATTGCTTGGTAAAGAGAATCCCAATTGCAAAATTACAAGGAAAAAAAAAAATCAAACCACAGTCATAGGCATAATTTCTTTGTATTTGTTAAGCTTATATAGCTTGGCATGAACTGTGCCTGGAAAAGTGCACTTCAGAACTGAGACTTTAATGAATGTTTGCACTCCCTTTTTTTGTTTAAAGAAAAGCATTAAAAAACCCAAGGATGAAACAAACGCAAGTAGGTTATTCCTTCCTGAAACAGGTCTGCTTCTATTTTCTCGGAAGATGTACATTTCTACTCAGTGCACACAGCTATTTCTCCAGAGATGGAAAAAACCAAAGCTTAAAAGAACCACAGCAAAATCCCAAGGCAACCTTTTCTAAATAAACCAGGGAACTGTAAGAGAACAGTCAGTCTGAACCATACACGGGATTATACTGACATACTGTGGCAAGACACAAGTAATGCAGTGCCTTAGTCACTGTGATCATAGGCTACTCTGCTACTCTCCTCGCTCTGGTTGAGGGGCAGAGAGAAATCTGGGGTCCTCAGTCCCAGACTGAGGACAGGGACAAGGAATCTGAGAAAATATATAAGTAAGGCCTCAAGACTAGATCCTTCCAATGCTTCTAACCATGGTATCTAGAACAACTGAGTCATTTCCACATTTTAGCATAGTGAAAAGTCTCGTCCAGTTACAGAGAGGCAGAGCAGATTGCCTCCCTGTCTTTGAACCCAGAAATGAAAATCCTACACCCCACACAGCTGCAGCTGTGCAGTTGGAAGCCTCCAACCGCTGAGCTTTCAGCCAGCCGAAAAGTGTTTTCAAAAAAATTATCCCTGAGTGACTCAGCTGAATAATCTTTCCCATATCGGTGATGCTTTGGGAAAAAAGTTCAGGCACAAGCTGCACCCTGAGACATGACATTTTCAGAGGAAAAAGTATGCAGACAAAACAATTCTCAGAACTGTGGCAATGAATAAACCATCCGTACTGAAAGTCCTCTTGGCCATAGTGACAGGCAGTCAGGCAGGACCTCCCCAGCCTGCAGAACTTAGAATCACAGTTTTTATCATTTCAGTCTTTTCAAATAAGAAAACTTATTGTAAGCATGGTCACTGTGTACCTCTCTTTCCCGTTGTAATTTCATCACTGGGTGGAACTCTCCCTGTGTCTTCCTAGCAAATGCCCTAGGCCGTTCATACTAAAATATTGTCACCTCCCTCTGTTGACTTCTAGAACTATTTTTTTTCCTCTAGCATGGACTTAGGAAGCCTTTCAATCCATGGAGTCACAAGAATCAGACTTAGTGCCAGAGAGCTACAAATCATCCTAACTAGAGAACAGCTGTGGTAGGCAGATAAAGGGTGATGTGAACACAGGTTGACCAACCACAGTTTCGCCCTGCCATCAATTGCAGAAGCTGGAAGACTTTGCGGAGTTACTTGGTGCACACCAACAGTTGTAACCTTTCTGGGCTAAGAGAAAAGTTTTGAACGTAG
This sequence comes from Athene noctua, assembly GCF_965140245.1. Taxonomy (NCBI): domain Eukaryota; kingdom Metazoa; phylum Chordata; class Aves; order Strigiformes; family Strigidae; genus Athene; species Athene noctua. The sequence continues at coordinate 66,253,483 of NC_134037.1, read as the reverse complement.
AGCCTCTTTGTATGACGACATGGACCGCAGTCATTTAAACAGCAAGCCAGCTGGCAGAGCTCATATATCCCAGGTAAAAGGAAATATGTTCCTGTGAAGAATGCTATTCAGAGACCATTGACTTAAATGGGAATTTACTCATCTAAATACCCTTAGTTTCAGAATGCCTTAAAACCTTTAATGTATTTATCTTTGCAGTACCCCTGTGAAATAGGAAGGGGTCTCCTCTGGTCTATAATATTCAGAGGTGTTTGTAAAGATATACAGGCACTCAACCATCTCTGAACTAAGAGATTTGCTAAGATTACAGGGAAAGATTATGGGCAGTGCAGGGAACTGGACCTTGTTTTCTCTGCTTTGAGGATCTCAAATAGTAGACTGCTGTGACACTGCCTATCACTCAAAAGTAATTATCAAAGCAATGCATAAATGCCAAATTTGAACAGAATTCTCCCTTTGCAATGAAGATAATGACGGAGTTTGTATCACTCGAGAGACTCAGAGGTTAAAGGTCAGCCCGAATCATAAATGCCAAGTCATTTTAAGGGTTAATATCCATTCTGGCATGCTGCATTTCAAAAGATGCAGAAACCGACAGAATGGCTGGCTCTGCAGCAGGAACTATGCTCCCTGCCCTGAGTCCACCCTGAATGACTAAAGACACATCCCTTTGCTACTTGGAAGAAAATACTAAACAAGCAGCAAAACATTTTCATTAAACAAAAAAATATGTTTTCTTCTTCAGCAGAAAATGTCCACTCATTTGCTTCTGAGGTCAGCAAACACGTGGATTCTCAACCTACAGCTTGAGCTGTTTTAACCAAGATGTTCTGACTTTTTAACTTCTGTTGTAATTAAAACCAGATTCCTACCAACGGCACTATTATGTAGTAAGTGAATTGCACGAAGCAGCAGCAGTTTTTACTCTGCTGAACTTTATGCTGAAGTGAATTTAGTTTTGTTACTCACTATTACCTCACACAGTACTTGGCTCCTCAGGCACAGGGGAGCATAGAACTACAGAAGTGCCTTAACTATTTCTGTAAGAAACCTGCAATCTACAGAAATAAGCAGGCAATGCCTGTTCTGGTTACTGAGGAAACATTTGCTGGAAGTGAACCACATGTGGTATTATTACCTATAGTAAAAGGAATAATTTTTCTATGGCTGCTGACACCTGTCAAAGTTGTTTCACATCCCCACCACTGCCTCATGCACAATTCTCCTTTCTGTCCTGGTGTAAATGTCAGTTGTCAGAATAAATACAGATGCAAATACCAAATGGCTTGACGCTTACTCACAAGAAAAATAAAAAGTACTACCTGTAAAACACTCAGAGTGCACCTGAGGTGAGAAGGGTCAAATCAGTATTTCTTTAATATACTTACAACTTCCTCGGCCAGAGAGGAAAAAGTTGAAAAAGCTATTTCACAGCCCAGTGCTTCTGCTGCTTACATGGTACCGTGCTTCCTTGCACTAGTAATTATTCTGATATGTTATGTTACTGCAGAGACTAGAGAAAGCCCCTCCAGGCAACACATGGCTCCCCGTTTAGCACAGCCCAATTTCACCCTCCTGGTCCGTCCGAGTGACTGCCCACGTCCCAGAGGGGCACCCACAACCGCCACATGTGTGAGCTGCTGCCAGGGGGGGCCACCCGGCACACTGCAGCACCAGTAGCCTGATTTCTGTGACACCCATCCTCACCTCGCAGGTAGCCGTGCAGGGATGAGCAGTCAGCGGTGCAGCAGCTACTCCCAGGCTGTGCTAAAGGCCGCACCCTTAGGGGAGCAGCAGTATCCCTCCAGCATCCCTGGACTCGTGGCCCTACAAACAACAGGGGAGAGATGAAGGCCCTGAGCTTTCCCCTTCAGCAGCTTGCTGCAGGGACAGCTTCAGGCTCCATTCAGACACTCCAGCATGCCAGGAAGGCAAGGGCAGGGCAAGAAAGCCACAGTCAGGGAGTACCAACAGGCCAGATTATAACAAGAGAAGCAAGACACAGAAAAATTCCAGTGTGGAAGTATGGCAATAAGAAAGAGATTATAACAGCAGTGAGACTTCTCCCAGCAAGTCAGGCACTTCACCTGAGATTGTGCACTGCACTAGGCACAATGTCTAGAAATTAAATACTACAATGCTAAATGTTTGCAATGTGTGAATCTTATTTGTCTCCCTACCCCATGGAGCCCTGGAAAGAGTGCAGATGTTTTTAGATAAAGGTTTACACAAGCCTTGTGCTGTCTCACAACCCTCTGCAGGAAGCAGACAGGCGGAGGCTGGGTGTACCCAGAGGAGACAAACCTGCCCTCCCCGCTACTCTAAAGCAGACCATATAAGAGCATCTTGCAATTTGCAATAGGGGTACATGCAAGTGTTAGCTTGAAAAACATTATCAATTGAATGCCTGAAAATGAGACCCTGCTTTGAAAGATCTATGAGCATTTCAAATGTGGCCATTAAATACAGTATCCACAATCTTTCCAAAGAAACCTGGGAAGGTGGAAAGCCTGGCTTTCCTCTTCAACTTCAGCATCTCCTCGGCAGGGGAAGTGCCAGGGACCCCCCTGCTGCCTGGCCGGCTGCAGACCCTGGGCAGTGACAGTGTGACAGGCCTCCAGCTTCGTGACACTCACCCCTTGTCCAAGTGAAGAAGTTCCAGCGGGTGACCTGTGAATTTAAAACCTGTCAAGGTTCCTCATATAGCTAAGTGTACACTCTGACTTTTTTTTTTTCAGTTTTTATTTATGTGACAAACTTAGGTTCTCTTAGGTCTTCGACTCCTCCACTGCTACACTGACATTAACAGTCCACAAAGCAGATGTGGAAGCTGAAAAACTGATTTCCCAAGCGTGAAACCTCTTATACTATGAGTACACATGCTAGTGACAGAAGATAACTGGTAGAAACTCAGACCCTCAGGATGCTCACTGCTATTTAAACGATTTGGTTTTACACTATCAGTAAAACTGATGAAAACTTTTCCACAGTGACAAAACCAGCCCAGTAAGGACGTGATGTGAGTGTAATACAGAAATAGTACCTATCACTGAAGGTTTCTTCAGGTGAGATATGTCAGGCAATGGGCAAATGACAGTATGCCTGCTGTTTGATGATAACAAAGCTCAGGGGACCGTATAAAGGGTCCATAACAAAACCCCAGGAGGCCAGGGTTAGACATGAATAAGCCATTTTTTAAAAAGAGAAACCTCTACCTAAGGTATGCCCAGGGGTTTTTTACAGTTTTGTGAACAAGCACACAATCCAGGCAGCCAATTAGCTGACTGGATACTTGATCACCTCTAAAGTAAGCAGGCTTGGCAGCCCAGTCAGTCTCCAGCTTTGGTCCTCTGTAAATTCCCCACTTCGCCATTTGCTGGAAGGAGGTGTCACCACAGCTGGAAAAAAGTTTACGTCTGTTCTCAGTTCCTTTAAAGTCAGCCTGTTGCTCTGACCTCTTGTGTTACTGCTGCTTGTCAGTAACTCAAGTTAGAAAGGAGGAAGTAGAAAATATCAAAATGATGAGCTTTCCCTGAGATTGTGAACGTGAGGTGTAAGTCAGCTCAAACTGTCAAGCTTGATACCTTTATTGTTATTTAAGAAACATCACAGCATCAGTCAAGCAGAAAACTCCTCAGGTATTTTCTTATGTTTTAGCATGGTCCCAACAGTATAATTCGAAGGGACTATAATTTCTCTGTAGGCAGATGGCACAACGACATACAAAGCATTGTAATGATCAGTGTAGGGTGTCACTAAAACATGAATTAAAGCTCCTGGACAATAAAGTCTAGCATTTTATAGAGATTAACTACATTATGGACACATGCTTTCGCTGCAGGCTCATCAAAATTACCAGAAATGAAGATTATGCTTAGGTGATGGGTACTTTTGGGGCTGATCTGATTATGTGTCACCCATCTAACTTTGTCTACATTTAGCTGTTTTCTCTTGTGGGAAGCCCTGTCAAGCTGAGTCCTCTGGCATAGGTTTTCAAGTGTTGAAACACATCCTATAAGGTAAGATCAAATCAAATGGAGATGAAGTTGTACCACTGAGCAGCCTCTTTCAGACCAAACGTCACACAGGAGACTAGCAGTTTCATTTAAGACCAAAATTTCATTCCAATTTTAATAGGACTCCACTGAAAACATACATCTGGGGCAGAATGCAGTTACCTAAATCAGAGCAGCAAGTGCATTTTAGGTGCTGAGGGTATCCTGCCTGGCCTCCAGGTGCCACTGCAAAAGAGACTTCACGTCTCCCTATAACATGTATTGTATTTAACTGTACCTGGACATTCAAGTGAATGGTAACCAGAGTACCTAATATAATCAGCTACCAGAGTGCAGCATATTAATACCACTGTCCTCTTAGGTGGTGATGTATTTTTCTCTTGCAAGTTCTTGGCTGAGGTACAGAAAATTGCACACTTGAAGCACACATCCTCATTCAAATGAAACTAAAGACTGCAGTCAACACTGCAGCCAAAGTTAGTGCAGGTTCTGCATCAGTGTTTAGGTGTCCACTCTTAGGCTGACTTCACACGAACTAGTTTGGATGCCATTAGCAGGGTAGCCATGAAAATGCCCAAAAAAGCTAACCACCCGAGTATTGCAGCCCATACAGAGCTTCATATTCCCATAGGCACATTGCTATTGGTATCTCAGATATCTTGGGCAGATACCTTGGATCTAGATGCCACCACGGGCTAGCATAGCTCTGGTCAAAGTGAGTGCATAGCTCTGGTCATGCAGTGTGGAGTAAGCCACTGCACTGAAGATGTACACGTCATGTCCCTGTTTATGTTCTTGAGGCCTGTGTACTTCATACTGCTGTCCCACTGCGGCTGCAGTGCCACCCGGCCTCACAGACAACCCATTCTCATGAGTCCAGTCCAGGAAATCTTTCCCCTTCTCCACACAAACCATCCCTGCTACGTACAGAGATTTTTGCTTACTTGAAGCAGCCATGGTAGGCCAGTGCAGAAGCCAGGATACCAGAATTAAAATGTTAATGATCTATCCATTATGCTAAATCCTGTGCAGCAGCACTAATTCTTCCTATTCAATCATCCTTTTCCCAAGAGCTCAGGACAATACGAGAGACATGGAAGGCTAGCTGATTTATTGCTTTCATGCAAAAGGTCAGACTAAGGAAGACCAGCCACTGGAGTCTCTAGACCTATAAACTTAGTATCTGACAAGCCATTGGTTAGATTGTCTTCAAAATATCCTAGGACATGGAGAAGTTACTATAAAAATAATACTTGGAGACTGTCAGTAACTTGTACTTCACTGGGCTGTTTTTTCTCCAAAGCAAATGAGAAAATAGGTTTTATTACCTTCCAGCATCACATAATCACTCTGAAATGAAAGCTAAGACTTTCTGATTTACTATATAAGCTACACATAAATCACATCTTCATGAGGGGGAAACTGATGGAAGTTATCACAGAAGATAACTCTACAGTAAGAACATAGTCAAGGTTTCTGCTATTGAGTCAGAATACTCAGTATGAACAGAAATAAGGAGTAAATATTTTTTTTCTTTGAAATAAACAGGCATCTCTCACTTGTCAGCTCAAAACTAGAATTTAGGACTACTGGGAATACACACATCAGTATACACACACCAATACAAAAATGTGCTTATATATGGCATATTTATCTGTGTGTATAAAAACGTATATATGTGTAATGTAGATATATTTATTATATGAGAGCATATATATTCTCTGCAAGCTGAGAGACACAAAAGACCCTAAGCCACCACTTCTGAGCTTCCCTCTGTAGGAGAGTTACCTTCTGACAGCAAGATAAATGAAGTGGCAGCTGTGTTCATTCTCTAGCGCTCATGCTTGTTTAGTACCCTGATTAATGATGAGTGCTTTACTTAGTCTAATTTATCTCTTGCAAGCCTTTATACGCTGTTCAGAACCCAATGTAAAGTTTATGTGCAGATGCATCCACACAATAAAACGGTTCCATATTGAAAATGACTTTAGTTTAATTCCAAAGTGAGTCCCCAAGGACCTCATTGCCAGAGTTGCAGTATCTTAGTCTGCCTTACTTTAGGCTTGCATTAGGGGTTCATTGGCTGTCCACAAGAGTTACATTGCAGTAAAAAGGTGTGGCAAATATTGTGAGAAAACTGTGACATCGAGTAGTTCATTTGGACATTTCAGAAACAGAGGGAAAGAAGTAAGGGTGCAGATAGAGAAAAAACCCTGTTTATACTAGAGGCCCATCCTGAGAAGACAGGTATCTAAGCAAGGTAAGAGACTCTAACCTTTACTCTAAGACTCCTTCTGGCTGAGAAAGACATTCCATCCCAGAAAAAAAGTACATGTGGAGGAAATGTCATGGCATGAGTCTTCTAAAGAAAAGGAAATGATGGAGTCCTGCTGCGTCCTTATAAAAGATTTTTAACTACATTTCCACTTCAGCTGAATAAATATTTATAGGATGAAAGTAATTGATAAAATAGGGGATCATCAGGAAGAATTTCAACACTTCTTCATGGACTGGTTTATTGCAAACCTTTGCACTGAGAAAAAGCCATGTGAGCGAACTCCACGTGAACTGAGCACCAAACAGCTGCAGAACCTTAGAAATAGCCTGTGGTGACTGAGTGGGTAACAGGAAGAAACCACTTAGTTATAAAGTCAAATGCACACGATTAGTCAGATGTGAACACAACAACATTTGCTGACTTTCAGCAAGTCCGGCAGAAATCAGGAATAACACTCAAATTGACATGTAAGGTCTTAAAGAGCAGGAGGCTTATTAGTCACAAACTGAAGGATCCTCTGTGTGGAAAGGCAAAAATGAAAAGTGAATGAAAGGATAGTTCTTCACATTGTAATAGAAAAGAAGAGAAGCCAGCTTAGACCACAGATCCATTTGCTACATTTAGGTAATTCTTGATTTTTTGTGAGATGAATGTTGTCATCTGTTTGGCAGGACACTACTGAAGCCTGCAAAGGACTTGCACATCCTCATCAACTCACTAATTGCACATTAATTTTGAGACTAACCTTACCCAGAGTTGCAACTTCAACTTTGACTGTGTATTTACTCTTTACTTAGTACTTCATTTTAAATGTAAGCTGATGTCATTTGCATGCAACTTCCCAAAAAAATACTGCTCTAGGCAATGAATACAGATATTCTTCTATTCATTTTTTTAATTAGAGGTGGTATAGTAAGCAAACACAATTATAATTTATCTTTAAACTCTTTGATATTTTTGTAGCAAACATAAATGTAGCACTTTTTTAAAGCTAAGATTCTCTAATGTGTTTTATATGACATTGATGTGGATAAATGTAATGCAGAAGTTGCAGTTTCCTGCAGAGAATGAATTGTTGACATTTTAAAAACCAGATTTAATAGAATATACAATGATTCAAGTATTCATGCTATCAAGCATTTGTGTGGTCATATCGATTTCTTTACCAATGCAAGTAGCAATAACGCTTGTTTCCTTCAGAAGTTAAGTCTGAGCTACAGCTAACGCTTTCCGAATTATACCATTATTCATATGCTATTTGTATCTTTTTTCAGTTTTCTACAGCAACAAAATACTTGTAAAAACTTGATTTCAAGGGTTAATAGTCTGATACTGGAGTTAAGCAGAAAAGATAAAATCAACAGAAACTTTATTCATAAACTATGAGATTTTCTCATTTTCTGAACAACTATAATGGAAGCAAATTTCTGTTTAGGTTACTGTTGTTACTACTATAAATGCAAACTCATCCTCTAGCCTCTGAAAAACAAGGCTGTGATTCATATTTCTAATCAATAGTCTCCGTAAACTCTTGTGGTGTTAAACTTCTCCATATGCATACATTCACTATGTTGCTGCTTCTGTGAGCATTAAAATCACATTCCCCTTCCATGGGTTTCAAGGGACTTGCGTGCATCATAGTAACAATTACTGCATGCAGTGGCAGTAGAATACAGACTATTCATTAATCTATTAATTTATTCTTATCCCCTTGTTTGTCCACCGTAAGATGCCTATGACCATTGCCAATATCTTTGCAAATTAGCAGCTGTTTTCAAGAACTAGCATGCCATATTCTGTTCCTAAGAAACATGGTCATGGGTGGTGTGACTGTCCTGAGACACCCAGCTGCAGGCTTCACGAGGGGTTTCACCAAATAAAAGACAGCAAATCGCCTCCTCAAGCTGGGTCCAAAGCATTACTGGAATATTGGAGGCGGAGTCTCGTTGCAGTCAAGGAGTTTAATGGTAAAGAAAATAATAATGAAAGAGAAATCCAATGAGTTCATTAAAACTCTAAGCCAATTAGCAGTCATCCAGTTCCTTTAAATGCCCTGCCCTACACTCCTATTACCTCCAGACACAGCAAATGCAGGCTGGACTTAACACAGTAATCTCAGAAAGTCTACATTGCAGGAGAGGTAGCCATCAGGGTACTTGACTTCATATCACACTTTGCAGGAACCAGTACAAACCACATTGTTACCTATTCTTTTACATTCTGCAGATGATGCTGAGACACCTCAGAGTCTCCCCGCTTCCTTTTTGCTGAAGCAATGCAGGAAACCCTCCTTCTGGTAATCCCGTTCCAGCCATACTCCATCATCGTTTTTAATCTTTCCTTTTTACTGCTGTCCTCATGAATGACCTACCCCCATTTAATCTACACATGTTCATTGGTACTTAATTCCAACTGCATCTGTACATGGGCCAGCCAAATCACCCACCTGGCAGCCAAGGAGCAGTGTAGATTCAGGAAAACAAGTCAGCCTGACTTGTACAGGATAACGAGACGTTTGAAGCTGTCCAGTTCTATCCCTGACTTTGCTGGCAGGCGATGCCCAAGCACACTTTTCTTACCCAAGACTATTGGGAACGTGTGCTCAGGAGGAGCCCAGGCAGCAAAGCATGTTCAAACCATGACAAACCTGGGAGGCTGGACCATGCCAAGGCAGGAGGTTTGATTACATTGTTTAGTGGTGGACTTGGTAGTGTTAGGTTAACAGTTGGACTCAATGATCTTAAGGGTCTTTTCCAACCTAAATGATTCTATGATTCTATGATCAATCAACATTTTGGATTCTGTGACACTCTGTGCTGAGTTCAATTAAACATGGAAATAGTGGCAATAACCACTTGATCCTGGAAGGACCGTATCCACTTAAAACGTGGGGGACTTAAATTCCTTTACTCAGGAAGGAATGTCTGTGCAGGTGCCAAAGGCTCTCAGCAGGACTTGTACGTTGCAGTGGTCAATGTTTTATTGACCATTATCCTGGAGGGTCTGGCCTCACTGTACCTGCAGAGTAGAGATGCATGGCTCAGCCCTAACCCTGAAAGAGGCCAGACTCATGGTGCAGAGGCACTCAGCACCCATGGCAAACTCATCAACCCACCTCCTAGGGCCCTCTCCAGCTGCTGTGAACCTCAGTTTGGGTATTCACCACGCTGCCACTCACTCAGAGGGGATAGATAAGGAAGTCCACCCTCCTGAACTTTTTGCTGTGGTATGGCAGCCCTCAACATTGCAGTGCCAAAGGCCTCTACCGAGTCTCAGGCACCCTCAAACTTTTATCACAAGCCAGCAAACCATACTGACTCAGATAAGGTGCTGTGCAGCAGCCAGCTATGGCACCTCCTCTATCAAACAGCATCCAGCTACCCTCGAATGCAAACAACCTCATTTCAGGTGTGTGATGCAGCTCAAAGCAGCTGATGGGAAGTACCATGTCATATCAGCCATGTGTGCTCCTGTTCCACTTAGAAGCACTTTTTTCCTATCGTTAGGACAAAAACCTGCCTTCAGGCATCTCTCCTTCCTTAACAAAACTCTGCTACAGTGACACCGCTCCCTCTTACATACGTGCCATCTCTTTCAGAAGTTCAATACAAGAGAAGCTATTCATTATTTATATGGAACTAAGCCTTTTCCATTCATTTGAATGACTGTTTCAACCGTCTCTTATGATTTATTAAGCATTTGCAATGTTTTTCTTTTTCTTTGTTATATTATAACACATTAGTATCACTTTGAAATGGATAGTTTCCACTCAGTTCCCAAGGGGATGTAACAGCAATACAACATCTGTGTTGACTGTGTTATGGCAAAATGTTTAAGTGTGGTTTCTTTATTCATGGTTTCTGGATTACTCCTGTATTTTTGCACACATAATTTCTAGATGGCAGTACTGCCTGGGCTAACCAAGCCAAGTTAGGCCACAGTCTGAAAGGTGATCCCCACAGCAAGCAATTAAGTGCAATTCTGGATGTGCCATGCCTACCTGCGTCACGGGCGTTCAGTCTACATGTCTGCAGTGAACACTGCGTGTGTGGTGGCTCCACTCTTATTGCACATGTGATGAAGAGCCCTGACAATGTAAATTATCCAGATTCTGGTTTCTCCAGTTCTTCAGACATGACTGACTCTGGGCACTTACGTTAATAATTATGCATGGCTTTCTAGCTGCCTGAGCAAGGGCACTAATAACAACAAGATCTTCCAAAGTGAATTAGAGGGCTCCATTTTAGGAAGACACCTAAAACAGGTGTCATTGTCAAAACATAAACAATTGAACAGGTGACTGAAAGCAGTTATTTTAAAGCTCAGGCACGTTTAGCCATTCAAATATGGTAGGGCCCCAAACAACCAGCCTTAAAAAGCCTGCAGCTGCTCAAAAATCATTTAAGAACATAGAGTAAGCCCACAAATACAGATGTCTGACCTAAGCCCAGCTGAGATTACATCATTCTTCTACTTCTCAGGCCAGGAATGATACATATAGCAGCCGGGGACATAGCTGAGACACCTATCTGCAGTTTCGAGGCCAGGTGCCATAGTATGAAGGTCAGGTTGTACACTGGGGACCCAGTCAGGAATAAGTTTCCCTCCTGTTTCAGGTGTTTCCTAGACTGATTTCTGTTCTACAGGACTATATCCCAAGGTCTCAAATGCTTCTGATAAACAAGTTATAAAATCTAGTTTGCAGGAAGGCACATTTTTTAGCGTACCATGATCCTGGTTTTCTGAAGGTTCATTAGAGACCTCCTGGGAGTCATGCTAGATCCTTTTTACTTTGCACAGCAGGATTTTCCTTGCTATGTCTCACCATATTGCTTAATTATCCAATAAATTAATAAAGAGAAGGGGATGAAAGAAATAAAATGGCTCAATCAGCTCAGTGAGACCTAGGCATACAAATGACTTAGTGAATCCTTATTTTCCTCTACTAACCCCTTCCCAAGAGACAGCAGAGTGATATGCAATTCACAGTCAATCCACTCGGGCTGCTTTTGATCCCGCTTAATCCTTGGGTCAACCTTCTGATATTTTGGGGGTTGTTTTCTAAGGACAAGATAAATTAAGTCTTTTCAGGAAGGATGTCAGTTGTTTCCTTCTTGAGGAGGCATTAACTGATATCCACCAGCAGAGGATCTTAACTCAGAGGCACACTTCATATGGTACAGTGTTGGGCTTGAACATTTCTCAGAGTTCTTTGTGCTTCAGTGAGTGCCCTGGGTCAAAGTCAGTTGGGGGAGTGCAGTTATGATTATTACTTCTCTGTCTAGGTTAGATTATTTTGCCTCAGTGAACTCACCTTGGATTTGGTTTTACAAAATGGAAGATGTTACCTTGGCTGCGGTCAGTGCTCGAGCCTGCTGTATGGACTATGCAAATCAGGATTTGTAAATACACTGTTCAGAATAGCTCTGCAGATGTGACTTTGAAGGGTGGAAGAATGATTTTCACTTCCCTTATTGCAATGGTTTAACTTTACGAGGTTTGGTAGTATCAGTAGAGGAGTCAAATCAAGACCACATGCTATATCCTCCTACATACACCTGATGTAACACGATGGTGAATCATAAACAGTCGTCTGAGTTGAATTAGAGACAGGAAACAACTCTAGTAAAAGTATTAAAAAGTGTGATCACTGGAAGGCTTACCATGGTTAGCCCTTACAGTAAGCAGTTTATTTTTATAGGGATTACAGACAGCATGGTAGGTTCAGTAGTTGGAGGCATTTTGCCAGGAGACCTTTTACTTTGGGATTTCCTTGTTGATAAAATCCAGAACAGAGTGTATGTATATCTATCTCTGCACTGACCTGAAACAGTCAAGAGAGTCTCCTGAGGAAGTCTTGCTTCGGTTCAGCCATAACATGGGGGAGATGGGGATCAGCTGCAGGTGAGACCATCTCATCTGACACAGACAGCACTGCCGCTCTGGCTGCTGCGGAAGGCGACGGGGGTGGACAAGGAGGTCTATCTCCATTTCCACCCTTTTCACTGAAGAGAGCCTACATGCAAAGCATCCACACACATGCTGGATCTTGGTCAAGTCTGCATTTATTAGTAACAGCTTGTAAGAGGGAAGAGGCAAATCATTTGCAAAAGATCCACAGTTTAAAGATCTCCAAGGTATAGAATATATACTAATCTAATTCTCCTGAGCTTGTGCTTTAGGAAGTGCTCTGTAAAGGTGTATTTCTAATTACAGCTCTGTATAAGAATGATTGTTGACTGATGCTGATTTGTTTGACTTGTGAGTTAAAATTACTTGGTTTGTTCACTCAGTCTACAAAGAGAAAAGGAAGATGCAGCAAGCAATTTTTAAGGTGTTTCAGTTCACTGTGAGCAATAGCAGGACTTTCTGAGATGTTTATTTTTCTAAAGTTCTGGAGAAGAACACTGTTTAAAAGAGATCTGTTGATCTCATACCTAAGTTCTTAGTGAAATACAAACATCTGATCCTTTTCTTTCAGCTTGTGACTGAAAATAATGGTGCTGTTTTGCATAACTTAGAAATAATGAACTTTTATATAAACTTTTATAGTAAATGATAAAAATATCTTATGAAACAAGATGATGAAGAATGTCTTTCACAAGAGGTACTTTATGGAGGAAGATGAATAACCGTTGTTACACTGAAACTAGTAGCATGGGGAATAACCTATAAACTGTGTCTGAAAGAGCATGAGTCACCACTCAGAACTCTCTTCAGTAACACTCAGAACAATTTTATTTTGCCCTCCTCAGCTTTCTCTTTGAAAGCTCTGACAGATTCATGTATCAAGGAAGGAAAAAATGTTATCTATTGTATTTATGTATTTATTTATTTATTTATTTATTGTTGTCTAAGTATATAATTCTTTTATTTCCAAAATGTGACTGAATTTCATAATCAGAAATAATCACAAATGAATGAGTTCTGTTTGTATTTTCCTTCGGATACTTTCTTGTTACAATTTTTTAATTAACAGCATGGAGGGTAGCAAATCTAGCAGTTGGGCGGTCTTCCCATTGATGTGGACAGGATGTCCTCATTTAAACAATGGGTATCTTGTATGGACCTGAACGGCAATACCATTGCCTCTGGCAAAACCTATTATAGTAGCCTGCACCTGAATTTTAACCTGGCTGGCTGAATAAAGATTCAACAGCACAGAACTGACAAGTATGCAAAGGAGGTTGCAAACATGAAAAGCATAAAACTGTACATTATCTAAAGAAAAGCATCCCAATCTAAACCTAAATCAATCAGTTAAACCAAAAAACTACTCATGATTGCAACGTGGCTAGTATTCAAGATACACAAGGCACACAGGTCTGTTCCTGTAGTGAGCACAAAACCCAAACAGCACCTTTTTCAGTTCTACATCTGGATTTCAAAACACAATTCTGATAGCATCTTTTAATATTTTCAAGCACTTTTTATTTAAGTTCCACTGAAAAATACTAAGCTGCTCCTGTCTTACTGAATTAATGCAAAGGCAAAAATTTCTGGAAATAGTTTCTGCATAACAATGTAAGTTTGTCTTTTCCATGTACAACTTAAAAATTGGCCCCTTTGTGTGTTTAATTACAACCATTTCAATATTTGCATAGAAAGATCAGTTTTGCAAAGCTGTATTGGATCACAGCCACATATCTGAACTTCCCAGTTCCCTCCTAATGTTCACGTTGTTGTTTATGAATACATTCGGCAATGTCTGATGCTATCTGCATTGAAACGAGGCTTTTATTTACACTCCTGAGTTAAAACTATTTACAAGGTAAGGCGTAGGCTGTCATTTTCTGAGGCAATCACTATGTTTATTGGTGGGAGTAAAAGTACCAGAAAAGTTTTTGTCGTCACTGATAGCAGGCACAGATTCAGGGGGGATGCATCAGCACCCTGATGTTCTAAATTAAAATCAAATTCTGTTTTGCCCAAACAGTTTTTTTAATTGCTTGTGGACGATAAACATGATCTGTAGTAGTACCTATGGAGTCCACCTACCTCACTTTTCACCCATTAACACACCCAATAATAGTCACCACCCAAGTGTAATCAATATATCACCATCATCTGACATAAACACAAGGCTAGACACTGCATGCCTCGCTCAGGCAAATTTCCAGTGGAAATCAACAGCAACTTAGACTGAAAAAGGAGTATAGGATTACGGACAGTGTTGAACCCAAAAGCTGTGTGTGTTCATGTATACATGCATACACGTGCACTGTTCCATAAAATAAACATATTTCTTAGAAACATGAGCAGTACTCAGAATGAGAGGGAGATTGCTGAAAAGCAGAACTATGACTTGATTTCAACTGCATCTCTTGCAATCAGCAAAAGGGGAAAAAAAAAAAAAAAAAAAAAAAAAAAGGACCCTTGCAGTCCCAGGCTGATGCGTTCGAGCTGGTTAACACTCTCAACCCTTCCATGCTCAGCGTCTCCTCTCTCCTGCTGGACTTCTGGGGCTGAGGAGGTCAGGTGAAGAAGCAAAGAAGCACCCCAAGCCTGTCAGCAAATTCCTTGGAGAAGCAAGCTGCTCATTAACACCTGTCTTACAGCATTTTATCAGGAAAGGTTATCACTTTCCCAGGCTTATTTGACAAAAGCAAGAGCTAATCCCATCACCATCTGATAGCCCAAACAGCTAAAAAGGAGTATAAATCAACATATCTAGGATTGTAATTTTTTTTTCAGAATTAACAGGTACATAATCCTGAACAGTCTTCTGACTTCTTCCATTGTATAAATAACTTCAGTTCTTGAACTATTCTTTTATAATAAAGAAAAAATTATCAATCAATTCAGTATTTATAATAAAGAAAAAATTATCAATCAATTCAGTATTTTAGTCACTTTGGATAGCAGTTGAATTCTGCTCTTAACCACTCTCCACAATTGATCTGGAGTAAATCTACAGAAGTGAAGGGCTGATGCAAATTTGCTGTGATGTAAATGAAAGAGACCCTGTCCTGCTAAAATTAGATTCTTCCATCATTGATTTGTTACATATATCTTTTTTATTTTTGGGAAAAAAAAAAAAAAAAAAAGAGAGAGTTGGAGAAGAAAAAGACCAAACTGACATAGAAACAAAGCTCCGCTGTTATGGGTGGTGGAAGACAGACAGAGGTGACAGCAAAGCGTATGGGTAGTGCCAAACTCTGGCAGGAAGAAAAGATACACAAATTGTATTATTTTTTTCTTCACAAACCAAAAAAAGAAAATGGAAAATGAGACACTGAAATTGAGGGGCTAGTTTCACTCTTTGTAACACTGATGGACTTTAACCACTTGTGACAAGGTCTCCAGTCTAGAAGTCAGGCTGAAGCCTTTCTTAGGCTTTAAGCCAAGTCATCTGGGAAATTTCCAAGAACAAGGGTAGGGGAATAAAAAAACACCAGAAGGCCTCTTCCCCCCCACTTCTGCTTGAAATCCCCAAAATGTTTATCCACAAGAGTTGAAGAAGTTTCAGCTGAATGTGGAAAAATTTCCAGTTAGAGAAAGCATTGTGATCTTTCATCAAAGTACCTTTTCAGTCTCTGTGAAAAATCTGGCCTAAATTCATTGACAGGAGAGACACTGAGTACCTGAACTTGCTATAGGTCCTCTCAGCACTGCATGTATATTTAAGACCATGAACAAGCAGGATTACTTGCCTTGTGACCACATTTGAACCTTGAGAAGCTATGTTTTGTCTGTGGAGCCAGAATTGAGGCTAGAAACCTAATTTTCTCACTACCCCCACAGAGTGGGCATGTATCTGAACAAGGGCATCAAGTACCTCATTTCTAATGCAGATGGCACAATGGGCAAACCTGCAGGAGCTGCAGGGAGGAGACATGGAAGAACAAAAACAGCTAATTGGGACAGAAAACAGTGTGGAACACATGGAAATGGCGACTGGGGAGCGAGGTTCATCAGGAACTCTGCTATAGTAACAGGTGCCATATATTTACCATATGCAGGCTTTAGTTTCTAACCTTCCGCAAATTAGAATTAAATAAACAAATTACATTAATTTCCAGACACAGTCTCTCATTTTACTAGTCAACACAACCCATGCTGGCCATCACTTCAAAGTGGATTGATACGTAGCAGTCGAGTATCAGCTCTTGCTTGCATGATCTTCCTTTTCTGTGAAAAGCCTGAGAAGAAAATGGCAGGGAGGTAAATGGCAATGAAAGGACTGAGAAACCAAAAACTCTCAAAAGGGTGCCAGGATGGAGGAGATAAGCTGGAAGGGAAGAAAACAACTGGGAGGACATCAAATCAGGTCAGTTGGCAGGAAAGGACCTGGCAGGAGTCCATCTGAGGGAAGAAGGACTCATATCACAGCACTTTCAACTGCTAGAGCCTCCCCAAGTGTCTCAATCCAGTGGATGGAGAGCAGCCTTCTGAGGACTTGGGAGTAGCAGTGGATGGAAAGCTGACTATGAAACAACAACATGCACTTGCAGCCCAGAAAGCCAACCGTATCCTGGGCTGCATCAAGAGAAGTGTGGCCAGCAGGTCGAGGGAGGTGATTCTCTCCCTCTACTCTGCTCTCATGAGACTCCACCTGGAGTGCTGTGTCCAGCTCTGGGGCCCCCAGTATAAAAAGGATATGGACCTCCTTAAGCAGGTCAAGAGGAGGCCATGAAGACTATCAGGGAGCTGGAGCACCTCTTCTGTGAGGACAGGCTGAGAGTTGGGGTTGTTCAGCCTGGAGAAGAGAAGGCTCCGGGGAGACCTTATAGTGGCCTTCCAGTACTTAAATGGGGCTACAGGAAAGATGGGGAGGGACTCTTCATCAGGGAGTGTCATGACGAGGGCTAAAGGTTATAACTGAAATATCCTTAGATATAAGGAAGAAATTCTTCACTGTGAGGGTGGTGAGACACTGGAACAGGTTTCCCAGTGAAGCTGTGGCTGCCCCCTCCCTGGCAGTGTTCCAGGCTGGGTTTTTGGGGCTTGGAGCAGCCTGGTCTAGTGGAAGGTGTCCCTGCCCATGGCAGGGGGGGTGGAACTAGATGATCTTTAAGGTCCCTTCCAACCCAAACCATTCTGTGATTCAGCGGACAGCACCCCACAAGCACAGCATGCTCCCTT
Organism: Athene noctua; assembly: GCF_965140245.1. Taxonomy (NCBI): domain Eukaryota; kingdom Metazoa; phylum Chordata; class Aves; order Strigiformes; family Strigidae; genus Athene; species Athene noctua. Next base: position 66,236,104 of record NC_134037.1, on the reverse strand, counting down.
TCAGGCTCCCTCACCTCCTTCTGGCCTCACTGACAGTTGCACTGAGCAGCTCCACACAGACTCAGCGAGAGCTCTGTTCACGACACAAACATGTTATTTCTCACAATCCCAGAGCTGCTGAGGCAGGAACGCACCTCTGCAGGCCCTCTAGTCCAGCCAGGGTCAGGTGGAGCGGGGTGCTCAGCTCTGTGATCACTTGGATTTTGAGTATCTCCAAGGATGGAGACTCCATAGCGTCTTCCCATGTTCAAACACACTATTTAATGCAAAGTAACGGGGAAACCCAGAGATCCGAACACCCAAAGATGCGGTATGTTGGCCTTCAGCTTCCTCTAAAAAAAAAAGGGGTGGGGTGGGGTATAACTACATCCCACCCGCGTCTCATGGTGGCTCCGAGGGCGAGCGAACGCAGCGAGGCCCGCCGGAGAAAACGTCCCTCGGCTCGGAGGCGGCGCCGCGGCGGGAACACGGGGCCGGCGGCCACGACACCTGCGCGGGCCCCCGCGGGAGTACCCCCAGCCCCGCGCCACCGCCCTGGGCGCACCCCCGCCCCGGCGCAGCGCGGGGAGCGCGGCCCGCCCGGCTCCTCCTCCGCTGCCCTGCGCGCCCCGCCCGCCGGCTCCTGCCACCTGCGCGGCGGCGGCGCTGGGGAGCGGGGCGCCCGCGGCCCGGGAGATGTGACCCCCATGGGCGCCGGCCGGCCGCGGCGGGGGGCGGCCTGGCTGCTGCTGCTGCTGCCGCTGCTGCTGCCGCCGCCCCCCGCGGCGCACACAGGTAGGCGGCGGCGCTGCCCGCCGGCCCCGCGGCGGATGCGCGTCCCTGCCCCGGCTGCGACTGGGAGCCCCGGGGTCGGCTCCGCGCTACCGGCTCTCCTGGCACGGCGGCCGGCCCGGGCAGGCAGAGCCTGGCCCGGCCCCGCGGGATCGGCCCGCCGAGCCGAGCCGTGCCGAGCCGAGCCGTGCCGAGCCGAGCCGAGCCGTGCCGAGCCGAGCCGTGCCATGCCGAGCCGTGCCGAGCCGAGCCGTGCCATGCCGAGCCGAGCCGAGCCGTGCCGAACCGAGCCGTGCCGTGCCGAACCGAGCCGTGCCGAGCCGAGCCGTGCCGTGCCGAGCCGAGCCGAACCGTGCCGAGCCGAGCCGAGCCGTGCTGCCTCCGGCGGCCGGGCCAGGGCTGGGGCGCTGCGTGGCGTTCGCGTTGGAGAGCGGTGCCTTTAATGTTCGTGTTTCTGGCCTCCGGTCCTTAACTAGAAGAGGACTGGGTATTTTTGTAGCGTTGCTTCATTTTATTTACTCTTTTCTCCATAGTTACGCTGGGATTGGGTTTTACGACTCTTACCTGTCAGTTTACTTTCAGCTGTAAATTGGTAGCGTGCTCTTGGGACGGTCCTGTTACGTGCACCGGGTTAATTCCCCAAATATCTTTGGTGTTCGTATCTTCCTTTGTGCTTGACAGTCGCCACCCCCAGGACTCCTACCTGAGCAGTCAAGAGACAGGTTGAAACAAAAGGCAGGATGGATTTTTGGCAGAGATAATCAGCTCATGTGCCGGTGTCCGGAGTGGCTCTGACTCCCTTCTCCCACCTGTAGACAGCCGGTGACAGCCCCATCCGAGCGCCAGGAGGCAGAGGGAGCACAAAAGGCGGCAGCTGGAGCGGGCTGTGGGAGCAGCTCAGGGACAGGCGAGGATGCTACCAAGGGGGAATGACTTTCCGTAACTCATTCGGGAATGAGGAATACAGGAACCGTAGCTGTCGGATGCATGTGCATGGTGGATGCCCTGCTGCTGTTAAAAGCATCACACACGGTTTCTTTTTTCTTTTTTTTTTTTTCTTTTTTTTTTTTTTTTTTTTTAATGCCCCTCGAGTATAAAACCGGGCAAGGCATTGCGGAGATTAGCAGAACTTCTGAGAAACCTACCCTGTCTTCCTGCTCTTGTTCTCTGCTGGAAATGTTGCCTCCAAAACTAAGTACATAAGGACAGAGTCTGCTCCCATTTAAATCCACAGCAAGACTTTCAGATCTTGTGAGAGCTGGACAGTAGTAAGGACTGCTCCTCTTACCCTGAATGCTCTTGAGTAGCACAGTTGAGTAGACAGTACTCTGTCTCAGTTAACTCTTTTTACAAACTACTCTGTTATGCGTAAGTGATTTTGAGTAGCTTTCAGACATACCAATGCCAGCTTCTCTTTTAGGTAACTACATAGTTTTCATCTTATTTAAGTCCGCTGATCATCAGTGCAAGTGTTTTGGAAAATCTGTGTAACTGGCATTCAGTTGCCTTTTAAAACAATTTAAAATTTGATTGAAACTGGTTTTGATTCCAAAGAAAGTTTAGAAGAATGTCAAGGGGGTGATGTTGATTTTGTCTAATGGTTGTTCAAGGGGGAAGGGAGTCTATTTGCACATTCCTGAGGTTTTAGCTGGACATAATTCCAGGTTTTTGTTGACAGCAATACCAGCATGGAAGGGAGAGTTGCGTCTTTCACTGAAGGTTTAGAGATTCCGTTTTCACCTCTTTCAGCATGAGACAGTAAAAGTTGGTTTAAACCAGCCTAGCAGTATTTTGGTAATAATGGAAAAAATTATATGAGGTACAGTATTGTCATAGCAGCATCCCTGCTCTTTCTCCAAAGTGAAGCGATAGGTAGAGGAGGCCCTTTTGGGTACTTTCTTCCAACAGAAGAAGCCTGGCTTGCCAGTCGCGAGTAGACACGGTCCTGAAAATACTGCGGTTGCTCTGAGGGCTTGATGTGGTGCTGGAATAGGAACAGTATACTGGGGCGCAAGTGCCATGGAAAGCAGTTTTACAGCAGGACTTAGCGGACTCAAAATTCTTGCATCTTACTGGATTTGTGCTGTGCCATCCCCTTGGGATCTCTTGTTGAATACCTTTCTGAACTCTGTGGCAGCAGCATTTAAATGCTAACTCACAGTTGGACCTTTGCAAAACACCTTTTGTTTTCACTGTGGTGTGTTGGTGGGTAGAATTTTATCCTTACTGGATTACATATACTGCTTCAGCAGTCTCTGACTGCATTTAGTGCAGGTACTGCTGTCTAGTGACCTGTGCCCACTTAACAGGCTATCTGAGCATTACCTGGGTTTGCATAGGACAAAAATACCACTACTTGTCACAGCACTTCACCGAGTTTTTTATAAATTAGTCCTTCATTCATATCCATCTGTACTCTAGAACAAATGGAAAAAAAATTGAGAGAGTCATTGTTTAATCAACAGGATCAAGAAATACAGCATGTTCTTTACCACATGGGAGAGTTCAGCAATTCTTGCGAGAAACTCATAAGGATAAGAAGGAACATCCTGAATTTTGGAAGTAGTATAATGTTAATCTGTTAATTTACCATGATCCATCTTAAATCCTTCCCTGTGCGGAAGGTTTTAAGTGGAGGTTTTCCTAACCACATTCTTCTACAGTTAGAAAAACCTTAAAATTTCTGGCCTACTGTAGGGTCCAGTCTGTCTTGTACATCTATACAGAAGAAAGAATGGCATGCATGCTACAATATACACTTATTCTGAGGAAAGGGAAATGAGCCTGAATGCTGTACTGCAAAAACAGAAGCATTTTGATCTATTTAAGACGTTTGCTAATTTTGTTCAGGTAGGGCATGTGATTTTGAAGGAAATCTCTCAATCCTTTCACTTTCTGTGCTTTTGTCTGTATTGTGATGCAGTCTTGGAACTGGATTTTTTCTTGGATGAAGCTGCCCTGGAAGATGTGCTTCATCAGTACATCTAATGCAAGTAGAGCTAGTCCAATGTTAAAAAGAAAAATCATGGAATTTGTATATTATAGACAAAATTTTCTCAATACCAACATTTTCATGTAACAGACCTGCTCATATTGGGTTGCATTACTAGCTAAATGTAGACATAGCCCTAGCTCCTACTGGATTTGATATGTGGGTATACCAACTACGTTTCTTAGGATGGGACCTTGAAAGCTTCACCCTTTCAATGTTTTCTAATAGTTTCATAAATTGCTTGGTCTGCACTGACACACCTGATTCAATTTACTTGTCTTTCATCTTCCGCTTTATCATACTTTTTACTAATGAACAGATCTAAATTTTGAGAAGCAGCTTCAGACTTCCCTTTAAGCAAATTTCAATATGTTTTCTTTCACAGTTACCAGAGCACTGAAATGTACGAAACATCCCTTTTGATCAAAATGTTGTTCTGGGAAATACAAAATGAAAGAATAAAAGGGGTCATGGTACAGGCTTTGCAGTTAAGCCACTGGGCTGGATTTCAGGGACCACATTGATGCCCAGGCATATTTTATCATGTTAAAACCATCCAGAAGGCGGGCAGTATTCCAGTGCTAATAATCCACTTCCTTTCCTGCTCACATACCCACAGTGAATCCCTGAGAAGGCTTCCTGAGGTCAGCATACCTGCAGTGATTTAAAAGCTTGAAGTCTGTGTGGATGCTGCTCCTGGATTCGAGAGGAGGGGAGAGACTGCTGTTCGCAATTCACTCCCCCTGAAAACTATAACAGCAGAAGTGACTTGCTCAGCTTATTTTGATAGAAACAAAGCCTGAACAACCACTTTTATTCCTGCATGAATACGTGGTCTTTGAGCACCAGTCATAATTTGTGAAGGACAGAGGTGGAATGCTTGGCTCCAAGTTAAGCAGCGCTGAGATGTTCTGGTATTGACACAAGGTGATTTAAGGTACATTTCTGATCTGTGAAGAGGCTGATCTGTTGGGTAGATACAGCCAGTAAGTATTAGCTAAAGTATTAAATAGCATACTGAAGCGTCAGATTATTTCATAATAAGTCGTGCAGTCTGCACATAATAAATAGGCTAATCAACCTGTGGATATACTCTTGATGTCTGTGTCCTGGGAAGTTTATAGATTGTGCTTGAAGTGATGGCTGTACTTTACTGAAACACGGTATGTTACGCAAACGCAGTAAGAACTCACAGACGATTGTCATCTTTGATTAGCTAAATGATTCCAAAAAGAAAATAGTACGTTCAGGCAACAGTAGAGATAGAAAAGCAGTGGGGGAAACCACTGACAAATAATGATTTTTGAACCTTCAGAAAACTTGACAATTTTGTGCATGTAGTATTTTGTATTGCCTAGCATATGTCTATATACTCAGCAGAATTTAACAGCATTTGTGGTGGTGGTAATCTGTGTATTTACTGAAGAGGGCATTAAGCTTCAGAAATAAGAGTGGAAGTATATGGGAAGGCTGAGCTTGGTGTTTTCAGGTGATATTTCTTGGCTCTCTGAATAATTGTAACACAGAAATAAATAAAAAGGGATATTGACATAAGGAGAATTACAGTATATGAAGGAGTGTCATGTTCATGTAATTAAAGGGTTTATCCTTATCCTCTCATCTCCAACTTCCAATCTCATGCCAGGCTGATCCAGACTATGCTGTGATCTGTGCCCTAGCGTTTGGCTTTGTTTATGATTTCCACAGCTTGACAAATTCTTATTGCCTGTTAATTAGGAATGGAAATGGTTAAAGGAGGAAGTTCATTCTATAGAGGAACTTCCAGAACTGCTGGAATTTGTGATTAAGGTCCAAAACTTAGACGTGCGTTGCAGTTCCCCTTGCAGACATTCAGGTTCACGATTGTGGCTGATAACCTTACCCTTCTGTGGCTGTTGTTCTCTGGTGGCCTTTATAGTCTTAATTCCAAGAGAAGCAAGTGGTTAGGATTACTCAGGTGATTTGTGATGTGTGGTTCCAGTTTATGTTTTATAGTTGTGGCTTGTATGGATTGATTTCCGCTGATTGATTTCTCTCCAAGAAGTGGTGTTGATTATCTACAACTACAGGATTAATAGCTAATAGAGAGAAAAATCACCCCTTATGGGCCAAACAAGAGCTCCCATAGGTTAAGAAGCTTAGCTTTATAAAACCCCGGATTCTGGAAGACAGCCCATCTCTAGATAAAAAAGAGGTTTTACAGGAGAGCTGTGTTTAAATGATGTACAGATCTGTTTGTATTTTATACTTGGTGTACCACTAACTTGCAAGTTTTTATTCACTGCTCATCCTATCTTGAGAACAGTATAGTAAAACCAAGTAATCATAAAGAAAAGGAAACAAGTCGTAGGAGTGGAGGTATGGGATAGTTTATATGTGAAGAGATTAAATAAACTATATCTCTTTCTTGTGGAAAGTAGATAACTTGCAGTAGCCAAGTAGACAGGAAGAGTATTTTAAGATCAGTGAAGGGACAGGAGGAATACTGTAGTCTCTTCTTCCCTTCTATATATCCCAACACCTTGAGTTAAATCTCACCTAGTAGCTTAGCTATTTTTCAGTCTTCCATTTTCCACTCCCTTTTCTGTGATGGGAACAGGAATGTGTCCGAAGAGAAGTAAGAGAAGAAGAATGCTTCAGGAGGTGAAAGGATCTTACCATGCTGTTACCATGAGCTTAATTGCACTCTGTGCACTCGAACACACAAGTGGGTATTACAGCTCTGAGATGAAAGGGGTTAATTTATTTCTTACTAGTCTCTTAAAGGATGGAGGAAGCAGTTGAGCTCATATTTATTACTGCTTTTGCAAAAGACTTCACTTCTCTTGGCTTTCCTTGTCTTTTCTGTACATCACTATCCTGCTTTTAGTGGGTACTCTAGTCAAAATATAGTAATGTACAGGATGTGTCTCAGAAGCACTGGAAACGGACTGTGCCCTCAGAGGGCTGAGACACGTGTGATTGCTGACAGGGCTTTCTCCCACTGGAAGAAGGTAGCAGACAAGCACAGAAGTAGACCTGTTCAGCTCTCCAAGTCTAAATCAACTTGCAAGCGTGACCAAAAGCCAGCTTCTCCGCCAGCCCAGGCAATGGTCGCACTCCTCCTGATCTCATCAAAGTGTGTTGGCTGTTCCCTTGAATGTCAGCGACACTGCACTGTCCCTTGGATCCAGCTGGGTGTGTTACCTACCACCTTGAATGCCATTTCTGAGGCAGTCTTTCGTAACTTATGTGTAACAGACGTAGATGATTGTGCTGAATGACTTCCTCTGTACAGCAAAATCACCTTAAATCTATAGGCAGGTAAATGAGTCTAAAAATCATGACTGGTGGTTTTAACAAAAAAATGCTTGTTGAGTACAGGAAAGATACTAAAAAGACTACTATACCTATAATTAGATACTGACTTGTTCGCATCTGAAATTACTGTGGGACACTGTGAACAGTCATACTGTGCCTCAAAACACACCAACCTGTACCTGACAGAGGATTAACAGAAATGGGTGGGTACCCCAGGAAACCTTCATTTCTTGTGAAAAATGAATCTGTGATCGTTCAAACAGGGGTGGCTGTGTGACCTTGGCAGCCCCGTTGGCTGCAAGAGATGAGGCACTGCAAGCTTGCTAGGGTCCTTTCTTTCAGATCTCAGATGCAGAAGTAGGTGTTTGACGTGCATCTTTTGAGGATTGCCTTTCCCTCAGAAATGAACACAAGTCCTCATCCTCCACTGATATCAGACTCAATCTCCTACCCAAGGGAAAATGTGGATTCAGAATTGGGGATTTCACTAATTAGTTTGGACTCCAAGAAAAGCAAAATCCCTTCTCCAAACAAGCCATCAGTAGGTCAGAGAGCAAGGACCAACACCTGTTAGGCAACAAATATAATGCTGTCAGTTCTAATTGGACTGTTGTTGCCTAATAGATCTTAGCCAGCACTAAATGCTGAAAGCCAAAACTAATTTTTGCTCAGTTTATGTGTAAAAAATAGATATTTTGTGTAAGGATGGATTAGGAGTGTTCCAAAACATGGTGTATCAGGATTTGGCTGATAACTGTCACCCAGCATAATTTTTACAATATTTCAAACACAAAACTTACTTAACCCTTGGGTATTTTGGAAAATAAATGTAAGATGTCAGAGATATTCTAATTAAGCTTTCATTTTCTTTGTTGTTGGGTTGTGGTTGATCTAAATAGTAATAAATTGGTAACGCTAAACATGTTCTAGGGAGAAAAAAACCCTCAAGATTAAACACTGGATAGTTAGGCTATTTTTAATATTTTATATAACTTTAAAACATCTCTTTTAAAAACCAGCAATTGTCTCATGGAATTGTGTCAACAGTGGGCTTTTAAAATTAATTTAGTTCTTTTTGACAAAAAATGTTTTTGCATTCCAAACTTAACAAAAACTTACTCAATTTGATAATTAACACCACCACCCCCAACCCAAAAACTAAACACAAAACACCTCTGATGGATTATGGCTCTGAAAGCCTCGAAGGGGTTTTGCATAATTTTAGACAAGCACACCTTAAATTTAACTCACCTTGTTTCAGGCCAGTATTGATCACTCAGAATTAATAGAAAACATACTTGCAATAACTTTCTCCTGCTGGAGTGGATCAAGAGAAGGTTTTTGCAGCAGGGCAATGTTAGGTAGTGTGAGCTCTACTCTTGCACTTGTGAACCTTCAACAATACAGTGGGAAGAAAATTCAGTTTAATTTGTTTCTGTCACCAAAGTTAGCAAAAAGGAATGAAGGTCAGCTACCACGGCCCTCTCCAACTGTCTTCTAGCAAGCCTTCAACAGACTGGGAAGACTTTTTCCTCCTTTCTGAAGTTGGGTCTTTCTGGCCTGAGTCTGAAATGTTCTTTGTCCGATATTCTTTGTAGAGGTATTTTTATAAGTTAGGACATGGTTTGGATAAATAAACACAAGGCTTCACACGGAGGAGGAGAGCATGTCGGTGCAAGCCACAGCTTCAGTCCCCTTTCTGCATCTCTCCCATTCTTCGGGCTGTATTTCCACTCACACTCTTTCCCCAGATGCCCTCCTCAGGTTCACCTGGTTCCAATGGCAGCCTACCTGTTTCTTCAGAAACAAACCCCATATGTCCCAGTCTCATCTTTCTCCCATTTCCCCATCTCTTCTCTCATGCTTCTCTGCTCTACCACCTGGTTTTAATGTAGTCTTACATCTCTGTTTCTGTCCCTCTCTTTCTCTCCCCTGTGCACCCTCTGAACAGGCTGTGATGGGAGTGATGGACTCCTGTTCTGGGAGGGCAAGAGTGTGCTTTGTGGTTAGGTCTCAAATGCTGTTATGACTCGAACGGGAAATCACCTCCGTGCTCCTCCCCACATTCCCACCAGCGCTGCTCAAGTCAAAAGGGTTTCACTAGCCTGACTTCATACCCGGCAGTCCAGAGCTCCAGCAACCCCCGAGGAGAAAGACAGTTAAACTGTAATGACTCCTACATGCCTCTCCTCCTCCTCCTCTTCCTTGTTATCCAGCCTGTTGAGTTCGAGTCTAAAAGAATTGGCACAGGGAAGAAGCCCACTTAATTTTAAAAAGTTAACTCGTTTAAATTGTTGCTAAGATGATTAATAGCAGGTAATGACATTTGCTAACGTGTATTCCTGGCTTTGCTGGGTTTCCCTTCCTCTCTGTAATTTCTGATATCCAATTTTGGCTGTTTATCACTTTGGTGTACTCCCTTGTATTCCTTCATGGCCAGTGCCAGCTTGCTTGTGGCTGTAGATGTGCCAGAAAAGACAGTCCCAACCCTCTCCTAGCAAGTACCACCGAACATGATGCTAAATGGACATTTGTTCTGAGTATGGCCATTTTTATGCTATGCTTAGACGTGTGTTCGAGGGAATATTTTTCACTGAGAACAACATAACCATTGAAACAGATGAGCATGAGGAAAAAGAGAGAGCAAAAATTCCTTAAGGAATGAAGAGCAGCAATATAGAAGGAGCAAGCAAGATCCCACCAGAGTTTGGTGGAAAACATCTAAAGCTGAACAGAAAGGAAAAGGCAGCGGCTTACAGCATCACCAGAATAAAATGTTGCATGTCCTAGATTGCTCCTAAATTGCTTTATACTTCACTGGTGGGTCTAAGCTCCCAGTGGGAAAAGGTGAATTGGGAACTCGGCCTGTTGGAAAGGCTGCCCTCTCTCCAGGGTATGTAAGCATGAAATAAATCCGTGGCAGCTGCAAATGGTGAGGCACAGGGAGTGCCTGCAGCATTGTCTAAATTCAGCACCCAGCGCAAAGGAGCCGCTTCCATCAGAGGTGCTCCCAAGGGCCACTTTTGTATAAGAAAATACAGCAGCAATTGAAGCCAAAGTATCTGATGGTGTCAGAAAAGGAGTTCCTCTTTTAAATTCTGAGACTATAGGGGAAGAGTCCCTGGGTTTTACTACTGTGACTATTGGGAAAACCTGTGTTGCAGTAAGGCTTGCCTTTCTGTCTTAATGCTTTCCACATCACTCACTGTCTTAAATTATAACTTACAGTTGTCTAGAGAAGCCCTGTGACCTTCTTTGTTGTCTTATTTTATTGGATAATTTGGTGTTTTCACCCTTGTGGCCATGCTGCAGTAAAACACAGCAGATGATCACTCTGCTTGAGAGCGGTACAGTCAACAACAGTACTTAACAGGAGGCATTTCTGTGTCAACAGGTCAGCTTTCAGCGGGTCCTCTGCCTTCTCCCCACCCCAGAACTTTAGCCAGGGTACAGAAAGAATATCTACGTTTTTATGTATTTTTATGCTTTGCAGCTGCTAAGTTACTCAACTCAAGTGAAAAGTTAACAAACCTGTTTAGAGGGAGAGGTCACAGGTAGTTGCAGCTGTATTTATTCTGCAAGACTGACATTAAACACAGCTGTTTGTCACTGAGATAGGCAGTGGTGCCGTCTAGCAGATAAAAATCAGATACACTGCATAGATAATAGTTATAACATGGAAATTATGTGTGTTAATACTTGTATATGTGTGTGTGTGTGCATGGGTAGATAGATATGGCTGTAACCAAAACCAAGCTTTGAACCGTGCCAACTCGAGCAAGGCACATTACCTGGCAGGCAGCTCTACGTGATTAAAATGGACCAGGTTTTTAAACCCAGCAGACACTTTCATAACGAGAAGATGAGGCACCTGCCATGCAGTCTTTTACTCATGTGAATAATCTCACTGACGTCAGTGGGTTTTTTCGCTCACACATGAAGGTGTTTTCAGGCTAAGTCATGTCTATTTTGGAGAGTCTCACAATAGCTTGTTCTAAGATCAGGACTTAGATCTTTGTTGCGGTGGTGAAGTTTGCAAGCCTATATTATTACTTTCTTTCCAGTCCAGGTGTGCAGAGTCATGAAGATGTAAGGAATGATATTACTCAAAGTCTGATTTACAGCATTTCCAAAGACAGTAATAAGGGCTCCAGGTTCTTCCATGCAAGAAATAAATAAAGTTACTTTTTTATAGTGGGAAGTGATGACAGCCATTACAGACTATTGATGAGACAGACTAAACCTAGCAAAGCAACATGTATGACTGATTTATGCTCTCACCTAGGGCAGTACAAACTGAAAATACTCCATGTGACACCCATGCCATTAATACCGGTTAATGGAAATAAAATGAGAATATAACTGGATATACTGTGTTTAGAAACAAGCTGATGCATGTACTTGAGTCCTTTCCTGACTGATAACCATGGAACATAAAAGCTTTATGTATGATCTATTTTCTATGCATGCCTCCTGATACTACAAAGCATCAAATAAACATGAAGGAGTTTATTCTTAACTGTTCCTGGAGAAATAGGGGAGTATGATAGTTTTATTCTTGTTTTACAGATGCAGAAGAGCAATAAAAAAACTTGCATGATTTGTTGTAAGGGTAAACAGCAGTCTTTACTAAAGGGACAAGACCAGAATTAGAAACCAAATCTCTGCTTTTGAAGCAAATGGAAAGTTAACGGTCTTAGTCCCTCTGCCTTCCAAATGACACCAAGGTGGGGGCAGGTGAGAGCATGCCGGCAGTATTGTAATGCTTCAGATCTTGTAAAGATACAGTCTGTGGGTTCTGCATACTGAGACTGGCTCATCTGCTGCAGTCACTGTTTCTGTTTTGAAACTTAATTTACCACAGCTGAAACCACACTAGGAGAAGGGAAATTAAAAGAAAAAAAAAAAAATCAACCAAAAACCCCACCTTTGCATGTTACTAGTTTAAAAAGATTTTAATGTAACAGACAAATGCCTGACTCTTGCTACTGTAAAATGTGCTCAAGGAATATAAATGTTTGTATGCAAGGATGGACAAATGTCAAGAGGAACAGGGAAACAAAAAACTATTCAGAAAACCAGTGGAAGTAATTCCCCTTGTCTGTCATGAGCTGGCTGTCTCCAGCTGGTTCAGCTCAGTGACTGTGGATTAGCCTGATAAGCAGTACACATTTTCAAAACTTTTAAAGAAAAAAGATGTGAAAAGTGAGATGTTAGGGATGTTTTCAGCTGTCCTGCATCTGATTCGGCAGCACCCCTGCCAAGTTTATTACTACACAGTGCAAAGCTGACAGTGTAAGAAGACCTATCAAAATGGGGCCTTAAGAGAGCACCCAGTGCATTCCTCTGGCAGAATCGGCTAAATTAGTACCATTTCTGTCAGGTGTTTCTCTAATCTGCCCTTTAAAAGATCCAGCAGCCCTTCCAGGTGAACCATCCTCATGTGTTGCTCCTCTTCCCACAAGTGCCTCCTTTCTGGCTGGAACTGGACTATGTTCCTTTTCCTCCTCGTTTGTGGTGGACATGTAGGATCGATTATCCTTCTCAGGTGAAGATTTACAGTATTCCCAGTCACTCCTCCTTAGACAAGGTGCATCTCTGATAAGCTTTAACTGCTAAGGAAGCAGAGATCAAGGCTGATGGGCCTTGATTAAAGCCATCTCCACTGGAGAGAGAGATGCACCTGGTCTGGTCTGTCCTAACTAGAGAGATGAACCAACTTATGGAAGAGTTTATCTACCTCTGCTCTTTATGACAACTGCTAAGTAGGTGTCTTGCTCAGAGCCCAAGTTACCAGACACAAATATCCTCATCTGCTGCTGGTTAAGTGCTAGAATTATTTTAATCTTTCCTCTGAAGGTTTTTGGACTGTGCAGCATATACTGTATTCTCTTCCAGACTCTCTGTTATTCTTAAATTTCTCCTTGTTGGACTTCTTATTTTTTCCTCATTCTCTTTTAATGAGAAGACTTTTATGGCTTTGTTTCCCAGCGAAAGAAAATACCTATGCTGTATTTCCTCCTACTTGGGGATTGCAGCAGAAAGTTTGTTTGTGCCTCAGTCCCTCCCTCCCTTTCTACACAGATTGCCGGTTGACTTTCTCAGGGCTTCTTGAGCAGCATTGTGTGCTTCTGACTTTTTTTTTTTTAATCTCTTATTCCCAGTTGTTGATTATGCAGTTGCTGGGTTTCCTGAAGCCCCATACAGTTTAGTGCTGGGACGTGGTACAACGAGTGAGACTGGCTGCATGGATGATTTCTTATAGTCCGTGTAATGCTGGTTTTGATTTATTCTTCTTAGTAGCATGCACATTAGGAGATTCTTTGTTTTACTGAACAAATGTTGCCAATTTTAGGCTGTTTTCTTGACTCTCTTGGGCAGCTTCATCTTTACATGTGGATTTGTTTCACCTAAAGCAGTTGCAGAGGACATTTGTTTGGGGGGAAATCAAAACCCTTTATTTTCTAGGTTCTGTATCTCCCACTTGGAAGCAACTGTTAGAGTAAAGCAGATTTCTGGAGGTCTCTCTCTGCTGCTTTCACATCCCCAGGCATCCTGAAACTTATTTTATTTCATTATAACTGAGTCTATAGTTTGAGCTCTTGCAAGGTGACTGTCACTGGGCATTTCTGTGTTCAAGGAAACGGAAATTTTTGTATACTTTTTGTAACTAAAAAAGCTTGCCCTAAAGACTATACCCGGTGAAACTGGTTCTCCGACTAGAAAAAATTTAAAAGCCATTGAACACTAGTTAAATTCTAGAGATAAAAAGAGAGCAATATTAGAAATATGCTTCATAAACAGCTTTATGATCTGAAGATACAGATGAAGGTGTATACCAGAGTCTGTTTTGAACATTAACATACAGCTAGGGGCTTAGAAAACCCAGAGTTTCCACTGAGACAGTTTAAAGTAATTGGTCTCTACAGAACTGCCAGGAAATTGTTTTATTAAATGTATCGAAGAGAAAAGCTTTTACTGCTTGGCCTAAAGACAACTAGAAGTCAGCAAGTTAATAGGAAGATGGTGGTGACTTTTACTTACAAAAGCAACTATGTGTTTCATATACAGGAGGATGAACACTGTTGCTCTAGTAATAATGATATATACTACAAAAAACCCTTAAGGTCTGTTTAAGGAAATTACAAATGTCAAGGACTATTAATTCAGACAGGTTCCCACCATTTCCTCCTTTCTTTGTCTCTTTTTGTTATCTTAAGAACTAGAATTGCATCCCTGGAGGAAGGGCTTAAATGATTTTGAAAAGTCTTGAAGAACCGCAGATTCACTTTTTCTCTTCCCCATTATGCTCCTGTGGCCACTCGCAAGGAGAAGCTCCTTCCCACCAAGCTGCAGCTTGAAGGCTGGTCTCAGGGTTGCTCTCACGGGTGCATCTCTCATGGCAGGAGGTGCTGGAGATTCAGTCACAGCTTGGAGCTTGGGATTCTGCCCCTGGGCCCACAGCCAAGCAATTTAGCAATGTGAGCATCTCCATTAAATTTATTAGATTACGAGTGTGTATTAGGAAGATGTGAAACTGGGTTCTTAAGAGCCACAGACTTGCTTGTTTATTCATCTCAAAAGCTGGTGCAATGAAACAGCAATTTCACAGAATGAGTGACCTAACGGGAGATGTTTTGCTGAAGAATCAGCATGGATGATCAGATGACATTGGGGCTATTGTGATCATTCAGTCTGGTTCTTCAGTGTGAAATCATACATCTCTTTGTGAAGCTGTGTTTGCATTAGACTCCACATGTCTTTTTAAAAATACCTGGTTTGATTTTTAAAAGTCCACTCAGCTACAACAAGATTCTACTGAAGCATCAAGGATATTTTTACAATTTCTGCTGTTAAACTGGTCTGATATTCAAATACCTTTACAATTTTTAAAATGTGTATCTCTTCTAGGCTGAACTTTTCTAGCTTTAGCTTCCAGTTCCTGGATATTTCCATGCCAATGTCTGTCATAAATTGCAAAGCCATTTTTGCTAGAGAAAAAGACGCTCATACAGTTGGAATTTGGGACTGCACTAGCTAGGGACACTTGAAAAAACTGAAGTTCCACAGACAACAACCTTGTGCTTCTAATGTTAAGAAAGGCAGTATATAGAACTTTATGGCTTACTTTAAAATAAGTATCTTTTTCAGTTAACTTGGAAAAATATGTATTTGCAGATGCTTAGTGTGTGTTGTTCCTTTTTTATCTTCTTTCTCAGGAGGGTTGTGTTGTTCTTTGCCCAACCCAAAGAATGTCCATTTTGAATCTGTAAACATGAAGAATGTCCTTCACTGGTCAGCACCAGAAGGCACAGGAGATGGAGTGCTCTACAAGGTGAAGTATTTGGTGTAAGTTGGCTTGTTTATTTTATTCCCCACTGACTTTTATTTTAACATTTTAAATAATAACTAAAAAAATCTTTATACAAGATAGAGCTGCTAAAAAGTAAAGAAAGGAGAACTAAAATGTGGCCTAGATTTAAGCAGTGTGGTTTTTAACTTTTACTTCTGGTACTGCTTCAGATTCAGTTAAAAATTCGTAAGGAGACTTTCTTTCTATGAAAGAAGTGTAGGATGCATCATGGGAGCTTTCAGGGGCACTTCTGACAAATGAGACGAAGGATGAAGGAGGACTGTGCTGTGAATTGGCATATGAACATACTATATGCATTTAAACAGATCTGGATATGCAGTATTTAATACAATATGAACAGCACCCAATGTTTTGTTCGTCTTTTCTAGCAGACCCAACCCCCCCAGATTTTTTTCTGAGCTCTGTAATGTAGGAGAAAACCCACTGAAGTTATTGAGTACTGTAGAAAACCAAGTAATGTGATTGGAATATCTGGCCCTTATGTTATCCTTTGTAGGATATCAAGGAATTTGAGTGAGGACCAGAATCCATTTTCTTTATTCCCAGTGAGAGAGCACTGGTTCATTCTGAAGGACAGGGTTGGAAGTTTAGCTTATAAATAGGTATAGCACTGTTGTCATGCATGATGTAATGCTCCCAAACTTTACCTCTAATATTTACACTTCCCTCGATCTACTAATGTTTTCATTACACTAAAACAGATGTAGATCTCTAGAAGTTTCCTGGAACTTGAACTGGTTACTGAGAAAAGCAAGGAGTTGCTTCTACAGTCAGAGACTGCAATCTCTTTTGCTCAGATCTTGCCCTCTGTTCTAACAGAGGAGTGACATAGTCCACCTCCCTGAAAAAGGGAGAGTGCTCAGTAATTATGGAATGAACGATAATTGTGTAGAGGGTGAAATGCTCAGAAAGCACTGGCTATGCAGACTCCACAGGGTCAACTGATCTACAGAAGAGTCTGTCATCATAGGTATGGCCATCTTTCACAGAGTACAAAAATAATCATATGTGTCTCTGCCTACCTAGGAGAGCAAGGCCTTGAGCTAGGTGGAAAATGCTGGTGAGTGGTACTGTCCTGAAGTCATGTAGAAGCTGCCACATGCCCTTACTAATTAGCAGTCAAAGGGGAATTCTTAATAATGCAGCTTTGAGGAGCAGGAGCTTCTAAGCAATTTTTAAAGGAAGTCTTGATATCTTCTACTAGTGTATAAGATCTGGTCAGTACTGAGGCATTGCTGGTAGCAGGCATATGCCTCTTTTTCAACTAGAGGGGGTTTGAAGTTAACTGTATTCCAGTGGGGTCTTTCTTTCAAACTAGAAAAAGAAGCAACAGTCAGTGATGTGTAGTCTCCTGTCCACTCATGTTGGAGACCCTGAGCATCATCTGTCTCTGTACACCAGGATGAGCCATTGACCATTCTGACAGAACTTTGTCTCTATGTAAATAGTTGTCCTGACTCTGATCGTGTGTTTAGAGTTTAAAGATTTAGAATCCAAAGTTGAGAGCGTTTTGGTCTGTGCAAGCAAAACTGGACTTAGATTGCAGTAACATCCCAGTTAGTTCTATATGGCCTTTTCCTGATAGGGCCTACTCTGATTTATCTTTCATTACAAACTTGTGGAAATCTTGTGGTTTATCTCAGCCAAAGTTGGGAATTCCTTGAAATGGCAGATTTCTGAAAAATAAGCAAACAGTTTTATCAGCTGTAATACCAATTTCTGTGCTGTATTATCAGATGACTAATATCATGGCAGTAGCTTTTGTACAGCTCCTTTCTCTTTCTTTTTCAATATAGGTATGGTGTTGGCAAATGGATTCGAAAGCCAGAATGCAGGAATATCAGCAGAACATGGTGTGACCTCTCCAGTGAGACCTCTGACTACGAAGAGCAATACTATGCGAGTGTTAAAGCCTTCCTAAATGGGATGTGCTCTGACTGGATGGAGACCACACGATTCAACCCCCTTACAGACAGTAAGGAAAACTAACCACACAGCCAGATGTTCAATGGCCTGCACTGATAGTGTGTGCTCAGACTGCATGTGCCTTCATACTGTATGATATTTAAATTTTAACATGAGGTTAGATTTTTTTGCAGTTGTTTCACATTTATGCTTTTGGCAGAAGTAATTGAAAAATCATATTAGAATTTGGATATATGTGTGCTGTATATGCAGACTCATATGTACCGAATACTTTTTTATGCTATGGTAAAGCTTTACTCAAGGCAAATAAAAGCTATGGCACATCCACAGTATAAAGAACTCTGATTCTGAAAAGGCTCTATTAAACCAAGCAGTGATCATACTCTAGAGCACAATATCTCTTATCTGTGCTAGATAATCTGAGAACATACTGGTAATTTAGCTTGTTTTAGCAAATTGAGTTTCAAGGTTGTTTATCCTGTGGTCACAGGAATTTTTAGGCAAAATTCCAAGTCAGTGTTCACCTTCTCACTGTAATGATCCTCTTAGTTATCTGATAAAATAATTTTCTACCAATATAAATAAATTGTTCAAAGTCCTACATAAACTCCCCAAAACATTACAAAAATTTAATGTGACCCACTTTAAGAAACTACATGGTCAAATCAGTGTGCCTCTGCTGCATTTGACTGCTTTTTGTTCATGTTCATTTTTCCAGCTAAAATTGATCCACCAATGGTAAGTGTATCTTCTACTGAGAAATCTATTTCAATCATTCTGACTGCTCCTGAGAAGTGGAAGAGAAGTCCTGAGGGAGAATCTGTATCTCTGCTTCAGGTGTATCCTGGCCTGCAGTACAACGTGTCTGTCCTCAACAAAAAAACAAAGAAGCGGGTAAGCTTTGACAAGGCTGTAGAACTGCACTATTAAATCTGTGCTCTGTGCTTCTTGAAATGCACTTTGTCCATAACAGCAAGGATCAAAATAGGTTTTATAGCCTTACAGGAATTATAGGATCATTCAGCTTGGAAGGGAGCTCAGAAGGTCTCTGATCCAAAGTCCTGTTCAGAGCAGGATCAGCTGTGAGCTCAGACCAGATCACTCAAGGTTTTTCCAGCTGCATCCTGAAAATCTCCAAGGATGGGGACTGCACAGCCTGTTTCACCTTGTCTTTCCTCTTAGGAAAAAGTATTTCTTTATATCCAAT
Source organism: Athene noctua (assembly GCF_965140245.1). NCBI lineage: Eukaryota > Metazoa > Chordata > Aves > Strigiformes > Strigidae > Athene > Athene noctua. Next base: position 66,217,534 of record NC_134037.1, on the reverse strand, counting down.
CTGAACCTTTCTTTTGGAACTTAGGTTCATTGTCTCTCATCCTCCCACCATTCAGCACTGAAGAGACTGGCTCTGTCTTCTTGATGACTTCTCTGGGTCATCCTGGGGGTTGCTGTTAGGTCCCCCTGAAGCCAGGGGGCTTTGTGAAACAAACTCCAGTCCTTCATCCACCCCTCACAGGGCTCCAGCCCCAACCATCTTGCTGATCCTCTGCTGAACCCGCTCCAGTTTGTCAGTCTTCTCTGTATTGGGGGGAACAAAACTGGTCACAGTATTCTAGATGTGGTCTGATGAGGCCTGAGCCAGGGGGGACAATCCCTCCCCTCCATCTCATCCCTCTTCTCCTGTTAACACAGCCCAGGATGCTGTTGGCCTCCTTTCCTGTGAGGGCATGTTGCTGGCTCACATTCAGCTCACTGCCTGTCCCCAGTCCCCTTTGGCAGGGCTGCTCCCCAGCCAGTCAGTCTAATAGCAATACTCACAATACATCATGACAAAGTGCATCCTTTGTTACCACATCTAAACATCTTCATTTCTTTGTCTCTGCAGATTTACATTTCATTAGCAAGTAGTAGTTCTCAGCTTAAACACACAGTTTAAGGTGAGGAAAAGTTCAGTGATCACTTACAAAAATACTTGTTTTTCTGTTCGTGTCCCCCAGGCACAATCTGTCTGGCAAATCTCTGAATTTCCTGAAGAGACAGAAACTTTACACCAAAAAGGGCACCTTCTGTCAAATGGGATATTAAAATGCCAAGATTAGCTATTAGTGGTAGACAAAAGGGTTTTTGTGTTTTTTTTTTCATAAAGATGCATGACATATAGCAATTACTTTGGACTCCAAGGTCTACATAACACCCATTATTCTAAGACTCCTGTCTTTTCTAGAATATCCCAATTTGAAAGATTTTGTGGAACTGTACCATGTGCCTTTCATTGTCCCATGGCTGGAGTGAAACTTTAGCTCTATTGCAACATTAACATGAAAATGTGAGATAGTGGTGGCAGATGATGCGACTTCATATAAAGCGTGAAATTGTTCAGTAGTGGTAGAAGAATGATTGAATAGAAAATAAAATATTCAGAGAGGATGTGACCTAATAAATAACTTGAGTTCTGATTGCATTCAGAAAAAAAGGATGCAGCTGGCAGTTCTTACAGTATCATTATTCTTTCCAGAAAATTTGTGTGCTTGACACATTTCACACATAAGATCTTTACCTTTCTGTAACTGAGGCGTTAAAGGGGAAAAAAAAAGATCTTTTTTTTATGTCTTACAGTGGTTCTTCTCCATCAGCAACAACACCTTGGTTGTGCCGTGGTTAGAACCTGGGACAGCTTATTGTGTCAGCGCACAGATACATGTCACCACACCACTTTTGCACAGTGGGTTCTCCAAAGAATATTGTATTGCTACGTTGAATGGTGAGTGTAAGCTGGCAAGTTACAAAAAAGAAGATGCAAGTTAGAAAAAAATCATGGTGATTGAGTTTGTGAGTTTTTTATGTATCCGTTCTGAGAGTGAAAGCTAGCATTGTTTCTCCCCTCTCTGAGCATTTGTACTGATAAAAAAATCTTTGCCTTTAGCAAAACATAGCTGGGGTCTACTGACTGGAAGGTACATCAGTACCACTGAAGAAAAGGATCTGCATTCTTTGAGTTTTAGTGAATGGAGAATATTTTTTCTCCTTGAATGAGGTTTGGGAGTGGCAGAGCTGGGTTAATCTGAAGCTAGCAACAGGAGAACCTGAGGGAGGGGTTTTACTTCTTTTTAGAATTTAATTTATAATTTGGATAACAAAATTTGTCCTGTAGTTCAAAATGTCATTTTAAAAAAAATTTCCTGCAAATTTCTTGTTTATCTAAAATATTTGCATCCCATACCGAGAAAGCAGTGTGGTGAATGCACACATTACTATCTGAATACATAAAAAGTTGCTCAGTACAATGAAAACTTTTGTTTTGTTAACAGATAAAACAGCAGATGAGACTATAACAATCATATTTGGATACATTCTGCCTATCATGCTGGCTGTCCTTTGTATTTCAATGACATGCTATTGTGTGCACAGGTATATTCATGTCAGAAAACAGAAACATCCAACAAACCTGGTAAGTGTTCTCTGCTGCAGGAGGTCACTGCCAACCTGGGCACTCACAGCAGAGCTGTGCATTTTCCAGGACTCTGAGTCAGCTGGGAGCAAACCACATCTAGCTGCAAATAAAAGCTCTAGTTCCCATTCGGATCAAGAAAAGAACATCACATTGAGGGTTATTGAATGCAAAAAACCCCACCATAATAACTCAAGTTAGCAGCTGTGTTTAAAAAGATGACCGGATCTGAAAAGATGACCAGAGCTATTGAGGATCAGAACAGAGCTGTTTGTTTGGGAAGCGTCATTGCCATAAGCAAGGTCTAAGGTGCACTGAGGCAAGCTCTGTTAGGAAGTCAGCACTCCCTAAATTTATCTAGGGAGAAGCACTGTAGAGATTCAGTGAACAAAAGTTACTAATTGGTTGAATTCAAAAACGAGAAGGGAAGATAGTTAAGCAGTATACAAATCCCATCCTGTTTGCTTGGACTATTACTGGGTATTACCAGATTTTTCCACTTATTTGTGATTGTGAAGGATTTAGCACATGTGCATCACACAGATAATTTAATCTGGATTTCAAGAATACTGTCAATTACTGTACCCTTTCCTAACACCCAGAGATGTATAAACAAACACATTGTGTTATTTAGACACCCCAAATACACTTTCTATGTAAAAATGTTTGCAGGTTTCTTAGACCCGCAAAGCTTGTTAATTTTTTAGAAAGAATACATAAAGTCTCGGAAATTTTCCTGGTTTCCATCTCATGAGCCCAGCAGAGCTTTCTCACGGCTATCTCTAAACAAGTTGCTCAACCATAAACATGCAATTACAATAGTGAATAGCACTTTGATGTTAATCCAATCTGCATGAGACCGTGGGATGGGAGGTATAAGGATGTTGGTTTCAACATAGTGATCCTTCTGAAGAAATCTAGAGCAGCACAGAGGTGTTAGGAGGAATGTTCACAGGGGGACTGTGGTTTCATCAGAGTTTGGAAGGAGCAGAGCAACTACTGCTGCAGTGTGTTCAGGTGTGCACAGAGACACCTCCTGCACTTGTTGAGGCACTGATTTTATCACAGAACTGTGGAATCATGGAGTACTTTGGGTTGGAATGGACCTTCAAAGATCACAACTACCCTGCCATGGGCAGGGACATATGTCGCTAGATCAGCTTGCTCAAAGCCCCATCCAACCGGACTTTGAACACTTGCAATGAAGGGGCCATCCACAACTTCTCTGGGAAACTGGTTCCAGTGTCTCACCTCCCTCATAGCGAAGAATTTCTTCCTTATAGCCAGTCTAAATCTGCCCTCTTTCAGTTTAAAACCATTGCTCCTTGTCACTACAGGCCCTGGTAAGAAGTCTTTCAATGTCTTTCTTATTCTTTATCCTGGGACACAGGGCTTAGTAGGGGGAGATAGCTTGGTCTCCCTTGGAGACCTGTAACGACAGAGCTCTTTATAATCCAAGAATGTAAAGGGCTACTTAGTGAAAAATTCCCACTCAATATCAGACTAAACTCCAGCTCCAGGAGTTTTTTCTCTAATAAATGTATAATTTGTATGTTGGTGGGGGTTTTTTTAATGGCCATTGCACTTTTTTGTGGCCACCTTGCAGCTTCAATTTTATTTCTCCATCTCTGGATTCAGTTGATGTTAAGGTAGCAACAGAATATAGACCTGGTATTTTAATGATGCTCTCTGGCTTTCCCAGCCTACAGACTATCCCACCTGGGCACCCCATGTGTTTGGGGGAGGTGAAATAAACAGTTTATTTTGGTCCAGCACTTCTGACCTGGGGGAGCTTTCACACCACCTGGTACATCGATTAGTAGTCTTAGTCTTCCATTCAAGTCTGAAAGCACTGAAGTGCAGCTTCTGGTGGTTGTTTTTCTATTGCGCCTTAGTGACTGCTTATACAGTATTTATTCCTATTAGAAATATTACTCATTTTAGAAAGATTCCTGTTGTTTAACTAGGTGATTTATCACAGAGTCACAAAAGCAGTCTTCTCTGTAAGCTATACCTTAACATGATGCCTGCCTCTGCTGTGCTTGTGGGATGTGGTTTTGGCTGCACTTTCTTTTCACTGGTTAAAAAGAGTGGAACAGATTCTGTAATCTGTGACCCAAGGACAACTCTCATCTTGAGTTTGTGCTGGTGGAAACAAAACCAGAGTTTGATAGAATTGTGCTAACCATTATTTTGACATGGGGAAGATGAGAAAAGGGATATTAGAGCTGGTCATAGTATAGTTTTATTTTGGATAGAATAAAAAAAGTGGAGCATATTAACACTCCTGGAGGTTTCGATGATGAACTTCCTTCTTCCCTAAATTGAAATAACCTCCTAATAAGATCTAGCCTAGCCTTATATTTTAAAGCTATGTGACAGTATAAGAAGCAACAGGATGGTATTTTTATTATACTTCACACAAATCAAAATATTTTTGGCTTTACAGGTATGGCACTACACTGACAAATGCAAGGAAAGTGTTTTCATACCATGTGATAAAATAGTGGTCAACCTTATCACTGTTAACATGGATGAATACAAGCCATCTCAGGAATCCAGTCATCTCTCAGAGAGGAAAAGTCCTCGTTATTACACTGTTTACAGTGGCACCAAAGGGAATGATTTGGCTTCAAAAGAAGTGTTGGAAACAAAACACTTGCTTGATATTTCACATGAAGAGGATGTTTTAGTGGAAGGGGACCAAACTGGGAAATGGCCATCTTATGGCCAGCCTAAAACAAAGAATACTTTGAAACAGAAAAATGCAGGGACTGTAGAATATGAACATGATGTAAGGGCTGAAGACTTCAGTCCCAGTCAGAAGCTACAAGAGAAGACTTCTGCCTCCAGGGGACTACTAGATGAGCCACAGATTGGTTTGGAGAACTTGGTTAATAGGAAAACAGGACAGCCATACTGCCCCCAACTAGGGGTGAGGGTAGCAGACCCTTGTTTGGGACAGAAGATAGAGGAAATTAATTGGAAGATGGTTGATGCAGCAGATGAATTGCCGAGTGAGACCCGTATCAACTTGGTGGACTTCGATACTGAAAAATCTGGGCAGATATCCTATCCTCAGCTGGAAAAAATAGCACAGGGCCTCACGGAGAAAGAAGGTGAACAGACCATATTAGTAGATTGGGATCCTCACACTGGCAGACTGTATATTCCTACATTGTCCAGTGTTGAAAATCAGGTATGTGAAGGAGTATTCAAGTGTGATGATCCTGATAAAGAGGGAATTTTGTCCAGACTGTATGAGGAGGAGGTATCTTATGAATCATCAGAGGACCAAGAAGTGTATCTCCTGCAATTCAAGGAACAGTGGGGACTGCATGTAGAAATGTAACACTGAACAGTAATTTTCTAAAATATTCTAAAAAAGCAAAATCTTGTTTACTTTGCCAAAGAGAGTGATGGACTCAGTGGAGCAAACACATCTTAATGTACCAAAGTTTTTGGAACCATCACAGTTGAACAACTTATTCATGATACGTTATTTATAACAGTTTTCAGACATGGTATAGTTGATTTTGACTCCCATCATAAACATTTCTGGTAAAGCATGATGGTTATGAGATTATCTTCTTTTTCAAAAAATATATATTTTTACACAGGATGCTGTTAGGATTTTCACATTGTAATTCCTACCAAAACAAATTATCAGCATTTGAAAGCAGTTCTTTTTAGCAAATAAAAAACAACAATATGACATTTTGCTGGACTATTTCATGTATCTTGACACAATGAAGTCTTTTCTAGATATCACTGCTGCTACTTGTAATGGTTTGAGCTGACTTTTGTGGAAATTAAGACCACTCCTGTCTATATTTTGTTTCTGTTTTGTAAATATTCTCCTACTTAAGTTCTTTTGAAAGACTTGCCTGAGGTGCGAGGTCCCTTCAGTGCTGTGCTGCGCAGATATGCAACCAGCAACAATTCTTTTAGCAGGTCTGCCTACAAGCTCAACAGACATAAGGGAGAAGAAAGCAAGCATTAGTCATGTTTTAAACTGGGGGAAAATATGGCACAAAGGGATTCAGTGAAACGCTTGTAGTCTTACTGGACAGACCATGTCTCACTCAGCCTTAGGCACTCGCACTACAGCATCTGTATGACTTGTGTCCTGCAAGTGTCCATTCCTCTCCGATGACTTTAGTGGCAGGCTGGCGTGACTAGCTCAGACAGAGGAGTCTGCTCAGTCATACCACTGCTTCTTCAGACTCATCCCACTTGCCTAGGCAGACCCAGAAAGTGTACCTGTGGCCTTTCTTTTCTTATCTGATGTCCTGACCAGTACTTCTGATACAAGTTCACTTTTTGTCCATGTCATGTCATATTTATTTAGGATAGCAAAATTACGGGATATTCTAGAAATTACTTTCTAGGTCTGGTGATACATTTCTTTTCAAAGCTTATCTGTCACTTTTCTACTAATGGACCTGTTTTTTTGAACACCAAAAAAAATCACAGCAACAATTTGTTTGGTTTTGAAGAGGAGAAGCGAGAAAGAAAAAGAGAAAACTTTTCTACAGTATTTAAAACTTGTACCCTTCAAACTAGATACTTGGTTCAGTGTGTTCTTGAAGGAAGACCTTTATCAATATCTTTTCTCTCAGCTAATGCTTTTGTTGCATTACCTTGGTATTTTCTGACCATTCATCCTCTGAAATATTTCACTTGTAGTCATAGACTTTAAAACAGAAATGACAGTAAAATATTTCATGCTGATGACTCATCTGATGTAAGACATGTCCTCAACTGTTTTTGTAATAGATCATGTAGCAATGTTATACCTAAATACTTAATACGTTTGTGCATTGGCAGATTCACAGAGGAGGGTTATAGCTCAGTGTGAAAGAAAGTAATTGGAGAGGGTCACCTGAACAGATGTGAAAAGGACAGAATTTCTACCATTATAGACCAGCCTCATTTAAGCCACCCAGTGTTTCATAAAGTTTTCTTAACTAAATTCTTTGCACATAGTCTCTTAATTGTCTTTTGCAATGTGAGGGCTCTAACCCATTGGTAGGAAACAATTATTTACTTTTTTTCTGTAGTCCATTGAATTTTGTCCAGTTACTGCTCCCCTAAGATCTATTGCTTGTATTTATTGTCTACCTTCCATACAGAAGGATGAGGATGCTCCAGCTTCCTTGATAGTTTGGTCCAGCTGCCAACCAACCTTTCTTGAAGTGGAAGGTATCCTTATGTTTGGTTTGTATTTCCTCTGGCCTTACTTGCCAGCTGCTGGTCTGTGCTGCATAAACAAGCCTTGCCCCAACAGTTACTACATGTAAGGACACTCATATACATACTATAGTGAAGTAATTGCCGATGAAAATTTGAAAACTTGGTAACTAAACCATAGAATCTCACTTCATTTGGTTCTCTGGTCATTGTAATCTCCTTTCTCTGCCTTATGCCTTTTTTTTTTTTTTTTATTCAGTTACAATTAAGTTGTATAGCATGTATTTCCTCTCTTGTACTTGAAAAGGCATCACCTTCCTAGTTAACATTACATATGATCACAGCACAGATACTGAAATTCTTACAATCACAGATGCATTTTCATGATAAATTTATACATCGAAATAGTTAATTTTTGGACCCAAAATATTTATAATAGAAGTTTGCAACACTTTCAGTGTTGCTTCCTTTTGATCTGAATTTTCATTAAATTCAGAACTGATACTAGATTATGCAAACAGTCCTTTGTCATATTTATGAGATATACTTTCAAAGTGTTCTTAGGATAATCACAATAAAAAAGCTAAGGGGGGAAAAAAGTAAATGAAGCTAAGAAATTTCTTTTATGTGCAAAAGAATTATTCAGGTTAGCTAGTCAAGTTCTGGAACTGATGAGGCAGAAAAAATTGTGCTAATTTCCATCAATATAATACCAGTAAATTGTTGATGGCTTTTTTATTATCCTCAAAGTTACTCCTATTTTGCCTTAAAATCATCTAATTATATGAAACAAATGAAACTGATTAGACATGGTACCTTCAGCAAGCCAAACAGTCAGCAAGGAGCAAAATACTTCCATGCAAAATTGTAATTCTACCTACAAGGTTTCAGACAAGAGGCAACTATTAATTGCATGGAAGATCCAAGCAATAAGAGAACCAACATGTTCCTAGTCTTTATTACATTTTACTAAACTTTGGTTTGCCACATTTAATAGAATGAATGCAGCCAAAAGCAAGGTCATATATCTAGAAGCAAAGACTATACTCAAACATAAGGCTACTTGCAGCCTTAAAATCAATTATTTTGAAAACAATGTGAAAGATTAATAGAAGTAAGTAGTGGTATGTTGGGGACAAAAGGATGTATATTTCTTGACTACAGTGGCAATGAAAATAGAATTTCACCCGTTTCCACAGAGCTGATGTGACCACCACTGGAAAAACTGCAACCAATTTACAAATTAAGCCAAGCCATAAAGATAGAAAGCAAATACTATAAAAGGCTAAAGCAGTGCTCTTTCAAGCTTGAAAAACAGGAAGCCTAGCTATCAAAATGAGATCTAATGGTGATGAAAGTGATAGCTAGATGTGGGCACACACAGTTTTGGAAAACAAACTATAATTTGTAGCGTGGTTTTGCTGCCTACAACTTGGAGAGAGTGATAGGGTTCTTGAAGGAGAGACTGAAACAGACAGCTGAGTGCAGAATACCTGTGGTCTGACTTAGAGCAGCCCTGGAAAAACTACTGTACAGTGAGAAAATCAGATGGAAAAGTCCAAATATGGCAGGCAAAAATGCAGTATGAGTTGTGTGCCTGGCATGATAAGGACTGCAGACAGAGTGCCCACCCAGGGCGTGAAGTTAGGCAGGCAAGGAGTATGTGATGACTGCCTAATGCATGACACAGGATAGCTGGTAATGTGAAGCATAGGGAAATGATCAAATTGTTAGAAGGAAAACCAAATTGCTCGGCCACTGGATGCAAGCAGCTGGATTGCCTGGACTTCATGGGGCTCTCTGATCACCTCACCAGAGGATCACTAAAGGAGCATGGGTGGCTGGACAAGGCTGAGATGAGGGTGTTTTCTACAAAAGTAGGATCAGAAACAGTTCTTGGAGTGGTCCACTGTGGGTACAGGGTAAGTGGGTGCATTTTGGACATGCCAGCGGTGCATTAGCATCTGTGGTGGTCCAGTAATTTGCAACACACCAGTAATGCAATGGTTAGAAGAAGACGTGGGCTTTGGAAAGAGTAGCGAACACTGTTGATCAGATAGCACAGATCTGTCTATGGATATTAAGGTAGGTCCAGCAAGATCTCTGAGGAACATTCTCAGGGTCTAGAAAACAATATGCAAACATCCTGAGCAAGGAAGTACTTTGAATTATATTCTTAATAAAAGACTGCACAGGAACATGCTCAATTTCTACTGATTTAAAATTAAATTTTAAGTTAAGCTTATTTTTTAGCACTTCCCTAGAGGGGAATTAATTCCTGAATCTGGGCCTGACAAAAATTTATCAAAGTTTACCAGAAGAGAATTAAATCATGATTTCTGTAAGGTCTAACCTACAAATGCAGGCTTAACCAGACAAAGTGATTGGAATGTGAAGCAAGCAAAACTTAAAATAGAATGGCAGTGTGGTTAGAACATTTTTAAATGGGGACAATTGACTGTTTACTGGAAAATTCTCCAATGCCTGTATGTCTTTCAAGCAAGCATGTCTTTCTCCAACAATAATGCTAACAGATGGGTGACATTTCTTGCCTGGAATATGTTGAATGGTATAATGATGCTGATACACTGTCAGGTCTTAAAACTGATTAATCCTTTTTTCCCCCCTTTAAATAAGAAATGTTGGCTCATCTATAGAGTTGATTTTTAAAAGTTATTCCAAGCACCATATTTTTAAATAACTGTAGTTTGTATGCCTGACGTGATTCATTCTTGCAAAGCCAAAGATTTAAACCTGTTCAGCTATCTCCCATTGTCCATTCAAAATACCAATGTTCTCCATAAAAGGAAGACACAGCAACAAGTCAAGATTTTTCCATTTTGGTTTTGCATATAGGTTTCAAGCTTCATCAGCCCAGGATCACATAGCAGTAAGTGTAGGAAGTCATTTTTGTGGTTAGCGTCACCTAGAAACCATAAAGATTTTTGGTAATTTGTGTTGGCAGTAACACTAAGATGGTCTCCTTAATTTCTCACTGTCTTTTCCCTTTCTAGTACAAAAAACAGAGAACAAAAAGTACAGACATCCATTTTTTTAAAACCTCCACAATCAGTGTAGCTGAGACAGAATTTCCTGGACTGTTAGGTTTTAAGAAGAGGACTTGCTCCTTAACACCACATTGCTATGAAAACCCTCGTTCACCGAGAGAAGACACACATTCCAGTAGCACTTCTTCAGCTCTCAGCTTTTGCATCCGTTCTGCTGGAGGAACAATATCCTACATTACAGCAGTGCTTTTCAAACACACTGTTCCTGCTCTGAATGCACGTTGCTTGCCACTGCTCTTTACAACACTGTAAGGCCTCTGCAGGCTGAGAAACCCACAGAAAGAGAATAGTCTTAATTCTGTATCACTTGCAAGATAGCCTCCTAGATCTCACTCTGCCTTACTGGTTACTTTGTCAAAGTTACAAGGAGTTACTCATCCAAGTAGAAAGCTACTCACTGCTCCTCATCTCTGACAGCAGCTTCAGCAAATGCTGTCTGCCAGCATCCGAAATTGCCGCAGTGACTCCCATAGTGCCAGAAACCATTTTCATTTCACAGAAACTTGCCCAGGATTGGCTTTAGCAGCAGCAGTCTGTGCTGTAAACATGCATTGTCAGCTCTGCCTACAAAAACTGGCATTAAGAAGCAACGTCTTCCAGCTGTCCAAAGTTAGTCGGCATGCTGACAGCAGCATGGCCCAGCATCAGGGCAGAAAATTGCTTTGGGTTTCTAAATTTTCAATGATCATATCATTGCAGGCAGCTAGGAGTGGAGGAAAGTGTTCGGCAGAACCCTGTACTGAAATCAGCAAGAACTCTGAAAAAATACCCAGACACCTTCAGTGTGACAGAAATTGAAAAGTTTAAGCATTTTTGATTGTTATGTATTAGAAAAGTTAGAACTTCAATGCATCATTTGTATATTTTATTTTTGTCCTTGATTTTTATTTCTGTTCATATTTCAGACCCTCCAAGCATTTTATTGTCATTATATACAGAGAAAGAAGAGTTGCCATTCCCATTTTACAGACAGGGGAACTGATACATGGAAAGGCTAAAATGGTTTGAAAGCCATCATACAGTAGGTATGAGGTGCAGGGCAGGAGAGGACAAAACACACATTCCCCCTTCCTCATGCATTAACCACTAAGGTCACAGTTCCCCTCACCAGTATGTCACCATAGTACAGGTTACTCTGAGCTGTTGAAAGTGTAAATGCTATACAGATACACAGTTTGGTTTGAATTTAAAAAGTGAAATTTTAAGGTGAAAATTTAGCATGTGAACCTGCTGCAGAGTCCAGAAATGACCAACAAGAATATCAGAGGTCTGGTAAACCTGGCCCCCAGGGTAAAGTCAGCCAAACTGATCTAGAAAAACTACTCGAGGGAAGGCAAGATAACAAGCCATGCCATGCAGCCATCTTAATGTGGCATTAATCTCTGCTGTACTGAGTGGGGTGAGCTCCCCATTGTCCCCATGCTGGCCCATTCTGTCCTACCACCTCATTAATGCAGACATTAATGGTGTTTTACTGCACATGGTTTGTTTGCTTGTTATTTTGTAGCACTGCTTTCTTCCAAGTAGACCAGTGGAGTAGTCTAAATCTACCCTCTTTTAGTTTAAAACCATTAACCCTTGTCCTATTACAATGGGCCCTGCTAAAAAGTTTGTCCCCATCTTTCTTATAAGTCTCCCTTAAGTATTGAAAGGCCTCAATAAGGTCTCCCCAGAGCCTTCTTTTCTCCAGGCTGAACAACCCCAACTCTCTCAGCCTGTCTTCATAGGAGAGGTGTTCCATCCCTCTGATCATTTTTGTGGCCCTCCTCTGGACCTGCTCCAACAGGTCCATGTCTTTCCTGTGCTGAGGACTCCAGAGCTGGACACTGTACTCCAGGTGGGCTCTCCCAAGAGCAGAGTAGAGGGGGAGAATCACCTCCCTCAACCTGCTGGCCACACTTCTTTTGATGCAGCTGAGGATGCAGTTGGCTTTCTGGGCTGTGAGTACACGTTGCTGGGTCATGTCCATCTTTTCATCCACTAGTACCCCCAAGTCCTTCTCGGCTGAGCTACTCTCAATCCCTTCATCCCTCAGCCTGTATTGATACCAGAGGTTGCCCCAACCCATGCGCAGGACCTTGCACTTGGCCTTGTTGAACTTCAGGAGGTTCACATGGGCCCACTTCTTGAGCTTGTCCAGGTCCCTCTGAGTGGCATCCCGTCACTCAGGTATTTCAGTGGCACCACTCAGCTTGGTGTCATTGATAAAGATATTAAACAGTAGTGATCCCAGTACGGACCCCTGAGGGACACCACTTGTCACCAGTCTCCATCTGGACATTGAGCTGTTGACCACTAACCCCTGGATGTGACCATCCAACTATTTCCTCATCCACCAAACAGTCCATCCATCAAATCCATATCTCTCCAATATAGAGAGAAGGATGTTGTGGGGCATCATGTCAAAGGCTTTACAGAAGTTCAGACAACATCTGTAGCTCATCCCTTGCCCTTGTAGTCACACCATCATAGAAGGCCACTAGGCTGGTCAGTCAGGACTTGCCCTTGGTGAAGCTATGCTGGCTGTCTCGAAACACCTCCCTGGCCTCCATGTGCCTTAGCATAGCTTCTAGGAGGATCTGTTCCACGATCCTCCCAGACACAGTTGTGAGAGGTTGGTAGTTCCCAGGGTCCTCCTTTCTACCCTTTTAAAAATGGGTGCAGTGTTTCCCTTTTTCCAGTCACAAGAGACTTCACCTGACTGCCATGACTTTTCAACTATGATGGAGAGTGGCTTAGCAACTAGATCAGCCAGTTCCTCAGGACTCTGGGATGCATCTCTTCAGGTCCCATAGACTTATGTATGTTCAGGTTCCTCAGGTAGTCACAAACCTGATCTTCTCTTACAGTAGGAGGGACTTTGCTCCCCCAGTCGCAGTCTTTTAGTCCATCCACTCTGCTTAGTGTGGGAGGAGAGGTTGCCAGTGAAGACTGAGACAGAAATGTGTTTTAGTACCTCAGCATTCTCCTTGTCCGTTGTTACCAGTTTGCCAATCTCGTTCATCAGGAGGGGTATGCTTCCTTTGACATTTGTTTTCTGACTGACATAAGAAGCCCTTCTTATTATTCTTTGCATCCTTTGCCAAGTCAGCTCCAGCTGTACCTTGGCCTTCCTGACCCCTTCCTGACACAACTGGGCAGTATCCCTATACTCTAGTCAGGGACAGGATAGCTGTCCCTCCTTCCACTGCCTGTGCATTTCCTTCTTTCCTGTTAGTTCGACCAGCGGGTCCCAATTCATCCATGCCCCTCTCCTGCCTTCCTTTCCTGATTTCTTACCCCTGAGTATTGAGAGCTCTTGTGCTCTATGGAAAATGTCCTTAAAGATCTGCCAGTTTTCCTGGGCCTCACATTTTTAAGCTGTAGCCAAAAAGCAACCTGAGAGTAGGGTAGCAATTATCAATTGGAAAGGGATCGTCAGCAAAATTAATGGTAGGCAGTGCAATTGGTTGTGGTAAAGATGGCACGTGTTGCCAAAGAGCAAAGGAAAATAGTGAAAGTTGTTTAAGGGTTGTTTTCTGTTCTACTGAATCAGGAATTGAGTCAGGATGGAGATTAGCAGAGAAGCCCTGCACCTGCCCCAGGGCAACAGCAGGAGCTTTCTACCCTCTTATTTTTGGCAGGAACTTGTTGCCACCTGGAAATAGGAATGCCTACATCCCAGCACTGACCTACTAGGATTCTCAGCATACAGTAATGACAGCATTCGGCAAAGGGCTCCAAATTAATTATAGCTACAATTTAGCCTCTGCCTGAAGCTGGCACTCAAACTGGTTTTGTGTGGATTACAAGCAGAGATACTTCTAGGGAACAACAGGGGTAGTGATAGAAAACCTGTCTCTTGCTTCTTTCTCTGTCTCCTGCTTGCTAAGGGACTTTACTGCAACTGCTGAGACTGCTGAAGCAATGTCACCTGCAGCAATGTCACCTGCTCTGTTGAGCCTCTAGAACCAGCTGGTCTGTATGCTCCTCTACCGCTAAGGAGACAGAGGTTTGTCAGCAAACTGATCCCATGGCTTTTAAAAAAATGAATGTGAGCATGAAACTAAAACAACCCTCCAAACATTCTGCTGTATTCATCTATTGATAGTTAGTCCATAATACCTTTGGTGTACCTTACATGACTAGTTAAACATTTAATTTAGTTTCATTTGTGTCCTTTCTGTATTTGCAACATCCTAAATTTCTCATTGCCATCACAAATATTTCATCACAATCTCTTGGGACAATTGTACTTCTAGTTTATCAAAAATACAGGTGTCAAAACAACCCAACCTCGCAGCCCTTGTTAAAACAGTCCTAGGTCTCTGTAAACACATTCCAGTCTAACACACTGAGGTGTGGAAAGACTATCACCTTTTATCTAATTGATTTGTGTGGCAAAAAGAAAAGACTTACTTTCATTATGCCAGCTATTAAATTTGTCATAAACATGTCTCTCAGGAGGGACCAGTTTTACCCCACTTACACCATTATCTTTAATAAAAGCTTATCCATAATCAACACAAGTTGGATCTAAGCATGCTTCTCAAAACTTCATTTTTCAAAATGCAGAGTATGTCATGGAGTAAAAAATACTCCTGCTTTTCAAGACTGTATCAATACAATCAATTAAAAAAAGCTGACCCAAGATTAAGTGACAGAGCAGCCAACCCACAACCTCCCTCTAGAGCAGAATGGCTGTGCAACATTATGTTGCAGCTGGCCTTAGGTCTGATTACTATATGCTTTATTTTTTACATACTTCTGGCTATGGTACATTATTATAGCAGTAGCTGTTTCACCCTGTTACTTGTGCCATGCTATGTTTCCTGAAGTCTCTTAAGGTTAACACCAGTTTTCCCTTCCTAGTTAACATCAAAGGAAATCTCAGCAAAATCTTGAGATTTTAGTGCTTCTCTCAGGTCCAGTATGCATCCTGGCCAACTGAGCAAACAGGACATTTAAAAGCCATTGCCAAATTGCCATCTTTTTTCTCAACACCACATGAAAAATGAGAGAGAGAGAAAAATCCATTGCTTCTGGCAGGGCTGGAGACTGAAAAGCAGCGTGATCAGCACCTGAGATCCTCAGTGATTGCATTGAGCTCTAGACACTCCTGCCAAGGACTGAAATATTTGGAAGCAAAACTCCACCTTCTCCCCTGAAAGGGGGCTCAGTCCTACGTTTGATGGAAGATGCAGTGAAGATAGAAAATGGGAGCTGAAGATTTTATTCTGAATGCCTGGCGCACTCCCTAACACCAGATAATTTCCTGGCATTTCTGTGGCATTCAGCAATGTAGAATCTCCTATTACTAGATGTCTTCTTAATACCTGTGATTGTTTTGAAGTCTGTCCTGTAAAAATAAAACCATCTCACCTATCATCTGTAGTTTGTGCAGTGATCGGGTCATGTTACTACTGGCTCCCTTAAAAATTAGCATTTTAAGTGCCTGACAGAGATGAAACATGCGTCTTCAAGGCTCCTGACTGATCCAAAGCCAAATATTCCAGTAAATGGCAATAATCAAAATCCATTAAGTGGGTGGACCAGTTGTGGCTTGTTTTCCCCAGCTTTTTACTGTTATGTTTTTCATTAGTAAGAAGACAGATCTGTTTCTCATAACTTAGTTAGCATTTATCAGAAAGCTATCTGCTACAGTGAGGCCATCAGAGTTGCCAGGAAATATATATAGAAACCAAAACAAGCAGCCTCACTGAGACTAGGTTTGTAAAATTGCTTATCTTCTAACTTCTGGTCACCATGACACAGGGCAGATGGCTAGATTTCTTTCAGTCTGATTTGATTACTACTTGGTTTTGTCTCTTCTGCAAGAGAGCACATGAGACTCCACACTGAGTTAGCTGGAAAGGACCATGTCTCACCAAGGTAATCTTGTTACTCCACAATCCAGTGCCCTCTCCAGTGCTCCTAGTAGTAAAAAAAACCATCAAAAGCCACTGTACACAGTTGAAATTCAGTTAAAGTAAGCACATGAACTATGTAGTCTGAATTTTATCTATTAAAAATAGAAATCTCATAGCAACAAGCACAGTAGAAATACCAACATGGACAAGTAGATTCAGTTAGGGATGGAAAACTGTTAGCAGTTCAAATCCAGGACATGGATTTAGTATTTAATCCTCAGGCTTGCGACACATTTCACTAGGACTTCAGGCAAAACAAATTATTTCTTCCTGTTTTCTGTTTCTGCCTCTGTGCTTATTATTTAGAAATTACTCCGTGTTTATTATTTAGAAAGCTTCCCAAACCTCTCTCAGCTTTGGTCTGTCTACTGCAAAAGATGCAAGGACTCAGTTTCTGCCTCAGGCAGTTTTCATTCAGCTGGAGCAGAGCTGAAGGAAACAGGAGCATTTTGGCTGCCAAGACACATTGCAACTTCTTATAACAAGCACCAGGAGCTGCAGGAGAAATCTTTTGATTCATTCTCTAAACCATGAAAGCTGCTTGGCAGAAATGTGTCACACTATTGAGCAGGGAGGCCAGGGCAGCTCCTAAGAGCATGGCTCCAGGTCCGTGAACACCTCAAGACAAGGAAATGTCTCTACTTTTCCAAAGCCTTTGGTTACTCAAGAGGAGGGATGGTGTCCAGGCCTTTTGCACATTAGAAAAATCAAGGATGTTTGAGTCTTTCCACGTGGTGGCAAGCCCACCCAGGGAAATTGCCCACTGAATAAAAACCTCTTTACAAACAGAATAGGAAGTTAAAATCACAAAATGGATGGACTAAATGGATAGACTAAATCTGCTGCAGCTTTTTGACATTTTAATGCTGTTGCCAGAAGTGCCGGAAAAAGTAGAGAGCCAGTCACCCGTCAGTCACAGAGCTTCAAGGAAAGCAGATGACTGATAATTTGGTCCAACTGATTTATGGTGAACCCCACTATTCACTCTCTTTTTTCTCAGCTACTCCATTTCTGTATTATTTGTCCAGGTTGTAAGAGCTCCAGAGCACAGTTCACGCGGCTCATCAAGTCTGCATCTTGTCAGTAATGTAAGAAGTACAAACAATGGCAGAATTTTCTCAGCTTAGGAGCAGCAGCTTCAATGTGAACCTTCTGGTGTGTACTGAGCACGTCAACAGAGCCAAAAATTTGCAGTGGGTGAAAACCATGTGCTATTTCGATACCTAAAAGTGTAAATCAAGTGAATGTCTCCCAGTTGAATACATTACAATACACAGTAATGTTAGAAGGCTAAACCAGACAGGCTTCTCTGAAGGAGCATGAGTGTGATACATAACTTAAGGCTACTGCATAAACCTGGAGCAGTCTTGGCTCTGTGACTAACCACAAAGGAGTGCACACACTGCCTGGACTCACTTTCAGCAGTACATGTGTATTCATTTCCAAATGAGACACCTTTGTGAAGGCTGTCTCATGATTTTGCATATAATAGCAAGTCCTGCTTATAATCTTGTCTGATTTCCATTCATAGTGGCTCTAGCTAAAAAGTTTTAGCTGGTTCAGCTAGCTGGGCAGTTTTATCTATGAGGCATCCAACATTGCCAGGAGTTTTCCTCTACAGGAAACATCTCATTAGCACAGCTGAGGGAAAGCTCGGACACGTTCATCCAGCTGTTCATCCAGAAGTTCATCCATCTGCAAGCAGGCCAGCAGGAATTGGAGGCTGAAGACGCACATTCATATTCAGAGAGAAGAGTCATCTTTTGGCCTGTAGCGGGGATGTGTACAAGCACTTGCTGATTCAGCCGCAGTACTGAGCTGGGGCCTCTGCTCCCACTGCCTCATGCAGAACAAGGGCGGTCTTGGATCTCAAGAGAAGTGAAGGTAAAGGAAAGATTTGTTTCTCAACCACTCTGTATTTCAGTATTTCCAAAGCAGAAAGCCAAGCAGCCAAGAATGCTCTGTGTCATTTTCCTAAATACATTTGTTCCTCTGTGGGTTTTTTTCTTTTTATTTTTTTCCTCTGTGTAATCTGAAGTTTCGTGCTTGTGAGACTCTGTTGTGGGTTAACCCTAGCCAGCAGCTCAGCCCCACCCAGCGGTATGCTCAGCACCTCCCCAGTGGGGTGGGGCGATTATTGGAAGGATAAAAGTGAGAAAACTTCTAAGGCAAGATAAAGACTGTTTAATAGGGAAAGCAAAGCTGTGCATGCAAACAAAGCAAAATAAGGAATTCACTTACCACTTCCCATCAGCAGGCAGGTGCTCAGCCATCTCAGGAAAGCAGGGCTACATCACACATAACGGTTACTTGGGAAAACATACGCTATAATCATGAATGTTCCCCCTTCCTCCTTCTTTTCCCTGAGGTTTTATGGCTGAGCACAATGTCATAGGGTATTGGATATCCATTTGGCCAGTTGGGGTCAGCTGTCCCAGCTGTGTCCCCTCCCAGTCTCTTGTGCACCCCCAACCTAATTTCTGGGGGGGTAGCATGAAACAGAGAAGGTCTTGATGCTGTTCAGCAAGAACTAAAACATCCCTGTGTTATCAACACCGTTTTGGTCACAAATCCAAAATGCAGAACCATACCAGCTGCTATGAAGAAAATGAACCCCATCCCAGCCAAAACCAGTACAGACCATCTAGAAGCTCTTCCAGGGACAGACACAACACAGCTCAAAGCATGGTTGCAGACCCAGGACTGCAGCTCACCTGCTCTACCTGCACCCTTTCTGCAAGACTAGCTAGTCCAGCATCTTGCTACAACAATATTTTTAATGTTTCTAGTCACCAGATATTCATATCTTTAGCACCAGTATCTCTGAAATGCATTTTGCTTTGTATCTATAAATTCAGAAGTAGCAGAACTATGTGTGTACTTGCAGAACAGGTAACACCAAGGGACTGAAAGAAGGACTCCTCTGAACACAAGTTTTTATACTTTTACCTATTCTGCCAGTCAGTCTAGTAAAGACTCAGCCAAAAACCTTGCTCACAGCATAAATGTAAATCACGTCACCCAGGACTTCTTGAAGAGGTCTTTTTATAAGGAAGTCTGCTAAGTGTGACACAGCACACAGAGAGGTTCTGCGAAGTTTCAGGACTCAGTTACCTCCATATCAGCATTTTTATAGGAAAGCCTAAAAACCTCAGCAGAACACACATCTGATAAACACCTGGACTGAAACACTTTCAAGACTTGGCATACATGACCACACAAACTCCTTGAGAACATTTTACCCTTTTCTTTTTGGTCCCTAGGTGAGAAGCTGCCTCCAGGCTTGTCAGCACCTTCCCCTCACACATATTCAAGGGAAGTTTTAAACTAGAGCAACTGGCAGCTGGACTAGCCTGTCTAAACCCACAAGTAAATAAACTGCCCTTGGGATACACACCCTTGCAAGTCAGGCTGTTAACAAGCTTTTAGGTGGGGTAACAGCTTTTTCTATTTCAGTAGTTGGTGTGTTCCCATTATTTTAAAGTGGGTTAGCGCACTGAAACCCATTGGGCTCCTGGAGCCCGTTTGTTCCCTCCATGCCTCATCTGTGACACTCAAAACCGCCTGTTGGGTGGCTCCCATGATCCTGCACTTGCAGAGGTCCTGCAGACGGGTGGGAAATGATCAGGAGTTTCTTTTGTATTTTTTTTAAAGACACCTACAAAAATTGCGGTATGTTTTCTGCTTAAGTGCTTGGTGCCTAATTGGAGAATGTTATCCTTGATCAAATTTTGAAAAGTTATGGTGATATTTTATAGAACCATAGAATAACAGGTTGAAAGGGACCTCAAAGAGCGAAGGTTTCAGTATATTTTCTGCTTAAGTACTTGGTGCCTAATTGGAGAGTGTTATCCTCGATCAAATTTTGAAAAGATATGGTGATGTTTTATAGAATCATAGAATAGCAGGCTGGAAGGATCATCTGGTCCAACCTTTCTAGGCAATTTTTTAGCACGCACACAAAATTTATTTAAAGTTGGCTTGCTTAGGATGCTCTGGCAGAGACAACCACGGCCTGCAGTGCCTGTCTAAAACATTCGCCACTGAAAACTCTTTGCCCCTAGACAGCCTTTTTCTTTGCATTCCAACCGATCGGTTTCTTTATCCCTTCACGTTTTTAAGACCCCGGGATTTTGAAGGAGACCACAGCGCCCCAATGCCCCCGGCGCGCATCCCCCAGAGCCCCTCAGAGGCCGGTTATTGGCGTGCCGAGACCCCGCCCCGGGCCCTCCAGCCCCGCCCCCAGCCCCGCCCCCCCTTGGCCTTGCGGCGGGACCCGGCGGCGCCTGGCGCCCCCTGGCGGTCGAGGCGGGGCCGGTGCGGGCCCTTCTGCAGGGGAACGCATGAAGCGGGGTGACAAACATTAACATATTTTCTTCCCCCGCCCACCCCCAACTCCCCAGTTCGGTGTTTCTTTGTGTTTCTTAACACTTCAGCACTTTCAAAGTTCTTAAAGCACGCAGCAATGAGACGCACCTGCAACGCGCGAGTGCGTGCACGTGGGTGCGGCGCAGGATTTACCAAATCCTTCAGTTGCTTTATTCTCATGGAGTTCTGTTAGCCTCAGTATCACCATCTCTGTCCAGTAACAACTCCAGGGGAATGATTTCACACAACAAGCACAGCTGTATTTGAGGGGAAATACAGCCGTTACCACACACCGACACTCTAGTTCAGTAAAGAAAGGCAGCTACTAGGTCAGGATGAAACTGCAGCTGGGCTACAAAGCAGGTTCTAGGAATTACCTGACCTGGTTTGGGACTAATCCTCTGGGATTAGCATACCTTAAATTCTGGAGCTATCTCAAAAGACTACCTGTAGTTAGGACTTCTGCTTTACACCACCTGAGAGAAACACACATGCTGCTTAGGTCTGCCCCTAAACAGGTAAAACCAGCTCCAGTATCTGCTCAGAAAGTGTAGAGCACAAGTCAGCTCTGCTGTGTATCCTCCAAGTGAAATAAAGCAAAGTCTCCCCCTTGGCAAGTATTCTAATTGCATGAGTGTGCCTAGGTTTGAAACAGCCTTAGAGGAGTTATTTTTCTCTTTATTCTTCTCAGAGAGAGGAATCTGTAACAAATGTCCTCACATCAGCAGGATTTTGGAAAGCGAAGTAGATTAAGTGCAGCTTTTACCAGCCACCATCTCTGCCCTAAATCACACACAATAATCACCAACATGCTGGCTGAAGAGCACACAGAAAGGCAGCTCCCAGAAAGCAACACATATTGAATCTCTTTTCATCTGCCTGTCTAGAAGCTCCCTACCAGTTTCTTCTCTGTTTTGAGGGTTGTCACTGCCCTCCTTTTTTCAGATAGCAGAGATGTAGCCTGAGATTTTTAATAATTCCGTATGCAGCAGGTTCTCACTACTTACTCATTATTTCTCAATTTCCTAAGAAACAGAGAAAAGCAAAATCCAATAAAGCTCTTAAATGCGGGAACCCACCCCAGAGTGGACCCCAGACTCTGATTTGGTGCCCAGAGTTGCTATTTAAGGAATATGGACAGTTAGGTGTCTCAGAGGATGACAGAGCCATCAGTGTTCAAGGCAGAGGGCCCATCTTAAGCCACCAAGCCCAGTCACCAAACAGGAATGTGCAAGGGGAAATCTCATGCTTTTCTGGGATGTCGGCACCTTGTGCTAGATGTAAAGAAAGGAAGTTCCTACACTCAGTATCCTGAGTCCTGAAAATTAGGTATTCAAAGCAAGAAGGGCTCAGTCTTCTCTTAAGCAGTATCACTATGTCGTAATGGTATCACCAGTGTATTTGAAAGGTTGGATCATTCACCCAGGGGAGCGGTTCACAGAATTTAACCTCTTCCTCTGTCCAAGGAGGGATCCAAATCTGTACCAATTTGAACACTGCACACTATGAACTTTTGAGGCTATATAGCAATTCAAGGAGGAACACATTCCATCTCTCTTGAGGAACACAAGAGGAAGCAACTGTGTCATTTCTTGTTAGCAATGGGAAGTCATCTATTTGCCTCTGCTCTCAGTACTGGTCATCTGTTTTATTCATAAGTGTAAATGCTACCTACAATGGAAAGAATGGTGACTCCTCTGGATGTCCTGTAGGAGGACACAGCAACCAGCTCACAATTTGTGGGGAGACCAGACTTGTCAGTATGTATGAGACATTCTCAGAATAGACAAATTGATAAAGCCCTTAGGGAGATATAGGGGGAAAAAAAGTACTTATGGATCCCTGTTAGGCTGAGACATAATTGAATTGTATCTCCTGCCAAGACTCAGATGTTGCCAACTCTGAACCTATCTATCTTTTTGACTATTTAAATACACTAGTTCTACACACCCTATACCTCCAGCCATTGAAGAAATATTTTCAACAAAGTATTTATTTCTTTCAACAAAGGAATAGGAACCATAGAAGCCAGCGACATTCCACAGCAAAAGTTGTCTCAGGGAAGAGCAGAATTCATCGCAACCATGTAAGAAAAAACCCCATACTATTACAGTTTGAGAGAGTAGAAGGACTTGAACAACCAGGCATAAACTCAGGGATAATCCAAGGATGGTAGCAAACCTCTGCTTCTGTGACAAGTGAACATACACAAAATGGTTCAGGGGGGATGAATATGCTAAACGGCAAATTGCTATCCATGATTTGGAAATGGAGCGCTGTAATCACAGAGAGAAAAAATAGGCTAGAAATGAGAACAAATTTTCTCATTATTGGACAGTTAAAGCTCTGCAAGGCCTTTCAATAGCAGCAACGGGCCCAAACCTGTCCATTTTTAAGAGCTTCGTAAGTTAGGGAAGAGGATTATATTAAAGACTGGACCAAAATGACTCAAGATATCCTTAGCAGTTATAGGTTCATGTTTATAAACCAGGGAACAGAGAGTCAACAAAGTCCCTGAGAGTCTAATCACAATTATCCTTCTGTGGGATCAAAAATACTGTTAGAATAGAATAAAATTTCAGCCAGATCAAATAATAGAGCAGACAAAGCCAAATTTTGCTTCCAGTTCTTCAGATTTTACATTGGGAATGGGTGAAGTTCCCATTCTTGGCTCTGTGCTGTATAATTGATATGCTTCATGCAAATTCTGGACCATCTCCTTATTTCCTTCATGGTCACATGCAGGCATGAGTCCTCAAAATGAGCAGGAACATTTTGTTACCATTGTACTCAAAAGTGAATACTGACAGCAATCCTCCATGTCCTGCCACTCCTACAATGAGGAGACCATAATACCAGACCATGAGGCTGTGAAGCCAGGGAAGCAGTAATGCCTCCCATGCAGTGATGGGAAGGATGCTTCTTCTGCAATGAGGGCTTCCGCCTTCTGCTCGAGCAATGCTGCAGAAGTGCATTTGAGGCCTGGAAACCAGTGTTTACCTTGCACTAGCACTTGGGCATGTAGCCACAGTACAGTCCTCTTAGTTTCTGTGCTGGTCCATCAGAAAAAGCAAATTATGGTGCTTGCATCGTTTTCCTCATGGAGCTGCTAGAAAACGGGGGCTCTGTTCCTGGAACAACAAGTGCCCCGGAGGATAAAGCTGATACTGCCCAGGCTCACTGAACAGTTTCAGATCACTGTAAACAACCTGACCTTACTTTGAATCAATGGCTCAAGACTCACGAATTATCAGAAGGTATGAACACCATAGGTAGCATGAGGACCTGGTAGCAGTCCTGCAGAGAAGATAATTTGTGTTTTGCTTTGAGTTTGCTTTCTTTTTAAAAAATATTTAAATAAAAGCAATCCCTTTTTCAGATAACCCCAAATAATCAAGAGATCTGTTAAGACTTCTGATTGGTTTTCTCTTTGAAGATAAATAGCATGCTTTTATGTTCATACACAGAATCTTCTGCTACGTAACTTCAGACCACTGGAGACACTGTCAGTCTCTGAAAAACAACCAAAGGGGCAGAAGGCCAGCTTTAATAATTTGTAGCTAATACACTGTGCAATATAGACTAGGGAGAATAATTCTACATAGGAAGTCAGAAGTACTGTATTCCTTACAATTTCCCATCTTCAAAGGAAAGAAAGGCTTTGGAGGTATAAAAAAATAATAGTGGTGCTATAGTTATGCCATATTTGCTGCATCCTGTGTGAATTAGTTTCATTCAAGTATGAACTGTGTTGGTGGCTTTCTAATTTACATTATGCCTCTGAACGGTTTTCTATAGCGCCTTTTGAGAAGAACTTGGGGTTTTAGATAAATTGAATATTGTTCTCTCTTTCATGTAGATCATCCGGATCCAGACAATGACTCAGTTTTTTATAGCCCTTTTAAAATTTCATTTTATTTTTAGAGTGCATAACTTTTTTTGATTTGTTGGAGCCTATTCTTTTGCAGAGACACATTGTTCAAGAAATCACAAGTGGCTTCACATAAACACTCGGGAAGGATCAGAGACTGGAAAAGCTGTAGAGGCTGTAGGAAAATCTGAGGCTGGAGCACAGCACTGTAATGTGATGCAATGTATCATAGCAAATACCAGATTAAGTGGAAGAGCTACTTGCTGTTCAACATATTTCAAGCCTTAGCTGCTCTCATTACTTTGGGAAAGGATGGGGGAAGCCAGCAGCTGCATTTGCTGCACAACACAGCCATGAGAGCATGATCCAAAGAAAATAATTTGCTATGCTCAGCTGTGACAGAGCAGTGCTGCTGCTTTCCCAGGGAATGGGGCAGCCATCTGCTGCCTCTCACAAAATGCAGGCCATTCCGTGAGGGCTCCAGCTCGAAACTTCACATACGCAACCCTCCAGATCTAATGACAGGGAAATAGTAGCCTGAAGCCTGACCCCACTGAGGGCTTTTTCCTCTCTCATGGACAGCCCCAGACCAAGGACCACATAGGGAGTGTCTGGGGAATACAAGCTTGGTTCTCCCTATTCTTTTGCAACTTTCTGACAGTCACTACCTCGTCACTCTCCATCTACAGCATATGGTGCACACATCCATTTTCATTTGCTTCTCGAGGCTACATTGTTCCCATTGTAGAAGCAGTTGTCTATGACAAGGACAGCAGGTACACTGTCACAGATGCCTGGGTAGCTACTTCTATAGGTCCCATAGCATGCTCTCTGTTACTCTGTTATCAGGAATAGTAGATAGCGTAGTTTAAAAAAAAAAAAAAAAAAAAAAAAGGCAAAAAACCCACAACATTACAGAGGCACAGAAAGCTGCCTTGCCAGGGCTTTCAGGACCAGGCATGTGTGTGAGTTGGGCAGCTCAGGTGCAGCGCAGCTCTGTTCACATGGTGCTACACCCATGTAAATCCGGCCAAGTAATCCCATGCTGTCACACAGAGCTACCTCAAATGTCTCTGCACCTGAGGCAACCTGTACCTTAATAATCTTCCCAGGAACAATACAGACTTATTGAGAGTAACTCGTATGCTAAACTCCAGAGCGGACCAACCCAGGAGTGTCACAACCCGTTTTACAGAGGAGGAAGGAGAACTTCAAAGCCCTGCTTTGGGAATGGCAGTGCCCGGTTGCCTGGTGGAGTCTTCTGCCCCCAAGGAGGGACACAGGCCTGCAGATGACTGGTGGCAGGGATGGGTGCCAAAGTGTGGGAGTCAGAGGCTCACGCTGCTAACCAGGACCTGCTAACACAGAAAATGCTAAACAAGGCAGTGCAGCTGAAGATGACTTGTTGGCAAGGTATTACAGTTCTTTTGTTCATTTGGTGCCCATGGTAATTTGTCTAAAGCTTGAAGTTTGCCATTTGGTAATTTTTTGCCTACCGAATGAGGACTAACCCGTGTCCTCTACATGCTGTAACTGCTCTTTCTTTGCTACGTTACCACAGAAATACCATCTTCTAAATGTAGTTAGTAGGGAGTCTCCAAAACACAAGAGATTCATTATACAGATACTTAACAGTGAAATGCATTAAACATCTTTTATCACAGTATGAAAGTCAGCAGGATTTTTTCAAAAGACCACTCATTATTGGTCTGTTTGGTCCCACTGGAGTAATTTGTGAAATTCCTACCAGATACACAAGAAGCACATAAGAAAAGCTGTTTACCACTCACACTCCTTTTATCTTCTAAAGTAAATGATGCTCATAGATGCCCAAGTCTATGTGGTCAGTAACTCAACAGGCAGGAGTATTTCTCTGAAGCAAGTAACAGTGTTAAAAAAATCCACACTTTATCTTACTTGGGTGAGGCAGACTTTTTTTTCTTCTACTGAAGAGTGAAAAGTGTTGTCAGAGGTAGCAGCAACATTTTCCATCTGCAGTATATTTGCTCAGCTCACTGCTACAGAAGACCAGACAGTACAATCCCAAGCGACAGTTCAGCTGAGCCTTTCAGTGCAAACAATACACCATGGGCTCAGAGGACTTTTCTATAAAGAGGAGAAGAGCATCTGGGAGCTGCTATACAGGAGGACTTGCTGCACCTTCTTTATCTCACTTCTACACCTGTGAGCTCTCTTCATTACTTCACTTTCCTCTCTCCTGATACAAGCTATTATAAATTGTAAGGATTATTGCATAAAGTATTCTACTAATAAGAGGTTACCCACAGGTGGCAACCCGTATTAGATGAGGCAATGCTATCTACCTGCCATGACAGGTTTGTGAACTGTGAGCAATTTTATTATTAAAACTTGACGCAGTTTTATCTTCTAGTAGCACAGACAATTGCAGAGGATCACTCAACATTTTGATTGCGAAGTCTTTGGTCAGAGACCATCTCTTTTATAAGCAGAGCCTAACACAATAGGGACCCGATTTTGTCTGTGTCCTCCAGATACTCCTCAGATGCAAACTCTAAATATTATCAGTCCACAAGATTGAATTATTCATGAGTCCTTCCACTGCATAAAATTGGTATAATCCACTTAGTATTGTGTCAATTGCTTTACACAATTAAATCTTTGTGCATTTACTGCAAAAGCACAAGGAAAAAATAAAAGCTACATCCCCAAGAAGAAACACATGTCCAGGTTTTTACAGAAATACTCCTCATCTGCTGCCTGTCTCTGAAGTCCATAGTCATTGAATCTTCTGCCACTGGCCAAACACAAAACCATTTCAGTCTGACCACCAACCATCTACAGCACTTTGGTCCTACTACCAGTTTCCACTTGCTACGTGTTCCAATCCAACCATTGCCAGTAAGACACAGACCAGATCCCCCCATCACCTCGCTCTTCGGTGAGCACTCCAGTAGTGTATCTAATTTGGGCAGACATGGAGAGATGAGGAGCTGAACCAGATGAGATCCTTGGCTCCAGAAAAGGGGCCAGAATGAAGATACCCAGTGGGAACAGGTATGTACTCAGCTGGTGAAACAGCCTACAGTCTGGCACTAAAGGAGCATGCACTGGCATGGTCTTGGTGGGCTCTGGTCTCCTTGCTACAGCAGTTAGGAAATTACCATGGTGACTCTGACTGTTTCAGCTCTCTCCAAGAGACAACTGTTAAACTCTGAGCTGACTGGCACAGCCAGGTGATGCAGGGTTCAGTTCTCAAGATCGAGCCTTAGGTGCAACATGACTGCCCAGATCCTGCTTTTTGCAGCCCTGTTGGCTACACAGAGCTCAGGAAATCCTACATCTCATCTACTCAGCATATATACATACCTTTGGCCCTTGGGAGGGGCTGGTCACCTTAATGTAGGGGTGGAGAGCTCCTCAAGCTGGGGGAAAGAGCAATTAAAATCAGGTTTTGCTGTCCATGACCACATGTCTTTGTACCACTGTTTGTTTTGTGCCTCTGGAAAGTTCAGTCCTGCATGTGTTCAGCTTTTAGTGCCTTAACAGATCTTCTAGTCATGTGAATCAAATTGTCATAAAATCCAGTCATTTCAAATCAGATGAAGCATTAGTCTTCAAATTAAAATGTTAAATATAAGAATCAATGGAAGCATTTTACTATTGCACTCTTGGGATTATTTTAGAGATGCAGTTACAGATTTCAGTCAGCCATGGTTTACTGCAGAGCCCAGGAGAATCTTTCAATCTGGAGCCATGCCTCTGCTTACCTTCTGCACACACACAGGGCTGTTGCTCATCTGGATGACGTACTCCTGGGCTGAGGAGTGTACATCTGATGCCTGAGAATTCATCTGCAACCCATGGCACCTACACATTTTCTGCTGCTGGGTCAGCAAACAGGCCTCACCAGCTGGGAAGTTTCTGAAAACAAAGTACTTGTAGACTGGTACTGGGCTGTGTGTGTCTTACTGAAGACCCATGCTTGAGTCATCAAGTGTAAGCTCATCACAAGGGAAAACCAGACAAGAAGGACAATTAGAGTTTTGATTTAGTACAGCCTTAAGCCTGGCTAGATCAAGGTTCTTCTCTGTTGACATAAGGCCTTCAAAAGTCTGGGCATTGAGACATACAGAGTACTGGAGGCATCTGGCTCTGGGCTGCGTTGTCATTAAAAGTCTTATATGTAAGATTTCCTACAGGATTTTGCTTTTTTAAAACTGTCCTCTGCTGCCACATGTAAAATCCAGATAGATCCACCATCCAGATCATAATTTTGAGCAACTTTTGAATATTCTATGTGTCACAAAGTACCCTGAAGCCCTAGCACACCTCTTCCATCTTCCAATGCAAAAAGCTGGTGTCTGCATGGGATGTGGGAGCAGAAAACAAATGGTGGATGCAACAGAGGGGAAGCATATAAGACCACTACCTCCTGATAGCTGCAAGCCACTGCTCAATGTTGCACAACAAGTCACCAGTCCGATTCCAGTTTTGTAGATATGATGGGTGGGAGTACTAAAATGGAGGTTTTGATGACTATGTATTGACACAGCTCCATGTTACACTTGTGAGGAAGTTGAAGCAGGTACTTCATTCACTTACAGGGTATTCTCTTAGGAACATGATGTAAGTGGGCACTGCCCATTGTAATTAAATACTGTATGTCTGTTTGTGATTACTGTGGTGTTTAATAGCTGAGTAGGTGGGGGATTCCAGCAGGGCGTACACTTGAAAGCAGTCAGAGCTGGTGAACTTTTTCACCAGAACTCCATGGCCTTTGTAAGGATCTTTCTTTACTTTTGACCATGCTGAGTCACTATTTTGGCACAGCAGAGGATAAAAACCAAGCCAGAGAGTGCAACAAAGAAATTAACAGCAGCTAAGCACGGTGGTTAAAATAAGGATTAAGAGCAGAAGGGAGTAAGTAAATTGCTGAAGGACAGGTTTTCTAAGACCTTTAAAGATGGAGGATATCTTGAGGAAACCTTCACAGGTTTTCTTCCTAGAGAAGGCATTAGAGAAAGGATCAAACCATCCTGGGTCAAAGCAAAGGTCCATCTTCACTGGCATCCCATCCTCAGTAGCACCATGAGCAGGTGCCCTGGGTGAAAACAGGAGGCTGTCAATGGTACATCCTCTGAATACTCTCGCAGATTCAACATATTCCCATCTCAGAAGACCTTCCTGATCTTTGTGTGGTTTTCTGTATTTATTTGCTCTCTGTGGACTGAACACAGGTTACTGTGTTCAGTTTTGGTCCCCGCTATACTAAAGAGATGTGGACAGGCTGGAGAGGGTCCAGAGGAGGGCCACAGAGATGATCAAAGGACTGAGAACCCTGCATATGAGGAAATATTGAGAGAATTGGATTTATTCAGCCTTGAGAAGAGAAGGCTTAAGGGAGACCTTATCACCATGTTCCAGTATTTGAAGGGTGTCTAGAAAGAAGATGGAGACTCCGTTTTACAAGCAGTCACATGGAACAGATGAGGGATAATGGGTACAAGTTACTCCTGGTGAGATCCCAATTAGACAAGAAGAAAAGTTTTTCACAATGAGAACAATCAGCCACTGGAATAATCTCCCCAGGGGAGTGGTGCATTCCCCAACACTGGACACTTTTAAGATTCAGCTGGACAGGGTGCTGGGCCATCTTGCCTAGACCGTGCTTTTGACAAGAAAGGTTGGACCAGATGATCCTTGAGGTCCCTTCCAAGCTGGCATTCTGTGATTCCTTTTCATGTACTTAAGTCATAAAGTAAACTTTTAGCTTCCACTACACCCTTTGGCAACAAGTCCACCAGTCTACTGCCTCCTGTGTGAAGGGCATTTTTATTTGTTTTGAACCCAGACCTAGAGCACAGTCCTCACACCATATCAGCTAATTCTACTTGAAAAAAAAGCCACAGTGAAAATGATAGTTATGCCTGAGGGGTATGAGACCTAAAGAAAACTCAGGGACAGATGTGGACAAGGCCAGTCTGCCCTTGATGGCTCTGAATAGTCATATAACATGGACACAATCACTCTGCACTGCTTGTGGTGTAGATATGAACAGAAGGGCCAACAGTGCAAGACAGGGCCAAGATTTGACAGTGTGAAATGCAGCAGAACAGTAAAAAATAGAAGAATGTAATTTTTATCTAAACTAAAGATTAACCATTTCAGATCTTAACAGTAAACGGTAGAATGTAACTTTTAACTAAAGATTAACCATTTCAGATCTTCGACTAACAGCCATTTTAATTTGAGGTGCTCCTACTCAGAGCAAATTAATTCCAATTAATGCCAATATTAATGCTCTGCCTTTGGTCTGTTAGTTTTCCCATGTCCTGTTCTTCACTTTGAAGGTACCAAACCACCAAGTCAAAATTAATTCAACCAATGAACAGTTCTGTACCACTGGACTTTCTTAGCAGGGATCAGAAACATAAAAGAAGAAGACCTTAAAGTCAGTCGATGGCTGCATTACTTAGTGGGTTTAGCCCTTTGATGTTTCAAATGGAGTTAACAGCTACATGCAGCCACTCAAAGGACCATTTGGATAGCTGAAGCAAATGCTATTGTACGAAACTATGCTACCCATGGTCTGCTGAGCTTGCTGGTTGATAATGCAGAACAGCCTGACTGATCTAAGGTCTAAGAGGAACTGTAGATTGCTGTAATTATCACAAACATTTCTGAAATTACAGAAATGTGATCATCATCTTCCTCCTGCCAAAGCAGGACAGCTTCTTTCAGCATCCTTTTAACCAGGGGTGTTTTATTTGTTGTTGATGACCATGCAGGAGTGGTAACAGAACAGTTAAACATGTAGCTAGACAGTGTGTCAGATAATGTGGAAAGCTGAGTGGTTCAGGGTTGGTTGCAGCTCAGAGTCTAATTCTCACATTACTTCTACCAGTGTCTAACACTGTCCAGGAATTCACAGGGTATCTCTAGCACAGCAGAGATGTCAGGATGTCTAGGAGTAGCTGCAGTACAAATAGGGAAGCCAAATTTAGTGCATAAGCAATTTCTCATTTTATTAAATATTTAATAAATAAATAAATTTAAAATAAAATAAAAATTGGTGTTTTTTTAAAAAAGTTAGTTTTTCTTTCCCCTCCACACAGTTAAGGTTTCAGTCCCACAGCCCCATATACCATTTATTCAGGACCTGCTACAAGGAAGCTTGCAACTGAGATGGGGAGCCTGTTGGATGGAGAAGAGGGACAATTATCTCCTCAGGTGGATCTGCCATTGATGGTGAAAGTTTTTTAGCCCGCACTGAGTTCATCTGCTCCCCATTTCCTGCATCAGACATTCCTCCCCCTTAATTTTGCCAAGTAGCTGATCCACAACATGTAGACTGCATCCAAACTCGAGAGGCAGGTATCTCCCAGCACAGAGTTTGGGGTTGGACACAGGGAATAGGGTGAAAACCTTAACTAACGACAAAATGACAGAAAAATGTGTAGCACCAAGATCAAAAATTGTCAGTTAAAAGGTCTTCATGCAACATTCCTAAATGCAGGTAGACAATGATTCCTGCAGGAAACTGCTCCACAGCATGGGAAATTGTAACAAGGCAAAAATCCTGAGCAACACCCCAGCAGCCCCTGTGACAGGTACACCAAATCGCATTCCCTGCACAGGAGGTTTTTTATGCTTCTCTCTGATGCCACAGCAGAGAACTCAGCTTTATGTGCACAGTTTCCTGGCCAGGAGAGATGCTTACAGCTCATGGGGGACCTATTTGTCCCAAACCAACTTCTTCCCAATCAATTTCATTGTCATTATGGGGCCATGTCAGGCAGCAGAAGAGAACAGGCTCTTCACTTTTTTTGAAGCACACTGATCTCACCAAATCTACAGAATTAACCCACAGTACAAATCAATGGATGAAATCCCCACGTACTCATGCCTCCTCTTGCAAAAGCCAGTGATAGCACAATTTCAGAGGGAGTGTAATTCTGTTTACAGTTGACAAGAGCCCAGCAAGGAAAGACCTGGCCATGGTCCAAGTCTAATGGACTTTATTTAAATGTACACACCAGCCCTGGAACACAGAAACTCCTGTCACAACTGGTGTAACAAAAGTGCCAGCTTTGGTGGATCATCTAATCTTTATCTCATGTATCAGACAGACCAAAAGCAAATAGAGCAGTCCATCCAAACCCTCACCGGTCTTTAAGAAAGCAAGTTAGCAGAAACAAAAATGACTAAATTAGCCGGAAGGCTGTGGTCCAAAAAACCAAATCAACACTTCTGACTTCCTTTCTTTTTTTGGCAATACTGCAATATCAATGCTAGTTTAGGCATTGTCACGAAAAAATATGCGGGTAGGGAGACATTTGCTCCTGAAGGAAAGAGGGCACCAAACAGGACCACAGACCTGAAATGGTTGTGAAGTTTTAAATTTTGGCTGGATACACAAAGGCATCCTCAGACAGAAAGAGGCAGCAGATGTATTTATTTCCAGCCCCCCGCGTCCCTGAGTGCCATGGATGGAGGCTGCTCCAGCCAGCTGTAGGCTCCTAGAAGTGCTGTGATGCACTTCAGTGCCAGTGGCTCAGACCCAGAGAGCTCCTGCTGAAGCACCTCAGGGGCTCCCAGCGCCTACATTTGGATCAGATAGTGACGCTGGATTTAAAATAATCCAAATTATCTACTTCCATCTTGTTAGTACTCAAATGTTTATTCATTATTCTGACTGAAAAATGCAGAGAAACAGCACTATAAAACTTAAGAAATTTGTCCATGAGACTCGAGGTTTTTTGCTTCCCTTGGCCTTTCTTGATAGCTTATAACACTCTTATATTATTACTCAAGTTTAGCATTTTAGTTAAAATGAGAGTTTTCTGCATGAATCTGCAAAATTGATCTTGTGCATCTCTACTGGCAGCCACCCAAAGTCAGAATTTATGTGCCCTAATGCTAGAAATGCATTTAACTAAATTAGATACCCCATCACAGCAGAGTGCACTGATAGCAGGGGCATATCAGGGCCACCTGCACCCTGGGAATCAGCTGGCTACTTCTTATATGGCAGGGGATTGAATTTATGGCACTTTTTATTCTAAGGTTCAACTGTAAAAATGCCATATTTGTTTGTCAAGTCAGCTCAAGAATAATGCTAATCCCTGACATTCTCAAATGGGTTTGAAGGTTCACTGTTGCAAAGCTGCTTTACAGAACTCATTCTTTATTACAGTGTTTACCTTTACATCTTTGTTTTTCCAGCCACTTCAAAGGCCATGAAAATAAGACAGCCACCAATCTAATCCATTCCACACATTGACTTACTCTGCAAGCTCAGCCAGCACTGTATTGCCTGCAGAAACTTGCTTCTTAAATAAATCTTTTCTCTAAAAAAACTATTAGTGGATTTGCATTTTTTCTTTCAGAAACGCAGAGGGAGCTGTGAATGAAGAAAAAAGGTAATAAAGGAACCATTTCTGCTCCGGTAATAGCTTACTTGGATTGCACAGGTAAAATGTGTACCATTCCCCTCCGTCACCACGATGCCACTGAATGCCTGAGCTGACCTGTTGCCCTGTGCGGGGAGGGGGCTGAGCCAGCTGCGGCATGTCAGCTCCCTCTGAGGGCAAACCCCTGACCCCACAGGAGAACACTCACCCATGCAGCATTAGTGGCAAGAGCAGCTCTCTGAAGCCTCTGCAGTTACAGCTGTGCTTGTTTGAGGGTGCCAGCACAGCTCCAGCAGCTGCTGGCCCTTCCCTGGTGGCACGGCTGTACCACCCAACCCAGTGGCACACACTGAGCTGGCAAAAACCCTTCTCCTGCAGCAGGTGCCCTTATCATTGGTTGTTCTGTTCTGAGTAAAGAGTTGGGGGTGGTGGGGTGGTGGTGTTTCCTTGACATTGCTTTGCTGGAATTCTGTTAGCTCCTCACGCACAGACCTCTGCTTGGTGGGATAGAGAGGTAATCCTAAAACCCACTTCTAACCTTCTCCTCGGGTGTCAGGCTGGGGAGGTGAAACACCAGCCACGACTGAGCCCCTAATGCAGCAAAATGCTTTCATTGTGGTTCATGTCCTACTGAATGTGGGCTCGGTCAAGGCACAAAATAAACCTGTGCTTAGATGTTTTGGTGCAAAGGCAAGGACTGCTGCATGAGAGCGTCTGTGATGACAACTGGCAAGGCATTGCAGTGACTGCTCTATATTGCCACCTAGGAATCTGCGTTCATACAACAGCCCGAGTTTTCAAAGTTGCTAACTTACACACCAGAACGTTGGACATACGCAGGGCACCAAGAGGAGTCCACAGAGAAAAAAAATCTCTTGTTTCAACCCATGCTTTAAATGGGGGGGATGCAGTGAAGCCTCCTTGGCCTCTGAAGGCCTGCTCACTGTGCTTGTCCATGATGAGTATGAATCAGTATAAATCAGTAATGAACCTCAGTCACAGAACAGCATGTCCTTGTCTTTGTAAGAGAGCATGGGATTTGATGTCTTTTGTTTGCTGGCTGCAGCTTTGATTTCCCTGAAGAGGATTCACAGGGTGCGTGCCAGACCCAGGACCATGTTGTGCCCTACTTGACCAGCCACTGGTGGACAGACAGAGGTGAAGTACGCAGGAGAATAGAAAAAGAATGGTGCCAAATTTACACCAAAGCTCAGTCAAGACCAAAAATTGCAAGTTTTGAGGAAAGACAGTGAAGTAGATAAAACTGGGGAAAGACTAAAGCTTGGATAACAAATAACCAGAACCTTCCTGCAAAATCCTCTGTCAAAGCCAGTTCTGGCCATCATTCTCATCTTCCACGTCTTAAAGGAAAACATGATAAACCAGAGGGAACAAATTTCATGTAATACATACACATAAAATCACGACTACTCTTCAGTAGCTAGCTACTGCTTACTATCTCTCTTGAACTGTAGCATTGGACACTTGGAGGAGCTGATTCTATAGAAGACCTTTGTGAGTATACAAGTGTACTTAGTCATAGTTAAGTAGATCCTTCAAATGGAGAAAGAAACAGCACTGGTTGTATTGGAAGGCACAGCTGGATGCAGCATGATTAGCCCTGGTTTGATCAAGCCACTGCAACATTCGAGTGATTCAGAAGAGTTCAGCACCCAGAAGGGACCCCAGGACACAACCACATATTACAACCCATTCTGCTCATGCTTAAGTGTTATAAAAAAAACCAAAACAAAACGAAACAAAACAAAACAAAACACCAAAACAGCTGAACAATTTTGAAAGTCCAACCCTGTCTCAGGGATCCTTGAAATGTGCTGCTGGCTTCGCAGTGATGCCCCTTTGGAGAGGGACTCTTTCACAGAGACCTGCACCCCAACTTTCCTGAGTTAAGCAATTTCTTCCATGATGCCATGCAAATGCATCCCATTCTCTTTTGTTTTAGGAAATGTAACTCCTGGGGCCAAAATCATGTGACTGAGCACTGTCGGTTGTGTCGTATGCATCAGCCTTCTAGTGTTCAACAAATATTCATACCCAGTGGTCTGTCAGCCACTGTGCTTCAGGAAATGCATTTTTTTTTTCCTCACAAAATGTGATAAGGACATATTTAGCTCATTTTTGTATGTTTGTCATAAAATGTGTTGTTGCACATTTTCTGTGCCACTGAACTCACCCAAGAAGGCACACTGACACAGGAAACCCATCGCTCCTTCAGAGCCTGAGTGGGCTCATGGTGTAGTAATCAGAAGACAAAATCCCTATTTTCCCTTTTAACAAAGTGTATGTAGTTTGAAATTGGACAGACTGTAAGGACAGATTTGCAGAGACACTCTGAAGACCAAAAATTCGCTTAAGAGAATTAAGCCAGTTCAAGACACAGGGAGTTAATGGTGGTACATACAGCAGCCTGTAGCTGGTTTTATTTATTGATGATACTCGGTATTTACAGCAGCCAGTAAACCTGACTGGTTTACTATCATGGTCAGTTCCAGCTCTTCATTCTCTCTCATTTGATCCCCTCCCACGTCAGGTAAAAATCAGTCTATGATCTTAGCAGCTATCGCTCTTTTTTTCAGAGAAAGCCTGAATTCTGTTCCAAGAGTTGTTGAAATTTGTCTGCTTTTGTCAGGAACAAAATCAATAGTACCTAATAAAAAAAGGTGTAATTTTGAGAACAGAACTGCCCGTGCTTTGATTTGATAAAGGACAAACTTATCAACAAAATTAACGTGCCCAGAGCAGAATTTTTTATGTATGTCCAGTAAGAAAAAAAATCACAGGACCACAAACAGCAGATTCACCCACCTATCCCCCAACCAGGTCATTGACTCGCCCTC
This sequence comes from Athene noctua, assembly GCF_965140245.1. NCBI lineage: Eukaryota > Metazoa > Chordata > Aves > Strigiformes > Strigidae > Athene > Athene noctua. The sequence continues at coordinate 66,180,760 of NC_134037.1, read as the reverse complement.
TCTCTTCCTGTATTGCTCTTCCAGGATCCCAAATGCAAGTGTACTCACTGCAGACTCGCTGCACTGTTTTGCTCTGGGTTTCCGATGCTGGCACTATTTCTTTCCTTGTAAGAACAGTCCCAAGCTGAAATCTGGTGGACAGGCTGGCTTCCAGCTCCCCAGGGATACGGGTGTGGGAGAGGGATACGAACTGAAACATTTTGCTTTTCTGCAAACCCTCACATTTTCTCCATCATTCCTAATTTGTAACTCTCACATTTTCCCCATCTGTCCTAATCTGAATCCCATGTACCTCTCTGAGCAGTATTTTCATGCTTTCTACCCAGGCTTTCATTTCAGGCATTCTGCTATTGAAACACAATGTCTAGTCTTAAAGTGTGACTGGCTTTCCTAGGCTCCACCTATAATAAAAAAGAGCCTGGCTCATCAGCAATAATGATGGCAACCTCTTTTCAGGTTTATAGGTCTATTATTCAAAATGTTCTTGCTGTGAAAAAAAATCTCCTTCTGGTTTTACGTGTATAACAAATACCTACACAGGCATGCATGACCAGGAGATTTCAGCACCGGCTGGCTGGCAGCGAGGGCCTTCGCTCCTGCGTCTATCCTGCGCAGAGCCCAGCCCCGCAGGGTGCTGGTACCCAGCCCGGGCCCAGCCCCGCAGGAAGCTGGTGTGCAGCCACGGCTGAGCTATACTGGGAGCTGGGAAGCAGGGAGCTGGTGTACAGAAACATGCACAAAGGTAGCAAGAAGCAATCTGGACATAAAAGATGCTGCTGGTCCATCGCCTCCCTGCCCTTCTAGAGAAAAAAGAAAAGAATAATAACATGGCAGAAGCCTCTGTGGCAAGTCCTCTGCCACCGGCAGGGGTTTTCAGGCTGGACACTGCAAACAAGATTTGGGAAATACAGCAGGAACTAGGGAAGAGAAAGGAGGGCATGTGCACGCTCACCAGTTCCTGACAGGAGCAATGTTGAAGTGAAAAGCTTCCTGATGACCTCCAACAAGCTACTGAAGCATGAATACAGCAGCTAATTAAGAGGCAGAGTTGATTGCTTGCACTGCACTTACAGGCTTCAGGTTAAAAAACACGGAATAAACCTCAAAACAATATGTGAAATTATATGGGACACAGGCAGAGAGGCGAAGGAGCCAGGAATCTGTGATGTTAAACCTTAACCATGACAAGCAGCAAAATGTTCAGCTTCAGCTGTTATTTTAAAGCCCAGAGCTGAAGGGCTTGCACCTTTCTGCCTACTGAAGCCTTTGCCTGCAGCAAACAGATGTAATCGAATTACAGGAGGCTGTTAAGCACTGGCAATAAACTATCCCCAGACATACACGGGGCTGTGGAGTGTTGCTTAATAAACTGTAAAATTTCTTTCACTCTCACCTGTTTTCTCATAGGTTGCTGTTAATTTTCCTTCTGGAAGTGATAGCGAATGCGGGATCAGTTTGTCAGTGATGTATCCAAATCTCTATCCTTAGAAATTTTAACTGTCCCTGCTTCCAAATACTCTGGCCTCTCTTTAATTTTTTTAAGAAAATAATATGGTTTAGAAAATCTGGCTTTCATTTTTCTGCTGCATGTGTATCTATCTGTGTGCCTGCGTGTGCATGTGCGTGCGATATAGTAGTGCTAGAGCAGGTGTTACTCGATGATGTGTTGACACTGAAATTAATGATTATTCTCAACGCAGTCACTGTGCACCAGGTTCATTCATTATCCTGGAACAAGGGCAGTTTATTTCTCTAAACCATCCTGCAGGCACATTTGTGTGGAGCTCTAAGGTGAATCCTGTAATGATCACGGGCCCCAGTGAACCCACTTTCAGTCACGGGCACATTACACACCTTTCATCCAATGCAAACAGGTAAAAATTAACGCTTAAGTCATCTCCTAGGGCTGCCATGTGACACAGCTGGTAATACAAATACTTAACATTGTAAAATAAAATCAGTATTATGTCCTTCAATAATGCAATTATTTTATAATATAGCTATTAATAACGAACATCTCTTTTTTATGTATTCTAAAGTTAGAGCAGTTACACTAGTGACACTAAATCATCTTAAATATGTAGCCACAGAAATCACTGCTGAGAACCACAGATACTTCCAGCTGTACAGAGGGCTTGGTCATTTCAGATTCCTGTGTTTCTTTGTCTGTCCTCAGTCCCTCTGTCTATGACAGTATTTATAGTGTGCAGTCACATGCTGAGGAAACTTGGACAGTATAAAGGCACAAGAATAACTATAAATGAACCAAAAATGAGCACCCCGGCGTAGCAACAATAAGAAAACCAGAAGGCTTTTGGAAAGCAGTGCATTTTATTCCCACATCTCATTCTGCAGTCTTCCGCTGATGCTATTAAAATACCTCAGCACGAGGCAATATTTTTATTTTATTGTGCGACAGTCTCTTTTACTGAAAAAGTCGATTGCATTTGCCAAATTCCCATTTTAATTTAGGGAATTTACAGGTATAAACAGAATACAATATAATCACATTTTGACTATACATGCAAATGTACAACATCGTAACAGCAGCTTTCTAAAGTCAAAGCTGTTTGAATTTCCGCAAATTTCTACTAATACTTCAACAACAGTAAGCAGCAAAACATTGAACTCTCCCAAGAAAAAGTCCTGAAACGAGAGTCCACGGGGAGAGCTTTCTACAGCACGTGCCAAACAGAGTGTATGCTACAGGATCAAGAATGGCATCCAGGTGGTAAAAAGATCCACATTTCTCGTGGACAGAAAACACTGAGCACAGTGAGGACGGATCAGAAATGTGGGTTTCTCTTCAGCCATCTGTACGATTAAAATGCAGTTCAGTATCGTAACGAGTTCAGTAATACGGCAACTATAAGCCATAGGCACAAACTTCTTTAGTCTAGGATGTATTTGAAAAACTAACAAAACCCCTTAGAATAATTAGCCTATAAACAATTAGTGTTTGGTTGGTTTGGGTTTTTTTTTTTTTGCAAAAGATAGCTGTATGGAGCTTGAGCAAAAAGTAAACGTATTTCGGCATATAGCCAGAATCTCTTGATATTCACAAGCTACACATAACGTGTGATGTACAAGATCTCCCTGCCCCATCCTCCAGCCCAGCAGCTACAGACTTTTAGCCTCAATGTCTTCATAGCCATCTCTTTCAAAATTCATGGGTGATGCCAGGTCACCCAACTTCTCCACTCAAAAAGCATACTGTTGCACCTGATGCCTCCGCCTGTTGCACCCAACGCCTCTGACAAGAATATAAAGCTCTCCCAGAGATCAGTTTTGCAGATAGACTCTGCTGGGTAAATTGCCCATTTTGGATTTCAGTGCTGAACGCGCTGTGAGGCTAATGCTGCCTGCTTGGCTTGAGAAGACATTGGGCTAGGCACTGCTTAATTAGAGCTGTGGGAATAATTGATTTTCAGTTCAGTGGCTTAATAACTAATAATAAGAACAATAACAACAACAACAATAAACAACATGGTTACTTTTTTCAGGAGACGATAACAACTTGTTTCAGCCTGTGGTCAAGATGGCCCAAAGGCTGGGGCACCGTTTTGGGATGTGGAAGGCTCAAAGTCAAATCTCCTCTCTGCCTGGTTCTAAGCAAAGGTTTGACCTAAGGATCCCCACCTACCAAAAGAGTATCCCCAGGCTAAGATATACTCACACACTTGTTTCCCCAGTCTTTCCCATTAAATGTATGGGGTACTAAATATTAGCATATTCAATGGAGGCCCCCCTGGAGGGCACGCTTCCCACTTCCCACAGGAGTGCTGCAGCAGCCAGGGTGGAGAGACAGCTCTGCCCCTTGTAGCCCACAGGGACAGTCTGGGTACACGGGAGCAGCTTCCACCAAAGCCACAGCCATCTCGGTGCTGAGCGCACTGTGCATCCCGGCCCGCGAGCGCTCGGCCGTGGGATCTGCCGGAGCACCCTGCAGCTCCCTGGCTCCCTGCCTGCACTTTCTTCCACTGGACGCTACAGCGCAGGGACAGTGAGGGCTGATGCACACAAAGCTGTGTCCCAACACGTGGCCAGGATATAGCAAAACTGTCCTGCAAAAGCACCCCGGGAAACCCCGGAGAGATGGCATCCCCAGTTCTGCTACCAGCCTGTACTTCTGAGAAAGGGAGATGGAGAGGACACCTAGGTTCCAGTCCAGGCTCTGATTCACCTGACTTCAGAGTACAAGGAGGGGATAGCACAAGGCACACACTTTCTCCCTAATTTTTTTATAGCCCTCCCAAATCAAATCAATACATACTAATATTTCCAAACTCGTTTATTTAGGTCAAGCTAATATTCCCAATGCTACATGTAGTTAAAGCTCATAGAAAAACATCCTTCGTTTGCTAACCCAAGCTTCTCAAAAGTTCAGATCTGGTTCTGCTCTCATGTACACCACCGCAAGACAGAAGTAGTATATCTACTGAAGACACAAACCACCCAGTGTAAACCAGGTCCAAGGCCCAGCCTGGACACAGAATCAGGGAGAGTTTCAACTCTTCAGTTGAGGGCTATTCTACACCAATATAATTGAAGTGGCACAACCTCTAGCTCTGTTGCAATTGTATTCATGAGAGGAGCACATAAAAGTACAGTTAACAGGAGCTTATATATTGTAGAAATATATTTATATAGAGTACCTATAATTGGACGGATACAGATACAGAAGCACATCGACAGAGCCTCCGAATGGTGTTAAAATCACAGGCTCCAGACACAAGCTAAGCTACAGGCCACTGCCATGTCACTGGCACTGCCAACTAACTCAATGGTACCGAAGTCCCTCATAGCCCGGGCTGATGGGCAAGCACCCCGTGACTCCCCATTACCCAACTCTCTCTGTGTCCACAGCAGAGGACTTGGCACCTTTAGCTGTGGTGGGTCTATGCTGATGTACTGAAAGCAGCTGAAAGCAAGCCCAAAGCATGAGCAAACTCAGACCTTTTGCTTTTTGACAATGAGGTAAAGTCATCCTACATGATTTGGATTTGTCAGCATTGATGTGGAAATGTATGCTCTGTCTTTCCCCCTGTACAGAGAACCAGGTGTCTGTCCTCAAGCAATAGGTTTTCCGACCTGCTTTTTAAGGGTTTGGTAGCTCTTCATTTTCTATCAAATAATCCTTCTTTATGTAATTAGCACCCCTCACCAACCTCCATACTCCAAGATAGGCATCCTTCAGCGAGCTCCTGTTCACTTCTTGTGTGCTGGCGGCTTCTCCCTGGACCGTTGGTCCCTTGGCAAGTTTCTCAGTGCTGACCTTCTCTTCCTCTCTGCTCTGGCTGTCTCCCATGGCTGATCCTTCCGCTGCTGCTTCCTCAGCCCCCTTCTCCTGGGAAATTGACTCCATCGCAAACAGTGCTTGGTCCCCAGCCTGCCTTTTCCCCTCCTCCTCTCTAGCTTCTTTCTCCAGGTCCTCGTAATTGCTCTGCCGTCTGGTCTCAATGTACTTGGCCACGCAGTAAATGACAGACCCCAAGGTGTTGACCACAACACCAGCTATAAATAACTTTGTGGGCTCCACATCATTGAATGCCACCATGCCCACCGTGATGGTTGCTATGCTCTTCACCACCCCCACAAAGCTGGTGGTCACAGCCGAGTTAATGTAAGTGCAGTGAAGGGTGGTAAAGTTCATGGCACAGCTAATCAGGACACAGGCGATAAAGATGCATACCATGGCAGGGTCCTTCCACCCCGGGAAGGACCAGACGTTGATGGAATCCATGCTGGCAAAGGAACAGATAATGAGAAAAGGGGTGGCCGAAACAGCGATGGCGTACTGAGCTGTCAGGGGTCCGTATTCACTATCTACGCTGGTCTTCTGAATGAGCACCAGATAGGCAGCGTGTATCAGTACAGCCAGCACGCCTGTCACATAGCCCATAGCATCCCCGGTCAGGTCACCAGCTCCTGTCGGGAGGGTCACAGAAAGAAACAAGCACGGTTTTTGCACGTGAGACAGAAAGAGAGCACCGGTTTGGGCTGGGCAGATGCTTAGGAAATAGGCACCAGTGCACTTTCTGTAACTCTTAGGATGTCCTAAGGCTGGACACACTTCCCTCCCCACAGATATTTCTTCTTGGTTTTTTCTTCATGCTGCTCCTAAACCCCGCAGCCCCAATCTGATTGAATTCGCCCTTTTGTGAAGACACTAACAGGAGCTTGGCAGCTGAAAGCGTGCGTGCACACCGCAGCTCTGGGCATCCCCTTGCCAGCACGGGCTCAGGTCAGCTCCGGCCGGCCAGGCTGCCTGCCCTTCAGCCCCCCGGCCCTCCCTCTGCCCTCCTGCTCCCCCCGGCAAGGCCAAGCCCTGTGGGGTCCCCGCGGCGAGAGCTTCCCTGCTGAGCCCCCTGTCAGGCTCCACTGCAGATTAAGCTACTCACCACCCGTGCTCTGTTCCCTGGGGCAGCCCCTAACCCAGGGGCGTTGCCGGGCCGTGCAGAGCCAGCTTTGCCTCCCATCCCACCTACACCTCGGCTGGAAATGAAGACAGGTGGGGCCCCTGGCCCCGTAGGGTTGCAGCTGACCCCTAAACTTGCACCTCCACCTGTAAGATTGCACCCACCCCAGTTGGGTTGCAGTTGCCCCCAGAAGATTAAAACCACCCCTGTAAGGTTTCACCCACGCCCCGTAAGACCACACCTCCCCCCATAGCGTTGCACCTTCCCTAACAGGGTTGCAGTATGGTTGCGCCCACTCCCATAAGCTGGCGCCTACTTCCATAGCGCTGCCCCGACCCCCGTAGGGCTACACGGAGCCCTCTGAGCCCGGACCTGCCCCAGCGGGGCTGCAGCCATCCCGCAAGGTCGCATGCAGCTGCCCCCCCGCCCCGCCCCGAGGTTACCCTCCCCCCGTACCCTCGCACCTTTCCCCCCCACGGGCTGCCGCTGCCCGCTCCGTCCCGCCGCGAAGCCCGGCCGGGGCGGCGGGAGCTGCCGGGGCACAGAGGCGGCGCCGCCGTCGGGGCGTCCCGCGGGGCGGCCGCCCGGCCCGCCCCGCCCCGCTCCGCTCCGTCCCGTCCCGTCCCGTCCCGTCCCGCACTCACCGGCCAGCGCGGCACCGCAGGTGGTGATGAGGACGGCGACGAGGACGCCGGGCGAGGGCATGCCGTCGCGGAGCACCAGGGCGCCGGTGAGGAGGGTGACGAGGGGCAGGCAGCGCTTGAAGACGACGTACATGGGGAGGCTGAGGCCGCGCAGCGACCAGAGGGTGAGGGTGGACTGCAGCGTGGCCAGGGCGGCCACGGCGGCGAAGGGGCGCGCCAGGCGGGGCCCGAAGGGCGGCAGCGCCGCCAGCCCCCGCCGCCGCAGCGCCTCCAGCCCCAGCGCCGCCGCCGCGCTGCTGAGGCACTGCAGCAGCGTCAGGAAGGCGAAGTGGTAGCGGGCCAGCAGGAACTTCAGCAGGATGTTCAGCGAGCCCGAGCACAGCCCGTGCGCCACCGCCACCGCGACGCCCCGCGCCCGGCCCCGCCACCGGCACATCCTCTCCGCCCGCGGCGCCGCCGCCGGGCCCGCGGCACCGCCGGCCACCCGCCCGGCCACCCGCCCGGCCACCAGCCCACCCGGCCACCCGCCGCGGCGGCGGCGGCGGCGGGGGGGGACGGCGACGGGCGGAGGCAGGGGGCGGGCGGAGGCAGGACGCGCTCCCGGCAGGGCGGCCGCCGCCCCCGACGTGTCCCCCCCGGCGCCGCCCCCGTCATGTCCCCCCTCCTCCGCCCCCGACGTGTGCTCCCCGCGCCCCCGCCCCTCCTGTCCCCTCCCCGCTGCGTCCCCCCCGCCGTCCCCGGTGTCCCTCGGAGCGCGCCCCGGCTCCGCGGGAGCGGGGGGGTCGCGCACAGCCGTGCTTGCAGCCCGCGGGATGGATAGACGCGGGGGGCTCGCAGCATGGCGGAGGAGCGCGACCGCCCCGAAAATAACGGGGGGGACCCGTAGGAAACCCCACGCCTCTACCGGAGCGGGCAGGTCGGTGCAAACCCGCCCCCCGCCGAGCAGGGCAGGACCGCTTCTCTCTCACCAAAAGCCGTACGGCCTCTCAGGAAAAAGCATCCATCGAGCCTAGCGGGGGCATCCCCCCTGCAGCCCCCCACTGCCTCGCGTCGGGGTCCGGACGCCCCCCGGCTCGCACACCCGCTGGCCCAAGGGAGCCCCTTCTCGGGTGGAGAAGGGCAGAGAGATGGGACCCGCTGCTAGGAAAGCAGGGGGGACCTGATCCTAGCAGGGCAGCTTTCCTTGAAAAGTCACTGAAAATTGGTAACCACACAGAGTCTTCGAAAATGATGTTTTAAAGCCTGGTGAAATTAAACAAACTAATCCCTTCTCTCGACTCGCCAGGCGAAGGTTGTAACAGGAGACTGCAACAGATCACCGCGACTCTAAGGAACAGCAAAAGCAGTTCTCCGACAGCTGGTCCTCTACCCTGCAGTGTCAGGCAACATAGGGGAATGAAAAACTGTACTTTTATTTGGAGCTGCCTTATATTCTTGAGCCTTCTTCTAACGTCACGCATGTAAGGTCTCTCTCATTAGCAGTAAGCCTACCTTTCACTCATCAATATGAGATTAGAAAAGTTACTCTTTTTTTAAACAAAATCAGCCTTCCCCCTCTCCACAGGAACGGTATTAGAAAGAACCAGCTTGGGGGCAAACGGAACTTGGCACCCAACGTTTGTTTTTGGAAGATGTACATAAAAAGAGCGGACCAGATCCTGGCAAGGATTATCAGTTCTGGTGGACTCGTACGGAATGCAACACAAGCATGGCACACATTTTGGCAGTATCAAAAAGGCACAACTATTTTCTGTGAGATTTCTGCTGAAAAATGTTACATTTCAGCCTTAGTTCAGTTCACAGACCTCACCAGATATGCTCAGCTTCCGAAGCCAGCTATGCTTCTTCCCAGTCAGTACGCTGGAAACTGTGTACAGCGTGGTGTTCAGGTGAGACCTGTAGCAACCACAGGGAGGTGGTGCTGATGCCAACAGTTCCCAACAAGAGCAGAGCAGGCGTTAGGACTGCCAGGCAGGCAAGCAAGCAGGCACGAAATGATCATGCTAGTATGGAGGAGTGGCAGGAAAACCACACCGGACTCGCAGCATTGGGCCCTTCATCTGAACCAAGAGAAGCCGTGTGTGCTCAGGATTATCGCTGGGTGCAGTTAGGGGCTCTCGGTGGTCACAGGGATCTGTCGCACCGAAGAGGATGTGTTACAAGTTTCCTGGGTTACAGCTAGCTGTGGAGCTGGTACGGGCAGGGGAAGGAGACAGGGCAAGGTTTATAAAACAAAACAACAGAGGTACACATTAAGGTACACGTGAGTGAAGATTAAACTTGCTAATGAGGGAAAGGAAACCATGGGTACTGTTAAAATTAAACAACAGAGGTAAAGCACAAGAGAAATAATGTTCTCTAAGAAAAAGCTAAAGGAACTTCTTTTTTTTCAGCCTTTGGGGTAAACGTGTGGGTGGAGACAGGAGCAATTTTTGGAAATCTAACCTGCAGTCTGCTTCCAGAAGCCAGGAGCTGAGTGCAAGTCCACCTTGCACTTCAATGCCGTCAGCGGTGCTTGTGCAGGGCGCCACCAGCCGCTCTTGACTGCCCGTGACTGATGCAGACAGCAGTGCTTCCTTCTACTTTTTGACATGTGTTCCTGGATAAATATTCTTTCTCACCAGAGGCTCTTTCCAGCTTGCCTGCCTTTTATTTTTCAATCTTCAATTTATTCTTTTTTTATCAAATTGCTCTTCTCACTCACTCTTTCTTGCCTGGTATTTTCTCACCTCTCTTCCCTTCCCCATTCCCATTCCAGAGCCTGACATTGATGCAAGAACAACACTGACTTTGTGAGGAGCACTGCAATATTCAGCTGACTCAAACCTGCTGCCTCTCTTTTCCTCCACATCTTTTCAGAAATCCTTAGGATTCTCCTGACATCTATCATTTTAAATTAGCTTTTTCCCTTTTAAGTGTTCCCTAATTATTTTCCACAACAGTTTATTCTCCATTTTGTTCTCTCTGGTTCTTACCAAGGCAGTTGAATTTTCATCTTCTTTTTACATGCAAATCTTCAGTTTTAATAATATTTGAGTACTTACATTTCTATTGATTAAAAACTCTATTGATTATTAAAACAGTGGGGGGAAAAAAATCCAGGACTGTGTGTATGCCTCCTTTTAAAAGGTGAGTAATACGTTATCTGAATTTCTCAGTCACAAAAAGCCATGGATGCAATCAGGATACTTGGAAGTTTAATCTTTGCTAACTCAGGGTGGGAAGAAACCATGGACCGAAACCCAGAAGTTTTCAGGCAAAATGACGTACCGGTTGTCACCTCCCCGGTGCTCGGGGGCATTCACCCACGTCAGCAGCTGCACTGCAGCATAAAATGTAAACTCACAGTGAAGTGGCCTGAAATATTAAGGCATATAAAGGTTGAAACTCTCATTTAAACTTATTGCAGACCACATATGGCTTCAAACCCCACTGAAGAATTGTGCCAATGCATTTACACCAGCCTCCATTTGGACTCATCCCAAGCCCACACACAGCACAATTAAAGGAACACGTGGATTACTGTGACAGTGTTTGTGCATGGGAGAAAAAAAAGCTCCTTCAGCCAAATAAGTGCAGATGGAAAAAAATCTAATTGTGCTTTCTGGAAATACTGTAGTAATTGGGACTCCACCTAAGCGTAACCTCTGGAAGAAACGATTTGGTCCCCTCACCAGTGAAATTATCACAAGGGAAGCAAGTCTCTGACATTGCGGAGGATCAGGCTGCAAGCCTGCATCAGTGGCTGAACACTTCCCTGATTGAAACAGAAAACCAAGCGTTATCGGATAAAAATTTTAATAGAACAGAACTGTTCCAATTTCAGTTGAAGTGACCTACAATGATCAATCCCAACTACCTGACCAATTCAGGGCTGACCAAAAGTTAAAGCACGTTACCAAGGGCATTTTCCAAATGCCTCCTAAACACTGACAGGCTTTGGGGCATGAGCCACCTCTTTAGGAAGCCTGTTGATCACCCTCTCAGTAAAAAAAACTTCCTAATGTTTAGTCTAAACCTCCCCGGACAGACACAGCTTTGAGCCATTCCCACACATCCTATCACTGGATCCCAGGGAGAAGAGATCAGCATCTCCCTCTCCACGTCCCCTCCTCAGGAAGCTGCAGCGAGCAGTGAGGTCACTCCTCAGCCTCCTTCTCCCCAAACCAGACAAGCCCAGAGTCCTCAGCCTCTCCTCACAGGACATTCCTTCCAGCCCCTTCACCAGCTTTATTGCCCTCCTCTGGATGCCTTCCAGGACCCTCACATTCTTCTTAAATTGTGGGCCCAGAACTGCACAGAGTACTCAAGGTGAGGCTGTACCAATGCTAAATTTGGGAAGCCGAGGGTCCATGTCCCAAGAACCATATCCTGTCTCTGGGAACTCACCTGTGTTGCAAGGACAGCTTCCCTTGCAATATCTGTCATGATAGTCTTAATTTTAGTCTTGTCTATACTTAGCAAGGAGAGGTGGAGGGGAAGGTGCTGTCCCTTGCTAAGTCACCCATTTCTCAACATGGACTCAGGCCAGGCTCAGTACTGGTATCCCACTGCCTCTCCACCACTCCACACTCAGAAAAGACAAGTTCTCCTGGACTTCACTGGAAAGGAACTGGATAAAGCAAGAGAGATGTCATTTGAGTTAACACTGCAGTGAAGATACTTCCCTCCTACTAAGCTGTTCTTGTGTCCAGAGACAGAAGTGGGTGCTCTGTTCATAAACCGACTGCTACAAGATTTTGATGTAGTAGTGGGACCCAGACACAGTAACAAATAGCTCTGTGGTTCCTTACAGTAATGAGATGATTATGATGCCTTAACTCCACTCATATGATGCAATATGCTCAGTTCTGCATTGCACCTAGGTACAATGGCATGGGTGAAAGGAAAAAAAAAAAACATGGAGCAAATTGGTGTCAAATTCCCAAGGACATAATTTTTTTTAAAAGGTTTCTTGGATGAAAGTGGTAAATATCTACAGAAAATGTTTAATGGACAGTTTGCTTTGATAAGCATCTAGTGCAACCATGAGATGTATAGAGGAACTGTTGTGCAGAGTTGTATCCATTCCCAATCACATGACCCTGAGAACATTCAAAACTGAGCAGTACTACTGAAAGGCTTAGTACACCCATGCCTATGCAGCAAAATTTGAGGCCAGACTGTTCTTGGCTAGAAGAAAGAGATCACTTAATCACTGAAATGCAGTCTGCACAAGCAGACGCAAAGAATCATTTAAAATAGTTTTCCTTCATCCAAATGCAGACCTGATAGGACATATAGCTAGGCAAAGTTGCATAGAGTATGGTCTCTAAAAGTACCAAGGAAGAACGTGACTGTCACCCAGTATTCATGCAAGACATAGACCGTGATTACAATACTCTTTACTTTTAAGATACTCTCAGATATCTTTCACTGCATTTACTATTTGATCAACGTTTTCTTAATTGGGGAAGTGAATACAAGAGTTTAGCCAAAAATACTGTGTGCAATTAATTTAATAGCACTGTAGAACAGCAAATCCACTCCTTTAGAACATCATCAATCAACATGTTTCTTGAACCAACGAGAAACCTATGGGCTGCCATGAAACAAAATCTTCCACAGGAGCAAGGTTCAAAAGTAGAACACATTACATGTTTAAGATTGTTGTCATCAAAGGTCTGAGTAAACAAAAAAAGATTAGAAACTAGTTTTATGGTCATAAAATACAAAGATTTTCTTTAAAACAATTATGGCAAACATTCCCTGAGAATTAAGAATCAGCAACAACTCTTGCCAGATTGTTTTTTCTGTTACAGTGCAGAAACATTATAGCACATTCTCTCCATTCAAAGATCACGCAGGAAGATTAAAGGCTACAGTTTTTATTTATGTGCATCTTCTGCACGTGCTCACTTTTCAAGAGAATTAAATCCAGACGCAGCAACCCTCAGCACTGAGGCTAACCAGGACATGAAGGGAGAAAAGGCAGTTAACAAAAGGTTTAATCCACATGTTGAGTGTGCGTGTTCAGAATTACTTTTTTTTTTTTTTTTTCCCCCTGCGCTAGGTTTTCTAAATTTGCCCTTCCAACTGATAGGCTATGGCAGCATTCTGGAATAACCCCCTCCCTCCCCCCAGAAACACACATTATAAAATACATACCCACCACCAAAGTGTCCCACTTAGAAAAGTGACTTGTTGTCTAAGCAGAGACGGGAGATAAAGCAGAAGAGTGGAGTTGAAATAATCGATTTTAATGCCTAAAATTAGATTTTATGGCCCACAGTATTGCTGAAAGTTATGTGCAGCACAGCTTTATCATTGCATCATTCCTCAGCACACAGAACTAAAGTGCAGTAAACATTCAGAATTCGGTGCAACACACTGTCACAAAAAAAGAAAATCTACTTTTTGATATTAATTCAGCTCAACAAGATGGCATTCTGAGGTCAGTTTGCACTGACCCAGAAAAAGAGAAGATCCTATGAGGATCCAAATTCTTATATTGTAGAAGAGGGTTTGTTTCTGCCTTGCCCTAACACCAAATCAATATATGCATATCTCCCTGCAGCTACCTGATAGTTCCCTGTCTCTCTCTCCAAGATAGCACAATCATTCTTTCTTTGCAACTTGCAGGTCTTAGCTCTGCTGAATTCTTTCTTTCATTTCTTCAAAGCATCCAGCAGATCTGGCAGTGTCTGCTATTGCTTGATATATGTGTGGTGCAACCCAGAAGCGTACAGCATTCATTGATGGGAGACTATGAAAACCTGACCAAAGGGTCTTTTGTTGGTAAAGATTGTTGATATGGGGTAACAGCAGAAGGGAGGACAGCTTCAAGAAGGCTGAAAAAACAACAAAAAAAAGTGGGCTAGCAGGAAACCAGGAGAGAAGTCTAACATATACCAATGAGAACTACAGGAGTATCACAGTTGGATCCTGAAAGGGTATTCAAAGGAGACTGCAGAAGCATAAAAACTGAACATCTCTGCTTGCCTCAGAAAAACTCAGATGAAGATACCATCTTGTGGGCTGAGGAGTCCAAGTGGGTATGCAAAGTACCCAACATACCTATTGCATGTTGGGCACATTCTTGGTAAGTATAATAGCTTGGCCACAGTGGATCTGCTATGCTTATGTCATGCAGTTAATCTGCATGTATGTAGATTCAATTGGTGTGGACATCAGCTCTCACTTTGGACAAGCTGTCAGAGGTCCAGAAACACTGAATATATGGCCACATTCCTCTTCTATCTCTTGGAAAGCTTTCGAAGTGAAAATAAAAGACAAGTATAAACATAGATGGCTGTCCTATCTCTAAATCTTGAGGATTATGATCCAATTAGTGTTGTATATATTTCATTTTTTCCTAAGCGTCTTCTCTGTCATGAGAGTATCTTTCTGCATGACTTCATCAACTGTTTTACTGAAGGAGATCTAAAGGAAAAAATGTATGAAAATAATCTTGTCCTGGGTTGCAGTGTATTCTATTACCATCCTCATGAGCTGTTGAAATCAGGTGGGGCAGTGTTTCCTTGCCTCCTCCCCCCAGACTATCTTACTGTTAATGGCCCATCAATGCCATGCAGCATAACTCGGAGATAACTCCCTCTGGACCATCTTCTGTTAATGAGCTTAATCAACATTTGGCCTCATGAATCATTATCCCATTGTGAGATGCTCCACCCAGAGGGAGGAACCAAGCATTCCATTCTGGATATAATCTGAGATTCTGATATACCAGAGACACTCTCTTTTTCCACTGGATTTCCAGAGGACAGGAGCTACTTAGCCACCACTGGACTTTTCTGAGGAAGAGGAGATCTTCTTTCTACAGGATCACCGCTTCAGGGGGACTGCAGCCACCATTCTACCGGACTGCTACCACCACACTGATTAACAGGGTGTCAGGTTGTATCCTGACTCTGTCAGTTTAACCCAGTGTTATCTGCCTTTATTTTTTTATTATTTTTTTTTTTTCAGTTATTTTTTCCTCTTTTTATTTCCCTATTAAATTGTTATTCTGACTTGGTGTCTCCCACTAGTTTGTTTTCAAACTAGTACAAATCTTTACCACCTTTGTGAACCAGCGATCAAAAAGGTCAAATGAATCAGCTGGCTATAAACTATGACATTTACTGTCTATCAAGAATATTCATCATACTGCACAAGAAAATAATGCAACACGAGTCACAGCAAAACATATAAATTAATCTGAGTGATACAAACCTCAGCTGACATTACAGTACTTTACAGTGAAAAGCTTTCTTTTCTCTTTTCTTTTCTCTTCTCTTCTCTTCTCTTCTCTTCTCTTCTCTTCTCTTCTCTTCTCTTCTCTTCTCTTCTCTTCTCTTCTCTTCTTTTCTTTTCTTTTCTACAGTGACATTATCACAAAATACACTGCCAGTTACACTTTTATTTTTTATAAGGATCAAGAAGAATCAGGCCTCTGCTCTCATCATAAACCAGATAGATCACAAAATTGTGTTGGCGATTCTACTCTAAAGACACCAGCTTGTATCTGCTACAGCCACTCTTTGGCCATTCAATTGCTGTTGAATGTTTTGCTGGCTCAAGTACTACCTGCACAGTAAACCAAGCCCTAAAATCTCCACGTGCTTCAGTGCACAACACTCCATTCAAGAAGTGTTTTACTTAAAAAGAGACACTAAGATTAGTGACACAGTTGACACTTTAGCAGCAGTCTGGTTGTGGGGTGAGAAAGGTTCCTGGGTGTGTCAGATCTTCATTTTTCTCTAGACAGGAACTGCCAGACACGATGGAGTATAGATCTTGACTAGTTCATCCCAAGCACAGTCCACCACCTACAAAGCAAACAAAATCTATTTAGATCCTTCATAAGTGTCATTTTTACAAAAACCAGAAGGAACTTAGAAGAAATTAATGCATATTGTGAAGTTAATGCTTGTTGGTACTCTGATACTTCAAAATTATATAATAATGCAGTTGGTTTTGTTTTCATTTTTTAGAACTTTTGTCTTTACTGAGATGCATTAAAATTAATAATATCCTATTTTTCATATTCCCCATGAGGACAGCAGGGAAAACTTTGGGTTTCAACTGATTGTTCCAAATAGACTAAAGAATGTAACTGAGTATCAAATGAAGGAAGGACACACAGAAGTCCAGACCTTGTGGTGTTTCTTCTCTTTACGGGGTCTCAGGACTCTTTTACCATGGTATCTAAACACTTCGTGATCAAATCTAAATAACTTTCTTACACTTGCAGGTATGGAAAATTGTCATATTTTCCTAGTGGAGAGATGAGGAATGGAAAAACAATGAAGTTGACCAAAATGACGCAGGAAGAATTAACCCGGAACTTCAGTCTCACACTGATAAGCTATGAGATCACTGTATTGTCTACCTAGACCTCACTAGTCTGATGAGAAGTGATGCCACTTGTGCCAGTGGCATCTTATAAACAGAGGAACTGATTGCAGTATAACCGAAACTTTTCTGAATTGCAAATCCCAAGCTCTATTCTAGATGCAGGCCTGAACCTAAAATCACAAAACCAGAAGGCTAACCTAAGTCTATAACGTGAAGAGATTTTAATAAATAACAAGACTGCACAGAAGACAATTACAGAATGATTTAGGTTTGAAAATTATTTGATAATGCACTTTAGAGCCTGTAACAAAGTGAAAGGGTTAACCACACTGACAGTTACTCAGGTAGATGACCCGTAATATATATTCATGAAATACTGTGGGAGACAAGAAATAAGGCAAAGGGAAAAAGAAAGAGAAGAGCTAAAGAGAAAAAGCTGATGAGCCGCACAAATATATGCCAGTAAATCTGGCTGAATCCATCTTGCATTATCTTTACAATGTCCTTTCCAGTTGGGATCACAAAGGATACAGTATTGAATCCTGTGCACAAGCTTCCTTCTGCTGCAGACTGCAATTCTTGTTCTCTTCTAGAGCCAGAATGAACAGCTGCACACTAAAAATTTGGAAATTCAACTTCAATATTTGATTTCAGACTATAATTAGCCCATTTTGTGTTTACTATACTGCACTATTATTCGCTTTTATTGCTTCCTTAGCTGGTTCTACTTAGTTATTTGAAGTACTTTCCATATACATCTAAACGGATCCAAAAATCTCTTGACAACGTGTCTGTCTATTCATACGACATAATAGAGCTTTGTAATATAATGTTCTGCTGCATTGCAGTCCCCCAAATCATACCAAAAAGAAAATTTGAGTTCTCCACTAAATGCTATGTAGAAACTGGCAATCACATAAAACAAGGTTTTTTTTTATATATTCTCCACAGCTCTGGATCAATATCTGTATTTCTATAGGCAACACTTTATACTTTCACAAAGAAACAAGAAACGGAGATAACATTTGGAAAAAATCCCATGGGAATTCCCACCTGTTATCAATATAATTAGCATCCTTGAAGTAGCCTCTGAACAAATACAGTTAGAGAACCATTTAATCTAGCAACACTAAAAATAAACATGGGATATTAAAAGGGAGTTTGAAAAGGATCACTTACGGTAATTTGCCCAACTCATTGACTTAATGATAGCACATGAAAGATGAAAACATAACCAGCAAACAAAAGGAAAATAAAAGCTACAGCAAATAACAGTGTATCAAGTTCTCCTGTGCAGCAGGAAGTCTATAATGGAATACTGATATCAGAAACCTTGATGAAAAAACACATGCAAAGAACAGCAAACAGATACGTATGGGAAACTGGGACACTACAGCATGGAACAGCATTACAAAATGTTATTAGCATTTCTATTTCTCCGTAATACTTTCTCCAAAATACAACCAAGACTGTAAAAGAAAGGGGGCAACTACAAGCCAACAGCACGGCAGCCAGAATTAACTGATGGACAGCTGCTACATGCCCCTTTGCAGTATCACTGCCTCAAATACAAATGACTAAAATGAACCCTGGGGTAAAGAGAAGTGCCTGTTTATGAAGCTACTGCATCAGTTTACAAAATGTCTTCTCCTTTAATTTTGCCTTTTTTCTTATGACCCATCTTATACAATGGTCTTATAACCATCATATGCTTTTCCCCAGAAGAGGGGAACATTTAAGTGCTTTAAAAGTATTTAGAAATGTCAGTTCTCATGTGATATGCGTATTTTTAATATGTACTTTGAAGCACTTTATCTATTTAAAAAAACCCCAAACCTAAATGCTGCTTAATTTAAATATTAAAAAAGCAGCAGGAATTCCACTGGGATGAGGGCTCATCCAACACACCACAATAAATAAATGATGGCATTAAAAAAGCCACAAGTTCCTAGACTTTATATTTTGATCAGTGAGATGATGTTACAAACAAGCAGAGAAGATCCTCCTGTGGCAGGATGAAGAATGAAGGAAAATTGAAAATGGACTTACACATTATTTTCATACCTGGTAAAGTCCTTGCCATTAGGAACATGAAGGCATAGAGGTTTGTCTTTCTGTGAAAACGTCCACTGTCTCAGGGACAAATTTTACTCTCAGACTGAAACAAATCTCACTGATTTCAGTATTTAGAGGGTGCATGATTTACATTTTTTTTAAGATGACATGCAAACAGTAGAAGACACTTTATTTCAGTTGCAAAGCACTGTACAAATTATAACATCCTTATAGTACTGGATATTTTGGACACCAGTATGCCATGCAATTTTCATTATAATTTACTAAATTGCTCTTATAACTATAGAATAAAATTCTACTGCAGTGACTTTTAACTATCAGAAATTGCAGGGAAAAGGAGAATAACTAGAGCTTAACTGTAAAACAAGAATATTCTATTTTACACTGACTGGTAAATTGCATCAAGTAATAGTGCAAACAGAAAAAGCATTATAAACTTGGTAATTTTAATTATAACTAAAGCTATATGGAACAAAGGCAGCCTAAAAAACTGGCTGGACAGCCGGGCCTAAAGAGTTGTGGTAAACGGAGTTAAATCCAGTTGGTGGCCAGTCACAAGTGGTGTCCCCCAGGGCTCTGTTTTGGGGCCACTCCTGTTTAACATCTTTACAGATGATCTAGACAAGGGGATCGAGTGCACCCTCAGTCAGTTTGCAGATGACACCCAGTTGGGTGGGAGTGTTGATCTGCTCGAGGGTAGGGAGGCTCTGCAGAGAGACCTGGACAGGCTGGAGCCATGGGCTGAGGCCAACTGGAGGAGTTTCCATAAGGCCAAATGCCGGGGGCTGCCCTTGGGCCACAACAACCCCCAGCAGCGCTACAGGCTTGGGGAGGAGTGGCTGGAGAGCTGCCAGTCAGAGAGGGACCTGGGGGTGTTGATTGACAGCCGGCTGAACAGGAGCCAGCAGTGTGCCCAGGGGGCCAAGAAGGCCAATGGCATCCTGGCTTGTGTCAGCAATAGCGTGGCCAGCAGGGACAGGGAAGGGATCTGACCCCTGTACTCGGCACTGGTGAGGCCGCCCCTCGATTCCTGTGTTCAGTTTTGGGCCCCTCACTACAAAAAGGACATTGAATGACTCGAGCGTGTCCAGAGAAGGGCAACGAAGCTGGTGCAGGGTCTGGAGCACAGGTCGTACGAGGAGCGGCTGAGGGAACTGGGGGTGTTTAGTCTGGAGAAGAGGAGGCTGAGGGGAGACCTCATTGCCCTCTACAGCTACCTGAAAGGAGGGTACAGAGGGATGGGGATGACTCTACTTAATGACGTAACAAGTGATAGGACAAGAGGGAATGGCCTCAAGTCGTGCCAGGGAAGGTTTAGACTGGGTATTAGGAAGCATTTCTTTACAGAACGGGTTGTTAGGCATTGGAATGGGCTGCCCAGGGAGGTGGTGGAGTCCCCATCCCTGGAGGTGTTTAATAGTCAGGTCGACTTAGCGCTGAGGGATATGGTGTAGTTGGGAACTGTCAGTGCTAGGTTAATGGTTGGACTAGATGATCTTCGAGGTTTTTTCCAACCTAGATGATTCTGTGATTCTGTAACAAAATGACATTTACTATTGGTCTCTAATTTCATTAGTAAAGTTGCAGTACTAGTATATATGCTAGCAGTACTGTACTGTTACTACTGTAGAATAAACATCATGCCAAGTTATCTGTCAGTAGAGATTTAAGCAAGTCTATTTGAAGCATATAAAATGGGGATCACTGTATTTCCCTTCAAGTAAAGCCAAAAAGCAAGCAAAGAAACAAAAACTGCAGTCATCACAGGAAGCTGATTGCTTAACTAGAAAATCATAGTTTAACCAAATGAACAGCTACCCTGTATTTTATTGAAGTGTTTATCCTTGTCCCAGAGTATAACAATGTTTCCCACTAATTGATTTAATATTGACAACCATTCATTTATCAAAGCCATTTCCATTGACTCACTAACTGATTTACTCCTCTGACAGGCCCTCTGTTTCCTATTCATCACAATCATCTTGCTTTGCAATAGACTTAGACCTTTTTCAGCACCCGAGGGCAACCCATTCAGTCTAGTGCAATTACCTGCATGACATTCTGCCTCCTTACTGGTCAGAAGCAGCAAGAAAATAATCTCCCAAGTTAGCAGCTAACCTTTTTTTTTAAGTATTTGAAGGCATAATAAATGCCTAAACCCTAAACAAGATTAAATAGATTCAAAAGAACAATTTAAAACTAAAAAGTAACCCCTTTATGAAACGGTTTAATCAGAAGACAGTACAGCCCTCTTCAGATCAGTATTTCCAGAAGTATCTTGGTGCCACCCAGTTTCCAGAGTGCTCGTAATAAATCATAGGATAATACACAAATGTGTCTGAGTGACGCATTTATCTTCCCAGCTTTTCTCCATCCCATCCAATTTTCAAATAAAATGAAAAAGACCTGTCTTTTTTTCTACAAAAGAGACAATGGAAGAAGTATTCAGTTCTTCACTTCCATTAATGTTAAACCTCTTTTAGTTTCTTATCTACTGTGTCTTTTCATACAGAATTTAATGGTCTATTTATAGAATTCTTACGTATTTTTGAGGGGTCCTGAGCATCCTCTATAAGCGTGTGGGATGGAGATGAAGTTGAGATACAGCAAAGTATTAGGTTTGCTACTCATCAAATTACTTTGACAGATGATCAATAAAACTGTTTGGTTAAGTGCAGAATGGATCATGCACAAGTTTAAATGCATTTAATACCTATTTTGTACTAGAAAATCCAAACCACTAGTGTGGCCTTTTGTTTGGTCAACAGTTGCTGGAGTGAACTGCACACAATGCCTACCTTTACACAAGAGTGGAAGTGATGGGAGTTTGTAAATCAAAACTTTTTATTTTCAATGTGCAATAATATCAACCATTTTAAAATTTACTTTTGAAAAAACACACACTGATGTAATTATTATTTCCAGTAAAGGCAGAATAAAACAAAACCTGCACCAGAAGTTCTTATAAAGATCTAGGTTCAAACTACAGTTATCAGAAACAGATGTTCCAAATAGCGCTTAAGAAATCAATTTCTTTCTTAAGGAGATAAAAGACTTGAGGGGCATTATTTTTCAGATTGCAAAGATATGTCACAAAGAACTGATTTAAAAAAAGGGAGCTGTCTCAACATTTGTTCCATTGCTCTGACATGGGCAACAGGAAGATGACTTGGTAGCTGTGCTACACATTTCTAAATGAAAGTCTTCTGATTGTGTATTTAATCAGTAAAATGTAAAGGAAATTGAGATGCGAGTTGCAGGTTAAAGAGAAATCCTTGAAATCTCCACAGAATTTGTAGCAATTCCTCTGTACTCTACAGATAAGGGGAAAGACATCTCCCCAGTCTTTCAAGAACTGTTTTTAATCAGTAAAGTAAATCTTAAATTCTGTAGAAGATACACTGGAAATGCAAAATGCCTTTCTGTGCTAATACTAACCTTGGTGACCCCAAATGCAGTCAATTTACATGCAGTGAAACTGTGTTTTCTAATGAACCTATCCAGTCTTCAAACTCATCCTTCAGCTCAGAGTTAAGATAAGTTCTTTCCTTTTGGGATATAATCACAAACAATCATAACAATGTTTTCGGTAACAGCTACAAAATCCTGTTGTCTTCCATTGAGTCTCACTAGTGCAATTCACTGGGACTTCTCAAACAGATGTACTGATCATGCAGAAAAGAAACAAACATTGACTAAAATGTGAGGCTCACAGAAGTAGCAAGTATTTCTAGGCCACTGAATCAAATATAACACACAAGCAACACATTTACTGAGTAAGAAACTGCTGCCTCCCACCTCTTCCCAGTACTTCGGAATCAGAATTAAAGTGCATGTTCCTCTCCACACACTTGCAGCTTTTACAGAATGGTGATGCCTGACAGCAACCTTTCCAAACACCTTAGGATGAGACTTCTGCTGCTAATGGCAAAGAGTGACCGTTACTCATGAATGGCTAGCTTTGACTTAGGCAGTGGAAGTTTAAACAGTTTGGGAAAGATATACAATAAGCACCAGAAAGAAATGTCACCTCCCTTTCCCCCTCCTCCAACTCTGTAAAGGAGTTCAAATTGGTTTTACATTTGCAACTGGTTAAATTTGATCTTTCCATGCAAAAATCCACTCTGAAATTAAATAAAAGAACAGATGCTGTAGGATCTTTTTATCTCAAAGGATCACTAACTGCATAACTTTAGTAGCATCCTGGAGAAGGGCCATAAGGACAGATTAAAATGAAGTACAGATAGTGATATAATTATAACAGTGTGATAGCCCCAACAGCTGGGTAGAAGCTATTAGTTCCTTGGCAATTAAGTGTAAAAGATAAGAGCAAGCGATCAAAAGAAAAAAACAGAGAAAGTCTTTCGTGTACATTTCCACAAGATGTAACTCCACTTTTATATGAAACAGTCACCATTTCTGGGCCTGTTGAGGGTGCACAATTAATTTAAACGAACAGCAAAATACCAGCCTCACTTAAAGACATCTGCATTTATATTTGGCTATACTGGTTAAACCAACTTCTGCAGCCCCTCTCCTGTCCATTCTCCTGCCTGCTGTGTTGGCACAGCTAATGCAGCACATTGCCCAAGTTGCACATAGAAAACAGGTAGCAGAACAAACCTGTACGCTGAAACTTGACAGATGATCAAAAATTTCTCCATAAAGCTTTAAGAACTTAACAACTCTATTTCCTTCAGGGAATGCAGCTCAAGTATATAGTTTGGCTATGACCTCCCTCCAACTAGTAAGAAATTACAGCTTTTAAAATTTTAGTGATACTGATGCTGTAAAAGAGGTGATAAGTACAGCAACATTTCATGGGATCAACAGACTGACGCTACAAAGCGGGCACCTCTGCTCAGTTCTAACTGCCTCTGGCCAGGTGGAAGGAAGGAGCAGACTGTGGTATGACACAACATGCTGGCGATACCCCACAGCTTTATGGAGAAGAAAGCAAAGGTTCAGGGAAGCTGGGTCACAGGGATAGTGTAACACAGAACACAAGACTAGTTTCAAGTGTACTGCACTGGTATTACCACTGTCTCCACGTTATTGGTATCATGTGTGTGTACTGCCATAAACACCCCTCACCATCTCCAGATACCATACAGAATTGCGGCCAGGCCCTTTCTTGCATTCATACAGCCCAGAGCTCCAGGGTCTTTGAAGAAATAAAATAAACCAGTTTTATGTCAACTAGCCTACTCCGATGGAATATTTACACAAGGAGATGGCAGCCGCACAGAGCTCTAGAGAAAACAAGTTTGCCTCATAAATTCACAAACAGATATTTAGACAGATAGCTGCCCATTTGTAGTATGATTACCATTCAAAAACACACAACCACAGTAAAACAAAATTGTAATTGATCGCTGTTTGTATTGTACCTCAGTTATTATAAAACCTAGACTGTAATACACACTCAGATATCAGATGATTTTGGACTAGAGAACTGTTTGGTGCAGAAGAAATTTAATTTCCAAAAGGAGCGCCTCAGTATTGTATATCGTGAAGTCCTGTTTGGATTTGGCATGTCATGGATACCTAACGTGCTCTTCACATATCAAGCATTCTAAGCCACTACACCACTTGGCATCACTTCCACTGAAAATCACATATCCTTGCAATTTAGGAATGCCATTGTTCATAGCGTAAAAGTACAGAGAAATGGAAAGATTCCTCGCCTGTTCCCATCAGATACTTAATCCTGTTCTCAGCAGTAAGACTGGCTCAACGGAAAGCATTAATTTATACTCTCCACTGGCTGCTTTACAGAGTTCAGAAGAGATGTGAGGTGTAGGCTGAGAAAGGTTTTCAGGCAAAATTCAGAGCTTCAGTTTTTCTTATATTTGTGTCAAGCAAAATACAGCTTTAGAAGTACAACAGAAAGGATTGGGGGTTTTTTGTCCATGATTTAAATAAATTCATGGTACATAAGTATTTTTTTATTCTTTATATACTTAATTAAATAATTTCAGAATCAAGACAAGAAGTGAATGTTTGAAGTGTCTGTACTTTTTATCTGTGTCATTGATGGACTGCCTGAAAGACATTTAAAACTAATTCATGACTGCCACATCACATTCAACCTACAACAGAAGAAAAAGGCTGCTTTTAAATAAAGCTGCACAAATAATACTAAAGGAAGTTACATTCATGCTTACATGTAGGTAAACACAGCAAAATCCCAGTAAGAGCTAGACTTAAAGGAGTATTATATTTTAATTCACCAGAACATTCACAGATCACATTAAGGGACAGTAAATATGAGGAGAGAAGAAATCTGATGAGTTACAGAGTACATTTCCAATACATGGTCTAGCATTATGAGCCCCTGAAGAGGAATAGTATATAGCTGATTACCATTTTCTCTACATACATCCTATGCCTATCTAGTGTATATTGAAAGGAGCAAGCTTTAACTGCTTTTCTTATCCCCAAACTTTGGAGAGAACTCTCATGTCTGGTTTAAAAAACTGCATATTCTTAATACTGTGGACAAGATAAATGGATTTGTTCAGTTCTTAATATGGTACACCATTACAGATCCAAATGATTTTTCGTGCTTAGGATGTTGTCACTGTTCTTGGGTGTGCCAAACCTACTTTGGATGAAAGCTGGAGTCAAGAGTATCTTCTCCTAGACAACGTGCCTTGCAAGCTCTCACATCAACACTTGCAGTTTAACAGAGAAATACCCTGAATATCATGAGGATCATTTCTGTTAATGCTTTGTAATGCATCTGGGAGTTTGTTAGTTGTCTGAAATTGCTATGAACTTGACACCAACATTATGGTGGAACACACACAGGCCCCCCCCCCCCCCCCCCCCCCCAAACAGTTGAATTTATTAAAATGCCAAGCTTTCAACAAATGCTTACTTTACGTAGAGGCAGATACCCCAAAATAGATACCAGAACCTTAAATAAGCACAAAAGGGTTTTCTGTTCCATATAGCTGATACTTACCCTCATAACCTGGGACCCTTCCTTATGGCCAGATCTCTGTCCCACATGGTGCCTCCCTTAGTAGGATACTGTACAAGAACCAGCTTGCCTGCATGTACCTACACTCTGCCTGTGGATTCTGTTCAAAGTTCAATCAGTTCCACAGGAAAGTCCTGTAATTCCTAGATGAGATACTTAATCACAGTATCTATTTTGAACACTTCTTCAGAAAGTACAGACTGGTTTTCCCTTGACATGTAAAAGATACTTCCAAAATGCTGAAATTCATTGGGCAAAGCCAAAGAAAACATCAACTGGCTAATATCATTAAGAATGAAAGCAAAGGTTAATGACCAGAAGGGTACTTAATTTGACTATAAATGAATAGCTTGTCCATTATGAATAAAATACTCTGCATGCATGGAGGAGAGAAGCAGTTCAAATCTCAAGTCGTAACTCCTTATGAAGCACACAGTGAAAATCACAAATCATACAAATGCATGAAGAACAACATTATGAGGTCTTGATAGAGAGCAGACATGAAGGCAACCTACATATTGGGAACAGCAGCATAAAAGTTAAGCGAATAATCTTCACTGGATTGATGCAGAAGCCAGGGAAAGACTGCAAGTGCTCATACTAGAAGCAACTATTCAGTAAGTGATCATTCTTTTTCTTGTAGTTACAGTTTAATTCTATCATACGTTTTAAACTTCTTTTAAAAATCAGAATGTTTACATTTTGCATTGCTGTGATATCCAACCCTCACAATATATTAAATCAACTCAATAGAAAAAAAACAGAGGACTATTAAAGCTGTTGCAGATGCCAAAATTCTGTCTGGAAGGCACACTGGCATGCAGTATATACGGATATGTACCCCAGATTTAGATTTTGTGCATTAAGGCCAACATCAGACTTGTAGAATTTCTGTGTGGAAAAAAACCCTGGATGCACAAATGCCCTAATGTAGATGGGTACACACACCATCATTTTCCTTTTTCCAACATGCAAGTACATATGCAGCTATTCAATTCATTATCTATCATCAATGAATATTTACTTCGTCTTGTTCCAAGAAGGCTATTCCTTACATTATAGTTACAAAAGAAAGAATATCTACATAGCAGCAACCCCAAGTCTGACAAGTAAACTGTACAGAAAGAAGTCATATATAGCCAGACAGTCAGAAACACCACCCACTAAGAGCCATCCTGTGACACACAGGGCTCTTTGGAACAGGCTTATAATCACATCCTCAATATGAAATGAAGGAAAATCTTCTTGCCTCATTTAGATCCATGACAAAACCCACACCAACCTCCTGGAAAGCTGAACTGGGCTCAGAGCATGCAGTGGTGTAACACTGTAAGGCCCTACCTAATGTATTACGCTACATTTGCTGCTCCCTCTGGACTCAATTCAGCCAGAACTGTACCTATACACCCACTTGGGATGCAGTTTTAATTCCCAGCAACCGGCCTTTAAGTTATTCTTGCCTTGCACCACTGAAAAATAACCTGAAACTTGAGAATTTTTTTTCAGCCTTACAAATTCCCCTATGTGGTTCACAGCACATCTGCGCTGTTACTGCAGCACCTCTGAGGCAACAGAATTAAGGGAACAAGCAGCAAGGCAGGAAACTCTTCAAGCTAGCATTTGGCTAGAATGGTTCCACATGCATTAAGCTAAGTATTTTGCCAAACCTACACATTTCTCCTGTGTCCTTTTATCAGTAGCAGAAATTACGATGGTTTTATTTGCTTAGTCCAATCAGAATTTTAATGCAGCTATTACAAGTCATTTTCATCTGGGGCAAAAAATTAATTTCACTGTCAATTAGAAAGGAATCTAGATGCAAATGATATCTGTGGCACATTCAACAGTGCATTAGTTACAGTTAACTCAGTGACAGTAATTTCTGTGTGAAAACTACAGGCTTGCCGTTCTTGCCTGAAAAAAAACAGTTCATACTGCAAACAACAATTCTCTGTTTACAAAACAGAAACGATTGTAGCAACAGAACCAGAGGAGAATCCTACCACAACCAGTACATAAATAAGTGTCCCTGATAAAACGGGTTCCACTCATTCATGTCAACGATGAGGTTTTTAGAATTCTGACTACATATGAATCTTCTTCTAGTATTCCAAATGTGACAAACCAGGTCTAAGTATCATGTATGACACTACCAATGTTTAACTTGACATTCTAAGTAGATGGAAGAAAGCTCTGTTTCTCAGTTTGGCATTCCAGGCCCTTCTCTATTACTCTTCCTTCTGAAAGTAAACTAACTCATTTTCCCTGAGCTCACCATGGCTTTCAGCTATCTGATTTTTGCCATTCTGTCTGTTCTGCCCTCCCCTCCTACCCAATGCAAGTAACTGATTTATAAATAAAAATGGACCTGAAGTGAGGTTTATTTAATAAGCATCCAGCCAGACTCACTTCCAGAAGCTTTCTGCAGTCTGGTGGCTCTTATTTAGGATCTGAGTCCTGCAGTCCAGCCATGACCACAGTGGCTATAACAGGCAAGTGAAAAGTAAATTCCTCCCAGCTCTTACCTGACCGCAGTTGTGAAGACTTAAATCCAGTCCACATGTAAATTCAGTATGATGCTCAACTGTTTCCAGCAAAGGGTTAGGCTTGGAAAAGTCCCAGAATCTATAGAGGGAAGGAAGGAGGGAGCAAGAGAGGAAAAAAAAAATCAAACAAACCACAATTAAAGTAATTGAAAGGCCATTTCAAAAATATAATGCAAGACATTGACAAATCTGTTGCTGCCAGGGTATTTAAAAATGCAAACTCATCCACTTCAGAAACATAACAAATCATATTCCTGCAAAGCCATCTGCTGATTTACATAAATTAAACCCCACTGGGCAAAACCATCTTTGTCTCCTGTTGCAGAAACTGAGATCAAAGTTGGCACCAAAGAGCAGCCGTTGGGACATTATTAAAACAGAACAAAATGCGGGCTAAAATACTCTTCTTGTATCTCTTGATGGCTGGAGAATTTTATCCCTGAAAGACATTAGCACAATTTATGATTTTTCTCAGTTTTTGGTATTGTTCACTATGGGGTTTTTATTTAGTGAAGATTACACATTCATTTAGAGATATTCGCCATTCCCAGTCTCAAATTTGAGACTGTGTTCCTGTAAAACAAAATTTAATATTGTAATTTAATAATGAATTTGTACACAGTTAATTCTACTAATTCATATTTCAAAAAGCAGCTTTTCTTTCCAGCCTTTATTGATATAAATGCTCAGAAAGTAGACTTCTGAAGTGTGCTACTTCTCCCAGCTACTGTCCTGTTAGATGCAATGTCCATCAATGAAGTTAACAGCAAGGATAAGAGAGGCATAAGAGAAGGTGGGATGAAAGTATAGGTACAAGAAATATCAGTCATGAAAAAAGCATTCAGGAATCGAACTTTCAGATCACACACTGACAAGACACTATATGACAGCACAAAATAAAGATTTGGTTTGCCTTTTTGCATTCTATATACTGCTTCGAGAAGTCCATAGGCTGCAAAGCACAGCACATTTTGTGGGCTGGCAGCTGTAATCAAATTTTCTAAAGCTTGAATTTTCTCAGAGTGTTCAATCATATGCTCTACTTCCTCTGTAACAGCCGCAGAGGTCTTTCTGCCTTGCTCCTATTGGGGAAAATTACAATACTTAAACAGTTCATTATCAGACCAACTACACTGAAAGCACTGTATGTTCAAACCAATTCACGTAAAATAGCAAACATGGGAGTCAGCAGGTCAGTTTGCTAAATGTGTAGATGTTACTGCCTTCATAAACAAGCAGAATGGTATCAGCACAATGGCTACGCCATAGCAACAACCCTCTTAACTTTTTCCTAGTACCTGAGATCTAAGATAAACAACTTATTTTTCAGGAGAGAGGAGCAAAAGACCATCTCAGCATTTTCGTCCTCCCACATTTGTTCATAAGAAGGTAAGGAAACAAATCATATTGTTTCTAAGTAATAGTGGTAGCCTTCCTTACCGCATTAGCTCTCTACTAACTTTTGCGAGATAGATGCTCATAAAGCACCTGTAAACTAAGAACTTCAGATCTACATGAACTAAAACTTAGAAAAGACTTTCTGATCAATTTTAAAAATAGTAGGACAATTTCATGGTTGTTGTATGGAGTCATGTTTGCAAGAAGTCAGAAGCAATGTAGCGCTTAAGAATACTGCAACTTCATTCAAATTCCACAGACTGTCTTGGACCTTTCTTTTTTGATACAAAAATAATTACTAGTGAAAGTCCAAAAAACCGTACAGTCTCAGAACTGAGAACCACTGATGACAAGTTAATGATGGTGCTAATAATGACTCTGCAGGCCAAAGTGAAAGACACTATCTATAGCCCAGCTTCCAAAACTAGCATGGTGACAATATTTTGCTCAGAGTGAACTTCCATCACATCCTGAAGACTTGAAGTTCAATGCACGTTTTCTAAGACAGTGCTTATCCCAGCAGGATAGCTGTGGGGCAAAATGAAGATTCATTCACAACACAAATAGGTGTGCTTCCAATACTTTAATTGTAGGTATATCTACACCATTGGCAGTGTGAACTTCAACAGTGGACCAGACAACCATATACGCTTTTAGGGTCCATTACATGTTTGTACAGCCTGTACAATCAGAGGTGTGCCACTCAGATGGAACTGCCATTTTTACCCATATTAAGTACCCAGAATACATTAAAACTAGTACTCACGACTGCAGTCACATCTGCACTGACCACAGACACCCTGCAACCTATATGAGTGCATTTTCTTCAACTTTTTTTCACTGCACCTGTTGAAACTACACCTTTTCCCCCATTTCTTTATAGTTTCTTATTTGTTTTACATGAACTTCACATGCAATTCATAAGCTGCATGTATATTGCAAGTGGACTGCTTATTCTAAACAAACCATTATGTGAAAAGAAAAAGCCTGTCATCCTATGGATTCTGTACTTTGTAACACCTGTAAGCAACAGCAGAGAGATGTTACCTTGTTACATACATCCGTGCTCCCCTACCAAAACATTTTTACCAACACCCAGTACAGTTTCCTCTATCTATCTTCTACTATGTCCTCCTCCCGACTCTACCCTTACCTCCTGTCCCTGTGCCTTCGACACTAGCTGGGAAAAAAAAAGCAACAAGTATCATTTCAGGATCCAGTGTCTGCACAAGGCAGTACAACGCATGTGTTGTGGCAGCCTGTTGCCACATGCTGAGGAGCTAGCAGATCAGCAAGAAGGTTAGACATGTGGTCAATCCATGCTATGGCTTTTGCTTTCCTTAAGGTAATACTTTGGATTCCCTCTCTTGTATGTTCATGAGTTTCCATTAAATGTGTTCAAGCTTAGTAAATTTAGACTACAATTTTTGTGTCAAATCTAATTGAGTTTTCAATAGGTTCAAAAGTTACTTCAGGAAATGATTCAGGGAAAATGCACAGAAGCACG
This sequence comes from Athene noctua, assembly GCF_965140245.1. NCBI lineage: Eukaryota > Metazoa > Chordata > Aves > Strigiformes > Strigidae > Athene > Athene noctua. The sequence continues at coordinate 66,149,843 of NC_134037.1, read as the reverse complement.
AAAACCACAATTCCTCAAGTTAATTTCCTTCTGGGGAACAAACAAATATATTTATGGTAAATACTTATGCATGAAAGCCTTACTACTGCTCTTAGGTTTCACATAGAAGATGTCTTAATACGTTGCATTTTTAGGTGGGTGTGAATCAGTTATTTAGAGGCTGCTTTCCATAAAAGCCTATTCAACAACTCATGCCACCATGCACATGCAGCCACATTAGGCAGAAGTCACAGTAGTGTATGGATGTATGCCACCAAGAAGTTTTCAAGAGCAACCCAGAACTCAGTGTTTGTTTACTACACGTGTACCACACAATTCATTCTCCTGCTCCCATTCTCTAATCCCTGTGGAAAGATAGCTACATGTAAAAGTTCTTCCTGCTAACTAGAAAGAACTTGAACAGAAATTAGTGTCAAGTTACTTTCGGATAAAGGGCAGCAGGGCAATGTTGTTACTTCAGGCATTAACTGGGGACATCTAACTATTTCCACAATAATATTCTTAAGACATTATTTCATTATGGTTCCAGTAAAGTATCAACATTATGAAGTAGCTTAGGCATAGAAGAAAGCCTTTATTAAAAGTATTATCTTCCTTAAGCATCAAAGAAAAGAAGAAGAATTGCTTGAGAGCCAAATCAAATGGAAGAAGATCCAAAAAAGTAATCCTGAAATAGGTTTTACTTCTGAGTTTGCTCCAGTAGCACAGTTCTTCCCTAAGGACTCAACTTACATAATTTATTTCAAAGTAATTCTTGTTGCAATGCTAACTTCTAAGTTTACTTCCTGTGTACTGTATGAGAAAACAAAGCACATCACTTACACATTTATGACCCTACTCTAACAGAGCTCCATATGCACCACTGTTTTTTATTATTACACATGTGAGTCGATGTCCTGACAACGAAATCCCGTACAAACATTTTTCTAGAAGGTAAAATGGCAGATTGCAAGTTATGTTTGTTTCAATTCTTTTGCCACACTATAACAGAATAACTTTTAAGAACAACTAGTTACTAGCTTTCATAATACCCCTTCTGCTTTTGAAGATCTTAAAATTTGCAAAACTTACCGTTAACTTTAATACTTTCCTCCAAACAATGATTTGAGAATAACTCTCATCATCACCATGTGCTTCAAGCCAACCTGAGAATGCATTTGTATCATCATTCTACTGAGGTATCAAACCAGAAACAGAGTGCCCTGAAAAACAGGGTGTGCTCACAAAACGAAGGTATTTCTTGTCACTAAAGAGTTCAACCTGATTGAAGAAACACAAGTGAGCCACTCCATTTAGGCAAGTACATGCTTTCTCTAGTCCTTTTAGCTTAATTCAATACAAGGTGCAGCCCAACATGCAGCACTGTGAGCTACTCTAATCTTGAAGGATGAAGACATGAGCCTATACAGGCTGTTTGGCATACAAGAGTAACAAGTTAATTGCTGTGATACACAGAAGTTTAAGTATAGTTATGTGGGTGAAGTTATACAGCTTACTCTTTGTTCCTTGACTTCTCCCCAAAACATGAATTAACTAAAAGGGCATGCAAACCCATAACTTAGGGACACTTATGGTCTCCTCAGAGCTTCTAGATATTCCCCATCCTTTAGTATCATAATCCTAGACTGGAGCTTCAGTTCACTTTGACACATGTTCCACTCCTCATCAAGGACTGGGAAAGTTCAGTTGGCTAAAAGTGGGGAACTCAGATGCCTGAGAAATACAGAAGTGGTTGTCACCGACATACAGATAATACTGTAGGTATGTGTGGTCTTTCTCAATACTTCCGTTTCCTCACCTGTCTACAAAAAACCCTAACTTTGCCTTTCAGACAAACAGGACACTTTTTGTAGAGAAATATTAAAATGTATTTGTATGACAAACAGAAATGATAGTTTCACAATGAAAAAGTAAAAAGGGGGTTATTTAGGACAAAAAATATGTACTTCCCATAAGAAAAAGATACTCAGATGCTGCCATAGTTATTCAAGTATAAATACCTGAAGGCTTTAATTACTAATATTTAACACTTATAAAGACCTGTTTATTAAGAGAAATTAAAAACAAAAATTAAAAATAACCCTTTGCTGTTTTTGTCGATATTATAGTGTTATTCATAGCACCAGAAATTTTTTTTTAATAGATAAAAGATATTAATCTATTTATGAGGCTGAATCATTTGACAAGTAGCTCCTGTGGCCAACACTTTCCCAGTTTTAAGAAAAATTTGATCTCATAAAACTTATTTCAAAGAAAACTAGCATATGCAGGCAGGAAAATGCCAGTGAATTAAAAAAATACAAGAACCCAGGCATTCATTTGTGTGTCAAAATATTTATCATTAAATTGTAATTCTTGTTTTAATCCAAAAAGGTAACATGTAAGAGAACAGATAGGCTTTACACTGATGTATGAGTGACTTTTACTAACTCAAAATTTCAACAAACAGTTAAATCGTAACTGAAAAGTACAATCAGGTTTGAATTTTGTTAGTTTCATCAGAGGTAGTGCCCAAAGCTCCGACTACCAACTAGCAGCTCTGCTATCAAGGACACTTTTTATAATGATGCAGGAGCTATCACTAACTGAGCAAATTAACAGGTTCTTCTACTGCAGAGTTTTCAGTTTCACACTGGAAACCACCAGTGACAAGCATTTTGATCAGTGGGAAGACATCTTCCATTCGGGAAAAAAAAAAAGAAAAAAAGAGAGAAAATGCACACTCACCTTTTCACCTCAAAGAAAAAAATAAAGACACAAAAAGGACAAGGATAATTATCTGAAGTGAAAACTAGTTTCTTTTATGAGCAGCATTATTCCAGAAGTTCTCAAGATTTCTTTGTGATCCAATTTACTGAACTTGTACACAGTCATGGAGAGCTGGAGATAGTGGTTTACCTTAAAGTGCCTTGCAGAGATGATGTCCGCTATAGTAAAACTTCCAACAAAAATTGCCTTTTTGCCTCAGAGACAAGCCTCTGTGAATACATTTCAAGACCTGGCCTGATACTAGGTTAATAAGCTCTATAATTTATCAGATCTCCTGCTTAGATTTTGGTGAGTGCTCCCTGTGCCTAATGCACCAGATTTTTTTTATACTGAAGAGAGTCCAAAAATATAAAATAGTAATTCCAGTAAGAGATGACACTGATGTTCTTTCAAACTGAATTTTGACAGAGATAAGGTTTAAGAACATGCATGCAAACCTAAGTAAGTCCTGGAAATGTTACAGTACTTTGTGCATTTCCTGGCATTTTAATGATTCATTTGTGTTAAAACTGCTTTTTAATTAACCTACATTTTTCCTGAACTCTTCCAAAGAGTAAGGAAATGGTATAGAAAAAATTTGTCTCAATGAGGCATAAATCCAAATCATTATACCCAAGCATGTAAACTCAAGTGCAAATCTACAACCTCTTTTTCTTAGCCCCCAGTATGATAGTTGACATGTGAACTAGTTTTCTTTTCAGTAGCTTGACTATAGTACACACATGCAATCGTTATACTGTTTGCAAAGGATGAAGCTAAGAATTGTTAACTTCACTTTCAACCTACTCTTTTTTGCTTTTAGATAGCCAGTTGTGATGATGTGCAAAACTAGCTGTCCTACCTGAAACAAACAAAACCCCTGCCTCTTACATGGCAGTTGGGTAATCTTAGATAAGATTGCCTTTGTTTGGTTAAACTATAAAGCTTCAGTAAAATTTAAGATGACAGAGTTTAAACAGTAAACTACACTGTATCCAGTTATCTGCTACATGTTAATGCTTACAGACAATTCTGAGCTTCAAACAGAAATGCTGAAGAAAATAAAAGAACATATCATAATTAAGCTGCTATTAAAAAAACCCACCACTTGTATCGATGAATCTGTTTTTAAAGGACTGCCATAACATACTGTTCTATAACTTACTATCAAATGTGGCTAAAAAGTCACAGGCCTTGAGTAGATTCAACAGGATCCAAAATTAATACCATGTGCTGGAATCCCTACTTCTCTTCCTTGATAAAAATATTTATCAAGTATTTTTGTTCTTAAATTGAAATGTATGCATATGTCCACATGTACATGTGTTTGCATATGCATGTGCATACATGACAGCATATGTGTACATACTGCATGTGGAGTGTATGGTGCATCCAGTCAAACACTGAACACTTCTAAATGAATTGTATTTCTTAGTGTGAGCTACATTCCTTCCTGTAAATGACCGTACAGGATACAAGGTAGAGGTACAACACAGTCACCATATTATATTCTTTAAAAGAGATGTTCCCAAAGTGTTGTGCTAAGAGGGAAACGTTACCTCTCACATTATACAGAACATTTTTCTTGTGCCACCTTTTCCAAAGAATTTCACTTGGTCTCCTCTGTTGTTTGGTCACTCAACTGCTAAAAATCTGTAGTTTATCCCTTCAACCGCACCCTCCATTCCTGGTCACAGCAAGTACATTTTTGGACAGAAAAATAATGTCGAGAGTGGCATTTTGTGAAAAAGTCTCCAAGCTCTGCATTTACAGACACCAGGGCTTATGAACTAGGAGCTCTCCTCATCTTTACTGACAGTTTCCACGTATGAAAATGTCAGAACTTAAATTGCACTAGATTTTGGTACTGTATGAAGTGCATTAGTGTGAAACCTTTAAGATATATAGTTGCTGTCAAAAATGGGAAGAGCGTGACAACACAATCAAGTCACTTCAATCCCTCAGCATGTGGATTATTAGTCTTATTGCTCAGACAAGGCCACTGGAAGAAACCAATTACCACTTTTTATTTTAGACCTAGAAGCCTTCTGAGAAATGATACACTGCAAACCAGCTGGCACTGCATCAGTAAAGGATGTTAAGCAAGATCCCATAAATAACCTTCCACAGACCTCTGTGCAGTATTCTATAAGAACTCCATTTTAAACATAAATAAAGCACTTTATACAAGACAGAATGCTGGTACAGCAGTCTTGAAAGTTATATCCAAACAGACATCACAGCACTCACACTGTCAGGCTCCTGGCATCAACCACACAACAGCGGATATCACTGGCAAGGCATTACTCCTTACTACAATAAGGAAAAGAATATCAATTAACATAACACTTAGGAAAGGTTCTCAGGCACTGAAGTCCTTTACTGAAATAAGGACATGCCTCTGGGGGACAGGAGTATTATATAAACTCACCATCCAGTTCCAATTTACAAGAGAAAGGCACAATTTTTGAAGGGAACAAGCCCATGTAGGACTGAAAATTTAAGGGGGTGACTGGACTACAAAACTCACACTATTATTACCACCTCACCTTCCTAGTTTCTTTTTCCTGAGGAGCCTTTATCCATTGCAGCACTCCAGTCTCGTAAGCAGTCCCACCATCTCTCTATAAACTCCAAGAGGCCACAGCTCTGATACTGCACATTGACTTCTAATCCCCCCATTTGTCTCCTCTGCTGTATACAGGTGTCAGGCTGCTTTCACAGGGAAAGTGCAAAAGCCTCTGGCATTATGCTATTCCCCACACTCTTCTCTGATTCTCATGCTTTCACTTCTCTTCAGGTTATGATGGCTCTGCCCCGATATCTGTAGTTTAAAACACTCCTCACTGGGTTAGCAAGCCTGTTGGCAAAGATGCCTGCCCTGCAGGACCCAATCACTTAAAAGAGGACCCTGTGGCTGTAAAAGACAAAGCCCTGCTTATGACACCAGCTATGCAGCAAAGTGTTGACTTGCTGGAGATGTCTTTCCCTACCTGAACATTTCTCCTTTACAGTCAGGATCAAGAAAAACCCCACCTGGGTCCCCAATGCCATGTAGCTACCCTTGATATATTCATGGTCACCTCTTTCAGTAATGTGAGAACTCACACAGGTTAAGCGAGAAAAAGCAGTGTCCTGAATCTGGGCAAACCCTAGCAGTGTCTCCACAGCCTCCTGGACCTCAACCCAGGGGAAGACAACACAACCTTCCAAGACATCAAGTTGGGTTGGCAGACAGATACTTCAAGAGGGAATGCAACAGGAGGCAGTCTCCAGTGATGATTTGCATTTTTCTTTTGGTGCAGACACTTGATTCAGGTTCATCTGACTCTTTACACCTCCCCAGACTGAACTTTTTCCTGCTCACCCATTTCCAGGGCACTAAATCTGTTCTCTAGCTCCAACTTGTGTCACTAGAAGTCACATTTCCAGCCTCCCCCATCACAGGGGGATTCAGGATAAAGAATCTTTATCCTTATCCTCTACTGCTTGAGAAATACGTCTCTAACTGTCCCTCCTTCCTTGCACTGTGGGATTTGGGCTCTCACCTCTGAAGGGTATCTGTGAAGACCCTGTCAATCTTGTGTCCATTATCCTTGATGGGCGTGCAGTCTGCTCATCTCCTCCTGCAGTTCCTTCACCTCAGTACCTCAAACAGAACACATCTTTTGCAAGTGAGGCCACCATCTCCCCTGGCCTCAGGAAGAAGCACCAAGCACTCCCTGCAGCCTAAGACCTGGAAAGCAACATCCTCTCTAGTGCTATCGAGGTTGAGGACTCACATGTGCCAAGGACAACATCACTATTGTCACTTTACAGTCTCAAACAGTCCCACACCAACTACAGCAGAGCTCTGGAGTCCCTTTGCACCCTTGCATGTTTCTGTTCGCTGCATTCTGGGAGCTGCAACCAAGAGCTTGGATGAAAACAAACTTCCAGCTATACTGCACAAGACTATATAGATTTATGATTTAGAAACATACAGGCACTGAGAGTTAGCAAGGCTTCCCTTAGGAAACAGACCCTTTCTGTGTCTGGTGTCAGACCACTTAGGACACAACCAGAAGTGGTATTAGTTGGGATGATTTGGACCAGTGGGATAACTTTGCAGTCACTTCTGGAGGCAAGAGGGCTTCTCCCATTTGTAAATGTACTGCCTATTATATTCAGTTCATGTTATAAAATGAAAATGTAGATCTAAGAATGTGATTGGAACATTCAGGAACGTACTTCATAGTGTATTGACTTACAACACTGCATCTTAAAGAAGTCCAAAAATGAAGTCAAACTTCTTTATGACTTTTAACCAGCTTTAAGTCAGTTGTACTATAAAATCCTCATCAGTATCAGATATACTGGGCAATCAAGGGAATTTACAGAAGTACTGTCTAAAGAACTTCAGCATACACACTGTGGAACAATACTAAAGCTTACCCACATACTTGCAGGACAAAAATTTGTTCATAAAACCTTAAATAAAAATGCATCACAGAAACATATGAAGTCACCCACCTACATTCATTTAAGAGGTTATTACCTTCTTATCAGACACCACCACAGCCGGACACAACTACGTTCAGCAGAATGATGTGAAAAGGACTACAGAAAGCATCTGTCAAAGCAGATATCATTCAGAAGTGATGGAGCTGGCCTTTAAGTGAAGAACCCATGCACAGCTTACGAAGAGAGAAAACATCCAATAGCAACATTAACTGCAATTCAGTATGTCCACTCTAGAACTGTTTTCTATTGCAAGTCACATTAAAATATATTATCTTTCCATTTTTACCCAGTTAAAAAAATACTGTACCTCACAGTAAAATCATAGGAGCAAGAGGCCAATAAGGTTGCATGGAATGGTGAAAACTGCAAGAAAACAAAAGAGAACAACTTTTTAAAACATTGTGAACATATGCAGACCTACTGTAAGTAGAAAGTTACCAAAGTTTAACTATTTAAACTGTCTTGGTAGGTACCACATGATGCTGCAGCAAAACAGACTACATAAAAAAATTTATCCACCATGCTTCTAATTACAAGGAATGCTCTATGGCATCCTACTTTGGTTTGATTTCATTACTGCAGTGCCAATCAACCCTTCTGTAATGTTAAGAAGTTTTAAGACAGTCATATAAACAGTCATAAATTTTTCCTTTGGCTGACAAGCTGAGTATAATCTCATCATATAAAGCAAGTTTCAGAAAAGCTATGTGACTGGTTTATTATTCTCAGAGAGAGAAAATTTGTGCCATACTGCAGAGAATGTATGATATATTACTGTCATTGATTCCATCTCCTAAAATTTTGAAATTATTTACAGAATTGGGAAAATTGGAGATAAGTTGAAAAACTGAAGGCAGTATAACATCACTTCATAATTTCCCCTGCTCCTGCAGGGCATCTTAAGGAACACACTCTTCTACAGACTCTTGTAGACAGGTTTAAGAACTGCGGCAATAGGCCAAAATTGTTCACCTTGCCTCCAGCTTTTTGGCAACCCTCAGTTTCCAACCATTTTAAGGTCTGTATTTCTCAACATTGACATAACTTCAGTTTGAAACCCACCCTGACCTCCAATATTTCACAGATCATTCATCCAAATATCTTTCTAGGTAAACTCAAAGATCAAAACTACATTTCAGTGTAAGAGATTGAAGCCAGCTAAGAATACAAGACAGCCAAATGCACCAATGTCAAAATCTCCTGAAAAGGGCTCCAGATGAACTCAGTGTGCTGATAAAGTCCCATACTGCAGTGAAAGACCACAGGAGATCTGCAGGAATTCTGACAGTATCATACTGGGTAGAATTCCTTGCCAGTCTCAGACCTGACAGTCAACACAACCCTGAACAAGTGAACAGAATACAGAAGACAGAAAACTGAAGAGCGTGATTTCATGGTTGGTTTAAGCTGATTTAAGAGTGCACTACTGCCAAGACTCGTGGACTTCCCTTTCCTTTCTACTTCTTCATGCCTCCTTTGTGTCAGGTCTTGCAACTGTGGGGTTGAGTGACAAATTGAGACAGCTTAGTGATCCAGACAGAAACTAGTCACTTTTAGGGACAGGATTTTCAGGTCAGATTTTCAGCAATCAGATAAGCCAACTTGCTGCACAGCTTTGTAACTACTAGTGTCAGCACAATGTAAGGGAAGGGACATCAGTAGGGACAGCTGCCTCTATTTAGGTAGCATCCTGGTCTCTCTCTCCATTTAGTGTGACTGATGAGTTACACCACACAAGTGTAGATATGTTGCACCACCTCCAAGTGCTGGCCCACATTCCTCTATCTTATGTCCACAGGGACCATTGTCTATCTTGAAATGGAAGCTACAAAAGCTTGCTAAGATGGAACAGAAGTCATGTACTCTCACATACCTCTCCTTTGCACATGTATGCATATACAGCCTCCCCACCATCTCCTTAAATCACTTAGTGAACTGATCTCAGAGGTTGGTGCAAAGAAAGTTCTATTGCTGGCCAACTCCTAATAAACATTTCAAGGCGTTTTAAGAAAACAGGGGGCACGATGGGCCATAAAATGGAAACTAAGATGAGACAGTATAAGAATATAAAAGATACCTTACCTGGTCAGGCCAACAGTCTTTGAGCCCAATGCTGTATGTTTACATGGCATTGTCTGTATTTTAGTTTGTACCAATCACCTCTGGTCCTCTCACTAGATACCACTGAGAAGAGTCAAGCTTTGTCTTCTCTATTTCCCCCAATCATTCATACACAGTGATAAGATCCTCCCTAAGCCTTTTCTTCCGCACACTAAACAAATCCCAGCTCTCTCAGCCTCTTCTGGTAGGACAGAGGCTCCAGTCTCTTAATCTTCTTTGTGTCCTTTTGCTGGATGTACTCCAGTATGTCCATGCCTCCCTTGTATTTGGATGCCCAGAACTGGACCCAGCACTCCACATGTCGTTTCACTGGTGCAGTGAGTAGCAGGGAAGGAACACTTCCCTCAACCTGCTGGCAACACTCCTCCTAGTGAGGCCCAGGATGAGAGAGATTAGAGAAATTAGAGATGCTATCCCTGTCTAGCTCTTCTAGCATCTGTTTATCAACCAGCTGACATCTGTGAACCTGATGACACTGCCTGCCTATGCAACCTCTTGTGCAGAGAGCTAATTCAAGTCGTCTACATCTGATATGTAAAAGAAGTGTTTCCATCTGTTTGTAAACCCATTTTCTACAAGTTTCATCAAGCATCCTTTAGCTCTATTATCACAGGTTATGGTGAATAACAATTCTGCATTCACTTTCTCCATTTTATCATGAAGACAGTGTGCTATGAAACCCTTAATGGCAGAGCTGTTTTTAAAAGATCCCACCAACTGTCAGAGAGTAAGAATATGACAGTCTTTTGATTGATACTGTATTGATTAATCTGTTTTAATGAATGTCAAATTGGAGTGGCAAAATTATCTTATTTAAAAAACTAGGAAAACCAAACTTGAACACCAGTGCTATATGTTCTTCTGCTATGAAGAACATTTCACGGGGCCAGATTAAAGCATGGCCTTGCAGGAACTGATTTAGAAGAAAAAAATACTGGACAGCCACCACCAGTGGGCATAGCAGGCAAGGGTAGCTGGGATAAGGAAGAGCAGGAGCTTCTCGGGGTGTCTGGTCACAAACCGGATTTGTGATATGGAACCACTCCCTGAGTCACACCCTTTTCTGACAAATTACAACCTAAGCACAGTAACTTTTAAAGTTGTTAGAAATACATCAAAAATTCCAAGGGCATGTGAAGCAAAACACTGATGTGGGATTTTTTTTTTCTGCCAGTTCAGATTGCCTAGAAAATATTAATAAACCTCCCTGCTCTCCTGAAAGGCTTTAAAAGGATCTGGTATTATCTGACTAATATAAAAAAATAATAAGCACTAATATGAAAAAAAATGTCATTGTGAACCTAGAACAAATTCCTATGGGTGGGTGATCTAGTAGTATACAGATCCAGTATAGTCATTTGTAGCCTTTCATGCATAAAGTTTCAAAATCTCTTGGAACATATTAATGTTTCCTTTGTATACACAATACATATTAATCATGAGTTCTATACGTTTGCTTATGGGAATATTGATTCTTTGTATGGAAAGAAAAAGGCACAGCATCATTTAAAAAACAAGGTAAAGTATTTTCTCTCTCTCGAATTTCCCATATAACTCAGCTGAAGTAAATCTCCCAACCCTCTCTCAAGCTCTCAAACACTCACAGAAATATACAGACTTTGAAGATGTCATTTACTTTGAAATCCCAGCAATCTGCTAAACATCAAAATGTTATACAGTGCTAAACTGAAGGTTTCCAAGAACAGTCACTGTAGCATCTAGAATCTTCAACACTTGTTGTTTTTTTCCTAGTTAATAGATAATATATTACTCCTGTCCAGAAAAATTTCTCTAACAACTTAACGATGATCAATGGGGAATAAAATACAACTTACTTTTACTCTTCTGATAGCATAGGTATGACCAAGCAAGATGAACACTGGTTGCCGGATGTTCCGCAAATCCCAGCCTTTCAAGCTACAGTCAACTGCACCAGTTACCAGCAAGTTCTGATGTTTTGATAAAACACAGATATATGAGGACAATTTCATTATTCAAATACAGTGATGCGTATGTTCACAGAATCACAGAATCGCCTAGGTTGAAAAAGCCCTTGAAGATCATCCAGTCCAACCATTAACCTAACACTGACAGTTCCCAACTACACCATATCCCTCAGTGCTATGTCAACCCGACGCTTAAACACCTCCAGGGATGGGGACTCCACCACCTCCCTTTTGTTGGCTACAAAAGTTAGATAAATCAAACAATACAGATGAATAAATGACATCTCCAGTGTGTAAATTAAAGAGAACAGAGAAATACAAATCATTTTTCCACTGTGGACTATTCTGTCCACTATACAAAAGAATAAGCAAAACCCCTGATCTGCTTGGGCCGTCTATCTGTCAGAACAATGCTCTTCTGAAGATGCAGTAGTGAATGAGAGCAACAAAGCAACTAGACATATCTTTATAAAGAGAAGATGCATTAATGTTGCAGCAAAAAACCCCACTATTTAATGAGAGTGGTTCAATTAGAAAAACAGTTGGATCAACAGGTTTATACCTGATCATATTTGCACCAGTCACAGCTCAAGATCTCAGCGTGGTGGGCCGGTATCACAAGTTTGACTGCTGGGGCTTTCACATCCCAAATTCTTAAAGTCTGGTCACCTGAAACAGATAAATTGATTCAGCACTGTTGAATCAGTTATGCAATACAGTTAATTCACTAGTACTTAGTAGACAACTGTTTCTTAGCTGTATGAAATACAAACTATTATATGAGGATACTCATGCCAAATAAAGCAAGCACATTATAGACACAGAGATGAGACTGATGCACAAAAGGAATCAGAACTTACTACTGTTCCTTCACTAGAAAAAATTCCCAAGCAACTTCATTTTATTACTAACACTCATTATTTTTTAAACTCTGATTTGATTAAAAGGAGATGAGGTAAAATACTTAAATAACATTTAATTAAAGTAGGGTCTTAAAGTCCATTAAAAATGGACTTAGAAGAACAGAATCATGAACAAAACTTTCTCTGCAAGCCAGCTGAGAAAAAGTACCTAGATAAATTATTCTGATACACTGAAAAGTGAACAGTACTTAAAAAGGAACTTATCTTCAGATTCTTTCAATGAAAGGAAAATTTAAGACACATTACCTGTACTCATCATGTGCAAAACCTGCAGTTACTCTCATTTATTGAAATATTGGAAGATAAAGTCATTCTGCTGTATTTTAAACATATTAAAGGCAATGTCTGCTTTAACGCCGGAGCACATACATATACCTGCACATGTGCACACACACACCTGCAGAGGTCTTCAGATAGCAATGAAGTGAATCCAGCTTAAGAGCTGCGAATTACCTAAGCCTCTCGCTTTACCTCCAGCCCCAAATTGTCTTCTACCCCTAAAGCTCTTTGGCATTTGTGTATACCATTCTTACAAATTGAGTTCCTAATGGCTTACAAAGACACAGAAAACTGCATCAGTTGACAAGACAACCATGTTTTTCAATTTTTCTAATCGTAGTTCTCTTATTAACACAGAATATTTAGCTTTGTATCCACAAAAATTTATCCTCAAGCTCATTTGTATACGGAGAGAGAAAATTAATTAAAATCTATGATTATGTCTGTGTTCGTTCCAAGAGACAAATGAAATCACTAGAAGCTGTATGCAAACACCCATGATTTCTACAGAAAGCATGTATCCATACTACCTAAATTTAAAAATCCACTGTCTTACCTTGCTACTGAAGAAATTACTAATGTTTCTTCACCAGAAACACTTCTGTAAATCCTCAAACTGGCTACAATCAATAATTATTATTTTTATGCTCTTTAGATACAAGTATTTTGATGATTTTAGCGCCCAGTCGGTCACTGGTCTTAAAAATATACAGCTGGGCACACAAAATCATAGGTCTTTACAAGAAACTGGCCACAGTTCAAACAAAACCATCCCTAGAGCCACAACAAAAATATTCCTAATGAACAAACTAACAGGCTCTATAGACCTCGCAAAGACATAAAACAACCAGAAAGTCTGAATACAGAAATGAAACTAGGGAGAGCTTGGGTCCACTACATGACACAAGACTGGCCTTATGACTGTGGTACTACATAGACCATGGGAAACTTTGCTCTGATGGTGGGTTGGCTTCTCCTCAGACTCTATCATTGTGAGAGATACTGTACTCTTGTTGGATAAAATCCTTACCTGTAAGGTGGGAACAACACGAGTGTTTTTTGCTCCCTTCACCCATTTTAGTACTGCCAAAAGCAAGATTGCTGCTCAGTATATATATATAGCACTCCTGACAATGACACCCTGCAGTCAGCTGAAGCCCCAAACATCACTACAGTGCTTATAAAAACAGGGCAACATATGGAGAGGAAGAAACATGACCAGCAGGGTCTTGGCAAAAAAAGGTAGAATGCCCATCCACCCACCATTAGTCTTACTAATCTGCTTGCCTGCAGAGGACAAATTTCAGTTTGAGTCTTAAGTCTTTCAGAGATATTATAATGGACTTCTTAAAAAGCTTTTATTTTAATTTCATCAGATAACATAGATCTGAAGGGGAAACATATTTCACTACAGACAGGATCATTTTCCCAAGCAAATAAATATATAAATACAGGTGAACTAGAATGAACTGCTACAGAGATGGTCCACAGCAGCATTATGAGGGCCAAAAACATTTGGAAAAGTAAGTTACTCAGCCAGTAACGATTTTGACACTAAATATACAATTGCCCCAATTATTTCTTTTCTAATAGAAAATGCTGATGCACAAGAAAAAGAGTAAAGAGTTCTTTTACTTTTTTTTTTTTTTTTTTTTTTTTTAAATTTCTTTGAAAATGTTAGACTTAGCTGTTATTAATTCTGGCTGGCACTATTTGTGAAATGTTTTTAATGGAATCAGATAACATGCTAGTGAAGCTTTCTGTGAATAGAACAGACTGAATTACAGCCAAAGTCAAATCCAATTTTTCCATTTAAGTGGAAGAATCAGATTAATTTAAAAAAAAAAAAAAAAAAAAAAGCTGATAAACAGTGTAATCCAGACACTTTACCCACTTTAACAAACTTTTTAACCTCAAACATCTTTCCATGACCTTACAATATACATTTTTTTCACTTTTCAACAAAAATTGTTAAAAATTTTGGAATTTCCACATATTCATGTTTCCTTCAAATCTGCATTACAAAGGATGCATTTCTTCCGTATGGTAAAGCAGAAGTAGAATAATAATAATAGAAAATAGAAGTAAAGCACACCTAGTACAATTACATTGACTAACAGCCACTTTCAGTTGGCATCCAAAAGTAAGCAACCAGAAAAATGGCCAACATTTCCCCCCCAAAATATCTCTATTTTTGTAAGAAGCAATTTCTCTATGGCAACAGATTCTTGCTGGTCTGTTAGATAATTATGATTCCAGATTTGTTTGTATATTGTACTTGCTTTCTTTCATTTTAATGAATATTTGTGAAATCTTGGCCGAATCAATAGAACTACACAATATATACTCATCTATTCAAAATTTTTGAAAGAGATGCTAATCTACAAGTACATCATGCCGGTACATGGAATAAAGACTACTAATGTGAATGACAATGTATGATACTGAAAAGATAAAATTGTATCTAAGACTTAAATTTCGTGTAGGTTTTATACTGTTTTTTTTACACACAGATGTATTTTACACAAATCCATAAATCATAATCTCCTTAATACTGTGACAACAATCAGCTAAGCAATCATTGCCAGACAGTGCAGAAGTACAACTAGGCATAACTAGCTAGGTATTTGGGATATTAATAAAAATTCAATAAACCTTAAACAATATCTGAAGGCAAAAAGGATTCTAACCAGGACAAATACAATGTTTTTCGAGAACCAAAGTACTGTTCGATGAAAGTTTCACCTAAAAAACTGAATGTTTTTTTTTTTTAAGTTCTAAAGCAAGAAATCTGATCTTTTGACACTGTTCTCTCATAAAGAGAAAATAACACCAAATAATACACCTTAATTTACTGTAGAAAAATAATTCAGTATAGAAGCCATGAATATTGGCATACATGGTGCAACATCATAGAATAATAGAATGGTTTAGGTTGGAAGGGACCTTAAAGATCATCTAGTTCCACCCCCCTGCCATGGCCAGGGACACCTTCCACTAGACCAGGCTGCTCAAAGCCCCGAACAACCTGGCCTGGAACACTTTCAGGTAGGGGGCAGCCACAGCTTCTCTGGAAAACCTGTTCCAGTGTCTCACCACCCTCACAGTGAAGAACTTCTTCCTTACATCTGATCTAAACCTACCCTCTTTCAGTTTAAAGCCATCACCCCTTGTCCTATCACTACATGCCCTTGTAAAAAGTCAAAGAAACCTTGACTAAAGTACTTCTGCAGTGCCATTGTATCACTACAAGATTACTTGCTTATTTGTATGTATTTTTTAAACACTAAACCAGCTTAAATTATTTAGCCAGAATCAAACAGAAAATCTGCAGAATAACAAACAGAACCCAAATCTCATGACTCTCAAAACCAATCATTTTAGGCACGTTAAAAAGATCATGCTGCCCATTTCTATCATAGTTGTCCTGGTTTTGGCTGGGATAGTAGTAGTTGGTATAGTATTGCACTTTGGATTTAGGATGAGAATAATGTTGAAAACACAATGATGTTTTCATCACTGCTGAGCAGTGCTTACCCAGAGTCAAGGCTTTTGCTGCTTCTCACACCACCACACCAGCGAGTGGGCTGAAAGTGCACAAGAAGCTGGGAGGGGACACAGCTGGGACAGCTGATCCCAGCTGACCAAAGAGATATTCCATACCATATGACATCATGCTCAGCATATAAAGCTGAGGAAAGGAGAAGGAAGGGGGGGACTTTTGGAGTGACACATTTGTCTTCCCAAGTAACTGTTAAGTGTGATGTAGCCCTGCTTTCCTGGGGATGGCTGAGCACCTGCCTCTTGGTGGCGAGTGGGGACTGAATACCTTGTTTTGCTTTGCTTGCATGCGTGGCTTTTGCTTTCCTTATTAAACTGTCTTTATCTCAACCCGCAAGTTTTCTTCCTTCTGATTCTCTCCTCCATCCCACTGAGGAGAGGGAGTGAGCAAGTGGCTGTGTGGGGCTTAGCTATCGGCTGGGGTTAAACCATGACAATAGAATAAGCAAACCTAGAACAGGATTAATAAAGCTTATGAGATTCCACACAGAGACAGAAATAGAGTGACACAAATAGCAGCTTTATTTAAATCATCCAGCAGGACTCTACTGAATGCACAAAATCTATTTCCAGTTAGCACAACCTAGATATCAAGTAAACATTACTACCAGTGGAAATGTACTTTCCAACTGGTAATTTTTCAGTCTGATGCAAAATGCTGTAAAGCTAAAAATCAAAAGAGCTTTACATTATTTCAAAGAAGACCTCAACAGTCTTTTTCTGAAAAGAGTAAATTGAATAAAAGAAAATAAAAATCAGTGAAAACTTTTATTTCAATGTTTTCCAAGATGATAAATCTTGGGACAAAATTGTTATTTCAAAGTTGAGCTGATTTCTGACTTACCATTAAACCATTTTTTAGCAAATGGCAATACTGGATAGATACCTAACTCTAACCCAAATGACTCAAAACATATTAATTCACTGTAAAAACCTGTTACAGCTTTTTTTCTTCTCAACACTAAACCATTATTTTACAATATGAGATTCTTATATAAAATATTATAACCCAAAAGTGCTTTATAGTCTAGCATGTGCTGCATACAATACTTTACTATGGTTAGCATGTACTATAAATTGAGGGCCAAGCTAATTTCCTGAGAAATATTTCAGCTTGCACATTAGAGGTTGATTTAGTTAGCTTACTGAGCACAAGACTCAGATGAATTCAATACTGTGATGGTATGTTTTGATGCAATAGACCGCAAATGAAAACACCCACCTTGCTCCAGTACATAGATGTAACACAACAAAGTAAACAAATTATATTTGAATAGCTTCTAGCATAAACAGCAGTTTAGCTAAACTGCAACGAACACAGTAACTCCATAATCAGTTTGCTCTCTAGGTGTACAAGGTTCCATGCAGTAAACTGAAGCCTCTTATTCTTTTATCCTTCAAGGACTTGGATTTCAAAAATGACCAAGTTTTGCAAAGCCCTGAACCTTGTTTATGATGGCATTTCTTCTACCACATTCAACAAGGAAAAAACCAGGAAAGAATTCACAAGAAGCAATGAATGGGCCCACACTACACACAAATTAATGGAATATAAACTTCTAGTAAAGTATTTTGGAACTCGTGACAAACTTCTGTCATAGCAGAAGACTATTTCCTTCAGTTTTTTAGGAACCTGAACAAACACGAATATAGTTGGAATTACTTGACTGCAAGCTCCACTCCCCAACAGCTCCTTGCTTTGCCCTGTGCTACTTCTGAAGCAGGAATGTAAGCTCAAGCTTCAGAAAGCTGAAGTCAAAAACCTTACAACCTCAAATTTGGTGCAAAAATTTACACATGGAGAACACCTCTTTATTGAGGAGCTGCACTCAAGGCTATTCCTTTCCAACTAGTTCAGTGACCATCCTCTTAGCAGATGTACACCTTCCCCAGCTCTTTATTTCATGCAAAAGTATTTGTTCATTTTTAGTTTTCTTTCACAATTTGGATCCCAAACACAGAAAGGTGTGCCAAGACTTCATGCCAGCCTGATTTATGAAACTACAGCTTGATAACACCTTGACTATATGCATTTGTCACTAAGAGACCAGTAGGCAAGAAAGCAAACTTTTTAAAAGGCAACTAACCATGTCAAAGCTGGTAACAAAATAAAATACGAGATAAACAATGCTTTTTAATTTTAACCTTAAAGTCGAGCACTGAATGCAAGGGCTTGCAAAGAGTAGAGGCTGGATTTACAACTTCATTTGTAAACCAGCAAAGCTACAGTTCCTCAACATTTCTGTCAACATAATAAACATTTCTCAGAAAAAAAAAAATCACACCTTGTGATATGAGAAAATTTTTCACCCTGGGCTTTCAGTCTGAAAAATAAATCTTTGAGCAAAGAGTACAATTAATTGATCTAAATACTGATGAATACAGACATTATCTTGCAGATTTAAGAAACACTTCTTTCCCTTACTCATAATTTGTTTAAGATGTTATGAAAAGTACATATCTGCACTGATCGGTAAACTTAAGGAGCACAGTAATGATTTAAAAATGAATGCAGCATTCAAACTGAGGTCCCAGTAGCTAAGATAAAAGCTAGCAGTCATTCTAAATCTGAGCTTTGTCGAACTCAAACATTTATATTTTCATTTGCCAGTGTCATATCTGTACCAAAGAATACTATAGTTATGCAGGTAAGGGTAAAATGTTAGCTACCACTGTTAAATTTAAAGGGCAATAAAACCAGTAGATACTATAAAGGGTGCTTTCTTTATAATCCACAAGACCGAGCAAGGCCTACTGCTCTGCAGTTACAGAGAATCATTTAGTAGAACTGATTTACATTTGACAATATACTAATGTGTGCATCTGGCACTTTCTTTATGTGCTCCTCACCAACTTGCTCTCTGAGTAAAAAAAAATAAAACACACAAAAAAACCCTTCTGGGCAAATGACACAATGACTCATTAAACCCTTTTAGCCATGAAGATGCTGTTAAACATTTATGTCACTTCTTTAGTGACATTTTCCACATCACTGTTTTCTCAGTGTGAAGCAGACATTTACCAGGGCTCTGGTTTGGTGCTGCACGTACACCTGAACATCCAGCTTATCTTATCAGCTCAGAAATTGTTACTGACATAATAACAGCAGTTATTTACATATACAGAATTAACAGTTTATTCTGTTACTATTAACTGCCAATTTCAAACAAAAAAAGATAAGTCATTTACTTGCCTTTTGAGAGTATAAATGATTGTACACAAAGACAACAGCATTGTAAAGTACCTCACACATCCCTGTAAATGTTAAACGGAGGTATATTAGATGCTGAATTAAAGGTAATTTAACGGAAGCATCAGACATATTTATCTTCTGTAATTCAATTTCATTTTATTATCCACTGCAGACAAACTTAGTTTTCCTGTATGTATTCAGATGGGACACTTAATGACGCAAAGTAACCACACTTAGTATCAAATTATTTTTCAACTGCTTTATATTGCAGTCTTTGGTTTCTCATTTTCTTCACTGGTATTCTTTTTCTAGTCTCATAATAGTTTGAGAAAAAGTTATGTTCCAAAAGCAAAGATTTAACCTTATTAGCTTCAGGCAGAAGTTGTCTAGGCACATAAGGGTCCTTCTGAGCAGCTGTTTTACTGTGGGTTGCAGTTGTGTGTTGTTTTCTGCTTTCAGTGTTCATAAACTAATTAGGTAAGTGGAAATTAAAATTCTGTTGGCATCTGTCTGAATTCAAATAAAGGCAGAAAAAGGGCAGTGGTGATGCATGCAAAAGCCTGTTGCTTATTTTCTTTAATTTTTTTTTTAAAAAGTGTATTGCTTTTTTAGTTAAATTGGAAGCATTTCGAGACCAACATCTTTTCCAATCTATGTTTAACAACATATCTAACTTCTTTTACTAACACATGCAAAATTGAAGATGCTGCAACATGAAAGAGTTAATTTCTGGTCTGAAGTGCTAAGCCTTTATACTATTAAGATTAGAGTAAGTATTTGGTTGTGAGCAGGTGTGTGTGAGGTGGGATGAGAGAAAGGGGACAGGAGGGATAAGAGATAAAGAACATACACACACACTACAATCCTAAAGCAGCACAGCCTCCTTCAAAAAGAGGGTGTTTCAAAATCTTTCAGCAATACCTGTCAAAAAGCTGTTGTTAAAAAAAAAGTTAAAAGACATGAAAGGAAGTACAAAAAGTTTCCCCCAGAAACATTTTCAGGTACTAATTTTCAAGACAACATGAAGTTGCAAGAGACCACAAAACCTCAGCTCTACCCTTCCAGCAAGTGTATCAAAGAGGGAACAGCTGTAAATTTGACAAAATACTATCACATGGAGATTGCAGTTTTTCTCCAGCTCCAACTTTAGCTCAATAGAAGATCAGTCATCAGTGAAATTAAGCTTTCTGTCCCATAAGTTTCTGTCATCCTTATAAAGTACATGGATCATCGCAAGTTTCAAATGAGGTCCCACCTGGTGAACAGTTCCACTTGACTTTCATCACGTATCTTGACTGACAGAATAGAATGCCATTATACACTAAACAGTGAAGTAAACTCTCTGAACATAAACTCGCTGATGTGTCCTTCTTACAATAAGGAGATGGAATTTACACCCAAACCTAGAGGGTCATGAGTACTTCTACCACTCACAGACCTGCTGACCGAAGAAAAACTCCCAACGTGTATTTTCCATAGTATTCTAATCAAACCACAGGAAAATTCCAACGTAAACTAAAATCAAAAGCAAACAAAGAAACCTCTTCCACATCGGCATGTCATGATTTCTATACAAGATCTTTGGTTTGAAGTTATTTCATTTAGAAGCACACCAGATATTTTATTTCAGAAACATGAAGACAGGTCACCATCATTTTGAAGACTTCATTTTACCTTACCTAATGATTTTGCACCTAGCATTACTACAAGATTTTTATTTTACACCTGAGTAGTACTTACAGAAGAAAAATATTGTGTCTTCCATGCATGTTGTTTTTCCTATAAAATACTACGGAGTCATCAATCAGTGAAAACTGACTGCAATTAGCTTCAGGCTCCAGCAGTATATGTTAGTCCCTTTCAAGAGTCCAAGTAAAATTCACAAAAGAACAGGAACTCTTCAGTGTTTTAGTCAAAACTTACAACAGCTGCACCCACTGAGTCACTCAAAGAACAGATCAATTCTGTACCCAATTTAAGTACCACCACATACAGCATCTAACAATCAGTGTTTCCCAAAATTGTTCAAGTGGCAATGTATTAGAAGGGAGTTTGGCTTCATAGCTTAGAGAATCAAATCTGAAATAACTAGCTGGATCAGTAAAGCCCTTTTGTTCATCTAGAATGTCAGAAATTTTGTATGAATAAGACTACCATGGAGGGGAGGCTTCTGAGCAGGACTTTTTTAAAGAGATCATAACATCCCCTAGAATTTGCAAAACCCACTAAGCACTGCTTTCTCCACTTACCTTTGACCAAATACTACTCCACTAGTATTTTGTAGTATATAGCTGCATTTCATTAGAACTATTCATATAATTTACAATCCTGTAAGTTTCTGCACATCCTATTAGATAGGTAACTCACTAAGTGCTACCTCAATGAAACTTGAATAAACTGTAAATATCTGTGCTCCAGCATCTGGCTTCCAAGCACTACGTTAAAACAAATACATTTAATTTGTTAGTCATTCTAGTTCAACTCTGCAAGTAGAGTCAAATGGAAATAGCCAGACTGAAAGTTTATGAAAGCCATGTGTGCTTTTTCATCAAACTTCCCATGGCATAGGGAAGTCCAGTATCTATGTATACTCACTGTCTCTCTTTAGCTTCAGTAGCAGGAAAACATATTTATACCTGTTTACCCTCTTGATAAAAGAGCTAATCATTTTCTACTTAATACAGTACAGAAGTCCAACATACTTGAAATCAGAGAAATTTAAGCCACTGGAGTTATTCTACCACTATTTATATTAAGGCAGTGTGTTACTGCCTCTCTATCTCCCAGGCAAACTCCATGGCTCACAGGACCCCTTACCCAGTTAATGAGTAGTTAGGCTCCAGGTCTCACTCCAGAGCTCTCCTTGTGCCTCTGGAACAGGAGCAGTGTTTCGAGAACAGTCACCTCACCATACAGTCTCTTTGCCTCTAGGTACACCCAACCCAATTATGACTGTATCGACCAGCAAGACTCGTATCACTGGCCAAAGCAGAAAAGTAGAACTGATGATTACCTCTCCCAAAGCACAAGGCACAGAGATCTCCAGCAGTAAAAAACAGTTCAATGGGAACTGACTATGTTTCTCACAATGCTAACAGTCTACTTACACTTGAAATAGTTTGAACAAAAATATAAGCCAGAACACAAAATAAAGCATGTAATATTCAGTGGTCAATAGTAAGAGTGAGGTGAATGGAAGAGATCTACACGAAATAAAAGAAAAAACTGCCTCAAAGTCACTGAAGTGACTGTTAGAAAACTGCTGACTCCTGTTTAAATGGCCAAAAGGATGATTTACAAATTGTAACAGAACCTACAAACCCAGCTGCAGCAATAAGTTTATCTTCCCTTCCTCCATCTTTATGTGTGACACACACTACCATCTGCTGGACAAAGTGCTGAACTAATCCAGTAACATACAAGGTTTGTTGTGAGAACCCCTTTACCACCATGTTTACCTGAGGCAGATGCAAAACAACCTGGGATGTGTGGAGACCATATAGTGCTGTAAATAACCCCTTCGTGGCCTTTAAAAGTGCATAATGACTTCCCCACAGCTGGATCCCACTGAATGAAGTAAAAAAAAAAAAACAACTGTTGAGGTACACATTCAATTAGAAAGGAAAAGGTTTCACACATAAAAAAGCTCTATATATACAGAAAGGACTAAATGAACTTCTTTTTACCATGTATCATGTAAAGCATTTGTATAGTTAAACTGATAAGCAACACCTCAATTAAACAGAGTTTCAGCCTCAGTATAAAAATAAAGAGGAAAAGTGAATCAGTGCTGTTTCTTAACACAAAGAATTATCAGATCTGAAACAAATCACATTTTTCAACCTTCAGCAGAAAACCAACATACCAGCTTGGCTGTTTGATCCCATGAACCAGACACCACTAGATGCTCTCCTCTAGTTTGGCTCCAGTCAACACTATATGCCTATAAATGATATAACAGCCTAGTTTAGAAAGAGCATTAGAATACAAGTTTGAGACTCCAGTTAGCCAAAGTGTCATGAAATAGACTCAAGTCTATTATGATACAGTTGCAGACTGTATCATAATCGGCTAAAAAAACCACACCACAAAGCTGCCTACAATGTCATTTACTGGAACAAAGAATAAATTCAACATTTCAGTCTGGCACTAAAGGTAAATATATAGGCTCAGAAAAGTATCCAAAAAAGTACAGATGGACTAAAATGGAGGGGGGAAAAAAAATTGTAACAAAATCCACATAGACCTGCCATTGTCAGAAGTTTCTACCACTGTAAAAAGCCATAATTCAGATTGATTTCTTATCTCTGATCCAATTTTATTCAAATATCTACAGTTTCAAAATGCTAGTAATGCAAATGCCATCTCTCTTCAGAGCAGACTTTGAGGTTTTAGCTGACTTATAATAAATGCTCTTTTCTGTCTAAGTCTTATGAGAAATACATGCCATAAAATACTCCTGATTTTAATCTTTTCCAGGTTCTATGACACTCCTTACCATTCATATCCTCAAAACAAATAAAATTAAAAACTCAATTTCCCTTATAACTAACAATTTCAGCTGTTAAGAAATTGCTTTTCACTGTGTAGTTGAAATCAGCTCCCTCTTGTCTGACAGTTTATTCTAATGTTGTTCCCCACTACAACAGAATACCTTAATTCCATCCTTCACTGCTGATTTTTCAGCTCTGTTGCCTCAGCAAAAACAAAGCTCTAAGGTAGATCTTTACATTTCTTCAAAACTTCAAATCTGAAAGTCAAGAACATGTACAACTTCCATCTTCAAATGCACCGTATCTTTATCTACATTATAGAAGGTGCATCCTATTCTGTCTGGTTTTACCTCACACCAAAATGGCTCAATAAGATGCAGTGGGACATGAAACATTTCAGTGTTAAGGTGGGTAAATATTAGCTGAAGCAGTTCATTTGCTCCACCTCCTAACCCAGTCAGACCTTCCATGACACTTCTCAGAAATATGGCCACTGCCTACCAGTAGTAGGTGGTGCTGCTCTCAACAGTCAGGCCAGTAACCACTGAGGATTTGTGCTCTAGCTGGGACAATCTAGTTCTAGCACAGCACTGGATTTAACCTGCAAGTCAACATACTAGATGCTGTGTTTGTCCTGTATAGATGGAATTGTGCATTAAATGAGATCAACCCTGGTTTTAAGGTGAAAATGTTTGGACCTGTATCACCAAACAAAAAAGCAGAGAAGCTGGATTGGAAAAAAAATTAGTAGAAGCCAGTCTTCTATGGAAAGTGTCCTGTATGAGAAAGGAAAACAAGGTATCATTTAGCTACTTCTGAGCATTTTCCTTCCTAAGAAATATTTAAATCTGTGCAAGATCCAGCTTAAATTAACGGCTTTTCATGTATTTGCTTATTTCCCATAAGTGGAAGGCAACCACTACCCCCAGAAAAAAAAGTGCACTATCTGCAACTTTCCTTTTTTATTTTACAATGTCCTGCCTGCCATATACTGCAAGGCATATTACTCTGGCACCATTCTGTGCTAGCTCCCTTCCTTGAGGGGGTTATAATCCAAATGTACAAAACAGTCAGATAGTACTTGACAAAAATAAATGAAGAGGTAATTCTTCTGTTTTTCCAAACCATGCCTTTAACCTCTTGGCTTTTCTGCCTTTGTCAGCTAACTACCAGTATTACAGCTCATTAAAACACCCTCTCTTTCAACCTGACTCCTCCTAGTAAAATCATACCAAAGGAGACAGACAAGTACCTGCTCATCTTTTAATAATGGAAGACCTCAGAGTTCACTGAAGTGTCTCCTGAGGTCCTCACAAACATTAGCCTCTCCCCTTCACCCTTCAACTCCTAAACTGTTGCTGTTTGGAAATGCCCCTAAATGTATCACTACATAGCGTCCTCTCATACAACAGCCCTACGAAGTCAGCTCAGTTGAATTGTCTGGCACTCGTATTTATGTCCAAAATTTTCCAGAAAAACATATGTCTCTGAGAAATATGCACCTGCGCCACACAGTTCACTAGCCCAATATATTCGGGGTGTATCAGATCTACTGCACAGATAAGGCAAAGTGCACATATGGCTTATAGTTCACTTGCAAGCTATCAACACCTACATCTGTTGAATATGTGTTACGACATAGAATGTGTACATACGGCAGACATGGCTGGGACTGCCCAGCACTCTGCAGCTGCATCAGAGGCAACAGGATCTGGGCAAATTCTCCTTCAGGCAAGAATTATAAACAGAACAGACAACAGGCTCAGAAAAACCAAGAGCTATTTTTCATTTGGCGTGTGACTGGTCCAGGTAATGGGAAGAGAATTAACAGAAGTAAGGTTCACATTTATTCTTCTTTTCATGCTATCATCCAATGTAAATTTACAGACACTTCAACAGAAGCTGTTGAGCAACTGGGAAAGACTAGTAACACAGCATAAACCCTAGTTATTAACCTTTTAGTGCTTTATCTTCAACTGTAAATTACATTAATACTAGTTTATGTCTAAACAGCAGAAAGAAATGTCTCGGGCAAAATGAAAAGATGATGAAAAAAAAGATGTAAAAACATAAAAATAGTTTGAAATAAATGTTCAAACTCACTTTACAAGACAAATTTAATCCTTGCATTCTATTGTCTCAGTGAGACTTCATCAAAACCAAAGTAAATTAGACTAATTTATTAATAAGATTCAGCAGTTGGTTAGTGCTGGAATAAAACTCATTGTCCTCTGATAATGAAGATGTGCTTTTAAATTAAAAATGCACATTCTTTGTGAGGAGGGACAATGATCTCATTTACAAAACAAGAAATAGATCCCAGTCAATCTTGCATTAGAAATATTACGAAATGGAGTGACAAAATTGGCATTAGAAATGTCAGACAGGGATTAAGGATTAGGAAGGTTGTCAATTGTTTTAAAGAGCACTGTCTGGCAGTTTTTACCACAAACTATTAGGTATGTTCCCTCTGAGATCTATCCTTTTGATGCATGTTTATAAAGAACCAATACAAACCTTTCATGTCTCTCAGCAAACACTCAGCCCATGTGTCCTACACTGGCTTTCTAACCCATGGCTAAATGCATCCACCTCCCCATGCTACCTGCTAAACTAATACTTGGACACAGAAATGTTTACTTCACTTACAACAGATGGTGTAGCAGAACCAAAATAAACTTATGGACAGAATTTCAATGAGAAAATGATAGAGACAAAAAAAAAAGGTATTATGATTTGCCTACATCTTTCCATTACTACCATCACCCTTTGAAGACTATCATAAAATCCTGATCACAACTACAAACTCATATCTCAAAATTCTTTATTTACATAGTATATATATTAAACCAAAGTAGTAAAATTACAAAGAAATCAGGTATGGAAGACAGACTGTCATGCAACATGCAGTCACTCAGCTTTTAGCTTTGTGCTTCATATCTAAAAAAAACTTGAGGTCTTTGTGAATACACAACCGGATTTCTTCCATCATTTTTATTGACTATATATCCACTAGGTTCTTTTATTCAGTTTTATGTCATTTTGATAAAGTGTCAGTAATTCAGGCTGAAATTGACTACATCTAAAGTTCAAAGACTTGACAGAAGTGAGGGGAGAGTTAGAAGGAAAGCATAGAAAAAAGAAAGAGCTAGAAAAATCACTTGGGGGAAGAGAAAAATACTAAGTATAAATGTCCTTAAAAATACGCAAATACAGGCTGAAATTGACTGCATCTAAAGTTCAAAGACTTGACAGGAGTGGAGAGTTAGAAGGAAAGCATAGAAAAAAGAAAGAGCTAGAAAAATCACTTGAGGGAAGAGAAAAATACTAAGTATAAATGTCCTTAAAAATATGCAAATACATTTATGAACATGCAGTATGGGTAGAGAAGAATGTTATATGCACTACATAAAGAAACCGAGATTTTAAGAAATCAAATGCAACGGTATCAAACCAAAGCTAAAAAAAAAATACATGTTGTCCCAATCTTTGACTACTGTTATTTGAGAAGGATCTCACAGATGCTAGGATGCGAAAGGATACACAGTTCCCAGCTACAACAGAAGCCCTAAGGATCTGCATAATGTGTATCACACTATAGCCTCAAGGATGACACTGCCGTATACATCAGCTGATTTAAACCTATCCAATAATGTTCTCTAAAAATCACAGAATGACTGCAGTACTTTCATACAATTCAATGATTACTTGGCCTATAAGAAAGCACAAACGCTATTTCTGAATATATTAAATTCATGTAATTAAACAGTACCTACTACAACATATGAACTTACATAGAAATATGAACATGGAAATCACTTTATATTCAAAATAATGTCGTTATAAATTCAAACCATGGACCCAAACAAAGTTAAAAAATAGACAAAACCTACTTTTGATGATAAACCCACAAATAAATCTTTTAATAATTCAAACATTGGATCATCCATTAAATTTTTCAAGTTTGCCTGGTTTACCTCCTGAGTGTGCTCTTTATAGACTTGCAGAGGACCTTTGGTTTTAGCTGTATCCCAGATTTGCAGAGATCCATCTCCACTAGAAGTGATCAACACATGTTCATTATTCTCACTCCAGGTCACATCAAACAGGCCGTCATTCCAGTCAAAACTAAATCAGAAAAATGAAGATATTTGTAAGAAAGCACGACATAAAAGTCTGGACTAGTTACATGCAAAGACAGTATTTCTTTAAATCACCCTCTTTATCTTTTAAATAGCATTTGTGTATTTGTGTTTCCAGTAAATGCCCTCAGAAGTAACTTAACTGTTATAATCTCAACTTTTACAACCGTATGCCAGAATAGGTTGATTAAGTTAAAGCACAAATGAGCCAAGGACCTTCAACACACAGGGAATGAAATCTGTTTTCAGTATTAAGCTTGCTAGGCCAACAGAGAGGTACCACATGTTTTGGTCTGATCTACAGTTTCTCCAGGATGTTGCTACAGAGGTAGGAGCCCTTTGTCTATAACAACTGTGGTAAACAAAGAAATAAAACTGTTTGTGTTGGGAGAGCTCTATCCAATTCACAATACTATTAGGAAGCTGAATCACAATGAAAAACCAACAGAAAGACAGTCATGAACATATTAAAGATCTCTACACTCCCTTAAAAAGGCTTTCAACACATCAACAATTCATCATAAGGGACCTGATACTACATATTAGTTGCTCTGCAACAACTGTCAATGACCGTGCTGTTATCTGATGGTAAATATAAATACCGAAGGTTCAGCTAAGATCAGGCTGAACTTCACAGCACCCTTCAGTAATGATGAAGGAAAGGCACACACAGAGAATGTTCTGATAGAGACAATGACACAGCTTACGGCTCAGGAAGTTACAGGACTTTCTACCACAAAGTAAGTGGAGTCACCAGAAACATAGAAATGAACAGTACTAAAACAGAGCACTTAGCAGAATTTACAGGGTGCTGAACAACTTCAGAGTCTTGCTTTATAATTAAAATGAATTAAAAACCGTTTCTTTGAATGTGATCAACTATTTGTTAAGTATTTCTATTTCAACCTTCTTACTCTAAACAATTGCTGTTTCAAAACTTAAAAGAAGCTTTATGTCAGGTATTAAACCCTCTCCTTCCTAACCTTTCTCCTCCTCCCATTCAGAACACAAATCAAAGTCTTCTTGTCAAACCCTTAAAATATCTGATCTCCTAAGAAGGACCTCTGTGACTATGTAGCTTCGTGCTCTATTTTCAGTATAAGTCAATCATAAGGGCATAAATTTAGGTGGCAGTGCACTGTTCCTAAAAAACTAAAACTTTAAATTCCAAGTTAGGACAGAGAGGCTACTTTTAATTTCCAATGTCAGTTTTCTATTAAATGATTTACACTACAGAAAGGGTGCAATCTATATTACTTCCTACAACAAAAGCTGTGCAATGTAAACCTGTAATTTATATGTAAATACACATACATTCATTTGTAAGTAAATACAAAGACATGTATTCAGTAGATACTATAGCATGGATACAATAGTATTATTGCTAACAACAACCCAAAATATTTGGGTTGTGTCTTGTACTCACAGGTACATAGTAAGTTTTTCTCTTGCAAAAATAAAACATAAACCTATGTTACCTCCTGAGCAGAGCAATTCCAGCTTCATTTTGCTCCAGCACTGCCAGAGTTCCACAACCTAAACCAGCAAAATAAAACAAAACATCACAACTAGTTCCCCCACACCAAAGGAAACTACTGTGGTTCTGAGGTAACTCCAGTGTGCAAATACAAAGGGCATTTGAACTTTAAGAGGCCAAACAACTGCATAAAGAAACATCTTGTTTCACGTTCTCTAAAACAGTCATTCATTTACAACAGATTGTTTTTTTGGTTTTTTTTGTGGGGTTTTGGTTTGTTTGTTTGTTGTTGTTTGTTTGTTTGTTTTTCCCTCCAATATATCTGTAGTGAGGTTGGAAAAGGAACAACTCACTTATAAAGCCGAACAGTGCATTTTCCCCATGAGCCTCACATTACAGACATACCAGCACGGGGTTCCTTTTTATCCTTTTGATAACCCAGCGGGCCTAACCTTTTTTCCCCTGAATCTAGTAATACAAATACAACTCAACAGAAATGAAACAAATAATAGAATCATAGAATTACTGAATCATTCAGGTTGGAAAAGACCCTTGCGATCATCGAGCCCAACCATCAGCCCTACTCTACAAAGTTCTCCCCTACACCATATCCCCCAACATCTCATCTAAATGACCCTTAAACACATCCAGAGATGGTGACTCCACCACCGCCCTGGGCTGCCTATTCCACCGTCTGACCACTCTTTCTGTGAAAATTTTTTTCCTAATGTAATTCAGTAATAATCCAGTTCTGAAAAAACACACACAGGTATTGCCTTCTTATATGACTGGGATAGTCAAAGTAATTCCACATTTAGCCATTTTATTTAAAATAAATGCTTTCAACAGCAATGCTCCCCCTGGATATGAGAGTTCCCAATGCTGAGGAAAGCTCAGCTCACCTCTACAGCGGGACCACGGAGTCACCCGGGGCTTATCGGGACACTCACTGACTGAGACTAGAACAGGGAAAATTTTACAGAGACAGTATTTTCAGGCATTTCATTCGCACTGTGTATGTCTCTACTACTGTGTTCATTATCGACCGTACAAAATTAGTACTCCCCTGAGAGGGCCTGGTGAAAACCACCACCGGGGCTGCGCAAGCCGGAGGCTGGCGGGCTGGGGACAGCCCGCTCACAGAAAATACACGCTGTAGCAAAGAAAAAAAAAAAAAACAAAACGGAAAAGGAAAACTCGACGCGCTTTTAGAGACACTGACTGCCGTTCCGGAGACCCAGATCTCCAGGCCCGTCAGGAGCCGCCACCGGGCACGTACGTTAAGAGCTACCCCGCCGCCCGCCGCCGCCGCCCGCACCTGCGATGCCGTAGTACTGCGCGGTGGCGCAGGCCACACGCCCCGGCCAGTACGGCGAGAACTCCGCCGCGTAGCCGTGCAGGCCGGGCAGCCGCAGGGCACGGGCACTGGCTCCGCCGCCGCCACTCGCCGTGCCCATGGCCCCCGCCCGGGCCTCGGCCGAGGCGCGGAGGAGCCGCCGCTCTCACGGCGCCGCCGGAAGCGACTCTGCCGCCGGACGGGGCTGAAGCTGCGGCGCCGCCGCCATCTTTGATGATGGCAGAAGGCGGCCCAGGATGCTGTCAGCGCGGCAGGGCGCGCCCGCCCCGGCGAGCCCGGCTGGCGAGGGCACTGCTGCCGCCTCAGAAGCGCCCCTGGGCTCCAGGGGAACTGCTGGTGGCACTGGGTGGCCGTCGCGCTCTGCCACACCACGCCAGCCCGCTCTGACTGACTCTGCAGAGGTGGTAGCTGCAGCCTTGGACCTCTGTGCTTGATCCCTCCGGTGCGGGCTTGTCCTCTGACCTCTTCAGAGGAAAGCTATAAGCTTAGGAGGGCCTGCTGAGAAATTTATTAGCTTGATACTGTTAGCCCAAACGAAGGGTTCTTTCATCTGGTATGCAAGCCAATACACTCAAGGTTGAGGTATCTTTAATTTCACATCTGAGCAGAGATGGGTGCTAGATAGTAATTCCACAAAGCTAGCACACCATACAAAGGAACTACCGCCTATTTATCTTGTTACATGGTTAGTAAAAACTTAACCTAAATTTACACTCATTGGTCCATAATTACCATGCTATCTGTTATCGGTTAGTTACTTTTACATTAGACTTACTTGCTATGTAATTTAGCACACATGCTCCTTACAGGTAGTGGAGGCAAGCCTTTTTGGTCTTGAATTTAGTTGGTGATTGTGATCTCTCCCAGCCACCTTTACCTTTCCACCAGTTACCACAGATTTTTGCAGACTTCATGGGCAATCATCCAACCTTGGGTGACTTCTGGGGCAGGATGTTCCCTCCCCATCAATGCTGTTAAGCTTTCACACATACCCCGGTGTGATTCGTAACTCAAGGTCATCCGGCCCGGACCAGGCTTCTGACCACCCGCTGCCTGTTTCTCATGATAAATAATTCTGCTTCCGACAAGAACTTCCAAACTTCAAAGATACAGAAGACATGCATCAGCTCATTTTGTGTGCATTATCTTGAAGACACAAGATGTTTCAATCATAAGTATGTATACTACCTTCATTTTTCCTTTTAAAAGGCCCTTCTAAGCTATTCTCTAATTTCTTGAGTAGCTCTGCATATTTTGTCATTCTTCTTGTGATGCAATTCTGCTTTATGTAAGTCCTTTTATGAACAGTCTCCAGTTTTCTTACACCCGTGACATCTTCTGTTCAAGCCAGTGGGAATTTTGCTTTTGGAAGGAAGTGGGGAATTTGGGGGAATTCAGACTTAGAAAATAAATATTTTGGCAGACAGCAGCTGCAGCTTTTGTTGTATTCTATCCTCTGTGTGATATACAGGACTTTGAATACAGAGAGATTATTGCAGTTGGACACAGACTACTTAATTAGTTATAATGACCCATCTATGTGTGTAGAGGTAAAAATGCAAAAATATTATTTTACACATTAGGAAGATCCAGCAAAACCAGATTATTTAATCAAGGTTACATCATGAAGCTTGGGGGATAGTTATGTACTCCTGCTACTCAGCCTTATATTTAAAACTAAACCTTAACTACAAAATCTATTGTAAAGCCATACAAATGTCCAATTGCTTAAACTGGTGTTCAAATATAGATCACTGGATTAGGCAATTCTATTAATTCTTTGATGTCATTGTAAAAATGAAGACAAATATGTTTATCCAACAGCCTCCAGGATTTTAGAATAAAATCAATCCAAATTCAGTGCAAGTGAAGTTTAATCTAATGTATCCTTTAGATTATCACAGTAACTCCCAAAACTTCACAACTGGCAATTTATAGGCTTAATTTATTGACAGACATCATATGAGATCAGATTTCTTAACCCTGGAGCAAAGTAATACCTTACTGAATTGGCTGCTCCGGGCAAAATTCCACCAATTTTAGCCTCTGTGGAAGCTTTTTAAATCAACGTATCTTTTCAAAATGCAAGTAACAAGACAACTTTCTGAGCAAGTGTTTTTAAAGTAATTGCCCTTTATGACTGGGATGTCAATAACAACATCTGAAAAGATACACAACCACTGCAGTGGTGCAGTAAGTAAATTTGGACGTGGCCATTTGCGAGGTAGTGTTCGGGAGTCAGGTGCTTAATGGTGTAAAGTCCAGTTACTCTATGGACAATTTATTACTGATGTATCAGAGAATTGGAAACGTTTCATCAAGCGCATTTTCAAATCTAGCTGGTCTTTTCTAATGAGTGAAATTCCACAGAGAGGTTATGCAAACAGGAAGCAGTTCTTATCAGTGGCGCAGCTTTGTTTCAAAGACAGATTAAAAGAATTTTCATAAAGATCAAGAAGTGGATAAAAGGTTACAAGGAAGTCCTGAGAGAAGAACTAGTTCACAAATCTTTTTTGTTTTCCACAGAAAAGCTCATAAATTCAAGTTTTGAAGATCCTTAGGAAGCAAAATAATATGGCGAGTAAATGCATTTGCACGGATTTCAAGGTAGAATAACAACTAAAGAAACGAAAGCTATTTTACAATCAAAGAGAGAAGGGCCCAAAAACCAAAACTGCTGAACATGACTATATTTCCTCCTCAGCCTCTGGGCAGCTGAGTAAATTTGAGAAACATGAAGGACCACCAATCCCATTTTATATGGTCTATCAGCCAACTCTTTCCACCGGCTAACACCAGGCATACCCCGCATGCAGCAGTAGATGGCAGCCATGTTCCACGCAAAAACGGAGAGCCCTCTGTTCTCAAAAATCCCCCAACTACACGGAGATATTTTTTCCCTAACCCAACATGAATCAGAAAAATTAAAGTTGCCTTATATGTAACTTTTAGGCTATATTTATGCTTCAGTCACTTCTCTGAGCTCAGCTCACAACCATGCCCTTCACTAACATCAGAATAGGTAGTTGAGATGGTTACATCAATATGTCTGCATCCAGTTCACTTTCTTTTCAGTCTGCTGATCTCTGTTCTGTTAGAAACCCATGTCCGTCATTTCCTCAGCCTGCTGGCTGACAGCTAACCCAGGTGTGAGCTGGGCTGGTAACTGTCACTGCTATATACACAAATCCTTACAAAACCCTTGCTGGTCAGCAGAAACAGTAATCAGGTAGGCTCAAATCCAAGTATTTAAAGAAGTTGTGAAAAGAGCTTTTCTACCAGAGAAAGTAGATTGTGAACCATTCCCCCATGTGCAAGGACAGGTAGCTTAAAGTACTGAAAATACTCAGGACTACAGTAAATTTTTTTCAGTCTTTTAGTTACAGAACCATTCATTAGTCTTCATGCCATTGAGATTTTCTTCTGCAATCGTGAATGCTTATTGACAAATAGAAATTTAGAGATGTTGTCAGTTGAAATTCCCATACAGTCATAAAGGTGTAAGAGTTGAAGCTCAAAGAAAATAAGATACTAAACCTAGTATCCCAAGGTTCATGATAAGCTTGCAAAACTGGCAACAGTGGAAAGAAATGAATGTAACTGAGGGGGTTGCAGGAATGAATGCAAAGGGAAAAGGCTCCCCTCATATGGGGAAAGTGAGGGTTGTGTAAGTTGGAGGAAGAGGCAGTTAGCACGGAGACTTTTCTGGAAGTTTAAAAGAACAAAAGAAGTGAGAGGAGGGGAAAGATGCTGGAGCGGAGGAAGATTTAGACAAGGAGATTTAGACAGAAGCGTGAGAGTTGTGGGGGGAAAGGGTAGGAAGCAAGAACAGTGCCCATTCTTCACCATGCTCACAAGACGAGAGCTCCAAGGACAGTCCCGACTGAAGAAATATCCCAGCATCCCCAATGATGTATCCACATTGCTCTCTCAGTATTTGCTGACTGCCATTTATGTGCACCATGCCATCATTTGGTAAGCAGATTTCTCGTGTTTTTACTGTTCCATGATCAGCTGCATCCTTACACAGTGGCCACCGGCTTCTATTTACCTGCCCCTTTGTACTTAAATGTTGCTTTAAATGTTCAGTGTAAACATATTTACCACTTTCTAAAGATTAGCAGCTGACCACCTTGTAACAAAATATCACCCTCTCTCCAATATGAAGGCTACTTCTGATTGTCTACAGTGATATACTTAGTCTAACATTTTAGGACAGATTTTAGAAACAAGCTTTTTATTTCACTTTAATCATTTATACTGCTCATAAGAGTTTCGGTCTAAAGCTTACAGAAATTGCACTAGTTTATATACTTTCCACGTCTCATTCAGATTTTTGTATCGGCAAATTTCTTTACATTCTTTTTCTTTTTTACAGCCATAATTGTAGCATACTGGACTTTACTCCTGCAAACTACTTTGTCCTGCTTATCAGTGGCGAGTTTACAGTGTATTTCCAATCTCTCCTTCTGTAGTTCTGTAGTTAACTAAGAGGGCCTTAAAGTATGGATGAAATTTAGCATCCATTTTAAACCCAGTATCTGCAGTGAAGTGCTTTAGTCCATTCTATCAATTTTATCAGCACTATCATAAACAACATTCAAAATGCAGATTAGCCTAGAATAATTTTTCTCCCTCTACTGGATGCTGATGGCCATAATACATGAAAAATATAATTTTGACAGTTATGTTAAATGCACATATGTTTAAAATTTCATCTCTAAAATCAGGATACACTGGAACTACCTTTTTTAGTCTTGGATCTTGCTTACTGTGGCTAAATCAAGCCTGTGGCATCTGTCATATGCTGTTTGTCACTCATCAAAAGTTGCATTTATATTTGCAACTAATAAAGTTGGCAAAGTCTTGGATGTTAAAATTATAATTATGGTTAAAGCTAGAGACCAATGATGTATAGATGTAAAAACATATAATGAAGAGAGGGTCGTTATTGCAACAAATTTACAGCTAACTGCTTTTTACAAGTTCTTGTCGTTAAAAAAAAAAAAACAGAGCCGGAACAGGGCAATACTGAATCGTGATAATATGCAAACCATCTGTTGCTAAAGATGTTAATTTCACAGCCCTTGAGAAACAAGTGAACAAGGTAAATGTACTTCTGATAACAAATGGCGTTTTATCTTGGTTTTTAAAAAATCCTTAGAATCAAACATTCTAATCAAACAATCCTAATCAAACATTAAAACACAAGAGCTCTTAAATGTCCGATTCCTCACTTCAGAGAGCTAACAGATTAAAAGATGTGCATTTGCTTTATAAAAACATGGGCAATTTGTGTTTGTTCTTTCAGATTCAACAGCTTTTTTTTTTTTTTTTTGCCAGTTTAGGGCCCAACCTTGCTCCCAGCCAAATCAGCAGCAAAACTAACTTGAATTTGGAATAGACTCGGTGCTAATAATGAAACAAGCCTCACAAGTCAGTAATGCTAAGTGGAATAGCATGCTTCTTCCGTCTTCTTTCAGTCTGAGACTTCCTTCTGCATTTGACAAACACGGGCTGTTCTTGAGAACAACAGAGACATATTGTTCTTGCTTCCTGTAAGGTGATGTAACTGCAATGCTTAATGGATTAACACTGATTCTGCATTTTGTGGAAAATGACATTTTTTGGAAAAACACTGATTGCTGTGGAGACTTGTAGCAAGAAACAATAACCTACTGTATCTGGCAGATTAGCAAATATTAACTTTTCCCTGTAAATGAGTCTTTAGTTTGCTCATCATCTTCCCACCCCATTTACCTATTTCTTATCAGCAGAAGCAAATGCCAGGCATATCTCATCGAAAAAGGGGACTGCTTAACGCAAAAGCAAACAGACGTACTGAAGGTACTGTAGTGACTAATTTTTCTAATTATTCCAGAATTGATCCTCTGTCTACAGAAGTAATGGAAAACAATGGTAGAGGAGCAGGCTTCACGCCAAGAAGTTGATTAGTCTTAACAAGATCAGTTTTAACAGAATGGACCTATTGATATAAACATAAATACATAGAATACTATTTTTCCTTCTTTTCTCCTGCACCTATTTAATAAAAACCCCTAATTAATAAAACCCAGCACGGATAAATTATCCAATTTCACAGTATCTCTGTTCAAAAACAGACTGCAGAAGTTTCAATGGCATTTTCTTTTCAAAGCAATTTTGAGTTTCTCAGAGGCTCACTCTTGGCCAGCAGACAATCTGATATTCTGGGGTGTTCTTCCTTCATGTTATGTATTATTTCAAATGTCGAAGGATCTTTTCCTCGACTGGGTGGCCTACCATACATACAAAGTTAGCACAGCTTTTGGCTATACCATATATTAACCAATATATGTATTAGTTATTCCAATTAGTTTCCTTTTCCATGAAGAAATAGTTTTGCTAATTATCAAGCATTTGAGTGTTCTTGATGAGTAGATTCCAGGTTAATATAACAAACCAACACATCTAATCCACAAACAGGGGTAGTTTTCCCATTGCCAGGCACAGCGCTTGAAAAGCATGAGGCTGATACCGCTGAAAGCTGCCACAAACCCTTCAGTGAACTTGAAGCCCTTTGGGAACACCGAGATAGGGAAGTCTAGGTGGGAATACGAGCAGAAGGCAAGGGCTGATTAATACTACTAAAACCTGACGCTGCTCTCAACTCAGTGCCGACACCCAGAGCGCTTACTCCTGACGAGACAGTTAGGACACGCGTATCGTTAAAAAAAGTCAGTAAATGGTAGGAATTCCATTAAGAGAACCGGGTTTTACGCCGAGCCGTGACACACGGCCCAGCTTCGTGCAACCGCAGCCTCATCCAGATGAAGCAAAAGCGCGTCTGAAGACTCCGAGGCGCGTCAGGGCCCACGTCTCTTGGCGAGGGGGAAGGCGCAGCCTGACCCCACTAGCCTGAAGTGCGGCTGTGGGCTCGTTTTATGGGGGGTGGGGGTGGGGGGTGATATTAAAAAAACGCTTGGCGAGAGCGCCGGTTCCTCC
Organism: Athene noctua; assembly: GCF_965140245.1. Taxonomy (NCBI): domain Eukaryota; kingdom Metazoa; phylum Chordata; class Aves; order Strigiformes; family Strigidae; genus Athene; species Athene noctua. The sequence goes on along the minus strand of NC_134037.1, from coordinate 66,112,116 downwards.
CATGGCGTCAGGCTGAAAAGCCCCGTGGGCAGGCGGCGTGGTTCACCGCGCCGAGAGTTCCCGCCCGGGACGCTGGGGGAGGCGGGGTGCGTGTGCGTGTGTGTTATTTCTGCCCGGAGGCGGGGCCGGGGGGAGGTGCCCGGCGCCGGGGCCGCCTCAGCCCGCGGCCCCGCAGCTGTCGCTTGGCTACAGCCGGGGCGCCCGAGAGCGATCCCACAAGTGGTTCCTGACCGCGGCCGAGCAACTTCGCGCGGGAGGAGCGAGGTCCCGGCAGCGGCGGGGGAAGGAGACCGGGCTGCCGGGGGTGGGCGCGCCGGGTAACCCCCGCGGGTGCGGGGGAGACGGGAGCGGCGCGTCATGGTGCCGGCGGCAGACGCCGAAGGAGGCTGCGCTCGTCTCCCCGCCTCCGGCAGCCTTCGCTAGCGCCCAAGGGGGAGCCCCCAGCTTCAGCCCGGCCGCCTCTCCTCCCCTCCCGCAGCTCGGCGGGGCCGCCCCGGGCCGGGCCGGGCGGTATGGCAGCCGCCTGACCCCGGCCAGCGCAGCAGAGCCCGGGGCGCGCCGCGGCGGCGGCGGCCGCTCCTCCGCCGGAATGAGCGACAGCAGCGAGGGGATCATCAGCTTGCCGGTGCCCGGGCCTGCCGGCGGCGGCCCCCCCGGCGAGGAGCCGCCGGGCAGGCGGGCGCAGGGGGCCGAGGCGGGCGCCCGCAGCCTCCTGCCCGACTTGGCCGCGCCGCCGCCCGGCACCCTCTGGGCTGAGGACGGCGCCGCCGCCTGCCCGGGCATCGCGGCGCGGGCCAAGGGTGGCGGCCGGCGAACCGCCGTCACCTACGTGATCAACGAGGCGAGCCAGGGGCCGGTGCTGGCGGCGGAGAGCGGCGCCCTGCAGAGCCTGCGGGAGGCCTGCGAGGTGGTGGGGGCCGCGCTGGAGACCCTGCACTTCGGCAAGCTGGACTTCGGCGAGACGGCGGTGCTGGACCGCTTCTACAACGCAGGTGAGAGCGACCTGCCGGGGCGGGAGCCGCTCGGCTCGGCTCCGCTCGGCTCGGGCTCGCCGGCCGCTGCCTGGCCCGGGAGCAGGCGCGGCCCGCCCGCCGCTGCGGGGTCAGCTCCGGCCGCCGAGCCCCGCGGGCGCCGAGCCCCGATGGGACCCCTGGGGCGGCCGCGGCGCTTACGCGCGGCAGAGCCTGGTTTTGCACCCCCCCCCACCCCACCCCACCCTCCTCCCCCCGATGTGTGTTGGAGCAGAAACTCGCCGCGGCGAGCGCGCTGGGAGTCGGCGCTTGCGACTTCCACCCGTGGGTTGGCCGTGGCCGGGCTGTCTCTCCCCGTCTCCCAACATAGTGCGGGGACGCGAGTTTTTCCTGACGCGCTGAGCTCTGGCTGAAACGGGCAGGAGCTGCGAGGCCCCGGGACCTTTGAAAATCAGCTTGGGCACCCGCCGTGCAGCGCCACAGTTTCTTTGTGCTGACACGTTATCTGGGATGCGCCGACTGTTCGTGCTGGGAAGTTCGTGCTTCTGGTACGGGTTGCATCAAACACTGATGATGGATGGGCTTGAACAAAGAGCTGCCCGCACCCAGCCGGTTAGTTGGCGAGGATACCCTGGGCTGCATCCTCTCACCCCAGTTTGCCAGCTTTCCTAGTGATAAAACTGAAACACTTTCACTTGAAGGTGTGGTGACCCGAGGTTGTGTGTTTTGATATAGTTGGTCCCATTTTTAAAGGTAATAATAATAAAAAAAATCTCCCCTTTTAAAATTTTATTGACAGATATGTAGCGTGAATGTAGAATAAAAAAAGCCCACTTACTAGATTTGTAAAGGCTTCATACAGCTAAAAGTATAGTACTGAATTAGTGTGGTTTTGCCCTAAAAAAATCAGAACCAGGAAACTGACCTACAGTTTTAAGGTTATTGTGTGGTATGGGTTTTGTGTGTCTGAAATACATGCAAAAAAAAATCATAAAAGTTTGACTGATATTGTAGTTTCTCCCTCCTCTGGGGAGGGATGAAGAGAAAGAAAAAACCCCCACCCCCCAAAAAAAAAACCCAAAGCAACCAGAAAAAGAAAACCCCCAAAACCCGTGGTGGTATTGTAGTCAGTTTCCACAGGACTCTCTCCAGCATGGACACACATATGTGTGTCTTCTCTTTGAAACTCCACAAGCTTTGCCTCGTGGACTGCTGCTGTTTTCATTTGAGTGAGGTGGGCGATTCACAGTGTGCAGTCTCAGCTTACTCCTTGTGCCTCTCACAGAGCTGTGCCGTCAGAGGGACTTCCTCAGAAGTCAGAGGAGCTGTCCTCGCAGGTGGAAATAGGAAGGCCGTAGAGTTTCATTCTAGGTCCTATACTCTCCACATACAGATAAGAGAGACTTCAGATTTCAAGCACCCTGACATCTCTTGATTCCAGGGCAGGTGAAACCTGAGAGTCTTGTTTGGTTCTGTTGTGTTGTGAGGCTCATGGAATTGAATTATCCATTATGTTTTTACGTTGGTTAATTTTTAGACTCTGAGCTGCGTAATAGGCGGGGTCGCAGTAGTTCACGGAGGCTTTCCTTGTAATGGGAGACTTGACTTGAAGTGGGCCCCTTTTAACTCTGGCAGTAGGCGTCTGGCATATAGTGCTACATAACTGCACACTTATGTAATATAATTTGCTTATTTCAGCGGCTTTTGAGCAAACCGTGTAAATGTGAAAGCATTACTTTTTCTTACAGTACTGTTTGGCCGTGGGCATTTAATCAAAGTATTGTAAAACAGGCAAAATACTTTGCCATTTTGCTTTAGTAGCAAAGCCCATAAACGTCTAAAGAACTGGGAGAGGTCATCACATCCAACTCCTGGACTGAAGAGAGCTGGATGTAGCAGTTTGTCTGTTCCACATATACTCTGTACTGTCTGAGCTGACGAGTCATAAACCAGCTGCGAGCCTAAAACTGTTGCGTTGCTGACTCTGAGGCTGAATTTAGGTCTAGATGAATCGATGAAGTTTTCATACTTATTTTGTTTTTCCTGTTGCATTTTACTCTCTTGATATATATTTTCAAGAACTAGTTGTTCTCCAGAAACTTTAAACTGGTGAAAAAATGTCTCTCAGGTTAGGAACAGAACAACATTAAAGAGTAGAAGCTGTGGAAGCTGAAGAATGCAAATAGGAGCAGGGTAGGGGACAAAACCAAGAACAGTCATGTAGGCTGTAACTATTGCACGGATGTTTTTTTTTTAACTGCTTTGACAGGGTGGTGGGGCGGAGCATTTGTAGGTGACCTAAACTTCCCTATTCCCCTTCTTGTCCTCTTTCTTGCTGTGTGCTTTCAGTGTTCAAAGATTGTATTGGTAATATTGATAAAGAATGTCTGCACACTATGTTATTTTAAAAAAATGTATGAAAATAGTATAGCATGACTAAATGTCAGATAAGACTTTAGCAGTAAAAGTACTTTCAAATTAAGTAATAGTTAAAGGTTTTATTCGAGGTATCAAGTCTTACTGGACTCATTGTAAAGGCCAGCTGCATTACAGGAGTAGGGAATGATGTGATTTCATTAAAGGTTGGAAGATCAAGCTTATAACTGAAAGAAATAATACAATAAACCTCTCAACTCTTGTAATGCCTGTAAATCAGCTGTGATTGGGGAGGGAGGTCTACAGTATAACATATCTGTCCATCACCAAGCCTTCCCTTTTCAGTATTTTGCTTCTGCTTTGTATAACATAGTCTGAACTCTTGGTGATCTTTGATGAAGGTTTACTTTATGCCTTTCACAGCTTCAAAGAGAACTTCAAGGAGTGTTAAATGAAGTCTAATCTCAGATGTAAATACTCATCATCCGCTCTAAATGTAGATTAGCCTACTAATAATCTTCTTCTGCCAGCTTCAGTCAACTGATGGTCTTTAAATGCTGAGATGTAATTAGCAGTGCATATGATTAGTGAGTAGGTCTCAGTATGTATAACTGAACCATTCAAGCACCAAATATGAAGAATGAGCTTATTCTAGCATTTCTGCTTGCATGATTTAAATTAGGCTTGGTTTCAGGAAAAAAAAAAAAAAAATTGCTTCTTGAGAAGTAAGTGTCAAATCAGCCTTATAAAACTGTTGGAAAAGTGTCCGACAAAAACGTTTATTACATTTTCCTCCACTAAAAGAGATAGTAAGGTGAGGAGAGGAAAGTAGTTCAATTTCTTGTAAAACTTGATGTATCTGGGTTTGATCAGCTGTGTCAAGGGCTTTTTTTCCTTCATGAAGAGGATACTTAGAGGTTTTTCTTTTTTTCTTTTCTCTAGTTGCATTAAGCTGCTGCAGATGTATTGCACGTCTCTTAAATTAATCTTAATTTCTAAACAGTTCAGGAATGTTTAAAGAGTCAGGCAAATAAAGACATGCTAGGGAAACCTTTCTACAGTGCAGTAGGTAGTAATGGTGTTTTAAAAGTTACTATAACCATTGATATTTGTAATTAAATGGTATTTCCTCCACATTATACTGACCAGATTTGCATATCTTGTTGATTTATTTTTTTAATTGCTCAGTTCTTTTTGAAAACCGAGCCATAAATGAGCATAGAGTACTTAGAGTTTGTTTGGCCTAGGTTTTTTTTTTGTTTGTTTCCCATCTTTAGGCAGTTGAAATTAGGATGATTTACTTTCTGTGCAGGCCTTTACACGGTCATTTTGTATTACACAAATGCATCAAGGACTAGTTGAAAATAGTGTTTTAGAAAAAGAAAAAGTACAGTAAAAGGGAAAAATAGCATGAATTAATAATTGGGTCAGCTCTTCAAGGGAGGAATATGCTCTAAATCAAGGTAATCACACAAGCTTTTATAATTAGGCAGGGTTTTGTTGATTAAAGAAATGTCTCATTTGACTTGTAATCTGGCATTTACTTTTTTAATTGTGTTGATTTTAAAGGGCGGGGTAAGTTAGGGGTGAGTGTTCAGTTGACTAGCAAGACAAGTGGACCACAAGTGTCAAAACCAGGAAAACAAATAGAGGTTTTCAGAATGACCTACAGAGTACAGTATTGTAAAGGTGAAAGCTGTGCTCTTTCTTCTTGAAGTTAGTAATCTCATGTTTAGGGGGAGATACACCTTAAGGAGTTAGAGAGAAACCTTACTGGAAATTTGTCTTACTCTGGAGTACCTTTCACTCTCTTTTGCAGAAACTTGCGTTGATTTACAGTGCATGGGTAGAGGGCTTCTTTGTTTAGTATTTTCAGGTATGTGTTCCTCATGCTTGTCTGCCTTGCAAGATAAACTACAGAACATTTTCACTTTGTGATGATGTAAAATTACTTTTTTTGAAGAATGGTAATTTGTCAGAAGCACAGTATCAAGCATTCTGACTTAGGTGTACAATCTCAGAGGGACTGATGGAAGATAATAAAGATCACATAATTGGTGACTGAGGAGGATCTCGGTTTTCTAATCTGTAAAGTCACTTGTTTTAGGATAGTTCTCAAGATGAACAGTTTGACTGATGTGCTTGTCTTACAAGTATCTCCTTTAACTTTAGTGTTGTATTATATTGGGGAATTACCTTTTCCTCAGTTTCTTACGCTCAGGTTTCATGAATCAGTGGCCCTTATGATAATATTTTGTGCTAATACTGCTGTGTGAGGCTATTGAGATAATTCCCCAGAACAGTAATGACTGACTTAGAGTTCGTCAAATAAGACATACTAAAATAGGTTTAGTCTCTTACCTTTGTTTCTGGAATTTGGCATCATTGCTTTCAGAATTCATGCAGGCTTGGGCTAGAAATTGTCAGTGTCAGCTTACTGGACTTACAAACATCTTGTGCAATGTGCTTGGAGAATCTTGGCATACAAACTAACAAAATCTTCAGAGCTGGTGCAATCACCTGTGTGAAAGTGAACTTAGCTTGGAAGATACTCTACATGTGAAATTATTCTACAGACTTTACAGAACATTTGTGGATTGTGTATTTATAAACATTTACAGGCACACAGAAATGCAGCAAAGTAGTACCAGGGCTCAACTGCATTCTTGCAGTTTAATCCTATTTTTCTCTAAATCATCTAAATTCTATGATGCTAAATCGTGTTTTGAAGTGATTTATGCCATTAATATAGTTTCTTGGAAGTTCTGTGATTGTGACACACTAATGCCAACTCTTCTCTTAAACCCAGAAGAGCTGCTGTTCTATTCAGAACTGATGTTCTTGATTGTAGCAGCTGATGTAAATGTTTTCTGTGGTAAAAAGCAGCATGCTTCCTACCATGTTAGCTCTTTGTAGAAGCAAAAAAACACTATCAGAGAGAAACTGCAGGCTTTATTCTACTCTACATTCTCTCAGAATGAGTAGGTGTTTTGCACCACCTTTTTCTCTGTACTTCCTGATTATTTTTTTTCATTTCACTAACAGAGACATCAGACACTTGAAATACTCTACTTGCTTTTTGTGATTATGCAGCACTTGCATCCATCACTTTTTTTTTTTTTTGACACCTTAATTCCCCCAGGGACTGCTGAAACACCACTACTGTTTCAATAGCGTCATGACTGGAGAACCCCTGTTCCAAATGATAGCTTTCATTAACATAGCAGGAGAAATTATCCTGTGCATTATTCTTGTCCAATTTCAGAGCCAAGGGCAACTACTTTAAAAAAAAAGTTTAGTTATGCTGTCAGTGGAAGTCATGTTGAAAGAGCTTTGCATTTCAGCAGCACTGTGTTGCAAGTGATGAGTTGGAGCAAGAAATGCCAAGTAATTTAATAATGCAGATGGTGTGCAGAATAGAGTTGATGATTACAGACACACTCTCAAGATACTTCACATCCCTGGCATGTCTATTATGAGTACAGAATCTTTGTGTCTGATAGCGTAGTGTATATTGTAACATTTAAACGGGGTGGGTTATAAAGCTCCTTTTGACTCTGGGTGTTGATTCTGGACTCTATTAGAGGGTGGCATTAGAAAACTAAACCAAATGCATGGCACATCTGCAACATAAAGCAGTATTTCCTTCTGAAGCACCTGAATGTGACCTACATCTACAACAAAAAAAGATGAGGAGTCTGGAAAAAAAAAAATAGTCCTGGTACAAAGTTTCTTTTGTGTGTTCATAGTTAGTGCTAATGGAGAACTTCTGAATTTATGAAGAAATTGTGAATATGTTATTTCCAATCCCATAGATACTTCCATTTCTGGACCAGCTGTAAACTTTATAACCAGATTCCAATATTGGTGCTGTATGCATAGCTTCCATCAGGCTGTCAGTAGGTGACTAGAAGACTAGTATCGATTTCTGTATGAAGTAGGAGGAGCACAGCAGATACACCCACTCCATACATGCCCTCCATGTATGTGGGCTGTGAGACCTGGGTTATCTTTCAAACTTCTTAGTCACTGGCCTGTCATAGCAGTTTGTGGCTCTGCTGTGCAGCAAGAGCTTCATCGGGCCTCTCCCCCAGCTGAGAGGCTTGTACAGTGTGGGTGCCCTGGACACATGATACTAGTGTGAATTTCCAGCCATTTCTATAATGTAAATAATATTAAAGGTATGCTCTTGCAGTGCTTATTTACGAAATCTCCCACTGGTATCAGTGAGACACCTAGATAGACAGTCCACATCCAGGCTTTTGTTGGATTATTAGAAGTTACAGGCTTTTGAAACATTCCCTTCTCTGTTAAGTGCATCAGGGTGTTAAAGCTAGCTTTCAAATACTATATTTGATGTGACAGGAGAAATGCAGGTTATAAAATTATTAGGGTTTCTTAAAATACAGTAAAGATATGGGACATCCATATCATCAGATATCGTGAAGGTGTATTCCCCGGTGGAGAAAAGGCTGAATGGAGCTGGATACATGCTTTTTGACACTAATGCAGAAGAAAGCCTGTGACTGATTTTTCTGCAGTTTGCATTTCTGTAGCTCTGAACAGGATGTGTCATACAGAAATGACTCCTGAATTTACCGCAGCCATGATAAGAATTTGACTTCTCTTTTTAGTCGCTTTCTAAAGTAAAGAAGCACAATACAAAAAGCTGTAAATATAGCACTAGACAACAGAATGAAACAAATCGTGTTAAAGCCTGAAGTGGAAAATAGAAAAGGCCTTAATGCATCATTTAGTACCATTATCCTCAGTAAATTTTCCAATCTGTTACGGTCTTAAATAAAATTAAGATAAGCAAGTGAAAGTTTCAGTTTTATAGCAGTACGTTTTCTTTTGTCTCAGTAGAGAAAAGCTGAGTTTTATGTGTATTCTCTAGTGCCGGTCATATAAAACTTGTTCCTGTTTTTCCCCAGCCCTTTGGAACAGTTAGTATTTAGAACTGCTATATTTGCACACATAGGTTACTGCAAGCTGTATTTGTAAGTTATACCCAAAGAAACAGAAAAACTTCAGTGGCTCAACAGATAGGGATTTTGTACATTTGTGGTTAGTAAAATGGCAGTTATTGCTGGGATTTCCATCTTTCTCCATAGGCTCCCTTCTTCAGATTGACCACAGTAGTCTCCTGCCACTGGTTTTGTATGGCTTCTCTGGGGGTTTATATTCATCGATACGGACACACTCAGAAGTCCAGCACTTGTTAGAATGAGATAGACATACGAAGCAGCCAGTGAAGTTGTCTTGTACAGCAGAACGTGTGTGTGACAGGTGACAGCAGAATCTGTTTTGACAATTGGGGAATTTTCCTTTAATCACTGATGGGTGGATTTCTGTAACATGCTTGTAATTATTTGTATTCCGAGAGAAAATGAACCTCAGGCTGAGCTTGACACACAAGCACAGGCTGCTGCTTTTTAGTGTGTATTACTTTTTTCCTCTGAGATCAAATTTATTCCTTGACTAGAGCAGATATAATATTTATTTCAGTTATGAAGAGCTGCTGATCAACTACTAACAATGGCATGCCAGAGTTAAATCCCTTTCTAAATCATGTCTGCCTTTATTCATAACCTTTGGGATATGTTCAGTTGAGGCATGAAGCTTAGAGATTTCCCACAGACTGAGTCATTTGAAGTCAGTGGTAATCTACACTCTTTCAAATCCCACAAGAAATGTATGTTTTGATTTAGAAACTAGATATCCTTGTAAAAATCTGGCTTTCCATTTCTCCCTTACTGTAATAAAGTAAATGAGTTGCTCTGGGACTTGCTTGCTGATGGCATCAGTGGCTCTCTCTTGCAGAATGCACTCTGAGTAAGCAGCTGGTGCTTTCAGTGGTGAAGACAGCTTTTCAGTGATGTCCTCACACAAGAGTTACCTGCAGCTCTTGCAGAGTTTTATCTGATCTTCTTCCCCTTTACACAATACCTGTGTGATACAGGTATAATGCTGCTTTCAGTACAATCTTTCTGGTTTACTAGGGACTATAGACTGAAACCTGCAGTCTCTGAAGTGTGAAGATGCAGGTGAAATAATGATCACAAGTTGAAAGTCCACCAGCACCTTCCCATGGTAGATTTGCATGCCTCCAACAGAAGTGTGTTCTGCAGTGTGCAAGAGTGCCCAAGTCAGTCATCTGACCATACATAGCACAGGAAGCCCTGGGTGTGAATGAGGAAGGCTCAGTGACATGCCAAAAGGAAAGGAGCACTTGTACTGCTGTGGGAGTTCACTTACGGTTCTGGAGTGGGGCCCCTCATGCTTGGGATAAATTTATCCAGTTGTGTTGACATGGTAGCAGAGTGCTTCATTTAACTCCACTGTGGGGGCACCACAGGTAAGATTAAAAGCTCCTACTCCTTAGTTATACATGCTTCTAAAAGCATGACAGTACTGTTTTTTCTCTCTGGAAAAACATCTGAGGGGAAATATGCTAGATGTATGCCATAACTTTGTGTCTTATTGGTTTATTACTGCTTTGCAATGCAGTATCTAAGACAAAGTTTCCTAGCTTTCCTCCAGGAACCTTATGGGTAATTCATATGAAAAGGATTGAATTTAATCTGAATGTATGTGTGCTGTCCACTGGTTCTGCTTCCATGCCCTGGCAATAATGTAGCATGCTGGCAAAAGCCAGGTTTTTGGTTGTGTGCTGCATCCCGTCTTCATTTGCTCCTTGCAGCTTGTGCCATCAGTGGAAGTGACGTGTGGCATCTGTGGAGAAGGGCAGAAGCTATTTGCCTCCTGAACATAATCTTGTCTTCCAGATCACAGTTGGAAATTAGTTTTTGCCAGGCGGTTGGTGTGAAGAACTGGGAATCCTTCCCAGCCTCCTTGGGAGCGGAATTTGGTCAGTTCCGAACACTGTCACCATTCCTGGGTCAAGTGCAATTGGAAAAGGCTTACTGACACTATCCCACTCACTTTCACTAGAAAAGAAGTGGTTGTTACCTGTGTAAATAAACTGAAGTCTTGTTTATTTATGTTCTCTGTTTCCTTGAGGTCAGTTTCAATTTTTGTTTTCTGCAGAGCTGAACTCCACTGCTACTTCACATAATAATAAATATACTTCATGTGATACTTGGAATCCTTTAACATGTAGTTTCTTATGAGGGTTTTCAGTGACCTTGCAAATCCTGTAAACTGCTGTGCAGAAACTATTTGCCTTCCTTATGTTGACAAAACTTACTTCAGGAGGTAAACTTGCCTGATTAATTTGTTCAATATTTGTATATTTATATATCGAGGCTGCAAAGCCAGGGCAACTCTACCTTCCACAACTTTTTAGTGAGTGTATGTTAATTAGGATAGGAGCAGAACTTCTTCAAGATTTGTGTAATTTTGAGACTGTGTAACTCAAAACCTTGGTGGTTCTAGTTTCATTTTATTTCTGCTGGAGTTTTTTATTCGTCTTATGCCTTTCAGGGTTGTCACTGAATTTGGGAGTTTTCCTGATTTATTAACAAGGAGTAACAACTCTGGGTGAGTGTTGCATGTACGAAGCATAGGAGAGGTTGCTGGGCAGATCAGGAAAAAAGTGGCACTTCTAAAGTATGCTGTACAGTTATATCGTTGCTGTACAAAACAGGATTTTTTTGAAGTGTGCTAATAGAGAGGTGGAGGAGAGCATGTTTCCTAGTGCTTCATCCTTAAATGAAGAAGGGAAGAAAAGGCATTACACTTGTGAGAGCAGACTGATGTGGCCTATGCTTTGAGGAAGTGCTGGGATCGTGAAGCACTGCCTGTTTCTCGCCTGTTCTTGAGGAATTATGTCCTTTCCTACCCCTAGATCAGAGCGAGCGGAGGACTTGGTTTTTTTATTCTTTTACTTGCTCTCAAAAACCAAAGGTGGCACATGGGTACCCCAACTTGCTATAGCCATAGGTGGCCATCTGTGGTGGTGAAGTCTGAACTTCACGTGGCACTGCTGAGTTCAGGCCTGTAGCTGGAGAGAAGGGACTTACTCAACCTCTCAGCATGAGGGAGGAAGCCCTCTGGCCTGGGCTAGAGCTGGGGATGGGTGGTGGTACACTGGGTTCTGGACAAACTTTCTCCTAGGCTGGACTCTCTATGGGCAGTGCTGTCCAGGGTTGAGACTGCACAATGCAGCCCAGCCTAGCTGTGCTAGCAGCTTTTTGCTGGACCAGTCTGAGGGTGTATGGAAGAGCTCTGTTTGCTGCTGTCTTTTCAGGTGTCTCATGGCCTGAATTACCTGCCACTCAAAGAGCTTGTATTGATGCCTTTATTTCTTTGAGGTTTAATAACAACAGAAGTTTGTGGAGGTCATTAATTGTGAAGTGGTTTTAACTTGGTTTAAATACTGCAGCACACTTGAGTGTATTTCTCAATTTCGTGGAAAAAGGAGAAAGTGTTTAAAAAAATGCATTCTAAAAGCGTTCCACAAAAGAAGCAAGAAAATAAGCATTCTTGCCAGTAATTCTGTTACCAGAATCCATGATCTCTCTTTTCCAGCTGATGCAAGAAGGCCAAAATGCAATGAAAGCACTAGGAAAAGAGACTAATCTAAAGCAAGAGCTTCTGTAGCAAACCCTGCCAGATGGGTGTGAAACTGGAAAACTTCCAGTCCCTTTTGTTGCTTAACTGCTTGCATTTTGGTCTGTTTTCTGCAGTGTCCCAGAAGTGTCTTGGAATGATCAGTGTGTTGACAACCTGATATTTAGTCTCTATTTCTCTCTGTTCAAGTACTTTAATAGTAGCTCCAGTGGAAAAATTTCCTGGTAGGCAGACTTCCCAAGTCTTAGTTTATGCTGTGGCTGGTGGCAGGCTGGCAGGTGCCTGTCTTCAGGATTTAATTCTGTTCATAAGAAATTATTTATTCTTTATCCATTATGAATTGAAGCTATTGATTTCGAGCTACTGCCGTAGTAATTTCTAGCTGAACTTTTTCAGTAGAACTGTCTCAGACTTTCAATGCTAAAAGGCCTAGCTGACGTGGCACATTTTCAAATAATCTTTAATGCTGATAAATAAATACAAGTAAGGTGCCAGTTACTGCAATATACGTATCAGTATCAGAAAAGAGAATTATCTTACTGCTAAGAGTATACTGCTGCCTCTCTCTAGCTGTAGTGCTAAGTAGGGTAAGAAGATCATAAAATCCATTTTTTGTATGCACTTACTCTCAATGAATAGGGCTGTTGGAAGAGTTGAGTATATTGTATCCCTTTGAGGTGCAGTCCTGTGGCAGCTGAAGTGGATGACAAACTGGACTAACACACTTCTCCCTGGCACTGCTTTCCGTGTTCAGAGTTACGTGATGAGGTAGGTCAGGAAGCTGCCCTGAGTGCTAACTCACCCTTTTATTTCTTTCTGGTTAGCTTTCTGTTGAGTAAGTTCTCTGAGCTGAGCAGGCGTTCCACAGGACAGGCCAAAAGCAGGACTGCAGCAAACCTGAGTTGAGATTGCCTAAAGGTGTGGTTTCGTGTTATTCTTGATCGTGTCTCGTTGTGGGTTGCCTCATATCCCTTCCTCTTCCGGTAAGGGTGGCTAAGGAGTCTATTTCATTTTATCTGTGCCAGCTGTTTGTGCTCTCAGCCCAATGTATTTCAGAAACTTTCTGCTTATGGGAAGGCTTGAAAACATTGTTTGGGTTTTGCTCTGGATTGGAACAAAAACTTCAGGATATCTCATCAACTGAAAGTTCAAAGATTCTGCCGTTCCAATTGAAATTTGAAAATCGCATCTCTGCTAGCAAGAGAGAGCATTTGTGAATACCTGAATTCGGTTGCCTGTGCTGTGAAGTTATTGCTTCTGGTATGCTTTTGGCCTGGGCCAACTACTGCAGTCTCGGTAGCATTCCCAGTGCCTGTCTGAAAGTAGCAACCTGAGGCTAGGAGAACTTAAGGTGGATGTAAGCTATTCCAGGCCGCTTGGTCCTTATGCAGAAGTGGAGTCATGTTTAATCAGTCAGCATTGTTTTATTGGTTTCCTAGTTAAGGTGTAACAAGTGTGCTTCTCTGAAGAGATTTGAAGCTGTTGTTGGCAGTTGAGGATGTAGCGAGTTGTAGTGCTGTATCTATTCAGGGAGGTAGGTTAAGGATATTGCATCTGTGAATGCACAGTTCCAGCAACTATCTTAGCTTCCAAATTCACAGTACTTCTCCAGGCCCTTAGACTGAATGAAGGGCAGTGGTTAGCTATTGCAAGTCTTGGGCCTCAGTAGTCGTCAAGCATGTAATCTGCTAGTATGTGCTGTCTGTTGAAAAGGAATCTTTCCAAAAAACACCTTCTAGAACTAGATTGCAGTTACAGAGTTTGTGCATCTTTCCCAGCATGGGTCATCACTTCCTTTGTATCTGCATGTAACATGCAAAAAGTCATGACTGAATATGATGTAAAAATTCTGTTTGCCGTTTTAGTACATTTGGACTTTCAGTCCAACTATAAGGCATAACTGAGACAGCACCTGTTTTAATAAAATATATAATATTTTTCAGTGGTTAATTTCAGCATAACTGCTCTGTATTACTGCAGTTATACTGAAAAGTCTTCAGTGTGTAATATGAAGAAGATTGACTGCAAAAGAAACAAATGAGGTTTCAGGAGCTTAATTTGGATTCATACTGGTGTAAATGATTTGTTGAATGCTGGCAAAACTGGTTCCTAGGTTTCATGGTTTAATGTGCTGGCCTTCATATTCAGGTATTTTTGGACAAATCTCAGTATTCTTCAAAGTGAAAGAGTGGTTGCTCGGCTCAGAATGTATGTGTGAGTAGGTGTTGGCTGTTGTCACTTTTTTTTTGTCTCAGATGTTTCTTAATCCTAAATGATTCTCTTTCTCCTTTGGAAGTTGAATAAGAGGCTGAAGCATGAGAATTAAAGTGTTAATACTGTACAAATGCAAACTGAGATGCATTTCTTACCAGCTGTATCAGTTATTTAGTTTGTGTAAAGCTGAATATCTGTTTCACTGGCAATTATTCAAAGACTTGCATCTGTGTAGCTTTCCTATTCACATCAGTAATTGTTGCAGGAAAAAAAGAATTCTATTTTTGTCATAAATGACTGTTATCTTACCATTTCATTGCTTAAGCTTGAATGGAGCTTGAAGCCTATGTTGAATCTTGCAGTTCAATCTTGCATACTGAGTTATTTTAGTTAATTGATACCAGGCTGCTTGGAATACTAATTGAATTCCAGAAATTACTTGGAATGAGAACATTTTTACTTGTACATGGAATACAGTACAAATAGAAATATAAGATAAAATAAATCGTCTGTTAGTATCCAAAGGGTCATTCCTACCATTTTGGCTCTACTAACCTATGGCAGTCATCAAACCTTCTCTTGAACCACTGATGTAGCCAGTTGGAATTGATGAATTCATAAGATGCTTCTAGTATAATTTCCTTTGTTCAGTTGTGGACTATCTAGTGTGAATTTTTGCTGTCTGCTGTGATTCAAGAAATCTGGGTGATGGGTTAGTTTGTAGTCTGTTTTTTCAAGTCAGATGTTTGACTCTGTTCCTAATCTTTTTGTCTTTGTTCTTAAAAATATGATGCTATGCAAGACACTTGAAATGTGTAACCTCATTTGTAGCTATGGTGCTAGTTCTGTTTCAAAAACTGCTACTGGAACAATAACTTTTTTTCTAAACATGTCCATATATAAATACTTCATAATCAAATTCAACACTTGCCGTGCTCCAATTATTCTATCTTGAAGTTGCTTCTACCAGCTATGATGCTGGCCATTCTCGTCTGTGCATCTACTCATGGATTTCATCTGTAGATCCTGAAGCACTTTATAGAGAGACCAAAGAGCCAGCTCATTTTAAGGATAGTGAAACCAGAAGGTTAGAGAGTAAAGTGACTTGCCAGTTTGGCAGTAGACTAGCTGGAGCTGGGGAGAGAACTGGGTTTTCTGATTTTGTGAGCTGCAGGTTAGATCAGATGTGCTGCTGCTGTGATCATTGGTTATTCAGATATGACTCGTTTCTGTTAAGAGCATCTATGGTCCTTAACATCAAATCAGAAGAAAAGTTTTAAGAACTCTTACACATCTGTTGGGTGTTAGATTCTACTGCAGTAATTCTAAGTCAGTGCTGTAGCAAAATAAAAGCAGCTTTTGCTACTAGAATCATGCAACGATGGTTTGCCTTTGGAAGTAAATTTTGAGCGTTTGTATGTTCATATAGAGAGTGACAAGCAACATTAAGTCAAGGCTGTTCTTTTTTCTGTAAAACTAAATTGAATGAGAATGAAATCACAGCTATCGCAGGGCACCTGGAGTTACCATTAACAAAGCCAAATGGGGACCTGCTTATCAGACCTGTTTGATCTCGTTTTGCAGCAATTAGCAGCCATCATGTCAAGCGTTAAGAATTTAACTCAAATGAGTCATATCCGTTTTCTGTTGTGGGATTCAATAGTGCAGTTACTTGTGAGGCTGGGCAGCCGGTGCTGCCTTAGTGGCAGATGGTGTGGTGGTGTGAGCAGCAGTCATTTTAGGTATATATAGTATTTTCTCTATTGGTTTGCAAAAAAAAATTGTTGCTTCTCAGGAAATTTGAGTGTGAAAATCCAGGAACTTAAATACTAAGTAACTTATGTGCGCACACGCAGTTATTTTGGTTGAGCAACTAGTGTAAAGTTTTGTCCTCCTCGGTAAAAATAAGGCATATCTCCTCCTTTCACCTTTACTGATACCCCCGCTCTTACCCTGATAGTCTTGCTATGTGCTCTGTGGATCTGTGCTCCAGTTGGCTATAGCAGAGTCATATATCAAATTCTGAGATGATTAATTTCAAGCTTGATCTATCTAAAAGGGAGATGAATTTAAGCTGAATAAAGCAGCCTGGATGAACCTGTGTCTGTCTGAATGTAAAGGTGTTCTGGTTCTAATAAAGCCGTTATGCCACTAGTTCCAAACATCCAATAATCATACAGTGTGTGCCTAAATTAAGCTGGATCAGAATCACAACTTGCAGGAAAAATGAGTATACTTCAGCTTTGAGTATGTATTCTCATTTAATTTAAATTTTGTAAGCTTAATGGTCTCAACATTTCATGTTTGCCTAGATGAGGGCTACAATTTATTTTCTTTTATCCAAAACCTGTGTAATTACTGTCCTCGGGAACCGGTGAGAGATGATGTTTACAAAAGGTCAGCCATTCCAGTCTTTCTCATAGGTAGCGGTAATACTTGCACTGTAATCAAACTTGCATGTCTGCAACTGTATATAAGGCTGCAACTCTGCTGCTTTCCGCTGGAGATAAACTCATCCTTAGTAGCTTCTAACAAGGCCTTTATAATTTTGGAAAGGGTTTGAGGCTTTTGTGTCGCAGGGCAAGATTACTTCGGTCCACACTGGAGCACTTTGCAAAGCGGGACAGTGATTCCAGTTAGATCTTCTGTGAATTGTTACGAAAAAAGTAATAGTGTTGTGTGCTGCATTAGTGACATACGTCATGCTCTGATGGAGGATTATTTCTAAAATTTCTGACTCTAGTCTCATCTTCAAATTTGAGAATTTATTTTCAATATGAAGTAGTTAAGTGTTTTTGGTGGAAGCAAGGGGATCTTTCAAATGAAGTTTAATCGGGCCTGCAGTGTTTACTCTGCACTTGCCCTGTGTTCACTCAAGTAAATTGATTTGTGTGGCTCAGTACTGCAGGTGGTATAAAGGATTCAGATTTTTCCCTGATAAATTGCAGGGAGGGCTGGATGCAAAACTTGTCCTTACAACTTACAGATCAATAAGATCTGACCAAACCCTGGGAGGATTGTCCGACCTACTTTCAAATCATGTTTGACTTGCGAAACCTTAGTACTAGTCTTAAGTGGAAAACGCAACTTAACTGTAATTCTGTAGCTTGCTTTTGTTGATGAAAGACTGGTGGCGGCTTCTCTTTTCTTTTTAGTTTTTCTTTTTAAAAGGAAGAACTGGAAATGGATAAGGTATATGAGGAATGGGAGCAGCGACTGGTATAGCTGTTTTTCAAGGATTTCTTTGAAATGGGACATAAATAGGCTCTGTAACGTGCAGATGAGTAGGAAAAATTAGAGGTCATACTTTGAATTTAAACAGTGAATATTTAGAACATTGCATGTATACAATAAATCATAATAAATTCATGTGATTTCTACCTGGAAACCTGTGAGCAATGAAGTAATGGATTAAACTAGTGTTTATATGGGTTTATTTTTGAGTAATATTGGTCTATGTGGTCACTAGACTGATTTTAGAAGCAAATTAATAGACACAAAAGGTCTAAATGCTGCTGGGCATGCTAATAAATCTTCTGATCTATTAGGATGCCTAACAGGTTAGAGCTATTGTGAATAAATTTCTGAAAACCTCATGGGAGTAATGAATCAAAATGGCAGAAGTTACTAGGAAAGAAATAGAGGAAAAACTAGAGAAGTCACTTGCTGTGTAAATCTGTGATGTGTCACATCTTTATTATTGCATGTGTTCTGCTCATCTCATTTCAAAAACTGTTTTCTAACTTGGTAGAAGACACAGACAAAGGAAAAAGGATTATCAGAAGCATTAATGGGCTTGTTTCCATGCAAATGGAGACTGAATGGATATGGTCTTTTAAGAAGGAAGACAAAGAGAAAGGTGAAACAATTTAAAATCAGGAATGGGAAGGAAAGAATGATTAAGTAACAGTTACTCACTTTTAATTTCTGCCCTTCTAGCTCTTACCTGAAAGAAACTTTAGAAGAAGCTAAAAGAAGCAGCACTTTTCCATACAAGGACATAGTTAAATAGACCTCAAAAGGACTAAAATTTGTGAGGGATACGTTTGCTGAGTGGACACAGGACTCAGAAGCTCTTCAGGGTGTTGAATTTCCAGAAGCTTTAAGGATGTACCAGGTGGCTTTGCTGTTGCTCTGTGTCTTTTCTTTTCCCCTAATAACTGCTGTTGGCAGTGGTAGAGATAAGATACTGCACTAGATGGACTGTTTGATCCGAATTAATGTTGCTCCCTTAAGACCAAACTGACACAGTTCATTGACAGATGATATAAATTTTCTAACTAATTTGCTAGACAAATGAAATTGTAAATGTTTCCCAGAAGGACATGCAAATGATGGTGATGAACAAGACTGACTTATTTGATGCCGGGGGGGGGGGGGGGGGGCGCAGCTAATATAACCTGATTCACAGTAGCATTCTGACTTATGCTAGGTGAGGATCTGGTTATCAGTGGCATCTGAAATAGCAGGAAGACTGTCCATAAGTGTAGTGCCACATTGGCTTTGGGATGTGTTTTCTGTGTGCTGCTGTGTGGCCACCTGTGTGGCCTCTTTAGCTTCATCACAGCGGAGCTGCAGGAGCTCTCCTGTCAGGATGCTTTTCTCTGGCAGTAACTCTGCATCTTCAATTTGTGGGTCACCTTCAAAGAGAAGCCATGGAATTTGGTCTTTAAGCTCATGTTTTTTGAAGCATGAATTCCAGCAACCTGGAATTGAGGCCTGTAAAGCAGAATCAGGAGGAGGATGACTGGGATCCACTGATTAGTGTATCTGAGAGGACCTCCATAGAATGTGCTGAGACCTCGTAGGTACTTGAGGCAACATGGGTTCTGGTGAAATGAAGCTCATCTTAGCTTGGTTTCCTCTTGGTGGTTAGGCTCTGTAGTGGTGGCAATATCCCTACAGGGATGCTTTAGCACACACTTCTCACAGTCCAATTTCTGACAACTATGTTTTTCTCTTTGTGGTTGAAGTGGTGCCTGTAGGTATGTGGAGGTGGATAAAAGCAGTGAAAAAAGATTTCTGTTGATGTAGCTGTTGTTATTAAAAGATACAAACTAATCATGGCTCTCTGAAGGACAATAAAATCTGGATACTTTCCCCATGGACAATTTTCTGCCAGTGGGAAGGGGGTTGTTTGTTTTTAAAAGTTCTTATTAGTAACTTAATGCCTTTGCCCTTCAGTACTACCTTTGTCTTAAGTGGAAGAAAGTTTAGTTAATATGGAGTACTTCTTAAGGCAGCATCCTTCATTACACCTCCTAGAGTATAACTGTCCTGTAATTCAGACACAGGAGGAACTTCTTTTGGTTGGAATGTGTGTGTGGTATTATGCAACCCTTAATTTGTGCAAAAACACCGAAAGTACATCAGAGACATCTAGAATGTGCTGGAGTAAAAGAAGCACATTTCATGAGACATCACATTTTACTCTTGTGCAATTTGCTTTCTGTGCTGAAACAAATTACGTGGTTGAGCATGGTCTGAGCAAATTTTCCATTTTGTCTTCTCATTTCACAGAAATTTGAAAGGGGGGTTCTCTGCCCGTTTTCATCCATCCGATCCAGATAAGAGAATTTTCTTGTGAAAAGTAAATAAAATGAGGTCTCAGGCTGCTGGAGGTGTTTGTTATCTGCTTCTTTATTGAAAATATTAATTTCTATATATCATGAAAGCTCCTCTGATATATAATCAAAATGTACGAGATCAGACCTGTGTACACAGGCTGTTTGCAATACCTGCAGTGTAGATATTGGCATAAAAGCATTCCTATTTTATTTGACTTAAGTATCATTAAATTGTTATGAATATGTTTTTAAACGTGAAGAAAACTGGCAAAGTTAGTGTCCTAATTGTGTGAAATTGGAAGCAGCAGTGCAGTATAGTTTTTGTTAAATGAGGATAGTGTGGTTTGCAAATAGAAAAAGGGCAATGCAAATTATAGAAGAATGTAGTGTTGGCAGGGAGTCCATGAAGTTGCTCATCCACCTTGGACTCCAGGGATGGATCAGGTATTGACATCGCCACCCCACCATGAGGAATCCAACCTGTTACTGGAAATTTCCAGTAGCAAGTAGTCTTCAACCTCCTCTAAAGTCTGTGTGGACACAGTTGCCTTTAAATATAGACTTTTCCCAAAAATGTGTTGTAAATCTCCTTTACTTTGGAAGCAATGTATTCTAGGAGATGTTTTAAAAAAACCTGCAAGTTATTCTGTGTTTTAATTTAAAGTCAATTTTTATTTAGACCTATTGCTCTTTTACTGTTCACAAACATAGCGAAATTTTATTGCTCTTCTGCATGGCACCAACTTTTTATGCAGTGAGGAGTTATGACATGTCAAACAATAACATTTTTTGTTACAAATGAAACAACTCGAGCGTGTTCAGTTGTTCCTCTTTATTCATGTGTCTTTAAATCTCTTCTCACTCTCATGTTTTGTTCCTTTCTTTTGGATACTTTGCCAGTTTAACTTCCATCCTTCAGTTATTACCCAGGTTGTGCACAGTGTTTCACCTGATGCCTCATGAGTACCAAGTAGAGGAGGCTAATGATGTCTTGTCTTTTTTATATGAAACTCCCTATCACAAGTACAGAATGTGGGGCTGTTTTTGCAGTAGCCTACAGTGCTGGCTCATTTGTTCTATGACTGCTAGTATGTGCAAAATACTTTTTTTCTTCTTTCCTTTATGCTGCCTAGACAGTTTTGCATTTTATTTCAGTACCCCTAAGCATAGGGGATAATAAATACTCATGTTTGCTGAATGTTGTCAGTGTTACTTCAAAACAAGTTCCCCTTGGGTGCTTCCTGAATGGGTCCCATAGACAAATTCTAGCTGTATTGACATCTAAGTCAGGAATGCAAGTATGACTTTGCACATTACCCTGTAATATTATGCTGCAGTTTGACAGTGAATCATGGGTAAATGCTCTTATCCTATATGGAAAAATTGTGTGATTTTTACAAAACTTGTAGTTCATCTTAAAACATTCAAGAGCAAACTGACGAAAAGTAGGAGTGAGCTGTTAAAGTTCCCAAGTCCTAGATTCAGCCTTAAGTTTAAACAACACAGCATATTACCAACCTACTAGTTGAGATCAGACACTTCAGATGAGACTTCTCTTAGCAGTTTTTTTAATAGAATATGAATTACTGTGATAACTTTACAGCAGAGCTACTAAGAATGTACTACTTTCTGGATCAAGCCTAATGAGTAAAGATTTGTGTGCTTTTTAAGAGACGATGGTGTTTTCTATCAGAAGACATGGCATGTGAGACTCCTAAGCCATTGGGCATTTAGTTTTCTGGGTGTCTTTCTGTTCCTGGGAAAAGGTTGGACACAGCAGTGAAAATTGCTGTAATGTAGACATTTTTGTGGAGAGAATGGTGAGAACAAGGGATGGTAGATGTATCTTGTGCCTTTAGTTATGATGAGACTTGGGGCCTAAAATTCTCAAATACTGTATTATTTATGAGACATATTTTCTTCTTGGCATAGAAATATTTTCTTGACTAAGTGAAGGCATTTAACAAATGTGTTTGTTTACATCTCTTAGGATACTAATGGTTCCAAATTTTCAAAAGCCTGGGAAGATCCCCATTTTTTGCAGGCATTCCAGCTGCTATTCATTATATTCTTGAAATACTATATATTTATTTTTCAGTCTGTGCTTGCTGCACATGAATCTTCTATGTTTAAAGCACTTTCGTTATTACTGGATTGGGAAATGTTAACTCCCATGACTCAAAAATAATGTCCTAAGAAATAATTCTACATCTTCAGCTTAGAAACGCTTCTGGAATTTTTTCAACATCTTAATGGGCATGGCTCTGGCCTTCTTCAGAAGGGTCTACACACTCCACCTCAGTCTTAACCTTTTAGTTTGGCTTTGTGCAGATCACATTTCTACTAGAACCTGTATAAAAATGAGCAAGCTTATTAATAAGAAATTGAAAGGAGTAACTAAAAAGAACTTTTAGATAGCATGAAGGCATCTTAAGGAAAATTGTTTCCAGAAAATGCATGCTACTTATTGAAAGACATTTTAAAGCAACCTACAGAAGGTGGCATTGCCAAGAGGATGAGGGAATGGAATGATGCCCTTTGAAAGGAGAACTTCTGTCCAGGTGAGGAAACAAATTAAAAAACCGTGAACTGTGGCAAAAGAAATGTAAGCCTTAGTAAGACAGTTTCCAAAAGACTTTGAGCAATACTTGCTGAGGACAGACTACAAAAAAAGCATTCTCAAATCTTCACCAACGGGGAGCAAGGTAGGGATCCTATGCAGTCAAAATGGAAAAGGAGGACTAGAGAAGCAGCTTTCCTGCTATGATCTTAAAGACCTTCTTTAAAGGGATAAGGCTGAAGACCTGCCTCAGATTTAAAATGCTGGGAGAAGAGATTTTAAAATAAGCTGATAAAATGAACAGTACTCATAGACACTGCATGATGATAACTTGAAAGTTGTCAAGGAACTCCAACTGAAACAAACTGAGCTGTTAATTATGGTGCGTGACTTCCAACTGCAGTTGATGTTGACAGCATAGGAAAGGGAGATGATAATGTGGTACCGATAGGACAAATGGGCTAAAAATATAAATAAGGAATACTTTGCATAGACATGAATAAAATCTGGCAGTAGGGTAGAGTTGACACAGCTTTTTGTAGAGGGAAATCACACTTTTTTGTGAGCTTGTAATTAAGGATTATCCACTTAAGACAGTATACTGGAATGTCAAAAAGCTTTTGACTGGATACCTTACCAAAATGACTGGACATGACATCTTTACTCCCTTAAGATGAATGGATCCTTAAAGGAAGGGAACAGAAGATCAGTTTTGTGATGGAGCAAGGTTGCCAGTTGAAAAATGTGCTGGTGAAAGGATTGCACTCTACTTTCTCTTTCAGTTGGTCTTTTCAGAGGATTTGTGGCTGATCTGGAAACTTCCTTCGGGTGAACAGTGTGATGGCAATGTTTGCTCATGTGCAGGCTTGTTAAAACTATAAAGAATTTGCTGTAGAGAATTGCAGAAAGTCTTATAGTACCATGAAAATGGGCAGTTAAAGGACAACTGAAGTTCAGTGACAGTGAATGCACAGTAACATACATGAAGAAAAGCAGATCTAATTATTCACACAATATTAAGTGCTAAATTAATTGTTGCTATTAAGCTTTCTAGGTAGCTCAAGAGTTTTTTGAAAATGTCTCTGTATTGCTGACTGAGAAAGGTCAATTGTTATTTGCTCCATTCTCACAATCTCTGCAACATTGCTGCTGGCTTCTGGCAGAGAAGAGTTACTGAGCTAAAGAGAGCTTTGATCCCTCTAAGTTGCTGTGATGAAACCCAGAGTTGTTTTTGAAGCTTGGAGGTGGATCTGCCTAGACATTCTTGTTACAGTGAGCTACTCAAAGAAACCCAAGTATATAGCCATGTTGCAAATGAAAATAGTCAGACTTTATTAGAATACTACTTAGGTGGAGAAAACTTCAGGTCACTATTGCAGAAATAAACAGAACAGAATAAATATAAATAAAAATACTTTTGATGAACTTTCATCCTGCCCATCCTGTCCTTGAGGTGGATTGTTGTTTTTTGCCTTAGTTTTAATGAACGATGCACCTTTGGAGCTGTAGCAAACTCTCTACAGTTCTTTTAGATTTTTGGAAAACTTCCTATCACCTCTGAGGCCTCACTGTTTGCTTTTCATAGGACTCTCGTCTCTGAGCTCTTTTGTTGGCATATCTGTTGTCCCACAAGTACTTTCTTCTTGGGTAGTCTCAGTCACTTCTCCAGAGAATGAATAATCACTCCTTCATCTCATGTTTTAAAGGCACATAACTTGAAAACATAAACCAAAATAATCACATGGATACCATCACATCTCATTTTTGTTTGTTTGGGGTTTTTTTTGTCTGCTTAAGATCTTGTCCAGGCCAAAGGAGTGCTTGGTCTTCATTGGAAAAAAAAAAATAAATGCAGTGATGTAGATCCTCTGGACAAAACTTCTAAATGTAGAAGTACTGAGTTGCTACAGCTTGCCTTGTAGATTGCTTAAAAACACATTAACATTTGGTACAGCTCCTAACACTTACTAGCCCTGCAATGTGCTCAAGCCTTCAGCTGAGCCTCGTTGGTTACCTCTTTGAGCTCTGAGCTTTTTTTCTGATTAGAAGTTTGGAGTTGAGGTAATATTTAGTATTTGGTGTTCTTGGCACTAGGGAGCCTGTTTCACTGGGATTGATACAGATGCAGTGAGCCTGAACGTATTGAGGTTATTTTAAAATAAATGGCTCATTGTTTGCTTGTCATCTTTTATTCTTGCCTAATCCTGAGTTCCTCCCACATGCATCAAGCTGAGAGTGGGTTTTTTCAATTGTTGGGGGTTGGAATCATGTGACATCATCACAGTCCTTTGTCTTGGGCCAAGAGAGAGTGGATTTTTTTGAATCTCAAGCTTTATCTTTTTTTTAAATTCAGCAGACAGCCTTTCTATATTGTTCCAGTTGTCTTCACATCACTGATAGTCGTTTATATTTTGCCATGGAGTTTGCTGTGTTAATACCTACACTCTCCCCTTTTATGTTTGTCATTTTGCTCCCCCCTCATTCCTCTTCTACATCTGTATGAACTTTCTTTGTGTTATGAGATAGTTGCCAGCTTTTGCTGTTTTATTTCAGGAATTACCTTCAGCTTTGCTCCCATCAGCCTTGGATTACAGAAGCAAGAGGTTATTTTCCCTGCATGTCCTTGAAATGTAGTGCAGTCAAGAAGGCCAGAGTTTCACTCAGAAGCTCTCAGTCTAGAATACTGTTGTAAGAAACCATAATCAGTTGTTTTTTCTCTCCTTGTCTGGATGGTTCTGTTTGAAGTCTTGCACTTGTTTTCATGAGAATGATCTGAGCCAATTAGCTAGAAAAGTTGGCAGGAATCGATTCACACAGGTTTTCCTCAGAAGCACCTTGATGTATTGTGGGAAAGAGTGCAAGTTTTGCAGCGCTCCTATATGACAGGGGAGCAAGCACCACTGATCATTTGAATGTTTGGGGAGGTGCTCAAGAACAGCGTGACTTGTGGGTTATAAACTTTATTGTGATTTCTGGTTAAATTTATACAGGGGCAGCTTATATTTGCTCCTGTGTCACACTGTCATCCTTTAGTTTAAGCAGTTCTTTCTGACCTTATCTATCAAGAAATCAGCAAATATCAATGTTTTAAAAAGAAGAAACGTTGGTTTTTAAGTGATTAGCAAATTTATTTTTGTTATTGAGCAGATTCCCAGAGATTTAAATTGAGTCACATACAGAGTCTGTCAGTATGGGTGTAGATACTTAATTTTTATCTGTAAGGTGTTTTATCTGAGGTGGATTAGGGGGGGGGTGTATTTGTTTATTTTCTGTATTGTGCCTCAAGGAACTCTTCCTCCTGTGTTGATATTTTATCTGGGGTTCCTGAACAAGTGGACATTGCATCCATGTCTGTATGGAAGATAAAATTTCCTTACCCGCTGGGAAGATATACGACTCTAAAACTTAAGCAGAAGTAGGGAGGTATTCAGTTGCATCCTTGCAGATATTGTGGTGTCTGGTGCCGCCTTTGTATAGGACCTAGTGATTGTGTGGGTGGAAAGTGAGATCATCTGACAGATCCAGGAGGCAACTGATCCTGCATGCTCACCCTACCCCTCTCAGCCAACAGATAGACTTAGTTGTCTCGATGGGTATTAACCACACTAGATCTGATACAAACATGTGGGGGAGGGTCAGGACCACCCCTAACAGTAACAGCTAGCTACTTGAAGAGTTTATCTGAAGTGAAATCATACCTTATGAGTCTAGGTGTCGAAGTTCACTTTGAAATTCAAGAAAAGTTCATCTCAGTTTAGCTATTCAGGGCGCAGTGGACCTAGTACTAGTGTGAAGGCAACATGGTCCTGTTGTCTTTAAAGGTAACTTGTTGCTTTTTGGGTAAGTACTAGGTGCTCTAATTATTTCTGTCTTTATTTTGTGCTGCGCAACATCCAGAAAGGGACGCTCACCAGTCTGCTGGGCTTCTGTTGCATCTGATGGGAATTAGTGCTTAGAAATTCCTCTTTGAATAGGTTGCAGGACTAGCTCTGGTTTGTACTTCAGTGACACAGGGTTTCTGCTTCCATTTCATAAAAATGAGACTGCTTGAGCAAGGATTACTTTAAGGTGGAAGAAACCATAATGCTTTATGCTAGATAAGAACTAGCACATGTCCATTGCTTGTCTCACTTGGTGCCCTTGAGCATACTTTGCACACCAATTGGAGCATCAACATCTGTGCTTTTCCTGTAGTACATGGAACCTATAAGGCCATTACTTGCTTTTCCTTCCCCATATCCCAGCCTCAGGCACCTTTATAAAGTTCTTTTTCTAGCTAGCCTTTCCCAACAGACTAGCTTGACTGGACAGGTTTCCTGGGAGGTCAACCATTCCCTACTGTTCAGGTATTCTTACCCCATCAGTTGTTTCCGGTCTTGGAGACATACATGATGCTCTTGACAGGAAATGTCTGATTCCAGTGGTGCTGACAAGTCAGTGACGCTGTGGTTTGCACGATTGAACCAGAAATACCAAGCTGTGCTGACGTGGTGCTGGGATTTCCAAAGCAAGTTTCTTACCTCATGCGGGCGGTCTCTGCATGAAGAGGAAAATATCTGTGCCAAGCATAGAGAACCATGAAGAAGTTGAAGTAGATAAGGATGACTGCTTCTTTCTGAAAGCTTACCCAATAGTAAATGTCATCACGACTTGTCAAAACCATTGTTCTAATGCTGAATGGAGCACTGCTACTGCAGTATGAATGCTTAGTGTTCAAACTTCCACTGAAATAAATCCTGTCGCAAGCTCTTTTCTTCCTGTATCTCTGTCAGAAGAGTATCTTATTATGTCTTTTAACCTCCAGCTGGAAAAAAACCCTAAATATTGGTCTGTCTCAGAAGTTGCTATTATCAGCTTTCCTTTTGCCCTGATTAATTGTGGGACAATGAATGTAAGGCAATGGCCATGTGTTTAATACCAATTAATCAGAAGGTAATAGCAAACATAGACATTCATTAATTTTACAGCTGCTCTGTATTCATTATTTTTACTGGCAGCACTGTAGTAAGCAGGTAGTATCAAAAAGTAGGGTGTATGTGTATGATACGTCAGAGCATTTGTTTAAACTTTCTTCTTTGCTCTGTTATATTTTAAACAATGAGTAGGAGATGAACCTTGACCGCTGCATTTCATTTATCGCTTTCTTGGCGACTAAAGGCATTGCTAATTTGCCAAGAGCAAAGGGCTTTATATCCACTAATGGACACTCACCCTGCTTGACCACATTATCATGTATAATGTTAAGTTTTTACCATTTCTTAAGAAAGGTTAATTAGTAGATATTTTATATGTGAAGTTCTCAGTCTTTGCACAGATAACTTAGATTAGCACTACAGGTGAGAATTGTTAGTAACACATATATGCTAAGCTTCACGGAGATGTGTCCTTTCCTGTGTTTCTCAGGCAAGAAGGGTCAAGTTGACTGCCTCCAATTCCATCATGTGAATCTGGTTTCCCAGGGAAATAAGAAGCTGATTACCAATGTAGTGGTATTTTGTTCTCTTGAATGTGTGATGGTGTGTTTCAAGCTATTGTTGGTGTAGATGTTAGTCTAATAACATAGAGTGCGACTGCTCTGTGGTTGTTGCTATGTCTGCAGCTCAGTGTGTGGTTACCCAACTAATGTGTAGGTAAGCAACTTCACTGCAGGCAGGTGGAGCTTGGGGTGGTTTAGGAAATGGACACCAATTGTTTACTGAACTGCCTGCTGCTTCATTTATGCTGCTTCTGCTACACAGGCCAGAGCTAAGCTCTTGTCTTATGCTTATGATATGCTCTGCTTAAATTTGTGTAGGCATGCCAGTTGTTAAAGGAGGTGGAGAGAAGGTTAAGGCTAGACTTTACTGTTCATAAACTAGCAAAACACAGTCATTTACTGTAGACTTTATTGTAAGACGTTTTAGCTGTAATGTCAAAGATGACTAGCAAAGGCAAAGACCATACTATCCCTGTTTTCTTTGAACAGTATCAGTGATCCGTAACCAGGTGCACTTTCGTGAGGTAGAGAAAGTGAAATTTAGTCTTGTGCCCAAGGCCAAAGTAAGGGATAAAATTTATTCTTTCCCACAACCTGCAGGGTAGCAAGAATTGAGGTTCTTCCACTTTCCTGTCTCTAGCTCCTGTTTTGTGCAGTGTGCTTCCATACCCACCCTGCTCATTAGTCTGCTGGAGCCTGAACAGACTTTCCGTGCTGCAGCGTAGGTGTGCAAGAGCATTTGAATTGTCAGTCCCTGGTCTGCAGAGTGCTTTATCCTGAGGGCTTAGGTGTTGAGAGAGCTCTATTCTGATTCCTTTGCGTGATCAATTATTGTTTTACTTGCCTTGAAACTGAAACTGCAAATACATTGATAAGTGGGTTTTATTCCAGTGTAATTGTAGAAATAATTCTTCACCTTTATTGAAATACCATTTTGCTACTTCTGAAATAGTATTTTCCAGTGAAAGGAAATGTCTTTGTTGCAACAGGCTGTTAAATTTCATCTGGGGGAAATGAGAGAGCCTGATAAATATGATTCTGGCAGTTTATGTATTGATGACCGAACAGTTCTCTTGGATTTAGCTAAAACCTCACTCTAATTTTGATATGTGTTTACTTGACTCAGATTTGTCTTGAAAACCATCAGTCTTGCTCAGCTTTGCTAAACTTCTAATCATAATTTATGTAACAATATGGTATTTACGTGTTTTATAGTTCACTTGACAGTACATTTCAGGTGCTTTATAGGAATCATTACCACTACCTTTTTTTTAATGAGCTTCAATTTTCTGCTTTATATTGCAGAATTTATATTTATATATGCACTTACCAGTGCTTCATATGCTCATCCCTCCTTTGGTCAGAGGAGTTTCTCTCCTGATGTTGTGAAAGAAGATAATCAGAAATGGGTCTGTCAGGAGAGCTGGTTTAAGGTATAGGGTTTTTTTATTGGATAGACACCTGGACCCAAAAGATCACATACTTTTTGTAGCTTGTAAGAATTGGGCTGTTCCCCTCGGAAACCGTGATACCAGCCCTGAGGATTAACCTAGACTTTAGAAATCTGATCTCTGTCAGGAATGACAACTTCATCTTAGAATACATAACTGCTAGAGCGAGAAGGAAAACTTAACAGAAGTTGGACCTATTCTAAGGAAGATATACTGCTTTATCAAATGAGATTATCCAGAAGACTTGGATTTCAGAAGTTAAGGAAAGAGATCATCTTTAGTTACATAAGATATACAAGTATGACAACAGAGTTTATACTAGTATCTTAGTGTAATTTTTCTTATAAATGTTTCCTTATTCTGGTGGTCTTTCCCTCCTCTGTTTAAGTAACTCCAGGCTTTTGTTTGGATTTTTTTGTATTGCTGTGATAGGGATAGAACAGGACCCAAGAAAATTTCTTACAGCGTTGCCCTGGGTCAGGTTGTGTTAAATGGAATTGGCCGGCTGTTCTTGACAGTAATATATATATGTGTGTGTGTGTATATATATATATATACACACATATATAATTTATTTTTTTAAGAGTTGTTCCTTCCTTCTTTATAATCCTGGTAACTTGTCATTTTAACATAAGGTTTCTCAAGTATTTTTTGTATTCTGACTTTGATTAGGCTCTATCACTTTATTTTTCTTTTTTATGTAGTATTTCCCTTTTAATTTTAGTTTTGCAACTCTAGTAAGAGCATGTCATGTTGCAAGATTTGAGCTTTAAGTCATGGCAAATTGCACAAATTCTCCTCTTGCTCTGTAACAGAAATGTACCAATAGACTTACAGTTGTTCAAGATTAGACTTCTATAGAACAGTAGTTAAAAATAGAGCTTGTGTTATCATGACTTCCTAAAGAAAAGAAACAAGTCCTAATCTCACCTGAACAAAATATAGTAGAAATATTGTCATCCTTGTTTGGCTTTTGTGATGTCTGTTTCCTAAAATTATTGAAAGTCAGTGTATGTATGGTTTTAGCAATGCAATACTTTTTTTACTTCAATAAAACGTATTTAATGAAATCCACACTTCAAATATTTATGTGAAATTGGTCAGAGGGAGATTCTTGGAACACAGATTATGAAACTTTTAGAAAAATATAATTTATATTAGATTGGGGGGAATACCTTTTTTTATACCGTGTTAGTCTCCTTTTTTTAATCTTGTTTCTTGAAGAGCCAAAGCTTGTATAGGCAATAGTTGTCTGTTCATTCACCTGTGTGTGTGTGTATCCTTTCTTTTTAATAATTTTTAATTATTTTTAATAATTTTTAAGTCTGTAGGCCAGTTACAGTAAAGTATGACTGAAGAGTAAGATGTCTCAGAGATGTTACTTTTCAACAATTTGAGACGTACTTACTGTCTTCCTAGTTGAGAGCGTGGCCACAAGGCTTATCTTTTATTGAATATCATTACAGTTTTGATGATCTATGTAAACAGGCAAGGTGAAAAGTTGTGATTAGGGGTAGAATCTCTTATAAGATCAATTAAAAGTAGAGAAACTTGAGGGTACCTAAGCTTTTTTCTTACAGAGCTCATCTTGCTATCTGTCTTTTCTCTCATGAAAGAATCTGCAGGGAGAGACAGGGGAAACCATGCTGCTTTTTTTGTTCTGCTCTTAACAGAAGTATATTTGTCTGAGGAATCTTTTTTTTTTTTTCCCCTGAAAGAAAAGAAAAAACTGAATTGGGTGAAGAGACAGAAGAGTGTTTGCGGGAGAGGTGGAAATGAGTTGGTTTTCTTGTTTTTGCTTTCTTGATCCCATAAGCCTTTTGCAGTGGCAATATGCTGCCTGTTATAATAGAAGCCTTAACTATTTCTGCTGATGCTTTGTAGTTACCACTTGTTTTCTCTTGGTGTGAATCGTAGCAAGTGAAACACACATTCTAAGAGAAATTGTGAACTGCATTCCCCGTTCTGTAAGCATTTGTGGATGTGCTTAATTTTATTCAGGCAGATAAAATTTATTATTATTAGAATTCTCTACACAATGAAGTTCTTGCTTATATGGGGGTTTCTATGGCTTTACATATTCACTACCCCTTTCCTTCTCTTCTGCTGTTGTCCTTCACCACCACCACCCTCCTTTTTCTATATGAATCAAAATAGATCTGAATGGTAATTTATATTGGAATATTACTTTTGCCTTTCTTTCAGTTTACAGCTGTTTTCTTCCAGAGTTCTAGTACAGAATCTGTACAGTATGTTCTGTAGTGATATAAATATATTGTATTGCATGAATTTTTATTGCAACTTGCACTGAGGGGGAAAATGCACTTTCAATGTAATTTTTTCTTTTCCCCATAAGGTCATCAATCATCATGTGTAGATTAACGAAATAGATTTTATTCTCCAAGGCACCAAATGAACTTGTTGCCTTTTTGTGATTAGTGATGTTTTTACCTGAGGAAATGGAGGTCTCATTTAATGAGAAAAAGAGGGAGGAGGGAAGAAAGAAAGAAAAGAGAAAAAAATTAAACCACATCCTGCTGACTACATTCAAAATTCAGATATAACAGCTAAAACGGGAAATCCCTCTAGATCTCTTATTTCCTACTTAAAATCAGGTTGTCTTATCAAAGCAAATTGTGTGAAGAGACATGGCATAAAAGTATTTGACTGTCAGAAATGTGTGGTATTGACAATTTTTCATTTCTTTCTGCAGATATTGCTGTCGTAGAGATGAGTGACGCCTTCCGTCAGCCTTCCCTGTTCTACCACCTGGGAGTCAGGGAGAGCTTCAGCATGGCTAACAACATTATTCTCTACTGTGACACGAACGCAGAGTCTCTGCAGTCACTGAAGGTAGCTCTGAATGGAAAAATGGGGTGTGCTGGGGGGAAGTCACAGTTGGCCCAACTCTTGAAGTGGGTTCTCTGTTTCTGTAGGAAATATAGGTGCCACCTGTGGGTCACAAAAGGATAGCAAAAATATTCTGAGGCACAGAAAACATGGCCACAGTGAAATGCTGAAAAACCCAGTTTTGTTTTCCTAAGAGAAAGGTTCAGATGACTTTGTCACAGTCTATTAAATACCTAGGTGTTAAACGGTGATCTGTGAAAACAGAAGTTTGAAAAACTTAGAGTGAGAAATTAAAGTTTTTATATTATTAATGATTAAAATACACGATTTTGTCACTCAAGGGTATTAGTGGTGCTTATAAATTGTTACAGTAATAACAATTGGGTGAGAATGGTAGTATATAGGGACAGCAAAATAATCCTTAAGTTTTACCTCCTGTGTAAAGTAGCAGTTTTCTGGCCAAACATGATGGGGCCCCACGTGGCCTCTGGTATGTCTTGCTGAGTTACAGCTGTTGAGATATGGTACTTGCAGAATTGCTGTGCTGGAGATAACCAGCAGCATAGCAGAGGTAGTAAAAACAAAACTTGTGCCTGGTACTCAGGACTACAGTTCGGAGTATGGTGGGCTGGTTTAAAGCAAGATGGTGGTTTAAGATAATTTATGAGTCTGAATTGTGTCAGCCAAGGAGTTTATATTTGCTTCCGTCTGCTGACTCTACTAAAGGTTGAGTAACTTTAATGGGGGTGAGAGAGGGCAGACAACTTGGATGGCGGTCTTTTCCCTCCATCAGATTCATTGGCTCCATTCTAGGCATTGCTGAAAAGAAGCATTTTAGTAAGCAACTTGGTGAGTCAAACTGCAGTCTGGCCACTGTTGCCTCTCATGAAGGGTTTGCGTCTACTTCTGGCTAGTGCACGATATTTGATTTTGATCCTGTCCCACTATTTGCCCTCTGTTGGGAGGGACAAACCGTGAGTAAATCAGTTTGTTCCCCTGCTCTTCCCTCCAGATTTTCTTGACCAACTAGACTGGTCGCAATGCAATTATTTCCTTTCTTTTTGCAACACAAAGAATATACAGATAAAGCCCTAAAAATAAAACTGCTAATGACAAAAGACCTATCTGTGGCTTGAATTCAGTTACGCAAGTACAATGATCTACAGTATAAGCAGAGCAGAATTTCATTGTACTGGGTAAGGAGCCAAATACCCAAGTCCCCCTGAAAATCACTTGCAGTGAGGCCCCAGGCTTGCCTGGGCAATTGGGAGAACTTTTTACTGGTTTAGGAGCTGGACTTTGCAAGCGGGTCACGTTCAAGGGTTCCCACTGATAGCAGTGGAATCCCAGTTCTGCAAAGGGAGGCTTGGATGTCTCAGTTGCTACTGGTACAGTGCCCACTGAAAGACTCCCTTGAGTTTTCTTTAGTTTTGAGCTGGGCCCATGTTTCTACTTCTAATAGTTTGCGGGAAAGTCTTCAAGAATAAGATCCCTTCCTTATTACTTAGTGACTGCCTGAAAAAAGGTAGTTGTAGGCATGCCTGGACGTCTTCTGAGGCAATGTTTGTTACTGTATTTGTTACAGCCACTAGACAGTAGAAGCAGTGCAGGAGTGTGTGTGCTGTTTTAATCTTGTATAGAAGGTGGTGGATTCAAAAACTGAAAATGATCATGGAAATGCAGGAGATATAAAACTACAGCACATGATTTAACTGGGGTATGAAGCAATGTGGGTAAACTTTTGCTGGTGGAATATTCCACTATGTAAACATTCAGGTCAGGGTGGACAGGGCTTTGAGCAACCTGATCTAGTGAAAGATGAATCCCCTGGCATGAGCAGGGACAACTAGATGATCTTTAAAGGTCTCTTACATCTCCCAAACCATTCTATGATTCTATATATGTACATGTATAGGTTTGTATATTTATGTATATATTTATGTATATTTATGCATATATGTATAGTTTTGTGTGTGTATCTATGTCCCCTCAACACGGGGAAGCTAAGTTTTATGGAAGCCTGACTTATGCAACATGAAAAGTACAAGGTGCCTTAGTTTGACACTGTGTTTGTTTTTAATGCTGTGGTGTCGCTGAAGCTGCTTAGCGGTCCCAGTGGCGGAGGTGTAGCATAGCTGTCTGATACATCTGGCAGGGTTATCAGTTGGGGTCAGAACTTGCTGACAGATTTTTGTGAAAGCAAGGTCACTGTCCACAAGTTCACACTTGGGCTGTACCACGCAGATTAGAGTGCAAGAACCAGCTTTTCCCACCTGTGTGTTCTCTGGCTTCTTGTTATCTTCAAATTTTAAATGTAAAGTTTCAGAGAAGTTCTTTACAGCAATGTGAATTTCAGTCAGTTCTGGAATATTTTAAAGCCTTGTTAGAAATACTGCTTTTACTGTTCTTCTCAGTTTCTTCTGCTGGCAGCAAAATGTTACTTACAATATTTAACTTCTGAAATACAAGTATGTGTGTATTAAGTCAACTTCTGGACAGCATCCCTTTAGGAAAATTTATGTAGGGAGGAGTATGTATATGTGTTCATGTATATGTATATACAGATGCACACACTGCATGTGCTCCTGTGTATGTATAGGATGTATGTATCTACTTGGTTCCATAGTTGTTTTGTCTCTCCTGAGACAATACCTGGTTTGTATTGACTTGACAGGCATAGAAGACATCTACCAACCAGGCTTTTCTTGTCATATGTCTGTAAACATTAATATTAGCAAGACATACTGATCAGATATCTTTCCTAGTAGTTGTTTAGTGCTATCAACATGAGGTGTTTTTTTTCTTTTTTTATTCCAGGAAATTATTTGCCAGAAGAATAATGTAAGTATGATTTCTGT
The DNA here is from genome assembly GCF_965140245.1 of Athene noctua. Taxonomy (NCBI): domain Eukaryota; kingdom Metazoa; phylum Chordata; class Aves; order Strigiformes; family Strigidae; genus Athene; species Athene noctua. The sequence goes on along the minus strand of NC_134037.1, from coordinate 66,077,258 downwards.
GTGCCAGTTGAATTCCAGGCATTCCAAACTTCTGTTCCATTTAATGTTGTTTATCTCATATTTTCCACTTGAATCATTTAACACTCTCCTACTGTATTCTACGGAGTTAGATGTAGAATTCTAGAAATCCTAGAGCAAATCTGTGTATTTTACTTTGTTGCTAGGTACCAGGCTCACTTCTTACCTTGCCTCCATCTATCAGTGGTATTCTCCTTGCTGCTTTTACTTGGCTGTTACATTTTTTCATGCACTATTTACATCTGTCATCTTGTGGTTTTTTTCTGTTGCCTTTTTTATACAGTGTTCTCTGAGTGTTTTTTAAAAATATGGTATTGAAAAGGGGAGTTATTTGGAAACTGATGCTCATTTTAGAAACCCATAGCTACAGCTATGGAAAGATATATATTTATAAAGAGAGAGAGTGTGTGTATTTCTGGAAGTTGAGTCCTGGAGCCTGTTGGTCCTAGTGCAGTGCAGATTGCAGTAGTCTGAGACTGCTAGTCAATAAACTGTAGTTTTCTGCACCTTGGCATCCCTCTGGTTTCTGAGGTTGGCCTTGCAAATCCCCCTTCCCTTTTTCACTCCCAAGTTCAAGGGAGGCAGACCTGTGACTGAGAACACTGCTTTCTCAATGTGGTTTGTGCTGGGGCAGCAGGGCCCGTCATGTCAGAATATCCAACTGACATGTTGAGTTGTTCTTGGCTTCACTTTTGGACTTACTGGTAGACATATATGCTGAGTTATAATTTTATAGTGGTCAGTGTGAAGGTATCCTTAGGTGCTATGTGTATGCTATACAATTGCATATGTTTGAATTAACTTTTCTAAGGGGTATGTGAAGTATTTGATTTTAGAAATTGGTCATGTTTTATTTGCCACAGTGTTAAAATTGCCATAAAACCGGCAGTATTCCTGATTTTACTTTTTTATTTAACAGTGAAATTCACAGATTAAGGACTGACTTCTGCCAGTATGAAATGTGATTCTTTGAAAAGGATGCAGTTATCTCCTATAGCTGATAATAGTTTCTAAAGATGGCTTCAAAACCATTACAAGCTTTTTACATATTATATTTTTATTTAAAAAAAAAAAAAAAGGCAAAGAGGGTTCCATATAGAGTTTCTGTGTAACTCAACCAGAGCTTTTCAGAGACTCACAGAATGCTGTGAATGATGTGCTAGACTAAAAACCTCTTGCCTTTCTGAAATGAAAGTGGGGTAAATGATTCGTTAGGCCTTTACACAAAATTAAAGAGAACAGTAAGGCCTTTCTTGTAAATGAATGTACTGCATTCTGTATTTTTGTTCTGGTGGCCCAGGATCTAGGGAAAATGATGTGTGACTAATGTAATGTCCCTGGAAGGGTAGGAGGAAGAGCTCTGTTAGCAGAAAACCAGCAGGAGATGACTGGTAGAGTAGAATAAAGACTAGATGTTGTTGTCTTGTCCTGTTTTTAAATGACAGTCGGTGAAGCTCAAGGAGAGGTATGATAACTTGGCCTTCATGTGTTTGAGAGGATTGTTCTGTTTTCCATTTAAATTTGGATAGGTGGCTGTGAAACTGTCATTTATCACTTCTTTAGACGTGTTTCAATGTATGCCACAAAAAGAATGTGTTCCTTGAGAGTCTCAGATGTTTTCAAGCACACCCACATAACATCTTTTCTCGGAGGAAGTATTTTCCCAGGGATTAGAACAGGGAAGTCAGTGAAACTGGTTTAGCAACTCTGCAACTAATTATTTTTGTTTTCCTTCTTTTTCCTTGTTTTTGGCATGATGTCAGCCAAATTACCTGGAAATAGACTTCTCACAGTGTTGGTGCATGCCTAACTATTGAATATAATTCCTGCTTTATGAAGATCATGTTTCTTCATAAATCATAAGACTTTTGGATAAGTGGGTATGACAAAGGTGCTGTTCTTGAGAGGCTGTGACTGTGATGCCCACCCTTACCAAAAATAGTCATATGAATGATTATGCGAGGTTGCAGATATGAAAAAATGAAATTCATATACGAATAAACCAGGAGTTTAGCCTGCTGTTCTAGAACATGTTTTTTAATAGCATGCAAACATCAGCTGTAACAGGACAATGGTATCCCTGGCACCAGGAGATTAAAAAGGCTGCAAAACAAATGCGTGTGTGTATATACGTCTGTATAACTGAAATGCCTTGTGTTTGCTTTTCCTGAACTTTGTATCCCTAAAACTAGTGGGGAGAAAAAGAAAATCCATTCCTAACTGTTCTGTTCTTTGTTCTGACTGGATTTTTGCGCTTCCTAATAGTAGTCAATACAACGTTGCATAGCTAGGATAAGCTGCCTGGAGCCTGTCAGGGCAGAGCAGTGCAAGATAACATGGGTTCATTTCCTGTTATATGTGGTTTTACAGCTGTTTAGTTGGACTTTTTCCAAGTGTTGCAGTGATACAAAAAAAAAACCCCCCACATTTTTACAGGGAGTGATACTTGTGACAGGAGGCAGTTATTTTGATATTTGAAAGCTTAAGTTTAGTTTTTGCTGTTATCTGATTTTTGAGGTCAACCAAGCACCAGAGGCATTCTAGAAATTACTAGTAAAGAGTTTCAGTCACAAGGAGATGTTGGTAGAAAGGTTACAGTTCATGGCTGTACTTTGCTTGTTTCAGCTCACCAGTTTTATTGTATCCTAATTCTCCCCAGTTCGAATCTTACCAACTTTGGAAAAAAGCTGCAGGTCAGGTTCCAAGTGGCCATTTATTCAATTTTTAAAAAATTTCACTCCTTGCTGAATCTGAGAAAATTTAACGTGCACACATTATATATACAGTTTGCAACCAATTGCAGTAAGACAGACCTTGACACAGTGCTCACCCCTCAGTTCACGCTGCTTACTTGTGCCAGGCAGAAGTGGTAGGTAGGTTGCCTTGGGGGCTGCCAGGGGTGTGAGGCCACAATGCGGTACAGGTGCTGGCCCGGTCCAAAGGGCGACTGGGGGGCAAGGGGAACCCTTCTGCTGGGCAGCTGACTTGCAGGCGTTAGCAATTAAGCAATGTTGTAGGCTGGGGACTATTCTTAGTGTTTTTCTTTTCTGACACTTGGGATCAGATTGTAGTTTTTATTGGTTTTCCACGACCCTTCCTAACTCTGTCCTGTTTAAGGTGTAGCTTGGGAGACAGTTTGGTGTAGTGCTTCTTCAGCAGGAGTGGGAGCGTGGGTGACCTTGGATAAGGCATGCCAGAGGTGCTGCAAGCTTGGAGCCTCCATATAGGTACTGCTAGAAGACTGTAGATCCCATAGAATATGTTTAGCTATTGGTCTCTTTCACTGTGGAAATAGGGGGAAATATTTTTAATACTGCTCAACCAGCTGAGAAATTATTTGGGGCAGTTTGATTTTTGGGATCCACGTATGTAAAAATGCTATGTAGCAACCTTCCATAAATGTTTTGTCGATTATGACAACAATTTAACAATACAGCACTATCTCTTGTTCATTTTTTCATTTTTTGAGTTCTTAGACTACTATATTTGTTAGAACTTTTCCTATCTGAATATGCTGAAAGGACCGTACAGAGCCTATGCTGATTTTTAACAAGCATTTAGAATGTGGCATGATTGCAACAGAATGTTATTGCTGGGCCTATAAAGAAAGAATATATTCCCAAATAAAATGGGAAGTATTTAAAAGAGTAGACCCAATCTCTGTGTTTCAGTTCACTTGAGGTGTGAGACTTACTTATGTTCCTTTCCAAATCAATAGCAAGGCTGTCATTCATGTGAGTGGGATTTGAAGTAAGCCCAGACTGAGTCTGTATTCATTAAAACATCAGCACACGTTGATTTACTGTGTGGTTGGGCAATGGAGGGAATAGATTTAATAGCTTGGTTTAGGATTTTGCCATCTGCTACATCTAACACCACGTGCAGTCAGAGAATTAAGAAAAATCTTATGAGGAGAATTGAAATAAGAGCAGATATTTCTCAGAATAACTAGTAAGAGAAATGCAAAAAAGCTGATCTTAATTAGAGGAGAGTCAGGAGGAAGAACAGTTCCTACTGTGAGAAATACTAGCTATTTTTATTACCTCAACTGATTTTATTTATTTGTAAAAAAATTACATCCGATGCTGACCTGAAGCTTAGGCATGTAGATGGGATTCTGCTAGATTCTACCATCCATGAGTAGAGCATCATGGTTTCATTTGGGGGGATTTTAGTTTTCTTTGATACTTCTTGTCTTTGAAGGCAGCATTCTTCTGTTTGTGGCTATTCGACTGTTAAATGGTTCCAACAGAGCAGTGTTGGTAAAGAGCCTCAGGGAATTTGGAGCACTGCACACCATTGACTCTCTGAGGTTCTGCAGATTTTCTCCCTCCTGTTGAGGTAGAATTCAAGATCTGAGCATTAATTCAGCAGAACTCAAATGTTCATTTGTATAGCATCGTGTCTTATTCTGTACAACTTTCAGAGAAAAACTTTCTGTACTATGTCAGATGTATTTGTCAGGGAAAGAATGATATTTACCTTATTGCATAATATTCTTTCTGAGAAGACATGGTCTCCAAATTGAAGTCACAAAAGGTTGCCCCTTTTACAAGTAACAGTTCTGTATTAGAGGGGGATATTGAAAGAGCTGGTTTATGTTCTTATTGTGATCATTAAAATATAACTATATACTATGCATTTTTATTATCTCAAATATAAATAGGTCCTATATTAATTCCTTTTCAGAAACTGAGAAAGGATATCAAACAAGAAGGAAGTGCTTCCAGTGACCAGTAGGACTAGCTAGGAGCAAGATAGTCTTAAATTCTGTAACTGTAGAGCTATTAACACAATCTTAGGCTGTATTTAAACTGAAATTACACATGCTCTGGAATTGTTCAGTTTTGCACAAGAAGTGAGGAAGAGGCATTAGAAGAAATAGAAACCAATTAAAACATTTTCAAAAATGATTACAGATGTTGTCCCTTTGTGGTAGACATTTATGCATGTGTAGCTGGCTCCAGCCAGTACTTCTGCCTTCTCATTAGTCTGATTTAGTGAAGTGAGCTGTGACACAGATAGTCTTTCTGAAAGTGGCCTAATGTTGCCAGATACTGAGTGTGCTGGCCCAGAGCCTTCAAAGATATGTATGTTTGTATCTCCTAGATATAACTAGTTCAGCTGATCTGAGAGCTCAGGCCAAGTTTACCTTATCTAATGTCCTGAATTCTTGTGCATCAGGCTGAACCATAGTAACTATCTGTATGCACATTCATGGCCTATCCCGGGCTCTAATGTTTTCAGTAATGCCTTTCACCTTACAACTCAGGTGACCTGCAATGACTTTCTAAATTTCATTAGTGTAACTTGAGCTTTTGAACCTTAAATAATAAGGGATTTATAAAGAAAGAGGGTTGGAAAATGAAACTTCTAGTATCTGTTGTTGATTGGGGGGGGTCTATTCCTGCCCACTTTTGAAGCCCCTTTATGCTACTCATATTTTTTTAAAGGGTGTTGATGTAACTGAGAAAATGTCAATTGGATTTAAGGTGGCACTCCTTCAAAAATTGCTCATTTTTCTTGAATGACTTGATTCTATTCCTTTTGTTGTACATGGTACAGCAAGACAGAGGAAGGAATCAAAGGAAAATAACAATTCTGTCTTGGGTGCTCAGCAAACTTAGAACATAGAGTGAAGTTAATTAGGGTTAGGAAAGAATATCAGTTTGTGAGATCAGAGTTGGTATGGAATGTTGCAGGACAGATTTTAATAGGATAAGTGGAATATATTTAACTTCTAAGTGAAATAATGTGCACTAAGTTGAAATGTAGTGTGTGATCAGATAGGCAGTGTGTCAGTAAGACCACCCGATCCTTTCTGACTTAAATTAGTGTAGCTTGTATTTTGACAAAGAAAGGTGAGAAAGGAAGTAAAAGAGGTTGCGTAGCCTAGGAATGGGGAAAGAAGCAAGCAGTTCACTCTGCTTTGGGGAAGAAGGTTTAGAGCTGTCTGATATTGGAGTAACTCCTCAGCTGCTGCCTCCACAGCCTGGTCCTCTCGGGCTCCCATCCCAGTTGTTGCCCAAATACCCTTGGGGTTGGGCTCTTTGTAGTTAGAATTTGTGATGGTGACAAAGTATGTTTCTCCATAGTGGGAGACCATAGACTTTATTATACAAGAGCAGATTTGCTGTCACTGTTATCTTATCTTTCTTTCACCACCACCTTTAATAAATAATACGTAACTTTTGATTCTCTTTCTTTTCTTTTGTCACCAGAGCTACTGTGTGTGCTACATGTGTGCCTTTGTCAGATTCAGCTGTTGAATATCTAATGTACTCTTTAGCTAGGAAAGTGAAGTTGAGGTCAAGATTTCTTCTATTTCTTAGCTTTACTGCAAGTGGGTTTTCCCTTTTTTTTTTTTTAAAGCCTATTTCCTAAGGAAATTAAATTTTTAAAAATGTACTGTTTTTTCTTCCTCCACCTTCTTTCTGTATCTGCCTGTTTGTCTGAATTTCAGCCAAATTGGAGGGGTTTCAGAGATACAGAGCTCTCCACAAAATATAACTGTCTGGGTTAAGTTAACAACCAAATTAATGTCCTGGCTGAGGGAAAGGCCACTGTGTTACCACACTACTTGCCAACAAGGATCAAAGTGAGGTTCTACCTTGAGAAAATTCCCCAGGAATCCTGGGGGCCATCTGAACAACTGTAAATTCGTTTTATTTTCTTCTGTTTTCTTCTCACATAGTGATTTATCCTGTCTTTCACTGTTAAATTCTTCCTTGTCCACTGCTTTCAAAGACTACTGAGTCTGTGTATTTTCTGTAGCAGGCTCTGTGATACATCTAGCTTTCTCTTTTCCTCTCAGGTAACATGAAAAATGCATGTAAACTAATTTTTGCTGCCTCTCTTGTTCGACTAAAATAGATACTTGTGTCCTACAGAAGGTGCACTCAAGATCAGTTAGTAAGAGCTCTTGCTCAGCAATGCACTCAGGCTCTTGGCTTCTGCAGGAAGAGTAGTTTTCCTGCTTGTAGGACTATTTACGAAGACTCCAGTACTGTCTCTGTAGGTGGCCTGACCATTATGCCAGGATAAACTTCAGGTTCTGTGGATTTCAAAAGCTGGAAACATCCTTTTTCAGAGTAGATTTTTTATTAAGACCTGAACTTTGGAAACAGTGTGCCAGAGGTCTGAGAAGGCCTTCCTGCAAGCAGTCTTGAATTTATTTTTAATGCACTGAATAAACATTAGGAAGTAAAAATGCTTGCCCCAGGATATCTGTCGCTACTTCACCCTTTTTCTTGGCTCTGACTTCCCAAATTACTTCTCCTTTATTTAGAAAAGGAAAATGGGAGAACAGTCTGCCTATGCTTTATAATGGCTCCTGTGCCAGTCACTGCCCATCCTTGTCCTGTAATTACTGAAACCAGTTCCAGCAAATTTGTAATTTCCTGCCTGCTTTCGACCGTGGGGCTTATTAAGTTTTAGCAAGGTCAAAGGTTCATCCATTCATTCTTGAAAGTGTGTGCTGGCATATGCTTTAATGGAAGTGTCCATTCAATTCTCCATTGTAAAGATGAGCAGTCTGGGTTCTAGCATCACACTCCCTCATTGCTTGTTAAAAATATTGTCATACACTTCCCAGTTCTCAAGTTGCCTTTGAAACTGCTACACTCATGCACAGAAAAATGTCCTAGCTATTTGCCTGTAGTAGTTTGCAGTTGTTGGGAGAAGAAGAGTAAATTAATCCTTCGGTAAGTCTTTGTATACAATAGTCTTCACCAAGTTGAACTCAGTGGACCTTATGTGAATGCCTTCATCAATTACTTTTATATTTTACAGTTTGTCTGTATACCTCAGAAGTGAGGGTGGGATTGCCTTTATAGCAAGGATTTAGAGTTTCTTAGTATAACAGGTGTAATTAAAAAAATAATTCGTGTACTCTTCATAGCCATCCTCTGATCTGTACACAAACATATGTTTACTGACATATCTGTACATGTTAATACAGACTAGAGTACCTCAATCCTTCCATGCTTTAAAAAAATCTAATAATGCATGTTAAAATACTTCTTTTTTTTAAGCACACAGCTGGTATTGTGCATTTGAAAACTATTCAGTCACTGCCCTCTCAAATGTGTGGAGCTCAGCATGCCAGGGGAGTCTCTGAAGTGATGTCCTCATGGCTGAATTGACTTCTGGGAGAGCAGAAGCAGCTGACCAGAATGTGATTAACCTTGGAAGTAATTTAGGGGTACCAAAATGATAGGTTTCAAGAATTGCTTCTGTGAGTCTTTTCTTGCTGGGTTGCTGGCCACTTCAGTAGTAGAGTCTGAGCTTTGGGAGTCAAATGGCAGAACTCCTCCTGACTTTGGTGTGCGCTCTCATGGTTAAGACCCTTCAGAACCACAAATATTCAGCAAGGTTTCTATGTGTGTAAATCTGTAGTCAAACACATACAACAGGCACCAGACATCTTGCCTTCCTCTTTCTTGAAAGATAAACTTAAATGTATTTTTTTTTTTTTGCAAAGTATCTGTCATACATTGATATATAGAAATCAATACAGTTTAGCAATGCAAAGATGTTCTGTAAGTGATTATTCTGAAAAATATATGGGTTTAAGTCCCACTGGCCAGGAAGGTTTGCTACACAGCAGGGAATTTGTCTTTGTTAGGCTAAACTATTTGCACGTCATGAGGATTAGTTTTCCTGTTGTGAGGCAACTAGCTTGTGTTCTTGTTTTCAACATCTGTGAGACTAACTATACTGAATTACAGGGTGCTTGCTCTCTTCTGAACATCAGTCACCTTGAAAAGATTTTAGGTTAGTTTCATGTGAGTCCGCCTGCAGCTTCAGGGTCACTAGGATGTGCCCTCGGAATTGTTTTGCTATTGAGCCAATGACTATTTTAAGGTCAGCGTGATGCTTCTAAAAAGACTCATCTTACAGAAAACAGTTCAGAAATCTGAAAGAATACATTCCAGTTGTATATCATATTTGAGATAAAAGGTGAACTTATGTAATTCTAGGCTTCAGAGGTGAAACCTTGGTCTTGCTGAAGTAAGCAGCAGATCTCCCTTTGACTTGAGCAGGTAAAATCCTGCAGGTAGTATATGCAGTTTCTTTACGCTTAGGCTTGTCAAACCATAACTGTGCTAAATATTGCACATTGTTTCCCTACAGATGTGCACTGGTAACTACATATTTGTTCCTTATATGATAACTCCACATAACAAGGTGTACTGCTGTGATAGCAGTTTTATGAAGGGACTAACAGAACTGATGCAGCCCAATTTTGAGTCGCTGCTTGGGCCTATATGCTTACCGCTGGTGGATCGATTTATTCAGCTCTTGAAGGTGGCTCAGGCCAGCTCAAGGTGAGTTGTCTTTTTGTAACCCTGTGTAAAATTAATATATTCCTGCTGGCAATATAAATGTCAGGCTCTTGCTTCAGGGTGATGTGATGTTTTGCCTTCTGTTGAGACAAATTGATAAGTAATAATTTGGCTTGACCAGATCTCTCCATTGACACTGCTCTATCAATAAATGTTCCACATACATATTGTGGGAGAACTGCAGGGCCAGAAAAAACAAGTGCAAGGGACCTGTCCCAGATTGCTCATGTGAAGTTGTTCCTCTCCAGCCAATATTTCCGGGAGTCCATTCTGAATGACATCAGGAAGGCCCGTACCCTCTACACAGGCAGAGAGCTTGCAGCAGAGCTAGCAAGGATTCGACAGCGAGTGGATAATGTTGAAGTCTTGTCTGCTGACATTGTCATAAACTTGCTGCTGTCCTACAGAGACATCCAGGTATGAATCCTATGCTCTAAGATAATTTAAAACATAGTAAATTAAATTACATTCTCAGTGAAATTTTTAGCGTATTTTGCACAGATTTGCTAACAAACTATATGAATAATGCACATCGGTAAAAATATTTTACAATCTCTTCCCTTTTTGTTTTACTTTGTAGTTACATGGTATATTATGTGCCTTTACATAGTGGAATAGTGTTATTTTATAACAGCACATGAAAGGTAACAACATGTAATAACTCTTCTCCATCTCAGCATTACTGTGTGATGAACAGCCCGTAGTGTGTCCTACTTCAGGGTTATGGTAGCATTCTGCTATTGATAACGTATATGTATTCTTTGTCACCATGCTTGTGACATTTCTCATGAAAATATAGTATGTTAATATGTATTTCAGCTTCTGGAATGGTGCTAGTAATTGCTTACTTTGTTATATGTCATTTCAAAAGTTGCTTCTTAAACATTTTGAAGTGGTTTGGTTTTGGTTTTTTTTTCTTATTTTAAAATATGTCAGAGCAAAATATTTTAAAAGCTGTGGTATTGAAAGATTCTTTTTTTTTTGTGGCTCATGCCTACTTCAGAGTCTTGAGTTGCCTTAATTCAGATGCAGTTAGCACTGTAATGTCTGTACAATATGAACTCTGATATGCATTCAGTCCCTGAAGCTAACTTTAATTGTGAAATAGATGTGCTAAAATTTCTACAGGTCTGTGTTGAAGCAGTATGGGAGACCAAATGTGTTTCTCTGCTAAATACTGTTCATATTCACATTTCTAATGAGTGCCAGTCTCTTTACAGTTTGAGACTGAAGAAACTGAAATCAGCAAAACTTAAGATGAACTGGAAATACTTCTTAGTATTGAAGTAATAGGTGCTTAGGTGAAAGAGGCGTTCATGTAGGCATACCTCAGTACAGCCACTTAAAACCTCATTATTCCCTTCTTTTGGAAGGATTATGACTCCATTGTGAAACTGGTGAAAACTTTAGAAAAACTGCCTACTTTTGACTTGGCTTCCCACCACCATGTGAGGTTTCATTATGCGTTTGCGCTGAACAGGTAAGAATCTACCCTCCCTTCCATTAATGAGAACTTCAAACTCCATGCTGAGTTGGTAATCCCAGGTGAAGTTCCCTGCTGGAATCTGGATACGCAAGTCTAGGGATTTTCACTGAAGCAGCGTTGGGGACTCTGAGCTTCATCATCAATCTAAGCTTTTGTTTTCACTTGTACTGTCAAATGTAATTCCTCTTGCTTTAATGTGTTTGATTTGTCTTTCCATAGGTTTGCATGTTTTTTTTGTTTCAGTACCTAAATTGGAGCAGTATTTTTACTTCTGTAAAATACACTTTTAACATTGCTGTATGAGTGGCAGTGCTGCAGCATTTGTGCTAACTTAGACGTCATTTCATTCAAGTCAGTTCTGCTAGTGTCAGGAGACAAGAGGAGAACTTTCATCAAATGTCATTCAGAAGATTTTATTATAATAATATTTTTCATGTTCTCTGATAACATGCACAAAATGCACATAACTTTATTGGGTTAAATGAGAGTTAAACCTAGATTTTTTTTTTTTGATTTTTTTTTTTTTTTTTTTCCCCAAGGCTCCTGGCAATTGGACAAGGCACTAAAAGGGGAGGTTTTCAGAGAAAATCAGAGGTTTTCTGCTCCCCTGCTGTTATCACAATGAACATTTTGTTATTGACATTTAGAGAAGACCAGGTGTCAGCAGGCATTGAAATTCTCAAATACAGAAAATGTCTACAGATCTTTCTACTTCTCACAGATTTGAATATTGTAATTCAGATTTGCTGATGAGGCTCTGTATGTCATGTCAAAGGGATGTCAAAATATGTCAGAAGTAACTAGTTGAAAAAATAAACTTGTTTTTGAAAGAAAAAACAAAAATAAAACCCAGATATCTGGCATTGTTTTGCTGAATAAAATGTCCAGATCCTTTCTTGCTCCCTTACACCAGGTATATGAAGGTATAAATGTTGTGCCCTTTTTGCTCCTGTTTTGCCATAAATATGTGGAGCTTTGCAGATTAAATAATCCAGAATGTATCTGCCACTTCTGCATAACCTTCACAAAGGTCACTAAGTGTACCTTGGAGTTTTAACAAGTTATTTAGAACTCAAGGTCACTTTTCTAAAACAAAGTCACCTTTGAAACCAGGACTTGACTAGTTCACTGGAACACTAAAAAACCTGCAAAACTGCAGTATAATTTTTTTCAGGCAGATAGTTACTGGTTTTGTTGTGACTTCTTGCAGAATAAAAGGTCTGTTTTCATAGATGTGATTGTAAGATGTAGCCTGTGAGGGTATCTGTCATACAAATGATCTGCACAGTACCTCCAGAGGAGTTCAGATAAAATTTTTCCTGTCCCTCCCTTCCCTAGATTGTACATTCAATTGGAGTCTATGACAGCCATGAAAACATTCACGCTTTGATATGTGCCAAGAAGGAATTACTTGGGCTAATTGTAGCTTTCTTCTTATTTGGAATATAGAGGATGTTTCCTGAACTAAGGCAGGTCTGGAATACTCTGCACATAGGAATGTTTGCTGCAGACAAGATGCCCCTCTTGCTTCTAATCCAGATCACTGGTACAGAAGGATAGAGTGACTCAATTATTCAGGATTAGTCTGACCTAAATGAAGAAAGTGTGTTAAGGCACTGATGATGGAAGAGCAAGCAGAAAGAAAAGTAGGGAGCTCTGTCTCTGGAGACCAGCAAAATGTAAATGGCTCGTATTACAGAACACTGTTGTGTCTTACTCATTTTGTTCTCATTAAATTCAGCTAGCTATTGGTTTGATCTGGATTAGTGACAGTAGATACAAGATGTGGAAGAGTTAGCCACCCAAAACTCCATTCTGAAAATTGCCCTTCTGTAATGAAAGTCAGCCAAAAAACATAAAGAAGCTGCAGACTTATCCTTGTTTCTTTACTTGAATGGTCAGTATGAGAAGAGAAAACAAAAGGAAGCAAGCCTTCAACAACTGTGCAAGACATCAGTTGGAAGGGGAACTAAAATAACACAGGCTTGAAGGAGACTTACTTCCTCAGCCAGGAACTCTTGATTTCCTTCCTTGGGGCCTGGGATTGGGAGCACTTGTCGATCTCAAATGAGTACACCAGCCTTGCTGTGCCACTGTAGAAGTACTTGGAGAGCCAAGTAGTACTTGCAGCTCTGTAGTCTAAGGGGACTTTTCCTAACTTACTAGAATTTAACTGGTGTGAAAGTTGAGAAGAGATTGCACTAGGTTTCATTTATCTTTCTCATCAGGCTGAGACTTAAAGGTTTTTTCCAACCTAGATGATTCTGTGGCATTAGTAGAGGTTGGCCCAGCACCGTAGACTTGCACTCTATTTGCTTTTTTTGCTCGGGAAAACAGTTTATACTATCTGCTCAAACAAGTGCTTTTGCTCTATTTTCTTAATTATTTTTTATGATGCAAGTATTCATTCATCCTCTGTTACCCATTCTGCTTGATTTAAACCTTTTTTTCCACATCACTCCCTTCTGTAGCTACATGAGCTCAGAGCTCATGAGCTCAGGTATCACTTAAGACTACATGTGCCCCGATCTCTCAGGTTTAACGTTGACACTGCCTGTTCAGATGCATCAAAACTTCGGTATGTTCTTGTAGAGGGGAAGAAGAAATCCATTACTGAGCCTCTGGTCAAGTAGTATCTGCTTTAAGATGTCTGACTCTTGATGGGTGTCTTTTTTTCTGAGGTAGCCTTCTCTTTCAGGCTTCATCAGTGCAAAGCTTGCAAGATAGATACAAAACTACTTTTATATATTCCCCCCAATTAAAACTGTAGCCACTCAAATATTACTGGCAATTTCTCCAAAAGAATATAATACGTTCCCCAAACCACTGAAGAATAGGTTTGTCTGTCAAAGGAGTCATTTGCTTGTTCAGTAAAATTCTAAACTCTTGATACAGAATTATGTATTTATCCAAACTGTGAGTCATCAGGAAGCATCTAATGTGTACAATTATGTGGTTCGTTTGTCTGAAGTACTTCTGTTAATATTATCTTATTGGCTTCATTTCTTAACCTTTTCGTATCATGTGAATTCAGTCTGGTTTGTGCTTTTTGTCTTCTTGTGCTTCACATTCAAAATGTATATTAAAAAAAAAAAAACAAACAACACAAACACAAGGTGGAATCTTTTTTCCTTTAAATCATGAATTACTGTGAAAGAAATATTAAATATGAACCCCAGATTTATATCTATTTTGTAGAAAAGTAACACACGACACTTCTGAGAATTGCTGTTGAGGTTCTTGTTGCTGTTGTCAGTGCTTTGCTCTAGCTGATGCTTCATGAGAGAGAGAAAACATGTTTGGGGGCTTTTATAAAGGTGCTCCATGGTATTAAGAAAAGGTGGGGATTTGGGGGAGGAGGAAGAGGGGAGGGAAGTGTGTGTATATATAATATAGTCCATTGTGTCTAGAGGCATATTTTACATTAAGCCATACATATATTCAAACACTGTCTTGAAAAAGTATTTCTTGTTATCTTTATTGGGGTTTTAATCAAAATGTTTCTCTTTTAATAGGCGAAATCTGCCTGGAGACAGACAGAAAGCTCTAGAAATTATGATTCCTCTGGTGGAACAGGAAGACCAAGTAGCTTCAGATATGTACTGCCTGGTTGGTCGAATTTACAAGGACATGTTTCTGGAATCTGGGTTCATAGATACAGAAAGCAGGGACAAAGGGACTTTCTGGTGAGTACTTTTTTCCTGGTCTATGTCCTTTTGTTAGCTTTGGGAAAATGTTTCTAAAACAATATTTCAACTGTTTTTCATTTCAAATATTTGGTACCCTTAAGGGATAATACACTGAATGTTCAAATCTTAGCTCATTTGTTAAGAATGAGAGATTTATGTTGTTCACAGACACAGTTCCTCAGAGTTCTTGAAGTGCCTCAGAGACTTAGAAGTTTAGGTAGCTCTCATCAGCGTATTTCCCTCCTTCTTCAAATGTAGTGTCTTCTGTTTGCTGTATTATTCTTAGGAATCTGGGCCAGATAATAATCAGCTGTGAATCAATTGGCATATCTGCAATCTGACAGATACAGGCTTTGCAGGCTTAAAGGTGCCGAGGCTTAACTCTGCACTGATGCTTAGGGTCTACCATTCTGTCTTTTTTTGGCTTCCATGCTCACAAGCAATATGACTGTTCTAAACTCAGGCTGGCAAAATTTTTATCACCCCATCATCACCATGTAGTATATGTACATTACAGTGGACTACAGTACCATCAATAGTCAAAGAAGCACACAATAGGCTAGATTAATTCTTATTTTAATTTTAGAGGCAAGTGTCATGTTCTTTATTTCTTTTGAAATGCACTAAAACGCTGTTACAGGGAATAGGTTAAAAAAATGGAGACACTGGACTCCATTGTAGACTTCTGTCAGAATGAGCTGCTTTCTTCCATTATGAGTCTGATGAGGAAACAGACAATCTATGTTTATGTATCCTGCACATGAGATACTAGTTCTGGTCTTGTGCTCATCAGCTGCCTGTTGAATTAAATGCTTAGAATGGAACGCTTTTTTTCTACCTTCATAATTTATCACTTGTTTTCAGTAAACTGCATATTAGAATGGTCTTTGGTAAAAAATAAGATATCATTTTTTACCTTTTATGCCCTCAGAATACAAGTATAACTTATGATTTCTGGTCACATTTTACAGTTTTGCAATGCTTACTGGATTTTTTTTTTTTAGAGGTGCTGAAATAACAGGAATGCAGCATGTTGTTGTTGTCCCCCCCTTCATAATTTTAGATTAAAGAAAAATTTTATTTCCTGTACGGCAAAGCTCATAACAAACTTCCAAGATTCTGTTTGACAGAAGCAATTTTATTTTATTTTTAAACTAATATAGAAAGAAAACTGTAGTCCTGTATACAAATACTAGGCATTATCACAGGCCAAATAGAATACATAGAAATTACTTTTGCTATTGTACATCTTGCTTTTTCCTCGTCCATAGTGCCTTATGAACAGATAAACTTTGAGATTTTCAAGCATGATTGAACTAAGAACCATTATATGTATAATAGTGGGAATTCCTTCTAAAATACTTCATGTAGCCATTTTGCCACACTTTTAATAGAAACATCTTGGCAACCATGGTATTCATACATTTGATGAAGGGAAGTGATTGCAGTAAGGCATACTAGTTTGGGAAAGGACAGCAGGCTGGCAGTTCCTGCAGCAGGGTAGGGTGCTGACCAGCCAGCCCCTAAATAGTCCCCAGAGTCTCTGGCCAGTAAGACCCAATACAGACTTCTCCGTGTGCCTGCTGTGGTAGAGCAAGGTGATTTCTGTTGAGTCAAGCTGGAGTTTGGTCAGAAGCTGTGCCGGATGGATCAGTCTCTTTTTGCTTGTGCTAGATATTGATTTGAATTCTAGTGTTAGTCACACAGCGAAATTGATGTGGCTGAAGGGTTGACTCATAACTCAGTGGAAGGCTCCTGGGAAGGAGCAGACCTACTCCAGTGCTACAGCAGGCTGCAACAGGGAGACGTGTGTGCAGGAACATGATAGTGTTATGTTGAGATAAAGGTAAGCTCAGTCTTGGAGAAATGAGGATGTAAGAGAATTATAGTGAATTGTGTAAGATAGTGAGAATTTGGCAGCAGAACCAAAGCGCTGGTTTTGCAGAACTAGTGATTTCAAGGTACTTTGGTCTATACCAAAAAAACCTGCAACCCAAAACCAAGCAAAAACCTCAGGCAGGCAATATGCTTTCCTGACAGTTAAAAAGCAGAAAAAAAAGACATCTTTCATATAAATATGAGGGAAGAGATGAAAGATTAATTAACTGTCGCTTTCTTGTTGCATACTGGCAGTGTAAATCAGACTTACCAAAGCTATCAAGTCTTTATTCAAATCTTTCCACTGCTACCTCCCTAATTCAGTGTCTGTGCTGCAACATTTTCCCAAATGTCAGCTTTAATTTCTTTATGGCATTTATAATCGCATCAGCTAAGACAGCCTCTACTTTATAGGCAGACTTTTAAACCTTACTGCCTTTCTACAATACTGTGCGGGTTCCTCCAGTGATATTTGTGGCATGACAAGGTACAGCAGTTACACCAGTTGAATTTAAATCAGTTCGGTCAACAGATGGAACTTGTGAGTTGTTTGGGAAACCATGAATATTTTGATCTGTTCAAAATTAATTATTACAGGTTTTTTTTTTTGTCTGTAAATTTTTGTTGTCTAGGCTATGTGGATATAAGGCAGGCTTAAGAATGTCAGAACAAGATCACACCAAATATAAAATAATACTTTTGGTTGTAACGATTTGGGAGAGGTAAATAGAACTACAGAGGTCCAAGATAACTGATATTTCTTGGTGTGAGTAGCATGTAAAGATGGCTAGAACAATTAATTTCTGCTGTGAGGAAGGGAGATTTGGGAGCAATTTCAAAAGAAGAGGCAGAACCCAGGAACAAAAATTCCGAGGATGTTCCCTCTGGTCTGCCGGGGGTAGGTGGGGAGGTGCTGGCAGCAGGGGACTGTAGGGGTGGCCTCTGACAAGAAACAAGGACCTGTCCTGTGTCAGACACAGCCAGTTCCAGCCAGCTCCAGTGGACTCATCACTGGCCAAAACTGGGTGCAAGCAAAACGGTGGTACCTCCGTGGTAAGATATATAAGACAGGTTTTCTGGGGGCTGTTTCACCAATGCTTCTGCATGCAGTAACTGTTTTGCAAACTTAAGCTCATTTCTGCCTCCTTTGCCTGTATGATTAACATTGTTTACAGCACAAATGTGCCCACCTGTTGATACAGATGAGATTCTTATTTTATCTTTAAAATTTGAAGTTTGTATCTGTCGAAGAACAAGAGAAATTTTCATAGTCATGCCAGAAATTAGGCATTTTGGGGCAAAATGAAGTGAAATTACAGAGTCTCTTGTATTAGAACAAAAATACTTATTATTTTCAAGGGGTTTTTTTCTGTCAAGTTTTCCTCTTCTCCTGATATTGCAGGAATTCCTGAGGATTACAGAATGAAAGATCTCTAGGGCCAAAAAGGGAGTCCAGTTCCCAACATCACTATCTCCAAACAGATTATACCAGCCAGCAGGTCTCTTCTTGCTATATATGCTTAGAATTAATGAGAGCGTCATCTTATGTGGTTGATGGGTTTTTATTTGGTTTGGGTTTTTTTGTGTTGTTTGTTTGGTTGGTTTTTTAAATGAGGGAAAATGTTTTGTATGTACTTTCTTCCTTATTTTGTTGTAACTCGTAGTACAAGAGGGAAAGGCAGATGATGAATGAAAATAATGTTTTCTGCTTATCTTTTTTTTTTTGTCTTAGAGGACTATTGTCTAGTGATTCAGGTAGGCAACTGGAGTATGAGAAATACATGTAGAAGATAGAAGAGAAGCCTGTCTTGCAGTTTTGGAAAGCAGAGCTTACATTAAAAGACTCAAAGTCATGAATGGTTAGAGCAGGAAAAGCAACAAACAACATAAAAAATCATAGAAACCAGACATAGTTTTGACTTGCTAGGATCAAAATGCCTTAGCTCTGCTTACATGTCAAAGTGCAGTCTGGAAGCCAAATCCTTAGTGTTGGCATAGATTATTTTTCTTTACTTCCCTATGTATTAATCTCACAACCTCTTTAATTTTTTTAAATAATCCATTTGTTTGTCTGGATTTTTCTCATCCTTTTGAAGGTATTTTTAAACTCCATTACTGTAGCAGAGTTGTGTGAACTGAATCTCTTGTGCTCCTTAACTCCCATATGATATTGTTTACCTTCTCTTTAGAGGTGTGTATGTGTATATATGTATCTATATATATGCAACCAAACATGTTCTTATTCTGTAGAACAAATTTAAAGCACTGTAGATCTGCTGTTGCTGTTGTTACCACAACTTGCATTGCCAGCTTGAGGATAATGTGTGCTGTGCTTGTGTGAACCCCCTCGACTTTGTTCAAAACAAGATTTAGGCTAGGTGAATACCGCTGCTGTTCCTCTTGCTTGCTTGCTTCCTCTTGAAGATAATAAAATCTGGTATAATCCTTTTTCATGTGAATAGAGTCATAAGGACATGACACCTAGTAAAGAATAAAATTTGGAGTAGGTGAAATTGTAGCTAAATGCGAAGTATGTTCTTATATCACTTGCTTTTGTGTTTATGCATTTCAGTATGCTTGTACGTCACTGTAGCAGACCCACAATAGAATCTAAGGTTTCAAGTCAGTGAAAATTCCTGTATTTAAGAGTTAATGAGTTTATTAATAAATATGACTCTGAAACAGGTCTCTTACAAGCTGAAAGTATTTTCTTTATTCTCAGACAGAATTGGAAATCTAGTAAGATACTATAACTTCACTGGGATGGATGAGTAGGGTCTGTGCTTGTTGTGTGAGGGGAAAGGAATGGGAGGAGGATGTATAAATAATGGACTCCTAAAAATAACCACAAAGCATGTGGGGAAAACAGTAAAATATTTTTGCTTCCATGGATTCTTGCTGTATAAACAGAAGATAAGCACTTAAAGTACCTAAAAGCATAATTATGTCCCTATTAGATTGCATTATTTAGAAAGTAAACTTGTATGTTTGTTTCTTCTAGGTTCAAGAAGGCGTTTGAGTCAGAGCCAACGTTACAGTCAGGAATTAATTATGCAGTACTCCTTCTGGCAGCTGGACATTGCTTTGATACTTCTTTTGAGCTGCGGAAAGTTGGTAATTATAGCTTACAAACTCACAGTGAAATCGCATTCTAGTGAAAGTATGACACCACTCACTATCATAGGGGAAAAATCTGATGATTGTATATGAATGCTTTGATAGTGAGCATGTGAGTATGTATTTAAATTGGTCTCCCCCATTTGATTGCGGGTGAGCACTGTCAGTGAAGATCTGGTTCCAGTTTCGGGGTCTTAACTGGTTGCAAGAGCTTAGTGAAAACTGGCAGCCCTTCTTTACAATGGCATCATTTGTGTGAAACAGGAACACCTGTAGGAGGAATCCAGTTCCAGATAGCATTCTTTTAAAAAAACCAAAACAAACACACATACACACATCCATGCAGAACTGTAGGGGATATGGACAAAAATTCCATCATAAGAGTGGGGGAAATGCATTTGACTTGAGCTTGGGATAGGCTGAGAGAAGAATGTTTCTCTTCTGATGTTTTCTTTGAGGTTTCCTGAATGTGTCTGTATTCATAGAATCACAGAGTGATTTGGGTTGGAAGGGACCTTTTTAAGATCATCTAGTCCAACTCCCCTGCTGTGGGCAGGGACGTCTTTCACTAGATCAGGTTGCTCAACCTCACCTTGAACACTTCCAGTGATGGGGCATTCACAACTTCCTTGGGCAACCTGGTCCAATGTCTCACCGCCCTCGTAAAAAACTTCTTGCTTAAGAAGGAAGAATTAAGGTGACCATTTTGTTTGTGATTTTGCTGGATTTGAGGAGAATTCAAAGTCAAGATTAGTCAGTAATACTTTCAGGGAAGATATGGGAGAAAGCACTGAATGCTACAATATGTAGTAATGTATTCTTTGTAACTGGCATTCTTCTCCATTAATTTGTATAGTTCTTGGCATATTGTAAAGTCTTTTTTATCCTTCTGTCTCCTGAAAGGTTGTCAAGTGAGAAGGATACATTCTGTGAAGAACATTGTTTCTGTAATCAGCTGCTGCTCTGGTTTAGAAGTTAGGTGTGCACTGTATGTCTGGAAGTAATTTTCTAGATAGAGGATTTTTGTGTGTGAAGGTCTGAGTGAGATGGTTACTTTCACATAGATAATGGAAGTGAAATTGAAATTCTCTGTGAATGAAGATATTCATTTGGATATGATAGGCTGCATAGAGTTGCCCCAACTACTCTTTGCCCTTCTGTGAGTGGGCGAGATTTTCCTTTTTGGGTTGAATAGAATACTTCCATCTCCTACACTGAAATTTGAATTCTTGTACCAGCGTAGGAGGTAAAAATACATATTTTTCTTTCTACACAGCATTTGCAAATAATTCACTCAGCTGAACTAATTTTGAATTAGTTTAGTGAAGCTGGGCTATATTTATTGTGTAGTTTAATTTGAATCTTTCAATTTTAAAGAAATGTCTCAATTGCACACAGGCTACAGCTAACTAAATTTGGACATGTTAATTGTACTGATGAAATCTGGGTGTTATTTGTAGGCATCAGATGTTTGTTATCATATTCTTGTGAGTTCTTCCACTGTTGTTTTTCCTATTGTTGATATGGAGAACATTACAGAAATTAAGGTTCCTTATTACTTAAGCTTCCACCCACAGCTGATGAATGATTTAGAGGAGAAATATTTGGTAGCTGTTTGGTGGAAGGATTGGGGGTTTTTAAGCTGTTGGTGTGCCTCTCTCATGTAAACATTTACTTAGTGTCTGCTGAAAACCCTTGATATAGCAACCTCTTCTGTTATTCACTAATATATCTTTCATGTTATTGGAAATACTGTCAAAATGCTTTAACTCTTAGACTGACTTAGCTGTTTTGAAACAAGCTTTCAAATACATATATAATATAGACCCTATATGTGTCATTGATCATTGATTTCTTGTTGATAAGACTGTGGTCACTGTTAGTAGAATCACAGAATCAGAATACACCAGGTTGAAGGGACCTCATGGTCCAACGTTTCTTGCCAAGAGCACCCTCTAGACAAGATGGACCAGCATCCTGTCTAGCCGAATCTTAAATGTGCCCAATATTGGGGAATCCACTGCTTTCCTGGGGAGATTATTCCAGTGGCTGATTGTTCTCATTGTGAAAAGTTTTCCATTTGTGTCTAGTTGGAGTATCCCCAGAAATAACCTGTATCCATGATCTCTCATTTTTTTCTGTGTGACCCCTTGTAAAAAAGGAGTCTCCAGAGTCTCCATCTTCTTTGTAGCCAGCCTTTAAATACTGGAACATAGTGATAACCGTAAGTCTTCTTTTCTCAAGGATGAACAAACCCAGTTCTCTCAGCCTTTCCTCATATGGCAGGTTTCCAGTCCTTTGATCATCTTTGTGGCCCTTTTCTGGACCCTCCCCAGCCTGTCCACATCTTTCTTGTATAGTGAGTACCAAAACTGAACACAGTATTTCAGGTGTGGCCTGACAGGTGCTGAGTAGTGGGTTAATGACTTCTTTATCTCTGCTGGTGATGCCCTTGTTGATACAACCCAGTATCCTGTTGGCTTTCTTTGCTGCAGCAGCACGCTATTCATCCATGTTGAGCTTGTTATCCACCAGGACCCTCTGGTCCCTTTCCACAGAGCTCATTCCCAGCCAGGTAAATCCCAGCCTGTGCTGTGCTCCTAGATTATGTTTTCCCAGGTGCAAGACCTTACATTTGTTTTAAACAAGAATAAGCAAAACCACAGAGGTTGTGTGGGAATATGTTTTAATTTTTTTTTTCCTGTCCCAAGAATCTCTTACATAAGTGTCATTCTTTTGATGTCACCTCTTGTTTAGATCTGTGTGTACAACACCATTTGTTAGCAGTAGTTAAATTTGTCTGGCAGTGCTTTGTTTGGTGTCCACCTGCAGCATCATCTGTAGCACATAGAGATTAGAGGAAGTCTGTCTTCTGGTGGGAAATGAGGAGCAAGAGCAAGCTGGTTGAAGTTCAGTCCAGGTTATATGAAAATTATATTGGTAGGTTGGGAAAGGCTAAGGAAGGATATGGTACCTAACAGCACCTGAGAGGGTGCATGAGGCTGTAATTAGAAGATGCATATCTGATTACATTAGCAATAATGTAGTAACTCCAGCAAAACTAAGAATAAATCCAGTATCTAAGAGAATTTTTACTCATCTGCATCAGATGAGAAAATTTGCCTTCCAAAAGTTCTGCCTCTACTTGTCAGGTAACAGTGCACAGCTAAATGATCATGTGAAGCATTAATGAAAATCTTCTGTTTTCTGGATAGTATCACTTTCTTAACTGTATAAAATTGCAGTACTTTGAGACCAAAACAGTAATGATAGTGCTTTGCATTGACAGTAATGATCTCTGCAGGCTGTGCAACTTTGACACACAAAGGATCCTGTAATATGAATTGTTCTGTCAATATTTGAGCAAGGAAAGCAGTTTATTTATAAAGCCTTCATAGTGATATTTAACTGGCAATATCTACTTCTGTATATTATTTTCTTCACAAGCTGTGGGTATATCCTTGATGTTATAAAAACGATGGCTTTTCTGGCATTAATGGTTCCTCTATTTTGGCTCATTTTTAAGGCAAAATATTTTTTATAAAATATACTGGAATTCAGCTGCTGCTTTTTTTTTCCCTCCTCTTGTGAATGCCAAATTTATCATGGAAGGAGAGAATGTCTTGACTGCCTGGATTTTCTTATACTCTGAAAAAACTTTTAAAGATGGTGAAATCAAAATAATTAGAGAAGAGAACTTGTACAAGGAGACCACAAACTCAGGAGTGAAATTCATGGAGGTGTTCGCTTTGCATGTTTCCGTAGAAAGGTATTTTGTTCCCCCACCCACAAAAAAGACCAAACCCACTGGAAACCAAACCAAACCAAAACCAAACCCACCTCTATAAATGAGAGTTACAGTCTTTTGAACCTATTGCTAATGTCTTCACACTGCAACTGCATTTTTCCAGCTTGCATTTCAGGGATAAGTAAGTTTGTAGATGAGCTTTGTAGAGGAGGGTCAGCAGGGTAGTGAGTTTTAGCTTTGAGTACCACATCTTTCTCAGAAGAATTTGATGAGAGGCTGATGTCTTCTCTGAGGTAATAGGATCCACTTCAGAGTACTTGGGTAAAACTTCCAGTTCATTCATGCTACATAACAGTAATGATTCCCAAACTTGGTGTCCTCAGATATCATTGCTGCTACACAGCCATCCTTTCTCTCACCATCTTTCTATAGCTCTGCCTTATTCCTGGCACTGGGACTCAAAATCCTTGCTATCACCAGTCTTACCCTCCTAACAAACACTTCTCTCTGCCACACCACTAATCCCAGTCCCTCCCCCATGTGAGTTGTACTTTTCAGCAAAGCAACACACTCCATTTGTATCTTGCTTTGGCTCTGTTCCCTCATCCAAAGCGCTGGAGGATTGTGATGGGTAGGTTCCTGCAGGCACAGTGAAGTGTGGTGGAGCATGTAAGCCTGTGAACCAGAGAGCAGTGCTGCTGCTCTCTGTGACAAATAGCTTGTGATAGATTGTCAGCAGTCACTACAACTGTGAGTGCCATTGCCCAGTACTCAGTGAAGGCCCACCGCACAGCTAAACTGTTCCCCTTCCCCTTCCTCCCAGCAATGGTATACCCATCTGCAACGATTACTGTATCCCTGTGATACCAATTTTTCATTTCCTTTGTGATAAGATCACATTCAAAGCCTGTGGAAGTAGTAGGTGTCTGTCTGCTCTTGCATGTTGCTGTCATGTGCATGCAAATGTTTTAGATGTTCTAGCAAAGTGCTTCAGCCTTTGAGGATATTGCTGAGTAGTGTTACTCTAGGGTCCTGGGGGAGATTAATTTTTTCCATTTACTCTGTGGTGTGGATGTGTATAGGTTTTGATTTCTAGAACCCAACTGAAGTTGAACACATTTAACACAAATTCCCCCTTCCTATCCTACACCAGCAAGTTTGTGTACATCTGCAGGTGATCTGTTGACAGTGTGCATGTATACAGCACCCTGGCTTAAAGCCTTGAGAGCTGAGATACATAGAGGTGGTCACTGCTGTGTGTTGTGGAAGTTGATGGAAGTGATGTACATTGCATTATGTCTCAGGTAGATTGGAGGTCTTCTGTAATATCTATTGCATTCTTTTCAGGAATAACTAAATAAATTTCTTTCTTGAAGTGAACAAATAATGTTTTGTTTATGTGATTTTAAGTATTATTTTTGTTCTGTATGTTACTTAAGCATGACAATTTCTTGGTAGCAAGAGAGCACAAATTGTGAAATAAAGATGTGAAATAAGCTATAGACCACTGGGATACAATTTCATGTTTTAAAAACATTTATTGTCTGATGTTGGTAACAAAAATGTGAACCGTGTGAGCAAACAAGATGAATTGGGTAGACTGAAATGTAGCTGATTTAATGATATCAGTTTTGATAAGATTTATTGCTACTTCCAGCATGAAGTTTAGTCTGGTAGCTACTTAAGGAAGGTTAAAGAAAAGATCAACAGTTGAATTGAAATTTCTTGTGAATACTCAGCCTTAATATCAAGGATAACAGAAAGTGATGTGGGAGGGAAATTGTCATAGTGGACTAGTTTGGGAAAAGTGAATAAAAGGCTATGGTGGTGAAGAGACTTGTCTTGTAAACTGCAATTTGTTTTATTTGTGGGGTATAGTGTAGCATATCTCACGTTAGCTATGAATACATAGCAGCTAATATGAACTAAAAATCATCCTGAATGCCACAGGGAAACTTGTAGTTCTTGGAAAACCTAGTAAGTCAAAATAAAACCTGAGGGTCTCCATCATCTTTGAGTCTGAGGGACTTATGAATATTAATAGATGTCTTTCATTGGGGTAGGACTTGCGGCAATTTAAAGAACATCACTGCTGGAAGAAGCCCAGTGGATCATCTGTTCCTTCTGCATGGGACCTTGTCTATAAAGGTAAGTTTGGGGCTTGGGGCTTGTAAGTCAAAAAAACAAAGCAGAAAAAAACATAATAGGTGCCTAATTCAGCATCTGTTAAGTTTTTACAGCTATGTTGTGTAGCCTAAGGCCCCAATTTACCTTTACAGATGAGGTCCATGCAAGAACATAGGTAATCTGGCTGTGGCCTTGTCCTGACAGTGATGTCTTAAAGTTCCTTTCTCAAGAAGCCTTTAGGAAGAGGGGGAGGGGAAAAAAAAATCTGCTACCATTTAAGGTGTTTGAAAGGCATGTAACATTAACTGGTGAGTATGATTTCATCTTACTTCATTGAAATGGAGAGGCTACAGTAATTTAAGGAATTAATGGATTTCAAATGAGGGAAATGCCTACTTTAGAACTGCATTAATATACATTCCTGTGACCTATTATTCTTTTCACTACAGGAGTAAAGATCAGCAGCCTGCTTGGTAAAAAGGGGAGCTTGGAGAAACTGCAGAGCTATTGGGAAGTGGGATCTTTCTTGGGGGCCAGTATGTTGGCTAATGACCATATAAGAGTGATCCAGGCTTCAGAAAAGCTGTTTAAGCTAAAAGCACCTGCATGGTAAGATGATAAATGAAATCATGTACATTACTAAGTATTAAAACATCGGACTCCTTCAGCTTTCACATTTGGCATTGTATTTAGCTGACTGGAGATGGGTTTTGGTTTTTTAACAGATTTTGCTGTCTGTATATTGTTTCACTGCGCTTATGCCTAGGCAAGGGACTCTCTTCCCCTTTTGCCCTTATTCAGGAATAGATTTTATATGGGTCTTTAGTTTGATGTCTGAGAAGGGCAGATTCACCATTGGCTCCAAGCTCTTCTGAGGGCAAGGGGGAAAGGAGGAGTTGCTTGTACACATTGTACTTTAGTGGTTACATAGCTAAAGAGAAGTGTAGTAGCTTGTGGCTGTAGTCATAACTGCCTGGAAGTTTTTGGGAAGGAAGACAGCTTGGCTAGAGAGGCATGGGTGTACCTTGGAGTGTTGTAATGTTTATTGCACATACCAGCTGTTATAGGAACTTGAACATGGATGAGCTGTATGGTGCAAGCTGCATCTCATATGATTGAGAAGAATGCAGATTAAAGTCCCGTTAACAAAAAGGTTACAAATCTGGGGTTAAAGACGACCCTGTAGACTCAATATTTGTTATGCAAAGGCCAAGAGGTGTGTGCTCTGGCAGCACTTTCCTGGCACCTATTCTGCTTTGGGTATAGGTAGCCAGTAAGGACCAGTCACCTACTCATCAGGGTCTGGGATCCTGTTGGCTGGGGAGAACCAAGACTCCTTTCTGACTAAAAAAGTTGTCATTCTGCCAATTAGAAGAGTGCATATGTCACAGCCTATGTATTTTTGTCATCTTATAAAGGCTAGAAAGTGTCTTCAAAAGCTGATCAGATGGGAATGTGTGATAAGATACGGAAATGCTAAACTTCTACATTGATCTAATGTAGGAAACTGTCAAAATTAAGAACTGTAAATATTTTGACCAAATATTTTTATAAATGCTGTTTACAGTGTATTATCTGCAAGGTTTTCCATTTTTATTATGTGCATATTTTTACTGAGAATCCTGGGTAGCACTGTCTGGAAGTCTCCTGGTAGAGACTTTTCTGGGGTTTATGAATGCCTGTTTGTCAGGATTTTTATGTACTGCTGCCTTAGGGGTTTAAGTGTGTGGATTAAACTCTGAAAATACAGCACATATTTGTGCTTCAGGAAGGGTTTCTCCTGTGAGCAATTACTTCCCAGTCTGTTGCCTGCTGTTCCGCAGAGCCCGTTTGGTGCAAGGGGGAGTAGATGCCATGCCCTAAGCCGGATATCCCCATGGCCTAAGAAGGATGATTGGAAAATGTGCAGCTGTGGAACTGTTCCCAAAAGGCCCTCTAAGTTTATATACCTTCTTGTCATAAGCATGGAGACGAAGTTTCCATGAATAGTCTAACTGTGATAAGGCGATAGCTGTGATAAATCCTCTTTAAGCATGTATATCTCATTTCTGTAGTATTCATAAAAATTGCATGACTATGTTTACAACTTTTCTTCCTCTTGGCTTTTTTGAAAAAATGTTATGAGGTGTCCTGTAAATCATATCCAGAAAACAGAACAGCAGAGGGAGGGATGAGCTGCATTTAGGGGGAGCTATTCAGCACTGCTGTTGTCCTCCCTTAGCAATGCCAAAAGTGCTTAGTGTAGCTCTTGTTGTCTTTACAGGATAATCAATTCCAGAACTGTCATGTTTTAGAAATCTCTGTTAAACAACTGCCAATGCAGATACAATGCAGAAAACAGAATGGTGTGGAGAGTTAAAGTAGTGGACTTTTCACTTGAGTTTTAATTTGAGGTTGGTCACTACTCAAACATGTTTGACATGGGTTCAGTTTGGTCCATAGGTAGAGGATTTAGCTATTTTATGAAGCTTTCATGGTTTAGGATAGGAGACAGTATATGGGATCAGGAAAAAATTCAGGAGTGTCCCACAACTCGTTTATATTTCAGGTTACTAATATAGCAGTGACATTTCCAGTTCTAAATGGGAAATTGCTACGGTTAAAAGCAATCCTAGAGAACCAAAATCTTACTGGTTACCTTAGTGTTACAATGGCGGATGCTTCAGTTATGATTAAAGATAGAGACATTATTATTTACAAACTGTATTAAGTTTACTATCTATGTATGCTTGGATGAATGCAGGTACCTGAAGTCTATTGTAGAGACTGTTTTGATATATCAACATTTTAAGAAACTGACACCAGAACAACATACGGCCAAACAGGAACTTGTGGACTTCTGGATGGACTTCCTTGTTGAAGCCACAAAGACAGATGTGTCTGTAGTTCGATTTCCAGTAAGTAGTTGTTTTGTTGTTGGTGGGGGTTTTTTAATAAATTATGACATGCAGGAAACTGACACAAAACACTGCTTCTTTTTTGGTTGCCAGACAATAAACTGCTTGTCCAGAAGAAATGTATTTGGCTTGCATGCTAGATTGGTTTTAATTGATTGCACGTGGCTACAATGGGATTGCACAGCATGTTCCATATGAAAGTAATGAGTAAGAAAGTCAAGATAGAACTTTGCTACCCGTGGGTACACTTCTAAAGCAAACCTTTGCAGTGTATTCCAGGTTATACTGTATTAACAGTATTACGTTTTGAAGAAAAGATACTTAATTTCAATCTCTTTGTAGCTCAGCAGGCTTTGCATACCCTACTGTCAATTAAGCCTGCACTCTGTTAGAGGTGAAAAATCAGCCCAAGCAGTCAGAGATCTATTGTTCCAGCTACTAGACAATGTATTTCAAGTATATAAGTATATATATACTTTCCTGATTTCTTCTACAAACATTTAGCCAAAAATTTTTATTGGATATGTTGGTGTTGTACAATGTCCTGAAAGTACACTGTAAAAAGATATTTGTTCCCCGTACATATTAACTGTATATATATGGGAAATAATGTCTTGGGTATTCCTTTTAGCTAAGCATTAGCAAATACAGCATTTTGTTTTATACAGCAGTTGCTATTGCCTCCTGGATACTTGAAGTGCATACTGGTTGTTTTGTACCATTCTTTTGGCTTCTGTGTGTAGATGGAATAATAAACCATAAGGAAGACTCTAGTGTTGAACAGCAACAGCTTGAGGCAGTAAAGTGAAAGCAACATGAGACTCTCTAGGGAATCTGGTTCTTCGAGGAGAATGGGCGTAAAGTTTTGCAGAGAAACAGAAAATGTTTTGAATCCTCTGCTTTTTGTAAAAGACAAGGCCATGTTCTTTTTAAATTTTTGTTGATGAAATGATGCAGTTAGATACTTAAAATAGGCTCTGACTTACAAAACTGTCCAAGCCAAATGTTTTGGATTTTTATTAAAGAGGCAAACTGAAACTGATCATTGCGATAGCATGAGCCAAAAGATAAACTCAGTGACCACATTTTGATTGTTTTGTATAGGAAACTATTCTGGTGTTGCAGACAGACATACATGATCTCTCATAATACAAAAATCCTATCTGTGCCTGTTGGGAAAGAAAATCGCATCATTCAACAAGGCAGCAAAATGAGTCCTCCCACGTTCTTGTAAAGCATTTATTCTAAAAAGTTCTTTGTAGATTTTCTTACTGTGAGCTGTTCTCAGAGTTTGAACTGAAGGACGTCACTGTCCATCAGTCCTAGCTTAGCTGTCAGTTACTTTCTCATCTGGTAGCATCACTGTTGTCATCCTCTTTTTGGCCTTTAGAGGAGGAAATGATGCAGCATGTGGGTAACTTGCTGTAGGCTAAAGACCCCAATTGTGAAGTAGTCTAAACCAAATTTTAGAAATTTTAAGTGTCTGGAGATGCCAAGTGACACATTTGAAATACCACTTATCATTTACAGAGTTAGATGCTTAGGTACTTTTCAGAATTTGCTCTTGCGCTTCATCCACTGTATCTGTGTGCTTATTGACTCTGTAGGAGATGACATGGCTCAGATTTGCCTTGAAGTCATGTCTCTCTGCTTAGGTATTTCTGTGTTTTGTTTTGTTTTTTTAAATAAATGTAGACCAAGGCAGTCATCATTTCCTAAAGCAAATCTTTGAACTCCCAAAGTTTTCAAATGAGAAATTCTTTAGCTTGGATATTTTGAAGATGATGTTTGATTGGAGCTTTTGTGGGAGAGGGAAGGGCAGAAGAAAGGAAGGAGGTTATCACTTTGACCATCTTCAACTTAGTCCTATTTTAGAAATGTCTTTCAGCTAAATGCTGAGGGCTAGAAATCTTCCTATGCATGCTGCAGTGGAGGAGGCAGCTTTTTCTTGAATTAATAACAATACTTAACCTTCTGAAGAATGAATACCTTCAACTCAGACAATATAGATTTGGTGTGTTAGACATAAGATTTTAACTACTGTTAAGTGTGAAAGAAATAAATAGTTTTAATGAGAAACCATGCTTCTTCAAATAGCCAAACTGTGTTGACATTTTCTTTTAAAGCATGCTGGAAGCTTTAAAGATCTGGAAGTAATTCTGGCAGAACATTATTAAAGTGGTAGAGTGGCAGCCTTCATCTACTAAGTGGTTATGTTAGACTAAATTTTGCTGCATTGCATCCCGTCTCTTTTACATGATGGCTCTAGTTTTTGTTTCACTTACACCAGGAGATTTTCTATAATATTTAGCTGTCAGCCTCTTGCAGTGGTGTTTGGTTTTGAGAAAATAATTTGATCTGGTGGTTACAGTTCACAGTGGTCTAAATCAAAAGCAGTTTAGTCTACCTCTAGGTTGATGTGTTTTTCTGATTTACCCAAATGCACTTCTACCATAAGATGATAAAGGTATGCTGAGAATCCTGTCCACTTGGGAGAGGGATGTTCTTAAATGGCATTGCAAGAGAATCAATTGTGACAAATATTTCAAAATCTGGTAGTTGTCAGAGAAATCATTTGGAAAATGATGATATGTACTACCAACTGACACATAAGTCATATAAAAAACTAAATTAAAATTGGGTTTGTGAGGGATTTTTTTAATCTTAAGTTACTGTCAGCCCTACTAAACTAGCCCGGTACCTAAAACTTTACCACTTATTCTATTTCCCCTGTTCTTCTTGCTATGGTATGACTACAGAAATAGTGTTCATAGATTTTAATACCCTGAAGTTCTACATATTTTGTACTAACTCTTAAAAATTATTTTTTCTACAAGGTTTTAATATTAGAACCAACAAAAATCTATCAGCCCTCGTATCTCTCCATCAACAGCGAAGCCGAGGAGAAGACTGTATCTATCTGGCATGTGCTGCCTGATGACAAGGTATGCCATGATGTTACCTGTAGTTGTAACTTTTTTTCACAGTTTAAAAGTATTCATGGTACATAAGGTATATAACATATAAACAGTTACATCTAACAATGGATTTTGTAAAGGAGACAAGTGTTTCAGTAACACACGGGAAGATGCTGTGGACATGTGTTGCCATGCATTTTAAAATTTTTTTCTTTTTTAATATGCAATTTTTAATTTTTATTTTAAGTTTGTCCTGTTGTTCAATGGACCTCTTGTCCTCATTGCTTTTTAAAATAACTTGCATCTTCTTTCAAGTTGTCTTAAACCAGTGTATGATATACAGGTCTGTTGCTTAAGACTTCATATGTAATTTACAATATACTGTCATCATACAAATAATGTAGCATAAATTTGCTTACACAAATAGAACTGTCTTTTTCCTGTACCTGCAATATTACTCATCAGCCGTGGTAAATACTCCTTTAACATGAAAGTATTAGAGACTGGTGTCTTAAAATAGGAACGGAAACAGTCAAAAGCCAAAGAAATATTTGGCAGAAGGATAGATAGATATATGCTCAGAAGGTCCTAGAAATTGAAAAAGCTAGGAAGCCCATATGTCAAGGTGTGGGATAGCCAGACATATTTGGAAAGTAGTTTAGAAAATCTGGAGTGCAAGGGAAGAGGAAAATCTAGAGTGGTTATTGCATTCAGGGATGCTTAGGAAGCAAAAATATTGTTAAGAGAGAAGACAGGGAGGACATCATAGAACCTCGGTGAAGCACAGCAGCACGGAGACATGAGGGGAGTATGTGAAGAGTGAATAGAGGCTGAGTCAGCTGGAGGCACAACACGGGAGATGCTGCGATTTGTAAGAAATAGCACTGTTCATTCTTTCATGGCAGCGTTTTGCTTGCCTGCAGGATAGAACAGTGAAGAGCTATTTTTCAGGTAATCCATCCTTCAGCTTTCGTGCTGGTAGTCTGTTAAAGGAGAAGCATTTTTGCATGCGGAATATGTGAGGCTGTACTGCTTAGACTTTTTGTTTTGAGTTCATAAGAAAATGTAAATGGACTGTGGCTGAAATAGCAGATTTAGAGCACACAGTGAAATGTTTGCCTAGATCAATGAATTTCTGGTTTTGTGGTTTATTCTGACTGATGATTTTCCAGATAGGCTCTGCCTCTGAGAATAATATAAAAACTAAATGTATGTAGTACTTGGACAAACCCAAAATTTACCACGCAGTAAATAATGATTTGTCAGTACTATGGAGTAAACCTTGTTATTGTAAAAGATCTGTTCTGAACATATTTCTGTATTCAGAATTTAGTCTGTTTAGAAACTATTTTACATGCAGATTTTTGGGGGGTTTGGAGGCTTTTTTATGTGCATGTAGTTCACATCCAAACAGTACTTCCCATTCTGTTACATGGCTTATCTATAACATAAGAAAGAACATAGGTAGAGCTAGAAGGAATTTTCTGGACTATTGAGTCCTGTTCACCTCTCTTGCAGACACTCTTGTCATATAAAGTTTTTCATAAAGTGATCAAGCTCCATCTGAATACTAGTGTAGGTTTCACAGGTGACTGTTTGTGTTGGAAGTTAGTTTGAGAACAACACTACACCTCTAGAAGAGCCCAGATTGGAATACTGCAGGCGAAGTAGAAGAGTATTACTAAGTCTTCTAGCTTTCAGTATGAATTTGTTGCCATTTCATATTCATTTGGTTTTTTGCTAACACAGTGTTTACGTTGAATGGTTCCTTTCTCTCTCTGATGTTTACCTTACAGTATTTTTAGAGAGAACTCTAATATCTCTTAGTGTTGAGTTTTTTTGGATTTTATTTTTAGGCAAAACAAGTATGCTTGGTGTACTGGCCACACATGGCATCTCATTGCCATGAATTCTTATGTTCCACTTAGAGTTAACCTTACTTGAGCATGCACATTCATGGTGTTTTGTGGTGCATTCGTTTGTCTTAGCTAATGCGATGTTTTGCTTGATACTTTCAGCGATGGCCTTCTTCATAGCTGTGTCACTTGACTGCCCAGTCATCCTGTGACTGAGAGAAGGATTTAGATGTATTAGTCTGTACCTGTTTGTGTTCAGTAGATAGGTATTTTGGCCTTGAAGAGTTTGAAAGCTTTGCTTTGTAGCATATTGTGTTATTCCAATGTTTTTTAACATTGATAGTATATTTACTATTATTAGTATTTTATTAGTATATTAACAATGATAGTATATTACACTTTATTAATATATCCTCCTTCCTGGTTTTGGGGAGTGCATCTATTTTCTGCAGATTAGTGTTTTCCTAATTTTGCTTTCCTGGTCTTAATCAATAGCATTAGACAAGGTCAGTTTTAAATGCACTCCCTAGGACTTTTACTCCAGACAGAATCATTCCTGTGGTGAGCTTATTCAGTAGCCTGGGATCTGATTGATACCCAGTGCAGGCATCCTTGCCCTGTGAGCCATAATACCCATCAAAGGAACGCAGTAGGCAACTTGGTAGTTACCCCCTCAGCTGTACAATTATAGTGTGTTGTTGCAAGTTTGTTAAAGTTCTTTAGAATCCATTGGAAACTTTACAGGGAGAAAAAGGATTAGGAACATTCAGAGACATTGGCCTCCTTTTCAGTTGGACATAACCAGTATAATATTTGTCTTTGATAAAGAGATTTTGTAAAGGGAATTGATGTGTTTATCTGTCAGCCCACTGCAAAGAGGAAGACTCTTACTTTGATCCCTACTAGGCTGAAAACAGACATTTCAGGGACGGATTAACACACAAAGAACACCTATCCTTACTTCAAGGGCAGATTAGACAGCTGTGCTGGGAAATTTTTTCAGCTGTCCATTTCAATCTACCTACCATAGGTCTGTCAGAGCTTTACCATTTCATGCTTCAGGTTTCAGTTCATTTTGGCTCATAAAATTAATGGTTCTACTTATTTTCCAAAATTCCATCAGTGCTCTAAGAACAAGAATTGTGAGTTACGAAGTGTTTGGACATCATTTTATACACAAAGTAGCTGAATTTTCATTTCAAATCCAAACTGGAACTCAGTAGAGCCTGCAGCTGGAAATTTTATAATAAATAGCTAAATGACAGTCAATACCAGGATAAATGATGTGACCTCTTCCTTTTCCATAGCTTTTCTAGCAGCATATCTTAACACTTATGCCTTTAATAATACCAAGTTTAACATAAGCAAATGCCTATAAAAATAGCATTATATTTTGTAGAATGCACATTACCTTTGCCTTGCAGTTCCCTAATTTTAGCAGCCCTTTCCACATGGGGTTAGAGGAATGCAGCAGTGCTGTTTGCAAGTTTGAAATAGAACAGCCTGTCTCTGTTTTGCGTTGGCTTCTGAATCCATTTTGAGTTTTGTTTTGGGTGGTTAGTGTTTTTTTGCCTAACCAAAGAACAGATGCTGAATTTGGATAGCATGCCTGATATATTTACTCCAATGTATTCAAAACTTGGCAAGATCGTGAGGGACATAACTTTTATATTATTTCATTGCCTGAGAACTTCATGTGGTAAATAAAAGCTATATGAATCTGTGAGAGATTAGTTGCATGTAGATGACAGGTAAAACGCACAATACTTGTGCTTCTTGTTATGCTGCTTGAGTTTCTGCCTGTCAGGATGTATATTTTAACGTACTTAGATTTTAGATTATTCCCAATAGTGGGAATTGGAAAAGTATCAATAGCTCTGAGGGAGCTTCGAGGCACAGAAAACTGGAAAGTGGCAGAGTTTGTATATGTAGGGAGAAGTAAAAGACAGTGCAGATACACCCTCTTGATTAGGAGAGGGATTGAGTTGGTGATCTTTCTTCATGCAAGAGAATCAGGCAACCTAAATAGTAGTTTCATGAAGACTTTATACTACCATCAGTTAGTACCTGCACTTCAAGCTGCAATTCCACCTTTTCTTAATATCAGACTATTGTCCTGTCCCTGTACCCCACTGGAGATACCCTTCCCCCATTTAACGTTGAAGAGATACTGGAGTTACCACTTTGTACTTTACAGGCATGATGGTGTGAAGCTTGGACTTCAAGAAAGGTGTTTGCTTGTATTTTTGGTACATCGTGTTAGGCAGTTTATATTAGCATCACAACCTTTAATGTGATTTGAGCAGGAAGGAAAGAATTACAGAGGAGGAGAAAATCAATGTAGGAAGCCTTGTAGAAAGCTGTTATGGATGGGAGAATAATTTCCACTATCATCTCCTGCACATTGTGTAACTATTTTGGCAGTTTATCTGTTCTGAGTTCTGTATATTTCATTATTCATTAAATGTTTAAGCTACACATTTTCATGTCTTCTTTTGGAATACATTTCATTATGTTTGTGTTTGACACTATGCCCTTATGCTGTAAATTAGCTCATAGCGAGAAATGTTTCCGTACCTTTTAATTGCTCATGTCTCTAAAATGCCAGAAGAAATTCAGCTCGAGAAAGCAGATGTTCTTCAAATATGTTGCCCATTGTGGTGGGATCCTAAGGTTGCCAGGACTTTGAGGTGGTGTAGTTCCACCTTTTCCTGAAAAGAGAATGTTTTCATTAGAAGATACAAAAGGCTTCTGTTTCCTACAGTAAAGTTTTATTAGAGCATAAGCATAGAGCAGCAATATGACTGCCTACAGAGAGAACTCAGTTCTGTTGAATGTGATGGGTATAAATTTGAAAGCTCTGAAAATAAGTGAGTCCTGGCCCTTTGTGTTTTCATATGGTGGCTTCTTTCTTCCAGCCTTATTACTCCAGCAGCAATTAGGGGTCTCTTCTCTCTTCTGGATTCCCAGGGAAGTAGTCTACTTTCTGGGGTTTTTTTGACACTTGGCCTTCAGATTTGCTCCTTCCCTGAGCAATTTTTCCTACATTTCAAGTATTTCTCACTTTGTTGTCCAGTGTCAGGCTTCCTTCTTGTAGCTCTCTCCACCTGGTCTTCTCATGTATGAAGGCACTGAGCATTCAGAGCACACTTCTCAGAGGTGGAATTTTTTCCCCCGCTTTCCAGAGGGTCGTATGTGACCCCAAGTTCAGCACCCAGACCAGGCTATACTGGCAGCCCTTCTGATCTGCTCTTTTTGCATGCTTTCTAAAATAGTGTGTTGTGTTTGCAGAGTAAACCATGAAGAAACAAACCAACCAGAACTTCAATCTAGAACTTGTGTTGCTTTGATTTTAAGTGGAAAAAAAAAAGCCCTGAAAAATAACTGTTAAAAGGCTGTTGTAATTCAAGTGTTTCTCTTTCCATCTCCTGAGTTTCAGTCTAGAAGATATGCCTATTGGTGCTTCATTCATAGAAAGGAATGTTTTGTTTATTTTCTTGTGTGTGTTACAGAAGGGTATCCACGAGTGGAACTTCAGTGCTGCTTCTATCAGGGGAGTAAGGTAAGTTGTTTCCCTTTTATGTTTTGAAGTGAAAAGCGTAATTGAGTGAGTATTGTATTAAGCTGCTGATGTGGTCCTTGGTGGAGTAACAGGCACAGAATTGGAGCAGAGTATTGCAAGTACTTTCACAGGTGCCCTGCTCTAAGTGAAGCTCCAGGAGTCTTATTCTGGATCTGGAAATGACCAGTTGCCATTATGTAAAAATTAGCAAACATGGCCTGTTGAATTGAAGAACTATATTTTCTAAAAGTTGGTATTCACTTTATGCTAACTAAGATTGAATTAAAATAACCACCAATGTTTCATGTCCTTTTACCTGAGTTCTGTCGCAGCCAGAAGCTGCCTGGTGCACAGAATATGTAAGCCAGGAAGTAACATGTGGATGGAAAGTGGAAGGATATGAGGGGCTGACAAGGGTGCCTTGCAGTATCCCAGTTGCTTACCTGTTGTTGGGTTTTGATGTGAGTGTGTACGTTTAGGGTGGGCTTGTTTCTGTGTCTGTTCATGGATATGGCAGCAAAACTGTTTCAGAGAAGGCCCATAAGGAGAGGAGTCTTGTCAATGCAGAGTGACCACAAAGTGAAACTTGTAGATTGTTTGAGAGAACAGAAAAGAGTCAATAGAAGGAGGGGGGAAAAAAAAGCGCCAAACTTGACAGATTCGTGTGGAGTAGGTTAACATGGATTAATAAATCATAGGATCAGGAATCACATGTGCAAGACTGGCTTCACTACATTAGAAGAGAACAATGTTATATGTTCAAGGCCACCTTTCTTTTCTTCAGCACGCTTCCCTCTGGGACAGGACTTGAGATAATGACAGAGAAGGAGACTTTGCCATCTACTTGTTTGATTTCCGCAAAATGTTTTGTGTCTACTAAGGAGAATTCTTTACTGGATTGTGTGCCATACTGTCAGCAGAGAGCAGCCACATCTAAGCTAGTGGGTCTGCTCTGCTGGCCCAGGTTGAATGTAGTATGCATCCTGTTTGGCATGGTCCAGCTTTGCAATTTGTATCTTCTGATAGTAATTAAGTAGTGTTCTACCACTGCTGTGACCTCTTTGGATCAATTAATCTTAGTCTCTTTCCTTTTTTTTTTTTTTCTCAGATTTATCTATACTTTGTCATCCTGCAACTTTCAACTTTGGTGTTTGCTTTTAGTGTAATTAAAAAGGTCCGGAGATCTTTTTTTTTAATAGTCATTGCTCTGTTCTAATAATAACTGTTCCATACGCACAAAGCTGTTGCTATGTCTGCAGGACGTTTCTGCACAGATGGATGATTCTTTTTCCTTCCAAAAAGTAACTTAAAAAAGCAAACTATCAATAGGCACAGAAATTCAGTCCTGTGGGATTCAGCTTATTTTGGGCAAAAATTGCAATGATACACTTAGTTCAGTCTGGTGTGGGTTTTGGTTACAGTATGTTTTTGTGTGCTTCTAAAAAAAGAAAAATTTTAAAAAGTGTTTATTGTCCTTTTCTTTCCATTCCCCTCCCCCTTATTAAACCATGCTGTGGTCAGTACTGTTTCTGGTGTACCCTCCTGCATTTGTTATTTAAATTGTCAATTGTAATTTAATTTGTCAATTAAATTTCCAATCTGTTTATCTGGACAGATGTCCAAAACAACTTGGAAGACGTTACAGTGAGCCAAGAGTCACTGTGAATTCTTGGAAAACTCTCTGGCTGCCTTCGTGAGGAGCTGCAGGGGGAAATTATGTATCATACACAAGTATAAGACTGAATAAATTAGGGTGGTTTTGTTGGGTTTTTTCCCCCCTCTTTCTTTCAAATGTATGTGTGTTTCTTATCACTTAATTTTCCAGGTTTTTTTCAGGTTTTTTCCTAGTTTTATGAAGACAGGTATTCTTTGGAGTGGGACAGCCTTCAGAACCAGGCCTGCTTTTAATCTATTTTTGTATCAAGACTATTTTTGGTTCCTTTGAAGGTCCTAGTCTCAAAGCGGTCTAGGAAGGGGGATTTCCCAGCTTCATGAGGAGTCTCAGCCTTTCTAGACTAGTAAGAACCAGCTTTAGAAGTGCAGCTTTAATGTACAAGGCAGGTCTTTGTATATGATCTTGGGAGGCCTCCATAAATATTCACTGTATTACATAAGGAGACATCTAGCATTGAAGGGGCTAATGTTTTGGTAAGTACTTCAGGGAAGTGACAGAGGGGTCATTTTTCTGTGCTATGTATTAGCTGGTGTAATCAGGATTTTATTTAATGAGTAATAGATTTCAGCTCTCAAGAATTGCAAAGGAACTTGGAAAGTATGTAGAGCTCTGAGCAGTACAGTGCTAAACCACACTCTGGATGCAGGGAGTTGTAGTATTTGGGTTTAGCTTAACAAACTCATTGATTAGTGCTTTGTGTGCTGCTGTAAATAAGTCTGCTTTTGTCATATGCCTTCCTGACCTCTTAAACACAAATGTTTATTATTGAATTGGGCCAAAAAGTACTGTTAATCTTAAAGGTTTCATCAGAGTTTTTGGAACATGGCTGCTACCCCAAGGTGCTTTGCATTTTAGGTTATCCAGAAAAGTCCCTAGTGTTCTTCAGAGCTGACATCATATAAGCAAGAAGATATCATCTTTATTTTTCCAATTTAAAAATAAAAAATAAAGTAGCAGTCTGAAGATGGCTTTTTCTCAGTGTTTGGGACAAGCCCTGGATTATGAAATAACTGCTACTTGTGTTGTTTCTGTGGGAGAGCGCCTTGGAGGTCATGTTCATGAATGCAGTGTTAGAAACAGTGAAGAAAAATTGGATTCAGATTTGAATCCAGTTTTCTTGTAGCTTAAGAGTTGACAACGAGGATGTTCGTCTTCCATCCCAAGTTCTCGGAGCTTGGATTCTCATCAGACTACTTAATTACAACAGTGGGAGGTGTCTATACTGCTACACTTCTAGAAAACAGACAGAAGTTTTACAGAGCTACTTTTCTGTGTTTGCTGCCAATGTTCAACATCTGCTGCTTCATCTGGAAGTGTTAGTAAGCAGTAGTTATAGCACTTGCAGTATTTCTCATTGACTAAGAGGAGTTCTGGATGCACATGAGCTGGGCACAAGGCCACGCTACATCATGCTTCCTTGTTTGTCTTCAGAGTTTCACAAATTCAGCCCCAAATCTGCCGTCATAGAAGTCAGCGGGTACTACGTGTGCTTGGGAACTGTCAGAACAAGGCATTTCCTGAACAAATTAACCTGTCTAATTTTATAACTTCATGTTTTTTAGTCTTCCTTTTTTCACTCTTAACAATTTTTTTCTTCAGGGAGGAAAGCAACATATAAGCAATGTAAATGATCGCTTAAAGGCCTTAAATATTTATGAATTTGCCTGTCTTCTGTGTACACTTCACATTCTTACCCTTTTATTCACTGCTGTGTTAGTCAGTGGCTGCTGTGCATGTCAGGTTTAAACTGACAGTTTATTCAGTAAAATGTTTAAACTCATATGGAACTTGAAATGAATGAGTAATTTTGTTAATATCAGTTACCCCGTATCTGGAGAGTTTACCCGTATGCTTGAAAAACTTGCAATAAAAGTTAGTTTATAAACTGTGAACAGTGACTGTCTTCCCAGATGTGTATATTTCTTAGCACTTAAAAAATGTTTACTAATGTAAAAATAAATGAGTTACCGTACCTAAAACCAAATACTCTTATAATGAAACTTGCCCTTCTCATAAGTAGCTTTACGAGAGGCAGCCCCCCCAGCTTGTCTAAAGTAATTTGTTTATCAAAAGTTACAGATCTCTACAACAGAGGAACAGTAAAAGGAAGCAAGGATCAGACAAACTTAGACACCTGTTAAAGACTGAATATTACAAGAATTTCCTGATGTTTAAAGAAAAACTGTTAATCAAATCATCAATCGTTTGGCACAGTGTAGAATAGCATTCTACTTTATTGTGCTAGAAATTAATTAAAAACTGATGGCTATCTTGATCCAGCTGAAATAGATAGATTTTACTAGGACTGTGGATTTTTGAGACTTAATTTGTCTTGGTTTCTCCAATACTGTATTGTATTCCTGTGTAACAGCTCTAGCCATCTTTTTTTTTTCCCCTTTTCTAATATAGTAACAATCAATTATACTGCATCAGCTTGACACCTAGCACTCAACATGTGACAAAGTTACAGAAAGAGCTGTTTCAAATAAAGTTTAAGACTTTCTGTAAGGAGCACAGTAACAACATGCATATAAACAAGTCCTGGTTAGTGAATATCTTTGCAAGAGCTGCAGCCTACTTGGGGTAGAAAAACTGACAACTCTACCAGAGTTTGCATCTCTTCTGCTCCTCTGTTGAGGCATCTATGCCTCCATAAGAAAATGGTATACATGCTCCTTCATTATCTTTGTTCTCCTCTTACAGCAGATAAAAACAAAACTGAAGAAAGGTATTGGGTGGGCCAGGGTGGTAAAGTCTTTCACCTAATTTTTTGATGCTGACTCAATTTTAAAATATTTTAAGGTACCAATTCACAAGGAACTGATCAGAAATTTTTTGTGTTCAGGATTGAGCACAATT
This sequence comes from Athene noctua, assembly GCF_965140245.1. Lineage (NCBI taxonomy): Eukaryota > Metazoa > Chordata > Aves > Strigiformes > Strigidae > Athene > Athene noctua. The sequence goes on along the minus strand of NC_134037.1, from coordinate 66,036,081 downwards.
TCTAAAGCACTTATGATTTGAGTTTTAATTTCAGCTTTCTAACAGGATCCTGAAAGTATGCATCATCCTGGCTGGAGGAGTGGAAATTAAGGACCTTACCTAAATGCACTGAAGACAAAAATGACTTGCGTCAATGGAAATAATCCTATTAACTTCTTTGTTCCCACTCTTCCTTGGACGCTGTGCAGACTCGGGGGGCGAGCTGAATGATAGCAAACAGCAGAATGTGAATTTTGGAGGATACAAGACTATAATTTTACAATCAGGAAAAAACTATGGCTTCTTATGTTTAATCTGGTGCTTTTCCATATTCAGTGGGTTGATCTGTATGGTTTGACATAGCTGGTAGAAGTCCAAATGTATCTTTCCAATAACATCTTCTGCTTGGCTGTTCTTTCAGCATTTCGAAGTTTGAAGAACGATGCTGTTTCCTGTATGTGCTGCACAACTCAGATGACTTTCAAATCTATTTCTGCACAGAACTTCATTGCAGAAGGTGTGTCTCGCTGTTATTTCAGAAAAACGCGGCTTGTAATGGGGTAGATGGTGTCTGCATGCACAACAGGGACTGACTGTTTCAGAACTATGGTGAAAGTTGAACTGAGCATCCTCAGTGATCACCATCTTTCATGCAAAAGAATACTGCAGTATCCTGGAGATTTATGAGGTTTGAAGAGTCAAAGTGCAATCTCAGACAAACATTAGAAACAAATATGATTACAAACGTAATTTTTTTTTTTTACACACTTCGTGAGATTACCTTTGTAATATTTATCATATTAAGGCTTGCTACAAGTGTTTGTTGCCCCCAGTCCAACAAAGTGTCCTGAACTTAAAATGGACTTTCTGAAGTGGGATATTAGGGGTAACAACATCTGGTCAAGGTTTCTCTTTTACTGTAACTAAAATTTTATTTGTGATTAGGAAGAAGCACACTTCATTTTCTTTACATTAGCATCATGTTTACATAAGTAAACACGATTATACCAGTATCCCTACAGTAAACTGGGCATGGGTTTCTTGTACAAAACTAGGGGTGTCTCAGTTTATCTAAACTATGTTTCTGCTCCATAAGCTTGAGGGCTGTGGTCTTGAATTGATTCAAAAGGCATTCCCAGAGGAAATTTAATATCTTCTTATGCTAAAAAAGGCTGCAACTTTACAAAAAATCACTGTAGTACTCTATATTAATGCCTGTGGCCACCTCCCAGCCCAATCCCTAGCTGCTTGTCTCATCCATTCTAGTTCATGTAGGTTCTTTTACCATGTTCATTCCCCTTTGTATCTGGGCACTTCTTAGAAGATGAGTAAGCCATACTGTAGCATCACATGGTGTTTGCACTTGCATTCTTTCAAAGGGGTAGAAGTCATATGTAATAGTGCAGGTTTTTTTAGTTGTAAAATAGACTCTTTTTCATTCAAGCCAAAACTTGAAGCTAGCCTTCCTGCACTACAGAAACTCTTTCAGATGTAGGCAAGACTTCTAGGCACTTTTCATGATGCTTCAGTGCTTTCATTAGATGTGAAGAACTGGTAGTACAGGATGAGAATTTCACCTGATACATAGATTTTTGAAATATGAATGCCATCAATAATTGCAGACATCATGGATGCACATATAAAAGGAGTATGTAGAAGAAGTAGGAAAACTGCAGATTTTGGCTGTTAATTCTCCATGTAAACAAAAATATTTTTGTTCTTTTGCCATCAAAGTTTTACACTGAGTTTATACTTACTATGGTCCTCTCTTGCTTTATTCATTACTTTAGAGAGAAACATTCTTTTTGCCCCCATACTGTCTTAAGTATATATTTGCCTTTTTTTTTTTCCCTCTTGACAGGTTTTTTGACATGGTAAACAGTATCACTGAAGAACTAGGGAAGACTACAGAGGAAGGGGAATGTGATGGAGACTCTCTGGAGGTATTTTTTTTTCCCCCAACACACTAAGAGTTTTGGGCTGCTAGTGTAGTATTTTACCAAAGGGAGTAAATTACTCAACCCTTCTCTGGAAGTAGTTAGACAAGTTATTGTTTACAGAATTTTATCCTCTACTGTTTATAAATGAATTATTCTTTTTGATGGTCCTCATGTAGTTTTTATAACCAGCATAGCTAAATCGCTTGTATCTCAGCATACTCGCTTGAGAAGGTACTCAACTCTGAAATTCTCCAGTCATGCTTATTACAGAGTGACTCTTGTAACAGTTACTTCAGAGTGTAATCATAGTCAGGCAGCATTAGCATCTGTTTAAATTTTAAGGACTGTTTGTTGTCTGTTTCATGCATCACTGGAATCGTGTGCGTTTACTTTATTGGCAGGTCATCTGCACAAGAAGTAAGGATATAAATGTAGTAGGAGAAGCCTTGTCCTTGCTAGTAACCATCTGTAGGCAGGCACAGCAATGAGCAGCGCACTCGGATGCGATGATGATGTTGGTGCTGCTGGGAGTCTGTTTATACCCTTGCCCACTAACTCACACTGAAGTTTAGCGTGTCCTACTTCTGCTACCGTCCCTGTTAGCCAAGTTACAGCTTGCCAGGGTATGCCATTACACCTCGCGTTTCTATCTGAACATACACATAGTTGAAAAGTGAGTACAGGGCTGTTGGGTGCAGTGCAGTACTTAGGGTGTTTAGGCTTTCTTTTAGGAGGCAGGGAGCAGGGTAGAATACCTAAGCCAATATCCTATCACATGAAAATTTGGTATCCTGAATCTCTAGAGACATCCAGAACTAACTGACAGTCAGTGCTGCATAGTGAATGCAGGCAGCCCTCTGTCCCAGTTTTGGGGTAGGTATTTTATAATGCATCTGAAATTGGAGGTGGGACAAAGAAAAACCACTAGAGAGACTCCTGGGATAGAAAAATACCCTATAATGAGAACCTTAGGGTGCCTAATCTGTTTGTTTTAACAAAAAGAAAAGCAGTGGGTGACTTGATTGCAGTGGATAAGCATTTTTACAGGGAAAATTATGATGTGCTAATGGTCTCTTTAATCTGTTGAAGAAAAATGTAATTAGATAGTGACAGCAAAGAAATTTGAATTAAGAGGCATGACTTCACCATAAGAGTAATTAGTTGTTGACACGAAGTACTAAAAGTAGTAGTAGATTCTCTCTTATTAAAAAGATAGTAGTCTTTATTTGGAGGAAAATAAAAAATACTTTAACTAGGCGTAAGCTCCTGAATTTAGCATGGGAGTGAGCATGTGAAACTACATGTCTGCATTACACAAGAGGACAGATCAGATAATCTCATCTGATGACCATTTCTGAACAGGCCTTACTCTTTGAAATTCAAATTCAGCCAAAACCACGATTAATACACTGCAGTCCTGATCAACCTCCGTTCGCACACTCTGCTGGCTGATCTGGCTCTGGCAAAACTGAAGTTGTGCTGGTTTTGGAATATGTGGTCAGGTCAGGAGAGTATTTGGAACAAATGAAGTGGATCCTGCCTTGCTTTCTGTGTCAGTGCGGGAGCCGAAGTTCTCAGCTTGGCTCAGGGTGCCCTCTGTCGCCTTCTCCTGTTTTTACAGCAGCTGCCAGCAGGTTGCTGATGCTGCTAAGACATGCAAGTGTAACTACACAGAACGGGCAAAGGCCAGCATAGCTTTACGCACTTGCCCGAAATGGCTACCTTAGAAGCCAGTGCTTCCTGTACAGTCAGTGGAGAAATATGGGTGTGTCTGCCCGGTATCCAAATTGTCGTCCTGACGTGTTTGTTTCCTTCTCCATGGTCTGCAGAAAGCAGCTAACATCCTAGATGCCTTAGTTATGAGCATAGGGTCAGAGGGAATAAATCTAACCCCTCTGTTTCATGTTGTTGTTTGCTTTGCAGTATGATTATGAGTATGATGAAAGTGGTGAGCGAGTCATTCTGGGGAAAGGAACTTACGGCATTGTGTATGCAGGACGAGATCTGAGCAATCAAGTCAGAATTGCTATTAAAGAAATCCCAGAGAGAGACAGCAGGTATAGTAACTCGGGCTGATTCCAAATTCTGTGCATTACATTATTTCATCAATAATGTGATCAACCAGTTTGCTGATCAAGGAGTACCTCTTCTGCAAAGCTGGCAATAAATTAACTGTCTGTTGTATATAATGGTGTTCCCTATCTTTGTAACTAGACGTTTCCAAAATGTGAAATAGATTATGATCGCCGCTGAGAATTTAGATGTTTACTGGTTTTGGTACTAGCAGTTTATAATACTTTTCAAAAATATCGAAGTGCACAATCTCCCTCAAACACCTAGTGATAAGCCTTATCTATTTAGACATGTTTGGGCATGTCCTTATGAAAGAATTATTGAAATTCATGATTTGTGGCATCCTTTAACATTCTGAGCCTGAATTATTGATAAAGACGTTTTCCTTTCCTGTTTGTGCATCATTTATTGTGAAGCCTCTTAACATTAAAATAAATCATGTGGAATGATCTTTTTGTCCACATTTTTTTATTCAGAGTCTCTTTATCTACGTATTGCCCTCTCTCATCTGTGAGGGTTGCCATGTAAAGATCAGACACTTGATGTTCTTAGTACTTGTATATCTGAAGGCTTCCAGTGTATCCTATTTTGAATACATGGATTTCCACAAATATTGTGATAAAAATGATAGCAAGTTTTGTATGTGTGAAGAAGAAATTTGTTGTTTGTACCAGCTGTGGTTAATAGAAAAATAGCCTGAATAGAGCAGTAACTACTTTAAAGGAAAACAAACAAACAAAAAAACCTCCATATTTTTCTTCTCCAATACACATTTTAAAATAATTTTCAGTGGAAAGGCCTCAGGTTAAATGTGCAAAGCATACTGGAAAAAAGATTATTATGAAGTTGTTAGTCTTTCATCTAGACTTTCAAAAATATTTACAGGCTTCCAGAACAAATTTCAAGAATTATTCTTTTAATGGCAAAGTAAGGAAAACTTACTCATTTCTGATTAATTATAACCTGATCTTTTAGGACTTTGAAATAAATCTGTAGAAAGAAAATAATTAATCTCTGAAGTTAATTCTTAACATTTTCAGAGTAAAGAATACCATCTTTTGGATTCATAAGAAATAATTAAATTCTGAGAGTAGTGAGAAATGCGATGAGTTCTGTGCAAAAATCAGTGAGTCTTTGGTACTGCTGTATGTTAAGTAAATTATTCAGTAGCTTATATTTAATTGTCAGGAAGTGTTAGACTAGAGGGACACATTCTGAAAGAAAATGAAACATTCCTGCAGTGCTTTTGCCCTCAAATGCATTTCCAGTACTACAAAATAGTACCAGTGGCCATATCAACTTTCCAAGTTAAAGTAAAATCATGTTAGGTAGATAATAAGATCTAACTTTCTAGGATTTAGAATTTGTCCTTCTCTGTATCATTTAAAGTTTTCTAATGACTAAGTTCTAAAATAATAAATGCCTCATCCCACTGGAGAATTTTCTTATGGCTTTATTTTACTTGCTAAATTATTTTAGTTGCTCAAGACTCAATTAACCGTGCAGTTTAAAAGTGCAGGTGGAGCAATTATAATGGTCTTGCTGTTGCTGCTCTGAATGAATATCCCATTAGTAGAACTCAGGAATATAATCTCTGATTTTTGCGTTTCTGAATGACTAACAGTGTAGTCAGAATCTTTATAGTCATGTGTGGAGAGGCAAGCCAAAACTCAAATTAGTTTTTAGTAAATAGACTTGGAGTTGCATGATCACACTTTTCATTAACCAAATACTTTTATTGTTTTCTGCAGCAGTTGTTTTCCAGAAGGCTTTTCAGATGCACACTTTTTTTTTCTTTTCCCTTCACTTTTTTAAGAGTTCAGCCTCCACTTGTAGCTTGATCCTGCTGTTAGGGTAAGCTGATAACTACCTGCCCCAAAAGGGATTGAAGCTCACAGACACTTTTCCCCTAAGAACTTCAGCTGCATTCATGCTTTGATTGCATTTCTGGCACTGGCACTCTGCTGGGTCCAGGGAGAGCTGACTTCTGGACTTGAGACAGCAGGAAGCTGCTCTTCCTCCCAATAAATAATAAAACAAAAGTTTTTTCTGCCAGTTCGTTAGAGTGCAAGAATGTACCAGTGTTGGTGTGAAGTCTATGCTGAGAGCAACCTGGTGCTGGTGGCAGTAAAACTATTCCTTTTGGTGGCAAGTAGCTGCAAGGTTGAGTTTGCTCTTACTTTTAGTACTCCCTCAGTATAAGCATATGAATATGACTTCCACTTACTCAAGGCTCTGCAGCTCCTTCTTGCATCTGGACTGGCAGAAGCAGGTTTGTGTCCTTCATCTATTTCAGCTACCCTGAAAGTCTGACTGCTGACGTTAGTGCTTTAGTGAAAATAGCCACCAGACCCTCAGCCTATTGCCTGTGTTTTGCCAGACTATGATATATAGAATGTGGCAGCTGACCTGCTTCCAACTCCCCCATGGTTGGAAGAAGAGCGTTAGGGATGGCCCACGGAAAACGTCAGCTGCTGAGCTCTGGTGATGTTCCACACTGGAGAGGGATCTGGACTCCAGTAAACCTTCTTGGCAAAAGACTGCTGAAAACCTTACATCTATCAAAAATATTTTACCTTGGACTAAATTACATCTGAAATTGTTTTGATCAGTTCTTTTGAATATTTCCTTATGAAATGATTCCTGTTTTCTTAGTCTGATAGCTATCCACTCTTGCTTTCAGATAAGACTCCTACTTTAATTAGAATTTAAATGGTGATTTGTTTTCATCATTGAGGTAATTTTAATTATATACCAACTTTATGGTTTACTAGTTCACTTTGGCACTAGTCTGAATCTAACAGCTTGCTCAACCGTCTATTCTGTTTGAGTTAGGCTGGGGAGGAGTTCATTTTCCACAAATTTTGTTTTGCTCAGTCTATGTAATTTATGTGTGCATATGTATACACAATATTATATAGATTTTATATGTTATGTATATTTATATATGATTATATAGTTTTTTAGTATGTGGTGGTCACTATCACTGTTGTTAAATGCATCTAACAAATAGTCATTTTCAGTGTAAACACATTTCATGGAACCTAAAATAGAACTTCAGCTACTACAGTAAACACAAGAATTTCTTCCTGAAGGTTAGTACTGAATAAATGCTTCTTTCCTTCCAGGTACTCCCAACCTCTGCATGAAGAAATAGCTTTGCATAAGCATCTCAAACATAAGAACATTGTCCAGTATTTAGGTTCTCTTAGTGAGAATGGTTTTATTAAGATATTCATGGAACAAGTGCCAGGTGGTAAGTTGTGGGGGAGACTGGTTTGGTGGTTGGTTGATTTGCTTTTTAACATTGTAAAAGTATGAAAACCTATAATACTGCAACAAGATATATTTCATGCAAATGTAATATTCTTTAATAACTCTTTCCTAAATTAATGGGGAAAACTGTGTCTTTAAAATCCTCTCATTCAGTTTTTAAATGGGATGTGCTACAGTTACAGCTCAGACTATTGCTGTGGCAGGCGAGTTCCTTTTACCTACAGATCAGTGGTGGGTTGACCCTGGCTGGATGTCAGGTACCCACCAAAGCCTCTCTATCACTCTCTCAGCTGGCCAAGGGAGAGAAAGAATATAACAAAAGGCTCATGGGTCAACATAGGGACAGAGAGAGATCACTTGCCAAGTACTGTGATGGGCAAAACAGACCTGACATGGGGAAAAACTAAGCTATTACCAATCAAATCAGAGTAGGAGAATGAGAAATAAAAGCAAATCTTAAAAAACACCTTCCCCCTGCTCTCTTCTTCCCAGGCTTAACTTTACTTACAATTTTCTCTACCTCCCCTCCTAGTGTCCCAGGGGGATGGGGGTTGTGGTCAGTTCATCACACGTTGTCTCTGATGCTTCTTCCCCCTCAGGGGGAGGGCTCCTCACACTCTTCCCCTGCTCCAGCGTGGGTCCCTCCCTCAGCAGACAGTCCTCCAGGAACTTCTCCAACATGAATCCTTCCCACAGGCTGCACTTCTTTGTGAACTGCTCCAGCGTGGGTCCCTCCCATGGGGTGCAGCCCTTCAGGAACAGACTGATCCAGTGTGGGTCCCCCACGGGGTCACAAGTCCTGACAGCAAACTTGCTCCAGGGTGGACTCCTCTATCCATGGGGCCACAGGCCCTGCCAGGAGCCTGCTCCAGCGTGGGCTTCCCACGGGGTCACAGGCTCCTTCTGGCACATCCACCTGCTCCAGCGTGGGGCCCTCCCCGGGCTGCAGGCGGAGATCTGCCCCACTGCCAACCCCCACGGGCTGCAGGGCACAGCTGCCTCACCATGGGCTGCACCACGGGCTGCAGGGGAACCTCTGCTCTGCCTGGAGCACCTCCTCCCCCTCCTTCACTGACCTTGGGGTCTGCTGACTTGTTTCTCTCTCATATTCTCACTCCTCTCTCTGGCTGCAGTTGCACTTGTGCAGCAACTTTTTCCCCTTCTTAAATATGCTATCACAGAGGTACTACTGCTGTCACTGATGGGCTTGGCCTTGGCCAGTGGTGGATCTGTCTTGGAGCTAGCTGACGTTGGCTTTGTCAGACATAGGGGAAGCTTCTAGAAGCTTCTTACAGAAGCCACCCCTGCTACCAAACTGTCGCCACACAAACCCAGTACAAGACCAGAGATAATCTGTGGTTATCCTACTAGAAAGACTGTAGCTAGTCTTAGATGGCTGAGGCCTCCTTGGGTACTGAACGCAAGAGAAAGGTGACTGATGATTGTTGCTTCTGTGTGAGTCAAAGGAACTCACAGCAGCCAGACGCAACAAAAGTCCCACTTCTTGAGTTTAGCTTTTGAGACACTGTGGAGTTGGTGTATGTACAAGGACATGTATATGCACATCTGTTCTTTTTCACTCTTTTACAACATTTCTCTGGGGCAGCTTCTCTCCAGTCATAGGAGAGAGGTGAGTGCATTTATTTAAATGGGTCTTGATCTGCCTGTTTGAGGAAGCATATGCTTGTCGGTTGCAGCTGAGGCCAGTGGAGATACTGAGGCTCTTTTTAATTACTCAGGCCAGTGATGATACAAGTAAGCATTTACCTGGAGAGACCTTTGGTTATAGGAGAGGTGCCTTTTCTTGGTTTGGGATTGGGTTTTTTGGTTAATTTTTTTCCTTTGGGGAAGAAGGAAGAATTTAATTAGATTTTTACTCTCACTTTTTTGCTCTCCAAAATTATAGGCAGCCTTTCTGCTCTTCTACGATCAAAATGGGGACCATTAAAAGATAATGAGCAGACAATTGGCTTCTACACCAAGCAGATTCTTGAAGGATTAAAATACCTCCATGATAATCAAATAGTGCATCGAGACATAAAGGTAAAAATTTGCAGAGAATTAAGTCTGATGTGGTTATGCAATTACATAGCACTTTTTTTGTCCAGTAATGTAAAAACTTTTTTTCCGGAAGTCCTTCATTGTCACATACCCTCTGCTATTCTGAACTATGGGTTAGGTAAGTAAACTGTTGTTGATTTGAATCTTCACCAACAAAATGTTTGTTTTTATTTTAAAAGACTTGACATATAGCCACTTAAGATGTGATAAAGTGGATTTTTTAAATTTCTGTTTTCAGTGACATGATTGAACTTTCATAAAAGCTTATTAGAAGTGGAGAAGACTGTGGATGGGATATTAGCAGGTTCTCTTCCAAGGAGATTGCAAAGTTTTTCCTCTCTTAATGTTCTTTAACTGAATTCCTTTAGTAGGGGAAGTTCACTTTGAGGTGAAGTTTCTGACAATGGGCTTACATAAGGCCGGAACACTATTGCTTCCTCTTTCTTCTCCCCTTTTAAGAGCCTGAGGAGGTAATTGTTACTAAAAAGTGCACTGTAGAAACAGGCTATAGCAAGAAGTCTTAGATGAAGGGTAAGCAGAGAAAAATAATTGCTCTGAATGTTCTGTTCCTCAGGGTGATAATGTGCTTATCAACACGTATAGTGGAGTGTTAAAGATTTCGGACTTTGGAACTTCGAAGAGACTTGCAGGAATCAACCCATGTACTGAAACTTTCACTGGTATGTTTCCAGAGGAGACTCTCCTCACTTGGACTTGCATGTAGGGTCAGAATTCACAGCTGCTGAACTTTAATTGACTTCAAATCAATACCAAAGGTTGCTTTGTATACCTAATCTTATATAAGCTATATACTGTACTTGTAAGCACTGTTCACTCAAGTCTCCACTTGAGACACATAAGTGCTCAACAACAGAAGAGCTGTCTGTCCTGTGTTGTCTTTGAGTCTGTCTCTTCTGTATGCGTGGCTTTTTCATCTTGCAGATTTGAAAGCTAGCTTTTTTTCTTTCATGACCGGCTCGGACATCCTGGCTCATCTCCAGAATTGCTTATCTGCAGAGCCCGTCTTTAACTTGCTCCTCATTCTGCTTGATAATTTGATTTGGATGTTAAATCATGCAGTGGTACTGCATTAAATAATTATGCAAAATGAGAAGTAACTGTTAATTTGATTCCATCCTTCTCTCTTCCATTTCTGTTCTAAATGGAACAGAACGCAGAATGATGTGTCTGGTTGATTCCCTTCAAAAAAAGTGTTCATATCACCTGCTGGTTTAGGTTTAGATGCCATCTTTCATGTTGTTTTCCTCTCTGGATGCAATTCTGAGGGATCTTCCTTATTTTGATCTTAATCTATAATACAGTAAATGAAAACTATTTGATCCAAAGTTCACTGAAACCTCTTAATTGTCATTGACTTTGAAAAGTGGTATCAGATCAGTAGATGATATCAGATGCTTTTAGCACAAGTAATATTTTGAATAGTATTTTGAGTTCTGTGTAGAATGCATATAGAAATTTTTTAATGTTGAATCATGAATTTTTAAACTCTAGCAATACTGCTCACTCCTCAGTGATTTTGTTCCTCTTGTCCTTTAGCTATCTGTTTGCATCATTAGTGCATCTAAGTAAAAAAAGTTAGTATGTTTTAAACAGGTACCCTTCAGTACATGGCGCCAGAAATCATAGACAAAGGGCCACGTGGCTATGGGAAGGCTGCAGACATTTGGTCTTTGGGATGCACAATCATTGAGATGGCTACAGGGAAGCCCCCATTTTATGAACTGGGAGAACCACAAGCAGCTATGTTTAAGGTCAGACATCTTCCTTGTACAACTCAGACCGACATTTGTAAACACAGGAAATCTTAGACTGTTTTGAAGAAGATAGAATTAGAGATTGCAGGAAAAGAAGATAAAGGAAATGCTTGGTTAGTGAGGATGTTAAGAAGAATGAGCTGATTCAGATGAGTGGGAGTGCTGTGTAGTTTTGAAGAGTAATGGAGCAATAGCAGCTATTCAGCCTGGGTGTCTAGAAAAAAAAAAAAAGAGAAAAGCTGTTTTCTGGTTTTTTGAGACTCTCTACTTGCAATTGTGGTTTTTTTTTAATGTGATTGTACAGTTTGTAATAGCTTTCTTCTCTGAATTAATAAACTAGTCACAGAAGATAATATCAAAACTTGAGAACAATATACAACTTTTACTATCTAAACACTTTTTTTGATGCTATTTAGTGTTTGGGAAAAGAACAGCATTAGGCCATTGTTTCTCCCTTTATTTGTCTCAGGTGGGAATGTTTAAAATACACCCAGAAATTCCTGAATCCATGTCTGCAGAAGCCAAGGCTTTCATATTGCGTTGCTTTGAACCAGATCCTGATAAACGAGCTTTTGCTCATGAGCTACTCATAGATGAATTCTTGAAGGTTTCAAGCAAAAAAAGAAAGTCTCCATCAAAGCTCTCAGGCAAGCATTTCTAAACTCAATCTGAAATTTTTCTCTTGTTGATGATACCGTTTCTTGAAACTGCTGATTTAGTCTTTCAGATGAACACAGCAGATCTCCATCCCAGGTGAACATTCAGTTGTACCTTCTGTTCCAGCAGCTTGCTGCAGAAACACTGTTGTAGCAGAATTCTGTTATCACATTGTCACAGACTTGATTTATATAAATAGTTCTAATAAGGTTTCTAAAAGTCTGTTTATGGCTTTGTGCAGCCTTTGTGATTGTTTTGTATTGTTTTTCTTTTTATTCAAAGAATGTGTGCATAGAGTGCATTCTGTGTAAGGTTAGAACATGCTCTTGAGCCTCAGGGGAGTTTTCTATGTGACCAAAATAATCTTTGTCCCATAGAAAATGTGCATGCAACACAAAATTTTTGTTTCATGTACTCGTTTCCTGTAACATTCTAAATTATGAAAAGTAACAAAGGAATTCTGAGAGTATGAATGACATATTCTATGTGTGTACATGTATACATAGGAAAATACCTTCTGTATATTTTTAGCATGATAACTAAAAGAAATAAAAATACCAAGTAAAGGAGATAACATTGGAAGATCACTTCTAATGTGGTTTTCAGTCCTCCCAGATTAAAATTAACTTTAAGTTGCAATAAGTTACATTTCTAGAGATTGCAGATGGGAGAGTGTAGATACTAGTCCATGAAAATAGGAAGTTATCCTTTAGACCATTCTTATTTTCTCAGTTAATTTCAACACATGTAACTTTCTCTTTTTTTTCCTTTTCTCTCACAGTTCTTTCAGCTAACACAAATGGTGAGTTTTAACATACATTTCTATCAAAACAACTGTCTAGATACTGTGGTTATCATTCTGGTATAATTTGTAACACTAAAATGCTGCAAAAAGAAGTGGACACAGTTATAAAAATAAGTGACCTTTCTCTCTTAGGAACCTCTTAATTAATTGTGCAAATTTAAACTACTAATTGTAATCCTACCAGACGGTGGCTTAATTGTCTAGGCAGGTGGGTAATACAGGTTTGAAGAGCTGTGGTGTTGGTACAGGGCAATTTAGAGGAAATCTGAACAGGAAACTAAATGGCTGTTTTATAGTAGCAATAGATCCAAGGTTTGTGGAGAAAGATAACCTAGATTTTTATTAGACTAAAATCTATAATTGGAAAAAGCAGAATGCATTTGAGGCCCCTTGTCAGGCCTGGGTACAGGATACTTACCTATTTTGGGAAATGAACTGGGGAGAGTGGGAGGAGGTGAATAAAACCCCAAACAAACAACAACAACAACAAAAAACCCCAAACCCAAAAACCAAACGAACAAACATAGTTACCTTCATATTGAGTACCTATCAAAATGCATTTTGAAATGTGCGCATGTGAAAGAGGTATAAATTGTTTCTTGGAGCAGTAATATGTGCCCTGGATTTAAAACCATAAGTTCTGATTTAACATGCATGTTTGTTATTAAGCAAAGACAATGAACTAATTAAACTTGTACAAAATAATCTGATAATGTGTCAGTGTTATATATGTGTATATGTATTGTATATAAAAAAATATATTTTTATATACACACATAAAATTAAGATCTTGGAAAATGCTTGGATGACTCAACCTGTAGAAACATTTTCTTACTGCTCAGAGTTGCATGCTGATGATACAAGATGCACATTCACTCCAGTGGTGAAGTTTAAGTGACCTTGCAAAGAGCCCAGTATTTCCATATCTCAGGAAGCTTTTGAGTAAAAATGTAACTGAAAGATAACTCTGTTCAGAAGAATAAGCTTTAGGAGTTTTTTGTCATTTTTGTTTTAATATATGTTTTATTGGTATGGGGGAAGATAGGAGCCTTTCTGTTTCCTCTGAAAGAGCAACCTTTTTGCTTCAGAACTGTGATGGCACTATTAAATTCTAATTTCTGAATATTCCTATATGAATAGAGTATCTTCGGAGTATATCCTTACCTGTCCCTGTTCTGGTGGAAGATACAAGTAGCAGCAGTGAATATGGTTCTGTCTCGCCTGATACAGAATTAAAAATTGATCCATTCTCTTTCAAAACAAGAGCCAAATCCTGTGGAGAAAAAGATGGGAAGGGAATCCGGTCCCTTTTTTTGAGGTAAGGAGCTATCTGGTATTTATGTTACACAGTATATTAGGAATGTGTGCACTGGAGTGGTTTTTATAAAGTTTCTTTTCACTGAGTGTCTTTCTTTCAGTATCCCAGATGAAAATTTTGAGGATCACAGTGCACCTCCTTCACCTGAAGAAAAAGATTCTGGGTTTTTCATGCTGAAGAAGGATAGTGAAAGAAGAGCCACCCTTCACAGGATATTAACTGAGGACCAAGAGAAAGTTGTGAGGAACTTGATGGAAGCTTTGGCTCAGGTAAAGTAATTTCAGAAGGCAGCAAACATTTATGGAATTGGAAGACTTACGTGCAGTTACCTGGAACTTTTGAAATTACACAGTAAAGAAATTTTAAAAATCTGATTAAACTAGAAAGCATATACCATGTAAGCTTTCACAGTTTAGTGTTTTGTTTGAACTGTTAAAAATAGGCTTTAATATTGTTTATGCTGAATTGCATATGCCTTTTCTGTTGTTTGTAAATACTATATGTATACCTGGATATTACTGCTGGCCAGACAACAGAAAAGCATGTTTTCATGATACTGTATTTTGCCGGTGATTTTCAAATGGGGCTAACTGAGGCTGTTCAGGTCAACTCATGTAAGATAAATCATCCTCAGGAGGTGAGTACTTTGCCCCTCCTTTTAGAGTTCTATCTTATGGCTGACTGGTTTGATGGAGGGAGGTTTAGGTCTTTTGGCCTACTCTGGCCTTATGTTAGGTTACTGCATAGAAAAAATGGGGCTGACTGGTACACCACTGCCTTACAGCTGTTGGCTAGAAGAGGCGGGGCTAGGGAGAAAATAAATTGCACCTATTCCTCACCACAGTTGGGAGCATATATGGAGGGAAGATGGAGTAACAGTAAGAGCTACAGCAAACAACTAAATTGCAGAATGACCTTTTGACGCTCCTTTGTGAGGATGATTCATGGTGATGTATCGGTTCAGGATAACACTGAATAAATTACAGGTCATGACCACACTGCTAAATGTTGCAACACTGTAACTGGATGACATGATTTTTTTTGTTCTTGTTTGTAATGTGTCTGTTAGTGGTTAATTGACTTACCTCATTCTCAAGGCTAAGCATTGCTTGTTGAAAATGTTTGTATAAAATGCGACAACTCATCTTCTAAAGATAGTACTGTTTACAAACTGATGCAAACCAGTATGATTCTTATGCACGTACTACAGTTAATGTAATTGGAAATTGCTGCCATACCAATAAAAAGAGCCTGTAACTCTTGGTGGGGGGAGGGAGGAACCCACAGTTGTCCTGGTAACTACAGAAAGTGTTAAAAGTAGAAGGCGGTGAGAGATGCCTGTGATCTGTGCTTTGCTGGAGTGTTGCTATAACAGACACAGTTGTTAACATGTGTATGAAAGGAATCGGTGATTGTGAGAGACTAAAACTCAGTCACAAAGTCCAAAGAGGGTGCTTCATGTTTCACGCCTTCCTCAGCTGGGTCTGGAACAGCCCAAGAGAGGAACAGCTGCGGAGTTGTAGAGCCAAAGAGTTCAAAGCATACGTGTGTGGAACTGTCTGCCTTTCCAGGGGATACAGAACTCTGACTCTCAAACAATGTTTTCTCCCTTGAGAGAAGGACCCTGGTCAAAGAGTAGGAAACTTACTCAAACCCCATCAGAATGTGGTAGTAACTGCAGTTAAGGGGAGGTTGAGTTGGCTTCTTATGTCCTGCTTAAATGCAAGAAGTTACCAATAGATGGAAGCCTGACTTGCTTGTTAGGCCTCATCAGGATTTAGGCTTTGATAGTGCTTTTCCCAAAAACTTTTCATAAGAACAATTTTAATAAAGTCATTGGCTGTGGGGGCTAGTGGAGGAGAATGACCCTCCCCAAATAAGTTATTGTTTCTTATTAGGGAGCCATACTGGTTGCCCAGTCCCCAGCATGCCTTGATGGACTTGGACCTTCTAGTCCAGGGCTACAGTGTGGTGTGTGTGTCCATCTATCTGCCCTAATGGCTTTTTAATTACTTACTCAAAAAGTAGATGAGCGGGACAGAGTGAGACATCCACTTCAGTATAGCCAATCATTAGGTGAATTCTCCAAATCAAAGCAGATCAGAAGCTAGGATCTTTCATCTTGGAGTTGGGTGCTTCTAGTTAGTGGAATGTTTGACTGCTCTAGAGGTTTTTCTTTTTTTCATGTTTTCTCTCTCTCAAATAATCAAATTGTCTTTGTTTCATCCTGATCAGAATTACTTAACTATAGCTAAAACCTCAATGTAATTGGCAGGTAGTTCTTGATGTCTGGACAGCTGTAACATCCATGGCATAAAACTGTCAAATGCAACAGAACTAAACACTGTATGTCCTTCTGTTGTGAAAATCAATGTTAGATATCTGTAGTCTATATAAATAATTACTTCCTTCAGAATAAGCATCTAATACTTCATGTTGAACACCTAATATGGTTTTCTATCTCTGGCTTAATTTTTAAGGTTTGGAATTGAAATTTGTATTCAGTTGGCATAACGTAACTTTAGAGAGTAAACACAGTCCTTTGCTTCCTAGTTACTTATGCTGGTTATTCTGATGAGTGCTTTTGAGCTTTTTGTTACTTTGGTAGCTTATGCAAAAACACAAAGCTTTTAAAAATAGGCATAGGAATATTTCTGATAGAAAGGTGAGAGTTTTGTAGACCTGCCTTAAGAATAGGTATGGGTAGAAGTCCCATATGGGAAGGGACTAGTCTCTTTCTGAGCCTTCTGTGTAACTTTGACTAATCCCTTCTTTTAAATGCCGCTGTGGGACTTTGTTGTCTCAGAGGCACTCTGAAATCAGAGGCACTGCAAAGTACACGTTTGTTTGCAGTTAAAAGTAATTTGTAGTATTCAGCGCATAGTATATTTATTCATATGTCTTTACTCCTGTACAATGAGACATGCCAACGAAGTGTGCATGGATACTTCAGCAACTGTTATAGAACAAAGTCAGCTATGTGCTCCTCAAGTAATCTGCATTACCAGGGAGCTCAGCAGTAGAGCTCTGTGCTGCTGATGTCATGCTGCTCCCATTATCTGACCTGCAGCTGCACCTTTCCCTTAACCATAGCAACAGTTTCTGAAAATCTGTATTGCTAACTGACATTATTGGCTGAAGTCCTTCTGAGTGTAAGTTTCAAAAGATGACTATGAAAACTATTTCTTTTCCTCTCTCTTCTACCAGGGAGCTGAAGAACCCAAGCTAAAATGGGAACATATCACAACACTTGTTTCTAGCCTCAGAGAGTTTGTACGGTCCACCGATCGTAAAATCATCGCAACCACTCTTTCAAAACTGAAACTGGAGTTAGACTTTGACAGCCACGGTATCAGTCAAGTGCAGCTGGTGTTGTTTGGTTTTCAGGATGCTGTAAGTTGTCATTTTTACTAAGAACTTTGTACACCAAAACTGCCAAAAGAAAAAGCTAGAAACCAGAAGCAAACAGAAGTTCATTAACTTCCACCCAGAGTTACTGAAAAAAATATTTGAGGGGTTTGGACCTGTAATAACACTGCAGCCCACAGCCATGACTTGCTTTGGTTGCCATGTGATCCTTTGGCAGGACACAGACCCTGAACTCAACTGCTGAGATTTTGCTGATTAAAGATCTAGAAGGTTCAGCACGGTTGGGTAAACATTTTCCTGCTTTAGCATTATGAGAACCTTTTTTTAAAAGCCTTTAAAAATCATTTTGAAGGGGTTTCTGAATGTCAGGCTTATCCTACATAAATGCAGATCTCTTGAACTTGACTTCTCTTACAAAATAATATATTAAACCACTCTGCCTGGCTTGTAATACTGTATTGCGTTCTTATTCTAGTGGTTTTGGTTAGTGGCAGATTTCTGCCAAACTAGACGTTTTCATTTCAATTTATAGTAAGCAGGATAAGGAAGAAGGAAAAAAGGTTAATTTTCTTTCAATAATTAATGCAGAATTTATTTATGTTTTCCTACAGTGAGGAACCACACACACACAGATACACTTTAAATAGCTAGCTTACCAAAAGCAAATGTTTTTTCTTCGTAAGCTATGTATTTAAATGTTACTTCACAAGCAATTAGGCTTAATGATTAAGATGAATAATCAGAGTGGGAGGGTGCAGCTGTGCTGGGCATCACTTGTCCAGACTCATGTCATGTAGTAAAAATGAAATGACAATCCAAGTAGGCATTTGAGGTGGATGATTTTGTTAACATTTAAACCTGGGACACTCTGACAAGTAAAAGAGCTGTCAGGAAGGATTGCATAGCATGTAAGCTGTTTGTTGCATAGACTACACTGACAAGAATTAGATGATGTTTACCAAAAAAACCCAAAACAACTGTGTGAAATGAATCCATAAAAGAGAGGTTTTTACCAATCAAAGCTTTCTCTTTGAGTCTTCACTTCTGAGTACACTTCAGGTCTCCGTTTTATTTAGCCTCATATTAATACTGTTTTGACACTTGGAAGAAAAACCTAAACATACAAGGTCAAGAAAAAAATTGAAAGGGGAGAAGTACAAGTATCTGGGTTGGTTTTCTGATAGAGATGTTGCAGAGCATCGGTGGTTCAGTGGTAATTGCCTAAGTTATGTTCTTTTCAGTAAAAATTTTACCATCTTCTGTCAACTTCATCATTAGAAGCTGCTGGTTTTTAACAGATGTCTCTTTTCATTACTATATCTCTATTATTTAAGATAACCCACAGAAAGTTCAAACAAAATGTTGGCTTTATATGTGGCCAGTCTTAATTCTTTTGGACATGTTCAGTAGTAGAACACTGAAATCCAGATCAGTATCCAGGCAGTTGCTGCCCAGCTGTGAGGCCCCTGGGCTGCTGACAGCTCTCCTGGTCCGAGCACGGTGTCTAAGTGCCATCTCGTGGCCACTGACAATAAAACTGAGGAGACAGGTACTGTGGTGGGTTGACTCTGGCTGACACGTACAGGAAAGGACCTACCCAGTCGCTCCTTCACTCCCTCCCAGTGGGATGATGGAGAGAATCGGAAGGGCAAAAAGGGAGAAAACGTGTGGGTTAAGATAAAGACTGTTCAATAACCGAAGGGAGAAAAAAAAAAAAATCACAAACCTGAAGTGATGCAAAAGTACTCACTCACCATTACTAGACATAATGCCCAGTCAGTCCCTGAGCAATGGCTGCTCTGGAAAAAACTACCTCCCTAGTTTTATTGCTGAGTATGATGATATATGGAAGGAAATATCTCTTCAGTCAGTTTGTCAGGTGTGCCAGCCATGGCCCCTTCCAGCCTTTAGTCCACCCCCAGCCACTTACTGGTGGGCCAATGTAAGAAACAGAGAAGGTCTTGACACTGTGTAAACTCTACTCAGCAATAGCTAAAACATGGGTGAGTTATCAAGGCTGTTTTAGTCACCAGTCTGAGACATAGCACCATATGGGCTGCTGTGAAGAAAATTAACTCCATTTTGGCCAAACGCAGGTACAGGCACCTACATAAATTACTGAATACTGTTGCTTTGGAACAGTAAAAATAATATAATTAATAACATTTATTAACTTATTCACATCTTCTGAAGGCATCGTTTGTGTAACTTCAATCATTTTTTACAGAGAGGCTGTCACAATGTGAGACAATTAAATAAATGCCTTTTTTAGGCAGACCTAGGAGTGAAGTATCTTCTTGCTTCATTTTTTAGTAAGCAGTAGTTGCTACTTTTTTTGTAAGGCTTGTGTAACTTCATAATTTTCTAAATACAGTTATATTTGTTTCTCTCTGCAATTTCTCAAGTTCTGCTCCCAGAGTCTGTTGCTTTGGACTGCTTCTGTACCTGGAAGACAGCAGCAGCAAATCTGTTTGCTATTGCTGCTTACTGTGGATAGCATTTTGCTGTAGCAGTATCACCTCACCCTCCTTGTCATATGGGAGTTGGAAAAGTTCCCCCAAGATGTAGGCATTCTTGCAAGTGGCGTGGAGCATCCAGGAAGGCGCTTGGGAATATGGCTAAAAGCAGTTTGAAAGCAGGCCTGTAGGCAATTAGGAGCCAACCCAGTGTAGAAAACTATCTGATTGTACAAAGTAAAAAGTGGAAGGAAAGAGTAAGTGGTACAGTACACAAATGAAGTCCCCTGACTATTTAAACTAATGTTAATTAACTATTTTCTGAATCAAGGAGAAGCAGTATTACATTAGTTCTTTGATATTTCCTACACTTGTAGTTTAAAATAGATAAGTATTGCTCAGAGAAAGCAGTAAAAATTATGCCAAAAAAAAAAAGTCATTAGCTTAAGTTACAAGCTTTTCATAATATTGTCCTAGGTATTTTTCTTGCTCGCATTCTTTTTAAGTTTCTCTCCAGACCTGTGAAGGTTAAATAAACTTCAATATCACATTCATCAAAAATCACCTAACATGGGAACTAGTACTTGATAAAAACTACAAAATATTGCACAGCTTGTAATAAAATGGTGAAAGTTGCCAATATTGCTATTCATTTAGTGATAACATGAAATAATTTTAATCACCTGCTCTGATACAGCATCTTCAAATGTTCAAATACTTTATATAGCCCCCACAACTTAACACTATAATACCTGAACTGAATTCTCTGTTGCTAGGTCAATAAAGTTCTCCGAAATCATAACATCAAGCCACACTGGATGTTTGCATTGGACAGCATAATCAGAAAAGCTGTGCAGACTGCTATTACTATTCTGGTCCCAGGTGAGTCATTTCTTAATACTCAGCAAATATTTATTAGCTGATCTCATTAAATGTGCTGTGCTTTAGAGCTGTGATTATGATGCTCCACTTAAGATTTTGAAACCAGTAGTGGCTGCCTTCTTGTTCATTGTCTGTTTTGCAACTCGAAAACTAATCAGTGTATTATTTTGGAAAGCACTAGATGCGTAATCTAAACAATTCTGCAACACAGTGAGCAGTAGTAGGCTAAGGTGCTCTGGGGCCTAAATTTTGAGGTGCACAATGCTGCCTCTTGAAATCCACTTGCCAGCATGTGCTGATTTTTTGGAAGGTATTTTATAAAGCATAAATTAATTATGAGCTTTTTGAAGCACTCGCAAGTCTCTTTGGCTCCTGGTCAGAAGTTGTCTGAAGGAAAAAAAAAAAAAAACAAAAGCAAAACACCCTACCCCAAAAAACAACCAAACAAACCCAAAACCTGCAGTGCCTGCAGTTTGAATATTGTATTTTGAATGTTGTGGAAGTACAATGCATGGCTTAGTTGAGGGAAGGAGTCTGTGTAGAAGAAACTGTAGCCCATTCTGTTGTTCTACCTATTTCCAGAGTTAGTTTCTGTGCTGTTTCTTAAGTTCTAAGCTTGTGATTCCCCCATTCCATACACTGGAATTAATGGTGAAATTTTCAAATATGTAGAAACACAGAATGGCTTGGAAGGGACCTTAAAGATCATCTAGTTCCACCCCCCTGCCATGGGCAGGGACACCTTCCACTAGACCAGGCTGCTCAAAGCCCTGAACAACCTGGCCTGGAACACTGCCAGGGAGGGGGCAGCCACAGCTTCTCTGGGCAACCTGTGCCAGTGTCTCACCACCCTCAAAGGAAATAATTTCTTCCTAATATCTGATCTACATCTACTCTCTTTCAGTTTAAAACCTCATCCTATCCATACACTCCCTGATGAAGAGTCCCTCTCCATCTTTCCTGTAGCCCCCTTTAAGTACTGGAAGGCTGCTGTAAGGTCTCCTTAAGTCTGAAGTCAGAATACTTACATTCCTGTCTTCTCTAGTGGGTTATGTCTTAAATGATCAACAAGGAGATATGAAAATTCCAACAGAAGTTACAGCTCTTCCTGTTCTTGCTGTTTTCTGTATACCTAGCAGAACCAGCAAGGCATAAATAAGGTTTCTGCTTTACTTTCATGTCATAAGGAAGAATCTGTCTTTCGATTAGAATGCTGAACACCTTCAACAGTCATGTACTTCATGGCTCTATAATAAGAGTACAGTTGAGTTCCTCCTTAATAGACTGTTATTCCCCATACAGCTCAGTATCAACATTAACTATACTTGGTCAAGCTTAAAAAAACCCTCTGTGCCCTAGTTGCTTTTGGGCACTGATCTTCCTCCTCCCTAACTGCTTTACCCTATTTCCAATTGCTTGCTCTTGCCTTTGTCTGACTTGAGTGTTTGCTTGTTTGTTTGTATTTTTCCCATTTTCTTTCCCCCCATGATGTGAAGATTATCTCTGGCCTTAACACTTCTCTAAAAGTTACAGAATATTTTAGGAGTGGTACGAAGCAGATATGTATAGTTATACTGCCTGGTGGTAAACAATGGCAAAATGAACTTCTGTTCTTATTGGTGTGATGCAGAAGTTCAAAGAAAATTCGGACCTATTTACCTAGCAATACTTGGGTAACTGCTACATAATAAATCTGCTTTCTTTAGAGGAAGCACAGCTCTGCTGATCTTAGTATGTTTAGCCTTGAAAAAGGTATGTAGCACTGAAATACAAAGATGAAAGGGATCAAGGAACAGATGTCCTTTTTGTAAAGAGAAATGTCCTTGATAGTTCTTTAGCAGAAAGGACAAAACCCAAGTATGATTCAGAAAAATATTTTTGGTGAGGAGACTACAGGGAGTGCTCAGCAGTAAGAAGCCACAATTGAAGGAAGGAAGGAAGAAAGATTTATGTTAGATGGTTAGAATTAACAAACAGACGTTATTGCAATAATAGGTTGTGTAGGAGTGTAAGATCTTGTGTACATATCTTGCATACTCAGTAAGCTCTTCTAGGTAGTTTAAACAAGGAATAACAGAGACCAGAGTACATGTATAGCTTTGTCCACAGTTTTGTGGATGTACATCATTACCAATAGGCGGTGTTCCCTCTGGTAACTAGAAGGAAGTGTCCTACTTTTAATTGTCAGGAGAGGGGTCTGTCTGTTATTTTCTCTGTATTTCTTCAGATACAATTTTTTTGTAAACACAGTATTCTTATAATAAGAGTATGCTAAATATGACAGAATAGCAACAACAGGAATAGCTGGATATAAAAGAAATAATGGTTATTTGTTTAATAAAACATTTCAGGTCAGGCACAGAAGAAATAACAACCACTGAGAATGGAATTAAGCAAAAGGACTTCTGCTGCACGTAATACTTCAGCTCAATTTGACATGACATGCTAGCCAAACCTGGAATCATATTCATTCATTTTTTTGGTTTTTAGAGCTTTTGAGTATTTGATAGGTTGAATAATAATCAGCATGAACTAAGATGCTGTTATGGTCTGAGTGGTCTTAAAACCCTAGAAAATACAATCTGTTCTCTTGTTACAGAAATTTCAGGTCTGGTTTAACCAAAGCTGTAGGATGATCTGTAAAGAGGCACTTAAATCTGCTTTTGTTTTAATGTTTAACATCTTTAATGGTTTTGCTTATATTTTATTAATGTTATTAATAGAATTGAGGCCACATTTTAGTCTTGCATCTGAAAGTGATACAGCAGATCAAGATGATATAGAAGTTGAAGAAGATCAAGATGAACAGCCTCAGAATCAAACTATCCAACAGCCTTGCATTGTCATGGAAGATGCAGTGGCTACCTCAGGTGTAAGCACACTCAGCTCTACGGTATCCCATGACTCCCAGGCTGCTCACAGATCACTGAGTGTCCAGCTGGGCAGGCTAAAATTAGAGACAAACAGGTAAGTCTGGACGTCAGGAGACACTAACCTACTTGTGACAGTATGTATTGTTTTGCTTTTAAAATATAAGTGCTTTAGAATATTAGTGATAGTATCAGAATTCCACAGTACTGCAAGTTATTAATTTAAATAATGATCATTGTTTAGCTGTCACTGATCACTTATATTAGTTTAATTAATTTCAGAACAACAGCGATGCAAGTTAAGGTCAGTCTTGATTTCAGATGCCCTTTCAAGGAAGGTCTGAAAAAAATTTAGCTTGTTGCCAAGCTTCTGCTTTTTCTCTCCCTCATAGGCTGTGTATGGCTGATGAATGGTGTTATGTTTTGTTTCCATTAAGGCAGAACTTGCTGTTCTTTTCTAGAGTTATTCTTGGGGAATGAACTCAAGCTAGTGAACAGCCACACATGAACTCCACAAAGAAACTGCTTCAGACTATTTTTGTGCACAGAATTCACTGCAGCAGCATCTGGGCTTACCAGCAGGAATTACCTTTTATTAAATAAATTTTATTCATCAGAGAAAGATGGGGAAAATAGGTGTGTTGTTTAAAAGAAGAAATAAGCCAGAAATTTGGATATTGGATTTTTTTCAGAAATGTACATATTCCACTTTAACCTGCGAAGTGAATCTTTTAGGGTTTTTGTTTGAGAAATGTCAGAGACAAATCCGTCAACGTTGTTTTATCCAAATAATCTTCTTTATATTTTGTTTTCATTAAGATATACAAGATAGTTTGTTTAAAGTAGATATTTTAGCTTTTGCAGCATCTGATTTATGACATTGGATTTCCTACAGACCTCAGTAAATTTTGAGTATGACCTTGACAGAAAGAGAACATGTCTTCAGTAAGACAGATGTGCTGCTAGAACATTCCTTATAGTTATTGTTCCAATTTAAAATGTTAAATTGCACTTTACTTTTAAATGTATCCAAGAATTTTGCCATAATTAGAGTAATTCATTAGACTGTACTGTTTTTAATTAAGTATCAGTATTTTTGAGGTTTTATGTTACAATTCTTTTTTTTTGCTTGTGGTGACCACTAAGAAATATTTTTATTGCCTTATTGATACACTTTAAAACATAAATAATTTAGATTGACTCACCTTACATCCCAGGTTTACGATGGGGAGTAGTATCAGAAGTGATCAATTTGTAGAGGGACTGTTTTTTAGCACTTCGCTTTTGTAGATTTCTCAGATGCAAAGCCTTTGGCCAAATAATCACATCCTGTCATTCATGCAGAAATTTTCAGGTCAATAATATGGACAGTTAAGTATTAATTAAAGCTTTGTTGGCATAAGCAGCAAGCAGCTATCAAGAGAAAGTAGTTAATTATTGTATTGGCCCCAAAGGCCTTTTTCAACTAGAATGGATAGAGGAGGAATAAATTAACTGAAAGGTGACTGCGCACCTGTCTGGACAGAATATTAACCAAATGGCAGGTGTGCGTAGTGGCACAGAGCAGCTCTGTTCACGTGCAGAGTGGACTCGTTAAGAATTGTTAGCTCAGGTGTGGAAGCACTCAGATGCAACTATGCTGCTAGTAGGCCTGCATGCAAGCTAGAAGTAAATGTTTTTATAAAGCAATCATGTGGGATGTAGTTTACTTGTGTGCAAAGACAGATAATGTGCTTTTGTGCCACATTCTGTAGCTGAATTCCAGAATGTCCTTGTCTTTCAGTGTCCCAGAAAAAAAGTTGCAGTGCTCAACTGGTATTTAAAAAAAAAAAAGAAAAAAAGACATACTAAAATGGAACAGTTATTGCATAGCTCTCAGGCTGACAAAGGCTTCAAGAAGGGGATGAAGGTGTTGCAATTCTTTCAAGGCAAAACTTCCTAAGACTCAGAAGTCAGTGATAGGTTTATGAATGTGTTCTCCATGGCCAATTTTTCTGACCAAGTTCATGAATCCATATTGTTTACAAGTCCTCCTTTATGCTAAAACACTTTTCTAAAATAACAAATTGCAGCAGCATCACATATTAACTTTCCATTGTATTCTGATTATTTTCCTTTGATCAGTTTGAAAGGTGCTGACCACTGAGTTTCTGGGTTTCTCTCTGGGTTTGTTATGAAGGAAGTAAAACATGGGTTCCAATTTGTTTCTGCTTGACATTTTCAAAAGTAATTGCTTAGGAGGGGACACAAGGTATTTTGCCTCCTCTTTTCTCACTCTTCATACAGCATAAGAAGGGTAGGCAAGAAGTGCCTGGTATGTGAGGAAGGGACAGCCCTTGTGTAGATGAGAACGTATTTTCCCCATTCCAGTAATGTAGTCATAAGTTTTCACCACATTTTCATCACAGCTCCACCCTTGCTATACCTTTGAAAGTGTCTGCTGGAGAGATACGAACTGGCATTTTTCCTTATAAAGAATTATGTCCAAAAGTTTAGCCCTTGGTTTATGAAACACTTTAATATTTGTTCTTAGTTACACAGTTTGTTTAAAACAGAATGCTGGCTGTAGAAACGTCACTGAGATTTTGTACCATACCACCTGTTTAGTGGGTGGATGTGTATATGGAGGCTGGTGTGGTTTAGGGCTTTTTTTTTTTTTTTTTTTTGAGAGCTATAGCTTTAGGAACCAGTGAATGTTTATGTCTTGATATAGGTCATAATAAATCTATAGTGAGAGGATGTTCCTATGAAAGCTGAAGAAAGTCTTTCCTTGTCTCTGTCAAGAAGGTTTCCAGTTCAAGTATAGTAAGATCTCTGCTTTCCTGAAAAATTGAAACTACTTAAATGTGTGCTTCCTTCCTGTTACTTCACAGGTTATTGGAGGAGCTGGTTCAAAAGGAGAGAGAATTTCAGGTCCTCTTACATCAAGCTATAGAAGAAAAAGATCAGGAGATCAGAAACCTACGGCTTAGGTCACAGCCAATAGGTAAGTGAGAAGAATTTTCAAGGAAAAGTGTCATACTACAGATTAAGACAGTGGCAGCTAAACTTATGTTCTTTTTATTGAGCCAGTCTCAGCAAAGATGCTTTATTATGCTGCTTCTGGTAGGGTTTGCTTTGAACACATGTTCTGGAAAAAACCTACTGAATATGTTAGTCATGGCACAAGGAATGGTATATAATTTAAGTATGTTTGATTGTGATTATGGAAGAGTACAAGGCTCCTATCCTACAGAATAAATGTTATTTCTAAAGACAATCTAGTACGTTTAGGTATGTGTTTTTTGACTTACAGACTCTTCCTATTATTACACTGAAGTTCCAGAGGATCTAATTGGTGAGATGTAAATAAAGCTTAAAGCTTACTGAGGGAAGCTGAGTTTGATAAGTATCTGTTCTGAAGAAGGTGGAAGTGCTAATGCAGTTTGATGTTTCCATGTAATGTGCTTCAAAGAAGTGTTGCTTTCTGAAAGCAGCTGATCCTCAGTGTAAGGCACTGCCTACACACCAGTTTTGAGTTACCCTTAACACTTTAGTTGAACTAATGCAACAATATTAATGTAGAAACCGTAACAGTGAAATTGATGTGCTTTGCATTAGTGAAGTCATTTTCTGAAGAGAACAGAAAATGTACCTGTATTGATGTTCATGCTACTTTAACTGTACCCCTAACCAAGTAGAGTGATTGGTGTGTAACTGTCTATAAACTGTAATTCAGTGTGTGCTCTGGGAGTTGACATTTATCTTTATGGGGATACTGGTATTCTAAGATTGAAGGCAAAGCTCACTGAAGAAAGTGCTTCAGCAGTCAAAAATGACAAGAGGTTGCTCTGGCAACGCAAAACCTTTTCCCAAAAATGCTTGTTCTAGATATTCCTGGGTTGTCTGTCTGTCATCGTCATTCCACTGGCACAGGGACTGAAGACCCTGATCTCATAAACTGGCTGAGTGTTCAAGGAGCTGACGAGGCCACGATAAACAAGGTAGCAATGATTCTGTTCATTCTCTGACACAGTTGCACTACTGTTTTGTGACTCGATGCAAGAAGATACCAAACCTCTTTAATTACTTTAGCGCATTTTGAGAGATAAATTTGTTTTCAGAGGATAGGAAAAATCCACAAATACAAAAGCCCTTATAAAAATACAGTGTTGTTAATTCCTGTATCTGGTTAGGAATAAGGGAATAAAATGTCCTGGTAAATAGACAGTAGTGCTTTGGTTTGTCATTTCTCAGTGTCTTTACACATTGCAGCAGTTCCTGCTGATTGTACCCTGGATACAGGGTGCATGTTTACCCTTAGCTAACTGTGTTGAAGTGAAATCTCCTGGAGCAGATCGGTCTTCTCTGCAGCAAATTATATAATTTTAGAGGTGTTGCCATCTCAGAATTTCAGCTGATTTAGGAAAACTTGCATGTAGTTATCACTCCTCCAGATCAGAGTTCCTTGAAATTCAAGTACATCAAATTTAGATGCCACTTTTGAAAAGGTAGGTCTTAACTGGTTTTAATTTCCTCATGGGTGAAATGTGATACTAATTATGTTGTAATTTGTGTCCATTGAAGTCTGACTCTCAGATATTAGTGGTAACAATAGAAATGCCACTTGACAAAAGTTTGAAGTAGCTGTAAAAGCATTACACCTTTCAAATTGCACCCAGTATACCAATGTAGAGTGTACAGCATAAAAATTAAGTAGTTTCAATGTATTTCTATAAACAATGTGGATTAATCCATTACACGTACCATATTTTGGCCCAATTTTAGGCTGCTTCTAAACTTCTATCTTTAAGGGCAGATAGTATATAAAGCTTAGAAAGATTATATTTCTAACAAAATGTTCATTTAAACTTCTTCTTGTAGTTCTTGGCTGAAGACTATACATTAATGGATGTTCTCTGCTATGTTACAAGAGATGATCTGAAATGTTTGCGACTGAGGTAATGCTTCACAGTTAAATGAATGTGCTGAGCAGGAGTTGTGTTATTTTACAAGACAAAATAACTGATATTAAACCTCTATTTATTGGATTGTGCAGTATTAATTTAAAATAAGTAATGCTTTCCAGTATGTCTTTATATACCGATGCATTCCTAATAAACAGCCAATACTGTTTAAATTTTAAAATAAGCTTTTATATTAAAGGAAAGCAAAGGGAAAATTTTACAACAAAGCTTTTACTTCACACCTGGAGACACTGGATATCCTATCAGAGCCTTGCTTTTATTTAAAAAGGCAGAGATAGCAAAACTTTTTGTAGTTACCATCATCATCAGACTTCAGAACTACTACTCATGGACTACAACACTAGATTTTACTTAATCATGCCATGTATGTGGGTCACTGCAGAACCAAGTTTAAGTAAAAACAATAGAAGTTATCAAACACTCTGTGTGTGCCTGGTCAGTTTAAAAATAAATAACTAAATTAAAAAATAAATTCAAAAATATGGCAGGTGTTAAGATTTTTTCATAATCAACATAACCAACATTTCTATAATGTTGGAAGTCCACTGTAAGTTATGCAGGTCCTTTAGACCAGAAGTCTGAACTCCAGAAAGCAGGCATCTGAAAAGTGAGAAAATTGCCCTGTACTGTAATCAGAGAAGGACTCTGTTCTCTATTTGAATATTGCATGTTGAATTTCACCTTTGATCAGCCTTCTCACTAAATTTCATTGGTCAAAACCAGAGCAAGGAAATCAAAAGGCACCTAAATTGGAATGCTTTCAGGTTAGAGAGTATGTTTGTACATGAGCATCTTTACAATTTTTCTTTACAGAGGAGGAATGCTATGCACGCTTTGGAAGGCCATCACTGACTTTCGAGAGAAACACGCCTGACACTGAAATTTTTCTTCACTTCTCTGCAGAGAGGAAAAGATTTCCTTTCAGCACAGAGCAGGTGTGCTGTCAGAAGGACTGTTGCACTTTAATCCAGTATTTGTTTACCAATGTTAAAAACACTGCAGCTTCCTGACTGCTTTTATTCCTATAATCCATAAGGAGTCTGTAAACAACCTGCAACATTATTTTACATTAAACGTTTTTACATGCAAGTTTTTCAAAAATTAAAAAAACCAACACCAAAAAAATTATAAACTCATGAAATATTGTAGTTAAAGTAACCAGATGTTAATTTCATGAAAAACTGATGTTAGATTTCATGTGACTGTACATCACTGGAACAAAACCAAAATGTGACAACAACTTCAAGTTTCTTATTCATTGTAATATATCTCAATAATAATCTGTAGTAGAACTTCATAATTTCAATCATAATTAGATATTTTTCTTTTAGTGTTGAAGACCTAAAGGTAGTTGTTTTTACCTACTGTCCTACATAGTTTAATATTGTTTATTTTTTGGTAATTTAAGTTCCATGGTGCATTTGTTTTAGAGTTGTTCATGTACTACTGAACTGTACCAGTTGCATACACCTGAACCACAGTAATGTTAGCTTGTTCTAAAGCTATTTCTGACATACACAGTTGAAAATAAAAAGAACCTAAGACTTAACTTTTTCCTATATTTTTGGACTTTTAAAATAATAAAGGTGTAGAACTGGAAAACATTGTAATAAAAAAAATCATACTGAGTATCAAAGGAACCTTTCTGACATGTGAAGTTATTCTGAATTGATTGTTGAGTATTTTCTGGGTTTTCCTATTTGGTCTAATTCCCATACTGACAACTCAGGGCCAAACAAAATTCTTCTCTGGGTGCTTTACTTGATTTGGGAAATGAGTGTCCTGCCTCTATGCACTGAATAGTCACTAGAGCCTGTTGTTTTCTTCTGCTTTTGTTCATACTGAAAAAAGATGGTGGAATGTCCCTGTCTTTACACTCTCATTGTCACTCCAGCGTCCTAGCACTGGGTATCATCAGATTCTTACAGGGCAGCTGCAAAAAGCTCTATTTTGAGTAAGACTTGCCTGGACAAGAAGCTGCTTCTTTCTTCGTTAGCCTCAGTAGTCAGTGAATAGCTTATGGCCTGAATTTTTCAGGTCTAGCAACTATTTTCAAAGAAAATTAAGTATTTTTTCTAAACATAAACATGTTGTCCTAACATGTATGTAGTAATTTTTGCTGACTAAAACCCAACAATTATGTATATAAAAAATAGGCCAAACAAAGAACAGTAGATTAAGTAATTTTAGTCCCTTTTTTTTTTTCTTTTCATGAAGATGGTTCCAGTGATATTTGGGTACAGATAGATTCAACTCGTTTCAAAAACGTAATTACATTTCAGGAGAAACATAGCTACTGTTTAACAGTTTCTACTTCTATTAGAGCAAAAAACAGTATAGGTAGCTTTAAGCACTGGAAAGACCAGTGGTGGAATTTCACTTGCCAAACCCAAAGCAACTAAAAAATTCTACCCATGGAAAAGTGACCCTAGGACAATGCACTCCCCTAATTTGATTTTGTGTGAAGCATGATCCTGTATCTGTCTATGCCTGTGGTTTGAAAACCTCTGATTTCATGCAGCATTAACAGACCAGAATGTAATGGCATTGCTTTATTTGTGTGTTGATACTATGAAAGCATGCAGCCTGTTCTCCATGAGTCAGGATGCTCAGCAATACCAGCTGCGTGTAAGAGAAGGGAGTGTGATCGAGGAATTCATTTAATGTCTCCACGAGTACTAGCCTGGCACCAGCTGGGAATTAATTCCTGTAGTTCACTGCTGACCTCACCAGACCCAAGATGGCTTCTGCAGAGCTGCTCAGCAATCGGTTCTGTGTTCTGCATTGTAAGAGAGTATGTCGAGACTGGACCACGCACACTTTTGCTATTTGAGAGATCATGAAGTGGTCTCAATGCGGTTCCCTGAACAGCACAGCTTACCCATCTATGTACTAGGTTTGTACACAAAAGCTTCTGTAATATCCCCACTTCAGGCTACTTCATTGATCGTGCCAGACACTTTGTATATCCTCAGACAGAACATGAAACATTTTGGGACAGAGTGCATCAGACCAGTTAGTCTGGGACTCATCATCCTGGCTTCCTCAATATCCCGGTGGATACCTACATGGACCACAAGTAAGGGATTTTAGATTATGTTGTAAGGATGTGTTACATTTTAGTGTAGGATTTTACCAAGGGCAACCTTTTGACCATAGGGCATACCGCTCCCTCTGAGCTATAAGATAGGCTTTTGGTCCTTCACTAGTGCTGTTACAATCCAGGGCTCAGGTTGACTGAGAGACACCTCCATTAAGAGAGTCAGGCAGAACACAGAAGTGAAAACTTGACCAAGGCAATACTGATTTTGGAGTCTCTTGCACCTTTCAGCATAGAGCCCAGCTTATTCTTGGATCACAAACACTCTCCTTCCCACAAACCGTAGGGCACATTTTTCACCCGAGCCCCAGCTCCTTCTGTTTTAAAGCACAAATGGCTTCTGGTGCAAGAAGACATTCATCCTCCTTTCCCCTGGAAGACCTCACCCCCTGAATTTAGCTCTTTGTGAAAGAGAGTATGTTCTGCACAGTGGTGGACCTCTGCTTTGTCCAGCACGCCAGACTGAGGGAGCTGCACCTCTCCATCCACTTGCCTGCCTGTGTGCCACAGCTGCCTACCATGATCATGTTCCCCGATTTGTTCATCCTTCTTCAGCCGTGGTTCTGATGATTGCTACTACCTGCAAGTAGATGCAAAATGAAACGATGTTTTAATCCAAACCTAGAATACTTGCAAGAGAAACACGACCCCAGAAAGCAGCTTAGCACAAGTTTAGGTGCCCTCACGGGCAAGGTAACAAGACCGTGGTGGCCTTTACAGAAGGGACTAGTACACTGACAACCCTCCACAGAGCCATTTTTGGGGAGCCAGGTGTTGTGGGCAGTTTAGGGTTCGTACCGGGACCACAGCAGTACAGTTCTTTCCCCACCGCTGGGGCTTGTGCGCAGGCCACCACTCCTCCCACCTGCTGCCGAGACACCGGCGGCGGGGGATCCGTCATCATGCCCAAGCCTGTGGTTTCTCTCCGCGCCGGTACCTGACGACCTGTGCCAAGGCGGCGGGAGCTCTTCTGAGGAGAAAACCCCACACCTGGGGAAGCGCCGGTGTATCGACCAGACCGGGGCTGCCGCAGGAGCCGGCTGTGCCCGCCCCCGCCCGCCGCCTCGCTGCCGCCGCTGAGTGCGGCGGGGGCTCGTCCTCGCCAGCAGCGGCCGTTACCCGCCCGCGGGCGCCGGGCCCGCCCTCACCTGCTGCCGGGCAGATCCCGCCGGCGGGGCAGGGGGGACGTGGCGCTCTCACCTGCCCGGGGCCGCGGATCCGCGGGGCGGAGCGGAGCGGAGCAGCCGCGCTCGGCGAGGAGGAGACATGGCGGAGGCCGCGGGCAGGAGCGGCGGCTGCCGGCGCCCCGCAGGTGAGGCGCTGCCGGCGGTGTGGGGCGGGAGGAGCGGCGCGGGTCGGGTCGGCGGCTGCGGGCGGCCCTGCGCAGCCGGCCGTGAGGCGAGGGACGGCGGCGGGGCCCGGCGGCCGCCTCCTCCGCAACAGGTGCGGGGCTGTGGGGGTGTTTCCTCGCTGCCCCCGGGGGTCACCCGCCGCCAGCAGACCCGGCCCGGATTCAGCCGGAGGGGCAGCCCCGCGCAGGCCCGGCCCGGGCGGCGGGTAGGGCAGGGTAGAGCCGTGCCGGGGCGGCGGGGGCGGCGCGTCCAGCCCGTGCCCCGCCGAAACTGCGAGACCCTTTCCCGGCACCGCGGAGGGGCGTCGGCGGGTGCGCGCCGCCGCGACCGGGGCACCGTTTGTTGTTCTGAAACCCTTCGCTGCCAGGGCTCGCTGTGCCGCGGGCGCCTTCGCCGCCACCGGGCTGAGGCGCGGTGCCCAGCCGCGCGGGGGAGGCCCGGCCCGGCCGGCGGGGAGGGAGCCCGGCGGGAGGTCGCCGTGCTGCGGCGCGGGAGCCCAGGGGGTGCGGGGCAGCGGAGCTTGAACGGGACGCTCCCGCAGTTAGGGCGAATACCTGCACCGTCCAGCTAACGGGGACGAGGTGAGCCCCGGCGAGGAGCGGGGATGTCTCGGTGGGGTTAAGGTACCCGGTAGCTGCGCCCCTCCGAGCCAGGCCCGGGGCCCGCGGCCGGGCTGCCGGAGCCCGGGGGCTTTGGCTGAGCCTTTAGAACGTGCGAGCGACCGGCTTCTACAAGCCCATAGTTCCTCTAGGAAGCAGGGAGGCGTCTTTAAATCTCCTCTGAGGAGGGATGTCCGCTGCAAGAGCATTATAAAACGCTTTTATTTTGTCCTAAGGGCGAGGAGGGTGCAGGGAGGAGATTTTGGCTTACGCAAGCGGATCGACTGCTGCATCGCTGTTGTAGGCGCAGATGCTGTTTGCTTTTGCAGGCAGCGGAGGGGTTGCCTTTCTGGCATGTTCACTGGGAGGGCTGCTTGCTGGGCTGTGAAGTCTGACTCCAGCTTTCAGTCCTCTCCTTTTTCCCTTTTTTTTTTTTTTTTTTTTTTTTTCCTCCTTCCAGAGTACAATTCCACTCACCCTTTGCTAGTCCTTCACTTCTCTAACATACGTCCAAGTTTATCTCTGAATCACAGAGCGAGATTTTTCATCAAAACAACATATGAATAGGCCATATGGCTGTTGGTTAATTGTGTTTCTACAGCATATTTTTAATACATAATTTTATATAACGTGGGCATGCAGTCACAAGCAACAACTGTGGGCAGACCTATCCAAATGCTGTCTTTCCTTATTAAAGTTAGAAGTATAGTGCTTTTGCTCAGAAATCGTTTTTAACAAATCACTTGCAGCCATCGCTCTAAAGTTCAACTTCAGAAAGGATATGCGTCTGTTATCCCGTGTGTTTCAGAGTTTGGAGCCTTATTCACTTTCCACGGGAACAACTGGATGTCAGTGTATCTTTAAAGCCACATTTAACAAAGTCTTTTAAAGTTCTCTACCTTATGTTTTTGTGGTGATTATTTTTTTAAAAACTGTATTATCAGTCTTTTTTTGATCGTTTACCAAAACAGGAGATGAGCTGCCAGGTGATATGTATTTTACGGGTGTATGGTTTTAAAACGACTTATGTGCCTAGATTTATTCTGAATTTGCTTTGTAGTTTCATTTCGTTTCACATTACTGTGTTGTTGAACTTTACTCCTTGTAGACAGGAGGTGGGTCTGCTTGCCTGAGTTGTTGAGTATTTTGCTTTTAAATTGCTTTGTGCTGTCAAAGTTCATTCAAAACTTCCTCGTGTGTGAAATGTCAGAGTTAAACTTCTGTGAAGCTGTTTGTTGTCTGCTGAGGTTCTTCCAGGTCTCCTGCTTGCCAGGTGTCCACAAACAGGAGCACCCTCACAGCGTGTCGGGGAGCTGCTCCTGCTTGGTAGAGCGGTGAGTGAGCAGATGTGTGTGCCCAGGGAGGGCTGTGCAGATGACTTTGGCTGCCGTCTGCTCCACAAGCAGAACGCCTGTGTCTGGATCCGGCTCCTCAGAAAGGTCAACCTCCAATCCTGGTTTGGTGAAATTACCTACTGGTTGACTTATTGCTCCTGTTAAAAAAAAAACAAAGCCAAACAGCTAAATAGCTGTGTGTGTGTGTGTGTTTGGTTGTGGGTTTTTTTCCTTCCCGTGGCTAGATATACAGTCTTTCAGAGCTGATCCTGAAGGAAAGCTTTAACAGTACCAGGAGGACTTGGCAGAGAGATGTTACAAGGGGATCCTTTCATTGCTGGGCAGATGGTCTGCTGCACTTAAGTAGCTTTCTTCAGGTGAATAGCTTAATTACCAGGGTGAGGGTTTGGGGTTTTTTTTGGCAAAATAGGTAGAGTGCTAAGGAGGTACACCAACTTATACCAGTTAGAATTTTTTAATCATATCTACTTGAGCATCTTGCAGTGCTAAGAAGCTTTCCAGTGACTCCTGAGATGAGAAGAGCCCTCTTGTGGGGAGTACCAAGCAGAAGAGCTTCTAAGGCACCTCACTTTATGGCTGCCCACCCATAAACGGAGGCGTGCCTCTGCCTGTGAGACTTCCCCACGCACGCCGTCGTGGCCAGATCTGTGCACAGGTGACAATTTGCTTAAGCACACTGGGAGACCAGAGAGAAGTGTGCTT
Organism: Athene noctua; assembly: GCF_965140245.1. Taxonomy (NCBI): domain Eukaryota; kingdom Metazoa; phylum Chordata; class Aves; order Strigiformes; family Strigidae; genus Athene; species Athene noctua. The sequence continues at coordinate 66,000,545 of NC_134037.1, read as the reverse complement.
AGTTTGTTGCAAAAAAAAGCTTTAGTGTGATGATTTTGCATATTTTTCTGGTTAGTCTTCTCTTCTGAGTTTAATACTATGGTGTTCTTTTTGCAGCAAAGTAGGTCTGCACTTTAAGTGATGTCAGTGCCTGGTAGCTTGTTAAAGCCAAACACTGTGGTGTTCTCTCTGTAACAGATGGTGAGACTTTTCATCTGTTGCTTGTTTGTCCTGGTATTTCCTCCATCTAAGAATAAATCAAGTTTTAGCTTATTGTGTTGTTTTGGTTTTTTTTTTTTTGTTTTGTTTTTTTAACAAATAGATACATTACAGGAGAAAACACAAAGGTACAGAAGGCATGCAGTAGGTGGGAGCTTAAATTGCTATCCAGTTCCCCACGGCTCCTTCCCACTGGTGATAAAGTATTTTGCTGGAAGAGGGTTTATACAGTATTTTCACACACTGGTTTTATCTCTGCTTGGCACAGGCGGTTCCCATTCTCTCTCTGGGGAGCTGCCAGTGGTCCTGTGTTGGTGTGGGTGCGAGGAGCTGCCAGTGTGTGTGTGTGTGTGTGTGTGTGGCGGGGGGGGCTTGTGCTTTGGCATTTGCTCTTCACTCTGACTTGTACCTTAAACCTCAATTATCAGAGACCAAGGCATCATGGAGGTAACAGTGATTTGAAGCAAAATGTTTTATTGCCACGATAGTATAGGCTTACAAACACTTAAAGTGTTGAAAGTGCATATGTTGTTAAAGTACTGTAATTTCCATCCATAATTATTTAAACGTTAGCCCTAATGTGTAGATTTCATATCTTTTAATATATAAATTGAGGATCTATGATTCTTCTATTGCCACCCCTCTCTGATTAAAACCTATTCAAACTTCGAAATTCTGTACCAGATCTTACAGTTATTAAATTGTTACTACATTAATAATATCCTGAGTCAGTGCTGTAGTTCTGAATGCATAGACTGATTTATCAGTATCTTGTAGAATGAAAATGATACAACTAAATTAAATTTAGAAGTTTAGATGAGAGGGTTAAAATCCTTATAGAAGCCACCCTTTAGGTTTAGAAAGCTGTTAGAAGTACTGTCTCTTGGTATCTTTTATTGGTCAAGTAATGTTTGTGCAAGGACTACACACTGTGGAAAAGTTTGAACAAGCCTTTTTATATGCATATCGTGTAATGTGAGTCAAGCTCTTTCCCCACCCACCTACTCCCAGCACTGCTATGGTGTAAAAAAGGGGTGTGGGGCAGGGGGGGAGGGAAACAAACCTCAACAAACACAAAACTACCCTCACAAAAAATAAAAGCAAACAAACAAACAAAAAAAAAAACCCACCAAACCAAAACACTGCCACAAGAAACCTCTCAAGTTCATGAAAAATCAGGCCTGTTAAATTATGCTGGAGCAGTTGGTGTAAGTGCTACTTCCCTTACAGAAAGAGAGCTTCTACTAATCTAGCTAAAGTAGTATGCATTGTCATTTTACTTGGGCTTCATTTTGAAAACGGATCTTCTTTTGTACATGCTATTTCAAACTGTAAAAATTGTAAATTTACAGTAATCTGAGATGGCTACCTTTTTTATTTGTATGATGGCTGGTTTATTACTATCACAAATAAACAATTTTATTAATTTTCAGCTGTAAAGTATTTGTGGTATTAAAGGTAATTAAATATCAGTGCAATAATTACCTCAATTATGTAAATACAGTATAATCTTGCAACCACATACTTTCTTTTCCCACTTGAAAAAATGTGCGTAAGTCTAGACCCACAGTACAAGCCACAGCGTGCTGCTAATTTTGTTGTAGTAACTCTCTTTGCACACCCACCTTTCCTCCAGGAAGGAGATCCCTTGTATGTGACTTCTGTTAAACAAATGCAGTGGCCTGCTAGGAACTGTGGCAGAACAGGCTACATGTATATTATATGTGTTTGACGTGAAAAAGACTGAGAAGATGATGTGTTTTTTAAACTGGTTCAGATTTAATTCTGCAGCTGTTCCTGAGTATTGATTCTGGAGTTATGCCATATTTGCTTTCATTAAAATCAATCTTTGCTTTCGTTAAAATAAGTAGAAGGTCTATTTATACCCTTTGAGGCTTTGGAGAAAAAAATCTTGAAAATATGTATCCTAGGAGATCTGTCACAGTTTCAGGAAAATGACCCAAAGTTGTCTGTTACAATGACATACGGGGGTTAGGCTGCCTCACTATTCAAATGGATGGAGATAGTAACCCTGACTCCCGTTGACTTTGAGATTCTTTAGAGATGTAAGTGGTGGCATGATTTATGCTCCAGACTGATAGTTACTGTGAGACTAAATTATGGAGGGGAGAAATAAAGTACCGATATCTCCAAATATTTCTTGTGTCTGATACTCTAATGTGTTCTCCCTTAAAGTTAATGGAATCAAAAAGTCCAGACTTCTTGGTCACCTTTTAAGAAACATGTTTGGAAGTAAGATGTCAGGAGAGCACTGGTAATTAACACAGCACGAAGTAGTTCACAGGATTCCATCCACTGGATGCTGTCAGTAATACAAGAATGGAGAAAATTTTAATTTGATCTTGGCATATTGCCTTTTCTTTCAAGTATGTTCACATTTCTGTGAAAAAGCTTAGTGTTTTTTCTTTGAAGTATGTTCACATTTCTACTGAAAAGCTTAGTACATGCATAATTGCTATTAATTTTGAGTGCTTTACAAGCGCTTGGTTCTCTTGACATGTATACAAACAAGGTATTTAAAAAATAAGCTCTTTTTACAGACAGAAGCTGTGGCAATACTGCCCAGACTGTTAGTTAGAAGCGTAATTAGCCTTGATGACTTCTGCCTTCTACTGAATTCCTATTTCCTACTGCCCTGTGAAGTCCCCCTTCCTTGCTCCCTTTCCTTATCGAACTGAGCATTGGCTGAAGTTACATGATATGTTCAACTACAGGGCCTGATCCAATATCATTCTGTTATATATAAGTAAAGTGTTGGCTAAGAATGATCTAATATGTTTTTATTCGTCATGGTACGCATTGTGCAATTTTTATAATTAGTCATACGATGCAAATCCATTTAATGAAAAAATGTAACAAGGCTTGTTAATGTACATCTTGTATTTGATTGTTTTATTGGTGTGTATGTGTTCAAAGCATTTGTGGATGATGAGACTCTTGCCTCCATATTCATGTGTCTTTTGCTCTGATGAGTGAGTTTGAGTCAACAGGGCAGGGCTCGCATCCTTCACCTTGATTTTCCTATGCATGGGAATGCACACGGGTTCAGTTTTAATTGGCAGAAGGGAAAATAGCTAACGCTTTAGTTAATGCTCACCTTCTGTCTAGTGACTTCTGAGGAGCTCTTAACACCCCTTAGTCCACTCTGTGGCACTGCACATGTCAGGGGGATAGGTGAAACTGGGAAGAGGTCACCTCCAAGAGAAGCCTCCTGCTCCAGGGTCTTGCGGGCAGCCTGGCTGCTGGCACAGCTGCCTGCCTGCGTTTCACCAGGACTGCAGGGGGTAGGGATGAGGTGGGGACCAGAGGAGCAAGTTTCCCATGTCGTCTGAGAAGATTGCTGTGGCTGCTCTTAGCACCTGCAGTTCTGCAGCTGAAGAATATGTTGTCTTACTGTTTTGATCAAGTAGCATCTAGAATGTGTACAGTCTTTGCAGCACATATGGTAGGACCCGTAAACAGATGGGTAAGCTAAAGGAGCCGAAGTAGGCAGGATAGTTGATAGGAAAATAAAGACCTGGTGTCATCTTCTCATTTCCAGACCTAGTTTATTTAAAACTCATTGTTTCTTACACAGATATGGATAATAATTCTGTATTTAATTTATTGGAAAGGGAAATACTGAGATAAGAAACCAGAATAAAGACATGTTTATTCAAACTCCAGGAGACAAAGGTGAAAAGAGCTGAACCTGCCTTTCTAAGTTTGCTTTCCGAAGAATCTTAATAATCCATTGCTGCTCCCCTGTGTTTCCCCAGCACATATGTAAGTGGATGTTTGCTTAGAAAGGCTGAATGGTTCTGCTCTGTCTTGATTTGAAGCACCTAATGAAGAATAAGTTAATGAAACTATTGTGGTTTTATGGCCTTGACTTCTAGAAGTGAGTCAACTTATTGCTTATTTAAAGCTATTCAGAGTGCATCTATACACTTGACAGCAGGATTCTCATTAGTCAAAAAGATGAAGGTTTCCATTCTTATTCTCTAGCATTTTATATTCAGTCTTACTGATTAATGCAAGGGCGCTTTTTTCCTTCCAAGAAGGTGGAAAGAAGAAATCAATTATTATATCAGATGTTTATACACTAAATACTGAAGTTGTTTAAAAAAATTAATGTACTGCTGTAAAAATAATCTGCCAGTTCTTTATTATCTTGTATATAAAAGTGAGGCCTTAGAGATACCTTTGAAGAGAGAAACCTCTGTAAAGATGAGGTTATCCTCTCTCCTTTTTTGACAATAAGAGGTAGAAGGAAGAGAGAATACAAGAGTATCAGTGAAAAAAATGATGTGCGCATGATGTTTGAGACTGTGGTTTGCTTAATGGAAGCAAGTGTTTTTCCTGATATAGTGGCTGTTTTTTCTATTTCCAACTTAACTTTTCCTTTTTTTTTGTTTTGGTTTTTGTTAACCAGGGCAGAGGAATCCTGTCTGTCTTTTTAAGGCTGTTTTGCTCTGTCCTAGATTTACATAGCATTGAAAAGGTTTCCAGTCCTTTGATGCTGAGTAAATAGCTTTTTTCTCACACAAGGGGCAGGGAAGGCTCTATTTTCTCAGTTCTTTTGGCCTGATTTAAAACCTAGTGAAGTAGAAAGTAAATTCAAGGAGATGAGTCTCCTGAAGAAAATTAGGGAGAGACTGAATTTAAAGTTTAGTTAGTGTCCATATATTCCAATAGTGTTCTGCGAGGAGTAGGGAGTTGGAGTTGATGATCCTTATGGGTCCCTTCCAACTGGAAATATTCTACAAATCTGTGATCTAGCACTGTCTATATTATGTATTTTTAAATGACTTCTTAAAAAAAGCTTTTGTCATAGATTATTACTGTTGAAAGCGTCCATACAAAGTATGATTGTGTGTTTTGATGGGTAGGTACACTGAAATTTTTTGATGCACTGTTTTTGCAGAACAGGATGGAAGCTTTTAACTATACCTTGATTTTCCTGATCTTTCTTCCTAAGAAAGAAACATTTGGAACCCAGTTCTCAGTGCAACCTTATTGTTTCATGCTGGGAAAACATGTCTGTAAATGCAAAATGCCATACCCCTTCTTGATGCTACTACATAAGATAGATACCTATCTTGTCCTGAACCTCTCAGTACTAAGAACATCAGAAATATTAATGGAAAATTGGTAATCTGGAAAGGAGCATATGTTAAAGTATTGACTTGATCTAATTCTTGATATAAAATACACTTAAATTGAGGGGAAGCTTTCCTTTTATGTTCAAAGGCTTTGAATCAGCATCCAAGAGCAGAAGTAGAACAGTATTTATTTTACTGTACAAATACTGTGACCCAGACCTCAAGTTTGTGGGTTTTGTTGGTTCGTTTGTTGGGTTTTTGTACTGGTACCCTACAAGAAAATGATCTTCAGCTGTTAGCAGTTTTGGATAAACCTGAAGAACAGGGTAAGAAAAGGATTGTGGATAGTGCTCTACAAGTACTATAGTTCATGTGTGACTTCTCTGTTCAGCTTGTGGTTTTCACAGTCCAAACTTTTCTTCTCTTGTTTCGGTAAGTTGAATAGTTGCTGAGTAACTCTTATAACAGTAAGGTTGTACAAAGTATTTTAAAAGAGAAGTATTTTAGAATAATCAGTAAGTTATTTCAGAAGAATAATTCTGAAGGTTTTATTCCATCCTATAACTGGAGAAACCTAGGCTGGAGGTTACAGCTTACTTCAGGCTTCGGAGAGCTCAAGTGTTGGAAACAGCAGCAGTGGAGAGCAGGCTGCCCTGGCTTCTGAAACTGGCTTGATGTATCTGTGCCTCAAACTTTTTTTTTTTTTAATTAAAATCCCTCTGGCTGGCAGTGGGGAAGAACGGAGATTTGAAGGCTGGAGATTATCTAGTGGTCTGTTTAATGGATGGTCATATCTGGGTTTCATGATAAAGACACATAGTAGATTTGTGTGTGTGTTAAGACTGAGAGCTTATTAGACCTGGAAGTGTTGAGGGGTTAGGGTATTTTTTGCCTTTTTTGGGGGGAGGACATGACACACACAGCAGGGGAGGTTTCCCTGTCAAACCCTGACTTTTTGGTTGCTTGCTCTTTGGGCATGGTGTTCTTTTAAACTGTATTTTAACTGCACTTATGCTAAGAAAATAGCAGGACAAATATTTGAAATCCCTATAAAACATAGCTTGATGAACATACAACAGGTGTCTCACAGAGTGGGAGGAGAGATCTATATATTGTGATTCAGCATTGCCTTATAAGTGCTTCGGTTTGCAGGGCTTTTCATAGGCAATTTGTCTATAAATTTCTTTTGCCCCTTTTGCAATAGTGTATGATCCTGCAATCAGTTGGTTTGATTCTCTGTAATGTAACCTGACATGCCCAATGATACAAGATGGCTTCCACTTAGTGTTACATTAAGTGTTCTTTTCTTGAAAACATACACAGCCCTAGTTATCACAGCCTGTCATCTCTTGTTGAAGATACAAATTGTCTTGTCTTCACAATGTTTTTCTTTTCTGTTAGTTAGTTAACTTGTGTTGAATACTGCCTTTTGTCTTCCCCTATGAAAGTGCAAAAAGGTTCACTTCAGTAAGTTCAGACTGGCGAGAGCTTCACAAGGCAGTGGCTGTAAAACATGAACTTGTCATGTGTACCTCATTATACTCTAAATCACAGTAATGAGCTTCATGTAGTGTTTGGATAGTTTACAGGGACTGAAACAATCCTGTGAATGAAAGAAGATAGCAAATCTGGAGTTCAGCCATTGAAAATTATCAGATTACCCACAGTAGACTGCAAGTAGGTATCATGGTGACTGTGCTGGTGACTGGCTTCAACTTGTTTTACATTTCATAGGTAGAGATAGCAAGAAGAAACATCAATTAGCACGTTGTTATGAATATTTACATTTCTCAGATCACAATATAATTATCCTAATAGTCTTTGTTCAAACTGCTGTTTAAGACTGTTGCGTATCAGACAATGTATTGTGCGGGTAATTATACCGATAGAACCCAGAGGATGAGATTGGGTGTGTTTAAGTATAGTGGTTTAATTGATAATGAGTTTGAAAGTGTAAAAAGGAAAAGATCCCAAATTGTCCAGTGCCCTCAAGATACAGAGGTGCCCTCATCCTCTTGAGAGAGTCTCACCCCATCAGTAGGAGCTCAGCTGTGATTGTATTGGTATACAGTCTGACTGGTGATTAGAGGGGGGAAAAAATCATTAATAGGGGCTGTGCAAGCAAATACTTTTCGTTTATTTTTTAAAGAATTTAACAGCCTTGCTACTAAAATTATCCATCACTTTGTTCCCTCAGGGGAATGTTGCTTTCATCCCAGTTTTCATGTAGAAGCTCCGACATACCTGAGATAAGGCTGAAATAAGCAAATCTGTCCTTCTAGGGATACCTCAGGAATTTCTTTTTCTGCCCGAAACCAATGGATGGAGGGAGGGGATTTGTCCATACAGTCTGGTTTTATACAGCACTGCTACCTTTTTATGCATGTTTAATAGTGTTATTACAAAGGTTTGGGATTTTTTTTCACAAAAAAACCAAGTACCTCAAGTTATGTGGTATCTGCTATTGTAATAGATACCTTTTATTTATAATAGGTTGCAGGTAGCTAGGATGCCATTTTATTAGGCATTTGGAAACATGTTGTGGGCTGGCATAATTTTTAACCACAGGGGCCTTGAAATTAAATCATGCTGTGTAAGCTGAATGTGCTGTTGATCCTTTACCTCTGTCATAATTCACCTCTGCATTAGTAAGTCAACAGAAATAAGTATGCACCAACACCCCAGTTGCCTGTGTGTCATTGCCCAAATCCATCTTAACCAGCCCATGAAGCATCAAACTTCATCATTACTATTTTTGTACTCAGAGCAAATCATGCTTATGGGTGCAGGGGAACCTACAAGAACCAAGGAAGGTGTTCTCAGTCTTGCAGCTGTTCTTCATGACTCCTCAGATAATCGGGAAATGGAGATGCTGAAACAGTTAACATACGATGAAAACCCCTCCAGTCAGGTGTATATTCCTGTGTTAGATACTTCTTATATGTTTTAAAATGCCTGTTTGAGTAGTTTAGCATTTAAAGGTGATTGAACATAATGTTTAAAAGGGCAAGAATCCTTTCTTAGTGACTTAAAACAGCGAAAGGGGATGGAGTGATACTTAAGTTCCCATGTAAGTGTTGTTTTCTGTTACTTCTGTTGGCAACAGTTTTGGGCACTTAGGATAAGTATGCTACTACCTACCACACTTTTTTTGTAGCTCTTGTGTGTACTGTTACCTAGTATTTGTGGTAGGTATTAAGTGGATGGGATTTGAAGAATGGAGCTGTTTCTCTTTCGGGACAAAGTAGTAGCCTATATAAACTCCAGAAAGCAAACTCCAGAGCTAAAGAACAGCTTGTGTTACAGCTTTTTTTTCCTTACTCTTTTTTTTTTTTCTTGTTGACGCCCTTTAGTACAAAGCATCTTTAACTGTAGACAGATGTCATTGTGTACAGCTTCCGTGTATGCCCAGAGAGTCCCAAGTTGTAGACCAGTGGCAGGACACAGCCAGGAGGAAATACCTACTGGAGATGGACTTGGTTCAGAACTGGTGTGCTTGGTTCAGAACTGGTGTGCTCCTGCAGAATACTTCTGTTTTGGTTGGGTGCTTTGTGCTCATGCTGGAGAAGGAGGAAGAATGGTCCAGCTGGGCCTTCAGGTGGTGCTGTGTTCTGCTCCATCCACTGGGTTTCTGCTGATGAGCCTAAGGTGTGGGAGAACAGAGTTGTCCTGGCAGCTGAGCATGATCCATCACTCCTCTGTAAGGAGCATCCCGGGCCACTGTGATACACACCATGTTGACTGTCATAAACTCTGACCTTTCTTCTTCGGTATTGTTACGCATGTCATTGAGGTGATCATATACATCTATATAATCTTGTGCTTTCAATATGAGCCACCTGCGGGCTTGTAAACTAATGTATGTGCCATCTTGTGGTAGCTGATCAGGTTACATCAAGATTCTCTTTAAAAAAAAAAAAAAAATCTGAAGTGGGGAAAAATTCTCTAACATTATAGAGATGTCCTAGCTTGCAGTTTTACTTAAGTAGTATTTTGGAACAGCGAGCACACATTGAATGAGAAGAAGATTGAGGTCTCACAGGTAAAAACATCCAACATATTACACAGTGGCGTTTGGAGCTGTGAAGGATGAAACATGCAGATTGCAAAACTTGTGAGCAAGTGCTCTGTCGTAAATGGCTAAAGAAAATACAGAATGCCAGCATACGAAGGAAATGCAACTAATTAAAATCACCCAGGCTGTTTGTATTTTGTTCATTTTGCAAAGTGAACGTTAATAGTTGGTGCTGTAAAACTAGTAATGTGATACAGTATATTCACTCCAAGTCCTTTTGTTACCCTATGTTGCTGGTACAAGGTAGAAATCCTGATTTTTGAGTTTTCACACACAGAAAAGAATGTTCCAACACCTGCCTGTAATTTTGGGTGTATACATTCCTAATGCAAAAGGTATGCACTGCATAGGAGGGTGATTAAGTTAAGGGGTGGGGGAGGACACCCAGCACATGCATATATGGAAGAAGACTCATCGTCATTGTTTTAGTCTTAGATTAGGCTAAAATTTCTAAACATGAATAAACAGAGCAGCTGGCAAAATGCAGGTTCATGCCTGGAGCCTTCACCCGGTACTCATCTGCTTGTGCAAGCACATCTCCATCCTCCCGCCGCCCTGCGAGGAGGCAGGAGCAGCCCCAGCTGCTGAGGGGCTTCCAGCTCCCCACACGCGTGCAGGAGGCAGCCTTTCCGAGGCCGGCTTGCTGCTGCTGAGGAGACAACACTCATGGACCCCCTTTTGATTAGGATGTGTCAGTGTTGTCAGGGCAACTGTTAACAGCGGCGTATCATATTTTCTCCTCTTGCGTTGTGTGCTGAATATTTTAGTGTGCTGTAGCTGGAAGACGGTTGCAGGGAAAAAGGTGCTGCAGCAGGGAACCCGGAGCTGTGGGCTGGGATCTGATTGAACAGGTTAAGACAGTGACGAGCAGCATCCAAAGCAATGTGCCTTTAATTAGGGCTTTTCTTAAGGTGGGGAAAGACTGCAAGCCTTTCGCCGCCGACTGGATGTTGGTATTTGTCAGCTGTTTGCATACCACTTATCCATAGGGGATCTATTACAAGTGCTCAAATGAACAGGCAGCGTTGCAGCTAGCGGGTAAGCAGGGGCTGCAGTTTCTTACTTTTTTTTTTTTAATAAGCAAGAGGCAACAGCAACATGCTTGGTTCAACTACTGCCCTCCGACAAGAGAGACTGAAGAAAAGTGCCAGGCCAAATCCCATGGGTTTATTCACCATTAATGAAGAGGATGAGCAGCAAAAGAACGGGAATTCCAAAAGACTGAAAGGTACGTCGCGGTTCTGCAGCGCGATCAGGGCTGTGTGTGGAATACGCTGCACAGCAGGCACAATGTTTTATTAGCTCTTCTGTGTGCTATAGTCTGTGGCTGGTGCAGTTTGGCAATGCATATTGGCACCCACAAATGCACGGTGTGTGATAGGTGTCTGTATTTAAATCCTCTGGATTGTTATGCAATCATCTGCCTTAGATGTGAAGAAAATAATACTTTTTAGTTATTAGCCCCATTTTTTCTGGTAGGGATAAGGGTCCTGTATCAGAAATGTATCGGTGAATTTCTGTGTATTTTCTTTGATTTCTGTGCATAGTCTGGATAAATACCTATTAAAAAAAAAAAAAAAAAAAAGGTGATTGTAGGCTTGAGAATACAGAATGCAGTATCAGCTTGTTAGAAGACAGCTTTGCCAAAGACAATGTAAAATTAGCTATACTTCCATTCATGTGCATAAGGAGCAGTGTGCCTTCGACAGAGTATAGAAAAATACACATTGTTCAAATATGCTGACTTTAAGTCTAACAACAAAAAAAACCCAAAAGCAAACCCAACAAATTGTCACTGATAAAGAAAAATATTTATTATGTGTAACATAGGTGAGTGGTGGTGGCAGAAGGATGCTGATGGCCACTGATTTATAACAGAGGTCTGTCAAGCCTGTGTAGCCACTGTCTATCTTATGTAATTAATGTTTTCCACATGGAACCTAGTGTTTAAATTCTGTTGGTCTGGCAAGAATCCTGCACCTTACAATTGTGACTGGAATTTTAAGTTTGATTGTTATAATTTCTATTCTTGTGATTAAGTGACTCCATTTATATGAGCACTCCTTTTTATGGTCTTATTTAGGGGGAAAATAGTGCTAGATTTTTTTTGTTTACAAAACAAATACTAGCTTGTAGCCTCAAGACAGTGTTTCAAATTTCAGAAGTTACCATTCTACCATGTAAAAGGAGAGGCTAGCAAGCATTTAAATAGCAAATTTATAGTATGTATATTTAGTAGAGATGAATCATTTACAGCTAACTGGTTATTTTCTTCTTGAAGTAAAAAGGTAGCTTGATAGCTGTTACAAACAAATTCAAAATTCAATTTTTTTTTTTTTTTGAGTGTGCAGCTTGTACTTTTTTTTTCAGAATGGTGAAGAACCTGACAAATTTGAGAATGGTGCTAAAATATATATTGCTAGTCATTGTTAATGTGCCTAATGTGTTAGGGTCTTCTGTACATAGTTACCTACTCATGTATATTTGAAACTGCCCATATAAAATGGAGATACAAACTCTAGTGTGAGGTTATTGAGGTTCTAATGTTTTAAGAAGCGTATTACTTTCCTTTATCACTGCTGGATGACTTCCAGAGTCAACAGTCCACAAAGCTAAGAATCAATAATTTTCTTGGTTTTGTTCAATGTCACTGATAGTTACCCAGGGTAAAAGTTCTTGTTGACGTAGATTGCAACAGTTGCAGCAGTAACAGATGTGCTTATCCTTTGCCTCTCTTGTTATAACTGAGATTCCATTTTTGATTATTCCTTTTTTTCTCTTGTTGCTGTGAAATTAAGTAGACAGATGTGCACAAGAGCATAGACAGCAAACTAACAAGTGCATATGGTTTTAATAAAATAAAAATTTGGTTGCTTGCTTTGAATGTTCCTAGTGAGAAATAATATGAGGCTGTACAAAATAATTTGAAAATATACTAGTTTCTTTTCCTAGATACTTAAAATTGCTCATACTGTCTCTGGAACACTGTTTGCACACTGATACATGTAGTTATTTACCCTTCTGTATGTTTGAATGCATTATGAGTGGTTAGGTGGGTTAGAGCTGGAATGCCTGGTCATAGAGAATGCATGTATTCAGGGTGGCGTTCTCCCTTCCCAGTACCAAGCAAGGTCACTCCAGTGCAGTTCTGAGTGGAAACATAAGATGTGTGATGAACCCATGTGAAGCTTCCTCGAGCCTTTGGACTTTGTTGTTCTCTTGCTACTTTACAGTGTTTGTTTCATCTTAGTTCTTTACCTGTCCTGTTTTGCTCAGCAAGCACCTGCAACTGGTGAGATATTTCTTTTTTCTTTTCCCCTCTCTAGCACATACTAAGTCAGTGTCATCTTCATGGGAGGTGGGCTATGTGTCTTCTTTATCTGCAGTTTCTGTAACCATGCTGCACCTGTCTTTATACAGCAGTTCAAAACCAAGAGGTCTTTCATGGATCTGATACTCCAAAATAATAAAGCAGCTTGTTTCTCCATTAAGGATATTTGAATATCATCATAAGTTATAATCATAATTTTGGTAGTTCAGGTCTTCTCAGAATACTAAGACTTGATTAGAGCTTGTATGAGTTGGTTTTGCCAGAAACAAATATTTATGTGTATCATAAAGTGGCTAACATTTGTGAGATTTTCTGTAAACTTATTTTTATATCAGCCATTACTTTTCTTGACTTTGGCTGTCTGTACTGTAATCTGAGAAGTCTGGTAGCCATTGAGTTTGTTCCTCCAGTGTAAACAATGAAATGAAAATGTTAATGATTTTTTTAAGCTGGAGATATTACAAAGCTGCAGTGATCTTTGTAGCCCTATGCTCCCGATACTTCCTTTCCTTTGATGTGAATTGTATTCACTGCTTTTTCACCAAACATTTTAACTTTCTTTCCTTCTCTTGTCTTTGAGACAAGGCCTGCATTTTTGTTACATGTCTGTATAGCACCAGTTGCAGGGTCTTGAGTTCCAGCTGTTGAGCTTTGGACTGCTTGTGTTACTTTTATTCTATTCTCCTGTCCCATTACAACATACAAGAATTTTGCTATGTAGTGCACTCTTCAAATACAATTTGTGCAGGTTTACAGAAGCTTATTTTGTACGTGAGTTGTTTTTGTTCACCAGCTTTCCAGCAGTTCTGCAACTATATTCACAAAGAAACCAGACAAAACAGGCACAGAACCACACACTTAACAGCTTCAGTGTTCCCTTAAAGCTTGTGTTGTAAGACAAATATTGTTTCTGTGACTGAAGATAGTGTGTGAATGTGGTTCTTTATGTAAATTGCAAAGATATGTCCAGGTAGATTAGTGTTTAATTAAAGTATCCATCCTGTGTGTGTGAACTTTGGCCTCAGCCATTCTTTAAATTCAGGCATGAGCAATTCAATTCACCTTAGTATTTCCCTCCTCTGCTGATTTTGGGCACCTTGGATGTAGTCTTAATAGCTCTTATTCAATTTGATGAAATTTTAAAGTGATGCCTCCTCTCCTTCCTCTTGGGGGTGGGTTGGTGGAGGAATGCCTTCTCAGACTGTTCATAATGATAAATTTATCATTTGAAGATCATAGGAAAGTAATGCTTATCTTTCTGGATTATGAATTTGAATAATTAATAACTGAAATAATTACCTTATGGTATTTATGGCAAATACATGAAAAGAAGTCTCAATCTATCAGTAGAATCCTTTGCCCTCCTCTTTATTTAAAATTGATCAAGGGAGTGTACCTCTAATCTGCTGAGTGAATATTGCTGCTGTTACAAAGCTAGACATATATGCTTTAGGTCTCTGAACAGTAACACTGATTCTTTGTCATCTTGAAAACAAGAAAGGGCTTTTTCCAGTCCTTTGGTGCATGGCAGTGGTGTCTGATTACCAGCAGATTTTGCTGCTGTTGTGTGGATGGTAATATTTTTATGTAATGCTCACTTCAGATGTAAGCTTTATTCATCCAGAGACATGAGGGAGATTTCTTCTAACATACAACTATTTATGTGCTTAGTCTGTATTCTCCATGTATTGAGGAAATACATATTCCCATTAAACTCAGATTGTCTACATTTTAATGCAGTTGTTATTTTTTTACTGTGTGTCTATACCCAGACACAAACATAAGATACCAGGAAGAAAAGGGGATTTGGCATCTTCAAGGGCATTGAATTGATAGTCCTGGAAACTGAAACTGTATACCTACAAAACAGGTACTGCATGGGGTGTGTAAGTGTAATCTTATCCCACGCAGCAGAGTCTGTGCCTCAGGCTGGATCTGGAATGACAGCTTGGTTTCTGGCTTCCACCACACTTTAAACCAGCAAAACTGCCTGGGATCGTGGTTCTCCCAATGGGGCCTCTTAATGCTAGTCAGTGGGCTGACCTCCAGTTTGTTTTGGGCAGAACAGTGAGCAGCTGTTGAAGGCTGCTGAACTAGCTCACCAAAATCAAGTGTTCTAGCTTTCCATGACAGTTTGTGACCTTATCTTGCCCATCTGCATTTGAGGCAAAAGTTGGGGGAAAGAGTGGGTGGAAGGAAGGGAAGGTACCAATTCTCATTACAATGCTGGCTGTGTAAAGGGGCAAGGCTGAGAACCTGGACAATGTGGTTTGTCATCCTGCACCTTCCAGTAAGTTCTGCTAATGTTTCTCTATACTTCCTCCTTCTTTCTGCTGGTAAAGGCCAGAAGAAGAGGAATCCAAAAGTGTCTGCGATTTTTTTTTTTTTTTTTTTTTTTTTCCCCCCCTGGACATTTATTTAAAAACAGCTTTCAAAGTATATGGGATGTACATTTTTAAAAAATCTCTATATTCATTACATAATTTGCAGCTGTGGGGGTGCAGAAGGAAGCTGTGGGGTTTTTTTCAGGAAGCTACTACAAAGCTGTCTCTCATTCATAGCTGTAGGTGCTGGGTGGCATGAAACAACTCATTTTTAATAAAGATGAAGAGATCCTAACATGAAGTAACTTACTTGCAGTAAAGCAGAGAGAATATGCTGGAACTCTCAGGGATAGCAGGAAATATCTCTGCAGACCAGTGGAGTAAATCTGATTTGTTCAGTCCCTCTGGCTTTCAGAGTGAAAGTCCCAGGTCTGAGTTCTTGGCTTGTGTTGTAACACAGTCTGTTCGTCAAAGTGTGTGCTGGGATTACTGAGAGTTTATCTGTGTTGGGTAAGAATCATCTTACACTTCTAGCCCAGCTACGTGAGAAGAGGCTTCCACTGCTGATTCTGGAGGATTGTGTTCATATATTTTGTCAACTGTTTTTGTGGAGGGAAACAGCCTGTGATCTATTCATGTGCTCAGGGAGCGTACTTGACATTGAGTATGGGGATGGCAAAAGTCCAAAAGAGTACAACGCTGATAGTCTTTAAAGGTTAAGATATTTGTTGAAAGGAATTCAGGTTAACTTGGCATGTGAACTGAGGATAATCCTAATTAGGAAAAAGATTGAATTTTGCAAAGTAACTGTTTTAAGTAAACAGGGTTATTTCAACCAAGATATAAATGATAACAGTATTCATCAGAACTGTCTATGTGAGAACAGGGTCCAGTATATGATTACTTGCAGGACAGAATGCTTGCTTGAAGTTGTAAAAAGATTGGAGTTCAATTTAATTTAGACAGTTCTTCAGAAAGCTTCATATAATAAGAAACACCACTCATAAAAGACTGATAACACTCAGTGGAGTTTCTTCCTTATTCACTGTAACAGTAGTGACTTTAAAAACCTTGAATTGGGAATATGATTCCAACTGTGGGTGAAAGGAATGTAGGCTTATGGCCATTTCTTATGGGAGAGAGAGAAACCCAAAAGTGGTAGATCTGCCTAAGAATCTTGAAATTATGTGAGATCTTGTTGTTGGCTTTTTTTTTTGTTCTGAAAATATGCAAATAATACTCTTTCAAGGGGTTTACAGAGTGACATGCCATTGGAATAAGATGACAGCAAGAAGAAATGGATCTCTGTGCCCTGTTTGTAGTGCATTACACATGCCTGGATAGTACCATGTCTTTATTTTGCAGTGGAAAAATAAAGCAATAGCAAAGCAGGTATTTTTAAAAGAAATATGTTGCAGTTAAATCCCCTGGTTTTGTGACTGTGGTGTTGTCAGGAGTCTTGGCACTCTTGCTGCTGTTTGCAAGCTTGCTCAGAAACTGCTGTATTCATTCACTCCTTCAAAGTTGTCTTTGTATCCAGGTACATAGAAGTCTGGCTTAATTTTTAAGGGAAAACCTTTTTCTTGTCATACTGAACTCCAGAGAAATTAATGAGCACTGGCCTAGAGTGTTGCTTCTGGCCATGTGCAAGTCATGATGGAAATCTACTCATTAGTGGGCTCAGGTGAATCGGTGGGAGTACATAATTTTTCTTCCTGCACAAACTCACACATGTATATTCCCGTTGCTTACTCAGCTACCCACAGAGTACTTTCGTGCTTCCCCCCCCCCCCCCCCCCCAGCTTTAAATTCAATCTGTACTTTACAACTGGATAACTTGTTTTTCTGGTATTTAAGAGTTCTAAGTGAAAGCATCTCAGAAGAGTTTTGTATTATTATCAGAAGTCACTTCAGAAGTGATTTGTGGGGTGTTTTTAAGCCACGTTAAGGAATGATTTAACCCATTCTACCCAACCTCAGGCCACAGCAGTAATGTGCTTAGAGAATAAATGCCACAATGGTTGATGCAATTTGCTCTTTTAATGAACTACCTTCACTCACTGAAGGTGCTTCTCACTGTGTTCTGTTTTTGCAGCCAAGCGCTACTTGAAATTCACATGGAAGTTTCACCTGCATTGAGTTGAAGCATGGTATGAGTAGATGCTGATGTCTGTGGGTCAGATCTGTATAATGGTGAGGGAGGCTATGCGCAATATTCAATAAGCAGATGTAACATCAGAAATTAAATTAGGGAGTACTCTAAAACTTGAGCTTTCACATCTTGTTGCTTGAGACAAAGTATTTTTTAGAGGAGTGGAATCATGTTTACCAAATTCTATGCAAAACTCCCATCTCACTGATTTATAGGTTTGACAGCCATTGAATAGTCAGATTGTCTGTATGTATAGATGTAGCATAACTGCTTAGTCAAGCTCAAGGTAGAAATGACTAGGGATAGCATGCAGATTGTTTAAATTGCCTTTTTATACTAGCGGTTTCAGAGGAGAAGCACTTGAATCTTAGCTTCACTTTTGCCTTTAAATGATTAACTTGCTGATAATGGCTAGAATAAACAAAGTTCCAGTAGGCAGGTCACTGCAGCTTAACCTAGATGCATGGTTCTCCAGAAAGCAGAATTTGTGTACCTGTACTAGATGGGTTTGGGGCAGGCTATGCTGGTGACAAGCTGAACTGTGTCAGTACTGACACAGACCTGTGGCTGCCCTGTGTGTGTTTGTGCTGGGGAACTGTTCAGTTGTTTTAAACTAGAATAATACCTCTGTAGCTTCAGTGTGATGATGGTACAAGATTCTCTCTGTCTAATTGTTTACCAGATTAGAAGTCCATTGAAGTTTTTGTTCCCTGGGCAAATAGATTATCTTCTCGTTGTTTCAGATCTGTCAAAGCCTAATTTTGCTCTTTGGCTCTGTAGAGGCAGCACAGTTTTCCTCAGGGATTAGCTATGTTTCTGTAGATTTAATTCACGTCTAATTTATAGAGTTTATCTGTGCAGATGTCAACAAGAGGAAACTGGGTTTGGAATCAAGAGTTTGAGCAAATCAAGCACAGGTATCTGAGATTGGTGGGTAGCAAAATGGGGGAAGTAGCAGAGATCCAAATTATAGAAATCTTTTAGTTGTTTTCTTCATTTAGGAATAAAAGATAGGTTTGCTGAAGCACTCTTCCTTTTCTGGTACTAGTGTCTATACAGCTGACTTCAGGGAAGGCAGGAGTTTCCTGTTAGAAGTCATAGTTGTAGATTTACAATTGGTCCTTAATCTCAGTAACGGTTTTCCATAGTGTGTGTTGGAGGCCATATTTACAATCAACTTGGAAGAGGAGGTCAAGAGTCAGTTTGCTTAGGAGTTAAGCAAAAACCTCAGCAACCAGGAGAAATACTCAAGGTATTGGTCACTTTGTTCTCCTGAGGTAGCAACTGCAGAATAATTAAGAAATGTGGAAGTCCCAGAAGGGACTCAATGTACTTACAGACTGAATCTGTACTTTGTTTGCTGGCCACCTGCTTCTCAGTCTTTACTTCTCCTGTTTAATATCGGTACAGTCTGAACTTCCAGTCACACCTACTAATTGTCCTAGTCCTTCACATGGAGGTTGATTTTTTCCCCCCCCCCAGCCAACTTTCTTCTGGGTCTTTCTCTTACATCTGAAGCAGACATGGGAACAACTGTACTTCCACTCTGTCATGCTAGGTATAACTGGTCACAGACCTCTTCTGTGATCTGATGCTGATTTTTTTGTTTAGCATTGAAGGGTTGTGGAATAAGGCTGATGCCACTGCACACCCCTGTAGCCAGGAAATACTCCAGCTGGTGGAGTTTTGTCTTCAGATGAGCCTTGCTGCAGCCTAGTGCCATAGCCACCTCCTATTGGATGGTATGTTGTGCTAGAAACGTGCTCTTTCCTTGTCAGGAATGGGGATGCCTGCTGGAGGATCTGAGGATAGTAGATGACACAGAAAACATTAGAACAATTTTTACTGTCTGTGTGCTGGGAGACAATGAGGAAAAGGAGTGAGGAAGTAACATACACTTTCAAAAATAACATT
This sequence comes from Athene noctua, assembly GCF_965140245.1. Lineage (NCBI taxonomy): Eukaryota > Metazoa > Chordata > Aves > Strigiformes > Strigidae > Athene > Athene noctua. The sequence goes on along the minus strand of NC_134037.1, from coordinate 65,981,446 downwards.
TCTGCAGGATGCCTGAATTCTGATTTAATTAATGGGAATATGATCGTAGTGCTGATGTCTTGGGCAGAGACAATCTGACTGATTGAAAATCCAGTGAAAGATCCTGGACCTAAAATCTCATAATAACCTAAAACATACTGTTAAGTGTGCTGAAGAATGGAATTGGTTTTTCCATTCTTAAATTTCAGATCTTTTTCAGCTTCATTCTAAACTCCTGCACAGGTTTATTATAGAAGTGCTGACAGAACTTGATTCACACTGTTGTATCATAGTGTACAAAGCTATCTTGTTTCTCAATTCAGCTTCAGAGAGATTTTCTGAAAGCTGTTTTGGAAATGCAGGTTTATCCAGTACCCACCCTTGACATGAGAAGTCATTGTGTTATGCAGCCAATTCTAGCTTTGTTTTTTTTCCTTTTTCAAAGTCAGTTTCCTCATTGCCTGCATGCTGACTAATGCACTGATGAAAATTACAATACTAAATCTTGGCTTCTATACTAAGACACCATGAATGACATCGAACGTGTCTGAGCTGTTTTTGAAGACACAGAGGTGTCATGTCAGTGGAGTTTGCACTTGTTTGTGCTTCTGAGTGCAGCAGTGGCAGTGTGGTAGAAAACAAGCTGCTGAACCTTCTGCCCGTCATTCCTTCTTAATTGTTATAGCTATTTCATTGAGGAATGTGCACCCCATCTTGGACATGCAGGCCACGCGAACTCCAGACAATTCTACTTTCACACTGTGTGTGCATTCCCTTTCACTAGAAAAAACAAAAAATGTTTACATCACTCTCTTCTTCCCTGCAGCAAAGGAAGAAAGAGTAGTTTGTGATTAAAAAAAAACCAAACCCAAACCATCAAACCCCAAACAACCTTCTCCAGCCACCTAGCTGTGTTACAGGGCTGTGTTTAGTTGCAGTTTGAACTGCAAAATAAGAGGGTAAAGAGGTAAAGAAAAAGCAGATGGCAGTTGCCATCTGTAAACCAGAAAAGGACAGCAACAACCAGCTGCTGAGTGAGGTACTGGCAATAAAACTAGGCTGCAGACCAAGCAGCTTGTGCTTCTCGTCGTTGTGCTTGGGTTATCAGCATTTTGGTATGTTCTTACACTTCCAATCTGTCTTTTCTGAAATATTCCATAATGTATTTATTTCAACTAGTTTATGTTGAGAGAGTCTATTAGCCTCACTGCCCCTGTGAGTTACCTGGATTGCTGCTGTAAACCACATCTCAGGTGCTCAGTGTCACTGAAGGCTGTATGCAGAGTAGCTTGGCGTTTTACTGCAATATGTTTAACATAAATCTTTGTAATCAATAACTGATGCAGAGCATAGGAAAGCAGGATAATGAAAAATGTGATGCTCACACTGTGGTGATGCTTATGGATGCTTCCTTTTTCTGTTAGACTTTTGTTTAATCACCATCCTTATGGATTTCGCTTGTTTGTGGCATCTGTGTGATAAACAACATTGCAAGGCTGAACTATTTGAGGTGACAGTATGATGTGGAGTTTGATTTTTCCTCTCCTGAGAAATGAAGGCAGCATCTCTATGATTACAGTATGTTTGGAATTCTGAATAGGCTCCTGACCCCAATGTTTGCAGGGGTGATTTATGCTCATTTTAGCTTTGCAAACAGGTCCTGCTGTTGCCTGGCTGTAAACAGGAATTCAGTGTGTTTTGCTGCTACTAGCAGTTCCGTTTAACACTCAGTGGAGATTTAGCTTAAATTTTGAAAAAGCATTCTCCTTCAATCTTTCTCTTTATACTCCAGGCTTTGATTAAACTTGTCCTAGGATTTCTTTTCAGAAAGACCTAGATAATTGCCAGTACCACTTACCACTAATCTAGTCTCAGATGGTGAGGCTGTAGCTTTTTTTGCTATAAATCAAAGCAAGCAGGTTCTGCTGATGAAATGTGGAAGTCTGCAGACCAGTTTTCAGTAGAGTTCTACTTTGATAGCTCTTTTGTTTGTGGTTTGTGGTTTCTTTTTTTGGTGTTTGTTTGTTTAGAGTAGGAGAAACAACAATATGGCCATGTAAACTTGACATGGTAGGCTAGCAAAAGCTTTAAAAAGGGGGTCTGTGTTAGTGACAGAGGCTACACTTGTCTGTTTGTTATCATTCACTCTTGCTTGCCTTTGTCCTGGCTCCTAGGAGTTTGGTTTGACACATTGCAACCAGTGAGTAAGCAGACAGCTGCTCTTGAAACAAGGTAAACTAACATAGCTTTAGAAAGAAACAAGGTAGGGAGCAAGCAACCTGATCAGAAGGTTTACTTTCGTATTTGTGATGTTGGTAACATCTGTTTTATCAGTCCTTAAAGAAAGCCAAGATATTTCTTATAATGATGATACAGAATAATTGGAGTGGGTTGGTAGAGTTACTACATATTAATAAATGGGATGTTCTGTGGAGTAAAGCAGGACCCAACAGCTGTAATTAAGTAAGATTTTGAATTTTTCTCCTTGGTGACAAAACCTTATGCAGTGGGGGGGAGGGGGGGGGGGCTATTTACTTGTTTTTGAAAGCCTTGTCCTTCCTCATTCTCAACCAGTTCTCTACCACAGAATATCCAACCTGACCTGCTTACTTTGCTGAAGTAGTGTGAAAGTACACCAAGATAGGAGGCTGGGAGTGAGAGAGAGTCACAAAAGTCAAGAGAAGACATAACAGTATAAATATGCAGGCATGAGGAAGGCTTGGTTTTTATTTTTTTAAAGGAACTGTCTTCTGAGACTGGTTATTGGAAAACCAGTTATTGATTAACAGTCCTTCCAAGACGTGTGCTGCAAAAACTGCCTTTTCACATGAAAATTCTTGTGACTTAGAGAAGTACTGGTGATAAATATCATGTCTAGTAACATTTACAGGAACAATCTGTTTCCCTCACTGGGGAGGGGAAACTTGTTTTTGCAGAACACCCTGACAATAGTGATTATAATGAGAGCTTTCCCATCTGACTCAAATATTTCAGACTGTGTAGGGATTATTGAATATTACTCTCTGGAAAAACAGCCAGCCAGTGAGGCTCTAATTACTTGTGACTGAGCAACAGTGCACCTAATTCCCATTCTCTGCACAGTGTTTTCTCTCTTTCTTTTGTCACAACTTACTTGATTGACCTTTTCCTTGAATATTCTTTAAACAGCATTAATTATATATTCCAAAAAGGTTTCATATGTAGTATAACGTATATGTTTGTGATATATATTTTATATATATATATATCACAAAATTCTTTTTTAGTATGTGAGAACAAAGTGGTTTGCCTGTCAAGCTTTTGAGAAGACTTTGCTACTTGCAGGTATTAAAAGGTGTTGTGAAATCACTGTTTGCATATGCTTTAACTTTCACTCTCTACTGTGCTCTTGGATCTTTAAATTGGAAGATCCAATGAGATCTGGCTTTTCTGTTATATAACAGTCCTGTGCAATTCTAAATGCTGAAGCCACCTTCCAAATACCTTTACTTTGTGCTGCTGTAAAGTAGTGCAATGCTGGATTATGTTTTATGCTTTGATTTTTAAAGGGGTAAAAATAAATCGAGGACAGTAAGAAGGGGTATGTTGGTGTCCTGCATGCCTTTGAAATTAGTTGGGACTTTCTGCTGAAAGAGAAGTTAAAATTTGTGTTGAATACAACTTGCTGTTTAGTTAAGTGGAACATTGAGGCTTATGTTAATCAGCAGCGGTGCTTTTTGTGCTGTTTTCCCCATGCTGTACTCCGTGACCTGGTTGGCTCTCATGGGCTGTAGCTGGTCAGAGCTGCTCAGGCACTAATGCTTGCAGATTTAAGGCTGTTTTAATGAGCCACCTGCATAGCATCTTGGTTGTGATCCAATGAGCTCTGCCTTTCACGTGCCAGTAGAGCCAAAATCTGTGGGTGCTGAGGTGCTGGTGACCAAGCAGATGGCAATGGAGATTGCCTGCCAGGGTGTTTTGCTGTGCAGGTCTCCTGCCACTGTGTTGGATTGCCTATTCATGGACTTGATGAGATGTAGATACATCAGGTTGACATAGCACTTAGGGATATGGTGTAGTTGAGAACGCTCAGTGTTAGGTTAATGGTTGGACTAGATGATCTCCAAGGTCTTTTTCCAACCTGGATGATTCTGTGATTCAGTTGTTACAGTCTTTTGAATAGTTTGAATTTCTTTTCATAAATGTGGTAGATAAAGTCCTGCCCAGTCAGCCTATGAAATCATAAATAACAGATCACAAATTTTAAAGTATTTCCATTCCCTGTCCCACCCAAGTAAGGCATTGTAACATATTATAGCTTGATTTGTGGTTTTGGTGAAGTATAGGGGCTAAATATTTTCATCAGTGGTGTTTGTGTAAGTGTACCCACTGTCTGTGGGTACCTTTTAAGGTATATCTTAATGTCAGCTAATCCCAAAAGCTTTCTGTAAACAAGGATTGCTACTGCACTAGTGTTTGTAATCCCAGCCTCTGTAGCAAAGATGAAAGCAATGCTATGGTGAAGTGCTTAGGGTGAAAGCAGGGTGAAAGTTGTCTTTTTTGACATTAAGAGAAGCCTTTGTCCCTGCATCTGCCCTTATGCAGGGAGGGTACCTTCACCCACATACTGTACTAGAGGTATATTGCAAGGCATCATTCACAGATATTTCCAGTACTTGAAATCTGATTATTTGAGAAAGAAAATAGGTAAGTATTGCTAAGGCATTCCCCCACCCCCACGTAAACAAAGTAGGAACACTTACCTATGGGGGAGATTGAAGTGCCTGTTTTTTTTAAGAAAAGGGCCATTGTCTTTAAACCAATACAGATATAGGCAGGTTACTAATGCCGGCTGGAGTGTGGGAAGAGGTTACACTATAAACTGTGTCATAAACTTTGGCAAAATGAAACCCGAAGCTTGCAGACAGTGGTTCTAGATCCTGTTCTTGCTCTCTTAAGTACTTAACAGAAAAACCCTGCTAGACTGTTGCCTGACATAGCTAACTGTACAAATAGATGAACACTGAATTTTGTAGTCTGTTGTCACAACTGGAAAGATGTCCCATGGTATCAGTTGGAGCCCACCTATTACAGAACTCAAGTATTTAGTTTGAGCAGTGAAGCTAGACTTCATGTGTGTTTCTCTTCCATAGTTTTTAAAACCTCTTCCAAAGGTCTTTTAATAAAGCCCTCTCTGAATAGAAGTTGAAACTGAAAATTTAAGAAGTGTATGAGGAAAAAACAAGAGTTACTGACCTTGAAGTATTTAAAATATTACATGGGATAGTTTTAGCTGAATGGTTTGCTTTTTTCAGAGCTGCAAATGTTTTGCACAACTGCACTAGTGGCCTAATGTAGTCGTAACTCATGAGTAGGACAGAGCTAAGTCTGTCATAAGAAGAGGTGCTATGTGTGGCGAGTGTTAAAGAAGTCTGTTTGGCAAGATGATGCACGATAAGATTTGTGTGAAACTGTTAAAAAGGCTGGGCCAATTTTGTCCCTATTGTAATTATTCGGAAGAGAAGTAAATTGAGAGTAGTGAATTTGACCTCCTGTTTTCAGGCTTAGAGCACTTATCTTTTTTTTCTGTTGGTAATGGATTGAAAGCACTTACTGCCCTGTTCTGGATATTTCTTGCTTTATTGAACTGCATTTTGCAAGTAAACAATTAGCGATCTAATTCTTGCTTGACAGAAATAACCATACAGTATCTGTTTCAACACATAAGAAAGCTTCTAAGGACAGGTATAGCTGTAGTACCTGAGGTGCCTTGAAGAAATTGGTGCAAGTTTCTCATCAGCCTTTGAATCCCAGATCTGTTCCTTCTGAATTAATGATGGGTCTGTACATCCTGCTGTCACATTCAGTCATATCTCAAAATAGTAGAACTATGAAAAGTGTTACAATTTTGCACTAGAGTAATTACTTTTAAAAAGTCCTTTCTTGGAAAGTGGGGAATTAATATGTTATTAGGCAACTTACAGAAAGGGAGTTTGGAGCAGGACACTTGTAAAATGGCCTGAATCAACCCTCCCCTCAGTCAGGGCTGAGGCATGCTGGCAGGACTGCTGGCCGGACTACAGGCAGTGCTGCTCCTGCACAGCCTGGTGTCGCTTGTATGGAATAACAAAGGGCTTCAGTCCTGAAGGACCCAGCCTGAATCAAGAGAACAGGAGGGCTCCGTAGGATTTAATGGGAAAATAGGATAAAAGTTCTGGCATTATGAAGAACAATTATTTCTACTTTAATATTATTTTTTTTTTTTATTCCTGAAGTCTTGCTTTTTCACACTTCATGTTTCTTTGTTGAAATGATTACTTACCTGGGCTTACCAGAAGATTGCAATGTCTGTTTACTTGGAGTTCTATCTGTGTGCCACCTAGCTCTTCAGACTTCTCTTGTGCTTCAGTTTCCCAAAGATCAAAGCTACATTTACAAGAACTGGAGAGACACCACGCTGGACTAGGCCCAGATTCCTTGAGTTTGTCCTTATGTTATTGGCAGTAAATGTCTGGATTGTTTTGGAGCCATACTATCAATTTGCTGCACTGCTTAAGCTGTGGGGACCCGGCACTGGATTCGACTCTACTGCATTTCTTTTATTGCAAACAATGAATCATGAGTCAGGGAGAGAGAAGTGTTAAAATGTGGGATTGTGAATGTCATCCTGTATGTATAAAGTCAGCAGTTTACAAAAGCTAGAAGCGACTGTACTGATGGAGTTAGCCTGTGCCTTAGAGATAGTAACACAAAAAAGTTAAGTGGTATACTCAATTCTTTCATACGTATTCTCTGAAGTCTGCATTATTTAATAGTGAACTGGTCCCAAAAGTTATTGGCTAGCTTTGGAGGCTTGGGAGGCTTTTTTTGGATTTGGGTGGGGTTTTTTCTTTTTTTTTTTTTTTTTTTTTTTTGGTGGCAAGTAGTTTAACTTGTGCTAATGAGGCTGCTGCTTTAAGTCTAGGCTTTGGCTGCAGTTTACAAACTGCCTAAAATAACACTTTGGGGAGTAATGAGGCTACCTACTCTTGCCACTGAATCAAATACTTAACTGTTGCATGGTTGTTTAGGCTCTATTCACTGTTTGGCAATTGCTGTGTTTGATAGTGTGGCTCTGTTTTTTAAATCTGTTCAGCACATTCCTCAGTTCAGAGCTGTTTCCTCAAAGAGTTGCCAAACATACAGCTTAGCTAAATGCAGAAAAGACTCTTCTTTCCACAGCATTTAGTTTGTTACGAGAAAGAGGAATAGCTTGGAGGAAAGGTGCACCAGCGTGTAGGGTGCAATTCCTGACAGTTCTCGCAGAAAAGACATGTAGGTGTGTAATCACATCTAGATAGGGATGTGCCTATAGTGAAAGTGAATGGATAGTGTTTCGAAAGGGTACATGTGTACCATACATACTGCACAGTAGTTACACCTGTAACACCTTGTGACACCACACTAAAACATTATTTTGGAAAATATGTGCATTTTCTAAGGAAAATGGCTTACTCCTTGAACTGTTAGCTGGAGTTCCTATGTCTTTCCAGTAATAACATTCTAGTGAAACTCTAGCCTTCGTTTGTAGGAACTCCAAAATGATGGTAATAAATATCAATGTTTTTTTATTTTTTTAACACTACTTAACTGCAAATTATGGCACTTCAAGCTTCTGGATTCTGCCCCTGTTTTCATTCTTATTAATGAAGCCTACATACACTGCTGCTTAATCCTAACTTCTTGCAACTGAAACTTGCCTATTTTTGCTCACCAGTGGAAGCTGTGACTCTCCTGACAGCCTCCTACCGAAGACTGTATCAGACATCATTGCTTAGGTACATAAACATCTGGAATAACCCTCTAAATTCTCTTCTTCTCTAGCACACTGGGTAGAAGAGAAGCAAATCTCAGACTCAAGTAAATTCCCTCATAACCATATAATTAATCACAGTAGCTGACTTTTTTAAAAAATATGGATTCTGTGGATATAGGCCTAACCGAAATCCAAGTGAGTACGATTATATAAACTTTACTATAGAAATGCCTAAAACCAAACGGGTATCCTACGGCTCATAACAGCGTAGTTGAAGAAAGTTCCTTCACTAGAACTATGTAATCAAATGTGTAATTATGGGTTAAAAAAAATATTACTCTGTACATTTCGATCATGTTGGGCACAGAGGGCTTTCTTCAGTATCTGATGAAACTTCTTGGACTACCTGAGTCATGTACAGGCCTTGTTCCTGGCAAATGGCTCATGAAGACTTGAAGAAAGATGTGTTGTCTGTTCCTCTTCCTGGAAGGGGAAGCGTGGAGCACTCCTGGTATCTGTCAGCTGCCAACCAGTTACCCCAATGTTCTCTTCTTCTGGTTATACTTTGCCTTACGCAGGTTGTTTCGGGACAGTTGTGGAAGTGATTAAACTTTGAAAAAGGGCAGAAGATGTCTTTGCATTGTTCTTCTTGGTCTTATGCCATTGCACTCAACTGTTTTCAGCAATTGCTCTTTGGCATTTGGGGAAAGTTTTCCACATGAGAGATCTGCTCTCAGAGTACCAATACTGTTATTTAATTATTCTCTGTGGTATTTATATACTATCTTGTTCTTCAGTGTGAGGGCATTGCCCTGTGCATGCAGTTGCAGGCCTGCATGATACAGGGGAAGGAGACTTTTACCAAAGCATTTAAAATAACACCACCTATTAAAATTCACAGAGCCTTTTTCTTTTTTTTTTTCCTTTTTTTTTTTTTTTAAGAAATAAATAATAAACTTTTTTTAGTGAATAGGATAAAAGAAGGACAGGGCTCACACAGTGGGGCAGGAGCAAAGCCAACAGTACAAAGAGCCTTGACTTCTGCTTATTCTCACACCACAATGAATTTTGACTTTTACAGAAAAAAAATTTAAGTGGTGTTACTACTGTTGGAGGGGGGGGGGGGTGTGCAGTGAAGGAAGTTACTACTTGTTCAGATTTTCAAGAGCTTTTCCTGTTAATGAACTAAAATAATTTCATGAGGATATTGAATATACAGTGGAAGCAGATATCTTGTCAGGAGAGTTTTCAGACCAATAAATGTGATTGGCTTCTGGTTACCAAAAAGAAAGCAATTAAAAAATAATCCATTTATGGTTTGACATGTGAAGAATGGGAAAAAGAAAATTAATAATGTCTGTACATGTATGATAAATAACTGATAGGCTAATTTATTGAGACTTTTATAAACACAAAGGAAAGAATGACACTTCTATTTGCTGTTAATTCCACAGGATTATACAGTTTTCACAAATGGAAGTCTTACAGAGTTAGAGGCTGGGGGACCAAGTTTATAAATACTAAGCTATGTATAGTAGCTATATATATTATATATCAGTGTCTTCTGATTTAAGACTAGTAGACTGAAATATGATGAAAACTTCACATGGACAGTTTCCTACATTTACAGTGTTTTTAAGATATTGTTTGTAGATCTTTTTATACTTCTTTAAAAGGAGTTGGAGTAAAAGTGTTTGCTAAGACTTGGAAAAATTGTTGTAGCAGTGGTTTTCACTTTTAGTGTTTAAATTTAGGGTTATATTCGCTGACAGTGGTCAATGTAACAAAAGCCATAATGAAGCAGAGGTAGTCCAGGGGATATAACTGATGATTAAATCTTCCCTAAAATTGTTTCTACTGCTGTTAGACAACACTGACTGAATTATACACTTTTCAGGCAATTTTAATAATATTAAGTGTCAGCCTGCTTAAGTTTTCTTCCTTAGGATAGACAGCAGAGTACATCCTTGAATTTTTCAGGGGTTCTTTGGTTTTCTGGTACTGGTGTTTTTCAACAAGTCTTCTCCCTTTTTTTTTGAAGACAGGTTAGAGGAGAAAGAGCTTGCTGACTTTACATAGGTGATGCACTAGGCGTACAGTAGAAATGCAGAATGACACAAGCACCAAGTCTTTCCTGCCACTTGAATCTTTTTCCTTTTTCTTTTCTGTTCAATGCTTTCTGTGCTGAACCTTTGTAGAAATAGGTCTATAAAGTTAAGCATCAAGCTGTAATAGTAGCTTCCTCACTAAATACTGTACTGCTATCATGTTACTCATTTTGTAAGGACTTTGATGATGTAGGCTAATGTTTACACTTTAAAGGCTGGTGTCTGAACTTTAACATGTGGGACTCAAAGTCTGTCTCAGCTAAAGAAAAGTCTCCATGCCTTCTGCTCTCCATCACATTGATTTCAGGGAATAAAAGAAGGGTGTAATCTTGAGTGATAAGAGCAAGCTGGTAGTAGGTGTGATTGTTTTAAATGATGGGTGGTTCACTGGCAGTATAAGAAGTCCCTCATGCCGCTATGGGTGCAGGACATGGGTGGAGATTGCTCTTGTTTTTCTGCTGCTCATCTGGCTGGCTAAAGGTGAAGCCTTGCCTGCCAGTGTAGGTCAAACCTCTGCTAATCAGGGGAAATCCATTTTGTCTTGGTCAATTGATACAGGCCATGATCTCTTCACTCGGACTGAGCTTTCTTCCTTGGAGGTAACTTGGATAACATTAGAAAGACAGACCACTGCCCTCTCCACTGCAGAAATTAAAATGCAGTAGTTGTGGTCACACTCAGTATTTTACTGAGAAACACACACTTGTTGTCCTAGTGCATCAAAAATCTGTAGGAAACAGATGGCTGAAGTTCATGAAGATGACTCCCAGAGTTATTAGCTTGTTAGTTCATTTAACACCTTGCATTACCCTACTGCTACCTACTTTTATCATGGATAAGTGTGTTTTGTGTTTGTTATTGCAGCACGGTTAACACTCATCATCTTTGGTTCAAAGTGCTGACTGCTATCATGCTGAATGGAGTATTGGGATGGTGGAGAAAGATGAATCGTGAATTAGCCTGAAATTTCACCAGAGATTTGAGGGGGTCAGTCTGGCACACTGAGCTGTGATCAGTCTTTGATCCCTGTAAACACTTAGCACACTGATCTTTACTTGTTTAGCTCTTTCGGTTTATAGTATAATATTTTACCTGATCTAGAAAAAACATTGACTGTTAGCTTTTCCTAATCTCTGTAGAAGGAAAAGAGTAGGAAGAAACCAAATTTAAAAAACAATAGAGAAACCAAATAGGGGAATCATCTATCAAATTTTGGGACTGTACTCTTGTGAAGTCAACTCTGTATAATAGTTCTTTTTTTAAAAAAAAAAAAAAAAAAAGACACCTTCTTCTTTACATGACTTTTCATAGAAAACCTGTACCAAGTATTTTAATGCACCCTTTTCCCATTATGTTTTGCGTATATACACATGCAATCCAGCTCTGGGTGAAAATAGTTTTCAGATGACTTTCCATTTTAAACTCAACTGAATAATGTTTATTAAAAATTAACTTCATAGATGGAAATTTGTCTTCCTCCCTGTTTTCAGCCCTGGCCTATTATGAAGCTTAACCCTTCCTTGTGGCAGATCTGCTCAGTCTCCATGGCCTGAATGTATCTAGGGCATTCTGCAGCAGCGCTAGCACACTGTGTGGCTATTTTTGGCAACTAGCTTTTGTCTGGCAGTGCTAAAGAAGGATGGCATATGCTCAGTGCTGTGCATGTGACTGATTTAAGGGTGAATTATATGGTTTGGGTTTTTTTTTAAAAAAAGTGTATGTATTTATCACTGTTTTTAAAAAAGCTCTGCATAAATGTTATAACCCTTGTGAATTACATGCTTGACTGCATGAGTTTTCATTTTCCTTTTTTATGTAATTGTATGCTCAATGAACTATGCATTAGAAAGTGAATTAGCAAGTTAATTTACCCTACATGTTGCTGATAGAATAGCTTTTACCTCCTTGGGCTGTGTGATCTGAACTGCAATGTGAATGTATTAGAATACATAAACACTACTTTTTTGGTTGTTTTTTTTTAAGAAAAATTGTTGCACGGGGGTTAGCTTAACCTGTTTTCTACTTAGGTTTTTACTTCTGTTTTACAGTATCAGTGAGGTGGTTTTGGACATGTTCTGAATGAGCTTGGTTTTGGTTTTGTGTGTGCTTTCCATACTTTGTGTTGTACCTCAGGGGGGCCACTTGCAGAGCAAGTTACCTGCTCATCATCTGAACAAGGATGGTAAAATGAATTAATCTTTAGTATTCATAATCAAAGATCATGCTTATACTCTGAGTTTGCAACTCAAAGTATGCAGTGTTTAGCAATCTACTTCCCTAATATTCCATAAAACCTAGTTGCTTCAGGTGCACGGTTTCACAGGAGGAGCTCTAGAGCCTTCTTTACTGTTTACATCAGAAGGTAGCCGAGTCCCCCAGCAAAAATTTGAGCCCATTTGTACCAGTTGTGAGGCAAAGGAGAATGTTTGCATCAGAACCAATAATTTGAGTAAGTGAGGTGCTTAAGAGTGGAGAATAGAAACGTTTTCATCTGAAAGTATAGATCCAAGTTGTGAGAGGCTAAGTGGCATTAGTGCTCCAGGGGTTATTGTTGTTACAGGTATATGGGAAGGCGCTGGCAGGACCAGATGCTCAATTCTACTTTCCCAGGCTCCTTGGTCATATCATAGCCACAAGGCTGCTCCTTCACATTGGAGCCCAGGTTTGACAGTGGTGACAGGACAGAGCTTTGACTTCTGTGGGCCTTCTTAAGCTCATGTGGATTGGCCAGCATATGGAGTGGGTGGGACCCCTTGTGTCACACATGAGTACAGTAGTCATTATGGCTTAACAAATGTTCATTGTAGAACCAGAGTGTTTATAAGCTGTTTATATTGAAATAGGAGGTCTAACAATGACATGATCTTTTTGGTGTGACAAAACTGATTTTAATTATTTTGTAACTAAATTTATAATGAGGAATTTCAGAGGATAATTATGTTTGGTCATATTACATAGATGTGTTTTATATCTTACAGTCCAAAGTAAAACATGACATAGAAAATGTGACACTGTAGCACAGGTATTTCTTAAAATCTGGATTGAATGGACTGTTAGCATTTTTTCTGAGGATGGGGGAAGTGATGTAGTAGTTGCTGTTAAGCTGCTAGTAACCGATATGCCGTAATATTGGGCAGAGCATTGACACTGACTGTATTGTGCTTGTTGAAAAGGCTCGTTTGTTATCAAGCCAACAGAAACATGTCAAAAATTACCTGATGTCCAAGAAATGCTAAAATGCCAAATAGTATACCCAATAATAAAATCTTAGAAATACCTAAGAAAACAATCTGCCTATCTATATGTGCAAAAATCCTTTACTAAAATCAAGGTCGCACCTGAATTTAGTTTTTTCATCTTGAAATATGTATTGGGGTTTTTTTAGTATTGCTGTAACTGATCTTTGCACTAAGCTGTTTAAAAAGAGGGGGGTATTTTTAAACTACTGAAGGACTGTGCAAGGCAAACATGGAGGCTCCACTGTCCTGTGACGTTTCATTTGGAGACAGGTTGGAGCTGACTGACCAAGGCCTCCCTCCCAGGCAGTGTGTTTTGAAATAGGAAGTGGGGCAGTGTAGTAGACAGCTGCCAGCACCAATAACTGGTGGCTTGAGCTGCTTAACAGAGGCTAAGCCCAAATCTGTTGACGCAGAGCACAGGGAAGTGCTCAGCAAACTTCTCCCCCCTTTCTATGCTTGTGTATAATCTCACGATGCTGTGGATGTGACAAACTTCATTTTGATTAGATGGTGGGCCAGAAATGGTGAGAGTAGGTCAGATTTGACCTCCAAAGGATATTTCGATGGCATGCGATTTTGACACTTTCTGAAGCTGCAGCTTTTCCTTCTGTGACACCTCCTTTCTACTCCAGGTTTGCATAGTTGCTGGCCTGAATTTTTTAGTAGGATGGGAGACTGAAGTCGTGCATATGGGGTGATATGGATCATACTATGGATTCACAGTAGACCTCTGCAGTGCAAATGAGTGTACAGTACTGAATATAATGGATGAAATAGGTAAGCACCTCAATCTTCATATTTCTAGAAATAATCCTTTTAAATGCCTTCGCAATAAAAATTTGTAAATGGAAAACACTATTATCTCTAGGTGTGGGATTCACGTAGTGTTTTACTTTTGTACTTCCGCTTTCAAATTAATTGTAAGGAGTCTAACATGATTCAAGGGGTGGCAGAAGAGTAATCTGTGAGTACACTGATCTTTTGATTTGATATTTTTTAAAATATAAAATTGAAGGTTTTGTCTTTCTTCAGTATCTGTCATTAATAACTAATTCACTACTGATTGTTTTCCAAAACACCAGATTTCTTACTTGACTTCTTGACTGTAAGTAGTCATACTCTTGATATATAGTATAATTATCTACTTGTTCACAATATCGTTCAGTCTAATTAGTTTTAACTTCAAATTTGCAAGACTCATGGAAACTGAGGATGGTAATCTGCAGAACAGGAAGGGGCCTGTTTGCCTGTAATGAAATCTTTTATATAAACTAGGGACTGCAGTTACTAAAACAGCTACAATGCAACAATCACGATTCCAAAAGCAGTAGCAACTTTGTTATTGGGATGTTTCCGTTCCTTTATTCACCCTAGGCCAGACCACTGGAGGATGTTCTGCCTGAGGAGTTATTCCCCAAATGGGGAACTAACTGAGCTTTTTGTAACTCTTAATCTCTTTAGTTATTCAATTTTGTACATGCAGAGCATGAAAACAAGAGTAATATTTTTGTGCTTTCCCTTCTACCACAACTTAATTTATTTTCTGGTGACTAAAACCAGCAAAAATTTTTTTTTTAAAAAAGAAATCTTTCTGATGAAGATACTTTTTTGCAGACTTTTTTGTCATTCAGCATGTCTGTTTTCCTCTTCAGTAGTTGCCTGCTGTGTTTACTCTGTAAACTTTGGGTTATGCCATGTGGGTTCTCCTTTTGGTTTGCTGTGAACTATCTCTGAAGTAATAAATGAATTGTTTTTTTCCTTTGCTATAAGTGCTAGTTAACATACCTGGAAGTAGCCTGCTATTGAATAGTAGTTTGATGCTATCATGCTTTCTGTGTGTAACACCTGCATCTGACCCTTATTTCCCGTTACAGTGTTGGCAGCTCACAGTCCCTGTACAGAGATGTGGCTTTTCTTCATCATCTGTATCCCAGCTGCAGCAGTTTGTTTGGGTTTTTTTTTACATTTGGTGTCAGGCGTGTTGGGCTTTAGAGCTAATATGGAGGGGTGGAAGCCAACATACATCTTGCAAACTGAGGGGTCAGCACCTCCAGATGTTGTCTTATGTTGTGGTGCCTGCCCTGGCACACAGCAGTGATCTGTAAGTGCTTGCCCATCACTCGGTCCAATTCCAGAGAGCACAGCCCTGGCACAGGTTGCAGCGTGCTCTTATTGCACGATTACGGGTCCTAGTAAATGTTGCCTGATTTGATGTCTGCAACTTCCTTAAATCATGGCTGTCATACTGGAGTTGTTCTGAAAGTGAGTTGAGTGAAAGGTTATTTAATTTCCAAATCATGTTGTGAAGCTATGACAATGGGTTTTTTTGACTGTATCAGTTAAATGGGGCAAGTGAAACTTACTGCTCCTGGAAATAAAGGATTGCTAGCACTATTTGATGGCTTAGTACTGTACGTGCACACTTAACTATCTTCCCTGATAGTTAGAAGATTTTCTCCTTTTTTTTATTCTTGAGTTTAGATTGCAAGCTTTTTCTTTTGGGAGTGGAGGATTTAGGGAGGGGAAGCAAGGGGGTGCTGAGCTGTGGAGTAGTTGTGAGAGGAACAAGCATTGGAAGTAAGCAGAGGACCACCTACCTCAGTTTAATTCCAAACATAATTAGGAACTTCAGATGTGAAAGACTGTTGCTTTAATCTGTTGTATCATTGCCAGAATATTTGGAAATTGAATTATTCTGAAATATTAATATTGGTTGCAAAAGCAGTGGAATTCTGCATCTATCAGATAATGTTGGAAGTAGAAATGGAAGTATAAGAAAAACATTATTGGAGGATGTGAACAGAGGTAGCATTTCATTATAAGGCCCTGATTGAATGAATTGATCGAAAAAAGCAAACCTTTAGGCTGTTATGTTGATATAATTTCTTTAATCGTTTATTTTTGAAAATAAACAAACATGATAGCATTATCAAATTAAACAGGAAATCCTTATATTTTGAGGCTATTTTAGTATAAAAGAAGAATATACAGGTATTAAATTCTTTGGTATTTACAATGAGAAAATACAAATGAGGTTTTTAGATTTCCCTTGCTGTTGTCCAGTGCTGTCATGTACTTGAAGGTAGTGTTAACAAAATCAGAGATGCTACAGTTTTTTAAGTGTATGTACAGTGACCAACATTCGATAATGGAAAACAAAAGCAGAGGCCAAGGCTTTGTAAAATGATGCAGGGGGAGGAGGAGGAGGAGGAGGAGGAGGCTTGGAGTAGCTTTTGCATTCACAGTTTCTATGTGCATCTCCTAAGTACTTGTCTTCCCTGCCCCCCAGCCTAATTGCAAAGCAGATCTTTATTAACAGAAAGATTACACTGAATAGGGGCAACTGAAGATACTGTTCCTATGAAATAGAATGTTTGGCATTTGAAATGACTATTAAAAACTGGGGGTCATGTAACAAAGTATAACTTCACTTGTGTCCATCCTGCTTGTGGTTAGGGAGGTGTGATATTACTAGGATGAGAAACCCATCATACATCTTCAATAACTGAACTACCTATTTGATCAAATGGGAATGATAATGCTTCTTTCCTTTGGTCTCTTTTTTTAACCTACCAAAAGGTGTACAGATTCCTTGGTCAAAAAGAAAAAAAAAAATAAAAATCTGTAGATCAGAATACAGACAGAGTAGTCACAGAATTGCTGCTTGTTCTGCCTATGGAGATAGAATGGAAACAATTTTTTCTCATGTGTGCAGAGCAAGTCCCAGTTCAGACAGAAAGTAGATCTGTTTCAGGTATCTAAAGCAAAACAACCAAAATTGCTGTGTTTTTTTTTTTTTTTTTCTAAGCAGTAAAATATTTTAAATACTCATGTTGCCCAGTAACAAAACATCTTGGAAAAAGACATTTATTCACCTGCATGAAATAAGTACACAGCTTGTTCTTTGAAAGCATGCAGTAAATGCATGAAGCAAAATAGACTTCCAGATTTGGTAACAAATGTTCTTTGGAAAACTTCATCATTAAATTGTCAAAAAAAACCCAAACAAACAAACCACAAAGTTTTCAGTTATATCATTTTGGAAATTATAATTATGCTATTAATTGAAAGCCTGAGGATAGCTGAGCTTAGCTAGGGACTGTACGTGCTTCCTTTAGTCATGAAATACAAATGTGGAGATGTTAATAAACAACTCCTACTTTTGCAGTATTGTTTTGGGTTTTGTTTAAGATGTCAGAGGACATCAGTAGGCATGGCAAATTTACAGGGTCATGTAGCTTTGACTTTCAAGCTTAGGTGATATGTTTAACACAAGGTAACTGAAAAAGCATTTGAAATTACTTCCTGCTATTTTTAATGTGTAGCACTTAAAAAAATCCATATAATCCTCTTGAAACAGATGGCTACAGTGAGTTAAAATCCCAAGCTAGGATTTGGGCTTTTACCTGGTGCTGAAACCAATGTCATGACGCAGGGATGCATCATTGAATTTGGAGGTGAAAACCTATTTCAAAGCTGTGTTGTTTGTTTTTTGTTTTTTAAAAAAAAGCAAGCAGCAGAGAACTGTGGTGTCCCTTTGGATGTTGACTTGTCTGTTAAGTTTTATTTCTTTTAGTTTGTATTATATCATACCTTTTTCCAGGCTATGTTGGAATATGTAAGTTGGTGTTGATTAACTGTTTCAAACTTTCCTTCTGTCAAGGAAGAAAGATAGGAAGCTGATTTCTTTACCTTCAAATCCTGTAAATACTTGAGCTGCCTAACTGAAGGCAGGATTCAAAAAAGTTTTTGTTTTAACTGTATGTAAAGAAAACCCAGGAACACTAACACTTTGGGGCACAGGGTTGAGGTGAGGGAAAAGATGTTGATATCAGTCTTACATAGACTGAAGCATGCTTGTGTTTTGGGGTTTTGGTTTTTTTTGGTGTTTTTTTTTTTTTTTAGCAGGACAGCTGGCTCTATAGATAAAAGAACTACAGTAGTGTCTCTACAGATGGTAACAAAGCATTGGTGTTCTTGTCCAGATAACTGGAAATAATTTAATATAGCTGGTGATTAATGGAAGAAAGGCATACTATTTCAGTGTGCTTGTTTCCTGCACTTTTTTTAATCATAAAAAGAGGCAAATGAGTTGGTGCATGTTTAAGTTTTTTCAGTTAAGTCGCTTGGTAGCTAAAATTTATCCCTGGTGCATTTCAGCAGTTAACTAGAGCTTAATTTGAGCCAACTAGATGCAGAAATAACAGTCTTTCCTCAGATTAACATCTGAATTGCATCAAAAGGTATTTAAATTTAGCAAATAGAAAAACCTGTTCTGACTCTTCAGCTATCTATTTATAAAATATATACATTTCAAGGGAATATACTGTGTTCAGCAGTGACAGGAAGAGTGCAGAGCAAGTATAGCCTCAGTGGGTACTGCCCAACTACTCTGAGGATGCACGTGCACCACTTAATTCTCTGCTGTCAGTTCTCCTCAGGAGTACTCAAGCATTTGGGCCTGCCTTCTCACTTAATTTTGTTACCAACTGCAGCACTCAAGGGGCTGAAATTATGGGAGTATTGACAGACAGAGAAATCTTAAATAGCTTGGTAGGGGGTAAAAAAGTGACCTGAACTGTGGGGTGATGAAGCCTGTTTTTTGGACACAGAATTTTAATGTGATGTCTTGAGATGCATTCCAAGCTTCCTTATGCTTCCCTAGTTATCATAACTCTGTAGGTCCTTCCTAACAAGTTCAAGGACAAAATGTATACTAGAATACAGAAGATTTTCAAGAGATGTCAGAGAGATTCTTTACTGAAAGCTGAAAAAGTCTTTCAAGCTGGTAGTTCACAGTATCTGGTGTTCCCAAGGCTCTTATTGCAAAGCCTACTTTAAAACGTTCTTTGTTTATTGCTCTAATACCTTCAAATAGCACTTGGAAAAGAGCAAGCATATAAGTGACTAGCTTATTGATGACACACTAAACTTTGGTGTCTTCTTAGCAAGACCATACAAATATGACAGTGTGTCTTAGTATTCTGGGAGTGTTTGTTTCCTGATAAAATTTAGGATAACTGGGCAGTTCTTAAGAGGGGCATGTAGGAGGTGAGAGCTGATACTGTAGATGTAGTCATTTGAGTTTTTCTCAGTGGACTTCAGTGACAAGTCGCTGTTAGGCATGTTGGCACATGCCAGATTTAATCTTTAAAAAGCTGGTGATGTGACAGTCAGATTTTTCACCCCACTCTGCTCACTTTACTGAGAGAGCTTTTCAGCTTGGTGACATGCCCCTATTCTCAATTTCTTAATGCTGCTTCAGCTAGGCTACTGCATTGAACTGCAGAGCAAGCAAAGAGCGCATTAAGAGGGATATTGGGACGGGAGAGTAGGAGGTTTGAATGTGTTACATCCATTAGGAATGTCCTGAACAAGAAGTATTGCTGCTGGGCCTGCCAGATGAGTAGTTCAAAAACTAGGTTATTACAAAATAGGTACTGTTGCAGCCACAGATTATTTGTGTGCTTTTAGCTGTGGAAAACACACTGTATTTGTGCTGAAGTGTGTTGTTGTTTCATGCCATGATAAATACATCTCTGCTGCTTTAATCTATATTTATAGAAAGGCAGAGGGGTACTGGTAGTCTTACAAGGACAGATTTGGAGGGGGCATTCTGCCAGCTTTGCCAAATTAAATCATAACCAAGTCTTTCCCTCAGCTGTACCAAACACAACTGTAGCTCTTAATCTTGCAGACTTTAATACCCTGAATGCCTACATGAAAGCAAAGATGATATTCTATAGGACTACAGCCCACCAAAATGATACACCTAACATGACATGTAAACAAGACTGTGACACTCCAAGTGGTCTTAGGCCCTTTCTGTACTTTCTGCAGCTTTCACACAGGGGCCAAGTGAGACCTGGTCCCCCAAGCCTTGCAGCCGGTGTTAGTAAGCTCTTTTTGCTTAATGAAGCTGTGACCTCAGACTCCCAGGGGCTTGCAAACTTGTGCATTATGTAGAGCTTTCTGTGTACTAGTCTGACCTCGTTCAGTTTGTCGGCCTGGAGTGGGTGGTGTACCCATGACTTATGAAGCCTGTTCCTCTGTCCTGGAAAAAAACATTTTACCAATTCTGTCTAGTCATGGTGAAATATCTCTTTCCTCACTGCTTTAGCCTCCCAGCTGTCTAATACAATGGCCACAGAACTTCTCCGGGCTTGTGTGGTGTAGAATGTGTATTAGCATCAATATCTACCCTATTTTTGTTAAAGACTGATACTCCTGTCTCCTAGGCATGGAGAAGGATGTGAAAAGGGTGAGGACAGGAAACAGCAAAAAGAAATTTCAACTTGTTTTTTCCCC
Source organism: Athene noctua (assembly GCF_965140245.1). Classification (NCBI taxonomy): domain Eukaryota; kingdom Metazoa; phylum Chordata; class Aves; order Strigiformes; family Strigidae; genus Athene; species Athene noctua. The sequence goes on along the minus strand of NC_134037.1, from coordinate 65,961,038 downwards.
TTCCTAAGCCTGAGCTCTGCTTTCTACTTGTTTTTCCCTAAGAAAGACTTTCTCTCACCATGTGATGACTGGGCCCAGGGCTTCACATGCTAATGCAGAGGGATTGCATGATTTCCTTTCCCTTCTCCAACTCTCTTAATTAACATTTACATTGCTTAATCTACACATCTCTGCCTGCATGCATGCCTTCTCTTGTTACAGCCTCTGAAATAAGTGATTTAAGAATTTGATAATTATATACCTTGAAAAATTCATTTATGTAATCATCTTGCTAGATTCGAAGCTTGCTTTCTCTTAAGTTAGTTTTGTGGAAAGACAGAATATGGGCAAAACTAGGAATGGATTCAGTGGGATTTAGGGGATTCTGTTGGAGATTACTGGAACTGAAACCTCTTGACAGTAAATTTTTTTCTACTTGTGAAAGCAAGGACAATGACTCTGGAGTGGGAGAATGAAATATTTCTTGTTTATTGGTTGAAATTTTTAGATTTTCTGATTTAACTCAGTGTTGCCTTATTCTGTTCTTGCTGGGTTTCATCTTCAGCTAGTCCACAATCAGCATTACATGAAGTGCTTCTGGAAAACATACACACTGAAGTTTTGCCTGCACTTCAATACTAAACAAATACAGCAATAATGTAACAAAATCATGTCATAGAAGGCATTGAAATTGTATTTCTAGAATGTAATCTCAGATTAAACCACTTTGGGATGTTTGCTGCTATTTTTTACATCTTTGGCTTCATACCCAGCAGTATACTAGTAATGACTGTTGCAGTATTGCATAGATGCAGTTGGACATCTCTTCTTCACAGACAAAATTGTAAAGGCAAGTACATTATTGCAGGTGGTTTTGTGAAGACCAGGGGAAAAAAAAAAATCAACAACAAAAGGCCCCAACCACAGATGAGAGAGCTGCCAACTGTTATGTAAATGTAGAGAAATCCTTGGAAATCTGCACTAAGATGTCTACATTTTTAATATGCCATTAAGCGCTTAGCTTTGTGGAGGGAGGCCCACATAAAGCTTTTTCTCCATCTTTGGAGTTAGTAGTTCAGCAACTGTTTCTCAGCTGGTCCATTTAAGCCTGAGCGCATGTAGTGAAAAGAACTCTTTCTTGGCTTGTGTGTGGTTCATTGAACAAGGTGGCTGCTTAAAAACAGGAGTGTTTAGTATTGTATGTCAGGTCACCCTTTGCTTTTACCCCAAGTGACCTTTCAGCTCTGCAGAAGGGAACACATACAGCAATTAATCAGCCCACGCTTATTACTTCAGGTCACTTGCATGGCTTAGACAAAAGGAGGGAAAGGAATATAAATGCAAATATTTTCAACCATTTGCTTTTAAGGGTAGGATGGAACATGACAACCTGGGATGCCTGCTGTGTTACAATGAGTTTTGGTGGTGTGTTGCCTTTTGGTGGTGTTGAATTAAATGCAGTTGGCTGGTTGGCCACCTCTTAGCAGAAACAGCCAGAGACACCTCTGGCTGCTGCAGCTGTAGGGGAAGAGGCTGTCATATCTTCATGGTGGGATTAGAGGCATCCTGAGGTAGGGGGTGGGATGGGATATCTTGGGCACTTCTTTGTATCCAGAATGTTTTATGGTAGGAATTGTTAATAGTTAATGATCCATGGAACACAGTGAGCTTCAGATTTCACCAGGCATGCAGAGTGTTAAAAAACATACAGGATACTTCTGAAAGCAGTTTTATGAATAAATATGAAAAACATACATGTTACACTATAGTTGATTGTCCAGCATTTCATGTGCTTAGAAAGATAAACTCTCACAAGACTTGTTTTAGAAGTGTTTCAGGGGGAAAAATGGTAACTGGTCCTATAGTAGCACTTAGACACTAGTTCATTTGGGACATATTCAAGACTTTCTGGATGATATTACTGAAACTGAAGAGGCATTTTGTTTCCATTCAGCTACTATAGTTCCTTGGGATTCGTAACTCTGAGGAGGCTATAGTTGTTATCTGACTGTCCCTGTGACTTGCTTTACTTTCTTGTTTTGTCAGACAGACCTAGAATAAGAGTCTGTTCTGTGGCAGTTGTGGATTCTCGACAGTTCAGATCCAGCTCTGATGAAGAGTCTGAATGTGCTTGAGTTTATGCATAATGGTCACTTGGCTTCAAGAAGGGCCACAGATCTAAACTTAAGTATAGGAGGAAGTGCTTGAAGGGTAGGAGCTTTGACTGCTGCAAGAAGTTGTTAACATATGCAAATATATAAGCAAATATATTTAGCTTCCTACTGAATATTGTATAGCCTGACTCACACATAGTAGCGCTGCATGATGCATGGACTTCTTTGGAGTACAGTGTCCTTCTCCCAGGTTGCTTACAGTCTCTTAATCATTACAATATCTAATCCCAGATTAGATGTTGAGGAAGAACAACAGTTTCCAAAACCAGTCATACTGTGCATTAGCTCCTGACTACATCACTCACTAGCATGTCTTTAAGAGATTTCCTTGGAACATCCATAGAAGCTTATTGTTCTAGCACAGATCTGAGAGCATCGCAGACAAATTTGTGTCACCTAATTATAACATTAATTTTTCCAAGAGAAAGATCATGTAAACTCCTAGAATGTTTTTTATTTTTACAATATTATGTATCACAAATAATAACATTCACTGTCATATGTAACTCGGCATACTACCTGAATTCTTCCAAATAGGGAATTGACAAGTGGTCTGGTGTTGTGGTTTGACCCCAGCTGGCAATTAAGCACCACACAGCTGCTTGCTCTGTCCCCCCACCCAGTGGAATAGGGAAGAGAATCAGGAAAAAAAAAAAAAAACACGTGAAACTCACGGGTTGAGATAAAGACAGTTTAATAGGACAGAAAAGGAAGGGAAAATAATAGAAGAATATACAAAACAAGTGATGCGTAACACAATTGCGCACCACCCACTGACTGCTCAGCTGATCCCCAAGCCAAGGTGCCCCCCTGAGCCAACTCCCCCCAGTTTATATACTGGGCATGACATCATATGGTATGAAATACCCCTTCGGGTCATTTGGGTCAGCTGTTCTTGTGCGTCTCCTCATCACTTCTTGCGTACACCCAGCATCTGCTGGCAGGGCAGTATGAAAAGCTGAAAAGTCCTTGACTTAGTATAAACACTGCTTAGCAACAACTAAACCATCAGTGCATTATCAACATTATTCTCATCCTAAATCCAAAACACAGCGCTATACCAGCTACTTTGAAGAAAAATTACTTTTTTCCGGCTGAAACCAGAACTTCTGCACTCTTCGCTAGAAATTCTGTTCTTTTGAGGTGGTATGATAATGTTTTGCTCTTAAAAATATATTACTTTATGCCAGTAAACACTAAGCACAACTATGGGGAGAAGAATAAAGTAATCCTGCAAGTGGAAACAAATTGCATAAATTTAGCAAAGTCTAATTGCATAGGTCTAGTTTTCTACCAAAATTAAAATAATCTTACTAATTTCTGGTAAGCCAGGAAAAAAGCTGGACTGCCTTAATTCATATTATTTCACTTAATTTTTAACAGAGATCAGGGAGACTTATTCAGGAAAAAAGGTCTCTAAATTAACTCCCAACTCAGGATCAAATCTCACTGGTTTGTGAGACTGTTAGTGTCATCAAAATAAATTCAAATGTAAACAAAATTTTTATGTAGGATGCGAATTAATCTATTTTCTCCCCGCAATCTCAAATTAAATTATTATTACCCATTTATAGTTGCTTCCTAATCTAGATGTAGCATTACCAGGAGGTTTAACTGGTATGGCTAAATTTAGACAGCTCTGAGTTTGCAGGAGGTTAGGAGGAGATGACAGCTAGGACTACTGACTACTAATTAGGCAGGTACAAGTATCAGTTCACTGTGACATTCATTACTGTTCGTTACATGTAGTTTGAAAATGCATGGTTTTGGGGTTGTTTTTTGTTGTTTGGTTTGGTTTTTGGAACTTCAAAAATGAAGGGTAATTCAGCCCTTTCTCTCTGGTTTAGCATGGTGGCACTGATGTGGCCCTATCTGGAATCAGGTGCTGTTGTTCAAGGTGGTGTAGAAGTGCCCAGCAGAGATCTCTGTGTCCAAAGATCTGACAGTTTTTAAAGCTGGGTGAATATTCAACAATTGACAAAGGATTGCATTTCTTTTGATAAATAATTTAAAAAGTAGTCTGTTGGAGAGCTGTGGTGGTTAGCATACTTCATATTCTTTACAGGCAGCATAATTCAGTCAAAAACAGTCTGTACTGTGTGAGAGTACTGAAAAGAATTATAATTTAGCAAGGAAGGCCTCTGCTTTGTCTTACTGTGGCTACAACCAGTTCCTCAGTCACTTGTTTCCTGAGACCTCACTGAAGATCACAAGCCTGTTTTTAATGTTAACAATTCATATTTAGCTTTACAGTAATGTTAGACCAAGAAGTCAGAAGACCTTGCATATCTGCTGCTTTATTGGTTTTCATAATATATTTTCCTGCTTTCTAGGCCCCAAAATAAAACTGTTCCTGATCCCATCCTATCCTACTTGAAAACAAAGCTATTTAAAAGGAATGATACCAGTTTTCCTACTCATCTGACATGATCCAGGCTTGTGAAGCTGAGTATGGACAGCAGACTAAACACCCAGCATGTGAAGGAATCCACCCCAGGCTTGTCAGGCTGTGCATAGCGTGAGGCTTGTCAGTTGAAGAGCCCTGAGATGCATTTCAGGCCTAAATTTACTGGGTGAAAAGAGGAAAAAATAGGATGGACAGGTAAAGAGGAGAGGTTGTGCTCTATATAAAGGAATGTCTTGAATAATTGGAGCTTTGCCTTGGGCAGGTGACAAGCCAGTAGAGATCTTATAGGTAAGGAACACAGATGATGCTGTAGTCAATGGCTGCTGTAGACCTCCTGATTAAGAAGGAGGAGCTGATACTAGTGCCTTTAGGCAGCTAGAGAGAGCCTCATGGTCACAGGCTGTAGTACTCGTGGGTGTTTAACGACTTTCCTGGAAGAGCAATGCTGCTGGGTGCTAGAAACCAGGAAATGAGTTCAATACATTTCAAAACAATTCTTGATGTGGGTGAGCAATGAACTGACATGGGGATATGCTCTGCTGGACCTGCTACTCACAGATGAGAACTGATGGATGATGTAACAGTGGAGGGCACCTTTAAACTGCTGTCTTGCAAACCTTGGTTTTGCAGAGTGTTTGTCTCTAGTTGCATCAGCTTCTGGCACTGATGGTCTATTAAAAGCAAGAGAAATGCTTGTTGGAAGTAAAAAGTGCTGACAAGGTTAGTTTGGTGTTTGTTTTTTTAATTGCAAAGCTGGCACAGCAGTAGGTAAGCACTAATGAAAGTAAGTTAGCTGGCACTTCAGTTTTTGGAACTCAGGTTTTAAAGTATCTTGAACAGAAACAGAGTGCATCTTGTTATTATCTCTATTGTATAGCTGTGATATGAATCCTAATTGTTCAGAGTATGGACCAGTTGCCTGACTGTGCTGATCAAGGGGTTTTGGGGCAAGGTGATCCCTCTTACACAGCAGCATGCTGTGTGACTGTTTAAAAGTGATCGACTTTGAAACATCTGTTGTGTGAATGAAGACAAACCAGAAAGGTAGATGTGCACTATATTGTTTTAGTTACATTCCATAGAGCTTCATTCTTTTTGTAGCCTGGAACCTCGCTCTCATGTGGAAAATAGAGCACTCTTATAGGTGAAATGGATGAGACATGAGGTTATCAAGAAGGTATGTTGTGAGATAAAGTGGTAACATATGATGTCTGCTCTGGAAGAAATAATTTTTTACTCGCAGCACAAATGTCCAAGACTGACTGGATAGTACAACAGGTATGCATACAGAAATTGGAGTTTGGTTGAAAGATAGGCAAGTACAGGATACAAGCAACTACAACCTGATGGCCATCTGGACCAACAGGAAGATAAGGACTGTGTAAGTAGATTTATGGAGCACGGTTGTGAGGGAACTAATGTTCTGCTCTTAAGTGAAACTCAACAGAGCAAATGATCCTAGCCTTGGTTCACTGTGGAAGACTGGGAGAATGATGGAAAGCACTAATACCGTGGTCTGGAGCTCTTTGCAGTTGGTGAGACTCCATTAATTATAAAAGCCTTGTCTGAGATTCTAGTGGGTGTCTGCTAGTGTTTAATCTCAGTGACTTGGTCATTTTGAGTCTGTATTATAGTCCTTTGTGATGAAAACTAGTTTTATGAAGGATTGAATCAGGCTCAGAGTCTCCTCAAATCAAAAGGGCAAGGTTTGAAGAATAGCCTTGTAGGTAAGGCCATTTGCATCCTTAAAAATAATTTCCACCAGTACAATACAGGGAACCCAGGAAGCAGTTAGTACCTGGCCTGATGTCAGCAGTAATTGATTTATATGGCCCCAAGTTTTCTGTAACCAAACATGGTGTCTGTCTCCTCATATAAGCAAAGACTTTATACTATTTACGCAAGCCAGAAAATTGTCTGTGTGGGGATACTGATGGCAATCTGTGAGAACCATTGCATTGTTGGTATGGAGCCAGTTCCATTCAGTGGTTACACACAAGAAAACTTAATGGCTCCAGCTGTCTCTGTGAGCAAAGGAGAGAGCTGGAGGACAGCACTGGAGTGACTTGCCTGAAGGTGAAGCAGTCTTGAGCACTTTTCCATCCCCACCTTCCCTATTAAGGGCAAAGAGGGGAAGCCTGGTCACCGTATCTGAAGTTACTGGACCTGTTACCACTGGTTACCAGGCATCAGTACAGGCTGCCTGGGCTTTCAGAAATATGACTCAAACATGCTGAACAATGCATTGCTGTGTGGAGTCAGATACCATGATTTCAGCATTATGTTGCTCTTTTTTTTTTTTTTTTTTTTTTTCCACCATTTATGTAATGTATATATTTTTATATGATGCTTCTTTTTCTCTGAGCTGGAGTCTTTAATGCATATTACAGAAATAGAATGGATTTTGAAGTATTGTGGTGACATACTTAAGTCACAACACTCAGCACCAAGAACCCCTTCTACAAAAAGTTATAGAGGTATACACGGTACAGTTTAGTTTAGCAATCCTTGTAAAACATTTATAGGCAGGGACCTTACTATGTAAACCATAGTTAACATGTTCTTATTGTTTCTGGGGGTGAATTCAAACACCCTTCATGAAATTAAATGTTTAGCTCTGCTGTCAGAGTGAGCGGTATTTCATTTTTGTTGCTACCAGTCTGTCATGGTTAGGCTGCTGCAATGAAGTATGTGGCTTAGAGGTCAAATTCTGTTTTCTCCATCCACAATAAAGAGGAAGCCACTGTGAATTAGAGCTGTAATTCCATGAAGCATTTCAGTGATGTTGTAGTAAAATAACCCCAAGTGAGAATTTTATCCTTCCCATGCTTGCTTTGAATTTTACAAGGCAGATGGCAAATAATTAAGGTTGCATAACATTTCCCATTAGAAGACCCTTGTTTCAGTCTCTTTATAACTTTGCTAGATTTGAATGGTTTGGCTTCTGTTTCTCTTTTGCCAGGTTCTCTCCCTTATTTTTTTATTTTGTTCACCTTCAGCAAATGGACCAATTGCTGAAGAATGAGACATGAGAAAAGAATGGGGATGTTTGCTTCTTGAAAAAAAATCTTAATACTGGTCTCATAGGGGTGGCTTAAGGATACCATGCTTTAAAGGAAAGATTTGAAACTGGGAACAGTATGAATTTGGTTTTAGAGCTACGCCACCTCCTGTCCCTATGAAAAACCATCCAAGTTAGCCACATAAAAAGTCACAGTTAGCTCATGCCTCATAGGAATGCATTCAACATTTGAGTGCTATATTGCTGTTCAGGTTTTTTGGCTGAACTGAGGCAGCAGCAGCCTTTCCTCTCAAATGCTTTGGGCTCATCAGTGTTCGCATGATTCACCATCCCCATGGAATGAGCGAGCATGCTCCTCCCCGGAGCTCCAGGGGCTGAGTGGGACTTTCTTTCCCTGGCTGCTTTCAGTCTCTGCTGGCTGCTTTGGCTCCAGGCGCACAGACTACGAGCATAGAGGCTTCCTCTCCTCCCATGCTGCCCAGGTACCTGCTGCTGGGTGTGCAGGAAAAGTGATCTGATACCACTAGAGAGAGGTGGGGAGGAGGAGGAAGAGGTGTTTGGGTTGGAACAATGCTAGCCAGAAAACTACAAGGGTAAAAAGTAGAAAGGCAGGAGAGAGTTGCAGAGTAGCAGGTTCAGGAACAAGAGCAGGAGGTTGAGGCAGTGCCTGAGAAAGCACGGAGTGGGGTGTAAGATCAGGAGAGGAGCAAAGGATGCAGTTCAATATGGGAAGAGGAGTGGGAATGCAGCTGGTGGAAAACATTGGCGGAACATGTTGTTCTCTCCATCTAGTGGCAGGGTGGTAAATCTGCCAAATCAATTTCTGTTGTCCCAGAGGATTCATCATCGAGATTTTCTGAACTGATTTGATTGGGGGGTGGGGGGTGGGGGGGTGTAATGGTATGTAAAGTTACCTATTTTTTTATGCTTGTATATTTTTAATTTTAGGTGACTGATACATGTCAGTACATAATGCAAGCTGCTTCTTGTTAACTTTTAAGATTCCAAGTTCAAGCACTGAAGAGTTAGGAAATCTCAGAGGGAAACTTGCTCATGCAACTTGGTTTAATATTAGCCTATGCATGTACCTACTATTAAATAATTAGGCATATGATAGTGCTCTTGGAAGTTAAAAGCCCTCCCATCAGTAAGGCTAAACAACTGTGAATGAAGTCAGGTTTTGTTCAATCTCAGTGTACTGCCTACCTAAAGTTGTGAAGATACAGCTTAATGTCAACTTCATTGCAACTTTTTTCTAGGTCACTGTCTAAAAATCTTCTGGGATTTGAAACAGTTTGTTACTAGTTACTAGAAACATTAGTCCAAATACAAAGATTTGTGAAACTCTTAGCATCAAGAGAGACATTTGTTGCAAAATACTTAACACTTAGGGGTTTTGGTTTAAAGTAACTTCTAGGTTTGTTTTTTATTCTTGAATACTTAAAACAGTGTTTATATAGATTTCTTTTGATTACAGCATGATGCAGTGCTCAGATGTTTTACATTACATATTCTGTCATGTCATCCTTATAAAACAATAAAAAATTAGATCTGAAGAACAAAGCAACAAGTTTAACACTTACCCTGTTCTTTGTTCTGTCTGTTAGGCACAATCCAACCAGCACCATGGTGGATTTTCCCCAGGTAATTAAGGCATCAAATACAATGATAATAATACTTTGTAATACCCTCTTTGAGTTGGTGGATAGAGAGACTACCTCGGTATATCAATAAAAACAATGGGATGAGGTAAGATTTGGTTGTTATTGCTTCTGTTAGGAAAGTAGACTAAGAAATGTTGGGTTTGATTTATTTTCTGTAGCAACCCATTCTTACATGTTATTTCTCTAGAAGACTTAATTTTCAGGGGTTGCTAAAGCCTGAATACAGCTGGATCCTCTCAGACTGGTTTTGAAATAATGGAATGTGCTTAAATAAAAGCTAGACAGTCAGAGACAAAAGATTTCCCTGAAAACTGGAGGGGAAAAAAGTGAAATTTATGTCTCCAGAGGCTAAGAGCTGCAAATTCTGGCAGTCAGGTAATGCAATCACCAGGATAGCTAACAAGCAAGTGCTTTGAAAACCAGTGACACCAGTGCTTAAGGAACTAAAAGAAAGCCTGCATGGACTTGAAATGATTTGACAGCTCTTTATACATCACAAAAGCATATAGTACTGGACTTAGGGCAAATATTTGTGCTACCAAAAGAGTAGTCTGTGACTGCCTCTAAGAGAAATCAACTACTTATGGAGATTCTATGGTGAAACAAGCTTTGCTTTTCAAAAAAGCTTTATGCATGGCGCGGGGGTGGGGGGAGGGGGTGCAGAAGCATATAAAGAGAAGCTTCACTTTTTAACGGTGTAACATTCCGCCTAAGGTCCCAGAAAGAACCTGGGGAAAAAAATATACTTTGGTTTTGCTAGCATACCTGAAGTGATAAATTATTTGTATAACATGAAGGCCAAAGAGCTCTTGTAACCATTTGATGTATTCATATTAAAAAGACTGTAAAAGTAATTGTTAGTGTTATTTAAAGATTGTACATGAGTATCTTCCTGGTCAAATATATGACTTTGCCTTTCTAAACGCATACTAATTTATATAGTTTTTCCAAGGACCCAGAGCTCAGAAATAATTAAGGTTGTTTATGCAGCCTCAGTTCTGTGTATGCAGTGTTGTAATTAGCTATTAGTTTGCTGCCCGTATGTGAAGAAATACCTTACTCCTCAGGAAGTCCTGTTTCCTGGCAGCTGGATAGCGGTAAAGAACTGGTCCCTGAATTGAAAATAGAATTTTCCAGTTTCCTGTGATGTTCACTTTGAAAGATGAGGTAAATGGTGTCTTGAGAATTCAGTAGAGCTCTTGGCTGGTAGTGGCTATGTTTGTCTTGTGCATCCTTAAATATGACAGTGTAGGCCTGGCACGGTTTTTATTTTTGACAGTGACTGAAGCGATTAAGCATAAGTTATCCAATAGAAATATATATTCTAAGGTCAGTGTTTCAGCATTGTTCTCTGCTCAGCAATGGTAGGAAATGCCTTTTGCTTTGCTGTTTCTGAATATTGCATTTTGTGCCACATTAAATGCTTGTTTTATATAGCTTACAGTAATATGATGTATGCTGTATATAAAAAACAGGAGAATAATTGGGAAATGGAGTGTTGCACTTGCTCTAAGTGGTTACAGCATCCCTTCTAGTGAGGTAGAGGCAGTCTAGCAGAAAACTGCTTGTTTTCCTCCGGCAAGTGTAGTCTTGATTAGACTAATGGCTTGAATGTGTGCATCCAAGAACTTAACTGCTAAATAACAGCACACAGTCTTTGTAGTTTTAACCGTTTCAGAAATAATTGTCTGCACAGAGTAGGTTATATAAGCAAAGCCTGGCTTCTGTGAATCTTACTGCTGTCTTTAGTTGAGAGGTGGTTGTTGCTATAGTGACTGGCAGGCATTATTTATGTTTTATTTTTCTAAGGCTGGATGGAAGACTCAGAACATCTCTGCAAAATTTGTGAACTGCAGAGCTTTGCCCAGGAAACTACAGCCGTGAAACAGTTACCTACATTACTTTTATTGGTCCCACTAACTTGTAAGTGGTCTAGAATTTACCTCTCTCTGGAAAAGAAATCCCCACAGATGTCCTCAGCCTAAATCAAAGTGGTCTAGTGTGGTGTTGTGTGAAGGCAATTAGGTACCAGGAGCAGTGTAGTTATCTCAGTGTAATTCTTAACTTGCCTTATCAGCCCGTTGTTGACAAGACTCTCCTACTTTCAGTACCTGAGTTAGCTTGGGGTGCTGAGTCAGGAGACGAAACCCACATGACAATGAACTTTTTCCTTAGTAAACAAGGTCATGGTACTTCATTATTTAAGAAGCTGCATCTTCTATAGCTTCTATAGCCCGTTATAGTCAATTTTACTGCATGCTCCTTTGTATGGAGCACTCAAGGCCTTACACTGTTAGTGTTAAGCAATACCACTACTATTATTTTTTTCCCCACATCCTCCCTTCTTGTGTTTTGAACATCCTTATTTTTACTGATTATTTGGTAAGATCTCACTGAAGGCAGTTATCAGGGCCTATGCAGAGCAGTTTCTTTGGGAGTAAACCACTTTAAGTCTTAACTCACTTGTTTGTTTTTTGAAAAATATATTTCTGTTATTACTGACTGTAAGATTAAAATAGCTGCTAAATCTATAGGCTAGGTTGAAGTTACCCTGTTTCTTTTCTTGTGATGGGCCCCCATTTATTCTCTCACAAATTAGGTAATTCAAGTTTCTCTTGCAAGGCAATTTTCTTCATGGAAGCAATAGGATGAGACTGAAGATGATTTAAAGCAATTATGGGATGAAGTCCAGAAGTCCACTTAGCTCAGTGGATAACATTCTGAATTTAAAGTAATTGAAAGCAGAGATGGGGAAATGTTGGATAATGGCAATCTCTTAAGCTTTATTGTAGGTGTCTTTTAATAGGGATAGGAAGTGAGGGAATTGTCTTTCATGTGGCAGACTAGTAACTTGGAATCCAGTGAGAGCTGCTGTACTGCTGGTAGAATTTTTGTGGAAAGAAAGTGGTTGGGGATACCCAGAAGGCCAGAGAGCTGGTCAGTGTGTCCTAAAAGTAATGCAGTGGGAGAGCTGTGTTGTAGGTCTTAACTTGCATAGCTGTGTAAGGTGACAATGCAGAGTAACGTAACTAGAAATAAGGCTTTGATGGGAATAGTCCTATTTTTAAACTTTTTCTGCTTACAAAGTTCGTATCACTTTAATTTTGGACACTTGCAGCCTTTTTTTTTTTTTTGGGGGGGGGGGCACAGGGGGATGCTAGAAGCATCTTAGAATGTAGTGTATGACTACAGTTATGCTTCGAAGGCAGATCATTAAAGCATAAAAATAAGCTGCTGAAACTTATCTCTTCTGCATAGTGTCCAAAAAGCTAGTACCTGTCTGAATTTGCTCCCTACAGAAAAAAGCAGTTCTAAACCCTCACATTGCTTCTATGGTCTAAACCTCACCTGTTGAGCAAAGCTCAGCAAAATGAGATATCAGTAAAGATAACAAGTATTTATTCTTGCATAGGGCACCAGAGCCTGCACCTGAATATGGTATGTGTATATGGAGATGTCCCCATATGACAACAGGATCACTCTGTTACTGTAGAAAGGGATTAATTACTGAGACAGAAAAAGAGTTGTGCCTTGGTTTTGAATGATCAGTATGTTGCAATGGCCAAAACACCACCATTACAGGCCTGCTCTGTATCTTAAATATGAGGTCACTGGGATGGTAGCTATGAACCTTGGTGCACATGGCATTAACCCCTGTCAGACTAGTGCAGCCTGAACAAATCTGGAAAGAGTTGAAAGCATAGACAAAAGCGTGGATATGCACTGAGCTCAGTAGGGATATGATGGCTTGCGTATGTCAGTGGGCTGGCAAGGAGAGAGCACTGTGTCAGTTTGGGAGTCTTCTAAATTAATCAGTATTGTTCATCTTGTGGTATACTCATTTTAGTTAAAAATACATATTGCATCAAAAGAATGTTCTATTTTATTTTACTTTTGGGGGGAGAAATCATTACCTTCTCTTATTGCAAAGCTGAGACCAAAGAGATTGCTTTGTTTTTAAAAACATTTAGATCTCAAGATTAAATTGCTTAGTAGAGCAATGTATAGCAAAGTATCCATTTTCCTCTTCTTTCCATCCCCATATTCACTTTACTGCGGTTGCTATCAGTATTTTTGTAGAACTCAAAGGCTGCAATGTGCTTCAATCATTTTGCCCTCTGAACGAGGATATCAAATAATGAATACTCAGGTTGTTCTGCCCAGATCAAGCAATCTGACCTTGGGATCAGTATGATATTGAAAGCAGACTAGTCTGTGCCTGATTCTCCAGATCTCAGTGGTAAGCTGTAAGCTTCATCGTGACTTGGAAATATTCACAGGAATTACCTCATAGCTTGGAGCAAGCTCTCTAGTTGAAGTCCAGAAAAGTTTTTCATCTAGAAAAATGTACACGTGCTCCATTTCATAATCTCTGAGGTGACCTTCCATGTACAACTGCTACAACAATACACTGACACAGATTCTGGATGTGGGGGATCTGTCTGACATCGTAGTGGCAAATGCTGCCCACAGCAGTCAGAAGTCTGAGGAGGAGATGCAGCTGGTACTCTGGCACCTTGGCTGAAAATATTTTGCCCTTGAGTAACAGGGTCACAAATAAATCACTGCAGGTTGCAGTGTTGCACCAGTCTTGGTGTTTGAACAGCACAAGGCCTAAAACAGGTTGTACAGCACAAAATGCTGGGTGTCTGGAACTGAGGTTGCCCTGCATGCCCTCAAGTTGGTGGCATTTTGGCTTTATTCTGGTGATGTGTAATTGAAAAGCTTCCTTTAGTATCTCTCACCTGTATCTGCCTGGGCTTGCCAGCCTTCTTGTCAGCTGCAGAACCACTGCTTCACAGCACAGGCTTTTTCAGCAGATAACTTGGACCTTTTTTCCAGTGGTTCTTTTATGTTGATATCGTTTTACGTTCCAGTAAGATGATGCAATATAATTATCCAGAAGAAATAATGTGTCAGCTTTTCTGTAAATGCTGTTACAGTTATTGTGTTTCTTTTATCATCTTTAAGAGACTCTAAGTGGCATAAGAGCTCTCCCTACAAAGACAATCAGTTTGGTATGTTTTCCTACTTTATTTTAGGGTGCAGTGCTTTTTAAAGCCAACATAGTCAGCCAAAACAAATCTTTTATAAATAGGCATCTCCCAATACAGCAGTTACCCAATTTTAATTTTAAAAAAAGTGTCCCTTTCCCTGTAGTTATGTGTTTAATCCATTTTTATGTCTGTGGATTGTTTCCAAAGAAATCTATTTATGCTTCTGTTTTTAGTGTTTTACAATTTAGTGCCAAATTAGCTATGACAGTTTTAAAGAGTCTGTTTATCTTCCTAGTCTACAATATGATAAAATCAGTGGCAACTTCTGTACCTTTTCATGAGTAGTAAACACTAATGCTGATGAGTTTTCCTATCTACCAAGCTCAGCCAGGACACCAGAGATGAAGTTCATTAGTAACAGTGCTTTGTATGGCAGCTTTTGTGACAAGGACTGGGATGGTCACTGCAACTTGATGTCTTTATTTATGTTTGCAAACCAGACCCTTGAGTTCTACAGTATTGGAAGTATGAAAATACGTACTTCAGCTTCAAGCTTCTAAGAACTGAAAATATTTTTATGTAAATTCATAGGTGTATTTAAATAAGGCATGAACTTTGCTTTGCTTTACTGTTTTAGTGAGTAGAAATGAAATAGAGATACTGTGTCACTCTTAGTGAAACCTCTAACTTTCAAATGTACCACATAAGTACTGCTGTTTAGACTTTTAAAAAAATAGGCATTTTCCACTTGCTAATGATGAATATTTCAAAAAGCTTCTATCTGAAATTGTGAAGACTTTTATTACCTGTACTAAAATTAGAAAACTGGTCTATAGTCTAAATGTACTCTTTGCTTCCCCCTAGTTCCCTCAGCAGTTCCTTTGACCTACTTCCCTTAACAAGAGAATCTAAGTGTTGACATGTAACCAAAATAGCCGTGTCTCTTTATTCTTTCAAAATGGAAGTCTAGATCTTAGTTTTAAATCACTGGAGGACATTAGATCTAAGCCTTTTAGAGAATTCACACACCTTGCAGTTCTTACTGCTGCACTGCTATAGTAATAGGCAGAACCTTATAAATCTTTTAAAAATAATTTTAGAAGTGTTGCTCATTAGAACATTTTGCTACAAAAGGATTTTGATTGGAGCTCTAACAGTGTAGCCATACCCATTCTGCTAACAGTTTTCTGAAGCATTTAAATTAGGAAGCCTGATGATGTTAGTTTGGATGTGTTCCTATTTTTCTTCTGAAATGGTAGCTCTGTTAGGGAAATCTTTGTAGTGTCTCTTTATGAACCATCTGCACCAGGGCTTTTAAGAGGGCTTGGGGTTTTTTCGAGTGGACTGGAGGAGGCTTGACAGTAAGTGTGCAGAGTGTGGTCTTTCTGTCCTGATGCTTCGGTTCTGCTCTGATCTGCATGCTCTTCCCCAAAGGATTAACCTGAAAGAAAGCCAGTGCACCGTGAGTGTTTTGGTTCCTCTGTTCCTGAAAGAGCTCACATCTCTTGTGACCAAGGTGCTGCAAAATGCATGTTATTGTCACGCAGGACTCCCTTCCTATTGGAATCCTCTGATTCTCTTCTTGTCCCTTCTGCAACCTATCACTTAGTCCTACAGTCTTCCCATCTCCAGATAGTTCTCTTGCTTTCCCATCCTGTTGTACTAAAAAATCTTGATTTCTGACCTCACCCCCAGTACTTCTGATCCTCCCAACTGAACTCTCTGTTGAACCAGTCTCTGAGCCTTCCTTGAGATACCAGGAAGCTCATTTTCCATAGTGACTGAGAGTAGGTGTTCCTTACAGTGCTGTTTTGCTCCTGTCCTCAGCAGTTGCTCAGGGAGCTTCTGCTGGTACCAAGCCAGCATATCTGCTGCATAAGAAGGGCTCTGCAGCAAGATTTTTAAAGGATGAAGCCTGCTTCAGAATGGTCTGTGGCTAGGCACTTACTGTTGGTAGGCTGCTTGCTCTTTGGAGACCAACAGCAACGCGCAGGCCACCATTTATTACTTCCTGCAGGGAAGGAAAGTTTAAAGTTGTTACAAAGTAGGAGAAAAGGAGATGATGTTTAATATGAATAAAATGCTCATGCTTAGTTCCTGTGTTCCTGCACTGTTCAAGTGTCAGAGTAAACATCTCTCGGGCACAACTTTTCTGATCAGTATGTACCAATGAGTTTCAGTGATGAGCAAATGAGAGGGTTCAGTTTTGTGTTTAAGCTCTTGTGTTTGCATCTCTCAGCTTGATCCATCTCCATGCTTCTCAGCAGCATCATATTGTAGCATGTGTTAGCCGAAAGTAAAAATTTTCTTGCTAAGTCATTTTGAAGGACTTCGGTAACTTATGTATTTGTGCATGAGAGTTTACAAAAGCAAAGCTAGTACTAGTTGCAGTGTAATTTTGTTACACACAAAGCACTGGTTTATAATAATTTTAATAAAAGTACATCGAGTCCTGAACAAGATTAGGGCTCCAGAGTGTGCTTACACAGTGAATAAATGAAAGCAAGGAGTAGCCTTGACTCAGTGTTCAGCTCAGAACCAGCAGTATAAGGAAGGTGGTCTGTCCAAGGTCAGTCCAACCTCCAGTACAGTGCAGCAATACCAGAACATGTTGTCTCCAGCTGTGCTGAAACAGGTTGCCAGGCCGCTTCTCCCCAAGCTCTTCTTGAGTAGTTTCAGAGCTGTTGACAAGTGGATTTTGTGAAAACTGTAGTCTTTAATGAGTGCATATGTGGGTTTTTTTCTTGTGTATTTTTTAAGACTTACTGCCTTCCACATTTCTGAAGAGGAAATCAGATCGTAACTTTATCCTGACTTACTCTGAAGATTTTATATTAAACATCCAGCTGCTTGTTTTTTACCTTTTTATCTATCAGCTGAGCTGCATGCATCTCAGTAATTTTTGGCCAGGCATAGGACTTTCAAACCTATTTATCTCTGGAAAGATCACCGTCCTTTCTTCCCAGGCTTCCAATTTTAAAATACAAGTAAAAGATAAGTATGGAATGAATGCAGTACTTAACTCTAGAGCAAAAAATGGCACTAAAATATTGCTTAGTATATTGTTTGTCTAAGTGTGTATATATATATATATATATGGACACTACTGATAATACAAAGAATAAGAAATGCTAAAGACTTGTAAGATATATTTTACTGTAAATATGGAGAGTAGCTTTTACATGTGTACATATTACCAAAGTCTTATAACAGTGAATGTAAGAAAAGGCAAAAGTCTCAAGCAATGAGAAAGCTTTTATTCATGTTGAACTTTGTTTTCCCTGTATTCAGCCCCTGGACCATGGCTCACATAAATTTGTTAGTAAGATAAACACTCCAGTTTTGCCATTAGAGAGACTCTTTTTAGTCTTGAAGTTCCATGATGTTGCTTTAGAACAGAACAGCCAGTTGATGAATGCTCAGATTCTTATTCCAAGTCAGGTATTTGGGATTTGGGTCTTAATGTGGTTCTGTATTTAAGCTAATAAACTTTGTCAGTATCTGCACTTTCAACACACTTCACCCAGCACAGCAATACCTCCAATTTTAATGATATGCTAGTCAGCCAAAAATGCATAGGATAGCCCCACTTCTTCATTCTTGCTTAAACAGTCCTAGGAGGCTGTATTTTCTGCTTATTTTTGACTAGTTTAAACTATACATTTTTACATTTTGTATATCAGGCTATATAAAACAAGCTTGTGAACTAAAGAGTGGGATTTTGTTTGTTTGTTGGAGCAATGTTCATAAGGAAGTAGTTGGGGTAGCAGGGTTGGATGCTAAGGAGTAAAGAACATAATAGTTCTCAGTTAACTCTGTTTTAATTTCCCAATTTAATGCTGGATTTCCTCTGCTGTGTATCAGCAACACTTCTTAACTGAGGCACTAGTTTGTTCCAGTTGTCACTTCTGATGGCTTCTCTATCAGGTAACACATCCCCTGGCACTCTCTGGCTGTTAAGCAGCTGTTCAGTCAAATGGGGGAATTAGCTGACAAGTGGCAGGGACAGAATAGCTAGATTTTTTTTTTTTCTTTTTTCCCTTTAGTTCCTCCTCCTCTGTTGTAGCTATTTCTTTTTCCTCCTGGTTGTTCTTCAATACTTCTCTCTCTTATTGTGGAATTAGAGCAAGAAACTGGAAGGTGGTCTCTCCTCTTTGCTGCTCAGCACACCGAGACATAGCTGTCTGCGTGCCTTGGGTTGACCTGTGCTTGTGCTCCCATCCACTGCTGTGCAGCCCTTGTACAGTTCCTTTTTTCAGTTGTTTGCTAGGGTGCAGTTCTGTGGGGGCTGCTGTGTATGTCCTGACCCTGACACGGGGTCCAAGCACCATCGTTTGCTTGTGGTCTCTAAGTGCTCCTTCCCACTGCATTGCATCTGTTACGATTCCACTTCTGGAAGCGGAGACCTGGTAGTGCAGCTGCCTCTGTCCCGTGGCCAATGTCCTTCCTCAACTGAACAGGGCTTTAACATTGTCCAGCCTTGCTATGGGGGCTCTGGTTTGCTGTTCACTTCGCTGGGGATAGCTGGTTATGTTGTGCAAACATGCACTTGATTTGCCAGTGTGAAAAGCAAATGCTTGTAATCTGCACAGCTCTTGTGCTTTTTAAAAAAGCCTGTCAAAATGCTGGTGTGACACTTCCCAGCTCAGTGTTTGCTTGGCATTCTGTGGTTTTTCCATGGTCTGGGTGAATGTTCTTCTTGCTTTCCAGGGCATCCTCTCAGGGGCTCTACATCTTAGGCTTTTCTGTTTGGATGTGCTGTCTTGCTAGTCTCTCAAGCCAGATTTGACCACAGCTTACCTGGCAGGTGAAGAAGCACTAAAACCTTATAGTTCTTTTTCAAGGTTTCCTATGAGACTTTTGCACAGCTTTACACCTTTTAAGATGCAGTTTGTCTTTGCACTTGCTTTGCTTCCCTTTGCTAGTAATTCCTATTTCTGCTCATGCAGACCTCTTTGGAGAAGCTGAGGATAGCTGATTTCTTTACTTCAAGAGGAACACCTTAGAAAAAATGCCATTAATAACCTTACAGTCTATCTGACAGATACTGATCATGGAACAGCTTTTCTTCAGTACTTCTCACGTTATCATTTTTTTTTTTTACCTTTTAGAAAGTAGGCTTTGGTACAGGTACTTGAGACAAGGAATATTATCTGCTGTGGGAAGTGACTGTATGTAATTATAATGGGAAATGGAGTAAATTACTTATCAGTCCTTCTAGAGCTTGTACTCATCCTAGTAATAGAAGCATTGATTAAACCTGCCTGTGAACACATAGACATAGCAGAACCAATCATAGATTTGTAAACAGAATTATTTTCCATCACAAAACTGGGTTTTAGGAATAACCTGCCAGTTTTGCACTTGCCTTGGTTCAAGGTAAAACTAAAAGCTGAACCTACAGAGATCCTCCCTAGCACTGGTTAGCCTTATGCATCCTTTTCAGCTCTGCCTCTGGAATGTTTAAATAGTGAATTCTGTGCTGCAACTGGTTTTACTTCAGAGCTCTATGTTTACAAATGCATATGCATTTTGTAGCAGTACCTATCTTTTTCTTTTTTTTTTTTTTTCCCCCTTCCTTTTTTTCCTTGCTTCCAGATAGAAAATCTGAGGTCTTGTTTTCTGTTTCATACTATGCCATATAGTGATGGCAGAGCTGAGAGGAGCCAAGTATCTTTTGATTCCCACTCAGGGTCTTATTATAGACCATGCTACATTATTAAAAGACCAAAATACAATAATGTAGTGCACATATCAGGATGGCAGCAGAATCCTTTATGTTGCTTTGGTGATGTTATCCTCCAGTTTATTTTGCAGATGTAACTTCTTCTAAATTCACAAGTATATGACCTAAAGTAATAAAATTTTAGGTGACGTTTCTTTGTTTACTATTACAAAATGAAGATATAGTAACTTAGTTTGGATTCTTTCCATTGTTTTCTGTGATTCAGTTAGATACTTGTATATACTTAGGTATTTAGGCAATACAAAAATCCATTTTAACTCGGGTATTTAACTTGTATTGCCAAAGGAATGTATTGTTCACAGTATTGTTTCACACTTCCATTTTAATCCTCAGAAGCTGCCTTGAAGTTCTATCCTTTTAAGCAATAATCAGTAGCACATATCTTAAAATCATCTGACAGATTTGCATTTTTAGTATGTCTGGGCTTTTACTGCTTAGTTAAATTTACATACTTGCAGTTAGGCATTTCATGCAGGCATGTGTAACTAGAGGAGAAGAAAATATCCTCTTATTTTTAACACTTCTTTATGCAACTTTTATTCCCTCCATGTAAAGGTAGTGGTTCAAGCTAAGTAGCAGGCAAGTATTAGGTAGTTGAACTATGTCTTTCCTGGCATGTGCTAGGATATTGAATCTTGCTGGAACTGGTGCTGTCAATATTTAGATTTGGATTTCAAATGTTTAGTGCTCTGATTAATCTGTATCTGTTTTAGAGCAAGAGGTATTTTATGTGGGAGCACACCTACAGTAGTTACTAAATACTTGTGCCAATTCCTGTTTGATACCCAGCAATATTAAAATTCATGCTTGTGCCATCTGTTCTTTTCATCGCTTGTCATATGAGTGGTCATATGAATGTACGCTCATACTGTGTCGCAAAATATTCCAAGGAAATGTCAGGCAAGAAGCAACATGGCAAAAAATATTACTCTGTGTACCAAGGCTCTGTTATAAGTGTATTTATCTGGATGGCATTTAAACCATTGTTTTGAAGTTAATGGAGTATTGTGTGATCCTATGGTGCAATGCTTGAATAATGTGTGTGCACTGTATGAGAGATGTGAAGAAACTTGTGCTGAAGCTAGTAGATCAGTGCTCTCACTAATGCTCAGAAACAATTTTTTTACTACTTGATAATAGTTTCCTCTTCTGTATGATGCCCTAGGCAAGGCTGGTGGGAATCATGATGTAGGTTCCCCATGCATTACAGCAGGACTTTTTCTGAGAATGTTCTAAATGGCTAATTTGAGCAGGAGGAAAGTCTGTTTTACCTCCCCCCACCAAAGTTTACATGGTAGTAAGATATAAAGAGTTTAAATGCACTTTGGTGAATAAACCATATTTTTTTCAGACTTAGTACGAGCCATTTGGAACACTGAGAGGAGAAAGTATGAGTTTTGATAATGGTAGATCCTGCAAAGCCTGGAGGTGCAAGTGTTCAGTGGTGCTCAAATTATCTTGCCAAAAATTTGTCCATCTACCTGCAGGTCAAACTAATCCTTTGTATGAAGCCTTTAAAATGGCAAAATACTGAAATCTTTTGTTGGTCTGTCTTTAAGGTGTGACAATTCTTACTGTGATTTGGAATCAATATTTGTTAAGTTCAACAGTAGTTACTTCCATTGATCACAAGAGACTTAATACAGATGTCAGGGATGCAAGTGTCTTTTTTTGACAATTATTTAAAATTTCACACTTTTTTTTGGTGAGATGATGTGATTTTTGAACACTGCTCTCAGCAAAATATTGCCTTTGAATACTAAACATTTGATCAGCACTATTTTTCTGTTTCCCTCACCTGCCTCCCCTCTGCAAAAAAGGTGCAGTAAGTGTCAAATAGGTTCCTTCTGCTACCTTTTATCCTTTATGTTCATGCTGAAACATGCTTGTTGAAGGAGGTAAAGGGGAAATAAAGACTTTTGTCAGGCCATGAGGGGAATGAACTTGCTGAGGCACTGAGGCCTGAGTATATATTAAAGCTGACAACCACAGGAAATTGCTTGGAGCCTTCTGAAAAAAAAAATTTAAATTATGTTTTCTAATGTGCATGTAATACAGTAATGCTTGTTTATCTTTTAAAGCTGGAGTGATTACTCACTTTTTTCCAACTTTCATTTCTAGTGATATTTAATTTAAATTAATTGGAGGGGTTTTTCCCTCTCCTAAGCTTTATATATCAATAAACTGTCTTTTTATCCTTGCTTGCAAATACTTTCAAGCTGTCTGTGGAAGGTTTCTTAGAATTCTTACAGTCTGTCTTTAGGCTCTTCCCGAATTGCTTGTTCTGGACTCAAACACTCCTATAGCAGAGCTCTTGGACATAAGGATTGAGTAGTAAGATGAGAAAATCATGGCATTTAATTTCCTGGCTTGGCTTTCAATTATAAATAGATGCTGAGCCCAGGATATGGTTGTGATTTGAAGTACAATAATTAATCTTGTGATTTTTCTTTATAAAGAATTGTTGAAAGGGCATTCAGACCCCTCGAATTACCTATTTGTAGACTGACAGGGTCTGATCAAAAACAAGTCTATAGAAAATAATGGGAATATATCCTCTGTTAGATTTCATTCAGGTCATAAATTGTCCTCTCTTCCATTCTGCATAATGCATGTGTTAGTAATTTGTAAAGAGTGTGTGAAGTTTTTACCAGTATCTTGTACCATACCTTTAGAAGCCTAGGATCTGCAAGTCACCTTTAGCAACACAGTTTCCTCACTGCATCCAGACATTGCAACATCTTTGAACCTTTGCTTCTTCAAAGTCACTCTGCAGTTTCATTCTGTTATTACCCCTGACTTGAGTTTCAGTGTGATTAATCCAGCTTCCTCCAAGGGAAATTAAATTTTTTAAAAATAAAGGCTGCTGTTCTTTGGAAGTAGTGGTTTCCAAAGCATCACTGAGAAGGAAGAAAAATTAGCTGCATGTATAAAATTAGCACAGCATGGAAAAATGAATCATACACCTGATTAAAACCAACATTGTTAAAATGTAGTCTTCTTGTGGCTCTTCCCTCGACTTGAACAGGGAACTTTTATTGCGGCTTCAGTGTCTTCTGTGTAACCTTCAGGGGTTTTTCTATGCAAAATGGTGTGGAATGGTATTATAAAGTGGTATTTCAGAATGTTCTGGTTTTAAAGGGAGTTTGGCAATGTTTAAGTTGCATTATAATAAAGTGGTTGAGCTGTTGTGTAGTAATGTGGTTAACCAATCTCTTTTTTTTTCTTCCTTATTTTAGTACCTGAAGGTTCTAAAATACAAGACAAGAAAGTCCCTTCAGGACAAAGCAACACCGGAACTAAACCAGGTACGCCATTCCACATGCTTTATGTTATAATGCTGTTTGCCACAGTCGTGTATGAAAAACAGCTGTTGTGTTAAGAATTTTTGAAATATTGATGGCCTTACTGTTTTGGTCAAGACTGATATCAATGACTGTTCATATTTACTTAGGCTGGAATCTCTGTTTGCAAAGAAGCAAAACTGAAAAAAATACTTTTAGTACAGATTACGAATGAGAGTTGTGAAGTGAGATAAGGCAACAGAAGCCACTATACTTGAATCTGTGCTTGCATGAGAATTATCTGCTGTAGGCAGTCTTACAGCTTTATATGAATGCGCTTCTGTTCAGATATTTCTTCACTTAACACAAAGCATGTCATATTCTGTATTATGCTCTGTACAGTGGGCTTACCTGATTGGTACATTGCATGGATTTAATTCACTGTTCACTTACATGGTTGAAAGTGTCTGTACTAAAATGCTTAATGTAGGCCTTGATGCCATGAGTCTGTTCCACTTACATGCTTAGACCAAGATCTAGAAGAGCACTTAAAATATCTAAATTTGCCCGTATTGCAGTTCAGGTACCCAAGTTTAAAATATGCAGTTAATAATGATCTTGTTTAGGTGCCTGAGGAATCACAGGTGTTTGTGTTGCTGAGCACTAGGCATACTGTGAGCACCCCCTTTTCAACTCCTTGATGGCTTGGCAGCTCAGTGGCTCTTTTGTACCAGCAGACTCTTCTCTGTCTCCAGACTGGGTACCTTTGGCCTACATCCCCAGAGACAAGCAATCTCAGTGCTGTCTGTGTTCAGATAACACCTCACATGCTCTGCTGGGCAGTGCTGGGTCCGGCACAAAGCACAATATTCACGGCTGCTCTCAATCAGAAGGACAATGGGGAAAAAAAAGGAGAGAATGGAGGTAACATTACCCACTTACATGGCAAAACCAGAACTCTTGGCTTTGGACAGCATTCTGTATCCACTTTAACCTGAAGTAATTCAATCCCAGTTTTCATTTCTCAGAAGGTGGTGTAGCTGCTCCTGTGTTACCATCATCTATGCTGGTGTGTAGAAAGGAATACAAAATTCCTGGAGCTGGAGAGAGCATGTGTGCAGGGTTTAGCTCTGCACTGAGCTGGTGAGAGTCAGTGTTGGAGAGAGTTCTTGAGAGCTGGTGGTTTGGGTTTGGTTTGTTTGGAGGCATTGGTTGTTGTTTTCTTTAGATTGAGGATTAATTTTGTGTCAAACTGTTTTGGTTGAAAACCAAAGAGTTTGCAGCAGGAATGACAGCTGTAACTACAAACAACATCGTCATTGTCTGGAAGGTGTCTGCAGGCTGATGCAATATTAGGAGGCCAAGGCAACTCTGTGTGCATGGCAGTGCAAAGGGAGCTAAAGGGAAGAGAATTTGAGATCCAAGCGGTGCATCTTTTCAAATAATGCTGTGGCTTACATTTCTTTCTCCCTGCAGCACCCCTGTGAACTAACATACACACTGGCTGTTTTTTGCAACTTGATATCCCTTTTAGTTTCTTTAGTATAAGAGGT
Organism: Athene noctua; assembly: GCF_965140245.1. NCBI lineage: Eukaryota > Metazoa > Chordata > Aves > Strigiformes > Strigidae > Athene > Athene noctua. Next base: position 65,936,212 of record NC_134037.1, on the reverse strand, counting down.
TAGCATCCTAGGAATCAAGGGCAGAAAGGAAGCCATTTGTGAGACAAGATTTGAGAGGATTATAGGTGGAAGTGAATAGTAGTAGACTGACTTTTGAAGTCACATCGAGTGCAGCAGATAGTTATCTGAGTCGCAGAAACTGGCCATATGTAGTAAATACATATGACAATTACTGATTTAACAAAATTACAACCTAATTTGTACAAATACCAACTGTGCTTAAGAGTTCGTGAGTAATTATGTAGAAGATTTGAAAAGCTTGCATTTTCCTTTTGTTAATAGAATTAGGAACCAAAAATGACTGACATTTCATGCTGAAATTCTGCAAAATACTGTTCATAACTTCTAAGGTCTTTTAAATGAACTAGTAAATTTTTTAAAATAACTTCGAACTCAAGTAAGTGTTGTGAGTTTATGGAAAAATACTGTTTTCATATGTAGTTTTCAAGGCATAATTTCTAGCAATAGCTACAACATTAATTTCCCCTTTATAAAGCTATGGGTTTTTTTAATCTCTAATATTATCCCTCTCAGGCATAATATTAAGCATCTGTATGTTACATAAGTGTAGTGAAATAGATTACTGACTGTGAGTTCACACGCGTTACATCATAAACAGACTGCAACTTCTACAGCAGTATGTGGGTCTTCCTAGAGTGTTCTCTGTAAGGGTTTGCATATGCCCAGTTATCAATCATTTCTGTAAGAATTAAGGAATTCTTGTAGGATTTGCAAATTATGTTTACCATCTCTTTGTGCAGCTACTTAAAGCTTTGCCTAATGACGAATACAAGCAAGAGGGAGGACAAAGTAGCTTGCGTGTGTGTCCTGGTATTCCTACTGAATAAGAAGAAATGGCAATCCCCCAGGTACTTGCCTGGTGGGTTGTTAATCAGCAGAGACATGAGAAATTAAATGGGGAGCAGGCCCAGTGAACTTTCTTGTTTTGCTCAACATGAAGCTATTGAAGCTATGTACTGGGTGTGTCAGCAGATCAGCTGGTTCAGAATGCAGTTTTTGGAGGTTGGGCTTGCAGCCAAACTGTGAAGGACCATTTTCAAGGCATAGAAAAGACGTTTTGCTTAACAGTGTAAGATTTGCACCAGTAATGTATGCTCCAGCTTGTAGTAGAGCAAAGGCAATGCTGGTCCTGCTACAAAAGTGTTATCCCCATCTTTGTGCCAATATTGATTTAGCTCTTTGTGATTCCAAATGTATGCAAAATAGCTTGTTACTGAAGACCTGCATAGCCTGCAACTTAATGTAAATTCTTTAGGATTGTTCTAACATCCTGGGGTGTTGGGAGAGGGGCTCTGTGTGTGTGCAGGTGTGAACACTATCAGGTGGTGATATAGAAAAAATAATTGGATAGCTTCAAACAGAATGGCAGAGAGCAGCTTTAAAAATTTATTTTATTCCTTCCATTGCTTATAATTAGGAATTCTTTTGGGAGCCCTTTTCAGTTTGCCTGTCCATGTAACCATTCTGCCTCTGTAGAATTGCTGCTTCTCCCTGATAGGGAAGTCTCCGAATAACAAAAAAAACCCCAACCCAAACCAAAAACCTAACCTGGAAGGAGAATAGTACATTCTGAAAGAAGCAGGATTTTACGTTAGTCCCCAGTGTCTCATCATTCTCTGTCAACTCAATATTACATTGACTTTGCTCAGCCCTTGAAGGGAATCCTTGTTTTCCAGGGGAATTCATAGTGGATGTGTATTATTCCACTCACACTAATTACTCATACAACAGAAATTCACGTTTTTTGAATCTTGTGTGTCAGTCACGAGAGAGAAGGAATATTATTACCCTTTTGACCTCTGTGTCTGTATGCTGAAGAGACTACGTGCAAGTCGGCACACTTCTTAACATCAGGCAAATGTTAATCTACACCGTACATTGGACCAATATATGCAGTGGCATGGCTAGGTATAGTTTAATAAATGGCAGCACTGTGTGCTATTCAACCAACCGTAAAGGTTTGATCTGTAACTGGGTGGTGGATTGTCTTTGCTGGTGAATTGTTCATTTGTTGCACTTTTCATTGGGGCTATCATGTTTGAATGTTATTCTTACTATGAACTGTTAAATAGGTTTTCTCCTTGCAGCTCTTACTTTGTATTGCTATTAATGCCATTAATTGGGGCTGTAGTCTCTGACTGTTGTTGAGGTGATAGTTTTTCACTATCTAGTTCAAACATAATTAAACTGAAGCTAGTAGTCAGTGAACTCGTACATCCAAGAAACGTTGTCATCTTGATGCAGAAACTTCTGTTAGAATATGAATTGTACATCACTGATTTTTTGTCTAAGTCAAATAACTGTTCAAAATCTGTCCAGCACATCCTTACTTAAGGATTTATTTTTGCAAATATCTTTAAGTTCATTTTTATGACTCATTGTATTGTCTTGCTAGTAACTTTTTTCTATAGGTGTGCAGTCTATACACAAACAGGCTGACTTTACATGTTTTTACAAATTGCTTACTTGTGTATTTGCACCAAATAGCAAAATGGATCTGTTGTCTTGTTTTTATGTGCACTTCCATGGTGTCAGTATCCTAGGTAGTTCTTTATCTTAAAATACTTAAAAACTGAGTTTCCCTCAATACCAAAATAAATCAGACCATTTCTTTATACCCAGAAATCTTTTTTATTTTTCTGTGGGGTTTTTTGTTTACTTGTGTTTTTATTCAGAGAAGACTTTTTCAGTGCTAGTGGAAAAAGCATAAAATTAACAGCTTTCCAGGTTTAACAGATCAGGCTAAGGATGAGTAGGAAATTAGTTTTGGCAGCATGTGGAGATGAATTGGTAACTTGGATTTTGTTCCCTTTTTGTCTGGAACAGCTCCACTGCTGAGGCTGGAAATAGGATGTTTAGCATTTTGTTGTCTTCTGGAGAACTCACTGAGCAAGTGATGTTTTTCTAACCAAGCCTGAATTTTTTTAGTCAAGCCTGAGCTCTGACACAGATTTTTCATGTTATCCTTAGTCTTACTGCTGTGATCCAAGTGGACAGTTGCAGTTATTTTTAAAGAAATCATGTGTCTAACTTTCAATCTATAAGGATAGTTGAGGGAACTATCATTTACTTTACTGGTTACCAGTCCATGCATGTGATGCACTGTGTTAATGGGTTTGCCAGAGCTTTCAACACATGTGTGCACAAACATCTATGGAGATCAGTATCATGCTATCTTCAGAAACTCAACTAGAACTGCTACAGTGTTGATCCAGTCTGTTTTGCTTGGGTACTTAGCTTCTTTGGTGTCAAGAAATAGGACTTACTGGTTTTTTTGAAGCAATAGTGGTGGGAAGAGAGTACTGCATTATAATAGAATTTCCTGTGGATGCATTTTGGAGAGAGATTATGGAATAATAGATGGTATCTTGTCAGAATGCTCTCAAGCAATCACGTTGTTATAGGCTTAGAAACAACACAAAACTTCTTCCTGGGTTGTACAGGTAGTAGTCTTGCTTGGAGTTCAGAGTTACAACTTACTCTATTCTTTGGGAGTGTTTTACATCTTGATAATTAGAATGCATTAATATTTTTTAATTGTTCCTTTTTTTCCATAAGGTGGATTTCTGGAAATGTGATCTGTTTTGAAAGTAGATGACCTAGAGTTGTTTAATGGTCATTCCCCTAAAAGCTTGTTTATGATACTGATTGATTTTATGCTATATGCCTGATGTTTTCCCCCTCCCTCCATTTGCAGATCATCCAACAATACTAAAGGTTGATGACAGGCAGCGGCTTGCTAGAGAAAGGAGAGAAGAAAGAGAAAAACAGTTAGGTAAGGCCTATTCAATTCATCATTGCTATACCTGTCACATTACTTTTGTGAATCTGAATGAAAAATGGGCTGATTTCTGAAATTGTGCAAGGAAGCTTCACTAATGGAATTTTAAAGTTTTAGAATATTTTGCGAATTAAGATTAGACTACTTAACATGTTGAATGTATTCGTTGTTGCCATAAAATAGAATTGCAGAATGTGTCTCCAATGCATGGTTTGAATTTTTATGTATAAACTTTTTTTTTCAGCTAAAATCTTTATCAGGTGTCAAATAGCTGTGCTCAGTTATCTTATAAAATGTCACACGTGCATGAGCATGTATAATACTGTTCAAGTGAATAGTAAAGGTGAATGTTACTTAACAAGCAGCTAGCGATGGGCAGTGTACTATGTGGTGGTGAGAGAATTATAGAATTATGTGAAGCCAAACTGATGGCTTTCTGAAAACTATTTGTATATTTGGCTGCAACAACTTTCTGTGGCAATTGAGAGGTTGGGAAGCACAAGTTGTTTGGTTTTGTTTTGGTTTTTTACGCATTCACCCTGATTTCTTTGGATGCTACATTGTTCTTATGGCTTGAGAAACAGAAGTTCTTTATTTCCATTTCCTAGCTTGCATAAGTTTTTAGAACTATATCATAACCCCAGCCAGAGTTATGCTGCTTTTTCTAACCCAGAGAGCCATGATTTATTGCCTTCTAGGTCTTAATAACATTAATATCCTTCCTTCTTTACAGCACCTTATAACATTGTACTAGCTATGCATGAATCACTATGGTTGTTCTGGAGGGGAAAAGGAGAGCTTTGTTTGTGGCTTGCTCAAGGGGATGACATGACAGGGTGTTTGCCAGTCCCTAAAAAGCTGGTTCTGGAGTTGAGGTTGATGGTATGCATAGGCTTAGTTTCTTCAGGTTCCAGAGCAAATGGAGGTTACTGGCCCATTTTAATTAGTCATAGATGACACTTCCATGTCTTGAATGGTTGTTTTTTTTCAGGTTTGATCCTTGTGTAGTAGCAATGCTTTACTCAAGTGAAGAGAGAGATGTTTTCCTTAAGTTTTCCCTAAGTTTCTGATTTTTCTAGCTATTGATAAATAAATGTTACTGGAAGAACATGAGTTCTGTTGAGAAACGTGTTATTTTGTGTGATGTATTTTAAAAGCAACATCAAAGGGTAAGGTTTTTTTAAAATTGATGTGGAATTTTCATTCCTAAATGGGAGAGTTCTGCATACCCTCATGATGTATGAGTGTATTGTGTGTTATTGCATGAAGAATTATTTTGAACTAACAAGAAAATTGAAAGTTGCGTTGTACTTTCATCTGTATATTTGTCAGCTACCATTATGATTTAGGAGCTGTCTCTTGAGATTTGTGTTCCAGTACAGCAAAGCAATGATTTTTACAATGACATGCAAGCTTCATTTTTTTTTTAGTGTGGAACCTAGATAATCAGTCAGTCATGTCATGTGAACCATAGCAAAGAAATGCTGAAGCTGTCTATCTTAAACATCATTGTATAATGTTGTTACATAAAAGTGTCTCACTGAAAATTAGAGTTGGATTTTGTTAATACTGGGACATCAGCCATGCAACAGTAAAGCAACTGAAGGAAGGAATTATTTTTTTATGGAAATAAGTTGGATTTAAACTGAATTCCTCTCCTTTTGATTCAGGGGATTGATTGAGTTTAGCAAAGGCTTCTTTTTAAGCAGAAGTTGAGAACTTCAGTCACACCTCAAGTGGAATTATTCTCTGCTCCCAAAAAAAAGGTAGTGTTCAGTTCTGTAGGTGTAGAGCTGGTAGTAATCTTTAACAATTCCATTTTGTACTTTCAGCAGCTTGAACTGCAGGAGGTCATATTATCCGTCTTTTCATGAAAATTAAGTTGTTAGAACCTTCTGTTGAGATCACGTGGAGTACCAATGTAATAATGTTTATTAGTCGGTGTTCTGATGTTACAGGAGGGTTGATTTGAGACCTATTTTTTTCCCTTTTTGTTTACTCTCAAGCTTTAATTTTTTTCAGGTTCCACTGTGCTGTAATAGATGTGGCTTTCACTGTGGTATGATGGCTTACTATGTGCTCTGCACTCCTGAGGATGTGCTTGCACCTGGCAGTTGTATTTTAGCAGTCTTACTTTACTTACCACACTTGGGTGTGTACCTTTTGTCTTTTTAATGAGAGTTTAGAGGGTAGGAAAGATGAGTGCTGTCGGTTTTGTTGTCTGGATACATATAGCATATGTGTGGTTGGACTGGTGGTATCTACTTTTCTGGAGAATCACATTATGCTACTTAATTGAAAAGAATAAAAAGGCTTCTACACAAATGCCTTTCACCTTAGTATTTTCATGTCTAGTTTTGAAACTTTCTGTAGAAAATGCAGAAGACACACAGGAACTCATGTTATTTCAGCTAATCACCCCATCAAAAAGGAAGGATTTTTAGTGCCTTCACTGTAGGAAAGGCATTGCTTTTCAAATGCCATCCCAACACTTCTGAAAGGATAACTGTTTGGCCTTTTTTCTGTACAACTAATTTTCCATGGCTAATAAATGGTACTGGGTTTTGGTTTTTTAGCTTTATTCTTGGACTTGCTTAGGAATTGCTTAGTAGCCATGCTTCAAGTTTTTTATTCCCCTGACCGTTTGGTAATGTGTGTATTACTTGTTGATACATGCATTCAGACCTTTAAAGGATTATTAGGGTAATGTTTACTTGATTCTATAAATAATGCTTCCAGTGTGTTACTTGCTCTTTAATAATCATGGTTTTGTTTTGTGCTGTCTCTGTTAGCATTCTTTCCAGCAGTGCCTATGCATGAAATTAACATCTGTCCTTTAAAATATGAATACCAGATCTCTCTGTGTGAGACCTATCCTCTTGGGTCATACAAGACAGGAATCCCAAGAGGGATGGTGGTAAGTGAGGGTGATAGCTGTCAAATAGTGCTGCTCTTAGAGGGCGGGTTGAAGGGAGCAGTCATGAGTCCCCTGGCTTCAGCTTGGCACTATGGTTTCTTTGCATGTGTTAGGCTGACTGGCTGTGTTTGGCACTGGAAGCTGTGTGAGACACAGGTCAGAACTGAGTTGTTTATGAAGGCAAACATGGTAGGTGGCCTAGTCAAACTGGAAAAGTTTAATAAAAGCTACTGCTTTTTCAGTAGGGGGGCTCCACCCTCAACTCTGCCATACTGATTGTATCTGTACTAGTAAATAAAACAGTGCTGAAGAGCATTCCCCAGTGCTGAAACTCAACTGTGCCTGCTGTTAGACTGTTATGATAGATCCTGACAGTGTTTTGTCTCCAGCCAACTAGCTGTCTCCTTGCTGATTCCCAGATAAAGATTGGGAATTCACAGGGGAGGCCCATGGGCTTTTCCTCATGTGTTGATTGAGTACTGTCACCCTTTTGAAGGATAGCAGTTTAGTATACAGGTGAAAGTTGTTCCATGAAAGTTGGTCTCTGGGCACGTTCCATTTATTAGCATAGACTTGTTTCACCATAACTGTAAAGAAAATAAAAAATGTGTTTTTCAAAAGGTGGGGTTCAGTTTGATAGCCTTAGTGGCCTAGCAAAGAGGACTTCTTGTTGTTACTTCACAATATCTCAGTCCCCAATTCCTGAGAAAAACATTTTAAGTCTTAGGTCTGTGCATGTTTTATCTACACTAATCCTGCTTGAAGACTGACCTTTTTTAATCACAATTATGATCCTGACAAGGACACATGGCTCATCTAGTTTCTAGCACTGGGAACAAAAGATGGTAATCCTGCCATCAGACTTAACTCTTCATTTAAGGAAATGTGTTATTAATCTTAGTTTTTAAAATATGTTTGAGTTTTAGGTTGACTAAATCCACTAAATTCTTAACAGTTACCATAAGTATTAAAATATTATTTTTAAAGATCACATTATGATAAGTATTGCTCTCCCATTTGAAAGTGATCGTTGGCAAAATATCACATTAATAAAAATTCCAAATGCTTTTCTGTCAGTGAACTCATTGTAGCTTATTCTCTTCTCTGGTAACTGGAGACAGAATTTTATCTGACATTTCCAGATCCAGAAGCCCCACGGAAACTGAGAATCAGTGACCCTAGCATATGAATAATTTTTGGATGTCCTCAGAGGAATTGAGTGTCAGAGGGCTTTATAAGGCAAGAAAACAATTTTTAAGGAAGATTAGCTTAAAAATTTCTGTGCTGAGTGTCCCTGAGAGCATGGTTACTGCGGAAAGGTTGACTTAGAGAATCTTAACATTAACTTCAACTTTAATGACAGCTCTGAAGTTCACCATCTAATTCATTCAGTCAGCCATTTCTGTGGAACATCCCCATTTCTAGGTATGGTTAAAGCATCACTGATCCATTTTTCTGCTAACTCAGCAAGGAGGCAATCACAGTCTCAGACAGTGCAGAGCTGGCAGTGAGGAAAGGTGAAACAGCGGTCAGAGGAGAAAGCTATTGCTGAGGTTAGTGCTGTGAAGCTAGAAAAGATAAAGTTCGGGAAGACTGACAAAGACTAGGATCTTTATGCAGGTAAGCTGTCTGTCCAAGGTGGATGCAAAAGACAAACTGAGAAAGTGCAATGCTAGACTGATCTGCCTTTATATAGGTAGTAAACCAGAAGAAAGAGGACTAAAGTGAAGAGACAGCAGAAGGGACAGTAAAAGAGGAGCTAGGGGGGACATCCCTTGCTTCACATGAATAAACAGAAAGGAGAAGCTTTGACGCTTAATGCTTGCCTCCCCTTCTCTCACAGCCTAAAACCCCTGCAAAGAATGGCTCTCTGTGTGCATGATCGGGGAAAGAAACTACAAAATTATTTCCACAAAATAAATGTGTGTGGCTTGCAATTAACATCTCCCACATTAAATTAGTTAATTCTAGTGTAAAATTTATTGGTTTCAAGTCTTATGTGTCTCTTAGTATTGGAATGTTTTTTTCTTGATTGACCTTCTTTTGTGCTGTTACTCACTTCAGAGGTGCCTGAAATAGAGTCTTAATTACATTGCTTTGTAATCTTAACCAGCATTACTAGTTTGCAGACAAGCAGAAGGTATTAACAGCATGTCCAGGGCTCAGTTTCTAAATTTTGTTTTTATGCTCTAATTTTGTGTCCTTGTATCACATGACTGTGTTCAGATTTATAGATTGTACTACGTAATAAGATAGAACAATGATCAGGCTGTAACTTTTCTTTATTTTTTCCAGATTTAGTGTAAGTGTTCTCTATGCCATTTTAGTTTTCAGCATGCAGGTACTATTTGAGCAATGACCAAGCTTTCTTTGAATGATTCTTGCATGCTGTCAGATGATATGTGTTATTACAAGGCAGAGAAGTATCATGAAGTTGTTAAGGCTCAGCCCCAAGAAAAAGCCTTTTCATTGGGCCATACCCACATTGGCTCAGCACTGGGCATAGCTCTTAGTGTAGTTTCTGGGGGAGGCATAATAAAAGTGGGTATTTTTCCCTTCCACATTCTGCAAATCAGCTGCTCTTCAAAGTTGATTGGACCATTTAGAAGCATCTTACATTTCCTGCAGGCTCATCTACTGATTCCTTCTGTCAAGGTGTTTAATGTATGTGTGTCTATGAAACACAGCTTGCTGTGCTTTTAGAAGCACATCTAGGTATCCAGGCTAGGGCTTAATATTCCTAATTTTTGCCTTAGAGTGGGCTTTTTTAACCCTTGAGTGAACTTCAGCCTTTAGCCTAGAGTACAGTTTGTTAATTTCTGCCTGAGGTAGCAGCAATAAAGGTTTCTGCAAATAGGGACATGAGAATGAGATAAAAAGATGTTCCTTTAAGTTTTTTATTTTTCCCGAAGATAATATCATGTATCTAAGGACATTAAATTGTGTCACTGTATATACCTACCTACCTACCTTGTAGATGGAAAATTCAAGCCCTTAAATTCATGCAAGAATGTTAGTAGTGCATATAGAAAACAGTAAAACCAAAGCAGATTCTCTAATAAGGGAAAATGTAGGAATTGATACTTCAAAAAAATTAAAATCTAAAAGCAGGAAAGATTATTTCCCTATCTACAGAAAAAGTTAAATTCAAGAAATTTTTTTCTTTTTCTCAGAAAACAGATGTATCATAAATCGTGCTTTATGTACTAGTTAAATACTAGGTCCAAGCATAAAATTAGCAGCTTCTTCATGTTAACAGATGAGTGTATATTTTCTGCTGCCTTTTGCCTGTAACTTAAAGATCATGGAAAGAGGTAACTTTTACATTTGTTTGAAATCAGATCTGTTTCTTTTGTTATAATTTATTCCAGCCTAATACTTCCATTTGCCTTGGTTAATCCATCAATAATGTGTTTCTGTTATTGAGCTGTCTTTCCTTGTCAGAAAAGTATGGTTTTATCATGCTTTCTCTGAGGTGCAGAAAGCTGAAGATTAGTCTTCTATCCAGACGTTTAGCATTGATTGTCTTCCCAGCAGTGAAAGTGTATGTGAAAGTTAACTCTTTTACATACCAAAACATAAAAATGTTTTCTGCCATTCTCTTCCTGAATTCAGTCTTGAAAGTTCAAATACTCTATTTTCATTACTTTTTCTAAACAATGCGACAGGCTGAAGTTTATGGAAATCACCATAAATAATGCTCAAAAAAGGTCTAAGCATTTATATTAATGACAGAAAGAACAATCAATCTCCATGTCTTTTATAGGCAAATTAATATTCCAACGACATCAGTTAAGAAAGTTGTTGGGGTTTTTTTATTCTTTGCTTTTCTTAATTTCTCGTATCCTTCAGGAAGTGCTTTGTTTTCAACAGAGAAACAAAGAGCCTTTTCATGCTGGGTTGCCATTGTAAGCAGATTCCAGGCACAAAAGATCCAGTTGATCTCAGGATCTGTGAAATCTTTTGGATCACAGCAGTGGCTTATCTTGATATGATCTTTAGAGTCTGTACATTAGTGACTACTGAGTTTTAAAAGCCAACATGCTGCAGCTAGATGGACTCTCATGAGATGCTACTAAGCTCCTTAGGTGCTCTCAGTGCTTTCAAAGAAAATGGATGTCTCAAAACGTCTACAAAATGGTTTGATTGAATTCCAGTTTTGAACTACATCGTTTGGGTTACTTAGTGTGTTCAGGGTCCATGTGACAGGGTGTGTGCACTGTTTTTTGGCGGGGTTCTTTAATTCATTTGTATAGCACCATGCTGACAGGATGCTGTGTCTAGAGTAGTTCCTGTGTGAAGGTGGGTCTAACTCACTGGGCAAACATATGATGTTGCATAAGGGAACAATCGAGTTCCACTCTTGAATGGTTAGATAGGGAAGCTAAAGCTTATAACAAAGATCAAATTATGCAATTTTTACATGCAATAAATGAAATGGACTCCAGATTTCCTTTTAAAAAGAGAATAGAGAACGATTTTAATTTTTTTTCAAGATCCATTTCTGTGACATTTACAGGTAGACAAATAATAAAGACTGTGAATTAAGACTAATTATTATAGTTTGTGCATGTTAAAATAAGTCCATAAAAATAACATCTCTTTTTAAAGTATTACAAGCTCTGCTTCTGTATGTATCTGTGCAATGCGGTCTGCAGAACTGAAACAAATCAGTTAACCATTTCTGTATCAGAAATGAAACGTAACAGCAGACTTAAATAGGAAACAATTCTGAAGATGAAAACTAGGAGGAAAAGCTTCACAGGAGGTAATTATACAGAAAGAACAGGAGAGAGTAATACCATATTCTTTAGGAATGGCATTTAAGTTACTTAACATTACTGCAGTCTAGCACTAATAAACAGCTATTTGAGGAAAAAAGATAAAAACCTGGTGTTGAAATGGGAAAAATGATTAAAAGTATTGTGTTGTTCAGTGTATTCTTAATTAAGTTCAGTTCAAATTGAGTTTTATGAAGTAAAATATTTCACCTGTTCAGGCCTTAAGCTCTTTCCTTCCTTTTGCATCTTCATGAGTAATCGTCATGATTTCCCAGCCTCACTGTGCCTTTTGTGAAAACTTCTGTCTTCAGACAGGTGTCCAGTATATAGTAATTGGTTCTGCTAGAGGAGAGAGAATTAATTTTTGTAGAAAATACATCCTAAGCTAGGAGCATAACTTGTCAGAGAAACACGAATGGGATACTGCTCCACACAGAACTGCGGAGGTCTCTGAAGATGAGTCAAAACCATTTGAATTTAATGTGTGTGGAATTAGGCAATAACTGAGAGCTTCGGACAGAGGCTTTCATAAATCTGTGAAATACAGAGAAGCCATATTCTGTAACCTTTCTTTTTAGCTGTAGTGTGGGTTTGAATTAGTCTGATGTACTAGTCTTGTGTCAACAAGGTGAAATGAGCTTCTCTGCATGTATTGCATTGACCTGCTGTTGAATTCAGCAGATTCTTGAGACCTGTCTCTCTTCAGGAGAGCTCAGGCAGGCTGCACTGCCTAGCAATCCTGTTTCTGCCTCAAGACTTCCTCTGGTTTCAGAACCCCCAAAACCCACTCAGCAGCATGGCTGCTTACCTGTGTGCCCAGGTCTCCACTAGGACCAGCTGCAGCTAAGAGTAGTGGAAGAAAAAAGGCATGGAAGCAACCTGGTTTTAACCAGATGATTTCTTTGGTCCATCTGATCTCAGTCCTGTGAGCACACTGTCAGCATGAGGAGGAATGCAAACTCAGAGCTTAGAGGAGGGCAAGTGCTGCTTCTCTTGGTACAGACAGCACTTTGGTTAAAATGTTCATGAAATCTCCCCAAAATGGGTAAAACAATACAATTTTTAAATATGTGTATTTTGAATAGGGAGATCTGAAGTGGTCCTATCCTGTAATAAGTGCTAACTCTCTCTGAAATTTCCATCAAAGATTCAGGAGAAAGAAGGTGTTAACAATAAATGTGTGCAGTGCAGAATTCGGAGATTAATGATACACTTTATTCTTCTTCCCTTTAAGTGTAAGCACTTTAAAAATGTCTTTTGATAGGTTTTAGATAGTATTAAAGATAAGAAGTTTCTTTTTCTTTTTGAAAAAGTAGGTGGTTGAAATTAACTGGATTGTTGCTTTTAGAAAATGTTATCCTCGTTTGATGAAGAAGACAAGATAAATAACAAAGGGTGGAAAAAGTGGACTGAGCTCTTTGCTCAGTCTTATCTGGACCTGGGCAATAGAAAAACAGGATTATGGTGGGTCATGCAGTTCCAGGAGAAGGGTAGACCATAGTGAGAATCATCTCTCTGTCCATCCATTCTCTTAGTGAGATACTGGCTCCGAAGAAGCAGCAGCACACGAATGTTTCTGGTTTACAAATTAGTCTTGCATTTGGAACACCAGTTTGGGCTCTATTTTGTTATGTTGTAAGGCTTTAATGTAGAAGAAGGAGGCTTTGAAGATTTCAGTTGGTCTGGAAGCTGCTTTTTCAGCCATATTCTGCTATTTTCTGCTTTAGTCTGCAGTTTACATTTCTCCTTCAAGTCACTTAATTAACATAGAAAAGTCTTTCTATAAATCTTCCACTGGCATTAGTATTTGTCATTTGTAGGTGTCACTTCTCACACCTGTTGTTAGTAATTATCTAAGCAACTGTACTATTCCTTGTTGCTGTAATTATTCTAGCTGTGATTGTTAAATTTCCTGCAAACATCTTGCTGAACTGTCACTCATCTTGCCAGGAAGGTGTCTTACAGTTGCTTGTAGCTGCTGAACAAACATCTCTGCTAGTTTGTATCCCACAGTAAAGTTAAACATGTTGTCTGCTTTTCTCAGCAAAGGTTTTGACATCTGAAATGGTAGAGAGCTGTTTTCTTAAGGGAGATACTCTACATATGAACTGGTCTACTGATGGTAGAGATTTTTCATGAGTTTGGTTATGCAAGTATGTAAGGTTTAGAGTGCAATTTAAATTCTTTATTAGGTGAAGTGGGATTTGTTTGAGTAGGCAGGAAAGTGCAGAAGGTGAGTCCTAGAGTTAGAAGAAGTGGTTGCAATGTTTGCTCTGAACACTTAAAAGCATTTGGGGTTTTTTGTTTTGGTATGTAGTTCTGTCAAACAACACAAATGTCTCCACTAATTGAATAATTGAAGGTGGGCATTACTGTTCTAGAGTATATGATTATAACAATAGGCTCTCTATCTTCTTTTTTTAATTTTTTTTTTATTTTATAATTTTTAATTTTTTTTCTCCAGATTGAACTTAAAAAATACTGTCTTAGTCTTAGGTAGAGAGTTTCTTTACATTGCTGGCCTTGGAAACTGAGTCTTTTTGGTGCTTTGTGGTCCTGGTTCCAAATTGCTGCACTGTTATCAATGAGCTCCTTCTGTGTACAGTTTTCTAATGTGGTTCTAGATGATGTTTGTCTTGTGACCACCACATGCATATCTTCCTGCACTGCCATCTGTCAGTTTGCAAAGATCCAAAGGTATCAAATGTCTGGAATTTTATAAAGCAAGTAACAGTTTTTTTAAGAACATGAAAACTTCTGAGACCTGAAGCTTTCAAGACAGCAATGGAGACATGTCCAGAGAATGATATATAAATGGTTTAATGTGGACTAATTTGTGTCTGTGGTCCACATAGTACTTTCATGAAAATTCAGACCCTGATGGGGAGCAAAATTTCTCACATGGTGCTTCTTGATTTGTCTTGATTAGCACTTCTGAAACATGTTGTTCAGAACTATGCAGCAGTGGAGTTACGTGATGGATTAAAGTTCACTTTTATGCTGACTACTTTGCCGTGTAATTTGTTTCCTTCTGGTCAGCTGTTGGTACAGCTAACAGTCCAGGTGCTAGAATTGTCATCCCAGCCACTTCTATCATAAGAGATCTGTATTGATCAGTAAAGGTATATAGTGGTGATGGTTCTATCTTTCTTTTACAGTAGAAGATTACAGAGAATTATCAGAGAATTATCATGGTTTGTACAACAGACGCATCTTCACATTAAGTATTTAGCTATTTTAAACTAACAGAAAAGCCTTTCTACCATGTAGAAACTATATGCTCAAATAATTTATGTGGTGGTATTTCATAGTAAGTAAATGAAAATGAAATGAAATGGATGTGTGACCAGGGTACATGATATTTTAATAAGTGAGGAGAGATTAGGATATTATATGTGTTGTCTTAAGAAAATGAGTTCAAAAGTTTTTCCATTTCAAATTATATTAAAGACTTCATCATATATAGCATATTAATACTTTTATTTCTGATTTTTCTCACAGCTGCAAGAGAATCCATCTGGTTAGAAAGAGAAGAAAGAGCACGTCAACATTATGAAAAACACCTGGAGGAGCGCAGAAAGAAGCTAGAAGAGCAGAGATTAAAGGAAGAGAGAAGGCGAGCTGCCGTAGAGGAAAAGCGAAGGCAGAGAATAGAAGAAGATAAGGTAAGGATAAATGTCATGGAAACTCTTTTCAGCTTGCTTTTACCATAAGATATGGTACTATCAAACTTCTTTAAGAATTGGTGGAGAGAATGAAACACAAGGCATGGTCAGTATGAGAGAGTGTGTGAAAGAGGATTTTAAGCCTTACTTGAACAGATACTGCTTCTTAAAGTGCCCTTTATGGATCAAATGCAGCTAAATTGAGCACGTGTGGTTTACAGTGTATAGCACGGCACAAACTCATGCAGAAAAATAGAAACTGGGTTGCTTTTATATGGTTATCTGTTAATTCTTAGCCATTCAGTATAAGGATAGCTAAGTATTAGTTGCCCTAACAAAACGTTTAAGAAAGTAACAGTGTAGTGAAATATGCTCTTGGATGATTTGTCTCAGTTAATCTGGGAACTAGGTGCAGTGTGACCCTATGTAAGTCATCTCGTCCTTGTGGGGTTTGTTGTTTCTTGTCTCTCCCAGTGTTCTAGTATTTAGCAGGTGGGAGCTACAAGGTGGGAAGTAGCCCTAGGGTGTGTTTGTGTACTGGCTGCCGTAACAGGGCCACTGTTTTTTCTCTGCAGTTCTGCAGGTCTCAAACAGATATTACCTTTTCAAAATTACAGTTAAATATTTTAACTTATTTATGGCTTAATTGCTGCTTAATCCTGCTCTAGTGTGTGTCATAGTAGGCAGCACATAAACTCGAACACAGCTCTGAGATGCCTGCTAGGTTTTGTCCATGTGGAGGGGTAGCAGGGTTTGATTAGAAGATTAAGTTAAAAACCCAATAGTATCCAAATGTATTATCCTGTTGTACTTAAGGAACGACATGAAGCTGTTGTACGTCGCACAATTGAAAGAAGCCAGAAGCCAAAACAAAAGCAAAACAGGTGGTCCTGGGGAGGAGCACTACATAACCGCATTAATAACACAGGTAAAGAGGGAGGCCTGTTTGGCAGCCAGTTCCCTGCCCTGCCAGTTAACTGGAATTTACTTTGCTTCTGTTAAAAGGAAGGATGATTCAGTGTATGCTGGTTTAAATTCTTTGCTCTTGCTAGCAATGGCATGTTTCTGACATTCTTGTGTAGCAAAAACATAACAAGGAGAAATCTGAACAAAAGTTAAAACTTGTTTCAGGAGTTGACTAATTCTGTAAACCCTATCTTGCTACAGCTTCTCGCTTCTGCTGCCTTGCTGTTGTTTGTGGGTGTGGGTGTGCTTGTGCTGTGTCAATCTTGTGATGTGAGCTACTGTGTGCAAATGCGAAATATCATGGCTCAAAAAATAGGTCTGCTGGAAATTATTAAATGCTGAGATTAAAACAGACAAAAGGAAGAAAAATTATTCTTTGTAATAAGCTATCTGTACCTCGTGCAGATATTTTGGGAGATAGAAGTCCCTTTTTCCCCCAATTATCTGCTGATCATTAATGCGTATATGCCATGTTAAGTACAACTTGAACCCAAGAAAGAGAACTTGTCCTTTGTTTCTTTCACCAGAAAGTGGTACTTAGAGTTCTTCTGTTCCTACTCTAATGTATACATTTCAGTGTGTCCAACCTTTCATTAAGGAGGGAAAAAAATGGAGAAAAGAATGCTCTGAAATCTTTGTCATATATAAATTCAATAAACAGTTATTTTTCATAAAAGGTTACTCTTTTGCTTAATTCTGTATAACTTACTTGATTTTTATTTTCTTTACTGTGAAAAATCATTGTTTTGCATTCTGTCCCTAGGTTATTTTTTTGAATCATCATTCACCTTTCTCGATTTAGCAGGCCTGGAGCACCACTTCAGATCTCTGGGTGGTGCTAGAAAACCTGGTACATAATTGCTGTGGTTTGCTGATTCCTTTACCCGTAGCTAGTGCTCAGGAAATGAGATCATCAGTAACTAAACCACCCTCATGTAGTTGCAATGCATGCTTAACATCATGCTGATAGATTAGAACTGTTGTTAGTACCAGATTTTTTCATTATTATTTATTTTTACTGTGGAGAGTTACTACTAGCTGACTCTAAAGATTTGGCACAATTCACTGAAATGAAGCATAATATTCTGTCTACTGGTATTCAAGGAGACCCATTTGAATATTTTTGCTTTTTTCTAAAACCCTTTTGGCATACTACATATACACTGAATTTAGGATTATTTTGCACATGAGCACAGACATTTAACCAGCTGCACTGGCTGATGTGTTGTTCATGGGTGTTTTAATTCTTTTTTTAGAACAAAGAAACCAGCAATCTTCTAGGCAGTGGATTGCATTTGGCCCGTTCTACATTTATAGGATTCATATTGCCAACACTTACACACAAATCCTCCTGCTGAATTTCATTCGTTTAGTGTTCATAGATGTAAGAGAAATGTTGACTTGCCAAATACAAGAGGTGATTTTTCATATTATCATTTGTCATTTTCAGAAAGCTGCTTTATGTAGTGCATCCTTTATGACAAATGTAGAAACTTTTTGGCTGTACTGATATACATTTTCTCTGCTATAGATTAGGTGTGAGAGATCAAAATCCCCATCCCATTCCCACAAATATCTTCTTGACAAAGTTCTGTCTCACATGAAGCCTGAGTATCCTGTCTCTAGTACTGGATCATACACAGCACTGTTCAGTATACCCCGTAGATCAATGTGTAGGATAATCTTGCCAACCTACAGAGGTCTTGTTCTTAACTATAACATTTAGATTTCTCCTTTTAAAATCAATTTCTGAGTTTTATCCCCCTTCCAGTAAGTTTGCTAGTTTTATACCCTCACTGAGTCATTCTGACATTAGACAAAATGAGCAACTAATCACATGGGATAGGGGGAAATCTTTCTTCACCCCAGCTAGTGGCAGTGAATCCTATATAGTTCATAGATCTGGGAAGAGTAAAGGTATTTTTCATACACAGGTATTTCTGTGATTATTTTTTTTTTTTTTTTAATACACAGTGGGTATACTTTAATCTACTAGGTCAGGTACATCAAATACAATGTTGGTGTACTTGTCATAAATAAATAATTACAGATAATATTTCAGCAACATCTTCCTTAACATTGTCAGTGTCCTAAGTTTATATCTGTTTCCAGAAGAGTATGTGGGCATATTTTTGCACACACACAATATGAATTGGCAGAGAGCATTTAGGCATGTGCTCAAGCCTCGTTGCATTTCAACGTGGTTGAATGCTTTGCTGAAGTTCAGTACATGCTAAAATGTTAGCAAAAGCAGGATTGACTCTCCCAGCATCTTCTGAATGTCAGATTTCTGAATGGAAGTTTGCGATGGAGAACATGCAGTTGATGCGTGCAGCTCTCTTTTTTGAGAGAGAACAGAAAGCTGGCCTGTTCAGCTCATTCCTCTTCTGCCATTGATACCAACTTTTGTGTGACACACAAGTGCACAAAGTATGTGTGATCTGTATTCTTCAAATAACCATCACCTCCTTAGTAGGGTGCAGCTTCTGACTCTGCAGCAGTTGTGCAGGCAAAAGATGTAATACTGCTCTAAAATGTACAGAACCTAAAAGCAAACTAAAAATTTTCAGTATTGTATACCAAGCATGTGCATTGCAAGTAGTAGCTAGCCTTCTGCAGAGACTCACTTCCTTTATCAGCTAATCTGTGTGCTCTTTTGGATTGACTAACTACAACTTCATCCACAGAAGGTAGAAAATGACTCTGTGGTGGGAAATTTAGCACTTATACAGTATAACTATGGGCTTTTTAATTACATCTTTTCATTCCTTTTGTGCTTACTATTGCTTCCCTTGTGCACTATTCTTCCCTTAATTTTTCAGTATTTTATTGTCATAATATTGACCTTCCACCTAGTAACAGTGCCCTGTAAAATGTCACCTTTTATTCAGGTGCTAAGGGTTTTTTTATGAATAACCTTACATTTCCAAACATGTTGGACCTTCCCTGAAGCTTTCTGTTGGAAGACATAGAGTGGTTTGAGCTGGAAGGGACCTTAAAGATCACCTGTTTCCAACCCCCCTGCTATGGGCAGGGACACCTTCCACTAGACCAGGTTGCTCCAAGTCCCAAACAACCTGGCCTGGAACACTGCCAGGGATGGGGGGCATCCACAACCTCTCTGGGCATGAGAAGGTTTCTCGTGCTTCTCATGAACAATGTTTTTCTGAGAATATTGACAGAAATGACAAAACATCATCTTGTCTACTAGCATCCACTTAAGATCCTTGATTAAGTCCTTGAAGTGCAACCTGATTGAATGATAAACGTTTGAAACTTAATGGTTTTGTGCCTAGTCTTTGAGTCACCTGTACAATGTCTGCTGAGAGGTCCATTCTGTTTTGAAAGTTCTTGTGGTAGAGCAGGAGTGACCTAGTCATGTTTTCCTCCTCCCACTAGTGAGCTAGGAACTTGCACTACTGCATGTGGGCTGTCAATTAGCATTATCTCCATTTGTTTTAGATCCAGACAGGCGGTCTGTTTCAACAATGAACCTTTCGAAACATGTTGATCCAGTCATTAACAAGCGGCTCTCCTCCTCATCTGCAACATTACTAAATTCTCCAGACAGAGGTACAGTTTCAAAGAAAACAAAAAAGAGCAAGAAAGAATGTTCTATATTGATGTATTACTTTGCACATAAAACAAGCTTCTGAAGTCATTTTCTGTACTTCATCTAAGTGGGAGTGAAAAGGCTTCAAATGTGAAAAGTAAATGGTTGAACATTTTTTCCTGTGAGAAGAAATACATATTTCTTGTTTTTTAAAACAAGAGAACTTACCTGAACAATCTTACTTTAGCCAATGATAAAAGCAGTGCTTCTGTCAGGTTTTTAGTAAATGAGGTACAACTATTGAAAGAATACATTGCTACATAGTGCATGCAATCATGTGTGACCTTTTATTTGCATTAGGCCATTTTGTCATTATTTTTTTTTCTTTCTTCTTTGGTAATAGTTCTTGAATATCTAAGAACATGTTGCATGAAGCTTTCAAGCAGTTATTTATTACCATTTCCCATTATTTTTATTGAAGAGGTATGGGTATTTTTCATATGGTCTGTTTATTGACTTTTGTGTCCAGTTACTTTTCAAAGATTGCTTTATTTCTGTATATGGTTTTTATGTTTACAATTCTGCACAAATGATAAACTATCAAGCTTTTAAAAATTAACATAGCTGCATTGCTGCCTCTGTTCTGAGGATTTATGAGATTGAAGCATTGAGCTTAAAGGAGTTTTATAAAAGAATGTCTCTTGTATAACTTTTGCAGAGAGCTTTACAGAAAAGGACTTGGTAGGGATTTTTTTGTCCTCTACTGAGAATGAGAAGTTCTGTCTCATTTCAGTGCAGATAAATACATGTTTTCAAAAACAATTTTTAGAACAGAATTTTGGTTGTTGCAAAACTGATCGGTAGGCATCTTT
This sequence comes from Athene noctua, assembly GCF_965140245.1. NCBI lineage: Eukaryota > Metazoa > Chordata > Aves > Strigiformes > Strigidae > Athene > Athene noctua. The sequence continues at coordinate 65,915,656 of NC_134037.1, read as the reverse complement.
ATTTGTGTGTCATAGCAGAGTGCCGTGTTTCATGCGCATGCTTGTACATGTGTATCTGGTTGGTTTGATGAGCCATGTTAATCCTAGTGGGCTAACCTAGTTGTAGAGTCTGGTAACTTGCAAAAAATACGTTATATTAGGAAATAATTTATTACAAAACTCCATTAATTTTTTGCTCTAAATGTTGAAATCTGGTCAGTTTTAATTTTATTAGCTTTTCAGGCAAATATATATATTCTACCAAATGGTTGCTGTTCTTTGTAGGGGATGCTTCTTTGAGGAATGATCTTGCAGGGGACGGGATGGAGATGACGGACAGCAGCAGGCATTAAATATGAAGGATAGTCTCTTGTGGACTGTAACTCATTGTGTTACAGTTTCTGCCACCCATTTCAAATTCAGAAGTTCAACTGAATAGTAGACAGTTTGGAGGTGGGGAAAGGGAAGGAATATGAAACTGATGGTCATATGTCAAAATCTTGAAATACTGAGGCATTCTTGGCATGGCATTTTCATTAAAACAGCACAGAAATCCTCAGAAGTCTCTTCTGTCTTTTGCAGACTCCAAGACAGAAGGCAAACTGAAATGCTATAAATGCCCTCTTTCTTGTGCAAAGTCATATACCAAAATCTAGTTGAGCATGTATCTGGAGAAGTGCCACTGGTCTCCCCAGTGGCCTCAACATCTTAAGGCAAATGCTTAAAGGAAGGCTCTAACTGTCTGCTCCCTATTTCACCTTCCAGAGGTCACCCAATCACACTTTATAATGCATACCCCTACCTGCAGAACAGTGAGCTGGAGATGAGGATGATAAGATTACCCTAAGTGGCTTATAGCTGTCATCAAGAATGTGTCTTCTGTTAAGCAGCACTTTTTTACCATTTGAAGGACAGGATTGGGGGGGGGGGGGGGGGGGGGCAGCAAAAGACAGACGTTTTCATTAACTAATTGCCTAAAAGACTGGTTAATTCCTTTTCAAGTGTAGTATTGCTGTGCAGCTCTTTATCACAGTTTTATAATCAGACATCTAGAACAGGCTTCTCATACTTTTCTGTTAATTTACAGGTCTGAGTGGTTGAAAGTGTAGCAAAACATGAACACACATTGAAGTGGAGAAAGTGGCTGTTGACCAATAAATTTTGGTAATTGTGCTCTTTAAGGAAAGTTGAGCAAGTGCATAATACTTCAGATGAAGTATGAGTTACACACTTTTAGTTTTGAAAAGCAAAACTTGCACTATAGTTATGTTCCTTATCCTCCTCTCTGCAGTGTTTTTTCTCAATCACTGCATCACCTTTGTCTGCCACCTTTACAGAAAAAATTCAGGGACTCCAGTATTGTTTTCTGTTGAAAGAGGATCTAAGCATAAAGTTTTTCCCCATCTATTCCTCACCATGTTTGTATAAGCAAACGCCACTGTTATCAGTAAGTGTCCTTTGTGGTGCTCATCAGGAGACCTGTTAAATCCCTGCTTCCCATCTGTTCCTAGAACTAATCAGATGCTGCTGTATGCTTACTTGCAATTTATGCTGCTGCTGCTAAGACAACTTCCCAGTGTTCAGTTTGTATATCCTGAAAACAAATACAGATGATTGTAATTGATTCACTGTTGCCAGATCCCTGGGACTTTGTGTGTTTTTCAGCTACAAGTTAGGCTATAAAGATGTTTAGTATGTTGAAACTAACCTGCTTATAGCTGGGGGTAGGTGTACTTGCTAGCACCAGTAGTCCTATCATGAACATGCTTCCTGTGTGGAAAAAGGGACAAACAGCCCGAAGAGTGATAGCCTAACACAGCATGAGAACAAAAAAATAACATTTCCCCTTGTCTGTCAGATGGTTTGAAGAACTAAATCTTGAAAACATCACCATGAGGTGTTAAATACAAAAAGAACAAGAAAAAAAACCCCTGACATCATGGTTTTAAAATCAATCTTATTTTGGAATGTTCTTTGTTTTGTTTTTGATTTGCTTCAGTGTGAATTGAACACCAAAACTAGATTGTTCAGCATGTTTAGGTGTTAATATTCTTGTCCTTGCAAGGCAGTGGGCAAATGTTTATTTGGCTGTTCTAGGTTAATGGTGATGCTAATGATTATTAGCCTATGTATTGAAAGTGTCAAATATGATGCTTTCTGGGAGCTCTGTGTTCAGAAAAGTCAGTATGTGATGACCTTGATCCACAAAGCCAAGGCATATTGAAATGAACTCTGATCTAAACCCGTTTCAGAAATTTAGGGACATTTCACTCCAAGCTCCCAGATAAAACTCTTCTGGCATCTCCAAATCAGGCCTGTTGGTTATATGGAGAAGAGAGTTTGTGTTGGTCTCTCTTAGCTCATTGTTGGTGCCTATCAGCCAGCTCGCTCTGAAACTGCCTTGGTCAGTTGGATGTTGTGGGCACACAGTTGCTTCCAGTAGGTGATGTGGATATAAGCTCCTCTGTCTGTGTTAGGGTCAAAGAGAAAAGAAAATTAAACCATACTCACCTTTAGGGCAAGTGACATAGGATAGGTGAGACATGGAAATGTAGTGTTCTGAGTTATCGGTCTCTTAGCTGTGTCCTCTTGAGACTACATCTCTGGGGCCTCACATGTAAGGTCTGCAGCTGGCCCATAGGGCTGTATTGCATTGTGACATTTATTTATCAGCTGTTTGCAGCTATACAGATGAACTCCAAGAAATTGATAGTGTATACATAGTACTGATTTATGGATCTACAATTTCAGGGATTGCTTTCTGAAGTTATTTATATGATCTTTGTGTTAAGCTATAGCAGAAGAGTTTCTCCAGACTCATCCATACTCACACCTGCAAGCCTCACCTTGTAAAGACTGAAACCGCAGAAAAGAGTCTGTTGTCTTGCAACAGTAGCTTTAAACAGGGATCATACTGTGCACGGTGCCTGGAGAAGAAAGGAAGCAAAGATTTTACCATTATTGCACCCAGTTTAATGGTAGTTCTGTGATTTTTCTTCATTGTTAAATTACAAGCTTAATGATAATGTGTGTGCTGTAATGGAAGTCTCTGTAGAGTATTTTGTGTCCCTGTATAATCTGTACCAATGCAGAATGGAACCATTAATCACAAAGAGCTCTGGCAGTAGTACATTGTGTAAGGACACTTATCCAGAGAGCCTGCTGTGTGTGAGAGTCCTATATTTCTATAGTAATGCCCCTTATTGAGTTAGCAGAATTTAGGGGAGCAATTTGAGAAGTGAAAAACAGCACTGAGGGTGGATTAGGCAATTATGTTTTCATAGGATGAGATTGAGATCAGCCCCTCTTTTCATGGGGCTCAGCGTGGAGTAGATTAACGACAGGTTCAGAGTTTATGGCTATTAAGTGATGGATCTCTACCTCTAAAAATGCAAATTAAGATTATTACAGCCAGTCACTTCAATTAATGTTTTAGAGACTGAGCCTCATAAATTCAAGTTGCAGTTTTGTTGCCATAAACACCAAACTAAGGCAAATGAATACTGAGATGTAAGAAGACCTGATTTCACTTGCAATATCAAAATTATTGCTATAGTCTAAGTTTATAATGAACTACTATGGGAACTAGTTGAATGTTTTGGTTTGTGATGCTCGTTATAATACAATTTCTTGCGTCAGAGTATCACATAAACTACTAGTAAACTTCTAGTTCAATTAAAAAATACTTTATAGGGCTCTTTTGGTTACTACTTCAATATGATCAATGTTTAAATAGTATTTTTTTAAAAAGGAAATAAATTTTACAAGTCAAAAGGAATATATTGTCAAGTTAAATTTGCATTAGGCAGTATTGGGGAAAAGCCAGGTAAGGCAGTGATTGCAGACAAGTCAATGTGTGGTATTTTCAGAACAGACCAACAGTGCAAAAAGGTGGCTCTTGTTACTGTCCTAAACTGAAAATTATCATTAGCAGGATTTTTTGATAGAGAATTAATGATCAAATATACTTACTCTATTCTGTGGCTTCATGCATTACTTGAGACAACAGTGGCTGCTGAGCTTGGTATCTGCAGTTGAGGTACACTGTATCCTTTTGTGATGCTGTGATGAAACCTCTTTCTTTGACACAATTATCTGCATAGTAGTAAGCAACCTTCTTGTTTTTTTCTAGCTAGGCTGGTAGAGGGGAAGTGTTATAGAAATTGGTATTTTTTGTAACTAGAAGACCATATACCTTATGTGTAGAATGAGTTTGGGAGACAAACATTTCAGTCAAAGGCTATATTCAGGAATGGCAACTGCTCTCCTAGTACAGAAGTTATACTATTATTCCTAGTAGAGAATGTGCAAAATACCAGTATTAATTTGATAACAATTTGCCATAATGCCACAGGCAGTAACACAAATGCGTGGCCTGAAGTAAAAGCATAGCTGCATTGTCTGGAGACCTAATGTGTATGTATGTATTCCTATAGGAATTTTTCTACTAAAATGGAGTAAGAATAAAGTGTAAACACTGAATGATTGTATGCTTTTGATCTCTGAAGGACAGTTCCAAGTTCATCATGGTATGCAGTAGTGAGGAGATAATACTTCTGCAACATGTAGTTATTTGTGAAGTGTTTGATCTAACATCTTGCTTGTATGATGCATGTTCAGCTCGTCGTCTACAGCTCAGTCCATGGGAGAGCAGCATTGTTAGCAGGCTCCTGATGCCCACTCACTCATTCCTGGCCCGAAGTAAAAGCACAGCTGCATTGTCTGGAGATGCAGGTAAACCTATAAGAGCAGAGGCTTCATGTCTCAGCCATTTATTTTTCCAAATTCCCTGTGGGATGTTGTAAGGTTGTTGACCTGATTATAAGTGTATGGTAGCATCCCAGAATGAGCGTGAATGCCCATGACTATGTTGTGTGACAGCATGAAAACTTGTTTGTACAGTTGTTTGCTATGCCTCCTTCTTTCTCTCACCACGTCTTTCCTAATTTTTTTGCCTCTTCATCAATGCAATAAATGAATACAACACATGCAGGCCAGCAATATCACGCTCTCTGGCTGTTTAAGGAAATGTGCACAATGTTGTAAAGAGCTGAGTCAGCACACCCACTACTAAGGCTGCGAGCTGCTTGCTGCAGAGAATAGTTTTGCTCTCTACCAGGGCACTTCCCACATGGAACAAGTTAGACTTGTAGAAAGATAGGCTCTGGCTTCAGTGGATTTAATACATGCAAAGTTAAATGTGCAGGTTGTAATTATTGTAAAGTTCTCTGCCAACCCCAGAACAGCTCTCAGATATACTTACTGAGGGGAAAATTAACATGCAGAAATGTGAAAATATTGTTAAGTGGTAACCTAAAGCCCAGGAAAATCTATATTCCAAGTACCACCAGGGCATACTTGCTTATCATGTATTTTAGGTAGATGGCAGCTGCCTCTTTATTTTATCATAGGATGCATGCACTGGGGACTTTACCATTACAATAGTATATTGCCGCACATGCTGAATGTTTTAAGTCTAGGCAAGTCTTTCCTGTCTGATACAGACAGGATCTTTATTCTAATTAAAGGACGTAGAAGATAAGAAGGAATAGAGATCTGATAAGATTACTTTTAAAGAAGCTTTCACTTAAGAACTCTTGTAACTAATTAGGCAGTACATTTCCACAGGGGTAGCACTGTAGGAGCAAAAATGTGGATGATATTCTATAGACAGTGGAAGTAACAAGTGTGGAATTCTTTTCATTCTTCACAAACAGCAGCTTGTAAAATACTTACTGTAATCTACCAAGCAGGGTACTGGAAATTCAGCTCTTCGTTAGAGAATAGTTGAGAAAGCAATGTCTTAATTTTGTAAGTGGTTACTTCACTGGAGCAAGTGTAAAGATATTTTTTCTGTTTGACTGCTATTGTTTATACTGTGCACTAAGCTCTAAACTGAGTGGAATATTGAGAAAGATTGCAAATAGCAGGAATGACTGATTTGTCAGTCATCAGTCTGAGGTGATTCCCTGAAAAGCGTTCCCTATGCTAACCGAAACTGTACCACCCAGAAGAATAATCCATCTGCTCATTGTTTTCCAGGTATTATTCTCTAGGAGCAATAACTGCAGTCCCTTCATGCAGGATGCTTCCTGGAGATTAATGATCAGGTGGTGGTAATGGCTCACAGCTGTGCTCTGAGCACTCAGCTCATCCCAGCCTGTCATTATTCCCTAGAAAATTACTCTGCCCTTTGGCTGTAAAGATAAATTGCAATGCAAAAAATCAAAATCAAATTAAATATGGATTCATGTCCTTAAATTTAAAGCAAGCTACTAGGGACATGCAGCTTAAGAGTATGTCTGGATCTTTTTTAAATAACCCTCCAAAACCAAAATGTTTTTTAAATAACTCTCCAAAAGCTCTTCTTAATAGATATAATCCTGTTAGTACAGGATTCACTAGGAGTGCTTCCTATAGCGTTGTTTGGTGACATTGTAAATGAAAATGAACTGCTTGTCTTTTAATACTTAGGATGTCATCCTTGGTGGTAACTTCAGATAATCAGCATGCAGCAAGAACCACATAAATTATTAGCTCTTTAAAACATACATTGTGACACTGTCTCCTATCTGGTTTAGATACACTCAACAAAAAAAACCCCATGAGCGGAAACCCTGTTTTTTTGTTTCTCAGTTTTTATTTATTTTTTTTAAGTCAGTCATCTTATAATACCTCATTAAACATAAATTCCCTATAAATGATAAGGCAATAATGAATGCCATTGCTGTAACACTTACATGAGACTCTGTATTCATAATGTTAATCTCTTGGTGCAGGAGAATTTGCAGCGTTAGTACTGTTAAGTCTATGAGCTCTTCCTCTAACAGCAGCTGTACTGTTTTAAGACTGGAAGAATTAACTGTATGTAGAACTGCATCCTTTCAAGTGTGCTCAGAGAGGGATCTACAGTCAAGAAACGCTGGAATTTTTTTAGCAAGGAAACTGAGGATGTAATTCTCTTTTAGTACAGGGAAGATACCATATAGAAGGTCTACTTTTACTCCAGGTAACATGCTGAATAATAATTGTCCTAAGACTATATTAAATGACTAGGAAGGACAAACAGGAGCAGACAAATAACACTGCAGTAATAACATTGTCTTCCCCAGTCTTTTTCTTCTTCTGTTAAACCAAGAGAAAGTCCAAGAACACTTTGCTGCTAGAAGTTCCCCATGATACATTTTACAGTGTTAGAGTTCTCTCTGAATATGTAATCAGAACACCATATATCTGATAACATGCCATTGGCAGGACATCTTTTGGTAATAGTCTTTGTCCTTGTGCATACCAATGAAAACTGCCATCCTGGTTACTCAAATATTAATTTGCAAGTTGATTTGTTGTTGTTACTCTGCTTTTTGTAATGTTTACTATCAAGAATGTATTTGAGTCAGCTGTTATTCTAGAATTATCAAGAAATATTAAAAGTTCTTAAATGGATGGACTTCAAATATTCCTAAAAGAGGGATTTTTAAAAACACACCACTTGCTAAAAATTGTAGAGAGCAACTTCATTGATGTCCTAGGTGAAACTGTTTTGTATTGTTAATGTGTTTTTATGTTTGTGTGTATGTCTCCTTTTATTTTCCTCTACTTCTAAGACCAATTAATAGGCATTCTGGTTTTAGTTTGATTGTTTTCTATTGAGAATGTAATTGAAACTCATGTCAATGCATATAGTAAGCTGGACAGTCAGAACAGTCATTGTGTTCACGGCTTTTTCAGAACCATCAGTTGTATGAAAACTTAATAGAAAAACATTGTTACTTTCTATGACCTAGTTATGTGGCATACTTCTTAATTTATTTTAAATATTTGTTTATGAATTGAAAAGTACATGAGTGCTTATTGAAATTGTATCATTACTATATGTGTGACCAAGCTAATGTATTAAATGACAGTTCTGACTTGAGAATTAGTCATTCCTCTATGTATTAATACCTTCTTTCTTTTCTGTCTTTCTCGGTTGTTTCTGTTCCTGCTGGCTTTCCTCTGTCAATTCTCCAATGCTGCTCTGTAATTAAAATTAATAAATAACAAAAACAACCAACACCGTAGTTATCCCCATTTGTCCCCGTTCAGCATCTTGCAGCCCCATCAGTCCTCTGTCCTACAAGGCCATGAACTGTAGGAATTCAGGAGACCGAGCAAAACTTTATGCCTCTACTGATGCTGTTGGACGTAGGAGAACAGCGCATCTGGCAGGGGTAAGCATGCCAGTTGTATGTCAGCGTCTCATGCCATGATTGCACTGCTTGTTAGCACAGGAGTAGTTGCAGGAATACCTGACTAAGCCTGATCCTCTTTTCTGCACTGTTTCCACCCGCTCCAATTTGTTTCATAGTTGGCTGGATTTTAACTGAAATACACTACATTATGTGGTGATGCAGCCTGATTATGCACCAAAGAATCCGTGTGGAAAAACACCTATGTGTTCCAAACACCCATGTTTGCAGAGTGGATGCCTTACCTTCTCATGAGGCACAGAGTCAGTCACTGTGTATGTGTGCCCTTTTCTCAGGTGGATTCTTTGATGCCTTTTAAGGCCCAAGCTGGTGTTGCAGCTTTTCCCTCAGTGGGGAGTCCGTTTTTCCCAGCAACTTGTTTTCACAAACCCTGTAGAATTTCATATCTTCTGAGGCCTCTAGCAAATTCAGTGGAGCCTCTGAGATACAGAGGGGGAAAGGCATGCACTCACACTTGCCTATATACATAAGCAACGCAGAGCGCTGTCACTTCAGCTTTACTTTCTTAGGAGACCGAGCTAGTGAACTTTTCCTTGTGGAGAAGGAAGAGGTTGGTTTAGGAGCATGGCTTGTAAGCAAGGCTTCTCACAGATCAGCTGTTCATTCTGAATGATTTAGTAGCAGTACTGTGACCAATCTGAGCTTTCAGGGAAAATCGGAACAGTGTGATACAGGCAGACTGAATTCCTGTTGGTGGTGCTCTAAGCCAGCGGGATGCAGTCAGCTCCCGTTCAGATGTCATTTGCTGAACCTCAGTAGTTATATTTTCCTTTGTACTCTACAGCCTGAGTTAGTTGAGAGTGTGAGAATAAAGTAATTTCTGCCAATGATTGTGTAAGAGGGGCTTGCATTTTAATTTGGCATGATGGGCAAAATGTCAAGAGGCAGTGCTACTACTGACACCCTTGTTGGAAGGAGTGTTAATGAAAGTCACATGAATCACAGTCAGTACTTAATTTTAGGCAAATGGTAGTATATTGAAGTTTAAAGCACAGCATTGAGATGTATCGGTAGAGAAATCTCATATTATGCGCATAGTACATTGCAATCTCCGGGGCTTCTGGATCACCTCTTGGGTCTTTCTCATTGTAAGTGGTTTGGAGGTTTTTTGATGGTTTGGTTTGTTGTGGGTTTTTTTTTGAAATTAAAAAGAATAAAGGTTGGTACATTTTGGTAGAGGAGACAGTGTAAACATATTGTTAATACAGAATGGCTGAGTTAAGAGCTCTTTCCAGTAGCCTGTATGGTGTGGAGGATCTTTTATTCTTCTGTAAACTTTTGTAGGAATTCAGTTTCTTATTGATATTAAGAAAAAATTTCTGATGCTCTGTTTTCAAGAGTAATAAAGTAGAGCCAATAGAGTTACTGCTTATGAGCCAAAATTCTTTTTCATTGTTACACATTTATTCTGGCTGTGTATGCTTTGATAACTCAGGTGATTATCATATTAATCAGTAGATATCTGGTAAATTGTGCTGCAGAAGAGCTGACGAGTAATGAGTTTAGGATTGAGACCATCTGTTGCTAATATTAATGTTTTTGGCAATTTAAACTAATTTTAACCATAATGGCCCCCAAACCCCTTGGTTTATCCTTCATAAATCCAAGAGGGTTCATAAATTGCAAGAGGGTGCTCATGAAGTTGGTTTTGGTCTTTCTTTTCCAGTCGTTAACCTGGTTTTCAGTTCAGGAGGTGATCATTGCAGAGCTCTTAGCTAGTGAGGTTCTAAAGCAGCATGGTGCACACGCTGCAGGGGTTGTGCGTAAGCCCCAGCAAAGGTGGTGAATAGCAGTTCCTCTGCATCATGTTGGCTTAGTGGCAGCTCAGTGTACTCTCCAGTATTGCCATTCTTCAGACTATGAGAGTTTGAGCTCATTATTCCAAAACCCTGAAGTTTTTCATCTATAGTTGTTAAATAGAGAAAGTAAATAGATGCCTAAATTCTGATCTGTTCCTTTATACCAATAGTTTTATTGATATAAACCAGAGGTATAACAGAAATATATTTTAAAATAAAATCCTAGTATGAGAAATAAAGAAGGAGAAAGAGGAAATCACTGCCATGCATAAGAATCAACGGCAAAAAAAGTATGTCCTGTGCAGTCATCCCTGAAGAAAAGAATAGGATAACTGTTGTACCACACTGGAGGGCTTTGAGGGCATCTGTGGTGTTCACATATAAGCATGAAAGCAAAAAAATTGTGCTATATAGGGACTGTGACTAAGTGTGATCCTGGGGCAGTGTTTGGGGGGGGGGGGGGGGGGAGTGTTTTGTTCTTACTTCAAATGGAATCTGGGGTTTATGAGGAGTAGTAGAAGGTACTCAGCAAAGATCGAACCTTAAAAGGTAATTTTTTGCCTATGTAAAAATAAGCCTCTGCAAATTAGCCCATTACATCTTAGGACAGTAGAGAACATGATGAAGAAGGATTCTTGTTGTCAAATGTGTGTTTACTGACAAAGATGGTGTCAGATTACAGGGGCTGTATTAATGAACTTGTTAAACAGGCTGTAGAAGCTACTGACTCAGCACTGCTTTTTCTCAACCCTCCCCAACCCTTCATCTTTATCTGAGCTTGCTTTGCTTTTGTTAGCCGTGTGAACTCTGGCTTGACTTTGTCTTTTTGTTTGCTGAACTATAGACTGACAAAAAAGAAAAGGAGAGAGACCATTTGTCATCCAGCTTCTCAGCCAGCTTTAAAGGAGGTCATTTTTCTTCCAACCCCAAAGCTAGATCACCAGCTCCCTCTCCAGTTTGGTAAGCCAAGTACATGCTTAGCTGGAGGTTGAGCTATAGGCAGCTCTGGTTGTTCTATTAATTAAATGTGAAACAGTGAAAACTTATTTGGTGATATAGATGTTTTCTCTCTGCAACGAAGGGAAAGACGGTCCTGCTTTTAGAAAAATATTACTACTGTGTTGAGAAAAGGGAAGGAGGAGGAAGATACCTGGTTTCTTCCCTCTTGACTGGACTCAGTGCTCACAAAACTGGAGAGTTGCAAAGAGAAGCATTTTGCATGAAAGCTAGTTTGCTTCAGCAGTCCTGCTTGATAGCAGAGAAATAGAGAAGTTGGGTTTTTTTTAGCTATTGTAGCTGTAGAAGTGATGTGCAGGTGGTGTCCAGCAGAGCATATCTGACAGTAATTGTCACTCTTCATTTACACAGGCATGCATCAAAGTCGTTGCCTTTTTTGGCTGGCACACCCAAGCAGATAAATTCCCCACCTGGTTCCTCCAAAGTTTCCTCTGCTCAAGCACGTCCTCCTTCTCCTGGCAATATCCGGCCAGTCAAAAAAGAGGTCAAACCAGAGAGTGAGAAGAAAAGACCAGAAAAGGAGGCTGAAAAGGCCAGTGAGGAAAGGACAGAAGAGAGTAAAGGAACTTCAGCAGGGGCTGGAGAATCTGCAGGTCAAGAAGAGCTTACTCTCCAGGCAGACTTTGCCCAAGGTAAGGAGAGATCTTTCTTTAGGTTAACACATGTCTGAGAGTCTCTTTTGTTCTTCTCTTCTTCTCTCTCTTTCTCTGAAACAACGTAGCTTTCAATATAGTTTTCTATCAAATGTTAAATTCTTCAGAATGTTCCTGCAGATATATGTTCATTATGAGGAAGGTGTAAACAGGTTGAAGCCCTCCTGCTTGTAACAGTCAAAACAACAGGCAGACCTGCTTTGCACAGTGTGGCTTCACTGCCCTTTTAGACCAGGATTTTGTCCCTCACATCATGACACAGCTTCTTTTCAAGCTGTTGAAGTAGAATAATAATGATCTGAAGAGTAATGGTACAGGAAGCTATCACATAAGGTTAATGTGAGCAGTGAGAATGTCCATCTCTCTGAACACTCAGTACACCTGTGCTGATAACCCTACCAGCTTTCCTATAATATTGCAGGAGTACCACATCATAGGGGAGATTAGCAGGATAAAGTGGCATGCAGAGGAGAATCAAGGAGAAGAGTAAAGAGGAGTAGGCATAATTTTTCAGGGTAAATGTGTTACTTAAAAATAATTACTCAATAAACAAACAAAAAAAAAACCACACCAACCCTGAAAATCAGCAAGGCAGAAAAGGATGTACACACAGAATAAAGTAATTATCATAAAGTGTAGGAAGGGCAAAAGGTAAATCTGAAAATGACAAATGTAGGTTTGATCTAGCAGACATTTTAGTCCATTGTAAATGTAGCATAACCTGTCTGGCTCACAGGTGGGATAGAGTGGCCATTTTGAACACTGGAATTCCCAGGATAGACTACTTAGGATTCTGAATTTTAAATTCATAGATTCCCCTGGGATTGTCCTTCAGAAAACAGTTTTAAGTATTAATAATCCTGCATTTAAGGGTAAGATGTGTAGTTTGGGGTTGTTCTTCTTGGGGAAGATCTGATGTGAATTGATTTCTTCTGTTCTAATAAGTTCTGTTACAGTAGTTCCGGTCTGATAAAAAGGTCCTACCACACAAGGTCCAACCCCACAAAAAGTGAGAAATTTACAGCAATAAATGGATGCATCTGTGGGCCATGGGCATGGAATGAAGATATAATTGCCACATGAGTATGGTTTTTCACTGCTCTTCTGATAACCTTTTACCAGCCTCCTTTTAAAAAGATTTCAGGGATACCACTGAGATAACTTTGCAAATGTTTAAAACACGTTGTAGTTCCCCAGTACAAGGTGCAGGCCAGAAAAATATCATCATGCTTGTTTGATGGTTTAGTTCAGGAGGAAGAGAGGCTTGACTTCTTTGCAGAGTCAGTCAATATTTGAGTTTGTGACAAGGTCACTTAGTAAGAAAACAGGTTATGTGTGATAAAGATATTCAAAAGTCAAGTAGTTTGTATTCACAACAAAACAGCAAGTAGTGGAGAGGGGCAAAAGAGAGGAATGCTGTAGTCAAAGTGGTGAGCAGCACTTTAAATTGGATGCCTTTTGCCAAAGCCAGAGGAAGTGGTGATTGAGACCTCAGGCTAAGCATTTTAAATGTGAGGCTTTGTACTGCAAATGGAGGCCCAGACTGCCAAAATTCAGCCACTGGTTGGATGTAAGAATCTAAAGAGGGGTAAGTGCAGTATCTGGAGCTAGAGAGACATTGCTGATTCTCCTAGGTCTGTGTTGCAGGTGAACATAGCTGATTTCTGCTAATTAACTGCATTGGCCTTCAACCTGTCTGGCTCAACTGCCTGCTAGCTGTATAGTCACAAGAGCCAGGAGGTCAGCAGGTAATGATCACTGATGGAGCTATTCAAATCTCACATGACTTTACTAATACCAATGAAGTTTTAAAGGTATTTTGGGTGTGCCTGTTTAAGCTGTTGTAATCTTTTCTGACAGCAGGGCAGGTGTGCATTAAACAGGCTCCTTGTTACCCTGCCAGCTTCAGCACCTGCGGCAAGAAGTGAGCCTCAAGCAGCAAAAACTGTGCTTCAAGTGTGACAGCCCTGCCTTGGTCCATGTCAGTAAATTAAAAAGGGCCAAGGTGCAGGAACTCTGTCAGTTAGCCTCTGTAATAATTAAACAGTATATCTGGTGCGTTTCTGATTGTCTATAGTCACGGCCGCACATTTTCTTACCTTCTGTCCCTAAGGCTACTAAGAGCATAGCTCTGAAGGGCTTCTAAGCTTTAGAATGATCAAATTACTTACCTTTTTATATTTGACCATCCAGAATTTTCTGAGTTCCCAGCTACATTTTGGAGGTTAGCCCAGGCCTGGACTGTTCTCTAGGGGCAGACTGAATACTTGTTTTGGTAATGTGAGAGAATAGTGCTCTGGCTGAGCCTAAACTGTGCCAGCTCACCTTAGGGCTAGAGAACAGGCCCTGGCACTCTTTAAGTTACTGGCATAAATTTGAATTCAAGGTGAAAGCCCTGAAGGAGTTTTATAAAAAGAGCTGCACGGTTTTTACTTGATAGAAGAAGAGGGCAGAGAAGTCAGCAGATGTGAGCATTCAGCACGGAGAAAGCAGCTGAATTTGTGTTTGTATACATGATGAGGTGTAGGATGGGGGCATCAGAGAGGAAATCCCTCTTGGAAGTTGTTAGTGAGGTGAAAAAAAAATGCTGTAACATCCCAAAGAGTGAATAGAAATGTAGATTTAAAATCATCTCCTGGTTGTTTGTGATGACTTATTTTACATGTATCTTTCTAGGATCAGAATCTGATTCCATTGACAGTTCAAAGTCTTCCCTATCCATGTTTGCCTGAGTTACCAGATGATTACCCTGGGAATGCTTCCTTCAGTTAGCTTGTGTGTTGGTAATGGTCCATTGCCTCTAGAGAAAAAGTGCACTTGAGACATTCCATACCAGTGCTAGAGAACACCAGGCAAATTTACAGAAATGTGAACTAGTGTTTTACTTGAGAAAAGCCTGTAACAACACCTTCTTTACTGGATGGCCAAAGCTGGTCCTAGATGTAGAATTTTCATGAAGATGCTATTAAAATTTGAATACAAGCCATAGTTCACCAATAGTGGCAAACCTTGTTAAGAAGCTGTGTTCTGGTCCCACAAGTTTTCTCAGGTTGGAGTAACTACAAAATTGATGATAGTTTGTGTCCTACCCTTGTTGCAGATCACTTCAGACAGTTGATGTTTGAGATCAAATAACCAAAAGTGACTGGCCAGAAGTCTGTCTCTGCTTTTCAAATGTAGACTCTCAGAGAAAATATCACGATGTTTCATTTTTGCTCTCCAAAGAGCCTTGGGCGAACTTAAGAAATGTGATGGTAGGGACTTGCTCAGTCATCATAACTCCTGTTAGGCACCCATCAGCATTTGTTCTTCTGACAGAGAAGTTGGCTTAACCTTTTAACTGCAGCTGCTTTCACATATCCTGTATAAACAAGCTTCCCTTAAGGAATGTGAACACCTAGCATCTAGAAATTTCTTCTTCCTCTGAACTGTTTATAAAAGCATGTAAGCTTGAAAATATTTTATAGAGTATTTGAAACAATTTTCTGTTCCTTACAAGAGAGTGTCTTGGCTACTGTGTCTGTATAAACTGGTTTCCTTCCCATCTGTTTCAGCAGCCAGCCCATCCCTACCTCCTGCTCCGCCAGCTCTTTCTCCACCCCCCATCCCCACAAAGACCTCTGCGGGTACAACTGACCCTGAAGAAGCAACGCGGCTGCTGACAGAGAAGAGGCGCCTTGCCCGTGAGCAGCGGGAACGGGAGGAGCAAGAAAGGAGGGAGAGAGAAGAGCTTGAAAGGTGATTCTAGACCTCTGCCATGGAGAAGATATATTTTTAGCCACTTCTTGTGTATATTCTGTTGTTATATCGTGATATATGAAGCACAGTAACGAAGTGCAGGAGGCACAAATTCCTCCCTGAAAACAGTTTCCTGTTGGGTTTTTTTGTAGGCACAACATATAGCTAAGTAGATCTGTAAGGATAAAACTTATCCCAAATAGTGCTTTAAAATAGGACAGGAGGTGAGAACATATTCTTGAAATTCATTGTTTCCTTAGAGATTAGCAAAGCTATACTTGTTTCTTCCAGCTAGAGGACTCTGCACAGCTGTTTTCAACTTTGTGATTGGCACAGTTTCTCTTACTTTGAATTGTAAGGTCTCTACCAGGGGTGGTGTTTAGGTGTCCAACAGCTGTGACTTAAGCCTTTTTGTTTTCTCATTTAAAATCAAGATCTCCAATAGTTTTGGAAGGTAAATGATGTTGTGACTTATTTTCTGCTAGCAAATGAGTAGCCCATCTGGATACTTATGACTGTGGCTATAACACAAGTAAAGCACCTTTTCACAGGGATGCCATTTCTCTGGAATTTGTTATAGTTCTTTAAAAACATTGCTGAACATAGGAACAAGGCAGTACAGCCCTTTCCAAAAGGCTTACAACATGGTCCCTCTCAAAAAGGGTTTTTAAAGAAAATAAGTTGCTGTGTCATTAAGAGTCTGTCTTAGAATTTATTCACCACGTTAAAGATCAGTATGAAAAGGTAAAGAATAATCAGCTTTCACAATAAAAGGAGTTTTTAGTCTCTGTGCAGTGCCTTCATAAATGAACTTGAATGGAGTTGTGGCCAGTGAGATAATGCTGGTCTTCAGTGAGATAAAGCAGTTGTGAAGAGTTTCAGACATATATTGCTGAGATACTAAATGGAAGCTGAACTGCAGTACTGCGGAGCATAAAGGAATGTGTATAAGGAAATAATCTTAACTCTGGTCATAGTCTCTGGGCTAATTATTTATGAGGGAACAGATCTTGCTTGGAGTTGAGTATATGGAAGCATCAGGTGAGTCATGGTCAACAAAATAAATTAACTGTTACAAGTTACTAGAAAAGGAGAACAAAAGGAAAATGTCATTCTAAACTATCCAAGGTGAATTCATGTCTTGAATGTTGAGCTGGTTTTGTTGATTTTTTTTTTGTTGTTGGAATGTTGATTTTTTGAGATAGGAAAATAAGTGCAGACATCAGGGAAAATCACAAGTATAGAACAGCTCCCATATGAAAAGCAACTAAACAGATGAGGATTCTTCAGCTGGGAAGACTGCCTTTTATTTCTGAGTGGGGATATGATAGGCTACAAAGCCCTAAATAATCTGGGTAGCATCAGAGGTGATGGGGAAAAGTTACTCACTGCCATAATACAAGGATGAGGGGGCATTAAGTGAGGTTAGGAGGTAACCTTCAAATATCAACAGAATTAGGTACTTTTTTTTAAATTCAGGAGTTATCACCACAAGATAAGATGGGTGTCAAAAATATATGCTATTTCAAAATATAATTAACTGAAATTACACAAAGAAGTGTTTTACAAGATGTATTAAATTCAGTGATACTGTTTCCGATTCAGAAAGTATGTGAGTCACAGATCAGTGGAAGCCAGGCATATGCTGGAAAAGTACTGGTATTGCCTTGCAAAGTTTTTTTATGTTCCATAGGGCTTTGCTTTTGGCCCCTGCTGGAAGCAGAACAGACAACTTATGAATGAGACAGCAATTCAGCCTTTATCCAGCTGTTCTGCAGTGCTGGTGTCTTGGGTCAGGAATCTGGTGGTTTGGGTTTTTCCGCTTCTTTTTTTACTTATTTTTCTTAGCCTTGTTTCATGATTGCAGGCAAAAGAAGGAGGAGCTGTCACAGAGGATAGCTGAAGAAAGAGCTCGCCGAGAAGAGGAAGAAGCTCGCAGACAGGAAGCAGAAAAAAAACGAAAGGACGCAGAGGAGGAGCGGGAAAAGGAAGAACGCTTGCGCCGACAGGCAGAGGAGAGAGAACAGAAGGAGAAAGAAGAGATGGAGCGCATTCAGAAACAAGTATACTCCCCTCCTGGAATTTCTGTGTCAGTCTGGTTGGCAGCAAAGTAGATGAAGCAACATCTCTTATGAAGCACCTAGATTAGAGGGATATCTAAAATTTAAGTGCTATATATAAAGTGAATAGGGTCAGGGCAGAGTTCATTCCACAGAATGGTTCAAAGAGTAAAGATATTTTTTTCTGGATAAAAACGTGGTAAGGAGTTGAGTTTTGGTTTTGTCTTTTTCACTGTAGAATTTATTTAGAACAAATCCTTTCCTGTCCCAGTAAATCATGGAGGATTTTAGTGAATGGTATTATACCAGAGAACTCCTTGTCCCCACAATTACAGACAGAAAGTCTAGATGCAAAGGTAACTAACTATTCAGAGTGTTGGAGATGTAGCACTGTGCAGTTCTAATCCTATGCCAAATATTGCTTTCGTGTGGGGTTAGTGGGAAGGAGTAAGTAGGTTTTCATCACTTTAATTAAACCACGGAGAACCTTTACCTGATGCAGTCCTCCTGAAATGAAAGCAGCTACTCAAAAGACATAAGAATAGATATAAATAAAAATAAAATTTTTCAAGTGCTCTCATTTTACATGGGCATAATGTTGGTTTATCGACTTTAGGAGAGGCTGTGGATAGGATTCTTCTCTTTTCACCTGTACTTCCTTGCCTCCAAAACTCAATGCTTCAATCTGCCTAGTAGACATTAGTTCTTTCTTCTGGTATATAATTAAATGTATGCTTCTGAAAATAAATGTTTAAAGGGTTGTGTTAGTGAATATTGTTTAGAAACTACAGAAAACTGCAGTTTTCCTTTTCAGTTGTATGCTGCTTTCTTTGAAATGCCAAACTGAGGTACATCCCCAGTTTAGGACTCAGAGTTAATGCATGGCCAAATTTTTTTGGATGTTGCAACTGTAACAAGTGAACTCTTGTAGTAGTTCCATCATACAGCACTGTCACTGTCAGGGTGAAAGGCCTCTCTACAATGTACTCCAGATGAGTTTTACATTTAATTAAAACAGGAGGAATGGAAAGCTTGTGCAAATGTACTTGTGGCTGTTTGTCCTTGGTCTCATTAAGCAAGGAGACTGTTGGCCAAATAAAACATTCTGCTGCTTTTGTTTAACTCTCAAAAACATCCACCACTCAAAACATGAATCTCTTTAATACTTTCCTGGCTGCTGTTTTAATGCTCAAGGTTAGGAAATGTATTCCTCATTTGTCATCTGGTGTGCTTTCATGCACATGCCCCAGAACAGGCAGAGAACCATATATGGCGTCCATTGCTTAATTGTGCATCTCTTAATGCTATGCAAAACACAGAGATTAATCAAGAAATGTGCAATTCAGTCTGAAAAGATTGTTGGTGACTTGTAAACCCCAGAAGTGTCTTTTCAGGGTGTTGTAGATATGCATAGTTAAGCAGATATCAGTGTAAATATGTCCTTAAATAGTAAGTTATTCATCACTTCTTTTTCTTTTACCATCAACTCAGAAAGAAGAGGAAGCTCGCCTACGGGAAGAGGCAGAGCGAATTCGCTTAGAACGTGAAAAGCATTTCCAAAGAGAAGAGCAAGAGCGCTTGGAAAGGAAGAAGGTAACTCAGTACATGCAGAGAAACTGTAATTCATTTGTCTTAGCAGTTTGCTTCCACCTCAGGTGCAGAAAGTTATCCATGATATAAATGTTCCCTCAAAAAAGCTGCAGTCCTCATCTGTGTAGCCTGATGTGAAAGTGAAAGGAATATTGCCAACAGTAATAAATAATCTCTTTGCAATAAACTGATGCAACTGATAAATGACAAGCAGTTGTGGTTTGGGCAAGATTTTGTATTAATGCCAGTAAATATTATTTTACCCCTTTACATTTCATTGTAGAGGCTTGAGGAGATCATGAAGAGAACTAGGCGTGTAGAAGCTGTAGATAAGGTCAGTGCTGTTATTTAATGTGTGTAAATATCAGGCATATGTCACTTTTTAAATGCCATTTTTAATTGACAAAACTGTGCTTCCTTTATAGAAACCCAGTGACCAACAGAATGGACATATATCAAAGGCAAATATTCCTGGAGAAGCAGGTATTGTGTTTAACTGTGCCCTGAGCAAAACAGGTGAATAAATGCCTACTAAGCACAACAATTTGAAATACAGTTCTGAAACTTGACACACTAATTGCAGTAAAGAAAACCTTGAGAGGAGTAGAACTGAAGTCTTAGCAAACACTGTTTATTTAGCCTTTCTATGTAGGTAGTTAACCATCACCAAATGAGACAGCTGTTTTAACAACTTCATCACATTGGTGTTTAAAGAGAGGGAGTTGCTTACCAAGTTTAGTTATTTATAAAGTGAAAAGAAACAAATTCTTTTCTCATTCGGATCACAGAAGAAACTGATTCTATAGTTTCTTATGCATAGTATTACAGACGTGGTTGCAGACTTACTCCGTTTTCTTGAAGGGTTGTTTCATCTCAGTCATCAAAATAAACTGTTCATTATCCAAATATCTCCTTGTGATTTTTCTCTTCCACACCTGCTGCCTTATTCACTTGGTCTTAATTTCTATTTCTTTCAAAATTCAGGTCCTACAAAAGCTTAGAGTCTCCCTGTCACATCCACACTTTCAGTCTTCCCTTCTATTCTGTTCCCTGTATCTTTTTTTTTTTTTTTTTTTCCTGGTCATTTAAGGTAATGTTTTATGTAAGATTTTAATACTAATAATGAAGGAAGCAAAATAAAATGTAGCTCATATTCAACAATCACCAAGTATGAACTAGCAGTATTTAAAGATACTGAAGTTATCAAATGGCTTATCCTATTGTAGCATAACATGTTAAATTACATGAATCTTTATTTCTTTTTTGTGTTTGAGTTGAGCAACATGGAGGACAAGTAATAGCACTGCCAGGAAACCTTTTGACATGGATTTCATTATATGTGTTTGGGAAGTTACTTGTTTATATATCATCTTAGGGGAAAAAAAAAGTTTGGAAACTGCTAATACAGAATGCATCTCACATGCCATCTATTGCTGCAGGCACTGTTGAAGGTGCTACAGACAACTTAAATAATTCTTGAAGCTATAGATAGCTCTGTAACCTGTGGCTAGCATTTTCCTGCCCAAGGTAGAAGACAAGTAGTCAGTTTCCTCAGGCATACAAGAATTTGGACTTCCATTTCCCCAGGCCCAAGGGAAGGCTGGAATACTTGAGTAACTGGATAAAGAGAAAACTGCCCTCACCCTCAGGGTGGCTCTACTGTTCAGCTTTGCTTTAACTAGATATGCTGTTGAGTTAAAGTTATGAATTCATGGACATATTTAAGCCAACTCTAACTTTACATATTAGGCTCTAACAGACTTCTGACTATACACAAATGTTGATTTTCCTTTTTTTTTCAGTTTTACTCCTTGGCAAAATATGAGGAGATCTTTGTGGGAATTGCCAAATCACACAATGAAACAAAATCCATCCCCTTTTTGTCATTTGTTTGGCCTCTACTTCAAAATAGGAGATAACTCGCCTTTCCAAAGCAGAACTTTCTTCTGCTATTCTCTTTTAAATGTTAAAGCCAATGTATTTTCCTTATTCCACTTGTGGAGCACTGAAACCTGTATTGCTCCTGTCCTTTGTGTAAAAGCTTGTCAAAGGTCAGACTAAGACATTCAGTGTAAAAGACTTCAGCTCAAACATTTAGAGCATAGCAAAACAAGGGCAGCTGAAGGAGGGTCTCCTCAGATGAGGTTTTTGGGTAAGCGAGATAAATGTGTCCAAGCCTTGAATACTAAATTGTCCTTGTGATTATCAGAACAGATGATAGCATGGGTGGGGTGCAATTGCTTCCTTTTATTGAGCTGTATGTGAATTAGAGTGACTTTAGATACAATGCAGAGGGCTGTAGTTGTACTCTAAGAGAACATCCTGAGGCAGGCCAATAACATCTACCATATGGTCTTTGGATGAGGCACCAGGATACTCTTAATTTTAGGTTGCTCTCTACAGCATTTTGTAGTAGTAATTTGGTACTTGTTGAAAGAAGTATCCTTCCCATGAGATTTCTTCCTTTTGATTTCCTCTTGGGTTGCAGTCAGTGACACAGGAACCAAGAAACACCTGTGTATGGAACTGATGATATCCCAGTGTTCTCCTATTCTGTAGTGGTACTTGGAAAGTGCCAGCATAATATTCTGTCAGGTACCAGCCTATTTTGACCACTGGCTTATGTGTTGGAGTTTTGTATAACATTGTAAAATGTTTGTTCTCATCCCTAAAGCTATGGCTTTGAAATCTGTGGTATTTACTCTGGACCTGAAACAGGGCTTGTGTGCCCAGAAACATGACAAAGGAGGGAGGGGGTGGGGTAATTGTTTTTTAAAACTGTAGCTTGCCTTGACTGTGCTAATTTTTGTAAGAAATGTTTTATCCTAATCTGCAGGTAG
Source organism: Athene noctua (assembly GCF_965140245.1). NCBI lineage: Eukaryota > Metazoa > Chordata > Aves > Strigiformes > Strigidae > Athene > Athene noctua. The sequence continues at coordinate 65,893,731 of NC_134037.1, read as the reverse complement.
ATGATGTGGCTTGGTTTCATGAAATCCTGTTTTCTCTCTAGTCATAACCAGTCCTGCATCTCCCTTGGAACCTGCAGGAGGACCTCAGCTTCAGCATGCCACGCAATCTCCGCACAATGGGAAACCCATCGCCTGCACGCATGTGATTGTTTCACATCAACCCCCTGTAAACATGGACAGGTAAGAACACTGCAGAGTATTGGGGAGTATTTAGATGATGAGGGTTACTAGAGTAATTATTTTCAGATCCATGTGTTCATTAACTGAATAAGAGACAGCTGTTCAATCTGTCTTGTTTACTGTTTATTTTTATCCTTTCCTGTGTTCAGAAAGGAACTTTATCATCTTTTACATAGCAGTTACCCATTTTTGCCCAGTAATAAGGAATAATTTTGTAAAAATCCTTTGCAGTGTTTGGAACAATGTCTTGTTTGCTAACAATTATTACATAAATTGAAACTTAATGGAAAGGGCAATTTTTTTCTGTTCTTTCCATGAATTAAGATTCATAAAAGCCACTCTGGATTTGCAGTGCTAGCTTTGTGATTGGAATAATGAACACTGTGCTTTCAACCTGGATGTTTTGATTTCTGAATTGCTTGAAGGGTTAGCAAGTTTTGCTTACTAAGCAAAAGTCTTTCACGTGAGATACAGAACTACTCATTTCAGCTTTGCATTTTAAAAAAGCCCCTTTGTTCTCTATAAGGAGAATTTGGGGAGGCTCTCTATAGCCATGAAGCAAGTCACTCAGACTTTGAGAAATTGTTGAAATGCTTGAAACCTCCGTGTTGAGCTGAGTGAAATCTGTTACATAAGCATGAGCTGTCAGTTATTTCAATTTCAGTAATGCAGATAGCCAAATAATCCCTTAGTCCTTTCATATTTTATGCAGGTAGTGCCAGAATATGCATGGAAAAACTTGAATGTGGGAAGCCATCACACCGTCTGTAATGGGCGGTATGCTTCAGGGTGTGATTGGCACTAATTGAAGGAGGAATTTGTGCTCTGGTCCCTCCATATGACTGGGGGATTTTAGCCTGCTGTCATGCTGATAAGGATGCTCCTGCTGAGAGAAGTTCTGTCAGTGACACTGAGCACTGAACTGCATTGGATGACCTGCACAGAGCTGCCTTGTAATTGTCTTGGGCGGCTATTAAATGTTAATCAGCCTTATATGCACCTTGATGTTTGTAATATAAAATGTCACACTAATGAATGCTGTCCTGTAGCATTATAATCTGTGTGGAAGGAACCTCAGAATGGCCAAAATGAAGAATGAATAAATGAGATTGAAAAACAGCTAGATATACCTGATGTTGATGTTGTAGCATGCACAACAGCAGCAGGTGGAGTTGGTCTCTTGTGTGAGCACCTCACTCCGACCCAAAAAAGATTTGGCTTTTGTCTGGAGAAGACTTGAGCGTGTTTTAAGGGCAAGACAGCTTAGATTTCTGACCAAAACTTTTAAAGGTTTTGCCTGGGGGACTTTTGTTGCATGTGCTTGCATGGGCAAGAATAGGGAGTGAAGGAGTATTCTTAAGGCCTAGAGCAACAGTCTCATTCTTCTCCTACAATGTAGGAATTGTGGGAAGTTTCACCAGGTCTAGGACAGAAGTAGTGCAGGTGTTGGTGGGTCTGTTTTGTACAGCACTGGGGTCTGGTTTGAATGCATGTCTTGGAACAGGATTGGTGGTCGGTGTTCAGTGACCAAACCCAGAATACCTGTATTTGGGGTCAGAATACCCATAGTCGGGTCACTCCCCAGACAGCGCAGGTGCTTCATCCCTTGCACCTGTAGTGGTGAAGGAGTGACTTGGAAAGTTACTAGAGGCTTGTGTGGAGATAAGGACTTCTACTCTGGGGCATAATAGGAAGTTGCCTGACTGCTTACGGTGCTGAACCTTCATCCCTACTCCTCCCCATCATGTCATTCATCCTGTGTTGGCTCTGTGCCTGGGATTCAGTTGGAAATAGTGTGCTTGCTTCCATGGTCATGAGTACAACGCAACTCAGAAAAATTTTAAAAATTCTGGCCAGGTGAAGGCAACTGATTTCAATGCTTCACCATTCTCTGTTGCTGCTTTTGATCAGCAGTGCAGATCTTTTTGTGCTGGAATTTCATTAGCTTTCCAAGATAATTGATCTTTATAAACCATAATGAAAATGCTGTGATCTGCTGCATTATTTAGCATCTATTGTCAACAATTACTAGTTTTATTAGTAATCATTTATTGTATATGATAGATTGGTGCAATCATCTATCCTATCTAATAGTTTGTCAAAATTTTTTTGGTATTCCTAAACCTGTGTTTTAAACAAATGACCATTAATCAGTTTTCTTTAGGCTTAAAGTTTCTTCACTTTACATTGTGAAAGAAAGAAACAGATGTATTTGCTTGTGACTTGAGCTGTTTTACCATGTTATCACTCAAGTTTTCAAATAGATCTTACCTGAATTCTCAGTTCATAGAAACAATTTCTTTTTTCTTAGTTGTCTGAGTTAAAATGATGTGTCTGAACATGATTTTTGTGATACGTAGTTTTAAGTGGTGCTGCAAGGGTTCTGATTTTACCACCTATGCTTGTTCTGAGTGTCCTCTCCAGAAGTAAATTTGGTTAAACAATTTAATGCTCAAATGCTAATGAAAAATAGTGAATTATTATTGGGGGAGATGGAGCAGAGAGTGACCTTACATCTGACCTATAAGCCTGTGGTGAGAAGGTTCACAATTGAACTTAAATGAAGACATTTCTCATCCAGGTGTAGTACGATGGAAAGGGCCACACTGACTATATTTTAAAATGGAGATTGGGTTGGAAGTTTTCCAGTTACACAGTAAAGTACCTAGAATTACTGAGCAAACTGGTAGTTCATGGGTACTATGATATTAATGGCATATTAACTTCTGGCTAGATTATGGGGTTTGGGGTTTTTTACAACAAATGGAAAAATGTTGGAAAAAATGTTGAAAATAAGATACAATGTTAAAGTATTTTCAAACGTTTTGTAAATTATAAAAGATTCCAACAAGATTTTTTCCAGATTCTAATTTTTAATTGCTTTACTGAACAGTAGAAACCTGGAAGAAGCACAATGATAGGAGTTGGAGCTGGATAGCCATTACAGCTGCCTAATCCATCTTCCACTTACAGATTTTTGCTTGTTCTCCATGTTCTAATTCTTTGCCCAAATTAGATCCTGTCTGCTACTTCTCAGAAAGTTATTTCAGTACAGTGGTTTATGTTGACAATATTTTCCTTATGATACTTGTTCTTATCCTGTAATTCCATTTTTTTTCTGTGCTGCTTTCTATGAATGCCTGCAGTGGGCTTCAGTGAGAGCAGTTCACCTCATCTGCGTGTCTCCATCTCCTATAAAGGGAGCTGGGTCTGGATAGACTAGATGACCAGTTTTTAGAAATACATAGTTAAACAGGATGATTGCCTCAATAACCTGCCCTGGAAAAGAATGTTACTGGGTTCAAATTCTTGTGTTGTGTTCATTGCTCGGTCTGTGGGATAGCCCACCTAAAACTTGCTTTAGCACTACCTTCCCTTCTTCAGGCCTCCAGCTCCTCAGTTGCTGGCTGATTTCAGTGCTGTTGTCTCAGTGGATTAAAAATAAATCATCCAAAAGTCTGGGGTCCATTTTGCTGTTAATGTCTATCTGTGACACCTCTGCTAAAAATCACGTCAATAAATGAGGTGGCTGACATTGTCTTTCAGATCAGGAATAGCAGCTGTGGAAATATTTTGGCACTTTACAAAGGCCTGCAAATCAGTGGTTTTGTTTTGAGAGTTTTTAAAAATTATTTTTATTTGGTGTTGATTTCCGGTGGGTGATCAGAAATATTCTGTCCTGCTTGCTTTCTTCTTTAGTCTCTTCAAATTCTTTAAATACAGATTATATCTACGTAGAGCTTTGGCTAAAATTACCAACACCAGATGTAATTTTCAGTAGTTTTTAACTTTTTGGATGTTCCAGCTCCTTTAATTAAATTAGCTGCTCTTCTTTCAACTTCCTCCAGTCTATCTTGTTAATATTGATGTGTCCAGAACAAAATGCAAAGCTGAACAGATGCTTTTTAGCTGCCATGAAGCTGTCTTTTGGATGCTTGTAAGACTGTTATGTTTGGAAATGCACTCTGAACAACTCTGGCAACTTTTTTTTTATTACACAGATGTCTTGCTACAAGCACACTTATGAAATATGTTAGAATGCCAAAATTATCCAGTTCTTTCTGCAATATTGTATGCTTCAAAGGCTATATCTCCAGTGTTGCACTAGACACTGAGACATCGCTAAGAATGTACCATAAGACAGTAACGACATCTGTAGCAGGTCAAAAATCCATTACTTCTTTGTGTTCTTTGCTTTAATGGCTTGTCGCCATCACCTTTTTTTTCCTTTCACGCTCCCTCCTTAAGTAAGTAGGGAGATCCACTGGTCGGTGAAGGATTGCTAAGCATTGTGGTCCAGATGCAACCATAGGCTCAAGTGGTCCCAAAGCTACTACTTACCAGAAGCTGGAGGTATATCACTCTCCTAGGAATTTGTCTGATCTCCTTTTGAGCTTGTGGCCTCTAAGATGTCCAGTGGAAATTAATTCCACAGTTCCATTTTTCCCTTTGTTTCTTCACAGTTTGCTCCCCTAGTAGCAAATTGGTGGAGGAGATAGCATAAAATAAAGAACTTTTTATAGCTTAAAATTTAGAAGATTCATAGTCATGGTTTCTTCTTTTGTACCCTCTTTGTGATTGTGTAGGGTTCTCTGTCTCAAAAGGCATCATTCAAGTCTGAATCCTGGTCTAACTTGGTGTGTGATACTGGCAGTGCAATGACAAATAAATACAAAGAACTATTTATCTATGAAGTCAGCTGATTAGCTGGATAGAAAAAACATGTTTGCAGAAACAAGAGGCTTCTTCATTGTATTAATACTTGTTGAAGTACTATGCTGTTTAATTTATATGAATGAGCAGTTGCTGATTTTCTGTCTCTTTCTTACCCCATCCATCAAACTTGCCATGTTATCCTAGCTCTGGTAATGTTAGTGGCAGTAGATGGGGATGAAGTAATAGGATACCTTACAGTGAATAATAACCTAATAACTATGCATTATAAAGCAGGTTTTATTAGTCCTAAAGCATTTCACAGATTCTGCTTCTCATCTTACAGATGTGGATCTCTTGACACAAAAGGGTGATGTGACTTGTGACCTCTCCCAAGCAGCCATCAGGGTTTTTGGTTTTGCTCTCAAACACAGTGCAGTGAAATATATTTTTCACTTTGAAATTTGCTCAGCTTATCCACAGATGAAAAAAGGGGAATGCCTTTCTTAAAAAGAACTGGTGATGGCTCGAGAAACTGGGAAAAGCTTCATATGAAAAGCAGCATGTTTTTCTCACAGGAAACCTGGGCTTTGGATGAAGTGTTGCCACTTTCAAAAGAGCTGTAATTATTTTCTGACTCTTGGGAAGTACTGTAAAACAATTCTGTAATTGTTTGTGAAGAGTTGGACACCCAAAGAAGCCAGCAAATGAAAATAAACCATATGCTAATTGCAAGCAGGTTTTTTTAAGACTAGTAAATGTACTGTCAGGAGAAAATAAGCCTGTGAAACCAAGCCACCTGCTCAGAAACAGCCTGAGGAAATTGATAGCCTAGTTTCAATCCAGGAAAATTGCATCTGAGCCTTTGAGGCTGAAGCATTTCCAGACAACCTGAACAGTCGTGATGTGGTCCGAATAGGGAATAGATACCCAGGGTTGTCAGGATCTAACTGTTGAGGGCCTTAAGAAGCATCTATGAAAGATCACATGGTTTTTTGAGTGTCAGTTGAGAACATGCTCTTTCTTGAGGAGCTCATGGTCCCATTACTGTCATCCTGTTCACTGAAGTAGCACCTTAGTTTCTCCCCTCTGGCAAGATAGTACACATGCTGTCTGCAAAGACAGCGGGATTTGACAATACAGCGCCTCATAAAAGGGTTGAGAGGGGAGGGGCAAGACTGTGAGACATGATCATGTGTCTTCTCAGGAGTGTATGTGTAATTGGAGAGTGTGTCTGTGCTTGTACTGCTCCTAAGTGGGGGAGATGTACAAGAGCTTGCTCATAAGGCATATCTGTCAAGTGGGAGATGGAAAAGAAAGTGCAGATTGACGTGAGGGATGCTGGGTGGTGTTTCTTTTGTCTTGGGCATGATCAACAGGAGCAGCGCAGAGTTGGGCAGTGCCTTGGAAAAAAGCCCTAAGAACTTGTAGGGGAGGAGGGACTGAAAGAACTGCACTGGTAGGGGAGTTTTTTCTCGGGATGAGTGGCAGGTGGAAGAGGCTGCTCCAAAACTGGAGGCAGGAGGTGATCCAAGGAATAACAAAAACCAGAGTGATCTTATACAAAAGCAATTACATTGATTTGAAATAAGAGGAGGGGTATGGCAAAGGTTATGAGAGCTGAAAAAGATTTTGGAGGCTGTAAATGGCATTAGGTGGGTGGCTCAAGATAGTGGTGGTGCTGCAGGGCTCTTCTTACTGCTTCCCATTGCAGTCACTTCTCAGAACTGCAGTGTCCGTAAAATGCTCTGTCTGGGGATCGTGTAGCCAAATGTAACAATCCTGTGTGTTTGAGGGAAGGCATATCTAATACTTGGCTGCAAAAACAGTTTTTCTACTGTCGTAGAAGTACAGTTTTGTTTTTACTGCCTAAAACAATGCTCAGGATTAATGCAGGCTTTTCCATTTGTAATACTGCATTGAGGAGGACTAAATTTCTGTTCTAGATTAAGTGTATGAGGAAATACCTGTGTTTCTCTTTCAGCAATCTCAATCCAGAGCAAAATGCAAACGAAAATGGAATGTCTATGCAGAATGATAACTTTGAAGAGATCATAAACCTGCCTATTGGTTCGAAACCATCCCGGCTGGACGCCATGAACAGTGACGGAAGCAATACTCCTGAAATTCCTTTGAATCCAATTCTAGCCTTTGAAGATAAGGGGACTCTCTTGCCTCAGGTAGATAGTGTTCAAACACATCAAACAGCAGGTAGGTTTGCCTCGGTTCATTAACACTTGTAATGTGTTGTAATTGACAGGGGACCTAGAGCTCTTAATTGACATAAATTGGTTAAGCATTTTTAAACCCCGTATTTTTGGGGGAAAGGAGCATATCTCCTCTTTGTAAAGCTGTGCATGCCAAGTACATACAGATGCTGTTCAAATTATGGTGAGGCCTTTTCTTTTATTTGAGGGGAGTTTCTCATTTACACTGCACTGTCTGCCATTTGAACTTGCTTGAAAATGTTTGCCCTGTGCTTTCAAACAGAAATGCTAAGTGAGAGCTGCTGTTCCTAGCTTATGATCAGCAATCATCTTCCAGTTCTGCAAGAGCAGTAACAGATATGCACAGGCAGAAGGGCAGTCAGTACCCACCTGCTATGTAAAATTCTGGATGTACTTCCCTCATGAAGTTCTTGCTGCCATTAATACTGAGAGATGCTTTGCAGCACACTAGATTTTTTTCTGAATTACATCTCAACTTTTAAAGGATGTTAGGTAAACAGGTACTAATTTAGCAGGTTAAATTGGATTACCGTTTTCTTTTCCTGTGGCTAGGAAATGTAAGGAAAATCATCTTACAATAAAATAATTGCATAAATGTATAGCATTTTGAGGTAAGCATTGTCACTCTTTGCTGATCTGTCATTTTTGATAACTTCTATTGTAGAAGTGATCTGATTGTTTCTCCTGAAGAACCAAAGGTGGTATGAGCATCTCTGCAGTCAGTGGAGTTTCTTCCATGCTATGAAGGAGTGTTTTATTTTTTCTCTCCAGTTTTCTAAAGATTTCTTGAATATCTTTTTTGAAACGACTTTAGTAAAACCAGCAGAAGAAATGATGGGAATAGACTTGGGTCACCTTTCTAATAGCTTTCATCACTAGAAAAATCATGCTTCACGTGCATTACTTAATATGGCTTTTTCCAACAAGCTTTTTCTGTTAGTAAATGGATATTTGTGCATTCCTTAAGACAGAAGACACTGGAATCTGAAAGCAAATGGGCTGATTTGGGTGGTGGGAGTCATTCTTTTTTAAAAAAGATGGGTATTGGTTTAAAGGGCATAATTGTAAAATTGGCAAAGAATCTTTTACACTTTGTGGTTCTAATACTTGAAAAATAAATACCTCATTTCTCTACAAGTAGAGTTAATGGGGTGTTTTATTTAAACCTGTTGGTTTAAATATTATTGCAGAGAACTCTAATTATGGGGGCAAAGTATAGGCTTCTGTATCAGGTTCTTGTAAATGTAATTCCTACAGGGACATTCTGTAAATTGAGACGTCACTATGATCTTCTCGCATTTTCTCTAAAAACACAAAACAAGGCAGGTTTTAAAATGTGAAAATTTGAAAGCGTTATTTTTTCATGGACAAGAGGAAAACCTATTGTTCTCCTAGATAATGTATTTATGAATTTTGTTCAGTACAGAAATAAATTGTTTAATTGAATAAATCAGAAAAATGTGGTAAAACAATACTGCAAACTTGATTTTTTTAGTTACATCCATGTTCACAATACTGTAAAAGATGTGTATGCATACGTGCACGCATGCGTGCACACACTCACAAGGAAATACCTTGTTCTGAGTCCTGTAAACTGCTGCTGTTCCCAATGATGGAAGACTTTGCCTTATCAGACTATTGAAGACTGTGTGAAACCTGAAATATTTGATTTTTGGATGATGAAGCAGGTTTGGGGATTTTTTGGGGGTTTGCTCGTTTCAGAGCAAATGGAAAATGGTCATTGTTTGTGCTTTTTATGTAGTGTGTGATTTTTGTAAAGCAGTGCAGTTTGAGCGACAAGAGGAGCAATGCAGGTTGCCTTCTCTTTAGTTTGATGCTGATTTCTGCTGTCGTTATTCCATTCCTCACTTTGGTTGCTATTGGGCAGAACTGTAAAATCTTGCACCTTTTTGTGCTTTGATAAACAATGCTGTTATAGGGAGAGCTCACTCTTAAGTACTTGAGGCACCAACCAGTGCCTGATGCGTTGCTCACTGAAGTCGGCGAGTAGATCCTTGGCTAGTGGAAAGGGAGGTTTACAGAGTTTCAGTTCATGTCACCAGAGAATTTACCGTTAAGATTCCTGCACTTGCCTTCAGTGAGCACTGAGCTAGGCCTCTAGGAAGCTGTGCAGGAAGCCTGTGCTAGCCGAAGAAATCTTCTGGGAAAAGCTTTAGAAATTTTGAAGAAATTGCTTTCTGCTGCTGCCAACTGTTCATCTTAAACAGGAGATGTGATAAAAGCAATGGAAATGCAATGAGAAAGGTACTTCGTCTGCCAGAATATATATGGAAGGGAAAAAACAGCCATTCAGTCAGAATGCTTTCAATAGTGGCTTGTGACTCAGTAAAATGAATTGAGTTCCTTTCGTGCTTTCTTTAGTTTTCCATGTACATAGCCACAATATTTTGAAGTGTCCAAAACATGTAGTCTTTCTTTAATCCTATATATAGCATGTAAGTACCAAATAAAACTTGTTTGAAATATTTACTTCTATTTATATTTTTGTTTTCTTGCATAGTTGAAACAGGAGTCAATCTGTGATGGAAAACTCTTCTTGCTACTCCTGGTCTGCTTAAAACTTCAGGTTTCCTCTAATCTCTTTACTGGAAAAATCACTTACAGCTAGAAACAGGAAAGAAATACCCACTAAGATTTACCTTCAATTTTGAGGATTCATTTAGGCTCAGGTTTAAATTATGCTGGTTGTTTTTTGTGAGACTTCGGAATGTTCGCTTCACTGTTTGCAGCAGAGAGATGAAAAGCCTGCTTCATTTCTCATGTGTGGGTTTGTTGTTTTTTGTTTTTTTTTTTAAAACAGGACTGCAGTAAAAACAATTTATATTTGTATTCATTCCAGTCCAAGTTTGCTTCAAATGAGAGAGAAAACTTCCTCCTTTTCAAGGGCCTGACATACAAATGAAAAGCTAGGGAATTGGGAGTAGAATTAGGTGTACTAATAAAAAAAAAAAAAGTTAAGGGATTGAAATTTTAAGTCTTGGTTTAAACCCCTTTCTGTAGATGCAGGGAAAAACAGTTTCTCTTCTGTTGAATATTGTTCTTGATAATAAAATATGATATCAAATGAATCCTTTGCCTGCTATTGTAACTGGTTTTGTTGTTTGTACTATCAGATGCTACACTTCTCAATGAGGTTGAACTAGGAATTGTAGAAGTGACAGACAACTATTCTGAGGGTATGGAGTAGTAACCTTTCACAGCAGCTAGACTGTGTGCTTTGGAAAGACTGAGCTCCTTCCTCACATCCTAACAGCACAACAATAAATGCTTAGGGGGGTGACATTCAGTCACCTCACAGCTGCTGGGTTGTTCACCATTAGTTTTGATTGTTTCACATCTCTTATCTCCTCATTCCTGATGAAGAATGTTTTATTTGCCTTCTCGTGAGGACCTTGACATATTTTTTCGCAATTAAATACCTAAGAAAAACAGACAGATTCTAATGCCGTTACTTAATATTGCACTGATTTTCTTTTTGGAAAAATGATCTAAATTCACCCAAGGAGGTGGCCTGAAGTTTGAGATTTTCTGGGTTTGTGTCTAGCTGTGTCATTCACTGCTCTGTAGTCCTCTGTCTTAGTAAGACTGACTGCCCACAGCTGAGCACGTGTCTTTCACATGAGATTTCAAAAGAAAATTCCTGTCACACCTAATGCTTTATGGCATTTTCATATTTATCTGAAGTTTCTGTGTGCTCTGTTCTTTAACAGGCCTTTACTGCACTGCAGAGAGGCTTTTGAGTGTGGTTTTGGTTGGTTTTTTTTAAACAGCACTATTAGAGAGAACTTCAAGTTATTGAAAGGAATTATTGACAGAAATGCCTCCCCCAAGCACCAAAACTAAGCTTAAGAGATTTGGGCCTCAGTAAAATACAAAGATGCAATGTTGAGCTCTTAGTTAAAACAGAATGGTTTTTTTTAATTATTTTTTTAATCACACTTTTATTCCATGTTTGTAGTCAGTGGCAGCTCTAAAGCTCTACATGCATGCAAGAGTTATAGCATGGTCAGAAGTACGTCAAAAGACAGGAAACTCTTCAGAAATGTTTTCATAAGAAACTGTTCTACTTGGGTGCAGATGTTTTTTCCAGAAGAATGGTTCCAAAATTTCGGTATTCCAGCCAGCTCAACATGAAGCTCCAGCCTTGTATTTAAAAACAAGTGTATTCATCAAAGGTGGAATTGGATTACTAATAGATGATGACTATTATTATTAGATTGCTATTCTCTTACAAATTAAAACCTGCATTAAAAAAACAGTGCCGCATAATTTCAAGACTGTGCTACATTTTTTTCCTGAAAATGCTGGTTTGATTAGCTTAAAAGGTCTGTGAGACAGACTGTCCTGGAGGAGATACAGGATAGATGTATACAGTATCCTGTATATATGTAAGAAAATTAGTTGAATTTAAACGTATTATTACTTTTTTGTTGTTGTTGTTCTTTAACTCCTTTTAAAATGAAGCATCAATATCAAAATATAAGATCAATTTCTAATTTTGCCAGATTTGTTCACTCTTTCCCTGTTGCAAGTACCTTTGGAAATAATTTACCACTTGCAGAACAGAGGCTTCTGTCTTCAAAGACATCTCACTCAAATTTGTATGGTAGCTGCTATGTTCTGAACATGCTCTATGCAACATTTACCTGCCTCAGTGTGCCTTTGTTCCTTCTGCTGGACTAGTAGTGCCTACAGTGTACACAGGCATCAGCCTTAAGGCTTGTCCTACTGTTACTTACAAACTTCTTGCAGTTTTTCTGAGTTGTCCCTCAGCAGTTACTTCCTGTAGTAACCTGTTAGTAGTTTGCTACCTTTATACTATGGGATAATTCAGTTATTTTCTAAAGTCAAGTCCCTGGAGTCTGCTCTGAAATAAGGGACATGGAACAGAGATAAAATAAAAGTGAATGCAGAGGAACCTGTGTACTTGAGAGATGCTTCTTCAGTAGAATGAGGCTGTTACATGAATAAAACTTCATGAATACAGCACTGTTTTTTTGGAGAGGGTGGTGAGGAAACCAAAAACAAACCATGGAAGATTAGCCAAGCGTAACGTGTTTTCCAAACCATTGGAAGGAATGTAGCCATGGTTCTCAAGTACACTTAAGCCAGCCAAAGTGTTCAAGGGATTGCATTTTGACCTGCTCCAATTCTTGTTATTGGAACATCTCTTTTGTATGATGAAACTGTAAACAGCAGGAAAACTTTAGCTACAGAAACCAGCGAAAAGAATTGTCTTCTCTGAAAGTTCAGGCTCTTGGATCTGGTAAGTTTTAAGTTAATATTGTGACTTAAATATTAACTGTCATCTTGGCAAATAGCTTCCCTGAGGAGCTCTTGAGTTTCTTCTGTTTGTTGACGGACTTGCTCAAGGAGTTTGGCCATTTGGCTTTTTCTGAACGCTAATGAAAATTCCGGATCTGAAGAGGAAAAATAAATGTTAGGCAACCTGCTGGTTTTCCCTGTATTTTAATGCAGATGCTTAGAAAGCTTTATATTTCAGGTTAGATACAGTTGATGGTTCTTATTACAGTGTAAAGTATAGAGAAGTTAGAACAATAGTCTTCTGCTACATAAAGATACTGAGTTTTCATTCCTATGACCATTCAAGATTGATTGCTGCTGAAGTCTCCTAATCCAGATGTCTAAAGCTCAGTTGCCAAATTCAGCCTTATGCAACAGGTGCATATCAAGATGTAGCAGGGTATTGGCTCTGGCTCTACATATGTGAAGATACACTCTATATACATTTGCTACCATATTATAACTCTCCTCTGTACTCACCTTCCACCCAAAATTTAAAAAAACTAATCAAAAATAGAAAAAAATCAAGGAACAAAATGTAAAGTGTGAAAAAGATGTGAGACTTCCCAGCTTTAACACCAGATAATCATGTGATTTGCTTGCTTTATCAAAATAAAATAAATTCATATTTGAAAAGCTTTTAGGCTGTGTCTAGTGCCAAACATTCTTATATTGGATAAAAATATCTGTACCTGAAGTCCTGTTTCCCTGCTGGTCAAAAAGCCTTTGGTTTTAAAGCAAACAAACAAAACCCCTGTCTTTACTGTAAAATACTTAAAACCAGGTAACAGCTACCCTTGAGATTATTCTGCTTGCTTAAGTGAGCAGAGCTAGTTGCCAGAGAAGTTGCCTGGCATTGTAATTTCTCTTACAAAGCAATGCCTGTGGCCTGCAGGAGCAGGCAGTGCCCGGGGGCTTGGCCCAGCAGGAAGGACATACCTTCTCTAAGTCTGCAGAATGTAGAGATGCCCAGCTGCTGAAAGCGGATCTCTTGGTGGGTAAGAAAATTCTTGAGGTAGTCCTGAATCTCTCCAATGTGACGCTTCAACAAAAGGATCATTTTTTCTGCATAAATGGGAGAACCATGAATGGTTGAGATGAATAGGAGCCTTTAAAACACTTCAAGAACTGATTTTTGTAACATCATTTAAGATTATGTTAATGACTCGTCTACCTTCAGCTACAACCAACGTTACTGTAAACAATGGCAAAGGATGTCCCTGTCCTACAGCTTCTCATGGTATTGCTGATACCTCAGGTAAATAAAACACTGAGCGGGCTGCTGTGGTAGGAAGCTGGTCCTTGTGCTTGAAGAAGGCCACAAGCAGCTAAATCAGATCTTTATCTATGGTCCATTTTAATCCCTGGGGTTTCTCATGCACTCAAGCACTGGTTATGTGTATTTCAAGGGTGACTTGTAGGTGCTTTTATGCTAATAAATATGTAGAGACCAGATGCTACAGGAACATTAAAGGTTGTTCGATGCCTGACAGCTAACTCATTTGGGAAAAGGCTCATTTCACTCCAGACAGTCATAAATCTCTTTGAAAGCAGAGGTAATGCTGTGTGACAGTTACCGTGACCTATCATGTGCTGGATGATGGAGGCAGCTTGAAAGGATGGCTCAGTATGTTCCAGTTGGCCAGCCAGTCTCACCAAGCATTTTGTTAAGGGTTCATCCATCCATTGGACCATGTGTAATGTGGCTCCTTCTGGAAGACAGAAAGGTAAGAGAGTAGTCTGTGAATAGAAACTCCAGTGTTGAAGAAATGAAGGTGAGAGGTCTGCCAGAAACCCTACTGCCTAAACAGGAAATCCTTCATGCAGCTAGAGAAGCAAAATAAGTGCTGAACTTGTGCAATATGTATGTTTAGGTTGTAAAAAAGGGTCATGTCCTGAGGTTATGCTCTCAGTAAGGTAGGGCTGTGGATTTGATTCATAGAAAGGCTGATGGGATTTTTAATTTGTTGGTTCTGTGTTCTGAAAGAATTAATCACTTCATGTACAAGATCCACTCTTGCCCAGTGGGCATCTTTTGAAAAATTAAATGTGACCTGTCCCCAGTTGCATGGCAATTACACCAGATACAAGAGAGAAACTGTTTGCCAGACAGTATCTAATGCTGGGGCAGGCTGGGAAAATTTACACTGATCCTCTCTGCCATGAGAGGGTGCTGTATGTTCCACAGGTGCTAATTTGGGATCTCTTAAAATGTGCAAAAAATGTGAAGAGAAAGAGCCACTTAGTATTTTAGTCTTTTTAAATTCCTATATTAGTTTGTGCTATTGTGAAATGAATTCAGCCAGAGAAACTGGGTGACATTACAAATCAAAGTAGACAGACCATGTACAACAGTAAAGTTCAGCAGAAAGAATTTTGAGTAAAAAATTTTAAGCAGTTCAACAGAAAAAATGTGCACAACAGAGCCTATGTGTCCTGACAGTGAGTCAGATCTTGGTCTTGAAGCTTGTGGCAAAATTCCCAGTGAATTTAAAGAGGAAGACCTGGGCTGTATGTCCACCTGTACTTCATCTCCTATTAGGATGAATAAAGAATACGTACACTTCTCGGATTAAGCCATTTATGGTGGGGTTGCTTCCCTACCTTGCTTTGCTAACTCAGCAAGGCAAGATGTCACATAACGGAGAGAGTCTTCTTGAGTGTCGGTAGAAAGCATGGTCTGGAGGAGACCTTCAACACATGGGCTCTCAATGATTCTCTACAACAAGAGAGAGAGTCACATTTAGCACTTCCTTTATCTTTTAGTGGTATCCGAGGACTTCCGATTTGCTGAATAACTCTTTGCAATACTGAGGGCTAAAACATTAATAATGGAAATGTCTCCTCTCAGATCTACCACAGCCAGGTGACAAACACGTTGGGTTGTTCAGATATCACCTGATTTTAGGTATCTTGCCAAACAGGCAATTTCCAGAGCTTGCTCTGTCTGTGGGATGTTCACATGATCACAGATCACTGCTGTACCTGGCTGTATGTTAATATTAAGCTGTCATGTGTTCAAGTCTTGCTGCAGAGGTGAATAAGCTGAGTGCTCCGTAGCAAAGCCTTGAGAAACGTGGAAGTCTTTCAGTTTCTCTTACTTGCCTCCAGGGCTTTGAAAACTTCCTAATGTTGAAATGCTCTGATCTGCAGAAATATGAGATGAGCTCTCACTAGCAAAAGTGGGTTCTGTTTCTGGAGGGAAATGTTATGAATTAAACATTTGTGTATCCCTTATCTTTTAAGTTGATTCTGCTATGCCAAAAAGTGGTATTGGACAGCATGTCTCTGTACTGGGATGTACATTTTAGAGACTGAGTTCAAAACAGATAAGAGACTTCACCTGTGCTTATCTGGATTAAAAGCACATGAGACCAAGAAATGAATCCTGAATGAGTCACCTGTTGGTGACTGGTTACTAGTGAAGCTGAATCACAAAGTCAACTCTCTGGGAGGTCCCAATAATAGAAGCTGCCTGCTCCATAAGGGAGCTCAGGTGTCTATCAACAAAAGAGAGTATCTTTTTTTGTGTGCTCATTTTATGTTGCAGTTTCTCAACTTGCTGCTTAGAGGCTAAAGCTGGATTCAAGACTGCTACCTTCCAAGCTCCCACACTCTGTTCCTGTCCTGCTGGCATAACAACACCTTTTTTTCCTCTCGTGCCAAGGACTCGTGTTTTAGGGATGGTTCATTCCTGGGAACCTGGTATCCCCACTCAGGTCTGTGGATTCGCTTGTGCAGTTAGAGCTAAATACTCTATACGTTATAAAGCCTTATGAAGATGAACCAGCTCCCTCCTGGTAACAGAATAAAATCACAGAATTTAAGTGACAAATACAGTATTTTTTTTAAAAGCAAGCTTTGAAAAGATGATCCATTTTTACTCTTATTGGGGGCTTTCAGTTTGAAGGAATCTGTTTCCCTGCAAAAATTGATTTCACAACTATCAGAGGTTCATATAATTCTTATCTTAGTGTAGATGAAAAAAAAAAAGTTTTCCTTTTGGCTAGTTTAAATCTCTGGAACTAATGGTAATTGGATCATGAACAAAGGAGGAAAAAAAAGGAACTGAATCTCAAAAAGCAGGTACTAGAACGTGGGAAAAAGCAGAGACTAGGATTTGGTTTTGCGTTTTTTTTTTTTTTCCCCCAATATTGATTGTTACTAGTGGAACTGTTTGATTAAGGTACTCTTAAAAGGCAAGGAGAAAGAAGTGCATCTGTGGATATGGATTTCATTAGAAGCAAAGTCAGCAATAGAGATCTTTATAGTAGCTTGGCACAACTAGTATCTTGCCAAACAGGCAAATCATACATCAATAGCTGGGGTTATATTTAACAAACTGTGAGTGAAATTAGATCAGTGTTGAACACTGTAAATGGATAACTAAGGGCAGCTGAAGAGTGAGAGTTAGGAAATAAGGATTCAGTTTATAACAAACCTCAGATTTTCCTGGAGGGTTCCTTTAATTAGTAAGAAATGTCTTTGTTAGAATTATGTTTTATACCTATGATGCAGTCATTCTAATTAGGTAACCACATCACTCATAGGAAAAATTAGACATTTCTTATTTTCATTAGCATTTTTATATTATATTAGAAAAATAAGAATAAAACCCACTTTAATTATGGCACATCAGGTCCTTTTATCCATACACACAATTTTGTGTAGAGTATGCTTGGTGTACGCCTCATTAAAAAAAAAAACACTCTGTGGGTAATGCTGATTTGATATAAACATAACTGCAACCTCCCAGCGTATAGTTCAGTGACAGTGACCTACCTGTACGTTTTTGGAAAGGCTCAGGTTTTTGATGATACAAGCAGTATGGCCAACAATCACAGGGTCTGTTTTATGTGCTGACAGTAGCATGCCCAGGCTCTGTAGTAGCTCAGCACATGCCAGAGTGTCCTGAAAAGAGCAACCAGAATCTCAATTACATCCAGTATGGACAACACAATGCAGCTTTGCAGCAACTATAGATAGACAGATCTTAGCTCTGAAAGATGAGCATTACTTAGGTCATTTAAAAATGGTGTAGTGTCTGGGTGCTGTGCTTTTTCTCTCAAAATATGGTCTACTGATTGGCACTGATATACAGAGCACTTGCTATGGAAAGCTGGAGTATTTAAGGTCCGGTAGTTTACTTCTGTTTGCATCAAACACTTCCCAGAGGTGGTTGGTGGTCAGGGAAAGGACGTGTAATCCTGACTGGAAGGAAAAGTGGTTAGGGTAGGTGTGAAAGGCAAAACTAGGTGGTGAAATAGCAGCAGCAGCATGTCCTCGAGTACCTCAGCAACTTACCGTGGCTACAATAATGGATGGTTTGGGATCAGGCATCACTTCAGTAACATGTTCCAAACAGCATCTTCTGAGTTGATACGTATGTTTCTCTGCTGCCTGATGGATATTTTAGAGGGACTTTTACAGAGTTCCTCTCTCTCTGAATGTAGTCTTTCTCCAATTACCACTAGTATTAATTGAATCAGATCTTCTCAGTTTGGATTACTGCCCAGGTAGTTTCCTCAGTAACAATATGGATCACGGGTGCACTGCTGTTTCTAAGAGAAACCTAATCTCAACAGGCTTTGGGTTAGGTCTACGGTTAAAAGCAAAATATTTCCTCTTGGAAGTGTTTTTACTTTCAGTCTCTTTCCCTTAGGAATTTGAGTTCTTTATGCAGTTCTTATGCTTGTTAGTAATGAACTATATTATTTGTGCTACTTAGAAATTGAGACACATTAGCAAGAGTGTTCAACATAAAACAGATCATTGGTCCTACATACAGTTGAAAAAAATCACATAATTCTGAAGCCTGTGAAATGTCAGGATAACTGAAGCAGCGTTGAAAGGCAGATGTCTTTAAAAATTAGTTTATCTTGCTTCTTTTACTTAGGTAAAATTGCAAAAGTGTATCTTATTTTAATATCAGATGACATCTTCACTTCTGTTCTTTTTAAGCACTGTCACAACCAGCAATCCTGAAATAAAACGTGAAAATAGATGGAAAGGGCAGCGCTATGCCTAAACTCAGGGCATTTAAAGAATCCTGTATGCCCATATAGCTGTAAATTCTCTCTGGTTTTATTTTCCTTTCTCTTCAAAGGCAGAAATAATATAATTTTAGATAATCCAATTAAATTACCACTGATGACTGTTTTCTGTGCTTTTGCACCGTGTCCTCTTTTCTATAGAATCTCATTAATCGCAGCATCCTTATTTGATTTGCTACAGTCTGAGAGGAAGACATTTTCTACAGACTATAAATGAATTTTCTAATATATAATGACTTCCCTGCCAAGCTCTTCTGTTTATTTAGGACCTACATTAGTAAGTGACAGTATTTTGCTGAACCTCTTTTCTGGTTGGTATATGGCTGGGATCCAAATTTTATTTTCTGGCTCAGTCCTGCACAACACGAGAGAATCACGAGAAAATTCCGAGTAAAAATGGATTGGTGGTTTAGATGGATATTGATCTAATTTCTCCCAAGGTTTAAAAAAAAAAAAAAAAAAGACAAGGAAAAGCATTCCAGCAGCAATTGTGGTTACAAGTGCAATGCTGCACTCACTCCCCTTATCCAGGGATTTCTTGACAAGATAAATATTATCCCGTTTACCAGGTAGCAAGATGGGAAGGCAAAGTTATTTTGTACCTGGAGTGGAAAGTCAGTGGCATCATCTGGAGTAGACAGACCCCTGTCACCCTGACTTCCAGGTCTTTGTTCAAAGGAATATGACTTAAAGGGCTGTTTTCTCACAAAGCCTCACTCTTTCTTTAGTATTCCAGGGTTGGCCTGTCTTTGTGAGAACTGAATAAAATTCCCCCTGCAAGAGGGAAGTTTTCCAGCGCTTGCTGGGAATCGCTGTCAACCGCCTGGCCAGGAGATTGCTAAAAAGGGGTTTAAGCTGGGAGAGGAGCTCCTGTGAAGCATTCCCGGGTGTTTGCCTCATGGTAACGAAAGGGCAGATGAATTCTGTCCTATTGTATCCTGGGTAGTATTTGCAATAATTCAAGCATCACTTGACTTGGTTGTAAAGGTTAGCTTTGTTCAGTGGTTTGTTTTCTAACAGCTGTTCCCATGGAGAAGTCCCTCTTTCACTCACAGAGAATTCAGCCTGAGTTAGAGAAAGAAACCTTGAAAAGACTTGAAAAACAGGCCAGAAAAGGCATGGAGGTGGGGAGGCAGGATATGAGTAAGGAGAGGTCAGCCTCTTCTCAGAGTGCCCAGGGCTCACTTGCACAAAGCAGCAACATTCAGTAGTCAGGGACAGCCATGTTTGCTCACTAAAACAGATTTTGAGATGTAGATACTTCTCACCAGAGAATAAACTCTCAAGGGTGATGCTTTGCTTTTCAGTCTCCTGCTGCTGATCGTTTTCCCCCATGAAGGACGGGCTGTTCCACTGCTGGTGTAACAAGGCTGAGCTCCCCGTGCCTTTGTTCCCACTGACGCTGTGCTGTGCCCTTTGTAGCTGGGGGTTTGAAGCACTGGTAAAGACACGATGCAGGATTGGGGAGAAAAGAAGCTGTAGGTAATCTTTGCTGGGAGAACAAGTGCAAATGGCGTTTGGGGGCAAGAAAAGCAAATGAGAGTGAGGACAATGTTCCAGCATAATGGCTCATACTGAGTAACATTTTTACTGTGTAAATAGCCTCCAACTAACTGAATGTATTTCAGTTGTAAGCTTCTTGAGAGCAAATTGTGTTTTGATTGCATGAGGCAGTTTGACAAGCAATGAAGATGTTTGGTGCTAATGCAGTCAGCACAAAACCTACAAAGCCACAGTGCCTTTGAGAAGCTCTGTGCTCTACTTGCTGCTTCCCAGGCGTTGAGCTTACCCGTTTTTTCCATCATGTCCTGGAGTTAGAGTAGGTGCAATGTGGTTCACGCTGTGCTGTGTACGTGCAGCTGAGGTGTAAGGCACCAGGCTTCCAATACCCAGAGGAAATTTCAAATCACATTGAATGTGTTTCAGCCTCAAGAAGCACCTAAGCCTAGCTGCAGTTACTCAGTCTGTCACTACTGCTTAAACCAGTGTGGCAGGAAAGGTTCTCACAATTTTTTTGCTTTATCTGCCCAAACTCTGACTCTCTTGAAAGGCTATTGTTAGCTTAAGACACTTATCAAAACCTTTTCATATCCATGATCCTAAAGATGTCTTTAATTACTGTAATGGAAAAGCACATTTAAAAATAATAATAATTTGTCAGTTGCTACTTACTGATTATTTTGTTTTATGTGGAGGATGAACGTACAGCAGGAATGTCTGTTTTGTTTATTTGCTGTATTTATTTCTAGTCAGACTTCATGTATTTGCATAGCGTTGCACTGTTAATGGTGGTGTTAATCCTGCATGTGGGCAAAAGAATCATTCTGTAACTAAGGACATGTGGAGACACAGGAAAGTCCTAGTGAATTAGCTGAAGACAGACAGGATTTCAAATTGTATTTGTCCCCCTTGCTGTCTTGATCCTAATTCAAAACATGCTAAATTTATGCAAATGTCTTTTAATAACTGTCCATTTAGGGAAGTGATGTATTTTTGCACTTTACTTTGCACTGATGCACTTTAAATGCATGCTCTAACTTAGTTTATCTGTTTTTCAGTGTGTGTGGAAGCTCTGTAGCCAAGGACCAACTTCCTCGGCTGTGCCCATGGTTGCAGTCTCTCAAGGTGTACGTGTGTGTCCTGCCCCTTGTACACCCATCTGGAGACCTACAGTCTCTGGACTGAGGGGACCACAGGGAGTTGCAGGGAGTGCAGGGCAGTATCCACACATCCATGGAATCTGACACCTGTCTCCCCCCGCTACCCTCCCCTGGGCCCCTTACAGGTAATCTGATTAACTGCATGATCCTTTGGATCCCACTCACCACAAAAAATACATTCCTCCGGTAGTTAAGTGACAGTGCAGATAGAGCTGACAAAACCTCATTATTCTGGGGGGGAGAGAGAAGGGTTGGGAGATCTCACAGAGCCTAGTGGTCATTCTCAAAATGCATTTTATATGCAGTTTTTCCATAAAAGGGCATTTCCCCAGGTGGTAGCCAGAGCTACTCTTTCCCCTCTGGTCTTGGGAAATGACCTCCCCTACCTGGTTGTGTGGGTGCTGGGACAGTATCCAGAGCAGAGCGATGGAGGCGTGACGCACGTCCTTGCTGCCAGATGCCAGGAGAGAGAGCAGCTTGGGTTGGATGTCCTCAACAACCATCTCAGCCTGGATGTCCACTGGTTTGGAAAAATGACCAAGGTCAGGGAGCTTCAGAGCACTGGGAGGAGGCATTTGGGCCCCAACTCAAACATCTGACTGTGCCTCAGTGATGAAATTAGAGGGGATCTTTTTATAAAAATAATCTCTCATTTATTCTGGATCCTTTTGCCAGGATTAATACAGGCTTGAGAGCAGAACATAGGTTTGGGCACCCTTCAGTTTGTATCTGAACCTCAGCAAGAAGAAATGAGGGGAATTTTCTGAGTCCTTCATTGGCATAAGGCCCAGTAAGAAGGTGGGAGCTTCTGCTGCACAGACAGAAAGTCCTTCCCAAGCACCACCTATCTTTCAGAGTTATGGTTAGCCAGGGGGTACATCAGCCCTCCTGGCTGGATCCTTATACCCCGCTTCTCCCTGCCACCTCAGCGAGTCCTTTTGGGCACTTAAAAGGCAATGCCAAAGCAGCCAGCAGATGGAGTGGCAGTCCTAAAAGGCCAAGCAGACGAGGGGTTTTCAGCTGCCAAGGAGCAGTGTGGCAGTTCCTTCACTCCCAACTCCACTATAACTGTGATTGCTTTCTAGATGAACAACTCCACCCTGAACCCTAGGGCTCTAGTGTTGAGTGTGCCAGTCCTCTGCTTTCATCTCCTGAGTATGCTGTAGAAATGGACCCTGAGCATTTTATTTTAGGATTTTTTTAAGAGGATGACAAATGCTTGGGAGAAAATTATATTTAATGATAGACAGATTCACGCCTTCCCCACTAAGCAGCAGTTTCAGGAGACATTCTGTCCTAATCAGATTTAATGCTTAAGAAACATGGAAGGGAGAAAGACTTACTAAGTTGCAAAGGCTCTGTGCTAAGAAGGCCTCTGCTGTCTCTCTCACTATGTCCAGATACTTCTCCCTCACTATCTGGGAGTTCTGAGGCAGATTTGCACCTCCCTGCACCTCCCTCTTCCCTTAACATCCAAATAAAATGTACAAAAGAGGGTATCTCTTTGCTCTTAATATGAAAGGTTCCCAGCCCACTATGCTCACTCTGAAAGGCAGAGAGAAAAAGAAAAAGAAATAGTGTGGTTTGTTTATCTCCAAGATATTGCTTACCACTGGTAGCCAAATTTCTTAGGCAAACACATGCCTGGCTTGAAACCTGCTTGTGCCAAAGAGAAAAAAAAAAAAAAAGAATGAGAGGAGAGAGAGAAAAAAAGAGAGCTTTCAGTAATGCATGTTCTTGCCTACTGTATACAAAATGAATGTGACAACACTAGAAAGCTATTACATTTATCTTCAGAGAACAAATTTGGGGATATGGGTTGGGTTTTTTTCAAAGTTTTGATGAATTTTTTTCAACCTCCTCTAGTATCAGTCATTCTATTGTTGATGAGGAAAAGCCAACGGGGTTCAGATGTTGGTTTATTTTAAAATGTCAGATAAGTTATAGGAAAATGGAGTAAATTTGTCTCATTTGCTTTGCCTTTTTTTCTCCTCCCTCCTACACAGAATTTAAGGTTCCACCCTTTAAATCCTGAACTGTGATTTACTGCAGTTTCTTTGGTGTGGCTCCCAACAAAGGAAAATGTTCGTTATTCTTTGAAGCCATACAGTCAAAGTTACAGATACCAAGGAAAAAAAATAAAAAAGTATAATAGATGCTCCAGATACTTTCTGTCGCTGCCACAATGATCAAAGATAGTTGAGAGCCTGGACAGAGCACTTCACACATGTAGTTTCAAGTTTAAAGAATACAGGCCATCCTAGTCTAAAGAAAGCGGTCAGGGCTGTGAAAAAACTTTAATGATTTCCCTTCTCTTTCTCCATACATTGACCTTGTAGAACCTATGTATCTTCTAATATATGTTATTTTTTCACATGGGAAAGGTGCTGCATAGGCACCTGTACAGTAGATGACCAGAATTGTGCTAGACTGAAACTGGAAGCCCAAGCTTATAGCTCTACTCTGATGCTAAACCTTTACACAAAGAGAAACCTATAGCTTTACCTTGTCCACAGAAGAGGATAGGAGAGAGATGAGTGTGCGCAGCAGGAATCTGTTGCTGTGTCTCAGCATGGCTTCGTGGTGCTGAACATTGGCTGCCACATTGCTTAGGGCAGCACAGCTGTAATACTGCAGAGAAGCAAAAGAAAAGTAAATAGAGAGGAGGTCACAGTGGTGACATGCTGAAGAGCATAAAAATAAACTGGAGAAATGCTCAGACTTAATGCTGATGAAAATAAAGTGCTTTTTCATCTTAAGGGTGTTTTATCGAGTAGATGTGATAACACACATCTTTTTTTCCTCCAAGAAAAGTGATGCAATCTGCTATAGCTACCACAGCAATCATGCTGTGGCACTGTGTGTTGTACAAACCCATTAGGACCCTGGGTATTTGGGAATGTACTGTGCTGCTGCAATGACACTGCTGCTGCCACCTAAGTTAGGTCATCTGCATCTCCTGTATTATATGTTTACATTCATTTACTCAAGCTGGATGTAGTCATTGCCCTAGTGTGCCAGATCATTTTCAAAGGATTTAAACATTAACACTAGGGAGGATTATATATATTTGAGTATGTATTACTAGGGAGATATAATGAGAAGAAACAGGTTGAACTGCAGAGAAGGAAAATTTAAGATGAATGTCAGAGAAAGCTGATAACACTGAAACGGTTTGCAGAAAGCAATTCCAGAGGCTCCATCCCTTCAGACATTTAAAAGAAATCTGAATAGAGATAACAAAACTGATGGAGAAAACAATCCTGTACTACTCAGAGGACTGAATGAATGAACTAGTGGATTTTAAGGTTTACAACTCTGATTCATAGTTTTTCATCAGCATACTTTTGAACCAAGACCAGCTCTCTTAAGTGTGCAGAATCAAAGAGGTGTCTGTGGCAGGCATGAAACAGGAAGATCTCCCAGACACACACAAGAAGAAAAAAAATCTTTGCAAGTTATGCCTTCTCAGAACTCTTAGTAAAATTGCTTAGAGTGGAAGATTAAAGTTAGGATGCAAATGAAAACAGAGAAAGAGTCCTATCCGCAATGTGTCTGATGATCTGAAAGACACAAGAAGGTAACCGCATAATAACTGTGTGCATGTGTTACTGTGTGCTGGCAGATGCACTTCTGCATCATAAACTTTCTCCTGTGGAGCTAAACAAACTGAGAGTTTTGAATATACATTATCTGTCTGAGCTGAGTTTCACCAAGATGCTCTCACATGTTTCCCCGCTTCTCCAGAGGAACCTACACCCCTCTCCACCTTTTCATTTATACATGCTGTGGCTTGTGCTCTCCTTACAGTCACACTGTTAAGCGTTTAAAAATCTGACCTGTTTGAGCCATACCTGCACTTCTGAGTCAGGAGATTCCAGCAGCAAGGCAAGAACTGGTAGGGCTCCTTCCTTGCATAGGACCTGTTGGATTTTCTCTGACATTTTAAAAAAAAAAAAAAAAAGTGCTGTTAGTGTGTCTTTCCCCTTCTCTCCCTCTTATCTGGAGGCACCATTCAAAAGGAATATGCACAATCATTGGATTCTAGAGAGTGGTGATGTTGTCCAAATATACGCCAATCAGTGTGACTGGCGAGTATATAATTTAGAGCATATGCAATATAGCAGTATGCAGACATTTTAGCAAAATGACTAGCAGGCTGTCTGATCCATTAAGCCTTTGCTGGTTTTATGTTACAGCCTATTCTGAGGATCTGAAAAACCTCAGTTACGATATTCACCACGATTTCTGTATTTAAAAAACAAATTCTTATAAAAATTCTGAATAATAAGAGAAGTGTAATAGCCAACTGTAGAAGTTCTTACCAACCATTCCCTTCCACCATATAGAGATAAGAGATGTTACTCACACCTATAACGTTTAGCTGTGTGGGATAATGGTATCATCTAGATAGGTGAGATTTAATGCTGGTTTATTTCAGTTAATGTATGCTAATGCACATATTATTTCAGAGGATCAAATACTGCTTTTGCTGAAGCTGATGGCAAATATCCCAGGAGCCTGTAATGCTTGGCCCATAATAGTTACATTTTCCATCTTCCAACAGCAAGTTAGAGCTCTAAGTCTATGTTCCTAGAGCTTGACCTTGTTGGATTAGCTTCTGAGATTGCCTCAAAGTATCACCAAATGTGCTACTAACGTTCTAGACCAAGTCACTTCTTTAACATTTTTTTTTCCTATTTGACTGATGATTTGAGTGCTTGTACATAACCTAAGGGTTGAAAAGCCTTTCTATTTTGGTACTAGGCAAAAAAGGGTCTGTATTACCTAAAGAGAGGCCAAACTTAAATCATCAGCCTATGTATCAACAAGAATGCCATATGCAAAGGAAAATTTTGTTGCTCAGGTAAGCTTTTATTCTTGCCTTAACCATTTTGAATTACTCCTCTATTAGTAAGAAATTTTTCTATCAGCAACTTTAGATAAAACATTAGTGAGAAAGTACCTGATTGTGTGAGGTTGAGAATAGCACCAACTGCATTTTGTTGGACCCTAGGATCGTAGGAATTGGCAAGAGACAGCAGGGGTGTAACTCCTTGAGCAGCACCAATAGCTTCTCGGTTGGACTCTGGAAAAAAGAATGAGAGTAAGAATGAGAGAATGAGAACAAGAGAGAGAGTGAGAGGGAGGGAGAAAGAGAAATAGAAAGAAAGAGAGGAAGAAGGAAGGAAGAAAGAAGGAAGGTATTGCCATCTTATTGTGAGCCAGGAGCAGGCCAACTAGAAGGATTAGATTTCTCTGGCATTAGCTTCTCTGATTCTTTTGTATATATCAAAATTTCTTTGCATGCTCAAAGAAAACTTAAAAATTACAAGAGCTCAGTGGGAAACTTACTCATGACTTCTGGATCAGCCATAGATCACAGCTGGTTCAATGCTTTTTTTTTTTGTGACTGGGATGATTGAAGTAAAAGGACCATAAGTTCCCTTAAACAGGTTACCAAGGTGTCGTACTTGCCTTGTACCCGATATGTCTGATCAAGCTATTCACAGCGTGCCAACCAAAAACTACATAACTAACTGAAATTAAGACTGAATTAATTTAGCAGGGTATATTCAGGGCTGGTTTCTCATTTTGAATGTGCCTGTGTCACTCCTTTGACAGCTAAACAAGGAAGAAGTTTTTAAAGACAGAATTTGACTTAACTATTGGAATTTGAAAAGATGCTTCTTCTCTGAAGTGGTGATGCTTCCTTACATGGGAGTGTATTACGTTGTACAGTTGTATTAA
This sequence comes from Athene noctua, assembly GCF_965140245.1. Lineage (NCBI taxonomy): Eukaryota > Metazoa > Chordata > Aves > Strigiformes > Strigidae > Athene > Athene noctua. Next base: position 65,866,881 of record NC_134037.1, on the reverse strand, counting down.
ATATCCTGGAGTATAAGGACAATTCAAAAAAGATCTGCAGAGTCCCTCGAGACTCTTGAATGAAAAACTGGGGGAAAAAAACCTATAATACTTAAATAATGCTATAAAATTAACTATATAAAATACTATAAAACATATTTATATACTGTGTATGTAAGTATACTACATATGATAAAGTTATACTATGGTATGAAATGTTTTAAAAAATTAAAAAAATTCCATTCTTTTAAAAAATCTGCTTTTAGTTCTACTCCTTTTGTTTTGGACTTAGTGAAGGTAGCCTCAGCTGCACTGTATGGAAGAGAATCTTTCCATTATGTTCTTCCCTACCCCTCTACCATGAGGCCATCAAACCATTTGCAACAAATAACCTGCTGCCACACTGAGTCAGCTATGGTCCTCTCGCACCTATTGTCTTATTTATATCTATACGTTATCTGTATTTCTATCTTATAAGCGTTCTATTGGCATAATTTTGTAAAAATAAGGTGTTGACAGTGCTGTTTTTTGAAGCTCATAAAGCTCATATAAATAGAAATTAGACCAATGTAAAATTCTCTTAATACTAGAGTACTCTACAGATTATTTTACTAAAGGAAAAAGCAAAGGCCATAGTCTGCATCTTCCATTGTTTATATGAGCCAAACTGCTACTGAAGACCACAGGAGTGTTAATTGAGTATTGGTTCATTTATGTACATTTCTAGACAGTTTAAACAATGGCTAGTTTCAAGAAGTTTGCTGAGAGAAACATGAAGAAGAAAGCAAGAAATATGAGTATTTTATACTCAAGGAAATATCTTTTATTCTGAAAAAAAACCCCTCTAATTTTTGAACAAAATAATTGTTCTGGAAAGAGTCATGTATTTAAAAATAGCTTTTACACATGGGATATTCTGGTGAAATATTCTGGTCACTTCTGCAGACAAGCCTTTCTCCAATCTAATCTGCCTGCATCTTGTTCTTTTGTTTCCCTCAGTGGAAGCAGAAATTCTTTTGTGTGGCTCTGTTCTGGTTTCAGCTGGGATAGAGTTAATTTTCTTCCTAGTAGCTGGTACAGTGCTGTGTTTTGGATTTAGTGTGAGAAAAATGTTGATAAGACACTGATGTAGATGTTGCTAAATAGCGCTTATCCTAAGCTAAGGATTTTTCAGTTTCCCATGCTCTGCCAGCAAGCAGGTGTACAAGAAGCTGTACTGACAGCTGACCTGAACTAGCCAAAGGGATATTCCATACCAGGGAACATCATGTTCGCTATATAAACTGGGGGTGGGGGGAAGTTGGCTGGAGGGTGGATCACTGCTCAGGCTGTGGATGATGAGCAATTGCATTGTGCATCATTTGTCTTTTCTTGGGTTTTATTTCTCTCTTTTTAAAAAAAAAATTAGTTTTTCATCACAATTATTATTATTATATTGTTTTATTTTGGTTATTAAACCGTTCTTATCTCAACCAGTGAGTTTTACTTTTTATTTTCAATTCTCTTCCCTGTCCCACTGGGTGGGGAGAAGAGTGAGCAAGTGGCTGTGTGGTGCTTAGTTGCTGGCTGGGGTTAAACCGTGACAGGCTCCAACTGATGGAATCTAGTGTGGTGTGATGTAAACTCTCATTGGTTGAGTAAAGAAGAGAGGTAAAAAGATTAAGAGTTCAGATATTGCCACTTCCTTCATTCTTTCACACAATGCACTCCATGAATGTTTGTGAATGTGGAAGAGAACCAAGGGGATTACAAACATTTAGATAAAACTTGGACAAATTCTTTCTTCCTCTTTCCCTTCTAGGGCAGGGAAGGGGAATCCTATACCCTCTTGTGAGAGAGCTTCTCAGGGGTGCATTTTCAGTCTGAAGATCTTCTGAAGAAAGCACTGGCCATGACAGAATATGAGCCATTGGGTGCTTCAGAAGTTTTTCTTCTTTAAAGAAACACAACTGTCTTGATTTGGAAAGGCTTCACATCCATGACAGCTCAAACAATTTTTCTGCCCGAGGGCTCAGAGGTGGTGGTCAACACTGGAAGCCTACAGTGGCAGGATGAGCACTTATAGCCTGTTTTGGAAGGCAGTGGCACATGGAGACCCAGGCACCCCACTCCTGCCCGGAAGGACTGGAGCACCTGTTCTCATCACAAGAGAGTGGAGAGACCACAACAGGTACCCACATGATGGAAACCTCTGTGACCAAAATATTTGTTTTTTTTCTTTTCCCTTGGGTTATTCGCTAGCTGACAAGTTCCCCTCTGCAGCCTGTTAGTGCCCATTATTGTGGGTTTGCTGGATTCATTCTTACATATGCCATTTTCCCTTATCCTTCTCTCCATTCTCATTCTAGTTTTGGTCAGATAATGCGGCTGAACACTATCTGTTTTGTCAACATATGACAGAATGGGTGGAGAAATCTATCTCACCAAGATGTGTAACTGTACTATCATCTCTGTAAGACATGTGGCAGGCTAGGTTATGTTTCTCTCCTGAACCACCTATTTATCTAAGTAATACAGTCTCTCCACAGATGCCACTGCAATCACCGATGCCCCTTGGAGTGCTTTTAGAAGGGAACCATGTATTCAGATGCTCCTCTAAAATGAGAAAATCAATAACAGCTATTCAAGCTGGGTTTGAATAACTCACCTTGAAACCTGTATTTATAAATTATATTTTTCCACTCTCTGCCATTTGTGTGGTCGAAAATTCTCCTGTCTGTACAACTTTGAACGTGCTCTACACTCAGTTCATCCTCCTTGTTTAGCTTAATGCAGATGTTCAGGCCTCCCTAAACCCTTGCTGTGAGCGTTTAGTTCTGTTCCTATGTAGTTTGAGAAAAGTTCTTATCCCAGAACTGGTAACTTTCACTCACAGAATGAAAAGCTGCAGATAACTGCAAATGTGCATGTGTTCTTTTGCTGTGTGGACAAATGCTAGTGTCGGAACAAACTGACCTTCACTTCCTTTTCATCTGAATAAGTTGGTTTGCTGTTTTTATTTTTGGCTATCTATTGAAGCAGTAAGTATCAGACAACCCAACTTATGTATAACTTGCAGTCACACTGCTAAACAGCTTCACTCTGTACAGTCTTGAATGCTCATTGTAGCACAATTAAGACATTACCATTCTTGGATTTAGAATTTTAGTCACCTTAAAGCTATCTAAGGATATCCTAATTTGATTGTGCTTCCATATTTATCTTTTTTAAACCATTCTGAAGCATGAATTTCTTACCTGAAGGACACTACTGAACAGAATACTTTTCTCAAGCAGACTCTTTAAGATATCAGAGTCTGTGAGTTAAAATTAAAATAAAGTCTAGAGAATTGCCTCTTGCTTTAGTCTCATTGCTGTGGTATCTAAATATAGTCTGAAAAAGAAATAAATGGATCCAGTCCATCTAAATCCTAGTTAAAGTGGGACAGAGATCCTCAACACTCATCAGATCCCAGGCAGCAACCCAGCTTTGCAGGACTGCCTACCTCTGTGTTCAGCAGATGCCTTCCTAGCTAGTTTGCAAGCTCCTTGAGTGCTGAATTTGAAGTATTTGTGCTCAGAAGTACACTGGCACTTAAGGGAGCGGAGCGTGCAAGGCATTAGGTGACCACGCTGAACAGAGAATTAAGGTGGATTGGATCTGGAGTGGCTTAGGGTTCCCTATACTCTGGGTTAGAGACAGAGACACCTAGAAGGGTAAGAGTGCCTTCAGGACTAAGAAACATCCTTAGGTCCCCAAACAAGTCACTTCCTCTGCGGGCTGCTTAAAACAGGTGAAGGGATATCTCTGTGTAGATCTTCACTGACTATACACAAAGGAAGTCCTTCTAGTGCCAGGTATCTAAAATTTTAGCAATGCCATGCCTAATTTAGACATTTAAATGAGGCGATTTGCAATCCACACAAAGTAACATAGCATACAGATTTCTTAACCTGATCCTAGTAATACATAATGCTTAAAAGTAAGTTTCAAACAGGAAAGTGTTTAAAAACCTGCAAATAAAAAAGGTGGGATAAAATGCAAATCCGCACTTTCAGGTAGTTTGGAACCTGCTTATACGCTCCCCCTTCACAACATAAATATTTTAATGAGAAAGTAACACTTTCACCATGCTTTTCTCAGCCTTCTGGGAGATCTGATTGCAACTTCCCATACTGGAGAAGGGAGCTGGTGGAATGAACACTGCAGGAAGGGAAATAAATGTTATTCGTGGCTTTTTATACAGGCCTTTACACAATCTGTAGAGTAGAATTACACAGTTTGCAAAAGGTAGAATAAGCCAGACTAACCTGATAACCCGTGGTTGAGCTTATCTGTCTGGATGTCAGAAAAATATATCATTATATGAAATATGCATAGTTAAGCAAGAGAAGTTGGTGAAAAATGCAAGTAGCACATGATGGATAGGGAACTGACTAAAAGAAGCTGGCAGCAAGTTTTGCTGAATGGGAATGACCAGCTGGAAGGAGGCTACAAGTGGAATTTCACAGACTGGTCTGTAGTTGGTTTTGAACTGGAAAGTTAATACAAAGGTGTGAGTGCAGCACTGTCAAATGTGGTGGAGGACTGGAATATTTTACAAATAACAGACAAGTTAGAAGACTGAAACAACAAGAAACAGAAGGAAACCTTATAGCACAAAATGCAGGAACATGCACTTGCAAACATTTGTTGCAAACCCTTAATTAATAGGTGTCTACCAGAAACAGCAGCAGATGAGGAGAAAGACTATGTGATTAAGTTAGCTGTAGGATGACAATATCACCATGATGCAGTCACAAAAAAAGCAAGTGTTATAATGAGTGTACCACAAAATATATTTCCCTAGATGCCACAATAAAAGACACAGGTGAGACCCCAGCTGAAATACTGCACATTTCTGGTGATCTCTCTTTCAGAAGAGATTAATTCAAAATGGAACTCCTGCAGCATTTATGTACATCTTGGGACTGTAACTGAGGTCTGTAACTGCACCTGAGGTCTGTGGTATCACAAAACAGCAGATGCAATTGCTACGTTCCATTTCTGGAACATATCATTTACACCCAGAAGGGATATGAAGATGAATGGAGAGCCTCACATACAAGAGGAGTCTTACATGAGCTTGGCTTTTTCAGTCTAGTAAAATGAAGAAGCCTCATCAGCATAGACATCAGAGGCAGAACTACTTAAGCAAAAGCCAGTGTAGACACTAATTAAGATAAGCTGGTCATGAATATATTTAGGTTAGAAATCAGAAGAAGGTTTGTAATCATAAGAGAATGAAGGTCAGAAACACTGAGAAAAAGATCTTAACTAGAATCTCAAGAAGTTGAATTAATGATGTGGGAATATCAAAACTTGCTGTTGCACCTTATGACTCTTAAACCAATTGCAAACAGGTTGTTTCACCTTGAAATATGAAGTAAGAGTTAAACGAATTCACTGCAGAGGATAAAGAGAAAGAACAGCACACTCACCTGAAACAGCCAAAGTCATGGTGCAGGCACAGGAATTACACTGGACAGTGGGATCCTCTGACTCAAGCAGATCCAGAATTGGCTCAAGTAAACCCATTTGGACAACTAATTCTTTGTCAACTATTCATAAATTCAGAAAAAATGGACAAACACAAAAGTAAACAGTTAATGGCTTTGTGAAGAGATTACATCTTCCTTTGACTGCTTTGGGAGTCTATATTATAATTATGCAAAACAGACCTAGGATGGAAACAGCCTGAAAGGCACTCACAGTCCCTAGCTTGGTTTGCTTGATTCCTCTTCAACTCATGAAAGAGTGTAAGAGATGTTCAGAGGTTCTATTTCAGAAGGTCCCAAATATTTCTATTTGGAATTCTGTTTTCAAACATAAGGTTCCTTTTGGAAAGTAGAACTGCAACTTTCCAGTAGGTTCACAATTTATTCAGTTCCCCCCCGCCTTTTTCTTCTGAAGTCTACACTTTAAAGATTATTTTTCACTTGTAAATAGTGAGATGATAGTATCTGCAGCAAGATCCTTAAAAAATTAAAAGAAAAAAGCAAGCTTCATTGAAGACTGACCCTGTCTTCTGCTGTTATGGGATAGCCTAATGGAATACCTGTTGTGGCCCAGGTGCCAGGGAGTGCAGCAGTAGATGTAATAAGGACTCAATTGATGAGGTGTGGGGTGTTCATGCCCTGTCTATCAACATAGTTTATTGGGAAGCTTTTCATCTGCAGCTCCCAGATCCTATCTCAATTTCATTTGTCCTATTAGCTACAGAAGAAAGTGAATTCTATTAAACATTTTTTTTAAATCTGCAAGCAATTTAGGACCAATGTCCAGTTAATAAATAACAAGAAAATGATCACTGTCTCTTATTTCTAAGAGTTGTATCTGTTGCTTGAAAGGGTAAGTGGTGGGCTCTCGATCCAAGAAAGAGAATAGTATAGCTGTTCCCACACCCTTCTGGGAATTTATCAGCTTTTGTACACAGATCCAAGATCTCTTACCACATGATATAATTTAGCTAGAGGGATCTGATATATCCTGGTGCTGCCAGAATCTATATGGCTTGCAGTCAAAAACAGACTCACACCTGTCCTATCAGGAACACAAAAATGGAATTTGGATTTGTGGAGACCTGGGTGTGTGGATGGACCCTCCTTTTGTCTGAGTCTGGCTGAAGAGATACTTTTTCACCTGAAGAGAGTTGTATTGTTAATTACTCACTATGTCCTTCCAGCAAGAAGTTGACAAGGGACAAGGAAGACATCTGCTGCACCTCCAGGTCAGCAGACCGCAGTAAGGCATAGAAGGGTTCCAGATGCTCCACAGGCAGGGGGATGTTCACTGCAGGAATGAGAGGAAATATTCAGGAGTCTCATCATTCACCGCAGACACATTTTTCTCTTGTTGGTTTTAAGCCTCAGGTGCTACCATACATAGGCTGAGTTGTATTCACCTTCATTTATATCCCATTGCTACTAGCAAAACAAGACAAGTTTCCTGAAAAGGTTTTGTATAATCAAGTACTTCATGGGAAGGGAAACAATATGCCTCACTACCAAACAAGTCATTCTGCCTCACAGCAGGTCCTTGTGTTGTGGCTATCTGCACTTTTTATCCAGCAAAAAATATATGGGATAAAGTTATCAAGCCAAGTGCCAGAATATTCTCTTTAAAGTAAATTTAAAACAAGCAAATAAATAAATCCCAGCTTGCTTGTTGCTGGTATTTCTACCTTTTTGTAGGACCCAAATTCTTGCTGGAATTTCATTTGGCGTATCTAGGCTGACTTCTAACCATTTACAAATTACATAGGAGCCAAGTGCTCCCACAGAATTGGTGGGACAAAGAAGAACGTTTCCTTTATAAATTTCCACTACAATCTGGGTTCTAAAGTTTTGTTCTCTTCCAAAAATTATATAATATAAAACTTTAAATGATCACTATGTCTACTTCCTTTCACTGTATTTTGACTGTGCTAGTCTCAGGAGATTCAGTATACATTGCATCTAATGACTTCAGGTTCTTCTGAGTTTTACAGAAGTATTACATAATTAGTCTTTTATAATCACGAGAGGTATCTCCTCATAGCAAAACCCAGAATGACTTTGCCCACATGACAATGACAGCATTTCCATTTTCCTTAGCAAACAACACAGCATGAAAGAAAAAAAGAACTTTGATTAATGAATCAAATGGAGTTTCACAGTTGGAAATAATACTTTTGTTTATAATTACGTGACATTTTTCTAATGCACTGAGATAACTTACTGTGCTGACTCATATGCAAGTAATAGAGGGCAGCAGACTGCTGTAAACCTGCATTTTCTGAAAAGGCTAAGGTCCTCAAGGCTTCCAGAGGGTCCTTTCCAAGCGGTGACATTTCAAAACCTAAAGATGTACAATGACAGTACAAACTCAATTACACCTGAAAAGGGTTAGTTTACAAAAAGAAATTAAAATTTGCAGACAATCAAACACATAAGGATTTTTGTACTGCAACAACTCCATAGAGCCCAGCTAGTCTTATTCATGTTTCCATGAGGAGAAGCAATAAATGACTCTGGAATAACCTGTCTTTGCCAACGCCTCTTGTGAAGCACACAAAGCTAGTGATTGGAAGCAAGATAAATTATAACCTTTAGACACTTTTATGCTATCCAATATAAATGCAGGTGTTCTTGTTCTTCATAAAAATCTTTATCTTTTCCTGAATCATAGAAGATCTTTGTTATAACGCATCTACTGAACATGGTGTTCTTAGTTATGAGCTATAGAAAGAATGTTTATTTCTAATTTACCACCTTTTAAGTTCACTGTTTCCTGTCCTGGATATTACAATAAAGGATTTCAGGGAATAGCAACATGGATTGCAAATGGGCTTGCCTCAGGCTCAAATTTCTAGCATGAGTCTACCTGTTCTCGAGTATGATAATTCCCCTATGAATAAAACAGATGTTCAGCAATAGCCATCAAGCAACAGCAGTCACGCATGACTTCTGTAAGTCACTGTATAATGTACTTATAATGTCTGGAATGGAGCAGCAGAGAGGAAAAAAATAGGGCTATTGAACCAATGCTCAATAGTATAAACTGTTGAAAAGGTAAGGTAGTATAAACTGACTGGTGCAGCACAAAAGATATTTTCAGACAGTAGATTAAAGCAGTGCATTAAAGACTGAAATATCTCTATGAACAAGATCTAGCTACTTTACATCCCATAGGAAAAAGAGATGCGAAGCATGTGAGGAGTGTGAGCTTTCATGCCTCAGTGCAAAACTCAGCCAATATCTCAAGCCATCAGAAGCTGCTGACCTGTCGAGTAGCAAACTCCTTCAGGCTTAGGTAAGGGGGCTTCACAGAACAACTGCTTCATATAAAGACCAATTTTGTTTAATAGTTAACAATACACAGGGAAGGACTAGCCAGTGTGTGCAAGAAAAAATAAAATTTCTTAATGTAGCTTAATTCTGTTCCTTAAACACTGACTATCTAAGTCTCCCACATATCTGTGCATTTTTGTTTGGGAGAGTGATAAAGCAAAAGCCACTCAAAATCTTCATCTGCTTATAATATCAAGCATTTGCTGCCCTAGCTAACACCTGAGTATGATGATCAACCATCAATTCTCTTCTTGAACCCAAATTGTCCAGATATTGGCTCCCTGATTATTATCGTCTATCCAAAACTGAGGGTTGGCTTGCTTCACCTTGGAATAAAATACACAGGTGAGTGCTAAAGTAGTAGGAGGGTTGTGTCTTGGTTTTCTTTGTGAGGCTTCCTTGCCTCCACCCGTCCTGGCAGCAGGATTTGGACACTCAGAGAATCAACCTTGGTTCTTCTTCCTGGGTGCTGTGTATGTCCTATCACAGACATTGGGACCTCCCCGAGAGCACACGCTGTCATCTGTATACTCCTGTCACAGAGGCTCTAGGCTCCCTGCTGCTGTACCCCAGCTACTGAGGATCCAAGACCGACCAGCCTTTTGAAGACCCCTCTCAGAGGAAAGCATTTCTCAAGAAAACCTACACTTAGTCTTTTCAGAAAGTACCAGTGGGTACTGCAAAGGGCCAGTCTAGCCTCACCATTTTTTCCAGACCATCCCTTCATTGCACTTGATCTATCAACTGTGCTGGGATCCTGCCAAGACAGTCTCTTATACAGTCAGAAGCATGCTAGCATTTGGAAGAACAAGTTCAGCCCTGGAAGATCTCCACCATACATCAGTCTGAAAGATCCGGTCCTATTCTGGATATGGACTTCAGGATTTAGCCAGTGCCTAATGTGCAACAGTTAGTGAACCGTATCAGCAGCAGAGGACCCCCCACATTCACAGGGCAATGACACCAGCTAATACCAGCTGAGGCTAATTCACACATGTTCCCAACAACCAGCGTCAGAGCAATTATTCCAAAGGTTGTTCCATGACAGACCATTTCAAACAGCATTAACTGTGTCACACCAAGGAAAAATGTCTCTCCTGGTCCCCCTCAGAAGATGGTTTTATGTCCCAAAAAAGGCAAATTAAGAAATAGTAGTTTGTGTTCCACACCCTTCACATAAATGAAAGTAGAAAGCCGTACCATTTTGTGTAGTAGCTTTAGCCCAAAGTTGTTAAACTTAAAGCAATATGCCCAGTTAGCTGTGAGACAACGCAAAATGAAACAAGCAATGGCCCCTGCCTAAGCTTGAGACAACGAATGTTTTAAGGTTGGACAACTGACGAAACACACTCATCCAAGATGATATTCTATGACTGCAGGAGTGAAATAAAATAAGTTTTCCTATTGATATAGTTGTGTCCTATGACAGGATAGAGAGGACATCACAAGTAGATTAATGGGGGAATTAGGCAGGTAGCCTGTAAAGCAGAGGAGATACATGAAGAGTTATGGATCTACTTTGATTCATGCAGAATCCCATGATTGTGTTCAAGCCTTGTGTCTAAAATGTATGCACAAAAGCACTTAGGTAGACCAGTTTCTTGGAATCCTGGGAGCCCAATGATGCTTGTCCCAGGGTGATTTCGACCTTCCCCATGCAGACACCGCCAGCACAAGTCCAGGTGTTCTGCAGCCAGCCAACATGGATGTGCACAACTCAGCCAGGATCACAGGGTGACTTGCCTGCTCACAGCTTGGCACTCATGTAGCACCCAGTGTTGGTACAGCCTGTTTCCAGCTTTTATCACCTAGAGTGACTTCAAAAAATTAACTTTAATTACTAGAACGACTCACTTTTATGAAACATATTTACATGGGTTATGTATTAACAGTGGTGGCAGAGTAAGAGTGACTGACCATTTCAATCTAAATCCAACTGTTATGCCACTTGAGCCCTGGGTGTTCCATACACGAAGAAGACGCTCTGTAGCTCTGGTCTTTCCTACAACATCACCAAGCTGCTCCATGCCATGCCAGAGCAGTTCAGCCAGCAATCTGTTTTCAACCCACAAAATCCATCTCCTTGTTCTTTCACAACCCTTCAGAGAAAAAAACAAGCCCTCTTACCTGTTTCAATATGCTGCAGAAACTCCTGTGCTGTCACCCTCTCATGAGGCTGCAGGATGGGCTTGTACAGCTGTCTGGCTTTAGAGCTGTTTTGTTTTAAACAGCAGCATTTGCTTATAAGAGTTAGGCATTCCTTGATGCCATGCATCAAGTCGGAGGACATCCTCTGAACAAAGGCCACGAAGTCCCGCAGCAGCTGCATGCATCGTCCACACAGTTGACCCATTCTTGTTCCAAGAGCAGCACAAAGCAAGAGGAAAAGGAGATGGAAAGAGAAGTTTCTTCTCAACTTGTCCACTTTTCACACTAACTTGCTGCCTCAGTGTTTTTCCTGGCTTACAGATGTTAACACTACACCGTGTGCCACTGCTGTAAAAGCAGACAAGCTTCTGTGTCCCAAAAAAGCTACATCGCACACCAAAGCTGCTTTCTGCAGATCTCAGAGAGTCTACAAAATATTGTTTAAAAGGCTGGACTGGAACCACCCTCCCTTTGCTTGAAGAAAAATGAAATTATGACCTAAACACATTTCGTGGAGCACAAATGGAGTTTAACTCCTGGAGCATCCACCAAAGCCTTCATATGGCTAGAAAAGCTCTAGGATAATGGAAAGAGCAACCTCAGTTTTTGTAAGGCAGCTTTCCACATGAAAGGCAGGCACCACCTTGTCTGCATGTGTACAAGCTGCAGCTGCCAATGAGAAAAGAAGATCAAAAAAAAAAACCTAAAAAAACCCACGCGAACAGGTTTTTCCAGTTCGGAAAAGCCCAGACCGGAACAAAGGCCCTGTTGGGCAAACAGCTCATAACTCAGTCAACTGAGACTTTGCAAATCAGCAAGAATATAAAACAAAAGAAAACAAAACAAATACAGTGGCCAAATGAATTTACAACTGTTTTCCTCCTGTCAAGTAAATCCTGCAGAGTGAGCTGGATAAGCTAGCAATGGGAGGATGCAAAAATCATCTGCCGTTTTCATGCAGAAAAAGGTAGCAACAGGAAAAAGAGCAATTCTCCTTTTGCTCCATCCTTTTGCTTAATTCACCGGTCTGGTGCATATGCCCACCCTTAGTTGAACACATTTACAAATGACCTTGGTCTAATTACTGCAGCATGAAGTGACATTTGTAACATTCTTGAGGTTTCCAGTAAAATCTGGTGAAAGGGCTCAAACCAATGTAACTTCTGATTAAGATTAAACTGTGATGCATGAAAGTTTTGCTTGTGTTTGTTTCCCAATGACTCCTTAACTGTTTTCCCTGGGCCTCTTTGTCTGTCTAGACAAAAGTAAAATGCTCCCAGTACAACTCACTGATAGCAGACTCAAAGCCTTCAATGGGCACTTGGGCAAACTAAGAAAGGGGAACTCGAACAAAAGGACGCAGAGATACCATCGAGGGAGGATGATCTCCCCGATTTAGGAAGAAGACACCTGGACTTCATAGGGCATGCTCTGGAAAGAGCAGACACCGTGAAGAAGACCACGTACTTCCCTCGACTACCGAAGACCCTCACCCTATTTCTACTACCCATGCTCAGACTATGTAAATGAATTCCGGGAACTCATTATCATAAGACATCCCTTTCCAGGAAATCTAATGAATATGTATGATTTGTGTGTAGGTAAACTGATGTCCCTTGCTAGTTGGTGGGCGTGCTTATAGTGGAGAATCCCCAGGGCGACCCCGGCGCTGCTAATAAAGAATACCTGCATAACAGTTAAATTGCATTCTGACCGTTGACTTAATTTCTTCGTTTCACTGGTTTGATTCAAGATCACCTTCATTAGGGAACCAGTAGGTACTGGTCTGCTGAGTGCTGACCACTTTTACTAACTTCTCTTTATCCATGGATTTGATGGATTTATGCTAATTATTTCATTTGACACATTTATTGGTAATTTTTAGCCTCACTGTCCTTTAATAGATCTCAAGATTCTAAATAAATCATGTTTGAAAATTAACCCTTTGTTCTGCATCCATCTCCAAACACTGATGAATAGGTTCTGAATTTCACTGGTCTCTCCAGCTACTAATGGAGAGATTAGTAATTTCTTCTCTTATTTACATATGATGTCATTTATTTTCCTAAAGACAAATACCATGCAGCACAAATAAACCCACCTACACCTGTAAGCCAAGAGGTATGAGACCTCTGTTACCCAATGCAATCCATTACAAAGAGTCAAGACTGATTTTTCTGGCTACTTTCTTGATCAGCTCTGCAAGCCCACCGAGTTCTGGCCTCTGTCTGGCTCCTTAATATTATCAAAAGCGGGCTAATATTCCTATTTTTTACAATGTCTTCTGGATCCTTTTAGTAGGGATCTTCTAAATTATAGGGAACCCATGTGATTGTCAGGTCCTGCTTCTGCCACCATTTGCTCTCCACCTTTTGGTGATGATCTTCCACCCTTCAGCTTCCATCCTAAAAGCAGTGTGCAGTGGCAGACCACTTGGAATCCACTGCATAAGCCTTCTGTCTCTTGCTCTGTCCTGTCCACAGAACTGTAAGGTTTAACTCTTGTGGGATTTTTTTTTAAGGTAATTTGAGCTGTACTGCATTGAGATGAGCAAAAAACAAGACTGTTTCAATGAGGCACTTGTAGTAATGACTACAGTAATGTTCTGTAATATATTCTTACTAAGCATTTGAAAATGTATTACAAACATTAAAACAGCTTTCCAATATATCTGTAAGGAAGATATTCCTAAAAGGGTTTAAAAACAATTTTCAGAGGTGCTGAGCTCTTGTACCTGCACTTGAAATAAATGGGAGTTACAGAAATATGCCACACCTGAAAATTGGGCTATAATTTGCCTGAAGGCGTAATAGTCGTCCCAATACCTAGTTTGATGATTCAGTCAGGAAATTGTTGTTCTTTGATTTGAAACCACTGCTTGAAAGCCAGTGTAGAAGGCTGGTTTGAAGGTTTTCAAACCTCCTCTGAATTCACAATAGCTGCTGTAAAGGTTGCAACCATAAACCCAATGTTTTTGATTAGTTTCATGACCTAGATACGTTTCCTTATCTGATTGACAAAATGTCAGCTCGAGACTGCAGAAGTAGAAGGGGAAAAACTTAGTAGCACTGTAATAGTGTTAAACCATTTTGCTTTTAACCTTCTAAAGAATATGTTCCAAATAGTAAAGCCCCACATACTACAACCTGATTTTTTTCCTTATAAAGTGTTAAAAAAAGCCTCTCCAAACCATTTCCATTCAGTTGTGTGCAAAAGAGACTTCCAAGTAGTAACCTTACTGTATGAAGACTATTTGGAATTCTGTATAAAACGCATTTGGAAGTTTAAATCTATTTGCCAAACAACAGATGTAGCTAAAAGGCACTTTCAACAGAGAGCTTCCACAGGTCCAGCATTTTATCTGCTACATAGCTTCTCTGCAAAGGACAGAAAATAGTGCATTGGGCACAGGCCCTTAAGCATACAACACTCACAGTATGTTTGGTTTGTTTTGAATTAAGAACAGAAAATCTAAAAATATGTTTATTCACTGCTAAATTCATCTGCCATTTCACTCATACAACCTGCCACTGCCTGAACCACTTATTGTAATGTAAATTCCTTTATCTAGTTTGCAATGGTGCATAACTTTTGGTTGCTCCATCGTTGACTGGTACTGGAGAGATGTACACAAATACTCTATACTCCTCTTCCATACATTACCTAGGGCTTCCTCATTCTGACAGGCCCAGAAAACCTCAGACTCTGACATGAATATTGGAAAAAATATTCGGTTATTACTGTGATTTTAATCAGTGGAAAGAGGATTTCTGGGAGGAGAGAGGCAGGGATTGAGAATGTATGGAGTCTTATTTAACCTGTGTGCTGGTCAAATAATAAAACAGATACTTAAAGAAATGCTTAAAAAGCAGTAAATTGAAAGAATATATTTATATTACCCAAGAATCCAAAACCATTTAAAAAAAAGGGAAAAAAAATTTATTTTATTTTATTAATTTGTCCCATGTAATTTTTTATTACAACCTTTGTCTTATACACGTTTCTTCTCTCACCCTTCTGTTCAGGGGTGAAGAAAACACTTTACAGTTTAGAAAGCTGTTGACGGCTGTGCATTTCTGCTTGGTTAGCAACAGATTTGATCTAAAAGGCAAAGTTTCCCCTAATACCTAGCAGGTCTTTATTGTCCCCATATCTGCAGTTAAGGCCTCCTCACTTGTAATAATTCAGTGTGACTGCTCTATTAAATTTTGTGGCTTCAAAATAACAACAAAAACCAATCGACAAACCAAAGGTCTTGAGTTCTTAAACTGAATCTACCACTGACAGGATAGTAAAATAAGATGAGTTAGAAGAAAATGGTTGAGGGAACAGAACAGTTCTAAACCCTGAGTCTGATGTGTATAACTTACATTACTACTGAACTCTTTTAAATTATATATATTTTTTAAAATATATCTTCTTTATATATAATAAATAGATATCTTTTAAATATGTGTATGTGTATGTATTTATCCACCGTTAAGATTTCAGGAGGAATTCAGGCTGAACAGAAACAGACTATAGTAATTTAAGGAGGGAGGAAGCCAGATGCAAGGATTTGATAGATCCAGATCTGTGAAAAACTGCCGGGGGATACTTCACTGCATAGCTAGGCAGAGCCTTGTTTGCATTCATTGCAGTTTCTGTAGAGTATAAAGGAAGTTGCTCTCACTGCATCAAATTCCTTGGCTGAGCTATCTGCTCATCCTCACTCAGAGGGAGAGTGCCATCTACTGAAGCATCCTCTTTACACAGCTCCCTTGAGCCTTGTCCCACTCAGATGGACAAAATCTACCCAAGGGCATTGTAAAACTGAACAAGGTTTTAACAGGAAGACAAGCTGCTTTAGGTGTGAATCTCTATCATAAAGTAACAGCCGAATGTAAAGGACCAGGCTAAAGACGGTTAAGTAACACCACTGACTTGTGCAAGGCAGTGCTTCAGTTTTATGAAGAGATTAAAACCAGCCTCACTCTGTGTTTCTTCATTCTTAACACATCTTTGGAACTGAGGTTACATTACTATTTTGTAACACTTAAGAGTTGCATTCCCTGGTGGGACAATCTGATTTCACTGCTATTAACCATGGCATGGACTGTCCTACTCATCTCCCCTTTCTACGATAGTGCTCAGATGTACAAGTACTCGTTGGATTCACTGAATAGCAAGGACATCTGCTAACAGCGAGAGTTTGGCTTGAGCCAGTGATGACACAGTATTATCATGCTGCTTTGTCTTCATGTAACTTCCTGTTGCCTTGAACCAAAGTTTACTGTTGCTTGCTGTATTCAAATACAGCGGCACTTTGTGTCATGCCCAGAGCTACTATCTCCTGTGATAATAAATAACACATAAAATGATATTATTTGGCTTTGTAGCAAAAGGTAGTGCCTCTAAAACATCAAAGGTATGTCAGAAGTACCTACGTTCCTTAGAACTTTGAACAAACTGCATAAAAAAAAAAATCTGAAATTTTATGAGGTAAATTATCAGCCACCCACAGGTAGGGCATCAAGTATTTGGAGAAGTGTATCAGCTTGTAGGGAGGTGGAGGCCTGTTAGGTTGTGTTTCATATCAATACCCTTAGAAGACCACTGGTTTGAGGTTTCAAAGCACAGGTCCTGATGTTTTTGCTAACAAGGGGCTACACTGAAGAATCACAGAGCCCACAGCTCAAATGTCAAATTTTTGATAAAACAATGAGTGAATAAAACTTGAAACAACTTGCACTATTGTCACTAGGCAAATATATTTGAAATAATTAAAATATATTTTCAAAAAGCTTAATATTATAGTTTGTTTTTTTCTTCGGGGCTCATATTCTCGAATAGAGTGGAGAACTGAGAGAGTAGAATTGACTACCCTTTCTGTCCCACTAAGACATATCCCACATACTCAGAGGTCTCCATCACTGAAGAGAAATGACACGTCTTCAGAACCATTAAGACATATGGTGGGTGGGTGGTGTAGGGGTTGTGTGCAGGCAAGTCCCACAGTTCTGTAAACCTTACTGGCCCTAGCAAGCTGGCTGTCTCCCACAAGTCCGTTATCAAGCAGCCTCCACATTAATAGTGTCTTACTGTAGCACATGTTCTGCACTTGAGGTACAGGTTTGTTACTCCTATCCCTGCATAAGGGAAAAAGCTTAAAATAAGGAGGGAGGAACTTGTGTGTCTCTCTAGGCCAGACTGTTCATCAGTTAACCACAACTGGTCGGAACTAGAAACCTTCACTGTTTGTTCCAGCACCAGCAACTAATTGGCTGCTGCCTCCATTGGCAGCCATGTTTAAAGAATTTTGGAGCCTGAAGAAACAGGTCTACACAGTGCATTATTTTCCCTATGGAGGAAAGAGCAAACCAGTGTTTGGGGATTGTATCTGCTTCCCATCTCCTGTGCCTTCTTCCTCTACCGGTTGGTTTTGGCTGCCTGTCACTGTTCCCCGACTTTGAAAACTCAGTTAAAATTTTGCATGTGCATTCTTTCCTGCTATTTATACTTTCTCGCCTCAGAAATAATCTCCAACAGCCTCTCTAGGACCTACTCAGCCGACAGACGTCCTTGTTCATCAGTCAATACCGTTCACCCAGAGCCCTTTGCTGCACCTCTCCGGTGGCAGAGAAGCCCCTGGGGCTTTCCTCGGGCACGCTTCTCCCAAGCGCCGCGCGGCGGTATCGCTACGCACGCATCTGCCGCAAAAGCTGCTGCAGTAAAGTACCGCTGCTACGCGATCTCCTTCCTGGTGCGCGGGAGCATCGGCCGCAAATGCCGCTTGATGGTGATCCGCTGGCTGGGCTCCGCTTTACAGAGAAGCCCTTCCAAGCAACTCTTGTGGATGGATGCGCACCCCGCCCGACAGGTAACGAGGCAGCAGCCGGGGGGCCCCGACCCCTCGGATCGCTCTTCGGGGAGGGAGAGGATAAAAGGCGACAGCTTTTAAGCGTGGCGGAGCGGGAGGAGACCAGAGCTGCTGGCGGCGAGGCAGGGAGCCCCCCGCCGTGGGACGGAGTTGGGGGTGGAGGGGAGACACACGACGACGTAGGGCAGGGCCACGCCGCTCCCCCGGGACACAGGCCCGGAGGCGGCCCGCCATCAGCGCCGCGGGCCGCCATCTTCCTTGCGGACGGCTACCCAAAACCAAGATGGCGCCGGGGCGGTGAGCGGTGCCGGTGTTTCCCCGCCCAGGGCGGAAGTGACGCGCCCGCGGCGGCGGCAGCCGCCCCCCGCTCTGTATGGTGGTTTTTTCTTTTTCCCTTTGGGCCCCGCGTCTCGTCCTCCGGCGAGACGGGAAATGGCCGCCGAGCCGCGATAAGGGAGCGGGGCCGCCGGGAGTTCCGCCCGCTAGGTGAGGAAGGGGCGGAGGTGAAGGGGCCGCGGGGAGGTTTTGCGGGACGATGGCGCGCGTAGCACGGCCGAGGCGGCCCCGGGGTGGGGGTGGTGTGTGGAAGATGGCGGGGGGAGGCCGCGGGGCAGCCGGCCGCGGGGGAGCCGGCCTCCCCCCCGCTCCCCTGCACCGCCCCTCCGCGGCGCTCGCGCCCCCCGCGCGCGGTCGCCCCTCCCGCTTCCCCTCCCCCCGCGGCCGCGCGGTGCCCGCGCGCCGCGCCGTCCCGCCCTTCCCCGCCGCGTGACCTCGGCGCTCCGCAGCCATTATCCTCGTCGCCACCCCCCTCCCCGCGCTGGCCGCGCCAGCCCCGGGGCGACGGGCCCCATCGCTCCCCGCGGGGAGGGGCCGGGCAGCCGCTGCCGCCGCTTCCTGCGGGAGTCGGGCCGAGCCGGCGTCGCTCCTCCCCGGGCCTGGACGGCGCCTCGGGGAGCGAAGGTAGAGAGCGAAGGGGCGGCGGGAGGCGGCCGCGGAGCTGCCTTGCGCTGGTTCGCGGCTTCTGGGAGCCCGCCGCCGGGGCGGGGGCGCGCGGAATGGGCGGCCTGCCCCGTTGGGCCTCCACCCCGGCCCACCTGCGTTTGCAGTCTTTCCGCCCTCCCTGTGGGAGATTAGCCCGAGGGGATCGCCGTGCAGCACTGCTTATAGCAATGTAATATCTCTCCGTTATCCTCGCGGGTGTGACTCTAAGGAGGGAAACGGTGCTGGGGTGGGTGAAAGGATGCTGCCCGGTATTGGATCAGCCTTTACGCTCCTTAGAGGAACTTCCCTTCGGGCATGACTGCGGTTCAAGTGCTTGTGCCTGAAACGCTGCTCCCGCTTCCTTCCCTGCGCGTTAACTGTTTAGAAATGCCCGCAGAAGCCGGTGAGGGGCTGGAGTGGGTTTGATGCGCCCTGCTGAAAGGGGCTATTTTATTCCCGTTGTTGATCGTACTGGAGTATATAACCTTTGCTGGATTTTGTCCTTTATTTTTCGTTCACTTTGTAAACTCCCTACTTTTCGCCCTTAATTTTTTAAATGAAAATCAGAGTCTTGTTTTTTGTGTCATAGTGATCCTTTACCAAGTCAGTGCAACTTGTCACTTGTTTTATCTCCGAGATCAAAGTTTTACCTTAACAGTAGCGGTTAAATTTTACTACAGAAAGACCCGAGGGCATACAAAACAAAGGAGCTCTTGACACTGCAAGTAGTCACTGCTTGAGTAATGTTTGGTTTATTATAAATACATAAAAACGTCCCTTAGAATAGTTGTTCTCAGTGTGGGAAGGATTGATTAAAAAGCGTGGGGTTCCAGGAAAGTGCTGTCTAGCTGTTGTCTTTCTCCTGTTTCTCCTCTTGGATAATCTCATCGCTTTAGACAAAGTAGGGAGAATAAGACGGGGTAAAGGCTGTGGTTCCGAGACGTACTCCAAGCATGCAGCTTCTTGTGACGGGGAGGGTAGGAATTGCTTCCTCCCACTCCCTTTTGATGTTGAGTGACAGGCTGTGCTGAATGGCACGAAGAGGTTTAATGTGTTACATATATATCAGTACTTGGGGCGTGACTGCCTCCCGAGCACTGGCTCCATGACTTAGTTGAGCAAGGCTTTAGTGGGCCTGGCTGTATGAAGCAATTCAGCAGGTGGAGGCTGTGGCTGAGGGAATCTTTCTTGGAGGGAAATGGGGGGTAGTATGCGCTGTGAGAAAGGGCCTGTTGCCATTGGGGATGCAGAAAACTTGGAGTGGTTGTAGGAATTCAGAAAAGGTCAGCAGGGAGCTGTCGTTTGGAGCTAGAGTGCAGGTATTTGTGTGGATTAGGTGTGGGCTGGTTGTCAAGGAGAGATTGTGGTGTAGGGGTTTGAGGAGTGCCAGAGAACATTTGGGGTTTGTTTACAAGTAGTGAAGATAGGTGAAGGAAACTACTGAAGAAAGTAAGTCTTGGGGTTACAACTGTATTCAGTTTATCTGTGTGAGAATTCTTCCCAAAGGTGGTCTGAAAAAGTGCATTGCTGTCTTGGCACTGGCCTCTGTGCAGCCTTGTGGTAAATGGGATCTGGGAGGTGATGTGGCTGAAGAGTCAGCTTTGTCTTCATCCAGAATAGTTTTCTTCTGGATTAGTTCACTGCTCCAGCTCACCGAGCCCCTGTATGAATATCAGTCTTGAAACAGGTGAGGGAGGGAAGATAGCCTTTTCTGCAGCAGCATGCTCATAGAAACCACAGTGTAAGGGCATATGGAAACTCAACGCAAACAAAAAAATCAAGAATGGCTATCCAAAACAACGTGTATCCAAAAGCATGCTAATACTTTTTCGTGTATTGACAACATTTTTAGGAATAGTCACTTTGATTTCTGTGGTTTTTAGTTGGAGGAGAAACATGCTTTTGTTTGCCAATAGTATTACATAAAAGAACAGCTACCAATCATATGATAGTTTTGCAGGGCTGATCTTGCTGTTGTTAAGATGATGGTTTTTGACTTAATTTGCAAATATTTTATATTGTTTTCTATAAAGAAATTAATGAATTAGGCAAAAAAGCTTTTTTGTTTACTGTTCCAGGTGACTTTTCATGCTGTAATTCTTACGTGAGTCTGTTTTGTGTTTGTGGCTGTGCAGATATTATAAAGATTAATATTATATAGCAACAATATAAAATAGGGGGGAAATATGCATCCCAGCTCTTATTAATACATTCCAAGATAGTTAGGGCAAATTTTCTGTGGTATTTCAGTATTTGTAAGTATTTGTAGTCATTGATGGATCTGAGTGGCATGGGTTTACAGTCACTAATGAAATGCATTCTATTCTTACTTGTGATGTGCTGCTGTTAAATTTGTGGGCATTTAAAAAAAGGAGGGAGGGAGGGGGAGAGGTAAATAATGGATAAGAAAGCATGGCAGATGTGCAAGCATTGAATACTGATGCCTTTCTTTACTGTCAATAAGACTGATGTTCTTTAATTCAGTGTATGTTATGAGGCAATATTACAAATTCTGTGGGATTTCTTGAAGAGTGTCCTATCCCCTTTTGTTTTGGCCTGGTTGTAGAATCTTAATTTCTTTTGAATCCTGAATCTCTGAATGAAAATGTGTTTTGGCAACGGCTTGTGAATTACTTTAACAAGATTTTGAATTAAATCTGTGTGACAGCTTTCAAGTAATGCTTCAAGTAATGCAAGAGAAGTGTAGACTACTAAATAACTATAACTGAAGGATAGCTAAAATAATGAAGCTAAGAGGAAGCAGTGTTTTGCTAGTGTAAGTGGGGATAACTGTCCTAAAATGTCTTCAGAAACTTCCATGTGCTATAGAACTTTTAAAATGGCTTAACTGGTATGTTTGTGTACTCTGAGAAAGCTTTAACGTCAGTGGTGTGGTAAAGAATCTTAGAAATAAATTTAAGTCATTGTAAACAGTTTTCTTTTGTTTTCCATTTTTAAAATTTGAAACATAGCAAATGTTAAGTGACATTCCTCATTGTGTTGCTTGTGGTGGTATGAGCCAGATTCTGTTGTGTATCTTGTTTTTGCTTGATGGTTACACTTGCTCTGGCTGAGACTGATTTAAGACGCCCGAGGATCCTGCTGTTAAGTTGTTAAAAAACTTACCTTGAATTTCTCTTTGGTAATGAATGTGACTTAGTATCTGACAGGTAGTGGAGTATCGTTTTTTTTCAAATGTCTAGCTTTCTTGTTAAGGTTTGGTTGTTTGGGTTTGGGGCGGCTGTGTGTGTGTGGGGGTTGTTTTTTTTTTTTTTAAAGCTGCTTGCAAGCACTGTTAAAAAGCTTAACTTCAAGTTGTTGCTGATGGCTTTGCCCATTTAGGGAAGCTTTAAAATTGCAGGGCTACCAAAAGTTTGTGGGGCTGTGTCATGAACCATATTGGAAAAATAATTTGTATTGAGACTAGTACAGGTGGTCCATACATTTTCTCATCTAATTCATTATGTGGCTGCAGAAATACTAGTGCTGGTATAAGGGAGAAGATCATCAGGAATGTGAGGAAACAAAGGATGTGAGAGATTGGACTGTTTCTTTAAAACAGAATAAGCTGGCACCGCTAGTTTAAAGTACTGTGGAGCTGCAGCACCTTCCTTTGTAATATCTCCGTTTTTTAGCACAGGAGTGAAATGATTGAGAGCCAAGCATCTCTTCCCATATTTAGGGTAGAAAGCAAGGGAAAAAGAAGCCTGAGTTGCAGGAAGAATATGGATTACAGCCCTGGTGTTTCAGGCATAGACCATGTTCCTAGCAGTCATGGTCCTCTCTTAAAAGTGCTCGGTTTTAGTGATGACATCTTGTGTCACGTTCTTAATATGCATCTTTGGCAGGCTCTGGGTCTCTTCTGAGACTAGTCTGGAGATGAGCTTCGTGCACTGAAGTGAGAGGAGGAGCTTGTCTTTTGATTTAGTGATGGATGTTGTGTAGCAACATAGCATGCTTAGCACCTCTTTTTCATTGCCCTTTACCACTCGAGCTAACCTGCCGTGGTGTTGCCACTACAAACTGACAGTGAGCATGAGTCTACAGGAGGCGGCAACGGTATTTTGTAGTTGAGATGCTTTCAGAGGAATGTGTACTTTTTTTCACAAAAAAGCTTATAGAAGCTTACTGTTACGACGGTTTTCCTACATATTTCTGTATCTACCACTAGTGTTTTCTAAATCAGCTTTAATAGAGGTTAATCAAATTTTATAGACTTGCATATTATGAGAATATTTACACAGACAAACCTTTATTCAAAAAATAGCTGTGTGGCCTTTTCACTTCTGAAGTATGAGCATTGTTTGGAAAAGGGGGGGTTTGTGTATCAACCTTCTATCTATTACAATTAAATGGAAACAAAAGCTGCAAATAGTTGAAGTTTTTTTAATTCGATATTTAAAGTTTTCTATTAAACTCTAAGAGTTTCTGTTCAAAACTCTTCTTTTAAAATGTTATATCCATACTTTTTCTTAAAAAAAAATAGGGAGAAGGGTAGCAAATATATTTTAGTTGTCAGGATTGGACATGGTATATCCAATGGCTGTTTCAAAAAAAAAACCTGTGCTGCTTCTCACCTTGCCATTTACTAAAAAAGGTACCTAAAACTGTGCAGAAGTGACTGCCAGAGTTTGAGCTTTAGTAATTTAAGATCCTGTCTTCTGCCTAGAGTTTCTAAAGGTGAAGTAAATATCTTGTTCTCTATCCCCAGAATCTAAAGACTTATATATATTAGGATTTTGGATTTCAGCTAACAGATTGTTTTTAGAAGTCAGAGATGATTTATTTATTGATTTAAAATCTTGGACTGAACTTCAACCATTTAGCTGAAGTTTGTATTACTTTTTCTGTACTAGACTTCTGAATGCTGCCTTAACCTTTGCTAGCTAATATCATCTCGCCTTTTGTCTAGACAAGATCTGAAATGGTCCGATACACTACTGTCCTCCTTCAGAGACTCATGCTTGCTCCTGATGAGAAGTAAAAACTTAATCTTATTAAAGCATATATTTTGTAGAAATTGGAAATATCTTGGTCACTACTAGTGAATGGTAAGTGGACTTTTGAAAGCGGTGTTTATGAACACAAGTGCTACATTACTTTTAGATGAAGAAAACATTGGAAACATCTGTGAACAAGTGTGCAAGTGTCATTTAGGAGCAGTGGATGTCTTACGGCTTTGGCTTTAATGATTAATTTATTGAGATGATGAATTTCTGGAAGATCCATCCTGTCTCTGTTGAATTGGGACAAAATTCCGAGTTGCTTGAGTGGAATTGGAAAGTTTGCTTAATGTTTATTTAGACTACAAATGTATACGTAGTTTTAAGGCTTTGAGGTAAAGGAAAGCTGAGGCCAGTGAAAAGTTCATTCTTTTGAAGCTGGTTTCGTTATTACAATTATGCTTTGTTTCTTTATGCCTGTAAAAACATTTTTGAAGAAGGAGATACTGATTATTTAGGTAAACTCATACGATGCATTTTAATGTATGCATTTTAAACAAGAAGATATAACAGAGTAATGCTTGTATAAATGTTGCAGAAGAAACTTAAAGCTTTCACTGTCCTAAATTCTCATCCTAGTTCTTGGTTTTGTTTTGTTGTGTTTTTTTCCAGAAAAGATAGCTCTAATTAGGTGCAGAGCTGTAGGTTAGAGTTCAGACTGGTCTAACAGTTTGCCACTGTCCTTTTTACTCCCTCCTGACTGCATGCTGTTCTTCCCCCATAATTCAGCTTGGCACTTGTTTAGCCCTTCATTAAGCCAGTTTGATAACCTAGCCTTATGAAAGTGATTTCTGGGTATGAAATCATGCTCGTTGAAGGACCCAGAAAGGGTGTCTGGGCTGGTGTGAAGGTGAGGAGGCTGAAGGAGGAGTGATAATGTATGGAAGGGGAGTAGGATTTGCCCCTTGGCAGTGGCTAGCTCTTGAGCTGCTCCAGTGTTAATGTACGGACAGCTTAACTGAGTACAAGAGTAAATTTGCCATATCTTACGTGTTGTCTTCTCATGATAAACAGATTAATGTTTGAACCCATTTAAGTGAAAGGTATTACCTTCCCTTTAGTAAAAATTCATGTCTTTGACAGTCTTTTTTTCTGTTCTGTAGGGAACAGTATTGTTGAAAGCACAAATAGAGAGTGTTGAAATAATTGCTTCATTGGCACCAACTAACAGTTTGAGGTAAGATTAACTTAATTCTATTTTTAAATGTTCTGATCGAACCCAACCATTTAAAATGAGAATTGATTTTGTTTTTCTAAAATTTAGGCTTGCAATAAAATACACTCATTTCAGAAACTTTTACATATTTTTGTATCTTTTGTAAAGGTCAGCTATCATACAGTGTATATGTACTTGTCATACATAGAATGCAAATGTATAAAGTACTATTATTGAATAAGGGGAAAATCAAATTTCCTTTAAGCTGAGATTAGGTTGTATTATAAACTTACTGTACATCTGAAGATTGGTCTGAAAATTACTTATAATAGCAAAAAACCAGAGGGTTTTTTGTTACTCTTGTGAAAATGATGCGCTTCATGTCTTTAAAAACTGAATTTATGTTGCCTATGAGTAGATGAGCATAAAAGATCATAAGCCATTTTCTGTGAGTTTAATTGAACACAATGAATTAGAAACCATCTTCTGAGTATAGGTTATGTAAATTTGCTTTTTAATGGCAGGAGCCAATAAAAGACAGGATTCAATATATTCTTCTCCAAGATAAATGATTTTTTCTTAGTTAAATGGAAAGCTAGTTTGTTTTTGGTTTTTTTTTTTTTTTCTGGGTTAGTTTCAGATGAGTTTACATTTCTTTGGGGCCATGCAAACTCATGTTACTGTGGTGGGGAAAGTCATATGGGGCAGGAGGAACCAGTCAGTAGGGGAAAGGTTGGTCTGCTTTTTTTTCAGGGGGTGGGGTGGGTATTTTACATGTGTCTGAAATCTCTGAAATTTTGTAAACTTTTAAATTAAGATCTATTGCTGTTTATTTGTCTTTATATAATTGAAATATCACCCAGGTAACAAAGATTATATAAAATAGCTTGTGACAGAGAGTGCTTGTTGTGTTGAGCTTGTGTTTTCAATACAGTAATTTTAGGCTTCCCTGCTTGTTTGCGGTACAAAAGCTAAACATTTTTTTTTTCCATTTTTGTTTGAATTATTATTAAATGACGATGATGGTAGGTATTGAACATACAAAGGCCTGAAAATGTGTAGTTATTTGTTCACAGTTTATGTTCAGGTTGTCTAATGTGATACTTTTTTTTTTTAAAGCTGGGCAGTTTCAAAAGAAAATGGTAATGGGTCAAAGCTTTTATTAAATTGGGGATTTTTAGCCACTGATCTGAAAAGGAAAAGGTGTGTATTTTTTGTAATTAGCACTAATTAATTCTAAATATTTATTTTGACTGTACATAAGAAGAAATGCTAGTTTATTGTGAGTTTATTTTCTTTTAAGACTCACTGCTTCATAATCAATTGTAGTTTTCATAGATTAATTTGGGCTGAAGAATGTAAAATTCTGTTGCAAGCCATACTATTTAACTAGTTTTTAAAATCTTTAAGCTGGCCATGCATTTTACATGTAGTTTAAAAGGCAAAGTTAACCTAAAAAGATGCAGGGTCGGCATATTGACTGGTGGAAAATCGGATCAGAGTGATTAGCTTTAGTACATGTGGTTAAGAGAAATAATACCCTTGGCTCAACCAACAACTGCTGGACAGAATTCTTCGGGGCTTTTTCTTGCTTATGTAAAAGGTACATTGTAGGGAAGTGTAAAGTCTTTTCAGAGAAGGATGGGTGCATTGGAAATGCAAGGATACTGTAAACAACACAAATAGCAAGAATTTTGTTTAAAATGTGTAATTGTCTAGATTTGTTATTTCTTGCCCTAATTTGCAGAAGCGTTTTTTTTTTTTTTCTGTTACTTCCACTCACCTTTTATAGGATCAGTTTGCAATTAGATCTGGAATATCTTTTACTGCTTACCGTTTCAGACAAATTGTGTGCACTGTAGATATGTTGAATTATTTAAAATGTGGTTGAGCTTTTAATTTACTAATAAATGTACTTATATTGTCTTCAAGGTTCTTTTGTTTAGGAAATGCTAATCCTCTTTCTAATATGCTAGTTTTAGTATATAAAAATTGTGTTCGTTTATATGGACTCTAAATAGTTGCTTCCTTTTTCCACCCCATCCCCTCACTGCTTTTCCTTTTGGGAAGGAGTACACCTACTGGGAAAAATGGGTCGATCCAACTCTAGATCCCATTCTTCAAGATCAAAGTCCAGATCTCAGTCCAGCTCTAGGTCAAGATCCAGATCACATTCTAGAAAAAAGAGATACAGGTAAATTGATGTCTTACTGCATGAAAAGTTGGTTTAGTGTATTAGTTTTTATTTGGAAATTATTTTTCAGTTGCATGATACTGTGACAAAAGCGAGCCATGTTAGTCATTAGGTAAATTCTGCTTTGAAAGTAATTTCTGTTACTTTGATTGTTGAATACTTGTTTTTTCCTCTTTTCCCGTATCTCAATTTCAGAATGCTAATGTTTTTTTGTGATTTGTGGCTTGTTTGATTCTCCACTCCCCCTTCACATGTTTTCTTGTCCAGTCTCTTTCCCTGTGATTTGTTCTGTGTTCCTCATGCACCTTTTCAGATCTGGAGTATCTTAAGGCTTCAGCAGATGAGCTTTGCTGTATCTTGTCTTCTTAGTTTCCTCCAGCCTTTTCCTCATCTTTCCTGCTAGTGGACATTACCATCTCCAATAAAAAAAGTGGCTGAATTGAATGTTTACTGCTTCATCAGCTGCTGTTCACAGGCTGGCATATTAAACTGGGGGACCATGTAACTTTGAGTTCCAGGCTGTGAACCGTGGTGGCTGAGGAGCTGAATGCCATGCTCCAGAGTGGTGATATGATAATGTCTAATAAAATGACAGGGCAGGCCCCTGAAGCTGGTCTTAATCTTGTGATGCTGAAGTCTGAGTTTCACAGGCCATAGAAGTATAGACATGTTTATTATAAACCTTCGAGAAAGAAGTAATAAATAAGATTCTAGAAGTTACTTTAAGACTGTTAGTCTGCTTCCTTTATCATTCTGACTGCATTTGAAAAAAACCTAGCATTTAGTGTCAAGGCGTGCTTTTTTTGTTTGTTTTTGGTTTTTTTTGGTTCCAACTGTCAAATGTTAATGTTTGCCTTTTAATTTTAGTTCTAGGTCTCGGTCAAGGACATATTCACGATCTCGCAGCAGGGATCGTGTTTATTCTAGAGATTATCGCAGAGATTACAGAAATAATAGAGGAATGAGACGTCCCTATGGTTACAGAGGAAGAGGTAGAGGGTATTATCAAGGAGGAGGTGGTAGATACCATCGTGGAGGTTATAGGCCTGTCTGGAACCGAAGACACTCCCGAAGCCCTAGGCGTGGCCGTTCACGTTCCAGAAGTCCAAAACGAAGGTCTGTGTCTTCCCAGAGGTCCCGGAGCAGATCTCGTCGATCTTACAGATCTTCGCGGTCCCCAAGGTCCTCTTCATCTCGTTCTTCATCCCCATACAGCAAATCACCTGTCTCTTCCAAAAGACGTGCGTCTCTGGAAAAGCAGGCAAAGAAAACTGAAGGGGCTCCTTTGCAAGATAGCCCCTTGAAAAATAAGTCACAAGATGAACAGAAAGATACATTTGAACATGACCCATCAGAGTCTCTTGACGATTTTAACAAATCATCAGCAGCTTCTGGCGACATTTGGCCTGGCCTTTCAGCGTATGATAACAGTCCAAGGTCACCCCATAGTCCTTCTATTGCCACCCCACCTAGTCAGAGTTCATCTTGCTCTGATGCCCCTTTGCTTAGCACAGCTCACTCAGCAAAGGACACACCTCAACATTCCCATTCCATTCAGCATAGTCCCGAGAGGTCTGGCTCTGGTTCTCTTGGAAATGGTTCTAGTCGTTACAGTCCTTCTCAGAATAGCCCATTGCATCATATCCCTTCGAGAAGAAGCCCTGCAAAGACAATCCCATCACAGAGCGCTCCCCGTGAGGAGGCTCGAGTGCGGTCGTTTTATCCTGAGGGTGGCGAACAGGAAACTGCAAAAGGTGGAAAGTTTATGAAAAGGTAAGAATTAAATTATAAGCCTAATGTTGCCTCTTAAAATGCTGTCCATTATAGAGTTGTGACAAGATCATTACCGTGCCCCGGAAAATGCAATATGGAATAATACAGAGTAGATACTACTAATTTTGCTTGGTTGGAATTGACCTTGAAGCATATGCCTTTTCCTCCTAAGATGCTTCAAGTGCTTGGCTGTTGGCTAGTGGAGATAGAGATGTGTACCCTTGAGGAAAAATCAGTTTGTGCTTTTCCTTTACGGTGTATTTCCTTATACTCCATTTACTGTTTAAAAAAAAAAATCTTAATTGGAATACCGCATCAGACTTGCTTGTTTGATAGTGAATTCTGTTCAGGTACTTTAAAATTTTAATGCTTCGTGTGGTTTGAAATGCAAATTTTCTGGGAGTCTAAATATGCAGATGTTATACAATGATTTCTTTGTTAACATAAACAGCATTGATTGCTAATTGTGTGGTGCAATGTAATGACTTGAATTACTTAGGAAAGAGGGTAGGTATTGATATTCTTGGAACATAGTTCTGTTGATGTGAAGGACAACATACTTAAAGTTGAATGTATTTTCCAATTAAAGTAAAATTCTTCTGTATTCTCTTAAAATGCTTCATATAGTAGTAATTTTTTTTAAAGTTGTAAAAAATCTTGCTGACACTAGACTGTTCCTGTCTAATGTGACTTGTACTTCAGTGGATTTCTTATAAAATGAATTATAGAACAAAGCTGTGACTATGCTATATAGGATTGACTGTAGGCTTTTAAATTAATTTGTCCAGTTAGTGATTTATTATGTAAACCCACACTGCTTAGAAGATCAAAAATATGACTTCCCCTATGTTAGTTGTATTAGATTTGGTGAATGTAATAGGACCTGTGTGAAAGTAGTATGTACATAAGGCAGTGGCTGAAATAATTAATTGGTAAGTGTGTTTCTTTGTTTGAGAGCTGCCTTCTAAAGGTTCCCTGCTTGTACACGATAGTGAATGTATTAAGCCTGTGTCAGATTTTGGAATTCTCTTAGGAAAGTATGGGATCTTGAAAATAATTAACTTTTTTTTATGGTATTCATTTTAACTTTTTCACTAAAAGAAGTACAAAAATTAACTGCAGTCTGAATTATCAGATTTCGTGTGAATTTGATGGAAAAAATGACTGGTGTAAGAAAATGTGAAACTGGGTACCAATTAAGAACGAACAACCAAACCACTAGTGCTTTTATAAACTCAAGCAGAGAATTTCTAGGTGTTCTACAGAAAGGCACTATATTCTTCCGATGCCTCCAGTAGTACATAAATGACACTGAGTACAGTGTTAATGGTCTTGCGAAGTGTTGCATGCTAAAGTTGAATTGCCTAGAGGAATGTGTTTTCTTCTTGGTGTGGGATTGACACAAAAGAGGAATGCAAGTGAACTGGAATGAATGCAATCCAGAGTTACCAGTCTCTTCTTTACTATCCACAGGTACACAGATGAAGAGTCTAGAGTATACCTGCTTGATAGGGGTAATACCAGGGAGAAGGAGGCCCAGAAGGAGAGAGGATCAGAAAAAGGGAGGACAGAGGGAGAAAGGGAATGGGAGGAACAGGAAACTTTAGATTTTTTCGTTGATAAAGAGACTGGGAAAGAAAAGTTTAATGACTCTGAAGGGGAGGACACAGAGGAGACAGAGGATTACAGACAGTTCAGAAAGTCTGTCCTGGCAGATCAGGGTAAAAATTTTCCTACTGCATCTCACCGGAATGCTGAGGAGGAAGGAACCAAATACAAATCTAAAATATCAATCAAGGGCAATAGAGAGAGCGATGGATTTAGAGATGAGAAAAGTTATAAGCTTAAAGAGACTGGCTATGTAGTGGAAAGGCCTAGTGCAACAAAAGATAAGCACAAGGAAGAAGACAAAAGTTCTGAGAGACTAATGATGAAGAAAGAAACTCAGTCACCTGAGCAGGTAAAGTCTGAAAAGCTCAAAGAACTCTTTGATTACAGTCCCCCTCTACACAAGAATCTGGATGCGAGAGAAAAATCCACCTTCAGAGAGGAGAGCCCACTTAGGATCAAAATGATAGCCAGTGACTCCCATCGTCCTGAAGTTAAACTCAAAATGGCACCGGTACCTCTTGATGATTCCAATAGGTAAATTATTCCACTTTACAGTGTGGTTCTCCACCTGCTTGTAGTGTCATTCATCTTTATTTAAACTAGTGGTTTCTTTTTGTGTGTCTTCTTTTTTTTTGTTGTTGTTGATGCATTTTAGACCTGCTTCCTTGACTAAAGACAGGCTGCTTGCTAGCACACTTGTCCATTCCGTCAAGAAGGAGCAAGAGTTCCGATCCATCTTTGACCACATTAAGTTGCCACAGGCCAGCAAAAGCACGTCAGAGTCATTTATTCAGCACATTGTCTCGTTGGTTCATCATGTCAAAGGTATGTATGCATTTTATCGTACCAAATACACGTCTGTACCAAATACACGTCTGACAACTTAATTTCAGCCTGTTTGCTATCTCTAGTACAGGAAGATTTCAGCCCTCTTTTAATGTTGAATTAGTTAGACTTTCTTCCTTTTGAGCTCCACACAAAAATAATTAGAAGAATAATAGCCACAGAAGCTGGTATAAAAAATCCCCAAGCAGTGTAGAGCATAATATCATTTATACTATGTTACAGGATAAATTTTTGAGCCTAAGTAGCTTATAAAGTTTGAATTCTTGCAGTGTAGTGTAAACATACTATGTCATTCAATCTTTCTTACTTAGTTTCATTTTAGTGGCATTAACATACAATTTTAATATTAAAGTGGTGCAGTGTGAGTTGACAGGTGTCTTTTGAACTGTAAATACAGTGGCATTCCATTTGGAGCACCCTAGAGGTCATTTACAGGTTCTTATTGAAGGCTTTTTTTGTCTTAATAAGATTAAAGAAAAATTGTGCTCTAAATGGTACTATAATACACAGATACTTAATTTAATTCCTATTTGACAGTATTGTAAGTGCTAGAGCCAGGAATTTCACTTTCAGGAACTTGGCAGTGGCTATATAAATCTCCATTAAGTGAATTGCACAATAATTGTTTTCTTTTTTAACATAATTTCTTTAATTTAACAGCAGTGGCTGTTGCTTACAATAAACACACTAAAACCCCCAACCAACCACCACCACCAAAAAACCCCACCAAAACCCAAACCCAGACCATCAAGGCAGATGTGAACCTAAATGAAATGCATGTTCTGTCAGAGTTTTCTGATGGAAAAATAGATAATTCCTTAAAATCCAGTGAGGATATCTGGAGAGTCCTTTAGATGCTTTTTTCCATAGCATTTTATGTCACTGGGCTACTGTTTTGTTCTTGTGTTTAATATAGTGAGATAATATGGAAGAATTTGCTGGTGAAAATAATTTTGCTCTATCATCATACAAAGGGGGAATGTGAAAATGTTTAATTAGATGAGCACTTTCAGTGGTGCATCTGTAAGCATTGTTTTTCGGGATGCTTTAGCTTCTAAAATTGCAGAGATTTGCGTGCCAGAAGTATGTGCTAACGTTCTGTTAAAAGCCTCATTTTATTGGCAAAATTCAGATTGCTAAGGCCAAATGTTTTCCTGCATTTTTAATTACTTATAAAGAAGCAAGTAATAGTCAACAAGAATAGATTATGATAATGTGTTGAATACTTATTGGGACACCTGTGTAGAGTATAATGATTCATTGTGAAAATATCTATTTTATTGATATGTAAAGTGATCTACGGCTCAGTCCAATAAGAACTTTAAGTTTTTGCTTATATGGTACCTGTGTAGGCTGTAGGTGAACTATTATTCCTGAAACTCACATGTTGATCACAGAATAGTCTGTTTTTCTGTAAATTTTTGTATGTTAAAGAAATACCTGGTAAATGTAAGAACTTAACAGCCTGTCTGGTCAAGTTATTAGAAAATGTACAGTTACAGTTGTTTTTGAAAGCAGAATCTCTCTTTAAGTTTCAAATTTACTGTGGTCTGTGATCAGATTTTAGTAACTCTTTTGACAAATTGAAGTTATGTTCATTATTGGTGTGATGCGACCAGTCTGAACAGCTCTTTATTAATGTAGAGCTGAAAATGCCCAGTGATGTTTTCTTTTTCATTGTAACTAGGTCCTGGAATGTGTTTTGAAATGGCAAAATCCATGTTACAAAAGTAAAATAGCTGTTGAAAGATACAGATGCCAAACAGGCAAAGTTGAACCTTCTGTCTTCCTGGCAAAAATGGCATAAAAACAGAGTTGCTAGCTCAAATTCCTGTGTTTGATGGAATTATGATTGAGGCACTACCCTTGTAGTGGCCGTTTCAAGTTTTAATGGTTGGTTATGAGACAAATACTGGATGCCGGGCGGTAAGTTGATACAGATGTATGTTGACCTGTTAAGCGGATAGCTTGCTTCATATGTAACATTTCATAGCTCATGACTTTATGTATTTCTATATTACATTTAAACACATTTGTTGAGCTGGTTTAAAAACTGAGTTTTGCTGTTGCTAATTTAACTGTCTCTGAAAGAAAGAGAAAATTTGTCAGAGAAGTTGTCAAGTTTGCCAAGATGCCAGATGCTTAAGTGAATTTATTTATATATAGGTGTGTTAATTGTCTTGAATTGTTTATCATCACAACTTCAAATCAAGAAATTGTATTCCTTTAAGAAATTACTTGTTAGGTCATTCATGTAGTTATTGAAGCATATGTTACTTAAGTGTTTTCACTGAATTAACTCTTAAGTTAAAGATGAGGCGAATAGTAAGATGTACTTATTGCAAGTATTCATGACTCAAAGTAACTTCATTTTCTCTACGGGCAAAGTATAAAATAACTGTTAAGAAATTGCTTCCTTTCTCTTTCACGAGAGGAAAATGTCATTGAAAATGAGCAAGTCTAATCAGTAAATGATGCTTGAGTTAGATGTAAGACAGTCATGGCATAGTTATAAGTAGACTTGCAGTGGGTTACAGAATATGTAAAAATAGGGAAAACACCACATTACTTATCCTGATAGATTTATTGAAAATACTGTGTTTTTTGCCTGCTACTTGCCTTTCTGTCAGGAGTAAAATACCTGTCAGTTGAATTAAACTAATGAAACAGTGTTTTTCTATTGTAACCAACAGAGCAATACTTCAAGTCAGCTGGAATGACCCTAAATGAGAGATTCACTGCATATCAAAAAGCTACTGAAGAACACTGCACACGGCAAAAGAGTCCAGAAATACATAGGTATATGTTAACTGCATATGTAGATGCTTTGTGTTTCAAATAATGTCTGCTAATATTTCTTTTGAGAACCCAAAATACCTTTTCTGATCTGTATGGAGTAATTTGTCAATTTCTGTGTAAATACAAAATACTAAAAAAGCCCACCAAAATCCCTTTCTGTAAAAGAGAACTCATCTGAGCCAAGTCTGGCTTCATCTGTGGTTTTGTAGCAGATGTCTTCTCTACCTCTGTATCTCATTTAGAATATATTTACTTTTCTCACATGCAGTGCTCAAATATTGAGGGGCATATGTTTTGAAGATGAAAAGAAGCCCTGTACATGCATCTTTATTCTTCAGTGTGAAATGTTCCATCTCATACTACTTTAGTTTTTGTGTGTGTTAATTTACATCAGTTTTTTGAAAAATCTGAGAGCCTGAAAGGTAAGAGGGTAGGCATGCAGACGTAGTTTCTGGTCATTTGCTACAGTTTTATGATGCAGTGTACTATATTTGTGTTGCATGTGAGGATATGTTATCTCCATATTCAGTATCCAACTCTACAAGTTTTCTTAACTGTTTTGTTTTTTTGACTTTACAGCCAACTGTCATATTGTTGATGACTTCTTGGGGAGGGTGTGGGGGGGTGGATATTCAACTGGCTGCATATGTTTCGAAATAACTCATTAAACATTTTTTGTATCTTCAAAGCTGTACAAAATGTGAAAAATCAAACTGCCTGTTTTCTGAATTTGTGTTTTTAGTGTACTTCACACAGAACAGAACCAAGGTTTTTAATTTTAAGTCTGCTTCTGTATTCTGATGGTGGGGCTTTATGAGCGAAAAGGTTGTTCTACTGCAAAAATGCCTTATTTCTCAGTTTTCTGTTGAAATGTCTGAGGCCATTAACAGTCACATACACATATGGCAAGACACTGCTTTTATTTTACATTTAGGAGGATTGACATCTCTCCAAGTACCCTGAGGAAGCATACCCGTTTA
The DNA here is from genome assembly GCF_965140245.1 of Athene noctua. NCBI lineage: Eukaryota > Metazoa > Chordata > Aves > Strigiformes > Strigidae > Athene > Athene noctua. Next base: position 65,831,703 of record NC_134037.1, on the reverse strand, counting down.
GCAGGTGAAGAGAGAGTCTTTAAAGAAGAAGGTCAAAAAGTAGGTTCTAAGTAAACATCCTATCTGCATTTCTAAACTTAATTTATTGTGTTTCCCTTTAAATCTGAATTTTAACTTCGTATTTGTGTATACAAATGCAAAAAAATTTGTATGTATTGTCTCTGGAGTACTTGCATTTAGAACAGGTTGGTTTTGGGTTTTTTTCCCTTCAAGTAAAACATGTCACCAAAAAGCCAGTTTATGTAGCTTGATTTTTGCTGTGTTGATAATGTGGTATATACGGTCAAGTCTTCTCCTACCTTTCCTTTCTGCTTGGACATTTCTTGTAAGTTTTGTTGACGCTAAGCTGCCCAAGGACAAAGAACAGAAGGGGGGGAGAAAAAATATATGGAGGTGGTCAGTGAGTAGTATGGTTGAATTGCAAAGGTCATTGTGCTCTGTTAAAAACAATTTGCCAGAAGAAATTAATACTTAAACATCCTCCCAAACCATGTATAATGGTCTGTCTGCATCAAAAAATGGATATCCCATTGGCTTGATGGGAATGCTTGTCTGAAACTGAAATTCTTAGCTGTTTATTTTCTAGATCTAGCTGTTGCATGTAAAGGGCGTTCACTTGAAGTCAGTTTGTGTGCTGAAGAGTTTGTTGAAAAATACGTAAATTCTTTTTGCTTTTTTGGAAACTGATGCACAACTTGCTTTTTCATTCAGACTGTCTTCTGGATGGTTTATTTCAAAATTTTGTTCCAAAATATATATTTGTTTACAGGGAGATAAAAAATTAAGGTGCGATTCTGCTGATCTTCGGCATGACATTGACCGACGTAGGAAAGAGCGAAGTAAAGAGCGAGGAGACTCAAAGGGTTCCAGGGAATCCAGTGGGTCAAGAAAGCAGGAGAAAACTCCAAAAGATTACAAGGATTACAAATCTTACAAAGATGACAGGTAAATATTTGAAGTCCTTGTATAGGTTTTTAGCTTCTAATTAGCCTTTTGTAATTGTAAGCTTAATTGCTTTCAATTTTCAATGTATAATGGAACATTTAAATTTAAACAATTAAAATTATTTGTTTTACAGCAAATATGTATTATCTGTCTTTTACACGGCTTATGGTGGATGAGGACAAAAACTTTGGAATAGCAAGCTAACACTGAAAAAAAAAATGACAAATTAATCTGTCCTATTATCCAGGCTACATCAGGAGGTTGGACTTCAATGCAGTACATTTCTATAAACAGTTTGTGTAAGAACTTTGGTTCGTTATGCTTGATTCCGCACTTTTTCAACTCATAACACCCAGAGTATGAGAATCTTACTGATACTTAGGTTTTAACATGGGTGAGAAGGGGAATTATTATTTTTTTCTAAAGCCAGTGGGCTGTTCTTAAGAAAGAAATGTTAGCATATCTCAGTGGATACTGTAGCAGTGGTAAGAGTTACTTCAGGTATGACCTTCCTTTGACTAGAATATTAAAATCTTGTAAAATCGGGTCAAAATAGTACCACTATGGGGTTACTAAAAGTCTTGCTGTAGGAATTTTTTTTTCCTGCTTTGTACTGGATATACAATGAACACTTACTTATGCTTCCTGTCTCCCATTTACTTCCTGACTTTGGTATCCACATTATCTTCCACTGGCTAATTCTGTACAGCCATCTACGTAGGGAAGCCCACACCATATCTTCTGAACAGTGTGCAAACTGAACTATGTAAAGTTACTGTAAAACTTTGCCGTGAGGGTTTTCTTCCCTTCAACTTCTGTTTTATTGCCTCAGAAGAAAGGCAGATTTTAAAAGTAATAGAATTTCTTCATGGCATCAAAACCCAGAAAACCTGTATTTGCAGTTTGCAGACTGCTGCTTTCCAACTCGCTAGCAGTAACATACATTTAGTGCATTTAAATGTGTAAGAGGAGGCTGGAAAGTGGAACTATATTTCACCTTAACATCTGAAATATGTAACATGTATGTGACTTTTTAACCAGACGGGGGATAGTTTTTCATAAAATATAAAGAGACCCTTTTAGTATAGCATGTTATAGATTACCTAGTACTTTTAAAATAGCACACAGTGTATCTTTTTATTTTTCAGTAAACAAAAAAGAGATCAAGACCGTGCTCGGTCCTCTCCATCTTCCTCCCCATCTTCTTCCTCATCCAGTTCTCGAGAAGAAAAGGATTGCAAGAAAGAGAGAGATGAAGAGTTCAAAACCCACCATGAACAGAAAGAATACTCTGGTTTTGGAGGAGTCAGCAGGCCAAGAGGCACCTTTGTAAGTTGCTCTCTTCTTCTTCCCCCAAGTTATGAACATTTCACCAATAGTAATAGTATAACAAATAAAATGAGGCAATGTTGCAGTGAATGATGTTAGGCTAGACTTCTTTCCTAGCAGTGATTCTCAATATGTCATGTACCAAACCTGAAAAGTTTTCTTCCCCTGCACTGCTCAATAGCAGTTAATTGGCGTGTAAATATGCACTAGCATGCTATTGGAGACCCTAGCGTAAGAGTGGGGAAAACGATTTCTTGCTTATTCCTTGCTCATTTGTAATTGTGGTGTTTCGTAACAGGATATGAATATTTGCCTTTCTGTAAAGATTAAATCTTGTGATCTGTTACCTCTTAAGTCCCTGCAGCTTCTGTTTTTCCCTGTCATTTTCAGTTTGGTTTTGCCCTTGTGATGCCTGCAACTTGTTAAATAGAGAAGGGCACATAATAACATATATCAATCTTGAAACAGCTGTATTGAGGAGAGGAGATGGTATACTTGTTTTTCAGTGTTTCTTTGGCCTGGACTAGCCACAGTGAGCATCAAAGCTCATTAATTTAGCTCTGGAATGTGTTTTAGCATTGTGATTTGGAAAGTGACACATTGACCACTGTAGTCTTCAGAAAAATCTTAAAAATTCCATATTAATGATATTACTGATAATTAATTGGGAAATGTAGAAGCATGAGGAAAGACTAGGAATCAATAAAGGAGGCCTTGAAAAGATAAGGAACACTTTAAAACCAAAACAAAAAACCCCTAAACAAAACACAGGAAAAAAAGCAACCAAAACAAAACACAGGAAAAAAAAAAAAAGGCAAGTTCCATGTTTGGGTGGAGAAAAATTGTCAAATAGAATTACATAATGGATAGGAGTAATTTCATACTTTCACAGTAATTCTTTTATGTAGCCTGTAATTAAGACTAAATAATGCTAAAAGTCATTGTTTGGTATAAGTGTAAAAGAAATTTTGAACCACATGTGAGGGTGTCTGAAATGCATGTGAGGTGTGCAACACTTAAGGTTTGAATCTTCCATCTCAAAAACTGTACCTATGTAGAAGAAAATTCAGAGTTCAAAATTTCTAACGCTGACAATGCATAATTTTCTCCTTTCTTGTTATTTTTTAAATACAATTGTACTAAGGAAGATCTATATAGCATAAATACATAAATTCTTGAATGGTGTAGGCATCAAATATGGCAATATCAGCTGTATAAGGTAGTGGCACCAAGTTAAACAAAAGTAGAGCTTAATACCCCCTCACCTCTCAAAGAAAATCAGTCGAAGAAAATTTATTAGTAGAAGCCTTACTGCTTTATAAAACCGGATTGTACATATTGCAAAAGAGATGCTACTGTTCGTAAAACTTAAGTAGATGTGAATTGTAAATTTAATAGACTTCTAGTAATTTAACTGCTGGTGACTGCCAGTTGTGACTTACACACTAATAACTGGTTAATGTTCTTTAAGGACGTACATGGTCACGCACAGGCTTATTGAATAAACCGCATCTGAACAGGAGAATCCAAATAAGCCAACCTTTTGACTCAAATACTCTTTGTAGGGCTACAGTATGGGTAGTATTGAAACCTACAGACTGGCTAGTGTAGGAATGTTTTTGTAATTTAGGCTAATAGTGGCTGCATTTCAGTAAATACTGCTTTGCTTTTGGAGTAAATAAAATGTTTTGATTGTGAATCCTCCTCAAAGCACAAAGCCTTGATACACTGGGAGAGCATAGCTTGCTGGTTAGGGGAGACTTCAGTGTATGCTGAGCCAATTTCATGTTAAATCAGCAATGACTTTTCACTAGCACTTGCTGATAGGCTATGATGTTTAATTGTAGACTTCTTCTACATAAACATAATGAATAGTTTTGAAGTAGGAACACAAAAGTGAGAACCTTTTAATGACACTGTCATTGATATCCAGCTCTTAAAGATTCTGGGTGTAACAGTTCTGGTTAAAAGTTGACTATTTTCTATAGAAAATGTAGTTATGTCATTTTTGTGATGGTCTTTACAGTAAGCCCATAAAGATAACATCATAATGGATTTTACCTCCTGTATTTCTTTGCCTGAAAGATGGTCTGATAGTGGGAGAGTGCTGATACAGTGTTGAGGAAAGCTCTAGATATTTTTCCTAAAGGGAATCTGATCATAGGACCTAATACCAGGAAATAATGATTCCCCCCCCCGCCCCCATCCTATCATAATTTTATCTCTACATCCTTTTCGGCCCCCCCCCCACTGTGATACTGCTTATTGTGTCCTAATTTTGTAAAAGTTTCAAAGCTATTGGAAATAAAGTATGTAGTATTTCCTTTCTTGTATGGTTTTTTTTAGGTGATAGTCTGTCACTTTACAAGTGATTCTCCAAGCAATTATTTTTTCTTTTTTTTCCTTTTTTTTTTTTCCTACAGTGATTAGATAAATCTCATGAACATTTTATGGATTGTTTTTCAGCCTGATTTCAGAGTAGTTTAAAAAATGTCCAGTATAAATTCCGCATTAGAAGTGTTGAGGCTCTGTGGAATTAAGTGTGCATAATACTTGAAGTTAATTATAACTTTTTTCATCTATACTTAAGTAACATTTTTAACAAATTAATTTCTAGTCGTGTTTTTGTACAGTTAGTCTGAAGACCCAGTTCTGTGGTTTTAACTAGGCTGTTACAGAAATGGTGTTCTGTAGTAACCACAGGTTTTAGCAGTCTTCCCGACCTAACACTTCTTCTCCCCTTGAATGGGTGATATAAACTCTTATTTATTGTTTTCTGCAAGTTAAAAATTTACATGCTGGGGAAACTGTATATTACTATGTAGTGTATTCTGAAGTATTTTCTTTATTGCTGAGACTTTTTAGCCTAACATATTAAAATTCTGTAAATTCATTATAAAGGATATTTAAGACACTTTTTCACTTGAAGCATAGCTGCTCTGTACAGTACATACTATTGATTTTTCTGAGTAAAGAATTTACTCATCTGAAATTTAATTTGGCCTAAAGTACATTCCTGAATCTCAGTTCAAAATGTTTGAGTAACACAAAGTGGATATACTTATTTGAAAACTGCATTGTTTGTATGTATTTTTAGAATCACTTTCTCATAACTGATACAGCTGACTCCGTAAATGACCTTTCTTTTCCCTCTGACAGTTTTCTCCCTCTTTCAGTCTAGTTTTTCTGCTTGTTTTTGTCTGTGAACAGCTTCAGAAGCTTCTTCTGACCTTTTGTTGCAACGCAGTGGTTTACTAGCAGTCAAACGAAATTTCTTGGTGATTGTGGGTGAATTTATGCCAAGAACTCAAATGTGTTTCAATTAAGTTTCACAGAATCATTATTTCAAAGTGAATGCTTGAATATATTACTTAAGGTAATATGTGAATTTGAAAATGGTTTTACACTTGCAGATACTGTAATTAATCATAGAAAGAGCATTTTTTCAGTAGTAGAGAACTTGAACTCTTCTTTGTGGTTTTATGTAAATGGATTAAATGACATCTTGGTTAATCAGTTTCGAATTAGGGGCAGAGGAAGAGCCAGAGGAGTCTTTGCTGGAACAAATACTGGTCCCAGCAACTCAAATACTACTTTTCAGAAGAGACCGAAGGAAGAGGAATGGGATCCTGAATATACCCCAAAAAGCAAGAAATACTTCTTGGTGGGTGTGGAGAACTCAATATTTTATGCATGCTTTTTTTTTTTTTTTTTCCAAACTTTCTACAAGCGTAGAAGTAGCATGCATGTATGGACAGGGAGTTCAGTTAAGTAATCATGAGAGTATCAGGGTGGTTGTAGTTCTGCTTTTTGTGCATCTTTCCACAGCAGGCTGGCAGTAACTGGGGCCTGCCATGGAATTAATCTCAAACTTTCATCAGTGAGTGGGAAAGAAGGCAGACTCAGACTAAAATGATTTTTTAAAAAAATTTTAAACCAAAAAGACTTGTGCTGTGTTTTCCTGGATTTCATTTGAGCTTTGTCTTAGATTTGTCTAAAAGTCTGCGGAAGTGGAAGATCAGGGAAAGCTGACAGTATCTGTTATTAGCAGTCCTTCTGTTTCTAGTTGAGTAGTGTGATAGTCATAAGAAAATCACCTTAGTTTTGATGCTTTTTGTCTATCTGGATTATGAAAGGAGAACTGTTGATGTAACCACCCAGTAAGTAGTGTAGCATACTGAATATGCAGACTTTCTTCCAGTTGATCTCCTTAGCAATGCAAACTTCTAAGGACATAGTTTCACCATGGAAAAATGCTAAGTAGTGAAGATTAGACATTCTCCTGGAGCATTGTAGTTTGTTACAAATACGTGTCGTGGTTTAACCCCAGCCAGCAACTAAGCTCCATGCAGCTACTCACTCACTCTCTCCTCCCCCCTCCCAGTAGGATGGGGAGGAGAATCGGGGGGGGGGGGGGGGGGTAGTAAAAATCTTGGGTTGAGATAAGAACAGTTTAACTAAAATAAAGCATAACAATAATAAAATGTAATAGAATTATAATGAAAAGGAATCTTTTTAAAAAGAGAAATAAAACCCAAGAAAAGTGATGCACAGTGCAATTTGTCACCACCTGCTGAACGATGCTCGAGCAGCAATTCATTCCCCGCAGCCAGCCCCCCCACCCCCAGCCCCCCCGGTTTATATACTGATCATGACATCCTACAGTACAGAATAACCCTTTGGCTAGTTCGGGTCAGCTCTCCTGGCCAGGCTCCTTCCCAGCTTCTTGTGCACCTCCTTGCTGGCAGAGCATGGGAAACTGAAAAGTCCTTACCTTAGTTGTTGCAAAGTATCCTAAACCGTCAGTATGTTATCAACATTATTGTCACACTGAATCCAAAACACAGCACTGCACCAGCTACTAGGAATAAAATTTAACTCTATCCCAGATAACAGGTAATCCAAGAAATAATGCAGTCACAATTTGTATGTTTGTACAAGGAGTTCTCTGTCTCCCCACACATATATAAACTTCTCTGATCTATAAACATAGAAAGGGATGTGATAATCTTTTAATTAAGAAATTGTGATAGCTAGAACAAATAATGGTAGCTATTGCACTTTTTTCTTATCTCTAAAAATGTTCTTCAGTTTAAAAAAAAAAAGGCCTTTTCTTATAATACATAATTGCTAATAAACTGCTCTACAGAGGTGTGGTATGTGTTTAATCAGATTCCTTTCCAAATCACAAGTAAAAAAAGCAGATGTTGAAGCAAGTGTACCTCACTCTTCTAAATATAAACCATTTCTATATTACGTAATTGTCTGTAATGTTCATGCAGTGCATAAAATGATTGTCAGGAGACTTACCAAACTATGTAAAGCTATATTTGGTAGTAAGATGGCAAACTTCAAGCTAATTAACCAGAGAAACTCAGCTGTCATTTGTTAATGTCAGGTTTAAACTTAATTTGCCCTATGTTGCGCAGGTGAAGCAGGGTTTCTGAAAACTGCCTTCAATTACCTTTCCTTCATAAGTATAAAGAACTAACCATGACAGAGGTCAAAACTAGTTGAGTAGTTTAGTTCTTCTGACTGCAGACAAGTGACAGATAATTGATTTGTTACAAACATTTGAATAGACCCACAGCTAATAAGGGCTCTTAAAACAATTTCACTGTTGTGGTTTTAGTTGCAGCATGATCAATTCTAAGGATATACTTCATAATGTATTCTATAAATTACAACCTGAACTGTTAAAAGGTTATCTTGATTTTTTTCCTATAAATACAAAGTACTAATATTTAAGGGGTACATTTAAGAGGTGTTCTAACCTCGTTCTCTGTCTGGTATTATTGTAGCATGATGACAGAGATGACGGTGTGGATTACTGGGCCAAAAGAGGAAGAGGCCGTGGTACTTTCCAGCGTGGCAGAGGGCGCTTTAACTTCAAAAAGTCAGGTAGCAGTCCGAAGTGGACACATGACAAATATCAAGGGGATGGGATTGTGGAAGATGAAGAAGAAACAATTGAGAATAATGAAGAAAAGGACAGACGCAAAGAGGAAAAGGTAAACTGTTTAGTGTTCAGACAGTTTATCTTTCAGTATCTCAAGTAATTGCATGGGTGTGGGAGGGGATCACTTTAAAAGGTTTGGTTATTAACAGTTTACAACAAGACTGTTTTCTTTCTTTCCACAGGAATAACCCTGGAAGAAAGTTGTAGCTGAAAGAGCAGCTCTTGCACCACCCACCCAACATTTTTAATATGTTTTTTTGTTGTCAAATGAATGTAAGCATTTTACTTAAATTTTACTGTTGGAAAGTAGTTTAGAGGGATTGTTTTTGTTTTAAGCCTTTAGAAAAAAAAAATCTTGATATAGTAAACTATGTTAATGATCGTACAGGTAGAAAGTAAAATATTTGTAACAACTTTTAAGAAATTTTACTGTTTGTTATATGCAGTGTAATTCTGCTTTGTCCAAATATATGGTCAAGTACAACTCTAAAAGTTTTGATTCTCCCCTATGTCTGTGTTTTATTCTGAAGTAAACTTACAGCTCTGCACACCTGAAATCTTGGAGCAGCATTTTTTATAAACTGATTACTACTTTTGTGTTGCCTTTTTATAAGAAGTGTATTCAAGGGTAGTTATCCTGTTGTAGTGTAAGTACAAACAGTTGTACAAAATGCTGATGATATGTTAGTTCATGAGAATCACATTTATATAGTGTCAGTGATAAACCTGGATGCTTATTCCACCATGCTAGAGAGTGCAGCAAGAATTTTCCTTGAGGGTGAAATTGTCACTCGTCTTTAGTAGCCTGAGAAATACATATGTATATAAATATTAAAGTGAGTTTCAAGTGTATTATTTCCCTTTTGGAATGTGAGTTTTAGAAACTATTTCCAAGTCACTGCTGCTAGTAGCTTTTAAACAGATCTGAAAACTGGAGTTCCTTCCACCATCTCTGTAGTTAGTGCAGAATTACCTACAACTAGCTTAATTCCTGTAGCTTGTGTCTAGAACAGATCCATCATTTATTATGGACACCTTGTGATTTGGTTTGTTATTAAAAGAGGCTTCTCTTGTCAATGGTAACTTTATACAACTTTTGAGGTTTTATAAACCTAGGGTTTAAATTCACTGCAACAAAAGTGTGCTGTCCATAAAGTATTAAGTACAAGTGGCATTTTCAGGGCCATTAGCAATTACGGTTTCAGCATTCTGCGATAGTTTAATCATCAGCAGAACGCTTTGATATTGCTACCGATTTCTTAATTAATCTAGCTTCTTTATCAATTTTGGTTTCAGTTTGTTAAAACTGCCTCTTTAATTTCTTTATGTGGACTTGGCTTTCCAGGTATGTAATCTGGCAAGAGTAAGTCTTTAAATCCTCCATCACATTTACAGCTTGAAGTGAAATTGGGGGTAGGGGGAGGGGAGAAACAAACGAACAAAAAAATAATCACAAAAATCCCTGAAAAAGTAAAGCAAGATGTGTTAAAACCTGAATCAGTAAAGATATACTGAACATTTCTATAAAGTGTAAATTCTGTTACAGTACCCTGAAAGTACTTTTCTTTAGTATTCCACTTTAGATGTGTAAATTTGAAATTCTAACTCGATGGTAAAATTTAAATTAGCAAAATGTGTGTGAAATGAATCTTACTTTCTTCAACACCAGTTTCTAAATAGTTGCGCTTCTAGTATTTTTGTAGTCAAAGTGTAGAAGTTAGTCTACAAGAAGCTGTTGTTTTTTGGTGTGTTTTGGGTTTTTTTTAAAAACAAAAACAACAAACCCACAAACCTAGTGGTCGGTACACTTTTAACCTACATAATGTTAAGGATGACAGTAATATACTTGAATTACCAGAACAAGGACATTCTGATAGAAAACCCAAGTAGTCTTGTTTCTCAGACTGCTATAGATACAGTACAATACAATCTTAATGTTATATGGAGTTAAAAGTGTAATTGTTCTGAGTTTGCTCCTTGGAATGACATACTGTCTAAAAAAGAAAAAGCTTTGGTAGAGGTGTTTGTATTAAATATGTATGTAGTGTATGCCCTCTTACTGGCTTTACTGTTAGGGAGTAGTTAACCATCTGCCCTATACAAATTAAACACTAGAAGGTAGAAAAATGTAGTGCTGTCACTAATTCTAACTGCAGTTGAGGAAACTGTACTTTGAATTGCACTAGTTTGCCAGCATCTCTGTAGAAAGGGAAATAGGAGTAACACTTGCCCTCTAGTAGTTACTAAAGGGTTGGTCATTCTTGCCTTATGTTTTAGGAGGCTTGGGCAAACTATACCATTGTTGCAAGATCTCCTTTTACATGTACAATACATCTTTTAATAGCTGCTTGAAATGCAAAACTGATTGTTCCTTGGACTTCTTAGCAGAGCTCACACAGACTTTGTGTATATTAAATCAGAGTAAGCAAGAAAAGGAACAAAAACGGCAGTAGTGTCAAAGTCTGTCCTAGTGAAGTAAAATTTAACATCAGTCTGAAACTAACAAATAGGACCAAGATATTTATTCATAGGTTATGGTTCAAGTATAATCTGTATCATCTTGGTCAAGTTGAAAGTGGATTGTTGTGGTCAGTGTGTCATAAGACAAATCTGCCTTATCATGCAGGAACAGAGTTCTGCTTCAGTTGAATGTCCAAGGAAATCTGGTAGAGATTGCTTTAACGGCATTTGATCCTCCAGACCTGTCTGTAGGTTATATCATAAAAATCCTTTTTTTAATCCTTAATTTCAGTGCAGTTTAGACATGTCACTTGTTGATTACAGAACACATGGTGACAGCCATAAATTAAACTTCTTGAATTAAGGTAATTTAGTTGAAGATGGAAGTTGCAGTCTTATCAGAGATCTGTAAGAAACAAAGTGGGAGTTGAGGTTTTTTTTTTTTTTTCCCCCAATCAAAAACTAATGCTTTGGCTCTTAGTCCTTCGACATGAATGGTGAATTTTCACTGTCATGATGAGAAAAAACATGTGTTGAGGCTTTCATTGGTGCTACTGAAGTAGTTGTATGGCTGTTGCGAATGGAAGTTCAGTGCATTTTGCATTTCTCTTAGAAGGTAAAGACCATCCCTGATGGATCTACAGGAAGAAATATCCAAGCATTCTACTGATATACAATGTGTAACTACATTTTGAGTACAGTAATTCATTCTGACTCCTTGCTCGAGCAATGAAGCAGTTTCTGAATCCATTTCATATGTGCATGGTGTGCTTACGGAGTTCGAAGTTAGTCCCTGGAGTTTAGAGACAATCAGACTTTCATTCCACTAGGCAAAACCCCTCAAAAACAACCCAAGCTCAAAAAACCCGAAGAGAATCCAGTAGCTAAGCTGTTAGTCTAGGCTCTGTACAATCATTCAGTTTCTTGGTTTAGAATTAAATCTTATATCTTCTTACTTCCCAGGAGCAATCAGTAGCATTATTGTAGCAGGGGCAGCTACATATGATTAAAGCTTTCCTGTATTAGTTTTGCTGTGCTGGTGCTTCAAAAGAAGAGCTGTAACCTAGCTATGATTGACCTCCAGAGGTAAAGGCTGCGGTCTTAAGCCACATGTCACTTTTTGTTTCTTAAAGCTGGCCTTTCACAAAATCCTTTTGTTAAGGAGATCCTGCAGGTCCCATCTGTACTGCTCAGAGTTGTCTTACTGACTTGAAGCATTTCTGTACAAGTTGCCATCAGGCACCTCCCGTTCCAAAGCAGTTTGTCGTTAGTGGTGGTGCAGTCAAACTACACCGCCTCAGTTTAGTGATTGCTTTTGAGACCCTGCCTCTTCCTAGCTTTGTGGTAGAACTGTGTGCAGTTGTTGCCATGCGATTGTGCTGATGTTTCCCCTTCCTTAGTAAGAAGGTGTTGGAGGAGTGGGTGAGAAGTATGCTTTGTTAAGGCAAGTTGTGTAGTACAGTTTTTCAAAATACCCATTAAAAAGTCCTACCCTTCCTCTCCTCAAACTTAAACTTTCCTTGGCCCCTAAAACAGCTTTGTGCTGTTACCTGCAGCTTGTGTGTTACTAGTACTAGTCCTCCTTTGTGTTTGGTTTTAGAGAATCAATCCACAGGGTGAGTTATGGATAATTATAATAACTACAAGAAAAGGCAGTAACAGCTGCACTGCAACTAAGTGTTGCAGTTAAAGGATTTTGTTTGATTAGGAACTGTTGCTGAGCCACACCTGCAAATGTGAATAAAGAAAATATCTAATAATCCAGTATATTTTAATTGCTTGAAAGCTTTGTTGAAATTAGAATTACTGGGAACACTACAGTTAGGTTTTCGAAAGGATTTGTAGTTATACTGTGTTTGTAGTTATACCTGCATAGCCAGAGGAAAAAAGATGGCACATTTCTCTCCGAGTAGAAGCACTGTCTTATTTGGTTATACTGCTGGCTTTTTGTTTTCAAAGTTCCTTAAGCAAAACAGCAGAAATCTTGGCAAGCCAAGATAAGAGCATGTACAGTATCCAAAGCCCGATTTCTCATTTTGAAGTGGGCTCAGTTTAGTCAGATGCTAGGAAGTAGTTGGTGTTTTGAGGATACTTTGTGTATTGAAACTCTCACTTTTTTAGTTCTCTGCATGAACTAGCTAGAACTTTACCACAGGGAGGACCTAAACCACCTCACTCCAATTTAGCTCCTTAACCTGAATTCAACTCTGCCCTGCCTTAGCAAGCTTCTTCCATGTATGTGCACCATGTTTTGTGCTTGTACACACTTAAGTTTCATTTGCTCACGAGTAGAATAACTTGCATCACTGCGGCATGTGAGTTTGCCTCAGTGCTACATTCCCCACACGGCACAGCACTCCCTGGAACCACGCAGCAGTCAGCCTTTGCCCGCGGTCGGGGTGCGGGCTCTCAGGCGGGGTCCCGCGGGGCGGTGCAGCCGCCATAGCTGCGGCATTCAAACGTCCCCCGCTCCCGACACCCCCCGCGAGCCTGCTCGCCCTCGCCCACTCATTGGCTCTGCCCTCAGCCCCGGCTACTTCCTATTGGCGTGTTTTCCTTTCTGCCCCGCCCCTACTGCTGATTGGCGCTACCGCCCCGGACGCCCTCGGTGGGCTGCGGAGCGACCGCTGCGCCCGTCGGCCGCGGCTTGAGGCGGGGGCTCAGAGGCGGTGTGCGGGCTCGCCTCTGTCCGCTGGCGGCTCCCGCCGAAGACACAGCGCACCCGTATTTTCCGGGGTGGTGGGAGTGTGGCGGGTCCTTGCCTGCGGCGGGTGTGCGTGTGTAGCGATCTCTCCCTTCGGCGCTGCAGCGCGCGCGGCCGCCATGGCGCTGGTGCTGGATCTCCTCAGGCGGGTGCTGGAGTACTTCGGCTGGCCGCCCGACCAGGTGAGACCTTCAGGCGGGGGGGCGGGGAGGGGGGCGGCTCTCGCCTGCCGGGCGGTGCCTGGACACCTCTAGTGCCTGACGTCTCGTCTGCAGCCGCTGTGGCGAAGGGGAGAGGAGGGGCCGGCGCGGCGGCGTGGTGTGGTACGACGGGCCTTGCTCCTTCAGTAGATCCTTGCGGTTGGGAAGGCTCGATCGGCGTAATTAGACAGGCTATCCGCATGTGGGATTGCGTGGGGGTCACTGTTCTGATACAGCCATTCAAGTGGTCCTTTTTTCTCTGAACAGAGAGGAAAAAAAATAAGTAACCTTTTGTTGTTAATGTCTTGCCGTTTTAAATGAAAGGCCACATAGCGATTCCCAAGTAGTAGTTAATCCTGTGTTTTCAGAGGCTTGGAAAAGATATTTTATGGGAAACTAAAAAGGTTAACTAATGTGGTGTCAGGGTCTCACATTAGAGTGTGAGTGTATAGGCAGCTCTTCAGTGATGGGTGTCAGTAGTGAGGCACTGCTGCAACTTGTACTTCTGAGGAAATTCTTGGTTTACTTACGTGAAACTAACAAACTGTCTCTAGGAGTAGTAATTTGATTGAGCTATACTGATTACTTTATGGTTTTGTTATTGGGAGTTCACGTTTCTTTTCATAGGCCATATTTTTGGAAGCTCACATGTTCAGCAGCAGTATCACTCATAGGATCAGAACATGCCTGCCTACAGCAATCTCATCAACAAGGCATTTCCAGCAGTTATACGCAGTCATAAGGAAGTATAAGGCTAAGGTACATTAAACTTATTTTACTTCTTTACTAATTTGTTTCCCCAAAACGTATCTAGATGCCTGCAGTTACTTTTTCTTTTGTCACTGCCTCGGAATATTACTACCCACATGATGTAGCTGCTACATTCTTTGTTGGCCTTTGTGCCACTCTGAAATGTGTTGGGTGCAGGCCGTATCTTGGTCGTGTTTTGGAAACAAAACCATTGTAGGCCTCTTTGGACTTTAAGCTTGAGAAGAGTGTTGAAAAGTCAGGTTATCCTGACTGTGTTATATTTAACTACATTATAACATTAAATTATTTAGTAACTTTGGTTGTAAGAACAGCAGACTTTGATTTTGCTTCTCTGATTAAAAGGTATTCTGATTTTTAGGTCATATCTGTTTGTGAAAAAAAGAAATATGGATCTACTCGAAGTGTTGTCCGTAGGCTTGGGACAATTCTTTCCTTAGAGCCCCACCCAAGACCTTATTTTCAAGTAAGTGATTTATTGTTATATATATGATGTAAAATTATGATATAGTGGCAATCACAGAAACACGGTGGGATGTCTCCCATGACTGGAGTGTGCCAGCTGATGGCTACAAGCTCTTTAGGAGGGATAGACAAGGAAGGAGAGGCGGTGGGGTGGTGCTGTATGTTAGGGACTGTTATGATTGCTTTGAGCACAAGTGTAGTGAAGGCACAGTGGAGTGTCTTTGCATTAGAATCAGGGGGAAGGCCAACAGGGCAGATGTTGTAGTAGGAGTCTACTATAGGCCACTCACCCAGGACAGAGAGGTAGATGGAATAATCTATAGGCACTTAGGAGAAATCTCACCATTGCTTGCCCTTGTTCTTGTGGGAGACTTTAACTTCCCAGACGTTTGCTGGAAATACAACACAGCAGAGCGGGACCAGTCTTGGAGATTCCTGGAATGTGTGGCAGATAACTTCCTGACACAGCTGGTGAGTGAACCGACCAGAGAAGGTGCCCTGCTGGACCTCCTCTTTGTGAACAGAGAAGGGACTAGTGGATGATGTGGAGGTTGGAGGCCAACTAGGGCACAGCAATCATGAAACAATAGTTCTCTATTCTTAGAGAGGCCAGAAGAGGGCTAAGCAGAACTGAGATCCTGGACTCCCAAAGAGCTGATTTTGTCATGTTTAGGCAAATTCTTGACAGAATCCCTTGGGAGATGATCCTGAAGGGTACAGGGGTCCAGGAAGGCTGGGGCATTCTTTAAGAAGGAAGTCTTAATGGCACAGGAGCAGGTGGTGCCCAGATGCTGTAAGAGAATCCAGTGGCAAAGAAGACCACCCTGACTAAACAGGGAGCTTTGGCTGCAACTCAGGGAGAAAAAGAGAGTTTACAGCCTTTGGAAGAAGGGGCTAGCTACTCACAATGATTACAAAGATTCTGTGAGGCTATGCAGAGTGGAAATCAGGAGGGCTAAAGCCCAGCTAGAAATGAATCTGGCTTCAGCAGTCAAAGATAACAAGAAACGTTTCTATAAGTACTTCAGCAGCAAAAGAAAGACCAGGGAGAGCCTCCATCCCCTGCTAGATGCAGGAGGAAACATGGTAACAAGTGATGAGGAAAAGGCTGAGGTGCTTAATGCCTTCTTTGCCTCAGGTCTTTAATAATAAGACTAGTTGTACTGAGGGAATCCAGCCTCCTCAGCCAGAAGACAGAGATTAGGAGAATGACCCTCCGGCAATCCAGGAGAAGATAGTCAGTGACCTACTTCATCACACAGACACACTCAAGTCTATGGGACCGGGTGGGATACACCTGAGGGTGCTGAAGGAGCTGGCTGGGGTGCTCGCCAAGCCGCTTTCCATCATTTACCAGCAGTCCTGGCTGACCAGGGAGGTCCTAACAGGTTGGTAATTGGCCAGTGTGACACCCATATATAAGAAGGGTCAGAAGGATGATCTGGGAAATTACAGGCCTGTCAGCTTGACTTCGGTGCCTGGGAAGCTGATGGAGCAGCTCATCCTGAGTGCCATCATACAACAGTGTGGAACAACCAGATGATGAGGCCCAGTCAACATGGGGTTATGAAAGGCAGGTCCTGCCTGACAAACCTGATCTCCTACTACAGGGCAACCTGCTTATTGGTTAAAGGAAAGGCTGTGGACGTTGTCTACCTTGACTTGAGTAAGGCCTTTGACACTGTTTCCCACAGCATTCTCCTGGCGAAACTGGCTGCTTGCGGCTTGGATGGGCACACGCTTCACTGGGTAAAAAACTGGCTGGACGGCCGGGCCCAAATTGTTGTGGTGAACGGAGTTAAATCCAGTTGGTGGCCAGTCACGAGTGGTGTCCCCCAGGGCTCGGTTCTGGGGCCACTCCTGTTTAACATCTTTACTGATGATCTAGACGAGGGGATCGAGTGCACCCCCAGTCAGTTTGCAGATGACACCCAGTTGGGTGGGAGTGTTGATCTGCTCGAGGGCAGGGAGGCTCTGCAGGGAGACCTGGACAGGCTGGAGCCATGGGCTGAGGCCAACTGGAGGAGTTTCAATAAGGCCAAATGCCGGGGGCTGCCCTTGGGCCACAACAACCCCCAGCAGCGCTACAGGCTTGGGGAGGAGTGGCTGGAGAGCTGCCAGTCAGAGAGGGACCTGGGGGTGCTGATTGACAGCCGGCTGAACAGGAGCCAGCAGTGTGCCCAGGTGGCCAAGAAGGCCAATGGCATCCTGGCTTGTGTCAGCAATAGCGTGGCCAGCAGGGACAGGGAAGGGATCTTACCCCTGTCCTCGGCACTGGTGAGGCCGCCCCTCGATTCCTGTGTTCAGTTTTGGGCCCCTCACTACAAAAAGGACATTGAATGACTCGAGCGTGTCCAGAGAAGGGCAACGAAGCTGGTGCAGGGTCTGGAGCACAGGTCGTACGAGGAGCGGCTGAGGGGAGACCTCATCGCCCTCTATAACTACCTGAAAGGAGGTTGCAGAGAGCTGAGGATGACTCTATTTAATGTAGTAACAAGCAATAGGACAAGAGGGAATGGCCTCAGGTTGCACCAGGGAAGGTTTAGACTGGATATTAGGAAGTATTTCTTTACAGAACGGATTGTTAGGTGTTGGAATGGGCTGCCCAGGGAAGTGATGAAGTCCCCATCCCTGGAAGTGTTTAAGAGTCACATAATCAACTAGGTTGGAAAGGACCTTGAAGATCATACAGTCCAAGTGTTAACGTAGCACTGACAGTTGCCAACTACAGCATATCCCTAAGCACTATGTTGACCCAACTCTTGAAGTGTTGACATAGCTTAGGGATATGGTGTAGTTGAGAACGGTCAGTGTTAAGTTAATGGCTGGACTAGATGATCTTCAAGGTCTTTTCCAACCTAGATGATTCTGTGATACGCTTCAACTGTTTAAGTTTCCTGGTTTCTTAATATAGTGGTAGCTTTCCTGTTTTTTTTAGCTCTGTGTTGCATCCCTTACGCTCTCTGTCTTCAACTTGCTTACAGCACTGTTTAAAACTTCCTTTTACCTTTTAGTATGTGCTGAATCTGGTTTCTCTTCATCCTTTTTTGTTTGCTTGCTTTTAGCTTGTTCGAGACCCAAGTCCATTGGGTAATGATGAACAAAGCACAGCTCCAAGTCCTGTAGCTCCGTCACTTGCTGATGTCCTGTGCATGGAAAATAACGAGGGACAAGCATTTACTAGACTTAGGTAAGTAAAAGTAGAATATATGCATAAAAAGGAGTAATAAAAGTCACTTACGTCTTTTCTTCTTTGTGGTATGTGGTTGTATGGTTGTGTGTTTTTTTTGTTTGGGTTTTTTGTTTTTGTTTTTTTTTTTCTTTTTTCCAAGCCCTTTCAGGGTTCCAGCTAATCCTGGGAACTCCTGCTTACCTGGAAATTCTTACTATGGAGAGTATTCTTATGTGAAAGATTTCTGAAACTGAGTCCCTTCTTTTCTCTGCCTAGTAGCATATCAGATGTATTACTGGTATTTTAATTTGTTTTCCCTCGCAAAGTACTTTGCGAGAGAGGAGGTTTAAGGAAAACTTGTGTATTGCAACATACAATGAGATTCTTATCTATCAAGCATTTTGATAAAAGTTATAAAGGGGAGAATAAGAAAAAAATATTTAAATGTCTCCTTTTGATGTTGATTACTACAGTGCTACGTGTGTAAACCTTGATGGTTGCTTTGAGGGAAGGAAAAACATTTTATAATTCTTTTTAGATTTTACAGAGTGCTAAAGAAAAATAGTTTTACAATTGTAAAATATTAGAAGTACTGTGCAATGACAAATTATCCAGGAATTTGCAGACATAAGTAGTATACAAGTCTTCTGCCCCCTGAGAAGGAATAGCAAGTTGGCTTATTGTTCCTCTAAAGGATCTGTTCAAAGTCAGAGGAGGCAGCAGTCAGAACCGAGGTTAAAATTTGGTCACTTGTATTGTCTCATACTATTACATCTGTATCAGACAACATAACTTTACTTCATATTGGCATGGTTTGTCTGTGATCTTTGCGCTGATTGCTGGTAATGAAACTACAAGAAACTGATGAAATAATGCACTTTGATAAAATTGTGTTTCATCTTGTGATTCGTGAGATGTTACTGTTGAATTATGTAAGGTTTTTCTGCAACAGATAAAAAATACTGGAAGAGTAAGAATATTGTTCAAAGGAACTGTGGCCTGTTTTGTCTTGCTTGTGTTTTTTTTGGTCAGTCTGATTCACAGATCCATTAAAGTCCATTCTTTTGTTGTTTTCATTCTTTCTTCCTCCTTCTTTCTTGGCTTTGTGGGATGTTTTTCAAGAACAAGTATATCGTAATTGGTCTCTTTTTCTTCTGAGCCAGTGTGAAGAGCAAGGGTTTTTGGCAAATCAGAAAGCAATGCTGCAGATCTGATTTGAAGTAGAAGGGTGACTAAGGGAAAAGGTCTAGTTTTGTTTTAGTCAAAACTTAGTGCATCTTCAATAAAGGAAATTTTAATTTCTTTGTTTCATAATTTGTTTGCACTCATTCTATATATTAAGGCTATTTTTGCAGGCACAGACTTGAAACAATTTCTAAAATTAAAACCTGAGACTGTAGCACAATTTTCTAATATAGTCTGTGTTCATATGTAGCTTACAGAAGATGAGGTTCTTATTCTGTAAGTATGTATTAAAATTCATGATTATTCTCCAATATATTTTCTGAAAGATTGCAACTTTTGCTGCTTGCAGTGTTCATCTTGCAGAGTTTGGTAAATGACTAAAATGTGTGAAGCTTAATTATTATTATTTGATCATTTCTACTTGACTCTCTGCCTTGAAAGAGATGTGAATATCTACTGTTTCAGGTTGGGAGGAGGGAGGTACACCTTTATGCTGTCAGTCTAATAGTTATTGAATAAGAACAGCTCAATCCTACGTTATGACCATATGATGTATAATCTATCCCCACATAAATTAGCTGACTTTTTTATGGTATCTTTTCAAGAATCTGTATATTACTTGAGCAAAGGGAGACTTAAAATATTTTAAAGATTATGAGTAGTTAAAAGTTTAAAGTTTCCTTAACTAGTTTGCAAATTTATGTCTTGCTGAATGATAATTTGCTTGAACAGATAGTAAGTTTTGAGATTTCCATTTTTGGCTGAGCCTTTTGAAACTGTGTTGTTGTTGCTTTCTAGGACTGAATTATGGAAAAAAGAAAAAAGTACAGTGTATCATGACCTACATCCATCTATAGATTCAATACAAAGTGTTATAAAACACGGTACACAAAAAGACTGTCTTGTTGATCAAGCAGCACTCCAGAAAATTTCTGCACTTGAAGATGAGCTAACCTTTCTTCGTGGTCAGATTGCTGCAATTGTTTCAGCGCAGACATTGGGAAGCATTCCATCACGTAAGCCCTTCTGGTTTGAAGCAAACCAGTTTTCATTTTTTTGTTTTAGAGTTCCTGTTCACAGCTTGCCATGTCTGATATTGATAGAGAACATCTCTAACTTATCTAACTAAAGTTACACCAGCTAAATGTACAGAATATAGTATTTTGTTTCTCTTTTTAGTATTTGGTACTCCTCCCCCACTTCTATTTCGTGGCCTGTTTGCCAGTTTTGAATGCAGTTGATCCTAAGGGATCTTTGTACTCATTTCCATGTTTGTGGAGGAGCTTAGTAACAACACTATCCATAGGCTACCAGTTACTGTCTAAAAAGTTACAGACTATTAATTATCTCTTTTGGGTTTTGTACTGTTTTTGACAAGTTATCAAA
Source organism: Athene noctua (assembly GCF_965140245.1). Taxonomy (NCBI): domain Eukaryota; kingdom Metazoa; phylum Chordata; class Aves; order Strigiformes; family Strigidae; genus Athene; species Athene noctua. The sequence continues at coordinate 65,811,130 of NC_134037.1, read as the reverse complement.
ATAATGGATAGAAAAAGTATTCTAAGTCAGTCAGGTTCAGGCTTTAACACAAACAAATGCTGCAAATAGATGTGTCATTAGAGTATCAAAGATGGAAGTTCATATTGGAGACCAGCTAGCTTGTGACTTTTTCCCTTTAAAAGTTGTGAGGTCTCAATTGTCTTACTTGCAGACTAGCCCCACTGTGGTGGTTGGAATATTTGGAGTGGTGTGAGGTAGTTACCTTTGTGTGACATTATGAGGCACCTCTGTGATTCAGTTAGCTGTTCTGTTGGCTCTTCTTTTGTCTCATCTCCATTGCACTCAGTATTGTAGTTTATTTTACATGTTTTATGTTTATCTTTGCTTTGCTTTTGCTTCATGTGTTTTATTCTAACCTTCACTCCATTGAGAACGAACTGTATGTAGTAGCAGGTTGCTTTGCTGTTGGAGTGTTGCTTTGCTGATTTATCTAGCGCATAGACGGAAGATACAAATAGAGAAAATCAGAGCAGCACTAGACACCTCAGACTGATCATTTCATATGTTCTGAATCTGTGGCTTTGAAATAAAAAAATATTCTTTGTTTTAAATATATTTCTTCTGTGGTATAATGTGTGAGGTATGTAAGAAAGTGTTTTAAGAGGGCTGTCTTACCTTGATGTTGCTTAATACAGTTAATTGTGGAGGTATACTGCCTGAGAATCACTACTTTTCTTTTCTAACTGCATCCAGAAGCCTTTAAAACATTCAGCACATCAGATGGATTTTACCCAGTGCCAGCCATGACTTCTACGCCACTGTCCGTCTCTCACAATCACTTTGTAATTCCCTCGCCTCCTCCACTTCCTTCTGGTATACCATCTGGTGTCGGTGCTGGTAATTCGGGAATTGAACTTATAAAACAACGTCGTGCTGAAAGAAACAGTGGTTCAACTACAGCTGGTAGTGCTGATCACCAGAGGACAAAAAACGTTCCTAGTATGATGGATGTTTTGAAAGACCTAAACAAAGTTCAGTTGCGAGCTACTGAGAGGTAGGTTGAATTGAATGTGTACCTGAGTAAGTCAAGACTATGTAAGCATCACAAGCCTTAAGTAGCGCTAAGGAACACCAATGTAAAACATCATTTAATGAGCAGCTACTGCTGGCAAAACTTAAGTTGGCAACTTTGAAGGTCACAGCTTGGAAAATAAGATAGGTACTTGTGACATGGCTTTTAGATGCATTTAAAACAAGCTGAACATCATAGCATTTAAAACTGCTATGCTCCTGCTTTAGTATAGAAATATCAGGTTGCCCTGGGGAGGTAGGTGTGTTGCTATCTGAAGATTGCTTACAAAGTTGCCTACACAGTCACAGGAAACTGATCCGAACAAATAAATTTTTGGATTCACTGTGAAAGGACAAATCCTTGGGGAAACACTGGGAAACTGTAAACATACCTAAAAGAATTCTGGTCCTAGCTTTCAAGTGTTAAAGAAAATACATGCTGTATCTTTTATTGAAAATGTTTTGTAAATTGTATTTCAGTAGTGCAGTTGGATTATAACTATTTTTAATGGTCTGCCATTTTGATGGTAAGCACAGTTGACGTTACAAACATGCGTTACTAAGGACTGCAGTAGCTCTTTGGGTCGGTGTCGATGTGTTCTGCTAGGTGTGATGGAGGTTGTCAGATGTCTCTTCTGAAATTCTTGAGCTGAAGAAGTATATGAGAACAGCTGAGGCTGTAATGATTATGTGGAGCTCTTAATGGGCAAAGAATGTCACCTAAACTTATTGCATTTTTATTTCAGCATTTTCTTAACTGTGATTTTTATCTCAGAAAATAACTAGAACAAGTAGCGGACAAATCATCTATATGCAAGTCTAAAGCGTACCTTTACACTTTTGATGACATTTTCATAGTAAATAAAGCAGATATAAAGTGCACTTAGGTAAACCTGTGTGTTTCCTTATATGTGGTTTCTTCCATGTAATTCCATGTCTGGTAAGTGAAATGTTCAGGTTGACAGTTTTAACAACCAGCATGTTGAGCAGAGGTATAATTAGTAGGAAGTGGTAAGTGTGCATCCAAAATGCTTTCTGGATTTAGGCATCTGCCTGTATTCTGAAGGTAGAACTTAACTGAATAGTAAATTTGTATTGTTGGAGGGAGTGATGATGATCAAAATTGCTATAATGTTTCAGGCAGCAGTCTGATAATAGTTTAACATGTGCCCTGTAAAGGGAAGACCTCTGTTCTTGCAAGTTGACAGCCTGAAGATCCCTGTTTCTGCCACCTGAGCACCAGTTTACACATTGGGCAAGTGCTCTAACAGCTTGATTCTATAGGAAGGGTGAACTCAGTCCTTTCAGGTTTCATGTTAAACGATTTCTACTGTAACTGCCAGATTTTGAACTTGGTGCTGTCACTGTGCATTAATAGGTACAATTTGCTGGCCTGGAGGTAGCACTTTACTAGCAGAAGTCTGAATACCTCTAGATTTTTTTCAAGTATCTCAGTGGTTAGGAAGTCTTTCTTATGATTTCTTTTCTTGAGCTAGTCACTAACTTCCACATTTATATTAGGTCTTGAGGTGCAGGTGCTGTTTAGATCTTGCATCTCTTTGTTATATTTTGATTTTGAATTTGATAACAGTTTTTCTAAATTAAAATACAAACTCTTCTTTTTAATTTTTGCCTATAAAATTTTTATATTTGGATGCTCAGGTGCTCGCTTAGAGGGAAAAACTGTCTTTGAAGCCTTTGTGCCAAATGTGTTGTTTTTTTTTTTTTTTTAATAATGAAACTTGAGTTAAGTATGGTTTCTAAATGGGACTCTATGATCACTTGGCTGCATAGTTGACTTAGAGTGATTGTTTTCTTTAAATATATTTACTCTGAGGGATTTTCTAAGTTTGTTCTTTCTTGTGAGACCATAGAAAGGTATACTGTTTCAAACTTAAAATTAATTAATTTTAAATCAAATTATGTTCACAGTGGTTATGAAAGATGTTACTGGGAATCTCCACATACCATAATATAACTTATAAATGAGATCTGTGATGAAAACTGCACATTTTGCTTTTTTTTCCTCATTATTTATTTGCAATACTTTAATGCTTTTTGTTGATTTACTTCCATTTTTTTTTATGGCACACCATCAAGTTGTATTTTCAAGCCAAGAATCTGGCTGATAAGTTGTTAGGTGTACTTTTATTAGTCCTATTTGGTGATTTGCTATAAAATAACATTAGCAGCTTTTTTGTGTAATCAGGGATTTATAGGATAGGGTGTATATAGAAGTTCTGTCACTAGATTTTGGATCACTCAGTACAGAATAAGGGTCAGTAGACAATTAATTTTCTTTTCTTTTGTAGGTCACCTGGAGGTACTCCTCTTTCTAAACCCAAAAAGGGGCGAAGTTCTGACTGGGATCCAGTCGCTCTACTAACTCATGCACTGAAGCAGAAATTTGCACATAAAAATGATGATGAAGATGATTCCCTGGACAAAGAAAATCAATCTTTTGATAGCTCCCCATTTTCTAGTCCAGAGATTCCACTGGTATGTGTTTATGTAAGACTGTGGGTTTTATATTGTTGAAATGACTGCTCATTTCATGGATAGTTGCAGGGTTTTTATGAGTCTGCTGCGATGTTTTTAAGCCATTGGCCTAGGTAGTTGCCTTTTTCATGTATAATCAAGGCAGAGAATGTAAAAGATTATTTATTTTGAATGGATTTAGACTGGTAAATGCGCTTCTAGATATGCCAGGAGGGAAAACTTAGAAGGCTAGCTTCAAAAATTCAGCTCTCAATTGATTGAACTATGGGCAATTGCTTCATGGTAACTGGCAGGTATCCATGCATAGAAACTGTGTGTCTGCTTAGTAACACTAACTACTTGTTGACTAATTTTACAAATAAAGATGCTAGGAAGGTGCAGAGAGGTCTGACTAACGTGTGCTATGTGTTCAGAAATGAAAATGAAAGTATTGACCGTAATCTTTTTCTTTGAGGCAGCATCATTTCTGCACAGATTGCATCTTTATCCAGAATGAGATGTGATTCTGCATGCTGTTGCAAAGCCCATGAAAAATACAGTTTTTGCTATGAACAATAAAAGTGTAGTGGACAGAGCCATTAGACAAAGGTGGTTCTGAGCGCTGGTTTCTGTAGAGCAGCCTGTGCGGGCTACTTCAACTTCCACAGTCCAGCAGTACTGTTGGTTGTTTGTTAGACTTCCACAAACCTCAGAACTGCTTAGATGAGATGCATAGAATTAATTAGCAGTAATTTAAACTGTGTCTTTCTGTTAAGCAATTCTATCTTTAGATCTTACGAGTGAGATAAAAGTTTGGACTGGCATTTGTTTGCTCAGTGGAGGGAAATAATAATGCAAAGCGTATTATGGAAATCTAGACATTCTTTGAAGGCTGATGCTTATACTCATGGCTGGCTGTTTGGCTGAAAACTTAGCTTTCCTTAAGGAGTGTGTTCTAGCTGTATTTTTTTTTTTTTTTTCAAATTTCAGCTGCCACAAGGATTTTGCAAGTGAAATGTAGCATATATTTTACAGACTGGAGTGAGTCAGCAGCTCTGGTGCAGTCTTAATAAATTTCCCTGTTGACTTGTTTTTTTTTCCCCCAATGGAAAAATTAGAAGCTTCTTAAAAATAGCCAGGCTTGTATTTTGGATGCTGCAGACCATTGCATTTGAATAGCTGACATACCTGAGTCTAGATGCAAAGGTCAAAGTTAGATCCTGGAACACCTTGTCCTGGTTTCTGCTGGGTTAGAGTTAATTTTCTTCCTAGTAGCTGGTGCAGTGCTGTGTTTTGGATTTAGTGTGAGAATGATGTTGATAAACACACTGATGTTTTAGTTGTTGCTAAGTAGCACTTATCCTAAGTTGAGGATTTTTCAGTTTCCCATGCTCTGCCAGTAAGGAGGTGCACAAGAAGCTGGGAAGGAGCCTGGCCAGGAGAGCTGACCCAAACTAGCCAAAGGGATATTCCGTACTGTAGGATGTCATGATCAGTATATAAACTGGGGGGAGCTGGTTGGGGAGGGGAGATTGCTGCTCGGGCATTGGTCAGTGGGTGGTGACCTGCTGTGCATCACTTGTCTTTTCTTGGGTTGTATTTCTCTCTCTTTTTGTTCTCTTCCTTTTCATTACTGTTATTATGATTGTATTTTATTATTATTTTTATTATTATATGTTATTGTGCTTTAGTTAAGCTGTTCTTATGTCGACCCACAAGTCTTACTTTTTTTTTCCCATCCCCTCCAATTCTTCTCCCTATCCCACTGGGAAGGGGGGAGGAGTGAGCGAGTGCCTGCATGGTGCTTAATTGCTGTCTGGGACTAGCTAATCTATGACACTTGTTTATGGAATAGCTTTTGTTCCAGGATCTAATAGCTGAATTGTAAAGTCCTGGAAGAGTGATTGCTTAAGGCCAGCATAATCAGTAGATACAGAAAGATGAGATTTTTCTGGTTAAAGCAGAATAATCTCATGAGCTTGTAATAAAGCCTCTAATAGTTTACTCTTGAGTGTTTTGAAGAATAAATGTACTTTAAGTAATTGCACAGGCTTAGTATTTTATTCTTCCTACACTAAGAGAAATGCAGCAACTCTTCCAAACTGTCTTTACTGTAAACACCTTATTGAGTAGTGTTGGGTATAATTTTGTTTAACTTCATCCCTGCTCCCCAGGTTGGACGTTGCAGTCTGAAGCCAAGTGCAAAATCTAGCCTTACAAGAACTGATGAAGTTAAGCAGGTACCAGCGTGGAAAGTGAGAGCTCATATTTAACTGATGGAGACTTCTGAGGAAACTTCATAAGTGTGTGTAAGTGGCGGGTCCACTTTGAAGCTGCTGTAAGCTGCTGTAATGTGTTCTAGCACATGTCTCCTATGCTACTGAAGTTTGAATAGGGTTTGTAAAATTGCCTTTTCCTTCTCCTTAGTTTCCCAGCAGCCAAACTTGTGAATGTGATGCTTTTACGAGAAGCATAGACCCCAAAAGAAGGCTTTTATTGTCATGGAGCAGTGTCTTTGAAACCTGGGAAATGTAGGAAAGAAGTGTGTGTGAGAAAAAAAAATAAAGGTATTGGTGTAGCAGCTGAGGTGCGTGCTCTTTTTGCACTCCGGTGTAAATAATGAGGAAATGTAAACTTTTTGTTCATGTGTTATGTATAATTGACTGTATATAATGGTAGCTAATGCTGTTTCATTAGATGGTATAGTTGCCTCAGTTTTCCTTGCAGTTTGGTGATGCAACTCCATATTCCATGTGCAAACAGTATTCTAATTTATTTTGGGTGAGTAGATGAACTTTTATGGTTGTGAAACTTAGTGCGGTAAGTAAACTGCAGGTTGTCTGTTAAATACCTATAATATGGGGGAGTTGTGTTCTGAGATAAAGACCTTGTAGAGAGATCTGCTAGCACATAGTCTAAATTTCATATGTAAATATTATCTCTCTCCTTGGCTTCTCCATACTAAGTCTGTTTTGTTCACAAGAGTTCATAAAATAAAATTTACTTTATATCATAGATGTGTGTGGTACTGGCGTTTTGTGTTGCAGACTAACTTTTTTGTATATTAAGAACTGACCATATCAGACAACTTCTTAAATAAATTGTATTAACTAAAATTAATGAAAATAGAGCTTATATTTTTCCTGCCAGAGTCCTAGATAGAGTCCCTTACTTACAAATTTGTTACGATCCACTGCTTACGATAGGTGCCTTCACTTAATCTTTTGGCTAATGATCCTCATGTATAAAACCAAAATCCTACCAATTAGACTGTTGAATGTGTCCCTTATATATCCCATGTTTCTTCTTTTTCCCTGCTCACTTACACAGAGTAGACTGGCAGCTGGATTCCTTGCTGAGTCTTATTTGCACAGTTGTAAGAAATTACTGTGCAAATCCCCCATACTTGTGGTTTAATTTTAAAAGTTTTCTTTTGACTAAAGCTGGAGCTTAAGTGATTTGTTATTTTATGACTTCTAGGTATTTCTTTTAATTCAGTAATTCTTGAACTTTATCACATTCTCCCATTCTGTTCTCAGTCCATAACAGAGTGACCTTCCCTTTCTTTCCACTTTCAAAATAGGCATTTGCTGCATTCTCTACCTAAATTTGACAGCTGCTATGAAATCCATACAGAATAGCCTATTTGGCCCTGTATTTAACAATCTCACCCTCTTCTGTCAAAGCTCCCCATTGTCTTTTGTCTGCTGCTCTGGTCTCTGATATATACTAGGGCAGCAGGGAGCAATGGTGAAGGAAGAGGGATATGAAGGCAGGTGAGTCCTGGTCAGCATAAAGCCTATGAATCAGCTCCCTTTTTTTCTCAGTATCTGCAGTGTGATGAGGTGGAGCAAGTTATCTCCTGTGTTACATCAACATTTGTAGATCCAGGGGATCTCAGGGCTTGTGGCCATTCTGTTGTGACTGACAAACATGAAGGTGCAATTCTTGCTGTGAGAGACTGAATTAATCTGCAAAAGCCTGAATACAGTAGTCCTCTTTCTCTCCTACTTCAGTTGCTTTATGTGACCAGCAGCTGCTTCTCTTCAGGAAGAACTACTGTTTTGGACTGGTTTTGTATTTTTATTTTCTGTTCTCTCCAGAGTTCATAATTTAACTACAAGTTTGGCTTACAGGAGTATTTTGCAGCGGGAATTTTGAGTTTGAAAGTGTCTTTTCATTTTGGAAGGGAATTGTGTCAGAAATTTCTTAATATCTCTTAAACCAAGGATCTAGTGTCAGACTTCAGAAGCATCTGCAAATTCTACTAAGGTGTGTGACTCTTCAGGTTGTTTGGTACTCTCTCTGATTTTTGTGTCAGTCTGATGTGAATTGTACAGTAATGTAGTTTGTATAGCTGATCTGCTTCCTTAGGGAAAAGTGTAAGTCGTGGGCCATGTGATTTTTTTTCAAGTGTGCACTACCTACATATGTTACGAGAACAGATTCTTTGGTTTATGTATTTCCAGATGTTAATTAGGTTAGGCATCGAGCCCTGCTATACCTTGAAGTCTGTAGGTGGCATCTGGTAACATCTGACACTTCTTCAATACTAAGAAGTTGCGAAACATAGACAGGGCTGCTTAATAATGAAAAAGTGACACCCATTGCAGAGATTTTTTTTTTTTCCCTGCCTTTCAGAGCTAACAGAAAAGTGGCTTTGTCATCTTATTTTCTTTGACTAAAACATCTGTATCAACAATTTGGAAGAAGTTAAGAGCCTCTGAGGTTGTTATCTGTGCCCACCTAGAATCCATGCCCTTGTTCTGCTGATCGAGGATGCCAATTAGACACCAGAGTGAAAAGAGTAGGCTTATTTTACTGTTAATAATCAAGGATATAACCAAGTAATACAGAAATTAAGAAAAATACAGAATAGTACACTTAATAAGCAAGGTAATGCACCTAATCATTACTACAAAATGGGGAGAACGGTGATTAAGAAAGATACATCACCACTTGCATATGTTGGCAACATCCAGATCCGCAGTCGCTGGGGAGCCCCAGTTGCAGCGAGGATTTGGAGAGCCTGTCCCAGCAAGTGGAAAGTCCTACACGATGTGTCTATCTGTAGGCAAGGCATCCGAAGTCGCAGCAAGAGGGTCCAGCCTTATATATAAAAAACAGCGAGTCAGAATGACTGGCACCTTTCTTTGAGTGGAAACATCTGGTTTCGTTCTCCTGTTGGATTCCACTGAAAGCCTGGCCAGAGCTTAGGGGGGAGAACCAAGGGAGTTTCCAACAAGGCCAAACACCTGGATTTGCAGCCTTGAACAAGGCCAAACAGAACCAAAGGAGTTTCTTTATCTACTTGGTTCTGTTCCCGCAAAGTTTCCAACAATGCTATACAAGGAAAGTTGGATACAGTCTCATGACATTTCATCCTCACAACCAATTATATTTTGTCTAAGATACATCTTTCACTCATGAGCACACGTATTTCGTTAATGATTAGATACTAATAATAAACACTAATAGTAATACAGATTTTACTAATTAGCAGATACTAATAATGGATTTTGAGGTTCATCTAGAGGTCAACTTTGTTTCAGGGCCTATTATTCAGGCCCTAGCACTACAGCCTTGTTTACCTACAAATAACCTCATTTACATAAAGTCACTGAATTGCTCAGTGACAATGCAACTCTTAGAGATACAGTAGTGATATGGGGGAGAAGGAAGAGACTCAGGAATGTGAGCTCTCTAGTGGTCTGCTGGAACAAATCTTGTGAAATGTTGTGCCTTCTTATTATCACTGAAGAAGTTTGGAAAATTTATTCTCCCCCTACTCCTGATGAATTTTTTGGACAGGATGTCTTCCTTCAGGAGTTGCTGGGGAAGTCTCTGGAATGAAAGTTGGTTTTGTTTTTTCACTAGAAAGACTAAGAAATATGTACTGTATATCCAGTTATTCAATTGATAAAATTGGAAGAAGAATAAATGTTTCAAATATTTTGAGTAAATAGGGCTAGAAGGAAAAGTACAGTGTGGCTGTTTAAAAGCACTCAAGGATTTTTCCCTAGGAGATCCTAAGAGATTTGAGTTCTCTATCGGTGAGCTTCCCATTACAAGGAGACTAATAAATATAATTGCCTGAACTCTCAGAATATCACAGTTTGCTGACAAACTCCTATGATATACCAGACCTGTGCAGATACTTGCAACTGGTGAGGGACAATTGATATATAAGCTGTCATCTCTCTGTAGGTTTTTGGGGAAAGGCTCAGCAGAGAATATGCAACAGTATTCACTGCCTTCAGTCTATTCCTCTTTTCAGGAATTAATTATTGTTCCTTAGTCCTACCTAAATAGTTAAATTATATATCGGGCTCTTGCAAATGCCTAATTGACTGGGGACTCTAGCTAAACAAGTTATCCTTTGAATTACTGATCAGAAGCCTTGGGAAAAGAAAGTCCTGCAGGCAAGACTATTGAAGCAACTGGTGTCACAATATTAGTAAGGTCTGCAGCCAGATTTCACTTCTGCTTTATCTGAAATCTGTTTGTCAGTGATTGTAGGTATCCAGGAGACATTTTAAATCCCGATTCCTATACCAGTTTCTCAGATCCCGATGTGATCTATCAATACATTTTTCATAATTTTTCATTTTCCAAAAAAATGAAGCCTTCCTGAAATTTTCCAATGGTCAAAAATGGGCAACATTAGCCCACTGTGATGAGAGAAGCAACTGAAAATTTGACATTCGTATTGCCTTCGGTCAATGGCATGATTTGATTTGATAACTTTCAGTTATTAAAATAACTTTCAGTTGTTTTAAAATACAACAGAATTATAAGTGAGAAAATGCAGCTTTTTTCTGAACAGCACTGGCCTCAATATTAGTATGAATATTTTTTTCTCTTTCTCAGGCATGAATGTTCATCATACTTAACAAGTTTGGCATTGAGAATGTACTGCTGTGTAAAAGAACCATCTTATGTTAGTTTCACTGGCATTTGTGAAGAATAAGTTGAGAATAATTTGTTTGGACATTGAGATTACATAATCCTATTTCTTTTATAAATATAAATACATTATGTTGAAGAAAACCTTACATTTATTAATAACTTATTTTAAAATCACAATTAGAGTAAGTTATCCAGTATACAGAAACAGCTAGCTTCAGGTGGAATGTCTTGGTATTTGTACTACGATTTTTGAAGAGAACATATATGAACAGCAGTTCCTTTAGGAATTTGATGTAGTTTTGAAGGCTTGCTGCTTGTCTTAAAGTTTTAATGACAAACCTCTAGAATTTGAAAACTGATGGTGACCAAAACTAAAACCAAGTAGGTTTTTGCATATATGTATTTTATCTTGCTTTATATTCTTTATTTTTCAGTGCTAGTACTTGACATCTTACAAACTTCTTATCATGTATCAGCCCATAGGCCATTCTTTTCCTCTTATTCTGTTTGGGAGAATTATTGCCAGACATAAAATGATTCTTGAACTTCTTTGAAGTGTGAGTCTAGGGATTAATTACCAAATTCTTTCGAAGTACCTGTAAAGTAAACTTTCATAATTGACTTTGTAGAGTCTAAATCGTAGTTAAAAGATTTACAAGGCAGTTAACTGTTAGGGCACTAACTCCTGCTAAAATGCTTGATTTTATGATTTTGTTTGAGGTTTTAAAATACCAAACCGATTTCTGTCTCTGAAGGTGTTTTGAAAGGACATACTATTCTTTCTAATTTTCATTTTATGGCTTATACTTATGTTTCTTTTTCCTTGCAAAACTGTTATGGAAATATTTGTTCATGGATAAAATCTACACAAGGTAGATGTGTTCTTTTTATTTAGGTATATCTTTGTACTATTTATGTAATTCAGTATAACTTAATAGTGAAGCTATTGTAGTGTTTCTTCAATAAATGTACTATTTTTTTTCCTTTCTTGCCTTACATCTTGTATGCAGCATCATGTATTTTGTACAGTATATAGACTGCAATTCTATTCCATTCAATTATTTCACCAGCCCCTCTTGCCTCAATAATTCTTCCTGTATTGGCATAATCAGACTCTCTTGGTCACTATCTCCTTCCTCAGGGGATCAAAGAAATAGATTAAAAAGGAGAGGAGTTACTGCAGAAAAGCACATTTGAACCATCTGATTGATCAGCAAGTGTGCTGGCCTTGATTAAGGTATGTTCTGCCTCTGAGAAACTGGAAGTAGGTAAATTCCGTAGTGGTAGATATGGGAGCTTCCCTCAGAGAAACTCAGTGTACTTTTATTTCAAAGATTTGGATAGGAAGCATGTAGCTTAGCTATAAGGAATAGAATACCTGTTGTAAATCACCAGTGTATAAAGAGGGAAATGTCATTATTTTCCAGAATACTTTGTTGAAGTACAAAGCTGAAGTTACTATAAACAGTATAGGAAAAAAAGGACAGGGATAGTGAGTATGGAAGGGATTTTGTAAGAAAAGAAAGAATCTGATAAAGTCACCAGGAATAATGCGTGTGTTGTGAGAAAGAGTAACTCAAGTTATGTATAAAGAAACAAGGAACAGATTAATGCTTGTATCTGTATAAATAATTGTGCTTTTGTTTCTTGCAATTTGAAAAATGTGAAAGGCACAATCTGGAGGGGTCTTTGACAAGCTTTTTCCTGTCTTGCTGTTTGTAAATATTTTGGTGGCTTATAACAACACACATCATGCTCCATAGTTAAACCTTGAAACATTTTGTTTAGGAGCCCAATGTCTAACTGCTCTGATAGGTTTCACAATAGCTAAAATTATGTTGTGGGCAAAGACTAAAGAAGACAGCTGTCCTTCAAATCGGGAAATATTTTGTCCATTTCAGTATTATTTGCCCAGATTATTTACAAATTCTTGTGCTTCAGAAATATTTTCTCTCTTTTTAATACCAGTCACTGATAGAAATAATCTCTATTTCTCATCAGTTTCCAGTGTACTTTTTGTATCTCTTAAGTTTTTGTCAAAGAGATGTTTTGGCTGTCCATCTGTGGGTGTGTGTTAATAGAATAGCTGTCTTCTATAAGATAATCGATATTGACCCAAATGTCTGTGTTATTTAATTTGTATTAGGGCATCCCAAAATTAAGTTACAAGTAAATGATCTTGGCCTATGTTTAACAGAACTGGAAAGAAAGGATTGAAAATCACTTAATTGTGAATATGAATCCTAATCCGTTCAGATGTATATGGAAGCACCTACAACAGGTATTTGAACTTGCCATCCTAGCAAAAAATGAAGATTCCAAAAACTTCTATGTTACTAAAGGTATCTTTTTCTTTAAATTCAAATGTTATGTTTTGTGCTAGGATATTGAAATAGTAGTTCCATTTGCAATATCATAACTTTACTCAGTTTCATCTAGCCATAATTTCACTATTTAGCTGAGAAACATTTTTGATTGTGCTAGACATTAGCTTCCACGGTATTTTTATTTAGAGAATGAGTTTTAATAAGTAATTATAATAATCAAAAGGCTGCATTCATTATTTTCCCCAGTAATCCTGTCAGCAGGATCTCTCTTTCTGCAATGGGTTGTTGTTTTTTTTTCTTATGTTGAAAGAAAAACAGTGTGGTGCTTTTGTTCCAGCTATGTTTCTAGTCCTCTTTACATTTTAATTTCTGCTTACATTTTCATTCGGGCTATTTGCCTGGAAGGCTGAAGTAGGCTTTAAAAGCAGATTATTTTATGTATGTGAGCCAGAGTGTTCAGACTCTCATTTTGATTGTTACTGGGATGGAAGTATACCTTTCGTTTAACGCTAACTTAGGCATTTTATTTCAGCGGGTCAGAGAACCAAAAGCAGGAGCCTACATTCCCTCTTTAGGTAACAGAAGGGTAACAGCACAGTGTGCAAGGGTGGAGTTGGCACTGGTTGCAGTAAACTCCTGATCAGCAAAACATATCTTAGAATAAAATATATTTGAAAATTTTGAAAAGAATTGATGTAAATTGTTGATACATTCTGCAGATGAACTGAATGTATTTAACCACAAGAGAGCAGTGTTACACCAGCTCTATGTTGCAAATCTTAAATTTGAAAGTAATTCTGCTTTGTCAGTAACAGATCTAACAGCCAAATTTTAATCCCTTTATGTTTTTCTTCAGTGATATTTACTAAACTGTAGAGGTACATGCTTCTTACTAGTGTTATGGTGAAGTATATTTATATATATTTGGATTAGTACAAAGTCAACACCAGGCTAGTTTACTCTCCTATTCACAAAATAAATCTGCTACTTCATTTTCTAGGAGAGCAGACAAAAGATTTTATGTGGTGAGTTAAGAGAAGAGCTTCATCTGGCAGTAGTTTTTTCCCGAAGAATCATCCTTTCATCTCCCATGTAAAATGGCTGTTGGAGAAAATTTTCTGTATACATGTATAATGAGCATTGACATGAAATTGCGGGGATTTGTGTAAATAACTTTTAGGTTATACAAGTGAAAATATGCTGCTACTTACTGATTAAAAGTCAAAGAGACCATCTGGCATAAAAAAAAATCACATTTTTATTTCAGATGAAAGATTATACTCTGCTCCTGGAAGCATACACATTCTTTGCTTGTCGCATGTAAACAATGACTTGAATGAATTTAGGTGCATTCATAAAGCTGAGTAAGTATATGTTTGCAGGTTTGGGCAAAGTGCAACTTTTAGTAATGCTTCTGCATTGCTGTTGACTTCATTAGAGCTGCTACAGTGGAACTAAAGGCAATATTTAGCTACGTACTTTTAAATAAGGAGTATCTTACCCACCCCGTCACCTTGAACTGTGGAGAACCTGTACATTGAAAATCTTTATTCTTGCCATCTGTGCTTCCTCTTCAGTACTCTGCATGTTACTTAATGGGGAAAGTTAAACTAGATTGATTGTTCCTGCTTCTCTGTTTTGCTTCTTAGTTCTTATGCCATAGCACAGCAGCTGAATTTGCTGCGAGGCAGTTGCCACTGAGCAACAGCTGTTGGTATCAAGGAAGAGGAGGAAGAAATTCAGAGTAAGCGTAGTTTTAGTTTCTTCACATGCTATTGTTGTATTACAGTTGTTTGATGCATTGTCACCTTATAGTTTACAGCCTGTGAGTATGTGTTTTGTTTTTTGTTAGTGAGAGCTGTAGCCATCTGTGTTAAAAGTTCTGAAATAGCAGTATGGATCAATGAGGCTGGTTGTGTGTTCTGTATGGAAATGAGGGGGATTTGTCCTTTGGAATACTGTTTTTTTGTACATGTATTCTGTTGTTTCTTACTTAATTTTGTCTGCTTGGTATTTTATTACTCTATTTCCATTATGCTTTTTCTAGTAGGTGTATTGCTTAACTTATATACCATGTTTGACTGTCACCTACTGGGGCGGCTTGATCAGCCAAGCTGTTTTTGTTATTCTCTTTCCTAGCTTCTGAGGAAGTGTTTCTGAATAAAAATCAAGCTCAATGTTATTTTTTTAAATTTGTTAAGTTAGGAACTGCCTTACCATCATGTACAGTGGGAAAGTAATCTGAAAGTCAGTACTCTGGGATAGTAAGAAAAGTTAGTTTGAAGTTGTACCTTGATTTGACTCAGGTGAAATGTAGGCTTTATCAACAACCCCTGTTTCTTATCTGCCCGTTTGACCATGCAAATATTTTTAATCTGTGTTTGCTTCTGATGTCTTCTATTCCTCCCATATGCACTGTCTGTATGTATATGAATTACTAAGGTTTTACTTGTTATATTTCTGCAGGGTCTTTTTTTCAAAACTTCTAGAAAATATTCAGCCCCTGCATTATTTCTCAGTAGTGGCATAGACTTTAAGATTTGAAGAGTATACTTTTTATTTAGTATATTAGAACAATGAGGCTGTTAGTGAGACTGATCTCAACCAAATAACCTGCTCTATAACCTGGTTTGTCACTGATATCGTGGTTTTTGATGTTGACTTAGAATTTTGAGGCCTCATATAAAAGAAAGAAATATTAACATAAGGTAAGCAAAATAGCATGAAGCGGGATCTCCCGAATTCTTTGTAAGCTCTTGCTGCTGTTGCTAGGAGAAAAGCATGTTAACAGTCCTCTAAGCTAGTAGTTGCCTGGGGAACCCACAGAAACTTGTGCTATTTCTACACATCTGTACAAACTCAGACAATCTTTTTTCTTTCCTGCACTCCCCTTTTCCTCCTCTCTAGTCTAATAAAAGCCATAGAGAAAGGTTGTTGCATCTTAATCATGGAACTAAGTCCTTTCTCATTCCCCAGCTTACAGGTCTCCCTTACCGTAAAGACCCAGTAGCTTTGAAGAAAATCGTGTGTGGCCAGACCTTGACTGAGCACAATAATTGTGAATAGTTGACCTGATAAGAGTTGAGAATCATTAACATCTCACCTGGTAATGGTCACTGGCACTTTCATTTGGAAGTTGTTGCTGTTCTGTTGCTTAAAGAAGAATCAAAGTCTCACAGATTGAATAGATTTTAGGAAAAGTGAAAAACATTTACTTCAGAAAAAGCAGGATCACTAATTACTACAAAAAAAATTTTCTAATGGAGGAATGAATTAAATTTGCTTGCTAGAAAAAAGCTTTAAATTGCGGATTGTGAAGCAATTTGCATCTGCAAATTCTAAAGAAGCTGGCTGAAGGACATACCTGACCTTTTGTATTCACTTTGCAAAACTTCAGAGTAATACAGAAATTCAGAAAATTATTGTGGCATCTAAGTTTGCTTTTTAAGAAAAGTGGAGTAAACCAGGTGACTATAGGTCCGTTAACATGTATCAATTCTAGGCAAAAAAATCTGTATGATAGGATCCTATTGCAGATTTGGAACTACTTAGATAACAGCAGTGATCTCATGACTTTATTGGAAAATAGGTATTTTAAATAATCTTTGACAAAAATAGCTGCAATAGAATAGTGTGAATTAAAATATAGCATTCACACAATCCACAAAGTAAATGTTAAATGGATATAGAACTGATTAACTGGCAGATAATAGTATTCACTGAAAAGCAGTATTTCTACTAGGATTATCGAGAATGGTTCTATGTTAGCGTAGTTTCATATTTTTAGTAACGAAATAAGTGATACAAGTTGTGGATAATTAGAAACAGAAATTACATTGTGAGAGACAATGCAGGTGGGAACAATGACACAAAGCCATAATGATAATGCCATAGGAGGTTAGGTCTTCAGGAAGAGTACATTCTGGTACAGTCAGTTGAAAAACTGTAAAGGAATTTTGTTCAGATTTAGAGGTTTTGCTTCTGTATTCTTTGAAAAACAGAAAATCTGTTTGCAATGACCTGATTTGTCTGTGAATGCATGAAGACATGAAAAAAAAAAAAAGGTTCTTAAAAGCCTCTTTCTCTGACAGAAAGAAACAATACTAACCAGTAACAGGAAGTGAAAACTAGAATCATTTAAACGAGAGTGCGTTTAAATGATGAGCATGACATCCACAATGGGAAGTGGTGACTCTTATTTATTTTTCCTCTATAGTAGAACCCAAAGCTGGTTCTACAGTGAGCCAACTATGGAGTGAAACAAACAAAACCAATAAAAACCTCACTATGGCTTCTGATATCTAGGTGGTCAAGGCTTATTAGATGTAAAAGCTCAGGTGTCAGACACATGAATTAGGTGAACTTTCTAAGAGATTTTTCTTGTCTGAGTCACCTTTTGGCAATGGTGTCTTCCTTCTCTGCCTCTGAAGTTATTTTTTCCAGAGTTTTGAAGTATGTTTCTTTTCTATTGTATTTATCATAGTTTGTCTTACAAAGAGATCAGCTCTTAATAAAGATATTTGGTTTTCATTTCAAAAGAACTTTTAGTTTCACGGAGGGAAGACCTTGTTCTAGTCTTGAAGGTGCAAGCTCCTTGCTGATATTCAGAGCTGTAAGAAGACTGTCGTGGATCTCAGTAAAATTTAAGATGTGCTGTGCCAGCTAAAAAAATGACATCTGCATTATTATGTAAGATGTCCCTGGGACCAATATAACACCCACAGGCAAAACTTGAAGCTGTTAAGTAACTCAAGAGTGATGATGTAAGCTCTCCCTTTAAATTAATGACACTGAGGTACCAGAAAGAAAGAACTGGAGTTGGATTGGTGAAGGGGTGTAAGCTCTTTCCTCAAAAACCCCAGCAAAATGTACAGGTTTTTTTAAGGCACTTAGAGGTGATCAATTCACTTTTTCCACAAAACCGTAGAAGTTTAGCTACTTTATCATTAAAGTAAATGCTGTCCTTTCACATCTAGCTCTCTACAGGATCTGTGGTGGTTTTTTCTTGTGGTTTGAAGTAACATGGATCTTTTATTAAATTATTTCTATTGTGAAGACTTGTGGTAGGAGCAGTATTGGTGTCCCTTGTGGGGTTCTGATCTATAACTAGAGCTCTCCAAAGTGTAACCACAGTGCAAAGAAATAAATTCCACTTTTATCTAGAATTTTATGTACAATGTGACTGTTGAGCTGTAATAGTCTAAATGCCAGATCATTTTCTTAGCGGCTTATATTTCAAAGACCTCAAACATGTAGGCCTAAGTAGTGGAACTGTTCAGAAGAAAATGAAGGCTGTTGGTAATGCGAGGTTATGTTTTGATATGTTTAGGTATAGGGCAGATGGAGAATTTGGCAAAAGACAGCTGAAGTCCAGACATTTTTCCTACACTCCTTCCTAAACAAACATTAAGAGTAATATTTTTATCAATGAATCCTTGAAACTGGGAAATGGAAATGTATACAATAATGTCTTTAAAAAAAATAGGCTTCATACTGTTGTAAAATGTGCTTAAGTAGTGTAACAGGAATTGAAGCTGACCTGAGCTTCAGGGAGATGTTTCTCTTGAAATCAAAAAACCATGTTTCAATACATTAAAACCTCATACATACATTAAGAATTCAGAAATTACCAAGAAAGACAGAAAATAAAAAGGAGGTTAGAAGTAACTCTTCCTCCTCTTATTGTGCCCTTACATGTGAGTCCTTGCTTCCACTTAACTCAGTACCTTTCTGAGTGGCAGCGAAGTCTCTTATGTCTCTCTCATGTCTAGATGATAGCTAAGCTTCTCAATAATTTCATTTACTTGCTGTGTTCCCCAAGTGAGCTGTGAGCTGCTTGCTTATGGCTCTCTTGCATGAAATACCCGGCAGTATCTGACCTTTTTCTCTTCCAGCCCAATCCAGAGCATCTCAGAGAAGGAAGAATTCCCCTTCTCTTTTGATCATAACGTATGACTGGGAACATAATAAATACCATACTTTCCCAAAGAAATTTTTTTTTTTTGTCTTGCTTGTGAGTAGTTGGTGTATTCAACAAGCTGACTGTAATTATGTGGAGGGGTGGGGTGACAGGACATCTAAGAAGGTAAAAATAGAGGCTTAATCAGTTTTAGTCATCTTCAGACGGGACTACTGATACAGCGAGCACGGAGAAATTGAGAGTCAAGTGCAGAAGGAAGTTGACTACACATCTTTTCCAGATTCCTTCACTTCAGTACACTAATACCTTCAGGTAATATAATTTGTGTATGTTATCTTTGTAGCTACAGTGAAGGTAAATGTAGGAAGTGTATTTGCTATGTTGAAGCTTTTGTATACACCTTTGTGCACCTGAAGTATACAATGTGCCAGTGTCAGCTGTTTTGAGTAGCTGAAGTTCCCATCCAACATCACCACTGACTTATTTAATTTATGGTTCTTAGTTTGCTTAATGTCTGTCTTCAGGCAGTCCTCAGGTAACAGCATTGTTGAGGAAGGTTTCCCTTTAATGCGGGATCAGGGAAGTTAGCATACATATGTATCTGCATCTTAATTAGGCCTTAGTGCTGATAAAAGGTAGTTCAAAGCACATAGTGCAAATGGCCACTCCTTCATGTTTCGTGCAGTAAAGGTAGAACTGATGGTGTTGACTTTTTTGCTACATTGAGGGCAAATGTGTTGTGCATAGCTACCACAGAGGACTGTGCCAATGTCCTGAATAACTTGTCATATACATGGAACCTCGTCCTAGCAAAACAGTACATTTTAAACAAAGTAATTCCACTTGTGTCTTGGTCTCATTTGATGATGCTAAAATATATTTGTTCTCCTCCCTTGAAAGGTTGAGTTGATACATATTTATTCACTGCAAAACATGAAAGATACAAAAGAGTGGTCTTTGGGACAATGTTTTCTCTTTCTTGCTGAATCTGTCTCTAATCTAGCATATGCTTCAGTATTTCTTGGGATTTCAATTGCCTGAAGTGACTAGTCCTGAGTTTGTCTCCAGATGTTAGTAGGTTCTGTTATAGAAATGAGGCTGGGTGCCAAATACATGTGTAGGTGTAGCTCTAGATTTTTCATTTTGGTAGCTGTATTTCTTTCATAAATATGCTTATGTATGAGCTAAGCTCATAGGAAGCCTTTGCATAGCTGCTGACCTGCATGAACAGGTTATGGAAGTGTGATTCTAAACAAAAGGTTGATTTAAGTCTTAAGGTATGTTTCCTCCAAGATTATGATTTTAGTAATGTTTGTTTGTAACAATGAGTTTTCTTTTTGTTCATTTAAGTGTTCATTTTAGGCTTTGCCATGTGGTTAATGTATTCTTGTGGCAGCAACTTCCACATGTATTGCTTTACTTCATTTTATCCATATTTTGATTTGGAGAAAACAGAAGCTCCCAATCTGCCCAAATGTTCAGTTTTTTCATAGGTGGTACTAATGAAGCTACAGGTGGTTTTTTTTCCTGTCTCTTCTTTCTGTGGGTTTTTCATGATTCAGATTGCTTTTTGCCACCCTTCTTTGCACTTCCCACTCTTGTACTTTGCACCTTCTAGAGAGTGGTGATTAGTATGAAAGTGATGGCATAGAATTTATCTCTGGGTGGTAGGAGAGGTGGAGATAATAGTTCAACTTGTCTTTATCCCTGTTTGTACGGATTCTAATACTCCATTTTAGTTACAACTTACTATGAAATCCTGGTCCCCTTCGTAATTTAGTACAATATATTTAGAGCTCTGTAGGGTATAGGATTCAACTCTTCTCTCTGCAGTGTATAACTTTGTCTGACATGAAATTCATCTGCTGTTGTGATACTTGCTTCCTTGTGTGTTCAGGCCCATGTGGCCCTGTGTAGACAGACACCCAAGGTAGCTTTTAGGAAGTGGTGCTGCTGGTAGCAAAACTCGATTGTCATGCATGGAGCTGCTGCATGATGTTTAGTTAAACTCTGCCTGAGACCCAAACTAGCCCAGGCTATATTAAGGTGATCCATTGGTTTAGCAGCAGAGCTAATCTAAACTCTTTCTTCTCTATCTTGTGGTTATTTTTCTGTCTGTCCATAAATAGCTGTTTTAGACTACTGTACACAACAACACTGAAAGAACAAGAGGTGCAGGAGTGGGAACCCTAGTTAGTCTCACCTCTGTGCCCAACAAGATCATGGAGCAGGTCCTTCTCAAAACTATGCTAAGGCACATGGAAAATAAGGTGGTGATTAATGACAGCCAACATGGCTTCACTAAGGGCAAATTGTGCATGACAAATTTTGTGGCCCTCTACAATGGGGTTACAGCACTGGTGGATAAGGAAAGAGCAATTGACGTCATCTACCTGGACTTGTGTAAAGCATCTGACACTGTCCCACACGACAGCTTTGTCTCTAAATTGGAGAGACAAGGCTTTGACTGATGGACTACTCAGTGGATAAAGGAACTGGCTGGATGGTCACACTCAGAGTTGTGGTCAACAACTTGATGTCCAGGTGGAAACCAGTGACAAGTCATGTTTCTCAGGGGTCAGTACTGGGACCAGTGCTGTTTGTTGGTGATGTGGACATAGGATTGTGTGCACCCTCAGCAAGTTTGCTGATAACACCAAGCTGTGTGGTGCGGTTGACACACTGGAGGGAAGGGATGTGCCATCCAGAGGGACCTGGACAGACCCATGCAAACCTCATGAAGTTCAACAAGGCCAAGTGCAAGGTCCTGCACATGGGTCGGGGCAATCCCAAGCACAAATACAGGCTGGGCAATGGTGTGGATTGAGAGCAGCCCTGAGGAGAAGAACTTGGTTCTACTGGTGGATGAAAAGCTGGACATGAGCTGACAATGTGCACTTGCAGCCCAGAAAGCCAACTGTATCCTGGGCTGCCTCAAGAGAAGTGTGACCAACAGGTCAAGGGAGGTGACTCTGTCCCTCTATTCTGTTCTGGTGAGACCCCACCTGGAGTACTGTGTTTAGCTCTGGGGCCCCCAGTGTAAGAAGGAGATAGGCCTGCAGGTTCAGAGAAGATGACTGGGAGGCTGGAGCTCCTCCCTTATGAGGACAGGCTGAGAGGGTTGGGGTTGTTCAGCCTGGGGAAGAGAAAGTTCTGGGGAGACCTTATAGCGGCCTTCCAGTACCTAAAGGGGACCTACAGGAAAGCTGGGGAGGGACTTTTTACAAGGGCATGAAGTGATAAGACAAGGGGTAATGGCTTAAAATAAAAGAGGGTAGATTTAAGATTAGACGCCACAAAAAATTTCTTCACTGTGAGGGTGGTGAGACACTGGAACAGGTTGCCCAGAGAAGCTGTGGCTGCCCCCTCCCTGGCAGTGTTCCAGGCCAGGTTGTTCGGGGCTTTGAGCACCCTCGTCTAGTGGAAGGTGTCCCTGCCCATGGCAGGGGGGCTGGAACTAGATGATTTTTAAGGTCCCTTCCAACCCAAACCGTTGTATGATAAGCCTGCCTTGTTGCTAAAATGAGTGTATTTTGGAATTACACCACGTTAGCTCAGAGAGGATTGGACTGTGTTGGACATTGGAGAGACCCTGCCTGCCTCACCTTTAGGTAAAAGGAGTCTCTGTCACCTAAATAATTGTTTGTCACATGCATATTATATTGCTTCTTAATGAATAGTTATATGTCAAAGATTCTCCATCCGAGCTTTAAACCACAGTTAAGCCTTTGGCCAGGACAAAAAAATCGCTGTATTATTATTTTTTCTTTTACTGTTCAATGATTAGTTCCAGCTTGTTAGTCTGCATTATTTGGTTTGAACCATGAAACATCAGCATCTATACAGACAATGCCTGTGTAGAGAGGAAGATGTATTGACTTAGCTGTACTTGAAAAGAACACTGCTGAATCTGTTGTGGAAAATTGTGAGTGGTTTTCCAATGCTGTGTAAAACTTCCCCTGGCGAAACCATCACAACTCCATCCATATATAGGACAGATCTCTAAGGGACTTCATTCTAGAATTCATTCTGCAATTGAGCTTGCATACAGGGGACACAGGAAAACACTTTTTATTATGATTCTGAAGGTGGTTTTTAAGAAAGCAAATTTAAAATGTTGGCTAAATAACACGGAAACCAAATATATTTCCAGCTCCTCTGTTCAGTTGAGTTGTAGCATTTGCACTGCACAAACTATGTTTAAAGTGTTGTTACTGAAGACTTTGTGATACAAATAAATTCTGCCTTTAGAAACGTATCGAAGTCAAGAAGAGTCCCTGCAGTGACAAACATTCATCAGCGATGACACTTCTCACTTAGAAATACTTACCAGTGTAGAATGTCAGTAGTTCTCATATTTTCAATTAAACTTCACAGGCCTCTGTCATGTTGCACATTTATACAACATTATCTGCAACTGGGAAATGAGAAAAAGAAGGCTAAAACTGACCCGTTACATTGGAGAACTAGTTACTGGAACTGAAACAACAGTAAAACTCCGTCTTCTTTAAATACTTAAACAGGGAAACATCTTCTCTGGCGTTTGAAAATCTTTCTGTTATATGCTTAGGAGAAATACATGGAAATAGTTTACTTGCTGATAGTTCCATTTAAATTCCTACAGCAAGGCTAAGGGTAAACTTAGAGAAAAGCTCTTCTTAGAAACAGTGCACTAGAAAAGTGTTTATTCTGCTGGTAGGAAGGAGAGGCAGTGGGAAGATGGAAGCAGCGGAGCTTTTGTTACCTTGTTAAATCAGAATGTCTTCTGCAAACTAAGGCAATGCTTTCAATCAACTGCTTCCACCAATGAACTTTGGACACTTTTTTTTTTTTTTTTTTTATTAGTTGTCATTCTTTGACATGATGAATACTTACAGCAGTATGTTAAAAAAGATACAGTTAAGTCTCTTGGCATCACTGCATAGCAGTCACAGCATTTTCACACAATCTAGTGCTTCCTTTCAGAATGATGCATATGGCATATATACGCACATATGGGGGCTGATTCTTGGTCCCAGTGAAGCTGGTGGGACCAGTGTTTGGCCCATAGAGTTGTATAAGATATGTGAATATGTATATATAAAATGCTTTACAATAAACATGACATATACAATCTTGACTTCAAAGATAAGCAGAATATATTTTACATCCAAGTTAAACTTATGCTCTGCACTTAAAAGTTTATGTACCTAAAATATTGGATGGATTATAGAAACAAATAATAAAATAATAATTTGCACCAATCAAAGTAATTTTGATACATATTCATAGCATGAAGCTTGCCTTGGGGTTTTATTTGTGGTTTGGGGTGGTTTTGAATTTGCAGGATCTTAATTAAAATTTAAGTATTATTTTTGTGGGCCGTGAGTGGGGGGTGGTGATGTCCGGAGGAGAATGGGAATACTTTATGGACAACTCGGATGAGTGACTTAAAATATAAGGCTATAAATTATGGCTGGTACCCTGACTGGTGCCTGAAAATAAAATTTTAACTACTTGAGGGTTTCTCTTTTCTGAGGAGAGTCCATTTGGAAGGGCTAGTATGCATTCTGTCTCTGTTTTGCTGGAAACTTTTAATAGAAATTTCAACCACAGCTTGGAAAAGCTGGTGAGATAGCTATGCAGTGTGAAAATGGGCTTATCTCATCTACTGTGGTTAGCAGCCCTCTCACTGAGTATTCAGGGACACTTGTGATTTCTGTCATGAAAAAAAGCAGTTTATACAAAAATAATTGACCCATGTTGTGGATTAGGTTAGATATAACTGCAGATCATGTGTTTGGTATTTTTTGTCTCCATAAATTCAGCTACCCCTCTCCATTGCTGTATTTCGAAGGTACACAGTCCTTTTTCACCCTTTTGACTGGTGACTGGAACGCTGAGCCTTAAAAACCTAGGTTAAATCATTACTTACCAAAATGCATACATATGCATCATTTTATGACTGCTTTATTATTGTTGTTATTTATACAAAATTTCCCTCTTAGATGGTATAAAATCTGCATTTAAAGAAACTGTATTTTAATCGAATTGTATTTGTGGGGCATAAAAACATTTTAAGCTCCTGCTTTTAGTAGTTTTATGCTTCTTTCCTTCTATGAAAAACCTAACAGTTTTAAAACTTCAGAATCTTTCAGCAGCACTGGCTCAATAAGAAAAAAAAAGTCAGTTCTAAGGGCTTTCTGTAAAGTGGCTAATAGGGCTGACAAGACAGAAATTTATGTTATCTGCATAGACATTTTTCTATTTTGTGCATCTAGCATTCTGTTGGCATCCTGAGGAGAAATCGCAGGACAGAAATGTCCTCTGAACTAGAGAATACCAAATACATATCACAACTGCGTATACGGAGCACTGGTGCTGTTGGATTGGCTGTATCAAGTATGATTTGGCTTCTTCCATGGGAAATCAAATGGTAGCATTTTGTGTTACAGACCCCAGTGAATCTGGCTAGCAGGCATCTGCTGCCAGAGCCCAACTCTTCAGCACGCTTTTGTCTAGAGCACCTGAGGCAAACTGGCCCAGACCCAAACTTGTGTAATGAGTTTGGTTTACAAGTACGGAAGCATTTCTGGAGCCACTCTGAACCTATTTCAAGAATTGTTTCATTAGACAAGGTGAGGGAAATCTAGCAAGTATGTTCAGCACACCAAAAAAACTGCACAACCTGTTCCTTTAAAGAGCAGCTTTTCAAAGTTGGGAAGTTTTAACTTGGTAAGAGCAGACTTGTCAAGGACCCTGTAGGTTAAATTACAGAAAAGGTCTTGGTTTTATTGTAGCTGTAACAGAACTTGATTTGTACCTAAGCTTTCCTGTTGGACCTATTTTCTGAAAGCTCCTCAGAAACAGCTCAACAATGTATCTGTCAAGAGCTTTTTATGCTGCTAGACACTGGGTTTGCTAAACTTCAGAACATCTTAAAAAATTTCTCTGAACTAGATGGAAAATGGCTCCCATTTCTTAGTAAAAAGACAAAACAAGGGAAATTATATCCTTTTGTATGTACTTAAGTGCTTCTACAGACCACATTACACTGTTCAGGCAATGTCCTCATAATTGTCCTAAATCTGTCAGGAGAAGGAAAGACACACCTAAAAAGCTGCAAAATGGTGATGCTTCCCACCCCCCACCATCAGGTGGTTAAAAAGACATTTATGTTCTGCGGTTAGAAATAATTTTATTCTTCAACAACTCTTTCTCTGCTCGTTATGGTACGCCTAATATGCGAGTCCCATTTAGTAGAGTGAGGAAGAAGAATATTTTCTACTGCTTATAGTTTACAAAACAGTAGAAGAGAAGAAAAACATCATTCTCAGGATGCTTTGTTCTCACAGTGATTTCCACCTTCCTACTTCAGTGGGTTTCAGTCTCTTTCTCTGAAGCTACATGTCCGATGAATTAGTAGAGTAAAACATCCTTTACTAAAACTTACGCCTTTTATTTTCCTTTAAACGTATTAGTCATCTTATGAGCATGAACACTTTGTCTAATCAAGTCAATATTCTCTGTAATTGAAAAAAATTCTATTATATCTCCCCTTGCACTGCTATGACTAAATATTATCTTTCTCAAACACCAACTTAAATAGCTCTTTCTTTGTTGGCCTCTCTGAGGTATTCACATCCAAACATGATTATATGGCCATATCTGCTAGTTCTTTTGGAAAACAGCTATACAGATTTGATGTACCGGGGGTTTACAACAACACTATATTTTACCTGAATGCAATTAATTTTTCTGGGGGCACAGGAGAAGGGACAATCACTTTGGTGCAATGCAGTAGTGTCTGAGAATACAATCTCATTGAAATGATGGAAGCTTAAGTAAAGTTTTATAAAGATTATCTGAACTGAGGTTGTTTATGGCACAGATAAGGCCATGTATCTTTCACAAACACAAGACCATAGAAAATTCCTCAGCTACTATGATAGTTATGACGATTTTCCTTAATAGTCTGACTAACATGTGTTTTTCCTTCATTGAGTGAGACTGATCTAAAAGTCAGTTGAAGTATTTTTTTAATTAAAAGAAAAATACAAATGCATTTTGATGCTGGCTATCTAAGGAGGGAATGTGGGGAAAAAAATCAGCTACACTGCAACATCACTCAAGAAAACAATTGGACTCCAGAACTATTACAATGTCGTGCTTTGTAGATCACTAAGCTATTTAATAAAAATTCACACTCTTAAATAAATGGTTATCAGATTGAACTGTCAAATTATATGGTGCTGCTGTGGGTTCTGTTTTTTTATTTGAACCAAAAACTTCAGGCTCTGTGAAGCATTTGTCTAGATCGATGTGCAAGGTGCCATGGATTAACAACACTGACCCATATGGAATGTGTTTGAAGTTTTCAAGAAGTTATCCTGCCAGACTTCATTCCTTAATGACCTTTGACACACCTTGGATAGTGGAAAGGCAGTTCAGAATCGTATCTTGTGATCGTATGGTTTTGGCAGCTATCAGAAGATGAAGGATGCTAAAAGTTAAGGCTTTCATCAACAAACAATGGTGTATATTAATAAACTCTATACCATATTTACAAATGCTTTCTCTTGTATTAAAACTAACAGTATTCTGTTCACAGTGCCAATGTTTTTACAGGTAGCAATCCCACAGTACTCCAGTATTTTGGCATGGGAATCAGTAGCGCTTTGTATTTACAGAAAATGTACATATATGAATATAAACATGTTACTTGAAACAGTACTCAAAAGATAGATCTGCTCGTGTTTCAAAGGTTTAGACTGTATGGCACCTTCCCTTCTGCTTGCGAGGGAATACTGTTCCTTGCAATGAGAAGATGCCCGTATTTTATCCAAAGTGGCATAAAAATGATTACCAAAATGAGCCTTGTTACACTGGAGTTGTGTAGATGGAGAGTAACTTCAGTCCAAGGTTTATAGATCTGTTGTTTAGTGCACAGAATACAAAAGTTAAAAAGGTTTTTGTTTTAATTACTAAAATAACCAGATTCTCTCTGCCCTCTGTGAGCGCTCTCACTCAGCTAGTGTCCTCTGGATGCTGAAGATGCTGGTGGTTTAATGTGCAGCCCAGCTGCCAGCCTGGAAAGCATATGGTGCTCTGGGCCTATATACATATGTCACAGTATGACACGTGGTAAATGAATATATAACCAAGAGTGACTTTATCTCCTCTGTTCTCTCAGTATCCTCCCTGCTTCACGGCAGCCGTAACCTGCCCAGCTTCAGTACTGCTGACTGGGACTCTGCATTCAGGCAGTTCATGATCAGGAGTGATGAATGGCATCAGGCATATGCAGAATTTAGAGAGGGGAAAGGAACATGAAGGAGATCCAGAAAGGAACCCAGCAGAACTGTGGGCTTGTTCGTGAGGACACTTACAGCTTCTGCTTTGCCACTTCTTCCCCTTCCACAGTCTTGACAACAGGCTCCTGGCTCCCCAGAATTTTGTTTGCTGCTGTGATCAAGATGGAGATAGCAGTGCTATAAGGAAAAGTGCAAAGCTGCCACTAAGGAGTCTCTTCCTTCTTTAAAGTCTGTTCTTGGCTGCCAGTCACTTGACCTGAGTGGTCATTGCTCCTACTACTGCTGTGTTGCTTGTGGAGCAAACTCCTCCACTTGGCCTTGTTCCTCCTGAGATGGTTTAGCATATTTCCAGATAGGGGGGTATCGCCTGTAAACTGGGCCCACCTCTCAAAGAGTGGCTCTACGATGTACGTCATGAACCCTGGGGAAAAACGCAAAGGACAGCAGGTGAGGAACAACTTCATTCCATGAGTGCATTACCCCACAGAGTGCCTTGAGAGGATACAGTCATATAAGCGGCAAAAACCTTGACGAGAAATAACAATAAACCCTCAAGCAGCCATCAATTCCTTTTGAAATGCACAGCTTTTGACCAGCACACATGAGAGGACGTGGCTCTATCTTATGTCTAGCAGTAAAATCTGTGAGAGACAGCATCCTTCTCTGAGATTTCATACCAATATTTAATCACATGGCTGCAATTTTTCTCCACAGATATTAAAATGGCCCCTTTTTTCCCTATCCAATGTCTCCTTTGTCTTTCCGCTGAATGTGACTCTTAAAGTACCTGCAGTTATTATTGTTAAAACAAAGGGGTGGGGGGGGTGGGGGGAGTTTCTCTCTGAGCTTGTGCATACTGAGATAAACATGGAGAGAGGAGAATGAAACTAATACCGATTTGTATGCTTGGTATTGTATCCTTCTGCTGATTGCAAAGGGGGCTTATCTCCAGTTCAAATTTTTGTTCCAGGTCACCTGCAAAAAAAAAAAACAAAAAAGGAGAGAAAATAATTTTCTGCCACTTTTCTACCTACTCCAGACTCTCACGGTGACTGCAACTGTGTGGATCTGAGCAGTTGGAATCTTCCACCAATGATGACCATGTCAAATGTCTATAAATACCATTGTTGTTTGGACTTTTTAGGTATCAGAGAAACTGAGTATCCATACAAAGAACTATCTCTCTCAGGAAAGGTGACTTTTGAATGAACATTAAATCTGAGCACTTAAATGTTCTGAGGACCTTAATTTTTAAAATAAGATTGCCTCACATGAAGTATTTTTAAGACATTCTAATTCATTTACTCACTGTTCAAATGTCTTCCCACTAGAAAACTGCAGAATATAAATTTTAGAAGAAATGCTGCTCTTTTAGTACTGTAGTGTGAGTCGCTACTGTGTGTGCTTGTGGAAATGGCTGTTAAAGGGCAGTGTGATGGAGCCTGGCTGTCCACAGCTGTGTCTGCACTAACAAAGAGCCAGAGCACGGGCTTGGGTAACGTGTTCTTGTATCAAGAGCTATGGAGTTCAAGTTATAAATGTGGAAAAAGGATGAAATTAAAAGTTTGTCCTATTACTGTGGTGTAGCTGGGTATGAGGTCTATGGCTGTGCTGCTGCATTGAACTTGTATCACTAATTCCCTGGGTGGTCCAGGAAGTCCCCAGAGAGTCATCTGCACAGGACTGACTCGAGACAGCAGACAGACTTCAAGTGGTTGAATGAACTCCTAGCCACCTTCATAGCAAAGTATTTGATTAATTGGAGCAGGAGGTCTCAAGGTGCAAATCTGGGACAGCCAGATTCCTGCAGGAAGCTCCTGCCCTGGGGTCTGTTTCAAATTGTCAAAGAACAGCCTGGCTGGGGGATTTGCTTACTCCAAATGCCATCTCAGACTGCTCCTGCTACAGAATTGACCAAATCGGCATTGAGAAGATGCTTATAAAGAGTCAGTAGGAAATATTCCTGCAGATGCAGAAACTGTCATTCATAACCATATTCTGTATATAGCTAAATCAGGAGATGTTTTTTTATAAAGTTGAAGGTAATCAACAGCAATAATCATGCGTATGCTGGAGTTGTTGCAAGAGGTCCACAGGCCAGCTGGATTTAAGAATTCATCAGAAAAATGGCTCAGAAAGTCTCATTCGCCTGTTGTCATCCAGACAACAATCACTTGACTTGTCCTGCTAGAGAGGTTGCATTTCCCCACACAAACAATTACTCCATGCAAAGATTGCTGTAAACGAGTTAGGTTTTGGGTGGTTCTTTTTTTTTTTTTTTTTTTTAAACAGTCTCTCTGTGAATGCAATATATTAATCCTTTGTGATTGTTACCCTTCTCTGAGACACTGCCACAGTACAGTCTTGGTTCCTGCATGAGGTACAGGACCTTTCCTGTCCACAGCAGAGGAGGGAAGGGAGACTAACTGTGATGCCACTTGCCCTCAGACAGTAATATTTCATCCATTTGTTTTACTAATAAGGATGTAGTGAGAACTAGTTATGCAAAACCTCAAAACCTGCTTAGAAGATGGGCCTGCTAGATCAGACAAAATATTGCATTCAACCCATGAAGAAACATTTTGCTTTAAATTCACTGTAAAAGCTCTTTTCTCTCTAGTAATAGACAGTTTTGATGTAAATGCCATTGTGCTACTCAGGTTCTACAGCCCCATATAAAATACCATGATGAGTTTTTAAGTCTTGCCTTTCTTCTCTCTGCAGCATGCAATTTCTTCTTAAATCTGAGGGGATTTTCAGTTTTAATTAGATATTCAGAAAATATCAGGGAAACATTTTTAGTTTCGCAAACAATCAAATGGAACAATTCAGCAACACTAAGACAAAATAATAGTTTGTCATGTTTCCAAATGTGCAGTTTGACTGTCCTCTTCTTCTCCTTTACCCCCTCCAAAAATTTTTGACTGAAGAAAGTGTCTAACTCTGCTGACATCCCCTCTATAGGTATTCTAGGTTCAAAATGGTTGACCTGTCTTGCTCAAAGTGTATCAACATCTTGTTGTCTTTGACAAGTCATTTAATTGACAAAAATAAGATTTTCCTTTGCATGGTAAGAACTTAAATAATGGTCAGTAGTTTTATGTTTCAAGTTGCTATAAAAGTAACGGCATGAATTAGTTGCTGAGAAATTTCATGCTGGGGAAAACCTTCCAAGCAATTTTAAAACCTCACCAGAGAAAGTGATCATTAATATTGCTTAAACATCAGCTATTTTCTCAAAACTTTGTGTCTTTCCAGTTCCAGTTTAATATAAACAAATCAAGTTGCATTACTTGCCCTGTGTTCCTAATTGTCTTTTAAAACATCTGGGAACAAATTAAAGTATTATTCTAGGAAAGGGTTGTGTTAGGAGCTGCTGTAGGCATCAGGTGCTCCCTGAAACATATCTGAGTTGTGTATTTTATTTGCTAACAGGTGTAGTGTAGATGCACCGAATGACTGGAAGATCAGGATCTGAGTCTATTGAAATGGCATTAGAAATGTTTAATACAAAAAATCACTGAAACTCTGTATGCCTTCCAGAAGGAAGATTAAACAAGGCACTAATTGTAGTATTACCTACCTCATTTATAGTTAAAAATCAAAACATGAGAGCTGTGGTTTTCGAATGTTAAATACCTTCAAGCCCCAGTGTCGTGCATAAGGGGGTAGAGGTCTACGAAAACTTCTTAAAGTGATAATAGTATCTAAACACATGCTATTTAATACTGTTTTCTGTGTCACTTACCAGGATTATAAAGTCACCAGTGATAGTCAGACCAGAGTTTCTGTATATTCTCTCACATGAAATGCTCTTTTTCTCCCTGTTAGACTTTTAACTGGTCTCATATGCTCCAGTGACCCCTTTTGGAGGTGTATTTTAGATGTTATATTAATAAATCTTGAGTCTTATAAGAGTTGAGAGTGCTGTCTTTCTCAGCATGGTCCCTCAATACACTAAAGGTGAGGTATTGCACAACTGGGGCCTCCATCTCATGAGCTGGATATAGATTATGCCTTGACTATACATCTGACTAAATAAACATGCATCTGGCAAGTTGTTTATGTGGCTTCAAAAACATCAGTCAAGGACATTTCACCAGCTTAAACTGACGTTGGCTGAAAGTTAACTTGCTGATCTACTTGTCCTTGTTATGGACTAACTCTACCAGGTACCAGCTCGGATGTGGCTTAAATTTGTAGTGCAGAGTTTTAAATGAACTGTGAACTTCACTGTGTGCTCTTCCAGTGTTTGTGCTGCTTGCCTTCAGCTCTCAGGATGCTCCAAACAAAGAATTTAGCAGTGATTAAACCCTGCTGCACCCTGTGTTGTAGCACAGCGTGACCTTGCCTATGCAGATAGAGCCAAATGGTGTAATTACTGTGCTTCAAAAAAGCCCCTGCCTGCCTGCGCTCTCTGCAGGGGTTTGAAAACATTTGCAATAGGTCCTAAGTGAGCTTTGGCTTGGCTACTTTGGCCCTTTCAACAGTGTTAGAAGAGCTCAGTGTGCTGGGAACTGCGCTTGAAACCTCTCTCTGCATTTCTGCACAGAAGAATGTCACATATTTGGGAAACAGCGAGGGTAAGGCTCCCGTTGCAGCTGTAGTTGGAGCGAGTGTGAAAAGTGAAGTAAAACACGGTGGACAGCAGTAGGATTTTGGTGCAGTGTAGGCCGGGTGCCATTCCAGATCAGAAATGCTAACAGTGACTGGAGGGTCCTCGGAGAACAACTCAGCCGGGGCTCTCCAGCCAAATGCAAGCACTGAGGCACAGCAGAGCTCTCCATTCTGCCTGAGGCTGCTACAGGAGCAGCAAGGGCAGAGAAATACTTGCTGCTCTTCTATCCCTTCCACTTTTCAAACGAGGCATAGCATCTCTTCAACAGCTCCTTCTTGAGGGACATTTCAAGGCAAACTGAGTAGGTTGAATGCTACATCTGTCTTGCCACACAAAAAGCCTGGAAAGCTGAGGTCAAAGAGGACTGCCACGCATGAAGGGACTGACCTTGCCGGTAAAACTCTTCGCAGACCCGTTCACTCCACTGTTTGCTCAGATCCCAGAGCCGGCAAGGGTTGCAAATGTCAGCACACTTGAGTGCAATCTGAAAGCAAGGAAGAAAAGTAGCGGTGAAAAAAGAATTTGATGTCTAGCAGTGCTTCAGCAATATATCTGCAGTCATGAAACTCCCAGGCCTCACCAGAAACGTTGGGAAGGGTTAAGATCACCTTTTGGAGACTCAGCCTCACCCGAATATGCCTTTTGAGGAAAGAGCAATTTAAGCCGCAACAAAACTTTCATTCAGCCCTCTGCTTTACCATAGTGAGAACAAGAGGAGGGCCAAATTCCAAGGCTGCAAAGTGTTTTGGATATTCCTTGCAAGGAATAAGCCAACAAAAGCCTCAGGCTGGCTCCTGCTGACTGCCTGGCTCAGCGTCCATGGCTGATGACAAGGAAGGGAAGAGCCAAGCTGGTGTATTTGGGCATCATTTCTCTGTGGTCTCAGTGAGTGACCTTGCATCTCACTTCAGTTACACTTCATCTTAATGTCTGCATAGTTTTGTTTACAAACCGAAGCACGGGGCTTTCCACACTACCCCTGGCTTGGTTTCACTTAGCTAACTAGTACTGCAGGGCAATGAGTACAGGAGGGCAAGAGGTTTTTAAAATCAAGTAACAACTGCTTCAGAAAAGTAAACCATGTAATAGTCTGTCTGTCTTACTGCCTTGGAACAAGATGTCATGTGCCTTGTTCCTTCACAGATTGAATGCAGTCAGTTAGCCTGACAGAGGTCAGAAATCATTCTGGCACCTGGGAGGAAAACATAAGAAATATTTCCTGTACAAATTCAGACCTGTGAACTGGAGGAGGGAAGTCTCCAAGTCTCTTTTCTCTCTGTATTAAATTGATTAGCCTTAATGTGACTGTTACAAGGACCTGTGAAACATTCTTTAACTTAACCTGATCAATCAAGTTTTCTTGATTTTTTTTTTTTCTTCTTCCACAACTAATCCACCAGATAAATAAATCTCACCATGTCTGTGCCCTAGTTCCTGTCTTAAAGAGAGTGCATAAGAAACTTTTTGCCACAGTTGAGATCTGTAATCCCTCTGCCTTTGGCATTTGCACAACTTTCTTGCCTAATCTGTCCAGAAATATGATACGCCCACCATCCTGGCCTGCATGGTCCATGCAGGAATCTGACAGAAGATTGTGCTTGATGGAGGACAGGCAAGCAGATCACCACATCTCCCACACTGCTGGAGAGGGAAGAATGAACAGATCAGCACTTCTTTCCTTGCAACTGTCACCTTTCCTGTAACCTCGACAAAGTGATGACGTGTAGATGTTTGTTTTATAAATGACAATAATTATTTAAACTCCTTTATGTATTTAAGAGTGAAATTCATGTCACTTCTCCAGAGAAACATGTATATGCAGCTACTTTAATCACAATAATGCTTTAATAAGTAGAGGTTTATTCTGAAGAGCCTGTTAATGACTGCAGCTTAGCTGGAAGAACCAGTCTCAATCTATTTGTTTTTTTAAAAAATCATGGTTTCCTCATTAGCTGGGCAGCTCCACTACAGAAGCACCTGCTGCCATGGCAACAGCTGTCTCTGCAGAGGCAGCTTCTGAACATCCATCCCAGGAACACGACTTGGGCACCTGATGTCAGGCTGTCTTGGAAAGAATAACAACAAGGGGGCTCTCCTGCATAGCGCCAGAAAATAACACCAGTGAAGTGGTGTTTGCCAGAAGAGAGACTATAACCTTTGCATTACCTGGCAAGAGCAGCAATGGTCTGGAAATAAATTAATTAATAGCTTATCTTCACTTCTCACCTTCTGACACTCTCCTGTACCTGTTGCATTCACAGCTTTTTAACTCAAGGAAATTACATAAGGAAATACTGGAGACACATTATGCTTGCGTGACGTGCCAGGTGGCAGAAGGGAAGTGTTTATGGTGATAGGTAAGGAGATGCTGATGTCCAGACACACTACTGTATGCTATTCTAACATATATTAGGAAATACTGTGACTTGAAAAATGAATTAAAAAAACAGTGGAAAAATATTTTTCAAAGTTACCTGAAGCATAAAATGTCTGTCTTGTGCATCCTCCAGCCTCAAATCCTGATTGTCAAGGTGAGATTTCAGACGGATCAAAAACTCATTCTGCCTGTTGATGTCTGTTGCCAAGATCAGGGAGCCCAACTGCTGCTCGATGTCCTGTCTGCAATTGAGGAAAGTAAGACCCTTCAGTCATGGAACCACTGAACATTAATAGCTCAAAACAACGTGCTGTGGATCATAGCTAGCATAAACCTTCCTCTTTCTTTATGGATCCAGTCTGATCTCTTTGGTCTCTGCTGGGGTTTGCAGGGTACAACTGTTCTAGCTGCCTAAATGGGTTGAGGAGGAACAGATAATGTAGAAGAAAAACACTTGTTGGCATAGGTAGTTCCGAAAGCTTCTGAAAAGTGCTAGGAATGTAAAAACAAAACCACAGCATGATGCATCTAGAAAAATGCTCACATCTTACTTCAGTTGCTCAGAGCTGGGTGGTGAATACTGCAACTTTGAAGTTGCAGTTAAAGTTGTGAAGGACTTGACTGAAGTCCTTTAAAGTACAAGTGAAGTTGTTGGTCTGATGCAAAGGATTTCTGGAGGGATATGGAGTTTATTGTTTCCAGGTAACTTTTTTATATTCTTTGTAAGGTCACCTGTGATTAATATTGTAGGCTGTTCAGTGTCTCAGTCTCCATTCCTTGATGGCAGTAACAGTGTGTAAAACCAGCAGGTAAACAGTTAGCATCAACATGGCCAAGGTACTCATGGGGCTTCTGTTTTTTGCTTCACCCAAGAAGACGGTGAAGGCTGAATCACACCTCCTGTCAGGTGTGGAAGTCCTGAGCTGTCTTGATGTTACTCAACCAACTCCTTCATTTTTCTATTTCATGCTTTTTAATCTCTAAATCTTTCCATATTTAGTTGGTGCTATGTAGAACAAAAAATGTGAACAATGGATCTGAAAAGGTCCATTACTGATGGGACTCCCAGTGTTTCTGGTGCTGACACGGCCCACTCCTCTGCTGCTGAAGTGGCAAGGTCTTAGGAAATACTTCTGCTGTGTAACTCTGTCTCATGATTTCCTACTGCCACCAAGAGACAGCAGGAAGATCAGCCTACTCTGAAGCCTGTTTTAAAAAGAGCGAAGGAAGCCATGGGTTAGTTTCAGTGATGCATTCGCTCCGGCGGACACTTACGTCACCTCCTTGGGCAGGTGGGCGAGGAGCCGTGATTCTCGAAGCATGCCTATCGTAGATCGCCAGTGATGATTTTCTAGCACTGAAACATTCTAGGAAGGAATAAAAGGAGTAGATTCAAGGATTAGGCAAGTATCTGCGGTACAGACACAGATTAACCATATCACATGATGCCTAGAGCTGGTTGGAAGTGCTGTAACATGAGCCTAAAATGTGTGCTTTTTAGCAACCTTCTGGATTTCAGGAAATGGTCTGGATTTCTACAGTTAAGGAACTTGTGTTTCTAGGTTTCCTAGCTAAGGTCAATCCTAGAGCCCTGTTGTTCTACCGTTTTTGAGTCCTGCTGTGAACAGAGGAGCTAATCTCATCTGAGTGGGAGGTAAGCTTGCATTCTAACAGATTTATTAACAAGTGAATTAAAGAATGAGTGCAAAATCATATTTTTACCTCCTACTGATCCCAGGTTGTCTTGTTAGCTTCTACAGTTTGAATGCAAGGCAGGCAAGAAAAAGAAAACTAAACTGCCAAATCTCCCTTGGAGCCAGGGAACTGGAAGATGCCTGCAGCTGCTCACTGAAAGCAGGAGGAGTATCAGTATCACTGAGCATCTGCAGGCTTCAGCAACTTAGTCTGCAACAAATTTTGAGTCCTTTTTGTTTCTTTGCTTCCAACTAAGTGGAACCAAAGTTAGGTTGGAAAAAATTCCTAGGGAACAGAAACCCAGCTTTCTAGGTTGCCTGTGAATTACAACAAGCTGGGTATCTTATGTCTGATGACTTCATATTATTATCCTAACACACAATGCATTTGTCAGTCATCACTTGTTTAGTTCACAGAGTACTTTCTACCACTGAACACCTCAGAAAGGTCACTTGTTCAGAAACCTCTAACACAATTCTAATTCATAAAAGCATCTGCTTGCTGCAGAGAAGGAGCCCAGCAAAGCACCCCTCCACTGAATGGCACAGTCCTGTTATCCACAACAACGTACAGTGTGAATGAGACAACTGTCACCTAGCAATAGGGACACTCTCAGGGGACTTAACGATCCCTGTTTTGGGCAGTTTATGGCTTTTGCAGTAGACGATCACTGGATTAAGAAAAACCAAACAGAACCAAACTTTCTGGGCAGGTAGCAGAGCAAGAACTCCACCCTGTCACTGCCAACTGGGAAACAAGTCAGAATCCCTCTCTCCGGCCACTGTTAAGCTCTGTATCCCTTCTGCACAGTCCCACAGCTTTGAGGTGTAGTAGTGCTGCCTTTCCTGATGGATGCGATGCACAGCTTCCACTTCTCCAAGAGGGACCGAACAGTATTTTCTTCTTAAGGCTTCCCCATCCTCTTTTGTAATCCTGTCATACCTAACAACTGTTGCAACACTAAACATTGCCAGTAACCAAGATCCAATCTGCATTTTGATAATCTCATCAGTGTTTTTCTTGAAACTTTGTGCTCAAAATTAGTGTAAATGTGACAGGCAAATTTGATCTCCTATTACAATTACCTTCTGCAGTATGTTCTATTCTCACAATTGCTGATGTTGCTTTGATATTTCTTTGTTTTGGTTTTCCCCTAATAGAAATCACAGATACTGGGGAAAAAATGAACCAAACCAAAACCAAACCCAAAACTTTCCAACCATGTAAAGACTAAATCCTTTTCCTTGGAAGAGCTGACAAACTCAGAACTCACAATCAGCTCTGCAATATCCAAATTACTTTTGACAGCAATTCTGTTCATTAGCCAACTTAAATATCCCTCTTCTCCTTTTGTCCAATACATCAGGATGGACTTTTGCAACCTGGCACTCTAACCAAGAAAAACAAGGGAATTTATTAGGACATAAAAAATTTCTTTCTTCTTTCACGTCCCTAATCTGAGCTGAATCCTGGTCCCAGCACTCACCCCAAATTCATCTTCCTCCCTTAAGGTAAATTAGACAAGCCCTGCCTGACTGTCACTTTTGAGAAGGCTTACCCTTGTTTAATGCAGCGCTTGTGTGCACAGTTCCTGCAGCCCTGGTCTGACTGCACCCTTGAAACATCCCAACTGGGAAAATTCTCCCATGGTTCAACCACTCTGTGCTCCCTTTCCCTTCTAGCATGGTGGCATTACTTGCTGGGAAGGAGCTGCTTCAACCAGGGAATTACACTCCATGGATGCAATGGCTCTTTGGTCACACTGAAGACCAACCAGAACAGGGCTGAGCATGCAGGCATTGAAGAACTTTCTTAATCCAACTAATAGTGACTCCAAGGAAAAAGGAAACTCATGTATCCATCCCAGAGTATTCCTACTTCTGTAAGTTTCTGCTCTTTGCCTGCAGCTATAAGGAGAAGTTAAACCAAAGCTGCTGTATCATCTAGCTTCCCACACTTAAAGTACTGGAGGAAGGAAAAGGAAAGGTGAAGTTAACAAGCAACAAGTGAGCATGAAGTCATATGACTCCCTTAAATGCAAACAGCCAGAATCCCTGAAGCTGCTGCCAACAATTAGTAGAGTCAGCTATTCCACCTAGGAACACTCTACTGCCTTATTAAGACTAATTGCCATGAGCTATCTGATTGCCCAGGCTGGTGGGGAGGTAACCCATGCAGAGAAAAGTCTGTGTGCTGGTTTGTAGACTGGTTCTCAGCTCTGCTTCCTAGAACTTTTCATTTTTTTAAAAAACTGAGTAGCACAGGTTTGTTTTAAAGGCTGCATGATAGGAAGACTGTCACATCTACCACTTAATACTAGTGGGTTGCTATAATACAGACTTCAGAACTCTGAGGAAAAAGAATACTTTTTTTACTTGGACTATCACAAATTCTCCAATCCATGACCATCCCTGAGCCATTCAAACCACCGCATTTGACATATGCGTTTGGAAAAGAATAATAACTTGAAGAGAGGAAGACTTGCTTAACTAGGTGCAAAGAAAACTTCAATTTTAATTCGGAGTGGAAGGGGATCTAAATGTCTTTCAATCTGGTTATCTATTCTTAGTCACTGAGCAGCTGGTTTAACTACACAATGTTAAATAACTGAAAATGATACTTTAATTACAAATGGTGCTTTTAAGGAAGACTGCAAAGTAGAACTGTCATAACTGATGTCCAAAACATATTGTCCTAATTCTAGTTTATATACATCTATATTAACATTGCAAAGCATTCTTTTATAGATTTCTCAAATGTGTTTTGTACTACAGATACTGCATGTGATCATTCCAGACTTCTAAACTACTGCCCTTCATTTAAGAGCCAGAAAAAGATAGATCTCAACTCTCTATTACTCAAGTCAAAAAATAACACTTTATTTATATCAATGGATTTGTTTTCTCAGGAAATTCATACATAATTCTCA
Source organism: Athene noctua (assembly GCF_965140245.1). Classification (NCBI taxonomy): domain Eukaryota; kingdom Metazoa; phylum Chordata; class Aves; order Strigiformes; family Strigidae; genus Athene; species Athene noctua. The sequence goes on along the minus strand of NC_134037.1, from coordinate 65,771,552 downwards.
GTAAAACAGAATTATATTTTTTTTTTTTTTAAAAAAAGAGTATTACTTTTTCTGGTATTAGGTTTCATGTGGAGTTTTGGATAAATACAAGGCAGGATTTTATCTGGCTGAGCAACCTTGAATTGTATGCTACTTCCAGTCAAAAGAAGCAGAAATAATGCTGGATAAGTCAAATGTATCAACCAGAATTTGAGTTATTTGTGACTTTTAAGACCACAGAGACCTAAAACAATGACTATCAAGCCAGACTAAAACTTCTACTTTTCATTTTAATGTCCAGTGAAAGTTAGAAGTATCACATAACAAGGAATGCTGTTGTGCTCCTCACAGGAGAAGTGACCTCCAGATTCCTAGTGTCACCTTCTACACTCTCAACTGTCTTTGTAATGCTGGAGACTTGAATGAGGCACTTATATTTTTGTGGAAAATTATGGTGCCTCACATGCAATAGACTCTTGTGGAAATTACCCTATAGACTACAAAAAAAAAGTCCTGCATCATAAAATATGGATTTAGTTTGAAAATAGAAAGTTCTGAAGGTGATGACACCTATCTTCCCGAGACATGATTCTCCTCATATATGCACTTCAGAAGCTGTCAAACACTCTGCATCTTTGTCAAATACTGACCTTGTTTTGCAAAACCTTTTTTTCCAGATGATTCAAATGTAAAGTTCTAATTTAAATGTGCAAACAATCAAGAATAAACAGATGACATAAACAGATAACCCTTAGTCTCAGTTATTACTGCCTCAGTGACAGATGACTGCCAGCTATGTTAAAACTTACTTTCATTTGATCATTTTTCTGATTAGTCCCAGCAGTTCTGTGGCTCTGCTACTTAAAAACCAAAACCCCAAAACCCAAGTACTTTTTTGTTTCAGTTTCAAGCACATGTGAAGTACTAATCTTAAGAAGAATGTAATTGATGGTTTTAAAGACTATTCACTGAATCTAAATTTTGGATTAAAAATGTTTTCAGCAAAACTTTTTTTTTTCCAGCATTGTTATTTTTATTGGCATCCATATACTGTACACTACTAAAATCTTTGGAAACAATCTGGGTTCAATTTCAGATAAAATAATATAAGTCAAACTTGCCAGTAAATGTCCCTAAACAGGATAGTTAAAAACTGTATTTGCTGCTGAAAGATTGCATTTTTCTGTATTGTCACTGCCTTTTCTAATCAACATCTGAAAGTATATTCAAGCCCAGTTAGCTGAGCAGAAGCCACCTCTCCAAGATATTAATAGTTTATTTTAGCTACACTTTTCAGATTAGCCTGAATTTTCAACCTAATTATATATCGCTGTTTCCCACTATTAATTTGAGGACTTGTTGTTTATACCTTTTCACAGGACCAGGGTTTTTGTGGAATGGTTCTACCCACTCCTCTTCAAAGGATCCTTAAAGTGACCTTCCCAAAGTCCCCTGACTTAGTCCCCTGGCTCTTCTCCCTCCCCACTCAGCTAGCCTGACATTTAAAAAGACTGGAGCAAAATGCACCAGACACATATGGGGATGACTTAAGAAGCTGCATCAGCTTGTGACGAGGACAGTCACAAAGTTTTAAGTGTCTGAGCATCACCGTGCCCTGGCTGGGACTCCCACGGTGCAGCCTGTTCCCTTACCTCAGGGCAGGACAGCTGCGTTACTACAGAGTCCCCTTCTATGGGAAAACCTAAATACTGCTTGAGTAGGGCAGGACAAGAGAGAATCTCTTTTCAAGTAGTAAGCAGATCACAGCAAAATCTTGATTTGCTAAGTATGTGCAGACAGGTATGTAGCTATTAGCGAGTTGTCTTCAGTTAGATTATTTTTTTACTTGGGATACTCCGTTTCTGACACCTTATTACAAAGGCTGAAGCTGACTCTTCCAAAGGCTAGAAGCCAATACCATCTCCATTTATTAGTTATGAATTAAGGTTACTGCAACCAAAATGATTTACAGCATTGTTCTGGCACGTATATTTAGGTAGAATGTAAAGAATAGAGATGTACATATATAATAATAATGTATACATGCATGCAAAGATTATACACCTAGGGCAGCTGTAGATAAAATTCAGAGTTACAGTGATTGACATAGGCCAAAACTACAAATATATTCAAAAAGGACCACAAAAATCAGGGCAGGATGGGTTCATCGGTAGTTATTGAACAAGAGGGTCTGTATTTTTGTTTCAGGGAAGTGTTCTACTGCTTGCCAGAGCTGGGAGGATGTATACCAGGTGAAGGAAAGCTCTATACTTATCCCAGGCTTAGGTTTCTCTCTGGGATCTTTTACTGGCTGCTCTTAGAAACAGGATACTGGTCTAGACAGCCTGTGGTGTGACCTACAGTGGCTGTTTTTAAGTTCTTTATTTATATCTCTAGGCACGTTTGTGTAAATATCCACAACTTTTCCTTTGGTTGCCTTTATCTTCCTTTTTTTTTTTTTTTTTTTTTTTTTTTTTTTAAATTGCAGTATTCATTAAGTGTTTAATTTTACTAGAGCCACACTAAGCAAAAGTTTCTTTTAATGCAATGCCAATTTAGAACATGCCTGCTGCTTACTTGCTCACTGAAGGAAGATGAAGTACAAATTGCCTCACCATGATTTTAAATCTCCTGTCCACAGTTCCTTACCCCAGATGATCTACAGCAGAAATAACCCAGGCAACTGATTTGGCTTAAACGTCCTCCACAAAATCTGACATTTCCACCTTCTTTCTCATTTATATCAGCTTTGCTGTAAGAAGAGACACCCAGTGAGGAGCTTAACTGAAACTGTCCAGTCTCTAAAGTGCAGGTTGATTTGATCAACAACCTCCCGCTTCCAGATTCTGGCATTGAAGTTCACTGCAGATTGCTTAAGACTCTCCTTGACACCATTTTATGTATTATCAACTTCACGAGCAGTTTTACCTGGTAGAGGCTGGCAAGGTGGTGTTTAGTTTTGATCAGAAACGGTTGGTTGACCCCTGGATGATCCACATCATGAGCCGCAGCAGCCAGCAGTCCGAGCATGATGTCCGATGGGGTGAGGAAGTTGGCAAGCTGAATCACACATGATAATCACAACAAGAACATGAACAGTAACCACTTTTTTTTTTTTTTTTTTTTTTGGTAAATAAACAAAATAGCTGACAAAACATTGCTCAGTTTTGTAGGCGTTTGTGCACAAATGTCAAATATGAAATAGATTTTGTGAATGTTTTTTTTAAGGTTACTTGAACAAACACCTATAAAGATAGACTATATAGTTGTATTTTATTACCGTTTGTATTTCTTATCACTCTATCATTCATGGCAATATAAAGATTGTTGTTACACAAATACTTGAGCATAGTCTAAAAGATGCAGTTTGAAAAAGTAAGTAAGTATAGTAGCCGGTTGGCTTATGTTAGCATACATGATCAGAGCTCTGCCTCACACAGTGTTTAGTAATACCAACAATACATCAAGCTTCACTTTTCTAGCAGAGTTTATAAACTTCTGAACTTTCAAACTTGGCTGTTAGAGACCTCAGTTCAAATATAGGTATTTTATTAGAGAGCATAATTCGCCTTTTCACTTCAGACATCCAAGTTTGAAAACTTGCCCAGACTTTTTTCTTCTACACAGATTATCATTTAGACGCAAATTTTGTTATCATTGGAAAAACAAAATAGGAAGTCTTAGAATTTTCTATTTCTGAGAGTGAGGTAGCAATTACCAGCCCAATGAGTCTGTGCAGAGTACAGGTCCATGAGCTGAATGAAGCATCCTGGGATGAGAAATGAGGAGCAGTATGGTACAGATTCTGGATGTTGGCTGTCCTCTGTACTTCTTGACAGAAGGGACTTGCGGATCTTGCAGGAGATTGAAATGCAGGAAAGCTGGGGCCTGCTTCTGTCCTCACCATTACTATATTCTGGTCTAACAATTTGGTAATTCTAGCAGAACTTTCTTTCACTGAAGTCAAGCCAGGAAGGGTTTAGTTATATTTTTATACTGTGGCTCAGCATTACAGTATTACAGCGCCCTCCAGTAACACACCAAGCAATGTCACACCCTCACATTGTGAGGGCTTGCTGCAGCTCCCAAAAGCTGCTGTTCACTTGTGCAGACAATACAGACAACAGAACCAGCTGAAGGGACCGTTTTCCCCTTTTCTGGTATTGTACTGCCCAATTTAGTATTTTGAATTATTGATGTGAGGAGCTTATGCCCTGAGGTGACTGAGGCACAGGCATGCGTTGCCTTCTGCTGGCTTTGATGGGAGGATTGCAGCCAGTGGTGGGCAGCTGGTACACACAATCATGGTAGCTGAGCTCATACGACAGCACTTTGGTACATCGCCTGCATGATGGGAAGTGACTCCAGTAGCTTGTTTGAAATGTCTGTCATCTGTTGCTGACTCTGCTACTGATTTGTTGCTGACTTCAAGCATGCAATCATCTTCCGCTATCTAAAAACAGCTTTTTGAGTTTTTTTCAATCCTGGGAAAAAAATTTGAGAATTAGCTGAAAGCAACATAAGCGTGAAAGGTTGTCATTACCTTGGGCTCCCTCAGATAGCAGTGCATAGCTTGTGTGACATCAGCAGCATGGACAGCATTGTGGTATGGGTTTTGGCTATGGTAATCTTCTTGAACCATAACTGGGAACCAAAACAGAAAACAAAGGTCCTTTTGTCTCTGAATGCCATGGGCACAAATAGGAACTGGATTTAAAATACAATTTGAGGTTTTACAGTCAGCTGCCTAAGGAGTTTCTTCAAATAGCTGTAGCTTACTTAGACTGGTGCTCTTATTGGGATACCTTTAGAGAAAAAATGCATGAAAGGATTTGTGAGGCCCAAGGGGATATACTGGGTCTAGTTCATAAATCAACTCTTTCTTGCCTTAGTGAAGGCTCTCATTCAGGAGTAAAATAAATAAGGAAGAGAGGCAAATTTATCCACAACGGAGTGTAATTATTTAGGCTGCTGTCATAGGGGAGTAATATGTCATTAAGGCAGTACCACCTATTTTACAGCAGCAGGGGGTGAGGCCCTGATACCCTAGCATCATTTGTTATTTGAGTGACTAACTACAGTCAAAGGCATTCCTACTTCTTCCAGGCACAGAATCAAAAGATACAGCATTGGAGTATTCAGAGCAAAATCTTCTGCGATAATTTTAGTCACATGTACGTGTTCATTTTAAAACACCAGCCCCTCTTGTTTTACTTTGCAGTGCTGGAACTGGTCCAGCTGGACCAGGAGCACCAACCTTTTAACTCTCAGCTTTCACTTGCACAGAAAAGCATCAAGCTGTGTGCTTCTGTTCCCTGCAGCAGTGCCTGCACCATTAGGTGGTCTCAGAACAACACCATGTGAACACTGGAAGCTGCACGTGAACTTGCCCAAAGCACTCTCCTAGGCACTATCAAATTAATCAAACAGAAAGGTAACAGGCAGATTTCCCAGGGCACTCATCTCCAGCATGGGGAACGCCAAATAGAGTCCTAACCTTCAGTTTGCTTCCAGCTCTGTAAGCATATGAAGTTACAGTGGGTAATCCTTTAAACCCTGAGTACCACTAGCTCTAATTATCTGAGCATCCACTTCATGGCTGCCCACAGGAGTTAGAAAAGGCAGGGAGATTTTGTCTGTCTCCACACCGAAGGAATATTTTCCAGAAGCAACAGTTAGGCAGTTTTAAAGAAGACACCCTGCCTTGGAAACTCTGCCTGACAGCCTGACAAACCGGCATTCAGCTGCATTCAAAACACGATGCAAAAAGTAATTGATTTTGGCCAATTTCTTCTTTTGGTTCACTGACAGCATGGGGCTAATATTTCTGTTGGCAGTAACAGCAGCAGGGGCTTTCATCAACACTATTCAGTGCAGACAGCTTGACATAATTTGTTAAATTTTGTACATAAGCTTTTAACTGCCCTGGGTCTCAGTGGTCTATTAGTCACTAAAATAATTACCCTGCACCACAATTGTACTGTGCACAAGTAGGTTCTGTAATGTCTGTCTGTCTGTGTGGGCCTGCTCGGCCACATCTCTGCACAGCATACTTTTTTTTTTAAACCACCAGTGCAATTATGGTACAGGGATGCTTCAGCCCACTGCAGAGCTTTTTGAAGTCCCTCCACTGACTTAACAGGTACTGAACCAAGCACCTGAGTGCCTGCAAATTATGTGTATCACAGAGATGTTTTACTGAAATATTTTCAACAACATCATAATTTTACATAGATACACAGACCAAGGCAGTACCTTCTTTGATGCCCTACTTAAGCTGTAAACTGCATTTAAAGATGTCTTTGAGGTGAGCACTTACCTAAAAACCTGTGTAATGTAACCATATCTAATTGGAAATGGTGAATAAGTCCATGCACATTGAAGAGGTGACAAAGCAGTGTTACGAGACTGTTTCCTAAAAGTAGAAAGAAACAACTCTTAGATTCCCTTATTAAACCAAGCAAGACTAAAATCTTGGTAATTTCCTAAGTACTCATCAGTTCCTATCATGAGCTTAGATGACACTCATATACTCAGAAGTAGCTTATATAAATTACTCCTATATATATCTCTATCAAGGTTTGATGGTATGGCTGTACCAGTGGAGCGCCATTCTTGTGTACAGATGCCATAAAGTCACGTTTGCTGTTTCAACATAACACAGAAGGAGAACTGACAGGCTTGTCTGAGAACTACATCATCTCCATAATTGAGGTCTACCTCTGGAAATGACAGAAAGGAGAATGGCTTTTCTGCCACTTCAGTTTGCCATACTGTACTAATTAATTAATTACTGAGAAATCAGCAGTTTGTAATTACATTTTTTATTTTACACATGGCTTTAAAAACACATCATTAACCCATGTACCTAGCTCAGCTACAATTGCATCTCATAACAATGATGCAGCCAGGAAAAATGAGTTGCGGCATTTACGGTCTCAAGTTACACTGATGTTACACTGGCCTTACTGTGAATCCAGTACTGCAAACACTGGCAAAATTGAGTCTAACTAGTATTATATGATCATCTATACATACACACAGTATTTTAAAAAGTTTACACTGCATAATTCTGCAGCAATGTTTCTACAAAAGTTAGAAAAAAATTCCCCAAAACATACAATGTATAAGCAATGTTAGAAGGGGGTCTTTTCTTATTTAATGCAACCCAGGAAAGAAAGAAATACATGTATGAAGAAGGCATGGAAACTTTGCCCATGACTATTGAGCAGGGGTGCAGAAAGGTGCTTTAGAAGAATTATGCCTTTGCCTCCCTTGCCATTTGCAGTCCTCTCTGCTCTTCACTGCCAGTCACTCAGATGAATTACCTTCTAACCCAACTTTTCTCTACACCTTCTTCCCCAGCCAAACCTAATTAGATTGGGGGGCGGAGGGAATGAAGGATCCCATTCCTATGATCAATACAGAAAGGAGAAAGGTGCGATCATGATCCTCTTCAGCAGCTACCTGATCAAGAGGTATTGCCTACACACTGGTGTGTGTGTGGTATTACAGGCAGGCATTTAGACAAAACATTCCACAGAGTTTTACTTTCTTAATGAATTTCCTAACTTGTGCGGCTGAAAGAAGCAAATGTATCTTCAGTTAAAGGTATTTCATGTTGATAGAAATCGACGGATTATGGAGGTCTGAACTTACTGACCAATGTATTTAATAGGTATATTTAAAGTACATTTGGACTTCCTGGCTAAAGGAAACTGAAAAACTGCCTTGAAAAGGTGACAATAACAAATGTAGGAGACGATTAATACAAAACCAGACAAAACATTATTCTGTAGTTCACAAACAGCCTGAAAATATTCAAGGATATGATTTTAGGAGAATTTAACTGTGTCCAATTTCTCTTCAGTAATCTAAACTGGAAATGTTTAGCAATTAATTAATTAGTGTTTTTTAGATCAGTCATCTATGAGGGAAATTAAAATAAAAACTTAAAAAAAATTCCTTACCATTTGTCAAGCGGTCGAACAAGAAAATGTCAAAATCCCACATTCCCACTTTGGATAGCATGTGCTATGAAAAACAAATATGAAAAGGCAAATGACTGGCATGTCAATCTGTAAATCAGATTTAAATTATTATTCCACATTAAACAATCACAGGATTGGTTGCTGCAGCTTTAAAGTTTTGTTTGGGAAAGCTATAGAGACGTATTTCAAATATCAGACATCAGGAACTGAATTTAGCGGTACTGCATAAAATGTCACTTGCACTTTTAACTACGGAGGTTTTGAACTTGACACTAAAAACATCTTCTAAATGGAGCTCAAAACAACAAATAATATACACAAAATAAGAAAATAATCCCTTTTACTGCACAACATTTTTATTGTTCTTTCATGTCCCCAAATCAATTCAGTAAAAATTCTCTTAGGTTTTTATTACTTTTTTATTTTTTCTATTGGTTTGTTTACCAATATAAAATTATTTTATATTGGTAAACAAACCAATACACAGGAACAGACTTTATAAACTTAGGTACAGTGCTTCTCTGAAGCCCACTCAGTCACACAGAAGAATCCATCATTACCATCATATACAGTGTTTTTACAGCTATAGCAGTTCAGTCAAGAGACCGAGTCTGGACTCACTGTATGACTCACTCCAACAATGGCACGTGCATGAATGGAATGTGTGTTCACTCCCATTGCCTAGTCTGTCTTCAAACCAGTTCTGGATTCTTAATTACTTTCTAATGCCTGGCGTATAATCTTCTCTTACAGAGAGTAAGAATTGCCTAGCCACATAATCCCAATGCTACCAGTTGTGCCAATTTTGTTAGAAAATACCATTGAAAATACTACTAGAAGAGCTGCAAGATAAGTGAATTATATTTTGATTATTGTGAAGTTCTTTGCAGTGAGTATTCCCTGTTTCTTAGCATTTGCCATTATGGAGAGCTAATGTGGGTTGTCTAATAGCTGCTCCAGACCAGCTGAGAGACAGTATCTGTTTTCAAGTGGGTGAACTAAATCCCATGTCAAGGCTGCACTTACATAAATCAGTAATTCAGCCAGGGATCCTTCATCCTTTTAATAAATTCAGATTATAATTTCAGTTGACAGAATCTGAAAATGCTGAATTTTCCTGTTGCTCTGGGACTAAGCCTTTAAAGCGGTAACCATAAAAGAGGAATAGACAGTCTGTGTGCTGTGAGGCAGGCAATTAACGAGGGTCATTTAAGAAAGATCAGCCATACATTTGAAGACTGAAACAAAACTGACACTCTCTGGAATATTATTGAAAGAAATGGAGATCCGGAGACCTGTCTTACCCTTGCTTGCCCAAGGTAGTCCTCATCCAGTAGGTACAGTGAGGCTTGTGGTACAATTCCACGCAGTAACCGGGATGCATGGAAATACCTCTGGAAACTTAACAGTCTTTTCACTTTTTTCTTGGTGCCGATTTCCCCTGAGAGTGTAGTATCTGTGAAAAGCAATCAGTACAGAAATCATGAAACTCAAGATGAAGGATGACATTCTCAAGAATTTAATAAGAGAAATATCAATAACTTTATAAAAAAAATCATAAAGTTCATGCTTCTTCCCCATCCACACGAAGAGGCAGTATCCAATCCCTATACTTCAGCATAATATATGTGTTTATTTCAGAAGGAAAATACATTCCAGTAAAAAGAGTACTAACACAGGACTTGGAAGATCCTGAGTTCAGTTCACTGCCTGTAACTGGCTTTAATGTGCCCCAGGCTAGGTGACTGAGGGGCTGATCTATCACCTAACTGTACATGTCTGGATGGAGCGTAAATGACTAGGCAGAGTTAGGTACAGGAACGCGGCTCTTACTCTTCTGTGCCTCTGTTCCCTAGCTGTACAACTGAAAGCAGCAGCAACTTGCTACCTCACAGGAGTGTCACTGGAATATATTAAAATTACACAGCACTAGCATACGAGGATATAAAACCAAAATGTGACACCAAAAGAAACCTCAAAGTACAGTTTGAAAGCACAAATGTATGACCCACTTTTGGAAAATGAGAGAGAAGAGAGAAAGAAGTAAGAATAGGTTAATAATCCTACTGTATTGTCTGCTGTCCTTCCTACATATTAAGGCAAACTATAAATGAAGAAAGTATCTTAGTTCTACAATTAGGAAAGCAAGTATACTCAGGCAATACATGCATTTCTGGTTACTCAACAGAATACATTCTTCTCACTCAGTAGCAGAATAACTCTAATTCCCTAATGCTATATTACGAGATTTTTGCATAGGGCTAAAAGTGACACAAAAACCAAGGCAATTTTTATACAGTGATTAAATCAGTAATTAGAGTAATCAAATTACCTTATTGTTAGTAAGAAAAATATGCAGGCTTCATAAAACTGATAATGACTTAGGTAATTTCATCTGAACTTTTAACAGAATGTCACGTACAACTGTGATGTTTTCATTTTGCAGTCTGGTCTTAAGTTTTGGGAAAAGGGAGGACAGAAACTGGGCAGTTGTTCGAAGGAAGTAAGATTCAACACAGTTTTATTCATAAAAGGAACTGAAGATTAAGCATTCATTTCAGAGAACAGTAATGATTGCTTGAGATAAGAAGCTGCATAGCAACTCACTGGATTTCAGATTTAAATAACAGCTCATGAAAAATATCCACGGACTGAAGATGACTCTCTCTATTCTACTATTCCTTTTTATGAAAAAATGCTGACCGCTTGTTCTGCTGTGAAATTAAAATATGACTTTGTATGCTGGTTTTATGAGTATTATTATTTTGAGAGGTTTTTCAGAGAAGTCATTAAAGTTTTTCTGGATCATAGATAGTTCAGTATTTGATTTCCCCAACAGCAGATGTGTGAGCACATTCTGTGGCAAGTTTCTTCCTTAAGTAATCCAATGGCTATTGAGTGACATGAAGTCAGCAGCAACAACAAAAAAACATACTTACATATTGAGTACCAATAATTAATATATTTTATTACACCTGCAAGTCTCACACTTCTCGTGGGCAGCCCAAAGATCCCACTGAGTTTTAATAATATAAAAGCACAAAATAATTTTATTGCGACTTGACAAGCCATGTGTTTTCAAGAATGCAAACAGTAACAATGTCACTACTGTACCAGCCTGAAGGTTAGATTTTCATTTATGATGTGCCAGAACCTGCCTTAATTCTCTCACACATTTTAAAAGCTGAAACAATTTCATGGCCCGTTGAAGGAGTGACTAACGTAGGTGCTAACAGTTACCCAGTGACAGCGACATGTGGAGGAACCGGTAGACTTGTTTTCACATTTCATTTATACAGTGCTGCTAAGAAGTGGCTGGCATTCAGTTTAATTCCTGGATAACAAAACACTTAAAATTAATTCACTTTTTAAACTTGTGTCTGCTGTTTCTCAACTTCCCAACCCTCCTAATTCCATCTTTGCCCCCAGACTGTGACTGCTTTCAGGTAACAAGTTTAAAATTTAAAGTACAGAAAACTTTCCTTTTGTAGTACATTAAAAATGAGTAGTCGCTCCAATCAATTTTTATCTAAATTACTATCTGGTTTTGAAAACAGATGAGTTAAATTACTACCTATGCTCCCCTAAACTGTTTTTAAAACTCACATGTGGAGTGGCTGTGAATGAATGACCTGAAGGTGAAGGTTTGGCCCGAGTCCCAACAAGCAGCTGTACGCTGGATTATGAAGAAGTGGATATTTTATCCTTCGGATTATCAGATTACTTCAGTAGCACAAATACTACTTACCAAACCACAAACAGAGCAGGTTGAAATAAGTAATTTCTTATTGTGAAACATATTTTCTGAATTGAATGATCAAACTTGTTGCCACTGCTTTGTCACACTGCTCCGTATGGTTGTCATGGGTCTCAACTGAAATTTAATCATCATCAGACAGCACCTCTGAAACATCACTTGCCGCTTCAGATAAGCACTGTATTACAATACATTATGCAAAAAAGATTACCCACAACAATCTGTTGCTCTGTATTTTCATTCATAAGGGAAAGAGTTCATAATACTGGTAAAGAACAGTAGGAAATGTACTTTCAAAACTGGGCTCTTGACAGAACAGCCTGAAAACAGCTAGTACTGCAGGCTAGCCACATGCAAACTCTGGATGTTGACTTAAAGGACATCATGTTAAAATCACATCTTTTTGGTTATTTCAGTAATAACTGATTTGTCTATGAATCACAAGACTTGTCAGATGATTGCTATGACCCATAACAGATTACTCTGCCACCCGCAGTAATGTACCTTATTATGGATGGTGTCTGGCATAAAATCAGACTAAGACTCTGCCCTGCTCCAAGCACAAAACACCCCAAACTATTATAATCTCACCAGCACTTTCTCTTTCTCCTCCCAAGATCAGTGTCAACCAAAAAAGAAAAGCACATATGAAGTTGAGAGAAAAAGGACAATTTAGAAAGAAGAGTAAAAGGTGAAGCAGCTGAGAGTGAATGCTCAAATTCTGTCCACAGTTGCACCTGAATCTCCCAGCAATGAGGAGCCATTCCTAGCATATGAGATCCATCAGATGACATAAAATCAAGATGCAGTTTTAAGAGGAAATTAAGAGTTTATGTGAATGACTTATAACTATTTCTTTACTAACAACTGCAAATTCTAATTTTAATTTTAAATATAAAATTTCAGTGATGACAGCTGATGTAAGTCATATAGTGACTCTGAAACAGGAAGTTATTGATAGTTATTTCTAGTTAAGATAAATTAAATTACAAGTAAATGAATCAAAAATATCACTGCAGATATCGCTGAACTTGAGCTGCAGAACCACATGCTATATTATCTAGTTAAAGAACACAGGCTGGAAGGCTCACATGGGAAGGATTTAATAAATATGTGCAATTTTGAAATTAACATGAAAGATGAAAAAGAACAACTTTTGATTATACCCATAGAACTTCCTTTGAAAACCGCTGTTTATCTTTAATCATTGTGGCAACTTCTGAATGCTTTGCTTACCTAAAAAAAGCATCATCTGTATCTTAAAATATGCCCATTCTCATATCCTGTGGAGTTACTGCCTAGCACAGTGGTTGGAGAAACCCTTCTTTGTATACTGAACAAAGTTACTGCAGGAATTACACAGACATATTGTATAAATTACATGCACATTTACAGAAGCGTCCGTATAAGCATTCCTCACAAAGCTTAACTAAAGCCTGAGCTCACAGAGTATCTCCTGATGTCTTTCAGCAGGCAGCAAAAGTGGTTGCATTTTTCTTTGCGTAATTTGATAGCCAGAATCACATATGCACACTACCAGACCATGGATGATGTCTAGATACCGCACGTGGCCCTCAAGAGGTTAATAAGCTACAGGAATCAATGGTTGCCTTCTCTCTCCTCACAAAGTTCCTCCAGTTAACACAGCTCTGCTTGCCTTAACATGATCTATGGCTCACTACACCCCAGCTTCTGTTATTTCAGGGAAAGAGGTTTCCTGCACTAGGAACTGCTACCACTTTTCTTTCAGATTTCTTTCACATTGCTGCGTTAGCGTGTGCCCACAGGCAGCGTGAATATAAAAATGATGGAGGTTATGTTAACAATGGTTGAGTTAACATCCAGAAACAATCACATAAATCAAATTTGGACAAGGATGTACTTAACTCTGCACCAGACATTCATTACATTGTTATTGTTCTTTCAAAGTAAACAAACTTGGTTATGCATTCAAATAAGGCCTTTGAGTTTTCCTTCACAGTATTGCCTTTTTCTATTTTATTGCACCTCGGTGTACAATAAAAACAGGTCACCCAGCAGCATGAGTGGATAACAACAGGTTTATTAATTTTCAAAAGCCAACTGATTCAGAAGCAGAAAATGTTTTTCCTCTTCTTTCCAAAAGGATGTAGAATAAATCAGGTCCTCAAGCACTTGCCTTTGACTCATATGGTTTATAATACCCTTCCCCCTCTTAAGAGGATGGAAAGACTTTCTGTACTCAGCCACTGCTCTACAACTGTATGCCTGAAGAGTCAGGCAGGATTGATGGAGAAGTGCTGGCATATCTGGAAGATATGATGAGAGGATCAGCCCTGCAATTTACTGTCCAGACATCTTACAAACAGCAAGGACTCTGGGAAACAATTTGTCTGTGGTTCTATATGTTATGGAGGGAATTTCCTGCACTGGTTCCTGGCTTGACAGCTAATTAGAATGCTTTGATTTGAGAGCCCAAGAGATACGTAATTGATTTACTAGGAATAACTGGTGTTTGTCCATTTTTTTGTGTGTCAAACCATGCCAGTCATTTAGATCACCTTTACTGAAGTCATTGGGCATACTCATTGCATGACTTGGTTGCTAAATTCTTCTTATAAAGAAGAGCACATAGCATGGATGATAGACAAAAAAAATTGCTGTGCCGTCTTAATATCTTAAATTATGGATTTATCATATTGTCCAGAAGAAAACTGCAGCATGAGTAGGGATAGCTGAACTAACACCGGTAATCTAAAACTTAATTCCAAACTTAGTATTTCAAATTTGAATTTTGGAGAACGCACTGGTAAACTGAAAGAACAGATAACCTCTTCTCTCTGCACTGTCTAGGCTTTCCTGTTGCCTTTTATCTTGCAGTCCAAAAACCTTTTGGAAAGGAAACGTTGCAGTTTTGAAGAAAGGCCTGAGAAAATGCACAAAGCACCAGAAACCTATGTAAAAGGATTGTTGCTTGAAAGCTTTCAGTCTAGTGTAGAAAGACCAAAAAGCTCAGATGAATATCCCAGTTGTACTTCTTAGTTGTCTGTGGCTGGTGTGAGAAACTGACAAACAGGTCTGATTCAAAAATCGTAAGATTGTGTCAATTTTATCATCTGAATATACAGTGGTCACAAGAAGACAGAGATTAACACCTTGCACTTTATCTATAGATAAACAAGTGTTGTACTGAAATCTTGTAAATGTAGAAACCCTCATGAGACTTCCTCAGTCCAAAAAGGTTGTGCTATAAACATTTTGTTTTTACTTGCTTCTCTAATGTCTAAATAATTTTTTGTTTCTTGACTTTTGATAAAAATCAGTTTTAGGGGTCAAGCGCTTTCTGTTTGCTGGCACTTTTCATATGGGTTGCAACTGCATCATTTCTCTTTAAATGTGTAAACATTTTTTCAATTAGGAAGAGGCTGTGAGAAAGAGATGGGGAGTCTGATCACATCAGAGAAAAGTAGAAAATTAGAAGTAAACCAAAAGATCTTTAAAATTTTACGCTTTAAGATTCCATTCTTCAACCACCTGCACAAGTGCACAAAAGCAATGCAGAGCCCTGCTTACAGAAGAGGCGCTCGTGTGCTTCTTTGGCTAATGTAGTTAATGAAATGTGACAGGTTCTGGGACATCAATTTTGCAGGTCACCTTGCTGTGGGGTTTCCTCTTCTTTGAACACCACTTGAGGTGATGGTATCTTGTAACAGCTCAGTTTCCAGATCATAAAGTTCCTGCACACTTGTTGGCACCTTGAAGAACGCCTAGTCATGCAGTTTCCCCCATCCCAAAATATATTCCTTTTGATGCAGTTTGAGACTACAGAATTTAAGAATTATGCAGATTATCCCACTTATATCTAATTATCCCATCATACCGAGTTCTGGAGCAACTAGGGTTTCAAAGCCCAGTTAGGTAACAGAATATTAGCCTTAATAACAGGAAGAGGAATAGATTAAATCCAAATTTCAGATTAATTTAGATGTGTTTCTCTTCACAATTTGCAGCCTTTATTGGGGTCATCAATCATCTTTATGCAAACAAACATGTTGGCATCTTTTAAGCCTCCTACAAGTTCTTAGGAAATGGCATATTGTGCTCCATTTTGCCACAAAGTCATTATAATTTCAATATGAACCTTCACTTCGCCCCTTCAAGCCTCATACAGTAGCACAGTCAGGACCTTTTTTTTCCTAAAACTGCAAATGTTCTATAGCTGATTATAGTTTCTCCAACAGGAAATGGTACATCTCCTCCCCCTTCACTCCCCTTGAGAAAAAGCAACATAACCTGTAATAACAGCAAACCCAGCTTTCATTTATCATCTTAATGATCCCTTCTCCTTGTTCTTTCTTTTCCGTCGGTCATTTGGAAAGCATCCTCAGTGTTATCTTCAGTAAACCCTTTCCCTTTTCTAATCAGCAAAAAGGTGGGGCGGCAGAATGGGTCACACATCATTTGGAAACTTTTAAAGGGACATTCTCAGTTGAACTGAATCCCAAATCTTACTAAAAAAATAAGTTACAAACCTGTACAATCAGGTCAGTGTTCACTAAGACTTTGTGTGTGAAGACTTTGTTTGGTTCTGCTTGCTCTTGTGAGTTCTGAAGCATTCATAAACCAAACTGCTGCATTTTGTTAGCATATGGGGGCACCTACATCACTCAGTTTTACATTCGGGTTTTCATTTTCTACAAATGTAGTGTAAAAGCTAAACAAGGAGCATGAATGGCAGGAAGTAGAATATACTTTTCAACCTACCTTGTTATTAAATTTTGCAGGTAACAACTCTTTAGAAACACTTAAAAGCACAAACAACATCTTGAAGCAAATGAACTTGCTGTTATTTGATGAAAAGGAGGAACAAGACTGACTTCCAATGACAGAAAGAATTTTTGAATATAGTGAAGTATTACTAGAAAACAGAACAATCTTTGTGCTGAAACATTAGGAGAATTCCAATTCCTCTTCCTTTAAATAGGTAGCTGAAAGCAAGGCCACAGGCTGACTTCAGTTCTGGAAATGTTCTTCCCATTCAAACCAGACACAAGCTAACGAGATTAAGAAGCCCATATGACTTCAGGATGTTGATGAGTACCTTTTGGACATGTTTATCCATAAGGAACTAAGGTAGGTATTATGTAGTAATGATGCAGACCTTGTAAGATGTCACCCTAGAACCATCTAGAACTTCGGACTCATCTCCATGAGCTGGGTTGGGATCCAAGTAACCCAATCAACCCTTGAAACTTCCTCACAAGACTTTTGGTGTCCTAATTTAACCTGGGTCAGAAATATCTAAAAAGGCATCTGTCACTCCCACTTCTTTTTCTAGCCAAAGGCAACAAAACAAGACAGTTAACCAAACTCTTTTTAACCTCACTCATTTGGGTTCAGGTTACTTGATGGTTCAGTTTTGGGTTGGTGGTTGTGGTTAAGTTTTGTTTTCCCTGGAGATGCGCCCTACCTGAAAGCCCTGGAGTGTTCAAAATCCAAAACCAAAAATAAATGTAAATTTTGCAAATGGACCCTTCTGTAGACAGGCAGAAACCACAGATTCAAACATCCACAGACTTTGGTTCTTTGAGATGGAGACTTTTTCATGAGTTCATATATTCCCTTACTAACCCTGACAACACTTTTCATTTCTGCAGTAACTAATTCATCACTTGCAGCAAAGCATCACTTTATTTGCAAACAAACTGAAACCCAGGAGTATTTTGCTTGACTCAGACAGCAAATCAAGAACAGAGACTGAACGGTACCTAGTATCACTGTTTATCACCATCTGGTACTAAAAGTAAATCATCCATACTAACTTAATTTGCTAAGCTAAGCTTAAAGCAGGTGGAGTTCTTTTGGACTCAACTTCTGCCTGCATAACAATACCAAGATCCTAGGTAATATGCAGATATACCTTTGGAGTGTCCATGTTTTGACCTTTTAGATATTCTTAGGTATCACTCTATGTTCCTGTTCTGGAAGGCGTAAGGAAACAGAAATCTCTTTGGGTAACACCATTTTGATTCAGAGACTCCACTTTGCTGCTCACATACTACATCCTTTCCTTGTTATCCCTCCTAGATCAATATAGAGAGAAGTGAATTCTATCAGCCACTGGGATACTGTGGATAGCTTACTGAAAACAAGTGGGTGCAAGATAATGAAAGCAATGGTATGACTGATACTGTGACAAAACCAAAGTGTCCCTAATAAAGAATTTTTCAGGAAAAGTTAGAAATGCAAGCAGAAATAATTTTAACTACATTATTCCATGACAGACATATTTAAATATAGTCAATTAGAGGCTAACAATTTTGTCATCTGCAAGCAAAAATTTGATCCAGAGGAAAGCCTAGCATAAACAACATGGGAACTGGAGAATTGCTGTTTAAGTCTTAAAAATCTCCTTGTCTTCTGACTTAAAGCTCGACAAGCAAATTTGTAAATAAAGTTACTCATCTCAGATGTAAACTATGTTATTTTGTTACTCTACTTAATTTCACCTGTCAATAAAACAATCTACATAATTGGCGCAGAGTGAGGTCTTCTTGGTTACTGCTGCACTCCTGCCTACAGTTCTAGATTTATTACAAGGAATTCCCCCAAACTTCTGGCTAATGCAATGAAGAAGTGCCATCACAGTCACCAGCACAACTCATCATGAGATAACGAAATCTATTTTAATCAATGCACATTACTCACTGGCATGATCTGGTTCAATGACTCACTTGAGTGACTTTGTCAATCAGAGAACTAAGTTATTGCTCCCTTACCTTATAGTCCTTTATTTCTCAAATCCAAACTATGCTTTGCTAGAAGGAAAATTGGATCAAGCTAATTTTCACTGAAGAAGTGTTTCAAATTCTGAATTATTACCCTGAAAATCTCATTTTCTATCCTGTGAACACAAAAAGGTTAATTTAATTCACAGAAATGCAGAGATGCCAATAAACTGCCATCATTAATTTCAACCTTTACCAGGTTAGGTTTTCTTCCACTGCTCCCATTTTAAGGAATGGCTTATTTGCATGAAGAGAAAACCCTCTCCTCATTTTCCTGTAAACCTATAGGGCTGTGCAAAACTTGTATCTTTTAGTTTAGGAGTTTGTAAAGTCTGAATATTTGTTCATAAGCAGCCTAGTGAACATGGAGCCTCAAGTCTGCCATGTCCAGCTTATTTTTTTCTGGGGTATATCTATCTTCAGCCATCAGGAGCAGGTGGTCCCCTTGCCTTACTACATCAGGATGGAAAAAGGGATGGTTGGCTTGCCTCTGGGGGTCTTCACACCAGGCTGGCTAACCAACATCAGCTTCTGCAGCTTCCCTGGGGAGAGGAGTTACTATGTAGCTTCCCCTCAAGCTTCTGGCTTGATACTGTCAACACAAACAAGTATCTGGTTGGTCATGCAGGTCTCCACAAGTTACAGGGATGACTCAAGAGGCTGAGGCAAACATTGCTTCTTGCAATGCAGAACCAAGGAGTTCTTGGTGACACAGCGGTATTTCACATTCCATTTTGTATTCCAGAGTCTTCTTAATAGACCCCAAATCCACCATTGTAACTACACCTCAAGGAAAGCTTGCAACTAGGCAGAGAAAAGACAGGAAGATGCTAAAGCCTTGCATCTCCTCCAGACATGATCCTGCAAAATCCTCACAGTCCTGACAACCTGGCACTGACAAGGTGAAAGTTAGCTCACTAACTTTCTATATATTGCAGAGAGGCACCAGAGGAATGTGTAGATGGCATCACAGACGTTAGCTCAAACAGCAAGAAGAGAACATTAATCCAGTTGGCTTTGATTAGGGCTACAGAAGATCCCATTTTCAGAGTGCAGGAAATTTTCCTATCCAAAAGGACTTAATGGTGTTTAAAGTTACACAGTGACTTTACTGCAGGACTCCAGAAAAAACAAATGATATGGTCTACTCTGTGTTGACCCTTAATATCCATACTAAGGAAAAATCCACTTTGGTTTGACTGAATCTGTAAGTATGTTAAAAAAGTTACATTTAAATAACCTTTAGTCTGACAATAGCAATGCCCTGAATTTTTTTTAAATTTCAGTTTTCAGAATGAATGTCAACTCTGTTCAAGAATGAGCTTCAGTGTTTCCCCTTAGTTTAAAACAAGGGTGGTACTGTTATTTGGAATACTTCAGATGGTAGAGGGAACAATCTCCATTTAAGCTCAGTTTGTCCGAATTAGTGAGAAGCTGGAGTAATGTTTATGCTGCATTTCTTTATAACTTCGGAGGATATTTACCATAAAATTGTCTGTCTCATCCCTCCCATACTGCAACAGCTTTCAGTTATTGCCCCCAAACAAATGTAACATGGTGCCAAAATTTTACTGCAAGTATTAGCTAGGCGCTCTTCAAAAAAGTTTGCAGTAGTGACATTTATATATTTCTTTTTGACAGGATGTGCAGCACCATGGGTTTTGCTGTTTATAGGGTATGCACAGCAGAAATGGATTTGACAGGCAGATGTATATGAACAAATAATATGAAAGTTTGTTTACTTCCTGGAAAAAAAACATGTCTGCATGCTCTGACACCGAGCATCTTCATTTACCTGTAGGTCATTGAGTCAGCCAGGCCCAGCGCACTTGCCATGTATGAAATTTGTAGTCAAGTGTCTAGAAATATCACTTCATTTTGCACTGAAAAAATAAGTCAACACCACTCCCTAGGCAGAAAGCAGTAAGTACATAAAAACCTGAAAACAATGGGAAATCCAAAAATCAGGATCCTTGCTTTTCCTTACACAGAGATCATGGTAAGATGTAGTGACTTCTTTCAGATTATAGAAAAGCAGTAAAAAGAAAGAATAAGTCAGATGTCCCCAAGACAGAGAGCACAGGAACATAAAGCCCCAGGTGCCCCATTTCTGTGGGACCAGATACGCATGCAGAGAAAGGCATCGCTTTTAAGTTCAGCAGTTACAGGAGAAGGGTTATGCAGAGTGCCCTGCTCCTTGTATGATCAAAGGCTGAGTATTCACCAGTACATCTCTCGATGTGGATCTCTCCCTAGACAGTCCACAGACAGCACCAGCAATTCCCAGAAGCTGGCAGGATCTTAAGGATGGCAGGATTCATCTACAGGGGATAAAACTGAAAGCCCTATTGCCAGAAAAAAAAAAGAGCTGAAAACTTTTTGGTTTCTTTAACCAGGTAGGCCAAAGAACATATGATGAGAATTTTACATAATGTGTATGTATTAAAATTTAGTCACACTTGAACGTGAATATATATTGACTTCTACTTCATGAATAAAAATAACTGGTTTATTTTCTCTCAGACTGTATTAGGGCATCAACAGTAGTATTTCCAGCTAGCATAAAACCAGTTTTCATTGGCAAGCCAGGACTAAATTATCCTCAGAGTTCTGCTCAACCAGTGCATTATTCCCTTTGTCCAGGAGAAACTACTGGACCCGTCTTACCCCTTATGTCTTCCCACCTCAGCCACAGCAAGCACTCTGATGCACTTACAACCTAGAAAACACTTTTAATCAGTCAGGCCAAAAGCAAGCCATTTGCCAGCTTGGGCAAATGCAGCCGATCAGAGTCCAAGTCCTCCCTTTCCTGTTAGACCCTCTTTTCTCCTTAGTCCCAGCCAAATCTCACCCCTTGTGGCTGGGTTTCTCCCCTACTCCTCACCACCTCCCTCCCTTCCCCTTCCCAAGAACTTGGGCAACCATTTACACAAAGAAGACGTAAAACTTTGGTTTGATAATTGCTTTTTAATGAAAAGCATAATTTCTAGAAGCTTAAAAGTGCCACCACTAAACAAACTGTCGGAGTTTCAGTCTGTTTTGATGAAGGCAGTGCCTAACTTTTGTTTCGAAGGTTACACAGAGTGATCTGTGCAGTACAGAAAGACACACTGAGATCTGCCTGTATCTGAACATTGGAGTTAACACAGCATTCAGACTGAATGATACAGGGCCTGAGTGTTCTCTTTGGGTTTTTTTTGTTTGTTTTGTTTTTTTAATTTTTTACACACTGCCTAATGAGTCTGCATCAGTACAGAGAACCCATCAGGTGAAAAAAAACCTAACAGCATCTTGATTTTTTTTGTTTCTTTTAGATTTGCCCTCCTTTATTTACAACAGTGGCAAAATAACTTCAATCAAAATGAGGTTAAGATTATTTTTAACAGATGTTCACTGCTGGCCTGACCCAAAATCCATTGACGTCAATGAGAAGACTCCATGGGGCTTTGGATTGGGTTCTAATTGTTCGAAAAATTAATGTTATTGTAAACCACTGGTCAGCGCTGTCACATGCTCCCCTTCTGTGCCAATTCTATATGACCGGATAACAGACTCACATAAATCTGTTCCAACTGTTGGCTAAGAGGCTAAAGGACATAGAGGTTTATCTTTTTAATTCTGAAGCACCCCCGTCCCCTCCAGCACACCCCATGGCACTACTGTATTTACTTGACAGACTCAGCATTATGGACAGTATTCATACAATCAAAACATTTCACAGTCAAACACTGGGTGGGAATAATAGAATTATTAATACTGACTGTGTGAAGACAGCTGAACTACAGATATATATGAAATGAGATACTTTGGTTTGTATACTTTCAATACAGATAATTTTTTTTTTTTTTGATGCAGACCTGAAGGAAGGGTTGCACTTACTGTTAAGAAGACGGAAGTCTATAAACGGGTAGGAGCCACGGCGCTCGGAGAGAACCCCTGTCTGACCTCTCACCCGTGCATCTCCTGCAAAACACAAAATCCCCAGAGACATTAGAGGGGGCAGCTGCCTTTCTCTGCTGTTTAGATCTAGATCTATTTTCTATTCAAAGTTATGAGGTTACACTCCTCCAGTGGGAAAATTAAGGTCCAAAAAATCATCTCCCATGACATCCCTGGGTAATTGGGTAAAGCAGTACAGCTGATCGTCTTATCATAACAAAGGCATAAAAAAACCTCATGTTTATCCTACTGAACAGCGTCCTGCCCAGTAAGTAGACTCTCACTGTTTCAAGAGTAGTGCAGAGGTCCACTTTTTTGCCCAGACAAGAGCAGCTGGATTCTGACTGTCATGGCATTCATCACACACAAAGGTCTCAACCGTGGACTAGGCTCACAGTCCAACTGACCTCCAAAGCTGTGGGACTGATCTCACAATCATGAGTTGATGAAAAAAAATCCCCAAACAAAATACAAAGATTTTTTTAAGGTGGGTTTTTTTTGGATTGTTTGTTTTTGTTTTACTTTCTGCTCTTTGAGCACTCTGGAAAATGTCAGCCTCAAACACTGAAGCTGCTTTATGTAAGGGAAACCTTGATGTTCTCAGATAAGCATTACTCCAGAGCTTTAGGATGTACATTTAGATATCATAAAGTGACAACACAATACTAAGTATTGCTGTGTAATTCACATTGAGTAGTTCCTGACTCACCATGTAACATTGATGAAATAGGCAGAACTCATTTAAGGAGAAAAATGCTACTCAGATGAGTAAGAGTTACAAAACCTCTCTCCAAGTAGATCAGAAGTAGTGGGAAGCAGATGTCATTTTTACATTTCTAAAACCTTAAATATCTTGTACTGTAATGCAATTGTTTCTTTATAGGCAAATAACAAGACCAAAATATTAAAAGTTCTTAAATAAGATGAAGTTTGGAGATTTTAGAGATTCAGGTTAGAGCACTCTAGTTCTTCACAATACCAGTTTCTCCTCTACAGAAACACTGGCCACAGGTTGAAAGCATACCCACTGCACTTCCTCAGACAGCACACACTGTGGGCCTCTCAAAGTTTGCAGCAAAACTACAAATTATTAGTTAGTTTGAACTGTGCTTCCTCTGGGATATGAATATAGCATCTGACATCTAAACAAAAATAATTTAAGAATCTGGCTGCTAGTACTAGCTTCTAATGCTTGTGTTTAAAAACTAGAAAACATCTTGCAGCATAAAAGAAGGACCTAGTTAGATGCTGTTATTTTTTTCTATCCAACGTTCACTTAAAATGTGCTTACAATTATGTTTAAGGGAAGAAAGCCAAGTAGCACTATTAAGTTAAATATTTGAGGTGGAGAAAAACTTCTGTGCCCTCTAGGGGTCCTTAGAGGTTATGAAAGACACTGGAATGTGCACTCAGATTAAGAATATTTCAAACACAGTCACTTTTGATTATAAATATAAATCTATTTTCTCTCTCTGTACTTTCGCTTTGCTCCTGTGTTTCCAGAGACAGAACACGTGTTCCCATACTCAATTCCCCCTTGCCAACCACTCGCTCTATGGAACCAGCCCAAACCAACTCGTTCTTGACTCCACTTACCCCTCCTGATAGCAGGGGCAGGAGGTGCAAACCTTTGCCTGCTCTTCAGCTGTCTCACTTCACAGGTATGACAATAGCACAGGTCTACCTTCATCAGCAGTTTAAAATCATGTGCAACTTGTGACAGTGGAGGTATATCACAGAATCATTCAGGTTGGAAAAGACCCTTGGGATCATCGAGCCCGACCATCAGCCCTACTCTACGAAGTTCTCCCCTACACCATATCCCCCAACATCTCATCCAAACGACCCTTAAACACATCCAGGGATGGTGACCACCACCTCCCTGGGCAGCCTATTCCACTGTCTGTCTATTCCACTGTCAACTTATTCCCCTGCGATTCTTCTGCTAAATCGCAGAAGGGTGGAGCAAATAGTCGGGGAGTTTGTGAAACACCAAAGCAAGATGCATCAGCACCCACGAGTCAGAGCTCATATGGCAGCACCCGGATTTAAAAGCACTGCTGTCCACCACAGGTAGACCCATCAGATTGACTGATTTGCTCAGAAAGAGTAAGAATGGAAAGCATATGGTACACATTATTTAAAACCCAAAAAATCAGACAGGCTTGTGACTGTCACTAATACAAGCATCAGCAAATTAAGAACGGGTGTGATTGAAGCTTTTGTTTTTTCCATATGCACCGATGAATTAACAGGAAACTGCAAATAATCCCCTGCATTAGCACACTGATAAACATGTCACTCCTGACTAAATCAACAGATACTTTGGAAAAAAAGGGAAATTCAAACTCCAAAAATTTGAAAAAATCCTAAGACATAAGATACTGTAAACCCAGAAGGATTGATCTTTCTGGACATGAAATAATATATCTCTCAGATCAAGAGAGGCACCATAGTACTAGAGAATAACAAAATTGTACAGTTATGTATCCCAAAACTTGCCTAA
Source organism: Athene noctua (assembly GCF_965140245.1). Classification (NCBI taxonomy): domain Eukaryota; kingdom Metazoa; phylum Chordata; class Aves; order Strigiformes; family Strigidae; genus Athene; species Athene noctua. The sequence goes on along the minus strand of NC_134037.1, from coordinate 65,746,613 downwards.
CTTTGATCTTAATGGTATGACTCCAAATTTTCAGGAAGTTAAGCAGACAACTGAAACACAGGAGAAAACACAATGTGGGCTTACCAAAAGCAGACCATACAAGATAAAACTTGATACTTAATTACCTTGAAGAAAATAGATAACTCAGACAAAAGGAAAAAAATCGATACTGTAGTGCGTTTCAACCATACGGACTTTGTTAAAAATATAAGAGAAGTCAAGACACGAGTACAAAAACTGAAGCTGGAAAAGATTAAGAGTAAGAATATAACAAGGTGCACTGAAAGGAAGCTTTTGCTTGGGAACAATTACTGCGTAAGAAGATTCATATTAGGAATGGTCTTAAAAATGGTCTCTAAAATGGTCTTTTATTGATGATCTTGACACAGAATTAGGAGAGCACTAGTGAGATATGATGATAACACAAAGCTGGGAGATACCAGATACATACAGCTAGAACTATTTTAAATAAAGTCCACTGCTACTGTCACCTTCTCTGCCCCAGGTGCTCTATGGCCCAGCTACCTGCAGCTTCCACTTTCATTTTAATGGTAGTCCAGCTCTCTCTCCTGGTGCTGCTGATGTCTCCTACAGAACTAAAGACCAGTCTACTCAGACACATATGTACACTATACATGCAAGGTAATTTCAGTAAAGAGAGGGAAAGCAAGGGAGGTATTGATGCCATTAGTCAAAGCACTTTGGTAAAAGTTCATCTGAAATACTGCCTCTGAGAAAGCTGAACTCCTCCTGGAAAAAGTGGAGAGAAGGACCTCTAGGAAGATGATCAGGGCGCTAAAGGCCATTTTATAAAAGGAAAATCACCCTGTAGTAATGTGCACCATTGATAAGACCATTGATAAGCAGCAAAGTGCAAAAAGAAACACTCAGGTGACCAGAAGAGTATTCTGAAGGAGGAGATGAAAACAATTGAAGCAGCTGATGGCATGGGCTTTATACACATTGAAAGATGACCTGAAATAGTTAAGGACAATCCATGATGATTGATAAACTTGCTACTAGCTCTATGTTCCTCAAACTAAGAAAATGTGAATGCGCTTTACTTAACTGGCAAAGTTGAGGACCTGAAGTCATGGAAAATTACTGATGATTCTGACTGGCTATTTGTGCCATTTTACATTTTTTACAGATAATAAAAGTTTGGGCTGTCTCTAGCACTGTTAGAATCTATACACAGAATAAATCTGCATCCCCTCTGATTTAGTAACAGCCACTAAAATCCTTATATTTGAGGATTATTAACTTTACCCTCAGGGAAGGCAAGTTTCTGATGAGTCAAAGATGTTATCAAGTAGCTCTACCTCATGAATCTGTTATTTCAAAATACTTTGCCAGGTGCCACCTAGTCTCTTTCCACATCATTAGAGAAAGATTAGTTAGGAAGTGGTGGTGGGCTAAATCAACCACACCTGCCTTCCTCCATTTTTTCTTGGCTCACTTATTTGGAAAACATTTATATTCTTCCTTATTGCTTTTAATTACCTCTAAGTACATTCAACAGAGATAACAAAAATAGGGATTGCACCAGATGTACACCATACCACATGATTTTTAGTTTCTGAGAGGCAAAGGTTGTTCACGGCAACATACCAGACTCTCTTTTGAGGGTGACTTTCATCGGTCCAACAGACCTTTAAAACTTTTTGCTCTCCACCTTAAAATCAAGCTAAACAATTGTTCTGACAATTTATGTAATTAGCAGTTTTAGATAAATAATCCTTTTTGGAGCAAAAAGGAAGGATTCTGTGGAAACAGGGCAGGAAATTTTGACAGCTCATTGTGTTCCCAAGTGAAACAAGCAGGGTGAAGGGAAACGACAAAGGTACAGGTTCTCCCTGGCTGCTTTGGGCTCAAGATGCAAGGCTGGAACATTTTCAACCACAAACACAGAGGTCTGCACCCTTGCCAGAGCCAAGCTGCCATAAGAACTTCCAGCGGGAACATCTCCCATATCCCAGGGGCCACCACGCTCTCGAATTTTACTTTGTCCTCATTAAAAGAGACAAGAAAACAAACCGAACAAACCAAAACAACTTACATTAGGTAACAGGAGCCTGTGTGGCACATGCTGTGACTGACATGAATGACAGCTTATAGTCATGGGAAAATCAGATATGGGGCAAGATCCACTGTGCACTGCGGCCATAGCATCAGCGTGATTTCAAGATGGGCAGAAGGATTAAAAAAAAAAAAAAAAAAAGAGGCAGCTCTTAGCTGCCTGTCACATCTGGAGGAAAGAGCCATCTGCACCGAGGAAAACAACTTTTCCAAGACTTGCCTGAAATGACGTGGGATTCAATTTCACTGAGCAAGCACAACAAATCAGGAGAGAAAACAGGGCCATAGCTGTGACAAAACAACAGAGCAGCTTCATGCAGCAGCAGTTAGGATCAGCCACCAAATTACTGATTTTAGTTAGTACACAGCTCCGTGTGGTAAGTCAGGAAGACCACAGCAAATTCACAAGAGGTTAAAAGTATTTATTCTAGTCAAGCTTTTTGACAATTTGCATCCAAATATTTCTTAAGCTGACTGTTTTAGAACAACATACTGCAGTGGCTGAGTACTTTCCATGGAAAACCAAGTGACAGTAGTAAGGCCTCTCGTGGACTTGAGGGAGCTCCTGACTCCTTCACTATTTCAGTTATGAAAAGGCTTGGGATTTCTGAGATGAAGGAAGATGAGTTGTTGATGGTTTAAGCATCATTCTGGTTTTGGTGGAAAGCTTTCTAAGAGGGGGAAGTGTTGCTGTGTAAAAGTAGCAAACTCAAATGAAGTTAGGTTTAAAACAAGTAGCAGAGGATTACTGTAATTATTTTTGATTTGAAGACATCTAATGCTTGTTCATGGTGATTTCTGCTTGTTTGGATTATTTTCATTCTGTTGTATTAGTGTTATAAAGGTTACTGTAAATTCTTGTCTGCAGAGAGAATTTTATGCAGATTTCCTCATGTGTGTAAGATCTTCAGCGAACAAGAACATTTCCTCTGAGCAGACACACAGCAGGACTGATGTTAGACGTTATAGAGACGACTCTACTTTCCAGCAGGAAAAACAGGGGGAGCCACCTCACTTCATCCATTTGCTGGCATTGAATTTAAGCATGTAAATATTTCAAAACACAAGGTTTTCTGTGACATATAATGCACGGTTCTACTATTTCTGGTAATAGCCCTAATGAGCTCACGAGTAGTGATTTCATCCAATACATTCTGTAGTTTCATGTCAGAATTCTCTTCAAAGGAACTGTTGGTTCTCTCTTTTCACAAAAAGAGGATAAAATGATGGTGTAGAAACCATTTGGTTTTGTAGATATTTTTTACACAGAAAATCACTTAATTTCCCTGCAGTAGTCTTACCCCATGAATGAATTATTTTTGTTTATTTTTTTTACCAGTCCATTACCTGAGTTTCAGCTATTCAAAATTCCATCTCCAGACCAGCAACAGTTGCAGATGAAACATTTCACTCATCCTCCGTTTTCTTACAAAGGTGTGTTTTGGAGTAAATGTTGGTTCTTATGCTCAACATAAACTAGTGGCACTGCCTGACTGCATCCGCCAGCTGTAATTTCTCCCCTCCTTTACTGACCAAAATCTACACAACTGCTTATCTTAATCTCTTAATCAGTATTATCACCATTGCTTGTGCCAATCAGTAAAAATTGAAGAAACAGAAGCTGACAGTCTGTTCATAAAACCCTCCCCAATGCTAAAACTCTCTTGGTAAATTTGCTTTTGCACTGACGCACAGCCTATCTGGATATACAGCCAGAGGAAGGCCCTAAGATCCACAGGCTGGTCCCTTCTGACAAAGGAGAATTTAAAGTTAAATGAGTATTTCACAGGAACTCTCGAAATCCTTCCTTAAACCATATCACATCACATCAGTAACTCTGGTGAAGAGATTCTGAATTGAAGTATCTCAAGGCAAAGCTATTACAACATGCACAATTTGGGTAAAGTGCTTGCGGACAACTGAAATCCAACAGGATGAGAAAACTGCCATAAAGAACCAGGTAGCAGCAGTAATCAGCAATTCACATACTGAAGCAGTACCCGCACTGCCCTCCTCATGGACTTGTTTACTCTTGCATGAGCAAACGCAGAGCCTGCAGAACTAAGTAGCTATCTCTGACTGAAAAAATGGTCAGACTTGATTAGGATAGACAATCCTGCATGTGCTGAAGAAGGTAGCTTTCCAAAGTGTCAATACATTATATTGCACTGGAAATGCTTTCAATTGTTTCCGAGTTTGATAATGGGCTACAAATTATTACCTTAAGGTCAGATGTATTTCATGCACTCGTAGGTGTATGTCAGTGGAGTCACTGGTGCCTCTGCCCAGTGACTAATGCTTAGAGACTGAATTGTGTTTCAGAATTGCACGTTTTTGTCTTTGACTGAAGATGGAGTCTAAGACACTTCTGTTCCTAAATTAGGTGCCATGATTATGAGCACAGCATACCGGGGGAAGGATCCTATTCAGACAGCTGAGACCACACCAAACCTCTTATCTGTAAGTATGCTTTCCACTGTGATTATTCTTGTTTATGCTACTATTCACTTTGTAATAAATGTAACAGACACATACACCTTCAGTTCACAGCAATGTGAGCACACCCTCAAAGACACGCACTGTGTATGCTCATATAGTTTAGTATTATCCCACAGCTCAGTTAAACAAAAATCAGCACTTGTTATGCATTAGTAATTTGGAGTACTGTTCTCTATAAAAAGAAATAACTACTCTTTGATACTAGTGCGTGATACTTAACTATCACTATTTTCTAAACAAAAAGTTTATATAAAGTATACACGAAGTGCTAATTCACGGGACATAAAGCCAGAAAGGGAGCATGAGAACACCATTTACACAGACTGCTTATTCACATACAAAATTTTAATTTTGGAGACATGAGAAATTCAGATATAGAAGTTTGCCTGCACAAATTTTGCAAAATTCTACTAATGGCTTTCACGTGCAGAAGAAGAGATAGACAAGTGCAGGCATCTAGCAGCCAAGAAGAGTTATATAGTAATAATAAATACTGTAACAATAAGAAATTAATAATAATACTATAATAAAATAATAAATAAAAGCAGAGGACAGATCTTGGAAAAAAGAATCCAATGAGAAAGCACGCAGACTTGTATAAATACAGCATTTTAAGAAGACTGAAGTAATCTATCATTACCTCCATACCTGCAATGAACAGTTTAGACAACAATCTTGACCTTGGTAAATAGTTTGCCTGAACTATAACGTAACAAGTTCATCATCTATCATCTAGGGGGCTGAACTCACTAGTAAAAGATGAAAATAAAACCCTGTGAAAACAGGCAACTAGGAGGAGACGTGACTCTGCTTTTTTTTTTTTTTTTTTTTTTTTTGAGTGATCCATTTATAATTCCCACTATTGCCTGCAGTTTATAGCACTCACAAGCAGCACCATATGACCGATGGCATCTTGAAAGACTCACTGCTGCTGTGATCCTGGATGGCAGCACTTTGGCTGACCTGAGGCTTATCATAGCGCTGCTGCTCAGCAGGGTTCAGTGCAGTAAATGAGGTTCCAGGACACTTTGCTGGATCAGGGAACCAGACTTGCAGTGCACAGGGTCCTCTTAGTCAATTGGATATTACCATTTCTAATATTTCTAGGGCTAAGAACCACCTGTCTGTATTTTGAAGTTTTTATACTGCATTATTGTTGGGGTTTTAGTCTTTTCTGTCTACAGATATTGATGACTGACTTTCCAGGGAAAGTAGGTATTAATATAGATAGGGCGCTGAATTGTCTTGATAATTCTTGTCTTCCTAAATGGTTAGATAGCTTGTAAATTACTCTGCATGAGAGGATGGGAGCTATGTTAGCAGAATCATGTTCTCGCATTGCTATCATTGCTTTTGCTCTAGACCCCTGCTGGGAAGTGGCAAAATTTACTGGTTTTCTTACGTATGAAATTGAATCTAAAATAACACCTTTAAAACTAAAGGATACATCCTGAAATGTTAAGAGCTGTAATAAAAGTAATAACAACAGCTACAGTATGATCTTAGCAACAGATAGTAGGTTACATCACCATGGCAACTTTGAAGATAATATCTTACTGTCATGCTACTATCCCTCTCCCAAATAAATTACAGCATAAATAAAACCACATTATTTAAATTGTACTTTTTGCATTCTAGTCTTCTGTTAGACTCCCAAATATTAAAATAAACATGTATGTAATAACAAACTTCTAAGATTTGTACACTTCCTATTCCATACACACAAATTTCCAAACTAGGTTAAGTACTTTAATATAATGACTTCCGTTTTGTGTGAAAGAAAAAGCACAAAGAATCTGTGTTTTGTACAAGACCAATGCCAAAAAGAGGTATAGAGTTCAGATCTCTATGCATAGTGCATTAGGTCAAGCTACTTCTACTGCCATTGACCAAAAGGTACGATTTTCTTCACTCACTGTTACACCCAGACCTTAAGTAATCCCTATAAATTACATCCTTTTAACAGCAATAACATGCTAGATACAGCTGCTCTTTCAGAGATCCCTTTGCATTTGCCTATGTACTGCAACTTCAAATGGAATTCTCTTAAACATCTACGTCTTACTCATGGATTTCTGACATCTACATGAATTTCTGACCTGAGCATTATCAAGGCTTTAGGGCTTCCTTCCACTGTGAGAACACAACCAGACTCATTGAATCTGCCAGTGAGGGTTTTGCAGTTGAAGAATAGATTATTTTTCTGCACAAAGTTGAGGTAATTGATGAGCATTTATTCAAATAAGTTTGCGTTACTGTTCTGCGTTCTCATTTCCCACCTACCTATAATATTTAAATGATCTTTTAAATTAACTTTTTTTTTTTTAATTCTGCAATTTCCTCAAGAATCTCTGTTTGAAAGTATGTGCATATTATGGGTTGCATTGATGAGCTACCTGAGCCACAAAGTATCATTCTCACTTTCTGATAAAGCACTATTATGTAGACAAGCAGAAACTGGTTGACACTACAATCCATGTGTATCTAATGTAGCCATTGATTAAAATTTTATATATAATAGATACCTACTTTATGTAAAGTAACAATTGATATAATGACACAAATATTAATAGAAAAGTGCTGATAATTCCAAAGTGGAATAGAACAAATGGAGCTTGTTTTGGGGAAATGTTCAATAACTTGAGATCAATGGTTTTTTATTTCTGAAAAAGAGGGCACCCTTGGAATTAAAATGCAGTACAGCAATCGTAAAACCTGAGCTCATTTCCTGGTTTCTTATGGAACAAATCGCTTCCTTTCCATGCCTCAGGTTTCCAGTTCTGTGTTTTGTTTGTTCTGTGTAGACAGCGAGTTCCCTAATGCAGGGCCTCAGTGGTTCAACACCATTTTCTACCTGCAGTCCTGGTCTATATCGCCACAATGCAAACACTGATTATCCCTGCTTTTCATGCTAGCAACAGTTAGGCAACATTCAAAGAAAATTAATGTGGAGGGTTTTACTCATGCCATCACACCAAAATTTGCTTTCAGCTCTTAACAGGACACTTAAGAAAATTTCCTTCTATTTCCACAGCTTTGCCGACGAGATTTCTACACCCTCCCTTTCAAAATATACGTGTTCAAAAATGTAAGTAGTAATACAGCAATTGCCATTACAGCAACACATCGCCTACTTCTGAAATGCTCAACATCAATCAAAACCTAAAGTCTGTCAATAGCTTTTACAGATGGCAGTTTTGCCTGTGGAGAAGCCAAGTAGGAAAAGTGCAAGACTTTTGATATTTGCTGCCTTCACATTTTGCCCTGGAATTGCATGGCTGCCATTTGCCTCACACACGAGGAGATTCAGGCTTTGCTGATTCTGCCTGTCTCCCTGTATCTAACACGTCTGCCTAAAGATCATACGGTGCTTGCACAACCCTAGGTACATCTATGTAGAGTCACCTACAGAGGTGAGACAATAAAGTAAATGAGTCTCCATTTTGTGCATTAACCCCAGGATGATCCTTCCCCAGTCTCTGCATGTTCTTCACCTTCTCTTTTCTCACTCCCCTCTGCTCTATACATATATATATGTATAAAGTCCTCAATCAGGTGTGACCCTTCTTCTTCCTCCCCTTCTCTCTGACTCGCTGCTATTTCAGCCTCCCCTCTACTCACTGCCTCCTCCTGAGGCTGGAGTACTGTGCAGCTTTGTACCAGCAAGCCCAGCAGTGTTGGCCACTTAGTCCTCCTGATGGTGCTGCCCAGGAAATCTCCATGGCTGGGAAAAACCAATGAAAGGGAGGAGGAGGAGAAGGAAGCACTGAGCATTGGCTCAGCAGCACAAGAAGGTGCCTGTAATATCTTGTAGGAGAAAACTTTACTCACCACCTGAAGCTTTGCTCTGATTGAGAGCTTTACCTACACACGAGACTGCAGGAACAAATGTTTGAGATTAATCATTTGACTTTTGTTTATACATCATAAATTGCAATAAATTTTTTTTTTGCATTCAAAAGCAGTATCTATGGCAAATAGCTGGAAATCTTCTTACTGGTTTTATATTTGGTTTAGTTTCTCTGTGGAACATACAAATACCTCCATAGTTCCCTGAATTACTAAACAATAAGGCAAGAGAACTTTGTCCAAAACAAGCACAGGTAACCTTAGTATTATTTGCTTGTTCAAGATAAGTATTTCCTGAGCTAGCCCCACATTTTATCATGTAATATTTCTTCATCAAAATATATTATTTTGATGAAAAATTCTTTTAAAGACTGTTTTATTGTTTAGAAAAAAATAAAAATAGCATATAAAGGTAACATAACTATTTGGAGTAGAACATTCTTCATTTTGATGACAGACAGGAAAAAAGGTGCATAAAGTGGAAGCTTGACTGTTCTACTGCTTGGAAAATGCTCTTCTTTTCCTGTTTTTACACTGTATTTTTCAAATTATCAGATCTTTGAAAAAAAATTATAATAAAGCCTGCAAACTACCAAATCCAGAACTCTAACCTAACTAGAATTTAGCAAATATGCTACCTCTTGTACTTAAACAGATCACTGATTTGCACCATCTTTGCTGTGTACTATGTATTGAAAATTTAAAAATTCAGAAAAAGTGTGGCAAAAGCGAACCAACTTCATGTTACTCAAACACTAGCCTACCCTCTGTGCCCTGTTCTGTTATGGTTCAGTTGCATTAAATATTTACAGTCTAAAGTACAATTAAATAACAGTTTACCTTCTTTACTCCTTGCACATTCTTAAGAGATGTGAGCATGAGATGGCTCAAAGAAAAATAATTAGCTACATATTTCTGTAATTACAAAACAGTTGATAAACACATCTAATTAGGTGTTTGCCATTGGCAAAGAGTGGTATTTCCCCAGAACTTGGTTTCATGTTTCCCTGACCAGGATGTCAAGCAGCAGCAGGAGCAGCTGGCGCTTGGGCTTCTTCCCCAGCAGATGTGCTGGCAACCATGGCTTTGATGAGGCCATCAAATAGGCAAGCTGCTGCCAGGTAACCTCTGCCCGACTTGTTCTGGTGATTATGGGGCTCTATCCCAGCTCCTTGTTCCAGAAACTGCAAAACCTTAATATCTGAAAGGAAGAGCAACTAGCAAGATTTGCAAAGAGGGATAAACATAGCTCACTGTAACCGGAGCTCCTTTCAATGACCCTTTGCATCACCAACTTCTTTCCTCATCCCGCAAGTATGTACACCTACTCTTTATTTCACTTTGACACTGAAGTTATGAACATCAATGTCACATAAGGGACCTGCACCAAACACTACCCTTTGGGAGGAAAGGCCAGGCATATGTGAAGGGAGAGAAAACCTTCTCTTGCCCTGGAAACAGAAATGGATCGTGCTTGGCCCCTCGCTGAGGAAGATGGACAGAGCAGGGGAGGAAAGGAAAGTATTTTCTTCCTTCCTCCTACTCTGTACGTTCTTCCACAAGAAGTGGGGAAAAAAAACTACTTGCTGTTCAACTTTGCATCAATATATATTTGTTTAATAATCTCCCAAAACCACCATGAACGGACAAACACATGAATCAACATCGTAAGCACTGTACTACTAATCAATCTCCTAACCAGCATAACCCAGACGCCTCCATTCATGAACCACTACGCTGGAGCTACACTTAAAAGCCAGGGCTGCAATACAGGCCCACCATGGGCATAAACCTTGCCAAAACTTTATCTACTCTGTCAGTGCCAAGAACGCTACTGGGAGGCGTGTGCAGGCACCCCACGCCGAAGGGAGCCCGCAAGGCAGCTTCCTGGGGATGCTGGCGGTCCAGAGCATGTTGGCATCATACCCCTTGCGGAGGCCAAGACAGCCTGTAAGAACTTCCTATTCAATGTTTTCCAATTACTTCATCATTTAAGAGGTGTAACTGGTAAACATATTTAATTGTGCTATCTACATTGCCTTATATTTGAAGCTAACTAAAAGCCCTGTGTATTTTATCCATGTTTTTTGTTAATACAGAAAACCAAGACCAAACCAGCAACAGAAATATTATGATTATTTCAAACTATTTTACATGAGAAGTGCCCAGTCCTCATACTGACAGCATATGCTGCAACACTGCCTTTCTCTACAACTAGGGCTGAAAACAAAAGCTGAGGCTTTTGTCTCCTGTGTTTTAAAATGTTCTTAGGGAATTCAAATAATTGCTAAAGTATTTCACAAAGAGGAGGAAACCTCAATCTAAAAATTCTAATACAACAAAAAACCAGACCTTTTTGGGTGGAGGCAGAAAATACTGGAGATGTTTTTATAAATCCCAAAGGAACAGTAAACCGTAAAAACAATAATTTAATTTTGTCTCAAAATTTACCTTTAAATTCCAGCTTAGCAGCCTGAGTTCTGTCTTAGATATTCATAGAACAGATCGTTTGCTGGGCAATCCAGCTTCTCAGGCTCCTCCTCAAATAGTATTTTAAAGGAGAAAGAGCAAGACAGCACTGCAGTATTTGCTTTTCACAAACCCCGGTAAATTCCAATAGAGAATAACTCCGGCAGAGACTTTTTGGTATGTGCATGTGAAGGTATATAAAAAGCATTTCTTGACTTATCATAGTCTTGTGCAATTCATACTAAGCAGATTTTTTTTTTTTTTTTTTTTTTTTTCTTGTTTGTTCTGGGAATTGCAAGACAAAAACCAGAAAAAGTAGTAAGATTACTGTCTTTTTCTTCAAAACAGATCAGCTTGAATAAATATTGAGTATATCTTAAAGTAACATCCAGAAAAAAGTTATGGTTTTCCTCAACTCTACCTTAACAGTATATTCAGTAGCTAATGGTTACCAAACAAAAATCAAGAACTGTATGAAAAATAATCCTAACTAATTAGACTCTACTTACAAGTGACATCTAATACAAAGGTTCTGCAAATTAGCTTTTGAATTTATTACAGAAAAGCAATTCAGAAGCTCTGCTAGAAAACTCACAAGAACCTTCTCTCCCCAAATATTTGGCTAGGTTTGTCTTACTGAACCAGTGAAACAAGTACCTAATCACTTGAAAATTTTGAAAAAGTTCAATTTTCATTTGCTTCTACACTGAAGAGAAAGTCCATGAAGGTTTGTAAGAATCAGCTCATCATTATGAGATTTCTGCATAATGTCATAAAATTCTGTCTGTAGTTGTAAAACAGACTAATGTTTTGGAGGCTCTAATACCAGATGTATATTACTGGGAAAAACGCTGTACTGTGTTAGTTCCCACACAAGTGTAGCAAGGTAATGTATATTGTATTAATGGATATTCAAACACAGATTCTGTATCAACTACATGGAGAAAAACTTGGTTAAAATTCTACCAGAAGACAGAAGCGTGCCTAAAATCTTAACTAAGGATGTATATTCCAGATCACCTTAAAGTGATCTTCTTGCTTTATTCTTTCCCAAAAACCTAAAGGCTGGGTAATTTCTCTAGAATGCAACAGGATCCCTCACAGAACAAAGGGATTGTAACAGAGAAAAATAAATCACTTTTTCGAGCACCATCTTATTTGTGTGGCAAATATACTGCTGCTGTGAGTTTGTTGTTTCAGTGTGACATGTTCTTACTCTCTCTGTTTTTATGAAATGAAGCTCAGAAAATGGTTTTTTCCTAGATCTAGGAAGAATATTTTTTCCTAGATCTCAGGTATCAAGTACCGGTGCATTCCGTCCTTGTGTTGGCTACTGTGGTTGTTCTGCTGGCCCATCTCCAGGTGTCTCAGCAGCCTCAGATGCAGATGCCTGATGGGCAGAGAGATCTCATGTGCACAAAGGCTGGTTGAAGTGGCTGCAAGTGGTTACTCCCCACAAGGGAGCTGAACAGCCTGTCTTGCTTTTTCACCTGAAAAGACAAATCTCACTTTCCTGAACTGACTTTCCATTTGTATATAAAAGGAGAAATAATTTCAACTCTGTGGAAACAGGAATGGGGTTCTGGAGGTGACCCAGTCACCTTCCCATTGTCTGAACTCCTCTACGACCTCATTTTCCAATCTCAGCAACTGACATCATCACCGGAGCTCCTAGAAAAGTAAACGTGATGGTCTGGGGAGGTGCTGGGAGTAACAAGAAGAAAGGAACAGGTTGCTGTTAACCTTCCATAGAAGGAGCAGCCCAGCCAGTGCTCCCCCCAGGCCCCTGGGACAGAGGCAGAAGTCACTGTTCCCAAAACTTTCTTTTTCAGAAAGTTGAAAAAAATCCCATGTATTCAAGACCTTGATCCAGCAGCCACAGAACTCTGTCTCCTGAAAATAACCAGTGACATCCTGCACTCCTAGGGCAGTCTTGTCAGGCTGCAAGGACAGCACAGTAGAGAACACCACACATTCCAAGAAATAGATTCAAAATTAACTTATTATCCTTTTTTCTCCTAGTCAGGTAAAGACCTGGAGTGGAACAGACAGAAATTGCAAGAAATTAAGGTTAATATTTGCTTTGTAAAATGAAATATATGTAACTGTTAGTAAGAAGAAAGCCTTGTATCCATTCTTAACATACTAACACATACAAAGGAAAAATACTATATTATACACTAGTATTGATTGGAATTCAGAAGATTCTGGCTACAGAATCTACAGAATGTTTGTCCTTCAGATAGGGATTTTTTTCTTTTTTTTTTTTTTAATCAGTCCAATCTGATGAGATACAGGATGGAGAAACTGAACTACGTTTTAGTAAATCACAGGTTTTGGCAGAGGAAGAAATTATTGCTTTGAGCAATACCTTGTCTAGCAGTTGTAAAAGGTAGGATATTGGACTTTCTTTATAAAATGAGCTTCTCAGAGAAAAGCATAGGTAGCTAAAACAGAATAGTACAGAGGCTGTTATTTGAGTTTCTTCCACAACTACAAGGTACTAGAAAAATAATCACCTTTCCCAACAAGCTATATACTACTATTTACCATCATCAGAAAACGTGAATGATCATAAAGAGAAATAGTAGCTATAGAGTACAAACGTCTTCTTTACACTACATGTAGGAGAGGATTGAGGGAGTAGGGGGAGATTAAAGGCAACTATTCTACATCTTTTCCCACCGTTTAGATCAAACTTCTTTCTCTGATTTCTTTTCTCCAAGATTTTATGTGCCGTCTTACCATATTTTCTGTTGAAATCAAATACATTTTAGCTTTCATGAAATCCTACGTTATCTAATCAGTAGTGAAGCACATAGTGTTATGAGAACTTTTCTGTAAATATTAATATTACATACAGTAAAAATAATCATACTGAAAAAACACTCTTACACCATAAGGTATCTTCAAATACCTTCTGATTATTTCATATCCTACTTTTGCAGGGCAATATATTCCCTGACCAAAACAGTCTTATATGTTTGATAGATTCTGAGAAGAAATTGTTTAACAATCTTCATTCTCTAATCTTAACAGCAATAAATAGGTGTGAAATACATTAATTTTCCTGAAAGCTATTCCACACATCCGAGAAAGCTTCATCACTACCCATTCTTGAAAGGCTTTTATTATTTTAAACAGTACAATAAACTTTCAATAAAACCCTGTGTTTTTCTGTTGTGTTAGTATGAATTCTTACCCTACTTAATGAATTTGAGGGGTTTTTCCCCTCCTAGTGTAATTTTTTCAAAATAGGAGGCACTTAACATTTCAGATCTATCATAATTAATTTTATCCCCAAAGACTGCCAGCGACATGTGTTTGCTGTTCTATCGCTTTTAAGAGGAAAAGTGGGTTTGTATAAACAGCCCTACGTCATCTGCCTGGCAAGCTATCTGCTCCATCTGTGAGCGGCCCTTTAGTTTGAAAGTTCCTGCCTAATTGCTGCAGACAGATGTTCTCCTGCTGTAGCTGTAGACAACACCGGAGGCTCCTGCCACGTAAATTAACCAGCTCAAAGACATTGCTTTCCCCGATTCAAAAGTCTACAAATCCTTATACACAGCAGTAACACAAGGTCTCACCTTTACCCCCAAAGCCACGTTTTCCTAAATGCAATGTTTCTAAACATCCCCTCTAGCTGCTCTGTGGCATTTTCTTTGTCAGGTGCCCCCAACATAACACACCCGTTAATATTCTGCATTTTATAGCTCACAGTAGAGCTTTTCTATTATTATGTGAAATTTGTCCCCCTATCATGAATCCATACTGCTCTGGGTATACATACCTAACATGCTACTAGTCTGTCAATACTAGTGAGAACTAGTCGATTCACACGAATGAGATATATACAGATGATAAGCAGTCTCTTCTCTTAAGAGAATTTTTCAAATTTAAAAAAAATTATTAAAATGTTTAAAATTTAGATTTAGATTTTTTAAATTTAAATTTAGAATTTTTAAAAGAATATTTACAAACATCTTTGCTTTCTGAGTTGGAGAACTTTTCTATATACTGTTTTGTGTAGCTATCAGTTATCTTGATTGATCAAGGGCTAGACTTCTAACCTGCCTATTGCCTTTTTCCCCCAACACAGACTGCTCAGGAAATATTCCCCCCAATATTTGGAGGAGAGGGGACTGTGCACGGTAGTAGTCCTCATGTTCTCAGATATCTTCTTCAGACCAGTCTAGAAATGCATGTCTTACGATGGTACAATAATACATCTGTCTGCTGCATATAAAGAAGGGCTTTTCATCCCTTTAACAGCTACTGAAATAATTTTTATTGGCTGATCTTTTCCACCAGAATTTACTAAACCTTTCATTGTCTTTGGGACATAAATCCACTCCTCTCATAAACATAACCTGGCAAATGCTTTTATAAACCTGTTGAATATCACCAACTGTAGGAGAAAGTTCATTGATGAAAACTACCTTTATTTCTCTGACCTAAGAGGGACTCATCACCCAGGTTACTTCTCCAGTCTCTTTAATAAGGCCTCATCTTCTTTTGCCTCTCCTTTATGTTTTTGCCTTAAAATGCACTACAGCAAGGAAGGCCCAGTCAGCTCTCAGCTTTGTTAGCCACTCAGTTGTATGTCCCACCCACCTGATACTTTCCTCTTTTCTTTCCCCGCCTCCTTTCCCCAACATATGGAAATTCAGCCTAGCTTGGTGACAAATATGTTTAACCTCTCCTCACCCAAGCACTGATCTCCTTTTTAGCCAACTACTCTGAGACACCAGCATTGTACTACACTTGCCAGAGACGACTTTTCACTAAAGTAGTCTGAGACAATGCCTGAAACACAAGCTGGAACACTCGAGCTCTCTCTAAAATTTTCATGAATTAATGAAGAGGTTGCCCACTAAGACTGTGTAGTCTCCATACTCAGAGGTTCCTAAGACCTGGCTGGGTAACGTCCTGAACAACCACTTGGCACAGTAGGTTGGACTGGAGACCCTTCCACTTGTGTAGTTCTGGGGATTTTAACTCAATGTTATGACTCTGGGCTTGTCTGAGAGTAGAGGATGGCAGAGTTGCAGGCAGCTCTGTGCAATTCTTTACCCCCGCAGCTGTTCCTGCTTCTGGAAAGGAAAAAATGTCTGTCTTTTAACAGGATCTTCCTTCTCCACTTTGGGACATTTTTATGTTATTACTTTCTTTTGTGAACCTGTATATCCATCATATTCTCTGACAGTTCTGCTTCCAACATGTCTCCACATTGTCCAGGTCATTGGCCCCACTAATCATTCCTCCTGCATCACATTTAATCTAACCAAATCCCATTTCTGATGAAGATTTCAAGAGACTTAATTTCTGAGATTAACCTATCAAGACTATCTCTGGTAGAGATGTCGATTTACTTTTCATCTTTGCTTCGGCAGGAAGCAGAGCAACATCTTGAACCCTACAAATCTTGCCTACTGTAAGATCATGTTCTCCTCCCTGAAATTCTTTTGGGGAAGCTGTTTTTCAAAGTGTCTCCTCTTCCTCTGGTCATCATTCTATGCAGATGGGCAGCACAGGCAGTCTGCAGGTTGCAGCCAGCCCAGGAAGGTGCAGCACTGTGCACCATCTGATCCACCACAGGTCTGGGTTGAGGCAGCCATCTGTGACCCGTCATAGCTTTTCTCTACATCAAAGAAGTCAACATGCCTCTTCTCCCCCAACATTCTTTTTTTTTTTTTTTGTTCATTGATGCTTCCTTGTACATTCCAGTTTCAGACAGTACTGAAAAATGCCACTTTAATATTGATCCAGCTGCATCAGGAATGAAATAGGCCAGAAATCCTTCAAGAGATCTTGCTTAAGTGTTAACCTCTGTTCAGAGCCATTGAACAGTTAGGCTGCCAAATTCCTGATGAGAAGATGGTTGTTATTATGCCTTATCTTCTCATCTACAAGACCTTACTTGAAGTCCTGTAATTGCTAGTTGTGGGGACATATTTCACACAATTTAGCCTCATGTTCTTTGCGCCAATGAACATTTGTTTTTGGCTCTGCAAGGTGTTAGACCTTCAACAAAGTACAGGTGGTGGTGTTCCAAGTCTCAGACCCTGTCACTTTCTAATTGTTCAGATTTTATTTATGTTTTGATTTTGTACTAGCTTTCCTACAGTCTCTTGCATGCACTTATTAAACTGCTGAGGCACATGCAAAATCTTGCTATACAGGCTGCGTATAGCTTGTTTCCTAGATATTTCTCCCTAGAGGTGTCCAAAGAGCAATTAGTCACCAGTGGGACAAAGTTTTAAGAAACAGTTTCCTAATCAACACAACTATTGAAATTCACTACATATGTTTGCAGAAATAATTCCAATTTTGTGAGAATTATTTCTTCTACTCCTTCAGTTGCATGACAATGAATCAGTACTTCATAACTGGAACTATTTAGCTAGGCAGATTTACACCAGTAATTTACAAGACTTTGGAAAATAAAACATTATCAGGTTCCACTTGGGCATTGGCATCTTTCAGACAATGTGCCATCATAAGACATTACACCATGCTTTGATCTGTGAAATTTCCCATGCGTGAAATGATTTTTAGAATGCAACTGCTTCAGAGCACATGATTTTTTTTTTAACTCTCACAGTTAAAAATACATGCTTCAAAACCCTGAAATAGATGTGTGATGTGTCCAATAGCAAGACTGTGAAGATGAGTATGCTAGTCTCATCATAGGCTAAAAGTCAAAGACAATTCAAGGTAGCAGCTGGAGAAAACAGTACTGAACTAACATGTATTTTACTCAGCTTGGCCAAGTCATCTCTACTTTTCTCTGTAACATCCAAAAGTTCCTGTCCCTGAATTGCCTCCACTGTTTTACTGCTGCAAATATTTGTGTGGCAGCCATGATAAAAACTGACTCATCTGAAAAGGTACAAAAGCAGCCTGGTACAAATTTGGTTCTCTCAGCCACATCAGCTTCCCAATTATCACTTAGCATCAGCATAGCCATGAGAACCAGTGAACATTACCACTAGTAACATTTACAGGGCAATTCTGCCCAGGAGTAAAATCCAAGTACGTTGTCTTTTTTCTTTTTCTTTTTTTTTTTTTTTTTTTTTAAAAAAAAAAACCAAACCAACACAGGACAGATCACATACATTACTTATTCTAATGACAAACTATTAACGCATGGCAATGATCCAGAACTTCGCTAAGGGCTGTACTGGCAAAGCAGCAAGTGGCAAAGTTGGCCATGAATTAAATCAGACTGGTATAGCATTTGAGCAGCCAGGTGCCTGAACAATCCTCCAGTGGGAAGAAAGGGAAAGCACAAAGAAAAATTAAATACAAATATACTATTTACACACATTTAAAATACAGATTTATGTACATAAATATATATTTAAATGCATTTTAAAGATTTTTAAGATGTGATGTCTCCCAGAGCAGTGTATTGATGAGGCAGTCAAAATGGCTTCAGCAGAAGTTTTTTTATCGAGGGAAACAAAGATTTAAACAGTAAAAATATTTCAGGAACATGCCCCCTACCCAAAATTTGGTTTTACAGCGTGATTCTAAGATGAAAGAGTTTGACAAAAAGATTGACATTGGGAAAAGAAACTGTCCTCTCACTCTCTAGTTTACACTTTTATTCACTGGGAAAACATATTTGGGGATAAACTGCACTGACCCTGTTACATCTTCAGGAAACACTGAAGATTTTTTATGACTAGTGATTAAGATCACAGAATATGCATTTTTTTCAACTAGTGTTGTTAGGGGTTGCTTTCCTCTGCAAAGCCTTCTACAAATGGTCAGATGGATTCTGGCCAGTTCAAAATATAGAAAGAAGAACATCAGCCTTTTGCAGTTAATGCAAGCAAGGCATGAATGTAATCCAGGCTCAGTTCATTCTCATGTAGCTGTTAAATATAATATCTATTTCACAGATGGAAAACCAATTCTGGAAACTGAAACTGACTTCTGAGAATCCAAGGTTTTTAAACCATCAAGTCCAAAGTCCTTCATATCAAACATCACTCATCCTTCACCTGACTATTTAATTTAAGCTGTTTCAGTCTCCAAGAGACTTCTGCACTTCAGGACAAAGGTGGAGAACTGGGTGGTACCTCAGGTTTTCAGTACCTGTCCTCCTTACAACGTGCACGTAAGTGATGTGCCCAGACTGCAAGAGATGAACAAATGAAAACCATCATGATCCCCAAATGTGACTTATTTTACAGTAAATTAATGTTGAAATTGAAAAAGGTCCTGTATTTATACTCAGGTCACTAAATGATCCTACCACATAGCTTTGACTTTTCATGACACAAAACATCACTACAACATATGGAGCAAGGTGCAGGGCTGGACCCGAGTTTTGGGATTCTCCTAATGCGGTCCGATGGAGGGGTGGCTCCTGGTTCTGGGACCCGCTCCACAAACAGGCAGATTAAGTGCCATGTTCTAGCACCACTTTCTTTTTGCACTTGGAGGCAATAAAAGGTGAGTCTAATTGCAGGTGCAGTTGAAGCCTTCCATCTATCAGGTCAATGCACACTGCCCTACATTAATTTTTTGCAATCTCTGAGGCAGGAGACAAGTGGCATTAACTAAGACCCACTCATAACTAAGGGAAGTGCTAATACAGAGAACTGAAAAAATCAGATGAAAATTAACAGAATAGCCAGAAGCAAACAGCATTATGTCCTTGAAGCAAGGGAGCATTCAAAGAACATCTATTCCACCTCCATAAGCTATGGATAATTATCTCTCACTAGAGTTTTGAACCTCAAATGACTAAACTTCATTAAATCTTCTCAGACTTCAGTATAAATACCACTGTAGAAATAAAATGTCTTTCCTCTACAGGAGGTATTAGTCCTGAGGAAGTTACACTGCCAAGTAGAAAAGTCACTTTGAAAAAGAACTTCCATGTTGGCTGAGGCAAGACAACGGACAGCAGTCCGTTTCTACAGCATGGATCCTAAATGGCTGCAACGTAACAGGTTACTGAACAACTGTGCAAAATGAAAATAGTAACATACACACACCCAAAATATGTAGCAGGGACACAAATGCTGCAGTACAGATGGCTACTCTAAAGGACGTAAATGCAAACAAAACACCCCACTGCCCAGAACATGATGTTCTTGAGCATGTCATGGCTAGAGTGACATCTTTAAAAATATCTCATTTGTTAGGTAGGAAAGATGGTATGCAACTACTTCTGCACAGCTCTCCAGTAGGTCCAACATCCTTCCTCCTTCGTGTGAAAAATCTATTACAGTCGACTCTGAGCCTCCATAATTGTTCTCCATTAGCGATAATTTACATGATATTGCAGCTGTCACTGAATGTCAAGGTAATTTCCCTGTTTTCTTTCTCTGGATTCTTTTAGAAATTCTAGTTTAGAGTACGTACTGTAAACATGTTCTAACAGAGGAGACTACTAAAGAGAAAAAAACCCTAAAGGACATGAAACAGTAATTTTGAAGTATCTTGTCATTACAGAATTGACATTAATCAGTTCTAGCTCTGAAGAATTTGTCTTTCTTTTTGCACCCAAGGAAACACTGTGAGGAGTGAAGAATTCAATTTTCTTATCCGACAATGGCACCAGGACAGGGTGGAACAATCTGTCACTCCACTTGGAAAGTTAGTAACCTGATGTTTTTAATTCAGTGGCTTTAGTGCTTCTCAAAAAACCCAAAGTTTATTTTTTGTAAAAGGCACTTCTGAGGAGTACATGCCAAAACTGGCTTTAAGTTCTGCAGGCCTGAGAATTGCCAGAAAGGCCCTGAGCTGCCTCCAATTTCCAGCTGCAAGCTTGGAGAAGAAGCAGGTGCTGGAAGTAAAAGCTGCCTCCACACCAGTCCCACTGCTGGCGGAGTGAGGCACACTGGTCCATGACATGGTAAACAGGCAGAGCAGCATGGAATTAAAATGTCCTGGCTGTATACACACCTGTGACACACCAGACCTAAAAGAAGATGCAGTGTAAGCATGCTCTCATCAAAGCTGTTGTTCTAGAGTACATGGGACAGACCTGAACTTGGTTGCTACGAGAACCCAGGCTGCAGGTACAGATTCTTGGTGGGTGTGACTGATGCAGCTGATTACAGTGGTTTGCAACGGATTTGTTAAGATTGTCTTCTCAAACCCTACAGATCCAAGTTATGCCCTGCATTTCTTACTGACAAGTGTAGCCAAAGACAACACTGACTTCTAATTAGATTCTGAAAGAAATACATATGACAGTGCTTTATAATGCCATTTAGATATGGAAACTGAACAGTTTGGAAAATCATAAAAGGCAAGAAGAATGTATTGGCTGACACAACTGGATCACTACTTTTAAAATTGTTCCTAAAGCAGATTTAGACCTTAGCTGATTTTTTTTAGTATGGGTGGCTCTTTAATTTACACTTACTACAGATTATTCAGGAACTACTTATGGAAGCATAAGTGAACTTTAAAAGGTGTAAGATCCATTGGAAATTTGCCCTGGGCAGATTTGGTTTCGTTTTGAATAATCCATCTTTCTTCCAAACACAAGTCCCATTGATTATCACTATGGAGGAAATCTGCTTTCCGTTAAAAAGTAATTAAGTTGGTTTGCATTCACTTCTCTGTAGCCAAGTCTTCATGTCATAAAACAACCACTACCATTTACACTATTGGATGAACTTCTCAGGGGCATTAGCAGGGAGTTTTGAGGGCTCTGCTGACCCAGAGGATGACGCGCCCTGTTATTCCTGAAGACTGCACTGCAGATCAGGAGAGAACCATGCAAAGGGAGCTAAAAGGGAACAGCTACAGCCACCATTGACTATGCTGAGATGATTGAACAGAGCAATTCACTCCTGACAGCTCTATGCTGTCCGTAACAACCTATCAAGAGCAGCACATTCTACTTGGAAAAAATAATTATCTGTCAAGCAGCAATTTTTCAAATAAAAGTAAAGAAGCAGTTATTGAAGGCTTCAGACTATATCAAACATTGTTTGCCCCTAACAACCAATGTAAGTGGGGAGGGAAAATACTGCGATACTATTCTGTGCTGAAGGGGGGTGACCAAGAGAAAAGCAGAAAGCTAGAACTATTTTAAGCTGTAATTCATTACAGATATTAAAAAAACAAACCACCACCTCACAAAAAATAAGAACTCTATACCTCCAACATGGTAAAGATGTTTCCTTAATGCTTTAGCACATGGAAGGAGAATACCATTTATCCACAATTAAGAAACTGTCCAAAATCATGGTCCACAGTTACACACATTAAGTATTTAGGAGAGACATCAAAATCATGCTTGAATTGCTAACAGTTGCTTTATGAGTGAAGTTAAGCGATAAACAGACATATAACTCAGGTGAGAGAAAAATTTCCTTTTGCTCTTTCTTTTACTTTCTCCTTTTCTTACTTTTTAGCATCACACCAAAGGAAGGGCAGTTGCACAGGTCAAGAGATAAAAGTAATAACAAAACAGCAAACCTTCAGATCCTGTGAGCTCTACCAAAAATTATTTTGGCCTAAATCTTTAAAAAAAAAAAACTTCATAAGCTTTTAGGCAGAAGTGGGGCAAGCCACTTAAAGTCCATCCAGGCAAGTAGCTGTGTAGTGTGTTGGGTCCCACTGAGTGCTGGGTCCCGCTGCACCGACTTCTCCAGGACTCAGGCAGGAGGGATGAAGGAGGGGGAGGGACTGCTTCCTTTCCCTGTGCCTGTAATGGGAAGGGATCAGGCTAAGCAGCAAGAGCTGTATTTTCTTGCCCTCTGCCTGGTTTGTTGATACCTTCGGGTGAGCAGGCTGCGGGCCAGCCCTGCCATGCATGTTGCATCTGGGGGTACGAGAGCACTCCTGGCTACTCTGGCAGTGTGAGAAATAAAGGCAGCTTTGGGAAGGGAGTGGATTTAGAAGCTAAGATGTAGGTTTCTCTTGTGCGTCTGATCCATGCCTCATATTGCCACTGAGGTGAGAGTCCCCATGGAGCCATCCCAGCCTTCCAATAGAAATCTCTGGGGAGGTCTATTTGGGGAACAGGGAAACTCCCACTCACAGCCCCTACATCCCTCTGAGCTCTCTCAGCCCATTTCTCCATATGCCCATCTGCTTCTCCTAGAGCTTCCACCACTCTGCGTGGCCTGGCAAGTCCCACCAGCCTTTCTCAGCCTTCCTTGTCCTGAATTTCTTTTACTGTCACCAAATTACTGAGCTCTGCTGCCATCAAAGGTAAGGACAGAATATGCATTCCTTTGTCTCTGCTCCCATAGTGGCCAAATCCAGTTTTGCCTTCTCTATAGAGAAACCTTGAGCTGCCTCTAGATCAGACCATCACAAACTAACCTCACTAGAGTGCAGCAGAACCTAAAGGCTGAGAGAAACCTATTTCCATACCTCAAATACTTAAATGTAAGCCTTTGCATGTGAGCTACATGCCTCAGTTCCCATTACAGTCAAAGCCAAAAGTCGGTGGAGCCTAGAGAGTTATTCAGTGGACTCAATTTCCTGGCTACAGCAGGAAGTCATGGATCTAACCTCAGTACCTTGAAGCATCTAGCTTGGAGCTGAATCACTGACCCCTAGTGACCAAGAACAAAATTCTCTAGAACGACAACAACTCCAGGACAAACTGTATAGAAAGCAGATAACTATGTTAAATGCTGGGGGTAATTTAGAATAGTGTGTAAAATTCTATTAGATTCACCTTATTTTTTGAGTAAGGGATGGAGCAAAATATTTTCAACTGTTATCTGACACAAAACTAATTGGATTTAAAGGCTATCAGTTCAACAGTACTAAGGGAAAAAAAGACATCTAAATAGGTTTTCAGCAGAAACCTATTTTCTGGATATTACCCGAGAACACTTTAGATTTCACTATGCGTTCTCACTGTAAATATATATTTCCCTCATCTTAACTCAGGAAAACCATAACATACGAAAACATTTGCTTTCCATAGCAAACCATGTTTAAACTTAACTAATTAAACTAAACCCCTAGCAACCAACACTAACATAACACAACTATGCTTTGTGAAGTCAAACCCCAGAAACCAGTCATGACCACAGTAATCATGTAATACTCGTGGTCACATTCATTGAGCTACATAGTATGGTGCCCTTATCTGAGTATTTACTAACTTATAGCTTACCACAGTTCATTAACTATTATCTCACACATTCTTGATTAGCAGTATGTGAGATGCTTTCAGGCTGTACAGAACCACTGCAAAGCAGGAAAATATCCTTTGTCAGTCTGCCTAAATCTGTAAATCCTTACTATCTGAAACTAGTGAATACTTACAGGCTCCTGTTGTCTTTCCAAATTCCTTCCCACAATGTAAATGTAAAAATCACGACTCCTGTGAAACATCTGATACTCCTATTTCACTGCACCCTCACAGCAGCTAGATGCAACAAGAGAAAATAAGGATTTTCAACAATAAGGGAGTAAAAAGAGGATCTTTGAAACGTGTGTGTGGGAAAGTGCAGTTTGAGATAATATGACAGTTTATGCAGCTAACTGAGGAATGCTATGATTGTCCAGATGATGTTCAGTGCACTTTCATATATAAATGAAGTTGTGCTTGCTTAATGGAATTAGTGCTAGAATGAACAGCTTTCAATCCTGGAGATGGAGATACAGTTTTTCTTTAATTTCTTGCCTTTAGGTGGAGTAGGCTAATGGAAAGGCAGTATTTTTGGTCTCACCAGAGAGACACAAAGAAAGTTAAATCACATTTTGGCTGGGTTGGAAATCCTGAGGGCATAGTCCATCTCACAGTATTTTTGTTCAGTTTCCACTAGATTTTAGGTAAAGAACTCTAATGGGTTATGATAAAATTAAACATACCATCTTCAGGCAGGAGTAAAATTACTTTAAGACATTTCTCTACGAGCACACAAATTAACATCTACGGCTTTGACTATTCCACATACATAAGGCAGACTGCTACAGCAGACCACTTATTTTGGTCCAAATCCAGTCACGGTTCACATAAACAGGCCTTGTATGATTCACGGCCTTCATGTCCTCAAAATAATATTGAGATAAGACTTCTTTGCAGACTTTTGTTTAAGCATACATTTCAACTAGTGTGGGCTAAACCCAGAAACTGTAGGGGAAAAAGTAAAGCACTAGCCAGACCCAAAAGCATTCTTCCAGGTCTCGGAAGATGCTGTTCTTAGTGTGTGGTTTATCTGTCTTTTGAGGTCCACCTGTGCAGTTTCTAAGTGGCTCTAGAAGTGGGTCTAAAATAAGAAACACAATGACAGAATGTGTTTGAACCATGGGTGCGCTTGCAACAGGAAATCGAATTCAATACAAATTTTGCAAAGGCACCTCTTGTGACAGCAAACAATTACATTGCTCTGCTTTTCTAGATTTTTCTGAAACTCTGAGAGAAACGGCAATTTTTAAAAAGTGCTGATGTACTGACATGTCATCTCCAGTTAACTACAATCACTAGCATCTCTGCAGTTTGTAATTCTGAATAGATGAATTTCTATGGAACCAGTAAGAGAGTGAACAAAACTACTTTAACCCATGAGTATTTCTATTACATATTTCATACTACATAGTGTTGTATCAGGGTGAGAGAAAATAAGACAGAACTGTAAGGAAGGAAAGCTTGAGTTGCTGTGTGACTACCTTCTGTGATTCTCACCCTTACACTCACAAGAACTCTATGGAGAGGATGCTGATGTTCTCATCACTGCTGCAAAAAGAGACGAGTGCATGCTGTGCTCTTCTGGAGACATTTTTTTTTACTCTTCCTGCTTTTGCTTTCAATCTAAAGCAAATTCTATGCTTAGTAGATACCTATGACCACTCATCATTATTTTCTGATGTTTGTGGCTCAGTGGCAAAACCTCTCATCAGAAGGAGGAATTTCTTCTCTCATCAGGATGTTTTCCACCTCTTGCCCTCTGGCATTTCCTTCATTCATCTGCCCATCTTATCAAGAGAGATGTATAAAGTTAAAAATTTACTGCATTGGACACTCCTCCTTTCTGCAATCTATTTATCACTGCCAGCCTCTTTTGTGCACAAACTCTGCACCCCAGCATTAGCAGCAAGTGGACCCCATGGGGTACTGCTTGAGAGGACGGTCAGCCTCTCCCACCCAACAGGTTGTGTAAACTGTGCAGGCGACAAAGTTTTCAACAGCTCAAGGATGATTCAAATCTCCCAAGAACCTGGAATGTACCTCTGTTTAAGCAGAAAGAAAATGGTGGGTAAATAAAGCAAATTCATGCTTACTATTTAGCAACAGCTTTTCTCTCATCATGATTGCAGTTTCTGTAATCTTCCTGCCAAAAGTTGTTTATTTCATACACAGGCACTGCTGCATAAAGCCCTGCTAATCTGCCCTTGCCGCCTCCTCCTGTGCTTTGAATATAACAAAAGGTAATCTTTTGTTATTTTTGTAATGAAAAATGTGAAGGACACGTACTTTTCATTTAAAGGCTTCTTTGTACAAGTCTGAAATATGTTTCAGATATAACCATTAGATACTTATTAGATGTAAACAACAGTATCGTCAAACCTGACACTGAAACAAAAAATTCTCCTTTCCCCCAACACCTCTCTGTTCTCCCAGCTACTGTATTATTTGCTGTACTGAGCCTCTGACCAGAAGAGACTGTTCACGTTGGTAAGTACAGTGTAAGTTTCAAACTCCATTAGCATCCAGCACATCTGCTTGCCTAAGCGCTTTCCTTTTGTTGTCTTTCATTAAACACAGAATCATGCAGTGAGGTGAAACATATCTGGAAATATAATGTTCGTGCTTTCAGGCTGGGTACGTCACCCAGAGCACGATAAGATGTTACAACTGCACTTTCAGAATTTCAGGACAGAAGTAAGAGTTAAGTGGACAGGACTGGCACTCGCATGGACCCAGCCACTCTTTCATGACGCTCTGAAACTGGCTTTCTACAGCTTTCCCTTCGTAAGAGTTGCTACCCACCGGCCAGTCATGCCAAGCTGTTGGACACTTAGGCAACAACCAAATTCAGCTTGCTTGGACTGACATTTTGAAAACTCAAAGCCATGAAAAGGATTCACAGCTCAGGGTGATCTAATGGTTAGAAAGAACAAAAGTAGAGAATGGCAGCCTAATGCTTTTCCATGCCAGTCCTTGTTTGATCCCATTCTACCCTAAAAACACCTTCAGGCCCAAACCCAGTACAGCCCCAGGATGGACAGGCCTGAAATGCATATGCCACCAGCCAAATATCAGAGTAAGTCTGAATTTTGACCAAGCATGTATATTTTTCTAAAAATAAATAATTTTTTTTTTGGATCCTGCCCTAGTCCCTATAGGGTAATTCAAATTAACAACAGGGTGTTATAACTAAGGATTTGGACCCCGAGCTATTAAATTTCATCACTTTTTCATTTGGACATCTGCACATAAGAAAGTATCGCTCACTGCTGCTCCCAACAACTTACTGTTGTGTTCAGTGACAAAATACATAACCTTGAAAAGCCTTACCAACCCTGCATTTCAAAGGTATTTCATAATTGTTTACCTCTTGGCCTGAACAGTAGTACTGTATGTACAAGGCCCCCTTGAACTTGTGTAACTCCAAACTGCTTAGAAACTTTTCCTCAAATAATTCTAATTTCTTCAGGAAAAAAAAGCAAGCAATAATTATATTCAAACAAAGGATTTTTGTTCGGGCTTTTTTGTTAAAAATAAAAAATTCGTTTTTCTTTTACCCCAGAAAGGCAGTTTTCATTCCTACTTATTTCAAAGGAATGCCTGCAATTTTGCGGTATTAAGCAAACCCCAATTAGCAGTCCACAAGGTGTTTTGAAAAACAGTGCCTAATGTGTTACAGACACATTTAGTGGCCAACTTCCAACAGCCTGAAAAAATGGCTTTTTTGAAAGAAAGTTTGGGAATTAAGTCACTTCAATTTTACTGGGAAATGCTGATAGAAATAATTCTTCCAACAGTTAATAAAACTTTTTTTGTTTTTTATTAGTTGTTGGTTTATGTTCTCTTACAGGAACAGAGCAGGATATTTGTGGCAGTTGAGAAATTTGGTTTCCTTCAGACTTTCCTTAAAATCCAGTTCTACAACTACTTCCTGCTGAGCAAAGTGGTTAGTCTTACAAACCTTAAGTCGTTATTTGAGTACAGTTCCAAACACATCTATTGATCACATTTGTTTATTTAGATTTTCTTTTCCGTTTTCTGTAATCTAATAGCTGCGGGCTTTTTTTCACCTGTACAGTGCCTAGCATAATAGGGCACAGGTATCTAGACCGCACAACAGAGCAACCTCCAAGATGGGGTTTTACAACAGTTATGAACAATAAAGGATGGGGAGCACGGTTTACTTTGGGAGTTATCCTGAGCTATCAAGACTATCACTGAGCAGAACGCCCTGCCTGACACAGTTTACCCACACTTCAGAAACAAGACCCCATAGATTTAAAACACCCAAAGCAGCACTGCTATATACAGATGACACTGAAGCTACCGCTCATTCACAGTGCTGAGGTTTTATTCCTCCCTTCCTCACCAGAAATGCGGAAATGTTTTACGGACGCAAAAGTCTGAAGGAAGCTAAAGGACATTATACATATGTGTATGTCAAATGCTTGTGACTATATTATGCCACATATTTTATATTCCTTAATTTCTCTTCCCTGCAGAGGAAAAAACCCTCATCCTGTTGTTAGTAATCCTTTACAAGTGATCACGCCCTAGCCAACTCCAATAAGCACGTTTTATTGCTCAATTAGTTCTTTATTTCTGTCATGCCTAGGAACAGAAGCTAGATCTTCAAAAGTTTAAACCTTTTTTTTTTTTTGGCTCACATTCTACACACACTGTTTCTAAAACTTCCATCCTTTCTCACTGACACATAAAAGTTCCTGGCCTCCTCTTTCCAGTTGCTAATCATGCCTCGGCTTCTCATGAAACTCCAAGAGGCCCTGGCAGGCTCAGCTCCTTTCTCCTATTCATTTGCTAGCATGAAGTGGGGCAGAGTGGGACTTACAGGACAGATTGACAGAAGGGAGAAAGATTTATTAAAGTCACACTTGGAAGACTTTCATTACCATCAGGATAGACCCAAAGGGAAAAAGTATCTTAAACTTTGATAATTTTTTACTAAATTAATAGAATAACATGAATCTCTAGAAACATCATAAATTACAGATCACCAGTCTCGATAGTGTAAATAAATAACGATTGGTTGAATTAGACATACCATTTAATTCCTCCAATAGCATGTCAAAACTTATTTCTGTCTTGGTCTGAGAAGTCAGCTTTGCTGGCCAACTGCCATTTTACGCTTTCTTGGTTTAAAATTTGCAAAAGGGAAAAATATATTTTTTTTAAATGAAAGCTATAAATCAGTAAATTAAACATTTCTGAGGAAGGATCAGAGCTTAAACTGAGTGATTTTTACAACACTGGCTTTACTTTATGATTTACTGGGCCTCAAGCAGCCAAAATGGGGTCAGACGGTGAAAAGCTTTCCCTTCTGGTTCAGTCTGGAAATTTGGAAGGGTTGAGACACTTACAAAATACCGGTCCCAATAATCTGCCTACTACAACCACCATACTGGTAGCTGGTCTTGCTAACAGGCCACTGCTTTCAACAGTGCAAAGTCTTCCAGGCAGTCACCAAGCTTCAAGTATTAAGTGATGATACTCAAAGTGTCTATTGGTTTATAAAGTAACTGCCATGCTGCTGAAGGTACCATCCTTTTAGCTCTGTTATATCAGAGGAGCATGCAAACACCTCTAGCCTCCCTCAATGCAAAATGAGCTATTTAACCTCACTAATGAACTTGAACCTACCGCCATGGTTTCCCAACGTTATCATGGTTATGGTCCATCTGTACCCACATGTTGCAGCTGGTTTTAGAGGTGAACTGTACAGGACACTACAAGACAAACTCTGTTTTCACCTCGCTGCAGGCATAATAACCTCTGTACAGGAGATCAGCACTGATGGCAAAGTAAATCCAGAATGAGAGAGGGTTTGGCCCTTATCTCACCTGTTAACTAACACGAAGGCTCTCTAAATCCATCCAGTTTCAAAGCTAGAAATTCAAAGACAAGATTATAAGCTTTTTCTTGTTGAATTACAGCAGTAAGAAAAGCTGCCACTCTGAGCCTAAATAAATTGTATTTAGGGCTTGGGCTCTATTTCAAGTTCTTATTAGCTCCTGGAAAGGTGCCACAGCAGCTCAAAATCTCTTGCCTGAAGTTGCGTAACTCTGCTGTACAAAGAGGTTTGCATCTGCATGGAGAGAAGACCATTTCTTTTGATTTCCCGTTTGTGGCCCTGCTTAGCTCTCTGTATTCTCCATGTGCTGAGCAGCCCCAGCCAGAGAGGCAGGTCTGCTTTCAATCTCCATGTCCTCCTGCAGCCCAGGAAACACAACCCCACGCCACACAGCCAGAAGGCACCACCAGACCACCGCTGATCCGATGCACAGATCACCTGTGACATGTCAACACTGTTATCCCTGAGCAACTTCTGAGTGCCTCATGCATAATTCATTCTTCCTTAAAGTGGTTTCTGTGTGTATTTTGATGGCTGACACTCCAAGATCATTTCTGATCTGTTGCACACTGGAATCTAAGAGCTCTAAATGCTAGCTGACTTCCTCTAGAAGGCACTACATTACACACAGAGTCTTTGTTCTCCACCCCCCAAAAAAACCCAAAACCCTAGCACCTTTCCTGTAAACCAGTTCATTACTTCAGTAGCTAAAAAGGAAATAAAAGAAAAGTCAGTTCCCTCCCCCACCCTGCACCTTGCCACAGACTCATACAGAACACCCATCTCAGTGGTCACCCATCCTCCCGTCTCTCCTAGGTATCTTTTCAAGCAGTGGAGACTGCTCTTTGAAAACTATCTCTTGTGGTAAGTTTGCAGGTTGCATTTTCAGAGCCTGTCACTGGTGATTTAGGATAATCACAATCTGTGGCTCCACCAGCTTGACTTCTTGCCTCTCTCAGCTGGTCATGCTTTCAGGTGTGGCTTTCCACCCAAGGCAAGCAGGAAGATATATCACTTGAGGTGTGAGAACAGGAGCTGGCAAGCAGCTCCTATTTTTTAAAATTTTTTTTCATGATTTCCCCATGTTTCTTTATTTGTGGAAACATCCTGTAAACAGAGACAGCAAAAATAGATATTTGCCCTGGTTCCATTGTAACTTCTGTGCTTGCAGATTTTACATTTGATAACTGAGGGAGAGAAGTAACGGAGAAAAGTTTTCATTCTTCTACTTCCTCTCCCCAAACGGGAGAGAGTACCACCTCTTTTGTGCATTGCTGCCTCCTTTTCAGTGGCCACATTCCACCAGCCCCTACTTCTGTAAGAAGTTTGTCCACAGACATCTATTCATACATATCAAGCCTTAAAGAAAGCATTTTCTTATTTCATCCTCAAGATGACAGCCTGCAGTGGAAGTGATACATAACCTTGCTTTCAAAAAAGTTTTTAATTTATACAGCATTCTTACTTGATGGGCTACTTAGATTTGTGATGTCCTATAGCACTACAAAAGTAATGTTGAAGAAGTCATTCTTTCCTCATTTCAGTGCAGCTTACTTTTGCTCTCTGCTTATCCAGTCTGATTAAATTGCTGTTTTCTCCATTTAAAAGATTTTAAAACAGTCATCCAACTGTTCTGATTTCCCATGGATTAGTTGCACTTCCCCCCCAAGCCATCTGTCTGGCATTCATATTTTTACATGCTTTTCTTTTTACTATCACGCTGCTTCATATTATTTGATCTCTGCTCCTTCCACTTCTGCCTCTGTGTGTGGCTCAGACAGTCCCGTGTTATTTTAGCAGCCTCCAACTGTAAGAGCAACATGGGACATCAGACACAGTTTTGCTGTTGTATTTCCTACTTGTGCTTGCTCACAAGAGGCTGAGGCCCTTCTCTTGATAAAAAGATGTTTCTGGGAACAGGAACAGAACATTCAAGCAATAGTATTAAAGCCAAACAACTTCTACTGGCAGCACCTTACCAGTTCACCTGGGAAAGCTGCTGGCTCCTACAAGCCATACGGTTTTGGTGGTTGCAATGTTTGAGATCCAGAATATAATGAGGTTTTCATAAAGTTTCGGTACCTACTCTCTCCTTCTGGACAAAGGTGAAAGAGAAGCTCTCCCAGGGCAAAAAATATATACCTTCTGGCTAAGACACATCATTCAAATAGTCGCTGTCTGGTAGCATGTGTGACAAGAAGGCATGAGGTGATTACCTGGGGGAAAGCAGGAGTTCTATTGACTTGAGCCAGGGACTAAGTATTTGTGAGGCATTTCACAAGCCATTCATAGAGCAACAGTGAAAGCTGTATTTCTGGGGGACATTAAATGTCTGCGGACTCCAACAGGACAGTATTCTCTACCATGTGCTGTCCTTCGGTAAAGGAAGGAGCAGTAAATAAAATTATGCCTGTAACAAGGAGGAAGCAGGGCGGGGGCAATAGGGGATAATCTGCTGCTGAAAGCAGCATCAGTTCTGCTGTGCAGAGGTGGAGGCTGCAGGAGGGGAAGATGTAAAAGGCTATCTTAAATACAGAAGAGGCAATTAAGACTCCAGTTTTGGGAGCCAATTAAGTTGAAGACACAAGTGTGCATTGCAACAGAAGAGAATTAATTTGTAGTGCTGTAGTCAGCCTGGTCATGGCAATTTGGAAAGATGCTTAAAGGCACGGTAGCCGAGGAGTATGTCAGGACAGACTTTGCAGTAGGAAAGGAAAACACATGACTAAGAAAAGGAGGACTTGACAGTGATGGTGAAAAAAAAATCCTGTATCAAACTGGTCTGCCTTTCTAATGTGGAGGAGAACCGGAGACTGGATCTTCTAGCTGTCTACATTTTCTCACCCTTATCTCTCTATCTGATCTAGACTCAGCATGAAAACTGAAGTCACCAAGTCTAAATGGGAGAATAGGGGAAAAAGAAAGTTAAGCAGATGACCAGAAAAACACAGATTCTCAATTATGATCTAAGCTCCAGTAGCTCTGCCTCTACTTTGTGGTGTTGCTCTTAACTCATGCTGTTAACAAGGTCACATCCAAAACATTTTTCTGTCTGTATGACAAGACAGCTAAGTATAGAGTACTTTCCCCTTCTAGTCATTTGATCCTATTCATAACATATAATCTCTCAGGTCTCCAGTCTGTGCAAAGCCAGACATCAGCACATTTTTGGCTACAGGGCACCTACAAAAAGATTAGTGACAGTCTTGTGAGGCTTGTGTTGTAGATTCTGTCAAGGGGCCAACATTTAAATAAGGTACCTTACATTTTCATTATGAGAATTCCAGACCATTATTAGCAAAGTTAGTTTAACTTTTAGTCTGTTTTGCCAGCTACTAAGTACATATTTAATGATGTGCATTGCTGGCAATGGGGGAAGGGAAGATCTATTCCATTGCTATTCCACTGGGAAATTAAATGAGCTTGCAGAGTATGCCTAGTTAGAGGTTATAACTTTATTCTGAATTCCACCTCTTTAATGTAATTATGATTTAATAGCTACACACCTTCAGTAGATGATCACATTTTACAGATCCCAGCTTACAACTCAGAAAACCGGAACACTGGGTTCTGTAGGTAGCTTGAGCAGTTATTTGACATTAATCAGGTTGCTTCTTAAGACACTTAAAGTCAGACTTGTATCTTAATGAACCAAAAATTCAGACCTAATTACTAGTGAAGATTTGAGCATCCAGGTTCAACCAAGGATCTGCAAAATCTTGTCAAAGGTCATACATTTCTCCTGATTATGCCAAGTGGGTAAGTCATGCAGACCACCCAGTGAACACACCCCATTCTAGTTAAGACTGGAAAATCCCTTCCTCCCGATTCTCTCATTTCCTCCCCATGCAAAATACAGTCTTAAGCACACTTCTGTCTTAAGATACTTATTATTTGCTGCACTTCACCTTGCATGCTGATGTTATCCGCACTAGCCAGTTAAGTCCTAGTATCCCTTTCACTTCTACTGTAAAGAACAGTTGAGGAAGAAACAGAAGGTATCATACTGAAACCTGGTTACTCATGAGTCTGGGCCAGAGTAGTCCTGTAACAGCTCCTCTATTTTCATGTCTGCAGCATGTCTTCAAGATGAGCGCCTACACTGTCGTAACTTGAGTTGCTATCCATGCTATTTTCTGTCACTTTGTCTGAGATGCACAAAGCTAGAAAAACTGGTAATTCACAACTCATGAGATGCTCCTTAAAAAAAAAAAAAAGTATCTGAGAGTCAGTGCACAACTGCATCAAGCCCAGTTTATCTGTGCGGCCAATGCACTTGATCCACAGCTGCAATTATGGTTTCCAGTAAGAGGGCAGGACTACTGGACAGAAAAAAGGTGGGGGAAAAAGATGTGCCATCACTGGTATATAGCGGTGATCATTTCCTTATTCATGACTGACAAGGAGGGAATTTAGGATTAAACTGAAGTGAGACACACTAGCGCGCTGAATGGCACTAAAGAAACTCCTCTCCTTCCGACCCCTACCCTTTGGTAGTATCCTGTAAGTGTCTGCTGTTCCTCGCTGCTCTGCTTTCTTCAGCTTGCTGACTCTGAGCAGGATGTTCAAACTGACCTCGCTTGGAAGCTTATGCTGATGCTCTCTCATGTAAAAGCCTTGCCACTCTGCCATTTTAGGGCTCTAGTTCTCAGCTGTGCAGTAGATTCTTCTCTGCTTAGTCCCTTTGCCAGTGGTCATGGAAAGCAACACACCTCTTTTACCCACACTGAACTGGAGTTCAAGAAAGGCCCTAGGCAATTGCCAGTATTAATTTAGGCTGTTAGCTTTAGTTTCCAAATGAGAGCATGAAATGTATGCTCACTAGCACTTCCAGGAAGAAGAGAAAACAAGTGTAATAGCTGTGCAATCATGTATAAAGTTCAGAATCTCCACAGTTTTCTGTTTCTCATTGTTAGTGTGCTTGAACAACTGAATCATTAAAGTAATCTGCAAGCAGGGCATACAGAATTCTTTTTTTTCCTCTCCCTTCTCTTAATGAGACAAACCTGCATGCAAAACCCAAGCTGGATCAAATCACTCTTTTCGGCATTTCACAGGAGCCCAATCTCTCTCACCCCTTTATTCTCTCTGTTCCATTGAGAATTAAAAATGCAATTGCCGAATTACTGTGAAGGCAGCTGTTCCTGCAGTATATCCACTCAGGCTGGAAGCAGGAAATAAGAAATCTTCCATGAAAGCCTATAATTATGAGATTTCCAGCTTAAGTTTTGCACACATGAACTGTTCGGAAGATGTTTGGATAAGCAAAGTTTGGAACGCACAGCTATTTGGATAAGCACCTGGGTGCTTCACTGAACCAGGTCTCCTGATGATCAAGATACATGCACAGATAACCCCTCAAGGACTAACTGCCGCTAACCTTAACTAACAGAAAGCTTGTTCAGAGAAGCACTTCTTATTAGACAAGGAAGAACTTAGCCAACAGCTATTAAAAACAGGCTAGTGGACTGTATACTTAAGGTGTTTTCTGCACCTGTCAAAATTTTGATGGCTAAAAAATATTCTGTGCCTGCATTTTCCAATTGTTCTGTATGATTCTTAATTGAATATTCACCTGGAGGATATGTGCAACACACTAGTTTTGGACTATTTTGGAACATAGCTCTACCAAGCTGAAAAATAATTCCTTCTACTTAGATGAACCTACTTTACAATTTAACTTTCAAGAGCAGCGTTCAAACAGTAGTGTAGTGTAGTACTTAGTTTAGAGTTATTCTGGCTGATCTGTAATTCCAGCAGCTGAAAACAAAACATTCAATCTCAAGGCGGTGCTTAAGCAACAGGGAATGAAGTAATGCCTGCCACAGCACAGTGCATTCTGAAAACCCTCCAGGATATCGCTTCATTTCTAACTGCACCTGCACAAAGCATTTAAGTAGGCCTTAAAGTTAACACTTTGCCCTTATCTTAGGTCAGGGATAGCAGGAGAACACCAAGATAACAGTATTTGAAGGGCACTTCCTCCACACAAGTCAGAGCTGGCTACAGAGGAAAGGATTTCATACTCTCCCAAGGGAAGTGGAGCTTCACAAGTTTCT
Organism: Athene noctua; assembly: GCF_965140245.1. NCBI lineage: Eukaryota > Metazoa > Chordata > Aves > Strigiformes > Strigidae > Athene > Athene noctua. The sequence goes on along the minus strand of NC_134037.1, from coordinate 65,710,654 downwards.
CTTTCAGAAGGGATCAGAGCTGGGGAAGTTTACAGCAATTTCTCCAGATGGTCTCCTGTGTATAAAGAGAGACTTAAAGAGTACACCTTGCACAGGGTTTCACCCACAAGTACTGCCAAACACCCTGGTTTAGAACAAAGCCCATCCCTGTCCATAGAAAGATGCTCCCTGGCTTCAGTGCACCTTGAACCAGGTCCTCAGTTCTCCAGACTGGGGAACACTCCCACAGGGCAGCACTCACAAGAATTGCCGACAACCTCTGCTGTTTTAAAAATGTCATTTTCTGAGAGAACTTTGGAGGATACCTGATTTTCAGGGTATTTTGTTCAAAGAGCAATGGAAGGGGTTTGCCCCTTTATTGCTGCTGTAACAAGGGGTAGATCTGACAGCAATACTCTTGATGACGAGCCTGCTAAACCCTTCTTGTGTTTGACCCTCCTCTTTGTACACCCTTGGATCACACTACGTTCAGCTTTGCAGCATCAGGACTTTCACAGAACAATACCTCTTCCTAGCAGGTGACAGGTTAAGACAAGGAACTTTTATGATCTTATGATGATTTGAGGAGGCAAGAGGGAAAAGCACCGTTGGCTGTCCACAGAAGAATCGAAAGAATGCTTTATCTAGGAGCTTAATAAGAAGGATTTATTCCTTCTCTCATACAGTGTTTGTTTGTTTGTAGCCATAACAGTGACAGAAAATATTTTATATTACAAGCTGAGGAAAAAATGAAGAGCTGAGACATTTTTGTCTCGTGTTTGCAAGTCCACACCAAGAATCAGTCAAGTACTTAAAATTTATTTTGTAATTTATCCTGTAATTAAGCAGGCTAAATGCTCTTTTTGAACAAGGTTAGGATGACTTACAAAAAGTTTTTAACAAATGTCAAAGCATGTTTCAAGCTGGAAGTATCAACAGGGGTTTTTTTAAGTGTTTGCACTTTTTAGTCCAGACCAAGGGAAGGCAGGAGGACTAGCATGTTTTACAGCATCATGGCCAGAACTGGGTGCATAACTGCTGTGAAGAAACAGCCTGAGGACAACCAAGTTTTTTCAGTCAGCCTAAAGCAGCTGACAGTGGGGAGTTCCTGCGGTATAACTCCAATTCAGACAAGTTTGCCCATTCATAAAGATGCCCCTTGGAAACATGACAGCAGTTAAGCAGCATGTGAGCAATCATAAGTAACATGGTTTAGCACATTCTGAATGCAGAGCTCTGGGGAGGGGGTCAGAATAGACCATAGTGGAGAAGATGGTGACATGGGCACCCTTCTCCTTGTGTTGCCTGAAAAACCAAACTCATACTTCATAAAGCAGGGCTACAGAAAGTTGTCTGGGATGCACGACTCCAGGCAAACAGTTCGAAGAAGTATGACAGACCACAAACTTGTAGGAGTGCTGAAATAGCAAACACATTGCATATAACGCTCTACTCCGACTTCAGAAGCACTGGAAGTTAGAGGCAGTATCAAGCTACCCACGGTGCATTTTAAATGTTTCTCACAACACTTAAGCAATACACAATAATAATAAGGCATGGCTAATATCACTACTTTCTATTGGTAGTCGTTTATCAGTTTAATTCTTCACAGAGTATAAAGCACTTAAGAGTCAATTTACCAAAGATAAAACTATCAGCTCTAACCCTAATGAAGCAAACAATCATACAAAATAAAACCCCATCAGAATGCCTGTTTGTATTACAGTGCAGTAACTTCCTTTAGAAACACTATTTTTACATAGAAAGCTACATCTTTGGCTCCTGATATTTACAAGAGCTTCACTGAAAGCAACAGATCTTGCCACCATTTTACAGCTCACCGGAATTTGCTCTATTTGTGTTTATAGTTTCCAGCAGACTGCTGATTTGTCTCTGAGTTGACATATCAATAAAACCTCTGTCAATTTTCCAGCACACGAGCCGCATTACCTTCTGCATGTTGGCCCACACCCAACCCGGGCAATTACATTTCATCTGCTAACTTTATCCTAAAGTCTTAACTCTATATTGTAATATTTTTCTTTCTGTTGTCGTTGTACATAGTTGAACAGCTGCTCAAAGAGCTTCTCCAACTATTTCTGCAAACAAATTTTGTTTTCCAACATTCACAATAACACAAACCAAAAATGTCCCAGCAGGCTGAACTGAAACACCATTCAGAAATTGTTGAGATTTTCAGATTATTTCTTCTCTACTGTTTATCCTTAGTCTAGCTCTTATTTTGGTGGACATGACAGTGCTAGGTTAACTATTGACCTTGGTGATCTTAAAGATCTTTTCCAACCTAAGCAATTCTATGATTCTGAATATCCCAAAACCCTAACAAAACCACAACAGAAAGTTTACAGAAGAATGAAGTAGGAAAGAGTGGTTAAGCACTTAAAGGTAGACTTGAGTGAAGATTTTCACCCCCAAATTAAGCAGTCTGGCTGACAAACACATCAGCTCATTTTGACATGTTCAAAACCAAAGACTTATAATATCAGTTCAACCTCTCCTCTCATTCTGCACTACATTTTAAAAATACTTCTAAATAAAGAGTTAGCTGCTAAAAAAGGACCAGAATTTGAACATTGACCATGATTTAATGTCTCAAAATGGATTTTTTGACTTTTGAAGCCAATTCTCTAATTAGTCAAGTATTTTGGAAAAAATGTAACTCTAAATCACATGCATCACTAACCTAAGTTCAGCCATAAACCAAAGAGTTATGTTTGAACAAGATGACCTACAGATGTGGTCTGAATTCTAAGTCTTTTGGTTGGAATGCTTGGTCTACATACACACAATATAGAAGCGGTACTGCATACTGTTTAATTTCACTGTTCTTAATGAAACCATCACACACAGTTCCACTGATTTAACCAGCTCTTCATGAGAATATGGAAGAGTACATTTCCTGTTTTCAGGGGCTGGAGTTTCAACACAACAGTCAGAGAGCAATCAAAGTTGCCACAGGTAGCCTTGATTCTATCAAATTCATATTCTTTGTCCCCAGTGTGTGCAACAGATTTAACAAGTCTCAACATAAACCTTAAAAAAAAACAAAACAAAACATAACCTCAGAAAAATACAGCAGGCTGCCCTTCTGCCTGCTGTGCATCTCTCAGTAGGACACAAATGAAGTTGTTTTCAATCTAAGGAATAACACAAAAGACTGGTCAGATGCTAAGACAATACCATTTGATAGCTCGTGTGTTTTATTTATTGCCGACATCTACATCTGTGGCACCTACATGCTCAACATCAACTACAGAAAATCATGAGCTTTCTGTTCACCAGACCCCCATTTGGTTCTCAGTAACTCATAGCATGCATGCATGAGTTTCAAGACATCACAACGGAACATGGTTCAGCAAATGCACACTGGAACAGGTTGCCCTGAGAGGCTGTGGATGCCTCCTCAAGTGTTCAAGGTCAGGCTGGATGGGGCTTTGAGCAATGTGATCTACTGGAAGGTGTCCCTACCCATGGCAGGGAGGTTGAAACTAGATGATCTTTAAAGGCCCCTTCCGACCCAAATAATTTTGTGATTCTATAAGTTATGACAGGAAGGGAAAACATGAAGTTTATTTTAATGTGTGCAGTAAAGCTACTGCACAGCATGATAAAAGTTGTATATTGCAAAATAAAAATTAAGCAGAAAGCATGTTTCCTTAGATATCATGGAAGAACTGAATCTTTGGGAGGTCTTGTGAATAACTTCAGGGAAGACCTTCAAGCAACCACTGAAGCAGCACACAGATGATTTAACTCTGACCTCTCAGGTCAGAGAGGTGTATCACAAGATCGCTCAGCACGCAGCTGCAAGGTTTGAAAGAGCAAGGGCAGTTTGGACAATGGCAAGTAGTTTGAACAGATTACTGAGTTGGAAAGGAGGCAGTTGATTGAAGAGAAGTAAATGGCCACACCAATAATTGGGGGAAATTTTCCCAGCAGCTAAGTGTAATAGGAGTGATGTGTGGTACTGCTTGTTTTTCCTCCTCATGGCAAAGGGACTCATCAGTCAACAATGAGCATGATACATGCCTGAATCAGAACCTACATTTCTGAGAAAACATCTACAGACAGAAAGAGGTGGAAAAAAACATTCAGAGTTGTTTCAAAAACCCCACAGAGATCAGTGTCTCAACGGACCTCGATAATTCTAAATACCACTGCACCTTCTCTGAAAGTCTCGTATGTCTGCTCATGTGCAAGACTCAGTACAGAAACTCTCACTGGAGTTATCTGGGATGATCACTGTAAATTTAAGAGGTTGCTAATGCTCATAAGGAAGACTCTTGGAGGCAGACCTGTACCTGTTCCCCAATCAGGTTTGTTTAATCTGCAAAGCTCTGCTGCTGAACTCTAGGAGAGGATGATAAGAAAGTTAGGGTCATAAACAGAACACAGTTCCCTCCTAGAGATCAACATGGTTTCAGTTAAGAATTATTTGAATAATTCAATTGTAATAATATCAACACATGCTGTTATTCAAGTAAAAAGTGTTGGCTTGCAAATAATCTATTTGAAGCATTGTAAGGAATGACACTGAATTATACCCATTTCCTACCCAATGCTTCTCAAATTAATTATGTTCCATTATTGCACTTTCTTACTATCACATGGCCAATCTGAGTGTGTGAAATGGCTTCTGGCACAGCCAGACAGAGTCTTCACCAAACCACAGTTTTGTGCTGATTTGGTTAGGGACTGAAACAGGGGAAAAGGAGTTACTAAGCAACAGCAGGCCAGAAGCAGGAGAAAGGTCTGCAGTCTTAATTGATCCTAACTTTAAAAAGCAGTGCAGCAGTAAGAGAAGGCTCAAATTGTGAATTTTATTGCTTTGGAAGGGAAAATAAATCATCATTAGAAACCCCAGGCAGGCAGTCTCTCTGAGATCTGGGTTCTTCATTTATCCCAACTATATGCTGCATGATGTATTGCAAACACTTTTTTCGTGGAGAGATTGAGTAGCTTATTCTCAGTACTGAACAAGAAGATGAAAGACCCAGATACAGATCTTTTATTTGAGAGCCCAGCATACAGAGACAGTTTTGCTCTCTAGCAACTCCTACCTCAGGGAAGAGGAATGCGGTAAGAATTACGGCTATATGGGTCCCCAAGACACTGCTATCCACGGAACTGACATCATGTCCAGATATAGCTCTGCTTCCTCCTCACCACCTATGGTTAAGAGGGTTGTTCCTTTCTAGAAAGCCAGTCCAAAGCCGAGTCCAATCACTCAGACTGGGACAAGGGAATTTGCTTAGCTAAATCTCTGTTAACGTGATCAAGCAAGGCAGAAATCCTGGCAGTTTCCTTCCAGAATCCACATTTATTTCCTCCTCTTCTACTGTAAGCAAAGTAGTTTCATGAAGATGTGATAACAGAACATGAGTTATCACATGAAAACTTATAAATTTAAATGAAAAATCCCTTGATGTGGAAAGTGCAATGAACTCTACTACTGAACAATCAGCCTTTATTTGCCTAGCTAGCAGTACTTTGAGCAGAAGTTATTTGCTTTAGCTTCACCTGAAGAAAACCTGATTTCCTATTGAAACACTGCCTTTCTATAAGATACAAGTTACACAGTTTGGTTTTTTTAAAGGAGCCAAACATGTACAAAACACCATACAAACACAAAGCTGAGTACCTCATGCTACTGATCCTTCCAAATTATTATCTTTTCTTCCCATTTCTGCATTCTTTGATTTTGCACTTATTTAAGTATATTAAGTTTTTATTTAAGTAGATTTCAGCATTTACTGGTTTTCCCACATACTCCAATGTACTTAAAGTGACTAAAATGAAACCACAAGAGGTAAAACTACTAGAATGACTGTTGCTGAGGAGGAAAAACCAGCAACCCAGGTCTCTCAAACTGTCTGATGATTCGTATTTAAAGTGTTGAGAGTTAAGAGTCACCTTCTGCTCTGATTTGTACTGGTGCAAGACAACCAAGCTTATGAAATAGGATCTGGCACCATGAAGAGGATTGTCCCTTCACAGGATACGAGTAATAGCCACTTGAGTAAATGCAAGTTACTCATATCCTGCGAGTGGACTAATCTGTCTCTGTACATTCATGCACATTTTTAGTTGCCTCCAGGAATCTGAAGGCGAATCTCATTTGTTACCTAATGAAACTAATTTCATCAGATAAAACACAAGCATACTGAAAACCCACTATTACTCATACATGAGTGTAACCAATGCAGCATTGCTTAAGTTCTGTTTGATTAGGGTCCACCTCTGAACACTCACCATTCACCACACAAACCTCAATCTCCCTAGTTGGCTATGGTACATTCCCAGCTGATTTGCTCCAAGTCCTAAGGAGCAATTTGACCTCCTCTTTCTTTATCCACAACACTCGTACTTACTATTCTTTTAAACTAAAGTGATTCCCAGAGTGGGGTGGCAGGTTGTACATCTTCCCTGGAGCCTGAGAACTTACCTTCCCTTGTCCAAAACAGAAGCAAACCATGCCTTTCCTAGCTTAACTGCAAACATCTGAAGTAATGGACATACAGTGACAACCAGCCAACCTTCATGGGCATCCAAAAGTGATACACAGATACTTATCTACTATTCACATTTATATATACAGTTACACACAGAGAATATATATATACACACATATGCACTTTGAAATAGCGGCAAGATTATTCTACAAAAGTCATTAAATTATTCTGGTACAAAATACTGTAAATTGTTGGTCTCCATAAAGGAAGAGGAAGGCACAATCTCTGAAGACTTAATGCACCAGAAGAATTTAGTGACCGGGTTGCAGAGATGAGATAATGCTGAGTTCTGAAGGAAGTAGCCACACAGTTCCAGTATGTCTGTTAAGGCACAGTAGTACGACGATGGGAGAATAAAAATATCATCAAGTGATACTGAGACATAGGCCTACAAGCCTGACTTCAACAGAAGTCAAGAGGTTTTGAAGCAGGCAAGAGGTTGCTCCCATCAGAAGGCAACAGGTTTTGAACCATAAGCAATGTGGAGCGTGGGTTAAGATGCAGTATCAACTAATCAGAAGTCCCGTGCTAACATGACAACCCATTCCCACCTAGTGCAAGTGCAAGAAGTCTAACCTGGACTTCCATAACGCATTTGATGTGCTGCCAGACAGCTCCGTGACTTTTAGTGAGTTAGGAAAAAACTGACATGCGAGATTTATGCACTTAAAAAAGCACGTGTCCTTTAGCCAGTAATATACCACGTTGAAAGAGAAAGTGGTGGGATGGGGCACTGTTACTCCAAGAATGGGCCTCGAGTTTTTAATCCCGGTAGCTAACGACACACAACTTCAGGAGGCTGTGGCTCCGCGCTGCACACGGGAGGCACGGGAAGATCATGTCGAAGGAGCCAAGCACAGAGATCGGGGTGAAGTCTGGCGGCGTGAGAGGAGAGGCCCTGCACCGAGAAAGGCACAGCGGGGGCAACCGGGGAAGCCCTTGGCGCTTGGGGGGGGCGGGCGGCCACCCCCGCTCCCGCTGCGGCCGAGCTGCTGCCCGGCGGCCCCGGCGGCGCCTCCACCCCGCCCCGGCACCTTGACCGCGGGGCCGCCGCTGCGGAGCTCCGTGCGGCGGCCGGGAGAGGCTCCCCCGCGCCGGCAGCAAGCCCAGCTGCCCTGCCTGAGCTCTGCCTCAAAGCCGCGGAGCTACGCGCTCTAGTTCTAAGCTGAGCTTTTATCGCCCCGCGTATAAAAGCGCGCAACAGATGGCACGGAAGAGCGCCGTCTGCGAACGGAGCTGGCTTCCAGAGCCGGCACAAACTCCGCGTGTGCGTGCGGATGCGCTTGTGCTGTCCGCGGGGGGAGAGAGCGAGCGAGAGGTGCCACAGCACGGCTTTAAACGCGGACGCCCGTCGCGCAGCGCTCGTCAGCCCCGCTCCGGCACCCCGGGCCCCAGCGGCTCTGCCCCTCGACGGGCCGGGCCGGGCCGGCTCCGGCCGCTGCTCCCGGCCCCCCGCCGGCTCCCCCGAGCAGCAGGGGCGGAGGAGACCTACCTGCCGAACCGCCCAGGGCATCCTCGTTCTCCAGAACCCCTCTGTGCTTCGCCCCGCGGAGCTCCCCCTTGGATTTCCAAACGAGCTTTACCATCTTGATCATCTCGGGCAAGTCCCAGGCCAGGGTCCCCTGCTGATAACCGGGCAGGCTGCCCATGGGAAAGGGCATCGGCTCTTCCCCCGTCCTCCTCCGCCTGCCCGGCTCTGTCGCGGGGAAGAAGCGCTCCAGCACCGGCATCCTGGCCCGCGCCCCCCGCCGGGGAGCCGCGGCCCCCTCCCGGCCCGAGCAGCCGCGATGGGCATCCAGAGCGGGGCGGGGGCGCCCGGCCGCCCACCACCGCCGCCCCCCGGCCCCGCGCTGCGGGCGCGGAAGGAAAAGGAGCGAGCGCCGAGCTCCGGCCGCCGCCGCGCTCCGGCCGCCCGCCCCCCTGCGCGCCCTCAGCCCGCCGCCAGGCGCCGGCAGCCGGGGCGAAGCGGCTGGCGGGCAGGCGCGGAGCCGCTCATGCCGGCGCAGCGCCGAGCCCCGGGGGCGGGGGCGGGGGCTCGGGCCGCTGCTGCGGCGGCTGCTGCTGCCGGCGGCGGCGGTGCGGGGGCTGGCGCAGCCCGGCAGCGGCTCCCGGGGCAGGGCCGCCCCTCACGCCCCTCTGGGCGCTAAGGAGGGGGGGTGGGGCAGGGAGGAGGCGGTTTGACTGTATCCCTGCCGGGATGCCATGGGGGAGCCCCCACCCCGCCACCCCCCCGCCTTCCTCCTCGCCCTCGCCCGGCTGGCTACGGAGCCGGTGGGGGTTTTGGCCTCTTAGTCAAACCCCGCCGTAACCTCGGCTGCCCTTCTGCCGGGAGGAAGGGCGCTGATTCACGTCCCGCCGCTCGCTGCGAGGGCCGGGAGCGGGCCGGGAGTCGGCGGCCGTGCCCCCCGCCTCCACCGCTTTCGGACGCCAACCCGAGGGAAAGCACCCAAACCCAGCACCAGCAGGGCAGCGAAGGTGCCGGGCGCTCGACGGGTCCGAGAGGAGCGAGCCGCTGAAATGACGGGTTTGGGGGGGGTGCGGTGTCTGCCCCGCGTCCTCATGGCTGGGGCCGCCGAGCGCCACCTGAATGGGTTCACGCTAGGACACTGCCTGGTGGCAGCGATCACTCACAGCCTCCGTCGGGAAGACAATTATTCATCGCTAATCTTTAAAAACAAGGCAAAGCCGCCCGGGAGAGGGCTCCGTCTCATGCAGAAATTGGGGGGTGGGGGGCGTGTGCCGGGGCTCTGCAGCCGTCAGCGAGCCCGTCCCTGGGCTTGGGGGCTGCCTTCGGCCGGGCACCGCAGCAGCACCCGTCCCTTCCCCGGGGTCCCTGACCGGGAGGAGCCTTGCGATTTTCAGAACTTTTATTTTGCCTTTATACAATATATGCCTTTTACCCTGCCCCTGGTACGGGTCTGTGCTTTAGGTGTTAGTCTACAGAGGGTACAGCAGAGGGGTGGAGGGTGGGCTCTCATACCAGCACTTGGTTTTCCTTAAAATTTCAGAAGACTTAATGGGATTTCAGTGGGCATTACAGTACTTCCTAGCATGCATAGTAATATGTTTGTCTAGTCCAGGTTACATTCAATGTTCTGCCTTCCTTCCAGATGGAAAAAAAACCTCAAAAACCTGGCAAAGAAGCAGGATCTTCCTTCACAGAGTAAGAGGAGACAAGAGAATGGACTGAAAATTAACAAACACCCTTAGGTGTAGAAAACAGAGAGCACAAGCCTTTCCTCCTCATGCCATCCTCAGCAGGGGCAGCGTGCTGTTCCCCTGTTCGAGGATCCTCTGCCATCCTTATCTTAATGTTCCCACCTCAAAGTGACAACTCTAATGCTTTTCAAAAACTAGCCCTATTTTGACTGCAGGCCATAGTGCCATATATTTGTATACCACACTTCCAGGTGGCTCTGTCCCGAAAATTGTGAAGCGCTTCCGAAGTATTATACTATTGTTGTACTTTTTGCAGAGACCTTAGCATCAGGATATCCTGACTCTTGGAACAAAGGGGTTAAGAACAAAGAAAACAAATAGATGATGTACAGTACAGTAGCACAAACATTAATGCATTTGTACAATCTATGGTTACAGTTTTGTAGAAAGACAAATTTGTTTTTAAGTTCATATGGCTTCTTGTGATATTTTAGGTTTTTCATATTAGTGTGTGTTGTGCAATTACTCTAAAGCAATGTTGTTCCTGTTAGGGGTAAACTAGCCAACTGAAGTCCAAAAGACTTAGAAGACTACTTGCCTACTGAGTTAAACCTTACACCCCAACTACTTCATTTTGGTTTTGAGCTACAAGGAGTTGCAGTAACTTTTTTTTTTCCAGTTATTGTTTTTCCTCTTTGTTTACCTCTGCACTTCCTGCTCCTCGCTGGGGCAAAGAGCAGAAGCATCAGAGCACTGTTAAAGAAAGCTATCCTTGTGGCATTTCCAGCTTCACTGGATGCAAAAAATACCAGACATCTCAGAAGAGAATGTATTCATAGATGCCCAGCCCAATTTTTAGATGAATATCTGAATATAAGTGCTTAACAGATCTTAGCCACCAACCCTCTTGACAGCAGCAACAGCAATCTTTGGAGTTTTCAAAATCTACACTACCTTTTTATATCCTTAAAACTATGGGAAGTTTTGTGCCACCTGTAGTCGGGTCACTTGGGTATGTACCTGCCTTGTCAATAAGATCAGGCAGTCAGAATCAAAGCATTAATTATTGTATCTGTTTTCACTTACAGTTCTACATGTGCAAAGCACAAGGCCAATCAAAAACCAAACTGAAACGGTGATCTGTTTGTTAATTTTAGTATTTCAAAGAAGTTATGTAATAAACCTATGTATTTTTTCTGGGAAAATTAGTGTCAAATGAAATCAACTGCTTGAGATGGCCTGGAGTTACACCCCACCCACCCCCCGATTTGTGGCCAGTTTAAGGATCAGCAGTGACAAATGAAAAAGAATAAATAGTGTAAAAAATGTTGCCTGGCATTAATGGGTATGTCTGTAAATTAATACACCTTATTCTTACCAAACTTGTGCTTCACAGTTGTACTACAATTCAGTGATTACTTATCCTTAATTCATCCAAGATTTTGCTGTTACTGATTGATTCTTGCTTTGTCTTTGTTATAAGAATGGATCCAGATGAGAGCTGCTCACAGGAAAGCCTGGAAGATCCATACTTGTTTATGAAGCATCATCTGTAGCATCATTCTCAGAGACTTTAAAAAGACAAAATGCTCAGATTTTGCAAGTTATCTTTTTCCCTGACTTCAGTTGCGCTATGATGATTTGCCCAACTTGAAGATGTGACCTCAACATAATGCTTTTCATTGTGCTTGAGAAAAGCCATCAGAATTAAAAGATAACATGCTCCTACACAGCAATGTACCCAGGCATTTTTGACTGCATTTTGAACAGTCCTTGAACAAGCTCGGCTCACCTAAAACTTCTTTTTCATTCCCGCTTCCAGCCAGAATTTAAGAAGTCTTTCAACAGAAATGGATGACTTTATTGCTACTAACTGCATTTCTCTCTGACTCCGAGTCAAAGCAGCTTAAGTGATTACAAGAGAAATATAAATGTATTAGCTCTGGCCCTCATTCATCCTGAGAACCAATGCCAACGAAAAGGCGAACGGAGTCATCTGAAAACCTGACAAGGCAGTGCGTATTTTCACAGGTAGACACGAGAACTGGAAACGACCTGAGGAAAGGAATACTGTGGTGGGAGAAAAGGGAAGGGAGTAAACTGACAGATTAATAGCTGGTGTTTCATAATTGGTGTCTCTTAAAAGGCTTTACTTGTTTGCTTATTCACTCCAAAGTTATGTACTAAGAGCAGCAGCAGCAGAATTGCATGCCAGATGGTAGAGGAAGTGCCTCGTGTATCTTTCCAGTCTACTGAAGCCTGCAGGGCCGTCGTTAACCCACTGCTCTGGTTTTCATTGCAAGTCCCTTTCTTCCCCTTTTTTCTTTTCCTTCCTTCAAAGAAAATGGAGGGAGGGGGAAAGAGGGGAAAAAAAAAAAAAAGAAAAGCCATGGTTTAAACTGGCAATAGCACCATCCTTTTGGCTTTGAGCTACCCTGTCCTGTGCCAAATATACTGTCTCCAGCAGCTCTCCCACAACAAATCAGTCCAGGCACACAAAAGCTGTAAAAAAAGAATGGTGAAGAAAGATCCTTGATTCCCCCCCTCTCCCCCCGCCTTTTCCTTTTGCTTCCCTCCCCAAGCTTCATTCTCTAGCAATGACCTCCTGCTTGCCAGTGCTGTAAGTGATACTGGGACCTCCAGCCTGCAATGTTGCTGACAGCTTCCCTAGAGTACAGGCGTCTTTGCCTTTCTGTACTAACACAGCATTGTAAAGGAGAAGTTATATTCTATTATTCCTCTCACTTCTATCTGATAGCTGATGTTTGAAAAAATGGCTCATAAATTAGTAGAGTGGCAGATTCATTACTATTGGAAACTTTGTCTATTCTTTCAGCTAACCCACACCACTGCATTGTGTCACAACTTACAAAGAATGTATTCCCAAACAAACACCTGAAAAAATTTGATATTGTCTCTTTATCCAGTACATTATTAAAACAATAATGGAAAACAGACTACCATTTTTTTAAGTGATTAGCAAACATTAAATACTTCAAATGTAGAGACCAGTTTCAAAGACTATCAGATAGTGATTTTTAGAAAGTGTAAAGCATGTGTCTTCAGACAGCACTCATTAGTGGAATCATCTTCAATCAGTAGTCACTTATGAAAAGTATGCCTTTGCCTCTGTCCTAAGGGTCACAGAGTCATGCAGAGACAATAGGCTAGGCCATCGCCTGGGGTCAGACCCAAGTGATGACACCATCACTGTGATCAAGTTTTAGAAGTCTTCAGGGATGTGATGACCTTAAGAGAAAAGAGAAGATTGCGAGTGCTGGGGCACAGCCCTTACACATAAAGTAAAAAAAAAAAGCTCCACGGATTTGCAAGGCAGCCTAAAGTGAGCAGCAGAGAAAACAAGAATGTGAGTAACTTTTAGAAGAGACAAGGGAACAGAGTACCTAAGCAGCCTGGAGAATAGGATAGTTGAAACATAAGCAGGCAGAGTTATGCAGAGCTTGCAAGAATTTTTCTAATGACCTCCTGGAAGGTTTCTTTCATTGCTTGAAAAAAATCTTAGTACAATTTTCTTATTCTTTGCCCCACATTTGTCTCATTCCAGATGTCTACTATTTTTAATTGTATTCTTACTAACAAGAACAATTACTCTTATTTGTTTTTATTACTGCCATTACTTTATCAAATACATATAATATTTATGATTATGAATAATTTTAGATTTATATGGAGAGAGTGTTTTGCCAATTATTAGGCCTAGCATAAAGGACACAGCCAGCATAAAGATGAACCAATAACCAAATTGTATTTGATACAAAAGGGTCAGTACATGGGTGAGCATTGGGGGTACAAGCAAGACAGGTTATACATAATTGACATCAATCCCAGTGACCCCAACAACAACACCGCACAACCAACAATGGGTGGAATAAATGGTGAAATGCAGTTTCCCATAGAAGGGACAGGGGACAACTGAGTCAACAAGCCAAGTACATAAGACCAAGGAAGCCACATACTGAATCTCTACACAGGCCACATTTACAAAAGCCAGACCTGACTAGAGCCCAGTTCCAGGGATGTGGGAGGTCCTTCCCCAACAGGAAACTCTGCAAAATGCATCCACCTCACAGACAGACACTGCCCCTCCCTGCAAGTGGTCCCAGCTTTTATCCCTCAGTGGGACACCTGACCTTTGTTTACTTAATGCAGGACACCCTTGGGCTCATTTACCCAATGGCTCTCCCTGCAAGGCAGCCGCACCCTGGAGGGAAGCCTAAAGGTAAACTCACCCCCCCTTTGTGAAGGGCTGTGGGAATCACCCATATGTCAACCTTAATTTGGGGCTTGGGGTTGAAACCCCAGCATTTCAGAGAGTTATTATGTCTTTGCTCTAGACTGGACATAATAAATTCTATAAACTCTATCTCAGAACTTTTTCCCCAACCCTGACATTATTTTAATATTTTTACTATGAATTCTTAACAATTTGCTAACATGTTTTGATGCATACTCAAGGTACACAGTAGGGGATTTTTTTTATCTGATACCATCTCACTGTCAAGAGTAGTGAAATGAGTTTCTCAGGGAACGGTAGGATGTGCTATTTGTTATTGCCTGAGCTGCACACAGCATCGCTCTTTGACAGTCTCACCTACTGGGAAATGTTGAAGACAGACAGTGGTGTTCTATGAGTTCATGGTAATCTTTTGTTTGTTGTCATCAGTCAATCAGACTCCTTGGAAAAAGATTCTGGAAACAGAGGAGTGAGGATTGCTTGAGTTCTGCAGGGCAAGGAGCCAATTGCTTTTTCTTTCTTAGCACATGTGAGATGGCACATTTTTATGATTAACAATTTGTACTACTAACTAAGCAAAAATGCTTGTGGTAAAGGAATAAACAGAAGTCCATAGCTAATTGGAAACAGTGAGGTTGTGTAATTTTTCCATTGCCTGCACTGGAAAATTAAAAGTTCAGCATACTGAATCTGATGCTTAAAATCTCCCGCAGTACACAGTGAAATTCTATGTAGCTTTAAAGGAAGTAACAGATAATAGACTCATTTCACCTTAATAAACCATGATAAGAAAATAATAATGATAAGCTGAAGGAGGAGTAAGAAGGAAATTGCCAGAACTAATTTAACTGTGTTGTACGATGTATTTGATGGACTCTATTAGTTTATCTCCTCCCTCAATTCTTACATGCAAGCGAGATTCACCTGAGCCAAGGTAAAGTAAAAAGATTTAAGAAAAACTCATTGCCAACCCCAAACAAGCTGTTATGCAGTGATCATTGCAATGGTTTTGCAACAGGTGCTTAATAATGGACTAAGGTAATGGAGTGGGAGGTTAGTAACAGTGCATCTAATTGAACATGTAGGTAGAAATCAGGTAGGCAGAACATAATAACCTATTATACAAGACAGTGCAAATTCTAGTCATCATCTTTATGTAATAAACCTATGACAAGAATAACTGCTGCATTCTGCAGTATTCCTTTTTGTGAATAGGTAAAAAAAGACTGAGTAGAAAAAGGGACTAGCCAGATAAGAGACTCTTATCTCTTAAATGCATAACTGAAATTAAGTTAACTGGATAGTCTCAATGAATTCAAAAGGATTACTGCTGTCTTTAAAGCGGAGCACGTGCATACATATTAAGTACTTACAAATTATGTCAGCATTTTGAAAGATGAGAGATGCACCAGATTTGAAATATTTCTTCTTTCACCTACTACCTTAATAAGATGGCGTGAGTGGCTATATAACCTATAGTACCCTTGCCCCTTATATGGACAAGACTTGCAACTATGATTTTGTCTCTTCCTGTCTTTTGAAATTATAATAATAAAGTTAGTGGCTGAAAAATCTGCATTAAGTGATATCTAGTTTAAATTTTTGACAAAGAAAGCATAGTACAGTAAGAATAAATGCGATGGAAATATAATGATAAATATAGAGGAATAATATGGCTTGCTCCTTCAGATACCACAAGATCTGATAACTTCGTTTTTCATTTTAGATTGCAAAATGGAGAAGACATAATATTTGACTAGGAAAACAAGCACTATTTAAAATAAAATTAATACATATTTCTTAACTTTTAAAACGTTTTATATATTTGATGGCTGCACATACTAATATTGCAGAGTATCTACTCCCTGTTATTCTTCGTTTTTTGTCTTTTTGACTTTAATAATTCATGGTGAATTTATCTCTGTGTGTAATCTCATTTAGACCCTATAATGAGCATTAGGATGGCATAGGTTAGGGATAGGCCTGGTACAGACCTCCCCCAAATTTATTCCTATTTGCAATGCAAGAGTAAAGTAATACAACTGAACTGGATTTTGCCTGATGCCATGTACATTCTGATAGCAGACTTATCGCTGGCAGTGACTAAATAAGCTTGATACTTTGATCAGGTTGAATACCTAGGCCACTAAACTATAGCAGAACAAATACAGACGTGTATTTTGGATGAAATATCTATGGTACTTGAGTACCATTCCTACATTTATGCTCATGCTGTAACCACACTGTCTGTCTTTATTCTGTCTGCACATCAGCTTTCCGATGATGTGCAAACCCCAAAGCTGAGGTTATTTGCCCTCTTACAGAAGTGCTATGGCTTCATTTCCCTCTTTGTGTCTTGCATGACAGCAGCGAGTGCAGTTTGCTGTGGGGATGGACAGGAGATACAGCTGGGAAGTCGTGGGAAAGGTCTAACAACGATGCACAAACATCCTAGTGATAAACTAAGCTCCCTCTGACCTACTTTCTCATGACTGCAAAATCAGGTCATATTTACTGTAATCAAGCTCTTTGCGTTTCTTATAAATGCATCTGTGTAAATGTAGCTCCACCAGTATCAGCAGCTTTGGAGCTCTACTGTCACCCCTGTGCTGGCATTTTATTACCATGCTATCAAAACCTATTGACAGTTACGCAAACACATGTTGGTTCTTTTCTTCACTACAGCTTCCACTCGAAATGTAGTCTTGCTGATGATGCCGCTGCAGAAAGAAAAAAACTCTTGAGCAGATAGCCTGAGAGGAAAAGCTATCTATAACTGGTTAAAGGCATCCACTAGATCTGCAGATGGAGGGGAGGCTTTCTGGAAAAACTGTTTCTCTCAGATGTATTTGGGCAGGCTGCTCTCAGTAATTCAGTTCCAGCTGAAGTATGCTTTCCAAGATATCCTGACCATATGTAAAACCATAAATGTTTTCCAATGTTTCCGAAGATATCTGTTACAACTTTTTTTTTTTCAATCCAGGCAATCACACATCATTTTGCAGGGCTCTGCACAGCTCTTACGATAGCAATATTCATTTAGATACATAGTAATTGTAAGATACGTTATTCTAAAAAAACCCATAATTGATCAAAAGCTTAGTAAAAGAGGAAAGCATTCAGGTTATTTTGATAAGATGGTCATGCAAATATTATACTTTATACGGATTTTTTCCCAGACCTTAGCCACATATCAGAATATGAGCTTTGGTCATGGTTTTGACATCCATAAACATCTCATCAGTAGCAATGGGATTTCAGAAGTTTTCAGGTGGGATAGTCAGGCCAAAATTTCTGTCTCCCTTTCACTGCCCGTTCAATACTAAGGAGTATATTTGCGTGTCCTTGATCTATTTTTCTGAGGTCTGCAATATCATATGCCAAGTCAATTACAAGACATCACTTGTTATTTAATCTCACAATCTGAAGACTTTAGGGTTACTCTCTTTATCTTGCTTTCTGCTGACAGAGATGCTCTAGAAACAACAACAAAACCATTTTCAGCCACCTTTGAGTGGGATGAGAGAGCTAAACATAAAAGTGATTGCTCCCACAAACATTTTCTCCCACCCACAGTTGCAGTCTGAAGATGCTTAATTCAGAAACCAAGCTCAGATCCTTAGAATGACAGGCATCATCTTTTCTCTATAAATGGAGGCTTGGCAAAGAGTCACCCTTTTTCTGAAGTCTGAAAAGTTCTGATCACACTCAGAGATGCTAACTGAAGGAGATTGCTGTGTGTCTCCATTAGCCAAGGAAAGAAAATTTCAGTGCTCAAGGGAGCACTGAACTGCCAGGGACAATTGTGCTCCCCAGTTCTCTACTCCACACTTTCCATAGAGCTCTGGTCATGCTCTTTGAGTGCTTTGAAAAGTGGAGGTGTTAGACAGTGTTTGTTACTCTCCCAAAATCAGTTAGAAAAAAGTCCAAATGATGGTCTAGTCTATCTTCTTGCTAATGCTGGCTTGTTTTTAATGGAATATTATGCATATACTAAGTAAGTAAATGGTTTCTGTTGTTTTTATCAGGAACTTCTTACGCACTTCAATGAAACCCATTACACAGCTTTTGCTGTTATTTTTAAAGTATAATATCAATGTTCAAGTAATACCAGATGAAACTGGTTTCAGCCACCATCAACTTTGGCTTTTCAGAAAGGGAAAGAAATTCTCCAGTATTTCCAACTTCAGCTGGAACATTGGCACAGGGAACAATTTAGCGGGGCTAGCATGCAAGGAAGTGATGTAACTTTTACCAGGTTTTGTGACTGTGTGGAAAAAAGTCAAACATCAGTTGGCCTATCACCCTATTAAACCACTAGTTTCCTATGCCAAAGAATTGGAAAATGAACTGCATCTCCTTTGCTGACATTTGCCATCTGTATCAGATGTTTAATGGCTAAATCTCAGGTTTCCAACTGTGCCATTACATGTGCTTGTATATGTCCAATAAGAAATACTTATTTAAGTCTAATTTTTGCATTAACATAAACTTCCTTTTCTAACATAACTTCTAGCATAAACAGAAGTGCACGCTCCTCTAGGACTACCTGCTGGTTCCTTTCTATTTTCTTTTAAAAAACACAGTTCCTTAGTTCAGAATACAATTGCTAACATAATAAAAATAATGTTAACAGTAGCAAGTTGGAAAGCAGAATTTGTTTTATGAAATGTCAGACTTTGTTTTTATTAGAAATCAGAAGTTAAAACCAAATGTCCATCAGGTAGAATTTAAAAATTCACAGTAAATTAGTTCTGAGAAAATATTTTTTTCCTTTTGATGTAACAAGTATTCTGTTGAGATAACTTCAAAACATTGCATTAGAATAACAGATCTTATAACCTGATATTTGAATAACATTTAACCTGGTATTTGAATAACATTTGAATAAACATGTTAGAATATTAAAGTCTAAATAAATTAACAAAACAATAGCGAAGGAAAATTACCAGAAAAGGTCAGAATGTAATGCTGGTTGTTTTCTTAAGAAATGAGAAGCAACTTTCCATCATTGAAAAAATGTTAATAAAAATATTTTTTTTAGAAAAAAAAGGTAACACTGCCTTTTCTCAGGCAAAATTACTCCACTGAAAAAATTAATCTTGCTGTAGCTATCTTACTGAACATTTTCTATCTGAAAGTGTGCGGAAGCAAAAGCAAGCACTGGACAATGCGAATGCAAGAATGGGGATGCAGTTGGGTAAAAAGCTTAATGGCTTGCAGGTGGCTTGTATGTGGCATGGAAGAGAGAGGAAGACCTGATGGCATCTCTGTAGCACTCAGATACCTTTGAACCAACAGTGGTGAAAAAACAGCCTTAGCAGCTCTGCAGTTAATGCCCTTTCCTGTGGCTGGGACCAATAGGATGTGATGTACCGTGGTAAGAGGAACTGGCAGAAATTTCCCTGTTGAAGCATAGTGAAACTATGGAGAGATAAACAGGAGAGAATGAATGGTAAAAGAGAACTATATACATTCAGTGGCTGGTAGTTACTTACTATGGCTAATTACTTTTATTTTATAAAAAAGATAATGAAAGGGGCAGACATTTATTAAGCAGTCAATAGTTGGTCTAGATAAGATGAAAAATGCTAACTTTGCAGACTATATATTTAAATCTTAAAGGCGAATAGAAGTTTTATTTAACATGTACATCAATTTTAGGTTATTTTTGTCATTTCCCTGCAGCACAAAGCCAAATATAACTTTCCTAATTGCTTTTTTTCTTTATTACTGGATGCCAATATGGATGCCAGTGCATATGTGGGAGTACAAATCATTTTGGATTAGATCAATGCTAACAGATGTCTGTGTGGTTGGAGCCTTGTTCTACTAGATGTTACACAGACAGGTCCTAATTATTATTCAAAGGTCAGTGTAAGAAACAGGAACTGTTTTTCAATACTGACTTTAGATACCCAGCTTGGCCACTAACTTAAACAGAGAATGAGACAGTCCCCAGGGGTGCAATTCAAAGCACCCAAATTAGCTTTCTACTCTGTATCACCCTATCACAAAGCCTGTGTCTTCTCTTTGACTCAAAGAGCAGACATGGGAAAACAACTAGATAATTTAACCAGCCAAGTTTTGTGCTGGTGTTTGAGTAAGCTATATAAGTAACCCTAAATGACAATAATGCACAGGGGAGTAGCATTTGGCACAGACCAAGGACCCTAAATTATAACAATTGCCATTTAACAATTGTTTAGTAGAATTCATCACATCTTTGGCAGAAATCCAAACAACCAAACTTTCCTTCTTTTTGTTTTGAGGTTCAAACATTCCTTGCTTTCTAAATAAATAAATATTGGAGTCAGCTGTGCGCCTCAGTTTCTGCTGAGATCAGAAGTGGAAGGATGAGAACGGTGCGGAAGGTGCTCCCCTTCAGTTGTTTCCGGGGAGGAGACTCTCATGAGAAAATTCTGACCTTAGGTTTGCTGTCTGAATTCCAAGATGCTAAGACAAATTGAAACAAGCATTCAGAACTTTAAATATTTATTTATTTATTTATTTATAAAATGGCATCATCAAAGCTTTTGAAGTTTGCCTGTTACCTGCTTAAACATATCAACAGTATTGCTTCGAAAGTATAGATTTTGCAAATTCAGACTCTGAAGCTCAAGAAAACAGCAATGGTAATGGCTGTATGAATATTCATAAGTTAAGAGAATAACCAAGACAGTCTTGTTTTCAGCAGTTTTCACAATATCTAATTTATGGGGTTTCACTGTATTAAGGGCATTCTCTCCCTTCTTCTCTCTTTTATACAGCCCTTATGGGAAAATAAAGGAAAATGAGCTGTGCTTTTGTAATCGTCTTACATCTCTACAGATGTCAGCTCAAGAGTATCCAAAAGATCTGTCACACATTACACATACTCTTAAAAAAAGTAATGTACTTATTTTCTGGACAGATACAAATTCAGCTCCCTGGTCTATCACATTGTCTCTGTGATAACTAAAAAATTAGTTTTAAACACTTTGTCTATATCTAAACTTCCTAAACTTAGGAGTTCCTCCTGGTTCCAGGGTTGGCATTGTGAGACTCAGGGCTGGGATGAGATCTGGAGCCTACTTCTCCTTTCTCTCTTGCCCCCTGATTTCTCTGGGAAGAAGTCCAGGGATGTAAGCTGCAAAAGCACCGTGCTGCACTGGATTATGTTGGTTGATAAGGAAACCAGAAGTAAGTGGTTTGTAGCATCTTATACCTGCCATGTTGTATAGCTGTAACCATTTTCTTGTGGCTAATATGAGAATAGTGTTATCTTTCTTCGAAGAAAGCAAGCAAACAAAAATCTTAGGAACAATGAACCTTTAGCAAACTGTAGTAACAGAGGCCTTTTACCTCTTCTTAGATACTTATATAGTTATTCTGGACTATTCAAGATTTATAGTTATCTTGTCATCCTCAAGGTTCAAGTGCAATTGGCAAGACAGTACAAATAACAAATACATGTTGAAATGTAACACTGTTAGCCAGGCTCAGAAATGGTGGTGTTTTTTTCAGGGAGTCGAGTAGGAGTTCATCACTTTGCAATGCCTATGAGTCACACCAGTTAGCACTGGCAGCCCTGCATGACCCTGCAAAGTGCTGTCTCCCCAGCTAACCTCCAGGCCTGAGTGTCTCAGTTTGCAGGATGTCTGAGCAGCTTTCCCCTGGGCCAGGTGTGGGCAGGGACAGAGTACTTGCAACCACCCCTGAAGTCCTCAGCAGGTGCAATATTCAAGAGGTGTTAGAAGTGTCCACCTATCTTATTGTCCAGTCCACTTATTATTGACAAAAAGTGTCTAGCATCTGCAGTTGCATTTATTCTGAAGAAATATTTAAAAGATATTTTTTTGTCCACCCACATTTGAAAATGTTTTTTTCTTTTATTATTTGTATTGTCTTGCTGATAACATCTGGGTTATTAGGTGAGGGGACAGTTGCAAATTGTGGCAATGGCTATAAGCTCTGCTGTTCACCCATGACTGAAGTGTGAACACTACTGAAAAGGGTTGGATATAAACACTATTTGTGAATATGTAACTTGAATATATTATGAGGGAAAATTTAACGTACTGTTGTGGCCAAAGCAATGTTTTGATCAGAAAGGTGGGATAAGGATCAATTTGGTCAAAAAAGTGGGATAAGGACCAATTCTAAGAGTCATCTTTCATAGCCACAAGTAACAAAGGACTCAGTTACTTTATATTGTTTGGGATAAATAATTTCCCTTAATTTAACACAGGGAAAAGTGCTTACCTAATTCATCTTTTGTTTCAGTTCTGTCGTGACTGATGGATCAACTGAATGGTTACAGCTGGCAGCCACAGCCCACACTTGCAGCCTAGCCCATGTTGGGCAAAGCTGCGGGCCCAGATGGAGGCTGAGATGTTCTGGAAGCGAGACGTGCTCAGAAATTGCCCTGTCTGGCCTATTGCCAGCACTGTGCACTGTAGCACTGAAATGAGCTGCAACAGATCCTTGCCTTCCCACCTAAATACCAAAAAAGCACTGCTGATTGATGCAGGCCAGTTTGCTCAGCATCCTTAAGGGAAGGGATGCATCTCTGAGAGGAGCTAGCACTTAAATGCTTTTTAGCATGAGCTAAACCGTATGAAAAGCTGTGAAACAATAAGAGAGGGAGGCAGAAATTCCTGTGTGTGATTTTTCTGCTCCAGCTGTGTGTAGCCTTGGGTGGGAAGAAAATCTTCCTAGCCCGTCTGAATGTAACGGTGTCTTGTTCCTGAGCAGAACTGATGGGCAACAATAGAATTTGGAAAGTTGTCATTCTGAGTATCTGTAAGCAGTTTCCATGCATTTCTTTAACATAGGCTGTTTTCCACACTATGGAAGATACTTATTTAATTTTGTTGTTAAAAATTTACATAAAACTCCTCCAGTTGTGCCGCACTAAAAAGCATTTAAATGTATTAAATCCCTTTTCATTATGAATCAGTAGATTTTAAAACCTAGAAGCAGCAGGTTTCTAAGAGGACTGCTGATTTTGGTGTCCTGATTTCAGACAATCCAGGTAAAAGCATCCAAAATGAATTGATTTTAAGGAACTAATGAATAAGTATCATCTGATTACAGATATCTTTTTAATATGTTGCACATTGGTATCATAAAATCATAGCCTGAGGTTTTAAGTTGTGATGGAAAAGATAGAATAGCTGAGGAAAAGGTATCATTGTTCCTTAAAGAGCCAAATTTCTTTTTTAAATATGTGGTATGTTTCTTGGCTGGACTAATTCCTCCCATCTGATGGAATATTATCTGCATTCATGGAGCATGTCCAATTTAGGGATTTTTCTCTATTATACCATGTAAAATGCCTTTTACATACACAATATATTACTGTGCATTTGCTTAGTACATGAGCATTGGATGTTTTCTGGAAAAAATCCACTCCTGCTAATGCTCATATATGTGGAGTAGGTATGTGTGCAGACATAGGAAGGCAAGGCAAACACACCCGCTTGCACATGCATATGAGGGACATTGAGAATTAAAACCATAAATATCAGGCAATATGCTATTCCCTCTCTGGCTGAATTACCTGTGATGTTTTTAAAATATGAAAATTGGACACCAGTTGCAACCAAGTGTTTTAAAATTCCCTTAAGTATTCTATAATCAGAATTGGCTGTTTTTAAACATGACTCCTCTGTAGAAGGGCATCAGAAAGTTTTGAGCAGACAAGCGGTAAGTGTCTTGGACATCTGATTCTTCATACATGTGAGTCCTCTCTAAGTCTTATCACCCTTTCTTATTTCACTCTCTTATTATTATTCCTCCTCACAGAGGAAGAAACTCTTGAGCCATCCTTGGGTCCCTTCTAGTTAACCAACAAAAATAGATAATTTGATTCATGTGAGGTATTTGCATTGCTATACTATGAGCTGAAAAGAGTTCTCAAAATGCCTGTGTCTTTCTGGGGACTGTCAGGAAGCTGCAGATAAAAACATTCTTACTGCGGACACATACAAATTTACAAAAGAGGTAAGGAGAAGGCATGCTGCTCCCCTGGAGATGCTATGTGCTGTCTGTGAAGAGAATTTACCACTCTTAGTATTGTGCAATATAAATTCCTTGCTTAGAGTTGAGATCCCTCATTTGTACCCTTCAACCAGTTCTTCCAATGCCTTTCTATTACTTATTGCCTCTTGCCTTCTCTCCTTTTCCTAGATGAAACTCTTTCTTAAGCAGTAATTTAATGGAGTAAGAGAATATAGTCAAAGGCTTCAGAACTAGGAGATTTTTTTTATTATAAAGTTCCATAATTTCTTTTGTAAATTTATTTAATATGTTGGATCTATGCATGAAAAAATATACATGAAGATATGTTGGATAGATGCATGAAAAAATATGCATGAAAATATGTTGGATCTTTGTATAAAACATGACTAAACAAGCCTAGGATCTATACGAGTCTTGATATTTTGGCTAGGTACCAGTCTCTTACAAACTTTTCCCCACATCACTCACCAAAAACAATCTAGAGCTTCATCCAGGATTATCCATTTCCATATGCAACCTATGATGGGAAAAGAGCTTACAAACATTAACAGGTATTCCATAATGGTAAGTCAACGAAATGAAATACTCCAAAGAACTCTGGTAGAATTTTTTTCCTCTATATAAGCCATCAAATCCATTTAGACAGCCGAAGTTTCAGAGGACAATTAATGACAGAAACAGTAATTACAGGAAAAGCTACCTCAAAGAGCCTGAGTTCCACATCAGTAACGAACTGTTACTGATGGATCAAGAAGATAAGGCTACCTTTACGGAAAAACGGGAAAGGGTCTAAAAACAGATATTCCTGTTAACAATGGGGAAGTATCTGGAGAAAAGCCAAAGCTTCATTTATTTGTGCAGCCTTTAGGGAAGAAAGTATTGTAATGTATGGTTGCTGTGTTAGGAATATGAAAAAGCAAATGAGCAACCCAAGAGGCTGTTCAAACAAAAATCTATCTTTAAAGGTAGTGTGTAGGATTTGTGGGATTTGTGCATGCTGAAGGTTTCATAGTGCTTATGTGGATGGTTTGCGGATGTTTATAATGAGAAACACAAAAGTGTTCATTAGCATATGAAAGAGAGAGCACGGTAGGGAATCTGACTTCCTATCACATGATTGAGCAAAGCATTGAAGGAGAAGAGGTATATCAATTTTCTAGTGCCAGGAGATGTGAGGGAGAAGGCTGCTGGGATCTGCAGCTGGCCCTAGACAGAGGAATTACTTTGTTTGGTATAACTTTGTGAGCTTTCATGTGTTTGTTTCCCTGGGGGCAGGAGTTAAAACCTGTTGTGATGTGATAGTCCTTGACTTCCTGGAAGCAGGAGATAGCCCACCAGATGACTCACTGCCTCAGCACACTGGGGTGGCCAAGCCAGCTCCTTCCTAGAATCTCCTGGGTCAGTCACTGAGTGATGTGATAAAAACTCTCACTACAGTTCCAAGGGACGATTAGGACTGCTGGGACACAGCTCTAACACAATTTCAGCAGAGGGATGGCTGAGCAGCCAGAAAGCAGAAGCAAGGACAAGAGGTATGTGAGGACAGGAGTAGCAGACTGACTAGGTCTTGTGAGTATTCCCATTATTTCAGCAGCCCAGGGTCAGCTGAAAGTGGCAAATTCAGGCACAGTTAACAACAGACCCCACCTGTACGTCAGCTGAAATTTTTATTGTTCTTGCAGCATGAAGTAGGCCAACATGTAGGCAGAACCTGGTGGCAATAGCAGGTATTCACTACAGCTGCTCACTGCTGACTTGGAGCTAGAACTAGACCTTCACATCTGCTGGGCGATGTACGTGTTCCTCGCTTTTGTCAACTGATAACTTCCTGGACTTCTGAATTAGGAGAGTCTAAGTTTTACCCTACCATAGCAATGACATTCCAAGAGTGCCAAGTCTGTAATTTAACAATAATCATGAAGCCAGTAAGTCACAGATTTGTTTAAGTAAGACCTGGTTAGGTCACATCTCTTAAAAGTAAATGGATACAAAAGATTAAAGTGGATTCAGCAGCAAATGATTATCTTTGACCACATATTATCAACTAGATGGCTTTATGCCTTTAAATCTGGGATAATTATGGTTTTCTCCAACAATATCCAATTACATGACGAATAACCTTGGCGTCTAAGGCAGGAACCTCTGATATGCGTCACTTCTTACCTCAAGAAGACTGTTTATCAGAGTTATCAGTGCTGGCTGCTGAAAAACCAGCCTGCTATTGTTACATTCCCATTCAGAGCATGCTGTCTTCCAAAACATCCGAGCAGACCTGACAGACTGACGGCTGGGAGTACTTTGACATACTCTACCAGAGGGAACTCCTGGGGGGGAAATAAACCAACTGCATTCATTGCACTTCCTCCTTTATAGTGTGTGATAATGTAGCTGGGGAATGCAGGGGCTGTCTCTCCTGTGAGAGACAAAGCAGCAAATATGTATAGGAAATCTTCAGTGCATATTTCTGATTTGCACTGATTTCATTCCAGGTTCTTGTTAATGCCAGTAGTTGGATAGTACAAAGACAGAAATGTCTTGCACTGTGAAAAAAATGTCTTTTATACACTGGGAACAATCACTCACACACAGAGTGGTTATATTTCTGATTAGCCTTAGATCCCATAAGTAATAAAGACTGAAAATTGTTATTAGAACAACAGGTGTCATCATTAAAATGCTTCCTAAGAATCAATTAGAAGGTAATGTGAATGAAATCTGTACAGTAACATCACATACTGTGTTAGAATAAGAACAGTCTCTATAAAGTGGAAAAACAAAGCATGAATTTCATTACAGAATTGTTTGGGATATTCTATAATAGAAACAGCTATTTGATATACACTGTATTTAGCAATTTAGCTATATAATGTGCTAATTATCTGGGGATATGCATTTAATATATCTAAATGTGGTTTAAATTTGGGGTTATTGCTTTAAAATCAATTACTATTAGAAAGAAAAATTATCTTCCCAGCCCTTTGCCAGAAAAAGAGAAGCTTTTGACTCATAGTTAATCAAACTTTTATTAATAATTAAAGAATGTTGATGGTTAGAAGCATCCTACAGGTGCTATGCACGGATATTACAGATGGGATCTATCAGTCTCTGTTTCTTACTGAATGTGAGAATATATCATAGGTCATCAAGGTGTTAAGGAGTAGATGTAAAAAAATGTTCCTGACATGGGACTTAGGAATTCCAAATAGGATTTTGTGCTTAAATCCAAGGGCAAAACTCTGAAAACTCCCACTTAGCTTTTGTCTGA
Source organism: Athene noctua (assembly GCF_965140245.1). Classification (NCBI taxonomy): domain Eukaryota; kingdom Metazoa; phylum Chordata; class Aves; order Strigiformes; family Strigidae; genus Athene; species Athene noctua. The sequence continues at coordinate 65,683,458 of NC_134037.1, read as the reverse complement.
CATTGAAAATGCTTCCAACACTGTGCCTGGTGCACATTTCTTGCTTTGCTTGCTTGCTTTTTAACCTTAAAACCCAGTTGGTGTCTGAAAGATCTGAGTGTGAGCATGCCCAAAAGCACCTGGGAAAAAAGCCACTGCTACTTTCATGTTTCCATCCTATTTGCATCCAGATATGAAGCATTCATCTGCTGAAGTCCCCTTGTGTTCACTCCAGTTGACGTTCTCAGCACGTGCCAGGTACAGGGTGCGGCTCATCACAAGCTCGAGTGGTGACCATTACAAAATAGGACCAGGAGAAAAAGAGATGCCTCTTCTTTATCTAACAATAAAACTGTACATGGAATTTATGTAGCAGTTTAGCATTTACATGGGTTATCCATAAGATGGGAGGGGGGTTGGCCAGATTACATTTTATTGTCTGCTGGGTGGAATGCTTCAAATCACCTTGCCTGCAGCGTTAGGTGTGGTAAGCAGGAACAGCCAGTCTATGCAAAAAAGAATTTAAGGTTCATTGTGTATGTGTGTGCAGGAGTGAAACAGCTTTGTAGTGTAATGGGTATGACATGCACCTAGAATGAGGGAGAACGGGGATCTTGTCTATGCTTCACAGTCTGCTCTTGGGTTTCATTACAAGAGTTTCATGGGGACTCCTGGTTCAGAAACCACAGTGCAGGAGTAGTACAGGATTTTAATTGGAGCAGATTATGCTGTAATTTTAAAATTTAATTTATTTTTGGCTTTTAAAGCCAGTCTTTTTTTATTTAAGATTTTAAAAAATTTAAACCAACTTTACAGTAGCTCTCTGTCATTTAACAGTTGGTCAGGTGCTTGTGAGCCAAATCAAATGCAGGAGTGAGTCCTCAAGTGAACAGGGACTGTCATTAGTTTCTTCATATTCTTTTTCTAATTGGCTGATAAGCTATATCCAGATGCTTTCAAAGCCCCACTGGAACTCCAGTGACTGTTTGAGCACTTGGTAACTATAGAAGAGAGAAGCTGCAGCTTCCCTGTTCCAGTGTTGCTACTTTGTTTAGTGGATACACGTTTAAGTTCCCGCTTTGAATTGACATTTGCACTTCTCAAGCACTATGGGACTCAGACACAAATTGCTGTTATATTTGCCTAGTAGAAATGACAAATAACTTGTCACAAAGCCTTGCATTACACACCAGCCAACACTTCAGAGTAACTTTATGAAGACCAGGAAAGTGTAGACAGAAAACTGTTCTGCCAAGACAGATGCACTCATTTTGATGGCCTGGCTTTGGCAAACTTCATTAAAAACAGCTTTTGTTCAAAGGGCAATTGGCAAGTGTTTGTGCACCAGCACTCATGGGAGAAAGCAGGAACATGGGAGCAGGTGCTGCATTGGCCAACCTGAAATGGAGGATGACTAAAACCCTCCTTCATTCTCCTCCCTTGCCCAATTAAATCCAATTTAGAGCAATGTTTTGCTACACATTGCACCAACAATTAAAGGGAGTAAAAGCCCAACTTACTTATTTTACAACTGAAGAAGTCCTTTTTCAGAGTACCACAATAACTGCTCTTAGGAAAGAGACGCCACAGGTTCATCAGTGAGCAGAGGACATTAAGAGGAGAGTTTTATATCTTGTCAAGCAGACAGCTCCACTATGAGCAGGACACTCTCACAAGCTACACAATAGCACTGATCTACACTTGACACAGGCACTTTTTGTATCAGGTTCATCACTCCCATTACGCCATCCACGTCCACGTGTTAACACAACTCCGTCTCGCCTTATGTTAGTTAAGTTACTACCATAAAGTAGGGTCACTGCATTTGGGTAGAGATCTTATTAGCTCTAAATGAATAAGCTCAGTCAAGAAACATGACAGAAAACTGGACTTTTGGCTACAAAATAGTTTTATCAAAAAGTTTCTGAATTCCACAGGAATTGTTTCTATTTGTCAGAGCAATTTAGTGCTAATTTTCTCCCACAAACAAAATTTGAGTTTCCACCTGGAAATATTGGATTCAGAGATGCCTTAGTAATTCCTCAGGTGAGCTTTAGCATGTCTGTCTCATTATCCCATTTTCCCCTGTGACTGAGGTTACTCAGCCAAGCTGAACCTGCTGTGAGGTGTCACCAGGGACTCCTGTCATATGCTGGAGTAACTCAGAAAGAGACACTGTGATGCACATCCCACATAAAAGACTGAAGTGTACAGACCTTCAATGACTGTGCCTATAAAACGCCACAGCAGCTTCTCTGAATCTAAAGCTTGGTACTGGCCAAAGGACTTCCACTAAAAGTTATTGGATTTGGGTCTCAAGTTTTCATCTTTTAGTGAAATGTAATCATAGGATCTAATTTCAGGAAGACATTTTTTTCAAATGTTTCTGAAGAAACTCTTCCTCCAGTTAGCTTAGATGCATACCTGTTATCAAAGGCAGGCAAGTTTTCAAGTGGAAGAGAAGCAGGCATAGCAACAGGAGAAATAAAGACAGGAGCTGAATGATGGGCCCTGCCTATGTGAACCTGTATTTCTGGTATAGCTCCTACTGAGGGAGTTAAATGTGTCCATAATCTGAGATCCTGCAGCACATCTTGTTACTCTTGAGGCAGCTTCAGCAAGAATATAAAAAACAGATGGACAAAGGTGCTAGTAGTTTAGTAATTCCTGCAGATGATCTTTCCATGTTGAGGAAGAAGCTTTCTGGCAGGACAGTGTGAGAGGGATTTATGCTGTTCCCTCTTCAGAGGCTGTTTTGCAGAGGGAGGGCTTGAGACTGCACAGCTGCCAGCCTAAAATCTTTCTAGATTTACTACTGGAAATTCACTTAAAATTAAACATCAGCAACACCCTCCCCCAACAAAGATGAAGAACAAAAAATGTCAAGTAGGAAATGTTCAGGGTGAAGAGAGAATTGTGGTGCTTCTGATTAAAATCAAAATCAAACTCTCCCCCATCTCATCCTAGGAGTTCAGAAAGCTTTCCAGCACACATCTGCCTCCAGTTTCCTCTTTGTTTATTCAGTCGTCAATTATCAAGAGACTTTTTGTTTTGTCTCAATGAGCTGCACAATTTGAAGCAACTGTAGTATCTAAGATGGTTCTGCCTAAACCAAACACAGATTTGTTCATGGCATAAAGAAACTGGATTGGATTAAAATAAAAATATCCAAAACCAACAGAATTTTCTCTCTAAGCTGTTCTGAGGGTTATTATAATGTCGTTTTCCCCCGTGAAACAAATAATACACAGACTTCAAAAGCCCTGAGTGTTGTTCTCAAACAACAGAAAATGAATGAGATTAAACATCATGATTTATGATGCTTCCATTCCTTCTTTTTAAGAAAAGGGAAATATGTTAATAATTAAAGTCACATGAACTCAGATTCTTTTGGCTCCTAAAATATTATGACATGCACTTGCCTAAAGAGTCCTCTAGGACAAATGTACAATGACAGCAATTGCACTTGTGCCTTGGAAGTGGTAGCTCCCTGGACATATTATTACCTCTGATTAAACCAGTAGATTAATGCCTGTTTTTATGCTCTCTGCTGATTGCAAGAAATTACAATGGAGCATCTGCCATTCATCTTCCCTTTCCAACAGAGCTCTGTCAGTGACTGCTATTGTTGCTACATCATGTAGCTACTAACCAGGGACTCGAATAATTTATGCTACCCCTTAGCTTACTTTCACATCCTCGCAACTCTTTCCATAGAAGCAGTCTTGTGGTGATTTTAATTGAATATTCACAGAATGGCTGGGTATATTGGCAACTATATTCGAGGTTTCCAAAGCAAAGCAAAATAATAGCCAGTTTAACAATGGTTTTGTTTTATGGCAGATACTGACCTCAGTCTGTAAATATAAAGTGCTGGAAACCAATAGGTAAAGAAATTAGGTTCCTTTAGAAAATCTTTTCAGGGCAGTTAGAGCTGAGGGAGGTAAAATTTCTGTCTTTTTCTCAGACAAGCAATGACAAATGCCTGTCTCAATGATCAAAGTGCCAGAGCACATTCTGCACAAAGTGCCCACTCGTACCTTAACTATAAATTTGTTTTCCTACTTTTCTATAAACCTGAAATAAAGCTCATGGAGTGAAAATGAGCAGGCTTCTTTTTAAGATGATGTTCAAGATGTCATACAGCATTTAGTAACAAAATCAACAATAAGACAAAAGTACTTATATCTGTATGGGCTATCTTTACATACTGTTTTCTAACTGGCTGAAAGACACTGAAAATAACTATCTCTTCTGTTAGCATGTTAATATGTTTTTTGTTATGATAATGTTATACAATTCTGATGTCTGTTTATTACTATTTTCAGATGGAGAAGTCAATTCTAGGCTACTAGTCCTTGCTTTCTTGTAAGAAATATCTACTATATAAGTGTATGATGCCAATATTTCTGTGTTCCTTTCATTAGCACTCTGTTAGAAAATGAAAAGACATTGTAATATTAATTTGTCTTGTACAGGCATAAATAAAATGTGAGGATCTCACTATTGTGTATCAATAAGCAAAGCTCTGGAATATTAATAATTAATTTGAATTAAGTGTTAAATTAAATTTTATCTGTATAAATCTATAAACTCAGTGTGAAATCCTGACCTAGAGTAAAAATCATTTTACCTTAAGTTTCAAAAAGGATAGTATTTCACGATGGACTGAAATCACATTTACCATTCCCCATAAATGCATTTTAATTTCAGAGTATAAGACAAATGTCTTAAATTTATTAATTATGCATGCATAAATTGATGGCATGTGTACTGGAAGCAGGCAAATGATATGTGGGAAAACAGATGCTTAAAACCTATCATAAATTGAAATTTATCTATATCCTATACATCCTCAGTTAAACCTTAACTGAGCTGAATGGTCCTGAAGGCAATGTGGGGGTACAGAAATCTGCAGGTTAGAGCAGCTGTTTAGTTGAAGTCAGAGCCAGTGTTGACTCTCTGACAAGGTTTACAGATGCAAGAAGATCAGACTGGTTGAGTTAAACAGCCAGAGCTGAGGCCCCACTGTCTGTGCTGTATATGCTTTGGAGGATTTGGTTTGGACTACTTCTAATTTATTTCCATTTACTAAATGTCTAATAGCAGTTAGAATGCACTAGAGGTGCTCCCAGAGCATGTGTCTTGCTCTGTTTCATGTGAAAGTAATCCAGTTTGCCTGTTCTGATACTGCTTCATAATGCAAACTTTAGTTTGCATTAACTTGGGACAGCATCTCAAAAACACACTCCTGATCTGACCTAAAGCACTAATGTAGACGTACTGTTTACAAGAGGCTATAGAGTACCCTCCTTAAAAATTTTACCATGGGTTGAAATTTGTATTTAAAATGTTCTGAAAATCAAAACCGTATTTCACATTTTAATGGTTGAATTTAGTCTTCATAGTCAAACACTTTGTGATACAGTCAAATTTTCTACCCACAGGACAGTGTGATCATCAGGCCAATCTTGACCCATTAAGCATCTGAAAAATCTTTTGTCGTGCCTTCAATTTACTTTATTCAACTAAAATTCAGGAGCTATTCAGATGTCAGAAAAGATCCTGCAGCTATGTCACAGAGCAAGAGAGAGAGAAAGTAAGACTTCATATAGACAGTGAGGAAAATAATTCAATTAATAAAAACAATTTGCTATCTACATTACTACAAATATGCTGAAAACTTAGAAATTGTACTTATATTAAAAAACAATAAATTATCTTACAGGTGAGGTTGATTTCCCTGATTTGCTATTATCCCCCATACTTCAAATTTTAAACATCACAAAAAACAATGTCCATACTCCAGGAGTAAGATTAGTTTCCTCCAACTGCTTGCATTCACACTTCAGCTTCTTTAGCAGTCAATGGGCAGAAATAGGCCCTCTCTGAGTAGGGTTCCTCAGACCAGTTTTAGACATCTATTTTGCAATGAGCTGCGTCTGAAGGAAGTACCTCCTTATTCTTTTCAACTGCAAAAGGGAAGATTAGATAGCTGTGAACTTAAAAAAAATTTTTTTTACAGATGTTTACAGACATTCTGTCAGATGAATCACATCCCAACTATCTTCAGCATTATTTCATCTGCAGAGTGAGAGGAATGCCCTATAAGGGAAATCCAGTAGGAGCACTCTCTGAACTTTTCTGTAAGAAATACAGTAATCTCTTGACATGGCTATTTGAGATTCAGAAATTCCATTTCTTGTTGCTAAATTGAGTTCCTGTCATTTATTACCAATATTCACAGTCACAGTCTATGATTTCATAAGACCAGAGCCTCAAGAATTTGGATCAGATCAGGGCTTGAGCATGCACAGTGCTGGACACCGTGACTGACCCTGGCATGGGAATGTATTTCAGCCTACGCTTCTTTTGGCTTCAATGAAAATATGTAAATACATGCTTAAGTAGTTTGATGATGAAGGGATGATCTAAGAGATCAACTTAATGCTTTAAGAAGTATGAGATGTACAAGGAAACAACAGATTATCATTAGAAAGGATAATTTAATTAAAAAAAAAAAAAAGGGAGATAAAGCCATCAAGAAAAGCTAGGTACCCAGCTAGCAAGGCCAAAGAAGAGCAGGTGTTTGATTTTGTGGGTTTTTCTTTTGTATACTAAAAGTGAAAAGAAATCCTACAAATAAGATACTCCCAATTTTCAGCAAGAATGGTAAAATTATTAACAGCACTTCAGAACAGCAAAATTTTTTAGCTCCAGAACACAGGAATACAATGAGACATCCTTTACAACACAGAGCAGAGAAGAATGTAAGAAAATGCATTCTTAAAATGAAAAGTTTATGAACATTTACAGCCAGGAACTGAGTGCTTGAAAGCACAGGAACTTCACGGCTTTCTCAGACATAAATCACTCTAAAGGTGGCTACACAGTAATCTATAGGAAAATACAGAGACTGTGAAATTTCAAGGTATGACCAAGTAATAATTAAAGAAACAAAAATTAACTGCTAGAGATAAGCTCAAACCACAAAATATAAATTTGAACGATTTAAATCTAAGTTTGGATATTTTACATCTGGAGATTTTATTATACTTATGCTATCATGAAGGGAAGGCTGGCTGTAGAACTGTGGATAAGTGTTTTCTTCTTCAGTTTGGTCCCATTAATAGATCTAATAATTGCTTCTTTCCCCCCTTTCCCATTTTTTGAGAGAGAATTATTACAGCAGTATGGTTAGTCACAGCAATTTTCTGTACAGCAAGTACTTTGGGTGAACACATCCCACTCATAACTGTTTGGACAAAGAAGATGGTAAATTACGTGAATGCAGTCCATGTTTAGGCACGAGGTTAGGCACGAGGAAAAATCAAACTGTGAGGCAGTGTACTGAATAGGCAATTGAAATCTTTTTTCCAACAGGGGATCAGCAATAACTCATGTGACAAATACCATGAAATAAGATATGAGATCATCTTCAGTAAATCAATCAAGCAACTGTTTCTCTGCTTTATCTAAGAAGTGCCTAGTTAAAAAAATAAATTAAAAAAAAATAAAATAAAAGGAAAGGTCTGGAAAACAAAACTCAGGATTCTCCTTGTCTTACATGTGTGTGCTCCTCCAGATGGGGTGCAAGTCACAGGCCTATTTGTTATCCTCCTGGAACCATACCCAGCATTTTAACTTGTGCGGGGTCACAACAGGTGGAACAGAGAGCACATAGCCCCAACCTGAATTCCCGTGGTTTGGTGGGTAAGAAAAAAGTGGGTGCTGTGGGTTTTAACTACTTAATGGTGATGAAAGTCCAGAATTTAAAGTTTAAAATTCCACTAGATTATTACATACATGGGCAGCTGAATGCAATCCTTCTGTCTGCAGCATGCTTTGGACAAGAAGGGGGGTACTTCCTGGCTTTGCACCGCACTAAATTTGCTCGTATTTGTAGCCATGGTTCAAGTGCAACTGCTGGATAGGACTTAGAAACCTGTGTTTTTTCTACATGTGATATGTGCTGAGATTCTCAGCCAAGTCAAAAAGCCTTCTGATAGACAAAGAAGCTGAAGAGTCAGGTGTTAGCATATTTTTAGTTGGGGAAGGAGGGGCTTTTTAATGATATCTTGAACTTTGGTATCTTGACTGAATCCTGTGGTCCCAATGAATGGTTTTTGTAGATGTGGGCAACACAGTAACTCTCCCTTCTGGAGAAAGCCATCATGGTCTGTTTGCATCATATTAATGGTGTTGGATCCTCATAATTGAATTCCCTCAAAGTCCTCTGACACCCCCATTTCTTTCCGGCACCAAGCTCAGACAAGGATAAAACTATATATGGTTCAAGTTAATGTAAATAGAAAAAAACAGCCAGAAATTACATTTAGAAAAGTGTTTCATATGCCTATTCAAAATACCAAGGCCAGTTATTGTCTTCTTCAGCACCCTTCTAAAATGTAGAATACTGCAAGACAAGTGGTTTCAGTCTGACCTGATCTACAGGACAGAACAGGATAAACAGGTGGTCACTGTCACTCAGCTACCAGGCTATATAATTACCTAAAATAGTAATTAAATCAAAATTACTGCAATAATAAGATGGTATTAAAGAACTGCTCTTTAAAATGTACTAAGGGCATCAGAATTTTGAATTTATTTTATCTTTTTTGTAGTTTCTTGACCAAATGAATTGAATAGTCATGAAACTAGGAGATGGATTTGATATTTACGTTCTTTGTGGTTTTGGGCACAAATCTCATGATAGTAAAGACAAAGAATTCCTACTTGTTTAGCATGAAAACATAACACAGTAACGAAGTGGCACAATGACGGTGTGTGTACACTATAAACGACTTGACAAAGGAGTCTCTGTTGCAGCCTCGTGCCCACTGGTTTGCCACTTTCTCTCTCCAAGTTACACTCAAACGTAGGCAGCCTGGCATCTCGACTGAGGCCTTCCAGATAAAACCTGGGGTGATGCACCAAGTCCTTAGACTCCTCTGTACTGCTACAAATCATGAGCGGTCTTGGAGAAAACAGGTGAGATTTAGAAAGCACTGCATTTCAGGAAGAGACAGTCAACAGGGGGGTTAGGTCTTAAGTGACACGGAAGAGCAATAAGCTACTATTTTGATGGTGGCAAGGTCACAGAGATACTAGTTTTTAAATGCGCTCACAAGCATAATTGTAAGAGCAGCAGTTGAGTATTTTTAAAGTGCGTTAATACACTGGAATGATGTTTTAGAAAAAAAAAAAGGAAAAAGTATTAGAAGTTATTTGAAAATCTCTACCTTTTTTCCTACTCAATTGTGGAAGAACTACAGTTCCAGAATTCTTATATACATCATACTGTTCTCAACAGAATAAATTGTTGGTAAGGAGACTTTCACTGGCAGTTACAGTATAAAATATAAGTGAAAAGCTTCTAGCGTGGGCCTGTATGTTTAGATTTGAATTTATCTACATTAACAAGATATCAAAAAGAAACATGGTGTTTACCTTTCTGTATGCATTCACACCATTGATTTATAGTGGAAAAAAACATGCTTCCCTTCATCCTGTGTTGCAAGCTGCTCATGGAATAGAAACCTATCCTTTTGTAGCAGACATCTTAAGCCTCCTCCCTCCCACCACTATAAAGTTCTGAGTAATGCTGATGGGCAGCATAGTGATGAGTGTAGATTTCTTGCTAGCCCCTGTAGATTCTAGGCCTTAGAAGCATATTGCTTAATTTTACAAAAATTAATTCCTGTGCTTGTCATATTATTTGCACTGACAGAATACTTAGTCGGCATAAGGTCGAGTGCATGTCTAAGTCTTCACATGACTGGGATATAAATAGTTCTTATATTGGGCTATTTAGAACACCATTGGTCATGCATGCCTATCAGTTTCAGTAGAAGTTTTGCGTGTGCAAGGGATATAGGGTCACATTTCAAATGATGTCAGTGAGGGCTCCAGAAAGCTTTGCAAAGCTGCAAAGCTTGACCAGCGCAGAACCATTTGACTAGCTGCTTCATTTCTTTTTCTTCCTCCACTGCAGGGAAAATTGACACATTTAACTATTCCTCAGTATTTATTTTTCTCAGTAAGTTATATGGTTATTTACCTGATTAGGTTTCTCAAAGTAAATTTTAATAGAATTTTTTTTTCCCCAGTGAAGGTGAGTTCAGCAGTTATGTAAGGCAGAGGCCAGCCAGCCAGAGCCTTGCCAGTACCCCTCAGTCCTGGCTTTCAAAACAGTTGTTATTCCAGTAATGTCTCTCTCTGTTAAGCTGCGGCTGCCAACTCTGTTCAAATGTGTGGTGGTTTTCTGCTGTGGGCAAACAGCCACCAAGACTGAAGCTGCATCCACAAAACTAATTTCATGGCTAAATGCCGATTCCTTTAACCATAAGTCTCCATAGGTAATAAACAGTGGAAGTATGCCACAAAGCAGCCTTTTTTGGGGGTGAGGGAGGTAGGCACCTCACTGTGCTGGAATATGAAAAAGTCTGTTGCCCCAAAGCAACACAGTTACGTTCTAGCAGTCTGAGAGAGAGAAAAAAAAGAAAAAGGTGCCCCCCCTCCTTTTTTTTTTTTTTTTAATTGCTTTTTTTCTTGGATGAATTTTAAATGGCTATTTGTGAGAAAACTACTTTTATTCCAAACAAGGATTCATCTGTCTGCTTTTTCAAGGATTAAGTCTACACCAAAAGGGAAACAAAACTCACTGACATTATTCCTGTCTGTGTGGAATTTACAATAATGAAAAGAAAGCACCTCAGCCATTTGCCATGGGGCGTCTGGAAGTCTTGTGTTTTCATCTTACTAACTAGCTCCTTAAGGAGGGCAATTCACATTTCTAATGGAAAAATCTTTGCAGAGAGCAGAGTTGGCCAGCAAGAGATGTAGCCTCTTCAAAATCTATCCAGCATTTCAGTAAGGAGTGAAGACCAAATCTGGTGGTGGAAGACTGCTTACTAAAAACTAGATCATTTGCTTTTATCATCCATCCTCCTTACTTCACTGTCATCAGTAAGGTTGAACAGATTAAAACTGATGGGGTCCTTTAATTTTGTATGTATTATCATGAGTGCAGCTACCTACTTTCTATACAGCAAATATAAGAATAACCCTATCTACTCTGTCTAAACTGCTATTTATCTATACAGTGAAGTTTCTGTTCTAGTTGGCCGACGTTTCTTCTTCTGTACTAATCCTAAAGCCTGATATGGTAAAGTTATTCTTGCCAGGATAAATTCATAAAACTCAGTGCTCTGCCATGTAGAGGTTACTGAGTTAGCTTTGGAGGAGATAAGATGTGAGAACTGGTTAAGTTGCCTTAACTTTGGACTCTTCCAAGCTAGTATGCAATTCTTCCCAGCATAGTTAATTAGCTTAGGCATCCAACCAGCAATTTTCACAGCAAACTAACCCAATTATCTCTGCATGATACGGCATTGTGTCATGTCTGAGCCTAGAATATGTCTGTCTACATATGGGAAAAATTAACCACAGGTTGTGCCATTGAAAATAGCAGTGGGTGCTCTAGGGAGAGGGATAGTTCCTTTCTGTCCTTCATAATACGAATATCTGGACTAATAACCACATAGTGAGTACCTTGCTATAGGCTCAATTTTTGTGCCAACTATCATTTTTTAAAGTCAAAATCATTATAAGGGCATTGAGAAGCAGTTGGTTTTAACTTCTAGAATGCAGCATAAAGCAAAAGCTTTTTGACATCCAGTTCAGCATTATCTTACAATTTTGTCATTGTTGAGTGCTTTCACTAACTTGATAACAGCTCCAATTTCAGCAGAACAGTGCAGATTTTCTACCTTGCATGGGAAGTGGTGGCTCTGGAGAGACTCGGAGATTCAAGGGAAACCTGACAACACACTTCTATCAACACTGTGGTATTTTTATAACCTACATTACCATAGTACTTCAGCTTCTCATTGTACTTACAAATTTATTCTTCTTGTTTCTAAGAATTGAGGAAGCATTTCTCTGCCCATTTTTCAAAGGACAATGGATGTGCAGGGATGTTTAAAGCCTTAGCCAATGCCAGGCTCAAGAAATCTGTGATAAGATTTAGAATCTGAACACCGGTCCTCAAAAGGCTAAGGTGGGCCACTGACTGACTTTCTTCTGTGACAGTTGCAAAAGTTGTGTGGTTTTAACTAGTATAACATAAAAGTGTAAAGAAACAAGCACGATCTAATGCATAAGAGGGAGAATGTAATTTTCTGTAAGAACTTTAGTACACATAATTACACTGATACTAAGCATATCCTGGGCAGAGCACATAGTTATTATCTATTATATCCTCAGGAAGCACTGCTAAGTGACCATTTAATTTAGTTCAAGTTATTTCTCACCCTTTGATTACAAATATTCATTACTCCAATGCTGTAAGATGAGGTATTAAACTGATTCTTTTGCTCTTAACCTCAGGTTGAGCTATATCTAGTCAGTCCATTGAAAATTTACCTACTTTTACTATAGCCATTGTAAGCATTTAGGCATTTCTTTATTCTTTCCTGTTTTCTAGCAGGAAGATAGGAAAAGAGTAAGATTTTCACTGCAAGCCTCTCTTCCTCAACCTTTATAGTACAAGAACCTCAACCACATAATCCACATTACCTCAAGAAATGTGGACTCAAAACAAGCCTAGCGTTATGCCTAAAAACCTTTAAAGCTAGAACCAGTAGCATAACTCAGATACAGACCTTTTCTGACAAAACCAGTGGTTACCATTTTAGAGTACTGCTCGATAATATACTGTTCCAAGCATGGACTGGTCTTGCATCAAAGATCCCTTAAGAAATACAGTCAGTACTCCAGACTCCTGTGTTTCTTTTCTTACTAAGTAATTATCTTCTTGCAGTTGCTGGGACTTGCCCTCTGGATTTCTGTCAGCACTGTATCACTGTTACAGTAAATGACAGCATGACAGTTACAGCATATTTCAAAGACCATGCACTCAGGAAAGATGTCCCTCTCTGAAGGCACGTTTTGCTTTGTTTACTAGTTACGCCCACAGACGTTATAATGTCAGCTTTGCATTGATCAGTGACAAACTTTATGTTTCATTCTCCTGGAAATTAAATTCCCTTGTAAAATCTGAAATTGGACACTACATAATGCACTCAGCACAAAGTCTTAGACCTTTTAGGTTGCATGATTCCTGCTCCTGCTCTTCTGTATAAAGTTCAGTATGAAAGGAGGGCTACCAGAACAGACACCCTCTGGCTTTATAGCACTACCAGAACCACACACATTTCTGTGATAAATCAAGACAGTGGAGTTTGTCTCCAGTAATTGCCCTCAGAGCAACCATATAATGCTCGTTTCTTCTTCCCATACCTCTTACAGAGACAGTTGTGGGATATCCACTTGCACTTAGAATAATCTCAGCTCTGTACATGATTTGGGATACGTTGGGGTGAAATGTAATATCCTGTATCATATATGACACTATAGTCCTTAATTTGTTAGAGACACTGAGTAATAATAGCAAGCGAAATATTTTTAAATACAAGAGATATAACCTCTGAGAGCCATTCACACCTTTGGCATGTCCCCTTGGAGTCATTTTTACATTCCTAGCAGTTTCCTCACAGAGCACAGCATATGTTCTCATTCTTGCACATGCATATACCACAAGACATAGATAAGAATATATGTAATGGAAACAAGATCTTGTTCTGCTCACTGCTTCTAAAGAATCATTTGCATTAAGGATGATGCCAAACTCCCAGTTTTGGACTGACTTGTTATAAAGATGCCAAACCAAATGATTGGAATTGAAGGATTCATCTGTCTGCTTTTTCAAGGATTAAATCTACACTGAAAGTGAAACAAAACTCACTGACATTATTCCTGTCTGTGTGGAATTTACAATAATGAATCCTTCAAAGCCAGTGCAACAGACTTTAATCTTCAGGTCATTTTTTTTGTTCTCCCCTCTCCTACCTCCCTGGTTTTTTCCCTAATAGATAACAACATTTGCATGGATAAAACTTCCTTCGAACTAGAGTATTACCAACTCAACGGTACTTAAGATGTAGATTATAATTGGCATAATAAAGGATCACAAGTGTATCTTTTCTGTCAGCTTGTTCCATTAAGAACCTCTAACCATGGATCACTGATGTAACAGATCATTATGGCCCATTGTGTCATTTCATCTGTTGGGATCTGTGCGCTATAAGCATGACAGATTTCCTCCGCAGCAATTATAGTCTATTGTGACAATAGGGTTTAATGAATATAAACAACAAACCACATAATCTGTTATTACAGAACACAACTATGCACCCAGATGGGAATTAAGTTCCTAGACATTGCCAGTTGCAGTTTTAAAAATTGTGACTATTTCAGTCTTCATGTTATTAGATGCAATGCTCTAATTTTACAGCATGCATTTGTATCAACCCTGGCAGGTGAAAGGTCTTCAGAATTTAAAGCCTAATTCTGCAAATGTTCTGTGATTTCATTTTTTCTGAGTAAATATTATTTTTTAGGTTTTTAGACACTTATTCCCTGTCTTTCACTGTGATACTAGCTGTGCTGTTAATGTTTCAGTACTAGCATTGGAGATGAAATGAGCAAATACAATAAAATTGGTCACAGAAATTAATGAAACATAGCAGAACATTGCTGTATTGTTTTCAAAGAATAGACACTTCTGCTTAGTATTAATTTTCACAAATGATGGGCAAAGTGCTACACCCACACAAATCTGTAAAATTAGTGATTGAAATTTTTCTGACTGATGAAGCTGAAGGTCTGACCTAGAGGCTTTTGATACATATTTATCAAAGTAATACTCTCTTTCAAAGTCCAGATTTTCAGATTTCAAATATGGGTTCTGGACTTGAGTACATCAGAGGTTACAATTATAGTTACAACTACAGTGTTGGTACACTATTTTTATCTATACAGATGGGAACTGCTGGAATATATATATATATACACTTTGTTTCAATAATTGAAAATTCACCATAAAGAATATATTCATGTGGATGACACATGGATGAGTTATATAGAGGCCACTGTGAATCATCATGGCCATTATCATGTACTTTTGAGAAGAAATACCCACTTAAATGTACTTCCACACACTTCTTGTATCAAAAAGGAAAAGACTCTTACCCTTACCTAGCATGCGAACACATTTGGCATTCTGGTCAGGACTATCAAGTGAGATTTCTCCGCACCTCTGAAAAAAAAAAGGATGTATTTAGTTAAAAACTCTGTGATAGTATCCCTGTCCTTGTCCTCTGATACTCCGTTTATGTTTTGGAACTAGAGATGTTCAAAGGCACATTGTAAAAATGCCAAAATCAAAAGATTTTTAAGTAGCCAAAGGTTGAGGAAGAATGGACATTGCTAATGTGCAAGGATGGGTCAACACTGTATTCCAGGGTGTTCACCAAGAAAACCTCAAGGTAACACCTACAGCCTTTGTATCTATGGCTTAAGCTACTGCCTGATCCATGTTACTGTTAGCATCAGACCTAATTATACAGGAAGCCTCATTTCCCACCGGTAAATATTGCAGCCCTCTCCAGTATACTGATTTAGTTGTCACACAGCTGCACCCTACACAGGATCTGTGAAATGATCTAGCTGAAAACAAAGCAAACAGCCATGCTGATCCAACAATTTGTATTTCTGTAAAACAGACTTATTTTAAAATCCCCCCCCAACTCTTAAATATTTATTAAGGAAAGCTGTCATTTCACAAAATTTGAAGTCTCCATAAAACCTATGAGTAAAATTGGTTTTGTAAGGTGAAAATAATTTATGTCTCTGTGCTAACATGTTGATGAAAAATAATATTCACATGTACAGATATACTATCAGGGCTGATGTTCTGACCCTATACAAACCTAGTGAAGGATCTGAAGTGTTGGGTTGTTTTCAAAGGTAAGACATAATTTTTGAGTCCTTTATACAGACAGGCATGTCAGTTTAGCTGCCAGGAGAAACATAATTGGTATGGCTCATGGGTCTGATCCAGCTCTGATTAAAGTCAGTGTACAGATCCCACTCGCTTCAGTAGTGGTTGCTTCAGGTGCTACAAAAAAGATTTAATTTTGTATCACTACACTCAAAGCTCGTGATAGGGGCTTAAGGATAGCCTCGTATTTTGTAGGTAAAAGTGGTCTGTACTTCCTTATCTACACATTTGTGGTTTTGGTATCTATGACCAAATGGGAATAAAATCACAGTGGATCAAGTCTGGAGAAAGCACTGAGAGCTGTACGTTTCCCTTACTCTCCCTTTCTCTCTCTTAGGCAGTTTCCCCTTTTCAGCACCTATGGCTTTCTCTCTGATGTAAGACAAAGTGGTTAGTACTGTCTCTTTTTGTTGTTGTTAATAAAAGTGACATTTGCAGCAAATATTAAAACCTACAAAGAACCAGGTAAGTAAAAAAACCCCAGAGCTTCAAAGAAGATGAAACACAGCAAGTTTCATAAATGAACAACACATTTGGAACTCACTACTTTTAAAATAGCTTTCACCTCCCTTACATCGAAATAAAAACAAACAAACAAACAAAAGCCCATCTCCCACACAGAGTCTTTTCATATATCAGTACATCTAAAAAGAGCAAACAGATGTCTATATTAACCTTCCTAGGTGGGAGCACATACTACTGAAAGATTGCAACAGAAAAACAACACCCAGCATTTCAAAGTTAATTTTATGAATGCTCTTATACCAGCTCCCTGTCAGTAGACACAAAAAGATGCTACTTATTCTTCTAAGAAGAATGTTAAGATATGGGCATCTTTTCACAGAAATCTCCCAGCTTCTCCTTCATGACCATAAGTATACTTAGACAAACACAGATGTAAGAAAGCATGTCAAAATTCACTGCCCGCCTCACCCCTGAATTTATGCTGCTCTTAGAAAATCTTTGGTTATTTTTGATTTAGTCCCTCAGACTTATTGTATGTTCCAGACGTATTTATATAAACACCACGTTACAGGCTGGCAAACGATGTCTTAGAATATCTAACAATACTCACCAGCCCTAGTGTTATGAAATTGGGAAAACGGCTAATGTTCCCCAGAGTCCATTAACAGCCCACAGGATCCATTATGATGATGGATGAACTTTGAAAACTTTGCAAGTAAAATTCAGATAACTGTATAGAAGTTCATAGCCTTATCTGCATTCCCTTAACCCCTGCAGCCCACAGAACTGGCTGAAAATCATGCTACAACAGTCAGCCTAAGAGATTTTTCACTACTACCACTGCAGCTGGAAATACCAGGAGAAAAAGCTTCTGCAGTAATTTAATTTCTGATGCCAGTAAAAGCTCATAGGTACACATCAATGGGATAAAAAATAAGCTGTTGCCAAACTGCTCAGAGCACCTGAAAAAGACTTAGTTGGATCCTGGATCTGTAAGGTGGCACAGAAATACTGCAGGGACTCATTTTTACTCATCCAAAAAATAGAGTTGTTGGGGCATTTTTGCATTTAGCAAACATTTTCCATGAACAAGAAGTAAGGAATGACTTCAGGTTTTAATCTTTGGGATTAAACCAAGACTTTGCCACCACTGCTATGACTTCTTGGATAAGCTTCTCCTGTCCTTTTCCTGGCCCAGCTTACTTCCCTTTCTGGTTTGGGTTTGTTCCTCCTGCTTGTATATTGGGGCTGGTACTAAGAGATGAGGCCGAGAGTGTCTCCAGTCCCTGTCCATTTCCAAACTAGTCCCAAAGCAGCTGCTTATTCTCCCCTGAAAATTTCTAAGTTGGCTACAGAGTCAGTCATGGATCCATGAGAGAGCAGGAAAAGGAATTTAACATTTAGATGCTGGTTATTCTACTTTTTAATTTCAACCAGTTGGAAAGCAGAGAGATGAAGAAGAATAACCCTGGACATATTGGCTGTACATATGCAGACCTACTGCGCATGTGTACATCACCATACCTATCTGTTGGGGAAGCTGAGAGAGAAATATGACATCTCAAGACTGGCTAAATCGTCTCTAGAAGCTGCTGCTTCTAAGTAGCACTAGCTGTATTCATAGAAGTCAGGTATGGGAGAAGATGTCAGGTTTATGTTCCTGTTTTAGAGATATGAGTATCAGTGGTGAGCTGTAAAGATCAAACATATTATCCAGTTAGGAACAGCAATGAACTCAAACAGGAGAGCTGCCTCTAAACTTCATTTCTTGAAAACTATGAAGTTGGGTTCACAATCCTGACCTATATTTGAAGCTTATTAAAGGTTCAAAATTCCACTCACTACAAATATGATAAATCATATTCTTGGATCTAAATGATTCCTGAGTTTGAGACATTTTAAATCTCAGTTTGGGCTTCATGGTTAGGACTACTACAACACCGGTAGGACTGGCTCTGCTATATGTAGTCCTGGATGTTGGGCTGGTGAGTTTATATAGGCAGCCCTGCTGAAAATAACACTTTTCATTTTCACTTCCCCTGAAGTGAGAGAGGATTTGTTGTTGAAAATCTTAAAACACTGCTGTGTTTGGAAGTGGTCAGAATTAACAAAGAAGTGGGTAAACACAAGTAAAATTCACTCCTCCAAGACTTCATTATACCTTCGTATCTCTTGAATCACTGAACTCTGGACTAGACTGTGATGGTTTATTTTCTCTTTCTGGAGAAGAGGAAGTGTAGTTACTTTCAGTTAGTAATATTTTCAGTATTTCCACATAGGATTGCTGCCTGAAATTCATTACGCATGTGAAAAAAAATTTATATTAAAAAATAAGCTAATAAGTTATCAACTGTCAGCTCCCTTTTTTGAGGATGCATGCCATGATGTTGTGTTTGTTAGGCAAGCTGGAACATAGTAAACTAGAATGGGACTTACAAGTCCCCCCATGGAAAAAGAAACTGAATCACAGAGCAGCTGAAAGTGGAGCTTAAAAACACAGAGAAAAAACGAGAATGTTGCTTTCAGAAAACAGGGACGAAAGGACATAATATTCAGCAGAACTGTGACATGAACTCAGGTCCTTTGATAAGTAAATTGGAGAGCTTGAAGCCAGTCTGTCTGGCTATGATGCCCCAGTACCACCTGTTGGAAAAGGGAAATACCATATTACACAGGCACCATCCTCCATAGTGAAAGACTCTGCTGGAGGAGGGTGCTCTCGGGCAAGATGACCTCTTTGCAAGATACTATGAGGAGTACACAGGAAAACAGGAAGCCTTCTGCAAGGAGCTCTGTGCCAAAACAGTGTAAGTAAAACTGCAGAATAGTAGGGCACAACTGGCAGAAAAAGTTCATGCAGAGAGCAGATGGAAAATCTGCTCTAGTTAGTTGTACTAATGCAGTGATACATCTCAAATTACTTCTACGGTATTACGTGGTCATTCACAGGTTGGGTTTCCATTTCCAGCATGCCTGGGCTCACATCACCTACATTTGAGGATTTGAGATGTGTAGCAATAAACAGGGTGTATATACCCCAGACAGAATATGCCTGTAGTTTTTCTTTTTATGTTGTGGAGAAAACTTTATCTATGAAAAAAATGTTTTTGAAGTCATTCTATTCAACCTGTGTCTGTATGGTAAATTAAAGCATTACACTTTTTAAGAAATGATGTAAGTCAAGTAATTGAAATAAATAAGGCTAAATTCTTACCTATGACAAAATTCATTAAGTAAAGATCTGAAAGTGTTTGTCATGAGAATTGCAGTAAGTGGCATAATTTTCTACCTATTAAATGCATGTAATTAGCATTTAACTGTTTCAATAATTTTAGAGTGTATAGTGCTTTAAAAATATAACTGTTTTTCTGGCACGAAATTTGAACATGCACAATTTTGAACTTCTAAAGCTGCAGACAACCAAGTTTTGAAGAGTCAGCTTAGTCAGTTAAAAAGTTATTGGAGTAGGAACTGTATTTATAGGTTTCTTTATTCTGTTGTGTTCTGCATGTCCTGAGTATGGTGTTCAACACATAAGTTTCTTCCAACACTTCAATAATCAATGAGGTATTTGATGTACATGATCAGTGAAACATGACGATAAGGGTTGGATAATTTTCTTTTTGCAGGAGGTGACAGGGATTATTATTCCTTCAAACAGAAGAGATGCGTTAATTGCACATTGATGGCATGGCAAATATTTTTTAAGAATCCATCTGATTTCTTTTTTGAACTAACCTGAAGTTAATATGTTTTGCTCTTATCAATAGTAGAAACAAGTGGATTCCATATACAATATTATTTGGTAAAAGAGTATTTTTTTTCCTTTTTGATTTTCAGAGTATTGCATATAATGTCTTATTCCTTTAGAAACCAGAGTCAAAAGATATACTTGTAGCCACAATTGATTAAAAGAATTTAAGGCAGACCAAACAGCTTCTATGAAAAAAACTACGATCTCAGAGGCAAAAAAAATGTTATTGTTATTTATATTTCTGTTTTCCTATTATGTTCCTTTGCTCATCAGCTTTAAAAAGTACTCAAATAATGTTTTCTAGTATTTAAAAGCATCGTTCTAATTGCCTAAGGATTTATAAAGTCTGTTAATGTGAAAAGCAACACTACTTTGTAATTCTTAGCAGTCTTTTATAAAAACAGAGGCCACACATATATATAGCTAAAAATTAAGGGCAATATTTCACAAGGAGTTAGGCCACATTATCTTCCTCTTCAGGGTGTCTGGAAGATTTAAGGAGATTTAAGGTGGATTCATCCTGAATGCTGACGAAATATCAGAATGCAGGAACTGTAGGATTTTCAATGGCTTGTTACACTTGTGGTATTTCCAGATCTGTCATTCTGTCTCTCTGACAGGAACAAGAGAAAGTACAGGAACTACCAGAGCAGACTGACATATGTAATCTGTCCTGCCTGCAGCCTTTTCGCAGGCACCTCCCCCAAATTAAGGCCTTGTAATAATAGCTGTTAGTGATTAAATCAGTATTTATGTATAAAAAGGAAGTTCCTCACCAAAATTCCACAGAATCTCGAGATGCACTTAAATGGCAAATACTTTTGAATTCTGCTGAATCTTTACCCATGGCCTTTGTTGGACTTAGCAAAGGAAATTAAGCCATTGTTTTTATTTATTTAGAGGCAAAAGCTTCTTTTTTTCTATATCACACCTTTTTCTAAATTTAACAGGCCTGCCTCCATATGATCAATTTTCTCTAGAGTGAATGACTGCAAAAAGATCACCCTATTCATATGACCTTGAATTGCCAACTCTGAATTCTTTGAGAACTTTACTTAGCCTTTCTTACATGGAAGTATGTATATAATGAATACAATTTGAGAATTGCATATATAAATATTCCCATTGGTAGAGAATACCACTAGAATATTTCAGCTAATGAAACTGCCCACAATCTACAAAAATTGTGATTGTTTACATATTACCTTCCTGGGCCTTATTAACAGTTCTTGTAATGATTATAGATAAAATCTTACACTTACCTGAAAATTTAGCCCTACATTTGGCAAGTGTTCCACTAAATTGGACTGCAAAAACCTACATTTATCTTGAACTAGTATGTACTGTGTGTATGCCCACCCATTTATAACTGTGGTGTAATCACAGTGTATTGACAATTGCCTTTAAAATACTATCAGCAGCCAGAATGCTGCTACATTTGCTGCTCTTCAAATTACTACTCTAACATTTCAACTATTACATTGCAGCTATACAATATTTCGTGGGTAAAGTTTCCAGCTTCCCTGTTCAGTATCAGAATTGAGGCATACTTAAACTGAAAATTCAGGTTCTATTAACATCTGGATGATTTTCTGCAGAGTAGAATAGCTATGTCTGGGCAGACTTGTTTTGAGAGTTACTCCCTTTGCAAGCTTACCAGTGAAAGAGGTTTCTTTTCCCTTCAGGAAGTTAAAACATGTTGCTCAAATAACCTTTCAACACTGTCAGTGTCAATCTCCAGCACCACCTTGGCAATGCATTTCATTCTGGAACTTACCATGCTGTAGACCCTCAGCTAGTCTGAACAGAAGGCAAAGCAAAATAAGTAATTACAACTAAATTGAGCAATAATTCCCAACCAACCATTGTTGCCAGTAGTCAGCAACTTGTTTGTGGGCTAAATAACCCAAGGTGAACCTTCAGGCAGTTCGTTTTCTCACAAACCTGTGATTTACTATGGTTAAGAGTGGTTTGAAATGGATTAATGTTGCTGGAAAATGGATATAGCAGTTTAACTGCTTTGTTTTCTTCTTCAGTTAAGGAAAAAAAGTTTAACAGTGTGTGACTTCATTAGGGAGGCGCCAGTAGCCCTGACCCCCTGAGAATCTGTCAGTGTTTCAATATGGCATCCTTACTTTTAAGTGTTTATAACATAGGCACTGGGAGCCAAATCTAGAATTACTAAGCAGTAAAAATGTTGGGTTTTAATAAGCAGTAAGTCACAGTTGAGTGTGCATTAACAGGCAAGGCACAATTTGTAGGCATGTTCTGAGGGGGTGCCAACATCCAAGAAATGTTAAAGAACAGACTAATTTTTTACCCTCATGGGATGAATCTGTATTGCAGTTCATTTTCTAGTTTACATTTTAAAGAATGTAAAACATCTGTAGATGACGTAATAGGTCCTCCCACCAGAAAAACAGTTCTAAGTGGGAGGGAAGATGGGAGGAAAATATCAATACTAGGGAAAAGGCAAATTCGTTGTCTCTATTTATTGTTGCTCTGATGTGAAACATCAAAGTTCTCTGTATTTAAACATTTTCTGGACCACATTAATTGCCTTTCCTCCCCCTCTGAGTTGCAGAGTTGGGCTGTTTAACTACTTTCTATGGTCACTGACATTTTAAATTTCACTTTCTATTGAAATACCTAATGGGAGGAAAAGAGGATTTATTTGTGAAAATTTAGGTCTCAACTTCAACCACATGCTTTTCTCACACACTTCCCACTGATCTACTGGATCAAAGGAAGGGTCAGAGCCTCAGAAGTACCGACTGACACACAACTCTTTCCAAGAAGCAAATCAAAGGTCTGTGGGAGAACAAATCTCCTGAAGAGTCTCCTCAGGCTATTCAGAGCAATGTGGGATGAATTTTTGCACCTGCTTATTTGTGTGTGCCCACTGCATAGCTTGCGCTTTGCATACAAAAGGACAGTCTCAGGAAGGACAAAAAGACTGAGTGCCGGTAAGCTGACACAGGCATCAGGTTCCTCCCTCCTAATAAGACTGTCTCCCTGACCACTTTCTGAGCGGTACCAAGTGCCAGTGGACACCTGCTCCTCAAGAGCTGGGCATTCATGGTTCCATAAAACATTAGCATGCACCAAGGCAATCCTATTTCACCCTTTCCAGGACTTCATTTTGAAGAAATGGGAGTCGGTGAGAACAACCCATGCCAAAAGCATACCAACAACCAGGTAATGTGTTCCTGTGTCTGCTGCCTTCACTCACCTTCTGGCTTAGATGCAGATTTAGGTAACAGAACTAGCACTGGACCAACAAAGCAGGTAGGAGAGAGTTAGAAGTCATCAAACCAACCTCAAAATATACATGTGGAATGTCTCGTCAAGCAGACAGCTTCAGCAGAAGTGAAAATAAAGCACTTAAGGGGCAGAAGGCAGGAAACCACTTCTCCCTAGTTCCTCACTTGGGCACCACGCACTGCTTGAGTCTGAAGGTAGCAGGGTCCCATGGATCGCTATACAATGACTGCAAAATCAGTCATCCTGTTAAACGTGAGCTTTTCCCTTTCTCTTTTCCTCTTCCTGCTCTTTCCCTAAGGTAAATTTGTGCTTGATGTCTGCTATTCATGAAGGACTGCAAATAAATCTTTGTGTGAACAAAATCCTTTCTGCAACACTGTGTCATCACATGATGCCCTAAGGAAACCTGGGCCCAACCGCTGTGCAGAAGACACAACCAAAGAATGTCCTCAGGCCTTGTTTTCATTAGCTGTGTAGATGATTTCAATGTGTCATAACATGAAATCCTCACTTCAGACTGTAACTCCTGAGCTTATCACCAATCATTTACAGCTTTACCCCCAAATTTGATTCTGGTTATCCTTCGCAAACATTTTTGAGCTCTCCTGCCTCATACTTATTTTTAAACTCTTTTGCTGCTATAAGCAACCTTAATACATAAACACTGTCTTCAACTGTCCTGTACTAATGTCCTGATACAAAATTTTGTGGGCAGCTGTCCAGCATGTTACCAAACACAAACTGTAAAAATGGGATCTATAGTGGTATTTTAGCTTGTTAACACATGCTTCTGCAGTCATAACTATTAATTAGAAGTACTCTTAGTTCAGTTTAGAAAAGGAAATCAAATCAAAAAGCTAAGTAATCTTAGAACTGCAAAAATTACTTTCAGAACTTCAAGTACAGCCAGCATACATCATATTTCTACATGCAGAACATATGGAGCTAAAAATCAGCAAGTGTTGTTTTGACAGGAAAAATTTGCATTTCAAAATTTGTCATATTAGACATTGGGGAAGAGCATCTTCTGCATTAAAAGGAAGTGTCATTGATACTAACGTATCTTTTTGACACCTTTCAAAGTGGTATTAATAATGTATCTGGAAGTATCCAAATGCCATTATTATCAGGAAACATTTAGATGCTACTTCAATAATTGCTATGAATGTATTTCAGACAGAGGGAAATCCATGGGGTTTGGATATATTAGTTACAGTTTCCAAGGTTGAAGTCTCTTGGAGCAGTGCTAGAAAGCCCAATTTTCTCCCTGAAAATAATTCCCAGAAGCAGAGACTTTCTTTTAGAGTATTTTTTCAAATTTTCTTTTTTGTTTTTAATGTGTGAAAGCATCAGTTCAAAACAGGTGTATTGTTGGCAAATGCTGCACAAAGCTGCTCTTTTCTCTCACTTCTCAACAGATTCTGGTTATAATCTCTTAACCAAGATTACATCTATGCCTATCCTTGAAATGGTAAAAGAACAAAGCTCCTGCAAATGTTTCTTTTACTCGTGGTAAAACTCATCACAGGAGTTTACACAAAGGAATGAATTGCTCAAGTAGCTTCCTTCTTCTCTTGCAGGCCCATGGCCTTCCCAGGTGATGTGCATCTTGATTTTCCATATAAAAATTGTAAAGGCATTTCATTCTCTAGAGACTTATTTCAGACTTCAGAAACAACTGGAATAAAAAACAACAAAAAGACTCCATGGAACAAAATGTCCCCTAGGTCTGCACTCAAAGTCTTCTTGAGCCATCAATCACCAGTCTAGAGAAAACAAAGCCATCACAGTTTCATAGTTATGTGCGACTGTCATAATCCTGTTTTGCAAACAGGTATTCAGACAAGTCTGGAATGATATTGTAGAGTTCACTTCTGTGTCTAACCCAAATAAGATCATGAGCACATTGGAGGGTAAAAGACCTCTTAAGTCACCCTACTGCCTACACTCTACCTACCGCACTTCATTTTCTTAATAAGTTTTCATCACTAAGGAAGATGAAAGTGTTTTAAATTTGATTATGAAGAACCGTATTTCTGCAGAAGAAAAAAGATCTTGTACCTCACACTTCAGATAACTATGACATACAGTAAAGCACATTATATAAGAAAGGTAGTATTTAGTAAAAAGCAGGGTACAAATTAATTTCATAGAATGCCTCTGTACTAAACCACCTTTCCTTGTAATTGAAACACAAAAAAGGAAATAGTTACTATTCTTTCAGTCATTGCTAATAACAGACAACACCTACTATTTATGGGAGCTAAATGAAGGTTAGCAAAGGATTTGGTTGAATGCAGTTCCCTCCCTTCATCTGGGTTTACCTTCTGAAGATAAATTCTCCCAAAGAGACATGTCCTCCTGCTGTATGTAGTAATCCTCAACTTGTTGCAAAAATGGCAAGTCCTTGTCTCCTGTTACTCCCTATTCAACTAGATACTGTTTTTCTGAGTGAAAACTGAGAACTGTACTTCATCTGTAGAAGAAAAAGGTGTTAACCTCTTGTTGTCATGGGAATAATCTTACATTGCCGTTTGGCCTGGTTTTGCCCCTATCTTCAACTCTTAGCTGCCAAAGTCAACACAGTGAGCATATACTGGTGCAGTTTCTATCATATATCCCCTACCCCCCTGTATAAAACCAGACAATACCTTTGATTTTTAGTGTTAACCAATTTGATTCTGACTAATATGCATGGCATCATTTCTATTCAGTGTTTGCTACCAACCTCATCACCATATGTCTGAATTTGTTGCAGTAGGTGTATTAAGTAATGTGACTATTATCTGCCATATATAGTTTGTTCATCTGGTCCCCCAGGGGAAAACTGGGTGTACAATGTAGCATTTTCTTTTCAAAAGACTTTTATTTTTCAGTGTGTTTGTTTTTGTCTTGTGCTATTTAAATGCGATTTGTTCTATGTATTTATGTTAAAGATCGGATTGAAAAACAACTCCTAAAATCTACCGTTTTCCATTTTTTTCTTGAATTACCAATTTTTACATGATAAGCTTTAAGAAAAATCATTCTCCCTGTATATTTTCAGACAATTGCTAAGACACTGAATAGCTTACCTAGTTATTTCTTTAAATTAAGCCTCTGTTTTGGTAGAACATTTGTTTCATAAAACTCCCAATGGACTTTTGGAGGACTTTTTTGAATCTCACTTAAGGGAACTGAACTGTCCTCTAGATTTTTAAGTTCATAAAGGAAGAGAGATGGAGATTTCTAGAGACTGATTTCGCTCACCTGTTTACAGAGAAAGCCTGGATGCCTAACTCTTCATCAGTTAAAGTTAGAAGGATTTAGCTGACTCTCAACACAAACATCTGCTGTACATTTGGACTCTAAAATCAGTGTTAATCCTGAACGTTAAAGGATGGATTTGTACAACAGAAGAAACGTTCTCCCCGTTGTCACACTATGGCAAGGTGGTTGGCAGGTAAGCAGAAATGAAGGAATTGCAAATGGTCTCACCAGGACATGTGGGATATCCAGAACATTTGGTTATAGAGGGAGGCCAGCATGGACTATTTAACAACTCTAGATTCACTACATTTTTGTGAAGGAATTAAAAAGATGTTTTTAATACTGTTTTGATCATGGTTATTAGGACTAATCGACCACCTTGGAAGAGTACAAGGTGAATAGCACAGTACAGCTGTAAGGCTCACAAACAGCTAAGGGAAAATATGCCATTTTCTTAACAGTAAACAGAACACCTTTTCTGAAGCTATTATTTCCTCTTAGCTTTAAAGAAAGGATAAATTAATAGGGAAAATAATGTTTCCAGTTTTCCTATTTTAGTTTGTTATATACTTTAGTATATAACATAAAATGCTTCTAATGATGTACAAAAATACAGTTATAATTTGGGGGGGGTAAAGGTTGGTGAGTGAATTATACTTTGTGGGAAGCAGTGGTACGTTTAGAAGTTGTGCAGTGCAGTGATCAAGAGAAAGGAACAGAAGCACTTTCCTTGTCAGAATCTGAAAGCACCTCTTATTAAAAATTCTCTTTTAAAAGCATTAATACATTTTAATGGTGTCTGCAGTATTTACATATGGCACTTGTCATTCTTCACAAATGAGTCATGGTTTCCCATATACTGCAATATACCCGAGCCACGTGACTCTGATAAAACCGCACATATGAGAAGTGGGACATTTGTATTATTTTATGAAGAAAGAACAATGATGTTTTTTACAGCAGCAATTAGAATCTTTGTTTAAACTTATTTTCTTAGCATTTTAAAAAATCCTTTTGAAGCAGAATTTACATAATACATAAATAATGAAGTTATACCTAATTATCTTGGCTGACTTTACTTTAAAACTGAAAGGTACTGTTCACTTTATGCCACATGATCCTAATTAATAACCCAGGTGAAAATTCTGTTCACTGCAAACAAGTTTTTCAGTGGAACTGTTCTGTGTACCAATTAAAAGAGGTTTTGAAGTACCTCCTGTTTATATGAAAACACATGAAATTTGCATTTGGATCTAAACTCCTGTTGCTCAGACACATCTGTATTATGGATGCAGATGTATTTCTATTATTTGAATGCTGGCAATGCAATGCTAACCTACTGCCTGAAGTAACTGCAGCAGATCTCATGCTGAGACTGATACAAACAATGTAATGAGTTTTTAACAGGTCTCTGCACATGGAAAACATTTGGTGTCTCTGTGACTGTTTTTATTTTTCTTTTTAGTCCTTTCCATTTTTATGTAGTTACATTACCCTTGAGGGAGGCTAACTTTTACAGTGAGATACTGTACAGATGGGAAATGGAGGAAAGGACTTTATTACACAAACTTGCTAAAGGTCACCAACCCACTGAAAGAGCAGGGAGTAACATTCCATTTGACTCTAATACTGTGTACTAGTTCTTACATTAACAGCATGACTACATTTACCTTGTTGAGTAATGGATGAGTAAATACAGGAACCAATAGTGGAGACTGATGAGCGCTCTAACCTCATAAAGCTAATTGAGTAGCTTAGGCCAGAAAAATCAGCTTTGAGGAGAAGTATTTTGAAAACAAGTTCACCTTAGATCAGAAACACTGTCAAGATTTTATTTCCAAAAGGCACCTTGGTGACTTAAGATCACAGTTATTAAATCAGCCCTGTGCTTGTTGACTGTTTTTTTCCTTATGGACCTGTATGTAAATAAATCCACCACACAGAGGCAACGCATTTTTGAGCACATGAGTAGCTCTGTCTTTGTCTCTGCTTTGCAGAGGGAGTAAAGACCCTGGCTGGTGCAACAGTGATTCTTGCATAAAGCTAAATGGATTTGTACAAAAATGTGAATGAGGGTAGCAATGAAAAATGCCTTCTCAAGCCTTCCTTTCAAAAGGAAACATAGAAGGGTTTATCCTAATGAAATGTCTGTTTCAGAATAATCAGACTTGGTAAAAAATCATAAAACTGAAACCAAAGAGATTCTAATTTTGAAAACAATCACCAAATGAAAACTCCTTAAGTTAAAAAATCTCTAAGTAAGACTAATCTTCCCATCTGGAAGTACAGTAATCCAAAAGGAGGATAACAAAATTATTGTGTGGGTTTTTCAATGTTTTTCTTGTGTTTAGTGTGGTATTTCACAACTGACTGAGGCCTCCTTCCTCAGTACCTTGGGAAACATCCATTGCAGCATTAGATTCTATAAATGAAAAAAAAATAGTTTGCCAGACATCTAACTCCTGTAACATAAGAATTTGGCTTTTTGAGTAGCTCAGTTTCCAGCCATTGCTAAAGTAATCTACAGATGGCAGACAGCCTTCTATGGCCTCTGGAAATCATGCTCCAGCTGAACTAGGAGGTCTACTGACTCTGGGTTAGTGCTGCTTAGACTTTCTAGCTTCCACAGACAGTAATTGTCCCAGAGACTGATGTGGATAACACTCAGCATCCCCCATGTGTAGATAAATCAGGTGGCAGCCATCAACCCAGGTCCTAAGAAAGACTCAACCCTGCCTTTCTGAAGAGCAGAAAGGCAGCTTTCCTCTCTATGCCTAACTCCTAAGTCACTCCTAAATCATTGAACAAAACTACTGTCTTCTGTTGCTTAAGTACATACAAGTTAAATAACAGGTCCTGTTCATCACTGAATGCCCATCAAAGATCAAAGCCATCACACATCAGTGGCATTCTGGACATTACTGTGATGACATAACCCCCCATTCAAGGCTGCCCATTCACCTTTACTAGACACTAACTGTTTAGCTACTAGTGAACTGCTCTGGTGGTGCTCGCTAACAACAGCATATTTAAATGTCATGGGCCAGCCTGGTTAGTATTTTGAAGTGTATTGGTTTTCCCACAGTTATATTGCTTTATGAGAGAAAGTTCTGTTCTCAGTCTACCTCCTGTCTCAACATGGAGATTCAATATTGCTTGATCGCACATTTATTTTTTTCTGGAGACTATATAGAAGGGATTAAAAAAGCCTATTGTAATAACACAGAAGACTGGAAAAAGATTAAAAATGTGTCTGTCCCATGAAAAGGATGTTAATCCAGTATCAAAAAGTGTTTAGGCTGTGATATCTTTGGAAGCTTACGGATGTCACCTTACAATGGTGTGATAACTATGAAGGATCTGACTGGAACCAAACAAAGCTGAAATTCAATGTCATCCTGCTTATCCTTTACATGTTATATCACACTAAAACAGGGAATTTCAAAACAGTAAATCACTATATTCCCAGTGAGAAATCAAGGATGGAGAATTTCCTGTCCTTTGATATTTAAAATCAGAAATGCTGATGTTTTCTTTCAACTTACTTTTATTGGTTTTGCATAATACTTGAAACAATACATAAAATAAATATTTCTCCATTTTGTTCCTGAACATTTTTACAAAACAAACACAAAATACCGTAACCTTGTCTACTCTGTTGACCTTCACCACAAGTGTCCAGGACATGAGCGTCTCCACCCACCAACCAGCTACATAAAGGATTAGTATAGTATTTTTAAAGGGAAAATCAGGAATGTGCAAGGACTGCTTGAGAACCCATAAGAAGAGATAATGGGGAAAGTACACTGTTAGGAGTTTCTCCAACAGTCTTTACCAAAAACACGGGACACGGTGGAAACTCAAGGCTTCTTTTATAAGGAAGAGCAGTTATTAAAAAGTAGCTAGACCAGGCACAGTGCAGTAGTCACAAAAGTGACTTTTCTAACTGTCTTTGAAAATTTTGTCTAAACATAGTTTTGAATCCTGGCAACCTGTGTCTTACATCTGACATCTGGGGGACCTGGTATCTGCCACTCAGCAAAAAGAAATGAACTATCTTACCTCACCTCCCGCAGAGAAAACTAACAAAGAACGCCAATAGCCCTCATACCAAAACACTGATACTGTCAAAGTCTGCCAGAAACACTCTATCCCATGCACCATCACAACAAAGCAGATTTACTGACAGAGAAAAGAGCATCAGCAAACCTTCAAAGAGACACTTATTGACCAGTCCACATCCAATCTGGACTGTGCTTCCAGAACACAAATTAACAGATATGTTGACCTTTTCCCAAATCAGAAAAGGTTAACATACTTTCAAACCTCATTACACCTCAACCAAAAGGAAATGAAAATGTTTTGACCGGTATACTTGATGTAGAGGAACAAGTGCACACTTACACATGAACACACAAACAAGGTACAGCTTCAGTTCTTCAGTTCATAATGTGCAACCATCCTTTGAAGAGCGAAATAAGGGATTGATATCACCAGCTCTGCAATACAGCAGAATTGGAGAACAGAGGATCAGATCAGTCTTTGGAGAGAATTTAGAAGTATAAAGGCCTGAAAGAGGAATTTAAATTCATGCTTTTGTGAAAAGTACTTTCAAATCTCTCATAATCAGAAACAACCAATACTTTGCTACATAGCCTTTTTACATCAGTTTCTAAGATCTTATCAGTGCTTTCATCAGAGACAAAGTGTTATCTGGAAAATCGTTCTTCACACAGATTTTAGTAAAATATTATTATTTTCTGAACTTTCCAGCTTGGAATAAAAGCTTTGTCTATACTAGCAAATTAAAGATACCAGGGACTGTTCTTTAAGGCCAATGGCAAAGAACAATTCACATCCATCATACGAAATTGTTAGTCTCCAAAACAGTGGCCGCAATCGAAATACTACTTAGTCCCTGGCCAGTGCAAACTCCTCAAACCATACCATGAATTCTTTGGAAAAGTCCTAGTCAGTCCTGGTGAAAACTGCACCGATATAATGATATAGTTGCCAAACCCCAGGATTTTTTCTAGCACTATTTATTTGTATGGGCAGAGCCAAAGACTGGGGTTTATGTCACCCAGCTGTAGGTATCTGCAGCAGAGTAGTTACTGCACACTCACTTTATATTAGAGTCAGTGGTGGTTTTGTTTGTAGTGCATACTTCAGGGGTCCATTTAAGGATGAAATGGAGGACCTTACAAGTGTCTGTTTCCCTCTGCAGATTAAAAGCAGCCCACAGTGGCAAACTGAGTGGGACCAAGCCCACCTAAAGATTATACTGCTCTGAATCAAATCAAACGCCATGGATTTGCAGTCTTCACAACTGCTAAAATAAAGAACTAATAAGCAATGCCTGGAACTGTCTGAAATACTGTAAGACTGCTTCTCCCTGTAAACCTGGCAAGAAAGCCAAGTACTGAGCCTCCCTTTCCCTGTTTGCAGTGTGAGGTTTGTGTGTTTAATTACCTCACAGAGATGTTGTGAGGCCCACCTACATAATGTTTGCAAAGTAATGTTTGTAGAGCACTGTATGGTACATGAAAAGTAGGAAGGCGAGCCAGGCACCGAGGTGGAGACAGAACAGGCGATCAAGCTCTGGATTCCTATGTTTTTGTTCACTCCTCTGGCAGCTTTTGCACTGTGGCTGCAGACATTTAGATAGCTCAGCTTTGCAATTAATTAATTATTTTCTCATTAGAAACTGTATTGAGGGCCCCTGTATAAGACTACTGTTCACAGATAGCTTACAAATTGCTGCTGTTTTCTACTGCATGTTACATCCTGGCATAGCTCCTGCATTTGTATACAGAGAGTGGCACAGATTTTCTGGTCAGTGCTGACTCTGGACAGTTTTAGCTCCCAAGGAAACTGCTTACGAAATGTGTGTGAAAACAGCACTATTAAGGGAAATAATACCTATCTAAATTGTAACAATCCTTACCGGTGACTGCTATAGAGATATTTACACACATGTGTGGAGGACTTCACTGCGGGCTCACAGCAGTTGGGGAAAGCCAGAGTATCTAGCATGAATGGTGGCTGTTTAAGCAGGGCACAATATTGCTACTGTTAAAGACAGCTGGGAGGAAGTCTTAGAGGGGCATCATGGTCCACTGACCGCACACTTCTGTCTGACAGCTTTGAAGGAGGCCAGCAAGAAAAATCTATGCCTATCAAGCAGCAGCGAACCCTGCTCCTCCCTGGGGACCAGTGAGAGCTGGGAGACAAAAATTCAGTTGCCTTAACCATTCACTCCAGAAAGCAAAAATATCCTGCAATTTAAAGCCCCATTTTACATTCTCAATGTTGGCTCAAATGCATTAAAAGAACTGGAACTGCAGAAAGCTGGTCTCTGGCTTTTGAATCCTGAGAGTCTCAGCAGGCAGACACGTAGTTATAATCTCTGCCTATCTCCCATTTAGGCCATTTGGCTCAGTGAGTTTCAGAATAAACTAGCCGTTGCTGGCATTTGAGCACTTGCAAAACACTGTCAGGACAGGAACATAAGACTGGTCTAAATCCAATTTAAAAGTATGCAGTCCAGAAGGTGTGAGCTCTCCTCCCTCATTTCATTAATACTCACACTAGGCAGCCTTCTCTGTTATTTCTTGTTACACATGCTGTTATGATATGACTTCTGTGCTTTAAAACCAGTATGTGTGGCCAGGTGACTCTCCAGGAGATGGCTGACTCCTGTTGCTTAAATCCACTGTACCATTTCCATTGGCAGAGACTCATGAAAGCCAAAGTGGTTTTAGCTGGTGGGAGAGTAGTACCTCATAGCCAAGTTTCAAGGTGGAAATCAGTGTAGAATTACACTGAGCATTACAGCAAGGGCCAAGAGGGAGAAGGCTTCCTTGCATTGCCAAGTGCTTCAAAGGAGAAGGATTTATGACTCCTTTGGGAGATTAGGATGGTGCCAGCTGTTGATGGTAGCTAATATGGCACAAAAGAGAGGCTAAATTCGCACTAGATTGAATGCCCCTGAATCAACAGAATTGCACCAGTATGAATTTAGTTTGATTTTCTGTGAAAAGTGTCTATAAAAGGTGATGCAAACTCTAGAAAGCATTTCATTTACCCAGCTCACTTTCTCTTAATCGGTTCTTAGGTTATAGTGCTAACTATCTCTTCTGTCACGTACATTCCGCTTCTACCCTGAAAAACCATCAAGGCTGCTTGAATACTTATTATTTTTACTGGCTATAGTTTTTAAAGTTAAGATGGAGGACTGTTCATAAAAACTTCTGTGTAATTACTGAAATATGCAAAGTTATGTTACTTCTTTATATCTACAGTTAGAATGAACTGTCCATAATGAAGGCATAGATACAAATGTTATAGAATGAACAGGATGTGAGAGGAAGGCATAGAGTATAAAGATGAAACATTTGTGCTAAGTTTGAAAATGTGAAAAAAAGAATTATTCCTAGAAAACTTAAATTCTTAAAACATACACAGATTTACTATTTTCAAAACTTAATTTTGTTTTATGTATAAAAGAAGCATTATGACTAATACATTTAGCATAAAGGAAACATTGCTGTATAGGGCATTGAAAAAAGTAGTAAAATCTTTACTTTCGAGTAACAAAATATGTAATTTCAGTATCAGACCTGCGCTTAAATTGATGTTTCCTTGTCGATTTCTTTTTAATTTGGGGAAATATGAACATTGAAATAGAAACCTCAGTATTTTTAGCATGTATGCAACGAAGGAAAGTTGTGTCTGCGGGGATCAGAAATAATATATCATGGCAATGTTTCCTTGTTACTGGAAATACAACAGAAAAGTTAGTTGTCCACAGCTGTTGTCCTTTGTGGTATGTTCTTTATATGCATATTCTTGCAACAGTTATTCATAAACACATAAAAAAATTTACCATATCCATAGAGAAAGATGCAGTTACTTTGCAGATAATGCCATGCACCAGTCTTCGTCCCTGACTCTTGCTTTCTTTGAACTCTAGTAGTTCCAGAAAATAGTATGGATTCATGAGAGGGGATAAGTTAATGGATTATAAATGCTCATATTGACAACACATCGCTAAAAAGACAAGGAAGTTCCTCTTCAGAATTCTTACTTTATAGGTACAATTTTCACTATTTTACAGAATACAGCCAATGTTCTCCACAAATCACTATTTAGTGAAAGGAAGTGCTTGGCAACTCAGGCTGAATAAAGAATTAAGGTTTGCTCTTCAAAGGTGGTATGGTCTCTGGAGACTTCAGCAGTGGCATAAAAGCTGATGAAGGTGTGACCAGTGCTCCATGCAGCAGCTTTGCAAATCTGCAGTGTTGAGGACATTGCACAAGCAAGGTCACAATTTAAGCTCTGGCATTTCTGGCATTGGTGAAGTGAGAGCAGACTACATGCAGAGTTAGGCAGGAAGACACTTTCTACTGTTATCTTACAGCTTCCCATTGGAGGCAAATCCAAGATGTTTCCCTGAATGCTTTTCCTTTCAAAAAAGGAAGGCTGACCTAATGTGCAGTATGTGTTTAGCAATACAACCTATAGACATGAGGGTAGTGTCAAGCTGAAATCCTCAATGAGATGAAATTTTGACACTATTTTAGGGAGAAATTGTGTGACAGGAGGAACAGGCATGAAACCCTACAAAAAAGTTACAGCATCAGTAAGGAAGAACACTGAAACTTTTGTCCTGCATCTCACAGCCAGGTACTCTGCAAGAGGAGTAAATGAGAGCCCTCTTCTTCCAGTTCAAGCAAGAAATCTTGGAGAAAAAATGGAGGGTAACTCAGGTAGTGAATCCAGTTTTTTGGTTTCATTATTGATCAGGCAAAAGAGTTTTTGAAAGTGTGTACCAACCTCTCTGGACAAGACCAGAAATGTATGACATGGGAACTGAGCTATAGTAGAAGCTTCACAGCTCTTGAAACTCAGTCCAAGAAAGTATTTTTCATGAACTAAATATGCTGACAAGAATAAATAACCGTTCTTATCTTTGGTAGGCAGAAGCTGGGTCCAAAGCTTTGGGAAATACCATGAATGCTAAAGAAAATGAATGGCAGAAGCTGATGCTGGGAGTGGTCCCAATTCCTGCATAGATCCTTCCAATACAAAAACTTGATTTAGACATGGAAGTTTGTAATTTGTAGACTGAGACGTGCAAATTATTTGAGGAATGAATTGTGATAGCATCCTGAACTTGGCACTTGTGAAAAAAATACATTCCTTTCCAAGCTCATCACAGAGCTTCGGTTTTCATTTTTATCTGTGAAATGTTAGTGGCCAAGTCCTAAAGCAAGAGCAAAACTCACTCATTTTTCTGCCAAGTAATTCTAGGATGGAACAAGAGACTAAATCAGGAAGAACACTCTGTTAATATCTTACAGAGAGGTGGGGAGTGTCTGGGATGAGTGGTCACCCTAACCTAAGGTAATAACCCTCAGTATTAGGAAGCAGAAGTTATGGCACAGAAAATAAAGAACAACAGAATTTAAGAATTTAAGACTAAGAAGAATTTTTAAAAACTTCTCCTATCCCCAGTGTGCTAGAGACATCCAGCCAATGTCAGAAAAAGGTGATAATCCTAGTTAAGTGTTGCTGCCCTAGTCAGTACTTTTAGAATCTATAGAAAAGCCCAGGTGAAGATCTGAAGGCTTGTCTTCATGTTACCTCCTGCTTGTGGGATATTACAGTGGTATTGATACGGTTGTCTTGTTGCTCTGATGATCTGCCTCTTGTCCAAAAACTAGTGGTTTTTGTTTTGCCTGGAAAAAGAGGTGCTGCATGATTCAGAAGATGCACCAACAGAACAAAACTGGCATTTTTCATTGTTAGAGCCTGAGAAACTCATAGGCTTTTTCAATACGAAGTTCCAGGGATAACACTGACATTCAGGAGCTATATAGTACCTAAAGCCATTGTAAACAGAGCACTTCCTAGGCCACGCTCCTCTTCCTCTATAGACAGTGAGTGTAGAAATCCCTGGTGGTGAAACAACTGCACATAATATGCCATTTGAAACTGATCCAAGAGGCAGAAACAGCAATGAATTATTTGAACGAAAGATCACTCAGCACTTGTAAGGTGAAAAAAATCCCTTAGTAGAAGCCTTTGAAGGTAGGTAGGGAATTCAGTGAAGCTCCAACTTGAAAAGAGATCAGTGATGCAGATCAGGATTCACAAAATTGTTGTGATTTCTCTACTGCCAGGCAGTAGAGAAAATAATCTTTCATGGCTGCATCTAAAGCATCAGAGCTTGATGACTTGGACAATAATCAGGTGAAAAAGCAATGGCTAATAGTATTTTGTTGGGTATATCCATACTTAAGTAAGCACCTGAAGAAAGACTGGGGAAAGAGCTAAAAAAATAAAGTTGAAAGTGCTGTAGGATGTCATTAGAATATAGTTATGTTTGAATAAGGAATCACAGTAAATCTAGCTGATAATACATGGAAAATATTTTATCCAATAGTGTAAGTAACTTAATTTGAAGAACTTATTTGCGATTTATAGAAATAATTTTGTAGGTTTTGAGTATAAAAGAAATACATTGCTCCATAATGCTTTAACAATCACTGAGATAAAATATTTCAGCTGAAAATAAAAGAAGATTTTATTTTCACTCTTTCTCAGTTTTTCCATAGCAGGCCTTAAAAAAAAAAATCTTGGGGAAATTAATATTTTATTTTGAAAATGTCCAGACTTTTTTCCCCAAACTTTCTCATCTTTAACATTGCTCCTGTGTTGTAGTGACTAACTTATTTTCTTTCTTAGACCCAATTTGCTATTACATCAGTTTGCCTCAGATTTAAAAGGTCAGTTAAACTGACCTGATAAATTTAATATACAGAAGAGGCAAATCAAGTCCTTCATCTCTACAATAATTTATCTAGGTATTTAACAGTTTTAAAAAAAATGTTTTGCTATATACTATGGTATTATATCTTCATGCTGTATTTCTTCTATCACAGCTTTGCTGTCATTTCCCAGGTCTCTATTGAATTGTTTCTCTTCAGTCTTCTCTGTGTATGTTCTGCTATACTTTCTCCTAACACTGTCATCCTCCATCCTTTCCTTAATATGTTTTTCCTGTATCTGCTCTACCTGAATCTCCTATTTATCTTTTACCAACTTGGATATAAATTAACACAAAATGCTCCAGAAACTGGTGCCCTGTCATTTACAGTTTAAAGAAATTGCAGCAGACCACAAAAATACAGAAGGTGCCAAGGTAGAATAGCTGAATTTCAGGTATTTGAATGTGTCATCATCAAAACTCCTGCTCTGTAATTTTTTGACAGCAACCTTTCCTCTCTGCTTAGAGATACACTTCTGGGGATACTTATCGTTGCTAAGCAGTTTGCTGCCTGTCTCTGAGGGTGTGCTGACAAATGCACATCAACCTGACATGAACTTGGATCTTCCTCAAAGAAGGAGAGATTTCTGGGTCTGAACATGGAAGGGAAGGAGGAGAGAATTTATCTGCTGAGGCAGCTTTGAACAGAGGTATTCCTGAGAGATGAAAATGGTGACAAAGTATGAAACTTGCTGAAAGTAATTTTTTAGAGCTTGTTCACAAACTGGTTGTGATTTTAAGAGCTGGTCTTACTGGACTAGGTGAAGTCATTTCCAGAAAAGTCTGTCTCATGTAAGAATATCTCATTTGAGAACTGGAATGGGCCTTCAGTATCTCTCAAATGAGGTATTCCCACATGTGCCCTGAAGGGTCTGTGCTTAGCGTATATCAAAATATACCTACATACCTTGTCCAAAAAACAACTTGACTCCCTAGTATGTCACAAAAGGGATGTAAAGATGTGACTGCCCCCTCATTTACTGCTGTTAATGGACAGCTCAGGATATCAAAGACAGTTCAACTAGTGAAGTGGACTGATTGTGAAGTAAAGAGTCTATGACTGGTTTGCAATAGGGAGAGAGCAAGTGTCCAGTGTTTGGCACTTATGGTGTTCTCACCTGTGAAAGGAAGGCCTGGGGTTCAGGTTCACAGAATCACACAAAACCACACAGAATCACCTAGGTTGGAAAGGACCCTGGAGACCATCTAGTCCAACTGTTTGCCTAGCACAGTTCCCACCTACATCATATCTTTAAGCTCTAAATCGACCCCACTCTTGAACACCTCCAGGGATGGGGACTCCACCACCTCCCTGGGCAGCCCATTCCAACACCTAACAACCCGTTCTGTAAAGAAATGCTTCCTAATATCCAGTCTAAACCTTCCCTGGCACAACTTGAAGCCATTACCTCTTGTCCTGTCACTTTCTACTAGGCTAAAGAGGCTCAAACCCAGCTCTCTGCAGCTTCCTTTAGGTAGCTGTAGAGGGCGATGAGGTCTCCCCTCAGCCTCCTCTTCTCCAGACTAAACAATCCAGTTCCCTCAGCTGCTCCTCATAAGACATGTGTTCCAGACCCTGCACCAGCTTCGTCGCCCTTATCTGGACACGCTCGAGTCATTCAATGTCCTTTTTGTAGTGAGGGGCCCTAAACTGAACACAGGAATCGAGGTGCGGCCTCACCAGCGCCAAGTACAGGGCCAAGATCCCTTCCCTGTCCCTGCTGGCCACGCTATTGCTGACACAAGCCAGGATGCCATTGGCCTTCTTGGCCACCTGGGCACACTGCTGGCTCCTGTTCAGCCGGCTGCCAATCAACACCCCCAGGTCCCTCTCTGACTGGCAGCTCTCCAGCCACTCCTCCCCAAGCCTGTAGCGCTGCTGGGGGTTGTTGTGGCCCAAGGGCAGCCCCTGGCATTTGGCCTTATGGAAACTCCTCCAGCTGGCCTCAGCCCATGGCTCCAGCCTGTCCAGGTCTCTCTGCAGAGCCTCCCTGCCCTCGAGCAGATCAACACTCCCACCCAACTGGGTGTCATCTGCAAACTGACTGAGGGTGCACTCGATCCCCTTGTCTAGATCATCAATAAAGATGTTAAACAGGAGTGGCCCCAAAACAGAGCCCTGGGGGACACCACTCATGACTGGCTGCCAGCTGGATTTAACTCTGTTCACCACAACTCTTTGGGCCCGGTTATCCGGACAGTTTTTTACCCAGCAAAGTGTGTGATTGTCCAAACCTCAAGCAGCCATTTTTGCCAGGAGAATGCTGTAGGAAACAGTGTCAAAAGCCTTGCTAAAGTCAAGGTAAATTACATCCACAGACTTTCCCTCATCCAATAAGCAGGTCGCCCTGTCATAGTAGGAGATCAGGTTTGTCAGGCAGGACCTGCCTTTCATAACCCCATGCTGACTGGGCCTGAGTATCTGGTTGTCCCTCATGTGTTGCATGATGGTGTTTAGGATGAGCTGCCCCATCAGCTTCCTGGGCACTGAAGTCAAGCTGACAGGCCTGTAATTTCCCGGATAATCCTTCCGACCCTTCTTATAGATGGGCATCACATTGGCCAATTTCCAATCAGTCGGGACCTCCCTGGTCAGCCAGGACTGCTGGTAAATGATAGAAAATGGCCTGGCGAGCACCCCAGCCAGCTCCTTCAGCACTCTTGGGTGTATCCCATCTGGTCCCATAGACTTGTGTGTGTCTGTGTGATGCAGTAGGTCACTGACTGTCTCCTGGATTGCAGGGGGGTTGTTCTCCCAGTCTCTGTATTCTGGCTGAGGAGGCTGGATTTCATCAATACAACTGATCTTGTTATTAAAGACTGAGGCAAAGAAGGCATTAAGTGTGGGAGAGCTGAGCACGCACATGACCAATGTGATCAAGCATTTCCCGTTTATTACAACTAAGAAAGCCTTAACGTTCTCCCGCACACGTAACACGCAGTCCAAGTCCTCAAGATTGGACAGTTAACTTAGCCCGCGCTTTAAATCTTCTTATGATTGGATGAAGAGTGCCACATCAGCCTTGCCAGGCTTCCTGCTTTGTGTAACTTTCTCTTCTGTCCCAAGCCCTTCTGGGGGTTGTTTGTCTCGTTGTTTCTCCCCCCTTATTCAGGGTTACGTCCTTATCGCATTCTTGCTCAGGCTGAGGCTCTTATCAGTCTTGTTCTCACGCAGGATTGCTCACATGTCCATTCTCTCACAGAAAGTCCTCTTGAATCCCAACAATTAAGCACCTCAGCCTTCTCCTCATCACTTGTTACCATGTTTCCTCCTGCATCTAGCAGGGGATGGAGACTCTCCCTGGACTTCCTTTTGCTACTGACATACTTATAGAAACTTTTCTTGTTATCCTTGATTGCAGAGGCCAAATTAATTTCCAGTTGGGCTTTAGCCCTTCTGATTTCCACCCTGCATAGCCTCACAGCCTCTTTGTAATCAGTATGTGTGGCTAGCCCCTTCTTCCAAAGGCCATAGACTCTCCTTTTCTCCCTGAGTTGCAGCCAAAGCTACCTGTTCAGCCAGGGTGGTCTTCTCTGGTGTCAGCTTCTCTTAGAGCACCTGGGGACTGCCTGCTCCTGAGCCATTAACACTTCCTTCTTAAAGAGCGCCCAGCCTTCCTGGGCCCCTGTACCCTCCAGGACAGTCTCCCAGGGGATCCTTTCAAGCAGGTGCCTAAACAAGACAAAGTCAGCCCTTCTGAAGTCCAGGATGTCAGTCCTGCTTAGCTCTCTCCTGACCTCTCTAAGAATAGAGAACTCTATTATTTCATTCCTGACTCTTCTCTGTATTTTGCATTAAATAGCTATTGACCAATAAATATAAGCAGTCTAGAGAGCAAAGACCATAGATCCTTTGGCCTTTCCTTTCCTAACACCATTGTCCAAACCATAAAGAAAGAGAACCGTGCTTGCTCTCACTCCTGGCCCTGGTCCACTCATTTTTTAATGGCACCAGGCAAAGAAGAACAACTTCAAGAGGTCATATAGAGCATATCTGTACTCCAAACAGCATGCGGTCCGGTGGTTAGGAAGATAGAAGATAGTCTGTCACACACCAAATCACTGCTTTTAGCAGTAGGCCCTTAGGACTATATCATATAGCATTGGTTACAATATAGGAGAGGTGCTGTTGTAATGTCTTTCACTGCTTATACAAAGATATGTTTTTTAGTTTCTCAACAGAGGCAGGATCAACTAACAAGTAAAAGGGGTTCCACTATGCATCTTGGACAGAGGTATGTACATAAGCCTATGAAAAGGGTAATGTTCAAGAGACTTTTTTATTGTTACCCTATTTGCTATCTGGAAGTGCTGTTGTATCAGTTTACATAATTGGCTCAGTTTATGTAAGCCTCAAAAAAACTATTTGAAGAGAATCAGCCCTTTTTACTAGCATATTGAAATGCTTTAAGATATTTTTCTGCCAGAAGTCCACGCTCTGGGAAGATTCAGATGCAAAATTATTATATAGAACAAAGAGAAGTCGGAAGTAGTCATTAAAGCTATAGGTGGCACAGGCATTTTAACAGTTACTTAGCAACTTTTAAGGAACCCCGCTTCAGGAAATGGTTTAAAGAAGAGTTTGGTGGGGCAAATGATGGGTACATAATTTAGACAGAAATAAAGAAGAGGTCACTAGAATATAAAAGCCCTGAATGTTTGTTTATTAATAATGGGAAAGAACAGTTGCACAATACATGGGCACTCAGTTCCTATAGGCAACACAATCCATAGGAAATTTTGTAAAAACCAACTGTAGAGTAATGGTGAATGCTGATAATATTTTGAAATACTCAGCAGCTGATCATGTTGGTCAATTCAACCTTGTTATTCTCTGGAAAGATGCTGTAAGGAACTCTCTTCAATGTTACTGCTAAAACATTATTTTACTTGCATTTCCCATACTGTATATGTGTTACTGGGTAAAGCATGTGAGAATATGTTTGCATGGCAGATGCTCCACGAAATAAAGCTGTACTGTACTTTTGTTTGCCACTAACAACATCTTGGAAGTTGGGAGATATGCCAATAACCATGAGGCAGCTATGTTGTTGGGATAAACCACAAAGACTTTGCAAGCTTTCTGCTATGTATTTTTTCTGAAATTGTAGTTAACAATTTCATTCCCACAGTAGTGTTTGGTCATTCTTACCCCTGTAGCTGACCCGATTTATTGATCAAAACAAATCAACACAAATAAGTAACAGTTAAGTGAAAGTTGTGGAGTTCCAGGCAAGCTGTGGGGAAGGAACAAGCTGCATTTAGTCACCAGCAAGATTTCACAAAAAAGAAGATATAGCTAGGACCAGTGCTGCTTGCTCAGCACTTGTTCTTTTCTCTATGCAAATCATTGGAACTCTTAAAATTATTTCTCAGTTGGATGAAAACTTATGCTGTGCTCATTTCATCCACTGTTTGGCATTAAAGCCTAACAATGGAATATTGGCCATTTATGATAATGTCTTTTAGAAAAAACTCTTGTCCTGTGGCTACTTGCACCACAGATTTGTTTAACAGAATGTAAAGTTCAATAGAAATCCCATATCTCATCAGACTCTTGCTGATGGAAGTTTCTTGCCATGGCTTTCTGGGATGGTTTCAAACAACATGCATGATTTTCTTAGCAAAAGGCAGTGAAAGAGATGCTCACCTCAAGAACACACTGTATTACATTAGTAGATTTTATCTACTTATTAAATAAGTAGATAAAGGCTTTCTTTTTCCCCACAGAAATGTCAGTTGCTTAGATGTAATGTGTTTGTATGTGTCCATAAAGAAATCATCCAGATAGAAGTGAACATATTGCAGAGGACAAGGAAGAAGCAACCTAACTTCCTTCATTATAAAGGTATTATAAAGAGGAAGAAAGACAGAGGGAAGACACAGATGTTTACAATCAAATTCAACTTATTTAAGATGTACACAATGGGAAGAAATGCAGGTCAAGAATCAAGAGGCAATCAAGAGGCCTTGGAAGGGTGAGAGCACACAGGCCTTATAATACATTCCCTTTTAAGCACTGACTTGGAATCTATCGCTAAAATGTAAGCAAAATAGCTGTAAAAACTTTTATTAAATATTTCACAACTTTTGTGGCTATTTTGCATAGGTGATGAAGTTCACCAGTGTTACTTTTACCCCAACTCATCACAGGTCTCAGCCCTGTCAGCAGACCATACAGAGTCCAATTTAGGCTGGAATTTTTGTTTCTTCTATAAAAGCTGAGATAAAAGTATACAATAAATCTTTGCTAAAACAATGTCAAGAAGTGTGTGATGCCATTAAAGACTGTGTAATACATATCCGTGCTGGAGTGGCATTAAGGCAAACTTAAAACTTACTATTTTTTAAGGAAATGTCATTGCTTTCAAGCTTGTCAAGTTTGTCATTGCCATAAAGTATGAATCTGCCTTTATGAAATGTTTCTTAACCTCATTTAGAAAACATCTAATGACACATGGAAGTTGAAAATATCATAACAGGAAGAATGTAAAAATTATATATGAAGATATAGATGTGTATATTGCTTCTGGACTCACTCATGGCAATGTTAATTGGACGTGTGGTGCTGCAACTATTTAGATATGATCAGAACACTTAAGAGCAAAGGCAGTACAGTATATACTTCTAAATCTAAGAGCAGGAGGCTAATTATTGATTCTGTCCTCATGTCTACACCTTTGGGATTAAACCTATTTCTTCCAAAATGCTATCAGTCTTAATTATTGATCTACAAAACCTACAAATATTAGATGAAAGATATTTTGTAGCTTAAAAAAGCCTTATTTGCTTCATCATCAGGGGCTTCTAATCACTGATGGTTTACTGCAACAGTGTATAGAAGAAATGCACACCATATTGGATCAATCAAAACGATAGTACACATGCTATGATTAGAGAAGTGACTAGCCTCTAAATGTAAATTTACCAGTTGTAAATCCCGTGGCTATTTTTTTTTTTTTAATTGTTCGGGCTACTATGTAGTATTGCTACTGCCAGGACTATTTTACAGTGAGCTCT
Source organism: Athene noctua (assembly GCF_965140245.1). Taxonomy (NCBI): domain Eukaryota; kingdom Metazoa; phylum Chordata; class Aves; order Strigiformes; family Strigidae; genus Athene; species Athene noctua. The sequence continues at coordinate 65,638,989 of NC_134037.1, read as the reverse complement.
TTACGACATCTCTATCCACATAGTATGATGCGGTCAGTCATTTTTCTTCTGCATATGAGTTTATGCCTGCTACTATATATCTGTCTTTTATTTATAGATGAAGTGAGAAAAGACATTGGGTCTTGATAAAGATCCTCTTTTTCTGTCTGGACTGAAACACAAATGGACTTCAAGATTGAAAATCAAAATGAAACTTAGGGAAAAAAATGGTAAGACAAAGGGTCTATCTTTCATTTAAATCACAGCTGAAAATATTTTAGTTTTCATTTCAGTTTACTACTGATCTCATGATATTTGAATTAATCAGGAAGAATTCTTCCTTGAGAGTAGACTCTGTCCAAAGAAGGCATGATTTTGGTGAATCACGAACCATTCACCCATCCTCTAAAGCACACCTCTGTGGAGTATTTGTTATAATTTGCTAAAAAAACCCGATCTCCTCAGCTGTGATGGTGTCATCATCAATCTCCAAACTAGGTTTTACACTGCAGTATGAGAGCCACGACACCACTCAAGAACCCTCCAAAGTATGTCAAGGCTGTATATTTCCCTGCCTTGTTTATAACTTGTATGAACAAATTGCACTATGGCGTAACAGCTTCAGATCATGACCACACCAATTATTAGTCAAAGTTATAAGATAAACAATTAATTTACTTTATCACAGTGAAGATAAAGCGCTTGTGTTATCTTTAAACAAGCTACACCAGATAAAATAACATGCACTGTACATCTCATGATACTTGTGTCCTATCTCTAGCAGATCCTCCAGATTTCTTGCAAGATCTCACTCATTTAGGAGAACCAGAGATTTCCTTATCTGACTAGCCAAGTTGTCAGAGTGATGCTTTGTAAAAGAAATCATCAGGATATTGCACAGCATGTGGCTGTGAACTTAATTACCACAACATACCTCATCTGCCACAGCTGCCCTTCAAAGTAGCAGTCCGAAACTTGATTTGTGGTCCTACAATTACACCTTCCCCTTGTCCCTAACAAAACTCTTTGCTTGGTGTAGATGGAAGCATTGAAAGCTGTCAAAAAAATTTAAAGAAAATCCCGTTCATTCAATGGGAGAAAAAAAGAACCGTGATAACTGACAATCCCATTTTCAGAAGAACATCTCCCCGAATATTCAGTATGTAAACACCCCAAGATTTTATCCACCTGGCATTCGCAAACTAATCTATTCTCCAACATTGTGACTTAACAGAAACAACTTGCATAATTTACATACATTTTAAATATGAATAGATGCATACAGTACAATTTTAAAATTTTCTAAACTCAGATGATCTCAAAAGTTTAGAGCCCAAGAGTACAATAAATAGGGCAAACTTGTAAGTGGGATGTTATGTCTATCAGTTATCAGGTAACACCATTCCTTGTCACAGTTTCATGTTTGGTGAATGAGTAAATTCTTCTGCTCTTTGTTATGAAGATCTGTGATAGCTCAGACAGGAGAGAGGCAGAAAGGTGATCTAGAGGGCTAAGTTTTTGACCCCACAATCTCTCAGAAGACTTTTGCTAGGAAGTGGCTTCCAATAACTTTACGAAAAGGACTGTTCCCAGTCTTGTTGTAAAAGAACTACACCTCCAGATGGCTGTCTTCATGTTTTCTAATTCTAGTGTTTTCTTGTTGTCAGAGGAACACTTTTGGTTTGTTATAAATTGGTCAGTGTTGCTTATTCAGCTCTAAAAAGTTTCTATAGTAAATATTTGCAGAAGAAAGTATAAAGCCTGCCAGAAAAATTATTCAACATTTCAACATATCCACTTCCCACCTAAATGTAGTACAACTTGGACATACCCCATCTAGTTTCAAGCAGAAGCAATCAGAAGGAAGGAAGGACCCCATCTAGTTTCAAGCAGAAGCAATCGGAAGGAAGGAAGGAAGGAAGGAAGGAAGGAAGGAAGGAAGGAAGGAAGGAAAGGAAGGGTGGGCTTGGTAAGTGTATAATACGTACATTTTATATGTGGGAACTGATTAGCGTAAGATACAATCTTAATAGAAAAATACAATATTGATGAAGAATCTTACTAACTTGTACATAGGCATATTAAATGAAAACTCGTAAAGCTTCATAAAAAAGAGCACTGTCCACGCAGAAGACAACCACTAAGTATAAAACTTTGGTAAAGAGCTACTAAGCATTCTTTTAGGCATCTTAATAGACAAGTGTCAAATTATAGCAGAAGTCCTCAAGCAGCATAATTGGTATGGTAAAAAACGTGAACTGTGCAGTTAATTTTGAAATGTATAAATTAAGAAACAGTAAAAACCTCTTTATTTTCCATTTAACATTAGACTGCTTACTATAAAACATGTTCCAGTGTATTTTCCATTTTAACTGTCTGATGCAATAGCCTTTCCCTCTTTGTGATGAATATTCTGACAAAGAATCAGTGGCAACAAAGATGTGTGTATTCTAGGGATTTCTGATGCTAACGTTTTTCAGCCAAGTAAGACTGCCTGTTTTTCTAACTATTCCTCCACAGGCACGCTGGATGAAAGTAGGTCTGCGCGAAACATTTCTTAGAGATTAAGTGTCCACAAGTATTAGCCTGCCGACTATGACAATGACAATAAAATCTTGTTTGGATATACCAAAATAATGCTGCTGAGTATAGCTATTTATCAGAAGCATAAAATGGTGCTTATTCTGTTCATCTAACAACATTTACTTTATGCGATGGAACCACAATAAGGGAAACAGTTCATAACACCAGGTCTCTGCCAAATCCCTGAAGTCAGGGGAAACTGGCTCCGTGCAGAAACCCACTGTTTACAGCAGCTGAGAGAAGTAGGGTAAAAGCAGGAAGAAGTGCTCTGCAGTCAAAAGACCTGTCAGTCAAAGAGAATTCCAAGGAAGGGAGTTGTAGGGGTTGTTACCAGATCTTCAAGGACAGGTTAGGTGGGCATGAGAGAAAATCATCCAGAATGTAAGAGGCCAAGTGATTCAAGAGCTTTCATGTAACTACTTGCTGTTTAAGAGTTTGTGTTTATCTATAGATGAAGAACTTTCTCTAATTAAAAACACTGGAATTTATAAACTCCAAGTCAGTGGCAGGAGAGTCAATGCAAAATATATTCTACAAAATACAATAAGGGTAAAAAAAAAAAAAAAGGAGGAAACAATTGGAGCTCTTGTGCAAAACAGCAGTATTCTTTGGTGTCACTATTCCTTTGTTAATCAGGAAAATAGAAAAATGACCCCACTTAACTTCACTCCAGAAAAGGGTGGAAACACAATCCAGCTGACAGCTATCCAGTCAGGCCTATAAACAAAGAAATCTAATTTTTACACATTTGCATACCATATTCAGACTTGTATTTGTCTGTGTGTATATTACACATACACACCATTTTTGTATAAATACACAACATCCCATTCTGAGTCTGAACATGACAATATATGGCAAATCTATAAAGCAATGCAAAAACATACAGAATTTTTAAAGTCATACAACTGAGATAAAAACACAATCAATGCTGCTCTTTACTTTAATATGTAAATAACTGTGATTACTGTAACCTCCAGGATTTTTTTGATATTATGGAAATTTCATCAGGAAGTGCCGCACTAAGCTTTGATAGTAAACAACTGTAATGAAGAGATACTGGTTTCTATTTTGGATCTTTTACTTTCTGGTTCTGCTTCAGTAGCACGAAGTGTTATGCTCGGTTTCATCACTGTACAGATCTGCTGAATTGCTAAAAATCAAAATGATTAAATAAAATGTAATATTTCAAAGTTAATTTATAAACAGAAGAACACGCTGTGTTAGCAATCTAACATCCAGAGCTTGTCAAACTACTAAGAATATTTCATCTAGTCTGCCAACAAATCATATATGATGACTTAAATGTGCTTAAATTATTCCTTCCCCCTCTAATAAAAGTTTTGAAATTACTTTTCTTGAAGAAAATAATTTAATATCAAATTTGCATTTTTTCATCTATCACTTGCCTGTTTTGTTACATGTTACTTATTGAGAATATTTTCTCAATTTAAAAAGATTTTTTAAAGAAGGGCAATTCGTATTTCTTTTACAAACTTAAACAAGCAGAAAAACTAATTTTTTCCTTCTTCTTCTAAATAGAACTGTGGCCATGAGACCATTATTTCAATAATTTTTCTTGTTTTATCACACTGCTTTTTTCTTCTATCTTTTCTGGATAGCCAAGTGGCAGAGGGGAGCAATTAGAGAAAAGAAATAAAGTCCTGGCAACTTAAAAACATCTTTACAGGCAAAGATTTTTTCCCAAACAGATTTTTTTCTAGAATGAGTCTTGTGAGAAAAAGATCATTGGCCAAAACGGTGATTTTGAAAGAAATATTGGAAAACATCAGCCACTCTTAATAAGATCTCTTAACAGTTTTCTTCTTTTCTTATTTGGAAATAATAGCTATACATTATTTTGCACAAATATTTTATTTAATTGGTGTCTTCTTTGTAAATCTGGTGTCCAAAGAGTTAATGAGATTTCAGGAAGGCATGGTGGTAGGCTATGCTGGAGGGCCCTGACTGGCTAAGAACTGCTCCAAGCAGCTGTGGCTCCATGAAGTTCCAAGGAATTGCAAGCACTTACATCAAATCTAAATATATCTGTATCTGAAGAGTTCCTATTAAGTAAAATAATCAGGCTTCAAAGGTGGGAGTTTACCATGATTTCTGTATCTAGACAGTTGAATTACAGCACTCCTCTCAGCTTTTCTTGAGAAGAGCCAAAACTAGTTTTTGTCCCCACCTGTGTCATAAAATGTTTTAGTTTCTGGTTTTCTGAGGAAGGAAAAGAAAAAAAAGATCAAAGAAAACAGACCCTTTCCTGTAAAATCTTTCATCGAAATACAAGTGAGAAGTTGTGCTGTGTGCAAATGATATATTTCTATTGAAAGCTCCTTCAGCAATCTTTTTTTGTGTTACATAAAGTATTAAGCTATAGAAATAAACATGGACATTTACAACGTCTAGTGACTACCTACAGCATGTCATTATATGAAGTCCTGCAAACTAGCAGCTAATTCCTTTGCTTATAGACTGACCAATGGCTACACTTTGCATGGACCACAGACAGGATCCTTTGCTTTTTTCTACTTCTGTCCACTTTCTTCATGTAGACCTCACAAAAAATAAAAAGAAGGCAATTTTTTTTTAAGAGCTTGCCCTTTGCTAAAAAAAAAAGTAATGCAAAATTCTTGAAATAATGCCATTTATGTAAAGTGTATGCCCAAGCAGACATGTAAATAGTCATAAGATATTATCATATTCTTCTGGGCTGCCTCTATAAAAAAAAACTAATGCCAGGAAAGGCTTTAGGAAAGGGAAGTAACAGTTGTTCCTAGCATGTTCCCTCAGACACTGGGTTTATCTAAGGGCTACACGATGGTACCAGGGCTGCTCCGCATGGGAGTTTAGGACAGGTAAATAGGGCAGGTGTGTTTGGGGATCCCTGAAGTTTACAACTGTTCTGCATGGCAGTTCATCCCTGCCTGTCTCTGTGTCTGAATGTATAGCAGTATCTGAACCAGATTCTGTTCACAATTAACAAAAATAAAACCAAATGGGATCAGGGTAGAGATCCTTCTGGTTTGTAACCTATTTTAACAATGACCAGCAACACATATTTAGATAAAGGCCATAAGAAACAGAGAACAGGGAGAGTAAGCCTTCCCCAGTAAGTAGATGTCCTGTTTCTGGAATTCAGTAGGGATTTCATGAGCAGGATGAAGCTGGGCCATCTTGTTTAGCAGCATTTAATAGATCTATTCAGCATGAATTTTCCTTGTCCCTTTCTGAACTCTGTTGTACTTTTGGCCTCCTCAACATCCTGTGGAAATGAGTTCTATGATTTAATTACACATTGTGTGAAAAAGTACTTCCCTTTCACTTAACTCTGCTGCCTGACATTCTAATTTTCTGTTCCCTAATTCCTATGTTATGAAAAATAGTTAATTTCCATACCTTTTGAAACTCCTAGATCTCTGTTGAATCCTTCCCTTTCTAACTTATGACTCTTTTAACCCTCCATTGCTTTTTCCAAACTGGAATCTGAATCCATTTATGCAGTAATGGTCAACAAACCCTACTGCAACCAGAGAAGGCTGGCTGACTTCTGGCAGGGCTGCCTGTCTGACTTTGCCGTGGCAATAAGGAATGTGGCTAGCATGGATACATTACTTAAGAAGCTTTTCTCTGAGATACTAGAATGACGATATCCACCACCATTTCTCTCCACAAAGGAGGTTTCATATGGAAGAGGTTTCACATTTCAGTACTGGAGCGCAGTTTGGCCCTTGGAAACTACTTCACCTTTATTTTTACTCTATAATTGTGGGGAAAACCAAGCATTACCCTTCTCTTTCTTTAACATGTTATCAAATTCTAATATATGGAAGACAACATCTAAAAAACCCAAAGCCAAATTCTATCCTCAGTTACACTTTAGTAATATCTTTCAATATCCACAAAGTTGCAAACTCCTAGTCAGTGACTAAGTTGGTGCCTGGGGGAAGGGAAGCCTCTTCCCTTTTTATTCTGGGGAAAAGAAGTCTTCCTGGAAAAGTCACTAATTTAGCTTTGACTGGAGTTACCATGGCAGTTCATTTATACAGGCTTGAAATTATTTCTGTAAGCAATATTTGTTTCTGGATTTACATGACATTTTTGGCATCAGCTATACAAGTGCACCATAAAACTGGTTTATTTACAGAACTTTCACCCCCTGTCAACACACAGCTGCCACAGAATGGAAGACAGATGAATACGGCCTATTTGTGAGTCTCTTGAGAGAAATGCATTAATCACGAAGCCCAATATGAAAAGGTACAACCAACTTCTTCAGCACTTTCTCTGCTATGGTCCATGTTTCATTTATATTACTGGCATCTCTGAAACACATGTTCTTGGGAATGAGAGTGAAATTGTCAGCAAGTACAAATCTTGAAACCGTTTCTTTCTGGTTGCAAAAAACCTGGGCTGAATAATTATCAACTGTTTCTGCCATCAGCTTTAAAGAAAACTGAAGCAGATATGGATGCGGAAACTAAATGTTTTCCTGGAATTAATCCTAGCACTACTTGGGGTTGAGAAACAGGCTGTTGTTAAGCCAGGCTTTAGGAACTTTCTGCTGTGATACTAAAAATGGAGAAACCTGGAAGACGAGAAGATTAAATTCCTCACCTTCTGCTTCAAATACCCAACATCAGCTTATTACACTGCAAAATACATGGACATGACATCTCACTGATGTAGAATGCAGAATGCAGAAAACGAAGAAAATGAAGAAAATACTGAGATCATGAAAGAAAATTTAGTACAAGAAATGAAGATATGGAGGAAACGTCAACAAGAAGTAGTGTGAAGGAGAAACGCTGCCAAACAAAACAAAGGAGCCATGTCAAAAGTTTAGGCACAATATCTGTTGAAATTGGCTGAACTTGAGAATACCAATCTAACATGGAGGAAAACCCCAATGCAGTTGCAAGAACATGTACTATCTATAACAAAGCAGATACGGTTGGTATTTGATACAGAAAATGAGAAACAGGGATGTGGGTAAATTTGAGGCTGCTGCAAAATCATCATAAAATCTACCTGAAAGGAAGTAAAACGGGAGGTAGTTCTTAGATGAGAATTGGAAAAGAGGAATCAGAAAAGAGGAACTCCATGGATTTCTCAGAAGATATGATTGGCAATCACGCGTAGCTGCTGGAAAGCAGAAGATGACAGATCAGTGAAGAAACATAGCAAACCTAAGGCAATCTGTAATGCAGCCATAGAAATACTGGCCTTGAAAACAACAGGATAGAGAGGAACAAAAGGGAAAGGCAACTTTGCAGGGAAACTTAAAAAGTGATAGAGATTAACCTTTCAATTATCATAAACTGCTGCTAAACACATACCCAGAATTTGTTTTTAATTTCTCTGTTGCTAAGTAACTTCAGCTAGAGCACCTCAAGATTATTTCGGAAAACAAATTTATCTTTTAACTTTCTTTCTTGTCATTTTTGACCTTTTGTTTTTTCTCATGTCAAAAATTTAGCTCCAGAAATCTGACCACTAGTTAAATAAAATTTGTCCACTTACAACAGTTTAATTAATTTCTAATATCTGAAGATGTAGCACAGCCACTACTGAACATCATTTTTGATCATAAACTTCATGGTGCAATTCCTTAAATTCAGTGGATATGAATGTTCATGATATGTGGAATGCATTGTATGTCTCTGCTAAAAAAAAAAAAAAAAAAAGCTATAGAAATAACTCCAAAAGTTCCAGCTTAATCACTTGAAAAATCAGATAAGCTTCAGACATCCGAAGACAAATCTCATATATAAATCAGAATGAAAATAATTCCGTAGTGTAAATTAGAGTTGTTTTCATGTTTAAATTCTGTAGACAGTGGAGGCAATATGTTTAGATGAAAACAAGATCAAAATGAAGACCTAGGAATGCAGTCCTACTAAACTAATTTGAAGTTTCATCAACTTCAAAGCAAATTTATGGCAAAGCATACATTCATAGCCTTCTACACTACCTTCACTATTTAAATTGGCCTTATAAATTGGCCTTAGAGTGTAACATTGGAGTGGCAAAATATCAGTCATAGGAATCAGACCAACACATCAAGAGAGAAATCATAAATACCTGCTCATACACAGATGGCAAAAGACTTCTTTAAACCCACCTGCAGTAAGGCAGGACTCGGTATCCCTGATTGTGAACATGCGAGTAAAAACTTCATGCATTGCCTGAATCAGAAAATGTTAGCTTCACCTTATTACCTGCATCTGTCCATCATATACTGCACCAATATCACTACAGCCTCACTCAACTTCAGTCAACTAGTTCTCATGAAGACCTGAAGCACGAGGCTAGACAATCAAGATGTAAACTGGATAAGAAGACAAAATAGAGATACAGTGCTGGATATCACTCACACTTTACACCTACCTTCTCAACCAGCTCCTTAAGGATCCCAGCACATGCTGAAAAGAAAGGATGACAAGATGGATCTTGAGTAAGTTTACATTATAATGTCCCTCACAGAAGAACAAATCCCCCTATGACTCTCTGGAGGTATTTTGGCAAGAAGAAACATTCCTCCTCTAATACAGAAACTGGTCATAACCAAAGACATTTAGAGCTTCTGTCAAATCAGTTTAGGAAATGAGACTCAGTTTTCATCACTGCTGGGAGAAGCTTATCTGCTAATGCAGTCAATGCCATTTCAGTTCCAAATACGAGTGCAAAACTTCTGTATGCTGCCAGAAATTGACATTTCAACTACCTGCTCACTTGCTTTCATCTTTGCTGTCTCATTCAATGCCAGATCATTTCTAAATGATGGGGATGCAAAATTACATTGAACAAGGAGGCTCTTCAAAACCTTCATACTACTGTGTTTCCCACCACACGTTATTTCAGTCTCAAAGTAAGCAAGGATTATGTTATAATTTTTCCTGATTTGAAATGACTGGGTGGCATGTAGGACATGATTGCCTTTCTGTTACAGCCTGACTGTTCTCCTGAAACAGTGCTTTAGGACCTCAGTGAATAAATGGAGAAAAGTGGGGTAATTACATAAATTTTGTTGTTCTTGTTCATCTTTTTCGGTGAGGAGAGAATTGTATTTCTGATGTGGTGCTCAGGAACATGGTTTAAGTGGTGGACTTGGTAGTGTTAGCTTAACAGTTAGACATGATGATCTTAAAGGTCTTTTCTAACCTGAAAGAATCTGATTCCACAATGTGAAGACCTCCAACCTTTTAACCAAAAAATGTTGAGTACCTATTAATGGCCAGAAAATACTGAGTACCTGTTAATGGCATAGGCAGCTGAGGTGACTATGAAAGGCAGTACAGATGCTCTGTCTTTGAGTAGACATACTCCTGCATGGTTAATGTCAATCAACTTCAGCTGGCAGAACAGAATCACTCTCAGCTGTAGCAAATGTTAGAGTCTAAGATGTTAGGAAACAAAACAAATTCTCCAATGCCTCTTCCAATTAAGTTTGCCTTCCAATTAGCAATGTGGTGATATATAACACAGATCCTTTTCAGAGCAATTTGTTTCCAGTTCTCCGGTCGATTTCCAATGGCAAAGATCTCTTTGCCCCAGTTGAACAATTAATAATGCATGTGTTCCCAGGTTATTCCACTTTCCCCTGAAAGAGCAGGAACTTTTATTGTTTTTATAGAGATATGTCTACCTCAGTACTAAGTCTCTTTGTATCCCTTAGAGATGTGGTTAAACTGCAGTACCTAACTTTCCATTCCTGTTTCCAAGTACCCTGTCTCTTCACTCTGTCACAAACAATGAAGATGACAACATCTACTTCAACAGACAAGAGGAAAGTACCTTTAATGTATATTTAAGGTTGCCAGTCACGTTGACTGACACAGTGGGCTGCCAGAAACGTTAACTTATACCTTTAAAAAGGTGTACATTTCATTCTGTCTGTTCAATCTACAGTGGGACAAGTACCACAGAACATGAATCATTTATGCTTGCCAGGATCTGGCAAATCAATAGTAACCTTCTTTGATCTGCTACTTTGAACTGGATGAGTTCATAGAGCTGTACTCAGTCTAAATCCACAATGGACATTGTTTAGAGACTACTTGAAACAGCCATACAGCATTAATAAAATCAAGAAGGAAATATTTCCCCTGGCATCTGAAGAAGCCTTGCCTGTCACTCATTCTAAAGGGTTTCTTTACTTCAGAAATTTCATACTGGAAGATCTTTAGGGAACATCCAACTAGCACTGAAATGGTGTTAATAAAATATTACTAACATAGTTCTCCAGCAAGTCTGCATGTACTTTGTCCCATTGCTACAACAAAAATCTGTAAAGAAAAAACCTTTCAGATTTGAGGAAGAGAATTAGTTGACATAAAAGCACAGTAGTCTGAGACATGATTCTGCACTGGATTTGTAAGCACACTACAGTAATGAGTACCATTAGTAGCCAGAAAGAGCGAGAAGTCCAACCATCCTCTAGAGTCATTACGTGTTTAGATAGCAGCAATGGATGAACTCATTAAATAAAAGTGAATTAGACTGGAGCCATTCTTGGAAAAATATTTGGCTAATGACTTTGATGAGAAAATGTCAACATACATTTTCAAAGTGTTTCCAGCTGAAAAAATCAGGTATTATTAGAATGTCCTGTTCCCTTGAGAAATTTCTAGACCAGCTCTTTTGGGTGGTAAAAACAGCAAAAAAGATCCCATACTTCTCAGTTCATAACAAAGCTTAGCTACAATATTTTCAGATTCTGCTGATATTGTGTACAATTTTTTAATGATAATATACAAGCATTAGTACTCACTCATAGCATCCAATTCAGATTATGCAGTCTCTTTCCTAATTAATGGATACCATTAGGCAACATAGGAAGAAGATAATCTTATGAAGGGAATCATGTAGACCCAATGATTTCAGTAAAACTCTACCTGGACTTGCTGGAATGGTTCTTTTTGCAGGATCCCCTCTTCCATTTGTAACATGCATGATCAAATTATGGGAGCTGTATTATCTTTACCTCTTTTAACTAAACAGTACACATTTTCTCTACTGTAAGATCTTAGATTCTAATTTATTCCCACACATTAAAGGAAAAAAATAAGTATTGTGTGCAAACACTGTGTGTGTATGTATGTGTGGGAGGTATTCTGCAATGTAGATGCAGCTGTTGCTTTGTGAGCTCCAGCTAGTAAAACTAGAATTATGAGCTGAAGGTGTCCACTTTCAGGCTCCCCCCGTGGAACTACAAGGCCTTACATTTTTGATTCTGCTGTCAACAAATACCTTTGAAGAATTCTGAAAATTATGTTCATTTTTGTCTGGAGGTGATTTCCATGCAAGATGAGGAGCTATTCTATTGACTGTACTGGAAACCTGGATACAGCTGTCTTGCTGAATTGCATTCATAACAGGTAGAAACACTCTTTCTCAAGTTTGGTTTTTGTTTTGTTGTTTGTTTGTTTGTTTGTTTTCCCTTTAAAAATGCAGGAATCTGTCCTTATTTCTCTGTTAAAAAAAACATTAAGACAATACTACCAAGTATTTAAAAGAGAAACAAACAGCGGTCAGTTCAGTTAAAACAAAAATAAAAACCCCCACACTCTCCTGTGACTCTGTATTCTGAGAAAAATCCAACTCACCACCTCTTCTTTTTCTCCCTGGACCTCTGCCTGATTTATCAGGTAAGTGATGGTGCTGAGGATTAGCCATCCAAGTACCTGCTGCTCCCACAGTGTCTGCTTCCTAATTCAGGGACAGATTGGTACTTTGTTTCATAAAGATGCAAATAGGCACCAATGGGGGTTTCAAGACGAGATATAATACTTCAGCTTTCCAAATGCTTCAAACATATAATTTAAAGTTGGTTATGAATTTATATTTATATTTACTTCCTCAGGGCCCATATTCAGCTGATGGACCCTCATTTAAGAAATCTAAATATTTTCTTCTAGAATACAAATCAACAGGCAGTGGTTTTTTAACATATAAATTTCTAACTAATACAAGTAATTTGGAATTTATTTCCTGATTACCATGTAGAAGTATTTGTTATACAGAACAAGAATCAACAGTACTAGCTCACATTTGAATGTGTCTGGGCATATATCAGGGTAACAGCCCTGCTGTTAGCATTTCAGTAGCTAATAAGTGTGTATCAGGTATGCACATTCTCAAAGAACTCTGAAGCACAGAATCTCCGAAACAGAAATACAAGAGGCTGAAATAATTAATTCTGATAAAATGTGAGACCATGGACCCCTACCACACAAAGTTCTCGTTCTTATTTAAGTCAAGGTGTATAAACATACGCACAAAACTTCAAACACTGCCAAGCACTTAGGATACAGAAATAGAGATCCTTCCTTCTGTCCTTTTGCAAGTCTTACTTCAAATAAACAGCGATAATGAGATGTGACCAAAGGAAGAATGTACAACAAAGCTGGTAAGACCTCATGGGCCCAAACAATAGGTAAAGTGCCCATTCATTTTAGCATGGGCACTCTTTACACTATGACACAGAAATATAAAAATGTTATGTGGCAACCATCACTGTTAATGCAGCCACACATGGCAAATGAAATGGGCGTGCCTAGCATAAAATGTTATTACTAGGTTGTGCAAATATGATAAATGACAATATTTACATGTCATTTACAAATGACAACTATTAGGAAGAAGCAGTGTAAACACTGAGCAGGCACTCAGTGTTTCCCTATCAGGAACTTGCGAGAAATGCTCAGGCAAGAGACTTAATTCAAAATTCACTGAAATTGAAGAGAGACTCCCCTTGTATGTTAATGGGCTTTGAATCTGCTCTTAAATTACAAATAACACTGCAGTTGAGAATAAGAACCTTACCCTAAAGAAGTAAGAACAGTTCACAGAATAATGTACCGAAAATTATTAACTTGAAAATTATAAAATGTATTTTTTATTATGGAATGATTTTTTCTATTTTGTAGCATTACTGTATTCTCCTTCTGTTTCTGGCAAACAAAGGAGATACCACTATACTGTATATTCATCACAGCAGATTTCTCTATGTCAATGAACTAACCAGGAAACAAATAAGAGTTTGCAAGTGTAGTATAATTAAAGATTCTTCAAGATGACAAACACAGCTGTGCAAGGACCACAAATATGTAGGATTTACTTAAAAGCTTTTTACAGCTCTAGTATTAAAAGTCTGGCTCATTAAGAACTAGTAAGTCTATCACAGTTAGTGTCAAGGCTGACATCAAATATTCACCGAATTCTCTTTTCCCAGCCTAGTGAGACTACAGGCCTGCTGCTACTGTGTTATTACAACAACTAGTATGTGCACTAGAAAAATTAAGAAATAAAAATCTGTCATACACATGTACTGAGAGGCTTGATTAACACATTTAAAGTATTTTGAGTCTGTCAAACTGAAACATTTCACAAAATCAGCATCCAACTAATCTGTCGACTATTTCAGAAAACACTATTTACATGGAACCTTGTACAAACAACATAGCCTTGGGATTTATGAATTATTTTTTAACTAGAATATGCTGTCACAGTTGGAAGGTTCAAATATTCTATTGCTAAAAACACACTGTAAAAACTTGGACAGAAAGTGTGAGTAAGCCATGTAACTTTATAACAAAGTCTTGACTGTTGCTGATATTAATGTGTTGAGTTTCCAAGGCATGCCTGTGTTAAATTAAAATTTCAGCAGACTATATACATACAGACAACATATGAATCAAAACATACTCATTCACTTTCACTATATTGAATGCTGAACCAATTTTGGTTGCTAAACAGGAAAGAAACCTGTTACAGCTTCTGATCAGCTGCATCCCTTAACACTGTTACGAACACAAAATACTCCTTAAGTTCAACACCAGACCCAAGATAATTATTGCCAGCAGGTGACCAATAATTGGCAAATGCAATTAATCTCTATCTTGAAATGGAATCTAAGGAGTCAGTTCATCTGAATTTAAGCCATCACTTCATCACTTAGATGGGTGACTTCCTTCAGATGTTTCACAGAGGTATATTTTTAGTGTATAGCTAGCAAAAAGGATTATGCCACAACACAGAAGTGTCAGAATGCCACATTTTGACAATTTCCACAGGCCTATTTGTAGTTCTGCATCCAGATTCTCAATTTCTTATGTTGGTAAGAAGGTTCTTGTCTGACTAGTCACAGTGAGCACAAATGAAGAGGTTCCTAAGAATAGCAATAAGCACACTACAGCAATCAGCTTAGAAAAGAGAAAGTTTCTACATAGAAAAATAATTTTTACTTGAGAACAGAACAAATCCCACTCAGATACCCTGAAATAATAGGTGTAGAGCTCCACATTATCAGAGTGTAAAATAATCTTGTGAAAAACTCCTTGCCCTTTCTTGATCAAGATAAATCACATGGGTTATTGTATTACTCAAACAGGGCAGATTGGGACACGTCAGGAGATTTAATAAGTTCTGTGGAGTTTTGGTTCCTATTGTTATGCTAGTTCCTCATGGTTATTGTGATATTCTGGCTCTGTAGTAGTCCACAGGAGATTTATTATAGAGCTCATTACATTAATTTGATACACTTTAATTAAAATATTAATTAAAGATAACTGCAACAAGGGACCTGGAATGTGGTGTGTGATATCAGTTTCACAGAATGACATGTTGCTTCTCATCTTCAAATGTAGACTTTTAAGCAGGGCTGCCACACAAAAGTAGGCTTTTGACTTTATCTGTTGATGGTTTTCCAAGGTTGTTCCCAAACTGATAACTATTTGGGCTTTTTACCTTACTTGTAGTAAATTTCAGTATGTAGTGGTTAAGAGCCCTAGAAGTTTTCAGGGATGTAAATCTCTGAATTATAATTATTATTCATTATTAGTTACAAAAAAATTTGCAACAGCAGGCTATTAGAGCAGAGGACATGCAGCTGATGCTTCTCTGTCTCTCTTTTGTATAACCCTGTCCCTCTAATACAAGCTATTAATCAATGGGTTCAGAAATATCCTCCCTTGTGAATAAATGTAGCAAACACAGGCAGCAGACGTGCTTGAAAAAATTAGAATTTGTAAAGGTAAATGATGTGCAAATTACCATGTGGCTTCCCCGTGCATTTCACTGTCTTTGGAAGAGATACAAATAGCAATGCCTGGGCATGTGCACGCACATACACACACGTAAACAAAATCAGGCCTTCAAATTACCTGTAGTAGAAATTATTTGGAACATCATAAGAAATGGAGCTTCTATTAATCTTCTAAAAACATAAATACTGAATGAAAGCATATGTTAGATTTGAAACATTTACTATCATGTTCCTTTTGAACTCTAACAGTATACTAATGGATGTGCCAGAAAAATATGGAAGCACAGACAACCTAGAATGCCCAAACGGGTACCTCACTGAATGTGAATTAATGGTTAAGATGCACTGAAACAGAATTAGATCCAACTAATAGCAGCAACAGCCATATCACAGAATACCCTCAAAATATTCTGAAACAAAGTTTAAATTACCTGCATTGCTTTGCTAAAGAACTAAATTCTAATTTCTACATTTCCTTGAAATCGTTTGTCAGCTTGACCCTTCCTGTTACAGAAAACTTGTTCATAGAGGGGTGTTCCTCCTGTCCTCTTCGTAAATGATACTGGCATTTACGTTTACAGCTGGTGCCTGCTGGCAGTCCTGTCACACCTGCAGGGCTTCGCACTCTACCGATCTTATGTGTCTCATGTCTGCTGCTCAGAGTCACAGAATGGTTGACGCTGGAAGGGAGATCATCTGGTCTGTAGTCTGTCTCGGTGTTCCTAACACCCTCCATCAGTTATTTATACACAGTGATAAGACCTTTGCCGAGCCTTCTCTTCCCCAGGCTGAACAGTGCCAGCTTTCTCAGCCTCTCCCTGCATGACAGATCCTCCAATTCATCTTTGTGGTGCTTCACTGGACTCGCTCCAGTAACTCCACGTCTTTCTGATAAAGGGGAGCCCAGAACTGGATGCAGTGCTCTGGATGCGGCTTCATAACATGGGTTGTTAATAAACTATTAGCCCCTAATGATCTCAGTAGAAGTAGTCATTAAGGACTGTGAATTAAGAAGGCCTACAAAGTGTTTGTTAAATCAAACCAAGACTGATTCAAGGGTAGGCTCACAATTTAACTCAGCAAGCATGCACCAAAAAGAGTAACTTCTAATGAAGGTACAGTCTGAATTCCTCAAAAAGACTGATAATTTCAGTTATATTTTTTCTGTTAAGTAAATATGAAGGATAACATCTAAATCACTGATGAAAATGTGACATCTGAAAAAGTTCTGCAATTCTTTAGCTCATTTTAACATACAAACATTGAGATATCAACTTACGCAACACTTAACCAATGCAAATATCTAATCTTATTTTTATATGCTTACATTGCTTCTCCTCTTTCATTTGTTATACTTGACTGTTGTTTCAAATTAAATGACCAAACTGGTGGATTTCTGTTTGTGTGGCACCTTGATTATACAGCAACTAGCACAATGGAGATGGCAGAGGGAAACAGACATAACTGTAATGCAAATAAATATATAGAGAGTAAAGACATAGGAAAAAATGTTTAGTGAAAACAAATATTCCTTTGTCTTTCATGCAGGTCTGTCTTCAGTTTTGTATTTTAAAGGAAATACAGACTTTGGTATGGTATCATGAAACCATTTAGAGATCACCTTTGACAAAATTTGGCGTAAAAAAAGGAAAACATGTTTTGTCACAATAGAAAGGTTCACTGTTCTACAAAAGTCTTGATCATATTATTTCTGTTATTTGATTTTTACTGATGAAGACAGGAGCAGAATCAGTTTAGCTGACAAATAGTTCTATATTGTCAGGATTAAGCTGTCCAGTAGAGAAATAACTTTGCATTAAGAGAAGCCATACCAGATGAGAAAAACATCAAAGCAGATATCTGATTGTCATCAATAGGTAATTTTTGCTTATTCACATAAAGATATAGAACATCTATTTGTATCTTGATGCCATACATGTTGGTGCCAGTGATGGAAAATTTCTTCCTGATCCTGTGGAACACAAATTCATACTTTAAAATGTGAATATACTACCCTTACCTTTTGCAAACATCACAAATATATTACAGTTCCCTTCTCACTCATTTCAAGTAGCAAATATGCCTTCAGATGATAAGTACTTGGAATTTATACCCTTTTCTGCTAGTTCTCAAGTCCATCCTTCAATTAAAAGAACACTATATTAAAAAAAAAAACAGTTTGTTCACAGCAAGATGAACTTCCTCACCTTAAAGATAATGAAGCAAATTAAGCAAGACACAAAAAATCTCTGCAGAACCCAGATACTACAGCAAGCACTGTGGCTTTGAAATAGATGGCTCTGTGGACTGATCTTGTAACAAGCTCCTAACTGCCATGTAGCCATCTGACATTTGTATCCAAATGAAGGGGAACAGTGTTCTTAAATAGCTATGGGAAATGCTAATTTGACATGATTACCATGTGTACAGAAAACCAAAGGTAACAAGATATTATGGATACAGCTGATTTTGTAAACTGTTTGTACTTGAAAATCAGCACTTTAGGATTCCTACATGTTGTACTAGAAAAGGATGTTATGGATCAGTGATTTTTTTCTTGTAGTATTGAACCTATGCCTAGCGATACTCGTTTTTACAAGAGTTCTAGTCAGTTCATTCATGTAAAAATTCCCATTTGAATTCTAAATTACCTTTCTGCTGTAAGTAACAAATCCATTTATAAAGATTTAATAAGATGTCTAAGCAGGTCTGGAAGGCTAGCCTAGCTCATCACAGTATTGACTTGAATATATATGTTTTTAAAATTATCATATTTTCATTTTAATGTACTCGCTTTAAATCTTTACTTCTTACAGATAGTTTTATATAATTTTTAGAAAAACTTTTATTTTAGGGAACAAAATCCTTTCCAGGTACTGTCATAAAATGAAAGGAGCATAATTTTTTTCCTCATTTAAAACAGAGAAAATTAAGATTGTGATCTGTGATTTTCTACATATTAAGGATCAATATTGAAGGATCGAGTACGAGTCAAATTCTACTGAGTTTGTACTAAGATGAACCACCAGTGCCGTCTAACTTAATGGCACTACTTCAGTTTTTCTGTATTCATCCCTGGCATTTGATTTTTTGATTCCCTTTTCTATCCTCATTTTAGTGAATGTTAATCTCTGAGGTTACTCAGCAAACAATGTTCTTCAACTGACTGTCCTCACTCATTAGTACCAGACCTATCCCATCAGGAAAAAAACAACCAACCCTCTCAATTAGGTAGACATTGCTAATAAAGAGCAGTGATATACCAGAAGACCTCAGTCACCCACATCATGGGCAGAACAGTCCCCAGGGATAACCAGCAAGGGCAAACAAAGGTCACCAATGGCACCACGTGGTGTGCTGGGTGACTTGTTATCTGCACGGTGAGGCACAGCTAGGCAGACGTCTCATCAAGTGATGGTCTGAGGGCGGGCAAATCAGAGAGCACACTTGACCCACAAATGGCCTTCAGAATTCTGTAGAGGACATAGCTAAACAGGTCTGTAGACTAAACTTCCAGCAGGCAGAAGTACAGTTAGAACTTCACTATAAAAATTAAATTGTGGAAACAGAGTTGCCTTCCTCTTGTGTTTTTTTAGCAACAGATATATACGTATATTTATTTTCCGTCTTTGTTGCTTCTTGATAGGGCATTTCTCTTAATGAAGAATGACAAGTTTTGCTGTGCAAAAAATGCTGCTGCTTGTCTGCTTTTGGAACAGATAATGAGAGTAACTTCCAGGCTGAAACCAGTCTCTCAAGAACAGCCAAGACCTGGAAAAGTCTGAGAATACAAATATACAAATCTTATTGAGTGTTTAGTTTGTTTCCTAGCAGTTAAACTATTTCCTAACATTTAAACTATTCTGTGTCAAACTGCATCTTTTATCAAGACTTCCTACATCGTAGGGTGATATTACAAGAATAATGCACAGTTAATGTTTCAATGTGGCTGGTATGAGCTGAGGTACAAGAATAGGGAAAATAAAGAATGATACAGACCGCAAAGGCTAGAGGCCTCATGCATTGTTTGTTGTCAAACACTAATAGTCTAGTTTGATGTTTCTGAGAGTGATGTAAAACATGGGGTAACCTTTGCCTATTCCTTACTCTGGAATTCCCATGTACCAAACGCCACTGAGGCAGAGCAGATTCCCTGGGACGGCTGCCAGCACTGTGAGTACAGCTTGCTGAAAATAACTTAGTGCCAAGAAGATGCAAAGGGCAATCACTTAAAGGGAAAGATGCCATCAGAGGATTTAGCACAAGCACAAAAATACTACAGCAAAAGTGAGACATAGCGATATTTCTCTCTTTTTTTTAATTAGTTAGATATAAAATTCTTTATCCCTAGATGTAGTAATAAGATAAGTCTGTCTTTGATTTTCTGTCTTTGATTTTCTACTCTCTAAAGAAAAAGGAGAATTTCAAAAAAAGTGATAAAAGAAAAAAATGGGAAGTTTTCAGAAGTAGCGAGCAGCTGTTGTGAATGTAATATAAAATACAGACAGAAGAGAAAATATTGCATTAAGCAAAAGCTTGAGAATTTAAGGAAAAATAAAACACATATGCTTATGAGTTAGAAAAATATTTTGTATTTCTGAACAGTAGTGAAGGTAAAATATTTGCCCCAGCATGCATTCTCTAGTTCTTCTACAGAGTAAAGTGTTAGCTGAAGATAACTCTGCTTCTCCTATCATTGTGCAAATAGCATTAATTTTATTTTTAATAGAAATTCATATTATAATGAAATTATAATCAGTAACCGTTTGTCTATTTCTGGAATTACAGTGTGAAACTCTTTTGAAAATTCTGGCCTACCATTTTGTTGAAGTCTACCATAGCATGGCTGATGTGACATATTTGACATTTTGATTTTAAAAAATTCTGAGAACCTCACAAATACAACACAGGCAATGGGAGCATTAGGTGCTCCAGCAAGGCACAGGTTCCAAAATGAGCTCCCCAAAACATTTTAAAGGAGCAGATAATTTAACAAATTCTGAGTTTGGTCCTTAAAAGAAACTTCATTTAAAGGAAAAGTGTTGGAGTGACCAAGATAAGCCAGAACTTTGTTTGTATGCCTCTATTTGTAAAAATAATAGCTGTAAAGCCTCTCTTAAAAAACCTCTTTTCTTTATTCATCAATGTGTCCAGAAACGTTATCTTTCTAAATTGTAGTTTTCATGAATATATCCATTTATGCTATGCTCTTCTACAACAGTGAATGACATTGCATGCATGAAGCATGAAAAATGTCTTATAATTTCTTATACCACACGTGATAATCTCACAATTTAGGCTGACTCAATTTCATATCTGCCTGGGCTAAGACCAAGGCCATTCCCTTTTCCATGACTGGCTTTCCAGTGAATGCCTCTTCCAGCCCAGAGGGACTGTGGGAACACTGCCCAACATTCATGGGCAAGATGCAGTGGAACATTAATTAGTAAACCACCTGTGGGCTCAGCAGGTACTTGACTCAGACAGGCATTGAGGGCAATTTAAGGGACCAGCTGAAAATTACACCACCACTGACTTTTCACAAAAGCTTTCTAGATCTCCTTATCGCTGGAATCTACAGGTATCCATACCTCAGAACCACCCTATAACTCTCTATAGTGCAGATTATTTGTAGCCAGCACAGACAAATCTGTACTGTCAAATGTGAGGGTAGAATATGTTGAATCTTATCTCCCAACAGCAACCACAGGAGCAAGTGTGTTGACAGTATTATTCATATTTGACTTTTTAATATAAATTAGCTAAACCAATTTTTTCTCTCTGCTGCACTCAAGTGGCACGTCTCTGCAAAATTCAGTGTTACCACAACTCAGATCCCAGGTTGCCACAAAGGATGACTTACAATAGTGACTTTATAAATTAATTATTGTCTCGTATATTTGCAACATGGACAGGAATTTCCTGGTTTGTTCAAAGGCATTAGATTTGCTTGCATTGAACTTTATTAAGTGTAAAATGGTCTAGTTAATGAAGAAGTTGTTAACATCAGATTGTGACTAATTTTCTGTCTGCTACTACGAGAAACAGCATTAGTTCCCGTGCCAGAACCTATAAATCAGTGTGGTAAAAAGGTAATTTTTAGACAAGTGTTCTCATTAGAAAATGAGGGTAACAAAGAAACAAAAAGGAGAAATGTTCCTTTAATATAATCTTTAAAAAAATGTCTCTAGAAATTCAGAAAGTAATGCAGAGGCTTTTGAAGTTCTCCTAAAATGGGAGCTGAGGAAGGTCAGCTGTCAAAGTACTGTCAACAGATGACAAAGGGTGGCTTCATAGCACTGAGATCTCTCTGCTAATTGTTTTCTATGTTTTAAACGTCTGTACCTTTTGAGACTTCTTTAGAGAATGGTTTATTTGCAAACTAATTTTCATCAGCTTCATAAAAAGGTGTAATGCCAAACACAGATTGACATTAAATGCTTTTTGCTTTATTCCTTTATGAAATATGAAATAATTTTTACTAATACTTGAAAAACAACAGAAGTCATCTCAGGCTTGTTCACATTAGTAGTAAATATGATTAAAAGTTAAAAAAGGATTAACCAAGTGCTGCTTCGTGGGTTTTTAAACTAAACTGCAGTTGTGTATTAGGTGGTCCATAGGAATGTGAGGTTGCCCCTCCAAGAGCCTTTCTGACCATCTGATATGTTTAAACATTATAGTCCTCTCTTTCTCATATTATTTGATTTAAAACAATGGTTTATAGCATTTAAGCAAAAAATAAAAACCAACCCACACTGCTTTACTCTGCTAGAGAAGAACTAAAGGGCTAGATATGGGGGAAGGATGAGAAGAATAATATATCTGTGGTGCATGTGCAAGCCTCTTTTTAAAGCAAGTGTGTTTCACAGATGAAAATAAGCACTACAAGGAAATCTTAACAATCTTTTCAGCATTATATAGTTATATAGTTATCACATAAATAAACCATGGATTGCTGTTATTTTTTTTTTTTTTTCACTTATTTAAAAAAAAAACCAACCAAAAGTACTACTAGATCTACTGGGAGAAGGGTGAGAAGAGGGTTGCTGAAAGATTTGGACATTCAAGAGTTCAGTGACCTCTGAGCTTTCAATTCAGGCACTATAAAATAAAAAGACCTAAGCAGATTTTTCAAAACGGTCACCAGATTGGAACCAGATTTTCAGTCACCTTTACCCACTAGCAGGCACCCAAAGCAAGCAAAGTCTCTGTGCCCCTCAGTCCTCACAAGCAAGGTGGGAATTCCTTAGTAGTGGTGAGATATTTTTTCTGCTCAAAATATATCTGGGCTTTCCTCTTAAAAGCTTGTTGGAACAAAAGCTGTTCAGGAGGAGGTGCTCATTTGGAGAAAACGCCCATTAGAAAGGTTTCTCGGGTCCAGGACAGAATTCCTGCCCGAAACAACCTTTGTGTGCCACTTCAGCAGTGGAGGAGCTCTGGTTTCACGCCATGGCTCAGCGTGGGGCAGCGGGCTGTGGGCTCCTTCTGCCAGGCCCTGCGAACACAGAGTTCAACCCTTGGGGGTCACTGCAGTGGTAATCCACCCTAGGAAAGCCAACACAAGCAGAGAGGGAACTTGAATGTTTTTCTCTCATACCCTCTTGAGAGCACTAACCACAGGCTGTTGGCTACTTCTGTCTGAGGTAGAATGGGAAAACATTACCCAGGCAAGCTCTCGTGCACAGCAGTTTTTCAGATCTGCCCATTTCATTTAGATCCTAAAGTGAATTTGAGTTTTTTGAAAGCTTGAACAATTCTATCATCTTTGATGATGATATATAGCACGAACTTCATTCAACATACTCATGTTACACTGGTTTTTATTACCATACTATTACAGAGGTTGTATTTTGGTAGTGGATAATATTATTACAAATATAACTTTGTGGTTCAAAGAGACAGGATCTTACAGCCTTAGTAGATGAAAAATATATTTTGTGATACAGTGCAGTACATGTTGGTCCCTAAACAAAATTATTTCCCTGTTATTCCTCAGCTTTTAAAATTATTACTTACATAGCTGTGTCATTGAAGCAGATCATGGTCTATACTGCAAACAAGTGAGATCAGCCCCCTCTGTATTACAAACATATATACTTTAGCAGATGCAAGCAAAGCTAAAAATTAACTGTGAGCTTGTGATTTCAAATAAAATCTGGTAAACACTTCCTTTCTTCCTGTGAGAAATGGAAGGAGAAGGGAGGTTTAGAGGATGATGGAAGGGAAAGAATGCACTGCAGCTTCTCCGGAGTCATCAAAAGCAGCCGACGGTACCGCAGTGCTGAGGAAGTTGTGGGAAACTGGTTTGAAACAGGTATGGCAAAAGGCTAATGAGCCTAAAATTTGATCTAACTGGTGAAGAGAAGGAGGGCTTATAAGACTGGGAAGCTCAGCAGGTCTGATTATTTCACAGATATAAATTGGTGGAGTCCTATTAATGTCAGCAAAATCATGCCATTTTACACTCTCACACACTGGTCCAATTTGAGTCGTCTTTTTATCTTTCAGTTGTTCAGCTTTTTAAAGCAGTCCTACAAAAACAAAGCAACTGTGCACCTGAGGAATTTGCTTGGTGAAGAAACACATTCCATTTTTATCTTTCTAGCTGGCACATATAATTTATTCAAGAAAACGCGGGGGGTATTTTATTAAAAGAATTATAGAATTTGTAAAATATATTTTCAGTATAGTAGTTCTCTCTCTGCAGTATATTATTTTCCACTTTATCTAGTATTATAAGGGCACTGTCAAGAAGGTTTTTTGGTAACAGTGTTCTCAGATCTGCTAAAGCATAAAACAACTCACTGTCCTCCCAAGCCTTGAACAGGCAAAAAACTCCCTCCTCTCCTTTGCTGATGTGTGCAAGTTCTCCTTTATTAATCAGGACTAATTATTGTTTTCCTGGCTGTCTTACAGTCTTCTAATGACCATATAGATTAAACTGGAGATACACTGCCTAATTAAATTTATGATGGCCGTTCTGATGCCACTTGAACATTGTTATTAATAGACACACAGATATTACAGCAGTGTGTGAAACAGAAAGGCCTATGAATAAGTAATACAGACCCAAGTAATATATCAACATCTGAAACAGAAAGGGGCAGTAGCCTGTTTCAACATGGTTGCCAGTTCACACAAAGCCAGAAGTGTGCTTTCTCCATGAAGACCTCATGCATCTGCTTTCATCTCTCTCTGGGTGTCTATGTAGAGTTCTCCTCCTTCCCAGCAGCCTGGTACACAGCAGGTCCTCATTCCATCTATATAACTTTCTCAGAAGTTTAAAGCCAAGTATAAGTGGTAAGTTGAGGGAAAGGCAAAACCAAATGTCAGCTGTTGCCCTTATTTAGTGTACTTCAGTGTGCAGCTGCACACATAAGTAAAGCTCATAGCACCGCTACACACTCAGTTCCTCGTGGAAACTGGTGCTCTTCTACAGAAATATTAAGCAGATGCTGGCCTCTGGGGCTTTCAAATCAGAGGTCCTAGTTCTTGTTCTATACCAGGATCGTCACACATAAAGGGGAAAAGAGCTACACCCTTTGGATGACAGCTAAATGCCTGGGAAAGTACTAAGGTATTTCATGCCAGTATGTGTTCGTTTGTAAAGCACAGCAACCACCTAGGAATTGTCATCACTCTTTCAAGGGATAAGTCCTTGCACACTAATGGTAGGTCTACCACCCCGTATTAGGACAAACCCCAGAGCTTAGCCAGTCTTCACAAGCACTGCAGGAAGTGTACTGTGGGAAAAAGGTTGGGTAGGGGGAAAGAAAGAAAGAACATGACAGTACACATCCTTTCTTTCAGGAGGAATAAAGGGCAGTTTCCAAAGGGAGCAGAAGTGATTACACAGTAGCTTAGTATCATCCTCCAGGAGTTGTCTAGTTGAAGCTGAGGTTTTTTAATTCACTTTTACAGATGTCTATTTCTCTGAGCCATCACTGAGTTGCTGAATACTGCAGCCAAAACATGCCTACCTCCCACTTTATCCTCGGATAGGTAATGATTGTCCTTTCTAAAACATCTTTCCTAAATCCAGATGGGTTATCATAGACTCTGCTATGAACAAACATGTAGAAAACTGTATACAGATCCCGACAGCAGTTGCTCTACAAGTGTGTTTTTCTGCCTATGTGACAATTAGCTAAACTTAGTTTGACAGAAGATTCTGTGCTCTACTTTTAAAAACTTTACACTGCCAGCATTAACACATGCCACAGTGAGATACTAGTTGGTGAGTTTTCTCATACCAGGAATTTTTGTGGGCAACTAGTGTAAACCTACCAGCTGAGGAAAAAAAAATACCTCTGCTACTATCTTCTTCTAAATATTTGTTTCTTATTTTTAAAATAACCTACTCAAAGAGAAATAAATCCTGATGTTTGTATCTGCGTGCAATTCTTTAGCTAAACTATAACAAATTTGTCTCTGTGTGTGACTGGGAGAATCCTAACTGCTCCTCCCCACCTATTAAGAGGGAGAGATCATCAGCTATGTTTATCCATCCAGGCAACCTGGATGTCTTTTTTGGTTCATAGTAAGCTAGCAGAAGCATATCATATACCACCATGAGACTATGTGGTTTAAATAAGTAGCTAAACTGAGTTCTCATCCATCCTCACTCTCAACTCCCACTGGGAGGAAGAATGGAATAAGGAAATCAAACTCAATAGGGTCCTTTCATTAGTTTAATTTCTATATTTCAACACTGTTTACATAACAAAACGATAGCTATGATTTTTTTTTTCACTAAGAACAGAACAAGTGAAAAATGTATATCAAAATTACAGCATTGATGGACAGCAGATACCACACTATTAAATGTGTGCAAAAGAAATGCTTAAATCAGTCGATTGGTTTTTTTTGAGAATTGTCTCTGCACCAACTTTTGACTTACAGTTTTGCCACAGTAGTCTGGCTTCTGGAACTGCTCTCTCTTCTATCTGATCTGGCTCTGATTTGTTAATTTTCTACTTTAAAACTGGAGGCTTTAAAACAGATAGCTATCACTAGCCCAGATCTAAGCACTGTGAAGCCTAGCAATGTATCTCCTGAATCCCACAGACTGTTACAGGAGAACAGAAATGATAAGTTCAGATGTTCAAATATTGTTTTCTACTGCAATTTTCTTGGAATGCTACTGTAGTAAGAATAATAATAAAAACTAAAAAGTGT
This sequence comes from Athene noctua, assembly GCF_965140245.1. Classification (NCBI taxonomy): domain Eukaryota; kingdom Metazoa; phylum Chordata; class Aves; order Strigiformes; family Strigidae; genus Athene; species Athene noctua. The sequence goes on along the minus strand of NC_134037.1, from coordinate 65,612,192 downwards.
TCTAAACAATTTTCACAAACATACAGAAGAATTCTTTTGGCTAAAAAATCTTTCAGAATTTGACTTTGCATTTTAAATTTCTATAAATTGATTAAATAAATTGTCTTAAATACAACATTTTTTTTTTTCTCTCTTGTATTTATACAAAGCTAATACTTCAGACCTGGAAAATACCAACTACCATCAGAAGACACATTTTTTGATTTCCACTCATTTACTGTGAAATCACAGAAAAATGTTACCAGCCACCCTCATCTGATTGCTTATGTGACGCTTGGCTTTGTGGCCCAGCTTTTTAGTTACTGTTGTTCATCTTTAGCAGTCTAAAAACACTCACCAGAGAAAAAGAAGGCACTGGAACTTCTGAACTGCTTTGGACACTTAAGACTACGTGTCTGTGTGTCCCAGTGCCCCCAGGGAATAAACTCCAAATAACATCAGATCCACATCCTGAAGCTTGTGACTGAAAAGTGCAATTTTCACACTAGATATAAAGCCACTGAAAGTATAAAAAATGATGTCCCTGCTTTCTGGCTGAGGAACAAGAAAAGTGAATGCTGTAATTCCAACATAGAGAGTCCCATCTTCCACCCAGTATGGATGTGGGAGGAGAAATACTGAGCCATCATTTCATTACAAAACACTTAATTTTCTTCTGGCAGCTGGTAGGACCCCAGCTGTCCCTTTCACTTTCACCCTGTGACAAACACATGGAGTGCTGTAATAATTGCAAGCACGAAAATGGAGAAAAGATGAACAATAGTGAGTTGCTAAGAATGCTCATTTACATGGGATGTTTTCCTGGCTGCTCCAAATCACTTGTTTTTCCGTTAGCGCCACTGCATCAAGAGCTGTTGGCCATATATCTACCTTGATTAAAGGACAAATTAGGTCTTAAAGATTTTTATGATTAAATAGAGGTGTCAGGTTTTAGTCTATTGACAGTAATGGCTTGGTTAGTAGCAGGTATTTCTGCTTCATACAGCTCCTATAAAGGAAATTACCAGTACAATAGAAGTTTTTTCCCTATGAGATTGAAAAATCACAAGAAAACCATATATACGTCACAAAATTTCAATTTTCAGACTGTTTCTCATTAAAGTATGCTTTAACTATTGGCAGAAGAACCATGGGGTGAACGAAGAGAAACTACATCTGATTGAATGTCTCAATTATACTTCATAATTGCAATGAAGACACTGGAAAATCAGTCTGCTTGAATGACCTACCTAGAGGTCTGGTAAGGGCAAGCAGAAGGCTGGGTTTCAGAAGGGATAAACACATAAACAGGGAGGAAGGGGAGGAAACAGCTGCTGTTACAATGGTATATTTATATACTAGTTTACAGAACTAAACATTTCACAGTTTTAAAAAGCGATCTGCAATACACTGGATCAGACTTAGCAGAGTATGTCTTACTCTGCTGGAATCACTAGAACTTCACTGGTGACAACTCTTGTCCATGCTACAGAAATAAACTCAGAATGAGCAGCCACTCATATCACATGAAATTTCTACAACAGAATTCTTTTTTGAGACAATGTGACTGCAAGCATCAGTAAGTGTTTCACCCACTGCAGAGATGCCAACCTTAAACTGCATTTCGTTCTTGATGCCGAACTGAGAATATTCAGAGAAAGCACTGCAGAGAAACTTTTCTTACTAAAGTAGAAAAACAGTGTCATTTCCTCAGCTAAATCTACTTAGCATATTTACTATTAGTATCACCAGTAGTAGTTGCTACGGAACACAGATGCAGCAAAATGTAGGTTGTAGAGCTTAAAAACTAAGCTTCTCTAAAAATTGCTTATCAAAAAAAGTGAATAATTTAGTTCTAGGAAATGATTATAAACAAATGTCTTACAGATTGTCTTTTGGAAACTTGGATATCCTCATGTAGTTACGGCGCTGTTCCTTACAGAACAGGCTGTAGTCCCTACAGACTGAAGCTTCTCCTTAGTCAAATTTGCTAGTTAATCATCTAACAAATATTATAATAACCTTTCTAAACTTGGGGCTAGAGAAGCAGTGCTTTAGTTTTTGAAAACAGCTGGCAGCTCACGTAGTAAGATTTTGGGGAGGGCTGAGGAGGAGAGAATGGCATGGAGATTACAGAATCAACTAATGAAGATTGACTTTGGGTTGTTGGAAGATATGAAAAAAAAAAATATCCTCAAATATCTCCAAAGAGATGGGACACTAAAGAGGTTATCTTTGACAAGCCTCTTTGTTTCTGCAGTCATCTGTGAAGATACAGCAAAGGAAATGGAGGAGCTGCAGTTATGCATTTGCAATACACGAAGTCCTTGTTTTCCCACTAGGCACTGCAGAATAGCAATTGTCCATTCACAGCACATATCACATCCTCTGCATTTCAGAGCTAATATTTTTGCAGTCCTTAAGCTAGCATGCTTCAGTCTAGTGTAGTTAATTTTTGTAACCCTTTGAGGTGCATTATATGAGGTAGGTGTGCTCATGTTCTGTTTCTTGTTCTATAATTTGGTTTTTTTCAGGTATAATTTTTAAAGTCAAACTAAAAGATTTTCAAACTGCAGAGGGTTTATATCTAGAGTAACATTTCAAACAGAGCTGTAAAAAGTCTCGCTTCACAAACTGAAGAAATATGAAGACTGCCAGTTGTTGGGCATACCTGTATATTACCCCAATTAACAACAGAAACTGGTTGTGATGGCTAAAATTATTTTTAAGGCCACTCATACACACACACACAAGCTCTGACAAGTGGCTCCTCCTCTTATATTTTAGAATCACACTCCTCAAAACAATGTTAGTTTTATGCTAGCAGTTGCTTTCATTTCCTGCAGCACACACTCTCCACTGTAATGCTGCAATACTCATTCAAGGCAGATCACTAGCTCAAATATGAATCGAACCTATATGCCATCAAACAGATGTCAGGCTACATTACTTCAACTTCCAAGCAAATTTCCACTTTTTTTCTGTTTAAGTAGCAAAAGCTATCTGAAAACTGGTGTTGATACAAGATGATCAGCTCCCTCCCTTCCCACTGAGGATCTGCTTGTAAGTCAAAGTGCAGGCAGCTTCTTAATTTTGAACTTCGGAACCCAAATCAAGTAAAGCAATCTAAGCATGTAATAAAAAAAAAAGATGTGGTACATGTACTCCTAAAAATGAGGCCGATATTCTTTTCTGCTTGACCTGTTTATTTCCAACTCTCTCCTCTAACTCTCAAACTCACAGCCCCCTCAGGATAAAACTGAGTTTCTGCTTTTCTTTTCCCTTCATCTAAGCCAGCCAAGTCCCAGGTCTCCTCTCCTGCCACAGAGCAGTAGGAAAACATATAGAAAAAGCAAGCACACTTTCCTCAGTGCTGTCAGAAAGGACAACAATAACAGATTGTTTCTGCAATCTTCTTTCGCCATCAAATGGTTAAATCAACAGAAGTTAAAATTTTCATCTAGTCCGAATAAAGAGAAAAAGGGAGGAAATTCAAAAACCGGTTGCTGTAGTAACAATCACCAGTAAAAATATTTTCCACTAAATAATAGTATTATCTCCCTCTCCCCCTCACATTTTTAGTTCCCCTTCAAAAATCATCATGCTGCCTCTTTTAGATTTGCTGTACATACCTCAACCATTAAACAAGACATTTAACCATAGTGGCAGTTCTGTGACCTTTGAATGCCGTGAAATCTCTAAGCGGTGCAGCTTGTTCATGAAGACTTGTACTGCAGAATCCAGTAACTGCATCCAGGATTAGGAATAGAGTAAGTAACAACAGCAAACCAAAATGAAAAAAAAAAAAAAAAAAAAAAAAAAAGAAAAAAGAAAGAAAAGAAAACCTCCCCAGGTCCCCCAACCCAGCCAATAAAACCACCTTAAGAAGCAAAAAGACTCGGGAAGAGAGTGCACTTTTCTGCCAGTGTAGGGCTGGGGTAGCGCGGCGCTTGCTGCAGTGTGCCCGCCCGTGTTCGGGAGCCGGGGCCGGGCAGGGCTGGGAGGCGCTGGCAGCTGCCACGGGCGGGCGAGAGCAGACCAATCCGCCGCCGCACTGTCAGCTCCGTGCAGTGAAGCCTCTTCTGTTTATGTTTCCTCATTTCAGGAGTGACGTCAAAGGGTTTAGTTTTTCCTCTGCATGTGCTATTAATTTTAAACGACTGCTATGGGAAGAATGTGGCAGCGATTTAGGCAGGCTACCCTACTCGAAAGAAACCGGAGTCATGATTTAGCTGTCCTGCATTTAGCTTAGAAATATTTTATAATGAGAGGTACCAGAAAGATCCAAAATACCCACACAAAATGGGGAGAGGCTATAAATACGCTGATATATATTGTTCTTAAATATACCCAAGATGTTTCCTGGTGAGAGATGGGTATCTGTGTGGGTCGTGCTGCAAAATCAGACCTGATCCTGCCCTTGCCCTGAAGTAAATAGGGAACTGCTCTCTAAACTCGGTGGTGTCACACCCGTGTAAACCTGGCAAAAGAGATAAAACTGAGAATACTGCACACATCCCTTGATCAGTCAGCAGTAGCCACATTGCAAATTAGCAGACTTCTTTCACCGCCCCCTCAGACTCACAGATGCAGTCACCCTGAAGGTCGGCTGCTCTGGGCAAACACCAGTTTGTTCCACTGGCAGATCGCAGCCCAGCTGTGCTCGCCTACGAGCTCCGCTGTGGACCACCACACAGCATTTTATTTCATACCGAAGTGCTTGTCAAAAGGCAAGAGGCAATGGTGAAGCCTGGCTTCCTCTATCACCGCATCATTGTCGATGGAGAAGCTGTGCAGCTGAGGCTTCAAAAACCAAGTCAATTAGCATGGGCAACAGAGACCACAACAGCACAAGATAATTGATAGGAGGTCAGTTGACAATGTTAACTGTTTAGTTATCTTCATAAATTTAATTTTATCGATCTGCTCTTCTAAGATTTCCTTTCAAAGAGATTGGTTTATGAGGCTCAGTTAATTCCTAAAAAGTCTTAACAGTTTAACGTTTAATTCTAAACCATACATAAATGCTTTTGAAAGTGGATAGGCTGACAGCTCTTGAGAAAGAAATTTCTCAATGACCCACAGAACATGTACAAAAATAGTAGAAGTAATAGGAACTTCTCCATGACCACCAGTTGATGCTACTGAAATGTTACTCCAGAGCAGGCAAAATATTTATTTTTTTTTTTCTCACTGAATAGTCTGCCTATGCTATCACTGCTGATGTAATCAGCTCCAGCAACAAATGCAAAGGGTTATGGTGCTGTAAATGCTTGAATAACAAAAAGTGTTAAATAAGTTTGATATTTACAAAATCAATTAGAGCTCATTAAGTTCATCCAACTGTACTTAGAGAACTGTATGAAGCAATCTGGAATGCATAAATAGGAATATTATTTGTAGTACCCAGAAAATCATCATGTTAATCTTCACACAGCATTGTTGAGGGGGCAGCTGAGTATTGCGCTTTAGGAATTGCACCTCAGGGACCAGCTGTGGGAATGTCAGTTGAAAATGATATGGGTTCCAGTGAGAATGATCTGGAACTTGCAATCTGTGAAGAAAGCCTGAGACTGACATTGTTTAGTCCAAAGGACCTATATAAAGGATACATTTATCTAAAACCCCCCCACCAATACTAGAGTTTATTCTTTGGCCTGGCGACGTTATCTGGCCTTTAAACTCTTTTACTGCCTTTGTGATGACATAGTTGCATCTGATCTGGTAATGTCTCAAACTGTGTTTGGGAAGTGATTAGGTAATTCCCAAACACTATGAGGGCCTGTTCTAGGAACATGACATTGTAGATAACCAAGTACATTGTTTGGGCCTGTGTTCTGGCTCTGTTTATTTTACCACTATAGATATAGTCAATTTGCAAAGAAGGGACTCATTTTTTGTCCATATTTGTTGTGGTTAGAACAAGTAAACTGCAGCAGAGGAAAGTTGTTTGACATAGGAAAAACTAAAGGTAGGAGAGTGAAGTACTGAAATAGATAGGCTGTGGTAGCCCACAGTGTCCTATTACCGGCTATTTTTAAAAGCATGGTTAGACAACCATTATTCATGAGCAGTTTTGATATAGATGATCCTACTCTGGAGTGTAGAGGTAAGAGTAGGAGATTTTTGAATGTCTATTCCAATCCCATTTTTACCATTTTCTGCATTTTAGTATTAATCTTCTTAACAATATAACACTGTGTTTTGTGAATTAGAGTCCTGTTGCATTCAAGTTCTGCGCAAAGTCTTAGGTAGGTATTGTCTCTCTCCTAAAGAAACTAGAGGTTAATTCAGCTTCCCAGAATCATGTGGCCCTCTGACACTAAGTGGTCACTGTGGTTTTTGTGATGTAGATGCTTCTTGGGTGAAAAGATGGAGAGGTCTAGAAGCACTTATGATGCAGTTTCTACTTAGACAAAGATAATCTCAAATGAGTACATGCATGTAAGGATGGGAAGGAGAATGCATGAGTGTGCAGACTGCTACAAGTGCTGGTTTCCTCAGCATAGCCACATGCTTTCATGATGGGATGGGAAGGGCTGCTGAGAAGAAATGAAAGGAGGAAAAACTTTAGCACAGATTTGCTAATCTGATCAGATATACACTAAAATATCCTGAAAAAAATAGAAACTCTATGATTCTTTAAAAAATGCCATTGGAGGAAGCAGAAGAAAGCAAACCAGCTGATGCTCAGCCTAAATGTCTCTATACTTATGTAAAATGTATTGAAAATAATAGAAGGAGCTGGAAAACTTAATGCAAGATCAAAATTACAACTTAATTGACATCACAGAAACTTGGTAGGGTACAGTCGTGAATATGTGACCAATAATACTGAAGAGCACAGCTTGTTTAGAACAACAGGAAGGAAAAAGGCAAATGAGAAATTCAGAATGCAGCAGGAAACACAAATTGAAAGTCTAAATGATAATACAAAGTAAAAGAATATAGGCATTTTGGGGGATCTGCTGCAGACCCAGGCAGATCAAGTGGGTAACTCTTTTTGTTAGCAATTAGCAGGATTGTCTGGAGCACAGAGCTTGGCCATAATGGGAGATTTTAATGATGCATCTCTTGGAAAAGAGCTGAGCTGGTCTCAGACACTTTGGTTAATTCTCTCCAGGATAAGCATTGAGAGTACATTTGGGGATCCCTCAAATTTATAAGCCTGTTTTTTTGAGCAGTCCTGCTTGACTAAGTATACTTTATTTGACTTCCTTTTATAGTCCTGGCTCAGCACTTGTAGCACTTTAATATTTGTCTTTAGCTATTCTCCCTTCTCAGCATAGGTGGCATAACAAGACATGCTATCCCCTACCATGGGATGACATTCCTCTTCTCAAATCTTTGACTCTTCCATTGTGGTCTTTGGAAAGGAACTTTGGTATTAGAGAGACTGATTAATCTGCCTCACCCAAACAACACTCCTTATACCCAGACATGCTCCCTGAAACCTAAAAAAAAAATATAAAAAAATTAATCCAAGTGCCAGTACAAATTGTGTTTCTACATGATAGGACAGGCACTGTGCATGGACAGGCAAAAAGATGCCTCCTTCCTAGGTACTTTCCACTTTCTTCCCTCCTCTATTTCTACCCTGGCCATCTTTAGAGAGGGGTCTAGAGGGGAATCACATATTGCTCTTCATATTGCTGTCAATGGCATCTGAGGCAGTACAGTAGTTTTAGAGTGTGGGAATAAGGAGTGGAAAAAGATGCATCTTTTTCAAGCTGTTGTCACTGCTGAATGAGTTCATGCCTGACTCTTCTTTTCCCATCCCTCTGCTCCCCCCACAACTGCTCTGAAATGCAAGGTTCTAGATGCTACAGTAGTTTCCAGAGGTATTGCTACCTTTCCTTAGGGCATGAACATGTAAGTCTGAGAATGCTGAAGACTGTGATAAAACTTGTGCTAAGTCTGTTGCAGCTTTCTTTGTCAAGGGACAATAAAGGTGAAGAACTAGTGCAGAGGCACGGTTTTCTGTAGTCATGAAAAGAAAGGAAGGAGAGGGTGGACAATCACGCTTGAAGAAGCATAGTGTCAAGGAAGTTTATGCTTATCCCACCTCAGGGCAACAGAGATACTACTCTTGCAGGTGAGTTTATATGTTACACTGGATATACTGCTGTTGGGAAACTTTTTAAGGCAGATTTCTCCAGGCTGAATCATGTGAAATGGCTGGATAGTGACAAGATGTGGATGTCCTGTGCCTGTTTATTTGCAAATTAATGCCCTCAGTTAGCTTTTTAATATTGTTATAGATGCAAGGAATGGCTAGAAGCACCCTTGGTGCAGCATCTGTGGAACAGTCTTCCTTACAGTTCTCTCCTTCATCTGGGATCTGTGCAATGTTTTCAGTGTATTTACAGACAGCCTGTGTGAACTGTCAGAAGATGCTGTCAGCTGGTGATTAGCTGAGGCTCAGGGTTGTCTGGAATGACCCAAGGCCAGGATGCAGAGAGCAGTATGACTCAGACAAGCGTGGAGGTAGGTTAAGGGCATGATGTTGTTCAGAGAGGTGATCCCCAAAGGAGGACACAGATTGCTGATATGACTGTAGACCTCATTTATCTGACCCATAAAGCTGGTGTATTGGTGAACGGTTTAGACTTCTGGGCTTGACTTTATCTGACAAAATGCTGTCATAACAAGATTACACTGCTCCTGAGAAAGGTGTCTACGACGAGGGAGTGCTTTCCAGCTCCTACACGCTTATCTGTGCATTATTCTGTCTGGCTTTCCAGCCTTGGTCCTACCTACCTATCGTCAGACATTTTTTTCCAATATGATCTAGAAATTCTGCTGTTTCTGGCAAATAACTTTCCTCTAACTGTCCCCTATGCTATGTCAGAGTTCCCAATCTCCTTTACATTCAGCATCTGCTCTAATCTGAATTGATGAGTTAAAAAAACCCTATTTCTTTATATTACTGTGTTTCTTTCAGCTTTCTCTCTCCTTGGACAGCACAAAGCTAAGGACATATGCACAGGAGAAAGGTCCCTCTCTTACAACATCTGTTGCAACTCAAATACAGTCCAGGAATCTCAGTTTGGAAGGACAACAGTTGTGATCTGAGCCCAGATATTGTAGTGTGTTCCCAGGCAATTTGGGCTGACCTTAGACATTTCCTTGGCAAAGGAGAACACAAGGGCATTTGGGCAGAGGGTCAGCACTGGGGATTTGTGAACAGCCTCCTACTTCACAGGGCAGAAAAGGAAATCTAGGCATGTACAGAGCTTTAGGTGCCCATGCATAGGTACTGTCAGGATTTAGGCAGGTAGAGTACTGAAGGAAGAAGGAAATTTACACAGTAGGAGATCTGGGGGCATGAAAGTCCTTAAGTAACAGTAGATGAATTAGGTATAAACTGTCTGTGTATTATTGGTTATAATTTTTCTATCAAGACTAGAGTACCTAGATACAAGGCTACTTCTCTGATTTATAAAAAATTAACATATCACATTACTGATCTATAAAATATATATTGTCCAGTATATTAAAATCTATAGAAAAGGAGAAAAGTTCCACAACTTTAACTTGGTTTGGTTTAACCTAAGAACATTTGGAGTTATGTAATGTGACCAGATTCTTAAAAGACCACTGCACGCACTTCTGTATACATAGATTTTAGTGATGGGAAAGGTCCCTAATAAAATGCCTTTTTTTATCTATCAAAAGAGTATAGAAATAATTTTTCTTCTGTGGATTAGGTAGTTCACATAAACATCATTGGATAAGCTCAACAAGTACCATATGGGATGATGAAAGCATCAGGAAGAGAGTTTCAAATGCCTGTTAACTTGGGGCACTGATCTAGAATATAGTGTGGACCTTGATTTTCGGCAGACGTGACTCCTGAATTAATTGAAAAAAATAACTGTATACATTAATATTATGAACTAATTTAGGTTTCAGTCACAGTCTGGTTTCTGTTTTACTGTCTTTACATGAGTTTCAAAGGGTGTCAGCTGGATTACTAGTGAAAAGGACCATAGCATGGCTTGCTCTCAGAGTCAGACTTCCTAGTCAATAGTGCACAGAGCAGTGGTAAATCCCCCAAAGTCAGCATAGAGCCATATTGGCAGAGGTGTAGGTTGTGCTGCTACTGCAAATGCTGTATATAAGCACAAAGGACTTCACTGTCTGGGACAAAGAAGATGACACACAGTTCCAAGGCATCAAAAAAGAAGGGTGAGAAAACATCATTGTGAATGACTCATACTTGGTTTAGTGATCAGACCATATGCAAAATCATTTGTGGCTTCCTAATATGACATTTGATTTCAAACTCAGAAAAATTCAGAACAGAAAAGTGAAAAGTTTAGTGTTTTCCCTTACCTGAAAGATGACACTTTCTTTTATTTTGGCCAGTGCTGAATACTTTTGTCTTTACTCCGAACACTCAAAGGCGGGCGGCACAACTTCCCTCTAAAAATTCAAACATATTCAGAGAAAATTTTTAGCTTTTAGTAAAAAGCAGAAAGATCAGCAAATCCAAAACTTTATCCTTTTAATAGTACTGTTGCTGATACTTCTCCAAAAGCTAACTGGTACAAGCAATTTTTTACTTTATATCTGCTTTGTTTCAGCCAGTGGCTTCTTTTATGAGGTTTCTGGTGTTTAACACAGTTGAAAAAGAAGATATACACCAAAATCAATGCTCTTCTGTGCCACAAAGGAAGTTGAAATAACAGAAAAACAAACCAGATGCAATTCTGCATTGAAGAGTTAAAAGTAGTGTCAGAGAGGTTAGTATATCCACTGGTGAAACTTCAGAAATCAAAAAGTGTTGCAAGAAAAAAAAAAAAGCAAGCCTTCTTTATTCGATTGGGTATCTTATATTATATGACCAGCAAGGATGGGTAGGAAAAATAATGATATGGTAGTTTCTAATTCAAAAGCTCTGTTTTAATATTTTAAAATTTGTACTGCATCACTCTTTTACACAGATAAACACACAGGTAAATGGTTTTTTGAAAAATACTGAGAAAAAAATGTACACAATTCCTAGTTTTTAATTTCAACATACATAAACTACAATGAGCTTCATTCTTGCTTTTTCTTTGCTTTTTCCTGCTTTCTATAAAATTTTACGTGCAGAAGGACTTGATTGTTCCTTAAGAAAATCTTTGAACAAAAGTTGGAATTAGATTGTAGAGTGGATTTTGCAGAATAAAGTAAATTCCAATTTAACAGTTTTTCCACTTAGGCACTTCACTATGTTTTTCAGAATTTGAAGATTTTTTTTCTTATTTCCATTTTATTTGCTATGAAGTAGGCATTACTTGAAATTAAACAGAGACCAACAGTTTTAGAAGAAGATTAATCTGTCAAAGGGAATTTTAGCTTTTGCATTAAGCTAATAATGATTTACTTTCTTACCCTGTTGAACTGAAACATGGTAGTGTGAGACAGCAGGTATAGGCCTGTATGATCAAAAGTACGTATAGACGTGCAAATGAAAATTAGTGAAAATAATTTGGTTTTGCTCAGCAACTAGTACTTGCACATGAATGAGGATCTGACCAGCTAGTTGTATAGCTGTCCAGCTGTTTTTTTCCCGCTCACCTCCTCACTCCACAGCCTGTATCACCCCCGTGTTTTGGGATTCCCATGGAGTCTGCAAACATTAAATGAGCTCTCTGTTCTAAAAACAAAAAGTTGTACGTATTTCATCATATGTTATGCTTTTAATATACAGAACTAAACACAAACCATTCCTCTGGTTTATGTGCTTACAAGAAAGCGTGAAAGAAGTGTAAGTGTACAGTTTAAGGTGTCATTGCCATGGCTGGTGCCCCTCCCCAACACTGTGACTACACCAACTGAGTAATAATCCCAATTTTGTTTCATTACTTGAAATTAACCAATGTAGTGATAAAAGTAGTATAGTCAGATGAAAGGGAAAAACACTCCTAAGCTAAGAAAAAGGGACAAATTCTCTCACAAATATACAAGAGTCATAAATTCTCAGCAGTTCTAAGATCTCAGTGTTAATCTCTTCTAGGCTGCAAGGTCTGAGTCCCAATTTTTCACCTTGTTTTTTTTTTAACCTATCTTGTTTAAATCATCTCAGTGCTATGCTCTCTGAAATGCAAGTCAAAACATAACTTCCTTCCACAAAAGAGGAAGGACATTGTTGGGGTCACAAAATTCCATTTCCTTATCATCTTACACAAAAACATCCCTAATTACTGTGTCGTCACCAACATGTAAAACAGTCTGCAAAGTTAAAGCATATGTAGCAATGTACAATCAATAACATTTATGCAGTAATAGATTCGTTGCTTTAAATGAATAGTAATGATTTGAAGTGGTTTTCTATGCAGTTTGAACCTTTAAAGTAACCATAATCATAAATTCTTTGAAAAAGCAAGTTGAAACTGGTATGAGTTCATTCAAATGCTAAAGATGTGAGTGCTAGGTAAGGTAGGTAAGGGTTGTTAAAACAATGGAAATGTGTTGAAGATACATAACGGATAAAATCTTTGATTGAAGTCAATGGGAGTTCACCATTCACTTTAATAGATTATATCTGCTATACTTTATGACAATATACTCATGGAGTATATACTCAGTGTTAACAGTGTAGAGATACTTCAAACATGCAAATCTTCACACTTTCTTTACATAGATTCAGAGTCTTGATAAACAGGCAAATTAGTTCTGTAAGATGCAAAACGTACATGTTCAGCTCCTCTTGTGAAGGTAGATCCATTAAGGACAAATACAGGTTGCTCTGATGTTGTGCCAAACATCTGCAGTTTTGTAAATTACAGAATACAGTAACATCTTCAACAACTTGCCTTGGCAACGGTGACATATGACAAACCATTGATTTTTTCTGTCAGTTGCCTCCCTCCTTTTTCAGTCCTCTCATTCTAAACATCTCTGATCCACATCTTCACAGACCTTAATGAAGACCATAGCTTCCCACTGGCTTTGTAGGCAATGGATGAAGTTGGGCGATGGAAGTCATTATTCCCTTAGCTCTTCAGCCTACCTGTCACCTGGAGGCTGCCTCTCTTGCACTAATGTGCTTTTTGGAGCTGCTTCATGTACAATTCAGTTGCTCTTGATGTGACAACAGTGACCTCCAGGAGAGGCATCTCCTCCAGCAGTGTGACTTCATCTCTTCCATGCATAGATACATTATGTTGATTTAAAATTCAGGACATCTAAGAACTCAAGTTACTGAAAATCATGGGGGACTGCATATAATATTGCACATAGAAATACTTGCTTTAATGTGTCATTGGTCTTGTGTAGGCACAGATTAGCTTACCTAATGTGTAGATTTTATTTATGTTTAATGCTATCTTATTTATTAATATATTCTAGACTTGGAAACACATGTAAATGGTGATGGGAAAAGTTAGTTCCTTTCCTATATACTACTATAAATTTTAGGAGCTATCTTTTCCATTTTTCATATAAAAATGTTATCAGTGGATAATTCTGGTAGAACCCTGGAAAAGTAAACTCCAATAATTTAAAGGCAGTATATAGCATTAGACGTAAGAAATAACAGGTATAGTTTCTTTGGGACTATATGCAGTGCATTATGCATTCAGTATAAAATTCTGATGACACAAATGTTTTCCCAAGTAGGGTAGAGTAACAATTACAACAGCAACACACTGATCTGACAATATGAATATTTCTGCATCAGAGACATTTTTTAGCACAACAATAATTACAAAGTTACTGTGGCATGCATTCACCGAAAAACATTAAAGATGGGACATAGCTACCCAGGTCCCCTACATTTTGGAGTAAAGGTCTCTCCTTTAGAGTGATTTATACTGAATTTTTAATGGCATCAAACAGGACCTTAATTAATGCTGCCTATTACTGCATCTTACCCATCCTCCTCCTGCATGCACACTTCTGGTTTATGATCAGAAGTCTTTCCCCGTGACCTCTGCAGATCCAGCCTGCAAACCAGGTGCTTGGTGCCCCTGTTTTGCACTCTTAAAATATGCAATGCCCTTCCCAGATGTTTGCAATGCTGAAGTATGTACAGTGTAGCTCTCTTTGATTTCTGTCTTTCATGGTCCTTATGTCTGAATTTTATTTTCAGTGTCACAATGTTTGCTAAACACATGGAAATACTCCTGGATAACAGCTGGAAAAACGTAACTATTGGGAATCACAGTTGAGCCAAGCTAGGGAATTGGATCCATCTCCTGAAGGTCAGTAAATACATATTTAAATAGTAGCTAAATAAGGACTGTTAAAAGTAATTTCTGTTCTATGCAGTTTTCAGGTATGGCTATGTATCCTGTGCTTCTACAGTTTGGTTCACATCTGAAACTCCAGGTTACTGTGTAGCAAAGAGGAAACATGGAATCAAATGCTAGGAATGGGAACTGTCGTGCTTAAAGAACACCAGCCATTTGCACTGAAGTGCAATTGCTCTTTATCTAAGATATTTTTCTAGAGTGATATTTTTCTGTGATGACTAAGATCACTCGGTACCGTGAAACAAACCAATCTCTAATAAGGGCAAACCTGACATAAATGAAAACTACTAAAGAACAAAAATGAACAGAAAAGAAGGAAAATTTTACCACCACCAAGCATTAAGAGACATATTTTTACATGGTCCTAAATCTTTCCAGTGTGAACTTTAAATCCTAAAGGCAAAATGTCTCACCCACGAGATACATAAACAGGCTAAACATGACCCAGATTAAGGGCAAAAGCAAGCACATGGCCTGCACTGACACACAGAAGGAGATGAGCTCAGTGATGTTCAGAGATTAACTCAGCTAACAAATGAGGATCACGACAGATTTGATAGCCAATGTCTTGTTAAAAAAACAGCAGCATTACAGACCACTCTCACGCACTGAGATATTCAGTTGTCTGATCAGGAATGTGAAACATACTTTGTTCTATCAATCTGGCTGATCTCTTACCACGAACAGTGATTTTTATTTCTGAAATGCCAAATTCAGACTTCCCTACCTACACACAAAATCCTTTCTGGACTGCAGCTCTGTATACTCATGGACACACAAACACATACATCCATTTATTTCTTACTCTTGTTCAAAATGTCAGTATTTACCATTATAAAATCCAAGTGATCTTTACGTATTCCAAAGAGAGGACAACATGTTAGGCACAGATGCAAGTATCTGTTCCTTTTAACAATTGTTAGTCACTTTGTGGAAACATTGTTTTGTGAAAGTCTCCTGGTTCATTTTTCAGTCAGCTACACCATCCCATCCCTGGAATTTCAAGGTCAGAGGACAGCAGGATAATTTCTTACAAAGCTATCACACATATAAAGAGAATTAGTTCAAAATTAAACTTCCTTTACAAATATTTGACATTGACTGAAGGAGCAATTCTTTAAAACAAGAGTCTTTAATAATTTGAATGACGTGTCTTTATTTGCACCTTCTGTTTTCACTGCTGTCTTGCTTAGATCATTCAGATAAACACAAGACAATAAGCAGCTGCAATTGTTATTTGAACCAGTATTAAGGAATAGAAGCGCTACTGGATGAAACACTGACATTAGAGAAGACAACTGAAGATTGCGTTGGTATAAAAAATAGGAATTCTGACTCAGGGCGTTACATTTTAGTCACAACATGAAGCAAAACCAGACAGTTCGTGTTTGTCTGAAAAGTTATGAGAAAGATTTTCCACTGTGATTGGGTGCGGAAGCACTAGAACTCTCCTGAGAAAGCATCTTTTGCCCAAACATGAAAAGCCCGAGAGACTTGCCTTGCTGAACTTGGATGCAGCATTATAAATAATGAGCATGTGTCCAAGAAGCCATTATGAATTCTGAGGTTTGTTGCATGTCATTCATCTCTACCCCACTGAAGAGCTGTAGGAGCAGAAGTACCTGTCCAGGGTTTGCAACCATCCCTGTATCAGAAGTCGTGCTCATGTGTTGTACTTGAACTTTTTAGTCACATTGTGTACAATGGATCTCTTATGTAGTTGCTGTTCTGGGAGAATAAAAGCATCTTTGCTTGTTGTAAATGGACAAAGGAGAGGAGCCATAAGATCAAGCAGTAGGTAGAGGAAGTAAAATCTGGCTCCTGTATTGGATTCAGCCTAGGACCTGGATTTGTCCATTATATGGCTACAGGAAGATCCCACCTTGTTGGCTCACAGTGCAGCTTTTCCCCTACTCCTTCCAAATGTATCTATTCATACCACTGCCTGGTTCTCTTTCTTTGGACGCTATGGTGTTTTCCCAGGCTTCCCACGCATTGTAGAACAACTGGTGGGACACCTCCCAAGCCCTCAGGGGCCTGCTGATCACACTTGTCTGCATCACAATTGCCTTTCCACCTTCAGATCCAGAGCTCTATAGGAACTGGATTTAGGTGGAAAGGAATTCTAGGATAAATAACAAAGTATGGTGGGAAGAAGTGGACAGTCAGGTCTCCCTGATCTCTGTATAGAACTAAAGTTAGAGCTATTGTCTGCTATCTGAAATAAAAATAATTCCTGGAGATCTCTCAAGAACCAGAGGCAATGTTTCCAAATCATCAATTTGTCAAACATGGTTCTTGCTGTCTCTTTCTCCAAGAGAGACATAATGTCTTCTGATTCTCTCTGACTCCCAGTCTAGAAAAAAAGAGGAATTTACAAGTCCCTACAGTTTGGAAAGGGAATGCTGTGATGTGTACAAGGCCATGTCAACACAGACAGACTCAGACTGCCCACAATGGTTTTACCCATGTTTTGTGCTGCTGCTGAATGAGCCAGCTTAGACATGAGAATCACAGAAATGCATCCAGGTAAACAAGATCTATATGCAACATATGAAGTGGAACCTTATGGCTTACTGTGGTAAGTCATAAAGTCACTTAGATCTTTGAATGGGATCATACAGCTGCTTATAGAGTGAGTAGCTATTCTAAATGCTGGCACTAGCTGCAGTTTGGCAGGAGCTGCCATCTTCCAGAGAGGCAGAATTCAGCTGGGGAATTGGTGGCTCCTTTGAAGTTCTTGCAGACAATGCATCCACATTGCTGTAGACAGCTGCTTTCTAGAAAGAACTTTTGGACTCAGTAATAACTACACTCAGTGTGTACTAATAATAGTAAAAGGCTGAAGCTGAGTTATAATTTTTTGTCTATATTGTTCTAAAATACAGAAACATAGTTTTAAAACAGAAGTATGTCCCATTAGCACTACCAACAACATGAAACTTTACTGTCTCAGAAGGAGGGTCACATATTTTACCTGTGTTTGCTCAGCACCTTTCACTGTAAAATCCTGGTCCATGACTCACAAAACACCAGTAACAAGCAGAAATTTCTTCTTGCACTATCCTACTGCATTCTCTTATGAGCTTTTTGAAAGGATGAAGAATTCTTTGACGCTTAGTAGTTTGAAAGCATTTGAAAGTGTAATAGGCATGCACATTCAATACTTTATTAATTCTTCTACTGTTGAACATTTTACTGAATATACCTATTAAGTAAAGCAGAGGTGCTCATGAAATTACTAACCAAGAAATTCCTTATACATCAGCTCAGTGAAAGGGTGAACCACATTGATGGTAAGATGCACTTCATTTTGGCTGATGTGTTCAGTTCAGCTGAGTCACTTCCATCAAATCAACTGTAAGTTTATCCAGGACCATTGGAGAAAGCTACTGATTTATTAGGAGATGTGTACAAGCATTAGTCGGGAAGACAGGAAGTATTTAAGCTTTTGCTAGTATAACACATGTTTTATAAATCTGAAACTCACTAAAGTGGGTATTGCTCTGGAAAAATAGAACAGGATGATGATAATTACTAAAGACACTCACTACGGTAATCAAGAGTGGTAGAGGTCATGCAAATGAACGTCGTTTAGAGAACAGGATATGAGACACCTGACTTCTCTGGACGGAGGACAGGGAAAGAGATGGGAGAGAATGTTAAACGGGAGTGCAAAGGAAGGAAACATGAGACAGAGTGAAAAGAAGGCAAGTCCATATCATTTACGTCAAAACTGCCTTAAATAAGAGCAGCCAGGAAGATATTTCAGACTTTTTCCATTTTGGTGGTACTGAAATAATTTATGTATGAAATTTGTAAAGAATCTTACAATCATTTGGTTTTAGAGTAAACCACAGATGTTTGAGATCAAACACATAGGACTTGATCACGAACAAAATGACAGAATGGGAAACTGATGGGAACAAAATGAACTGAACAGATCTGATTTTGTCACTACAAATCCCTCTGAATGGATATGCACATTATATATCTCAGTCCTTCCAGGGACTTTGCATCAGTCTGACTATATATGAGCATGCTCAGCAGTTAGAGGAATCTTCCTTGACACCCTCCAGCTAAACTTACTCAATCCTTCCCCCTAGGCTAAAAGAGAGTCCTTTTTTTTCCGGTTCTCCCAAAGAGGCCTGAAGGTCTCCCTCCTTCTGCAGCTCCTCAGCAGTTTCTAATCAGCAGAACACAGCAGAAGCTCAGTACAGCACTGAGCCTGACATACTGAGGTTCTCCTCAACTCACCCACTACTGCATCTGGCTGGAAATTTCCTAGAGGCCAGGGAAGACCTCTGCCTAGAAACTTCCAGCGGGAGTGGATATGTATTTTGATACACCATAAAACTAGTGTTTACTACATTTATATGTAGCAATGAGTTGCTGCTACCATATGTATTAAAGAAACTTCTTTGAAGTTTTCTTCTTGGAATTCTGTTTCCTTCCCTGAGCTGCAAGAGCAAAATCAGAGGTGTGTGGGCAATGTCATGATTTAACAGGCAATTTCTCAAGCATGAAGTCACAAACATGATTTTCATTTCACTTATTCAATTCAGTTCAGTCTTTGGAAAATAAAAAGCATGAGATTTTTTATTTATTTATCTTTTTAGTTTTCCAGTTAGATTTTTGTTAGAAGACATTTCTTCAGGCTTAATTCTACACTGTAAATGAGGCTTAAACAACAGTTATTTTCTTGAATGTTTCTCTGTAAAGATTTGATTGATTGATCCAGCCTCCCTCTTAGTTAAGTGACAAGTGAAGGAAATCAGTGTCATCCTTTATAAAGAGCCAAAGGCTGTCACATTAACCACCGTTTTGTTAGATGTAAAGCTAGAGCCATTGAAATTTCATGCAGAAGTTAAGCAAAGAGTGTGTGTAGGAGTTACCATGATGTCCTAATAATTCCTCAGTGTAAGAACATGTCTTGTGGAACTACTGGCTCAGAAATAGAGAGAATATGGATGTGCACTGAAATAGCTATATTCTTACTGTCTTCAACAGGAGCACTGAGATCTCAGATAGAGTTCAGTTCCTGTTGGTTTTCTTGTGGTAATGCCATTTCCTTTCATCTGTGTGCACCCAGCAAATTATTTGTAGATTATCTCTACCATTCTGCATACTAATACTTTACTGCATGCCTTACCACATGTTCCTTTTTCCTTGTAACTCATCAACAGACCATTCCCGGGGAAGAGCTTATGAAAAAAACAGTGTACAAATTCAGCTCTGAATATAGTTCAGCTCTGAATCAGCTGAGAAAAGTGACTCCTGTGCAATTGATCAGTCATGTATATTTTAAAGACTGAATATTTCACCTGAATTCTGCTTTACCTACCCATAAAACATTATTAAAATAGACCGATGATAAAACATCTACAGAGATTCATGTTCCCATGCTCTGTTTCAGTTGATTCTCAAGACATACTATTCCCCTTAAAAACACTAAGTTAGTAATTTGTTAGTATTGTTTTCCACAACAGGAAACATCTGATTTGTTGTTATTAGGCAAGGCAGCAATACATGCCATAACTTAGCAAGCTGAACAGCAATTGACTTTCATGATCGTTTGCCAATCTTCAGGCATTAATAGGAAGCCAAAATCGTTTCTTTTGACGTAATCTCTGTACAGTAAATAGGGCACTTGTGCAAATTTGATGGGCTTCATTAAAGCTTGTGAAGCAAGAGAAAAGGAAAAGATGGTGCAGTGTAATGGAGTGTAGCCTTGGGACACTGCATTCTGTGATAGTAGAGAGTTGCCAGGGGAAACTGCAAGATGCAGATTCCAAACATGTTTTGTAAGGGAAGAAACATACAGATAGTGAGATGGTGTCCTTTCTCTCTCCTTTTCTATGTGTGACTGCAGTATGTTCATGGAGCTCATAACCAGTGATCATGTTACTCCTTCTGTACTGTTATGTCTTGAAAGACTGTCCAGTTTTAAATCGAGTGTTGCATGAATGCTTAGCAGAAGTTTTTAAGTACCAAGCTAGTATATGGTTTGACTGACAGCAGCTTAATTTTCAAATGCAATGCACCCAACTTCACGGGTGCCATGACTCACAGTTGGCAGCCTCTAGACAGAGCAAGAAGAGGAGTACAGTCAACCAACCTTCTTTCCAGTTGGTTTTGAGTTTTGCTTTTTTTACACTCTGATTTGATCAGCTGTTTTTCTCCCAGAAATGGAATCAGATTTCTGAGATGGACTTGCTAATTAATATACACCCTAAACTCCATTTTTTACTATCTTCTACACTAAATGTAGGACTTTCAAGTTAACTAGAAGCACATCTACTTTCACTGTGCTTTGTACATGAATCAGGTACCTTTCTTAACAAAAATACAACTTGCATGTCAGGAATGGAACTGAAAGCTCTAAGTAGATCGATCAACAAAGTCAGCTAATAACCACAGCTTTTCTTTCTGTCCATTCTTTATGACATATCTGACTAGATCCAATAATTGCACATGTGCAAAACAAATTCCTCCCTTGCACAGGTGAGAAAACCAGAGAGCACAGGGCGATCTTCCCATGCCCCTCATAAACCCTATATCTGGGTCAGTCATCATGGCAGTTAGTGATATTATCTGAGTATGCAGCCTGCTTTCTCTGAGCATCCTGAGTAGTCATTTTCAAGAAAGCAGCAATGAAGAAGGAAATGTCCAAGAATTTAAATCCAATTTTTTTTTCAAACGAGGCAGCAGAAAACTTGCTGCTTTTGCATATAACACTCTCACTGAACATAAAAGTATACATATCATGCACAGGGCAGGGGAAACTGGCATTGCTAAGTGCTGGCCAATAGTTAATAGTTATAACTAAGCTAAACGCTCAGTAAAAACTCTGAAGAAAAGAAGAAAAAAAGAAATCCCACCCACTCCCCTCAAGGCAAAGCAAATAAATCCTTCCATTTATATCTAATGCGCTGCCTGCCCCAACATACAGCAATCACCCCTGAATTGCTGAAACCAAGTCTGGAGTTTTTTATACAAGTGCTTTTGATTTAGAGTTGCATTTGTGAATATCCCCACAGCACCGGAGAAATCCTGCCTTGTAATTAGCAACTCTGAACACCGTTTGTAGAATACAGCTGCAAACCTTGTGATTTTATCCTGTCTCTGAGGAAAATCACAAGGGAAATTTTTCCTTTATCTCACAGCCTAAGCCAAATCTAGTCAGTCTGCAATTCATCAGGTTATAGCTCCTGATGATGAGACATATTCCTATGTAGCAATTAGATTTATCAGATGCTGAACTGAGTTGATCTTTACAATGAGAAATAGTTAATACATTGTCATTAAGTCAGCAAAGCTTTTAGTGAAAAACAACTAGCATATTAGAGAGATAACTACAAACAGAATGGATTCTTAATGCCAAAAGTGCCGGATTCAACTCTGTTGTCGAAACCAAGCCAGTTCAGCTAGGAACTCATGGATGTTCATAGATCATTCCTAAATCTGAGATGCTCTGTGGTGTTTTCACTACCATGGTCCTATTCTGAATCCCTGTTTTTAAATATATCTATGCTTTTTTCTCCGACACACATTATATCTAGCTTTTATATACTTTTTCTATTCCAATCTGTTCAGAGATGCTTGTAATCGAATCACTATCTTTCTTACTGTCTTTGTGTTTTACAGATTGGGAAAGGGGCACAGTGCTGCAGTGATTTATTTGAAACGGTGAACAAGGTGAGACATACAGATGAGTGTTCTGCCCAGGAAATTATGTTGTTTGCAACACACAGTCACAAAGTGATAAATTTCACAAAGATATACTGAAATCAGAAAACAATCTGTCTATGAAATACTGATACAAAGCCAAAACACCATTATTAAAAAAAAAAAAAACAAAACAGCAGACTAACACATGTGAAAATGAATAAAACTCCAAAAACATCTGAATATAAGGCCTACCACTGAATACAGCATGAATGCTTTGCTGAGTTGGAATCCGTGGGGAAGCAGGGGAAAAACTAATTCAAATTAAGTAAAAGGAAATGTATCAACTTTCAAACATTTCACCAATAACACTAACAGATGAATAGAAATACAAATTATTTGTAGTGATTAAAGCAGCATATACTGTTCAAATCACTCTGATTTACTTAGATATTCTGACAACGCATTTAGTCTCTTGGATTTGTCTTGTTATTGTGTATTATGCAAAGGCTTTCACGCTTTAACTGAAATAAAAAGCTTACAAATTGAAAAGAAATTGGAATATTCTACAAGAATTATTTCAGGTCTGGAAGTGATGTCTCAGACATCCCAGTCTTCCTTATATCAACTAACTGGGCTAAGATTGTTCTTGATTGGTAAGTACATTCACAGAAGAGAGAGTTCTGAAAGTAAACGCCCAAACTACTTCAGAGAAAATTAAATTTAGTGGTTATCTGGTTTCAGTTTCCAATCTAGATGTGGAATACGTAGTTAGCTAGGTACCTATAAGGTTCTCTATTATCTGGAGTCTTCAGCTAGGTATTAGATGGGTTTTCTTAAAGAAATACCATAGGTCAGACAGAAGTGATTGGATGAGTGCTACTTCAACTTCTGTTGTCCTATTGTGTAGCAGTTCTTAGTAGATCATAAGCATGGTGCTAAAACATAGCTGTGTGATGGAGAAACCATCTTTACATTCAACATTAAAGATACTGGTTTGAAATTAAGGCCCCTAGGTTGCCAATATGCTTGTAGTTTGAGCAAAGCCATCAGAGACCACACTGGTGCAGGCAGCCATCACAGCATCTGCTCTTACCAGAACTCCTTTATAGGACACAGTGTCAACACCAGACTGTAATTGCAGGAAGAAAACACTTATTTCCCCCTTTAGAGTTAAAAATCTTACATGTTTTTCTAAAGAAATGGAGCCACTTAATATATCTAGAGACAGAACCAAAGAGTAAGGAGCTACATTTGTGCTTATTTGAAATGAATGTAGCATTGGCTTTTGCTTCTTATTGCAGAGTTAATATTTGCTAGTCTTGCATTATTTACAACTTCTTTGGATGGACTTCATGCTGTCTGGGAGAACATCAGTAATATTTCTCCTCGTGACCTTCCAATCAAATTCTTACAGATATGCTGGCTCACTGTCTGGATATATTTTGGGATATACATTGTTTTGTTGCCATAGATTACTAGAATTTTTGGATAGAGGAAAACTATGTCTTTTTTCTTACACACAAAAGTGATTTAAGTGGAGCTCATTGGGCAATGCCAGTGACCTCAAATGGCAATGGCCCATCCTTATTCATCAGAAAAGCAACAATGGGGATGTTCCAGGGAAGAGGAACTAGCTAGGCTTTGTTCTTAGAAAAACAAAAACCCTAACAAAAACCCAAAGCACAAAACAAAACAGAAACAAAGAAAAGGAAGAAGTCTTGGCTTCCTCTTGGCTTTTTTGATTATGAGTCTTGTTAGTGGCTCTACACTGGCCCCCAGCCACGCTATGACACAGGGTCAGGCAAGATGCATCCTGGCTGGTTACGGATTAATAGGAGTCCAGCTCTCAATAATATTCAGTCTACACAAAAAAATAACCTTGGGCAGTCAGAAAGTCCATCAATGTTCAAGTATTAATTAACCTTGTTTTCAGCCAGGTATCATTTTCTGAAGAGACTGAAACATCTAGGGCTATGGTAATTGTTCCCTGTACCATCAGAATTCAGTTTTTAATTTTTTCCAATATTATATAAATGGGCATGGGCCCTGAAATATATATCCTCTTGTTGATAGTGCATGACACATCAGATTATCTGATGCAAATTGAAAATTCATTAAAGGCAATTACAGAACAAACTATTGTTTATTTTGTCAAATCACAAGACTCAGTGGTACTGCTTGAGAGTTTTAAAGAAACTCAAGAAACAGCTGAAACTCACTGTGATGTGTAGCCTCCTCTCTGGAACTGTTTCATGTCTGATGACTGGAAGGTAACCAGCATGGCAGCTACTTAATGAAGTGGTTTCGGGCATGGTCTGAGGGAAGTCTACAAGCTAGTAAGTTTATGTCTGTGTTGGGCAAATCAGTAGACATTATTTTAAAGATGTAAGTAACTTGATACTTGAAGGAATATGATATATGTGCTACTGGGAATTGCCTCTGGGTTTTTGTTTTATTAACAAAAGAGATTTTGACTGGGCAAAATGTATCCTGCTGCTCAAGTGATGGAGAACCTTCATGTTTCCTAACATCTGCAGTCCCACTGCATAACTTGGTCACTGTTTCTCTGCATCAGGCTACTTTTTGCTATATTTCAAAATACTAATTTATATGGATGGCCCTTTTGGTCTAATCTAGAACAGCTGTTCTTAGTAGAATAATATTTTCCTTATGTCTGCTATTTGCATATTAAATGCAACAGAATGTATCAAATTAAACCAGATTTTTTTGTTTAACTTTGTGTACTTTAGTATATTGTCAAATATCTAGTAAATCACAATATAAGCAGAACAATTCTCCCAATTCTGACTTCAGCCTAGGAGTTTTGTATCTTAATTAACTAAATGGAACATAAATAGATTACTTAGCACAGAGACTGAGAATAATCTGTTATTTTGGGGACTAATAGGTATATAAAACTGTTTATAGAAAAGGACATACAAGGAATTGTTGGACTGCTTTATATGTCTTAATGAAGCTTTAAATTATATTAATCTGCTAATCTGCCACAATTTTTTAAAGAAAAATTCTGTGGGCTGATTTTTATATTGCGCTTTTGTGTAGCGTTAAGTTACAACTTGTTAGCGTTAAGTTACAACTTGTGCAGCATGAAGTTGCTACTTATCTTGCCTAATTCTTTGTTTTGAATATTTCTATTCAGATATCAACATTTCAGACATGTGGTCTCATAGGAGAAATAATAAGGCTACGTTCTGACTGCATAATATCATTTCTCCCCCTAAACCCTCCCCCTGTACTCCCATTATATCATAATGCTAGATACTGTTATTTCTCAGAGGAAAGTAAAATTCTACCATTATTGCTTTCTTTAATAACTGTGTAAGTTCCAGAAACTTTTGGTCATCAAGTACTTGATAACACCTTATCAACTAACAAGACCACCTTATTCTTCTTATACTCTTTACAGACAAAAGATATTTTTCCATTATTTACTACTGTAAACAAATTGTCATTGAGAAAGGATATAATATTTGGGCAATACATATTGTTCTGAAAGATATCCTACTAGAAGTAATAGTTTTAATACGCTGTTCCATGCCACAGATGTTACTTCAGCCACAGATTCAGGTTTAAACAACATTTATTGACTTTTTTGCTTATCTTTTTTAAAGATTTGCATCAAAAAAGTAATTATTTTTTCCAAACTGACTGCCTAATCATCCATACTGCTTAAGACTATAAACTCTCAGTAACAGTACAGTACTATCCTATTTTTAAAGCTTTTTTTCCTCCACTTTGTTTTAGCTTGAAATTTATTCTGACAAATATTTCAGAATAACTCTAGTTAGTTTCAGACACCACATCTTCAATATGAAGTTCATGATTCTTTTTTATGGGTCAGTCTCTCTAGGTAATATTTTCTAACATAACCAGCAGGGGTATCCCAGTACTGGTTTTATCTTTCTGTTCAGTCTTGCAGCTACGCTATAAATATTGTCAATAGTGTTAAGTCTTTCTGATGGAGAAACAAACTGTTTTCTGAACTGGAAATTAACCTTGCTTACTTAAGAGCAAAACCAGCAATACTAAGACAAGCTTATGACTTGAGCAAATGTCTTTGATTACATCTGAACATTCCTCCATTGCTGTCTACCAGATAAAATCTCAATATAAGTAACTTGGCTGGGCATCAGAGCTCTGTATGAGCACTGCTTTGCTTCCTGGAGGAGAGGTAAGGATTTAGTGTTCCTGTTGTTTTGATTTGGCAGATAGGATTGCTCTTCAGCTCTTCCTGAACTGTAACTGAGAATGATGACTTTTGGATTAGTTGCTAAACTGTAATAGATGGAAATCAAGTGCATCAGATGGCTGGTTAACAATTTGCAGATGATCTCCTGGCATCTGTGAATGTATTTCTCTATCAGCAAAACGTATAGATAGCCTTCACTTCATTTGGTGTTTGGTTTGGGTTTGTTTTTCTGACAGACTTTTCTCAACTTGCAGTATTTTCCCAGTACCCCATGTAAGGGGTAAGGAAGGTTGTCTGGCAAAGGAAAGAATGATGCAGAACTTTTCATTATTCTCTATTAATAAAGCTGAGACAATAAAGAAAAAGTTTGTACCTTGGGTTTTTGAATTAAATGCTTCCAGTGTGATACAAGTGTATCCAACATAACGAATTTTTTGAATCTGCAGAGAGATTAAAAAAGAAACCATCGTCTGAGGCGCAAACAGCCCCATTCACTGCAAGACTGTTACCTCATGTAAATAGTATTTTCAAATATCAGAGCTCTTAACTATTTTGTTACAGAATGCATGTAAGAACAGATGGGAAGTACAATACAAAGACTTAAGCTATGCACTCTGAGAACTGCTCATTTGATAAAGGTTTTTAAAAACACACAGTGGAAGGAAAATTTTATAAAAAATTAAGTTCTTCTAAAGAAATAAGACCCAGCTTTCAAAATGTGCTAACAGTTGCTTGTCTACTTTCCGTAGACAGACAAAGCAGACGGAGCACAAGTTCTTTATGCCACCTTCTCAGGAGCTCAGGCAGTTAGGGTGCCAGTCACCATGGGAGGTGCTGTGCCTGCTCCTGACTCTGCAAAGGGAACTTGGTGCCTTTCCAGCTCCTGTGTCACCTGAACAGGGCAGCCAGGCCCACCTGGCTGGCTGACAATACTACACCAACCACCCCTTCCCATCCTCTTGGGTAAGGGCTGTGATAGGTGTAGTGTTACAAAACCACATGTGAATAACACAGGGGATTGCTCAGCTGTCCAAGACCTGGAACTACCTCAGCCAGACCAAAACAACTGGGAGGCCATCATTGTCCTGACAGCTTAATTCTCCACTTCAATTTCTTTTCCTATCCAACACCTTTTAGAGTCAAGATGAGTCTAGAACAACTACAAACTCACTGTCTTGGGAGAAATACAGGATTAGCTCCCTTAGTTATGTGCTAGGCGACATGTCAGTGTATTCAAATCTATAGATGTGCACTGAAGGTGAACTGGGAATTTGGCAGCCCCTTCTACTTAAGCAATTCAGAACAAAAGAATGTATTTCATCTCTTTGTATTTGAACTTCTCTACCCTTTTGGGCCTTTCTGACTAGGGAGCTGCATTGTAAAGTCCTTAACTGGTAGCTCTTCAAATAACATTTGGCAGTCTGTGACGGATGTTATATTCCTGTTATGAATAAATCAGTAACGTAATTATTAACATAAGGGCTTTTATTTCTAGTATTTATAATTTGATGGGCTTTAAATTCTCTAGTGTGACTTCTACATCATAGTTCAGTTTCATCTGTATCATTTCAACAGGACTTGTTTGCATTGACAAACATCTGTAACAGTTACGATATGGATGCTAATTGCCCTTCTATATCCATAAAGTGGATCTTTTTTCTGTAACGCCCCCCCCCCCCCCCCAAACAAAAACCACCACAACAAAACCCCTAACCTTTCAAGTTGATCTATAATTTGGTTTATACAAAAAATTAAAACTGTTCTTACATCACCATACTTACATTGCTTACATATTTAAATACCATTCTTACATTACTGGTACATGGATGTTCACTTCTATGTGATCTTTACCGGTCAGCCATGTACATGTTGTGACAGAACCATGGCCAATCGTTGTGCCCTTACTGTGGCTTGGGTGGTTTCTTTCACATTTGTTTTAGCAGTAGTTATAGGCTGATACTTTAGAAGTTGCCATTCCCTTAGGTAAGGCAAGCCAGCTACCTAAGCAGGGTGATAAAGATCTCTGCAGCCAAAATAAACCAAGAAGTGAGCTAAAGCAAGGGTCTGGCTTGGCTGAACGGTAAGGGATGAAAAAGTCCAGTGGAACCAACTGCACATATAAGAAAAAGAAAATACATAATGTGATACATGAAGTTACTGCAATTGCCAAGCAATAACACCAGAACAATCTTATTGCTTCACAAACACAGACAATGCAAAGCCTGGCTTAGATCTGGCATGATTTACCCTTGGCTTCATCACCATCACTGGCTAAATATCGGTATTTGCTGCATTCTGTGCTGTGCAATGCATAAATCTTTTTGAATATTATGCTACATGAGGCACAGTCAAGTCAGTCTCACTGTGGAATACAGAAACAGCTGCACTTGCACACAGGCACCTTAAAGCTGATTTTACATTTGTATTTCTTACTATCTATTTTGATTTCTTTTATTGCTAAACAACAGCCTTTTGCATTCACTGAAAAAGGATGATTTGCCAATTTTCCAAGAACAAATTTGTTCTTGCCTAACTTGTACTTCTTGTAATTGACTTCTAGAGTTGTTTTTTTTTTTTTTTTATGGTGTGGTTTGACAAAAAAAATAACACTTCAATAAGTTGAACCCACTGACAGTAAAGGACCATTCTGTAGAGGGTTTTCTGCTTCAGCCCCATCTCAAACTTATTTGATCTTATGTTCTTAAAACCATACTATATATTCATCAGCCTGTAATACTGTTGCAGGAAAGTTCATAAGAACTAAGAGACAAGGCCATTTTCATATATTTTCAGAATATGTATTTAGCTGCCATCTTAAGCAGTAACTATGGTGTCTCCTTTCTCTGGAACAGAAAAACCTGGGGATGAGCAACATTAGGACTGGACTAAATTATTCTGCAGCACTCCTTGTGTGTATTAACTAAAATATGGTCTTTTTTCATCCCTTATACAGAGCTGCATAATTTTAGATGTGTGTTTTGGACACATCTGACATACATCTGACTGGAAGGGTGCCTGATGTACTGTTATAGACATATAATCAAAAGCAGAAACTCCAGGCCACATATCTGTGGTGATTTTGACATAAGGGCCTTTTGCTCTTTAAATCCATGCATGGTTCTTGAATCAGAGTTTTCTTAAAAGTAGGTATATAAAAAAAGATGAGTTTTACAACTCCATTTTAACACACACCTAGTCAGTTTTAATGCATTTAATATGTAAAACTTTAATTTTTCTGTCATTCTAACTTATTAACAGAAAGTGCTATTCTACATCAGGTCTCATGTTTCACAGAAACCTATGTGTACTCAACCAATAGAATTACATTTATGAGCTAAACTTAACAGATCATTAAAGGACATAATTTGACATGTCCTATTATCCAGATTTTATTTTTATAAATTTGTATATAATTTATAGATTTTATATAACTTTATATATGAGTATCAGTTATATAAGTTTCTCTTAATTGAGTTTTGTATCAGCTTTTCGACTGTTTTTCCCTGGGTTGATGCTAGTCTGACAGACCTGTTATTGCTTGAATTAGTGTTTTCACTGTTTTAAATGCTGGCTTAATTATTTTTCCTGCCTTGTTGTGATTCTGTAGCATTCTCAGACAAGTTCTAGATATTCTTTGCTGGTGTCTGCAAGGAGCACTTGCAGGCTGTGATCAGCCTTTTCTGATTAGTCTCTTCTCTATTTGGACACTAACAGAGGCTGCTGGAAATTCCATCAACAACAATAATCATAGAATCATAGAAACATAGAATGGTTTGGGTTGGAAGGGACCTTAAAGATGATCCAGTTCCACGCCGCCTGCCATGGCCAGGGACACCTTCCACTAGACCAGACTGCTCAAAGCCCTGAACAACCTGGCCTGGAACACTGCCAGGGAGGGGGCAGCCACAGCTTCTCTGGGAAACCTGTTCCAGTGTCTCACCACCCTCACAGGAAAGAATTTCTTCCATCTACCTAACCTAAATCTACTGTCTTTCAGTTTAAAACCATTACCCCTCATCCTATCCCTACACTCCCTGATGAAGAGTCCCTCCCCATCTATCCTGTAGCACCCTTTAAGTACTGGAAGGCTGCTACAAGGTCTCCCTGCAGCCTTCTCCGGGCTGAACAACCCCAACTCTCAGCCTGTCCTCACAGGCAAGGTTCTCCAGCCCCCTGATCATCTTTGTGGCTTCCTCTGGACCCCCCCCCCCCCCCCCCCCCCGAGCAGCTCCATGTTCTTCTTACACAGAGGGTGCCAGAGCTGGACAGAGCACTCCAGGTGGGGTCTCATAAGAGCAGAGTAGGGGGTGGGGAGAGTCACCTCCTCAACCTGCTGGTCACACTTCTTGTGTTGCAGCCCAGATGCGATTGGTTTTCTGGGCTGCGAGAGCACATTGTCAGCTCATGTCCAGCTTTTCACCCACCAGTACAGCCGAGTCCTTCTCTGCAGGGCTGCTCTCAATCCACTCATCACCCAGCCTGGATTTGAGCTTGGGATTGCCATGACCCATGTGCAGGACCTTGTTGAACTTCATGAGGTTTGCATGGTCCCACCTCTCAAGCCTGTCCAGGTCCCTCTGAATGACATCTCTTCCCTCCAGCGTGTCAAATGCACCACGCAGCTTGGTGCTGTCAGCAAATGTGCTGAGGGTGCACTCAATCCCACTTGTCCATGTCACCAACAAAGATGTTAAACAGCGCTGGTCCCAACACTGACCCCTGAGGAAAGGCGCTCATCACTGCTGTCCACTTGGACACTGAGCCATTGACCACAACTCTTTCAGTGCGACCATCCAGCCAATTCCTTATCCACAGAGTGGTCCATCTCTCAAATCATTGTCTCTCCAATTTAGAGAAAGAGTGTCATGTGGGACAGTGTGAAATGCTTTGCACAAGTCCTGGTAGATGACATCAGTTGCTCTTCCCTTATGCACCAATGCTGTAACCCCATTGTAGTAGGCCACAAAGTTTGTCAGGCATGATTTGCCCTTAGTCAAGCCATGTTGGCTGTCGCCAATCACCACCTTATATTCCATGTGTCCTAGCATAGTTTCCACATCTAGTTCATGATCTTTCCAGGCACAGAGGTGAGACTCATGGGCCTGTAGTTCTCCAGGTCTTCTTTATTTCCCTTCTTAAAAATAGAGGTTATATTTCCCCTTTTCCAGTCAGTGGGAACTTCACTGGACTGCCACAACTTATCAAATATGATGGGTAGTGGCTTAGCCACTTCATCTGCCAGTTCCCTCAGGACCCCTTGGTGCATCTCATCAGGTCCCACGGACTTGTGAACCTTCATGTTCCTTAAATAGTCTCAAACCTGATCTTCTCCTACATTAGGTGGTTCTTCATTCTCCCAGTTCCCACCTTTGCCTTCTTGGGTGGTATGGCTGGAGCACTTGCTGGTAAAGAATGAGGCAAAAACATTGGACATTTTCATTCCATCAACAGTCTGAAGTTAGGTAAAAGATTCAGGCTCCCTTCCTCACTGGTGAAAATAATGTTATTTTCCTTAACACTTCTTTTCTCTTTTTCCTCTACCGCCATCGATATCAGCTCCCATAAGCACAGAAATGAGTCACTGCCCCTGTCCCTACCTCTTTGTTCTAACACTGAAAATGAAGTTACTCTGGATATTCTAGGAACCAGGTATTGGTCCATACATCCAAACATTTAGTAAACACTCCAGGGAAAGAAACACAGCAGCTGTTGTTCTTGGAAATCAGAAGATACTATGAAAGTGATATTTTTTCAGTGTAACATGCAAATATTTTTTTGTCTCTGGGGTAAAACTAGACAGAAAAAATGTATGTATAGATAACTTTGTTGCTTACTGTCTCTCTTCAGACTTACTTTCAAAGCGTCATTAATGATCACAGTACTTTAAAGACACTGGTATTAGGTATTAATCTAATGCTTCACTCCTGTGAACTGTTCATTTTAGGTAGACTCTTGCACCATGTCTACCAAACTGTCCCTTTTTGAAGGGGCTCAGATCCTGGAATGTCCTATTAGCTCTGAGGACTGACTATAAGAATATATGTTAATCACGTACTATGATGAGAAGTCATAATTGAGACTTCATTATATTTATATATATCAAATCATAAATGATAATTCATTAATAAAATAATAAAAAATAAATTAACTGGAATATTGGAGGAAGAGACTGCAGTTCAGTTTGGTTGCAGTAATCATTTATTGAATCTGGAGAAGCCCAAATTCTTCTAAAGAATATTTTGCAATGATGACTTGATGTTCAGATTCATGCTACTCCCTTCTGTCTATAATGACTTTTTTAAAATTTTTGGTGAATGTAGCTTGCTTGTCTTTAATACTCTACCTTGCATTTAACTAGTTATTCAATGAATACAATTCTGGCCTCTGAACTAAGTGGCCAAATAACATGCAGTAAGGATTTTATCTTCATTGTAATTGAAAATAAGGGTACATTTCCAAAACTATTAAAAGGACAGTATAACAAAAAACTGCAAGTGTTGGTTCGCAGTGGAAATGCCAATAGGCTACACAATTACCAAGGGATTGATGTGCCACTATGTTTACAACATATACCGAAGTATATTACAACAGTAATAATGGGGGGTCACATGAAATCATGGAGTGACTGTAAAACTGGTTTATGAACTATAAATGCTGGGCTTTGTAAATAAAGTCATACTAATGAAGTGTCAAGAACTGACAGGATTATATCGTCAAATATGTGAAATCCTGATTAGTTTTGACACACCACCAGATTAAATGAATATATAATGGTGGAATATGTACTGGAAGGACTGCAGAAGTGAAGTTAAATGTCAGAAATATACATAATTGTTGCCTTTCTTCCTGTTCTATGTGCTGTGAAATTTTGATCCCCTTTGCTCTTTGAATTCTTTACATGAGTATAAAGGCTGGATCATTTTTAAAGTCTGGAGAAATACATATACACCAATTATTTTAAAATTTACTGGTTAATAATCTAATCAGACTGAGGCTTTAACAACAGAGCAGGTTTTGAAACAAGGCAAGATTGTTAATAATAATATACTTTGGCTAGTCACACTGGTATTATTTTTATCTCATGCTCAATCACTCTTCAAACTCACAACGTTTCTGCTTTTAAGAAATCATGCTTCACATGTTTGATATCACTGTTGATGTAATTAATGTCAAGATAACTTTCATATGTAAGGCCCAAATATTGCTCGTTACTCATTGAGATCCTACTTGGAGTAACATCTCTTATTAAATCAGCAAAACTGAGACCAATCACAGATTGATGATTTTCTGATAAGATTTATTTCAGGATGCCATGAAGAGGCAGACACTTTCAGCAGGTATAAGAAAGATTAGATAAATTAATGCACAACAGGTCTGTAAACAATATCAGGAAGAGGCAAAGTTCTGCCCTCTGACATTCCTAATGCAACAATTGAGGGTAATGGTGGAGTAGAAGGGGAGTGGATGACAAAGCAGCCAGGCTGAGGTGTTCTCCCAAAGCAGCACCTCCTACTGCCATTAGAGTATTAGGATAGGTGGATTACTGATCTCACCCAGTAGGGCAATTGTTACATTCTTTACCTAAACTCAAATAAGGATGTTTGAAATGGATAAAGGATGTTAAAATAAAACAAAAGTGATTTTGTTAGCAGAGAAGATGAAGCAAAATTTCTTGCAGTGGACACTTGACTATTATTATTACAAAGACAGATAAATAATATATAGGGTCAGAGTAATTAGAAATGCATAAATGTAAAGAAGACACAATAGAATTGTGAGAAGAAAAAAGCAACTTGCCACATGGAGTAGAGATAGAAACATGAAATACAACCGTTGATAATTGTAGCCAACTGTACAGTAGAAATTAATATAGACATGAACAAGGACAGTATGACTTCAGATTTCTGTGACTATTAATTATAAGTAAACAGATAATGTGAAACTGGTCTTATTAAAAATCTCTAGCTTGACTCCACATGCTAGTTACTAGGGTGAAAGGTGTAACAAAGTGTCTGAATCCAGTGCTTCAATAGATGGAAGCGCTGAGGATCTTATTTTCCAATAACTTCAAGTAGTATTTACACTCAACATTCCTTCAAGCTAATCATACATGTAAAATCAAACGATCTAGCACACTGAGTTACTTAATACTGCTTCATTTTATGTATCTGAATAACTCCACACAGTTTAATTCATTCAGTTGCATTTAAAGTTAGTAATATCCCACCCATTAATTTTGCTTTAAGTATAGTTTTGGATACTTCAATAAGCAGAATGGTGAGGATTAGTGAAAGAGGTTTTGAAGAACAGTGATTATTTATGAACTTCAAGTTTGTTATAATGAAAGACTGAATGAACTAGATACAGATCCAAGTTCTGTTCTCAGTTATACTGCTGTAAATCCAGAACAATTCTACTGATGTCACTGGGTGAGACAGACAGAAAAGCATGTGTTTTGGTACAAAGAGCTAAAAGAAGACTTAGGTTAACACAGGATATAACTGGACAAAGTAACTGAATGTTTTTTCTCTAAAAACCAAGCAAATACTCTTCTCTCCTTCCAAGTTTGCTCTAATACAAAAACGCTAGTCAAATTACTTATCCAGCCAAATTTCCAAAGAAGAAAACATGTGTGCATGTCTCTACAGCCCATCTCCACCCTTTGGAAAGAAATCACATAGATTTTACATGCAAATGCCAGCTCCCCCCCCCCCCCCCCCGAAATTTCATGGCACACATAACAGGATGAGAAGGGAAGCTGCACAGTATCTGATGCATCTCTTCAATTCTATCAGTCTTCCTGACAGTTGCGTGTGTCAGGTTAGCCTGCTTTGGGGTGGGAATTTAGACTACACATAATGTTAGTGAAGTTATCCAGGATTTATATCAAAAGCTTTCTAAACTTCAAGAAAACTATGAAGTCTGATATGACAAGAACTTAGAAACTGTAGGTATGGACATCAAAGAAAGTGTAGGACTTAGGGTAGATAATAAGGCTGAGTGCCAACTCTTTAGAAGCATTATTTAATAAAAGCAAGGGCATAGAGACTGTCAACAAGAGGAATTATTCAGAGCTAAATGGAGAGAATGAAGTTTACATTTAAAGAAAGACAGGTGTCTGCTGAACATCACAGTAAACATTTTATTTTACTCTGGAGCACTCTCTATATCCAACTCATAGCAGGTCACCACACACACTTAAGAGTGGACTGGACAAAGCAGTAAAACCATGGATATTAAGGAATTCTTCAGTGAAAATGGGAATACTGGGTTACCTAATAAAACAGAAAAGTTTAAACATGTGGGTTCACAACTTATAGCAAATGGTATTTATCAGTCAACTTTTCCAGTCACTTTTTGTCCTCTTTTGGTCTATTAGCAACTTAGTAAGAGGAGTAAATCAAATCCCTCAAAAGCAGTAGTACTCTTTTCAAATGCCCTCATTAAAATTCTTGCCAGATATTTTTCCCAGTGAAAACTATTTATACCATAATTATTGTGAACAGCTTGGACAGGTGAAAAAGACTTCCCAGACTTCGCAGGTTTGACCTGGACAGTGTGAGCTTCAAGGTTTTTTCAGGTGCCGGGGCAAAATGCAAGCTATACCATTAAAAACTGGTTGTGCCTGACTCGCAGCTCATGCAGCCAAACTTGTCCATAGGAAAGATGCTTCACTCTGAATGTCACTGTGGTTCCCAAGTGTTTTGCCAATTATTAGGCCTAGCATAAAGGACACAGCCAGCATAAAGATGAACCAGATATATCAATAACCAGATAGTATTTGATACAAAAGGGTCAGTACATGGGTGAGCACTGGGGGTACAAACAAGACAGATTATACATAATCAACATCAACCCCACTGACCCCAACAACGACACCACACAACCAACAATGGGTGGAATAAATGGTGAAATGCAGTCTCCCATAGAAGGGACGGGGGACAACTGAGTCAACAAGCCAAGTACATAAGACCAAGGAAGCCACATACTGAATCTTTACACAACCCACATTCACAAAAGCCAGACCTGACTGGAGCGCAGTCCCAGGGAGGCAGGAGGTCCTTCCCCAACAGGAAACTCTGCAAAATGCATCCACCTCACAGACAGACACTGCCCCTCCCTGCAAGTGGTCCCAGCTTTTGTCCCTAAGTGGGACACCTGACCTTTGCTTACTCAGTGTGGGACACCTGGGGCTCATTTACCCAATGGCTCTCCCTGCAAGGCAGCCGCACCCTGGAGGGAAGCCTAAAGGTAAACTCACCCCCCCTTTGTGAAGGGTTGTGGGAATCATCCATATGTCAACCTTAATTTGGGGCTTGGGGTTGAAACCCCAGCATTTCACCAAGGCGCTTTTGACTTCAACCAGTAAAGGAATGTTTTCAAGCTCTGAGTGTCATTTCTTCACCACAGACTTGGCAGGAGCCAGGCTCACTGTGATGATGTCTGCAGAGCTAGAGAGAAGAGGACTAGTGTTACCCTTGTTTTAGTCTAGACTGATCTGGTAGATCTGCTTCAAGTTAACTCGAGAGGATTTTAATCTCACATACTTGTCAGTCTGTTTCTTTCAAACTGATTTTTAGACAGTAAGCCTTGCTGCAGAGTTTTTAATTTGCATTAATTAACTGCATTAATAAGCAATGACTAATTAACTTGTAACATCAGAGGCTTTCCAAAAGCTTTCCAAACACTTTTTGTTTAAGAATATTTGTGGGCTGTTTATAACTTCCTTGCTTATCTGTTACTATATTACACTAATAAAGAGTTAACTTCTTGCTTATTTGACTATAATCAATAAGTTATGCTGAAGTCAAATCGCCTAAGGACTTATTTTTTCCTAAGCTTACAGAAGCTATCTCTTCTTGACCTGTTGTCAAGCTAATGTGTTAAGTATGTTGTAATCTTAGATGTGAGATTATACTGTTGTATTATCAAATTAGACATTAGGGACAGATCCAATAGTGAGTTGAGGAGCTAAATGGCATTTTAGTAATCTGAAGTCCTAGAATCATAGAATATCTTGGGTTGGAAGGGATCCATAAAGATCATTCAGTCCAACTCCCTGCTTGTTGCAATACCACATAAAACTAAACCAAACCACATCACTAAGAGCATTGTCTAGAGGAGCAAGACAGAAAAAATGCCTTAGCTACTAAAGATTTCAGGCAAAAATCTCTGGTAGATAAAAATAAAACAAGCACCTCTCTGCCCAGGTTTCCTGAACAGTTCAGTTTTGCTGCCTATGCTCAGAACATGCCTCAGTCTAGTACTGAATTCAGTTAAAAGCATGTGATGACTGTGATGGTCTTCCACATACTAGAGGAGGGATGAGAATCCCAGGACTCCTTCCTTGCCAGCTGTATGCTCAGACTGCAAGACTGGTGTCTGGCTTTGACACCATCCACTTTACTGCTAGATCCGTTGTTTTCATGTTCTGACTGCACCAAAGTGTTGTTCAGAAGGAGTAGCAAGCTACCCCATAGCCTGAGCGTGAAGGTGTTCTCCTGGAAAGTAGGAGAGTGAGTATCTGTAAGTAAGGTCCACAAAGACTGAGATCCGGGCAGATTCTCATGGCTCTAACTGATGCTTACTACACAGAAATTGGACTGCTCCCGTTTGCATCAGGAATTGGACTGCCATTGTCATATGACCGAGCATTTAAATTGGTGCCACTGAAACCTAATACTCAGAATATAGATAACCACTGGTGTCACAGATAGATTATATCTACAGATGTTTTTCCGTAATTTAAGAAATGCAAGTGTATGACCGATATTTACTATTGAGAAAAAAAATATTTGTCATATTCTGTGGTTCTCTGAGTTTGGTTAGTTTTAACTCTTGCAGACTTAAAAGCATAAAGAAGTTTCATGTATCCATCTAATGAAGACCACTGATTTATATGTTCAGAGACACATCTGTAGCTTCAGAGATCTCTTCCTCTATGAGTAAACCTGTCATTTTGTGGACAGATAGGCAGAACACCTCCTGGCAAGTATCTGCTACTCAGTCATCTTGTTTAGACTCCTGACTATTTAGACACCCTCTTGACAGAGGACTAGAAAATAAAGGGGATGATGCTTTATCAGATAGCCACATCTTCTGGATTTTCACCTGGAATTCTGTGATGTTATAGATATCACCGGACTTTTCTGACTTTTCTTATTAAGTGGAGACACAACACTCAATTACAAAACTGTCTTGAATCCTGATGATAGGGAGCAATGACACAGTGACTTCTGTCTTTATATGAAGGGTTTGCTTCTGCAGAGGGGGTGAAGCCCCAACTTAGCTGTCCCCAAACCACATGATGGAAAGGGGCAGAACTCTCAGCATTTACAGTATATTCAAGAGGACTGAGCTTGACTCCAAAACACAACTTGACATCCCACTCTTCAATATGAAACACTTTTCCATCCATGTCCTTGCACTGCTGGTAGGAAAGCCCTGGCATTTTGATTTAGCTTAGAAGTTAGTTAAGGCCTAGTGCTTTGATAATTTGTCTTACATCACTAAAAAAGAGGTTCTTACTTTGGCTTATGATTTTACAGCTCACATGGGAACCTTTTAAAATGCAGAGACGAGAGTTTTTTTCTAGCTCTGATAACTAACGCTTAGTTGTGTTAATTCTATACCTGCAATAATATATAACAAAACAGCTGAGCATTCCCCAGAAGGCTTGTTGTGGTTTTGAAACAGTGTCTCAGGTTAGATCTTTCTTTACACTGAGATTTTGTCACTGTTGTTAATAAAAGATAGTTAAGCAAGCAAACAAGCCTATAAAGCTGCAGCTCCAGATTGCCTTTTAGAGGATCCAGTCCTATATATTATTAACAAAACCTGAAATTTTTGGAAAAATAAGGTCTTTTAGCAGGCTCTTAATTTTCATTAAAAGTAAAAATATTACAGCTAACATCATTGTGTTATACCATCAAAGCCTAAAAAAAAGCAAATCATCATGTCAGTAAGTTGGCAGAATAGTAGAAAAACAGTAGTGAATATTTATGAATAACGCTAAAAGCCTGACCTCAGTGAAACCAGTAAGAGTTTTACCATTCAATGTGACAAAGTTTCATTGAAACAGAATATTTTGTTGCTATTTATGTGGTATTTATTATTTATTTATAATGTAGTAGTATTCAGAGACTTGGTAGTTTATTCATGGAAGAGTTGTGAGTCCCAAAACTAATTCAAAGGTTTACACAAATGAGCATTCATTGCATTTTGTCTTGTTATTCATTATTTATTAAGGTTTTGTTGTAGTAATGTCATATATCAACTCAGAGGACAAAAACAATAACGTGACTCAGTGAGTGATACCATATTTCATGTAAGTGAGCACAGAAAAAGCTATCCAAAAGCTGAAATTTGTTTGCATAAATTATTTGGTGAATAATTATGACTAACAAGAACATTAAAATAAAATCTGGATCATTGCAGAAGATGGCAAAGAAAAAAGCAACCAAGAACAAGATAAATTAGCCCATGCAGAGTGCTGTAGTGCCACAGCTGAGCTGCCACTGCTCTTCAAGCTACATCACATCAAGCTAGCTTAGGTTCTTTTCCAAGTTGCTGCTGTCTTGTCTAAATAAACCATTCACAATAAATGATTCAAACAATTCTAAATCTCAGAATACATCAGTTCAATGATAGATACTGACTCCAGCAGTTTCAAAATGTCTGTCACTCCGTACCATGCACTTTGAACTCATTCTTTAATTAACACATTTAATCATAGTAATAACATAGACAAACATTTTTTTAAAAAAATGTTTGAAACCATAGAAAAAAACCAACTAAACAAGAATGTGTGAGTTGTGTTTTCTCTGTGGTACTATTGTTTGAAAGATCAGGTTTAATTTGCTGCTAGCAATTTCTCCATTTGTCTTTTCTCATTCTGCCCAGGTTTCCCTATGGCTGAAGGGTAGTAGTATAAACCAGCTTCAGAAGCAAGTACCACAGTTTTGAGCTGTGTGATGTCCTACTGGGTTTTCTACGTGAAATTGCTGTTCAACCAAATAAATCAAATACAGTCTAATAAATCCAAATACATTTGAAATATTCAGCCTGATTTCCGTATTATTGGAGAGAAACACTGCCATTTGCTTCTTCTGACTGAATTTAAAAGAGGAAGCAACATCTGCAGAAAATGAAGGCTCTTGCTGGGTGCTACAGAAAGCACCCCCCCACCCCCCCCCTCAATTTCTGCCACTGGATAGCACCAGATGTTTAACAGAAAGCAAATGCAGAAAATAGAAATCTTTATATTAATGCTTAGAACCATGTGAAGTAGAGATAGAAAATAAACTCTGTGGATGATGTTTCCTTAAATGGAACATGAAGCCAGAACATACTAACCTTTTTCTCTTACATTACTTAACTTTTCCCTTCATGGAACATAGCATAAACTTAACACAGCCTTAGGTCAGGATAAAAATATTAAAGACTACATCGTCTGTT
Organism: Athene noctua; assembly: GCF_965140245.1. Lineage (NCBI taxonomy): Eukaryota > Metazoa > Chordata > Aves > Strigiformes > Strigidae > Athene > Athene noctua. The sequence goes on along the minus strand of NC_134037.1, from coordinate 65,571,629 downwards.
GGGTGTCTGCTTCCACTTGAGAGGGCCTCTTTGCCAGGAACAAATGCTGACAATTTGATCTGGTTTGGGATCTACTCAAGACTGCTTGCCCAGCTTCTGCTCTGAACTGTAACATTATGGGTGACCAATTTATACTAAAGAAGTGGTGATTTACGTTTGAACTATAGTTTTTAGTTGTGATTTTTTTTTTTTTTTTACTATAAAATCTTAGTAGCTTTTGCTAAACAGGGTTTTGAATGAGAAAGTTTTGTGTATTCCTGAAAAAAGTAAGGCTTTTTCCTTAAATTACCATAAATGGTGCAATGTTTGACTTATTCCATTTGGGATTTCGTTGATGCTGAGTGAACTTGCTGATCTACTACAAAACATATTGTAAAAACTCAGCAAGTAGCTGCCTTTGCTCCCTTATAAAGAGATTATAAAAGTTTTTATCTCACTGGGGCTTCATAAAAATCAACACATCAAAGAATAGGGGTAATGTAAATTACAGTAGAGAGAAGATAGACAACAGTTTGGACAAAAAGTAGAGGAGAAAAAAATCTATTTCTGTAATAGTGCCAAAGGTCCTCAGTAAATTGCGTTCAGAAATAGGTTGAACTTAATTCCCTTGTTTTAAAAGCCTCACTGAGGATTTATGTAGCTTGCAGTGCTTGTTGTCAATAGTTTCAAGTGGCCATGTCCACCCAAACTGCAAGAAGGTTTCAGTCATGCAAACACCTTTTTTATTTTCACAGTCTAAAACATAGTCCGTACCTCCACATACATATTATTTTAAAAGGACAGAAAGGTTCATATATACTTCAGGATTTTGTAAAAGTAAACTTTTGAAAAACTTGAAATCGTTATAAAATGTTTCCAAGATTTGTGCTTGTTTTTTCAAGCACCAGCAAGAGTCTGTATACATTATAGGAATACATTTATATAACGCAATAAAATGGGGGGAAAAAACCTTAATCCAAATGCCTTGAAAATGACACATTTTTCTATGACAAGTTTGTTCAGCTGCTATCAATAAGGTCATTATTTAACTATTTTCTAGATGGAGACAGTTTATCTTATAAAAAGGTTTTATTTTGTTTTTTAAAGGACATAGTTCAACTTTGGCTTGGCTTTTGCAGTGGAGTACAGCAAATCCTTTTTCTACAAACAAAATGTTCTAATTTACTGCCCTCGATAAGATCCCCAGGCTTGCTTAAATTGTTCAAAGTGTTAGAGGTGTAAACTATGCCAAAAACTATACTAGAATAAATATTGCATATATTTTCAATTTGCGGTGAATGTAATGCAAAACAATTTTGGTTGTTAGGCACATTGCAAGCAGGCTTTGTGCAGGCTTCCCACACACATTGCTACCAAAGCACTTCAGTCCTGACAGTTAACACCGTATGATATTCCACTCTTGAATTACCTGACGAGCAGCAACTGCCAACTCGGTCGCTAAGTTTTGGAATATTTGAACCCTATAGACCTGATGACTTGTTGGTTTTTTGGTTTGTTTTCCTTAGCACCATGCTTTTTACACACAAATGCTATGAATATCTGCTCACTGTGAAGGATTTCTACTGCATACTTAACTTTGCTTCCTAGAAAGCCGATTTTCCTCAACTTACTTTCATTTAAAGACATGGACCACGTTCTTTCTAAATGAAGCTACTGCATTGTTTCTCCAGCTTCTGTTAATATAAACCTTGTGTTTACTGAGAATATGAATACTTAAATTGGTCTTCAGTCTCTTTTTAAAATTTCTTAGAGCATAAGAAAATGTTTAACTCTGTGTACAAGTTGATTCACTTGACTACTAGAAAAGATACGCTCAGTACTTTGAAATGGGAATGGCCTGAAAAGTGTCTCAGACAAACAAAAAATACTCTTTCTCCAGCAGTACTGGAAAGAAAAAGCAGCAGGTTGTGGGGAGAGAAACGACAACATGCCTGGTTTTATGCATTAACTTAAATTTATATTGGCTTATTCTGTATTACACACTAGATATTTTCCAGTTTTGTTCCACAGTGGTCAGATGAAGAAATCTTAGAGGATGGAGAAAACAGGCAAAGTGAGGATAGACTGCTTTGGAAAGACACTGAAGACCAGTAAACACTTCCTTAATTTTATTCTACCTTGCCTTCTATCATTTGTACTATGAGAGCTCAGTGTCACATGTGGCTTTGGAGCATTTGTCATAGCAACCAAACAAATTTGTAAATGCCTAACAAGCCAAAGTGTTGTCCAGTCATACTTCCTTCAGACTCTTGCTGTCAAAAAAGATTTGTAATAATGACAGCTATGACTATAGTCTATGCACATATATGTCAGAGAGAAGCTTAAAAAAAATCACTATTAGTGAATACATGTAGAAAATTGTTACTTATTTTGGAAATGTAATCTGGTAGATTTAGGGAAAGCCATTGAATTAATGGTTCCAGAAAGTCTACCTACCACCTACACATCAGTAAAATAAAAAATACAGAAAAACATATCCAGATGAATGGTGCAGAGAGTCCTTATTTTATTCACCAGTCTAAGTATTTTTTATGATCCTAGGACCCTTTATACTGAACTTGGAGTCAAATCAAACTCACTAGGGATTAGGGGTGTTTTCAGAAACAAATCCTGCCACAAGGTAACCACCAAGGGCATGCTGACTTTTGGATGGACATTCAAATAAAATTTAAGTACATGATCCTCTTTAAAATGTAATGGCTATAGAACTCATCTGTTTAGTTCCTGTGCTATGAGAACCTCTGCTTTCCATCTGTATGCCTCTCACGGAACTGGAATAGCACGGTTCTCGTACAGCTTAAGGTTAGAGCGCAGCACCTGTCCACTACGCTTAGCTAGAACACCTGCTGGGTTCTGCTCTTTCTGTCTGGTTTGGGGAGGTATGAAAGAGGTGAGCTTGGCAATTTGACAGTCCTATTGTTCAACATTGCTCAAATATGGTTCATTTCTAAAATTACAAACAAAGTATTTACAGGAAGACGATAAATAGCATGCTGGTTTTATTCTATCTACAAACACTGTGCTTATTTGTTAGTTTCCTCTGAGCAGTTCCCCAGTATGAGAGATTATATTCACCCAGCTGAAGTTCCTCTGCTCTGGTTCATTCTCAGGTTTTGCCTTTGTTTGTCCAAACCCGCTCATCAGGCTCACCAGGACACTGAGCCCAACAGTTCTGTCATTATCATTAACGACACTCATATGTTTGCTTGAGGTGTGACTGATCTTGAATATGTCTTCCTTCCTTGTTTTTAAGTTTACCTAAAAGAGCTTATTTGCAAAATAAACACCTCATAAACCCAGTCAACCTTGCTGCTTTGTTGCTGCTTTGTTGAGCCTCACTTCCGAGCTCATCTTTGCTTCTCTCTGTTGCGCTCCATCCTTAATACCCATTCCTACTCATCTATTCATCCCTTTGCTAACTGATGCTTGCCCTGTTTTCAGTTTGGTTATATTTGGTCAACTGACATATTTAACACGGGACATATTTTAATGTAAGAAATTCCTGCATATGGATGCACTCGGATGGACAGTTGCCCACCAACATCATTCACCTGTGCCACCTCTTCAGAGCAGCAAGAGAAATGAAGTGAAATGGCAGATTCTCCACCATTTCTTGAACACTCCTGTACTTATTATAGGTCTGTGAAATTTCATCTTTATCCTGACTCATTCTTGTCCTTTCTTCAATCAAAAATACTGATGGGAGATACAGAAAAATTGTGCCACTCACACATTCACCACAAGTAAATACAGTAAGATAAGAGTTCAATTATCCAGAGAAAATGATCCTGATGCACCTTGTTAAAGACACCAAAGTGAAGCAGCAGACATGTTAGCTGAGCAGACAGTGCTGCCTTAAATGGCTGTCAGAAAAGGAAGGAGGACGGGGAGAATATTGATTATGTGGCAATTTAGAAGGCAGGGGGACTGATGTACTGTTCGTGTTGACATAGTTCAGCAATCTTTTCTACACAGTGTGACAGCCATGCTAATCCTCTGTGAGAGCCTGATAGGCTTATACACCACAGCCTGGCTTCCCACATAAAAAAACTGCATAAAGATCCTGTGTGAAATAATGTTTTCTTACAGACTTGCTGTTTTGAGGGTGCATCATACCTAACCATCCTCCCATAGGAAAAGAAGGTAATCATCAATGACAATAACTTGGCAAAGGGAATAGAACAAAGTATTTCTGTGACAATTCCCTTGTTAGGCTATCAAGAAAAAACAGTGTCATATGTAAAGGAAATAAATTAAAAGTGCTGTTTAAGTGTAAGATTTTTTTCTTTCATTCACCACTCAAGGAAAAGAGCTTTCACACAGAAAAAAAAAAAAAGTTTTTCTGTGGTGATCTGAGTACATGTGACAAGAGAATCCTACCTGTTCTTGGGATGGAGTGAAAAAGCAATGTAATTCAACTGCAGACAATGAATGAACAGGAAAAAAGAGTTGAAAAAGGGAGTAATGCACTACAGGAATCCTGTTGTAATTACAGGATAACTCATTTACTCATTATTAAGCATTTTGATTTAGGAGAATGGATGAAAGACAATTTAGCTGCAACAAGATTCAGTATGTAAATTGCTCAGTGCAAAGATCATGTGGGGGTTTTTTGGTATTTACACATATTCCAACTCCCACTGGAGTTTCTGGGGACTACTATAATACCAATATTATTGCTTCTAGTACTACATCTATGGTACTAAATGCTACAAAAACATTTATAAGAAACAGAAAACTGATTAAAATCTTCCATAAAGAAAAATAAAATTTAAAAATGGCTCTAAATTACATAGGATATACCAAGGTTACAGCACTTGGCAGTTCATGGTTTCTCTCTCCTTTGGACCATTGTTGAATTAAGCTTGGAATGGCAGGTAAGGGGGCTGAAATATAATTCTGATCTTGTTAACATGAGAGCCGCATCATCTATTTTTTTGTGAAAAGAGGTTAAATGATGGCCAGTAGAAATCTATTCAGCCTGGGCTAAGATGCTACATCTGGCGTAGATGGCATAGACATCTCACAATTCCCAGTACAATCCTAATGTCTACCCCTTAGCCTTGTTTACAGCCTTGGGAGTGTGACGGGAAAAGATGCCCCAGCTTTGGGGTTGTACGGATCTCTGCTCTCCAGTGTGGTATTGTTCTGCTTTCTGGGTTTTCAGCATCTCCAAGTGGCTCAGTATTGCAGCCTATCATTGATCACCCATGCCACAAGTGATAAAGCAGAATCCCAATCAGTCACAAAATTGGCATAGCTTTTCGTCTCTCCAAAGTTGAGTTTCCGTCATGCTGACAGTGGTCTAATCATTCAAACCAGGCTGAGCCTGGACAAAAATGTCAGCACCCATTTCTGTATTAGGGGGCATTTCCTACGGAGTCACACCCTTTCTTGTGATAAACTTCCCTATCATCTGAGACATGAGATCCCTCCCTGTTGCTAAGCTCTAGCAGGTCTCTTCAAGTGCTGGACCCAGACTCTAACAGCTTCACTCTTGTATGTGGCATTGTGTCTTATTCCTCCCTGCTTTCTCCCTTCTGGACCAGTTACCCCCTCCAACTATCAAGTGACACCATTACCTCCAAGCTTTAGTTTCCTTCCTGTGTTGCATCTGGTGTTTATCCCATTCCCCACATCAACCTGAAAAGAGGAGGAGGTACTTTCCAACGTACACTATTCTCCCAAACTTTTTTATTAACAATATGCCAAATTTTCTCCCGCCCCCCTCCAGTCCCCTTTTATCTGTTTCCCTTTTTCTCCCCCTCAAATAAGCCAGCTACTTGATGATCCCCTGGCTAGTATGCTGACATGAAACTTGCATGTCATGCTGACATGCTGCTACCTTGTAGAGGAGAAATGAAACTACACCTTACTATTTAGAAATTAAAAAAAGCATATTTTATTCCCTTCCCCCTCCATATCTACTTGCCAGCTTTCAGTTTGATTGCTAGCTTGGTTTTTTTGTCCCCCTTGCACACAGCATTCTGCTGAAAGCTTATGTGTACTTTTCTGGATGCAGAAAGCTGTAATGTTCCACCCACTGCATTGCAGTTGTGATTGAGAAATAGTCTGTAAAATACAGTGGGACACACAGAAGATTTGAGACACTATTACAAATATATTTAATGTTAATATCTTATAATGATGTTTATTTAGGAATCATATATGACATTAAATAATGACATTATTGCTCTGCGCAAAGAGTGTACTCTCCTCCTTTATTTGAAAAGGTTCACTGCTTTTTTATTTCCATTTGATTTTCATGAAAACAGCTAGCTGTTTATTCCTTAGCGACCACTTTCTTACTGAAGAAATTGTTGTGTAACAATATCCTTTATGCCTGAAAGGCGAAGCTTGTCTTCAATCTGAGCCCAAGTGAGAGAAATGCCCACCTTACAACAGTCCTCTGCTTTCCTGGCAAGTCCATTCTGTGAGTCATCACTACATGTTGTGTAGTGGGGCTCACAAAAAATATTCTTGGAAATAGCTACCCTAAAGCAATTCTGATGGGGCCTGAAGAGTAAAGCCCAGGCCATTACTACAGGTCAAGAGGTGGATATAATACTGTAATGAATATAATGTCATGCTCTCAGATTTTCTCCAAAACATGGACTACAATCACAGGAACCATCAAAGCAACCACCTAACAGTATTGCCAACAGATGAGATTTTCATATTTCCTATGTTTCATGCACTTCAAAATTATTTTTCTAACAATATGAACATCAGCCTAACAATTAATTGAGCTAGCCATTATATGCTATTTTTAAATGGATTTCCTTAACTGTTTTGCAGTAGTTTGAAATGAAGGACCCACAGTACACAGAGCAACAGCACTAGACAGATGCCGTGCTGGAAGGGAAGGGAGAAGGGAAGGGAGAAGGGAAGGGAGAAGGGAAGGGAGAAGGGAAGGGAGAAGGGAAGGGAGAAGGGAAGGGAAGGGAAGGGAAGGGAAGGGAAGGGAAGGGAAGGGAAGGGAAGGGAAGGGAAGGGAAGGGAAGGGAAGGGAAGGGAAGGGAAGGGAAGGGAAGGGAAGGGAAGGGAAGGGAAGGGAAGGGAAGGGAAGGGAAGGGAAGGGAAGGGAAGGGGGTGAAAGAGGCAGAGGGAGGGAGGGAAGGAGGGAGGAAACAAAACTCCCTCTTTTCATTTCTGTCTTCCACCCCCATTGAAGCAGAAAGTGCTGTAATCTTTTTTTTTCTTCAAAAGATTTGCAATATATTTTACTTACAAAACCTCTTATACCTGGTATACAGAGGACAGTGTTATCATAACAACAGGATTCATGACATACTCTTCTTTCTATATTGTCTATTTGAAAAACTAGCTCTGCCAAGAACTAGTTTATTATGTGAAGAAAGTGCTCACTTTATTTTCTGGCTAGACACAATTCATTGTGTTCCTGTGGGTGATGACAGGTCTCCTCCCTGTTACAGCTGAGATCTGGCAAACAGCTATTTGATGCTGTTAGAAAAAAATCTTTAAGACAAGTAAAGGAAATGTAAGCCTGATTTAGAAACTCCTTTAGAAGGTGAAAGTTAGAAAGATGTCTGTTTACAGGTTAGTAGGGGATAACAAATCAAGGTTAAGTGAAGAGTATTTCAACATTCACCTGTTTCCTATTTATACTAATAATTTTGGATATGTCTTTGTACATGTCTGTTACGAAAAGATTTCTAAGCACAAAGCATAGTTTTTGCTTTGGTCTCTTGGAACTTATAGTCCCTGCCTCTAAGAAGAAGATGATTATAACTACATATATCATAGCTGTATTTTATGTTAATTTGTTATTGTACATTTTACATTGATATTTATATATATGTGCCTCTATGTAAAAGCCTCTAGGGAAGACTAAGTATTACATTTCATGCTCTATATTATGTTTCATAATCTTTAACACTACTTTTCTTTTCATTAGATGATGAGCTATTCCTGAAAACTTCTTGAAAAATCTGGAAACAGTTACTGGGGGGCTGTGGTAATGGTAATTCAGCTGTGATTCAAATTCAGAAAACCTTGTAATCTCCTATTTCTGTCCAAAACTGAGAACTATCCATGAGGTAAGATGACTATATAGAAAAAAGAAAGGTGAGCCTTTGGTCTACAAAAAGATTATTTGTTTTGTGTTAGAATTATAAAAAAACCCTTCTTAAGTGAAGTGCCATGGTATTCTGCAATTAACAGATGAAGCAGAATTCTACGACTTACTGCCTTTGGTACAAAAGTTGTTGAAGGATTCACAAATAAATTGGCAATACTTTGCAGAAGATATACCAAACGTTGTTCATCAGAAATAATCTACCCATTGAATTGAGTAGCTTCCTCCTTGAAAGCGAGGTGGTGGTGACACCACCTTGATGGATGCTGACAAATCTGCCTTTAATTGTTTTCATTTTGAAAGATTACAGAGTGATGGGAATATCAGCAGTGAAACTACAACAGGCTTTCCTTACTCTGTATTTGGATGGTGAAGCCAACATTCAACACTGATTTGAAACAGATTTTCCAGAATATTTGGAAACCTTGCCAGGTATTTATCATCTTGACCACACCCAGTACAGTAAATGTAAAAAAAAATAAAATGTATTTGATCTTTTGATTATCCTCCTCTTGAAGGAGGATTCTGGTCTGGATGGCATGACACCCCCTTTTCTGACAGTTGTCTGTTTGGCCATATTCTACAGTTGTGTGCTACTTAAAAACACAGTATACATCAGTGAAGCAAACCCAAAACACCTGGGATCTGAGAAGGTCAAAAGTGTGGTGATTTAGATTGTGCAAGCAAACAAAAAAAGCAGGTATATATATTTTTTTTTCAAAAATGTTTGCTATAATTTAATGTGTATAAAACCCCCCATTCATGCTATCTACTACGTGTAACTGGAGCTGAAAATCCTATGGGAAAAGATGTTTGGAAAAAAAAAATTTGCTATCCTGATCTTTTGCAAGGATACTGGCATAAAAATGAAACAACCTTGCCCCATCCTTCTGCCTTCTCTTCCTCTATCTTGAGCACAAAGGTGTTATATAAACAAAATATGACACCTAAAGCTGAACAAAAATACAGTTAAACTCTGTATCCAGAAAATAAAGACCTCTGGAAGACTATATTCTTAGGAGTGATGTTTTGGGCAGTATTTGCACATCCAGAAATTGAGAAGAAAATTTGTCCAAACACTTGTTCTTAGTTACGCTAACATTTACCATTCTGAAATTATTATTCTAACCAAGAGGACAGGAAAAACTCTTCCTCACATTCCAATCTGATTTATATCTAAACTCTAAAGAGTGACTCTAAACACTCCTCCCTTACCCTACTGCATCTGTGCTCATATCTCAGCCTCTTAAACCTCAACTATAGTAATACAGTATGCTGTCTGGCTTTTTAACACTTTCTTTGTCATAATCTCTCCAGTTTTAAGTGTTTGGTCTAAAATTTTCCCTGCTGAGTATCATCTCTGGGCTGAGTTTTTAAGTAATAAAATTATGTGAGAAACCAAATGGTCTAATATTTGCCATATTCAAAACTTCTTACAATAGTTTTGTTCAGAAACTTTTTGGCCTCGATGCTTTGAAATGAAGATGGTAGATTCTCTTGGTGTCTTTTTATTCATCAAGAAAGACCACTTCAGTTGGACATGCTCTAAAAATCTGTGATTCATGTATGTTTAAAATAGACTTGACAGAGCTTGTTAGCTTAATTTTCTAAAACTTCTGTCTGCATTGAGCATACTCAAAGCAACACAGGCTTTTCTTGAATTTCTGCAGACTGTTGTAGGGCCTGACTCTAGAACTTGATATCAAGTAAAATAGCTGCCTTAGACTGTTCCCCTTGCTGAGGTCCAGGCAAGTTGCAGGAAAAATTAACCACTTTGGAGGAGAAGAAAAACAAAGGAATTGTTAAAGACAATTAAACACTTACTTTAAATCATATGCAGAAGTAAGTGAATTTATGGGAAATCTCTACTTCAGTGATCCCTAGCTTTGAGGATCTTTTCTGAAATTTTATGTTCTTTTGACATTTTTGAAATAGATCAGATTTATTTTCATTCTCCAGCTGTCTACCAGCAAAATTCTTACTAGTTTCAGTGTGCAAGCATTATGGGGTAAGACTTTCTTCTGTTAATTGGTGCATGATTCATATATATGAGCAGCTGAAAAGCTAAAGTATATAGATTTAACTGCATATCAGCTCAAACCATCTACAAGTTATTTCTCAGCACAGAAAGCCAGGCTACCTATGTCATCCTTTCTGTGACTGTATATCCCTGTAGGCAATGGATGGTGATTGGTGGCTAAACCAAGACCTGGAGGACACTATTAGTCTACCTCACCCTTTTATTTCCCACTATAATGCCAGTGCTTGCTTCTGTATTCACTGTTGTTTGCTCTTAGCTTTCCCATTTTTGCCCTACAAAATGGCAGCATCTATTTATGTTTTCCCTTTATCTGAAAGTATCAGGATATTGCTACACTATACTACAAGCTTTAATAAACCCTCAAAATACTTGAAGTTTTCACAGTGCTTATTTCATTAATATGAAACAAATCCAGGGTCTCACATCAAGATAATTAGTAGCCTGAACTTTTGGTTGCATCCAGAATCACAGCTTTGTTGAAATCTGTTATGGATAATTTTTTTGAAAGCAACCTCTTCAATGTCAACTACAAAAACTTAACATAAAACACTGACACCAAGGAAAAATTTCTTGGTGTTTTCTAAAAACCCAGTTTCCTGCAGACATGCACAAAGGCTGCAGACATCCATTTTTTCAGTCACAAATATAGGCAGTGATATTTGTCAAAAATAATTTCAAATGTATTTTAATGAAAATAAAGTGATTGAAGTGCGGCTTTCCAATTACAAGCCCCCTTAGGAACATCAGCTGTAGCATACTTTCACAAAACACGCATAAAAAAAAAAATCAGCCCTGAGCTTGAAAAATCTTCAGCAAATAAATCTGCAGTTCAGTTATCAATATCTGGTAACAAAATACATGGTGAGAGCAGATCAGAAAAACACTGAATATGGTCAAATGTTGAGTTAACTATTTATCCTGATTAATTATAAAAGTGTCAGTGTCTCCTGTGTTATTTTTAGAACCTTGATTTAATAAAGAGGAAGAAAGTGTGAGAGCGAAGAACTTGGTGCAGGATAAAAGACAGTTTTATACTAAATTCAGCATTTCATGCTAATAAATATGCCATACTAATGTCACAATAAAAAACTACATATAATGCTTTCCCAGGCAAAAAGCAGCAGACTGGCTTTCCATGGCTATTGCTCTTTGCCTTTCACACCCGCCTCATCTACCAACTGGATCTATCTTGAAGGAGAGACCTTAAATTCCTGCAAGCAGACTGTAAAGCACATGCAGTAGCAGCAGTGTACTGACATTTGCTAAGCACCAGCGTCCCTCAAGTGACTGGGAGCGAAGCCATTGACGTCACTGAACAATAGGCAAAATATTTCCTCCTCCTCCATAGTCCTGAACTGTAAACACCCAGCTTGCACACAGCAGGCTGAACATTTGGGGAGAGGCGGAGAAGGAGAATGTGAAAAACTCTCAAGTGATGCTGCTGAAAACAAGCAGCTGTTCCTGCATAACCAGTCTCTTCTTATTCCTTCCATTTTGCTCTGAAGATTTCTGGTGTCCCCTTAAGCGTAGGTCACATAGTATAGAAGATAAAGCTAAAATAAAGTATAAATAAAACTGTGTCTACTGAACTCACAAGGAATTTTTGGAAATAAAATGCCTAATATTCATTACAAACCCCCCCCCCCCCCCACTCTTTATCGCTCTTTCTGTCTGTTATGGATAGCCACCGTACTACAGTATTGTAACAGTCATCCATGTGTTTTGGGCAAGGTGTGATGGACTGAATGTAAGAGAATTTCCATCTCAGTCACCCTCCCTCCATGCATCTAGATTATTGCAAGCCGAAGAGAAAAAAAAATTCAGAATTATAATTACAAAATCACATATAGATCAGTATATGCTCTAGATTCACTGTAAAGACTGGTTTAACTTGTAATGTTACACATGGCATAGGCAGAAAACAAAAAAGCAGAGTTAATCCTAAAAATGGGAATGTAACCACAGCTTCTTGTGACTATATGTTAAAAAAACCTGATGCATGGGTTTGTTAGGATTTATCAGTTGTTGAACAAAATATTTTACACATGTATAAACAGTTAAACAGTGCTGGCAAATAGTAAATGCAGGGAACATAATTCAGCTCCTTTTTCTGCAGCCTCTTGGAAGCAGCTGCAATCCTAGAAGTAATAAATCTTCCCCATCTCTAGAGCATCCCTGGGAAGATCCCTGGGGTGGAGGAAAAGGAGACCACTAGAAACAGGTAGTAGTGAGGGGCTAAGAAGAGCTCAGAAATGCTGTACCTCTAAAAAAGCTCAAGGAAACCACTGAATCAGGGAGACCTGAAAGCTGCTGTAAGCCACCTCAGGGAATACAGTGGCTTATTCAGTCCATCAGTGTAAGCTAGAGACATGAATCTCACTTGGAGTCCTCAGCTTTGGATTCAAAAGCCAGCAATGGAAGAAACCCTAAGAAAGAGCTCCATAAAGATATGAATTTTGTTTTTAAAGGTTCGTCTGAAAACATCAGCTCGATGTGCCTGCGGAGAACCTTAGGGTGCCAAAGAAAATACTTGTGTCACCTGATTGCCAACTGAATAGTCATCTCTATGGAAGTCAAAGTGATCCAGGCAACCATATTTTTTGTCTTCCTCTTGCTTCATTTAGCTTTTGCTCACTTTGTCCACAGAAGGTGGTGAATAAGCCCGCTTGCATCATATTTGTTCTCAAAACAAAGACCAAGGAATTACCCCCATTACCACTGTCTGCAGAGGGCAGGAGGTAAGAGCCAGGGAGAGACACCGTTTTTTCCTGTGCTGCTCTCTGTTGACTGAAGCTGTAGGTGGCCCAGCACATTTGCAGCATATATTGATTTGTAATTTCAAAGTGCTGAACAAACAACTCCTTTTTTCCAAACAGACCACAACTAATTACTCGTTATTGCTCATTTAATACACAGGAAAAGTAGGTGGGCAAATAACATAGTTTGCTGTGCAATTAATCTAGCAGGCCACAATGCACTAACGATGTTGCTTCATGTTCAGCTGCTCTGCCCTCACCGAATTAGATCTACTGCTGGAAGCATCCAGCTGAAGAAGAATGAACCTCATCACCTCTTTCACATGTGCAGCAACAGCACACACGATTGATTGCACTTCTGGGGCTTGACACATACTGTCACACACGTTTTGCCCTGTAAATTGATGCTCTGGCACTGAACCTCTGCAACCTGCTTGTGCTTTCTCCACAGTAAACAATGGCTCAAATGCAGGTTCTCATCTTCCCAGGGAAAGGGCATGTTGCAAAGTAACATTTTGCTGGATTGTTTTCCCTTTCTTCTTTGTCATTTTTGCCTTCGCATGGAATGCTCTATGGTCAATCACCTCCTTCCTGCTGAGCTAGGTGGCAAAATCAGCATGTGGAGAAAAAAATAACCAGATTAAGTGAATAAATGGCTGCCTGGCATGACCAGGTATAGTCAGACAATTATGTGTAAAACTAGCATCAAATACTATTTTTCTGATCTTATTGAATCTCACCTTTGTTTTACCTGAGCAACTACCTACAGTGCAAAGCAGTGTGCTTTCCTCATTCATGTACATCTTCTTGGAGACTGAGAAAGCCTTGTACTGCTTTGGGAAGCCAAACTTGCTCAGGTAAACTTGGAAATTTGTGTTTTACTGCACGTGCACTATCAGAGAGCAAGTGCCAAAGCCAAGGCAGAAATGCAAATAGAGGCCTGAGTGTAGCCTATGCTACACAGCTGAGAAGATCTCAGATCTTGTTGTATGCCCTACTCATATCCTGGTGCCAGAGTGGTACAATAGTGATGTGTTCAGCAACTGTCTTTTAGCAGTATTGCTTTCTCCAGGAGGAAAACTCGGGCATCTGGATTTGAATGGGACCAAGACCCTAGGACAACCTGTAAAAATATCTGCCACTCAGTCTAATGTCTATCTTGGCATCTTCTTTGCGTAAGGCTATTGCTGGAATCCAAGTGCAAACTAAGAGAGAGCTACATACTCTTTAGGGAATAGCCTAAAAGAACAGCCTGGAATGGTAAGTACATTTACTTCATTCATAGTAATGCACTATTTAAGCAGACCTTTAGGCAAACATTTGTACATTTAAGTTTTACTAGTACAAATATTCACAGAAAATACCTCTTTGCTTGGTTGCTTGCCCACACAGATATGAATACCATTTGGTGCATTCTTACTCTTGTTAACTTTGAAGGTTTTCCACCTTTTGCCTTTCACACAGCTGTAAACATATTTCTCAGTAAACACTGTGCATAGGACACAAAAACATTTCAAGTTATTCCCTGAACATTTTTGTTGAAAGAATAAGGGGTGGAGGAAGGAGTGACAGAAAGAAAAGCAAAGGAAATCTTCCCTCACTGAAGGAAACATGCTTTTTGTATTTTGATATCTCGGAGTGTATAGCTGGATTTTATGCATATTCACCTTCAGGCAGAGCATGAGAAAAGAAAATGTGGTGAAAGTACTAGAAAAGTCTGCACTGTAATGAAGTATCCTACAATTTAACTTCAGTGAATTTGCATAGAATTAAAAGATAAATGGACATATTTCCTCTGTTTCCCACCTGAGGTAAAATAGTAGAAAGTGTAATATACTGAAAAGAATATAATCAGCATTTTCCTTTCCATTAATGTGACCTAAGACAATCAGAAAAACCAAAGGTAAAACTAAACCACATGTGTATAATTCAAAACATAAGCAGATTCCTTAGTTTATGCATATAGTGTCAGAAAATACTTTGATAAATAGCATCACTGTGCTCCCAGGAAACAATGGCAGAGACATTGCATGACTAAATTTTCAGGGGCTAATGTATCTTTACACAACAGCCTGTAGAAATTTGTTCTATTGATCTTGCTTTAGGATCTATCATATTATAGGCATGTCAATCATGTTGAATTAAGACTTCTGTTATGACAATGAGTCCTTCAGCAGTCATGAGATGGGAGTTGATTAAAAACCAGGTTCCTATGTGTCCCTATGTTCTTGGCATCCATAGGTCAATTATGTAAGTATCCTTATTAGGATTTAGAAATCTAAACTTGAAACTCAGATTGTGAATTTTAGCAAATATGGTACAGCCAGAGGTCTAGACTGAAATGCAGTATGTGAAACAAGTGTTGCTACTTAAAGTAACTGAAGAAAAAATGATCTTCACAAGACAGTTTTGAACGTGGAAACCAAAGCATTCTCTGAATAGCTTCTTGAATTTCTCTGGATGTCACCTTGAATTCATATTGCTGTTGACACATAAGTATTTGATGATTGGGCAGTATTTCCAGTCCTTACATAACAGCTAGATATTTATTCCCAGCAAGAGTACTTATGTTATAATCATAAAGTGGACACAGCAGGTAAAAAACCCTTATATACTGTCAGAAGTGATGGAATTTAGATCAACAATGATAAAAATCAAAGACAGAATGATGTTACATACTTCTTAGCTATGTTTTTTTTTTTTAAATAGTAATGATATACTTGCTTCAAAAATTAGTGTCTTCATTCAGAAAAACCTCAAGAGCTGTGAAATCAAAGCAGTGTGATTTCTACTACTTGGAATAATTGAACCCACTAGAGATACTGGGAGAAGCATCTTGGTGCTGCTGGCCCAGTGTTTAAGAAAGTCCAATAGCAATGTGAGTGAGCACATACCAGCAAAAGGTATTCAGAAGACCTTAGTGAACTGTAAAAGAAAAGTTGGGTTCAGCCTTTCATTGAGGACCCAAGTTAGCTTTTATCCAGTAATTACTGAACTTGTAGAAACTTTATTACACTTCTGTTGAAGACAGTACAGCTTTGACACGTTAAGGAAATTAAGCACAGGTAGGTCTATTGTTCTCACTGACTAATTGCATGTTTAAAATTAGACATTCATTAAAGAACACTTAATTGAAGTACAGAACTGCAGTGGGAAGAGGATTAGTTCCTACAAAACTGTCATTATTCACTGCTCTGCATACAAGCAAAGCTTTTCTGGCTCTGTGTCCTGTGTGGCAGGTCAGAGAGTATAAACTTCTATAGTAAGCACAGTGGCTTCAGCTCACAGAAGCTTACAATATGGCTGCAGTGTTTGCCTTTTACCAGAGTAGATTGGTGTAATTATCTTTATTTTGAATTGTCTGTAAAGACCTACCAGAAAAACTTCCTAGGAAACCTTATGCATCCTGGAAATATTGGCTATTTAAAAAAATTTCTTAATATGTAGCAAAAAGAAATAAAATTAAATTAATGTTAAACCCCCAAAATTCCATGCTGTACACAAATCAAACACTGATAAAGGCTAAGATGCTGACATGCAAGGTCATAGCAGCTCTGCGAGGACTTGGCTTACCCCCAAGGTGGCCCTGACATTCCTCATGTTATTTCTAATTCTGGAAGTTGAGAGCAGATTTATTTACTTAATAGGACGCTCAATCTATTGCTCCAAAGCTACCTTTGTAGAAAGGCTGATATACATGAAAGGCTGATATTTAGGAATAGCTGAAAATATAAGGCAAGTGAAACAAAACAGACTGAAAACCTACTGAAGGTTTTGAGATGTACCGGTAAAGAACAACATACTTCTTTTGGCTAGATACTCACTGCAGATTTAGATGAAGACCATGATTTCATCCAACATTTTTGTGGTCAATTTTCAGCCAGGATGTTTAGATAAAGTAAACAGCTGGAACTGGAAATTTGATTCTTTGCTTACCGGTAACATCTCAAAACTGAAATGCATTTCATGAGTTTAACTCAGAACCTGGCTTATACAGAGCTAGGATTTTACATTCACATCTAGAACTCCCTTAGTACCTTTCTCCTGACCCTGATTATTTATTACCATCCATCTCTTTTACACGAATGCAAAGGAAATAGATAAAGGTTATAAAATATTATGAAAATGTAAAATGCGTTCACACACTTTAAAAAAAAGTGCAAAAGACAACCATGCAACAGCGTGAAAAAGTTTCACGTTGGTTAATTCTAGAGGAAATTATAGAATGAAATGACATCATACCACGAATAGATCAACACTGTGTATCACCCCAACCCAGGAACTGATTCAGCTGATACAGTTATTCTGTATGATACTGACCTAGGGGAAAAACAGACAAATCAATGCCATGCCAATATATCTTCTTACTTTGGATTAAAGATTTTACTGCACAAAGGGCCTGGATTAAATAAAAATTAAATAAAAAGTGTTTAATAAAAGCAGATTCTGGTTTTAGAAACCATGTTAAATGTACATTAAATCAGGCACCTGCAATCTAGAAGAGAGACCGGAAAATGAGGATTCAAGCAGTTAGTATACTTACTTTCTTTTCAAGCATTCCCATCAAATACTGGTATTGGATGTGACACTGCTTTACGTGAATGCTGCTCAAAATTGCACTGAAAATTCTGCTATTCTTTTGCTTTAAATGAAGGCAGCTATAAGAAGGAGCAGTTTCATTTAACAGACTTTTAGAGGAAGCTCTAAGAGAACAGAAGCTCAGCCTGCATGAGAGTAAGAAGCGTGTTCCTTTAACATTTGCCTCTGGCTTTAGGCATATACCACCAAAGCTGCTAAGCTTCAGATGTCAAGCATCAAACTCTCAGAGTGGATATTCTACACGAAAATACACTGAAAAAAACTAATTCATAGCCATCAATAAAGGGTCTTATTCACGAGCATGCAGTTGCAGTCTCGAGCTATGTGATTTCCAACCTGCCACAGAGTATTACAATTTTGAATGCATTTTCAGCTTTGCAAAGGTCAGAAATCTGAAATGGAACATCAGATATCACAATAAGTATTTCAAGACATGGATCCTTTATGTGTCTGCATAGCTTCTTATTAGAAACAATACTGTGGCCAATACCTTAATGGGTTCTATTCTTTTGACAGAAAATACTAATCTAAGATTTTTTTACAAAAGAAAAAATATTTGTCAAAAAGATACACCTTAAACTGGGCCAGGCAAAAATGAGACTTTTTGTGATTAATGCATTCAGAATGCATTTTTCCCTAGTTCAGAAATTCACAATTTATTAATTCTTAAGCACTAGAGTGTTTTTCATAATGGCATACTATTGTTAATCAAAAGGTCTCCTCTGTATTTCTTGGAAGAAAGCCAAAGAAAAATCACATTATGCCTGAAGGGCAACGCAAATGATATCTCTTCCTTATCATCTATTTAATTTCAATTTTTTCAACGAACATTTGAATTTCCTCTCTTAAATTACATTAAAATACTGGTTTATATACCTACATCTACCATTCCACTGCCCTCTGCTGGAATGAATATGTTCTATAGACTATTTAGGAAAAATTAGACAGTGTGGTTGAGTAGAGGTTGATGTTTCTGGACCCAAAAACTGGGTGTTCCTCCCTTGGTGAAGCCTGCAAGCAGTTGGCTGGTACATGTTGTGTGTATCCACAGGCAGATGTTTGATCATTATCTGTTTCCAGCACAAATAAACATTCCATTTAAAAAAGTAAAAACACCAAGTTAAGATGAAAACTGCACAGTTAAGTACCCAAAAGTCAGGAAATGCCAGAGGTAAAGTTTCACATGGAAATGCGTCTCTAATCCCATGTGCATATGAATTTACAGTGCAGATTTTAATTATACAGAGGAAAACCTAATTATTCTTCTGTGCGATTTCAGGGTGCTCTCAAATTCACGTAGTTTTCAGTATGGTTAGCTGTATCTAAGGATTTAGCTGAACCTGTTCTCTATACTGAACTCCCCAAAATAATTTCATGTGCTTTTCTGCTTTTTGTTATTGAAACAAGTCCATCTATAAACATAAGACGCAAATGAAATTAATTCATAAACAAACTGAACACACAAAGTCAATTTGAGTTGTTTGAATACTCTGATCTTTAATTAATAAATTATTTAGTAGAATAATACATTTAGCCACCACTTACTACCAAGACAAATAACTATTCATAACTAGTATTTTTCATAACCAAAGGACAATTAAATCAGACTCTTCTCACTCTGTAACCACATAACTGCCTGAAGTGAACAAAGGATGATTTACAATCACTCGCACAAACACAGAACATTAACTGAAAATGAGCAGATCTCTAATGCACTATCGTTGTCAAAAAATGATCAATAAGTCAATGCTGATTAAACATTAATCTTGATGCATTTAAAAAAATTCTCCTTGTTTTTGACTGGTGCAGCTTCTCACTGGACACTAAATTACTTTCAGGTCAAGAGGCTGGTAAAATTGACTGGGAAACAGAAGGTATACAGACAGGAAACAGGCTGCTATAGAGAAAACAATGTCTTCTTAGATTTCTTCTAGTTTTTATTTAGCTTGTAATGACAGATCTGTAAACCACTTCTACTCTGAATTCATTCTTATGAAAAGAGGGAAAAATGAGAATCAAAGACCTTGTTTCAATATGAGATACTCACACTAATTAAGCTTTTTTTACAGATTAACAATGAAAAATGTTACGTGTGCTGCTAGGTCCAAGGTAGTACATATCCTGTAAATGACACAACTATAAAATCTATTTGTAAAATCATTTATGTTTAATTCATCTACAGTTGTGCTATAAGTTAACTGAAGTTAATCACAAGCTGCACTTAAGAAATATTTTTGTTTAAAATCATATCTAGCATACAATCCAGTCATTCACGTTTCCATCAGAAATTGGTATTGTTCACTTGCAGCTGTCAGACTAAATTTTATTTTACAGAGTATTACAGTAACATGAGTAAGCCCCCCCGGCAGGAGTTTGTTACAGACTGGAGAAGCCCTTCTCCTATATTACCTGGAGGCCGCACAATGTTCAGCAAGTCCCTTGGATCCAAGTGAATGTGGTGGGAAAATCTAATTAAACGTTTGGGGTTTTTGTTGGTGGAATTTTTTTTTTTTTTCCTGGGGCTGCTGGGCTTGCATTGCTTTGGAGCAGCAATGCTAATAAAGCAGTGATAGACCCAGCTGTGTTTTGCTGCTGAGAAGTCAGGGTACAGAAAGTACAAACACAACTTGCTCCCGGACCTCAGATGGGGAGACGTGTAACCTGGTGTTACCAGCACAGTTGGGCAGTGTAACTTCTCTGCTCGAAGGCTTCAATCGCAGAACTTTGAGGTTTGTTCCAATAATTTAAACCCATGAAGGAAAACAAAACCATCCTGACTTCCTTTGCTGAGGGAAATTCGTGATTTGGGTACGTCTGTTTGACACATGCATACCCGTTCTTCCAGGTCCCACAGCTTTCCAGCAAACGAGCCACAAAGCTATTCCCGGCTTGTTCAGGCAGGAAAATCTCCTGGTACAAGAATATATTTTCCTTTCCCTTCAGTTGAACCTTTGCCCATCTCCACGTAGTGGGCCTCACTTTAATAGAGGGATTATTCCCTGTGTATTTAAATACATAGGAAAAAGGAAATTGTCTAGAAGTACAGAGTGATCTCATTGCTGTATCACTTTTCCCACCAGCCTATTTTGGAGGCAAAGGCTGGATCCTGGGGCTTGCAGCTCAAAGCCACCTGACCTAAGAGACTGATCATACTCATGTTCCCTCTCTCAGTTCTCAGCACAGTGCAAATGAATCAAGAAGCCTGCAAATGTTTTGAGTAATATAATATTTAAATGTTAATGCATGCAATGTTGTCTTAGTGCTTTCTTCATCAATTTGGTGACATCAGGGAATGCAGTGGGGTGCAGTGACCACTGATGAAATAGAACAATGTCATTCTTAAATCTAAATGAAATTACTCTTACCTTGTGTGTGTACAGAACTAGCATGAAAAGTACGTTTGAAAACAAGACAAAAAATCCAAACAAAACCTCAAGCTATCTAGAAGGGACTGGGGAAGGAATGATTTAAAAGGAGATTTTAATTTCTAGAACCAGTTTAAATCTTCAACGGCTAAAGCTAAGCATGATAGTATTAGGTAACCATTAGTCTTAAAATAGGAGCTCACAAGTATTGACACATGTAATAATAAATCAGATTTCTCACATTTCTGTCTTACAATACAAGAAAAATGTATTAATTTCTAGAAGCTTTGGGAAAGACATGGGATGATTCTTGTATACATTCTTGCACCCTTATGTGAATATATTATTATGGAGAGCTATGTTAAAGAAATTAGTTTTAATATTAAAATATTTTGTTCTGCAGTCATGTGGCATTGGATGGGCAGGAGGAAGGAATAAATTGCTCAGCCTTTGCCATGAAAATTCTTTTTTTCTCAGTAACACCTGCTGGTTCATTGCTTATATATTTCAATGAACTATAGCTTCTATGAGACTATGCAAAAGCAGAGTCTCCCTCAACGGTATCTTGAACTGGTCTAAGGGAAGTTCTGAATCCTAAACCAAAAATCTTCCAGTTGACTTGGAAGCTTGTACATGCAGCAGAACACCAGGCTGGTGAGCTCTTTGCAGTCTGTGTTGCTAAGGAGACCAGAGGCTGATTTTGGAGAGCATTGTAAGTACATTTATATAACAAGGAGTTGCAGGTTTCAGTGCCGCAAGAGTACAGATTTTTCCAGCAACATGTATTTGATATATATGAGAGAGTTGTTTTTTTCCCCAAAAAGCATGTCTGGGAGGATAAATGGAGAACTATTTGAGACAACTGTAAGGGCATTTTTCATTTAGTTATATTTATTTATTCTTGCTCTCATGATATTTAGGTAATCAATAGTATTGAAGGAGTGAAAAGATTCTGAGGATAAGAACAGACAATCTAAGCCAGGCCCATAAAAAATACTGCTTGAAGGTTGTACACTGCTCCAGACTAATTTGTGTGGCCAGCCAACCGCTGACAAGCAGCAGCCATCTGCCCAGTGGCGATTCTGATCCATGAACATGCCTCCTTCCTCACCTAGCAAGTGAACAGAGGCAGGGCTGACAGGGCTTACTGGGCTGACTGGGCCTGGTGTTGAATAGCTGAACCATTTTCTTTCCTATCCTTAATTTACAGGTACATTGGATGATCAGGGGTGTTAAAGACAAAACAATTTTTCTAAAGCACTCTCTCTTGCCCTGGTTCAGTTTTATCTATTTTAACAGGGTATTGAAAAAGCTATACTTCTCATTTGGTTGAAAGAAGATGTAGAGTTTTGTAGGTAATATTGATTGATTTCCTATTCAATAAAGCCCCCCTACCATCCTAATATCTTCTATTTAATTTCATAATTTTGACACAACGTAGTATGAGAACGACATGGAAACAGATTTTTCTTATTTGTTTGGCAATTCACATGGAAACATACAAACATGTTTGTGTATTGGGAAACATGTTTGTATATTGGGAAAGTACTCACTTTTACCACCAATGCTGTCTCATCAGTTTTGTAGTTAAATTGAGACCTTTACTAAAATATTTATTGAGGGGAAGTTGTTTTGAAGAAATTAGTTTTTCATTTAGTTCCAAAAATTATCAGCATTGTGGGATTATAAAACTGCTGCTCTAAGAGCTTATGGGGGTGCTTATTTCATATTAGAATGTACTGGTCCTCATATTAATTTATCCACTGCAGAAATAAGAGTGAACAGTTCAGTTTATTCACTTCTTTATAGACATACATAAGATTCTGTCGAAATATGGGAGACACAATTTCTTAAAACTGGGTACTAAAGTTAAAATTAATAACAACAGCTGACCAGACTTTCCTGCTTTTATGTTGTTTGGGGAAAGCAGACATTACTTTCTGCTCTTTAAAATCCAGATTTGCAAGCAAAAGAAATGATAGTCCTGCCATCAGGATTCTGCAGTTGCAGAAAAAGATGCTTGCAACTCTTTTGATTTTTATTGTATTATCTTGGTATTTGAACGCCCTAATGAAGGCAGGAGCCAGGTACTGTAGAAGCACATGCAAAGTGATAGAATCTGACTCAAAGAATTTACAGACTAGCAGAGAGTATCACAGACAAAGACTGGAAGTGCAATTTGCCTAGCATCTGATTTGTCGAAAGGAAGGAATAGGAATTCCTTAACCTCTATATTACCCAAGTGATTTAAAATAATTAGGGAAGTATTATTAAAGAGAAATTGTTCAGATTTATATTGCTAGTTCTGTATTCAAGGAGTTGCCCACATCAGAAAACAGGTTTATCCCAACCCATATAAAATAAGCTCATATGACTCATAAGCACCTTGCTGAAGACAATTGGTGCTCTACGGAATCTAAATGGAAGGGCTTTTATTTGATAGTGAGCTCTGTCCATTGTGAAACCCGAGAAGGAAGTATTGAGATATGAGAACAGGTGTTCTGCATGCTGAAAGGCACAAACCAATCTTTCCCAGAATAGGTGAAATAATAGTGGACAAAACTTCCGTATAATGCTGTAAAGCCTTCTTAAATCCAAGTTATTACTAAAAAGTGTCTTGCTTTGGAGCACTTTGCTCCTATAGTGTTGTGGTTAAAAATGATAGATTGTTTCTAGTTTATTGTATAAATCCAGTGTGTATTTCCTGTTATTTTAGAGAGTCTGCATGGGCGGCAACCAAGAAGAAGGTTGTATGATTCTGGCTTCTGTACTCTGAGTCAGATCGAAATTCTTGAAAGGAGAAGGAAGGAGAGAATTGCTCTTTTCCTCAAGGGCAAGCTCAGCTCCTCAGAACTTTTTATTCCTGAGAGGACCAAGCTGCTTGCCTACAGCACGGTGCTGACTCAAAGCTGAACTCTGGAGGAAACAGAAGAGAACCATTCCTGAGAATGCAGAGACGACTTCAGTGTTTATTTCAATCCACAAAGTCACTGCCACATGCTAACCTTGGCAGGACTTCAAGAAAAGGACACCCGTCCTGCGAGAAATGTTTGGGATTGATTTTTTTTCATGCTATCCTTCTCCAATAGGTCTGATGTTCCTTACGTCCTGAGGCATCTTCTTCAGTTGTGTTTGTTTTTGTACTAACATCAATGTAGCATTAAAGTTTGGAGTCTTTTGCAGTTTACATAAGAGAAAGTGTGACAGAAAGATAGCAGTGGGGTTCTGCTTCAAGATTCTGGCAAATTCAGTGTGCAGACAGAGAGAGGCATAAATACCAAGTAACTCCAGGCTGGAATGTCAGGACCCAGATATCCACTGTGCTAACACATTTGCTATTAAACTGCTCTTCACCTGACAAGGATTATAGGATTAGAAGAATAGGAAATGATGACACTAAGTAGTTCAAAGGGCAGCTGCATCAAACAGCAGATATCACAGACTCTACTGAAGACTGCCTATCATCGAAAGGCATGAAATCTGAAATTCTTATGAACTAACTCATCTGCACAGTGCTCAAAGCCATTTTTGTCATATTCAGTGTCACAAATAGCAATGTCGTAGTTGGCTGACTGGATCCTGAAAAGAGTTCTTGAAAATAGAATATTTCCCACTAGAATTGTGTTGCCCAGTATTTAGTATCAGTTCATGATCAAGCTGTTGGGTTTACAAGTGTTCAATTCTGATGGACCATTATTTTAAATTCTAAAAGATGCCAGATTTACATTTTTTTCCTTGGGGAAAGAGGTAAAGGAGAAAAGGTTGATTATTTTTTATTAGCTCTTTCTTACTTTCACCAACTACTCCATGTTTTTGTTCCAATCAGCCCATAGACAAAACTACTAAGTTAAGGATTTTCAGTATGATTTGTTGAATTTAAATTAATCTGTATGTGTCAACAAAGAGAACCAAGTCAGATATTAGGTTTGCATTAACAAGCAGATTAAAAAATGCTGTGCAACAGCCATTAATGAACATGCACAACTCTTCCATAGATTTCTGAAGAAGCCTATGAGGAAAAAGATTTGATCCCTGCTTTTCAAGTTGACCTTTAATTTGGTAGTCATAGGAATCAGATCACTTGTGGCCTTAGTCTAGCAAAATGTTTCTTCCTGCTAAGAGTACAGGAACAAATCCTAATCAGAGTAGTAATGTGTTCACAGCTATATTTTCTGCTAAATTCTGTCTTGAAGGACCATAGAACCTAAGAGAAGTTGTGACAATTTTAGAAAGAGTGGTAGTGAGTTAATACTGGAGTTGTGAAGGAAAACAAACCATTCAACAATTAAAAACCAAGACCAGAACTTGTACCAGGGCATTTTTTAGAAGATTAATTATGTAATCTTTCTGGGAAATCATCAATGTCTGATTCTAAAGTTTATTTCTGTTTTCCAAACCCATAAGATTTAACAGATTTTTAAATTTATATATATATATATATATTTTTTTAGAATTAATGAAGATTTGGGGTGAAGTTTTCAACAGCATCTAAGTTATCTGATTTTAAAACCTAACATGTTGATGATCTGAGGTGTACCTGCAGCTATAAATGATCTTTCTGCCACTAAACCCTAATACTTGCTCATAGAACTTTCAAACTAGTCCTTATATATTCTGGCAAAATACTATCTCAGCTTCTAGCAGGGAGGAAGGCTATTGCCTGCACAAACAGTTTTACTGGATTAGTTACTCTCCAGAGAAGTCGTTTTCTTTGAATCTTTTTCCAGATTCAGGCTTTTCACCAGACAAGCTTAAAAGCAAAAACAAAAGTCTAATCAAGGAAAGCAAAAGCTTAAATTCTTGATTTCAAGTCTGGAAAGTTACAAAAGTGAAGGAAACCAAGAAAATATAATTATAAATTGTGTCTGGCAGTATTATATTTTGTGCTTTGAGGGATTATGTCAAATGCTTACTGAAGGAACAGCTTCAGCTCATGCCACTCCATGCCCACTCACGCTGTTGCTGTTAGTATGGGTTAGAACTAGTTTGAAGATCTGAAGAGTTCCCGGACTGCTACAGTTTATCAGAGACTTTTGTGATTTATTTTCTCCATTTACTCAGAACAGAACCCTTCTTTCTCTTTTCTGGCATTGTTATTGCACAGGAATATAGCTTCTGGATCTACACAATAATGACTGTGTTGACTCCAGTCCTCCCACCCTGTCTTTCAGAAGAAGCTATAAAGGAGTTTTACCTTTAGGTAATTAGTGAGTATATGAAGTGCATGGCATCACCCACAGTGTCAATGCATATGGATGAGTATTGAAGGAGAAAGAAAAGTTACTTCCAATGACTCTGGTTCTTCTGTATTTTTCTTCTGCACTCTGTCCATTCTGTTGCAGGCACTCCTGTGGTCAAAGGGAACTGCCCTCTTATCTACCTGGAAATCAGAAGGACAGGGAATATGTGTGCCCTGCCAGGACTGTGAGGACAAAAAGTATGTGCTGCTTTGATAAAAGGTACTACTCCTCACTGTAGAACTTCTCACTCCTATATTCTTATTCCATCATTTGTACAATAACACTCTTATAAGCTTCCAGTTTCTAGACAGCTTCATTGTACATGCACTGTAGAGGTCACAACTGCAATTGATGTTGCAATTGTATTACAATTTTAGTAAGGCTACAGCTATGGCTTAAACTCTGGTGGCACACACCTTTATCTCGGAAACTACTCTGGTGGTCTCATAACGATTCTTAACATAACATAACAGATTATGCATCTGGGTGATCTCTTCATAGAACTGGATATTGACATTTAATTTCCTGGCAGTTGAAACACACAGATATTAGAAAATACCGAAGAGGACTTGTTCTATGAATAAACCAAACTAGAACCTGAGAATCCCTGCTTTATTAAGCCTTGTTAGTGACTCAACGTTTCCAACTGAACATAGTGGAGGTGCAGGAGTACTTTAAATGCCAGTTTAGACGACCTGACCCCCTCAGAGCTGAGGTCATCAGTCTCCTCCAGCATTGACAATAAAGATGGATTAGTAATCAGTATGAGTGCCAAAGCCTCCTGACTGTTTGAAAGCCTCTTGACTATCTGGATGCAAAAAGAAGCCACTGTTTAGCCAAGAAATACTTATGCAGGTAAAATTCACACTCTGTGCCCAGGAATTAAAGGAACAGCAACTTCAATATCTGTTCAAATCCTAAACATATGCATCTATGGCAAAAATATGCTTGCTGAAACATGGTGATGATGAAAGATGAAGTTACCTGCAGAAACTGGCAAGGTCATGATAGAAACATGAACATAAAACATTAATTAACATGAATGGGAAAAGGTACCACAAGGAAAACATGCACAAAAGATACTGTGTGGTCAAAGCTGAGTGCAACCTTCGCATTGTTTTACAGAGCTGGAGAAATGAATATGAAACAGAACAAAACAAAGGAACTGTCCCATAAAAGCTGTGAATAAAATAATATACAGAGTTTAGTTTTGGCAGCAATGTTTCACTTAAGCGGTCTGATTCAGCTGAATAGCTGAGACAATGTAAAGGACATGGGCATGTGGAGGAAGAACATCTTCCAGGCATATCTAAGGCAAAATGGAGTCTAACTTAAGCATCTGCAAGACAAAAACACATCATAACGTGAATAGGCATGTAGACAACACTCAAAAGAGAAGTGCTTTACTTTACATGTTTCAGCTGAGGAGGCTTATGGAACATTTCCAATTTGACTGACAAAATACGTCCATCTAAGCCTAGCTTTCAGCACAACTTAGACTTTTAAGTGCTGAAGTCTGTTCTAAAAATGCCACTTGAACTTAAGAGTCTCAGTAATTATTTCTTCATGCAAATATTGTTGCTCCAATAGGATTTAAAGCTTTGCTAATACAGATCTCCAGCAGTAATTTCTTCCCACTCAGCAGGCATTACCACACAACTAAATCCATTCTTCTTTTGAAAATTCAAAGTGAAGAGAAAGTTGAGGGCAGCCCCTGGCCCTGATCAAAATATACAAGTTAAACAACTGAATGACAAAAAGAGGAGGCATTTGGCAAAATTTTGCTTTCACGATAACCCACACAGAAATTTGATTTCATTTTTACACCAAATATTCAGAGATTTAAAAATCTAGGTTATTCAAAACTAGAAAGAGGACTTGAAACAGGTTCATTCTATCATTCTGGGACAATATTTAATAGGACCAATGCTGAAAGGGAAAGCTGGAAGACCTCCAAGTTCCAGATAAGAGGTCAAAGAGGAAAACTTCTTTTGTTTAGAGGTTTCGATTGCAATTGCCCTTCACTGTATCTGAAATGTCATTTTCATTGATCACATATATTTGAAACCCAGAAATAAGCAAAAAGAGAAAAGGGAAAAAAAACAAACCCCCAAACAGTCCTTCTGCACTAAACATCAAGAGAGGACCCAAATGCTGGAAGTTCTGCAGATGTGCAAGTATAACATGCTTAGGAATTCAAACAATGACTCCATGGAGTGCATGCAATATCCTGGTCTTGCTTGCCTATAGATGCTTGCATTTGTATGTTTGCCTATGAATACTGGATGCTGCTCAGTGTAGGATGTTGGTCTGGATGTTGTCTTGATGTCCTTTCCAGCTTTATGTTTTCATGGTTCCATGAATATGGAATGACTACGATGGACAGTTTTATTTTGAACAGTTTACAAGAATTCAGCTATAATTAAATACTACCATTACACACTTCGCTATTTTAAAATGTTTAAATAAAACCTGTCGTTGTATCTTAAGAAAACCATCTGGAGAACAAACTGGTCCACACCATGTTTTTCTGGCAAATGCTTGATGTCATATCATTTCAGTGTGAGGTTATGCAGTAACAAATCTTACTTAGTTATTTGACAGCACAATAAAACTCTTCTCTGTGCCACTCATAGTCCTGGAAACTACTTCCTTCCTACACTCCCGTTAAGGATGTAGGACATATTATTGAGCAAATCAATTAATCTCATGTCTATCACTGGAACTTGCCCATAAAGTTGCTGCTGTTTTCTGGTTAGTTGCTGCTGACCTACTCTGTCAGGTAGAGCTGAACTGGGAGTTGACATTCTTTTAAAACTTAGTATTTCATAGGCTTCACTCCTAAAATATTTTTCTAGTATCTCAAGCTCATTTGAAGTCTTATAAGGATTTTTTTTCTGTTTGGCAAGCTTATCACAAGCAAGATGCTTCATGAAAAGATAAGAATCCCACAAGAGGAAAAATAAAATGGTTCCTCCTTTTCAGAAATATTTTCAAGTTTTCTTGTTTTATTTTTAACATACTTTATAGAAAACTCACACAAACATAAAATTTCAGTTTTACCTAAAGGAAATGGCCTAATCAAGCAAATATTTTTTACAATTTTCCTTCAGAGTAAATTCTGAAGTTCGTTTATTTCATTCTGTTTTGTAATGGAAAATACTGAACTTTTGAAAATCTGCTAAAAATACGAGTTGTTCCCAATTCATGCGAAGCTCTCATTTTACCTGCATAACACATACATTTCTTTTTAAAACTTTAAGAACAGCGTATAGTCTAAGTATTTAATTTATTAATTTTCCCAAGAGGAAATTAGTCTTTTTTTTTTCCATGTTCAAATTTATATCAATCTTATTTTTTGCCTATAAAAATCTTCTCAGCATTTTTTTAAGTTATAAAGAAAATCTGTGATTCTTACAAACTCCACTTTTCACTGGAGTCAGCTCCATTTGCAAAAGCTAATATAACAGTCATGAAATAACTCACATATGTAGCAGTGAAGTCAGACCCGAGAAAGATCAACAGCAGATGAGTGGGTTGTGGCTGACTATGTATTCAAAATAAGGAGTTTGGGTGGAGAAGAGGTAAAAGTATTTGTAGTGTACAATGTATGGGTGTTGAAATGTGAACAAAGAATATATACATTGTTGCTTTGTTTGATTTTCTCTTTTTTTTTCAGTTATACTCCCATCCAAACACAGTCACATTCTGTCCCAAATACCTTGAAAGTGATTTTTAAGTGTTACTATTGGCAGTGTCTGGTTGAACTCCACACTTAACTCATTAGCTTTTATTCATTAGCAACACAACCATCAATATCCATTCTACTGAATCCTTCAAAGTATCAGGCTTTTCAGACCCAGATGTGTAAGTATATGTCTACAGAAAGGTATCCCTATATTACAGTTTGGTTTACCCAAAATGTAATCTGTAACTCTGGACAAAACTTGTTATACCAGTGTGGTTAATCAGAGCTCTTCCACAGCAGTTTGGCAACAAAATAACAAATTACTTGAATTTGTGAATTACTTGAATTTGTGAATTGAATCAACAGAAATAAGTAAGCCCCAGCAAGACAGCCTGGAAGAGAACTCAGAGTCGATTTGGATAGGAGTCTAGCTAAAAGAAAGGGATTAGTACTTCTTTAAGTAATCACAAGACTGGCAACTTGTCTTTTTGTTCTACGTGCCTGTGAAACTTGACATAATGAGGTCTGAGCCCAGGCCAAAATTTCATAGGTATTGCAGTAACCCAAAGAATAAACATTTAAAATTACTGAATCATTCTGCAACAAACTATAACTGAAAGCAATTGTATAGCACTGTTGATGTCTTCAAATCATATCCGAGTATCTTTATAAGAACATATACTGTATCATAACATGAACTTAGTACTGGACTTAGAGAATGATATTGTATGTTTTTTTCAGGAAGACAAGCAAGATGACTTAAAGGCACTATCTGCTTTAAAAATTTGTTAAATGAAGGTCAGAAGTAAAGGACATCTATGGGCTACATTTTATCAGAAGGTAGTAATCACTGTGCTGGCTGCTATAATGTGATGACATGAAAACTCAATTTGTTCAGGGCCTGGAAAATGCTCTCATGCTTTCTAAGAGTCTTTTGAAAAGCCAGTGTTTATATGCACAACCTAAATTCAGCTACTTCTAAAAATCCATACACTTCTTCATCATCCTAGCAAAAGTAATTACAGACATATGTCTCTTTGTTTTGGAATGGTATATACTTTGTCCTGGACTTAACATTGCTTTTTAGGTGTGGTTATCCATTCACTTGAAATCAGTGAGAACTGCACAAACACAGCCAAAGGGAAAGTGAGGGCTACAGGAGTGTGCATTAACACCAAATACCAGGAGGCCCAAGAAATCCACAGCAATATCCTCTTGAGAATATTGTTAATGGCAACTCCATCTCTCCTTCAGGTATAACAGCTGTTGTGCTGATACCAGAGCATACAGGGAGTGATGAAGGGAAGGCAAGAGAAAGCATGATCATCAGTTTGTTCCAGCTCTAATGAGCTGTGGTGG
This sequence comes from Athene noctua, assembly GCF_965140245.1. Taxonomy (NCBI): domain Eukaryota; kingdom Metazoa; phylum Chordata; class Aves; order Strigiformes; family Strigidae; genus Athene; species Athene noctua. The sequence goes on along the minus strand of NC_134037.1, from coordinate 65,540,483 downwards.
GAGTATTGCGTTCTATCATGGCTGGTCTGGTGCAGACTCTGAATGGAGTGGCAAACTAAAGCACTATCAGATAGAATCAGTTTTGTATTCTTCTGCCTTTCAGGAGTTTAATAACCAAAATAAGGAAAATTTTTTCATGGTTTAGAGCGTCAAAGTAATGAAGGATGTACTATGCATTGCTGAGACCACAGAAGCACAGGGAGAACAACTGGTGAAATAAAGGAGGTGGGCTGAAAGATTACAAATCTTCTGTCTAAGGAAAGAAGTACGTGTATTTGGTTTGGGAAACAAGAAGATTTCACAGAATCAACTATCGAACTCACCAGATCCAAATCTCTTCTTCCTGACCTTTCACTAGCCAATTTACTTTCACAGATCACCAGAAACAGAGTTCTCATCTGCACCTTCAGGGTTTTCACCTAAGAATTCTTAGTCAGAAAGCAATGAGACTTTGCAGCAAAATGTGGTACCATGTTTCTAAGTGCCCCATTGCAGTAGCTCATCTCAGGGAATTCAGATAAATAACCTGATTTAAGGACTCTTTCAGGGTAAATCACACAGCTCAAAAATAACCATAGGCTTAGATGAGAATTGTGATTAACAGCATCCCTGTGTCATTTGGCACTGCCCTTACCACATTCCCATTGCAGTTTCAGTGATTTATAGAATGTGTGTCTCCATGATTACATGGTAAGCTATAAAACAGTTTCTTAGAGCTGGTTTTTTTTGTTTTGTTTTGATAGTGCATCAAATGTTTCTAAAGGCTCAGATAGGTTTCTTTGAACTGATTTTTTCTGCCTTTTTTTTTTTTTTTTTCCTGCCAAAACTAATGCCAGTCCATTTCAGATAGTGATGAAGGATGGTAAAAATTCATAGCAATGGAAATAATACCAGAAGAATGTGCTTGTGAAGTGGGAGTGGCTACCCAGCAGCACAGGCAATGCATACAAAGTAGTCAGGTGTTGTTCCAGTGAGACAGAAACTCTTGTTATTGATATTTCTTTTCCAGCTCAGGGAAGTCTGCCTTAGCTGGGTTATGAAAAAAAAAAATAACAGTAAAGTGAAGCAGGTTAGATAGCTTGGCAAACACTGAAAAGAACATGTGCATGCACATACTGTTTGTGCGTGTGTGTGAGCGGGCACGTGCATGCAAATACTGTTTGTGCGTGTGTGTGAGCGGGCACGTGCATGCAAGTACATGGGTGGCTGTCTCTTTTTTTCCACCTCATTGTGAAAGTGGAGTGAAAGGGCACTGCCCACGCTCCCCTCCCAGGACTTGACCCAGTGGCAGTGGCCTCACATTCCTCAGCTGAGAAGTGCGTCTGTTTGCTTGAGCTGAACCAGATGAAAGCAGCACTACCAAGCTCTCACTTTGCCTCAGGCCCTTGCTTTTGAAGGAGTCAGCCCTGCTGTTTCTCCTTGGGACTTATCCCTGGTTTGAGAAGACTTGACTAAAAGGAAAACCTTCCGCTTTTCAGTTGCCGCTGTAGCTTATTAAGGAGAGAACATGTATTTTTCATTTGCAACTTCATTTGTTTTAAATACAGCACTAGTTTGAATTTTATGCTTGAAAATCACAACCCCCAAGACAAATCAATGCTTTCATAAACCGGAACATGTTTTGAATAAGACAACTTCTTACAATTTCATTAATAAGTAAGAACACATTTGAGCTCTACTCTTGGTCCACTATTTCAGTAGCTGGGGCATTAGAGGTGGCATTTGGCAGTTGTAGTCCTGGTGGTATCACTGACCAGCTGCCTGGGCAAGTCCTTTCACTTCATTGTGCATCTACATTCCAAGAATTACACATTTATATCTGACGTTATACTGTGAATTGGGCAGGGTGGGCACTGTCTCTTACATCTACATTTTGTATTGTGTTCAGCATGGTTATAGTTAAAATATATTGATGCTTTTTTACTAAATGATGGTATAATTTATCTGAAGAGACTATCACTGAAATGTTGAACATAATAATGTCTTGATATGATCACCTTCTGAAGAAGAAGCTCATTTAGTGGAAGGCTCATGTCAGGTCTTATGCACTGGGGTATGAGATGCTCACAACTGTCTCCTGTTAATGCTCTCCCAAGCAGATCTGTATGTTTCTATCACGCTGTGCAGTTCTGAAGCATCTCTGGGGTGTTCTGACTCACATCTGCTAGAAACAGTTGGCCAAGCAACCTGTTAACCAGATGCATCTCGTATTTTAGGCCATGGCAGGAAGAAGCCAAGGGACAGTAATGCAGCAGGGAGATGTGCAGTCCTTTCCCTATTACTTGTTTTGGTACATTCATTTCATGATTTAATGATGCTTTGATGGACTTCATATGTTTTGCAACACAGAGCTGCAGCACACTTCATATGAAGAGACAATTGTGGGAGATATTAAGAGGTGTCCAAATACAAAGGGTATACCACCATGGTATTTTTATATTTTTTCTATATATTTTTCTTATAAGAGCTGATTATAAAAACTTTTTTAAAAAAAACAACAAAAAAATAACACAACTTTTTGCTTCCCAAGATGGAAATATTCTATTGGAATGTCTCTATTTTTCACATGTATGCACACAAAGTTTTTCATTTACCCTGTATTTCAGTCGTCACAATCTCAGTTCATTCTAAAGTTTAATCCATTTCTAAGACCAGCTGGATCTTTTTTTTTTTTTTTTTTTTCCATTGGAAGAAACCAAGGCTGAGTCAAATGGTTTCAGTGGCTTTTTGTTCTTTTCTAGCGTTGTCTGGAAGCAATTTTCTCAAGCTTTGTAATTTATTTGTCATCTTCCTCAAAATCCCCACGCAAGAAAGAATGAGAGCCTTTCTTTGGAATTAAAAACAAACAGAAGAAACCTTGACATTTGATTTTTATACATATCTTTCATATCCTGAGTGTAATAAATAGATGTTTTAAGTATTGATGGCTGGGATCTTGAAGAAAAGAAGTAATGACTGAAGTCATGTCTTCCGGAGAACAGAAGTGATAGTTGGTGTCTCCAGGGATTCAATTATACATTACCTAATGAAATTCAAGAAACTACATGTTTTCATGTTGTAAAATCTAACATACAAAAGGAGAATGCATGTCTCAATCTTTAACCTGATCTTTAAATGTTGCTTTTATACTCATGCTGACAAAGTAACTCTACAGTAAAAATAAAATCCAACAACATTGTCCTCTCCTACAAATGCCATTTTCTTCTGTTTTGCTTTTTTTCACAGTATGGGTAAAGAGGTTAATGGTCTCTTGAGCACACAAGAAGATTAAATTTTGATAATATAAGACCAAACAAGACACAGGAAAATCTATATTCAAAGCTGAAGGCCCCTAAAAGGAAAAAATCCTTATCTTTGGTTGTTCTTTCTCTTACCTTTTACTTGTTCATTTTCTGTTTTCTTGATACAACTCAAATGCTTCCACCTAGCAGAGCTGTGGCAGAATGAAATAAGGTATAAAGCTTGTTCTGAAACACACAGGTTCTAATTCGTTCTTGAAAAAATAATCCATATCTTCAACTGCATCTGGAAACTCACATGAACGTTTGTGAGAATTCAGTTTGGCCTGTATGCTGCCAAAACGCAGTGTTTAAGTGTCAGGTGTCATATTCTGTACCAGCTATGGTTTCTGGATTGATTTAAAGTTCAGTTCCTCATAATATGTGCAAACAATCTAATCTTAAAATGGAAAAAGCCCTGACCTGTGTTCAGAGCAGACCGAAGCCATTTGCAAACCAAAGATGGGGAACAGCTTTCCTCAGCGATACTGGAATGTAGCCTGGCATCAACACTACAGTACTTGGTAAACATAAGTTATGAAAAACAGAAACATTCAATAAGAGGAACAGGTATAGTCTCTACATATACCCAGTTACCTCCTATAACTTACCAACATTAGCTCAGGCTTACTGGACCAAATGCTAGTCAATGAGCTAATTTCCATGTGCAATTTGTTTTCAGTGTCAGACACAATCACTCTCAAATACTACAAGAAGATAGTAGCATTGTACTATTTTCTTGCTACCTTATGTCCAATTCCAGACAAATCCTAAAAAAAACCAATCCAGAGTTACATGAATTGAACAATAATGTGTTGTTCTAAAGTATTCTTCAGGTATTACAGTAATCATAGTCTTCAGCCAGTTCACTACTTTATAATGTCTTCCTCAGTGAAAACATAGCAAAGCAACAAGCTGGATATTTCCCTCAAAAAATCATGTGCATTCTTGAATTTTCCTCCATTACCCAAGCAAGGATATTATTGTCTCTCACTAAAAAGTCATTTTTATAACTAAAACTGAGTTGGAATTATAATGTTGAATTTACATATCTGACAACATAAAAGCCTATCAATCTCTTGCTGTTGCATGTCATGTAGGCCTTTTCATGAAGGAATCAAAAAGTGGTTAGGATGCCTACCTACACTACTCCTACTGGGATCCTCTTTTAGAGTCTTGTACCTTTGGTGGTTAGAAACATTATTCTAATCTCCCTTCTAAGTTTATTTATGATGAGTTTAATAGTTATTCTCTTTTTCAAGTATAAATGCACCACCTCAATGCATTTATAGAGAGCAACTGTTATTTCTTCTCAGCCTTCACTTTGCTAGAGCAAATAAACCGAGCTCTCTTTCTCATTAGTATAAGTATCTCTATTTCCTTGATTGACACTGCAGGCCTTCTTTAGATCTGCATTTCATTTGAACAAATGAGCCTAAAAATAAGTGAGAGAACTGCATACATTTTTCTAGATGAAGGCTTCCACAGGCTACCTGTTCTTTTCTAGAAAATACTGTTCTGGATACAACTTGGGATTGTATTTGCCTTTTCACAGCCACAACAATTAGGGGACTTGTAGTAATTTTCCAATTAGGTAACCTATGTTGATTTTTTTCCTCTTTTCTTATTACCAGATACTGAATATCCATTTTACAGAGGACATTCTCATTATTAACAAGATTAGTACTTTCTACTACTAAATTTAATCCCATTTTAAATTAATCTAATTCTCTCTCAATAGTTTCTCAAAAACTCTGCATTAATAAGAAAGAGAAATGGATGTAGGGAGGTACAGTGACTTGACATCAAAGATAGTATTAGAAACAGGATTCAGGATTTAAAACTTGCTGTTTATTGTACTTAAATTATATATTTTTTTGTATTTTTCATGTTCACATTTTGAAATTAGTTGGATTGACAGAGAATATTCTTCATAAAGGTGGGCATGAGGGGGAATTGTTGCCTCCTTTGTCTAGTTCCTGCATTAAAATGTAGAAGTCTCCACAAATTTTTCTTTCTGTCGTACTCCCATCTAAATATATGTATAACCCAAACTCCGTGGAAATCAAATGGCTTTAAGCAACAAAGTAGTCAGTGACTGAGAATTGCTGCAAGATGTCCTAGGACATTATTCTCTAATGAGACTGCACTTCTGGTTGCAAGACCCAAAAAAAGTGTTGATCAGCATGTTGGTTTATCTTAGTAAGAAGACTGATTCCAGGAATTAAAGTTTGGAGAAAAGAAACATTTATAATGTCAATATTTTTATCTTTTTTTTTTTTTTTTTCTTTCCTACTTCTATGCTTACCGGATATTTCAGAAAGGCTTTTGTTCATAATATTGAACATGAAATATATAGCACAAACCGCACTGGATGAGGAGTTTACATCAACATCTTGCACTGGTGACTGATACTATTTTCTGTAAGTGAAGGTATTCTTTTTCTGAACTGAAAAGCATGTCTGTTTACAATTCATGATTAATTATGCTATTCTATAAAATAATCATGCTAAATACAGATTGATATAAAACTTTGCATCCTTTTTCTAAAAGCTCTATGTTACTTTGACAGTTTTTTTCTATTGTTTAGATGAAGGGGCAGCAGAACCCAGTGGTTGCACGTAGAAGCCTCTACTTCACTACAGAAAATTTAATGTCATGGCATACTCCATAGAGGTCTGTCACTGTTTACTATGCCAGGTGTGGATAGCCAGTAAAAATGTTTTGGGTTTTTTTCAGTACAAGCCACTGTGCATGTTAGAACTTAAAGGGAATGTGAATAATGTTGAACACATAGGATGTTTCTTCTCTCTAGCTTATATTTTTAGTAAGCATAAACAAATCTGTCTAATTTGCAAGAGGGCCACTTTTTCCTGTGCCACCAACACACTGATTATTCATTCTGCAATACAGCTATTTGAGACCTCTAGAAAGTATTTCTTGTCCCTATCGTGGATTCCTAATTCTTAGAAAACCCTCACATATGCTTTTCTTATGATTTTTTTTTTCTTTTGTAGAGCATGTGGGATTACATGAGAGCCTTTAATAAAATTCCAGGAAGTACTAAGAACTCCTTCATAAATTTGTTGCATTTTCCTGAAAAAACCCTTGGGCTCAGAAAAAAAATTAAATGGTAGTAAGAAGAAACACTATCTCCCTAGAAAGGTTTTTAATTGTACATAAATGTACATTTTGTTTGTTTGTTATATTTAAGGGCACATTCCTGAGTCTTGCTGATAAATCGTAAAATACTTATCTATCTGTATAAAATTTTCTCTTTCTGTACATGGAAGAATTTTTTTACAAAGCAACTTAAACAGTTTTTGTTCATATAAAGTTCAGCATTTCCAGCACTTTCTCCTGTGCAAGAACTTTCCAGGGGCATGAATTTGGGACAGTTGAGTCTTCATGTAAGACATTTTAACCTGTTAAAATATATATTTTGCCTTGTTCAGCTGAATCTATTCCAGTTTGCTATTTACCTATATATTTAGTTGAAATAATCCCTTAATGGAAAACTGCTATATCTGTGTGACCTAAGTTTTAACCGTTTAGCTTCTACAACCTGTTGCTTCTCTTTCCTTGATAAATCATTGTTTCATACATGCTGTTGGCTCATGTCCCAGTGTCATGTTAAAAATTAATGAATCCTGGTTGTTTGTGCTGATAGAATGTTCATCTACTGCTTCAACATTGGTCATTGAACACTAGAAGAGTCCCTGGGGTAGGCAGACTAGTTTTGGCCTTCAGAAAATACATACAGCTACATGTTGTAAACTGGGATGTGGAGCTGACTATGCCAGTCTGACCAAGTACTCTGGATGTGCAGTATTTTGCATTTTGTGTAATAAATCAAGCACTGTCCATCCTGTTTAATATTTATTGACTTTTATTACAAACATGATGACTTCTTTACCTAAGCATATTTCTTTTTCTGTTGAGAATTCTCCAGTAATTATCCCCATTGATATCTACCAGTCCAATAGAAGCTTTACCTTCATGTGCTATAAGTTACGACTTTTCATAATAGCAATATTGTGAGTGACTTGTTCCCGTTAGATGAAACTCTTTATTCTTTCACCAATGCTTATGTTACAAATATAGTATTAGAATGTTTCAAGCTTATGAAGTGCAGTAGTTCCCATGTTTCCTTCATGAGTGACTGAATGAGCTCATCAATAACAAGCTAGTATAAAAAGACTTTTATTACTGCTTTAATTTTTTAATATTTCCTGTATGAAGAGCGAAGCGACACTTATATTTTCTCTATTTGTCCTCCTCATTTCTAGAGAACTTTGTGTCTGCCTTGCACTCTAGTCTGTGCAGTCAAGAGGTGACCTGAAGACAGTGACTTCAAAGAAAAGACACAGCCAAGGCTATGCTTATTCACTGCTTGACTTTTAAGGAATTGGTGTTGTTTAACAGGAGCCTCCACAAGACAACCACATTTGATCAGATTCTGCAGGAGCCTCAGAAGGTGCAGCTCCCCATGTAGCACTTTCTCATGCCTGTCAGTGAATGGATTCTTTACAGGCTCCAATATGGGCTACAGCAGATCCTATCATATGCCCTTCTTTTTTTTGTTTTCTCATTGCACATGAAAGCAGACAGAAGCCTTTATCACTAGAAAGAACATTATGAAATGAGAAATTATTTAATAGTTGTTATGAAACCAGTTTTTATTTAATTTCATGTATTGCAGGTTTTTTTCCAAAGTTACTTCAGCTCCTTTAGAAATAAAAGTAGGAGTCTAACCTCAGTTAAATCTAGTAAAAATTTAATCCATTAACTGTCATGTATTATATATATGAAATTATCAGTTAAAATATATTTTCAGTCTCATGAACAGGGCTAAGACACTATTCCTTTTCCTTCTGCTTCCTCCATAGGTTAATTAACAATTGAGATGAAAAGCAGAAGGAAGGACAACTCATCTTTTAGTGCCTTACAACAGGAAATTGCATTGAAGACCAGGATCCTACATCCACAGTGGAAGATCACTTGAAAGTACTGACTCTAATGAGGAGAGAAAGTAAGCAATAATTAATAAGGAAGCAAGAAAAATTGCAATAACAGCATGGCTATTTTGAAAAAAAAAACCCAAAACCACACCCATTTTGCATTTAGAGAAGAAATCACTTATGAGTAATCACAAGTAATTTCTTATTATAATTTGTTTATTCACAAAATGTTTCCTCATACACAATCTGTCAGGAACTACACGGAAATTTCAACTAAGGAGCTACCATTCTTCAAACAAGAAACAATTGTGCTTGGTTTTGTTCCTCTTTGACACTCTTCCTAATCTACACCAGACCTGCTCCAGACCCCAGGTTTTAAACCTGACAAATGCTTTAGCCTCAGGCTCTCTGTGGGAGAAGAGAAATTATTTCTTTTTGAAAGTAAGTTTTCTTTTGTTTCATTTCTCTGTCATATGGAGTTATCTCATAGATTTAATCATGAAACAAAAGAAAAATCTTCTATCAAGACAGAGTTCTTACTGTTATGAACATTCATATATTTATTAATGACTTAAAACATGAATCCTAGCAAAGATGAACACTGTAAGGTTTAAACATTCTAGAGTAAAGATTATATGCAAATACAGTGGACAAAAATCAAGAGGCAAGTGCTTAAATATGTAACTGATTTTTCATATATAATATATTGGTTTTATCTGCACATACCTAAACTTGAGTCATTTTTCTGTGGTACAAATTTCTTGTAAGGAGAAAATTCAAACCACCACCTCTATTTTGTCACATTCCACAACAAAATATGATGAAGTGTTAAACTAACAGAGCTCTCTGAAATCAGATCATGGTAGGAGGTCTTAAGCTTTTAGCAGCTGTCTAGCCTGTAAGACGGCTGTGCCAGAAATTCTAGATCTAGGTCTGCTGTGACCTGAAATTTAATTGTATAACTGTAGCAAAAGCACTTCTCGGTCATTCAGCCAACCTTCTCACACTAAGCTTATTCTCCAGTAAACAAGGTAACAGTCATATATCACTGATATAAAAGTGTTCTGGTTTTGGTAGTGACCCTTCCCATAACAATCTAAGTACTATATTAATTCTGAGCCATTTCATAAGTTTTAATTCCCCTGCAGGAACCTCTAATGTAGTATATTGTCCTTAGGAAAAGCTTTTTCAAGTTTCAGAAATCTTTCATGATTGAACCTTGTTAAAATGCACACCAAGGTATAAAACAAGCAGTTAATGGAGCAAAATCTTTCCTCTAGATTATTTTCAATAATGATTATATGTCAGGACACTATGTAGTATATTGTATACTATTGACAATGAAGTTAGGTCTTCACACCAAATACAATGAACTGTGTTGACAAATAATGAAAGTACAGAAATGGCCAACAGGGAGAGAAAAAAAAAAAATTGAATAATCAGTTTCCATGTGTCACACAGCCTCTCTCTGGAAAATTATCCAGAATTTTTAAGGATGCTTAAAAAAGTTGATCTCTCCAAAATACTAGAATTATACTGTTGCATTAGAATTGAACATCTGCATCTGTTTCCAACATTATTTATCTGTGTATCTCAAATTTTAAGACAACTGTTGATAGTTCGATTTTTCAGTTTTAAAGGTGGGGAAACTGAGGCATAGGACAATTAAACCTTCTCCCCAGGTTCACAAGAGTCAGTGCCTAAGGTGGAGATACAGTCTGTTTCCCAGCGCTAGGTTCTACCCTCCAGAACTCCTGCTTGTTACCAAAGGCTGGACAGTGATAAGATTTGTCCAACATTTCAAAGATCTAGATAGACAAAGTAAGTATTGTAACAATAGCTGTAAAATGAATGGGGAAAAATTTGCATGTCTAACAGATGCACATCTTTTGACTATCTTCAGGAAATTAATACCACCCCTGACCAGATATTTTTCTGTCAAATATTCTTATTAGAATGTTGTAATTACGAATAGCCTAGAAGGAATAAAAATATAAACAAAGTGGGGACAGAAACGGAAACCTGAGGGTAAGGAGAACACAGAGAAACTGCTGCAAGATTAACAGCATAATAAGATGGAAGAAAAATAGTAATTGAATTACTTTTAAGTTCCGTGAACTTCAAATCCACACCTCTCTTTAGAAACTCCTTTTTGAAACTGTCAACACCCTAGCTTGTAAGAATGAATCCTCATCTAGAACTATAGCAAAAGCCACATCTTCTATTGCCATAGCAGAGTAACAAAAGTGTGGTAGAGGAGTGAAGGCTGTGAAGAAAGGAGTGAAGAATCTGCAGTTATAGAAGTTTTAGGCAAGGGAAAACTATCCAGATTGTGGAAACAATTGAATAAAAATAATCAATAAATTTTAATAGAAATTAACTGCACCTCCTCTCCTGTTTAGATCTTGTGATGTAAGAGTATAGTGGACACTAGCATTCTTCAAAAGGAATATACTCCATTAACCTCACAAGGAAGTCAAGACGTCTATTTGTAGACTTGACTATGTGGGGAAATTCCTGCATAGTGAGTTAGTTTGTGAATTTACAGCACAGGAGCTTCATTGAATTAATCTCTCAATTGAAGAGACTTAGATTTTGATTCCTCTCAACTTAATTTATTATTAGGATTCTCATCTGACTCAACAAGGTTCCATTTATTCATCTTTAAAATAGGCAGACATGCCCTTTGGAAGGATTATGAAAAGAACCATTGATTATGAAAGGAACATAGTTTACACTAGGTGACTAACGTTCAGATTTTTCTCATATAGTGAGATTATTCTCAACATCACTGTTGACTAAAGATAAGATAGTTTCCTCCTGATTACAGAGTAAGCTTTCAAGAAGAGTGAACAAAAGTAGCACAAGCACTGTAAATCCCATACAAACTTATTGTGTAGTACCATCTCATTGTAAATACATTCAAATATGTTACTTTTAGACATGAAAAAGTTATTTAGACTTCAAAATCCAATTTCTATCCTCACTGGCACAAGACCACCACCCTTTACCCTGCTCAAGAAATATAACTTTTAAATTTCAGAATCTGAATTAGAACTTTATTTAATCTCTTCACCCCTTTGTATTTATAAACGCTACAAAAAATTGCAATTTATGCATAAACCAAAGCAATCTATAATTTCCCATCTCTTTACGCTCTACAGAAAAGGAATCTAGTATATTCCTATGATGATGATGAATCTAATTTAGTACTTTATTTCGTCTTTTCGGCTCTTTCTATTTATAAAAGCTGCAGAAAATTGAAACTCATACATAGAGTAAAACAATGTATAAGTAATTAAGGAAAAGTACTTAGCAGTTGAAATGTGATAACTATAATGTATTATGATATAATTTTACTGTTATAATTTCCTGTCTCTTTAAATTCTATGGCAAAGGAATCTAATATATTCCTCTGCTGATGTGTTGGTACTTACACTTCTTCTGTTTGATACCTATATATCTGCTGATGTGTTGGTGCCTATAGTGTTTGCAAAACAAAATCTATCACTGTACAGTTCATCTGTTCCTGTGGTCCCTCTGATTCAGTGTTTTCCACATGCTTGTTCACATGCTTGTTATAAGTGTCATTCAATTGCTTTGTTTATCAACTCATTAGCCTTGATTGGTGCAGTGAGTTATCTGTCAGTCTCATAAAGATTTTTACCCTGTTCAGTATGCTTGGCACCCATTATGTTTCCTTTATTCTACTGAATATGATACCATTTGGTAAATTTATTCAGTGTATTATGTCAACTCAGTTATATGTTTAATCTATTTCTTAGTGAGTTGTAGCCTTCTTGTAACATGTCATATACAAGCTTGGTATTTTCCCACTTACTGCTTGTGTAACTTGCAATATGTTATGCATCCTACATCATGTTAATCTGTAGTTCGCCACTTTATTTCTCTACTGTGAATGCATTTTATCAGTTTTCCATCTAAAAGGAAGCTAAATAGCTCCTTATGAACAAGTCATAGTGCATTTTTTAAAATGTGAAGTCTGAATTCAAAGTTTCTAATATTTTTTTAAAAGAAGCAATTTATTAATGTAGCTCTAGTGCCAAGACTGCTTTCTTTTAGTGTTATATTTACCAAATAAAAGAAGTAGAGGACTGGGATAATGAGACAAGAGTACTTGTAAATATGTAAAACTCAGAAGCCCAAAGGGGCACTGTCACTCGGCGGTCAGCGGCTGTTCTATCAAGAATGCTCAAGAGTTAAAAGTCTTAAACACCTCTTAGATTTGTCTATCATACAGAATAACTGTCCTGCAGTAATCTGAAACACACTAGTTCAATATCTACTGCCCTTGTCCTGAAATACCTGTTCTTCCTGAATATGTCTAGAAGATACCTTCAGGGAGGATGATTAGCAGATTAACCCGTAATCTTGATTTTCCTCAAACTGTTCAGATTTCAGGACTGCTGCCTAAACAAGGAAGATACTCTTTCCAGACAGCAGTGTCTGATAGAAATTAGGTATATCAGGATCTTGTATGTGAGATTATGCAGACGTTATTACGACTGATAAACAGACTCGTGGTAATTGCCTTGGAGAGAGTTACCTTGTTTACTTAAACACAGTGTCCATGTCAAATGCAGTAGGAATTTTAAATTTTTTGATGTATAGGCTGACTCTAACAAAGCACCAACTGATTGTCACAACAGAACAGATTAATTTTCTTATAAATTTAGCCAGAATTGATGACTTTATTGATCTTATTCAAGCTGGTTTTCTTTCCCTTACTGCATCAGCCTTGACTTTTTTTCCCATTTAAAAAAAAGAAGAAAAGTTTAGCTCTTTCTTTCAGCACGGTTGAAGAAATATAACTTTTCTCTCCTCACAGAACTCTTGCAAATGTTTCAATGATGAATTCTAGTGTCTCCAAACTTCAGAGCACAAACATAAAATTTGGCAGAAGCATATCCTAGAAGCCAGGTACTTCCAGTTTCTTCCATCATTAAAATTATCCAAACTGTAATTCGGTCAAATCTTCTACCCAGAAAATGCTCAGTAGAACACTTTTAGACTTCAGAAGAAAAAGATATCTAAAGATTCTCACATGATTTGGGCTGATTCTGCAACTGCTCTTTCTAGTTAATGAAGAACACTGTGGAGTTAAGTACTAATCTTCCTACTAGTGTCCTGGCTTCAGGAAGAAGAATAAAAGCCCAAACAGAGATGAGAAAAAAGCAGAAAGAGGAGGATGACTGAAAATCTTGAGATAGTAGGGGAAAGTAGTGGCAAAGAGAAAAGCAAATATATAAAAAACCCCTCCCAGTCATTTGAATGTATCATGTGCAGACTATGCAATGAGCTCCAGCATTCATGAATTACAACTCTGTTTAGGAATGGGATATAATGATTTGTAGGCATTTCCATGTATGCTTGCTTTAGACATTGCTCTCTCTCCACCCCTCTCCCCTACTCACCCATCTCCAGTAGTAAGCCTTCCATCTAAATGTGTTTTAGTGCCATTTTAGTGGCTTGGGGTTTTTTAATACGGTATGTAGTTACTTGTAATATTCACATATAATACGGAACTTAAAAAGTCTCAGAAAGATACTATATTAATCTGATTTCACAGTTGTAACCTCTTTGTACTGCTAATGCAGCACATATGCACTTTTTGCTGATATATATACACACACATGCACTCATGCACAGAAGTATACATATATATGCCTATATATATTTCAAACACTGTGAGCATGTACTCACATTTGGACTCTTGCATTAAATTAATGTTCTTCTAATATAGGTCACAAAGTAATAACTCATAACTTAGATGGCTTGTGGCATTTTGGTGGGTATGAATACAACAGTTTATTGCCGCTACCATACAGTATTAGAACATGAGTTGTCCTGTGGGAATAAAAAGGACTTAATAAATTGTACAAAAGATCTCCCTTGTAGTCATTGCTAAGATAGGGAATACAAAATAAAGGAATCAGCGCAAGAAAAAGCAGCTGTAACAAATGAATGCTACCTCGGAAAAGTTAATTCTGTCTTTATTTTTGTCTCAAATTTCCTGCTATAGTGTTTCAGCAAGTCAGTTAAGCCATTTCTGTATTATCCTTCAGCAAAATAAATTATCCTGCTAGGGTGCCTCATGCCATCACAGCTACACTGCTTTGGGTACTCATGCTAGTTCAGAGCCACTGCTAATATCCCCCTCCACCCTGAAATGTGTGACCATGGGAGACAATCTGCATTTCACAAGGGGACCACATTCTAGCAAAATTGATCCTACAAGTTTTCAACTTTTGAGATTCTGGCTTGCAATTTGGATGCTCTTTCTATAGAGATCAAAACCCACTAAAGTTATCTAGAGGTGTTCTTCAGTGAAACACCATGGTGCAGTGAGGGCCATGGCTGCTTAGGGGATAGGGAGGCAAGAGGTGAGCACAGTAAGGTGGCCAGCAGCTATGGGGCCTCACCAGACCCACAGTGCCTGAGAAAAACACCTGGGCCAGCTTCAGCTGGGACTGACACTCATCAGACCAGTTCATGGTGGGACAGGTCCAAGGTCAAGCCAGAAAGTCAGTCCTGTGAGTCAGGGTCAGGTCTGGTGAGGGTTGCCTGGGTTGAACACAGCCCTGGAACCACTGGGCAAGTTGATAGTAACGAGGCAGGTCCAAGGCCAGTTCACTGATCAGAGGCCAGAACAACGGGGCCCGTGGCTGAGCCGGAGGCTGGTCCTGCAGCACAGTGGCTGTAGGACAGAAGGCCTAGGGGTGACCTGAAATGGGGCTTCTGGGACCACAAGCAGGGGTGGGGTAGTGTCTTCTGTGCAGCTTGCCAGGGCCAGGAAGGCCCCTCAGCACACTCAGGGAGGACCCTGACATGAAGTTTAGGAAATCAAAGCTTCTACATAAAAAAAAAACAACCAGAAGAGGCTTTATATTTATAATTTTTAATGAGAGATACTGCAGCAGTTGCTGGTTAAATGGACGTGCAGTCTAAAAGCATGTGCAGGCCTGGCTCGTGCTGCCCACAAGGTTTTGATATTGTTGGCTCATTTAAGAGTGCCCTTGAGGAAGTACAGCACGTCCCACACAGCTGTAGTCCAATTTGATGGGATAAACTAGGGAATGCATATTGCCAAAGCACTTTATGAAAGTCGGTCCGTCTTGTATTTGGGTTTCTAAGAAAAGGAGAGTGTGGATATATTTTCAGTTTTATTAAGGTTAGCAATTAATGATGACACCCACAAACTGACGATGATGGCCAGAGTCCAGAGCAGCAAGCCCTCTCACTGGCAGAGCACCTACTGAATTCAGGGTCACATACTTTGGGCTTGTAGAGTTTCCATCATGCTTTGAGCAGAGCTTACAAAGGCAAAGCTTACAAAGGCAAAGTTCCACTTGTGGTATCAGCTCATGACAAATGGAAATTGCCTCCTCCAAAAAAGCACTTGGACACTCATTACAAAACCTAAATCTAACTTTCTTGTTTTGCTGAATTCACAGTGGACAGAATACAAGACATAGCAGCTTCAGCACTGGTGAGGCCACACCTTAAATACTGTGTTCAGTTTTAGGCCCCTCACTATAAGGAAGACACTGAAGTGCTGGAGCGTGTCCAAAGAAGGTCAGCCAAGCTGGTGAAGGGTCTAGAGCACAAATCTTATGAGGAGCATCTGAGATATCTGGGATTATTTAGCCTGAAGAAAAGGAGGCTCAGGGGAAGCCTTATCACTCTCTAAAACTATCTGAAAGGAGGTTGTAGCGAGGTGGGTTTTAGCAAGGTCTTCTCCCAGGTAACAAGAGACAGGAAAAGAGCAAATGGCCTCAAGTTGCACCAAGGGAAGTTTAGATTGGATATTAGGAAAAATTTCTTCAGCAAAATGGTTGTCAAGCATTGGAACAGTCTGGCCAGGGAAGTGGTTGAGTCACCATCCCTGCAGGTATTTAAAAGACAAAGATGTGTAGATGTGGCACCTCGAGACATGGTTTAGTGGTGGACTTGTCAGTGTTAGGGTAACAGTTGAACTCGATGACCTTAAAGGTCTTTTCCAACCTGAAAGATTCTATGATTCTATGAAAAATGCCTGCCTAAACCAGGCTCTTCTTGTAATGTTCCTGGAGAACCTATTCAGGATTAACTTCCTCACTCTAGAGGAAAGCTACCACCTCTCCTGGGTCTTGTAGGAACTGAAGAGCCACATATGTCAGCATGAACAAGCAGAGTCAGCATCTTCTTGAAAGGTTTTTGTGATTGCCTAAAAAGACTTCTCCCACTATAGGAGGGATTTTATACATTTTGTCTGGTGAACTATCAACATCTACTACCATCTCTACCCTACTATTTGGGTAATATTTCTTTACAGAAATTTAGAAACTGTGATTTTGAGCCAGGGTTGCGATAAGGCAACCCTGAATCTAAGGCCATTGTTCCTTTTTGAGGAGCAGAAATAAACACTGGCATAGTGTATTCAGTAGCTGCATTTATACTTCTCTTCTGAAGCCACATTCTAACCTCACCCTCATCCCTATCACCCCTATTTTCCTGACCAGGTTTACTGGCCCGTAACTTCTTTCTTCCATGGCTTACTTGTTAGAACCTCTGCACATCTCAGCTCAGCCACTTTAAGGTCAGCTATAAAACACAGAGATCCTTTAAACTCCACAGCAGAGGCTCCTGCCTAAAGTCAGCTGTGGAATTAGAATTAATAGATACCCTTTAAAGCTCACTATCCTCCCCCGAGCACTCACAGATTTATTGGAAAACTGAAGAGACAGTAGCCCTGGTTTGTATTTCTGAGCTGACATCAGTGTGACTGACTGTAGGTCCCAAGGCCCCTGCTCTCATATGTGCTGCCTGTGCCGGGCTTGGGAGCTTGGAAAGCAATCATATACTCATACTAGGCAAAGAAGTGAGCCTACCAGAGATCTTATATAAATCTGCTCCTGGAGTAGATTTATAAGAGTTTATAAAAAACATTTATAAAGTAAGTGTATTTTTTCAGGTCCTAATTTCTGAAAAGTACCTTCACAAAGGGATTTTGAATGGGTACTAAACATAGACAATAACTCAAAGTAGAGATGCCATTACTTTACATTATTTCAGCCCAGTTTATTGAACATACAGTTTGCAAACATCTGCTCCACTACAAACTGTGCTGTTTTCTTTGAGTGTGTTATGGCAAATGGGTACAAACCAGCAGAAAGCCAATACTGACCCATCCAATCTTACGAGAAGTTTGGAAGCTGCGCTTCATATCTACCATCTGTGTGCAGGTTGATCCACTCTGCCCTATTTAACTCTTAATGGCAAGCACTCTCCTTCAGTCGATCCCAGGCCAGAGAAACACACAAGAATCAAAATATACACACAATTTTGCTCCCAGTGGAGTATATAGACCAGGGCAAATCTGACCCCACAAGTATGTGGCTATGCGGAACTTAATGTGGCAATTTGTAGTGAATGGGATTTGCAATCACTGCTCTAACACAGCCTTTGGTTAATGGCAATATAATTGGTGGCAGAATGTGACAGCTTGTGTACAAAATACTCTAATTAAACACTGGAAAAAAAAATTCCTCAATTGACCCACCAAAATTAGGAATTTTACAGACTTGCAACTTCATGAGATCTGAGAAACAATACTCCAAAGGACTCAAATGAAATATCTTGTGGGGTAACAGATTTCTATCTGAAAGTATGTAGGAGACACTAACTGGACACTGCTAAATTCAGGTTAGACCTGCTTTTCTAAATTGTCACCATTTTAGAAGCTTCTGGGAGAAAAGAGGTTAGGGCAGATAGGGCACATAATTTAAATTCCAATTATTGAGGATGTTTTCACACGGAACACAGACTGTAGTGACAGTTTTTGCTAAAATGATCAAAAAATATTAAATCAAACAATCCAGTGGAGAAGACTGAATACTACAAAAAAGTCTGCAGTAATTCACTGGCACTGATTCTGCAATAATTTCCATTACAAGCTTTATTCATGTTTTTCCCCTTGTTTTTGATGCTATCCATGGATATTGAAGTCATGACGAAGTGTTTTAAACATTCAATGGAAACAAAATATTACATTAAATATGCTAGTGTTGACAGATATTGGGTTTGACAGTCACATATCAAAGTAATTTTTGCAATAAATTGGTTTTGTGCTTAACCTGTTTGAAAGTGAAAGTGAATTCATATGACATCTGACATTAACAATGAAAAAACATACTGAAATAAATACCAAATGCCCACATAAAATTTAGAGTTGAATTGTAACATAGAATGCTTGAATACTTCTGAAAAGCAGTTGAGGAAGGCAGGATAAATTTTGGTTATCCTGTGAGGAGAAAAAGAGGTAACATTCAAATTATTCAAATTGTATTATTCACCTGGGTTTAATTTCAAGGTTAGAAGCCTGGCCAATATATTAGACCTGGAATCTTTAAGAAAATATTTTCAACATACTTTATAGCTTTATTCAAACTAATAGCATTTTTGATAAAACAAGGTATTTTTGCCCAGATCACACTGCATACACTAACCTCTCACAAGGTTTATCCAAGCAATCAGTGCCTAGAACAAATAGCGAATTTCACTGAGAACATTTCAAATGATGTCACATACCATCTAGCAGCTGCTGTACTAGTAATACCATAAAATAAATACCAGCATCTTTTGAGGTGATCTTCTTTCATGGATTTGAATGTGTTCTGCAATGAAAGACAAGCACTGGCTGCCAAATTTGCCCCCTGCTCATATGCATATACACTTCAGTGGTGGCTTATCTTGTCATTGCAGGAGACAGAGCAAACAGCAGGTGGAGGGAGCCAGCGCTGCAAGCAACCAGGCTCTCGAATTCTGCTTAGCGATTTCAGGCATCGATATGAACCGAATGCTTCAGCCACCCTCACCCAGCTTGACTATTGGAGTGCTGACTGTGAAAGGCATGTGAGCTGTAAAGCTTGTCTGTTTTTCTCAGCTATCCAAGGAAACTATGTGTCTTTCCCTATTAGCTTGGCCTCTCACATATCCCTGCACCATCATGGGTACAGCAATGCGGATACCATGACAGCTTTGATTCTAGTAATAATACTAACTTTGCCTCTTGAGTTCTGCTAACATAAAAACCTGGTGGGATGGGTGTCAGTACTTTCAAAGTAAATTGATTAGTGCTGAAGGTAGCAAGTATTAACAATCTAGTTTGACTATCAGATCTTCCTCTGAGACAGTTTTAGGACAACCTTGATATTCTTATTAAATCTTAATCTTCATCCATTTAAATATTCATTTTCATAATAAGTCAGTGTATCTTTTTTAAACATTCCTTCCAGTTTGTTAGTCTTTTATTCACCTGAACAATCTTTCTCCCTCTTCCTTGGAAAGTTATTCTCATCAACTTCTTGTACAGCAGGCAGCCATCACATAGAGGCTGTTCCTCCTGTTCAACCTTAATGTCTCCTGTGCAGTGTATTCCTGGACTTGTTTCCTTCAACTGATCAGGACTAGTCTCGGCTGCATCCTGTCCCCTTAGTGGAGAAAGCCTCTTAATCATCCCTTTCATCTTTCACTGCAGGCAGCTCTCCCTTTTCCATTCCCCTTCCCATCCCTGTGGTTTATCTTTCCTGAAGGTTATAGCATTCTCCAGAGATTTAGTCAGACAGTGGTAATGAAGACCAGTCTTAGGAAACTAGGTCAGATATCTGTAACTTTCAGGATTAACATCACAGATGCCATCATGTGAGTTCATGCATAGGTACATGGCAGCTGATGATCTGCAAATCAGTATTGGGTTTCCTGATATTAATATTGTCTTCTTGTTCCCCAGTTCCCCAAGAATGCTGGTCCACGTACAGTCCTCCTCTGTATCCCCATGCCCTTGAGCAACTTGATAAGCAGGGAGGTGGATAAGCAGCACATCCCCAGCAACTTCCTTGGGTTTCTGGAGGGTGAGGGCTGGTGACTGCTTGTGAAAGCTCAGACTCATTCTGAAACTGCCCTGAATTCAGAGGGTTGATCACAGGATATGACTGCCAGCATGACACACGCAGGGGAGAAGTTACCAAAAGTTTATATTGTGAGTCTCTTTATGGAAGAAATGTTGCTTAGAAAGACCTCACAAATGAGATGTATAAAGCCAGTTCATGGGTAGAATACATCCATCTTGGGGACCTGGAAGCCTTTTCCTGTACATACCTTTCAAACACTGGGGTATGAAGATATGGCTACTGTCAAACCCAGTCAGCAGAACAATCCACTCTCTGAATGCCTACAACAATCTTTCCTGCTTGTGTGACCATTTTCACAACCTTTTAAAAGTCTTTTCTTACTTCCCCCCAAATGCCTCTATCAATGTACTTACATTCCCATAGCACTTTCATTAAACCTGCTGTTGTTCCAGTTAAATGTCTCCTAACAACTAATCTAATTCCAGTTGCTCTGAGTAAAGAATCTTTCTACTGTGTTTGCCTCTTGGCTCATTCCCTACCTGACTAACAAGGAAGTTAAGAGCTGAATAAATGGAAGCCCTGTGGCTTTTATATCAATGGATGAGCCTTTGTTCTCATTCCTAAATGAATCTCACTTTCAATCTGTGTGCACGGCTGAACTGGGTCTGTAAACTATAAGGAATGGCTCCTCGGGTATCTCGGCTGTGGATTATGAATTTGTCAGGAAAGAACAACTGAAACATGAACAGAGATAGCAAAGTGGACTCAACATGTATACAGCACATATACAAGAGAGATAACTTTAACAACTGTGTCATAAACATCTTTCTGTGTTGAAGTCCCAACATACACAGAATTTAGTTGTTTGGGGGCAAGGAAGTCAAGGGTGAGGAGTAAGACAACGGAAGATTTGTGGTTCTTAGGATTTGGATCCAGGTACATTTTTTTCTGATAATGAAGCCATTTTAAGAGGTTATCTACTCTTATTATCCTATCCTGCTTGTTCCTTCCTTTGCATAGCAATCCATTACTACTGCAATAGTATTGATACACAACTTGATTTGATGTCAGTTCGTAAACTGCATCATGGAAATGGTCAGGTTAAACAATAAGCAACTTCAACTACTTGTTGCCTTCTGCCACCCTTAGCCATGTAGATCTTGGCCTTGCCATTTACTTTAGGAGAGATGAACTTGTTGGCCAAGTTTTGCAGTTCCTGACAGCCAGCTCATTTTCACTACCTGGTGCTAGATTGAAAAGACAGAATCTGGGGACAATGACCGGACACTACTGCATTTCTGTCTCTACTAAACTACTTTGGCACTATTTTCACCAGTACTCTCTTCACTATCAGGAAAGAAATAAAGAAGTTTTTCTTCTAAACGTCCTAACTCTACAAACTTAGTAACAATCCAGTGCTACACATATGATTCAGATGAAGCTGGCAAAATCAAAATGAAAAACACTGTATTAGGAATGCATATCCGGCCATTGGTGTGATGTGCCAGCAGTGTAAATGAAAAGTACAAGGAACAGAGATTTGCTAAAATAAGTAATCCTTAAACTACATGAACCATGTATCCAGTTCGGCTAACCACAGAGAGACAAGGACCTATTCTGAGAAAAGTCAGGAAAGATGCTCAGCATGTACTCAGCAAACAAATGTTTTCCTAGTATATATAAACGGAGAGATCTGCTTATCCTTTCGTATATAAAAAGATTTCCTACTGATATCATGTATGTTTATATCAAGTACAGACAAATAATGTTGCGCATTGGCTATATAAAATCTTCCTTGATTTTAATGACACCACAGTATGAAAGTGTCCTTAATCTCTAATTATTTTTTAGTTCTTTAGCTAATGTGCTTGTTATTATTTGCAAAACCAAAACTTCAACTGAAGAAAAAAATCAGACTGCCCTTTCTTCCTTCATCTCTTTCCTCCAGATGAAATATCAAATACTGAATTACGCAGATGAAGGCTTTAGCCAACAATTTCAACATCATGAAAACAACATTCATCACAGCATGGCTGTGAGGTATGCTATCCAAAATACCAAGGGTGGAACAAAGAATCAGCATTTTTCCCCTTAGAAGGGACTCACCGTTGTCAGATTTTGAATCCCTCCAATGATGGGTAGCCCCATGACTTCAAAAGGATTATGTGAAAAACAGAATATTTGTCAAAAGAAGGACAACAGATTCTGACTCTATAGGCCATAAGTAGGGCACTATGAAGCACTCTGATCTCTTGCTGTCCGTGAGGTATTTGTGCTGGGAGCAGACCTCTTTAGTGCTCTGGAGGTCAAAGCAGTGTATTTCCTGAATGCTGTACTAATACAAACATTTTCAATGAAAAATAAATAATTGAAACAAAACAAATTATGTGAAATGTTAGTCCTATTGACATAACTGGAAAAAATATCCAGTGGTTTGAATCAGCCTTCCATTCTCTTCTGATGTATTTAGCCTAGCATTTAACTCACCGTAAAATCACTCTCCTGCTTCCGTTGCCCAGAACTATACTATACAGTATGGCTGGAGGCAGCAGCATCCACTACGATTCACAGTCTGTTTTCAGTCCCTGCTGTATGAAAGGAAGGATGGACTTTGTACGGGTGTGAGCACAGTGGTTCCTTCTCTCTGCCAGGACATTCATTCTTCCCTTTTATTCTGAAGATGCCCTCTCTGAGAACGATTTCTTTGGGATGCTCTGGGTCAACGCTGTAACCAGCATGGTTTCCTGAACTGGTCTTTCCCTTGCCTCTCTGAAACGCCTCACAGTACACAGTGAGAACTCACACTCGCAGAGTGGAAATACTCAGTTGTACATCCAGCATCCTCATATTGGTGCAGCTGCAAACTGAGGAAGGATACTCTGCACTGCCTTGGATGAATGTGAGGTTATAACATCCAGCCAACAAAGTACGACAGTATATGAAACACTAAAGCACTACCTTGACTAACACTAGTTAGTGAAGACACGATGGCAGTTTTACGTGTGATTTCTAATAGAATTAAAATCCAGATGAATAATTAACAAAAACTTAGGGATACATGCTGCTCTTCTGCATTTTTGAGCAGTTAATGTGTCCTATCTCATGTTTCAGTAGCCACAGACAATGGTGGTCAATTGTAGTGTCTGAACAATATCTTGTTTTTTAAGGCTGACAAAAATGTGGACTATATCATGTTATGGTACATAATTTGCAAGCACTGAAATAATACAGTCTTTATCCTGAAGCCCTTATAAAAAATGAAAAACAGAAAAAAGGGACAGAACAAATTAAGAGAAAGAATGTTCTATTCTTTGCAAATTCGGGTTAACTCAGACATCTCTGGCTTTAAAAAAATTTTTAAATGGGGCAATTTGAGAGGGTATAAGTTTGAAAAACATAAGGGAGAGGAGAACCAGGAAAGGTGAGAGCTGTGGATAAGAAGGTGCAGGAGCTGGAAGCTGGAGCAGGCATCAGAGAAGACAGAGACTGTCAGATGAGTGCTCCAGAAAGAAGTATTTGCTGAAGCTGCTTGGCCACACTGAGTCGCTGGTAGGTTCCAACTGCATTTTTTCCTCATGAAAAATCTACCTGTTTGTGCAGCACTGAGGAAATGCCACACAGGCCTTAATGCCTCTGCTGCAAATGCCCCCACATCCTCCAGCCTTAGTACAGTAGTGACCATATAAGCCGTTTGCATTCTGCAGATGTTGTGGCAGCAGCAGTCCCCAAATCAAATAGGAAATAAAAATGTGCATACATAAGATCACGATAGTAAGTACAGTTCTTCTGTGATCTGCATCATATTTGTATTACACTAGGGAATGCAGACATAGTGTAAATTACTGTCATTCTGATTCAGTGATATTCAACACTTGCTAAGCAGAAAGATTCATAACTAACATTTGCAAAAATCTTTAGGCTAAAGGCACAATAAAATCTTATATTTATACTTATTAACTATGTTGTGCATATTTACAACTAGTTATTTCATTTACAGTTTGTTACAATCTTCAGTTTGTAAGTCTTTAAGAGACTGAGTGTGGGTGTAAAACATTGGACTTGCGCAAGAAGGTTTGAAAGCTTCCAGGATAGAAGGGACTTGTGTACGATGACTGGATGGTAAGTAAGGACATTTTTTTTTTAATCAAGTGGTATAAACCAAACATTAAATATTAGATAATTGTACCGCTAATGCAAAACAAGTAACAAACAGACACCATATTTTCTTCTCTATCGCATTCATAACCAAAACACATCGCTTTCTGTATCTGGCCTTTTGTTTTCTTCAGTCATAATGCTATAAAGCTGTTCAAGGCACACTTTCATTCAAAAAAGAAATATTGCTAGTTTTATTCACCATTGAATGAGATCTCCTCTTTATTAGGTTAATGTTCTTTGTATTGCTGACCTTGGTGATTCTCTTCTACATTAAAAAAATATGAATCAGTGTAGAGCTGGCATACATAGCTAGCTGCTTTACCTAAACTTTGCTTCCCAACTGTAGTGTGGGGAATGGAACATGAATGAAATAATTACCCAGAACATGCAATCAGCCTGGGATTCATGCCATGAAATATCATTTAGGCCAAGAGTCCAGCAGAACTCAGAAAAAGTCCTGGACATGTGTGGATAATAAGAACATCCAAAATAAGCATTTCTGAAAGCCCACAGGAGTTTGTGGAGAGAGCTAGGCTTCAAGGCAGATATCAACATCTAACTAACATGGGTTAAGAAGAACATTTCTGTGGCCAGCTGATTCTGTAACATTTTCTGAAGGAGCTGATAGGGGTCCCTGTCAGAAACAGCACACTGAACTACTGGCTTTTGGCACAATTGTATATGCCGCTCTCGGATTTCTTGCTGCAAAGAGGAGATCTGTTTTCAAATGTCCCAAAATCCAAAGTAAACATTTCTGATGGTATTGAAGCTAGGAAAAGTATTTCTAAAGGGCTACTTGGTGAATGTTAGTATTTCTCTTTGCAAAATGACTGTAAACTTTGTTTTCTTCTGCTATATTACATTTAAAAAATCCTAACATACATGAGATGTTTCCCATGTAAACAAATTCATTCCTTCCAGAGGAATGTTATATGATGACAGGGTATTTGAAATGGTCACAGTGATCATGTGGTGAGATGATGAGACACTGTCTGCATTGGGGTTGAATGTAGTCTACTCAAATGTTTTTGGTATCCCTGTGAATATTGATGGAAAGCAAAACCATAAGCATTGGGCAAACAGTTAGGACCTTCCTCACCACCTGACATCATCAGGGCCTAAAGCTTTGGTATACAATGTGTATAAACTCTTTGTTGTTGCTAACACTAATTTAGGTGATAATTAAGCTGGCTCTAAATAGTTTAAGGATGGCAAAATTTGGTTAGTATGCTCATTTTTCTGCAGTTCTGGCAAATTCTCTTGGGATGCAAATAAATTTTGTGCTGCTATCAGAAATCTTTGCCTCTATTTATACACTTCAGGGACCATTTCTGTCCAGCACTTCATGGGGAGAGGTGACACAGGAAATGTCAATACTGAGCCACAGCAGCTGATTTTTCAACACTTCTTTTTTGTGGAGGCAGACAATGTTCCTTCAGAGTTAAGAAAATCTTTTACTTGGGCCGCTTTTGTTTGTTTTGCTAACAAAGGAAACGGACTAGCGTTTAAACTTCAGTATCTTTGTTTCATTTCTCCGAAAAAGTAATGTAACCATGATATATGTACAGAAGGCCATGCTACAGGGAAAAAAACCAAAAATGACAAAACCAAACAAAAATTAATCCTGGGCAGTACTTCTGAGATACCAACTGTGCTAAGTAAAAAATGGTATGGATCCTGTCTTAAAGAAATTGAGCCAATGTGAACATCCTGTCAACTCTGAAGAAGTAGTTCATTTACATCTGGATACTGTGGTTTAATTGAAACAGCACATGCTGGGGTCCCATGAGCAAATGATAATTTCCCATGTCCATGAGTTTCTCAAATAAAAAACAAGTAATAAATTTTTGTAAACCAAAAATACTCTAATTTTATTTCAAAGGGCAGATCAAATTCTGCTCTTAATACATGGGTGCAGCTTCTCTTACACCAAAGTAACTTAAAACAGAACCTGATCTTTTTTTCTTGGAAATAATGGGGGGGTGGGGGGGGGTGGGGGGTTAGGGGTTGTGCGTTGGTTTGGTTTTGTTTTGGTTTGGGTTTTTTTTGTTTTGGTTTTGTTTTGGTTTTTGTGTTTTGTTGTGGGTTTTTGTTGTTGTTGTCTTTTTGTTTGTTGTTTTTTTGTTGTTGTTGTTGTTTTTTAATTTAGGAATGAAAAATGATCCTTCCAGGGCTTTTGGAAAGAACCATTCAAAAGGTGTTCAAAGCCTGAGAAATCTGAACTTAGGCAATAGCTGCAGAACTGTGACATTTAACACAGAATCACAGAAACACAAGCAATACTAAGTTAAACAGCACTGACCAGTTCTACTGATTTTAGTGGAACTGGACCCTTTATGCCATCAAGGGATGTCTGAAAAACCCACCTCCATAGATATGAATCTGTTCACAAGGATAACCAGTAGTATAGGATCTCTTCTTATTAGTGAACTTCAGTGACAACAACAGGCACTTTTGATTGTTCTGTCTACACCTTCTACTTCTGCCATTACCTGGCCAATTTAACAAACTAACTAAGCATTTGAACTGTAAAAGTTCAGTTCACCATACACTTCCAAGACTCATATGGATCCTATGGGTCATCAAAGCATATGAATAGTTCTGGGGTTCTTACAGAGGACTAGAAGACCAAAGCGCAGGCTCTGTTTTAGCATCTATATTTAGTCACTATTACCTGTTATAGAGCTGCTGCCTAGGTTACTGTATCTGCAGACAACTGGGAAGGAAAATTAATGCATTTGATTAACACCTTGGGAACTGTAAAATAATGGTTTTAATGCATACTTTAAAGCCAAAGCTAACAGTAAGACCTATTTAGATTCCCTGACACCTCCCATTTAATGGTCCTTTTTCAGGTACTTATAGCATTGCCAAGCTTCAGTCATTTGGGATAAAATTTTCCATCTTAGATGTCTCCATTGGACCAGATTTGATTTTTTTGTTTGTTTGTTTTGGGAATATTACAGCAAAAATATCTCAGCTGCTTTCAAGAGCAAGGCTATGGAAAAATAAGTTTTGTCCATGTGAACTGACTCCAATGACCTTAAACTGTGTGTTTCAAGTTTCAGATTAAAACCTGGGATGGACGGAGGGACGAAGGAGTAAGCACATTTTGTATCAAGGATGTGCCTTTTGCTATTCGTCTGAAATCTGAACTTAGTTGATCAAATTTCATAGTGTTGGGGGGTGGGAGGGAAGCTCACACATGTTCAACAGATTAATATTTTAACACTTTAACTCCCCAAAGATGTCATCCATAAGGGACTGAACATGATGTTCTCATGACTTGTGCTCTGAGAGCTGAGTCTGAGCACCTAAACTGAGGTCAGCAAACATTTCTTTGGTTCTCTCAGTGACACTTCTGATTTAGGGAGTTAAAAGTAGAGGACGAAAGAACTTGGGGAGAGAGAAGGGAGTAAATTGTGATGGGAGTAAGCCACAGGGTACTACTGAGTGGGATGGAAATAAGAGATGAGATAGGATATGAAAGCAGGGTACAGAGGGGAAGGACAAGATTGTCAATGTAATCATAACTGATGAAGTAAAGACAGGCTTGGACTAAGAGCTTGAGAGATTTGAGATAAGACTGTCATCTTAAATTTTAACATTTCATAGCCTCATCTCTTTAATTTTGTTTTTTAACATATCTTTGTTGTATATAATTGCTTTTAGAGATGAACAGTATTACATATATCTCTGTTTCACTCTCCTTCATCCTAAACCTCAATTTAATTATCTGCTGAAGTGGATGTTGATAAGAAAATATGAATATGTTCCAGCTAACTTCTAAGAGAAATTTATCTTTCCCAAAAACTACAAGAAATGTTACTTTGCAAACTAATGCCCAAACACTCAGAATCATTGTAGAACACTTTATTTCAGTCATTGTAAATGAGCAAGTACTGTGAATAATACAAAGTACTTTTGAACCTGAGCACTTACTTCAGGTTTAGAGAATGGAAACACTTCAATGCTTTGTAAGTCGTTTCAGGTCAAGAAGCCTAGGGCAGCACAATTCAAACGGATCCAGGTTCTGACAGTGACCTCACCAAGAAATGCCCCATACCTCAGTATAAAGGAACTGCATGCCCCCGATTTGAAATCTCCATGGTTGTTTGGTCCTCAGCTACTCATAACAGGGAAGTCTGTGCCCAAACTGGTTCAAGTGTTCAAATTGGCATCAGCTCTGAGGACAAAGATACCTATCAGTCAGCCCAGTGTCAATCATTCCTTCTGTTCTCAGAGACATCTTTAAATCTTTTCTCCCCCACCTCATCCTCTCTCAAACTCTTATTACTCCTGATAGTGTTCTAGCAGATGAACTGCTTGCTGTGTTGAGAGTTGAAACACTGGAGAAAAAGGAGATATTTTCTGCTGGAACTAAATTATTGTGTCTTGAGTAGAGACACTAAAACTGTATTTATCTTCCAAAGGCAATTCTGATTAAACTTATCACAGAATTTAAAATAGTGCAAAATTTCAAATGAAACCCAGATTTTTTTTCAATTTCTAAATAATACTTAATAAGAGCTGAAGTTTGCATACCTCGTGACTTTGTTTTTCTCTATGAGATGGACTCAGACATGACTGTTGGGCAGATAATTATCCCACCATATCTTGCTGTCTCCCCTTCTGGAGAGGTTAAAGAATCAGATGTCAAAACTGAAAAATTCTGTGCAATAAAAATTATTAATAACCTAGTTCAATAAAATTTTTTATTAAATGGAGATTTATTTTTCTTCCCAGGATGTATCACATAAGACAACTGGAGGACAGGGAAAAGTAAATAATCTTGCTTTTCAGTATTTTCAAACTGAAACTCAGCAACATTTGAAGAAAATATAAAAGCAGTCAGTAACAACGAACTAGTTACACAATCTTGTGATCACTGTCTTCACTCCTTGGTATGTCTGCAAAACCATCTTTAGCATAAATCAGAGACACCAGGCCTGGCATCAGTGCTGGCTACAAAAGTGGATGACTGTGTGAGGGCCATTTGCAAAACAGGATAGTATCCAAGGGGTGAGTGAAGATGGCATCTGATGTAGTGGCACCAGATAAAATAAACATTATATTAAGATAAACTCCTTGTTATGGAAAAGTTACAGCTATGACAGTGTTTATGTGATCTAGATTTCAAGAGACTGAGAGCAATGTTTTTGTCTGTGATCTGTTTTTTATGAGAGAGTAAAAACACTAAACCCACAATATTTCTAATTAAAAAAACTATTCACAGTATCAACTCAGCTGTTTCTTTTTTCTGGGAAAAGAAAAAAAAAGGGTTCACTAATATAGCCATAAAATAACTTGCCTTTGGTAGTGTATTCTGCGTGCTTTATTGACTGTACTGCTGAGAAGAATAACAGTGAAGCCAAAGATAATGGTGAAAAATTATCTTTCAATACAAAAATGAGTGATAATGCTGCTGAAAAAAACCCCCAACCAACCCCAAACCCCTAACATTTAAAAGGAATGAACTGAAGTTAACAAGAAATGCAGAGCATTAAAGCACATGACCCACCTGCCATAGGTGCTGCCAAAATCTAGACTGCCAAAAATCTAGTTCTACTACTCTTTCATAATATGTAAGTCAATATGTAATCTAAAAATCTCCATGTTTATGTTTTTCAGAAATCTAGATATTGACTTTACTACCAGTCTCTCATAAATTTTTTAGTGGAGTATCAGCAAAGTCCATAAAATTGGGACTAACACAGAAAACACAAACTAAACAATGAAAAGGCAGATATATTTATCACTGCAGATCAATAGTTTACAGCCTCAACTGCTTAAGAAAATTTGGATGAAAAACTCTGGCTGTCATTTTAATGTGTTTATTTTATTTTCAGATCTGCCTCCATTAACGATGAGTAACTCCACTTGGAAATCGTTTACATAAAAAATAATGTTTTAATGTCATTGACACAGACATTAGTGCCAAGGCTGGCAAACTCATAAGAAAATGTAAGCACCTTAGTGCATGTCCCATAGTCAGAGATATAATCACTGCACAACTGGTAACAGTGGGATGTTCTTCCAATACAGGATGCAGACCAGTACGGCACCTGTACGGATGTAGTCATCTGAATCTGGCTTGATATGGCTCTTTGCTAAGCTACCTGGACTAACTGAAAAGCTGTATTCTGACAGTATAAAATGTCTGAGGAAGTATTTAAATAGTAGGACGGGATGACTTGTTGAATGCACCACCTCCAAGTTAGTTTAAACAGGTCTGCTCTTTCTATACTCAGTACAGAGAGACATGCCAGATTCTACACTTCCTGGGAAAGAGCCTTAAATCCTTCAAGCTACCACAGTTTCAATTAATTTGAGGATACTATGATGATTTATACCAACTGGCATAGGGTCCAAGACCAGTCAGAATATAGAGAAAAACAGACAGATTTAAGATGCAGGAAACATGTTTCAAGCAATGTCTGAAGGCGCTGCATATAAGTCAGAGGAGAATCATTCCTGAAAGGAAGGCTTTAAGGCTATCAACTTTTCTGGCACTTTTCATAAGCATTAAATTATCTTAAACAATCAGTAAAAGTCTTTTTTTCTGAGGTGATGAGTGATACAATCTTGGCTGAGCTAAGTCCAGAAATGTATCATAAGATACATTTAAGAAAGAAAGCGGAAACAAGAATCAAGAATTTCTAAACCTTTAAACCCTCTAATCCTTTTTATTTTGAGTCTGTGGATATAGTTTTAGTCATACAATTAATTACGCACAGGAACGGTGATTGCTTTCAAGCAGGACGACACAAAGCTTTGCTCTGAGAGGTCACCAAATCCTGTCTCACTTTGTACATTTGATTTTAGTGTCTGCCCTGCCCTCCATGCCACCCCCAGCACCAGGAAGCAGATGGGAATTCCTTTCCATCCGGCCACCAGGCAGGAAACATTTGACTCTTCGACAGCCACAGACAACCAAGAGCTGTGGTGGAAGAGCACAACAGGAACTGATGGGCTTTCAGACACTGCAGCAGCATCCGACTGATGGGCCATCAAGATTGTTATGTACTCTCTTGTCCTACCCAAACCTGAGCATTCTTGAAAAATTAGAAATGTTGACCTCAGGTACAAATGCTGGAAATGGGACTAATTAGTCTGGGAATCTGTCTTGAGAAAAATCACTCGTTCATATTATCCAGACACCCATTATGCCAAGACTATACTTGCTCTAGACTACATGTGTCCTGTCACCTTTGTTTTACAGTATTTTTTGATGCAAGTCCATATTGCATTTTCATCGTGTAGCCATCCGTGCTTACATTTGAAACTTGATTTTGCTTTCTTGCTATATCAATACAAGGAAGAGGTTTCTCTTCAAGGTACAAAATAAACGGTCTCATTAATGTATAAATCTGTAATGCATTAAAATTCAGAATGACTCACTGTGAGTACTGCAGTATGGAGTATTTATGGAGTCTAACACAAAATTACATTTTGTTGAGTTTCCACCTTTCTTGCATTTAATTCTAAGCAGATCTATAAATACAAATAAAACTCCTCCATAATATTAATACTAATATCAACTAAACATAGTCACAGAATAGTTCACAGAATAGCTGAGATTGGAAGGCACCTCTAGGGGTCATGTTGTACAACCCCCCTACTCAGAGCAAGGACAACTAAAGCAGGTTGCTCAGAGGCATGTCCAGATGGGTTTTGAACAGCCTCTCTGGGCAACTTCTTTCAGTGTTTGACCACCCTCACTATAAAAGTTTTTTCTTATGTTTAAATGGAATTTCTTGTGTTTCAATTTGTGTCCATTGCCATTTGTGCATTCACTGAATACCATTAAAATAACAATAATAAATATAAATAATGCTAATACAAATACATGAAATATTAATTCTAAGAGGATGAAGAAATAAACCATGAGACAAACAAAATGGGAGATATTATAGCTAATGAAATTTAGGACACTGTTAGATTAAGGACACAAGAGATTATTAGACCACTTCATGTGATCCTATAAATCACAAGCTAAGAATTCTCATCTGGAGATTCCTTTACTGAGACTGTTAATTTTATGTTGTTGAAAAGGGCATCTGATCTTGAGAGCGCAGAAAGAAAAATAGTTGCATATTGAATTAATTAGGAATTAGAAAACATTTCTTTTTGCTAAATTTCTTCCTCTTTGCTCTATATAGATGGAAACAGGTCCACTTGGTTTAGGTACTTTGTTTATTCATGCATTTATTTGATAGTATATGTTCTCAGTTTTGTTTTTTAAATTCCTGGGCCCTGCACTGCATGTTGCAAATGACATAACAGTCCTGCATGAGCATCCAGTTTAGCCAGTTCCCCATCAAGGTGGTTGGAAGCCTGAACACCATACAGAGATCCTGCTGAAATTCTGTTTCAAAACTTGTCTGACCTTTCCACTTCTAGTTCTGCTAACTTCTTTGCCATTTACACTATCCGCCTTCTTTACACTTCTTTGTGATGAGTTCTGCTTTAATTTCAGCCTTCATGACAGTGGATGAGATCGTACATAATCCGTTTTGTCTCTAAGTAGCAGGTCTCTTAGCTTTGTGTAGACCAAGAAACAAGTGGCTGTTCATATTCCCCCGGTATGGATGGTGTATAATGAAGCATTTAATTTTCTCCACAGTCAGGACAAGAAGGTGTTTTTCAGCATCACTCTTAGTCCAAGCCTAGTATGTGATTTAAGCTAACTGGATCTCACCATGTATCTTCAAGGAAGGTTATGATTACTTTGTGACTGTGTCTGATTTCTTCTGTATTTCCAGACCATTGATTTACACTTCTGAATTATGTGGCTTAGAGACAACATTGATTTTATAATGAATTTTTTGTTCTGAAAAGTGTTCTTAGAACAGAAAATCAGCTATGCTGTACCACAATATTATCTCTTTGCATGTGCTTTTTAAAGAATAAATTTCCACCAACCTAAGTTGTAGCAGAGACTCATCAGTATAAAACAAGCCACAGCAGAATACAAAAATGGACTTTAGAGCAGTTTTAGTCTTAATTTAAAAAAAAAAAACAACAAAACAACAAACAACAGCTCAAAACTTGAATCAACTTACTGACCAGGTAAGAACTGAAATTAAAGTACTGGAAAATAAATAGCTTCTATTTAGCCACATCACAACTATTTGGGCCTTTTCATGTTGCTAAAGTATTCCGAAAAGACCTGACAGCCCTTGACAAAAACAGAAAAGTCAGGGATTAGTGGCAAAAATTAAATCATATCATGACTACTGAGGAGGCAAGTAACTAGTTTGACATTCAATTCTATCATTGTATGAAGCACTCAGAAGCTACTCCAGTTTTCAAAACTACATTTGCATGTATTGTTAAAGTGACATATTAACAAAGATCTGCCCTGACGTGCTGACAAGCAGTAACTATTCATTTTACATGAATTGTTGTTTATCTATCTTCTAAATCCCAGATAAATATCTGAAATATTTCAAGATGTCCAGTCATAGAGAGGTAAATAATGAGAAATGAATTCACCTGTTTGTATTCCAATTTCCTTTTCTATTACATAAACACAGATATTTGCCAAATAAATGTCTAAACAGTGTGTGAAATCAGCTCTGTCTTTGTGACTATTTGCAAAAAGTGGGTAAAAGATTTTAACACTGTCCAACAGTATAGTAATTCGGAGCTCATGATTTTGGTTTTGCCGTGTTTGACTTGCATTAACTACGATGGCATTTTTGTAATGTGGACTTACACCTAGTAATAACTAACTTGAAGAAAGGTGTTAGATCTGATTTCATACTAGCACTAGCTCTCTTCCATTATTAGTTAGAAGAAATCCTACTGAAAGCTGATGATAGAAATCAGCAGGTAGGATTACCAGTGAATGTATGTAAAATTTGTGATACTGACTGGATCAGATTCTGGCAAGTCTAGATGAAAAAAATTTTCTTAATGCAGTCTTAGAAAAACAACCATTAATTCAAAGATATTCCATCAAACAACAATAAGACATCTAAGATACTTTTATCTAAATATAATATGATAGTGGAATATTAGGAACACTTCAAATATCTCTGCTGCGAGTACTTAAAAGATATACTAGCCACCTCTTAGAAGCTCATCATTGAGCTGAGTTCATTTCTAGTTTTGTAAGGTTCAGTCACATGTGAAGAAGCAGAGGTTTTCCATGAAATATAAATTGAAACTTCACTAGTCACTTGCTGTCAACATTTAAAATTATGTGTGGTAGATGTGCTTTAAAGAAAGAGAACATTAAGAAGCCTGCTTTTCAGTGAAAATGCTTCAGAAAACCGATGCATGTAAGTTCTGTCTCAAAAATTACTATGAAGGCAAATGCACAAATTTACAGCTTAATCAGGGTGACAGCTGTTATCATACTTAACATAAGGTGAAAGTTTTAGTTTGCAGATAATTTTATCATTGATGAGATGAAGAAGATCAATGTTAAGGTCTGCAAGGGCTAATTCTAGGAAAGAAGGACTACACAAGACTTTAAATGGCCTATGGCTTCATAACCCAGTTTTCCTAAGGAAGAATTCAAAATAAGCAGGAAAATTGATGAGCTATGGTTACATTTTCTTCTCACTATGATGGAACTTGGTGCTGCTTGGTGTTGTATGGTGTAAGGTTAAGAAAATTACCACCTGCCTGAAAGAATGGTGGTCATAGTTACAATTTTCTTGTTCAGGCGAGAATCGCTTCTGTTTGCATCGACAAGACAATTTAATGGTTGATTATGAACAATTTGTGTTCCATTATATTCTAATAGAAGTATGTGTAACATCAGGAGATAGAAAACCAGTGTTGAGGTCACTTAACTGTCTTTTAGTATTCAGTATTACAAAGATTTAATTTCACATGAGCTAGTCCAGAATGCAGAACAGTTATAGTAGATCTCTATTTCTTTCTCTTCGGTGAAGACATTTTATATGATGCTTTTGTGATTTAAGTGACACTATGTCTAAAACGTTTCCAATTCATTTAATTATTCTCTGTTATCAACAACTCACAGCAAAATTAAGCATTCTGGAATCTCATCTTGTTTATCGGTTATAGAAACACCATGCAATCGACTATATATACTAATAAAAAGCCCAAGCCTCCTGAGTGATTTAATTACCTACTGTCTCCTCATTCACAGTTCAGTGTCTTTCCTGGTAAAACCATTTTTAAATCAGCTAAAAATGAACACACAAATTATACTTAAAAATTAATTTAGTTTGTACATGTGTATAAAAATAATCTTTTCTTCACTATTCTTTTCCTCAGCTTCTATCTACCTGTTCCTTTGATGCAGTCACTGTCTATCCTGATTATTAAAAACATTCATCAGGAAGTACACATCATGAAGAATGAATAATATACTCATATTTTTGAAACAAAATGTTACGTTATTATTGCACGTTGATAAATTTCACTCTATATAAAAAAACCCAAACCCAACGTTCAACATAATCTAGACATTACACAATACTTAGGGCATAATGTAGGTATTATACAATACTTAGATAGTGTGGTAGACGGTGTTACAGAAAAATGTTGAGGTGAGCCATTAATTGTAGTGCCAGTTGAAGTACTGCTGACAGGTATAACTAAAACAGATTAAGTATTTCCATTTCAAATTCATTCTGTCAATCATTTACAACTCTGAAAACTTCAGTTCTTGAGCTGAGATTATCTGTGCATTATTTCTCCTTATAGGACAAATAGAAATATTTGAAACTTTGAGAGCAAATCGTTCATCTTTTTCTCTTCTCATAGACAAGCAGCTAGTTACACATAAAGTAATTATTTTGATTTTATGAATAAAAGCCCTGTGGCTGAAGACTGAAAAATTAAACTGGGCATACAGGTGTATCTTTGAGTATACAAGACAATACTTTTTCCTTTTCACCTAGAAGCGAGTTTTTGAAAATTGATGTGAGACTTCATGACAAATATTACAACGATAATCATACTCTTAACAAATTTGGGATACTATGTTGCACAAAAAAAAGAGACAGATTGTTCATTGTGCACATTCCATTAAGTATACTCACGTGAAGAATTATTTAGGCATATGATCAAATATATATAAATAATCTCTACTAAATGATGTAGGTTTAATCACAAGCTTCAGTTTAGACACATATTACTCCTGCTTTTTCAGAAACTAACATTCATTGCAATAACATATCATCCCACTGGAGAGCTCTTCTGAGTATCTGCAAATTTTTTTAGATTTCATTTCAGTCAGTCTTTTGGTGCTACGAAAAGAGATCCCTGCGCTGTGTTGTTGAATATTTACTGATGAGAAATAATAATAAAACATATAATACTGGATATGCCACATTACTTCTGCTTTTAGGCATAGATTGATACTGCATAATCTTCAATCTGCGATCATGAATCTGATTGATTCTACACCATGCTCTCCAGTCTAGGGAGATACACAGGCAAGATTAGAAAGGCTTTGTTTCAGGGTTTCATGATTGCAGACTGTAAAGCTCTGTGAAACAGAGACACAGACAAAAACCTGTATGTGTGCAAGGACACGGTCAAACAAAACCTTACCCGAATAGGAAGGCTGCAGAGGTACTTCAGGTGACATAAGCAATGGTGCACAAAACATATCGGTGCTCAAGAGCTTTCTACAAACCCTTGTATCTACCCTGGTATATCTGACATTACTTAAAATTTTGGAAATATTACATGATACCATACTAGTTGCTGTGGATATCTTAATTTCAGCATTTTGCACCTGGGAAACCATGACTTCATAAAGTTCTTTCAGGACATTTTTTTGTATGTTTAGTTGTGCACGAGAAAAGGATAAGAAACTATAAGTTTACAAGTTACATCACAAAACAACTTCCTTTCTGCTTCTTGCCACACAAACACCATATTTAAGGAAATGTGAAACAATAAAGCTGAAAAAAAAAAGACTCTCATCAAGTGTATTAGCAGTTTGGTCCAAATAATAAGTATGAACCTGAATGTAAAAACATGGGTTGTTTCTTACAGGTGGTGTGGACATTGAGAAGAAAAAACAGACTATAAAGTTTCAGAGCTATTTATTTATCTTCCAATTAATATTTACAGTGATTCACATTTTCTTTGTGTTAACATTTGTCAGTGTAAAAAAACCAAGCCATACAACTGGAAATAAAAGCAGTGGGACATGACCGCTGTTTGTTTAATTCACTGCATCCATATCCAATCTGAACTTGCAAATTAGAAAAGCTGAAAGGGTTACTCTGAGTCTCTCCATTCTGCATAAGGTTACTAAACAAAAATGTGTATCTTTATGTCCTGGCATCTTCACTCTAGAGTTAAAGCCTCAGCCTCAAACAGATTTCAAATCAGATAAAAGCCCAAGCCTCAGTATTACTGATCTCATGATCAGCTATGATTTCTACCACTAAAGCGTATGATTTTTGTGCACCTTACCTTGACAATTGATAAGGTATGGAATTCTGTAGTTAGAGAAGACAGGAACATATTTATCTAATTATTCAGGGTTTAGACCTACAAAAAATCTTCAAAATTTTCATGATGTAAACGGTCATTTATACATATCAATTAGCATAGAAGTACAAAGAAAATCACATCACATTTCCATGTAAGTCCATTTCTCCCTTAAATCTCCCCTTTTTACGTTATATGATGAACATACAGCTTGATATGAAAGGGTAAAAGAATTATTTTCATGTAACTGATTTTTAATAAACAGGGTGGCATCTTGGAGCTCATCTTTGACATTCTTTATAATGACTTTTTCTGAGCAAATTATCTATCATGAGTGGTTATTAAAATAAAAGACCAATTTCTTTAATTGCTGCAAATTGCAGAGTTGCATATATAATTGCTGTGAATTACTCATTGTCCCAGTCTTGTATTGCTTCTATGAACAATCCCAATGACATCTATGGGTGGCCAGTTAACAGATAAAAATCTACTTAACAGGAGAGTAATGTAACAGCTTAATTATTCCCTGTGACCCATACTAGATATTACTGTCAAAATGAAGCAGGGCATTCAGCAGTCTTTATTTCAAAATGATTTTGTGAGTAACAATAACTTTCTTTGCTGTTTTGGAATGTGTCCTTTTCATTCCTGTATTATTTTCTTGAATAGTAAACAATAAACATACCTCAGTCTGTGAGGCTTTCTGCTGTGGCATCCTGAATGCCTTGAAGTAAAGTCCTTGGGGAAGTCAAGGTGACCTTTCAAGGTAGTACATTTAAGTATCAAGCATAATCCTTCTGCAGGCCAAATTAAGATTATTTATGTAAAAACACAGCTGTCTTGCTAAAGGAAGCCATGTAGTTTTGTCAGATGACAACGTTTAGCAGCATGCTTGAGATCTCTCATCCTGTTGCTTCAACCCTATCACCCTAGGAAAGAAAAAGAAAACAAATATAAAAGAATGGAACTCAACATCAGCAAAATAAACAAACACCTTTCGCATAGCAAGGTTGTTAATAGCTGACAAGCTACGTAGATGTAAAACCTTTCATTCTTGCACTGGAAACAGAGGTAAAAACACTCGCCTCACTATCTCTGCAAAAGTTGAAAAACTTCTGAGCCCAGGGAGGAATTTTGTGGTTCTTTCTTTGTTTTCTATAACCAGTTTAACCACCTCTTGTCTGTGAGAACATGTAAGTCTTTTAAAGACTGATTCACCCCAAAACTATTCTGGAATCAATAAACCACTGAAACACCTGTTAAAGTGTTTTCCTTTCCAAGTCAGCATATGCTTAAGTGTTATCCAGAGAAAGGTTTACTAAACTGAAGCCCAAGAAAAGTATCATTGGTTCCTACATAAAGTCTATGTATGTATATGAACTCCACTGACATTCTAAACAGATAAAATCCTTGTATCTGGCATTAATTTAATGCTGCCATATAGAAAATGTCAGCATCCAAAGGGGTTTTTTTTGCATTCACAATAGCATTTTCTATCTTGCAATACACTATGGCCAATAATGAAATATTAAAATGACTGTTTAAAAGGTGTTTTACTGTTTTAGATACCAAAATGTCCTTAACATTGTCCCTTGGTTATTTTATTTAAACCACTTGAAACATGCTCAATTTGCAATCTGTCAGTATGTACTCCAAAAGTCCAGGTTTAAAGCCAATAGTTAAAAGACTAGTTACAGTCAGAAGCTGCAGTTATTTTCTGTTAATCCAGCAGCTACATATTTAGAATACCCTGGTAGCACCTCTAGCAATTTCACTAAAAAATTGTAAAGCAATAATATTTTTGAATTACTATGGTGGGAGGGGACATAGAAATTCAGAAGATTATAAATTTTATATTAAAATATTTTATGTATAAATATTTCTGCTCATTTCATGGTCAAAAGTTAAACACAAACATGGGTAAAGCTCTAAAAAGTAACTTCCCTTCCACTTCCCGAAGCTGTGTCAGGAGCTCACATGACCTGTATTCCATTCACAGTACTGTGGCAGAGATCTTCCCAAGAGAGAGCATTCTAGCATGACAATGCATCTATGTATAGTAACAGCAAATCAAATTTAAGAAGACCATGGGAACAACTAGAAGAACATGGAGGAATATGGAAACTGGAGAAACTACACCAGCCACTGTTTCCAGAAAAAAGAAGGGAAATGTAGGAATCTAACAAGATTAAATCTGAAAGAAATTCTAAGTGTAACATATATGCAGGTGAAACAAAAATCTATGAGAACAATACAATCTGACATAGCTGCAGCAAAATAGCTAAAAATCACTGTTTTTGAAGGACTCAGTCCCCAGGCATAGTGCATCTTAAACTGACTGACTCACGACATAATCTGCCTTCAATATTATTTCCTAAGTAAATGAACTTACGGAATATGTATATAGTTGAAATAGTTAATGAATATAATGAATGTAATAGGAGTTAATGAATATAATGGGAGTACTTAAGCACATGAAAAAAAGGTTTCCTGTCTGGAGCAACAAACCTCTAAAATGGCTTGTCATCCAGTGAAGCAAGGCAAAGCCCAAACAGTGTAAACAAAAGTACTAAAGAAACATGACTATTACATGCCCACAACTGAAGAGTATTACAGATATGTTAAAAACAATATTTTCTGATGTCATAGACAAAGTACTGGCAGATACTAGTGGGTAGGAAAATCATTCTTCATCTCATTGAAGTAGATGGGTAAAGATTCTAGACGTCTGCAATGGAAGAATAGCACTATTGTTGCTCTTATCTCTGACTACTAAGTTAGTGACATTAGTGTCAATTAGTGTGGATACTTGTTTCTGACAGTAAGACACATTGCAGTGGGATTTTCACAGATACCTTTCACTTTCTGGTATAGGAACACTAAAACATAATTTCTTCCATTAAGAGGCAAGGAAATGAATTTTAAGTAAAGAGTGGTGGTGAATAGAGTTAAATCCAGCTGGCAGCCAGTCACGAGTGGTGTCCCCCAGGGCTCTGTTTTGGGGCCACTCCTGTTTAACATCTTTATTGATGATCTAGACAAGGGGATCGAGTGCACCCTCAGTCAGTTTGCAGATGACACCCAGTTGGGTGGGAGTGTTGATCTGCTCGAGGGTAGGGAGGCTCTGCAGAGAGACCTGGACAGGCTGGAGCCATGGGCTGAGGCCAACTGGAGGAGTTTCAATAAGGCCAAATGCCGGGGGCTGCCCTTGGGCCACAACAACCCCCAGCAGCGCTACAGGCTTGGGGAGGAGTGGCTGGAGAGCTGCCAGTCAAACAGGGACCTGGGGGTGCTGATTGACAGCCGGCTGAACAGGAGCCAGCAGTGTGCCCAGGTGGCCAAGAAGGCCAATGGCATCCTGGCTTGTGTCAGCAATAGCGTGGCCAGCAGGGACAGGGAAGGGATCTGACCCCTGTCCTCGGCACTGGTGAGGCCGCACCTCGATTCCTGTGTTCAGTTTTGGGCCCCTCACTGCAAAAAGGACATTGAATGACTCGAGCGTGTCCAGAGAAGGGCAATGAAGCTGGTGCAGGGTCTGGAGCACAGGTCGTACGAGGAGTGGCTGAGGGAACTGGGGGTGTTTAGTCTGGAGAAGAGGAGACTGAGGGGAGACCTCATCGCCCTCTACAGCTACCTGAAAGGAGGGTGCAGAGAGCTGGGGATGAGTCTCTTTAATCAAGTAGTAAGTGATAGGACAAGAAGTAATGGCCTCAAGTTGTGCCAGGGAAGGTTTAGACTGGATATTAAGAAGCATTTCTTTACAGAATTGGTTGCTAGGCGTTGGAATGGGCTGCCCAGGGAGGTGGTGGAGTTCCCATCCCTGGAGGTGTTTAAGAGTAGAGTCGACATAGTGCTGAGGGATATGGTGTAGTTGGGAACTGTCAGTGCTAGGTTAACGGTTGGAGTAGATGATCTTCAAGGTCCTTTCCAACCTAGTTGCTTCTGTGATTCTGTGAAATAAAAATAGAGAAACTGTGGTATGATACTTGCAACCCCCTCACAGAGGGTAGCAAACAAAAGGCAAAGGCATTCCAACATAGGTACAGACCTGTAGGTACTAATTAATGACGAGCCTATCAGAACTCCCAGGGCCTTTCAGATAAAACAAATGTGCAATGGTGTTTACATGTGTTAAACACTTAAGCATTATGCACAAGGAAAAAGAGATATTAGTGATTCACGATCACTGAGATTACCGAGAGCCACACACTAGAACTCCGAGGCACTCTGATCTTATTACCAAAACTTCATGGATGCAGTTTAGACAAGTCACTGATGTGCACAGCTGAATTTTATGCTAAGCCAGTCTTTGAGCATGAAAATATGGCAAGTTAATATGATCCTCAACTCATTTGGCAGCATCAGCAAAGATAGTTACAAGGCCATTTTAACAGCAGAACTGGGAAGAGTCAAAAAGCAATTATGTACTGACAGAAATGGATAGCTGCATAGCTTCTGCTGAGACGGTCAGAAAATCGTGACGATGTTGCATGGGCTTCACAAGAATGATGGAATTATGAAGATGAGGTAAGTATATGCACTGCCAGTAGCAAAAAGACTTAAGACCCAGAGCACTGAGGACAAGTGATAAACTGCCCCCAAATTATCACAGATCTGCAAGTAGGTGAACAACTGTTCTATATGTGCAGACATACATCTAGCCACAAAGAAAGTGAAAATTTGCTGCATTTTTTTACAAATCTTTCAGCAAAGTAGAGATGGACTTCTCATCAAAGCTAAATAGAATTGCAGTTTCACTGCAGAACACTTTTCACACTTGTGGACACTAGCCAAGGTATAAAATACTGCCGCATTGCAAATTATAGCAAAAACAATGACATTTTTCAATAAACACAAACATCATCTGATTTCAGATGACAGAATCTGAGAGGAGACAGACCATTTTCTATTTGCTGTCTTGCCACAGAGCGAGTCACCACTGAACCCAGATAAATTGGTTTTCCAGGCGCAAGGTATTTTTGTCTGGCTTTGACTCAATTCTCTTTAATCGAAATGGAGTCAGAACTAATCCATTCCTGCAAAAAGATTTCATCTTAATTAATTGTGTTTATGATTAAACATTGACTAGCCAAAGAATTTTCAACTGGTTCGGTATAATGACCTTATAAATGTAACTTTCTCTACTGGCAGTAGTAATAACAAAGAGAAGACACATGAAAGTCAAAGCCTATTCTGGCAAGCAAGCTAATGACTGCCCAGACAAGCTCTACTGTCAGGATAGACACAACCAGAGAATTTCCTGAGCATAAACTAAACACCTGCCATCAGGCTTTATAACTCCTGGTTTTGAGCTAGTTCCCAAAAAGAAGAGCTTGCCTTTTCTTACATAGTTTGATGTCACTGACTGATTTGGGCCCTTACAGTATCCTACAAGAATGTCTGATGGAATGGTACCCTTCATTGCACTGTAGCCATCCAAATGGGGATGCATGGTATAACATGGCACTGGAATGTGATGCTCATATCTTGGACATTGGATCAGGATAATCATGAAATAGAATGGAGGACAGACAGTCATTAAGATGGACATGTCAATACTGAAACACTATGCCACTGAGCTATGACTGGTAATCAGCAGCATGTCTGCAGTGCAATATGTGATGTTAGCAAAGTCCATGGTGCCTGCTCAGAACAATCAAGATTCAGTGAGACTGAGCCCACTAATAGCACCCTCCAAAACCACTGCCTGAGTCTCAAAGGGCCATTCAGTTAAAGGAGTGCATCTCCTATAAACGGTGTTCAGCTGCCCTTGCAAAGAATATCACAGTTTTCCCCTCCAGAGGGGCAGATTAGTCTTTCATGTCTCCTTCTCTACCTCTAGGTAATGCCTCTTCCTGGCACTCACTAATCATAATGTGTTACAACACATCGCTTCACAATACTAGGACAGACAGGATTTTCCTTCTGATGGTGATAGAGCTAAAAGAAGCAGATTTGCTGATTCTCTCAAAAAGAAGTACACTGAAATAGGTTTGAAATTCACTGGAAAGAGTCAATACACTATGTGTGAGTCTCTGTAAAGAGAAGAGTAGCATCGAAGAGTACTGCTGCTCAAATACAGTAGTAATTTCTTCATAGCTGGCAGTGTGTAAACTCATTTGAAAGTATATATTATTCTGGTGTTAGCTTTCAGAGATGTGACTTAGAATTAGTACTCCTGTATCAGACATTGCCCAAGAAATAAAGGAAGACATGATTTTGGCCTGCTGTGTCAATAGTGGCAGCTATTTGATTTAAGACTGAAGATGCCTCTACATTGATTCTGATACAGTACTTGAAAAGGAATAATTGATAAGATATTATTAATCACTCCAAAGATTTCTAGGCTGTGTGGCAAACAATATACCAGAGTTTTAGAAGGAAAAAATTATTCAGAACATAACATGCCCTAAGGATATACCATTTAATTTAAATAATTATCATTTCACTGGCCAACAGAGGAAAATGTTTTAGTCACTTTGTTTCAATGAATGTTGTGAGAGGTTTCGTTTTAATCTATTAAGTAAAATGTCAAACAAGTAACTCCAAAAATCCATTCAGAAATGATCCAGGTTGGTCTAGTAGTTATAGGTGTGTTGTAAAAACAGATGTGTAAGTAAAGCGTGCAGCAAAACACTACTTATACCTCTGCATGACTGTTAAAATCAATTATTATATGCTAAGAACCAACTGATACTTTTATTTCTGCTGCAATAATGTGCGGTACTGAAAAACTGCTTAAATTATTCTACAAATTAAAGTATTTCCACAACTTTGCCTTGTTTGCACGTCAGAAGGGCAAGCCGACACAGAGGGTCATGAGTAATGTGAGACTGTGCTTCACTGTGTTTCAGGTCTATATATTTTCTTTACAGTTGTAAGGAAAACAAGCAGCTCCGAGTATACAAGAAAAAGTAAATACCAGGGAAGACATTTCCACATCAGAGTAGTTACATTTG
The DNA here is from genome assembly GCF_965140245.1 of Athene noctua. NCBI lineage: Eukaryota > Metazoa > Chordata > Aves > Strigiformes > Strigidae > Athene > Athene noctua. The sequence goes on along the minus strand of NC_134037.1, from coordinate 65,495,778 downwards.
ATAAAATTGCATATTTTTTTTCTAGAATATAAGAAAGAAAGCATTCACAGAACAAATGTGAAAACAGTTGAAAAGATCCCAGGTTCCTATCTAAATAGTTGACACTGAGATGCGATCTGATCAGGAGTATTGCCCTTAGACACCTGTAAATGATCATAAAATCACAGAATCACAGAATGGTTTGGGTTGGAAGGGACATTAAAGATCATCTAGTTCCACCCCCTGCCATTCCACTAGACCAGGCTGCTCAAAGCCCCGAACAACCTGGCCTGGAACACTTCCATGGGGAAAGCCACAACCTCTCTGGACAACCTCTTTCAGTGTCTCACCACTCTCACAGGAAAGTATTTCCTCCTAATATCTAATCTAAATCTACCCTCTTTCAGTTTAAAACTGTTACCCCTCATCCTAACCTTACACTCCCTGATAAGGAGTCCCTCCCCATCTTTCCTGTAGCACCCTTTAGGTACTGGAAGGCCGCTATAAGGTCTCCTTGGAGCCTTCTCTTCTCCAGACTGGACAACCCCAACTCTCTCAGCCTGTCCCCATAGGCAAGGTGCTCCACCCTTTGATCACCTTTTTGGCCCTCCTCTGGACCTGCTCGTGCAGCTCCATGTCTTTCTTATGCTGAGGGTCCCAGAGCTGGACACAGTGCTCCAGGTGGGGTCTCATGAGAGCAAAGTAGAGTGGGAGAATCACCTTCCTCAACCTGCTGATCACACTTCTTGTGATGCAGCCCAGGATACAGTTGGCTTTCTGAGCTGCGAGCACACAGTGCTGGCTCATAAGCAGTTTTTCACCCACCAGTACCCCTAAATCCTTCTCTGCAGGGCTGCTCTCAATCCACTCATCACCCAGCCTGTATTTGAGCTTGGGATTGCCCTGACCCATGTGCAGGACCTTGTTGAACTTCATGAGGTTTGCACAGGCCCACCTCTCAAGCCTGCCCAGGTCCCTCTGGATGGCACATCCCTTCCCTCCAGTGTGTTGACCACAGCACACAGCTTGGTGATGTTGGCAAGCTTGCTGAGGGTGCTCTCAGACCCACTGTCCATGTCACCAGCAAAGATGTTAAACAGCGCTGGTCCCAATCCTGACCCCTGAGGAAAGGCGCTCATCGCTGCTGTCCACTTGGACACTGAGCCATTGACTGCAACTCTTTGAGTGTGGCCATCCAGCCAATTCCTTACCCACAGAGTGGTCCATCCCTTGCATTCATGTCTCTCCAATTTAGAGACAAGACTGTCATGCAGAACATTATAGAATGCTTTGCAGAAGTCCAGGTAGATGTCATCAGTTGCTCAGTCCAGGTAGATAATGGCAGTTGCTAATAAATTCAGTTCAGTCCATTATTAACCTATAAAATTCTTCAATCAACTTTCCTGAGAAACAGCATACCAGGAGGACTTTGTGGAAAAGTCAATAGCACAGGGTGACCTTAAAATAGGAGCGCATCAGCTGCTGAGCAGATTAATCAACTGGTAACAGCCCAGCACCTGTTAGGGTTTTTTTATGATCCACTGGCCACATACATGTTTCTATTAACCCTGCTTTTTTTCCTCCTGCCTCCCAGGAATGATATCACACAATACTCAGCACTTTTTTCCTCCAGCAGAGAGGATATCTGATGGTCAATGCACTCTGATATAAAGTAAAGGAAGATTTACTGATACTGCCAGATGAAATGCTTGGCTACTCTTCAGGATATCTTTTAGATGAAGGGTATTTCCCCATCAAAAGTAATATAAATGTCAGTACCATAAACTGTAGACATGCAGCCACACAGAACACAAATGAAATCCAGCTTTTTAAAGGAAATACCCTCTAGCCTAAAAACTATTGCTCTAGTGCAGCAGAAATCTGTTTATGTGGACTGACTAATCATTGTTAATGATTAGTTTCTTATACAAGATCAGGCATTCTTACCATAATTTCTTAAATTTAAATTATTATTTAAACTAGTGTTTAGTCTGTCATCCTAACAGCCAGTAACCATAGCCTTACAGATTAGTGCTTAAATATGATTGCTAAGTGCAAAGGAGTTTTGATGAAAGTCCCAGGCAACATGACAGAGAATCAGGCAGAGCTAAGGTCCTGAAACAATCTGGTATAGTAAATTACATTCCAGAAATAGTGCATTCATGAGAAATTAGAGGCATATCTGTGCTATGCTCCACTGTGCTGTATAGATACACTCCTAAATCTGACAAGCTCTGAGAATTAAATTGTCTTACTTCTTCATATTCAGTGTGGATTAAATTCAACTGCTATAAAAGTCAAAGTCACATTCATATTTAGAATGAAGTCTCTGCCCCCAAGACTATTTATCCTCAATTTGCAAAACAAAATGCTCTTCATTAACAAAAGAATATCTGAATCCAACACCACAAACTCACAAACTGCAGCACAGAAGTGCTGCAGCTAATCTTAGAATTAAATAGATCCAAGCTCAGTTAGATAAACCTGAAGATGACAGTGATAAGTAAATTGCTGATGTGAAGACAGTGAATTTAGAAAGCCCTTCTGTTAAATGAGAGTATATTTAAGTACTTCTATTTATCATAATTACTATCTTCTGTTACAGGGGAAAGGATGGTCTCTGAAGTTGACAGAAGCTAAACTACTTAAACTTTTTTGGGCAAAAGTATTTGAAATATAAATATATCAGAAATGCTAGGAGTAAATGTTAATAGGGGCACAGATTTAATGTAATAATTACTTAAGTAAGGGAAAATGTTGCCTTCAAAGTGAAAGCATAATTGTCAAGTGAACCTACTCTTAAGTTACAGTAATCTATTATTTACTATGGAAGGGATGAAGTCATATGCTGTCACTGCATCCAACTGCTATTGATAGAACAAACACATTTCTGTATGATTTAGGAAGCCAGCCATCAGTAAAATTTCTGCTTTATCTTCAGATATACTATAAACCTTGATGTTGCAACAACAGGGAGGATCACGACAAGCTGAGGCCTATGCCTAAAACAATGGATGGCAACTTCTTGCTTATGAACAGACTGCAAAAAACAACAATAAAAGCTATGAAATAAATACCATTATTAATCACTACTTGCAGCTGGGTTACTTGAAAGCAGGAGAAAGTCCAAGGTGACCTCTTAATTGCAAACAACATCATGTGTGTAGATAATAACCTCCATTATCCCTCCAGATACTTCCCACAGCTTGCAAACATTGTTGGTTTTCCCTCAGGGAGAGAACTAAAGAGCAATTTTATTATATCCCAGGAAATACAGAAACATAAACAAATCTAAAAACCTAAGATTGAAGTTGGTTTACTGGAAAAGGAGGCTCTTCCTTATGCTAGGGTGGACCTTGGTCCTGCAAGTAATACAAAGGGAATAAATGCAAGTGAAGAAGTACTGGCTTCAAATCCTTGTTGCTTTCCTAACTCCTTTCTTACCAGCATGTAAACTCCTATTTATTTTGTCCATTCACCACAATGACAAATCATTATTATCTGGCTGGGTGTATTATTAGTAAATTGCCTAACAATAATTGAGGTGCCCTCTGTTCTGAAACTAATTTTGTTGAGTTTGACTTGTGTTTTTCTACCTGTTACACTGGACTGCAACCTCCCAGTATTAGACAATCATCCATTCTAGTTACTTTATTACTTGCCACATGCATCACTAAACTGTTACTGAAGTCACTTGACTTGGTTGTAAAATTATCAACTTCCAGATTTAAAGCTTCAGAGGGACTAGAATTGTCTCTAGTTGCCACAGATTTTAGCATTTCTCTGTGAATGCCATTTTTGCTGGGCTTTGAGCCTTCCTTTTGGAGAATCACTGATGATTTTCAACCACAGAGCATTGCTGGAGGTTAGACAACAATAAAATGGATTGTTAGTTGTTGTTACTGTCTGGTATAACAGTGTTCCTACAGACTATCTTGTGGAAACAGGTGTAGTTAGAAGAAAACATATACCTGGCAATCACAAAACTTTACATGCTTGTGACATCAGACATCCGCATCACTCACGCATAAAGAGACTTTCACTGGCTCACGTGGTGCTTATGAGAAGCTGATTTTTGTTTTATTAATGGAAATTGATATAATATAGGGAAGAGTGAGATATAGATCCTGTAGCTGATACATGTCAGATCTTCCTTCCACCACACTGTCATAGTGTTAAGAGATGTTATTGTCAATTCCAGCTGATTTAAATATTTAAATAACAAGGCACTTCTTTTTTTCACTCCAGATGTGCAAAGCCCCATGGACTCTGCAGTAGGAACACATATCATAGATGTGATCTCTTCTGTTAGAGATTCTAAAAATGAAATCTTGGGTTAAAACTTGGTCTGTATTAACTAATTTAATACTTGATATGCTCAGGCATGGTATTATTTCCTAACAAAGAGCATTCATTACAAAAAGCTGAAGTCACTAAATACAACCAAAGCATTTATTTGTAAAACCATTTAAAGAAAACAACAAACTAAAAAAGCAGGGCCAAAATTATTCACACATTTCCACAGAGACTAGTCATTAAAATGCTCTTTTGGTGCTCAAGTTTTACACTGATGAGTATTTAGAAGAAACCCCACATCTAAAAACTCCCGTGCTTGTTAATTCATTCCACATAAAAAGCTATTATATGTTGTATGACTTAAAGAACGTTTAGGAAAGAGATTATGTTCTGCTTGGTTTTACATTAGCATGGGCATAGACGCTAAACAAAATTAGCAAGAAGGCACTGAGACTTCCTGGGTAACACAAAAGTTTATTGCTTCAGAGATTAAGATTCTGTTCTGCTCTTTTTGAGCTGAATCCAAAAATAAAAATAAATATAAATATTTATATATATAAAGTGCCTATCACCATATTGATAAACATTCTTTGGAACCACACTGACTCCTTTTGAGATGCTGAAACTCAATTATTAACCTTTCAAACTTTCCACACAGTTTCATTTCTTGAACAACTACACACTTAGTATATGTAAAGAAAATACATAGCAATTAAACAGAACTTTCGTTCTTGGGAGTCCTTCACCTTTAAGTTCAGATTCTGATTCTGTTAATTTTAATGTACTCTTCTTTTAGTATTACTTTAATGGGACTTCAGCTAGTGGATTTTTTCATGTTTCTCAGCACTGATTGATTTCTGTCTTCAGAAAAATAAAACTTTTGAAACCGGCAGTTTACCAAAGCATGACATTTACCTGGAGTGGTAGAAACCTATGTTTTAGAAATGTAAGATCAAAGACTAGTATTTGTATGAGTTACCATTACAGAGACATTACTTTTGTCTACACTCATTCCTACTCCATACTAATTACCATTTAAATCCTATTATAAGTGTGAATAAACTAATATCCTATTGTAAAGATGAGTTTAATCTTGCCTTAAGACATCAATTTATCTATTCAATACTCAGAAGACTGGAAAATTTTCAGCAGGGTTTATGAAGAAGGTGCTTTTCGAGGACAAGCACAGCAGGAGTTTTACAAATTTAAAAACATCTGAGAACAGTTCAAGACCCAACTTTCTATCAGTTAGGAAATAAGAAGGAAAAAAAAAATGGATTTGGTACATGTTCATTACTAATTTTCTTTACCTTCTTCCTGTATGAATACACCCCTTGAATCAGTTAATAATATTTTCCAAGTATGGTAGGTATTATTTAACTTGAGACCTATAGGTGCTGGAAAAATTTGGACCTATTGCTCAAAACCAACAATGTTTTTCAAAGAATGCCATCTTTAGCATTGCAGGAAATCCTGCAATATAAAGGTAAATAAAGCCCTAACTATAATTACAGAATCAGTAGTTTCAGATTTAAAATTACTTTAAAAATAAGATTTAATTGAAAGTAAAAAGACTCTGACTCAGAACAATATGCGTATTTTTATTAACTGATCTATTCTGTGAAAAATAAACAAACTCTATCCAAACCCACAACTTTAAAATTTGCTGTCTCTTTTTTCAAAGCAAGTATGCTTCATACAATGGGAGACAGATGTTTCCATGTTTTTGTATAATTTAGCTTACTAATTTAGATCTCAGTTTATTATTCAGATGTTTGATGTTGTGATATATTTAACTATTGATCATTAAAAGAAAGGAAATGTAGTATTTTAAAAACTAGGTTGTTAACAGGTTTAACAGATAGGTTTTAACAAACAGGTTTGAAGAAGTTTATGAGTTTGTATGCACCTACTCTGAGACAGATAAAAGTAATTAGAAATATATTCTGCTTTGCACAATATAAATCATGGATTAAAAATGGAAAACAAACCAGGTTAAAACAAGACAGCAAAAGCAAACAAAAAAGAATCCTGTGCGGTGAAACAGAAGGGGGTTCTATTTCATGGTATATCCCAAGATTTATTGATTATAATTTTTTATTCTATTTTTACTAGAAATCTGTTAAACAATCAAAGTAATCCATTTTCTATTAACGCAACCTATAACTAAATATCCAAGACTTCAGTTGATGAAACACAGAGAAATCAGAGCTCTTGATTATTTATGCTGGTCATGGGAAATACTTTTCAGGGGAAGGGGAGAACTGATACTCTCCAAGCCTCTTTTTCTATGCTCAGTTATTCATCTTCCAAAGATCTCCCACTCTCATCTTCCCACTCTCTTGCTGAGGTGCTTTTCTGACAGAGGATTGAGGAACATATTTGGGATCCCTGCTCAAATTCCCCAAGGGACCCAACCTTGGATTTGTCATAACAAATAAGCCAACCTCTTGTAATCACTTCTAAAAAGGTTTTCAGAAGTTCATTACATAAGTTATCATCTATCTCACATTACTCTAACCCCATGATACAAATGTCAGCATGCTGATGAATAGGTCACGTCCAACCCTTTCCTTCATCATATGGCTGTACAAGAAGGGCCTTACAAATCATGCACTGTAAAGGTTTCTGCTACAGCTGAAGCAACCAGAAGACTAACTTGTGTACTCTATTTATAGTGTTTCTAATTATGTGTGTATTAAGTAGCAGTGGCACTTAAGATGTGCTTTAGAATAACTTCCTTTTCCACTGACAGTAGTTTTTTCCAGGCTGGCTCCAATTATCTCAAGGATCTCAGCTTGACATACTAACATACCACTCACACATATGCTTAGGACAGACTTGGGATGGTATTGTCACTCTGCCTAGAGACCAGCAACTTTAGAAGAGATGTTCAGATACCAGTTCAGCTAACGTAGAGAAGTCACGATCATATGTAATGTAAATTGAATGTGGTGGTCTTTCTTCTCTTTTTTTCCTAGTTGCTACGCTGTAGGATAGCTACAGTGCTTTGCTATTACTACCACTGCTAATAGTCCTTCAATCTTTTAAAATACAATTTTGACATTCATGTATATGGTTCCATTCAGACTCACTGTCACAAAATTCCATGGATCATTATAGTTCTTGGTTTTTCAAACATCATCTTACAGACTAATGTGAAAAGTTTTTGACATAAACATTACAATCAAGGCTGATTTTTTGTAAGAGATCAAGGGAACAAAAGCAGTTTCGAATGATGGTAGCAGGAGATGAAAAACAAAAATCTCCTTTGTAGAGGTAATTTTTACAAGGCTTGATGTACTACTTTTTATTTAAATTTATCATCAGAAATTACATAGCCAGAATAAACCAATAATTGCACGGTGTGTTCAATTCTGTCATGTTACATGCTTACTATATCCATTGATTCAAATGGGATTGTAAAATCTCACTTGATTGATAATTCAAGATTTAATCCTCTGAATCCACTATTCTTTCATACAGGATTTGAAAATCTTTCAGTGGTACTGTTGTTGCCATTTTACCTCTTCCAGAAAGAAATCATGAGAAGCTAATTTTGCTTTGAAAAGAAGGAAAGCAGAGAAGAAAAGTGCAACCTTATATTTCATAGTCAGCAATAGCAAAAATAATTTAATTAATATTTAACTATTTGGTAACTGTACCTTTAAACATTACAGTGACCTTGTTTGAAGAGAGGATTCCTTCACAGTCTTGAAGTGGAAAAATGTGTTTTTAAGTTTTGAACCCTAAGGAAGACTCTCAATCTTTTCTTAAGGAAACACTTTTTGATGGCATCATTCTTCATGTTGTTTCATTATTTAAAATAAACTTGCTCCCACTGTACAAAAGACTTATCAGCATCTGGTAAAGTTATTTTCCTATTTTTGTGGAAACAGGCCAAGATGTGCAATAACAGCTAGTAACTCTGTAGTAATGAAGTAACCATTTCCTGGAAATTTAGAAGTTAAAAATATTTTAACAGAAATATCTAAAAAGCAATATTACAACATAGAAACCAGAGTTCATTGCCTTACTTCTTTAAAAGAAAGTATTAGAAATGTGTGTAGTAAAGGAAATGTTATCATGCAGCATATTATTCTTTAGTAGCTACAGAGTCATACTTCCTACTTGCCCCCGATTTTCTAGTCCATATGGCTACATCTAAACTGCAAGGCAAGAAAAGGTCTGGCTCTGTGATCATTTACAGGCCTGCTTTGCACATTTTTTAGTATGAACAGCTGAGCAAACTTGGGGTTATTTCAGGGAACACACACAAGTTAGGGAAATCAGGCTTATGCTACCCCTTCATAAGGACCTCAGCACACAATGTGAGGCATGGATTGGGGAGTCGTGCTGTGCTGTGCCATGCCCTGCCCTGCTGCCTCTCTGGATTTCAGCGGTGTTGCGGAGATGCCACGTTGTCATAGGATCCCTCCTCGAAGGGCCAGCCACAAGGTTGTCTGCTGTGGGAGGTGAACAGAACCACTGGACAACCTGAAACAAGGCTGTTTCTGGGGTTACACAGATACCTGCAGCTGAATAGGCTCAGGGTGAGCCCATGTGCTTGCTGACCACGCTAATAGCAGCATGGATATAGTTTATATTAGTATGAACTGTAGACAAGATATCATAAGTAGATGTGACAAAAAATGTAAGCAGGGAAAGAGGGAAAATCTTTTTACTTCTCAGCTATTATTGTCAGCCAAGAGCTAATGAGAGAGATGGGAACAGAAACCAGATCTATAACCCTGCCCCATACTAGAGCTTCCCCCCACTCCCCGCTGCTTTTTTTTTTTTTTTTTTTTCCATCTTGTTGTGGATGGATTTGTTGATTTAGAAATATCTTCAGAACTACTGCAGAACAAGCTGAAGCTAACAGACTACACTGAAGTATTTTGTTTGAACTCTAGAACTTACTCTGGCACATCTTCCTTTTATTGTATTGCTGTCTCCTCGCTTATCAAGAAAAGAATGAGGATGTATACTAACCATTTTAATTGGCTCATAGGGCTCATGATGACTTTGACAACTGATGTATGTTTGATATCTACATGGCAGTCATTTATTAATGCTTTGGTCAACATTTCTCCATATTTCATTCCAGGAAATTCTTCTATTCAGTCCCAGTCTCCAGAGCTAGATGAGCTGAGTGTGGGTACAGTTTGCTGATCTTCCCAAGGTTTTGCTTATCCTGCAAACTGATGATCTGGGAGAAAACTCATCTAAGAATACTAAAAATACCATTCATCTTGTGCTTTTAGCTTCACTGGTGACTTGATGTTCTTGCTTCTCTCTCTGTGTTGGTCTTTTTCCTTCTTACCCTTTCTATACATATACGTATAAATGCAGAAACGTCACCACTCACACTTGGAGCATCCCCTCATCTCATCTTCCCTTACTTCTGCCTTCAACACTCCTGTATTTTACTCCAGGAAACATACTTGACTTCACTCTGCCCATGCCCTAAGATTAGTACCTACCTGGCACTATCTCCCATGAAGGCCAGACTCTCTCTGTGAAGAGGTGAAATGCTGACAGGATGTAAAGAGCAAACCCTTGCACACTGTGTAGATTTTAAGGATAGCTGATGCAGTGTAGACATATGTTGCAATCTTTCTCACCAGTGCCAGCTCTACATTCAGATGGAAAAACACTGGGGGATCATTCCAGTGGATCACTGTGAGATTTCTTCTCAAAAAACTCATGGTAAGGAACACTAGAAATGAAGGAATAATCTATATATACATACATCCCAGTGTATATAATACTCAATACATACTCTCTCTAAGCTAGAATTCTTCATCAGGGGTGAGAAGACTTTAAGACAAAATAAGATCCTGTAAAAATTTTCATCTTGAATTTAACATGGACAGTGTTTTACAAATTTCAAGCCAAAAAAGGAGGTTATATTGTTTGTTTTGCTGTTTTCTTTTTATCCAACTGCACTTACAGTTCTAACCATGAACAGAAAATATAGGATCAGAAAGATTAAAACAAAATAGGAAGTTTTCATTTTCTCACAAGTTATGGCATATTTTTTCATCACAGAAGATCCCCTTTTCTCTCTTCAGGAAATCACTGATTTACAAACAGTAATCATGGGACTGGTGGGAACATGGAGCTCAGAGAGTTATCTTTCCATTTAAAAAACAGACACCTTTTTTGGGCTCTGTACTGATTAAGCAGTGTTCTGCTGACACAGCAAAACAAACAAACAATCTAACTAACCTCCTGCCATACTCTGCACTGGCTAAAAATCTCTTCCAAGATTCATGTCTGTACAGCTCTTAGAGCTGTTTAAAAAATATTGTTGTTTTCTTTGATAAAAGTTTTTGTAACTCAGAAATATTAACTGTCCTTTGTGTTGCTGGATAAATGCAAGTTAAGAAATCTTTAATCCTGCTTAAAATTTCATGTAGTTATGTCTTGAGAGGAGTTATGAACAAGAATTGTGCTTAACTGAGGACCAGCAAAGAGAATTTTCTGCAAAGGCAGATATTTTCAAGTTTCATTTTCATCAACAAACTTTGAATAAAGAAATGGCAATCTAAGAGTTTAGTAAAAATAAATTATTTGTCATGTAGTGATTAATACAGATAGTCCTTGCATATAGCCTACCTGTCACATCTTCTTTCTACATTCTAATTGAGACACTTCACTACAACAGGTTGTACTATGTAGTTTAAAGAAGACAGGGGTTACTAAGGTTGGAGCTAAAAGTCTACAAGGGATTATCAGGTAATCATCAAAGTATTATCTGTTTTAGAGCACCTGGATTCACATGAGAAAACTTACAGAGAAGTCTAAATGTTAGTTTGATTAGATACCTGGTTATGATTTCACATGGCTCAAACCTGTTGAGAATTTCCCCTCTAAAAGCCCCACATTCCTGTGGTATTGCAACAAATGAAGCCATCTTAAATTCACTAAGAGTGAAAGTACTGTTCAGCGGTGCACTCATGACATGTTGATATAGCAATTTAACCTACAGCACATGTATTCTAACTAGTAGATTTCTAGTAAAAATATTGATTTTACTAACTAGTAAAATCAACACAATGTAGAGATCTAGTTCTGCAGGAACATACAGACATCGGGTTTTTTCAAACTGTGACTTAACATGTGTGTACAGATCTGAGGATTTTCCTAAGTCCTTGCATCCTAAATGGAAAGAACAGAGGTGGAACAGAACAGACTGAAGAAAATAAGCAAAGCAGCAAGTCAAAATGTCTTTGTGGGCCAGATGCAACAGACAGCTTAGGTCCCTAGTGTGCACCTAAGATTTAGACTGATTATGTATTTAAATCTGATTCTCAAACCCAGACACACTGCTTTTCATGTTTTCCATTACAGCTCCCTGCGTTCTTCTGAGGATGATGAGAGTTTTCCAAGTCTCAATGAACTGGTCAATTCAATGCCTGGATCGATTCCAGGATCCAGAGACATATATTTCTGCTAAAATACATGATGTGACCAGTCTGATAGGTATTCTCAAACCACTCATAAAACACACCTGGAGCACTGAAGTCCCTACAAATGCAGTAGCAAAGCTGCTTTCTATTCAAGGAAGGAACCTGGTGAGGAGCTCCTGCCCACACTCTCTACATTATACCCTACAAGCTAGTACACTCACCATATTGTCTTCCATTCAGGACCACCCTACCACCTTTAGTATTTTGCTAAATAATTCTTCCATGTGAAATACAAGAGTGATGCTCAGAACAGGCATTAGAGACCATGAGGTTTTGCTCCTAGAGAAATGCAGTAACTAATAAACTACAAAAGATTCCTGATTCTTCTTAGGTTTTTTTCCTGGCTCAGTGATTCTCGATTTTTCCTGCACATTTTCAATAAATGCAATGAAAAATATTCTCCTTTAATATTCTCCAGTCTCTGATTAGGATTTTGTTACATGTGGTGAAAGCTTTTGGCATAAAAGCTTTTAAGCAGAGAAAAACACTGACCAAAATCTTGTATTTCCTGGTAAGGCCTCTCAGTAGTAACCTATAGCACAAAAGATGGGCACCACCATCTGTCCCTCTGGCCATATCTTAGAAGAATGAGCCCTGTCCAGGTGTTTTTTAAAGAAAGAGTTTACAGCTGTGCTCTGAGTTTTGCACGTCTGCAGAATAGAGAGATCATTTTTAAAGCCCAGAGAAGATTATCTGTGGGCTCCAGAAAGAAGAAATATTCAAGAAGGGTGTCTACCCTCAGTAGTTCCTTTTCTAGCATTCCTACCACTTTGTTAGTCTTAGGCAGCTGCCTGTTGATTTTAGGCAGCCGCAGTATCAAAGTACTGCAAGTTTTGAATCTCATTTTGATGCACTCCATTCCCAGAAGCATTACAGGAAGGACCGTGATGCTAACTCGGTGTTCCGAATTCACCAAGAGAAATAGACTGAAAAAAGATCAGGTAACAGGTAGGTTTAACCTGGACCAGTGCAGATTCTGTATTCACCAGAGAGGCATCTTAAAGCTAGGGTGGGACCTCCAGATGGTGAAGTACCTTTAACTTCTCTAGATTCACTACTCATTTCCCATAAACCTACATATTGCATTGAATTAGCCTCTTCAAGCCAAAGAAGTTTTACCATTGAGGCAACCATGAGTAGCTTTGCTCAGCATGGCAAACTTTTCCTGTCTGACGACAACTGTGATTAGGAAGTATCTGTTTCATCCAGATTTGAAAATCTTCCCAGTATCAATTGTAAGTGGAAAAAAAAATTTCCAATCTTGTAAAACTAGTGAAAAAAAATCAGAAATTTGAGGACATGTATATATCACTTAGGCTTTCTTTAGGAAAAGATCTTGAGCAGAGTTTCTAAAATTTCTCAAATTAGCGGTAGTGGTAACAGTTTGCTTTTGTTGCTGATTTATTCACAGGAAATGGCTTTACAGCATAGCAACACACCACAGATAGGATAATTAGGTACTGTGTTTTGGGCACTCACAGTAGGTTTTCCTCTAATATACTAGAAGAGGAATATTTTAAACAAAACATTTCAGAAGCCTTCGACATCTCTTAACATCCGGAATAACAAACTGTCTTGCTACCTTTGCATAATCTGCAACTCCCCAGCATCTGCAGGAAATCCACAAGAAAAACCTCACTTACGCACATATTCACCACAGCAAAATCACGTGGCCAGCAAGGTGAAAATAACAGCTGAAGCCTGATGCAGCTGGAATACATTTGAAATATAAAAAGACAAAACCACCTAATCCTCAGCATTATTTCATATATATAGTTAGATAATAATGTATATAGTAAATATAAATTTAAATGTAAATATATAAATTACACACACACACCATTAAAAATACAAATATAAAAAAATACAAAAAATTAACAAATATTTTAATGTAAATTTTTTAAATTGCTAAAATGAAAAATGTGTATGCATATGTACTAGAAGGACACAAACACACACTTACTCACTCTGTTATTATAATCTTTTATGTCAACAGAAATCTTCAGTACTGTTTCTAACTTGTTGACTTTGGAATCGCCTTAAACTGATCTTTGAACTTTGGGGTTTAAAAACTACATATATATCAATTTATATCCACAATTGCACATTTTATAAGACAAATCACTGGATAGCTTTAAAAAAAATCAGTGAGACCCTATTTTAATTTAATGCATATCTCATTAAGAGATCTTTTTAGATAACTGTTTTTAGTCCTACAAGGAAGTCTTAAGTTATGATTAATTTGTTTAGTGCCACTGCAAAATACAAGGTGAAATACTTATGTCAGAGCTTTATAGCAGACTTATAGGAAGCATGTAGTTAACTTCAAAAAAGGTCACATTAGTCCTTAATTCTGAACAAAAATATAACACAAGACTAGGGAGGGGTGAACCGCTGCTGTCCAAACCCAAGCCAAATACGAACATTTTCTTGAGTTTGAAAAGGTTATACTAAATTTGCTTATTTGTTTTCTTTCAGTTTTATGCACTTCCTAGATTCAGGCAGAAGCTCAAATATCATACAGTGCTAAGAGAAAAGCTCTTCCTCTGCTACTGTATTTCTGCTCTGATGAGAAACAGGAAATACCAGCAGTCTCATGAGAGTCCCTGTTCTCTGAAGATCTCCAGCTCAAATGGGGATCATTACACAAACCCATCTGAGCCTGAAAGCCTTTTGAAATTGGCCTCTTTCTAAGTGGGACACACATAAATATGAAGTGAAACAATGCTGTTTATCTGACATGGCTACAACAAACATTAACTATTGATAAACATTCAATGGAAACCTTTCCAACTCTATATACAGATCTCTACATATAAAACATTCTTTAACAAACAATTAAAAGTAAGATTTTCAAATGGGGGTTCAATGTCTTTGCAACACCTTAAAGGGACTGGATTTTTACAGTCTGCACGGTCACCTTTTCTGATAAGCAGAATCCTTCAAGTTTTATCATTAAGTATACAAAATCTTAATCACCCTGAACTGTGGTTTTAAAATCCTTGATTAAAAGTTTTAAAACTCAAAAGCTATTCAATTTTGATTAGCAGCAAGAGAATACATAAGCAGTGTGGCTACACTGGTGCCAAAAGTAATGCTGACAACAGTCAACAGCAGATGCTTAGAGAGAGTATAAAACAGATAAACAGAGTGATTCTTTCTCTAGAAAGAATTCTGGCAATCTGGTAAGGGACCTTCTGAGACAGAACGGATATTTGTACCATTATGTTTACTGGCAATATGAATAAATCATATGTGTATTTTTAAATTTCATTTTGAAAACAATCATATTTTTGGTCTCAGGATCTTGGGGTGATGAATCCAACAACTTAACCATACATTGTGTGAAAAAGTGCTTCCTTTGTTTTGCTTTAGAGTTTCTGTATTACAAAGTGCATAATTATTCCTTACTCGCCTTCTCCATGATTTTATTATGCTTTTTCCTCTCAACCCACCTCTGGTCTTTTTCCACACCAAAGGGGTGTTTCCTAATCTATTAACTCCTCTGTTCCACGCTCCTGACCAGTATTTTTGTACTTTATACCCTAATACTTACTTTCTAGAATAAGGTAACCGGAGCTCCGCTTAATGTTGAAGATGTGAGCATATCCTGGATTTATTTAGTGGTGTAATGACTCCATTTATTTTTGTCCTCTGTTCCTTTCCTTTTTCTTTTTATAATTTTGGCTGGTAATATGTGAGCTGATGTTTTCAGAGGCTTGCCCAAGGAGGCCAAGATGTTTTTCCTTAAAGGTAACAGCTCATTTAAAGTCTATTGCTTTGCAGACATAATTAAGGGTTTTTTTCCCACCTTGTACATTATCAATACGAAGACTCAAGCATTATCTTTCTACCCATTTACTAAACATTACAAAGTCCTTTGGCAACTAGCCCTAATTTTAGCCATCCTGAACGATTTCTGATTGTTGGAAAATTTCTTCATATCCTTTCTCCGCCACTTTTTTTCAGTCTGTTTATGAACAGTCGAACACATTTCCCAGCACATACCCTTGTGAGACTCCAATGAAAACCTCCCACCACTGTGAAAACTTACTCATCTTTTAACCAATAATTTATCCTTGAAAATATATTTTTTCTTTTCTCCTGCAGAAGTTTGGTCCTTCAGACCATTGTGAAGGACTTTGTGAAAAGTTTTTGGAAATCCAAGTATGCTTGACTAACTAGACGATCCTCATCCACATGCTGTTGACTCTTTCTAAGAATCGCAATACTTGAGTGATAGTATCTTCCCTCTACAAAATCCACGTTAACTTTTCATCTATGTATTTGGCTATTAGGTCTATTTATTGTTATAATTTATAAAGATTTGTCTGGTAATGGAGGCAGACTTATAGTCTGTAGGTTGCCAGAAGTCCATGAACTTCTGAAGTCTGATATCACACTTACCTCCTTCACATCTGCAGATACAGTGACGGCTACAAGAGACATGTTGCACACATTTCTTAGTTCACTATTTTTATAGCTGAGCTCTTTTAAAACTCCAGGGTGGGTCTGGTAATCTGATTATTCTTATTCAGCATTCTACAGATCTTCTTTAATATACAGTGGCAGATTGGCATTCAAAAAATATGATGGAATATATCCTGCAGGTTTCCCATGTAATCCGATACATACCTGTACTATTCTCATACAGAATGGCATCTTTCCACATCTTCTTGATGGCACCCATGCTAAGGACTGGAGTTGGTATGAGTAGCTCAGTAAAACTGTTTTTTAAGATTGTAAACTGTGAACATGAAACCTCTCAGAAAAGCAGCTAGGGTAGATCTTAAGAGAACTATGTGTCTTTAAGAAAAAGACAAAGCTGAGCTTGAATCACTGACTAAAGAAGCAAGCACAGGCTGTGGAGAACTGCAGTGAAGCGGCAACTACAGGCAAAAGCTTCTATCCTGTCCACATCCCACTAAAGGTGAAAGAATAGCTAAGGATAGACAGTACTACCAGATTAATACAGTTTTAAAGGGAGCTACTTAAAATTTTTAAGAGCTTTGTCATTATGTCTAATGTTCAAACAATTTGATACATTTTTTTTTTCAGCCATAAAGAGGTTTTGGAGGAGGAATATAGAACATAGGAACTGACATATGAGATCAGAGAAGGTGGCCAGACTAGGAGCAGTGTTTACTATCCTATCTGCAGTAGGGGTCAGTAGGTTTGCTACAGATTCAGAGTAAAATATTATAGCAAAGTGCAAAAATTATATCGCTTCTTAACTTTCTAAATCTCATCTAGGTTAGGTATTTTATATTCTCATTTTATACTGTCTTGAATCCTCATTATTTCTAGAATCTTCTGTCTTGTGGAAATCCATTCCACGTATTAAATTTCAATTTTGTGATTATTTTTAATCTATTTTAAATTTATTACCTTAAAACACCATTAACATACCCTGGGGTTTCTGTTATGAGAGAAGATATACAAATATACAACTATCTCACTTACTACTTGTATCTAAAATGTCTTAAATCTAATGAGTTTGCATGCTAAATTTCAATCACTCATTATATATTACATACAATTTTAATTTCATTCCACTCATGGTTTTTTAGCTCTGGTCAGAATGAGACATGTCAATACAGCAGAAATGTTGTTCTACAGCAACTTGTGTTCCCCAGAATTACTAATTAGTATAGATTAGAACAGATTACAAGAAAGCCTCTAAACACTTCTACCTCAAGGTTTTAGGGTCCACAGTTTCAGATATTATTGACCAGATTTAGAAAGGTGTGGGATCTGAACGATGATTTTTGAATTAGATTTCTGAAAAACTCATCTCTCTGATTCTATGTAGCACCTTTCCTTTCTCTCTACTCTCCCACTGGTCCATTTCCTTCATTTCTTTCTTGTTCATGTTCCCATTTGACATTGTTTCCACTTTACAAAGCATGCATTCAGATTTTTACAACGTACTTTTTTTCTGTTGCTTTATAAAAGTCCTAGACAAAAACACAACTGTAAAGACCTTTTTATAACACTGTTACAGACTGTCATTTTAACAGCATCATCTGTCATCTTAATAATGTCCCTCGTGAAAGACTGCAGCAGAACATATCACCGCCTGTAAGAAATCCTGTCAGACAGTCCTGATAAGCTCCTTTCAGCTGGAGCCTATTCATACTGTATTTAGACACAGTAACACTAGGCCTGCATACTGTCAATTTTCCCCTGGCCCTTGTAGGCTGTGGAACTGCAGGCAGGCTTCCCCTGACCGCTCTAGAACACTTTTTGCACGCAGTTTTTCTGTATGTCCCCCAGGCTAGTCTTCCTCGGCCTTCAAGACAAGGGCTGACAGTATGCCTATCCTCCCCTCACCCTCTGGGGACTCTGTGTTACAATTCATCCTTCAAGAACATGTGAGATGGAGGCACTATCTGCAAGCATCTCTTTGTTGTGCATGATTTTAAAATAAATTTTGGACATTCTTTCAGGTGAGGTCATAGGACTATGAGGAGACATGAAAAACGGTTCAAACCCATCCCAAATTCTGCCACAGGCTTCTCCTCCAAATCATGGGATCTGTCTTCCACCCAGCATGCTTTCCTCTTTCTTGGCTGCTTCCACAATGAGTCCCTATTATAATAAGAATATTATCTGTTCTTCTGCCTTTCCTAAGCCTCCTGTCCAAAAGCTTCATTGGATAAGTCAACACAAGGTGTGACAGGCTTCTGCAATTATGGTCTTAATCATGACACACTCTGCAGCCAGTCCATCTTCTACTTACACATCTGTTTGCAGGTGGTCTGCTGCTTGTGCCAGCTCCAACAAGGAGGTATCTAACAGCACCCCCACTGAATTCAGAATTGCATTTGGAGGTCTGCTGTCCTTAATGACCAAAGATACTGTCTTGAGGGCAACTGTCAAAAGGCAGTGTAGACAAAACCTTTTAGCATCCTCTCCACCCATCTACTGGAGCTTGACAGCAGTGCGTTTTTTAAGACTCAACATTAGACTGTCATTTCTTTGTCCTCCTTTCTGGGGGATTTCCACATTCAAACCACCATCCCCAGCAGAGCTCTTGAAGAAGACTGACTTCGTGAAGGATGTGGTCATCTCATTGTTGCAAGTCAGGACAACTCAAGATTTTTCATTACTATAGGCAAAACTGAACATAGAGGAGGCAGAGCAACTGCCCTAGGCTCCATACCCCACCCTGTCACCACTCCGTTAGTCCACTAGCAACACAACCTCTCCTTTCAGCCGCAAGGAGTGGAGATAGGGACCTTGCAGAATGGGGCTGAGCGTGCAAGTTGCAGGGCTACCAGAATCCCTTAATGTGGTTTTTGCTTGAGCTGCTTGAACCTTGTCTATGAGAACTGCTCTGCTGCTGTTATTACCACTTAAAAGTGACATAATTTCAGAGCTGAACTGCAGGTGCAGCCAAAGAAGATGAGAATCCCTCTCAGTCTTTTAATTAAGGACATGATTTGGCCACCCCTCTTTTAGTTTATCTCTGCAGGCACCAATTCTAGTTTGACCATGCTTTTACCCAAACAGCTTCAACATCCTCCCATCTGCATCTGGGGGGTTGAAGCTCAATGATCCTGCACTGCCCACATCTCACACAGGAGCCTGACAGCATTTGGCTGACTCCACACACATGGAAATGTTCCCTTACACAGTGATTCACAAACAGTAGTTCCCCAAATTGCAACAGCGCTTCTTACAACAGATAAAATGTAAAATCCAGAGCTAAAAGCAACAAGACAGTGAGGATAATGTTATTTATTATTTTACATAGTATATAGATGGTATTATATTGTGTATTATTAATACTGCAATGAACTGATCTGTAGGCAGAATATGTGCTTAGAAAGAAAAGAGTAGTTCTGGAACTTAAATACATACTCTTTAAATTTGAATTTTAATCCTGGAACCCTTTCCTAAAGCTGAACACAGCTAAGCATAGTGGATCCAGGTTTTGGTTTCTTGTGGTTTTGTTTGTTGAGGGTTTTTTTTAAATTGATAATAAAACAGTAGAAGTTGGATGGGAAAGAAAAAATGTCAGTCTTGGTCTATGGACCCTCTTAACACTCCACATATTTGCCTCTAAAAATGCCTATTTGTCATCATCTTCTATATTACACTGAGGTCAAGATATGATAATGACAGAAGACTAGAAAAATGCAGACAATATTATCTGTTATGTATTTGGTGGATAAAAGATAATCAGGAAAAAAGACATATGAACTGCAATTTCCTTATCTGTATTATATATCAACCTGCTTTGTGTTGGAAGGCTAAATTTTGTGGAAAGTGCATTAAAATCAATTTTGTAAAAGGTCATTTTTGCAACAACAGCTAGCATTTCCTAACTAACCTTGGGGACCCTTCAGTAAATTATAATATCCAGTAGATATCATCTCTCTATTAATAGATACAAAAAATGTCCTGCTCTTCCTAACACATGTGTATGCCACATATGGAAGTAATTTCCTGTTACAGTATTATCTGGGCTATGAAAAAGACATTCACTTCCAAGACTGACAACTTTTCTTGTATTTTCCAGCAGGCCTGGATACATGATATGAAAGCTCTGAGGAACAGAGCTTTTACATCCTATTTATTATCCATTTAATAGAAACAGATTTGTAGCATGAGGAGATGTATTACCATGGTCATATATGCATTTCCCTAGCAGGAGACAAACATTATTTTCTACTTCATCTACATGTGCTACAGCCAACATCCTTATTCTTCAAAAAAATTTTTGTTAATGAAAGTTTAGTATATGTACAGTCTTTAAATTTTGTAAATATGTTTATTCTAGTTTGCAAACAAAGCTTAATCAATTAAACTGTGGTTATTTAAAGCAGACAGTCAGAAATAGGTTGGGGAGTCTTGATATACCTCGTGCTGCCATAACTTTAAATACTGTCAGTCTTTAGGATCAGGTTGTATGCTGTTTCGCTTGTGCCATAGTCTTTAAAAGAAACCAAAACCTGGAGATTAATAAAATAAAGTTTAGAATATTGTGCTTTCAGACATAAATATGTAGAAGAGAAAAACCACAGCTTTCCAGAAGGGAACTTACTACAAGACATTAGCTGGTTGAAAACAGTGTTATAATCACATTTAATAATGATTTATTTATACAGAATAAGGTACTTGAAATGAACAACTTTATAAAAATACACAGTAGAATAAACAGTAACTATTCTGAGAAAAGAGAGGAGGTGGATAGTTCTGCTCCCCTCCCTGTTGCACTCCGGCTGGCCTGGCCACATCTGTCAAGTGAGCAGTTTGCAATGCTACAGCTGCACCAGGCAACGGCCTCGCTGCTGATGCAGTCACACAGACAAACCTGGACCTGGGCTGGAAGATCATACCTGCCTGGAAGGAGGAGGAAAGTAGGACAGGGCACCACATGGAACAAAGCACTTCTGCTACTCTAAGCTGCACTCACACTTAGCACAACTAACATAGTATGTAGCTGCAGTAAATACACTAGCAAAGCACGCCCAGTATGAATCCAGTTGAGGCAATGCTTGTGCTTAGAAGGAGTGTGGACTAAAGAGTAACAATGAAGTACTACTTCGTATACCCTTAAAAGAAAGGGTATATGTATGGAAAGAAGGAAACAGAGAGAAATTTCTAACTGTAAAGAAAGTGATTATATGCATTTCATCACCTAATAGTAAAGAGATGAAGAAAAAATTAGAAGACTTCAAAAAAGCACGATGGTCTCTTCTGTGAGTGTTCTTATGGATTATTAAACGACATATAAATAGGAAAAAAGGTCATCAGGGTACGCTTAAAATCAACAAATACGCTAAGTCTAGGACACACAGTCTGTCTATAAAACCCATTACAAGCAGGCTGTATCACATTCCCTCTCATAAACTTGCACACTACAGTGCCAAATTTAGGTTAATTGTGAAGTTGGAGGCAAATGCAAAAGCATTTCAGTTGCTGAGAAATGCTTCCCTTTATTAAAAAAAAAAAAAAAAAAAAAAAGAAAGAGAAAAAAAGCAGCATCTCCGGAGGTTCACTGCTAGCTTAGTTTCTGGTTTGTGTCAACTTGTTTATATCAGCTGCTGATTTGCGTCACTGGCTTGGCTTTGTGGTTGTATCTGGGGCCTGATGGACACCCTGGTGCATTAAGAAATTCACCACAACAGTACAGCATGTTAAGATCAGATAGCACAACCTAATGTTGTTTTCTTAAGCACACACACCACACACAACCCTACTAAAAAATTACTGGAGGCAGCTAAGAGAGGCAGACTATCAGTTTGATGTAAACCAGGTTTAAACTCAGATAATCAGGAAAATGTCTATGTAGCACCAAAAAAGTGCATGCCAAATATTTTTAAGGGTATCAAAAAGTTGTACATATATTTTTAAAAGGGCTCGTATTTCTAGGAATCAAGGTACCTTACATCTCTTAACTTCCTCTTAAGGTTTTAATACAAGCATCTTGAACGACTGCATATTAACTGTGTTGTGCAGGGAAACTTTTTGAGATGTAAACCAGTATTTTAGCTATGGCTTTAATTAGCTCCTTGGAAATCCTGAACATTTAAGCTTGAACATCTATCTGATCTTTTGGAATACTAAGCGCAACTTAACTTAGATGCTTTGCTTAAAACCTACATATTTTATAATATTTTCACAGTATATAGGGTGCCCATACAGAAGTCAATATCTCATTTTAAGCTTTGTGCCCATGATTAGACAACACGTGTTCACACATACAGAACTGGCTAATGAAAATGCTTATCTAAACTGAACACTTCAGAAATGAGTAAAAGGTAGTCTATGATGCCTTCTTGCTATACCAGATGTATAAAGCTGAAAATGCCAAGCAGACTACCGCAATTCTGAGGGCGGACTTCAGTAAAGCTAATAACCTTTTACTTCAGCAAAGCTAATAATCTTTTACTTCAGCTGATGTTCTGCTTCACATTTTTTGTCCAAGCTTCCACTACTAGCCTTACAATTCTTTCTAGGTTTGTGATGGTTCATAGAAGGTCTAGGGAATAAACAAAGAGAATACATGTCTAAAATCTTAACAGAGCTATTTCATAAGAGAAAAAAATATTTTCAAAGCCACATTTGCTTTATGCAAATGTCTTTTAAGAGACACTGAAAGTAGTTCCAAGAGCCTCAAAATACTCAGTGAACGAAAATATAAATTTTCTGTTTAAAAATTACAAATTTGATCAAATTTGTGTTAAAATATTAAAATGACTTTCAAATAAACATTATGGTTGAAATGGTTTGATCAATCTGCTTTATTTCTCTTTTTCAAAATTCCAAAATATTTGGCTGTTGCCCAATTGGAAATGAAGTCAGATTCTGAAATCTCAAATTCTTGAGTAAAGTAGAATGATTATCCCCCAGTTTGTTCTGATAATATACTATATTTTAGATGGAGGAGCTGAAGTTCTAGAGATTAAACAATGAGTTCAGAAAAGCCCACCAAAGCAAAATAACTTAAAGAATAATAATCCAATTTTAAAGTAATGGGTCCAGGAATAATCCAGGACCAGACTGTATAGTCTAGAGCTGGTTTTCAGAAGTATATGGTTCATTCAACAGAACATGGTAATGGCTTAAACGCATTTTCTTTTTCTTAGAATCATAGAATCTTTCAGGTTGGAAAAGACCCTTAGGATCATTGAGCCCAACCATCAGCCCTACTCTACAAAGTTCTCCCCTACACCATATCCCCCAACATCTCATCCAAACGACCCTTAAACACATCCAGGGATGGTGACTCCACCACCTCCCTGGGCAGCCTATTCCACTCTCTGACCACTCTTTTCGTGAAAAATTTTTTCCAGTCTGAGCCTCCTCTGTTGGAGTTTAAAGCCATTCCCTCTTGTTCTGTCACTAATCACCTGTGAGAAGAGACCAGCACCAACCTCTCTACAATGTTCTTGTCTTGGTCCTCATGAGGAGAAACATAAATAGTGCTGTTGCCTGCACCGAAAATGGAAGTGAAGGCCACAAGAGCTGCTATAGCAGCTTCACACTTCCCAAAAGATTTTACAGTGCAGGAGTTACTCCTTTAGTAATGAGAGTATAATTTCATGAGGGGGGTGGGGGGGATGGTGCATTATTGCTCCTATGAAGTAAAAGAGCTGACCTCTGTATCTCTCCAAACACAACATCTTTTTCATCCTAAGGATCTTCACTCTTTTCCCCCTCTCCTACCTGTTAATATTAACACAAAAGCTCATATAAAATCCCAATTGGAAGGTGTTAGCCTACAGTCATCACTCTCAATGGACACCAAGAGCTTCAAGAGGTGGAACATGTGGTGTCAGAGAAATGTATCACTTGGCAGCTTGGTTTGCTGTGTTTGACCTGCATTTTGAAGTAAATAGCAGCTTCTGTGCAGAGTTGTTATGATTTACTCTTTCAGAAGTATAATAAAAAAGCAAATATTGGAGGCAATTTTCTTTTCTTTTCTTTTCTTTTCTTTTCTTTTCTTTTCTTTTCTTTTCTTTTCTTTTCTTTTCTTTTCTTTTCTTTTCTTTTCTTTTCTTTTCTTTTCTTTTCTTTTCTTTTCTTTTCTTTTCTTTTCTTTTCTTTTCTTTTCTTTTCTTTTCTTTTCTTTTCTTTTCTTTTCTTTTCTTTTCTTTTCTTTTCTTTTCTCTTTTCTTTTTTCCTTTTTTCTTTTTCTTTTTTTTAAATTAGTAATCCCTGTTAAAGCACAGTTGAGAGAAGCAAAGGAGTTCTGATTTCATTCAACACCATTTGTAAACATTTCCACATCTCTGTGTGTATCAGGAGTCCTCAGCTCTGAAACTGGGAGCTTCTGAAAACAATGTGAAGTGTTAACACAGCTGGTGGAGTCTGCCACACCAGCTGGAAGAGGCACACTAAGGATCTGGTGAGTACAAGTAAGCCAGAAAACTGAGCTGGAGTAGCTCTGTGGTTTCAGGGCTGTGGCACAGACCTTGGGCTTTAAGGTATTCTTGTCCTGCCAGCTCCAGCACAGGAGGGAAAGACTCAGCTACAAAGAAACCATAAGGAGCAGTTTGCCCATAGCTCGGAGCATGAAGACTGTACTGAGGGATACCAGCCCTCCCTGGATGCCCAACTCCAGCATGGGGAAGATGAGAAGAACACAGAAGGGGTGAGCTGTGGTGTCCAGTGGCAATCTCACTGGATCTGTGCATGAAAGAACACCATCACCTCGTCCACGTGTGAGCTACTTCCCTCAGGGGCTTCTCTGCTCTCCACCACTACAATCAGTCAGGATTTTTGCCTTTGCCATGTTCTCAGGTCTCTTGCTCCTCATTCAGCCGTCCCAGAGATTCTCCCCGGTTCCCAAATTCTGTCCTTTCAGGCCTCCTTAAAAATAGCAGAAGGGCCCTGAAGTATGCCATTATGACAGTCAGAGAAACTTGGAAAGGAGAGTTTGCAAAAATATTTACTATGTGAACTCCCTTCTGGTTGTCTTCATAGGAACTGAACTAAGTGACCAAGGGGGAAATTTGAAACCAAAGCTTCTAGCCGAACCCACAATTAAATAGAAAATCAACATGCCCTGAAATGACAACTGAAAAGCTATGTCAAAAGCACAAGTCTTCACTGTCTTTATAGCTTTACAATAATTTTTTCCAATTTGTTTAAGTATGTTCTAATTGGATAAGAAACATGGGAAAAATGACTCTCTGGTGTTTTGCTGACAGCTTAAACTACTTCTGTTTAGTTCACAGGTTTGACTAACTGCTTACTGTCAATTCTGACTGTTAGTCACTTACTTTGATGTAGTAAAGTTGGAAAATAAGAAGTTAAGTTAGTCCTTTAGTCCAACAATCCTCCCTAGCTGAGATCATAAGAATGTGCAATTTTGGCTGTAATACTTACATTTTATTTCTTCAACCATTTCAGTATTGGGAGATAATTATTTTATTGTAGGAAAAAGGTGTATATGATTTAAAAAAAAAAAAAAGACAAGTAACCACTTCTGAAATAAATAACTATGAATTGAAAAGTGTACATAATGTTGTCAGAGCCTTTTCACTTAGTTTTTCACACTCCTACTTAATTTTATGTAACTGACACGGTAAGTGTGATACCATGGGTGAGGCAGAGTTAGTACAGTTAGATAATGTGGTAGACATGGTATCAAATTGCAACTATTCCTTTTTAAAATGCTGTGCTTGGTTACAGATTTATATACCAATAAATAGATAAATTTGTTCCCAAGGCCATATTTTTTTCCTCAACACGATTCATAAGGTGTGCAGACAATCTGACCTTCCCAACATGCTGCACCAGCTGGTCTAAAAGCAAGAGATACAACCCACACCCACTGTGCTTCTCAGCCTCAGAACTAGAAAATTTACAAATAATCCCAGGGAGAGGGGTTAAAGGATGGTTGTGAATTCACATATAGACAAAATATCTTAAAGAAGAACTGTAGATAGCTGTCTTTCTCCAATGACTACTTGTTTATAAGTACTTTCACACTGTGTGACTCTGTGTAAGACACCTAAAAAATCATCATTGTCCTCAGGAATGAGTCTGGCCTTTGAAGCTGAATAGAATGTCTTCTGAAGACAAATCTCAGGGATGGTCACTTCAAGCCTAACAGAAAAGGCTGTTAGACCTGAAGTGGTTACAGGCATGATAAAATATGATTAACTTTTTAATGTTGAAATATCTATCCCATCTTTCTGCCACTGCTATGAAGAGAGAAGGTACTTTTTTAACATGTTGGCCTATCAACATAAAAAGTTGAAAGCTTGCCTATCAATGAAGTTATAGAGGGAAAGCTTGGTAATGACAGGCTGTAGCTTAGAAAATATAAATATTAATCTGTGATTAATCTTCTGACTCAAGTGAAATTGAAGATGACCTCAGGAAGAAACTCAGAATGGGTGTGAACTGTGCCTTTGTCCTGAAAAATATATCAATAGAGATCTGCATGAAGGACAGCATTTCTTACTGAGGCCTTGGGAAGCTGTCTTCATCAACAGATGAAGGAAGGATTAAGTAACATCATAGTAAGTAACCCTCGTACTGAAGCTTTATGGTATCCCATTGGGCCTGTCGAAAGATTGAAGCCAAGAGACACTTCCAAACACCACTTCAAATAGCAGGACATGTACTGCAGTGTTCAATTAAGTTTGAAGTGCTGAGGAGGGCAGTCTTTGCCAACAACAAAATAACACCTTGGTGAAATGTGTGCAGATGCATCCCAATAAGCAATGCCAGATGATAAAGCACTTTATGCCAGATATGGCAAAAAGGGCCAAGTCTCTTAATATGCACAACTACACCAATGCCAACAAGAACCAAGAATATTAGACTGCCAATCCTGACTTCTCTGGGGATGTTTCTGTAATGTAAATCATCCTCAAGCAAGAATACTTCAGGTTCAGGAAGTACAGTCTCTGTAGAGTTTTGCTCTACCATGCAGAGATAGTTACAGCAATGTAGGAGAAAGTCATTCTTAGCCCAAGAAAGTCACTGCTTGGCACCAGTGAAAGCTGCGCTGATGATACCTGAAAGCCCACTTCATTGGTTGCAGGCACATGGATTGTCCATAAGAAGGAATATTAAGTATTGTTCAGATGAGACTCCTGAGGCTAAATACTAGAAGGAGAATGACATAACTTCAAAGGGAAGGAACAAAACTTTCACCCAAAACAATGAATGATACAGATTTAAGTGGTCAGATTTAAAATGTTGAAGAGAGTAAAAAATATGGAGTATTTGCTCCTTTGTTCCAAAGAGTTGAAAGTGAGGAAGAGCTCGTGGGCATGCCTTATCAAAAAAAAAGTTCTTCCATGGTAAATGTTTGGCCATATGTACAGGGACAATGTGACTGTAGATGAGAGAGAGAGGATATGAAGGAAAATGTGATTTGGCTAAACAGCCTGCCAAATACCTGGCTTTCTTTAGGGATATTTGTCAAAAATTTCATGTTTTTAAGCTGTTGCAGAGACAATACAGTTTTGTGAGAAATATATGAACAGGTCAGTGTGACACTTATTGTATGAATGGATAACCCATTTTAAGACAGAGACAAAAGCTGTAATGAAGTTATTTCTCAGCTTACATGTTTAATCAGTGCCAGTATCACAGAATGAAAACACAGTTTAATATGTTACAATATCCAGCTACTGGCTTGGTGATCACTTCAGGTCAAAGATTCAGTCTGCCTTCTCCCTACAGTTTAACAGAACACAGGTTTGAGGTTCAGAAGAGCAGAATTCTTCTCCTCAGTCTGTCAAATGACCTTCAACAAATTAGTTCAGTGTGTCACAATTTCCCTACAATTAAATAAACTACAATGATTGTGCTTCTTAGCGAAGTACTTTCAAAGCAACTGATCAAACTTCTAGAAACTGTTCAAGTGCCATTATTTGTGTATGTTTATTTGAATGCACCAAGTGCAGGTTAATATTATTAAGCTCATTATTTCTGTGTAAATACAAACATGCTTTCACACAATTTCTTAATGTAATGAATACATTCATGTAAATTACAACTGTTGTCTTTCTGGTAACTTTTAGAAATTCCTGGACAACACAGAGTAGGGCTGCTCTCCCCCATGACCATTTTTCAAGCAATCTATATTTCTCAATTTAATCTTCATTTAAAGTAGTTTCCCTCACACAGAGGGAAGGTGTCTAACAGAAAAACAGTTGTGTAGCTAGAACAGGTCATTTAAGATGCTAAAACCCTTTCACCCATCCCTCTCACATCCCTGCTGGAAGCCTAGCAGACTTGGTAAACTGGAACAGGCATATGCTTTTCAACTATTGCTATGCACAATCCATCAACTCAGAGCAAATTCCCCCTCCCTGCTGTTAAAGCCAAGACTTGAGGCTGAATCTGAACAGCTAATACAGGATCACCGAATCATTCAGGTCGGAAAAGACCCTTGGGATCATTGAGCCCAACCATCAGCCCTACTCTGCAAAGTTCTCCCCTACACCATATCCCCCAACATCTCATCCAAACGACCCTTAAACACATCCAGGGATGGTGACTCCACCACGTCCCTGGGCAGCCTATTCCATGGTCTAACCACTCTTTCTGTGAAAAATTTTTTCCTGTCTGAACCTCCTCTGTTGGAGTTTAAAGCCATTCCCTCTTGTTCTGTCACTAATCACCTGTGAGAAGAGACCAGCACCAACCTCTCTACAATGTCCTTTCAGGTAGGTGTAGAGAGTGATGAGGTCTCCCCTCAGCCTTCTCTTCCTCAAACTGAACAGTCCCAGCTCCTTCAATCTCTCCTCACAGGATTTGTTCTCCAGGCCCTTCACCAGCTTCATTGCCCTCCTCTGCACTCGCTCCAGCACCTCAATATCTCTCTCGTATTGAGGTGCCCAAAATTGGACACAATACTCCAGGTGAGGCCTCACCAGTGCAGAGTACAGGGGGACTATCACCTCCCTACTTCTGCTGGTCACACTATTTCTAATACAAGCCAGGATGCCGTTGGCTTTCTTGGCCACCTGGGCACACTGCTGGCTCATCTTCAGCTGTTTGTTAATTAGAACCCCCAGATCCTTCTCTTCCAGACAGCTCTCCAGCCACTCCTCCCCAAGCCTGTAGCCATGCAGGGGGTTGTTGTGGCCCAAGTGCAGGACCTGGCACTTGGCCCTGTTGAAACTCATCCCTCTAACGTTTGCCCACCAATCCAATCTATCCAAGTCTCTCTGTAGTGCCTCCCTATCCTCATGCAGATCGACACTCCCACTTAACTTGGTCTCATCTGCAAACTTACCGATGATACACTCTATGTCCTTATCACGATCATCAGTAAAGATGTTAAACATAAATGGTCCCAACACCGAGACCCGAGGAACATCACTTGTGACTGGCTGCCACCTGGATTTAGCTCCATTGACCACCACTCTCTGGGATCGTCCATCCAGCCAGTGCCGTTCTTGACCCAGCAGACCGTTTGCTCGTCCAGGCCATGAGCAACCAGTTTTTCTATGAGAATTCTATGGGGAACTGTGTCGAATACTTTTCAAAAATCCAGGTAGACAATATCCGCAGCTTTTCCCTTATCCAATAGTCGTGTCATTTTATCATAGAAGGAGATCAGGTTTGTCAGGCAGGACCTGCCTTTCATAACCCCATGCTGACTGGGCCTGATCCTCTGGTTGTCCATTATATGACTTTTAATGGCACCCAAGATGACCTGCTCCATGACCTTCCCTGGCACTGAGGCCAGACTGACAGGTCTATAGTTTCCTGGATCCTCCTTTCTGCCTCTCTTGTAGATGGGTGTCACATTTGCCACCCTCTAGTCCAGTGGAATCTCCCCATTTAGCCATGACTTCGGGTAAATAATGGGAAACAGCTTGGTGATACCTTCATATCTTGTTCTGTTAACCCTGCAACAAGATGTTAGGGAAAGTTAAGGCAAAATATGTCAATACTCTGATGTTCATCAGTGAGTTTACTGGCTCATTATTTTTTAAATTCATTGCATCATAGGATATTCATATTATGACAGGATAAATTAGGCTGAAATGGACCTCAGAAGATTTCTACTCCAATCTCCTGCTTAAAGCAGGATCAGCTGTGAAATCAGACAAGGTTTCTCAGAGCTTTATCTGAGAAAACAGATTTATTCAGGCTATGCAGAATGCACAGCCCCACTGGGAAAATTGTTTCAGTGTTTGACTGTCCTCATGGTAAAAAGTTTTTCCTTACATCCAGTCTGAACCAATCTTGCTTCAGCTTATACCCACTGTCTTTTGTCCTCTACCACACAACATTGTGGAAGAGTCTGGTTCCATTTTCTTGATAACTTTGTCATGGCTAGGGCGAGACTCTGCTAGGTCTCCCCAAAGCTTTGTCTGTTTTGGAATGATCAAGCCCAGCTCCTTCAGCTTCCCTTTAAAAGGCAAGTGCTCCAGGCTCCTGATCAACTTGGTTATCCTCTGTTGAACTTGCTCCAGTTTACCAGAGTCTTTCCTAAAATGGAGGTGTCTGAAACTAGACACAGCCTTCCAGATGTTATCTCATGAGATCTCATGAGTACTGAGCAAAGGGGGATAGTTACTTCTCTTGATCCTGTTAGCACGGATCAGGAAGCTGTTGGCTTTCTTTACTGCCAGGGAATGCTGCTAGCTCATGTTCAGCTTGCTGTCTGACAAGACTCCCATGTCCTTCTTAGCAGAGACCTTTCACCATCTCTGTCTAGCAGTTCCTACTGTCCAAAGCGGGTCTTATGCTCATAAGTCAAATTCCTGTCAACAACATCAGCTGTGCAACCAGACATTGACGTGTGGAATCTGTCTGCTGCCCCCGAAGCCTTTCCTCTGCACTGGCAGGACTCAAGGCACCACCTGGGCCTCTGTTCCTTTGACCCTCATTCCTGAAGACATCCAGACACTCCTGATATGCTCAAGGTTCCTGCCCCAGACATTAATGCTGCCAGTTGCAGCAAGAGAAATAGTACAAGGGCCAGACAAGCCTTGGCAGTTTCTTTGCAACATGCTGGATCCAAGTTCCCAGCAAGCAATAGACCTCCCTAGACAGCAAGTCATATCAGCAAACGGGGCCTTCTGTACCCCTAGAGGTGAGTCCCCTACTACTATCACGCACAACTTCCTCTTGGTGCTAATGCATGGCTCATCGGGTGGCTCTGTTTCTTCCCCAGAGATGGCTTTCTCTCTTTTGTCTGCTACCAGCACACTGAACCAGTTCTGCAACTGCAGAGATGACATCCTCCTCTTGCCAGGAGTCACAAGCTTCTTGTCTTTCCCAGTCTGGGACTCTCCATTTGCCCTACAACTGACCATGCTCTCTGGCTGCCCTCCCTCTGTACAGGTACAGGTTCAGTCTTTTGCCTCTGCAGAGTCCCTATGAAGATGTTGTCAACATCTTTTTTATGTTTCTTGTTGCTGTGCAGTTTGCCCTCTTGCTCCCACAGCTCCTTACCTTGTCAAAATATCTCCTCATCTAATGCACACCTTCTGCAGGCAAGGACACTGTTTTCTCCTGCTCCAGCCTTTAGGAGATGCACTGGCTACTTTGCAGCCTGAGATCTGGAGAGCTTTATTCTCCCACTGGAGCTGTGACTTGAACTGAGGCCTCTGCTGTGCCAGGGGTAGTTGCTCTATTTGGTGCTGGGAACTGTGCCCTGTGGTGCAACACTACTGATGAGTCCCACATAGCCTTCAGCAGATTTCTGGCCCCTTTCCATGTGCCCTTCTGAGCAAACTGCTGCCTCTGAGAGCTGTGCCCTGGGACTTGTGCTCTGGGACTGCTAACACCAGCTGAATGGGTACTTGACCCTCCCTAATCAGGACCAGCCTTTCCTAGCAGTAGAGGCTGGATCTGTGGATGCCAGGAAAAAAAAGGTCCCAGAAGATCTAGGAGTGAAGCCCAGAGCTGCTCAGCAAGTGGTGAGCACTGGCAGAGAACAGGAGCCCGAGAAGCAGCCCAGCTCCCCAGCATGTGCCTAATCCCACAAATTTCCATTCTGAGTGCTGAGTCCCTCTTTGCAGCTCCTAGTGCTCCCTAAAGAACAGTGCTGCTCCAGGCTTAGGTTGCCTCCACTGCAGGGTCCCTTCTCATGAGACTGGAACCCCACTTGCATATGTCCTGACACCATATCAGTGTGCTCATGAACTCAATCCCACTGCCTGCACTGCCCTCACAGCAGCTAAAAGCCCAGCACAGGCGATGGCCCCTCCAGGATGAGACTCCCCCCTCACTCCCACTTGGTTCTGTCTCTTCTTGCAAGACCAGCCTGCGAGAGCACCCCTAAAGCACTGGTCAGGCATGGAGGCCATCACCACTCACCCATGCCACCTCCACAGCAATGGAAACCCACCACAGGCATCTTTTGCACCTTGCCAAGGTTCTCCCCCAAGAGTCTCTTGAGACTATGAGACTGCTCGAACGCCCTCTGAGCAGGTCTCACTTAGCTCATGACTGCAGTTGCCACCACACACCCCTGCCACCGGTGTTGTCCTCATAACATCAAAAGCCAACAGGATTCTTGGAGAAGCCATCACTTGATTTTTAAGACAGATTTATATTTTCTACTTTCCAACAGCAGTTGGTTTTAAAGAGACTACATGGTTTTGTTAGCATCTCAGGCATTTCATTCTTAATTCCTCAGACCCCTTGGGTGGAGAGTATAAGGGTCTAGATATTGTTCTTCTTTAATAATTATTTTATTCCACTACTTAATTTTGAATGCTTCATTCACTGATGATTGCTTTATCTTACTTAAATGAAAAGTGGACAGATAGTCCCTTAAAATGTCATTTTTCCTTTTCCTGGGCTGAAAAATATCTCAGCCACCCAAACAAGAAACTATGTTATAAAAGCAAAGTTACACACATAAGGTCATGCCGTGTCCTTCAATATGCACATACTACTCCCACTGAAATGGAAAGGTTGAATGCACACTGAAGGGTAGGCTTTAGGTTAAAAGACTGATATCCTGTTTAGACTAAGATATCATCAGAAATGATAGGATAAAAATGTCACCAAATATTTTTCTTGTATCTTTTTACAGTGTTCATGTAATTCTTTGGGCAGAAGGGTCAAAACAAAATAAAACTCAACATTTCAAAGCTCTAAATAGGCTAATAAAATAAAATAAATGCCAAAACTCATAAGTTGTAACAAACTACTATGAGATGGAGAAAATATTGGTGAGAAAAATATTTCTAATACAGGATGCCAAATAGACTCTTACAGATGACAACGAGGCAAAAAGACTTTAAATACAAGAAGAATGTGCTTT
Source organism: Athene noctua (assembly GCF_965140245.1). Lineage (NCBI taxonomy): Eukaryota > Metazoa > Chordata > Aves > Strigiformes > Strigidae > Athene > Athene noctua. The sequence goes on along the minus strand of NC_134037.1, from coordinate 65,462,310 downwards.
AAAATAAAGTGGAATAATAAACTGAGATTTAATAATAAAGCAAGTAAGGACTAAGATTAACTAAACTGTGCCATGTGAAAGGTTATGAAAAGACTGTGAAGGAGGAAGAGTCTTTGACGGGCGCATGTGCAGTTCTCATTGCTATTGATGTACATACCTATCAGAATTTGTACGTACCTATCAGAGACCATGTGTTTCACTGTATATAGAAGAATTCATAAATAATGAGAAAACCTCCACAAAAATGAGGAGCAATGATTTATCATTATCATTCCTTCAGCCCTCTGACCTCACCAGTAGACACTAACTTATCCATTTTACATTGGACTGAAGATCTGTGTGATGAGACTGAACTCATATTCTTTGCATACCATCAGGAGACAGGTCTGGAGTCATGAATTGCCCATGACAGATATTGCTACCACATCCTCTCAGGTTTTAGAATTAATTGAAGGACTTGCATAGAAAGTACTTTCTTAAAACGCGAGGTCCTCTCAGACCATAGAAGCAGTGAGTATCCGCTATCTACTTCTTGCCACTGAAGGATTAAGAACTTGAATGTAAACATCCAATGGTTTTGAACACACCATTCCGAAATATTGTGTCCAAAGCAAAGTATTTGAGGACTTTAGTGGGGTTTTAGTTCTTCCCAAGTGGGTACATTCTTGACATTTTGTCCTAATGTCGGATGAAAAATATATACAAATCTTGAAAATTTCCACAGAACTGAAATTATGTTTGCCAGCTTGCATTAGTTAGCCCAAAAGTAATTTCAAAGGAAAATGCAACTATTTGATATAAGTATGGATGAGAACACATATTTTAGAACACAAAGGGCTAAAGTAAACTTAAGCTGTTGTTTTTAACAATAAACAAATATTTTTGTAGACACGGGGAGTGAGCCTGAGATGCCTGGACACTGCATGTACTGAGCTCAGAAGTGCACCAGGATGCAGTGCTTGGAATTGCTCTTGCTTGTGGGTTCATTGCACAAGGGAAGGAAGGAAGATCTGTGGAGGCCATTGACATCTCCAGAGTCACTAACATGCAAAGTGAAAAACTTTTTCCTGCAGCTTACAAGAGGTTTCTCAAAAGTTATACACTTTCAGTCTTCTGCAGTGCATCTTGAGTAAAGTCAGCTGACATGCTAACACAGAGCTTTGACTCAGGAGAATGAGACAATGTCTTTGTCAGGACCCTGAGTGCCCTAACAGGACTCAATGGCCTTTATCAGCCTCGCCTGGGGACTCCACCAACACCTTCTGCCAATTGGCTAAGGAGCCCCATTTAAGCTCAGGCTGTGTCAGGTGCTTTGGGCTGTCTCTGGCTTTTTCCCTTTTGTCCTTCCTGAAGTTGGTAGCTGGTAAGTGGTTTTAATTACAGAATCCCTCTATATTTTGTCTATCTGCTGTTGTTGTTGCTTATTAAGTCAGCCTGAAAGAATTCACTATAAAACTAGAAAATAGCAGCCTTGTAATTCATCACCCTCTATCAGCCTCTTAGGATGATTTTGTCAAGAAGCAAGTTATATATGTAATAGTACATTTGTGCTGGTAAAGGTCAGTATGTTAACAGAGACATAAATTGAGTAACACGGCACCGTGAGATTTCAGTACAATCCACCAAGGTTTCCTATAAAGTTTCTTAGTAAGTCAGCATATTAGCAACGGTACTGTAACAGGTCATTTGATACTGCTACCATGTCTGGTTATTAAAAGCACATTACAGAATATTAATGTCCAAGCTTTTTCATTCACCTAGTAAAACTGCTTCTGCATATACTACTACTTAGAAGATGAAAAAAACCTCTTTTTTTTTTTTTTTTTTTTAAAAAAAGCAACTTTAGTAACTGCTTTTTAAGTGATTTGGTCTTTCTGGGATCCTAAGAATATACCAAAACAGCTTATCTGGAGGAGACATATAAGGCAAAATACTTTATGTTGTCAATTTCTCCCCTAAATAATTCAAAATAAATAGTACTAATAATTAAAAATCCCAATTCAAGTATCAGTGTACCTATTTCTTTTTCAGTTCCTAAGCTATGATTGTATAATCACTATGGATAGAAGAAACATCATGACTAATCTCGTGGTTCTGAAGCTCTACTTGAAAGTATCAGTCAGCACAAAAGCTGACCTTCAATTTTTCTTCTGTACCAGTTATTTTCCCATTAGCAACTCAAGGTAAGCTATATAGCTTCAAGTTATAAAATCGAGTTCTGAGTGTACATAGCACCCACTTGTCAAATCTGAAACCAAAATTTTGCAGAAAAACAATTTAGTAACTTATCATGACAATGAAATACAAAGGGTAAGTATTAACAGCATGCATCCTTTGCTGCTTCAGATTATTTTAAATGGGTAATACTATAGTTCAGTTAACAAAAATGTACTCCAGCTAACCTGTGGTGGTATGGAATAATTTTGCGTTACTAGCAGTATTTGAAATGGGAGTTCTATTGTATTATGAAAATGCTAAGAGTTAGTCTTAATTTGCTCAACAAAATCAGTACACGGTTCCTTGAATAACAAACCCCAAACACCACATGGAATTTCCTCTAAAAGTCAGATTTAGGACCTAGCTGAAGACATTCTTCCCAGTGAAGCACAGGGCTGAAAAGCTAAGGTTGCTGCTAGATCCTGTAAGGCCTAGGAGGCTGGAGCTGGCAAGTGGGTTTTGGCTCACAGTTCATCTGGCACAGCATACAGGTTGTTGGCCTGCAGTTAAGGCCAGGGTTCAGGTCTGATTGTGTCAGGTTTTGAATTAAGGACAGCAGGGACTGAGGACCTATGTTTATCCTGGAAACTGCAAGGACTGTGGTGCTGATGCAAGCAGCAGCAATGAAAGATTCATGGCAGATTACTGTGCATCTGGTGGTCACTGGTCTGTAGTTAACCAAGATGAGTATTATGCTTAGGATTTAAGGTAGCAGAGCTGTTAAGTTTGCTTTGCTGTACTGTGTGAGGTTAGGAGAAGTAGTGTAATAACTAACCGTGGCAAGGGTGAGTAGAGCCAGCTTACTGTTGCATCAGAGTTGCATGGCAATGATTATAACTGGTTTGAATTAAGTTCAAGGTTATGATTTGAGTAGGGTCTGGAAGTTAGTTTTAACAATGGATCCTTTACAGCCTAGGGTGAGATCTGAAGCTGGGAATGTAGGAAACGCTGAGTTGCTTGGGAGTTGAAATTTAAACAATATTGTGTCCTGGGTTCTCATACCTTGCTGGGATGATGGCATTTGCCTGTACTTGGGTTGGGAAGTATTAGTGGGTCTTACAGTATAAACTATGCTAAATTCTGCAAGACCTGAAGTAGTAGAACGTAGCTAATGCTGGGAGAAACAATGGCTTATGACAGGGCAATAATGGACTGCTTGGCTATTATTAAATCTAGGAAAAAAAATGATTTGCATAGGAGTCACGATTGACACAAATAGACTGGCAGTGACAATGAGTTGCAAATCTTTTAACTTAAATTTGTTACAGAACACAGCTTTGCCATCACTGTCGTAATCACCCTCTTCCTACTTTTATCCTAGAAAAACTGATTGGCTTAGTGAAGTCAGTATATTAACATCTGTTAAGACAATACAGAAGACACAAGTTTTCTATGCTAAGGAACTCCAAGTGTCAAAACAGTATGATATGTGTTATTTGTATATAGATTGTTTAATTTCTCTACTCAGTGTGTCCAAATATTAACATCTCCATCAAATTAACAATGCCTTTGTTCTTGTAATATCTAGTACTGTCTAAATAAAAAGGTGCTGGTGAAGCCAGACAACTGGCTTCTCCCCATTTTTGTAATTTTGGAACATCTGACTGTGCTCATTGCAGGAGGATATTTCAGAGCATAGATAATACTACATCTACAACACTCATCTGTGCAAATGCTGAATGTATTTTGTCTTAGTCAAAAAATGATTTTTAAGTCTCTAGCAGTTTTCACATGTTCTTTTAATAAAAAATCTGAGAGTTGGTCTTTGTCTTTCATCTAGTAGGACTGCAAAGTTGTCCAAATATGAAGGCCATTGGAGCAAACAACATCAGTAGTGCATCTTAGGAGATGGAGAACCTGTTTATGAAGTTTTTGTAAAATCAAATAGATGAATTTGCAACTGCTTAATTTACTGTTCAAGATGTATAGTGGAACTCAAAGATGGAAGCAGCTGAAGAGGTTTATGATAGGTAATTAGTAATAATAATATCGTCAACTAGTAAGTGTTATGCCCACAAGTGTCTCGGGCAAAGGAAGTTTACTGAAATACTTAAAAATGGTTGATTTCTTAATATTTAAATAGGTTCATGATATCATTACATGAGCATGGTAATAAAGTCCTTTGTGTTTCAATTTGTTGCAAATTGGTAGCTCAAATTATTTTTACTAAAAAAACCCTAGAAAATTAATTACTTTTTCTCTGTTTAAGTAACAAAGGCCTCAAATGTGGAATATGACTTTCTCTTTAACGATCCACCACATATTCAGCTTGAATATCTAGTTATATAGCAAGACTATTAATAATGAATTTGTTAAAGTATATCCAGAGTCAGTGTTTTCACAATTTAAATTTCATGCTGAAATTCTCACTTTACACTATTTTGAAAAAAACTATATGAAGTACCTACCAGGGACTGCAAATTTCAGATCTTAGTTGTATTATAATCAACTACTTCATCATGAAAGAATTATGTCTACAAAAAGTTAAATCCTCAGCAGTTTCTTGTAAGTCATAACCTCTTAAAGTTCAAGGTGACAAAACTGATGATAAATTTAATGAGTAACTGCAGCAGGCAGGATAGTATTGGGTTGATTCATCACTGCTCATTAGTCTTCAGTATCAATTCAGACACAGTCCCACCTCATAACCAAAGTGTGCAGAAACAAAGTCATTATGACTATTTTTAATCTGAAAATATTTGATCTGCATGATCATGCAATGCTTTCCTCAAATTCCTAGGCTTCCTTGGGTTGCCCCAAAAATAAAAGTAGGGGAAAAAACCCAAACCAACCCAAACCCAAGATCGAGAATAAAACCACAGAAAATCAGCCAGCTTTTGCCACCTTGTAAAATCTCTTCTAGTTCATTTCTACAGTATTTTATTTCTTTTCTCTGTTTCTCTATGGTGTGGAAGTCCATCATGACACTTTAAATGTAAGAAGAAAGTTTCACTGAAACCTTTATTCAGCTTTTCTATTTACTGCATTTGGAAAGTGGTAAGTGGAAATTAATATGATAATGATGAGAAAACAGGACACAAATTTATTCAGGAACTTACTAAACTGATCAACAAAGTTTTGTTCAGAAAAGAATAATGTAGCACTCTATGAGAAGGATTGGCATTAAAAGAAAAACTGGATGCATATGAAGCAATGTTTTAAATTTGTAGAAAGGTGGTAATTTTTTTTGTTTGCCACACGTGGAAGTTGGAAATAATTTTTCTATACAATGACATTGTATCGTATTTTTAATTATTGCTCACGCAGAACTCTAGGTACACACAGAAGCAATTTATTTTTAATTTCGACTATTGCCTACTCCTATTGGAGTGTCTCTCTTTTAAGATTTTTAGTTTCTGTTCAGAGCATAGCATTCAGATAGAATCTGTGTGCTTTAAAAGAAAGACTGGGGTTTTCTTACCAGTGCACCATGCATTTCAGTACTGAATATAGCTGTACAAAGTTGTCAAAGTCAAAATAAAACTCTTGGCCTCGTCTGCTTGAGAAAAGGAATGTGTAGAAGATCCAAGTGAAAATAAAACTCTACAAACAGTAAATTTAAGCACATCTTACTCAGTTTCTGTGCAAAACAGTAGCAGTTCAGAACAGAAACCACATAAGAAATATTGGCTTTGCATTCTCCTCACCCAGGAAGAAAATTGGTATCATTATGGCTTAATATTTTTGTGAACATGTAACTCAGTTTACATCCCCGTGTTTGCATTATATGAAAGTTTGTGTTCCTCAGTCTCTACAATGCCATCCTTCCCAAGGAAAAGTGAATGTATTCCTTGTATCAAATAAGGCATCTCAAGCTCTTCTGTGTACGTTATCCAAATACATAATTAGTCCTTAGCTTCATGATTTCATTGTGTAAGCATTTTCGAAAGCTTATGGAGAGAAGTGGTCCAATATTACAAAAAATTCTTTTTTTATAAAGAACACTTACTGTGTTGTGATTTTGAGGATCTGTCTTTTGATTAGTTTTTTTGTTGTTTGGTTTGGTTTTTTTTCTTCAGCTCCTTTGTCCCTGAAGAATGTAGGTCAGTAATAAGTCATTAACTTGACAGCCTGGCCCAGAGTATGAACAGGACAGTCTAAGGCAATCGATGAATAACAGATCCTCTCTCCCTAGAGAAAGACTTTTACTCATACCTGTTGAGAGACTTCTTTCACCAAATCTGGTGCCCAAGTTGCCAGGAAGTGATCAAACCATTTTGGTTCACTTGATGTTCCCACCAGATTCTTCAGGACTTCCCAGCCTCTATAATGGCATGATGCTCCAATAGGAGTCAGGACATGCTAATGATGTTCCCACCCATGGGGGTAATGGAACATCTACTATTTGCCACCATGAAATCAGACTTAGGACCATCAAAGATGTAGGGAAAAAGTAAGAGTAAGTTTATTTCAGTACATTAAAAAGATTACATTACAAAGAATATATTACTACATTAGGAGAAAAATACAAAAAGAAATTACAAAAATACAGTGTCCTTTGGACATTCTGTCTGGAATTCTCTGCTCTGCCTAGCTGGCAGAACCAAGACTTGAAACTTAGTGGAAAATTTTTTGCAATGGTTAAAAGTGTGACCCAGTTCTTGGAAGAACGGCACCTCCAGGCACAGCCTTCTTAAGAACTACTATTTGGGGTAGAGTAAGGAAAACCCCCGAGTATAAATAGACCCTTGTGTATTTCCTGTAATCTTTAATCTTTGTAGTTATTTTAATAGAGATAACAAATTTCAACTTCTGTGCTAATGAAATGCAGTTTGTGCCTAAAAAGCAGCCCATGGTTGGATAATTCTAGAGACTGAATACCTCATTTATCAACAAAGAAGCACATTCTTACACTGGCTTTTCTGTGTAAACTGAGTGTGACAGGATATTTTTTAGGACTTGTACACACAAGCTCATTTCACTACATAGTTTTTCTATAGTATATACATTTGAAGATTAGTTATTGTATAATAATTGCATAATTAAGAATTACTCTTGTACTGGCTCTTTGTAACAGCTACACATGATCATGAAGGAGAAAATGATGGAGGTAGGGCTATGCTTACATTAGGTACATCTAAATCACAGCTAGTCTTATTTCAAATATGACACTGTAGTAGAGAAGAAAATTTCAGCTTCTGCTATAGGAGTTCATGATTCTGTATATGTCAAACCCCTGGGCCCCGAACCAAACTTGCCCACAAGTTCATTCTGCTCTTCTCTGTCTCACCTCTGCTTTCTCCAAGCTATCAATTTAGAGCACTTCCAACTGATACACCAAGAGGAAAAAGAAGGATGAAAAAAATAATTCCATCGATCACAGGCTAAAGAAACAGCTGAACTCCCTCAAACAGGTGGACTTTCTACTTCTCCCTTTCTGGCTTTGAGACCAAACCAGACTCCTGAAGTGGTTAAGGAGAAAGCAGGGCTTGTCTCCCAAGGCAGAGCTGCCACCACAGAGGTGGCCAGACGAAGCCTAGCTTGGGGCTAAGGATGCTCTTTCAAGGAGCTCAGGAAGACTGTGGAACAGGCACCACAGTTTTAGCTGAAATCCACCAATTAATGAAAACATTGTGAGAGTTGATGCTGCAGATAACGTCAGATTAAACTGTGATTCCTCTCTGGCCTTGGACCAGCGTGAGGTTTGTATGATCAAGCACAGAGCTTATGAAATGCCTGACTAAATGTGGGAATATTACCAATGAAACCAGTCTGACACAAGGGCACAAGACATCAATGCCTCTGTCATCCAAGTTGCCTTATATAATAGCCGAGTAAACTAGGAAAAAAAAAAAGCATAGGAAAATCACAAATTCTTCAAAGTCTTTTAATTGAAAAGAGAATAATGTGTAGATACAACCAAAGCAAAGTTTAAAAGAAAAAGGTGTTTTTCAGTGAATAAAGCCCCTTATTTCTGACATATACTTACACCTCTGTGTTACTAAAAAAATAAGCAGTGCATATATCAAAAATCCGGACTTTTTTTTTAAATGAGAGACAGAAACTTGGGTCTGAAGCAAGCAAATGCTGTCAGCTGCAAACCACTTGAGAGATGATGAAGTTCCACAGCATGTGTGGGTCATGGGAACAACAGTACCTATTAGGGGAAATCTTAGTCCTCCTCTGTGACTGAGAAACATGACATTTTGAGTGTGCAGTGATCATTTTTTTTTAAAGTGCAAAGAGGACTGTGAAATTGAAGTGTCTTATCTTTAGCCATTTATAGTTGACAGCTAATTCACTAAAAAGTTACAAAATTCCATATATTTTTCTATTTTTAGATAAGTGATCTGACAAATTTTCCTTTTCAGATGAGGCCACATCTTTTACTCCACAAACAGGGCTTTATGTAGTTGCAGTGTAGTGATTACAAGAAGGCAAAGTATGCCTCTGGAGTTCTTTTCACAGCAATTCTTATCAGACTGTCTATCAAATAGTAAAACTGAGAATAGCATTCAGCTACCTTGAGAATATTGTAGCATTCAGACTTTTTTTTTTTTTGTGCATAAGAGAACACATATTTTTTGACTCAAATGTTACAATTAAGTCTATAATTGTGATTCAGCTATATGAAAAAAATGATGCTTTTTAAGAAATTAACATATAAAAGACTGATTCTCTGAAACAAGCAAGAAAGCCTCTCAGTTGACGTGAAGCAGCAGAAATTGATCTAAATTATTATTTGCCTCTAAGAGGGGTCTTGTATTGAAGTGCATGAAAAGAATTTCCAAATCAGCAACCTACAATTATAATTTGCCAATATGTGGCTTCATATCAGAGGCTGTGATGAAATGTTTGGTTTTAATCTGTGAAATATGGACTTCTCCCACCAAACACAGAATTTCACATTAATATAAACTTGGAGTAATATAATCAAAAGAGGCATACTTGTTAGTGCCATAAAATGAAACAGAACAGAAAATCTGAATAATTTTTCCTTGATATTCTTAAATTTCATAATATTTAAGAGCTGAAAGGACCATTAAATCATCTAATCAATCTACGGAGATAAGAGGCTAGTAGATTTTATCCAGGCACATGTACATAAATCTTAAAGTCTTTAGTAAAATATTTATATTCTCAGAAGATTAAGTTGTATGTCCCAAGCAAAGACAAGGGTTTGGCTCTCAGCAGTGACAGATGCTGGCTAAACCGAATGAATGAAATCAGCAGGCAAACCACACTGGTAACTGCTGAAGGAAGCAAAAGTTTGCAAAAGTTCTTGCCAACCCAAGCCAGAGGAAAAAACTCCTTCCCAGTTCCAAAGGTAAGGATTAGTATGAACACAGTAATCACCTCAGCCTTGAAAGCTACTTCAGCACAGGCACTTACATCACCTCAATTTTCTAATAAACAGAATTAGTCCTACATTGTAACTCTTCCATAGTTCTGATTTGTTATCCTTCTTTGGACCCTCTCTAAGAACTTCCAAGGCTGGGCAAGGGCAAATATAAAAGGGCAGGGGAAAGATTAAAAGTATTGCTGGGAATTACTTAACAATAAGTTTAGCAGCAGTTCCTACTGAAAAAAAAAAAGAAGAAAAAAATAATCATGGAATAAATCAAACCACAACATGATGGAAGCAACACTCATCATAGGTGTGTTGAAAGTAGATTGTGTCAGACTATAGTTTCTTTCTGAGAGAGGGTAACAAGCTTTATGCATTAGGAAGAGACAACAGATGCTATATATCCACCTTTTGGAGAGTTTTTGACACTGTCTTACATATCACTAGTTTGCTTATGAAAATGTTACCTACTCAAGAGGAAATTAGTACATAGATGGTATAAAACTGGTGGAAAACCTACTGAGAAGTAGCTGTCATTGTTTCACTACCAATAAGGAAGGCTGTATCGATGTGACATTTGCAGGAGTCTGCCCTGGGTCTGATACTATTTGATGCACTAGTTATTGAACTGGGCTTTATAATAAAGGGGAAGCTTTTTAAACTGGCAGTTACACCAGTCTGTGAGGAACTGCAAGCATTTTGGACAGGAGGGCTATAACTCAACGTGATCTTGACAAACAGGAAATAAATCCGAAAAAGGAGACTGCAATTCAGTAAGGACATGTGCAAGACTTACACACACCGCACTAAGCATGCATATAGGTCAGGTTGGGGAATGTTTAGCTGGCAGCTCTGCTGAAAAGGATCTGAAACTACCAGGTTGACAAGCTGTATGTGAGTCAACTATATCAATGCCATTGGGAAAAAGCACACATAACTATCAACCAGAAGACTGGTAAAGCTGTTATTTTACCTTTTTCAGCACTAAGGCCTTACCTGCAATACTGTGTTTAATTCAGGCACATTTGCAAAGATATCTGGACCAATTCCAGAGATTAACACAGCAACCGGCATGGCTGAATGTCTGTAAAACACCATCTACGAGGAAAGACTGAAAGCATTGAGATTGTTCAGGCTGGAGAAAAGATTGAGGGGAAAAATTGTTAACTGTTCAAATTCTGAAGAATGCTCCTCTTGACTGATGCAAAGAGGAAGGCAATAATCCACTCTTTTTGCAGGGAATGGGAGTAATAGGCCTAAGCAGCAGCAAAAGGAGCATTATTAGCAGAGACAGAGATGTGATTGTCCCACTCAGTGCTTGTCAGGCTGCACCTGCAGTACTGTGTACAGTTCTGGTCCCCACAATTCAAGAAAGATGTGGACAGCCTGGAGAGCATCTAAAAAAGGGCCATGAAGATGATCAGAGGGCAGAATAACCTGCCCCATGAAGAAAGACTGAAGGAGTTAGGTCTTTTCTCCCTGGAGAAAAGAAGGCTCAGGGGGGACTATCACAGTATTCCAGTATTTAAAGGGTGGCTACAAGGAGGACAGAGGCTCTCTTTTCAAAAGTAACCACATGGACAAGACACGGGGCAGTGGGTACAGGTTGCACTGGGAGACGTTTCATCTTGATATAAGAAAGAAATTGTGAAAAACACTCAACCACTGGAACAACCTCCCTAGGGACTGAGTCCCCATCACTGGAGGTTTTCAAGATGTGACTGGACAGTGTGCTAGATAATCTCATCTAGGCTCCCTTTCATATGAAAGGTTGGGCCAGGTGGTCTTTCAATGTCTTTTCCAACACGGGTTGTTCTATAGTTCTATGAACTTTCTAAGAGCAAGGGTAACAACACATCAGGGCACAACAGGTGAAGAAGTTACGGCAACTCCATCTCTGGAAGATTTTTAAGAACAGTTTGTGATTATATGGGTATAGTTTACCTTGCCTTAAAAAGGACAAATAGACCGCAGGTCACTTCAGAGTCCTGTATTCTATGATTCTAGGGCAAGTATGTCAAAAATACTTTCCTCTCTTCACCTCATTTGATTAGTACCAGTTGCTGCAACTTCTAAAAGTAATCAGATGAGCTAGTCTGAGATAGGCAGGCTCTATCAGGTCATTATGAAATTTAAGTCTGGGCACACAAACAAAAGGTGAGACCTATAAAACATCAAAATTACGTAATAATGCAAAGTACACTATGCAAAGCACACTAAAAAGCAGTCAGAAACGAAAGCGATTTCATATCTATTCACTAGTAACTGGACTCCTATAACTCCGATACACTATATAGGAGTGAGAATTCAAGTGTTCTCCAGCTTTATCCAATAATGCAGAGAAGTGGGCTGCCGTGTGGAAATGGAAAACCAAAAACATTTAGACAAAAGAAGGTGATTCAATAAGCAGTATAAGAAAGTTTCAGAGAGTTGGAGTAATACAAAAATAATCTTTTAATCCTGTGAGGATCTGTAGGCCCAAGTCAGAGAAATGATCAAGAGACCAGAGACATTTAAACTATTGTTGAAATGGAGAATGATGGAAAATTACTGTATCTGATAAGTAGAATCTGACTACCTATGATCTTAGTAAAAGACTGCTAATAATATAATGACCATAGGCAAGAAACAGTTTGTAGAATCATAAAAACATCTAGCAAGAAACCTTACCCATCAAAATACCAGAGATGAGAGAAGGAAAAGTATCTAGTGAGTATTTCAGGAGTAAATCAGCTAACATTGATACTGTCATTTTCCAATACACTGGTATTATGCAAAGTAGGTTTCCCATTTGACTGATTTATGTACCTTCATCTGATATCTTTGTCCCTGATGTGGTCAGGTTGCTATGTCCTTGTTTTATAAGGGTTTTTTTGCAGTGACAGGAAAGCAGTGGCAAAACACATGGGTATTAAGTTCTATGTCCTGAAGCAAAAGATTTATCTCTATTCTCTTGCAATAACAAGAGAGTAGCTGCCTTTACATCACCTAGCTTAGCAGAAAGAGGATATAGAAAGACCATAAGAAGAAGCTGTATCAGGCAAGAAAAAAATGGTACAAACACAGAAAAAGGTGGCAATACCATGTTAAGTACAAATTCTGACTGCATTCTAAGAGTAGACAGAGAAAGTCTGAGAGAAAAACAGTGTAGAAGCAAAAGAGGGAGGATCAAGGACAATTCCTAGTTTTCTGGTCTCAGAAACAAAAGTTAAGAGCTGAGTTAATAAATATATAATGACATCAGAAACTGGGAAAAGAAAAACTTTTTGCCAATAATTTCTTTCGAAATGAAGTCATGCCTGTACTCAGGAGGTAACAGAATCAAGACAGGCATGTAAGTAGGAGTTAGAAAATGTAGAATTGATAAAATGTACATAGAAACAATGGCTAAAATAGATACTCATTATGCATTGTAAAGATATGTAAAAAACCTGTCAAGAGGGGATTCTTAAATATCTCTAGACACAGGGAGAGAAGATTGTAGAGCTAGCCAACACTGAAAATTGAACAGGTAGAAAATTATCTTCAGTTAATTCCTGGTTTCTTGGTCAACAGAAGAGGCAGAAATGGGAGAACAGAGACTTAGATCTTGTCTATGTTGGGTATTGACTGCAGGATTATTTTTCTAAACTAAATGCATCTTTACAAGTAATTTGTGTTCTTGCTTTGCACATTACTTAAGGAGGAATGTTTTATGAAATATAATGTGTTCTGTTCGTTTTGCTCTCAATCATCAAACCATTTGGACGTTTAATTAGTAATTTTCGTCACTAAGTTTCATTTTGAATCAATTTTACTCAGGAATGAATCTGAAATGTCAACTTACGCTGACTTCTAAAGCATCTTTGTAAACCTCATGTATTTTTGACAGAACTGTGCATTTAAGACAAATTAAATGCGAAGTTTTGATTTTGGTGGATACCAAAATCTGACCATACCACAGTATCAGCACATCACCCTACTAAAGGCAGGATTACCGAGTAACTCAGTGCCCATCACTGTAGAAATAAACTGCATGATAGGTTGAATGCAGAATTTCAGCACAAAACTAAGATGAGACTTCTGATGTGATTTGGTCCCAGATTGTTTCACAACAAAATGAAACCCAGTAAAAATTTATCTCATCTTTCTTGGAGTTTGAGTAAATTTTGAAAGTCACTTCAAGATATCTATCTCACTTTTGACTGCTATTTAGACATGCTCAAGCACCAAGCTGCTCTCTACAAAAAAACAGTTCCTTCATATGCATTTGCCAAGTGCAATACGTTCAACTGGACCACCTAGGGTCCATCTAGAAAGGCAGACTCTTGTACTTCATTGCAAATCTAAAGTTTTGTTATTCCTTTGATAATCTTCCCAACAGGGCTTGCAAACTTGCCATGAAGGCAAACAAATTCACTTTGTTTCATTTACCTCTCAGATACTTTCAGTGAAGCTCTAGCAAGACTCCACAACAGATTGATTAGAAATAAATAACAAGAGGGCTGCCCAAAAGTGTATCTGCAATGGAATTATTCAAGTATTTTGCAAGTTAAAAAATGGCAACCCTTTTGTTGACAAGAGTAGTGATTTTTACACAAGAAACCACTGGAAGCATGGAAAGAGATGAACCTTAATAAAGTACTGAAGTATAAAATATCCCAGTGAGATAAACAATGATTAAAAAGACAGGCTTGAAGGCTTTGAAAATAGACTTATGAGAACCTACCAAAGGACAATGAAGTAAAAACTTCAAAATGACCTGCTAAAAAAAGAAAACCTTTTAAAAGAAAGAAAAAATACCAGATGAAACAAATCAACAATTATATTTTAAAGAGTAAATTACTTTTATAAAAAAAGATTGTGGCAAGTAGTCTACAATTAAAAAACTATTAATCATAGGACACAATAGGGAAATTCGGGAGAGCTAAGCTCTCATCATTTTTCTTTATTAAAGCACATTGTATAGCTATTAATAAACAAGGCAAAAGGAAAGCAATGTAATTAAAATATATGCAAAGATGCATTAATATACAAGGGGAACAATGTTATTTTTAAAAGTTAAAAAGCAATAATGCTGCACTTACTTGCAGGCAAATTCTAGCTTCAATATCCAGTGTTTCCAGAATACTTCTGAAAAATTAGATTTAATGATGTGCTGTTACACTGCCATCCTGTGGCAAGGCACCTTCAGCTGTCTGTGAACATAAATACAGTTCTCCTGACTATAACTTGCTTTCAAAAAAGACAAGAAACCATTTTTGTTCTGAAGACACGAAATCATCAGCAGAGATTTACCTATGCCTCAGGAGATGTTGCTGAAAATACACTAAACCTACTGAAATCATGATCAAAATTTCGCTTCAGGGGGCTCATAACCTCATTGTCTGGAAAGGCAATTTGATACTACGGCTTCTGAAATGTAGGTTTTTGGCATTTAAACAAAATGGGTTTATCTTATTCTTTTCCTCATGTTATAAAAATATAATAGATAAATAATATAAATAATCTAGTATGTTGAACATATTGGTATATAACCTGAGATATGAGGGAGTGTTGATGTGATCCTCCTATAAACATCAGCCTGTGTAAAATGAAAAATAAAATTACTCGTTAAAAATTCAGGAATCTTACATTTCCTACTAACACCAGACCCTAGGATTATGCTACTTTGTAGTTCTAGCCTTGATCCAAGTCTCTGCATTAATACAACAATCAAGGCTTGAGTTTCTTAAAACATTTCAAAATCCTATGCTAGAAACACCTTCAAATAGAAGAAAAGTGGTTTTCTTTAGATGTTTGCTGAATTTTAACACCAGAATTTTTTGCTCTTGGTCTACAAGTAAAAATTATAGTAAAATGTGAAATAAGTCTTCTACATTACAGAATTTTAGCTTTTGGAAAACTGTCACCCACAATCAGGTGATAAAATACAAGAAAAAAACGTCATGGCAATAATTATTCCTCTACTCAGGGAAACACTCTAAGACAATAACTATGGCTCAACAAAGCTGATGAGGATAAAGGACATTCTTAAACACATGCAAAAGTTCTCTTCTGAGAAAGGATTGACTACATTATGCTTATGTATCCCTCTGAACTAAAGGCACTAACTTTAGGAATAAGGGATGAGTGAAGGATTGAACTAACATGGAAATCTTTTAATCTCAAAGAGTTGAAGCTTTCTGAGAAAAGGCCACGGAAATGTACACTGCCAAATAGGCATGTACATAGATTTATACTGCCAATATCGGCATATGTAGAGAACATCAGCTTTCCAAAATAGACCTTATGACTTGCTTGCAAAGCACTAGAAATTTGGAATGCAAGATACAATAATCTCAGGATGCAGAGCATCCTTCACAGTTGGTCTCTAAGTTTATTAAAGCAGCTGGTGATTGACTTTAAAATAATTTTTGTGACATTTGTCTTATCGATGTCAGTAAAATCTTCTGAGTTGCCCCATAAATTACTCAAGCTTCAATTTATGTCAATCAGACTGTTTGCTCAGAATACGCAATAACATAAACTGAACTATATTTGACTATGAAAATAACCCACTCGTTAAAGTATTATCTTCTGCCAAAATATCACTGCATCTTTAGAGCTAAGTTGCCCAGCATCAAACGCTGTTTCTATTTTGTTCACTCAAGTGACACCTAGAGGTTGTCCCCTGCATGTGATAGATTTTACTTTACCCTTTTGTTGAAAATTAGGCTCTGAGAAGAACCTAGACCCATTCTTCATCATTCTGGAATTCCTGAGAGATTTTCAAAATACTTCTGATATCTACAAACTTCCTACCTGTATGCTACAATGTTATCGTTGTGCATGTCTCTTTCTACTTCCCACACATAGCAAATGCAAGGCCTTCCGTATACAAGCCCTTGCAACTGAAAAATCAGGTGAACACAAAGAGCATGAGCTTTTCAATCCACTGAAAATGCCCATACATCCATAATAACTGCTTTAGATTTTTCAAAAGTCTTGGTTTTCTCCTTTCATCAGAACAGGATTTGCATAGTTGTCTATGCTTTTGGGCAGGATGTGTTATGGTTGGAATATGCTTTCTTTTCTTTGGTCTGTTCCACAGGCCATCAAAGTACAGACAAAACTCATCCTCTTATTTTTGGGGCTGTGAGAGTTCCCAGGCTGGATTTCTTAATGCTGCTCCTGACTTCCACTGCTTTTGCAATAATGAGCGAAGTCTAGATCTTAAAAAAAAAAAAAAAATCTCTTCAAGGAAATGGAACAAAGGGTATTCATGACACTGACATTGGAATACATATCACAGCATTTTCAGATGCAGTGAAAGTGGGATTACTAACCTGAAGAACTGCTTAATATCAGCAGATCATGTTATGCACTATGCAAAGTGCACAGGAAGAACCGTAAGACATAGGATCTCACAGGAAGAAATGGGGGAAAATAATCTTCTTTAGATCAGCACATCAAACGTTGGCTTATAGTTGCTGTGTATCTGAAATACTCTTAACTCCAGAATAGCGATTTTTAACTATCCCAAGCTGAAGGTACCAAATTTAACATATAGACATATACGCTTGGTTTTATCAAATAATCTATTGTTTATGACTAAGATCTGCAGTGTTTTCTTCTGCCTATTCCCCCAAAAAATCCAACTAGTCAGCTGAAGATGTGAGATGGAATTCTTCTCCAACATGGAAAACAGGCCTGACTACTATTTGCTTGTAGAACTCAGACTGCAAAAATACCTCTGGTCTTTCACAGGTGTAATGGCCACAGAACTCTTTAAGATGTTCTCATGAAACAAGTGTTCCTGGAAACTTGACACGTTTGTACCAGTAATAGGAAAACTTGTTGACATCTAGTGCCAGGTTTATTATAGAAGGCCTTGTAGCCTGTTACTGCTGCTGACAGGTCAAATCTTAGACAATACCAAATCTGGTTTCTATGTCAATGATCAAATATGACTGGATTTGAATTAACCATAACTGAGCCTGCCAGCTGCCGTATGCTACTTACCCTGCCAGGCTCAGCTTTCATCCAAGCTCTGAGGGACTTGCATCGTCTTCCCTTTTAACAGATTTGAAAAGATAGATCTTTCTTCAGTCTTGCTGTCAGAAAAGCTATCTAGCAATAGCCCCAACATTTGTCCTTCTAAGAATTACAACCCTAGATACCCTGGGATTTTATATGGTGGGCACCAACCCACATCTCCGTCCTGTGAGGCACAGAAGATTCCCATTTAACCCCAATCCTAATCCTCACAGGAAGTATAATTTCAAGACTAACAGCATTCTTTAAAATTTACCATAAAAGACCCATCTCCTTTCATTTCAGGCTGCCTCACTTTCTACAAACCTGTTGGTTTGTCCTATCCAGCAATATATTCTACAGTTCCTGCTGTCCCAACTATTAGAACTTTAAACATAACTAAAAGCCTCACTATAGTGAATTCCATCTTATTTAATTCTGCCCCAGAAAGCCTTCTTCCTAAATTACTAGCATAAAGGGTGCAGCAATACTGTTAGCTTTGCAGTCCCTTCCATTTCAACCGCACACTAACATCAACAAAAACAAGTGACTCAGCTTCCACAAATCCTACCTCAAATTCCCCTTTCTTCAGTTGTTATCTGCACTAGCCTCAGAGGACACAGGACTCCCTGTTCAGCCCTTACTCTCCAAAAGCCTAAATCTAATTCTAGGCCTTCCCCTCATCTCTAAGCAAGTGATTCTACTGTATGGTAGATATACTACTATACAGCCTCAAAGCCTGTCACTACAGCCCTCCCTAGCAGTGTAGCCATGGGAGGGTCCAGCAGTATAATTCACTTTTTTCTTTCCTAATATGGCAATGACTCTCTTAGAGGACGGAATATGCTGAGCCATAAAAAAAGTCCCCATCAGAGAGAAATCTCAAATAACCAGGATGAAGACTTCACTGAGATGGCACTGCAGACTGTGCTAGAATATCTGTGTACATGCACAATATGTAGGCTTGTGTTTACTGGGGAGGACAGTGCTTATGCAGCGTTGTACCAGGTAACTGAAAAACTGTGCAAGGGAGCTCTCAGGCTACTGCACAAGATAGCTCTTAGGAGTCTGTCTTCATCAGTCGCTGTCCTATAATGGATTCTCAAGAAAACGTCTAGTTTTCAGGACAATTTGCCAGATCATGGCTGACAAGCTAGGTATGGATCTATTTGTTTCTCGTCTGGAGTTGTTCGGATTGGTACTGGCATTTATAAAGGAAGGTACTGAAGAGGTAGCTTTTCTGCTGCAACCTAAACAACTTGTAGAGATGACATAAGTCTAGTCAAACAGAGGTAACATATCACAATAATCATACAACAGTATTCTCTTGGGGAACCATTTTGTCATTTTCTCTACATTAAAAGTTGGGGTTAGAATTTGGATTAGTTACAGCGTACAAAAAACATATGGGCTTTTTTCCTGAACATTGCTAGGCTACAGACACAGAGTGTGCTATAACCAGGAATGGTGTCTTGGTTAATGATTAGATCAGAATCCATTGTAGTTGTCCTACCTACACTGAACATTTGGACAAAGCATCAATCCTATGCTGCAACTTTCTGGGACTGCACCACTAAAATAAAGGTGGCCTTTGACTATTATGTCTACCTTATGACTAGCACTGAGACCATTTTAAGTGTCTTGGTTACTGTAAAAGCTAGCACTAGAACTGTCATAATTATAACAAACAACGTCATAATTATAACAAACAACGTCATAATTATACAATTCAGGAAGGGACATCTGGATATTGGATTATCTGGCCCAATCTCCTGTTCAGTACAAGGCCAATTTCAAAGTGAGATCAGGCTGTTCAAGGCCATGATTTAATTGAGTTTTGGGTACTACCAAGGACAGAGATACACCAAGGATAGAAAGCAGCAAAAGAAATGCTGAAGAGCTGTAATTTTAAAATTGTGTTACAGTAAGGCAATCCAGGTTACTTATCTTATGATAAAAGAAATACCCCTACCTACCAGTTGAGTGGGTGCAAGCATTTGAGAAAGCAGAGGACAGATTAAGTACCAGAAAGGGACAATAGCATCTGTCACTAGAAATACCTGAGAAACAAAGTTTCAGAATGTGGGTTCTTCTGGCAGCCAGTGTAACTCAACAGAATTTGAGTGACTATGCTTGGGAACTGAGTGTCATGACCACAGTATCACAAGCATTAGCTCACCTCTAGGTTGCACAAATAGCACACAGTCAGCTGAAGACTAATTTTACCCAGCCTCACTTCTGAAAAGATATGGCCACATTCATCCAAAACCTGCATTAATTTCTTGCGCCTTCTGGTGTTTGAAGGAACTTTGACATCTACAATTGTTACGAACTTTTACACAGAAGAGAACAGTGCTTCTATGACAGTAATTATGTCATTCCTACAGGTAAGAAACCCCACTGCTTAAGTTAGCTGCTAAATCAGACGGGAAATAAGTTTCTGCAGTATCTGCATAGTTTCAGTACAACCATTTGTGCTGCTATTTACAAAACGCAAACGTTCCAAACATTTTTATAGACACCCTCCTGACTCCAATCGAGGCCACTACCTAGACTTTACTTTTCAGCAAACAACTTTGTTAATCTGAATTTAAGACAGTTACAGTGTACTTTTGACAATTTTTTAAACATATCCCTGAAGGGCTCCCGTTTCTAAAGCTTTTCACAGTATTTTAAATTCCATGTTTTCAAAAAGCATTTTGTAATCAGCTCATCAGCCATGAGGAAAGCAACACTAAACAGGCTTGGAACACAGGAGGAGGTACTGCTGAGCCAATTACTGAGGTTTTTCTGTTTTGTAAAACACGGTGCCCTAGTCTTAACAACGACATCTTTGCAAGGCACACCGCTCTCGGGCCACCAGGCCTCTTTTGTTTCCCAGGTGCAGTCCCAGGGGCGGCGAGAGAAGCTGAGTGCAACGTCCTGCTTCCTGGGGCCCGTCCCCCGGCCAGCTCCGCCAGACACCGCCGGCCCGCACCCTGTGGCGGGCCCGGCGGCGGGAAGCTCCCCCGCGCCCCCAGGCCAGCGCCCGCGCTGGCGGCCCGGGACGCGCGCAGCCGGCTTCCCTGCTCGCACCGCCAGGCCCAGGCCCAGCCCCGCTCCCGCCGCCTCAGGGCGCCAAGGCCGAACGGGGCAGCCGCCCGGCTCCGGCCGCACAGAAAATGGGCGTGAGGAGAGGCAGGGCCGCACCCCCGCGCAAGAGCGGCCCTCCGAGGCCGCCCCTGCTGCGCAGGCGCTCTCCCGCCGCCCGCCCGCCCGCCGCCGCCCGGGGGCGCAGCGCTGCCCAAACCGCCCCGGCGGCAGCGCCAGCGCCAGCCTGGCGCGTTCTCCGTTCCCGCCCCGCCTCAGCCCGCTCTGCTGCGCGCATGCGCCGCGCGCGCGGTTTCCTTGGCAGCTCTGGTTGTTTTCGGCGAAACCAACTGCGCGGAGCTGCGGGGGGGAGCGCGGGAGAGCCCACCGGTGGGGGGAGGCGAGGCAGCGGCGGCAGCCGGGTGGCCGCGGCGCCGCCACCGAAGCGGACGGGGCCGGCGTGAGTGATGCCGTCGCGCTGCGGCCAGGGGGAGGGGGCGGGAGGGAGCGGGGCAGCCTCCGGCCGGGGCGGGACCCTCCGCCTCGGTCGGGGAGGCCGCGTACGGCCGCGGGGTCTCCTCGGGCACTCCCGCCGCCGCTGCCGCTCGTCCAAAGTGCGCGGCTCCAGCGGCGGGTAGGCTGGGGCACGCCTCCCCGCCGCTGTTCCCTCCCCCCGGCTCCCCTTCCCCCGCCCGGGGCGGGGGGCTCCGCTCGGGGCATCGCAGCCGTGACGGAGGGCGCTGCGGTGCCGCCCTTGGCGCGCGCGGCAGCGGCGGCGGCGCGCGCGGGTGGCGTTAGGCGGCCGGTGGCGGGCGGGAGGGTGGCGGCGGCGGCTGGCGGCCAGCACTGCCCCGGGCCCGGGGAGCGCCGGGCTGGGCCAGCGGCCTCGGCGCGGTCCCGCAGATAGCGGGAGTTAGGCCCCGCACCGCGCCTGGTTTCTCGGAGCGACCCCGGGGGCTGGCGGTAGCGGCAAGCGGAACAGGCGGCGTGGTCTCGTCCTCTGGTCTCGGGGCAGCGTGAAGCCGTCATCCCTTAATCAGCTGCTTTTTTTTTTTTTTTTTTTTTTTTTCTTTCCCGCTCTCTCGGTAGAAGTTTTGCGGTTTACCCAGGTGATGAGATGGCATGGTCAGTTGGCACTCAGCGCTCCTCCGTGCCCGGCGCGCTGAGCCCCGAAGCAGCAATGCCTCCCTCGCACGGGGAATGGGCGTCCGCACGTTAAGCGCGGTTAATCCCATCGGTTATACCCGTTGTGGCATGCGCTGGGAATGTGCCGTTGTTGCTTACCGTTATTCCTCTACGCAAAGCAAAGTGCCTGCCGGGTTGGAAATTAAAATGGTTACGGTGGTGTCTTGATGATAATTTTCATAATTATGATCTAAGTTGAGGCAGAGACTTAAAATGTAGTAAACAATAAAAGCTGTATTTCCTTACGTAGAACTGAGATCCATAGTTTTTCCATCAGGGCAAACACTGTTTTTAACATCCTGACCGACAAAAGGTACTGTCAGTGCTAGGTGAACAGTTGGACTAGATGATCTCCAAAGGCTCTTTCCAACCCACATGATTCTGTGATACTAGATGTGGGGAAAAACAAGGCAATTACTCAGAAGCTAAAGCTTTCTGATACGTTACTATTAGAAAACTCAGGTAGCACCAGCTTTTTAGAACATCCTTTTAAAGTAG
The DNA here is from genome assembly GCF_965140245.1 of Athene noctua. Taxonomy (NCBI): domain Eukaryota; kingdom Metazoa; phylum Chordata; class Aves; order Strigiformes; family Strigidae; genus Athene; species Athene noctua. The sequence goes on along the minus strand of NC_134037.1, from coordinate 65,440,058 downwards.
TGTGAACACAAGGTTTTCACAGGCATATCTAAACTGGTAGAAAGCTACCGCACTTTCAGTAGCGTTTATTTGATATACAAGTACGTAGGTATTTACATGGTAATAGTAAAGCTGTCAGTTTTCTGGACTTAAATACTGAATTTTCATGAATGAAACCAGAAATTTTTTTTGATGTCCCATTAGTGAAGAGCAACAGATTCCACTCAGTGTTATTTTGCTGTTCAATTCTGAGTGAAAGCTATTTCAGAACTTGAAGTAGTGGTACCTACAGATAGCTGAATTCGAAACCTACTAGTAAAAGCCAAGATTTCCCACTGTAATGACTGATCTTATCTAAAAAATTAGATGTAAACAAAGCCTGATGTTCTACTTGAACTTGGCTTTTCAGCCACTGAAAATTACATTCACTTTTTGTGATAAAAGAAAAATGAGCTATTAATGAAAATCTTGAAGCATAAATATTTTGTCAACTCAGTTTCGTAAATAGTCTTAATTAGGTAGGAAATTTGCCACTTCCCATTATGTTGTACAGATTCTGTATGCTCTGTTCCATTATAGAATAGGTTTGATTTTTTAAAAAAAAAATATTTGTGATCAATAAAAGTATTTTTTGTGATTAGTGGGTTTTGTGACATGGTTTGCATAGAAAATTCTTATCCTAAGGATGCAAAATAATACAGCAAGTCAGCAATATTGTAAAATGTGAAAAGAGCAAGAATTTAATGTAGAATTACATTTATAAATACAGGTGAATATTAGAGAAGAGCAAATTAGATTATTTTTCAGGAAGGTATATAATAATTTGTGGAAGCTTGGGCTTCACAATTTTGTTTTCCTGGTTATTTCTGATGGCTGGAATATGCCACTGTTCCAAGCATGTATTTTTGTTGTTCCTGGATTGTTTTATATTAACTAATGTGGAAGAGATTAAATCTGATCAGGCAAAAATGCGTTTTACAAGATTAATCTTAATGATAACGGATTTTTTTCAGATTGGGGCACTGTGATTACTGAACTTTGATATACAGTTATCTCCTATTTTAAGGTGAGATTATCCTGAGTAAACAGCCTTGTTCTTACCCTTGTTGATTAGTAATCTATATTTAGACAGGTCTAATAGTTGCTTTAATGGACCGTGTCAAAGGTCATGTAAATCTAAATTGGGCATGTGTATAAAATAATAGCACTATCTTTAGAGGACTTTATTTCTTAATTTTACTGCCACAAGAGGATACACTGTTATTGAATAAGTAGAGGTAAACAGAAAATTATGCACTCACTGGTGAATTTGGCAAATTATGTATTTTGCAAAGAGTGCTGGTACATGTGAGATGAGCCTAGCCTTTGGAAGGGTGTTTGTTCCATTGAAAGCAAAAGTATTTGCAAAATTAATTTGCCTACAGGGTTTTTTTAGTGGTGTGATTTATTTAACCTTTGACCATAAAATTAGTTCCATACTTGGAACAGGTATGCCCTTTACTTATCCTGCTGTTGTGTTCTAGATTGTCTCTCATATTTTTTGTTTTAAATCTAAGAGCATGTCAGCATTTCATTTGTTGTTTGTAAATAGGTTTTCTGCGGGGTGGTTGAAATCAGTCAACTACTCTTAAAAAGTTTTCCATGTTCCTGCAGTCCTCAGTGGATGATAAAAGTGATAGGATCTGCTGTATTTTATAACTATATTTAGTTTTCTACTCTTTCAAATTGTAAGTATTTTTTAGTCAATTGTAAAACAGCTGCTTGAAAAGCAGCATTTAACCGCAGGACTTTTAAAATGGCCATTTGGTATAAATTGCAAAAGCAGATTTATTTTTCAGTAATATTTTCTGTTTTGATTTCTTATAAGAAGTGCTATTTTTAACTGTTACTGTTTTAGTTGTGACAGTAAAGCTTTGCTTTAGGAGTCAGAATGTGTTTTAGTTAGTGAAATATTGCTACTTTGTCAGTGACATGATGAAACATATTACAGAACAAACCATTTTTTTTCTTTCTATGAAAACCCTTGGTCCTTTCATTCCTGTTCCTTTCAAATATCCTTAGATTGTTGGATGTTTAGTATAAATGCTTTGCTTAATACATGAAGTAAGTTAATGACACCTGGCCATTGACTAATGAGCACTTTTATTAATGCCAGTCCAACCCTGACACTTTGCCTTGTTTTTCTTAATTTGGTTTGGTTTGGCTAGCCAGCAGACCAAACTAATGTAAGTAACAAATGCGAAATGATGTGAAAGTGCATAGCCTGTGGGGAACAGGAAATAAGCAAGTAACACGGTGCAAGGGAGATAAGAAGGATCTGAGGGTACGGTAGTGCAGGTACTTGAGAACGTAAATGTAGCATTGGCTCTTTCCTATAGTCGTAAAATGTGTGTGCCCAGGAGTGCTTTTTAGTGTTGAGGTCAAGTGGTATGTCTGGCCCACTTTAATGCTGTTAAACTCTTAGCCCCAAATCAGTGGCCACTTGCAAACTGCCTATTAATAATAATCACACTATGTCCTAAACCGTACCCAGGGATTGCTTGGGTGAGTGTTAGGTGGCTTGGACCAAAATGCTGCCAAGGATAATGCAACCATATAGCCTGGTAGTATTTTATGCTATGTCTTAGTTAGGATAGATATAGTCTGGGTGTCCAGTGAATGTAAGTTAGTGGTATCTAACAGAAGGTGTTAACTAGGGAGAACTTGTAGCTGTTGCCTGACAGGCTGTAGGGGAGATAGGTATGATAGTTCATTGCCTGGAAGGCTAAGGGGAACATAACACATTCAGAGAAGGCTGGGTTTCATTAGTTCCAGTGTTTACAAAATATATTTTTGTATTAAAGTTTGTTGTAAAACAGTCTGAATTTTCTTGATAAAAAGATAAAGCGGGGTAATGTTTTTATTTGCCCTCAAGCTTTGTTTGGATTGCATTTGTAGGCTTTTCTCTGCAACCAGGAGGGCCTAACATTTTTCTTTAGAGAAATGAGTTTCATGTAATTGCTTGTCTGCTTTATGTAAAATACAAATGCTTTATGTAAACATAAATATTTAGAGATTTGTCATAAAGTTAAATTTGTTGGCAGATATTAATCTTTGCATTGAAAGCTATCAGCTGGCTATGATGTGACTTCCTTGGTGGTGCTGTCATGATAGGAACCTGATTAGAAAGGCTTCAATATAAATGGCTTCATGGATCATTATTATTTAAATTAGCTGTAGGTTTTTTTAGAAGACTGGAGGCCTACAGTACTGAAGCATTTGGCTATTGCTCAGAAATATATAGCTAATTAAACTGCTGTAGTGTTGGTTTTTATTTTCTTTCATACAACAAGTATCAAATGGATGATGAGAATCTTGAGCTGAGATTTGATGTCAGAGAACTTCTAATACATTAGACAGTTTAGAAATAAATATTTGCTTAAAAGACCTGCACTCATCCTTGATGACTACAACTAGCATGCATTTAGTTGTTAGCTTCAAGTCTATGGGCCAATTACCTTAATGAAAGTTGTTAATTACTTTAAACAGAATGGTGAATTCTGAGGAAGAAGCAGCTGGTGTGTTGAGCCACTTCTGAGGACTGAAAATGCCAGCAGGTAAGAATACTTTGTCTTTGATTTTCAATACGTATTTCATAGTTAAAAACTAGATGCAGGTGATAGGAGTTACTTCTGTCTATAAATTTTTAATGCTGCATTGGCTCTGTTTTGAGTCCATGTTTATAACTGATTTTCAAAGTGTTGAGTTTTGGGGTTTTTTATTTTAAATTTAGGGACTTTTCTAAAAATTGTAATGACAGTGGTAAATATACCATAGCTGAGGATTCAACTATCTTTTTCAGTGGTGTGCCAGATTACATTCTTAATTCTTTAGCTAAAAATTAAGCATCACCTCAGGGGGGCTAGAACATCTACTGCTTCGAGGGTTGAAATGCTGTTGTTAGCAGTATTGTGATTCACAGAAAAGCAAGGACTCTCAGCTCCAGCTGATTTTGGATCTGTGCATGCTCCTGCCTCTTACTGATCAGTCTCTGTGGTGCTCCTCTGGGTTCCAGACTCAGTAGGAACCCAGATCTGATGCTTCTGGGGACAGCATGTCACCTCCGTTATCAGTGTGCTACTTACTGTTCATAAACAGCGAGGGCAATAATCTGTCCTCTACTTTGTGCTGATCCTGATATGTGTGCTCTTCAAAACTTGCTTTCTTCAGGAAACGGAGTAGATGGTGGTGATTTCAGCAACAAGTAATAGTGTGGTGTGTTTGTACAATGTCGCTGAGTTATCCTTGTGTGGTTTACATTGTCATGGAAATTCTTAACTGAATACTAAGTGAATTTTTGTTAAATTTTCCCTGATAAAACAGTTTTTGTCCTTTGTGATTTTAAAGCATGATTACGCACTTTTTTAGCAATACTGATTACTGAGCTAGTGAATCATACTCTGGATTTCATTTTGTAGTTGAAAGTGAGGCAAAGGCAAAAACCAAAGTCCGATTTGAAGAAATCTTCAGACGCCATGCTGGTCTAGCAGCCACAAAGAAATCAAAGAAAAAGGAGTTTCAAGAGAGTATTGTGGTGAGTTTGAACACATACAAGCTTTGTTTGGTTGCCTTCCTTAATGAAAAAAAGATCAGGAAAATGTATTGTGAAAAGAAGATATAAGCATTTTTAAAAAGTAAAGTATATTTCTGCATGCATCTTTTGTTTTTGATATGGCTTTTATTTGTTGTGTGTGTACCAGCAATGCATCCTTGTAATTTGGAGATATATAATACTGGTAAAAAGAAAGTGGCACATGCATGCATGCACTCATTGAAAGTCTGACAGTACTTTTTTCCCATTCACATCTTTCAGAAAGGTTTTAAGATCTGCAAATTCAATATTGACTTTATTGAGAGTTTGAGTGATGGGCTAGTAGAAATATGGCTGTAAAAATATTTAATTTTGAGTGTACTATGTCTGTGTACTACAGGTCCATCTGTGTAATACATCTGTGAACTGAGAACTGATAAGAATTTATAATAATATGAGATAATAATTAACTTTATTCCCTAAAAAGTACTGGTATAAGAATAAGAATTTACAAACTATATTAAACAATATGTGGAACTTATTTTTTTCAATTTGATCTCAGTAATCAGCATATTTCTGTGAGTGCTGAGCTTTGTGTCTGAGTGCTTCTGTGTTTACATGTCTACTTAGTACACACACATGAAGGTTTTTTTTTAAAGATTTGGGATTTATTTTGTAATTTGCAGATTAGGAATGATTCTATCACCCTGACCTTATGGTTAGATAACATTATTGTTTGTGGCATATATCTCATTAAAAGAAACTCAGAGATTCCTCTGAATTATGGTTCATACTGTAGCTTTTTTTCCTGAACAGAAGAATAAATATTTAACATGAGCCCTTTATATACCAATTATGGATTTACAATGTTTGGAATTTCAAAAGAAAGCAGTTTGCGTAAAAGGCAAATGTTCTGTTCTTTTATTTTCCTCCTGTTAGGTTTTCTATTTTCAGCCTTTTTTCTTACAATTCAGTTCTTACCAGATGTTGGAAGTGAATGTTCATTCTTTAATACTCATTTAAGACAAAGAAGTGGTATTTTATATAATATCAGAATGTTACAAGTATTTATTATATATGGACTATATTCAGAACAGTTAAACTTTGTATTCTTATGCTGAAACATAATTTTGTCTTTAGATTGACAATTTGAAGTTGATATTTGTGTGGATTTTTAAAATTTTGAATTCTTTGTAGTATATGGTATTTAGTAGTCTATACAAAGAATCAACGTAATATCTAAAATATATCACAGAAGAGTTAGAGGGTGGGTTTTTTTCTTCTTTTTTGCTGGCATGTGTATAAATACAAGACAATTCTTCCTTGGTAAGGTTTACTTTTTTTGACAAAGCATGAGTTGTTAAATCTGTACTTTATAAGTATTTCTGAGCACATAATTTATGTTCATATGCAACTACATATTACTCATATTTTAAGCTTACTTTTTCTTTAAAATTGGTTTCCATTCCGGAAGTCTCTGATGTAAGACACTAGGGTTTTGGAGTTACCTAGAAACACTTAAAAATGCAGTGAAATGAATCAGGTGTTAGTGGTATACACAAAAATTGAGGTGTTTTTAGGATCAGCATGGAAGCCCAACTCTATGGTTTTGTTGACACCATAGATTTTTACCAGTCAAATAACTAAAAAACTAAGAACTTGAGGAGAATGTGTATTGAAACCTAATACTGACTATTTTGAGTATTTTCTTAAAGTGTGGCAAAGTTGCAAGAGCTCAGGTTGGTATTTTCCGTGCTGGTTGCATTCAAGTAGAAATTTCTATAAAAGCTTCAGCAAATAACTAGTCATTTCTTCGTAAGAAATAAATATGTGTGGGAGGGGAAGAGGAGGTAGATGGGGGAGGTTGACTGGTTTTGTTCCAGTTTTCTTCACTTTATATAATTCAACTCTATACAGTTTCACATATCTTGAAATAATGTGAAATTTATCAAGTGATGGTTGTCTTTGTGTCACGCACTTGCCATAAATGGCCTCCCAGATTTGATCAGAAACAGATCGTGGTTGAGAGCCTATTTCCACTGGAAACGTTCCACTCTGCTTCCTTTGTTTGTCTTTACTGAACCTAGCCTTTCATAGATTAGTAAAACCTTTCCCATCATAGTCCCCTGTTTCCTTGAAACCTGAGTTCTGGAGCTGCAAGACGTTACTGTGATTTTTAAATTACAGAAGCAAGGGTAAGGTTGCCTGCCCGTTTGCCTGCTCTGATTTCTGTGCCCATTGTTGTGAGAGAAGGGAAGCAGCCTGACTGGAAGAAAAAAGGCTGATATCAGTAGGTTGAGTCTGAAGTCTCAACTAATAGGAATGAGGAGCTTGTAATGGAGATGGGGATAAACCTCAGCTGTGGGTAGTGAAAGGTCTGCTTTGTTGTTGAACAGCCCCAGGTGCAGTCAGTGGGTATGAGGCCTGAAGGCATGGCTGAAAAGACAAGCAATTGGGACACAGTCAGAAAGCGAATTTGCTAGTATCCCTTTCAGGCCTAACCGTCACCATATTTCTTTTTAACTAGTTGTATCTCCTGTTACAAATTGTTAGAATGAGGCAAGCCTCAGACCAGGCAATGCCCAGACCATTTTGCCCAGATAGATTAATCTGCCTAAAGTCAGTGTGAAAATGATTGAGTTTATTTGGTTCAGTCCAAATTTCATAGTAGAACAGAGGATGTTTAACTGAGAAAATGTTAGTGAAATTTTCTACCAGGTGAAAAGCAAGATACCTTTATGGAAGCAAGAACTTGTGCCCTAGAATGTAGGCTGACCATTGGATGGGCACGCATTGGTAACTGAGGTTTTGTATTCAAGGCAGGACTGCAACAGATTTATCCATGTGAAGCTTTTTACTTGTTACCTCACTGAGTCTGCTCCTTCCCTGGGTGACAGATTGCAGTCTGGAGTTTCATGAGGGTACAGGGAATAGGAGTCTATCTGCAGGCTTGAAAATTCTTGTATTCTTTTGGGTAAGATGGATGTTTTACAGGTTTATTCTGACTAATTCACTACTTTAGCTTCTGTCTTAGATGTAAAACACAACCTGCAGAGTTTGAGGTTGTAGAATTTTCCCAGGGTCTGTTTAATAGCCCATTTTTTTCCATAAGCTGACAGGCACTGAACAGTTGTTGAGATTTTCAATGGTTTTTAGCCCTTTGTTTCTAATATTTAAAATAGGAGAACTGCTAGTAGCTTACTGTATCCTTGACCTACACATTTTCTCAATGTTTTCTGTTAAAATTTGGTGAAACTTCTCCAAGCCCATCCTATCTGTAAACTTCTCGTTTTGAGCATCTACATTTTGTAGTCTTATATGAGCAATCGCTGTAAAATTGGTTCCCTAGCACATTAAAATTTTCTTAAACATCCCACCCAACTAGCTGGCATCACAAGTACATTCATTACTAATTCAGTTATCAGTAAATAGTCTTTTACAACCAGTACATACAAACACTTCAGTGGGCTGGCAGTGTCCATTCCTGATTTTTCAATTTGTGCCTGTATTATGGGAAGAAGCTCAGGTACCTCTGTAAATCTGGTTATCTGAGTTTCCAGATAGCCTGGGCAAAATCACTTGATGTGTTTCCAGGTTCCAGTTATGCATATTTGAGAAGCCTTTTTAAAAAGGAGTAAGATTATTAGGCATCATCCCTGCTATCAGCTCTGGAGTGTGAATGGCGCGTGATGTGACCTGGTGTTGGCTCACTGTGGTACAAACCTTGTACAATTGCCCACCTGCATGCTTCTTGGCTGGAGCCCATCTCTCACTCTTGTCAAGCCAGTAGTGCGAGTAGGTCTGTTCTCCAGGAAAAGTGCTTGCTCTGCCCTGGTGACATAATGTGGCCATGGAGCTGTTTTGAAAAAAACCCTTATCCTTTGTTCCGTGCTTTAAACTGAGGAGGTCAGGTTAAGGTCAGCAACCCTCTGGAGTTTCTCCAGAGACAGGCCTATCCTCTGAGCTGCTTTTTCAGCCTGACTGTCCTTTCTAACTCAGTTCAAGTGCAGTTATGTAGAGATGTTTGCTCTTGGTTGATCTTTCTGTCTTGCATTTCAGATAGGGAATCTATACCGCTATCCCTGCCTCTGCCTGAGACCTAATCTGATGGCTTTTAGGAACCTCTTGGCTTTTACTTTCCCTCCCATCTTTCCTCTCTGTTTAATTACATTATGAATTTAGAACATATGGACAAAGTGGCCTGAGTTAAGATCATACAGACCTGTATCTGCAGAATTTGTGTTTGAACTGCTGAAGCACCTTTGTGTTGCCTGCAGTATATATTAATATTCCAGGAATTTGCTGTAGTTTGAGATTGTGTTTTATTTTGTTATAAGGATATTCTGTTTTGGGTTTTTTTGTACAAGTAAATTTGCTATTATTAAGTGACTGTGTGCTGCTGCTTACTATGCATGACACATTTGTGGTTGTATGTTTTTGTTTGTAGGCATAATAAATAACAAGTTCTAGTAAATATGTCATAAAAATTTTTGCAACAGGTAGGTTTCTTTGAGGAAATGATTCTTGAGTGTCAGTTATTTTAGAAACTCTTGAACAGGTCAAAGACAGTTCTACTTCTTGGGCTTAATGAATTAATCAGAGAATCATTCAGGGTGGAAAAGATCCTTAGGATTATCGAGCCCAACCATCAGCCCTACTCTACAAAGTTCTCCCCTACACCATTATCCCCCAACATCTCATCTAAATGACCCTTAAACACATCCAGGGATGGTGACTCCACCACCTCCCTGGGCAGCCTATTCCACTGTCTGACCACTCTTTCTGTGAAAATTTTTTTTCTTAACGTTCTGTCTAAACCTCCCCTGTTGGAGTTTAAAGCCATTCCCTTTTGTTGTATTGATAGTTACCTGAGAGAAGAGACCAGCACCAACCTCTCTACTATGTCCTTTCAGGTAGGTGTAGAGAGTGATGAGGTCTCCCCTCTGACTTCTCTTCCTCAAACTGAACAGGCCCAGCTCCTTCAGTTGCTCCTCATAAGATTTATTCTCCAGGCCCTTCACCAGCTTCATTGCCCTCCTCTGCACTCGCTCCAGCACCTCGGTATCTCTCTCATATTGAGGTGCCCAAAACTGGACACAATACTCCAGGTGTGGCCCCACCAGTGCAGAGTACAGGGGGACTATCACCTCCCTACTTCTGCTGGTCACACTATTTCTAATACAAGCCAGGATGCCGTTGACTTTCTTGGCCACCTGGGCACACTGCCGGCTCATGTTCAGCTGTTGGATGTTCTATCAAAGGCAAAAAGCAGCATGACCTTAGCTATTGGTCACTGTTGGGTCTTAATTGCCAGTGTGTTTTAACCTTCATTCCTTATACCGTGCAGTTAAAGCTATCTGTAGAAATGCAGATAAGGAGGTGGACAACCCATTAGAAAGCATTATTTTGGTTTCTATAGTTTATACAAAGCTTGTTGCTTTAATGTTGGGTTTATTTCCCTTATTCTGTATTTTCAGTTATTTATATGAAATCTTCCACATCCTCTTAAATCATTGACTTATGAATAAAGAGGAAATTACTAGACTATTTAAGCAAGTAAAAGATGAAGGTATAAAGACATGTTTCTTTCATGATTTGATATTGAGATAATTTAAACTATTTTTAGACATAGGATGTTAAAAATAAAGATACCAACTGAAAAGATACATGAATGGCTTTAGATAAGCATACTTGCATGAGATTTTAGATGTTTCTTTTTTTAACTCATACTTTATTAGGACCATGTTGTTTAATATGTAGCATTAGGAAGTCTAGTTAGTGCATTTTTAAGCTTTGTCTCTTACTTCAGACGTCAGCATTTTTTTCTGTGTTAAATGTTGTCTTGGCATATTTTTCTTGTCACATTGCTTTTATTTAACAGTTTTCCTGTACAAATAATAAACTTCCTTGATGTATTTTCTGTGTTTTTACTCATATACTTCAAACTTTCTTTTTTCTTCCTACTCTTTCTTCAGTACTTAGAGTACTTTACTTGCTCTCCATGTCCTATCTTCAAGTGTCAGATGTGAATAAAACAAGATAGTGATAAAGGTATGCAGGCTCACATAATTGAGGGCATACAAAATGGAGGCAGATGACTTGCACATTGAGTGTTCTTTCTAGTCATGGAATATTATTTTTACAGATGGGCATTTTTAAGTCAGGATCCGTCCTCCAAAGCATGCCTGCTGTTGCAACTTCATTCTCAGCTTTTTCTTCTTATAAGCTTGTACATATTGGTGATCACTCATTACACATATTGTCCCTTTTAAAAAATGTTTGAGGCAAACATAATAATGCAACTGGGAGAAGTACCCCAGCTAGAAGGGGAAGATGTCTGCGTTTATTGAGGAAGGAAGATGGTCTTGGCAAAGAAAATATTGTACGCAGATACTTACATTTTCTCCAACTTTTTAAATTAATTTGCTTTCTTAATTTCTTAAAGTCCTTTCTAATGTTTTTTTTGTGGAGACTCCAGAGAGTTTATGCAAGACAATGAACCTCTGAATTTGCAGAAGCTCCATCAAGGATCACAGATCTGTGTGTTGAGCTCCTTACAGAATTAGACCTTAGTTGCTTGCTGTTCTTTGGAGTTATCATAGAATAGTTTGGGTTGGAAGGGACCTTTAAGGGTCATCTAGCTCAACGCCCCTGCAGTTGCTAGTTTCTTCCAACTAGGTCAGGTTGCTCAGGGCCCCCTCCAGCCTGGCCTTGAATGTTTCCAGGGATGGGGCATTAGAACTTTTAGTAAACATGAATAGAAATCTGAAGGAGGGAGGAAAGTTTACAATGTGTTTGTTAAAAAACACCAAAAATGGGCAGGAGGAGTACATAGACACATGCATTAGCTGAAATTTGTCTTAGCTGTTTATGCTAGACTGGTCTCTAGATCAGCTCTTTGTCATTCTACTAAGAATTATGCAGGTGTTTTTTTCAACTTTTATGGTTTTTTTTTAAAAAAAAAGTCTTAATGGAAATCTCTTTTTGTCAAGCAACTTTTGGTAAAAGAGACTACAAACAACTGAGCCTGAAGCCTGTCTCTAACTTGCATTTTACATGGAAGAAAATACTTGATTTTGTGCTGCATGTGATCTTCAAGTCTTCCATAGTCAAGCATTGGCATCTGTTTATGGAGTAGATTTGTTGATGTCTTTTTTCACTGTATATACATAAAAGCAATTTAAAAACATAGTGAAACAAAATCGAGGATGATGTGCCCAAATACAAATTTTCTTTTTCTGTGTCAATTTTCTGTTGCCTTTCAATTTGTTACTTGTTAATTTTAAACAAGAAAATAACTCAATCTTTGATTTCATTTCTCTTTGTATAATATTGCTAAAGAAATAACAAGAAGTACTATGGTTATCCTTAGAACGTAATTTTTAGTACAAGTATGTTTTATGTTCTTTTCATTTATAGCTTGACACCTTTAGAAGTAATATTGATCTAGCTAAGGAAAGCGTGAATGATGAAGCAATTATAAACAACACATACAATCCTGAAGAAGAGAGTCCCCGATTTACAAAAAATAAACTGAGAGAGAAAGTCTCAATTGCAGAGAAAATAAACAATGATATTGTTAGTGGAGAGGAGAACAAGCAACCAAAGTCTAACAAGAAGAAAAAGAAATCACCATTGCAAGAACAATTTAATGAGGAGGAAAATTTATATGAAGCTAAATTGGAGAGTTTTGAGAAAAAGATCAATGATCTTCCAAAGAAGAAAACAAAAAGTAGATCACAAACAGATGTATCTCATCAAGAAGGTGATAGAAAGATTAAAAATTCCTTGTCTGAAGCGAGAAATATAACTGAATTAGAAGACGAAGAAGAGCTAATTCGAGCCTATCAGCTGCATGTGGCTGAGGATGAGGCAAAAGCAATTAAAAAGAAAATAAGAATGAAACTTAAAGAACAGATGTCCGAATTCACCTCCACTGTTCAAAGCTATGAAGTTGTATTGAACAATGAAGTGGGCAAAAAGAAGAAAAAGAAGAAAGAAATAGCAGTTTTAAGTGAAGCTGAAACAAGGTACCATGATAAACTGTATACTGTGTGTCTGTGAATCTTAAGTGAAATGTTTCATTTTGTTTTAAGATAGGCAGAAGCTTTCTGATAAACCATACATATTTTCTAAGTGATAAACTGGATGATTCTGTTATGAAAAAATATAACCAAATCCTTTTTCAAAATTATGTCAAGATTAATATTTAACTCACAGTTTCTTTTTAACTTCCTAAAAAATATCCTCCATTATATCTGATGTTTATTTTCTGTGGAACTCACTCTTAATTAACCTAAGATAATTTTGTGCATGTTTTCTTAGTCATGAGTCATGGCCAGCAGAAGAGTATTAGTTTAACTCTATTCACATGAATGGTACTGCAATTATCTGGGAACTAGGGGGAAATGAAGGGGGGAGAGAAATGAAAAAGGCAAGATATTAATGTTGGGGGTGTATGTTGCATTTTCAAGATACACAGATGATGAGTTGCAGAACTAAAGAGGAAATTTCAAGATCATGGATTAATAATAGTAATGAGCAATTGTATCCGTGTATGCAGTAGAATGCAACTGCTGACAGTAATCCATTATGTTGCAGTGCAATGTCCCTTTCTGAGCTACAGCATCCTCCAGCAGAAGATGGCAATGCAAATCAGTCCTTGGAAAGACTATTTACATCAGAAGGACAGAATCTGGAGGAAAGCATGGAAAACCAGAAACCTAAAGCAAAGAAGTTTAAAAAAAAAACCAGAAAAGGTCTGCCAAAAAATGTTAGGATGGTGTGCTGCTTTGTTGCTTTATCCAAGTCTTTTTTTTTTTACTTTTTTTTTTTTTGCACTGCTGCAAAAATATATGTCCATAGTAACACAGAAGTGATTGAGCTGTTGAAGTTAATTATGCTTCATTAATTACTATTTTTGTTCTTCCAATTCTGAGGCTAATTTGTGAGGAAGTTTATTTATCAATCTAAAATCTTGAGGATTCATTTACTGTAAATACTTTTGAAGTGGCTAAATAGTTTAAAAGTTGCGTTTTTTAAAGCATAATATAATGATATTATAAACCACCTTTCAGTGTATTACTTAGATGCATATTATAATTTTTTAAATTATTTTATCATTTTTGTTTATACTATAAATGGTGTATCACCACTGTTTAACCTAATACCCCATTCAAACATAAGGAATACTTTTTCATGCAATGCATAGCCAAATTAGGGAATTCACTTCTCAAGTGTCGTGGAGGCTAAAATTAAAAAGTAGATTAAAAAATTGAGGTTATAGAAATTGATGAGAAGTAGATGTTTTGATATCTATTTAGTATTGTGGTTTCACTGTAATTTGTAAATGAGGAAGTTCTGAAAACAATGGTATGTTCAGGGGAAATGCACATAGAGAAGGCATCAGTTTCTGCTTGTCTTGTTTTTTTACATTTTCCTTAAAACAAGCAAGCAAACAAAAAAAACCCCTGCTATCGGCTGTAGTCCAGAGCGGGGTATTGAACTGTAGGGATTTTAAGACATTGTGGTACAGAAGAACCTATGTCAATCAAGAGGAAGATCTCTGATTTTAAATAAAAATGTTTGTTAATAGGAATAAATTATATTAATATATATTCATGTGTATGTTCATACATGTTTAAAATGCTGCAAATTGGAACATTTTGTTTTAACTTATTACATAAAGAACACGTTAAATATTACTTTACTATTGATTGCTAAGACAATACAGAGCATTTTTACTCCTTTTAACTGCCATTAGTGGAACATAGTAACCTCTGTTTACTTTGTTCCTATTTCTAGAAGAAAACACAGAAGTTGCTGCAGAAAAAGGTGAAGCCATGAAGAATTCAGAAATTTCAATTCAGTCTAAATTTGCTTTTGATGATGATCTTGTGTTGGGAGTTTATATCCACCGATGTGATCGACTTAAAACTGATCTCCTGGTGTCTCATCCCATGGTTAAAATCCATGTTGTTGATCAGAGAAGTGGCTTATATGTCAAGAAGGATCATAGGTGACTTTTAATAACTGTTTCTATTATCAGTGATTACTATAAATGCATAGATCCTTCCCTAGAAAATTAAATATGAAAATAATGCTGAATGTTAAGTTTGTGAGATCATTCATTAGTTTCTACATCTATGATAATATATATATATATATATACACTCCTACAGTAAATTAGGGCGTTATTTTTCTTTTGGTTTTGGCACTTTTAAATACCCTGCACTGCTATATTGTTCTCAAGGTCCCCCGATGTACAGCACGGTTTGTTCTGTATTCCTTTCAGAGGAAAACTTTCCTAAATCTCAAAAATATGTAGAAGCAAAGATTGGAATAAGCAAGCAAAACTCTTGTAGCATAAATGTCTGCCTTTTTTATAAAAGAACTTTTAAAATCCTGAAATGAAGTTTAATTCTTCATGTTTCTAATAACTTGTTTTCACTGTCATTATGCATAATTTTCAAATTTTTAAGAGTGTTTAAGCAATAGACTGTACCATGATCATTATGCATAAATTTGGTAACAGTAACTTGATTGTTACAATTTTGAACTTCAGCCTGTAGCATTTCTACATACATTGTAAATTGTCTTAAATTTTGTGTGGTTTTAGAAAATTTTTTTCTAAAATCAAACAAATGGTATCTTGTAGGTTTTTTTGCTTTCAGTAACTGAAAATACTGTTTGTTTGAGTTGGGTTTTTTTAAGGCCCTATAACAATTGTAACTATTTGGAAATTTTCAAACAGCAAGAGGAAAGATTCATCTTACTCTGAGCAAGAACAAATAGAGCACGTTCTTCCTATTTTGACACAACCATATGACTTCAGACAGTCTAAATCAACGGTTCCAGAGTGGGAGGAGCAAGTAGTATTTAATGAGTGTTTTAGTTATTTTATTCAACAAACTGAAGAAAGCCCTCGGGTAATCCTGTTTTTTGAGGTAAGGTTAAATGTTTTGTATCCAATTTATTCATGTTGTGATTTTCTGTTTGTTTCTTCAACAGTATATATTTGACTGATTCAGGTGTTTTATTTCAGTTATATTGGGTTAATAGCGTAACCTTAGAATACAGAATTAAGTGGATATACCAAAAAGTGTTATTCGTGATTGCTAATACTCAAACATTTTTTGTAGCAAAACCACTGTGTTTTGATAGTGGAAAGGAGGACAGAGCTTTCTTATTAAATCAACTGTCAAACTTCTGGGAAGGGCTGTTAAGATCGTTCCAGATCAGGAGGGATGGCACCATATATAAAGGATATCAATTTTTCATTTTGCATATTCTTGAAATCTGAGAAGAAGCTTGAGTACCAGAAACTCAAAGATGCAGTTTGCCTGCTTGTAGCAACACCTCTTTTCCCTTGTACTGGTGAACAAAGCTGTTGCATTTTTTTCCATTAACGTTTTAGACATCTACTTCTCCTCGCTTGTTCTTGGCAAAGTAATTATTAATTCATCCTCCAATACAGTTATGCTTAAAGGAAAAATGACAAGGTGTATATTCAACATGATTTTGAGCTCAAGTATTTCGGTATTTGTAAAGACAGAGACTGTAGTATTAACCTGAAAATGGGAACCTAATACAATAAATGTTTTTTCATTCCTTGTTTCTTATATTTCAAATAGATTATATATGCAGTATCACAGTATGCCTTTTTAATGTTCTGTGATACTCATAAATGAACACATTTATCAAATTAAGAGTGCTTAGTTGCTCAAGGCAAAAGTAATTACATTTGTGTGTAAGGATTCTTCATGTTAATGTTGGGACCAAAAGTATGACTATACTGAAAGCATGCTGTTTGACTTCAGAGTGGTTTATGAAATATCAATTTGAAGAAAACATGATTCCAAGGGTTTTTTTGTATACCATATAAACCTTCAGGAGTGGTTAAATATGAGAAGATTCTGGTCACTGACCAGAAAAATTAAGCATCATGGACATCACTGGAAGTGTTGAAAGTCAGGTTGGACAAGGCTTTGAGCAACCTGATCTAGTGGAAGATGTCCCTGCCCATGGCGGATGGGTGGGACTAGATGGTCTTCGAACATCCTGTCCAACTCAAACCATTCTTTGGTTGATTCTGTGACATAAGTGATAAAGGTAGGAAAGGAAAACTAACTTTTTGATGGCTGTTTTCCAGCTAGATTAACATCCAGTGGGTTTTAGCTGTCAGATTTGTAAACTGTATAGGATTTATGAGAATTACATATGAATGTTTTCTTCTTTTATTGTGACAGAAGGGAAGGAAGAACAGTTTTTTAAAGTCAGCTTTAACGTTCTTTTTTTAAAGCAGGTCATAGTCATCAGATAAATGCCTAAGGATCTATTATTTTTAATTGTGCACTTGTGTGAAAGAAGTACTGTTTTTATAATTTTTTAAAACTGAATTCTGCTTATTGAATCTTGTCTAGCATATTTTCAGCAGTATTTTTTAATTACTATGAAGTATATAGTCATTAGAAATATATTCATATTTGTACCAATACTTTCAGATCCTTGATTTTCTAAGGATGGATGAAGTGAGAGCCAGCTCTGATACACAAATTCAGGAATGTGGTTTCCGAAAAATTTGTTGGGCATTTCTAAAGGTATTGTAAATATTTAAATGAAGAAACAAAATTTGTGAATCTTTTTATTCAGTTATTTAAGATGATAACTGTACTAAGTGGGAAAAGATTTTTTTTAATCTTTCCAGGCAACAGATGGAAAAATAAATCCTTGCTTGCTTGACTGTTCTCTCCTTTCCCTCTTCCTTTGCCCTATAAAATTCACAGTAACAAGCTTGACAATAAAGAATATGTATTTTTTCAAGAAAGTACAGAATGTGTAAAATTTTTGTTCATAAAATACAGAAGGGGTTTTTCTCTGAGTGTTTTCTGCGTGTTCATGAGATTGTGCAAAGAAAATGATAAATCCACTAATTTTTCCTTCTCAGCTATTCTGTATTCTAATGACATTTTCAGTGGGTCAGTCTTTTCGAAGACTCCCTTGCCTAATTATAAAATACCTGTCATTTTTAGTTGCATAGTTTGAAATGCAACGACATACATGTAATTTAGCCAGCACGACTTGTACCTTTTTGCCCTTTTAAGAGACACTTGAATGTGCCAGTTTGGCCTTTGAGAGCTGACAAGCTTTAATTTGCCTGAGGGTTGTTCCTTTACACCTACCCCAGTGGATGGTAGATCTTGACAGCCATTGAGCAGTCCACAATATGAGAAATACAGGAGAAGATAATGGACTGTGAGTTTATGGGAAGGGAGAGAGACCTCCATATCATTCCATACAGAGTCTCTTCTCAGCTCTGCCCAAGATTAATCTACTGGAATCAGAGGTCTGGTGTTCCTGTCTGGATGTATAGCTGGTGGGAACTGTTCATCCAGGCATTCAGTGCAAATGAAATTGTGGCCTGTTCTTCCTACTGCATCTGCCTGCATTAACCTTTCATCAGTATTAGTGAAAGTAGAAATGTCCTCAGTGTTAATGGCAGTAGGTACACTTGTTCTTTAGTTCAACACAGAAAACTGTTATTTCCTCTGGATGGAGTGGTTACTGCTTTGCAGTATCTTCTGCTCTGAGTCAAAGCCTTACCAGTGCCCTTCACTGCATTGTTCAAATGAGGCAGATTTGAAAGAGACTCTTTGTGGATTAACAGTCCTTTTGAGATTTGAGTGATTCCAGCAAGTAGTGATTAAAAAAAAAACAAAAACAAAGGTGGTACTGCAGAGGTCTTCCGACATACAGGGTGTTACTGCTCTGCATATGAAGCATGTGTCAAAACTAGGCTGCCCTCTAAATTTAATCTTATGATCTGATCCTGGGAGTGTTTAATACATACTTACTTCATTACTTCTAGATGTAGTAGGATGGTATATCTTCCCAGTGGGAAGTGAATTTCAGAGTTTATACTGTAGTTAAGATATTAAAAATAATAACTTTTATTACTTTTATGTTAATGTAACACACTTTTTCCTCTTTTTAATCACCCTTCCAGCTTGTAGGTGCAAATGGAGTTCTAAACATTGATGGAAAAGTCCGTCTGCAATTATATTACCCACCTCCAAGGACCAAGGCACATTCGAATGCTGTTGAGGTTTATGACTGGTGGGCAAAATGTCCTAGAAATCGTTATCCATCAACTTTATATGTGACCGTAAGAGGCATAAAACTGCCAGATCATGTAAGTTAAATATATTATATATATTTACAAATATACAGACTTCTGTAGAAAGTAGGAACTAGCTAGAACATGCGAGTATGTGTGTTTGTATGCACGTATAGAATAGTTGTACTTATATGCAGTATATAAAAGACTTAATATATAACTATAATAAGAACTTCGCATCTTAAGATACATGTTCCAAACTCAGCCCTTCATAACTATCTTTGAAAAATACGCATACTTTCCTATCTGCAACTTTGTATTTTTTGCCATTGACAGAAAACTTTCAGGGTACTTTCTTGAAGATTGATACTCCTTCTCATTAGGAGAAATGCCATTTTAAGTCACTGGACTCATACAGGTGTGCAAATTGTGTAAGTGAGAGAAGATTTAAGTCACTTAACTGTGATTCCCTGCACCCTCAAGCTATAATGAGTCAGGGTTTTTTTCTGAAAAATGAAAGATTCTTTAAAGACAGGCTTACATTGGTACGTGCCAAGATGTGCATTCAAGATAAATACAGCATTTGCTCTTCTACAGTGCGAGTACAATATTGTTCTGTTACATAATTTTCAATATGTATTTACAGTACTCATAAATCTTTCTTCTGCTCACTGTTCATACAATCAAGGTTAATCTGTGAAAGCCTAGTGAGATGTTGTCCAAACCCAAGCTAATCTGTCGGATTAGTTCCTATGTTTTGGGGACATTTTTCTAATCTGTGTACTGGAATGACATCTGCAGATCTCTTGCTCAGTCAGCTTCTCTAGTGGTAGGAATTCTGTGCTCTTGAGCAGCTGTGCTTCATCTTTCTGGAAGCGTTCTGAGCCTGTCTTCATGGTCTGAATGTTTTCAGGATATGTTTAGGTGCTATCACTGGTTTACAGCTGTTCATACTTTACAGTCTCTTTGAAGTTCAAGTGATGTCATAAAATTGCATAGGCTTTCTGAGCTGTGCTTGACTTAGATATTATTTCATTCTTGTTCTGGTAAGTGGCAGATTTGCCAAGGCTGGGGTTGAATTCCAGATTAAGAGTCATGGCATGATACGGTTTTCTGTGCATAGATTTCTGCTTCCATTTAAGATCTGTTACAGATCCTGCCTAGTCTCCTGCTTCTCCAGAAGGGCCCAGGTCTCCCAAACCTTCTGCATGGGCTGGTAGATATGAACATAGATGTCTTGGGTAAAACAGGGCATCTTGCATGGAAGTAGACTCCTTTGTGTGGACAACTGGTTTAAGCTCGTAAATTGGTTTCTGCTTGAGTGGTAGGTGTCCAACCTCCCTTTTTAGTCATGGGAACCTGGACAGTTATGCACCCTGAAGTGGATAAAGAGCAACTGTCAGCCTGGAAGAAAACAGTAATTTTGCCTGGTATTCAGATGTGTTTCTGAAGAGACTTGTCTTTGTGAAACTGATCAGAACTACAGCTGGTTCTTAGTGGCCTCTGTGCCCCTCAGCCATGGGGCTGCTAGGCTGCTTCACAGCATTAAGGCTTCCTGTGTGTTCAAGCTTGGTGTAACTTGTATGTAAGGTTTGGTAAGTGTGTTTACAGAAGTTTGGAGAGTATATATGGTTTACCTACAATAAAAATCACAAATGTCCTCCTTTTTCTTTGCAGCACTTAAACATAGTTTGTTCAATACACAATACTGGTAGTATCTTTTGATTTGAAGGTGGTAGATTAATGTCAGTGGAACTATTTACATACTGAAACGATTTTTTTTTATACAACACGTTCACCAGGTAGTAGAGTATTACTAATTTTCACTGAACCAGATGGTTAATAAAAATAGATAAACATTGATTATTTGAAAAATCTCTGATACCATATAATAGACACAACTTTGGAAGCTCAGATTACTTTGTGACTTGCTGGCACTTTAATTTTTTCCTATGCAGTTTTCATGTATTAAGCCTTTACTAATCTATGTTTTTCAGATGTAAAAATGCAATGCATTTGAAGTTAAAAATACCTTTTAGTCTTCTCAGATATTACAGTGTTCATTTTAATAATATTTTTTCATGATACTTACTTTTGTTTGTTTTAAGGTTGCTCCTTCTTTCCGCTCTATGATAGCTGTTCAGCAGGAACAAAGTAGTGCAACTCTGTGTGAGCCCCAGGGAGAAGGATCTAAAAAATCATGTGAACCTTTTCCTCAGGAGAAGGAGCCGTTTAAATGGACAAGATTGCCTGGACAGGTGAGGTGTTTTTCTTTGTTTTTTAAAGAAAAATAATTTGAAGATCTACTATATTTTCATAACTTTTATTTTTATGATCTAAGTATTATGAAGCAAGTCAGTCATTAAAGCAAATTAAACAATACTAGCATAAGAAACTCTCAGAAATAGTAGAGGATACTTATCTTCTTCCACATATGGTTGATTTAACCATTTTTTCCCAGAACAATCAGGTATTTTTATCACCTGAATTCTCCAGTAATTTGAAAGAGTTGGGCTATTCAGGTAGTAGAAGTAAGACAGGAAGTCAGTTCTGATATTTCAGCTTGACTGGAAATATATTTTCCTGTTTTTTTTTAATTCCATCAGTTAAAGTTATTTTTTAGAGTGTAACAAAGGAATTTTCATTGAAGAATCTTATTAAGAAGGTTCTTGATGACTTCATCCTAACTTCTAGATCACTGTAGCTAATGGAATTAGCAATCATAAAGGGAATATTTTTGCAACTATGTCCATAAAATGATTTCATATTTTTCTGTAGAACGGCATTAGTGTGGGTTCATGGTTCTATAAAAATTTGAATAATACAAAGATATGTTGATTTTAATTTTGATTCCATACTGTAGGTCTTGTACAGATTCTTTCAAAAAGAACACTAAATATACATGGACTTAATTTTATTTCCTAGTAATGTTTGCTGATAATAATAAAATAGTAAAGAATAGGCCAGTCTGTTTTTTACGATGAAAATTTTCTTTCCAAAAATGGCAGGATACCTCAAAGTTGTATTTATGTTAATATTCATTACTTTTCAGAAAGTTACCATTCTGAAAGTAAGTGTGCAATCAAAACCAAGAGAAATGTGATCCTAAGAATATTTGCCTGTCATCATTAAAATAAAATTTGGCAGCTAATTTATTCTTAGACTAGTCCATGTACATATTAAAGAACTTCAGTAGCAACGGTGATGTATTTTGTGATGTGCTGTCTTATGAAAAAGTTTCAGTAAGGTGAGCCTGATGTGGCATGTCTGTTTGCCAAAGAATATTAAAGCAGATGTGTGCATTTTAAAATGTATAATCGCTCAAAATTACTATTTCCTTTATATATATATATTTAAATTATTGTTTTACCTTTAAAGCTTTTTAAAGAACCACAATATATCTGTAACTGTCTGCATAGATACAGATGGATGATGTTATTTTTCCAAAATGTTCTATAGAATTATGAATTATTTGATACATGAATTAAACATGAAATTAATTTGATATGTGAATTGTAGCTGCATGACCTGTAAATTAAAAAAGTTTGTTCTGAACTGAATTATTGATTCAACATAGTAATGTTTTATTTTAGAGAGAGGTTAAAAAGCATAAGAAGGCTTAATTCCGTATATAGTTTATAACAAGATGTGTTTACCTTTATTCTGAAGTAAACAGTGTATATTCAATTTTTTCATAAGTAGATCTATTTGTATATTTTTAAATGCATATGAATCTCTTCATGCTCATTTTTCGTTCATAAAGATCAATCAGGTTTTGGTTAAATAATCATATAACTACTCTGGATATTTTAATTCTCCTTAAACTTTGTATTTTGTTCAAAGAGAAAAAGCCCTTGGGTGAAAAAGAGGCAATAATTTGGGAGAGAGGAGGGGGAACTATAATACCTGTACAATTTTTTAAAATGTTTTATCGCTGTTTAAAAAAAATCAGGAATTAAAATACAGATGAGGAATGTTAAATGTGATTTGGTAGTACAAAGGTTTGAGTGCTTGGACTTAGTCTTCTGAGTTCACACTGCAATCATTTAAATTACTAACAGTTTTGCTTAGACTCCTTAAACAAGCTTGACTTACAGTCTAATTCTACAGTTAATATTATTGATGGTGGTCTTCAATAAGCACTTCTTAAGATTAAGGAAATTACAATTTAAGATTTGCTTAGGTTTTTAAAACTTATGGTTGTCTGTAATAATGGGTTGGAAATGAATATACAAACTAGATGTGGACTAAGTTCTATGCAACAGAACTGTCTCTCTTTAGAAGAATGAATTTTTCTTTTAAATTCCCTTAAGATGTTTGTAGCTTTTTAAAACATAAGCATGACAGGAACTAGATGTATTTTAAGCATTGGGTAGTTAGAATTTATAACTGTGTAATCCCAGTTCTTACCTGAAACGCTAGGCTTGCCGCATACCGAACAAGCATCTGTTCTCACTGCGAGGTGGAGATGCAGGCTGTTTCTGTATTCGTTTCTCTCATGATGGGAAAACACTGGCAGCAGCATGTGCAGGAAGGAATGGCTATCCCATTGTTTGTAAGTTTAAAATATGTTTCAGTTGTTTACTTTTTCTTATAACTCGTAGTTTGAAATTAAAGGGTAAAAGGTGTGGATTTTTTAGAGGTTTTCTTTTATAATCGTGTTTTGCAAATTGTTCTGTGCATTAAAGGCACTGGGGAAAATGTTCTTTCTGAGTTAATAGGGTTGGAGCTGGCTTTTCATACATGGCAATGTATATACAGTTTAACAGTATGAAATACACTATTTCTGTGCAGAGGTCTAATGGAAAAAACTAAATCAGTTTGCATAGGAACATATCTTCCGATAATAAACTTTTAAGTGAAATAACTTTTCCAGCCCCACCCCACACACTTTTTATGTAAGTTTTTCTCCTAACCTGTCATGAAAGTTAGGTACCCAGAACACCATCATCCCCAGAGAGACTACTGGAGGCTGCTGTCTTCCATGGTTCAGTTCACTTAGAACTACAGATATTCATTATTATTCAAACTTGGGACTGCTTTTTCCCCATAGCCTCAACTGCATAGTTCTTAAACCCTGCATAAGAACGTTGAGATTTAGAGAGAACAGGATTTTACGTGTACACAAGGTAAATGTTTTAATGCAAGGAACAGTAAGTCTAGATTCCTTTATTACACAGCCCCAGAAAATTATCTCAGTGTTAATCTATTTCAAAGATTGGTCAAGTAGCTGCCAAAATTTAAAAAAAAAAAAAAAAATTATAATCCTAATCTGTTTCTAATAATTTAAAGCAAGTAGACTGTTTCGTATGGGTTAAGATATTCGTGACATCCATGAACCACTAGATGGAAGTATATGCTTGTGGTCCATGCATATCTAGCAACTCTTTGATCTTGTTCTCTGAAAATGAGAAGGTAAAGAAAATTATTTGTGCTAGCAGAAACTCAGCCAAAGATTAGACTAAATTTTGCACTAGTGATTTCATATAATTGATTGTAAATACTTACAAAGTTTTTACTTTTCTATTTAAACTTCAATAGTGTACGAAATTCCTTCTGGACAGTTCCTGAGAGAATTTTATGGTCATCTTAACATAGTGTATGATCTTTGTTGGTCAAAAGACAATCAGTACCTTCTTACAGCATCCTCTGATGGCACTGTCAGGTCAGTATGATGAAGATATTCTGGGAGATAGCACCAGAAACAGAAAAGAAAGTGGTCCAGTTTCATGTCTTGCTACAAACTGTGCTATAATGTTTTAATTAAGATTTGATTACACTGTGATATTCTATAGCAGTGTAAAAATTGTGATGGAGTTAATCACTTATGCTGTATTTACTATATTGTTTTCTAATGTATATGTATTTGAAATCAAATCTTTTCTAAAAACCGTAGTATCTAAATCTACAGTGCAGCAAAAAACCAAAAGGCTTTATATTTCAGGAAGTCACTGAGACAGAATATTCTGTCCTTGGAGAAATTGCCGTATTGTGAATGCTGTATTAAGTTTGCAAATTTGAACATGACGTAGGAAACAGAAAGTTTAAGACGAGTTATGTCTGTAAATTGGCCACACTGCACATATATATGTTTGGGGTTTTTTTAGTTTTTGGACAGTTAGTTAAATAATTCAACTTAAATTGCTGTAAATGAAATTTGACAATATTATTTCTGAGACAGAATGTGTACACATTTTCCTCTACATTTAAAAAATGTACTTCAGTGCAGTGTTAAAGTTGAAATACTAATCTGTTCAAGGTTTAAAAGCAAAACCATAAAAATTGTAGAAATACATGAAAATATGGCTGTGATACAATTCTATTACGAGCAACTTCATAGGTTTTCATAGGGCGCTTTTTCATTTTTTTAGCTCTTCAGATCCCTATCTGTTGTTTCTGTTACGCAACTCAGTAATGCTACAGGCAGTTGCATAATTGAAATGCCAGAAGAATTGTTAAATGATATATTGTATGTGTGGAACTGAGTTGGTTTATTTTTTTTGCTGCTTGTATGTAGGCATAAAAAAAGAGTGTTTTAGGAACTTAGCCCATGTTCTTATTTAATCTGTTTCGAAATAAAAAAAATTTACATTGAAGTAAATATAAATTTCAGTCATTTATATTACCTATAAGAAGGCCCAGCTGTTCCTCAGTTCTTGAATTTGTGTCAGCAAGTTGAAACTGTAGTGGTTTGCCTCCTTTTCTGTGTAGCACGCATAGTCACTACATGAGTTACTAGTTCCTGTGTTTATTGTCCATTGCCTTAAGCACCTTACAAAGTCTGAGTGTAGGCAGGGAGTTTCTTCTTTTTCCCTTTTGCACTGGGAACACTTTGCCATTGAAATATGGTAGAATTGAAGGATGAGGACCAAAAAGTACCCCATTGCTTTAAAGTTATTGCCAGTTTGTTACTTGGATCATCACTCAGACTGAGTTCTAAGGCAACTTCAAGGGAAATTTGGGAACTTATGTGAATTCTTACTTATATAATGTTTCATGTTAAACTTGAGCCTTCCCAAGCTTTAATGTTATTAACTTGGAGCAATAAATTAACTTTTATGTTGTTAGAGCAAAACCATTCTAAAAGGTAGGTAGACTACTTGTGACCTTTGCACATTAAGTTGCAAGTTAATTGCTATACTCTAAGGGATTGCAGTTTTGTAATGAACTTGCCTCGGAGTTAGCTTAGAATTCTTCAGTAGCCACCAGAAGTAGTCACCCCAACTGGAAGGGTGGCACTCAAACAATTAAATTCCATATAGTAACTGAGCACTGTCTGAAATGTGCTGCCCACTTGTATTTCATGATCCAGGTACCATTCCATTCTTTATGGATTCAACTTTGGGCAAGGCTCAGTAATAAAATGCTTAGCATCAAACAGAAAATACTTCCTAAGAAAAATCTGATCTTACAGCTGTGAGTGGTAAAGGACAGGAAATAGATGAATAGTAAGAACTGAATTTATGTGAAAAAAACACCCTTGAGATCACAATCACTGTGTGGAAGGTAATTGCTCTTTTAAAACTTTCTGGGGTTTTATTTATATTTACTAGTCCTAGATGTTCCTTTGTGGGTTTTTCGTTCTACCTTCTTTTTTTTCTCTCTTCTTTTTCTAAATGACTGATATCCCAGAAGGTCTTAATAATTTGTTTCTAACTCCTGAAAGAAAAGAAACCGATCCACTCCATTAAATTCTTTATATATATTTTAAAATGTGCAAGATATCCATGAAATGAGTGGATAGTCATGAATTCATTTTGAAGACAGAGTACTATGTAAAGTAGCATATATATCTTAATACCTGTTAGAAAGTACCATATTAAAGGATTAAATATAGGTGGAACAAATCAGTGGGATAAACAGGTGGCAAGCATTTGCCTCTAGAACCACCAGCACAAACTATGACATCAGTTAACCTGCGTATGTGATTGCTTTTATCAGTATATATCCTAACCTCCTTTCCTTTTAGAATGTGGAAAATAGAAACGCAGGCGGCATCTGCAGTGAGAGTTTTCCCTCATCCTTCATTTGTTTACACTGCAAAGTACCACCCAATTGCTGACTCGTTGGTTGTGACAGGATGTTACGACTCAGTGATTAGAATCTGGAATGCAAATGTGAAAGAAATTCATGGGCAACTGCTACAGGAGCTTGATGGTCACAAAAGTTTCATCAACACACTTTGTTTTGATTCAGAAGGTATGTACTTTTTTCAAATAGTCTTCAGTTGAAGATCAACTTGAGTGTTACTAGTTTGCTTTATTTCATAGAGGCAATGTGAAATGCTATAATAGAATGGAATAGTTTTACCTGTGTTTGCAATTAATATGTTAGTATGGATGAACACAATGAGACACGTGGTCCCTGATATAATCTGACAGTAATCAGAAAAGGTAAGCGTAGAAGTGACAGGCAAACAAATGTGTAATGAACAGGCAATGATTACTGGGCAAATTTTAGTCATAGTTTAGTTTTAATTGTCCCTATAACTAGCTATTATTAGTTAGCTAATACTTTGTACATACCGCAACAAAAATTAGCGAAACATAAAGCACAGATGCGACTGTCCTGAGGAGACAAATGCATTGAGATGCAGGTGCAAAGCCTAGCAGTGGAAAAAAGGCAGGTTTGGCTAGAATTCTTCTAGGTGGAAGAATTTAAAAGCAGAAGCAGAAAATCTGAAACCAACTTCTAGAGAATTCTTAGAACAAGAGATGGCATGATCAGAACAGTAGCAAAGACAGCTCCACCATATTGTCATTCAGGGTTATCAACTCGATACAAAGATTTTTAAAAATGAGGTAGCAGTATTTAGATTGTGAGAATCATAATGTTAGACTGAAGAAGTGGGAAGGTGATGAACTTCTCAACATTGACAGAGAATGTGAAAACCTGAGAGTTAAGGACAGAGATTTGACCGTTGTGAATAATGTTAAATGATAGATTAACGGCTGAATGTGAGTGAGAGGGATGTACTGATGTATGCTAGTGGAGGGTGGGAAGAGTTGAAGATGGGTGAATGAATAAGATACTTGGAAGCGTTTGACTTTTTCTGGTATTAGTGACATCATTAGTAGTCAGGTTGTTCGTTTTTGGAAGTGTTCACTGGAATAGGTTCTGTGAAAAGGAAAAAGTTGCATTTTTATAAATTTGTGTTTAATAATTTTATAAAATTGTGCTTAACTTATGAACAACTGCTGGAAAACAGTATTTGTTCCTGTTCAAGGTGCTCTTGGTGAATGTATAGGTAAGTATTAGGCTATCATGCAAAGCTCATTGAGCTACAAATTCTCATTTTTGGCTGGTTCTAGAATATGAGTAAAAATAAAAAAACTTAAAAGAATATTCAGCACCCCGGTATCTAACTTATATCCTGAATCCAAATTTATAGTACCAACTTACGTCGTGCGGTATAAGCAAAATGTATTTGCAGTGAGTATATCATAGCAAAAGAGAGGAAAGAACTAGTGTTCACCTATTCACAAAAATAATAGAAAAAAATTGTTTCTTGTTCATACATCCTTTTCTGTATTAGTTCTTTTGTGTGGTGGTATTCTACTTATAAGACATTATTTCACAGGGCTCCACATGTTCTCAGGAGATAGTTCAGGACTGATAATAGTTTGGGATACATCTGTCAAAGGAAGTTCCCACCACCTGTTTAAACACTGGAGGATTAATAAGGTATGCAGGTTTCTTAAACTAGCATTGTAATTTTTGTGTACTATTCCAGATCTAGTCATTTGATGTGAATTCAAATTTTTTTATGCATTAACTTTGTTAACTGAAAAGGTGTATTTTCTTTAAATAGCGGTACAAAAGAGCTGATAGAACATGCTGTGATTCACTGACTTAAAATTTTTGAGTTGTTTTTCAACATTTTATATATATGCTTGAGGTTTAATAGCACTGTATTAACATGTAAGTGCTAATGCATTAGGTTTGTACTCTAGAGACAACAATAAAATAGACCACAGGCTTTACAGATCGCCTTTGTTCATACCTTAGAGGCCTAATGTTCAGTCAGCATTTCTGTCATCAGCTGTGTTTCAGAAGTTCAATGTCACAGCAGAATCTGCCTTGTGGTTGTGAAAAGTTGATGACCAAGGATGTAATGCCTTAATATAGGAACAAACTTTTTCTTTAACCAAATAGAATAAAATGGACGGAAAAAGAATAACGCAAGAGAAAAATGAATAATGATGTGTAAAAATGTGAGTTTTAAAACACAAACTTGTATTTTTTACTTTATTTTCCTTCTTTCTGTAGGAAATAAAAGAAAATGATATTAAAGGAACACCAATAAATCATTTGGAGGTACATCCAAATGGAAGACGTTTATTAATCCATGCCAGAGACAGTACCCTGAGAATCATGGATCTCAGAATGTAAGTAGATTTTTGGTGACAAATGCATATTTCCTTTTTTGCTTTAAAATTTACTTGGGGAAATAAAGTACCATAAAATTATTAAATGTATAGTTGTGGAGAAGAAAGATGACCTAATAATCAAGGATAGCAATATTAGGGTTAGGAAATCATTTCAAACCACTACTGTATTCCAGACTTTTTGTGTGATATTGGGTGTTTTACAATAGAATATCCAAGAAATTACTAGACTACTTGGGAGCTTAAGGAGGCATGGAGGAGAAGGCACTGGTCTCCTAAAAATTCAGTTCGCTTTTAAAAATGCAGTCTGGGCATGAAAATAACTGTAAAATGATAACATTTATTTGTGCATTAGTTTCTCATTGTTAAGACTGTGGGAAGAGTATTTTGATAATGGAATGAAGACTGTCATTATAAATACTGAAAAATGCAGTGAGGTACATATTGTGGTATATTAAGCAGGTATATTTATATTTTTAACTTAGTTTCTGATGATTTTCTCATATTTAGTAGTTATGAACATGATTTCTTAACAATAAAGTACAATAAAAAACAAGGAGATAACAGAATCCCCTGAGCTGTTGAGATTGGAGACTGTCCAGTTCTACCCCAATAATCAAAGCATGAGAGCATGTAACTCAGAGCTTTGTCCAGTTGGGTTCTGAATGTCTTGAAGGATGGAGAGTTTACATTTGTGTGAGCAACACGATCTAGTGTTCATTCACCCTCAAACTAAAAAGATTTTTTTTTTCTTCATTTTAAATGGAATTTCCCATATTTCAATTTGTGTCCATTTTCTCTAGTCCTTTCATTGGGTGAAATTGAGAAGAGTTATATCAGTTAATAAGATGCACCTGAACATTCTCTTCTGGAAAGTCACCTTAAAGATATAAAGACACTTTCTAAATTATTTGTCCTTAATTTCATGAGTTCTCTTCCTCCCTTTGTCACGCAGAAAATCAAAGGTCCCTTGTGTTCTGCATGAGAATACCTGGGGATGTTATCTTTACACTCCCATAGTGTGAGAAACTACATTCTTGTAGAACATGCTTTTGTACATACATAAACTCTCTCAGGAAATCTCACTTAAATAATATACTGGCTTGGATGCTTGAACTTGCTGAAGACTTTCCAGTCTTATATTGCACTCTTCATCTTTTACCATAAATGATAACTTCTAATGACCATGCTAGAAGGCTAAACTATCTACTCATTCAAAGCATAAAATCAGTGGTTTAACAGAGGGAACCTGTAGTTTTTAAAGCAGATAGTATTCTATGACTACCATTCCTAGAAAGAGCAGAATTTTAGTTTGAGAGAGAAAAATAAACATGCATATTAATCTCTAAGAAAGGGTTAATATGGTGTGCAATTTCTCAATTATTTTAAGCCACTTTATCCATAGGACATGTCATCTCCTTCTGTCTCCTACACCTTCGGCCATGTATTCCTAGTATTTTCTTTTATCAGCTCTAGAGATCTTTTGATGCAGGGTTAAGTCAGATTAGTGAACTGATCCGACTAAAAATCAGCCTACAAATACAAATGATTAATTTTCATTTTTATCAACTATCTGATCTAACTCATCTGATAGCTGCCCAAACAGTAGAGAAGAAATGCGGGAGAGCCTGGGAAAATAAGGGTGGAGAGGACAGCAGCAGGACTGCTGCTTTGACTGCAGCCCACAGTTACATTGGCTTAAGTCTATCAATAAACCACAGGGTCAGATACCCAGCAGTGATAATTTTACACGTCAGCTTTAACTGTTCATTCCCTGCATGAGAAAAGAGGGGGTGGAGGTCACAGATCAACACAATTCACTTTGATTGACAGCTAGTTGTTCTTAACTTTACTCTTTCAACTTACTTTTTTTGATCTTTTTGGATAATGCTGTTGTCCTGTCACTCAGGTATGTGATCAGGGATTTGGGTTTGGTTCAGACATCTCCTTACGGTTTCATATGTAGGTTAGTTTTACATCTTGCAGAGCTCTTCTGCATGATATCTCAGAGATACTATCTTTCTTATTCACACAGCTAAAACTCTTATTTGGGCTAATAGGGTTTTTGCACTGGGATCATTAAAGCATCCTTTTCTCTTGCTTGCCAAATACAATTAATTATTTGTAGGGTATATTTATTCAGAATATTGTTAAAAATAGTTTTTCTGTCATATTAACTGCACGGCATTTCTCCCAGCATATCTCTGTTGTTTTTGCAGTAACACATTTTAGAATTTACTGTCTTCTGTCTTTGAGGGCTGTCATGGCCTACTGACATTCTTTTAGCCTGAAGTTGGATTGTCTGTTCTGAAAGTATCTGCTATATTTGCATATTATTCTTTATCTTTAGCTTGGCTACAAAGAAATACATAGGTGCCACAAATTATAGAGAAAAGATTCACAGCACCATAACACCATGTGGTACGTTCCTGTTTTCTGGAAGTGAAGATGGAAAAGCTTATGTTTGGAATCCAGAAACAGGTAACTAATTATTTTTTGGTCTTAAATTGGGTTGTCAGGGCTGAGGGGGAAAGGGTTTTGTAAGCTTTATTGAAGCACTTTTGATATGGAATAATACTTCAGTAGGATATTCTTAAATCCTGAAGCCTTAGCTCCACCTTTTAAGTAGCTATTATTATCTCTAAGATTTAATTCTCTGGAGGTAATTAATAGGCAGAGGTAGCATTTGTAATATCCAGCAGGAATAGAGCACCTGAAGCTCAGCTTTCTGTGTACTGTGATTCTTTCCATGTGGAGGGTCTTAAATATTTTAAGTCAAATCAGTCTTTCTGTTGTGTTTTTTGGATTTGGGAATTAAGGTTTTTTTGAGCACACATTTGTCTGTTTCACAAGGGTGGTCAGAGACTCTGAATATTTTTGACCTTTGGAATTATAAGGTTTCTTCATGAATTATTCCCCAAACCAAGTAGTTTCAAAATAGCTACCAAAATCTTACTGGAAAAATGTTAAGCAAATGTAAGATATAGAGTTTGTCATCTTCATTGTACAGTGAGGTAAAAGGGACAAAAATAACAGTACAACTAGCAGAATACACTTTCTGGTTTTGATGTTGTACTCTCTCCAATGATGATTAAATTATTTTTAAAAAGGAAAAAGTAAATATTTTAAAACTGGCAGCTAACAATCTTGCTTTAAATTTCTTTCCACATTTCCAACTATATTACATCTATGCCACTACATAATTTGTCTGAAAACTTAAAAAGAGGGAGGAACTTTGTTATTAGTATGCTTACATGCTATACTTGCATTCATAATGCCGTCAGCTGAAGAGATAATTTTATTTATTTTTTTAAATAATTTTGTGCTCAACTTTTACTCCTATAGTCAGTATGATATAATTGAAATTTACAACCAAGATAGCTATCTCTGGCAAAATGCAAGCACAAACAAATACTGTGGAACGCCACCTTTCCAGAACTTGCTTATCAGAACAAGAGAACAAAGACAACCTGATGCATTCTCTGGGGTTTCCTGCAGCTGTTGCAACAGTACTAACTTTTCTGACTTACTGAATAAGTTAAAAGCATGCAATATTTTTTCTCTTATGCCAAATACTACTTTTCAGTAAGGAAATTGGCTGAAGAACATTTATTTACGGTGGCCGTCACTGCATTATAGTAATACAAGCTTTAACCAACTGTTCTTTTGCTGTGTCAACTATGTTTCCATGGTATTAATAAATATATTTCACTTCTCTAGGAGACCAGGTGGCCATATATTCTGAACTCTCCTACACATCTCCACTTCGTGATGTTGCCTTTCATCCACATGAACACATGGTGTCATTTTGTGCCTTTGGTCAAAACCAGCCAATACTTGTATACGTTTATGATTATAAAGGTACAGTACAAATTTTCTTGATGCACACTGTAAATATTTTATTTCAGAGGTGATTTGCTAGTATTTGTACTTATTTTGAAGGAAAAAGAAAACAGTCATTTGATCATAATACATATCTTTATCCTGGGAGATATCAAAACTGAACACGACATGACCCTGAGCAATCTGCTCTAGGTGACCCTACTTTGAGCAGGGGTTTTGGCCTAGCTAGTCACCAGAGGTCTCCGGTAACCTCAAGTTTAAATGTGTTATTGTATGTCATCCTATGTGATCTTTACAGCACTTTATCATATATGGGCAGTGTCATACAAGTATTTAAAAGCCCCTCTTCAGTATCAAGGTAGATTATGGAGCCAGAAAATACCGTCATTCTGAAAATTCATTAATAGCTTAATAGAAATCTCAGTATTTTGTGCTGGCTATATTACAAAATAATGTTGAGGAGCTGAATAGAAATAATGAGAAAGTATAGATTGTTTTAATAAACAGGTGTTATGTCTGTGGTGTGATTATGTGAGATATTTATTCCCCATGTTCTATTAAAGAGAAGATAGTGATAAATGCTAACTGAATTTTTGATATACAAAATAAAATTTAGACTTTCCTTTGCAGGCTTTTCTGATAGTTGTGGTTTTTTGTGGTTAGCTTTAGCAGTTTCATTGTTTCAATTAAGGATACAGTTGCAGATGTCATGTTGCATCTAGACAGTAGATGATACAAACTATGCAATAAATTTTGCATATCTGTAACAGATTTTTGTTTTAATTATATTTTCAATGAACATTGATTTATAAAGCTAATCCTGTCTTATACACTTGCTTTTTAAATAACATGTATCAATGAGATTACTCATATCAAATCTTACAATTTAGGTTATTTGTCTGTTGAACTGGTTGACTTTTACAGGAAAATAAAGTGGAATGACTTTACAATCAATAGTCAGCATTAAACTTTAACCCAGTAAGATATCTGCATTATAGAGAGCAATGGAAAATATTTTGGGTGAAGGTTTCTTTAAAATTTTTAGACTCTTCAGCAGACAGTCTTTAAAAAGCTAATAGGGTAGTTTTTATATATATGTGTGTGTGTATATTTAGAGATCATGCAGATATCACACTGGTAGTTATTTGTATCATCTGACTGCGTAACTAAGTCACTGGTGACAGTAAG
This sequence comes from Athene noctua, assembly GCF_965140245.1. Lineage (NCBI taxonomy): Eukaryota > Metazoa > Chordata > Aves > Strigiformes > Strigidae > Athene > Athene noctua. The sequence goes on along the minus strand of NC_134037.1, from coordinate 65,405,974 downwards.
ATTTTGCATAGGTTGTGGTCTTTTCTACATTATCTGTTACTAACTTTTTGTTCCTTTTTTGGTTAAAAGCAGACACTTTTTGCTTTCAGAAGATGGTCTTACTGCCTTAGTGTTGAAAGAGTTAATCATATAGTAATACTAATTTTAGTCACTGACACAGTTTTTAAGACTCCAGCAGTATGTGTTTTACATACACCAACAGTTCTATGAATATCCTGGACAAAACTTTCATGAAGAATTATTTAAACTTTGTGGCTTGAGACGGTAATACAAAAAATGTCAATTGATTTGTTTAAATGACAATGAGCGCAACTTTCATCAAAACTATCCTATTCTAGAGTAGGCTACTTCCTAAGAATGCCTCCTGTGCCTGTATATATGTTTAGAAATTCGTGGAATTTCACTCAAGTATAATCTCACTTGAACTGGGCTGGAAAAAATGTGGTAAGTACCTAGTAAAATAACTGACTTGAACTCAGTGCAAGCTCTATAGCTTTCTTGGCCTTGAAAAATTCCCAGGTTTTTTCTTGCCCCTTAATATTTCTGAATGGAGAACAGCATTGTTTATAAGCAATACAGAAATACTAGTTCTGTGTGAGAGGTTACCGAACACTGATAACAGAAGAGAGACATTGACTAGGAAGAGTTAGGGAGAATGGGGTAGCATGGGAAAAACTCCTTGTCGTTTTCAGGTTTTGTCTGTAGCACTATTGGTGCAGATTCTGATGGCATTGAAGACGTGGCTGGCAAAATCACAATGATCATTCCTTTTTTTTTTTTTTTTTTTTTCCCATGGCAATGTAAGGCTTCACCTGACACATTAATATTGATTATTTCTACAGTTGCACAACAGGAAGCTGAACTCGTAAGAGATCTCACTTCATCACTTACCACAGCTGCACCAAGAGGGCCACAGTTCTTCAGCAGTTTTTCTGAAATTCCTGTACAAAAAAGTTCAGTGATGTCTCCAGCAGATCGGTTTGCCAGTGTTGCAAGAACATCAATGAGAATGCAGAAGGTCAAACAAAAACTTGATTCTGTTACAGTAAGTAAAATTTAATTAACTTCCAAAAGTGTATATAGTCTTCTCAGCCAGAGTTCATAATCTGGGACTAGTAGGTGTAACAAAACACATATGTGTAGTCTTGAGATCTGTTCTTCAGAAATGAATATACTGATATTAATGTACCATGCTGGACAGGTACAGTCCCGGAGGGGATTTTGGCTGGTGGAGGACCTACACTAAAGCAGTTTAAAGGAGCAAGGAAAGGCAAAAAGAGCAAGCCACTAAGCAATAACCCCACTCTCCTGCACCACCCATCGCCCTACCAAAGACACCGAGTGTAACATAATGGCAAAAGCAAGGAGACTGGGGACTAGAAAGGAGGAGAGACAAGTGTCTGAAGTGAAGTTGAGGCTGACAAAGAGGGAGGAAAAGTGATTTCTTTGTGTGTGTGTGTTTGACTATTTGTCTTGTTTCTCGATACCCACATCAGTAATTAAAGCTTTTGTATTGGCCATAGATTTAATTAAGTGAAATTCCCCGACTTGAGACAATTTTGCATGTGACAAGAATGCAGAATATTCCTGAATAGTGCTGTGCAATTATAATTACTGTTCACAGTGAGATGAACTGTATTTGGGTTTGCACTTATTATTTTTCATTTTTAAGTCCTCTTGAGTGCATGTAGTTCTAGGGTTTTTTAATGCAGTTTTAGGCATTGTCTGCATTAAGTAGTGAAGCACAAAAGAAGCAGATGAGTAGATGAAAGCAGTTGTGGCAGAGGATGCTGTAGCTACTCTCATCTGGTGGGTGCAGTATTCCCTGCCTGCATTATCAGAGATTCTGGACAGCCCCAGAGTATAATATATTAACACTAAAACTTAAAATTTCTACTAATTTGTAATTAGGAATTAAACTTTTGGATGTATATGGGTTTAAATGTGTGCAACTCCCTTTTTCATGTGAATAATGATGCATGTATGTAAGTGCAGGCTTTGCTGAGAGGCTTGCTGGAATGTGTACTCACATAAATGCTTTGCAAAAGTGTTTGTCAAAGTAGGCCTCATAAATGCTGTCACTCAGCTGTGTATGTGAGAATGTGCAAATACATCTGGTTAGACAAGTGAAAATGGAGAAGGGAGATTTTATTGAGCTGTGTGTAGGGTGGCAGGCTGCCCCATGATAGGGTTGGAATATGAAAATCCAAGTGAGAACACAGGTGTTACCTTGTACGTATTCGCCTGACAGGAAAAATAAAAGGAAACTGGAAACTGTAAACTTTGTACTGGTCTTCGGGTCATGTTTGCATGCCAGTGCTTTGTCACAGATACATGGGGATTACCATGTGGGACAAACATGTTGTCAGCATACCTTGTAGACAGTAAACCTGGCCTGAGGTCATGCCTGGGGTATGTTTTATGAGGCAAAGATGCTGGAACCACTGAACAGCAGATCTGCCAAAACAGGGGTCTCTGAGTTTGTGCGTGAAATTAACAGCAGTAGCTAATGGATAGAAAATTAAATTCTAATTGCAAAGTTTGGAGGTCTGTGACTTAGACATATGATTTAAAAATGTAATGTGAATACATTAAAAATTGTTTTAGGCTAGATAGAAATAGAGAACATTCTGAGCCTACATGAGCTTGGGTTTTTTGTGCTGTGACCAGTGCCTCCTTTCCGGGTTCCTTTAAAGCCAATGTTTTTTTTCTTTTTTTGTTTTTCTTCTTTGCTACCTAAACAGGAACCTTAATGAATGAGAGAGGAGGTTTCTTTTCTCCCTCTCCCTCTCCCTCTCCCTCTCCCTCTCCCTCTCCCTCTCCCTCTCCCTCTCCCTCTCCCTCTCCCTCTCCCTCTCCCTCTCCCTCTCCCTCTCCCTCTCCCTCTCCCTCTCCCTCTCCCTCTCCCTCTCCCTCTCCCTCTCCCTCTCCCTCTCCCTCATTAGCATTCTTGTTAGCCCAGAAAATGTGTAATTAGAACCAAGATTTGAATACTGGGATAAAGCTGTAGTAATTCACAAAAGCTAGAACATTTTATTAGAAAAAGTAAATGTGAATTTCTCTGTGAAACCAGAATTCAGAATTGGCTTCTTTACCACATAGAGAAATTACTGTACAGTGAATTTTGGCAGCAATTATTATCTATCTCTGATGCTAATGTATGTTTCTATTCACAGAAGTTTTTGATAGGAAAACACTTAACCCATCTCTAGTCAATGAAAGAACTTTTAAGTGCTTTTCATTCAGTGTTACTATTTATGTATTTAAAATCTGACTTCCATCTAGCAGTCGAATTACCTATTTATAACTTTGCATAACAAGGGGGTGTCATGTTATGTAGATATGGGGAGAATGGCTTCCTTTAGAGATAGACTATCCTAGCTCTGAAATTGTGATTTTTAGATGTCAAAATTTCCATGTTATAATTTGAAGAAGAAAAAAATCTCTGTAGTGCTTGAGGACAGCATCTATATATACTCTGTAGTACTAGTACTAGAATCACTTATATGTTGGCTGCCTTGTCTCTTATTATGTGAATACTTCTGAATTAATTAAACGTGTGTTTGGCTATTCCAGTCTTTAGTTCACAATGTATTTCTGAAAAATGTTATTAAAAGGTTATCAGAGTGGTTACCAATATTTTGATACTCAGAGGGTTTAAAGTGCAATAATAAGTGCAATTAAAGTGCAACAAGTAACATGTAAAAGTATTCTTTCCTATATACAGAAATGCTTAAAACTTTTTTTGAATTTTTTTTATCATTTGAGTATATTTATTACTATGCCAGAGTTCACTAAGGGAGTAGGTACTGTGAGAGATTCCAGAAGCTTATATCTCAGATTGTATCTAATGTACTGAACTTTCATCATTAAGCTGTATGACTATAAAGTATGGTCTTATATGATACTTTGGTATAGTATTCATCATATACTATACTGTGTGGTCCTTTCAGATAGTTTCCTTTTAGGATTTAGTTGAGATGCAATATATATCTTGTGTGAAAACAACAGAATTTCTTCTTTTCAGAAAAAACATGCAACCTTTTTAGTGAACACATACACATGATACTGATACTGTCTAAACCATCAAATGGAAGAAGCTGTAAACTTGTACTTTGTCTGCAATGAGAACCTAGAGGTAGAGATGGATGCTGAAGTGGTGTCTATTTTTTATGCTACCATTGTCAGTCCTGTAAGAATCTGTCCTCTGGGTCATCTTGGATTTGGTAGATTGTGAAATACCATGCTTGTCTTCTGAGTTTTAGTACAGATTGGGAAGAGTTCTATAGTAACTTAACTACAACTTCTACCTGAATATGAAAACTGGAGGGTTGTAACACATTACGTACTAAGTGCTCTTAAAATATTGCCAATTCAGTTAATATTTTTGGCGAAGTACAAGATGATGCTGCAATGTCTTTGCAGGCTGAAATAGCTTTTTCACTTAATAATGCTTGCAATACAAAATTTTTATCTACAGACTGTCAGAGGAGGTACTGATATTCTGTATTCTTATCTGTCATATATATAAGAAATTTGCAGTGTTTTTAAAACCTGTTTTTCACTAAGTTCATAGAATTGGCTTATATTTCTGTTAAGTTTTTCCCAAAGAAAACTTGCAGATTAATAGGAAGACATTTTTTTTTATACTGTGCATACCATAGTTGAAAAATAAAAAGGCAAGAAATCACTTAATTTAATTTCTTATTAAAAACAAAACTGCAGCTAAATAGTTTTTAGGAAACCATAAGTAAGATCCATTCCAAACCGAATATGAGGAAGATACATGTGTGCTTCTACTTAGGAAATCCAGGATAGGCCCATATATTCAACACACTAATTGGTTCTGGACACCCCTTCTGAAAAAAAATATAGAAAAATGAGAAGTTCAAACAAGAGTAACACAAATGCCAAGAGCTGTTGAAGAGCTTGCTTGTAATGAGATTAAATTGACTAGAGCTCCTCAGCTTTGCACATCATGCAAGTGGGGATGAGTGAGAGAAAAGTTGTGACAAATATATGAAAACATGAATGATACTGGAAAAAAACCTGTTTCACACAGCTGAAGTGGGGCCATACACTAAAGTTACATACACAGAGTGCTGTGAAGGCCAGAAGTGTACATGGGTATTTCTTCCTGGTAGCTGATACAGTGCTGTGTTTTGGATTTAGTGTGAGAATAACATTGATAACACACTGATGTTTTAGTTGTTGCTAAGTGGTTCTTATCCTAAGGTAAGGACTTTTCAGTTTCCCATGCTCTGCCAGCAAGGAGGTGCAAAGAAGCTGGGAAGGAGCCTGGCCAGGAGAGCTGACCCAAACTAGCCAAAGGGATATTTCATACTCTAGGATGTCATGATCAGTATATAAACTGGGGGGAGCTGGTTGGGAGGAATGAATTGCTGCTTGGGCATCAGTCAGCAGGTAGTGAGCAATTGCATTGGGCATCACTTGTCTTTTCTTGGGGTTAATTTATCTTTTTTTTTTTATTCTGTTCCTTTTCATTACTATTATTATATTTTTATTATTATTTATTTTAGTTGTTAAACCATTCTTAACCTACAAGTTCTACTTTTTTTTTTTTTTTTTTCCGAATCACTTCCTCATCCCACTGGGAGGGGGGAGGAGTGACCGAGTGCCTACATGATGTTTAGCTGCTGGCTGGGGTTAAACCAGGACAGTGGGTTCACAGAGATTTTGGAAAAATTCGTAAAGTAGAGATTCAGCAAAAGCTATTGGCTCAATGAATCAGTATTACTGCCAGCTGATGTGCAAGTTCATAAACTGCTGAGTGATGGAAGTGGAAGGGCCCATAGGAGAAAAATCAATCTGAACTTATGTACCTTATTTGCTACAGTTTACTGTTGAAAAACATGAGGATGGATATTTAATACAGCATAATTATTCTTATGCTATGGTGTATATAGACAATACATGTAAAAGTTATACAGACAAGGTTGTGGCATTATCATGTTATTTATGAGTTGTTTGTGTGATAATTCTCCATAAGAGTTACTAATATTCTTTTCATTGCATCAGATTAGTAAATAATTTTAAAAATAATCAGATTTCAGTTGAATTTAGTATGTCTGTTAAGGTTACTTTTCTTCCAATTTTGCTTTTACAGCAATTTCAAGTCAGATCCATATGGCCCATAGGCTTGGGTTTTAGTTTACTTTCATGTTAGTGGAGAACATGATCCTGTAACATAGGCAGTATTTTTTCTGATAACCTGTGCAATACATTGCACTGAATTGAGGGCTTTTAAATTAAATAGGTGCTTTTGAATAGTGCTATATACTTTTTCCTATTCCTTTCACAGTATTCCTCATCAGAATGGTAGGAGATGCTTTTCTTACTCTAGGAAATTCTACTGCAATTATTACTTTAAACATAACTACTCTCAGTTGCAGACCTACAAGGGTGTGTTTTATAAGCCATGGTGGAACCACTTTTGGGTCTGAAATCGTATAACCCTGTGCATTTCATTTACTGGATAAAAAATTTTCATATATATGTTTTTTCCGTTTGCTAAGCAGATACTGTTGAATTGTGATTGCATAGATTGTTGATGTGAAATGGCTGAAGTATTACTAGATTTATACAGGTAAAATACTTAACAGCATATGAAAACTTTGCCAGAATTTTACTTTGTGTAAGATTTTGGAAATTGTAATGAATTTTCCTTGTCAATTCATTAAATTTGCCAGTTTTAATTATGTTGTCAGTGTTAGAAAAAGTTGAACAAAGAGCTATTTTTTTCTGTGGTTTATTGCATTGTATTTTTTTTCCCCTCTGAAAATCTTACAAAGCAAGTTAGATCCTTAAAATCTGTAATATTTTCCTACATTGAAATGTTCTTTGCTTAGTAATTTTTTTTTCTAGGCATTCTTCATCTTTAGCAAACATCAGATGATTTTTAAAACAACACAGTCAAAATAGATGTAAAAGAAAGGAAACTAATGTCTGTATTATGCAGGTGAAGGAACTTTGACATGGGTATAAAATGAGTAGTTTCACAAACTCTATGCTCATACTGATCTGTATGGATTTACTGCAGTTAGTTACTCTGCAGTAATCACTAGTCTTCCCACACTTAGTAAACAAAAGAACATAGGTAAAATACCTTGCTTTAACTACTAAATAAAGGTCGTTGTCTATGTAGTTATCTTGGCAATAGTGTGTTGTAAATATGCCTTCCAGCTTGGCAGCAATGCAGCCTGAGCCTCCTCCAGAGTAAGATCTGTACCAGAACTCTGAAATTCTCCACTAGAGTGGTAACTAACATGGAGCATAAAGAGACTAAAATGGCTCTTTATGGTAAGACTGTACTTTCAAATATATGGTCATGGGAGTGTTTATTAAATTCCCTGCATATTTAATTCAGTTATATTAAGGACTTTTTCCTCTCTCCAAGCTTCTGTTTAGCATTAGCAATAAATTTAAGGAATTTCTATTTTAAACTATTTCTCGACTCTTTTATACTTCCAATTATAAAAGTTAATGAGGAATTGTGTGCATCTTTTGTTGGATACACAGATTCCTATTATCGTAGGGAATTATTACAAATTTTACTGTGAATATGGAATTCAAATCTGCATGCTCTCAGGCTTTTTACTCAAGTGATGTAAGTGATCTGTATGAATCTAGTTAGAGTATCAGGCAGTAATACTTGCACAGCAGTCTTTCATCTGTGCTGTAAGCACAGGATATCTATCTTTAATTCTTGCTTAATGTTTGCTGACATTACTATTTGAATAGAAGTCTAAAGTAGCAATAATAAGCTGCAGTCAGCTGTGACAGAAGATTTTGTTCCTCTACTGACCTTTGTCAGTATTAGCTTTCAGTAATTTATGTTTTATATAAAGGGTATGTCAGACATGAGAAGTGAATTGCATTAATTTTTTAGCATAAAACTATATCCATCATAACAATTTTATCAGAGCGTAAGATAAATTTGTCAGAGGGTGTTAAGCATTTTAATATGTGTGGATTTTACTGATTGGTCTTTTAATTTTATTTCCAGTTTTACCATCTTAGTTTTCTCACCATAAATGTTTGTACAGCATTAAGGAAAAGTTACTCACTGTTTTCTCCCTGTTGAACAAAGCAGACAAGTACATCTGAGTAATACTATATTTATTCAAATCATATTTTATAGCAGAGGATGCTAGAAACACTCATGGTGGTAAAAACCAGCAAATTGCATCTCCTTCTGCCAGCTGGCTTATTGTCACCAAGGTGTGGAGAAAGCAGCTTTTATTAAGAACTTTTTATGACAGAAAACACCATAAACAATGCACTGAGTTAATTTAATAACATTGTTGACAGCTTTTTTTATTAATGGTTATTGAGGCTGCAATAGAATTTCTTGCAACACGTCAGGTGCAGAAAGGAACATTGATCATGGCTCAAATACTGAGATACTGTAAATTGAGAGTTAAAGAAGGATATACAAGATTAAACCTCTAAGAATTTTTAAATAAAGTTTCACAGATTCCTTTTGTATGTTAGCTGAGGAAAGCATTTGTTTTTCATTCAAATAAAGGATAGAGAAAATAACTTTCTATCTTTGCATCCAAAAGTGCTGCTTATTCTGGGGAAATCTGGTCACTTTTTTTTTTTACCTTTCTCTCTTTATGGTTACATTACAGTTAATCTCTGGAATAATAAATGAGGGTTTGTCAACATAAGAAATTAGATTATACTTTTTGTTTAGGTCCATAATTTTAGAAACAATTTAGTGAAGAGCAAGCCTGTTTATACTATTTTTTTAGAGTAATAGGAATAATAATGAAATTTTCACAGAAATACATATTTTTTTAACATCTCTTTGGACAAAACCAAAGAATTCGAAAAGCCTTTAAAAAAATCTACTAAAAACGATTTTATATATTATAGGAAAAGCTTGGAGTCTAACCAGATACTTGGAGGGATGACGGGGATGGGTGGTTACAAATGTCTGAGTGCTTACATGATTACCTGAAGCTGTATACTGCATTTAGTCATGTCCTAATATTTTTTACCAGCTAGTACAGAGGAATAGGTATGTATTTGACAAGACGTGAGGCGGAAAAATTTCTGGTGTCTGTCTTCCTTCGTAGGAAGAGAAATAAAATTATAGGACAAGTGTCTTTGGGTGTGTTTTGTATGTGACACAGGTTGCATCCATTTTTCATTTGCACAATTAAAGACATTTTTAAGACATGGATTTATTTTTTTTTTTCCCAGTCATATGTTCTTTGATATCAAGAATCATAACCAGCCACAGAAGAGGTCACAGTTTACATAGTCATCTACTTGGCTCTTACTAAGCAAGACAAATCTACTTGGTGATGACATTGGCCAGTTCTCCTAAAATGTGTATATCCAGTATGTTCTTAAGATGAAATGCCAATTTGATACAATCCAAGACAGCTCATACTCTCTGTACTTAATAGCTGAGTGAGTCTACACAGCCTGTTCATAACTGAGCCTGTATTTAACTGGTTTGTGTCTTGTAAAAAGAATTTGGTTTTCCTTGTGGCTGAAGGAAGCTTACTATTCCAAATGTTTCTAGTAATTTCTTACTATAAAGAATTTCTTACTGTTCTTACTTAGTAATTTCTTAATTTCTTCTTAACATTTTTTTAAAAGGGAAATAAAGAAATAAAGCAAGCTTTTGTGGTAGGCCTGTAATTGAAATACCAGAACTCTCTGGCAGAACTGAGGAATTGAATATATATAATTATTGTGTGATGAGACATATCATCTGTAGACAATGGCTCTATCTAAACTGTTGCATCAACACCTAGCTTCAATTTTCATATGTATGTCCTGGTCAATTCTGGGCTTCTGTGGGAAAGGATAGTGGAGTACCCAAGTTACAATGGAACTATATTGCCATCTAGATGAGTTCCTGATCTGGATAATCAGAGTAAGAGGACTGTAGAGAGCATCAGGGGAACACACTTGCTTCAGACAAGCAAAGTAAATATGTTTCAGTTTTGCCTATGTGTAATGAAATGATATTTTAGCTGTCTTTCCCATTTAGTCTAGAAGTTACTTAAGAGCAAACCAGATTAATCTCTAAGTGACTGCAGGACACCTACCACAGTAGAATCCCAGCCCTTGTTGGAGTCCTCCTAATGCTACTTTCTCTCCTAGAAATGATTGCATTTTTACATAGATGTAAACTTAATTCAACCTACATTGCAAACTTAAAAGCTGTAGTACTGCACTCTTACTTTAAGCATTGCTGGTTATGTATTTTCCTCTAGCATTGAGAAAAATAGCAGAATTTATGTTTTATTTTTATTTCACATTCAATTGTCAACTTTTAAATTCTGCAGAATCATGGTTTAATCATGCCTTTAAAACTGTCTTTAAATGTCTTAAACTGTCTTTAAAAGCAGTGTCATAGAGGCCTAAAGTTTCAAAAGGGAAGTCTAAAAGATTAAGAGGTAGTATAGAGCTGGCCAGCTTGATTTGACTTGCAAGTGTATATGGAAATGTCAATTATATTGGTTGCAAAGGTCAGAAAATTGCATTCTCAGGAAAAAAAGAAAAATTGTTATTGTCAGCTTGTCAAGTCTTGCAGTATTCTGTTTTTTGTCTCATGCAATTCACTTCTAATACGAAAACTAGTTCCACTGAAAATGTATATTTGCATAATTTGCATAGAGCTGCCCTAACACAAAAAAGAAAATGCAAATCAGCTTTGTTTAAACTTGGCAAAAATTATGTAGGTATCCTTTTTCACTACAAAGACTACAAGAATGTTATAACTCTTAGTTTTGCTTAATTCAGGATAGTAGTAAACTGTGTCTTTGATAAAGCTGTGGTTTGTGCATGAAGCAAGCAGAGCCTGTTGTGAAAAATAAGTAGATTGATGGTTGGCTATCTTAGCCAACTTTACTCGTTGTTGTGAAGGTATTTAGCAATGTCTTCCCACAGCATGCATTTAAAAAAAAAAAAAAAAGATTGCTTCACTCTGTTCCGTAGTTAGTCTCAGTACTGTAGGAGAATTAATTATCCTTCACAGGACAGTGTGGTTCACCTGAAAAAAGTTCTGCTGAATCATTAGTCCTCATTTAATAGTTAAGTGGTTCCTCCTTCTGTTATAATGTTGTGGGCTTTTTTCCTCTTTGGGACTTCTAGAGATTTAAATAATACTTAAGAGCCAGTGGCAGCAAGGTCATTAAAACTGATTCTGTGTTTACTTTGGATGGACAGTCTTTTATAGCTCATCTGCGCTGAGCTTCACTGCAATTAAGAGGAGCAATGAATCACTCCTGTAAGACTGCTTAGATTTAAAACTTTCTTTTTAATATCTCTCTTACAAAAATAGTTTTTATTTTGTTTTTAAGGACTTGGAGAGGAAGGAAGAGTTACAAGATAGAACTTACGTTTTAAAGAGGCCAGTTTCCTTAAATCTTCAGGCACATACATTCAGTCTTCTAATGTACGTGTCTATTGCATTTGATTTCAAACCATGTATAATGAGCATGTGTAATGAGAGTATTTGGGTAATTCAACAGGAAAATAAAGAGAAGTGAATTAAATGCTGTACAGGAATAATTTACATAGAACTCAATATCTCTTATATAATTCATTCAAGCACCACAATCAAGACAAGTTTCTCCTGATACTTTTTCCCTCCAGGATGAACCAGGAAAGTGTCTGTTTAAGTGCTAGTTTTGAATAGTTATCTGCTGTGTTTAGTTTGATTTCCAAAAGCTGATATATTCAACCTGTCTTCATTCCCTGGCAGTATCTGAAACCAGCTTTTTTACAGCGGGTTTGAAAGAATATTCCATGAGAATACTTGACTGGAAAACATACATTTGTAACACTGATGGTGTAGTGTTCACTCAGCAAGAAATTCATGCAGGGGGAGATCATCTCATTTGTCTTGCTGCAGAAAGGCTCTCCCTAGGGCTAACAGTGGATATAAGAAGATGAAACACTAGAAAGCTGAGCTCAACGTGTTTGTGGAACAGATTATTTTTCTGTGTTTGAGTAAACACATAAGATAATGGCTTTACACCATATTTGTGTGTAGCAGAGAAAACTTTATGAAACTTAGTCACTTGCATATGTAAATTTAAGAAAAACAGATTGATTTTGTTGTTCAGAAAAACAGGCTTCTCTATTCTGCTTACATTTTGCAACTACTGTTCACTAATATTCTGTTAATTTGTACCCTGAGGTAAAATCTAGCTGGTTTAATGCCTTTTTTATCATATTCACTAGTTGATCTGATTTTCTGTCCTGATTTTATTTCTCATTCATTAGTTTTGGAGTATAGTCATTACAATTGCACACAGTTGCTGAGAGAGTACTTGACTAGTAAAAGACAGTGTTTATTATAAACTACTTTTCAGTTAAATCCATATTGCTACACAAAAACCAGATCCATTAAGATGAAGGTCTAGTGTGGTAATACAGAGATGATAGCAGATACCCTCTATGGCCCAGTTGAGTTATTCAACACGTTTTTAGTGCTGTATTACCTGAATCCCAGTACATCTGCAAATGCCCAAATATTCTGCATTACTGAAACCTGTTGAATTGTTTAATATTTATTAAATGACAGAAATAGTAGCTTTATAAATTATATCACTTCTGGAATTAAATCACTGATTCATTTTGTTTTAACTGTCTCATTTCTTTAAACAGAATTTACAAGCCAATAGATTGAAAATTTGCAAAATGTCATTGTTCTGTTCTGGCCCACAGCTAAAGTTTAAGGGTCTGATCTGGAGTTTACTGGGGCCAAAGGAAGTGCTTCACTGACAGTGGGCTTTGAGTTGGATTAAGTAACTGTATGCATTTATTCAACGTTGTGAAATAGGCTTGACTTTTGAAAGTGTCAAGGATTATGTTGTTTTATGTAAATAACTCAAATTTTAGCATATGAATCTATTTTGTTTGAAGAAAGTTACAGATATTTTATTTAAGGTGTATTTTTTCCTCCCCCTTGGCTGTATTATCAGGGCAGCCAGTGAAAATATGTTTACCAAGCAGTAAAGTTCTCATCTGGATCGTGTAAAAAAACTAAAGTTGTCATAATAGATTTTTTACATAGACTGTATTGGATAATATGTCAAAGAGTAAAGCTTGGGAAAGGTTTTTGCTTTGAGATTGCTGCATGTTTATCAAGAAACTCCATAGCAAACCACATTCTAACTACATTATCTTTGTTGCTATGGAAGTTAGAACTGCAGATTTTTTTTGGATAGCTTACAGAAAGGAAGTACCTGGTATTCTGGTCTAAGTATGCTTTATTGATTTCTGTTGGGACTAATTTAAGATATTTTTTTTTTCCCTCATTCTAATATTGAGTAATCTCTTCATAGATGCAGTGTAGTTTGACTATCCAAAAATGAGAAGTTGTTTTACATATATACATTTATAACCATATATAAATGTCATTTTTATACACAAAGATGCAACAAGATACCAGTTCAAATGGTTCTGTTCCATTGTCTGCACTGCTTGAGAGTTTGTATCCATATGTAAACATGCAATTCAATTTATAGCTGCATCAATAATTTTTCAAAGTCTGTGTCTCCAAATACTCTCTCAAAAAAAAAAAAAGTCACTGAAGTTGTTATTTAGCATCAACTTGAGTCTTAATTTTTTTCCTGGATTTTAATAGTTATTTATGGTAAGCAGATATTTCTCTTTTAGCTGTTGCATCAGTAAGTAACCCAGGAAATTACACTTTCTGATTTGTCTTTCCTATTACAGGAGAGCTCAAATCTCTTGCTTCCTGCACCATCGTCACTGTCACCACACTCCAAGCTAAGACTGCCAGGCACTCTCTGCACTCCACTGAATCCTCTGTATTCTTTTACTACTAAAAGTGGTAAGTTTCTTTCTTTATTTCTTCACTCTCTGTAGGGAATGGATAATAACTTCCATGAAGATTTTTTTCTGCCTTTATTAATTCTGCTGTGCAGATCTTTTGGGGAGCGTCCTGGTTGTTATATGTGATATAATTTATAAAATGCAGTGTGATACAGTCCAATACTGATATATGTTCCTTTTTAATGCTTTTTTTTTTTAAGCTGTACACTTTAGTGCTGTAAGTTTCTAGAACAGTATGAGATTGCCAGCTTTTCTTAATTTAATATTTTATTACTTAATAAAGTGACTTAAAGACAGACACTGAAAAACAATAAAATCATATTTTTAAAAGCATATGAACTAATATAAGCAAACGGTAACAAGAAAAACAGTTTACTTAAGAATGATACAGCTCAGAAGTCTATTTGCAGTTGTGTTTGATCTATTTTTAGGGGTTTGTTTCTAAAGCCATTTTGTATTCAGAGATTTTGAGAAAAAGGTAAACAATGAAATAATGCATTTTTGTGATACTTTTCTAATAATAGCTGTTGCATTCCTAATCATGATATTTAGTAATAAAATTGATAATTTCATGCCTTTTTCTTTCTTGCACACCTGCAAAATAAGACAATATCGGAACCTTAGTTTCGAAGTGGTTGTTTTGTATTCTTCAGAATAGTAAAAAGAAGACCGGGGGAGGGTGGAATATATAATGAACTAGAAACAGGTAATAGAGAGTTAAAATGTAGATAGTAAAGATATAAATGGTCTCTACAATTATACAGAATTATCTCCTAAAACCAGACAATTTTCTTCGCAAGTCAAGTTATTTTTACTTTTTCAGAGTGGCGGGGGAAGAGGATCCTTAGTGTGGACTATAAGATTGACCACTAGTCTCTGAATTGCTCTTAGACACTAATTCACAATGCAAATACCCGTACACCAAGTAACTTCTGTATTTCCATGCTTTACCTTAACAAAAGGGTTTAGAGCCATTATATTAATCTATCTCATGCCGCTGTTTATTGTTTCCAGAGTGCGTAAATCTTGCAGAAACAGTAGAATACATATGCTGACTTACATATTGTAAATATTTAAAATAAGTGGACTAACCCTTTAAAGAACATTAGCATATGTTTTAAGTGGCTATGCCTAATATTGCTCAAACCAGTTGTCTTGAATTTTACTTTATGCAGAAGCAGAGATAAATGTGTTGATGGAGACTTCTTAAATAGCATGAACAAACATAGATATATGTTACAGCTATTCATTTGCACGCCCAGTGTGGATTTTTCCAAAACTGACTAAAACTTCCAGACAGTCTATAGGTACAGGATATTATTTGTGTGAGGGAAGTATAGTAAAAAAGAGGTACATTTTAATGGTCTTTCAACAGTCAATGAAAGCAATGAGAAAATAGATATTTTTAGGGGAAAAAGACCATAAAATGCTAGTGGACCACAATTGAAATAGATTTTCCTGTAAGAAAATATTTTAAAACCCTAAATTACTTCTCTGACATTTTGGGCCTCCAGTTTGTTCTGCTGTGATGGAGTTGTTTTCAGTGAAACTTATGAGGAAGATGTACTCCTCTATTTCATCTTTCCCCATTGGTTATAAAGTGTGAAGATAGGTGCTCGTGTTCATAGCTCCTAGCTGCCAGTTTAATTTTACTTTAGAATAATAGAAAATCTATACTTAAATGTATCTATTCATTTATGGATTGTGCTGGAAGTACAAAACCTTTTTCTTTCTGTGTTGATTTCATATACACGATTATACATGCTTTTCTGTACTTATGTTGGACTGTTAACAACTGCCTGTAATACAGAGATCCTTCATTTTTGTCCAGCAGATGGTTACGTATTCCTGAGGGTTATGTTGGGAGTTACTCAGTTTTCTCATTCTCACACTTTCCTGTCACCTTTAGCTGTGTATTTAGTGCTTCTTAAAGCAAGATGCAGAATTCCCATTACAGTGAAGTCCCTTACGGGCAGTATGTGTAAAGCTCTGCTGGCAGTCTTTTAACCATGTAACACATGTATGTGCATGCTGTATTAACTTGATAGGGTTGTAGCTGATGTCTTGTGATATGGACAGTGTAGTAGCCTGGATACATGCAGGACTTCCTTCTTTTTACAAGACAATTTAATTATCTAGGTCTTGCGCTAGGTAGGAAACAGTGGAAAAATGGGGTATTCACCTTTGTCTATAATGGACAATAGCAGTAGTACTGCAGATGTTTCCTGACTTTGAAATCTTTTTGTATCCAGATATATTTGCAAAAATAGTTGTAATTTTGTAATACTTTCATAATAAAAGTAATATTCACTACTGTGCCTTTTAAACATGCCTATTCATTCTAACAGATGGCTTCTGTATGCTCTCAAATGTATAGTATGTTTTGGCTTTTCTTCAGGTGCATACTTTCACATGTATACAGGTTTCCATGAAGCCCCAGTCCTTGTTCTGCTATTTATCTTCCTCACTTCCCTCAAGATCAGTTATCTCGTGGTCACTGAGGCAGGACTGCCTTTGTCTCCAACCAGTTGTGCTTTATTCATTATTAGCATGTTCAGGGGTACAGCCTCCTTAGTCAGCCTGTCCAGCATCTGCATCAAAAAGTTGTCCCACGTGCATTATGGAAGTTTGAATAGCATGTAGCCTGTGTTTTTGTCTCTCAAGCAGATATTGAGGTGGTTAAATACCTCCATGAGAGTCAGAGCCTGTGACTGTGAGGCTTCTTGCTCTGTTCAAAGAAGGCTTTATCCACTGCCTCTTCTTTATCAGGCAGTTTGTAGGTGATCACCCCACAATGTCCATATTTTGGCCTCTCTTCCAGTCCTGACCCATATGCTCTGAACAAACCTGTCTACTGCTCTGTAGCTCTGCACATTTGAGCCTCTCCTTCATTCTATACAGCACTCTCATTCTTGTCTTCCTTATCAGTCCTTCCTAAAGAGCCTGTGTCCACAGGCTCTCACAACACTGCAGTCAAACAGTAAGAAACATAAATACATAAATATTTTATGTGAAGGAAAAATTCATGAAACACTGAAAATATAGTTCAGTGCCATTTATCATTCTAATATAGCCCCTTCCCTCAGCAGCAATATTTTATGAAAGCAAATTTGAATTACTTGGAAACCACTTGGTTTCATATGTCCTTGAATAATTCATAATGTGATAGCAAAGATGCCTCCTCTTATTTCAGTTTTTCCTCTGTTCTGTAATGTTTTAGAGATGCTGAGCACCCATTTCTGGTTATTTAATTAAGTTTTTAAAAAGGTAAACTGTTATCTTTATGAAGTGACTCCATATAGCGTGAAACAATCCGCTAGGGATTATTTTTCTGCATACTCAGCTGCTGTAACTTCTAACTATAAACTAATATCAGATCCTTCCTGATGTCCTTAAAGAGTTTGTTCAGTTCCGTTCTTTTCATCCCTGATCTTGAATTTACATGTGATGCTTAGATAACCTAACTTACTTTGTTCTAAATGAAATAATTTGCTGTTTAATAGTCAAATAGAGAGCTTCAGCACCTTACATAAAAAACATTCTGTGCTTGAGTAAGATGAGTAAAGACAAGATCATGGTATCATAGAGGTGAGAAGGCACACCTCTGGAGAGCATGTGGCCCAACCCTTCTGCTCAAAGCTGGTTGATCTAGAGCAGGATGCTGAGGACAGTGTCCAGTTGGGTTTTGATCTAAGGATGGAGACTCCACAACATTTCTGGACAACCTATTATGATGTTTGACCATTCTCACAGTAAAGGGATTTTTCTTATATTTAAATAGTATTCTGTGTATTTCAGTCTGCACTGGTGCATGAGATTATTACTCCCTGAATTCAGGACTTTGCATTTCCCTTTGTTGAACTTTATGAGGTCCTTCTTGGCCTATTTCTGCAGCCTATCAAGGTCCCTCTGAATGGCAGAGCATCCCTCTGGTGTATCAGCCACTCCTCCCAGTTTTTTAACATCTGCAAGCTTGCTGAGGATGCACTCAGTTCCATCATCCAGGTCATTAAAGGAGATGTTTAACAGTGTGGGCCCCATTATTGACCTCTGGAGTGCACCAGTAGTGACAGGTTTCCAGTTAGATTCATGCAAGTGGTTACAAACCTCTGATCCCTGCAGCTCAGCCAGTTTTCAGTCCGCTTCACTGTCTGTTTACACAGTCCATACTTTATCAGTTTGTCTGAGTCAGGTCATCAGCAGACTTTGTCAGGATACAGTGTTGAAAGTCATGCTAAATTCAAGGTTAACATCTTCTGCTTTCCCATCAGTGCTATATAGTGCTGTGCAAGAGCTACATTTAAAAGTGTTGTCAGGAGAATGCTTAGAATTACTAGAAAAAAATTAATTATTTTTGACAAATAGTAATTAATGACGTAGGTATCTCAAAGCAGATACAAGAAGTGGGTGAACTTGTTTCTTATGTGTTACGTATAAAGCACTTCATTAGAGAGATTTCTTAAAATTTTTAAAAAATTAATTTAAATTTAATAAAACATATTGTGTGCCACCTTCTCACAAAGATTGTGTTGAATTTGAGAAGAAGGCATGGAACTTAGGTTTTCTTACTGTCCATATTGATAGCCTGTCAGTCGGAATTTTTCATCGAGTGTAACTCATTTTGCCATATTAGGGGTTTTTTGTGTCTGCCTCAGTAAAACTGCAGTTGTGCTGATAGCTATTTCAGTTGTTTGAAAATTTTGCTAGATGTGTCTTTGGAGAAGGTCATCCCTTTCAGTTTTACCTTTGTAATTTGGATTCATAAGATCTTATGGCCGGTCCTATTTTTCACTCCACTGAAATTTCTCCATGTTCTATATATAGCAGATTACTTGATTCCATCTTGATTATTGTGTAGCGTACTTTAGGGCATCTTGTCCCTAAAAGTATGTAATATTTCAACTTGTTGAACTTTTATTCTTTCTTTTCTTTTTTTTTTTTTTTTTTTGTAATAAGAAAATTTGTCCAAGACCTGTCTTTGATAGTCAGAATTGAGTTTTTACATTCCTTGTGCTGTATAGCTCTGCTTATGTTCATGCTTCAGTGCAAATTTTATCATACCCATCCTGTAGTACTACCCTGCAGTACTGCGTTGTAGCATTATCCAGGACTTTCTTAGACATTTCTATCTTTTCCTTGTCATGTTCTCACCTTTGTACCTTCCCATTCCTAGTTGTTATTTTTTAAACAAATAAGGATGTAGCAAAAGCTCCAGCTTTCAATTAACCATTCTCTAAGGGGCATTAAAATCCCCTCTGGTTTTGTTTGCCTTCCCTCCTTAAGATTGAGGGCATCTTTGGACAGTGAAATCACCTTCCTATACTCTCAGACACTGTTTTGCAGATCCATGGCATGCCATGAAAGAAATGGCTGGCATTTTTAGGCTTTATTCAACAGTGACTCTTCAGTAACTCCCACTGTTTTCAGGGCATGTTTTCTAAAAGAAAGTTTTAGGTTTCAAGTAATTGTAATTAGCAGTGACCCTAATTGTTAAGTATGTGGGAGATTGAAGCTCTACTATAAATACTGCACATATCTTTTCACTAAAATTTTGACTTCAATAAAACCAGTTAATTAAACTTGCTCTTAAAAATTAATTACGTATGTGCTAGAAACGTGATGGTTCTTGTATCTTTAAAAAAAATCTCAAAAACAAAAAACACAACGCTTTGGCAGGGTTGAGAACAATTAGAAATTCTCTCTCCATTAACACAACTGACAATCAAAGGTGTTTTCCACTTATATAAAGTGTAAGCTTCAAAGCAACCTTTCTCGTTCTCTGAAGATATTAACAAAACTGACTTTGTATTTACGTCCTCCGTTATATTTGATAGAATATTTAAAACTTTTTTCAGTCTCAAGCAAACAGTGAAATAGATTTCTACATCAAAGATATCAAAAATATTTATGCATCAACTAAATGCTCTTAAAATACTATTTCGATTCTTGTTTTTTTAGAAGTAGAAAAAGGACATATATCAAATAGCAGAATTCACATTTTTTCAGAGATACTGCAGAAGCACTGTCAAAAGTTACATCTTCATATGTATATTGGTATCATTGATTACTTTTTTCAGTATTTCATACTTTCTTCCCAACTCTATAACATCTGTCTTCAGTACTACCACAGTCCTGGAAGACTTTAATGTTTTTGTTTCTTTGTTTTAAGGGTATTTGTCTTATTTCTGACATAATTTCGTGCCACTCAAGGAAGAATGTGTGTAGAAAGCTAATTCAGTGTGACCTTATTCTTTTCATCTCATAAGAAATTGTTAGGGGGAAAAAGCCTCATGCAAACTATCATTGAAAATGTATCAAATGAACAATTTAATTCAGTCCTACTGTTGGAATTGCTTAGTTTTCTAAGTTGAGTAATAAAATATCCTGAAGAGATATTTATAAAGATGAGAGTATATATTAATTGAAGGTTGCATGTATATGTACTATAGAGTCCAAGTATAACATGAAATATAATGTTTGTGGTGTATCTCTGGCTTATGTTTGGATACAGGTTGGTGGCATTTTCAAAGACAACTGAAAGAACTGATTGACAGATGGAACATGACTAAGAGAAAGCAGGCAGTACAGCCAGCAGTGTTGTTGGCTTTCTCACACTACTGTGCTGAAGTTAGATAATGCTGACCTTGGGGGGCCATTTTTGATAAGTGGAAGTGCCAGTAGGAGCGCCGGTTGCAGAAACCTGTTTACTGGGGTCCAATCCATTCAAGAAAATTGAATGGCACACAGATCATTGAATACGTACATGTTACTTGGTTTTGATCCTAAAATATTACTGTAAATACGGTATTTTACCAAGTTTTAAAGTTCAATCTCTTCCTATTTATTTTTTTAAAAGAAATAGCTTGAGTGTAAAAGACTTATTGTGGAGAATATAAACATAAGAAAAGAACTCCCAATTTTGTCTTGGAAGAATCTGATTATATCC
The DNA here is from genome assembly GCF_965140245.1 of Athene noctua. NCBI lineage: Eukaryota > Metazoa > Chordata > Aves > Strigiformes > Strigidae > Athene > Athene noctua. The sequence continues at coordinate 65,385,174 of NC_134037.1, read as the reverse complement.
ATTCCCTGTTAAACTGTAATGTGTGTTGCCTCATTAGCTCACCCAACAGCTTCATTTAGATTTGCTGTGATGGGGAAAGCAATTAAGCCTGCAGGGCTACACAGATCAGAGCTATGGAAATGGTGTAGCAATTTGCCATAATGTCCAAGTCACTCTGAGATACAACTTACTAAAACTGGGGCAGGAGCATATTGTGGTGAAGAGTACCAAATACACACCTAGAAGTGGTTCAGTACCCACGCTATTAGTTGAAAGTGGTTTGAGTATAATACAAGCTGTTAGGAGGAATAGGGGTGATGGAAACCAACTTTCCTTATTTTTATATATGCGAGAGCTTACAGAAGTAGGTAGGTAAGGCTTAATAATCTCACAGTCTCTCAATTTCATTAGTATTGGTGAGTTTGCTGGAGGGGGGGGGGGGTGTTATATTGATTAAGAAAATAATAAAGTGAGATTGAGGCCTGCACAGAAGGGTTTTAGTAGTTTTCTCCCTGGTGGCCTGATATGTTTATCTTTTCCTATTTATCTTTACTACTCCAGAGGGAGAAACACAAGTTTCCTGTTCACTATGGGATAGTTGTAATGGCCTCAGTGGGATCAGGCAGTCCGGTGGGGAAAATACCTTGGATTTCGTAGTCTGCTACCAGCTGTCTTTTAGTCTTAAAATATATGGAAATAACACTATTAGTATGTCCTGTAGAGGTGCTGCCAAAATAGAAAGTGGTCTAAGAATACACGAGAAGAAATGTTTGCAGAATGGTTAACTTCCTGCAAGCTACAGTCTGCTTATAGTAGCTTATGTCATGTTTTTGAAAAGGGTGAATGTGCGTTTGATGAAAGAAATGTGTACCCAGTACTTATCTCTCACTTCTCAGTTATGTTTCTATGTATGTTTTTATGCAATTTGCTTTTTCCCTGCTCTGTCATGTATTTGAAGACCTGACGCATTTCAGAAACTTTTAAAAAATTTTCAAGAGAATTTGTCTAACATTTTTTAAGGGATGGAATTTTATTGAAATGTGTATTGAAATTCTAATAGGACAGTGGTTCTAAAAAATTGAAATCTTCTCCTATAGTTTTCTTCTGCATTCCTAAAAGTAGAAATCTGAATTGGTTTTTGTTATTTAAACAAATATCTAATTTCAGCCTTGCAGAATTCTCATGTTTTGCTGTAATTTATAGAACTCAATTACTTATAACTCTGATTGGATCAAGTATGTATGTTTTCCTTCTTTTGGAAACCGAATTACTTAAACACCCCAACCACCCCCCAGTTTTGATAACAAAAATGTTTGAAAACTGATGAGAAAGTGCAGAAAACTAGCACTTTTTAGGTGAACAAACTTGGCTTTAGTCGCTAGTTTTTTGAGTATATTATTCTGGTTTTTTATTTTCTCCTATTAACCAAAGATAATACCTTTACATTCATTAGAAGGCTTTATTTTAACTCTAAAGCACTGCATAGTCACAGAGAAATAATGATAATGGATTAAGTCTTAGATCTAATTACCAGATTTTCTCTTTATTTTTCTAAAGAGGATAAGAGAACTGAGTAGAGACAAAGTACCAGCTAAACACCATGGATCAGCTCTTCAGCAAATGAGAACTGACTTAACTACACTGAAGTTAGGTAAAAATATTTTTACCAAAAGCAGAAGAACATGAGGTCTAAAATGTTCTTTATATATGTCTGTGTGCTAATTTGAATGGGAACTCCCCTGGGGAAAATGATCATTCATTTTAAGGTATTTGTATCTCTCACTTTTACTTAGGGGAAAAGCGTGAGAGAGAAGGGAGAAAGGAAATAAAAATTTTTATTATTATTATTATTGGCTCATAGAAGAATGGAAGAACTGAAAAATTCAACTTAAAAATATTTTTCTCAAAGTTATTTTTCTTTTAAAACAATAGAAACATCCATCACAAGATTTATTTTTTTTATGCCTTTCTGTTTCTTTTCTAAGCTATTTTTCTATACCATTTACATTTTGAAGAAACTGTGTCTCAGTTTCTTCAGTGGAAATAGATTATGAAGGCTCTGTTGTCACCTGCATCCAACCTTTCCATGTACTTTGCTGATCTTATTCCTTCTGCTCAGTCACTAGAGCCATCTCTTGGATGTTCCACCTTGCACCTGCATTGACAGTAAATAAAAATTAAGAGTACCAGGACACAGCTGTGCCCTCACCATGGCTTGCAGGCAGCTCAATCAATTCTGCAGGGGAAGGAACTTCCTCAGAGCTCTGTAGCCCTACTGTGCCACCAACATCAGTTGCCAGTGTCAGAGTTTTCACTCAAGGCACAAATACAGGACCTTGTTTTAAGGTAAAGAGCTAAGTGTTTACATTTCTAAAATGAATAGTAAAAATGATTTTTTAATTTGAAAACAAAAGATGTATAAATAGATTAATCTAACCACAAAAATGTTCTAATAGAATAATAAAGTCATAGAGACAAAACCATTAACATTAATGACAATCTATTTCTTCTGTTTTAAAGGGTTGGTTATCCAGTTTCCTCTATCTGATTGATAAGATGTTATAAATGTCAGAAGAGTTTGTATTTTCTGGTTAAACTTGCTAGAATTGTTTATACTGAGATCAAAGATACTCATGTTCCTTTATTATATGTTCTTTTTCATGTCTCTTCTAGGCAAGTTAATTAAAATATTTCACTAAAAATTACACTAAATACGTAGCACAATAACAGTAATCTTTGAAGATTCCCAAAACTTTATCAGAAGAACACCATTTATATTTACTTGAAATTGGTGTATGTTGGGGTAATTACTGCTGTGCCTTCAGGCTAAAGGAAGTACTCTGAGCCAAATTATACAAGGGTGTGGATTAAATGAAGCATTACTCTCTGCTTGGCAGCAGTGGATACGGATTGCAAAATCAGGGTGTGACGTAGTACTGTGGAAAGACTCTGCCAACAGTGATTTGGCCTGAGTGTGCCCTTACTTTCTCAATTATGTGGATCCTAAAACGACCAAATCTAATTAATTCCGAAGTAGAGAGGTCCTGTTAACTGTTTTCAGTCTGAGCTTGTCTGTACTTTCAAATAGAGCTTCTCTGTAATTTTTGAGCTATTTAGCCATGAGACAGTAAGGGTTGACAAAGTGCATGCTTAAATGCAATTCTAGCTGGTTTCAGAGGTGAAAACAGTTCTTCTGCCTAAGGGCTGTGCAATATAGTATCAGTTCCCTGTCCAGGAAAAAGTTTGGGTCAGTGAGGGTGCTGCTGTCTGTACAGCAGTAAGCTTGAGTGAGTAAGATAAGGAGATCAATCCCTCCTTGCATTGCTTCAGTCCTTCTGTCCCTATCATTTCCAGAGGAGCAGGGACAACTGTGCAAAAGTAGCAGCCATGGTGCACAGTAGGGAAGCATCTCCTTCTCCAAAGAGAAGACCTAGGTCCTTTAACTTCATTCCTCGTTTTGACAATTGAGCAAAAACCAAGTGCGTTAACACAAACATGCATACATATTTTTAAGATATATTATCTGTTCTTTTTTTGGTATACATACATACTTTTTCAACTATTTTAAAAATCCTTTGATAATTTTCTAGGCAGATTTTTTATCTGTGTGAAACCACTAAACTTTCATGGATTCATATGCAGCTGTTGTTACCCTTGTTACTGAAGCACCAAGTTCAGTGAGAGCATGATTCATTCTACTAATCCATTGCCTTTTAAATTAACTTTGGGTGTCTGTGGTCCGTATTATGCTCTACAATAGACTGTGGTACCAGTGTAGCTTGATATCGTGTTGGTCCTGTAGAAACTAATGATAGATGACGGTGGCTTAGGAAAGCATTAAGAAAGCAGAAGGCACATACAGAGAAGTGAAGGCCTCTATGGGTGTTTCACTTACACGTTGCTATTGTCACACAATCTAGTGACTCAGTATTATTTACAGTGCTGGCCTCAATGTAGTGCTTTGATCCAGATGAAATGAGAGCTTCATTGGAGCCTGCCACCTCACTGTTAGCTTGCTTTCTTGCTCACTGGACACTGTAAGGAACAGTGATTCATTGCTTGTTGACTTCAAATGAAGTGATGGAATTGCCTTAAAACTCTACTCCTGAAAACTTGTGTTTAGGTGTTTTCTGCAACCTTATGGCACGCTCCAGAGGAAGGAACCTGTGCAGTCCATTACTTCGCATCTTTTCCCCTCACAATTAGGGCTCAGTTTCTTCAGTTTTTACTTCCTTGGCAGAGAAAAAAGATCTGAATGACACATAGGCAAATTCAGTAAAACTCTTCAGTCTCTTCTGCTCACTTGACCCCAGGCTTTGCTGTGCTGGGCAGTCTTTCTGTAGAAGACTCCTACTCAGACTGTGTAACAGATAATATTTGAAACTGTATCTCTCATCTGAAGATTGATTCCAGCATATCGCATCCCCATGTGCTTCTACAGATCACATCCCCTTTTCCTATCCTGTCAGTATCTTCTGTTTTGAATAGAGGGCCACTCTCTCTACTTCAGCTGTCTATGCAGGCTTCTGGTGCCTCTGATTATTTTTTTCTCCAGATTAGCTGAAGAGTGTTTCAAGTGACAGATGTTGATACCTGTCCTTCTAGAATTCATTCAGAACCTGACTGGTCAAAGGAAGCAGACTGGTGCAGCTAATATGACAAAGAATAACATATAGAAAATTGGAGCTTACTTAATAATATAAGTTGAGCATCTTTTGGTGTGATAAATTGCCTAGTAGGAGAAAACATTTTGAGAATTGTTGCACTAAACTTCTAGTTGTCACTATCCAGCAGTAGAGCATAAGAAGTGATTCCCTGGGGTTTGGTTTTTTGTTTTGTTTTGTTTTTTTTTTTCTAGCAAGGACTGTAACTGCTAAGATCCACTTTGTAAGATGTCTTTTTTTTTTTTTTTTTTTTTTTTACTGTTTTCAGGTGAAGATCATAAATAGGCTATGTTTTCCTGCTCCTTGCATCTTTGAATTTTCATTTATGAATGACCATATTTAAGCAGAGTTCACTTCTGTAAAAAAAAGATGGTCTTGTCCTTGAAGTCTTTTTTTTAGGCTGCCTCAATTCAGAGGAGGTCTCAGTGAGGTCTGTCACCTTCTCGTTCAGGAGAATCTGTTTTAACAGAGCTCTTTAACTTCTGTATGGTGCACGTTGCTAGTTGAAGAACTTTGCTTGTGAGCCAGCTACAAGCTAAAACTGAGTGGGTATTTATCTCCTTTAAGGACTCAAAGTCACACTCCTGAAATTTTTAATTTTAGAAATGTATTCAGGACTTGTGTTTTAAATTATGTATTGATTAATTAGTGGTAACTTTTCACCTTTGGTGTCCAGCAGTTCAATCTGACAATATGTTCAGCCCAGTTAAATTTGCTTCAGATTTGGCTGCTTCTGTATAAAAAGCAGAACCAACAGAAGAAGAAGGGTGGTGGTGCTACTGTGAGTGCAGTGCCTGCTTAATACACATCTATAATATACCACATCATGTACCTTGATAACAGTACTTTATTGGAAATTTGTTTTGCTTGTGATAAAGAGTATAAAGGACACTTCCATGTTTTTTTGTCTACTCATACATGGAAAGGATCTTCAGCAATTGAAATTGTAGTTTGGATTAAGAATCTTGCTGCAAATCAGCTTTTCTTACCAAAACAAATAATATTCAGGGTAAGTTCCAGGAATCCCGCAAAGAGAACAAGGTGTGTCCAGGGTTGTCTGTATCACCAGTTCTTGAGTTAATAATTTGGCACATGCAAATGTGCAGAAACCATCAAGGAAGATTTAGCAACTGTGTGCTTTTATGTGAACAAGGCTGTTAAAGCATATGCTTTGAGAATTTCAAACTTAGAGTGTTACTAGACAGTTTTCTGTGTTTCGTACAGTTGTTTGGTCCTTCTGAAGAAACAACTGTGTGGCAGATAGCAATTAAGTTGATTTTAAAGAAACCTAGATGTCTTTCACAATGAGTAATGTATAGAAATGGGTTACCTTCATAATAAGCTATGGAGAAGAGTTTTCTGTCCTAACCTCAGTAATCCCCTTTCTTACTGATGAGTGAAAACTTAACAGTTGCTGCTTTTGTGTGAGTTTTGAATTATTGGAGATGCAGTGACTTTAGCTGATGCTGTTAGTCAAACTAGAGAAGATATGCGATATTAAGCTTATATATTAAAATACTGTAGTTTTTATCAGTTTGGCACTACCCATGTAATGATGTGAAAAAAGCTCTCATGTTATTACATTAAGTACTTAATCAAATTGTATTTCATGATACTGTAGAAAATACTGAAAATACAAATTATATTTCTGTATTCATTCTAAATTTAATTTTCATATTCTGTCTACATCTTTAGACTTGCTGTCCGAAATAGTCTTGTTTGTAAAATTCCTAAACAAATAAGATACAAATTCACTGGATAGGACTGTAACTTCTACTTGCTGGTTTGATGCTGAGACAGTGTAAAGTCTTACTTTCTTCTAATACCAATTGCGGTGATTTGGATGGCTGATTGAACCTTGGAGAGAAGTCTGTTCTCTCCAGGATATCCAGAGATCTGGAAATGTGGTCTTAGCTTCATAAGGCTGGACACATTTCCTCTTTATGAACCTGTCTGTCTTGGTTTTCTGTCTTTTTACCTCTCCTCAGATCAGGTACCACTTTGTAAATGAAAGGGAGTATTGGCTCTTAGTGATGTTCTTTGCAAACAGTTTCCTTTCCGTGCTTATGTTTTGCATAACCTTCACCTAAGACCCAAGGAAAAATCTGTCTATAACAGATTGCTTTTCAGCTCTTTATCAAGTGATAATTCAATCTTTCTACCAGGGTCACCTGTACTAGAAGGTAGCCCTTAATGGCTAGGTCATCTTTTACTTTTTCCAAAACAGCATAACATTTGGTATCCACATATCTGTATAACCAGTGTAACTTCTGCTAGAGTACTTGCATGGTGGCTGAAGGCTGAGAGCATAGCAATAGTGATACTTTGTAAAAAGCATTCTTAAAGTCTCCTGCTGTAAAAGTAGTTGCAGGTTGCTGTTACATTCTAGAAAACTTTGTGGGCCTTGTAGGTGAAGGAGACTGAAAAATCAGCATCATTGAAATCTGTACCCAACTGGATCTGCAACGTGGTACTTTCATGTTGGACTTATTTTTCAGTTTATTTTCCTCTCTAATGGATGATACCAATATTAGTCTCAAGCACTTTGTCACATATTATTTAGAATCATAGAATCATTTAGGTTGGAAAAGACCCTTGGGATCATCGAGTCCAACCATCAGCCCTACTCTACAAAGTTCTCCCCTACAACATATCCCCCAACATCTCATCCAAACGACCCTTAAACACATCCAGGGATGGTGACTCCACCACCTTCCTGGGCAGCCTGTTTCACTGTCTGAGCACTCTTTCTGTGAAAATTTTTTTCCTAATGTCCAGTCTAAACCTCCCCTTTACAAGGAAGTGTGTTTAGATATTACCAAAGTTGCTACAGGCCATTATTTTATTTCCATATACAGTTGGAAACAAACTGGAAAAGACTTACTTATTCATACATGTTCTAATCACTGATATGTAGAAAAACTTTTCTTAGTTTGTCCATTGTTTGAAGACTCAAAAGTGTGCATGCATAAAAAGTCACTATGTGGTAGGTCAGTTTCACCACACACACATTCTCATGAAATATCTGACCAATCTAGTTTCTGAACTACAAAATGGAAAACAAACTTTGGAACGTATTTTAAAGACATACAATTCTCACTGCATTTTCAAAAATAGAAGGCTATCTGCTATGAATTTTTTTTCCTTACTTCTGATTTTAGACCATGTTAAAATTCTTATATATTGATTTCCTGGTTTAGTGTCTGCCAATGGTCCTGCATTTTTCAAGTTTAATAATCTATGAATTGTTTGGTCATGTCGTGGAATTTTCTTATAATAATTTCTCAAAATTAATATTCAGTACTGGCTGAAAGTGCTAATTTAATGGAGAAAAGCTAGGTACAAACTAGCTATTCTGGGCATGATAAAGGCCTGAAATACCAAGCTGACTTATTTTTTCCAGTATATGGCATGTGATGTTGCTGATACTCTCTTTCCTTGAATGCAAATGTTAGAAAGAAATGCTACATATGTTCTTCAAGCAAGGGGGTTTTTTGTTGGGTTTTTTTCAGTCAAGACTCCATTTGACATTGTGAGGCTACTGGGAATATAGAAACTCAGTAGTTTATCCAGTAAATTGCTATTTTTTCTTAGCTGAGAAGACTTTCCATTGCAAAAATGTTAATGGATTATTTTAAAAAGTATTTGTGGCATTCTAAGCAGATTTTCTTACAGCAATCTATTTGTAGAGCAATGGGCTAATATGGTTTAAGTAACTGTGGGTAACTAGCCATTGCTGAATTTCAGTTGTGGGGAGGAGCCATGCAAAGTCAATTACTTTGTTTTCCTTCCTTGCATAATTTTCATTCTTTGTATTTTATCCCTAGTCTAGTATGTTTTTTAAAGACATGAGTAGACCTCCTGAGGTCAGTAGATACTTGACTTTGAGAGTTACAGATGAGTTAAATTTTATTTAACTGTATTACTAAATAGAATTTAACTGTACTACATATTTTTAGGAAACAGATAACCATAAGTCCTACTTAAGAGCTCCGTTTCCTCTGACTCAGGGAGGGTTAGTTAATGTAAAAGCAAAAATATTACCAAACCCAAAAGTGAAGGTTGCTACTTCAGTATTGGGCATTCACAGCTCTAAGGGACTACAGCTTCTATATTTTATGAAGTATTTTTCAATAGCGTAACACCACAAGCCTTATTTAATGTAATACAAAATGAGATTATTTTCAAATTTAATTTAGTTTGTTTGCTTTTAAATAGTCCTGGTGAGCTTAGCAAAATTAATAATGACTTTCTCAGGATATCTACAACACTAGAAGAAAAATAATTCTTATTAATACAAGGTATGCGTCATAGTCTGCATTTTCCTTACATCTTTTTTATCTGCTATCCAGAACTTGTAAATAATATTGCCAATCTGATTTCAGAGTGCTGATGATATCTGTGCAAGCTTATTGATGTTTGCTGTAAAGTCACTTTCTGTTCTCTTCATTGTAGAAAGAAAGAACGGATACTACAAACCCTGCTCATTTTCAGTTGTATCTACTGCCATTATGATGTAACGTTAGAGATTGTCATAAATTAGCACGTTCCTGATTAGCATGAATTCAATAAATGTTCTTTACTTCAAAAGAATGCTTGAGACACGTGCTACTACTTGCATTGTTTATATATGGTACTGTAGAAACTTAACATTTGCAAGAAAAATGTAAGATGATGATTAGATAAGATTACTCAGAAATAATTAGGTGGGTGTGTAGGCTACTAAATGTATTTGATTTTAATCTCTAATTAAAAAGTTGGATTTTTTAATTGTTTTTGTGATGCAATAGTTTTTACTTCATTATACCTTTTGTAAATAGGGGCCAAATTCTGCTTGTTCATTGTGCCTTAGTACAGGATAAATATATTAGTATGAAACAGTATTCTCCTCAAAGCTGGTGACAGACTGTCTCCATAGTTGCTTCTGAAGTATTATTCTAAGATTCAGAGAAAATACATGTTTGTGACCTTGTACACCTTGAACCAGGAATGAAAATGATGGCTAACCTTGAATGAATATCTCTATACATTCTTTTGGCTGATGATAGATATAATGATATTGTAGGATATGGCACTGCCAGAAGCATAGTGGGTTTTTCCTGTGTTCGTGCTGTCTGATTCTGAGGTCTCTTATATGAGGATTGAAATTAGTTGATGTTACAGTGAAGGTATTTCTCTGTGGATCTACAGCTGTGAATTCAAGCCTTGCTCCATTCCACTGTTCCAGTTTTCACTTAGGTCTGCCACAAGGTTGTAGTCCTTATTTGGGCTGGTGAACCAGACACAAAGAGATACAGTAGCTAGAGGTAGCTGTACTAGCCCTTGGATAAGAAAGTTATTGTCTTTAAGCATGCTAGACCAGTTGTGTTTCTCTGTTTAGGAAGACTGTGACTGACTCGTGGCTTGAGAAACCAGAGGTCTCTTAATACCTAGAGTTGGGGCATCTACTGAAAAATCATGTGCTGGTGTGAAAGAAGCTGCAGCAATGTGTGTGGAACTGCATGGTACTGAATTGTTTAACTCCCTAGAGTTACTTTTCTAGATGACTGTTTTTAAAACAAATATATAGTAAACAATTGGTTAAAAAGGTAAATATTGCATACTTTTTTACTGAAAGCTTATTCTTCTGTGCAGACTTCTTTGTATCATATAGTATGTTGAATGGCAACCACAGCCTGATCTATTGACATAAGTTCCCAAGTTTCTTTTATTAGTTTACGAGTTTTCTTGTATTAATGGAATGGGAAAGGGAAACAAAAAGAAGTGTTATGCTTTTCCACCTATCCGCACAGATCTGTTTTGGCTTAATTGGGCTGGGGACAGAGATTGTTTTGTTTGTTTGTTCTGGGTTTTTTTGTCATTGCCATCTAGATCAATCCCTGCACTGACTGGAGGAGTGACATCTGGCAGTGGCAGAGCTAAAGGCTTCTCTCTCTCTCTCTCTCTCTCTCTCTCTCTCTTTTTTTTTTTTTTTTAAGTGTATATAGCGTGAAAATAGCCCTCATATCTGACTGGTAAAATAAACTATCAGAAGTTTCTCTACAGAACTTACAAAAAGTAAGACAATAAACAGAGAGGAATTTTATTTGTCCTGTAGAATTTGTGGTTTGGTTTTAAGTGGATAGATTAGGTTGACAAATTGGAATCCCACTTAGAAAATGAGAATGACATTGAGGACATAGTTCAGTCTTTTCCAGATGCTCTAATAGAACAAAAAAGTGGGGGAAAAACCAAGGAGAGGGCCAGTAATCGTGGACTCACCCAACGTTGAGTAGACTTCTGTCAGTGAAGAATACCTTGCAAGAACCTTACAGGTGTTTGTAGAAGTAGTGATGCCATTGCAGCATTCTTGTATATATACTTAAACATAGCATGTGAGAACTGTCTATTCTGAGAATACACATTTTGAGTGGCTTGCAAGATACGGGATCTGAAGAGAACCCTTTCCTTTGGCACTGTATAATGAGAACACTATTTTATAAAGAATAATAAAATACTCTGTTCCTTATCTCACTTTGAACTGCTTTTGAATGTAGTTTTCTTTCTTCACCTTCAGCCAAGTGTGTTCCAAAGTACTTCTAAAAGCTATGATACAGATTAAATTTCATTGAAACAGTTTTCAGTACACTTTGGTCCTATCCGTTCTGTTCAATTTGGAGTATTTTCAAAATCATAGGTGCCACACTAAGTTATGTAGAGCAGAACTTGAAGTGGGTTTTCACCTACAGCATTGGATATTAGTAAAACATCTGTTTTGCTGGTGAAACAAAAAGGTACACTTGTGTTAAGTGCATGCATCCATTCCTTTAATTTAATGTGAACTGCATCTGAAAATATTTGCAGTGGGTTTTGAAAGTATTTGTGATCCTGTGTTTAAGTAAAGGAAAACAAGTTCTTATCCAGTATATAAACAATCTTTTCTTATTTAATGAATTCTGTTTGATCTATTAAAGCATAATAGTTGTGAGGATAAAGCCTTTGAGGGAAGATTAATATATATTTAGATCATTACAAAATAATCTTCTTTCACTTATACCTAGCTTGAAATATTCAGTTCTTTCTGTAATTTTATAATACTGCTCTGAAAGCTTTTACTTTTTAAGAAGCCTAAAGTAGAGATTATACTGCATACTAAAAGATCTTTTGGTCACAAAGGTCATACTTTTGAATAGTTGACAGTGCTGAGAACATAATTCTGTTTACTGGGAATGGTTTTAAAGCCACATAAGAGTAGGAAGAGGACTAAGCTGATATACACATATTCATCTCATATCTGAGTTGACTTTTTTCCTGGTGTTTGTTGTTTAACTATGCCATGTTGCAAGAGGCCACAATATAAATTATAAGAAGAATGTTTGTAATAAGAAATATCATTCCCTAGAGGCATAGTTTATTTTCATGTCTTTCAGAATTTGTTTGTGGGTTTTTTAGACATTGATAATTAGTATAATCTTAAAGTAAAACTCAATTAAAAATAGAATAATGTGAAACTGGAATTGGTAAGATTTTTTTTTTTTTCTCTCTGCATGCTTTAGAGGGGTTTATCACAGCAATGTCTGAATATTAACTTTTTTCAGTTTTCTGTGTTTGTTTGGTGGTGTTCTGTGATTTTTCTGAGAATTCTCCAGGATGAACTTTTGATGATTTCATTAACTGTAGATTCCATGAGAGTGGAATCCTTAGACATTTATGATGCCTTATTTAATAAATACCTTTATTAATTAATAAAATTATCAGGAGCATTTCATGGAGGGAGAAAAAGCCTTCTTTTGAAAAGTTAATTAAAGCATAAATTCTGTAATGAATGTTCTCTCAGCCTCTATTAAGAGGAATGTTTCACATAAACATTTAATGTTATGTGATTGTGGACACTCCAGTAGTATGATAGTGGAATTCTGTGACTCCCTAGAAGGGCTTTTTTCCTTGTTCTGGCTCTTTTGCTATTAATTTAAAACAAATATAGTGGCTAAAGACTCTATTATTTAAAAGGAAGTGTTCTTAATCATTACTAGTGCTATTTTGGGGCGTTTTGCTGTTAGCATATAAATTTCTGTGTAAATCTAATCTGTTTGGAAGTGAACTCATCTACCTCCTGTGTATTTCAGCCCAACTATTTAGAATTTGATCATATTAACATGCTTATCTAGAGCAAAGGGTAGTTTTTCAGTGAAAGGATGCAATAAAACTGGGAACTTGGTAGTACAGAGAATGTGTTTTGGACAGGAGGACAGCTACTTGGTTTTTCTTATCTTCAGTTGCAGTTATACTGGCAGAGATTATAGTGCCAGAAGTGATCCAGGGGAAATAAGGATAGACTTTCAGTTCACTGTTCAAACTGTACAGGAAACTAATACAGTTTCAGACTCCCTCTCAAGGCAGACAGCGCACTGGTTTTTGAAAGATACAAATTCTTTGGTAGGCGTTTATCTAAAGTCAGCACATGCTTTGACTCACAAGGTAATTGTAGCAAGAGAATTAGGAGGACCCTAAAGATCTGTCCTGCTGTTAAATTGTGTCAGTGTGAAAATTCTGATCATTTGAGAAAAATCAATAGCGTCTATTATTTTGAGACATCTAACACTGTATTTAGACATTAGCAGTAGGTTCTTCTAGAAATAATTTGTTCTTCTCATGTAAAATTCCATATAAAGGAGACTACTGAAGAATCAATGCAGAGTAGTAGGAAATACAGTAATTCAGATTTCATAGGGAAGATTAGCTTCTCCAGACATGCAGGCTTTTGAAAGTGAAGACATCAAATGATATTAAGAAATATGACTGTTGGGGAGTTCCAGTAAACCCTTGGAATCAACAAAAATGTTTCTCCATTAGTGATTCTGAAGCGTCCTTGTGATTAGACAGTCTAGATTAACCTGGGTGGTGGGGTGTTTTCATGTTTGACCTTACAAAGGATTTAATGACCTTTGTATAAGCTCAGGCTAAGTGAAAGTTCCAATGGGTCACAGTGTCCTGTAAACTTCATTTTTGGATGAAGTGGAAATGTCCTTCTGCAGTCCTGACCTCAATTTCAATACCTCACTATAGTAGTTTGCACAGCCTGGATCAGAGATAACCAAAGCAAGCACTGCTGAGGCTGTTAGTCACACCTGCTCAGTGTGATTTACATGCTTCATCAAGCGTGGAACCACGTCAAGCCAATAGCTGTGTAAAATTGCTTTGAAAATCTACTGCATTATTTGAGAAAGAAGGGATGGATATTCCATTGCTTGCTGAATGGACCTTGTTCTGTGAACAAGGAAGATTTGAACCGTTTGGGATTTTTTTATGTGACTGTTCTGAATGTAGAAGCTACTAAAGAGGATGCTTGATAACTGAAAATAACTAACGGATAACTCTAAAGACTGATTCAGGCATGATCAACATGAACAAATAGCATTGGCTCTGTGGAGTGTAGACTATTTGGACCCAAATGTGCTGTGGTCTAATTAGTGTTTACACCTCAAGCAAAATAATAAGACTTTTCTGCTTGTTTTGGAAGAAGGCTCTAGTCATGGAAAACACTAAGTCAAAACCAGTGCTAGCTGCTAGAATTCAGTACAGCATGCCTTATATCTTAGAGGTACACATCTCTCTCTTTTCTATGCTTGCCGCAGAACTGGTCTGCACTGCCCTTTGAGTCTTAGTTGGGGATATCTGTCTAACCATAAAGTTTTCACCTGACAAGCAGCTAAATACAGACTCTGCACAGGAGTATTTAGATGCATAAACATACAGTCCAGAACTACTTGGAGCTAATAAATCTTTTCCTTAGGAGAACAAGAAAGTCAGTGATATTACTGATAAAAATACAGATTATATATTTTTTGTTTGTTTTTAAATTAAAGTTTGAAGATTTTTCCAAACCAGAAGTTGTTCATCACATATTTTATATAGCTTTTACCTTAGAATGGGTTTGTGTGAACTGGTACAGTGCTACAATGCTCAAATTCAAAATCCTGTGGTAGAATATTTAAACGTCTAAAGAAGAAAATACTTTTTTTTATCATGCAGACATTTTATTGGTCTTGAGTTTGTTGGGTTTTTTAACTCAAAAGAATTGATAGGAGACTTGCATGTAATAGTATATCCATATGTAGTATCATCTCAGTAGCAGCTTTTGTAACTATATGAGTATGTAGATAACAATATTCACAGGAGTAATATCCCCTCTGACTTTTGGTGTTAGTGCTGAGCTTTTCAAATAAGCAAACAGCAATTTCAAATAGCTTATTTGAAAAAGGGTGTAAGCTTCAGGTCTGCCGTCTTTGAGTATGGGCTGAATTGAGAAAACTGTTTCTGTTTTTATCTCTTTCCTCTTCTGAAAAGAGATGGGGAAAAAAAGTAATAAAAATCAAAGTAAGCCTTTCAAAATGAAGTATTTCAGAACGTATACAAGTTTTTTTGGAATTAAAATCACAAAATTTTTAATTCATATACAAAATTGAAGAATCAGTTGTTGCACTTATTCAGGATTTCTCACAAGGACGAAATTATTCACATGCAGAACTGCAGGAGCATGGTTTAACTATGATTATATGAGCTTTATTATGTTTAGAAATATCTAAATATCTTAATAATTAAACATTTATGAGTAAATCTCCTGTGAAAGTCAAAACCACTAGGCTTTAGAATGTATACTGTAGGTGGAGTTGTGCAAGCTTCCTTGTGGAGCTGTGCCAGTACATGGGATTCTGAATCTCAGAAGTCCTCTTGAAGAGCTCAGTATCTGAATAAAGAGTAGGCTTTTGGAGTGGCAAATGAAAATGAGTTTTCAGAACTTATTCCTCTTTGAAAACAAAACTTGTTTCAAATCTAGTGTCTCACAGAGAAAATCTAGTGAGCTTAACTCTGTGTTGTCTGGCATCTCTATACTTGAGAAACCGTTTTCTAGTGAAGCGGTAGCATTTTTCACTGTCGTGTTCAACTTTCAGATTTTTGTATCTTTTCTTTTTATGATGTTTTCTTAAGTATACAGCTGAGGAGACCAATAACAAAAAGATAAATCCATAGATGATGAAAGGATTTTCCTGAGCTTAGTAGTTAACATAATAGTTTGAAAAGAAAAGAATTTACAAGTACTTGTTCAAATGCACTATGTAGAGAGTGAATAAAATAAACAGCAAGATGTGTTGTGATAGGAACTCAGATGATCAAAGGGAACTACTGAATAGGCATAGTTATTCTTTCAGATAAAATAAGGAAGTAATTCCTTTGAGAGTTTTTGTGATCATTTCTGTTGGAAAACTTTGTATGCATTACTCAGAAATTCAATGAAGAGAAAAGCAATACAGCCTAGATAATAGTGTCAGCTTTGAGCACGAGGTGGCATGTGGACATAGCTTGAGCTATTTCTCCGAATCATTTGAATGGAAATATTGGATTAGTTAACCTTGTGTCAGGTCTGTTAGTTAAATAAACCCTCCAACTGTTCCTGACTGAAGGATGCATAGTTGTGACTGAAAGATGCTGCTGCTTTTCATTAGAATTTTGTCAAATATATCCTGCTAACATAATGATTTTAAAATAAAATGGTTTATTCGATGGAAAAGGATAACAAGCAGAAAATTCACAGTCTTTTCTTTTCACAGGGTGTTTCAGCCCAGTAGGAAATCCTCTTAGCCGAACACTATTGGGTAGACTACAGACGGTAAGGAATTCTATCTTTGCATTTTTTTAAATTGATGTTTGACTATAAAATGTCATTATTCACAAGTTCTCATTGTGGAGAGGGGTTTTTTTATCCTTCTTTATTCACAAAAGCGGTATCTGCAAGCAAATTGTCTACATGGACAAATAAGCTTTTGCTGCAGCCAGCTGGTAGCAAGATCACATATCTGCAAATTAAAACTTTATGTTTTTCCATTATTTACTTTCTCTTGTTTAGAAATAAATAAGCTAAAATCACAGTCCTGTGTTTTTGATTATTACTAAGAATACAGGCATTGATAAGTAGGGAGAGAAAGCTGGGACAATAACTTGAAATTGAATCCTATTTGCAGCACCATGTTTTCATTGTTTACTCACGCTTCACCTTTTTGTAACAAGTGAAATTACAGCTATCCTCTGTTTATTTAATTGCTTATTTGTTAAATATTGATTAGAAACTTCTAATAATTATATTTCTGGTTTCCTGATCACCATAATAAAAATCCAGCAGAATCTGTAAATTAATTCCAACTATATGCTTGATAAACCTGGATTAAATATGGAGACACTAGTGATGGAAGAGCAAGTGGTGCTTCTGGATACTGAACATACGTGTGGCTCTCGAGAGTTGGGCCTGTTGTACTGGAGATGTTAATCCTTCTGCACACATGGATAAAGTGCTATGTTTTAATATTCTGTCTTAATTGCACACTAATTGTAAGTTTTCAGAGAAGTGTTAGAAATGGACATAAATTAACTCAGATCATTTATAGGTGGTTTACAGTTTAGATTTGGGATTTTGTTTTAGGCTTGTTTTGGGGTTTTTTTGGACCTACCTTATTTAACAGAATCTGTTAATGGAGTTGTGGAAGGCTCATAAGGTACATAGGATTCACCAAGAAATTTTGAAAGTACAGTTTTACATTGATGTTTTGTTAGTGACTAAATAGTTCTTGTTTTCACATTTTCAATTTTTTAGCCATCAATATAGAAAAAGTGTAAATTTTTCAATCAATATTTTAATGTTCACCATCACAGCAAGCTCTTGAAACATTTATAGGATCAACTGTTTTGGAATCTACTAAACAGCAGCTAACTTAAAATATTTTTTTCTGAGATGGTTAAATTAAGGTTTTAAATGTTTTTGTTATTTTTTCTGTTATAAATTCAATAATGTATAAGTGCAGGTAAACAGTATATTGGGGAAAGTAACATATTTACAAATGACGAAATAGTTGAAGAGATTTTGAATAATTTCAGGAGATGGAGTATTTCACATGCATCTGAATTGATCTTTTTTCCCTTTTTTCTTTTCTTTCTTTTTTTCATACCTCAAGGCTTTACTGCAGCAGCTGTGTTTGCATTTCTGTTTTCTGTTTGTACATTGCAGGTTTTCATAAAGTGCAGCCTGGCACAGTTTTGGTTCTTTTCCTCTAGGCAGATTATAGATTCCCATGCTCATTAAATATTGAAGGACTGTAATCAAATAAGGATTGTAGACATCTGAAGCCTAAGGAAGTATCTTCACAGTGTCTACAGACAGATTAATTAAGATGAAAGAAGAGTACATTATTCTTATCAATTAATACTTGTAGAATAATTTTAATTTAGCTATTAATACTGCCCTTGTACTTTTGTTTCCTGTGGACTAAAATTCTACAGTTAGGTGTCCTGAGCTAGGAGTGATGATTAGTTGGACCAGAGAACAAGAACAGGAATACAACAGTGCTAACATTATTCAAGTATTTTATGTTAAGTCTCAGCTTATTTAATGTTTCATTTAAAAATTCAGTTACTGGAGTAAAGTGATTGCTTGCCATTCTTAGGGAAGGAGATGATTAAATAAATTTCCAGCACTCAGGTTCACAAGGAAAAACTAAAACAATGGAGCAACAGGGAAAGCTCAGGTTGATTCTGTAAAATTTTTAAATGTTTTAAATACTGTCTCACTTTTAAGCCAGTGGTGGGGTTTTTTTGAGCGCCGTAAGTTCATTTATTTTGTCTGCTTTAAAAAAAAAAAAAAAAAAAAAACACCACAAAACAAAAACACAAAACCCCCAAAACGTAACAGTCTGAGAACATAGGCTATTACACACTGAGGCACAGATTTACTGAACAGACAAGAGAAGCTTTAACATTCATTCCCTGTGTCTTCACTGGAGTGTTTGCACAAGTAACACTCCCAGTTTCTCTTCCATTCTGGCAGATGCAGGCACAGGGAGATGGAGTGGAGAGAAGCAGTGGTACTGTGCAGCATCCGAGAAATAAGTATTTGTCCTTCTTCATGTCTCTGAGTCTGTCACTCACCAGGGAAAGGAGGAGGGGTGACTTTGACCCTGTATGCACACACGTTGGGGTTCACTCCAGTATTTGTAGTGTCTGCCTAAGATTAATCTTAGAAAAACTTATTTTCCAAGTGTAGCTATCAAGAGTTAATGACTAATTAGAAGTGGGACTTAATCTGTATATTTATTCTGTTACAATGAATATATTTACATGTAAGGAAGAAGCATATGAAACCACCAGTAGGCTTTACATTTTTCCACATTTTTTTCTTTAAACTTTGATATTGTGTTATTTGAAATATGTTTGTTCAGTAGTAGAAATGAAATGCTGAATTTTTTATGGAAAACGCAGTAAAACGTACCACTTGTTCTTACCCAGTACTGTTTCTTCTAGGGGAATGAACGCTATCTAATGCTCAAATTCTTTTGTTTGCTATATATCTGCATGAAAAAAAGCAAAACCTCCATTACCACAATCACTGAAACTGCCCAATTAAAAAGAAGCCATAAACATTTTAATTAGTGCTATTATCAGGAATTGGTGACACTTGATACAGTTACTTATATATCAGTTTACTCTTACCTGTAATGCTCTCTTTTGTATTAGTGTCTTAAAAATTTTTTTGCTTGTTTTTGGGTTAGAAATATCTAGGCTATCTAAGTGTGTTAGTTGTGGATAGCTAGTGTGATATTCCATGGTCTAGAACTCTGAATCTATTCAGATAGAACTCTGGATCTATTTATCTTCTTCTGAGGATGTTCCTTAAGCTGAAAGCTCCTAACAGCTTTGTTCAACCAAAAGCAGTATGACACAGCGGGCTTTTTCAGCAAGCATTTTGTTCCTGTTTCTCACAGATGGTTTGCTTCCCAAAAAGACCAACTCCTCAGCACATAACTATAGCCCCACATCTGTTCCAGTGCAAGAAAAGGATTAACTAGTTTCCATCTTGCATTAAAAAGAGGAGACATTCATACTGTGTTAAGAACGATGTATTCCTATACTTATGTCTGTCGCTTTTTTGGAATCCTGAAAATGTTGCTTAATCTTGTGACACAACATTAAAAAAACTATGTTTCTAAACTGAAAGGCCACTAGTTTTTGCTGGGAGTTACTTGCAGTATATATGGTAGTTGGCACTGTTTGAGAAATGGCATGGCATGCCAGAGGCAATTCTGCTGCCTTGTAGTAGCTACATCTGTGGTAGGCAGCTGTGGCCATTCCCTTTTCCCGCTGGAGGGAGGTGTGTGCAGCCCATGACATACTTGGAGTATCTCTTTAAGAGGAAGCTCTTTGGATTGTTGTTGCCTTAAAAGTTTAACCAGTGTCTGAGAACATTCAACATAGTCTCAGGATGACTCATGGATTTTAGCTTGTTATTTCCAAACAGCTCACTCTCCTCAAGCTGCTCTTACGCTGAGTGTTTGAGAGCACATAAATACTTTATTAAAAAGAGAGACAGATTGAGACACAATAATGGGGCAATATGAGTACCTGAACCAGATACCTAAATAATACTGCTAATAATTCTGATGAATCATTTTTGAGCAACAGGAGGCACTCCCATCCCACAGGCTAAGCACATTGCCTGCACAGTTCCCTTAACCTTGAGAATGGAAAATGAGAATTAGCTGTAACCTGTAAGGCAGTGCTAACTAACAGTAGACCACTGAACAAGCCACATACTCTGAACTGCAGCTCCACCAGTCTTTGTTCAAAATTTGTTTACTAAATCAGGCAGTTACCCTTCCCCCCCCCCCCCCGCGTATGTACATAATTATTCAGAACTCTTTAGGTGGTAGGCTTAGATGTCACAGTAGATGATAAGAACTGAGTGCAACTGTTCGCTTTTATACTGTGTTCATCTGTATGTACTAAGTGTGTCTGTGACTCCCATGGCAATACTGAAACAGTCTGGACACTGGATGGAACCTCTGTGTTCAGGATAGTGATTTCTTTCATATATGGGGAGGGCAAGAATCTCTCCATTTAGTCTGCTGAGGATTGCAGTAATGATGTTCTCTGGATCACCCTAATAAAATAAAATAAAAAGCCCAAAAAACCCCCAGAAAATAAAGACAGCAATATATTTTAGATGCGTGTTTTTGAAAAACAAGAGAAGCTCATGCAAAAGACAGTTAAAGGAGGGGCTGTAAAATAGGAAAAAGGTTGAAGCAAGTTGGATAGAAATTCTCAAATTTAAATGTTGTTTATAATGTGGAACCAATCTGTTATGGGTGGAAATGCTTACTTTGCAAAACTCACATTTGATTTGCTTTTAAAGTATTTTAATTGCTGTGTAATATTTCTATTCTGCATTGTAGTTTGTATCCTTTGAAGCACACAAAATCTAGGGGAAACTGGTTTTCTTTGTGAAAATAGGCCATTGAAAAAATAAGCCTCAGCAAAGGACTTCCATCCCTTCCTTTGTTCGAATTTGTTGTGCCTCTGCTAATTTTCATATTTTTTCTGTTGTAAATCTTTCAACTGAAGAATTCTATTCTTTGACAGAAAACAAATTTGTAGGTAGAGACAGATCTTAATTGTTGCATTATATACCTGCTATTCCATTCGCTTCATTGGAAGTCAGAAGAGTAAATGGTGAAGATAGAACAATTAAAATTAAATGGAAAGTACTGGTTACAAAGACCAACCTGAGATTCTCCATTATGCGAAAGTGACATCTCTTGCATACTGTTTCAGAGTTGAAGTTCACTGCAACAACTTCTTAAACATCTACTGTAGTGTTTGCAATGCAAACAAGCTCAGACTGCAGAGCCATCAATCCTGTCTTCCCCCATGTTATCTTTAGTATAGTGTACATACTTGACAAACTTAATATTTTTTTCCTAAATACCTACATAGCTAATATTGCTCAGCGTTGCTTAACATCACTTCTGCTTTTTCTTTTTAAAAAAAAAATGTTTTTAGCAGATAATTCTTAGTTTTACATCTAGACATGAAAATATTCAAAATTCTAGTACATCAAAATACTTCATAGTAAAGTTTTAAAATAATTTCTTCTTCTAGAATGATGACTGCCTGACTGCACTGGGGGTGAGAGGAGGAAGCGGTTGTCCACTCAGGCAAGAGACAGTAAGTGTTATGCAATTTTTTGCAGTATCTTCTATACCTGTTACATGGTATCTATGCTTTTGAAAGCACATTCTCTTTTTTTGGCATGTTCCCAAGGATTTTATTTTTACCCTAGATTTTGTAATTCTTACAAGCACGTTCATAATCAGCGTAACCACGTTACTGCTGGTTTTCTACCACTATTGAAAACTAATTTTGTAAAATTTTGATGAATACAGATTTTTTGCTTGAACTTGGACCCAGACAGAACACATGTCTGAATGTTGCACTAGAAGAAATTCCATTGCTTTGGGCATAATAGCGAGTGTTTACATTCATCTTTGATCCTGAGGTGAATTTCCTGTATTCCCTTAGGGTCATTTTCTGATCATATGTCTCCAGAGAATATGATGGCAATTTCTACAATTTGTTTAAATTGTCAGGCGTGCTGAACCAGTTGTATTACAGGACACATTATTTTTTTATTTTGGGGAGACAGACAGTAGGACTTGCTTGATTGGTTTGAACAATTGGCAGTGTTTCCATGTTACTGAATTTTTGTAATTTTTTCCAAAATACAAAATATTTACCTCAGAACTGTCTTACAAAAGACGCTGCAAAAAGAAGTATTTGTTGCTCTGCCTTTTATTGGTTTTTGTGCTGCCAAGTAATTAATTCTTTTTTTTTTTTTTTTTTAATCTTAATTGACCTCATGATTTTCATAGTACCATTGGTAAGGAAAAAACGGTTGCCACTTAACTGAAGTGGGCACTGTTAGAAGTATCCCCTACTGGACATGATCATGTGAGCTTCCAGTTCTGTACTGTTTCTCTATGGTGCTCATTAGTGTGTTTTAGTTTCATTCTATTCTATAGTTCATATTTCTGTATTGTCAGCATCACCTGTAATTACTCTATTAGCTTTCTTAATGCAGGGAGGAGAGTTATGATGAAGGATTTTTCACTGTTTAGCTTCTTTATCTAAGTTCGAGATTACTGAATGCATATTTAGATAAATTTTATGTCTACTGAGAATTATGCTAATACTAATTCTTTGATGCTGACCAGCTCACACATTAGCACATAGAGTTTACAATGGTAGAATCATTTCCATCTTTTTCCATTCATAACCAATTTAATCTGTTTAATTGATGACATGGAATTACGAAAATACAAGTGACATTGGCTATATTTTTACACACATAACTCGCAGGACATCTTACTCAAAATAGAAATACAAATATGAAAAGCACTGCACAGTTCAGCAGTCAGGATTTAAATGCATGCATGAGTAATAAAAAAAGCAAGTTTTTTCTCCAAATCGCCATCTTCATAATAACTTTGCTGTCTCCTTCAAACCCCTATAACCTCCTATCACTCCTAACAACCCCTGTTTCTGGCCTTTCTACTTACAATTTTGTAGAGGAATCTGAGGTGAAGATTATACGTAGGGAAGCAGTGTTCTTTGTGTAAAATAGGTCACAATTTTGTTCTTCACTTATGATGAGGGAAGTGAGCAATTCCTTTATTCTTTCAGTTCAGTTATTTTCAGTCTTTCCTGCTCTGAATTCATCAGGACAGATTTTTCTTCATAGGGCATAGGAAATACATAAGAAATTATACTTGACTCTTTCATATTCAGGGTAGAAAGCAGGCTTCTGGTAATATATTCAATGTAGTATGCATGATGCTAACCACTATTAGTACTTTTTTCCAGAAAAGTACAGATGCACTGTATTTCACTGGCAAATGGATTTATTATGTGAAATGGAATATAAGTGTATTTTTGGCAGATATTTATAAAATTGTATATGCAAATCCTTATTTCTAAAAAAAAAAAAAAGTGGAGTGATCAAAGCAAAACTTTGCAATGATATTTTTGTACTACATTTTTCCTTCAGTAAAATTGCCATACTGTTGAAGTATTTATTCGAACACATATGCTTCATGAGCACACACAGAATGGGATCTGAAGGTGGTGTAACAATTCTAAGAAAGTGAATGTATGAAGTGTGGGGGGTTTTTTGTTGTTTTTTTTTTCCTTTTGCTTCACAAGTAAATTGCTTATAAAACTAACAGCTGCTGTTTTGAAGCTAATCTTAGTGAATTGAATGTTCTTAACCATTTCTACAATCCCACAGTCCTTTATCTTGCCTCTCCTGCTGCTTTCCCACCACCCCTGATCCCATTAGCAAAACTTGAGACAGCCTCAGCTTTTACCAAAGTGCAGCTTTGGTTTCAGCTGCTTTTCTGCAAGAGGAAGTGAATGTTGCGCTTTTTTCTCTGTGGCATGGTTGTGATAAAGCTGTGGTGCTCTTATCTCTCTTTTAGGTAGTGGCTCTTTATGACTACACAGCGCATCGATCAGATGAGCTAACCATCCATCGCAGTGACATTATCCAAGTGTTATACAAAGATAATGATAACTGGTGGTTTGGCAGCCTAGCAAATGGACAGCAAGGCTATTTTCCAGCTAATTATGTGGCTGGTGAAAGTAAGTTTACTACAGTCTTCCTGGTATACCGGTGTGGGTTTAACTGATGGTCCAAGATTTTAACATGCTGCACTACTTATTGTTTTGAAGATATGAATTTATGTAGCACATAGATGGCATGACTATGACTTACTGTGATGCAGAAATTATGTAAAGTTAGCTAATCACTTAGCAAGTTGACATATCTAACTTAGGAAGGTACTGACACTTAGGTAAACATTACAGCACTGGCTTAATTATCAGTCAACTGGAGTGATTCCTTGTCTCTTCTTACATATAACCACCTGGTTCATGCCCTTCCTTGGCAATGTTTTAGGGCACATTGAAGCATTACACAGACATTTTAGGTTTTTCTTAGGTAATCTCTGTTAGATCTAACCAGTTACTTTTGTAAAAACTCTGGATTTTCCCCCTATTCTCATGGAGAATGCTTAGTTCCCAAATAAATGGATTTCAGTATGAAGCTTTAGAAGAACAGTAATGGTTGAATCTCATATCTGGACATTGAACTTGCTACCAGGTCCTTGTCATTAAAACAGTTTTGATTAAACTAATAGAGACAAACCTAAATGAAGCTAAACAAATAATATAGTAAGCATCCTACTGAATCAACTGATGTAAAGATACTCGGTGTCCTGACAGTTGTTGGTATTCAGTTTATGGACATAATGTGTGGTTGCACACTACAAGAAATTCATTTGCCTTCCGAAACTATCAGTTGTACTGGTGTTTAGAAATCTTTTAATACAACATTTCTCAAGATGTTTTCTCCCATTTTCTAGTTCCTCCCCCTGTCTTTCAAGCAAAATCTAGTATTTATGCCTCTTTTCTAAAAAAAAAAGAAAAAACACCAAACTTGAACATAACACTGCTACCTTGATGATGGTAATTAAAGTTAGCTTAACTTACCGCCCTTCCCCTTTTTCCTCCCCTTGCACATCCTGTGTTTTTTCTCCTTCCTTTCTTCCTTGCAAAATAAGCCAGAGAGCAGTCTGTAGGAAGGGTCTTCAATGATGGCCTGTTATTAAAAAAAAAAAATAAATAATTTTGAGGCAGTTGTCCAACTGTCCAAAAAACCCTGGTGTATAATTTGTTGTTTCAGTTGCTGACCATTTTGTTACTGAATCAAAAGAAATGCATATGATATATTTGTTAAGTATCAGCTGCATTGTTGTCAGTATGAGCTTTGTTCTTAGTCATGTAAATTATTGTTTTTATTTTATATAATTACCTATATATAAATCACATTTAAATTTAAGTGTACTAATATAAATAAAAGTTAATGGGCAAATTTTGATAAATTCTTATACAAAGTTTGACTTCAAACATTTTTCACCGGTTTCAGTTCACATCCTCTATTTGGCTAGATCTTATTGTCATGATTTTCACATAAAATAGATACTTTCATAATTCTTCAATGGCTGTTATAATGGTGAATTATCAATCCTGTTTTCAGAAGAATATGAAGAACAACCTTCAGGATTAGTACCGGATTTTGCTCCTCTCCTACCTGAAGGACCAAGAGAAGCAGGGGAAGTTTCTCCAACACTACATAAGGTAATAAATTGGAAAGGAAGGATTCTGTAAGTAGTGGTAGAGTGTGTCTTATGTGTGCCAGATAGACTATTAATTTTCGATCCTTTTTGGAGAAATGTATGTGTAAACCTCATTCCAGGCAAGCAGGTAGATTTTCAGCAGATGTCTAACATTTGTCTTGTGTGGAAGTAGCTGTTCCATCATGTGGCAATTAAATATTCTGCCTGCTTTTGCACCATTGTAACAAGTGGCAAATCCCCCATTGACTCCAAGGTTTACAGAAGTATCTCTCACAGCTACCTGATGTAAATAATGGTTGAAATAACAACATGGATTTGTCAAAACCTGACATGCTTTTGGGCACTTGACTGTCATTCTTGGAATATGCATTGCCCACAGATTCTTCAAATTTTCTGCCACGGAATTTCCTTATCTATCAGATCTCTTAGGAAAAAGTCATGTAATAATATACTAATTAAAGACATATAATGTGATCATAAAGCATTACTACCAGACCAGGAGATACACTGCATCTAGACATGATACTTATCAATGGATGTTTCCGTTTAGAAGTCGCTGATGGTTCTCTGACATGTATGACTGCACCATTCCTGTAGGTTGCTCAGGAAGGTAGACTATAGAGACTTGGTAGTTTGGAAGAGCAAAGGAAAGAAAGGCTTTTGTCTTGACTGTATCTACTGTCTCTCCACTCCCGTTGTATACTTGATGGGTTGCAGTTGCATATAGCATTATGTTGTTGTTTACATATCACATACTATATTGTACGCAGAAGCATTCCTGTTTCTGTGATTTTTAGTTAGCAGTCAGAATACAGTATGTACAGAAGAACAAAGAAACAGCAGACAGTGTTTAGTCAAGGAAAAAAATAGGGGTTTGTTGTTTATTTTCTTTTTTTCAGATCTTTATAGAGATACTGCTATGTGCAAGGCAGGCCAAATGACTCTCACTTCTCCAGATAAACAGAGATTAGAAACTTTGCATAGCTCATGTTCCCCTTCTGTGAACTAAAACTCATTATTGTCTTAAAAGATGGAATACTTTGTAAGCAAAATAAAGTTCAATAACTATTAGAATTCAAGATTTTTTTTTTACTCCAGAATCTTTGTATCCTTAAGTGTGCTATCCACAGCTATTCATTTAGGCAAATGGTGCTAATGTAACTACTTTAAAAGTGACTTTTGTTCAGATTTCTTTCAGATGACTTGACTTTTCCATGTACTTTTCTAAAATTGAAGCTAATATATTGCATCTGATTTGCAAAGCTCAAAACGTATGCTTAGTTGCAATTTTTTCTCTCTTTCCAGTGACTTACCCAATTTTTGCTTCATAATATATATTGCAATGTTCAAGGTTAAAACACTCAAAGCTACTTCTATTAACCTTTTTTGTGTAGCTTTTTGGTTTTAGTAAGTGAATAAGAGGGAGGTAGCATTTAATAAATTATTGAGTACAGATTACTCACTTGGCAGCCTTGTGGAAGCCAGCTGTCTTGTTGAAGTCAACTGCTATAAATCGAATTACTACATGTTTTGTTTCTAGCTATACTTGAAAAACAGAATTAATCACTACACCAAATAGTAATAATTAATCTGAAGTATCTTTTACCTCTTGTAGCTGAGAAATTCATAGCCAAACCATTGTCCAAGACAGACAAGGGTGCATTACTTCCAGATATTCCTGTCAAGTCAGACTGCAACAAATACAGGAAAAATTACAACATTACAGGAAAGCACGAACATTTTTTTAATCTGTTTTCTATGTTGCTGGGGGCAAGGAAGGTATCCCAGAGAGAGTATGTTGCCATTTCACACATACCGAGATTAGAAAAGGGAGAAGTACTGAGATCCTTACTGTCATTAAAGACTTGATAATTTTTATCCACATTTTTTTCTGTTTTAATCTAGTAGCAATCTTGTTATTTACTGGATCAAAACACTTTATGTGCAACAACTACTGTTACTAACGTTTACAACCAGTTTTTATTATTCAGCTTTGTGAGAAGTAATGTTTGATTAGTTTTGATTGCTTATATTTTCTCAAGTGTCTATGGTTGACATATTTTTGTAACAATAATTGTTGTATTACTAGTAGCACTTTTTTAGTAACACTCAGTTTTAGTAATAGTTCATTAAAATATTCTTTGATTCTACTGGAATTTTGACTTAAATAGATGGCATATTTAATAATTAGTTGAAATATTTTACTGGTCTATATGGTACATACAGAAGCTCAGGAGGCATTAACAGTAACAATCCAAAACCAAGCAAATATGTACCTTTTTATCTTGTACAACATCTCAGGGCACCACAAAATCATAGAGAGTCCAGAGAAAAGTAATGAAACGTTTACAAATCCTCGAAAAAAATGGTGTAAACGGATATACTTATGAGATTAAACTAGCGAAGAAGGAGCAGTGAAGACAGTCTATAAAATAGTACATGATCTAGAGGTGAATTGGATACACTCTTTTTTTCCTTTTGTTTTTTTTCCCCTTTCTGCTGTTAAACAAGATCAGGGAACATTAAGCTGGAATGGAACACATCTAATATTGGTAGAAGGAAATTTTTATTTATGCCATGCTTAGTTAACCTGGTGAACCTAGCTACTACAAGATATTATTAAATATACACTCTCAGGGATTCATTTTTTAATAACACATTTTAGGCTGAGGTAATGGTTGATTTCAGAAGCATCTGAATGACTAGGAAACACAAATCTGGCTGGTGTTTTTTTAATTTCAAGTTACATAAGGATTGAATAAATCACCAAGAAGATAGTGAGTTGAATCAAATGATGAATCAGATCTCTGTGTAAGACTTGCGATGCCTTGAAGCATAAGGGTTTTGCAAAAGCTGCAAAGTGCTATATGGCAGAAACAAATTGTCACTCAGCTGTTTGTCATAATGGAGGAAAGTTCTACATCACTTTGGCTTTAGGCAATACCAGATACTTTTGAGACAAAGCTGCTAAGACGACCACTGAGGGGGCTGATCGGTTATGGCAGTTCCTGTGTTGCAGCAGTGACACAGCAACTTTTCTTCCTATTCCTTTCTTTTTTTTCAGTATAAGAGCTGATGTAAGGAAATGCCAATTTCTTTTACATGGGAAATAAGAAAAATCATCATTTTGTAATACCATATGGTCTTTGGGTTTTTTGCTTTGGCAGAAAAATAAAGCTTTTTTAAAAAAAAAATCCAAAAATATTTATCAAATAATTAAGTTATTGCTTAAGTTGTTACCACAAGCAGGAAAATATAACTGAATTTTTGGTTGTGTTTGGTTTTTTGGCCACAAGCATGTTTTCCCAAATATTTGGTTATATCCAGGTCTGCTATATCTATTATTCTTTCTGATTTTTTTGAGGAATACTTGAATATTTAACTCTGTTAAGACTGCAAAACACAGTTACTGTGAAAATCATCATAGCATTTACTCATGAGATTTTGCTACCATATGGGACTAAATAGGGCACGTAAAATGCAGAATACTACTATGGTTTTAATTACTGAGAATACCAGATAGTCTAATTAAAAATAGTATTCCAACTGCAGATATTATAAATGCATATCTAGCTCATAATCAGAATTTTATGATGAGTGAATAAAATGGAATCATTAACATTAGAAGAGGGTGTAATACTCAAAATCCAATATTAATCTTTGCAAATAATAAAAAAAAGCTGTAGTTCAAAGAACCTGCTTTCAAAATGCTTGCTACCATCAGCTTTGCATTCATAACATAATAAATTTATGCAAACCTTGTTTTCCTGCCTTATGAGTTACTTAACTCCTGAGCCACAAAATTAGGTCATAATCATCTTTAATTACAACATACATCTAAACTGCCAATAGAAATTTCATGGAGTGAAGTTCTCACTGCACTGATGAAAAATCCCAAGAAATAGGCATAGACCTGTCATCTGTCTGCTCCAGTAAATGCTGTTTTCACATTCCTTAAAAGGCAGAAGAGACAGAAATTCAGATAGGGTTCTATTAGAAACCAGAATTTTGGTTTTGCGAGATGCTGGCAAATCAAAGCTATTTCAAAGTCAATAGTGTGTCTTTTTGGCCAGAAATGTTCTGCTGTCTGTAAAATCTTGTGAATATGTTTTATCATTTTAGATGACCTACCACTCACTACATAAAATGCATCTAATTGGATTCTGAATGTTAAATACTCAATTCTACATTATGCAAGAGTAGTTGGAAGTAGTAACAGATTAGAACAAAACAGTAATTTAAAATTTCCATTAAAAGTGTAAGAAAATATTCTTCCTAGTATATTTATCTTTGGAAAATTATGGTAAAGTATAAAATAATGGTCAGAAGCATGAAAAGAAAAGAGTTGCCTTCAAGAACTACATTATTATTGCACAATTTGGATAATCTATCCAGAGATCATCAAAACTTGATGCCATGTATATTTAAACAAAGTTTGGGATTATCACTGTTCACATAAATAATTCATGTTCTCATTCTTCTTCCCCTACAGTAGGTTGTTGTCAGACTTTCTGAATACTTAGCCTAGCATGTCTGAAAAGAACCTGCCAAGCAACTGATGCTTTTCCCCAGGGCTTGAGCTCTTTCGAACTGGGTGTTTTTCTGGGCTCAAAATTTATTAAATCTAAAAATTTTAAAAGCATAGAAAACATGCTCAAAAATGTTTCCAAAAATACTTAGAAAATCTTCGATTAGTTTCATCAAAAACTTTCATTTTATAGTTTGTGCTGTTTCTATTTTCTCCTTTAACAGTGCCTTTCTTCAGGTTACTGGGGAATACTTCAGTGATTATCTTTTAGGAAGAGGAGGGACTAGAAAGATGTGATAATGCTGATGAGGGAAACACTAAATAATTAATACAGTGGAACTCTTGCAGGGAATAGAGCTGAATCACAGAATCATCTAGATTGGAAAAGACTCTGAAGATCATCTAGTCTAACCAAAGACTTTGACCGTGTCATGAAGTGTGTTTATTTTCAAGGTTCAAAGCAGTTGCAGACCCAAAAATGACATTCAATTGAATTAGAATGTATTATAGTGAAGTTTATAATTCTGAGCTTCATTCATGCCTAGTATGATTACACATCTGTCTTTCTAAAGGCATTGACATCTGGGCTGACAGAAGCTATGCTTTTCCAGAATCAGTCTGTAAAGCTGCTGTGTGGTCTTCCACATAAACTGTTGAATAGGAATTATGAAACAGATACATCTTTGCAAGTCCTAATTTTGAAATATTAATTATTTTGCTTATTCTCAAAGAAATCCTTCTGAAGGAAATGTTACTATGGTGCCATCTACAAGGAATAGACTATTTTCCTTAAATGTTACCTGATGTTAATATATCTTAGCTTTTTAGTTCTGTAGTTTCCTGGTTTTAGGTGTTCTGTTTCCCCTTTAAAATGCAGTTTGTATTGTTCAAATTTAATTACTCTCTCTTAAGCATGTGTGGTGCTACTGTATTTGTAAGTTGGTAGCTCTTTCTTTTTCAACTTCAGAACCATCTCTGTGGTTCCTAATGTGCTCTGTCTCAAAAAATGTTTACACCTGTGTCTATAGTATTATTTGAGTCACTGAAAGAAAAGGTATCTGGTCTATAAGCAAATTAATATCTGTTGGGGAAAAAAATGAAGTGACATCCATAGTCATTTGCTGTAAATGATTGGTCTGTTTAAAGATAGGAAGGATCAGGCTGAGTCACTGAACTGGTCAAGCAGAACCAAAAATACTATTGAGAGGCATTTATACTATTAAGATAGCTGTCAGGAGCAAACTAACTTCTCTCTTCCCCATGGTTTTCTCCCTGGGTCCTCATAGCCTCTTTCTGAACAGGATTGAACTATTTTTATGCAAATTTTCATGCAAAGCTGTAACCACAGATAAATTCCCAGAGGCCAAGACTTCAAGACTGAAAGCAGCTGTTCTAAACCATAGTGCTTCATTCTGAAGTATCTTGCCTCCACTCTTCTTTGCCTTCAGTTTGTTGTCCCTCAAGTAGTTGTCTACTTGACTTGATTTCTGAGACGCAGTATTTGTGAATGTTGAGCCATGACTACAGTTCTCACCCATCAGATTTCCAGTTTGTCTCTCCTAGCCCTGAACAGGCCTAGGATTTTGCAGTTTCAAAGACTAGATAAGGCAAAGTCCTTTCTGCCTGTGTCTCTAGCATTCATGGATGGAGAAACTAGTGAGTGTTGGCTTAGTCCAAAACACTTCAGTGGTTTAGCTGGTTTTTATGGGAAAGATAGAAATTCGTGCCAATGTCTCTCTTGTATTCCGAGCTATGGTTCTACTAGATACAAAGTTAATGCAGTTAGACATAAAGGTTACAGTATGGTTAATCTGATAGGTTTGTTCTTTAAAAACACTAGAGAGGGAAAAAAGCAAGTATAAATTCATTGCATTTTAAATAGGAAGGTCATAGCAAAGGAAATATATGTAATTCCACTAGCAAAGCTCCCTGTCAGTTGTTCATTTAATGGGGAAATGTATGGAAGGGTACCGAATATCAGGAAAGAAAATAATCAGTGTGGTGTGGTGTGGTGTCACAGCATTTCTCTCAAATTTGACTTGTTAAGATGGTTTTGACAGGAGCCATCAACATGATTCTGGGGAATTAAGTATGATGCTATAAATCTTTTATCCATGGACTGTGTAATAGAAAGCAAAATCCAAACTTAATACTGAGTTTAACATCCTAAAGACTAGTCTGAAAAGACACAGGCATATGTTCAGTTTTGCTGTCTGTGACCCAGTGAATCTTTAATTAGATCAAGTTCTCTAGAAACAATTTCTATGGGAGAATTCTCTCATGCAGAGTAGGCTGTAGGGCAAGTGCATTTACTGTCATGGCTTGAATCATCTAACTAGATTGCCTGCACCATTCTGTCCACCTACCAGAGAACTTCTGCAGACCATCAGTCTTAGAGACAACTCTGCACAGCCTAGAGGAAAGCACTACCAAAGATGCAGTCTCAGGATGAGACTTTGTCCCTAGTATTTCCTTTACGTATGCCCTCTGCTTCAGGTTTTGATAGGAAGTGTGTTCTGATATGTCTGATTTGTTTCCACAAGTTGCACAGGGTTTAGTGCTTGACCTCCTGCTGTGGATTCTACAGCAGGAGTCAGGAACTGATATACTTTGTGTATTTAGCATTTAATTGTTTTGCCTTGGTTGTTTCTTGTGTGGCAACACTGAGATGTTGTTAAGTATCAAAAAATGAGCTGTAAAGCAAGCAAGTCTTCTGGAAAAGGAAAGTGTATATTTTATTACAACTTTTATAATAGTAAACAAAGCAAAAGAAACTACAGAAAAGCTAAGCTTTCACAGCTGATATGAACTGATGTTCTCCTTTCCTTCTGGTGGGCTGTACCTTTCAAGGGGTGACAACAAAACTGAACACCATTACTAGTACACTGTACAAAGGAGCTCCTATTTTGTTCTCTGTTCAGTATTTGTTCTTGTGAACAGAAAAGTTCCAGATATTCATAATTATCTGAAACTTTTTTCTTTAAAGCAAACACAGCCCTAATAATACAGTATTTAAGCTCTTCAATCTGAATTAATTTAATAGCTAACACCATATCCATTACAACACTAGGTTTGCTCAATCTTAGTACGGACACAGTGACAATAGTGCAGAGCTCTGGAGCTTCCTGCAAGATCTGCCTATGCATAACAAGTGGTCGAGAGGTTTAGAAATGGGGAAAGAAGAGATCAACAGCCTCTTCAGCCCCTCCATACTCTAGACTTGTGTGGCCTGCTCCTTATGTTAGAGTGTCCTTGATGAATTCTTAGTGTCTAAGTGTTACCACTACCTCCTTAGCCAAATACTTTCTGCCTATTTTCTGAGCCTCCACTTATTCGTTTGCTGTGCTCCTCCTGGTGCTTCATCCCCTTGTTGCACCAGCTCCTTCACTGCCTTCGTGCATCTGCTGCTGACCTCACCTGTTCCTTCAGTACTGCTACTGCTTACTCACGTCACTGGGACAGGAAAAGTAGTTCAAGGAGAGGGCCAAGAGGGTCACAGAAGTGTGTGAGAGAGCCAAGAGAAGGTGGTGGCAGTGCATCAATCTGCTATCTAGTTCCTGCCTCATCACATGTTTGAAAGTTTGTAGGAATGAGGTAAGAAAGCTATTGTACTCAAACAGTACCTGGAGATTTAGGAGTCTGTCCCTGCAGACCCTAGGAATTCTCATTAGTTGCCATGTCAGGTGAACACAGCTATTTGAATGTCTCTGATGTCTGTAGTTGTGTGCTTTGGTAGTCATACTGAAATGCTGAGCTTGAATATATTAAAGCCTATGTGATGAGTTGTTCTTAAAACAGATCATTAGAACCTTCAGTTAGGCAGCTTAATTTAGTGGCTACTTTAATCTTCTAACTGTAAAACGAGGATAATTTTCTGTGTTTTAGTATCTGAAAGTATTAAAAAACGGTCAATTTTTGATAACAGAAGTCAGTCTTCTGTAGTGGCACTTAAGGGAATTCTACTAGACTGTTCTTTGGAAAGGTCCATATTTGATTATAGTATTAGTACAATGTAGAGATTCTGTAATATTTACTCTAAAAGGAGAGTAAAAAACCTGATTCAACATCATTCGCATGGGACTTTCAGAAAAAGATTTTGTTTTGACTGCAAGTGAAGTGAATTCATGATTGTATATGGCAAGGAACCACAAGATTATAAATGCTGAAGGAAGTATTAATTACTTTGAGTTATTCCCTTTACAGCACTCATTTGTATTTTCAGATCAGTGGCATTTTATTTCTTCCTTTTGTGTTTACTTTTACCATTGACTTAGTCTCAAGTTTATTACTGTATTAACAAGGATTTTATATGTGAAGTAGAAGATTTTTCTTCCTAGCCCCACCAGTGCTACATTATTATGTTATAATAGGCTGACTTTTGTCACCTGGAGTGATTTGAACTGCTTTTGACTGAAGCTTGCAGGCTTAAAAAATAGACAAGTTTCTCCTGTTAAAACTATGCAATAAGATGGCTTTTTAGCATTCTGTCTTTACTCATATAGTAGCAGAAATAACTTAATTCTTTACAGACCATGTATTTTAAACTGACTTCAAGCAGATTCACAGCCTTGTTTCTACACATACCTGAAAAATGTCTTTTATTTTATTTGCAAGTAGATTTTTTTTTTTTTTTAAAGCATGGTACTGTTTCCTTGCTTTTAACCACATAGGAGTTAACATTTTATGGCTGATAGACATTCTTTTTCAAACTAGGTATATTCTCTCCTTATTCAGGAAGCTGGTGGGTTTTCTATGTACATGTGTTGGCCCCATTGTCTGTCTTCTTTTTACCTTCCTGCTTTTTTTTTTTTTTCTTTTACAGATGTCACCAGTCATCAGTAAGTCAAGGGACCTAAATTTTAGCTCAGAGCATGACACAGATAGAGGCTCACCTGCAACACAGTAAGCAAGAAATACTTAAAACAATTTGCAGTGTTATTTCTACAACTGCTGTTAGAAAACTGTGAGAAATGTGGGAAGGGTTATTTTGTTTTAGCAAGCAGAACAAGAAGTTAGCTTCAGGATAATCATTTTAAAAATACTTCACAGCTGAAACATGAAGGAAATGAGTTTGTATGTATGTACACATACATGCATACACACGTGGACTATAATGAATATGAGAATCAAAACTTGGGGATATGGGATTGCCCTTGGCATCCCTTAGCTATGTATTAGGCTTTATTGCTACAAACTGCAAACTGTTTTTGCACCTTCTAAAACTTAGTTAATGTAAATTGCAAAAAGTTGTCATGTACTGAGAGGATGCAAGCTAGCATCTTTGATTGTGACACTTGCATTTTTTAAAGATTGTATGTATTCGTTGTGTGAAAGCTGTAAGCAGATAAGATCTCAACATTTTGAACAAGAGCTTCCACAATATCTTTAGCTATTGCAACCATTTATACTTCAAAAAATACATCTGAAAATACTTCCTGTGTTTGCCATTACAGGTATCTGTCATCTAAGCAAAGTTATTTCACTGATCGTTTTCCAGACTGGTCCCTTCCCCATATAAATAATCTGTGCATATGCAGTGTAGATGCAGATACATACCTAATTTTAACTTATCTTTAAGTCTTAATTTTCTGTCTCCAGCTGTATCTAGATTTGAAAATAAATTGTGAATGGAAAGTTTAACCCTCAGATAAAATGAGGAATGGGCTGTATAACTACACGTGACAGAATTCAACATTGAATTTGGGCCATAATTATTCTGATAGGATGTACATTAAGGAAGGAAATGCCTTAAAAGCACAGTTACTGTAATGGTTGATACAGTCTGTTAGAAGCCAGTATCAAAAATTTGGTATGACTCAACTCTGTTAGTAGAACTCAGGGCATCCACTGAAGAATGTGGGACCAGAGATTTAAAATGTGGAATCACAAATTATTTAATCAAATTAAAGAGTTTGAAATACTCATTTTAATGAAAACTAAGGCTGTCCTGAGAAGAGGTCACTTTGAAGCGTCATGCTGAAGAAGCAGAGACTCAAACCTGCTTCAGTTACTTTTGAGAAAGGTGGGAGAAGACACCTACATGCCTGTGTCACTGGAATGTGCTCCCTCCACCTGAACTACAGGGAGCGGGAGCATCATGGAGATACCAGTCTGAAGTCATGCCTCATGTCGTTGCTGTCCTATCTGGGCAAAGAGCAGTGTTGCAGAGCCTCACTCACAAACTTTCAGGGTACTGAGCTGTTTATACCTGATGATTAGTGAGGGAGAGTGAAAGATGCCATGAGGTAGCATTCGATGCTGTACCTTGTCAGGGAGAACTAATTTGAAAGAGAGCAAGGTAGACATGTCAGTCCTACACAGTGCTCTATTTTCCTTCCATGTACAGGACATTCTAGCCTTTATTATGTTTTTGCTGCATTTTTCCCTAGTGCTTGTGTTTTGTCTGACGTGGATGTGGCACTGCATGTTTTAAGATCAGAATACAAATCTGAGTAATGGCTCTTCCTGATCTAAAACTTGAATCTGAAAGTATGTACTTTGCAAGCTTTTCCATGAACTAGAACATAATGAAATGTGATGCGCTTGTTTTTGTAATTGCAGCAATGACTGCACATACCAAGTTTTTTTTGGAAGAGACTACAAGTTTTTGCCTTATTTTGAGAGCCAGAAGACAGAAGGATCTTCTGGCATTTCTGATTACACTAGTTTGAAAGACTGTTCTATATTTCTATTCATAGGCTACCTTTATAGTACAGATTAGATAAATAAATGAAACATCTCAGAAACATGGCTGCATCTTTCTCATGAAAACTCTGACTTACTTGTACCTAAAACCGTGACCTGCAGGGACTGTGACACAACTCTAGTTTTCTTGTTCACTGCAGTTGATGCATCCTGAAATATCCTTAAAAACTGACACGCACGCAAGTGTTGTGATCTTAACTGGAAAAGTTTTCTATTTTAGCATCTAAAAGCAGTATCAACAGGACTTGAGATCCAGTCCAATCTATATTTAAATAGTTGCTCCACCTAAAACATTGTTATCTTCCTGTTTTCTGTGAAAATACACTTAATATCTGTGCCACATGCTAGTATATGGTAGGAATTACA
This sequence comes from Athene noctua, assembly GCF_965140245.1. Classification (NCBI taxonomy): domain Eukaryota; kingdom Metazoa; phylum Chordata; class Aves; order Strigiformes; family Strigidae; genus Athene; species Athene noctua. The sequence goes on along the minus strand of NC_134037.1, from coordinate 65,347,879 downwards.
CTGTAAATAAACTCTGTAAGAATCAAGTGAGATGTGATTACCAAGTATGCACTTTCACTATGGAGAAATGAAACTGTTAGCACCTGCACAACTCACTATACCTTTCTTTGAGCCTCCAAAAGAATGGTTGCTGTTTTGCCTGCTAGAACAATATTCATTATGGCCACAATACCAGCTGTAAAAGAAAGTGAATGGCAAACCCTTGTGACATGTCTGTCTTTCAGAATTTCTAGATGGAAAATATGGTTTTGCAATAGGAAAACAAATTTTATCCAAGTTGTTAGTAGATTTTTATCTTAGCCAAGCAGTTAACCTATCTTCTGCAGACTCTAGAAGAAACAGAGAAATGTTCACATAACAGATGCTAAGTGAACTAAGGTTTTTATCTAGGTACCTCAAACATTTGAGAGAGCATCACATCTGATGCTCAAATAATCAAAAGATGAAAACTACTAATCAAAATGTGAGTAGCTTTATACTGAAAATCTGCATACCATCCTCACCCTTCGAATACTAATGATTAGATACTATTTGTCGGTACAGACATTTCCTTAGAAATATTCCCATTGTACAGTTTTGTTGAGCTACACTAGGTAGTGCTCTCTGCATAAATTTAAAAGTGATTACGCGTGAGACCCAGCTGATCACTCAGTTTGGTAGATTGGTACTTATATTACTGATGAAATATGATCTAGTAGCCCGGTTTCCCCGTGCAGCAGTACTTCTCAAATTGTTCCAGGAATTCTAATGCAGAGGGTCTTAAACTCTAGAACTTTTTCTTGGGATGTTCCAGCGTTAGAGGTGCAGCAGTTCGTGTATTCATGAATACACAACTAAGCTTAAAAAAAATTCAAACCATATAGTTATCAGTCCATTAGCAAGGCTGATGTGTAAACTTTTTCATCTATAAAATATGATTACATTAGGACGGTATCACCAACAGTAATGCTCTTGCCAGGACCCTTTTTGGAGAAACTGCACACATCTCATTACATTCTTTAGTCTTGAATCATCCACTTGCTTATGTGTTTCAGCAGCGCTCAAGATCACAAACCAAGACCTCTTTGTGCTAGTCACAATACATATTTTGAACATATTTATAGTTACATAAAGTTTTACATATTTATAGTTAAAGAAAGTTGCTTCTGTCTGGAGTGGGAATTTGTGGTAGAAGTGGTGTAACATCTCCGTAATCCCTGGCATCATCTGCAAGACCACTCTAATTCCCTTGTTAAAAGCACTGACTGGGGAAGATTCAGGAGCCTGAATGATGCTTTTGGCATTGTATTAACTCTGATAAGCATAAATGGACGTTAAAGTGATTTCTGATTCTGTAAATCTGTCATAGCTCGGATAAATTAAAATGGAAACTTTGCCTGCCTGTCTTATTCTTGTTGAATAAATAACCCAGGAATCTCTCTTAAATTGCAAGTATTTTGGTATTTGAGCTTAGGAAAGAAAAAGAGTGAAATAGCTTTTATGAGAACAGGAGACTGGTAACTTGTATTTTTTTAATTGCATCTGTTGACTATTGATCAGGACTGCTGATTTTTAAGATCACAAGCAGTGCTATGATATGTTAAAAAGCAGACTAGTGGAGTGGTCTCCTCTTTTGTCTTCATAGTTTTTCTGTCTTTGTTCTGCTGTGGAATGGTAGTTTCTGTAGCTGTTTCAGTATTGTATTCAAGGGGGACAGGCAGACAATTGCTCTAACACATCAGCTGTGTGTGGAAAAAGCTCTAAATTTGGACTAACTTTGTGTTTCTTTTACTCTTTTTATAACCACTTTCCTCTAGAGGTGCAAAGAAAAAGAAGAAAAAGATACAGAGGAATGAGAGAGAAAATCAGCACAACTTCATGGGTCTTGATACTCCTGTATCATCAGTTACAGCTAATGGTGTTGAAAATGAACCCACAGCTCATGGTGTAGAACTGAAGAAGAAGAAAAAGGCAGTGAGAGGCTCAAACTTAAGCACAAGCGGAAAGATAAATACGGCCTTTGAGCCTGAATGCTATGAGGTATAGTCATCATTTAATTCCAGATACTGGTGTGATATTCAGTGTACGTGTTGAAGGTTGCAACTATGATTTTACTTCCAGGATTAACAAGAAATAACAAAATTAAAATACTCAGATGTGCAAGATGACGCCAGCTGTGACTTACTAATGGCGTAAACATGTTTTGGCAGACTTTTGCCCTGGGTTCCTTGAAATCAACAGAACTTGAATGTTCAACTCCTCACCAGACTGGTAGAATTTCCATTTTTCATGAGAACCCTACTTATAAATAAAATGTTAATCAATTTAATGTCTGATTGCACCTTAGACATTTCTATGAAGTGTAGATCAATCCATTGGGAGCAGAGAATCAAAGTGAAGAAATGTCATCTTGAGCAAAACAAGCTCAACCACTACCTAAGTTATTAAATTAGCACTTTAAAATGTGTTGTAAGTAAAATAAAGGACTGTTCAGAACAGTAAAATTCCAAAGGAACACTGACATTACAGTGTACCTGAAAACATAAGGTTTTTAAAAGCATTTTCCTGACATCAAATACTCCCTTGGACTGCATTTTGCAGCTCTAAACCAAACTGTTGAGTAGCTACCTATGCAGCTACACTCTTCAGTGGGACTACTCCTGCTTACCAATGTAAATAAGTGTTGAAAATTCCAGGCAGTTATATTTTTCAAATGAGGTTTTCTGCACATAATAAAGATGCATTGCAGTTCTGTCAGAATTCCTGACTGCTTTGGCAGCAGTCTTGCCAAATACACTTTCTTTTGTCTGGATGAAATATTTCATATTGAACTGTGCTATTTGTTTTACTTGTAGTCCTTATTCACTTGTGTCATTGATCTATTTTTTTACTTGAGTATTATGTTGTAAACTTTTACTAATGACTTCAGTAATTATCTACAGTGCTAAATAATTTATGTTTTATATTAAACGAAACACTTTCTACCAGTTAGTGTTGGTATTTTTTCTGGCTGATGATGTCCAGTTTATTTTTACTCTGCTAGGAAATTCTTCCTCCTCCCCCTCTGAAGCAATAAATAACATAAAATTAGAAAGCCCTTATTTAGTAGACAAGGCACTTGATTCCATTAAAAAAAGAAGTGAGAATAACAGTGTTGGGCACTGATGTGTGAAATGCACCCAGATGCAGAACACTAGTTGCTATATATTGTAATATCTTCCCTGCACATGTTTGAAAGCCAGAAAAATCTGTAAACTTTTGAGTAAAGTATGGCAGCAAGTACTCTTTTTTGGCCCCACTGGTAAACATTCTTTGCTGAATTCTAGCTTTGCTTTGCTTAGAGCATGTGTATGGAGTCCTCTCCTGAATGGGCTTGCATACATGTACTGGAAACTTTTTAATGTCTCTTTCCCCAGTGAGAAGTGGTGTAATCTTAGTCCTGGGTCTGCCTGATTCTAGCAAGGCTCCTAGCATCTTACCTCTCTGCTTTTGCAATGCATTCTAGCTCATTGTTCTGTATGACTTAATCTGTGGGATTTAAAGATTTTGTAAAAGAGAAAAATCTCAACATTTTACATTTCCTAAAATGTCCTGGGTCACATTTTAAATAAGAGCAGAGCATGACATCAGGTTCCACGTCAGGGAGAGCTGAGTGGTAGCCAAGATCTGGGAGCTCATTGGAAAGCATTGTAAAATGTTAATTTGGCATTGTGGACACTGAAGACAGAAATAACACTTCAGATAAACACCACAGAGAGATGGTAGTTCTAATCAAAGGCACAGCACCTCCTTTCATGCTTGCGAACTAGGGCTCCAATTATGTTCACTGCTCTGAAGCTGAATAGAGCTGCTTTGCCACACTTTCCAAATTGAGAGGAGAGGCAGCATTAGTGTCTTCCAAGGCACAGTTCCAAATAACAATTAAGCAGAAGGAATCAGATAAGAGCCAAACATGAAAATGCAGGAGTTGAAAATAAACTTTTCATAATGTTTTCTTGTAATTGCAATAGCTTTTGTTTTGTTTTTATAATTTTTTTCCTCCCTACCACATGGTTGGAGACTTCTATTCCTTTATACTGTGTCACTGTGGTACGACAGTTTTCTGCATTCATTTAACAGAAAAATGAACAAAAAGATGTAAAATTTTTAAAAAAGTCTAAGTGATCCTTCAGTCTGAAATCTCTTAAGAAAGTATTAACATGATGTAATGCCAAAGACAGTTTTTACCTTTTGTTCAGAAATATAACTGATACATTCATTTTAAGAAAAATTGCTTTTCTCTTCAGTGTTAGTAGATTCTTTATTCTTCTGACATTGCTGTTGGGATTTTAAACTTACCAGAGAGGATAAAACTTTTAAACAGTTTGGGTTAGGGTAGTGGCTTAAAAAAATAAGTGTTTAACTTTATATAATGCTTCTTGGTTCTGCGTTAATGCAACCTACATATTTCTTAAAATCACTTTACAAATGAGAATTGTGTACATTTGCTGAAAATTGTCCAAGTATTTAAAGGATTTAAATATCAGTGGAAGAGAAGAATTCCAGAAGGATTCCGCTTGCCTACTGAAAATTTTCCTTGGTTTTTTTTTAGTTGAAGAACTAGATTTCGTATCCAAAAACATGAGTGCCCTGCAAAATTGCTCCCTGAGCCATGAATTAAAATGCAAAAGTCTGTTTGAGGAGTTTTTAGAGGGTGATACAAGTTCATTGCTGGAACAAAGCAGATAAAACCTTGTTTAAAAAAGGGTAAATATTAGATATTTCTAACTGCCTGGTGATAACAGCATAATAGGTCTTTCATTGTTCTGGTGTTTTTAGGTTGTGTGCGTGTGGTTACAACATACAGTTCCTATTACATTTTTATGATATGGCAGAGACATTGAGAACAATGCATGAATCGGCAGAATAGAAAAGAATGGATGGCACATTTTTCCTGTCTTTCTCAAAAGCCATCAGATTGCATTTAGTTTTTTTCCTTAAAATAATTTGAAGAACAGACACCATAAAACACAACAAGTTTATTTGTAGCATCACTTAATTCAGAAGGCAGTAGGGGATGGATCACAGTCAAACAAGGGCTAATGAGAACACAGAGGAACATGACAACTGAAAGTCTCTGTTGACTATTGAACTAAATCTGCCGGCTGGACCTGATTGTCTGATGGAGAATTGAATGTCAGGATCATTTAGGGTTAACAATGGCCCATTACAAGCAGAAGCAGACAGCTATGAAAAATAGCCGGCATGGTAGCCATTCTGCAGAGACCGTGGATGCAAACTTGATAATGAGGCACTTCATTCACTACATCCTTCTGCTCTAATTACTGAGGTGAATAGGAAATACTTCATTTAAGGCGGGAACAGACTAAAGCAAAAACACTTGTTTGGTAAACACAGAGTGGTGGGGTTTTTTAATGATCCTTTCTAGCATGTATGAAATTAGTATGTATGCAGAGCAGCCTGTTTTATGGATGTGGAAATTGGGAGGGGATAGAAGTAGTTTCTGAATAGTGGAAGGAGACTAGAAAGATTCATGTACAGGTTTGTACTGTGGGGTTTTTCCCTTTTCATTCTGTCCAATGACTATCCAGAATGTTTTGGACAAATTAATTTATGGACGTACACCTGCACTTGTGAAAACATACTGTGTTAGTTCAAGGAGTTTTACTGCTTTTAGTGTCAAATATGTGCATTAGGAACACAACTGCGCGTAAGGAATAGAAACGAGAGGAGGTCTGAGAGAGGGAAATAAGCAACTTGAGAAGAAAACTGCTGTCTGGGGGAGACTTGCAAGAATGTGGCAATTAGAAATTGGAACTTAAGAAGAAGGAACAGAAGATGGTGATAAGGCGTGTTATAGCAGAGCTTTGGTGGCTTCAGTCATGTTTTTTAGACTTTAGAAATTAAGGTACTTAACCACTTTTTTAATACACGTAGGTTTTGTGCCATTTACAGGAGCATTTTGGATGAACTCTTACAATGCATGGAGAATATTCTGCTGTGTCTTCCAGTAACTCATAACTCAGTACTGTACTAACTCTGAGCTGCAGCCTGGAAAGGTCCATATCCTCAGTGGCTTGCAGTGCTGTGGGGACAGATGAAGCTTTCGTTCCCTAATTTCTGGCACAGGTCTTCAGAGGGCACCTTTATAGTTGTATGTTGCAGTGCACACCTCTGCCTTGATTCAGTCCATTCCAGCCTCTTCATCTGGCGCAAAACAGCTAGAGCAGCAATGAAAATTTCTCACCAAGCATCAAGCTGCTCTTTTGAACACGGAATATCATATGATCCTTTTCTTATGTATAGATGCATTCTACTCACAGTGGTTTTGGCAAGAGTTTTGCCCTTTGTTCAGTCTGTTGTATGCTGGTTGCTTGCTGCCTGCCCCTTCAGAAGGGTCTGCTTTCCAGCAGTGACATGTATATGTGGAGTCCTGGTCTTGCCAGCTGCTCGGAGTGGATGGACCCCTCTACTCAAAGCTCCAGCAAAGTCAGCAAGGATTAGACTTTCAGCAGCAATATCATGGCTGTAGTTTATATGTTAGTATACACTAAAGACTAAAAAAATATTTTCTAGCTTGGACTCATAAACTGATAGCTCTGCATTTCATCTAAAACTCCAGCCACCTGTTTTTTTGCGAGGACTGTCACGCCAAATGAATTTGCACTATGTTTGACTGTGGCAAACAAGTTTATAAGTCCTGTTTAATGCTCAAATGCAAATCCTCAGCAGAAACTGCAGATGCCACTTTTAGCGGAAAAATGTTTCCACACCGGTAAAGCAATATCAGTAAAATCTATGCTCTAAGCAGACATCAAATTTTTGTTGCACTTATATCGCCTGCACAGGCAAGGAGTATAATAAACTAGTGTGTAGCAGCTGTAAATTTTCTGAGGATTTATCTAACCACAAATACATCGAAATGGGGAAATAGGGCTATATTAAACTGTGCAAGATGCTGCTGGAACTCTGCCATTTCTGCAACATCCTGTAATTAATTTATTATGACAGGTCTGGCAAACTGAAACACCCAATACACTTGCGACAGACTGTTATGATATAGCTGTTTGAAAACTCTGTAGTCACATAAAATGCAGGTATAGCTGGAACGGAAAAAAAAAAAAAAAAAAGACAACCCAGTATTGCTATCATTTCTCTGAATCTAGAAATCTTTCCCAGACTCACATTCACCAACATCCTGGAATGTCCATGGCAAAGTCAATGCAGGCAGAGGTACTGGCTGGAAAGGAAATTGTTGCAGAATATATTGGCTTATATCCTACTCTTCTGGGTGTCAGAAGGAAAGTTAATGATGTTCTGTGGACATGTTCAACTGAGGAACCTCTTTTCACACATTTTGTGAGTCAGTGCAGGCCCTAGCCATGTGTTCTGGTGATGGAGGTAAAAAGTGAAGGTGAGACACTGAGTGCCAGTTTAACTTTCTTCTTGATCAGTCTCTATTTTTGTATCTCTGCCCATGTTAAAGACACTCCATTTTGTTTAATGTGAGAAAGTTCCAATGAAATTGTCTGTCAGTTGAAAAGAGACTTGGTACAAATTTCTCAGAAATCAATTTTTTAATGTCTCTTACTCCTTAGCTCTTACAAAGGTAACTAGTGTAGGTCCTCCATGAATTCAACTGCTGATCCTAAATTCATTGCCTCAGCTTTCAGTTAAAATGAAGAAATACTGAATTTCATCTTTTTCTGGGGTTACCTTCAGTCTTGAATACCCTGCTATTAATCCACAGCTACATATAGCTAATTCAGCACTGCACAACTATATAATTTGAAGAAAAATCCTCTTTCTCCCCTCCCAAATTTTGAGAAGTAGAATAGGTTGGTTTGCTTCTTTGCTTTCACTGCATGTTTTAATGTGCACAAGTTAAGCCCTTGTGTATCCATTGCTGCAGGTAGGATTGTGCAGAGTGAATGCGAGTAGTTACCAACACCAGGTGTTACTCACTTGGCAGTGGTTTTTTTATTATGGACTGTAATTGTTCCCTTAGTTCCACTTCGAAGTTTTTATTTTGCCATTGCATCATCAGCCATTTTTTTTTCAGTGTATGTCATCAGGATTTTGACACCTTTGTATAGACACTGTATAAAGCAACTTAATTTCATGTTCCACATTAATTTTAGCACTTAATGAGGATATACACTCATGGGTGTAGCAGTGACATCAGCCCGAGGCTCATTAAAATAAATGCTATCTAAAGCCAAGCTCTAGCAGCCTGCATAAGCCTATAATAAGCTTATACAGGGGTGGTTAATCCCCATTGTGATTTGGTATAATGTTATAATGAGAAAGTGACATCAGGGAAAGGGCAGAAGGGGCAGCAAATGTGCTCTGCAGTGTGGTTGAGGGCTCCTTCTATCCCTCCTGCTTAACCAACACCATGACTGGAGCAGATCGGGTCCAGGTGACAATGGAGGGCGACTGAAGATGGCTTTTCTGTTAACAGGCGGAATGCTACAACGCAATAAGTATCTCGGGGCAGCTTTCCTCGGTGATGCAGCATGGATGTGTGCAGGCAGACAGAAGGTGTGGATCAACACGTGGCTCTCTGCTGTCTTGCTGCCCAACAAAGGATATGGCCTTGCAGGTCCTATTCACCGAAGGAAACATCCCAGAATCAGGACTCCCAATTTAGTCCCCAAAGCTCCTAATTTGTGGCCTGCATCCAAAAGTTTGGATGAGAACCAGGTGGGCTGCTGCGGGTCAGGTTGGCACCAAGCAGGGCCAGGGTTCGGGCTTCCTGCTCCCTGGGGACACGCTCCAGTCACAGAGCTGGCACAGGGAAGGAGGTCGGAAGCTCTAGACAGCGCTTCTTACCGCATCCTTGGTTGAAGTTGGTAGCCACAGCTGCTTTTGTCTTGCCATTCTCTCAGTCAGGGTTTGATTTTCTCTCTGAAAGCAGAAAAAACCCTCGATGGCAGTTCTTTGAGTTCAGTGTCTCTGTCATTTTGTCCTTTATACTCTTCAACAACAAAATATTACAGGTTTTTGGGTCATGCTTGGAAACCTGGGCACCTGGCTCTTGCTAAGTCTCAAGGCAGTGGTTTTGACATCATGTTCCTAGGCCAAGGGGTGGAGACTTGCCTGCCTCCAGTTAGGTCCCTGAGTAGCCTGAACTCATAGGGTAAAAAGACATCTGATAATTCCCAGGTTCTGGTTGTTGGTCAGGTTCTGTACTGAAGGACAGAGACAGGTGTGTAGACGTGGTCTAAGGTACCATTTCCTTACTGGTTTTTGCTATCATCTAGCAACAGCTTGATTCTGTTTGCTTCATCAGGACAGCTAATATTTTTGACAATGCTTAGCATTCCCTGGTGTTTTTTTCATGCCAGTGAAACAGAAGGCAATACAAGACTAATAATGCTGATGGTCAGGTCATACCACTACCAACAAAGATTCCTCCTGAGCCATGAAAAACTAGGAGGAGAAAGCTGTAAGACTCAAATCCCTTTCAGTCTAAAGGTACTTACTGGGACTGGCTCAGGCTGCTTATTCTAAGAACAAGTTTTGTACGGAGAGGAAAGAGTGACTGGTTCAGCACAGTGGGGTTGACACACTGGTCAAACACTGTCAAGGTTTGATCTTTTTCCAGGCTGAGGTTGCTTCACAGAGTCATTTAAACTCCACCAGTTTCCCACGCTAAGAGCAGCGCTGTAACATCTGTGAATGTTTTGGGGTATCTTTTTTTTTTTTTTTTTCTGGTTTTGTTCCTTTTTTGAATGTGTGGTAATACATATTGGAAACTTATCTCTGTATCATTGAAGAAATCTGTTCCTAATTCGTTTGAACTGTTGGTATCTTTTTCTGGAACACTGCTGTCCTTTCCTAGAGCTAGAATCAGCTAAGTTTAGATACCTGTTTTCTTAAGACCCATCAATGGACCAGCACAGCTTCCAAATTTGAAGATGCATGTATTTGTGCCCTGAAACTGTAGCTAAGCAGTGGTTAACCTCACTTGCAGAGTTCCTTTGTGACTTGGAGGTTCTTGGCGTGAGTACATCTTGCAGGATCAGGTTGAGTCCTGTGAGTTGAGTAAGAGTTTAGTGAGAAAGAAAGAGAAAAAGAAAATGTGCTTGTCATATGAACTGTGCAAAAACAGTGGAGAAGTGCTTGAGTGGCGCACTGGTAGCCTCTTTGCTGCACAGTGCAGCAGTGTGGAAAACAGGCCCTGCTATATGCAGGATTTGTAAGCAAATGTCACATGGGATTAGGGGAAGGACATGCAATTTGTGGTGCTGCTCCCATTCTCCCTCCCAGCTGCCCTCAGTTCCCCGCTGGCCTCCCGCCTCCTGTGTAAAACTCCAGCTGAAATGGAGAAATGGGATGGGTGGCAGCGTGCCAGATGCCCGGGCATCACATGCCGCTTATCTATCTGACGGACAGCCTGCTGTCCATCCCTGGGGTGACTCACCTCTTCATGCACTCATGCCTCATGTAACTCAAAGAACTTATTCACTCCTGGACAAATTTGTGCAAATATTGATATAGCTGCCTTGTTTTGTACCGGCCCTTTTGAAGGTTGGCTTTTTTGTTTAGGTTGGTTGGCTGGTTATTTGCCACTATCATTGTAAGTTTCTTTGACTAGAAAGGCGTGAGTAGAACTGGTTTTTGCGTCTTCTGTCCTAAGGTGCTGAATTATCTGCTCTAGGATGAAAAGCATTTGAAAATGCTTTGGAAAGTTAAAGTCATGGTCTGGAATCTTAGTGCTGTCTGAAAACTAAGAAAACAATTTTTCAAAATAAGTTGAAATGATTATTTCTTTCCATTTTATTGGGTTTAATTTATAGCTGGTTTTGTGACCTTTACAAGAAATCAGATTAATTAACTTTAATCTGAAACTCTTGTCCAAATACCCAATGACCTAATTCATTAGCCTAAGTTATATTTTATCGGTATTACTAAAAAATACTAGCAGTGACTTTACAATAATTTTGAAAAAATTGATAATTATATTGTCATGGGAAATGCTGACAATGTTGACGGTTTTTCACAGAGAACTTCTGTGCTTATTTAAAGACCTTTTTTTTTTTGAAAAATCTTTGTATGAAAAACACTGATGTTGAATACTTGAATGAATGTGCTTCTTTGGCATTTTAACTGGTGTAGGTGAATAAGACTGCATAATAAGTGTAACAAATTTTGATTTCAGTACAATTTTTGATATTCTCTCATATGATATTTTTTATAAGCAAAAGGGAAATATGGTCTAAATGAAACTATCACAAGGAGTTGATGCATAACTAATTAAAAAAGAAAAGCTGCATTCAAACAAGAGTTTCCCAAGTTTAGTTATCATACCAGGGAGATATTGCAAGTGAGGTCCCTGAGGTCAGTTCTCTGTCACTTCTATTCACTATTTCCATTAATGATCTGGACGATGTAGTAGTATTTATAAAACTTGTGCGTGACACTAGGAGCTTGCAGGCTCTTTGCAGGACATGATCAGAATTAAAAATTATTTTGGAAAATGGAAGTAATGGTGCAAATGAGTAAAATAGCAGCCAGTAAGATCTGTGCTAAGTAAAGGAAGAAGGAATCAAAAGGCAAAAATATAAAGTGGTTTTTCAGTTTTATTGCAGAAAAATGTTAAAGGTGATAGTTTCAAACTGCTGATATTAGCAGGGATGAAATGTGTAAGATCTCAAATATGAATATTTCTTTCCAAGTTATGCTGGTGAAGCTTCAGCAGGAATACTTTGCTGTAGTTTTGGGCACCACATACTGAAACCTATAGACAAAACTGAAGAGAGTCCAGGGAACAACAGTGGGGGTGACAAATGATTTAGACACCTGTGAGGAATGTGCAAGGAATTGTATTTGTTAGTGTAGAAAAGAGATAAGGAATGAGAGACACAATAGGAGTACTTAATCATGCGTGGGTTTTTACAGAAAGCATGGTATGATCTATGTCCATGAGATTTTGTTACAAAGCATGTCTATTACTTTTTCTCTCTCTTGTGGACAAGCTTAGTTTTTTCTGACAGCAGTGTGACAGAGCAAAAAGAAGTATTTGTGGGGCCATTTAAATTAGATGGTCATATTTTTCCTTTCTTTCTCTGTTACGCATACTATTATTAGTTGCCTTTTTCTTCCTCTAAAATAGCATCTGTAAGACCCACTAGATCAGTGTTGGTCCTTAACAACTGTTCTTTGAGAAAAAATGACAGTGAAAATGTTTTATTCATTATCTCCTCTGTCATAAATCTCTAACTGGAGCAAAAATCTTGACCCTGAATCTTTCTCCAGAACTCATGAGCCCATGGCTATTCAGTTTTTAATCATGTTATTCTGATGATTTATGGCATGGCCTTGGGTAAATTGAACCTCCACCTCAATTTCCCTGTCTTTAGCTGGAGAAACTAATATTTCTCCTGTGGACAGCTTGAGAGCTAATCTGGGTAAGACTGCCTTGACAATGTACAGTCCTGAAGCCCTTGTCTAGCAGAATCTTAAAAGTTTAGCTGTCATGTACATAGATGACTCAGTAAGTACTTGGAAAATAGTCCATATTTATGGTGGGACTAAATTTTGAGGGGCTTTTTTAAAGTACTTTTGTAAACTCATGGTTTTCACTCTTATGGCTGGGATAGGCTATTTTGATTGTCTTATTTTGAGGGCTGGCAATACCAGACAGGAGTTGAAAAAGCTCTGGAAAAGGACTTTGTAAGGGTGAATTATTCAGATGTAGTTGAAGACTATAACCATTACAATACACTCTCCTCTGGCAGCTATAATAGGCTGTAGAGCAAGCCCCACTGGAGCTCCAAAAATCTGGGATGGGAGTCCAGCCAGAAAAGCTCAAAGCCTTGAAGTATGTTCCATGGCAAGGAAAGAGAGGTTACTTTTCCCCTCAGGTTTGTTGCATTCATAAGTGATAATTACCGTCAAAACAGGGAGAGAAGATAAATGCTGGATAAGCTGGCAAGGAAAGGACCCAAGTTGCTGTCCCCCGTAAGCAGGAATGCCTGCCTAGCGTATAGGACGGTGTGCCGATTCGATAACAAAACAGAACTGCATTAAGAAGTAGTTGAGGAGACTGTGCTTATTTTACAGTATGCGATATAATAATGCCATAACATCACAGGGTCATGCTGCAGTTCCAGTGTTCATCTCAATTGTAAGCATGCCCTCAGTAAGGAGTTGAAGTATCTTTACACTGAAACAGGACTAACGAAGTTTGTAACCACTTGGGCTTTTGAAAAATATGCAGCATGATACTATGATAGGATAGGACAGGAGGGTATTCCTGGTGGGTCCTGACTTTCAGTTCATTAATTCACTGAGCAATATGTTTAAACTAAAATAAATACCGCAGTCCAATTGGAAATGTCCCATTGTTGGAGAATTTGGCCTTTTTTCACGTCCATTTTAATTCTTTTGTGTTCGCAGTCGGTGAATGGTTTGTAATCATCTCACATTTTTTCTCAATGGAGGAATCTTTCTCTGCAGCTCAGAATTAACACTGTTTCTGTTCAGGAAAAATGTAGTCAGTGAATGCAACCATTTGGCAGAAAGGAGGGAAATAATAGTCAGGAAATTAACTACACCATGTTTTTGTTGGGTTGTTTTTCCCACCCTTTCCCATTCTCACAAACCCTCTGAAAGCGCCAAATCTTTTTGCTTGCAAGTAAAATATATTCCCTCTAACTGTATTTTAGTTTTATGCTACACTGAGTATATATAGATTTTATAGCATATACATTGAATAATACCACCAGCCATTAAAATAATTCGGCTCTTGGTGGCAAACAACAGAAGTTGGACATTTCTTCTGAAGGGTCTGCTGATGCACAGCTGAATGCACTCAATCAACATATTTTATTGTCCGTAGTGTGCTGCACACTTGGCCCTGAGAAAGCTCCTCTACTGTCTGCTCCAAAGTGCTGGAGCAGCTTTAGGGATAACTTCCATCCCACACTCCTCACCCAGGCCAAGACCCTGTTAACTCTAAAATGTGAAAGTTCCGCGAGCAAAAATATTTACATGCTTCATTGCTGGGCATGTCCTTCTGAAATCAGTGGGATTTTGCTCTGGAATATCCTAACAAAGGCTCTGATTCACAACTCTGGGAGAGTTTTAGCAGTGGCTTTGATTGCAGCTGGATTTTAGAGAGTCTAAATCAGAAAGAGGAGCACAAATAGGCTGGGCCTGAGTGCCACCGTCCCCTTCACCAGCTTTCAGAATGCACAGAACTTCCTGGGTGCCCCTGGGGCACTGCCCTTACTTGCTGCCCACAGTGGCAGAGGGAAAATGTAACTCTGGCTTCTCAGTTGCTGGTACCTCATGTAGGTCATGTTGACAGCACCTATTGTTCTGAAGCATTTGAAGGGCATCCAAGTTTTGGCATCATTAGATTATTGCCATGGTGCTTCGGCTGCAGATCCTGTACAATAAAGGAGTTTTACTTCATATTCAATCATTATGAGCTGTTATCTGCAGCTTTCATCTAGTCTCTATTAATGAAAGAACAAATCATTCCAGGGTCTAAATAGATGTTTGACCATTCAAATATATGCAAAGTGATATGATTTATGAATGGAAGGAAGTTGTTTTGCAAGCCTAGAATTCCACTTGCTCTGGAATTTCAATTTAACAGTGTGAATCCAGTTAAATCTTGAAATATTAGACTTAAGAGCCCTTTACGGCCAGAGAGCAGGTTTTGTCATGCTACATTACCAAGGTGTACTGCGTTTCAGCTGAAGGGTCCTAATGACTGGTATTTCCAAATCTCATTCCATTTCATTAGAGGACGAGTATTTATTAATACTATTACCATTGCTGCAAAGAGGAGAATAATGAAGTGTTCTCCATGATTTTGCTGATTTGAAAAAGAAGGAATGGTCTTGAGCTGCAGCAAGGAAGATTCAGGTAAGACTGAGAAAGCAGCACGTTAAGAACAGAGAGGCCCGAAGAAACTGGACATCTCCACCACTGTAGCTGTTCAAGAAGAAGATAAACAAATCTATTGCAGGAATGCTTCATAGGCTTGATGCTGCCTAAAAGCATGAGGATGAACATAATAACCTCTTGAGGTGCTTTCCAACTGTATTTTCTATTTTTATAGCCAACAAAATATCCAAGATTTGCTGTTGAAGTGTCTTGGCAAGGGAAATGTTTTCCTTTTCACTGAGTCTGCGCATGGCATCCTTCAAAGAGAGGGATAGGGAAGTCACAACTGGCACAGCCATGCAAGCTTAACTACAGCACAGCTGATGATTGCCAAAGCATTGCATCAGGGCCCAGCTTTCCAGAAGTTCCAGCCCTGTGGGCAGGCTTCCACCTCTCGGGTCTGGAGGCATTGCTTTCCTTGACGCTGCTCCCAAGAAACAGAGTGGGCGGTTTTGCTGACGGCCAGGAATGTGACTGCAGCTCAAGAATCCCCAACTCCCAGCTGGCGAGATGTTTTGAACTGGCTAGTTGGAAGTGAATCAGGTAAGGCTCAGCAGCTCTGACACCAGCACTGAACTCCTGCCGTACCAGCACAACTGAGCATTTGCCCCTCTTGCAGCCTGCCTTGTCCTTTTCATCCCACAGCTGTGAGTTACTCTCTGTTTACCTTATTTACAATTACAGAGATTTTGGCAGATCTGAGTTTGGGTTTTGTCCCAGCTGGAGATCAGCTGCAGAGTGTCCCTTCAAACTCTTCACCCTGGAAACTGAGGCACAGAAATCATGAAAGTGGAAAGCTTGGCAGAAAAGCAGAGCAAAGCAGCAAGCATCTCCCTTATTTTTAATTCATAGTCCTGTCTCTCCTCCTAACGTGTTCACACCGAAGATTGAGGGTAAAAACAAGCCCAGATATTGCCTGCCTGTTTGACCTTTCTGTCCTACCATCACTTGACTTCTGCTGGTGGGTAGGAAGCTGTCAGTGTTTGTGACAAATCAGACATAGTTATGTCTAATTCAAGTTGCTATGGAAAAACTGATGTTGGGGGGAAAAGTAAGCTGGACCAAATATACTTTCTGCAAGGGAAGAAACTTCTCTGCTAGAGAAGTTAGACATGTGATTATCACGTGACTGGAGAAGGACAAAAAAGGCCAGTGCATTTTGAGAGGGCCATACTGGGGCATCAGGTGACTCTGGCAAGGGACAAGCACCTTTCCCCCTCTGCAGCTGCAATGAGCCTGGCCCTGGAGGGCTGGAGGTGCTGGGAACAGCTCTGCTGTCACTGGTGGGTGACTTCCACGGAGGCTGTCAAGAGAACTAAATATACCTAAATGACAACCATTTTGCCAGAGAGAACTTGAAAATAACATGAATATTTGGAACACACAAATAATAATGATGAACCTTTTAATGAAGGAGGTATAAATAGCAGGAATGAGATTAAAATGAGAAGCAAAACCTAGGCTACATGTATATGGAAAAATCCTAGCATTGGAATTGCAGGATTATCTCCTCAGGGTCGTAGTGAAAGCCCGTAGTTTAGGACTTGAACAACCAGACAGAGAAGGAGCACAAGTCACCACATCGCAGGGAACAGTCCTGCCTTTTGCACAGATCATTTGGATTTCCCCGGGCTTCTTTGAGGAAGAAAGTTTAAAGTCATAAGACTCTTTGGCCACCACTTCTCCTTGAGAATCTGAAGGAATGTTTAGTGTTGACGGCTCAGCCAAACTGCAGCTTTGGGAATTCTTATCTATCCTCAAATTCTTATCTTTAGTTTCAGTTGTTTATATTTCCTGACTTCCTGTCTACAGTGCTTATCCAAGTTTATTGTTCAGTTTTACTATGCCTTGTTTAACAACTGCTCCTTTACACTCAGGAGTTGGCGGTGCTCCAGCAGTGGGTGATTTTTCTGTTTATCTTTACCACCTCATTCAGGTGTTAGAAGTAACATGCTAACCTTGGAACTGTCTCAACAATCCCAAGATGCAAAGTTTCCACATATTTTTGTTGTTTCTTTTTAAATTTTGTAGCAACCTTTTTATTTGTGGCAGAGTTCTGGGCTAGGCATGATTATTACATTTCTCTAGTCATGTAATTTTAAGCTTGGGTGGCTGGTTGGTGGGTTTTTTGGTGTTTTTTTTCTCTGATCCATCCTAGGCAAAAAAGGGTTAATTAGTCTCAGTAAAACATTGGCAGTCACTAGGGACTAGTGCAACTGAGATGAAAAACAAGGCTGCACCTGTATGCTGGCAATTTCAGATAGATTCTGGTCAACTATTTTTCTCTAGTGCTTTGTTCTGCCAGCTGCCTCAGTGCTTTGGATGCAGGTGGAAGGATGGACTTTGCTATCTATAAAAAAATTTAATGGTGAAGACCAACTTCCGCCTCGCCTCCCTGGGGATCAAAGTTATTGCATTGCCACATAACGTGGCAGAGCACAAACACGCAACAGGCTGCGCGTGCCTAGCCACTGCCTGGAGGTCTCAACTCAAAAGAAATAGCTTGAGATTTTTCCCACACACCCCCCTTCTTTCTTTCCTTTTTCTTTTTTTTTTTCTTTTGAAAGAGACAATGAATGCATGGAAGGAATCCCAAACTGAGTGACTGTACACAGAAGGGACAAGCTGCCACTGTATAACACATACCATGCAATATCATTAGTGTAGTTCCTCGACAGAGGAGCTGTTGTAGCTCTTCCAGCAATCCAATGCAAGGCGAAGGATTGCTCGGGAGCTCTGACTGTATGGCTTGATGTATTGCTCACAAAAGAAGTTCTCACAGAGAACTACAGATTTATGTCATAATGTGCTAGTGTATGATGAAAATAAATATTCCCACCTGCCCGTGAAGGTACCTGCTTTGCCCATTGCAGAGCAGCAGATAGCACACAGACTCTTTGAAGGGGCGAGATCTATTCTCACAGTACAGTATTCTTAAATAAATCTAATAAGAGCAAATTCTGCGTAACACAATGGGAACTTTTGGGGTTGTGTTACACTGTCTCATACAATAAATCTCTCCTTGACATTTTTTACTGCTGTTGTGATAGAAATAAACAATCTTTTAATAGCAGTATTAAGAGCTGAGATATTTAAATCTGACTGGAACATAAGACTTGTAGGATAGCAGTCTCCATGAAAGGACTTTTAGCAGGGGGAAAAACCCAAACTATCCAACGGAAGAGTTAAAGACCTATGTGCTGTTTGTGTGGGCTTTGAAAATACTACCAGAAGCAGAAGACATCTTATTTTTTCCCTCTTTTTTTCAATGATATGAACAGATGCTTAATTTAGTTTGTTTTGTATGGTTGTTTTACATTACTGCTCTACAAACCCACACCTTCAAAGTGCCATAAAAAGAGGAAAAAAATACAGAAGTCGCTAAATGGAGATCAGCGAGTTACAGCAGCTGGAAATAACCCACATACATATTGCAATGAAGTACGTGGGGGCTTTGGAGGAGGTAGCTGGTTTTTTAAAGAAAATTTTATTTTGAGCTGCCTATGACCTAATGCTAATCTGTCTTTAAGAAGTGTATATTTATGTATATAACATGGGTAGCTGGCTACAAAATAACATTTGGTATTAAGAAAGATTAAAATCTCACATGTCAAGAGATGCAGTACCCCCAAAAAAACAGCGTTCCCTCTTCTCCACTCCTGCAGAAAATACTTAGCTGGTTTGCAGATAGATCTAATCTATCTCTACAGCAACAGGTATCACCATCTGCTGTGTAAAGCAAAATAAGGTAAATAGTTGGACCGAGGATCTTACCTGGTTTAGTACTTACAGTGTGCTCCTACACCTCTGTGCTGTTTAGACTTTTTAACGTGTGGTGTTAATGCCACGTTTAACTTTGTGTAGGAGAGTCTTGCCAATACTCATCTTGCACCACCAGTTTCGTATGTAGTCATGGGACATCACTTTGTGCCATGTGTGTCATGTAATGCATGAATGCTCTTGTAGCTGTGATTGCCTAAGTGTGCAAGTGAGATTCTGTTTTCTGCTACGGAGAAAATCAAAGTCTGTAATACCTTTACAGTAGTTCAGCCATTGGTCTAAGAAGCTCTATCAGGTAGTCTAATAAAAATATTGCTCTCCCTATAAACCTTGTCTTACTGTGTTGTAAATGAGTCACTTTTTGTGATAGCTGATGAGAACCTGCATGTTGCATGGTGCTTGAATGGCTTTCTGAACTTTCTTTACGCACTCTGAAGTTTTATCTTTTGTTTGGCAGAATATTGACATCATTAAGATAAATGGCTCACTATTTCTCTTTGGTTTGGAGAGTTACAAGCAGTCACAATGCTATTCGTATGCTTCATTTTGCATTCAGATGTCTTAGTAATAGCTAATTATTGTCTTACAGACAGGTTGAATTGAATGTAACGTTTACAGTCTGTACTATTTGCCATAGATGCTATTTGTAAATAGGCAATTTTATGTTGTGAGCTCATATTAGACATGATTTCAAATTTCTCCAGTGCAGACATGCATTTAGTGTAAGTGGTGTTGTCTGTGGAAAACAGGAGACCTGAAACCTGAAATACTCTAATCTGTCAGCAAATAGTGGTAACTGGGCAAAGTGAATGCTGATGGCTTATACAAATGAGCAAGCTTTTACCTCAAATGGACTCACCCTGAAAGGTAAGTGTGATTTTCCGAAGAGAACTTCCTTTTTAGATGGACCAAGTTAGTGGAGAAGGCCCGAGTTAAATGCTTTGCTGTTTTGCTGTTAGCCTTTCACTTGGTAAAGCTTTGTATTTAGCCCATATTATATGTGAGGGTGTTCTGGGAATGGCATCTAGTGGCATGTGTTTTGTAGTGTGAATGCAGAAATATTGTGGATAGACAGGTGGTACCAGACATGTCTGAGGAGGAGGAGGGCTTAGTACCCTGCTTACTGAGAATGTTAATGGATTCCCTAGTTTATCTCGTGTTCTACACATTTTGGTCTCTCCTATAAAACTGCAAGATTTTTTTCTAGACAGAAATCACAGGGCTACTGATGTCATCTTTGCCGTACTGAAAATTGTCCATTCAGTCCTGGATCCCTGCACAAACCTATGCAAGACTTTTTGTATAATCTAATTAACTCATGCATTGAGTAATAACCAAATTCATTGGAGTATATGAGTAGCACAAAGCTGATTTCCAAAAGTAAAAATTGCATAATGAATCCTGACATTGACTTAAAATAAAGGAACTGCCGTAGTTCTTGGAATACCTAAAATAAGATCAAATGAAGGTGTTATATCAGTTTCCCTGCCAAAGGTTGATTCTGACTGTCAGAAAACAATACTGCACAACCATTGCATTTTTTTTTCTTTCAACAGTAGTCACCTCTGAGGCTTTCCTTGGTATGTGAAATGTATCTAAGTCTAAGTGATATGAAGCTCTATTTTGTTTCACTCCAAAGTATAAGGGTTTCTGAAGTATTGAAACAGTATAGAAGTGCTGAAATGGCATAGGTGTTTCTGAAGAAGTTTCACAGATCTCATCCCTATCTTTGCTCTATCTACAGTTCTCTTGTAATGCTATTGAACTATTCCAGTAGCCTTAATATGTTCAGATATGAGTATGAGGAAAGAATGCTGATCCTTATGATGAACTAAGTGCCTAAAACATAAATCAGTGTGGTTAGTGATGCTTTGCCTATATTAATATGCTTGTTCACTTTACTTGTGCTTAACTCAGAAGGGCATTCTGCTTATCTGTTCAGTAAAGGCATTTGCATCTTTTCAATTACTTTGCTTGAATGTAAAGTGTTGATGTAAAATGTTGCCCATCATTTGAATAATCAAAAGGTAAATTATAATTTAAAGTATAAATTAAAAGACCATTAAGTCTTGGGAGTGCAGTACTTCAAAGTTAGGGGAGTCAGAATTGAGGTTCTCCGTACAATTAATTCACCCTCCCCTCACTCCCCACTTTTCTATATATGCATTATAATACTAAGCTTAATTACACGGTCACATTTATGTGTGTGCACACTCATACACACATTTACATCTGGCTCCTAGCCAGTAGTTCCCATTGCTTCCAACTTGCCTTTACACCCACCTTGCTCCGTATCCCTCTGCATTTGTGTCGGGTAACTTCCTTCTCCCCATGTATGCTCAGCAAGGGGCCACAGCTGACCTCCTTAGAGACAGAGGCAGCTCAGCTGAGTCACTGTGCGACACCACTCTGGCCCCCGACAGAGGAGCAGGGTCACAGGTGGCTGGCTGCAGCCCCCCAGCTTCAAACGGGTGCTGCGTGCTGCCCACGAGTCTGCAAGAAGTGGAACTGCCAAACTGGACTGAGCATATGGTGCTCCTGTGCCAAACGAAATGCTCAGAGGGCATCACTTGTCAACTTTATATGGATCTTCATAGGAGTGAGTCACAAATTACACCCCGTGTAACATTTCAAGTCCCTGATCCACAGTGTGGAGGCAGGAATTTCTTAATTGAAAACAATGTAAAAATATTTTAACTGGGTACGATGGTTTAAGACCAAATGATAGTGGGGAGCCTAAATGGATTTTTAATCACAGGTATATGCAATGCAAACCAAAAAGTCAGTTAAAGTTCACGGACTCATGCTATCAGCTATGCTAACTAGGCCTACCAGGGCAGGGAGAAACTAGTTTTCCTCAACCTCATTCTCAGAAAGGGCTGAACCGTTTTTGCTACAACTTTTTTTTTTTTTCTTCGATTTTTCTCTTTATTTGTTTTCCAGTCTAGAGTGTGTGCTCTAGTCATTCTCCTACCTGTGGTTAGTCTTATTCAAAGAAGACACACTCTAACTGAAACTTTGAGTTCCCTGCAGCTAATCCACTATCACCTTGCTTGTCTGAGAATCCTGAAAATACTTAAAATAAACATGTTTTTCAAGGTGGACAAGGCTGCCTTTCTAAAACAAATGAGAACAAGAAAAAGAAATCTTAGCTAAGAAGAGTCTGGTTTTTCATCAGAACTTTGCATATGGCCAACTACCCTGAAATGTGTTAATAATTTAAGCAAATATTTTTCTACTGAAGAACATTTGCCAGGTACATTTTTGGCTGAATATCAGCAATTTTGTGGCAGGGGATGATTGTGCAAGGCATATATGCAGATGAAAATGGTCCACTCTTCCCTGTGTGTAGAGGGAACATGTGGACAAAGTGTCATGCCTGGAGTACAAGTTCTGAGTTTTTTCAAATCCTAGCAGCAACTTCCACAAGCCTGAAATAGCTAGGACTCAGACTGTCTGTATTTTGTAATATTCTTAGCAGCTAATAAGTAACTTCTGTGTGCTTTTTCACACAACCTCGATGAACAATTCTGAAAAATAAAGCTGTGTAATAAATTACATCAGTCCCAACGAAAACGCAACAGTTGTGCGGCTCTGAAAGCCGTGGATTCCCAGATACTCGAACCACGATGGGAGGCCAAACATTCACAGAATGTCCTGGACCCCATGATTTTTTCAAAGTTTCTAAATCCTCCTGAAGAAGATGGCTGCGACACAAGTTGACCAAGCATGTTGTCCGATCAGCATGGACAGCTGTGGCTTTAAACAATGACAGCCATTGTTAAGTCAATTTTAAAGTAGGTCCTTAAAGTTAATGTGATTATGCAAATGTTGCCCTAACTACCATGACTGTCTTATATCCTTCACAAATGACTGCATTGTCACTTTTCATTATGTACATACAGTCCTGGTGGTTTGGTGGTATCATTGTATCTCTCGGAAATGGACCATGTAAAGGCCATTCACTGTTGGCACTGCATTGTGCTTTTCCCCAAGCAGACCAACCTTGACCCACAAATGAGGGTGGTAGGGATTTTCAGGCCACAACCTGCGTGAGTTATTCACATGATTACTCTCATTGACTTGGCTTCAAACTCTAGCAACAGGCATGGAGGAATTAGGTTAAAATATGGTTGTGAAATTAAGTCCAGTCCACTCTAGACTGCAGTGTATCTGGACAAACCTCTGACAACCTAACTTCTAAGATAAATGGCTTTGTGTGAAATCATTTGCAACTTGGATTCAAAAATTAATTCGTTATTCACTGGGGAAAAGTAAATGTCTTGCACATCTTCAGTGTATGTTTTTCTCCATGGTATCTTTAGTACTGTTATTATTATTAATCTGATTTTAATTGTGAAATACCCTTTTAAAGAAATCTGTGATCACAAATGAGGAAGCTGAGAGATCTCAGGATCCATGTGTTCTGGAAGGTGGCAAATTTCAGACGACTCATCAGTTGGGGGACATGACTGATTTCAGACTCTTGGTTGCATTGCTTTCAATGAAAACCAGTGACTTGCAGTTTCAGTTCTCATCACAGAAGATGTTCTCACAGCAATCTCTTGTTTGGATCGTTTTCTCTTTTTCTGAGTGCAGGGTCTGATGTTTGTCTGAGTCTGTCCTTTATGATTTATGTTCTGGTGGCCAAGAGTCTCCATGACTCAAGCACACGATACACAGCCTGTGACAGAATCGGACTACTGGTTGAGATTTGGGCCTCCTTAGTAAAACCTTTCCTTTCTTTTTAATAGAATAAGTAAGCGTATATAGAGAGATATACATGGATATATTTGCATGCATTTACTTAACATAAGTAAATGTGAAGGAAAACCATCACCTCTCAGGGAAGTCAGTGCTTCTCCTTTGCTGACTTGCAGCAGCTGTCTAATGAATTAAACCTTCCTCAGGAGATTCAAGGACTTGGAAACTGCAAGGGCAACACACTGTGTTGCTCAGTTGTGTTCTTCTGTATGCAGCTTCTCATAACATCCTCATCACTGTAACACCTGAACTCCAGAACTAGGGTGACCTTTGCCATCCTGTGTGCACAGCCAACAGAAATCTGGTAAATTCAAACCTACCCATGTAGCAGTTGGGCTCTCCTTCCACAAAGCCTGTTTCTACTGGGAAGTTTGAATTAGGATATGAAAACCTGCTTTGGCGTAGCAAGACTGAAGTGGCAGCACCCTCAGCATCAGCTTCAAGAGCGTACAGAAGCATGTTTGGGACACTCAAGCTTTCTGGAATACTTCCTGTGCTCTAGACAAAAGCTGATTTCTGTTATTAGAAATCCTTTGAAAAAAAGTCAGTTGTGGGTGTTAAAGAGGAAGAAAGAAGAGCTTGTACCACTCTGACAGGAAGGCAAAACGAGGTATCATTTAACATTTCACATTCAATCCATTCAAGCTATCATATAAAAACTTAGTTGCTCCATTGATCAGTTGCCAGAGAGGATGGTAACAGGTATTTTTTGGATGTCAGACAGACAGTGTAGCAAACCTCAGAAGTGACAACTGAACAGTGGAGGGGGGGGGGTGTGGGGGGTGATGCAAATCCAGCATCTTATTTTAATGATCACATAAGTGAGTTTGCTGCTTTGCAATACCTGTGGTAAAATCGCGGGGCAGGTGTGTGTCAGGTCCCCTCTTCTCTTGTGGCAGTGGGGCTTTCTTTGAGATCCGAACAGCAGCTACGCCAACTAGACGCAATGAAAGTCTGTGCTAGGAAGCGATGGTTTTTAGAGTGGTGATGGAGCGGGTGACTATCACATCGGTTCTGTAGCTTATCACCGTACGAACTGCATTTGTATTTGTTATGGGTTTTCTGTTAGAGGATGTGGCCACAAATCAGAGGTTGGCGAGGAAAGGATTACTCTAACCTCTGATTAGAGAAAGTTAAGGGTGTGCCTGCATCGGTGCTAGTTCAAGAGGTCTCCCTCTGGGTTGCTGCTCCAGAGGTGCCACTGTGGTGGGACCATCATGGGGCATCAGGAGAACTGTTCATCCCTGCCTTGGGCAGGCGGGCGGCTGCTGAGAGGGTGCTGAAGCTGAGCGTGATATGGCCCATCCTGCCCACTCCTGGTGGGCCTCCCAGCCTGGGACAAATCACCTCCAGTGAAAGGCTTTTGTGCATGGATGGGGCTCAGCTGGAGGATGTCACTCAAGACACAGCTAGAGCTCGCTTTTCAGAGAAGGTGATCCTCAACCTGGGGGCAACAGCAGCACTGCTGTGAGTGCGTGGGGGCCTCTCCTGAGTGGGAGTGGCAGGGGCCCATCAGCTATGGGCAGCAAATTGATCCACGTTCCTTAGCCTTGACAAAGCATGAGCTTGGGCTCACTGATGTCACGGAGTGACTTTTTTCAGTTTTCAGCAGGCTTTGGACCAAACCCCATCAAGCGTGTGTGCCTTGGTGAAACGGAGGTGAACACACCAGAAGCAGTGACAAGGGAAGAAGGGATGACCAGGAGGATGAGCAGAGCAGAAGAAAAAAGCAAAGTATCATCTCTACTATTCCACTGAATGATATTTTAGGCCTTTAACTGCAGCAAACCATGGCTGTTTCTCTGTTTAATTCTTAGGTGCAGCGAGGCTCGGCTGGGCAGGTAGGAGCTATAGCCCTGCGCAGATTTCCATTTCCCTGCCGGCAGCACAGGCTAGCAGTGCCTTTATCTGCACAGGAAGGCTGAGCCGGTGCCTCAGAGATTTCTGCCTTGAGCTCGTAGGAACACAGATACTGAAAACCCGTCTCTTAAATAGTCACCGCCTCCCTTCGCCTTCAGATAACTCCTATGCTGATGTACGCTGATGAGAGAGTTAATGAAACATTAGAGTCAGCGGGGAGAGATAGGCGCGGGCAGGAAAGCACACCTGCAGGCAGCCTTTCAAGACTCTCTTGGGGCTGACTTTATCGGGAGGGCCACGTCAAGTCTCGCAGCTGGGCTGGCAGGAACCAGGAGATGCAGAGGTGGTCTCTATGGTTAGTGTAGAAACCTGTTTGTGGAGAGCTTCCTGAAACTTTCTTCTTTGCCGTTTGCAAGGGCTTCTCTGACAGATGTGTGCACAGAGTGCATCTTAGAGCTGTAGTGATGAGTACTAATTTAACCAAGTAGTAAAAGTTGTTTCCCTATGAAATGAAATTTCCTTGGGTGTGAGTCAAGGTTGTCTGTAAATGCAGATCTGTGCAGTCTGAGAAGTGGAGGCTCTTTTAAAAGAAAATTAAAGAATCAGCAATTGTTCTGATACTCAGATGGATTGGAGAAATGCTGTGTAGAAATGCCATATATCAAAAGGGATTGTAAAAAAACCAACAACCTGATCACAAATAATTTATGGAAAAATAATAGCAGAGTGAATACATTTTACAGCCCTTAACAATGGGCTGTATAATCACTGCCAGCTTGCAGACATGACTGAAGGAAGAATTTGGACCTCTCTGGTCTATCTTCATTATCTTAACCCGTATCAGTTACTGAGAGCAAAAAAGTCACAAACAAGTTTATGCTGGTATCAGGGTCTTCAGTGAAAACTGCTGAGACATTGAAGTCAAGTTCAAAGAAAAGAGGCAAACAAAGAGAACAAGTGCGTTTGGTCAGGAAAAGTGACTTATTTTGAATTAAGATATTAGCCTGGTGATTGAAAGATGTGGCCAGTGTCTTTCTGTGACCACCCAGGCAAAACATCACCATTGCTCCTGAGCAATGTCTGGGCTATCGACTGACTCCACCCATGCTAGGGAACAAGGAGACAAGCAAAATGCAGACCAGTACCTCAAAATCATTCTTTCCTGAAATGAAATATTTTTAAGATTCTCTGTTTTAAAAACAAAACTAAACAAACCCAAACAAACACATCTCAAATAGATTTCTAGGAACAAGGGTTTTTCTGTCCTTTCCCATCACCCCTGTCTCAAATCAGGGCTGAGGTGGAAACATAATTAAATGTGGCAGGAGTAGGAGGAGGTGATGATTATGATGCACCGGTCACAACCCTACAGAAACACCCTTTGCTTACGTGTCTGGCTGTGTGGGCTTGAGGGAGGGCTGATCGCCATTGACTTAGCTGGCCTGGATAAGGATCAAGATTGCAAATACTGAGAAAAAACCCTTTTCTTCCGGCTTTTTTGTAGGATTACTGTGTGCTACAGAACAGTCAATGCTGTGCTCTGTGCCTTACCATCAGCTGACTTGTTATTTTGGCACATAACTACAAAGCCTGTCTCTTTCATTCAAGCTGTAATGTTCTATCCCAAGCCAGTCCAAGCTCTGGCACTTTTTCAGCTCAGGCTTCTAGCCATCACATAGGTCAGGCCTGTGGGATTTGAACCCCCTGGGACTCTCTGCATAGAGTATGCTTTACTTTACTGGGAGAGCTGGAGAATTACAGGGTCTAGCTGGGAAACACCTCACCACGCACTGGTATTTTCCTTTTTTTGCCTTGGCTCCTTTGCCTCTTCGTTTTTAATTAGTGGCACATGCTGAAATGATAATTTGAATTCTTTTCAGAAATCAAAAGAATTCCCACTGACAACATTATTAACTTATAATTACAGTGAAGAAAAAGGTTAATAGGAATTTGAGCCAAATATCTACTCTCCATTAAATGAGAACTTGACTGAACCTGTTTTCCCTTCATTTTGGTAGGTTACTCTAGGTTTAAATGGGTCCAGGATGGCTATACACCTGTGAGAAGGGCCACTGCAAGGCCAAACAGGCATCGCTAAGACCATTTACATGGACCTGGCTCGGGATAGGTCTTGCCTGACCGATGCTCAAGATGGAATTTAACGGACAGGTTGGACTTCTCTTGGACCTTTGAAAGAAAGATGTGTGTTTCAGACAGTAAGCAGAGCATGGTTCCGTGGGGTTATTTGTGTGAGAAAGACATGTAGGAGGTGGCACTTGGTTGCAAAGGAAACATAGCAACTATTGGTGTGGGAAAAATAATCACGTTCCTGGGCTACAGCATTCAAACAAAGCCTCTTCCTTTGCTCATGCTGAGCACCACATGCATGCAGAAACATATGCAAATCAGTCTTAATCTACTGAGTGTTTTGCAATTTCAATGAAATTAGAAAGGGGAGAAAGAAACATTTTCTTTCTGTATTAGCTCTAAGTGTGGCCATCAACAAGACAATTATTGCAATGGTTTTGCATGTCAAAAATGGGGTTTAAAGCAACTGAAGGTATAGGGAAAAAAAAAAAAATCCATATACTGGGCACCTGCAGGGTGAGCCTCCATGTTTCCCAGCACTGCTCTGCACCAGGCGCTAGATAATGATCTGTTTAAACTCAGCCAGGTTTGGTGCAGTTACAGCTGGAGCCCTACAAGGCAAGAGTTTGCCTCGAAGACCTGTTGTAAGCTTGGTGTTTCTTTTTCCTTTTTTTTTTTTTTTTTTTTTTTTTTTTCCTCCTTTTAAGCTGTAACAGGCGTTGCTTAAGCTGTGGCATGCCTCAAAGGCAGACCTTTCCCTCTTCCCAAGTTGCACATCATCGAGTCCTGCAGTCCTCCCTCTCATCTTGCACAAGTGTTTTTACGGTGTGAGCCCGCAGCCTTTGCACAGCCAAGTGCTTCCCGTAGACTTCCCCTTCTCTGTAATCCATACCCAGCACCACAGTCCTGCCGGTGGTAACCGCTGCGAAAATACCTCGGGGCTGGCTCTCCCCTGCCCCCCCAGCATTTGGTGAGGCTGAACCGCACGTGTGGACAGATGGGAAACACAGGTAAAACTTGGAGGCTGCAGCAGGCACCGCTCCCTTCTCATGCTGAAAGCCAAGAGCACACAGGGAAGGGACCTTGCAGAGAGGATGGAAAAGGCATTTTTGCTCCTCCTTTTCTGTGCATGGCATAGCACGAGGGCCAGAGCACGGCTTGGGCTGGGAGGACTGGGAAGTCTGGTGGGGACTGAGTGAAAAAGACTGGAAGGCACCTGTGGGGGCTTAGCTCCTATGGGGTGGCTGCACAAGCCTGAAAATTGGAATTATTAATCTCATGGAGCTGAAGTTTGCTCTCAAGAATATCAGTCTGACTTTGAAGCACTGGCAACAATTTAAATTTCAACAATTTATTTCAAAGCTACTAAATATAATGCAATTTTTTTCCTGGCAGGCTTCATCTTTTTTCTCAGATTTTGTTTTGCTGGCAAATGCTTTTACTCTCTAGTGTTCCTGTCCTCAGAATAAGCGCTTATGCTGCATGAGGCTCTGCAGGTCTGCCCAGTTACTTGCTGTGCAGTAATGCATCAGGTTTCAAGAAAACCAGAGGTGAGAATATGCTTTAAGACAAGCATGAAAAAAATATCTGGTCTACAGTATAGGAACTCCAGTATATTTTGCTCTTATTCAGTTGGTTCCTGATCTGATGGTCTTAGATGAAGAAATAAATTATCCAGTATTTTGAGAGAACAGCACTTCCACACAAAAAGTGCAGTAAGCCTCCCACTGGCTGGAGCTGACCTCGACTTTGATGTCACTAGAGATGTGCCTTAAGTCCACAACATGCTCAGTACTTACTGTTTTGTGATGTGCTCCTTCTGATTCCTTAACAATCAGTGAGAACCAAGGATGTTGAAGCTAACTATGGTGTGCAACACTCTATTCCTTACTTATCTAAGTAAGTGTGCTGGAAAAAACCTTCTTGGCTTGATTGTTGCCTGTAACAATGCTGCCAGAACACTAAAACCAAACAAGATTAGGAGACCATGCGGGTTTAAGTAAAAAACACACTTTATTTATCTACAAGGCAGTACATTTTCGTATAAAAAATTAAGTGCAGACGAAGCTGCACCAAATGCTATTAAGGCAGCAAAGTCAGAGGCTGTTATAAAAAAACCAAACAATAAAAAAATAAAATTAAATCAGTGTTTTGCCATATCGATAAAGATTTGGTATGGCAGTACGAAGAACCATGTATTTCTAAGAACCTGATTCAGTACATAGGACCCAAGTTAGGGAACAATTAGCTAGACATAGAACAAGACAGACAACATGAACAAGACAGTGTTCTCCCAAACATATGAAGGTGCAATGCATGCTGTTACAAACCAATGAGAAACAAAACAACACATCCAGACAAAAAAAAAAATCTCCCAGGAAGAGTGTTCAAAAATATTGCTTATAAAAAAGGGGGAAAAAAAAATATAAATGTAAAAAAATTAAAATAAAAAGGTCTGAAATGCTAGTGCATAGTCAATTAGCTAACATCAACATTTGTTTTCTTTCCATATAAAGCTCTACTGCTCCTTTTACACTAGCAGCATGTCTACACACTAAGGTCTGTAGCAGCAAAACACAGTATTCATTTGGCATTTACAAAATTAAATTACTGAATAAAAATATAATTTTTCTCATAAATCTATGTTTCATACAGTAATATTTTTTAAAGCAAGCTAATTACCCCCCCCCCAAACAGAAACACACAATGTATAATGGTCTAGAACCATAACAGAAAAGAGTTTTTCAAGAGGCATGGATGTTTGAGCATTCACGATCTTGATCAGTTTCCCCCCTTTGCACAGACTAGCGTTTGTAGTAATGCTTTTCACTTCAGTATTTTACACCAATGCATTTTGTTCAGTGATTTAAAATATATCTGTTTGAGTACCTGCTCCTTTATTATTAAAAAAATTAAAAAAGAAACAAACAAAACCCCACCCCTGGCTAGCACATCACTGAAATAACAATACTGGTGTATTAGGTCTGCTTGATCTCCCAAAGTACAAGAAAAATTATCTTTATTATAAGTCTGCACTTAAGATCATTAATTACTGATTCAAACTTAATACCTAATAATTTAGGCAAGTATCATCCAAAAAAAAAAAAAAAAAATCCTCTTAAGTTGGGTGAAATCCAACAAGAATATATATATGCTGAGTGACTAAATGCACTTTGTGCTGCTCCCAACTGTTGTACCACAACAAAGATAGGCTCTTCTCCCATTCATGAAAAGTCTTCATGCAGAGGAACAGGAATTTCCCAGTGGAGGTGAAGTGTTCTCAAAACCATAATGCTTCTCTGTCCGTCGGCCCATTCACATCACCAGAGTCCGGGTGGGGAAGGTGGCCATGTACTTGCGCGCCTGATCCGTCAGGGCCATCTGATCCTCGATCTTCCCGCAGGATGCTGACTCCCAGGCATTGTTCAGATGCTAAATTAGAGACAGGCAGAGAGATCTGGGGTGAACACTATGTGATTTATTCATAGTCACAGCTGAAGCTGGGTCTGCTCGCGGTTAAGTGCCGATGAACGCACAGTAGGATGCTGTCCCGTCTCCAGAGAAATTGAAATTTCAACACAACAGGCAAAAAATTATCATCCCCCACTGCTTGGGTAGCGACCAAAGGGTTAGGCAGACCAGACAACCTGCAGAGGGGCACACCACGAGAGCCAGGATGCAAACCTCCCACCTTCTCCTTCAGAGTCTTCTCTATGTGGCCATAGCTATAGCCTTGCCTTCAATCCCTTTCTGTGAAAGGGACAATTCACTTGCAGGCGGACTTTACAGTCAACAGAGCACAGACAGGCCCACAGTTATAATGTTCAGTGCTATGACCACACAAATTCCTCCATTCTAGAAATACAGCTGCTCTGCCCCTGCATTCCCAAAACGAACCTGACGATCTTCACAGCCTGACCACAGCTAACAGAAAGTCCCGCACTCAAAGTTGCTTTCACCTGTGCGCGGCGATTAACACGTGTCCATTAGCAGAGCTCCTCTGGCAAAGAGAGGGTGGCGGGGGGGAGTGATTCTCAGCAGAAACAGCATTTTAATTATCGTGTAAGCCATTTCACTTCTTGTGGTATTTATGGAGGTTACAGGCACCATTTAGTATAATGTTAAAGTGAGATAAACATATCTGCAGAGGGCTGTTCGCACTGCATTTATTTACTCACTACACATGTGAAATGTTTCTCGTTGCCTTGAGCTATAAACAGTAATGAAATTTCAAAGCTCCTGGAATTTACCAGTATACACACACATTTACACACACATTTCTTTTTCTGTTGAACTCTTTCACTTAGTCAGTGTGTCTGCTTTTCAACATTGAGATATTCCCTAAACCCTGAATAAAAACTCTGTTATTAGGTAGAGCTAGTTGTACAAATACCCTGCATTCCAAAAATACACACGACTGTGTGTATTTTTTTTTAACAGAAAGCTGCCTGCCAGCGAGGGGATCCCAGGACTGTTGAATATTGAGGTCTATGCCCAAAATCCACCAACAAAGACAAGTCAGGAGAAAGCCTTCTCTATTTTCCTCTGCTTTCAGCAAGGATCATCTTTGCAGTTCAAGATCTACATTGCTCAATGAGATGGCCAAAGCCCTATGAACATCTAGGACATTGGGTGAAGCATAATTCGTGTACTGCAAACCATCTGCTAAGAGCAGACCTGTCCCAGTGTGCCCATGGCTCTTTATGCTTCTCCTTCTAGTTGCTAACTGTGCAAGGGGATCCTTGAATTATTCTCTGGCCTAAATGCTTAGAGAATGCTCTTCTGACCGTACAAAGTGTTATCTGAGACATATGGATAGTAAAAGTCTGTGCAACATGAAATACAGATAATTTCCCATAACAGGCCCTAATCAGGGCACTGGTACAGACACAGGGACCGAGGTTCCTGGCCTCAGAGGGCTTACAGTCTAAAAGGGACAAAACTAATGAGTAAGTAAGCAGCATGGCC
This sequence comes from Athene noctua, assembly GCF_965140245.1. Classification (NCBI taxonomy): domain Eukaryota; kingdom Metazoa; phylum Chordata; class Aves; order Strigiformes; family Strigidae; genus Athene; species Athene noctua. The sequence goes on along the minus strand of NC_134037.1, from coordinate 65,315,533 downwards.
AAGATGAAGGCAAGCATGTTAGTCCTCTGTAAACTTCTGCTGGGCTTCCCTAGATAGGTCTTTCTTTCCTCTGTAAGCAAGTTCCAAATGTCTCTGCTCCTGATGCCTTTTTGCAGGCTAAACTCCTGCTGCATTTCAGTGGGAGTTCCCCATGTGAAGGAGAACCGGGTCAGGCCTCAAATCACCAAGTTTCTGCAGCTTGGGAAAGCTGCATCTGTGAAGTGAACAGACATGCTATACACCTCTTTTCTAGAGTGGTTCAACCTGGGCTGGCTTAGTACCTTGTGCTGTGGCTCTGCCCAGGGCACATGCCACAGCCAAAAAGCAGGTGTGACATACTTTCTGCATGCCGCAGACATGCATGTGACATGCCACAGCTTCTTTTATGTTTTGGTTAAACAGCTTCCAGGGTAACTTTTTCAAAGGCACCTACATCAAGTGGGAACCTACAGCCTCCTATTGACCCTCAGTGGGACTCAAGCACCTGTGAATATTTTACCCTATTGTATTAGAGGTAGTTTCATCAGTGACCAAATTCATGCCTGGTACAATGCCATTGGTTTTACTTAGAAGTCAGATTTGGTCTGTACACCTCAAAAGCAGTTGGTAGTTCCAGAATATCCATCATTTCGAAGGATAAATATACGTGTCCAACCGATACTTCCCTGTGATCCCCCAAAGCTTCAATGTCTAGCTTGTCTAGAAATGAGAGATCAGCAGTCCCTTAAAAAACTGAAAACATGTGAGGAAAAGTCCATCTGTCACAGTATGTCAATTTTTAAAAAAGAGAAGTAACTTCAGGCAAGGAGTGTCCCAATTTCATAAATTAGGCTTAATCATTAGTATCTAGACTGAGCTTTTTGTATTAACAGCCACGTGCTTAGAAGAGAAAAAAAAGTATCTGTACCCTGGTATCTCCAACATCTCGGCAGGCTGCTACATGTCACTCATTCCACTGAAAGCCTGGTCTTCATTTAACCTGATGTCAGTGCAACAGAAGCCACTCAGGCAGGCAGTAACCCTCTGCCCTCCCTCCAGGCTCAGCCACCCCAGTGCCCCAGGGGGAGCACTGGGCAGCAGATGCAGCAAGCAACAGGAGGATCAGCTAGACCCCTGACTTGAGCCTGTCTGAAACAACTTACTCAAGTTTTGCCAGAGACAGCATGGAAGAATCTGCCCAGAGAGTTTTGACCCTTGTATTATTTCCCCAGAAATACATTACACTATTTTTTTTCCTCTTATGACAAATTTATAAAATGAGACTATCTTTGCAGTCTCAGTGATGGTTGTGAGAGCTTTGGTCCAATAAAGAAAGCAAAATTTGACCCAAAGTAGTATATTTACTACAGTAGTATACTTACTAAGACAACTTTCAATTCTATCCTGAGGAACTCAGACAACATTTGAAGAGGGTATTTTTAATAAACATTTTCTGCTTGAAGCCTTGGCTCTCAACAGCCAACACAAAACAAAGCACAATGCCTCTGCCTTGCCAGCCCTGCAGCGCAGTGCCGGAGGCACATGTGAAAGTCATCCCAACATGAGAAGTTTTACTTCCCTCCTTGGCAGGGAGCGCTGGGTCCCACAACCCAGGCAGAGCGCCTTGCCAGCTCTGGGCACACAATGCTACGGGATCCCATAGACAGAAAGGAAAAGCAAAATGCTTCCTTCCACGCCAGCATCGCAGCAAGTATTGACAGGGCTCTGTTACAAGACAGTGGCAGCACTCTGCAGATAGCAGCGCTTAGCAAATATATCAAAAGAGAAGACATCCAGGCAGAAAGCCAGAGGCATGCAGGAAAACTGCTCAGAAACCCAAGTCAGACCACTCCTTTCGCAGAATGCTTACTGCATCTGCCCCATCACATTGAAAGGTCCAACTCTGCAAATCAACGGATGAAAACACAAAAATTTTGTAACTAGAAGCCAAAAGACCTGATCCAAAACCCACCAAAATTGGGCATGTTTTCACTGATTCGGTGGATTCATCCTACTCAAACTCAGCCATCTTAGAGTGAGGTGTTCATTTTGGCACCTAAATCCCTAGCCAGTGGGGATAGAAGGGATTTCTGCAGTACAATTCATTCCTCTTTTTTTTTTTTTTTAATTGCCTCAAAGAGTAGAAGTCTACTCAGTTTTTCTGTCAATTAAAAGAATTTAAGTCTTTTCATCAGCCAGTACTTCCAGCAGTTTTTTTCTCTTCCACACACAGCAGTTTTCTCTCTTCAAGTTAAAACAGGGAGAGGAGGGGAGAAGAAGTATACTGCTATGAGTTCCCATATACAGACCCATGGTAAATTCCAGCTATGTCATTCTCCCTGGCTCATATTTTTTAACCTCAGTAATCCTACCAGCACATCCTTCTCCTGGCAGCAAAACTACCTCACTTATCCTGTAATGTGCCTTCTCAGCCCTCAGGCAGATGCAAACTGTAAACAAACTGTCAAAGCTGTAACTGGGATATCCAGTTAAAGCACTTTAAATAAACACTTGGACCATCTAGAGAAAACAGAGCAGAGTAAGGAGAGAAAATACTATGAAAAAGTGCTTCTAGTCCTTCTGCACTCAGAGCCTGGATCGCCTTTTCATGTGCTGACTACAAAGCTTAAGAAAGGCCCAGCATTAGGACACTTTGCAAGTTAGGAGTGCCAAAACCAAATGCTGCTGCAGTCCTGCAGTACCAAGCTTCCAAACTGATGTAGTAAAAATCTTTGGGCAAAGAACTGTGTTAGAAGACATATTTTAAATCTCTGCTATGCTGCCAGGATTCTTCAGCAACTCCAGCAAAGTTATTTGTGTTAGATACATTCCCATTAATTTAGTCAAGTTGTGCTGGCATTTAAAACAAACAAAAAAAAAGACAAAACTTTTAAAATATTTAGAAGGCTCAGACTTATAAAGTATCATACAGTGTTCCTCTACTGCAAAAAGCTGGATTTCTTGCCAGTTTCCCTTAGACTACACAGTATGGATAGTTTGCAGAACACGCCACTGAAAAGAAAGCTTGTGATAGAAATGTAGTACTCCTTCTGAAACAGTAAAACAATCAGTGCCCTAAACAAAGCAATTTCCTAGCAGAATATGATGCATATAATGTAGAATAGTATGGCTTTCTATTCAGCAGGGATGCAGAACCAAGAGAAGCCCTTTTACTTATCAAGGCCAGACAGTAAAGACTAATTAAAAACTCAGGTGACCATAAATGAATTCTACTTCATTTGCTAAGGCAGAGCACTATTTCTACTCATGTTGCTAGTTCTCCTGTGGGGCATGGGACATCCTTCTCCTAAACTCTGGGGCTTCCCCAGTTGCTCAGAAATACGACTTGCTAAATATAAGAGAGTAAGACAGTCCAACTTTTCAACTTCTATTATAAGCCTGATAGCAGAGCTAGAGAGGTGGCATTTTTAAGAGTTTAACACTGAAGGCCTTACTCACAACAAAACTCCTGTTTGAGATGAATGAGTTTTCCAATTAAGATTAATGGGGGAGATACCGAAATGGGCTAAGCACCTGCAATTTATGTTAGGATATTCAGTCCCTTTCTAGTTTTGTCCTTAAGTAATATTTTTATTCACGCATCAGAACACATTGCTGCAAAGGGCTGATAGTTAAGCTGTCACTTTTCTTCTTTTTAAGAGACCAGTGCCTACTTGGGGTGGGTATAACTCCTGTTTGCAACCTAAATTCTGCTGCCCTGGGAGGAAAACACATGATGAATGACCTGTAACTTCTCACCTCCTTTTGCTTCTCTCAGCTGTGCTAAGCACAGCTCCTGTACACATCAGACACTGGTGGGAGAAGGATCAATACAAGTGAGGGAAACCCACAGGGCTACCTTTCCTTGCTGTGCAAAGCTTAAACCTCCCAGGACTTGAGCACAGCATGCTTTTTCCTCTCCATTGACTCAACAAAGAAGAGTATGAGACTTCAGGATCTTCTTGCCTCAAAAATACCATGAAGGAAAACCAGAGAAAGTCTGCTGCTGCAGAAAAGCGTGCTGCCTCCCCTATACATTTTGTCTGACAACCAGCTGCAAATGAAATTCCACAATTCACTTTTTAAATGGAGACAATTAAGTTTAATGACAACTGACACTCTTGAAAAGGCTAACCAAGTAACTGTTTTAAAATCCTTTAACTTACTCTTTAAAGAAAATGGTTACGCAAACCACTGAAAGTCAGGAAATTCGAGCTGAAACGTGTCAGTCTGTGGTTAAAAAATGGAAAGTGACAGGAGCTAGGGGTTGAAGAACATTCTCTTTAGCTCGCAGGGCTTCTAACTTGTGTTGTTTCCTTTGTTACTTGGGGAAGAAGATACCAAAGCAGTGCTATTTTCTTGAAAGGTTCCATTTCATCGTGTCTTTTAATAGCCTGCAGAGTTAGGTGGATGGTCTATGATTTAGCCTGCTTTTCTAACTGTTAAAATGTCCACATTAGGATAGTTTGTATTATGTACTGCTACTTGTTTGATTGGCTACAGAATATAATGTGAAATAAAACATAACTTTTACACAGGAACAGCCAGAAACAGAGTTTTTATGTAACCTCTTATGAGGCACTATTCAAGCAAATACTTAGTACAGATCGTCAGCCTGCCTCAACAAGGGCTTCACACGTTATCCCAAAATCTTAACCCTTGGAAAATTCCATAGTGAGGCCAAAATCTCCCTACAGCGAAATAAAATATTGTCTGAGTGACAGAAATACAGGATGCAAAAATACAGTTAGTTGTAACTAACTCACTAACTAACTAACGCCACCAATACAAAGCAGAAGTATTTGAGATCCATGCAATGGAGCGTAAGAGTAATTCCACCCCAAGGCAACACGTGGGTTTGGTGAGACATCTCCTATTCCTGCCAGAAAGAGAATACCCAATGCGCAACCGTGAGATTTGTCATGCAGGATAAAAAAAGTTGGCTGAACCTTCATACCTTACCGGAAAGATCCCACACAGAGCTGCCTTTACATCCAATGTTTTAGAGAGTCTTTACTAAGAGATCAAATGAGCATGAAGCCCAAACTCTTCTTGGGTCTAAGGGGACACCCATTGCTCCAAAGCAACAGCGATGCCACCTAATTCCTTGTGCAGTTATATGCAGCTACCTGACCTCACATGCCAGAGGATGCAACATGCTGTTCCTCCTAAATGATGGTGAATCATATCATGCTATTTGATATGCTTATCAACTATTATTTGCTAAGTTGTGTATGATCAGTTGTGTGTCCAAAATGCAGCAAAAAATATCCTTAGAGATTGCTTTGAACATTTGTTACTCTTGCTTTCTTTGGAACTTAACAGCAAACCAATAAGTAGTTAGGCAATTTGGTGAGCCTATTGCTAGCCAGATCTTTTTCTTTATGTAAATGCAGCACAAATTATTAAAACAATGAAAAATACTGTGGGCTGGTAAGCATGCTATCTCCCTCTTATTTAAATTCAAATTTAGAAGAAAATGGAATTTTAAGAACCAAGCAAATTGGGAAAAAAACAGTTTAATGCTCTCTTTCTTTCTCTTTTCCTTCTCCATGCACACATTCCAAGGTGCAGAGAGTGCTATAATTCTTACTTGGACTGAAGTCAGTGAGAATTTGCCTAAGTAAGAACAGTTGGATCAGGCCCAAAGTATTAACAGCAGCAATGTAAACATATGCAGACACAATTAAATTTCACCCAGATGCGTTCCCTGGTCTTTCATGTCTACCTGCATGCGAGCAGGGGATTTAGTCCGGTGTTTGTGCGTGCATTTGTGTGCGCATGTTTGTGGGCAATATACCAAATTCTAAACTAGAAAGCATAAAAACATGCTAAAAACTGGTCACGTACAAAATGCTACCAGTCAAAATCAAGCACAAACGCTAACATTTTCAACTGCTTTGCACCCTTTAGATGTGCTGTGTCCCCATCACAGACATCTGGCTCCACTGGGACGGGGAGGGGAAGAAGTATTAGGGCAGAGCAGCAGCAGTTTCTGGTGTGAAACAGCCAGACCATGTGCCCTTCCTGAGCTGTATGGGGCCACATTCCCCTCTGACATGAAGCCAAGCAGCCTTACCAGGGATGAAGCAGATTGTCCCTTTTAACTGTGACACTAAGTCCAAATCAGAGAGCACAGTGATGAGCAGTCAAGACCACAATGTTATAAAAAGTCTGTATTATTTCATCCTGAAAAAACTATCTGTGTCACCATCACAGAAAACCCTAGCCTCATTCATCATTTAGGATTTACATTTCAGCTGAAACACTCAATGTTTCTCCATTGGCAGAGAGAATAATTTTACTTTCATACTGGTTCACCAAGAAGCTGAATAATGAATATAAACTGACTTTTCTTTCAGTTCAACATGTTTTAAACACTGAGGCGAGTTAAGAAGTAATTTTTACCTCAGTTCCTATTTAAGGAAAGGTCCTCTTTATGGGATGAGAATACCTGACTTTTAACATGCAAAATTAAAGGCTTTTCCTGACCAAGGACTGAAGAGTAGGATCCAGAATGGCCCACAAATTGACTCGTGTAAACTTCCTGAACAAAATCAGCGTGAGTGAAGAGAGAAGGTTAAACAAGCCCTTTCATTTACAGCAGCTTGTAAAGAAATTATTTTTAGATAGCAGGAAACATAACAGTGTTATGCTAAAGATCAAAAGATCCTATTTTACAAGCACCTCATATGCTTCAATTTTATTACAGGCAGAGTGCAGGCAACTACCACTAACAGGACAACCCACAACATACTCTGTTTAGCTACCTGAAAATGTTGCCCTAAACCTATGGAGAAGCCCAAAGTTTGGCTGGAGGATGTGACCAGGTGTCGCGTGCTGGCAAGGCAGAGGGACCAGCAGCCTCCTCCCACATGCCAGCTGGGGAGCTCCAGTGACCCCCTGCAAAGCTGGAGCCCTGGGATCCTTTGCCGTGAAATGGTCTGAATTCAGACCCTAAATAACTGCCCTAAGCCAGGGGGAGTGGATCTTCAAACCCTCCTCTTAGCTGTCTACCACAGTGCAGCAAAGAAACATAGTTCATGAGAAAAGAGCAAATAAGAAATAGGGAGTGTGAGTCTTTGGCCCCCACGACACCTCCATGCAGAGGGGAGACACAGTCCCTGCTTGCCAAAACTGCTTTTCATTAAATGATTCTGCAGTGCAAAATAGAAACCTACTCCATAGCAAGCTGTGCCAAACAGGGACATGTGTGAAATTTTAGTATTTCTCTTTATAACGTGTGACTAGAGATGCTTAATCAAAACCAGGTTTTGTTCATTCCTTCCTACTGTAAATAACCCACAATGTAAATTCTGTAAAGAGGGAGAAAAGAAAGGATTAGCTATGTGGACTACCTGTCTGAAAGTCAAGACCTGTGGAGTTATAATTTCCTTTCTGACAGTGACTCACCCTGGGGAATGAGACACTTTCTCTCAATTTGCCCACATGGAGTAGGGATATAAAATCACTTATTCATCTACCTCAAAAATACGGGCTGGGGTGGAAGGATAATTGATCATTATCTACACTGCGTTTCATTCTCTAAATGACTTCTGTCCACTAGACTTGACAAAGAGGCTGCTAATGACTTTGGTGGGCTTTGGACCAGGCCTACATAACAGCTATATTTTAAAGTAGAGCTAATGTATATGTTTGCTAACACTTGGAAAAAGCAAGCCTCACATCTGGCTTACGTTAGAACAGTTGCACGTTTAATTCAGTTCAGAGATCCCAAGACATACAAGTGGCCATAAGTGTTAGAAGGCCCTTTCAGACCACAGTTTACAACCTCATTTCTGATGTGACCTCAGCCTGCACTCAGGGAAAGGCCATCCTGGTGCTTGGCTGGACAGGCAATACCGACTGCATCTGCGCCGGCCAGCCAGGCAGTGCCAGAGTCCCTGCTCTCGTCCCAAGGCCAGCGACAACTTCTGGCCATGACCACACCACTCAACTCTCCTGCTCTCCAAAATAGCAGAGCTGCCTACAAGGTGGCTATAGGAAAAAGCCTCTGACCCGCATTCATTCTCAATCCTACCAACTTAACGCTGGCATCAGCTGAGTTACAATGTCCCATGTGTGGAGCTTTGCCCTGTTTAGATTCCTGGCACAGCTGTAGCCTCTGCGTCCTCATACTCCACAGGTAAAGGGAGATCCTCAACCACGTTCATCTGAACAATCCGTTCTTCTATACCCAAAACTTAAAATCAGTCTGTGAGAAAGCAATATATGTATGTATTTTTACATACAAAGGGATATTTTAATCAAAGAATAGTTACCTGCAGAGGACTAGCTAGAGCCCTGTTCCTAGGTACTGCAAACGTTTTATGAAAACTACCATCCTCTTCAGACACAGGCATCTTTAAAATGGAGCTGGTAAGAAGATTCTGAACAGGAAAAGGAAAAAAAACCAAACCACGGTTTTCAGTAACGCAAGAGAACCTGAATTTGAACATATTAAAAGCAAACTCAGCCTGACTGCAGAGGGTGAAACGCTGGGCATGGTCATAGACAGAGCGCTCAGTCTGGGAGCACACCTCAGCCTGGTGTCCCTGGGACTTGGCTTTGCAGGAGCATGGTCATGTGCAAAGGGTTTTCATCCAGTGAAACTCCCAAGTGCAAGAATAACGGTAACACTGAATAGTCCCGGCAAAGCAAAGGGAACCATGCTCATGCAAGGTCTGCTTTGCACAAACCAAAACAGACTCTCTCTTTTATCAGTTTTAAGTCAGTGACCTAGTCATTTCCATACAGAGGTGCAGGCATCCTCCAAGTGCAGGCTCATTACAAAGACTGTGGGCTGCACAATGACTGCAACTTCTGCTGGCTTCTATAGGCATTACAATGATCTCGTTAAGAGCGGGATTTTGCTTCTTATGCTTAATACAGGAAAATAATACGGAAATAATGACTACTTGTGAGGAAGGTCAGAGAAAATATTTCCTCTCTTGCATTTAAGAACTGAACAGGGATGTAAAACAGAAAAATCATTTGGTGGTGTGAAAACTTGCACTTACTGGCACATCTTCCACAGTAGATGTGTGTGTAAAGAGCTGAGTGTTCAGGTTTTCTCCTTCCCAGTGATTCGAGCAAAAAAAATTTCCAGCTTTATCTGTTGGAGACTCCACCTGAAAGCAGAGAAGGCACCATGATAAAAACCGGTACCTAACTGACCAGAAGGAATTTAACTGTCAGTTGCTTAATAAACTGAATAAATATTCTTCACAGCTGTGCATAATACATGTTTACAGTACTGTTTTTTACAGCACCCTTGCTCTTTGCAGAAGAAGGTTCTCTAAAAAATCCCCATCTAATAAAACTTTGAATACTTGCACTCAGTGCTCTGTCAGTATTCAGGAGTTTAATCCCCTAGAAAGGATTGAGAATATATGTATTTTTAGAACTTTAGTGACAAAGTAATATAATGCAATGTCCTCAAATGTTCAGGTTTCTAAGTCACTCCATGGAGCTTGGTCCCTGTGGGGTTCTTCTATAGTTTTCACCAATATTAGAAAGATTCAATCCAAATTCCTATTTAATTTCTTTTTTTCTTTTTAAGTTTCAAACGAAAACTGCATTAGAACGGCCCAAGCAAACCCCTGCTGAAAACAGCAGAAAGACTTCTATGGAAATCAATGGGAGATGAATTAGGCATGCCTAGTATACTATATAGAACTGACACTAAGATCTTGGGGCTCACATGAAAGAAAAACAGACACAGCTATTTAACAGAAAAGGTATTCGTATAAGTTTCTCAGCGAAGAGTGCTGAATTAAATTGCCTCAGGTAAGTTTGAGATTTACCTCTTGTTTGATTTTCTTCAGCAAAGGGGGTCCACTTTCATGTAGCCCAGCCACTATTGCAGATTCCTCCGACTCCTGCTTGATAACGTCCTGCAGATCTTCTACAAGATGAGTCGGAGTTTGAGGCTGAAAGGAAGAAACGTTATATCCAAGTCCCAGAACATCCCTCTGCACTAATATCAAAGCAACTTTTATCATTGTTTCCTTCTTACCAGCATCTTCAAAGGACCATATTTGATTTCCTGAGCTGCAAGTGCGTTTTTGAATGGAGTGGGTGTTCTTGGAGAGCTCTCTAATATCGACCTCTTGATTGCTGGAGTTCTGAAACTTTAAAAAGAAGGAGAAAAACTTTAAAGGAACAAGCCTGGAAATGTTACCCTTTTACAGAAATACGTGCATATGGGCAATGGCTGCTGTAAGATTTGGACAAGTATTTTCCTGCAATCCTATGATCCATTTTGTTTTTCTAGCAGAACATCTATTTAACTGTGGTAAGGTAGAATGGATTTATTTAAAAAACCAGTGAGTCCATATGCATGATTTTTCTGTATCAATAACCTACCTCCTCAGTTATAAAGTGGAAGTTTTACTCCAAACTAAGAAAAATCTGAATGTGTTAGCAAACTACTCCACAGGAAGCATACCGTGACCCAGCACTTCGGTTGCGCGCAGACCTGAAAAAATGAACCCTTGTGAATCTGACATGACAACGTGATAACAGACTTACACATGATTTTCCTTCTGAGCCTTGAAAGTCTGGTCCCTGTGGAACGGCGCGGTAACAGCCATCTTATGGCCACACACTGGTGTGGAAGTTAGTGCAGGGTTGTCCACATTCAGGTTTTCGTGACTAGATGAGGTGTTTAAGAACTGCAGGTAGGGAAAGGAAAAATCAATAGGAACATCCAGATTACAACACTGACTTCTTAAATTGATGTTATTGAACAAAAGAAAAAGAAATTATTTCCTTCTGACTGACGTGTTTCTCCTGACCCCACGATGTGGGTATGTGTGTATAGGGTACCTGACTACATGGCAAAACAATACTCAACAGTTTGGCTGGAGCACTCAGAAAGTCAAAATGAGCATTTCTAGAGAGGGAAGTTATAAAGAAAATTACAGTCCATTCCAATAAGAAACACTCTCCATCACTTTAAGAGCCACATCTTAAAAGCCTGATTTGGATTTTCTGCAAATTAATTTTAATTAATATTAAGAACAGGGTTCCCAAGAACGAACTGGATGAAAATGAGTAAGGTATGTTTCAGGAATAAACCCATGGGAAATGGAGCTAAATTCCACAAAGATTTATATAGGGAATCTAGGTGCTTTTAAGGCAGTAAATAAAGTGTTTATGACAGGAAAATAAATTTCCTATCATCTCTTTCAAAACAAAGTGATGTTTTCACAGCATAAAATGAAAACTGTCACCTGTGATGGGTGCACGGACTGTTTTAAATAGAAATACTGACCAAAAAAGAGGCAGCAGTACTAGTTTGGAGAAAATTGCGTTTGTATGAATTCTACCTAGTAACCTAAAATATTGTTTCCATTTCTACAAATCTGTGAGTGTAGTGGTATCCTTTATTCTGACAACGATTCACCATATTACCTCCTAGACTCAACTTGCATCAGATTAAAACAGACTTTATAAAAATATGGATTTCACTGGATAAATGATACATTAAAATACCAAATAGGCAATGGGAAATACTGTGGGAGATCATTACATGCAATCTTTGATTATCCTTCATGAAACAGTATTTCTTTGACTTCAAGGACTTAAGCCAAACCAAGGCAAAATGAACACAAGACAAACAAAAAAGCCAAAACACTTTTAAATAGTGCTAGAGCTGTGAAACAAAGCAACCATCAAGAGGAATTTGGAAGTGCAGTCAGGCCATTTTACAGGTCATTTTCCTCCTCATTCCCATTCCCCTCCACCCTACATGGCCTGGGCTGAGGATGGCAAGCCGCGATTTGAATTTTTTGGTTGTTGTCAGTTTGTCTCACAACCTGAATGCTATTTAAATGCAGTTTGGGGTTTTCTAGGTCAATGAATCATACTGTAAGTGGACAGAGATGGAAAGTATTACAAATGATCAGAGATGTTAAACTTTAGTAGTGGAAGGAGTTAACAGTAAAAGCAAAGTAAGCAATCGTATTCCCCTACAAAAACGATCCAAAAAAAAAAATAAAAATCACCCAAGTCCCACAGATGAATTTAAAATAAGAGAATCAACAGTTAGCTTGATGATGATCTAAACTCAGTGGTGAAGACTAAGAGCAGTGAGAAGATTCAAACATGGAGTGAAATCAACAAGCGCAACGGTAATTAGTCATTTGTTCCAAAGGATTAGTTTCTAAATTGTTAAGGCTGGGGTGACTTTTGAGAATTAGTAACATCTGTGCAGAAGTCTTGATCTACCTGCGAGGGAGAGAAGGGCAGGCTTTTGACAGGGGAGCGCTTAGGAGGAGTTGAGCTGCTGACGTCAGCTAGGACCAAGGTGCTACCGTGGCCACTGGCTAAGGGGCTGGAGTGCCCTCTCCTTTTGCGAAGAAGGACCCAAGGAGCTGCGCTGCTCTGTGAGGCAGATAAGGACTTTGGTGAGCCAGGAGAGCCCTGACTCGACATGATTTTGCTCAAGATTGTGATGGGGTGTCCTTGAGGTCTACAATCACTGGCCCCTCTTTGCTGAAGGTGCACGACTTCGCCTGAGGGAGCTTTGCTAGCCGAAGTGTCTGTGTCTTCAAAGAATTCAAAACTGCTGAGATCACCCCATGATGAAGGATCCTGAAACAACGTGGGAGGCACGGAGCTATAAGACAGTGTATAGTGCCACCTCATGAAAATACAGCGCTAGGATATGCCTGTAACCAACATCAATAAAGTCTTTCCCAGTTCAACTCAGCTTGACCCTGTTTATTTGAGTAGTAACACTGTGAACGCTTATTTGTGTTTTCGATATACACCTTGATCACATCAAACTGTCTAACATGCTAGTAGAGTTGCTGGCAACTGTGTCTGTAAAGAAACAGTATGTCAAATGATGTCCTTACTACCTACTTGCCCAGGGTTTTCTGCTTGGTATGAAGACAGTGCCTTTCACTACCAAAAAATGTGTGCCTTAGGCTCTAAACTAAGACTGGTCTCCTCTTAACCTGCAGGCCTGTTCTGGACATGTTGAATGGGACGTGACACTGCATGAAGCAGACACCTTTGCTGCTGAAGGACAGTATCACCAACAAATGTATTTCAAGGTGCCACTTCTGTTACTCACAGTATACCAGAGACCATAGTGAGAAAAGGCCCATGTCAATGTCAGTCAGCTACTTGGCATTTAAAATGCATGTTTCCAGTTCTTCATATATGTCAGGGCAAGCTCCTTAAACTCTGAGAAGCAGCTATTGAAGCTACAACAAAACTTTAAGAAAATGATGCAGATACATGAGCAGTCACACATAAACCTATGGCATGTGTCACTTCAAATATAAATAAGTATCATTTCACTGTTTAAAATCTTTCACGGTGTCTCTGATTTTATTTTAAGGAGACTTAATATCGAGAGGTAGTTTCAATCTCCTATTGTGCAGTTTGCTAAAAATCACACTCCCATACCAAGATGTAGCAGGAAAGGGAGACACCCACGAAAAGCATACGCATCCACACTCGAGGGCTTCATTTATGAGCAGCTGCGTTTTGTTATGTCAGAAGCTAAGCTTCAGATCTTGTAGCAATTAAAAGTTACTTGGAAAAAAAAAAGAAACACATTTAGAACTGTCTCAGTTCCTCTCCCCTTACTCCTTGACCACACACAAATCCACCTGAGGTGGCAAGTCTACTTACGGAGTCTATTAACTGGAGTGTTTCTGCAAATTCTAAGAGATTCTTAACATTATCCAGGATGTTGCTCTGGTGAACAATCATGCACCGTGCAGGGGATGCACTTTCCTCAGGTAAGCAACCGTGATCCACCGGTGGAGATGGAGTACAGTGGTGATGTTCCCCCAAACAGGAAACAGGTGCGTTGTCACCACTGGTCCTGGTACTGTCAGCAATCGTGGTGCTGTGCCAGCCAGGGTAGTTTGATGTGTGGTTCTGTGTCTAAAGGAAGAAGAAGAAAAAAAGAAACGGGGGGGTGGGGGGTGGGGGGAGGAAAAAGGCAGAAGGAACTTAGCAATGAAATTGCACAAGGTGTCAGATGCCACTGGAGGAAAGATAAAAGTAGTTGCATCATCATCTAAAAGCTTATGCCTACGAAACAATTGTCAAGATGTTTCCTTTCATCAGTGCAAGATCTTGTTTTAAGTAATATCGGCATTGTATTTGTTATCCCAAAGTTACCTCATAATTTACTTCCAAGATTATGAGCATATATTATTACTAACACACGTTACTCCAAAAGCTCAAGAAGTGTCTGCAAGTAATTTTCTGTGAGAAGCAAGAAACGGCAGATTTTCCCTACTGAGCGCTCAGCACTGTAGAAGGCTAAAGGGTTTAAGAGTTAGAGTTGCTTTTGTTTGCTTATCTCCTTTTCTTCTTCTATCCCTGTCTAATGCTACAGCTTACACCAATGCAATGAAGAGGCTGTCAAATCAACGTGGTTAGGAAAGCAGAAGAACAAATTAACAGAAGTTTCTTTCCAGTGTGATCATGCAACAGAAGAAATTGCAAAACATTAACTAAAGTTAAAAAGTGGCCAAACTAACGTATCATGCATGCAGTTGTTTTACTATTAATTTTACATATTACCCAAAAAAAGAATCTGCTGGCTATCACCTATCTTCAAAAACATTTTGGGGATTCTTGGCTTTGGTGATGGTGTTAAGTAATTATGTAAGGGTTTTCACACATTAACATCCAATGGCATATACAACAAAGTGTGAGAATTCAGTAATAGCCAGCATTTGCTCCACACATGCAGTTATGAAGAATCTACCATTATTCGGAGAAGTAAAACAAACTGTCAAACATGCACCAAGTCTGAAGCTTACAAAGTGTATAAAACACAGCTGAAGAAAAGAATACAACAGAGAAGAAAAATCTAACGTACAGGCACTACATTTTCATCACATGAACCATTGCACACGTTCAGAAATGGAGATCCCATTGATTTAAGATCTGTGGGATTTTTCATTTTCATACAATTATCATGTTTCCAATATTACATCATGTTACAGAGCCCAGCCCTGCTCCCACTTTGCGAAGTAATACCTGCAAATTGTTTGCTTTTTTTTCAGCAAAAGATATTATGAAGCAAATACAGATTATATATGTGCTATGTTTCATCCTTTTAAAACGGAAATATAGAGCCTTGATTAGTATCGAAGGCAGAGGGGGAGTAAAAAGTTAAAAAGACAAGCACTGGGGTAATGCTGCTATCCCTCCATCCAAGCACACAGTGACAATCTTACTGGTAATGCCTGCTGCCCTTTCAGTTCATTCTCAGTCGACATTAGTAGCAACTCTAATTCCTTTATTCGTTTTTCTTTCTCAGGGTCTTCATCATTATAGTGTCTCTGAAATTAAGAGTTAAGGGAAAAGAAAAGATAAAGGTCTGATAGGATGTAGCAACTAAAATGCTTATGGCTTGCCGTCCTGTGGTTATAATAGCCAAATTAGACTCAAAGATGAAACAAAAGTCAATTGTGTTTTCCACTACCAAAGTCCCTGCTGAATTTCAGTACAGACATTTGAAATGGAGAAAGTGAAAGCTATCACACCAGATGCCAACTACTGTGTTTTAAATCCACTTCAGAAGAAGCAATTACCAGTCATGTTAGAACTCCCCCACCTTCCCCATTTTCTCTCTTCACCACACTTATTACATTAAAATGTTTCCTTAATGTACAATGTCTGCATTTTGACTTATCAAATGTTTAGCAAATTGACTCTTGAAATGAGGTTCAAGTTATCTACCTGAATAGCTGCAGCAGCTGGCTGAGGAACATTGACAATATTTACATGCAGTGCTACTGGATATGGGATCTGACCAGGGACCTAGGCCAAAAAGCAAAAGACACTAGAAGTTATTATTTCTATCATACTCTCTGCCTGCACTGTGAATTTGTGTTAAACATACTTTGGTTTTAGGTACTTAATATTTATAGTCAATGGAGATTAAATAGCAAAACACCCAACAATGTGTACAAGAAAAGTAAACAGTTCTTTAAGAATATGGCAGTGATCATTACTGACAAAGAAAGAAAATGCATACATGAAGTATCTACCCTTCCTAAATGAGAAAAGATGAATAATTTATAGATGCATTTGTAAGATTTTTCTAAATTGAAGTGAAAATGCAAAAGATGCAATTTATTATCATCTAAACCTCTACTATGTAACTGTCTGAAGCAGCAGCCTGTTTCGTTATTAATCACTAATAGAAAAGGAGTCAGATTAAAAACAATACTTGTTTACTTGATTCTGACAGGCAACCCACAAACAGAATATTACTGAAGGGAACATGGGAGATTTTGACACAGAACACAGAATTAACCGGATTTAACTGATTTTCAAGAAATGTAATATTCACCACTCTAAGAAACAGTACTAGAACATGTTCACTGCTTACAAGGCATTAAAAATGTTGAACCCAATTCTACCACCTGAATGCTGGCAAATGATCTGAAATGTACGTATTTTCATCACTGAAGTCAAAGTCAAAGAAGTCCTGCTTGACATCAAACGCATACAAGCCCACCAAGAGCCGGAGAAAACCCTTCATTCTTCCTGAAATCAGGTATGGCTAAATTGCACCCACCTATTCAACAAATCGAAACAAAAAACCCCCACACATTTTCAGGCACTTACGTTTTGTGGCTCAGAGATATGGTAGTAGGGGTAGTCACTGCTCAGCGGGGGCTGGCTGGCTACTGGCAGCTGTGCAGAAGGTGGGTTGTGAGCAAAGGCCATCAAGTGGTTGCTCTTCTGAAAGCCAGTGGCTGCTGAGGAGTGACAGGCTTTGGAGGACTCCTGCAGGTAGCCCTCCTGCTCAACCTTTCGACGCATGGTAGAATTCCAGTGGTTCTTAATAGCGTTATCAGTTCTGCAACAGAAATACGTATGTTTGAGAAGGTTTTAAAATAACCATTTCTGATTCAGACAGATTAAGACAGGAAACTTCTGCTGGCATTTCTGTTTAAACCTTGACTTTCTCCTGCCCCCACCTCTACAAATGCTACCCTCAATGTCTTAGGAAAGATGCTCAGTATAAAAGGTAGGTGAAAAGACAAATGAGCCACAGTTGTTTATGTACTTATAAAAGCAATTGCTAAGCCTTAGGTCCAAAAACCATAAGAATTTCTTACAGCGTAAGTTCAGCTTCACTCCATTCACATGAGGCGAGGTGACAGCGAAGGCTACCTCTGAGTAGCTATTGCACCTTTGAGGCTACCCTAAAGGACTGCCAACATCATCTTCCTACGTCTTAATATTACAGTGGAGTTTTACCGTATCTATCTCATTGCTGGAAAGAAAGACTGTGGAGTACAGCTGCAAAAAGACTAACTTCCAAGCAACTTCCCAACTGGCCACACAGACAACAACAACATCATGCTATACACACAAATTCAGTAAACAAAGCTGTTGAGATTTTTCTTAGATGCAGAAAAACTGAGATCCAAATTCTCACATACATGAATCAGAAAAAGCAAACTTATTCAAGTCTGTGAGATTTTAAGAGTACACTTAGAAATAGCTCCTCTATTTGAAAAACATCACCACCATATGGTATCATTGAAAGCAGTATCTATGATGCGTGGAAGCTACAAAAAAGCTTTCCAAGGGGTAATTCCTTTTTTAGCTTTTTTCTAGAAGGTGAAAGCAGCCTAGGGAATGCCCGCTTAAAAGGCTATCATAATCTTAGGCATTATGTTTAGATCTTGAAGATGTTTCATCAAATAGTAGGAATAAAAATGGGAAGGGAAACCTCTCCCTTGCTTACCTTATTTGCTAGGCTACACTTTATGTTGAGTCACTTTTAGTACAGAACAAATAAGACGGTGAATCTATGAAATTATAAGCAAGCTGTGCATAAGTTTTCAATGAGACAAGTATTTCCAGGACCAGAGTTTGAAAAAGTCAGTTTCTCCTGTTTTATACACAGATTTTTAACAGGTCAGAATTGTCTGTATGATTCAGGAGCAATTGTAAACGTGGAAGCAGCTTTCTCTTAAATAATTTTGAAAAAACAGACTAGATTTCATGTTGAAGGTATATGCTTAGCTGAATTTAAATTATGTCCCACTTGCAGGGTGTGATCATTCCCTGTTAAATCAATTTAAATTACAATATTTATTGCAAGCACAAGTAATATTGCACAGACATTTAGGACACTCTTATGGTCTTGCTCTAGTTACTGGGGTTTTTTACCTATGGCAAACATTAAAAGCATGTAAAAATAGCGTGCTGTTTCATGGACTGACCAAACAGCACAGTTCCCCACTGAGAAAAAAAAGCACATCGATGTCACTGGCTTTCCAGGTTTTGATTCCAAAATTTTTTGATTTATAAAATGCAGCCTGAGGCAACTGAAATGGACTGCTCAGACCTGCAGCTTTTTCCTTTTTCCCTGTTTAAGAGCTAAAGGTATATGTCATTACCGTCCAGGCAGCAACTTTGCAATCTCTGCCCATCTGTTTCCCAGCCTCTTGTGTGCCTGGTAAATAATTCTATCTTCCTCTTCTGTCCAGGAGGTTTTCTTCACTTCTGGATTCAAGTGGTTGTGCCACCTCTCCCTGCACTGTTTTCCAATCCTTCCCTTCAAATGCTTAGCAATGACAGACCAGCGCTTTGGACCGTATTTCTGCACGAGTTCTATTACCTTCAAAGAAGGACATAAAAACTGCCTGTATTTAACAATGCATAATGAATAAATGAAATTTTTCTGTGGTGGAGCAATATTTTCAACATTTCTCAAAACTGCCACAGTAAAACCAGCACACAATTAAGGTTCCCCACTTCCCATTTATACTTTTACCCAGAAGGAAAAATCTGGTAATAGTTAAGGCACTTCTAGACTGCAATTCTACATTACAGTGCTGCAAAGCAACATTAATTAATTTGTGTAGGAAACTTAGAAAGCACTACACAAATATTAAGCATTGATACTGATAGGCTCAGTCTGCGTCTGGCCATATTAGTGTTGAGAATACCGAAGTCTCTCAGAGCTTTGCCCCAACACATGAAATCCTCCAGTAAGGCATTAATCAGATGGAAAGGAAAACTGATTACCCTTTGATCCTCCTCTTTAGTCCACGGACCTTTAATAAGTTCTGGATTTAGTACCTTCTGCCATCGGTGCTGGCACTGAACATCTGTCCGGTTCTAATGAAATGTAAAATATGCAAAGCAGATCATTCTTTAGACAAGATGAATGTAGAGCGAAAATGCTCTTGTCTAGGTACACTTGTTCCCTGATGTATTTCACTGCCAACTACAATTGCTAAACAACATTTAATGATACAATAGGTCTGAGAAGAAGGTGCTCAACTCTCAGTTTGCCCACTGAACTAGGTAAGATTTCCATCATTACTGCAGTGAGGACTGTATCACCAAAACCACACAAACTGAATCTTCACCATTTGCACAATAGCTGTCATGCTTTCACGTGCAGTATTTCTACAACAGCCTAAGTGTTCACAAATTATCTTCTAAACCATTGTTTATTTTAAATAAATTTTTATTTTTTATAATTTATCAAAGCTATCTTTCCTCTGTGCTGAGTTACTCTGTTTCAGTATCACACTGACCGTCTCCTGTGCAACACCCCTCCACCTCCATTTTTGCTTGTTTTTTCCAACCCTTTCTGAGAAGTGTAAGGAAAATTAAAGGTAAGGGTTTCCACAATATTATAACTAAATTTCTGAGGTCTCCATCTGTGGAGTTTTTATATCTCCCGCAAAAATGTAACTATAAAGCAACCACTCCCCTTTCCCTTACTTGGAAACCTCTGATAAAGAGCTGTCACTAGAACTAGAAACAGAAACCAATATCCACTTACAGGAAGGAAATTGGCTATGACTTTCCAGTCTTCTGTGCCATTCTGCTCCACAAGCTTCTTCAGTTTCTCATCCTGAATTATTAAAAAAATCAGACATAATTAATATTGCAATCTCTTATAATGCAAATGAATTAAGTTTTTTAAAAAAATGTGTCCTTCCAGCTTTTTAAGCATCTAATTCTGCTTCCTGAGTGTAAGGGGAGATGGTCTGTACTCTTCTCATTCCTTTAATTGCCCAAATCAGGAGATTTTTCTACTCCTGTGGATTTTAGTAGGTTCTTACTATGCTGCAGAAGAAAGACTGACTTTTTCTGTGCTGTTCTTTGACTCATATTATACATTCCCATTTAAGCGCTCAAAGCAATGTAACTGTTATTCTTGTACTGGATTTACAGGAGGCCGTGCATGTTTAGATGCCAGGCATCAGAATAACAGTGAAATTCAGTAACACTCAGGCACCCAGCTGTCTGGGGACCTCTGAAAATCACAACCTTAAGTTTTACATGTCTTGCAGGTAATGGGAGTTCCAGTAATTTGCTCATTGCCTATCCATGTACAATGAACACGCAATAAAACTAATGGCTCCTTTTTGCTACTGATCACTGTGAGGGATTTTTGCATACTCACAATGGCAAGAAATTTGGCCCACTATTTTTAATAAGGCCAGAAATATAGAACCTAAAGGGTAAAGAAACCAATTTCATGTACTGCGAAAGATCAAGATAGTGTAAAACAAGTGAGAACTGTCCCAAGAGATAAGAGGAGGGGAGCAACCCTCCCCTTCCCTGACTGGTGCCTCCCAGTCCGCTCCCAGTTCATGTGACAGGAAGGTGGCCATTGGGCTCCACTGCCATTCCTTCCTCTCAGGCCACATCACAACCACATTCACCTCTGTAAGAGCAGACTATGATTTAAAACAAAAGAAATAGTGCTTGCAAGAGGTGACCTGCCACTGTTTATATATCAATATACATTGTTAGAGAAGAGAAAGCCAAAACAGAACTTAAGAACTGTATTAATGTATTTCGCAATAAACTCAGACCAGTTAAATGGCCACAGGATATCCACCTGGCAAAGGAGTTTGATACCACAATTTACCCAGAAAGTCAGCACAAGGGTATCGTGACTAAAACACGTTCTGACCTTCAAAAGCAAGACACGTCTTGAATGCTCAGTTTTGGCACTGCAGGATTTCTTTCTTCCAGCTTTTAATTTATTTCCACTCAGAATCATAATGCTGCAATTAAAGTGCAAATTTCA
The DNA here is from genome assembly GCF_965140245.1 of Athene noctua. Taxonomy (NCBI): domain Eukaryota; kingdom Metazoa; phylum Chordata; class Aves; order Strigiformes; family Strigidae; genus Athene; species Athene noctua. The sequence continues at coordinate 65,294,484 of NC_134037.1, read as the reverse complement.
AATGGCACAAGAGGACTGCAGCAGTTTCTGCCACAGTTGTTTGCTGCTGTGGGACACTGAACACACGTCATTTCTCACATAGCAACCATTTTCAAACAAAAAGAGGCAGCAGTTAACAATTGAGCATTGCTGCAGGTGACAATCCGTTTCTTCAACAGGGATTACACAGAGACTCACATACCTGTAACGTAGACCTTGGTGGACATGAAAAAATGTTTATACATTTTATTTAAAAGATAAGAACAATCCTCAAAATTAAACACTGTAGCTAATGGCGTTGAAACTGTCACCCTCATTCATATACATGGGACTGTCACTGAAATTAGTTTGCAGATAAGCAACTCAGAGAAGAACGTAATCCATGTTCTCTCCATCTTTTTACATGCAGGAAATGAATAAACTTGGATTTACCTCTTCACGGGTCCACCTGGTTTTTCCTAAGTGACGTTTTCCAGTCTTAGGAAGTAGGCCATCATAATCATGATCATACATCTCAACATCTTCTTCATCATCATCACTACTATATATACTGTAGAAGGAAACACAGCAAGACACAGAGTGGAACATGAGGACTTGAGCTACTTAATTACAAAGCACAAAAACCCCACTAAATCCTTACAAAGGTTACACAGATAAAAGTTTTAAAACTTGCACAACAAGATTTTGTTCTGCATTCTGTTGTTCTAGTATTCTGAACTGGTTCTGCTGTTTTTGGTATCCACAGATACAAGCAAAGGGCTGGCAACCTTCGTGTTACTCTGCATGTTTAGACCTGCTCCTAATGTTAGATCAGTGGTGAATTACACATTTGGCAAACTTTCAACCAATGAAGGATTCAAATTAAAATACAATGTTTGGGACAATAAAGAGAACTAGAGGCTGTGTCCATTACACAAGCGCATGTTCAAAATCTTTAACTCATGCCATACGTTCTGAAAAGTATCAGTGTTTTTGTATGTTTAATAGAGCAGGTAGTTATATCGTTTGAGAATACGGTTATGGTCCCTATAGGGGAAGGCAAAAGTTTGTATAATTAAGTAAAGCCGGTAAGTGGTAGCATTAACATGTAATACGCTCTAACATAAGACATGCCTGCCATTTATGGGTCTGGACAGACAAGGGCCGAGGACAAGTATATTTAATGTCCTGCAACCAACAAATGAATGATTGAACCCTTTTATAGTCTCCATTTCTCTGACTTAAGGCTTTATTACCTCTATTCCATTTCTTACATACCTCATGCTGTTTTTGAAATACTCTGCTTCTCACCTAATTCATGACTAAGGGATTTCCCCAGAGGCTATCTATGGGTAAAAAGAACTCTATTACTCTTTGCACAAACAGCACTTGGTCTACCCAGTTAACTAAAACGAGAGTGTTTTGCAACAAGAGCTGTCTTGGGCAGTATTTTATTTCCAACTTTTAAGATACCAGAAGCAGTTTTGACACTTCAGCTAAGAGATGATAACCACAAGCGCTAGAAAGGAGACAATGTCATGCTACCAGACTGAGAACTGTGATACATCTGATGGTATGGCACGCTGTGGTATGTTAAGGTATGACTAAGACATTAAAATGAAGTTATTTTGTAATAAAATTATCAGGCATCGTTTATCCCGTTGCCCTGTTTTCAGGAGATCCCTTTTTAAACTGAGCTGCAGCACGGAGACTGTTAGTCGAGCTGCAAACACCTCCGAAGTGTGAGGCTCTTAACTCTTTTAGAGTGCACTGGGCTAATCACACCATCCGTCTTCCACCCTGTTTTCTGGCTTGTGGCATGTGCTGTGAAAACCCTGTTAACTGTAAGAAGTTCTCCCCAGCCTGCCTTGTGCCCTGTGCGTAGCGTCTTCCCCAAACCTCTGCCGAGGGGCCCCTGGCTCACTCCCCCCGCCCCTTGCTGCCACCCTCAGCTCACCCCCACCGTCCTGCAGCCCACCCGGCCCCCGCTCCACTCCCTATTCCCCGGCCCATGTACGCCTGTAGGGAGAGCACCGACTGACACCCCACCCCCCCGCACCCCTCGTCGGCGGCGGGGGCCCCCCCGGGCAGCGTGCTTGGGCCCAGGCCCGAGCTCCCGCCGCTCCGAGCGCGGCTCCCGCCCCTGCCGCCGCGCCCGGCGGACTCGCTTTTCTCTGGGACACGCGGAGACCGCGGTGCGACCACCTGTGTGCCCAGGGAAGTTTTGGGGTTCAGTTTCTAAGTATCGTTTGGAAAGTGAGTTTCGCAGAGTCAAAGCGCCAGGGACGCAGCCACCACCGCTGAGGCTTCCTCCGCGCTTCGGGCGAGAAGCGCCGCCCCGCAACGGCGGCAGAAGAACATCAGCGGCGAACGGGTTAAAACGATGGAAGTGCGGTGCCGGTAATGTAACCGGGTTATTTAAATAACCGGGGCCTTGCTGGCACCTCAGAGCTGAGCAAACCCCGCTGTACTACCTGGGCTCTCCAGCAGGAGAAAAAAAGGCCCCTGGATTTCGGGACGCTCGGCAGCTGCTATAGCCAACCGGGCCCTCAGCGCTGCTCTAAAACTTTTTATTATTTTGCACCTCCGGCCGCAGCTCCGAGGCCTCCCGCGGCGCCGCACGGCCGGGGCAGAGGGCTGGAGCCCCCCGGTTCAGCGTTCCCCCCGTAGCGGCGCTGCGCCGTTCGCCCGGGCAACCGACTCGTGGAACGATACACGGGGAAAAGAGAGGAGGGAAAAAAAAAAAAAAAAAAGAGGGGGTGGAGAGGAAATGACTCGTTGCTGCTACTGTGATTGAAGGAATTCTCGGGCATCAGCCCCGCGGGGCAGAGCCCGCGCCCGCCGCAGAGCCCGCGCCCGCCTGGGCGGCCCCGCTCCGCGCCGCTCCGCGCCCCGCGGGGCTGGCGGACACGACCCCGGCGGGGCTGACGGCCGAGCCCGGGGCGGCGAAGCGCCGCGTTCCTGCGGGAGGCGCCCGTGAGGCAGGCGGCGGCAGTCCCTCTCTTTCGGGAGAGAGGGCCCGGTGATTCACCGCCAGCCCCAGCGACACCTCGGCGCTGACACTGAAAGTACAGCCCGGCACTCGCCCGGCGGCCCGCTGCCTGCTCCCGCACCCCTTCCTTAAAAAGAGCACACACACCCCCCCCAGGTCCCGCCGGACGGGGGCAGGGAGCGGCAGGGTTGCGACTTTCTCCTCTGTCACAGCCCAGCCGAAGGGGAGGGGAGGAGGGGAGGATGCTGGGCTGCAAAGAGAAAGAGAAAAAAGCCTCCACGTGTCCGACCCGCCGTCCCCGGCTAATTAGACAACAACCCCGCTCTCAGCGCCCGCCCGCCCAGCAGCGGCGGCACGGTCGCGGCCACGCGGCGCTGCCGCCCCGTCCCGTCCCGTCCGTCGTGTCCCGCCCGCCGCCCCCGGGGCGCCGCCGCCCCCGGCCCCTGGCGCGGCGCGGCGCGGGATCGCCGTCTCCCGGGAGGCGGGGGGGGCGGGCGGGCGGCCACGGGTGACAGCTCCAGCCGTGTGCCCCGCCGGTCCCTCAGCCCCCCGCCCGCGCTGCCGCGCTCCCTCCCGCATGTGCCGAGCGGCGTGTGCGGGAAAAAGCCAAGTCCCGCAGGGCGTAACTGCCCCCGCGGGGGAGAGCCGCGCTCCCGAGGGCAATGGGACGGCCACTGCAAGAATCAACCCAAACAAGCAAACAAACAAAAAAAAAAAAGACGAGGGAGCGAGCCCAGCCCCCGCGCCCGCCGCCCACCTGCCGTCCCACCCCGCTGGGAATGAATGAATGAATGAGACGGGACGCGCTACCTATCGCCGCCGAGCCAGTCCGACATTGTCCCGCCGGGCAGCCGCGGGGCGCGCAGCCCCGCCGGTCTCCGCGCTGGCCCCCGCGGGCAGCGAGCCCGGCCTCCCGCGGCGTCCGGCGGGCGTGCGGCCCGGGCGCCCCGTCTGCGGCGGCTCTGCGGTGCGTCCCGCTGCGCTGCCGCGGCCCCGGCGGCTCCGGAGGAGGGGGCGCTTCGCCTCGGGGCCGGGGGCGGGGTAGCTCAGGTGCGCGGAGGACAGGAGGCTGCCCGCCCGCCCGCCGCCCCGTCCGCCGGGCGAGCCCTTCTCCCGCGGCCGCCTTCCCTCTCCCCCGCCCCGCGCCCCGTCTGACAGGCGCGGAGCGAAGCAGCGGGGCCGGCCGCCCCCCGCCCGCAGACAGCTGGTTACCTGTGCCGGGGTCTCCGGGCCATCCTCGCACCGGCCGCTGGGGGAGGAGGACGGGGGAGCCCGCGCCCGCCGCCGCTCCCTGCTGCCGGGCTGCGCCCAGGCGCTCCGCCGCCGCGCACGGGAGTGCCGAGGAGCCGCGGGAGGAGGAGGAGGAAACAGGTTGAGATTAAAGAGTAAACTCTGTAAACAGAGATGCCATCAAACAAAGGGCCCTTGGACACTCCCCCTCCCGCCAAATCTGGCGCCCCTGCAGTGCGCAGGCGCCTGGCGCCGCGCGGCGGGCCCGTGCCGCGGCGGCGGGGCGCGGGGCGGGCGGACCGGGGCCCTCCCGCCCGACGGGGCCCTCCCGCCCGCCCCGCCCCGCCACGGCGGGGACCCCCCCCGGCCCCCCGCGCCAGCGCCGCCACACCCGCGCCGCGGCCCCTCGACGACGCGGCCGCAGCCCCCCATCCCCGCGGCGTGAGGCTTTCATTGATCAAACCGTCGGGGCGGGGGGCAGCCCTCACACCTCCCCCCCCCCCCCGGCCCCCGGGCGGCGGGCGGCGAAGGGGAGTCCCGCCGTGGAGCGGCGCGGCCACCCCCGGGGGGTCTGGGCGACCACCACCGGGCCACGTATGTGCCGCCCGCCGACGGGGGTGGCCGTTCGCGGGTGCACCTGCTCCGTGGCGTGCGGGCTGCTACGTCGGCAGCCGTCGGGGGTCGGGGGGCGAGCAACACCCCCCGCCGGACACATCAAATAAAAGGGACGCCGTGGGGATTCGCGGGAAGGGGGGGCCCCCGGGGGCTGCCCGGTGCTTGACTGCGGCTGCCGCTCCGCGGGGGATTTTTGCTATAGTTCCCCTCTCTGCTGCCAGGCGGTGGATGGTGCCTGTGACCGGCGTCGCCGCCGCGGCGGGAGAGGCGGTGGGTGTCCGATGAGCTCCAGAGAACACGTTTTTTGATACAGAAATGAGTCAGGATGTGAAAAATGGCGAAACATGCAAAGTTCCCAGGCTGCGCTGCTGCTTGAAAAATCGGGGCTTTGCAGCGGTTTCGGCGCACTCGCCCTTTCCTCAAAGGCCCGCGGCTCATCAATGAGCCGCCGACGGGGCGGGCCGGGCTGGGGCGGGGCCGAGGGGCCGCTCCCGAGCCCGCGGCGCCGCTCCCGGAGGGCCGGGGCGGGCTGGCTGCCCTGGCCTCCCGCTGTCCTCCCGTGCCGTGGGCACAGCGCAGCTCGCGGGCAGCCCCCGCCCCGTCGGGTCTCTCGTGTCCCGTAGACTGTCGTGTAACGGGATTCACCGGCGCAGGCAGCGCGGGGGTAGACAGGCGGCAGAGGCTGCCTCGCCGCGCTCTGCGGATGCACCGCTCCTCGGGATCACGAATTAACCAGAGGGTGCACGTCAATCCCGCTTTGCCCTACCCACGCCCCCGACGGGAGCTGCCGTCCCTCCCGACCTCCATTTGCCTACCTGTCAAATGGGTCTGCTGCATCGGGGGACCAGCATTAGCGCAGGGTGGAGGTGCTTCGCACAATGACATCTTTGCATCTTTGCAAGGCGTTTCTCTGCGAGTAAGGGGGGTGGTGGTGGTGGTGGTGGTGGTGGTGATGATTTAATGCTAGTGGCAGTGGGAGAACTGGAAAACCAAAGGCTGATTCATCTCTGTTCTGCACCCGGTGAACTTCACCTAAAGTGCATACTGCCATCAGCAGAGATCAAGACTACCGAGATCCATCAGATTTCTGAGGTTGGTTTTTGTTGGGTTTTTTTTGTTTTTTTTTTTTTTTTTTTAATCTGGTGGAGATGTATTTGGGGAATGAAGGAAATCAGAAGGACAGGGAAAATACAGAAAGCCATCTCCATGTCCACACTGTAGCTAGCCACTGTTGCTGAGTGTTGGTGGTGTTACTGTTGCAGAATCAAAGCCCATAGTAATCCACAAGAGTGTAACTTTTTTGTGTGTGTAAAATGTTGCTTTCATTACCAGTAATGGGAATGATACTTACACAGCTACCTCAGAATATAATACTGAATCTTCTACAGAAAGTTGTTTAAAAGTAAGAGAGACTTCTGAGTATTGCGCCACCGGTGAGTATTTCTTATGTACATAGGAGGCCAAAAGCTGGGCCTGTAGTCAGTGCAGCTGTAAGGCCATGATGGGATTCACTGGACCTGCTGTTAAGGGTAGGTACTAGTAACTCTGTGGCTGAAAAAATATGTTTCACTGAAATGGTGTGGTCATGTTGCCTATAGTTTCCCACACAGGTACAAACAAAACTGCAAGGTTATCTCTTCCTGCTTCTGCAGGAAACATTTTCCCTTGTTGATTTTTGCAAATATTTCAGTGTTAACTGAGACAAATCTAACATCTTACCGATTTGGATGTAAATTTGCTGAATAAATGCAAAGAGTGTCTATTATTGCTCTCAAGAGAACTGTTAATATGCACAGTTTTCTTCTAGAAGGTTTTATATGACTACATTTCTTCTCCACTGACTCTGAATAAATATCATTTTTTCTTCTCAGATTGAAAAAAACCACCCCATTTGGTTTATGAGAATACTTAAACTTGCAAGTAAAACATATTTTTACTGTGTTCAAAATAAAGAGGGAAATGACACCTCTGCTCCAGGTTTAAAGATCAGTCTTCCCCAACTCTGCATATATAAACCCCACTAAAAGCAGTAAGGTGTGTGCATGTACTCCACTGGTGTTGCTTCATTCTTAATGTTTAAAAATTAGTTAAAAATGAGCCACAACTCTACTATTTTATTTTCTTTCCCAAGCATCTGTAGCCTGAGGCAATTTGGGCTGTGAGGATTCTTTATAATATATCCTTGCCAAAGCCCTAAAGAAAAAGAAATCACCCTTCTACATCTGAACTTTGAGATCATATGCCCTAGATGTGCAGTAGCAGATGACTTCTTATATTACCCTTCCAACTTCATTAATTAGTGATGTCTCTAAGCCTATTTATAGTAATTGCATCAACTGACAGAGTAATTGTAAACAGTGTAACTGCATGTTCTGGTGATCTTTACTTACACAAATTATATAAGTAATTTAATAAAAGTAATTATACAAATGCTAAATACACGTTGAATTACTTGATTTCCTGCATCTCCACTACAAACACAAACCTCAAAATGGAGTTAAAGGCATGTGAAGAAAGTTTCAAGAATCCTAGTTAAACATCAAACCCAAGACATGCTCTCTTCATTCTTAATGTTTTCCTGTTGCGATCTGCTGTTTAGCCGGTGTGACTTGGGCTGAGTATTGCCAATGTTAGCTAACTACCCATAACCAAACAGAAAAGGAATTGTGAAGGAAATTTAGCTGGGAGAAGAAGAACAGCAAGCCTGAACACTGAGATTTGCCAAATGGTTATGAGATAGTTGCATAAATTCTTTCCAGGCTCTGGAAAATCCCAACAGCAATCTCCACCTATGTGTTGTTCCTACTTTTTCTGAGTTTGTCACGGAATCTGCAAGGAATACTGTGAAATCACTGTCTAGCTACTTACGTGATCACACATACACACTTTTTTTTTTTTTTTTCCTAACACAAGTGTTACAAATAGCCACATTTGTTTCCCTCTGATCTGAAGGCATCTTAAAATGCTGAAGAATTTTTATAAATGCATGTTAATATGTGCTTTTTTTGTTTACTTTCTGCATTTCTCTCAGCTTCTGCAATGAAAAACAACAGGCAACTTTCACTTTTTTGGTTTCACTTTTAGACTGTAGTTACTGTAAAGTTTCAAATGCAGTTGTGGTATTTTTATCGTTTAAAATCTGATGTTTTTTGATACTTCGGCCAGAAATATTTTCAATAAATATTGTTAACACATTTGAAGCAAAATAGAAAAGTGTGTTTCCCTTTAATGTAGACTTCCTAACATGAGTTCCTCATAAAAGAAGATAAGAAGGTTGATTAAAAACTCTGGGGAGGGAGGCAGGAGACTGAGGTTTAATGCTGCTTGTATCACATACCAGGTGGCTTAGAGCCATATATTTAGCCAGATTCCCCTACCCGTGGCTATAAATTGTGTCCAACAATATGCATTAACATTTTTCTTCCAGTAAACTGTGTAGCACATGAGGGCCAGCCTAGCGGCTGCACTGCTGGCTTCCTGAGGGGTACCTGCCTCAAAGGTAGCTGGATGTGCTGCCACCCAGATTTGCATGTGCGCCGGGACTGCAAGAACAGCAAACACGTAGGTGTGAATGGCAACCACCTGCCCTACTGAAAATGGACATTGTGGGGACCTGGATAGAGCCAAAACATATGTCAGCATCTGTGGGCCAGCAGAAGATGCAGCTACCTCCATGGTGTCAAACCCATGTTTTCTTGCAGCCAGGCTGAAAAGCCAGAGACAGGGTAGTGAGCTGAGAGGAAACCTTTTCAGGGCTGGAAACAAGATGCATCCTAGGCTATGCATCCATGTCCTTAGAGAAAGAAGGAGGGGCTCTGCTGTCTCCTACTCCAGCTGTGTAGATGGCATAGCCTAGATCTTCAGGTTTGCACATCTGGTTTCAGCACATGCAGTTTTAGACTCCACTAGAACACTGTTACCCTGTGATTATACCAGAGCACCTACACTGAAAATCCAGTGTGTTCTGGTATAGAACTAGAATAAGACAGCAACGATTCAGACTTACCAGTTGACTGCATTATTTCTTTCTATTTTTTTTTTTTAATTATTTTTAAAGTATAGTTGGCCTTAGCCCAGATCAGGTGGCAATAAAAAGTGATAAGGTTAGACTGAATCAATGGAAATTTTATATGAAAGGGATTACTAACAGAATAAGAGAACTATTTCCTTTCTGGTATAACATCTAGATTTTACTGATGGTAAAGTCTTGGATAATACTGTCGATCTAAAAGGTAAGGGAAAATCAAGAGGGACCTGTGCTGCTGCTGGGAGAAAACTTTAGGTTAGAGCTATATCATATAGAATGAAAGGAAAGGACATAACTTGATGAAATTAGGATCTTGAGTGAGGGAGCAAAGGTAAACCTTACACTCTTCAGCAGAGGCTCTTTTTTGTGGTAAACCCTCTTTGTTTGTGTATGGCTTGGAAGGAGAGCAATGCCCGAGGCCTTCCAACTGCAAAAATAGCATACTATAGGAACTGAACATATGTTGTACAAAAGCTGTTATTTCATTTGTTCTGAAACAGCACAGTGTAGTAGGTGCAAATTGAGGCTTGGGGCAAGTGGCACCAGTTCCTCGGACGCCAGCAGATCTGCACGTCAAGTCGGCTGCCCAAGTGTGGTGGGCTTGGTGGTGGTCTGGGCGCAGTGCTATGTCATCCCACAGAATTTTTTTTTTTTCTCTTTAAAGCACAGTACTAACAATAAGAAGCTCCATCTTTTAACCTATAGCAGGGCACTGACATTCAAAGCAAGAGAAAATTAGCAATATGGTGCAGTATTGACATTGTATGTTATCAGCATACCTGGAGCAATACATCCTTTCCACCTACTCTCATCACACGGAAGACTATGTAATTTCTTGTCTGTATTGTATTGCTAGCAACTAGTATTTCAAAGGCATTCGTGGTGTTTATTTATTTATTTAAAACACAATGTGATAAAAGTATTTGACAAATTTGATTAAAAACAGAGGAGAGGACAAATAAATGTAAACATAGGCAAATAAGTTTATTTTCTTAAGTGATTCATTTAAGCATACTAATATGTCAAGAAGTAGCAATATGCCTTTCAAAATGATAAAGTAAACCCTATTCACAAAAGAAGTGATTTGCTCTATGTATGTGTTTACCTAGAAGGGTGTGGTGACTATAATGTATGCCCGGCTGGCAAGCAGAGAGGCTTTTGTTCTGTAGCTGCTTTTAAAAGTGTCCTCTGAGGGACGTGCACCTTTGCACTGGTTTAAGAGAGAATTCAGCCTGCTGCTTCCCTCCCATTTTTTCCCTTGTAAATGCAAAGCAACTCCAGTGATGTTTCTTGAGGTACTATACATATACCCAGCTGTACCTGAAAGCAGAGCTTATTCTATAAATCAGAGTAGTGTAGTTGAGGGTAAACGTGTAAACGAGTTTAGTCACTTACTTGTTCGATGCAGAACATGGCAATGTCCCATAGACACCAACTTCTTAAATTCGCCCTTATTCCACTGTCACACCACTGGGAAGGCCTGATTCCCCCTTACAGCAGTCTTTCTCCCCTCTTGTTTATTGACTTAGTACATTGGAAAGAATTACATTTCACTTACAGTGGTTTAAATAAAAGGGTGGGCAGAGTCTCATCTTGTCATAGAATCATAGTATCATAGAATGACAGAATGATTTGGGTTGGAAGGGACCTTAAAGATCACCTAGTTCCACCCCCCCTGCCATGGCCAGGGACACCTTCCACTAGCCCAGGCTGCTCAAAGCCCCGAACAACCTGGCCTGGAACACTGCCAGGGAGGGGGCAGCCACAGCGTCTCTGGACAACCTGTTCCAGTGTCTCACCACCCTCACAGGAAAGAATTTCTTCCTTACCTCTAGTCTGGGTCTACCCTGTTTCAGTTTAAAGCTATTACCCCTCGTCCTATCACTACAGGCCCTATTATAAAGTCCCTCCCCATCTTTCCTGTAGGTCCCCTTGAGTACTGGAAGGCTGCTATAAGGTCTCCCCGGAGCCTTCTCTTCTCCAGACTGAACAGCTCCAACTCTCTCAGCCCGTCCTCATAAGGGAGGTGCTCCAGCCTCCTGATCTTCTTCGTGGCCTCTTCTGGACCTGCTCCAACACATCCATGTCCTTCTATGTTGGGGGCCCGAAGTGCTAAAGCTTGGACAACAGGCCCAAGCCAGAGTTGACCTACCCTGTATTTTCCTATTTGTTTGCTTTAAGTGCACTATTGTGTCTTTTCTTACTGTATGTTTTCTCTATTACTCTGTTACATTATTTAGTTATCCCCAGTAAAATATGCCCACTCTTTTCACTCTGGTGTCTGAGTTTAACTGGTATCCTTAACCGGCAAACAGGGGCCCAGAGCTGGACATCATACTCCAGGTGAGGTCTCACCAGAGCAGAGTAGAGGGGGAGAATCCCCTCCCTCGACCTGCTGGCCACACTTCTCTTGAGGTAGCCCAGGATACGGTTGGCTTTCTGGGCTGTGAATGCACATTGCCAGCTCATAGTCAGTTTTTCATCCACTAATACCCCCAAGTCCTTCTGTCCAGGGCTGCTTTTAATCCTCTCGTGGCCCCGCCTGTATCTGTGCTTGGGATTGTCCTGACCCATGTGCAGGTCCTTGCATTTGGCCTTGCTGAACATCACGGGCTTGTCAAACCCATTGTCTGCAAAATTCATTAATTTCTCCTTGTACTGGGAGATATGTAAAGGGAGACGTGCCTCCTTCGGTGGTCCTAACTAGTTGAAGTCTTTTCTTACACGTTTCCTTTTACAGGTTAACCCATTATTAATTCCATCTTGTAGATTTGTCATGGACAATTTACACTTCACACACAAAACCCTATTTCCCACACAGTCCATTATGATCTTATTAAAATCCAATATTTTATATGCTTACAACCTTCCCCCTCTCAAACCTTCTTCCAGCATTGGACTAACTGAAAATTATGAGGTGGAACCAATCCCTCTCTTCTTTTTTCACTTTCCTTCACATTTACCCTGTTGCTGTGGTAGCCTAATATAGGCTAGATGGTAAAGCTTTTAATTTCTCACTGTATTTGTTTTACATCCTCAGGCCCTATGTCACTCCTTTCTGTATTAGTCAGAAGGAGGTGCCAAAAGATTGGCAAGAAAAGTAATTTTTTCAGGCCAAGACAGAATTAATCACCTCCATTTTTATACCTTACAACCCTTGTTACCCACTGCTGTTCAAAAACTAGAAAAATTCTGTTTGCAGTAACTGTTTATACAAATAAGGCTGTGCTCCTTCCCCTCTTCCTTGTGCCCATAAGCGCTACCATTTAATTCAATTGAGCTACTCCTACATCATACCATTAGTTTTGAAAGAAGTTTGCTGGATTCTAACTAGAAGCAAGAGTAATTGGTTAAATAGGTGATTGCTATTGCTTAGACAACTCCGAAGCAATCACTATGTTATTACTGAGTATTTCTGTGTTCAACAGACTTTGTTTAACCTGTTTGAAAACACGATCACCAAATGGTTTTTAGCAACAATTCTTCAAATTGCCTGTAACATTGCACCTGCATTCATTTACATGCACTGGTTTTCCAGGGTTAAAAATGCTTTGTGGACCTGCAAAAATATTTCCTGAGGTACTTTGTAAATGACAATTGACAGCATTCAGAAACTTGTGGTTTGAGAGCTCAACAGCATAGGAAAAGGCCAGTGGAAAGTATTGGAAAAGCTTATGCTCATCTTTCTGAGCATAGGACACCTCAACACTGGCTGGGTGCTTAGTTTTCTTTAGGGATTTGAGCCTGTATTGGGTTTACATGGCCAGGTTAGCTGAAAAGTAGCCTTGGTGGCTAATTATAAAAAAGGAGTTGGTCCAGTGAACCAGTGACATAAGTGAGTAGAAAACCAGGTCTGCAACCAGAGTGACTTGCTGACAGTGCTTGGCTTTGGGAGCTCTGCTGTGCAGGAACTACAAAGATAAACTGTGAAAATGAAAACAGCTTTAAAAGGCAGGTGTCAAAGTGGAATTTTCTGTGCTTTCCTTTACTTCTCCCTTTAGTGAAGGCTGGTGAGTTATATAGAAATTGATACTTGGAAGACTCTTTCATACATTTGTTATTTAGATAGCCCGTTTTTTTGCCCTTCACTCTCTCACACGTGTAAAAGAAGCCATTAACTTTTGCATTCACACTTCCAGTGCTTTCATTATGTTCATTGCTAACAACTGCATTTTCTGGACACGCTGGTGTTTGTATCCCTGTTCTTTAATGTTTTATTACTTCTGTTTTGTGCTTTCCATATGTTTCCGGGGAGAATTCCCTTCTTTCTTTTACTAGTCTTGTTTCTGCTTGCTCTTTCTGTTGTATGCCAATTAATAATGAAGGCTATGCCTGTGCTTTCCCCTCCCTATGGCACAATGTGGTTTTCTCTAGCTCTCACTTTTTGTGAAAAGTAGGCCATCTACTGTTGCTTTCTAGTATGGATTACAGATCGCCCAGAAAATGACCATATTATGCGTATAGATTCAAAGGCTTCACAAGTGCCTACTCTCCTGTTTATAAGGACTTCTTAATTTGTAGGTGTATTGTGATGCGAAAGTATCCATAGCAAACTGAAGTCTTATTTCTTTTTTTCTTTCTTTTGAATATTAACCAATATATCTCAATCATATGTTCAGCTGCCAAAAACTTAGTCTTTCATTTTGTAAAGTGTTCAGTGTCCAAGTTTGTTAATCTAAGAGTTTTCCTCAAATCGACATTTTTCATAGTTATACATCAAGAACCTTTCCCCTTTCCCATCCTCAATGAAGTTAGAGGACAGGAGATAACCAGGTAATGATTTAGACAACTATTAGTGACAATTTTTGTCAGTTTAGCACATTTTTGTTGCATGGTGGTTGTTGGTTTGTTTTTTGGTTGTTTTATTATTTTTTTTCAGTGTGGTTATGAACAGAAAAGTGGCTTTAAAAATTGAATCTTGGTAGCACACATATCTATTCTCCATATGTGTTCTGAGTCATATCTGGATAGTATACTGATGAAAACAAGCTCTAATGTTGTCAGCACTGTAAAACACAAAGAGCCGTGAAAAGGGACCTGGCCCATCATTTGCCTGTTGTACCACCAGGTCAGCAGTCGGGTTCTGATTCCTCAGTTATTTTTGGAGATGCTACAGAAACTGAGCATTAGGAGTGTTTAACTTCTTGTCAGAGGTGAACTTGCTGTGGGGGCAGTTGTTTGGACTTCAGTTTGATGGGGACACTATTGCTAGATTAGAATCAGATACAGCCAAAGACAACTTTTCTGATCTGTACTTTTAAGACAAAATTGGATATTTCTTCCTTTCCTTCCTTCCTGTGAAAACTGGCTGAGGGACTTGTCATGCAACATTATTATTGGGAAAAAAATTCCTTTACTTAGTCACCTATGAGTCTTAAGTCTGTAAGAAAATATTTACTACTTGGTTCATTAAGAATGAGTAAAATAATTTTATTTATACCTTTTTTTTTTTTTAATCATATATGACTTCTAAGTGTCTTGCGTCTCTTTATGTTTTCACATGGAACTTTCACAGAAATTTTTTATTCCAGTTTTAGTTAGTTAATTTAGTTAGTTAATTTAGTTAAATTGCAATTTTCAGAGATATTTCTTTTTCTCAATCAGAAATACAGGTATGATCGTATTTCCTCTGGGGACTGGTCTTTTAAAATACATCTACTTTACATAAGCAAAATTATGGAACAATTCCATCTTCTTGAGTATCTCACTCTTTAAATCGGTCACTAACAGAGAGGCAGTCTTGCGCTGGGTATGATTGCTGTGCAAAAGAAAAGGAAAAGTAAAGTAGATAACAGTACCTTTAGTAGCTCTGACAATGATAAAATGAGGTGGATCCTTAGTGCTTTGTGGGTAGAAATATAGGACAAGTAGAGACAACTCACTTTTGTTAAACAAGACAATTAGGGAACCAGCTAAATTGCTGGGGGCTGCATATGAATAAGTAAAGCATCCATCCTTACTGATCTGTCAATTGTCAGATGTTGTTTTAATTTGATGAGGAGGCCAATAACTGCTTATAACCCCACTCTGTCAAATGTAATGGAGAACAGGTCTCAGCTCTTAGGGTGAGGTACTAGAAGTCAACAGTGGCAACACACCAGCTAAGTGCCATTATGGGACTGTGACAAATTACTTCTTGACAGACATGTAGGAGCTATCTGATTACATGGGAAGGGCCACTAAAATTAACCTCAGATGCCCTAAATCTCAATGTAGTAAACTAACACACACGCACACAAATATTCTCTCTTCTGAGGTGCCAGTGCCTTCTAGAGGTCAAGAATGAAGCTGTGAAGGCATTTACTCTGGGTTAGAGGAAATGTAATTCTGGAGGAGTTTGGACAGAATTGAGAAACATTTTTAATGTTTCTAACATAAATTATGAAGTAGTTAATGACAATGTCTAAATGGTCCATCTCTAGTTTTCAGACTTAGCCTAACAAATGAGCTGATTACAGGAGCTGCTTCTTAAGGCTGCTTTAGACATGGGCTTAAATCCCATGCCAGTTCATACCACACAAGTTCCTTTAACTACGCAACTGCAGGGGATAAAAACATTCAGCTGAAGGAATGTAGTAAACCTGTTTTCACACTACCAGAAGCTACTTCTGTTCAAATCGCGATACCTCTCGGTATAGACACAACGTTGCTGTTTCTCTTTAAATGCGCAGTTTTAGGTACTCCTGGTAACACTTCAGCATCTTTTGTAGAAAAGAACTCACGTTTTTTCTGGGACAAATTTTCCTGTGATTTTGCAGACATTGTTCACCTTTGCTCCTGACCTAAATTCCCATCTAAATCTAAATGTTTCAGAGACAGCTGAACATATAGTTCATAATATAGCCTGTACAATCTCTTATCTTCTGTGAATAGATAGGTGGATAGCTAGATAGACAGAGTTTCTTCTAGTGTCAGTCACTGAGATGGCAAGTGCTTCCCTGTGAAATCTGTTTTATTTAGCTGACATAACAGGAGCTGATCTGTACGTAACTGTGCCAAGCAAGGATCATCTTGTCTGCACATTTCTTCCAGTCTTTGCCTTTGCTTGAGGATATTGAGGACTGGTGATAATGCAGTAGAAATTATATCTTGCCAAAAAAGCTTTGAAACCTTGCCCTATAAACCATGGTCCTTTTTTTTTTTTTTTTTTTTTTTTTTTTCCCCCTCCATAATATTTCCTCTGGAATTCCCCAGTAAGAAAACATACTCTTAACCTTCCCAGTGACACTTTAGTTGTACTTGGCAACCACTCAGTTCACAAGTATTTTGGCTAATATTCTAGCCCAGCTGGCTATTTCTCTCCCTCTACTGCACAAAGATTGATATCCACTCTTCTGGTCTTCCTCAGACAAAGCTGGTATTATCAGAAAATTACTCTTTTTTTTTACTGCCTCACTAAAGTGTCAGAATTCAGTGATTCTCTGGCTTTTTTATATGCTGTAGGCTACTCTAGAAATAGTGGGGTTTTTTTCATCAGTTTCTAAAAGCCTCAGGGCCATCCTGTCTTCTATTTTCAGTTTCCTCTCCAGGTTTTAGGGATTACCCTAAACCTACAAAAAAAAAAAAAAAAAAAGCAGCAAGCTTTTTTCTTTTTTTCTTGTCGATAGCGATTCACTACTATTTCAAAAGACAGGGGGTATTTTGTGTCTATTTACTCCACTCCGTAAGGTCAGGCAAGTGTACTTCTGTTGGTTTTGACTTTCCCCAAGAGCAAAGGCCTGTAGATTTCCCTGACCCTGGGGTGTCTGTGCTTTCTTCTACTGGATAAATATATTGAGATTTTTGTTTCTGTAACTGGATGACAGGTTGGGATACATATTGTTATCAAAACTGTCCATAGGACAAGGTCACGCTTGGCTTTGGAGTAATTTACCCCAATGCACTGTTAGCAGAAATCTTGTGTAAGGAACGAGTCATAACAGCTTCACATGATTTCATATAAGAGAAGAAAGAGACAGGACTGTTTTATGTGGAAAGCAGCAATACCAAGAATATTCTTTGTTTTACAAGAAACATTTTCAGGCAATTTGGTACACTACACAATACTTCTTACGGGTGTTGGAAAGGCCCTGTCATTCTGTGTTCCTTTCCTTTCTGATACAGACGAGCTGACTGCAGAGAATGACCTCAAGGGTTACTGTAGGCAACACTGAAACTCACAAAAGATTCATTTGCAGAATAAGTGTCTTCCACTGGTCTCGTTTCACAGGAGAACAGCACAAAACACACCAGCTACTTCCATTTGCATGAGGAAGATGCTCTTCACTTGCTATTATCTCCTGCATTCTCTGTATTAGTAATGGTGATGTAGGCCCTGATTCAGGGAAACACTGGCGCACTTACGCACCTTAAGGAAACACTCAAACCTTCTTGACCTCCTTTTGATTAAGCACATATACTGAGTACAGAAGTACGATAGGCCTTCCTCAGTTAGCCTCTGGTATTGGAAGGGCAGAAATATTGCCAGTACCAAAAGATTAATTTCAAAATTAAAAGCATTGGCCAAATGGAGAAATCTGAAAATAACCACTATTTGCAAGAAGGAAGTTTTGCCCCAGTCCATGTAAAATGCCATATCTTGGGGAAACATACTTGCTTGCCTGATGGCTTTGGAAGAGTGTTTACCTGAACACATTGCTGTCCTATCAGGATGTTTTCAGTTTATTTTTGGTCTGGATGTATGCTGTGTTTCATCCTACAGGATCTGTTACTGTGACACTTGGATCTCTTAGCTAGATCTTCCAGACTTTGCTGAGAAATGAGATTTGATGCTCTGCATCACTGCTACATGGAAATTGCCTCTCCAGCTTTTCACCCTTCTTCCCTCACATTTCAGGATACCCACATTCTTCAGACACTTCCTTTGAACTTCTGTATCAGCTGCCTCGGTATGACATTGCAGCTCAACAGACTGCTAACCAGTACCCTTCCTATACACTGGGTCTCGACCTTTCAAGTCGAGTTCGTCTCCTGAGTTATTGAAGGCCACAGCAGCTTATTTTAGTTTGGATTTGTAATGAAGGTCACTGTAAACTAGCTCTGACAATAGAAACACCAGGCCTGTTTTAAAGCTCTTTTGCTTACCATGAAGTAGGAAATCCACTTTCCAGGGTTCATCAAAGTTACCAACACAAGTAATAGAGCCTGAGAAGAATGGCTATGAATGCTCCTCCTGGGTGTCTTTTGTTCAGTATGACTGAAAAAAGAGCCTTCCTCTGGCATTTCCTACATTTTGCATTTCTAGCATGTCTGTGTTCAAGATCAGTCTTTAAGTACTGCCTACTGCTTTGATTGCATATGCTTGCTATGCTTTTCTGTGTCCTTTCATTTGCTGGAAACACTTCCATAATGTGTGTCTCAAATACTTTGTTAAATGACTGACTTCAAATTCCTCAGGGTCATCTCAGTTGTGTTCTTTAGTGGGCAAGTGGTATATGACTAGAAAGCCATCCATCAATCCTTTCCAGAAATAACAATTACCAGGCTGTCTCAAATTTAATTATTCTCATAGAGTTACATCTTGGCAAATACTTCCCAGTCTCCCTTTGGCTCTATTACCATCTCATAAAGCTTTATTTGGGCATAAAGTTGTAGTTAGGATTCCTCAGGCTTTCAAGGCTTTCATACTTTTTTCTTTTTTTTCTTCCTTGATTAGGAAAGTTGTGATTGGCAAACCAATGTTCTCCCCTTCCTACCCTATTGCAAACTGAGGAATCTCTCCCATAGCTTTAACTGTCCTTGTGTTAAAATTTGGTAGCCACCTGAGAGAATTCCTTCTGTTCTGGATATTCGGTAACTTCATCAGCATTTTAGTGCTTTGGGGTACTAAGGCCAGACTGAGGTTTTCATCTTTCCCAAAGTTAAAGTTGTTTAGCTTGAAATCACACTGGAAAACAAGTTAGTGAAAATAGTGCAAAACATGGTATAAATTATAGTCTTTTTGTTCAGCCTGACTTATATGAATTTAGTTTTAACTGTCCATTTGGGATAAAATTTATATAAAACACACATCTGAATTAATTTTACTGCACCAGTTTAACTGAAAATGTGATTTTAAAACCATATAACTTTTAATACAGACAAACTACTACTACTTACATTCGTTTAAACTCCCTAGTTACATACACTTCTTGGTGTACTGAATTAGTAAAATGTGAAAGCCAAAGTACTTGGAGAAGTTACTAGATACCTAGTGATAAGAAGTGTCTGACTTAAGTGTTTATTGATTAGTTGCTTCTTTCTTGTATCAAGGTTTGGCCACATAAACTACAATTTCAAAAGCCCTCTTAAACTTTAGAGTGGCAGAGACGGTGGGTGAGTGTATGTGACAAATCAGAGAGAGAAAGTAAAAGAGTAAATTGGTGTAAGAAACAGGCTGTTAGATATTGATAGAAAAAGATGTGTACATACGTATATGTAAGTATACACATCAGCTTAGACAGAATTCAGACTCAGATGCAATCCTGAATTTAGTTGTTAGTTCTTGAACAGGCTTCTTGCATGATGTCATGCTTCTGTTTGTAGCAGAGTAAAAAGGATTTTTTCTAATCATCTAAATGAGAGTAGGACAAAGCCTGAAACAGAGCACAAGAAGCTCAGTCCTAGATGCAATGACTTCAGGAGCAATGGTCAGCAGCAAATCACATGAGTACAACTTCCTCAAGTGCTCAAGTGTGATCTTGGTGTTGCTGAGCTCACTTGTCAGACGAAGGGCTTAAGAGAAGAGAACTGCATGCTGCCATTGATCTGTTGCATGACCCAAAGCATATCATCTAGCTTCAGAAGGTCCAGTTTAGGGACTGGTACAAAGGGTGTTAACATTTCCATTCCTTACAGGACATTGCAAAAGTTAATCCATTAAAGTTCATGGGAGCCACTGAAATGATCATGATATAAATCAAATGGAAAGTTACTGAAGCAAAAAACTCTCTGAGTGATATCTTTATTTTAGAACAGTTTCTCCTGCTTCACTTCCTTCTTTCCACACAGTGGAGGTCAACAGGGGCAGATACAGCCCTATTAATTTTTCTGATCTCTACATATTTTTATTACATAGTATTTAGGCAATTTTCTAAAAGGGGAGCAGTATTTATGCCTTTTTTTTGAGCCTTCAACATCTCCAGCCTGAGAAAGTTCAGCTTGGGTTTTTATATCAGATATTTAGGTTTGTTTCTTCCTGGAAGACAATGCAACATGAGGGATAATGGTATCAGCGTCACCCATACAAGTGAGACCCGATTAAATAAGGTGGGACTTCTTCTTTCATCTAAGTTATTCTGAAGTCTTTTTTCTTTAAAACTTAATCACCGCAAATGCCTAAACTATTTGTGAGAGAAACTTCCCTGTTGGTTTTTAATATTCTTATCTTTCTATTGAAGCTTGAGAGATCTCAAAACACATGGAGGACCTCTAACAAGGGAACATCTGATACATAAAAGCAGCAAAGAAAACAATGGAAGTAAAAATTTGCATTAAATTAATGGTCTTTTAAAGCAGCAGAGAGAAACATACCATCCCATATTTGTTATTCTTGCAAAACATACTGTACAGCAGTGCTCAGAGCCTCCGTTACAAATGATAATGGTAATAATATTAATGTGGGTCCTTATCTGAGACCTGCTGAAGTCAGTTAAAGGCCTTCCATTGATTGCAGGGGATATTAGATCAGGCCCTTTCAGAACATATTTTGGTCAACTCTTGTCCAACCGTTATTTCATATAGGAGAAATGGGTTTTATCTTCCTTCTGCACTCCAGGCTTCTATCAGCAGAGTAACATCCAAGTGAGTGATCCAAACATGAGAAAAGTCCAGGCTGTCCCAGTGGTGAAGTATGGAGGGTGTGGCAGTTTTTAAAGAGCTTCAACACAATGACACATGGGAGAGAAAGACAGAGTGAGGGAAAATAAATCATAGAGAAAGACTGGAAGGTAAAGATGTAGGAACGTATAAAAGCAGTTCTTCAGTTTTTCTAAACCAAAAATAGTTCAGTCATGTTAAGACGTGAGCAGGTGGGAAAGTACAGCTTTGCAGCTTTTAAAATTGTATATTGTTTTCAGCTGTAACACAAAAGAGAATTTGAAAAAAGTGAAAAATGTTCCAGCAGGTTTCAGAGCAGGAAGGAGGCTATGCCAAATTATTGCTGATGCTCAGTCTTTACAGGTGTGCTTTCTCCTTCACCTTGATGGGAAATCCCCTCATTTAATCTCATAAAATGTAGCAGAATGATTGTAAGTAATTTCCCACCTGGTGTCCTTTTTCTCCTGCTTTCAAGCCACAGTGAGGCAACAGGAGTTAAGACGCTGAAGGTTATGGCACATGGATGAAACCGTATCAGCTTGCATAGCATCACTGGCAGTGGGGCTCTGGAGGGACACTGGCAGCCCTTTGTAAGGAAACATTTAGCAGAGCAGGGGCCAGCTTAAGCTGTTTGCTGTGGCTTGGTCTTCTGCTGAATACTTTCTCCCTCATTTCTCAAGAAAGCTTGCTTTGCTCTTAATGTAAAAACCATGTTACATGCTGTTGCATTTCAGTAGGGAAGTGCTGACTGTAATTGGGATGGGTATTTGTTTTATATTATTTTAGAATAAAGATGATTCACAGGGGAAAAGATCTTTAAAACTGTATCCTATTATATCCTATCTCCATTATACACAAAGAACTACATACTAGTATCTTCAGTTGCACATTTTATTGTCCAAAAACCAAAATGACAAAAGGACAAGCATAACCCAAAAGTCTCATCTCCCTATGATCTTCATTATCAGATTCCTTCAAAATATTGGAAAATTATCAGAAAATGTTACTCAGCTGTTGAAATACAAGTAATTTATAATATTTTATTTATTTTTAAATAGTTTGCATCTTACTGGCAATATCAGATTCTATATGTTATTTCAGTTTTCTTGTGCTACTTAGTTTTTATTTGATGCATATTTTTATTTCTTTTAAACCTTTAGGATAGTGCTAATATGATGTCTGTATTCTGTTTAACATTAGAAAGAATGATAACACTTTATATTGCTAAACTGATGTCACGTAGCAGAATCATTCCAATATTTAGTGTTTCAACACAGTTGTTTTGATATTTACCCAGAAACCTTTCAGAATTTGTTTTATAAAGCAAGTCTGAATATTTTGACTCTTTGCCCCAAATTTGGAAATGCAATTTCTTCTTACCTGGCATTAATCGGTGCCATTCTCTTCTCAGTTTTCATGGGGTGCATATGAGATCAGACATCCTTCTCGTCTCTTGTTTTCATTCCTCTTACCCCGCTCATTCCCATCCTAACGGTAGAGCCATAAACCAACAGTAGTCCTCTCCCCTGTACACTCACCCAACTGCCTGGGATGAGAGCTGAGACATTTTTCCCCTCCTGTAGGAGCTCAGACTCTGGGAGCCTGGTAAAAAACCCTAGATAGTCAGAAAAAAACAGAGCCACATCTTATTCCATATCATTTTTGTGAGATACTGTCTTTTTTTTTTTTTCATGATCTATTAGTATAAAGGACAGAATAGGAGATGAATAATTCAATGAGACCTTGTATTAATTCTCAAACATACCACAAGAAAACATATACATCAGAATATTCGGTAGCAATTCATGTGTATACATTGCTACTTCTGCATTTGAAATGAAAATACACAGCATGTTCCTCATGCACTGTAATTAGAAAATGTGAAAATTGTTGAAGAGCTTATTATAAATACAGAGAGAAATATTCCATTGATTTTAATTATTATTGTTTTTCACCATTTTAACACCCAATAAATAAAGTATTACAAATGAAATATTTGACTGAAGTGAACTAAACAACAGGTTAGAACAAGCTTTGAGAAAAATATCTATTAATTATTTTTGATTAATTTCCATCTCTTTAGACTTCTACTGTGATGAAAGATATAATTAAAGATTTTTCACCAGAAGCCTGATCCAAAACTTGTGAAAGGTAATAGGTGCTATCAAAGTTTCATTAAAACTAACTGGCAAGGCTCCATAAAGAGAAGCAAGATTTTGAGCATGGTAACTTGCCTGAGTTTTGAAAATTCAAGCTTTATGTTTTGAGATTAAAATTCTTGTTCATGCAAGTACAGTCAGTAAAATGTAATGAACAGAAAGTTGGGTGGAAATCCTGAAGTGCTTGTTCAGTTAAATAAAATGATTTTGTGTGAATGTACTGATTTTTGTAATACTTTTGAAAGAAATTACCAAAATGGTCTATCATTTCAATTTTCATCTTCAATATATTGATGTACTAAATATGCAGGGCATTCCATACTTCCTATTGTACCTTTTTCTATTGTAGCATTAGCGAAAACCTCAAGGCCTAAAATAAATGCTGTGACTTATCAAAACAAATAGTCACGGAATGTTTCAATTAGAAGAAAAAATCTAATATTTAAATTTTCCTGCTGATTTTTAATGAAGGTAAATGTTGGCATCTCACAGAGAATGACAGTTCTAAGTTGCTCATCTGTGGCCCACTTTCTTCAGTCATGCATGTGGCTTGTCAGCCGGTTGTCTTGTTGAAGTTGGTGGAAATTTTGCCATTGAGTGGAATAGGATGATAGCTAGAAATTTTATTTTCTTTTGAATAAATACGTATCTTTCTTAGCTTTTCCTTTTACCTCCTCACCTCCTTTACTCTTGTATCTCCACACCTCTCTCTCATTTCATACTGCCACAACCATTTCATACTTGATGGACCACTGTGGGCTCTGTTCAGCTTGTTACGTGCCACGTGGACTTTTCTTTTGTGATCGAAGTGTCTCCCTTTCAGGAAGAGCTGTCTTGCAATGCCTCTCAAGGCCCTATCTCTCTGTGATCAAAATATGTTCCTGTTATGTGAATTTAAGCTGATTCTGACCAGCCAGGAGGAAGGAGAAAAGAGGAAGGACGCTGGTGCGGTTATGGTGTTAGCCAGAGCCTCTGGGGATGAAAGTGTATTTTCCTGTTTTGCCACAAATGGCTATGGTGGCTTCAGGCAAATTACTTAAAGTGCTATACAGGTCCCTAAAACGTTACTTAGGCAGCAAAAACCACAGTCCTGAAACAACTGCTGGTCGTGGCCTGAAATTCCTCAGGCCCCTAAGTTTTTGTTTCTCTCTGCCTGTGCAAGAAATGCCTCAGCATGGACATGACTGAACAGCTCAGTGCCTGGCTCGTGCCTGAGCTTGCCTGGCCAAAAAGCCTTGGCACTTCTCTACCTACCTCCTGCTGGGGACGGGGCTTGGCTGGTAGGGTCACCTGCTGCCAGCCCACCCGGTTGGGTCCCAGGTGAGGGGACCGGCAATGTCCTCACTCTAGATTATGGTCACACTTTTGAGGTGCCAGTCCATAGCTACTCATAGTTAAAAACTGAAATGCTCAGGAGGTGGACACGGGGTCCTCAACATCAACCATGGTATGCAGCAAATCCATGCCTGTTGAGCTGCTCTACTTGCTAATGTAGATGTAGAGTAGGAATTAAGTGCAGAGATGCTCAGCTGTGTCCCTTTTGTACCTAATCTTCAATTGCCCTGTAGCTCAGGTCCCCACCCAGGAATGAGGACGTCAGTGCTCTTCTACCCATCCTGTGTGTAGGTACTGGATTTCACCCTGTGGTTGTAAATCAGGTATTATCTTGTTTGAGTAAAGATTTCATGAAAAGAAAAAAAAAAAATCTCTTACAGAGATAAATGTTAGGCCGAATTCTGTGCTTAGTTAAATACATGTAATAACCAAGGTCCTTGAATTTTCTTCCTCTACTTAAACCTTTGTGGAAAAGAATCAGAAAACCTGTCAATCTGCCCCAATCTCCTTTACTAAAAAGCAGGCCAATACTGTCCTGTTTTTTTCAAAGAGATAGCTGGGGAAGGATGGGAACTCAACAGTCTCTTCTCACTGTCTTACAGACTTTTATATTTCCCTGTGTTTTCTTAAGTCGTCTCTTCTCCACACATACTTTCTCACAGCTGTATTTAACTGATGTATATTTGACCTCCTTTCTCACCTCTCTTTGCACTCTGCCACTGTCAGGTGGTTAGTCTAACTTTCCAAAACTGTCTTTCTGTCTGTATTTTGAAAATCTTTTATTTTCATTATCTGACTCTCCTGGTGGTAACTTTAAAAAAACCCCAACAAATACAGCCTTTCTTTTATTAAGAAAAGTAATTCAATCTTTGATAAAATCTTGAAGAAGTTGAGACAACAGGAGTTTTTAAGCCCCGTTAGCCAGTGAAGGGAAGCTGAGGATTTTAATAAAGCTGTAAATATAAAAAAAGTTTAAGATGTTTTGAGTTTCTAAATCTTATGCGATAAGTCTTTGAGGGAGATGAAAACTGAGGCAGAAGTCTGGCATCGGAATACTTGAATGGCTGGTATCCAAGTCACACTGATTTTCCAGACTTGTTTTTAGTTCCAGAAAGTCCAAGAAAACTCAAAAAATCTAGGCGTACTTTCTAAATACCAGTCAAAATGATTATAGTAGGTTTCCTGGGAACTCCTTGACTAGCTGAGAAAGATTAAAGATTGTTTTTCCCTTAGTTTCAGGACTGTAGCATAGATCATGAGGGAACTGGATTAAAACCAGCCTTCACTTACTTTTTTTTTCCTTCTCCTTTTTAGAGAAGGCAAGGTCTGTATACCAAGTATCTAGCCAGGTGCATAGAAAAGCAATATATAGTTTCAGTATGAAAATGAACACCTCTCTGCCTTAGAACCCTGTAACATATGCATTATACTACACAATCTGGCGTACGTTGTGATTGCCACTTCCAGAGATGTGAAAGTCATACAAACCAACCGTGTCCTTCAGTCCATTTTGGATTAGGTCCTTGGTTATCTTTTCTGAATTGAGCACTAGGTCACTCAAAATCCTTGAACAAGTCACTGGGGGAAATCTTTTCTAAAAAGTCCCCCACATTTTGGGTTCTTCTTTTTTTAGGTAGCCTAATTTAGACACCTGCTGGTAAGTGTTTAAAGCCAGACAACCGTAAACAGAAGCATGCAAAGTCAGTGAATACTTCTAAGCCCTTTCAGCCTTACCTCTGTAAGGCTGATTAATTTCTGGTGTAATTTGGGAGGCCCAGATGAGTTACATCAGGGCTAAATTGTGAAATTTAAGTTTGTATGTATAAAATTTGTTGAGGTTTGGTTGGGTTGTTTTTTCAGAAAAGCTGATCAAGATCTTCAAACTGTAAGGACTAAAGGTAAGTCCTTAATCTACTTGTCTGTCTATAGAATATGACCTGCTTTGATGAGGTTTTGTATCTCTTGGCCAAAGACGAAAAAGATGTGTATTTGTTAGCTTCCATAACTTCAGGCACTTAAGTCTAAGACTGACCTGAACCGCTCACTCCAGACTGTTATTAGCGACAAGAAGTCCTGAACGGCAACTTAGTTCAAAAATACTACAAAAGATAGGATGAGGAGAAAACCCATTTGGTGGTCATCTTTTTACTGCTAAGCTTATCTCTGTCACAGGGAATTAAAAGCAAAATCAAGAAACAAAACATTGAAAACAGATAAATCCACAAGAAAAAAAGAATCTGACTCATGAAAAGGATGCCTTTAGTTTCCCTATTGGTAAAAATGAATCACTTCTCTGTGTGAGAGCTAGGTGAAAGAAAGATCAACTGTAAATATTTCTTTCTTTTTCCTCCCTTTTATCCTGTTCTTGCACCTACAGGCTGTGGTTGCTATGAAAAATAATTGACATTTTCTGAAGCAATATCCACAGAGGCAGAGTCCCTACAACACTCAGCCAGCTAACCTGGAAGCTAATCTAGGTTCCTTCATTTTGTTCAGTTGTCCAGGCTTTGGGCCAAATAGCATGACACTAATTTTTAAGTTTCAGCTGATCTGACCTTTTACTTAAAGCCAGTATCTTGCTGTTTGGGAAACTCTTGTACTCAGCTAAGATGCAGGGATGGTGTTTTCCCTGAGCAGGCTTTTGAGTCTTTGTTACAGAAACTTTGTGCTTGCCATTTTAGTTCACTGTTTGATCGAACCTTCTTGTGCCTTGGTGCCTGTGAATAAGCCTAGCCTTTTCTTCGTGTAGTCTGTGATAGTAAAATAAAGAGATGGAGAACTAAAGGTGATTTGACTCAAGTTAACAAAAAGTATAGGTATGATTCAGTGACTAAAGGAAATCCTCCCCCTAAAGGAAATCCTCCCCCTAAATTTGACTTCAGTGGTTGTTGGCCTATGATATAAAGGCCTAAGTATGTGTTATATACCAGTGTTTGGTAAAAACAAAACCAAACCCAACTCTATTGATTAATAATTTTTTTTTCAATAAAAGATGACATATAAACCCGAAACTTTTTTTGAGACTGTTATAAAACTCAGAAATACTCCCAAATAAAATTGCATCAATTCATCCACATAAATACAGACTGATTTGAACAGTTGAGGCCAAATAAATAAATAAATAAATAAGATAAATAAGGCAAACTTTTTCCAAGTGGAGCTATAGCCAATTTTCCCTCACTGAGCATCTGGACTACTGTTTTTAAATTACCTGAATATAAATCAATGATGGAACTGTGGAGCCATCCCCGAAGACTATCACCACTAAAGTAAAAACAAGTGTAATTGTCAGATTATCCTACCTGTTCTTGAAATACTTCAGTCAGTCCACTAGGAAAGTAAGTAAAGTCTTTCAGATTCTGTCCAAAAGACTTTATCACCCATCTGCATACCATTATCCCTTGTATTAACTGAAGTGGTCTTTGAGTCAGATCCATAGATCCATTTATCAACTTCACAATACCACATGCCTCTTCAAAACTCCTCAGCACAAGCAATATCCTTCAACCTCTTATTTAACAGGAGAACCAGGATGGCTCCCAGGGTTTGCAAGAGGGTTGAGAAGCAGAGTACATCTAGTATGCAATACGGATGTGACCAGGATACTTTTGGTGGCCCATAGTATCAGCACAGATAGGGAAGGCACCATCAGATATCTCCCCATTACAGAATAAACCAATATTTGCTCTTTTCCTTAGCCATGTGATATTGTTGTCTCTCATCCAGTTTGTGAGGCACTCCAGTTGCTGGTCTGCCACACCGCCCAGATTGTTTCTCCTTTTGTGTTTGAGGCATTCTGCTCCCGTACAGCATTATGTGGGTTTCTTCTTTGATTTTCAGTGCAATAAATTTAGACCATTCTTCCCATTTAAAAAGATTAGTGCAAACTGTGATCATTTTCACCAAAGTATTTGTGGCTGACCACGAGTTTTTAAAGTATGATATCTATTGTACAGTGCAAGTCATTAAAGAAACATTAAATATAACTGGAGTCAGAAGACCCATGGCAAAATTACATCCACTTGAGACAGTTTCTCTGTTTGGTGGGGAATCACTGATACATAGATATGAAATAAATTTTTTCAGGCAACCTTATCTACCTGATGATGACTATATCAAGATTCTGCTTTCCTCTTAGAACTCCATGTGGACAATAGCAAAGTTTTACTGGAGTTGAAATATAGCCTATCTTCTGCTTCTTTCTTCTGTGCTACGTCTATTACCTATCAAATAAATTAGTTTGGTTTGAAGTGAGCTATTCTCGGCACACCCTTGTTGCCTGTTTTTATCCCTTTATTATCTTTAAGGCACTTGACATGGATTGTTGAGTAATTCGTTCCAGGATTTTTATAGGCTGATTAGTTTATGATGCTTGGCATCTTCACATCTTCCTTTCTTCCTCTTTAAAAGGCTTCTCCCCTTTCTTGTTTTCTGGAGCCTCCTTTGTCCTCCCAAGGTTCCCACAGGCAATCACTAATATTTGGAAAATTATCCTGGTTAGTTCCAAAATAAGCTAGTTTGGCTGCTTCCAAGTTTTGCTAGTTTTGCCAAGAGTAAATTTCATCTAGTTCTGCTGGCTAGAACATAACTCATTTATCTAAATATGTTCTTTAATCTGCTTTGTCTGTGCTCTGTCTTGTACTCTTCTGTCCTTTTAAAAATATATTTTCTTCTAAATGGCTGATTGCAATGGTTTTTTTGTGGTTTTGTGTGTGTAATGCCATGCTTACTTTCTTCCTACACTATGCAATGGATCTATAGATTGTTTTCCTCTTCTAATACATTCATAGCTACTCTTTTCTTGCCTTTTATGCCTCATGATAATTTAAAACTATTTTCTATCTGAGGTTTTCTGATTTGTCCCCACTTGATCATGCTTGGAAATAATGCTTATAAAATATTATGCCTTTCAAGAGTGCTTGCTGTAGCAGTGGAAATCCTAACCTAAAGGCCAGGAAATACAAGTTTAAGTACTATTTGACTTGCAAAATAAATTTTCAAAAGCAATGAGAATTAAAGTAAATGGGAAACAGGCTGCAATCATTATTCAAAAAGGAAGTGACCATTTCACTTAAAGCTGAAAACCAGTAGCTGTATATTATATGGCATTATGAACTAACTCAAAGATATTGGATAAAACACTTCTATTTTTAGCTTTTGTCTTTTAATATAAGGAAATTATAGAAAAAATAGTGGCTGATGTTATTAGGAAAATAGTGTTAAGATTACAATATTAAAAATATATTTCTATAGAGGATTATATTGTAGGTTTGACATAGGAATACCATAGCTATATCACAAGATGAGTTATGCTGATCATGTAACTGACCTAAAATGTTTGAAAAGTATCATATATACTTCACAAATAGCTTCTGTGAATACTTATTGTCCCTTGTATGTTCATGTACCTTTCTCTTTTCTAAAGAGGCTGTGTTTTCTTTTAAAAGCTGCTGTGATATGCCTTTGAGCATGTTTCATTTGCTGTTTTGACTGGCTTGACTTCTCACTTCAACAATGCAGCTGAATTACAAGTCTTGCATTAGTTTTAATTCATCCTTTTGATAACACTAATAATAAAGAAGTCAGGCTTATCAGGGGTGAGGATCAAGGAGGATTAAGAAGCTGAAGCATGTGGGATAGAATTGAGCATGAATCAGGTCTGCCAGATGAAAAATGAAAAGATGAAGAGAGAGGAGTAGGGGGTGGCTCATGAAATAGAGGAGGAGGGTGAAAATGGGGAACAGACTGTTACTGTGAAACTTCAGGGTTTGTGGGAATCCACAAGCTATCAGACTTGCCTTCAGACATCCCAACCTTTTCTTAGAGGCACTATGAGTATAGGTACTGCAGTTCTGGAGTTGATTACAATAGAGAAATGTGGCTGTACTGCATGAAATTGGGAGCAGGTCACATGTAGCTGCTATGGTGAGATCAGGTGATATGAGTCCGTGCTGGGGTTTTAATTGCTAAGTGCTCCAGGATGTCTACAGTAAAAAGGAGAGGAGGTTCAGACACGAGCTGCCTCATGACCTAGCTCCAAGCCCTTTCCCACCCATTCCATGGGGCAGTGGTGGGACAGCTGAAGGAAAAAATGCTTCACTTTACACCTGTCATATCCTCCCCCAGGATCCCTCTGCCTGTTCTCTGGAGATACCTACTGAGCTTCTTGCCCTTGGCCACATGCAGATTATTTTAAGTGGCCTGAAGGAGCAGGAGAATTGGCTGCAATAGATGGATATCATACAAGCCAGGTCAAAGACTAGCTATGAGTTTCTGGATGCTGGCCACCTTAACTTGAAATAGAGAATAACACTGAAGGGCAGGTAATGCTTAGTCCCCAGTGAATGTCAATGAGGGCTAAACACCTGACTCTCATCTGCACCTCCCTTCTGAATCACAGGATTGACAGAAAATTAAATTAGGGAAGAGGTAGACTAAGGAGTGTTGCAGGGGTGAGTAGGAATGAAAAGGGGGAGGACAGGATCAGCAAAATGTACTCTCATCTTGGGCTTAAAGGAGTATTACATTGACAGGGATTGCCAATCAACGATGGGCAGTACGGGAGGCAGGAAAACACTTCTGCATGCATCTGTAGATAGAAATATTTTTTTTAAACAAAGGAGTATTTAATGTAATTGAAGGTTTAATGTGTTAAAATCAATCATTGTTTCATTAGAGCATTTGTTGTGTGGCTGGTCAATTTGTAGATACGTATATAGATATCCTCTGGAGTCCAGAAAGCTTTTCTCTGACTTCTGGTGTTATGTTTAAAATAGCACAATGGCTATTACTATAACACAGCTTTATCATGCGCACTATTTAGGTCTGCCAAAATAAATGGGGATGTAAAGGAAAGAGAGCGATGGTGGCTGACTGAGTAATGTTCAAACTGTCAAATTCCTTATGAACAAATTAGCTGATCCTAATCTACTTGACATTGGGAAACTATCCAGGATTTTTTTTTTATATAAAATGACTTTTTATTGGAACTGAAACAACTGCTTCCTTGGCTCTGATTACATCCTTCCTCACGACAGAGTGCTTCGTATGGCTAGCAGAGAGAAGTCCTATTCCTCGTCTTACGCATCCTGCCTGTGCATCAGTACAAAGGGTTTAGGGAATGGCATAATGAAAAACTCTTCTCTGAAGGCAGCCTGGAGAGGAAAGCCTACAGTAGGCTAATGTGGATGTGAGAACACTAAAGCATTGCTAGAAGGCTAAGCTAGAGTTGGGCCATGCCACCGTATAACACCAGGCAGGATTTTGTTGTGATGTTTCTGAAATGGGGCCTTTCCTTTCCCATCTACTTTGAATATTTATGTGCTCATATTTGTCCTCCTTGAACCTGTTGGAATCAAACCCCTGACAACAAATGCACAGAAGATAACTTCTGATGTAAAAGACTTCTGTTGTTATGTGCGTGAGCTTTGCCAGTTTTCAGTCGTCATGGGAAATCTCTTGGTGTGCGTATGATGTGCTTATATGTGGTGCTTGGGAGAGCTCTTCAGAAGTCTGTTCTTCAGGTTTTGTTCCAGTTCCAGCAGGCTGGTCCACCAGCTCAGCTTTCTGGTTGAAGAATGAACAATTTGTTACTTCAAATGCCTTTGGGGTATAGATTAAAAGTGAGGTTTGGCTAAGTATCAGTGGATGGTTGCTGGATGCTGGGGAACTAAAAGGCCACAAAGAGAGGGAAGAGAAGGAATCTCACGTCTTCTGTTCAGAAACAAAGACAGAGAAAAAAGAAAACCCCTGAAAGGGGAAAATTAAGAGTTACAGCAACCACATATTAGAGCTAATTGCCCGGACACTTTACGAAATTTGATTTCAGCGTGGGGGGAACTTAATTTGCTCTTGGCAACAGGGTAGAATGCTTAATTCAACTTAACAAAAATACGTTTTTTGAAAGAGGAAACAAGACTGACAGAATTTTGGCATGTCAACAAAAGGCAAGAATACAAAAAGAAAGGGATTAGTGAAAATGAAGATCAAGAAAGGATCAAAAATATATTGGCTAGAGTCCAGGAAACATTTGTTACATTTTATAAGCAACGCTATTCTTCCCAAGTGTGTAGAACAGAGGAACTAGCTGATCTTTACCTAAAGCAATATTGGCCACCCTGTGTGCTAATGAACAGATGTCCCCATAGGAATCAGAAAAGCGTTGATCTCCATACTGTAACTGAAATGGCAGAAGCTGTCAGGTCTACATGTATTAAAAACAAATGGAAAATTCAGTAAGGACTTGCACAACTATACTGATTTATAAATAAACAATAATGCCTAATACATTAAATATGTCATAATAAATTGGTTTTATATTTAATAAAAGCTTTTCTTGTCTTCTGCTTCTATTTCTTACAATATAAGGACTTGAGCCACTCCATAAAATGACCAGATGGCAGGCTTAAGAGAAGGAGAATATTTTTTCTATGTGATGTCCAAGTGTATTGTGGCAAAACCAGTGCCATAGGATAGCAAGAAGGCCAAAGTATAGATTAATTAAAAGAGATCAGTCAGATCAGCATAGGATGGGCCCATCGGGAGGTTTCAGATGGAGAGACCCATAAACTGCTGATTACTGACTGCTGATACATACCACCATCACCCAGTACTTGGCCTTGTTCCTTATATCCTCCCCTTAGCAATTTTGCTAGTGGCCTGTTGCAGACCTTGAATACTGAGCTACATCAGTTTTGGGTCTGACCCAGTAGGAACATTTTTACAGTCTACTCTTGCATTCCTATAATCTGATTGTATTTCTGCCATATTTTTCTAATAAATAAGTTAGGAAAAATCTACTCTTAGCTGTGATTTCCAGATGAGACTGGGTAACTAAATAAACAAGCATTCCTTTACAAAGTCAAACACACTAGCTCAAACCAGGCTCAGAGTGGTTTAGTTGGTAAATAGCCTCTTTGGTATTGTACTGAAATGGACTATGAGTGTTCACATGGTCATCAATGATACAAGCAACAAATAAACCAAGACCAGCTTGCTTTTTTTTCCCTATGTGGATGCAATCACTGATATATGCCTTTGAGTAGAATAAAAATTCAGAACAGAAATACTGGAAGAATTATCTGACTATTGCTCTTCCCCATCCAAAATTTTCATATTACTTATGTGTAATAAGATGCAGAATGAACAGACTTAAAAAATTCTTCCTGTGGTCTGAACTAGGAAGTGTATCATTTATTTTATTCAAATAATTTCTCTGCAAAGAGATGAAACTTGAATGACTTTCCAAAACCATTCAAAGCTATTCCAAAACTGTATAATGTCAATTTTCAAGTGTTGCCTGCAAAATTTCTCTGGATACCTGGAGACTGCTGGGACATTTTTTTACTATACCTAAATTCAGATCAAGTGAGGAAAGAAAAGGTTTAGAACAGAAGACTGGAGGGGCTGTCAAGAGGACTAGTAATTATAGAGATGAATTTTTCACTGCTAAACTCTGTCCACATGGGCACTGCTGACTGTGACAAATTACTTTGATTTAGCTAGACTCAAACAACATACAACTGTCTCTTTCTGGTATGGAAAAACATCTTTTTTACAGTTTATGTTATGTCATTTGGAAAGGGATTCATGCTTGACTGGGAGGAACGTTCTCATACCTGACAGAACGTTCACTGAGTTATTTTTATCTGAACAATGATACTGGTGTAAGCAAGTGACTAAACATTCCTGCATAAATAAGGCACGAGTCACTACTCAGAGGCCATGTTAGCAACCAAAAGATGTAATCTGGTGGGATTCCAGTGGTCTACTAGTATGAGATCTGTTCCTTTGGTTCAGTTCCTGGGAGATCACCACCACCACCAGAATTACAAGTAATTTACAGTCTGAGATGGATTAGTCAAGATCTTGATGTTCCGCACTAGAAATGGCCTTAAAAGATACGAGGAGCAAGAAATATAAGCAATCTTAATCTACTACAGCCCACTACTGTGGCTGTTTAGAGGCTTAAAAAGAAGAAAACTAAATTGAAGGCTTTTGATATGAAAAGCTGCTCAAGTAATTTGTTTGGAAAAAAAAAAAAAAAAAAAAAAAAAAAAGGTTTTGGAAACAACCAGAGATCGTTATCAGAGTTTTAAAAATTGGCAGTGAATCATCAGAAGTCACTTGCAGTGACTCATACTGTGGTCAGAGTTTTCATATGTCAAGCAGGTATTTTTCTCAGAGAATACCTTTGGGTGTTTCTTTTTTAATTTTCAGTTATTTAGGATACTAAATACTAAATACTTTGTATTTAGTCTTCTACAGCAGTCCATCCTACGGGCACATATGGTTCAGTCTGTCAGACAGCTAATCGTGCAACACTGTGTCCTGTACCCATTTCAGTTCAGCTATTACAAGCTTTGCATTGTCACAACAAAGAGAGCTGAACTCACCTTTGGATTACAGTGTTCTGAGAGAGAAATCTGTGTGTAGGTATCCAAGAAGCACTCTCTTGGTGATTGCTAAAGGATGGGTTGTGGGGGCCTTCTTCCCTTCCCAGGCCCTGAGTGCAGCTTCTCTGCCTCATGCAACCTGGACCTAATCCAATGCCCTCTGAAGCCCACTCATGTTTGACTTCACTGAGCTTTGGATCTAGATTACCATGTAGAGTGTAGCAGCAATATTTGTTGACCTTTCTGCCTATAACATTGCCAGGATAATTTTAGCTGTCTGCTGGAGCAATGCTAAAACTCTTTTAAGCAGAAGGATGCAGTTGTGCTCCAGACTTCCTTCTTCCACCTGTGCAATAGCAGTTCTTAGAGGTTCAACAGCAGCTACATGGGTAGGATTTCATTTTACTGTAATGCATGATTTAGTGTGGTACCATGCTATTTCCTTCAGGATATAAGCCTAAACACACTCCACCCGATTTTCAATAACACCTGTTAATTATTCAGTAGAATATTTTATTTTGACTGTACTCAGTCTCTGGGGAAGAGTCTTGCTGCTGATTTTAAAGATGATTTTTCATTTGTCTTGTTTTTTAATCTTCTTTTCTGTATCGTACGTGACATGCTTATCTTTGGAATTTTTCATCATCTTAATTATTGGTGCAGAATTGTACTGAATAAATGTGATCTATCAATGTTATTCCTCATACCTGCAGTCACATCTGGAAGATGTGAACATATATAATAAAAGGGCCAGAGAATTTCTCTGAACATTTCTTTAGAAAATAAAATATATTTATCTTTTAAAGTTGCTCTAGATATTTTTAAATAAATTGCTGGTTAATTTTAAGGCAATGACATAATTTTAGAGTAATTAATTGCTGGTTTGTTGATCTGGGGAGAAATATTCATCAGTACAATACAGTCTTTTAGACAGAGGACCTGATCCTTTATGCAGGTTCAATTTAAAAACAATAAGATTAAAGCTGTAATGCAGTTTTGCCAGTAGTTGCCCCCACGCTTCTCCCTCCTGGCATTCTTGGTGTGAAATCCAAGGGTTTGCTGTAGGTGGAATAAGCACATCTTGGGGAACAGCTCCTGGGGCACCACAGCGTCTCTGCTGGGTAGAGCGGCCAGGAGCATGGGCTAACCTGCAGCAGTGACCAAGGTGACTGCCCACTGCCCTTGTTAATGTCAATCTTGTTTACAGACAGTGCTGGCCTTTTGTCTGTCTCACCTAGGCTTGCACAGAGTGGCATGTGGCTCAGCTTGAGGAAGCAGTCATTTTGGTTCTCCTGACATATTAGAATAAAGCTGTGGAGGCACGTATGAAACAGTGTGGTCTATGGATGTGTTATCTCTTTTCTGTTGTTAGACAGACTTTTGATCCCCTGCTGACTCATTAAAAAAGAAGTTGGCAGAGAAGCCACGATGGACCATGTGCCCCACTGGTGATAGCAATGAAAAAACAATGTCTTGAACTGAAAGTTTGTTTCAGCCTTTGTTTCAGAAGATACCTTTCATTATCAGTCTTCGCTTTGAAAAATATGTTCTTACAATTAATTATGTTCAATTTTGGTCTTTTGACCTGAATTTTGAAAGTCTTACTTTGATAAATACATATGCAATATATTAAAATACTTCCAGAACAGTTATTATTTTTTAATAGGACTTGAGATTTTTGTCAGTAGTTTGGAGCAAATTGATAATGCTAATCAAACTAAAATGGTAATCAAATTTTCTGGGTGCCTATATTACAAGTCCTGTAATTGTACATTGCATTTGTATATGCAAGTAAGCATTTGAATGTTTAGAGCTGATGCATAAACATGTAAACATATTCCTTAGGTATTTTGTACACATATTTAATTGCATTTAAGGATGCATTGGGGGTACTTCTTCATGCATATGCTTACTGAATAGCCTACTGCATGCTAAATATTTCTGATTGCAGAGAGGTTTTATATGTGTAATTATTAGTTGGTTCCATAACCAGAGGAATTGTCTTCCTACCAATTTTAATCCTTTGTCCCTTAACCATTTCCACCACAACAGCCCCTGTTCAACAATAATTCCTTCAACACCTCCAGTGCAAAGAAGATGTTGATATTGTGACTAACCTGGAAATATCAATGTGCTTGGTGGCCAGCCACTATACGCAGGTTCATTGGCCAATGAGGCAAATATTTTTTGTATCTGCTGAGTTCTCCTTCCTTTCACTCTACTGCAGCATTAATATTAGATGGTATTCCACCTAGGAGTAGAATTCCAAGAAACACTTAGGATCATCATTATCATTGAGATACCTGACACACTTTGAAATTTCTAGAAACTGGCCAATGAAATCAGAAGGTATGGGGTGTGAGACATACAAAGGAAGAGATAGACAGACTTCTGGACAGATAGCACAATCAAATACTCATTTCCTTAGGAAATCAAGCTAAAAAACAAAGAGAAAATTTGTGCCATTTGACACAGTATCTACCCTAACTTTTCAACAGCTCTAGGACGGAGTTTGCCCCAGACCCTATGGTTGCCCTGGAACCCATGTCCTGAAACTAAGTTTTCAGTGAAAAAGCAACAACTAAAACAAAAAGTGTTGCACGGCTTTACTGTTGCAAGCAAAACCTTCCAAATAAAGAGCAGTAAATAATTTTTTTTTTTTTCTACTTAGCCCAAGAGAAAGTCTGATGTAATAGAGTAGGGCAATCTTATAACCACATGAAGATATGGGCTATAAATACATTGTTCTCACATAGTGTTTCCTCTGGTCTAGCCAGAATGACCTATAATTCTCTTGGCTTTGTTTTTTTTTTACCTTGAAAATAATTTTCAAAACTTTTTGTATTTTTCTATCTCCTTGACCTAACTTTAGTCTCTTTTTTCTTTCTTTCTTTTTTTTTTTTCTTGCTTCTAGTGTTCAAGGTCTCTTAGCACCTGTTGAGTGTCTCATTTCCCACACTTTGTGTCATCATGTGATAACACCAGCTGAAAGGTTCTTCTAAAACAACAACCACAAAGGCAGACTGTGGTTTTGAGAATGGCATATCTTGCAGAGGGTGACATCCAACACTATTGTGATGCCACCTGCATCTATGTTTGAAGTAGTCTCAAAAGTAATGTGAATCATGTCTGATTTTGCATGAGTGTCAGAGGTCCAGTGTAGGACATTGAAAAGAAAATAATCCGTCTTTAAAGAAGTTAGTCACTAGCCAGAAAAAATGAACACATTTTAAGCACTGAAGTCAATTACCTCCATTAAGGTAATCTGAGGCCCTAGTGACACCCTCACATGCCATGACCCCTTCTCCTTAGCTCTCTCCTAAAAAACTACAGCACCAAACTCTGTACCACATTCCCACCCTACCTTGGGATCCCAGTAGCAGCTGTATTGACAGAAGGTCTTTTTGCTTGTAGCTGCTCCTTATTCAAGTACTGTGAGCATCTTCTTTCCTAAAACTTTGTTCCCTGTCTTCAGGCATCTTGTGTGAAGAAGGAAGTGACATCTCCTGCCTACCTGAGAAGAAAACTCACCACCACCATGACAGAATTATGATTGGGCAACAACAGTCAAGAACTCCCTCTTTCCTGCCAGAGCCAGAAAAACTAGGATGGTATCTGTAAGTATCTCTCAATGTCCAAGTACCTCAGCTTGCAGGGCTGGGTCTTTTCTCTCATCATTACTTTTTACTAGAGGACATGATGCTTTTTGAAATAAAGGTACTGCCAAAAAGACCCACAAACCATGAAAAATAATGACAAAACCCAAAAGATGCTTGGATGACTAAATACAAATTTAAAATATTTTCTATTATCCCCTGCACATGAATGGGAATAATGGGTGTTCTCCTTTGCCCACCTGAACAAATGGAGAAAACTCAAAGCCATAAAAATTAACACTATACTCAAATTCACACTGAAAGGTCATCTACACAGTAAACCTTGATTTGCCCACACACAGTCCACAAATAAGATTGATTTTAAGACAGCTTCAGAAGACAACTGTATAGAGTTGTGATCAGTTTGTCTCCTTCAGAATCATTCATCTTCCCATAAATGCTCAGGATTCTCAGTCTTCAAAATGCTACATTGTCATGTTATTGCATTTACTACTATCTCACAACCATATGCATCAAAGCTGTGACTGTTCCCTCACACATTGTTTTCATTTGGAGTAAACCCAATCTACCGTCAATCAGGATGGACAACACCTGTCCATTTCTTCAGCACATACAGTCATCTCAGCTGGCTGTCAGCCTGCTTTTAAGGATAGCTACCACATTGCATATTTACCTGGGGAAACAGGAAACAAAATAGTCAAGAACTGGGATGCAGGTTTAAAATGTAAGAGTACACATCTTTGAAATTCTGAGGCCCCTAGGCTGCGGTCAGGTTTACTAGGTAAGTTTATTAGATACAGAGCAGTCAAGCCAAATAGAAGGGAGGAATGAAGGGAGTATATATGCAGGGAGTGTTGTGTATATGACAGAGAAGTAAATTGCAGATGAAGAAACCTAAGAGAATGACAGCAAGCTTAGATAAAGGTCACTGAGCTTTTCTTACACTTGCAAATAAAACAGGGTCAGAGCTCATACTTATGCACCCTTCTGCAGTTGCTGATACTTTTACAGTTTTAGCACACTTATAAACATAACTTTGGTCCTTGACAGCTAGCACTGCTACTCTGGAAAGCATGTGGGTGTTGCTAAGTGGACAGTGTGTTACATGAACATTTTCCATCAGGAGGTCCAGATAAAATGAATCCGTTTGGGATGGGGTGGTGGGGATCTTCGGACCTGGATTCAAGCCATGTCATGTGTCTTCTGGGCCAAAGCACAGTCTCCATTCTGTTTTACTTAGAAGTATAAAGGTAGCCCAAAAGACCAGTTGTAGAAAGGGAAGTAGAACAGAGCAGTCGGTGGTTTTCGGATGCAGGCTTTGACCTTTCTTTTTTTTTTGAGTTTGAAGCATTTACTCATGAGATCAGGATAAAACAATACATCTGAAATTCATGCACCAATTAAAATAAGAATTGATTCAGATAGTTTATGTAGGAGGACAGATTATGTGATAACATCATTCTCTTCTTGATTCTATAAAATGATCAGTATTCCTGGACAAGACAGAAAACAAAGTTTGGCAGAAAGGAACAATAAACTTGCAGAGAAACTGTGTACAGGTAAGTTCAATTTCCATGAAGATGATAGATGCTTCCAGGTTAAAGGTAGTTCTATTATTACTGAGTGTGGGAACTAAGTAGAAAATCAGCAGGAACATGCATGTGGGTCATAAATGAACATAAATGTTGTCTTCCAGCTCTCACTGGTGTTACCAGGAAAAGCCTCACAGTCTTCACTGGCTGTTGAATGAAGCATAATGAAGTGCAGTATTTCTAGTCAAATCACACGTGTTATTCTTGATAGATTACTTTTTGTCTTTTGCACACAGACCAGAGGTTTCATTCATCTTTTTGTAAATGTTTTCTTGCTTCCGTGGAGATCACTGTTTTTCATTTTGCAGATATTTGAGGGGACGTGTTTTGATTTTTCAGAATCAGGTGGGTTGTGAGAGCAGAATTGGAAATACTGAAATCATCTCATTTTTGTTTCTTAGTGGGAGGCCCACAGGGAAGAGCAAAAACAAGTTTCTTCAGCCCAGACAAGTTTAGCAAGATAGTGTGAAGTGAGGGCTTGAAACATATTCTCTGATCTGCAGGCCATGTATTTGATGAGTATAGAGCTCTTATTGTTGATGGTATACAAATCCCACAGGAATTGTCACACTAGAATTGCATAACCAACCACTTGGTGCTCAGTAGAACAAATCTACACTAATGAATGGGGACGCTCTTTGAGAAACATTGTTAGGTGAATTCTCACGTCCATGAATCAAACAATGGAAAAAAAAGTTTCTGGCATATAGCTTTTTTTTTTTTTTTTTGATTGATGGTGGCTTAGCTGTAATCCTTTATCAGAAGAGACTGTCATAAGTCTTGATTGCACCATTAAGACAATGGTCTTACACAGCTGACTGCAGTCAGTCATGAGTGATCCATGTCTGTTCCCCCATCCCAGACAGACAGACACCTGAAGGCCAGTGTCTGACCCTTGCTTCTTCCCGTGCTCCTGTCTGACTCTCCTGCCAGTGAGTCACAGCAACACTGGCGTCCTACTTCCAACTACCTCACCACTTGAAAGGCTGGGTGCTGGCCTCACTTCCTGGTTTTCGGGGCTAAGTTTAGTTCATGAGAAGCTGCTGAACTACAGATGGGTAACATGGAGCTGGGGCTCACCACAGTCATTAAGGCTGAAGCCGAGGTCACTAACAAACAGCAGGAAATCACCAGCTGAAGTCACAAACACTGTTAATATGAGAGCTCTGCAACATTTGGGAACATACTTGTAGCTGGCTATACTCACAGAGGATGGATGAATGGATGGATGAATGGATGGAGGTACAATGTGTTCTTCAGAACCAGCACAGCAGTCCCGATTCCCTCGCTGTTTATGCCTTCCCAGCCCCCCCAGAGGACCCCTAACATCCTACCAGCAGAAAGCCTAATAAAGAGTAATTATAAGCTAATATTTGCACACTCTGACAACTGAGATTTTTTCCACATATCTGCTAAGCTGTGGTTATACAAGTTTCTCCACACTTTGTTTTTCTTTAGACATTTATCCCTCAAGAAGGGAAACAGAGTAAACAACTACATAAGTACTGCACAGAACTGGTAGAAATGATTCATTTTTAAGTAATGATTTAATCAGTGGGCTTTCAAAAGGTGATAATTTAAAGATTTGGAACCTCCATTATTACCAATGTCCCTTTTCCTTGAATATTCGGTCATGAGGAAAATGGGTATAGAAGAATCCATTATCCCCTCCTTCCCTGGGGCTGCAATTATAATGTTAGGCCAGATCGTACCTATTACCTGCCTGCTTCCTGTTATTTTTGGAATGATCTTAAACAGGGTGAAAGTACTTATTCAAGGTGTGGGAATAGGAAGGTTTTATTTCACCTCTCTGAAAATAAACTATGTATTGAGCCAGTATTTTATATGACAAGCTAAGGACCAAAATCCATTGAATTTTATGTGAATCTTACAGTAATGTCAAATAAATTTGGAAGACACCCTGAAATAACAAGAATACACATCCTGTGGGGATCTGGAGGAGATGTTGCCTTATCATTCTCAGCAAATGCTGTACACCATGTGGCAGTGCTTGCAAACAGCACTTTTTACACTTTCTTACCCTCACAAAGTATTTACTGTTCACACAGTTAAGCGTGTTAGGTCTGTATTAGGCTCAGACTATAAATAATCGCATTGCTTATAACTTGAACAGATTGTTTGAGCATTCTCATGGAATAAAACTTGTTACACCAAAGCAACATGTTCATCCATTCACTGGCTAAAACAAGTGTAACTTTCTTCTCAAAGTTGCCAATGCAAAAAGATCATATTTAAACTATATCTAAAGGCCGTCTGTGTTTTGCTTTTTACTACTGCTATAAAGCACTGTAAGAGACAGCTTTAGCTTCCAGTCAGAGAGACAGGATAGCTTGAAGACTAGCAATGAGTTTGGGTGAAACTGAATGTAGACCTCGTTTTACAGATTTTGCCCTTACTGACAGAAACAGATGCAACCATTTTGACTTCTCTCAATTATTATTTTCCTTTCTTCATGTATAGATCTTTCATTTTTGCTCTCCATTCTCATTTGTTTGATTTACCCCTGGTTGTTTTCAGTAGGAAAACATCCCCAAAAGACTTCAAGACCTCATTTTGTGCCTTGAAAGCTTGGAACCGATGTGACTAATTAGGGCTTCTGTAACTTACGCTGGTAATACTCTTTCACATATATCTTAGGATTCTTCTCAGAATGAATGCTTGATGTAAAAGATAGGAAAATCAGTTCCTCTGGGTCTATACCTGAAGCAAATTTTCTTTAAAAAGGTATGGTAGTTGCATCCAGGTTACGAAGTGGAAGTTTTAAATCCTGCAAATTTAACGTGCAGCCACGTTAAATGTATCTGCACATTCAAGAAATTATTTGAACAGTGTTAATTTATTTCAGGAGCCTACAGAAATTATATAACTTGTACAACTGCAAAACTGCTCTAAGATTACAAATTACTTTCAATATATTGATAGTCTTTTGATTAGTCATAAATATATAGGTGTTTATATCAATCTTTGAGATACCAATATTTTATTACCATTAGTCTCGTCTGTCAGTCATGGAGAAGAACCATGCTGTACTCAGTAGGGTAAAAATACAGAAAAAAGAAAGATGATCCTTTTCCAAAGAGTTTATAACCTGAGACAAGCATTGTTTCTGGTTGAGGAATAGTTACCTTTCAACATACAGAAAGTTTTTTTAAGAAAATTCAAATCAATGAATCACAATCTCTTCTTTTGAGAGGTGATCATTTTTCTTGATATGCACTCAAAGATAATGTGTCAAGTCTGATTTAAAATACTGGAAAGCATCATGCCTTTAATCTAAGGTGAAGGAAGTCTCATACAAGTACACAGTATTTGCTAAACCCATATATTTTTGTAAACTGGCAGGCTCCCTCACCAGCCAGGGAGAAAAATCCGGTACCACACCCAAGCCTCTTTAAGGCCCTTCCCTCAGGCACATCTTATTATCTCAAATGTAAACTTTACCAAGCAGCAGAACACAAGGTTATTTCCCCTGACTAAAGCTACCCCCAGGGGCACCTACAACCAGGAGTCAACGGATCCAGCTGGGTTTCTTGGTCCTTAGCAAGACTCACTTGATGCCTTTTCCCTTTTGGACAAATAATGGCTCAGGACTGACTGTGCCACTGCTCTTCTCCCACCTCCTCAGGCTCAAAGGGGCATCCTTGGTTAATCGCCTCCTCTTTGCTATGTTTCACTTTTTTCT
The DNA here is from genome assembly GCF_965140245.1 of Athene noctua. Lineage (NCBI taxonomy): Eukaryota > Metazoa > Chordata > Aves > Strigiformes > Strigidae > Athene > Athene noctua. Next base: position 65,251,066 of record NC_134037.1, on the reverse strand, counting down.
TTTTTTTTTTTTTTTACTCAATCTTCTGTTTTCACAGATAACATCCATTGACATTTTCTCACTGCCTGAGAACACAGATAAGAAATTTTCTATACCTATTATTATCTTTTGTTGCTCAGCTCATGGTTCCTCTAGCAGTAATAGGGTGACTCTCTAAAACAATTTACTCCACTGGAACTCGATGTACAATTTTGCAGTTTTGTTCTACCAAAATCCTCTCCTTTATATATTTTGTTGGTCTGGTTAGTATCAAATTGATTCAGGAAAGCAAATGCAATTATCTCTATTGACTTGCATAAGATTTGGACCAGGCCCAAAATGAATTTCTGTAAAAAGATGACCAGAATCTTTTAGTTGGGGAGTATTAGTAGAATTCTGCTGTAGCATTTATTGAGAATGAAATGTGGATTTCCACATGAGCACAGCTGAATTAGAATGAAGTAGGAATATTTTCTGTTTCTATTGCAAATAATGTACTTACTGATTCTGCTTGTAATATTTCCAATCATTCTAAACTTCCTTTTAATAAAGTTAAGTGACCAATACAGAATGCTGGCATTGCATCATAGCTGTATATTACAATCTCAAATTTATGAAATCCAGCAAAGCAACTATCTAATGTTCTGCCAGAATTAGGTTTCTGAATGGCAAATAAATACTAAAATTTATTGTTATGGGGTTAAATTCATTCCTGATTAAATTTAATTGAAGTCACTTTTACATGCCTTGCCGAATAAATTATACTGACTTGATTCCATTCACTCAATACAGCTGAGTATCAATTATTAAACACTGAATAGAAGTAATTTCATTAACTCCTGAATATCCTACCATCAACCTAAGTAATGTGGATAGACTGTGACCATTTCTATTAAATACTTCAGAGTCCAGAAATAGTTTTGCCAGATAAAACAAGCTCTTCCATAAACAGCGAAGGGATGAAACCTGGACTCTTCTGACTGTATCTGTTGTTCCCCAACTTCTAGTACTACTACTTCACAGCAGTAACCAGAGCTGTCTCTATATGTATCTCTGCGACACCATCATTGGGCCCATACTATGGCTAATGTGAAATTCCGCATACACATAGAACATGTAACAGTTCAATTTTAGATGTTCTTCTGTCTGAGGGAGCACTAATTTGAGACACTCTCTTGTATCTCACCACTGAATTTTACTAAGATTGAAGGAATGTATGAAAACTGTTTTTCCATAAGCCTTGCTTCTGTAGACTTTCGCAAAACCCCCACCCAGATTACTGATATAGAAGGAAAATGAACATAATTTCCATGAGCACAAAGCAAAGAAAGACTTTGTTGCTACAGGGATTTGTTCCATTCAAAGATGATGTAGTTAATATTGTAATTCAGATGTGTTAGCTTCTTCAGGGGTTGTCTGCAGGAATGGCTGGTGTGAGGTATACCTGATTCAGTATAAAGTCTTGTGGGAAATTATTTTATCGATAGCAGAGGGACAGAAAGAACCATTTCTTGCCATTGTGACCATGCATGATTTGGGAAAAAATACTTTGTTGCTAACCAAATTTATCTTACACTGCAACACTGCTGTGTCTTTTGGGGAATTCATTGCATGGATACAATCATAAGAGATACGTGGACTTCAGTGCAAAGATGAAAGATCCCCACACCTCCAATCAGCAACAAGATCACATAAACAATTACAATTTTAGGCATATTAAGCAAAATTTTATGTAGTTAACCTGTCCTCGGAGAGAGCTTAGAAAGTGAGACAATAATCTTTTCAGAAGGAGATACTTTGGAGGTAGAATAATGTTTAAATAGAACAGCTATGTCAATTAAGCTTTTGACACCAGTATTTACAGAATCACAGAATCATCTAGGTTGGAAAAGACCTTGAAGATCATCCAGTCCAACCATCAACTCAACATTATTGATTCATAAGGCCTAAGTCATGTTTGTTTTTATAAAAAGTGCAGATATAAGAATTGGGGAGATGAGTAAGATATCTCCAGTAAAACTGAAATCCTGCCATCACCCACAAGGTTGCTGCTGCAGCACCCTAAGACCAAAAGCTTACATGTTCTTTTTTTGTAATATATGGTGTACATGCTAGGGAGCTTTGGACTGGTATTGATGTGTTGGGTTTTTGGTGTGGGTTTTTTCTTTTTTTAATTGGTATTTCTCCTTTACACTTTGTGGCTAATGTTTTCCTATTATCAAGGTTTTGCATATTTTCAGCACCCACCCAACTCTGTGGTATTATATGTATTTTTTAAAGGTCTGAGTGACAAGTACATTGATATAAGTGAATCATCATTTTGCAGGCATAAAATTTTATCAGATTGGTTTTCAAGTAGATTTATGCATTTAAGACAGTGCATCTGCCATACAAGATTAGCTCATGGAAGATAGGACATTTGTTCCAATAGTGAGTGATAGAATTTTATACATGTGAAGCAAACTAGATAGTAAATGAGCATCTCATTAAGTAGTTTCTGGTTATCAGATAAAGTAAACAAAACTGAACTAAAAGGATATTAATGTGCAAGATTAGGCCAAGTTTCCATTCCCTGCTAGGGTCACTGCTTTATGCTTCAGGACTACATTTGACTCTAGCATACAGAAAATATAACCAGATGACAAAGGAAGAAAAGCAAAATAAAAGAACATCTGAAGTGCACTATTTCCTGTGATTGCAGGATGAATTAGCAATCCCTGCTATGGGATTCTTCAGTCTGCAGTACATAAGGATTGATTGAGAGATAAAGAGGGACTTGAAAATTTCATGAAGTATTACTCCTTTAAAGTGAAAATTTTGGGGGAAGAAAACAAAGACTTTAGTCAAAGACCAAAGTATAGTATCATTCTGAATGAAGCCACATTTCTTATTCACCTAAAGATGCTCCCTGTCACACTTAATAATACCACGTATCTCTTTTCAGCCTGACATATACCAATTTTACAGATTCAGTTCCAAGTCTCACGTGCAAAGGAATATGATTCAGGAAAACCCTGCAGGTAGCAGATTTCCAAGAGAGGTGAGTACAGAGGGTTTCCCTGCTTGTAGTTTGCCTATTCTGCATCACATAAAGGTAACTGAATCTCAGGCTTCCTACAGACCAGAGATGGCTGCACAACCTTGCAACCTGGATGCATGGCAATGCTCCATGCTCAGTAGTACAGAGGGCAGCAGACTGTGCATGCCACCAGTAAGGCTGTGCTCAAAGTGAGCCTAGCAAACACCATGTAGCTGAGATTTCTCTCTCAGGATACCCCACGACTTGCCCAGACCCCATGTGTGAGTCAGCACTTTAAATAAAATGGATACATACTCAGAGTTTGCCACAGCCTCAATTAATACATGAATATCAAATGCTGATTCTTCGGGATGTCTTCTGGAAGTCTGAATTTATTCTTCTGCTGGAAGTCTTTGTTGTGTTTTCCATGTGTTAGGTAATTCCCCCCACCCCATCCCCCTCTAGGGGATTTTTTAGGTCAGTAACCAGAAAGGGCAAAAAGTAGGTCTCTAAGAGACTAGCATATGGAGTTTTCCTGACAACATATTCCATCTTTTCTGCCCGGCATATACAATTGGGTTTGCCAAAGGCAGGTCCCAAAAATTTAAAACTAAAATCAGAGTAATTCTAAGATAATGCTTAGAGTTTAGCAAGCTGCCTTCCCAGCAAACCAACTATAACCATGCCTCCTACATGCATACATATGTCTGCATTTGTTTTTCATTTAAAGTCTATGTGAATAGATCAGTAGTGGAATGTCCTGGTCAGATTTGTATCACAAATTACTTTATCCAGAAAAGCGAGGGACTTTTCAAACTGTATTCATCCTGCTTTGATTTGTGCCTGTGGATGCTTGTGTAAGGTTTCTTAAAAGATATTTCCCAGAATCTTTTTTCCTACCAAGGCAATAGAAAAAGATCCTGCTGGTGCTACTGGAAGCTTGACTGCATCCTTATATTCAATAAACATACCTCACCATAGACGTATTGGTGAAGACACAGTTTATGGTAGTAGCCAGGATCCATGACAAACTTAAAAGTGCTTGGTAAATTGGTGGGTACAATTACATACAACAGAATGCTGCCACTACATATATATGTGAGTCATTATACTACGCTTTAGCACAGACACATGCATCATACTCAACTGATCCATAATAACAGCCTTCTGTTTTGCCTCTTCCTTTTGTCTGTAGCTCCCATTAATTTATCCTGTCAGTTGCCTGTAACAATTAAAAGTAGATTGAATCACTAACATGAAGATTTCCATACCTCGCAGAACTTTTATATAGATTTTAAATATTTACTGGGATCACGTTTAAGTATTCTTGTCATCTACACAAATTTCTAAACTGTTTGAATCCTGCTAAGTTTTTGGTCGCGATTATTTCTTCCAGCAGTGAATTTTAGAGTCTAATTCTCTGCTGAATGAAAATTCTTTACTTTTACCAGTGTAAAAATTGCCTTCTTTCAATCTCATGGAATTTCCTCTTTTAGTATGAGGGAAAAAAACAACGGCATTTATGAGACATCCCCTATTATATGCTTTGGTCATGTCCCATTTTATACATCTCTTCTGTAAGACAAATTCTTAAGCCTTTTAATCTTTTTTCATGTAAGAAATTTCTCATGCCCCTGGTGTTTCTCATCACTTATCTCACTCTGTATCAACGACATACTTCATAGACCAAGTAGAAGTGAATGTCACTCTGTTGTAATCATATCTCTCTTTTTTTTTTTTTTTTTTTTATTTGCACTCAGTGGTAAAACCAAGTGATCAGGGATTTTTAGTGAGTGCTTCACAGTGGCTATAGCTAACATGCTTTTGTCAACCCTGCTTGAATTTGAACTGCTCTTGCAGCTGTGTGGTTTAAGGCAGTTCCCTCCTTGCAGAGACTGAAATTTCCTTTCTGGGCCAATGTTTGGGTCACTGCAGGTGAGAAGCAGTCTGAGAGCCAGCAGGGAGGCAGCAGGATGACAGGGGAACAGGGGATTGAGCCCAAAGTGTTTTGGGAAGTATAGACATAGCTGAAGTCACAGAAGTATTTCTTTATTGTAACAGTAAGTGTACATACTTGTGAGGAGCACGAATGTGGTGAGCTTGGCAGTGTTAGGTTTACAGGAGGACTCGATAATCTTGAAGGTCTTCTCCAACCTAAATGATTCTATGATTCTCTGTTAAACCATCCAAATAGGCAGCTTTTCCAGATCAAATTGCCATTACATTACCATTTGCCATCAGTTGCTATCTAACTTAGCTAGATCCTGTTGAAATTTTATAAGGTCTTGACTAACATAAATCACTAACTCACATGCAAACCTTGTTCTGCAGACTGATCCATTCTCAAAGAAATAATAAATATATTTAACAAGCTCATTCATACTGTGGAAAATTGGGGACACTTGCTATTTACCATATGTACAAAATGATCATTTATTAATACTCTTTGCTTTTTGACTCCTAAATCAGCTTCTAATCTAGATGGTGTCATTTTAAACAAAACCAGACATGTATTTATTGGCTGCAGTTCTGATCTAGTGAGATCATTTATCAGCTGGAATAGTGCTTACTGACATTGATAATATCTATATTTTAAAACTTAACACCCACACTGCATAGTGTGGTATAATATCTGGAATTATGCTACTTTTTCCCAGACCAGGTCTTACTTAGCTTTGGTTTAAAAGGAAACAATATTGAAATGGACTGAATATTTTTTAACTAAGAACTTTAAAACTACTAAAAAGCTGGATAACTTCACTTTAAGAAGAAATAACATCATTCAAAAGACTTTTTGCTTAGCTAAAATAAATTCTTGAATATTTTATTAATTGATTCTGTTACAAATAAATTGGTAGTGCTGGGACTGGGAGTGCCTGGGAGACTGCTGAGAAAAACTGGATTACCAGTAGTGCTGCCATCTGGACTGAGACTGGAGGTGTCAGTTCACTTCTTAATGCACATGCCTAAAAGTAATATATAATCTCAGTGGGCAGGAAGGACATGAATGCTCATAGTGTTTAACAGAAGTGACATGGTTAGTCATGCCTTAGTCAGAGCTGCTAGAGCCAGGCTGATGAGGTTCCAGACTGGTGAGGTTCTCTCATGGTGCTTTAATTGCTGCTGAAGGAATAATGTTTAGTTATAGGCTGCTTTGCTATCAGACAAATACCTTTCATGAACCTTGTGTTTGCTGACAAATAGCCCTAACTGAGGCATTGCTAGGGCTTAAGGACTGAAGCTTACTATTTCTTGAACACCTTTCCCTAAAACATTTACATAGGTCTCAGAGTTAAAGAAAGGCAAGGAATGATCACAGTGTATTTATGACTTTATTTGAAGATACAGCTGTAAAATGAAATAATTGTGCTTCTGTGTGAAATTGTTCTTGTTTTTTTTTCCTCAGGTCTTCACATTATATAACCTACTACACTTTAAATGAAGAAAAATAGCAGCCTTCCAAGTTCACAGTTAATGCCATGGAAAGGCTACATGGTGTATCACCTCCTATACTGGGCTTATATAATCTTTATATTTTATAACTATTATTTATTTTCTTCTTTTAAATATTAATTTTTAAATCTTGAAAACATTACATCTGACTATCAAGCAAACGAAATGTGGGTCATATCTGTGGAGGCCACAGTCACTGAAAATCAAGAGCGATAACATAGTAAATGTGAACATAAAATTCAAACATGAAAAATTATTGACAAGCGTTTGGTGGTTTGTGTAAAAAGCATGAATAGGAAGGATGAAAGAAACATCTTTGCAATAGGATTGTCAGGTGTGAAACAAGAAATGTCACTATTTGAAAAAAAAGAATGTTAAATTTACATGATTAATATTTACTGCAGTTTTTAACATTTGAAAATGTTAAAAGTAATTTGTAAGTAATTTGGAGGCTGGAAAGAGTACCATTTCCAAAGTAAAGCTGTTGGGAGATAGACTGGCAGAACTCTGTGAGGGCTGTAGTGCTACAGTATCTTATTTTACTTCATCAAAAGCTCAGATAGCACTTGCTGGAATCAGGTTTTGCATTTAGAAGTGTGCCACCCTGGACGTATAATATTAAATCATAATGTATGATAGCAATTCTTCACTTTTGTATCTTTGACCCATATCAAGAGATTGGGACAGATAAGGATGAACACAACTTCTGTCAAACATCTGCTGTACAGAACATTTGGGTCACTAAAGGTCAACAGGACACCAGCATTAATTAGAAATCTTTGTTTCCAGTTCTATTTTAAAACTAGAACTGTATGAGATCCTAAGTTTGTGCAGCTGCATGTGCTGTTCTGTACAAATTAGTTAGAAATATGCAAATAACATAAGGGAAAAATCTGCACATTTGCATACAATTTGTATATGAACACAAACTTTGGCTTATGTTTAACATGGCCTGCCTCTGGCAGTGACCAGGAAGGATGTGGAGTTGCAGATAGTGAGAGTTTTGGCATGTGGGCCAGGCTGAGACAATAGTTAGGTGGCAGTTACAAAACCTGGGTATGCATGTTTGTGTCTGTAGGGATGTGTGGCTATGCGGTGCAATATTGGAGGACACCTGGTGCATGCAGGTGGCTGGAGGAAGCTGGATTTCTGGTGTCAAAACTGGATAAAAAGATGGTAAATAAAGTATTAAAGGTGTTGAAGATGGAGACATCTGACTTGAGAAATATTAATGGGATTGTCTGCCTAGCAGCTCCTGAGGAGCTGCATGTAGATGAATGCAGGTATTTGGGGAGCAGCTGGGCTTGAGGATGTAGAAGCAGCTGAGTCTGTCAGAGCTGGAGCTCAGCAGGGAGCACTGGTAGCGCCTGTGAACTGGGATCTCTCTCCCGTCTCCCTCTGCCACAGAAGTTTCCAGTCTTCTCTGCTTGCCCTTCTCTCTGACTCAGCAAGGGGCAGCTGTAAGGACATTCCTTGATTACCTTGTCCCTTGGCACCGCAGCAGCACTTGCAGGCTGAAACTGTTTTAGATGGTGCCTCCAGCAACGTGCCAATGAAGTTAAATCAAGACCTCCATGGAGGCCAACACTCTGACATTTTGCTGCTTAACACTGCCAGTAGTAATGCTAATTAACACAATTTGCATTTACCTACAGCCAGCTCATTTAATCCAGGACACTAGTCAGTCACTGGATTGTAGTGGCTACTAGTCACACACAAACTAGGCCAGCTTGAGCTGTTTCAAGAAAGTTAATTTCAAAACCTTTCAACCTCTGCTCCTGGGGCGGTACACCAATGCAGAAATGGTATTTTAAAAGTGTGTTTACATAAGCACAACAAATTTAGACCAACCCCAAATGTTATGTCATTATCAGTAATGTCACTGCTTTGAATAAGCTCAAATATGTTTGCTTCCATATGTGCACATATGGTTGCTGCACTTACATTTTAAAGTCCGAGGTGTTAATAATGACATAGAAATGACAGTTACAAGCACCAAGCCTGCACCCGACTGTAGGATCAGCCTCATGGCAGCATCAGAAGCAGGGTGACTGGGTGCCGGCACTCTGAATGTCGACTACAGCATCGCAAAAACGGGGGTGTTTCCCCGCCGAGGGGCCAGGTGAAGCCTTCAGGTGATACCCCGGGCAGAGTCAGGCCAGGCCGGGCCTGGTCTGGTCTGTACGGGGCCGAGCACTACGCCACCACCGGAGGCTGCGCGCAGAGACCTCCCAGGGCGCGGCGCCGCAGCGGCTCTTCCCTCACCGCCTGCGAGGAGGCCGAGGGCACGGTGAGGGGCGCAGGCCCGGCGGCGGGCGGGCGGGCCCGCGGCCTCCCGGGCCCCTCAGCCGAGCCCGGCCACGCGGCGCGAGGCGCCGCTGACGTGGCAACCGTCCCGCGCAGGGGCGGAGCGCGAGCGGCGTATGGACCCGCACCCCCCTTCGCCCCGCGCGACCGGCAGACCAGGAAGCGGCCGGGCGAGGCGGGAGACGCCGCGCATGCGCGACAGCGCACAGAGGGCGGAAAGGTGTCATGTGCGCCTGCGCAGGGGGATTCCGCCAGGCCGCACCGGACACCAACATGGCGCCCTAGGTCCGCCGCGCCAGCGCTACCGCGGGCGAGCGAGGTGGCCGCCGCCGCCATCATGTCCCGGCACAGGAACGTCCGTGGCTATAACTACGACGAAGGTAGTGGCGAGCAGGAACCGGCGGCAGAGCTGCGGGGGCCGCCTCAGACGCCGCATCAGCCGCTGGCCCCGCCGCATCCCCCCCTTCCCGGCCCGCACCCCTTCTTCGAGCGGGTTCTTCCGCCCCGCAGGGGTGCGCGGCAGCGTCCGCGGGGGGGAGAGTGCGCCCGAGCGGGAGGGCGCGGGGGGCTGTCAAGGGCGGTGGGAGGGGAGAAGCAGCCCCCTCCCCTCCGCGGGGGTTGGATGAGGCTCACTGCGAGGCCTCGCCCCGCCCCCCCATTTCCCGCCCGAGTGGTGGGTCGGGCGCACGTGGCCGCGCTGCCGCCGCCCCTCAGGGCCGCCCGCTGCCGGGGGCTCCCCGGAGCTTCCCCACGGGGAAAGCGCCGGTCCTGGCAGGCAGGCCCAGGTCACAGAATGAGTTACTGAGCTGCCTTAAGTTGCCGAAGTTGACTACTTTTCAGACTCGAAAACCAGCCTCGGTACAATTGAACCCGCCCTTTTTTAGTCTTGTAAAGCTGAGAAGTTTGTGTTCCCACCCATAGCTCTAGCAAATTGTTGTTGATGTTCGGCCGTAATAATAGATGAGAGGCAACGGCCGTTCCTTGGAGAAGTGTAGTTCTTGGAGATGGAGTTGAGCATCTAAGGAAGAACCTGTTCAGATATATTTCTATTTGATTTAAGCTTGCATGGAGTGAACGAGCTCTTACGTAAGAACTTGGCTCATACTTGCAGTGCTGCAGCTTTCTTTGTGCCCTGTTCCATTAATTTAGGCAAACTGTAAATTGCACTCCTTTTTTCTAAACGGCTTTGTTTGTGTTGGCTTGGGCTGTGGAAAAATGGGCACACTTCTACTTGATATTAGTATTTTAAAGAACCCCTTGGTATAGGAGCAGCTATTTTTGTTTGCTCAATCTGTCAGATTATATACAAAAACTGCAAGAAATACTCCTGCCTGCCTCTGGTCTTTTGCTGTTGAGTGGACAGATGTAATGTTTATATGTATTACAGCAGGACAAACTGGGTTTTCTGCTGTGATCTTGGAATTCTTGGGGAACTCACGTGAATCCGTGTGAGCTGTTACATCTGTGTGGCCTATGTTTCAGGTTTTACTAGTGCAAATTCACCTAATACAGGCAAAACCTTAATCTGGATTAGGGATTAGAGAGTTTGATTCTTTCATCCTCAAGATATTTTCTTCACCATGGATTGGTTGAAATGAAGTCGGTCGATGAAGTTCAGTGCCCAGTCTGTAGAATTCATTTCAGTGTTTGTACACTCAGAATCTTTTAATGAGGTTGCTGAGATACATAGTAATTTGCTGTAGCCATATGAGGTTTAAGTTTCTATTGTTATTTGAAACTTTACTGTTGTATTACACATCAGGTTTAATTAGGAGTGTGTATATGTGTGGTCTTTATATTTACACTGTATACTACTTTTGTAGTTGCGTATAATAATTTCTGGCCCAAATGAAGTACACTTCTGTGTCTATTTAATACAAAGCCATATGGGTTTTTTTTAATGCCATTTAGGATTCTGTAGTGCTTTGTCTGGCCCAGTTATTTGTCTTCTTTCAAAAGTAAATATTTGCAGTATTTTTTGGTCTCCTTTTCTAGTAATGTTTCTGAGGCCTTAGATCACGTGGCCCTTATTTGACCATATTCTATTTCTGCTCTCTCCTTTTTGAGGTATTGTGATCAGCACTGAATATGATATTCCAACTGAGAGCATGTTGATGTTACAGAAGTATTCTACATTATCAACAGCTGTGACTTCTACTCTGTTCTCTGTAATTTCTGTCATTTTTAAATAATTATTTTTATGGTCAATGCAAGCTGAGCCATCTCACTGAGGTGTCTTTTTCTTAGTTTAGAAATTAAGCCAGTATGGGATACAGAAGTTATTCTGGCTAAGCATACTGAGAAGACTCACCCTGGTTTCACTTACTACTAACTGTGAATGTTAACCATTCACAGAAGTCATCTAGGAGTTCTCATTGACACTCTTCAAGTATTGGTCAAAGTACAAAAAGATGTTCTTACCTTGAAAAAAAAGTCTATCTTTTCTCTAGACTTATAGATTAGTTGGTTCTAGCATGGAACCAGGAGACAGTGAGTTCTTTCCAACATCATCAAAAAATAGATAACGATATGCTCTTTAATTTTTAAAGACAAACAATCAGAACAAGCCTATAATGTTGTCTATATTCTGTGATAGTTAATTTCCAAAGTAGCTTCCTGAGTCTTTCACTAAACTTCATACACTTCTGCCAGCTCTTTTAGCTACTGCTTTTGGTTGGCATTTTTTTTGAGAATTACAGTTTGAAAATTATAGAGTTAAGTTTACTTTGATTTTCTTGTTCCATGTTGTGAGATAAATGAACCTTTCATGCCCTAAATTGTAAGCCTTTTATAGATGGATACAGTGTTTGTAGTGTCCCAGTACTGTGGCCTGTAAATTGATACCAGAGTTACTTTTTATCTCTCCCTCTTTTAAAACAAAAACAATACGGGTTATTTATGAAACTGCCAAGTGTATGCAAAAACATCTTTAAAAATATTTAATTACTTTTTCCATGTATTTCATTATTAGTGAAAATTGCAAATTTATTTTCAAGATTTACATAATGCTAGGATTTGGGGGGGATCATTTGCTTTCTCTCTGTGTTTTCTGATAACTGATTCCTGATACCTTTGTTTTATTGGGGAAAGTATATGGCTGTGTATATGGCTGTGTTTAAGTAGCTATATAAGATTCTTGCCTTATGGCTGAAACAATTTTGTGTATTCAAAGGGAATTGTGAATTGTGTTTTTGCTTTGCTGAACTTGAGTTGAAAGGTAGATGGCCGTGAGGACAGACCAGAGAAGAGAGCTGTGAAGTAGGTAGGTATGGAGTAGAAATGATGATCCTGAGTTGTTGGAGTAGAGATTGTAATTGAACTATGGAGAGGTCAAGCAGACATATGGAGGGAAGTGCCAGGGGAAAAGATTTGTGGAACTGTAGACAATTGAGTTTGGACTGTGAGGACAGCCTTCCAAAGGAGATGCTGAAGGAGGAGGTGTGAAGCATGGCAGCTCTTGAAAGTTTTCAGCTCTTCTCATGAATAGAGTATTAAATGTTAGAATTCTATTATTGTAACTTAGAATTTCTTACCTAGGTAAATAAAGAGTATTTAACCGCACTTTGGAATACTAGAGATGTATAATTTCTTAAAACCTTGTGTAAAAAGTTTGAATTACAATATTAAGTATTCAGAAGCTATGCAGACTAATCTTACTGTTTCTGCTTCTTAGATTTTGAAGATGATGATGTGTATGGCCAATCAGTAGAAGATGATTATTGCATTTCTCCTTCAACAGGTTAGTTCACATGATTACATACAAGCATTGTCCATTGATTCCTAGTCTGATACTTATTTCTAGAATAAAACAATATTTAAAAGCTAGTGAAACTCTGAAGTGCAAAGGCTTGGACAATAGGCCCAAGCCAGAGTTGATCTATAGATGAATCCTGTATATTTTATAACTGAAAACCATTGTGCTAACAGGTATTATACTAAGTTATAACAAACCACCTGTTCTGATGTAGAAGGTGGAAGTGTTGAAGCCTCATCAACAGGCCCTGAACCAAAACTGTTAACTCAGTATGTAATCATTAATAAAATATGCATGGAGGATGTAGCTATCTTCAATGTATCTTTCCCATCCTTTGTATGTGAATAGAATAACAGAGTCATGGAGGCAGGTGTCTGTCCCCGAGACCTGATGTGAGATCTTGCACATAATCTGATCAGATAAGTAGAGAAACAACCTTAGCTTCTTCCTTGAGCCCTGGCCAGGCTCTGGGGGGAACCTAATGTGGGACTGAAACCAAATATTTCCACTCAAAACAAAGGTGCCAGCTATTCTGGCTTGCCGATCTTTGGTATATAAGGCTGGGCCTGTTCACAGCGACTTTGGAAGCCTCACCTACGGGTGGACGTACCGCGTAGGATTTCCCACTTGCCGGGACAGGCTCTCCAAACCCTCGCTGTAACCGGGGCTGCCCAGCCACTGCAGGTCTGGATGATGGTAAAGTATGCAAGTAGTGATGTATCTTTCTTAATCACTATTCTCTCTCTCAGGTGGTAATGATTTGATGCATTACCCTGTATTTTCCTATTTAAGTGCACTATTCTATCTTACTGTATGTTTTCTGTATTATTCTGTTATATTATTTAATTACTTCTAGTAAAATACATCTGCTCTTTTCACTCTGGTGTCTGAGTTTAATTGATATCCCTAATGAGCAAAACAAACTTTTGAAAAGTGCCTAGTGGCCATAGTCCTGTTGAATTCAGTTAAATAGTGTTAGGCATTGTTGTACTTTTGGAAGTCATGTTAGACAACTGGACACATCTTCAGTCATACAAGTATATTGACTTGGATGGTCAGAATGTATTTGATAATGTAAAAATCTGATTTATGGGAATATGTTGATAGTCTTGAAACATTTGGTATGTTTTAAAATTATTAGCAGGATCTAGCTGGGCTTAATAGTTGTGATTCTGCACCTGGTAGTTGATGTCTTTTACACAGCCTTGAGTAAATGTTGGGCAGGGTGTCTTACTGTGGGATGCAGCACTGGTCCTCGCTGGCTTCTGTTCCCATGTAAGATCATGTGGAGCTAATAATAAGCATTCTACTATTTGTAATGTTGCAAACTAGGTATAAAAATAGTGATCTGTGTGCTTGTGAGATGTAATTGGAGTGGCTCAGTCCAGCTGAATTCAACCCAAATGTAGAACCATTAGGTTGTGTTCTCCAGTCAAATCTCTGGCAAGATTATCAGTTCAGGGTTTCCCCAGATTTGGTGGCAGTGTTTCTAGAGCTTAGCAGGCCTTGAAAACAGTATGGCTGATGTTGACGTGGAGCTGTGCTACTGCAGGTAACTAGGCTGGATCTAAATCTGCTGCGATTGTGATGCAGTCTGTGACCTCTGGCCACAGGTACTTGGGTTAATTAGGTCTTTAAAAATCTGTTCCTCTGTCATCCTGTTGATTTTAAATAAGCAAGTCTAGGTGTGTATTTTTATTATTTGTAGTCACAGTCCCTGATTTATATTCCAATTGTCTTGCATTTGGTTTCTAAGTTTAATTCCTAGAGTTTTCCAGACCTTTTCTAAGAATGAAGGTAGCCTTGTGTTTTGTGATAAAAATATGCAATGTGTTTACTTTTTAATCAAGTATAAACTGCTAAATTGCAAGACTAATTCTTGTTTGTGCACAGTAATTTTTCTAAGAATTCCTTTTATGTAAGCTTCATTTATAAAATAATCTGATCTAGATTCTATAGCAATCTTTTTTAATAGTTGCTTCAAGTTATGGTGATTGAATATGAAGTGGTATGCATTTAGGAAACGGTTGCTAAGGCTGTGCTGCTTCTGGATATACATATGCTTTTAGTATGCATTTCAGAGCTGGGGAGAACATTACCTATTTTTTGGGTTTTGTTTACTTTATACTTCGTATGTTTCTGAGAGTATGTAATGACTGGGGCTTATGTTCAGCAAGAAGTTTTATCTATGTATGTCTTAATGTGTTGCTGAATCAGAGTGGAATTTTGCACTTGTTTAAAGTTTTGTGTGAATATACATTTTTAACTCATGGGCTGTATTTCTAATGAAATTCCAAGATGAAAAGTGTGTGTTCAACTGCATTAAACTATTACTAGTAGTTTGACAGTGCCATACTGTCAAAACAATGTTATTTTCATGCTAATTTATTTTTTTACGTGTAACTAAGGTAAAAAAAAGATAATTGTGGATTAAGGCTGTAGATGGTAATTAGGTATAGAAAATACTGTTTGTCAGACCTGGAGTATATTCTTTTGTTTGAATACTACACTTCGCAGAATTGTTGCATTATATGGATATAAGGGTGTTGCCCAGCCTGTGGTTTCATTGTGATGAGGACTTATTTATATTTTAGCATGCTGTATGCTTTTTCAGTGCAATCTTCAGGTAGTAGTCATTACACAGTAGTGTCCCATTACCCCTGCCCTCAAACCACTGCAACAGGTAAGCCTCCTTTTTTTTTTCCCCCTGTAGAGATGTTTTATTTTTAAAGGAGAAAAAAAAGATTTTACTTTTTTTAATACTTTCTTTTTTACCTAATGCAGCGGCTCAGTTTATCTACTCCAGACGAGACAAACCAGCAACATTTGCTCAGCCATTAGAAGAAGAATATGGCTATGAAGGTACAGATGATACTGCTGATTATTTTACATCCAATCATCAGTTGACTGAAGTTGATAGAGGTAATTATAGAAAATAAATAATTATCAGAACAGTCTCTTTTATAAATCAAGGACTTACTAAAATTGTCTTAAATTAGTATTTGTTACTTGACTGACACTGATCACAATTTTGTAATCTTGTTGTAGAACAACATCCTTTGTGAGCATAGCTTCAGTGGTGATTTTTCAAGTTTGTAGCTACCTTTTGTGTTCTGCTTGTATAACTTGGTTACATACACTGAAATATGTTTTTAGTTTCTCATTAAAAATAATGAGATTTGATATTAAATTCAGACATAAGAACAGCTGTACTGGCTCAGGCCAAGTATCTGTGTAGCTCGTGGTCTTGACTCAGCAAATGGATGCTCAGGGAAGAGTATTAGCAACATAGTATTTGTAGAATGATCTTCTGCTTGTATTGCATTCCAAAATATGGCAATTAGCAGTATTTGAAAGGTTTTCAGTCATTCATTTCCTTGAAACAGTAGCTAATATATTTAGATACCTGTATACTCTACAATCTTATCCTGTTTTGAATTCATTAGACTAGTTTCAATCCTGCAGCCGTGAATTCCACATTACAAGCCAAGTTATGAGCTGAGCGGTTAGGGAAAAAATATTTGCCCTTTTTTTTCTTTTTAAACTTGTTTGAAAAAGGTTCACAAGTCTCCTTCCTAAGTATTAATAGGAACCTAGTTTTTAATGTTTTAGAAATAATGAAGTTAGTTTTTAAAATGTTGATGAGCTTGGAGTAAAGTGTGTTGGTGAATGAATAGACAATAAAATGCATGAATGATACTTGGTATTTAAAATAAGTTGCAGAAAATTCAGAAGCAATAGATAGAATAGAAGCAATCTAGATTCCACGTCAAGTAAATTGGTAGAAGCTATGCTAATGCATAGACGTATGGGTAAATATAATAAATTGGAGTGTAATATACATGTTCTTACAACCGAAGTAATGCTGTAGAGGGAAATTTGAAAGAATTATCCGGTATGTAGTTACAGGTGATCTAGACAATAAGATACGCTGCTTTTCACGGTACTTTTGACAGGCTTTATCAGTTAAGAATTGATATTGGAACAAGAATAAAAGTAATATTCTGGACTAAAAAATGATGGAAAAGAAACATAGAAATAACCATTTCTACTGTGAAAACAGCAGTGGTACCACAAGAACTGTTATGTTTGATAGTGTGTGCCATGTTAGCCATTAATAAGAAATTATTGATTGCAGTCAATCTGGCTGCAAAGAGTTTGGCAAGATTGCCCTTGTTGAGTGTTGGATAATAAAATGGCCAACTAGCATATTGTGCAGGGCTCTGCCAGTACTTGTTTTGCAGAGCAAATGTCTGGGGAACATTGACTTGCTATTTGGATTACAGGTCGAGGGTGTGGATTTAAGTAACCTTGAGGAAGTTGAAATTCTGGGGTGTTGAATTCACTTAGCAAAGTTCCTTAAACATCACTATCTTTGAGGATGTGTTCAAATAAAGAATCTGTAGTAGTCTTCCTGTTGTTCAGTGCCTGTTTTCTAAAATCTGAACGGGCAGGAACTGTGGTTCTCAGGAAGACTTTCTTCTGTTCTCTTGTGTTTGTATGTCTGATCAGCACACTGCTTCCAGTGAGTGGCAGCCTGGTGAATTTTCAGTCTCGTGTGTTAAATCAGGACTTAAGAAACTTATCTTAGTCAAGGCATTTACTAGTTGCAGATATATGCTCCAAAGAAAATTGGTTTTATATACAAAAAATGTATTATGGCTTTAGGAAAGGTGAAGATTGCAGGTAGTTTCAAACCTGGTGTGTTGATCCAGAGTTTTCAGTTTTTAAGACCTGAGTCGCCCAAAATTGCTGATTTATTTTGGGTGTACTTAAAGTAAAACAGCAGAAGGGTGTAGCATCTGTAAACACTTAAAATGTGCTGTTCAGTGCAATTCCATGTTGACTTACTAAATTACTTTGGATAATTTTAAAGTGATTATTTGTATTTCTTTTCTGCAGTAAAGATAGTTAATTTTACAACATCAGAGTATTTCAATATTGAGACTTAATAGACTAGTAGTCAGTGATATGTTCCTTATAGGGATAACAGAAATATTCTGCAGGGTTTGGGGGCAAAGTTTATCATGGCAACAAGTGAGAATCAAATTAATTTCTAAAGGTTTTTATCTCTCACTGTGATGTTTTTCTTCTGTTTTTGTTAATCAGATGTCTGGTACTAGTGTTTAGGCCACTTAAGACATTTTTTTTGTTCAGCTTATAACAGTAATATGTCTCTTTTAGCCCGTCTTAATTCATGCCTTGATCAAATGAGAGAAGTTTTGGCAGAATCTGTACCAGAGCAAACAATGGTGCAAGCAGTACTGGATAGTAAATTTGATGCACAGAAGGCTTTGGATTTTGTGCTTTCACAAGGCAGTAAGCAAAATGTGAAGACCAAGAACGAGGATGCTGTGATTGTAGGAAAGACGACAAAAGGTATACTTCTCTTTAATTGTTTACATTCAAGATGATTCATTTCTATGTACAGTTTAACTTTGGCTTTACAAGCTGTGAAAATGCTTGTTACTGCATTAGTCATTTATTAGAAAATCAAAAAAGACCAACCTTTCTATTTCTGTGCTCTATAAACATTTAAAGGAAACAGTAGCTTCTCTTGAGCTAGAAGTCAAAATAAAACTTTAGTGTCAGCTTAAATTCAACCTGCAACCACCTGCAGTTCACAGTAAATTTCTGATTTCTAATATATGACTTAACTGGATGAATACATGTCCTAAAAGTTGGACAACATCTTTAAGTTTTACGTACTTCCATTATTTCTTCGGTGAACTGTTATCTCCCATGCCCAATACCTCCCTTTTCTTGGTAACGTCTGTACACTAACTTTCTTGTTTTGATTTACTCTTAACTCTTTGTAATCTTTACTGGCATTCTTTCCCGATTCTTAAAGTTTCCTAGGTATGTCAGTAGGTACCTGTAATTTAATTGTAACATTACATATTTTGGATAACACTTAGTAATTAAATGCCTTTTCATGTTTCTTCTTGATTTTTTTGTTGCTGCTGTCAACTTTAAAAAAAATGGATATTTCATTGTGACTGCACTTCCATCTGAAAATTACTGGCTATTGTAAGGTAAGGAGACTTAATTTGTTGTCCAGAAATGTGTATTGATACAAAGAGTTTCTCTTGTGCAGTAGAAAATGTTGCTGATGCTAGCAAACCTGGGTTTGGAAACTTGACAGCTGAAAGTGGTTCAGCTTGTTACTCTTTAATTACAAATGACAAAATGCTTCTCAATGCTGAAAAATCCAATATACCTTCATCTGAAAGGAAAGGATTGAAATCCTCTTCACTTGTTCTGTCATCTTCTTTCAGTGATGATTTTTGTAAAGGATCATTTTGTGAACCTGTGAATAAACAGGCAGACAGTCAACTACCAGAAAGTGCTAATGCAGTAAGTTCGATTCCTGACAGTGATGATGTTTACTTCAGCATAGGAAGTAACCCATCTGGAAATTCTTCCTTTAAGAAGTTGGAATGCAAGGAAACACAGGACTTGAAATCCTTGCTGATGCAAAATGTGGTTTATGATTCTCTGAGTCCTGAAGACAGCATTCCTCTTGTTTCCTCAAATACTTCTGAGTGTAATAGTAATGCAAATGTTTACAGTCCTCCATGTTTAACAAGTGCTTTAGGAAAATTGGCTCTTGATAATGAAATTAGTCATACTGTAAATAGAAAGAATGAACTTGAAAATTTTTCTTCACTTGTGCAAAGTAGAAAACAAGAAAGCCCCTCTTCAGACATGGCTACTTTGCCAGTGTTACGGTCTGGAAGTACATCACTGGCTGACTTACTTCAGGAACACCAGGAAAGCAGTGCTAGCCACTCTTATTCTTTGGCTGATCTTTATACTCAGTCAACAACAAGTCTCATTGATATGAAATTGGGAACCTCACCATTATCACAACTAGTAAGTCAACCCCAAACTTCAGGTGGGATGCCAGAGCTAACAGGATCTTTGTCTTCTCTAGCCCTCTCTAAAGTTTCTCCAATAAAGGAGATTGAGAATTTATCACTCTCGGATTTAATAGCAGAGACTATTAAAATAGATAAAACTCAACAAAGTACGGACTTCCCCATGCTCAGTGTAACTGAATTGAGACCCTCTAAAAGAACCAGCATTGATTTAAGTGTCCTTGTAAAAAATGCAGATGTATCTGCAGGACAAAATGAGGTAGGACAGGCGAATATCTTAAGCCCTGAAACTAAACTTTTAAAAGAAAAACAAGGAAAATGTTCTGGTTTTGCCAAAACAAATAAAAAAACTAAAAGGGGGCTTACTCCTAAGAGGCAGGATTTGTCCCTTTCATGGATGAAGGCAGTGCGCGCCAGACCTTCGGCTTTTGCTTTAACCTTGTGTCTTCGTTATCCTCCAAAAGGTTATAAGCGGCGCACAATTGGTATACATAAAGCTTTCCTATACAATAGACAAGTACAAGACATAAAACCCAAGGAAACTGGTCCTATAACAGCCATAACGCCATTTGACTTCAAATCAGCATCTCCTGATGATATTGTGAAAGCTAACCAGAAAAGAGCTTTTACAAGAGAGTAGTGTGTGGGAGGGGGGAGTTGATGTTTCTATCTTGGTATATTAAAGAAAAAAATCATATATAGGACCTATTTATAATCCAAAATTGAATTTTTTTATTTTTTTAATTGACATACTGCGGTTCTCATTGTTTGGTAACAAATTTGTATGTGAACTTTAAGCTGTTGCACTGAATATCTTTATTTTTGCCTAATTTTCACTGACAATTTAACATTTTAAACTTTTGAAAAGTCTTGAACTTTATTATATAGATATTGCATGTACAAAATTCTATAAACACCATTAGACTTCTTGAAACGTCTCCCTAGGTGTTGAAGATAGAATTCATTGGGAAGAACACTGAATTATTATTCTGTAAAATAATTTAGTTTTGCTATATGGTGTATAGTTTGGGTAGCAGGAACCTCAGTTTATATTATGACTGTTTTATTAAATGTTCTTAAAGTTAGATTTTCTGATAAGGTATATTATTAAACTGCCAGTCTTGTTATTGATATTGCCAGTCAATGTCATTATTCTCGTCTATCTTTGTATTGATTACAATATTACAACAGAAGTACCTTTAGTTTTCAAAAGCCTCACTAACCTCAGATTTTTGACAGCTTTTGTTGGGGTAAGACTTATATAGTTTTTCATAGGACCAAATTTGTAGGGGAGCAAGCAATTAAAATTGTGGCCCCCCCCAATCCAGCTGTCAAAATGCGATATTCAATATTCAAAATTTTAAACCAGCTGTTTTATATGTTTATACATATTGCATGTATTTCATGAGAAGTTTTGATAGGATTCTGTGGTTTATTCTCAAGTCTTTCAGAAAAGTATTGGAATAACAATTCTTTCAACTTTAGCATGAGAGTCTTTGCTCAGTGGAAAAAAAATTTTCAGGCAAAGCGTAAGTGCTGTTTGTGTCTGTCTCTTGTCTGTTTTGAAGAAAGCTTCCTTTAGTAATGGAAATATATTCTCTTTTACTGTTTGCACCCATTGCTGTTACTTTGAATCTTTAGACAGAAGATTGGACAGGACATTCTGGACTTACTTTTTTAGCTGATGATTACCAGACTCTGGTGCCACTGTTAGTCAAATCAGTAGCTGCATGTATGTATCTGCTTACCTTTTAGCACACCTTACAACTTTTAATATATTTCCAGTGTCAATGTCAGTATTTTAGATCCTGAACAGCAATAAGTGCAATAAAGGTACTGCTGCAACTCGAAAAATATATTTATTCATATACTGCCATACACTTACTCATGCTAAACTTGGCAGCTAGTGTGGAACAGTAGATATGATTTTCATCTAGTTTTAATTTAATTTTTGTTGAGCATGTTACATCAAAAAGACAAAAACTTTTGGTTTACTCCTGGCTTCAGGTTGCACTACAATTTTGTTTCTGAATAAAAATAAAACATGTTCCAGTGCTCTCAGGTACAAATTTCATGTTCTGTATATTTTGCTTGTTTGTCTAGTTGATGTTATTTAGGACTGTGAGCAGTGTGACCTCTGACTTCTTGAATGGAATGAATGTTTCTTACTCTTACTAATAAAAGTTTTATATAATAACAGTGCTGCAGTGTTTATGTTCTAGTTGACATGTTGATCTAGCTATCTGTATCCTTATTTTAAGTGCCTTAAAGTGTAAATAATATAATTCAGTGTACATACTATGATCTGTTAAGTTTATGAGCAGGAGCATAATTGATTTGTTTCCACAGAAGAATTCCTATAGAAGTCTGGCTGATACTGTCTGTATACTGGTTGTTTAGTCTTAATAACAAATTTTGCTTTTTGAACAATACAAAATGCTTTTCAGTGATTAGTTTCTCTGTAGTAGTCCAAATACTAACTTCCCGCTGCTTAGAAGTCCAAGTCTGTTTTTCCCACTGAGACAAAATGTCCTATTTGGAGAGTTTATAATTAAAGTTCAGTTTTTCTAAAGTTGTGTGTGTCCTTCCAGTAGAGAAATACTAAATTTTAGAAGTAAAATATTAGTGCAAAGGTTGGCATTGTTATGCCTGGTATATTTTTAGGTGGTTTTGCTTTCTTATGTTCCAAATACTCTTGCAGTCCTAGTTACCGTAGGTAGAGATTTCTAATATGTGTGGGTATTTTAAATTTTCATTGTATAGCTTCATTTTCCCCTCTTAAATATCTTCTCTTACTCTTGTTGAACTTTTTGTTGGTTTTAGTCTGTTTTCTCATTCCCTTGGCTGCTCTTTTTTTTTTTTTTTGCATAAAACTCCTTAGCATTTTTAATAATTTTGGAGCCTGAACTGGACATACGCCTAAATGATGTCCTATGGATTCCATTAGAAAGCATGTGCAAGTAGTAGGTGGCAATGTGTAGTACTTGGAGCTTAATTTTACCATAGGTTTTGTGCCAGTTGAAGTTTGAACAAGTGACTGAAGCCGAAGGGCATTAGCATTATATGTTTATCGCAGAACTTACTGTGGGATTTGTATCTTAGTAAACAACTTTGGATCTTGTTAGGTAGCTAGATTCTCAAATACTTCTTCATTTGCATTTGTCTCAGTGTTGTTATCTTGAAGAAGTAGTACATGATGTTCAGTGTATAAGGAGTGGGGGAGGCATTTTTCTTCAGTTTGCAATCCAGAATCCTGAAGTGAGCCTTGAATTAATACAAACCTTCAGGCTGAACACTGCAGAATGTGTTTAAGTGGTGGATAAACTTGAATTCCAATTAATTTTCAGCAGAGATTATTTATTTCCATGCTTGGAAGATTTTTCAGTTTTGCTTTTATAAGGAAAAGGTAATGTGTTACTATATTTGCTTTTTAAATGTAACAAGTATTTTAATAATTTCCTTAATTATTCCTTAATTTCCTTACTGAGAACCGGGTTTGTATCATCAGTGACACATTTGTCTTAGAATACTGCTTGATATTATGGTATATGGCATTTTGGAATGACAAGTCTGTGTTTGGCCTTTGCACTGAAGTGTTTGTGCCTAATGAATGTTAGAATTCTTGTTAACTAAATATGACTGTTTTATGCTTAACACTGAGCTTATTTTATTGATGTATGTATATAACGTTTTCCCCCGATTTTGCCGTCAGTGTGAATCTTTTTGTAATACAGGTCAATTGTGTTAATTGTTTTGGAATTCACATATTAACATTGCAAAGTACTTGTGTCTATGTTTGCATATGGACATAAAGATAACATTAAACTACATAGACATACTACTTCTGGTATTCAGACTGTATACTACTAAGGTATTTTGTACATAGATTTATTTTGTATGTCATTTTTAAGTGGCTGTTGAATATTTTTAAGACCAAATTGACTTGTGGACATTGCTTTCTGTACCTAAATAAAATGCATATTCTTAAAGGACTGACTTAATTACAATTTTTTCTTAACTTACCTGATAGAAATAGAGTTGTGATTGAATGTTCTATAATGATTGTATCTATTTTGGAAACAGGCTCCAATTCTTGTCTAGGTTTGCATAGTCATACTTCTTTCCATGGAAGATTCATTTGGAGAAAGAAAGGTAAAAATTGTCATCAACTAGTGCATCTTCAGATACCATATTGAGGCTCCAGATTGCTTTCAGTTAGAAACGAGTTTGTACATTTTTCTTTAGATCACTTTGATAGCATTTTTTAAAACCTTATTTGGATCTTAAAGTGGAAAGGTTATCAGTGAAATAAGAAAAAAAACAACCCTCTAAAGTTAGTTCTTAAACCCTTTGTTGCAGTAGCAATTAAAGCTACTACAGTTCATTTCTTAAAATAAACATTCTTAAAATATCTCTAAATATCTGTTCCATTTTTCTCTTTTAGGTTTCTTTTTTCTATTTGATTTCTATCTGAATTTGTTTTGGAAAACCAGGGCAAATTGAAAGTCAAAGTATGAGAAGAGTAGGAAAATAACAACCCCCATTGGAATATCAAAAATGATTGATTGTGTACCCCTTGAGACGTGATTTAACGTAATTATAAAACACTTTGTTTTGAGAAAAGTGTAGAATGTTAAGAGCATAAGCTTGAAATTTAAAAAAAAAAAAAACAACGTGGGATTAGAACTTCACATACCTGTTTTTTACTTTTTATTCAGAAATAACTGTGTAAATAATTTCTCATTGAATTATTCAGACAGTTCTCATGATCTTAAGCTTCAGACAGCAGCTACATGAGTTTCAGGAACTGTTGCACAGTAGTATTTCAGAATCTTATTTCTAAGAGACTAACTGGTGCAGTGAGGTAGTCTTTGCAATTTTGTTTTTCCCTATTTCCTTTAATCATGTCTTTCAAACACTTTCTTCAGTAATCAGCAATTTCTGAAAACTACACTTATGCAGAAAGTTAAAGAGTAACTACTGCTACTGCAAAAATGAATAGCTATACAAAAGATTTGTGTGAAGATAGGATATAGGTTGTCTTTATGAAAAGTATATAGTTTATTACAGTACCTTTATACAAGGACAGTAGGGTTATACACACAATCATTCACATCTCTAAGATCTAAAGAGCTCAAAAGTTGTTTTTGTATTAAATGCTGATTATGAATTATGGTTGGGAAAAAAAGCAAAAATTTCATCACATTGTAGTTCATGCAGTAAAAATAAACTTCCTGAAGTGCTGAAAGGGGATGCTTCTCTGCTTTTCTGTTTCTTTGGAAATTGAGTTGAATTTTTATGCGTAATTTGCATCCATTTTTTGTTTGTGTGAAGTGTAGAGAGCTGATAAACTGTTAAGTAGATTTCATGTTTGATTCACTGTGTCCAAACAGCTATTTAGATGATGAGGAAATATCATTAGTCCCAGTTAAAAATACTTGTGTGTGCTAATGGTTTTGACCTTACAGAATTTTCTGTGGAAAAGTAAGAGAAACTTTTTTTCTGATGTGTTTAGTCTGCACTAGAAAACAATGTGATGAAACAAAAATCAAAGCCAATAGTGATTTATTTATTTGTTTGTTTGTTTATTTATTTAAGCAATCTCTTTTGTTCTTCCCAAATTGCTCTCTTAATGCAGTTCAGAGGGAATGGGTCTCTATTTCAGTATTGCTGTACTGTGCAGCCAGTGGCTCCTTTATGCAGACTGCCTGTGGAAGTATACATTTTTACCAAAAGTAAAACCTAATTGCAGTTTGTGATTTCAGGTGATTGTTGACATGAACAATTTTTATGAAATGGTTCATGAGTTTCTGGTGTCTTATGTTGTCGTGGAAGTGTTCTTTATCTTGTTTGTGGACACATTATGTTGCATACTTAAAAATGACACATTAAAAAAAATTGTTGGTGGCTTCTGAGGTATGTTAGTGGTTTGTTGGTAAAATAATTGATTTGGGTGCTTAGTGTTGATAGGATTCCTTTAGAAAATAACCTATTGCCCTTCTCTACAACTTTCTGATAAGAAAATGACCAGAAGATGACTAGAACGTGTAAAATGGTTGTAGTTTTTAGTGATCAAAATGATACATTTTAAAAGAGATCTCATGAGCAATTTGTTAAGAATTTCAGACTTACGAAGACATAGTGAAAATTGTCTTACTCTTTTTATAATGAGAATATTGAGATTTTAGAGAAGAATTGCCTGTGAAGTATTTACTCATGATTATGTCAATGTATAGAGGTAATAGCTGATGAAGATGGACATCATTTTAATATTTCATCTGGCTATTTTGAATATTTTCGTTCATAAAATCAGAGTAAGAAATCTTAACAGAAATTACTTCTTAACTGGTGACATACGTTCCTGACATATGTAGCATTTCTCAGGTGTCCTTTGCTTCTGTTTCAGCAGTGGGTATTAGTGATGTTCAGAAATTTCACTTTGAAATGCACTGTTGAATTGTTTGCTTTTACTGAAGTCAAGCAAAGATTTTAGTTTGATGAAATTTAGCTCATATTTATGGGTTCTCCGAGAAACCTTTCTTAAAGTTCAAATTTCTAAAAAATGTTTATGTTGAAATGTGCCCTTCTTAATCAAAAGGATGTGTGTTCTGTGCATATTTGTTTCATTTGTGCTTGCTTTTTCTGGCTAAACTACTTTTTGTCCGTGTTAGTATTGCAGAACAAATACAGATACTGGTGAGTGAGCTAGATTCTATTCCATTTCAGGCACCATTAACGGAATTGTTAACCACTTTATGACACTTTAGATTTTTGATTTTAGTGATGCATGAGCAAGAAGGAGGTCAGATGTCTGGAAATGTGCACTTCTTGCAGGAAATAAAAACTACTATGACTGGAGCATGTTTGTTGGGGTAGCAAGGCATCTAATCTTTTTTTTAATTAATTCCTTCCTGTAGTAGAGCCATCTTTGTGGGGGCACTGGCTATTTTGGATTATGGTAATTTCTCAGGAATAATACCAAGAACAGAGTCTTTGTAGGGCTATATTATAAATATTTAGTAAGAAATGAGTTTCATAGTAAAGAGTCAAAATTGAAAGTAAGGTACAGGAAGTTGAAAAACCTTACTCATGATATGCCAGATAATATAGGAATAGAGCACAGGTCTCAAGCTTAAGTCTGGCTTTCTAAATATTGGACTATACTACTGTGCTTGCAGCTGTTAATAGAGATGCAGGTATTTCTTCACTGGCATTTATTTTTAATTTATGTTTTTTATTAATACTTCATGCATTCAAGTTTTTGACATAGCTATTAAGACAGGGTGGACAGTTTCAGGAATACAAGTCACAAGTAAAATTAAGAGGTGTTTAACTTGCATTTTCTTAATGTATATCTTTCCATGTTATAGAAGTCTTTTTGCCTCTCCTGTATAAATACCTTCCTTCACTTTTGCTTTACACCAGTAATAAATAAACAAAAATCCTACAAATGTCACTGCAATGTGACTTAATCTAATTATCTGCTTTTTTTCACTCAGTTGAATGCAGCAAGGTTTGTTTTTGGTTCAGAATGATGAGCATTTCTCAGTCCATGGACAAATATTACTTGTCCTCTTTTTAGACAATGGTTGAATACTCTGATAGCAGTTGCTTACTAGTACAAGGTATCAGAATGCAGATTATTGCGCTTTAACCTGTAATTTTTGTCACTTCTGCTTTGAAGTTAATGGGCAAGTGAAGTTGGGAGTCTTCAATGAAAAAAGCAAACGAACTGATGCTTTTGGATTTTATTTATAGGGAGAATTCCAAAGAAAACCTGAAGGAGCAAGCATTCTGAAGTTTAATGGTGATGTACAATATATTTTCATTAGCTTAGAGTTCTTCAGGTTTTACTTCCATTTATCATACTCTAGGCTCTAATGCTTTGATTTCACTCATTTGAAAATCCGTTATTTATACCCAGGTAGCTCAGAAGAAATTTTTGTCCCCAACTTCAATTTTCTGTGCTAACTTTTCAGTAACAATTGCCTACGATAGTGATAAGAGCCTATTGTACTTAATGATACTCAGATATGGCACGCATTCAGTCAGTGACAAAGAGAATGTGTTCTTTACTGAATGAAAATGTTTGAAATCTGACATGACTGATGATATAGTTCTATCTTAAATCATGGAAAGTAATGAGAATTTAAGACTTCCGTGTTTTGTGTAAGAAAAATATATACACAGACTTTGAGAAGTTACTGAATCTTGACACTGAGGTACTGTGTGGGTTTTAGAAAGGAAGTGGCTTATTTCAGGGAAAAATGTGTCACCAGCAATGAAAAGCTTTTTAAAATCCTTTGAGATACCTTTTTAAGATTCTCCTCGTACATACTGTACACCTACACTGGAAAAAGTGACACTCCAGGTTTTTTCTGAGTTTTCTTTTATGGTCCTTTAACGCTAGTTTGATTTACTTTTTTTTTTTTGGACAGAATGTAAACCAACACAAAGTCAGTGATTTTTGTAGTTGACTATATCATATATTAAAGTGGGATGTTTTGCTTGGAAACTAGGAGAGGTTATGTAAAAGTAAAAATGGTTCTGTCCTTTTTAGAACTTTGGCATTTCAGAAGAACCAGAGATCTGCGTAAACAGTAGCTTCACTTGTTCTTAGAGTGGACTTCTATCTCAGTTCCTTTCAGGTCATGGTAAAGATCAACTATCAGTTGATTTTCTCCATGTCTTGAGAAGGTAAAGTGAAGAATTTACTAAGTTCTCAGATGTGATTGCTAGAGTGCCAGGAAGGTATGGTTGGAGTAACTTTTTTTTTTTTTTTAAATCCTGTTAAATTTTAAGGATGAATGTTTGCTGCTGTAGTGCTGTTGTATATCAGTTTAAACATTGTGTTACCTAAGTTTGCACTTGAGTACTCAAAGCAAGGCTGTTGACAAAACTCAGAGAGTAGAGTAGTGTTTTGCAGTTGTAAACCAATGCATTTCAGCTCTAGAAACTTAGTAGGATGTCTAAACATTACAAGTAAAGGCATATCAAATCCAAAATTATCGGAGCAGAACAGTTTGAAATATATCAATTAATGATGAAAAGGAGCTTGAATGCTAACAGGAAGCATGTGTGAAAATTCAGAAGTGAAGTTAAAAAAGCCAGGAAGGTGTAAAAATGCAAGCTTAAAATCCAAAATTACTTTACAGTGTCTGTTTATGCTGGGTGTCTTTCACTACAAATACTATTCTTTCCCTGTAAAATTTCTTATCAATACCTGTTTTTACCTCTGTACTGTCTTCTGGATGTGTTTCTGCAGTATGAAACATTTCTTCTATTCTGTGTGATTCAATATTGCTATAAAACATTAGTTACATAGTCTAGTGTATTTGTACCACGTACATACCAACAAATGCCACCCACTCAGTACTTGTGTGCCTCTACCTGAACTGGTTTGTTCTTGGGTGACAAAATACTGTCTGGTTTTCAGCATCTTGGCTTCTGTATTCTTTCACAAAGCTAGCTGTTCAGGAGTGAACAGTTACAAATGCTTCTAGTACCAGGTTCCTACCTTCTCTTAAACTTGTGACACTTGAAGTGGCCATTAAACTTAAAACTCTTGAGTCTGCTGTCAGAAGCCCTGGTAGAAATCCGTGCTTAAAATGCCAAAAGCTTGGGAAACTGGGTAACTTTAATATGGAAAATACCTCAGTCTGCAAAAGCTGTGATGCCCAGTTGGCAGAGACATGGAAGAGCTTTGACTGGTTGTTGCTTCAGTAGTCCTTCCATATTTTTACTGTATATAAAAACTCAGCATAAATGGAAATTTTATATCTAATTAATTCCAAAATATGAGTTGAAGTTGTTTTGGGTACTCCTTGTTTGAGTCCTTGTTACCACTTTTTGTGGTTTTAGAATCACATTTTCCTATTTTTAATGTTTTCCTCTTCCCTATTGCTGACCCACATAAACAGGAAAATGACTAACTTTGCTTGTCAACTAGGCAAGATGGTGAAACTGCCTATACACCAAGTGCTATGCTTAAATTGAAAAAAAGTGGCAAAGTGCCACTTAAAGTATTTTAAATAAACATTTTTCAAGGCAAAAACGCTATTCGAATAGTATGATTTTAATGCTGTTTTTCAGGTAACATATACACAAACAAACTGTTGTAAGGTTGTGGATGCTATCAGTGTGCTTGCAGGTACTGCTGTAAATGTGAAGTGTCTAACTACTCTTTCAAGGAAGAGAAAAACATTAAGCAATGCGCTTGAGTGCAGGTTCCTCTCTAAAGTCACAATAGGGTGAAATGCACTGCTTCAGACTGGCCAATCAACTTTTCCTGGTATTCATCTGCATCTGATGAATCTTGCAAAGCTTATTTAAAACCACAGGATATATTCTACTGTATTCAGTTTTTCTTCTAAACTCGTATACATAGCCTTTTATAAATCAGTTTGTGTCTCTGATTTTGACAATGAAGAATAGAGCCTCCAGTGCTATGTTTCACATCACATCTATACATCGTTGTTGTTTTCCAAATATAGGTCTCCCTTATTCAGATTATGGCAATGTTCAGTCTCCATTTTTTCTAGACTTAAACAAGTTTGTCTTTGATAACTCTGGAATTCAGATATGTTTGCTGGTGCCAGAGGAATTTATAGGAAAATGTGGAATAAAGACATTTTCAGGGTAATAATATATATGAATAATGCAAGTGTAGATGGATAACACAGATAATGTCAAATACATTGCAATTAAAAAGGGAAAACAACTATGATAAGTGAATATATTTCTTATTCTGAAGGCTGGGGCAATTTTTATAAACTTCTAGATTTTAATGCAGAACAGATTTAATAATGTATTTTGTACTTCTCAAATGTATGTTTCTATGTATGTCAAGTAGCTTACTTTTAGCTTGCTTACTTCTGTTTGGCCACTGTCTGTATTTCTCCTTGCAGTGGTTTCCCAGATAAATACAATTAGAACTTAATACTAGGATCTTATATCAGTTAGTGACTGAAAACCCTACTGTCATCTAATTAATGTTAGATTAACTAAACCCCGAATAATGGTAGCATTCATAATGTGTTTCTTGTGGAACGATATCTTTCTGGTGTCTAATCTGTTGTAGCCAAGTGTTTGTATTGTGTGGTGTACAGCGGTGGTACAGGAAAATTGCCTTCATGGCTTTTCAGATAGCTAAAGATTTATTTATAAAATTGTAGTAATAGATGTGTGAACTACTTTGCCTTTTTTTCTGCTAATAGGTTGTTTTTAATACTGTGGAAGATTTGGACTGCTCACCCTACTGCATTGATGCAGTTTGAGTTTGTTTTGCAAGTTAGATTCAGAGATCTTCAGCAGTTTCACACCTAGGTTTCAAAGATTCTTTGTCTGTAAATGTGTTGCCAGTACACGTCTAAATAACAAAGAACACTAAAACTTTTATTTCTTCATATTCTTTATATTTTTTAATAGCCATTGCTTCCTCTGCATTTTTGCCCTCCCTCAAATGTACATATATACAGGGCAAAATAGCAGTGCAGCAAACTAATTCTGTTTTAGAATTAAAGGAGATGTTGAAGTAGATGTTGATGCCTGTTGATATTACAGAGAGGACAAACAGAAAATATGACGGAAATGAACTAGAAGAAAATTTCGTGGCAGTAAAGTATGCCTTAGTAGTTTCAAACTGTTTTATTTTAGCAGCTTGCGTCTCAAGCCATGCTTTGAGAATGTGGTCATGCTCTCCTTTGGATTTATTTAGTTATTCTTTGTTTTTTGTTAAAAGACAACTGCTGTTAAGTAGGTTTGTGTGTGACCTGTTGAACTTCCATGTGTGTAGCCCTGAGGACAAAACTGAGATTGTATGCTTTTTTCCAAATGGCAGGAGTTGCTATAGTTTAGGAGGTACATATGGAAAAAAGTGCTTAAGAACAGGGGTATCTGGAAGGTGTACCAGCAAGAGCTGTTAGTGGTGATGTAGCTAGCTATATCAGAAGAACTGAGCTTTGAATCCCAGTAGTAAGGCAGAATAAAATGCTGGTTCTCTAGAATAATTACGACCAGTCAGGGCCTTTTCCAGTAGAGAGGAGTCACATATGGAATAACACATGTTCATATACCCCATTGTTATGGACGTAGTACCAAGAACTGGTAGATAAGAACATGACCAGATTTTAGGCCTTGTTTCATGATGTAAGAACACATTGAAAACAAAATTCAGCTAGAGGGAGGAAATTTAAAGTGTTTTCTCCTGGTGTTACCTTCTAAAAATTGATGTTAAATACTTAATAATACTTAACAGAATACTTAGTGTCCCATCTGCATAGAAATAATTTATAAATCTCATTTATTTTTAATTGTCTTAAGCTGAATTGGATATAAGAAAAAGTTTAAGTAGCTTTTCTGAACTTTATACTACAGAATTGTGATCCTGCGGTTAAATTTTTTTTAAAAGCTAGTTAATATTTTGTAGTTGATGAATAATGGAAGACTGATCTAATGGCATAAAACACCATCACTTAATCTGTTAAGGAGGAGAAGAACAGGTACCTGATAAATACTAGTCTCTAATTTGG
Source organism: Athene noctua (assembly GCF_965140245.1). Taxonomy (NCBI): domain Eukaryota; kingdom Metazoa; phylum Chordata; class Aves; order Strigiformes; family Strigidae; genus Athene; species Athene noctua. Next base: position 65,219,143 of record NC_134037.1, on the reverse strand, counting down.
AGGGAAAAACCCAAAGGAAAACCAGCACCTTGTTAATTATTTTGCTTGGTTTTGTTAATTGTATGTGTTTTACTTCATTATTTTACGTTTAGTCCTATTAAAACATGTATTATAAAAAGTATATGTTTACTCAGCCAATTTCCTTTGTGTGAAATGTTTAACTTTACCTAATTTACATGTGCAAAGGAGAACAATGCATTTTTAATGCCTTTGTTTCTAACTTGTCCTTTCTTAACATTTATTCCTTCTGATATATTGAACATGAGAAAAAGCTGAACATGTTTAATGTTTTTCTCTTCAAAGTAATTGTTCAGGTGGCTTTTAAATGTATATTAATCTATTCAAGATTCACAGCTTTTCAAAGTAAACTCAGTGTATCATTTAACTGTTTTACAAGGCTGTACATTTACAGTAGCTTTTTAAGTTTTGGATATCAAGAGCCTAGTTGGAATAAATGTAGGATTTTCAAGTTACGTTACCTTTTGGGCTCTGTTGTTTTGTAAAACCTTGTAAAATATATCTTCCACTCTTTCCTCCATCTTTTAATCCAGTTCTGTCGTATTCAGGGGTTTATCAGCTGCTAGGTCTGGAAGTACTTCTATAGTTCGGGCTTATCAGCTGTCAGAGGTGCCTTCTGCATCATTCCATCAGATGTATTATTAGTTCATGTGAGCAGACATCTTGGGTTTTTTTCTTTTAAAAAATTTATTTACAGCAGTTACTTAAGTGAAGGCATCCATGTGCACAGCTAAAGATAACTTGCTCTGAAAAAAGTTCCCATTGTCTTGGGGAGCATGGGCAGGCACTGTTCTGCTAAACTGCCTTAAAAAGTGAGAGATTAAATGTAATACGCTAGTTCCTATTTCACAGCTTATTGTTTATTCAGGAGCTTTTTTCCATCCAGACTGAAAGGCATTGCTTATTCACTGAGCTGGAGGCCTTGCATAGAACACAGTTGTTTCTGCAAAGCAGGAAAGCTTGTAGAATATCAGTCTTGTGTTTTACTGGTTTTCATCTTCATTGGAGCCTGCCTTCCAGCATCATTATTTCTGTTCTGGTGAATACTGTCAGCTTTTTCCTGTCAGTTTCCTTAATTTATTAAAATTGCCAATAGTCAAGAAACAAAAGCACTAAACATTGTTCTGTGACAGTTTGGAAAATGACTGTGTCTAATTTCTTTGGTCAAAATAATATCTTTCCATGATTTTTATTTTGGGATTTATAATAGCACGATAGTTTTCACCATATTACAGGATTTTTATTGGCAGTGACTTTGTGTTCTTGTGTCTAACTTCGGTTTTCAATATAGACAGTTACTGTACTCCTTGGTATGTTTTTTACAAGAATATTTATGGTTCATGTAGAAAAAGTTCTGTAACTTTATTTGTCCTTGTACTTTAGTATCTTTTTCTTCAATAATAGTTTTCTGTCCTTATGGAAGCAGAACAATGTAGTAAATCAGTTCTTGTTGAGTTCAAGTCTCCACTATGGTTATGGACTGTAGAATTTAACTAGCATTTAAGTATTTGTACCAAAAATGCAGGACAGGTCTGGTTTGAGTTCCGTATATGAACAGATACTGAACATCCCACACAAATATGGTTGGTTTTCAACTGAGGCTCATGCCCAAAGCTGATTAGTAGTCTATAGCGAAATAATGTTTAATTGGAAGATTGTAGCGTACCAAAGTGCAAAAAAACCCCAACCCAACCCAAAAACTGTCAAGAGTCTGAACATTTACTGTGCTGTGAATGATATACGTATCATTTACAGTTTCTGTCCTGTAGTAAGGACTTTGTACCCCGTTTTACCAGATCCCAAAGAAATCCCCTGACTACTGGCTTGGGAAGATGTATCCATCTCTATTAATAGAGTAAGAGGTGGTAGGCATGGCGAGAATGATCAAGAAGTCAGTTTTTGTCACTATGCAAAGTAAAAACCCCTGAAATATGAACTGTTCCACATAATGTGCTTCTACCTTTCCAGTCCCATTTCTGTTGGCAATCCCATACCACCATTCCTACTGTCTTTACCTTTAATGAAATTCTAACGCATACTGTCATTTCCTTTCATCTTCATTATAGGTAAAGCTTTCAAAATTGGAGTCTGGCTGACTTTTTGTAAAATATGTAAGTAGAATATGTCTATCTTTTGGTTTTTTTTAAGAAAAACACAAATTAAAAGGGGACATCTCTGAAGATTTGCTGTTTAATTACCATAATCTTGCAAGCAGAAATGCAAAAGTCAGTGTCAGTCAGTGAGTCTGTCTCCTTTGTACTCATGAATAACGTCTATCTTTTGTTATTGAATTCATTTGTATTTAAATTTACAGTAAAGGAGGGTGGGTGTATGTATACATAGTGTTTTCAGTAATTGCTCTACTGCTGGGTGTTGATCTTTTTTTTTTTTTTTTTTAAATCTTATTCAATCTGTTGACCATTTTTGATTCTTTGAAATCATGTCTCACATAAGCCCTTAAACTGTTCTCTTCAATAGCTGATAAATTTTTGATAAATGGTTAGGTTATTCTTTTGGTCCTCTGAAGCCCCAAATCTTCCCCTCTGAAATGTGCCATGGTGTGACATTGCAATCTGCACTGCCATCCCTGAAATCATGGAGGAGCATAAAGTAAATGTAACATGGCTAACTTTGCAAAGAAATAAAAAAAGTGAATTCATGGACAAGTAACAACTTGCAAATTTGACTGACTTTTAAGAAAAAAATTGATTAATTTTCCCACAGATATGTCAGGTTCCTGGCCCAGTCAGGGTCTAGTGTGGTTTGTAATGTCGTCAGCAGAGTGGGATAGTTGAGAATTCAGAGAACCTAAATTAAATTACATAAGGTTTTAGCTAATTTTACCTTGAAGTTCCCACTACGCTAAGAGTTAGCAAAACACAGTTTTCTGGAACTTATGCTGAAAATTCTTGCAGCTTCAACATACTTAATTATGCAGGACTAATAAATAAATTTTTTTTCTTCTGCAACTTTAAAAGGCCACCTCATTAAGTTTCTGGAGAAAGTTTGCAGAATGGTTGTGGAAGTGTTGAACGGATGTAAGATGATTTTACTTTCTATATACTATCAGTTTGCTGGTATGCCTTTCTTCTTCACTATTATTCTTATATTTAAACTTCTGTTTCATACTGAAGTAACTTTGGTGCATAAATAGAAGTTGTGGATCAGGAAAGCTTTCTTTTGTAAAATGCCTTGTACTCCTGCAGGACAAGCAACAGGAACATACTTGTGTAGATAATGTCAGTGAGTAAAAGACATGCTGTTGTTTCTGAATTACCTGGATGATGTTCAGGGAAATAGCACCATCCTCTGGCATTCTAATATTAGTTAAGAATTAAACCTGAAATTGTTGTCTGTTATTTTTGGAAATTCAATATAATTGTAAGAGAACGTACATATTGTACTTTCAGTTTTGCATACTCATTTTGGGCCAAGGTTTTAACAGAAATGCCTGTAATTTGCATGGACTCTCTGTGTTCTCTTCAATTAAGTGACTGGCTAAAGGGGATATCTTTTTGGGGTTATCCTGCCCGTAGTGCTGACTCTGCTCTTTACATGACCATTTATGGTAGGAAGTTGCACTTCAGAAATATCAGACCGAGCTTTTTCTAAATCTCAGTGAAAGACATTTCACAGTCATTTAAGAAGAATTCGTTGAATTAGAAAACACCACCAACGACTTATGGCTCTGTATTTGTGGGAGAGTAAAGGTGCTGTTACAGAACAACTGTAAATGGCTAATAAATTATTTTACAGCAGATCATAGCTTCAGTTACAGATTGAGAAGGGGCATCATTGGCATTGCTAGAGTGCAAAGCACTACACCTCCCACAAATAAGGTTTCAGTAGTTACAGGATGAGTTGTACCGAGTTACAATTATGTGAAGGACTGGATTTTAGTCCATTTATCTATAAGCAGTAGGTATGAGAAATACCGCAGGGACATTCTTTTGAAAACTTGACGGATGAGAAAGTTGCTGTTTTTATTGTTGTGAATTCCCATTGGACCTTTACATGTTTACGTATCAGAAACATCAAAAGGAGGCAGCTGATGTTTGTGTAGATTCTCGAAGAAAATGAACACCCCTCCACCCCAACCCCCACTCCCCATCTGACTTTTCTGTGTGCAGCAAATGTCTATTCTTTTACACAGGAGGTGTTGACTTAATGAAACTGGAAATCTTGAGAGTTTTACTCCAGTGACAGTGCCTTGTATGTAAAGCAGACCAATTACCTGTGTTTCTGGAAAGACCATACCAATGGTCTACATACAGAGCTGAACTATGCGTTCGTTCCTTGTGACATGTGTTGCTTAAACATAACTTCTTAGAGATAGATGCTGATTGAAGCATCCAGATATTGAGACATAAGTTTAATTTGCGAAAACACTGAATGCTCACGGTTGTAGTAGAAGTCAGTAAAAAATTTTATATAAAAATGTTATTCTCAGACGTTAGGTTTGTGTGGTACATCAGACATTCTAAATTAAATGAACACCATTCAATGAAATGATTGCAATAAAGAGTCACAGAGAAGAAAGAGCTTTAATAGGTAACATTAATTTTGTGCTGTTTGGGTATTTGAATATATGTAATTTGAATAAGTTCTGAAGGCCAGAAAAGTTCCTTGGGAAGCTCAGTGTTTTAGGTAAGGAGAACAAGAAAATGCAGCAGTGGCCAACTGTGGTATTCTGTATCATTTGGCTTCAGGTGGGGAGGAAGTGTTGATGGCAAGAGGAATGGTGGCAGTCCAGAAATTTGGGCTAAGTGCCAGACAGGGAAGAAAATGTTACTGCTGTGTTACAACACATACCACCCCATTCACTTCAACTTGATATAATGTCAGGGTCTGAGACCTTGTCATCCTGTAATTTATTTAGTCATGTTCAGATTTTTTTGCTTAATTCCTGTTTGTGCCCTAAACACAACATTTCCTCATATCATTCCAAATTTTTCATTGCAGTTCCATTTTTTCCACTTCATGATTTCAAACCCCTTATCTAGCTGTTCCAGTTTTCTACCTATTTTCCAATCATTGCCCATGATTATTTTCCACGTTCACTTTTTTCCACCCGTAGTTTGTGTTTGTTTTCAGTTCTGATCTTCTGCTTCCTTTGTTCATGTTAGCTCTGCATGTAACTTGTCACTGAGTACATGACCTCTTACTTTCTCCCTCTACTTACATGCAGTTTTTCCTGAAGTTCGTTTGCTAACTAATGTTGTCAATTTTTTCACAGTCACTGTAGCTGTCATTTAATTTTTTCTGCTGTACTGATTTTTCATTTTTGTAGTCCTTGTCTGTCCTTGATAATCTGTTTGTCTTTTTGCTTGCCAGTGGTCAGTATACCATAATTTTTTTCTCTTGCCCCACAGTTTTGTTTACTTTTTCTGATTATCAGAGGCAGATTCACACCTCCAGTTTACTGATGTGGTAGAAAACTACAGAGACCATAGGAATGGTAGGATTTGCTCTCAGATGACACAACCAAATCCAGCATGGTCAAAAATGCCAACAAGCATCTACATATTGAATGCTGAAAAAGTGTTTGGGGGATTTAGTTGTTAAAACTTAAGTCATAAGAGCCAGTGCAAACTATTTTCTAAGGCCAAATTGAGTGGATTTTCAGAAGGTGAAAAGATCACTTGAAGGATTATGCAAATATTTTCTTCAGGTGTCAATTTTGAAAATAAGACGTTCTGTCTGATCTTTTCCAGTTTCCTGGACTGTTTGTTGCCCTCCCTGTCTGGAGGGAAAAAAAAAAAACAGTCAGCCAGCCCCAGGCAGGTACCTCACTTGAAAAAATGTTCAGACTAAAGAGTTCATCTTGCTAAAGGTATTGAAAGTAAAGCCTGAGCAATGATAAGTGACAGCTAACTGTAACAGGTGAGGCTGCCAGCCCTTCTGACTGTGCCTACTGCTCATCCAGTTGTTGAAGCTGCATGTAATGAAGCAAACTTTCTGGAACTTCAGTCTTGGGGTAGCAAGTTACTGTGCTGTTTGTGTGTTGTGGGCCACAGAGAACTGGCCCATATTGAAGATACTTAGGAATATCACTGAATAGCATGCTCTATCCCTTCTCCCTCCTGCTGTATCAAACCTTAAAAACAAACCAAAGAATTCTTGTAGTCAGGCACAAGTAGACATTTTTATTTTCAGCATTTTTCAGTGAAAATGCCTATTCCCAGTTTCATGAAAAAAAAAAAAAGTGTAATGTTCACCATCTGAAACTTTGCAGAAGGTAATAGTTATAACAACAAGACGAAGTTACCTGGAAAACCCCTGACTGTGGTTTCTATTAGGAAATAACCTTTCGTTTAAAAAGAAAAAGTTCAGTGCTCTGGTTTGGAGAATTGTTTTCTGTAGTATCTTTAGAATGGCTGTGTCTCAGCACTGCAGGTGACTTAGCAAGTTGCCTTTTCTATTAGTGTGGACTGTTGTTATTTTGACAATTGCTGTGGATTTTTGATAGCATCCATTTGTATTGCAGTTCATAGTATAATGTCATGTGTTTTTTTGAAAAATGGATATTTTGAACTGGTATAATTTAAATAGTAAACTAACATTTTATTTTGAAATTTTTTCACATGTGACAGTTTTATTAGAGCTAGATGGTGTTTCTTTGCTATCAGAGGTGCTCCTTGAAGGGCCATTGATGTTTCTAGGATCATAGACGAGTGGGAGAAACTTTTCTAAATCATTTAACTTTTCTTTTACTAATTATCCTATATTGCTTTATATATTTGCATAAGAAAGGATTCCTGTATGTTGAAATTACTTCTCACACATGCACCAGACTTTGTCACTGAACTCTTACATCCAAAGAAATTTGAATGATGGGCTATAGGGATGAATGCATGGCAAATTATATGCAGGCAGAATGTTGTAAAGATTAGCAAACTGTGTAAAATTAGGAAATCTGGGATGTTCCAAGTTCAGTAGTCATGTTAAGTACTGGTAGGACATGGTTGAGAGTCCTGGGCTTCTGATACTATTCCCAGTGCTGTGATGTGTTGATAATACTAATACTCAGTACCACTGCCACTGAAGATCATCGTGCTCTATAGCAAACTTACCTAGACTGTGCTGCAGGTTGCCACCATGTCCTACAGCATTTTGTAGAATTTATGAGTGTCAAATAATTCAGTTGAGTTGGAAAAATATTATTTTCAGTAGTGTATCCCTTTGACAAATTTTTGCATTTTCTAATATTATTTTTCCTATGTGCTGTGAAGTTTGAAGGAAGAAAAATATACTTCTACTGTTTTTAAGGCAAATTAAAGGTTTAAGTTAAAGGCTAGAAGCTTGTGAGTTTTACGGCATAAATAGCAATATATAAACTGAAATTTGTCAGCTGGGCTATGTTACAATAAAATTTTGAACTAGCTGGTTACAGTGATGGATGGTTGTATTAGTTGTTAATGTGAACCCACGTACATGTGGGCAAACTGGTGATACATGATTTTGAGCCTGAAATTCTATGTAATCAGGCTGGCATCTCTGCATCTGGTTCTCATGTGTAGTCCATATATGCAATGTTTTCACAATTGTAGGGCCTTAAAATTAGTTTTGAATCATAGCACAGTATATAGGAAGGGAAGTAGTATCTTGATGGAGGCCTCAGTTATTAAATGTGCTTTTCAGACAGAATTGTGTTGTATCTGTGCTTCTGTTATTACTAACACACTCAATAGTTGCACTGCCAGTAGTGTATGCAAAAAACATTTTTTTTAATCAGTGAGTCACAAAACATATTTGGAAGAAGCTCATGACATGGTGCTCAAAACCAGTGCATTGTCTTTTTTCTTTCATGCAATTGGTGGCTGTTGCCATATAATCACTAAACAAAGGTGTAAGTGGCTTGCTTGTGGTTATATAGAAAGTCTGTAGCAGAGTAGGGGTTGCAAACTGTATCATCGAGATCAGAAGGTATAGTGGTGTGTGTGTATTTTTCCATGGCAGTGCTGATTTAGACAGCACTAAGTCAAATAATTCTGTCTATGAAGTGTCAGTCGTGTCTAGGCTCCCCTGCCCCATTCAGAATTGATATAGTATGCAGCTGCTGTCTTTAAGTGCTCATACCACTTTTCAGAATAGAAGAATAGGTATAAACCAAGTCAAAATTTCAAAAGCATGTAAATGACTTAAAGCTTTAAAGAAAAGGAGACTGCAGACTGGTCACAGTTAATTAGCACATAATTCCCTTGGAGGTGCATTCCTTTGCCAGTGCTGATAGACTACTAGTAGGTTTTTTTTTTGTGTAGACATGGATTTATTTAAATGGGATTGCCATCTAAAAAAGCATAGATTCAAGACATGCTTAAATGTTGACACTCTTCCTTTCTTGTTTTTCAACCAGAGTTTGGGTGTATTAAAAATTCTGTTTCATCTTACTGGAAGCGGGCTTCTGTGCAATGGTGTAGTTGAAGTTTCAGTGCTGTTATACAGTTTGATGAGGGGAAGACAAATTGGGAGGAGAAGCCTCTCTGTATAAGAATTGAAATTGATGGCATTTTGTTTCTCTTGTTAAAAAGGTATGAAGCAGTGTGGATTTAAATACTCAGTGATAGTATACGTTTCTCCAAATAAACCAGTATCTCTACTTCACTTGGTATCAACATACCTTTCTTGAAATGGTGGTTGTTTAACAGACTCCTGTTGTTTTTATGCGCCTCTAAACTACCTGGGAACAGAGTAGACTGACAATTAAGTCTTTCAGGTACTGAAACATAACTTCCATACCTCCAACAGAATTAGAGAAAAGACCAATTTTTATCTTCCTGTTACTTTCAACATAAGTGTATAAACAAAAAAAGAACTTCTCAAGTCTATTATGTGTGATAAAGAAGCCGAAATAGTATTTTGATTTGTTTGTTTAAATCTGTTACAGGTACTCCTTAGAACCATTTTTACAAAGGAAATACAAAATCTAGGGAGTCGCTTACACTAAGGGAAGATGGCTAACTATAGCCATACACTTTTGCTATTCCAGCTTGAACACCCAGAGAGACTGTTTTAATTTTTAGAGACTGTCCCTATGTTTTACTTGCTTCTTGCATATATATATCTATGTTCTGTTCATCAGTCTGCAAGTTAATTTATTTTGCCATCAGATTTTGGGCTTGTACTTTTTATAATCTTGAAGTTATAGCAGACATAATTAGTAATACTTTTTGACTATATCAAAATGCTCTTAAGTCAGAAGACCAAGTGGCAGTCACAGAAAAGGTAAAAGCAAAGAGAAGAATAGCAAAAGGAAGAAAGTTGGTTGTCAAGTTGTCACACACTGACATAGTTGTACTGGAGGAAATGTCAGTGTAGGTCTCTGTGTTTCCTTTGGTATTAGGCTCATCCTAATTCAACACAGACAAGGTGCATCAGCACCTTGTCTTGTTCTGGAATAATGTTTGGCTTGTAGCTACAGTACACTTAGGTACTCTTGATGTCAGTGCAGTCTGAATACCAAGTATCTGTCTGAAAACTACTTTGCTTAAAATAGGCTAGAAATTTTGTTTTTTAAACATTCTAAATTGTGAGAACTATCATGCTGACAAGCCTTTACATTTTTATAATTTATGAATGTATACTTCCTGTTTTCCTGGACGGAAAATTTCTTCAGTGAATTGCCAGAATTTTTATGGACTGCCCTCTTCAGTAAAATCTCTTGCTCTGCAGTTGACACCATTGACTGATTGGTGCATTTACTTGCATGTGATCCACTCTTATTTTTACTTTTTGCAAGGCTAGAGTAGTGGAATGTAGCAAGGAGGTATTGGGGCTTTAAGAGTTTGAAAGATGTATCTTTGTTTTTATTTTATATTTACATTTGATTTAGGAAATGTATTGTCATTGAATTACTTAAATTGTGTTTAAGAGTGTCCAAATGGCAGGAAGCATGAAGAACTTTATGAAGCCTATCTTGACAAAAATGTATATATCCTTTATATACTTTCCCAATTTTCCTGACAGCTGTTCTTCTCCTAATGAGATTGGGATTACTGCTCCTATGTTTTTACCAGGTTTGTAGTGTACTTCAGCTGCCATAGGATACTCTCTGTGCTTGTTGATTAAGAAGTGTTTTAAGTATTGTATCAGCATTGTGCATTGGCTTCCTTTTAGTTCCAAGGTGCAATTTAAGGATTTGCATACAATCTATTAAGTGCTGAATAGGTTTTGCTTTGCCTGCTAAAGCAGATAAGAATTTATCGTGCAGTTTTCACTGGTGCCCTATAGATTAGATAGTAAAGTATGCTCCTTTCCCCACTCTTACGTCCTTTGTAATGAAGCCCATAATTACTAATCCTTAATGATGCCCGCAGTGCACAAAAAAACCCAGACTTGGTCCTTATCTCAAATGTGCTGCTTGATTTTATTGTACTTGGTTATAAAAACATTGAAGTCAGAAAATTATACTTGATGATTCTGTCAGTATTGTTGCTAATAATTCTTGTGCTGTCTGCATCTATTTGAATGCCACCATTCCAGGATTATTTTCTATGGTTTGATTTGTCTTTATACGATCCCGGTCTGCTTCCTTGTTCCACATGTGCTGAAGTATTGGTGCTTTATAAAAATGAAGAAAGAAAGGAAAAAACCCACGCAAACTGTCAGTACTGTTGCTGGACCATTATTTTATTTCTCTTGCTCTTTGTAATATTATTTTTGTATCTTCTTTCAACTTTTAGTGTTTCCTAATCTCTAATCTTAAATTTCTGTGTTTTCTGTGCCAAATGCTTGATTTGTTGAATGTATTTTGTCTCCTTGTACATATAATTTTGGATCAGTGTTGAACACTGCAACAGTATTTATACAAAGTGAAGCTTAATTTCTAAATTGATTAAGGAAGATGTATTTTGTAAAACCCTTGACTTTTGATTTTGCATCATATGTAACAAATATGACTAACAGATTGCAAGTTATTCTCAAGTTAGGATATGAATTTTTATCTTGGTTTCTTTCAACTAATCTCATTTTAATTTCATTGTGGTTTTTGTAATTATTAGTTCCTAGGACCCAGATTTCAAACATGGTGCTTTCTGAGAATTAACTGTAATTCAGTTTTCAAGTGACAGGTAGAGCATTCAGGTTTAAATGGCAGTTCAAAGTGATGGCTGCTTGAAAATTGGTAGAATTGAAGTGGAAAAAAATATACCAAGCTGGCAACAAAAGTAATGTAATTTTTACTGTAACTTGGGTGATTAAGTACATATTAAAAAAATTCTGTAGGTGATCTATGTAGGAACTTGAAACAAAAATTTTTATGCTTAACTAGTAGTCCTTGTCCAGTGATGTGAGAATTTTATATTCTGAAACTCTGCTATTTGTTTGTCAGTTACATAATTTGTGATTATTGTAAACCGTGATTTGTGCTGTTGCCTTTATTTGTTTTACTGTTTTTCCTCATTTACAGTGTAATTGGTATGCATCTATTAATAATACACATACAGTCTACTTCTTCCAGAGATTTCCAGGTGGCATACAAATAAAATGAATATCAGCAGATAATAAAATGAGGGAGATGAAGACCAAGTCATCAGTTTAATAAGAATGCCTTGATCTGTAGTGTGATTGTTTAGAAAAAGTTGCACAACAGCTTTTTTTGGTATGCTCTCTATTACAGGCATGTCTGTGGTATTCTGTTTCCTTACCTGAAATCTTCAGCAGTCTTGACCGCAACTTTATATATAACCTGCAAAGCAATATGAATCTGTGGTTTTAAAGGTGTGCCCGTCATACTTTAGAACACAGTAAAGAGTTAACTTAAATGAGTAGGACCAAATGACAGTTCAGATTACAGTAATAATCTAAAATATTTAAAAGATTTAACTTTTTATTCAAAGTAATTATTCACTTGACTCTATCCCAGTGGGTCTATTACTGGAAAAGTAGTGGCATTTTTCTAGTTTTCAGGTACATCTGTAAATGAAGATTGTTTAAAACTTGCATCTTAATTCTGAAAACGGGTTATTGTTTTACTTTCCTGGGTGTATAACGTTCTTTAGAACACAAGGATCAGCCACTGTCACTCACGCTGTAAAGCTGGAAGTCTTTTTCCTTGAAGACAGAAGGAATCCTAACATATTAAAGAAGGAATTCTGGAAAAAAAGAGTCTAAACTCCCCCTCCCCAGAGCGCTGCTGCTTTTTTTTTTTTTTTTTTTTTTTTTTTACAGCTTGATAAGAAACCAATAGCACTGTAGTGCTAGTAGTTGTGAAACTGTAGTTTCACAAAATTAAGAATGAACCTTACTGTAATTGTGTTTTCATTTAAGTTATGGTAAAAATTGATACCTTTGAAGTAATTAAGTTACTCAACTCTGGTAATTATTTCTAAATAACCTTTAAATTAGCTAACTTTTGGGTATTGCTTGTGTGCTTCAGTGTAATTCAGTGCAAGGCGACTCTATTTCCACATTTCAGGGAAGGCCTGGTAGCCCACACATAGCTTGTGCTGCTGCTAGCAGTACCTAAGGTAGACATTTTTTTACCTTGCAACATCGTGGAGGCTCAACAATGTTAAGGCAGAAGAAAAACTAACTATGAATTAACTTAATCAGCTAGTGAGCAGCTGCAGAGTGTTTTTTCATCCTCATACTGTATGAAATGCTTCTGGTATCTTGCTGAATGGTATAGGTGTCATGTGAATGCTTGGAGATACAGATGATATTTTCACAATGCAACTGTTTGCAGATTATTTTGAATAAATATGTAATATATGCAAGTGAAACACTAAAGTGTGAGAATTCATCATCACAGACTGGTAACTTTGGGTTGAAGAGATGTAACTTGTTAAACTTTATATTTAACGCTTGTTAGTCACAACCTTAAGTTCCAACTTACTTTTTGTCTGTTACTAGGAAAAACAAGGGATTGCCAGTCAGCCAGAATGGAATCTGAAATTGTGCCAAAAATTACCAAAATGACAGTCTCTGGAAAGAAACAGTCTATGGGATTTGAAGTTCCATGGTAAGCCAAGCCCTCGCACATCAAGGTACATCAGCGGCTCTTCTTTCAGACTGATGCACCTGTAGCAAGTTTTCTTCTTTTTTTTCTATTTTTTACAACAGTTTTTAGTGTCACTCTTCAGAACTAACCATCTCAGCTTTTTGTTTGACTCAGAATTACTTTCAGAAGATAGTACCTCACGTTTTGAGTTTAACAAATCCTTTCACTATGAATAGGGCAGAGATATCAGCTAGTCAGATTATTTAAACATCCGCTTCATAGAATACTGAACTTTCTTGAGGTTCGTTTATTTTAAATTTAGTTCTCTAAGTGGAATTATGAAATCAATAAATCTTAACTGTAATTGCTTGTTCTTTAAAGGAAGTAATTAATTTAAGAATAATTTATGGGGAGAACAATCACTTACAGCTAAAGTTTGCCTTCCTCTGCAGCTTTTATTAACTTTAACAGGTGTCCAGGGTGCAACTGTTGTAGAGAAGAAATTGGTCCTCCTTATGCTTTAGCTAAATTAGAGTGGTTGAACAGTAGTTCTAATTTTATCCTGACTTGGAACTGTTGGGGGGATGTCTTGTGAGAGCATGAAAACAGACATCTGGATCAGAGTCTACCTACAACAGTAGCCAGCAGTGAATACTTAAAGAAATATGTAAGGAGAGGACATGCATGTTGGGAATACAGTCCATAGAATGCCATTACATTCAGTGGCTCCACACCATTTTAATTTTTTTTTTAATTAGGCTGTTTCTGTTATGAATGGTTAATGGATTTTTCCCACTTGAATTTGCTTATTGTGTTTTTGAACCCAAACTTGTAATAGCCACCTAATCTGTGGCAAGAAATTCCATCGTTCATTTTAAGGAAAAAAGTTTTCCTGCAACATAACAGTGCCAACACCCTCACCTCATACTGTAGTGTTTGTAGTTCTTATCTGGAAAGCATTTTTGGGAGTAAGAGGGCAGCATGTTCTTTATTTTACAGTATCTTGTGCATGTTTGATAACTGAGTGGAAAACAAGCAGATACATCTACTTAGTCTCTTAAGCACTTTTAATCCAAAGTGTGAAGTTGATGTCATTATTCCCTTTGTACTGCTAAATGTGATTGCTAAGACACATGACTTTCAGCTGCTTAGATGCAATAAGCTCTACATGAAAAATTTCTGGGCCTTTCAAAATCCTCTTTCTGTGCTGTTTGAGATTTGCAATATATAAAAGGGAACTTTTTTTTCCCCTCCTGGCCTCTACTAATCAGTGACTTAGAGTGACAATTGGACTTGATCATGAAATTCCTGTCAGTATCATGGCACCTTCATCTCCGGTGTTTCTACTACATTTATAAACTGGAGTTTTTCATGGGGACTTTTGTGGATTAAATTAATTTGGATATAAATTTATAAAAAGAAAGGAATCTTGAGTGGAAAAGATCTTCCAGCTAGACCTGGATAATAGTGATTGAATTTTTTATCTGTAATAATGACTATTTAAAATGTTAGTTTATAAAAAAGAACAAATACAGAATATTGTATCTCTGACGCTTATTTAGCAACTGCTGCCACACCTTGGGTATGTGTGCCTGCTCTGTAGGGAAGGAATAGATAAGAAGAATATTTCCTCATCTGTAGAGTGGAGTAATTCCTGGATCGGCTAGTGATGATTCAGTCTTTGAGGAAAGATGGTGGGCTCTAACATGGTTCTCAGCGACTCTGCTTCTCTTCAGGGACCCTGGAAGAGCTTGTATCATGCTTGCTTCCAGTTTAGTGACATACTATTTTTGTGACACAAAAAAATTAAGCCTTCAGGACCTGCTTGTAATCCCTTTAGATAAATCCTCAATATTGTGAAGATGTTTTTAACTCACCTCAGTTATTTCATGGTACTACTGAAATACTAATCAAGAACAAAACTCTTTTGCTGTAAAAATTAGATGCACAGTAGGCATTTAGCTTTGAGTGGGAGGAATAGTAAGATTTGGAGCAATTTGTAAAAGAGCATGAGATTTGGAGCACAACCAATCAATAAATATGGAAGAAAGCTCAATTAAAGCTGTGAAGTTGTCTGCATGTTTAAAGCCCCCTGCTTCAAGGCGTCAGTGATCGCCTCCTTCTTTTGTCCTACAGGCCACTGTGGAGGAACTGCCAAGGCACTAGGACCTTGACAGAAAGAATGGGGGAGGAGGCCTTGACCATATTTGCATCGTATTTTTCCTTCTCTGCTGTAGGATGGTGGCATTTGCTCTCCTGATCTTTTTTTCCTAACAGTTGGGCCTTGACTAGCTTCTTTCTACAGTCTCTGCGCAATGTCTCTGCTAAACATATTGTAGTTAGCTGAAGCACTAGCATTGTCTTGCAAGCTTGTCATGACTTTGTACACATCTATTTCTAAACTTGAAAAACAAAGCAAAACATGAACCCCTGCCTCAACTCCATGAGTATCAGAGCTGGGTTTTTTCTTCTGCAGTTATCTTCTGGATTATTGACAGCATAAGGGTGAGTTGTCAGGGAGCAGAATGAATCTGTGTTAATAAACACCTAAGAAAGGCTTGGGTTTTTGGCTCTTTTCAGACCCTTTTTATGTTATTGTTGCATTGATAAATGTACTGCAGAGGGTTTATAATAACACAGATTTCTAAGTACATGGTTTATATCACTGACCAAAAGCACAGTGTTAAATTATTCATAGCAGTTTGGATTCTAAAATACCTGTAACTGTAACCCCCTACTCGCACCCCCAAATACTTGTATGGTGTTGGTGCATACACCATTAGAATGTGGTTGTATAGTATGTATGAACTAGTTTTTGTTGTCACCTTTTATGGGACTTTAAAGTTAATTCATGGACCGTGTTGTTAAAACCAGTGGCCTAGCATTAACAAGAGTAATCATTCTTTGACTAGCTTTTCAGTCGTTATGCTTTAGTCTTGTTATGAGGTATGACCTCATAATAATAAATGAATCTCTTTTAAAATGAACGGATTATCAGAAGTCATTAATTGCTTTAAGTATCAATTGCTTTTGCTGGGTATTCTTAGTGGGATTATCTACAGAAAATGGAGTTTGCTCACTTCTGATAAACTGTTTTTCTGATGCTCTAGCAAAACTGTTTACCAGGCTTTTTCTTCCTCTTATGTCGTGAAGGAAGCCAGAAGAAGTTAGCAAAAAAGGCTGATTATTTTAACCAGCCTGACCAATGTTGTGTAATTAATAATTTTGAAAGGGGAAATAAACGTAGACATTCCTGTAATGACTGTAAGTACTCCGAAAGAGTCGTTTGTATAAAAATAATTCACTAAGCATTCAGACTAGAAAATTGAAAATAATGTTTGAAAATTAAATTATGCAGAGTTAATCTTCAGCAGATAAGATTTCAGGTAGTTCTTTGAATGCATAGTAGTGTGGACCTTTCAACAGTTGTGTGAGATTTAGTGTCTTCTAACATGTTTAACAACAACATATGTTGTATTTCTTAATTTTTCCCAGAAAACAGTGATGTAACCATGATATTTTACTCAGTTACTCTTGTGGTCCTTATTGGCAAGACAACATAGGAAGTTTCTGCCTGGCAGTTTTAATTTTGACTAAATGTTGGTCCTTGTCAGGCTTTTTTATGTCTGCGGATTTCCTAACAGAAAGCTGTGGTAAGCTCTTTAGACATTTGTGCCTGAATTGCTGGTGTTCAAGCTTTCTTGAGTACATGACCTCAGTGCACATACAAGGTGCATAATGGTTCTGTAATTTCAAAGATGTCATGAGCTGCTTAATCAATGGCTCCATGTTAGCAGCTAGCAGTCCTGTGGCATACAGGCTCAGATGTTGGCAAACTGAGACCGCTCTTGGTAGTTCCATCAAGTTCTCGTACAAAGATGCAAACAATTTGTTAGGAAGTGCTCTTCCTGCAAATATAAATTTTCCTTGATCTGATGATTCAGCACAACTTAAACAAAGTTGGAACTTTGTTACCGAAGATGCTTGCTAACGCAGTTGACTACCTGCACTAGTGACGTACTAGGTAGTAGTATGTTATCGTATATTCTCTGTCTTCTGACAGAAATTTTCAATTCAATAATTTTGAAAAATCTCAGGGAAGAAGGCTTACTGAAAAGCATTTTCAATGGCATTCATTTTTTCATTGACTGTTAGAGTTGAAGTTCCTAGGTGTTTTTCTGAGCTGTTGCCAGCCTTTTAATAAACTACTCATCTGGTTGCCATGAGGAATAACTAACTGTCAGGGTCTTATTGCTGCATCTTTCTTCATGAAATTCCATGGGATGGAAGTTTCCATGGGTGGGATTCCACTGGAATTGCACATTTCATCTGCCTGTCTTCCTCCTTACGTACCTAGCAATAAACTCACTCTCCCTTTCTCTGGCATCGGTCAGAAAAAACTGAATTATCTCATCAGAGATGCTCTGTAAGTAGATCATACACTCTATGCATTCTGATGTTTCTCCTCTGAAATGGCAAGTCTATCATGGCACAGATTGTTTTCAGGTTTCCATAACATGATAGTATCTGAAACCTGTAAAACTCTAAATGGAGCAATGTACTGACTGCTGAAATATTGCACCCATGGAAAAGTAACAAGGCCTAATGTTAGGGTGGCTGGAGTCATGTTTCACTCTCTATTTCACTCCTATCTAGCACTACTTCTTTGCACCCAAAACAAAAACTATTTGTCAGCCTTAAGTAGTGGTAGTCACAATAAAAGATACTCAGAATTAAGAGAGTGGTTATTTTATCTGACAATAACCAAGATTCTTTCAGGTGCTGTAATTAGTTTGAATTCTATATTCAGTATCCATCCTGTTTTTTGGAATCCTTACTGACACAGGCTTTGGACTTAAAGAAGATCTCAGCACCTGGGATTAGAAAAAAAAAGATTAGCTAAACAAAATAGAATTTAGAAGTTCACAAATAATCTGTTTTTCAAAATAAGTTTTTGTCTTTTAATAGGCTTGCTGTGACAGTCTTTAAATATATTTTGGAAAACTGTACAAAAACATGAGAGTGATATTTTTGCGTCACATTACTTGCAGCTTCATCTAAGTATCTTCCTTTTAAATTTTTCTCAGTTTTGAAAATTTGGTTTGGGAAGAAATGCAGACATTGAAAAAGAGATAAAACTACTGCCAACTGAAAAGGCTGTTTTGATATGGCTTCTTATACAAATACTTCTCTCCAGAACTTCAGGTATTTGGATTTCAAAGAAGAAAACTTGATACCAATATAAAATACCATATTTGCATTACAATGTGACCTTTACATATTGGCATTAATCATAGTACTTCAGTGTGAAAGTGCTAAATGTTATACTGATGCTGAAGTAAAGTTTATCTGAAAAAATGGAAAAAGATGGAAGAGAGTCTTAATCTTGATAAAAGATCTCCAATGCAAATTAATTGTAAATATGAGGCTCTCTTAATATACGATTCAGGCAAAAATGATGCAGTGTACTTTGTATCATTCAGATAGTTTTAAATATGTTATTAAAACATGTAGAAAAATTTGTCACCACAATTCTGTGTATTGCCTTCTAGCAACTTGATTGGTTTCAGTCAATTTTTATGAAGTAAAATTTTCCTGAAGAGAGATTGGAGAAAATCATTGTTGTGCCATTCCAAAGTAGATTTTCAGCTTGAACTTAATGTACTATTTAAGGAATTTTAAAAATTAAGAGTCTTAAGCCTTATAGAAATGCGCTTATCTTTTCCAGTAAAAGAAAGCACAGATAACTGTAGTGACTGTTTTTCTGTGGAATAGTTCATGTCTCATCACCTTTCTCCATAGCTACATCTAGAGCAATGATGACATGCTAATTTTTGGAATTTAGGGAATCAAGTGTATCTTCTTATAGAGGGTTCTGATAGCTTGCCAAGATACAATGTTATATACTAGAGCTTGTCTAAGGCTATACTGTGTGATACAGTACAGCTGGTTTCGTATTGTCAGGTCTAAAATGTCATTATGGTGTGACCTAAGACAGTAGTTTGATATGAACTTGTATTTCTCCTTCAAGTGGTTTAGACTATTTTTATAGTTCTTGTGAATAGACTTTATACACAATTGTCTATCCATTATGCAGAAGCACAAGTACCATCTGTGCCCCTGCAACTGACATAGCTGGCATAAACTAAGGTCTTTTGTTAGCTAATTTGAGAAATGTGCTTGTGTATCCATCCCTGATGTAAGATCCTGGCCTTGAACTGTGGAGCTGTAGACAAACAAACAAACAAAAAAAAAAAGAGTGCTCACATTTCTGCTTTGGGGTCTCATAATCAGGAGAAAAGCTTGGCTTTGGGTCTTATAAAAAAGGTGTCAAATTCCATCTGCTGCAGTACTGATTACATAGGTGGGTTCTGAAACTGAGGGGAAAAAGAGAGACCTATAAAATGTCCCATGTTGCTTAGTGCTGTAATGAGAGGCTAATTTTGCATTGTCTGAACATTTCCTAGGTTTCATTTTTTAGATCATAACTCTTGAACTGCTTTGTTCAGTAGACTAACATGCTTGGACTGTATTGTTTCCTGAGATGTATGTAATGGTAAGGGACTAATGCAATGCAAATCTCCTATGCAGACAGAAAATGAGAAGTAATGTCAAATAAAAGCAGAGATGCCATGATGTAGGATACTGAAGTACTGAAATAAGTAGTTTTGTTTATAGAAGTTAAAAAGAGGAAAATTGGGAAGTTAATTGTGGTACATAAGCAGAAAGTGGAGAATGAAAAAATCACACTGGTTGTGGAGACACTTCAGTCTGAGTCTGAATGAATCTGTTCCATAGAAAGCAGCCTGCAGCATGATGGTACTGCATTAGAAAGGATTTTTAGGTTTCCAGGGGAAGAAGCTTCTTCTGCTTGGGTAAAGTTTTAAATACAGTATTTTGTAGGTATTTTCAATATACTGTAATGTTCAGTGATTTGTATATTTGAGTTTGCCATGATATAATGTTGTCACACCTGTATTAACAACTTCTGTTCCTGTCTTGCTGCTTACATTAAAACCTCACCATGGAGCTCAGTCAGGCGGCAAAAAAGCTTTTGCTCTCTTGAAGATGTTACTTCACGTTTGTCTTTAGTGGTCATCTTTGCCATAACAGATGAAGAATCATATTGTGTATTCTCAGAACTCTTGTGTAAATTAGGAAAATAGCCTCGTTTACAAATCAGAGACAAAAAGAGTGAGTGTAAGAGAATAATGTATTTAGAATTATTTACTGTTAGGGTTGGTATGGTGATCTGTGGGAGACCACGGTGTTAGAGAAGGGGAGTTGGGGAATCCAGATCTCTTTAGTCATAGATGCCTTATTTTATACATAAACCAAATTTTCTCAGTATTGATAAATGTAACTCATCTGTTATGGCTCTGTGTAAGCACCTTAAATTGCAGCTCAGATATTGTTAGTATCTGCTCTTTATGCTGTATTGCTGTTCTCACAATAGAACATTGCTACGTTCAGCTGCAATACCTGTAGTGTATGAGGAAGTTGTTTTAGGATTAATGCTTCAAAGTTGACTTGGGCTCTTACTTCAGAGATGACTTGTTCTCTGTAGTTGTTCTGCACAACTGTCCTTTCCCTCTCTGTTAAAAGAAGTGGCTGCAGGAAGCTTTTGTTTCCGTTTCATGTATTTTACAAGATTATTTCTTATCTTGCTTTTGTACACAGTGCTTTTCAGACAGGGTGTTCAGAGCTAGTATCTGTGCAGTTTGTATCCAGCTGCTTATCACTTCCACCTTAATGGGCTTATCACATACTCTTTGTCTGGGGTCTATGTGATAGCAAAGGGAAACTCAATTTCTCTCCTGTATTTCCACAGCTTCTTTGTCATTTGCATTCCTTGTGTTTTCTTCTTTTCCCTAGTGTGATTGCTGAAGAAAATGGCCATGCTAACACACCTCAGAAAGGACTCTTAACTGAAGATGCCAGTGTAGCTTCTGGGGTACTTGAGGCAGTCTCAAAATCTACTCTTTCACCCCAAGTAGTGCAGGTTTCGGAAGAGCAGAGTACGGTGCCTACTCCAGTAAAAAAGTCAAGCAAGACAAAACCACAAATAGATGTGAAAGCAGAGTTGGAGAAGAGACAAGGAGGAAAGCAGCTGCTTAATTTGGTGGTAATAGGTAATACTGTTAAATTACATTTTTGACAGAGAGGTTAAAAACTGTGTTGATTCAATCTAGAAGTGATAAAGAAGCAAAACTGTCCTCTCTCCAGGGAAGGGAAATCTCATTCTGTTTTTAGTTGCATCTGCTTGACTGTTAATCATTGGATGGAGTACATTCAGATGTTCTTGACTGGAACAGTGAGGTTGACTTTACTGTCAAAAGTACTTTGGTTTGGATTCATTCTTGCAGTGTTCTTTTTAGTGTGAATTTTGAGGTGCTGTATGGCTGTCATGCTAACTGACTGTTTCAATAAACTGTCTCTCTGTATCTCTTATTTTGCAGGATTGTAAATTTCTATGGATTGCATAAGCATTATTAGTGCATGTGATGTTCATATGTTTTATTATATTTCTTCTTGTACTATATTTAAAATGTGTAAAATAATAAAATTTATGTATTTATTTTCCTCCATAGGACATGTTGATGCAGGTAAAAGTACGTTAATGGGTCATCTGCTCTACCTTTTGGGAAATGTGAACAAAAGAACTATGCACAAATATGAACAAGAATCTAAGAAGGCTGGCAAAGCTTCGTTTGCTTATGCATGGGTCTTGGATGAAACCGGTGAAGAAAGAGAAAGGTAGAAATATCTCTTAATGGGAATGACCTTTTTTCCTGAAAGACCAGCATTTGTCAGGAAATACCAATCTGCCAATAATGCTACTAAAATGTTTAAAAGTATTTACTTAATATTTATTACCAATATTTTTCTTTGTCTATATGAGTACATATAAAAAAAAAAAAAAACCTCATTTGGTCATAAGAAATGTGAATGAGAAGTTGAGTATTTCTGCACATAATTCTATGCTGTGGAGTGCAGTGTAGGACTACAGTGTGGAATGCTTCTAGTAGCTGAGTGAGTTCACTTGAAGCTGTCTTACTGCTTTATTGCTGCCAAATTTCTCTCAGTTTGGTTATCATTGTATGGAAGAGTTCTAGGTTAAATTTTTCAATGGAAGGGTATCAGGATTAGCACTGAAATGTCAGTTCCATCACATGTGATGTATGTTACATTGAATATAAAATCTATACATTAAATTGATAAATTATATTTGTATTCTTTATAAACTGCCTCTAATTTCTTAACTTGAAATACAAAATTTAAAATTTTATTATATTGAAAAAGTATCTAATAGGGAAGCAATGAAGCTAATTTTAAAAACAAAATCTGTGAGAACTTTTAGAACACTATATGGGAAGTTAAAGATGTGATATTTGTGTTCACAAAATGATTTTAAAAGGCATTTTCTTATGTGTTTATATTTGTACAATCACTTGTCACCCATGGTTTTGTAGCACGTAAGCTCTTCTGGTTAGAAAGGTAACCTTCACGATGTAAACTGATGCTGAAGAACAAGGAGTAAGGAAGTCCCTATCCAGTGTGTAACTGTTATTTTTTAAAGGCAAATATACTTTTGCAGTGGCCCTGTATATGGCTAAACTTCTGTGTATGGGAGTCCTTTAATTTAGGAAGTGCACATACAAACCTGTGGGGTGGGAAGGAGGCAGTGTGCAGGTACGGGCAAGGGGTAAACCAAACCCGAAGTGACCAAACACAAATTTTAGAAGTAGCCTTACATCAGTTAAGGCTGATGATACCGTAGTGGTAGTGGTGTTGTTACATTATTGTCTAAGGATGTAAAGAGGAAAAGCTGATGGAGGAAGGGTCTTTTTCTTAATTCCCATAGATGTAGCTGGGTGGAAAACAGACAAACTTTGAAGATCCATTCCTTTCACAGCTCTGTAGTAGAATATTTAAACACCTCATTAAGTATGTTATTTTACTAACACAAGCTACCCTTGATAGGATGTAATTAACGTGTGAAACTGGAAATAGAGACAAGTATTTATTGCTTGCAAAGGGTAAAGTTTGTGGAAAAATGGTCATGAGCCTTAAAAGTAATATCCCTTGACCTATGATTTTTTTAGCGTCCAACAGTTGTGCATTTAGGTACCAGACTTCTCTTCAGAAGATGAATTGTAATTATTAAGGGAAAAGTTTTCTGAATTGGTATTTTTGATTGATTCTGTTTTCTCTTTGAGTTTTGTATTTAAAAAAAAAAAACTTTCTGGAGCCGTCTGTAAATGTCTGGGGTTTTGGGTGGGGTTATTTTGGTGCGGTTTTTTTGTCATCGAATGTAGTATATTTTAAGTATCCGTACTAACGTGAGAAGTTTTGTCCCTCGAAAGTGCCTGTCTTCATCATCTATAAAGGAAAATGCAGATGACTAACCCAGATATCTATCACGTGCATGATAGGTGTTTGCATTTCATCAGATGAATCCTATCCTATGTGCTGTGTAGAACATGTTGTTAGTGAGATGTGGAACTGAGTCAAAGTGCTGCCATCCCTCCTTAATAATTAGTAGTTCTGCATGTAGATCTTTGCAAATATGTAACTTATTCTTTATAATCCCATAGCTTCTATTTTTTTCATTCTTGGCTATGTTTCTGTTACTCTGTGATACCTTTTTCTGAAGAGCTAATTATTAAAAGTACAATTAGTAATGGTTTAAATACACAGCACCATTTTCATGTTCTCACTGTGCTTGTTGGGACATAGTCTATGGGTGCATGGAGTTAGTACTATGAGTGGGTGATAGTTCATGACTAGAGTTACTGAAAGGCAGCTCTAGAGGTCTGCTTTGCCAGTAAGCAGGTTTCTTTCAAATTTTTTGTGCATACTAAATCAAGTGAAAGCTACGGAGTGTATAGATTGATGATTATGTTTTTAATAGCTTACTTTATATCTCTATGAAGCTTTCAAAGAAGTTTTAATGATGCATTGCATTTGTGCTTTGTTTAAGGGGAGTGACAATGGATGTGGGTATGACCAAATTTGAGACAAAGACTAAAGTAATTACATTGATGGATGCTCCAGGCCACAAAGACTTCATTCCAAATATGATCACAGGAGCTGCACAGGTAGAGATGGTCTAAACCTCTTTTTTGAATAGCATTATTACTTTTAACTTTCTTAAATTGATTTTCTTTTAAAATCTGAGATGAAATAGAATCATTGATGGTGCATTTTTTGGACATTAACTTTTTGGAGGAGAGTTTTATTAGGTTTATTATTCTATTAGGTTTATTATTTTTGAAGTTGTAGTTTGATAAAATGAAAGTTAAGTTTGAAAGCTATTCAGATATCAACAAGAAGTTTTGTGAAAATGGTCTTGTAGGTAAAGATTTTAAGTGGTTTTGAGATTAAAGAAAAAACATTCGGAGAAGTCAAACAAAAGGCATTCTTCTATTTAACAATGTCTTTCATATGGCATGGGAAAACATAACACAGATAAAGTTTATGCAGAATGCATCAGTGTGATCATTAGGACATTTGCTGAGACTACATGCCAGTTGCTTTAGGAACAGTAGGTAAAGTCAAAAGTATTGGGCACTATTCACTGAATTCAGTATGGCACTTACCATTCTCCTATAGGTTAATTATTTAATTTATGGAAATAAAGATCAGAGGTAGGGAAGAAAAACATGTGGTTACAAGACTGATACTCTTGATGCCTTTTTATCATGGAGAATTCTGTTAGGTGAATCCCCAACTGCTGTTAAGCAAAATGCAAATCAGCCTTATCAGGGCGAGGATCTGGCCTTTTGATACATATGGCTAATTCACATAAGTCCTGAGGTACGGTTTTTATAATTTAGAAGATGCAGGATGTCCTTTATTTACGGGAGAAGTTCACCACAAAGTACTTATGAGGCTGAGAGCTGTGGGGAAATTCATCCCTCACCCTTTTCCCGTTCTCACACTTGCGCCATCT
The DNA here is from genome assembly GCF_965140245.1 of Athene noctua. Lineage (NCBI taxonomy): Eukaryota > Metazoa > Chordata > Aves > Strigiformes > Strigidae > Athene > Athene noctua. The sequence goes on along the minus strand of NC_134037.1, from coordinate 65,194,229 downwards.
CTGTATGAGCTGTGGGGATTTCACGCCTGGACAAGGCAAGGGGAATTCAGAGCCAGGACAGTGTGCTGTCTCTGTTCCTTCTCCAGGCATCCTGAAGCATAAGCCTGTAAGGAAAGGAAGAAAGTACCCCTTTTTCTCCTCTCCATTATGTCCATCTCATCAGTCCTATGAAATTGTCTTAACCTGCCTCTTGACAGCAGTACCTGTATTGTTCACATCTGTTGCTATTGCTTAGTAACTGGCTGTTACCAAAGCAGGAGAAGTAGAAGAAATATTAGCAGCATTTAAGGTTACCAGCAAAATCTGTGTTTTTTAACTTGTGCTTACATGCTGACTTTTGTGCAGTGCTGTAGACTGTGCGATACCTATTTGCTTTTAATGCTGTGGCAGAGAGTCTGCCTAGATGATAAAACAGGCTACTTTGTCTTTTCCACCTTGTGATTTTGGCATGCTCCAGTATGTGGAGTGGACTGTGAAGCATCCACATTCAACATGCAGTCAACTGGTTGTCCCAGTTGTATAGTGAGGCGATTTATCTGTAATTTTTGCAGCTTCTCACTATGAAGGTATTCAGACTAAGTCAGGGAGTTCTGGATGTTGTGCTCTCATTCATTCATAAACTTCTGGAGTATGGGCCGCTTTTGTTCAGTTGAGGTCTGTGCAGCACATCCATAGTGAGTAGTTTGAAGAAGACAGATTCCCCAAACCCAGAGTTGGCTCGTGTTTAACAGAAAATGGTGGTTTATGACATGAGATGACATAATGCCATAATATCTCACCGAAGTGGGCATGACACAGATAGGACTGAGCAGTTTCAATTACATTTGAAGTACATCAGGATTCCTCTCATGTAAAGTACATTTTGTGTGAAATACAGCTGATAGACAGTCACCCATATTATTTCCATCTCTTAACAATCTAGGCTGATGTGGCTATTTTGGTTGTGGATGCTAGCAGAGGAGAGTTTGAAGCAGGGTTTGAGACGGGTGGACAGACTCGAGAACATGGATTATTAGTGCGCTCTCTTGGAGTGACGCAGTTAGCTGTTGCAGTCAATAAAATGGACCAGGTACGTGCTTAATTTTTTCATTTAATTGAAGGGCTTTCATCTAGGATTGTGGACCCTAAGTTTAAGGATCAATATTGTGAAACTAATAATACAGTATTGTTTCTTTCTTTGATTCTCAGTTCTGTCTCTTGTGTTTAGACTTTACATTACTTTTTATTTATGGGTGTATTTTCAAAGCACAGGATAGTTTTGGTGCTAAAATAAGTAGGGGTCCCTCTTGTGAAAATCTCACATAAGCAGTTAACCCAGTGGCATCTGAAAGGGCATTTTGGTGGTCATTCAGGTCAGGACATTAAGAGCTTTATTTAAACTTGTGAAATGTGTTAAATATTACTAGTTGTGTTTTAGATTATTACTGTGTTGTATATGTTCTTGCTGAACCTGAATTTTGTCTAAACTTAGGGAAAAAAAAAAGGTGCTGTCAAGGACAAATCAAACTAAAGGGGGCTTGCAAGTCAAGTGGTGTGTTGTTTGCTATCAGTAATTGTTAATGTGTATGCTCTTGTGTATTCAACTGTGAATCCACCTGGAAATCTCATATTTATAAACTCATCGGGTGCTGTGTGTGAAGAACACCTACTGGTACTACAGAGTTGATAACATGCAGCTATATGTTCTACTCATGGTTAAAAATCTACAATTGTATTATTGTAATCTTGTTCTATTTTAGGTCAATTGGCAACAGGAAAGATTTCAGGAAATTATAAGTAAGCTCGGCCAATTTCTTAAACAAGCTGGCTTTAAGGTAAACTAAATGTCTGAGGTTTTTGTTGCTTTGTTCAGGCATTTGGGTAGGATGAACTTTTCTTATGGTCAGATTATTTTGTCACTTTCCTGTTACTACTATGTGCACATAGTATAGCAGATCCATTTTCTTACTGGTGGGGTGTACATTAGGCCCCAGATAAGGTTAGTCAGTTACTTAATACTCTGTCTAGGTTTGTTGAATCTTTGGGGTACTTGTCTCATTTATAGTTTCTTGGGATAGTTCTCCACGGAGCAGAACAGACCAAGAATCGCCTGTTTTAATGCTCAGGATTACATGAATGACAGTAGAGAGTTTTATACCAGAGCAGGTGTCAGCATGGATTATGAACTCATAAGAACACTTTCCATTTGCCGTTCTTGACTGTTCTTTTCACGTTTCCTCAGTTCCCACTACTATCCATTTAGACTGGCTGTGGCCTTCCTGAAATCCTTGTGCATAAACCAGCAATTCAAGCCAAAGTTCTGCCTGTCAGATGTGGAATTGGAGTTCCTTATCTGAACTCAGATTCTAGTTGTTAATGTTGCTATCATCATGTTTAGGTATCTCTGACTTTATTGGAGCACTGTGAATCAGGCAAGAGGTAAAGAGAAAGGAAAAGGATCCACAAAGTAATCTGCCTTCTCCAGGGAGAATATGAATGTGCAAACTGTTCTTTTATAGCTTAGATGCATAATATTGAAAAATGCACTTATTGCTTCTGCTGGAAATTCCTGTTGTTAATGTATGCTTAAATTCTGTTTGTTTTCTTAATTAGGAATCAGATGTGGCTTATATCCCAACAAGTGGCCTTGGTGGTGACAATCTGGTCACAAGGAGTCAGTCAAGTGACCTCACACAGTGGTACAAAGGAAAGTGTTTATTAGAGCAAATTGGTGAGTACAGTTTTTCTCACTTAGAAACTAATTATCCTGTGTATGTCAAAACTTTTATTTTGGGGGTAATGTGGGACAGAGTCTTTGGAATAAAATATAGTTGATTTATCCTTAAGTGGGAATTGTTGAGACAGTTGTTGAATACAGAAATCCTAAAAAGTCTTATAAATTTATTTGCAGATTCTTTCAAGCCACCACAGAGATCAGTGGATAAACCGTTTAGGTTGTGTGTTGCTGATGTTTTTAAAGGTTGGTGGGTTTTATAATATTTTTACCATCATTTCACTGATATTTAACACAAGTGTTGAAAAATTATGTAAAAATAATACTTAAAGTAGGAGCTTTTATGTGTATCAGTAGTCTTGAACAGGAATAGTAAGTTTCCAAGCACTGTTCTTTGTCAAATTTTCAATAGTACCACTGAAAGAGAAACACACTGGAAAAGAGATTGAGGAATAAAATCTGCATGACCAGCTAATTGGCTAATGAGTTGATTGTTCTGTGGGACAGAATTTGGGAGTTTCTCTTTCCCAAACTGGTTCTTGTTGCCTAAACTAATGTTTCTCTAAATTTTATGAATGTGACTTTGGATTTTTTTTACCTTCCACTGCGAGTTTTTAAAAAAGCTTGACTTGTTCCTTTCATGTTCACTGTTGTAGCTGTAAATAATGATAAATTCCTTCATTTTTGTACAAAAATTTGTGGGGTGAGGTGGAAGAAAAGGGTGGTGATGGTGAGACTGTTATAACCAGCCAAAGTCACCTAGCTGTTCCCTAGCACGATAGACACATGGACAGCAAGTAGCTATAACCAGTTCTTATTACCATTGTCTGGAGAAAATAGACTGCCTTGAACCCTTAAGGTTTTCATGGTAAAGCTGATATTTTTTTTCAGTTAAATGCATTTATATTTACAGTTAATGTAGAAGAAATAAGGTTTGCAACACTCAATCAATTTGAAATGTTCTGTAGGTCCCTTGAGAAATGTTGCAAACTAAATGACAGCATTTGAAATATAAACATTTGTAATCAAATATTATTATTGAAATTCGTATTTAAAAAAAAAATTACTTTATATATAGGGTGTTTATAGGGGAAATACAAACAAACCAGATCAAAATACTGATTGTAATTGGAGAAATAAGTATTGTACAATTTTCATGTGGGTCTTTGAGAAAACACTAGATGCTGTACATGCCCTGGGTTAGCTGACTTAACGCGCTGAAGCCGTAATGTTAAATATTGAAACCTTGCATGAGAATTTCCCCTTATATGTTACCACTAGTTTCATCATATAGGCCGTCACTGTATGGTTTTGGGTTTTTTTTAAATTTTGTGAGCTGTGGGAAAATGTGTTAGGAGTATTGATTGAGATCTTTTAAAATATTATCATGACTTTTTTGTTGCAATAATCATTTTTGTGTTGAGCTAAGTGTCAAAAAATGAGCAATTTTGACTAAATCTGTTCTGTGGAAAAGTCTAACTTTTTGCTAAAGTATGCAAAAAAAATGCTTTTGGAAGGGACTTGATTTACATATACAGAGTTTATCACTAAATGTGGCCTTTTAGGTGTTTTTTAGGCTATTTTTTTTTCTTACCTTGTGATCTCAAAATAAACTTGGATGTCATGAGAGGAAGTAGCTGCAGGTACAAGTACATGAAGCAACAGTTGTTCTCAGCTCTCTTCCAGTACCTGTGCATGCTCAGGAGGACCTGTCCATAGAAATGTGTAAAAAAAAGTGAGAGTGCTGAATGTACTCATACGTAGTTTGGAAAACCCCTTTCTTTATTAAGGTTACCCACACATATGATTCATCTACCTTAGCCTGATACTAGCTGTTGCCTTCCATAGCCCTCTTATTCTCTCCAGGCAAACTATCTCCTGATCCAAGAGGATCAGGTAAATTCCTTCACCGCTGCATCAGTCCCCTCTTGCCATATTATAATGCTGTCTAGGGTATGACTTGACCTGACTTTTAGAAAAGCCTTGTCCAGCAGCCAAATCCTGAGGACAAAGAACATGTCCTGGCAGAACCCAAATACCATGATCCACAGAAATCAGGCCATTTTTTATGCCCCGATTCTGTCGCCCACTATCCATTTTGTACGTGTTGATTTCCTGGGGAGCTGAAGGAACTCGATACTTTGCAGGAAGCAATCAGCATGTGAGATAATGAAGCTTCAAATGCCACACTGGTTTACCAAGCCAGAGCTGGTGATGATGTGTAAAAAAAGAAAAATGGTTCTTGATTGTACTTGGGAGTGGTTCGGAGTCTGGAACCAGTTCATGTTTCTGATTGCCTGCAAGTGCTTGCAGAGCCAGCTTCAGGTTCTTTTGTGTACTATACTGAGGTGGTATTTGTACTATGACTTTGGGATGCCTTTTCTAGCAAGTATCTGCTGCTCCAGTTTTCTGTTCTTTTGCCATCTGATGTCATCTGTTAACTGATTGCATTCATCTCATTTGCTGGAATGAATAGAGGAAAATTAGCTTGCAGGCATACTGGTAGTATTTTTCCAGCTAGATAAATAGAAGCATTCATCAATAATGGTGATGGATGCAAAATAGCAAGTTGGTAGTATGTGACCTCAATATTTGAGGTCAACTTGCTCTTTTGAATTCAGCTTTAAATTAAGCTTTTAATCTAATGTGACACACAAAATACCAAGATTCTTGCTTATCACTGAATTCTAATGTTCAGCAAAAGGTATATTTGTTGTTTGTATGGATATTGAAAATGTCATTGTAGAATCACTTCAGAGGATTCTTTTTAAACACAGCTGCAAATATGCTAAGGAGATGAGGCATTTCTTAAGGTGCATAAATGTGCACGTGTAGCACATCTATTGAAAATAATTGATGTATTCAAATAATGAACAGAGTATAAGGACATTGAGGAAGAAAAACTTTGCAGATCTTTTATTTAGAAATACTTACGTCATCCACAATTATAATAGCTCCTCATATTAAATAGTGATGAATCAACTTTGACTTCCCAGGAGTAAAAGTAATATGCAGACAGAGCATGTAGGATTCTGAGTCAGTTAGACAGTAAATGGCATAGGAATTTGAACCTGTGTGCATGAGAATTTTTGAGAGGTCTGTAGTTTGGGTTTTTATCTGTAATTGTAGTGAAAAAGTGCTGAATTAAATAAAATTGCTAGAAATTAAGGAGCTTAATATAATATTGAAAAATAAAAAAATATTTCTTCATGTACCTGCATTTGTTTAAAGAATTATATTTCTCCCTTAGTTCTGAAAAACTTAAGATGTAGAAGTTTTGAATTTAATGTTTCATTTTCATTATGATGCACAGCTGGCTAACTTGCAAGTGCTGAATACTACTGAGGGGGGAAAAAAATCTGTCTCCTCATGATATTAAAAACTTACCTATGCATTGCTGAAGGGTTAACTTGTGATGGGAAATTGACCTTATTATGAAGTTTTTGGAAATTATTGCTGTCTTTACTACAGACCAAGGATCAGGATTTTGTGTGACTGGTAAAATAGAAGCAGGCTATATTCAAGTTGGAGAACGACTTCTGGCAATGCCTCCCAATGAAACTTGCACTGCAAAAGGTACAGTCTTCAGAAGCGTGTTTACTTTCAGGTCAATACTGGGCTAGAAGCAGTTACTGAAATGGTAACAGACTGTCAAACTGATACTAACTGTCAAACATAAAATGTGAAAGCATAAAACGAATTTCTTTAGATGTGACTGTGTCTGTATAAATATGTCTGTGAAGAGTATGTGAGATCTTGCGTGTTTTTTTTTACCTTTTTTTTACCATATCAGATATTCCAGATGTTACAGCCTCATGACTTTTGGCATTGCTTTATAAAGAACCTGTAAAAATACTTGAGTTCCAGCAATGTCTGTAAAAAAAATATGCAGTACAGAACTCCTTAATATTCAGCTTTGCTGTGGAGTGTTACTGCTATTAAGAAGTGTGAGGATGTTGAACAACCTTTAGAAATTAATCTTATGAATTAGCTGTGAAAAAGATTGAGAATTAAGTCTCTGCTGTTTGATGTTGAGATTTGTCACTGATTCTTTCATAATGTACAAACTTTGAAGATACAGTTATCTTGAGCAACTACAAACGAGAAGAAAATTGGATTTAAATTCCAATACATTTGATTTCAGAAAAGAGGAATCACTAAGTCAAGACATTGCTGTTTCCTGATTAAGCTTGCTGTCTTGTACTGCAGAGTTGGTTTTATTTCATGTACGAACAAAGATAAAATTATGATTTTTCTACATCGACCAATGAATAAAAAATTAAACCCTCAAAATAAGTGAATAGGTTTCTGTATATGTTTAGCCTGAATTCAGCAGTGGACTGGTTTAACTGTTTTGTTCTGTTCCAGACCCAGCTCAGTCAGTGCTAATTTGGGAAGCTCTTCAGTGTGTCTGTTTATGCGGTTGTATGTACATTGTTCGTGTGCACAGGAATGTTACAGTAACGTGGATGAGTATGGGTATTAGACCACTGTAGTCACTCCTCTGTTTTGGGAGTGGAGGAAGTAGCACGGAAACAGATGTATTTTGTCTTGAGTGTCCCCAGTGGTACAATTCTATGGTTTTTCTTTTGTACTCCCTCTCATATGGCTGAAACGTTGGCATATTAGTTCATTAAGCATGTACTTTTATATTTAGTGTAAAGAAGAGATAATTTAATTTATCGTACAAAATTTGCTGAAGGTAGTGTGCACATTAGGATTCCAGTTTTTCATTTCAAGAGGCTGAGTTTCACTTATTCCATGAGAATGACATGTATATGTGAAATAATTATCAACACCACTTAAAAAACAGTACTTAACATGCTTTTAGTTGAATGATGCTTTCTGGCATGTTTTTGACAAGTGGTTTTGGGAACAGATTTGCAAATCAATAAATACAATCTGTAGCAAAATAGAACTAGATCCTGTAAATGTGTGCAGTATTTATAAAATAAAGTAGGGTTTTTTCTTTGCTGCTTCTTGTCTACCAGAAACTTCAGAATGTTAAGTCAGGAACAATTAGTTTTGTCCTCACCCGCTAGCCAGGTTATCTTTTAAAGTGATTAAAATACATCAAAATCAGAATAAAATTATTTTTAAAGATGCTTTCTAATAGATGCGATGTTGTGAACGAAAGGCATTGGTTACGCTTTTTTATGAAAGAGTCAGCAAACCCGCTTAAGGTAAATGAAAGTTGACATAGTACCATTAAAGTATATGAAAGATGCGGTCTAGGGTGTGCGTGTGCCTCAAAGGATGGGTGGGGCAGATATGGAGATACTAGTACTACGGCATTTTCGGGACTGCGTCATCTGCACAGTATGACAAGTGCCAGGTCCTCTCCTCTGGCTTAAATAAAGCCATGTTATTGTGCAGGGTGGGGTGAGAGAACAGTGAGTCCTCAACAAGAGGGGGGGGAAAAGGCTTCCGCAGTCTTCTCAGTTAAAAAGCTTTTACTCTCAACCCATTCATACTGAAAACTGATGAGTAATGGTTGATGAAGCACAAATGGCCCAAACAGAGCTGTTTGTTTGTAGCTCGGAACCTAGGTACTTCACTGTGAGGTTCTGTTCTTACTCATTTCCAGGAATCACACTGCACGATGAACCAGTTGATTGGGCTGCAGCAGGAGATCACGTTAGTCTCACTTTGACCGGCATGGATATCATCAAAATCAAGTGAGCAAAACTGGGTTTCAGTCTAAGTAACGGTTTGTTTTTAATGAAAAGCTTTATAACTAATACACTTAACAATTCAGCGGTTTACTTGAAGAATGATGTGGCTACCAGGATATTTAAAACCAAAGTGATGCATATCACCTGGTGTGCATGTACAAACGTTGGAAACATCTGCTACATGTACAACGGCAACCTCAGAAGAATAGCTTTCATAATTTGCCCTAGTGCTGACACTGGTAACCTTCAATGCCTTTTTCCTTAAGACTTGTCCTTGGACATTTTAATAGCTGAATTAAGTAAATCCTTATTGCTAAATAAAACAAAATATTATCGAAGAGCTTATTGAATCATAAGTCATTCTAACAAAACAGATCCAAACAACTGTCATTGCATACCAATAAGTAAATCTGGACGAGTGGAATTGATGGAAGCTGTTAATTCAACACATTTAGCTGCTTGTAACACTTGTTTTAGTAAATGTTTTGCTGACCCTTTTTTTGCAGGGTCAGATACATTCAGTGAGACACAGCAAATCTTTTTGTGTGTGTATCAGTCTATAGGTTTCATGCTAAATGTTAGCCTCAAGCTTTTAGGGAAGTGTCAGTTGTCGTTCAGTCCAGAAAATTGGAACTATTATTTGTTCAGCTTTTTTACATTCCAGTTGGACTTCAGATAGCAAACTTTCAAGCTACTGTTTGAAAACTCCTTGCATTGATAGCTTTGCAGATTTATGCTTTGCTTTTAGGGGAAAGTTACAGGCTTTTCAGTAGTGCCATTTCATAATGGGCTGTGATTCTCTGTGGTAAATGGAGGTGGAGGGGGTAGTCTTGTTTTACTTGTTGAATGATGGTTTGAGTCAATTTGTTACCTTGCTGTTATAAATCTTTTGGAGATATGTTAGATTTGTCAAGGAAAGGTAGGAAGTTTTAAGTCCTTTTGATACTGATGAAATTTCATTACATACGATGTATACATTTAATCACGCTGTTTCTTCAGTCATGTTTTGCTGGGTGGGATTAATTTTCCTTTCATTTTAGAGGGGTAAAACTAGCCACTGTGAAAAAGCTGTGTCTGGTCTACCCTCTTGACTTGTAATGAGCAGCAGCTTTCTTGTGACTCCATGTAGACTTTTTTTAAATGAGTGCTGCTGAGAGCTTAAGTTTTGAGAGTCCTGATCATGATGTTCCTTTATCCACAAAATAGTTGACTTACAGGCAGCAGCACTGCGGTTTTGGGCACCCTGCAGTATTTTATGCTCTTGATCTGGAACAATTAATTTCTGAATGAAAGTCTTAATTCTTCAAAGTACCTACGCACAGGAAACAGTGACATTTTTAGAAACTGATTAGCAATGGACGTAGTTGTTCACTGAACTAGACAGACTTCTTCATGCATACCCACAAAATACCATAGACATTGTCTAGGAATTAATTTCGTTACTGGCTTTAATACAGTGTTCCTGGTTTCCCCCACCCGATTATTTTAAAGTGTTGTCGTCGTTGGTTTGCTTCTCTTAAATACTTATCTTTTTCCACTGCAGTGATTAGCATTTGTATGTCAAGATATTTATCAGATTCTTTTGTTCTCTTCTCTTGTAGTGTTGGCTGTGTATTTTGTGATCCCAAGGAACCCATTAAAGTTTGCACTCGTTTCAGAGCTCGGGTTCTCATCTTCAATATTGAGGTTCCAATCACTAAAGGATTTCCTGTAAGTCTCTGTGAAAGTTTGTGTTCACTACAGGTTGCTCAGATCTTTTTTTCTCCCTGTTCAGCCTCATGAATGTGAGAGGCATTTAGCATCCAGAAGTGGTTCTGTCTCTCCAGACCGATTCTTCTGTAATTTGAGGAGGATGTAAGGGGCTATTGTGGCTGCTTTTGCATATTTTCAGAGAACATGAGTTCCACCACAGTCAGGCTAGGCTGTCCTTTAGAAAGCTCATGCCTTGTAGGAGTATAATGATGCGCTTAGTTGTAAGATGCCTTTTAAAATAAAGTATCAGTTCATGCTATAGAACTGCACTGAAGTGGCAAAATCAAAACACTTAAGAATGAAAATGATGAATTAATACATGACCTTTATGTCGTATCTGTAGAGACCACAAAGTTTAGGAACTAGAAACAATTAATAAATGTGAAATAGACTCCTGTGAGAGAAGTTTTATAAGTATGTGTTTAAAAAATCAGTCTGAAAAGAAATTGATGTTTTCAAGTATTAACACCTAGGATTTCTGATTATTGTTATGTCTAATAACTGAAACATATTTTTAGGTGCTCTTACACTATCAAACTGTAAGTGAACCTGCTACTATTAGAAGACTGTTGAGTGTCTTGCACAAAAGCACTGGTGAAGTGACAAAGAAAAAACCTAAGTAAGTGTTTTGAATAGTTAATAATTACTTAAGAAATGGGCTGACTTTTGATTAATATACAGTTTATCAAGCAGGTTCTGTTATGAAGCAATAATGTGTTTCTAAGAATATGCTTTCATTGTTTTAGTTGGTTTCATGTTTAGATTTCAGAGTGCTCTACAAAGTCAAAAACCTCATGCCCACTACATAAATACGGATTTTACAGAGAAGTAAACTGACTTGCCTAAGGTCACTTGCAGAATTGGGAGTGAATCCTAGATCACCAGCCCTGCACTTAAAGGATTTTTTTTTTTTTTTTTTTTAACATAATCTCTACTCTTCCTGTAGTAGCATGAGATCCTTGGTATAATTCTGGAGATGGGTTACTGTCTAAAATAAACTCAACTAAAGAGTGGATCAGAGAAAAAGGGATTTGGGGAGTCTTCCCATGGAAGTTAAACTATGGGAACATCCTTCTAGTTATTTAAAGCTGGATTTGGGTAGAAATACATATAATGTTATCAGAATAATCCTTTTCCAGAAATTGCATGGCTGAAACTGTTGCTGAAAGGTAATGGGAAGAAAAATCATGACTTCTATAGAGCAATGAATTGGCTCTTTAGTCATTGTGTTTGAAACAAGACTTGATTTCTATTGGACATGAAAAAACAGGTATTAATGAGATAATTAATTTCAAAACAATTTCATAGATGTTGTGGTGGATGCCGTTCTCTAGAATTGTTTTAAGAGAACTCATGCCTTTTTTGAGACACGCTCCAGGCAAGTGTGTTTTCAGTCAGGTGGCTTGGACCATACTTGAAATCCATCTTGACCATTAGACTTTTGGCTTTTTACATTGATTTTTCCCATTTTTTTACTGTTCTCTTTTTCATTTCTGCATGCATATATTTATAATAGAATTTTCTGCTTATTTACCTGCAGGTTCTTGACTAAAGGGCAGAATGCTCTAATAGAACTACAGACTCAAAGACCTGTTGCTTTAGAATTGTATAAAGATTTTAAAGAGCTTGGGAGGTTTATGTTGCGCTACAGTGGTTCCACTATTGCTGCAGGAGTTGTCACAGAGGTAAAGCATTTTTGTAATGGACTTTCTATACTGTAAAGGAACTGTGTTAACTTTCACATAGCATTTAGTTTTATGTTTAAGACCTTTTTTACACCCTTTAGCCTAAAAAGTGAATTTATTCTGCTGAAAGAGAGACAGTGCTTCAGCAAGATGTGAGGAAAACATGCCATGGTTCTGTTCAATTTATTAGGAGCAAAAATTACCCTATTTAGAATTTTTGAATGTTGTGCATTTTCCCCCCTCTCTCAAGTTAAAAAATAATCCTTCATTATTTTAACATATGTCAGTCTTTCTGAAATCAAATGGCCCATATAAATAAATATACGGAAAGTAGTTTGTAAATAATCAGTGTTGACCATTTTTACTGTGAGTAGTTTGAGTCCCAGATATTTTTCTGTTAGCATTAAAGACAGTTGTACAGTTGTACATTTGATTCTTACCGATGTCAGACATTTTTTTGATCCTGTGTAAGTGAGAGGAAGCAAAGGCTGTGGGGCTAAATATAAATGTTTTGCCTTCTATTATGGGAAAAACATATGAATGTGTCTCTGTTGCTTTAAAAAAAATCTTGCTATGATTTTGGATTAGAATTTAAGTTCTAATTCTAGGCCCGAGGGAGAGCAGTGTAGTCGCATTAACCAAGTTCTGATACTGAGACTTAAAGCTGTGACATTTAATGTCAGAACGTGGAACTAGAGCATGAGAATTTCTGGCTTCTCCCTCTGTGTGTAGGAATGATGCAATCAATCTGTCAGAGGTTCTGGGCCTCATGGACTTTTAATGCTCTTAACAATCTGTCTGGTATTAAGTAGGATTCAGAATTAGGGCTTTAATCTTGCACCCATTTTTCATTAAGATTAACTTGAAGTGAATAGGGTCCTATTTAGATCTGTGATGCCCGTTGTTTGTAGAATTGGGGACTACATAACTCTTTGATTGCTATTTGGGAATTAACTATTTTAGTACTTGTGATCTTGTTCCAGAGAATTTCAGAGCAAAAGGAAATATTTTTTCCCGCTAACTATATAATTTGAAAAAGCAGTGATTGTTTTACATTGAGTACTTCATTTTCACTGTAAGGTTTTTGCCATTTGCTTATATTTTTAGATTAAAGAATGACAGTGGTGCAAGAACTTCTGCCGTCCAACCAAAATGCAGTCAGATATCCAAACTTCTGTTTAAGAATCCAGTTACTTCAGTTGAAGGAACAAGTGCAATTAATTGGGGAGAAGATGATGATGGCAAAAGTTAAATTGTATGAGACGTCTGGGGAGCTCTTCATCAGTCTCTGCCACTGCAGAACAAGATGCCAACTGACAAGGAACTGCTAACATTACATTCTTGATCTCAAGAAACTCCTGTGTTTCTCCATGCGGAATTTAGCCCTTAGAGAACTTGAGGGAAAAATCTTAGAAAGTTGAATTAGAGAAAAAGATGCTGAATCATCATGAAACACACTTCTTACTTCCAGACATAAATTGTTTACATATTTTATTTGATTTGCTTTTTTGCTGCACATTAATTCAGTAAAGTAACTTTATTGGTCTAATATATTTTTAGATTTGAGTTGAATGCATATTCAGGGAAAAAAAGAACTATTTACTTTGGGTTTAAGAGAATGGCATGTAGTATTATCCCAGGATTGTTTTCCCTCCCAAAATTTATTTAAAAAAAGTTTTCTTTTGCTGTGTAGTGGAAGCTGTGCCAACATTGGCTAATTTTATTTTTTAAACTGTAAGGATAATAAAATGACTTTGTCTGAGCATAATTTTTGTCTCCTTCATCTTTTATTATTTAAACACTTCTAAATTGTGTCAAATCATTCTTTACTTTCCGTAACTCAAAAGTTTCAGAGTAAACTTATGAGTTAAAATGCGAAACTGGCATGCGACATATCTTTCTGTGGAAATAATTTCTGTTTTTCTCATGTTATTTGGTGCAGCTGCTGCACATACACAACTCTTTCATCCAGATTTGGTGCTCTTTTGAAGAGAAGCTGGCAGTTTAGTCTTGGATGTATGCTAAAGCCAGATTGTTGTGCTTACTCAAGTTTGTTCTGCCTTTCTGCTATTCAGTAATGGGGCAGGTGAAACCTCTCGACTGAAAAGAGGGTACTTCTGCCACCTCCAGCTTAAGGTCAGGACAGACACACTTTACTACAACTTGGATTAATTTTTTTTTCAATAGGAAGTGTGAGAGGACCTCAGTTATTTCAGGACCTGTACATGAGTGCAGAGTGGAGATGACTGCTTTGACTGAAGTTAGTAGTGTGGAGAAGGGACTAAATTACTCACTCCAGAGGATCAGTCACTGGAGTTAACCAAAGTAAATCTGTGTCCTGTGTAGTGAAGAACACAAAAAGCATATGATTGTTATTTAGTTCAAAGTTTTCTATGGTCTATACCTACTCTTCTCACCTGGTTTTTTTGGTAGGTAATTTTTTTTTGCACTTACCTGCTTTAGCCCCAATTCAGCGTATACCCGCATTTGATCACATAGATAAATTGTACTGTTGACTGCATGCACATTTGTAGAAGTATCAGTAATGCTTTATATGGCAATGACTTTTGTAAAATCTTATGGATCTGAAATACCTGAAATCTGTTATTGCCAAAACCGAAGTTTATGAATTATGACTATTTGTTATGTCTTTTCATAGTCCAGAAATTGCACTTATCAACAGCCGTGAAGATCTCAGTGTACTTGCTGGATTCCAGATATTCATACTGCCAAGCTCTTGCATTGAATGTGTTCCACCTGCCTTTAAACCTTGAAAATGTTTAGGTTGTTTTTAAGTCAGGGTACAGCTGAAGTGCTAGAGGCAGAAGAATGTGTCTTCAGTTTTAAGACTTCAGTAAATCCCTTGCTGTTTATGGACAAGGAAGTGTGATACGGAATAAGCCTCTGATAAACCTTCTCACACATGGTTGCATTAAATTTTGAGACTCAGTATTCTGTGACTACAGAAAAGCTACTGCATGCTTTCCCAGTTTGTAGCTTGGGAGAGCCAGAAGTATTACCTAATCCAGCTCCAGCACTGAACTGAACTCTGCCCAGAGGCACCAGTTGGTTAATGCATAAATGATCTGTTGTTGTGCAACAAAAACCTACCACCATTATTTGATCAAAATTGTCTGTTGATCCACAAGAAACTTAATGGCTTGGAAATGGTCTAAGGTGCAAAAACGTTCTAAACTGCTGATTGAGATAGTCTCATGGTGACAGCATACTGCTTTCTAATAGGGTTGTAGTGTTTTGATTATCTCTGGACTGCAAGAAGGTGTCATGCAATCTTAAAGCAATTTGATAATGTAAGCATTCTCTCTTGGAGAAAAATGTCTCTTAGACAGTTGTTACTGGGCACTGCAGGTTCTTGGGAAGTTAAAGAAAAATCTGAGTATGTGTAACAGGCTTCTTTGTAGTAAGGTAGCTTCTGCTGGAATATCTATGGAAGGGAAATCATGAAAGCTGGTGTCCTGCTTCTTTTTTAAAAACTGGATTTTTGACAACATACCACAGAGTGTACCAGGTAGGATTGTGCTTCTCAACTGTTTTGAATTGAAGGGCCACTCGGCTGCTTGTATTGTTTAATGTTTGGGGACATTGGTGGAAAAAAAAGGTAATTTCTTATGTTTAAAATCTTCTGTTTCAGCAGAACGATTTTTTTTTTTTTTTTTTTTTTTGGTGATTACTAGGGAAAGTATTGATGAAAGCAGTAAACATGAGCTGCAGACATACTAGTCCAAGTGTCTTTTCTCTCTGTGTACTGATGATGAGGAGCAGGTCCCTGGCTAGGTATTTAGGTCTTGAATTATTTTGTGTAGTTGTTGCAAAATGTCTTTCTTGAGACTTGAGTTTGAAAAGCTGATACAGTGAGAAATTTCCCTGTCAAACCATTCTTTTTCTCCCCCCTTAGTATTTTATTTCCTGTAGACAGAGAGGAGCTGTTTTCCAGCATCTTAGCTGATCCTTCCTTCCTCCTTCAAGAGAAGAGAACCAAGTGTCATAGAAGTAGTAATTTCTTACCTGCTTTCCTCTTTTCTGCTGTTGTTGCTAGGGTTCATTCCCACACAGGAGCAGTGCATGGAAGGAGGAGAGAGAGGGGGAGGAGTTCAGATTCACTGTGCAAATACATACAGACCTACTAATCTAAAT
This sequence comes from Athene noctua, assembly GCF_965140245.1. NCBI lineage: Eukaryota > Metazoa > Chordata > Aves > Strigiformes > Strigidae > Athene > Athene noctua. The sequence continues at coordinate 65,178,249 of NC_134037.1, read as the reverse complement.
TGATATCCTGTAGGGAAAAAATCACAGATGAAGCAAGCAGCTAACAATGGCTCATGCAAAGGCTGTCTTAGTGCTGGAAAACTTTATAGCTGGCAAATTTGTTCCTTGTTCTTCCTACATAGACTCGTATAATCCGTCCACTGGGGATGTCTATTGCAGGGTGCCAGACAGCGGCAAAGAAGAGGTGAGTAGTATCCAAATGTACAAAGAAGTGAAAAAGTTAAATGCACATAAGTAATATTTTGAGTGGGAGAGGCTGAAGGTGGGAGAACAGAAAAACACTGAAGACTTAAATGCTTAAGTGGGTAGGATCTTGACTGTATTGTACCACTGTGTAATCTATTGCTGTGGCAGAGAATATTGTTATTTTTTTACATTTTGCTGTTAGAAAGTTACAGACTGGATCTGAGGCTGCTGTAAATCAACGAAGTTTCAGTTACTTCAGCGAAACTCCTTCAGCTCACGTGGAAGATGTCTTGTACATAAGTTAACAATAGCACTTAGACTGGCAGTGAGTATAAACAATCTGGAAGAGAGAAGAGAGTTTATTGATCTCTTCTGTGAATAAACTTAAAGGCACCATATACAATTAAATGTGTTCTTCCCGAGTGTCTTGATGATTTGCAGTTGCCATTTAAAAGGATTTTTGGCTTGCTGGATCTTCCCTGATGTATGGTAAAAAGCTTCCAGACCTCTCTGGTTTGATATTAGCAGTTGAATATTAAGTGGAGGGGGTGAAGTGGCTGTGATGCGTGTATGTTTCTTTATAATGTAGCCTGTCCTCTGCATCGCTGTAATGTTTCCTCATTCTGTGCTCTCTAGTGGGATGAATGTCTCCTGGTAGCTTATATATGTTCAGGTGTAGATGGGCAATGTGGCATTCATCTGGGGAGCTGCAGTTTCATTGATGCTACTTTATAAAGGACATACGTGTGTGTCCAACAGTGTTTCATATTTACTAAAGAGAGAAATGACTGGAAAAGCTTGCATAATGCAAAGGGCTTAGAAAATATTGACAAGTAGCATCAATATTTTCAAAACATTTTTTAAAACAAACCACTGCTGTGTGTAGTGGTTCTCTTCACTTGCGTTTCAGTCCTGTTAACATCTTTTCTCTTTGTTTCTGTCAGCAGAAACCTTTGCACTGTAGTTTCAATTGGGTAAATATTTGCTAGATGCTGATGACCAAGGGTTAAAGAGTAACAGGTTAGGTTTGCTAGAATACATCTGTGTAAGTTCTTTCCAACCCTAATTATGCCTGAAAAGACTTTTCTTTGATGTGCAGGTGCAAATCTTCCCATTCATTCATTTGCAAAATCATTAAAACCAGAGAGATGTCAGAATGCTAGAGCAGCCTAACAAAAATAGGCTGCTCTGGCCATTCTGGAGCTATAATTCAAATGTTCATTAAGAGAAATGGCTTTTCTCTTTCAGTTTTCTGAGTTAGCAGTTGTGTGTAGCAGTAGGAACCCTGTTAAAACAGCCATAAAGTCAGTGAGTGCTTTACTGCTGCCTTTAGACAACTATACAAGAGGGTCAGGCTCTGTAGAGCTGACATCCTCTAGTGACTGAGGGAATATGTTGTAGGAGAAAGTGCAATCACATACTACTTAGAGGGTATCTCGAGATTTCAAAATAAGCTTCTAGGCCCAGGTTCAACAAAGAGCTTAAGATGTTAGTTTCTAGTAAGGCTTAATGTCCCATTTGATATTTTTCTTGGTTACTTTTAATGGAGGGTTATAAGGCAGAACAGAGACATACTGTGAATCAGTTGCTGACCCTGAAATTTAACACCAGGTCAGCTAAAGGAGCTATTTCATCCAGTTTCTGCCAAAAACATCAAATGTTTTTTCAGGGGTTAATTTATCCCCTAGCTAGATAACTTAAATTCCAAATAGCAGTACCAAAGCAGGCTGAACAGGTGCCCTGTATCTCCAAAAGACAGGCTGGTAAGGGCTGATTAGCCCTGGAAAATATCTCCTTAAAATGATCTTTCTCTAAAGGGCCTTGATCCTGTGCATCATCCACTGGGAAACCAAACATCACGTCCTGAAGGCAGTTTGGGGGATTTTCCTATTAACCTTTTATGATAGTTCTGGATTTGTTCTTTCTCTGTCTCTGTCTTGTGCAGAAGAGAAAAGCAGAAGGAAGTGTTTCAGACACTTGAATTCATAGTTGAATTCTTATGCATGTTTTCTTTGTGGCTTGACTTTCTTTGCTGCTTTTTTGCTAGTCAAACTAAGGAACTGTTTAACCTTTGCACACTCTCTTACGACTGTACAAATCTTTCCCCTTCTTTTCCTCTTGGTTTGTTGTGTTTTTTTTTTTTTTTTTTTTTTTAGATCAATCTACTGCCACTTCATTCCTTTCTTTGCTGATTTTCTTTTCTGCTGTCTGTGAAAATGCAACATCTTAACTTAAACCAGGGTTAAAAAAAGCAGCCTTAACTGCAGAACAGGCCTCTCAAGGCAAGCAGCAAGCACCCTGTGGAAAGGGCCACAAAGAGGACAGATGAGAAGCAGCACCACAATGGCACCTAATGACAGGAGGGTGGAAGAACAAGTTAATTAGTAAGGGTGATATGGTTTCACAGAGAGTAAATCTTTGCAGAGTAGTGTGCCATCCACACCTGACTTGCTCAGTAAGCTGCAGTTCCCCTTTCCCAGGCCTGCTTTGGCCCTAGTCCAGCTGCTTGGTGGCTGCCAGCCTGCTGCTGTCGGCACCTGGGCGGTAGGTTGTTGAACTACAGTCAAAAGAGTCTGAACTTGGCCAGTGATCCGTGTGACCTTGTGCATGTTGGTTTATTCCTACCCAGACCTCTCTACCAGTATTGTTCTGGCCATTAAGCTTGGGCCCTTATTTCTAGGGACACCACACTATAAATTTTGATGTGCATGGAAGAAAATAAACAAACAACTAACTAGGATTTCCACCTATTTGAATTTTTGTGCCCTTGTTAGTAAAACATCACTAGAGTGCCTATAAATTATTTTGTGATTGTTTTTATAACACCCATCACTATCTGAAGGAACAAATTCACAACTCGGTTTTGTGGAATTGATGAAGTCTTCAGTGACTGCATGGGAACCAGCAATGTGACAGCATTAGAAAAGGTCAGAATTATCTGATTATTACTACATCAGCATCCTCCTAGTTATTGACTTGGGCAGATTTCCAAAAGCTGAAGAAATATTAGAGCAAAGATGATGGAAAAGCAAGTAGGACAGCTTTGGCTAAAGGCCCACCTTGGTGCATACGTTAGATTTTGGAAGCAATTAAGAAGTGACAGATAGGAAGCAAAAATTGGGAAATGGGGTAAATTAAAATATGGAAGGATGTTGGTAATTATCTTTAGAATGGAAAACAATTTCAAGCAGGAACTGCTTATAAATCAATAGATGCAGGTAACTTTAATTTAAGAGCCTAGAGGCAGTGATTGATGGAAGAGAGTGCTTTCTCGTGAATTTTAATCCTTTGAAGCCTAGTCTGATTCAGAAAAATGGTGGTATTCTACCACAGTTCAGAAAGATCAGGCTGAAGGACCATGCAGTAGTTATGTACATCTCAGGCAAAATACTGGCAAGACTGATATGCATGTATATGAAGTGCATATAATGAGCTTTCATATCTGTAGACTTTGTTAAGTATCTGATGAGAGAACTGACTAAACACCAAGAGTTTTAGAAAGGAGCTAATTTTTTTTTTTTTTTTTTTTTTTTGTGAGGGCATTAATGAGTTTTTAGCTGTGACCAGCTAAGATTAAAAAAAATTCTCTGTCTATTCTGTAAATATATTCTTAGTGTTTGCTTGAACCAGCTGGGGGAAAGAGAAGAGGAAAACAGAGGCAGGGAATACAGTCTGTTCCTTTCCCAGTCCCTTACTTTCATCATTGCCAGGTGTGGCTGAAGTCCCATGTTGCAAGGACTCTGGATGTTTAGACCAAGGCTGCATTTGCTCTGGGAGATGCTTGCACTTTCCCCCATGAAAAACAAGGTTCTGCATGGGTTCAGCCAGTGGCACTTGGCAGTGCCAGTTGACCAGTCTGGCATTTCTCCAGGTCTGGAAGGCTGCCCATAAGTTGCTGGAATTTAGAGAAAAGCAAGAGTTACAACAAAATACAGTATCAAGAAAAGAAACTGTATTGAGTTATGGGATAGTGTCTTGAGAAGATGAAAATGGAGAAGCTATCAGTAGTCACAACTTTGTAAAGCTGAAGTCTTCCCAAGAATGTGATCTGGATTATTAGCTTCTCATATACGAGTTCATCTGCTGATTGTTTGATAGTCCTTCTAAGGCTTTCGGTTAATATTCACCATTCCATTTTTGCTTTTTTAGGTGGAAGCTGCTGTCAAAGCTGCCAAAAATGCCTTCCCAATTTGGTCCTCAAAAAGTCCATTGGAAAGATCTCAGATCCTGAACAAATTGGCAGACCTGATTGAAAATGACCTGGAAGCATTTGCACAAGCAGAGTCAAAGGATCAGGGTAAAAACTGGAACTGTTGATCTCAAATGTAGAGTGTCATGCTGAATATTGAAATGGGAGGATATGGTCCAAAACTTTAGTATGGCATGAGCTGTTGGTACAAGTTGGAGTTGATGTGCATGACTTTTGTAAAAGTTGCTGATTTTGGATTCCTGGGACATTTCTGTTTTTCAGAATTGCTGATTTTGACTTCAGTTATTAAATATTTGTAATGCGATACTACAGGGGAACTGTTGTTGACTGGTTACACTGTGCAGGGGATTACTTGGGTGTAGGACAAAAGATGTGTCCCAAAACCCACACAAACCGTAGTGTTCAGAGCAGAGTTTGAAGCACTGTTCATGGTGGTGTTCAGATGAGCTATTTTCTGCCTGTGATAAGAGCACTGTGCTTGGTTTTGTTTCAGGAAAAACTATTACATTTGCTAGAACAGTGGACATCCCTCGGGCCGTGTACAACTTCCGATTCTTTGCCTCTTCCATCCTTCATCACACAACAGAGTGCACCGAGATGGCAACTATGGGCTGTGTGCATTATACCTCAAGGGCACCTGTGGGAGTTGGTATGGTGTTACTGAAATGCTGAAAAGCTTGGCAGAGTGTCTGCCTTAGCAGTGACTCAACAAAGAAAGAGGATTTTTCAAAACATTTATTGTCTCTGGATCATGTGCTAAACACAGCTAGTCTGCTAAAGCATGAGCAACTTTATGTAAAATCAGTCATGCTACTTCATGGTAAAAAGAATACTTATATGCCTTAAGCATCTGTTTTAACCTGTTAGCTCTCACTCTCAAAATACCTCTCGTGTTTTGTACATGTGCATCTGTGTGTGTAGGTAAGTATTGCTGTTGTAGATCAGTGAGGTGTTCAGAAGCACTGCAGAGAGAGCTGGATCCTCCTCGCCTTTGGGGAAGCAGTAGTAGCTTCCAATGTGACATTTCAGCCTGTGACTGGAACATGCATGAGTGGCTAGATTGCTTTTAGCTGGGGAGTTGCTGAACTCAGCCCCTAGATGCTGCTAAGGCTTCATAAATAAAGTGGCTGTGCTGACTCGAGGAGGAATGGAGTTGTAATGTTTCAATTATTAGGTGTTTTATCTAAATATAGATGAATGTTCCACATACACACTTGAAATGTTTAAAAAAATAAAATTAGCTAACCTGGAGGACACATTTAAAAGTTTTTGTGGGCAGTGGAGAACATGAGTACGTCTGGTAAAATTACTCTCATAAGGAAAAGTCACTCACTGCATCTGCTCCATCAAACAGTGTGTGACTTTTGTCAGCAATCACACATAACAATTACAGATTATTTTTCGCTATTTCCTATAAATATGTAAGGTGGAAGTATTCCCAAAATCAACTACTGAAACAATTCTGGTCATTCAGCAATTTGTGAAAACAGCAGTTTGTACATTGATAAACTTTGGCACTCATAAGTTAGGCTAAAATTTATCAGGAAAATATGCACTGTATGTTATGCATGCCCTTTTTTTTGTATTAAAATTGGGGGGAAAGAAAGCTCTAAAGAGCAAAAGAAAGCCAGAGTGATCTCAAGTAACACATATTATCTTAACTTGCTGTTGGCTAACACAGAATGTTACCACAGATTAGTTGGTGTACATAGTTGCTATGGCTAACTTTGCATTAATATTTTTATAAACCACTGAAAATTCACTTACTGTGAATGTAAGATTCTGCAGTAAAGAAGGACCAAAACTTATTCAGAGAGTTCAGCTGATCACCTTTAGCATCATTTACACAAATCTTTTAAAATTATTTGCCTCTAAGAAATGTTTCTAGCCACAAATCTGTTGCACATTTGTCTGGAAATAAAAGCTGTAGCCAAGTTCCTTTCATAAATCTGAATTGGTGTATAACTGCTTGACGTTAGAGAATCACATCTTGTCTCCTCTCCCAGCAGACTGAACTCTTATCTTCTATGGTTTTGCTCTGTAGCTGGCTTAATCAGTCCCTGGAATTTGCCACTATATTTGTTGACCTGGAAGATAGCTCCTGCCATTGCATGTGGAAATACTGTGGTTGCCAAGCCAAGTGAAATGACATCTGTCACAGCTTGGATGATGTGCAAACTCTTGGAGAAAGCGGGTGAGTCCCATAGCATGCTAGGGAGGGGGAATAGGGTGGGAATACTTGCCTGTGCACCGTTTTATTTTTTGTTGCAGAAATCAGAAAGTGCTCAAAGAATCTGGGAAAGACTGCTGTAGCTGAATGTTGCATTGAAGAACTAAAAACTCTCCCTGTCCTCATACTATCCCATCTCCCCACTCCAGCTCTTGACCAGTTTTTTCTGTTATCTTCTCATGAAAAGCCTTCCAGTGCCTCCTTTCCCTCTCCTGCAGTCCAATTAAGGATGTTCTAAGTCTGAGGTGCCAGCAGAGGAATGATGAGGGCATAAGAGAGTGAGAATCAGCTCTTGGTGGCTGTCGTGGCTGTATTTAGTGCACTATTAAGAAAAACTGGGAGGACAGCTGCTTCTTCCCTGAATGACTGAAAACTGAGTCTCTGATGATGGATGCCAGGCAAGCTTGACTGATCCGTGGAATTGGTTTTATCCTTTAACCTGTGACCTCCAGGGTTATTAAACATCATGCATTTCAGCTACTATGTAAGTTGTCAGTCTTTGTCACCCCGGAGCTACTGGTAATTTTCTAACTTCAGAGACAAAACACAGTGAAGTGAAACCTGCAGAGCAAGGGAAAGGCTATGATGACCGTGTGCCTTTCTTCCCATCAGGAGTACCCCATGGGGTGGTGAACGTGGTGTTTGGAATGGGCACCAAGGCTGGAGAAGCCCTTGTCTGCCATCCTGACGTGCCTCTGATCTCCTTCACGGGAAGCACACTGACGGCCCAGCGGATCACAGAGAAAAGTGCTCCGCACTGCAAACGGCTTTCACTGGAACTGGGAGGCAAAAACCCTGCGATCATCTTCGATGATGCTGACTTGGCCCAGTGCATCCCCACGACCCTGAGGTCCAGCTTTGCCAATCAGGTGCCTCCCACCTCCATAGCATATAAACCCTGTTTGCAGCAGGAGGTGTGCGTGTTTCTGAGTGTGTGTGCACGTGCCTGTACCTTTGGATCCAAATCCTAAATTGTCATGGTCTGTTTCAAGGTTCTGTGTGGTAGGAAAACTGTAAATAGAAAAATACAAAAAAATTTTCACTATTCCATAAGCAGGGAAACAAAATAATAAAGGTCTTTTCCTAGTACTCCCCATCAGAAAATAACAAAGTGTTATTATCCCTCTCAAAATAGATATATTGCTTATCCTTCCAGAAAGCAACTGCTCTAAATTCCACCCTGTAAGTAAGTAGGAAGCTTGATGATTTTCTGGATTTAAATTAAGAGACTCCCCCCAAAATTCTGTCAACATTCCTCTTCCCTCATCACCACCCTCAGGAGAGATCACCAATGCTGTGAAACTGTATCAGGGCAAATGTTCAGAAAAATAGCTTGGTATCAGAAAGTGATTATCAGGAAATGAAGACAGAAAACATTCAGAATAGTAAATCACATTTCCTATGGAAAAAGTTGGAGAAGACAACATGTAATCAATGGAAAACCAAATTTATGTGCATTAGTAAGTGACTGTACAATCCTGTTATTGCTGTTTTGTCTTTCTTCTCTTTTACATTTTAATCTGGGAAAAATCCTCCTTTGCAGTGTTGGTGAATGTTGTTTGCACTCCTGAGGATGCAGAGGCACAAGTCTCATACTGGGATGTGACTCAATAATCATCAGTAGTACAATGTAATATGAATTGGTGTTGTTGTTTTTCTTGTTTGTTTCTTTTTGGTAGGGTGAGATCTGTCTCTGCACCTCCAGGATCTTTGTTCAGAGGGGCATATACAGTGATTTTTTGAAGAGGTTTGTGGCAGAGGCTAAGAAGTGGAAGGTTGGGAACCCCTCAGATCCTACAGTCGACGTAGGAGCACTAATAAGTAAAGAGCATCTAGAAAAGGTAATGTTACATGAGGTTTACATGATCTCACCTCATTTTTTGGAGGGCTATGAAAGGTGATTTCAAAGGTGTATGGGAAGGACCATGTCCTCTCCAAGATGATCGCTGAGGAATGATGATTCAAAACCATTATAAGGTATCTTTTTGATAAGGTTTCTGTTGCCTGTGGCTTGGGATCATGTGATTACTCCAGAAAAATCAACTCCATGGGGAAAATAATTTAAAATGACAAAAAATAATTTCCCATTTGAAGTGAAATAATTAAAAATGTGTAAATCTAAATCCTGAATTTATACTAACCGTTCTTAGTATTCAGCAACATTTCCATGGATTTTCATATTGTGTTTGCTGAGATCACTTATTTGCCTAATAAAGTAATTAACAAGGTAAAAGTTTTATTTTTATATCACTCTTTGGCAAATTCTGGGGAGTACGATTTCCTAGGACTGTTGGCAGTTATTTGGAATTGCGTATGTGTAGTGGGAAGCTGAGATGGTGCACAGTTAAACTAGTCTGCTTTAGTGGCTTATATGAAATGAATTTTTCTGGTGTCAGAGTTCAGGAGAGCAGATGCTCACATCCCAAAACTATCTGACACAATCAGCATAAGCAAGAAGCAGACCGAAAACCGCAGAGTGAGAGAGAAAGCCAAACCTCTGTCATGCTTCCTGATGCCTCAGCAGGCTCTCCAGGCGTGTTCAGAAGTAGAGTGGCAGAAACACCCACTTCCCGAGGTCCTCGGTCTGTGGCACCACAGAGGACTTCCGACTCTAACCTACTGAGGTGGTTAAAAGAAGAAAAAGAGAAAGAAGCCCAATGGTATCTCTGTGGTGTTTCTGTAGGGAGAGAAACCAGGCAATGATTTCAGAATGGCAGAAGTAGATTAATAGCATGTCCTATGTGTTCAAAGTAGCATATGATAGCAGCAGCCATGGAAACAGCTTTAATTATTTATTGATGAGATTTTCTATAGCATTCATGGCTTCATTATCCTTGTGGCATGTGAACATTGAACAAGCCTGCCTGTGAGGTAGGAAAATATTACTCATCCCTTTGACTAAATGAGTGAATTGTAGCATGGAATACATGGCAAATTGGCCAAGCTCCTGGAGGACTGGAGGGAGGCTCCAGGACCGGTTGTGTTTTCACTAGGGGCCCTACCCTTTTGAGAATACTTAGCGAGAAGGTCCAGCAGTGTTGCCTGCTAGGCTAGTAAATGTTTGGAGAGAGAGAGAGAGAGAAAGATTGTTTTACAGCAAGAAATACCCAGCCTTACTTTTACAGAAACATAACAAAAGCTAGGGAGGGAAGTAAAGGCAGCGTGACCTAGTTGGAGATATTTAGGAGCTCCTGTTGATGTGCCCAGACTGGAGAGGTAGACCCTCAGGATTTGGTGTCCTTTAGCAGTGATGTTTTCCTGTTCATTTCCCAGGTAAGGAGCTATGTGAAGAAAGCCCAAGCTGAAGGAGCCAGAGTCCTCTGTGGAGAGGGAGTGGATTCCTTAGCTCTCCCAGCTGGCAACAGGAAAGGCTACTTCATGTTGCCCACGGTTATTGCCGAAGTCAAGGATGAATCTTGTTGCATGCAAGAAGAGATCTTTGGTCCTGTGACATGCATAGTAGCATTTGATACAGAAGAAGAAGTGATTGAAAGAGCCAACAGCGTGAAATACGGCTTGGCAGCCACTGTGTGGTCCAGCAATGTGGGACGTGTTCATCGGGTGGCAAAAAGACTACAGTCTGGATTGGTGTGGACCAACTGCTGGCTTGTTAGAGATCTGAACTTGCCATTTGGTGGGATGAAAGCCTCAGGTGTAGGAAGGGAGGGAGCAAAGGATTCCTATGAGTTTTTCACTGAAGTCAAAACCATCACAATAAAGCACTGACATATATCAACAGAAGTATTTTAGGATAAAATAAATGACAGTAATTAGCGCTACTGTAAATGGCTTTCTGGAACACAGGCTGCGTGGTAGCCATCTTTTTCTTGAACTTTGGACAAGTAATATCAATGACAGCTGAAAACAGTCATCCCAAATGCTAATGTTGAATTCAGCCTCTCATGTTAAATGAGATCAGTGCAGACTCCACAATCAACCCAACCCAAGCCATCTTATCTGATGGATCCTAAAGTTTTTGAGTATTCCTGTCTCAAAATTCTCTCAGTCTAAGGCAAATTGGAGAAAGGATGATATATGACTGTACCTGTGGCTGGTGAATTACCTTGAGGGACAAAGTGACAAGCATGCTTTGAGACAGAAATTGTAATGGGAACCAGCCTGTTTCCACTATAAGCAGTACATTCCATGTACCAATCCATATTGCTCTTCACTGGTATCAGACAAGGACTGAGCTACAGCACACTAAATGCACAAGGCAGTACCTTTAATCTATTAAGTAGGGTTAAACCGTAGGGTCATGAAATTCTCATGATACATAGAGACAATAAATGTTTTAATTATAACCTGCGTTATGGTATGCAGCTGAATCATCCTAAGACTTGTTCTCCAAGTGTTTTGAAATTACAGCCTTTTGTCACTTCTAGGCCTCAGTGATGGTGTTTTTCACATCCCTGAACAAAGATTTGGCTATATCACAGACAGTGTCATTCTTCATTAATAAAGACTGGAAGTGACTCCTAAGAGAACTAACTGTTGGAAATATTTGTCACCAAAATGTAAAACCACTGGCAACTTTCCTTCACTTATTTACAGAGTTTTAGTTTTTTTTAATCAATCTCATTATTTTTTAATCAATTTAAGGTATCTCACAAACTTGTCCACATTCCACAAAAAGAGAAATAAAGTTGGATACACATTTCCCCCTCCCTGAGATGGCTACATCGCTGCTGAATTTTTAAAGCAGCCCTTCATGATTTGTTTTCAAGTTTTGAGATGAATTTCACAGTAAACAAAGCTGCATGGAGTTTCATAAATGCCTGTATTCTGAGAAGAGCTAATGAGTCGTGATATTTTTTCAGGGCTGTTGGGGGGGAAAAAAGGGCACCTCTAAGATATAAAAATGCTGCTGAATAATTATTACTGGTAAGATTTGAAAGAATGGAGTAGCAAATGACTCTGCTGCTCCTCTGCACACCCAAAAGAAAATGCAGAGAGAGATTTGAGGTTAATAGGAAAATTCAGTTTTGTATTTTATACAGTTTATAATATTTTTAGGGGTGTGGAGCACCCATAATAATATGCAGGGCTGTAATACCTTGTAAAACTGATGTAGACAGTCCACGGGAGTCTCTAGGCCTTGAATACTAATCCATACCTTTATTTTGATATTTCTATTTAAGATAGGGTTTTTTGCATAGTGTACTTTTCAAGAGTATATTTTCCTGAGAGGATTTTTTTTTTCTTTCCAGAGTTTGGCCAAGCTAATGCTGGTGGATTTGTACTTTTTAGTAAAAATAAAAATGCCAACGGGGAGTTTTAAATTACAGCTGCAGAAAGGCAGCCTTTTCTCTCTTTAAGTGTTTTTTTGTGAGAGGAGTCACTGGAATAAATAGTGGTGGTGGTGTCCTCACCTTGCATGAGTTATGCCAGGGACTGCTCTAGAGGTTTTAAAGTGGGGGATGGATTCCACCCTTTCCAGATGTCGCTCCAGAGTCAGTCATTCACTAGGAGCATTTGATACATGTGTCCTCAGTTGGCTGAAAAACTGATTTTCTCTTTCAGAAGACTTTTTCAAAATAACATGTACTCCAGAACCAAGTTTGTGATGAAACTTGAAATCTCTGGATCCAACCTGGTTGCAGGGCAGAGCTACCAGGGCAGGGAGGCTGGGAACCTGGTCATCTGATGGATTTGGAACAAGTACCCCCAACTGGAGACGAGTTAAGGAAATACATAAAAATAATAGGCTTATTGAATTGATGTATTTTGAAGAAGCACATTTTGTTTTAAAAATCTGCCTGGGTCTATTCATGACCATGTGGTGGCAGCAGAACACCTGCTTTGTATTTTTATCCCCATCCTTTTGCTGGGAGGGGAATGAACAGCATGTTTCATTCTGCCAATTTTTTTTTTTTTTTTTTTACAAATCCTGTTTGGAAGAGCAAAAGCACCCAAAAGCTGTGAAATGCTTCATTAGTTTGAGGGGCAGGCGTTTTCAGCAACAGCAGATGGGATATTACACAATTAGTAGATTTGGATGGATTCCTTCCCCCCACCTGGATCTGGTCTAGCTTCAGTTTTAATGACCTGGATTTTCTTTCAGGTGTTGATTTTGGCTTGGCATTAGATGCGATGGGAGATTTCTGTATATTTTTCACATTCAAGAGACAAAGACCCATGTGTCATCTACATGTTTCTGGCACAAGATATCTGAGGTATTTTATAGAGAGGTGGAGCAGTAGGTGGGGAGGGGACAGAGCTCTGCAGGACCCCCAGATGAGGGGTATAGAGACGGTGGCTCCATGTCCAGCATGACTCTGGGGGTTTCTCAGAGGTGAGCTCCTGGGATGCCCCCTTTGGTCGTCTCTGTATCCAGCATCTCAGACAGATAAGGGAGGTTTGCTGCTGCTTTTGGGTAGGAGGGAGAGCTCATGTGAAGATAGAAAATACTGTCCCTTTCTGCATTTTTCATCTGTAATGGACTCCTTCCTTCTCCAGTTAAGGTGCAGTTCAAGTGCCTTGATTATTCTGCTATTTCTTGCCCTTCTACATGAGTAGAGATTCACGTATGTATATATACCCATGGGCGGCTGGGTGGGTGTTACCTGGGTGGTAATGGGTAATTCTTGCATTTCACATGCTCACCTGCAGCCTCAGATCCTAGCCCATGAGAGAGCTGCTGGTACTGGTGACTGTGAGGTGACATGACAGAGGATACCTGCTTGTACCAGGAGCTGCCTGTGGGGACACTGAATTCTCTTACACACCAAATGCTATGAACTCTCCCTCTTTTTTTTTTTTAATTCAGACTGACTTCTAGTATAGCAGTGTGCATGGATAACTGTCTCTCATCTTACAGACAAAGTAGTCAAAGAACTTATTCCTGCAGAGGATGAAGGTCCTTGTTGCAGCTGCTTTGTTTCTGGATTTTCTGCTCTCAGTCCCTGTGTGCAGCAAAGAGGATGAGGCAGGCTGATCCAAGGCATCAGACTAATGGTTCTCACGGAGCTCCCTGGGTTACATGGCCTGGAATTTTCCAACCCAGCAGCAAAGCTGTATTTTTTTGTAGACTGCCCCAGCTTGTGCATAAAATCATGTGTCCATTGTGATGATTTGTTTAATTATTGTTATATAAAGCCCCAAGAGTTGCTCCATCTGTTAATTCTTACAGATGGAGCAAGTACAGTTCTGTTTAACACTAGATTATCTCACTGGTGTGAGATGATTACTTTATATGGGTAGATAGTAATATATTTGTCATGCTTTACAGCTCTCAATTAGCATAGGATAACTTTTGTTCTATTTCAGATCTTTTCTCAGCATGTTTATATCTGTATCCAGCTATTGTATAATGCTTGAAAGCAGCTTTGCTTAGGGAGACTTTGGGCATGCTTTAGAGAGTTGACACATCAGTTCTAATGTTTATATTCAAATTAGGCTACATCCCTATTCTCACAGTGTTTGTAACTTAGGCAAAACAAGAAGTATTTGTAAAACTCCCAGGGACAAACACAGACTTGACTTTTTGGGTCAAAGAAAGTTTCATGTCTAACTTAATTGTGCAGAACTAGAATGTAAGCTAGGCTAGTTTTAAAACCTTAGCTTTGAATTTCCAAACTTCAGAAAGCCATATGTTAAGATTCAGCTTCACAGGTAGAGTCAGATCTCTTATCCCTAAGTCTTTCCTCCAACAACAACAACAAAAGAAGAAGAGGGAAAAAAAAAAAAAAAAAAAAAAAAAAAAAGAGGCAGGAGGGATCCTGAGGGAACTGTGAGGACTTTCCTGTCAGACTTGTCCTCAGGGCTGAGGTATGGTTTTGCTCAGCCTGGAAGGATGTTTGTTCAACACCTCTCTGAGCTCTAGAAGGGATGACATCTGAAGTGTCTAAGTACTTCAAGCTTCTTATTAAGCCTATGGAATTTCTTTATGGTGAGAGTGTGAAAAATGAAAATGAAATTTTCCTAGACTGGAAGAAGGCCTGGGTCTCACTCTTCACCCTAGTTAGTAGTTAAGTATGCTGTAGAGAGCTAAACATAATGAATAGAGGAGACCCAGAACAGTTTCAGGAAATCCTGGTGACTGGGCCATTTTCTTCATTGAATTCTATTCCTCTCCAAGGAATTGTTTTTGCACCTGGAGGGTGATGCTTGTACTTAGGAGGCCTCAATGCACTAGCTTTGTTGTTCTAGAATATATAAGATCGCTACTGATAACACTTGTACTCTAGGTGAAGAGTGGTGTATAATGAGAAAAAGAGGGAAGTCCTGCAGTACTTTAACTGGGTAAACTGGATGCATTTTAATGCAGCTGAAAGCTAGTTATGCATCCAGAAACTGTATGTGCATGGTGCTGCCTCCTGAAAAGGAGCAGCTGAAAAGGATTTGGAAATTATGAGAGAAAGCACAGTCAGTATGAGCATACCAGCTCAGCCAAACCAGCCCACAGTGTAGAACTTGGCATGAGCTCTGCCACATCATTGCCAATAATGGGGGAGCCAGCATGATCCTGGAGAGGATAAGCAGAAGTCTGCTGAAACTGCAAATAAGCTTTACCTTTTGTATGTAGTATTACTGTTGTCATGTGCATCTACTTCTGATATCTTTTAAAGGATATGGAGGGAGGAAAACTATTCCCAATTTTGGAAAAAGTCCTAGTGTGGGACTTAGACCATATGTTTTAGCATCCTTTGGCTTCAGAAACACCTGCTTTACGAAGGCATGTGGTTTGTGTCTATATGTGTGTGTTCAGATGTGGGGAAGCAGTTACAGGTGTCCGTGATGAGTCCAGAGGGGCAGATGCACACTACTGGGCTGGTATTTTGAAGAGCAAGATTTGTCTTCTGAAACACAGGAGGTGGTGGAGCAGCTTGACAGCTGTCCTCTCTGTTGGGTGATGGGTTAACCATGGCACAACTTGGTTTATGGTGTTTCCCTGTGCCATCAGGTGTCCTTAATAATTTCCTGGAAAATGCAAATGCTCCCACGGAAGGGAGCACAAGTGTCCTAAATGGGCTACGGCCTGTGGTTTAAAGCATGCTGTTTATGGAAAGGGGCAGATGCGGAATTGTGACCTGTCAGGTAGATTAGGCCAAGGTTTATCACCTAGTGGTGACCACTCAGTTTTGGTCCTGGTCTTTGGGAAGACATGCTGGACCTCTCAGCTTGGCTCAGGTGAGGGCAGGGATGCCTGGTCCAGTGAACCTGCTGGGACATGAGTAGGTGAGAGACAGATACTAAACCACAGTTGAGACTGAGGCATAAGTACTCATGCAACTTCACTGTAGGCATGTGGGGCCTTTGCAGTTATGCACAAGATGAAATAAGAACATTTCTCTGTGTATGAGAGGTGGTGTGGAGTGCTCAGATATGATAATGATGGGGCCTATGTAAGTCCCCAAAAGAGCGAAAGGCTTCTTTCAGAGTAATGCTAATAAGAGCTGTCTCCTGGTTTCAGAAAAATTGAAGTAATTATAGACCATTTACTGTGGAGAAGTAGGGACACACACTCATTCACAGGGTGCTGAACTTGTCCAATTAACTCTGAGCTCCTGAATTAATAATGAAAAGATTATGCTGTCATTAATAATTCATCTTAGTAATTGAATTTTCTTCTCCTTTGGGAACAGTGCATACTGAAGTGAAGGTTTACCCTCGGTTACAGAGAGACTTCTTGTTTTTCTTCAAGTTTGGCTGACCCAACACAGAAGTCAGGCAAAAGTCACATATTCTGCATCTGTAAAATAGCATTTTCAAGTGTTGATTTATTAAAAAAAAAAAAAAAAAAAAGCGGGGGAACATTTCCTAATCTTGCCTTATTTTTAAAAAAAGACACTTACTTGGCTTGAGTGAATTAACAGTGTTTACTTGCTGAAAATGCAAGATTTTGTCAGGAGGAACACCGAAATGTTTGTTGGTGGAAATAGCAGAATGTCAATCTGGGATTCTGTTTGGGATTCCTGGGCTAAAATATCCATGTTTTCACATAAGTACTTGTTAGCTGAAAATAGATAATTTTAGTCCTGCTTAATGGTTGTATTTCAGTCAGGTTGTATTTCTCCTTTTCCAAGGAGACGCTGGAGCCAGTTTTCCACGTAGAGGACATTGAGTAGCTGTGATAAGATAATCTGAGAAGTTTGATTAGGAAATTAGCTTCTTCCTGTGCTTTTTATCTCCCAGAACTGCACTAAGATTTTTGAGGATGGAAACGATATTTTTGTAGTCCATAATTATATTCTTACAGTTAATAATTTTTTTTTGAGAGATGTCAGTTTTGTCTCTTCAAATGCGCAGTGTGGATGGTTTTTTTGATCATCAAATGCGTCTCCAGACTTTGTGGATTTGAGACATATGGGACATGGGTGAAAACTGGCATCCTGCAACAGCCACATGCACAAGAGTATGTTGGCGATTCAGAGAGAAGTTTGCTGTTACAGCACTCTGAGATTTTTCTAAATCAGTTGACCCCTGCAAGGACCTGAAGGCTGCTTCCTCTGTTGGTGATATGTTGTGAAACCTTTGCTGTGTGTTTAAAAAATAAATATGTGTATTTGTGTATGTGCATAACTATTCAGATATGTAGTTTCCATAGTGTGGGGCTCCAGTAAGAAGAGCAAGCTGAGCTATTGATCCACGTGCTTCCAAAGAAAATCTTACTCTGGTCTGAGACTTTACCTTCCTGCTCAGTTTCCTTCCATGAGCAGCCTAAAACAAAAGTAGTTTTTCAGATTCCTGCGCTCTTTATAGCACAACTCGCTACGTATATGTCCTTAACACCATAGACTCATCTAAATAATAAAATTCCCTTATTTTAAGAACAGAGGTCCAGGGGAGGTCTCACATACCTCCTAGCTGACACAAACCAGTGTCTACTTTTGATCATCAGCTGATGGTTTGGTCCTGGTTTTGCTGTCATCCTTCCTAGGACTCGCTTTTCTTTTCCTTTCCTTTCCTTTCCTTCCAGGGTCTGATCAATACTGCTTTTCCCCAGTGGGGTTAGAACTTGTTTACCTTATGCTTCTTTGCCTGAGAGATGTGGTCTTTCACCACTGGGGAAGGAAAGTCAGCCCTCCAGTCATTCTTGCTGAGGTTTGGCTAGGTTATTGCAGTTTATGGAATTTGGATGTGAAAAAGATAATGTTCTCTCCAAGGACAAAATTCAGCGAGAGGTGCATTTCTGTCTGATTTTTAAATAAGCTTAATCTTTCCTTTCTTCCTAATTAATATTTGGAAATGAGCTTTCATACACTCATATTCACTTGTTGTTTTGCTCCTAAATACCACTTCTCACCAGTGTTCATCAGTGATATGAATATTTTAAAGGGCATACTGTGCTTCAGAAACAGCATTTTTAGCTGGGCTGCGATGTACTTGGACAGACACAGAAAAGATCACTTTTGAGGAAGCTGTCCAAAATCTCTTGTATTTTAAACATCAAAACTGTAAGCCCTGAATGCTGAAGAAAATGTCATAGTGTTCTAGCAGTATTTAATGTCCTATTTGAGTTGCCTATCAAAAATAGGTAGTGATATCACATCTCTGACTGACATACAGCTTAGAAATACCAGTTTCTGAACAATCCCTAAGGCTCCAAATAAAACTTTGATGAATAATCCTATGATTGCACGATTTTTCTGGCATACATTTTCTGTGTAACATCAATCTGCTTTTTATGTTTTTATACCAGAAAAGATGGATTTTGGTTATCTGTTCTTAGCACTTCATTCAGAGGTCTTCCCATCTTCAAAGCAGTATATGAACTTTACCTAATTAAGCCTCTTAGCACATCTGGAAGTGTGAAGCACTTTTCATTTGCTTCTGAGGCAATTTATGGACAGAATATACTCTAATACCGGCAAGATATTTTCTTAAGAGGGAGTTGAGGGTATTTTTTTCCTCATGCCATCATATCCTGAAGGACTTGAATAACCTTGCCAGAGAAGAAAGTCACTTTGGAGAAGGGAGGCAGAAGGTTCCTGGCTGAAATTTTCTTGCTTATTCTTTCTTTAGGTGTAGTGTGGTTTATGTGGTCTCCAAGCACCCTGGAAAATGCTCACTGCTGGAACTCAAGGAAAAAGGTGTCAGTTGGTATACACTCTGGCTGCTTTTCTACTAAGAATGAGTTGGAGCAGAGCTGAGGCAGCAAAAGTAAGAATGAAAGATGGGAGATCAGGCTGCTTTAATTCAGGCAGTCTGTCTGGGTAGTTCTTATTTCACTGCAGGCGACTCTTGTAAATCCATTTATATACCTCTAAATCATAAAGAAAACTTGAAATAACAGCAGATGGTACTTATACCACAAGTGAATTCATACATGTAAAGAAGCCAGAATGTAAGTGTGAACTAGACTCAGATGAAGCTCAGAAAAGAAACAAATAAAAAAGGTTTTACAGGTGTTTCGGCTTTTTGCCTTTGAGAGCACTCAAATCATGTACACAAAGAAAAAGGGACTGCTGACTCTCATCCATGCTCAGGACAGGAAAATCACAAATCTGCAGCAACATTTTGAGCCATAATAAATTTTATTTTGAATTTCACTGCCATGAAGTAGTGTAGGAGCTTAACTTATTTCACTTTAAGGAAGCGGGCATTGAGGGCTGAACTTGCACTATGTGGAGCTGCCATTGGGATGCTGTCACATTTTGTTAGCTCTTGAAAGAGCTCCGTTCCTTGAAGCTAAGTCAGATCACTTTTGTAATTAATTCATAGCATTATTTCTTTTTCCATGTGCAGACTACTTAGCTGTTCTCTGAGTTAAAATGAATAAAAGTGATTACTCAAAGTAGTGATCATTCGTGGACTAAGCCCTACATGGTCTGAGTAGCGTGAGCATTAGGCATGTCAAATCAGGGTTGTGCTGTCTTATCTAAACTAGAAGCTGCCCAGGGTTTCACAAACCTCATGTGCAATCTGTTTTCTTTTTCTATGTGGCCTTGAACAATTTGCCATGCTTTGAAGAGCTGCAGGTCTAATTTTTAGCCTGCCGCTCCCCCCACAAAACACTTGACATCTGAAACAGCAGGAATGGGAGTAACTATTTATCTGTAGAGACTGGTCCACACTTTGTTAATGAAGAAGAGTGAATGAGGAAAGAGGCCTCTAGTTCTAGGGAGGGCTTTGAATGCAGCATATTGTTCTTCCAATGTAAATGGGTGTCTCTACCACCAGGGCCAGTCCTGGATGAGAGAGCATGGTTGTGGAGTTCAGACCAGCCCTGCAGAGCTGGGAGGACTCAGCCTGTTCTTGTCACTTTGCTTCAGGTCATCACAATAGGAAGCTTGATCGAGCACGGCTTAAATCTGCAGGTCCAGCCCTTAACTTTCCACTTACAGCTACAATTCTCCACTAGAGTAGGATGGGGGCAAAGGTAAAGAGACAGTCATTAGACTGTGACCAAAGTATTGTTTAAAGGTGACTGTGTATCCTGGATCAACAACTGTCTCATCTTCCCCCTTTCCCTCCACAAGCCCCCCAGAAGGTCAATACAGTTCATGTTCCTAGACAGCGGTCATGCAGAGCGGCACTGCACCCTTTCCTCAGGATGTGTCCAGTGCAGTCTAATCTTTATAATAAAAAGACTATGTCCTGAACTGAGAGGTGAGAGTCACATTGCCACACATGGAAACGAGAAACCTTTCCCTGTGTTTCTTGTAAATGTCAAGACTAAGTGATGAGCCCTGTGAAAAGGCGAGGGGAATCTCCCCACCCTATCCATGGACCTTTTGGCACTGCATTGTGTGGTGTGAAACACACTCCGCCTTGGGTGACAAAAGGAGTGCTGCTATTTCTGCCTTTTGGCACTGCCAGCTCTCTGCCACGGGTTCACAGTGATAAATGGGCTGTGAGCTGCTCGTACAGAAGAGTGGCCACAGCAGCAGCTGTGCTTTGTCCCTTGGTGGCAAGGCAGAGTGTGCCGTGCAAGAATGAGGAGGGGCTCATTTCTGGAGAAGAAATACCGGCAGTCACACACTCTTTCCTCAACAACCACCCTAATTTCCTTGAAATTACAGTTTCTAAAGGGGCATTGCTCTTGCTCTGTGTAATTTAAAATGATGGCTCTCTGCTTTCTTTCTACTGTAAAATGTCTGCATTGCAGTTATTCAGACTTGTTTCCTCCACCACCCCTAATTCTGAGGAAACTAGGGGAGTTATGAAGGGAATGCTTGTAGAATTAACAACCCGAGAGCTGTAAATTTGCTCCTCCACAAATGGAGGCAGATAGGACAATGACTTCTGCAGGAGGGCCTCTGCTCTTCCCTGCTAGGATGGAAAAGGAGAAACTATTCTCAGTGTTTCCAGAAACTGCCAGCAAAGGCACTGGCAGCCATGTTATTGCTAAGGGTTGGATCTAATAATTCACTTGGTGCTGCTCATCAAAAAGGCATCGGGCAGCACCAGCTTTTGAGCTAAAGAACTGACGATTCAGGACTGGACCAACAGCCCAGCTAACAAAAGGTCCTGTGTTTTATGGCTGGTGCTGAGGTATCCAGGGAAATGCAACAAAAAATGTGAGAACCAGCAGGTGTGTACACACACACACATACTCCTGCACATTAGAATTGGACTAGGATCTTTGTAATCTCCCTTCTGATAAGTAATTGTTTTAACCCCTGAAGTGACAGCATATATTTTGCTTGATACCATGGTTAACCACTGAGGGGCCTATATAAACACATGTGCTCTTCCTTAAATCCCATTATCTGGCAATTCTCCACAGTAGCCTGGACTTCATTTCATGCTGCTTTTGCTCCTATTAGTGGTCAGAGACAAAAACTGAGCCTGTAAATAAACTCCCCAAATTTTTTGCACCCCATTGAGGAGCTCCCTGACAGCACAAGCCTTCCATATGAGCACTCTTTTCTTGTAAGCCAGCTGGAAAGCAATAAATACCGCAGTTCCCTCCCTATAAACCCATTATATTTTACTATTTTGTCCCTATACACCTCCAGTCACATTCAGGATGGTAGGGGGTTGTTCTGCTGCTGGTACTTTTGGGCAGAGTTTTATTGGTTTACACTAGTTACCAATTTGACCCCATTCCTTGAGGTAGTTCAGAAGGAATTCTACCAGGACAAAAATATACTGCAGTCTGTTTTAATGCCCTCACCCAGTCACCTGTGTCTGCAAGCACTTGTGAGGCTGAGTAGACTTATAGAGCCAGATTCACCAAAGGCTTCAGATGAACAAGGCAAGACTTTTAGTGCTATTTAGACAGTGAGCTCTTATGTTGCCATTTCCCAAGCCCCTGCTTAGCCACCACATAAACCTGCCATCTCTTTGCATTTAGCATCAAAATGTTCTGGGTTTCTCAATCCTTCCGTGTGTGTGTCTAGAAGCATCGCTACTGCCTCCTGCCAAATGCATTAGCAGCTGCATGGGAAGGGACATGAAAGTCCCTGATAAAGCTTTATTTTTTTATACATTCCCTAAAAGTAAATTATGACAGAACAGGAAATCTAGGTGCACAAAACTCTTATTGCTTTCAGGACAGTTTATCCAATTTATCTAATAAAACACAAAATCAGTTTTTAACAGAAATGCCTGCAGTTGTTGGAGTAGGAACCCAGACTGGCTTTTCCCCAGAACTGAGGAGTCACTTTCTCTGGCCTATTTATCCATGCCCAACACTATGGATTTTGCTGTGCATCTAAAAATTTGGAGTTACTATGCCTAGACTGCATGAGGCTGTGGGTTTTTGCATGGCTTCTTGAATGGTTTTGAAAGGTTAAAACTGAGGGGAGAGAATGGTGTCATTATCAAGGGAAAGGAAGGTCACACTTTTCCTATCACTCTGTATCTGATGGCCTGCTCTCTCCTTCCTCTGCCCTGCCCAGCCTATGAATAGGGAGTTTGGAGCTGTTTCCTGCAGGCCAGCTGCTCTATCATTGCTGGAAAGTCTCAGTTACAAGTGAAGAACACTGGCTGGATCAAAAGTGATGAGTTACTGGTGACTGATCTCAGCTGATGGGGGAAAAAATGACTCCTCAGCGAACTGGGCTAGTTCCCAAAATAGGAATCCGTCACTTTGGAAGAGAGATTAATGGAGTACATCCAGCAGCTCTGCTGGCTGGTGGACAGCAGTTTGCACTGCAGCCACCGGATGAGGCGTTTCGTTGTGTCATCTTGTGATTATTTATATCTTCCGTTGACTAGCACATTTGTTTCCCCAAAGCAGAGTGGGTGTATGAGTTGCTATTTTTTATTCTTTATTAAGTATAAACCAGCTCTGAAGGGTGTGTAGAGCTGTAGTGCTGATTGATTTGGATGGGATGGGAGGAGGCTGAGGAACTATCCTGCCTGCAGAGGTCTTCTCTCCTCAGCATTCGCAAACTTCTGAGCCAAGCAAGGAATTTTCCTTTCTGCCTGGGTGCTCTTTATTTGAGAAACATTTTGACTTAGTCTGTAGAATTAAGACTGGTTGATATCTCTTCTCTCAAGCACCACAAAGAATTTTACCAATAAAATAATTTACAGCATTGTGTGTGCATGATTTTTGCTAGAGCAAGTGTATATTCTGATAGTTATAAGCCTCTATGACAGAACATGGCAAGGAGGACTAAGTTTATGGGGTGCTTTAGTAGTGTTGAACTTCAAAGTGAAATCTTGAACTAAATCTGTTGATAGCTATAGAAAACTTATCTGACATCATATCATTTATATTAGGAAAGTTCTCTCAGTTTTTTCGCTTCCCCTTTTGATAAGTTTGGGGGTTTTTTTCAATCTTGTTTGAAGTTATATTTCAGTCTTGTAGTAATTTAAGTTTCAGAAGTACAGAATGCTTGCTTATGTATTTATAAATCTAATGTTTATATAAATTAAAAAGAAAATGGAGGAAACAGTTCTGCTACTTCTGCAAAAGCTGATTAATGTCAAAACAAAAAGGAATGTCAACTTCTCATACTGGGTGCCATATAACCATTTCAAAATGTGGAAGGTGCATGGCTGGAGGGCCTCTCTAGTTTTGAGCAGGAGACCCAGGGTTTGTGACAAATGTTTTCCTGAGGCTTTCCTATGTGTCTGTCAAAGATGGTTTCCCAGCAAGTAATTCTCTAACATTCCTCTGGACAAGGAGGAGACACTGGTTTCCACCTCAGAGCCTACAGATCTTTATCACAGGGAGTGTTTGTCCAGTATTAAAGATAGTGAAAGATTTTTTAAATGTTTTTAAAATGTAAGTGAGAATTTTTAAAAAGTAGTCACCTGAAGCTCACCAACTTCTCGAAACAGATTTTGGTCTGATATTCAAACCCTTTGTTCTCAGCTTTTTACCATGATATTATTCCTGTCTGCTTTACCTTTCCCTCTGCAAGTTTGAAATACTGAACAGCAAAAGGACAAAGCACTGAAAAACTAGCAGGAAAGTTTCTCCTGTGAGGAACCCTTGTCCCTAAGGTTTTAGATTGATATTAGACCAGATCCAGATGTGTTATACTTTGAAACTTCAAATCTTTGAAAAATTTGCTTGAAATTGATGTGAATCTGTGTCTGTCAAAATGTTCAGGCACATCTTGTGACAGATTATAATCCCATTACATTATTTTTTTCAGTTTCCACTGGCTATGCTGAGACTTAAATTAGTGTCTTTTAAATGGAAGGGTATACAGTTGTATAAGACCTGACTCTAACATTATGAATTGGACCAAACGGTTTTTACAAAACACGGTTTGTCTAAAATAAGGCAAGCTCAGCTACTGTGCATGAAGAAGCATAATAGTATGAAAGAAGTATGTGGGGAAAAATGTTTTATCAGCTGAAAATGGGAAAAATCTAGGTGATATGATTGATTTTATGATAAACTATTTTTGACAAGTCCAAAAATAGGTAGCAGAGCCAAAAGAATTTTCCACCCATGTGTTCCCATTTCAAAGCCAGCTTAGTTAAGCAGAGTTAACGTGGCTTTTTGGATCCACTGTTAGGTAGCACTTATGAACACTGTTCAGTCTTTTTACGTATTTATTTACTTTTATTAACAAGTGACCATTCTTTTACATGAAAACTGTCAGAATAAATACAGATTCCTTTAGGAATATGTTATGGAAAGTATCTACCATTTTTTTTCAGCTAAGTTTTGGAGACTTAGTATATGTCTCTTGCTATGTATTTGAATTGAATTTCAGGGATTTGCCTGTGCTTTACTTTTGGAGAAGAGCATGCTGAATCCCAAGACACCCTTGGGACCTCACTGTTTCTGTTGCTGTTGTCTTTTGTAGTAGCTTGTATTCTGTTTGCCTATAAATCCATTACTCCTTTGTGACAGATGATAGCAAGACACTTGGTCCTCGTTTGTCCTAGAGTGATGTCAAGGAAAAGACATCTGCCATTTTTCTACCAGGCATAATCACTGAAAGGTCGGAGGGGATAGCTAGAAGCTGCAAAAGCCCAACTGTGCTTCAGCTGAGTTATGGGGATACTCTTGGGGAACTGAGTTTTCCTCCTAAAATTCCCAGAAGGTAGTTCAGGACCAGCCTTGAGAGCATCTCCTAAAAGCACACAATTTAGGAGGTCTGAGGTTTTTCGGCACAGAAAATAGTTTCAGAAATTTGTACAAACTTCCCTGTGACCTTCAGGCCAAACAGTAACTTCTCCCTTCCTCTTCTGTATTCATCAATATTTTTTATTTATTCTTTTTCACATATCTATTTTTTCTTCTGTCTAGCTGGGGATATTTCTCTGCTTTCAGTGGACAAGTTGATACTATATTTGTTCTTTGTTCTATAAGGTTCTGATAGAAATTGGACACATATTGTGCACAGACAATAAAACCTATGGTCTTATGATCAGAGATTGAATATCCCTTCTTATACCTCCTTTGGTCGTGATTAGCTTTTGCATAATAGAGTCTATTAGGTGTCAATTTTCAAGGAGGTGAATGAAAATATTTCCTTACCAAGACAAAACAGTTTCCTTGAAGATTAAATATTGGTTCTATAATGTCATCTTTGGGCTGTTGTACAGGCAGTCATGCCTTGTTTATTCTGCAGTACTAAGTGGTCTTTTAGAGTGTGCTGTAAAGTCGTTGTCTTGGTGCTGCTTATCAGAACAAATACAGACTCATTGCGGTCTGTTGAGCCAATAGGAGGGACATTAGCTGCTAGTAAAACAATTTCATTCTGAAGGTTTGAATCTTCATTTAATTATCAAAACACATTGCCTTTCACCACAAGTGCTACGCTACTGATTGTTGCCATAACAACTATAATGTAAGGGGGGGGGGGGGGGGGAGGGGGGAAATAAGTCTGTATACTGAGTTAACAACAGTTTTATTTTTAAAGAAAATTGTCTGACTTCAGAGGACAACTTACATGCTTGAATTTAAACATATGCTTAAATATTAGAGATGAGCAACTCTCAGAGATACTATTATGCCTGAAGACAAAAATTTTAAATTTAGCTGAGTGGAGGTGTCTCTAATACTCTGCTGTGACAATAAACAATGGAATACATAATCTGGCATTCAAAGTTAATAACCTGAAGTTAATGACTGTGTATTTCAGAATTATATTGTATTTATAAACAGTGGAAAATAGGAGCTTTGCTAGAGTAGAAATATAGGACACAATTGCCAAATAATGTGAGAAATAGCAAAGTTATTGTACTACTCAAGTAAGAGCATTACTGTAGTGTTCAGTGGAAGTTGTCCTTGCTCGGTACCCTCTCAGCTGTGGACATGTGAACAGCTTCACCAATGCTATGTTAAGCTGTTCTGAGTCAAAGACATTGATAGTTAAAAGTGATGAAATTTTGTCACAGATACCCTTGGTGAATTAGTGGCCATTGCCTCACACTTCCAAACACCTGTTTCCTGGTATGCAGGCTACTCACATATGGTCAGATGTTTTAAGGTGATTTGCTCACACCTTGAGCCTGGGTTTTTGATACCCATAGCTTCAGGTGTGTCTCACTTTATCTTGGCTTTGTCTTCATGCTGAGCCTGATGAACTTTCCTTTATTAGCTCCTGGCATATGAGTGTTTTCTTCCTGCTTAGTTTACTCACATCCAACATTTATCTTCAAAAGTGGATTAAACAGGAAAATGTTCTTGTTACTCCCAGGATAAGAGTGTCCTCACATGGAGAGTTAAATATAATCACTACTACATGTGATGCTTTGTGGCATTCGTGTAGCTAGGCAGACCATGCCTCCTCTTTACCCCTGAAGAGAGCTGGTTTCTACCCAGCAGTAGATGATATTAGGATGGTCCTTGTCAGTAAGTAAATTTCCTTAAAACCAATGTTGTACTGACCACCTTGGCCTTCACACTAAATAGAAGGGACATTTAAATGCTCCTGTATGCAGTGAAAGCTTCCTACAGATGTACAAAGGGGTAGTCCTGCTTTCTGGGAGCTAATGAGTAAGGGATTTCCCCTGGGACAGGATGCAAACACAGAAGTAAACGTACCTGTTGGAAGGTGCTGGTTTTGTTGGTAGGAGTTGGGCATCTGGGAGACAAAGTGAGAAAGTGTGAGGTGATCCCATTCCCACTGAGGCTGCTGGGGGACTTGTTAACCGATCTCGGTAAGGACAGTCACACTGGCTGACAGTGTGGCTCTTGGAAGAAAATACAGATCTCCCAGTCATTTTCTGAATTCCATCAAGCATCAGGTAGATGGGAATTAATTTCTAAAATGGTCCTTGGAATATCTGTTATGATCTAATTTAATAATTTAGGAATAGGCAAAACTCCCTACAAATCTTAATGAACTAATCATCCAGCAGACATCTGGGATGAGAAAAATACAATCTCTGTGTTACAGACAGGGGAAACTGGGGCACAGAGAAGATCAAAGATTTCGCTAGGCCCTTTGGTTCTGTTTTTAATTAATACTTACCATGTACAAAATTAGCCAGTTAAAAAAAGAAAGTTGTGTGAAACTGTTAGCTACAGAAGTCAGAGAAGTTGGTTTATTAATTGGAGTTATATAAAGAATGTACTGATCACTAAACCTTTCATCACTGGGTTTCAAACATGGTGAAGGGGCAACAAATCAGCTTAGTTTTTCCGACTAATTTTTTTTTTTCTACCTTGCTGCACTAGTCAGGTGCCAGGGTAATGAGGTGATGATACCTTTATTGCTACAAAACCCAGAACAGAACAGAAAAAAGAAACTAGTATGGGTACAAAATTATCTTGAAATTGCCTTGTATTACGTTAAAATCCTCTAGCTTAATGATCTTGAACGCCATCTTTTCGGGCTTTACAGCAGCATAATTCCATCACCCTTAGGTTAGTACCTCCTGATTTACACTAGTGTGTGTGAAATCAGGCTGTGCTTGTGATTCGATTCTGTGTTTGCAGTTGGAAGGAAGCTCATTTTTTCTAGGCTAGAGCTTTAATTTCAGAGGCTTATGGAGCATTAGGGTTTGGAAGAACCTCATGAGCTTGCCTAGGCTTTGCTTCTGCTTCAGGCCAGAGTAATTATACCTGTACGTTTATTAAATTTGCCCTTAAAGACCTCTGATGATAGAGACTCCACAGCTTCTCAGGCACTCTATTCTAGTGTTGCTACCTGTACTGCTAAAATGCCTTTTGCTGGCATTCAGTCTGAGTTCTCCTAACTGCAAGTGAATGTCATTACATCTTCCTCCCATCCATGATGGACGGGAAGATGTTATTACTTCTCTTTTCAGTAGATTTTTATATATATTGCTTGATGATTTTACCCCATGCAAATCTTCCTTGTATGTCATGCTTTCTGGATCTCTCTTGTTCACTGTTTTCTACTGGATTTCTTCACATACTTCATGAAGGTGACACCTAATCCTGGCTATGGTATCCAAGTGGGAGCTTGCCGGGACAGGACAAGGGACTACTTCCTGTGTCTCATGTAATTTGAGAATTACATGTTAGTGCTGAAGAAAGATCATCTTTGACCTGTTAAAGCCCTCACTGTCTGCTCATCTACCATTTGAGAAGCCCTTTTCCCCTTGTTTTCAATAGACCTTATCAGACTCTGTTTGGCCATGATGGTATTATGGCCCAATATGTAAACTGTAGTTTTCAGGAAAGTATTTCCAGTTGAAGGAAAAAAAATGTTAGCAGTGGGAAAAGGTAAATTCTGCATCAGTGAGGAAAATCCAGCTCAATCACAAATGTGCAGAAGTTGCTATTTTGTTCTGCACCAGCAATTTGATTTCTGCTGGGTTATATTGCTATTTCTCACGGAAAGAATATGGGAGAAACCAGTTACTGGTAATCCTTTCACAAATAGGTTCCTTCCTCACCAGCACTCTTTTTACAATTATGAGAGAGAAAATCCTGTTCCTGTGGAAAACTCTTCTTCCCAGTATTGGGTTAATCCTGAAGTCCTCACACAGACAGAAAAAGTGCTTTAACCTTGCTGGAACATTTTCCTCAGATCCAGGCTTTGAGTTCATAAGATGG
Organism: Athene noctua; assembly: GCF_965140245.1. Classification (NCBI taxonomy): domain Eukaryota; kingdom Metazoa; phylum Chordata; class Aves; order Strigiformes; family Strigidae; genus Athene; species Athene noctua. The sequence continues at coordinate 65,149,284 of NC_134037.1, read as the reverse complement.
AGTCCTTCCTCCTTCCTTTACTCCAATAAAGAGTATTAGCAAGTTCTAGAAATGCTTGAGTTCATTACTTTGACTTTCAGTATGAAACATGGCAATTGAGGTGATAATGAATGGTACTACTTGTGTTCTTGAATATTCTTAATGGTTTCGAAAGGCAATATATTTTTCAGTGTTCAGTATTTTAGTGCTCTCCCATTAATTTTTATCTCCAAATATAAAATTAATCCTTTTTTGTGTGACTCGTGAAATTGTTGACACAATGCTCCTCTAAACACGAATTTTCAGTTTGTGTTCAGTTGTCAGGAAATTGCTGTTACCCATTTTTGGGGTGTTTGGTTATAGTGCTATTAGACAAGCTGTGATAGAGGTGGTACTATTTGTAACAGTGCATTGAGCACAACTGATGAGAAATAAAACAGACAATCCTGTGCTGCTCTTGTTTGCCTCCAGCCCTGTTGCAGCCCCAGGTTCCTGAAGAATGGCAGTGTGTCCCTTCACATGCAAGTTGCATGCTGAGCACATCATCATCATGGAATGTAGTGGCTGGCAGAACCAGTTCTCCTCAACATTTGTTATTTATGGCTGGAAATCCATAAGGAATGTCTTGTTCACTATTGAATTCCAAGTTGGTAGGAATACCTTGGTTAAAAGTTCATACTTTACCTTAAGCTATTGTTTTATATATATAGATATATATTAGATATTTCTAGTATATCAGATTATCTCTATATTATACATACCAGGTAACCATGGATTTGCCAGTGGAACCACTCATTTGCCATGGGAAGCACAGCTGTCTGCCAGCCTTTGAAATGGCTTAGGACCTTGAGGTCTTGATTGTTATTTGGTTATTTTATTCCCTTGGGACTTTTCATTCTGGTCCTTATTTTCCCCATCTGCAGAATAAGACAGTATTATTGACTGCCCCCATCTCAAAGGCAGAGCCTTGTGTCCTCTGATCCCTAGCTCTGGTGCCTCCTAGGTGCCTTGGGCTTTCTTTGTGGGATATGGGGAACAGGGGAAGAATACAGGCAGGGGAATCAGAAGGGAATGATGTAACTTCTGGGTCATACCTCAGAGTAAGGACTGGACGTGGCCAAAGAGTACATTTGGATGTGGGAGCCAGGCAGCACCCCTGTGCCTCACATGCCCAGGGAAACACAGGGTCACCACAATCTGTGGCAGACAATGAGCTATACCTGGCACTCCTAACTCCCAGGCTGGTTGGCTCGTCTTCCTCTCACTCATCTTCCTCTCAGTTATGATCAAGTAATAAAGAGGAAACAGATTTACTGGTGAGGGAAAGGTAGTACTCCCATATCAGCACCTGCTAATGCAGTGGACGCATGTGGTGGTCACGTGCCAAAGTTGAGACCATGCAACTACACCCCAGTCCCCACCTGTATGTGCAGCCTGTAGTGGTCTTCTGGTCTGGGGCAGCGACACAGCAATACAAAGGGATGGGTTTCTTCAGGCCCCATGGAAGCAGAAACAGAAATATGTGGGATTTCCTGGCACCCAGCTCCGCACTTAGCTTGTGGAAATTTGTGGCTTCTGGAAGGCACCCACACCAACACCTGAACCTCAGTTCACAAGGACAGGGATAAATCAGCTTTTGAGTAACTCTCAACATCCAGAGATCACTGTATGTTTGTGAAGTCTGCATTGAGAAATTTTGGGTTTACTTTTATTTTAAAAAAAAAAAAAAACATTCCTTCCCACTTTTGTAGTTTTTCACACCTGTGAAATAAATCCTTTGGATTTAGCTGTATTTAGCTGTTTGTAGTTGAGACAAGTAAGCTCCAGCATTGTAAAGCTCATGGTAAAAATCAGGATAGCTGGCCATATTTGGTATTTTTCTCCAGGACTTTGGAATGATACTGTAATATCTTACTCACTGTCTTTATTAGAGAAAAAGAAAAAAAAGAAAAAAAAAAAAAAGTAAGCCTGGTCAGAGAAAACCTGAGAACATGAACAAATTGAACACTAAAGGACCAGGAGTCTAGAAATCAGAGTAAGAGCTTGGACACCACTCACTGAAAAAGTTTACATTTTCAACCACATCTGACAGCCTGAGGGACAGAGGGTGGAAGGAGCAGGAAGAGGGTCCTTTTAACTGCTTTGGTGTGACCATGCTGCTTCTGACACTAAGCTGCAGTTTTTCCTTCAGACTCGCTCAGGCACCAGCTTGTAACGGTGTTGACGTGTCGCTGCCTCTTGGGAGCTGTTATTTAGCGCAGCAGCAGCTAATGAAACCCTGGGAAGCAAAGTGCTGGTTAAGTGAACCTCAGCTACATCTGCCTAGTCTGTGCTGCCTTTGACAAGGGCCTTGGGGATCCTTGAAACCGGAGCGTCATGATGTGCTGGCTTGCCTGATGCTGGGGAGCCGATGGGGGGACCAGGCACCGAGGTGGTATCCTGGGTCCCCATCATCCCCATCCTCACAGAGGGTGGTGGAGGTGGCGGTGACTTTCAACCCTTTCCCTTCCCTCCGGCGAGAGGGAAGCCTGTTCACACCCGCACCCTGTTATGGGAACAGGATATCTGCCAGGCTCCCTCCCTTACCCTGAGGTGTAATTTAGGTGTTTTTTAACCTGGAGATGTAATTTAGTGGGTTTTTCTTTTTTTCTTGAAGGAAGGAATCACTAGATGGCACTGCATCACCGCAGGACAAGCCACCTCCTTCTGTCTAGGATGGATGAAAGACATTGCCTACTTCTTTATTTTAATCTGTCTGCTTTCATTTGGAAAAAAAAAAAAAAAAAAAGAAGAAGAAAAAAAGGCTACATCTGTGTTAATAAAATGTGCTTTAACACAGTTTCCCTCTCTAGCTTCAAGAGTGCTAGCCCCTAATCATTTGCCCATGGGACCTTCTGGTTAGAATATTACACTTGATATAGCTTCATTTTTGTAGTTGTTCTTTTAGCCTGTTTCTCTCTCCCTGCTATCACCAATGCAACTGACTCAGAAGGCTCAGTGGAAAAAAAGTGGGTTTGGATGTTTAGTTTAAGACTAAACTCCCCCAAAGATGGATGATGTTTGGGTATGCTGGTCCCCAGCTAGGCTTCTAAGTTCTTAAAAGAAATTAAAATAATAAATGGATGTGATTAGCTATGTGCATATAAATGGCTAATCGAGAGCCACCCATTGACACATGAGTATAGATAGGATTGTTCACTGAGCCGTAGTTTCAATAAATTATTGTTATTATGTGCTGCAAATATCCTTAATCAGAGGCTTGACCAAAATTACCTTCAGCCACCAAGCTTGCAAAATCGAGCTGTCTCATGACTACAGAGTTGATTGCAACAGCCTAACATTTCTATACCTAGTTAGGATCCATAAATTCACAGTTTGGCAGAAAAAAAGAGAATAAACTGATGAAAAAGCATTAAAATACATACAATGTTTACTTTGGTCCGAAGCCCAAATGAAAAGGTTTTGGTCATTTCCTATCGGCTCAATGAACCTTAATATACTAGTGTTTCTTTCTTCAAGAAACCTTGCCAAGCAGTAGCACTTGGAATGAGTGGGTGTTTGAGCTCTTCTTTGCAATCTCAGAGAATCAGTCTTATCATTGTACTGTTCTAAGTAGTCGCTGTAGCTGCAGCACAATTGGAGAGGGCAGAAATCTCATTGTTGGGAGTGAGACCATCCTATTTACTAAATCCGTGAGAAATTGTACTGCACACGAAAATGTGGTTCTTGGCTTAATGTTGCTTTAATCCATTTTTGTATTGCAAGACCATTAAGATGAAAAGTTTTTGAGTTTTAAAAGTGAAAGTCTTAAGAGGAAAGATGCCACAGCTGTGCCCAATTCCCTCTCTTATTAAGAGGGTTGGTTAGGCTAGGGCTGCAGCCTGCTGATACTGAAGGATGATCGATCAGCTTTGGCAAATAGTTCATGTTTGCCAGCAGTCACTGAACAGATTTTCATAATTGTTTTATTGTATTTTCCTTTTAAATTCACAAATAGATATTTATTTCTGTGAGATCTCATTGCAATTGGGGGATGTGATACATCTGTGTGCTTCAGCCTCTCCATGGCAACTGTAAATTGGGTCAAGCACAGGTGCAGCCTGGCACACAGCAGCTATGGTAAGGCAGCTGCAGGAGTCTGCCCTTGCAGTGCCCTATGTTATCCTCACCTGGAGCTCCCATAGATGATGCTTTGCCAGACAGTACTGAGTGCTGCAGCCAAGAGGTATCATGGAAAAGGTTTTTTTGATGATCAATAAACCTTGAGCATCCCCTGGATCTGCTATAGGACCTATTAGATGTTACGTGTTCAGACACCTGGTGTTGCACAGACACATGTTTCAGGTCTGTGTGATTATTGTGGGTACATCATGGTGCTTTCCAAAAGTGATGCAGAGTTTGTTTCAAACTGTGTTCCAGACCCATGACCAAGAGAGCCTGGGCTAAGGTAGTCTGAGGGAAGTGATAGGGGGAAAGAGATGATGGTAGTGAAACTGTCATGTTTTATGTGAGAGAGGGAGGAGAGCTACAGGCACAATGAATGCAGTCTCTGCTCAGTTCCAAAATAAACTCATTTTCAGCACATTGGGATGCAGGGAGAACTCACTGAGGATAGAGACACACAGAGAAGCAGCAGCAAGGAGGGCTGTCCTGGTACTTTGGTACAAGAGTACCTTGGCATTAGGCAACCCCATTTGGATCCCACATTATATGGCTTGTAAGGCTACTTACCTTCTATCTAGATAATCAATTACATGGTCTGAAGTTAATATGATTCAGTGCTGCGACTAAAATGGACAAGATGAAACAAGAATCGGAAATGACCCAACTTTACAATGCTGCAAGAGTAATTCTAGACAGATTGTTGATGAAGAAAACCCAGACATATTTAGCCATAAAATTACAGCAGTGCTAAACAGCTGAAAGGGAGGCATGCATTAGGCTTTTGTAATAGGGACACTGAGGGCTATTCCCAAGGCCAAAACGCAGTTTACATTTCCGAACATCTGCCTGTGGAAACTGGGGTGGAGAACTCTAAACCTAATCTCTGGTGCCTGTAAGTCTTGTTGCAGGATTTTTTCATTCCCACAGAAGGCTTGATCATTCAGCGGTGGGAATCTTTCTTCTCTGCTGATCTGTGACACGAGGTATTGTATTTTCTGAATTGTATCTATCATGCAATAGGATTGTCAAATGCAAAGAAATTCTTCTGAACAACCATTCCAATTGCTGGAGTAAGAAGGAGCCTTGTCATTATGCTCTCTTAGTATCAATTAGTATTGATATCTGCTAGAAAAACTGGTGTCCAGTCAACAGTCCACATTATTGAAGCTTGGGCAGGTATATATCTGCTAGGAAGAAGAAACACTGATTATCACTTCATTGAGGTAAAAGTGAGTTTCTATTCACCACTGGGAAAAAAAAAAAAACCAAACCAATGGCATCACAGACCTGATGGGGCTACTAACACACAATCTTCACCTGGAGAAATAATGTTTTTGTCTCTGTGGCCATGTTTACATAAGAAAGTAATCTGTGCAACAGGAGCGGATCAGTAGACTGGGGCAGGTGGGTCACCATCTAATATATCAAAATTGTTAATGGTTTGGGTATTTTACTCTGGACTAGATTAAATCTGGTCCAGATTAAATCCCCATATCGCACATGGTTTGATGCTGTCTGAAGGACAAATCACTGATTTAGACACTTATTTTCTCCATTATGGACTGGGGTGAGATTGGTGCATAGGTGAAAGGAGGAGAGCTTTTGGCTGAGTTTCCCTCAGAGAATCTAGTTTGAATGTGCTAAAATCACTCTGCAAACCCAACTGGCAGGTGGTAAATTAGGACAGTCAGCGTTTCACTTCAACATTGAACTAGAAAGGCAGTATGGGCACAACCTGGTGGACACAGCAAGAGTGGGTTGTTGGGGTCAAATGCTTCTGGTGTTTATGTGGAGACTGTTTTGTTCTCAAGTCATTAAAAAATCAGCAGGGAACTAGTTCCTTTGTCTGCAATATTGTCTCAATGATCACTTAGCTCACCATGGCAGTTAATCTTTTTTTCTTTCTAAAATACATGTCATGACACAATTGTTAGATCATTTGCCCTCAGGATGTTCTTCATACTGTTTTCCTAACCTGTTAGCACAAAATCCCTTCTCTTCTGAGTCTCTAAACACATAGGTGAATTTATCTGAGTCATACATGCTCTCTTGATCTTCAGCATGGCACGGTGATTAGAGTTATTCTTTAATTTAAGGACAGATAATGACCATTATTTCAAATGCTTGCATTTCCTTCGGGTGCAGAGCCCGAGACATGTGGAAGCTCATTTTGGAGGGGTGTGGAGCAGTAGCAAAGCCATTCACATCACTGAGGCTGTACTGCTTTAGCCCTTCTGAATGTTTTTGACTACTCTAAATTCCACATCTTTATTTTTTAAAAATTTAGATCTACAAATGAAGAAATATCTCTTGATTTTATTCAGCAAATCTCACCATCATACAGTCTCTGGCTGTCCGAGTTTAATTAAATTAACTCATGTCATTGTTAGTGGTGGAAAAGGAGACAAAAAATGAACAGCTGGTAAAGAGATCAATGTTAGTATAACACCTTAGCCTAAGAGCTTCTCAGATCACTCCCTCTCTACATATACAGCTATATATAGTTGAGAGTTGCCTTAAGATGGCAATTACTTCACTGCTTCCTCTTAACTAGCACGACCTCTACCAGTGTAGGATTAAACAACCTGGAACTTGGTCACTTTTATCCTTTATATATTTAGTCTTGTCTCTAGTATAATTCTGAGCATCTCAGAGGTGGCCCCTGTGCTGTAGTCCAGGGCAGCATGTGAACTAGAGACCTGACACAGACCACCAGGTTGTAATTGTTTTCACAGACTGTTCAGCCTTCATCTTAAACCTAGCTAAATTTCTTCTCCCTAATTTCTGCTGAGTTATTTGAATTTTCCAGGACCTCACTGGTCTGCTGGTTAGATACCTTCTGTTTTCCAGATTCAATTTATTCAAAGCCCTTCGTTCTTTGGCAACACAATTCTTTTTTTTTTTTTTTTTTCCCTAACCTTTATTTTGCTAAGCTAAAATAAACTAAATTCTCCTTGTCTCCTTTCATTAAGAAGGTTTTTCTTTTCACTTGATTAATTTAGTGCCCCCTCCCCAAAATACCTTCTGGTGCAGGGTGGATTTTATTGAATGTAGGTTGCTGGAATTGTATACAGCATTGTAGAGTCTTGTGCAGTGGCAATACTATTAGTACAACTCTACCTTTTTTTGGGGAAATACCTTTATTTATGCTGCTCAGGACTGTTTGTTTTTGCAATAGGTTTTATGGTTACCCTGTGATTAAATAAAACATCCAAGCCTTTTATTTTGTCAGTTGTTTCCGAATGTTGCCTCCCCACTGTGATAGTAAGACTGTGATTGTTTTATTAGTTTTTATGTATTTGATCTATTACTTACCCAATTTCTGTTTCTCCAGTCTTCAAGAGCATTCAATCTCTCTGTGATGATATTCTGGTCCTCTTCCCCACTAGCAGTGTTCCTCTTGTTTGTCAGCATTGCCTCCCAGCTTTGTCAGCTGTGAATTTCATTACACTACTCTTATTTTTTGGTATCAAGATCAGTGACAAAAATAGTAAGGAAAAATTTGTTTAAAGACCATTAGTAACTTTTCTCTGATTTAACATGCCTTCTGTGCTATCTATTGGCACATGCAGGTTCCTTATCAAAGCAGTAATTCTCTTCTCCACCTGAATCACTAGTCTCCTGTTTAGTACTGTATCAAATTCTTTGCTAAATTAGATCCAATGCGCTTCCACAGACCCACAGAGTATCTGAGGTGGGAAGGCACTTCTGAAGTTTGACTAGCCCAATGCCCGGCTCAGAGCAGGGTGCTCAGGGACATGTCCTCTTGGGTTTTCAATACCTCCAGGAAGGGAGACTTCGCAACCTCTCCGGGCAACATCTTCCAGCGTTCAAACACCCCCATGAAAAACAAGCAAAAAAGTTTCTTATGTTTAAATGGAATTTCTTGTGTTTCAGTTTGTGCCCATTGCCTCTTGTCCTGTCACTGGGCCGCACTGAAAAGAGACTGGCTCCTTCTTCTTTATTTTCCCCATCAGGTATTTATACACACTGCTAAGACCCCTCTGAGCCTTCTCTTCACCAGGCTGAATGGTCCCAGCTCTCCCAATTGGATGTTCCAGTCCCTCAGTTATCATTGTGGCCCACCACTGAAGTTGCTCCAGTATGTCTGTGTCTCTTGCACTGGGGAGCCCAGAACTGGACCCAGCACTCCAGGTGTGAGACACACCAGGGGCAAGCAGAGGGGAAGGATTACCTCCCTCTACCTGATGGTAGGACTTCCTCAGACATGTTTGCTGCAGGGGCACACTGCTGGCTCATGATCAACATACCATCACCCCTCTGTGTGCCCCTCTGCCCTTTTTTTCTTTTCTGCCAAGCTGCTTTCCAGTCAGCCAGTCCACAGCCTGTGCTGGTGCCTGGGGTTGTTCCTCCACAGGTGCAGGGCTTTGCATTTCTCTGTTGGCCCATTTCTCCAGCCTGTTAAGTCCCTCTGAATGGCACTGTGACTCTCTGGCTTATCATCCACTCTTCCCAGTTCAGTGTCATCTGCAAACTTGCTAGGACTGCACTCAGTCCCATCATCCAGGTCATTAATGAAGATGTTAAACAGTGTCGGCCCCAGTATCTAACCCTGAGGTACACACCTAGTGAATGGCCCCCGTCTAGACTTTGTGCTGCTTATTGCCACCCTTACTTATGATAACTTTTTTAAGATAGTCAGAGAAAAACAATCAGGTTACTCTAGTAACTGTACTTCGTCCAGGTTTGGTTTCACCTCTGCATACTTAAGGGGTTTCTGATTGGAAATAGCATCTGGGACCTGTATCTTGACAACACAAATGTGGTGAGGGGTGTTAGAGGAAGAAATCTGTGTTTGTGGGTAGGAGGGAATTCTAAGAAGGTACTGTTGCATCAGATCTGTGGAATATGATTCAGCTGATAATCTGTAGGGCCTTTCTGGAAATTCTTTTTGGCCAGTACTATCAACAATAATAAAATTTCAAATAAAAAGCTTTTTTGAGCCTCCAGTTTAGTTTGCTAATCCTTACCTTTGGAATTGAGATTGCTTTCAAGAAGTAGTGTAGTTTTCATTTAGGAGGAATCTGCAGTGTGGAATATACATATTTGGAGTGCATGAGTATACAAAACCTTCCTCTAGCTTTTCTACACTTATTTTCATTCCACATAAAAGGCTTTGCAATAGATATCAAACAAACATAATATCTCTTGTCTGCTTGGGGAAATTTAACATAAAAGCATCTGTAAGAAGGAAATTACATAAAAATGAGATGACAGAAGTAATGGAGATTTAGATGAGAAGAAATCAGCTCTCATTATGAGGTAATAAGACTGCTTATCTGGCTGTGTATTAGAATAGTGTTCATCAATGAGATTTCTGTTGGTGAAGCTAGATAATGGAATGAACATCATTTTCTTGCCTTTGGAGTTGGTAATTTCTGTCCTTAGTGAGTGACTGTATTTTTTGTGTTTCCAAACATTATGTGCATCACATATGGAATTCAGCAAAGCAAGCATGATTGATGTGAACATAAAATCAAAGTCCAATCAGTTTAATGAATCACATCTTGACCAAAATAAAATGCGGATGATCAGGACAACTGGCAATCAGAAAAGCAAATCTTCAGCAATAGTTTGCGTCACTTATATATCCTGAGATATCAGCAGGAGTTATCAGTTTAATAGATTATACATACTGCAGTACAGTCTTAAATATTATTATCTGGCAAGGTTGTGAACTGTATTGGAAAAAGCTAACTATGGGGACAGAGTCTCTGATCCTGCAGATGCTTATGGATGAGTTTAAGCATTGATTTCTACTGAAGTCAGGGCTAAGAGCTGCCTGCTTAACTAGGTCAAAATGCATCTAAGTATTTGTGGGACGGGGGGGGCAGCTTTTCTTCAGTGATACCAAATCATCATATTGTCCATTAGTGGTCAATGGAAGAAAGTATCTATATTTTTGATGACTGTGTTTCCCTGGCATGATTTCCAGTATATAACATCAGTTTCTTTTTTAATTTCCTTTTTACCACAAGTGATAGCTCTGCATTTATAGACCTGGAAGCTACCCCACAGTGCACTCTCAGCAGTCCAGTCCCAATGTAAAAGCATCACGTCAGTAGGCAACGTACCTGAGAGGGAGCATGGGACAGATACACTGTTCTTGGAGCTGCTCTGGCTCCCACTGGTCCCATGGGTGCACATTAGGGTGTTGGTTCCAGCACTAAGTGGGTTGGGAGTGGAGCCGTATTTCCAAAGTTAAGCCCATCTCTTGAGTTCTCTTCCTATAAAAGAGAAGGAGGGGAGAGTGAGCAGGGAGTTGTCTGCCATAATCCCTTTGTTCTGAAATTCACTTTCTACTCTGTTTGACCCAGGCTGAACTTGATGGAAATGGGGTTTCCGTGCTTGGTTGTTTAGGAAACACTACTCAAGGCAGCAGCAGCTGCTAGCTTTCAGGGCAGGTTGCATGTCCCTGCTTGCTTTCCAAACCAGTACTCCACTCCCACCTATCTTCCCTTCCCAACTTTAAGCTCCTTGCTTCCCTTTACAGACCTTTAAGCAAGTCCACTACCTGGCTCCTGTTTTTTCCCTGACTTTCCTATCTGCCAAAATGAGGACTCCGATCCTACCCCTCTTCCTCCTTAATTTCTCTTCTCCTTTCACCTCAGGGGTAAACATGATCTAGGCTTTCTTCCATTCTAATCCAATGCTTTTTACCTCATTCTGCCAAGTTCCTGCCATTTGCACTGGAATTACAGGCATGGTTGTGTTGGATGCTAATTGTGTCAACTCCTGATTGCCCTCTGGGAACCATGAGGGATTTATCCAGCAGCTACGGTGGAAACCTCCATGCAGTCATTGTCAAGAACTGCTGCTGCCACCTGCCCCACACATTCACCTGGAAGAGTTTTCCATACCCCTCATGGCATGCAGACCGTGGATCGGGAAACTCAGATCTTTACTGTTATGTACGCTTGTTACGTGGGACTGTCTAGAAAACTGAAGAACTAGGGTTTTAGGCATGACAGGTATATGTTATGGAGTGTCTGCATATGCTAAAAAAGAATATACACTTAGTTAGAGAGAAAAGGGAAGGAGTGTTTGTACATAAGTTGCAGGAACGTGAACTGGGCATCCATAGTATTACAGTTTTGTCTCATAATTTCCAACATTATATCCATTTTATCTGTGAAGCATGAACTTCCACTTAAAACTAACTGTCTGGGAGCACAAAAGAACTTGTCATTAAAGCAAATTTAATCTTTTATACATGTCTTAATCAGTAGCTTGAAGTGATCAATTTCTGTCAGCATGAACCTTTATGATAGCTACTCTCGAGTTTTCACAGTACAGTTTTGTTGTTTTTTTTGTTTTTTGTATTCCTTTCTGAAATATTTGAAGAAGAATAGTGTTTCTAAAAGGTAGCAAGTAGCTGGCTGATTTCAGTGGCAGTTGTGCATCTAACTTTGGTCTGAGCAAGTCAACCCCACTGAAGAAAACCCCCCCAAGTTTAAAGTGTCTAGATGTTCAGTATAGTCTCATCCACATTTGAAAAACTCAATATGCTTTGCATTTAGGCTATGCTTAGAATGGGTCAGCTAAACAATCAATGGACATTTAAATAAACAGTTAATTGATTGTGAGATCCCCGTTGATTCTGTTATGTTAGTATGTTCTTTATAGCCATTGCCTATGCCCACATCTAAACCTTACTGCTAATGTACCTCTGATGCTCAGGAGGCACACTCCTCTGATCAGTCAATCTTTGATAAACAAAGCAGTCTGTGTCATGCAGAAAACTGAAACATGTGGCCTGTTGTTGCGTAAGATTCAAAGCAAAAGCTTTCAGACACACTAGTAAAGCATGCCCAAATAGCAGGGAAACACAATTTTTCAGAACAATCTTTGTAAATCTCCATCAGTACATGTTCACAGTATTATTCCTAAAGAGGATGTGTCTGTGCCTTGAATGCTTATTTACAGCCATATTTTAGAGGGAAGCAGCATCATTTTTAACAGCTTTGAAAGAAAGAAGTTTTGGGAGAGGCTCTTTAAGAGTTCAAAGTGGGTGATCTAGGAACATGGGATCATGTACAAGGCATTGAACTAGGAGCAAGTTACTTGAAGCTTACCTCTTCTCTGTGCTATTGTCCTCCTGAAAGATGGGATGATATTTCTAACTGCTCTTGTCTTTCCTTTTTTATTTTCATTAGCTTTGTCTGTTCACACTGTAGCATCTTGAGACAAGGAGGTTCAGGTCCAATCCATCAAGATTACCTAAGATCCCAGGTGGCTTTCATAGGGGATTCATCAACTGAATCTTTCTAGACTGAGTATAAAGGGAATCTAATGTAGATGACAGTCAATAACAGTTAATATTCAAGTTTGCTTGAATTATAATTGATTGCTGTGTGTGGGATACACCACAGCTGGACTCTCTAAGGACATCTGTAACTTAAATGATCACTATGTCTAGAAGTGTCATTGCTTTACCTCCTAGGATATATGCTGGCTTTGCTTTATTTTAGACTTTACTGTTGATTAAAGGTCTTAAACAATACAAATATATGTATTCAAAAGCCATCTGGGCATAGTCTTGGGCAATCGGGTCTACATGGCTGTGCTTGAGCATGGGTTTGGATAAGATAACCTCCAGATGTCCCATCCAACCTCAACCATCCTGTGATTCTATAAAATACAACAGGAAATCAGAGAAGAGCATACATAAGGGGAAGAGAAAACCTATAATAGTGTGGTTGGCATAGAAAGAAGCACTTACTGCTTGCTCATGAAGACGTTTGCTTCAAGATGAATGCAAAAACCTTTGGGGTTTGTGCAGACTGAGCTGTGATGTAGCTCTGTGGAATGTGGTGAAGTGGTAATGGGGATGAATGCAGTCTATTTTGCCTTTGGGTGGAAAAGACATGGACAGCAGCTTGGGCCTTTAATAATTGAGTATATTGGTCTAGAATTGGAACCACTCCCTCCCTCTCTGCCATATGCTTGCCTTTTATATATGTCCTTCGTGAACCTGACACTGAAACTCAGAAAACATTATCTTACTCTGGTGATACATGCCTTAATGGTAGCTGTAGGTGAAAACAGGGCTGTTGGCAATTTTTAACCTCTGTCTTAGTCTAATGTAAAAATCAACGGTACTTAACTACCATATGGAACAGTTTCCACTCCTTTCGATTAATCTAACCAGTAAATTTCCTTACTCAGTTTTTATGCCTTCCAAATTATTTAATTCTTAAAGTCACCTCCTATTTTAAAAGTCGTTTGGCCAAGATAAACACATTTAATGGTTTTAATCTTTCTGCATAAATCAGACTCTCATACTGTATACCCTGAGCTTGTATCAGTTGGAGGAGGTGAAGGAAGCTAGTGTCATGGATTAACATTTCCACCCTATGTGCCATCTTGTTGCCAGATGGTCGAGAGAAGATATTTTGAATATATTCCTGAATAAAAACAGTCCTGGTTGGTCAGGGCAGGAATGTTTCTCATCTCCTTTCAAAAATCTATATGGCACAGCAGTGAAGATAGTCCAGGGTCTGGAAGACCAGAATTTACGAGCAAATTCAGGAACGCCTGAGTTTATGTCCCTGCTTCGCGTTCAACCACCTTTTTCCTATTAGTGTTGGAAAACTGCTTCAGGCCAGACCCTCAGAGGTGCTTGCACTCATGTTTTCCCTCAGCACTGCAAGAGCTGATTCCTTCATGGCTACTCCAAGCACTGAGTTGAAAGTGCAGGTTTGCTATGCCCTGTGCAGGGAGAAACAGCCACCTGTGAAGAGGCAAACATGCACAGAAAAGTTTTAGGTGCCAGCTTAATGGCCCTCTTCAGAAGTGGATACATACTTCACAGGTTTCCCATCTGTTGACACTTTTTCCTGCTGAAGTGGGTTAGTTGCTCAAATGCAAAGGTGTGGTATCGAACCGTATGCAGGAGTAGTGGCTGAACTGCACTGAAAATGTCCAAGGCAACTGAGAGAGGAATTCGGCTCTTTCCTTTGGTTACTTAGGAGCAAAGATTCAAGGTCTACCTCACCCTGGGAAGGTATGGCAGCCATGGATAATGTCTCCCTGCCCCTTTGCTGGGAGGATATCACTCTGCCCTTGGAATTCTGGCTGCTCAGGGCTTAGCTCTGGTGTAACTGCTGGGAACTGCCAGGGCAAGAATTGTGCCTTAGAAGCATTGCCAGAGACGCATGGCCCCAGTGGTTTGGTGAAAGCTTGAGTGAGCATCAGCAATACCCAGGACACGTGTGGGGTTAGGTGGCCACTGAGCAACAATGTCCAGACTTTCCCTGTGCCAGGGGCTCGAGTGCACAACCTGGCAAAGGGTGAGAGTGGGCAAGGGGCTGGCTTCACTACATCAGCTCACCTGGCAGATGGTGATAACAGTGCTTTGCTGTCTCTCAGGGGTGTAATAAGGATAAATAGATTAAAAGATTGTGCGGTGCATGGAGGTGTGCGATGGGGGCTTTAGGAGAATTTAAGATCAATAAACTGGCAGCAGTACAACAAAAAGTCTCTTCCAGTTTAAGAGCTGCAGTATTAATGCTATCTTGAAAATAGCGCCTACCTCTTTCTAATGAAAATTATCAAAATCATTTTCATTTTGCAGTTTTTGGAAAGGAAGCATTTCTGTCTAGGTAAAACTGCCTTTTTTTTTTTTTTTTTAAATAATGAAATTGTGTTCAACTGCTGGGATTTTAAAACTTTAATTTCCCTCTTTTTCTGGGGAGACACACACAAAAAGACAAGTCAGATTTGGCCAGTTTTTTTAAAAAAAATCCCATATGGGGTTTTTCCATGCTAATATTCTTTTATAATATGAGAAATTCACTTGGAGTATTCTTAGTTTATTTGATGCCTCCTGTAGGAGTCAGCTTAAGAGATTTGCTTTATGTCTTTAGCTTCACAATTTAACAGCTGATGTGAAGAGAACTACTACAATCCTCAGAAGACTTACCAAGAGGTTTATGGTCACTTTGTTTTATACAGTGATGATGTTACTAAGCCAATGATTTTTATTGTGTCATAGTTGTATGTGTAGTAAAGTGTAGTAATAGTTAAAATCCTTTCTTGATTCCAAGATGAAAACTTTTATTTCCTATTCTCTTTCAGTTTTATATTAAAAACTGAGAACAGGAATTAGTGTAGTAATGATAATAATAATAATTGCATAGTTGGGTAATTTTGCCAATTTTTTATTAAGATTAAAGTCTGGACTTTTTTTTTTTTTTTTTCCCTGGTGTAATTTAAAAGCAATTAAAAATGCTGAAGCCCTCCCTGTTTTTCCCCTTGTGACATTTGTTTATTCTAATTCTCAGGGCCTCAAAGACTTATGTTTGTTCTCTGTCACTCATTAGCATGTGTGGGATTGGAATCTGTGGGATTTCTCTGTTTAAAAACACAATGTTTTCTTCTCTAAAGATGTCAGGCTCATGAAAATGTTGATTTATTTTAATGGTGTATGCTGAAGTAGATGAATGCTGAACATTACTCCTCTCTTTTCAGATTAATGATCAATTACACAGATGTAATTTATGTGCTTTACATTTGCTCTGTTTCATCTGTGATGCCGAAGCATATTATGGCTTTCATTTACTGGCTCTCTGCTGGTAGGGCACTAGATAGTGTACTTTTCATGGCACAAGTCAAATTCAATTTAACTTGTTCTTTAACCCTGAGGGGATATCTTCAAACACTTCTAATTCTCATTCCGGTTCTTTCAACAGCATGTCTAACAAACAGAGCTTGTTTGCTCTAAGAGTGCTTAGCATGACTGTGCAGTTTTATTCTGCCCAGCATATTGCTCATTGCATATTAATTTTCATCTAGAGAAGCAGAAATTTTTCCTCAGATATTTGCAACAAAGATTACACTAGCATAAGGCAAAATGAGAGGTGTGCTCAATTTTTATACTGCTCTGTCTGGGGAGGTAACTTACTCCCAAGTATAAAGCTTCTTGCTTGATATGTATTGTAGCACCTCTGTTATTTTTAGCAACATAGGTTGTTCTTAAAACTAAAATTCAGACATGAAAAAGCAAAGTGTAATGTAAAATAAATTGAGCTGATCGTCTGGGCTACCTTTGTATAGGACTACATAAGGAAAATGGACAGAGAAGGAGAAAGTGGTAGAGAACTGGTAGCTGTGGCTCTCCCTTAGGCTCCAAATCAACGGTGAGGAGCCTGAAATCTTGAAACCTGGTGGGGGCGTTCGTGCTGGTTATGGTAAAATGCCCCAGAAGCTGAGGTGCTGGAATCTTTGATAGCTACAGATGCCCTAAAAGAAAACTAGCAGATGAATTCCAACTCCTGTCTTTCACTACAATTTGGCCTAAACTTCTTGATTTTGATTAGTCAATAGTTTGCAATGAAAAGCTGTTTTGTTGGGAAATTCCCCAGCAAGTGTAATAAGATCCGTATTGAATTGTTGACATGATAACATATGAACGACTTATAGCTCATTGCTCAAGTGGACAAAAAGACTGGGAACATCTAGAAAAGGCTACATTGAACTCTGCCATTCATTTCATGTACAGCCTGAAGAATGCCAATATTGTTATTAAAGACTTGCTGACTCCATTGAACGCAGTCCTGTTAAATGGTTCTGCCCAAATGTCTTCACAGTCTTTCCTGCTGCTTTCTGTTTGTTTTTAATTACACAGACTTTTGCATGAAGACAGAATGTGTTTTGCCCATGAGTTCATCTGCTTCTCTGTTTGGCCACTGGCTGAACTCCTAGTCCCCCGTGACATCATTGTACTCCTCATTTCAGCTGTCACCCACTGGGATCAGAGCATCTTTTATTTGTCCTCTCTGGATTGGATACATGGAAGGGCACTACAGAGCCCCTGCAGAGCCTACTTTCTCACTGAAATGATGTCCTCCCTCATGCCTAGCTCTGGAGCCACTGGAAATAGATGCCAGCTGGGGTGCCAGTCACAGCAGAAGCCATAATTGCTGACGATTCATAATCTGTCAATTAAGAACACGAGGGGCTACACAAGTATCATCTGTCTTTGCATAAATATCCTTCACAATATATTGGGCCAGGTGAGGAGAAACCACATGATAGGCAGGCAGGATTAACTCTGAAACAACTGTCCTGAAAATTAGAGCAGCAGAGATGTAAAGCCTGTGAGGAATCCTCAGGAACAGGAATGAAAGGTCAGGATATGTTTTTTCTTACAAAGCTGAAACTAATTTCATGTACATGAAATGATCTTGAGTTGAATACCCCTATATATATTATATGTATATATATATATATATATAATATAGGTATAGATGTAGCAGAGGTTCACATTCAAATATTGCAGGTACTATTAGTAGAGTCTGTTAAAAAGAAGGAGATTAAATGGATTTAATAATCAGATTATTTCCTTCTAGTTTCTTCCTTCCCTGACTGGGAAGGCAGGAAGAACCATCAGTTTAAGGAATACTGAAAAGATTATATAAGCTGTGTTTCTCATAATATTTTTATTTTTTGTAGTAAAGCACCTAGGACTTGCAGAGTCCTGTAAGACATGCTAAGAAGCTCCTGAGTTCCTGCATGGCAGAGACATGGAACTACATAAGTAACTCCCCAGTAAGCTGGCTGTGTAAAAACCTCAAAGAAGAATCTAATACAGAATAAGTCAGTTTATTTCATCTTTTTTTTTTTTTTTTTTTTTTTTTTTTCCCTCCTGGTGACTCCCCTGGGAGCATAAGATGTTGAGAAAGAAGAATGAATTTAAACCCTGACTAGATCTATATCTTTCCAAGAAGCAGATGACAACAGCTTTGCCTCCTTTTTCCTCTGTACCAAATGGAATTTGGGATGTGGGCAATGTCTGGGGATGCTGCAGTTTAGAGCACAAGACTGTTATTTCAGACCTGTAATATGATTTTCAGTTGTGTAACTTTGAAAGAAGAGAGATTTTAGAGTATCACAGACACCAAATGAAATTTCCAAGAGACAGATAACAAGGCAGGAGCTGTGTTACCGCAACTACAGAACAACTGGTGACTTAGAAGTCACCGGTATGAAAGAACCTGGGGGTTTTAAAACGCACCTCTTGAGTCATGCAACATACGGTGCTCAGAAGAGCTTAAGAGCTACCCAGGTAAAATATTCACTGTCTAGTAGCCCTGGAGCTCATTATTGTAAATACTACAGGGTTTATAGGAATGCCAAGGAGGCAAAGGAGATGAAATGTACTTCTAACTTCAGAAGGGGAATTAATGTAATAGCATTCATTCCTTTTATAGAT
The DNA here is from genome assembly GCF_965140245.1 of Athene noctua. Taxonomy (NCBI): domain Eukaryota; kingdom Metazoa; phylum Chordata; class Aves; order Strigiformes; family Strigidae; genus Athene; species Athene noctua. Next base: position 65,130,905 of record NC_134037.1, on the reverse strand, counting down.
AATACTGCTATTTAGGAAGTCCTAAAGTACATGATGTCTTTGCTGATTAAATTTCCTGTGTAAGCAAAATGTTCATAAAGTTACATAACTGCATTTTTCTTCCTAGCTCATTGCTGGCAGCAGCAGTACAGGCTTCTGGAGTTCTGCAAGCCTTGCTTCACCTCCATTTCGAAGGTGACCTAATAGTGAGGAGGAAAGAGCGGATTGGGAGCAGGGGAACTGAGAGAGAAAAAGTGATGCCGTTGTAATAAATTCTTCATTCAGTCTGTGTAACTTGTGTACCTCCTGCCTTTCTCTTGCATCTCAACAGATCTAGGCTCTCTGTGGCCTGATGCTTCCCACCTGAGGTCATTAATGCAGTCCTGGTGCAATGAAGTGGCTGAAGTAATTTGCCATTTATCCCTGGTTAACTGAGCTGAAAAACTAAGACCACTTCTCCCACTGGACTTGGGGCTGCTAGACAGCTCTTTCCCTCCTGTTTATGTCACAGAACCTCTTTTCCCATACTGTAGGGCCACTTTCCCATAATGTAAATTTTAGTGGGTGGTGAGTAAAAAGTGTCAACTTGCAAGGCAGATGTTTGGCCACAGGTTGTCAGACAGGCATCCTCTGTATCATCTTCTACAAGCTATTCAACAGAAACAATTGTGGTGGGAAGCATTTTGAGCATGTCCTCTAAGAGAAAAATTATAGAGGGTAATTTTGCTGCCTCTGAACTGGCTTATCTGACTTTTGTATACCTTTGTGGTAACGCAGATCCTTGCCCTGCTTTTTCAGTCAATTTAAAAAGTGAGTCAGGGCAAGAGGAATCTATTTCAAAGTTTCCATATTAATTATTATGAGTCAGAGGAAAAATGAATATAAGATTTGTTGTTTTGCTTAAGTAACACTGTCCAATCTGATTAATAAGTACCCTTCTGCTGACCTCAAAATATGTTGTAAAACTTCAAGATAAGGACAAAAAATGTACCAAGACACTTCTACTGTTCTTGTATTTGTTTATTGTACTTCTGTTTAGTTTCCTTTGCTGCCAATGCCTTTTAAATACAAATGAGCAAACTGTGGGCCAAATCAAAGGAAAGAAAAAAGGTTTTTAAAGAAAATGGTGGGAGCTCAGCACTGGAGTGTATATGAAATAAAAGTTTTATTATGTACAGTGTTGTAATAGAGAGATTTCCTCTCAACAGATGGATCGTTGGCCTGCTGTGCATAGAGAGGCGATGTCCTCATGGCTGAACCCCTTAAGGGATCTAGTGCACTTAGATAGGAGAGCTCAAAACATCCTGTGCAGGGTTTAAAAAGCCAAGCCCAAAAGCTGTTAGCACCAGAGAACATTCAATCTGGAAATTAAGAAAGGGAAAAGAAGATACATGAGGAGAGGAGACACTTCTTAAAAGATTCTAAAACCACATTTAGTTTTCATCAGTATTCTGTTAACTATTATGTAGTGGTTTTGAGTTGCTTGATGAAGGGTGATGTGAATATGCTGCACAGCTCTGGGAGCAGCAAGAAGTGACAAGTGCATCAACTCTGGCCATTTATTGAGTGAAATGTAGAGATACAAGCCATGCTGCAAGCCCTTTGCCCCAAGAATCAGGAAAAGCTGCTCTTTTGTCCCGTTCTGCCTCTTCAGGAATCATCAGCAACCCTCTTTCAGACGACGCATGATGGAGGGGTCAATCTCCTCCTCTTCAGTCTAAGCCTTCCTCTGTAGTGTCATTTGTCTCATTTTTGGAAGCAATCAGCAGTTTTGCTCAGTGTACGTGGGACGCTTGCTGCAGACAATTTACAAACATGAGGGGAAAGAAGGGAGTTGGCAGTGTTTTTGAATTCCCATAATTTCTTTTTTTGTTGTTTCTCTTGAGTAGCTGAAAAACAAAACGGGTGTTTTATTTCCTGATGAACACAAATATTTGTCCAAAATAACTTAAATTGTTTATTAATGTTACTCCGTTTGAACATTTCTTTTTCAGGCACCATGTGAAAGCTCTTACTTCTTCCACGATGGATATTTGTCATCAGCTCATGTGAACACTTTGGCGAACCAAAGGATGGATTGTTCTGTTTTGCTTGCTTGGATTGTGAAATAGGAATATCCGTAACATGACAGGGCATGAAAGAGCCTGAAATGAATTAGGGCTGTACTTTAATGAATGGGCTTTTCGTTTAGCGGATTCTTTATAAACAACTGCGGTAAATCCACTTTCAGTAAATCCAAAGGACGCCTGACACATACATTTCATATGGGTGGGTACTGGCAGGCTAGAACTGATGATACATCATTCCAGATGGACCATTTTTCAGCAGATGAGTGTTTTAGCTATCGTATTTCAACTGGAAGAACTACTGTGGTGTAGAGCCAATACAATATGTACTATGTTTAATCTGATTATCTCAACTGAAAACCTGGACAGATGAGAACATTCTCAAGCTGGATACTCCAGGAATCATCCAACCAATGTGGATCTCTCAGCCTTCACTGTAAAGGGGGCAGGTTTCTACCTGCTGAATTGTTTGATAAGTTGGGCTGAAGTTAACTGACCCAATGCATATTCCATGCTGAAGGTGGAAGAACTGAACAGGCATGTACAAGTAAAACATGTGATAATGCCTAGTGCTTCATTCAGAGCTGTGTATTTATTCAGATGTGGAGTCCCTCTGGGCAAATGTTGCACCTGACTGTTTTTCAAGTTTAAAATCATAAACAAACACCTACAATCCAAATGTGAGTATAATGGAAAATGTTGTGACTGTGCATCTGTTGTAAGGATTTGAAAACATTGAATTTTGCCGAGACAACTGTGCCAAAAAATGCGGGTCATTAGAAAGCAAGATCTGGAAGGAAGCACAGGCAGTAAATTGGATCATTTTGCTTTGCTGATCTTTTCAGGAAGTAGAACAGTTGAGGGTAAACGTACCATTTGTTCCTTAAGGGTTTACTAACCCACTTGAAATAGAACCTGATGTACATCTAGTCTTCTAATTTCTCATGATGATGTAGGTTTATGCCACTTCTTGCTTTCAGATGCATCTCAAAGAGTACCACCAGTGTCCATGTGCCAGTTTGCATTGGAAGAGTTCAAGGTGACTGACACTTGCTGTGTCCTCCTGTTCACATCAGAGGATACAGGAGCTGAGCCCTATAATCACAACCCCAAATAAACATCCAGGATTTCTGATTGTCAACAGGTTCCTTGGAAAGTCACGTACATCCAGTGCTAGTCTGGAGAAATGTTTTTGTGGGATGTGTGGCAAGAACACTCTTAATGATATCTGTGCCCCTTGCCTGTGGCCACTTTTTATTGTTGAAAGTACTAGCGTGATTTTCAGTCCTTGGTGATCACTTTGTGTTAGATTTTGTAATAACCTGCTGTTAGGCATCTAGTTCCAGCTACAGACACTGACCCATACCTGTAGAAACACCTCCTGCTGCTTGGTGAGGCAATGGACTGTGAACAAACTTAGCGTCATCAATCAAAATGATTTCACAAACTTGTTCCTGACTTTTGTTGACCCTATGTTTTCAGAGCTGAGAATGCAAAATGCAAGCTCTGTAGCTCAGGGCTGAATGTTTGAATCAGATAAGCGATACTATTCCTTTGCCCTCAAGTATAACAGTGTGACTACAACCGTACTGCTGGTGTGACTACTTAGACAGGTAAAAAGTAAAATCCTTGCATGTGTAAGCATAAACTCCATCTCTGCAGATCTTTTAACCTAATTAAGTAGGTGGTTGAATGTTTCCAGGAAGAGTGCATGAGGAGATGTGAAGACAGCAGAAGACAACTTCTCTTGTCTTTTTTAAAGGATGCGAAGATTTTTCACACTAGCATTTGCAGAGCTCTTGCTGAGCATAATAGCAGATATACCTCATGTAGGTTTATCATATATTAAAAGACACCAGCCAGGTCATTACATACATTAGAGTCTGTTAGTGCATCAGTGTGTAGTAAACAGATGTCTACCCTGGAAACATTCCCATCTCCCTAACTATGTTAAGTCTGACTATTTCCATTTTAATAACAAGTCATTATGATAGCATAAAGGGTGGAGGATACAGAATTCAGTCAAATGAGTATTTTAGGCATCATTTAGCTATGGTAAGCAGGTCGTTAGCATGGACATTAGATGCCAGAGTAGACCTGATAAAGCAATTTATCAAATTTAGCAAGACTGTCCTTTCTAGTCTGACCATGATGTAGACTGACACTGAACTGAAGGTTATTGACCTGACCTGGTTTTCACCTGATGGTGCTGGTTTTGAGAGCAAATGAGTTCTGGTGCCTATTGAGCTCATAGGGCTTCCAGTTCCGCAGCAGATAAACATTGGCTGGCCTTGTCTTTCAGGTTGGCTTGTGCAAACGCACCCCTAACGATTCCCACAGGTCACGTAACTGGAGTGAAATGGGCTGCTGGAATGGGTTACTGAAATCTGGCAGTGGTCCTCTCTGATTGAGCAGGACACGATGAGTGCTTGCATGTGCATTAGTTACACATGTGCCTGCTCCCACTCGGCCTGTGGGAGCAGAGGGCTCATGCAGCAGTGTCGTATAGCACAGGGTGCCGAAAGGCTAGTGCACACATCTGGCTCCCTCTGACTTTAAATATTAGATGCCTAGATATTACCAAGGGGTCTTTCCCCTTAAAAAGTGGCCTGCACTGATGCTGAGAGCCATGTAAAATCAATCTGCTCTGTAACCCCCTGTGTGGCACTTCCAGTTCTCCTCCTGCTGTGTGTCTGGGACTGCTGTAGCCAGTGGCAGGTGTGGAGGGTGAAAATGTGGCTGCTTTCCACAGCCACTGTAAACCCATTGCATTCTGAGCTGAGCTGCCCAGGACAGCTGAACTGCAACAGTCTCAAAATATAGGATTTCTTCTTAGAAATAGAGCCAACTGAGCTTTGGTTTTTCTAAGACCTTGATGTCCTTGACACCTAATGTAATCAGGGTAACCTGATATAACCAAGGTAACATTGACTGTAATTGGAAGGCAAACAATCACGTGTAGAAGGGCCTCTTGTAATGTTGCGATAATTTTCAGTGGTGTACTAGGTGTTGCTATGGGCTGGCTGCTTTGGCTAAACCGATGTGATCCTAACCGAACCCAAAACTTTCTGAAGCACGATAATTCTTCTTACTACTTTTTCTGTAAGTGGAGTTGAAAACATGTCTTCATAGAATTTCAGCTAAATTTTTACAAATATTTAGCTGATTTAAATTTAGTTTTGAGAGTATTCTTTCCAACATATTCAGAAAAAAAAAAAGATATCCCTTTGTTTAAACCAATATTCTGAATTTTCTAGGATTTCTAGTGTGTCTTAAGTGATGGAAGTAAAAATGTTCTGCATAATAAGAGTTTTGAGACAAACATGTATGTATGATGCAGCAAGATTTTTTTTTTTTTTAAATTAAAGTAGAGATTGATCTCAGCTAGGTATCATTCACACTGATTTCTTGTGTGGGTTGTAAACTGGAAATAAATCTGTGGGAATAAATGTCATGTCTTGTGATGAATGTACTTGATTATGGTGTCAGGCCCCTGCTCTTGCTGCACTGGTATCAGGCACAAGGGCAGGCAGACAAGTGAGCAAAACTGTTCTTGAAAGGCACGGAGCTGCATCAGTAGCAGAGAAGAGTATCCACTGCACCCAGAGAGTACCAGACTCAATTGCCTGGGCAGTCAGAAGACTGAGACCATCTTTGCTGCTGGAAAGCTGCTTTCTGATTGTTTCTATGGACCTGAGAATGGGGTTGGCCTTTTGCTTATCTCTTGTCTCCTCTAAGCCTAGTGAGCTTCTGTTGCTTGTGCTGTCCAGTGCTTTTCAGAAACCCAGGGTGGCGAGTTACTACAGTGGCTAAACAGCAGTTTCAAGATACAATTAAGAAAATGGTTGTGAAATTATTTATTTGCATCCAGATGGCTGCCCGTGAAGGTGTAGGTAAATATGTTGTCCATGAGCATTCAGAGAGTAGTATAATGGCTAGGATTTTGTATGGGATAAATCAGGGTGTAAATTGTGTGTTTGTCAGTTTACTCACATTCAGGCTCTGCCTGATATACACTGGAGCAAATCTGGTTGGATCTTCTTCGAGAGTGGCTTTCCTATTTTGGGAAGTCTATTGAGGTCTTAAAACACCCTTTGTTTCCATACAGAAACAAACCCAAGCTCTTTCAAATATATTCACCAAACCAAATTGTGTCAAAATGTCACTTTTCATCAATATCTGAACTGTTTGGGAAGTGTTACATGTGTCTGTTCTCATGTGCTTTGTCTTCCTCTCTACTTTTTTCCCTACCCCACCCTCTTCCCTCCTTCCTGTCAAAACAGCAGCAGCTTGTGTTTTCAAAATGGGCAAGTTTTGACTTTAGCTAAATTTAATATAGTAGAAAATTTTGGCTATCTCTAAATGTGTGCTTTCCTGTGCTGCCTATCTCAGAGGTAAAAAGTATCTCCACCTCACCCCTCCGCCCCACCCCTCATCCATAAGCTATATACAAGACAATATAATACAAGACAATATAATACAAGACAATATATTCCTGTTAAAACACCTCTTTATTTTTTTAGGCATACAAGCAGTGTCCTTTTCTCTCCCTCTGTCCTCCCGCCATACCAAAACAAAGCAAAGGCCAGCAGGACCAGAATGTATGAATTCCACTGCCTCCCTCCTCAGCCACGCACCCCCTTCCCTCCCGCAGGGGAGTAAACACCGTCCACACATCATTTGAGACAGGAACAATATAACACAATCTGTTTTCAAATTTTCTAAATATTTCCCAATTTCCATTGCAGGCTGTTGTCTTCACACTGTAAATTTGTGCCAAGAACTCCCCAACAGCATTCTTCTCTGCCTTCCCAAATCACTTGGAGAGAAAACAAACCTTTCCTTGAGTCACTGATTTTTGCAAGAAAACGTTTGTGTTTATTATATATGAAGAAGAATAGCTAGACTGCACATTTTACAGCTCACAGCTCTCCAGTGAAAGCCATAAGTAGGATCTTTGACATCACAGAACTGCTTTGTCCTCTGTGTATTTCGATCTGTGAACACAACTTCTCCCTTCCCAGAGCAGCCAGGGTACTGCCGCACAGGGTAGGAAACAACTGCTTGGCAGTTTTCTATCCCCTCCAAGCCATAAGGCTCTGGGACATGTTGTGCCATCTATAACTGGTTTTACTGCCTGAATGAAAAGCTTTTGATGTAATAAACAGTGTACACAGTGCAGTTTCACGGGATAATATGATCATCTGTATTGCAGTGAGCTATACTGAATGGCTCAGTCTAGACAGGAATGTGTTAAATTAGTACTGGAACAATTTAGCAGGCACTAGAATTAATTAGGAGGAGGGAGAGGGATTTTTTTTTTTTTTCTTACGGTAAAAAATGTAGGCTATCTAGCACCTAATAATTAAGTTGGACCATAGAAATTTTCAGTATTCATCATCAGAATTATTTAAAGTGATCTTGGTATGTGCTAGTACTTGTCTGTGAGGTACTATACTCGTGGCAGTAACAAAAGTTTGCCCTCACCTATATGAGTGAGTTTGTGCCTGGCCATTTTGAGCTGACACATTGGTTGCCTCTATTTCCTTGCTGCTCTAGCAATGTAGCATGCTTGTATTTCTCTATATTTTTCCTCTGGGTCAAATCACCATCACTTTCTACTTTTGTAGCATTCTATTGAAGCAAGTGTCTTACCATTTGGTGTTTGTGTTTCAGCTCTCCCACTCTTCACTGAGCTGTTCCAATATAGAAAGCACGATTCAGTGATTAAGCAAAGAAAGGAGGATAATGATCTGTGGTTCTGTTTCTCAATAGGACTTCAGTAGCTGTCACATAAAACTGGCAAAAAACTTTTTCAATTCCTTGAGCCACGCTGTAAAACAGTACTGTGCACTGGGATGTGACTCAGTCTGCAAGGTGCTCAGCATCAGGCAAACAGAGTGAGTTTTCTTTCCAGTCAACAAGCTTGTATACCTGAAAGATTCTCTGATTTTTTTGTCCCTAGCTGTATCACTGGTTTAAAACACATTACTACCTTTTCTTACCACCTTACTTGTATTTCTGTGCTAGTTCATGGTGTAGTTAACCCAAAGCAGTCAGTGTACTTTCTGAGGTGTGGAGAGCTCATACTATCCACAGGTCTGAAACCACAGTGCCCCAACCTGATGCCTGAAGCCTGAAAATCTGAGTGAATGTGTTCTAAATTCTGACACCCAGATTCTGAGGCACCCATGTTAAATGGCATCTGATATTTTTTTTTATTTGGTCCAATTGCCTAATACAGATAGGCTATCAGAAAGCTTAATTTTTTCATCCTTAAAAAATGTGTCAGTGTAGCTAGATATATATAGCTGACATATTGATATGAAACATCATCCCTATTGCTGTGGAATAGTTGTTTTGCAAAATTATATTTTCCAAAATGAAATGGCTGAACTTTGCTTACTGTCTGTTTGCTTGATCCAGATAGAAGCAGAAGAATAGTATTTCTGCCTGCTTTCCACTGAACTTGGGGGAAAGCTTGACAGACTCTGTGTTTTGGTCTGCATTGACAAGATCTAGTTGGAGCTGGGGATGCTTCTTCATCAGTGGTCCTGAAGTTCCCCAGTCACTGTTCATGGCTCATATTTCAATGTGACCAGTCACTCCAATAAAACTGATTTCTAACGTCCATTAACAGGAATATTTTGTTGCCACTATCTGCAAATGTGTGTGAAGAGTGATAGGACATGCTGTTACTGTACTTCAGGGGACTCTGAAGACCACCAAGCAGGCAAGAAAGACAAGACATAACAAGACAGGAAGGACATATTTATTCCAACTTCTGGGTGTGTGACCAAGGACTGAATCCAGTCATTATCTGTGCACAACTTCACGTGTATCTCAGGCTCTGGAGATCCAGAGCATCAAGTATACCGAAGATATAATGCAGACTCAAGTCTTTTTAGGCGGTCTGGGTGAATCAGAGGCAGATCCAGGTCTCACCACAGCGCTCTCAGAACGCACAGCAATCATTTCTAGATGCAACCTGCCTTCTTGGAGGCAGGAGATGCTGCCATCTCTTGTTTGAACTCAGGCTGCGAGTGGTGGGTGACAGAGAGGTTTGAGACAAGGAAAGCCTGCAATGTGGGCAAAAATTTCAATCATGAGGAGCAGAAAGTTTATGTCCACACTTGAATCTAGTCCCATCTCCACTTACCAGGGTGGTATGGCCTTTTAACAGCATGTACTTCAGGTTTTTCCCCCACTATGAGCTAATATGGGGCTGTGGGCACTGTAGGCTGTGAAGGCAATTCCTTTTGAGGCACTCTACTGCTAAACTTGCTCAATAGCTCTCCAGAGGAGTGTGAAACTGTTTTTACAGCTGAATAAGGTGCAAGGATTGAACTATGGGCCTTTCATCTTAAAGATGGCTCCCTACCATATGTTTTTGTTATGAAGAACAAGGTCAAATCTTCAAAAGTTCAGTGTTACATAGCTAAAAGTTTGCATAGCGCTTTAGAAAACCAAAAGAATCTACATTATGATAAAAACAGAGCTCTTACTTATATATAATGAGCTAATGTAAATATACTGCAGTTTAACAGCTGATTTGGAAAGTCCTTTTCACTGTTCCCATAGTTTCAAAACCAGGGAGTATGAAGACTTTTTGAAGAAACCAAACAGCTGTAACTGCAATGGAGAATTTCATGCAAGTGATGAATTGGCTGTTCAGAAGAATAGTTCTTGTGTTGCAGGAGAACTACTTTCTCTGCTTTCTCCCTCATTCAGTCAAACTGCCTGTGCAGAGCTGAGGCAGTCCTGTTGGGGAGTGATCAATATGCTGCCACATACCATCCGTAATTCTGGAATTTGCTTCTCCCACCCACACCACGGTGGTTTCACAATATGCTTTCTTGTGCTGTAGCAGGGACAGCCTCCTCAGGACATGTTTTTCTTAGTCACATGGATTTGTCAGATCCAGCCTTTTTTCCTAATTAAATGAGCTTTTCAGTGTGTGCTCAGCATTCGATAAGCACAAAGGCTCACATAATCAGTCCAGATGACTCTTTAAGGAGGCTTTTAATGTCTGTAATTTACTGCCGTGTTTTCTTTTCTTTGAAGCATACCTTACCTCCCCACTTGGACTGAGCAGTACCATGGCACCCATTCTGAGTAAAAATGACAGCGTGGTCCTTTATCAGCAGTGAGCAATATCTAATTTGAATGTTTGTGCTGCAAAATTGCACTGAGAAAAGACTGTGCAGGGGTGGACAGATTAGGAAAAATTGTGGGACAGCATAAGGAATTAGGATGTGGGCAGTGTGGCTCACTGGTTAGGCGTGGAGACCTGACAGATCTGGCTCTTTCAGAGCCTGAGCTTACGTGGGTCAGTAGAGTTCTGCTACATTCAGTGACACTACAACAGTTTACAAAACGTGAGTTGGTTTTTAATATCCTGCTTTCCGGTGACCACCCTGACTAGCCAAATTCCTTTTTCTGAAGACACATTTCCTAGCTGTTAAATATCAAAATAAGCAGGTTAAAAAACCTGCCAGTAAGGCTTTGTTTGCTTCCTGCGTTGCTGTTGGTAGTTAATGAGCAATGCTATGCGGCTGTGCCATTCTCTGGGATTTAATCTCCCCATCATGTTAATAGTTATATCACAGAGGCCCATAGAATGGAGACTGTTCCCTCTTGAAAAAATTGGCACTCCTCTAAAGATGATCTATGTGAGAGGCATTTTGTAACGCTGATTTAATTCTTCAAAAGATCATGTATTTTGAAAGGTCTATAACACAGTTTGTCTACTTTGTTAGTGTCATGTAGGGACAAGACCTGTGTCCCACAGACTGACAGACATGTAGCATCTCTGTGGACAGCTTCAGTCTCATATCAGGGAGTCCTGTGAGCAACCATCTTGCTGCTGGTATTGTGACCCATTGGCTGGCAAGGCTGACCTCTCCAGCGTGGGAGCATGGAGCACTCAGTTTGCTGCCTGGGGAAGCTTGTTCAAAGTTAGTCTGGAGGCATTCACTGCTACGCTGTGCTTTGTAGTCTGGGCACGTGTTAAATATAGGAATAACAGCTGGAAGAAGAGAGAGAAGAGGGAACTTGAGGTAACAAGAAGACAATATTGGTCAGATACACTGTTTTTTTACTGGTTTCAGTCAGTTTTCCCCACTTCTTCACTAGAATTCTGTTTGGAAAACAGAACCCCTTTATTTCTTCTCCTGCTGGGCTTGTGATTAGAAATAAAAATGTAAGCATGTATGTGGCCCTCTTGAATCACATTTTCTGCATAGCTGTATTGAATTGGGAACTTCCAACATGGAAAGGTCTTTTCAGAAATTTCTTTTTTCACAAACGTTTCCCATCAGAGTGCTGCAGGCATTCAAAGAGTAAGTAAGTGTTTAAATAATGGAGAGAAATGCCCGTGCCAAACAGAATGCTGAATTCCTGGAGGCCACAGGTTAAAAAGAGAAGGGGTTTGGCAGCTAATTGAAATCTAAGTGGGATTTTTCCGGTGTGCTATTTCCTCATTTGTTCTTTCTTCACTAATGTTTAACAGGCCTTTATTGATTACAGTGACAGATTTGCACTGTAAATGGAACATGAAGGTTATATTTTGTCCCATAATCAGTGGCTATATGTATTTCATATCTATCTATCTATCATACATACATACATATATACATATTACACTAATCAATGCTTGGAGAAATCACATCCAAACACAGTTGGCTATAAAGGCAAAATGGCACTAGTCATTTTTTTAAATAATAAATGTCAATATCTGAGTAAATTCTTCACCAAGAGGTGTAGAAAGTCTCTACTACTGCTATGTTACTAGTATGTCTGAATCTAGCCATGAACTCAGCTTCACAAGTACTGTAAGTTCCCTTTGAGTCTGCAGTCAGGTCAGCCATCTCTTCTCTGCTTAAGTGGGAGTACAAATCTTATCTATGGCAAGTCTCTTTCAGATCTTTGCAGATCTCTTTTGGCTTGGGTTTTTCACATCCCCATCTGCAGGGAGCACTGTACATCCCACATGTCCTCCTGCTTCCCTGTCCCAGTCCCATGTGAGGCTGTTCCCCTGTTTTGACCACCTGTGCATTGAAAAGCTCATTTACCAGCTGTGCATGCACCTCTAGGGTTTATGCTTATTAGCCAAGATTTTTATTCAAATGAGTAGGTTTTATGAAGCTGATATGAATTTGTCAATATGTAAAACTTCTACATAGTTTAATTCTTATCAACAAACCCATTCCTATAAGTAACAGTTATACATATTTCCCTATATATTTATTTCTACATATTTCCCTCCTCTTTTTTGTTTCTGCTGTTGCCAGAGCTTCTTGTGTCCCTCTGAACTTTGGCAGCAAAGCCCATTTCCACACTCCATGATACTCTTAATCCTACAACTATGTGAAAGCACATGACATCCATGCCACAAAGGGTGGCAGACATTGCCACTCTGGACCTTAGTGCCTGACTGTGTTTGCATCCCAATTCTACAGCACATTTAAACCACTTCTGTGTAATTTCCTCTCTGACAGACATGCTGTTGCCTCTGGGGTTGAAGGGCTATAGGTGCATTTTCTTCAGCACAGGTTTGTACCACTGCTTCTCTTGATTTTGCCTGAATTTTGTACCCCAGTGCATAACTTTATCAAATAAATGTGATATCTCACTGAAATGTGGAGTCAGGTTTGACTGACAAAGCTTGTTTTCCCTTTGCATTCTAATCTTGTTGTTAGACATAAACTCCTGCTCCAGCTTTAGCAACTCTGCCTGAAACTGATGTCAGCTATAGTAAAACAGGTTTTCTCACTTTTTTAGTACTAATACAACACTGATATCCTTCTGAATTTTTCACCCATAACTGAAAATTTATCACCAGCTAACACCTCACCTATTGCTTTTTGTGCTCCTTGGTATGAATTATCTCGACCTAGTGATCCAAAAATATTTATCTCCAGTTAAAATTATTTAATATTCTTTAATATTCTTTCTGCTTGGTTGCAAATTGATTTGAAGTATTTCATCATCATCAGTCAGCTTATTCTTGATTTTCCTCAGTGCTGGGAAATTAACTCTTTGGAAAAAGTGTAAACACTATTGATTGGGACTTTCTCTGTTTTCCTATAATTTGGTCATGACTCCTGCTTATGAAGCAATGACAAGTGGTAGAGGGGAAATGAACCATTCACCCATGTGCTGTACCTGGGAAATCATTAACCTCTAGAATCAGTACTCATTATATGCATATCACTATAATGAGGTCAGTAACAGGCTATGTTCGGGTTGTGTTAAAAAGTTGTCATCTAAAGTTCTAGAAAAAACCATACTCATATTTCACTAATGGCTGTATGTTATTCAATAGCATACTCTGAATTCTCAGATTCAGTTCATTATAGAGAGGCACATAAAGAGTATCTTCTCATTTTAGCCTGTTTCAGCAGACTTCAACAGGACATTGCTTGTACCCTGTATACCAGAGTGTTGTTCAACATTAATAACTCATAGTTTGAGACCCACCTGAAATGGTTCTGCAGTGTTTGTTCTTTAGAGCAACACCGCTGCTACTAGGAACAACAAGTAAAACTAAGAATAAGGAATAGGGTACCACAGGAGGTGATGTTTCCTGGTTGATATTCTTCAGCTCTTCATTTTGCCTTTCATCTGCCAAGTTCTTTTGTCCCAGACTCCCCCTCAGCCTCTCTTATATACGCTCCATCTGTTTTTTCTACTCCCCCAGTCTCACACTAGGTCAGTGCTGGGCACTGTAGGGTGGCTGATGGTGACTGCCTCTTCTGGGAGCATTTGCTGCCCAGGTCGATGTAAGCCCCCTAAACTCTTGGGAAATACCACACTGCACTTCCCAGCAGCCCAGAGCCACAGATGGGCCACAGTGGGCAGCACAGACATTTAACACAGGGCATCAGATGACATCTGCAAGCAAGAAATATAAAACATATTAGTGTTCATTCCTTGGCTATAAATAATAGCAAATTATTTCAAAAAATCTCTATGTCCTCTCTTTCATTGTTCTTTATTTCAACAGCAAATAACTTGTGACAATGAAAATGAAGGGATGCCAAATTTGTGGGGGTCTTCAAAGTAAATTCTTTCCTTGAAATGAAGTTCAGTTGAAAAGTCTGACCCTTCTCCCCAGCGTTTGTGCAGGCCCGATGGGCTAGTGTCTTCAGTGTGAAGCTCTCCTTAGGGTACGTTGTTCCCCTTTCCTCCTGAGTCTGAAAGAAAGGGATCAGAAACTTTATGTCTCCCTCTTGTCTTGCAGAAATTTTCTCTGCTGTCTCCTCTGGGTGGATTCCCTTAAGGCCATATGCATAATGATCTGTTCGCTGGCATTAGCTAATGTCTTACTCTCCAGAGCCATTCAGTCATTGCTGACTTTCCTTACAATTCTGTCCTCAGGTTCCTGGGAGTTTTCTTTCTTTGTCACTAACAAGTGTTCATTATTTCTCACTTAAACTCCACAGTATCCCATGGTGGATTTTTGCATCTTTTAATTTCCCAGGAGGGATATGAAGGGTCTACAAGTAAAATGCTTTGCTTGCTCTTATCTAGGAGATTACAGAGGAAAATTGGATAAAAGCAGGGGTTGAATACTCAGTGCTTTGCCATTGTCAGCAGCAATGCACTTTTGGTAGAAAACAGCATTATCCTTATGCAGTAGGGTTTTAAAAACCTTTCCCAGGCATAAAAATGGAGGAATCAAATGCTCTGGACATTACTCTCTGCTGCCCTGAAATTCCTTCTCATTGCACTGGAGACAGAAAAGGGAAATAGGGTGTCTGGATACCTCAACTCCCATATAATATTCAACAAAAAGAGACTGTATTTGTCACATGCCTGTTTCTCCAGCATTGTTTGGAATTTGTCTGGACACTGGCCATCCTAAAGCCCATCAGCAGAAGCTGCAGGGCTGCTGTGATTTGTACAATTGTCATCAATATGTAGAGTTTAAAATTTCTGTGAGTACTTTGGTATCTGAACTTCTCATATGCTTGAGCTGGTGTGCCTTTGCCTGCACGATGAGAAAAATCTGATGTTTTTGAAAGAGTGAGAAAGAACTGCAGGTCAGGCCCTTCATTAATCTATAGTAGACTTGCCAGAAGAAACATGGTACTGGAGGGAGATTGCCAGGCACACCAAGGGTCTCATGAGGCCCTGTGAACCTCCTGGTCCCCTCACAGATCAGAGCCAACTCAAAGCAACTGTTTAAACTTCAAGAAGCCACTGAGCTCTGCTTGAAAGGAGTGAATGGAAGCCAGTGTCAGTAGCAGTGGTGTGGGCAGCTACCTTGCAGGGGGTTCACACTGTTTGGCCACAGCACTGTTGTGAGATGGGAAGGAGATGTGGATGACATGGCTGTCCATCAGCTGCACAAAGAACAGGCAGCTGTAGCCTGCCCGGTGTTGGGACTGGTTTGGTCTGCTGCGCCATCCAGATGTTGCGTGGTAGAAAGTTGGGATTCACACTGGCATCTCAGTTCCTCCGGTCTTTTTAAAACTGGTCATTGTGAACATCATCCGTACTAATTATTTTTGAGAATGTTATAATCAGACAAAGCCAATTTTTATAAAAATATATAATTTTATTTGGGTTCAATCAATTTAGGGTGGGAAGCAATAGGCAAAGCAGCGCTGGGTGCATGGAGAGCCACAGCTCTGCCACACGCACACCGAGTTCCAAAAAGCAGCGTTTTTTATACTCTTGTGCCATCGTCTTTAACCAATCTCCTCCTGTCAGACAGTTGTCCTGCTCTTTTCCATTGGTCATTTGGGTTGCTGGGGTGCATGTCCTCCTCCTATTGGGTCTTTCGAAAGTCTCGAAGCCTCGGTCTCCTGGCGTGCTTTTCTCCTATTGGATTTTTTTAAAAGCCTCATGATTCCATCCTTTTGGCGGGATTTTCTTCAAACAGCAGTTACATGTCAGCTCTAAGTGGGGTTTCTGAGATCCGGTTACACTGTTCCAATCTGAATGGCCCACTTTACATTTAATTGTTTAACATTTACAGATCATTCAAGTGTACCTACCCGCCTTGCCCAGCCTAGCAAATTAGTTACAATAGGTTATTACAGCACCCGCCTTGCTTAACTTAGCAAATTAGTTACCATAATTTATTACAAGAAGTTTCAGTGAGCAGCCTTTTAAGACTGTGTTCACAGTTAAGAAGGACTGCCTAAAGGATAAAGATGACTTTTTCTTTTTCCACAACATTGAACTCTGATAAAACACATTTTCCCTTATTTCTCTTGATGTACCCTTATGTATGAGATGAATAAATTACAGAGTGCGAAGTAAATGAGATTTCATACTGAAAACCATGTGCAAGCTTTAGTTTTCCCTGGTTTTTTGCTTCACTATATTCCCTGGTGTAAAACGAATGTGTACAGTTACAAATCTCTGCTCTCTCACAGTATAAATAGCCCTTCTTTTCCCGATGAAATTTTCTTGCCACATAAAGTTGATTTTCATTCTTCTTTTTGGAAATGCTTTGAGAAATGCAGTGTTGTGCTAAGAAATCTAGAGATGGTAGAGGAAAAAATGTTAAATGTCTGTCTCTGCTCTCCTCAACTCCCTATACTTGCACCTGCAGCTGGAAAAGTTGGAGCTTAATCTCAGAATTCCACTGCTAGCCTTTCTACTTACTTTTACACCTTGTCCTATTAAATATTGCTGATTTCAGGTTGTGTCTTATAATAACCATTGCACCTGGAGCTGAACTGGGTGACTGTGGAAACCAGCTCTATGCTCCTGCTGGTAACAAGAATGTGCTGGTAGCAGGCCAGACTGCTTAAATTGCTGGTAGGATTCTGCACATACTCCTCATGAGCTGTGGGACTGACTCTGTGCCTGTTGTGCTCCTGCTGCCACCATATCAGTACAGCTGAGCTTTGCCATTTGTTTCCAGTTGGGGAGGGAAGGGAAAGGCAGAGCAGCTTTGAAGATCCAAATGAAGTCAAGTATTGCCATTTGAAAGATTAATATATTAGTATAGGACCTAGTTTTAAGCTCCATGGCATTTTCATTTTATTTCTGCTTCTGTTAGGTGGGGAAGGAAGCCTCGGATTCAACCTCTGCACCTAACATGCATGCCAAGGAGTCTGGTTACCGGGTCCAATTTGTAGCCTGATAAGTTTGTCTTCTGCTGGGGCCTGTTATCGCTCTGTGCTGGTGTACGCAACACAATGTGGTATCTTCAGCAGTGAAGCGGGAATAATGACTACAGGAGTATGGCAAGGCTTCAATCACTCATATTTACAAATGGCTTTGATTATTTCTCAAGGAAAATAATGACATAAAGCCAAATGTTATTAACAGTCTAAACATGTGCTCACCTTATAATCCAGTTAATAAACAACTATTTAGTTCAATTACTGTATACTGCATGTTAGAGGCATAAATGCCTTACTGATACTTTAATCAGGATTCCCCCCAAACAACTTTCTGTGAGCATAGTTAATTGCACTAAAATTTAAAATTTGCAAAATCAGGTTTTGGGATTGAAAGACAGAACTGTCAGTCCCTTCTCTGAGGACTGCCTTACTTCTGTAAATCTGACTTGAAGGGCTTCAAAAGCTTCTTTTCTTTCTTAGCTTGACTGGTGAACCAAATGATCATTCTGATTTTTTGTCTTATGCTTGATTTACTAAACTCTCAGGCAGTTCCAGGAAAGCAAGTTTCTTTAAAACAATGTGCCTCTGTAATAATGATTTATAATAGGAATGTATAGAAAGCTTGTGGATCTGAAGCAGAACTGGTTTTCTCTTCAGTACTCTCATACAGTCAAACATTATGCATAAAAAATGAATTGGTGCAAATTCAGTTGTTCCTGTGGGACTGGAATTTTAACTAAAGGAAAATTGTTTTTATAATACCTACTCAATCCTAACACAGTTCAATGACCCACTTACAATTAGGTTAATGATCCTTATGCTTCCTAATCTCTTTCAAGGACAATCTTTGGTGAAAGTCAGCCCTGCACTGAAAACTGGTGGCTTTCTCTCTCCTGGGAGGAGGACCCAGGCTCTGACAGCCACTGCCTGCCAGCTGTCATTTATTTTAAATGATCTTTTTTTTTACTGGTATGAAAACCAGGAGTATGTCTATAAGGTACCAGCTATTGGATATCACTGACTGATTGTCAACAGTTTTGTGGGGTAAATGTACAATAATTTTCAAAAAGTGTCTCAAGACTGTTGTGAGAGAAAATGTGGTCTGAATCAAACAACTTTAAGTAAGTCCTTTCAAAAAGGTGAATAGTCTATTTCTCCCTTTCTGTGAATCACACACTTCAGGATTGAACATCATACATCTCAGCCACCATGGAGAGCCAGGGAGGGGTGGAAGCATTTTTTTACTGTGATACATTTTTTTTTAAAAAAATATTCATATCCTTGGTGCTAAAATAATGATAAAGAATACACAGAAGTGTGTTTAGGGAAATGAATTCTGTTAGAAGACAACTTCAGAATCTTAGATTCGCAGCTGTAACATGAGAGGCTGTTTCAGACCTTTCCAAGAGGATTAGCAAAACATATTCAGAAAGTGAGATGATTTTGGAAGTCAATATTGAATGACATTCAGCAAACAGTGGACCAACAAAAACGATTCTCATCAGAATGTTTGTAGAGGCTCACCATAGGCAGGGGATGATAATCTTGCTGTCTCTGATAGTCTATGGGAGAGTGGGAGAGTCAGAGAGGCTGAAGGTCCTGCTCTGAATTGTCCTCTGGATGAAATGTCTGTTTCTGGAGGCAACAGAAGCCTGGAGAAGGAGGTGAGTTCCAAGTCAGCATAGCTAAGGCCCATGGCCCAGGGACACGTGGTCGTGAGTATCATAACCCTATATTAACCACTGCACTGACAATCAGGTTCTGGTGGCCAGGAATTTCCACTGATTAATTTGCTAGCATAGGTTTAAAAAATTCAGGCAACTTACTGAGATTTGTCAGACCACAGTGCCACTGAAATGTTAAAATGGGAGCTCCAGGAGAATTTTCCATTTCTCTGGTGGAAATGCTTCATGCAGTAGAGACAGCTGTGAAAAGCCAGAGCTTTAAGTGCGGTGGTGTACTTCCACTAAAGAAATAGTATCAGTTCTGTACTTCTCTAACTGGGAGAAGAGGAGGGGCTGAGGAAATGGGAGATCTTTGAATCTGGTTTGAGATGTTTCTGGTCTTTTGATCAGGGTCATTTAGCACTCATCTTAAATATAAAATCAACACTAAAAGTATGTATGATTTTCAAGAGAACAGTTTCATATATTCTAAAACAATTACTTGTGAAGCCTCCCACAGAGAAACAACAATATCTCTGTTACCTCATGGCTGGGAATTGCACTTGCAATAATAACCTCAAAATGAGAATCAGAAAGAGTCCAGAGACTGAATTTCTCTTTGCAGGGTATTCTTAGGAGGTGGCTTGTAAATGCATGGGTAGAGAAATGCTGCAGTGCTACACTTTATTGTACACCTTTGTTTTACAAGCTCACTAAGAGAGCTGTTCCATGGCATAGTTTTAAAGACTTTATGTTATCTGCATTATCACAAATTTGCTGCTTACCACACTATTACTCTATGAAATAAAGAGATGAAGATGTATATGATACACATACATGTAACAATACAGTAGTTATTTACACTGTTTACAGCACCTATCAGGCAGGATTCCCAGTCTTGTACCTGATGATGGAAAAACTGAAGAGTATTATGCCTCAACCATTCTTAATCATACAAACCATAAGTCTGACCATCATAAAATATATCATCATCCTGCACCTGGACAGTCATATCCCACCTTTATCCCACCTTAGTAGGTATGTGAAAATCTTGTCATTTGTCATAACTGACATTTGCTATACAACGATGTATATCCACAAGAAAACCAGCATCTGGACTTAATACCTCTTCCCCTTTGGTGAGACATGTTCTTCTGTTTCAAGGGGCTTTGCCGAAGTACTGGAGGATCATGCCTTCCCCAAAGGCTGAAGATTGATCACCCCTAATGTAAAGGCTGAACACTGAAAGGTGCAGCGTTTTTCTGACTCCAGATGACTTCATGAGAAGCTGGAGAGATGTGGCATCTCCCAGGAGAAGACCCAGGCATTTCACAATTATATTTGCAATGTAAGTGTATTTTGCCAACTAAAGAAGCTTGGTGGGGTATGCCCTGGCTCCCTTCTATCCTGCAGAACAACTCTGAGGTGTAAAGGGGAGGGATCACAACCATGTCTCTTTCTAACATAGAGATAGGACGTAGCTGGTGAGAGCACATGGACCCAGCCTGGGAAGTGCTCATTCATGCACACACATTACATATAGACTTTGGCCCTAAAAACCTTCCTCCGAGTTATATTATTTACTTTCATGCTCATGATAAATTATACCTAGACTGCATCCTGACATGACTTGTGTAAACATACTGCCATTCATTTGTCAGTTGGGCTGGCATGCCTAGCTGTAAGTAAAATAGAGGTGCTCCCGTTGTAAATTAGGTAAAACCAGCAGTAGCTAAGACTAATAAAAAGGACAAATGGTATAAAGCTTAATGCTGTTGTAGAAGACTATGTTGTAGATAGGTTTTCAGGAAGATTATCTGAAGTCTTATGAACACTGCTAGCAGTTACAGTCAAAGCAGTTGGGAACTGAAATTCAGTTCTGTCCCTAGAGATTGTGGAGTTCTCAAAGTTTTCAACATCTGATTCACATTTTGATAAAACATTGATTTTTTAATAGATCTCTTCTCTCTTGAAATTATTCTCTCACTATTGGAAGGGGTCTCTCCTCAGATCTAACTGCTCTTTTATAATTTCCTGGTAGCTATGAAGGCTGTCAGTGTGGTGGGAAAAACAATGGTCAGGGTGGTGATGATGTACTTCAGAGAATGTGCCCTCCTTAGGCAGGGAGTACTATAGGTGTGATAAGACACTATTTGCTATTCTGTTTGGCGGGTTCACATACCGTGCATGAGCATACAGGGAGGCTCAGCAAGATCCTCAGAGGACAGATGCTGCAGAAATTGCTAGTGAATGGAATTAGAGTCAATTGGACTTTGAATCCTGCCTAATACTGCTCTGTGCCTAGCAGATTGTGTAAGTACATGAAAGCCCTTTTGTCCATGCATAAGTGTAGTCATTAACAAAAGGACTGGTAATTATGGTAAGTAACATAATAATCTCAAATTCCAGAGATGATTGCATGTGACACTAGACAAGCAGTGGATTATCCAGTATTTATCTAGAAGAAAACAGGCCATTAAGAAATAAACTAGCACTGAAATGCAAAGAGAAATCTTTATGCAGAAATGGCTGTAATGTTTCATACAAGCTTAGACAACAGTGGCCTTCCTGCCCATGTTTCTCAGGGCTGCTGTTAGTTTCATATATTCGTAAGGCTGGCTGCATCCAGTGGAACTGATGACTTTTCCCTTAGGCATACCTGTCTGCCTGCCATCATTAAAAACTCTTTAACAGAACAGAGCAGAAGCTGTTCTGATTTTTCCTTACAATTAACATCTTTCATGAAAGCTGCTTCATAGCAACACAGATAGCAAGCTAGAAGTGGATGCCTCTGAAAAGTGCTTATATGAAGTGCTTGTACCAGTGCAGCTCTCTGTTAGGAAGGCAGACTCCCAAGGAGTATCATAACACAGGAGAATCAGAGCAGTGATAGAAGTGTTTCTTAGCTGAATTCAGTTTCTCTGGTCACTGTAATTATTTCTCTGTTATTTATGAAAGGAAGAAATTTACTTCCATACTATTTGCATATAATTTTGGCCATCCTTTCTCCTACTGTAGGGAAGTCTTTCCTCACATCCTTCTCCTGTATTAAGGGGTGACATCTGCTACATAGTCATCTAGACCTGCTAAGCAGTCACAACGTTGGCACCAGGGAATGGCCGTGCTGACAGCGACTGCTGAGCATTAGTGTAAGAAGTGAAGCTGGCTCAGGACAATGAGGTTGTGATATGTGAGTGGGTGTCATAGGACTCAAGCAAAGGAACATCTGGGCCTGGATTAAAGGCACATTATAATTACTCAGCACAATTTCAATGAACCATTGAAAGCCAGACAGCACTGAAATAAATGGAAAAATTGCTTTGTGGTAGAATTAAGCTTTCATACCACTAGTCTGGTTGGTCTTCAACAATGCTGTTTAGTTCATCAGAGGAGTTTGTCAGCCAGGGTTGTGCTACTGGTCAGTTGTATTAACTAGCTTAGGTGGCTGTTGGGGAATGGGCAGATGAGGCAGCATGGAGCTCTATAATTTGGTCTTTGAGAAGCAAGGTTAGTGACCGTAGTGTAGACATACCCTTGTGTTGTGGATTATCAGAGGTGGGTAATGTTCAAAAACCCACTATCATCTTTGGTATAGAAAATGATTCCCCTTCACTATACATTTCAGTGAAAAGCTTGCCTCCAGTTTAAACTTCCCTGCACTAAATCGTAAGCTTGCACTTCAACTCATGGACCAAAGTGATGTATGGACCAGCAGAAGTCAGCAGGTGAATTTTAAGGTAAGTGAATGTTACGTTATCTGAAGTAATTTTGCTTTTGTTAATAGAAAGGACTACATCTTAACAGGATGAATAATAGAAGAAATCTCTTAGGTTGTTACCAATCAGAACAGTAATATTTCATAATCTCTACACTATTTTATGCAGTGAATGACAGCACCAGATGTACAATATGGATGAGTCAGATCTTAGGAAAGTAATTAATACTGTTAGCTTAACAATTTAAAACCTGGTGTTAAGAGATGCTCAAAAACCAACAGCACAATCCTCACAATAGAGGCTCAAAGAACTGCAATAGCTGCTGACAGATGAACTCTGCTCCAGGGGCTTCTTGAACATCTCTGTAAGAAATGGTGGGCCCAGTAGCAAAGCTTGTAGGAAATAAAATACTGTGTTAGACAGATAACATTGTCTGAGACATTGGCTCAATTACAAGTACAGGAGCATTGCAAATAATAGCCAGAGGTCAGATTCATCCCTCTTCTCATGAAGTGTATAGCTCAGGGAATTCAGCAGTACGGAACTCAACACTTCTATTGAGAGACCTGACTGAATAAAACTTATGGTAAGTGTTTCTTCTTCAACACAATAAAACACAGGTTATCAATCAGTTAAGACCACCATGTATTTTCCCCTTAAAATTGCCCCTTAGCTGCTTCTCTGAAATATAATATGGATATCAGCTTTGTACTGTCTGAACACAATTACTAGGCTAGAGATTCATAAGTGAAGAAAGCAGATAACCCAACAATGTTGTGTTTGTGGAGGAGTGGCATCTCTCTCACTGCATAGGACCAACAGATGAAAAAAATAGGGGTCCAGCATCAGGAGTGTCTATAAACTCCTATGTCTGCTAAGAAGTAAGTCTTCAAAGTCAGTGGCATTGACCAGCAACGCTAGAGGATGCACTTACTGAGCTGAGACTTCATTTCAGACAGGTAATGTTGTCATCTTCAAAATGTAGGTACAACTTACATCAGAAAACTTTCCATTGAAGACACCAATATCCAGATACCTCTGAAGTCTTGGGAAACCAAAGTTTCTGGCAACTTCTCAACTTTGCATCTCTAGAAAAGAGAAGCCAGCCTCAGTATTCAGGAGCTGGTGATTTTAGAGGACCTTCAGTTGAATAAAACCTTTATTGATTGGGCTAGTCTGTATACCCAGGAGCAGAGCTGGGTATACAGAGCTGTATCCCTAGAGCAGGGCTAAGACTGAGCACAGATAAAGGATTGACGTAAATCCTCAGATGAAAGAGAGCGTGCAGAGCTTTCTGAAGTAAAAAAATAAAAATAAAATTGGGTCAATGAAAAGTTTTCCAGGCTGAAATTAGGTATAAACATGGGGAATTAGACAGGCTCGGGAGGCTATGCATGTGTGACCCAGTCATGTGTGACAGTCCCTGCAGCTGCTATTACTGGAAATGAGCTATCAGTGTACCAAATGCCACGAGCAAGGCAAGGAAGACAGGTTCCGCAAAAAAAATACTCAGCGACAATTTCCACAGATTTTCTTGTTGGCTGTATATTTTGATGTGCCCATTCGCTGTTTTTATGTTAACCCCTCCCTTGCACTTAGGAATTCAGCAAGAGTCGGAAGGGTGAAGCCTTGGCACCTGCAGCCTGTCACCACACTGTTAAGTAGGTGTTGAAAGGTGGTAACATGTGAAATACACAACACAGAGGGGGACAGAGATAAGATCTTGGTAAATTGCTCTAAAATGAAGTTAGAGAAAGATCTGTGGGGAACAGCATTATGTGAAAAAGTTGTATATATATTTTAAAAAATCTCCAATAACCTTAAAACATGCTTTTACTTTGCCTCTCTACTGCCTACCTATCAGATGTTCTCTTGCTTGAAAGATATTTATTAGCGCCATAGCTGGTCTTATGGCCTATAATTGTCTCCTGACAGAAAGTGATTGCACAAGCTTCCTAATAGTAGTTTCATGTAGAATCAAAAGTAGAGTTTGTGATACAGTTCTTAATTTTGTCTTTTTTTTTTTTTTTTTTTTTTTTTTTTGGTGGGGGTAATCTGATGTGAAATATGTAATAATTTCTGGGATCAGTTATCACAGCACAAGGCTCCCCATGATCTCTGATTTTCAACTACCTACTTACCTTCTCACCCAAGGGCTTTATACTTCCAGCTGCAGAGTGGTTCAGTTTCTCGGTGATAGGAAATTTCTCTCTTTCACCTTGCATCACCTGCAGCTTGAGATGGGAAGTGGAGCCACACTCCCTGCGTGCCCTCGAGCAAAACGGGAGCTGTACTGCACAGGAGGAGGGGCCTCAGGTGAGGGCAGGAGTCATCTCTGAGCAGTGGGGCTGCTGATCCTGTCAGTTTGCTCAAGGCCAGCACATGGAGTGCATTCACTTACTGTTAAATTATTCTGCAAAAATTAGGTTGCTGTGCCCTAACCTCCTCTTCTGTTCACGGCCTCATTTCTCAGCTGGGTTGGCCTTTCGGACTCTTATACAGTGTTGGCATTTCCCTGCCTCAAATATGAGTCATGACAAAATCTAGGTGAGCACAAAATGCCTGGCTTCCCATAACAGGGGACTTGTCCACATACGTCTGGGTTCAGAGGCTCACTCAGGGAGGGATCTGTGCTCTTCTGAAAAGATATATGATCATCAAATCCAAGGTTGAGTTGGAGGGCAAATTTGTTCAAGGTTTCTTTTCAGCTAACTTCCAGCTAATTCCAACCTTAAGTGCATAAGGCAATAGTCTGTATCACTCTATGTGTTTATTTAGAGGTTGTATGTACAGTTTGTGTTAGGAAATCTGGTTCATTTGGTTGGCAGAAAGTATCTGGCAAATATAAAGTTAATGTAAAGACATAAAGATATGTTTTAGAATAGTCTCAAGAAGAGTTTAAGCAATTCACACAATTCATTTCAGGAGCATTAACTTATACGTGTTACGTGAAACACGTATAATAGCAAGGACATTTTAATGAACAATAACTGCTTGCTGAGGAAAATATTTCCTCTTAAACTAAACGAGGTAGTGTATGTTCTGAGTGCCTGGTGACAAGTAAGTATGTATAATAACTGCCAAAGGCATAACTTCCAGAAGATGGTAATATGTGCTCAAAGGGTGCCATATTTCTTAATCTTTCCTGATTTCACCATGGTTTTTCTTACATACATATTATTATATTGAACTTACTGATAAATACTATTTGTGGACAGAAACACTTAAGCTAATCACAGCAATCAGTGGTCACAGCAGTTTAGCACTGTTACAGACCCCAAGGCAGTACAGTAAGAGGGGAATAACCTGAATAATGTGAGCACACAGGCTAAATTTGGTTTCATACTGGCCACAGGGAAAGAAGAAAACTGCAGAGAAGATTTCAAATTTGACGGTTCAGTGGAGGAAGAAGAGATCAGTGTTAGTGATGCTATGGCCCAGCACAAGTTTGAAGGAGGGGCTGTGAGACAGATTAGTAAAACAGCTCAATAAACTGGGGGCTGATGGGTTTTGAGAGGTCTATCTTCTGCAAAGCACTTAAACAAAAAACACATCTTGTCTCTGAAACTACAGTGTGTTGTTTAAAAGGTCTTGGATTCAACAAACATACACAGTGGCAAGACAAAGATCTGAGTCCTCTCAGGTCTTCCTGGAGATGTGGAAGGTGGGAAGGAGCCCTGTCCCTGCTGTGTGCAGTGAGACTTCTGAGGCAAGGAGCTGAGAAGAGCTCTCAGGCAGCAGGCATCTTCCCTCCCACCATTTCTACCTTTAAATTCCAGTGTCAGAGATCTGGCTGGCCTCACAGAGGGCATTATGGTGGCTGCCAGGCTGGCCTGGTGGCAGCTTGTCCATCACCTGCAAGTCCGTGGCTCTGAGAGCCAGCCATCAGCTCCAGCACTGGAGATATCCACCAGTCCAACTGGGGAGGTCCAGCTGTGTTCACACTCCCACTCTCTGTCAGCACTGGGACACTGTTTCTTTTGTAGGGGAAGCAAAGCAGTACTTTAATGAAGGATTTTGAAACAACTGACATTTTATACCTTTACTCAAAGATGTGAGTAGGCTTTCCAATACTACTCATGGCAACCCTAATTTGGGCTGAACACTTATTTTTTTCAGACGGGAAGTGCCTCCTTTTAGATCATGCATAACTTCAGCAAGAGGAAGGGTAGGAAGGAATGTCCTTATGTCTGATGGGGCTCACCCTTCTCCCTTGATGCTTTGGAAACAGTTGTTGACAAGGCTGACACTTGCCATTAGGTAATAAAAAGGCTTCTTAAGAGCACTGTCGTGGCTTTAGCTAGAACAGAATTTTTGCTGCAGTCAAAACCCTTCCCTGGAGCAGACCCTCCAGCCCTTACACAGACCTTCCTCACCCATCTTGAGTGTGGGCTAAGGCAGTGTTGGGTCCAAAGTCAATGGGAGCTATTCCATTGCTTCCTGTGGCCTCTGGAAGAGGTACAAGGGTGGGTTTGATTATGTTTCTTCTTGCTCCACAACAACAACTGAGAACTTCAACAGTTTCTACTGAAGTAAGCACGAGACATCTGTATCCCACAGGAGCGCTCTGGATGTTGCATGGAAGGGAGAGCGCTGTAGATGAAGGGGCAGACTACAAGTTATAGGAACAGTCCCCTGCTGCCTCCTTCCTCAGACTGACGTTTCTATGTTCTGAATATCCTGTTGTACTAATTAAATGCTTACAGATTATTAATTAATGAAGCAGCCTGTGAGGATTGATGCTGCAGGGCTCCCTGGACACTAAAGCCACTGTTCCAGACACCCTGGCTATTCTGAGACTTCTGTTTCAAAAAAACCCCCTGCCTTCATGTTCGTGATGAGTTGCGTTTAGCATTAGTTATGGAGTTTGATATAGTGGTGATAAATAAAAGAAAATATTTTAAGAAGTGCATAGCAGTAGGATTGACACTTGCAGGAGCAAGGAAAAGCCAGGGGAAAATCTGGTGTCAGGGAAGAGTCACCCTCACAGGTAACGGGTGAGCTTTCCAGAGGCTGCGGCCAAGTGCTCGTGCCTCATGTGTGCAACTGCAGGAGCAGCCAGCTTCCATGTGACCAGGGAGGAATGGTGAGCAGGGCTTTCAATGTGCAATAACGAATGCCTGCAAAGTAAATTTCTACAGCTGCTAGATAGTGAAGTGGATTTCTTTCATGAAATACTTATGAGATGTGATTTAACAGAGTTGACATTGAACAACAGCTTCTGTTCTTTCATTTCTTTCACGTAAGTAAGAGTTTTGAAACAGGTTAAGTTTTTGCAGGGTACAGCTTGTGGTTTTTTTAAATGGACATTTCCTAACCAGGTCTTGAGTGCCTTTATCTCTTAAGAGTCCCCGAGTCTTGGAAAACCCATGCTGCTTTGGAAGCTTGACACTTCCATATTTTCATCAAAGGAACATAGGGAAAATCTGAAATCCCCCAGACAGAAAATATCCTATGTGTACACATTTGTCTGACTGCTCCTTGTCATCAGATGCCTGTATCTTCAACTGCAGTCCTCTGAGAAATGCTGGAGTTAGCAAGTTGCAGAGGAAGGAGCTGGTTCCACTGTGTAGTCTAGACATGTAATAGTTTGAATTTCACTTCAAGGTCAAGTCTTCAGAAGTAAACTTCCTAGAAATTTAATCTTTCTTTTAAAAAATCATCCCAGAAGAAGTGTTAAAGGGATATAAAATTGAATTTATAAATACAATTAGAGTCATGTTCAGAAGTTTCCTTTACAGTTGTACGTAGGTGTGGGATTTAATGTCACATTTGGCACTGCAAACCTGTCATCCTAGAATGACTAAATAGACTTTTGAACCCTTACAGTAAAAACTTTGCAAAGGGACAGACAGAGGACATCCTACAGTCAGGCACTAGGCAGTGGTGCCTGACAGCCAACAGGACTTGGCCATGCTCGCATGGTGTGATAGATTCACAGTACAGGGTGGGTGAGCTCTCCATTGAACTGGGGCAGGAGCAGGTCAGCGCTCCTGCAGCCAGCTCAGGACTTCTCTCAATGGAGGCAAAGCTCTTGCTTTCCCAAAGGGGAAGGAATGGGACTGAGTTGAAGGTGTAGAAGGGAGAATTTAGATGGGAGATGTGGGGACATGCCTGAGGAACTGGACTTATGTGTTGCAGTGGGGCAATGGGATGGAAGAGGGGGACCGTAGATCATGACCCCCTTTACAGGATAATTGAAGAAAAGCCTGGTTTTCCTGGGCCCTGGTATAAGGAAACTAGAATACAATTCCTTGCCTTGACACAGAAGTGTGTGGGACAACTACATAGACCTATGGATAGTCCTGAAACTCACCCATGCTACTCTGCCAGCATCTTGCAGTCAGGATTAGTAAGTGCCACACTTATGTCTGACAAGGGATTTACTTTGTCAAGTCCTTTCCATCTTTCTCTCTTTGGAGGCTTTCAATACAACAAACCAATTACCTGGTTGCAGTTGTGCAAGTGCGTTCTGTATTGTGGCTGCTGGAAACAGGGCTGAAACCACTGCCCTATTTTGCACATGATATTAAAACAGTAGGTAAAAAAGATTAGTCATTGTTATCATGAGGCTGGTGTTTAATTAGTGACCTAGCAGCAAAAGGTTCCTGACTGATCATTCCAACAACTCTGAGAGTCCTAGAGACTCATTCAGCACAGGAACAGTTTGCTGTGTAAGACTATTGGCATGCAGACAGTGTGCACACTGACTGGGAAAAATGAAGTGGTGTCAAGAATGCTTTGGCTATATTAACTCTGAATACGTCATTGTTGCCCTGGGATTTTGGTTTTTAACTCAATATTGTTTGAAAGTGCTTTGTGGCTTTCAATATTATATTCCAGTAAGAGGAAAGGTATAGCATGCTGACAACCTACAGTTGTACTTTGAAAGAACATTGCTTAAAATCTATTTTGTCTGTTTGTTTTCAAGGACTTTGAATTTTATTCTTGAATCCTGAAGATAACCAGAAAAAGCTTTATATATGCACTGATGGATTTATTAGCATATAAAATCAGCATGTTGCCAAATATCAAGATATTGGGCACATTTTCTTGTTGATTAACCTGGTGAAGATCACAGAGGTACTGAAGGGCACAGTCCATTCCAGATGCCAGGTTTACCTGGCCCTGACACAGAACAAATTATTTACTTCTACATCTTAAAGGAATGCTCTTTTTCTCTCCTAACAATTACAAAGCTCCTCCTCCCTAATGCCCAGAAGTAGAGGATTTGGGAGGCTATCATTCAGGAGACTGAGATGCTTTGTCTTGTGCTTTTTCTTGTAGGACCGACCCATTATCACAGCAACAAATTTGGCACTATTTTATTTGATTCAGGGCTAGGGACCTTGCTTCAGAGATGGAGCTGAAGTCTTCTGAATAACAAAGAGAAAATATCCTTATATTGAAAGTATGGCCATTTATTTTTACATGGACAACATGAAACCTTTGTGCAATAAGAGGAGAAATATTTCATTGGAAGACCTTTTTATTGCCTACTGCTCCATAGTTGTTTCCATTTATGCATATACATTTTTACTTCATTCAATTAGAGAAGAGCTTTTGGACAGTGATTTCTGCTTCAGGAGGGCTCTGCTTATATTCTTCCAAATGACAACAGAAGTAAAGCACAGAAAAATTTGGATGCCATCCCGAGCTGTCTTCAATAAATATGGTTTATAGTTAGCATTACATGCCCTGTTTCTAAAAACCGGGACATGGATAGTCCAATTACATGCTCACCTTTTGAAGACTAAGATGATTATTCCAGCTTCCAGTTCTTGAGAAACCTCAAGAGAACTGCTTTCCTTGAGCTCTCAGTTGTGTCTTCATTCCTCCTGAGTCAGGAATTGTGTGACTTTGACTGGAAAAGACATTTTCCACATATTTTGTCAAATCCATTAGGAGTATTAAGTCCCTAGAGGGGATCTTTGCTCGAATTAACCAAAGATTTATGAATCCCCAAAGAGATAATTTAAGGCTGTATCATGGTCCAGTGGATTTTGATGCTAATTGAGAAAATTTACACCTCTAAGTTTCATACTTGATTTTCTTCTTATCAAAATATAGAAGAACCTAATGGTTTGTCATCCTTCTGCAAAGCAAAAAGTCCCCCCCAAAAAAACTTCCTGCAGGGAGTGTAAAGAAATTTTTTTTTTTTTAATGGATTCAGATGATTTTGTTTCAAAATCTGGATTAAAATGGCAAGTGATGCTTTCTAATGTCTGGCTGTAAAGCCAGCAAACAGTCTGCTAGTACCAAGCATGAGTCTTTAATAGGTAGGACAGATTCTCATCTGGTGTAAATCAGTACTACCCTATTGAAAGAGACAAGCTCAGCAGAGCTGTATTTTTTGCACTTAATGAAAATCTAGCCTACTATTTCTCAGTGCATTTAAAGAGGGTTGAGGAATGATCAGGTAACCTCCAGACTCAGAAATCTTCGATTAATTCAACATCCTTCTCCCATCCCATCCTCCTACTAGCTTCTCAGTCCTCTCTTGTTTTAATTTTCATTTCCTTTTAAGAGCATGCTAATCCTGCTGTTATTGCTGCCTTTCTGCCTCTGCTGCTTTTCCATTCTTAGGGCAAGCTCTTGAGGACACAGTACTTTTTGTTGAGTTTGCTTCATACAACAAACTCCCACAGTAGCCTTTATTTATTAATTATTTGGTATTTATTTACCTAATATGATTTTAATCACAAGGAATTTATTTAGCATTTGATGAGACTTCTGCAGCTAATTACTAACACATGTTATAATTCATTGTCAAGCAAATGAGCCTTTCAAACAAAACAATGCAGAAATAACCAATAAGACCCTGCTGAGACTACTTTGTTTGGAAAAGCTGGAATTCAAAGACTTGAGAACTGGAAAATACTCTCCAGCCAATTCAAGATGCTGGCTCTCCTTGCATCAGGCTGTTAGGATGAGATGCTCTGCAGGATGAATGTTCCAGGAACAGGAAGGGAGGAGTGGCAAAGTGCTGTGGTTTTGCTGTCCTGTACACTGCTGCTGGTTTTCAGTCTGGAAAAGCCTCCCTGAAACTTTATTTAGGAAAACATTGTAAGACTGATATTTGAAATAATTGGACAGGGATGATGACTACTGTTATTATTACTATTATTAGTAAGGCATTTTACAGACAGTAACAAAATTATTAACTCAGAAACCTGATAGCACACACATGATATTCAAAGAAAGGAGAGAAATGAACACTGACTTCTGTTCTTCTATGTGATCTGATCACTCCTGTCTCATCCCCAAGAATATCTGTTCTTTCTAACTTTAATTTGTTTGATCAGTCAGCAGTTTTCTAGGGGAAGAGTTTGTAGACCTCTTAGAAGTGCACAATCAAGAGTAAATGACAGTATGTCCATCAGGAAGGAATGTTAGCAGTAATTATGAACAGAGAAGAAAAAAAAAACACAGGGAAAACTTAGCAAAGTAGTCTCTTGGCATACATGGCTGGGAAGAGGAGACATAACAAAGGGGATGAAAAGCAGGGGACATGAGAAAGACCATGAAGATGAGCAGAAAGAAATATGCAATGAAGAGAAGTCAGATTAAGGATCTAGAGAGATCAAGGGAAGGCGGCTGTCAAGGACTCCCACATCTATAGGATTTTAGTAACAGTATGTCGAACGCGTTAAAGGTTTGATTCTGAAAACACCAGATGAAGAGGAGTTGGCAATAGATTACAGGAGAAATAATCAGAATTTGGATGTGTTGCTGCTTATCATGGGACCATTGTGCACTAGGAGTTTGTGGGGAGTCAGAGGCTTTATTTTTGGAGACTTAAAAACAAAGAGTTGAGTCTATCTTGGCATCTGCCAACCTTGAATGCACCTTGCTTTTTGAACTGTTATGACATTGCTGCTGGAAGCTTTGAGAAGTTTTTGGTAACAATGTGGAAATGAGCACACCAAAAATGAAAAGGAAATGCGCAACAAGAGTAAAGATTTAAATGTTCTTGTTTTTTCCTATTATGCTGTTGTAGTTATGGCTGCTTGGCTCCTTCAGCTGAAAAGAAGGAAAACAATGGCAAACTGACAGTTTCTGTTCAACAGTTGGATGCAAGTATAGGGCATATGTTTCCTAAAAGACATACAATTGACCTTGATTCCTCCTAACCATATCTGGGCAAATAATCAAGGCTGTCCACTCACTGGCAGCTCTCTTCACAGTGAAGGGAGATAGATACCTTGAGAGTCTGAATCAGATCTTACTTCAGAGATGAGCTGGATAAAAGCTGTTAGGATCCTTTAATTACAGTTCTAAGAGTAAGTCATATGGGGATTTGGTACGCTAATGAACTGTTGCCATTTACGAGGACATTGGTTTCGCTTTCCTAAGGAAGAATTTATAAGAGTCTGCAGTGCAGGAAAACTCACTGAAGGTTTAAGCTTTCTTAAATGTTGTCCCCATTTAATTCTAAGCCGCAGAAATAAACAGATGAATAGTGACAGATTTGGGGTGCTTGTACATTTTCAGGCTTGAATTTCCTGAGGAGTATTTTCATAGAAGATAGACCTCACTGTCTATGCAGAGCTGTCTCCTGTAAAAGCAACAACAACATCTCTGTGCAACCGTTGCACATAGTAGCCCGTGATATATTGCACTTTGTTCTACTTGGAGCCATTGTACTTTGATCTTTGTTAACTGTGTAAGTCACACCACATTGTGGGAGAACCCCATTCAGACTACTTCATGGAGCAAATGTATCCAACAGATGCAACTTAGTGCCACAGAGGTTGGGAACTCTTCATCCCTGAAGATTTTGAAGACGTGGCTTGGGAAGACCTTGAGTAAACTAACCCTTGCTTTGAGTGAGAGATTGGACCAGACAGTCTCTAGAGGTCCCCTTCAGTCCAAATTTTTCTCTGATTTTAATAACTTTTTTGCTGAATTATGGCAGTAACTTCTATACCTATTTCTGATTTTGAAACTAACCTGCATGGAGATAACCAGAGATTTTAATTAAAAGTGATTTAATGTTATTTAGTCTAAATTCATTGGGATAAAAATGTGCTGATTTACAAAAAAAAAAAAAAGAAAAAAAAAAAAGCGCATCTGTGATTAAAAAAAGCAAAATGGCAAAATTAATTTTTTGTTGTTTGATTCAAAATGAGATGCTTTGATTTAAAATTAAATTAATTTTTTCTTACTTTCATTTGAAGGAAATAGGAATATACATCACAAAATTTTTATTTATTTTGAAAAATTATTCTCAATCAAAAAATATTCCACTTGGTTTTTTGACCATCATTCTTGGAGAATATTTCCTGTAAAACCATCTCTAGAGATAAGATTTTCAATTCCCCAAACCACCTGATGTGGGCTCTGAATAAAGCAACAGATTGCTCTTAATTATCAGGGCTTGTCCCAGCAAGGTTCTGAACCTCTCTGATAACAGAAACAAACAAGTGGTTTTTCTTGGGAAATAGATCAGGGGAGTTCTGTGTGTGATAACAGGTCATCTGGTAAGTTTTTTATTGTTTGCATCATCTGCCTGAAAAGAGAGAGGAGCCTCAGGACCCTTCCCCTCTCTACTGTGTGTGCTGTCCTAATGCAACACATTTTGGCAGCAGATGTCGTAGAATCATAGAATGGTTTGTGTTGAAAGAGACCTTAAAGATGATCTAGTTACAACCCACTGCCATGGGCAGGGACACCTTCCACTAGCCCAGGCTGCTCAAAGCCCCGAACAACCTGGCCTGGAACACTGCCAGGGAGGGGGCAGCCACAGCTTCTCTGGGAAACCTGTTCCAGTGTCTCACCACCCTCACAGGAAAGAATTTCTTCTTTATATCTAATCTAAATCTACTCTCTTTCAGTTTGAAATCATTATCCCTTGTCCTACCACTACAGTCCCCGATAGAGTCCCTCCCCATCTTTCCTGTAGCCCCCTTTAAGTATTCGAAGGCCACTATGTGATCTCCCAGAGCCTTCTCTTCTCCAGGCTGGACAACCCCAACTCTCTCAGCCTGTCCTTGTAAGGAAGGTGCTCCAGCTCCCTGATCATCTTCATGGCCTTCTCTGGACCTGCTCCAACAGGTCTATGTCTTTCTTATGCTGGGGGCCCCAGAGGTGAACATAGTATTCCAGGTGGGATTTCATGAGTGTCAATTAGAGTGGGAGAATCACCTTCCTCAACCTGGTAGCCATACTTCTTTTGATGCTGTCCAGGATGCGACTGGCTGACTGGGCTGCAAATGCACTTTGCTGGCTCATAGTCAGTTTTTCATACATCAATACCCCTAAGTCCTTCTCTGCAGGCTGCTCGCAATCCACTCATCACCCAGCCTGTATTTGTGCTTGGCATTGCCCTGACCCATGTGCAGGACCCTGCACTTGGCCTTGCTGAACTTCCTGAGGTTTGCACAGGCCCACCTCTCAAGCCTGTCCAGGTCCCTCTGGATGGCACATCCCTTCCCTCCAGTGTGTCAACTGCACCACACAGCTTGGTGATGTTGGCAAACTCGCTGAGGGTGCTCTCAGACCCACTGTCCATGTCACCAACAAAGATGTTAAACAGTGCTGGTCCCAATACCGACCCCTGAGGAATGCCACTCGTCACTGCTCTCCATGTGGACATCAAGCCATTGACTGCAACTCTTTGAGTGTGACCATCCAGCCAATTCCTTATCCACAGACTGGTCCATCCCTCAAATCCATGTCTCTCGAGTTTAGAGATAAGGCAAAATTTCTCAGGCACAATTTGCCCTTAGTGAAGCCATGTTGTCTGTCAACAATCACCTTTTTATTTTCCAAAGTGTCCTTATTTTGTCAGTGTCACTGCACCATACCCAGTACTACACTGGCCAATTCAGTAGATGTTATACAGACACAGACAGTCCTGTCCCAAGGAACTTGGCGCTAGCGTGGCTCTGTTTGCCGCCTTCATGACCTCAACACTTCACTCAGGTGGGAACTCTCAGTGTTCAAGACCGACTCTTTTGATGCTGCCCCTGTTATATGCTTCCTGCCCACGTGGCATCCAGCAGTCACTAGACGTCTGTGAGTCAGCACATCCCTTTGCATTCCTAGGGTTATTTTTCCATTCATTCTGTGCCATAGGAACTGCTGAGCTAGTCTTATTTGTGGTAACATCAGATTATACTCTTTTTGGCCTTCAAATATCATTACGAATGTTTGAAAGTATAAAAATACTTAATTCATTCCTATGTCAATAGAGACTCTGTTCAGGAGTGTAGGTAACATTTCTTAACACTGAGTACGTACAGTATTTCTCATAGTTGAGTCACAAGGAAGAAACTTTTGTCAGGTACATAAAACAGTCCTTTAATCAATGTTGGGTGTAAGAGAGGTGTCTTTTGTTAATAATAGAGTATATTGCCAGTCACTAAAGCAGCTGCAGGAACTTAGTTACTGCCGTAGAAGTGGATTGCCAAAGCAATTACAAATTTCAAGTTACAAGTTTTGTGTTGAGTCATTTATATTTGAATTTACAAACCTGCCAACCTATCGCCTTGTCAGCACATTTGTGAGTGAAGCCTTATAACTGTTGCTGGGTTCCCATTTGACTGCTCAGCACTGACTGACTCTGACCTACATAATAACCAAACAGACAGTTTTACCACACAGCTGGGCTAGTCCCAAGTGAAGCATCTGATATTCACTGTCAGGTATGTCCTCTCTCGATTTGTGAGTGCTGAGCTTATTATGTCTGTTAGACCTAGTGTGAACTAAAAACACCTAATAATTAGTACTCTCCTTTCTGAATTGCTTCTCTGGTAGCTCTGTTCACTGTCACATTACATCCTTTTTTGAAAAAACAAAGCAATCAAACCAAACCAGAAGAATCGTCCCTAGTGCTTTTCGATAGCCTGTGACAAAGGCTTGTCTCTTCAGAGAAGACACTCTGAGATGATTTGTTCTTCAAGAAGAGATGCAGTGTAACCAGGATCCCATTACACTATCTGCATAACACCTTGAACAGTTAGTCAATAACTTTTTTTTCCTTCCTGTATAAATAAGAATGTCTGAACAAAACAATAAAAAATATAATTTGGAGAAGCTTGGGACAGTAAGATCAGACAGAGTTATTACTTTGAAGCACATCTCGATGAATTATAACCTAGATAAATTTTATAGCAGACAGGTGATTAGCAAGTTTATTATCTATAGCTTTTCCAGCTGCATATGTGAAGCTACCAGAAAATATGTACAAACAGTTTTCAAAAAATGCTCATTGTTTTCCTTCTATTGAACTTTCTCAGTTTCTCATGGAGTGTGAGTCAGTCTTTTTTCTTTTGGAGGATAATGACACTGGCTGGGATGCTAAGCTAGCTTACACTTGTGATTGACGTTGGAAATCACAAGAGTTTGTCTATGGTGCCTTAACAACTGGCCTCAGTTTGTTTTGTTAACACTAAAGCTTATCCCATATCCCCATAGCATATCTGTCTAAAGTAAAAATTTCTCAAGAACACTGCCATGTGCTGCAACATTTTCAAGTCACCCAGACAGAGTTTATGATGGGGGAGTCCCAAATCAGGTCTGCTAAACTTGTCTATAAGTATCTTTGAAAATCTGTCCACATCAATAGCTGCCCTGCATTGGACTGCGGTACCGTTAGGTCCTTCAGGGTGGGACAGGATTAATGTTTTCTCTCTCCTCATTCTCTATGTTTCATTTTCTTTGGTTCTCTTCCTTCATTGTTTTGGGCCTGTTGTAGACTGGGGGGAGCTCAGAGCTGGGCAGATGTGAGCCTTGTGAAGATACATCTGGAATATGAAATCTGTTCCCTTAAAGAAAGGTACTCATTGGCCATTGTCTTCTTAGTGACTGATGGTTCATACTAAATGCAAGCCCACAAAACAGTATTGTTGTCATTACTAAATGTGGACTGTGGTTCAATGGCAGAAAAATGTCTTGAGAGCTACAATCTGATTGAAGTAGAGCTTGATCTGTTTTGGAGAGTTTCCCTCAAAGCTGGTCAAGACACATGTGATCAGCATACTGGGACTGGCTGATGGTGGTGGTGCATTTTTCACCTTCTGCATTCTTTCAAATTGTGATGGGTGTGAGACACTACAAAATCAGATTGTGTCTTTCACTCACTTTTTACTGATGCAGATGACTTCCTGAGGTGTATAGAAATGAGTTCCCACTTCTCCAAAATAAGACTTTCATTTTTTGAGGATCTTCTGGTCCTAAAAAGGAATATACTCACAGCCTGGGAAATAGAAATCTCTTGACTCATGGAATAGGCTCAAGAAAAGCAAGAGTTGCACAGCTCCTGCCCCCCACCTCCTGCCAGTCCTGCTCAGGACAGGCGCTACCTGCAAGGGACTTCGCAGAGGATGTGTCTGCTCAGGAACAGGCTTCTGGATTCTCTTTTCTTCATGTTGCTTTTTAGTAACACAACTGATTGGTTTTGTGGACCTGACTGCTGAGAGTGATGTTTTATTTCATATGAACCATTGAACTCCGTTCATTTGCAAACAACTTTGTATTGCTGCTGACCTCAAGCTGAGTCAGTAACTGAGAACGAAATGTTCTGGTTTGCCTTCTCACCCTAGGATCCTTGCATTCCTCTTTTCTTTGTGTAATGTGAAGCTAGGCATAGGAGTAAGTACTTTTATAAATAATAATATTTGCTATGTGCTTAATATATGAAGCACTTTTGATAATATAGAATTTAAATGTTATATAAATATTATTTCCATATGAGAGCTCAAGGGTATTTTAAATGGCTTCTTTCACAGAAGCTTCTCATACACTGTCTTGTCTGTCCAGAACAGTTTATCTTTGAGGGTTTTAAAGTATTTGAGGGGGTCTCATTTGATCTTAAAAATATGCCTTGTTTCTATATTAGCATCAGAGCAGGATTCAGTGGAAAATTAACCACAGTTTTTGAGTGATCTATCTATATAGAGGAACACTTTTTGCTTATCTGAGCCCTGAAATCTGATACAGTACATGGTGTAGGAACACGGCAGAAAAATCCTGGATATGTGGAATAGAAATAAGCATAAGAAATGAGAACTGTGTGTTCACAGGTCTCTGACTTCTTCTTTGCTTCTATGCACTAACTGATCTCCCTTCTCGAGTACTCTCATTGAAAACTATCACATACTTGAAAGGAAAGCAAAGGAAGTTCAATCTACAGGAGAAGCATGAGCCTTCTCTCTCCTGGTGTGCCATGCCTCATGTCTCTGAAGGGCATCCACTCTTGACCTGAGGAGAGATGCTGAGCAGCCACCTAAAAATCATTTGCTTCTGCTGGCTACTCAGCATCTGGCAACTATGAGGGGCAGCCGGAACGCTTTTGTTAATATCTCTTCCACATGTTTCCTGAGTATGTTTTCAAAGCAGCTTAGCTGTATGCTATGAGCTCTCATTTCCTAATGCCAGTGACTGAAAGTGTATGCCAGGGGACACCTGCAAAGCCATGTTACTTTGTCCAGTCACATCATCTGTGCCCATTCCCTGTAATTCCTTGAGAATGACTGATGCAAAATGATGACACAGAGTCATTGCAGGTTTCATAATGCATGTCGAATAAAGCATGGGGGTGAGGGGAAACAGGCTACTCTTTTCTTTAAACAACTCTTTGCTTTTAGATAGTGAATTGGCACAAGTCTGTGGTCAGACTAAGCACTTTTACAAAGCTGAATAGAAGTTCAATTTGTAACAAGGCTAGATGTTATCTTCAATTTAGCAACTGTGGGTAATGTTGAAAATTACTGGATGGATAAAAAGTGACTTGATCTCCTGGATCCCTGGTACAGCGTACAACTGACTCTGAAGTCCCTGCTGTCATATTTTATCAGCTACTGTTCCCTGTGAAATTATTTCTACCTGTATCCCTAATACACCTTCATTTGCTATGTAGGCATGATTTTGACTGTGTCTCAGGTGTTGAGAGACAGGCCAGTGTTTTGTCTTCTATGTCTACAAAGCACCTGTTTTGGGAAGAGCTTGTGGGCAGAACTGTAACAACATAGTTCTGTCTAGTCCAGACACAAAGAGCAAAGTCACATCTGTCCAGGCACTTCGGAGTGTGAAATGTAATTACTTTTGCCCTTTTAAAATTAAGACATTTTGCCTTCCTACTTCTCTGGAACTATCTTTGCTCAAAGCCTGCAAAAATAAAAGCATAACAATACACAAGAGCTTAAACAGAGGAGAGAGGAGGAGTAAAAGAACCAACAAAGATGAAGTCTGTTCTCAGAGTAGTCTTGTGATAACGCTGCTGGGAGGGCTCTTGTTCAGACTGCAGTAGTGGCTGTTTATGAAGAGTCAGAAAGAAGAAGACTTCATGATTCAAAGATGAAGTGACAAAAAAAATGTGGTTTATGTGTGTATATATATCTATCTCTTTGAACCTAAAATATTAAACTATATAGTAATCAAAATAAATGGCAGGCTATGAAACAGCAAAAAAACGAGTAGGGAAACAAAAGACTAAAGCAAAATCTAGATCCAGAAAAAGGATAAAGAGCATAAATACCTGAGCAATAAAGGAAATTTTTTTAAAATTAGGAGGCACATTACTAGTTGGACAATTGAAAGAAGAAAAAAAACATTAAATATAACTGTGAGCCTGTAAAGAAGTAGAAGAATTCATCTGCACCCTATGGAGAATCTTGCAGTCCTTTGTTGTCTGAGAAGGATGATGATAAATATCTATGGCAAATCTTTTAAAACCAGCAGGTGTAGTTTAACTTGTACTAATCCAGCATAGAGAAATTGGCTGAAGAGATGACTAGTGTACTTGAAACAGGCATCAGTATGCTGAGTGACTGTCGAGGTGCTTTCTCAGTGATGTTTTGTATCAGAGCAATGTTACAGGTCAAAATCAAGGTAAATGTAAAATCCTACAAGTGGTTGCAAGTGAGAAACCCTCGCATATATTTTTGTTATCTCTAAGCAAGACATTGTCACAAGCTTGAAACTAGTGCTTATTTTTAGCAACAGTCTAAGCTCATTACTGAGAAGATGTGGAGATAATATAGTGATCAGCAGACTGTTAAATTGAGAGGATGAAGCAGCTGATGGAGTGATCACAATCATGTGATAAGCAAGGCCATTCAGACGTTTTCAAATGAAAGCTTGTAATCCGGGAACAAAACAAGCTGGACATGGCTGCAAAACACGGGCTTTGGATCTGGAGAGGTGCCTGCGCAGACATTTCAGCACAACCCTCTGCAGAGAGCAGCAAC
Organism: Athene noctua; assembly: GCF_965140245.1. NCBI lineage: Eukaryota > Metazoa > Chordata > Aves > Strigiformes > Strigidae > Athene > Athene noctua. The sequence continues at coordinate 65,090,197 of NC_134037.1, read as the reverse complement.
TGAAGCAATGCTGGGCTGAACAAAACAGCAGGACCAGGCAGACGGCTTCTCCCTTGGTGACAGGGCTGTCGGGCTATGGTATTCAACCGTAGAGACTGTTTTGCAAAAGAAAGAATGAGAAACTGGAGACACAATAGAAGGGACGCATAGAAGTGATTTGAAGGCTGAAGAATATCTCCTGCAGGTGAAAACAGAGGAGTGTCTGGGAGATGATTTGATGACAGTGTGTCTTCATAGGAAGCCTTGCCAACCACGAGAAGGCACCCACAAGGAAGGCAGCACAGTGAAGGCTTAGCAGCTGATCCTGTACAACTTTGAAGGAGAAACAATTCGTTAATGAAGTACAAAAACCCTCAGAACAAGCTGGGAAGTGCGTTTGCTGCCCTTTAAATTCTTCAGATCAAAATCCAATGTCTTTCTGCTGGCAGGTTCATGAGTTTAACTACGGGGGCAATTGGCTGAATATTAATCACATGTGATGTACTAGAGGGAACACCATATAACCTTCAGGCCGTAAACTTTGTCAATAAATTATGAGGATTTTTCTCACTAGCTGGCAGTAGTGGAAAAGGAATGATCAAATCCAATCATGCACTTTTAGAAGTCTTAACTTACTATTTCATACCACCTAGGATACTAATTTGACCAGTAATGGAAAATGGAGTCTTGGGGCCTGTGTTGCTTCTGGTTTCAAGTGTGATTTTTCACTGTCTTACTTTCCATTGATTACACTAATGGACTAGTAGTCAGCTGTCCTGCCACATATTTTTGAAAGAGTTCACAATTCATGAGAACTTTTCAAATTTTAGAAAGCTGCTGTTTATTCTGTATGTTTGTATTCATCAGAGTAAAAAAAAAATACTTTGCAAACCAGCAACCTACTAGTACTATATCTTATATTTTGTGGCCTCAAGTAGGAAAGCAACCAGCAGGAACAATTCAAAGGCAGATTAGGTCAACTGTGACAGAAAAATGGTACTAGAGATTACTATTTGGTGAGTTATTTTCTATTAATATAGTAAGCACTGCAAAAATTGCTGGAATTGCTGGTAATTAATAATCTCATTTCTGGAATTGGTGATAATCTTATTGACAATGTAAGAAGACAGGAAAGAAACTGAAAAGAAATTATATTTCTGCAGATAGCTGCACCAAGTGGAGACTGAGGTCCATTAAGCAGTGCCTCTTCTGGAACACATCGGTCCTGGGACTTGGCTCTGGGGTTGCTGTATGGTAAAGGTACCCTGCTGTCTCACGATTATTTAGAAAAATGCAGCAAAGGTTGCATGCTTTCAGAGTGCTTCTTGGTGCATACACTTATAAGGACAGCTGATGAAACAAATTCATAATCTTAAACATGAACTTGAGCCTGAAAATTTCCACATCTGCTTCCATTTCAGCATGTTACCATAAAGTTTAACCTATGCAAGACTTGCTTGACTTGTTTTTATATGTCTCTCTATATACAGTGCACACACACACACACACCTGCAAATATTGATATGCGTGCTCTAGCCAAAGAGGAAAATTTAATAAAAATGAAGCACCTGTCAAATTGTACAAAATAAAATTAATTTTCAGCATGGCACTGGGTTTATGTAGATAATTTCGTGTATGCGGAATTTACCTGCAGTGCTGTTGTGGATATACATAAGACCTATAACCAGTAAGGTGGGGTTTCCCTGCATTGTTTGGGGGAGTGTCTGTGTGGACAGATACGAAATGGTGATCTGAAAGCTTGACAGCAGCAGTATAAAAACATGTTTTTCAAAAATGTTAGGAATGTTTCTTGGTCTGATATTCTGGTACATTCCATGTTACTGATTCAAAGGAATACAAACAAACAAGAACCCCCATCATGCAGTTACTTACCTAGGCAATGTTAAATGGTTTCTAAGTTACTTATGTGCTAAGACAGTGGAATTTGCAAGGGGCCTTTTGAATATAAATGTCAAAACAGTAAAATAAATTTATGTATATATGTCTGTTATATCTTCTAAGGTGTGGTTCTGTATACCATAGGTGGGCATTTCACTATGTATGGCAGAGCTATGGCTTCTCTGTGAACTTTTTCTTTTTTTTTTTTTCATTTGTTTTTCTATACTAGAAATGTCAGGTCCTGATTTATCTATTTTCTTTGGCAGCTTTTTCAGAAAATCTGCCAGATAACATCATTGGTATCCAAAAGCTTTGATGCGTTTTTCTCATCATTCTCAAGGACTGACAAAAAGGGATGAAGAGTTGAGCTCCCACTCAGTAAAGCCACATGTGTTTCGCGTGGACATGAAAAATGTCTAAGTCAAGGGGCTTAGGGGGGGTAGGGGTGCAAGGTATGTCTGCAAGCACTCCATAGCACTTCAGCACTTCAAACAGACATACAGACAGCTTTCATGTTGTGAATTTGGTTATTAACACCACTGTGACCATGCTGCATACATCTGCTGTGGACTATGTAGGGTCTTAACCCAGTTTTGCCATAATTGTGCCAGTGGAAACAAAATCTGTGATTTTAATGGGTTTCATAAATTTTGATGTTTGCAGCAGTATCAGTTTGAGGCTATGGAAGATTCAGCCCCAAGACCTTCACAAATCTATATAGTCTTTTCAAGTAGTAACAGGAAAGCAGAATCCATATCTATGTTTGAGATGGTTTACAACTGAGCACCCTGTGGTCTTTCTATTGGGTGCTACCTATAGTGTTGTGTGGATGGAATGCTGCTATCCAAAGACCAAGGATCCCCGAAGTTATTAAACACATATACACTGTCTTCTGGTAACTTTAGGCATCTAGGTATGTTTAAGGGCATGGTCCAGAAACAAAAGGCCATTGTTTGTGAAGATACTCAGGCACTTGTCTCATCAGTGTTGCAATGCCTAATTGACTAGTTCCTCTTGTTTGTTTAAAAAATTACCTGTGATTCTATGGCTGAGACTTCAAAGGAATGAGGGTGCTAAAATCAGTGGGTGATCCAATTTCTGCTTGTTTATCTGATAACTTTCTAATGGAAAAAGCAAAAAACTGTCATAGGTGCAAGGACAGAAACCTGAATTTCCTTCTTCCCAGATGAGTCTGGAAGAATACCAGTTCCAACATTTTCCTTTGCTGTTTCTGCCTCAATGAATCTTGAATTTTTTGTCTCATTGTTGCAGAGCTTCTGTAGAGGGTTGGAAAGGTTTTCCTTTCAGTGCCAGGTGTGGGTTTGCATTCTGTCTAACCCTTCAAAACTGAATCAAGTAATACAGGACTAACAAGACTCATGACTCTAGATGAAACTCTTGATATTTAGGAATAGATAACAGTCTCTAAAACCTCCAGGCTTTCTTGATTTACTCTGCATAAATTTACTCGATAAGTGGGTAAAATAGTACCCAGTGGCAGAAAAATTAATTCTCTATGGATCTCCAAAGTTTCAAGTGAGTGCTGTGAAAACTAGACCATTTTCTCTCAGTTTGAAACAGGTTTTGAATGTGCTTGAGATCAGTGAAAAGTATTCATGGATCCAAATAAAGCTCCTCAGTACTTAAAACTTCATTAGTATTTTAAATATTAACCTTGAGTTTCTCTCTTTTTATATAATTTCCTAAAAGTTATCAAATAGTGTTGCAAGCTGAAAAATCTACTTGCACATTTCTGAATACACTAGCTGTGTAATTAGGTAAACGAAACTTTGTAGCACATAGAATTTAATGTAATTCCCTCATCTCATAAGATTAAATATCAGGATCTCTCTGTTGGAAACAACTATTAAAACCATCCATCCTTATGCTCACCTGAAAAAAATGTTGGGAAAACACTGTTGGGTTTTTTAGTTTTGAACATGTGGCAGCTTCTCAGTTCTACCTCTCTACCACAAGAGCTTTAAAATTGGAATTATTTCTGGTAATATACTCCAAGAATAATAACACTCCTCAACTTGCACACTATACTATCTCTGTGAGAGAACTGAGAGAGTAATTTTAAACCAACTCACTGCTGGTTAAATCCCTGGTTGCCATCTTTGCTTTTCTCAAATCAAAACTTCTTCAAAGACATTTAATTATTAATATTTTACACTGATGAAGAGAATATGCAAGGAAGCTTAAGATATCTTTCAGCTGGTTGCAACCCATGAAATATAGTCCAGATCTGCTTCCAAAGAGTTTTCAGCATCAATCTACAAGACAGATGAAGAAGAAGAGGAAGAGAGAGACAGCATTTTTTTGTCTAAATATGAAGTCAACAGGTCAGTTGACAGAAAAACGGAAAAAAAATTTTCCACAGAAAAGTGGAAAAAATATTTTTATTTTCTTTGTTTCAGATTTGTATGCTGATGAATATGCTACATTTAAAATCAAGCTGGATAGCTTTGTGATTATCAAATAAGTAACTGAGATATGATGTTGATTTTTATGAATTTCACGTAACAGCCACTTCTCATAATACTTTTAAAAGAAGAACTATCTTGTCTCCAGCACACCCCTGGGTGAATAACTTCATTGTTGTGTAACAGGTGGTAAACTGGAAACAAAGTAAAGGTAGGGAAAAAAAATCTATGTCCAAGATTGCATCAAAATAGTTTTCCTACCTCCTGTTCCATTGTAGCTGACAACAGATCACATACCATCCATTGCCTGCAGCCTACCATGAAAGTATTTTTTAAAGAAGCCTCTTTTATTAATTTTTAAGAAGATGAGAATGTCCATAGGAAAACCAGTGTCATAGATGAAGACTGGACTGGATAAAATCTCATGAAGCATTACATCAGTTAGATTTTATACTTTTCAGCCAGTCACATCTTTCTTCCCCTTTGAGACAGATGTATTTTGAAATGACTGTTTTAAGTTCTGAGATCTATGCCTTGCCTTTACTCTAGCTTTCATATCCTGCCCTTTTGTGTGTGCATGTGAGATTATTTTAATTGTAAAGAAAACATCATTTTGGGATTAGACTAAACTTTTTTTGTTTGCAACCAGTGAGAGAGGGCATGCCAGATGATATCCAGTGACATTCATAAGATAGCTTTTGCTGGTCTAAGATCTCATCTATTCTGCTCCCAAGCAAGAATAATATTCTGACAAAAGTAGACCACACCTGTGTCACAAGACAGACAATGGAATAAAGGGGCTGTCTGGCTAAACTGAGAAACTGTGTACAATATGGAAAGCTTTTGCATAAGAACTAGGGGGTTAAAATCTTTATCTGCTATATGTCTCATTTCTACTAAGAGAATTTGTCAGGATAGTTTAACTCATAAATCTCTTCTAAGATAGGCAAGGTCAGTAGGTAGGGGGCTCTGTACTCTTGTCTTGGCTTAAAGCATATGAAAAGTAATTAAGGTTGCAAAGTGGTATTGCTACACTGGCACAGTGCTGCCTGCAGCTCCATAAAAGCTGTATCTCAAAAGGATTTACAACACTGGTCTGATGTGCCAATACTACTTCCAGTTTTTGCATCTGCTCTGGCTCTCTGCAAAGTATTTCACTGCATGGTGTTAAGCAGTGTCAGTGACTCTTCTGGGCACATGAGATCGTTTTGCCACATCCATGTGACCCTGTTTTAGGCTTGTATCTGTTCTTGCCCTAGATATGTCATTTCACATATCAGTATTTCAGCAGCATAGTGGGATCCCTGGTTTGGAAAATGGAATTTTCATCCATCAAACATCATGATTCATCTCATTTTGCTTGAGCCAACTTGCTATTAAAAGCCTAATGAAGAGCACTTAGTTTCTCGGCAAACGTTGACTTCTCTTCTGGGTGTGAGTGGGGAATTGTATTGTATATTAATATAATGAAAAGGTCTTGTGACAACAACTGCTGTTGAATAGATCACAGGATCTCTTTGCTTTACTTAGCATGGTTTGACTGTCTTTTCCTGCACATAACAGCACATGAAGGACTGTGTTGGGTGTACTAGTTCAGTTACAAATGCACTGCAATGATGGAAAGACAGAGAGGAGGTAAATAACTAACTCACTCTGACAATAGTTACTTCTGTTCATATGGAGATCACGTATGGATTAAGATAGTCTTTATATCGAAATTGATGTGTATGGAAAGAGTGAAATGAAAAACTATGGGGAGTTTGAAATCAAGGTAGAACTGTTGTGTGAAAATTCAAGACTGTTGTCCAGTTGATTTCAACAGTATTAGCTTTATACCCTTTGTGTATGGTTTACATATGGGTTACAGTAAGCCCCACTGCCAAGATGTGTGCTCAGCTTTAAGAGCTGAAGTTGTCCTACCGACATGGCCTATTTGTGCAGCTGAAGATGAACATATTACTAAGGCTTTGCCAGACCACAGCTTTACGAGGTGATCTGTCCATGAAGGAATAACATGGTTTTCCAGTTTAGGAATTAGATTCTCACCCAGAAGGTGGCTATCGAGTGTTCAAGTTCTGCTTAGTTTTATATACAATGGCATTATGTTGGCTTAGGTAGCTCCTGTCCTTCTGTCCACTTGTAGTTTGGGTTTTTTTTTGTGGTTGGTGTTTTGGTTTTTTTTTTGTATCTTTCTACCACACCTTGCTGCTTCTTTAGTTGGGTAACTACAGCTGTTTGTGAAGCTGACTGGGAAACTGAATCACTGAAATTACTCGAGAAAAAAACATTCCAGAATCAGAGCTTCTTCATACTTCTGTTTGGCATTTTGTCCTGTGGAGCCAACGCATTAATGGCCACATAGCTCCTTAAAAGCCACAGAGCAAACTACAAAAATTATTTTAAAATGTTGTTTTAAAATTTAATTGCCAATAGAACTCTCACTGAGAGTCCTGAGAGACTACACCTACACTACAGTAAGAAGTATTTGTAATCATGCTCCAAAGATGACAGCTATACCCTTGCTGCCCTGAGGATTGACCTATTTACTTTAACAGAGAGAAAGGTCTTGTACCCTTCGTTCTTGTGATATAAGAATAGCTCAAATTGCATCCGAGAGAGATGGGCTTTAATTCTGTGGGCTCATGTTTTCAGTGGCTTTTCTGCCTTGCATATCTTTTGTCTAAGCATAGAAGGCGCTCTTACACTGCTGTCTGCAGTTGGGAAAAGCTATTCCTAGAGCTAAACGTTTGAACTGTTGATTTTGACCGAACCAAGCAGTAAATGGTCCTACCCTAGGACAGAAAGCCTGGCTGATAACAAATAAGCAAACACATTAATCTGTATTTCTGCAAAAGCAAATACCTTTCTGCAAAGATAAATAAAGTTATTTACATTTAGGGAAAGAAAAAGTCCATTGAGACATGCCATGGTAAAAAGCCACAAGCAGCTGTAAGCCATGATGTCTTATCCATGCCAGATCTCTTCCACAGATTGGTCTGATACTTTGAGTTTTACTCAAGCCTTTCTCAAAGGCAAAACACCTTTCCTAAGCAGACCTTATAGGTACAGATGTTTCAAAATAGATTTTGTATTGTACTAAATCCTGCCAATCAATCCAAATAGGCTATGTTTTGAACTGTCCAGATTGGCTGCTTGCACTGGTTTGAATTGTCTGAAATTGTTTTGATAAGCAAATAAGAAGGCAATGCAATATGCACATACACATGTATGTCTATACACATATGTACATGCACATGTACACACATATATGTATGTATACACTGAAATGTAATTCTTTCTAAAACTCTTCATGAGAACAGTAAATTTTTTTTTTATTTTTTTTTTTTTTGGCAACTTCTGACAAATCTTGACTTGCTCTTAACTTATGTGGTTTGGAAAACCAGGTGATAAGGTACCTCCTGCTCTCCTGGGACACACTCTGAATATGTCCAGAGAGCAGGGCAGGTCCATCAGAGAGATCACACCACTGGAAGATGTAGCTAGGGACTAAATAAGACCACCCATCCCTTTCTTTTTGAAGCAGAAAGACTACTCTTTCCCTCCCCTCCCTTCCCCTCCCATCCCCTCCCCTTCCTAGAGTGGAAGCTCTAGGACTGAGTCTAAGTCTCTCCCTTTTTCTTCCCCTTGTTGATCCCTATTCTCAGCTCTTCAAAAAGGAGGTTGCCATTTTGCTTGTTAGGCTTCACTTCTGGTTTCTCTCAGGACTAGATGTGAAGGTAAGATCATATCTAGTATCCCATCCACATGGGGAAAAATCTGAACATCTGTGGGACTTGGCACAGAGAACTGCTATAAACAGAAGAGTAATTCGGCTCACTAGCGGGCTACATCATTGAACACCATCAAAAGCTGGCAAAGAAGTAATGGAAAATGAGTTAAATGTCATTCTGCCTTTCCATAACTTGTCATTATGTTTTTTCATCAGAGACATTAAGCAAGTCTAGCATATTTGGCATTACTCAACAGTTGCTTGATAATTACAGGGGCATGCTCAGGTATACTGCTCTTTTCTGGTTTGCTCTCCTTATTTTATAGGAAAAGAAGAATCTAATGTACAGACAAGAATCTTGGACCATATCAAGTGCATGCACCTCTTTGGACCATCAAATCTTTTTACATGTATTTGGAGCCTTTGAAAAAAAAGTGGTGCATAACATAATTAACAGTTGAACAAAAGACTCAGAGGGAAGCTGCCTGTGAAATGAATACAGAACTATCTAAACGAGGAGGGGAACAGTACAAAAGAACAAAACAAATGAGTCTACCACAGAAGCGGTAGTGTTGTGATTATGTCAATACAAACCCCACAAAGGACTCTTGCATTACTCTTCTGATAAGATATTGAACTAAATCAAAGGGGACCTCTCTCCTTCAACACTACTGAAGTGAGGCAGTTTTCTCGTGCAGTGACATTTTTTCAGTGTTGTAAAGTGGGGAAATGATAAACATAGGTATAATCTCTTTACACTGTAACAAAGCTGTGGAGTACAAGAAGAAGAAAAACCTAAGTACCTGGGGAAAGAAAAAGGTTTTAAATTTTATAATCTTGTGTGTTTTCTAATGTTTTCAGTTTTTTCAACTTCATCTTCCCAAAATGTGGGTTGAAAGCACACTTCTTTATAAAGCAAGAAACCCAAACACATTCATACTTTTTTATATGATTCCAGAAACTGGTATTATCACAGAAAAAGCACAACATCATGAGATTCATAACAGTATTTGCAAAGCTTGGTCACACTGGGTCATGTGAAGTTGTGATCTTGTCACATAGATCAGTGGCTGTTGAGTGCAGAGGAAGCTGCCTGTATGTCAGAATCATCAACTTTCCATTGCAGTAAAAGGTTTTTAAAAGCTCACAGTGAAACCTAAAGAAACAATGATTAGATCAACCTTTTTTTTCTAAGAACATGCATTTGTGCCATGTGCTTAACTTCAATCTACATGCCAACAGTGCTTTGATGATATATTCATTTTGTTCAATTGTCCATAACAAATACTTTTAACTTGAGATGTTGATTTTTCTCATGCATCACATTATTTGACATTATTCTAATGACCAGGAAGGAAATTTTTAAAAGGCACAAGTGGTAGTTAAGAACCTCACTACCTGTGAAAACTAGGTGTTTAAGTGCTATTTAGGCTTTTGGAAACCTCTGCAGAGGTTGTAAACCATGCAGTAGTTTCTGACAGTAGCCAGGTCAGCCTCATTCACTGTTAATTTTATTTGTTGCACCTCATCTTCCAGCCTAAAGAGAAGGTTAAACACTGTGTATTCTTTGGGTATCTTTATAAATAGCAAAATGCAGCAAGGTAGCACAGGAACGATTGTGAACACTGTTATCGGTGTGTGTCATAAAACAGATTGTGTGAGCTTGTTGTTAAAGAAGATATTTACATACTCCTGCTGGACATATGCTGATGGACCCTGAATTATAATCCAGTAATATGGAGGAGGCTGTGGTCCATGGAGATGGATGCCTGTGTCTTTCAACAACCTCTGACCAAAATATTCTGAGTTCACTAAAAATTCTCTGCTACTCTAAGTCTGTAAGTGGAAAAGGTGATCTGTACAAGTGCTGCACTCCTGTTTCTATGGATTTCACAAAGCACAAGCTTTAATGTTCATTAGGGAAGGGACTGTTCTTAGAGGGGAAGAAGAGTCCCCCAGTGCTGTCAGGATGTAGACACATTGCTTTAACTGTCTCCTTTTCAGCAACTGCCTCTGTGCTCAGCAGTTAATTTGCTTCTTCCTTCTGTGTTGTGTCTTGAGCATGTTCACATCACATGATGTTGCTGACCTGTTTTCCTTGCTGTGTTCTGCTGAAGCAAATACTCAAAGAATTATTGTATTAATGACTTTGGACATTACTAGATAGGAAAATAAAAACGTGTATCTGACTAAGAGGTACCAGGTTTTTTTCTCCACATTCAGTGGCTGGAAAGGATGCTGCCCACTGTGAGGCTTCACGTGCTTGGGACTGAAAGGGTAGGAGAATTTTTTCACTCTTCAGCTGTGTGTCTGTTTGTGATCTTTGCAATGGATGGGACACTGAATAGGACCCAGCTGTGTTTTCATGCAAAGGACAGCTGAAGAGGTTTGGGCCTCCCAGGAAGCAAAAGCCAAGTTTTGTTGAGGCTAATGCTGCAGGCAGTATTAGCATCGAGGGTAGATGTTTGGCTCCAGACAGGCGGCACAGGTTAATGTGACTAAAACATCCTGAAGTGCTATGGGAAGTTCTGCTCAGTAGCAGGGAGGCAATGGCAGTCATTGCTGACCTATAAACAGGATGAGGGAGCAGCAGCAGCAAAGCGGAGAGACAGTCACTGGCGCTACATTGACAGGCAGACACATAAACAAAGTGAGGGAGGAAGCTCTGTTTATATCTGGAAAAGAAAGCCCAAACTATAGGATGCAAATGATGGACATACATAACTATAAATAGCTACAAAAGCATAATGTGACTTAAAAGATTGTTCTGTAACAAAAGATAGTTGTTCTGTAAAGACTCCATGCAGAATGGACCACATACACTTACTATTTTTAAGTGATGTGCTCATTTTTCAGATATTTAGTATTGCTTATTATGATTAACTGGGCTTTTTAAACAGGGAGGAGAAAATCTGCATAAATCCAATAATAACCTTGTGTTCTTTTATAAAAATGAAGAAGCTAAAAAAAGGTGGGAGGCTGCCCGACTTTTCAGGCAGTTGTCTAAAAGACCCAGTCACCAGTAGTTTGGTGTTTGGGTATGAAATTGTGTTTTATTAGATTAATAATAATACTTTGAAAGCCAAAGGGTAAGGAGAATGTAAGCAATATTCTGTTGGGCTTTTGATTGTGTTCTCAGGGTTTGGAGATATTAATCAGAAGGCAAGTGAGAATGTCATTCCCCAGATATTATTTTGCCAGAGGAAACGTGTTTAAAAAACAATGTGTATGCAACCATTCCAATATGCAAGTAGAGATCTTCTTTCTGCCTTTAGATGTAGGTAGTTAGGGACTGTCACCTCCAGCTGGATCTCAGTATGTTTTTTGTATTCCGTTCAATGGGATTTTGCATCAGCTGTGGTAGTTAAGAAGGATGTGAACAAGAATAGGTCAAGATACTTTTATTACAAATAGTTTTTCTGCTGAACTGGAAGTGATATATTGCTGACAAGGTATATATACTTAAAGCATTTGTGGATGTGGTCATTTGTTTCCTAGTAGGATTATTTATATGGTATAAAAGAAGAATTGTGTTTAAAAAACAAACAGTCACCAGGAATAAGATGTCTGCTGGCAATTTTTTTACCAGAGAACAGTTCTGCGACCTTTGAGGAATTTTGTCTAGTGGTCCTTCTATGGGTTGCTATGCTTCTAGTTTTTAATTTTCCATTTTCATTTGTAACCCTCAAACTGCTTTCACAATGGCCTTTCTGGCTTTTGAAAAAACACTGATGAGTATTATTGTTTATACACACAACATAAAAACCTGTGTTTGGTACTTTCTGGTACTGTGTGTAGACATGTATACTTGGTTTAAGGAACAAATGCAATTAGCAGCTGTTCTGTGTTAAAGTTACATGCTGTGTCAGACTTTGTCTCACAAACTCAAGGAAAGGTAAAGCTTTCCATGCCTTCAAGTCACCTGGCCTTGCATAACAACTTCAGTTTCATTTGGGGTGGCATTGTAATTTCCAACTTGACTGTCAGACTCATTTCTTTCACAGCAGGGCATGCTGTGCTTTCTTCACTATGCAGCTTCCACAACTGAGTTTCTTTACTAAGGTTCAGAGAGGAAACGTCAGAAACTCTGAAGCAACATGGTTCTCTGCCTTACAAACGTCCTTAGCCTGTCAAATCTTTCTTTCATGGCTGCAGGATCAGCCTAGGAAAGAAATAAGACTTCCATTGTTAGGTCTCTACGGGAGTTGTTTATAAATACAAATAATTAATGTTAAGTTAACGTGCTTTCTTTATAACTGTCGTCTTTCTAACTGGAGGGGAGAGTTTTGCTCTGTCCTGACAGAACCTGTGAAACAGGCTCTATCCAGAAGGCAGAAACCCTCATGACCTGCTGATAGCTTGGTCTTCAGGACAAAGGACTTATTTTCCTTCTCTGAAGGAAAAGACAAAACCAAACAATGAAGGAACAGTCTTGATGGGAGGGAACACAGTTTCTCTTTTCCTGCCTGGCATAGCAGAATACTTGAGGCCACTTCAAGTTTGATTGCTCCAGTCCCTTACCTTCTAGAGACAGAATCACAAAATTGTTGAGATGGAAAGGGACCTGTTGATACTGTCTAGTCCAATCCCCCTGCCCAAACCAGAGTCAGTCATAGCAGGTTGTCCAGGACCATGTCCAGATTGATTTTGAATATTCCCAAGAATGGAGACAACACAACCTATCTTGGCCAACCTGTTTCTGTGTCTGACCGCTGTCACGGTAAAGAAGTGTGTTCTTGTATTCAGGTGGAATTTCATGTGTTCCAGTTTGTGCCTATTGTTTTTTGTCCTGTCACTGGGCACCACTGAAAAGAGCCAAGGTCCATCCTCTTTACATCCTCCTTCAGGTATTTATACACATTGGTAAGATGCTCCTGAGCCTGCTCTTCCCTAGGCTGAACAATCCCAGCTCTCTCTGCCTTTCCTCACATGAAAAGTGCTCCATTTCCTTAACCGTCTATCTGGTCCCTACTGTTCCAGTAAGTCCATACTTTTGTTATACTGTGGAGCCCAGCACTGGACCCAGAACTCCAGGTGTGGCCTCACTAGTGCTGAGTAGAGGGGAAAGATCACCTCCTTCAACCTGTTAGAAACACTCCTCTTAATGCACCCCAGGGTACCATTGGCCACCTTTGTCACAAGGGCACATTGGTGGCTCATATTCAACTTGATGTCCACCAAGAGCCCCAGATCCTTCTCTGCAGAGCTACTTTCCAGCTGGGTGACCTCCAGCAGGCAGTGGTGCCTGGAGTTATTCTTACCCAGGTGCAGATTTTGCATTTACACTTTGTTGAATTTCATGAGTTTCATGTAGGCCCATTTCTCCAGATTATCGAGGCCCTTCTGAATGGTAGTGGAACCCTCTGGCATATCAGACACTACTCTCCATTTTGTATCATCTGTGAACATCCAGGTCACCAGCAGAAGTTATTAAACTGTACTGGCCTTGGGATGCACCTAGCATCTTGCCTCCAACTGGACTTTGTGCTGCTGATCACTACCCTCTGGGCCTGACCATCCAATTTGCAGTCCACCTTACTCTGCATTTTTCTAACCTGTACTTTGCCAACTTGTCTATGAGGATGTTGTGGAAGACAATGTCAAAAAGATCCTTCTCTAAAAACTTGCCTTGATTTCTTCTCTGCAGTAGCTCTGACATTTCTGTTTTGTTTTGCTTTGTTTGAAACTGTTTTTAAAAATTGACTTCAGTGGGTTGCTCTAATAGGGAGATTTCTGTTCTCTTTTCTGGTGAGAAAAGTTTGATTTCATGTGTTAAAACCTATTGGCAGTTACATGCTCTGCAATGTAGTCACTGCTATGTAAGCCCTCTCCCTTATCTCGGGCATGTTTGCATTCAAGTGCTGTTTTCCTTACAGCATTCAATGGACTGAGGCTTAGTTTGGGAAGTGGAAGACCACTGCCACAGGCAGCAGCATTCTTCACCAGCCAAACACAACTAGCAGAAGTATTTACTTCTGTTACACAATTAGCAGCAGTTTGTAAGACTTTCAAACTCTAACATCCCTCTGGTGCTTTCTGCATTTTACCCAGTATGTTAGTAATAAGTTAGTGTTATTTGGACTGGATCACAGAATCAGAGAATCATAGAATGGCTTGGGTTGGAATAGACCGTAAAGATCATCTAGTTCTGAACCCTGTACCAGGGTCAGGGACACCTTCCACTAGACCAGCTTGCTCTAAGTCCCATCCAACCTGGCCTTGAACACTTCCAGGGAGGGGGCAGCCCCAGCTTCTCTGGGTAACCTCTTCCAATATTTCACCATCCTCACAGTGAATAACTTCTTCATTACATTGAATCTAAATCTACCCTCTTTCAGTTTAAAACAGTTACCCTTTGGGCTATCACTACATGCCCTTGTACAAAGTCCCTCTCCAGCTTTCCTGTAGGCCCCCTTTAAGTACTGGAAGGCCGCTATAATGTCTCACCAGAGTTCCCTTCCCTTCCCTTCCCTTCCCTTCCCTTCCCTTCCCTTCCCTTCCCTTCCCTTCCCTTCCCTTCCCTTCCCTTCCCTTCCCTTCCCTTCCCTTCCCTTCCCTTCCCTTCCCTTCCCTTCCCTTCCCTTCCCTTCCCTTCCCTTCCCTTCCCTTCCCTTCCCTTCCCTTCCCTTCCCTTCCCTTCCCTTCCCTTCCCTCTTCATGGCCCTCCTCTGGACTTGCTCCAACGGGATCTTGTCATTCTTATGTTGGGGGTCCCAGAGCTGAATGTAGTACTCCAGGTAGGGTCTCTCAGGAGCAGAGTAAAGGGGGAGAATCACCTTCATTGACCTCCTGGTCATGCTTCTTTTGATGCAGCCCAGGATACGGTTGACCTAGGAGGAAGTTTATCAGAGACAGAATTTGGCAGGTATTCCCCTGTTGTGAAGTACTGTAACTTTTTGGGGTGGTGCACCAAGTCCCTGCTTGTGACTTTTGGGACTTTGTGCCTCACCTCAGTATTGACCAAGTTCTTTTCTGAAAAGCTCATCTGGTCACAGGGTCGCTGGGTGCTTAACATCTCTGAATAGCTCTGCCACATTTCTAAATTACCTGTTTGAACCAGGCCACGTTTGGAGGGCTAGACTAACCACTACCATTAAAATAATTTATATTCTGCTATTAAAAAGGAACCATGTCTTTGTAATGCAGAAATAAACTGTAGCATTTGTAACATACTTAGCACTGTTTGTCATTGCATTCATTGCCTTAAGCTGTCTTAGAAAGTTAAAGATGCGAGCAAGAAGGTGTAAAGAAAATTCGTTGAAAACATTAAAATTTTCTTTTCTGTTTTTTTCTCAGATGGAGGAGTTGGTTGTTATGTGCTACTCTCCTCAGTGGATATGCGACTGGCTCCAGTAGGTTAAAAGGAAATCAAGGGTGGTGCTGCTAACATTCCACCCTCAGCTCCCTGTTCACCTCTCCTCATCCACCCTTTCATTTGAACTCAATCGTTTTACCCACCCATCTAGTTTCAAAGTGAAATTGTGCTACAGGAGATCTGTCCCACAACACGCAGAAAGACTTGAGCTGTTTTTGTATTTTCCAACTTTCTTTTTGAATAACAAGTATTTCTGACTTGCTAAATCCTGATTTGGGTCAACATCTGGACTCCATCCACCTGTATGTAATTCAAGGATCATGCCACATTTAAGTAAGAGTCAGATTATGCATCAGATCTAAACTTTGTTGCGGTGGGGACATTAGATACTGGAATTTTGGTATAATTCTGTGTCTACCAGGAAGGAAAGGGCCAGAAGGGGAGCTGATAATGATTTGAATGGTGTAAGACCTTGGGCATTCATGTTCTGCATGCCCTGCAAGCTCTGCTCACCCATTAGTGCTGACAAAGTGTTAGAGACATGCTCCGCACCAGATAGAGGTCAGCGCTTCCAGGAACACGTGCTGTATTTTTATATTCCATCATCTTTTACCTATGTCTTGGCAGAACTAGAGAGATGCACTGTAACACCAAGATTTACAGACCTTGTCTACATTTCCCTCTTCCAAAAGTCTTTCACTCCCTCTTCTCAGTCCAATCTTCCCTTTCTCCTTGTTTTATCTTCTCCTTTCAGTTTTCCTCAATTTCCTTCATTCCTTTTCTCTATTGGAAATCCCCTCCATTTCAGGAGAGGCCACATCTGGAGTTGTATCAGCAGGGTGTCTTGTAGGAAATAAGCACTGGGTTGCACTGTGAGCTTTTAAAGTATTCATAGCACAGCCTGTTTTTACACTTAGCTGTCAGGAGAAGATGTGCAAGAGGACATGCTCAGCAAGAGCTCAGGGCATAGCAGCGGGGTGGAGCCAGCAAAGGCTCCCTGCCCAGAGAAAGGAAATAACATTTTATTCTGAGCTACAGAGGAGTCTTCAACTCTTGATTGAATTTAACGTGCTGAATGTTTTCTGGTGCTGGGGCCTACAGCAGTCCTTGCTTAAATGTGCAGAAGTGGAGCTAGGCAGAGGTGACAGCATTGCTGCAGTTATTATCAGTGGCCCGAGCATGCCTGGCTGTGTCCAGGGGCAGCAGGGACTGGGCTCCATTTCTTGCCTCTGCCTACCATAAAGTCACATTTTACCGAACTCCCAGTGTTACTGTGCCAGCTCCTAGGCTGTAGGTTTATTCTGTCTCTGTTTCTGGTCCAAGAAATATTTAATGGGTCTATGCAAAGTGGAATTACTTCAGGAAGAGCTACCCTTTTATGTCTGTTTAAAGAGTTCACTGGGGACATGCAATCTTCTGTATTTTCAGGCTGAGGGAAGACCCTAAATATAAATGCTGCTCAACTGGATCAGGGACCTCAGCTACTGGCAGGGGGTTTGTCCAAGGGGAAGGTCTTTGTGGCGTTACTTTGAAAATACCTACCTGTTGGGTTTCTGCCCTATTACGACAATTCAGAGTGTTAAAGGGCTGTTTAGACACAGGCAGTCTTGGGCTTGCTTTGATTTTTACATATCTGGAGTATTTAACTTCTAAAGATGTAGAAAGCAGTTAGAAGAAGCACCAGGTACTTCAAATATCTCCAAGCCCAGGGGATAGGGTCTTGAGCAGACAAGACAACAAACAACTCCTTTTGTAGATCCAATGTGTAGTCGAAGAAAAGTCACATATTGTCCCTTCACAGTTAAGAAAACTGTCTCGCTAAATTATGCACACTCTTATAGCTATTTCTGAGGCAAAAATGAGGAACATGAGAGAACAGAAGCAATGGAAACAAGAGCAACAATTAAATATATTGTATTCTGACAGAAGGCCTAGACTTCAGAAGTGTACTCCATTCTTACATCCCTCAGCTTTCAATCTGATCCTCTCATTTTTTTCACTTAGCAGAGCCCCAACTGTATGTGCTAAGATACAGCAGCAACCTGCACACATGGAAATTCATCAAGTCCTGTCATACGTCAGCTCTTTTTGCAGATTTGCCAAGTAATGTTTGTCAAAAAACTCTTAGATGCGAAAGCATTAGGTTAAGTATAGTTCCTTAGTCTGACACCAACACTTGGCCAGGTGTTTAATGCTTGTAGATACAGAAGGGTATTTCTCCATCACAGAAAACATTTAAAAGCCTGACAAATAATAAACCAAAGAATGCGATGTAAAAACAATAATTGGAATTAAAACCATAATTTAGGACTGTCAGACTGTTCTGTGAAGTTTTGGTGCAAACTTTATTCTCCTTGTTAAGAAAGCGACAGTTCAAAATTTGGTTGCCATTTCTTTCTATCAAACTGTGAAGTGTTCATGATCAAACTGGCTCATGCATCTTATAAATTTGGCAAATCTCACTGTGTAAGAGCAAGCTTTCCACAGAAACCTGTTTTCCATTGGTTGCTGTAAATATAATGTTACTAGCCAGTCTTTTTTGTCATAAAAACCTGCTCTTATAATGGATACTGAAAATATTAGGATAAATTAAGAAATTGGCTGATTTTGATCAAAGCTGTTGAAGCTGAATTGAGGTGATTATTATTGCTGTTAGTTTCATTTTAAAATAGATTTCACACCTCCTGACTCACCAAATGTGAAAGGCCTCTTAAAAGTCTCTAGCAGGTGGCACTTTACAGCTTCCAAATCTCCTGAACTGGATGGTTTCCTGGGGTGACCAAAAGAGTAGAGAGACATCAGTGACTCCAGCAGATCTAACTGACATCAATCACTTAATGCAAACACAGTTACTTTATATAGCTGCCAAAAATATTCACGATTAATTGGTTGCATCCTTCACTTTCCTTTGGTCAGCAATGACATAATGTGTTTGGGTTTTTTTAATATTCTTTCTTTCAACTTTCTTTCTTTCAATATTCTTTCAATATTCTTTCTTTCTTTCTTTCTTTCTTTCTTTCTTTCTTTCTTTCTTTCTTTCTTTCTTTCTTTCTTCTTCTTTCTTTCTCCTTCCTTCCTTCCTTCCTTCCTTCCTTCCTTCCTTCCTTCCTTCCTTCCTTCCTTCCTTCCTTCCCTCTTTCTTTTCCTCTTTCCTTCTTTCCTTCTTTCTTTCCTTCTTTCCTTCTTCCCTCCCCCCCTCCCCCTTTCTCTTTTTTTAATATATACTCAGGAGAAACTTCCTGAAAAGTTTCCTGACCCTCCATCACACAAATCACAGAGAGAACCCATTGGTCTCCTTTTCCCTGCTTCACTCTGGCATGTGATATTTATCTTCTATCAGACTCTGTTGTACAGTCCCATGGAGGCCACAGTTAACTTTGGCAGGCATTGTATCAGTGACTCAGTCTACCCTGGCCCCAAATCAGAGTAGAAACAGGAATGTCAGGCCCCTAAATTAGAAATGATAAAATGATGAAAATGGAGAAAGGAAAGGGGTTAAAAATATTTTTTTTTCTGGGTAGGAATCAGAGAAGCCTCTGACCTTGACCTCTTTGCTTACTGGAGAGGACACTGTCCTCAACTTGATTATGAGAGAGAGCTGAAATGCAATGCAAAACTGATTCCAAATATCTGTTGCCAGGAAGCAGATGACATACTAAATTGCTCTGTAGATTGAGTGCTTAATTCAGCGATTTCCTGCTGCAGGAGTTGCCAGTATACAGCCATTTTGTCTTTTTTGGCAAAGCGGCTGCTTTTGGACGGCTGTCTCCAGTAGTCTTTCCTACGCTTCCTGTTGTAGGAAGGCCTGTTTCCTGCCGTGAGATTCCTGATTAGGCTCTGCACTATTTTAGTCTGCAAAATGCCTGTGTAGCAGGTTGCCTCTCTGCATTTGATACTGATTTGTGGGAAGTGAAGCCAGATCACAGTCTGGCCAAAATAGAGCATCCAAATCCTTTGAGAAATCTAAAAAAATGCCGTAGCTCAACTGAACAGAACTAATGCTTAAAGTAGTCTTCAGAGGTACAATGGAGATCCAAGTATCTGGTTTTTTAGTGAAGTTTCACTCTGTTTGTTTCTTTTGATTTTAGTAACCAGGCACTATCAGCTTCACACTCCCTTTTTTAAGTATATCTCCCACGGTTAGTTTTCTACCTTTAAAGTTCACAGGTTCTCTTGGTCCAGATGCTTTATACCTCTATAGGGATAAAGAAGTTTTCCATCCCCTACTCAGAATATTAATATTATAGACTTAGATTTTGGGCTCTGCTGGTAGTGAGGGTGGGAATACAGTCCTATCATAACTGGGAAGACTTTGCAGCTATATGACTTACTTCTTTTGACATAGGAGTGTGTGCTCAATGGCTGGTACTAAAAAGGAGTTAAAGGCCTTTTATCCATCCTGTCTATACACAATAGTGAGGTCCTATTCCAGGTCTGAACAAAGTATGAGATAGCAGTGCTCGTCTCCAGATATTTCTACTGCACAGTGAAAAATGGCAATAAATAAAATAAAGTTTTGCCCTGACTGTTGTTGGTAACATGGGCATGCAAGGAGACTTGTAAAAAACAAAATAATTTGCTTCAAAATATTGTTTCATTCGTATGTTTTGTTAATATGCTCTATTTCTCCCATGTTGGACAGTTTCCTACATGCCTGGCCACAGATACCCCACTGCTGCAGCTGACTGTAGGATGAGGGCCCTTGAATTCCCAAAGGCATAGAGAAGACAGTTCAAGAGTTTCTTTCTCTCTCTTATGAGTTGCTCTTCAGTCTACATCCTTCTTCTGTAAAGCAGTTGTGGAATGCCTCTTGCTTGCTCTTGACTTCATGTTTTTTATATTTAAAGGTGAGGACATAGATGCTGAATACAGTGACACTGGAAGTCACGTTGTCATGGCCTTATAACATAAGAAAACAAGGTACTGTTCCCCTGGGTTGTAGCACAGGACATTCTTCCTTTAGGTCTCTTCCCCCTTCCAACTATTCACTTTTTGTTTTATTTTCTCATTATAATTTTTCTTCATCCTATTCCTCATCTTCTTCATTAGAAAAATCCCATTTTTCTTCATGTTCATCATATTGAGAATCCCACCATCTTTTTCTTTTACCATGCTTCATCTCTCCTCACTTCCCGGCTCAGATGATGGAAAACACGAGCCTTTTCTGGATGTAAATTTATATGAAAGTTTCTTTAATTTTATTAAAAAAAATACGAGGAGGTTAACCCTAGCAGTCTTTATCTGATATTTTAATAAATGAGAGGCTTAGGCAGAGGCCAAGAAATCTGACGTTAGTTTAACATTGATCCAGACTACTGCATGTGTGGAAAATTGATGCTGTTCCATGGCCCTCGTGGAGACTTGTCGTAACATTAGCTTTCCTGAACTCTTTATAGTGTATTCCGTAGCATTGCTGTGACTTACACAGGTTTTCTGTTATTGTTTAAATATATGTATTGGCTCTTACACACCTTTGTTACTCCAACTCACTTTTATCAAGAAAGAACTAGGTTATGTTTTAGCAGGGTATGCAGCAGTCACAATCTGAAAGTACCTGTGGTTGTGTCAGGAGCTCACAGACACAACCACATACTCAGTGATTTGTACTAACTGGCAAGCTGCAGTCCTGTGACTTTGCCTGTCCAGCCACAAATCCAAGCCCGTTTCTGCTGCTACATTTGCTGCTGTCTGGGGGCAGCACGACCTGGACTGCCAATAGCAGACATGCTCAGCTTGTCTGTGATGGTCTTTCAGTGAAAAATGTCCTTGTAATGTAAGTGAAGTCCTCCTACTTTGGAGGATCTGAGTGCATATTCTTTTAGGATGATGTTGCTTGCAGAAAGAGCTAAAATGACATTCAGCAAACTACTCCTGGGAGTCACAAAGTAAACAGCAACATCCTTTGCCATATGTTGTAGCTATGAGCCAAATATAACTTATATGGAGAATACAGTAGGGCCTCTGCATTCATTTTGGGATTTGGAAGATCAGACCAAAAGGGGGTTTTAAGCTGTAAAGCAGGCCAGCTGCAGAAGTCATGGGTCCTCTGATCAAGATAAATTAGAGAAGGTTTGTAGTTTTTCTGCTCTAATGTTCTAAAGTTCTACTTTAATGTCAATATTTCTGAGGCAAAGAAGGCAGAGCATAAGTTATCCTTTTTGCTATGTTGCTAGTTTCTTAGTGAGTATTTGTTATTGAGTGGTCACCAGAGTCCCACCTACCTTCTTGTTCTCTGAATCCCAACGCCTTGCCAGTCACACTTTGACAGTTGGTCAGAAATCATATAAGGTCTTTGTCCCTTCTGCTTCACTGACTCGAAAGGGACAGTGGGCCATAAGGCTAGGAAATAAGGGCATTACTGTTGAGGGAGAGTGGGCAGGATGGTGTTTATGGCGCGTGCTTGTTTGAGTGAGTTACCAGCATGCTGTGACTGCAGCATACACCAGGGTATGTGTCACCACAGCAAAAGCTCTGTGTTGTAGTCTGGCTGGTCCATCCTATGCTGTCTGAGGAAGGTCTGGATGAGACTACAGGCATTAGCATGGACATTTCTCTTTTAAACTGAACAACTGTCAGGGAGCTCAGAGGAGATCAGCAAAATCATTGGCAAATAAAACCAACAGTATGAGACAAAACTGAGGGAAAGAAATTGATCAAAAGATTGAAAGGCCATGACTACTTATCTGGCTTGGGGAGGGGGTATTATGAAGAAGGTGATTATTCTTATTTGCCAGAGGGAAAGTGGTAACATGGTAAAATTGCTGAGATGACTTAGTGAAATTGTGAGAGGAAAAATACAGCCTCCTGAGTCAGCTGAGCTCTCTCACTTGGGAGTACAGTCCTATGCTAAGTGCCAATCGATATTTTCTATTTGCTATCTTTATATGCCTGTCTAATCTCTACTGGTATCTCGGGCTTGGCTTCCATCTCCCCTCCGTCTCTATTAACGTCACCAACATCCACCCGCAGCTAAGTAAACCTTAGCTCTAGCAACAGTGTGCTCTTTAGAGCAAACTACCTGGCTACACAGCCAAGGCTGGCTCAGCAAAAAATGTTAATCAGAAATACTTTAAGAATCATGGATTTGATCCCCCAGTGCAGGAAAATGGATCAGTGGCTGCTCCTTAAATGACCCATGACAGGACAGTCTGTCAAGAGATGTCCCTTCATCTAGCTTTTGACCTTTCATCTGAGGATATAGTTATATGGTTGAGTAACAATGAGATCAGTGTGAACAAAGACAGAGGTTCCCAATTTTTTGTTAAATACAGGACTCAAAGTTTCTGCCTTTTTCTCCACATACACTGCAGGACCACCAGCCTTGGAATCTCCTGCAGGTTTTTGCCTCCCTCATGTTGCATCCCTGACATTGTCTGCCTCCTCCTGTCCCCTGCATTGCCTGGCACCTCAGAGCTACCTTATCCCTTGAACTTACTGTTTTGCCGCAGCCCAGTCCTGTCCCCTCCAAGAACAGAACATGTGGTGTGTGCTTTGCTTTTGATGTTGGTCAGCTTCACAGCCTAAGTATGTCTCACTTTGGGTGTGAGCTTATAGCACTGTGGCTACCTTGCACTAATTGCCCTGGTAGAAACACATGTCATAGATATGAAATAATTTATTCTGCTTTCAATTAGGAGTCAGGTAGTGTACAGCTGTGGTTGGGGAAGAACTTGTGCACAGGTTGGTGTTCTGGAGTAGCAAACAGGCAAAGGAATTATGAATGGTGTTTTATTTGGCTATGTCTATAGTCTAAGTCTTCTTTCTTTCTTTCAGGTAGGCCTCTGTTTTCAGTAACAAAATCCTGTTCGGGGTAGAGACAGAGTAAACTGTTTTACTGTACTTCTGAGCTTCAGAGAAAAGTAGACCCTCTGGATCTCCAGAGAGGGCATTAGTATCTGAATTATGAGACTTTTACTATTTAATAGTCGTTTCTGGGCTTGAATTTTGTAAATTCTATGATGGAACAGAGCAAGCAAAAAAAATCCCATCTATTTGTAACAAAATTAATAAAACCAGAATTCCTTCCACGAAAAGAAAAATCTTTACAATGGTTTAAAGAATGTATGCAAAACCAGAAACTAGACAGACCCGAATCATCAAGCATTGTATTTTGATGAATACGCAACCTATGTTGAGTGTTAATCAGTATTTTCTGCTTACTGCCTTTGCAGACTTATTTGATACCTGCCAATATCCCAAGCTTTTCTTACACCCACCCTCTTATTCTTCCTCATTAACGTCACTAATCTCTACTTGAATTCCTTGTAAGCAGAAAGACAAAGTGCCAGTGTGCAGTAAGTGCAAAGAGTACTTGTCACCATGGCTAAGTGTTAACGTAAATCAGCAGGGTTAATATGTAAGCTTATCAGATGACTTCAAATGTGAGTGAAGCCCTAGCTGGTAATACTAATGCAGAACAGCTTTTCCAATTCTTGCATATTGCCAAAAGAGAGGGAGCAAAGAGTTTTCCCGCTTGATGCTACTGATTTTTTTTAATGAACCGTCGGATATGTCCCACAGTCGTTTCTTTCCCCCTAGTCTGCAGAGATCGAGGAGCTCTGGCATCCACAGGAGAACAAGCACTTGTTTAGGAAGAGTGAAGAAGAATCCTTGCCTGGCTTTTTATGAGCTGCCAACAACAGAGCAACGTGGACTGCATGCACGCATGCTGGTAGATGGTATAAGTGGGTTTTTTTTTCTGTACAGCCCACCAGGTTTTGAGAGTGGGAACATATGAGTTCTGAAAATTGATTTTAGGAACATCATATCACCCTTGATCACAGTGTGATGTGTTTCCTACTGACATAAATGTACAACTTAAAAGAAAATGTTATGTACTTAATATAATTTTAAAGGTGTCAGAACCTCAGTTTTACTCTTCCTTCAAGAAATAGAGTTTGTTACAGCAGAGCAAATCACATGTCCTATAAATGCAGGCTTTTGTTCATGGTTGTCATGATTCACAGGAAGGGAATCCCATTATTAATGCACCTGGTCAAACATCCAGGGCTGTGAGGCAGGGAGGAAGGGGAGACAGAAACCTATGCTGGCTGCAGGCAGCACAGATGCAGGACAGTGATGCTGGAGAGGCGGCTGCAGTGCCTACAGAGCGCTTTAATATAAATATGAGCCACATCAAGGACATTGGTACCCAGGACAGGTTAAGCAGCTTAGTGACACTCTGGCTTAAATAGAGGGGCAACAGGTTTGAGAAAGCTCATCTTCAGGCGGGTGAGGACACCTGGCAAGTCCAGGGCTGCTGACACCAAGTTGTCTGTCAGGGATGATGGCTAGCAGGGAGCTGGGAGAGGATACTGCCACACCGGGCACTGCTCTGTTGGCTCTGGTCAAGGTGCAGTGACCTCTGGGACTGTCTGGAGTTGAGGGTAATGGACGTGAACGAAACCTTGATGTCTCTGCCAGGCTGTGCTGTGGAAAAGCTCCAGCAGGACAGGGGCAGGCCCGGGAAATGCAAGATCTTGCTGCCCTATTCTCTAGTTGTGACATAAACAAAGGTTGGTGTAGACATGATTAAAAAGCAGTATTTAAAAAAAAAAAATAATCTGCAGTATAAATCAGAAAATGAAATCTCACTCTTTTTTTTTAAAATGCTTTTTCTCCCATGGTACTTGTTTATCACTGCTAGGTAGCTTATTAACTGGGTTGCTGGTTGACTCTGATATGTGTTTAATCGAGACAACGTATGGTTTCAATGCATTTTAAACATCCTCTTTTACTCTTTTCCCTCCAGTCCCTGTAAGAAGTTGCATGAAATTTAGAAACCAATATAATGAAAAGTGCAGGAAGATGTTAGGTCCACTGTGATAAGACAAGACCCGTTCAGCTAATGTTGAATAGTAGCTGAGTTTTCTAGAGATCAGGGGAGATATTGTATAGTTATTCATGCCATTGATATTCTCTGGCTTTCACTAGGTAGGTGCCCAGCACAATTTTTTCCTGGTTAGAAATAAATAAAAACAATGATTCTAGTGATGAAGGGAAATAATTTTTCAGTAAGTCTCAACAGCAACCTTGTTCAGTCTGATACATTAACACTTGTCTTTCAGAGTTGTGCAACTAGTGTTGAGTCTTTGGGGTCTGGATCTTGCATTGAAGCACCCATTCTCTTTTGCAGCACTTAGTAGCTCACATTTAAAAGAGAATTTAATTTGTTCTACCCCTGCAATAAGTCATCTTCCCATGTACATCAGCAAGCCAATGCTATCTGAAGAGCTAAGAGAAATATTTATGACAGATCAAACAAAGAAAATACTCTGAGATCAGAAAGCAAAACCAGCTCATTTAAGAATTTATAATGACATATTTTTTGTATTTTTCTTGTTGCATCATGAATAATTGCTTACCCCCAAGGTGTGCATGTTATACAGCTGTATGTTTATTTGGGGACTTAGAGAAAATGCAGATCATTCAAAGGTCACATGGGAGCTCTCCCAGGCCAGGTAGGAGAGGTGTTTTCCCAACCCCTTTTAGATCTCAGGTGAAATTAAGTACTCTGAACCAAGGCTAAATCAAACACAAAATTTAAACACTGTTTTGATGTAATTGGTAGTTTTAGACCACTAGCTGAACTGCCCGCTGGTATAGAGAGGAAGAGGAGTGTGACACAGTCAGCTGTTAGTCTCAGCTCGGAGATTCCTCAAAAGTAAGGCTGGTGCTACTGCCTCCCAGATGAAAATCTCAGATACCAGTTTATCAGGATGTTAAACCAGCAGAGCCAGGGACTTGCTGGGACAAAATCTGGGCCATTCATGATATGCAGATAAAGCCAGTGCTGCATGGTTTTGTTTCTTAGGGGAAGGCACTGCCACAAACGATGTTCAGGTGAGCTTCTCAGTAGCTATAACTCTGCTCTGGATCATGACACCCAAGCTGACAGGGAGTTTGAGCTGTTTTGATTTCTCAGATCCATGTCTCTGGGCACTAGATTTATTACATATTTCACAAGCTGTAGATTATATTTCAAAATTACATGATTTATGCTCTGTATGCAAGTCTCAGAACTTGCTCTACCTATGCCAGAGCTTCTCCTACTTTGACCTGGCCAAGTTACGACTCTCTGCTCCCAAACTAAGAGCATTGGGTTGGTAGGAGGGAATGAGCGTTTCTGTGTTTTGGTCAGGGAGGTGTTTCTGGGGAATATGGGTGTAATGCACTAAGAAATAGGTTGTTTTGGCTATTCTTTCTGTCCACAGAGCAGAACAGTACCAGTGTACTGTTTCTAAGGACTTTGGATATGGAACACTGAAAAGAGACCGACCTAGACAGGGAAGTTAATTCTGGTGATATAAGGCTCGGATTTTCATACGCACGGTGAATTTTATACCACAGTAATACACGTGTGTTTATATTCAAGAAGAGGAAACACAGCAAAACCTCATACTGTCTGATACCATAGGTATCATGGCACTCTGATACCTAGCCAAAAGTGAGCAAAATCTTCTGCGCTCCTGCTCATCTCATGAAATCCTAAGAGAACATTTTATTGCTCTAATCAAGCTACTAATCCCATACTTTAAAAGCCACTACAGTATTGTTATTATTATTATGACAGAGGTCAATATTTTCTGGCTGTTCCAATTGCTGCCATATTTGAATGGAGATCAGTATGAGACAAGTACAGCACAGCTGGTTTTGGTGCATCAGGACTCAGTAGGCCACTCTCATCACAGAGATCAGTCTGAATTTCTTCTGCTGCTTGTAGCATCCTTTTTGCTGTTTATATAAGTATCAAAACCGAAAGAAGAGGGTCCAGGTGTTAATTGCTTTCTGCACAGTTGGTAAAGAAGTATAAACAGCAAAAAGGTCTTTCCCAAACATCCTGCTAGATAATTGGCCACCCTCAACCGCAGTCCTGTTTAAGGTCTTCCCTCCTACCCTGTTGCATCAAAGAAACGGGACAGCAGGGTGTATAAATATAGTTACATTCAACACAGCATCATCTCTGCTGCCAGTGAGAGCCAGAAGCACATGGGAAAGCAACTTCTCCTGCTCAGGCAGCAGGCTCACGATGGAGTGCATAGGGTAAGTTGGAGGAAATGTGTCTGTCTAGGATGTAGTGTCATTCTGTCCCCTGATGGGAACTGCTTCAGAACTTTAACTGCCTGTCTCATTGCACTCAGCACATCACCATTAAAGAAGGGGAGAAACAGACCTATTCATACAGGTGGTGGCAAGTGATTCAAAGTCCATCTGTATATTAACCGACTACGTAAATGACTGACTGAATGACCTGTCTGTGAAAAGCAGAGGTTTCTGTTCTAGCTGCATCTTGTTCCCCAGTAATTAAAGTCTGGGGCACCTTTGTCACTTCATTTATCACAGTTAGTCACCACAGTTACCAATAAACTTCAGGCTAAATTCCATGGAAATGGTGAAACTTAGATTCCAGATGCTTTACAGTTTCTGTGTATTTGTACAAGCAAAATAATTCCTTAACACTGAAAATAGTAGTTAAGCCATTTATTTTAATTTTGACCCAGTCTAGAGCATACTGTGACTATTTCAGGGGTACCCACTTATTTTTCTTTTCATTGAGTGTCTAGAAGTCCTACAACAAGCAGTCATGGTAGGTACAGTATACAACCCAAGCATAGTTTGTGTCTCATGCATTTTACAAGCTGAATTATAAAGAGACAAACAGGCATAAAAGTACAATCAGAGTAACAACTAGACACAACCACCTACATCTTGGCAAATTACTTTTATAGGCTTTATAGACCACAACAAAGAGTTTTCAGGAGAGTCTTGAAGAGGGGAGCTTTGCAGAAATTTGTAGGGAGATTTTCCTAGGCATGAGGCCAAGTTTGGAAATATAACTCCTAGGTGGTGTAAACTGCTAGCAACATTTTTTGGAAGGGTCATCAAGTCAGTAATGAATGAGAGATGGTAGATAAGATCACTGAACCACAGAATCACTGAGGTGGGAAGGGACCTCTTGAGATCATCTAGTCCAACCTCGTCTTCAGGACAGATCAGTGAGAACAGTTTGCTCAGGACCAGGTTTTTGATATCTCTGGGGATACAGACTCCACAACCTCTCTGGGCAATCGGTTCCTGTGTTCAACCACTCTCACAATAAGAAAGTGTTTTCTAATGTCTAAATGGATTTTCTCGTACTTCAGTGTGTTTCTATTGCCTCTTTTCATATCACTTGATACCGCTGAGAAGAGCCTGAGAAGAGGCATAATGGTCTGTGAAAAGCTATAAAGGTAAAAAGAACTTGTCTCTATTTCATATGTTAGAGAAAAGGAAGAAGTGTGAAACATATCTCAGATG
Source organism: Athene noctua (assembly GCF_965140245.1). NCBI lineage: Eukaryota > Metazoa > Chordata > Aves > Strigiformes > Strigidae > Athene > Athene noctua. The sequence continues at coordinate 65,061,552 of NC_134037.1, read as the reverse complement.
AACACAAGCCATAGGAGAACAAGCTGTATGAATAGAAATTAGTGGAATGAATAGAAATAGAAACAAGACATATCTGTCCACAGAGAGCTAAGGATGCTACTGAGATGTGGGATGTGGGAACCACTGATATGTGAGAACTTAGTGGAAGATTTTAGTTGTGTGGATGGACAGGAAGGCTATACTTTGGAAAGCAGTCTGGACTACATGGCAAAAGTACATGTTAGCTTTTGATCCATCTGATAAAAATTAAGTCATGAATGAGCTTGCCTATTCTTCTATTATGAAATCCACGGTATATGTAGAAGATGGATATTTGGATCCAGCTGCAGGATCTGACATGATACAGTTGCAGGATCTCTGACACGCAGTATTGACTCCTATTCACTGACTACTGCTGCTGAATGTCCAAGTCACCTTGGCTAGCTATTTTCAGCTTGCCAGAGAATTGTTGTACTGCCTCATACATGACACATAGCCTGTGAGCATATTGTAGGAAAGCAGGTGCCTTCAGGTTCCTTCCTTCCTATCCCCAGATATGTATCAGCTGCACACAGTATACTGATTAACCATCTTGGACACCTGGCAGTATTAAAATTTGAGATTATTTTAAGATTAAAACAGCATCAAGACCAGTCATATATATGTATATGTGTGTGCATGTCTGTCTATTTGTATATATGGGTATATGATACTGACTGTAACATTGCATATGAAACCAGCTTTTTCAGATATTCTTATCTTGGTATTCCTGAAACTCATTAGGCTCTTTTGACATGTATTCTTTACTTTTTCTCATTCCAAAACTGGATAAATGCATCTTGTTTTCTCTCTATACCTGATTTATTATAACTCATCTTTCTTTCCCTGGAAGTTGCTGAACAACAGGTAAACCTCTGAAAGAGGTGAAGATAAGAGTACCTCCCCAACATGGGATTTCATTCATTTCCTTTAACTGATCTTTTCACTGCAGACAGCTCTTTGTGTTTGGATTAACTTTGTCTATTATGGTGAAAGAAGGGAGGAGAGGAGAGGAGAGGAGAGGAGAGGAGAGGAGAGGAGAGGAGAGGAGAGGAGAGGAGAGGAGAGGAGAGGAGAGGAGAGGAGAGGAGAGGAGAGGAGAGGAGAGGAGAGGAGAGGAGAGGAGAGGAGAGGAGGAAAGGCCTTTACGAACAAATGTTTGGGAGTACCCAAACATGGGGTATATGGCAATTACTGTTTCAAGGAGAGATCTGAAAATGCTTCATCTTCAACCATGTTGAAACAGAAGTTAGTGGAAAGCATGTTCCCCCTGAACTGATGGGGCCATACACCACCATCAGACAGCTTTTTTCCTAATTTCCATGAGCAATTTAACTCCTATATTTCCAAATTCCTTGTTACTTGCTGGGCATTTTGCTGACTCCGATGAAGTGGCACAGCCCTGTCTGAAGTGCTGCTCATTTCAATCTGCTCTGCTCAATGCCTACAAGACCTCTGGCAAGTTATCAATGTGGCCTTCAGGTGAATGAAATTTCAAGATGAAATGTAGCCAGGGCTGTAGTTCTTCATGAGAAATACCCCTAGCATGAGATTGAATATTGTCAGAGAAACTGCAATATGTTTGATGGAGTACTCTTTAAGTCAATGTTGCTGTTTGGTAAGGCTGAGTGGGAAAGGGGAGATATCGGTCAGGAAAATCTCACTCAAGTAAAACAAAGTTAAAAAATTCACAGTAAATCTATCCAAAATAAAGAGATGTTATTTTATGTCAAACTGAAATGAAAGTTTGTCACTTTGAACCGAAACGATGTAGGATTTCAGTTTTGCATTCATCCATGCAATAATGCAATGATGGTGATAAAACTTTTAGAAAACCAGGCTTACTGGTTATTCTTTTCATCATTTTAGATTCCATTATTCCAGAAGGTGCAGCTTTTCTATCATTTATCTAAATGTTACCATGGCACAAAATGCAATACCAAATTATAAATACCACCTAAAGGCTGCAGGAGGAATTACTGAATGTTGTTAACCCACCAGTAATGTGTGAAACAGTTGCCATATTTCTGCCTGGGAGTACTCAATGAGATGTATGTCCAGATGTTTGGAAATCATGAAAACTGGATTCCTCCCCCTCAATTTCTGCACAAACTAACAATCAGAGCAGAAAAAAAAAGTTGTGTCCAGGAATCCCAAGGGTAACAGTGGGTCTGTAAATTGAGTTATACTGAATGGAATGAGATTTTTCTTATTGTCGTTTCACAGAACTCTCTGTTGTTAAGTGTTGTGAAAAGTAATTTGCATGCAATAGACCCTCTTTTTTCCAATGATAATATCACTGTTTCTCTTTTTCCCCTTTACCCAATAGAGAATCCTAGTCCAAAGAGTTTGCCAGACAGGCTTCATATTTCATTTGAAATAAGGAAGACTAGTTTTTCTCTCATGGTCCTCCCTATGTCTTTCCCAAAGTTGATGGAATTACATATGTGCATGAGGGGCAAAAAAATGTCTACTTGTTATAGAAATAAAAGTGAGGGTTTTTTCTGCTGAGAAAAGAACTAATATTCTATCTTCATTTCTATTCTTCATTCTTTAAAGAAAAAAAATAGCTAAGCTGATTTAAATTAAATTTTACAAAGCATATGCTCCTGGGCAGAAATCTTATAAATCCACTTTCCGCCCAAAGCACATTTTTATGGTTGAGCTATAATAAACCACTCAGAACAGGGATTCCACTGGAATTGCTTACAGAATATAGTAGCATGAAAGGTATTATTGCTATAAAGCTTCACAGTAATGTTTGAATTTAGTTGACAGAATCAGCAGGGCCATTTTTATTTAGTTTGACCTCTTAGCACAAGAACCTACTAGAATCTCATGCTACAGAGAATAAAACAGCCAAAAATTCAAAGCAGAATAATGATTAAAATAATAAAGTGGAGGCCAGGGTGTCCAAGGCTATAATACATTTGATGCATGAATGCTGCTATTCTGAGTCTTGGCACAGGGAAAAAGTCAGAAAAGCAAAACACTTGTGAAATAAGGTCCTGTTCATCAACAGTTAAAAGCCAAGGTGATCTGCAATGAACATGGCTTTATTACAAACTAAATTTAGCAGATTCCTGTTAGCTTACAGTGAATCTCATTTTGCAAAATAAGGTAATCTGTCTAGTGGTTACACAACATAATGTTGCATGGCAATGCAGACATATACCAAGAGGATAATAGGTGACAAGGAGAGTTTAAAAAAAAAAAAAAAAAAAAAAAGGAGAGAAGGTTGGGCATTATCTGATGGTTATGCAAAGTGCATGTTAAAGGACTAATGATAGCTATGCACTATTGGAATGAAATGTTTACATAAAAACTTCCCCATACAGATGCCTCTGTGTCCTTTGGGTAGGTTGCCAGGTTATTTAATGACCTAGTTACTCTTGTATCAAATCCAAAGTATGGCCTCTATTTCATGTAAAGAAATACGCTGGCTACTAAAATTGGAAGATCTTTTTCTGCCTTATCTAATGGAAGCATCTTAGTCTGGCTCTTGGGAGGGGGCTAGGGTCACACAGGAAAAGGTGTCAGAAGGAAAATGTAGACCATGTGGCTGCATTCAATAATCTCCTATGCTTGCTATTCTCAAAATTAGAAACAGTACAACTGGTACAGCTCCAAGTATCAACAGCAGCAGCTTGAACATAAAAGATCTGTCTTCCATCTCAAATATAACAAATCTCTGCTTTGGTCTCAGCACACCACCATAGTCAAGATAAGACAGCACATACTTTTCTTCTGTAATCCTTGCTACATACAAAGCAAAACATTGAAGTTGGGTGAAATTCACCCTGAGCAATGTCTTATACACACTAAAAGATAAAGACATCGTGATTGTAATTAATTTTAGTTAAGGAACTATGTTTGGGGTGGCTCACACACATGGTTGGAAATGAAAGATGAGAGAGAAGGGGATGATAGGGATTTTACAGGGAATGGTGAGGTGAATGGAGGGATATGCTTTTGTGGGCACGATAGCAGAAAGCCCAGTAGAAAACCAGATTCTGAACTCACTGATGTGATATGAAGTAGAAGAGAGAGACAACAAGTTTTAATAGGTGGAACCAGAATGATAATTTTATCATGACAAGGAGAAGGGGCATTTTCTTACCTTCATGTCTGAAGAATCTTTCAGACTGTCAAGAAAATGAAGATGGCACAAGAGATGGGCAAGTAAGTCTCAGGAAAGAGGTACCAATATCATGTCCTTAACTGAGAACCAAGAGGGATCATGGGATCAACATGTTCTCAAACAAAAAAACCTGTGAAGTGGACAGAAAGGGGCTGTAAAGCATGTATGACTCTCTGATAACCTCTTTGAACAGCTTCTCTCTGTTATGTCAAAGGGCTTTGACAGGGTAGCAGTAAGGGTTAAATAACACCGTTTTGATACAGGAGGACTGCTTGGCTATATCTCTTCTGTAAGTGCTAGTAAGTCCATGAACCTGTGAAATGAATGGTAGTGAAGGAAGAGGATGGCTGGTGCCAGCAGGATGAAATCCTCATTCGTCAGTAGGGAAAGAGCTAGCCAGTTCTGTTTTCCTGATCAGTGAGCCAGAGAAAACTACCAGTATGATGGGAACTTTAACCACCCATAGATGATTATTTAAAACCAGTTCCAACCAGTAAGATATCTCTCACTCCTTGCCATCAGCACTTATGGCTCATTTGAGGGAATTCTTGGCACTATGGATCATGGTAATTCATATGGAAGGATTTCAGGCTGTTACTATCTCATTCAAATGTCTCCATTGTTTTAAATTTTTTTAGCCAGCTCTCAGACAAAGAGAAGCCACAATACCTCCATAGAGTAATGCATTATCATTTTTTTAGCTAGCTATTTTTCTCTGAAAGTGTATTTGACCACCTTAGAGGTATTGTTGGCTGTGTCAAATAGACAAAATTCAGAGCTTGGCTTAAGTTAACAATGCATGCAGTCAGAATGTGAAATCTAAACCACAGTTATCCAAGTTATTCAGACATCCTCAACATTCATGATTACCTTCAGAATCACCAACAGACTTCTTGCATAATTTCTGATACCTCTAATTCTATATTAGGAATTGCTAGGAAAAGACTAGTAGGTAAAAATTTCCTTTTTGGCATTGACAGATGGAGATGGGATTTTCAAAACTGTTCTGGGCTCCCAACACGTTTATTTTATTTACAACATGTATTAAAATTTGTCTAAGATGCTTTTCCTCCTACCTGCTTTAGATCAATACAAAATGAAACAGCAAAAACTCTGGGGAAAATCATGCCCCTATATATCACATACCTTTCTCTAACAAGCTTTCATATTTTGGAAAGGATAGGGTGGCTGAGATGAAGCATGTGTGCAAGAACAGTGTGGTCCTAGTCACAGTCTGTAGCTCCTGTTTTCATATCCTTTCAAAGCTGCTTCCTCACTGTTCCAAGCATAGGATAAAGAGGCAGCACTACACAGTGGGAGAACAAGTTTCTGAAGACACACGAATTTAAGTGGGCAAGTAAAAAGCAATCAGCTGCGCACATGCTCCCTCTCTTTGCTTGGACTCTGCACGGTCAGAGCTGATGAGAGTACTGCAGGCTGGCAGAAGACACCAGCTGAATCCAGGGGCTCTCTGCAAAACCCTGCGAGTGGGTTTCCCAGGCTCGTTGGCACCACTGCTTTTGTGTACGTGCTCTACAAGCCTAAAACGCAAAACCCTCAAGTCCTTTGTTCTTTGAACGGTCCTAAGGTTCATCCTCTGAGTCTAGGGGAAAAAGCTGTGATGAATCTGCACATTCATAAAGCTTTTTGCAATGATTTCAAGAAGTACTAAGATCATCTTCTGTGCTTAAAGGCAGAGATTCAGTGAATGTGTTTATGAAAACAAGCATTTAAAATCCCTGAACTTCTACTGCAGATAACTAAAACATGCTTATAGACATTTTTCCTCATTATATAAATATTTGAAAACTTTGCAGAAAGATATTGTTGAGAACATGCCATAATCTGAGAGTTTTTTAATGCAATGAAAAGCTCTAAAGAATCTGCAGACTGCTCCAGAGATTTTTTTGAATATAAGAAGAATATTTCATTCTCAGGGAAACAAACAACTACACCTTCTTGCTTCACTGGTGGGTTTTGTTTTGGTGGGTTTTTTTGTTGTGTGTGTGTGTTTTTTGTTTTTTGTTTTTTGTTTTTTTTTTCCCTTTCTTTTCTATTCACTAATTAAAATGAGAGAAACTTCTAGTCTCTCTTCAGATGTTTCACATGTTTTGCATTGTGTACATTTAGGAATGGGAACCCCTTGTGCCCACGGACCGACAGGCTGGCTGGGAGGTTGTATGCAAAGCAGAACCCTCTAAAAAGCAGAGCTGACCCATTTTGTAGCTACTGCTCAGGATATCCAGTCCTCTTCAGGAGTGTGATTTACATTGCAAATGTTCCCACTGTTTCCAGTACAAGAAACGATGCAACATGCATACACACTCATTCACCCCTATCTTCCTTGTCTCTCAGTTTCTTCTTCATGTACACATCTTCTTGTCTCAGGGAAACAGGGAAAGACCCTACTTAACAGTTAATTAATCCTGATCCTCTTCCACCAAGTAAAGCAGTGATGCAGTCATGTTACAGCAATTTAGCATCTGGGCTTTTTATCACCATTGACAAGCTTAAGTGAAATTGTTATAGCAAGAGAGTGTTATACTTTGTGCAGTCATTGGTGGTGCAACAGAAAGAAACAATATCGGCCACTGAAAACAGCTGAGTTTAACTTTTCAGCTTAAAATCCTGATGAATAATGAGTCTTTTCATCGGCACTTGAAGGCTGCGTTCTCTGCAGCTCACATTATTGCCTTTCTCCTCCCCCTCACTGCCTGGCTGCAGCCTGATGAGAAACAGTAACACTAATCTTTGAATCTTTGTTATTTAGTAACTAGTTTCATGTCACAGGAATCAAACGTCTTGAAGAAACTCTCAAGAGAAATGAGTATGACCCCTGCATACTCTGAGACCTGTTCAGTGCATGCAAGGCCCCCCTGGGCACTGCTGGACACGTAAGCTGCCAGCAACCAAGGGTCATGTCTCACCGCTGTGAAAAAGAAGGAAGGAGAATGACACAAAGGAAAAAAAAAAAGACATATTACAAATGGACTCTCACAAAAATATTGTTTCCTTGTCCATAAAAAATGATTGTGGAATGAAACTGGTTTAGAAGGAAGGCCCGGGGGTTTATTCATTAGGCAGATTTTGGCACAGAAGTCCTGGCCCTGGTACAAGGATATCCAAACTCCTCCGTGAAAGAAATGCCAGCCTGGGGCAGGTGCTGCCACATAACCTTTGTAGCCTTCACTTGTCAGCACGTCTTCCTGGTGCCCCAGGCAAATGTTCTCCCCTCAACCCTGGGTACAGGGCTTTTTCCTCTCTCTGGCCCCACAGAACTGCAGGTACTAAAGTCACCTTTCTTCCTGGCTGGAGATGAGTGTAGGACAGCATGGACACAGCTCCTGACCAAACCTTGCATTGTAGTCAGGGTGAGATCGTGACCCGCGGCCACCGAAGCGTAGGGAACACCTGCCTGCTGGTCCCAACAACCCTTCTCGCAGCTCAAGTACTCAAGCAAACCTGAAGGCAGCACATCTTCCTTGTGATGGTCTTGGAGATGAGGACATGTCAGTCCAAACCAGCCTTTCCTGAGGATGAGGCTAAGAGAAATTACTTGACTCTTCTTCATCTTTCTTAACACACCAGTGGCATCGGGGAGGACAGGCAGTTGCCTTTTGGTGGAAATGAGCTGGCCAGGGAAGCCAAAGAAGGGGTTTGCTTGGGAGCCAGAGATGGGTTTGCTTGGGAGCCAGAGATGTGTCTGCTGGTAGCCTTGGCCATCTGGGATGCCTGAAGGCCTTGGAGAGGGGAGCCTCAAGGGCTGGCCCTGGCAGGGGCCAGTGGTGGTGGCCAAGGGGTTGCACAGTCCTTCAAGGCTCCCTTCCCACAGGGAGACTGCAGGCACCTTTCCAGGGCAAGCATGCGAGAAGTTTTGAGGCTGCCTTTTGTCTGTCGCTTGAGGAACAAGAAACTTGCAAGCTCTGAAGATGTTTCTGAAATAAATTACCCACATTTTACTTTTTACAGAACAAAAACCTCATCAGAATTTCCATCTTGCAGGAAATACTGTTATTTTCCTTTTTATTTGTAACTTGAAGCACCTGAAAGAGAAGATTGAAATTCCCTAGGAGACAGAAATTATGAGTTTAGCCTACTTTTTTCACCTTTCAAACTCCAGCTTCTGTAGCATCTGAGGCAGAGAAACTGCAGAGAATAACCTGTTTCATTGCACATTTCATTCACACCAGAACAACTCCATTCTGTGCAGTGTGTGAAGGAAAAGCTCTGTAAATAAAGAGCAAGTGACCAAGCAGCTAATGACTTTACCATAATGCATATGGGCAATGGATATATATATTAAAATTACAAGATTGTCCTTACTTCTGGGGTTGCTCAATTCCTTCTGAGCACTGGTCTTTGCAACCTTAACATTTTTTGTTTGGGCATACTATGTGCTTTTGGAATTGTGCTTTGAAAGCACACTGTATAATCTAAAGGGATTTAAAGCCATTCCATTAGGATAAAAAAAAAAATGAGAGAGAAAAGTTGTTCAAGTGGGAACATAGAAATGCATGCCTCTAAATTTTGTCGTGCATTTGTGGTAAGTACTACTCAAGAGCTGATATTCAAAACCCATGGTCATGATTTTTACTGGTAGAAAAACGATAGGAAAAAGTAGTGGTACCTAATATAGTAGCACCTAAAGTTCCAAAGGGAGAAAAAAATTCTCATGTTATGAAGTTTCCAGATGGCAACAAGATTGCTGGTGTCAGGACTAGATGAATGGTATAGTCTGCAGTACTTGAAGAGCTCAGCACATTATTTTGTTGAGCCTAAATTCAGCACACAAGACAGACTGGTTTTATCAAGTAGTTCTGAAATAGGGGATATCTTTATTCTTTTGAAAAAAGAACTAAATATGCAATATCACTTTATATCCAATATATCCTGACATATCAAAAAATGCTTTTCTTTTGAGAGAGGACGTGAGGCTTCTGAGGTGTATCATAGACAAATCTCTTTCAGCTGCCTGGTATGAGCTTACTGCTGCTTTTGTATTCATCGAAGCATGACTTTTGTGCTCAGTGGAAAGGGGGAGTTTTAATTATTTACAGTACTATAAATCATTAATAACTGTGATATGGTGTCTGTAGTCCCTTTGTCATTTGGAGCAGTGGAATGGCTCCTGCTACAGTAGACACAAAATGGGATGTGAATGAAATGAAAGCTGTTCATCACTGGCTTGTAGAGGAGGCAGCGGTACATCCTGGTTTAGCAGGCCTTCAATGTCTTCAGTGACAAGCACGTCATTTTGTAAGCAAGCAGGGTCTGTGGCTGAGCTATTTACAGTGCACTAAAATAATACAGTGCGTATATGGATAGTACCAGGTATGATTTAGTGTTTGTCCTTTGGTAACTGCAAAGACACATCTCACATCCCATGGAGGCCCTAGTACTAAATAGCATCATCATTCAAGCAGTCGCTCCAGCTTCAGTGGGACTATCTGTGCACTTACAGTCAGGCCCCATAAGTAACTGCCTTGTTGGCTCAGAGCTTATCTTGCATTTCTCTTTGTACCAGGGGATTTCTCATCCCTAGTTTGTATAGGATTCAAACGTCACCACATTTGTTACAATAAATGGAGAATGAGATGGAAATAATAAGTGAAAAAGGATAGCAAGCTTTTTGTCATGGCTTTTATCTTTGCATCTATAATTGCATAGCCTAGCTAGGTACCTACATAATTCATGCAGCCTATAACTAAAGATAATCAGGAAAGCAAATGGTATCAAGGGAACACAATAAATTCTTACTCTCATTTATACAATGTTGTTGCCCCTGTTAGTGTGAAACTGGATCTATTGTATCCCAGGTGGTTCTCTCCTGTCCTGTGTTACCCTTTCTCATCACTTCACAACATTTCTTCTGGCTTGTGCTTCCAGTATTTTGTTATTTATTAAGGATAACTTCCTTTTCCCAGGAGAGCCTCTGCTCAGACCAGCCTTAGCTTCTTTCATCTTTTTCTGAACAAGAACACTGGATAGAGTCTCCTTCTTGGATATAAGCATTGCTCCTCTCAGAATCACTCGAGCATGGTCTTTGGTGCTGGACAAAGCAAGACATGACTACTACTGAAATTATTTTTCTCTTATCTAGGACAGCCTGGTGGTAACCCCAGAGTAAACTTTTGCCTATATGCTAGAAACACCTCAGGATCTAACATTTTTCTTTCTTTGGAAAGAAAAAGTAATGTTTTCTAGCTTAGTCCATGATACTGTGGTAACTTAGACTGTGTTAGTGTGATTTATCTGCAGACATTGAGAATATATGAAACTGTATGAAACTAATAGCAGCTCTCTGTGGACACTAATACATTCCCTTTTTCAATATAATAGCAAAGTGATGGAGCAGATGATCTGGGGAATGGCTGGAAGTGCTGGGAGGTCCATAGGAGCCCTCCAGTGAAAAGCTCTGGGTAACGAGCTATGTACTATATGCCTGCACTGCCCTGGGAAGCAGGAAGGTCCAGTGATGTCTTCAGCTTCCTTCCAACCTGGTTTTCTGTTATTTGAATCCATACATCACCTTTCTCTACTCTCTGGTCTGGGACTTCGAGTTCAGATGAATTCCCATATTGGGACAAGAAAGAGAGAGCTGTCACTAAACAGAAGTTAAACCTTGCAAGTGGTATCTTACATGCAAATTGTGATGACTTTGAGGCATCCATCAAACTGAGTTCATCACTCTCAGGTACACTCTGTTGTGGCACTTCTGGTTTGGCTTAGTTTAAATATAAAATAATGTAAAAGCAGATTTTTAATGGTTTACAAGTGAAACCATTAACTAAGCTAGCATTTGTGGCAGCCATTGGATGCTGTCATCTGACTTCACTGAAGCGTACGAACTCTGATAAACTTGAGCTGAGTTTTTATTTAGCCATTTATTTGCGATGTACTTATAATGTCCCTTAGCACTGAAGTGTGTAAGCAGACCAGGTTTATAACAGTAACACTGGTTATGTATACTGTGTGACTTTCCTCTAACTCAGAAAATAACCTCTATTAGTCTAATTCAGATTAACTGAGAATTTTGTTTTAAAGCTCCAGTATTCCTCAAACATTTTTAACTAAAAATTTAAAAATAATTAACAGATTTAATTTTGAAGAAGAAAATAAAAACAAAGTCTCAGAAATAATCTGCATTTCACTACTGTTTATGGATTAGTATCGTAGAACATGGACAAAATAGAGCTGATTTCTGAAAGTAGTTGAGAGAAAGAAATCTTGTCATACCGCTTTTAGGAGCTCTTTTGGCTGTCAGCATCAGAACATCATCCTTTACAGTTACAGAAAGGGAAATATCTTTAAAAACCTGCAATGAACCAATAACAGTTTGTTTCCTGAGGAGTAAGAGAAGTGATATCTCTATGGGAGGTTTCATAACTTCTCTCATTGTTTCTTTAAATGAACCTTCCTTTTACCTTCATTCTCTGGCAATCCTTCACAATTCAGTATTGCAGGAGAATGCTTGTTTCACTATTGCTGTAAATGTTACCCTTGAAATTATAACATGAAAAGCTTCCTGAAGGCCTCATGGAAGAAACCTGAAACACGTTAATTTAGGAAATTCAATGGATGTACTAATTAGATTGACTAATTAGATGAATATTCATGTGGTTTCTTCAACTTTGCTCATGATTTACTGCTGCTCTGTTGCTCTCTTTGCTGCATTATACCAGTGTGCAAAGCAAGAGGAAGCACAGATATAAAATGGTTTTACTTCTTATATTCACATTCCATAACTTGTCTATCAGTAGCTTTCACTTGTATTTTTCTTTTACTTTTAATTTCTTTTTATTATCATCCTTCTGAAAAAAACAATACAATGAAAAATGATTGCTTTATAATGATTGATGATGCCTTCACTAGGGCATTAAAATCCAGCATATTCTCATAGTTTAGTATATACATTATTTTTGTAAGAGTAGAGTTGAAATTCTGATTTTAACAGTATAATGGTGAATTGCAATGTGACTGTTAGGCATTTTTTCTCATTTTTTTCCAGACTTTTTTACATTTAGAGCTCTAAAGATTGAAGTGTGGAAAAAATATGCAGTTATCAGAAGTTAACTGGCAGAATTATTGAATATTCAAGATTAAAATAGAGTATTAACTGTAAAATACCTAGTGTAGTGAAGATTTGTTTTATTGGTAAATGAGTAGTTAAGTTAAATTTAAGTTAAGTAAATGCAGACGGAACTGGCAGCTACAATATCTGAGCGTGCAAATCTCCCATGAGAACGTAAGCCAGATATGCTACTGCCTTTTTCTAATATGACTGCATTAATGGGTTATTGCAAATACTTTATGGAAAGTGTGTGCTCCATAACACAGTCTTACCTTTGGCTTAAAATTTTGCTTTCTAATGTTTTCAGCTTTTTCTCTCAAGAGTGCCTAAAGTCTGATTCTTAGAAACGGTCATGTTCATATTGCTCCCATATAGATCTTTATTCATATTCATAGCTTGCTCCCTGGTATAGGAGCAGTATGTTCCTTGAGTTCAGAAACTACCTTAGTGTCCGGAGTAAAAGAGGTAGCACTTCATGCTCATATACTTTATCAGCGATTTTATTTAATAAAAGAAAATTCTTTTTATTGTATTATAAGATATTTTTTTTTTTTTTTTGCTGAGGTATAGAGTAAGTTTCTGAATGTGTGTAAAAGAGTAAGGAAACAGGTCAAATGTGGTTAAATATTGTTAGGTCATTCTCCAAAGCTTAGATTGTCCTGCTTGATCAGCAGTGAGCTAACACATACAGGGAAGAGTGTGCAGATATTTAGTAGTGGTCCAGTATTGACCTTTTATTCTTACGGATTACATCTTGCTTCTTGATCATCCTTTATTTTTCTACAGGAGTGTAGATAAACATTGAATTTCATTTTCAATTTCATGACTGAAATGCAAATAGAAGATTAAAAAATGATCATCAAAGGGTGTTTAGTCATGAACATTGTAATTTTTGACAGAAAAAAGGAATTTTTCATAGAATTTTAGAATGATTTGGGTTGTAAGGGACCTTAAAGATCATCTAGTTCCATCCCCCCCTGCCATGGGCAGGGACACCTTCCACTAGACAGGGTTACTCAAAGCCCCGAACAACCTGGTCTGGAACACTGCCAGGGAGGGGACAGCCACAGGTTCTCTGAGCAACCTGTGCCAATACCTCATTAACCTCACTGTGAAGAACTTTCTCCTTATATCTAATCTAAATCTACCAGCTTTCAGTTTAAAACCATTGCCCCTTGTCCTATCCCTACACTCCCTGATGAAGAGTCCCTTCCCATCTTTCCTGTAGCTCCCTTTAAGTACTGGAAGGCTGCTATAAGGTCTCCCTGGAGCCTTCTCTTCTCCAGGCTGAACAACCCCAACTCTCTCATCCTGTCCTCGTAAGGGAGGCGCTCCAGCCCACTGATCATTTTACAATGCAACATCCAGTTGCTTTTGTTGGGAGATTGAACAAAACATTTCCTGGCTGCTTTTGGGCAAAGTGAGTACAACAGGAGCACCAGTCTTACATGTCTATCTGAATGAGTCCAGCTGAAAGACAGATTTGTTGCTTACAGTGTCTATATTGTGCTCAGTCAGGGCACTGAAAGAACCCCTGCGTTTAGGGCTTTTTGTGTGTATGTTGAAAACATTTGTTTCTTTCAGTACCTCGCCAATGTTATGTAATATCACATCAGCCTGTGCAACGTGGTGCGACGTTGCGTAAGGCTATTACTTTTGCCCCTTGGCATGACAGAGAATAAAAATGGGATTTAAATTGTTCCTTTCATACTTGAAATATCCCAAGGCGCTTTTTGAAGTAAAATTCTAAATTATATGAAGGAAAGCTGTGTGGGTATTAGGTAACCAGCAACGTCCTGGACATGGTAGCAGAGAGAAAGGCTTCTGTTTTCTTTGCAAAAGGAGAATTTGTGGGCCAAGACAGATGTGCTGTGTTTGAAAGCTCCACATGCAGCTGACAATAAGAATTATTTGAAGTTCATCACGTCATTTTGCATTATTACAATGGGAATGGATTTTGTGGTCAGATCTCTCTATTTTTAGATATAGTAAAACCACGGCAATATTTGGATGCTGCTGCAATATTAATGCATTGTGTATATATTACTTTCATAATTTGATATTATATATTATATTTGAGAGCTACATATAGCAGAGGTTTATAATATCTTAGCCATAGGTCATAGTGCCAATTGGCATTATGGCAATTATGCCAAGGAAGTGAGATAAATATGAAAATTAAGAACTACCCAGCTTGATAAAGTCAAATTCAATCTTTGGATGTACAATTACCATCACCTCTGTTCCCCAAAATATTTCAGTGTAAAATCTCTTCAGTAAGAACTGAGTTACATGAGCTGTGAAATTTATCAAATCCTTCTTCCTGTGTCTCTTCTGTACTGTTTCTCTGGTGTCTGATGAATGAATTTTTAAGCCTTTTCCTCTTTTCCTGGAGTCTGGGCAACTGGCTCTAGGTGGCCCTGCATGAGCAGTGGTTGGACAAGATCACCTCCAGAGGTCCCTTCCAACCTCAACCGTTCTGTGATTCTGTGAATAATTTGGATCTGTTTCTTCTCCCTGTTACTGATTTTCAAAAAATTTGTACACTATTACTATTCCAGAAATACTCTCACGGCTGTCAGCCTTGGCTGAAGCTGGTGAACAGCTTCCAAATCATTTGTAAAGACTCTGACAGTTAGTTGAGTGACACAGGAGCTTTTGTCTCAATTCCTAGGAAGTTCAATCCCAAGAATATATAGCATAAAATCATTAAAACAGTCACAGAGGGATCAGACAAAGGATCCATCTAGCTCTGTACCGTTTTTTCAACACTGGACATAAGTAGAGGGTTTAGGAACAGCAGTAATAAGATAAACTGGTTTGATAGGGCCCCCAGAAGAAAAGGTTTCTTTTCCATGTACATGCCTGGTTCACTGGAGAACTCAAATAAACTAATTTTTTTGAGGTCTTTGGGCAGTGAATTTCATAGTTCTAGCACCTGCTGCACAAAGAACCAGCTCTCATTGTTATGAAACTTCCTTTTACCATCTTCATTTGTTGGGCCCTACAGTTTTTATTTAGATGGGGTGAAAACCCGATGCCTTTTCACTCTCTCCAAGGCATTTGTAATATTGCAGACTTCTATCATTTGTTGTCATGAGTTATCTCTTTCCCAAGCTGAAGAGTTCCAGACTACTCAGGCATCCTTGTGCCAAACCAATTACCTATCTTAGAAAATATCTGTTGCACCTCTTGAATCTTTCTGATTATTAAAAAAAAAAAAAAGGACACAAAGAGTGAGAGAGAGAAAGAGAGAAAGAGAGAAGTGATAAGCAAACTCAGCCTCACATGGGCCCAGGGATGTGTTTCTCAGTGACAATGAGGACTGCAGATTGTACTGCCACAGATCTCTAGGAGCAGTGTGTCTCAGTACTGGTGTGCCTTTCAGACATTCCTCACACTACTTGAAAATGCAGCTGTAAATGTTTTCTGTGGCACAGAAACAATTTAAAGCACAACTTTTAAATATATGGGCCACTGAGTTTCGAATGCCTTCCAAAGTGTCTGAAGGATAACAATACCTGTGGCACTATACTGAAAATCAAAGCAGCATTTCACAATGACAAAAATTAAAACACTGGCCATGCTATATGAACATACCTAGGGGAAAAAAAAAAAAAAAAAAAGAGATTGATTCTGTCAAAAGCCGACATATTGCTATCTCAATGTACACAAACTCAGAGTGGGAACCGGTTATATCTTCCTTTAACTCATTGGATTATGTAAGGCATATGTAATCAAGAATAGCTTTAATTTCTGGTTTCAGTTTATTCTGAAGTACTACAACAAGCAATTCAAAGGCTATACTCTTCCATAAAGTGCATTTACAGTGATTTGTTCAGGATCTAGCCTTGAGTCTTCTTTTGCTGATGGAAGCAAAAAGCTTTGTCTTGGAAGTTGACATATATAGATTGACCAATGTGACCTGATACTCAGCGTAAGACCAGTTAACAAGAAGAACAGCACTAAATGTAGTCATTAGACATCACTCAAACAGCTGAGTGTCCAGTTTTGTTCAATAAAAGTGATATATTGATAAAAGGAATTTACTTTTTACGTATGTCTATCCTAAGTAATTTTGTACCTATGATTAGTTTTCTGCCAGGTTTTCTGGATGAGGATTATAAGCAATGATATTGTAGTTGTTGTTCTAGTGCCATCCATTAGTGCCATAGATATTGCAGGGACACTAAATTTATTGCAGGGTCTCTAACTTCAGGGGTTTATATTGAGAAAAATCAGAAACATAAATAGGAATGGACGAGTGGGCAAGACAGGGTAATGGTTATAATAAAAACAATCTCATACAATTTTTTAGTGCACAAGCATGCATAATTCATACACATTTGTTCCTGGTCCTGCAATAATGGTTTTGGTCGTTCTTTTTTCATACTAACGATATTCTACTGGTGAGCAAAGCAATGGGAGTTTTTTTAGGATAGACATGAATGAGAGGAGGGAAGTCCAGCATATTTCAGGAAGGCCAAGAATTTGGAATTCAAACTATTTCTTTTAGAAATACAGAGCACATTTCAAAGGTTTCCTGCTTGTGAAGCAACTGATGTTCCCTAGTATGGATTTTTTTTGTATTTAGAAGTCATTTTAGTGAAAAATGTTGAATTATTTTCCAGAGTCTTGAGCGCATGACTGCAAAAAAAGGGCAGAGCAGAGAATGTTTTAGTAAGCTTCTTTGATCTGTTCAGTTATGCTCTTAAAAGATTTCTGAGGGAACAAGAGAGTGGACTAATTTTATATGAAGGAAACATTGGATAGAATTTCCAGAACACTGATAAATAACATTACAATTGATGGAACAGGACAGCTGAGGATTTTAGTGTGACTTCTCTGTCACAAAATTAGCACCTCTCTGCTGAAACAGTCCGCAACATTTATTAACTGGGGCTGGTTATTTGTGGTGCTGATTTTTAGAGTGCTGCTCTGTGTCCATGACTCACTGCTTTGAAATGAAAAAACTCATTTTATACAAGAGAGCCACTGTGCAAAGCGGTTTGGTAAAGATAACAAGCAATGTTTCCATTTTATATATTGGTGCAACACCTAATGAACTGTGTGAGTCTATAGCTTCTATTACATTGAAGACCTGAACCGTAAGAATTGTGTGCAAATGGGGCACGAAGAATAGACAGATGCAATGATTATCTATGACAGACCTTCCAGTTCTTCCTATCTGAACTGGAAGTTCTGACATGTCAAAGTATAGTAGGTTAAAAGTCAGGGAAGATTATTTTGGTGGGATGCCAGATATCTCTCCTCCCCAAGTTGGTCTCTCACTCCCCCTCCTCAATAGGTCAGGGGGAGAAAATATGGGCAAGCTCATGGGCTGAGATAAAGGGAGTTTAATGAGAAAAACAAAGGCTGCACACAGAAGCAAAGCAAAATGAGTAGATGTATTGTCTACTTCGTATCAGCAGGCAATGGCCAGCCACGTCCTGGGAGACAGGAGGTCAATATGTGTAGTGGTTGCTTTGAAAGACAAATGCCTTAACTCCTCACCCCCACATCCATTCCCCTGCCCGATGCCCTTTCTCTCAACATTTACTGCTGAGCTACCATCATATAGTATCAGACCTGATGACCTTTGTTCAGTGGGGGTCGGCTGGTCCTGGCTGTGTCCCCTCCCAACCTTTTGCCCACCATCAGCCTACTGGCCTTTGGTGGGAAAGGTTGGAGAGACAGCCTTGATGCTTGCAAATACTGCTCAGCACTAGCCAAAACACTGGTGTGTTATCAGCACCACTCTAGCACAAATGCAAAGCACAGCTCTAGATGATGGGCTGATACAAGGAGAGTTAACTCCATCCCAGTCAGATCCAATACAATTACAAAAATGTAAATTTACACATTATTTTCCACAAGCGGGCTTATACTAAATGATGTACCATGGATATTTGCACACCTGGGTACAAATTCCAAAGCAGATTGCTTTTACCAGTTACAATCTCAGTTCCCAACCAGGAAAATAAATAAATTGGCAGTTAACCTCTTAGAAAACAGCTTGCTAAATGAATGCCACCCTGCCTTTTAGGCCCTGGGGCCAATGTACGATACCATGCCTTATATTCAAATGCAGCTTGTCGAGGTGGGACACTAATGTCCCCCTTAGTATAGAGAAAGTGGTGAAGCAACCACTCAGTATTGGAATGTGCTTGTGAAGCCTGAAAGAGAAGGTAAGTGTTTAAAGCACTGTTTTAAGTTAACCTGAATTGGACATCAAGAACTCTGCACCTCCTTCAGTATTTCTGGCAGCTTCCCTAACATATTTATTCTGATTAGGCTCATAAAACAGGTTAAACTCTTCATGTACTCCATTATTGATATTGCACAACTTTTTGCAAGCTTTAGCAGGGTTGACAAGCTTTAAGGAAAAGAAGCCAGTCGATTAATACTGAACTGTCACAAATACATGCAATTATGATCTGTGTTATTGCAAAGGGGTTGATAATAGGAAAGCATTCTTTAACACGCAATCGGCTTAATCATGTATTCCCAAAAAAATACCTTTCCCAGCAATGGTAGATTTTAGATTAATTTATATATTGAAAGCATACTCTTTTCCCTAAGTTAATTCTCATCACGTCGCCAGCAATCTTCTGATATGAAATACTGTCAAGAATATCAATGAGAAATATATTTGATGTCTGGCTTTTTCCACATCAAAACAGCTAGAAATCTCATGAAAAGAATATACTTATAAAAAATAAAATGCATTTAGCAACACAAAGCATACTAGAAAACACAGAACACCATCTGTAGAGCATGGAAAACCATGATAGAGATAAATAAAGAGCTACTTATGAGCTTCCATTAATGCTGGAGCGTGGGAGAGTGGTGCAGCTAAATTCTACTATCTTTTGTACAATTTTTTTTCCATAGCTTTGTCTTTTGGTGACCAAGTTCCCAAACTGTATGAATTATTTCAACCTGACTCAGCTAATGCATGTGTTTTTTGAGAGTATAAACTCTTCAGCTATTGTGCAGATATATACGGGTACAGAGGCTGACATCACCTGTCTTGCTATAATTCCTATCATAGTATCAAAGGAGCATGACACTCTTAATTTTCTCTTAACTCTTGGGTGCTCTTAGCTCAACGTCAGCTGCAACTTGACTTCTGTCATGAAATGATCTATATATACCTACTAAGTATGGCACCTTACTGTTAGCAACTTTTGATTAGATGACTGCTATATCACTAGACACCACCATTTTTTGAAAATCCTACAATTACTTAAGGAAATGACATTTGGCTATATCTCAGCTGTGTTTAGCCCCCTTCTTTTTCCCAATAGTTCTATTAAGACACTTAGCTAGTATGTGTTGATTTAACTTCTTGGATAGCAAAAAAATCCAAACCTGCTGGCTAAATGGACTAAAGGGAAGGTCAAACTGAGCTTACTCACTGCTTTAATAAGCTGCTACTGTCTTTTCAGTGGGAGGAGAGGAGCTTCTCTCTGACTTCACTGCACTCCTCTATGGGCAGCAGCCTATGAGTCATTGCCTTGAAGAGATAGTGACTTATTTTAATTACCCTCAATGAACTCTGCATTTGCAGGAATGAGTCATAGCCTAATCCAATTTCATAATAATTATATAAGAAGTATTTTAAAGTGATGCCTTGTAGCTTTGCCTATTTTATTTGTTCTCCAGGGTGACTGGAGAACATGATTAATTTTAAATGAGCTAGTATATATTATTTACTAGTCATAATTACTTCTGTTATTTATAGATAGAGAGTGTGCATGGTTCTATACAGATCGACAATATGATAAGGTTCCTGAGCCCTGGGGCATACAGCACATGGATGCAGACATCAGAGTGATTAAAAATATGGTGGGTGAGATTGGTGCTATGATAAGCAGACAGCAGCTCTCTGAAGAGTGTTTTGCTTACCTTTTAATGAATAATGTGGGGTCAGATCAAGCGCTTCCAATCATGTACAGAAGTGATAATGGCCAGGGGAGTGCAAGAAGCAGAAAGGTAGGCAGTGCAATTTGAAGGGAAGTGTGTAAGGACTGGGGGTAAAGACCTCAAACTTCCTTCTCTTTTGTCACTGATGAACACCATTTTGTCACAGTTGCACTGTTTTGTGGAGGGTTATCAGGTTGGACAAAGCATATATGTTGGAAAGGATTCCAAGAGCTCACTCACTGGAGGGTGTGCATGTTTTCCACTGGGTACTGGGAAGGACATCTTTTATTAAGTAACTGATTAGACAGTGCTCTGGTAACAATGTCCTGTTGTTGGAAGGTGGTATGACAATGTACAAGGTATGTATACCCTTTCACATGCTCAGTAGGGATTTTTGCCTTACTCTTTTGAAGGAAACTAGGGGAATCATCACACAGCACAGTGGTGTATATGCTTGTGTTAGAGCATGTAATCCCTGTAAGGGAGCCTGTTGCTAGGTAGAAAACCCTGGAAGGTTGGGGTGGGTTTTTTTGAACTGTAGAGAGCTAGTTGAGGCGCGTTTGTGTGCTGCTGGGGAGGAGCTCGTTTATGAAAAAGGAATTTTCTTTGTTTTCTGTCCAACTGCCCATTGCCTTGGGCTACCGTCCTTGGGTGGCGTCTATCTACTTACCATAACAAGGCTTGGTCTTGCTCAGCTGGTGCTTGCTTGCCCAACCCTCTTAGCATAGATAGAGACTTAAGGGAAAGTTTGATTAAGAAAGTTGATATAGATGGATAATTACAATATAGCTCTTTTTATGGTAACTTAATTACTCATATATGCAACTAAAACTAGTGAATGTGCTTTCCACTATCAAAATGGAGTAAGTACTTACATTGTCCTAGGATGGTTAGAAAGCCCTATTATCATCATGCTCTCTTTAGGGGAAGGGGAATTGAGACAAGAGGAAAGGTAAATGGTACGAACTCACACAGAAATCATGACTCTTCATAAAAAGAGAATCCACACATCTTCAGTCGCAGGCAAAGTATCTTAACCACAAGACCATTCTCACTCCTGTACAAACAAGCAGCTTGCTTTTATTTCTTTCTTGTAGTTATGATAGACAGTTCATGCATGAATGTTAGTGGTGGAGGGTTTGCTCTAAGAAACGTGTTTGGAGCGGAGACTTGAAAGATGAATGAGTCAATGGGTTCATGGAAAAGAAAAGCTTTTTCATTTATATGAAGACTATTATTGCCTGGTATGTCAACTTTATTTCTGAAAGGATTAGCTGGAGCCAGGAGGTTTAAGCTGTGAATCAAAATGCATAAAGGTATTGTGAGAAACGGGAACGAACAGATTACTTTTTAAATCATTCTGTCCATCTGTCTATCATTATTATGAAGTATGTCATCTTTCTTGGATTTATTTAGGCATATATTTGAATCACTTACTACCATGGTGCCTGTGCAATAGACACAGCAGAAGAAAACACTGATGGGTTTCCAGAAGGGCTTGGTCTAACTGTCAGCAACTGGTTTTGGTTGTGGTTCCAGATTTTTTCTTTTTTCTCTGATTCCTTGAACAATATGTTGATGAACAGTGTCTCCTCCTATGCAGAGATCATTCAACACAGTAATATTTGCAATACATTATCTCTGGGAGAGAGAATCTTACTAAGCATTTACTGCATGGGATGTTGTGTCATATTGTTCCCAAGAGTCCGAATGGGAGTTAAGCAGCCACTTGGAGAGAGAGTATAAAACTGCCATGATTACTGTAAGTTTAAATCACATCTGGCCTGACTAACTTGGCCCCAAATTGTTTATCTGCAAGCATTTTTTTTTCTCTCCTTGGAAGTGACTGTCAAGGATATAGACAAGGGCAAAGACTGCATCACTGGTGGTAAGCACTACTGGTTGCAATCCCATGTGACGTTCAGGGAAGATCAATATTACAGCATGCTGAAGTATTTTCTTGATAGTTTGCGTGCTGGCTCTGAAAAATTACAGTTTCTGTTAGAGCAAGTGAGTTGCTGCCAGAGCTGTCCTCTGTCACTCCCCATGTCCTGGCTAGATTTGATACATGTCCTTTCCTGACTGTTAACAGCAAACATTGCAAGAATGTTTGTAATAAAGACCCTTGACACATCAAATTAAACGACATAAACCCAGCCCTGCTTTTGAACTGTTTGCTCCCATAAGGGGGGCTGTGGCCACTGGCGCCTGTGGCCGGATGACAGCTCGTTATACAACAGCAAAACAACAAAGTTGACTGCTGAGGAGCCTGGTGCTTTGTTCTACAAAGGCTGGGGAGAGAGAAGCGGCTGCTCTGCTGCTTCCGTGGAATATCTCCATTGTTAGATAGACAATACTTGGACACAAAGCACACATACCTTTTGAAGCCTCAGGGTCCAACGTTGGTCTCTTACTTTCACTGTAGGAAGCATGTGACATGCTTGAAAAAGAGGCACACACAACTGGCAAAAGTGAATAGTGCAGAAAAGTTAGGCTGATTGTCAATAACATCTCTGACAATGTTTGTGGCTTTGTTTTTAGGACTTTGTACAGATCCTGGGTATGAAATCTACGCATGTATGAGTGGTCAACCCATGACGCTAAGAATAAATGCAGCTGTTTCTAAAAGAAGTCCCGTTTCTTTTTCCTTTATTATACACTGGAAAAAATCTGTAAAGTTGGAAATGAACTAGAAGAGGTCCCGGAGCAAAGAAATGTCATCCAGTTTTCTGAGGATATTCCTGAATTATTTCTAATGCTCTACTGCAGTGACCCAAAAGTGCAGCACCTGCCAAAAACAGAGGGTATGAATGTTTTCAGAAAAGTGAAGGACAGATGATTCCAAGTGCAGTGAATAAAGTGATTGAAAAGTGAAGCCTGAATATATTTGTCCATTTCTTTACCTTGGCTGAAGACGAAAGATTGTTTGGAATACTTATGAATAAATTACGAATTAATATTTTTGTTAGCATATGCCATTTCACCACGGCCAAAAAAGCATTGCAAAGCAGTATTGGCACTGACAAAATTAGAGAGAGGGAAAGACTAAGAGATCTGAAGTATGAGAAAGCAACTTCGCTTCTGCTAATCTAAAGAGACCTGGAAGGAAAGTTTTGCTTTTAATTAGAGTCAGGGTTTGTAAGAAGATCACACGCATCTTTAAAATTTCAGACTGAAAATTGGCTTTTTGAAACAAATGTGAAAATGGCTGAAGAGGATTGCTTTCAATCTGTGCTCCTGCAGAATTGGAGGATCGGTCTGGATTAATGTGCTGTTTCAGTAGTAAGGATATGCAAACTGGACCAGCCCTCTAAAATGCTGACGTTCTGATATCTCTGAGAGCATCAAACATGCTGGTGAGGCCAAAGCAAAAGGTGACAAGATGAGAAAAAGCTGTGACACGAGGAAATACATCCTCCAGGGTGACCTGCTCCCCTGGCTTTGTTGCAGCTTGTTCTGCAGTTTCTCCTGCGCAATTGAACTTCTCTTTCACAGCTCTGGATCACTCTTCTCCTAAAGACCCGAGCCTGGCACCACAAGCCTGCTGCAGGAGAGACAGTGCTGTGTGACGAGTACCAGCAAAGCTGGAGCAGCAAGGTGGGGTGTAAGGAAGTAAGTGGTGTGTCCAGTTAGCAGGATCTGACCGGCTTGAATTTAGGGTTTCTTCCTAAATACTTACTTCTAGAAATCTTTGGAGTCTGTCACACTGTTCCATCCTGGGTTCAGCTTTTTATTCTGGAGTCACTTGTTCCAGGTTTGAAATGGCGTGTCCTCTCTTGCTGTTTGCCTAGGTGGAACGTTTACATTGACCTCGTGCAAGTTATAGACTGGCTTAAACACTTCCATTTTCGCTAATAAACTATTTCTGGCATGAAGGTTGTCCCTGAGATTATTATAAACAGGACTAGGCTGTGCAAGTGCCTGGACAATTAGAGTATCTTTTTATGAGAACTCGGAGTACTCCTTTAGAGGAACATTTGCCTTGCCTGATGACTGCTCCAAAAGCTATCAGGTAGAAGGAAAGACAAAAGACACACTTCAAAACATGAAAATTACATCACCATGAACATCAAACATTCAAAGAGAACATAGTACTGTAATGTCATGAAACATTTGAGTAAAATCAAAACCTTTGCCCAAACCCTTGGGGTGACTCCTTGACATGGTTTCATATGCAAATAGTTGCAGGAGAAACCCTCCTGGACAAGTCTGTTAATCTAATGATAGGTTCTTTGTCTGAAGACAGGGAATTAAATCTCTCCAGACATTTTCAGCAGCTGTCATTTAAAAACCTACCTATTCATAAAAAACAAAATTGAGAAAACATTAGTTTTGAGTGCTTTTTTGAGGCTTTTAGATCCTTTCCCTGTTTTCTTCTGCCTCCTTGTCCCCTTTAACTTCACTTAGGAGGTGAACTGTGTATTAGATTTGCATCATATCTGAGACTGAGGACAATTAAACTGTTTTGGTGTAAAATCTGTTGAGGTAAGGATCAAACTGCTTGGTTTCTCACATTTTACTGTGAAATGCCTAACTAGAAGTCTGTGGCCAGCTTCAGTCAAACTTTTAGGTGGATCACCTGGTCGGGTTACTGCCTGCTATTGAAAAAAATTATGAGGCCTGTTGGCTCAGTCATGTTATGGTGGGTTTTATTCACTGATTTGATACAAGGAACATATATGTCAGTAGAAAATCACTCAGGCCTTATGTCACTTCAGACAATACCCAGGATGTGAACACAAATTTCTTGGAGGCAAAAGGAAAATGCTTTATCCTGCCTCTTCAGACGGCCCTCCATGGACGGACAGGAAACCAAAGAATACAACACCCTCTGACAAAGGGGCCCATATGTTCAGAAGGGACAGCGAAATAGAAAACGTTATCCATGTCATGTGCCATTGGTGAAGCAAGCACTAGATTTTCCATGTGCATGTTCAGTAAGGCCTTAAAATACATTGCTAATTCAAGGTTGATTTGCCCCATCCCAGCACTTTTCTAATGATGTTTCCAAATTGGAAAATAGGCTGTTCAATTGCTTTTTGTTTTGCAACAACATGGGAAAGTATTGACTGAGTTCAAATCTTTCAGAACGGGCCCCACAAGCAGTTAATTTTGAGAACTCTCACATCTGACATTTCAAAACAGCTAAAAAAATTGTACTTCAGATATGACTAATCCTGAAATTCATGGAATGATTGGAATATCCCATCGTAGGAGTAAATCTTGGGAGATTATCTCCTTCATGTGAGAGGCAAGTCCTAACAGCTACAAAATAAATCCCTCCTGTTCCTTGGGTTGCTTGTGTTAATTTGTGTGCCAATGGCAAGGGAAAGGATGCACAGTGTAGTTGTTGCAGGACAATTTAATACAGCTGTTGGAGAAGCATTTTGCTGATGGCATTTCCTCCAGGCAAATAGACTAGTCTGGGTTGTAGCTACAATATCCCTGCTAGAAAACAGTCTGCAACAGAGATTACAAGTTTTAATGTCAAAGTGCAATTGTTGCAGGTTTTTAAGTTTTCGTGAAAAGTACAAAATAAGTGGATTTAAGAAGGTGTTTTCTTTGTCATATCTTCTTAACATTTTTGCTGTTGTTTGTACAACTTATCGCATGGTCTTGCCAGACACCAGCTTGTGCTTGTTCTGGGACTGCGTGTCACCCTGTATGTAAACTGTATATGGGGAACAGCACTGAACCTCTGGTTCAAGTGCCAGGTTTGCTGTGCAGCATAAAGTTTGAATGACATGTGTGTGGGACTCGAGACAAATGCTTATCATATCCTTCCAACCCAAAGTCACCACTTCCCCTGGTCAGTCTTCTCTGCAGCCCTCGCTGGGTCTGCCAAGACCACAGATGAGATCTTTGAACTTCTCTTTCACCTTGTTACCTTTCTGGATGGAAACTGAAAATGGTTTTATAACTACCAGCTTTACACACAGGGCTCATTTGGAACACATCCAACTTTTGTCTTACTGGATGTTCACCAGATAACAACCTCGTTGTGGCTGTGTCTGGACTATTTTTGTCTCAGAGGCCTGGAGATGAATGGCTCTGTATGTTATTACAGCTTTACTGGGCCATTAAGCATTGCTCCCAGTAAAAATATCAAAACACTGCATTGCAGCCTTCCCCCCCATAATTATATTTGCATTTCATTTAGCCCAAAGAGAGCAGGGATAACTTCCTGCAGTGCTGTAGGGTTCTTTTCTTGAGAAAACTTGAGGGAAACCTCTCCCACATGCATGTTGTA
The DNA here is from genome assembly GCF_965140245.1 of Athene noctua. Classification (NCBI taxonomy): domain Eukaryota; kingdom Metazoa; phylum Chordata; class Aves; order Strigiformes; family Strigidae; genus Athene; species Athene noctua. Next base: position 65,035,143 of record NC_134037.1, on the reverse strand, counting down.
TCTACCATGGCCTATTTGTCTGTATTCTTTTTTTAACCAATGCTGAGACTAATTTAATTTTGTAAGTATTCTCACGGTGTCATCAAATTAATGCTGCCTGTCAGCTGATAAATTGTACCCTTTATTGAACATACTGCTAATTAGTAAAAAGTAATGCTTAAGCAGCATGTCAAAGCAGGTTTGACACTAGACATCTATGAATCAGTGTGAGGCTCTCAACCTGCAAAATAGTGTACAAGAGGAAGGGTTTTATTTCCATACTATTTAGATTTGTGTCGAACAAAGTCATTCTCTCAGGGACCTCTGAACTTAAAGATAGACATGACAGATCAAAAATAATTTCCATAAGAAGAATCTGGATCAGATATCTGCTGCAAAAAAACTGCATCAAAACTCCTTAGTTAGTGCCAACATGCAATAAATCACATAAAGGCATGGAAAATATCTGTTTGGCTTACAAAATCCGTCTCAGGGAGAGGAGATTGTTTTGGTTTTGTATAAGCAGCCATTTCCACTGGATTATTTCTTTGCTTAATGAGTCCCATATGGAAGCAAGGGGTTTAGCTCCAGAGTTTTTGAGGAGCACTTGCTTACCTTAGAGTCTACTGAATTTTATTAATAGCAAATAATTTTTTTTACTGATTGCCCTTAGATGTCCTGTTTGCATTGCCAGCTGCCTGTGGAGGGGTGGCTGATTAGTGAGGAGGGACAACTGTTTATTCCCTAGTCCCTCATGGTAGGCCAGGATCATGAACTGCTGCTCTTGATCGATTTGTTTTGACAATGCATGGAAATTACAGTGTAGCCTTTTCTAGGGCAGTCTCCAGTTTCAAAAATGCATTTTAATAGCTTGATAGGTCTCCATGAATGTGGATATGTCCTGGTAATTGGCTGCTGTGCTCTCAAAATTACATTTTAATGTTCCACCGTATGCATTTGACTGAAAAGTACTATATAAATAGGAAGGATAACTGGACTAACTGCAAGATGACAGTGATTAAGATCCTACCCTGAATTCTGGATCCTCTCTTTTAGCAACCACTTCCTGTGCAACTCAAAGGAAAACGATAAAGGTCAGGTTTCTCCATACTCTGGGAGACCTGGGCTTTAGTTTCTCTGTTCAGTCTGCAAAGTAGGACCTGCAGCATCCTTTCATTGCACCAAGAGTACAGGTTTTAAGAGACTGTGAACAAATACCGAAGATCCACCAATTATTGGAAAAGTTTGGCTAAATCTAACACAAATCCTGACTTTTCTGGACTGCTTCCTATGGTTTGAGAAAAGCAGGGAGAAGCAAGGGACGTTGAACTGGAAAAGTTCCTGCTAATGTGAAGTAGTTTATGAGGAATATCCTCACAGGACCGGGCAGAGGATCGCATTGCATTTTGTCTGCTTGCTACCTGTACCAAAGCTAACTCTAAAGCAGCACCTGTCTGTGAGCATCTCTGGGTCTAAATGTCCTTGCTCAGGAGCTATATCGCTCTTTGTGCACCTGCTTGGAGTGGTTACTAGCTGCTTTGCAGAGAAGGAAGACCTGAAGCTGTCAAAAGAATATCCAAACATGCAAACTCTGAACAAATGCTGGGGCAACTCATTTCTACCCAATCTCTTATGCAAGATGTGTCTACCATGTGTCATCTGATACATTAAATAAAATTACACAGCTACCATTCACCAAAAGCCTACTATTCTAAATTCTGTTGCTGGTTACAACACAGTGGCTAGCCATGGCCAAACAATTTGTTTATCTCCTTTCTGAGACATTTAAGGCTCAATGCATTTTCTTTTGTGCTGCTGTGTGTCTATACTATGTCAAGTGACTGGACAGGAAAGGGCTTATGTGAGGTTGTATGGGGACTGAGTAACACAAAGCTACACTTTCTCTTATGAAGACCCAGCAAGGTCCATCAAGAATGTTCTCTTTCTTGGTGGCTTCTTCCCTATCCCATGGCCAGGTGTGGGAGGTCCTCAAGAATAAGGGATACACTGGGAAAGTGGGGTTTCATTTTTGTTTTTTTTTTTTTAGCTGGAGAGGGGTAAAAAATCAACACAATTGCATGAGGAAAGATAATTATGAGAACCTAACATTCAGGGTGTGAAATTTGTCTGGCCTGACAATGATCCTGTGAAACGTCATCTGTGGTATTTATCAACCTGAGTAGCTGCTAAATTACATTATAAATGTATACGGTGGATTAAATGGATTATTATACAACAACATAAGATTTATGCTGCTGCTTCAGTGCTCACAGTAATATGCCCTATGTTGCTTTTTTTTTGTTCTGCAATCTATTCTGAAAGAGCTGTCAATCACATGTTACAGTTTTGTGGTTTAGCATGTCCTGTATAGGTAATTTTTTAAAAGAATCAACGGTAAATTAGCTTGATATTCTAAATCAGTATTACTTTACCATACCGAGATCATTTACACTATGTGAAGAAAAACCTTTGCAAATTTGAGATATTTAATTGCCGGTCAGTGTTCCAGACTCATGTCAACTGATTTACGAGTTAACAGTCAGTGATAGCAGAGTGCTGCCTCCATTTCTAGTCAAGGAGGTTATGCTTGGCACGCATCACTCTTCTGTTATGTTCAGCCAATGAATACTTACAAAACCATTACAAAATAGAGTGGAGTATGGAAATAATGTTCTGAAGTAGAAAGTTCTGGCTAGAACTGTCTGACATACGTGGGGAGGTGAAAAAATACTTGGTCAAATTACATGTTCTATCACAGACTACTAGGTATCTTAGTTTAATATGGTAGTACTTAACGATGAACATAAAGAACAAATAACTTTCCTCAATTCATCCACCCTGCTTGGATTTCTAAACATATGTGCCAATGACCACACACACACGGGCTCCTGTAACAACAAGCATTAAGGTTTATTTAAAAAACAGGGATGGATTCCTCAGGCCTGTGCCAAACCTCTGGTAAGGACCACAAGAGACTTTCTAAAGACACTTTAGTCAGGTCTTCCAGAGATGTACATCTGGGCAAACTTTTGTTCTCTCTTGGTTTTTCTCATACTTTTACTGACCTTCACTTAACCTCAGAAGTTTGATTTTCAGAAGGTATATCTGAATACCTGCTTCCATTTTTTTTAATCCCTCAGCTATTACACAGATTGAATGCTCTGTGATGTCAACAGAGGATTTGCAATGTCAAGCTTTGGGAACTAAATGATGTGATCAGCCAAGATATTTCAGTCTCACTAGTTAGATGTATCAAGTGTAATCATGTATGTGTGGGAACTAGATATGTACTACTAATCTGGGTCTCAGTCATTTATGGTCTCTTGGTTTTCACAAGCTGATTTTTTTTGTTGTTGTTTAAGGGGAAACATTCTGTTTCAACCTAGAACCTGAAACAACTATTCTATTCCCTGTTTATTTCTTTTGCAACTATCAGCATCTTTTAGCCACTTTGAATCACATTTTCTCCATTTATAAAGTAAGATAAATCTAAGAGAATGGGACATGCACTTGATACCATAATTTTTATTGTTACTGTTGTGTTGGTTAGATCTGAGGATTTCTTTGTACTGATGTGAATAATCATAAGCATCTAGCTTCAAACTTAACACACTTCAGAACACCTTTAAAGTTCCAGATCCACAATTTCCTTCATGCCAACAATCAAAACACATATAAAAATTAAATCAGGGTAAATAAAAATCCAGTTGAGATAAGCTTTTTGGTTTGCCACTAGGGAAGAGGCCTGAAGAAATTTGACCCTGCTTTCACAAAACACCTGAGAATGAGTTGGTTTGTTTTGGTAATCTTGTTTACAGTGTTTTCTTTTCAATTACAACAGCTAAATATATTTAAAAGAAAGCTACAGCTGCTAGGTCTTTTCCCTAGTAGAATTTTGTACCAAGTGTGTTGCAATGTTGGCTGCCAGAGAGACTAGATGATGACTGGGTACTTGATTTTAGTCCCACCAAAACCAACAGGGTCCCAGTGTAGCACAAACCCGGTGCAAGCAGGACCAGGACAAAGCTGGTCTGGCTTCTTCCTTTCCTCCTGAGGACTCTCGCCTGGTGCTTCTTTCTCACCTAACCTGTCTCATGTGGGGCTTTGCCGGAGGTTCCCAAGAGAGACCTTTCAGCAGTTATGGCCATCGACTCAGTGTCTGCTCTTTTCATAGGCTTGCTGTAGTCTTGACAAAGTATGCCTAAAAATAGTAATAATAACAATAACAGTAATATTTTGTGCATGTGCCATCAACCCTAAGGACATGAAAGCCCAGCACCTATTGTGCTGACTTAATGATTGTTATAATGATTGGCATGAGAAAGGAACATCACAGTTCCTTTGATACTTTAAGGAACAAAGGCACACTTTTCATCCCTGAGTTTACTTACAAGACTTAAGGATGAGACTGAACAAGGACTTGGCAGTGGCAGTGGGAGGTGAGGAAGGGAGAAACCCATAGCTTTTATTTCCACAAGTAAATAAGGCTTCTTAATTCTCCTCTATGAGTTGAGCCATGTACTGTCGCACTGTATCACTTCAGAGGATGTTGTTGCAACAGAAAAAGGTATTTTCCAACTGTTATCCGCCCACAGAAGAATTACCAAGAAAGATCCCTCTAATATGCATGCCTCAGGAAATAAACATTTATGATCCCTGATATTAGAAATGCAACTGCTAGTACTGGCATGTTCTGTTTTCCCCTGTCTTTTTTTGGACATTTTCCATTTTTTTGTTCTTCTTATGGTTACTGGTGCAACCTTATTCTTACACTGACCTGCTTTATCATGCCCCTTCAACTGAACCTGCAAGACAGCTTCAAATCTCAGCATGCTTTAGCTCTTGGATTACGCCAGCCTCCATTTGAATTGAGAGTATACCTCATGCAAGGCAGACAGGCATAGCCCTGGGGCTTTGAACACAGTCTAGACCTGAAATGCACTGATGAAATAGGGCAGGATGGATGTCACAGGCTATGAAACTCCAAAATATTATAAAATGTAAATGGAAATAGTCAAGGGGAAAGCTGCAGGTCAGCTATTACAAAGAGTGTAGCTAAACTGACTGATCAGCTTGCTTCAAAACACCATGTTCCCTTTTTATAGTTGCAAAATAATTAGGCACAGAAATATTATGTTTTCTAGAAATGGAAAGGAACTGGAGTATCAGCAAGTTTAGGGTCCCTAAAAGCAGAATTGTCATTATTCTGAGCAGAAGATATTAACTACAATATTTTACTTTTTTCTCCAAAAGGCTAAGAAAAAAAGATATTTTAAGTATTACAGTTATTTCCATATTTGACTGTGTTTTCATTTTCAATTGCCTCAAGGTTTTATACTTTACCAGCATTTGTAGGACATGGATGACAGGTAATTAGTCAAGCAGGTTACAGATCTATTGCTGATTTACCATCTCAGAAAAAATATTATGAGGTGAAGATAAAGTATGTTGTTCAGTTATACCAACATGAAACTGCTTCAGTTAATCACAGAGTGAGTATACTCTAGACCTTTTAAGAAGTCAAAGCTATATGGTCATTCTCAATAACTCCACCATGCAAATAAACTTCCAGATAGTTACTACTTTCAAGTGTACAGTCCAACTATAACAGGTCTGAATCACCTGAATATTTCGTTTACCCTCATTCGGCTGTTTATTTTGTCCAAGTACAGCTCATCAATATTTAGCCATTAGACATGAAGGCAACAGTTCTTCAATACCTGTGTCCTAAGCAAGTGAAAAGACTAACTTTCTTTAGCATATTAACTTGATACATGAGAAACACTCATGAGTCTTCTGAACAACACCCCTGGTTAATGCGGTGGCACAGAGATATTCCACATTGGGCTGCTGTGCTGTCTACCACCGCAAGCAGCAGTAATAAGTACACCAGCATTTAGCTATGTTTGTTTGTAAATTTATGTCCCAGTTAACTCACATAACTTGCATACCAACTTTTCAATTGCTTGGATTAAAGCTTCCAAAAAGGCCCTCACTTAGATGCTATTTATTCTTAATGTTTTAATGGTGATTTTTAGCATAGAAAGATTAAGGTATGACCTGTGGTATTTATTTCCATTTATGGTGACTCTTAGGACAGATCTATCTTCTGGACAGAAAACAGAGTGAAAGAATGCTGCACCAAGACTTTTTTCTGCTTTATCTCTATTTCTAAAATTCCATTTGACCATTCACTGTGACAGTCTGAATATGTTTATTACTGATTAAAATAATTAATACTTAACATTTAATATGAACATTTTAACTACACTCCCTTGAAGTTCCTCAAAAGAGAGGAATGTAGAATTACAACAGACTGCTCTTAGGTGTTTATCTCTCTTTTCCGTCTAGTGTTTGCATTCACATACCTCAGAAGGAGAACACGGGAGAGTAAAGTTATGGAATACCATGCCTGGAGACTGAACTTCTTACTAATCTTGCTTTACAGCTTTTTGAAAACGAATGTAATGTCATACTGTTCCAGAGAGTTTGCTGATCCGGAGAAGTGTTAATATCATTGTGTTACTGGAATAGAGATTTTGGCAAAAAGTGTTGAGGAACCTCTCCATTATCAGCTGCTGTTCTGCAGCAAGGCTGGGCATCGACTCACCTGCCTTTGCAGCCTGTATCCACCTGACCTCGAGGCCCCTATCTTTAGGATACACCGAAGGCAAATTTCCCTTCTGGATGTGTGAAATAATTTCTACCTTCTTCCTTCGGTTGCTTGCATGTTTATTCGGGACAAGAAATCACCACTTGCGTTGCACTGGGGAAAAATCCTGCCCTATAAACAGCAGCAGCGGGAGGAGGAGCGATGCTCACGGGTGCCAGCCTTTCCCCATCACCAGAATCTACCCGGGTACCCGGGCTGCGGCGGGCCCAGCAGGGGCTGGGGGGGGGGGGTGCTGGGGGTGCTGGGTTGTGTGGTGTGGGTTGGGGGGCGCTGGGTTGTGTTGTGTGGGTTGCGGGGGGGTAGGGTGTGTTGTGTGGGTTGGGGGGGCTGGTTTTGTGGTGTGGGTTGGGGGAGCTGGGTTGTGTGGTGTGGGTTGTGGGGGGGCTGGGGTGTGTTCTGTGGGTTGGGGGGGCTGGGTTGTGTTGTGTGGGTTGGGGGTCTGAGTCGTGTGGTGTGGGTTGGGGGTGCTGGAGTGTGTGGTGAGGGAGCACCCCGGCTGCCCGGCCCGGCTCGGGGGTGGGGGTGAGAGGGTTGGGGGGTGCACTCACGTCGGCAGGCGGCAGGGGGCAGGAAGAAATCGCGACAACGAGCGACAATCGCTGCCCTGAGCCGCGGCGGGTGCAGCGGGAGCCCTGCCTTAAAAACCAACCTCAGAAGAAGATGGCTGGGGACGATGTAGCTAAGACGAAAGGGTGGGTCTTGCTGACAGCCAGGCATTTCTGTGACCTTCAGGAAAGGTTGTCATGAGAGTAAAAGCTGTAAAAGCCGATTTCTCAATCTGTGCAGAAAAGGGAGTCTCCTTTTCAATCTCCACCTTCTCCTTCTGCTTGTCATCCCCTTTGTGCAAAGATTGATCATGATAGTGTAATGTGATGCTAAACGGTGAATAAAATGGAGTCTCTCCAACTGAGGTTTGCCTCTTTATTTTCCCAATGTGTCATCATGTGCCCACTTCCTAAAAAGCAACCCACAGCAATGATGTGAATTGCTGTCACAGTGATGAGTAAGACCAGGAGAGAAAGCACAAGGCTGAAAATCATTTGTAGAATTGTAAAAAAAATCCAAGCTTATAGTCCTCACCAAGCCAGACTCATGCAGAGCAATAAAGGAATAACCATATGCTGTAAACAGTCTCCTTTTAACGTTTGCACTGAATTATAAAAAACCCTAATCAACTGATACTCGTCAAATGCTATTAACTGGTTGCAAATGCTGTGGGGCAGAAAACTTGCTCTGAGTGACCTTTTCTGCTTTGCAGTTTGGGGGTTTGCCTTGTGCCAATATCCAGAGCAGCCAGCATCAACTATGGTCAGGGCGAGATGCCAGGCTCCCAGAGATGCCCCCGAGGGCTGCCGGGGTACAGGCAGGCTGCCCGTTTGTGCACGGTGCTGCCAACAATCTCCCCTGGGACCAGCCAGGCCAGCCGAAGGGCAGCTTGGCACCAGAGCAGAACTGTCTCAGTGCCGCAGAGGATTGGGGACACTGGCTCTGGCTGTGCACAGCTTGGATGACCTCCTAAGCCCACAGTGGCCAGGGAGTTAAAGGACTGGGGGTTACTGCAATGTCGTGTTTGCAGTATCATGGTAACTTACCCGAGATTTAGCCACTCGGCAGTAATTGTGGCAGGAACACTTGGAGTAGATCATTACACTTGTAATTTGCCAGGTCCTCAATTCAGCTTTTGTTGGGGAAAATAAAAAAAGAGCTGTTGCCTTGAGTACTACCAAGGAAGACAAAAACCAGTGGCTGGCTAGGGATTGCCCACGAGCTTGATTTTTTAAGAGGGTTAGTAACACTGTGATACATTGTTCCCATGTTGTGCTTACATTTAGTCCTGCCTGATACCAGCAGTGCCAACTCCAGCAGTTCAGGGTGGTGTAGCCTGGCACCCTCTGTTTATGCCCCTTCACTTTCCTTGCGGAGGACATTGCATTGCCTTTGCTCATTGCCACATCTCCGTCCTCCTGAACAGCTTCTTCTCAACCATTTAGTGAGTTTGGAAATGCTATCCTTATTGCTTTATGGCCTGAAATATAAACTCTTATTCTCTGATCTTTTTCCTCATGCTTTTTCTTCACCAAACGGAGGTGAAAGGTAGCAAGCTGTTTATAGCCACTCACTGCTCAGGTTCCCATGTTCCCATTTATTTCATTACAAAACGACTGTACATACACCTGCAGAAAAATGCTGAGAAACTGAACAATGAGTGCCAGAAGCCACGACTTGGAGTGGCATTATCTGGGTCTGCACCTGGTTATTGGCAGACACCTGGCAGGTGAGATTTGAGAATGCCCTTGAACTCGAGCATGTCAGGAGATCTCAGGGGTACCTTCATCCTCATGAAAATTCTCCAGGACAAATAAAGCCACAGGTAGTATCCCTCCCACTCTGCTGCACACTAGAAGATACGTCTTCCACCTACAAATAAAGCTGAAAAAAAGATGGTCACAAAAGGCCAGGCTGAAGATTTTCCTGCTGGTGGTAACTAGGTGGATAGCGAGAAGTTTGGCTGTAACTTTTGCCGTACAGGAGCTGAGCAGAGGAGCCTTCTGAAATGGGAGCAGCCTGGTAGCACAAGAATTGTCTTTGGCACACCTCTTTGTAAACTACACCCACGCTTTTCGGTGTCGCTGAGAAGAAACTGGAGATGGATATGTGCTCTCTGTGACCGGAGCAGCTGGCAGGCACCATGCAAGGCAGCAGCGTCAAGGCTGGAGGCTGCTGGAGGTGTTTGTGCCGGGGCCAGTGTCACTGCGCAGCTCTTCGCGCAAGATGCAAAAAAACCCAACCAGCATATTATTGCTGTTATTATTGGAGAGGTTAAGAAAATGGCATGCATCTATTCAGGCGCTTAAAAGCGTTAACAATCTTCATAATTTACCTTGTTGTTCTTGCAGACACAATTAATTTCCAAAGGAGTCTGCATGATTGCCAGATTTTGAAAATATCAGAAATTATTTCCCGGAAGCCTTCCTTTTCAAAATTAGTTGGTTAAAGGTGACATAAATTATACTCCTATTGCTTTAATAAACAGGCTATTGACATTATGGTAGTACACTAATACTTTATTTAATTTATTATTATGCCATACTGTTTTATAATGACCTGAAATTGTGTATTGAACAGGAACATACATTGTTTTAATTATCCTGATGACACAGTCAGCTTTATAAAACATGCTACAGGTTCATCAATTCACACCCAGGTATAATTCCCATTGGGCACAGGAAATTTAAAATAGTAGCATTGATAACAATCTTTGCTCATATATTCTTCAAACTCAATAAAATGATGGTGTCATATTTAAGGTTGCCAACACCAGGGCATTTCCACTTTTCCCAAGTGGTTAGAGCAGTTTTGTACAGTTTCCCCATGGGTCTGTTCAGTTCAACACCAGCAAGCCTACCTCTGCAGGTGGCAGCTTAGCTGCCAAACCTATTGCATGACATTGTACAGCCTTCCTCGTCTGCCTACACAGGGTTGTGTTATACAGTTAAATGCTGCAACAGTGCAGCCTGGTTAGCTAATAACTAAGACTGTTGAATGTCCATTTCTGGAGGCTCCACGAACAGCTGGGACACATTAGGAATGGTGTAGGTTGGACTTTGGATAAAAGTGACTTTTTGGAGTCCTGCCCCTATTTATAGTCTGTGATATTAGAATAGTTTTTATTGTATTTGAACACCTGCTTGACCAGTAGATGTGGTCTGTCAGGATTTTCACTGGGGAATCTGGCTTTTTGGTCTTTAGTATGAGCCAGATTTAATTAGAAACTAACTGTAATATTCTATTCATTTACACCCCTAGTTTTGCCTAAAGCTGTGCCTGTGGAGTGCTTTCCAAGACCCTATCTGCAGACACTGATTTTTGCTGTCATCCTTTTTCTCTGTTGTAAAACCTTTACATGCAGAGTCTGTATGCAAATGCAGAGTACTGGCTGTAATGTAGTTACGGTGTTGTATGCAAATAAATGTTTCAGCTATACTGCACTGTAGCTAAGAATTTCCAGAGCTTACCTGGACACAAGAATAACATAATTTCAATAGAATTTAATGAGGCTGTTGCTAAGGAGGCAGGTAGTGTGAATAACTATAGTGCAAGAGCAAAGCTTTAGTTTCCTAAATCCTAAAATAGATTAATGGCTTTAATGGATGTTCTGAATATATGTCAAATAAAAAGCATGCTTGTTTCTACATTTCTTTCTCTGCTGCATGCCTCATATAATTTTTTCATACTCATCCGTTCTTTGGCTTTTGCCCTCCTTTTATGAGTTCCTCTCATGCTCCCATATTATACTGATTAACATAAGTTCACTCATAAAAATTTCAGTATTTATTTACCTTGTGTAACTTTCTTATTATAACCTCTCTGATTATACTGTATATTTCTGATACCAGAGTAGTACATAATGTTCAGAACACCTAGGTGACACAGTGCATGCATGTATCTGGGATTACCGGCACACACACCTCATTTTCTAGGATTTTTTTCACTTATGCCTACACATCAAACTTCTGAAGTGTTTTAGCTTTTTCCTGTCATAATTTTTCTTAAACTAAATAAATGCAGTTGTGTATAATGCAACATTGCTTCTTGTGTTCATTAAAGTAATGATTCTGAGTGAAACCTTACCTTGCATTATTAAATTTGTTCATTTAATGAATTCGCTGAAGTTTTACTTTGTGATTCCCACCCTGATCTACAGTTCAAGGTATATTGCCTTGTTTTGTTCAGTAGCGAGCATGCTTTTTCTTCCAAAATAATAAAAAAAGATACTTTTGGATGGAGCATGGTGCTGTGTGGTATACGAGGTCCAAAGTGCATGTTGGAATCCTCCAGGATGGCAGAAGCAGGAGCAAATAAAAAATATTAGAGATATAATATACATGGTGTTACATATCATTACATTTATCACAGTATAACATACAGAATCACAAAATCATCTAGGTTGGAAAAGACCTTGAAGGTCATCTAGTCCAACCATTAATTTAACACTGACTGTTCTCAACTACACCATGTCCTTAAGCTCTATGTCAACCCAACTCTCAAACACCTCCAGGGATGGGGACTCCACCACCTCCCTGGGCAGCCCATTCCAACGCCTAACAACCCATTCTGTAAAGAAATACTTCCTAATATTGTCTAAACCTTCCCTGGTGCAACCTGAGGCCATTACCTCTTCTCCTATCGCTTATTACTTGGTTAAAGAGACTCATCCCCAGCTCTCTGCAACCTCCTTTCAGGTAGCTGCAGAGGGCGATGAGGTCTCCCCTCAGCCTCCTCTTCTCCAGACTAAACACCCCCAGTTCCCTCAGCCGCTCCCCGTACGACCTGTGCTCCAGACCCTGCACCAGCTTCATTGCCCTTCTCTGAACACGCTCGAGTCATTCAATGTTCTTTTTGTAGTGAGGGGCCCAAAACTGAACACAGGAATTGAGGGGCGGCCTCACCAGTGCCGAGTCCAGGGGTGAGATCCCTTCCCTGTCCCTGCTGGCCACGCTATTGCTGACACAAGCCAGGATGCCATTGGCCTTCTTGGCCACCTGGGCACACTGCTGGCTCCTGTTCACACGGCTGTCAATCAACACGCCCAGGTCCCTCTCTGACTGGCAGCTCTCCAGCCACTCCTCCCCAAGCCTGTAGCGCTACTGGGGGTTGTTGTGGCCCAAGTGCAGCCCCCGGCATTTGGCCTTATTGAAACTCAACTAGTTGGCCTTAGCCCATGGTTCCAGCCTGTCCATATCTATTATTAATAAACTATTATAGTATTATATAAAAGTTTTATTTCATAAATGGACATATATAAAGAAAAGGTCAAGAAATGCAGTTTTTTCCTTTCATAAATCTCATGTGTTTGTGTGGCTCTAGAGTAGTGGTGAAATCCTGTCTCCCCTGCTGTATTCCATTTCACCAGAGAGATGTGGCTTTTTTTAAATTGTAGCTCCAAAGTTTCTTTGTAATAGGGTAGAAGGATTCTGCAGTTTGTGGTAAATGGAAGGAACTGAGCATAGGGCTCCTCCAAGAGTTTAGTGCCTGTGAGTGGGCAGCCCTTCGGGAGGACTGGACTTTGTCTGCACAACACATTTGATATGTTTCAGTCCTGTGTTTGTCACAGGTACGCCTAGCTACTCCTGAGCACCAGCTTCTGCAGTTCTAGGTTCAGAGACATGCAAACAATAGTTAAGCTTTTGTTAAAGTTCAATAACTTTAAATTATACTTGACTTTTACTTTACATTATAGATTTTATAACTTTTACCTTTTGTTGCTGTCTGTAGGCAGCAGGGTGTCTAGACCACAGGCCAGAGGTCTGCATTGAAATGGGCATAAATATATATATATTTTTTTTTTATGTTAGATTCTTCGGTTTTTGCTTTTCATCTATTATACATTTTTTATATTTAGTTAAATCCACTTTTTCTGTCCCCTCAAAATTCAAGTGTTTTGTAAAGGTCTCTGATTCACTGTGGTACCACTTCAGTATAATGCCAGTGTCATTTACTTTGTACATGAATAGTCACCGCTTTCACATAAAAAAGGAGTGCAAGAGCCAGGAGACAAATGAGCTGCCGTTTCTCCCAGACCACCTGCCTGCACTGGAGGAAGTAAGGAAGGAATTCCAGGGCAAGATGTTTCTTAAACGTACCACAGCAAATACATCCAGAGGACAATACTTTAAAAGTTATTACAAAAGTTAGATCAGATAGTCCTCTTAAAGTCATAAATACGACACTGCTACTTTCAAAATCTATCAGCAACACCAAGCAATAAAACTCCTCTCTCCTGCTGCCTTGCATAGTCTCCCTGAAATGCTCAGAGGCCCATCCCTCCTTTTCTCCTGCTGCGATGCAGTGAGAGCTTCCCTGAAGCCAGGCACTGGGACAGGTGGCTACAGGTGGCCCTGTGGTCAGAGACCAGAGGGGCTGGGTTAGCCAGGCTGCTGGCCTCAAAGAAACCCGTGGGGTGCAGAAGCTGCATCTCCTGACAGCTCCCTTCATCCATGTGCATCAGCCCTGGCACTGTGGTAGCCTGTTATTTTGCAGCTAATACAGTTAGCTTGCTGCCAGCTTCCTGAACCCTGTCTCTTCCATATATCTTGGTGAACTGATGGGGATTTAAACAATATTTGACTTGGAGGTACTACAAGGCAAACACACAAGCCATCAAAGGCATGTTTTATAATCATGGGTTAATGTGATTCTTTTCTTTGGCATTCGACTGAAAGAAAAAAAAAAGAAAGATAAAAAATAATTTTAAAAGCCTTATGATTTTAAGCATGCAGAATGTCCCAGCCTTCTATCATTATGAATCTGTTTTCCCATGTTGAAGCGGGAAAGTTTACTCGGGAGTAATAAGCAGGTCCCGTGGGACTGCAGCGTGTTACTGCGGTCATGCACAAAGCAAGTCAGCCAGGAAAGGGATGTCGGCCAAGGGTCTGAAGTACCACACTTCAAAGGACACCTCATGGGCAACAGCTTTATTTTCTTTTTGGGAAAGTGATCTGTCGAGCAGTTTGCTGCATTGCTAGTGGTGTTGCCGAGAGAGACTGTCCTATGCATGTAGAAATTGTATCTTCTCTACATGAGCTGTGGTGTCCCAAAAAGGTGGACTACATCACATGACAAATTTAAAATGACCATATGCCCAACCTCATTAGCAGGCCTAATAGCAGCAGATGAGAATCAAGTTAGTGGGACACTATTTCCTGAGGAGAGGTCATTGCTTATCTGCACCTCATTGCTTTGAGCTATTTATAGGTATTTAATCACTTGAGCACTTAGGGCAAAGCCTTCTTGAAGAAATCTAATTCGTAGTGGGTTGCCTCTGTATAAGGTAGGTCTCATTCAGTTTGGCAGTCCTCAAGAGCAGCGCTGGAGATTAATGATGGGTGGGAGGGATGCCGATGGAGATGACAGGACAAATGTGCCAGGCCAGCCCTGCTGTTGCCCCCAAAGCAAGGCAACTTAGCTTACAGTAAACTCTTTTTGAGCTGTTTCAGAGAGCTGTCTCTGCCTGTATAACCACTCTGAACTGCTGCTCTGCCTCATGATTGTTTTGCTAATCCCAATCCCAAAACCATATGTGAAAGAGTATTTTCTCAGCTCATGTGCAGCAGGATGCAAGTAAAGCTGAGAGCCTGAGTGAAAAAGACTGCCCTCTCTAGTATGATGCTCAAACTGAGGTGAACTCTCTGAGGTTGGGACGTAGAATAGGCTTTGGTACCTAACGCAAGGCAAACATTCCTATTGCAAAGCAAGCAGTAAGGTCCCCCTGCAGTGAACAGGGCTGAAATAGTTTGGATCTTGATTTAGAAAGTGTAAGCCTCATGACAGAAGCTGGAATTAGCACCCATCAGGTTGTGCAACCTCATGGGTAATCTCAGCATCTGTTGTAGGTGCCTGCCTAAAAAGAGTGGGTCTGAGGGCATATGGGCTTATGTGTGATCTTTATCACATTTATGCAGGGCTTAGCTATAGCTATAGAGATATTTTCTTCTTAGTCTTTTCCCTGCCAGCTGACAGGTGTAA
Source organism: Athene noctua (assembly GCF_965140245.1). Taxonomy (NCBI): domain Eukaryota; kingdom Metazoa; phylum Chordata; class Aves; order Strigiformes; family Strigidae; genus Athene; species Athene noctua. Next base: position 65,019,965 of record NC_134037.1, on the reverse strand, counting down.
CCCACTCTTCAAGAAATAAGACTTTTTGTCTATTGCTTTTTACCTTGCCTCTATGATTGCAATACTTTATTTAATTTACCAATGTCTACACCTTTTCATCAGAGACCCTGTGATACGGTATTCAATTTTCCACTACATTATTTGGAAATCAGATTCTGTTGTTTTCAAGGAAAACAATCTCAAATGGGAATATTAATTACTGTGAGCATCTAATTCTAGCTTGATCAAATATTGAAAAATGTACAGGCCTGAGAAAGCAAATCCCTTCACTGAGTACGGTTCTAAATTTTACTATTGATGGATTTTAGAGTTCGTAGTTGCAGTAAGACCAATGCTTGTATACATTCAGCTGCTACTTTCATGGCAATGCTCTGAGCTGATGGCAGTTCTCCTTTCCAGTCTGAACCAGAGAAGCCAGTGTGGGATGATCAGCTAATATATTCATCACGATCTCAGAGCCAGGGGAAGAGAGAAATGGGGATTTTGCAATCCAAATGTTACTGCATGACAGTTCAAGAAAGCACACATTAGATAACTGTGAAGTTGCCTAAAACTACATTGCTTAAATTACTGGCAAAGGTGAACACCTCTACATTAGAATTTGCATCTTTACATTCTGCATTAAACAGCTCCTGCCCTCTGCTGTGCTCCCAAAGCAGTGGGTTACCTGCCTCATGGGATGGGGCTCTGCATTAAAAACATTTCCCAGCTCATGCAATGCTCAGCTCTTCCAGCACCTGGGCAGCTAACACCTGGGCCTGACCTTCTTTTCATGATAAAATTTCAGAGATAAATGCCTCAACAGCTAGCATTGCTTTGTGACTGAGAACAAGAGCTACAAGGACCATTTTTCCTGTCTGATAGTTGATCTTACAGTCTTGATTCAGCTACCAGCAGTGCTCCCATATTCTGACAAACCAAAATGAGTAGGCAGTAAAACACTTATACCTTCCAATCTGGTAAACTCATTTGTTACTAAATATTAATCATGTGCTATATGATGCCCCTTGATTGTTTTTTTCATCTCAGAAAAGTCCAGAAGACCACAAGTCTCATGTATTTAGGGAACAGACATCTTCTTTTCTCAAGAGACTATATTTTCGATTTGCAGAGCTACGTAGAGAAGACTGCAGTCTTCTCAAATTTTCTAAGAGTATTTTAACCCTTTTTGGTCTCTGTGCTCCATTGCAGATCCTCTTGAATACTGAAACACAAGAGAGGACATTATTTCCTGCAGAAGGAGTCTGGGGAACTTTCCCAGAGGGAAAATCTGAAGAAACCTCATCAAAGGCTCAGTTTGAACATTTTCATAGGTCTGAGCATGATTCACCATGTTTATGTCTCCACTTGGATAGGTGTGGGGTAAATGCTTACTAACCAGACAGAGGAAGCATCCAGCACACTATCTATCTTTTAATCTTCCTTTATCAATAGACAGCTCAAGTTAAAACAAAAATTTAACTTGTTTCCTTTTAAAAAGAAAAAGAAAAAACATGATGCAACTGTGGTTGGTTTAAAGAGTGGTCACATGTTTTGCTAGTGTTACCAGGAGACCAGAAATGAGTGCAAACCTAGTTAAGGATGAATGTCATGGCCTGAGCAACATCATCCTTGAATGGCCTTGTGATGTAAGCTATTACACTTGGGTAACTTAAGTAAAATCAAGTGTGTTGTATTTATAGCCTGATCAGGAGTAAATGCAGAGCTTAACATGAATCAGACCAGGTATATTGTGAGATTCACTGCTATTATACCAAAAGATTAGAAGGTGAATTTTCTAGCAAGGTTCATTTCTCCCATTGAGAGTGCTCAAGATGGGTGGAAGGCAAGTTGTAATTATTTTTATCTTGATGCAGAACTCAAAATAAGTTAGTATTTTTTCCCTCTGCTTTGCAGTAAAAACTGCACATGTCTTTGTACTGAAAATGTTGCTCCTAAAGATGTGATTGCTTCCTAGAGAAAGCACTTCTTTGGTCTGTGTTAAAGCAGATTGATTTTCAGAGTCATGGTAGGGGCACAGAGAGCAGCATATTATGAAATGAAGTGTTATCTACTAGCTAAAGCATAGAACTATAATCAGAGCTCTGGAGTGACATTCTTGCCTGTGCTGCATCACCATATACAGAAGGTTAAATGAGTTCCTACTGTCCTTGTTTTGCACCTTCAAAATCAAGTTTATAATCTTTCTTACTTCCCAGTAAAAAATTCATATTGGCAACATGTTTGGATAACTGAAAGCAAGTCAACAACCTCTGAAGATAAACCCAATGTTACTCAGTTTTGCTAATGTGCAAGACACAGCTACTGGTGATGCAGCCCTTTGCATGGATGAGGATGTACAAAAGAGTATCTTGGCCCATTCTGCTCTGTATCATGGTAGTGATTCCTGTCTATTGCTAAAGCATCAGAACATCTATTTTGTCTATTAAGGGTTACCAAGTGAGGGCTGGAGGTGATCTGGAACATTCTCTGAATGTGCTGACAATGAGAAGTTCAAAGGGAGGAGTTCAGAAGTATGTCTTCTGCAGAGAGGAGAGGGATCATATTTCCAGACAACTGAAGCACCACTGACCTGGTGAAGGACATGCTGAAGATCCTACAGAGGCTTCTTGACCTCACCATAGTCTTAAATACTTTATCTGAGAAGCGTGTGAGTGGGGTTCTGCTTCTCGTGTCACTTGTCTTTTCTCAGATGCTTGAATCTGGTGGTTTTACACCACCTTTGCTTACACAAGAATGGCCTCTTCTTTACTTCTCTGAAGCGACTGCCAAATTTTGTATTCTTTGGCATTCTGTCACCAAGTAGAGGGGAAAGCAGGATGCACTCCTTGTCTGTATTTCTTTGTGTTAGAAGGATACTGGGCATCTGCAATCAAAGCAGGCCTACTGAAGTGTGAATGAGGGCACGTTTTAAATGTCTCTGTCAGAAAGGAGCCAAACACAAAAGGATCTTTTTGGAAGATCTCACCATTATTCCCTAAATAAAGCGGGAATAAATGTCCCTAAATGTACCTGTCTGACTTCCCTCTGCAGTCAGTTTAGAGAAGGTCTGTCTTTAAAGGGTCATTTTGAGGAGTTTTACTGAAAGCAGAACATGAGGCTTTACCTTCTCATCTCCAGGTCACTTCTAAGCAATGCCTCTCTGGCCCAGTCACTCCAGAACTGTTCAGAAGTTCCTTCAAGCATAAAGAGAGGCACTTTTGGCCCATCCTGGTGAATTCATCATCAAAGAGAGAAAGAGTAAAGGTTTTATTTTTGTGAAGTCAGTGGCCTATGCAAATGTACATTTCAGCAGGAAAGTTCACAGAGAGTTATCTGAGGTTTTCCAAATCCATTTGAAGGAGACCAACAAAAAAGCTTGGGCTGACCTGTTTGTTATTCTGGACATCAGTGTTCCCCTGAGCCTTCCTAGAGGGCATTATTAATGTTGCATGGCACGAACACTTTGATCCAGTAATAGAAGTCCTCAGAGCTGACAACAGCTCCTCATCTTTGCTCAGCACTTCTCTACACTTCAGCTGCTGAGAACTTCCTTCTCAGAGCTGAAAAGGAAAATAAAATCAATGGGGGAGGGAGTAGCAGCTAATTTAAACCCATAAACTTGTCTCCAAACTGTTGCTAGGTGCTGATGGTTTAATACCTGTAAAACCTTGCGGGGGACAAATGCACATCGATGCCTCACCTGTCTTTTTCAGTTAGTCTCATTGTGTCAGCCAGGAAGGTTGCTGTATTCCCTGGGAGAAGACTGGCTGTTCCTGGCGCAGGGACAAGTGACTCAGGCATGACTCATTGGTGCAGGAGAACCTGCTGGCAGTCAGGCACTGTCCTCAGTGGTGGCAGAAGTCCTCTTTGCCGCTCAGGCAGGGGGAACTGCTGCAAGCCAGCCCGTGCCTGAGGGCTGCAGTCTGGCACTCTGATGGCACGGAACTGGCAAAGCAAAGGAAGCCCCAAGGGCATAGGGCATGGCAACAAGTCCTCTCAGAGCTGACCACACAAGGTGCCTTTCCTGGTCTGGCTTCAGCTCAGTGGGGCCAACACTTCTGTAGGCTGACTGGCTTTGTCCTTGGGATAATTTTTCTGTTGCTGCTTCGTTTCCCACAGCAGACAGTGCCACAGCCCACACATCCATCACAGCCAGCGGGAGACAGCTCCCACTCAGCTTCCCGGTGCAGCCCCAGGGCTGGGCCATGGAGATGAGGAATGATGCTGCCTGCAACGGCAGTCACAGCGACCAGGGCAGCCGTTCATCACCATTACCTCCACTGCAAAAGGCACCCAGCACAGTCCTTCCATGAAGCAGATCAAATGATTGTGGCGTTATTCTCCTAGGACCCACCTAAATATGTTTACAATGGCTGGCATTTAATTCAATGAGTAGTCCCCATAGCTACTATGAACAGTTTAAAGAGTAGAACATTACTCCTCATAAGAGTTTCAAGCTTTGGTTGTTCCTAGCACAGCCTGTTCCTGGTAGGTCTTTTCCCTATGAGGTTAAATTCTTGTCTTCTGTTTTAATATTCTTCATGGATTTGATACTTTTCTGCTCTCTGCAAAACACCTGGAAACAACAAATAGATTAGAAACTGATAATAATTTGAGCAGAGCTGAAGGTAACTTCTGCACACTTGATGTAAGATCAGGAATTACTAATATTCTTGTTGCAGATGGGATAACTAGCAATAGGAAAAAGGAACTGATTTTCCTGATGACCAATAAGGAATCCCTGTGACACTGCTGGAGAAAGAAGAGGTAGTTAGGCAAGTAAAAACTGCAGACGTGCTTTCCTGCTTGGGATGCTGAGGGCCACTCTCACATGATTAATATATGATCCCAAAGGAAGAAAGATTAAAGATAGCCTCTCAGTTGATCAGAGATGCCATCAGCTGATCTGAGGCTACAGTAGGTCATGTGAGGTAGCAGTACTGTGTGCTGCCCTGTGTGCTCTTTGTGATAGCAGAACATCCCCCTGGGTGCTGTGAGTTGTCCTTTTGGGTGTCCCTTGTCTCTGCAAACGTGGATGCCTGCTCCCTAGGGCTGGTGTGACACGTGGGCTCCTCAGCAGCACTGCCTGGGGCTGGCAGGGAGACATTTCTGGTGTTGCTATGGTGTGGCAGAGTGAGTCTTCACAGAAACCTCTTTGTTTTGCCTCTTAGCACTCTTCTCTGCTTTCTGTGTATGTTGGAAGTGAAAAAAAAAAAAAATGTCCACTTGTGCCAAACCAAATTCTAATTCCAGGTTGAAAAATAAAATTATAATGCCAAGTTCCTCCTCCAAGGGATGTCACCAGCCACAGTCGTATTTCATAGGTGTCAAATGTGGCCCACTGATACTAGAGAACAAGGAGTCTAGGTCCTGGGTTTGACTCTCTGCCTAACCAGCTTGACAGTCTTTTTCAGTAAAAGATATGGAGGACATGGGAAAAGCAGCATACACAGTTTATCTTGATTTTAGGGATGCTATGGGCACAGCAGCACACCAATAGCTTAGAGAGACACTGAACAAGCATTGTTTGTCAATAGTATAAAAAAGGTGGATGATAAAACTGGCTGATGGGAGGGCTAGGACTTGCATCAAGCAACGGTTCCCCTAAGATTAACATATACTGCTATGACCAAGGTTATCCTGCCTAGTTATTAGCAGGTCATGAAAACAGTATCATAGAATCATAGAATTGTTTAGGTTGGAAAACACCTTTAAGATCATCAAGCCCAACCATAAACCTAACACTGCCAAGTCCACCAAAGGTATTGTTCAGCCATGGCTGAATGTGAGGCTGGTAGAAGACACATTAGGTATACAAGCATATAAATAAGCTAATACTGGATCAGAGCTTTAAAGGAAGAAAAACATGTATGAGATTATTTATTTAGGTAAGAAGTGTACAAGAAATCCAAGTAGCTGCACTGCAGAGTTTTTCCTCCACCTCTGGTATGGCTCTGGTAGTCGTCTGTGAAAGCCTTCAAGTTAGATCCACAAGAAAACTTAGATATCAGACTGGTACTGTTGACCATTAAATCTAAAATTACATCCCCAGAATCTGTCTGTTGGTTGTTCTTAGTCTTGGAAACACATGAAGGCATTGGGCACTGCTGCCAGCAGGCAAAATAGTCAGGGCAAATGGCTCCAAGAGCACAAGGTCTCTTAGCTGCAATCTGCTCTGAGAACAGTGAGAGGCAGGTGGTATGTGCCCCATGTGTCTGCTGCAGGGCTGACGACAGTCTTTGCAGTGCTGTGCAGCTGGGTACCCATCTCAGACCCATCCTGAAGGGCTTTCACAGGCAAGATGAATCTTTCCTGCCCCTTCTTGCCCATGAGATCTGAGCTGATAAGAATCTTCTGAAAATCACTTTCAGATTAGGCTGCAGGCAAAAAACAGGGACAATAGTGACTATTTCCACCTGTTGAGAAATTGCACAATGTTGAAAGCCCTCACTCATTAGGATGAGCAATGTTTGAGTCCTGCCTTGGTGAAAAGGATCCTGGACCTTATCCAGCCTCCAGACAATTGCCCCAAGGACAGAGTGATCATGTGTTCTATGGCAGGGCTCTCTGGCTCTCCTGTGCAAAGCAGCACAGCCTCCCTGACATAATTAAACATGTATTGGTCCAGAGACATAAAAAGACTGATGCCTGGGGCTTAAAATGCACCTAGAAATGTTTTGGGTCTGTTCCAGCACTCCTTTCTAAGTCTTGATACTGGACTTGTCTATAATGACTACCTGGTTTAATGTTTAAGATGCCTAACTCATCTGCAATTCCTGGCATATTCAGAAAACAGAGAAAACCTCCTTTACCTGACTTCCATTCCCATGTAGTTCTGAACACCCTGGGTTGGGAGATGGCATAAAGCATACTTTCGAATCCATAAATATGGATTTGCCTAACTTAATTCTTTTGAAAATTATCAAATGAAGGAAAGGAAAAATGATCTTGTGACTGAAGTGGAGGGCTGGCATTCATGAGCTTGGGGCTCTATTCAGCTGTTCCCTGGGCTTCCTGCCTGGCCCTGGGCAAATCACAATCTCTCTGTGCCAAAGTTTCCTCCTCTGTAATGTGCAGATAAGGGTGCCTACTTCACGGGATTTGTGTGAAACTAAATTCATTATAATATTCTCATGTTTTCAGTACTTTTTTCCTGAGATTTCCACTCCTATTGGAAGCACAAATAATTATTTTAATCGTTATTGCTAACAATAATGATGAATGCACTCCAGTTTGGAATGTACTTGCTCTCACATGTTTGTTTATAACTTCAGAGTATAATAAATAATTGTGCAGATGCAATCTCTTCATCTTGTTCCCCAGCCCTCTGCTCACCCAGCATGAACCTCAAGTTACACAGGCAGTCCTAGACCAGAGCTTCAGGGTTAGCTTGGCCTGCCACATTCCCTCATGGAGTTTATAATCAGTAGAATCATCTCTAAGCATAGCCTCCTTCAGCACAGTATTACCCTGGCAGTTTGCAGGCAGCAGCATTTGAGAGGAAAGACAGGGACATATCTCTCCTACAGGGCAGCAGTGGTCTACATAGCTCTGTATGCAATGTGTTGCTCCAGGGTTTATGAAGATCCTACATCCATAGTGGTAACTGTCATTTCATGCTCCTGCAAATGTGAAAAGTATTGCCCTCACCATACTCTTGCGGCCACATGTACTGATAGTCCCTCCTTCTCCCATTGCATCACACCCATAATTTTGTTTCCTTCTTCCCTCTGTTTCTTCCTGTTACTCTCCCCTGAGTTGTCCCAAATTGCCTAATTTTTCCCTTCTCTGGTGTATCCTCCATGCTTAATTTTTCCCTTCTGTGGTGTATCCTCCATCTTTTCTCCCTTTAAATAGTGACACATAAATGTGCACGTAACTTGTAACTCTATCAAAACAGAACCTTAACATTTCTTAATTATTTTGTCAGCTTTACACTGGTCTATTACTTCATTAGTTTTGCTACCTGTTATTTGTTGCTCTCATTCACTGTCCCACTTAAAACCAGAACCCTGTGTCGTAAAAAATTATACAGCTGGGTTGCAGTGTTTCACAGAATCATCTAAGGACCCTGGAGATCATCTAGTCCAACCGTTCTCCTAGCACAGTTCCCACCTACAGCATATCCTTAAGCTCTAGATCGACCCTACTCTTGAACACCTCCAGGGATGGGGACTCCACCATCTCCCTGGGCAGCCCATTCCAACACCTAACAACCCGTTCTGTAAAGAAATGCTTCCTAATATCTAGTTTGAACTTTCCCTGGCGCAACTTGAGGCCATTCCCTCTTGTTCTGTCGCTTTCTACTAGGCTAAAGAGGCTCATCCCCAGCTCTCTGCAGCTTCCTTTAGGTAGTTGTAGAGGGCGATGAGGTCTCCCCTCAGCCTCCTCTTCTCCAGACTAAACAATCCCAGTTCCCTCAGCCGCTCCTCACAGGACATGTGTTCCAGACCCTTGACCAGCTTTGTAGCCCTTCTCTGGACATGTTCAAGTAACCCTATCCAGAGTCCACATTCCATTAAGAATGACTGCATGAGCTCTGGTCCTCAGTGTGTCTCCACCTTGAAAAAAATTCCCAAGAAAATGTGTCGTGACAATAACTTGAGAAGGACAAGCTGCCAATATTCCTTGTAAAGGCTTTTGCAAGCTATGACAGGGACAGTCCAGCTGCAAATTTGTTCTTTTTGGAAGAGGTGCACAAGATGACATGGTCACCCTCCTGTGGTACGGATGTATAACCAGTGGGCATCATGTGGCATGGAGTGGGCAGGTCCCAAGAAACAAGGGAGACTACAGTCCCCAGCCACTGACACATGTAGTGTATATAATTTTTCTTTATTAATGTGGTGCATCGAGAAGTCTCCACAAAGTATTTTGTCATGCTTTTGTATTCCTCTTCTTTTTTTTTTTCTTTTTTTTTTTTTTTTTCTGAATTATGTATCACATTTTCCACAATCGGTTTTCTCAGTGCTGTACAAGACACAATGTAAAAATCTTTCTGAATTGGAGGGAAATGAATCTCCCCGCCTTCTGTCTGAGTTGTTCATTCAAGTCTCTTGGTTGTTCTTCATTTTCATAATCCTGTTAGTATGTCAGATGCTTTTAATCTCACCTCCCAGCCAAAGCAATTGCTTGTCTTTGCAGACCAAGTCTTGGTGACTAGTCATGAATGTGATCCGTTGTCTAGATCTGTCCCACAAAATATTCTTTGTCTATTTGGGAAATCCTGGTTCTCAGCTGTTATTTTGTGGCCCTTTTTAAACAACAGTGTCACCCACATTTGTTTCTTCCCTCAGAAAGCTTGGCTGTGAATCTGACAACACCTCTTTGCAAGCTGAGCACTAGGACCATAAGGCAGAGAGTATCCTGACGTCACCCCAGAGCAAGATCTCCACGAACAAGATCAGCATGTTCTGGCCAGCTCAGTACAACAGCTACCCTTTCAAGTTGCATGACAGATGGATTAAGCTTTCTTCCTCTTCTATGGTAGCAATAAGAGAGCAAAGAAGACTACCTTTTAGAGCTAGTTTGAGAAGCTCTGTGCTTCATTAAAGCAGCTGAGTTGTCTTGCCTCAGTTTGGCCCAGAGCGATGATTTGAACTAGCTAAGTGTCTTGGAGGAGCTGCACCATGTATTTCCTGTCCTTCAGGTCCCTGTATGTAAAATTTTTCTGTTAAGAACAAACACCTTCCCATTTGGGATGTAGGGGGGTTCTTTATAGTACTGCAAATATTTAGCAGCTCTATTCTGCTTTTTCTTTTAATGGTTGTCTGCCTGAGGACACTTAGAGGTGGAATATTCTGAATAATTGTAAATTCAGAGAAACAATCCTCTTCTCAAAAAATGTCTCAGAGGTAAAAGTAACTACAGAAACGGAAATGTGGGGAAAAATGAAATAGCTAGTCAAAGAAACTAACTTTATTTATTTATTTATTTATTTATGATCAAGAAATGTCTTATGTGTAATTGAGTTAGCAAGTAGAAAACCCTGCTATGCCATAGGTATATACACAGGTGTGTTTAAATTCCTTTCCACTGCATTAAGACAAATATATGCAGTAGTAGAGATATACTGCAATGTAAGGTGCTTATGGGTAAGTTTGCTTTCTGGCATATCTCTGAACAACAGGAAAGTTTAAATGTTACAGATAGAAGGCATCAATATTGTTAATTTATAACTGTAAAAGAAAGATATAGTCACAGTGTTCATATGTAGTCAATGCTATAATGAATACAGAGAAGAAATATACTTCTAGAAAAATGTCTGGAAAAGGATGTCTCTGTATATATATTTTTAGTGAAGTTTACTCATCTCAGTCTTAAGGTCTGAGAGTGATACTGATATAATTCCAGACTTTCTCGTAGTCATTAGGTACCTACAGAGTTCTTTATCATCACAAGTAAAATGCTGTAGCTGGAGGCAAAATTAGGCATTCTGTATACAAATACAATATAAATTAAACCTTTTATGCAATAAACTTTATAATGCCTGCATAATACAAGTTTTGCCTTATAACTTCTTTAACCAGAATTGGATCTGGATATTCTGATCTTAATTTTTGCTCTGATCTTTATGTACTTCATAGGCAGTAGTAAAGATTAGAAACATGTTTCCCACTCTTTCTACTCTCCCGTTCATGAGGAAAAATCACTGCATCAACATTTTTCTCCAGTTTTTCTCATTTTTTTCATATCAGGCCTTCAGATGCCATTCTCAGAAGAAAAATCCCTCAAAACAACAAGTTATCTAATCTGGGTTTCACGTCTCAGCTGATGTTGTTACTGTATAAATGATCCTGTTTAGAGATAGCTTGGCAGCATGTGTCACTCTGTCATCAAAACCCAGCAAGCCTCAGCCACACGTTTAGTGCCACATCAGCATCTTTGTCTATAGCAAAAAAGTCATGTCCTTCAAAAAAACAGAAGTTAAATTTTGAGTACTTACACCTATTAAATGCAGAGCTTCACAGAGGGAATGAATTTTTATCTTTTTGGCCTAAAGAGCATACCTGAAACAGTGTAGAAGAAGACTCTAAGGAAGAGCTATGCAGTTTAGGCAGCAAGGAAAGCAGACAACAGATAGCAAGGTTCTGAATTTGGTAACAGGAGCAATAACAACATAATAAACTTTTATTTGTATTTACATAATTTAATTTCATCATTTAATTCTGCTGCTATACCCATGGATTAATTTGCCAAATCCAACAGCACAAAACCAAATTTAGTTTAATAAAGACATAATAACACAGCAAGACCCCACTGTTTAATTACACTAAGGCCTTGATGAGTAACCGAATGAACCTGCTGTCCTTTCCCTTGTCCTTCTTTGGTGACAGCCATTTGTTGTGCATTTCCAACCGAAGCAAATTTTATTTTCTTGACTGTGAATGCTCACTTTGATATTCACTGTGTCTCCCCTGTAGCATAGGTAGGTTATCTAAAACTGAGCATAGTGTATGACCTAAGCAGTAGAAAAACAAGACCTAAGCTCTGCAGGAACTGTATGTGCCCTGCCAAGAGACAGTTTCCTCTGCTTCGGTCATGGGAAGTCTATGGGCACATAAGATTTAAGGTGGCACTTTGATGTGCTGCATTTGGATCATGTGTTCAATTGTCGGTTGATTTAAAAAAAAAATATTAAGTTCAAGAGGGCTTTAAGCTCATGGGAAGCAGAAGGTTATTGACCCAGTCTTTGACGGACATGGTTACTGTCTGTTTTTTGTGGCAGGCACCTCTGGCTGTCACATGGCTGCTCAGACCTCTTTTCATAATTTGGAATTCATAATACACATGGGCTAAGCTGTATTGGCAGCTCTAATACTTTTTCTCTGGTGGCATCCTTGATAAAAAATTTTGAAGTACGGCGTGGTGTGTGTTGCTTGCTTGCGCACATATGTTTTACACATTGGAGTTTTAAGAGAACAGTATTGCCCAAAAGAACGGCATAGACTATTTACCATGAAGATAATAGTATCTGTGGTGTGGTGCTGTGGTGTTTCAGGGGCAGAGCTCTCTGCAGCTTTATATTTAGCTGTGGGATCCTGGGAGAAAGGCCTGTACTTACAACATTTCCTCACCCAGGTCTGCAGTCACTGGGAATGAAACATAACTCGACTCACACTTACATTGTGTTTGTGTGTAGCCTTGTATCTTGGTTTGCTTCTTTTGACTAATTAGGCTGTAAGCTCTTGCAGATAGAAGGTGTCTTTTTCTCAGTGTTTGTACAGCACATCAGTGTCCCAGTCCTGATTTATGCCTCAGGATGCTGCTGAGATGGTAGTGTACAGATTCATTGTACATCCTTTGCATATGAGCCATGGTCCTTAGTCTTGCTGGGCTAGGAAAAACATGGTGCTTTTCCTGCTCCCTAACTAGATAAACATTCTCAGCTGGCCAGAGTAAATCCATTTCAGATGCAAGTAATACTCAAGGGTCTCTGTTGGCATGTTTGGTTTTTTTGGTTTTTTTTGACCGTGTTCTCTTCAATAACCAATCCAGCTAAGTAGAGATAATTTAGAAGGAAGGGAGTAAATATTTAGTTGAGCTGGTAAAACAGGCTTTCCTATGGAAGGTAGGCTCTTGTCTAGTAAGTAGAACTGAAAAGCCTGATTCTCTGATATCCTGTATCTTCTGACTCTAAAGCAAATACCTTTTTCTAAGTTGGTAATTTTTTCCATCCGCTTTGAATTCAGACAATACTGATTAAAAGAGCCAAGCAAAAATCATCCTAAAAGAGCATTTGTAAGAGAAAATAGTAAGTGAAATGGCAAGATAAAGGGGCAAAATATATTCACCCACATGGCTTTTTCCTATCCCAGCTGAAAGGTTAGCTTTCATAATCATGCTATTTCATGATCCCAGTTAACATGCAGCATTTCTAACCCATGTTTAGGTAAATCTTGTTGTTCTCCACACATGTTTTAACTCATGATGTAAGGGCATTGCATGAAATAAGCACTATGTGTAGCACAAGTGTACTCTTGCACTAAAATCACATCATAAAAATGCATTTATACATAGTTATTTTGCCAGTAACTGATCCATTTACTTAACCTTCTTAAAGCCTGTGAACAGACACCTTCAAAAAGCCTGAAAATCAGAGAGAGTTCTGGCAGAAGAGCAGCCAACAGTTTCATAGTTGATCTTGTTTTTCTGTTCAGGCAATGAAGAGGGCCTGGGAAAACTCTCCTGGGTTGAAATTACAGCTGTGTCACAGAAATGACACGAGCACAGGAAATAGTTGTTGTATGAACATTAGTTGGGGTCCCAGCTGACTTTAGTGACGTTCACTGAAGCTTAAGTATGTGTGTGCATCAGGAGCAGCAGAGGAATGTTCCCAAAACCAACATTCCTTGGGCCAGCAATGGGTTTCTCTGCCCCATTTAGGCTTTCTGTGAAGAGAATCTTGGAGAACTAGATGATTTTACAAAGGCTCCTGTACCACTGTCTTACTCTTTCCACAGAAAAGTACGAAAATGAGGGGTACTTCTATTGTTCTTGTCAAAAAGAAATATGAAATAATTCATCCCTTTCCAGTTAATTAGGTAATTATATCACTTCATGTCAAAAGAGCTTCAAGTGATTAAATTGTTGAAAGTGGTAACCTCAATTATAGGAAGCCTCCAGGGACCATATTATAGCTGCAATACTCATAAATAATCATCATCATCATCATCATAGATAACACAGAGGCATGTTACCTCTGAGTTGTCCTAATGACTGCATAACTTGATAAGAAGAATACCATTGCTGGTAGGTAAGAAACACTTGATACTTTACTAGGTCAAATTTAAATTACTCTTTTTAAAAAGGTTTTGTAAACAAACCAAATCTGTTCTCAGGTATGACAATTTTGCATGCCTCCCACTAAGAAAATTAATCATTTGTGAATCAAGATGTGAGAAGTCACACAGGTTAAAGGAGGAAGAACATTTTAAATAAAAAATCACAAGCCATCCATGTGCTGAAATCTCCCGTCAGATTTGATAACAACAAACAGATCAGTGATGCACAGTTTTCACAATAAATTTGTAGTTCATTAAGTCTAAAAGGGAAGTAAGCCTATATATGACAGAGTAATAAAACAGGATTTATATCTATGAAGATCAGAAGATATATACATGCATATCTTTATTATTTGGTTTTTCTTTGTAATTTGTTACGTTAACTCATTGGTATCAAATTATTATCTAAAATCAAATGCTGTTTATTTACTGCTACCCCTTCTATTTTTGTATTTTACTACTGTTATAGCTAAATCCAAACGTCTAATTTTAAACATTTTGCAAGTACATGGGATAAAATAATACAGGAATCTTAATGGACAGCTTTATGAAGCATATTGGGCAAATGTAAACCAAACATCACTGGTATGTATTTTGCAAAAGCCTTCAATGCAATTTTCATTTAAGCATTATGTAGGTACCAAGCTAGCTATTGATATTTATGTACGATAGTCCTTTCATTTTCAAATTTTGTACAATTTGGGGTTTTTTTTTCACAGCTTCAATTTCTCTGTTTGGTAGTATGACCTCATCTTCCTGCCAACATCTTTTAGAGAAGGAGGAACTAAATGAATAAGGTAGAGAACCTGCAGGATTCTCTTATCACCCTGAAATCCAGTCACTCCTGTCTCTCTGTGTCTGTAATGATATAAATGAGTTCTAATTAACAGTTGTGTAACTATTTGACAGCAAAATAGCAAATCTCTGGAAAGTTTCCCCCTGGCTCTGAACTCAGTTTCACATCATTATTTTTATTTCAAAGTATCCCAGACTTCCAGATGAGAAAGATGACAGAGCAAAAATGGTGTCTTGTCAGATACCTCACTTGATGTCTGTGAGGGTACTTCACAAATAGTTTTATCTTTGCTTTTTTATTTAAAAACAAAATATCTTAATGGAGCTGGTTGTATGGTAGAGGGGAGGAAGTTAATGATGCGTGGGCATAAAGGAAAATATAGGTGACATAGTAGGAATTACAGAAAATGGCAGGTCCCTCACTTCCTCAGACACACAGAGAAATGCTGCACTTCACAAACACTCCATAATTAAGGAGAGATTTTGTAACACAAAAATAAACCCTTTAATTATATGTTGTGCTGGCTGCAGATAATGATGGGGATTTAGCTGGGCATGGATTAAAGAGATGCGAACACATTTTTTCTTTCAGGCACTGGTGTTTTCTTCCTGCCAAGCCATTAGGACAAAGTAGGAGGCACACATGGAACAAGGACCCTCTCAGCATTCATCTTCAGAGTTGGGCAGAGACCGGCTCTGCATCAGCCCCTATCCCTCCCCTCCAAATGTCCTCTCCACGCAACTTCTGAAGAGTGCAAATGCATCTTGGCTTGTGGCTCCTTAACAAAAGCCTTGCCCACGTGTGTTCAGAGCAGGACAGCACTATGCACAGGATCAGTTGTTGGCTGTCATTGAATCCCTGCTCCTGGTCTGGTGCCTTCACTGCGGGTTGAAGATTTGAAGAGGAAAAAAACCCCAAAGGCCTGTACTAGCAGCAGTTAGGAGTTGTTGGCTGTCCATGAATGCAATGGGTAACTGGTTCTGCTGAGATTGCTGGAAAATTTGTGGAGCAGAGAAGGCCATAAATACATTTTTCAGGATCCAGTTCAAACTGGAACTGATTCTCCCATTTCTATTTTTAGACTAGAATGACATAGCTGATTTCAGTGTGTAAGTACAGACTTTTTGCTGAGTTTAGTAACTTAAGATCACTCAGATATTCTCTTCACCTGGAGATATACTTACAGCTGCAGAGAACAGAGGGAAGGAGAACAGCCTTTTCCAACTGTGTGTGATGCCACAGTCAAACTGAACACAGGACAGAGCAGTTCAGATTCCCCTCTAAACTCCTGTGAGTCAAGATAAGGCCAGGCCCACAGCCCACAGAGAGTGGCCTATATAATAATAAACCAGACGAGAATCCCTGATGCCCTGCTCCCACTGCACCTCAAGTTGCCACCTCCTTCTTGCTCCAAGCAGATGGCAGTGTGGGGAAAGACTTGATCCCTTTGCTCTAGGGTAGCCTTCTTCTAAAGTACCAGCCTCCTCCAGTACTTCCTGGGACTTGCTTTACACATTTATGGCTGCCTCTGATCGTTTCATGGTGCCTGTCCTGCCAGCCAGCTGCCACCAGTGCTGCTCCTCCTCCGGGAAGAGCTGGGAGCCAGCAAATGGCCCCAGCCCTGCTGCACAGGACATCTGGAAAGTGAGGCTGAGGGTTTGGGATCTCCTTTTGGGTAATGAGGGAAAAGGAAGCTCAGAAGGGCCAGGGCCTCTGAGAGGAGCGAGCACCACCACCTCCCATGCCAGCACCAGCACCAGCATCAGGCTGTCTCTCTCCTCAGACCTCTGCTGCAGTGCTGCCCTGTCTCTCCTCTCCTGCCCTTTCTGTGGCAGGAGCCGCATGGCCTGAGCCTCTGTTCATAGCTGCCAACATCTGGCTCCTGCCATGGAGATCCCCCAAGCGGGCTTTGCCCAGTGCTGCCGTGCTTGCCCTGCGGCTGGGCTGTCTGACCGGGAACACCTCAGCCCAGAGCATGTCTGTGAGGAGCCATGCAAGGTTTGTGCAACGCTCAGCAGGTCTTACAAAGGCCTATTCTGAGACAGCAATGATGACGTTAATAAAGGCTGGTCAACCTTTATTAATTGATGGTGTAACTTAATTAAATTCACTGCAATTGCATCATTAGTTTTGACTTATTTTGCCAAAGGGGTAATCTAGAGATGATCCACAGTCACCAGAGGGAGAAGAAAGCCAAGGGAAATGTTCAGGTTTGAATCGACTTAAGAAGCCAGGTTAAGCCCAGCTTTGGACATTGATCCAACAGTCTGTTCAAGATACAGTTTATACCCTCAGCTACTGTGAGGCAGCCTAGCTTTAGTGAAGGTGAGACAGCGATTTCCACCCAGGTAAGCTGCTAAATCCAGAAAATCTAACTGCTGCCTGGTGTACTTAAAATAATACAGCAGCCTCTGCACTGGCATAGTTTGGAAATACTGTATTATTTTATACTGCTTTGCTTAATTCCATATGGAAATTGAAAGGGATGTTGAATGACCATGAATATAGTCATATTTATGACTGTACAGTGGCCTCTACCTGAAGGCTTTTGCTGCCACAGTAATTCCAGTTAAAAAGAAATCACATTTCTAAACAAAATAGTCAGACTTGTAAAATATTAAAAGTGCAAAGCAAGCCTGTATGGGTGTGCCTGTCAATGCCAGTAAGATAGGAAGAATCGGTGCTATTTTAAACACAATCATTAGTTACTTTTCCTGCAACACCCCTGCTTGTACATCTAGCCTGGTGTGCACTTAGCTCCAAAATGGGTAGTTAGGAGGAAGCTGACAGATTTTGGGTGTGTTTGAACTTTCATAACCCCCTCATCTGATGGGCTGCAATCTCTGCAACAGCCAAAGACTTCTTTCTTCCCATGCCCTGAAGAAATATGTTCTTGTTGCTTTTTCTAGAGTTAGGGATGAGAAAACACTTTTCAATCTTACTTATCACTTTTTCTGACTGACCTTGGTGGACATCTGCAACGCACTAAACCAATTATAATCCTTTGTTTATGCTCACTCATTATTTTTCCTTAGTTCTCTCACTCTGTCTTTGGGTCCTTCACCCAGATTTGTCAATCTTCCCTACAGATTCCTCTCCATTTCAGTGCCTGGTCTTGTTTAATATCCTTCCTTAGATCTGAGATTTTTCAGACCTGTCTATTCCCAGGGACCAGGATGGAGATTTATCCTTTTGATTCCCACCTGGCCCTCACTCTGGGGAAAGAGATGTGACAGCACACAAGTCATACAATTTTGAATGTTTTCATGCTCTAGGATCGCTTCAAGTCGATTTTCTTTCCCCAGCACCCACTTTTCACTTTACACTGTTTTTGTGAAGCAATTCTGGCAGTTGATTGCTGCTGCGTGAGGAAAAGCCAGGCTGGTGCTTGGTTTCCTGCTGCCTCTCTGGGACACCAGGCTTCTGCAAACCCTGAGTGACTCAGGTGCCACTTGACTTCAGCCCATATTTCTTGACAACAGCAACGAGAAACTGTTAATTATCCTTTCCATCGAAGTATCTCCACATGTTTTCCATGTACAAATGAAGCTTTAAAGCACTTCTCTGGGATGAGTTGGTATATAGGAAGTGCCCAATATTATGCAGTGAATAACTAGGAGGAAAAGATGAAGAATTTAACTGACTGGTTAGGCCTTTTTTCCCCTTCCTGACTCCTTCCTTTGTGACCATGTACAAGTCACAACTTTTCTGTGACCAAGTTTCCACTTCTTTAACAACGAAGTAATAAACCCTGATTTCTAGGAATGCTGTGAGGCTAATTCTTCAACCATTGTGTAGTGCTTTGGGATCATCGCTCAAAAAGGTCACAACTAACAATAACAGCAAGAGTCTAAGCCTCTGTCCTCTTCTGGTTTAGTTCTCAGCATGAAGACCCTCCTGTAGAGGTTCACTAGCCTTGGCTCTGGTGCTACACTTGTGCTACCCACATCTCACACTGAAGAGCTTAGAAAAAGTAGTGCCTATATGACACTTGTATGTTGTAACATCTTCCATAAGCAATATATATGTTGTGCCATTACCAAAAGACAAGAAATTGCAGAAACACAAGAGAAGAATTTAAGAAGTGTCTACCTGACAGTAAAACTGAAATTCCTCAGTCAGCATTTGTGCAGGGGAACAAGTAGCCTGCTATAGAGAAATTCTGAGCAATTAAGATTCCAAACCATGAATGGTTTTCGCAGAATGGAGTTACAGTTTCTAATTTTATTTGAATAAGGATTTTGTCTGTGATTTACATATCTGAATTCAGAGGAATCGCTATTATACCTTGTCCTGGGGTGGCTAATGAGCCTTTTCTCCACTGATGGGTGTGTGTAGCTCTTGTCAGCAAGAACTGTAGTAATATTTTGGTACCAACTGGGAAATAACTCCCAGTGCTTAGCAGTACTTCTGAAGCAAAACGGAAAGGAGAAAGTCTTTCTGTTTTATTCCTCTTCTTTTTGGAGGGAACTCACAGCAGTTCACTGTAGCTTAGTCAGTAAATCCCCAGCTGGGATTTGAAACTCATGACATCAGAGAACAAAGCATCTTTGCTGTGCTAATGTAGGCAGCAATGATGTGTCATTGGCTACCACACACATGTTAGTGTATCATGAGGATTCAGTGTTGTTTTGGTGACAAGGAGCAACCTTATACTTTGGTACTATGTAAACACTAAGTCTATTCACAGTCTCTCCTCTTGTGTAATACATCTCACATATAAAGTAACAACATGCAAAAATCATTCTGCTGATGAATGAATCACTTTGATCAGAGCATTTTGTTAGTGTTCCTTATTTTTAGGTAGTGATAAAAGAAACTACTCTTGTGTGAGAGCCACAGGCCAGAGAAGAAAAAACACAATTTCTATAAAGTGGCAACTGAAACTCATCTATGCAGTGGGGTTACTAGAAAGCAGAGGGTAAGAAGTAGCACCCAGAATATTCCTTTATGCTATATTTACTCTTTGAATGTCAGATGAATAGAGCAGGAGCATAGACATTGCTGCACAAGCTCATGTCAGCAGTAAACTTAGCTCTATTTTCCTCTCTTTAAAGAGTACCCAGCTGCCACAAGCGAAAAAATAATGGCCTTTAGTTAACAGCATCAAGAACTCCAACCATTGCTCAGTACCTCAACCTGCTAAACGCTAAAATGTGTATAACGTTTTTATACACGATTACCTGGTGCCAGCTGCTCCTCAGGAACTGTGTGTTAGCACAGACTTGTGCTGCACAGCTTCCTGCCGCCAGGTGAGGTCTTGTCCCTCCTTGCAATGGGGGGAACATCTGTGTGCTTCTCCTAAGTGGTGGAAAACCCCAGCCTGCTGCAGAGCACCTGCTTCCACGCATGTGGAAAATGTACCATGCTGTGTTGTGCCTACATCTAGGTGTGGGTAAACTGCCTGGAGGTTACCTGCCAGGCACTTCTGGCACCATCACCCTCAGCCACCCGTGACCAGTTTCCACCTTACACTGGTGGTGGGGGGTAGTGGCCTGCCTTGGGCTCAGCCGTGGGGGGTGAAAGCCACATGTGCTGGGCCCCAAGGGGCCAACTGCGCCTTACAGTTATTTCTGCACTCCATGGAAATGTGTTTATAAGTTTTCTGAAGGTGAATATGTTAGTGTATTTTCATAGCCTATGTTGCATATGGTTTATATTTTCTGTTACTGCTTCACGCAAGTTATCTCATTTCTGCTTCCCTTCTCCCTCTCCCTACTGCCTTTGATAATTCAGACCAGACTATAGTTAAAGATTGATTTATACCCTTCTAAAAATCTTCTTACATTTTTATTATGGCTCAGAGTATTCTTGTTATTACACTAGCTCTCCAGGAATATAATTAACAACTTGAGGGATTTAAAAAAGCCGTGTCATAATCATTATTCCAAGGGGCTTCACCTCTACGACAGCAGTTTCAAAGGTAAAGATGATCTAAGTAACTGGCAAGATTTTATAAAGTAAGTATTGAATTGTATCAGTATTGAATCATCTTCTTCAAAGGTATAATTGAGACCTAGGGAAAGAAAAAAATGTTATAATGTTAGCTATTAACCCATCTGGGAAATATCTCACAGCAAACATGAGGCAGTCAATCTGTCCATCCTTTTCAGAAACATTTTTATAACAGATGATAACATATGAGGGTAAACCTCATCTTTAAAATAAAATAACTCCCCAAGTTAATCTTTTACTTCATCCCAAATTATTGCCATTTCATCCCCTTTCCTTGAGTATAAAATTCAGTGAACAGTGCAAAACTCCTGCACGGCCATAAAATTTGGGGGTTGCAGTACTACATGTTATTAACTTTAAATGACCCATTGCCCTGAAACAAATGAACGTAAATAAATAATATTAAAAGAAAACAATATTAAAACCATTGCAATAAAGGGTGGAGGTGATATTGACTGTGTTTCTTGGGAATGAATTTACAGTTGTCCTGAAGAGCAACGGTTGTTCTGCTCTAGTTGGTTTTGTCTGGTTTGTTTTTAAACAATAAATCTCATACCATTTTCTGCCAGGGAGAGGAGGGGGAGAGAGGGATGGAAAGGACATTAAGAGAGGTGCAGCTTGGTCTGCGTGGCAGTTTGCTGAGTGACGCTTGGATCATACAGCAAAATGTCCAATCTAAGAACCTAATTAGAATGGTATTGTGCAAGTTAGGAGCAGTATTTTCTTTTTCTTCTATATTTTATATATGTGTGAAATGAAATGAAGTTACATTAGCATTTCTTATAGTATTGCTAATTTTCTTTCACAGTTCTAAAACATTACTTGACTACACTTTTGCACTAAAGTATTTAAATATGTACATTAACTTTTTTCATTAAGAGTCTATGCCAGGTGTAGTGCTGTGACATTTTTATCTGAAACTCCAGGACTGTGTTATTAAGAACTACACTGCTCTGAGCCATTACTGTAGGAGCTGTAAAGAAATCTGTATTAAGCCCTATTGTGGACAACCAAGAACTTAACAGTTTCTGGAAAACAGCAATAAATAAACTGGACTAGTGAAGATACTCAATAGTGACAAAGAACGCCCTACTTAGTAGAAAGTCCTTGGATATCTTGCTGTGGCAGTAAATATTAGTCACGAAAAATAATTCCTGAGAAGGAAAAGGCTTTTGTAGTTGAATTTTTTTGATAAATATGAAAAAGAGCCTTTAACTAAAAGCTGCATATAGTACAACAAAATGCTAATGTTTCAACATAATTGTACAATCCTATTGACACCTGACATTACACAGTAGTGGCAGTCAACAAGGAAAAGGTAAAAGGGCAGTGTACAGATGCCATATATAAATCTCTACAGCATTTTGTGCTTGTTTCTACCTGTCACTTTGAAACTGTACTAACATGGCTAAGCAATAGATTACAACCAAACCATTTTATTTTTTTAAATAATCCCAAATAGTAAATAAATCTATTCACAGAGCCTTAAAGGCATATAATTTCCTTTGTGTCCTATGTATACTCCACAGTTTTCACATTAAACAGTAACTCAGTATTTTCAAAATGACACTGTCATCAGAAATTATTTTTGTGATGTCTTGTCTAATGGTAGAATGATAATGTATTCAGCAGCTAGAAACAGCCCCAAAGAAACTATTACAGTGGAATAATGTACTGGAAAAGAAATAATCAGAACCTATAGAACTGGGAAGAAGCCTTCAAACAAAAGTGGTTTAACAGCGATGGTTCCCAGCAGAACTGTGAAGCCTGTCTGGCCATACCTTCTTGAAGAGGAGTCCAAGAGGCACAGATATTCATGAACTTGGCTGGCTGCTGAGCAGCAGACTTCTGTGACCCTGAGGGAACTCAAGAAGCACAAACTGCAAAAAAAAAATCACCCAGAGAGAAATTAAAGAGTGGATTACAAGCAGTGATAGTTTACAGGTTCAAAGGAATCTGTATATCCAAGCAAGTGCCCCCATCCCCCAAACCCAGATACGGTGGGGGGCACTGCTGTGACTCAGCCTTGTTTGCTTCATCAACAGTAGGGACCGTCAAAACATGTTTGTTTGGAAAAAAGAAATGATACACCAGGAAGAAACCTTTTTCATAACTAAATATACGGTTTTTATCTGAATTGGCCTCGTTCAGTGGTTGCATGTGAAAGCACTGAGTTGCCTTAACATTTTGTGTAAACCACAGGTTGAAGACAACAATTGTTTCATTAGCATTAAATGACACCAGAGACAACATCGTGAGACCACAATCACCACTGAACATCCTGAGAGGCCAATATCTCATGCGGAGATCCTACTGTTGGTATGGTAATAAACTGCTCCCATCTTGCATTCCTGAGCAGCATGGGGTGCTGGCAAATAGGCCCTTCCTGAAATCCACGTTTTTTTTTTTTCCAGTTCTGTTTAATAAACTACATCTGCCCAGAAAAATTCACAGTAAATTAGTCAAAGCTTCTGAAAACTGTAGACTGGGCTATATGTAGCATCAAACCTGCAAAGAGCTAAATCTCCTTGTCCAACTGATGCCAGCAGCAACAGATAACAAACAGTGTTTATTAAGAACTTGCTTAGAGTTGCCCAGAATCAGCTCTAGCCCAGTGAAAGGGGTATGGAAGAATTCAGAGAAACTAGAGAGGTTGCCCAAAATGAGTATTTTTCTACACAACTGCTGAATTCTGAAGGTTTTAGAATTTTGCTCAGCAGGTTTTAAAATAAACCAAAAAGATGGCTTGATGGTTTCTTAGGATAAAACCCTTCCTTTCACAGAGTTTCCACTAGGTAAGTTTAAAAGAGCAAGGTTTGTATGTGTGTGAGCAAATAAATATTTTATAAGGGAAGCATATCTAGGAACTGACATGGCCTCATTTCTCACTGTCTCAGAGGGCAATGACACATGAATTCCTAGAAAAGCAAGTAGGAAAAATTATGTCAGATTTTAATTTGGCTTACATTCTCCACATAACACAGTGCGGATAAGCATTTTGCTTAAAAATCTTTAAAAAGTGGTTGAGATAAGAGGCACATTAGGCATTGACGATGTAGAGTGAAGGAAAAGCCCTGAAAAGCCAAGTTCAGGTCAGTACTTAGTGCCGAACCCTTCCACAACCACGAGAGGCAGGCGTGAGTTTTCCAAGTTTAAAAAAACCAAAACACCCTCATATACATAAAAGAGCACAGGAATTTTCCATGGGGGTGGGGAACAATAGAGAAGTGATGACCTTGGGATGGCGCCTAGAGACTGAACAGTTTGTCTATTGTATGGAAACAGCTGACTTCTGCACAGGAAGCAATCACTGCTGATTAGAGACTCTAAACCCCTGCCTCTATTTTTTTCTGTCCTTTTTTTGTACATAAGGCAAAGCTCCCGCGGCCTTTTCAGACTCTCACAACTTCAGCCCCTTGCCTGCTACGCCCGGGTGCATGCATCATCGGCCGGTGGGGCAGCAGGCAGGTCACGCAGAGACCCGGAGGGGCCGTTCGGTCCCTGTGCCGCAGCTCCCAAGGGACATGGGACATAAGGTCACAGGGTTAGCCAAGAAAGCACTTTTGGGGAAAGATTCACTGCTATTCGGCAGTGAACCTAGGACCTGGCCTTCTGTTTCTCGTTGACTCTGTGGGCTTGTTCCTAGGTATCCTAGTTTAAGAAGGAATTTTTATTTTTAGTGCTTTTAATGTTGATTCCCCCTCCAGCCTTTTTTGTAACAGCCGTGTTTTATTGATGAGTTAGAGGCTAAATTAATGCTAGATGGAACATGTTGTCAATCTGAGGATGAGCTCCATAACAAAAGCATACTGCGTTGAAAAGCTTCAGCGTTTACTGACTCAGGGATAGGGATGTGGGAAACATAATGAAGCACAAAAACAGTCTCCTGGAGAGTAACAAAAATTGTGAGTTTAATTGCACACCATCAGTTCTGTTAAACCGATGCATGTTGAATTGCATGGAGGCAAAATGACAACCACAAACCCAGCAGCCATCTGGGAGGAGGTCAGTGGAGAGGTGTTTGCAGTTCTTGTTGAATCAGGTGGGAAAACCATCTCTTTTCAAAAATACAGGGACATAAGGCAGAGGTGAAAGTGGAAGGACAGAAAAGGGGAGGACACTGAGTTCCTTCCCTCACTTTCTTCCAGTGTAGCAACCAGGGAGGAAAAGGCAGGGCAGACAGCAAAGCCACAGAGTCAAGTTAACTGGCTGGCAGTGCTGCAGAGGAGAACAAGCCTTGCTTGTCAAGCTTCCTTGGTCTCTACCTCTTCCTGGGAGCTCGGCCTGGTGCTGTTGTGCTCCGCCACACAGCCCGGGTGTTTGGACTCATGCTCAAAAAGGAATGCAAGTATCATGAAGCATTTAAGCACCTCCAGGCTTAACCAACAACAAAGATAAGGTTTTTCAGATTTTAGTGTTGGATTTGTATATCTGTGGAGGCAGTTAGGGACTTAAGCTGCTTTAAGTTTATGATATTTAGACTGTAGTCATGCTGACATACTTTACCTAATGACACTCACATTTGATATTACACTGCTTACTCACCGCCTGCCCAGCCCAGGGTAACCAAAAGATGCTGTGACTACTCTGTCCCACCATGGTGCTTTACAGATCTTCTAGTACCTGACAGTTTCAGATCCTGTGGCCAATTACTAAAGATGCAGCACTGTGATAAGCAGTTAAGATCCATATTGATGAAATGTGGTACTTAGTCACTGAATTTTACATGAAGGGATTCAGACTGGTATCAGCTAAAGGAAAGGAGAGACCATGGGGTGATAATCACCATCTGATACGACTTAAAACTGCCATTTGACTAAAGCTGTAGGCAGTTCTCTATGGAAATAAAGAAAGAATACCAGTGGTACCAGAGGTTATGATATCATGTTTATTTTACTACTCTGTTCGACACTTTAGACTTTTGATTAATAAACTGGTCTCATTGTTGATGATTGTATGATTTAATTTCCACCATCCTTTGAAATATCACACTAAGTGAAATCTAGTAAAAGAAGTTGTTGATTCACGGCAAGTTTGTGGGAAGATGGCTAAAGCTGGAACTGCAGAAATAACACTGTGACAACTGACTTAAGAGTTTAAATTCTTCCATCGTCTCCCTTTAAATTACCACCAGGACATCTCACCTTACTCTGATCTCCCTCTGTTTCAGGTACACTCTTAAATGCCAGTGTAAATCTTTCAGGCACTCACTTCTTCTAGAAGAATGAATTTGGGATTGAGGCAGATGACTCTTCAGAGATGCGTTGAGAAGAATGAAAAATACAGAGAGTCTCTGTACAGAGTCAGGAATCAAAAGAATTATTACATTAAGTATCTCTGAGATCTTCAGACTTCCAATACAGAAAGCTTTTCTTCAACACAGAGAATCTGAGAAGCCTCAGAAAAGAGTTAGGCATGTTTGGAAGTGACATGGTTGCTTTCTAAACTGCTTATATTGAAGCTATGTATTACTTTGAAAAGACACAGTCATACTAAGATGCTCTTTACTGTATGGTACTTTTTACCAGTCAACTCCCTTGATTTCTGCAGTGTGGGAACAATATATTTCAGCAACACCTAACTTCTAAAATTATGTCTTAATCTCAGAAGCCTGGAAAATTAAAGGGTTTTTTTCTATTATATTCTATTCATCAGAACGCTAATGACATTTCTACTATGATTGCTCTGCAGGTAAAAGATGCTGAGGCGGGAATTTATTTCACCTAGTTTTAACTGTCTAAAAGTCATCAGAATAGCCTCAGCCTAAACCAGGATCCCTTTTCAGTCAACTTGGATCAAGAGGAAAATTCATTCTGTCCCAGTTCAGGTCTATTAATTCGCCATGAATCTCCTTGTGTGAGGCATTAAGTTTCCTGACGGTACCCAAATGCAGCCATGGAAAAAACAGTGTATTGAATAGATGCCACAGTACAGATGACTGTATACATATGTCTGCCTGGTAGTGGCCATCATGCTTGTTTGTTCATCAGGTGCTCAGCTATTTAAGATTACTTTTTTGCTGAAGCTTTAAAGCTGATTTTAGGGTAGATCTTTATACAATGTTCTTGAATGGGCCCTATATGCTTATACAGCATTACACACATCAGAGGCCTAACTTGGCTAAAGACTTTGGGCACCATTGTAACCCTCAGTATTATTATTATCAAAGTTCTCACAAGTCTTATTTTTTCCTAGCATTTCACCACAAATTTCCTTTGGTCACTGGGCTGAGTTGCTTTCCCCTTGCTACAGCAAATTAACATTTTAATAGTCAGTATCCTAATTTCTCTGATGGTATCCTGATGCCCTTTGTTTAACATATGCTGACCTGTCTCAGTAAGGAAAACAAAAAATTACAGATCTTTACAAAACATTTAATTCCCCCCTTTTCTTATTTTTTTTTTCTTGTTATATTCTTTGGTGTGATTTTCCTTTCAGTCTGCCTTTGCCCTAAATTCAGGGTCCAGTGGCTCTTCTCCAGCAGTATTGTGGGGCAGGCAGATTGCTCTCCAGCCTGCCTGCCCTGCCTGCTGTGTCCCCTGTCCAGCTTTGCCTCACTCCGCTGCTCTGAGCCCACCCAGGAAGCCTCACAAGGTCTGGCTCTGGACAGACAAGTGATCAAGAGTAAAAAAAAGATTTTTCTTCCTTTCAGACTGGATGGCACTTACTCATTGGAGGCAGATGGAAGTAAGGATCTTTTTTTAGTGCCTGAATAGGTGGCACAGAGGGGATGTGCCAGCAGTATTTCTAGATAGGAAAATTTAAAAATAGATTTTGTTACCAAAGTGGACTATGAGGGGATGATGCTATTTTTTGTAGTAATTTCTTCCTCCCACACAACACAGCACCCATCCCCGCATGCACTCAATGAATTTTTGGTCTGGCATTTTCCTCCCTCTATAAACCTCTCAGGGTGATTAAGTAGTGGAGCTATCTCCAGCTACCAAAACCTTGTCATCCATGAGCTGGTCTCAGGCCTAATGCTCAGTAAGCCATGAGCTGGTCTCAGGCCTAATGCTCAGTAAGTAGTTTGTCAAAGACACATTCCTTCCAGTTCCTTCTTACCAATCTCATCTCACTTCAGTTTGAGCCTTCCTGAAATACTTTTGGTAGGGAGATGCCAAATAAGTAGAGCACATGTCTATCTCTTTCCATCATACCCTAGAGCAGAAGAGGGGATTTACTCCATAGGATTTAATAAGAACATTTACTCTATAGAAATGGCTATATTTTGTCCTTATACTCCCATTCCAATTAAACAGTTGCCCACATGGCAGACTCATACGGTACTCATTTGTACTTGCAACCAGCATTGGCTTAGATCTCCGTTGTGGTTAATTACACGACGCCATGAACAACCAGAAGTCCTGCAAAGCCACAGCCTGAAGCAGACAGCCAGTCTGTAACCATATGATAAGAAAAGCACTGTTTAGTTGAGTTGCTTTCACAGTGTCTTAGTTCATGTCTGAAGTGACAACATCCTTCGCAACTCTATTTCTTGTATCATCCAATCTCAGTCAAGCACGGTGAAACAACGGTGTGTAACACTCAGCAGTCTCCTAGCAGTTGTAGTTTACCCCCATTTACAGAATGGCTCTCCTGAGAGTATACTCCAGCAAAACTGTTTAGCATCATAGATGTATGTGGCCTTTCCTCACCCAGAGAAACTCTGAACGACAGAGCACATAACATCACCACCGCTAGATGCAAAATGCTTTTAAACCCGTCTATAACGAGTGTGCTATTCATATGGAGGGGGAAGAGAAAGAGGAGGTAATTTGACATGTCATCCACTTCCATCAGAGGCTCCTGAGAATACTGTTATTGCTCAGGACTACTGTTTTCCGCAGACCAGAATAATGCCCACCAGCCAGTACAATGTGTGCCTGCTTTAAGGTGCTGCCATCCATCCCTCTGGAACAAACAGAGGAAATGCATCAGGAGGCCTCGGCTGCAGATGGAAAGCACATCACTGAGCAGCACTTACGCTGTGAGATCCCCCAGATGAAAGCTGATTTCAATGAGCATTGTGTTTCAAGGCCCACTTCCTCTGATTCTGGAAAGCTTAAGAAGGAACATCCCACTTGTGTCTGCCGACACAAAGGGCTGCTGTGGCTCGGGAGATGTTATCGGCCTTCCCGTGCCACGGCAGCAGCCTTCCAGTGGCGTCTCCCAAGAATTACTCATTGTTCCCGGGGAGGCTTGACTCCTCTGGGTGGGATCTCATGGCATCCAGTTCAGATGGAAGTAGGTGGTGCTGGGAGGCCAGCCAGGCTTATGACAAAGATCTCCAGCTACGGAGGAGCTACATCGGGGGACCAAATTAACAAAGTCCTTAGCAATCACAGGTGTGGATGCTGATTCATAAAATGTGGCCCTTTTTGTTTCTAGTTAGTAAATACCATTTGGAGCAATCAAATCACTGAATAGTATGTGTTTCAGCTCCTAAACTGAGTCTCAGAAACTGAGATGTCCTTGTCTTTTTTTGTTCATGATCACAGGCACTATTAATTTCTAAAAACTCTTTCCCATAGACATTAATTGTCAGCTTGGAGCTTGATTCTGTCACGGTCACATTAGATGAGGAAATGAGGAGTGATCCACGCTTTTAAAGATCTTCATTTGAAATCCAGAGCTTCTGAGAGACACACATGACCCTTGAAAGGCTCCAGTCAGGTTCAGTTCGCAGAAGCCTCTTATAAGGTGGATGCATGCTCACATTATCCAAACTTCTTGTCTCTAAAATTAGAGTGGAGGTATAAAAGGCAGCTTCCCTGGGAGACTTCCTAGAACTGGTGCTTCTGGTGCCAACTGAAGATACTGGGAACAGCCACCTTTCTCACAATGATTTGGCACCGTGGGTCCCAGACAGTACCTCGAACGACAAAAAAGGAAAAGGAAAAATGATCTGAACATTTCCAGATTTCAACAAATCTTTAATTTGCAGTTTGGCAGGCTCTCGTTTGAACTGAGGAATTTATTTGTTCTTCTTTTTTTCTCCCTTCTATCATACTAGTAAATCCATCTCTGACTTCTCTTCCTTATCTCTTTTCCTTTTTTTAGGAGGTCAGTGGGAGATAAATTGCAAAGAGAAAATGTCTGCCAGCAGTCATTTCTTACATACAAATGAAAAAGATGGAAAACATATGTTTTGGAGAGGTATGGGAGAAAGGCAGCAGAAAGAGAAACAGATAGACCCTTTCCAGAAAGAAAACAGTCTGCCTTCCAAGCAATGGAAATTCCAATTTTAGAAATTGTGCTACAGGCTAATAATGTACAACATTGTTGGCTATGGCACATGGAAAAAAAGAAAAAAAGCTTTTGTAATTCTGTCCCTCTCACCAGAGGAATGACGCGAAGCCAGTCAAGCAGATCGGGGGAAATGCTAATTTTCCACAGATACAGCCTAAGAGCATTCAGCTAGTATTGGTCATGCATAATCATCTTGTGTCCATGCCATAGAGGTGTATCATATCATCTGGTAAAACACAAACTTTTGAGTTTTCCATCAGTGGCAACCCTGCAAGCTCCATTTAGTTTGCATGACAGCAGTCAGCTTATAGGGACCCTGGTGGACTAAGGACAGAAGTTCATTACATAGTTCTCCTAAAATAACATTGTTATTTTGTGTAGCATATGCCATAACTCCATGGCAACTCAGCCAGGGAAGATGGTGACTGAATGGTGACAACGATGCTGAGTTATCTCCTGATAACCTCACTCACCCTGTTTCTGGACAAATCATCATGCTAGTCAGCTGATGATGGCATGTTGCCACCAGGCTCCACCACACAGAAGGAGACAGGGGTTTTGAAAGAACTGCTGAAAAATAAGGCCAAATGTATGCCTGGACTAACTTTTTAGTTTAGTGGTTACCTATGGCCTATGCCTTTAAACCACTTTCTCAAGGATGCTGTGCTGTTTCTGTGGAGGCAGGGGAGATAACTTGTGACACATGAGCACAGTAATCAGTGCAGATATATCCTCTGTGGCTCCTGGAGTATGCCATATGGCTCATGGAGAAAGAATGATACTGTTAACAGCTGATGTGACAGCAGTGGGGTGTCCTGGATGAACAAAAAAGAAATTATTACGAATGTATGGTACAGAGAAATTCAAGGTATCCCTGCATGAAATCCCCAGTTCACTCACAAGCCTGAACTGGAAATATTTGGCACAGTTTAACATGAAAGAAAAGAGAAAATCCATAACTGTTTCCCGTGTTACAGACCAATTTGTGGTGGTTAATTCCTCATGCATGTCACAGCAGCCTATAAAGTGCCAAAGAGTATTGTTTTCTTTGGCCATGATGGGTCAGTTCAATAGTTAGGAATCTAGCAGGGCTCAAGGTAACTCTGGATGTACTCCCTAGTATCTGGTACACCTTGAGATAGTAATAAAATTTCAACAACATAGAAAAGTGAAAACTCCTGTGGCTGAAAGAGCTGTCCTTCCTCAGAGTAGTCAAGGTGAACCACAACTACTAATCACACATATTGTTGCTTTAAATTCCTAAGTTATCCTATAATCCACTACAAAGCTGTAGCTGAAAGTAGGATTTTCATTTAAGTGAAAATGTACAAATTAAAAAGAAGATAAATCCTTCACTTGCAACCAGGGACAGACTTTTATATGCATTTGGGTGCTTTTGGAAGCAGAGAAATACTTGAGTGGATTGGAAAAAAAAAATGGCAAGGGTCAAAAACTGTGAAAAGCTTAAAATGTCACCATATTTAGCATGATGACTTCTAATTTATAGTAGTCTGGCTATGAGACATCTAGGACTGAGCTGTGTGAAGATCAAGAGAAGGGAATCTGCAAGAACAAATTGCTTCCTTCAGTGTTTCTCTATGGAGCTGTATCTGAGCATCTCCAAAGGTGGAGACTCCCTTTTTGCAAGGAGTCACATGGAAAAGACAAGCGGTAATGGGTACAAATTATCATAATCCTGGGGAGATCCCTACTGGATACAAGAGGAAAATTTTTCACAATGAGAAAAATCAGCCATTGGAGTAATCTCCCCAGGGAAGTGGTGGTTTCCCCGACATTGGACACTTTTAAGATTCAGCTGGACAGGGTGCTGGGCCATCTTGTCCAGACTGTGCTTTTATCAAGAAAGGCTGGGCCAGATGATCTTTGAGGTCCCTTCCAACCTGGTATTCTATGGTTCTCTGATTCTATGATCTCCCTTATGCTGCAGGGACTCTGGTGCTCACTCCTACAGGTGGTAGCAGGCTGGAGCCTTTGAGGCTTATGGGATTGTATTAAGTACCCCAAAGTAGAGGTTAGATAGAAGTCAAATATCTAAACTTTGCACACCTGGCAGTGCCTAACACCCACTGATTTGTGAGCTGCAGGGTGATGTGCTTTGGAGACTCCCAGTCAGTGCCTATCTACATGTTTAGGCATCAGACTGCATTGACACCTTTAGCTGACAATGATCAGCTTTAGTCCTGATGCCAAAGATGATACTAAAGCAAACAAGATTTTAGAGAAAAAATAACATGCTTGGAAGGAACTTAAGCAAGGGATCTCCCCAGTTAACCACAGAGGCAAGTCCTTCTTCTGCAAAAACATGATCATGGAGACCTCCTGGAATCATGGGCGGGAGATATTAATGGCTCACTTTGGACCTACTGATACTGAGGGAGTGACAGATCTGTTTCAAAAAAACCCAAAAATGCTTGTTTGGGAGCAGCACAACTCTTCAGTCAGACAGTGATAAATACGGATAGCTTCTGGACCATGCTAGAGGGCTGCCAGGGAAAGCAACTTGCTGAGAAAATTTATGTCCTTTTATCACTGTTCCTAATCTGCAAGTTGAAAGTGTCTCAAGACAGTTCCAAACTAGGAAGATCTGCAGCACTGACAATAGAAACAAAAATACATGGCACAAATCCTTAGCAGAATTGGAAAACAAATGCTAAAACCCACTTGCTAAGTAGGCATGATAGATACCATTTCTTTGTTGTGTAATTCTTTTCCCCACCCAAAGCCATACTGATGACATGACAAAAATAAAAAGAAAAAATTGGGGATTTCTTTTGTCAGATTACTTACCTCTTTCCTGTCTCTTTTGTTTGTTTTGGAGATGCACATTTCCGAAGACACAGCTGTGATGTTGCATGCATTGCCCTTCCCTAGCTGCTACCTGGGAGCATGATCAGTTGGCATCTACTGCTAAGGCTGTTAATACTGCTTGAGCATTAGAAATATTTACAATCTTAAAGAGATGTATTGGGTCCAAGGAAAAAATTAAGGTGGTGTTTCCTCTTAGTTAATGACATCCATTTCTACTCCTTGACATTGTTTTCAGGCAGTGTCAGGAAAAAAATATTGAAGAACAGTTTGTCGTTGGGGGTCCCTTAGGACAAATCCAGATTCAGGAGTGCATGAGTCCAGCTTTTCTGCTCTGACAGAAATCTATTCAGCACAAGGAAGAAAAGGGAACTGCTGACTATTTTTTGCTGTTTCTTAGCTGATACGCCTCACTTTGGTCTGATCCATGACCCTGGGCAATGACTCTCTTGATCATACACAATGGAGATGTCGGGTCAGTACAGACATGTAGGAGGTCTGGCACATACTCATTCTTCTCATGTGATCAATAAATCTCCCACCAGCTCTATTTGCTCAGCTTTTCTCCCAGCTGACTTGCTTCAATCATGACACCATAACTTACATGGAAGCAAACTATACATCTTGTTCCAAGAGTTTCTGAGGTTTTGTTGCTTTCCATGCGGACAGTCAAGGCTTTCCATGGTATTTTTAGAATATTGTGGTGTTGGAAAGTTCAGTAGTTCCAAGCACCATAAGTAGCCTAAGGTTAATGTGTACAAAAAAAACCCCTTTAGTGCCAGGTTTTACAACAGCAAAATACTATATATAACTTTGCAAGAGATAAGGCTAACTCAGCCTGATACTCAAAGGCATAAGGCACATCAGCAGTGAGAGCTGGAAAGAAATACTTCATATGTAGCAACACCTAATTGGGTAAGAACAGCACGTTTTGTCTGTAATTCCATTTGATCACCACGTGTTACTTGTTACTACCCAGGCTGAATACCAGAGAGTATTGAATAATAACTTCACCCAGCAGGCCAAATCTATGTTCTGAAATGATAGTTATTTTTAGGAATGTAAATCAGTACAGAGATTACTGAATCAAATTTAGGCTTCTTGTCTTTACCTCAGAAAACCTTCTCATTTTTTTTATTTCTGTGATAAAATTATCATAAAGCTCCTATCTTCTTTGATCAGTGTTGACACTTTGGACCTCACCACCTTCTCTTTATGTAACACAAATTTTTTATTTCTTGCACAATCTAACACCAGAACTCCCTCTTTGAGCAGATCTCCCTCTTCTCTGTCTCCCCTCCTAAAGCCTGTATCTTCATACAAGGTTTTAGGCAACATTAGCTGAGCGTTAAAATCAAAAGTTCTGTCTGGTTCTGAGCAAGCCTATTACCTGTTTTGTACCTCATTTTCCTCATTTGTAAATGCTGCAGGCAACAGTTTTTAGATTTACTAGAGATCAGAGCACAATAAGGAGCATATATTGTAGTGTAATGTCAAGACTAGGGTCTACCTGGCTGTCACTATATTGCAGACTAAATGAAGTGGTTCCTAATCAAAAAGGTGGCAGAATGTCCTCCTTCCACATAGCTCCATTACAGTGTTTCTAGAGCAGACTGGCTACATTCATGTGTTGTAGCAGGGTCTCTTTAGGTTCTATGGGTTATGTCTCTGGATTTAAGACATAGTAATTATCCTTTTTGTGTTTTTTTCAGTTCAAAGTGATTGAAATAATGACAGGGTTGCTTTGCAGCCCACCCAGCTGGTGTTTTTGTGCCCTGACACTGAGGACAAGCATGCTATGGCTTGAGACTAGAGGCCATGAATCATTTCAGGGGACAAGGCCTACTGTAGGACTATGTAAGGCAGAGGATCCAACTCTAGAACATCCTTAAAAACTTTTGAGACTGGTCTGTTGAGTGACCTGTCCCCCTGTGCTGAGAATTTAGTTGCAGTGATCTGAACCAGACTGAGGTAACACTTAAGTGATGTAGACACTTGTATATGTAGCTTTCAGCTGGCCCTCTTCCATTTAGCATATATCTCTCACAGACAGCAGTGTGCTAGGGATCTAAAACTAAAAGCAAAGTCTTACAACAGGAAGGTTTCCAGGCTTATAGTCACAGTGAAGTGGCAGAAAAAAAGCTCTATAAAGCCTGCACACCTTTGAGGTATGTCTCTGTGTGTGAAAAGAAGGTAGACTTCCTC
The DNA here is from genome assembly GCF_965140245.1 of Athene noctua. NCBI lineage: Eukaryota > Metazoa > Chordata > Aves > Strigiformes > Strigidae > Athene > Athene noctua. The sequence continues at coordinate 64,985,165 of NC_134037.1, read as the reverse complement.
AGAAAGACTGTCTGGCGGAGACCCTGGCATGCCTCCTTCCCCATTTCTGTTGATACCCACCTTGGATTGGAAAGGGGAAATCCAGAAGCCAGACACTCACATGTGATACACATGCACCAGTGAGTTGTTTGACCAGGGAGATATTCTGCTGGGTCACATACTGGCCAGTGCCAAGATGCTTCTACAACAGAGCGGCATCAGAAAACTAGCTTCAGAGTAGTGCTTACTACTTCTGCAGTTGCCTTCCCTTTCTCCTTCCCTGCCTACCTCACCTTTGACTTAGCCTCTTCTGCAAAGAGGTGCCAGCTCTGAAGCTCAGGTAGGTAGATGAGGTACATGAGTCCTTGAAGCCTGCCTATTATGCGTTCTTTCTGGCTTATGTGGAGCTGCAGAAAGAGGTGCCTTTCTTTTCTTGGCATTTGCTATTACTTATGCTAAGGGCTGTTCATACAAGTCTGGGGAACAGACACATAAAAGCTAGGAGCGGAGTGTCACAAACTGAGGTTCCTTTGTTCTTGATCCTGCCTCAGACATCCAACGGAGTGATATGCTGGTTCTGATTTATGTGTATATCAACAGCAAATACTCATATGATCCCCCTGGGCCTCCTCCACTTCCCCAGCCTTCTCCCCAGAGATGCTAGGCATATTAATTCCAGCTGGGCACACAAGTTCAGAGGCTCCATGTGGAAGAGAAGTAGTGAAACAAAAGGAAGAGAGAGACACTTTCTTTTGGTGCTGTTTTTTTTTTGCTCCAGGAAGTGAAGAGACAGCCGTCCAGACGGCAGAAATGTCAGGTCATGGAGCAGGCACTTCCTACGAGACGGGAAGCCATAGTGCCTTTTACATGGGGCTGTGGTGGGCTGCAGGCTCCATTCCCTTCTTTGGACTTTTATTGCCTCACTGACACCGCAGAGGCTCAAAGGCAATGCTGCAATGGGCAAAGCATCCTGCTGTGAGAGAAGCTGTTCAAACAGCTTTGTGTTTAGTGTCAGGTGCCACCATCAAGCAGAAGTCTCTGGCTCTGAAACTCTGAAGAGCTGCACAACGCCAACCGAAGCACCTGGAGCACTGGGAGCAAAATCACTGGGTACCAGAGGCATGGGGCTGGACTGGTGTGGATCCTGAGCAGCAGTCCTACAGCACCTTTACAAGGAGAAAAAGCAGCTGGCAGACACCCAAGCTACCTAAAATGCATCTTCACTGATCTGTCCACTAGTTTATGTCATGCCTTAAATGTCTAGTCAGGTTATCAGTAAGAAATGTTAAGGGGTATTTGAGGAGAGTGTAACTCCTTTTTTTGAATTAAATTAATTTTGAAAGACATTACAGCTCTGCCTTACAGCATTAGTTTGTAGGATATATCACATATTTATTACTCTTAGTGTAGCTGCTGTTTGCATTTCACAAATGCATGGAAGCTCTGGGCATGGATTGTAATGGTAGGCCATATACAAGCACAACAAACTCAAGGCTCCTCCAAACAGTGATGAAATACAGTCTACGGAATGTGTGTGTGAGAGAGAGCAAATTAATACATGAGAGAGGAAAATCTGGCTCCTGGCAGAAAATGTTTACAAATATAAATATGTACATATATTTATGCATGTATATATTCAGTTTCTACTGGTTTAGGTGAAGGGAAAGCGCAAAAGGGTCAGCTATGGCTCAAATTTAGGAGTCCTGGCACTGAGATTGGTGTAGCCTTACGGCTTTCCTACTGTGTGCTGGCCAGTAAAGGCCCTTTGCCACCTGTGCATTGCCCCAGAATGGCTCCAACTTTTAGGACTGTTAGAGTGTGGCATCACATTATATGTACTAGCCCTTCAGAGCCTATTTTGCTGCTGGTGCAACCATCAGTGAGGGATATCTGCTAGGGGGTTTATTCTCATGGAAGTGCAGGATGGCAATTTGGCTTCATATAGCACAACTCATTTTGATTCAAGTGATGCCATCAGTTGCACTATAGTGATTAATGCTGTCAATGCACAGACATTAATAAATACAATTAATGCTCAGAAGTCTGAAGTTAATTTTCTATACCATGATTATTAGGCTGTCAAGCTCAGGAACCAGATGTGCAATAGCGTTTCTAAGTTTAGGTTTTTGAATAATCTTCCCAAGAAAAAATATGCTAACATTTTAAAGAACTAAAAGTGTGAAGCTAAAACATGCAAGTTAATATAGGAACAAAGAGACCAAACTATAGAAAGATCCCAACTTCTCTTATCTTTCTGAAAAAGCAGTGGTGATATAACAAAAAGGGAGAGTGAATGAAGGTCTGAAAGCCTCTAGGTTTTCAAATTGTTCCAAAAGTTGAGATGTTGCAAAGCAGATAGAAGTCTGCTTTACTTTTGTGGTTTGTGCTGGAAAGTGTATAACTGTCAGTAAGAAGAAACGTGACCTAGTAAAGCGCTGAGATACTTACACACCAGTAAGAATCAACCACCAAATGGAACAGGCATGGTTTCCAGGGCTGTGGGAAGAAGATGAAAACGGCAAGGAGAGTTATGTAGGGAAATTACTGGAAATCGGTTAATTACAAGATTTATGAAAGGTGGTTTTCTATGAGGACCCATATATTCATTTACTTACTGAACTCTGTGTTTCCAAATGGGTTAACACTTCTGAAAAAAAATCTCATCTTTATTCCAGGTAAGCTGAAAGTACAGTAACAGCTCATATTATTTTTCATGTGAGTTCATCTAGTTCCAGGTAAGCCCAAGGGGGCACTTCATTACACATTAAAAGAACATAAAGATCGTTCAGAATATCAGCCTAAGTTTGTTTCAAGATTGAGAAGGTTTACTTTCTTTAAAAAAAAGAGAGAAAAAAAAGAAAAAAACCCAGTTATTAATATTTTAGGAATTGTTTATAAAAGGTTACTGCTAATAAGATAAGATCTTTTAAGTTGCTAAAAAATTTCAAATGGTGAAAGATTCAGGTAATTTCTGAATTATCAGAAATCAAAAGCTATTTTCCTTAAAAGCAAACCAAAACACACGTCTAATTCATTATGTTTGGAAAAGACTAAAAATATGTATAACTCTGATTTCATCTTGCCCATAAGCACTGTGTTTCCATATCAGTTTTGCCTTTTATAGAGTTGCAAAGGAGCTGGGAAAATCCAAGTGAATTATTTCACCTTCCACAGAGTAAGAAACATACTGGAAAAATTCCCGTGACAAACACAAGCTGTCATCCACTGCCCAGTCCCTTGTTCTCACTGCTGCACAGACCAAAGGGGTCACCTACGGCAAAGTAAAGCTTTAAAAGTCATGACCCTACCTTAAAAAGATTGTGCTAGGTAAATCATGCGACCTTGCCCAGTTCCTTTTGTAACCATTTATACCTGGGCCAAGTATGTTTCAAGTGGTCCCTTAAGTTCACAACTGCTTTGTGTGGCCAGACTCTCATAGAGCAGCAGAAGTAGATGGATAAATTTGATTCCAGTCAGTTGGACTCAGAGAGCTGGACAGAGTCCATCCACATGATGCTTGCATTTTAATTGGGGTATCTGCTTCAATAAACAATGTGCTAAATAGGTCAGATTTCAGCTCAGGTGTCCTGGCTGAAGTGTGGTCTGAATTCAGCCCCAGCTAGGGTGGGAAGGCTCCAACACAGAGACCAGCTTTTGGGTTGAATAGACAGTTTCTGCAAGAGATGAGAACTCTGTGTTTCATCACAACAGTGGTGGGTCTGGTCCAGAGGTCACTGAGGCTGATGAAAAATCTTCAGCTAAATTCAATAGCCCTGGAGCAAGATAATGTGTGCAATTTATACTTATCTCTTTTTTTTTCCCTTAAAAATTTTAGATATCCATTTTTCTGTATATAGTCACACCTCTCCTATTTCTTATTTCTTGTTTTCATTTGACAAATATTTAAGAGCCCTTCACAGACTGGACAAGAGTGAGACAGGGGGGAAGTGACCAGAGTTATTAGTCAGATTGCTGATATTTCTCAACTCCTATGGTGATTAAAAAAAAATCCAATTTGTATTTGTTGTTCCATACTTCTGACCTGTTGTCATCAAGCTGAAATATTTGCCTTATATTGCTACATAAAAAAGATCTTTAGAAAACTTTGCAAAAGTATGTTTGCTAGTCACTGTTTCGTGAACTCTCTGAACATGAGAAATGCTAGCTTGTATTTTCTTGTATTAAAAAAGCAGAACTTTTTCTTCCAAAAGGAGTTGTACATCTTGATTAAACTGATATTTCGTGTTTCTCTTAAAATTGTTCCATTGGTTTCTTCCTCACCTAGAATGTCTGTCCCTGGACAAATGTAGAAATTTTCCACAGCCTTCTTAATCTGCAAAAGTGCTGTTTCTAAGTCTGACTGCTGCTGCCCTTGTTGATAAAATTTATCACAGAAAATACAAAAAGCGTTTTCCATTTCACCAAAGCAAGATGTAGATAAAAAACTGTATTACTGAAAGCTTAGTGCTATCATGATATATACCAGTTAATTGTATGTAACGTCAAAAAAAGTGATTCAGAGAAAGCATGCACGTATGAAACTCAGAAAAGTTGTCTCATTGTGAAAGTCAATTATTTCCTACAGCTTAAGGAAGTGGATATCCAGAAATCAGGTTTTTGCTTTGCTGCAACTCTTAACTCTCTGTGAATGAACACATTGGCACTATCTTACCATGATGTCTGTGAATCCATTTAGCATTATCCAGAGATAAGGAAGGGTGTCATATGATGAACTGGGCAGATGTAAAAAATTCAACAGCCTGGTACCTCCTTTTTCTTAGTCATTGTGTAAGGTGCTGTGCTACCACCCAGTCACATAGCAGCGGCTCACTGATCAAGGTCCATATGCAGGTCTACCATGCTCACTTTATGTTTCGGGGTTTGGTTTGTTCCAGTGGAAGCTTTGAATTGCTCTGCCCCATACTAGAATGCCACACTCCTGTAGTTCACCGTTCTGCACGTGGTTTTGCATGGTGGACTCTGAATGTGGAAGATCATGCTCACACTTTTAAGGACCTAGGAATTTTGCTACAAATGTTGTTTTATTCATTAGACTTCCTGGTGTTTTTCCAAGAGGTCATTTTTCTGCCTTCTCTTCCTCAGTTTTGGGAGATCAGGTTTTGCTGAACAAGTGCAGAACCAGAGGTATGAGACTGAAACCATGGGCAGGCACTCTGTCTTCTTCCCTTCTCATTGAGATTATCTGAAGTGTTGGTCATAGGGCACAGGAGAGATGTGGGTAGAATATTGTAGGGTATGGAAAAAATGGGATGGACAGGAATGAAAAGCTTTTGGATTTAGATGGGGGTTTTTTGCTCCTTGCTAGCAGTTCCTGTGTCCAACTAAATGGTGTGACTCAGCATAGTTAAGATGAAGTGTGCTCTTAGTTACTTTGATCCCTTCTATCTCCTGAGGTCTCACCCAACATTGTGATGAGGAGAAAAAGAACCTGCTGTTATCAAAGGGAGTTATCCCCTATTAATAAGGAAAAAACCCAAGATTTGACAAAATAAGGGGTTTTACTTCAGTTCCTGAAACAATTCTTTCTTTGTGGCAGTTGAAGAAATTTGTTGCCAAGAAACTGTTTTTCTTTATACACATAAGAAATCTTTCAGACACTAGGTAATCTGATACTTGGTTAACAAAAAGCCAGATTTAGCTTCCATTAAAACAAAGGCAGACTTTCCTCTGACAGCATCTAAATCTGAGGCAAAATTACCACTATTTGCCCAATTCTTTCCATTTCTGAAGGAAATCAGAGTGGTTTTCTAACAGGGAACTGATTTTGTGGCAAAAGAGCAATATAAGAGATGGGTTTTCCGTTTAAACTGATTTCCTCAAACAGGTGTAAGAGGCATCAGCATTTTGACAATCTTCTGTCCTTAGCTTCTAAAATATATGTACTTTTTGGTTAGTTTGAAGAAAAGTGGTTGCAGTGGGAAGTAATTTCTAATTATACCTAACATTTGTGGCAGTTTAATAGACAGTACAGTCTCTTATAACATTCTTGCTTAAGTGCCACCAAGTGAATACACATGGGTACTCCTTTCACAGGCAGAACTGCAGTAATCCATCAACAGTTGTTCAATGAGGAGGGAATAAAGCTTTTTTTTTGAGTGTATCTATTTAATTTTTAAACTTTTTTTTCCCAATCAAATGAAAACACATTTCAAAATCTATGTCTGTTTTCTTGTTATTCCCACTGGCAGGCTTAGCACTGAATAATTCAGCAGACTGAGTAGCCTATGCCAAGTAAAACCCCAAATCCCCAGACTTACAAAACTCAATTTCAAGTTTCTCACTTTAAGCAATATATTTAATAAATTATGTATTTTCTCTTCTAATATGCATTTTCCAATGGATTGCAAATAGCCGAGACTCTATCCCCTGATACTATTCATTTTCATACTAAAGGAAGAAAAAAAGCTGAATATGGTATAAATATTCCCCTAACCAAAAGCTTTACTGTTTGTTTGGGTTTTTTTCTTTTCATTGAATCTAACCCTGGGAAAATGTGGCCATACAGAAAAATTATTCTAAGTTCCTGTAATCTGCACTAGTTACCATTGCATGAAGAAAACAAGAGGTAAACATATAATTAAATGTATAATCATCTCTTTGTGTAATTTGCCAAATATATAATTTGTTCTAAATTTACTGAGAAAAGTACAGAAGAAGGAATAATCAGCACAGCCTGGTAATTAGGTATGTGCCCTCTGGCACGTGGCCTGGCATATTTTAGACCAAAAATGGATCTGAGCTGTGCTTTTTTTGATGCAGATCTTGACTGACTATGAACTCTCCAAAACTCAAGGTGTTTTGAGTTAGGGTGCTAGCAGAGCCCAGTGGAAAGGGTAGAGCTGCATCCTGCATCCTGGTCACATTCCTACATCTGTTGACATTCATGGGATTTCGGATTGGATTTTAGCTTTATCATGCTCTCGCTGATACATATCACAGAAAACAATTAAGATGCTGGAAAATCTAAGTGATGTGAAGCTTCAGGGCTTGTTAAAGCTGCTAGTGACCCTCCTCTGGAGAAGTAAACATGGGGAAAAACATAGAAACATAAAACATAAAAAGCTACTATGACCTCTTCTGACCTATCATCTTTTGCTTCTCAAAGAGAAGAATGAAGAAATGATGGGTGTCTGTGTTATTAGTAACAGGCACACGTCCTTGTAGGTGGATCAGTTCCTTTCCATTAGCGTCACAAGTGGAAGCAGAGCAGTGATCTAATCTACGGAGGCTTTTATCAAACAATTTGCCTTGGCCTCCTTCACTAAGCATTCTGCTTTGGTCCTCTGCTAAATTAACCTTGAAGGTATAATGTGACTTTCTAGACCCTACCCACTGTCTGCAAATGAGTTGTTTTTCATTTTTAAATGCTGTAGCAGTGGGAGTGAAGGACAACAACTTTTTGACATCATTAAGTAAATAACACACTATTCTTCCTTACAATAATCTTCATATATGAAGGACCTGATCATTATGCTGGGTGCTTTGTAGCCATATCCACAGAAAGAGTAGAAATTATATCTGGCTTCATGCTCCCTTAATCAGTCTACAAGAGACAGATTCTCTCACTTATCTGAGCACTACTTACCTATAGGACCCAGCAAAATACTACACTGCAGGTATGCTGTGATGAGAAATGATCTCCAGTGACATTACCAGCACCAGTTGTACAGGAGACACCTTTTAAAGGGATGAGAGATCATCATCTTGCCAACTGAGAGAAAAGGTTTTGGAATCTGTCTCTTGAGGAAATGTAATTGGAAAGGTGCCTTTGGCAAAGAGGGCAAAAGAAATCTAGAAACAGTAGAAACAAAAGAAACAATTGGAAGGTCTCTAATGAGGAAACATACTCTAGGAAGACCAAGAGCAAAGCCTGTGTTATAGCAACTAATTGACAGATTGGCCAGATGTGGCATCTGGAAATATGTTTTAGGAATTTGCACAAAAGCTTTATTTTTCCTTGAAAGGCATTTTTATGTTAGACAGGACTCTCATTTTCATTTTGTTCCACAGTACTAACAATTGCATTAACTTCATCCCATCTGAAGAAAATAAAAAGAAAATTCTTCATTGTCCCTTGTCTTTATAAGTTTCAGGTACATTTGAGAAATATTTCATGTGGCAATGGGAAATAAATGGCCACTTATCTTTTCTGAGAAGAGCCACTTTACTCAGCTGATTCAGTCTTGTGGAGTTTAATGAAATACAAAAGAATATTTTCCATCCATCACAACCATTATAATTTGCTGCTTGTTTGGAAATATTGTAGCTGCTATCTTTCTTAAGCCAGTTTTGTAGTATGATAAGATGTCTGCTCTCTTGAGAATTATGTTAAGATCACATAAATTGAAAAACAAGAGGCTGTATGAACCCCATTTTTGAGGAAGAAACTCTATGTCTGGAATAGCAAACATTTTCATGCCCTCACAGCAGGCAATATTCAGAGATGGAAAACAGAAGGAGAAAAAAAGGGATCAGAAAGCCAAGTATCAGAAGCCACCAGGGTTTTTTCTGCCTGCATACAATGACATGGGTCTCCATTCCATGAGTCATCATCTCTCTGTGTTCTTCCTCTGTCAACTGGTAAAGCTCAAACAACTACTGAACCAAGTCCCCATCTCCTTCCAGAAGAGCTGGCTGGTACACAGCTATGTGGATGCTGCTCTGAGCCCTCATGGGCCCCTGATGCAGGTCACTCTACCCGTGCACAGCATGGTGTCTGTGAGGTTTCTGAACTCAGATTAGAAATGTGATCTGCTCCTCCTTCTTATCAACACGTGATTTTTCTTCCTTTCAGAGCCAGTTAACAGATAAAACAAAGTCTTCTTCAGGGTGTTCTACAGTTCAGAGAGAGAGAGAGAGTATTAAATACAAATATTAGTTAATATACCTGGTGCACTGAACAATATAAGAAAAGTGAAGTTGTATTAGAGTATAAATAAAACCATATGCATCTTCATCTCTGAAGAGCTTTTTAGTGCATTTCTCTCGCTAGGCCTTGTGATTAAATAGAACTCTTCCAATTAAGAAAACAAACTACAGTTAAAGAATCCACTGCAACAGAGTCAACCCTAATTACTTGATCATAAATGGTTAAAACAGGCAAGGTGAAAAGGGGAAGAAAGCTAAACAGAGAACATGCTGCTCTGATGGCTTTCTTCTTTGTGCATCTTAAGAGCTATATGAAACCCTCCAGGAAACTGCTGGCACTTGGAGCAGGACCCTCTGTTGTTACACATACAACCACTTACTTGAATGGATGCCTTTCAAATTTGGAGAGAAGCCCAGCTAATGAACAGAGACAACTATATACACTTAGCTCTCAAGACTTGGTTCATGTTGCTATGTAGTCTGAATGTGTAGTCACAGATCACCTGCATTTGCATTTGGATTTCCCCAGGGAGAGAATTTGAGGTGAGTTTTAAAACCCTCTCCAGTAACTCTCTCAACTGAGCACCAGGAGCTGACATATATCTGTCCCCCAGGCAGCACTGCACTTTCTTTCCAGCTGCTTCAGAGTCAGTGGGAAACTGCAGCAGCGGGGAAAGTCTCTGTCTTCTCCCAGCCCCGGGACGTGAGCCAGGGTGCACACCCTGATCTACAGGGTCTGTCATGGGGGCAATGTCCCCCAGGGATCACAGGAGACCCCTCCTGTCTCCCCTTTATGGGAGAAGTGCCTGTTATTGGAGTTGCCTGTGCCCCCAGCAGTCATGCTGGAAAAGATGAGAGGACTGCAAGTGTCAGAGTGGGCAGGTGAAAGGCCAAGGACAGAAGGACTTCTCTGAGGCAATAAAAGCACACAATGTTAGTGCCCATCACCAGCCCCTGGCTGCCACAGCTCACAGAGATTGAAAATCTGGGGATGTAGAGGAAGCTAGAGAGTGTAAAACAGCATAATAAAAATCAAAGAGAGCTTCTGTTAATATATGAATATATAAATTGCTGATCAGAAAAAGATGTGCAAATAATTTAAATCCTATGGAAAGAAAAAGTAAAAATTATAATTTGACACTCAGCTCCACAGCTTGCGGGGAGCAAGGCAAGGTGGGAGAAGGCAGAGAACTGGCGAGGAAGGGGATGGAAGGCCTTAATCTGCATAAGCATCATGTACAGAGAAAACTGCCCCAGAAGATACAGGGTCTTCTGCCAGAAATAAATTAGTTTTGTTTTCAACTCACAAACAAGTTGAAAGAAATAACTATAAAGGCAGGGAAGGGCAGTAAAAAAGAAAAGGGTCAGCAGGAGGAAATTGGGAGGAGGCAGGCAAAGGGAGCACATTCCCAAGTTGTAGGAGATGGAGCAGTGTGCCCAGCATGTGTGGGAAGCAGCCCACGCACGGGGCACAGATACTGCAAAGGGAAAAACTGCTCCCCAGGCCAAGTGTTGGAGATGGGAGCAGGCATGTTGACAGGCAGCTGAAGAGGAGCCAGTGCTTATTTTCCCCATTACGACTACTGCAACATTGTCTGTCACGCTCTGATTTCCTTTTTGAACATTTGCATCTGTTTGTTTTGTCCTTCTGTGTGCCAGGCATATAGTGACATTTTACACAATGCTGTTGTCTACCAGGCAAGCACTAGAGAAGTGTATTGCGCAGAGCCCAGACTCATCCATGCCACATACAGAAGGGCTGGCACCTGAGTCACAACTCTGGGACTCTCAGCCCAGGAGAGTCACTTTTTTCAATGAAAGCATAAAAACGTCAAGTTTCACAGCACTATGGGAATGGTAACCCAGATGTTTCAGGAGCTACTTGAAAGTTTTAGGCATTTCATAAAACAACTGGATAAAAATCAAGCTAGAAAACTAGTCAGTTCACTGAATGCCTGTTGCTTTTACTCATTCTGCTAACTGGATGACTGAAAAATGACTGCAAAATTACTGAAAATTGTAGTCATTTTTCAAAATGACTGATTTAACTTGTAACTCATCCAGATGTGCTGAGAATAGGAAATTGCATGGGTATCATTTCTGCAATGGTGAGCTGTATGAAACATAACTTGTTGGACATAGTCTCTCCTCTTTCACAGTGAATTAGACTGAAATAATAGCTGAAAACCACTAAAAGGCAGACAGCACATCAGTGCCTTCTTTCTCAGTTTAGATTACCTCTAATTTTGACTTCACACTTTGAAGGATTTTTTTTCCTACCCTAAGTCTGCTACAAAGTGGCAGCAGTGTCCTGAAACTCTCCTTAATGTTCTGTCAAACCTAGGAAGGTTATGAACAGCTAAAAACTGCAGGGAGGGAAGAAATAGGGAAAGAAGATGTCTCTGGTGTGCACATTCTGCTTCAGCAGATGTAAGAGCACAAGATACCAAATCGCTCTTTACTCTGTAGCTTGTGAGGAAGAAGAAAAGCCCACTCTCAGCTGGCTTTCTCCTCACTGAGGTTGCACAAGGCGTTGTGTGTTCCCTGGGCTTTCTGCAGCCATTTCCCCAGCCCCACTCCACCACCCTCCTGGCTCAGCAGTTAAGCGAGATAAAAAGTTTACCTTGAAAAAGGCCATGCCCTTTTGCAACATGCCAAAACTTGTCTGCTGTTCACCAGTGAGTGAGTCAGACAGATGGCTTTGTGTCATGATCTTGCTTGTTATTGCAATGGGTAAAAAAAAGCCAAGAAATTCTAAGAATATGACTGAAGAAGGGACTTAGTAGTATTCAAGAATTTATTATTAAAGGTAGTACATAAGTAAATATTTAAGTAAACCTGAGAACTCCTGCTCATCTTCCATCAAACCCTGAAAGTACCTAAACTCCTTGACAGGCTCATTAGTCCAGTTTTCTAAGGAAATAAGTTCATGAGATTGCACTGTCTGTCTGCCTCCTTATGACAGCTTTTGAACACTTGGGCCAATTCACATCATGCTTGAAAGATAGCTGGGATCTCAAAGATAATTCTGTTCCTGTGGGTTTCAGAAAAAGTTGGAGGCTGTATAACACCCAAGTCCAACTGAAAGCCAGAAGCAAGCAGCTTAGATATTCAAAACATCTGCAATGATTTGGTAGTTAACACCAGGTTATGTGGGAATCCCACCTCTACACTGCAATCTCTGCTCACCTAATTCACATCATGTATACTCTTCTATCACATCCTCTGGTGATGATTCAGCCTGCCAAATATTTTCCAAAGTATATCCTGCACACCAACAGATTAATGAATACCTTCCTAAGACAGTTGTGGCTAACTTTTTCTTCAAAAAATATAGCCAAATGAGGACCAGTGCCCTGGCTCAGGATCACTTTTAATCACATCAGTTAAGCATCACCACATTTGCCCAGCAAGCTATGAATGGATAGGGATGCATTTTAGGAAGTGGTTTGGTTTCCAGCCGTTTCTATTTGTTGGTTCCACGTACCAGTCCATTGAGCAAATCTCAGTGAAGAAAATCCTGGGAAACTCCTGTTTGCTGACTGCCTTGAATGCCATTTTGTAGCAGCCATTTGTTCTCCTGTACTGTCCAGTGAATCTAGGAGTCTAACATTGAACTCTGCACTGCAAGGCAGGCAACTAAAAGCTAGGTAATGCAGCACCTAAAGGTTGTGTCTTGTACAGATGCAGCCTGTACCTGTTAGTGGAGGCAGCCCTCAGTTGCTGTATGAATTGTCTTAGTGGTCAGTAATATTTTATCTTTGAAGGCTCCCCCAGCACTGATGGAGCCCAAGAGGGATGCTGCAGACAGACAGCTAGGTCAAATAATGCACTTAGTTGGAATAACTAAGAGAGAATGAGAAGGCAGCACCTCAGCTGGTGAATAGTCTATAGTATCACTGTGTATTTAATAAGAGCTTTGACAGGTTTAATGTCAGTTGAAAAAAGAATGCCTTTTCTTGGTGATGTAGAAGTGGTCAATGTTCATTTGTCTTCATATTCTTGGTAGAAAGCTCAAGCAGAAGTCTTGAAGCCTGGCTCTGAAATTTTTACAGTGGTGTTCTAGAAAGTGGCACCTTCATTATTAACTGATGTTGTTTTATGACTATATACATACAGTGGGAAGTAGGTATTTATGTTTTTATAAACATATACACATATATACAATATTCACTGTATCTTTGTGTATATATTTAGTATACAGACAGCTTTAAATATAAACTTTTCTGTGTTTTTTTATAAGCAAAGCCATTAATTACATACCTCCACACTCTGTGTGCTGCTCTGACATTAAGGCCTGAGACAGCTTAAAAAATGTGCAAAGTGAATTAAGAATTTTCCCAGACAGATTAGGTACATGCTTAAGTTTTATAAACCTAGTCTTAACCCTCTTTTTCAAATCTCCTTTTCTAGGAACTCCATTAAAGCATGAAGAACAATAGTTTGATTCTAACTGCTGTAACACACAGAGTTGCATTATGACCTGGTGTCATGCTGTTGCTTTCAGTGAGCTCTAGAGCAGAGAATGATTTGATGCAGAAGCTTAGGGCCAAATTTTGTCAGGTGACTAGAAAGATGTCTCTAAATACACTCACTTATCTGCCACAAAACCATCTTTATGGCACGATTTAAAAAAAAAAAAGGCAGCCCTAAGTCTGATAGGTTGTATGCTCTGACAGAGAACTGAAGCTACCTGCTGTGGAAAAGCAGACCATGCCTACATTTAGGTTTGTCAGTGGCAAGACTGTCTTTTATATCACCTCCTTCATAGCAAAAGCCCCAAAGAGCTAAGTTTCTTAGCCTTCTGGAAAGGCATGTGTGGCCGTACTGACATTTTGGCTTGGAGTAGCACCATGTTTCTGCACAAATATCCTGGTTGCTCTCTGGCTGTGCATCGTGATGGACTAGGAACAAAAGAGGAAGCTTTAATTTACTGATCCCCTCCTATTGCACAGAATTACAGGCTAATGCAGACACAATCTATAAAGACCTGGAAAGGCCCTCCTGCACACTGTGGTGTTACATTTACCTATGCAAGCAAATGCCCACCCCAGATACACTGGAAATGGATTAAGCTTTGCTTAAAAAAAAAAAAAAGCTTATTTGCAAAGGGTGTGGGTAACTGCGATAAATACTGTTTGAATGGAACTGCAACCTGTCAAGCATGACTTTATGTTTATTTTTTCATGCTGTTTTGCTATTCCTCTACTTCTGAATTCTCTGTGACACAGTAAGCTATCGCTACATTGCTGCAGAAAGAGACACAGACAGGCTATAGATATAGATATAGAAGCCTGGTAAACCAGCCTGTCTGAACTCTGTGCTATCATGACTACTTTTCAGTTGTTTTGTAGGTTAAAGAACTTTAATGCAAAGCTCCTTCCCAAGTCTTGTGACTGTGCCAGTCTCTGCTATCAGCGCAACCCTGTGTACAATGCAGGGAATGCTTTCAGGTTTTGGGCCTAAATGGAACAAAACTGATCCTCTGAGGGAATGGCTAAGAAATTAAAGTAGACATGATGTTGCAGCAACAGGTGAAGATTTCGTTATCTGTGTGCAATTAAATGGTAGAATGTTTGCCACAGGAAAAAAAAAAAAAAAAAAAGTAACTGCATAGCCATTTACACATATGTAAAATTTGCATGATTTGCTTGCAAATTCCCAGGAGACTTTCATGCATCAGTGACGCATAGCTCTCCATGCCTACAAGACCAAATTTCTCATCTGTATATACTACACAGAAATTTGGACACAACTGTCTCATTGTCATTTGCTCTAGCCATTCTTGTGACTTGGAACAGCACAAGGGAAGACATGTGAAATCAGTGATAGACACTCCATAGTCTGAGCACAGGCTAGTTTCAGTAACTGCTTAATTGTTCTGGAACTGCACTAGCAATATTATATAGCTTACCTTACAGACTAGCTATATATTCTGGTGATCTGTTGTGGTGGTATAAAATCCATGGTATTTTCGTTTCATACTGTTTCTAGCTGGTTCCCCAGTTATTCTTTTTACATTTGACTAGAAGATATATCTCCCCCTTTGTTCTTGGTTAATTCTGAGAATCTGAACCTCTCTTCAGTGCCACTCCATTTCTGGTAACATTTTTTCCAGAGTCTCTAATGAGTACTTGGGGTGGCAGTGACTGCTAACAAGCATACTCACCTATCTTTTGATTAAAGGGGTTTGCAAAGGATTACAACCAGTCTGTGAAAAGATGTGAACATTTCAAATTTTATTTTTAGCCCCAACTGGGCAAAATGACATTTCAGAATGGCCCACAAAATACGAAAAGGGCCTTATAAAAGTGCTATGTCAGAATGTTTCATTTTGACTCCTTGTTTCTACACAAGTCTATCAGGTGCTTCACACGTATGTTTATGAATTTTTAGAGGAAGGGTCCAATAGTTATTCACATTCCTATGAAATGTTTTGATTTCACTGAATCACCACTTTCTATCAGACTAGTTTTCTACCAGAAAATTTTCAACAAGTTTTACTTTTGGTTCCCAAATACTCTTTATCAATGTTTAATGAACCTTTTTTCTCCTATATATTTTTTTAAAATCCTGTTATTTTTCTTAATCTAGTGCTTGGCTATGATTTAGGATGTTTTTCTAGTTGACATGGCTTATCAAATCAAATATTGTGAACAATATGTTGTTCAACCTAGTCTGTACCTTTGGATTTCTAATCCTGTTAGTTAATGAGTGCACTGCACTTTCTTCCTCTAAACCTCTCTCACCCTTTGTTTTTAAGCAAGACAATAGCACTGCTTTTTTTAAGCATTAGAAATTCATCTCATAAGTGTGTATGCTTGTCAGTTAATTACCTGTTGATGCCAACAAGAGCTAGTTCTAGCAATATTTGTTCAGAAAGTTATGTAGTACAGTTAACCAGACAAAAGAAAACATACTCCTGCTGCTCTGTGGTCTTTGATTTGTCCCACCTTTGCTTTCAAGTATTTTCCAAAAGCAAGTCATGGTTGTTATGTAAAGACCAGACTTGGCTCCTTGCTAAAATAGGTTGAGGTTTGTTTTTTCATTTCCTGGTCCCGCACTGTAATTTACAATTGAATTGAAGGAAGGTTTGCCAAACAGTGGTCACACAGAGAAGATTTGAATTCTTCAGCTGATCTTTGGGTCTGAGAGGTTCTCAGAGATGTTGTTGAACTGTCCGTGCAAGCGTGACTAAGCGAGCTAAAACTTACAGTGCTGTAATTCCTAACCCTGAAATGCAGCGTGTCTCCTGCTTCTCCTGTGATGACTTTTCTCCTTAGAAGTTGAAAGTTTCAGTTTCAGCCCTGAAGTGGCCATTGTTCCTCCATGCAGCACCACATACTGAGGCAGTACAGGATATGCTGGGAACTAGTGGGGGGCTGGAGAGGAGCAGCATCACCTTCCCCAGCACATCCCAGTACTTCAGTGCTGAGCCTTCCCTATGTCCTGCTGCAACAGCTGCATGAGATACTAAGCAACCATCGAGAAGCTGCTGATGCTCTGCTAACAATGCTGAGCTTCCTCAGCTGCAGTAGGAGAGTGGGAGAGAGAAGTTACAGTCTCTGCAGTTGCTGTCAGAAATGAAGCACGTGGGAATTTCTCAATGCCAGTCACTTCTGGGCAGAATACCACTGTGGCAAAAGCAGGGTGAAAAGGCCTGTCCCAGTTCTCACATAAATCATTCATTTTTCCACTCCTGAAGGCTTGTAAGAATCATCCTTTCTGAGTTTTCCAATCTGAATGAATTTAAAATAAAACTAGTTCAAGATCCCCTACCTCCTCTACAACTTTTGTTCCTTGTATGGAGCTATCATTTACATTATAGCCTCACATACTTTGTTTTTGAGAGTGAAGACATTGAAAAGAGTGGAGCCAACACAGCTACAAGGAATTGCTTTGCCAGAAAGTGTGCTCAGGGAGAATGGAAACTATTTGTGAAGTTGGATCTAAATCAGTAAATGGTTTCAAGCAAATAAGCAGTTTGCATTTGGATCAATCAGCTGAAGTTGAAAGGTTGTGTTACCAAAAAGAAAACTGAAACATGTTTATAGTTACATTTTCCAAGAATTTCAACTTCTGGTTTTGAAACAGATCTGATTTTACTGGGTAAAATATCTCCCAAAAGAAAAAAATGAAATATTTCATTTTCAATTGATGAGTGTTTCAATTTAGCAGAAAATTAAGTTAGGCAGATATTTCATTAAAAAAAAAGGAAAAACAAAAAAAAAATGAAACATGAGAAAAAAATGTGTTGTGAGCAGCCTGGACCACTTGGTATTTTTCAGTCTTAACTGGGCTTCCCAGAGAAACATGAGTTTACGAGAGTGCTCTGTATAACCGTGTGCATGTTGACTAATCCCCACCAACAATTTTTTCTGATCATTGATTCGAAGCAGTCTTGGCTGAGGTGCAGATAGGCTGCAAAGGTGTTTAACTTTGTGTAAATACTGTAAATAATGGGAAACAAGAAAGACACTGAGGCTCATTGCAGCAGAACATAGGTTAAAAAGGGGGAAGAAGCACTCAGCTGAAACCCAACCTAGGGCAGCAGCACAGATTTAGTAAGGCAGTGAAGTAAGACCATCCACCCATCATGAGCTGCTGTGGCTTCTGCCTCAAGACAACATCCCATACAGTGTCAATACTACCCGTGCCCTTTGCAGCCTCCTCACATGCTTCTTTCAGTACAAGATACCAGATAATGTGCTTTCCTTACACCAACATAGCATGTGACTATCATTCCATGGATTATTGTGTTTTATAGCTGACGGAAAGCATGCCAGTGAGAACGGGAGCTGAGATGATCCCTATTTCCCCTGTACTGACAGTCCCATACCTATTTACTGTGCTTCCTTGGCTAGATTTGGTTTATTCAAGACAATCTGATTCAGCTGCTAGGAAGAAAGGATGATTTGCTTGTATAGGTTGGTGAGAATATAATAGAATAATATTCTATATTCTATATATTCTATAATATTCTATAATAGAATAGAATAGGTAATAGAATTCTGTGAAAAGCTCAGCAACCCACAAGGCAAAATCCAGAAGAAAACAGACAGCTTTTGATGAGTCTCCCAAAACTCTAGTCTTCAAACACCTCTTGAGTTCACATTGTACATAAAACCCCTCCATAACAAGCACAAGTAAAGGGTATTGTTTTGCCTGCATAAAAAGGAAAAGGAAAAGTAAGCACATGGCATTCCATACCTGCATGGAAGCATGGCCATATATTTGCTTTTGTGACGGAAAACCACTTTCCTAATCAGCACAACCATTTTCATCATGAAACCATTGTGTTGTTTTCCATTGAAAGGAATCAAGTCACATTGACTCTATACTAACAGCTTAAAGATCGGCAGAAACAATGAAAAGAATCAACCTTACGTAATCCTCAGCTGATGTCTGGGTTTGAAGTCTTGCCCACTGCTCCCATGCCAACTTCAGCAAAACAAGCTCTTTCAGGAGTCTGCGCTTCTATTTGTTTTCCAGATGTAGCTCTGGGGCAGGTAAAAGGGACTCAAGAAGGGGGACGAGGAAAAGTCACTAGAATTTTTACTGAACACGCCTTTTGCAGCTCTTGGGTTATGCACAGTGTTATTATTATTCTATTTTTATTTATGGTTTAAATAAAGGGACAAAATATCCCTCCTTAAATTAACATCAGACAGGAAGAATAATTCTTTACACCATGTCTGCTGGAAATGCATTCACAAATATACTGTGCTCTTTAGGTTTGAGCTTTTACTATGCTCCAAATTGTTTTCTGGGATGGATTAACGAACAGAACTGCATCCATAAGCCCTTCCCTGACCTAGTGGTAGGTAGATTTAGCTTTCTCAATATAAAGGAATCATTGATAAAGCTTTGTAGCTCACCTGTGTTTGTTAAACATGATTCTTATGTCCATATTCTTAACCAGCACTCTGTGGAAGAACTGGTTTTGGGTAGAATTAAATGCCAGTGAACTTCTGTACTGTGCAGTTGGAGACATTCTCATCATGTTCATTCACAAGAGAACGGTGAGCTGCAATCATGTGCAGTTTGACTGCCACTAGAACCAATTTTATTCATGGATAGAGCTGGATGGCTTGTGGAAAAAGTATTCACAACTTTTCTTATGAAAATTGAACAACTTCTCAGCTTAATATGACCCAATACTTTTTTTTTTTTTTCTCTTCCATTAATATACCTGCTGCACATCTAAACTTTTATTTGGATGCAATGACAATTATTTAGGTTGCTGTTATTGTATCCACTGCACATTTACAAACCTAGACATCTGCTATGTTTGCTGCTGTACAAGCAGAATAAAAAGACAATGAATCTACAACCTGTGTACAAAGTCAGAGAAGAGGCCCAGTGACTGTGCTACCACCAGTGACTGACCTGAGATGAGGGATGGCAGCTTCTGGGCCAAGGTGACCCTGTTGTCTCTAGAGTAGGGTACGTCTCTAGGGTAGGTGCCCCTCTAGATAGCTATTACAGCTACGGAAAGTAGCTACTACCCAGCCCTACCTAAGTCTCCATGAGCTCTAGCAGAAACCAGCCTGGCTCTCTAGCAAAGGCAAAGTAGGTAATAGAATCATGATCACTTTGCTGCCTGTGGCAGAATGGTTAAGCATTCTGGGTGATTCTTGATACCTTCAGTAAAAGCTTGTATTTCACTGAGCATGTTGAATAAAGCAGGAATCACCTTGCTTTATTTTAAAGAGGGGAAATTGGTTTTTTTTCCACAAGCTGTGAAATGTCTCTGTTGAATAACAAGAACAAAAGGCATGGCATGCAAAGCACTTTAGTGTGTACGTCCCTATTGCTAATTTATTATTTTAAAGATTGCAACATGAGTACATTTTCATTGAATCTTGATGATTTGTAAAAGGACACCTACAATAAACCATTGTTCTCCCTTTTGGAAACATGGTACATAATAAAAAAATTAAAGAAATGGAGTTTAACAATTAGAGCATCAATTTAAATACCTAGCCACTGGTATCAAGCTATTGCTACAATGAAGGTTCTTCCTCTTAATGTTGCGTTAAGGTGTTTCAGATTAAGCTCTACTATGGAATTGCCTCCTCCCTCCCCCCCTCCAGGAAACACCCTTTCAAGGTCATGAATTTCTGTGTTAACCCCAGAGATCTGCAAGATCTTTCTTCTTGTGGTATATTATTGCTTGGATTTAAACTAAATATGGGTAGAATTTCAGAAAGTGAGGAATAACTACATACATAAATGAATTTACGTGTTTGCATGTGTACTTATTCACAACTTACTGAAATTTGCTGATTTCAAGTGGTCGTCCAGCAGGCTGTGAGTATGCAGATGCTTCTATCCCTAATGAAAAAAAAAATGGGTGAGCCCCTCGGCTTTCTTGCTATTCTTCATCAGGTTTTGCAGCTTTCCTGATTTACACCATTTGCTATGAACTTTTAAATGGGTAGCAGGGCAAAAGACAATGGATGATACATTCTGCTGTGTGCTTCATAAACACTCTGGGAGACAATGTGGCAGAAAGGCAAAGAGCCAGGGTCTTGGCAGTCCTCAGATGGTGTGAAGGAGCTGAAACCTGGTTCAGAGAGGAATTCCTGCAGGATCAGCTGGATCCTGAAGAACTGGTATGGAGAAGTGGCTCTTGTTCCAGGCCAGCACACTATTCTATTCCCTGGTGCAAACTGTACATTAGGGGAGAGAGTTGAACATGTGAAGCATTCTCGGAGCAGTAGTTCACTAATACTGTCACCTACAAAGAGGATATCTTTATAACAGACATGGTGTGTGCAATATGAGCCCCTCCTCAGTTCTGTCCCTTGCACGTGATAAATGGGCTGCTGGTGAGTGCTCCAAGGTGTCAGCAAGCCATCAGCTCTCTAAGGATCCCCCTCTGCCTGGTGGAAGCTGTCAGCTCAAGAGAATCTAGTCCCATGGTTTTTTCTGTGTCTGCGAATCAACATTTTTCACTAATTTTCAGACCAAAGGGGCATTTTGATCATGACATCTGATCTTCTAGATAACAGGGGCTTAAAAAATGACCAGGGGGAAAATTAACTGACCCAAATAGTTAGCTTCATTACATGGTAAAACAAAGGCAAGAATGACAAGAAAAGGAGGATTTACTACTTTGTTTTCACATATAAAGCAATGGAAATTAATCTGCCTAAATTTGCCATGCAGTTTTATTGACGATATTTTATGTTTATATATGTGTGTGTACACATATATACATGTATGAGCAATGCATGTAATGTATCACATTCTGATCTGGTTCATAAGAGAAGGATATCTGAAAATGTGCCTGTCACTTGTTAACTGTCTTTTATATATAAAAACTTAGGGCTTGCTTGTTCTGAGTATTCAGAGATTTCAATTTCAATATTAACAAAAGTAACTTAAAAAATCCAAAATGTTCTACTTGGCGTAGTTTACGTAGCACTGCATAACACAAATAGACATAGGCTCAAGGATAACCAATCTAACCAGGCTAGTCGGTACTTGAATAATGCCAGTTGTCATTTTATAATATTCTATTTTGATAAGCACCATTTTAGGTCCTTTTGAAAGTAAGTAATTATTTAAGTATCTATCACAATTTACATTTGGTGTGATTTATACCCATCATCACCTTTTCTCAGTGGAAGCAATCATTGCTCTGGTAATAGAAATTAGAATTAAAACCAGTGGAAAATGTGAGTAAAGTGAAGCAATATGAGAATTTTTATAAAATGCTGCCATTTACAAACTAACTTGAAAAATATATTTTCTCTTCTACTGTGAAATCTGTACGAATAGATAATACATAATTTCTTATATATTGACAGTATTTGGTATTTTTCTATTTATATGATGGTTTTGATAAATAAAAATGGCTGATAATCTCAGCTGTGGATTTTTCCATGCTTCCCATCAAGCAAAAGAACACAGGCAATAAAGCACCACAAAATTAGCTATCTATCTGAAACGTACCATGCTGTATTTCTTTGTGAAACCCATTTACTTCTGAGGAATTGTGGTGGGAATGCATCTTCTTCCATTCAGTTTAGCAAATTTGAGCATAACCAAAATCACAGTCTGTATAACATGTGTCGGGCTGTACATCATGTGGATGTATGAAGTTCATGCTATTACTGTAGTTATTGCTATGAATAAGATGAACAAGTCCTTTTGCTGCACCGACAGAGGCTAGAAAATATATTTATAAGATGTTGAAATGTACTGCAACTGTCATAAGCAGTGGCTGTAAAAAATGGCCCCTTCTGTCTGTGCTTGAAATTTCTTACATTTAAAATGAGGAGCCCTGTGATCTCATCCAAGTTAGCTTGCTGTAGCACGACAGTGGATCATTTGCTAGTACATTAGATACTGTCATAATGAAACTCAAACTACAATCTGACAAGAACAGAGGTTGCCAGGTCAATCTTCTGATAAGTACAGCTGATTTGCTTCAATACAGCAATGGAAAATATGCAAATTCACAGGGTGACTAATTACCCCTTGGGAAAATTTAAGCAACTGGTCTGAACTGTCCTGTAATTAAAACCATCCAGATAATGTAAATAATTGTCTTGTGAACATTTCACATTGGAAACTTTCTGCAACTACTTGTTCTGTGGCCTGGCTTTGTATTTGTCAAACTCTTCAATGCATTTTAAGCTCATTAAGGTTTAGCTCCTGCCAAGGACTTTCTGTCCCAAGCCACCCAGTCCTCACAGGTGGCAATCCTGGCTGGAGGCTTGCACTATAACAGTGCTAACTATTCATAGCTGAGGGGGCAGCACGTCACATGTCTGTGTGCCCCAGCATCAGCAAAACTGGCAGCAGCAGGCAGGCAGCCTGCTTTTTCCGAAGTACCTGAAACTTCAGCGGAAACTACTGAGATCTGGAAATGTAAAAATGTAAGGGGTGTGGGTGTGTGCGTGTGTGTGTGTAATAAACATGGGGAAGGGTCAAGACTTGGGATGCATATATATGAAAAGCAAGGGCATTAGGTGTAATTAAAGTCAGTTGGGTGTTACTTTGTTTTGTAAAAGCTCATGCTTTGTCTTCTTGCCCCATTTATTATCCAAAAGCGTCCTTCCAAAAATGTTAATAAAAAGGTGAATCAAAAGCCTCTTAGCGTCAGTTAGATATCTAATTCTCTGTGTGTGGAGGGAACTGTAAATAAGTACTTTTATCTCATGAAGTAACAGAAGTGTTCCCAGTTTTTTGTAGAGGGCTTCGTGATGCTGGGCAAATTGCTTTACTAAAGATTTGTCATTGATCACAATATTTCCCTGTGTGATGTACTTTGAATCCGTGTCCTAGACATCTGTAACCAGACACTGAAACATGAAAGTCCATGTTGCTTCCTTCCAGATTCCCCAGCTCTTCCCCTCACAATATGAGAAAAATTCACTGGTGACTGTAGAAGCTCTCAGATCTCCTGGTGATGAGGCTCATTTATGATGCAGGGCTCATTTATTAGATCGTGAGCTAATAATACTGGCCTTGGAAGGGGATTTGTCTTGTGTGGAATGAGGAGGAAAAAATGTAACATTCAGTAGGTGTTCATCAACTGAGCACTGCATATTTCAGGCCCTGAGTGAGGCAAGGGCCACCTTAATCTGTAGTTGTAATAAAAAAAAATCTTTCCCGTAAGGCATACACTAAGGACAGCTGAAATAAGAACGGATAAAAAACTGCAGTTGTGGAATTTGCTGGTTTCTTGAACACTGGAGTTTGCAGCACAGTATCTGTATGTATGCATGCATGTGTGCATGTGTGTTTTGTACCAGAGACTGGTCACAGGAGAGCAGTGAATTGAAATTCCAATTGCATGTGAGTTCAGGCAGACCTATGTTCACTAATGAACTTGAATCTTTATAACAAGCAAACACCTGGACTGAGAGACATCACGTTGTGTGGTGCTCGGAATTCAGTCCTGAGTTTGAATACAGCTGAGCTCTGGAGCTTCCTTTCGCCTCACATATGAAGTAAATGCAGTTTTCAGGAAGTCATTCATTGATGGTCCAGAAGGTTAGGCCTTTATTTACCCACAGAAAAGATATAGGAGACACCAACACACAAATTTCCTTGTTCATTAAGCTGAGGCATCCCCTTCTCCCAAACTGCTAGTCTGGCTGGAAGTAGACATCTTCCAGGAAAAAGGGTGAGTGAAGATTTTTGTGATTCACTTTAGTTCCCAGCCTTCTTAAACAAGGTCTCAGCAGAACCTTTCAGAAACTTTGAAATGTTTTTTGTCTGGGAGCTGCTCTTTTGCTGCGACTCAGCTGCTACAGTTAATTGCTACCTACCACTATCCTCCATCAGCACTTCCAACATATCTGACAGAACTTAAACACAACTGCAAAATGGGACAGGGGAGCAGGACAGGCACATTTTTGCCTATTCTAACAGTTCATATTGCTATTTCTTGAGTCTCAGTGTTAAAACTAGTCTGTAATGTATAGTCCCAGAAGAGAAAGTAGCCTTTTACCACAACACAAGATGGGACAAAGACCCTCTTATCACATCCTGTGAGGGGATGAATCACTCACTGGAAGCACATCACTGCTCATCTAGGGACCCTAGGCTAGCTGCCTAATTTTTTGATGGCTGTCATTACAGGAGCTGGCTCCAATATCACCTGTTAAATATTTCTCTCTACAGACCCTCTGCAGGTGGCTTTAATAGAACTAGGACGTTGTTGTGAGGATTTATGGTGAACCGTAACTGAGTAAAAAACCCTCCTAGGAGGTTGATCTGGAGCTGTCTCAGTAGGCTTACATTGTTCTAGCACCAAGGATATGAGTATAGTGTCAGAGGTGGACTTTCAAAGTCCAGCTTCACTTATTTGTAGTCTGTAACTTTTTGTATGCTGGATCTTGATCTTACTGCATTGTCTCCCTCTCAGGAATTTTCACTTAGAAATATTTCTACTGAATGTAATCTCCCAAGGCAAGAGCTATTTATTTGCTTTTCAAATTGATAAAAGCTAGCTTTCTGCAGAATTTGTGAAACAGAGGTGGATCCAGCCCTGAGTCAAATGGCAGAGCACAGACACCACAGCACCTTACACTGTCAAATGGTGAAGGAGCTTGTATCCCTCTAGCCTCTCCTAGAACAGGTGGGGGGCACTGAAGTCCTTTCAGTTCCACCTCTAGATCTGTGCTTGGTTAAAAAAAGAAGCAGTAGAAGTAAAACGAGGAAGTGGTTGCAGTTTGGGCTACTAGAAGTATGTATAAAGGGCGTTTGTTAGCATTAGATACTTTTCCAGTCCTGAGCACAGAGAAAAGATGTAAATGTCTCAGAAGAAACTCAGTTTCTGTTCCTCTGTCTCTACTGCTGGTGGCCAAATTTTGTGGAAGTCTGCCTGAGGCTCTGTAACACTAAAACCATTATCTATCTGAATCTGGGGCAGCTGAAGTAGCATTCATATGCTCACTACAGCTATTCTGGCAATAGAAAATGAAAGATTTTGAGGTTAGATTACATCAAAGGAGTCCTTTTTCATTCTCACAGTGCGGCTGAGGTTATATCAACACGGCAGGTTGCCCGTTCTCATTTTAAATTATGGAGAGCTGCATGCTATGACAATGAAATACCTCCCAGTACCCTAGCTCTTTCACTTATAACCACCTGGCTAATCTGCTCTGCACTCAGTGCCTGTAGAAGTCCTTATGGTGGAAAAAGACCAGGCTCTTGCCTGCGCTGCAGGAATTCTCCTGGCCTGCTGGTTACCACCTAGAGAGCTGAACAAAGGGCCTCTTAAAACTCATCTCGTTTCTGGTTTTGGGGGATGCTGCACAAGTACTGCAGAAACTGTTAAGCTGCCGAAACATAATACAGTATCATCCTTCAAAAGTGATTTTTTCATGTATCGAGAAGACTATACCTTCTTCCTCTCAGATATATTTTACCAAGGAATCATGTTTCTGAATATTTGCAGTGGAAGGTTTGTTTTGTTTTCCTTTCTATTTTTTTAATTTGCTACATGTCTTGCTGTCATGTTTTGAAATTATATTCTTTATCATTTTTATTGCCATGGAGTTGAAAACCCAAGAAAAAGATAAGTCTCTTTAGTGTCAGGCAATATAATAACCCAGGGGATAAAAAGGAGGTGGTGAGGTGCTTTATAAAGAGCTATAGGTAACTGAAAATTGAGAGGCAAAAGATGGATACATGCAGAATAACAGGTCCATTAAGACAGCACTGACCAACATTTCTTGGATAATCACCTCAGCATGTCATCAGCTTAGCCATTGCCAAGTTTTCTGAAAAAAAAAAAAAAAAAAAAAAAAGTACATGGAAATCTGAAGAACAGTTTCTGGTTGATTGTTTATAGAGAACTTCCTAGTGCTAACTACCTAATGCAAAGGATAGCATGAAGTAAATTGTGAAAGTTCTGGTTTCCAAGCAAATGCAAATCAAAGAGGAAGGACCTAGGTAGTCAGTGGATGACAGGAATGTTGAGATGGGAAGGTAAGGAGTTAGATAGGAGGGAGAGTGGGGAAAATCAGAGAGAGAAGAAATGGGAGAGGAGAAGCTGATTCTTACAGGCTGGGTAGCGTGGGAGAAGAAATGAGCAGCAGAAAGACTGCCAGGTGGCAAGTGTTTAGCATAACCAGCAACTGAAGGGAGCAGGTCATGTTGAGTTCAACAGTGCCAGATCATAGTAGAGAAGCAGCTGGGTCTCAAGAAACAATGCAAACAAGCAATAGGCATGAGATGATAAAGGTGTTAAGGGGACCAGACATATGAGGTGTAGAGTGTAAGGCTGGAGAGAAGCCAGGGCTGGTGACGAGGTGAAGAGGCCAGGACAGACAAAAGCAGGAGGGTAGGGGTATGGGATTTACATTTGGCTTGATGAGAAAGAGGGAGAGATTGCAATGGAGAGAGTAAAACAATCAGTGCCACAGAGATGTGATCCTAAAGCGGAAGACAGAAGGGCAGAGAAAGGGAAGAATTGAGGAAAGAGGGGAATGGTGAGACCTGTTGGCAAATGGTATACAGGCAATGAAGGGAATCATGCTGGAAATCTTTCAGTGGATGCATCTGAGAAAGCTGATAGAGGGAACATTCTGCAACAGCAGCAATTTCCTGTGTTTTCCTGTTTATAGGTATCTTATTTGAATGACCCAGATAAAATTACAGTGTCTCCATCTTACTTTTCTAGTACAATATTGACATTTATTTTGTGTGTGTCAAGATGTGCATGACTATGAAAAAAGTATTTCAAACAAGGAAATGGCATTAGTTTTATCCAGCCCTTGCTGCTTGTCTAGATACTTGGTATTTCAGAGGTTGTGTCTATTGGAAGAAACAGCCTTTTGTTTGGTGCAGGGGTATCATGTTGAATGGTGCATGGAAAATATTTTCCCTCATAAACACAGCGGGAACTTAGACAATAACTCCTAAGTATTTCATACTTGCATATGAACCAAACCACTGGGCCTGATTCACCACTGCACTGCTTCAGTTTTCTACCACATGAAATCTACTGGCACAAGCATAACACTGGAGTAATGTAGGAGAGATTCCCACCTCTAATTGCATTAGTGGGTCGTTTGCTAGTGTATAAACTTGTGCCATTTGGAGTTTTTAAGACATTTCTGGGAACAGTAAGTTTATATATGGCTTTTATTTTTTAAAACAAACAAACAGACAAAAAATTCTCCAGGGGTTAGAAAAACCAAGTGAGAGAGGAGCAAAAACTGGAATGTGCAGATTTAGAGCCACATTTCCTCCAAAGTGTTTGGTTTCGGCTCATTATAGGCAAAAGTGTAGCCACAAAAACTGAATGCAAATCAACACTACTAATATGCAGATCAGGCCTTGGCCAAAAATTGCACTGTAAAAAAGAAAACCAAAATCCTAGGGAGATCTCTCAAGCTACTGCGCACTCATTTCTTTCAGAAAGACAATTTAGTCATCAAGTGCACTGTTGGCTTGAGCTTTCTCAAAACTACTGCTCTGCATGAACCCAGAAGAAGAGGAATGAGAGCATGGCAAAATCTCACTACAGCTGTGAATCAGTATATCACAAACTTCATTAAATAGGACGACTCTGAAGAGCAGCAGACATCCAAGGCTTTCACTGCTGTTATTTAGTTTGGCACGTCTTGTCTAAGACTGAGAAGGGAGATGACAGGTTTTCTGAAATAAACCCTGACCCGAGACCACCCATTCATTCATCTGTTTTAGGAAGCCATGTGTTATAAGACTACCCTCCACGTACATCACGGGGCTGGCCTTTCACCTTCTCGCTTCATCAAGATCATTTTGTAAGTTTCCTGTTAATATCTTTATAATGCCTTTTGGGTGTCTGGAACAGAGGAGCATCACTGAGGAGAAGGGTCACTATGCTGTATTTGTAAATTCTGCCATAACTCTTTTGCGGCTTATTACCATGTCTGAATACATGCTCAGTCCTGGGAAAAGAAGAATACAGAATGCAGTGGTGCCAAACCAAGAACATCTACTAAGTTATGTGATTTAAAAACATATGATTTTAAAGAACAGACATGCTGACTTTTTTTCCTTTTTTTAAAAAAAAAAATTAATTGGGGATTCACATATTTTGCACTTTCCAGTGGTGTGTCTAAAACCACTTAGCTTTCACTTAAATGAAAGTTGAGATTTCTTAGGAATTATTGGACTCCTGAGAAAGCCCTTAGAAATAATGAACTGTAAGGCTGACTCTAAAGTCAACAGAACTAGTTACAGCACATCCATACTCTACAGTTCCAGTCTAAATTAGAGCCAAGTTCTGCTCCAAGCTGTAGTAGAATGAGTGTGGAACAGCAGATACACAGATTTACTCCACAACCACTGAAAACATATATATACTGAAATTAGAAAGTCCAGATGTATTTGTATGGGGTTTTTTTCTTTATTGCTAGCTTTTTAAAAAAATCCAAAGAAACTGGAATAAATAATGCTATTTTGCAAAAACACAGACTATTTTCCAATTAAAAATAGATTGAGATATTAACCAATGATGTTGTATAGACAAACATTATAAACTTGAATGTAGCCTTGAGTTGTTACATCAGTCTGCTCAGTGTGTGTTCATCCCAGGAAATTTAGTGCACTGAAGAGACCCAAGCCAGTAAGTTCTACATACCGTGCAGTCCAGTCTAACAGGATTCATTAGCTGAAGGATGCTCTGTGCCAGCACTTGGCTGACATGGCTTTTAAGCTTGTTTTCCACACAGTAAATGACCTGGCACTTCTGGTTCTGGACCCGGCAGAGAGGATACAAACTGGGATGTTTCTGCATCTCCCATACCTTAGGTGTCTGGTTCACAGCTTGGGCACCTAAAAGAAATTCAACTAACAGTCTCTCCTTGCTGTCCTTCACTTCTGGTGGCTGGATCAGATAGCTGTAGGCTGTGGGTCCATATTTCTCTTTATCCCCTTTGGGAAGACAAGACTGGGTGGGAAGCAACCTTTCCAATATTTGTGAGTAGATGCCATGGCTAGATTCTTTGCAAAGGATGCAGTAAGTAAAGAAAATATCTGGTGCCTTTTATTCTTACTCACCTAATGCTAGCTGTATGTTTAACCACAAAAGCGTCCAGTATATAGATTGACTTGGTTTTGTTGTTGTCAATGGCTTTATAATTGTATATATTTATGTAATGTGAGGTATATGCTATCTCTTTCTACATGAAAATCGTCACTGACCACTATAATTCATATCATATCATATCATATCATATCATATCTCATGTAATATATTGTATGATATATTATTATGTGATTGATATAATATGATATAATATTATATGATTATATATAATGTAATGTAATATATTATATGATACGATATAATATAATATAATGTAATGTAATGTAATATGATATAATATAATATAATTAATATAATATAATACTGACTCACAGATGACACACTGTTGCTTGTTAACCAAGAAAACTCTCCAGAGAAAGTTAGAGCAGGGAAAAAAGCAGCGAAATCAGACTTTGCATGAGTAACAGAAGAGAAGCCCAGGCATAGAAGATGAATGGTCATTATAGAGTAAGCGGGACTCTGAGTGGTTATTGGAAGCCCTAAGGATTCCTGGATGCCACTTGTCAGTGCTGAAAACATGCACTGGATGGGACATGCAGACTCAGCTAACACTTGTGCCAGTGCTCCATGAACAAGGAACTCACACACTGCTAGGTATGTGGCTGAAGGATGGATGAAGTCCATTTGGCTTCTACTGGCTGCCTCATAGCTTGCTGATATTTTCCCTCCTTCTAGTTATAACTTAATCTCTGTCTGCAGAGCTGCTTCCTTTGCACACCATCCTGTATTTACATACCTCTGTATCCAGGATGATTATAGCATCCCAAGTGGCATATCTGGCCTTTGGTCCCTCCCCACAGTGTTGTTCTGTGGTGAGGGCAGGGCTGGGTACTAATCACTTGCAGAGGAGCTGCCATCTTCAGCCTCTTTCCCTGGTCTTCTTCAAATATATACTTCAAACAGCCTGCATAAATCAGACTGTCTCTAGGCTAACTGTCCAGCCTGCAGCTGAATTTATTTTTCCATTTGTGTTTATTGAAAACTGCAATTGGACATATTAGCCAGCCAAAATGATAAAGGCTTTACCTCCTTCCTGTGGATTTTTTCTTTTTTTTTAATTTTCTAAGGAATAACCAGGCACTTCGAACATTGTCAGGGGAGGTGAATTACAGAGGCAATTCCTTTTCTCCCTTCCTTTTTCTCACTTCCTTTCCCAAAAATGAGAAACAAAAGGATTCCTATTAAAGTAACAGATAAAACAGATCCAATTTCTTCACTGTACTGACTCAAAGCACACTGCTCTGCACAGAAATTGCCTGGTTTATAGTGCTGTTTGCCTTATGTTCATGGACAGGAGATAGATCTTCAGAATAAGGTCTTACAAAAGCATGGACTTCTATAGCAGAGCTAAACTGTAAGCTGCCTTCTGAAAGTCATATATAAATGAACCCCATGACAGTTCACATTACAGTTATAAATACAAAAGGATAGAAAAGGCCTGACCTGGCATTCTGACTGGGTTTTGCAAGTGTTATTTTGCATTCCTACGACTCAAGTGAAAATCCCCAAACACTGGCTGTGGTCCAGTGATATTTCCCCATGGCCTGGCTCGCCCTCTTGGCTGGGTTTGAAGCGCGACGGTGCATTGCAATCTGTGGTTTTTCTGAGCCCATCCACCCAGCGGGTGTAGCCAGGGGGCATAACTGGGGATGCCAATGACTTAGAGTGTTGCCCCAAGGCTCTTGGCAATGCAAGATACATGTGCCCACAGCATCCTACATGTGCACCAAAGCCAGCCAGACATGCAACAGGCAAACTGAATGGTGAGGAATGGTGTCACCCAAGCTGGTGTCATCTCATTTGGGTGGCAAACAAAGTCATCAGCCCAGAGATAAGAGAGCATCTGAAATGCCAAAGCAGCTTTAGCTATTCTGGAAGAGGTTCACTTGTTTGAATGTGACCTTCTGGGCTTGCTTCAGAGTTGTCTGCAGCCCAGCATCAGGTGTTTTTGCATCTGAAAACCATAATTTATGTACAGAGAAAGAAGTTAGGACTATAGGACTGAGAGGGAGGGAGTCTTACACAATGGTAAAAGAGTAGGGCAGGGAGTCCAGAAGGTTGCATGCAGTGGCACACACCTGAAGTTACTGACACCTCTGTGCCTCAGTTCCTCCCGGGTAGGGTTGCCATAGACCTTAAGGGACATATTCAACCTGTGACTTCTTTGGAAAACCCCTTGGAAAGCTACTGAGAAAGGCTGTCCTTGAGATATTCTGAGTACCACCCCACCATGGCAACTCTCAGAGCAACACAGGCCAGCAGTAAGGTGTCTGCATGGGCCACTACTCTAACTCAGAGAAGAAAACAGGGCCACAGACCATCATCTGAAACACTTCTCCAGTCATCTCTCATCCTCTCTGCTCCCACCACAGCTATTGGTTTCCTTCACATCCCTTTGACCTAAACAAACACTGGAACTTCCTATTAATTTCAAGGTGCAGTGGGAATCCCAGGTGGCTTGTCCCCTTCTCCTGAGCCTCAGAGACACAGTGTGGTCTTTTTGTAACTTTAGTTCTCTGGCCTCAAAGCAGGCTGGGTTTTTCTAATGATTTTATTTACGGATTGTAAGATCCTCACTCTACACCACACACAGAAGATGAGAAATGCTGTGGATATGAGGTTGGAAAGGATACTCCCCTTGAATATATTCTGTGGAAAGAAAACTCCTCAGTTACTCAAGAGCAGCTTCATTAAGTGGAGGGGAAACACCACTGTTAGGGCTTTCCTAAGAAACTTCTGCTACCACAGCAGCCAGAACTTCTTGAGAAAGAGGTTGTTTCTGTGTCACAGGAAGAAAGGGTCCTACAATTTGTCATTAAGGTCAGGATAAGCATCCAGCCCAGAAGTTCTTAACATCTGTGGTTTATCATTAAGAAAAGAAGGAGATGAGTCACTTGTAGCCCAAACTCTAAGAAAGGAGGAAAACAACCCCAAAACAAATAAAAGCTTTTCCTTGCACTCTGTAGTTCATTTTCAGATAGGAGGCTCTGTGAGACACTGTAACTGCTGCCTGTGAGTGGCAGAATGTAAGATGACTTGATTAAACCTGCACTGCAGACACAAGCTGGAGGGGAAGAAGAAATGGACAGGATATTTTGATAGACGTGGAGCAACTGTGCCCTGTGTTTCTGTTCAGAAGCTATTTTAGTTTGCCTGTGGAGCAAGCAAGGCAGTCTCTCTGAGATAAAAAACTCCTTTCCTTTTCCTTGAAAATCAGAAGTTTTTAATATTTTGGAAAAGAGAGAGGAAAAGAAAATTAATGTGTACCTAGATGAGCCACCCTTTTTGATAGAAAATAATAAACAAAACAATGTTGGTTTTAGGATTAAGGAGTCACAGTGTGTGTGTGTGTGTGTGCTGGCATACAGATGATTTCTGAGAATATCATAACTGGAAAGAAGCCTTTGCTCACACCTCTGAGCTTTCACAGGGGAGCAGAGAGCACCCAGCTCCCTGTCCTCACTGTCAGGCAATGCCCGGTGACAGTGCAGTGTTTTACTTTCCACTGATGGTAGCAAGACCTCAGGACAATGCTTCACCAGGTAGTCAGCAGGAAATATGTCTCAGTTTGGTCTGGCCACAGTACACACAGTTAATCCAGCTGCAACTCCTGTTGCAATTAAAAGCTCTGATTTACATCCAAGGAAGACACTACCTTGCTATTTTAACCACTCACTTCTTCTTACACTACCTGTTACACCAAGACTCAACCTCCAAACTCTTCTCTGCAGAGCAGACAGGTCCCTGTGAGGGCAGGGACTGGCTAACAGGGCTGTCATCGTTGGCTGTCCCAGTGCCAGCAGTGGCACCTGCTAGACACCAGTGTGATTTGCTGGCCGCACCAGTGAGCAGGTGAGTGAGTAAGGAGCAGTTCAGTCAGTGAGATGCTGTTGCAAGTTATACTCACTGCTTTCCAGCCACCAGTCTCTTACAACTCTTCGATAAAAGCACCCTGCATCAGCAAGGATACTCTAAGTTCAGTGTGACTACAAAATGCATATGCTGCTCAGGTGCTGGGATCTAGCTGGGGTCCCCCAGCTGCATGGGTATCCAGTTGGCAGGGAGCAAGCATCAGCACAGGCCCAGTCAGCACTTCTGGAGGCAGATGTAGCTCTTGGGAGCAGAGTGAACTTTCTCACCTAACTTGCTGACTCAGGATGCTTCCAGACAGTGATCTCATGTCCCTTTTCTCTAATCCTCTCTCCCCTTTCAGGAAGCAACTGTTTACTGCTTGTTGGTTGGCTAGCTGGTTACATTGCTGGTTTTGAAATCAAAGGCATCATTAGTTGTTATGCTCTGCCAAAGATCCACTTGTACTGACCTTCAGAATATTCTCAGCTTAAGGGCCATCTACAATTACAGTCTAGAGAGCCAGTCAGGGATAGCATTTCTATTCCATAAGAATTTACAGCGATTTGATATTTGTTTTCATTCTAAACTGTAATGAAAATTCAACACACTCAAACTTCCCATGTCACTGAAATTCTTAGTGTTACATCAAGGAAATAGGTCTTTTTCTATAATGCTGAAGCATTTGCTAAGGTAACAGTATATGCCTTCAATAATGCTGAAACATTACAGTATAACATCAGATAAAATTTATGAAATATTAATGTTAATTTTAATTTAGTGATGCATTTAGATATATTGACTCCATAATGCAACATGAAAATACATCGAAACAAGGAATTCAAAACATTTTGAGTGCATCAAACATAATTGGGAAAATGGAGACGGCATATTTAAATCTGGTTTTTGAAATGGAGTGGAATTTAACATATTTTTGCAGCATCATCTTTCTGACAAGAGACATTTTTCAGTCTTCTGTCCAACAGCTATGGCTGGTTCTAATAATCAGATGGTGTCCTGATTCAGCTAAATGGAGTATCTTACCCTGCTCCTTAGTGCAACTGTTCTTACTTTCCTCCAGTAAATTCCTGTTCCTTTTCCTGTAGCTTCTGGGGGCTGTTTCTGGGCAGGATAGTGACCAGCAGTCCTCTGTGGAACGTCTCAGTTAAGCTCTGTCACAGACCTTTACAGCTCCCCGCAGCAACATGCTGCCAAATACCTATCAGGGAAGGGCTCCAAAGCTGCCCATGTGCCCACTGTTTTGAAGCACTGTGTGAGCACTGCCTCACGGCCATGGGACTCGTCCCAATCCCCTGGCCTCGCTTGGCAGCAGTCTTGCTGCTTCGGCTTTTGCCACTGTTGGCAATGTCAGTATTTTAAGGAAACCTTTGGGAGCTCCTGTGCCAAGATACCTGTTGGGACCATTCAGCATTTTAGTTAGTGCAGAATACATCTGACTTCAGACCGTTGCTTCAGGAAAAAAAGACCTATTAGGTCAGCATTCAGCATTAGCAGGCACTCTTTTCTACTTATTTTGTGCTCTGTGCTTAAAATGCAATCTTCTAATTCTATGGCATTTAACAGTGTGGGCCTCTATTGCTCCAGAGACTGCTTTTCTCTCCTTTAGATACAGCAGTTGGTTGCAGTGTAAGGATTTGGGCACACTTTTTATGGGTAAAAGCACCCATGGACTAGCAGCAAGAGAAGAAAATATAAATGTCATGAGAATTTCTCTCTGATGGCATCCAGACTGGCTGTCTTCCTGGAAATCCCAGAAGGTTCATCCATTCTCTTGGACTGGGGAAGAAATATGTAAGACACACTTAAAGAAGGTAATTTTGAAAAGTGATTCTAGGGCACTAGCACTGCATGCTTTGCTACGTGATTGTTATACCTTACAGAGGTGTCCAGACTTCTGGACAGGTGCATTTTGTGTAAGTTAGTGTTAAAGGAGATGAGGAAACAATTCAAACATGTGAGTTTCCACTCCCTTTGGAGTGGGGTACCAGACTTATGAAATGTTTCATACATGGCCTCTCGTGATGGGTCTCCTGCTCTTTGTACCTCTTGTTTGCCAAATTGTTTTGAAAAAGAAGAAAAGATGTTTGGTCCTTTCTTGCCATGGTCCTTTCCTTTCTATTCACTATGGTGTTAAGAAGTAGGGCATTATAGGAAGAATGTATGAGATCACCACAGTGATGTCAACAATATCTAAATGAAGGAAAACTGAGACTAGCTCAGATTTGTGGCAGAGCTCAGAGATAAACTTATCCAAGTATGAAAGGGGTCATCTCACATTTACATTTGAGGTGCAATATGAAACTAATAACAGGCTAAATCCAAATTCAGTAAGATATTTAGGCATTGTAAATAAAGTGAGCGTCTTCGCATCTGTGTGATGCTTAAAGCCTTTTTGAATGTATTTGTGTATTTTGCAATAAAAAGTCGATGAATAAAACCCATAAAGGTAAGGACCGCTCTCTTTCAAGACATCTTACTGAGATAGTTATGCTCCTCCAGCTTGCTATCACTCTCCAGCCTTGTGAGCTTCCTCTTGGCCTGACAGTGGCTAATCTTACCAGGAGACACCTCACTGAAGTGCTAAGGCTTGGACAACTGGCCCAAGCCAGAGTTGATCTATAGATGAATCCTGTATACTTTATAACTGAAAGCCATTTTGCTAGTAGGTGTTGTACTAAGTTATAACAAACCACCTATTCTGATGTAAAAAGTGTTAAAGCATTGAAGTACTGAAGCCTGAATAACAGGCCCCACGCCAAAGCTGTTTAGTGTGTAATCATTAACAAAGTATGTAACCTCACTAGTGAAAGATGCAGCTTAGGCAAAATATAATCAGGAGTGAGGAGAGAATGTATCCAACTTCCCTTGTTTATCCTTGTTCAAGGCTGAGAACCCAGGTATCTGGCCGTGTCAGAAACTCCCTTGGTTTCACCCCCTGAGCCCTGGCCAGGCTTTGGGTGGAATCCAACAGGAGAATGAAACCAGAAATTTTCCACTCAAAACAAAGGTGCCAGCTATTCTGGCTTGTTGATCTCTGGTATATAAGGCTGGGCCTGTTTGCCGTGACTTTGGAAGCCTCACCTACAGGTGGATGCACCGCGCAGGATTTCCCACTTGCCGGGACAGGCTCTCCAAACCCCCGCTGTAACCGGGGCTCCCCAGCCACTGCGGATCTGGGTGATGATAATATATGCAAGTGGTGATGTATTTTTCTTAACCTCCATTCTCTCTCTCGTGTAGTAATGATTTAATGCATTACCCTGTTTTTTGCTGTTTGCTGCTTTAAGTGCACTATTCTGCTTTTTCTTACTGTATGTTTTCTGTATTACACTGTTATCACTAGTAAAATACGCCTGCTCTTTTCACTCTGGTGTCTGAGTTTAATTGGTATCCTTAACCAGCAGAACACTCACCTTATTACTCTTCCTGCCATGAACCATCCTCTGAGGATGTGGAAGGTGACACCCTGTTCCTCCCAACCTCAAGAGACCTGAACACACATAGGCCTTTGCCTCCTAGGTAAATGCCTTAACCACAAGCTTTCAACAAAAATATGAGAGACAGCATCTCCTCATCCAGGAGCAGCAGCAGGTACGGCCTGTAAGAAAAGAATGACATGACTGTGTGTGCTTAAATGGGTGACTTAGGTGCCTAAATTTTAGAATTGCCTTCAAACTACAGGTTCCTCTTTCACCCTGGAATACTATTCAGTATGAGCCACGGGAAAGCATCTCAGTCCCTGAGAGTGACAGGGTTTCAGATGAATCCCACTCTTCAGCCTTTGCCTCTTGGCTGTCTTATGGGCTCTGGTGTTGTGTGTCCAGTCTCCCCACCTTTAAACTCCCTGTTTGCAGCCCTGGGAAAACACGTAGCTCAGACAAGGCTGTGAATTCCATTCCCATAGACAGAACCTTTGAAATTAGAGGGTAACAGTGTGTGGTATCATCATGCCTGTATCCCTTTAGTTCTTAGAAGTGGAAAAATAGCCTCCGAAAACAAATCCTACCATAAAACAGGTGTGGGAAGGGTAACAAATTTTTTTCCCTGCCGACCAGTGTATATCAAACTGTCATTTCAATAAAGACAAAAATACTGCAAACATTTGGGCACAGTGATAAAGGGAAGCCACTGTAAACACAGCATAACCCAAGAAACAGTCATGAGCCCCCATATCCAGACTAACTACTCCTGAGCATCAATTTCTCTGCCAGAATTAGAAAGGAAATAAATTCAAAGGAATAAATTAATCCCTTGTCTTTTCATGCCTTCTAGACTGTAAACTTTTTCTGCCATAAATTATCTCTTTGATACTTTGGTACAAAGCTAGCAGAGCACAATCCCTAGAACAGAACTTTAAAATGTGCAGTTTTAACTTAATATAAATGTTTATTACTCCTGAAGATAAATTCTATGTGTGGAAGCCAGCATTTACAAACTGGACCTCAAACTGGCATCACTAGACAAAGTGAAGTTTTTTCCTGCAGGGTTACGTTTTTCACCCCCCTTTTCTAGTTTCCTACTCCTTTGAAATGATT
This sequence comes from Athene noctua, assembly GCF_965140245.1. Lineage (NCBI taxonomy): Eukaryota > Metazoa > Chordata > Aves > Strigiformes > Strigidae > Athene > Athene noctua. Next base: position 64,947,323 of record NC_134037.1, on the reverse strand, counting down.
CATTTTGCACGTTTCTCTTGTTGAGCATTTTCTAAATGCTTCTGGCAGAAACATTTTACAAGAGGGAGGGATGCTTCAGGCTTCTTCCCGGAAACTAGGAAACTCTGTGTGTGGGGAGGCTGACGCCAGTTCTGCAAACCTTGTAGCTCTGCATAAAAGAAGTCTTTTTCTGAGTAAACAATGGAAATCCATTCTTTACAGACTGTATTGTAAACATCTGTGGCAGAGAAATCTACTTATTATATGCCTGTAATGACAAGGGCAAACCCAGCACAGGAAGAAGGAAGGACCAACCCACTTAACTGAATAAGACTCATTTGAATTAATTTTAAAACCACCAACAAACAACTGATGGTTTAGCTGACACAGGACATAAACAAATAAGAAATGTTCAGGATACCTACATGACATTCTGGCTCCATCAAAATGAGCAGGATGTCTGACAACAGCATTATGGAGTCAAGGCTGAGTTTCCAATCTTTTTTTCCTAAAAAAACCCAACTGAAATTGCTCAGCTTAGATTGTAAAAAGAGTGTTAAAACTATAGTTTTCTGATCAATTGAGGCATGTGACACACATTTTTTAGAAACTTTCAGGATACGTAACTATAGAAAAAGTGAAAATATTGTACTAACTCTAAAAAAAGGAAATCCAATGATAACTTCATAGACCTTGGCAAGGGACATTTCCACATTGCTACTGGCTGGCTGAGCTCTTGCCCTTAGGTCATCAGTTGTTTCAAATAGTTGTTAGTACTTTTCACTCCAGTTGTTGTCATGGCCTTGTAACTGCACTTAGATAGGGGAGATTATCCACCATTCTCTGTCATGTTGTGCTGAAGAGTCTCCCCCAGGAAATCCACACATCCTCTCTGATATGTAGCTCATCCCAACTCAGAGCCTCCAAAGAATATTGGGGCAAATGTTTGCTGCCATTTTTTGACAGAAGACTGAATTTGTAACAAATTTTTCCCCCCAAATAACACCTACTTCAGCTGTTGTGAAAGCAACCAGAATTAGAGTTGAGGTTTGTTTCTCCCCCTTGTTACAAATTTTGTTTTCTTACAGTTAATCACATACAATAATCTGTTTTTACATACTTGTATCATCAAACCTTTTCCCTATTTTATTTGTTGTAGCAAATCCCTTTGCAGAAAAATATATAGTGTGCATACCCTCTGCCGTAACATTCTCTTCTCAGCTCACACTGATGCTCCCACTCCCTTAAGACTGTTTCGATCACCAGACATTTCTTGTGGGCTTTGCAGACCTTGGTGTAACTGGAGTGGCTCATTACTGTTCCCAGCACAAAATGGAAAAACCTGAATATGCCTCTTCAGAATTCAGTCTCAACTAATGTTTTTTTATGACAGTTGAAACTACTGAAGAAATCTTACCCTTCCCAATGTTCAAGAGAAACAATTCACAGAATCTACAATAAATGCTATTTCTTGCATACTAATATCTCACATGTCAGTGGGAAGCTTGTAGGAGGCAGTGGGAGGTTAGCCTTCGAGAACAGGGTACTGCAAACTACTGAACTTTGCCTCAGTCAGAAAAAAAATGTTAGTGATACCCTCTACATCACATAACAGATGTCAGGTGGTGCATGATCACTGGCCTAAGCTATTGTTATAAACAATTGTACTTAAAAAAAATAAACCAAGAGTTTTCCTTCTTCTTGTTGTCTAAAATGCAACTCAGAGAAGCACTCATATCTTGAAATATACAGAAACATTATTTTATAGTCAAATCTTTCTGTCACTGGTACTAATAAAATAGTACTGATGATCATATCCGCACTTATGCAAATAACATAGCTCTTCTGTAATAAATATCTTTTAAAATACATTGATGGAAAAGTATGACTTTTTCTTTCCTGTACAAAGCCTATTACTGAACACTTTCCAGTTTTCATTCAAATAACGTGAAAAATGATTCAATTTGAACGTTTTTGTTTTGGGGGGGTGGTCACTTTTGGTGTCCTTAATATCACTACCCTGCTTTCTCATCTTGCTTTTCCATGAGACAGCAGGGGCTCAAATTAGAGTAAAGAGCTGAAAAGCCTCCATGTTACTTTCATTTTGATCACTGCATAATTGAATTGAAATTAAATTTTTCATTTAAAGTTCACCAGCTAGAAATTTATAAACATCTGTGAGCACATCTGAACAAGCTAAAAATCAGGTTTACATATAGTGGTTTTTTATTGCCATCTTTCAGCCAGCAGGGAGTATTCTCTGTGACATCAACCAGGATGTCACAAAAAAGCCTTGACTTCAGCAGAAAAAATGATCAGGTTAAAGGACTTGGATTTTACTACTCACAGTGGACTGTACTGTGTCTTACACAGATTTCCTCTATACAGCACTCCAAAGCTAGGAATAACACAGGAGTCTGTGAGATTTATTTGACCAGCTTCTACTGATTTTTTTTTCTTTTCTTGCTGATTTTTTAAGGTAAAGATCTAATATTTAGCAGAGTGGTTTGATTTACTAAACGGATTATTACTTGGACAACTATGTATGGCACAAATGAACGTGCTCTATTCATCTTTGACATAATTCTTCACCAGGAATGGACCTTGCCTGGAACTGTTAGCCAAGAATAATCTCTCCAGCAAAAGGGAGTTTCTAGTGACTAACTGACAAAACAATTATTCTAATTGTACAAGCTAAAAACTGGCCAAGACATAGACTCACAGAAGCTGGAGACGCTTTGGTCATTTAGTCCCTTCCTGTAACAATGCAAGATTGTTCCCTATACAGCATTTCATGTAATGCAGATTTTATGCAATCTGGGCTGATTTTAAACAACGTAACTTTACAGTTCTCCACTTATTTTGCTTGGGCTGCTATTCACAGTCTAACAGACTGTAATAAATAATTGTTGTTATTCAACCTACAGTTTTCTTTTTAAGTGTAAATCCTGACTCTCAATGCACCCCAATGATTCTGCCTCCTCTCACCTGAAGACTTCACAGACCTTCTGCGATAACATCATTCAAACCCACCACATTCCTGCTAGCCAGGCTGTATGTATTTAGCATTTCCAAGCAGACCAGAAATCAGTGTCATCAAATATGAGGAAATGAGGAGAGGGAAAGATGAATTAGTTAAAGAATGCAAGCTTATATCCATATTCTTCAACAGATTAAAATGTTGCCTCTGTGGCCCAGGGTAAAGGCATATCTTTTAGCTCAGTTCTGGTTATAGTCAGACAGATGTTGTCTGAACTAAATCTGTGTTAGTTTCAGCAGAAAAGGCTCAACAGGTGACCATGGCAATATCAGCAGCTGCTTTCATTTGCAGAGTTCACAGCTGGTGACCCTTGCTCTGTGCCTAATCCTGAAGGTCCAATTTCCATAAGCATTTATTTTTAAAATATTAACTTAAAGGGAAGGGACAAAAAAATCTGTGGAATGTGTCCTGAACATCCATAGAAAAGGAAATGTTTTAAAGACTGCTATGGCTGCCAGCAAACTTGCAACACTTGAAAAGCCCAGTTCTGGTCTCTGACTACAAGCAAAAGATAACATGCTTTGGCATAGACAGCAATGCTGCTGTCCAAAATGGTCCAAATGTAGCGGTGGCAGAGTATGAAGCAATGTGTGATGAGAGGTTAACGTCATGGCTTTCCCAGTGCTGAAGGGTAGGACTTCACCTTTGAAGGTGAAGCCATCCCAAACCTGCATCCTCCAGCAGTGGGCTGGAGGCCAAGGTGGTGGACTACATAGCAAAGAGCAGCTTTGTGCCTCTCACTGTCAGCAGTTTGGCTTTGCTGGAATTTGCCATCCTGAACCATTCTCCATCCTACATACACAAAAATTGGCACATGATTTTCCTGTACACACTATTTGTCATGTCCTCTAAGATCCCTTAGAAGAAATAATTGGGGTTTTGTACCTTTTCCAGCAGAATAAATGTAAAACAGAAAATTCAGTGGGTGACATTTTTTGGTTTTTTCCTCAGAGTAGTTCTTAAAAGTACAGGAAATAGGCGGAAAAGTTCATGTTAATGATGGAAAGCTTTAGGTTCCTGTGGCAACTCATATTTAATTGCCTTAATGAAAAGAGAGCAAGAAAAGTAATAACTTTTTCCAGGAATATAGCGATTCTTTTCACTGTTATAGCAGGAATCACTTATATGCTAATTGCACATAAATTATGCAACTCTCCTTCAAATATTAATATTAATCTATAATAACACAAACTTTATGTGAAAACTGAGGAAGGTGATTTATTTTGTCATTCTATAAATGCGTATTTCTCACCTTAAAATAAAAACCACCAATGATGATCGTTTCAGCCTAGGTTAATACATTCTGTTTTCCCTGGCATAACCACGTGATCTGGTCTTTTAAGGGAGCCTAGGACTGGCACTTGGCTAGGTCTAGCCTAGCCATCCTGGAAAGGGAATAAATATAAAGTCAACTGGCAGGAAGCACTAAGGTTAACAAGAGGCTCATTGGGAAATTCAAGGGTAACCTCAGGTGGAGAAAGGAAAGGCAGATTTTGCTATGAGTGTTTTGATACAGACTGGGAAATCCCTCAGAAAAAGCAGAGAGTACAGCCTAGATCATGGGAAGAAGAAAATAATTGGTTGGACTGAGGGCTACAGAAGAGTTTGTGAAGGAAACAGCATGATTTGCTAGGCTGCTGCCACAGACCAAAAGGAAAAAGGCAAACGGAAGGTTTATTCTCAGCACGGATAGAAAACCTGTTAAAAAGGAGAGGAGAATGTTTCATTGGGTCTGGGTGCATGGGAAGAGGGAGCCGAGAGTCAGAGAGCAAAAACTGAAGACTTTGAGGGCGGAGAAGAAACTGGATTTTGTGTGGATTCATATAAAACTAATTGGTGGCATGAACTCCTATGGCAACCATTAAGCCTAGGCTGCACTCTGGCTGAGAAATGCCAGCGGCTAGCAGGTGGGGAACTGAGGCAGCAAGAGGGCAAAAGAGCAGACTGTTAAGTCGCTGCTCTGGCATGTAGCTCTGCTTCTGTTGTTACAAATGTTTTAATTATATTTGCAAAGAGCTCAAGCTTTCTGTCTCTGAGGTAAGGAAACTTTGACACAGACTTCATCTGGCAGATGTACTATAGAATTAAACAAGACCGAGTCATGTTCACTTGGAGATGAAAACTTGGATGAGAAGTTTGTCTTTACTATTGAAAGCCAGTTTATCCAAAACAAAAAATCACTCTGAGTGTGAGATTTAATGAGGGAAATTTAAGAAGTCCATATCCTGAAAAAGATGGAAAGCAATGGAACTGGTGTCCTGACTCATCTTTCACAAAGCTTTCAGCTCAGATCTGATGGAAAATGCCATTCCTCTGTTTTCCATTACTGCCTAAGGACAGGCATTTTTCAGGCCCCTTTTCTACAGCTGACTCACATCCTAGCTGCCTGGTTTTGATCCTTAATGTCAGATTCATAATAACATCATTAATAACATTAATTGATTGTCCTATGGAAGTAAATTTCAATCCAGTAGAGGTAGCGTTGGGAGGCATATGGCAAGAAGCCTGCAGCAAACTAATCTACCACTGACAAAACTCCTCTCTCAGTGCTTTAACTTTGTCAGTGCCTTTGTTTTTATCCAGTGCTTCATCATTTCACTCACATTACATGTGTTTAGAGGAGAGTAGGCTTCTGTAATATTTTCTCTGAAATTATATCCCACTGCTTTCACTCTGGAAGTGAAAATCCCTCCTAGAAATTCTTTCCAGCCTCTCACTGCCCTTTATAGGCTACCCTGCGGCTGCAACCCCTTCATAACACAGACCCCATGCCTTTCGACTCAGCTGTCCAAACACGTGGATGACCTGGACAGTTACATTCACTCAATACTTTTGTCTGTTCCACTTCAGCTTTTTGGAAACAACTCTTCATTTTCTTCATGTTTCTCTCAGGGTAAATTCAAATCAGCAGCTCTTCATCACAATATAAGATCTCTAGGAAAGACACTAATAATTGTTAAAATTGAGGGAATGAAGCAAGCAAACAAGCATGTGTTGACACTTGCATATAATCCAAAAGTCTAGTGTTTCTGTGCTGGAACATAGCTGCCTGGAGGAGGGAGGAAAGAGCAGGGGTTTTTTTCTTTAAGTTCCAGTATTAGAATATCCCAAGGGATAGTCTCATCCCACAGTCTCTTTAGGGCAGATATATTCCTTTTTGGATTTGAGCCCATCTGCAATTATTCAGAATGTGTTTCAGAATGTGAAATCTACAAAGATTTCTTCATCCTCTGCAAAATACAAAGAATTTTTCAAATATAGTCTGTTGAAAAATGTGTCACTGAAACAGATTTGCATGCAGATTGATCATCCATTTAATTTACTATTTCTTCTTTTACAAAGGCAGAAAGGGATGAAATGAGAAATATTAGTCAGATTAACAGGACATTTGAAAATGAACTTGCTCAGAAATGAAAGTTCATGCCCGAGAGTCAAGAAGGAAAAAAAACCCCAAAGAATTCTTAATGACCTTTTCTGTTCAAAATGTCAACATGGCCAACTAATTCAGATTTCAAAAATATGTAGATCATGCTTTTCACCTGGCTTTGCACCACATATCTTCCCATGTGTTGTTAGTATATCATTGCTGCCTGGAGCTTCATGAACTGGAGAGATGTGCTATCATAATATAACTCTGCTGTGAACTGTTTAATTGCAGTCACATTTCTCCCCACATGTGGTTGTTTTTCGGTGGTTGGTTAAAGCAAATCCTGCACACAGAGGTTAAAACTACACAATGTTTTCTGTTAAAGAGCACTGCGCAAAACCAAGTGATTCATAATATCTGTGTTATTAGAAGTGTGATGTCACTTTTTCCAGTCAGGTGGTGCCTGTTCTAATGTCCGTCCAAGCTGATGGAAAGATTCCCATTGATTTAGTGGATACTGGATTGTCCAAAACTCACAATAAAGGGAAGCAAAGAAGGTAAATCCTTAGTGTGCAGGGTTTATTCTCAGGGCTTTACAGGACTCATGGTATTGAGGGTTTCCTACTATTGGTGTTTTTTCTCAGCCATGAAGGACCCAACATATGAGGAACTGAGGGAGTTGGATCTATAATCCAGTGCTGCTACCTTGTCGGCCATGTAGATATAACCATTAGGTAGGAACATGGCCTGTATCTCAGGTCCTGAGATACTGCACTCCTGCCTCTTCCATGGCCTAGCTTCAGAATGAAGGTGGGGAGATGTAATCTTCTGAACTATATGAAATCTTGCAGCTAGGGCACTTCCTCAGGATGTAGAAAAGGGAGTTTCAACTCTGGAGCCCAAGGCCTCACATTTTCTTAGTAAGAAAACAGGTGGATGAAACGGACATCATGACTAATTTTGGAGGGCAGAAAGAGGGAGACTTCGGACACAATTCACAAGCCGTCTCCCAGATCAGGCCTTGGAGCATGTGTAAGAGCCTGAAGACCCATTCCAAGTGAGGCATCAAGCTAGGGAGGCAACTAATGAAAACAGGCACCTACAAAGTAAGGGGGACTGCCCAGTACCTAACTACATGTTAGGTTTGTAAATAGGAGGCTTTGCAGATGGGGTCTCATCCTAGACATGACCTTCTTCTAAACTCAATGCTTTCATAAGAGTTGTCCAAACTCAATGGACTGTCCTGGTGGCTTGGTGTTCCTGGTCAAACCTTTGAATGATTCTCAAAAGACAAATTGCAGACCGATCTTACCAAATGTGGATTTATTGTGCTCAAGCACATCTCCAACCCCCCAAAGCAGGAATTATAGCCTGTGTGATCCATCAGACTGTTCATTAGACAACTTCCCTCTTCAGAGGTCACAGGTGCATTTATATGAGATTGGGTATCTTGCAGGAGGTCATATTTAAATATAGATCTCAGCCAAGCCTTGTGTTAATCATTTATATAGATTCTTCATTCACAAATGATACTTCCATCTGCCTATGGAAACTGTGCCTATTTCCTAAGGCTGTGATTTCACCATCATTCTTCCAGTCATGAACTTTCTCAACACCTTTACTTTGTGAACACATTGCTCAGATGTTGCTACAGTCAGGAAAAACCTTTTTTTCTCTTAACAAAATAGCCAAAATGGTATTTAGTGCTGATTGTGATGTTACTAATGGGAATAATGAAATGAGATGCAAAAGAGCTATATTAGCATAGCCAGGTTGGCTACAGATGTAGATGTTCCTCACTTCTTCTGATGCATAACTGGCTGAGACAACTCCTCACTAAAATCTTTTTATTCTTGTGCAAACTGCTGTGAAGATTGCCCAAGCTGTGACTGAAGATACAATCTGAGCACAGTGACTCTGCATTCCCAGGAACAATGACAGAGTTTTAAGATGACAAATTTGCATACTTGTATCTGAAGGCAGAATCTGGCTTTCAGTATCTTGATCACAGGTAACATATTAAAGAGAAAGCATCAACATAACCTCAATTGCCCATTGTGACTCTGTGTGCCTGGCAAGCAGGAGCCTCACTCACCCTTTCACCTGTCACCAAAAGTGATTTGATATGGAAATAAGTCTGGAATTCCACAATGCCATTGTCACAGCTATTCACATTGACTTCGGTGGCTATTACCATAATAAACATCACTCAAACAGCAAGTGCCTAGTCCTGATGGATTGCTTCATTATAATATCTGCAGGCCATTACCAGCTTGACCCTGTACAGTGTATGCTCTGTCCCCTTGAAAGTAACTCTCAAGCAATTAGCTGGCCATTGGTGAAGTAACCATCATTATTATTTTTAAAACTTTCCTCAGAAGTTCAGAAAGTTTCTTGCAATGCACTTTTAAAAATTTGTTTAAAAAAATCCTTCAGTTTTAACAGCAAGTGTTCAGAGTCAGATAATTCCTGTCTCATACTGCTCTGGGGATGACAGATCCATACTGTATAATACACTTTGTATATTATACACACTATGTATAGTAATAGTAGAAATGTAAACCAATACTCTAAGCATTCACAAAAATATATATTCCTTTCAAAATACCAATATACATTTAATAGAATTAGAAGCATTCTAACTGAAATCAGAGCATAGGTCCCACAACACCAAAAAGTCCCTCTGTGACTATAATCACTGTAATAGGGTCTGCAGTTCTTGCAGAGCTGGATGGCTGGAAACCAGCATATTAAGAAAGCAAATCAATCCACAGGTGTTGTCCTGATATTCCAAACTCTCTTGGGTGACATACATGCAGTTCCTGTCCAAGCCTCCAAGAATAAATCAGCACTTACTACCCCAAAGCCAAACGAGGACACAACACAGGACACGTTGTTCTTTAGAGTTTCCTCAGTTCCTTGTACAGTCCCAGTCTGTCTGTCTCAGCTCTTCCTGTTCCTGAATCATATAGCTCTTCTAGGTCCCAAACAAAATATGCTCAATGCAAATAAAAAGATAAGCAGATAATTATATCTTCTAAATATTTGGTATGGGTGGGATTTTCCCCACCAGCTGACGTAGGGAAAAAACAGATAAGGCACAGTTGCCTAAACCAAATGTCCCTTGCAGCCAACTTGCCAGTCAGCAGAAAGACTTTGATTTAATGTATCAGAAAACAATAGTCAACAGGGTGATGAGTAAAGAGAAGATCCTGCCAATAGTCACAGGTTTTGTCATCAAATCATGTATCCTGGGTCCATTTTTGCTGTTGTAACAGGTCCATGAAAAGCTTTTTAGTGCTTTAAGGATCATCCAAGTGGAATGTGATTGCTAAGAGAACCCAGAAAGGAGGAGGCTGAAGGATGGAGAGATGAATGGAAAGGAGAAATGTGTGGAAGGCCCAAATGTCTCTGTCAGTATAAACACAGCTAGCATGAACCCCTTGACCTTTTGAATTTCCCACAATTGCTAGATGTTAAATCCTTCTGGAAGCAGTGCAATGCTGCTTTTGTTTTGCATAATTAAAGGAAGATTGCATTCTAATACCTTCATCTGTGGTCGTGTCACAAGCCACTGAAACTCTAGGAGCAAATTATACAAAATGGAGGTGTGACACAGCTTCCTGATTTAGTCATTTTGTGCTTGTAAGCTAAGGCATGTCTCTTAACATTACACATACAGTTAAGTGCCATGTATGAGGAACCACCTCAGGCTGGAACATTACCTTCAGTGATAACTTGCTTAATCAGCCAACTGAAGTCATCCCATGTGTTTGACGCTAAAGTGTCTCAAGAGTTCACACCATCGATCAGGAGGTAGTCACAGACACAGGAAGTAATCATGTTACCAAAACAAAACCAGCTTACAGTTTGACAGTGTCGTAGGTTATTTATACTGCACAGCACTGAAAAACAGTAGCAAAAGCACATTGATGAAGAATCACAGAATCACAGAATCGTCTAGGTTGGAAAAGACCTTGAAGATCATCCAGTCCAACCATTGACCTAACACTGACAGTTCCCAACTACACCATATCCCTCAGCGATATGTCAACCCGACTCTTGAACACCTCCAGGGATGGGGACTCCACCACCTCCCTGGGCAGAGATTCAAGCCATAAGTATTTTTGATTATCAGTTTAAAATAGACTCATTGTGTCTTCATGCTACTTCATGCTTCATGTTTTCATCCATATCATTAACTCCCTGAAGTTGGTAATGCTGTCATTTTTTCTCCCTGGGGCTGAGTTAGAACAAACTGAAATAGCCAATGAAGTCAGCGCAGTGTGCAACCCAATGAGTGGTTAACAAGTGAAGAGCCTCTATTTGTCTGGCTCCTAAAGCACTCTAGGAACTGCATTGAAAACAAGCTCTTAACAAGATGATGTTGAATTTGCCCATGTGATTCCCTAATTTGTCTGAGTTGCAACTATACAATCCAATACTATAGAAGCTGATATATAGTCTCATTTTCCCCTCTGGCTTTCTCCCTTTGTAGTCTGCATGTAATACAATTTAATGGTCAAGCTAGATAGCCCTGTGGATCTTGATGTACTTACAGTAATTGTATTAGAGCCTCCAAATGTTGTAGGCCATTTTCAGATTTCTATGGTGGGGCTAGTTGATGTGAGTGGGAGGCATTCATGCTGAGGACATCCAGCTGGAGAAATTCAGTTTCAGGTAGGACAGATCAGGAGTAAAAAACAGCTAAAATTACAGTGTCTACATATATAGTAAACCTGAAAAATAATGAGCTTTTGTCTTGTTTCGTTGCTCGTTAGGACTGTGCCCTCTTAGAAGAAGAGGTTTCTCCATTCAGCATTTAGGCTTCCTTTGGACACCACAGGGTTCATAGTAGAGCCAGTGGCAGATCTGATGTTGGGTTTGGTGCGACCACAGCCATGCTAACACCTCAATTAGCAGCCACAATCAAAAGATGAGAGAATAAAGCATGCATAAAAAGAGCTGCTGCTTGCTTGGCTTTGTCTTAATTACTTCTGTGGCAACAGCCAGCCACAACCTGCACTTGAACATGGCTGGCAGTTCAATGCCCTTCCAGTCCACAGTGACCAGGAAGCTGTTTTTTCTCCAGGAGAGGATGATTCTTTAGAAAAGCAGCCTGTGGCTTCACGCTCCAGTGCTGTTCCCAAGGGCTGAGCTGAGCGGTCAGCAGAGCAGCGTCAGGCGGCAGGAAGTGGGGAAGTCAAAACGCCCCAGAAGCAATTCAGATGCCTACACAGAGGCATTTGAGGTCACCTTTGGCCATGCCACTTGCCCTTCTGCTGCTGCTCCAAAAGGATCTGATCTTGGACATGAGTCATAGCTGAGTTTATCTCCTTGGTACCCTCAGATATGGGCACCTGGATTACTCTGCTTGTGTCGTGATTGTCCTGCATGGGTAAAATTGTCATTCTCACTGACCTTCATCCTGTATCCGTGTGCTGTCATAAATTAACCTAGCCAGATGAAAGGATCAAAATCCTGATCCTTGTACCCTGTCATCTTCACTGCCTTCCAGAGGCCGCCAGGTAGGTCCAGAAGCTTGAGAAGATTAACTTCATCCTCACCACAAACGCCTTATGACCAGCTTGGAAATTGCAGCATTGTCTTCAAATTTGCTCCTTAGACTCAGCAGAGCAGGAACAGCTGTTTCTGGTTTTTGATGATGTACCTGACATATGCTTGGAGATTCCAAAATGATAAACAAAAAAACCTTGTCAATTCTATGAAAAAGTTTGCTTGCTTAAAACACCGCATGGGGGCGCATTTCTGCACAAGAACATTTGAATTCTGATAAAAATTATCCATTTCATGGGAAGAAAGATGCAAAAAGACTGTTTTTTTCAACTCACTATGTCAATTTATTATTTAAAGAACATGCTGTAATAGCATTCCTTTGGTCCAGACAAAACAGTTCTCTCTGTTTCTTTTCTAGCTCCTCCACTTTCCATATCTCTATCATTTGTCTAAAACCCAAATTCCTAAACCAGCAACAACTACGTAAAATATTTTAGACAGCCTAGGGACCCATTCTGGATTTTGTTCACATTCTGCTTCAACTCTGACTGAAGCTGATGGGAATTTAACTAGTTATCTCAACAGGAACAAGATCACGTCCTTTCGGTGGAAATGGCATGACCTTCTTCCATAAACTTGCTCTTGCAGAATTTGTTTTCTTTTAGACTGTGTATGCATATGAAAGCTATTCCAAGAAAGAGAGGTTCTGGGAGAGCTTCTTTCTTCTGCAGAGGACTGTCTAATAGGTGTCTCTGTAAACTAATGTGAGATGGGATTCACTTAGGTTTCCAAGCTCCTGTAGCCCGAAATCTGCACCGCAGCACCATTGTTCTCAGCACTAACAAGTACAGAGAAAATAATGGTGCCAGTTTTGCAGTCTACAGAGATGAACAGAGAAAAAGAACAAGAAGAGGAGTTTGCATCAAAGGCAAACAAAAATTAAGGGTGTCTTCTATATGCAACTTTTTTTTACAAATTCACTGTGCTGTTGGTAAACGAATTTCCTGCAGAAAGGCAGCTGCTACTTACCATTCCTCCTTTCATGGTAGAGAAAAATGACTGGAAGATGTTTCTGCTTACAGTGCCAGTCCTAGGTAACTGCTATGCCCACACAGCACCAATGGAATGCCAGAGCTTTGACCTCGATATTTTACTTTCTCTCCTAGTAACTCTAGGAGGTGCTTCAGATGTTACACCTGATATTTCTGTGTGTAAGCATTAGGTAGTTTGAGGCACTTGTGCTGTCTCTTGAGGCAGCTGGCTGTGCTGTCATGTCAACATGGCTATAGTGTAAAAGTGGAGGAAGAAAAGGATCTAAGAAGGGGGTGTTTAAGGTAGGTAGAAGACAACCAGGACTTTAAAGAACCCCTTGCTTTGAACTGGAATAAATCCAACTAACTGAGAGGTGAAGGAGGATGAGGTTTTATCATGGGCTTCCATATATACAATTCTTCATGACCTCATGTGCTCCAGTACTTAACAGGTGCTACCTGAATGGTGACACAAATCTCTCTCTTCACTTCTGACCTTCTGTCCAGTCTTGTATTTCTGGTAGTCATGACAACATTCACTACAACTTTCCAATACTCGAATTAAAAAAATTCTGCTCCACAAAAAACCTAAATGTTTTTCCTCTCCCACTACATTTCTAGCTGCTTTGCTTCCTATCTTTTCATAGTTTCAGGCAGCCTGCTTGCTTGGGATCTTTTTTCCTGGGTGTTTTACCATGCATTTCCTCACTGTGGGTGCTGCCTTCACTTCCTCATGCACTAAGCCTTTTTCCTTTTATTGTTCAGGTATTTCTTTAAAGCAATTCTATTCCATACACACACTTCCCTCCCCATGCAACACTTGTGTTTCTTTGCACTGGAAATGATACTCTTGTCTTTGTACCTGTCTGACTTGTATTGCAAATGCCTTCAGGGGTTTGAGTGCAAGAGCACAGTTGCAAATTCAGAGTTGCACAGTGCAAGCTCTGCTTTCCAGCACTGACAAAATGTACTTGCTGCTGAAATGCAAGAAATTTCTATGATTCACCATTTCATATCCTACTGCTTTCTCACACATTACAGGAGTTCAGAGACGAAAAATTTTCCCTTAAGTCTGGTTCTTACGCATAAGCTTCAAGGGAAAAAATAGCAGTTTTCTTTAAGATACAGAAGTGTTCGGTTCAATACCTCATTAAGCAGTATGGGCAAGTGTATAACCTGTGTTTTTGTACGAACAATAATACATTAGTCACAGTAGACATCAGCAGTTACTTAAGGCAACGTATTTCCTTGGACTTTTCTAACACTAGCCCCTCCCTAAGCATTTTGCAACTATTTCCTCTTCCTTTACAGGGTGATTGACCCTTTGTACATTTTAGGTATTCTCATTAAGGGCAATATTGAACCCATATCTTAAATAATGTTAGAACAAAAGACTTCCCAAGAGGATTCCAACTGTTCTGGCAGGGAGCATGTGACGCTAAGTGATTCTGCACTCTCAACTCGGAGACACTGTGTGCCATGTAAACGTCCTGCTGGCCGTTTTCAGAATGAGGCACCGACACACAGCTTCAAATCAACAGCTTCAAGTCTGCCGTTCAGTTTCACTGAGATTAATCACCATTTTTAAATGGCCAATCCAAAGGACTGCTGGGAGTCCTGGTGCATTCAATTCATACTCTGTTAGGAGCCTCATCTGCTGACACAGGCGGTGCCCACTACTGTAAGGTATCTCCCTGCGTTCTCACAGGGGAAGTTTTGGGCTAAGTGGAGGAATAGAGGTTGCATAACTACTGAAAATCAGCCTGGCGTTAACTTCTGTGAAAGAGGGGACATGTCTAGAAGAGCTTTTGTTGACTTGAGGCCCACACTAATTACCTTTCCCCTCATACTGGGGATTTAATCAGTTTGAGCCTCATTAGCCGTGCACAGTTACAGGAAAAAAGAGTTCCCCTAACAGTCACAGAGCAATGGCCATTTAGTGTGTGTGTGCAGGGGGTATGAAACAACTTGGAAAAACTGACTATGTGAAAATAGCTTTCAGAAACAATTATTCACCTTTCCACCACCATTTTTGATGCTGCTCTGCCTTCTGTCCTGTCTGTTGTACTGGTTTCTGTGCAGCTGTAAGATCAGCAGGGACAGTGATCTTTGCAGCTATACATCATCTAGTACATCTGGAGCACTGTCAAGATAATTTAGTTATGGTAGAAGCTAAATCAAAATAAACCAAGAATGAATCCGTGCATTGCACTTCCCACTCCTCATTCTCCTGTCCTGGCTACGCCTACCGTAAACACAGTGTAAACACCAATAATATTTCTTTATAGCAGCAATAATGTTGACTAAAATATGGAACAAAAGGTTCATGGGTGCCAAATCAGGTTGTCTTTATGTCCATGGAAAATGAGTTTACTGAATGTAAAGTTACATATCTTTCCTCAGATACCATTCTTGTCTACTCCTTGATGAATAAGTGGTATTTCCCCAATGCAAGTGCTAAGCAAGTAGGTCACCCACACTTGACAGCGGTACATAAAGACCAAGCAAGAATATCCTGCCTGGCACAATCTGTACCTGATGCTTATTCAAAGCCTTGTCTTCTATAAAAATGAGATTGTGTGTGTGTATATTTTCATCTTTGTCTTCATCAGGAGCATGCTTTTGAAATGGGTCTTGCAGTCACCCCTACATGCTCCATGTTGTCATATTGCGAATCATCTTGGGTTGCATGAACTGAACTCATGAAGACATGCCCTGGCTGCCTGTGGGCATCCTGTCTTTGGTACAAAACTGGAGTCGGTGTATAGTGAAAAACTTGTAGATGTTGGGTCCTCCTTTTGACTGCTATGTGTGTCTAAAATAAGACAGAGTGATTTGCTCTCTGGAAGCTCCTGTTCTCCTCAATTGACTATGCAGGCAGCTGAAGTTGCCTAGCTCAGATACAGCTGACTGACTTGACAGACATACAAAGCCAAGAAAAATAAATCCGACCCTAGGCATCTAACTCCAGGCAGCGTGAAATGTTCTTTGTTCTTTTAAACACAGTCACCATAACAGACATGCTTAATATATCTTCCTGTTTCTTTTTCAGCCTTCACAGTGCAGAACATACTGTTGACAACACCTTAAATAATGACAGGTAGACAACTGTTCCCACGGGGATGTGGCTGAGTCTTCTTTGGCTCTTGGAGAGCTCAGTGGTCGATTCCTCTGGTCTTATCAGAAAAAAATCACCTCTCTAAAAGGTGAGGAATTGCTAGTTTCACATTTACAACAGCTGAATATTTTTTAAATCAGGATGTGACGATCGATAACGCTCATACTGCAAGCAACTGGCACTGCTCCCATATTGCCAGCCCTGACCTTTGGACAGTGTGCCAGTGTGTTTCATTATACAGACCTGTGGACTCGAAGTTTTGTCATCATCAGCAGGGCAAAGCACAACACTCTCATAAAACACCTTGCCATAAAAAAACCACATAGAACAATCCAGACTTTCAATAGTTAGGAAAAAAGTCCATGAGAGTACAGGCAAGGCCACCAAGGAGTCCAAGGTTGTCTCTCCCGCTGGAGCACTGACCAGGCTTTGCAGGCACTTTGGGGCAATCAGCCAGCCAAGGCTGGCAGCTGCAGGGCCAGTCAGGCACATTGGCTTCTGTTTCCCATTTTGCCTCTACAGAAGCTTTTCCCTGTCAACCTCTATCACTGCTCTGATTCTTATAATATGCTATTTTAAATATTTTTCTCTTATTGATATGCAGGCTCAGGATTATGACTATCAAAAGGAACAGCCAAGGCAAGGGATGTTGCTTGGACGTTTTTTGAGCATACACTCCTCAGATCATATGAGCTTTCAGTTTCTTTGCTTTGCCTCTTCTTCCTATGCTACTTTCATCTTGTGGCTCAGCACTTATGGTCATAACATTTAACTGTGTATAGAGAAAAAAAATAAGAGAAAAGAAAGAGAAAAAAAGAAAGAAAAGCATCTACAGTTCTTAAAATTTGGCTACTTTGACACATTAGAGTTGACAGGAAAAAAAAAGTGTCCTTACTGCCTGAACCAATTCCAGTCATGAGAACATCAGTTCTATAACACAAATGTCAGTCAAAATCATAGTCAAGATTTCCTACAGTGGTTTGCCACGTTAAAGTAATAATACACCCATCAGGTTAACTAGTAATAAACTCCACCACCCTTTGCTTCACAGCCCTTGGAATGAACAAGGCGTGAGTGCACTTCCAGTACTGAGTTCAAGCTTCTGATTGCCTCTAATATTCTAATGAATCTGAGGAATATTTTCCTAGTTCAACTTGGGGACTTTCCATGCATTGGTGAAATCTGGGTCATGGCACAAATGTGTTCAGTGGTTGGACTTGTTTTAGTGTCTCACATTATGCTGCCTCGAGGGCTCACCTGTGCTAACCCCAGTCACGATGGAGGGGAGACAGAGTTCAGCTGTCTCACTTCACAGGAAAAATACTTTCCCCACTCAGCCCAGCAATCCTCCTTTTTCCAGGAGAGTCAGAGAGCACAAATGAGTTAGGAAGTTCCCTAGAAGAGGAGTGGCCACCCACTCTGGTTTGCTGGTTTACATCCTCACACATTTATAGCAGCTCTCTTCTCTCCTGCAGAGATGCCATGTGATGGGTATATGTCATCTTTCTTCTCTTTTGTTTTTTCTCCACCATGTTTCCTGGCTTTTTATCTCAAGGAGCATGAGTAAGGGTACTGCCCTGCTTTTTACTTGGAAAAACTGACCTGTGGTAAACGCAAAAGTTGCAACACTGCAGAGGTTAGTTATCCCTCTGGCATCTGGCAGGGTCAAGACAGAATGGCAGGGGGTGAGTGGAGTTAAATGGGAAAATAAGGAAGAAACGTGGGAGGTGTCTGCCACTGGGGTATCTTGCTCACATTGAGGACCTCTAACCACCACAGTCTGGCACTCACTGCAGCCTATCTCCTCTGGGACACTGGTTCTGGGTTGGTCAAATCGCACCTGGGCCATAATTCCATTCCTTTCAGTGGAGTTATACCATATAAATTCAGCTGTATGTTTTCCTGAGTAAGACAGTTTCTTACTAACAAAGTTCACAAGCTTATGCTGTGAATCTTCTGGGAGTATTCAGTTATATGAAGAATGCTTTAGCCTTCAGATGACCTAAAGCTGTGCAACATCCTATTACTTCACACTGCCAGTGAACACAAAGTGATTCATAGTTGTTCACAAGTGGAAAAAAGGCAAATTAAGAGCAAGCAGTTACAAACAAGAGGATTGGTATTTCAGACCATATGATTAGCTTTTGTCTCGCCTGTGCATCCTCAGAGTTTATGGTCCAAAAGATAACTAAATCTTGTCAGTGTAGCCCTGGTCATTAAACCTGTGCTCAAAACATAATTTTGATAAAGCCATGCACAACTCTGATGTAACTAACTTCTGTGGGATCTGTGCGCTTGTTTTTGCAGTTCTAGGTAAGTATTTGTTTTCTGACTGCTCATCTGACCATACAGTAAATTCAGCTTGTATTTTGATGGTTCATCTGTGGCGTGGATTTTTGGCAGTATGAGAATTACATAAGTGGTTTTTTCCAGTACTGAAACATGAATGGCATGGCAGGTCTTACCTTCTGAGGCATCCATGCCAGTGGGATGTGTGGTGTTCATCAGCAGCAATTCTAGGATAAAAAATTAGTAAGAAAAGAAGTCACTGCTTTTGCAATGTCATTTGCTTTGACTGATCAGCAGAATTTAAACCCATGACCTTCAGTGTGATAACACACATTACTTAAGTAATGTCATTAGCTGGTGGCAGAAGGAAGGTGTTACACTTTAGGGCGACTGGCAGAGAGCACACATGTTTTATAAACCTGTCAAACCAGAATATTGGGATGTCATAAAAAGACACTGACAATTTCATTAGAGTGCTGTTTTATGTTTACATAATAAGAACTTTAATGTATCTTAGGTTTGAGGAGAAGAGGAAGAATGAGGTGTTTCCCTAATAGGGAATAAAGGTTTCTTTTTTCCTCATATGGTCCCATTGCTACAGGAAAAATTGTCTGGCAGGAAGTAATCCTGGACTCAGTCTGAGAGAAAGTCTGTGTTATGCAATACTTGCAGGGAATGTGGACTTCCCACAAGAACAGCATCCAGGCTCCCTCCTGTACCGATGACTGGCTACGATCCTCCGGGCATTATAATGAATAAGGGAAAGACAAGCATACAAATGCTTGAGAACAGAGCACAGAACTGAAGAGGAGGACTCATCCCCTTTCCCTCAAGCTGGGCTAGTACAACTGTCTGCAACTGTAGACTGTGGACATCAAACGAAATTAAAAAAACAACTGATTACCGCTGCCAAATTTAGGCACCGTTTATTTAAATTCCCTTTAGCAACTGACTTGTAGTACTGCAAAATCCCAGGAGATTTTATTCCATGGGGATTCATGGCAGAGGCAATGGAGATGAAGAAGAAATTGTATTTCATCTCAGTTATCATTAATGAACAAAGGTACCCAAATCTGTCCTCTGATAAAGGCTTTTTTTTGCCAGAACAGGGCTGAAAAGGAAAGCAAAGCACATGCAGCTGTTAGGTACATTGCTGCTCTGTGCACAGGAGGGATTGAATTGAAGGAAATGCATAACCTAGCCAGCCTGTGATAACAACTTCCACCTAATCCTCAACCAACCATCTCCAACAACCAAGCCCTCACTGGGGATTTTGGAAGCTGACTGATAGGTTTGCAGGACCCACCTCCTATATCTTTCTGAACATTTTAGAGGGATTCTGGCTGTTGTTCTCTAAAGAGGCTCTTTAGGTTTTCCTTTCATTGTTTGACAGCCCTCTTAAAAAAGAAAAAGAAAAAAAAAGCAGTGCTTGTGCAAAAATTAGAATTGCACCTGCAGTCAAGGTGTATTAAACTTGGAAACTACAGGCAAATATGTCAATTGAAAGCTCTCAAGAAGCCAGTTCATAAACCATAACAGCTGATCTCAAATGCAGAACAACACAGCTATATAAAGAAGAAGGTTGGCTGACATAATTGCCAGAAAACCGTCCTCATTGATAGAGTCTGCCAACAGCAGGTGATGTAAGAGCTGGCAATGAATGAAGCTGTGAATGTGAATGTGATGTCTGGCAGTATTTCTTGAGAGATGTTCACAGCATAGCAGTTGGAGACTTACAGAACACCATTAAAAAGAGAGATGCGTGAGGATAAACCTGTGCAGTCTGATTCCAACGGACAACAGGAAACATCTCCTGCGTGTTTTGTTCTCTTCTATGCATCTGGCTTGGTCTGAAATGACCATTATAACTCATGTGCAATGAACCACGTCCTCTAAGACATTCCTGGCCTCTCAGTTGTTTGCTGCACCCCTCTGCCAGTGCCCCCACAGTAGGGTAGCAAAGAGTAACATAGGGAAAACAAAGTGTACCTGTGTCTCAAGTGATAGCAGTGCATGGTCAGTCATGTAAGTACAAATCCACTGTCATCAGTGCTATGAACTGTAGCAGCTGCAGGATGAAAGCACATCACCCTCTGCTATCCCTGCTGTCACCTGGAGGCAGGGAGCTGCTCAGAGAGCTTGGAGACTGTCACAGCCACTTATCTCATGGCTGACAGAGCCTCACTCAGTCCCACCAGAGCCCCTCTGGACAACAGTAACCCAGCTGTGTTTGCAAAAGAGTGTTGTTACCCGTGGCTAGCGTGAGGCCACTGCATGTCAATTCACCAGCACT
Source organism: Athene noctua (assembly GCF_965140245.1). Classification (NCBI taxonomy): domain Eukaryota; kingdom Metazoa; phylum Chordata; class Aves; order Strigiformes; family Strigidae; genus Athene; species Athene noctua. Next base: position 64,926,689 of record NC_134037.1, on the reverse strand, counting down.
TTCGGTCTCAGTCACTCAGAGTCGTTTGAACCTCAGCCTTGGGCTGGCTCCATCCTTTCCTGTTGCCTGTTGTGCCCGGCTGCCTGAAATGCTGGAGCTGCAGTTTCTTTGCCAGGACACTGTTCAGACTAGCATATCTGCATCTGACTGGATGAGCCCATTTCATCCTTTCCTCTCCTTGGCATGTCTCGTATCTTGTTCAGTGCTTGGCAGCTCAGCTTGCTGTTTCTGGCTGCCCTGCCCCATGAACAGTGCCGGGCAAAGGCTGCAACTCGCAGCAGCCCCAGGCAGCATGGACAGAGAGCCTTGGCTCCAGCAGACCTGCCTGGGGTGCTCTGGCAGGAGGGCTCAGGGTGTTGCAGGGACACCTCTCAAGTCGGTGTTTGAACCTTTGTCACCCGTGCTGCTCTGGAGGGAGGAACAAGAGGGTGCTGAAATGAAATTTGGGGATTGCCAATCTGTTTCTCTGGAAGCAGGATTTTTACTCTCAGCATGGTAAATAATTCTGATCTTATCATCCAGCCAAATGGAAAAGGAAACAAATATTTTCAGAGTTTCAGAGGAAATAGAAAATGTCTCAAGAATTAAATTAATTGAAGGATAAGGAGTCTCTGTCAGTGAGGGAGTCCATGTATCCTTAAACTACAGTTTAATGCTTAAAAACCTGGTGGGTTTTATGAAATGAGATCATGGTTTCTCCCTATTTTGAGAAAGCACATTCACATGCTGAAAAAAACAGCGAAGACCAAACTAATGTGCATTACTTGGCAAGTGCAGCAGACAAGCCAGACGGATATCCAGTATGCTGCAGTCCAAATGGCAGCCTGGTGAAAGCTCTGCAGCTGGGCAGGAAAAAGAGGAGCATGGGCAAATACCATGCATATGCTCAACAACTGCTGCATGTCTTCCACAGCAAAAACATACACTCCCACATGTCCTCCCCAGTAAGGTGCCACAATAGCAGCCATGGCTGAAGAAAGGGCTGTTGCCATGTGGATTCAGAGTGTGGCGTGTGTGACTACATGTGTGCAGGCAAAATGGCCCATTTTTCTACAATGATACAGTTCTAGATTATGAATAATTTAGATAACGCAGTAATTAGGGCCATATAAATATAATGTAGACAGAAGATCCATTCTTTCCAGCTGAGAAAGTTCCCTTTGGACCAAGCCACATTGCCATCTGGAACAGCTCATGGGTGTCCCTGTGTCCTTCTGAAGGACCTTCAGTCCTCTCAGCTGTTGAATTGGCATCTTTCAGTAGCACTAAGTTCACTTTGGAAAGTAGCTGGTAAGTAATCAGGAAAAAAACCTTTCACAGACAGAATAGTATCTGTGGAGTCTTGTCTACAGAGAACAGATTCTTAGAAGTGGCCTTCACCTAAAAATTGCAAGTCCATGACACACTTTCAAGTAGTCCAGCATTTTTCTTTTATTCTCTTATTTGACTTTTGCTTCTCATTCCAAGACTTCATCGGTCAAATCTGGGTTTATAAAATAATTTCTTTTTGGATGCAAAGCAGGAACATGTGAGCTGCTTGTAAACACTTTGAACACCATGACGCGTTTCTTTTCTGGGAGGAACTCTCACTGTACGTGGTGTAGGAATGCATGCTGTACATGAAAGTCCTGTTGATCTTCTAACAAATCCATTACCAGGGAGCAAAAAGTTCTTAAGCAGTGAGAATCCCACTCTTGCAGTGACTTAGGAAATTCCCATGCATCATTGCAGAAAAGCCTGCACACCCTAAAAACATCTTAAAGGCAGCTGAAAAGAAGAAGAGGACAGAGAAGAATATAGATTCTTTTAGGATGTCTGTCTCTAAAGAAATGCTGAGGACATATCCAGAGTCCAGTATGTGGTACCAGCCATGTGATCTCTGAGAGGATATGGCAGAATGGAAGCAGTTTGCAGACAGGTTGTGGGACTGAGCAAAGGCTCAGAAAAACTTTCATATGTCAGAGAAATTGAAAAGGTTGAAATCATTGACCTTAGAAAGAATAATAATAATAAGGGACACAACACAAGTCTGTAGATAATGAAAAATTTAGAGATGATAGATAGGGAGCATCTCTGCTCGTGCAGCAACAAGGTCGCATTCAATGAAGGGAGGGCAAAGGACATATTTTTTTTCTCACCATGCACAACTGTGGCATCACAGTAGTCAAGATCCTACAGAAAATAAGAGGAATGAGTATTTTAATAAATTTAAGGAATATGCTTTGTCTCTACTGGCATAGTGTAGCACCTACCCATTACCCAACACAGATTTAAAAAAATGAAATGAAACAAAAATGTGCAAAGACATATTATAAACACTGTGTCCCACTTTGCATTAGTGTGTTTACAGTCTTTGAGATTTAATAACTTTATAACCATTTGCATTGCTATGAGGAAGAAATTTATTCAGATCAAGATAAGAAAATGTGGCTAAAAGGAGTGCTCGTGCACACTCAGTGGCATAGTACGAGGTCTCCTCTCTGGGTCTGAAGTAAATTCATTTTGATACTCTGTCAATACACTGCAATTCTCTTAGTAAGGTGCTATTCCTTCAAAAATGGTTTTGTTTCTGACTGTTCACTGAATAAAATGTGCAGAAAGAGGGGACATTCACTCTACATCATAACTGCTATTAAAAAAAAAAAAAGTAAGCATGACAGATGATGACCTTGGAAAGCATTCATGGTGCTTTTTTAAAAAAATAAATAAGTTATGATCTCTGCCTTGATCAGGGGACCATGGAGCATTCTGATGGCACTGTCAGATGGCAGGATCTGTCATCCTCTTTAACAATTTGCAACATCTCATTTTTTGTGGAAAGAAGCATACCAGCATCACAGCAGAGTCAGGAGAGTTTTTATGCACAGAATGATTTCTAGGAGGTGGCCCAGCACATTTCACAAATAAAATAAGCCTTTTCAAGGGCTATGTAGGGACACCAGAGGAAAGACTGTGAGGCTCACTGAGAAATTAAAAACCAGCATGATTGAGAAGTACTTTGCAATTATTAATTGTTCTATTGATACAGCAGATCTTGCAGAAGCATGGCAAGATCAGAGCCTAATTGTACTAGAAGCTATACAGACCTGAAGAAAAAGACTATCACTGCCCTGGAGAGTTTATATGCTAACTAGATGAAACAGACACAGGACAGGGAAAAAAATATGTTATTATATGACTTTTACAGGTTAGGGACTGGAGATTAATTGAACAGCTGAAGCCTGTGCTTGAGCCAAGAGCTGAACCCAGATCTCTAGAGCCCCGTTAACCACAAGACCAACATTCATAACCTCAAACTGTATTGTCAATGTAACAATTGCAGCTAAACAGAAGACTTAATCTCAGGTCTCCAAAGAGCAATGTTAAAGTATCCTTTTACATATTATTCCAGTAATGTCCAGAGACCCTGTGTCTGATTGAGGACTCTGCTCTGTTGGACACTATATAAACGTAGCAAAAGAGATGCTCTTGGCCAACCAAACGACAAAATACAGCAAGTGGGGAACAACAGTCACTTCAGATATAATACTATACAATAAAGAAGTTAATTTCCTTGGTAGTTATGCACCAGGATTGCCTGTAGTCTGTACAAAGAGCTGATCTTTGTTGTATTATTCCATATGTTGATTGTAGACACTGATTGAAAGCATACTGATTTCTTTGGGATTCTTTTCCCTGCTTTCTGGCCATTTAGACTTCATAAAAGACTGCTGAATCATGTTGTGCTTGGGTGGGCAAAAAATTATCTATCAACATTTTGAAGTTTTTTGAATAGAACATGTCCTCAGCTCTCCTTTTACTTTTTTGTCCTGTGCTCTAAAAGGTAGGGGTTAGTGTGCTCTCATCTGTAAATTTGATGTGCTTCTCTTGGTAAATCTGGATTAAAACAATGACTGATACGCATAAAGTCAAAATATAAACAATGCTTGAATTATTTTACTGTGTCAGTGTCAAATAATTTTTCCTATTTGGAAAAAAAAATAGTGTTTCAATGAAGATCCAGCAAACGCTGTCACTGATTTGAAAGGGTGTTCATGCTTTAACAAGTAATCCTTAGATAGGTCAGAATTACACTAAAGCATTGCATTTTCTTAGTCTGATTGCTTTTGTATAATATAACATACTGTAATAGCATATATAATAATGTCCTTAGTTTTAAAACACTTATACGTACAATTCAGCCACGAACAAGACTACTGTAAACTGCTTGTTTCCCTTTGGTGTGCTCCTCTTAATGCCTTAAACACCATTTCTGTGTATTACCTTATTATTTCAGTCATTTGCCTCTTTACATGGTGAACTCTAGCATTGTGCTGAGAAAAATAATTTTTACTCTGCCCATTCCTGGGGACTGAGGAGCTTGTGGGGAGCAGACTCTGCAAGTTTGTAGTCAGGACGCTTTGCCGTAGCATGGGTGGCTTAAAGGCATTTGTTTCTTCCATCTGAAGTTGTCTTGGTAAGACAGGAATGGACCTTCCAGATGTGACCAAGTGGGTGCGAACAGCTGAAATCACACTTGACACTGATTGGCATTCACAGGTGAGCTACAGACCCAGGTGCTTCTGCTCAAGCCGTGCCTGGGCATGCCGTCCGCCTGAACTCAGCTGGACTGACAGCAGCATTGGACATGTGCGTCCTTCCAAAAGTAGGTCTACCAGGGGCTGGAGGGCTGGTTATTAGAAACACCCCCAAAGCCATGAGCCACTTGCATTGGAGTGCTTCCTGGAACACAGCAAAGGGCAGTTTAAAGAGAGATTAATGTACCACACTCCATCAGAATGTGTGCTACACAGGCACCTGTATCCTCCTTTATGTCACTGGGAAAAAAAAAAAAGTTACCACAGCACAGGGAGTGAGACCCATTATCCTCTGTCACATGCTGTGAGAAAGTGCATCCCCAGCAGTCCCCAGAAGTCAGATTTCACAAGACCCTAACTGTTTACCTCTTAGTTAATTCTGATGCTTCATTTTTCCTAGAACTGTGTTTAGATTTTTCATCTTCCAAACACACTTGCTATGTTCTTCTGCCTCAGAGTAGCAGGAACTTTGCACCTCTGGCCCTCTTGCAGCCTGGCTAATGGCAAAATTGTTCCTGAGTGGGTGAAAAATTCAAGTCAGGTCATTGCAGGTACTTGCAGTATGATACACTACGTAATGAAAATTCATCTCATGTTGTGAAACATACTGAACTGCTAAAATCAACAAAATGCTGGCAGGGAATGTTCTTTGAGGTTATCTTTAGATTGAATCTGCTTGGACTTTTGACACCTACTCAGCAATGTCTCTTGGCACGCAAGAAACATCAAAATGCTGAAAATGTTTAGTCAGTAACTAATTTATTCCCTTGTAAATGTCTTTGCTTCCTGAATTCTCTTCCTCTCTATTTTATTTAGTGTTTAGATGCTCAATATAATCATGTCATAGGCAGGAGGGGATGTTCTTGGGAAGGAGGTACAACTTGTGACCTGGAGAAGAACTTATCTCTCTGTGTAAAAGGACAAAGGTCCTCATTTAAATAGTCTTTCAGTGAGATTTATGCTTTTAGTATATTAAATGGTCACTTGTTACTAGTGTAATGTTATGTACATTTATTTTACACAGATATGACCTGTAGTTTTGTCTACTGGTGGGCAAACTACTAGTTTTTAAGGAATTATCTACTAATGTGTTACATGTATGTACATTTGTGTGTTATTTTAAAATATTCACTGTGACAACAGTACACACTCATGCTTCAGTTACTTTTCTCTTGTTCTTTTGCAACAATTACACAAGCAACACATATGCATATATGTTTGCGTGGATAAATATTTGTATGTGTTGATGTCAAAACACATGCATGATACATATCTAGCTGTTGCAGAGCAATCAAGATACATATTTATATGCGTGTATATATATGTTAAAGGTGAATATGTATTAGCAACTAGAGTAGTACCATACAAGATGACAGCTTTACAACTCTCTCTCTCTCTACATTCATGTGTTCATACAGAGCTAGGCAATCTGTTTGGCAGAAAATTGTAGAAATTGGAGCCATGTGAACCATTTATTAGTATAAATCGTAGCACATGACTGACCGAAGTATATCATTTCTCATACAAGCTTATAACCTTATATTAAGTTTGGAAGTTAAGAGTAGTGTAAGAAACAAGTCAAAATTAAAAAGGAAAAGTGATACACACAAACAAATGACACATCCCACGTGTACAAGGGATCTAAATAAAGCCCACTGTGTGGGAGCACAAATCCACATAGGGACACACATACAGAATTAGAACACATACAAATGAGACTATGCAGGCTCATACCTACAAATAGTATCATAACCTCAGCTGCAAACTGATGACTCTTTTTCCAGAATATAAATTTATCACCTATTTAGTCGTTAGTACTCTGCTTTAATAATTGCAATTCAGCACCCTCACAAAATGCAATCATACATTCTCTCCAAACTTCCAAGCTGTCTTGCCTTTAGATTTTATTTCTGCAAGTACTTGTTTCATGTGTTCATTGAAGTCTAACACTCTCACCCTCTCTACTCAGTCCTTGAACCACTTCAAGATAAACCAACACAAAATTAAATTCTAAACAAAAGACAGTACAACTCAAGTACACAAAATATTTCAGAAGTAGAAAGACAACGGAGATAGATCTTTTCTGGCTGTAAAATCCCAGCAGGAAACCTAAAATGGGGCTTTAGCAGAGCAACCAAAATATTTATACTTCAATCTGAAGGTGTGAGTGTGCAGATACATTTCCAAGGACAAAAGCAAGACTGTAAATTCTGAGCTCCTGGGACCTGCTACAAAAACAAGTCAGAAAATTCTCCTTAAACGTTGTTTCTGCTAATCAAGAGAAAAGCAAGGATGCTATGAAGGTTTTAAGTAATCTTACTGTCATAGAGGGAATTCACTCCAGGAAGGGTTTAACTGCAGTCAAGAACATACTTCTTATCTGGAGTAATTATAATACTAGACTTCACCTAAATAGTAATAATGCTAGAGAATGAGAGATGTACCACATGAAAGGTTATAGATCTCATCACACATTGCATGTGAGTTTAGTAGCATTTCCATGTTACAGAATTATAGCAATACGAATCCTTTTGGTGCAACAGGGTTGAAGCAACAAAGACAAGTCTTTAAAGTAAGCGAACAGCTTTATGTGATACTTTCCTCTTTAGCCCAGCCAGCTTTATTGCAAGCAGGTATTGCACATAAACCTTATTCTCCCCAGGCAGGTTTTGTTGCAGTCAGTAGCAAGGAAGAGCAGTATTGCACTAAAGCAGAGTGGAAGAGGAAATGAAGGAGAATACCACATTCAGTGGAATTTTTATTGAATTGCACTCTATATTCCTTGTCCTTAAAGAACACAGTGCTATTTCCAGACCTAATCTCATCAGGAACGACTTTGGCCAAAGAAACCCTCAACACAAGCAGATTTAGTCCCTGGCCCTCAGAGCAATGTTGCAGACAGCTTTCTTCTCCTGTGTGGAGGGCATTGCCTTTGCTCCCAGGCTTTGGCTCATGTGGCTTCCAATATAGAAACAGAGTCTGAGGCTTTTTCTCCCATTAACATCTTAGCCTGTTTGGTCTCTGGGGCAATGAGATTTTAAAAACAAAGCCAAAAGGTTTCTCTGTGTAAAACAAAACCCCTTGCTAGAATGGGTTTACTGAGTAGCATATCCATTATTATTTCATTATAATGCTTCTCTCTCTACCTCTCTGCACCATTGTAGTCGGGTTCCCTGTAACTGTTCTTATTTTAATATGTTCTCGTTCTTCTCCATTTTTCTCCTCTTTTAATTGATTTTCCCCCCTTCCTGTTTCCTTCCCTAACAGAGCAGGGACACGCTGGCATTTTACTTTGTATGAAACTTCCAAATATACCCTATCTGCAAAGGTTCCTCTTTAGTAGGAAGAGGGAAGTCAACTTTTCTTATTACAGCTTCCATTAATTGTGCTTCAGCAGGTCACAGGAAAGCTCAAAATACTTCCACAAAGTTGACTCTATAAATCATTAGTAAGGGAGATGAAATCTTCTTCTGGACTCTCCTAGAGAGAAGTGATTACAACAGTAAAATATCATCTTTGCAAGAAAAATTATATAATAATAACTTTGTGGGATTTCATATTACTGCTGTAACTTAGAGATGAGCACTTGGGTGCATCAAGAGCTTTAATAATGTATGTGTAGGTGGCAAATTACCCCTAAAAAATCTACTGAATTGTGGAGAATATTCATTTTATATTCTCAAAGATAACCTAAGCCTTTGGACAGATGTCATCTCATGCCTCATGCTTATGACATCTAGCAGAAATATTGAAAGTACAGTGTGCTGTGCTGACCACTTCCATGAGCATAAGCATTCCTCCTCCCGCAAGCAGTATGAATTCCTATGGAGGCGGGGGATGAAGCACATTTATTAAAGGCATATTGGCACAGAATAAGGTAAACTTCATGTCAAGGGCCTGCATGAGTCTAGCATATAACATTTCTGTGCTCTACATTAGAGGAAGCTTCTTACTGGAAATACTTTGGTGTCTGATTAATCAGAAAAACAAATAGGAAATGCATAAATGTGGGAGAGGCCTGCAATCCAGTCTCTTTACCTGCAAATATTCTGTACAAAGTTAACACAGTGTTCATTAATGCAGCAGCTGTGTTCCTGCAGTCCCTGCTCCAGCCACTGGATGCCTGAAGTGGACTCTCTTGCTCTCTTTGTCCTTAAGAACATTTGATTGTTTCATGTTAAGTGGAAGAAGTCTAACAGAAAGAGTTAAATACCACAAAAGAAGCAAAAGCATTCATGCTTAGTTCCAGGCAGTTATTTATGTAGCAAGACATCTTTAATCCATGCAGTGGGATGTTAGATCTCTTGCTTTTAACTGAGAGCTGGTTAGTGACTTGCATTAATAGATAATAACCAGCCATGAGCTGCGTGAAAGGGAAACCTCCTCGCACCCCTCTCAAACATCCCCAAGGCTCAGATAGGACTGCACTCACCCCTTCATTGATTTGGGGCCAAGATTTTTATGTAATTGCCTGACAGAAATATTTTGTCCTATCTGAAGTGATTTTGGAAAAGACACAATATTCCAATGTGGCAAGACCATAAGATTATCAGTCTTTTACATAAGTTTCAGATATGCACACACCTTGAACTTCTGTATCCTCCCTTTCCTTGAAGCTTGCCACCTCAGATAATCACTTACCTCTTACCGCTGGTGCTACAGCTGCCTGTTTGAACCAGACCTTTACGCAGCCTACGCGGCTTGGCTTGGGGCAGAAGTGCAATCTCTTTTGTCAAGCAAAAATGGATCTGCCTGTGACAAGCTCCATTACAGTGTCTGGCTTCAAAACAACAGTGAGGCTTCTAGATGAGGCAGCAGTGTCTTCTAAACCACTTTCCCTTTTGTCACTGTGTAATTGGGAAGGCAGTATGAACTCCGTCAGTTGTTACAGATGCAAATAGAGCTGGAGAGTCAGTCCAAGGTTGGAACCAAACTGATCACAGCTGTGCTGGGTAGGCAGGTCTGCCAGAGAATTTATATCTTGGCCTTAAAACTACGCTGTTAGCAGAAGTATAGCATATATTCTCAGGACAGAAGGATATTTAAAAAATTAAAAACCCATTTGGCTATTTTTAAGTGGAAGAACTGAAAATCTGTCAGCAGATTACCCTTTTCTGGATCCTTCATAGTGCAAAAAACCTTTTTCTTATACTAAAGAGAAAAACAACTGTAAGGATTTTGAAAAAAATTATTCATATGCTAGATATTTTTCTAAGTATTACCATTCTGAACATTTTATACATGGAGAAACAATAGACAAATTCATACTTCTGAATAGTCATACAACATTTTGGAAGAAAATCAAGACATTTTATTTGGCTTTTTCTATTTGTTTCTTTACAGTGTGTGGCAGTAAATCCTGGAATATATTAATTTGATCCCTAAACACCATGTTCTTGAAAGCATTAGAAGATCATTATGAAAGATACTCCCAATAGTTCAAAATTGTTCTTTGCACCATGCCCAGCAAGTCCAACATAGTGAGTTGCTAAATACAATGAACTTGAAAGACTTGTCAAGCTCTTTGTACTCTGTGTTTGGGAGGCAGGTTTTGTCCTTGTCTCCTGGTAGGGATCTTACTGTGTTTACTGATCTTAGTTTGTCACCCTGAGGTCAAATTACACCTACGTGGAAATGCACCTTCAAGCCACTCGGAAATTATAGCTGAGGCAACACAGCAGGACATAATCTCTCAGATGTGTTTTCCACCAAGAACTCATAAGCTCCAGGGTCCTGGCCGCCAGCTGGCAACTCCCAAGTGAAGCTCAAGCTATTCTTTAAATGAGCTGCTACAGGGGGTCTTTATTTCCATATGTGCCTCTGTTATAATCACAGTGATGTCTGGCCTGGCAGCAGCTTCTTCCTCTGAGGTGTTCTGGGACTGGTGACTGGGCAGGGCTGAGTGGTTTTCTCTGTACCTTTCCTTGCTGATTCACCAATAATTAGATCTAGAGCAAGACAGGTTTCTGAAAGTTATTTGCTCTCCTTGGATATAGGCTGCTGGGAGCAAAATCAAATTTGAAACAGGAAGGATTTTTCCTCAGTCAGTGTCTTCATTTTATGGAGGGTAAGTTTTTAAATGCAAGGTTTAAAATCTTGAGCATGGAACTGCCTCAGATATGGGAAGAAGAGGAGAAGCCCCTCAAGCAGACCTGATCCCCTGGGAACAATGCCTAAAATATCTCTCATGACAAGAATTCCTAGACCTCTCTGTGCAGGTTCAATCTATCTGATTTCAAAACCAAAAGAAGGAAATATTCTTGCCCAAAATGTGCAACTGCACTTGCACAGCTCATTGACACAAACTGTCTGCTAGATGCTTTAAGATGAAAAGACTAGCATAAACAGCTGTGCCTGCAGGTATCTGACCTAAGGAGTAACTAGACCCAAATACAATCTTGTGCATGTGTGAAGTCCTGAGGAATATCTAGAAATATAATAATCTATGCCAACAAAAGTTGTGGAAGAGAAAATATCTCTTGTTCAGTATTTCCTCATGCAGGAGACCTGGTCAGAGTCCTCAAAGGTCTTAATACAACAACTGCGTTGCACTCTGCTTACTGCTGTTGCTTTGAGGTTTTTTCATATATCACTTCTAGCTGCAGGTTCTAACTGCCTGAAAACAGCTCTGAAAAACTCTCCGAGTGCACCTCCTGTCTTCCTGTCACTGTTGCCCCAGCAGTGACTTTCCATCCCATTTGGAGAGCTCAGCTTTTGGTCAGCAGGAGCCATGCAGGCCAGCCCAAGCAGTGAACACTTCTGGATGGGGACAGGCTGAGGCAGGAGCCACTTTCCCAACAGGGCAACTGTCTTTGAAAAACATCTTTAATGATCACTTGGGGAAAAGGTGCTAAAATGTTGACCTAGGATATGAAACAATCTTCTGAATGGGAAGTGAAGAGCATCTGTGTATATTTTTGAACAAGACTTTAATAATCTATTCTATACCAGGGGGGGTTGCTTTGCATTTTTTAATTGTTTCAACTTCACTTCCAGTTTTTATTGTACCTCTAACTGGTACTTTAAAAATACCACCTTGGGATGCAAATGTTCTTTTCTATTTTCTGCATGGTCAAATGCCTTTTGTATCCTAAACTTAATGGAGGTAGTCTTGTGATTAAACAATTTTAAAGAAACATCATGCACCTGGTTGTACGTAATAAGGGGCTGATTGAATGGTGTTGATGATGTAAACTCAGAAGGGAAGTGATACTGTGCATTACAGCATTATATTCCCTACCCATTGGCTTTGGTTTATTTCACCTACAAACAAATAAACAGGGCAGGAGATACAACTTGCCAAGCTCCTGAACCGAACACCTTACCAAGCTTAGCTTGCTAAACGTGCAGTACCCCTGCACTGACTTTGCTGCTCACAGGCTGTCAGGAGTGACACACCATCTCTCAAAGGAGAGATCATTTGAAGCCCAGGGGCCCATCCTGGCCTACTTGTCCTGCAAAAAGATGGAAGAGAGGCACAGGTTCTTGAGGAAATGAGTAGTGTCTTTTCACACTGTGACACAGGATGTCCCCTGCATCCCTGTCCTCAGAGCTGAAGTCACTGAGAAAAGTCAAACCCAGCATCTTCTGCAGGCTCTGAACCACAGGGCACCAGTGAGCACTTCTGTCCTGCACCGTGGGGGTGGGCTGCATGGGGCTGAGCAGTAATTGCCTGATGAATATGAGGTCAGATATATGAGGAACAGACTAAAGCCTTCATCTCAAGGTCAAGCCAAACCTGTTGGGAAGTATTTTCCATGTGTAAAATATGTCACTTTGGAAAAAAACCAAAAATCTCATGCTAGGCAGTTTCCTCTGCCTCAGTGTTTTCTGATTCTGAGTCAAAATGATGAATTGCTTTTGGGTTTCTTTTATTGCATTTTAAGGAAGAGCAGAGAAAAAAAAAAATGCAGATTGCACAAGAAACTGGGTTCCCATGAGAGATTTTTTTTTTTCAGTTTTTCAGGTCAGTGTGTCCCTTGAGGTTAAGTGATATTTCACTAATAGACTGGCATCTATTTGAAACAAAACTGCAGATCCAGCCATCACTGATGAGAAATGCAATACTGGTTGTTCTTATTCCATCCAGAGCACCTATGCGACTGACATCACCAAGTACCTAAAAGACCTGACATCATCACAAAATTGCATTCTACCTTCTACTGTAAAAATACATCATCATTATTTCTGTGATCTCTAAAGAGAAATTGATTTTTTGTGCCTCCTATGGATACTGCAATGCTATTTTAGTGTAATGCTTTCATGTCTATAGCAGCTGATTGCTTTGACCCTGAAGTCCTTCTTGCAGTGCTGCTGACTTGCTGAATCAGAGTTCATTCACATTCTCTTGCCAGAGAATAATATGCTGAATGCAAAACTTGCTACAGCAGCAATATAAGAAATGAAATCAGATAACACAAAAATAAATATCAAGTAAAAGAAAATAATAGAAAATACATAAAATAATAATAAAAGGCCGGTCAAGTTCAAGCACATTTGAATGGCAGCATGACTTTATATGCCACAAATTTTAAGTACTGCACTTCATCTCTGAACTGTTCCTATGAAACCTTTCTCTGTCTTCTGATATTTCAGTGATGATAAGGACACTAAAGTCAGGGAATTCAAGTCTGATTCTTGCATCATCTTTAATTATTCCCATGGAGTGTGAAAACTTCAGAGTAGTAGACAATGGCTACAGAGGGATGGAGGTTTCTGAATCTCTCCTAATTCCAGTTTTGGAGATATAACCTTTGCAAGGCTGTGACTTGATCTCAAAGGTATCCAAAAGCACTTTAGGTGTTATAACATTAAAGTTCTTGAAGTATCAGAAGTTCCATTTCTTGAAAGGAAAACCCACTAAATGCCCTGATGCTACCAATGACGCAATTTGGACTTAATTCCTAGTTGGATGACCATGCACACCAGTGCAGATTAATCTTTGCCTTTCCTTTCTGAGTGCATCTGCCATCCTGGCCTCACTGTTGTGCATCCAGCATCTGACATGCTTGGTATCTGGGGGTCAAACAACAGGAGAGGGGTTTTCCCCTGCTGCAATTTAACACTGAAGGCACCTCTCAACCATGCCACATGATTTGTTGTTCCTGGGATTCACCTGACCTCTGACCAGGTGGACCTGTACACTCAATCCTGCCTTGTGTCCAGCAGTGAGACTTCTGTACTGGAATTCAAGGGATTTGCATGCACTCAGCTTTCTTCCATGGCATCTCTGTCACCTGAGACAGTCATCCTGACCTGATTGTTTAGAACACATTTAATACAGCACAAAGCTGACCAGCTGCTAACCTCCTCCCAGGTGGAGATTAATCCTTTCTGAACCGGAACATAAAATTGTTTCTTTTCTTGAGTCAACTCCTTTAAAAAGGAGCTCAGAGGAAGATCCTGCCATGCCTGTTGAAAGCACCAGCTGGAGCACCCCAGAGACAGCCACCTTCAGCTCCCCAGCTGCCCCTCTGAGAAGCATGGGGTGAGCTCTCCCGACCCCAGTTCCCCTCCAAAGGGTCAGTAAAGTGTCCTTCTTCACCAGCTGCTGGTCAGGGGGTGAGGGAGCAAGTTGGGAGGGCAGTCAGGGAAAGAAGGTGGGAACACCAGGGTGTACCCTGACTTCCATACTCCCAAATCCATAGCCTGTATCCCTTCCTTTCTGCATCTTTTTCTGAGTTAGTTGACCTTCTCATACAGGGCAGGGGGAGTCTGGGTACCTAAAGCAGGACTTTGAGCCCTGATAAAGATACAAGGCTTGTGACCCCAAAATCCTGTTGATGACCTAGGCATCATTTTCAGTTCATTTTCCTGCTAATGACAGCTGTAAATGGGCACCAGGACAAGGTGGCTGCTCTACCTTGCTCTCCATTGGCAGAAGTATGAAGTGCAAAATTCATCATGGACAGTAAGACCTCCAAGTGCATAAGTGTGCTTGGATACCTCCCTACCTCAGCAATAATTTCAGAATTTTCTAAAACTCTTGTATCAATCAGAACTTCAAACCATGATGCAAGTCTTACTGCTTTTATATCTTCCTGCTATGCAGTGCAGCCAGAAGCAGTGTTTGCCTATGATACTGTAGTGAAAACAACCTGGAAGTAGAGAAGCATAAAACTCATCAGAAGAAATAAAGAGTAGAGAAAATTTGTTCCAGCTACAACTGAAACAGAGACTTTTCAAGAGATTCTGGCCTTCAGACCCAAAGTAAATCTTTATTGCTCTATTACACAGCTGAAAGAAAAGAGACTTCTAAGTAATAATGGATAACTTGCAGACCTGTATGTACAACCGGAATTCATCTTGTAAGAGACATTAGTGAGTGATCAAGGACTCTCTCTGTATACCAGACACAAGTGCTATATTCCATTAAGTCCATTTTCAGCCTTAACTACTTCTGGTTGGCTCCTTCAAGATGTTTAGTCTCCCCCTGGCAAAGCCCACGGTGACACATTTTCCCCAACGACCCCTTCACTGCGTCGACCTGGCCATACCGGGGGATGCACTGGGGCACAGACTCTATCAAGCACCTAAATGCAGCCGCCAGGCACAGCAGGCTCATAGGGCCAGGCCTTAGCAATGCACTCCTCGGCAGTTTAACGAGGGATGCAATTAGGGAGTCACAGGTTACTCACAGATGGACTGGGGAGGATGAGGAAGGAGAAATGGTGCAGTCCTCTTCCACCTCATGGGCTGTTCAGTTTCCCATAATGTAGTTATCACACTGCAGCCTTGCATATGTACAAATCAGTAATGCACACTGTAGAGTAGGGCTTTGGTACACAGAGAATTACTTAGGGATGCAGTGAGACCATCTAAGTCAGATTCTTGCCAAAGCCAGCACTTTTGCCTCACCAGATCTTAACAAGGACTCACAGCCACTAAGTGCCATCCAACTCCTACTATGTCTGAAGTCGGTTAATGCCTTATAGGCTCCCAAGCTGAGTGACATGGCCTGCATTGCTGCTGGTTGTTAAACTGGTGGATTGAAATGGAAGTCTGCTGTGCCTCAATGATCAGCAATCAAAATAGTGTGTAAACCTCACCTCCAAAAAAGCACTTAGAAAAATATTTTTTGTACTGATAGTCTTTAATGGAGATTAAGGACTGAACTTAAGCTATCTGACACTAGACTGCATTCAAGAATGTAGCATAAAACAGAACGGAGTTTGTGATGTTACTCCATTTCAGCTTCTGATGTAAAACAAATGGATCATGTCTATCTTTAGAGGAGTTCTTGAAAGTCTTATATAGCTCTTTTTCAGGCACTGCTCCTGTCAGCTTCCATGAGTTTTAGGATTTTGGCTTTCTTTTGCACGTCATGTGTTCCCAGATGAAACACAGGTTTCTAGACAGTCATGTTTAATATCCTATTTGATGAGGAGGAGATTATTTTATTTTTGTAAGAGTAAGAAACAGAAGGAAAGGTGGAAGGGAGAACAACACGTTAATCTAGGATTTACTGTCACAACAACTAAGCAGTGTTATTTTCGGAAGCTGTCCAGACACAGGATTCCCTTAGTCTGTTAATTCATTGGAAATAAATCGTTAGCTAACCCCTCTCTCGGTGTGGCAGTCGCACTGGGCAATCCTCTTCTCTTCTGCACACACATAGGAGCAGTGACCCTGAGCAATGAAAGCCACCCCAATGTTTGGAGGTATAACTGGGTATAAATGACTCACTAATCCTTTAATACTTCCGTTCACAATGAGGATCAAGTGTAAATGACAATGACATGATCCTTTTTCAAAATGAAAGGGATGAGTCCATCTTCTCCTCACTACCTTTGTTTCTGTTCTTATATTCTGAATAAAATGGTGGCTGTGGAGAAGCAAAGTAAGGAATAGAAAGTCTTTAATTTGTCCAGACATGTCTGATGAGACTCTACCTCTCACCACATGATCTTGCCTCTGTAATAACTAGTGTCAGTGTATTGATCAGCTGAAGCAGCTGCAGTAAAGTCAGGCTTCTGTCACACATGGAAAATCTGACAACAAAGTTTGTAGAGGAGCTGGGCTGGGCTCTGTGAGGCATAGTCAGAGCTGAGTTATGCCCCATGGAAATGCAGCATTGTTCCCCCATCGCATGCACGGGGTGTGTGGCTAACATCCACTCACTGCGGGAGAGGGAGAATGGGAACATGCTCTGGGACTTGTTAGTTTGGCTGTGTTGCTGAGGAAAATAAAACAGATGAAGTAATGGCATAGCTCCTGTGAATGATGATGCTGAAAGAGTCCTAGTTTGCCTGAGCTGCCTGACCATGGTCCCACATAAACAGCAGAATGAGCATGCTGGGAAAAGAGATCCTGGCCATCTAATGCAGACAACCACACAGATGAAGTCAAACAGACCCAGGCTGGGATTTAACCATGTTACCAAAGCAACCTGCAGCCTGTAAACATCTGAAAACACATTTACATGGGTTTCATGCTAACTTCTGCCCATGGCTGTCGGCAGGAAATGCCTGGGGAGGAGCCTGTCTAGAGGAGCCCAGGAGGGGCAAAGGCACCTTCTTCCCCAGCAGCACTCCGCAGGGGAGGGGTTCTCTGGGACTGCTGATTCAGGGTCACCCCTCAGCCCCTTCCTGCCCATCGGTGGGGCTGCCACAGGGCAGCAATCTCACCAAAGACCTAACAGCACCATGGTACTACTTCTGTGAACAGTGACTATGCCTTGGGTGCATGAAGGTGGGATTAACTTCATCTCTCTACCCTGCTATTAGTGCATGTGACAGCAGACCTGTAGCATACTATACCAATGTGTTAAGACTCCATAAGTACTGCACCGAGTGACTCAAACATAGCTCATGTATATTCAGTGCGTCTCAGAAGAGAGGGTCATTCCTTTGGAGGTTCCTCTGTTGCTGTTTTTAGTTTATGATGTAAGAATTCAAGGGCAGCCTGTCATCAGATCATGAAAACAATCTCCTTATGCTTTATAGGTAGAGAGGCTGAGGTTTTTATTTCTAAATATAAATATTTTTATTACTGTAAGATTAGCATGTTCCTGTTCGTCAGACTTTTGATTGGAGTTCTAGGGTGTTTATAAAAAGTCACACTACCACCACTAGTATGACATTGCCTTGATGAATGCTATTACTTGGCCAAGTCAATATGACTTTATAGTGCTTGCAATTCAGAGGTTCTTCAGAAGCTCTATCCACTAGTCATGTCAACACTGCTTGAAAGATCTAAAACACTTAGATTTAGATCAAAGTTCACATACCAGCTCAGATCCTATTGAAGATCACAGTTTAGTTCATGTTCTTAAAAAAGCAGAATTAGAAATATATGACATTATAAAATACTTCAAAGTATTCATTCCCAATAGGAGTAAAGAAACATAAAATAATTAAGGTGATAAAGATTAATACATTTCCTTTGAAATCTATATATATACATCACCTTTTATGTAAAGACTAAGCCAAGACTGCAGAATGCTATGATTTAACAAGCGAGAATTGCTCTTCCCACAACCTTGGCATAGTCACCTGTGCAGTGGAAGGAATCAGACCTTTAACAGCATGTCAGAATATTGTGAGTTTGAATTTAAACTACAGCGTCTCTGAAAATGTGGGGGAATATAGACAAAAGGAAACTAATAACCCTAAATAGAATTTGGCCAGGAAATGAGGCTGACTCACTCTCCCACAAATTATATTGTCTTCTTCTAACTTTTCCTACAAAAGGTTAAAATCTAGTGGCTTACAAGACATTGCCTGGTTTTAATTGTCATGATATGCCCTTATTGAGCAGGGAAGTTGGCATTTGAAAGGACTGTCCAACACAGGGCAAAATAAAATGTAAAAAAATTTCCATGAAGCATCTGTTCCTGTTGTGCCCGTGCATACTGTCTCAAGATCAGTCCTATTCCCACCTGATGCAATGGCAAAACCAATTCTGATAGCATCATTGTAACATTCTACCCTGAGGTTCCTCTTCCCCTATCATTCTGCTGTTGAGAGAAGTGACTGTCTGAATGCTTCTGCATAGCGATATGCACAAACTACAGATGACAATGGCAAACACCAAGGTGATTGTGTCACAAATCTTCTTTCAAAAACTGTGAATGGCCTGGAGATATATCTTAACGTAATCTTCAAAGCTGTTTCTGATACAGCACTCTCCATACGCCTATGCACATTGGCTGAAATCTTCCAAGCACTGTCATTGCAAGGTGATCTTTATGAACATTAATTCAGTAGCTGGATGGCTAATACGACATTTTGGTCTCTGATAGAGTCCACGTCAATGCTGAAAATAGCAACCTGAAAATACATTATCTTGGTGCCTGTATCTGAATCAATGAAGTGATCCAATTCATTTGTTTGGAGCAGCTTGGTCACTGAGCTGTGAAGCTCTGGCTGCAGCTTCTGATGCATTTCAGATGTTTTAACTAGAAATCCTTTTAATGTGTTAGCCCATATGCAATTAAATTCACCTTGTAATATATTCACCTTTAAATTAAAACAATTGTGTATAACTAGAAGAAATTGCTATATCTTTGTGTTGGATAACAGAAATCATAAGAGTTTATGCAGTGTTTTCATTAAGATCATTAACGGAATAATTTAAACTCAATCATTTGGATGTGTATTCTCAAAAGTGATACAGTTGCTAGATTGTTCTTTTAACATAGAAGACTTTGTAGACAGAAACATTAAAACCATTTAAGGCAGAAAGACTGTTAATCTCAAATTTAGTAGACCGGTTAGATTACCAGAGAGGAAATTGCTCATCTTTGCTTGTGAGGCTCTAGAAATAGCCCAGACCTGATGTAACTAGTGCTTAAAAATGAAGCCATTTGCATTTATAGCAAACAAATTAAGTTATCACTAGGAAGGGGGGAACCCTTCTGTGGTATTCCCCCACAGTCTGTACCTAGCATGACAGAGGTATTCCCTACACACAGAGTGGAAAGGAGACTGACTCTATGTGGTCCGGTTTGGCTACTGAGAAAGCAAGATAAGAATAAGAACTGAATAAAAATTGAATCAGTGATAGAAGACCATTTCTGTACAGCATTTTGGAAGGGAATTGTACTGAAATAGATCAATTCCTTGCAACAGTGAGCTTGTTTGCTATCATGCAGCTCTCTCCCAAGGCATCTTCCCCATTATCAGTGAAGTCAGCTATTCATGTCATGTCCTTTCATGTCATTTTTAATGTATTATTTAGTTAAGCCAAATATTTAATTAGAGATTTCAATATAAAAGCAATTAGCAAACTTCCTATGTATAAGCAATAATTATGAAGCAGCTCAGTAATAGAAGAATGACTAATGAACGCTTTGTTGAAATTCTGTTTAAAGACTTTTGTGATATGTTTTAAACTGTTAATTTATTTTTGACTCACCAGTCCTGGTTCAAAACAAACAAAATCTTCCCAAATCTCTTATTTTGGGTTGGAATTCTTTTTGCTTTGCAAATGCTAGTGTGTCACCTTGCAACACAGTGACATGACAGCAGAAAAGCCTGTGGCAATGGCATTACATGCCTATATGATAACATTGCAAAATAAAGTTTTTGTGAGCAAGAAAATAGTTTCCAAGGTATTAAAGTGCAATTGCAGGTTCCAGGATGTGGACTCGCCTTGGTAAAATCAGGATGATCCTGTGAAAGCTGAGGCTTCAGCCAAAGCATTTATTTGTAGCAGGATACTTCCTAAGAGCAGAACTGGATAAACAGGAAACACTCTCTCTGTCATCTAAATAACAAGCATCCTCACCAGACTTCTATTCGTGTAGAAGAGGTCTTGTAATTAATGATTTATGATTATGGGGTTCAGGTGAGAGGTAAGAACCACTTTGTCTGATGACTGAAAGGTAAGAGTTTGTGGAGTAAAATGAGGAAGGAGGGATGGAGCTGCTGGAGGATGGGGCAGAGGAAGGAGAGAGAAGTGGGTGAGTGCTAAGGGAGTGGCAGCTGGGGTGCAGGACCTGTAAGCTGTGTGTGCCTGTGGCTTCTTGTGTCACTGCAACGGCACAGCAAAGAAGGAGGTAAGGAATTCAGCTCTGCGTTATTTACTTTATATCTGGTAGCATCTCAGAAAACTCTTCCCTTGGAAGCAATTTCAAAAAACACTTAGAGCACTTGAACACAGTATCTTAAAGCAATTACAAATGCCAATTTATAAAGGACACTCAAAAATCTTTGAAAAATCAGAGATAAGGAAATGCTGGCTATCTTAATTTCATTTCTTCCTCCAGAAATCAGCTTCTCCAACCACTACACTACACATCTGTCCGGTCTGCCAACTGTCCTACCCTCATTTTCATGTTTGTTTTAGCCAAGGGATAGGAGAGAGATGGAGCAGCCATTTTGTTCCCTTCATATCTAAAGCAGGAAAATCTTACCTGATTCAAAATTCTTCAAAGGCATCCATGCGATCAGCAAGACTGGAGATAGATGGAAGCTGGATGCTGTGCTGCAAACCTCCCCTGTGCGCTGTTCCTCCACCCCTGCCTCCCTCTCTCCCACTCCCAAAACTCAGGCATCCCCAACAACGTGTGAGAAAAGTTCTCCAACAAGGTGGTGAAATACATCACTCTGCCTTTATGTTCATAGACTTCACCACCTATGGATATGTAGCCTGGTTAGGGTAGACCAAGATCATCTTTACTTATATCCTACCCAGTTTTCCCACAAGTAATACCTAGTCTCCCAGCTGCCATTATAAGGTGGATTTCTAGAGAAGCTATAGAGAAAGTCTGTCCCTCTAGGCTGATATGTTCGATGCTATGATATAAGAAACTACCAGTTTCTTCCATTCTCAGATGCTCTTCCATTATCACCTTCATAGAAGGGAGCTAGTCAAAACCAAATGTAGGCAAACTTAAGCAGGTGCAGGCAGAAGAGGGAGTCATTTGTGTGCCAAATGTTCATGTATCTAAGGCTTCCTGCATTTGCATGGTGTTCTTGGATGGAGTCTTCGTCTGCTAAAGCAGAAAACAGCCATTTTTTGTGGCTTTGGGAAAGGTATGCTTGAACAGAGTAGTGTGTCCCTTTGTTGCCATAACATTATTTTCATTTCAGTGATTTAAAATGATCTGCAAGTCTGCTAGGAAGAAAAAATAGATACTGAAAATTGCAGCTTATTTTATCCTGCACAGAACTGGTTAGGGTATGTATCCATTCCTGGGTAGTGGGCTTAAGTAAGCTTCATTTTGTTTAGAAGCAAGACCAAATACCCTGGAAAAGGCAGCAGGTATTTGCTTTGTGGAACCTGGGTCCTTTCACAGTTTGAGCCAAATCTCACTGAAACCCCAGGAACCTTCACATTCAGTTTAATTGGGCTCTGTGTCAGGGCAAATTAATAAAAGACCTAACTCAGAAATCTCTCCTAAGTTTACTGGGGAGGGGATATGTCATAGAGTCTGGATGCATCCTATAGAACAAATCAGCCTTTCCTCCTTCAGAGCTACGTACAAAGCTAATCCCTCTGATTTGTTCTTCCATAAAGAGCTGTAGAAATATAAACTAGAAGCAAAGCCTCCTAAGGAGAAAAAAGGATTTGTTTTCCAAGACTCCTAACTCACAGGGAAGATAAATGAACTAGTGTATTAAGCAGTGGCTGGCTGGTAGGTAGGCAGATAATCTGACAGGAAACATTTGCAGTTCAGATCTGTGTATCCAAATTCCAGTGAAAAGGACTACAAGCCTGGGGACTGTGACAGACTGAGTACTGTCAACAGAGAGAGCACACTCAGTGTGACTGAGAACACCGAGAACAACAGACTAGGAAAAGCTGCACGCCTTAATGTTGTCTTTAATGGAGAGCAACCTGCCGTCTAACCACCAATTTTGGGAAGGCCTGCAACTTCTTCAGGAAAAGAGGAGTACTGATGTAGGGCCAGACACTGCTTCCACTGATATTAATGGCAAGACATTTAATTATTTCAGTGGGGAAAGGATCAGGCCCTTTTGTGAAAGCATGAAAATGTATCTACATATTAATGAACCAGCATCAGCAGGAGAGAAAGCCTGTTGTGTGAAAACAGCTAATTGTAAATGCAAGTCCAAAAGACATTCTGCATTTATGTTTGCAAAAAGACAGGCAAGACATGAAAAACAAGCCTTTTAGCCAAGGAAAATGGATATTAATTCAGTTCCCCAGCTAGGGCACCTGTGCAAACAATATCATCCCCAGGTGGTTAAAACAGAGAACTCCATAGCTAATAGGGTAATGTTGATTAACACCTGACCACTTCACAGGGAGAGAAGAATAGATTTGGCAGATTTGCAAAATGAAAGGATGTCACCTAAAAAGCCATTTCACACTCAATGCTTCTACAAGAACATTCTAGATATAAACAGTTTTCCTCAGACAAAAGTGGAACACGTGACTATTTTTGTGAGGTTAGAGGAAAAGTTTTGATTGGTAAATCTAAATATTGCATGAATGTAATTCTTAAACACACTTTGCTTCTAACCATTTAGAAAGACCAAGCATTTTTGTGGTAAACCAAGTTAATTTTTTAACTAGAAAAATATTTTGACAGAAGTGGGTATTTCAGTAGTTTAAAAACATTCACCTATGTTTTTCCAAAGTAGAAATTTAATTATGTCAACTGATGGTAATGAGTAACTTCTTTTACTGAATATTAAAAAAAAAAGTTGATATTGATCTCTCATCAGATCAACTCTGCTCCAGAAAATTCTAGGACAATGGGTTTTTGACAAAATCCTGAAAAATCAGTAACAGTGCCTGGAGACCTCAGTGCAGCAGATCACATCACATCAAGATCTTGAAGGTGGTATCCATTTCTTCTTTGGAAGACTATATCTGGAAGTGGCCCTTAGGAAAGGGAGACAATCTTCTTTTTTTTTTCCTCCTCTCTCTTTCTTTTTCCTTTTTTTTCTTTTTTTAAAGGCTGTAAGTTCCCCTGCCCAAGAGCCTCTAGTCTACAGAAACTATGCTTCATTTGTATTTGCATTTAGCTCTGGTGGTTCCACTTCGGGGGGGGGGGGAAATGAACAACATGTGTTGATCACTGCTAGTAAAAAAAAAAATCCAGGATCTAAAAAAATAGCCAAGAGGCCTATTCTTATCCTATTGCTAGGAAGACTAGAGATTTGTGGGACCAGAATAGTTTCTATCTTATATTAAGGTCTGTAACTAGATTAACAGGAGGTAATCAGAACCCTTTAGATGTTTTTAGTATCAGGCATATATATCACCTACCTAGCCTTAGACTGACCCCAGTTTAAGGTTAACTTGAAGTTTATTACAAGTTAATTTAAAAGAAAAAGAAAACCAACCCCCAGACTATGAGGTAACTGCCAACAGCTGAGCAGGGCAGCAGCCTGTCATGCAGACTGGGGCTTTTCTGAGCCTCTGACAGCCAGTTCAAGCCATTCCTTGGCTGCTCAAAGCAGCCTATTCACAGTCCAGCAAAACACAGACGGTTTTTATTTACAGCTTACCAGTATCATCCAGACCAGAAGCTAATTGAGACTGCACTATTTTCATACTTGATCTTTGCTGAGCTATAAATGATGAGCCCCAAAAAACTATTTTCCTTCATACAGTTTTACAGTGCAGCTTTACTTGCACTCCTCAAATTTCCAAGCAGTCACCGAACAGTGCCAAAAACTCATTAAAGATTATGGACCACTGAATCACCACAAAATGATTTTTGAGTGACCTAGGAAAGCATTTTATGTAAGAGACTTTGTGGATTGAGGGGGAAGAATGTAAGCAAGCCCTTTAGTGCAGGTTTGGAACTAGGTGTAGGACATTAGGATTAAAGCTTGGAAACAGTTTGTTTCGATTTGTTCCAATCCCAGTTTTGCTGGGTGAGTCAGAGAAGCACTGGCAAACAGCTGTGTGAGAGACTACCCTCACAGGAGATAAGGAAACACTGTAGGATACACTGAATACCTCTATCAATTTGGTTTCATCACTGCTTTAAAAGAAATTGCAGTGCAGGAGCCTACCCCAGCTTTTACATGTGCTGACTTTTTGCAGGACTCTGCTCTTAATTAGGTTTGCAGAGTAGGATAGAAGAGAGAATTTATATAAGGCTGTGGATATGGAGAATGAGAAATTTGAATTTGGTCTGCAGGAGAAAGGAAAGAAAAATAGGAGTGAGAAATTATCGTGCTAGAAAGTTTGCTATATAGAGCCACATAAGGCTGCCAGTGGAAGATAAAAATACAAAACACACTTAAAGCAAAATAGGCACGGAAAGATTCCACTATAGGATGACAGAATTATTTTGCTTCATATAGGGAGAGTTTTTGGGGCAAGAATCATGCTTCTTTACCATTTCCTATCTGAATAAGTACATAAAACTTGTTGTCCATCCTATTTACATACTTATTATTTGTGTTGTTAAGGATCAAATTGGAATGGAGATCTACTGTTCTAGACACTGTGTGGGTGAAGAGGAAGAGATAATCCCTGAATTGCTTACAGTCAAAACAGACAAGACAGCCAAAAACTAAGGAAAGGAGATAAAACACAGAAAACTACGGCAGCAAATGCTGTGGTACCTTCACAGCCCTGGTTTCACTGGAGACAGGGACAGGAATGTGATAAGCAAAATAGAAAGACAAAGCAGAGGGAGAAAGAGAAGAAGGGCAGGGAGAAAGAAGAGTGGAATTATCAGGGCCAAGTCCAGGGGGAACCAGTAATGAAGAGATTGGAAGAGGCGGGCATCAAAGCAAACAGCCGCTTGGCACCAGCTAGTCAAAACTGTTGCAAAATATTATCAGTGTCCGTGAAGATCTTCTTATGTTTTCTGTGGCTGTTGGCACAAATGCCCAGTTACACCCCCACATTTGGAAAGACAAGAGGTCCCAGACCTACAGACAGATATGATTATTTTCTTACATGTTTCTAAGTATGGAAAGAATTTGAAACATTTTTGTCTGTGTATCTTATTCTACAAAAAAAAGGGGGTTGGATCTGGTAGAATTGCATGGAAATCCCTAGCAAATTCATGGAATTGTTTCAGCTAGGGAAAAAAAAATAAAGGAATGTGTTTATTTAAGTTCAAATGTTTTACTTTGACATTTTCAAACAAAAAAATTACCTGGATTTATTTTTTAAATTAATTAGATTAAACTGTACTTTCATTTCATTGGACCTCAAATGGATTTTTAAAATACTGACCAAGCCTTAAAAGTCATTATATAGTGTCCTGGATACAATGTGAACCTAATGCTATTTGCCAGCAAATGGAGGAATGCATGAAAAGTTTGTGGTTGTGCTAAGCACAGCAGTCAGAATTTATTTTTAGTGCTAACTTTTAACATGTATTTTACATAATACATTGCTCTTCTGTTTCTTTTTTTAAGGTCATCTAGACAAATGTACACCTGATCAGTTGATCCAGAAAATTCTTGTTCATCACCAGCTATGCTTACTTATGCTGCCCTCAAAACACACACACATAACTTACTTTCAGCTCTTCAGACACTGGACCTTTTTTCTCAAACACTAGAGGAAACAGAACTGGCTACATGTTATTCTGCAGGTCAGCTGGTTCAAGGTAAGAGGAAAGGGAACTCTGGAACTGAGCTCTTTCTGTGGAAATTAGTTTCCAGAAACATTTTTGCATAGAAAATGAGGTGTTCCTATGAAACGTCTCTGCAGCCCTCTATTTCCATGGTCTGAAGCAAGCAAAGGGGCAGCCTTTGAGGAACCATTTCCAGATTTGGTTTAAGTTTTAACAGTCAAAGACAATACACTAATTTGCACCCAGTAATTAAATCAAAACAGAGCGTAGCAAAGCCTGGTCAGCAAGCCAGCAACAGCATGCCACCCCAGCTGTAAGTAGCCAAATTATGCAGGGCCTAAACTGTGTTCTGCACTTGGCACAGCGAATAGGCAATCTAATGGGCAAAGAACTTACAACCTAAATTTAGATGTGCTGCTACAATGAGAACAACCAACGTGGTTATTATGGACTAAGGCAGTATGAGAACCACAGCCTTCACCTCAAAAGGTAACTGCTTGGGTCTGGCAGGACTCATGTTTTGTTGATGCTTCTATTCATTTTAAAGATATCATTGAATAAACTTGGGCCTCATCACAATAGAAACAAGCTTTACTGGGTGGTGAAAAGAGACAGCGGCAATACCTCTGTGAGTAAGACTTCAAGAGCCTTTCCACTATAACCAGGTTAGGGACAGGAAGAAGAGGTCACCCACGCTCAGATCAAGGATGACTATGACATTGTGACATGACTGTGAACAAGCACAAAAGCACTTAAAGTTACAGACTGGAGAGCTACAGAAAGTCTTTCAAGCCCATACAAGGAGTCTGAATGTGAGGTGTAGGTCATTAGGAAGCCAATGAAGGATTTAAAGAGAAGAGAGGCTTGAATGAAAATCACCTTTTTTTTTTTTTTTTTTGGCAAACCAAGAGGGAACAATGAAGAAGACCACAGAGGAAACCATTGCAGTAATCATCCAACCAGCGGTGCATTCCTGCACCATATCCAGCATGGGTTCCTTGCACAGTCTAATCAGGGAGGCTTCATGGCAAACATCCCTTTCCAAACATGGACCTGGGGCAGGAACTTGGCTCTTGCTGTGCTTGCCACACAGAGACAGCAAACAGAACCAAAAAAACACATTTTGCCTTGCTGCAAGAATTTTAACGGATTTTGTCTATATTTTCTGCATGAGGAGTCCAATAAAGTGACAAAAGGGCAATGTCTGATGCTACACAATCTCCAAACACACTTCTGTCATGACTTCTCATAGTTGTTGCTTGAGCAACTATACATAAGTCTCTTGCTTATCAGATGTATGCACACACTTCTGCCCACCCACTTTCAAAATACAGAAGTATTTATATCACTGTGAAGATGCAGGTGGAGGTGAAAAATCATTGGAGAAAAATAACAAATTATGTACAGATTCATTCATTATGATTCTGTTCATGTTTTGCAGCTTCAGAAGCTCAACTTACATAAAAATGTCAGTTTAGCTACTTCACAGCAGGCTAATGTTCAAACTGGCAGCTGAGAATGAAGTAAATTATTAAAATTATGGGAGACAGAAGTCCAACATACAAACCAAATACATACTGCAAAACATATACTACCCACTGGCAGAAAATTTTTTTTTAAGATAGGTCTTCTATTGTATAACATGAAGTGTTCCATTAAAATGAAAAAAAAAAAAAAAAAAAGAACAAATATAAACAAACCATGGATTAAACTCATCTGCAACATCAGGTAGTGCACAGTGATATAGCTATATTCATCTCTCAATCAAGCACAATGAAAAATAGTATCTAATTATTCCAAAAAGAAAACTAGTTCTCTGGCAAGACAACTGTGAATTACTCTCACAAAAATATTTGGTGGGGTTTACAGAAACTCATAAATGTATTGAGGTTCACCATGAAGAGTAAGCAATCAAGAAGTCTTTTCCAAGCAAACAAGCATCTTCTGCTTTTTTGTTTGCCAATCCTCAGAAACAGTCACTGTGAGTTAACCTGCCATTGCTGGAGTTTTATGTTTTTCAGAGAATTATCTCTCCTACCTTGCTTCTAGCTATGACTTTATTTCACTTTTTCTTTAGGAACAGATTTTGTCTATCATCTGACAGGTCAACAGCCTGTGACCTAAACAAAATATCTACAGATGCTGTCATCTGCATCTGATTCAGTTTTTTTAACTCACCTCCGAGTTAATGGTGAGGAACAGGCAATTCCAGAACCTGATTCCCCTTGTCCATACATAGACTTCTAAAAGAAGCCAGATGCATCATGTCCTCAGGAGCAAGAAAGGACATGGCTCCTTGCTTACCACTGACTGAAAAGAGGAGGACAGGGAGACTAGTGAAGAGAGAAGAGAGAAGATAAGACACTAGATATTTAAATTTTAGATACAAGACAGAGGCACGATGTATTGAAAAAACAATTTTCTTCCATGTTTCAGAAGCAGAGATATTTTGTCCCTGACACTGTTGCTTCCACCCCCCCTTATAACTCCACAGCATTAAAAATTAGACTTTTTCCTTTTTCTCAGGGAGAACAACTTCTAGGATTTCAAAATGGAGATGAAAAGGTATCCAAAAGGAAAAAATCTGGAATAAACAGATGTTCTAATGAAATAATTGGGCTCAGCAGAGGAATAACATGATCTAAAGAACAACTAATGACAATCAAAACCACATCTGCAGCATTTTATTCATATATCTGCTAGGCAGAGAGGGAAAACACAATTGGTACAGAATCTGAGACACATGAAAAACAAAAGGATTATTTTCCATTGCCTTTTGTGAAAATTGGATTAGATTCTTGGTGCTCATAACAAAACATCCAGTTTATTAGAATATCAGCTAGCAAAAAAAACCCCACAATGGGAACATATGTACATTTGGTAAAACTGAAAGGCCTTTCCCCTTTCTTTTCAGCCTCAGGATGTTCATTTTAAATAATGTTATCTACAAACAATCATAATTCCCCAGGCAACCACTATGTTGCAAGCATTGGCCACTAAATAAAAGTCACAGAAGACAGAAGAGGGGGAAAAGCTGATAACCTGAGTGAATGACAAACCTCTGTTCATTTACCATGAACCAGAGGAAACATTTCTTCGAGCATGTACATGTTGGACTTTGTGCATACTTACCATCTTAATGCAGTTATTATATACAAGGTCATGACAGTATTAAATATGAAGTGCTATGGTACCACACCCAGGGGATATCTCTGGCATGTAAAGGTCTGGAAGTAATCTGCTGCTTATCAGAGCTATGAGCAGGGCCGAACACTGACCTGAAGGAGGGGTTGGGAAGCTGCAGGACATCTCCTGTGATACCATGAAAGCCACCCTAGGCAGTGCCACTTGGAGGGGAGCCACCAATTCTGATGTCTCTAAATCTAAACAGAAAATGAAGCTCCAGGCTGCTTTTCCCAAAGCTGAGCTTTGCTATCCTGTCACAAATAACATTTGGTAAAACTCACAGTTTGCAGCCACATAGGTTGTTTAGTATCACGGCAATGTGCATTTTTCCAGGTTATCTCAGCAAAGGAGAATATGGGATACACTTCTTTAAAGCTTGGAGATGATAGGGATAAACATACAAAACTTTTAAATCCAGAAGTGCATCACTGTGAAGCACTGAAGTACAGCCTACTAATCTGCAAGCAGGGTTGTTACAGTGTGGTGATGTGAAATTTTCCAAACATTAATGAATGTAGTAATATTCCTGTAAACCTCTCATTTTGTGTGTGAATTTTAAGATTTTGGAGGGGAATGTTCTACTTCATGGTCACAGGCCTTTCCAAAAGAATATGTGCTTCCAGTTATTCAAACACAGTCTCTGCTTCCAACCTGAGTATTATAGTTTGATATGAAGAGAGAACACATATGGAAAGAACAGGTGCTTAGATCACAGTTCTTAACTGAATCACTTTCAGGATATGGTTCAGAATTTCATTTTAGTTCAAACTGAATCAGGATTAATTTTGTATGGTGTTTTATATGGTTTTGTGGTATTTGTATGAATCATTCATTCTTATTTCTGGTCTGATAAGACAAGTAGTCATGAAATCTCATCTTCAGATGAACCAGCTGAAGTCATATACATGTTTTGCCTGTTCAGAAGACACAAATCTGCTGGTTTACATTATGTCAGGTTTGCAGCAGGTTTGAAAGACCATCTGTAGCAAATGTACTGTTTTATATCATGCACTTTCCCTTCCAGTGCTCTAAGAGGAGACATTGAATGCTTTGTGGGAATTTTCCTGACCTCCTAATACTCACACCTTTCATGATTTTTCCCAATTAAATGAATTATTAAATGGCTAATGCTCATTTTGACCATATGACTGGGTTTCTCAAGCATTGGCAGAGGTGTATGTGCTCATCTCAATATACTTTCCTAATCAGGAATCACTGAAGTCATCTGAGGGTACCCCTACAAAACACCACGTTGTGTTGAGCAAATACTCTGTTTGAAGGCCCGTCTTCTGAGTTCGTGCTGAAGCCCAGATCCTCAAGTGCACTGATGTGCCTCACTTCATGAAATTGAAGATTAGAGTCTAGCTGTTTATCCTGGTAGGCCTTTCTAGCCATAAACCAGGGGAGTGCGTGCAGATGGAGAATGAGTTTCTTTTCCACTTTTAGAAATAAGCATTTGAGCTGAGAAGTAGACTGAGTTTATGAGACATTCCCCTGCACACCTTAAGGATTTATCTCTGTTATAGAGACCCTAATGCATTTCACTATATTCTCAGCAAAGCACAGTCTTGATTCTGGCCTTGTGCACTTTGGGAGCCCGTGGCTTCATTTTTTCAAGTCCAGTGATCTATCTGTATTTCTACCCGAGGCTTCTGATGTGCTTCTGATAAGCTACAATTACAGGTGAACAGGTAAAACAAGAATTCAAGGGCACTGCTGAAATGCTGGGCTCAGTATCCCTTACTCCTCCCCTTCTATCACCACCTTTGTTTTTCTACGTTAAGAACATAACAGAAGCTGAGAAACAAATTTCATAGATGCATGCCATTCTCTGTCTACTTATCTGGAACTCATCAGAGAATCTGACTACTTTCCATTTGTACAAGAAAAAAAGAGAATAATGTTAAAGTCCACTGAGAAATGTGAGATAGATAGTAGTAAGATGTATTCAGATAGTAGATTAATGATAGGGATGGATGCATGGATGCATGGATGCATGGTAGTGATTTCTGCATAGAGTTTAGTTTCCAATATGAAGTTTTATCTTCCACTCTCCTCCCATAAATTTAGCCTGAAGAGTGGAACTGGATACATTTTCCTGAGATAATATATTACAGAAATGCCATAGATTTCATGGTCATTTAAAGCCAGAAATGCACCATAAAGATGCATTTTTGTCTACCCTCGCATTCAATTTCTTATTGTTATCTTCCCTTCTACTGCACCTGCACCTGTGCAGCACTAAACCAGGTCCCATGGGTGATACAGACTAAAACCAACTTGCAGAAAAAGAAACAGTGCCAATCTCTCCCTCTCCACTCCATCCTCCCAGTCTAGTTTTGCATAGATCCATAGTGGTTTTGCTAGCACAGAATGAGAGGTAGTAGTGGGCAATCCAAAGGCAGAGGAGGATAGACAGGAGAGAGTGGTTCTGCAAGGTATCTGCCTACATATCTACATATGGCAGGACCCAGGGAGGGTCCAGGCACAAGCCCCACACTGGGGGGCCTCTTTTCTTGCTCTGCCAGATTGCTGCAATTCTTTTTCTTAACACAGCTAAATTACTGCTTGGTTTCTTTATGCAGCTGTGTATATGCCTATGTGGAAGTGCGTAAGTGTGCGTAGGACACCCAGTATTTCAATAAGAAGGTAAACATTTGTGACCCCTACCTGGTAAGAAGTTCATTCCAGTATCTCAGAAGGGTTGTTTGAGAGATTAACTAGTCATTACTGGAATATGAGGGCCATTGCCAACTGCTCTGAAAGTGAGTGCTTTCCCCAGGAAAGCTGGGGGTCATCATGATAACAAATGGTACAGTGATGCAGATCTATAACACAAACATGAGGGCTCTTGTCCTTTTTTGCCACCAGCCCCTCCCTGCTTTGCACACATACTCCCTGTCATATGATGCAGCAGTCCTGTGACTGCACAGACTTTCTTCTTCCCCACATCCACACTGAGGTTTCACCTGGCTCTGTAATCTCCATCTCCACCAGGTCGAAAAAGGTGAAACAAATGCAAGTTCAGCTACAGCGATAGTCCCAAACAGGCTCACTTATAAACTAACATAATATGGGAGCCCTGTAGAGCCCAGTCCATTCTGTCTTATGAATCCCAAAGGAATAGTCATTAGGGGGATCATCTGGGTTCATTTCATTGTCACCTCTGATGCCTTTTCATACAAGCCTGGAGTTTAGTTGATTTCTGGTAACTCCACAGTTGATGGGCAGGCCGGGGAAGAAACAAACATCATTGTGAAGGGCTGCCTTATGTGCACTGCTCCTCAAAGGCTGAAAGCAAAGTGTACCTGCATGTTACAACAGTGCTGGAAAAGCTTAGATGATGCTGGCTGATTGCTTTCAGCTAAGTGGTCCCAAGCAGAGTGTCCTGGTAGCACTTATTCTTGCCCTTCCAAGTCAGCAAACAAAACCAGAAAGAGCCTATTTTATCAGCCTGTGTCTCTGCTTGGCATTTGAAGTCATGAGAACTGAGAACTCTGAAATGTATTCCTGCTACAGGTAGGAATTAGCCAGAGATCAAGCATGCCCAAAAATATACACTCAGTGACTTGAAATTCATGCAACGTTATTGTTGCTACCCTGATGGATAGACTGATACACCATGTGAATAGGCAGGCACCTTGAAAGAGCAGACGCTGTTGTTGATATACAAAAATGTGTGTATATACATCTATCTAAACTTTGTATTTACTGCAAACAGAGCTCAACAAATCATTTGCACTAAGTGCTTTTCGATGAGTATTATTCTTATCTTCTGTTCACTGCTTACCCATTAATGCTTTTGCCATATGTTTCCCAGATTCTTCAGTATTTGATAAAGGATTTCTAGTCAACACTTAAATTGTGCTACTTCCTTGAAGCTGCTTGGAGAAGATACTGGTTCATCCTCTGAACCAAACAAGAAGGAGCTCAACAAATCAGGGCTCCAGACACTAAGGTTGTCTGCAGAGAGACATTCTTCAATAGAGAGGGCACAGAGCAGTAGTAAACTGATGCTCAGCTGAAGCCGTCTTCTTATTCAACCCCCTACTTACTTGCTTTCTCAAATCCAGAATCAAACAGGGAAAATATCCTCTACCATGAAACATGAGGAGTCAGCCAAATGGCTCTCATTCCTTCTTGCAAGGTGGGCTGGGGGAAAACTGAAGCTGGCCATTATAAGAAAATGCAATGTATTTTTTTCAAAAAATCAAACAATGACTACTGAAGAAAAAATTTGTATTGTTTCCTTAGGTCTGTTTTCAAGTGTTTTCACTGACTGACTTGGTTACAGCACAAGCCACTCCCTGTACCCTTAAAGAGCATTTAGGTCATTGCCACATCTGAAGTGCAAGAGCTTCCTGAAGTAGTTTCCACAGCAATCTTGTTCTCCGATCACCATGTCAGCTACATTTACAGAACTCAAGTGTCTATAGAAACTGCCCGCATGAACAGTTGGATCCTGCATGATTAATCCATGCTACTGAGATGACCTAAGTCAGCTTGCAGTCTATGCAGAATCTCACCTTGCAAAAAAACAGAAAGAAAAATTGACAGTGTTTATGGTAAGAGAAAATCCCTAGATGTTGCTTTATAGCTGCCACTGTTAGCCAGGGAGTTTTCCATACAGTCCTCAGTTTATTTTCCTGCAGCCAGCTCTGCAGCTTTCCCCATGTGCAGTGCCACAGACTTCCACCAAACCTTTCAGCACCTCTATTCCAAAAACCTGTGTGGTCCACAGCCCACCTCTGATAAGACCCACCATCTTTCCACACAGCCCTACAATCCACTTTGTCCTATTCCCATAAACAACCCTACAGCTCAACTCTCCCACCCCTGGAATGCATCTTCAGCATATTTTCCCTTCAGTGCAAGCATGACTCTCTATGAAGCTCTGTACCCTATCTCCACAAGTCCTACCTCCTTCACAGTCTGCTTGCAAGTCATGTCACTGCCAGAGCAACAGCTAGGTGCCAGGACCTTAGGAGCTGTATAAGGCTGGCAGTTTTTTGAAGTCCATGATTCCTAGGTGCTTGGTTTGTGCGTTGCCAGTTGAACGAGCCTCCAGTGAGTGCTCTGGGGCTGCTCAAACAAAGCATTTAAGGACATGCCTAACTTCAGGAGCAGAAGTGATGACATTAAAGGCAACA
This sequence comes from Athene noctua, assembly GCF_965140245.1. Taxonomy (NCBI): domain Eukaryota; kingdom Metazoa; phylum Chordata; class Aves; order Strigiformes; family Strigidae; genus Athene; species Athene noctua. Next base: position 64,892,310 of record NC_134037.1, on the reverse strand, counting down.
CAACTATTCACACACTCGTAAATAAACATTTGCGCCACTGCTTTGCCAGACTGGGACTGATTTCATTCAAAAATCAGCCTTACAGATGAAGTCCTTCGCGTCTGAACTTTTCTCCTGCTGTTTTTAATAGAAAATGTCCTCATTAAGAAACAGGTCTTTCCCATGCACACCACAGGGGAAAGTAATTATATGTGATAGAAGTCATGACTTCTAAGAGGAGATATAAGGTATCTGATTCCCTTTCTTCTTTATAGACTTATGCTTAGATCATTGCTAGTTTAATTAACTCTTAAATTTTAATTATCCTGTGGACTATCGATCTGAATAAATGATCTGATGAACAAAACATAGCTTTTCGGTCAGCATAGCAAAACTCTTTTTTTAACGTAAGAGGGAAAAATTGCTCAATTAAACTACACGTTCTCAAATCCCCGTAGTCTGCTTTGACCATCTGATTTCATTAAAAGCCAGAGCAGCTCCCAGTAAAACAAGTCACATGCTCAGGATGAAGGGATATGAATGACTCTCTTGAGCCTTCCTGCAGTACCTGTATCACCACACTCAGTCCCTATACAATCATGCTGCCAACACCTCAGGTCTCACATGCGGACTGTAAGACTGGGAAAGTAGATGTTGGTTGCTTTACCTTTTCTCCTCTTTCCCCTCCCTGCCCTCTTCCCAAATGCCCTGTATCACAAACACCTGCAGAACAGCACCCTTCTACTGCAATCCCACCCACTGGGTGCAGCTTGTCAGTGGGTCACAGATCAGGTTGATCAGCTGCCTACAGCATGGGCAGCTGGGATGTGTAGGAGAGGTCTTGACAGCTGGGGATTTGCCATCTGAGAGACCATATGTCCCTGGGACCTTGCAGGAGGTGGCACCTGCCAGCCACCGCCTGTGCCTGATGTGACATGGCTTCAACATCCTGGGGTGAACCATGGGGCTGGCTGCTTTCCCCTCTGAGGTGCTCCAGGGTGGAGCAGTCTTGGGCTTCTTGGGGCAGTCATATTGCCCTGATTCTCCTTTTGTACTAGTGTCATCCCCCTGGCCAGCAGAGCAAAAAACCAACAGAAGCAAGCTGTGGTCAAATCTACTGTCTTCTCCTGTGCCATATTAATTTATGCTATCTGTATTCATTCCTTTGCAGAAGTAACGGAATAGAAACAAATGAATGCCACATACTAAATGTGTCTAGGAATTTAGCAATCCAGCTTGTGCTTCTAGTGAGATTTAGTGGTACTAAAATTGTAAGCATTTTGACATACCTGCCTTTAAGAGCCTACAGAAAAAGCTGAAACTAAAATTTAAAAAAAACTTTAAAAAGAAGAGGAAGTATTTTAAAAAGTGTGTTTTCTTAAATGTTTTTCTAGAGCCACCTGAGGAAGAATTGCCTACATTCAGCTGAGATGTGAGTGGCAGTGGCAGATACCCTCTTGAGGTGGTAGAGGCAAGAAGCATGAGACTACGTTTGTTGCTCATACACTCACTAGGAAAGATAAACAGGTGCAAGTGAGTTTAAAGTAGAAAACTAGTGTGACTTCCTTCAAATTTGGTTGCAGGGGCTGTGCAAACCAGGACAGCTTGTGTATTCGGGGCAGAGAGGTCAAAGAAAAAAAGTTTGGCAGGACAGAACAGCCTGCTCCACACATTTGAATCTTCTGTTTGCCTTGCACAGCATCCCTAACGGCAGCTTCACATATTAACCACAGACAGATGCATGGTGGTATGTCATGCAAGACCTGGCCAAGAGCTGCAGCTGTCATGCCTGTTCAGAACAGCCATGACTGTGTAGGTGACCTATGCACAGGACAGCATTTCCTGATGTGATGCTGACAGCTAGGCAATTTTTTACAAGCTGCCTGTTTCCAGGAGTGTTGCCCTTGGTCAAGTCTTGATGAGTTCACTGGGAGATGGAAGTTCTCCATACTAATGCAAATCCATCGACTTTTTTATGAATGTAAATGTCTGTCTCAAAAAAGAAACTGCTCAAAGACATCCATAAGATGCGGCTGCTGGTTCCATAAATCATTTTGCTAGGAAGATTCAGTCAACCTAATGGAAGATGAAAATTAGGGCTGGGATTGCTCTTGCTGCTTTGCACACTGGTGCTGCATGCCTCTGCATCCAAGATAGGCCTTCAGACTCGCCTTGTCCGCAAGGGAGAGAAATGACATGACTCCCCTTGGCCCCAAGCAGACATCTGCAACAGTGTTAAGGAGGTGCCAGCAGCTGCTCAGCTGTCCCTGTCCCATCTTTGCAAAGGCCCCAGCAGAGCGGCAGGGGTATGCGAGCTCAACCCCTTGACTAAAGCTTGCCATTATCTCCCTCTGGATCGCAGCAGCAGCACTTTTATCTGATTGCAGAGGCCGAGCTATTAAGATGATGACCGGTTCCCAAGCTGGTTCATTGGGGCTGTTCCCAGCTGCCTCCCCTCTCCCCCGCCACTGCCACCCACCACTGGCAGCCCCGACACTCCCTCCTGTCCCCGCCATGGGGATGCTGCTGGAAGCAGGTGCCCCTCACCAGGGCAGCTTGCACTCACGCTGTGCTGCACAGGCCTGGGCAGCCATGGCATGGGCCATGGCGCAGGCTGCAGCCCCATGAGGTGCAGGTGTTTTGGGCAGGCCAAGGTGGGAGCCAGGTCCTCTGGCAGAGGTGCAGGGCTGGTCAGGAAGGACGCCCTCCCCGTCAGGGCAGGTAGGAGGTGGGTCATTCCTGAAGGGGGTTGGAAAAGCCACTTGGAGCGGGCCAGGCCCACTACTGGGCTTTGCCCCTGTGTGTCAGTGTGGAATGCAGCTGTGCGGCCTCACTGCAGCCTCCTGGGCCCTCCGAAGGAGAAAGCAGTCGTGATGGGCCTTGAGCCACTGCTCACTCCCCTCGCCCAAACACTTCTTTTTAACAGCTGATGTAGTTGAATTCTAGCTAAAATCATTGTGACCGGCAGCAGGGATAAACCCACGGGCAAGCGACCAAGTGATTAAGACCAGAAAGAAAGCTGGGCCTGCAGCACTTCGGGACAAGTCGTCGGCAGCCCGACAAGGAGCTCTTTGTGCTCTGCCAGGAAGCGCCATCACTGGCCATGCTGCCGCGTGCTGCCCTCTCCGAAAAACAAACCTCTGCCCAGGGGTTGTGGCTTCAGGTTTTATTAGAGCGTGCTGATATTTTCATAGGGGCTTTTCTTCCCTTCCCCCTCCCACTTCTTCATGTTTATCCCTCCCCACTGCACCACACCCAGGCGGCACGGCAGCCCAGGTGGCTCCACCTGCCAGCCCCAGCAGCTACTGATTTACCTTCTGGGCTGCCCCCATCCACTCAGCAGCACAGCTTCTCACTTCTGTTAAATTCCAGCTCTTCAGCATTGCAACATTATTAGCTGAGTCTACCAGAGATGCTCGTGATCAGTTAAAGGGGCAGCTTTTATTGCAGTTGTCTGCCCTTTACTCATAAAAACACCACCTTTTCATCTTGCTGCGCTGCTTGTCAAGTTGCTGGTCAGAGATAGAAGGAAATGCCTACTTAGATGTCAGGGAAGGTGACATGGCTGTCAAGCACGCAGGCAATTCAACATCCCCAGGAGCCGCAGGCTGCCTGCAGAGAAAGAGGGGAGTGTGGATAACTTGTGCCAAAAGTAATTTTCTAGCAGTTCAGAATAAAATGTTAAATTGATTTAAATTAAATTGAATTAATCACTGTGGAACTGCTGTACTGCCATGTACACTCACCTTTCTTCATACTTGGTCCCAATCCTCATCTACTGCTGCAGCACTGAGGATTTCTGCTGGGGTCAGGGATTTCCTAGACAGGAATACAGCATCACAAAGCATCTGTGCAGAGTCTGATCCATCTGCTATGTTTGCTCACTTGCTCTGTGTACTTGTTCTACTGTGAGTCAGATGTAAGCATTAAATCCAACACACCAGCATATATATGACTACCATGTGTGCAGAGATTATCTGTGCTGCATGTGTGCACTTGCAGTGATAAAATCATCTATATGAAAATATACAGATGTTCTCAACCAATCCAGATATGTATATTATAATCACATAGCTCAGGAAGTGTGAAGGAACCCAGAGGAGAGAATATGAGAAAACTGTACTTGGTTTAAGGCTGCTTTTTCCTGCCTTAACAGTGTAGAAAGCCATTAGTGTAAATGCAAATAGGGCCTACAGAAATTTCCTCAGCAGAAGTTTAATAGCACACTGCAATCAGACACACAGCTACTCCTGAACAAGTGCTTCATGCTTTAGATGACATGTGGCACCGAGTTAATGTAAGCTATGTAATTACCCACCAAATGGCTATCACTGAACTGATAGCTTGTACAGTAGTAGCTTTCATGGCTAATAACTGAAAATAGAATCAGACCTCACGAGCTGAGTAACCGTGCACTCTGTAAAATTAATTCCTATTACATGGTAGGATGGGTTATATTTACACCACAGAAGCAGATAGCAAACATAATTTTTGCAAAAATAAAATCGCTAACATTATTTTGATTGTGTTGCCTAGAAAATGAGATTTTTAGTTTCTCTAAGATGTGAAGAGCTTTTGAAATACATAAGGGCACAGAAAAATTGGATAAAAAGAACATATGTGCTTGTTTTAATGTATGTGCATTGGCCAACATGAATGAATAAGCTCACTAACAAGATTCTCACCTTGGAATGTTGGACACAAAAGTTAATTATCACTTTGCAACCTCTTAAATATGTAATATTCAGACAGTCAGGACTTAGCAATCTCTATGTATGATAGCACATTGCAGATGTTCCTCTCCATGCCTCTCTACATGCTGATCAAATGACGCTTGCTGTCCTGGAACTATATTTCATCCACATGTTCCCTCCATCCTCACCCACTCTTCCCAAGAACAACAACAGAGAGCTCTGCATGGATATATTAACAGTGAGAAAGTGATGACTGGTTACATGGGTCTGGACTTGCTCAGGCTCACAGCTGGCCAAACAAACCTCCCTGCATGCTGTAGCCCGCTCTTCTATTGATGAATCACAAGTGGCAATTGAAGCATTTAAAAGCAATAAACTAGTTTCTACTAGCCTGTGTTTCAACCTGCTATTTTAAGAGGGATATGTTGGAGTGGATAAAGTAGCTTGAGCTCTTCTTCTCCTTTCATTAGCTCCGGCTGATGTCAGGTGGTTTGTTCATGGCTGCAGGGCTGACAAGCTTTCACATTTCTGTCGGAACTGCACCCTACATATATTTTCTTCTTCAGTAGTCAAAGAACTTGTTGGCTGATGTGAACCAAATTTGACAGCCCTCAAATATATTGTTCCTGCAAGGGTCACAAGGACAGGCAGCTATTGGAAGGGGTTTTAAGTGAGGCTCAGACCTTCAGAAACTATGGATATTATCTGCAGAAAGAAAAAGTCAGATAAAAGCAATGAGCACAAAACATGAAGTCAGGTTTCTTACAGGGCTGTGTCTCTTGGCTGATTTAGCAGAGCAATATTAATATTTTCTGTCCCCTCTCCAGATTCCCCTGCACTTTTTCACCTTCCAACTCCCCTCCAGAATAATGTTCTGGCAGTAAAGACTTTTGAGGGTTTTATTCTTACCTCGAATTTGATTCAAATCAAAAGTAGGTTCAAAAGCAGGTTCAAAAGCTAAGGGGAAACAGAGCTACATATACAGACAGCTCACTTAGGTGTGTTTCCATTTTAAAAAAGTCTAAAAACGTGAATGAAAGAAGCATGCCAATAATTATTGGCTTGCATCAGAGATTATTTTTTTGCTTCTGCTCACAGAATAACTTCATTTGTGTCAAAGGTTTTGTAAAAACCCAGGTATTTCTCACTGGCAATTTACAGAAGTGACCATATTCTGAAAATAATTTTAGGCTTCTTCTTTTGGCATAGACTTTCTCTGTTTCTCTCTTATCTGGCTGGAAATTTCAGAAATCTTAAGCTTCAGGTTCACAGAAGGACTACCATGCACAAGCTCAGTTATTTGCTAGTCCTGGGATAAGGTCCTCATACAGTGTATGGGAGAACTGCGTGCCACAGAATGGATAAAACAGGAGGGAAGGCAAGCTGATGGGGCACTCTGACAATGGGGCTAAAACTCCCTTATTCCACTTCTTGCAGGCAAGTATCTGAGTATGTTCACTTAGTATTCCCAGGCCTTAATTTACATTAGAAAGGATATGTCAGTGCTCTTCTTTCAAATACATTGAGTAGACATTACACTTTTCTTCAAAACCATAACTGATGTTGGTGTTTACCTCCTTGTAAAACGTCCTTTAACTAGAGTGTTCAAGGGATTGCCAGAAGCAAAGCTTTATTCCCCTGGAACTTAAATTCCCCCAGGCAGAGAAAGGACAATTAAACCTGTGACAACTGACCATAACTCAGCTGGGCATTTTCACCCTTCACCAGGTACATGAAGACCTTGTTCTCTGACTATGCTTTGAAAGCACCTGTCATTGCATTTTGAATGCAATGCGCTCATTTTGGGATCTTCTCAGAACACCTGCTAGATTAAGTTACAGAGGGAGATGAACATAAAGAGTTCCAGTTTACTGATTCTGATGGGGAATAGAAATGAGAAAGTCTTCAAGGTGCTCATTGCTGTCAGCCTGGGGGACTTGCATGGGGAGTTTGGGCGTTGCCAGGATGGGCCAGTGGCCAAGAAGGACTTTCTGGGACTTTGTTTTAAATGTTTAACTTGGGTAGGGATGTCCTTCTATTGTCCTGAGGGAACTGTTTGAATTCCTGCATGTCCCAAAGACTATGGTTGTACTAAGTGTTGCAGCTCTTGGGAGAAAAAGCTCTGCACCAGGTGCAGAGAAGATACAACCAAGTATTTGCACCTGGAAGGCCCTTGGGACAATGAGGAATTCCAGCCTGCAAACTGCACTGCTCGCTAAAGATAAAGGAAAAAATGCTCAAGATCTTGATCAAGATGCATGACTATCTTTTGGAGTAAAACACTTTTCCTATCCCAAATCTAGCCCTTGTTATGACCCTGAGCATCAGGGGAAGATAGATGAAGCAGAAAGCTGAGATTACGTAGTGCCTTCTGTCAGTGGTCCAGCCCCACCGTTGTCACCTGACCAAGGTCTGATACTTCAGAAAGTGGTAGGTGGGTAGGGAAGTAATCAAAATATATCTCAGAGGGAGAGAGAAGGAATTCTTTCATAGCCTGAAGGCAATCCTGTGAGGTCCTCACCACTGATTGCAAGCTGTGATTTGGAGTTTCTCCCAACGAAGGACATTTATCAGTGATTGGATCTTGTCACACCTTTGTCAGTAAAAGTTTAACAGATCTCTGCTCTCAAATATCCATCCCATGTGCTAACACTTGTACAAAACACTCAAATCACCTCAGGCTCCTTTTTTATTCAGTAAACTGAATAAATTATGGTCCTTACATTTCCCCTCCTACAGACTACTTGGCAGCCCAGAAGTCAATTTTGTGGCTCCCCTTTGAAACCTCTAGTATATCCTCCGCCTCCCTTAACCAGCAGGGACCAGAAATGCAAGCCTGCTTCTAGCAGTGTCTAACTAACACCATACGCTCACATGTCTGCTTCCGCTTTCTAAATAACTATTAAACACTTTTGACAGAGTGATTAGAGAACTTATTAAAGGAGCAATAGTGCTCCTGAAGGTAAATCTCCACTGCACTGGCAGTTACTCACCCGGGATTCAGGAGGTGCCAGAGTTCAAATGCTGAGTTTGGTGCAGGCCTCTTGGGAAATCTTAAGAAATGAATATGACCTTTCTGTGTGGCTATCACTCTTACCTCACCCCCATTTCTGTAGGACATGTACAATACTTGCACTGCTCTGTTTCCACCTGGTTTATCTCCAGGCACATCTGCACAGACGGTAGCTCTGCCTGCACTCTGAGTCAGCCAAGTAAAAGCCTTCTCGAGGCTGGAAGCTGTTTAGACATGTTTCTGAAGGCTGTGCCCATGCTAATTTTTTCTGCTTCCCCATGAAGAAAACATGGCAAACAGTTGAATTTATTGTTGAGACTCCTCTAGTGTAAAAATCACTAGTGCTTTCCAGCACACTGGGAGACACAAAGCCCTGGTGCTGAAGCAATCTCTGGTCTCACATTTCTCTTGTCCAACATCTAATTCCACCCCTACTTGGGCTTAGCCTGCTTTCATTCCTCAGACCCTCTACAGCGCTCTTGGATGGCAACACAAAGGTCGTGTTACCGCAGATGGATGAAGATCTCAAAACCAAACAGGCTGGCAGAGGCCGTTCCCTCCCCTCTCACTAACTCTGTGCTAGGGAGAAAGCACTTACTTCATTTCCCCAGGAGTGGGTAACATGTTGTCCCTATGTGGCGGCAGGGGAATGCTGTCATGACAGAGCAGCACAATCCTTTCTGATGACATGGAGATTCCTGGGGTGGTAAAGCTGTATCCCTGTGTGCCTGGCTGCCCTGAGAGCTCTCCTGAGAGTCACAGCTACCATGAAACACCAAACCTCCCATACACTGCCCCTCGCCCTGCAGTTGCAAGCTTTTACCTCGCAGTGAGTTTAGGATGAAGTACTGTATACAGCCAGTCTATAAAATCACAATTAATTACACGATCCACTGACAGTGTTGTGGATTTATTACAGCTGCATAATAAACAATTATCTGTAGGTAGAAAGTGCTAAAAGCAATCAGCCTTGTTCCTAAAGCATTTGTCCTTACAAATAATAAATAATAACAATGTGAACTACAAGCCTCCCTCTCCCCCTATCACCACTAGTGGTGGAACAATGCTAAATTTATGTCTTTAACTTTATTGATGTTAAAATGATAGCTAAGCTTCCTGACACAACTGACTTAAAATAACCATAGGAGATTCATGATAATCTTTCAAATTGTGGGTATATCCAGGCACTTTTACTGCACAGAAGCAGAATTTGTGTAATGTTTCCTGTGACTTGCTGTGGCTTCCCTGCACTCCCTGTGCAGACTACAGCAGAGGGGATGATAATAAAAGCAGTAAACTGGTTAAGGAACATGTAAGCTAGTAAAGTTCTAAGGAGAAGATTTTGGTATTGTTCCTGAAGCATGGCCTGAACTCATTTATTCTTTCATTTATCAATTTAGTCATTTATTTGTAAGGTTTAAGCCTGCGATTTTCTTGTTTAATTCCTCTGAGCAGTCAGCCACCAAACAGTCTCTATGATGCTTGTTGTTGTAAATATATGTCTAGACATAATTTAGATTAATTCACCATAACGATGCTGTCAGTTTGAATATATTACAATGCAAGTGCATAACGTGCAGTTGAAATGCAAACTCCAAACAAGCTTTTCTCTGACCTGCCTGGTATGTCTTAATACACTGTAATTATTCTAGTAGCAAAAGAAACAGGGAGCATGTTCTTCTCTCAGTTACAAGGGGAAGTATTTGCAGAGTTGTGTGGAGTTTAATGAACTCAGACCATATATATTCAGGGGTTGATCCTACAGTGGTGCATGGCTTCCCCTTTAACAACCACTGATCCTTGTTGATTCTTCTTTTCAAAAGGGTTATTGAGAAAAAGTAGTGAACATCTTTTTGGTACTCATCTTCAACAGGTGCTCAAGACAAGTCCTTTTCTTGTGCAGGTGTGACAGCCTGAGCCAGCTGGGCTTCCTATCCCAATCTTCAGTAGTTTTTTCACCACTTAGGACTCATCCCTGGGTTTGTCTTGAAAACAGCATGCAGGGAGTGATTGCTTTAGAGGGTATCCTATCACAGTATGTTTAAATGTGACTGAACATTTCTGAGGTACTTTTCCATGACATAGAAAAGTCTCTGTGTAGGATCTAAACCTCTTCACTAACTGGTCTGAATGTGTGTGTCTGAGTTTCTTACTCGTTCTGCTATTATTTAACAAAAATAAGATCACATAAGGGCAGCGAGTTACTTTTTATCAACTCGAATAAGAGCCAGACCAGGTCAGATCCTGTGCTTGAGCAATTATCAAGTATTTTAAGGTACATTTTAGTGATTTTTTGATGCTTGTGTCAAGCTTGTTACAGAATGTGAGAAAATATTATAGCTTATTATGACTATGGGCAATTCCCATTTAAAGACAATTTCATTGCCATACAACTAGAGACTGTATTCAGCCCACCACATGTGCAAGACACGTTTATGTCTGAGCTGAAGACGCAATTAAAGCCCTTTGTAGTAAGAGAGAATGGGAGTTTCTAAGAGTTGCTGCCCCAGGCAATCGGCCACATGCCAAACCATGGCCATAACCAAGGCACATGATCTGAGACGTCTTCTTGCATCTCTCGAAAGCTGTGAAAGAAGAAAACAGATGGTAAGAAAAGTGTAGTCACCTTCATCTGGGATGGAAATTCAGTTTCTTATGTCAAGAACTCTCTGGAAAAGCAATCCTAGAAATGGAGTGTAAGGAAAGGGCTGGCTGCACTTTGCTCCTACTTGCACTTAAGGAGATAAACTCCATATATGTTCTCTGAAAATGACTGGGATTTCAAGGAAGAGAAACATCTGATTTATATAGTTGTTTTATACCCATAGCTAAACCAATTCTTCTTGAATTTTAGCTAGTTTATAGAGTCATAGAATTATTTAGGTTTATCGGGCTAATTGGCTGATATGTGTGCATAGACATGTGTATATGTGTATATATGTATCAGTGTTTGTGTATGTACACTGACTTTGCTCTATACTTTCGGATCTCCCAGGAGATGTTCAGTTCCCTCTGCTGCCACCTTGGTTAGTGGAAGATGTGGCTGCTTGGCATCTCCCAGAACCATGTCCATCCTAACTTAGACCTTAGGAACTGATTATCTGGAAGTGAGATACAAGCAGTGATGAAGTGTAGCTCCCAGCTTCCTCTTATCCATACATGTCCTGTGCTAGAGTAAAAACAAGTTTTAATATCAGCTACCTACTCAGGAGATGGACACATTTTACAATTTCAGTGCAAATTAATCTGAGGCACATAAAAAGTTAGACAACAAGCTCCAGGCCACACAGGATCTCTGTGCTAGATATAGACAAAGAATCTAGGACTTAAGAATCTGGTCTTATGCTTTGACCAACATCCTTCAATGCCCTTTTAACATCCTCCTCGAAAGCATATGGTTCAAAAGGTGTGAAGGTTAAAGAAAGAACAAGTCTAACCTGCCCCAGGAGGGCTTCTCACAAATGATCTCTCTTGGAAAGAGCAAAGGAATCTGTTCCAAATTCATTCTGATGGCATGAAATAACTACTGGCTTTGCAGGTATGAATCTAAATAAGCAGTGCATGCCAACCCTGCAGTACTGCAAACAAGACTTCTCACATGCCTGCCTACATAAAACCCTGCAGGTAAAAGAGTTACTTTACCCAGAACATTTTGTAAACCATTAATCTAACTTACCCTTGCGTGAAAGTTTAGTCTTACAAATGCTCTTCCCATCGCCCTCTTAACAATGAACAAATCACCCTATTAACTAGCTGCTTTCGGGTACTTGAAAAACATAGTCACCTTCCACATTTTGGCTGAACATCTCAGAAATACTGACCAGTTTTTGTACAGTTGTCTCCCAACTTTTCTCTCCAAGTATTCCAGTAACTGTGAAACAATACTATAACATGAACACATTAGAAATTCTACAGGAAATCAAAGAGATTTATTATTATGCATTATACATAAGGTGCAGTCTTGATCTAGTCTGATTACCACAAAGCCATTTGGTTATAAATTCTTTGCTCCGTTCTTTGAGACACAGAGCACTATCACAGTCTAAATCCTTTGACTTTCACAGTCTAAATCCTATAGAATACTTCTGATCAGTCTAAATCCTGTAGACCACTTCTGAGCAATTATTTCAGGTAAATACATTTTAACATGAAATGTCATAAAGGCTTTCTTTGGTTCAAAGTGAGAAACAGGGAATTTATTGGGGATGCTTACTAACAGGAGGAGGTGCAGGGATCCATGGAGGCCAGGGAGTGAGCTGGAATCAACTAATATATTTTGTAAATGTGCAGCCGTATCTTACCAAATTCAAGTTTGTAGAGAAAGAAAAGAAATGGAAAAAAATTGCATTAAGATGAAAACTGATTTTTTTTTTTTTGTTGGTCATCTATTCCTTTTAAGTTCTCAAACACCTGGCAAGCAGTACCAGAAGTAAAATTTTTGCAGAATTTCTTTTCTAGACATTTCCTTCACTAGGCTGATTTTTCAAAGGAAATAGGGCTTATAAACTCGGGTCCTTCTTACACCTATGTAATTACCAAACATTAAGCTCAAAGATAGTTACAAGAACAACAGTCCTTGCCCAGTTTTCCACAGCTCTTTGTACCACTCTCTCCTCTTACAAGACACGTGACAGAATAATTGCATAGCACGACCACACATCAGACTGATGTCCAGTCATCGTTTTCACGTCTCCCGGCGTGCCGACTCAATAGAAAACGCACTGGCGGGCAGCAGTGGCAGCACTCTGTGTGCCAGGGCGAGGCTCATAGAGTTTGTCCCAGGACACTCAAAGGGTTAAAAACCACACGGTAATCTCTCCATACTATCACAGGCAGTTAATCTTATTTAAAGGAACACATTTAGCCCGTAGACATCATAGCCTTGGGGTGTGACCGGGAGAGGGGTGGGCAGAGCAGAACAAGAGTGGCCGGAGGGGCTTTGCTAGAGCAGGGCACAAGTGAAGTGCCTGGGAGAGAGCTGCCTGCTGCCTCCCCGGGCTGGGACACAGCCCACACACAGGTCACCTCCTCATCCAGGTAAGGAAAGGAGCACCTGACTGTGCCCCCACATACCACACTGCTCTCCCCCCACCCCTGCACAATGTAAATGAAGCCATTCCCTAGCTGGATTGCTGGGGGAGCGGCTGTCAAAATGCCCGCGGGCTTCAGTGAGACCAGGATTTCACGAGTATTTCTCAAAGAGAAATGTAGTCTGCTACAGGGAACTGAGGTTGATGCCTCCTGGTAATGTTTTAGAGGCCCCCCCCCCCCCCTCCTGCAACCTTCCTTCTACTGATACAAGAACCATGTGCACTACAACGCCTGCAAAATCTCCCCGAGTGTTACTGAGAGATTTCGTTCTCTAGAAGGTGATTATGAAATGCTCACTAATTATAGGTACTGTGTTAAAGTGTTCCCAAAGAATATATCAGCATAAGGGCAGAGCGCGCTATTCCCAAGAAGTAACATATTAGGCTTTTCTTTTTTCTGCTTGCTGAGCATCTTCCAGCAATATGCATTTACTTTGAAATTGTTTATCTGAATGCATTTGAATTGATTATTGTCAGTATACTTCTATCACAGGGAATTATGGTGCATAATTGTAACTCAAGCTGTGCTGCCTGGTTGGAAGTGGTCAGACAAGATGCAGATTTTATTCCCTGAGTGAAGAATGCAAGTATTTCCATAGCAAAGCATTCGTGTTTAAAGTAAAGTCTCCTTGAGTGTGGGTGTTTATAATTCCAAATTCCTTTAGAGCAAATATTTGTGTCTATAAAATTCATTTGCAAAAGATTTGACAGGATGTGTGGGGAAAATAAAGATCAAAACAGTAAAAGTGTACTGAAAGGAATAAAAGTAAAGTCCTTGAAGTATGGTGTGTGAGTGCTGGTGTGCATGTGTTACAGATATGGGCCATTTTGAAAAAAATAACTGTACCTGTGTGGATGTAAACTTGCAGTTCAAAAAACACATGAATTTTAAGTTGCTACCTCCATAGCCCATAGAGAGTGTGTGTGTGCGTGAGCATGTGCACGTGTGCATAAGGGAGCGGGAGAAGGAAAATGAGGGGGAGAGTGGGAGGAAGATAGGTACAGAGCCAGAATCCTTTTTTTTTTTTTTTTTTTTTTTCTCCCATCAAGATGATTATAGTGTCCTTAGAAATGAGAGAGCTCTACTAAAGATCTTCACTTCAAAGAAAAGTTCTCAGTGAAAGCTCATCCTCTCCTTCTCTCATTAGTAGGCAGAGAAGTCTTTAACATAATTGATAATCTAGCATAGAAAAGCAGAGGAGTGTATTTCCCTCCCAAGTCAGGCAAAACATTTCACAGGCATGTGGCTGTCTGAAGTTAAAGGAGAAAAAGAAGCAGCAAGACTTTTAGAGAACTATAACACAGATGTGTAAATATTAATACAACTCAGAGATACTTCTATTTGGGCATAACCTTTAGTGTAAGACTCCTGTGGCAGTTTCACTTCTGGTGTCAGTGTCCTGTTTTCTCTACCAAATGTTTTTGGCTTGGTGTTTTTTTCTTACATATTCATTTTAATTCCCCAAATAGACTGGCTGTGTGTGTGAGGGAAAATCTCTCTTAGCTGCCTGTGTCTAGTTGTTGACAATGGTTCCATGTGCTCCGTCATGCCCCAAATGCTCCCAACCATCTGCTGAACATGTCCGCAGCTTTGGCACACTGTTTGCAGTTGCAGGTGCGCACTGAGGCAGATCTCATGGCTGCCCACTGCTTATCCATGTGATCTGGATTGAATCCATCCTGCACCCTTAGTGTGTAGTGAGGAAGATGCACATCCGAGTAATTGAAAAGAAATGCGAAAAACACTGAGCTCCCCAACACAGCTTATAAAATCACATCCAGTAGCTCTCACTTCTACAACACTTATGAATGATTGAGTCCTATTCCAAATTAAATGCATGTGTTGAATAAATATTATCATTATTTTAATTATCCTACTTATTTAGGTCCAAGTCATAACATAAGAGGTTCACTTTGTTCAAAACATCAGAGCCTATAGAATTTCCATAGCCTTTTGGATCATAGAATCATAGAATATTTTATGTTGGAAGGCCATCTTTAAAGGTCATGTAGTCCAACCCCCCCTGAAATGAGCAGGGACATCTTCAGACAGATCAGATTGCTCATGGTTCAAGCCCCATCCAACCTGGCCTTGAACATTTTCAGGGATGGGGCATCTACCACTTCTCTGAACAAGCTGTCCCAGTGTTTCACCACTCTCACCATAAAGAACTTCTTCCTTATATCTAGTCTAAATCCATCCTCTTTTAGTTTAAAACCATTGTCCCTTGTCCTATCACAACAGGCCCTATTAAAAAGTTTTTCCCCATCTTTCTTATAAACCTGCTTTAGGTACTGAAAGGCTGCAATCAGGTATTCCCAAGAGCCTTCTCTTCTCCAGGCTGAATAAGCCCAACACTCTCAGCCTGTCTTCATAGGGGAGGTGTTCCATCCCCCTGATCATCTTCATGGCCTCCTCTGGACCTGCTTGAGCAGGTCCATGTCCTTCTTACACCGGGGGCCCCAGAGATGAATGCAGTACTCCAGGTGGGGTCTCACTGGAGGGGAATAGAGGGGGAGAATCACCTCCCTTGACCTGCTGGTCACACTTCTTTTGATGCAGCTTTTGATGCAGCCCGGGGTGTGGTTGGCCTTCTGGGCTGCAAGTGTACATTGACAGCTCATGTCCAGTAGCCCCAAGTCCTTCTCAGCTGGTCTGCTCTTAATCCCTTCATCCCCCAGCCTGTATTGATACCAGAGATTGTCTGGAGCCAGGTGCAGGACCTTGCTCTTGACCTTGTTGAACTTCATGAAGTTCACATGGCCCCACTTCTCGAGCACTTCTCAAGAATGTTATCAAAGAGATTCCACTGGTCAAGTTTTATAAGTTCTCCAGTTGCACCGCTCTTTTCCTTTTAATAAGGTGTACAAATAGATTTTGTGGCAGCTTCCTTTTCAGCACTAAATATTTTACAGTCCTTGGATTTAATTAATTGCAATTCCATGTTATTACACAGAGTTAGAAGCTACTATTTAGTGACAGCAAAAATAAAGATTAAAGGAAGTTGAAAAAACCTGCTCTATTTTCTTTGCCTCTTTCAAGGAAGACTCAACTAGCACAAAGGGGAGTTGCAAGTCCTTTTACTGCCACAGCCAAAAGCACGAATCAGACACTGATGCTGACATAATGAGCAATTCTATACCCTTGGGAAACTATTATTCATCTAGTTTGTATTACAAGATTCAAAATTATTTAATGGACAAATATGGGTTGAGAGATGTTAGGTCTAAGGCACTACTAATCTGTGTCAACTATGAAATCAGCTGTCTAATATTAGATGCCTGGCATAAAGCAGTGTGAATATGGAAGGATACTTTTCCCTTTTTTCAATATAATCCCTGTAGTTGCCAAAATATATATGAACTGTAGAAATTTTATGTGCCAGAACAAAAGAATAAGGAAGGACAGTCTGATTTACTGCCTGTAGTAAGCTAGCAGATGTACGGAATTATTTTTTATGAAATATAACAAGAAAATACATTACAATTTTTACAAAGCCATGTGTCTTGTAAAAATGCTGTCACTCCTAACCTATACTGCCCCATGTTTTGCAGCACTTTTGTCAATCACTTCACAAATATAGGCTGCATACTTACTAGTTTTATCTCTTTCCTAGTTAGTATCTGAAATGCTACCAGATTGGAACAGTAGCAATTTATATCTGTTTTAGTCCAAATGCAAACCTATAAGGACTGGAAAAAAGCAAAAACCTCCTGTAAATTGGACACACTAATGTCTATTTAAGAAGATTTTTACTACATTTAATTTTCAGTTTCTATGACTATACAATTTTATGTTGTAAATCCATAAACAAAATTTTCTTTCAGTTCATGCATGTGGTGCATGAGAACTCCTCAGTCTGAGTGATGCCAGGAATTAGCTTGTCCATAGGCAAACTGTTGAGGATTCTACCATTTAAGAGAGAGATTTAAGACTCACTGTTAGCAGTTATCTCAGCATGTTTACAATGTATTAATTTAGCAGTTCTGGTTTAGACTAGGAGAGGAAATTATACCTAAGCCCATTCACCAGCCCTTTATTGTGATAAATTATGAACATTTGACAGTTACAAAAGTATTCCTTGAAGGCTGATGAAATGAATGAAGTAAAATTAAAATAACAAAATGTAAATCACTTTAATTCTTCTGAAGTCATACAGGACTCACAGGAAACTATACATCTATTTCATTTCAAGCCTGCAAAATTGAATAGTGGGGCTGGCAGAATAAAAAAGGATTGTTTTGAAAAACTTACCGTATCAAAGGTAGTTTCATTTCGAATTAATCAGTTTCTGCAGGACTGCAAAGTCTTATTTCACTTGTTACATTTTGGTAGCTTTTCCAAAAAGAGGAGAAGTTTAAAGTTATGATGTAGAAAGGCAAAAAGAAAATGCAATAAAAGAGGAGAAGTGAAATACAAACAAGCTTTTTTTTTAACCTGTATTTTTTATTTCACTTAGTGGTAGAGAAAGATAACATAAAATGGGAGGAGGAGAGGTATTAAGTCCTTTCCAGCCAGCATAATTCAATACAACATAAGCACTGAAATGAGGATTTTTTGAACTTGCAATCAAAAACCCCTCATAAAAGGGTTTGGGGTAACCCTACCCCAAAACTTTCAAAAAACCCAAGCAGGTCAAAGACAGAGAGGCCACTGGGAGAGAGTAAGACTCTGTTGGCTGGAGTGGTACCTGGGTTATGGGGTGATTCCAGTCCCTGTTCCTTCACATGTCTGCCTCCTGCCTCACTTGAAGAAGCACTATCACCTGGATCAGTGCTTTCTGGGCAGTAGCATGGGGAGGGCACCCTGGAGTTCATGTGATGATCGACATCAGGTCAGCAAGCACCGTGGAGGCAGTAAGCAGCTGTACACATCTGCAATTCGTTTTGTCTCTGCTACTCACAGAGTAGTCAATCTCACTAAGCTCCCTTATTTGCTCTTACTTATAAATGTGACCTTCTCAGGGTTCAACTCATAATTGCTTGCATTGAATTTTCATAAAGCTGGGCAATGATCAAGACTTCATTCTTCATGTAGCTCCAGGGGGAATGTTTAAAATTGACATTGAAGCTAAGTACACTAGATTAAAAGGAACAGCCGTATGTAATAAGTCCTGAGTCACATGTTGTAACATCAGAAGAACACTTTGAAAACAAGAAATCTTTCTTGAACTCTGCAGAGGTTTATGGCTCAGTATTTATCATCACTAGGTGAAATTTTCATGCATAATGACAGGAAGCAGCCAAACTTCAGCATGTTTCACCCAACCACATACAGAATTTGGATTCTATTAAACATAACACAGCATAATGCATGTTCTGGATGAAGCCTGAGCAGTTGCTGATATTTCCTGCTATTGCTTTTGTGATCCTTATGGCTCCTGCTTGCCCTGATGTCTGGATCTGTTACAGGCAAACTCCATTTTTATGACAAGGTGGATTTGGCTTGCTTTGATCCATATTTTGGATGCATGGTCCCGAGGTTGGTGTGATAAGGTTTAACCTTTAAACACTGAGCATCATCTAATGCTAGATGGTTATCTAGCATTAACCTGAGATATACTAAACCTTCTTACCCCCTGACTTTGTATCTCAGAGGAGACAGTATTGAGAAAAGGCCAGATCTATCCAAATAAAAATTCAGGGGTAGAAGATGGATGGCAACTTCCAGTCAGAACCCTCTCTGCTTGGACACCTTTCAGATGGACACTCTTTGATACTGATGTATAGATGTGCACACTAAGCCTCTAACATCTCCTGTTCAGGTACATGCCTGATATTTGCTACATAGCCTCAAGGCCACGGCAAAACTTGCGTAAAAGAGGCACCTGTGCTGAGTGCAGCTTGAGTGCAACGGTGCAAAATCCTACCTCCCATAATAGCAAGCTGGCTGGCTGGAGGTGAGTCTCTGTACTACTTACGGTAAGGCCACAAAACTGAAGACATCTGCTCTTGGATTTAGTTGTTAATATGTTACTGCTGACTGAGCTACTAAATTATTGTCATCTTTAACTCTGACATGAAGATGTGATTGTAGATGCATGTTCTCCTTACACTCGGTTTCATCCCATTAAGGCAAACGTCAATGTATTTTGATTTTATTTTTTGCATGATTTCCTAGCTGGTGGGACAAGGAATATTAAAAACAGCAATTGTGCAGAAGGCATTGGAACATTTTTGGCCACAAACTTGTAATCTGGAGGAGGCTGTTTTGGTGCTTCTTTCTAGGAAACAGTATACTGAAAGTGTGAGTCTTTTTAAATACAGCCAGTCCTTTTCTGAGAAATTAAGTTGAGAATGCTGTGTGTTAGGAATCCATATGGTATTCAGGACAGTTCAGGGTCCCGTTAACAGGCTATCAGAAAAATGTCCCAGATGATGATCTGAATGGTTGTTCTTCTAATGACAGGTTAAGCAACTTTCTGATTTCCTTCCTGCATATGCTGCAGAGTTGATTGATTGCAGTTGAGTTATTTCTTATTTATTTCTCAGAAAAGTGAAGCAAGATTGGGATTTACTGGGTTTTGATTTATCCTGAATGCTGGCGGCTAGACCCTGAGCACCTGCATTAACTTGAACATGAACATCCCCCACAGCTATATATCATTCTGTGTCCCCCCTGCCCTGGGATTGTCCATCTGCACTCAGAAAAGATGGAGGTCACATGTTACTGATTTTGCTAATAATTCTCATCAGCTGTTACAGTACCAAGAGAGCATTTCTCTCCCTTAGGAGTGACTTGCAGAAAGATTTGGAAGGTTATTTGGTGGGTGGGAGTATTTTAGCCTAAATTTTATGTAGCCCCAATTCAAGCCTGCTCAGATCTACAAAAAACTCAAACAGATTTGAGTATTTTCAGATTAAGTCTGAGTTTTCCAGTATGGGTGATAAAAACAGAGACTTTCATCAAGGTCAGAGTTAGGTTAATTCAACTAAGTGTAGCCATAAGTAGGACCTGTCAGTGAGTGACAAGGTAACCTTTATTGGTTCTCAGTAGGGTGAAAGACTGATGATTTGAAGCCTTTGTTCCTTTCCTTGTTAGATGTCTGAGAGGGTCAGAGTTTGCCCTAAAAACACTAACATGCAGCATTTTGTCCTCCCAATGGTCCTGTTGAACATGACTATGAGTCTTACTCCATCAGTAAGTGGTAGATATGTATTAGTATGTTAATGATTCCTGGCTCTGCATGTCTATCTTCTCTGACCCCATGCCACACACCAAAATGAATGACATGGTGACTGTACAGCTTTAGTGTCTGCCCCGTGAGCAGTAGCTGACTGAGTCTCCGTCTAGATCAAGCATGAGTAACATTATGGGGTTAGTGGGAGAGCTGTCAATATTTCCACTGGGTCACTGGTCCAGAGGTATCAGCTATTTGCATTGAGTGTCTGGTTCTCTTACGAGGACCTTTGCAGCTGCTTCTGGTGAAAGGGGTACAGGCCCTCCTCACAGTCACTTTGGATAGATCTAGATGGCACACAGGGAAATTGCTTTGTCTGCATTTGAATAAACCAAACACTGAGCAGCCATGGACTCATGGAGCTCAAAGCCAAGACAGTGCTGATCCAGAGTCTCCAGGTGTCTGCCAGCCAGTAACTCTGAACATGGTTGCATCTTGCCTCAACACACAGCATAGGTGTTGCCTCACGCCCCAAAAGTCTGTCTTAGTCACTTTGGGAACAGGCTGCTCTTGTGCTCATGACAAAAACCTGCCATCTAATTCCCTGCAAAATTGAAGCTGATACAGCAGGTAACTGCCTCTGACTCAAGTCTTAGTACATTGAACTAGTGCTTTGATGCTTAAGTTTGGTTGATGTTAAGTATCTGTGGGAAGGTTAAGGTTTTGCTTTTATCATGTAGTCCCTGCACTGATTTCAGAGCTGTTACTGGAGAGGCAGTTAGTTCCTCTTTGGCCATGATGACACCATAGTCTTAACTAAAGATGTCCAAGTAAGCAGTGAGTAGTTAAAAAGTTACCTGCATGGATATTAGTTTTAAAATTCTGTTTGAATATGCCCAAACCCAGATTTGCTGTCCTGCTAGACGTGGTGTGAATTCTAACATTCCTCTTGGCACTTGAGAGAGCAGAGGTCAAAAAGTAGTATAGTAAATGCTTTTATGTAGGAAACTCAGTCAATTACTTGTGGTTCCAAATTAATTTATGTAACATCAAAGGGACTGCATATAAAAAAATCATGGAACCAGCAATGGAAGTATATAACAGAAAATGAAAAGATTTGCTCATGGAATACACACTAATGGATTAACTGTCTATCACTGGATGATAGAGAAAGGCCTAACATCATGAAATAGCTATTTATATAATGTAATAAGGTCTAGGGGAAAAAAAACCCACAAAATGTTAAATATTTTAAAAATACATCTGTCCAAAAAAAATAGACCCCCAAGTAAAGAATTTGGAAGTTTGGATAGGTTTCACAATGCTGACATTGTCTCATGACTCCTAACTAAAACCAATGGTACAGTATGCTGAGATAATCTAATGCTGACATGTGTGCAAGAGCTGAATGCAAAGCAGGTTTCTAATCTGTAGGAATTTCTGAGATTTCAAAGCTCAGTCAGGACAAAGAGGAAAAAAAAAAGAAATTCTGTGTGATGTTGTAATAATAAAAAAGATAGTTTTAATAAAATCACGATTTTTTCCTTTTTCTTTTTTCTTGATTAAAAAAAAAACCAAAATTTTTTTCATGATATATTAACGAAATTTGCTGAAAATAAAAGGATTTTTGTGTCAGAAAAGAAGGCTTTTCCTTTAAAGAACCAAAAAGAGGTATTTTGACAATTCTGAATTTAAATTATCCTGAGACTTACTAAAACCAACCCCCTTCTGTGAATAGTTTCGGTTTTGACATATGGAACTTCGTAATGAAAAGTGCTTTTTACTGGAAATGCTTTAATTAGTTTTACCTTTCTTTTCCTTTCATGACAGTGTCTGGCTTATGACATTCTAACATAGTAAGAATTCTCTTTAGATTCCTACAGCATTATCTGAATCATTTTCCATATGTTAACTTGTTTTATGATACATTACAATCAAATTTGCTCATTATATTTTTCCAGCATCGTCAGATGTCTCTGCATGTTTGTTCAAGATTGCAATTTGACATAATCAATTATGGGATGTACTTCAGTACTAATGTTAATTGTTAAAGGATGTTTTGATGTTATCTGAACCAAGACATTTATTATAACTGATCAAAGGTGGGTTTTAGCCTACCTGGATCTCCATGACATATTGAGAAATGCAGACGTATTTACCATAAATTTAGCCTCCATGAATGCAAAATTATTGAAATTTCAAGGAGATAATATAAGATTGCTGAAAAATGTTCAGAGAAAAACACAAATCACAAGAAGAAATTTGAAGATAGATTATTTGATGACGCCAGACTCCCATCATTGAGATTTTCAGAATATTGTAAGTCCTATGTAGGGATGAACAGACTTTCAGAAGTACCTGTTTCCCCAGTTTAGACCACTGAGATCTAAAATAGTGACACATCTTACTCAGTGATGTGCTCACATATATAGAAGTGAATGCCTGTGTCACATGGATGATTTATAACATGAGCAGTAAAATGTGTCATTAGTATTTATAAAATGTAAGCACAGGAAAAGCTTCTAAATAATCCAGGTTAAAATGGTTCCACTTCTCAATGTTAATACGGCAGTTTTTCCATCCAGAGATGTGTCACACATAAAAATTCATTAGAAAAGCCAGCTAAATGCTAAAGCATATTACTGCTGATGCCTACAACTGTTACTCAGAAAAATGCAAGTCTTATTGTGGAAGAGTGTTTAATTTGAAAGGCTGAAGTCATCTGGCAAACCAGCTTCATTTGGGGTGCTAATTTTCTCATCTCTTGGAAATCTGTTTCATTTTCACCAGAAGATGTCCAGAAAGTGGCCCGACACATTTTCCTCACACTTTCAGACTACAGAGACTTGATCTTCAGGAAACTGAATGCATTTCACTCCAGTGATATGAATATTTACTTCACGGTTCATTCCTGGTATCAATGACATGGAAACAACACCCTTGGTCTCAGCTGCGAGCCTTCCTGCTTTGGGCCACAATTACATGGTGTTGTCAGTCACTTCATGCCCATATCCGTTGACATTAATTACAAATACTTCTTCCTTCACTGTACTATGTGTAACTACCCTAGGGTTTCTATGGAGCTAGAGGTGTAGAGTTGCTCCCCTCCTACGCCACCCAATAGCTATAGTATTCCTTTGTAATAGGAGAGAACATCGGAAAAGTTGTAAAGGAAGCACAGTGGATAAACTTCAGGTTATTATCATGTATTATTCTATAAAGCTCCCAGACCTGTAGACATTGCACATAGAAATCCAAGAAAATGAGATTTCTGCTGCAAAATGTTCAGAGTCCTAAACCACTGTCTCACCAGTGCAAACATATAGGAAAAATACCAACAAACATTCAAAGTTATACCAATAACTACCTTGGTGGTGATCTTCATGGATGAAGAAAAACACATTACAGGAGGGATAAAATAATGAGGAATGTGTTTTATTCAATTACCTTAGGAACAAGTTCATGAAGGTCTTTCCAATTATGTTTTTTCAATCCAGATGTTCAGTGAAGACATGCTCATACTTTGTAGGCTATTCCTAGACAAGCTGTGGGAGTAAGCGGTAGAAGCACCCTCTGCAAGTGAACAGCGGCTTTCTGTAAGAGGAAAAGCATTAGAGGACATGTCAAGTGGAGAAGTCTGGTGAGCAAAGTAAAAAGCATGAGTGGATATTTCCCCTGGGATCCTGCACAGAACAGCCAGGACTTATACCAGGCTATCCAAAACACTGCATTTCTGTTTGCTCTTCCACCTAAAGGAGAGTGTTTATGTTGAGTTTGTCTGGGTTTTGAGAATCAGGCAACATGAATCACAGTTCTGGGAAAGGCTAGAGATATGATTGCACGATGCTAGTCAAGGCATATAAAAACTACTGCAGACACAGACACAGTCTGAAAACACAGCAGCAGCCTCTGAAAATGGAATCATTTTTCTGCCAGAACAATTATGGTGTAATCAAAGTTTCATTATAAATGAAACTGCAATTCCCATATTGCACATATGAAACAATTAGTGACTTTAATTTGCTTTGCTATAAATGGAGGTTTGCTATAGCTGAGTTTACTGTGAAAATAGTCAGGTAATTCAGTCATAACATTACCTGAGTATTTTCAAATTGCCTGTACTCAAATGTTTTCTGATACAAGTCTCTTTTGTCTTTAAACTACCAAAAGCATAGTCTTCTAGAGCTAACTTATCCCCCTTTCTCCCTACAATATGTTGAATGTTCATGTGGAACCCACTGCTGCTCAGGTCCAAGTCTTCAAAGCAGACAAAGATTGATTGGTAGACCTGGAGATACAATGCAAAAATCAGCCAACATGCCACTTAGTGTGCCCTTTTGAAGGGCTAGATGATGATTTGGATTATCAGAGTGTGTGTGTTAGTGTTACACTGTGTCTTGGAGAAATACCACTTACAAATACTCCTACACAGACAGCTCATACCTTGGATCTGGCTGCAACAGGAATTGGCGGAGCTACAAGTTTGGGAGAGAAGTGATGGAGGCTGGGTGGATTTTGGCTCTGTCTCCCCTACGCGGCAGCCACTGTAACTGAGCCACATGTGGGTTGTTGCAATTTTTAGATTAATAAGCTATTTCTCCATGTCCCCCTCCCCAACCAACTGAAAGAGAAAATGAGTAATTGTGACTCATCTGATACTTCTGAGGGATCAGGTTTCTTAGGAATATTTCTAAGTTGGTGTTGGTCCAATCAGAGTCTTTCCTGGATCTCTGTGCCAAAGAGTCATAAGCAAGTCCATTTTAGATGGACTACATGCTGTTGGCTACATGCTATTGCCTTTGTACCTTTTGGGTATTTGTCTTGTTCCTATATGACCAGATGGAGGGAAACAAAATAATTTTAGGTCCCAAATTAGATGTAGTTATTTACTTACTTGACTGGAGTAGCTGAAAAACTTCCATTCTAGTTAACTGCTTTTTTAAATAAACAGGACAATTTGATACAGTACAGGGAGTGTGGAGGCACTGACCTAGGATACATCATGAAAAGGAATCAAGAGGGAGAGGTCAATAGCTACTCCCCCAAGGGCTGGCTGACTAGGGAGAATGGGCAGCAAAAGCTGAGCATGGCAGTCACTGTGTTTCATTAAGGCAATCCAGTACAGTTCATGCCTAATGGCTCTGTGGTATGAGTGAAAAAGGCGATGGAGCTGAAACAACACTCTGGGAAGTGAGTGGATGATAATACTCACTGATCTGCAGACAAAATTATCCCCCCAAAGGTGAAGGACTATGAGAACTCACACCTAACTACCGTGACAATCAGTAGAATATTTCTGGCCTACAGGGATGGTTGCTATAATTTGTTTCTCCACCTGCTAGTCAGAGCAAGCAGATTTCCACAGCATGAGAACTCAAGCATGCATGCTGAGCCTACTGAGGAAAATGAACATCATCTCCACCTAGGACCTGTGTATACCTGCCCATAAAGCTGCCCTTGACAGCACTGGCAAATGTCCTAGAGAAGTGTATGTCCTAGCTGTGATTTTTTTGTTGTTTGTTTCTTAACAAAATGCACACATTTAAATAAACCTGCAGTAGAAAGCTTAGACTACCAAATGTGTGCAAAATGACATTGTCCTCCTCCATGGATCATGCTTATTTTCGACGTCATCTAAACCCAGTAATGATTCCATGTTCAAGGTATCAGTGGCAGAAATGGAGACTAAGTCTTCTGTGGGTAACTAGGTATTATTAATCATTTCAGTCCTGTCTTCTCAAATAAACAGGTGGCTGCTAACCCACCCCCACCCCCAAAACACCATGGATTTGTTTCTGTCTGTCAAAGCTTGGACCTTCAGCAATGTCTGTCTGCCCAGGAGCTGTACGGTCCATGAGCCCCCACCCCTGCATGGCCCTATCCTGGTGGGTAGCAGGGGAAGTAAGTCTGAGTGCAATATAATCATGATAAGACCTTTATTTCGATATCAACGCCTTTTTGCTTACCATTTGCAAAAGTATTTTGTAGGGGCTTTACTTCTCTACAGGCCTCCTTCTACCTGACACGTCTCTATCTGTTGGCCGGTGTTGCACACCCAGCAGCGCTTTGCTAGCAGCTGGAAAAATCCCACTGATGTTGGGCCATGCCACATGACCGCTGGCTGTGCTGAGCCAGGCGTCTGTGCCGGCCGGCCCGCTGTGGTGAAACGGGGAGAGCTGCAGAGAGAGTGGGCACAGAGAGCTCATTCAGCCCCGTGCCAACTCTGGCAGGCTCAGCTGTGAAGGTGCTGCTGGGGCTGAAGGGATGTGTTGCTTTGTGAATGAATTCAAGGAATGAAAAAAGGAGCCAGGGAAAATTATTGACTTGATAAGGTTTCCATAAAATTCAATTTTTTCCCCTAATGCTTTTGGCTCCCTATCTCTAAAAACCTTACAGATCAATCAAGATACAGTTAAGAAATCTAATTAAGTGCCTGTGGTAATAATGATGACCTTCCTATATCCTGTTTTTTCTAATTTTCTGGGAAAAACAGAGTCCTGGCACAAACAAAGCATCTCTGTCTATTCCAGTAAAATTTTGCTTGTTTTAGAACCAGATCTCCTCTTTCTCTTTTGTGAATGCCAGTTTTATTTTATTTCATGGTTTCATGTATCATTTTATTTTCATCCCTCCTCTAAGTAATACTCAAGGAAGTGAGATGCCTGAAATAATCAAACAGCAAAAGTCAAGTATGCAAAAATTAAAACCAGCTACCCACTTAGACTCTTTAGCTAAACCGACTGATCTTGGTCATGGAAATTTTCACAGTTTGAATTCTGCTCAGGTCAGCAGCAAGCAAAGCTCATTATTTTCTGGTGATTGTTTTGTGGCCTATAGGATATAGATAGATGTTTTCTTCCTGTGGAATAGGTTTTATATCTCCAGCTCTCTGTAGGCTAGAAATGGAAACTACATGAAGCTGCACAGAAGGGGATTTCAGCTCACCTATGAAATATGGAACAATTGCTTCCAGGCTTGGAATGATTTCAGACTATCAGACCTTCAAATTGCTTCTGATATTGTGTATGAATAAAAACTGTTGTAAGCCATTTTTAAGAAGTTTGAACTGCTGGAGAGTGGCTAGATCTCCTTTTCTATTCAGCCAGCACAGGCTGCAAAAGGCCGGTATAGTCAACCTGGTCAGGTGAATGAAGGGCTAGAGTGCTCTGGCGGAGGCCAGCCCAATGCCCCTGGCTGTGCCATATTTCTGGGCACCACTCTTCAGAAGGATCTTCTTTCTTCACCTCTCACAGCTGAGAAAATCCCCCTACCCTCTTCCTTCTGCCTTCCTACAACACCGTGGGTGTTATGCTACCACAGGAAAATATCATAACTTTCCTAGGGTCCCATCATGTTTTAGTTTTTCCCTAAATAAAACCAAGTTTGACCATCACAAATCTGTATCAGCACTGTGAAGAGCCCCTCAAAATACCTCTCAAAGGAGAGGGATGAAACACCAAGAGTAGACGCACTGCTAGTTTTGAGCAAGCTTCCAAAGTGCTAAACGTGCTTTTCTTTCTTCACAACAGCTTTATCTATGTTAGTCCTTTATTGCTAGGCATTATATCACCAGCTTTAATTTCTGGTATCTGAACATGGTGACTGTTAGTCGGGGCTGTTACTGTGTCACTCACTTCCACATTCCTCTCAGTGACTGGGAGAGCAAGGAGCAAGCACAGATGAAGAACTGCAGGAAAACTGGCCAACAAGGAGCACCATGCAGTCCATATTGTCTTGAGTTACACATGGTCAGGAGCAGGGTGGCAATGGAGCACAGTAGCAAAAAAAAAAATTGGAGCTGGGTGATACGTGCTTCTTGCGAGTGGTACAAGACAGACACATGAGAGCTGGTGTAAGGGGTGTGTTCACACAATAGGGTTACAGGTAAATGCTGACAAGGCTGGTAGCTAGAGGAGCAACCTAGGAGGTGTCACAGACTGCCCTAAGGCAGAGCCAGCATGAAAGCCATGTGGAGACTCAACTGGTCTCATTTCTGGAGATAGAATAAGGATGGGAAGGGTCAATTGTGTATTCTTCTTTCTTCAGTTTTCATTCTTACTCTCTGAGTTGTTCCAGTGGTACTCTGTGAAATGAGCTGTGTCCCTCTTCATCACTGAATACCAGGGTGAAATATCAGAGCCATAGTTGCTGGAAGCTATCCATCTTTCCCAGCCCACAAAGGAAGGGAGGGGAGGAGCACTCACTGGCTGAGCAGCTGTGTAAGAACCCGTAACTGGCAAGATACTAGAAATTATCTGCAACATGTGGGTTTGGCCCATGACAGAGATTTAAGTAACTTTAAAAGCACAGCAAAGGGAAACACACTAAGGACTGTGATACTAAACCTGAGACTTCACACTGAACCTTCTTCTTAGGCAGAGGGAGAAGATGATTTAGGCTGTTAAGGCTGAGCTGATCAAATTCATCCCTGATAAACCCTGGACTAATTTATCACCAGTTACCTGTTACATTGCACTTGTAAGCATTTAAAGGCAAGGCTAATTATTGGGATGCTGTGTTTGTAAAAGGCATGGTAGAATGAGAGTTCTAGTCCATGCTTCCTGCCCTCTGCATACTATGTTAAGTTTATATTATTCCTTCAAGAAGATCTGCAATGATAAAAACTCTATGCTCTCCTATGGGGCTGCCTCACAGGGTTTCAAATGCTATTGTGTGTTTTGCAGGTCTCCAAAATTTTGCATCTAGAATATCTGTACATTTCTTTCCTGACTGCCCTAATAAAAAACTTATTTTATCTTTGGGTGGGTATATGACAGTTTAATGGGAACTCCTAAAGGCCGTTAAAGTAAGAAGT
Source organism: Athene noctua (assembly GCF_965140245.1). Lineage (NCBI taxonomy): Eukaryota > Metazoa > Chordata > Aves > Strigiformes > Strigidae > Athene > Athene noctua. The sequence continues at coordinate 64,863,598 of NC_134037.1, read as the reverse complement.
ACCTGTAGGACTTGTTTAAAGTGTTTGGTACATCTGGCAGGCCACCAAGTTGATGAAAACCCTTGGTGTTTCATGACAGTTACAATAAAGCACCGCTGAGGGGGTTGGCTTGGCTCAAGTTCTTATTTTCCTACTCAATTTTTATGCCTTTTTTTTTGTAGTTAAATGCAGTGAACATGGCGTTTTACACATTTCAGGTTTAATTATGAAGCCATGCTTTTGGCATCATAATAAAAGTGGAACACTTTTTCTTAGGAAAATCTCTCTGGCTTTATATCTTTGTCTACTGGTGTAAAAACAGATATATGGTGTTCCCCTTTTGCTACTCTTTAAGACTTTTGATCTCCTGTGCTAGATGTAAGCTTTGCAGCCATTGAGTCACACTTCTGATGTTTGTGTCAAAAAAGCTGGCAAATAAAATCCTTTGAGGACACAGAGCCAACAGGATTTCAGCTGAGAAGAATTCTTATGAAAATATGGATATCCTGGAGAGGACAGGGGAGCTCTGTGTGATGCGAGGATAGTTTTCTAGCTCATTCCTCTCACAGTAATGCACCTGCCTCAAAAACCAACTCCTATAGTACTTTAAAGTTAGTTATGAGGCTATTTTTTAAATGGTTGGAGATTTTTCTAATAGAAATACGCTTAATTTTAGTTTGTCCAGCCAAATAGAGGCCAACACCCAAATAAAACAAATAGCAAAAAAGGTCTGCAGTCCAAGGCCCTAGCAACAGGACCCATGAGATATATTCACAGGGGCAGCCGCCACCACCAGCAGCACGCAGGGTGCCAGGTTTAGAAGGCTGGGAGGAGAACAGCATTTCAGACAGCAGTATGGAAATCTTATGGAGGAGGTAGAGGCAACACAAATGCTTTTGTGAAAGAGAAGACAGTGCTGAGCCCTCAGGAGAAATTTCTGAGGCTGAGAAACAGATCAAAGCTGTAGCTGAATAGATCAAAGATCTCAAAAATAAATGTACGTGCACAGCAAGCTGCCTGGTTTGCCTGATTGAAAGCCATTTTTCAACAATAGTTTCCTTGCATATCAGATTAGCCAACAAAGCATGTGGTGCTCAGAATAGAGTACTGGGCAACGCCACCAGTAAAAATTGGACACTCACCATTATCTACTTCTCTAGCTATAAGCACCAGAATATAGGTCTGACAGCTCTAAAGCGCAGGAAAGGATTAATGAGAGATTTTCCACAAATGGCTAGAGACTGAGGGATGGGCTGCAGGATGGAGAGGGAGTGCTTATTTTAGGGAGGCCTGGCTGAGGCATGTTGAGCATTCCAGATTTTCTGAAAATCCCTTCAATGTGCATCTAGCTGGGTACTCTGAATCTCTGGGCAGTTTTCAGAGGCTGGGCTGAATTGCTCCTTGGTGAAATCCATTAGCCCCAGATAGAGGAGCAGAGTGGAAAATTCCCTCTGTCCTTGCTCCAGTGACAGTTACTTACAAAAAGTAAAGCAATTCTGATGAGATATTGTCTCTTCAGTTCACTGCTTTGGACAGTCCTGTAAGAACAGCCAAACTCAAAATTATGTCTTTTGTGCTGTGTGGACCTTGAACTTGTAGCTTCTCAAGAGAGTATTCCAATTTATGACCTGGGATAGGGTTGCACCTTTCCCCTGCAGTTTTGACCAGAATTTTCATCCTGGGCCCAATAAATATTTCTCTATCAAAGTGCTATTATAACTGCAGCAACTGCTGCAATTAAAGACACAGAAGAAAGACAGGAAAAGGCAAGGCAAGGCAAGGCAAAGGCAAGGCAAGGCAAAGAAAGGAGAGGAGAGGAGAGGAGAGGAGAGGAGAGGAGAGGAGAGGAGAGGAGAGGAGAGGAGAGGAGAGGAGAGGAGAGGAGAGGAGAGGAGAGGAGAGGAGAGGAGAGGAGAGGAGAGGAGAGGAGAGGAGAGGAGAGGGGGAAATAAAGAAAAGAAAAAAGAAAAGGAAAAAAGAAAAAGGAAAGGAAAGGAAAGGAAAGGAAAGGAAAGGAAAGGAAAGGAAAGGAAAGGAAAGGAAAGGAAAGGAAAGGAAAGGAAAGGAAAGGAAAGGAAAGGAAAGGAAAGGAAAGGAAAGGAGATTTTGAATAAATGACGACACTAAGAGAATTGTTTCCTTAAGAAATTCCAAGTCTAATATGAATACAGCCAAATTAAACTGTTTACAAACAGTTAATGATATCTAGAGGTACAAAGTGGGGAAATACATGTTACTGACTTGAAAAAAGGTCATAGCCTACAAGGACCTCCACATGGGGTCTCGGTGAGGTGCACAGGTCAGAAGATCAGTGAGAATTTCTGGGGAATAGCTATGGCAGTAGGTATAGGTTCATAGTTTCATCCTCACATGCCATAAGGAGAAATATCTGTTGGGGTAGGATATACAACATAGGTGCTCTTATTTTTCAGGGATCTTCAAAAAAGGGGATGAAAGGGATAGGGAAGAGTGACAGAATATATCCAAGGACTAGTGAAAATGGCTTCCACTGAAAAACGTGAAATGCTCGGTCTGTTTGTCTAACCATAGAGATAAAGAAGTGATTTACAGTAGACCAGCACAACAGCGCTGACCAATTTCATAGAAAAAGGTTGGACAGGAAGCTATGGCTAGAACCAGAAGCCAGATCAATATTAGAAATAAGGTCCTTTCTTGAAAGTAAGGTTTATTAACCTGGAACGTAGGATGAGAGGAAGTAATGAAGTCTCTATTTTGTTTTCCAGACCTTGCTGGAAAATATAGCTTAATTGAAAGATATTTTACAGTTTAATTAAACACCTGTTATTGGATTTCATTCACTGGACATGGTGAAATTTAACTCAACTGAATTTAATAAAAAGGAGGTTAAAAAAGATGTCCTTTCAAGATCCCTTTCAGCCCTATTTTTCTGTAATGAAATAGCCCTTCTGATTTTAAAAGATATATAACTATGTTTCTACAGAAATATCTGAACAAATTTTTCTGTTTCTGGTTGCTTTACATTTCGCTCCATCACATGTGGTAAATGTACTTTATTAGGAACTGCTGTTTTCCCTTAAGCTCATTGAACTTCACAAGGAAGCTCCAGTGCTTCTCTGTCTACAGCATGTCCTGTCACATAACAGTGTTGCATTGATCATTGGGTGGGTTTTTTTCCAAAGTACCACTGTCTAAATCATTTCAAGGAGATGAACATAAAAAAACCATTTTTTAATTGACCTGTGTCTCTTTTCTTCTTACTCAAAGACTGTCCAGATATAAACCGAGAGCTATCCCTGTCACTCTCCCAAGGGAAACATACTGCCTTTCAGCACTTCTTTCCCTGAGCCTTCCTCCTATCCTTTGTATGGTTATTTGTGTTCAGCTGCTCTGCCTGTGCATCTCTCTCTCTCTCTCTCTCTCTCTCTCTCTCTCTTTCTCTCTGTGCTGATGCTGAACTGCAGCTCCCACTGGAATTTGCACAATCAAAACCAGCTCTCATCTCAAACAGCAGTGAATCACACCACCTGAAGAAGAATAGCAAATTGAGCACAGTAGCCTCGCTGCTTATATAGTGTGAGGTACCAGTAGCATCCACAGGATGGAAGGACCAGGGTTTATGTGAGACCCACTTAGCCTGAGATCTGCTGCCTGTGATCTGAAAGCTGTCACAGGGTTTTATAGGAGTGTGTGTATTTAGGGGATGTTTTTAAGAAGCTAATAGCGTGCTGCATCTGAAAGCTGGGAAAGGCTGCTTCTTGCTGCTGCTGCTGCTGCTGCTGCAGTAGCTGGTGCAGCGGGATGAATGTGTAAAGGACAGCTGCCTGAGCCGTGCCGGTGAGTCTCCCGTCCTGCTCTGTCTTCATTAACTGAGGGGATACAGAAGAAAACAGATGCACTAAGTGCCACACTGGATCTATCACTGTGTACCCTTCACTGTGGAAAATGGTCAACAAAGACATGAATGGATTTCCAGTCAAGAAGTGCTCAGCCTTTCAGTTTTTTAAAAAGAGGGTAAGATTTTCCTTAAATTCTTTCTTTTCACTTTCTTTTCTTGTTGTTGCTGTATTTGTTAATGTGTTAGAGCAGAGACTGAGTCATTGAAGAAGCGAGGTGTTTTAATACCAGTCTCCTACTGTAACGAGCTGGTGGCCCAGGCAGTTCTACCGAACACCAAGGGCAACAGCACCATAGGCAAAGGGGAGCTGGGGAGGGGGGACAGGGATGTAGGGACCGAAAGGCATTACATCAGCAGTCTTTGCTGTGGAATGTATATCTCAATCACAGCTGACCACAGGGCTTGACGCAATACAACCAGCTATTCAGACTGGGATAATGCACTCCAAAGCAGAGTGCAGGGTTGTTGCAGCTTGTCTCTGACTCCCTCCTCCACATCGACCTAGGGGTATGACGCCCTCCATATCTTTCATTCACTTGCCTGAAGTGCGGCATTACCAACCTCCATTCATCATCTTGGAAGAGGGGGGAAAAAAGGAGAACAAAGAGGTGTTTGTGAGCTCAGCAAAGTATTTCACACTTGTAATTTACCTGTAATCACAATTACTGCAGGAGAAAAGAATAAGACTGAGGTACACCTGGATTTGCTTTTCCTTTATATTCTTTAATTTAGGCTTTTGGATTTAGAAAAGATCTGCTAGGTATATATTTGACTGTTGATTTCCTTAAGCAAGTGTAATGCTCTACCTTAACACTTTAGTAAAGTCCTTTCTGTTTCTTTGACTCTTTTGGTGCTGCACACTTTCTATTTAACTTGAGCAAGTGTACTGGGTCTGGCTACTGGTCATTTCCATGTGGCAACAGAACAGGTATTCTGCGTATGTCTGGGTAGACTCAGACAGGAGAAGCAAAGCATCAGAAAGAGATTGGTAGCAGGCACTCCGCTATGGAAAGGATTTCCTCAATGATTAAAATGACAAACCTCTCTTTAAACAGACTGGAGTAGGAGCAGATAAGCTGCTCCATTCACTGGTTAGCTCATTCATTCATTCATCCTCATTCATTCTCTCTCTTCCTTATGCCAAGAATATGGTCAGTCCATTTAACCCTTCAGGCAAAGAAGGTGAAGCCTACACCAACTACTCATTTGAAAGCCAGGGTCAACCCTTTTTGGGCACCAAGATGCCAGATTTAAGGACAGACCTGGAAAAATACTAGCAGGGTAACTCAGAGGAAGAAAGTGCAGTGTTTGCTGACATTTGATGTTTCCAAGATGGTTTGTGGAAGCCTTAGATAGATATCCCAAACACCACATAAACTCAGCCCGTAAAAATGGTTCTCATCCCAAGCTGCTTCTCATTTAAGTATATTAACTATTGGCACAGTAATGTTTGATATTCAGCTCACTGGAAAGGTTTATATCTTTTTCAAAATTGCTTGAAGGTTTTAATATAAATGTATGCTTAAAGATAATATAAAATAGCTTGCAGTTCCTGTATGTGGTTAATTATTGGCAATTGTCTTCTACCTCTGTTTAGAACTAAGATAAGTTACCACTGGAAGCCTCTACATCATTTTGACCTATAAGCAGGGAAAACTGTTTTTTTTTCAGAGCTATAGTGATGATCAGTGAATTTGTCATTGGAAAAGATTGTTAATTGTAGGCATAAGTGAAGAAAATGGCATAGGGTTACAGATCTGGACAGTGGATCAGGACAAATAGCCTTTTTTTAGTTTCTGAGGGTTTTCATTTTATCAGGTGTTCCTTTTTTGCTGTTGTGATGAAGATAGATGAAATCTGTAAAACCAATTTAGAGACATGAAGGAAATTCCCTCCCTATACATTTCTGTCAATAGATATATGTGTTCATACCCCCATTACCTTTCTCCCAGAAAATCCTCTGCACTCAAACGTTAACCATATTGTTCCTATGTCAGTGCTTGAAACATTTATAAACAAGAAAAGCTATATGTTTATAACATGTTGGTGACTCCCAGCAATATACCTTGCATTTGCTAGGCTGGTGACATACTGTATTTGACTACTGGGAGGACAGAGATCTATGGTTAAAGACAGTTGATTTGGTTCCCTGCCTTGACACTCTGGCTGATCAGCCACTAAAATCCTGTGCATACAGAAGCATAGCTGCTAGGTTTCTTGATTTGAGTCTAGCATGTGAGTCTTGTTGTTTACAGTTTGCATCACCACAGCACTAGCACACTACAACCAGCATCAGCAACCTACTGGATGCACCCTACATTCATAGTGAGAGGCAGGTCTTGCCCTGCAGAGCCTAGCAGACCTGACTGCAGGGTGAGATATTGCTATCCCCACTTTACTGTCAGGTGACTGAAACCCAGAGAAGGACATTTGTTATCTGGGTACTGTGTAGGCTTCTCCCAGACCACCAACAGTGTCTATGATGAAACAAGGGATAGGTACTCTGATCTCTCCAGTTTAGAATCACTGTGTCTGTCTCCTCAAAAAGATCACACTTCTAGATTTTTTTAGAAGAAAGTACCAGATGTATCTTCATTGTTTTCATTTTCCATTGAGCCTTATGTTTTCATTAAATTGCAATCCTCTTTGTTGCTCTGTCCAAGAGTGCAGAAAGGACTGGCAGAGCTCTGTGGATTTAGGCTAGGCTGAAATTGCATTCAAACATTGACTTGAATTTGAGGACCAGATTTTTTTTTAAGCCTGGCTTATTCTCTGATGACAAAGCACTGACCCTCTGGGATGCTGCATGCTGTGTCAGATGATTCAGGGTATGGACTAATCACATCCGGAGGTCAGAGAACAGGAAGGAAAGACTGAAATTAAAAGGCAGCACACTTCACTGAAATAAAAGGGAAAACAGAAACCATTGGTTTTGCAGAACACCCTGTAGCACTCACTGCTGGCAGAGTTGGAACGAACAGATAGGGACTTCATCCACTTAAAGCCTGCACAGTTTGGAAAAAACCCCAAATTATTTATAGTCCCTGTCTTTTTTTGTTGCAAGAGGTGTAACAACTAACTGTGTCTAAGTTACTTTAATGAAGATAAATTTTAAAAACTGTTGTTCACATAATCTTAGGTCATAGCGTAAAAGGATCACCTTCTGACAAGCCTGGGAGACTATAAGATATTATTGTCTCATAACACATAATTATCTTAACTTTTATTACCATCCCTTTCCCTGTCTACTGGTGTTGCATACTGGACACCAATATAAATAGCCTGTTGACTTGGTTTGGCTACAAATGTCAGGGAGATCTCTCTTTTTCATGTACTAGCAGCCTTTTTACTTTTCCAAAGTTCAATTAAAAGGTTTTGTCAATTGGCAGAAGTCACATCCCTCTGTTGTGAGGGGCTCACAGGTCTCATCCTTCAGAGCTGTGCAGGATTGCCCACAGAACTGTGACCATCCGATTCAAAAAAATCACTGAATATAGGAGAACAGCAAATGTGTTATTGCTGTTCAGCCAACAAGATACTCCAAGGCAGATGGGCCTTTCATTGCCACCTACTGCCATCCCTGCTAGATGGTTTTGGGAAGTGGGGCTCTGTGGCATTTGCACTGCCTTCTGCTGCATTTGCTTCCTTTATAAAGACTTTTGGATAACATTTGGCAATATGTGACATCCCTCATCTTGAAATAACATTCCATGTCATACAACACAACCAACATGGTTAAAGCAGGACAAATGATGAACTGCCTGTTCCACTTAAACACTGGTGATGATATGGTAATCTCAGTGAACATGGAAATTCATAATCCTCTTAGGTCTGGACCAAGACCAAATACAAATTTATTCAGAATGTGAAGAAGATAAATGACTGATAAATGCAAAAAGAAATAGCTGTCTTCCATAAAAGGAAAAAAAAAATGAAACAGGGCATGTATTAGAGAGGAAGTTTATTGCAGGGATTAGGGATTTGCTAGTCTGAAACCTGATAACGGAAAGAATATCCGTAATCCTTTTCCACTGAGAAAATTTACATTAATTAGCAATTTAGGTCAAGCTAAAGCACAAGAAGGAAGACAAAATCTCTATCTTCGTTTCTATGCAGTTTTTCCAAACATGTTGTTTCGGGAAACCGTGCCCTTCTGTCTAGGTTATTTTATGGCACTACACACCAGCAGTCTTCTCCATATTCAAGCTGAAGACCTAACGCATAAACATCATCATGCATGAAGACGACAGCTCAGCCTGCATTAGAGCTCAAGGCAGTGAGTGCCTGAGGGGACTGCAGAATTACCTGAGAACAATTTTTAGGATTACAGTAATTTAGTGATACAGAAAGCCCTTGAAATCAGTACTTCCAACTGACCTCCTACATATTCTGTTCCCTCTGGTAGATTGTGCTGCAGGGGGGCTACTCTCTCCTCTGCCACTTTTACAGATCTAGAAGTCCATTTCAGGACTGGAGTTACCTTTTTTTAAGGTAATTGTGAGCTTACCAAGAAAAAGATAAGTGAGAGATGAAGCAGACTGTACTTTAGGAAAATGACAGCTTTACATGCAATGACTGCTGCTTTTCTTAGATGCTTGGGCCAATGTTACAAAGGTGCATAAATTTTAAAGTTGATTTCCAGAGACAGGGATCCTGGCTGACCACAAGTGAGACAGTTTTGTTGCCGTACAGACATACTTCTTTCCCATCCTACTTCTTCTGTGAGGAGAGGTGCTGAGCATCCATGGCTCTTCTTGGCATCAGCCAAAGCTGTAAGCACTCAACCTTGCCCAGCACAACCCCAAATGCCTTTATCAGACTATAACTTGCATATTGCAGACCACAACTGCCACTGGGCTTTAATGTAACTAAGGTAAAGTTGTTCCTATGCCTCAGTCAGGCTTCAAACCTGCTGTGGACAGTCATTGAGCTGACCAATAATTTTCTCACCTTCTGTCTATCAATCCCTTTCCAAAAAGGCCTATTAATTAAACACAAGGGGTAAAATATGAAAGCTGGTGAGAAACTGCGTGAGGCCCAAGTACTGGTTTTCCGTAGAGAACTTTGTTTTCCTTTGTCTTCCCATTAAACCAAAATGTGCTTTGGGTTGGGATCACTGCTAATATTTTGTTTCTCATCCAACATACAGAAAAAGATTCATGAGGCAAAACTGGCAAAGTCTAGACAAGAAAACATCTGTGAGTCCCTTGTTCAAACCTAAAACATGAGGGCGTTGTTAAAACTTAAATATAAGAGCTTGGAATAAAATGAATAAAAAAGAAGATAAAGGATTGACAACAGAATGAGAGAAAAGGAAAGAAAGAAAAAAGAACGAGGGGAAAGTCATCTTATTCTTTTCTCCCTTCCCTAACCCCTTCCTTCCTCTTTCATAAAAATGTACAACTAGAAGGCATGTCCAGACTCTTTAAGCTTAATCTCTTTCCCTAAACAAGCCTAAACAATTCCTACCACAAATTTGTCAAGCTGCTGCTTGAAATTGCCCAGGTCTCTTTCATTTCTGGGAAAATCACCCTGTTTGAAAATTTAGAAATCCTCCCCTCATTTTCAGCCTAATTTTACACATGACCAATTTATTCCCATTTGCTCTTGTACCAACATAAAGCAATAACTTAAATAGCTCTTGCCTTTCCCTCATATGTATAACCACTGGTGTATTTATAGAGAGCAGTCATTTCTTCTCTCATCTGTATCTGCCTAGGCTAAATAAGCCAATTTCTTTTAGACTCTTCTTTTAGGATAGACTTTCCATTCCCCAGTCACCCTAGCAGACAAAGACAGCTGTCACATTTGCTGGAGATCTCTTTGGGGTTAAGCATCCATATATTTCTCTTTTGCTGTTCTTTTTTATGGAGTCCACTTCACACTTCTAACCTCCATCCCACTCCTCTCCTCCCACTCTAGTCTCCTTTTGTTGAACAGGTCTCCTGTGTGTCACTGGCAAATTTTATGAGCACAAGCCTAGGTTCCGTATCAAACCCAACTCCAGTACTAACTTTCGTCTTGTCAATATATTTTCAGCTACTTCCTTTCTCTCAGAATTATTTTTGTAAGAGTACTCTTATTTTCCATTTTAACTAATTAATTCCTATATGTTATCACTGTTTTACTGAGTTACTGAAGACCACGTGGATTAGATTATCCACATTTGCCTCATCAAAGGAAGACATCAGGCAAGTCTGGCATCCTGGTAAATGCATGTTGTATGTTATCTCATTTTCTATTGAACTCTAAAATTTGCTCTCTCTTCAGATGTGGAAAGTTTTGTTTCTGTACACATAGTCCCATAATGCATTTTCTCCCATGCCGTACATCACTCTTCTCCTTGAAAATGCAGACCACAGATTTCATTTTAGGATTTACTTTTTATGTCAGCTCAATTCTTCTGAGAAACAGACTTTTTTTTTTTTTTTTTTTTTTAATTCCAGAATTTGACTGGATTTTTCCAGACATACTCACAGCTGTTCTACCACTTTCAGGTCCTCATTATCCACCATCACTAATGAAATAGCAATGGGGGAGGAGGATTCTTTGAGAGCCTGCTCTGGCTCATTCCTTTCAAGATCAGATTAGAAATTGCTTGAGCCTGAATAGTGCTTTGGTCTCTCTTCATTACATACCTTCAGAGTTGAGCATGGCTTCTGTTTGGGGACGGGCCAGCCACAAGATCTCTGAGTCTTCTGCCAAGTGCATATTAACACTGTTTTAAAGGCCACAGTGTCTGGAGTTAAATTTGTACAGCAATCCTACCCCAAACACCATGTCACTGCTATCATAACTCAGCTCAGCAGCCTCAGTATCATTTACGCTCAGTCTGAACATCCAAATTGTCTGAAAAACATTGTGATGCAAGAAACTGCTAGCAAGAAGAATAGTGCAAAGGGTTTTGGACACCCTTGGCAGTGTGGGGAGAGGTGATGCAAACTGAGATACTGAGAAAGCAGACAGCTGTGTCTGCTGAAAAATCAATGTGATTCCTCCACCAAATGGGGAGAGTGATAAATATGATCTGCATGGCTGAGAAGGACTAAGAATTTGGAGCAATTCAGTGTATATGTTACCCTATCTGCTAATTAAAGACATGGTTTTGATGAGGGTTACAAGCTCAGGGGAGCTGAAGGGTTGTGTCCATGGAGAAAGGAATCAGAGAATTGAAAGCAAGGGGAAAGCTTATATCCTTCTAACAAATTGGCTGGTGTAGAAAAAGAGAAAACAGAAGAACAGCTATCAACTCTGTAGAGAAACATGTAAATGGAGATGATAAAGCAATGGAAAACCAAGCAAGATCTAAAACCACAAAAGAGGCTGGCAAAATCAATAACACAGAATGTTTTTTCTAAATAGCATGTTATCACAAAATAATTGTTAGTGGTTGTTATTTACAACGGTTGCTTTTACAGCAAGACGATTAAATATTGAGAATAAGAAAACAATTAATAGCTCTGAGAGCAATACATTTTAATGTTTATGGAAGCCTCTGCACTGATGGATTTCCAAATCAGCTTTCAAGCAATTACCAAATCTCAAAATAACCCAACGAGGTAGAAAAATAATTTCGATTTCACAGATAAGTGGACAAAGAGAAAATATGTAACTAAGTCAGTTAGGTAAGTTATTATACAAGACAGAAGTTACTCTCTTTTCCTGACCCTTACTATAACTTTTCCTCACTAAAAAAAATGGAACTTATTTATTTTTCTTGAAACAGCAGCATCAAACATCTGGTAGGGTTTGCTGTGGCTGGAAGTTATTCAGGAGTTTTAAACAGCTTAATGACACAAGCACCAAAATAATTATTATTTTTATTTTTAAATGGTCAGAAGTGCCTGATACAGTCTTACTTACATGACAGTGATACCAGAAGATGGTAGATACTCTGTTAAGCTTGAAAAGCTATTACTTCCAGTCTACTCAGCTCATTAAGAAATTGCTGAAGAAAAAAACGTGACAAAGATTCTGCCTGTCCTACAAAGTCAAAAGTGCCAAGGGGCATGTTTGAATATTGTGTCTTCCAGCGTGGCCTAAGCCTGTTCCCATACAGTGACGCATTGAGAAGTGGCTGAAGAGGCAACAGCCTAAGACCGCATCCCGCTGTGCTCCATAACCCAGTGCTTATTTCACTGTTCTTGTGTCTCCCACAGTCAACACGCCAAATATGCAAACTTCTGCATAACATCAGAAGCACAGATAGTGACTTGTGCATGGGGCAAGGGCTGCCTCTTTTTCCTGCAGATATGGGTAGACATTCAGTTGACATGCACCACCACCAGCGGTAACTTATTTTACTTCGCAGATCCAGTGAAGGAGTAGCCATGCAGGTGGCTAGATGCTGCAGCTCGGTAGCCAAGGGGCCACTTGTTCAGATGCCAACAACCTACTTGCTTGTGTTTTGCAGGGCCATATATATTTGTACACTGTACAAAGCATGCAGTGGGAGTTCAGTTTCTTCTGAAAAGATCTGAAGGAATATGTATGGTGAAGGTGCTCGCCAGGGAGGTAGTACACATCAGGGCTTTCCTCAAAACATTGAGTCTACCCTAGAAGGAAGAGGGGGAACACTGTGTCCTCTGCCTCACTGCCTACAGATGTGATACATGGCTGAAACATGCTCCTGGGGTCCACATTATGGAAAGGCTGCACTCTCACCTACCCACAGCAGCCCTCTTTCATCATCCCAGTTGGTTGGACCTTTTCAGGTGGCATTTTAAGGGGCTACCCTGCACCAAAACTGAGTGCTAAAGGAGTACTCAGGAGAACAGATTTCTCATTGCAACTCTGACTCTGGTGTAGTGTTTGACCCTGGGAAGCCACCTCAACTACCCTAAAGGCATCCTTTGGCCAACTGTCTAGTTTGCAGGTTCTTTGGGGTAGAGAAAAAGAGAGTTTCTACACTGCCTAAACGAGTCAAGTTCAAATCTCAGCTGAGTCTTCATGAACACAAATAATATAGTTGCTATAAAGATTGGTTTTTATATAGCTGATTGGGAGACAGTTGGGGGTCTTTGCAACTACAGATGGAAAGATGTCTTTTATTTTATTTCCTGCTCTCTTTTTATTAGAGATCTGCTAGACTGTCTTGCATTAGACGGTTTCTTTGTATGCTTTTTACTGGGGCAGTTAAAAGGTCTTCAAATGTATAGCAGAAATAAGTAAAAAAGGTTATTAAGCCAAATGTTGAACTGCAGGTCAGCAATTAAATTTGTAGATATATTGCAAAAAATTTTCCCCCAAAATAGGTTATTAAAATAGCTTGAAATTCTTTCCATTTTAAGTAATTACAGATTAGTGAAAAAATATATAGTTCTTTCAGTATCCTTTGTTTTCCTAAAAGATCCCTGCATTTATCTAATGAAAGATTTTAAACTTTAACAGCTTAATGGTAAGTAGGTTAGATTTTGATTAATGATAATTTATTTCTTGCTTTAAAATTAATGACATTTTGAAGCACATTGTCATTGTTTGACACAGTCTGTTTGGACCCCTCATTCCTAAAAGGTCAATTTAAAGGAGTGCTCCTTACAGAAACAGCCATTGTAACATTAACTTTTCTGATTGGAGAGTTGGACTAAACCTCTATGCTATGGGAACAAAATCACTGTGGGAATCCTCTGTGTAAAACCTTTCTGACTAACTGCTAGGCTGTGACGCAAAGAAGAGCTGTAAGAAAAGGCATCTGAAGAGAAGATAATGGAAAGTAATGTTGGAGGAGGACAGCCTGTGATATAAAAACCTGTAATAAAGTTAACGGCTATGCTGCTGGTGAAGCTCTGTAGTTGGGAGAATGCCCAGTATTAGAATCTTACAACCTGCAGCTAATGATTACAAACTGTGATTCATTTCTTGTTTGAACTCCTGTAAAATTGCCTTCTATTGTTCCCCTGTAAGAATCCTTGAAATTAAAGGTTATGTAGACTATTTTAATAATAAATGCAATAATGGTGATAATAATACAGAGCACAGCTCCCAATATGTCATCTCTGCCCCTCAAATAAGGTGATATCTCCATGATCTCCAAGAATATATGTTCACTCAGACAAGGCCTGATCTCTTATTGGAAAAAAGGTCCATGAAGTGAACAAAAAGGTATCATATTCTCAGTATATTTATCTTCTGATGGGATGCCTAGGATTATTAGCCACACACTGTGATCAAGAAAAAATGCTGAAATGTTTTCCTATTTTTTTAAACTCACAATCCTTCATTCTGTTACATGTCACATCAAACTTGCGGCCTGTCCATGTAACTCTGATCTCACCCTATTGCAAGGCAACTGGGAAAGGAGCAAGATATTTCTATTTATGTGCCTAAAATGCCCAGGTACAATTACCTTGGTCTGAACTGGCTTTGGTGAGCAAGCTCAGCTGTGATACAGAACTAATTACTCCAAAATACCAACTAGTTCAGAACACATGTGAAGCAGAGGGAAGCAACAGGCGTTATCTAATCCCTCTGCCAGAAGTACCTCCAGAGATCTGTTCAGGTATTTCAGCCCATATTTTCAACCCCAGGGCCCCAAATCAAAGCAATCTTTAGCTCAGTAGCGTGGCTTTTTCTTCTTACTCCAACAGAACAGGGGTATGATGAAAGCACGTCCGCTGTGCCCCCAAGCTGTGTGCTCAGTTTGCATCCTGGCTTCATGTTGTCATCTCTCTTGCTCCATGGACGTCCTGTCCCTTTCCACAGTGATATCACTGACTTCAGCCTGATTTCTTGTTCATCTAGGAAACCAGTAGACAAAGCTAATTAATAACTAGGTCTTGTTATTTACATCTACTAGTCAGGGCTGATCTTGAACTCTCAAAAAAATAGATGAAAGTAAGTGCTGCAGCTCTGTGGATGTGCATCCTAAAGATGCAGCCTTCAACCAGAGGTGTTCATTGGTCACCAGGCTCACAAGATCAGACATGGAGTAACTGTATTCCGTTCCACATTGAGTAAGGAATGGTGGACATGTGGACAGCATTGCCTGTACTGCTTTATAGGCTTGGCATTTCCAGAGAACCAAACAATGACCGTATTCTCATTGCTTCTCTAAAAAATAGGGCTTTTGATGCATTCATATCTCACATTTCCACAGTCACCTCTGTCAAGGTCATTATTCCTGTTCTGGTTTATTCTTCCTGGCTCTGTTTCAAATGAAACAACCAGGTTCCTCAAACAAATGGATTTTGCAGAGCACATCTCTGTGTGGTAGGGCAGAAAAGACCCTCCTGCAGTCCTGGCACTAGGGCAATACCTGGATGTCTCCTCTGCCTGTTATCACTGCAACCAAATCCTTGGCTGCATTGAGTCTGCATTGATGCTGTTAGGTGCAGCATCTCTGGCCATCACTCGCCTAAGTGTGTATAGAGAATGTGAGGTACCTGCTCCTCCATCCATCTTTGGTCAAGGGTGGAATCAATCATGCAGTGCAAGTGGAATTTATGCTTGTGTCATTTTAAAAAAAGGACAGACTCTATTATAAATTCTCATGCACTGACCTACAGTTCCATCAAAGTGTATGAGAAGCCTGTGAACAGGTCTGTTAGATTTTGTGTAGATCCATCTTTAGAGTCCCATCAAGGCAACTGAGGAGCATCCTCAGTGTTGTTCTACAGAAGTTCCCCGATTAGTCTTGAAGACTTTTTTCTGCACTTCTGAAAATACTTGCAGACACAAAACCAGCTCCCTAAATTTTCCAAAGGGCCCAAGATCTCGACCTAATATGTACCTGCATGTTAACGCACAGCTTACATACATATATACATGTATATGGGCATACATTGTTTTATCACCACTTATCTTCCTGCCCCGTGAAACAGGGTGAGTTTTGATGCCACACAATAAACATTTCTGTACCTGGTCTCTATTTTTATTTGAACAAGCCCATATTCCCAAACAAGATGCTGTGGACAGACAAGTTCTATGCTATGTCACTGCCTGACTAAAAGAAAAATGGTTGCATAAGCCTCTCTTAAAATTCCTTTTTTAATGGTTGTTATAGGTGTAATATTTCATGTATCATGTCAGACAAAGTCATCTTTTAGCTCAAGGCCTCTGACACCACCAAGCCCCTTGGAGAGATGGACAGGCAAGATGCAACGCAGTCCTCAGGAGGGGACTTAGAGTCTCCATTCATTACCCTGGCCCTGACACTTCTCTTTTAGCTCCTGCATTTCAGTTTGACAGTGTCTCCTCAGTGCATAATATCAGGAGTTAAGATGCACTTGGAGGAGATGGGAGATCTATGTTTTTGATAAGGAGATTGTGAGATTTGATTCACATTGTCAGAAGTGTCCATTAGTACCCATTCCTACATAAGCCCACGGTTTCCATGCATATACCTTCCACCAGCCCCCTGTGAGAGGAACGGGTCTCATTTCAGATTCAAAGTTTGTTTACTTTTTATGGCTCTTTTGTGCTGCACTTCTGAGTACAGCGCTGAGGGAGCAAAGGTGACTACACTTGGATATCTTGCCTGGACTAAATAAATTCTTTCCTTTTTTATTTAAGATTAATTAAGAAATACTGAAGGGAAAAAAAGGTCAGAGCTACTCTGAGATTGTTCATTCCATCCCCCAATTATTCAGTATACACTAAGCCTGAAAGAGCTGTAATTAGATATGAGAAAAGCCTGATGAGGTTCTCTTTTTGTATAGTTGCAAGCATGCTGGCAGTTCTCCAGAAGTTAAATATACAAATACATCTTCTTCTTCTTTTCACCAGATTTCTTCTCTTCATCATACTTCTCCCATTTTTCTCTCCAAGGCCTAACCCACCGGACCTTCCTCATTTAGTAGCCTGTGCACTGAACAGGCCCATATAGAGACGAAGAAAGAGGTCACTTCTTCTCCATCACAAGCTGCTAGAGAGTTCAGCCTAGCACTGCTCTTTATGAAACTCTTGGAGGAACTTGTGCAAGCTTTAGAAAACCCTAGCAGCTTCTGCTCCCAAATATCTTGGGAGACCTGTGCATTAATATGGGATCCAGACACCCATGTTGGGTTTCTCCATTGTAGGTATGCCACCTAAAAATTAGTCCCCTTGCCATAGCAGGTTAATTGAAGGCAAGATGTGCCCTGTGCCCAGGCTCTCTGAACTGCCAGTGAGTGGAGCGAGTCACAGGGACTGCAAGGAACCAAAGATTCGGTGCGTTTGCTGCTTTTGAAAATGTTGCCTTTAGCAAAGTCGCTGGCCAGGTCCAGAACATTATGATGTGGTCTGATTTCCTTTATTTCATGCTCACATTACTAGAAAAACTATTCAGTCCATTTAAAAACCTGGCTTACTTGTCTGTCTCTGGCATTTCCTCCTACTTCCCTTCTTCAATTTCTCTTTGCTTTAAATGAAGGTAACTCTTTAAGCAAAGTGGTACCTCTTTCTCTATTTCACTTATTTTTTGACAAACTAATTTACACTGATGAGTAGGAGCCCTTTAAAAGGATTTACATGCCAGACTGAAACCACACAGATCCTCCTATTTGCAGAGTATTTTTTCAACAGTAGATATTTTTCTCTGATGTCATAGTTATTATTTAACCAGATCAGCCTCGAACCCTCAGAAAACGTTGGCTTGCTCAGAGGAAAAATATGTTAGCTTCCAATGGATTTTACCCGAAATTACTTCAGAATAATTTTTTTAGCAAGAATTGGGCAAAAGAAAACCCACACACAACCAAGCATGTGGAATAAGAGACTCAAAACAAGCTGCTTCAGTCACAGGCTTCCCAAAACCAACAACCTTCACACGTGGGGAACTCCAGCCCTCAAGCTGATAAAGTCAGTATTGATGACTTACACTTTGGCTTGTGTTTCTAAAACAAAGATCTTTATTGCCGTCATCTTGTAATAAAGTGAAGACCACAAGGAATAGAAGTGCTGGGCAATGTTTCTTATGTGTGTGAGTGTGCCCCTGGAAAAATACTAAGCTAAGAAGGGTAAATGGCAGAAAGAAAGCCTCCCTTGTTTCACACTTCTTGAGTGTGTCTGGTTTGCATCTGTTACTACATTTTTCACTGAAGAACTTTTATTTCTTTTATACATATGAATGACTGTTTATGACTGGCAGTCTGAAAATGTGGCTTTACTCTGATTAACTCTACTCTTTGTCTGTACTTAGCCTTATTTTAGACCATATTTCTCAAGCTATGTTAAAACGAGCAAACCCAACACATGGAACAATTTATTGAAATGCCAGGCAGGTTTGACAGGTGCAGGAGAAATTGCTTGGTTTCACAAATTGAAACAGCTGCAGTTTTATAGGTGATGAAATTGCAATGGGATGAAGTTTCACATTTGTTAGTTCATCTTGTGTTTGCTGTTTTGTTTTTGAAGCATTGAGTTATTTCCCAGTCTCCAAGGAGGACTCTAAGACCTATTCCTCAAGTGGATGAGGCATCTAGTCTCCATAGAATGAGGGGAAGCTTGGTAAAAATTCAAACAAATTTCAGAGTAGACTGAAATGTAACTAGAAAATAATAGTTTTCTCCTCATGGGACTATAAATAAATGTTACGTGCAGCTTCGGGATCAGGAAATGTTATAAATGTTAGGTCCGCCTTTCAAGATAGACTGAGCTAGATTTCATTACGTATCTTAAAAGAATACCATGCACAGAAAGTCTTGAGTCATTAACCAACAAATGTTAACCTCGTAAGAGTCTCTTGGATTGAGGAATTTTATTTTCACTCTGTGCAATTGCTACAGGAAGACGTATGTTTTCTTTTCAAATTATTCAGGACCATATGTTTTCCTATACTGACAGAGTATGTATCAAGTGGTAACACTCCCCATAAGTTCACTTTTATCATCCTTGCTGGGAAAAATTAAGATGAAAAATCATTGAAAGGTCTTAAAAGAATTGGTCACATTTGGCACTGGATTAATTTGTCAAAATACTTGATTATAAAATCTTCTCCTAGCCTAAATCCCCACTGAAGATTGTGGTTTAAGACATTAGTTCTTGTGCAGCTCAGAATAAAATAATCTTTTAAATCCTGATTGAAATGTATTGGTGCTTCACACACTGCTATGCACAGCATCTCAGCTGGGATGCAATTTAAAATATGGTTAATTTGAGTGATCGGGACTTTCTGCTTCTCCTCAAACAGTATTCCTAGCAACTCAACAGCAAAGGCAAATTGGCCACTAGAAAAAGCTAGGAAGAGAAATGGTGGATATTGTCCTGGAAGACATGCCTTTGAGCAAACACGTCTCCTTTGGCTTGAGAATGGAAGAACAAAGGTATTTCCCTTGTCTGTGTTACCCAGAGGTCTGCTAGATGAGATGACCACCCCAGAGCTCCTGAGTGCTCAAGTGGGGCTCCTGACTGGCCTGTGCCAGCCTCCCCAATGGCACTGCACTGCAGGTGGGCCCACATGGGCTGCTCAAGTCCCTGCTGCCAGGTTCCAGCCCAGCCTTGCCTTGCAGAGGAGCTGACCTGTGAAAAAACACTTTCATGTCCCACCTGGAGCCATTTCAGGAATATTGCAGCTTTCTGAGGTATATGGTCTGTCTTGCAGCTCTGTGAATGTTTTGGCATGCCTGTCTTTCAGGGCCAGAAGGACTGAGCACCTTAAATCAACTTATCTAATAGTCCTGGCTGACTTAAAGGTCGATAAAAAAATAAGATGGTGTAAAATATTGTATAACAAATTACAAGGGTCACCTTCTGCCAAATCAAAAGGAGATTAGTGAAGTGCAGTATCAGGCTCAAATTAGGAATAAGAAAGTTATTAATTTCAGGCCATGCAAAATGTGCTTCAATGCTCTGAACATTATGGAGCTTTTGACTGAACAGCTAAGGATGACTACTGAATTTAACTTGGTGCTGTATCCAGTCATCCATTGTGTTCTGCTGCTGCAGCCATTATTCTTGTACTGCAGTAAAGTTTTATAATGCTGTGGTATTTCAGCCCAGACTGAAAAATAATCATTGCATCAGAAAACTGGAAGGATATGTTTAAAGGAGAAAAAGTACAGTGAGATATCTTTGTTTTGCTTGGGCTTTTCTCCATTCAGCTACCTTTGCAGCCCATCCACATCCAAACATGCATTCTCTGGCTCCTGTGTCCGGCTCAGGTGCTCATAGTATCCTTCAGACTGCTTTGAGGCATTGACTGATAGAAGTGGGATGTTACATTTATCAGAGCAAGAGTTAAAATAAACGTTTCCTAGGTTTACTGACAATTAGCTTTGCTCACATAAAATAGAAAATAGAGAAGTTATGAGTGAGCTGTCTCAGACTATTTGGATAGTATTTGGCATTGTATTGTTCATGTTGTTTTTATTTGATCTAGATGAAAAGCATTTTTAACTTGGTAGCCTGGAAAGATTAGACTTGCACATACACAATAAACCCCATTTTGTTTTGTTTTCCTCTTTGACATAATACGCAGAGAGAGGGTGTTTATACACCAGTGTGGACAATGAATCTATTGTCTCATCTCCTGTAGAAACAAGTGTCATCAGTGCTTACAATTGATCCAAGAGCTCCTACCTGATTCCAACACATCAGTTATTTATTTATTCACGGAGAAAAGAACCCCATGAGACTAACAAATGTTTTCAAGGACAACATGGGAGGAAGGAAGTGAAGAAAACCCTAACTGGTGCCTGTTCAGTTGTTTAGATTTTTTGGTGCCACATTTCAAACAAGTCAGCCACTCAGTAAGAGGACACAGCAAAAGCTAATTTAGCTATCCGTGTGAGATGTGGATTTTACAGATTTTCTCCTGCAAGAGCTTTCCCATTGAGTGGAACAGGAAAATCGGCAGTTTTCTTTGTGCTGATTAACACATGTTATTGGCATTACTGGTGTGCCTAGATTTTCTGCTGCTCTTCATACCTTGACTTACATAGATGCAACTTGTTCAGCAGGTATATTTAAACACATGTTTAGAGAAACCCAAATTTCTCAAGCCATTTTGGTACCCATTATCTTTTGGGATTAGTGCCTGACTGCAGTCACATGCTGACATATTTTTTAAGAATATGACTCCTTTGCTGACTTGTTGCTGTGGCCTGGAGACATGTCATTTGCACTTAAGATCATAAAATTCTGCCTTATTTACTTCAAGTGTTAACGATGCACTGACGACAACAACAAATATAGAAACATTTACTATACTTCCTCTTAAACACTTTTGATTTCTGCCAGTTGCTGTTATGGCAAGTGAAATCCTTTTTCACTTTTTACTTTTTTAGTGTGAAAGTGTGTGTGTATGTAAATAGCAATAAGTACTGATTAAAAACCATGACAAAAACCCTGAGATGCTCACCACAGCATGATGAACCTAAGCAGAAATGTGGCACAGAATAGATGAAATCCTCAGCATGTACCAGGGGTTTACTTGGGTCTGGGGGACCCATAAACACTTCCCAGCCCTCAGACTCAGGTGCATGCCCCAGCCCCTGTCATGCTGGGACAGCTGTGTCCTTCTCCCTGTGTACTGGTTTCCATAGGAGGAAAAGGAACCATGTGCTAAGTTTGATAGAGTGATGGACATTTTTCCCAGACCAGTTTATCCAATGGTTGTATGGCGTAAGTCCATCTAGCTGGAGGCAGATGAAGACTGTAGAAAGTTATTACACATTCCAAACAAAAAAACCCCAGAACTTGGATAGGTCAATCCTCTAATACAGCCCTTATGGTTCCAGCAATTGCTGGATGCCCAGAAGATCATGAAAAGCATCAAGTTAAGACCATACCTTCATGTACTATTCTTTGTGGTGTTTATTCGAGTCACACTTACAGGTAACCACAAAGATGGAAACTCCAGAAAGATTTGTTAAAGAATCTGTGGTGAAACAGCAAAGGAAGAGAAGAATGGGAGAACAAACCCAACCCCACAGCATTCCCGAGTTGTGTTGCAGGCAAAATTGCATTCCCTCTTCTTGCAATACCTGGTGCCCATGACCAAAGTGTACTGGGGCTCCTGTAAACAACATCTTCATTCCCTGCATCCCTCCACCCCAAGCTGTGGCCGGTTCATCCTTCCCCCGACCTCCCTCACATGCAGGCAACTTTTCTACCCTCACATCTGGAGGGCTTAACTCTCCGTGAATCCAGGCCACGTTCATCTAGGCCTCTGTGGAAACAATGTGCTCCGTTATTTGGCCTCAGCCTGCTTTTTAGTGAGCAGTCTCTCGGCTTGCAGAGAAAGAGGCAAATGATGACTAAGCAGTGAGTTGCCCTTCACTTTCCTTTTTAAAATAAAATGTGATTATTAATCAACAAAGTGATGTGTCTCAGGGCTCTGGAGGGGAAGAAATAGCTGGAGGTGATTTGACAAACTGATTCTTTTGCTGTGCTGCACTTCCCGTGGGACATGACAAATTAAATGTCGACGCCAGCTAGAGAGTAGTGATATATCTCAGTCCAGGCATTAATCAGCTTGCCTCTCATTTACCCCTTTCCATTTGAGTAGATGACTGTATACAGTTTGAACAATGGAGCTTTTCATTCTGTAATCTCCCTAATTGTAATTTAAATAGGTTTCCTGAGTAGTCGCCCTCAAGGCTGCGGGGGAGATGATTCCAAGAGCTCCGCGTCCACCTAGGGTTTACATAATGGATGAAAATTCAAATCCTGGTCCGAGGTGCAATTAGATAAAGCCAGGAAAAGGAAAGAAGAGATCGGATGAACTGCAATTGGAGAAGGAGAAAAAGTACATATGATATCACTGGGAGGCTGAACTAAAACACACGCACACACACTGACCCAGATCCCAGTCGAGGCATTTGATACCGTCTGGTAAGGAAACGAATATCCAAATACTTTGCAATGCAACATGTAGAATCAATAGGAGCTGACTGAGAGCCATAAACCCCCACGAACTGATGCAAACAGGAACATTAATGAAGAATGGAAATTTAAGTACAGAAGAGTTCAAGCACACAGAGTGGTTTATTTCAATATCCCACAAAAACAGGAAAAAAACCTCCAAAGTTTCAGAAGAAGAAAATGCTACAGTACAGAGCATATGGTTGCACAGGCCGTCAGATTAAACTTGATACTGTTGTGCTGATGGGTGTGACGTTTCACTGAGAACTGGCTGACAATACTGGACCTCCAAGCAGATTTCCTTAAGCCATTCCAGCATTCAGTTTACCCTCAGTCCTCAGCAAATGTTTGCAATTTTACTAATGGCCTATCAAATTTGTCTATGAACTTATGCCCTCCTTCTTTCACATTAATATTTACTGCTCCAGAATATGTATCTTCACACTATATTGCTATATCCTACTAAAATCAGTAGTAGTCTGCACCAGGAACTGGGGACTTAGTGCAGAAAAGTGACTCTCACATTCACAAAGGGTCTAATCCTGCAAGATGTTAGGTCCCTGCATAAGGTGCTTTTTCCTTTCCAGTGTATTCAGCACTCTTGAGAGTCAAGCCTTCAGCTGGGAAGCCAGAAAATAAGCTTGTCAGTGTCCTGAGAATCACCAGGCTTTCCAGAGTCTCCAAAGCCAAGGAGGATACCCCAGGGTGGCCACTGGTGCCATCGTCACCTGCTTCCCTCCAGCAAAAGCCACATCTGCATCGGCAGTGGCCCCAGAGAACAGGCTGGTGTTTCTCTCATGGAAAATATTGCTCATGATTACAGTGATGGGGACTGGTTTATGAATACCTGATTAAAGTATAAAATGTGCTGAGTCGACTGATGCCATTGACAACTGAGCCATATGAAATGAAAAGCTGTATCTGTTTGCTATTACATAAGAGGGAAAGCCAGGAGTGGAAAAAAACCCTGGAACTTGGCAAATCTCATTTAATCACATCTGGCAATTTTCTAGTCTGAGTGATTATCGCTGTTGGATATCATGTTTTTAGAAAGTAAAGCAAACAAAAGAAACTAGAGCAAACAAGGGTCAGAAAATAAAGAGCCTTTTTTTAAAAAAAAAACCCACTACTGCACCTTTCAGCAATATTATAGGACATGCTTGGGACAAGGGTCTTTAAAACTTCTCTAAGAACAGTCACATTTCAATTTAGTTAGGATTAGTGACAGATGGCTACATACTAGAAGGGTGTACAACACTCCTTTGAATTCACTTATCTTGAAAGAATGGGGAAAATTTTAATCAATTTTGTTTGTAGTCATTGCAAGAAATACAGGAAATACCAAACAACTTTGACTAGCTGCACAGGTCCTTTGGTTGTCCAACAAAACCAGAAGTACAAAAAAATTCTAAAATGTTACAGGGTGGAGAGTTATACTTAAGTTTATTCCCAGCCATGAAGGTCTGTGAGTATGAAGTTGACTGCATTTGTTCCAAACAAATTGTTCTATCTCAAGGCCAAAAAAGAAAACACATATTTTGACTTGAAAATACTTAACTTCTGTATTTGGAAAAATTGAAATTAGTTGCTTTGACATCTTCAAAACTCTTTCTTTTCAGAAATTATTCAGGTTAGTAGATACATTAAAGCTGATCACGTTTCACAGATAATTTTTGTAAACTATCTTTTTCTTGCTTTGATTTTTTTTCCTCTCCAAACAAGGCAAGGCAAGGGTTGCCTGAAACATTTTGAATACTGCTCATAGCAGTAAAGCAATATCTGTCAAATCTCAAGCCTGTCTGCATGGATGGGTACAGATGATCTCTTGCTCAGCCTTAGAAAGCAACAAGAGACGCTAGCCCTGAGCATGACGGGATGGTGACACGCAGCTACTGCACTACACTGCTCAGCTCACACCATCAGCAAAGCAGACCCGTGTCTATCTGCATAGGCCTTTGAGGTTGTACCTTCAGATAATTAGTGTGGGAACAGTGACTTTCACAAATGCGGTTACAGCTTAACCAGCAACTGATGGGTGCTCCACAACAGGCATGTAGTAGAAGCAATTTCTAGTGGATACGGGTTGTTGAAGAGAAAAAGAAACTATAATCATGACAGGGCAAGAGAAACTGAGAGATCTTTCTGTTGTCCTTTGTCCTGTTTGGATTATTTCAGACACACTTAAAAAGTCAGCTGTTTATTCTTTGTAATGGTGGATGAAGTTGCCTGGGGAGTTTAAAGAACCTTGCTTTGGAAATGAAAGTACGGAAATCTTCAGAAGCAGTTCAGAACTGAATTGCCTCCTGCAGCTAGGAGCAAGCTCTAGTTTATTTACTGGTAGGTGGATGTCATGATAAGAATAAAAAATAGTGTATTTGAATAATCAAACGCTCCTTACATTACCATGAAGAATAATGCACCTAGCACTGTGATATTTGAACATCTTATAATACCCTAAATAAAAGACTATCATCTGCTCCTTGCTAATCTGTCTTTGTCAATCAAGGAAGTAATTGTGAGGAATTTCTTCAAAATTGTTTTTCTTTTTTTGTGCAATTCAGCGAGGGAGGTTTTTTTAGTAGAAGTGAATTTGAAAGAAATTAAGCTTTGCACTTTGAAATCTTTAGTGACATTTAAGACAGCCCAAGTCAAACAGAGCTATAGATCTAAGGCATTTGTCTAGTGTAAATGTAAATATTAAATATGCAAAAATCTTTGAAGTCTATTAAGGTGAAAGCTAGACAAAACCTTATAGCGTAGACTTACAATTCAATGACTAATATATACACATAACATTTCAATAAACTTAACTGAGTCACTCTGGAAAGTAATATATGATCTACAAATGTCAATAGAAACCTGAGATCTGCATAGCTAAGCCCAGGGAAGCTGCTGTTCTTCAGAAGTCTGCTCTTGGCCTTGCTGCTACGAAGGTGCTGCCAATTCATTCTTCCCATTTCAAATCAATATTTTCAATGCTTCTAGGTAGGGATACATGTTGAAAGTTAGTGGTGAAAAATTTAATTTTCCACTCAGATTCTTGGTAACAATTACCACACTCTTCTGTGCATGTTATTCTGCATTATCTATGAATTTCAAAAGGCAAATGTAGGGTTTGTCTGAAGAAGGATACTGAGGGACATTAGTCTGAATTAGCTGAAGATGTGAAATTAGAGGAGATTAGTTACATGTGATTAAAGTCTTCATGGACCTTTTAATTCAGAGTAAAACCTGAAATTTAAACTTAGATAAATGAAGGAAATGGCTAGAGAATTAATTAAACCCATCTTAGTTCTGAACCAAGCTGTCCACACAGAGATTGACTGTGTATTTACTTAATTTGTGCTTGGGCCAGCCGACCTTAACACATCCATGTAGGCAAGTTCTAAAAATAACAAACATGCCGGCTCTCGATATAGCATGTTGGCACCCACGAAGTGGCAGCCCTGCTTGACTCCTCTCGAGCGGCCGCTGGGCAGGTCTGGGCGTGCGGGCCAGTGGCACAGAGCCCCGGCTTGGCGCCTCAGTCACAGGCGAAGGCTTCAGAAAGAAGAAAAACAACTTCCCTGGGCTTAGCTATGCAGGTCTCGGGTTTCTGTTAACGTTTGTAGATTATATATTACTTTTCAGAGTGACTCAGTTAAGTTTATTGAAAAGTTATGTGTATTTTGCTGAGTCAGCACGGTATCCTGGACTGAGCAAACGTGGCTGGATGTATATGAACCTGAACTTTACCCGAACCAACCAGGGAAAACTAGAATTGTTCTAAACCTTTCCTCTGCCAGTGCATTTGACCCATGGGTGTGCTAACCTATTTGAAATGGCTCCAACCTATTTTTAAAAAAATCCTGCTAGTCCATTCAATCTCAAAGCTGGATGCTCCTGAAATTTTCCCACCTTAGTTTCCTGAAAACCCTATTGCATTAAACAGAACAACAATTATCACCAGACCAGTGTTCATAATCACACTTCTTTTTCATCTCTGAGTACAGGCTGTAATGTATAAATAATGTGAAAACATCAGTGTAATCCAACATTTTTAAGCAACAAAAAAGTCATTCAGAGAAAAAGGTGTGTACCTGAGTTAAAACCAGGAGTCAGCCTGGAATGAATAATAATAAGAAAAATTGTTTAGGATTCACCCTGAACTCAGGGACCACTTGCTGGTGCTAGAGCCAGAAGGTGCCACCAATGCTCTCGTGTGTGCAGCTTCATAAAATGCATGCCCTATTACTTTATCTCACCATTACCATTCACATAAGTTAAAGCACTGGTGGGCAATTTTTAATTTACGATCATTATGCAGATGAATGTATTTTTCATTGCCATTAAATGGTACAGATACAAGATCATTTGATGCAGGCAGATTTTGCTGTATCAGGAGTATACAGGTCACATTTTGACTGCTTCTTAACACACAGGCAGGCTAGAGATCTGTAAATGGAAACACAAGACAGGCAAAAACCAGGTGAAGCTACAATAGAAATTATTGACTGTGTCACTGAAAATGCCCTGAATATGAAATCATGAAACCAAACATTGTTGGGTCTTAATGAAACCTCAAACCCAGATTTGCATTTGAATTCCTGCCTTAGTTGATGCTATATGCAGTTGAGCAGTCTTGAGCAAAAGACTGGGTCATGTCCCTTGAATTTTTAAGAAAAACTGAACCTCCAGCTCAGGCCCCTCTCTGCTGTCAGTTTGGTTCTTCTTTCATGGACACTCCTGCACACTGTGTGCACCCATAATGATATGTCTGAAGGTGCAGGATGTCAAGGAATAAAGGCAGAACCAGCTCAGAAAACCCTTAAATGATCGCCACACTTTATTTAAGAAGGACAAAATGAATACTCATTTAGTCCTCTCAGAATCACATTAAATACATTGTATGCTTCCCGTAATAAAGCTATACTGGAAAATCAAGCATGGGTTTTTGACCAGGAATATAATTATTCTTTTCAACATACCAAGTTCTGGAATCAGATCAAGACACACAACCATGAATTTACTTGGGGAGAGTAATATATTTAATGATGTGCTTAACAATCACAGAATCAATTATGCTTGGCAAAAAATGTGTATAAAATCTGCCAGAGTCAAAAGATCAGTTTCAAAATATGTTTATTGAAATGAAATCTGAAAAAAATAACCCCTTTCCCCTTCAACTTCAACCCACCAACCTGAAGCTAAAAAAGTCTGGATAAGGAGCTGGTGAGCCAACAATCTCTCTGCACTAGGAAGGAATTTAGGAACTATAAAAGCAGAGAAGTTTAATAAAAAACATACATTAGTTTTAACATCCTGGAAAAATTATTCTGCAGAACTTTAAGCACTTGGGTTTCAATGCTGCAAAATTTGTTACAAAAGCATGTAGACATGGCACCTGCCAGCTACAGCATCCAAGAGCTATAGTGAGTGAAAGAGGGGGCCAATGTTGTAGGGATGCTCCAGAGCATAGAAGTAGGGGCTAATATCATCCACACAAACTGATGTTGCTAAAAAATGCAAATGAGGAATGCAGTGGGAAGTGGCTCATTTGCCCACAGAAGGACATCTATTTGCTTGGTTTCCATAGAGAGGAAAGAGAAATTTTCCTAACCTTGAGATTTCCGGTAGGTCAGCACAGCAGGGCAATTGCGGGTGTATCACTCATAGAGGAGTCACCAGCAGAAGGCTGGTTAGATATGTTTCATTCTGTTTGTTTATCATAAGTTATCCTGGTAACCAGTTGCTGTGATAGCTTCCACTGCCAGTCAAACACTTGGCATTGTACTCATGACTAATGTAACACAAAATGTTTATTTTCCTGATGTAAAGCATCCTCTAATGGCAAATATCATCTCCTAATGAAGCATGATGATGCTGAGGCCAAGTCCTTTTTCTGGCTTCTCCCTGTGGAAGTGGAGGGAGACGAGTGCTGTGCTCCAATAGGAGGCTTTTTGGGCAGTCAGATCCGGCTGTCTCAGCCATTCCTCTCTGTGCTGGTAAAACATATCCTCATATGTCCCTATCTATCCTTCACATTCAGATGAGAGAGTTTTGATCAGACTGAGTGTAAATATAGCACAGCTCATACAGTGGTCTCTTTGCTTTCACATTACAAAATTACTGGAAAAAAAAAGAGCTCAGAAAGGTCTCTGACTTCTCACACCCTGTTAGAAAATCCCATACTTTTAATTCACATTGCTGAAAACAGTCAGCCACAAAAGTGAAAGGAAGAGCAAACAAGAACTGACATCATACGCTGTGAGTGCAGCGTATCACACTTGTAAATAGTGTCCTTCCTGCTGTAGTGCACCAGGTCCTCGCCAGGGAGTTGCAGAGACAAGGGGAAGGCAGATTAGAGGAGTCAGGGTCAAAATTTGGGGCAGGTCAACATGAGAAACTGACTCCTGAATGTAGTGATGGGAAGCACGGAAAAGGCTGAAGTAGTATATGAAGTCAGAAATGAAAGAAAAGTTATTGCTGTTGAAAAAGGACTGCAGAGAGCTTATAGTATTACAGTTGTATACCTGCAAAAACAGTCTGCTTTCTCTCCACAGGGGAAATTGAGCTGTCTAGGCTGAGATTACTTGTTTTGGGTAGTTGTCTTTCTCTTCTTAGCAGTCTATCATGTATTTTAATATCTTTATAAAGCCTGAAACCTTTATATAGTAGATAAATTTACGACAGACTTGCACAAAGCAGCAAATGATTCTCAGCATAAAGAGCCTGGCTATGGTGCATATTCACACACTCACCCTGACATGGCCTAGTACTTTGTCCTATAGAAAATTGATCCTGATGCTAAATGGTATCTGATTATTCCCTCCAATTTGTGCCTATACCAGCATCAGAAACCCTGCTGCGCTATCCCAGCTGCTGCCAAAAAGCAAAGAGAGTCCATAACGTCTTTCTGTGTTGGCAGGTACGAAGGTGGATTAAGAGTCCGATGGTCAGCGTTGAAAAGCACCCGCATGCCAGCCTCAAATACCCGGGGTCCACTGTGATGCATTTACCTCCAGGGGATTCAGAGCTCGAGCCTCCTCTGTGCCAGACCTGCCTGAGCGACCACCCTTTCCAGCGAGGGATCGCTCCTCAGGAGGCCGAGTCCTGCTCTTGGGAGAGCCAGCGAAGCAGCAAAGTAAGCCACTCTTTCCTCCCCCCAAACTTTGTTTACATGTTTCACACTGATAAAGGGTCTGTATTTAGGAGATTGTCCTTCTCTTGGAGAGAGGGGATTCTCTGCAATCCAAAACTGCTGACCAAGGTTGTTGTGCACATCTGGGCTCTGCTTTCTACCTTGAACTTTGATACCCGCAGACAGCATGAGAAACAAAGGGTTCTTCACAAAAGTGCTTTGATGTAGTCTCTCAGTATTTGAACAGATTAGCAGTAACACTAAGTAGTATTTCCTCATTTTACAGAAACTGAGGTGCAGAGAGGGGACATTATCTTCCCAAGATAATGAAAAGGACCAGGACTTGTTAATTTTTTCCCTTCTGTCCCACAATTACAAGACCACCCTTCTTCCCCCCTCCCCCCCACCCCTGCCATCTCTAGCTTTCTCTTTAGATATAAGAATTTGGCTCAGGGAATTTTTCCGAGCAGGAGGTAAACAATCCAGTGGGTCTTGTAAACAGAAGTCATGCCGGTCATGACAGTACACTCATCATGCTGATATGTTATAAAAGACATCATTATTCTGCGCGTAGTTCTGGGCAGTTGCATGCAGATGTGAAGGTGGCAAAGCGCTGAGACGAAATGGTCAGGAAGGGGCTCTTCTGAGGCAGACTTCAGACCTTTCATTCGTCATTCAGCTCCACCTAATCCCTGTGGAGAAAAGCCAAACACAGAACATCAAGTTTTGCTCCGAGCCCGTCATCCCTGACAGAACCATCCTTGCCTGGAAACACCGCACAAGAAAAAGGAGAGAATTATAGAAACATAAAAGCAAACAAATAAGAATCCTTCCAAGTACAAAGCAGAGCAAATGTGGCAAGGCATTTATCAGAGCCTTATCACGCAGCTCACAGCAGAAACGTTTTTTCATGCTACATCTGCTGCACTTTTAAACAGGGAAATTCAAACAGCAGGTAAAAATGGAAGTCCTGTGCACTTCAGAAACCCAGCAAAGGCATTTTGGTGAAACATATGCACAAGCAGAGGACCTAATTAGTCTTCCGTTTTGCTTCATTAAGAAGATTAACTTTGCTGAGGCTAAAGCATTAAAAAATGAAAGCACCAAAGACGGAGGATTCTGCAAATCCTTTGCCTTGCTGTAAATCACATGTACTCCTGTACAGCTGTAGGGCCTCACAACTGATTTCCATTAGGTTTTACATGCATATGGGATAGATTTGGCTGAACACAGATTCCCCCAGACCTCTCTCTCAGTCTCCTTACTGCAGGCAACAGAGAGGCTGCTTACTCAGCAGCTGGAGTCTGCAGCAAGAGGGATATTTTGCATGCTGCTTTAAAATAATGTTGTCTGGCAAAAGACTTCTTGGATGAAGCTATCCTGCATAAGGAGTCTTTTAAGTAAGTTAAAGCACAGAGTCTTTGATGTGATTAAATGTAAGGTCACTGCCTCTTTCTCTACAGTAAAACCAGGCAGGAAGCTTTTAATAATAAAGGCTGAAGGAGCTCCATGTCTGACCTTTTCCAGGTTTAAAGAGAGTTGCTGGGTGAGATTCTGTTCAGGGGTTACAAGTGACACAAGCTGCATAAATGTGAAATAACTCCCTTCGCTTTAAACTAATGAACTTGAACAGAGATAGTCCGTATTTCAAGGAGAAGAGAACGTGGTCTCTGTTAAGCTGGCAGGGAGCTTGGGGTGTGCCAGTTGTCTCTCCTGGCTAATTTCTTGCCTCTTTTCCCCATTACTCTTCCTTCTCTGCTGATTTCAAACCTGTGACCAGGTACTGGTTCAGTGATTATAGTTCCTTTCTGCTGTGCCCAACACCAACACATACAAGGGTCCTACTGACCCTGTCCTTTTGCTCAAGGGCAAATTAATTCAAAAAGAAATCAGCTGTGAAATATTATTAAAGGCTTGTTCTAGGCAACAAGCTTTCTCTGACATGTTTCAGGCTATTCTGATCACTTTGAAAAAGGCCTTATAAAAAACAATCTGATTAAACCATATCACCCAAGGGAACACGTGTCTGTTATTTCTGTTCTTATTTCCAACACAAAACCAGGGGGAAAAATCATTACTGCTTGTTTACTGTGATGGTAATTATGTAGTTGAGTCTTTAAAAATTGACTTAATGTAAATAAGATTATATTGAAACTGAAAGTATTTTAAATAATAATATCTTTTTTCTTATGATATGCTTCCATTTCCACCTCCCAGGCTTTTCTGTTAAGGCGTGTGTCGGTTGGAGTTTATAAATGATTACTTATGTAACCTCTACTAAGTCTCCTCTATTATTTGTAAGGTAGTGTATTATCTCTCTCTTTTTATGACATTTTTCTGCATTGTATACAGTGGACTAAATAATTTTCAAGCACTCACAGAAAACCATGCTAATTTTCAAAAGACTGCCTTGCATAGGTATATTATTGGGTTTTGTAACATGGATTAGTTCCGTGGAAGCTTATATCTGCTCTACCAGTAACAGCTGAAGCCCCAAGGGCTTTGGACCACTGCCAGGTTAATGATTTACAATAACCATTCCTCTCTTTTCCATATCTACATACATCGGGTTGCATAAAAATCACTGGCTTGATGAGAAGGGTAAATTTCCTTTCAAAATAAATTGCCATGATGTACAACGAATACCCTGTGTAAATAAGCTGGTTTTGAAAGAGAGGGCAAACCACCTTTTAGACCTGCTTAGCAGTCTACTAAATGGGGAGAGGAGAACATGGTGAAAATGGGTATGATTAAATCTCTCAGGTGAGGGTTTACCAAGCTGGGTTATTAGGGGTAAATCATACTCACATATACACGTATACAATAAAACCCTTCATACTCTGCATGATCTATATATGCTGCTTACACTGTATTGTTATGCCCTTGTTTCAGACCTTTCTTTAAATAAGCAAAGGATAACAGACGGTGTTAAAGAGCTAAGAATATGTTTTTCTTGGGTTGTTTTTTTTTTTTTTTTTTTCAAACAGAGCCAACAGCTAGGTTCAAGACTTGTTCTATTCTTTCCTTTTTGTCTAAAAAATCTCCTGCTGCCCTATCTATCAGCTGGCATTTGTCCTGAAGCATCATGGACACATCTCTATCTAGTAGACCAAAGCTCTGAATGTTTAGAACTGGCTTTTCTTTCCAAAGCTAAACAAAAACCCTGCTCTGCCCCTAGCTAAGGAACAAGAGGAGGGAAGAACAAAATAATGTGTTTATCATCTTTAAGCAACATGGCTTTAAGTTGTCGGAAGCATCTCTGTGTGTCACGCACAGCCACCACTGCATGACTGGGGCTTCAGGGGTGCTGAGCAGGCTGCTGAGCCCCACCAGTCCCAGGAGGGGGTCCTCACATCAGGTGCAATATGGTGGGTCTGGCAAAAGGTTCTACTCTGTTCACCCTCTCTTGGCACTCCTGTGGGCCTGGTGGTGGAAAAGAGATGGAGGATGTTGAGGGAGTTGCTCCGTTGTCCTCCACCCACTGCAGTACATCCATGCCTGGTGTCTTTTGTGAAGGAACATCAGCAAAGTCTTGCTTAGGGCTGCAGGAAATTCAGTACTGTCACCTTTTTAGACAAGTCCTTTGTGGCTTATTGGAAGTCAGTTACTCTCAAAAACACTTTTGGATCATGCTATTGGATTGATAGCAGAAATTAATTTTACTATTAAAAACTGTTCAAAGCTCCTGATTTCAATCAGATTTCAGCACTTTACCATACTTCAAGTCTTGCTTCAGAGATGAGGAATGTTGAAAAAAATGTGCCCAAGCCAAAGGTTGGGCAATTATTTCAGACAGTTTTACTTATGGATCTCTCCTATAAATAAATAACTTACAGCTTCTAGAAACCTGCATTTGAAATGGGGTAAGAATAAGTTTCAGGTGAAATACATTGTGTAAAGGGCCATCATAAAAATAAATTACCTTTAATGGACTAGGAAAATGTGGAGATGAGGAAAAGAAATATTTTTCTAGCTCTCTCTAAAGAAAGAATTTGGTGATATATCTGATTGGACTTTTTAAGGAAAGATGGTTTTCTGACATATTTTGGATAAAAAGCCCTCCTACATGTAAGGATCTGCGTTGGCAATGAGGCACCCTGTGATTTACACGCTGATAAGTGCTAGTTAATACACAAACATATGCACGTACACAATAGAGGGCATGGAAATCCTGAAATCCCAGTATAGGACAATTAATCCTGGAACCAATATATGTGAAAAGTGCTGCAATAAAACATAATTTGGAAAAGAATAGGAGGTAAAAATAAGTTCAGGTAACAGAACTGTTCGGTGAAATCAAATCTGGAGAGGACTCTGAGAGCCTCTAATAAATCTAGGCAAATTAACAATCTGATGGCAGATTATACTTGATAAAGACAGAAACATAGTAATGCACTTCCATGGAGTAATTAGAAATTCTCAGTACACACTGCAGGGTCTTAAATTAACTGTGATTATTCCAGAAGGCAGCCCTGAGTGCCATGGAGAGTAGCTTACTGAAGACCTCTGTTCAAGGTAGCTCAGGAGGCCAATTCCACACCCAGCAAAGCAGATCCTTTACCCATTCCTTGAGGAGTACAGCCCTCCTTTCACTGAATTTACTTCTGTCCCTATGGAGACATAGAAAGAGGGAAGGAAAATAAATACACCTGGTGTGGGTGAGGGCAACAGGGATACCAGGGGAACAGATGCCTGGGAAAAGCCTTGCAGGCCAAGCTGTATCATTCTTTTCTTTCCTCTATATAATGAGATCCACTTTGAAGTGGCTGGTAGAGGCCCTAGTACATAGGATCCTTTGGAAAGAGATCGCCAAGGAGTGAAGGACACACAAAGGTGCCAGTGGTCAAATGAGCCTATAGCTCAGGCTGACATTCAGTGTGAGAAACTTTATCGTCTTGCACATGCTGGAATCTCCCCATATAGGGATTCAGGAAACAGTTATGAAGGTCGCCTCAATGAGTTCTGGCTTCCGTTTTGTCTCTTCTTGCAACAAGGAAAATCTGCTAGTAAGAAAATAAACATATTCTTAATCTCATTCCAGAAAAAATTTGCTGGCTTCATTGCAACAGTGAAATAGTAGGGATGGGTCTGGAAAGCAAAAATGGAAAAAAAAGGAAAAGTTTCTATTTAATCTAACATACAACATAGATACAATGAGAAATTATTGTCTGTGGTATAAAAGACTGAATATTATAAACAGACTTTAAACATAAAAGTTACAGGGATCTGGAACTGTCTGTCAAAACAGAAGAGTCAAATTTATTTACAGCTGGAGTTTAATACATTAATGTGTAGAATGTTCTTGCCTTTACATTTGGTTACTCCAGATTTCAGAGTATGTTTTGCTATGCCCCGTAAGACATGGGGGTTTATCTCACTGAGTTTGGGAACGGTAAGATTGACATGCAGAGAGATGATAATCTGTTGGGCAATGCTGTTCTCAATGCTCCATGTTGTATTGATGAGGATACTTCCAACATAATCCAAAGGAAAAAGATGGTAAAACCAATAAAGAAAATATTTGTATACCATATGTAATTTAACTTGAGAACCCACAGCCACTGGAACTCCATAGCTTCTGTTTGACTATTTTACATATACCATTAAACCAAATCATCATATTCTGCTCCAGAAATGTATTATAGAACTGTCTGAAAATGAAAGAGAGCTTTAGAGAAGCATGTGGTTCAATGTGAGCAATTATAACAGTAAAGAAGGTATTTTGTACTTCTCTCCGTTCAACAACTTCTGGCTGCAGAAAGTTTATATTTTCTGGATCATCACAAGTCAGAGCTGTAGCTTAATCCTGCAAGTTGACAGTCTCAAATGGAGAACTCATTTCCACCAGCATAGCTTACAGCTATTTCCTAAATAGTTATTTCTAGCTGACTGCACTAAAGCTCTTTTAGCTATTGGTATAAATGTGTTACTAATGGGTTTTTGATGGAATTTGGAATTGAGTACATTTGAATACATGTCTCCGCCCATAAGCACAGGCTTATTTATTTGCCAATAGGTGTCTGTACTTTAGGAATATGGTCGTGTGCATATCCAAAGACCAGTGACTCAAACGTGATTTTATTGTAGATCCTATAGCTTTAACAAGATGAAAAGCAATCTTAGATTTCTCTGTTGCTCAGATTTCCAGCAGCTGTGAGAATCAGCTGTGAAAGCAACATGCGAGTGAGGTGGGAACAGGCTTTGTTTCAAGGATTAAATCTAAATGCTGTACGTACTTTCATGGTTTTATAATGGATTGATATAGGGTTATTATGGATAATATTTATTTAGACGAGTCAAAAATGTTTAACACAAAAGCGTTTTCAAATGGAAATGGCAAAGCACAGTTTGCAAATGCACAGGCTAAAATTATGTGTAATTTCAGTGAATGGCAAAGACTGAATAGCAGACAATTGCCTGTGGGGGTTTTTACGGTAGCAACTGACAAAGTGAATGTCTATATAGCACAGAGCATATAAATCAGTTCCATGACTCAAAGAAATGATGTGATACATCAATCATCTGCTTTACAAATATGCAGTGAGGCACTCAGTCATTTGTACATCCATCACAGGTCTGTTCAAGTGCCATACATTTAGTAAATTAATTGGACAAGTCAATATCAAAAACTAAAACCATGCTTTCCTCCTTTTTGAATGCTGGTACAGCACTACAATAAT
Organism: Athene noctua; assembly: GCF_965140245.1. Classification (NCBI taxonomy): domain Eukaryota; kingdom Metazoa; phylum Chordata; class Aves; order Strigiformes; family Strigidae; genus Athene; species Athene noctua. The sequence continues at coordinate 64,827,162 of NC_134037.1, read as the reverse complement.
TAAAATATCTCCTATTTTAAATAAACTAATTGTCAAGGGTTTTCCCTGAGGACATCTGCAGCTGGAAAAGGATTTCCATAATACCTGGACTGGAAATGACATCTCTTTCTGTCTCTGGTTTTGGGTTTGTTTGTTTTTTTAATATTTTATTTTTAATATGGTGTTTATCTAGCACCTTTCCTGCTCAGAGATCCAAATTACTTTGCTGACAGTCACAGAGATCAGAGAAAAGTATTAATTTCTCCACTGGTGGTAGTAAGCAGCAAATATGCCGTGCAGTGAATGTGAGGAATTTGTGCCAGACACAGTAGACCAAATTTCTGTTCAGTTTTGTCCTGTCATGCAGGACAGACAAGGCTCATTTCTGACTAGCAAGTAGTCAAATACATAAGGTCAAGAGATTTGCTTACTAGAATGGAGCAATGTACTCCATTTCTCCAGAATCCTGCTTTTGACAATATTTAGTACCTGATGTCAAAGAAGAAGGTGAACAAAACCAGTCAAAAAGCACTTTGTTTGAAAATAACATGATTTTTACAGCCTAATGCTGTGCTAGATCAATTTGGTCTTCAAAGGTTATATTTAGCAGGGACAACTGGAGTTGCTCTCCTCTATTGGAGTTTGATTTTAATCTGTTTATTGCCCATCTTGTAATCATTGCTTCAGCTCATTTTGAAGATAGTTCAGTGCTTCACAGTAGATAAATAAAAGAAGTCTGTTGCATTGTGTGACAAGGGCATAGAAACAATCTGACAGGCAATTAATACTCCTCTCTCAAAGAGTAACAGCACTGAAGATAAAACAAGTCTCTCACAAAGGTGTGCATAGAACCACATGCAGACCGCTAAAGACTAGGTCTGTAAAACACCTGAGTACATCTTCAAATCAAATCCAGCCCATCCACCAAGGGAGCAATAAACCATGTTATAACATGGTCAAGGGGTCCAAGGCTGCACAAAGACAAGGAGGGTGCAGAGGGCAGGAGCAGCTGCAGGGCCATCTCTGTCACCTGGCCAGGCCCAGGGCCATGTCACCAGCAGGACTGCTTGGAGCAGAGGGGCGAGCTGAAACCTCCTTGACTTGATCTTCCTAAAGAGTTCCTCCCCTGGCCAATTTGTGTCCTCTCCTTCCCATCAAGGGTCATTTCATGGCCTGTCTAGACTGTGCTTTTCAGGATTAGCAGAAGTCTTGTATTTTCTCTCTAAAGAAATGCATTTATCACCCAAAACCATGTTCCATAAAGAAAAGCTTGTTGTCTTCCTCCAGCTAGTCTTTATACACCAGTCTGTCTATCCCAAGAAGCCACAGATATCACAAGACGTTCCAAGTGTCTTGTCAGTATGAGTAACACGGTAATTTTGTTCTCATCTCAGTGGTCATGTTATAGCTATTGCATTCCTTTGCAGTTTATAAATAAGTATCACTATCTTTCTGTCTAGAACTTCCAGATAACCTTTTATGTAGAATTTTCCTCTTTGAACAAAGAGGTTATAATTGGCTAAGACCTCCATAATAAAGTAACGCATTCTGTAAATCCTGTTATGATGTTAGTTAATACAGTGCATGCTGCTCATTTAAGGTAATTTAATGCAATTCCCAGATCCCAGGACTCCTCAGTGTCTCCCATCTTAATACAGTGTACTTGCTATGCATCCAATTATGCCCCTTCCGTTCTGTGAAATCTTTTCCCCCGTCTGAACAGTCAGCACAGGACGCTCTAAAAGTGTTTCTGTAATGCATTCTCTGGATTTGAGATGCATGATAAGTCAACTTTTTTGACCATTTGCACTAATGGAAAGACAATTATTTCCAAAGCAGCAGTGCAGCTGCTCAGAGAGTTTTCATCGCCTGTATTGTATCACATCAAATTGACATTATCATTAAAACAAAAAAAACCCTACACAAGACTTGTTCCACTCTTTCAAAACTATTTTGGAGCCTTACTGGCAAAGAAGTCACTGATTTTAATATCCCTTGCTAGTTTTGTGTAATTTATTAATTTTTGAGGGTCTGGGTTATTAATTTTAGAGGAAAAGAAGTAATCTTTTCTTGGGGAGGGGGGTGGGTAATCCAATCTGACATCTACAAAAACTTGAAGAAGTAATCACGACCATGGGACTTCTATATATTAGGAATGGTCAGTTTTAAGGAACTGAAAATTAATGGAAACCCTTCTAATTAAGAAATCCTTAGCAGTGAGCTGTCATGTGAAACATTATGGGCTTTGCTTTCCTTATGAAACAAAGAATTTTTTTCTCTTTGCAGATAAATGAGTTTACAGACAGATTTTTTTTTTTTAAAGGAAACCTAAAAAGCCAACAAAACCCAAACAACAACAAACTGCAAACATGATAAAACAAATAAACATTTTAAGAGAGGCGTGATAGCACTTGATGACTGGAGCAGAATAAAATACTTAAGTCTTCACTGTAGAGACAGAACTAGGTGTTACAGAATAGTGATGAGCAAAAAGGGGCTAGATATGTTTCTCTAAATCCTGAAGAAGGATTAGCATGTAAGAATGGTCTTTGAGAGAATGCCATAGGATCCACTCTTGCCTTTGATAGATAAGAGAAAGATCTGCTAAACATGGGTACCTCCCATGTATTATTTCTGAAAGTGTGAAGTGGAAGTCTGAGGAAAGCAGAGACCTAAATTTAGATAGCTTTTCTAATCTGGTAGGTGGGGAAACCAAACACTTCCCCACTCGCAAAGCATCTTCTAACTACTACTCAGTAATAAATTTACCTAGGTGAAATTACAGGATACTGTGAATGCCTCCTTTTGCATCTGTATCTCTCTGTAAGAGCACACATAAAGCCCACTAATCTGCTGAAACCTCGTGTAGCCTTCCTGAATACCCTTCCAGGTTAGATGATTCCTGAGCTCTATTCACTGCTTCAAGGTTTATCTTCTGTGTTAAGGAGTTGAGGGATGAACCACAGTTGTAGATGAGTAGGAAACATACAGCTCCTGTCTGCTTCCCAATTCTGATCTGCCTCTGACTCTTGAGAGTGGCCAAGTTTTACCATAGGCATGAAATTCTATTTCAGGAAACCTCATGTAAAGCAGGAGAAACAGATTTTATTTCTCTAGGTTAGAAAGACATTAAAACAAGACCTGTCACAACTGGAGCATTTGTTGTCAGACCTGAGCTATTAGACAAAGACGGGGATTGATGTTCTTGAGATGCTTTTCAAAAACCGCTCTTAAAAGTAAGGAGTTAGATAGCTAATGCTAAAAGATTTCCCCCTCTATTCTCAGTGTTGTTACTCTTTATTATGAAGCATCTAGCGCTGTTAAAGAGGTACGTGAAGAGGTATCTATACATCTAGAGTTACAGATTGTACACTAGAAAATAGATGTCTAAAAGCTAGCATTATTAAGATGATGACATTTAGTTTCTTAAGGGTTGTGTTTTGGTTTTTTGTTTTTTGTTTTTTTTTTTTTTTTTATCTAGCCCACAGGAACTGAGGCTCTTTGAGAGATAAAGATATTTTGGCTTAAAAAGCGGCCCTTTCATCAAAACAATTCCCCAAGCCCCAAGATACATCTACTGAAAGAAAAATATAGCTGCATGCAAAGCCAAATGCATACAGAAATACAACACAATCCTTTTTTTCTACATAATAAATGACAGCTACTGAGGGAATGGCTACAGATGAAAAGAACAAACTTGCTTTCTTTTCAGAGCACCAAAGGGAAATGCATGAAACAATGAAACTGTTGAGTAAGACTCTGTCAAGATAAATATCATATATCTGAAAAGAAAAGTATCTTTAAAATCCGATTACTATAACTGGAAGAATTTCAGAAATCTGTGTACCTTACTTCAAGCACCGGTTGTTTTTCTCAGAATTGAAAGTCTGGAGTTTTTCTATTTAGCTTTGCTTATTGCCATACATCACTGAAATGCTACAAGGTTTTCAGTTCTAGCTGTCTCTGAAGGTGGCTTTCTTCTTTAAATTCAGAGTGTCAAGTAAACTACGCTCATTATGTTCCTAAGTGTTAAAGTAATATTTTATATAAATATTTGGTTTGATTATGTACATTGATATTGTCTAAGCTGTCAGAAGTGACCACTGCTTCTGCTCTTGGACACACACACCCCAACATATTTTTTAAAAACTTTGCAGAAGGTGAGTAAGAAACACCTCTTGTGCCCAGGAACTCAAGCCAGGTTCTCAGAAACTGCAGCACTTGGCGTGGGTAGTGCCTCTAGGAACTCTTGCTCATTATGTCTCATAATACCCACTTTTTAAAAGGTGGAACTGAAGCTCTTCGGCAGTGACCTTCAGGGATGACAAATTTTAAAAGAAAATACTCTCTCTGTATCACCCCTTCTCTAGGAGCACACAGGGCAATACGATGGAAAGGGAGCATCTGTTGTGCAGCGGAGTTATTTAGTTATACTTACTTGTTACTGTCCTCTTTTGATTCATATTCTCTTCAGATACTATAGCAACTGGGGGGTGGGGGCGAAGAGAATTTAAAATTCTTCAACTTTGATCAATACAATTTTGTCCTGAAGAGGAAACAGAAAAATTTCTGCCAAAACCGTGTCAGTTAGTGTGATCTGCAGAGCAGAAACCGCATGCATGCTCCACACGCAAGACCAGAGTTTTGTTACCACATCAGCTTCTGAAAACCCCGTGAAATGGGGCTGATATTTGCAGCAAACAAAGTTCTTATCACAGGTTACATGGCTGTTGACATATCACACATTCAGGATATCACTCCACATACGAACTACAGAGTAACTTTCCACCCTGATAAAGCGCTACTTAATGCTTTCCACACTCTAGTTTTGGGAGGACTCTCTGAAAATAAGTAACTGGGCATTAAGCCCTGGAAGACATGGATACACTGTAGAAGATTGTTATGCTCAGGTAGTTCTTCCTTCACAATGTGCCTCTTGTAGGATCCTGCATTACAGGCACAACTGGAACATGAAACCCAACAGCAAACCGGTCATTTGCAGAGCTAGTTACAGCCCACCCCATGGTTTCAGTGCAGGGCTTTGTCTCTGCATTTGGAAAGGTGTTTCACACCCAATTCATAAGATACTCTACCAACAGATCTGGCTCCTCCTTGTCCTCCCAGGTTTGCTTATCGTGGCAGTGTTTGCAATTCCTGACCCCTTTGTCCTCTTACAGCTATGGGATTGCTGCTGTAGGCTGTGAATCTGTGTCTACACATCAGCTGAAGACGGTGCTGAACCTATCACTAACTGGAGGAGCACAGGAAAAAGGCAATTTGGACACTCTCCAAGCCTCTTGCTGCAAAACTCTATCAGTGCCATGTATCTCATTAGCAGCCTCATTCTTCCTCACATTTCATTCCAGCAATACTGAGCAAAGTGGAAATAAGACCAATAGGAGTATTTCTAGATATATAAGACTATACCAGTTTTCTTAACCAGCTGTCAGTAGATCTTTAGAAGATATTGTCCCTTTCTAAGTTTTGCAGAGAACTTTAGGGAAAAAAAATGTGCCAGTGCCTTCATAGAACATTTGTCAATAGTGGTTTTGTGGTGGTTTTTGTTTTGTTTTGTTTTGTTTTGTTTGTTTGTTTGTTTGTTTTTAATTATTATTATTATTTCAGTGAAACTGCTGTATATACTCAGTATACGCAGAATCTTCTGTGTCTTGGCAGCAGTCTTGTGGTGAGACTGATGGTAACAGTTCAATTCTGTCACAACCTCAAAATCTGTTTGGCTTCAGGTTGATTGTTGCCAAATCTGAGTGGGTTAGGATCATATTCTATCATTTCACTAAGAATGCTGTTTCAGTTGCTTTAGGGGAGAAACATAGGCTCTTCTTGGACCAAAGCCACAATACATAAATCAATTAATCCTGCTAATGGCCTCAGTGATGATGATGGAAGACTGGTTATGCTACATCTGCTTTAAAGTTTTGTGGACAGCTGGAAAGAAGACCACCTGCATGCTGTACATATCTTTTGAAGGAATGGAAAAACTGAATCTCTGACTCTCTAAGAGAACTTTCATCAGGGAAACACATAACTATGAAAGTGCACACAACCAACCAGCATTCCCATATCTGATAAGGTAACTCAGCAAGCAAATATTTGTACTGTGAAAAAAGGAGTTTTCAGAGTTGCACTGACTGATTACACTTAGTAGTGTGTTAAATATTTTCCAATTTAACAAGTCCCCTTTTTCTTGGTGCTATGACTAGAGATAAAATGAGATGGAAGAGAAAGTATAAACACATCCAAAAGACCTGGTTTTATGCTTTTTATGATTTGCAATAAACAGTGAATTTCTCTTGTTCTTCCCTTATTCCTCAAGATTCATGGCTAGAGATAGTCCACAGCAGCAGAGGCTAAGGACCAACATACATGCTCAGTAGACAAGCAAGTGGTTGCATATTAAAGAGTACTGAACCTTTATGTTGAACCTTTGGACACCATGTGCCAGCCATGTTGTGCAAGATCAAGTCTTGTTAATAATCACACCATCAAATATCAAGCTGTGAAATGTTCAAAGATCCTTTGCAAATGCAAAGCCAGACTGCAAGGACCACACAAGCCCTATTAATTCCTTCCTTAAAGCCCGTCTTGTGGGTAGAAACTGGAGCAAAGAAATTTGATTTAAATCTGTTTTAAACAAGGTTCCAGCCAAACTGGATATTGCTCCATGGCTGACCAGTGTAAACAACATGAATCCAGATAAGAACTATGTTTGTATAGAACATTATAGCTTAAGTCCCTCAATTTTTTTCTTGGGTAGAATTAATTTTTAGAGTTTATCTACATCAACAATATCCCCAAGTCATGTCTCAATGTCAACATGTGTGTTTATACAAATATATGTATGTGTTATGTTGGAACCAGGGTGTCTGACGGCAAGAGCAGGGAGGGATAGGATACTGGCTGCCTGGCTGGCCAAACTCGGGAAAGTGTTGGAAAATGATCCTAGTATTTCTAACACTGGGTGAGCCCATGCTGAAGTTACTAAAGGATGTCTCAAATGCTTTTGTGGCCACACACTCACGTCATGAGAAATTTTCCAGCACAGTGCTGAGAGCACTCAACCCCATTACGCTCCCCAGCGCTAGGAGCTTCCTTGGGACCAAGCCTTTGTTAGGTGGGTGGAGGATATCTCCTTGGCTGGTTCTGATGGAGGGGTTGTACGTTGCATACACAGTTCATCTAACCTACATGAGTGACCCAGCCACTTTTGGCTCCTGTCATGAGACCCAGAAGAAAGCCACTGATAAGACCTAATCATGCCACTGACATAGCCATAGACTATTTGTTCAAGTTATTTCAGTTTCTAATCCTGTTTCTAAATGGCAAACAACAATCACTGCCCTCATTATCAGGCCAGTATCACTCCACCTCCACCACCTCTCCACCACCTCTTGCAAAATGTGGGTGTAGAATAACATGGGCTTGTAATAGTTGTATACAATTCCATGTCAAGGTTTGCACATGCACCCCAGACAGTGATGGCATTATGTTGACATCCATTTATATCCCTATACAGCTCAACAGTAATGACAGAAATAAAGCTTTGCTTCATTTCTTCCTCTGAACACACATGCAACTAATATTGTGACCTTAAAAGAACCCAAGTAAAAAAACCCCATTTGCTAATTTTCTTTCTTTTCCTGCAGATGTTTGTAACAGAGGTCAGGCAGCTAAAATATCAATTGATTTTTCACATTCTCTGTGAATGAACCTATTGCTTGTGCCAGCTAGAATTTTTCTTTTCCCCAAGAAGTGAACCCTGGAGATGGAGTGAGATTTTCCGTTGTCTTAAACAGAGAACAGGATCAGTTCCTTGCTATGTCATTGAGCTAACAGAAATTAATGTAAATATGATTTAAAGTATAGCACAGGTAGACAGTGTCTCTCTAAAAACTCTGGTTCTAACCAGCCTCATTTTTTTTCAGGTCAGAAGATTCCTTAGCAGGGAAAATAAAAGGAAGAACAATCATGTACTAAGAAAAAAAGGGTCAAACCTAAGTACAGCATGTTAGTTCATACACAACAGATAAGATTTCTTATTAAAAATATGTGTATGACCTTGCTGTCATGACACTGAAATGCAGTGTTATGAAAATATCAACACTTCAAAGTTAGCAGGACATCAAAGCTGTCCATATACCAAAGGCAGTTTGGCTTCCTCTGGGTACGTACACCTCAGGCAGTGTAAATGGAAATCTCGATGCAGCAGGACAGTTGATGGGTGAACCAGGTGCTTGCTACTGGTAGGTCAAGGTACTGGCTTGTACTGCATGCAAGGTACTCTGCTCCTACATCATCCTCACCTTCTGTTCTTCAGTCAAGCATATCTGCTCCTCTTTCTGTATAAATACATTCATGTTTCAGAGATTAAAGGATGTGCCAGTCAGTACCCTTATACACAGGGATTGAGATGTCTGTAGAGAACTCCCCACCACTGCTAGCATAGACACTGCACGGGGCTAGGGCCTGCAAAAGGGGTTAGGCTATGGTGGCATTTGGGGCCAGAACTGGAAACATGGCCACTACCAGTCCACGGAAGACCAACAGGACTCAAGCATCCTGGAGATAACTTGTTCCTGCTTCTCTCAACAGCTGTAAATCACAACTGCCTCAGCATGGGCCCTGCAAACAATCAGAGCCATTACCCTTCACCTCCTCTCACCAAGCTGCAAAGACCTGGAGCTGTGCTACAGCAGAAGTAATCATGCAGAAACAAATTTAGCCCTGTTCCTGGGTAATTAATTCACCCCTGTTTCTGAGCAAACTCCATATACATGAAGTTTCGAGGGCTTGTTAATCCTTTTTCTGGGATTTGAGATCCACTGTTTCTCTTAGCTGAGTTCAGTCTCTCTGTATCTGAATACATGGCAGAACTACAAGCCTTGAAAAAAGGATTCCCAAGTACTTGATGAGCATCAAGAAAAAATGGCTTCACCTTTGGTAAAAAACCCTCTGTATGTGTAAACTGATTGTCATACTTACTTAAGAATGTATTAGGGGATATTACTTCATCATGAAAATTAATTGGAGGATTGGAAACTAAAGTCTATTCCAGATCCTTTGAACTGAGATTTAAGTTTGTACAAGTCTTCAAACTCTCTGTTATTTAGATTTTCCATCCATAAAATGGAGATAATAATTAACCAATTAATCCTTAGGCTCAGTACTTCAAGATGCCACATATTATCAATTGTCTCTGGCTTGTGGAAGGCATCCATCACTGCATAAGTGGTTCATTGCTTTTATTTCTTTCCGTGTACAGAAAAATTGAGTACAGATTGGAATCAGTTTTCTATACTAGTGCCTAGGACAGAGTGAGGATATAGTATAGAGGGTCAGTAAACTGCCTAAGTAGATCCAGTAGCGTCTTCTCCCTGGCAATATGTGCTATGTGACTGAACAGCCAGAGGACAACTGTCACTATAGGTAGCTGTTTGTTGCTGAGACATCTCACTTGCTCATCCATGGAAAAACACTCCAGCTCCGTGCTCAGGCTAGAAGCAGTTCAAAGCAAGCTGGAAGCATGCAAGAGTCACTGATTATTTGTGAGGCTTTAACACCCAGAGCAGAGAACTAGTTCAGGCAAAGTGAGAACTGACCCCAACCTTTGCCCAAATCTTACACCAAACCTGAAGTAAATTCAGTTAACATTAATTTCCCTGCACTCATTTTTTGTGGATGAGAACAAGATAATGTACAACTGAACGACTCTGTTCTGGTTACAGCCAGCAAGGACCAGTCTTATGACATTTTCAGGCTGATTCCTGGAAAAAAGGGAAGTATACTGTGAGCTTTGGAAGATATCCACAGCTCCAAGGGACCCTGTGAACATGTGAAAGCTCTGTCCTCTCTAATCAACATACTTTGTTCATTGTGAGTGTTCTGTCAGCTCTGCATGCAGCTACATTTTTACTCCACTGTGCTACTTAAAAGAGTTGAACTCCACACTCAAAATTATTTCAGGCACAGTTTATCACTTTTATTATAGGATGTTGTATATTAGTTTGTTTGTGATAGTTAAATTGTAGTCTTTTGATTGATCCGCTAAAATCTACATAAAAAGAGAAAAATGGCAATAAATTCTATTTTTGATAGTCTAGACACAAAGCTCCATTTCTGTAACACTTTGCCTTATTTTGGAAAACACAGCTAATGTTAATTAAAGGATTTCTTTTCTGATCTTGATTTAGGATGTAGGTGCATATTATTGTGAGGCAACTGCAAGGGCTCCAATTTATAGCTCTGTTTGCTACTTTGTAGGAACTGTGTGTGTGTTTTCCTTCTGCCAAATGCAAGATTGTTTAACTCTTAGTGAAGGGCTGTGATGACTTCATCAAAAACGAATTTGGGAGGCAACTAGACCGTGGCCTACAAATATCTCCCTGATGAAGCAGCTACTTGTAACGCAAAGGTCTTCAAAGAAAAGACATGAAAGTATCCTGTGACTGGAAGATCAAGCAAACGCAATCGATATAAAAGTGGGAAAAATGTTGAACAAATAACTCATATAAGGAAGGGTGGATTTTCCATGACTGGAAATCCTGAACTCAAAATGAAATATGAAATGATGCCAGGGGCGAGGGTGGTAAGGTAGCCATAAACGTGGCAAGATTCTGTAGCTACATTATGCAGAATATCAGACAAGATCATTGTACCCACTACTTCTGGCTCTACAGTCATTGTGACTGTAACTCTAAATGCACACATGCACAGGAATTTCCCCCGCATTCAGCATGGTTTGGCCTCCTGATTCCTATTTAGCTCCAAAGAGGAAAACTCAGATATAAATCTGAATCCTAATTCAAACTCTCAAAATCTGAGGCAAGAAACCTTGGATCTAATATTCTTGCTTTAATAAATTTTTAAACTAGGAGTTTGACAGAGAAAAATGTGGGTTTTTTTTTATTTGCTATTCAATGCTCTTTTATTTCCACCACTTGATCATAATAAAAGCTGTTGACTGCTTTATAATGAGCAATCCAAAAGGCCTTTCTTGCACAAATAACATTTATATGCATTGTTTGGACTGGTGCAGTTCTATTGTAGATAAAGCACAGGTGAAATTTCATGTAAGTGTAGGGAAGAAATGTGCTGATTTTCACTGCTGCTCCCCCGTGACTTTGTTTATTCAAGAGGAAGGACTCTTTCAGTAACCAAACGGTTTGCAGTTTCATTGTCCCTGGGTGCCTGTCCTGCGAGCCACAACACAGTCCTTCAGCGTGTTACATCAGCCGGTCCCATTCAAACAGATCTGTTTCCCAGCATCATTAAATACAACTCTGGTTCGCACTGTTGAAGGCAATGAATCACAAAAGCTGTGATTCACCAAGTGTTGTTCAGTTAGGTCCCTGAGTTTGGCTTCAGGCTGGGATACCGTCTGCTTGGTTCAAAACACAGTTAACCCAGTCTGTCCTTCTGCAGGCAGATGCATTTTCTGTCAGTTGGCAATGGTCAAGGAAGCTCTGCAAGAGGGATATGTTTTTGCAGGTTAGGTGGGAGCTACTCATAAATAGCTCGGACCTGTACTGATCAGCTACAAGTTTTACAAAACATTAGGCAGTTAGTAATTCGCCTATTAGATCCAAAGCCGGCCTTTTGTGATCTGTTTTAACTGAGTTTTTAGGACAGCAATAATATCTGGTTCTCCCTTCACTGATAATCTTAGTAGAACAAAACATCGTTACAAATAATAAGATCTCTCACAATTTGACAACTGCCAAGGCAAAGCCACAGTATTTTTTGAAAATGAAAGCTGCAGCCTGAATAAAAGATTCCTTTCATGAAGACATTTTTTCCAATAACAAGCACCTACGACAAATGCTTTTTTTGTTATATAGCAAAGATGTGATAGGAAATTATTTGAATAAATCAGTAATGGAGTTGAAGAACATTATTCTTGTCATTCTTGGTGCTTCTCCTCAGAAGAGAATCCTTCAGATCCCACTGCAGTATCTATATTGTGGCTGTTCTGGAGAAAAAAAATATTGTGCAAAGCTAGGCAACCCTCTTCTCCTGAGAGATAAATAACCTCCTGTCTGTGATACTCTTGTCCAGACCTCTTTCCATCTTACTAAGGGAGCCCTTTTTCATACAGATGCATACAGTTTTTTCTTTGGGTCCTGAAAAATTACACCTCCCATAAAAGGAAGATCATCCCATCTGCAAAGCAGTGCAGCAGGAGAGAAGTTGAAGGGTGAGGGGAGGGAATGAGGTTAAAACTGCTGACTAAAAGAAGGGGAAAAAATAAATGCATGGTCTTTTCACCCATGGAACAGTGATGGGTACAGTTAAGCTTATAGTTTGAGTCATCCTGGCTGCATGTCTTCAGAAATGATGATGATCTCCACTGGGACACCAGGAGATGCCTCTCTACAAAACATATAGTTTCTGACCCTTATAATACAAACATGGGACTTTGTATAGGCTGAATCCTTCTGAGGCCAAGTAAAGAACAAAATGTAGACAGGCATCTTAAATAGCATATGTGTTGTGTGTTTATGGTAGTAATAGCCTGGAGAGCTGTGCTTGCATCTATGGGATCCTGCAGTCTAGTTGTGCCTAGGAATGGGGGATCCTGCAAAGGGTGCAAGGATGCAGAGTACTGTGTGGAGAAAGAGAGGCTGGAGAAACAGTATTGCAGCACACAAAATGCAGACAATGGCCTTCTCTTAACTTTGCAGCTCACTTAGTTATGGCCCTTCAAGTTGACTTGACTGTAGCATAATCAAACCCACCACAAGTCATGGCGGTTTTATGGAAATCTGTATCAGTGCTTCTTCAACCCATAGGCAGAGCTTGGAGTCCTCACATTTTTTAAAGCTCCACCTTTGTAAACCTCTGAATATTCTTTCACAGACACCCTGGGAGAACCTGCCAGTAAGAAGATAAAATAGCCATGTCCTGGTCTAGGCAACTTCATATTTCTGACTAACGTGGGGTTCCTGCTTTGAACACCAGCACAGGGCAAACCGACTACCCTCATTCCAGAAGCTGCAGATGACTGTGGTCACCAGAAGTGGTGGCAGCCCTTCCTGGGCACTAGGCATGGTTGTAGTTTTTTGGCAACTGCCTAGGACCTTGACTCAACTAACACTGCGAGACTTCAGCAATGCTGGAGCAGTTGCACCAAGAGAAATGTGTATAGCTCCCATTCATTTCAATTGATAACTAGCTTTAAAGCCTGATTATAGACATTTTAGCTTCACCAACTTTATGACTCTTTGCTTTAGGTGAGCATTTCACAAACACAATACAGAGAGCTAATGTGTGCTCAGCCCTGCCACATTCTGATATTGTCCTCATTGAAAGAGACTGCCTACAGGAATGAAGCTGTAAATTTGAATATGTTAAGTGTCATATTCAGTGACTTATTTGGATAATTGAAAACCTCAGGTGAAAACAGGATACTTATCATAATCCTAGTAGCAAAAATATGCTGGATCCCAAGGCTGTGTCTTGCTGAGTAAGGTAGATCCTCTATAGGACTTCACAAGACAGCAGTGAAGACAGATAACGTTAATAAATGAGCATCATTTGGTATCTGTGAGCAACATCTTTTCTATTTAATACGAAGCAGCTGTAGTATTTAGTCTAGATAATGTATTCTGCTTCCAGTGTTGGTATTGATGTCCTTTCAAGTGAACAGAATATGCAGCCATTAATGAGCTCTTTCTGTTAAGATGTTCAGCAATGAAATAATTAACAATGTTGATGTGTAAATTAGGCTTCAGAATTTAAATTCCCTTTACAATGAACGAGAGAGATCACTTTTCTCTGCCTCTTAGTTCAGCAGATCAGGTGAGGACTGGCTAAATGCTAAGCATAGCAGCAGTCCCATTAAAAACACATGCATTAGAGCCTTAGGTCCTTTCTAGACCAGAAGTGTTACCTGCCTTACCGACATTGTTATTCAAAGAATAACGAGTCTCCTTTATGATGTCTCCTTTCTCCCTTTTTGGTGGGGGGGTCTGCCCATGGCACCTTGTTGTGTGCAGTGGAGGAATGAGGACCCCACATTACATCAACAGAGGAAAGAATTCCCCCAGGTCTCACATCCTCAGGGGCTACCACAATGGGACAGAGACACTTTTATGAACGTCTGGATGTCCTCTACCATCCCCACGCTGGATGCCATGAGGAAGATGAGCTTTTTCAGAGTATCTCATCAAATAATTGAATCTCAACAGTCTTTCTCATTCCCTGGCCTACACCAGCCTTTGCAAGAACAGGCAGCCAGGTTGCTACCTTGTCTCTTTTCCAGTCTTTCTTTTACCAGCAGCTTCCAGGCTGAGGACACACCAAGAGGTTACTGCAGCTGAGAACTGTGTCAAAAGGAGTAGAGAAAAAGTGATGTGGCTGCTACTTCATTAAGCATTTTTAAAGACTGATGTCTTTTTGCTGTTTCTAAAACAAGAAAAAGCAGGGTCGTGCAATTAATGTCATGTTTGCACAAAATACATAAAGCACTGAATTTTAGCAAAAATCACTATTTCAAGTCAAGTGTTCCTTGCCCTGACATATGAACTTCTGACTTCAACTTCCCTTTATCTTCTCCCAGTGGCACTGAGATTGGAGTAATTCCAAAACATAGTTTAGTGCCTTTAAACTCTGCTTCAGAAATAGACCTTCTAACATGGTTTATCTCTTGCAAATCGGAGGCTGTAGTTTTCCACAGCTGACTCCTAGGGGAAGGCTTAATGGGAACAGTCCCACTCACCAGGGTGACTGGCCTTTTGGGGTCACATTATCGGAGTACAAGAAATGTTGGAAGGGAGAAATTGTGCTTCATGGGATGAAAGAATGTGCTCTTTTCTACACTGAGTCACTAGTGTAATGATATTGTTTTAAAATATTTGACCTGCTGAGGTCTTATCTGCTGTGGCTTAAGTGTACTCAGCTAGCACAAAGACTTGGCTAGTAGCATTAAGCTACTTGTCTCCTTTCCCTTCATTGAGCTTTAGGCTTGAGCAATGTCAGCTAGGAAACGGACTTAATCCAGCATTATACAATCACCATGATAAGAATATTCACTGCCACGAATGAAAAGCAAAACTCCTTCAGTGCAACTATTATAAAGGGGGAATAAATAAAGCACCTGAAAAACATTTTTATTTTGTAGATATGGTGTCCTTGTACTTTATCTGACATGTTAAGACATGAGAATCAACCACACCTATATTCATGTGAAATTCCCATATTCAGCAAATGGATTATTCAGTTGATTGGTAGTAAGTGAAAATAATCCAGGAAATTATACAAAAGAAACATCCTGCATACAATAACAAGTGGGGTCTCCTTAAGGATGCCTCACTTTTTGAGAACCTCAATTGAAATGGCACCATAGACATAAAAATGGAAGGCATGATTAAAATGTCACTGTAAACACAAATAATTGTGATGCAATTATGGATGTATTTGTTAGCAATATTACATACAATTAAAGTGGGCATACTTAGTGCTATAGGAGCTCCACAAGCTATTTTAAACTACCTGTTTATGTGACTTCTCTCACTGGTGTTCTCTGTGTTTCACAAGACTTAATGCCTTCCCACCACTGCTGTGAGATATGGAAGTGCTACTGGCTGTGCTCTTGCAGACTGGCATACTCTGGAGTGCTGTGAAGTTGTTGTCAGCTCTGAGGCTTGGTGGCATTAACATGGGATGAGAAACACAAGGATGCTGCTGCTGCAGTGTCAGCGCAATCCTGGGCTTCTTCTGCGAGCCCTTCTTCTGTCAGCAGGTACAAATGTGTGCCTCCACTCTGACCCAGTGCTGCTCTTGGTCAATGGCGAAGCTGTTGTTTCAGGCCCATTGATAAAAGCCTGCATTGCCCTTACTTGCACATGTAGGACACTGTGTGTGCATGAGGTGAGGGAAGGACGTGCGTGTGATCCTCCTGTGAGACACTGCTTCTAGTAACAGTGGCCTCCCTTCTGCTCCGTTCCTGTCTAGTACCTGTTTAGCATAAATTTGCTCCCTGGGGATTTGTTGCATGTGGCTTGTCTGTACAACTTCCCAGACATTCACCTTTCCAGAAATTTGACTGTGATGCCGCTTGTTTCATGGTAGGGTGGTCGAGAGTTTCCCATTTTAGTGGACTCCATTAAGGAACAGAATTCCTTAGGAACTCTGGACTCCTTAAGGAACAGAGTTTGCAGCTTTCAGCATTCAGCCTTTTATTGCTCACGGACATTGTGGACATTAGACTTCTGTCCTCAGCATGGTGGGTCTCCCATATACTATTTTTCACGTACATAAAGATGTGCTTTTCTGTAGGGAGAGATCTGTGTCTAGTGTGTGCTTTTTCTTAAATGCTTTTCCCTGTGTTTCTGAGCATGTATTCTTCTGGGCATAATCACAGTTCTGCCTGGAGTGCATCAAACTAAGTGGTTTCTTTCCTTTCCTCCCTTTATTCCACACTTACTTTCTATTCCTGTGCTGCTGCTTTCCTACAGTCCCTCTGGCTCCTTAATTACAGAGCCTTACAATGGCCATCCTGAATGCCTATTTCTTTCTTGATATTCATCACGTGTTTAATCTCCTGCACAAGGATAGTCAGAAACATCCCACTAGAAAAGTGAACCACCTTTTCAATGCTTTGCAAACTTGTGCATCCTCCAGCCAGCTTCACACCTGTTTGGAGTGTATGTTATGGTGGGTGAAGTTGCCATTTGCCTTGAGAATCTTCTGAATGACAGCATTTCTTAAACTGAAAATATAAAGAACATCAGAGTTTAAAACTCTGCTTGAGTGACTCACCAGAGCCCTAAACTCATACTGATAAACTCTTTAGTCCTTCAGGACTGCATATTTTGAGAACAATGCATTTGTATGAAGAAGCACTTAAGTTTTGACGTTAGTAGGAAAATGTCCTGTCTTTCGACACCAGAACTTTTTACCAAAAATCTGTGCAGTGATATTCTTTATCTTGTTCTTCTGCAGCACCTTATTTGCCATTTGGCCACTGCTTCCCATCCTGATGCTGGATGCAGCATTTCAGGGGGATGGACAGCCTAGGAAGTACTTTGGGATAGACAGGGTTACCAAATGTGTAATCCTGCTGACTGACTTCACCTTTACACTCAGTTTATCACCCAGAAGCAGCACCACTGATGCCAGCAGCAGGTACCGTTACGAAAGCGGTGCCAGAGGACAGTCACACTTCCAGTTCTCCCATATTCTTGCACAACTCTGATCCAAGCTTCTTATGTAAGAGAGGTCCAGAGGGCAAGCAGTTAGATGCACTGTAATAGCAGGGATGAGGTTGAAGTGTTAACCAGGAAGGGGAACAGGGGCCTGTAGCTCCTCCACTGGTGATACCCAAGGATATGTGAAGTGATTACACCTGTGCATCCCCTACCCCAAATCCCATCCCTATTAAGGCTGTCCTTACCCTGGTTGAAAGGGTGGGAAATGTGGTGCTCTGCAAACAGTCTCATGTCAGAAGACAGCCCCACTGGGACCCTGCCTGGCATTTTCTTTCCCTTGCCTGACCTCAGTGGGGCCAAGGCAGGAGAATGGGGCTAACCATCTGGTCTGCAGCTGTAAAATCAACACACACACTTTGAATGGAAAAATGAAATTCAAAGTACAGTGAAGCACAGAGCCTTTTTCTTTTCTGGAAGATCGCAGTACCTGGCACCACGTAAGTTTGCCCCTGATTATAGAAACAGCTGGAGTGGGGCCTTGCACTGCTGCCCAACACATTTTCCTTGGATGGAAAAATATTTTGGTCTTAAGTGTTGTAAAGCAATAACCCAGCACAACAGCAAGCTCTCGTGACCTGATGTGTTCCCTCTGTTTTTCAGATGAAGGAGCCCCACAGCAAAGGAGATTCACTGCCCAAGCCTGAGCCCAGGCCCCTCTGGGGCAGCGAGGAGGCAGGTACGGGCAGCGCGCGAACCAGGGGTGGGCAGTGTGGCCAGAGTGATGCGGGGGCTGAGTGGTCAGAGATCTCTGCTTCTAATGCGCCTTTATTCAGGGCTGAAGTGCTTTGTCATCAAGCCAAGCTTAACTGAAGGATGTTTTTCATGTCAAAAGGAGATGTAGGCTCTCACCCACTGAGTGTTTGCTGGACGACAACAACAACAACTCAGTTGCGTGCAGGACGGCTGCAGTGCACAATGCGCTGCACAAAGGCTCCTGAGGAATTATGTCATGGCATAATGAGGAGAAAAAAAGTATTGTAGCAGATCTGTTTAATAAGCTGTCAGCCACGTTTTGGCATTGATCTGTTATGCAAGCAGAGCTCTCGTTAGCTACCAGCAAGAGTCCTGCAAATACGTTGGAGGGCAAAAGTGGCCACTTGGTGACCCCTGGTCTGTACACAGGAGGACCCAGGAGGTGAGTGCTGTGCACATGAGGAGCCTCATTAGTTTTAGCATAGACAGAATTAATTGAGTACTTCTTACTGCCTCCTTTCTGTGTTGGGGTTTTGCTTTTGGGGGGAGATGTGGGGTGTTTTTTGTACTTGCTTTGTCTTTACTTCTCTTTGCCCTATCATAAGCTTAGATCTTATTTACAAAGGAAAAGTGTAGCAGATTAATTTAGACTGTTGGTGTTGTGGTTGGATGACATGTCAGAACTGCATTTAAGCCAAGAAAAAAAATGCTCCAAAAATGCTGTGGCTACACAGTGCAAATGTCCCAGCAAACATAAATGGCTTCTAGAATGACAAGTAGCTGTCAGATCCCGCAGCAGATTTCACTTGAATGGGTTGAGGATTTTCTTCCTGCTCTCTCTGCCATTTTTGCAACCGTCCCCCTGGGAAACATCCCAGAAGCCTCTGTCCCCATTAGGCGGAAATCTTTCACTTCCTTGCTTTGATTTTGAATGCTTAATGCTCTTAGTTAATTCCCCTGACCTATAACCAGTCTTGGCTTCTATGTGTAGAGATTAAATGCTGATCTAGACGATAAACTTTTATGAAACAAGTTTAGAAATACATTTAATTAACTAAACAGTCTCACTCCTTTGTGAGATCTTACTGCTGTGTGTTGCAGGTTATGCTGAATCCTAAACAACGTTAGCTATAGCCATAATACACTTTTTTTCTAAAATATGGGAGTCCACACAGGGTAGCTTCACTGATTTAACTAACTTGAGCAGTGCTTTCTTCTGCCTAAAGCGCAATAGGCCAGTGATCTACTTTACCCCTCTACCAGCTGCACATGCAGTGTGAGGGCTCTCAGTGACCCTCCTGGTCACTCCTACCCTCTCTTCTCTACCAGAAGTTATTGTTCTCTCAGCTAGGTCCAGAGCTGGCTACATGTGAAACCAGATTTGGGGAATTACCCAGTTAAAAATACAGCATTTAGCAGCCACTTCTTGGCGGTGGTGATGGCATGGGTATGCTGTTCTTTTTCTTACCTGGGTTGATTATGTATCCAGGCTAATTTCAGTTAAAGCAGAAAAAGTGCTCATGCTTTACTAATCTGGGGACCAAGTCCCAGGGTAGCTAAAGTTTAAGGGCTCTTCTGATATGACACAACTGCTCTAAATAGTTCCCTCAGTGTGAGATTACAGTGACTGGTTGAGCAGGGCCACTTAGGATAACATCTTAAATCACCTTTGATTTTCAAATGTTTTCCAGTGGTTCTACCTGAGAAGCATTTAACAGCTACTTCACCATATTAGTTAATTGAGTTTAATTCACCATATCAGTTAAATGAGCTTGATCCAACTGCTTCACTATAACAAACTTGGTAGCCAGTTCTTAGGCATCTGTAAAAAAAGCCATTAGAGGGCTAAAGCAGTGTTTCTTTCCAGGTTTCTACAACAGCAATCAAAGTTAATCTTGTTTAGCACCTGCATAATCCCCTCAGTCGGGACTAAAGTAGTATGTTTGTATTCTAGTTAGATACTGCCTCTTGATCATGCCAGAGGATTTAAACCACTTTGAAGCAAAAGCTTGAACTCTTGGGTTGCATTGGACTCAGAGTGAGTCTTATGACTGGGCCATTTTGCACTGTGCTTACATGACAAAACTGGGTGTCCTCAGGGATGATTGCAACAGGCAAAATTCCTTGGTCAGAGGAGGAGGAGCAAGAAAAGGCAGAATAACACCATGAGAAAGCAATTTAAAAATGATTTCTCCAAATGATCTTTAAAAGCTTTATCAAAGATCTGCCTGTTTTAATGAAGGAGCAGTTGTCCTAAGACTCCTGTGACCTTTGAAAGAATCAACAGTCTCCAACCATGTCTAGCATTTATACAATTCTTCCATTATTTATCTTACATAAATACATACAATATATCTCTTGGGCTTGAAAAGTAAATGGAAACAGAAACAAAGGCCCGCCATCTACGGTTTCTACCACTGGATTATCTGGAATTACTGTGCATAGCATTAAACAGTGTCACTGCAAAAAGGACATTGCTATCCATTCTTCACAGACAGCTCTGCCTTTGTCAGAGCTCCATCAGCTCTTAAAGCACGCAGGGGAAATGCCCTCCCCGCACCAGTGTCAATGCAACAGGCAAATCACAGAAGCTGGGAAACCATCCCTACAATGTTTTGCAGTTCCACACAAACATTAAGTTCAAAGATACGTTGTTAGCAAGAAGCAGCTCTTACTTTTCTGTGTCATTTGTCTCAAACTGTTCGTAATAATTTGGATCCAAAGTGCCTATTAAATAAAGCTCAAAAATGTGTGATACTTAATGCTTGTAGTTTGCAGTGCCAGGTTTATAGCAGTCTTGCCAATTCTTGCAACGTGATGATGAGTCTCATGATATTTCAAGTTTCCCTTATACATCCCTATTGCCTGACCTAGAAGACTGGAAGAGGCGTTTAGATATTTAGTATTTGTGGCTTAAGACAAAATGTGAGACTGTGAAGCACCTGGAAGCTCTGAAACAGGGAGGAAGAACAAATTTACCATTGATTTTATTTTAAAATGGTGTGAAAATAGATTTCATAACTTGGGGACAGAGTCTGAATCCATGATTTTTGAATGCTTTAGGTTTGCAACACTGTTCATGTTAGCAACCAGTTCATTTTCAGTTCTCTCTTCCTGTCTACTCAATTTGATTCACTACAGCATTTCACAACTGAGCTGGCAGTGCCACTTGCCTCCCCAGCACAGAATTACTGTAGTCTGAGCAGTGACACACTGCTCATACCAGGAGGAAAGCAGCTGTCCCTGGTGCAAAGTATTGCAGTTCAAGAGCTCAGCTCTGTGTGATTTTTGACCTTCATACTGAATAGGTCTATATTAATGACTTTCATCACTGATAATGAGACCCACAATGTTTGCTCAGCCAGTTTTACCAAAGTTATTTGGGATCTTTCCCAGTCATTTTGTCTGCAGGTACAAACCAGAATATTTTTCTAAACCTAGTCTGCTTCCCAAATACTATTTCTCCTTGTTATATCTATAGCACTCATTCAAACCAGCATTTCAAAATTAGACATAGTATTACCATCATCTCAGACATTCAACATCCATGAGGTAACCTGTGCTCTCCCTTCTCTGTCTTCCTCCCCACACTTGAAATTTTAAATGGTGGATTTTTGATTGTAATTTGAGTCTTTAGAGTTTGCTTGGATCATATTTCAGCATGAGGGCTAGAAACTCACTACTAAGAAAGAAAAAGAGAGAAAAAGAAAAAGAGAGAGAAAGGGAAGAAAGGAAGGAGGGAAGGAAGGAAGGGAGGGATTTTTATGAGACTGAGATCCACAGTCTTTTTCATGTATTTGCACCTGCTGGGCCTGATTTTCTGCTACTTAGCCCAAAGCTCTGCAGAATGCTTCTGCTTAGATTTGATATCATTTTGCACCTATCGTGGTATTCACTCTGGCAGATATATACCCAAGAGGCAAAACAACAGATAATCAGTCTGTTGGGTTTCCAGGCCTAATACACTTGATAGCATTGGTAATTTAACGCTCTCAACTACACTTTGAAGTTAAAAGTCTCTTGAATAGAGTGGGAAGAGAGGTGTAGAAGGTTGAGGTGTAGTTTCCATTTTTGACAGTTTATCTACAGAGAAAATGCATGGGGAGATCTACTTTTGCAGTGGGAATGAATAAACTGTCCCCTTCTGCATGAGAATATATGGTGCCTCAAGAAAACAGCAACCAAGAGAGGCAGAAATATATGTAATAATTGGGGCATTTTCTGGAAGTTTTCTCTAGGTGTTACATCTCATCTTGCAGCTTTATTTTAGACATTTCTGCGGATTGCACTGCAAACCATGATATGCCTATAGACCCAAAGAGCACCCTGTAAAAAAACCTCAAAATCAAAACACAATAAAAATCCCACTGTAGGTGTAAAGCATTTTGTGTATGTACAAAATCCTGAATGGATGGTAAAAGCCATTCTTTCTCCTTTCTCCTCGAGAAGTAAAAAGCCTCCATGAGACCTGTTGCTTACTTGGCTGGCACAACGCTATTTCACATTTCAGCGTAAATTTTGAGCCTAACAATGGTCCTCTGAAGTCCCGTATGGATATTCTTGCTTGGGAGTGCCAGAAAGTTTTACTTTGCACCTGTGGAGTTCGCACTGAAGAAAACTGGACAGGTGCCCTCTGTTTGGGAGCACATAGCCCTAGATTCAGTGGTCTTTGCCGTCTGTGAGGACTGGAAGCAGGAACGTAATTCCTAAACATACCTGCGTTTGAAATGCAGAAGCATGGCATTTCCCCCCTGTACAAAGCTCCCTGAGCTGACCTCACCGGACTGCAAGAGAGAGGATCACCCCACCGAGCCAGCCCTTCTCCCCAGCCCTGCTCTCTCCCCTTTCATCAGTCTGTGCTCCAGCTATGCTTTGGGTATGGAGCAAAGAAGCCAGACAATGCCTCTCTGCAAGCAAACCACCAGTCAGATTCATCTGTCTGTGGAAAATAAGAGTCTTTTTCAGACTGATTATCAGGATGGTCATTTTTTTCTCACTTTTACAAATCAGCTGACCATCATACTTGGCTAATTTTGTCCTTTCAACATTTTAAAAAATTGATCCAGCTTTGGTATTTTTTTGCCAATGTGTGTCTCTAAGAAAACTAAGGCTTTACTTCCCAAAACCTAATAATTTGGTAATTTGATTTCCTAATACACGAGTTTTAAAGAATACAGTTTCAAGCCTATGGCACTTCTCAGTTTAATGAAACATCAGCTTTTGTTCTGTTCTTCCAATAAAGCTCTTTTTCCTGACACAAAAGCTAGCTCAATTAAAAATGTGATGAAACTGCTCTAAAGGCACAGCTTGAAATTCAGCTTTGCAACTTACAGAAGATAATTATTTCACGTTTTATTTTTCTTTTAATGTATTCATTTATACACTACAACATGGTAGCAGATCAAAGGCCTAATAGAGCTTAATTGCAGTTAATATAAATGTCTCTCTCTGTGTCATACCAAACTTGCACTGAAAAGGAAATGTAACAGTCTAGGTTGAAGGCATGTGAAGTAATTCCAGATTTACCTGCAGGACAGCCTCGTGCCAATCTGCAGCCATCAGTGTCAGGCAGCAAGCAGGGCTCCATGGTGGCTCGGATGCTCCAATTTGGAAGCAATCCAAATGTGGTAACTGCTCATTCTAAATTTTTGGTGAAAAATTGTGTTCCCAGTACCTGTAGCTCCAAAGGCTTTTTCTCAAATATCAACCAAACCCATAATCTCACCTGACTTTGAACCTCTGCCAAGGGGGTAGTGGTGTCACAAGTTGTCATTCTGATTTCTGTGGCAATGAATGGAGAGGAACACCCACTGTTCTTCTGACCTACAAGAGATCTCCTGTCTGAGGAGAAGAATCAGTCCCTATCTGTGTCCTTTTCTCTCCGCTGACTGTGAAGGAAGGCTAGATGAGCTGGGTTTAACTTATTCTTAAAAACCCTCAGCAGTGGGGATTTCTCAATACTCCCCTATACCTTTCTGTCCTTGTTCCAAGAATTACATTACGTTATTGTCCTTTGTCCCGTTGTCTTGGAGAGCCCATGCAGATAGGACACAGTGTGGCAGCAGATGAGATTCCTAGAGGAACTGCTACACTGGTGCAGTGGTGGGGGATGAAGGTAAGGGAGGGCAAGAGGATAGAAAAGAAGCCACCAAAGAAAACAGCAGAGTGATGAGGAGGTACCACATCCACTGCTCTGCCAGTTGCCAGAAGGCTATCCAGATCTGACCTTTTTTCTTGCTCTAACATTTCCTTCACCACCATGTATTTTCCAGCCAGTATCCAAACTGCAGCTCTATTCTGTCTGGGGTCCTGTTTCCCCAGTAGGGATCCACATCTTGGCTGGCTAAACCTAATGGAAAGCCCTTTTACCTGGAGTCTTCACAGTGAAAAGAACTCTAGGCCTTATAGGAGAGTGTTATATTTTTGAAGAGCAGTACAAGCGGCATCATCCACAACCCTTTTGTGCAGTTATGCAGCTGATCAATAAAACACACAGAAGCATGGTTATTGCAAGAGAAAAGTTCTAGGAAAATGTGGCACAGAAGAGAAGCTGAGTATCAGGAGTCTCCTGGTTGTTCATTTGCGTGGCTTGGCTCCTGCCCAAGGAGAACTATTGCTATGTATTTTATAGGCATTGAAATAAACTTAAAGAGGTGGTTATAAAAAAAAAAAAACAACACCACCACCTAATTAAAAAAGCCATATTGAATGATGCCCCCACAGAAAAAGGAAAATAGCTACTCTAACTTTCTGTATTTTTTGCTGTTGTTTCTAAAAGTGACCTTGAAACTGGGAATGTGCCCATGTTGCTTCCTTAGAAAGACAAAAAAGGCAAACCCCACATTTTTTATTTCTTTTGTAATGGTAGCACAAGGTTTCTCTGTATTATATTTTTCTGCAATATATTTTTCAAGAGAAATCTGTGTGACCACACTTCTCAAAGGGCGAGGTTAGGGGGAACCCTAACCAAGGTAGTGTACCATGTAGTGGCACCTCGGGTGTTCATCAGTCCTTACCATCACACAGCAGAAAGGAATCCCACAGAACAGACTGACCAAGGAGACATTTAATTCTTTTCACACCATGCAAATACTCTGAGGTAAATGTGTTTTAGAAGAGAAAAGGGCTAACTAAGGTTTGCTATTCATTTTTCCCTAATTATCTTTCAAGGCCCTAGGCAGAGAGGTGGCTGTGTCCAGACTCATTGCCTTAGGAAAGAGGGGAAAGCTTCCTCAGAGAAACCTACTGCTTATCCAGCTCCTACACAGGAGATGGAAGGCTTCTGTTTACATGGAGAAGAAACTACATTTTAAACTTTTTCTTGTAAAATGTAGCAATGACCGACATCTATCATGTCTTTTAAAGCCTCAAAAACCTTCCCACTTCTCAGGAACCAGGGGAGTAAGGGGCGTGATCCCAGTCACCAGTATGAAAAAGCATTCATTTTAAATGATGTCAACAATCATGTCGTTCCTTGATACCCTCCACAGTCTCAAGGAGAGAGTTGTATCTGCTTTGTCACTGTACATCTCAGAAGGCAATTTGTGAATATCAGTTCAGTGGTTAGGGAAATGAGTTCAAAACCTTTTATTATAATCAGACTTTGGTATGTTGGAATGAAATTGCTTAGTTTACCTGAGATACTCTATTATTTTCATTTAGCTTATCACATCATTCAAACAGCATTGTCTAGAGATAATTACTGAAGAAGACAAGCTCTTGTCTGCCTAAAACACAGCAACATAAACTCATTTACTGCAAATTAAAACAGATGGAAAATTGCTGTTGCTTTTAATATAGCTGCACAAAAAATTAAGTTTGCAAGTATGTTAAAAGTAATTGTAGCAAATGCAAGATTGTGGCTTAAATCCTATGTCTTAAAGTATTTAAAGCATCCCAGTAAAAATAAGTGAATTTGAATTTATTCATAAGAAGGAATTGGAAACTGTAAAAGAAACACCTCTCCACAAAAGTGCTGGATGCCTGTGAACAGCGGGGGGGGGTGGGTGTGGGGGGGTGTGGGGTGGGGAGGGGTGGGGAGGGGGAGGGAACCAAAGATTTCATTAGAATAACTCAGGAAAAAGTAATAAATATTAAAACTACAAATAAAGGACTTTTATTCTATAAACACACGTATGCATCATCACATGGATGTGAATCATCCCACTAAAACTATGGAGTCTACTTGCCTACCGAATAATAAATACACTGGTTTGTAGAACTGAGAGTATATTTTCTAATACAGGGTGACCTACCATGCCCTGGGGTCTATACATATCCTTTAATATTAAATGTAACATAATCTGCAGGAATACTTCAGAATCAGACTGTAGCTCAGGAGCAGCCTGACTGGTGAATAGAGATACTTTGTCTACACAAACTTTTTCCTCTTACATCTGTTGTACAGGACAGATGTATCAGAATTACGACACAGTTCTAACCACAGAAAGTACAGGTTCTGCTCTGCTGGACACGCTTGCTAGACTCTCAGCATTGTGCTCTGCCTACCCATCTTCCTGTACCTGCAAGAATGTAAACTTTGGAAAGGTAGTGAAAACTGAAGGGACACTGTCTGCATTAAATACTTTCAATTTAAAGCAAGAGTTAAGAGGTATTCACAAGTATTTCACTTATACCAGAATTACCACAACTGTTCGGGTTGGTTTACATTATCCTTACCTTAAAAAAAAAAGGAAATGCCTCCTGTTCCAGTTCAGGAGGAACTGGCTAACGGAGGGACAGCATGGCAAACTCTACACTAAATGTTTTGAGAGGACAAGTACATGATTTTGCAGTGTTACAGTGCTGCTTAGAGGGGCCCTGGGGGTTGCTCAGCCTATCCCACCCCAAGGTCAGGCTATGGCCAGCACTGGAGCAGGTCAGTGTGGCTTTGTCTGGTTGAGGCTTGGAAGCCTCCAGGGATGGGGTTTCCTCCAACTCTCTAGGAAGCTTGTTCCCAGGCTGCACTACCCTCCTGGTGGGCATTTTGTTTCCTAATGCCCAAGCTGAACACTCATCTTACTGCCATCATTCCCTTTTGCACCTTCTGCCACCGCTGAGTCATTGTAGATCTGGTGTCACTGTAGCTCCTCGTCATGAAGTCATAGGCTGCTCTTCAGCTGCCTTTGGCCTCCTTTTCATCAGATAAGTCTAGCTCTTCGGCCTCTCCCCAGTGATCCTATGCGCTATAGACCCCTGACCATCCTGGTAGCCCTCTACTCTTGCTCTCTCCAGTTTCTTGACATCCTTCTTGAATTGGGTGGCCAAAACTGTGCAGTTTTCCACATTCCATTTGAGTCCACCCTATGAAATAAAAATGTGAGAAAGTGATCTCTTTCACTTGAAATAATTTTGAAGATGACTTTGAACTCATGATGTTCTTCTGAAGGTGACTGTGGCTGCTGATGTTGCTTTCAGATGCTGGCTTCAAGTCGAAGCAGCCAGTAAGAAAGAAAGGCCTGGGGTAGAAAAGAAAGTGAAATGCAGGAGCAGACTAAGGAAAAAGGATCACTGAGGGGCAGTGGAAAGTACGGAAAGAAGACAGGAAAAGCAAGACTGAAAAGGAGCAAGGGAGCAGTGCAGAAATATGTATGTTGCTCAGGAGCTTTACTATGACAGTCCTTGAAATATATCTTTAATTTATTTCAGACCCTTTATAACTCTGTTGGAGCATTACATTTATGTCTTGGAGGGGGAGTTCCAAAATACCCTCACTCAGGGATTTTGTCTCAGCTTTCCATGCTGCGCACTTGCAGTATCCAGGCTTGCCTCTTCCTCCCAGCTGACTGAGGAACTAAGTGAATAAGGAGAACAAAATCTGGAATTTTAATTGGTCCTTCTGGAAATGCTATTTGAAGTCTTCCAAAAGAATGAATAAATTGTCCATACAAGGACTTCCTCTAAAAATGACTTCACTGCATTGAGGGCAGTACACTACCCGCCCCACAACTCTGCAAAGATCTGACTAACAACTTGCTCAAGAGCTAACGCATAAGCAGAACTTCATTTTACACAAGAAAAACTGTCATATTTTTGGACTTGGCTTCTGGCAAAAAAAAATAATTAAAAAGTCACTTGACAAAACCAAAGAAAGTGAACAACCCTGACATCACGAGTGTTGGCAGTGTACTCCAGTCATCCAGTGTTTATGGGAAGATGAGGACTAACCTCTCTCCTGACAAATCTCTGCATGGTAAAGAAGTGCCTTGCCAGGCAGGATCAGAAGGGGCTTTCATCATGTTGACCCCTTCCTGCCTTGCATACTTCCCTAGAGTTTTTGTAGTGCAGATGGGATTGTATCTCAGAGTTTCTGAAGTCAAAAGAGAACCAATTCCCATCAGAAAAGACAGCCTGGAAAATAGCTTTCTCTTTTTATAGAAGTCAGAGCATTGTTTGTGATTCTTGCAGCCCAGAGTGGCTCCACAACACTCTGCAGTGTCAGGGGGATGTTGTGCTGTGCGTGACCTGCCTTCAGCTGTTGTGCTGTGTTGCTATGTGCTCATGCTGACAGCTGGTGTGTTTTGCTCCAAATTAGTGCCTGCCTTTTGCTCCGAAGTGAAGTAATACCTACACTTAGGGCCAGATTCCAACTTACTATGGAAATGCCACCAAAACAAGTGAAAATACTACCAAAACAGATGCTTTGTACCCATTTCCTGATCAGTCACACAATACTTCCTCTTTCTATATGGAGTTCCCCACGCACTCCCACGCCAGTTCCTTTTTTTTTTTTTTTTTTCTTTCCTAACAGTCTAAACATTTCGTGTTATGAAAAGAATTCAGCATCTCAGCAGTTCCACATTTCTTGTAAGCCGGCCCCACAGAAGTGTCAGAATGCTGAGCCATGCTCATGAATGACGGTGTACAGCCTGGAAGCCTCGTTTTCTTCCTGTGCAGCCAATTCACAGTAAAATGTGATTTTTAAATCTATTTAAAGATCTTCCAGGAAATTTATAGTGAGTGATGAAAGGAGACCTTTTACAAGTCAATAGCTGTAATATATTGATAAAATAGTTTTTAATCAGTTTAGTATTCTTAAATTGCTTTAAGAGCATTTGAATTGCCACTTTGGTCCAACCAAAGGTCCACATAGCCCAGGATCTCATCTGCACTAATGGTCAGTGTTAGATACCACACCGAGGTGTTTCTCGACCTGTGGCAGTACTGGTAGTCCACTAAACATAAGATGGTGACCTGAAAAATAGTCACAATTTTTTTTCTAAGTAATCAGTCAAGCAAAAGAAACACAGAAATAAAAGTAATAATACTCTCAAAACAATCTTGATAAAGGCGAGTGAACATTCAAAGTTTAGCTTCATTGTAGTGTTTGTGAATTTAAACCTTATAGCTGTGTTACACAAGGTGGTGGATGGACAGTTTTCCAGAAACCTAATATCTGAATTAACAGGATTTGAGAGTCACTCTTAATGGGGAAGGCACAAGATACTCAGAAACACTCAGAGAAGTTGATTTCCTATCCCTGCAGCCACAAATAGGCTTACACAATAAAGTGGGACCTGATGTCTCAGGCTCACAATATTCTTCAATATTTAAAAATACCACATCTTAGAATGAAAATATGTATAAAGATAAAATATTCATTATATTAATGAATTAATGTTAGTTCTCACAGTTTCTAACATCATAACAACCTTCCCCCCCCCCCAAGAGAAAATCACATTTTCCTATTAAGCTGTCTTTAACAAAGGCGTTCACTGGTTCATTAGTCATTATTGCACATATAAGTATGTTCCAGTGAGCACAAACGCACAAACAGAAGTCCTTTTATATTATTCTATGACTCAGCTCACACAGCCAAAGTGACTTGGAAGTTTACTAGTTGTGGTTGCAGCACCTAAAGACAAATGTACTTGAAATAACCAGGGTGAATGCTCTGGGGCTTGAGTGATTACAGATCTTTCACTGGTGTGACCTGAGACTAGATGAAAGAGTTCTAAGTTCTGTGTATACTGTTCAAATTAGAAAGGTTAAATACAATAGGATAAATAAAACCAAAATAATAAATTAAAACCACGATCACAATGATAAATATATATGTACACTTAATACTAAATATGAGAAAAACATGGTCTGTAAAAAAATACTTCAGAGTGCTACCTCCAGACAAAACTGAGCATACTTTACTATCATTTTGAAGCAGGTATAGTGAAATCAAAAAAGGATTATGCAGATACAGAGTTACTACTCAGCTGAATCTGGCATATGCAGCTTATTGTGTACTTTATACTTTCATATCTCAAACACTGGCACAAGCAAACTTTCTGAGAAATTCTCTTCCCTTCTCTGCTCCTTTTCTGCCTACACAATGTTTCTGTAAAATGCGTAAGAATCTCAAGATTGTGGAACAGGTCAAAACTAGAGTGTTATTTGCAAACCTCATGGACCTTGGGAGAAGACAGCATTTGATTTTAATTCAGAGTCCAACAGCTGTGATTTAAACCACTGTTTTGAGTCAGCAGTCTGGGTCAGTTACTAAATGAGCAAAACTGTTGTCAGGTTTTGCCTTGTAGGAGGTGGGCTATATGTCCAATAAGTTGAGCATGGGATTGAAAGTCACAAGCCCTACAGAATGTTTATTCTATTTCAAGCTCATCATATGACAATGACCCAAGCCATCTTTCCCATCAACTTCCCCATCTCTTCATTCTTTAAAATGCCACTGGTAATATTTGCCTGTGTGAGGGTTTAGAGAGCTCTGGATAAAAACATGCATAAGTGAAAATCATTGCTAAGTGAAATTCATGAATAACAGCACTAGTAACACAATTCCCTATAACTGTAGAGAAGTCTTCAGTTCTATGCTTTGCAAGTGACTAGAGCTTCCATCGGCAGCTACATCGTGCACAGCTTTTCTGTATTTAAACAGTGTATTTATTATTATTATGAACAGTGGTTCATCTGTCTACACAAGTCGTACAACACTAAAGGCCAAAAGTTTTGTTTTCAGTACTCTATCTCACTGGACAGTACTTTGCTTAACCTCTTCATGCTTCAAGTTTCTTCACCTGGAAGTTTATCTGTATTTCTAAAGAACTCCACTGTCAACAAAACGCAAACTGCTTAGTAATGTTACCTATATTACAGCAGGCTGAGACGTGTTTGCAACATGCCAGAGTTCCTGGAGTTAATTCTTCTGATACCCTATTAAAAATAATATGGAGACGGTTGATTCTCTTACTTCTTTTTTTCTTTTGTCCCTGAAAAAATATTCTACAGCATTATTGTCTATCTTGTATGAAAGAGCAATGCATGATACTCAGCTAGGCAGAGAGGTTCATCTCATTGCAGGTATAGATATTAGTGTCACACTGAGAATTACACACCAGTCACACTGCATTCGCCAGTAATCCAATACGCTAGACCTGCTCTTCCCCATTCCTATATGCAAATATTTTCTGGAAGAAAGCACAGTGTTACAAGGTTCTGATGGGAAGCTTTACAGAAGAATCAGCAACTACTTGGAGCATGGCACACTTCCAAATCTGCATCCTTTTTTTATGAGGGCAAAATGACAGCGCAGCCAATGTGTGTCAGATCAGTGGTACTATGGTTACTGTTTGCCTTGCACACTGACTAAACGGGCTGGGATACACATCTGCCTCCAGCTTCAGCTGTGCCAGCTGCGGAGGCTGTGCCCAGGTGCTCATCACCTGGCTGATGAATGTGAGTTAGTGGGAGCTCCCACATGGAGATCTGCCAGCTGATCCAAGGGTTAGCAACACCCAACATATGGGTGCTGAGGAGCAGCTGCAGATGCACTGGGGCGAGGAAGCCCTTGGTGAAGTCTGGAAAGGTCATATACTCACAGCATGTGGTCTATTGCATGGTTATGCATGGGTGGGTGTCTGATTGTCAAAACCTCATGATTCTTATCCTTGAATTGGATGAAAATTTTAAAATAGTCAATCTTGAGTTAAGAGGAAGAGACAAGAAATCTCAGAGGTAAAGTTATTGGACCTGATATACATAGCAGCAAATGCAAGCCTGTGTAATGCAGACAGCCAGGCTAGATGTTCTAGCAGCTCCTTTTGGTCCTGAAGTCTCATAAACCTATGGCCAAAACATTTGAGCTTGGCTGTCTGAAGTTAAGCTCTTCTTTGTGGAATCATGTAAAGCATTTACAAAAAAGTAAAGGCAGCTTCTACCAAAGTAAATGAAACACGTATCAAAGGTTGCCAATTCACTTTAGGGCTTAAGGTGTTAAAAAAAAATTGGACTAATTGGAATGCTACAAAGAGATTCACAGTGCAATGAATGACTGAACAGGTTCAAAAATAGCATCTGGAAGTGAAAAAAAAAATGCTGCAGATGTTTGTGGCTTTTTCTTTTTGTGTCTGCTTGTGAAACAGCTGTAGGACTTTTTTGTCTTACAGTAATATTCTTTGTGGTGATCGTGTGCTGCAGGAAAAACACTTTCCTGGAATTTCCAACATGTTGGATGGTGGCAGGTGATGCTACCAGTTGCCAGTTCAATGTGGATACAGTTACGCTTCCTTCCCTTCCCTGCAAATCTGGATTCAGATCCTTTCTTGAATCACAACCTTTTATGTGTCAGTGTTTCCAGGTCCCACATTTTTTGCTGTGGGAAGGGAACCAGGGCTATAGTCACATCAGATATTTACGTAGCATTCCACCAAGGTATAGCAGTTGCCTGCAGTGCCTGCTCTGGCTCTTGCCATCTTAAATTGTCTCTTTACAACGCCTGTAATTACGTGAATGAGGTTGGCAGATACGGAATAAATACTGCTGTACACTCATCTTTATCCAGTTATTAGAACGGGAGAAAGTTAACTTTGCATTTAGTTTTTGGTTCTGTCACAGACTTCCCTCAGATGAGACACATTGTCTACCCTGTGGTTTAATTCCCATTTTTATAAAATAGAACTAATATTTTCACATCTCTCTGAGATTATATCAGGCACAGTGCAAGGCAAGATAACGTCAACTAATTTCAGGAAACCTGGTATGTCTTGTCTATCCAGCACAGTACAGAATCACACAGGGCTACTAGCTGGAAGCAATGATGTACATAATTCATCCTTGAGGAGCACTATGGAGCATTATACCAATGTTGCAAATCTTCATCCAGGTCCATAGCTAGACTGTACAGCGCCAGGTCAGGAATCTCTGCCTATCATGTATGGTGTTTAAACTTGCCCTAAGGTTTTATCTTTTCATGTAAATATGTATAAATCAGGGAAAAAATGACCAAATCTCTCAATATGATCCTCTAAATTAATCCACATCTTTTACATGTGAAGATTAAGAAATAAGAAAAAACCCCAAACATCTGCAATTCAAAAAAGCTTCTGCCTATCTGTGAGTTTCAGACCCAAAGTCCTTCAACTAAACATTAGACACTGCCTGATTCAGGCCACAGATGCACAGAGTTGCCTCCAGGGTGCCTGTTTGTCTCTTCTGACCAATGAGGGTACCTTTGGTAACTATATGCCTAACTCAAGTGCCAAAACTTAAGA
Source organism: Athene noctua (assembly GCF_965140245.1). Classification (NCBI taxonomy): domain Eukaryota; kingdom Metazoa; phylum Chordata; class Aves; order Strigiformes; family Strigidae; genus Athene; species Athene noctua. The sequence goes on along the minus strand of NC_134037.1, from coordinate 64,793,768 downwards.
AGGGTAAATATACTATGAATGAATAGATAAGTATTTTTACTCCATTTTGGACCACTTACCTAGGGCAAAATTAACACTTCTTCCCTCACTCTCTAGCTTAGACTAATTAGTCTACGCTCAGAAATACTGTAACAAGCTCACTGAAAACAAAGGACCCAGATAACTGGCAAATATGTCCTAAAATTATAGCTCATGGGAGAGAAATCCCTATGCATAAAGCCTGTTTAGCATACACGTTTTGCATCCTTCTGCCCAGGAAGCCTCTTACACTTCCTGAAAGAAAATCTCCTAGAAATAATAAGGAATATTAAAGCAGTCACCATAATGGCAAGAGACACTGTGATATCACCAAGAGGAAAAGCATTAAGACCTGACAGTGTGAGCCACCCTTCAGCTGGCCTCTGTTTTCATATCCAATTCATCCCCGAGAATCTAAGTTGCTGTTTTGAGTTAGCAGCCAGATGAACCTCTCTCTAGCAGAAATTCCTCTCTTTGACTAATTTGCCCACTATTTACAGCATTTGATGCCTTAACTCCAATGTTGCTGGAGGGCTTACAGGCTTAAAGAGATCTTTCTTTTGAGATAATGAACTAGAATGGTGATGATAGGGGCTTTGTATACACATAAAAGGCATTGAGATATCATGGTAGCAAGCACCTCGTGGAACACTAGATGAAGAGATAAGGGAAAGAGAGATGACCTTGATAGTTAGGTTAGATCAGTGATCATCTGTATTTTAGCACATTTGTTCAAGTGAGAGGTACAGGGAAACTTGTTCAGATAGTGTCCTTGATAGAAGATGCCTAAATCCATCTCTGCTATTATACTTCAAAAGTTTTGCAAGGAAAATCTGAGTGCCAGAGCCTGCAGACAGTGCATGCTTACACTGTTCATTCTGGAGCATGTACCAGCTCCTCACGTACCAGCTGCCTCGTGACCAAAGGAAACCAGCAGACTGAATTCATAGCATCACTAAGAATCTTCGTTTTTCTCACAAGCCTTTTTTATCACGTCTCCATCGTATGTGTTCACCTCCTTTGCCATACTAGAATTATTTAGTTCTGGTAAGACCAAACTCTGTGCAGTCACAACACATCATTTTAAGTTCATAACAATAATGAATTCTAGTATCTGTCATCCAACCTGGTTTTATGAGGACTCTAAGCTAGAGAGGCTCCACAATAGTGCAAGGATTTATACTAACCTGGGGCAGGGGGCACGCTCAGAGAAAGGCATATAAATGTGCTTCTGCTGCAAGTCACCCCTCTCTGACTGCTACCGCCTGAAATACCTGCAACATTTGCTCATAAAGTCACAGTGACAACAACTCCATCCGTTAGACTCAAATCAGTGTGCTGGAATTAAAATGGAAGTTAGAGCATCGTTTATCAGCTATTTTAACTAGAGGTCAGTGCATCTAAAGGATGCTGTAATTTTCCACTGCTTTCTACAAGGACGGGAATTACTTTTTCCTCAGTACAGCCCTGCATCACTCTGTGATCCTGTGTGCATAATCCCTTGGCACTAAAGCCTCTTATTGACAACGCAGTAAACCTGCTCCGTAAGCATCAGAAAAGGGAAATAAAAGATGTTCCAAATTTGTGTTTGGCAAAATATGACACTGAAATCAATTAGATGTTTCCAGATCAATAGGGTCCTCAGTCAATAAACCTCCTGTCAGAACAATGTCTAGCAGACCTGTTGACAACATTAGAAAGCTCCTGATTTAAAATCTCTGTTGGGGTTGTTATTAATGCTGTTACCCAGTACCTTATCTATTTGCTGCTACTTGTAGACATAATTTGTGGGGGCAGTCTGAAGGTCTTCACTGAAAGTTTTGGCTGTTGCACATGAAACTTTATTGCAAGGTCAGACACAAGAACTTGTTTGTTGGGGATTTACAGGAGGAAAAGAAAAGCTTTTGAGATTTTGTTTCAGGAGACAGATGCTGTTAGGAGTGCCATCACCCTTTGCATTTGTGGGCTATGTCATTCCTTCAGTCCAAGCCTTGAATTCCACCTTTGTTTAATTAACCCAAAGCCAAACACTGCTGAAAATATTTGGAGAATTTAGGGAAGCTTCCTTCCAGGGTCAGCCAAGTAATTCTAGGAACAGTTCAACCTGCTGCATCCTAAGGTCTTGATTCCGCAAGATAAGTAAGCAGGAATTCATTCATTCAGCATTGAATTAACTGCCAAACTGAAGTTCAGAAGCTATCAGAGAATCTAATTCCTGGAGGATGGAGGCACTGAATTACATTCATAACTCTTCCTCTACAGCAGACAGTGAGGACCAGGACAGAATCAGAGGAGGAGAGCCCACAAATTCCAGTTACCATGTGGGTTGCTGAAGCCTCTGACCTTCCTGAAGGGCAAGAGGGAAAAGTTTCTGTGTGCCTTGTAAACATTGTCAGGCAGGATTAACATCTGTCTGTCCACCACAGATGAAGAAACCTCCCAAACAGTGAGACTTCTCCAGGGAGACATATTTCCAGAGTCCAGCTACTACTGCTGAAGGCGCTTTGAAGTGCACTGGCCAACACAGGCCCACATTAGTGATGTGCGTGTGCTCACTCTTTAAGAGAAATTGAATCACATCCCTCCTGGCTTTACGTTGGGCATGTCCCAGTCTCTGTGCCAGCAGGACCCTGATGTAGCCAGCACATTGTGCCTGCTCTGCCATTATGCCTAGGTCACCCACGGTTCCAGCAGAGTCTGTGTCTTTCTGCATCTCTCACAGCCCAGCAGCAGGGCCCTGGTTTGGATGCTGGCGTGGTGAAGAGCTTGATGAGTATCTGTTTATCTAGTGCTACTTCCACACGGAATACAGCAGAGTCAAATGCTTTACACTAAGTTACAAATCAAACCAGTTCTTTCTTATTGCCACTAAGCAGCAGTTCCTGGGGTTTTGTAAGCTGGTTAAACTTTGTGACTAAAAAATCAGTAGCACTCTGCTCAGAAGTGCAATATAAGACTATCAGAATGAAGGTATGGGCCCAAGGTCCGTGGAGGTCAGCCTGGGTTACCGGCACCGGCTAACAGTGCACTGCTAACGGAGAGGGCGAGAACAGCAAGTATTCAGTGATTTGCACCCAAAACAGCCCAGGCTCCCCAGAATTTGTGGTCCAGGAACATTCCAGGTCGGACACAGCACCTTTGTAAACAAATCTTTTTTTTTTTTTTTTTTTCCCCCTGTTGATCTGTCCAGATATTCTTGAACCCATCCAGACTTTTGTTGTGCACACGCCCTGGGGCAAGGAGTTCTATAACTTTCAATTTTCCTTGTGTGGAGTCTCCCTTTATTTTCAGTGTCCACCTTCTGCTTTATTTTTATTCAATTTGCTTTGAAAAATTATTGATTTAGAAGTTCGGGACAATTTGTCAAAATTTGAGCCTGAGGGTGAAAAATAATGAGTGTGAACCATCGCTGTAATTTTTGATTCTTCTTTTGTATTTACTTTATAGCTGTATGCTTCTAACCCACTGACTATACAAATTTTTGATGCAAACCCTTGCAATTTATTGGGATTTTCACAATGCCTGGTACTTTTCTGTAAGATTTGACTCGCGAATAAGGGTATCTTTGGGCACCTTTTCCTTGCTTGTGTTCTTTTACTTGTTTCCACCACTAAAGGTTTTGCTGCTATCGTTGTAGAGCAAAGTTTTAAAACTCAACCTTAGGACACTCAGGCTTTTAAGCCCAACCCCGGGCTTTGGAGAACCCAGCTCATGACTTTGAAACGCGGCGTGAATTACAAATAATAGTAACTCGTCCTTTGGGAAGAATTCCTCCCTCCCACATTAAAAACGCCGCCGCCGGACCGGCGGACGAGCGGCACCCCCGGCGCGGGGAGGGGGCGAGGGCCGGCAGGTGGGTGCCGGGAGGGGCGGGAGGGACCGGCGTACGGACGGACGGACGGGCGGACGGAGGGACACCGGGTTCCCGCGGCGGGGCGCGGCCGGGGGTGCGCGGCGCCGGGCCGTGCCGGGCCGGGCCGGGCGGTGGCGGGCGGCGGAGGAGCGGAGCCGCGCGGGCGGGGGGCGCCGCCGGGGCGCTGCCGGCGGAAGGCGCTGGGTGCCAGGTCGGAGCGGGGCGCCGGTCCCGCCCCGGCGCTATCCGGCCGGCAGCCGCGGCCCTCCGCCCCCCGCCGGCAGCGGTACCCCCCCGCCCCGCCTCTGCTCCGCCGGCGCGGAGGTTCAGGGGGGGAGAGGGGGGACGCGATACGGACACGGGACCCGCGCCGTGGGTGCGCGGCCGCTGGCCCCGCGCCGTGGCGAGGGGTGGGCAGTGCCTCCTCCCGTGGGGCAGGGTTACCGCGGCCGGCAGCTCGGTGAGGGCCGGAGTGGCCCCCCCCCTCCACTCCTCCCCTCCCCTCCCCCGGCGCTGCCCGTGCGTGTGTGTGTGTGTGTGTGTGTGTGCCTGCGCGCGCTGATTACAGTAATTTTGAGGGCGATGTTGCAACGGGGCAGAGTGTGCGGGGCGGCCCGTGCCGAACTTTATAACGCTCCTGCATGTCAGCCGCCCTCGGTATTGCGCCCGTAAACGGGTCACCGGGAGCGACGGCCGGTCTCGCCGCCCTCGCCGCCTCCCTCCTGCCTCCGGGCCGCCCGGCCGCCAAGGGGAGTTACTTGGGATTACGGCGGCGGCCGCGAGCCCCGTCCCAGCCTCAGCGCTGCCGCGCCCCGCCCGCGGTCCCGGCCGGGAGCGAGATGAGGGGCAAAGAGGAGAAGTCGTCGCTGAAAGGTGGGTTCACCGCCCTGCCGGCGGGACCCCCTGCCCTGGCAGGAAAACCGAAACCCGCGGGGGAAATAACCCCAGCGGCAGCGGGGCCACGGAACGGCGGGGCGCCGGGGGATACGGGGAGCGCGGGGGGGCCGTGCGGGGGTACAGCCGGGGCAGCGTGTGGCACGGAAAGGGGCCAGGTGACTTGGGGCCAGGTGACCTGGCGAGAGCGACGGAGCCCTTGCAAAAAGAGCGACGCGGCGGTGGTGCAGCCGGCCGGGGCGGGCGCAGCGGTGGGGCCGCGCCGTGGGCGCTTGCGGGCACCGTCGGGGCGCCGCGGCGGAGCGGGGAGGCGGGAGGTGGGCTGCAGCCCCTTCAGGTTGTGCGGGAGAGCGGGGAGGCTGTGCCGGAGCCTGCCCGGGGGCTGGGAGGCGGCTGCCTCCGCGCAGGGCTGGCATCGGTGTGCCCGGCTGCCGGGCGCCACGTCGCAGAGCCCGGCGGGAGATGCCAGGGGAGCAGCGAGCGGGGGACGGGAGCTCCCGTGACCCTCAAAAGTGCGGCTCTCGAGTAGCTGTTGATCAGCAGCGCTCTGAAGTCAGTCCAGAGGGGGCAGAGGAAACCGGCAGCTTCTATTCCAACCTACCAAGTTTTTGGTTTTGGGGGGTTATTTAGTGTTTTGGGGTTTTTTGTGTGTTTTTTTTTTTTTTTTTCCTCCGCTTCCCTTAATGAGAGTGGTAGTTTTTGTAACAGAGTGAGGAAAGCAGCCCTGCCAGCCGCAGCCAGCTCTTCCTTGCTTCTCCCTGCCGCCGCCTCCCATGCATTCCCCGCACCGTGGCGGCGGGGCCGCTCAGGGCCCCGCTCCGCTCCGGGAGGGGCCCACCGGCCGCTCGGTGCAGAGGCGACCGTGGTCGGCCAGCACCCCTCTTTGCTCTCTCGCTGTATGAAGCCTTTGGGGCGCTTTTTAATATCTGTGCCCACTTCGCGGGGGTGATCTCGCTACCCCAGGTCATCCGCCTTGATGCTCAGGGTGAGCCGCAGCCTTTGACGGCTGCTACGCTGGGGTGCTTGCCATCACACCCACCATCCCCCCCCCGAAGCAGACGATACAGGCCGCTGCCCAGGGATGCCGCCCAGCGGCAGGCTGTGGTTGCCGAGGGAGGCAGCAGCAGAAGGTGCAGGGGGAAAAAAAAAAAAAAAACCCAGCACAAAAAACAGAGGAAAAAAGAAAAAAAAAAAAGTCTCCGGGTGAGGAGAGGACGGGGGCACGTTGCAGCTGGAGCCGCTGGCCTCAGCCCAGCGCCCCCCCCCAGACAGCAAGGCGAAATATGCGCATGAATGACGCCCCGTCGGGTGGAAAGTTCCACCCGGCTGTAGCGCGCAGTAGCCCGGCACCCCCCGGGCGCGCCTGTCCCCTGCGAGGGCTGCCAGCGGGGTTGAGCCCCAGGGGCAGGCTTGGGGGGGGGGGGCATGGGACCCTTCGCTGGCACCCCGGCAGCATGGTTTCACCTTGTGCTCCGTGCTCCTGACCTTCGTGCACCAGCGCTCCTGACGCGCCCCCAGTGCACCCGTAAGAAATCGACGGAGCAATCAAGTCCCGGGTACACCGTGTCCCAAATGACCGTCTGCAGTGGGAACAAGAACCGTGGAGCGGGGCTGTTGTGGTTTTTTTTTTATCTTTATTGCACTTGCCTAGTCCTTGGTCATCTCCCAACCTTTTCTAGAAGCAGATCTCTGCGCTTTTCTCCAAGTTCAGGGGACTTGGAATTTTTTTTTTCGCCACTTGTTTCCCTTTTTGGCCTTAAAAAAGACGGTGGTGTGTTGGGTTGGTTTTTTTTTTTTTTTTTCCCTTTCAGTAATGTCCCAGCCGGGATCAGGGCAGTGCACAGAAGGGATATTTGTTTGTTTTATTGAAAACCGGGCAGGAAATCTTGTTCTCCTGAGTCACTGCGGCTCCTTCAAGGAAACGTCAGCCTCCCTTATCGCCGCTCACCCGGGGCGACGGGTCTGCGGCGGGGCCGGGAGCGGACGCGGGCGGCGGCGGGGGAGGTGGGACAGGACACACACTTGAGGAAGAGGTGCCCGTCAGGGACAGAGCCAGATTTAAACTTTATATATCCGCAAAAAAAAGAAGGGTTGGAAAAAGAGGCAGAGACAGGGCTGCGTGAGTTTGCTATGGAAAAAAACCAAAACAAAACCCCCAAAACCCCACAAGGGATTTGATGCGTTTGCTTGTGGATGTTCTGCACGGTGGGGATGTTCGGGGCGGGGGGGGCAGGTTGCGTCCAAGATAGGGGCATGGCAAAGGCGGCGACGCTCGTGTGTGTGTCGTGTCGTCGTCCCCCCCCCCCGCCCCCCGACGTCCTCGGAGGCGGCCGGTGGCTTCCGAGGACGTCGGGGGGGGGGGGGGGGGCGGGGGAAGAGCGTCGCCGCCCCGCCCGGTCCCGCCCATCACCACCGCCACTTAAGCGCCGTCGGGTGCTTCGGCGAGGCAGTGCGGTGCTTGGTAGCCGGTGGTATCGCACGCTCGTTAGTTATCTCCCGCCTCGCTCTTAAAATGACCGTGAAAGCAGCCGAGGCGTCTGGTCCTACCTTGACCTACTCGAAGATGAGGGGGATGGTGGCCATCCTCATCGGTGAGCGGCGGGGGGCTGCTTCGGGGATGCTCGGTGGGGCTGTGATTTTTCTGCCAGGCTGGCTTAACGATTTTATTTTTCCTTTCCCTGTCATTTTATAGCTTTCATGAAACAGAGGAGAATGGGACTAAACGATTTCATTCAGAAGATTGCCACCAACTCCTATGCATGCAAGCAGTAAGTATCAGAAATTTTGGCCGGATTTCTGTCACAAATATCGCTCCGTATTGCGAGGTCTAGTTAAAAAAAAAAAAAAAGTTTGTTTACTGTAATGCCTCTGGCATGACTACTACGCAAGAGTTAATTGATCCTTTTAGGTATTAATCACTTTGAAACAATCTTCATGCGCTTGGTTTGGGAGAAATAACGTTGGATGGGATTTCTGGTAACCCGTTCCTATTTTGAACTATACTTAGAACATAAATACATTTTTTTATATGACGGAATTTACTTTCTCTAGATTAATTTTACCCCCTAAATCGAATAGATTGTTTCAATGGTCTTCTGTAATAGCCCAAACCAAAACTCATCTTTCGCGATACGTGCTTGCCCTCTGGTGGAAAGATCTGCTGATGTGTCTGGTAACTCTTCTAATTATGCATGCTCTTATCCTTGCAGCCCTGAAGTTCAGTCTATCTTGAAAATCTCCCAGCCTCAAGAGCCTGAACTTATGAATGCTAATCCTTCTCCTCCGGTAAGCAGATTTTACTCAGTGAAGCATTTTTAGAACATCAAATCAGCCAGTAATAGAAGTATAGCAAAATTAGTATCATGAGTGTTACTTTAGTTCAGGTCATAGCACACTGATGTAACTGGGAAAAAGAGTAATCGAGTTAGACTGAAAGCTCTTATCTTTCCGCCATGGAGAAGAAATTTTAGAACAGCTTTATTAGTTCTTACTTCATCATGGAATGTGGCTAAGAGCTCAGCAAGAACTTTTAAGTAAGCTATGGGTGTTACGCTCTTCTTAGGCAGTACCTAATAAGATAATTAAGATACTCGGTGGAGGTCAGTGTTAAATTTTTAGTGGTAATAAGAGTGCTGATCTTCATTTTCAAGGTCACTTTATGTTTGTAAAAAAGATACATTGTTGAGACTCTCACTACCAAACTGTTTCAGTAAATGTGGTTTCTGTTTATTTTTCTAGCCCAGTCCTTCACAACAGATCAACCTTGGTCCATCATCCAACCCACATGCCAAACCATCAGACTTTCATTTCTTAAAAGTGATTGGAAAAGGCAGTTTTGGGAAGGTAAACTTAACTTTTTTTTTTTTCCCGGTAGTAATTTATTTGCTTTTTAGCTCTCCTATGTAATGCCTGAGGGTCGGGTTTGTACTGGTTTTAGTAAATGGTGGTCATTTAAACCTGACCTGAGGATGTCCTGCTTTCCAGTGCGTGGCTCCCTGCATAGCTGTGGGGAGAGGGAGAAGGAAGCTGCATTTGAAAGAGTCATAACAGAGCCAGGGAGTGCAGTGCACTGGTGCTTTGGAATAATACGTGCTTTGCTTTTGGAAGGGAAAGAAATCAGATGTAGAAACTTTGGGCTAGATTAATCTGCCCGAGCGGTTAGTGTTAGGCATTTCCAGCGAAGGGCTTGCACATTGAACCAGAGGGATGTAACAGTGCTCAGCAGTTAACGGAAAGGCTTGCTTCCAGTTAAGTTTACAAGTTGTTCTGTATTTCAGTATTGCTCAGTTCTGGGATTTTATGCTCTTTCAGGTTCTCCTTGCACGGCATAAGGCAGAAGAGCAGTTCTATGCTGTTAAAGTCCTGCAGAAAAAAGCAATCCTGAAGAAGAAGGAGGTAAGATGCTTCTTCATGATGCCATTGCAATGTCCATCAAATACATTTTTACTGCTATTCCTAAGCAAGTGTACTAAGCATTGATGTTTTCTTATGTTTTCAGGAGAAGCACATTATGTCAGAGCGCAATGTCCTGCTGAAAAATGTGAAACACCCCTTCCTGGTCGGGCTTCACTTTTCCTTCCAAACTGCAGACAAATTGTATTTTGTCCTAGACTACATCAATGGTGGAGAGGTAAGCAGTAAGAAAATGAAATAGTATTTCCTATCATGTGCATGGTGGTAGGGTAGGCTTTTTCACCCTTCCTTTTAAATATAAAAGAGTTGCAAGGGGAAGAGTCGTGGGGGAAAAGTTACTAGATTGAATGTTTCCAGCCTGCCAAGTTTTGAACTACCAAAGGATCGTTAGGCCATTTCCTCCTATTGTTCTCCCTAGCTATATATGTTGAGTCTAATTAAGTGCATTGTTAGCAGGCTTTGGCGCCGTTTACACAACTTTGTTCTCTCTGTCTCCTGTAGTTGTTCTACCATCTCCAGAGGGAGCGTTGCTTCCTGGAGCCGAGAGCCCGATTTTACGCTGCTGAAATTGCCAGTGCACTGGGCTACCTGCACTCCCTGAACATTGTTTATCGGTAAGCAACCTTGTTCAGTTTGTCGGACTGAAAAAGCGGGTGCTTTGTTGAATGCGCATTGAAAAGTTGGTCTCAGTATGAGCTCAGAATTGCTTTTAATATTTTTCATGACTTTGTTGAGATTTTGTAAACAATGATACATAAAATATTCTCGCCGTAGCTCCTCTAACAAACATTTGTCTTCTTTCATCTCTTCCTACAGCGACTTGAAGCCTGAGAATATCCTGCTTGATTCGCAGGGGCACATTGTCTTAACTGACTTTGGACTCTGCAAAGAAAACATCGAGCATAATGGCACGACCTCCACCTTCTGCGGCACACCAGAGGTACGGCCACCCGCAGAGTGGCAGCAAGTGCTGTCCTCGTCAGTGAAAACTGACATCTCCTCTGTATGTTTATGACTGATTAGATAAGCAGGGGGTATTACGGGTCTTATAATATCAGGCTGCCAGTGAGGACATGTAGGACACGTAGAGCTTGTTGAGCAGGAGAGCACAGCTCTCGAGCCATCTCCCTGTATATTATAAAGAGCTTGTAGCTTTCTGGTCAATTAAATATTGCTGGGATTCAGTAAGCTGCCTTCATTCAAGAATGGGGAGGCTTTCCTAATTACAAAGGTCTTTTTGGCTAATGCAGCTCTCATCCTTCTCTTACACAGTATCTTGCACCTGAAGTTCTTCATAAGCAGCCCTATGACCGGACTGTGGACTGGTGGTGCCTTGGAGCAGTCCTGTATGAGATGCTTTATGGCCTGGTGAGCAACAAATCCTTCATGACAAAACGAACTAGCTTACTTGTCCTTTACCTGCAAGAAACCCTGTGCCCACCTTTCAGCCTCACTAACCTGTGTCTCTCCCATTCCCACAGCCACCCTTCTACAGTAGGAACACGGCAGAAATGTACGACAACATCTTGAACAAACCCTTGCAGCTGAAGCCAAATATTACTAACTCAGCTAGACATCTCCTGGAAGGCCTCTTGCAGAAGGATAGGACAAAGAGGCTTGGTGCCAAGGAGGACTTTGTAAGTGCAAACTGGCCACTGCCTGTAGGCAGCATAGGAGGATGACTAGGCCATACTGCTTATATTAGCTTGGGTCTGAATGAATCTATTTTTCTCTCTGTAACAGATGGAGATTAAGAATCACATCTTCTTCTCTCCAATTAACTGGGATGATCTCATTAATAAGAAGATTACACCCCCTTTTAACCCAAATGTGGTATGTATAACTTCTAATTATAGAATGTATGGAGAGTGTCTTTTACCTCCTTGTCTTTGTGGGCTGCCCAGGAATTGGAGGGGAGCTGGCCAGATAGATGTGTTTGGGGAACACAGCTTTTACTTCCCCTGTGACTGGCCAGACAAGGTTAAAAATAAGTGGTAGCTGACTTTCTGCTGATGGGACAATCTAAATTTAGCTGGGTTTTTTGGCCTCTCACATGATTCATTTGCATGGCTATTTTAAAATAATCCCCTTCTTACCAAAGGGGAAGGTAAGGTGTAGAAAGCAAGTAGCTTCCCAAGGGCAGAGTTACATTTGGCTCATCAGAGTCAAAATCGTGATCTGAAGAGAGGGATCTCGTTGTGGAGGTTGTTTTCTTTCACTTTCCGAGCATTTTCTAAACTAATAACTAGCTCTGAGATCAAAATCCTCCCCTGTGAACTGCTTCATGGCAGTGTGGCATGTTTGTATTTGGCTTCTGCATGAGCTTAGTTGTTGGTTTTAGTGAGACAATATGCAGGATACAAAAAAAAAAAAAAAAAAAAGACTGAAACTGTTAAGGCTGTTAAAACAGTGGGCCTGAGGTAATAACACTGAGTCTCTGCGTAAGGGTGCTTGTCCCTCTTTTGAATTGAACTACGTTTGGGTCTAAGTGTTGCATCTTTCCTTTTCTGCCCTTTGCGTAGAGTGGCCCCAGTGACCTGCGACACTTCGATCCGGAGTTTACAGATGAGCCAGTCCCCAACTCCATCGGCCAGTCCCCAGACAGCATCCTCATCACTGCCAGCGTCAAAGAAGCTGCTGAGGCTTTTTTGGGCTTCTCCTATGCCCCACCCGTGGACTCTTTCTTGTGAACATTTTTCTTTCTTTCTTTTTTTAATAATAATAACAACTATTATTTTTATTTTTGTTTGGCCTTCTGGTGGAACTGCCAGTTGACCAGTCATCTTGAAACAGAATTTGCACATTTCCACCATGGCAGCTTTGCAGCCTTAATTTTAACTACACTGTTTGCTGGAAGCTTTTTTGAAGAGCACATCACTCTCTAAATGAGCTTTACAGGCTTTTCATTTCCATTTGTTCTTCCCCCAAAGTGGTGCTGTCTCCTTGGGAAAGCAAAACAAGAGTGACTGCTGCCATAGACTGCTACGACAGATCGTAGGAGTAAGAACAAGCTGTTTTGAAATCGTGCTACGAAAAGCCTTGCCTGAAGATCTATTGTGAATGTGATAAGGATTTTATGAAATGTGCCTTTTTCTGATGAGATCTTGTGAGCTCCAAAGCTTTCCCTGTTGCAGAGTGTGTTTCTCAGTTCATTTATTGTGGGTTTACTATGTGAACAAATGGTATGCGTGTGGTCTGCGTACTACAGATGGACTTAGTTTAAAGCATCAGTGTGACACTTGCAGGATACCACAATGTGGGGCATTGTTTGTTTCTTCCATATTTGGAAGATAAATTAAGTGTAATTTTGAAATTTCTTTTGTAAATCTATACAGTCAACTAAAATTACTGAAATGGGCTCACAATTACTTGTATCCAAATGCTTGAAGAAAGCATTGCTGCTATGAAAAAAGATTTCTATTTTTAGAAAGGGTTTTTATGGACCAAAATGCCCCAGCTGCAGTCGGTCAAAGCTGTTGGTTTTTCTTTTTTTTTTTTTTTTTTTTTTTTAGTTTAAAAGATGTCATCTGTAAAATGGGCATTATTTATGGTTTTGGGATTTGGGGGTTTTTCATTCCTGATTGTATGTATTGTAAAAAAGATCTGTACATTCAGTTGTAACTCTAGATGTATATTTAAACTTACAGACTTACTTGTAATGTATACCATCATTGTAATGTAATATAATTAACATGGTTATATGTATCATATTTTTTTGTGACCAAACCCATTGGTTTGCAGTAAAATCCTGAAAAATACTTTCATAAACTCTGTCATTTTTTATTTTAAAACAAAGGTCTTCTTTTTGAAAGATTTTAGCCAGATTTAAAAAAAAGTGAGAACAAATCTGAGCAGCCACTCAGCTAAAATACCTGTGTAATTTAGCTTTGGTGTGTGATGGTTATTCCGTCAAACACCCATACAAGTTTTATCGTGGATACACCTTGGCAAAATACTTGGTCTTCCAACCGTGGGTGTTCAAGTGGGTGCGTATCAGTGTGGGTGCTCTGACGTGGCACAAATGTCAGCACTCAAAACGTTAGCTTCTAGCAGAGTGAAGGTACTGCTCTCTGGTGTGAACAAGGCGTAACTACACTTGAAGAATTAAGTTCTTAGGTCAATTGCATAACTTGAGCTGCTTTAGCGCAGTGCTGCAGGCATATGCTAAAAGGAGGTTGTTGTAAGGCTGATGTGAGCTCCCTAGGCAGGAGCCCATCCTGGAGCATTGCACACAGCTTCTGTGATGGGAGCAGTGTAGTGCACCTGAGTTTACCAGTGTGCTGGAATCTATCAGGGAGGCGGTTTTCACCAGGTGATCATATGCTTACTCAGATGGGGTAAAACTGACTATTCATCCAAAATAGAGCTGTTAAATACAGGATTTTATTACTGGGTACTGCTGGGTGGCCTGCAAGAGGGCCTTTCAGCCAAGAATTAAGATAACTACTTCTGGGGTGCTCCCATTCAATTTCTTCTGCACCGTGATGGATGGCTTCCTTCTACAAGGGGCTGGGCATCTGTGCCTTATTTACAGCTCCCATTATCTACCGGTTACTGCAGCTGGTAGTCTTAGCAATTCAGAGAATCAAAATGAGCAGTTGCTGAGAAAAACCTAGGCAGAGGCAACTGTGCTCAGGCCACTGCGATAACAGCAGTGTAACCAAAGTTCTGATAGGGGTGATATTTCTGTTCATTATATTTCCAAGATAAAAGCAGGCAGTAACTCTGTTGGATGTAGGAACAAAAAAACCTGTATGGCTTGAGCTATAAACTGGGTCTGGGAGACCACACTCAGAGCTGAAAATGCTAATTTATAGCAGCCAAGAAACCCCTCTCCTTTCAGGTCATGTTAGTATATGAAAGAGATGCAGCCACTTCCCTCTCAAACAATCCCAAATTCATGCATTCAGTAACTCTTCAAATAGTGTACTGACAGGCCTTGCAAAGTCTTCCAATGCTATAATGTGCCTGAAACATCTTTTATGTTGATGGCTTGCTAGAGATGTTAAAATATATAGTGCTAATTTGTTCCTATAGAAAATGAAACTGCACTTCCTAAGTGACAAAGTTTTGTGATGCATGTTATCTTTTCCTCACATTTCTCAGGCGTTAGAAAGGTGCTACTTGCAGATATGCCAGCAGAGAACTGCAGCCCTAGGGTAACAAAATATTAAATACTATCTATCGTTTTTCAAGAAAAAAAACACTGAAGTAATTAATAATGAAGAAGAATGGAACTTCAGTGACTCAGAGGTGTACCTTGGGTGCCTTTCATATTTTCCAAGATGTAAGGTATTATTTTAACGGGTTACTTTAAAAAAACAATGTCTGTTTGTAATTTTAACTGTTGTACTGTGCGTAGGCTCATTATGCAACTGCTGCTTTGTACAAAAGTTTGCAATTGCTAGCAATGAATATTCAACACATGCTGCCTCATTTTTTTAGTGTAGAAAAGGTGAAAAATTTGTCCATGTTTTTAATCTCCCTGAATCTGATGTATTACAGTCATGCCTGAAGGGAGGGAGTCTATGGCAGGCGGCTGTTTTTGAGATTTGGTTATTTTGTTTGTTTTACAGAATTTCCTGTCTGTAAGGTCTATATTCCCTTTAGAGAAAAGTCTCTGGAATGAGAAGCAAAAGGCTAGGACTCCTGAAATCCCAGCTGACAAAGGTGTTACTTGTTATTTTGACTAAGAGCTGAATCTGTGGTTTAATTTCACTCATTTGCAAAATGGAACTAATAATCCAAATTTTCTGCCACTGGCAGAGTAGCTTTACTTAACAGACTCAATGAACCTTAAACCAAATATTATATGGTATTTTGTATGGTGAGCGTGCCTGGGGTCTCATAAACCCCTTGGATGGAGTGTATTGATGATACACACATAAACTTTTAAATACATAAATTCAGACATTTCACATGGTTTAGTGTGTATTCCTTATCTCTGTGTACCATAAGCCATGTACTGTTTCATGGGCCTTAGGAAGATAAGTGAAGCTTCTTAGTGACAGTATTTTTCTTGTGCTCCCTCTATGCTCAACAGGCAGTTACTTCTGGAGGGCAGTCTGGATCTCACGCAAGTTAAGCAGGAGATGCCTTTTTCTCCCCGAAAAGGTTTTTCAGAAAGTAGTCTATGCCCATCTTCTGTACACTTCTCATAAAAAGCCTGTAAAATTAATTAAGAAAACCAAGACTCTTGTACAACCTTGTACTTCCATTGAAACATTTCTACAGACAGCTGAAAAAAAATGAGGGATATTGCTCAGAAAGAGCTTAGAGTGGTGGTCCTAATTGGGCATCTTACCTGGGGCACCTAAACTTAGGTTAAACGAATCCTGGCCCATCTGTACTCTTCTAAGTGAAAAGAAACATTCCACAACATTACTGTCCTATTTAACTGCAGTACTAGCTCTACAGATGTTTATGTGATACCATGTGGCTATAGTTACCCCAGCAGAGCTAGTAAAATGGTTTATAGTAAAGATGGTTTTGGGTACTCCCCACATTTACAGTTTGTGCCATCAAGACCAACATATAAAGACTGGGATAAAATTTTCCATGCTGGCTGAAACTCTCTATGGAAAGTTTCCACAAAAATGCTTCCAAAACTACTTTACAAAAAATGAGAGTTAAAAAAAAAAAAAGGTTAAGGTTTGCTATTTGGAAAACAAAACTTTCAACAATTAATACAGATATGTACTGCATTTATGTTTTGAATCAGAGACAAGTTGGCCAGCAGATTGCTTTAGTGTCAGGTAAGGCTCTAAATGAAAATTCTCTTCTTTGAGAGATTAAATTCAGTAGTTTGTGGATTTCCTGTACAGGTACAGGCACTACAGCAGTGGTATATAATCACTACACATTTCTGTTTGGCCACCTGCATTTGTGTGAAGTGCGTTTTCCACCTCTGGATGTTTGCAAGCCCCAGAGAAAGCAAGGGTCTGTTGTTTACTCAGGAGTTTCCTCCTGCTCCATCTGTTGGGGCAAAAGAAAAGAAAAAAGAAGAGTGGAGGCCTCTGTGTGTGGAGACAGGGCAGGTAAAGCCTGGAGAGCCCGACGGTGAGCATCCCTTCTGCTGCGCTGCCGAAGGGCCTTTGCCCTGATGTCAGCCATGAGGTCAACATCCCCACACGGCCGGTCTCTGCTTTTTGGACATGGTACTGCTGCCCCAGCACAGTGGTGGAAGCACCGTCCGGACAGAAACCCCCTTAAGCTGTTTGACCACCAGTGCCTGTATTTGGCCGTGGGAGACCTACAGAGGACAGCTGCCTGCAGCTGCCTGATGCCAGGGGGATACTCCCACTGGGCCACCCCAATCAGCACCCCACTGTATCATGTCCCACTCCGACAAGGCAGACAAGTGACTTAGATCTGTAAATCCCCAATGGAGTGGACAATGTTGAGACAAGTCTCAAAGTCCAGACATTTATTAACTTCCCACAGTGTATTAAATTGGATACACAATAATTGGCTACGTATATAACCAGTTATGGCAAGGGAAATAGGATGCCTTTTGTTACTTGGTGGTTGTGAGGGAAAAGGGAAAAAAGAAAAGGAGAGAGATGGAGATTATAAAGGTCACTGGTCCAGGTTCCTGCGTTAGTCCCATTCGAGTTCATCAGGGATACATCTGTCTTTTTCACTACTTCATGTCTTTTTTCTTTCTCTCTTTCACACACACACACACACACACACACACACACACACACACACATTTATACACACTTTCCTTGGGTCCATCCCCTAGGTCAACCAACATATCCCCTGTAGGGAGAGGGGTAAGGCACTTCATGGGATGATGTAATTAGCATGATCTTGTTAACCTTTATTACCATATTCATGGATGGCAACTTTAATATGCATTTCACAGATAATGAAGTAAAGGCCATTCACCGGACAGATGGACCTTGACACTTTACAAGATGCACCAGACAGAACCGTCCTGCGTGCACAGGCTCCCTCCTCCAGCCCACCCTGTGCCATCCCGGCAGCCTCATCACCTCCCAGCTCCGCACGATCCACCCCATGACATTCACCACTTGTGAGTGTTGAAGACATTCCTCGGCTCGGAGGGCCTCCGGTCCCCCCACCCCTTTTCTCTCTCGGGCTGTTTTTTCTCGCAGGCCCGTGTCTCTCGGGCCCTGTTTCGGGGACATAGAACCCGTCTCGCAGTGTCCGCCCGGACCGAGGGCGACACCCGGCGGCCACCGCCGCGCAGCGCTCACCCGCCGCCGGGGGCGGGGAACTCGCAAATACGAGGGTGTAGGAGCTCGTGCATCCTTCTACACCCGGATTAACAATGGGTTTAAGCTGTTGTTAAGTGAGGGGCAGGAACGATCTCACAGCTCCAGTTCCTCTCCCACACAGGCGTCACCTCCCGGCGTCCCCCTGAAGCTGTGCAGGACTTAATCACCCCGGCAAACCCTCCCTTCTCCTCCGCTGGATCCACCCGCCCTTGAGATGCACGCAGCTAACACAAGAGTTTCTTCCACATTATTTTTTTGGTGCATAGATTGTTGACTGCTACAAAAAACCAATGTTTACTTGCTGCCTCCCTCCCTGTCCTCTAGCAGGTAGGATAAGAAACACCAGATGAGCAGCAACAGGCACGAACAGCATTGCGCCATGTCCATGGGCTCCTTCACTAGTTCCTTACTTGGGAATATTGAACTGTTTAGGAAATGTTCCACAGCCTTGGCCCGTTCATTCGGTAAGGGTCTGTTCACTAATGAGCTCTTCCCACCTTGTGGGAGGATGTGAGGGACTCTGTGAATGGTCTCTCATATGTTGATGAAGAGAAGATATCCCACAGTTTAGGCCATCTCTTCTGAATGTAACATATGAGGCACACAAATAACTGTTTTATAGGATAAGGCCTAAGCCTTCTTAGACTATCCTTTGTCAGTACTCATAAACAACCTTCCTTCTGCACTTTAGAATCTACACTTACAAGTGTTCTCTGGTGGCTTGATACTGAGATTTTCTGTACTGGTATAGAAAAAAGCTATAGCTTTACTTTTGTAGAGGTGTAATCTTCATTATAGTATAGTGAAGAGTGGGATGGAGATTTAATACGGAGTCCTGTATGGCTTAAAAAATATATTGTAAGTCAGTCACCATTTTTGCTCTTCCCAGGGAAATCAACTCATTAGTTCAGATAAATGCACACACTACTCTGAAGATAGCTGCGTGGCTAATGTCTCCTTAAGTACAAAGTATATACCATACAGAGAAGTCTCCTACTGAGAACTATGCCGTTATCAGTTCAGTTATATATACTAAAAATAGTCTTTGTATGGTTTTGCACAGAAGTAATATATGCCATACAACTGCAGTTAATGACTGACCTTGCTGAGGCACACTGAAACAGGAAATAGAGATGCTGTGTGGGTATACAGCTTTACCAAAGGGACAAAATAATCCATTTGCTTTTTTGAAGGATGACCACACAAGCAGCTATGGGACGTGCTTTATTGTCTAATGGTAAAGAAGGTCTCAGATATGACTTATATTTCCAGATTTGTGTCAGAAGTTTCTCTGTGCTCCAGGATCTCCAGCTTCCTGATTGGGACCGCATGTGTAGCCGTGGCTAGATGCCATCCTTTAGCTCAAAAAACAGAGGTTGGTGGCATGGGTGAAGCAATTCTAGCCATCAGGTTGGTTAGAAGTTATAATTTACTGATGTGTTTTCAAAGATAAATTTGCAGACTTGGACTAAACCTTGTAAGAACCTTTTCTTCTTCATAAGTGATTATCTGAGTATTATTTTAGTCAACCCTGAATATGGAATATCATCTCAGTGAGGTACCTTGAGCCACACTTCAGTAAACAGATTATGGCTAAGTTAATTAAATCATATTACATTATAAAGATGAGTCAGACCTGAGCCAGCCACCTGGTCTCCCTTTACACTGACTTTACAGTTTACAGAGAGAAACAGGTACCCAGGGAGAGCAACTGATCTCATCTTTCAGATGGTGGGCCCTCTGGAGGGGATGGCTTCTTTCCATTGCCTATAAATGGAGTTTTCACTGACTAGTAAATGCAATCGGTTAAGAGATTCACCCTCCTGTGTGATCAGTCAGCATGTGCATATTTTGCTCAACATGGATGTATATTTAGCAGATCACATTATAGGCACATGGGATTGATATCAAAAGGATGTAGAATTAACTGGAAATCATGCAGCTCACTAGGGAGTTGAAGTATTTTACCTTTGCAGATTCTGATAAGCCGTGCAAGCAATTAAAACATTTAGCAAAGAAAAACTGTGTTTGTTTAAAACATCACTGCAAGCCAGTAGAAGGTTTATCAGATGTGATGATTAAAATGCTTTCAAAGCATGGATTTTTAAATTATGGTTTACAGATGACTAGTGATATATGGCTCTTTATCTTAGAGTCACTAAAAGGAAATATTTCGGCAACTGACAACAAGGAGAGCAGAACAAGCAGTCTATAAAATGAAAAGTCCTGGAGAACAAGAAATATGAAAAGAAAAAAAACCCCTTTTGTTTTATTGTTTCTAAAGCACCTATCACTTTGCCTATCTGCCCTGAACTATACATGATATATTAACAATTATTAACATGACATTGCATGCCTTGGCATGTTGCCATCATGCAAAATATTGTGACAGGTAATGGCAAAGAGCTGCAAATAGATAAGATACTGGGACACTCCGTTAGAAAATAATTTCCGGAAGAGTAGTTCTTGTGTGAAACAGTGCCAAAATCTACAAAGTCGTACTAAATCGCATAAACCTGTAAAACATTTTTTCATACAACATGAGAGTATTGTTAGCAGAGCCCTTCAGCTAGCATGAATCAAACCAAACATTTGATGAGGGCCTGTAACAACTGGATCAAAAATAATTTGCCAATGGTTCATGCTAAAATACCATGGTCAGTCACTCTGAGCCAGATCATAGAGCCTTCTAATACACAACACAGACAGTATATTCACTCCAGTTCTTCCTTTGGCTTCAGTGGGAATATTTACATGAATAAAAGTTAACGCCGTTAAGTTCCTGCCCTACCACTGCGTGTACTCTAGCTCTTGCTGATGCATTCAGATGAGCATTTTTTCATGCGATTTACTGTTTTCCTTCACTCTACTCCAACTATGCAATTCTGTTGCAACAGACAAACCAGACATATGATGTCTGCTGGTTTCCATGTCACCTTGGCTGGAGCAGCCTGGTAAGAAAGAGCAGTGACAGAGCTTGTGAGTTCCTTGCCTCGATGGACCATTCCCCATCAGCTGAAGTACCCTCTGTCCCTGTTGGAGGCTGCAAAGTAAAACTGACAGGGTTAAACTACCTAAGGCCTGTTTTACTCCACAGCTGGATTAGGCCAACAGTCACAGAGCACTGAGCCAAAGTAGCAGTTCATTTAACCAAAACATGAGGGTTCCATAACCCACCTCCTTTCTGTCCTGTCCTGGGACTGGCACAGAATAAGGGTCCTGCACAGGAGTGGGAATGGGAAGCTGCAAGGGGGAGCAGGACCCCACCATTTTGGCAAAAGTGAGATTAATTTGGTTCAGTACTCTAATGAACATGTCAGAGCCCCTGATGGTCACTCAGATGGACTATGGAAGATCAATTCCTTTGAGTTGTGTGATTGTGACTGGAGGCTATAGGTGGTGATTCGAGGCTGAAGGTGGGTTGTTAGCTGTGAGCAACAGGACCTCCATTGTTGTTTTGCCTGTGTATAACCCCATGTATTAAGGCCCAGGGCTATGGACCACAACAGCAAGATTCCAGCATGAATTTGTGATGTTCATGAACTGTGCAATATTTTTAAAAGCTTCCTATGTGTGGACTATAGTGTTCACACGAAGACTCCAAGAGAAGTAGTGTCATCTTCCAGATAAACATAACTTGAATCCAGGTAATCTCTTAAGTGTGTTCGTGCACCTGGGTTTTTCTTCTTCCCATTATGTAGTCAGGTCTCCAGTCACTTTGGAAATCCAGGAGTGCTCAACTTAAGTCTCTGAATGCAGTTCATGCAATTTAACTTGATAAATTTGGTAAAAATAATTTGCTAAAATTATTTTGGAAAGATCACTGATTGTGAAGTAATAAAAAACAGAGTGAGCTTGATTCTAACCTCTCTTTCTGTTGGTTTGGTTCTGGCACAGCAAGATTGACTGTACTGGAATTAGTCTGAGCTGTTGCTGTGCAATTAAAAAAAATAGTCCCACAACTGTTTTAAAATTACAAGCAGTTTTTTATAGTGAGAATAATTTTTTACAATATATCCTTACATTTTTCTGCTGGGGACAGTTTTATAAGACAGTTCCAAATGAGACAAATCCCAAATATCTATGAAGTGTGAGGAATTGCAAACAGGTTGTTTGCATCTATCCTCTGGCATTTTACAGGTGCTCATGAACCAAGCAGTAGATATTTTTCCCATGTGTAGCCAAGTATATGGTCTCTATCCAGTACTTCCATTTCAGCTATGCTCTTTCATCTGTTGCAGCAAATACACCCCTATATTTATCATGTCATCCTGTAAGTTCTCTTAAAGAAAAAAAAAAAAAAAAAATGCTTCATGGGTTCCAGAATTGCCTTTTTGAAGAGACCATTGAAAAATAGATATCAATACTCTTCCCTGGATGAGAATTCAAGAACTCAATTTTCAGTGCTCTTTTACTCCTGGCATGGTGCTAATTGCTGATGGATGACACTTAGGTGTACTGTATTAGTCATACAGGCACATGCAGTACCAAACCCATTGCACATGAAGCTAAAATACACATCGCTTATAGTTTAAAATCCAGCAGCTATCTATGTAACCATCTATTAAAAATAAGATCTATTATAAAAATAAGATGTTATATCTCTCTATCCATCACTGAGTATCTAAAATACACATCGCTTATAGTTTAAAATCCAGCAGCTATCTATGTAACCATCTATTAAAAATAAGATCTATTATAAAAATAAGATGTTATATCTCTCTATCCATCACTGAGTATCAAATTGTAATTGCAATTTGATTTCACAAAGATGACAGCTGAAAACCCATCACCCCAGTTGCCCATGACCCTCTCTATTTGTCTGCTCTTCGTCACAGCCCTGTCTCTGTGTCCCTGTCAGATTCAGACAAGGGTATTTTCTCTGTGACCAGGAAATCTCACGTCATCTCTTTTCCCACCACAGACAGTACCTTAGTTTCCTATATAAGGCACTAAAGTGCACCTTTGACAACTTTCTGAGTCTCTTGATTCAAGTTCTGCCCTGGTCATGGCATAGCAAGCCCCAACAGTCTGACCCATTTTTTTTTTTTTAAACTGTAGACATCTCTAATCATATGATACCAGATCTAAAAAGTAAGGATTGTAAGGATTCACACATCTCAGCTTTTCCTGAATTTACCATCCACTTTTTATTTCCAGAAAAGCTTTTATCCTACTGATATTTTTAATTCACAGATTCACAAGATACGTGTTGCAGAGTAATTAGGTTCCACATTAGTTCTGGAGGCTCTAAATCCAAACAGGAATTTATTCCTATTTGAAAGACTGCAAGTTTTATTTCAGTCCTTTTTAAACTGGCCAGTCTTCAAAAAGTGTTAAAATTTAAAATAATTAAAAAAAAAAAAACCAAAAACAGAAGAAATCTGCCGTTCTTTATGTCAACATAAATCACAGTAAGACCAAAGGGTTGTATGGGTTTTCATAGTAATAACTGAAAGCAAAATTTGGCCATCATGATTATTAATACTAAAGAGGCAAGTTGTGCTAAAGAACTGAATAGCCTGACAGTAATCTATTCCCATGATCTATCCATTTTCCTTTTTAGCTCTAAGTACAATGCTTTCCACTACCCTTCCTAAATTTAGACTTTACAGGTTTAGATCCTCCTCTTATGTTCCCCATAAATCGGAGTCTTTTTCAACAGCCCTAAATAAGGTGAGGTGCTAATGCCAAATTACTTGCTGGCTAAGGATGGCAGTATACTGATTACACCATCAGGACATAAAAAGGATGTTAAGAAGCTTGTGAGTTCAGACGTGGTATTTGCAGAAAGCTTAGTTCTCTATAAATGTTCTTTTCTTTTAAAAATTTATTATTGAAAGCTGCACTCTGAGAGGGCAGATGGAAAAGCACCATTACTAAAATGAAGAGTCAATTCAGAAGCTAGCTGATTACATCAAACGCAAAACTTACTACCCTTCCTTTCTTTGAATATAGTGTCAGCTTGCCAATATATTTCAGAACTAGGATTATAGATCTTTCATGCTATAAATTCTTAATCAGACAAGCAATTAAATTCCATTTTTTAAAAATATTCTGTACTGATTTTCCCAAAATAAGCTAAATACATCTCCCTAATGACTTCAATGACAAGTTAATTTATACTCCAAATATAATAAAAGAGAATCTGTAGACACACAAACCCGAGGACTCATATCAGGTGCATTTTGCAATCAGCAGAGGTACACCCCGATATTTTCTCACTCTTCATATAGTTTATCTTCAGTGTTTTTACCTCAGCAACATCAAAAGCACAATAGGATAGGGTTTCTACCCTTCAGGGAAGTGATATAAGAAGCTCTTCCCTTTTAGATTAATACAAAACCACATGACAAAATTAACAGTTTTCCATGCTTACTAATTTAGGAGGAAGCATGCTATTGCCTCGCAGAAGTAAGAAATCCTGTTTCCTAAACCCTAGCTCAAATCTGCCCCCGGGAGGATGTACAGTCTGTGACCAGTGTGCTGCATGCATGAATGCACAGGCACACTTGAACCAGATGTAAGGTTGTATAGGCAGCTCGCCCGAAGGAGCTGATGTGAACATCCCCAGCCCTGTGCCGGGGGCTGCTAGTAAGGAGCTTGGCTGGTCGAATATGTGTTATGCTTCTTAGCTGGGTTTGACAATCTGCACTCAATTCTGCCACAGGAACATCGTTAGCCTGATCGATGCTTATCCTAGTTAACTGACAGCAATAGCAAGCAAGGCATGACAGCCAGGCTTTCAGTCTGGGCTCAGCAGACCCACAGGGGACATATGGTGTTCATTTCAGCAGTGAATCTGTGCAAGAAACCACATGTGCGATGTTCTTCACTACTGCTTGTATTCAGGCTCACCAGATTAAGTTTCAACCAAATGCATTTCCCTGTCCTGTCATCACACCTTCTGGCGGCAACAGACTCCCCACCTTTCCTGACACACAAGAGAAAAGTGTCAAGTCATACAGCACAGGTCATGTCTTGCCTGTCAGTTCCTGCTGTGTGAGGACAGCAGTGGTGCTTGACTACAGCCACAGACTATCTCTCCACCCCTATCACTCTTCTATCTCTCTTCTACTTGATGACCTAGAATCATTACATTAAGAGAACAGTGAATGATCAATCCCTGTTCACCCTCTCTACACCATTTGTGATTTATAAGACAGTGAGCTAGAGGAAAGCAAAAGCAGTTACCAAGGGGGTGAACATCCACGATTTGGTGAAAGGCAAAATTTATTCCATCTCAAAGTCTTACTTAAGCTATGCACATTGATTTTTGACCCTGAACAAGAAAGGGCAAAAGTGATGTTGGCAAGGACTGAGAGGAGAACTAGAGGAGCATCATGCTCTTCCTAAACTATAGACTTCATTGCAGTCGTAATGCTGTTGAGAGCTACTAGTTGCCATGGATTAAAGGCAACTTATGCTTGTCAAGAGCCATGAGAAATAGAATTGTTCACATACACAGCGGCTTAGCTGTTCCTTCCAGAATTGTGGTGCATGGTTGAGTGCTGGAAAGCATCTGCTTCAGTTCCTGCTCCAGCCACCCCAAATGTGAGTGGCCCAGCTAAGCAGGTGGAGGTTTGTTGTCTCTGATACCTCTAAACCACTACTTGCTTCCAGAAACATTTGGAAGTTTTGCAGCCACCTTCTCTAGCTGTCTGCCATGCTCTTCTCACAGCTAGGTGTTGCAGGGAGTGACATTTGTTGCATTTTGGCAGACACTCAGATTGCCCAGTGACAATATAGCCAACACATTTCGTGACCTATCATGAATCTCTCACTGCTTGACACCTCCTGCTGTCTCACAGGCAGAAGCCGAACTGCTCCATAGCTGACAGGGACTGCAGTGGCTCTGAGTTTCATGCAAGTGGATGACCCTTTGTCACCTGAGTTCCTTTGGTGGATCACAGCCAAGGTGATACTCATAGAGGGGGTGAGGTTAGGAAGGTGGGTAAACTCAAAAGTGGATGAAAGAACAAGGAGATAAATGGGGAAAGGCTTTGCATAGCGTTGGGGGCGGAACACGGAAGATGAAAATGCAACGGTGCATATGAACTCATTAAATGGATTATGTAAGCCATCACTCATGGAGCTGCACAGTGTTTGGCAGCTGCATTTGCCATTGATATCACGTGATTCACGAGCAATGTACAACTTTCTGGGAAGAGACTCTTTTTATTTCCTGTTGCCTGGCCCCTGAACTGGTCTGTCAGCAAAGGTGAAGTTCCTGGTGGTGTGCTAGGGGCTGTGCACCATGGCTCTGGGATATTGTGTGCCCTTATCTCCTGGAGCAGCAGGATGTGTGATGGCCCTACTCCCCTCTGGAAAAGCACACTGAGTCCTGCAATCTCATTATTCATGGAAAAATACAACCTTCCAGCAACTGAACAAATACACATAGCCCATGGCTCTGCTGTTAGGACCTGATCCTTTCATAGCATGAGATGTCAAGGTGAGAAGGCCACGTTGAGACCTTGGGATGATGGGCTAAATAAGGCTTGAACCTGACACTACTGAAACGGCATGGAGAGAGCTAACTGCACGGTACAGCTCTGAGGGTAGAAAAGCAGGCTGCAACATTGCTGTGGGGAAGCAAGAGGGGAGGTGTGAGGCCTCAAATTGCTGCAGTAGAAAGGCAGTTTTGGTGCTCCTTTGGGGATACTCCTGTCACTAGATGTGTGAGAGACATGGGGCTGATTTAACAGCTGCTGCTGCCACCCCTGGCTCTGATTATCTGCATGTTGCATAACATATCACAGCAAATTTAATATTAGCCAGCTGTGATACTACTCGCAATCTAGCTGTGACAACCACTTGCTGGGCACAGCTTCGAAGGGTAAGCGAGGGAACGGCACTGCAGCAAAAACAGAGCCCGACTGAATGTGTCCTTAATAAGTTAAGTTGTTGCTGTGACCACAGACTAGATCCCCACAGGGCTGCAGTGAGGAGGCAGCAGAAGTGTCACAGGCAGGGGCACTGCCAAGTGTTACAGACTTCGGACTAGCCATAGGGCTAGTCCCAAGTATGAGTTAATGTACCTTGCCACAAAACATCCTCTCTGGTCCTCATTTACTGAGCTGGCCGCAGGAAATTTCAAATCCTTATTTTAATTTACTCTCTTATTAGTGAATATTCTACTTTTTAATTGTGGCCTAACCACTTCAAAAGACCTGCTCAGTCTACTTATTTTGGTATGCCGTCACTTTTCTAAGCTTTCCTTTAGGGTGTGAACACTCTAGTACTGAATGAAAGTGTTTTTTTCTTCTTTTTCAAAAAAACGCTCAGCTCCCAAAGCAGAAATCTCTGTGTGGAGTTTCTCCAAAGTAGTTTGGTACAAACAGTTATTTCAGAATTATTAGCTGGCCAAATTCACCACATAATTAAGTCCCAAGTGAACTTCTTGAACTGAAACTCTCCTGCTCTTTCCTGTAGTCTGCTTTGGAAAAATATAGTGCTGGTGACCTCTAGTGGAATAAAAATAAATATCTTTCCTTCTTTTAAGGTAGCCCAAAAACCAATCCCCATTAAAAGCAATGGATTCGTTTTTCCCCCCAAATTATTAATCTGAACCCCATAAAAAAGGATCTTAATTTGCTTGTCTGTGCTCAAGAAACTCAAGTCAACAATACAAAACCTGCTTCTGTGAGCTCATAGTTCTGATGGATTTATGTTATAGTGAAGATTATAATATCATTGTTAACAGAAAGGAGGTATGTGACATCAGTGTAGAGTGTTTAACTGTAGAGTCTGAAAGAAAGGGAAGAGCCTATCATGGGTAATTCCCCCCACTCTTCTTTTGAATCCCACCCCGGGTCTGCTGTTGTTCATCCCTGTCACCAGAGGGTAGAGAACTTGAGGGCAGCAGCCTTACAAAGGTAGACCCTCAGTGGACACCCAGTAAGTGGCACTGGGTATTCATAAAGTTGCCCACTGCTTTGTGCTAGGTAGCGCCCCTTGTTTCGGGGGGCTTACCATCTTGCTAACTTTAACAGCTTTGTTTGAAATTAAGGGGAGAAAAAAAGTAAAAGAAGACCTGTCTTGAGGTGAATGTCAGTAGCTGGTGTGAGTACCCAGGCCGTAGCTGGGCACAGGCAGGGCCCCTGATGACTAAATACATACCAACCCTGTTAATATATACTTAACAGAAGAGTTAGGAATTGTCTTTTTCCTTCCATTCATAAATGTATGAGGCAATCTCCATAGTTGCCCATGGTTGCAAAAAATGCTGCTTGGCTGTAACTGTACAACTGTGCCATGCTTTTTTGAGACACTCTGAGCATGGACTAATTCCTGCCATCTTTTCTTCTAGCTGAACATCCTGTCCTGGGCTCTCTGGTTGCCTGCCCAGGTTGTCTTTATGTTTCCTGGACAGAATGACAGCCTGGTACAACACCCAACTTGTCCAGTCCCTGACCTCCCTTTGCCTTGCCTTTGAAAACCTCGCTTCAGCCACAGCCATTGTGATCAGCAGGTCCACTGCATTTAATCTTCTTGCAGCAAAGCTCAGTACAAACAGTGTTCTTTCTGCAAACAATGCTTGGAGAAAAATCTGCTTTTGACAGTGCCCAAAAATATCTTTACTTGCAAAAATGTTACTGCTGTAATTACTCCCCTATCCTGCCTCGTACCAACTGCTTGAAATGTAGCAAGGCCAACCTTTGTGCCAACAATGTACGCTTTCCTGTTTCTGTGAAAACCTGTCTAGGTTTGGTTAAATCAGGAGTTAGAACATATACAGGTATGCTAGAGCTTAAAAGCTGAAGTCTCCAGAGGTGCTATGCTCAGTGACCATGTCCTTCCTTCCAGCTCCTAGTGTCCAAGAGGTGGCACCTTGTCCTTCTCTTTCCTTAGAAGGAGAGAGCTGCCCCCAGCCAGACACCCCAGACATCTCTGAACTGAGTGGGGGCCCAAGAATTGCCCCATCCTGGAGTCAGATGAAAGCTGAGCTCCAACCCCAGCCTTGTGACACAAGGGTTGCTACCTGATATTGTCAAAGCCACTTACACCAGACCTTCCATGGTAGCTTTTTAATTTGCAGATACCTTGTTTCTTAAATGCTTGGAAAATAATTATGGTGTTGATGGTTAAACTTTTGGAACTATGTACCAATATTATGGTTTGGTCAAGAAAGACGTTCTTTGTATATGTTAAAGCCAAAGGCATCCCTAATCAGAAGAATGAGTAGATAGCCGCCTTTGAGCAAGGACATCCCAGAGCAATTAGACCTTGAAGAGGCTACATTGCCAACTTGGCAAGCAAACCCAAGGTCCATGTATCCTTAGCTGAACTACCCTCCTTATAATAGTAAAAATCACACCTATATGTCAAGAAGATCCTTGCCGAGGTAAAGACGCTTCCCCTGAGCATGCATATTGGTAGAATTATTGTATCAGCAGTATTATAATTATATGTAAATTACTAACCAATCATCAAAGAGCAGATGGACTTGGAAAATTACTAACTCTGCAGTTTTTGTGTATAAATATAATACAGAAAGTCTCGTTGGGGTGCTTGATTTGTGGGAAACCACCAAGAACCTAGGCTTGCACAACCCTAAAATAAATAAGCAATGCGTCTCCTGAGGGTGTGATTATTGACCTATGGCACACCAGGCGACGAATCCGCTTCTTGGACAACAATGGGAACTCTACTTAAGGAATTATTTACAGATCACTGTTAAAATAGAAAAAAATTCACTGTTGTTTCCAAAGTGGTCTGTCCTACATCTGCTTCTCTTTTGTGCTTTCTGTTCCATCACTCATGTCATTAGCAGATGTACATACTAAATTTTTGTGGGAGACCACAAACAACACCTGTCTGTGGGGGGAGCTGCAGGCACACAGAAGGGCAGAAGACAAATTGGTGTACTAAGTTGGAAAGATGTGGGAAATAATTCAGTAAGGAAGACCACAAAGGTCTATATTTAGTATAAAAAGAGTAATTGATTCCAAAATTATGAAATGGGGCCTGGCAGGACACATAATAGTTCTACAGAAAAGGAACCGGGGTTAACCCCAAGTTATTAATGAGCAATAACACTGACACCGTCATGAAGAAATGTAAGGATCACATCTAGGACGTACAAGCAGAAAAGTAACACATAAGAGGCACAGAGAAATTTTTCTGCCTTAATCAGCACCCCTGAGGCCTCTGCTGGTGTTTCGTGACCCATTCTGGGCAGTATTCCCCCAAAAGGTGTGAGCCACTGAGGACTCCAGAGTCCAGCAGCAGATATTCAGCATTTTCAAAGAGCAGAGGAATATACAGTTCTTCATGTCCCCTGTGGACAAAGCAAGGAAAGATGAACTAGTCGAACAGAGGGTTTGGTCTAAACACCGATCTAACAAGGGGCGTAATTAGGCACTGGGGGAGAGCTTTTTCAGAAGACAGTGAAATCTCTTTTTTTTAGGGATTTTTAAGAACAGGTTAGACAGGAACAATTTAGCAATAGGGATACCCAGGGAAGACTGATATAGCTGACCTTTTCTGAGGGCAGGAAGATGGACTAGATGGCCTACAGAGGATGCTATCAGACTTTTTTGTGTGTGTGTGATCTGTGATGATACAAGCTTTATTTTCAGCTGTGTTCAAGACTCCCAAGTGCGAACAAAGTTGATGGTAACTGCCTTTATATGTATTAAGACTTGCTTAATATTAAATGATAAGGACAGATCCTAGGTTTCTCAGACTGAACATCCAAATTTAAGGGATGGTTTTAGACTTAAAATGATACATCCCAGTTCCTCAACCCCAGCACAGAGATAATGCTATCCACCCATCTGATTGGCATGTTATGAAGATGGATTAATTAATACTTCTGAAAATTTTATATATTACAGTACCATCTAGCTTTTTATAGGGAAATTGTTAACCATATCTTCATGACAGATTTTCCCCATTTCCAAGTTAGGATCATAGGCTGGAACAAACCAAACCGCATCAAAATACTGAGTAGCACTGCAGGTTATAGGGGCAGCAGCAATCACTGTGGTTTTGCAGTCTGAGCTCTGATGTAACACAGACCTCCAAATTATTATTAACTACACTTGATCTGCTTTGTGTACTGAACAAAGTGAGGGCGTGTGAAAGAAACTGTATGCAATAAAGATATTAAACACTGTATTGAGCATATGCACAAAAGAGCTGAGTTACAGAGGCACGAATACTCACTGTTTCTGGGATTTCTCAGCTTCTGCATAACTGCCTTTTGTAATAGTGTTTCCAGGTGCCTTTGTGCATGAAATAAACTTATGTGGTACTCAAACATGGACATGTACATAAGATTCATTGAGACAAACCTGTCTTATCATGAGGAGACTCAGCCTAAACAGGGGAAGCTGTTTGCTTCCTTTCCTTGCTCAGTTAAAGGGGCTGAAGTGGGGTGCACAGCACATGGTGTTGCTGAGACAGCTGTGAGTTGCTCCCCACCTTCCTCTTTCCCAGGGCGGTGCAGTCCAGGCAGGAATCACGTCCACAGGGACTTGGGGTGGCCCCTGGCCCAGCAGGCTGTCCAAAGATCTCTCCTCTCTCAACTAACGGCAACCTACAGTGATCAAAACTCAGTTTGATCCACCAGTCACTTGGAAATGAAGCCGGAGGGATGGAATGACACAGGGGGTCTCTGAAAGCAGCCATCCCAAATCTGAGAGTAAATCACTGCTGTAATGCTGCAACTGCAGCCTGTGCAGCTCCCGCAGGCTGCAGAGTCTGTGTGTTGAGTGCAAGCCCATGTGTCACACCTGGCCATCTGCAGTTACCATGCAGAGCAATGCAGTGCAGTGGAGCTTCTCTACTTTTTCTCCAAGAAGCCAAAATTTCTCCAAATTCCTCTTGCTCCATGTCACCCTTTATCTGGGAGGAAGCAGGATCTGACAAAGAAGAGGCTGAGACTTTGATGGTGGCTCTGCTCCTGCCCTGAGCTCTCAATGCCTCCAAAGAGACACAGGCTGGAGATCAACTCAGGGGAACACCGTTGCAGCTGTGTCCCCCGGCTCTCACTGCTCTAGTTTGCCAACAGCATGGGTTTCACTTGGCAGGGAGGTTTTCAGGTGAATGAAGCAGTTTCAGGCTGTGCTTGCTCAGGCCCTCATTTCTCACTGGCAAATTGAAAACCTGTCTTTCAAGAGTGGACAGAGAAGGACTGGTGGATGATGTGGTGGCTGGAGGCCGACCAGGGCACAGCGATCATGAAATAATAGAGTTCTCTATTCTTAGAGAGGCCAGGAGAGGGGGCAGCAGAACTGACATCCTGGGCTTCCAAAGGGCTGACTTTGTCTTGTATGGGCATCTGCTTGAAAGGATCCCCTGGGAAACAATCCTGAAGGTACAGGGGCCCAGGAAGGCTGGGCGCTCTTTAAGAAGGAAGTGTTAATGTCTCAGGAGCAGGCGGTCCCCAGTGCTCTAAGAGAATCTGGTGATAGAGAAGACCACCCTGGCTGAACAGGGAGCTTTGGCTGCAACTCAGGGAGAAAAGGAGAGTTTACAGCCTTTGGAAGAAGGGGCTAGCCACTCACAGTGATTACAAAGAGGCTGTGAGGCTATGCAGGGAGGAAATCAGGAGGTCTAAAGCCCAGCTGGAAATTAATTTGGCTTCAGCAATCAAGGATAACAAGAAATGTTTCTATGTCAGTAGCAAAAGAAAGACCAGGGAGAGCCTCCATCCCCTGCTAGACACAGGAGAAAACTTGGTAACAAGTGATGAGGAAAAGGCTAAGGTGCTTAATGCCTCTTTGCCTCAGTCTTTAATAGCAAGACCAGTTGTATTGAGGGAATCCAGCCTCCTCAGCCAGAATACAGAGACTGCAAGAACGACCCCCCCGCAATCCAGGAGGAGACAGTCAGTGACCTACTGCATCACATAGACACACTGAGGTCTATGGAACTGGATGGGATACACCTGAGGGTGCTGAAGGAGCTGGCTGGGGTGCTCGCCAAGCTGCTTTCCATCATTTACCAGCAGTCCTGGCTGACCGGGGAGGTCCCGACAGATTGGAAATTGGCCAATGTGACACCCATATATAAGAAGGGTCAGAAGGATGATCCGGGAAATTACAGGCCTGTCAGCTTGACTTCAGTGCCCGGGAAGCTGATGGAGCAGCTCATCCTGAGTGCCATCACACAACACGTGCGGGACAACCAGATGATCAGGCCCAGTCAGCATGGGGTTATGAAAGGCAGGTCTTGCCTGACAAACCTGATCTGCTTCTACGACAGGGTGACTTGCTTACTGGATGAGGGAAAGGCTGTGGATGTTGTCTGCCTTGATTTTAGCAAGGCCTTTGACACCATTTCCCACAGCATTCTCCTGGTGAAACTGGCTGCTCGTGGCTTGGATGGGCACACGCTTTGCTGGGTAAAACTGGCTGGACGACCGGGCCCAAAGAGTTGTGGTGAATGGAGTTAAATCCAGTTGGCGGCCGGTCACGAGTGGTGTCCCCCAGGGCTCGGTTCTGGGGCCACTCCTGTTTAACATCTTTATTGATGATCTAGACGAGGGGATCGAATGCACCCCCAGTCAGTTTGCAGATGACACCAAGTTGGGTGGGAGTGTTGATCTGCTCGAGGGCAGGGAGGCTCTGCAGAGAGACCTGGACAGGCTGGAGCCATGGGCTGAGGCCAACTGGAGGAGTTTCAATAAGGCCAAATGCCAGGGGCTGCACTTGGGCCACAACAACCCCCAGCAGCGCTACAGGCTTGGGGAGGAGTGGCTGGAGAGCTGCCAGTCAGAGAGGGACCTGGGGGTGTTGATTGACAGCCGGCTGAACAGGAGCCAGCAGTGTGCCCAGGTGGCCAAGAAGACCAATGGCATCCTGGCTTGTGTCAGCAATAGCGTGGCCAGCAGGGACAGGGAAGGGATCTGACCCCTGTACTCGGCACTGGTGAGGCCGCCCCTCGATTCCTGTGTTCAGTTTTGGGCCCCTCACTACAAAAGGGACATTGAATGACTCGAGCATGTCCAGAGAAGGGCAACGAAGCTGGTTCAGGGTCTGGAGCACAGGTCGTACGAGGAGCGGCTGAGGGAACTGGGGGTGTTTAGTCTGGAGAAGAGGAGGCTGAGGGGAGACCTCATTGCCCTCTGCAGCTACCTGAAAGGAGGCTGCAGAGAGCTGGGGATGAGCCTCTTTACCAAGTAATAAGTGATAGAACAAGAGGGAATGGCCTCAAGTTGCACCAGGGAAGGTTTAGACTAGATGTCAGGAAGCATTTCTTTCCAGAAGGGGTTGTTAGGCGTTGGAATGGGCTGCCCAGGGAGGTGGTGGAGTCCCCATCCCTGGAGGTGTTTAAGAGTAGGGTTGACATAGCGCTTAAGGACATGGTGTAGTTGGGAGTGCTAGGTTAACAGTGCTAGGTTAATAGTTGGACTAGATGATCTTCAAGGTCCTTTCCAACCTAGTTGATTCTGTGATTCTGTGTTTCAAAGGCGCTGCACATCTGTGCACTGTCTCTTATGTATGTATCCACTGCTGTCCCATCTGTGTCAATGGTGCAAGGGCTGGACTGTTCCAACTGTCCTGTGGCCATAATACTGAATGATTAAAACTATTCTATTCGTAAGATAGAATATGCTTATCCTCCTCAATTTTAATGTCATGTATGTTCAAACTGAAGATGATATGTTAAAAACTTCATATGCCTTTCAGAAAATCAAAATCAAAAGACTGTCTTAGGAAACGTCTTTTAAAAATAAAAAGTGCTGAATTATTTACATTCATATTCTAATTCTTGAAATTCTATGAATGAAGCTCAATGAACTCAGGCTTTCAAGTTTTTACAACTGAGAGGCTGGGTTGTGTAGATGTGATAATCATAAGACTCCGGCAATCAGGCGCTTTAACATGTTGCCTCTGATTTCAGTGGCACATGTCCAAGAGTTTGAGAGCTGGCTCAAGTGTATTTGATTTTAAAATTGGCAAGGGAGCCAAACCATACAATGATAAATATGGATATATATGTCTAAACATGTTGTTAGTCACAAAAAACTCTAAACCACAGTGAGAGATGCTTCAAAGTCAGATGTCTTGCACCAAACTGTGACTTTCTTCAGAAGGGACCAGAAGGTCTGAGTTTCCCCCCTTGTTGATGTAGCTGCTCTGACCTCCTCAGTGAGCTGAGGGAGAGGAGACAACATGGTCAGAGAGTGGGGAGTAAGAAAGCATGGGTGTGTATGTGGTGGTGGGTGTAGGTGTGAAGACCTGTTCACTGAGTACAACTTACATTTCAGGGCTGTCTGTCAGGACAGGGCAGACACCCACTGCAAAAAGCCAAGGTGTGATTCAGAAGAGTCACCAACAGGAAAGAAGAGAATTTTATGTGGTGAAGTGTGTATTGGTCACTACCTAGGAAAGGGTAAGACTTGGAGAAGACGGTGGAGCTTCAGGGAAATATTCGAAGTTCCCTGTCTGGAGGGGGGAGAAGTTGAGGGCAGTGCCAAAACTCCTCACCAGCTTCCCTGAAAGACAGTGAGATTGGTGTGATCTCTCTGTGATGAGGCTGGAGAAGGAAAATGGGTCCTTCACTTTCCCAAAGAAGCCAGGAAGAGACTAGCAAGTTCCCTTTCTCTCATAAAAGTACCTGCAACTAAGCAGCCAGCCTAGTGCTGCTCTGGAGTTTCTGATTACTTTTTGTTGTATGAAAGTAAGCTTCAGCCAAGTCAGTAACTCCTGCCTATTGACTCCACATACACAAAAAGCTTTCTCGTGTGCTATGTCCACAGTAGGAAAGTCCTTACCAAGAGCAAAATTTTTGTAGTTACAGCTTTGTCCACGCTTCTTTGACAGGGCTTGGTGAAGTTAGAAGATGTACTAGAAGGCTAAAGCATTGTGTACACCCTGTTTGCTGTGAACCCTATCTCAAATATCCCTTCCTTGGGGGCATTCCTGCTCAGAGGCAGTACAGTGGCTCTTCAGGGCACTGTGTCTCCCACACAGCACATGCTGCACCACTGACAGCCCCTTGGCCTTTGCCAATGCCTATTTCATCAGTGTGATTTAAACTAATGCTTCAGCGATTAGTCTGAAATAGAGAGGCTTAAGCCAAACTGAACAGCATGGAGTCTGAATCTGAATGAGAAGGGAGGGAGGAGGGTGTCTGCTGAATGGAGTTGCTCATAGGCTGGCAGCCCACGCCATGGAGAAGCCAAATGAGTGCACCAGGAATTCTGTAGTCTTCAGAAACGTCCAAGTCCTGATGCTAAGTTCTCTTGTTTCACAGACGTAACTCAGCCAAGCAGTCACGCTGGGATGGCAGGGATCTTGGTGATGGGCTGCAGCTGCCTTCTTGCAAGGCTGTGTCCTCCCGTGTCAGCAGTGGGGAGGGAGGCAGCATCAGCCCCCAGGCTGCTGAAGTCCTCAGTGGCTTGGGGAAGTCCTTTGTAAAAATCATGCTGGTAAACTAAACAGAAAATTACAGGGGAGGGTTTGCTTCTACTCTGGAGATCACTAAACCAGTTTTGCCAGAGGTGATATGTATCTTGGGCTTTTAAAAAAGCAAATAAAACCACGAGTGACTGAAGAGCAAATGCCAGCCCTGGAACTGCAGTGGGATGTAACCAGCACCAAGTGCTTTTGGAGGGTGCATGTCAGGGATCTGCTCTGATGCCATGGCCCCACAAAGGTGTCCTCCCTGAGAGGGTCCTCAGGGTCCCACACGTGCACACAAAACCAATCCCGGTTGGATAACAAAGCGACTACTACCCACACAGGCACAGCCTGCCTTTGGGAGCTACATCTGACAGTGTGAGGAGCTGGAGAGCTGTTGGCCAAATGCATTTCACTCCCTCCTTATAGTGACTAGGAGAAACCATCTTTTTTTGTGTTGTTTTGTTTTAAAGGAAACAGTTTCCTCATCAGTGTCTCTGCCAGAAAAATGCATACCTGGCCCATGGGGCTAATGCAGTGGGGAAGGAAAGTTTACTGGCACCTCCCTGTTGAAGTGTTGCCAGCGTAGTTTTTCCCCTACCTGTATTCCAAAGGATGGGATTTTGGTGAGTACAGAGGCAGGGAAGGATTCTGGCACAGAAGCCCGCTGTTTCTTCCAAACAACCTCTTCTATGTTGTCCTGGGTGGTATCAGACTTGTCAATCCACCTTCCTGAGCTTTCAGTGTCTCCTGCTGCGAAGGGAAATGATGGTCTCAAACCAAATATCCCCTGGACGCCTTTGGATGTATACTGCCTATTGAAGACTGTCTTTGCTACTTGTTAATGAACCCAGGTGAGGAGCATTCTGGTGAACAGATGAGTTGAAACTTTCATCACATCTCAGGATTGTACGCTGCTTATTTCTTCCATCAGAATGTCCGGGTGAACACCAAATGACTGGTGTATTGGAGGCTGATTTCGTTACCTGCTTGCCTTCAACAATTTGAAAATTTTGATCAACTTTGGAAAGCTTTACCCAGACATTTGGTACTAATGAATGCATGTAAACCTCCTTTCAGGTTGCCAACTGTGGTCAAAAACCAGCAAGAAGTCAAAGCACAGCATTAATGACATTTAGTTGTTTATTTTTGCAACCACAAGATTTTCAGGAGAAAACAAAACACTTTCTCAGTGGAAATAATTAAAACCATGAAAATGACTGCATTTCCTGTATGACTGACATATTCCATGCGGCGTACAATGTTTCCCAGCAATAAAAGAAAATATATTTCAGCAGCTCACATTTTCCTTAGCAATGTACATCCTTCGCCTTAACTGGAACCGGCAAAGGGAATTTCAGCGTACACATTTTTAACAATTCATCACACGAGGAAAGAGCAAAACCCTTTTTCCACTGCATAGTGATCTAAAGGGCTTCCATTTTTGGCACCTTGTTTGGAAATTCCTAAAAATTGCCTGATTTCAGGCAGTGGGTGACATTACTAACTGGCTGCTCCAGGCCCAGCCCTTGTCCTAGGACTGTGCACTGGCAAGCGCTGCAACATGTAGGTGACAGTGCACTTATGGTGGAAGCAAAACGAGAAATCAGGGCCTCATTCTCACTGTACCCCCCTCTCCATCTTTCTGAGACTCTTCCTCTGAATTGATCCTCTGACAGTGAAGTAGCTTGTTGCAGTTATTCCAATCACACAAAGCAGTGTCCTGGATACTAATAAAGACTTTTGAAATGTAGCTCTGATACACCTCGTATTGTTTCATACTGGGTTTCCTCCACTGTTTCCAGAAAGTTATATCAAAAGAAGGTAAGAAAGAGATCAAGCCCATCAAAATTTCAGCCTGAGTAGAGAAACTAATTTACTACTTCCCGCAAGATAATTACATGGATAAAATTTGTACAGGCATTTTTACTACACTTTCTGACATTCATTTATTACTGCCTCCCAATTTTATATCAGATGGACAACTTTCTTTCAAATGTATGGGACTGCTGTTTCTATGGCTTGTTAAAAAAAAGGTACATGTGAAATATCTGAAGCAAACAGGAAAGAACTGTGTGTGATGGCAAGTCACAGCCATGTTATTCAGTAACCATTACAAGTGGCCCTTCAGGCTACTCAGAACCTAGAAGATCTTTCCTTTTATTTGATGAAAAGGCTACAGTACCATGAAAGTAGAAATCTGAAGTAAAATTGAGGTTTTATTTTGTTTTCTCAGCTCAATTATTTTTTTATTGTACTTTCCAAACTCCAGTTCTTACCTTCAGTTTAAGTTTTTGCCAAAACATAACTTAAAGTTGCTGACCCTGACCACATTGTGCTTTTAAAGGAGATGCTAACAGAAGAACAGCAGGAATAAATAGTTGTGCAGTGAATCAGCAGGTGTTTTTTAGACCCTGGAGGGAGTTGTGAAGTGTGATGAGCTCTGGACTGTATCATTATTTGTTCTATCAAAAGAGGTCAAGAACTTTTCTAAAAGACTTGTTTAAAGTCAGATAAAAATACATTGGTATAAATCAGTGCCTCTCAAAGAGTAAGAACAAAACGCAAATGGAATGACTTAGCAAGAAACCACAGGACGCAGAATGAAGAAACTTGTGTTCTCAGTTCTGCCATGGATTTGCTATATGACGTCAGACTATATTATTTATTTACTTAGTATTATCCATTTATTGATGTATTTAAAGTTTATTCGTTTGCAAAAAGACAGGAATGGCATAGCCTAAATATTGCATTTATAAAATTTATCTTGCATTTATAAAAAGCATCTTTGCAAAGCTGACTCCTAAATTACAATTGGTTTGCTGCACAACAGTAATAACAATTATCTTCTCTATAGTCACAGTTCCTCAAGGACGGATCATTTCACTTTCTTGCGATAGCTCTCTCTTTTTAATATAGATTTCATTGCTCTGTGATTGGAATTTTGGCATATTTTCCCCCTTGTGTGTGGTGTCAATGTGTCAACACTAACGGAAAAGGCTACTTGTCCTTTTTTAGATGGATACTTTTTTTTTTCTGGAATAAATGGTATGTTTTTCTTGGGACTTCTGCTCCATTTCTTTATTTTCCCTCTATGTCGTTCCTTCTCTCATCCACACAGGCTCCCTCATGTTGTCCCACGCTGGTTATCTTATGAACCTCTTCTGCAAATTGTGAACTATTAGTTCTGAGAGCAAAGCTCAGCAATCACAGATGTAGGCAACATAACTTCAGCTGATATGTCAAGAAAATCCTCTCCATAGTTTTGCTGAAAAGCTTTATTTCCATATTTTAGAATAAATTAATTGGGAGAGTTCCACTATCTTCTTTCTGAAAGTCAAAATCTACAGGGAAATAAGATGACCTGTACTTCAACTCTGATAGAAATGGCCTAAGAAAACTGATTCAGAAAGCCTTTCAGCTCTCAATTCATTCTTATTGTCTTAATGCCAACTTCCCTGTCTCTCCACAGTCATAAATTTGAGATATTAGATCACTGCAAATGCAGGCAAATACAAATCATGACCAGAGATTTTAGAAGGAATGCCCACTTCATCCTCACAGATTTTGCAGGCAGATTATTCAGCAATTTAATATGAATATCTTATTTTCTTTTTCTAGCCTAATCATGCCTCTAATTATGAACTCTTTGGTCAGTTTTAAAAGCAAGGAATTGAGAAAATATCAGAAAATACTATTTCTTGCCAACTGCACATGGACAAAACTGGCAAGGGAATCTCATGACAGTGTTACACTCATACCCCTGGCTTGTCTCCTGACCCTCTCCTGCTTTTGGCTTTTTATCTTTTCCACTCTTCCTTCTCCTAAGGCGCATGACTCAGCCTCGAACAGCACAGTTGTGGAGCTGAGACTCGTGGTCTTTGGAGCGTCATTAAGTTGTTTGCCTAACCTGCCATTTGGGATTTTTTGCCTTCTGGAACATTTCTCCCCACCGCCTGGTTTCAGCAGGACTCCTTTCCCAGGCAGTAGTGAGTGGGGCAGAGTGGGTGCAATCTTTTCCCACCTTGCAAAGCCTCTGGCAGCCCCCCTGCCCCTGCTCTGACTGACACACCCCTCACTCTGGGGTGCTCAGCACAAGCCAAGCCGTTGTTAACAGCATACACTGGCAAGGCAGTAACAAGAAAAGAACAGAGAATTGTAAAGTAGCAAATCACACTCGCTTTTCTCCCTCCTTATCCTGTTCATGTCTGTTGTACTGGAGTTTTGCTTGTTTCCTTGCCTGTTTATTTCTGCTGGGAGACAGAGGGGTACAGGCCTGTGCGACCAGCACCCTGTGGCCATCACCAGGAGTTTCACAGTTGCTGCGTTTCATGAGATCCCTTTACAATTGCCTTGGCTGCAGAACTGGCACAGGCTGTTTGCTTTCCCCCAGTTTGCTTTCATTGGCTGGAACCAGCCTTTTTCCAGTTCCTTCCTTTTCTGAGATGCCAGTTTACACCAACAACATCGATGCCTCAGCTTTTCAGCCACAATTGTGAAAACTGATTAGCACACCTCCTAAGCTTTGGCTTTTCACTATCAGCTGGCTAACCAATGATGCAACAAAACACCTCTTACACCAATGCCATGCCAAGCAGCAGATCTCAGGATAAAATATTTCATATTTCGACTTATTTGGAACATTTTTTCCTAAGACCTTATCACCCTGATAAAGTGGTTTTGGCATGGAGTGTAACTTAGGGAGCAGGTTGAAGCCTGGGGTGCTCCCTGGCACAGCTGCAGCACCTGCAGCTCAGCATGTCAAGGATGCACTGCCCTCCAGACAGCCCAAACACAAGTCCCCAGAATAATGAATGATGTCTTCCTTCACTTTTTGTCTGGCCATTACAGTTTGTGCTGTGTACTGGCTGCTTTACCATCCATGAAAGCTAGGTAC
Source organism: Athene noctua (assembly GCF_965140245.1). Lineage (NCBI taxonomy): Eukaryota > Metazoa > Chordata > Aves > Strigiformes > Strigidae > Athene > Athene noctua. The sequence continues at coordinate 64,753,088 of NC_134037.1, read as the reverse complement.
CTCCTGAGGTTACCACAGGGGGCAAAGTTAAGCCATTGCTGTGTTGGAGCTGGCACAGATACCATGAAATAAAGGCAGAACTAGGGAGGAAAAATGGGCTATTTGGCCTTTATTTTCAGGAGAAGATTAGTCTGCTGGATTTCTGAGTAAACAGTAGGTAAACATTTAAAAATCAGTTTAGGATCTGGCTTCTGAGGGGAATGTAGGTAGCACTGAACTTTAGATTTAAAGACAGTTAAAAGAAATCCCGCTGATTGTCTAAAATAACTTCTTTTTTTTTTTTCCCTATTAAAAAAAGAATGAAATTCACTGTTGTATTTGCTTAACATTTATCACTTAAAATCTGTTCATCACGGGATTTGGGATCTCGATGAAAAGCAGCCTTTTCTTTTTATTACTTGCTCCTGAGGGTAGTATGCTTCTTGTTCAGAGGAAGGTGCAGTTCCTGACAAGCTTTTAAGTTCTCCCAAAGTATATGGGTGACAGCAGCTATATATCATCAGTATATTTAGTTAGAGGACTACATTTAGAGGAGAGCTTTTGAACAGAAAGGGCTACAGTTGCATTACAACTCTTACTTCCATCAAAATTAGTAATATCCTATAGCTAACGAGTTTGATTCAGCTCACACGTTGAAGAAGGACATTTTACAAGTGAGACAGGAGTGGAGACATCTGCCTAGGCTGTCTCCATAGAGATTTGCAGAATCAGTTTTGGGTGGAACTGGGGGAATGAGAGGATGAAGAAAGGTTGAAAAAGTTCTTCACAAATGTAAGATGGAGTGATGGATACTTCCAGTCCCACCAATGCTGTCCTGAAAACTTGTTGAAAATTTCACACAGCAGTCCCTATTTCAACAAAGCTGCCTCCTGTCAGCTGGATGGCAAAAGCTAATAGCAAATTTAAGTAGTCAATTCTTGCATATCTGATTACTTAAAGATGGGACAGATTTTCTATGTGGAATCTTCTGTAATTCCACATGTACAAACTTAATGGTTGTGAATATCTGAATAACCGTGGTGCAAAGAGAGCACGAGATGGAGGGAGTCCATCATCAGTTCAGGCTATTCAGGATGCTTCACTTCCCACTGGACATTCCCCCTTAAAAACATTCCCCCTTTCTGCCAGACCTCGCTGCGAGCCTGGAGAGCCTCTCATCAATTCTCTGTGAAGCTCAACCAGCCATTAATTCAGCTGAAGACTGAACTGAACTCTGTTTTTCTCTCGGCTCCTCAGCAGGCAGTGGTGTCACTGCCTTGAGGTCAGGTCTGGGCAGGAGGAATGAACCCCAGAGCATCTTCCAGGGTCACACATGATGAGCTGCCGCAGGTGTCTCGGCAGTTTTCTGACTTTTCCAGGATCATTAAATATAAAGACATTTGGGAGGTGGGAACAAGTGTGTAGTTATGGAGTTAGCTGAGTTTACAGAGAACAGGCAGGCCCTTGAACAGAGCTGTAGGTTATATGAGGTGTGGGCTGTCAGAGGAGGTCGCTTACACACAACATTATAACAGAGGAATCTTGTCACAGATGAGTTTAATCTTTGAAAAGATGTCCTCTCCTTCCACAGCTTAAACACCTCTCATTTTTCACCAAAATGTAAGAATAATTTTTATAAAAGTGGACATTACTTTTTGCATATACCCCATGAGGAGACACCACCTCTTGGGATGCGGCAACAAATTGTTAGTGTACTGTACCGCCTGACAGGTGGACATTTTACACGGAAAATATGTTACACATGAGAGCAGAGCTAGGCTGACTTAACTCCACACCAAAGCCACTGCCAAAACCAAACTCCCTGCCGGAATCAGTGCCCCTGGAGCTCCAGCTTCTGAAGCTGACAGTGAGGCAGCTGTCAGATGGGGCAGTTACAGTGTCTTTTGTCAAATTTTCTTGTTAAGCAGACACTGATAAAGGGTGCATCATGCCTGCACTACTTCAGGAAAAAATGTTTAGGAATTCTCCTTCCTGAAAGTGTTGCAAAAGCTACCAACTTTCCACCTCTGCCTTCTCTCCTACAGTATCTGCGGGAGTTAGTGTATTAAAACACAAACAACCAAGACAAAACAGCAAGTAATGAAAAAGAGCACAAACAAGAAGCCTGCAACACTGCCAGATTATACAACAGCAATTCCCACTGGGGACAGCTTGGACAACTTGCCTCACTGAGGCCAGTGGGTCTGCTGAGAGCGCTCGGAGGCTCCTGCACCAGGACCTGGACCAGGACCACAGCAGGACGGGCAGGCAGCCCCTGCAGGCAGCTTGCCTGCACCCCCTGTAGCTTTCCCCGCTGCTGCAGTCCAAGCCTCTGGACACTGCTTCCACCGAAGCTAGTAGGGATGGAGTGCCTCCCAGAAGCTCTCAACTGTGACAGTCTCAGTTTTCCCACAAATAATTGTCATGGGAGAGAGGGTGGCTTGCCTTTTATTTGCTTGTAGAATAGCACATGAATCTGTGCCACAAAAAATCCTGAATCTTACCACTGCAGACTGCAAAGGGCTGCCATGGCTTTTTTTCCTCTCGACTATTTCTCACCACAACTTTCTCACAATTTACAAGAATGAAGCAATGCCACGTGTGTGTGCTCGTTGCCCTAACTTTAGCTGACACAGCAAACATTTCAAACCCTCCCCTTTAGTGTGACTTTTCTGTTAAAAATCTGCGCGTATGAACACCAGAGAGGAGGAAAGAGAGAAGAGGGAGAGAGAGACCCTTTAAGCTAATGGGTAAGGAATGTGCATCGAGCTGCATGTGGATGTCTGATGTCTCCAACTATTGTTAAACGGCAAAAGCAATACTTCCGCAACGACGCCTCCCCTCGCCTGCAAATAGGCTCCCAAGAATAGCAACAGCCTGTGTCACTGCAAAGGGCAAAGCCTTCTGAAATAGAAACAAAGTTGTTCACAAACCACTTTGTGGTTTGCATTTGGTTTCAGCCAGCTCCAGCAACTTGTTGCCATGAGGAAAATAACCTGCGCTGTCCTCGGCGGCCGGGGAAGGACCACTGCCCTGTGAAGTGCCCCTGTCCCAAGGTGCAAAGGGGGTGGCAATGGTACCTGGGCAGAGCACAGAGGACCTCAGCCAGCAGAGCCCGACGATGAGAGCAGGGGAGGATGAGGAGAGCGGCCGGGGCAGCCGCCGCAGCAGCCGCCACCACCTCCGCAAGCTCCCGGCTGCAGCAGGTAAAGCGGCAGGAGCCGAATGCCAGCTCCTAGCCAGCAGCAGCGTGCCCGCTTAGCTAATGCTTGGGGCTTGGGGAAAACAGCCCTGCCAAGCCAACGGACTCCCAGGGCACGCTGTCTTGATTTCTAAAAGTACAAGAGGGGAAAATGTGAGTAAGGAAGGGAAATGCTGTCTTGAATTTTGAATGAAGGTTTATGTGAGACTTTTCCCAAAAGACCTCGGTCCTGCTGTTCCTGCCCGTGCTGTCTGTTGTGTAAATCCTTTTCCTTTATGAAGATCAGTCACCTGAAAAATCAGAGGAGCCTCTGTCGTCTAAGATAAGAACAGTGCTCCAGTCCGTGCATGCTCAGGAGCACCTGAGCCCTTTTCACTGAGGTTGAGGGAGGCCAGGCAGCATTACACCTGATCATGCAGGGGGAAGGGACGGGGTCAGGGGACGGGGACTCCCTCCTGTCTTTTCTCCCCTAGAATTTCAGGAAGAAGCAGAGTTTCTGTGCTGACGCTTTGAAAAAATCAACTGTAGAATTTCTTCTGCAAAAGATTTTTGAGCGCTGAAGCAGAATTTTGTAGCTCTTCACCTTTGCTGTCCTACCCAGCCAGTTTTTCTAAGTTACAGTGTGGTTTTGCATCTTGACTTTCTTTCACTGATGATAATAAGATCAAGGGGAAAATGACCCACAATCATGACTTTTCTCACCCACAAGACCACTGTACCCAAACAGGAAAGCACGGTTGTAAGCCAGAAATGACTATGTTTTAAGCAGGTTTTGTTCACTTAAAATGGATTAACTGATTAACCCATGAATGTTCAGATACCACAGGCACAAATGCCTTGTTGGAGTGCAATAGTGATCAGTCCAGTAACATCTACTGATACCTGAAAGCAGAATTAATCAAGAACAGAAAGCCAGTCGGTGTGCAGATATATTTAACATTACCTTAGGGTATGGGGGGAGCAATGAAGATGGTTATAGGATAGCATTATCAAAGGGAAGCACAGCAGTTACAATAAACAGACAGCAAAGTTACTGCAGCACAAGGGCTACAGTTGGAGGAGTACGTGCAAATTACACGCTTGGTCTTACCCTGAGAAATTAAAGCACTAACCTGAGGAATTTACAATTACCTAGCTAGGAATTAAAAGAACTTGATGATTCTTACTGGAAAATAACAAAACAAAACCCAAATCCCATTTAATGTAATGAAGGTCCAGGCTGCCTGTTGACATAATGAAAATACACAGCTGAGTGCTAACAGAGATGGAGAGATGTCCAGGGTGGATCTGTCCAGGAACTGAGTTCCTTGTCTTTCCATCAGTGCCAGGGATCTTTTCGTTGTGATATTCAAATATTACTCACACAATGCATTCATCAGGCTTACGCTGTACAAGGTATACAATACTTCCCACAATCACAGGAATTTAGATGTGTGAAAATGTGCAATACATTATCTTCCTTCTGCCTTTTTAGTTCAATTTTAAAAATATTTGGCTTGGTTTTGACTTTTACACCTGGGTGGGATGAGTAACATTTGTCACATGGTCATGTTTCCACATGGCCCTGGCTATTTTTGGGTAAATTTAATTTTTGCTGAGATTTTCCAGCTCTGCTTGCAACATAACTTTGCCACCATTTGTTTCATCCCATAGGGTCTTGTTGGGTAACCATTTAGATCCCATGCCAGACATCTAGATGGACAGTTAGATCAGATGCATCCTAGCTAACAGGAGAAATGAACCCATTGAACAGCTACTGGATATAAAGAAACCTCAGGTGTTAGAATAGATCAACAGGGTAGCATATATCTCTTTACACCAGACAACAGACAACTGGTTGAGACAGCGAAAGTGACTGTGACAGTGCAGCAAAGATCATGATGACATGAAAATGGGATAATCACCTTTTACAAGAAGGAAAACCATGATTTAATTATGCAACAATTCCCAACACATACCATTAAATATTTATCCTACAAAACCATGTGATCCACAAGCTACACACCTTAGCTAAATGCTCCTCTGAAGACAATTTGGGGAATTTAAAACACTATTTCCCTGTAAAGGCAAATGCTTTGTATGTCAGACAGCACTCAGAGAGGAAATATGTTATTAAAGATAGCTTAAAATTTTCAGATACAGATGCTGTAGTTTTAATATTTATCATGGACAAAAGTAGATACCTTGTTCTATTGAGAAAGGGAGATTCTATGCTGTGGATTCATATCTATGCAATGCACTCAACTCATCATGTTTTTCTAACCTGTGCTTGTTAACCAAGGGTTTACAGAGCTTGATTTCATCTTTCAGATGTCTAAATAGATCAAAGAATCCCCAAGGATTTGAAGAACAGATATTTGACCTTCCAGGAAAATCCTTTCCCTCACAAATTGAAACATTGCTCACCTCAGGTTAAATCAAAGTCAACAGAAGAAAGCACCATGTTGGAAGAGACTGTCAAGTCCCCGCCTATCAAAATAGATGTAGTTGCACAGGTCACGTAAAGAAGTAATCTCCCCACACACTCCATCCCACTAGTTTTCTGTATGCACACTGCATGTTCTCTTGGGAGAAAGGAAAGAAAAACTACATCACAGAAATCTCAGTGTCTGGACTAATGTGGAGTGTGGTTTTGCCAAGATGAGCTGGAAAGGGCTCCCAGATGCCTTTCCCACAGCTCTCCTGCACATGAAATGGGGGAAGAGTGGTGTTCCCCAGCTTAGCCTGCTTGCAGGTCTTCCCTGGCACAGATCATTTATCTGTAATGCCCATGAAATACATGCACAGACCAAATATTTATTTTGCCTTTGGAAGGAATGTATTTTCTCAAATAAGTGCTTGAAAATAAGTAAAGGGGCACATCCTTACTACTTGGCCCCATCCAGTCTCATCAGCAGTACACTGTGTTATACTACAACTGTGCTTGGTCTCCTTTTCAGGAACCAAGCGCAAACATCTCCAGCAAATGTTCTTAAACATAAGTTTGTTTGGGAAGTAGTGCTGCTTTTGACCTGAGTAACAGTTGTGAGAAACCATTTTGTTTACATGGGGAAACTGGAGAACAGACTTTCCAATCACTTGTTACGTACCAGCCACACACTCATTAGCCATACTGTTTGTTGCAGGCAGGAAAATTTCTCTGGAAGCCATCATTAAAATATGTTATTCCCCTGGGCTGTACACTGCCATGTATTTTGTAGGCATCTCATAAAAGGAGGAATATCCATTTTAAGAAGCTTTTTTTTTTTTAAAAAAAAAAAGGAATGCCTAAGAACTGCCAGCAACGTCATTAAAAGTGACACTTAAAAGGATTGTGAGTACAACTACTACAACATGCTTTATCTGGAAATGTTAAAGCAAAACATATGCTGAAGTCAGGGGGAATTTTGTCTGGAGAAAGACCACGAAGGAAAACTGAGCAGAGATTTCAAGATTTATGTCAGCAGGCAGTTCTAAGCAGTCAAATCTTAGGTACACCAGTTAAAACAAAACCTCATAGTGATATCGGGATGTTTCCTACCAGAATAGTGCCTGTGAGGGACAAGAGACACTGAGTTAACTGCTGGGTTTTTTTGTTGCTAATGCAGAAAGACAATGCGTCTCCCTCTGCATCACATCAGAATCTGCTTTACATTCAGGAGTCTGTTTCAGTTACAGCCCTCCACTATTTCTGTATGACCATGGACACGTGTCACTGGACACATGAACAAGTAAAAACAAACCAAGGAAACATTAAGACATTGGTCAAGCTGCTGCACTTGGGGAAACAAGAAATATATGGGTTTGAGTGCTTCCCTAGCAACTTCCCAGGTGTCCAAGCTCCACACCCAGCTTGTACAGCCTCTCAGGTTAAAAACAAATTATCACCTTGGTTGCTCTGATCTGAGGACCACAGGCTGAGGAGACCACAGTCTGGATTGTAAAGAACAGTGCTGATGATGGACTCCGTCAAGATATTTGGCTTGGTACTGTCATTTTGAATCAGAAACTGGAACCATAAAAAACTGACAGTCACACATTTAAAGAATTAAAAGCCATGCAGGACACAGACCTCAGAGGAGGTGTCTCAATAGGAGACACTGCCCATACTGCCCTGTATGTAGTTGAGTTTAAACTCAACTTTTGTGACTCTGTTACTTAACATTTTTTCTCAACTCCCTGGAAGAAGATAATAACAGATTATTTGTGGGTGATAAAGGTGATGGGTGATTAATAAATGGAATATGGAATTTGGATGTCTTGGCCTGCTGACTGCAAGTGAATGTGCTGTCTGGGGTTCCTCTTGGCTAACTTTAGACATCTGCATCTGAGCAAGCCACACAGATTCCTTTTATAGGCAATGGAGAGAAATAGGCATCTGACCTACTTCACACATATAGAAGTGCCTATTTTTCACAAGTAGTTACAGGCAAACTCTGGAAATGTTGTAGATTTCTCACAGTTAGGCAAGTTGAACCCATTCTATATATTTTAATGCAGACAAATGTAAAGTTTGCATTCCTAGCTAGGATGCAAGAAGATAGACCATATTTAAAGGAAAGGCAGTGCCTTCAGTTAGAAAAGAAGTTGGTTATCCTGGAGGATAACCAGCAGAAGATGAGTCTTTTATGCCTCTGTGACAATCCTTAGATGAGTAGAGGGGGAGATGTCCACCAGGAGTGGGATGATTATGTCAAGTCCCTATCTGGCACTGGGCAACCACTTCAAAAGCACCGGGTCGAGCTCATAATTTATGGAGAAAGTTGAGCATCTGAATAATGTCCAGAGAACAGGGCTTTGAATAATTAAGGGACTGGTAAACTTGTAAAGCCTCATAGGTTAAGTAGCTTATCAAGGAGAGATCTATGGGATGGCTCAATGACAGGTTATAGTGAACACAGCTAAATGCAAGCAAATGGAGAATGGTATCTGATGGCTGGAAGCTGAAGTTGCAGAAATTAAGTCTAGAAATAATTTACAGGTTATTTACAGTGAAAGCAATTAAGCATTGGGACAACTTATGGCTTAGTCATTGGCTTTCAACTACTAACAATTTTTAAATCAAAGCTAAAGATTTTAAATGGCCTAGTTCAAGTAAAATGTTATTTAAACATGTCTGAAGGGTTATGTTGGGCTGTTCATGAGTGTCAGACTAGATGACCACCATGGTCTCTTTTGGATTCAGAATATATAAATTAAGGCAAAATCGTAGGTTAAATCTATGTGGCCCAATGACATAAAATACAGAGATAGCCAAGAAAGCACAAATATCAGCGTTGAGCAGCAGTTTGGGCAGAGCTCTGTGATCAAATTAGCAGTGTAGCTTCTGATACCCAATCTCATTCATTCAGCACAACACTGTGTTGTTATCAGCCCTGATTTCCAGCCAGGATTCATTGGAATTTATGTCTGTTTTCCAGATCTATACAGTAAGCAGACAAGTCAAAATTATAAAGGGGAGGGAGAAATTAGGTTTTGCTATGATAAAATGTATATTGCATGCATGCATTGGAGGATGGAACACATGTAGCAGAAAGCAGCTTAACTGGAGTCAGTAGTACCTCCACTGAAGTGCTGTTTAGAGCGTGAAGGATGTACAGCACATCCTTACCGTAACCCACACACTAACCTATGTTTAAAATAAGTGCAATGATCTCAGATACTGTGGACATAAAAGAAGAAAAATCTTTAGACATAATACAGACATGGACAACAATAATATAAAAAAAAATGTTCCATTGCCAGAACATTTCGCAGATTTGTTTCTGACATTTTCCTCAAGCTGTTCCACCTCCATCACAATAAATTTACCATCCAACCCCACCTTCTGAAAGACTTCTCACAATACTCCCATTTCCCCCATGCCCTATGGCCCATGCGTTTTTCACCCACCCCTTGACTATCTCTGGTTTGCCAGCCACCCAAGCCCAGAGGCAGATCAGGCTGAGGAGTGCTGGGTGCACTCAATAGCTCAGGGCTGCTGCCGCTTGGCTCAGATAGAGTGAACTGAAAGCCAGGTAGGAGAGCGGATAGGTGATACTTATCTTAATAGACTTAATGGGCTTACATATCCCCTGACACTGGAGGCAGAGCTTATATTCATACAGTTATACTCTGCTATCCTCCAAAAGAACTCGGCCTCCAGTGGAGCGGCTGCAGGGCCTGATGGCAGGCTCAGACCATGAGCCAAGCTGCCTCCAGGAATTGTTAGGGGAGTGTGCAGTGGATTGGGGCACAACCGTGCCAGGGACCATGCCAGCAATTTAGTAGGATATGTGGCCATGTGCCAAGGTCCGGCTCTGGGCTCTGGCACTGTTTGTTTTAGTAGTGCAGGCATACTGCTAGGTCTGTCCTCCTCCCCTCTTTTCATGATTTGCTTTAGTAATGTAATATTCTCTGTCAAATGGGACTGATCCTTACTAATGTGCTCAAAAGTTATTTGCAATGAACTCCAGGCAGCCAGCGTGATCAAAGAGCCTTAATGCCTTAGAAAAATAAGCTAAAAATAAACAAAGTCTATGTATCATTTTCAATTAGACCATATACCACTTTCCAGCCAAGCTGGAAGGTGCTTGTGCCAGGAGAATTAACTGAAATACAGACTGTCTTATGCTGCAAAAGCTACCTCTCCTCAGACACGTCCTATCTCTTTCACTAGCTGGAAAATCAGAAGTCAATTTACTCTTTTTCCTAGTTGTGTGGCAGCCAACAACATGATGAGAGGAAAATCATGCTGGGAGAAAGAACAAGACCAACAATAACAAACTGATATATTCCTCAAGGTTTAGGGTGCAAAAGGCTTCACAGTTAGCAGAATAGGATCAGTCAAATCTATCTTGTAACAATAAACAATGAATCACGGTTGTATAAAATGAGTTTGTTTTAAAGTGAACATTCAAAGGCATATAATCTCCATTTGGTTTATGTTTTCACCATCTGTTTTTTATTCCTGACATTGTGGCTGTCATAAACTATGCAAAATATTTGATCCCGATCTGAGATTAGTGATGAGCAAAGCCCAGAAAGTTCATGAATTTGTACCTCCAAGATTGGTTTTCCTAGCTATCTGGAGCAGCCTGGTGCTCAGTGGATAAGTTTCCATTTGGCAAAATAAAACCACCGGTACCAGCAACCTTCATGGCATTCTCAGGTGAAGCAAAGGAATTAGTAACTAGCAAGGGAAAACTTGATACTTACTCAAGTCGAGGTTGAAGCAATTTGGCTGGGAAATTACTGCTCTCCTTGCCCATGGTACAGTAGTTGGGTGGACAAAACTTCCTCAGTTCAGTACAAGAAAAACACTGAGAACATCTCAAGGCAAAAATTGTTTTCTTACCAAAAGGTTGTACTGTCAGTGTTGCCTTCTGCAAAGATATTCTCAGGCAGAAGGTTTAATTATTTAGGGTGTGATTAAAAACTTATTGACTTCTGATCAGGAAGACAAGGAACCCAAAAGCATTAAAATTAAAGAGGGTTTTGTATGAATTAAAAAATAATTAAATAGTTTTTTCTTTTCACAAATAGCTTTTTATTTTACCACTGTTGCTTGCTTTGTATGCACCTAACTGCTTTGCCTGAAAGTTACAAAAAGATTTTTTGGACTGGTATATCAAATAAAGTTATTCTTATTTATCAGAATGTTGCAGAAGTCACACTTACAATTTTTTGTGCTTTTTCTCTTATTTCAGGCTGTGGAACATTTACTTTTCTATCTTCTGCTGTTGCTGCCGTAAGTGGACTTCTGATGGGTTATGAGTTGGGCCTTATCTCTGGAGCTCTTCTTCAGATGAGCAGCATATTAGTACTATCTTGCAAAGAGCAGGAAATCGTTGTAAGTTCCTTGCTTTTTGGGGCCTTATTTGCATCACTTACTGGTGGATTCCTGATAGACCAATTTGGAAGGAGACCTGCTATTATTATTGCATCTTCTCTACTTGTGTTGGGGAGTCTGATTTTACTGCCCTATGAATCATATGGGATACTTATTGTGGGACGGATTGCCATAGGTATATCCATATCATTATCATCTATTGCAACATGTGTGTATATTGCTGAGATTGCCCCACAGCACAGAAGAGGCCTCCTCGTATCATTAAATGAACTCATGATTGTGATAGGCATTCTCTTTGCCTATATTTCAAATTATGCACTTGCCAGCGTATCTCATGGCTGGAAGTACATGTTTGGCCTTGTGATTCCATTAGGTGCTTTGCAGGCTGTTGCCATGTATTTCCTTCCTCCAAGTCCTCGGTTTCTTGTAATGAAAAATAACGATGAAGCTGCAAGAAAAGTACTGGAGAAGCTACGGGAGACATCAGATGCTACTAAAGAACTCACGGTGATCAAGTCTTCTCTGAAAGATGAACATCAGTATAGTTTCCTGGACCTATTTCGTTCAAAAAACAACATGAGGGCCCGAATGTTAGTAGGACTTACTCTAGTCTTTTTTGTGCAAACAACTGGGCAACCGAACATTTTATTTTATGCATCAACTGTTCTGAAGTCAGTTGGGTTCCAGAGCAATGAAGCTGCCAGCCTGGCTTCTACTGGAGTTGGAGTGGTTAAAGTGGTCAGCACAGTCCCAGCGACAGTTTTTGTGGATCAAGTTGGAAGTAAAACTTTTCTGTGCATCGGCTCTTCTGTCATGGCAGTGTCGCTGATCACTATGGGTTTAGTGAACCGTAACATACATGTGAATTTCACCAACGTCTGTAGAAGCCAATCTCCAGAGGATTTCTTTCTCCAGAAACCAGGAAACCTCACTGGTGTCACCAATGGGAGTCTCAAGGACCTCTTTGCTAGTAAGACTTCGCCAGAAAGATTATCATTTGGTGCACAGAAAAGCCCATATGTTGCCAGGACAGAAGAACTGAACAGGACTGCCCTGGCAGGAGGCAAAAGCACAACAGGTTCTCACATGGAAAGTGGGGAGGTTCCTGTTGTCCTGAAATGGCTCTCACTGGGCAGCCTGCTTGTTTATGTTGCTGCATTTTCCATAGGTCTTGGACCAAGTAAGTGTTTCATTTTTCTAACTCTTTGTAATGATTTTTACAGGTGGATTATGTGCTGGGATAATATGCCCAGCTTGGCATCTGGCAGTTCCCAAGTTGGGCAAAGCAGTGTTTTCTGCTAATATGTGCTGGTATTGTTCTAGACAGTCCTGGAGAGCCTGGGGTGTACTTTTTAGGAAAAGGTCCTGCCCATTAAGGTCGATGGCAATTCATCAATTCATCGATTCAATCCCTTCAATTCAGTGAAATTAGCTGCTCCTATTCAGTGGAGTCAAGAACTGCTGTGAGCTTTGTACAGCAAAATTATGGGGCCCCTGGATATCTTTCCTATTCGTAGTCTTTTGTGTCCTTACATTCTGAAGGTTAAGATGTAGGCATTTGTTGCTACTAACTCAAACTCAAGATAATTAAAAGCTCTAGACCTCTGTATGGTATGACACCAACAAATCCATGAAATGCCAGCATGCCTGGGTCCCACTGAAGATCTGTCCCCCTGACTATGTAATAGTCTTCAGATATAAGAAAGACATTCAAGATATCATAGTTCATGAGAAAACTGTAGTATTATTGCCACTACCTGCCATCACACTTGCATGGTTCCTGCTCTCTCCAGAGGAGAACTTGTCTGCCATTCCCAGGTCCTAGCAATTAAATCCCTCCATTTTGTTTTGTTTTGTTTCAATAGCACTTAAATATTACTGTACTTTGAAGGGGTTGATATTTTTAAGCCACCCTGCAAAACCCCCACACACAGAGTCCATTATTTATTAACAGTCTTTATATGCTTTTGTGTCCTGGCTCAAACTTGTCTTGCAAACACACTGTGCTCCTGCTGCACTATTATGATAAAAAGCTTGCCACAAGAATACAACACAACAATTGCACTAACAGCAAGTCCCCTGCAGTATTTATTTATTTTAAACATTACTCACTGGGAGAGCGGCGTGAGATAAGCATTCATTGCCAGGGCAGCGAGCTTGATTGTGTTATTGCAGCATTGTTCCCTCCCTCACAGACCATCTTGGGGCTGAATTCTGCTTTCGATGACATAGGTTCAAAATCAGGGGTTCAGCCCTGAAAAGAAAATATTACTTGAACTTTTACTTGGGTGTTTCAAACACACATTTAATGACTCTCAAGGCAGGGGCATGCATTCAGGCTTGGTCTCCTGTTGAAAGCTGCTTTCTTGTTGATCTGGCTGTAAATGGGTTCCTGGTCATATGAGTTGGCCTAATGTGAAGTTAATGATAATGATGTCTACTTACTTGAGGGCTACAGAAACTGAGGTGTGATTGCCAGGCTAAATTAAGAAGTCTTTGAGGCCTGTGCTTGTTTTCTGACCTCTTTCTTGACTAAGAGCACAAATGCTCTTAAACAGCAAACGGAAAGAACAGGCACCATCTCAGCTCCAGTCACGTACAATAAAGCCATGATAAGGCAATTTCAACTGACAGGTGCGCTTGCGCAGCTTGTGAAGGCCAGGTCTAGGACAGATACAGGTATTTCAAATTGCAGATAGGTACTTTCAAGACAGTTCCATGCCTTTAAAAGGGCACTATTCAGTTAAAATTGGCAATGTATAGAAAATGCAAGGGTTGGAATCTGCAAAGGATCTGTTGTGGTCAAATAGTCTTGGGATGCGAGGTTATGATTTGTGTCTCATATGCAGCCTTCAACATCTGCTTCTTGGAGTCCAAATCCTTGAATGTATTTTAAAAGCCTAGCTTTCTCATCCTCAGTGTACCTTTCTTAGTGTAAAGATAAAACCTGAGCCCCTTTGCTTATATATATAATTAACAGTTTTAACATGTTGATGTTATTCATCTCTAAATCTGTCTGTGGTCTGGACCAGACTGCTAGTCATTGTCTACTCTGCAACAGGAGGGAGGCATCGAGGCTGCACCCACTGGTTGCTGTGGCCAGGTTATGCCCAGGCACCTGGGGACAGAAGCACCGTAACCACCGCACCGCTATATTTTCAACGTAAAATTCTCATACTCTGTGCAATATCTGCCTGTCCTGATGGCTAAGGTGAAGGTGGTGCTCAGGATGTGTCTGTTGGACAAAGAGTGGAAAGGATCTTGCTCTTTCCCCTTTATTTTGCTCTATTTCCCTTTATTTATTTTACCCACTTCATTTTGATTCCATGCTGCATTATGTTCTGTGGGGATAAAGGAGAGTCTATGTAGCACCATTAGGAAAATGGCACACTCTCCATAGAGGAGATTATGCAACCTGAGCTCTATCATCTTTTTTTTAAATTTCTTTGTCCTTTTTTGGGGGGAATCGGGTCAAAGAGCTAGTTACAGTCTAGATTTGCATAGCAGACATTAATAAATGTTGTATTTTTTCATTATTTCTCTTTTGTCTCCAAATTACATGAAGTACATGGATTTCTTAATGAACTGAACATACACTAAATATATTTATTGCTGTTTATCAAAGCACCCAGGCAGCACAGTGATAAGCACTCAAAACCAGACAGAGATAAAAGCCATTTTTGCATTATAAAAGAATTCATCAGACTAGCAAGCATCTGTTTAATCACTTTTTTGATTCTGGGGTGCTCTGTATCCATATCATCAACCCTTAGGCAAGATAAAAGAAGTACTTCTGCTGCTCTGTTTCAGATTAATTATGTTTGATGAACTGCAATTCAACTGCTTCTTCACACTCAATTTCACACAATTATGAGGACGTTTTGTAGGTGCAACAAATCAGCATTGCATCACGTCACAGAACAGCACATGCCGTCTCTCCAGGGGTGTTTGCAGAGGCGTTTCAAGGCAGTTTTTAGCTAAGGGGACTTACTTAACACCCATCCTTGTTTTGAGTTACCTTTGCCTGTATATCAGAAAGGTCAAACAAGGATCAACTGTTCTCACCAGGGAAAGATGCCTGCAGAGCCCCAAAGGAACTTCTCTCTGGCTGCCATGTGAAGGGTGAGAAGTGAGAGAGGGGTTTTTCATTGTTTTCAGTGCATGCTTGCAAGGAGAGGCATTCAAACCTGCTGTATGTGAGGGTGGGGACAGGAGAAATCTGAGCCTCGCAGAAATGCTGCTATGTCTCACACAGGGAGCAGTGAGTGCAGGCTAACAAGATGAGTGCAGTGTGGAGGTAGATCACCAATTCATCACCCAAGCTAAAAGCTCAATGTGACCCTGAAAATTAATATAACACAAAGGACACACAGAGAAATTCCGGTTAGGGTCATGATCATGCATGGCCACTTATTAAGTGACACAGAGTTAACTGAAAGAGTTGCAGAGCATCTCATTTGCCAGAAGCTCTGTTCAAACCACTTGAGAGGCAAAAAATTGTGGTCCTTTCTTATAAAGAGGTGTCATCTCCTTCACTCATCACTGTTGTGTAGTACAACGTTTTGAGATGTTTGAACCAGGAAAGCCAAACTCCTGAAGTATCAGACTTATTTTCCAAAATAAGGCTGTAAATGTGGGACTCTTGGGGTTGGATGGAGCATGTGCAAGAGAGTTCTCTTGATTACCAACTGTAAGGCAGCCCTAGCCTTTCTGAAGCAGAGTGGGTGCCCAGAGACCTGCTGCTTTCCTCACAGACCTGATGAACAAAATTCAGATTCAGATGTCAGATGGCACCCCTTACCAAAAATATGCTTCCCTGCCCTGATCATCTCCTTTTGCACCATTTAGGATCAAAGACTAAATAGGGACAACTTCCCTCCATATTTTCCTATATATCCCCTAAGTGAGGAGGTCTCACAGGGTGATCTCACCAATAAGTAGCCAAATGAGAGACAGTAGCACCATACACATTAATACACAGGTGCAGTGTGGCCTGGAAGCAATCTTCTTTATCAAACAAAAATCAGAGGGACTCCAACAAGTCCAAGGCTGAGAAGCAAGTAATGCAAATCCAGTCTGGATCCAACAGAACATAATGTTTTCCCAGACTGAATTTGTTTTAGCAAATAAAAAGCAAGTGAGCAAACCAGGACTTGAGCAGTACCTCTTTACACATACTGTGGAAGTGCAGTTCAAGGAGATCCATGCACATCATGGGGATTTTTTGCTGTGAAATGGGTAACATTTTTATTGAGAGGGGGGTGTCACATGCCTGCATTTGGACTGCATGTATGGCATTGGTGCCTTGCGCAAAAGAGCTCTTCCTCCTCTGTCAGTCCTTTAACCATGTTTCTGTATAACTGCAAAAGCATTTAGGCAGTTGGTCAATAAACTTCAGCATAATCTGCTGGTGCAAATCACATCAGCTACACTGACATCACAGAAGTTCATGCTGACTGTGGGGATGCAAATCAACAAAAGCACCTACAAGTGGGACTGAGGGGCAGTTTCATGACATGAATCATCCTAAAACCATTTAGATGCATAAAGTTTGAAGGTGTTTATGCCAACCTGTTACTGCATGTCCTAGAGCAGCCACAAGCTTTGTGCAGCTCTCCAAAGCCAAGGGCCAAACTCTCAGAGTTCTTCTCTTGGAGACCATCACAGGTTCCTCTTCCAGGAGGCTTCTTGGAGCTGAAGGGATGCCCCATCCGCAAGCACTCAGAGCCCACTTGGCACACACACAGATCTGTGGCCACCACACACCCAAGGCAGATCAGTGTCTGCAGCTGGAGAAATGTCTTCTGTTTCAGGGCTTGGCACAAAAAATACCACATATACCAATCCATGCATATCAAAGTCTAAAAAGTATTTTAACATATTTGTGGTTGGCAGATAAGTGCATAACATGGTCTTGGAGGAGGTATTTAGGACTTACTGCAAATCCTGCTTTTCCAAATAGCTGTTACAGTCCCATCAAAGCACAGCTCCTGTGAGTGGGTGATTGTAGGACTGGCAGTACTTTGGTATTGATTAAAACCTATAAAATATGGAATTAAATACCCACGGGAAGCCTTCTCTGACTGCCCTTGGGTTACTAGCTTCACACTGATGAAATTCCTCCCACGTGAGGGACCTGGGTTTGTGGCTTTGTGTCCCTCAGCCTGGGTACCCCCAAGAAGACGCAGTGACTATGTTCTCCAACAAGCCCTGCTGTGATGCACCATCTGGCTGCTGTGGGAGCTCTCTGTGTGCATTGTTAGCCCTGTGAGGAGCAAAACCCATGCAGGGAAGTCAGTGAAGGGAAGCCTCTAGTGAGGGCAAATCTTAGAAGCAAGTTTCTACTGATGAAAGACTAGTTTGGGATGAGAGATGTCTGTTTCTTGTTTAAACCTGGGCAGATTTGCCATATTGATTCTACTGGAGATAAATTTATATTAGCTTGAATGGATGCGTTAAAACTGAGCTATTTTATACCTAAAATGGAACAGATGTTTCAACATGTGTGGAAATTTAACGGATGCGAGAGCCAGATTCCTCAGATAATCCACAAAGGGAAATATTCTCCCCACCTAAGGGTGGCTTTCAGACTCCTGCTCATTGATCTCTCCTTTGGTGCAGCCCCCCTTTCCTTGCTAGCTATTGAGGGAGTTTAGGGTGATCAGGAAGCTAAATTAGACTGTGTGATAGCATTCCACATGCAACATGGTTTAGGACTATATGATCATTGCAGGTCCTTTCCAACTGAGCTATTCTATTCTATTCTATTCTATTCTATTCTATTCTATTCTATTCTATTCCATTCCATTCCATTCCATTCCATTCCCATGTAAAAGCCCACTTGTTTTGTCTACATCTTATTGTAAGTTGTTGAAGTAATTCAAATGCAGTTTTAAACCCATGTTGGGGACAGTGGGGCAGATGGAAGAAGGATCAGGCAAGAAGGATCAAGGAGGATGGAAGAAAGCTCAAGGGTTCACAAGAGAAGTGAAATGCATGGAGGTGAGGAAGGAAGTAAGTCCTTCTTTCAGTCCATCTCTGTCCTTCTTATGCAACCTTATGGGATCTGTGGTGGTCTTACTTTATGTATTACATTAGATTAAGCAAGCCAAAACCCAGAGCTGGAACATTTCCCTAAAGCCCAGAGAATTACACTGGAGACAAATTTAGTCTCCTTGACTTTGCTCCTGTGATTCTTAGATTAACTGGCTACCTGAGTTAAAGTATGATTCATTAGCACAGTTAAATGCAGAACCTTTTCTATGTCTTTCACCTCAGTCACTAAATGCATCTGTAACAAAACCCAAAACAGCTGGTTTCACATGTTACACTGAACAGCCCAGGGACTCGATTACAGAGGTAATACTTCTTGCCACCATTACAATCCAGATTACATCAGACTGCTTATTCTCTGACTCAAAATGCTTTTGGATTTGATCATGGCCATCAAATGCTCTACCTGAAACTGAAAATTCTTGTGGGAAATAGCACACTGTCAGTGTGGAAAATCTGACCCTCCCATAGACTTAGTTGGTTGTTCCTGTGTTTTGAAATATTATAAGCTGTATGGCCTTGCACTAGCTTGAAAAATACTGGTAAAAGATAGGGGTGTCTAGAATTCACATCAATATCTTTGACATTAGAGCAGTATTTCAGGCTTTTACAAAGCATGCAGTTATTGTATTAATTTATAGTGCATATGAATTTGATGTTAACAGGCATTCGTGCTCAGCATTGCCTTGCATGACATTTGTTTGCAATGTTTTATTTTTGAGCTTCTACATTTTGCAGAGCAGCTGTGGCCTGGACTTAAATTTCACAGAAATGAGCAGCATCAATTTTGTATTGTTTTGTGGTTTAGTCTGGAAAAGGAGATAGTGGTGGGGATTAAATCAAGTGCTCAAAAATAAGCAAGTGCTTAAATGCTTTGTTGGATCTGAACCAGGATAATAAACCTTGGAAATGTGCATGTTGCACTGAGGATCAGTACAGAAAGTCCTATTTTAGTTAATTAAAAAATTATCTTGGATTCTTTATTTTATTACAAGATTCCTAGCACTGTTCATTTGTACTGAATCATCTTTTAATGCATGCATTCATGTGGTTTGAATATGACACTTTTAGTATTTATGTAGTTCATTATTCCTGTGCTATGCAAATGGTGCCTCATGTGGCCTTTATTTCAGACTCTCTTTGTACTACCAAGATGCAGTGGAAAGACAAGGCATGCCAAAATTAAAAATAAAGCAAGGATTGTGAATTGCCCATTTCTCCCTATTTCCTTGCCCCAGACAAAGTTTATCTGAAGCCCCTTGCTAACATATCAACTAACCCAAGAATTGGTTTGCCTTTTCACAGGCTGATTGGTAGTAGTGAAGTGCAAGCAAATTTAAGATATTTTTGTGTAATTGGATGATGAGTTACAGGATTTCAAATTGCAGGAGGTGTTCACTAAAATACCAGCCAAACAAGTTAATCTTATTTAACTTGATAGAACCTACAAGTTTAGAAGGCTTTTTAGGTGTGAAAAAGGTCATAATATGGAAAAAAAATGCCGTTGTAGTAGTAAGACATGGCAACGTCAGTGGGAGCCTCTCCTTAATTATTTTAGGACACAATTTTGCAAGGAGCAGACTATCCTTGTTCAACCGTGAGATGGAATTTAAACTATCGTTTAAACTGAGGTGCACACCTGAAATCTGGGATGTCATTTTCAGTGTCATCTGTGTTTCTGCTCATAACTACTTTTAAGTGTGTGAATGAGGGAAAGTCTTGGCAGATCAGGCCAAGGGCTTTCTTTGTCTTCTGAAAGACAGAGCTCTTGGTACTGTGAAAAAAGGGAGTGACAATATTTCTGTGTCTCTGCAACCATGGTGGTTCAAGTTGCTGTTGTTGAGCTCAAAATTTGGCCCTCCAAGAACTACCTAGAAAAGGTCGGGGACTACCTGTGTTTTGGCATACTATGCTCCATTTAAACAGCAATTTGAGTCAATATTCTGATTTTGGTGCTCTGGATTATATAATCTCTCTACTAATAGGTGTATGTTAATAAACCTACTGACACAAAGACACTGTTTGAGAGGAATATTTGTGCTTAAAATTAGTCATAGTTTTAAAATTTGTCTCAGATTAGTTAGTAGCTGCTGGCCAAAATGAAGCATTTTACCTCCAAACTCACTTTATTTAAAAATCTAGAGAACAAATATTGCTGTGATTCTAACTAGTAATTGGGCCTAACAATCCTCCTTTGTTCCACAGGGACATTATCTTCTGTGAAGTGGTGCGCTGTCAAGTGAATCTAGCATATCATTTTGTGCAAGCTTTCATATGATAATCAAGGTTGCCTATCATCAGCCATATTTGCCCTTCTTACTTTGTAGGTCAAGTGTTGAATTAAAGCATTCAGTAAATAATAGTGGCCTTTGATAATCATATCAAAGACAGTGAAAGATTTTGCATTCGTTTCCTTGACCAAGTTTTGGGAGAGAAGATCATTGTGACACTGAAATCTGTGAAAAGTTTATAGGGCATATGTCATTTTCCTTTGGGAGAGAGGGCTGGTAGTAACTTTTTAAAGGCGTACTGATCCTGAGCCATCTTTGTGCAAAAGCTAGAACTGTCAGTAGGACTTGCAAAGACAGTATTTTATTTAATTGGTAAACATCATCAAACTAAAACATGTATTATAAAGTATGAGAAAATAATTATGGCAGAAGGAAAAAATGTGCAGTCACGCAATTTACTGCCACTGCTGAGGAAGGTGCAGACTGGCAGCCAAAGTGCAGAGAGCATGGCTGGATGGCAAGGCAGTGCGTGACGACTGTTTCTCCCTGTGGCATCTCAGTTTCTG
The DNA here is from genome assembly GCF_965140245.1 of Athene noctua. Lineage (NCBI taxonomy): Eukaryota > Metazoa > Chordata > Aves > Strigiformes > Strigidae > Athene > Athene noctua. The sequence goes on along the minus strand of NC_134037.1, from coordinate 64,732,247 downwards.
TGTCACACTGAGCTCTGGGAGGAAAGCCAGGAAGATTTTCTCAAGGAGAAAGGGGACACAGGAGGGCACCCATCTTCTGTTGCCATTGAAAATCAACCATAAGTGCAGAAAATTCGTATGAAAGAAGGAGAACTAAAAGACACTTTGTAGCGGATGGACACAGAGCATTCACACCTTCCTCCTGGCTGCCTCCCTCCAGCAGCAACCAAAGCAAAGCATGAACCACAGCGACCAGCAAGGGACTTTAACTTTAAATAATGGATCAGAGCAGGCCTCTCCCTACATAAATCACAGTTGTAAAAGGTTGCTTATCCTTTCCACTGGGAGTTTTGTAAAACGTACACACAAATCTCTATTTTGCAAGAGCAAAGGCTTAAATTGCCCCCAACTGCTGTGTCCCAACAGTTTTTTTCTCAGGCATCCCCTCAAGGACCAGCATTAGCCTTTGGATACTGGAAAAATAGGTTCATTTACCCCACTCATCTGGGTAATTTCTCCTCTCCATCTTTTTAGAAGTGAAATATGTGATAATCTGAACTAATTCACACACAATTTCTTCATGAATTAGAGTCTCTGGCTTCTGTAGTCATTCCTCTGCAAATGCCTCAGAGGATTATCCTGGATTCAATATTCTGAACAAATAAACACCTACAAACAGGAATACACATTTCAGGTTTTAATTAAAAGGCCTTTTTTGGATGGCAGTATGAGATTTATTATAATAAGCACATTCTCCCTTGAAAGTTAATTTTAATTTTTTCTTTTTCTCTCTTTTTTCCTTTCTGCTTGCCCTGCAAGTTGTTCTGTCTTGATGGGACAGTCTGAGCGTCTATATAACAAAGGATGAGGGAGAGACACAGTGGATGAGAAAACCAATTGCTAACAGAATTGTTATCTCATACATAAGTTCAAATCAACTTCTATTAGGGGACCTGGGAAGACGTGCAGACTATTACATACGTGCCTACATAAAGATATGATACATTCTACTGATATGTATGCTGCAAAGTACTGTTATTGGGCAAGATGGGCCACAAGTCACATTAACTAAGACAATTCTACCATTCCTAGATCCTCATATATCTATCACTTCTTGCCCAGTAATCCTTCAGATGGGAGTCAATGTCTGTAAGAAAGTTCTTGTTTGTGACTATTCTTTCAAACTGAAAATGGACGGTAATTGAAGATCACTGAAAATAGATTTAAGAATATCTTGAACAGCTTCCCTGAAATAGGAAAATCCATACCAGGCATTACATTTTTTCCAAGTTCATGGAGATGAAAAATTCAATAGTAAAAAAAAAAAGCGTTAAAATTCAGGCTAACAGTGGTGAGGTTAGGGGAAGAAGGATGGCTGGGGAAAATCAGAGGTGAAGCATGTCTCACTGCCTTCCTTCTTAAGTGGCCCAGAAAACAGGGGAAAGAGGTAATGTGTTGGTCTCACAGTCTCTTCTCTCAAAACCCTCCTGCCATTCTAACATGAACTGGAGGAAACATGAGTGAAGGGTGATTTCCATGGTCCACTGTAAGCTTCCTTAAAAAAGCACGTGTGAGTGTTCAACCTGTCTATCAGGTAGTGATGCAAATAGTACAAACACTGGACAACAATTTTTGTGTACTCTGGTACAGCCTCAGAGATAAAAGTATTAAATCCCACTTGTCCTAACATATGTTACTTCAAGGAGTCGACCTGAAGGATTAACCATTAGAAACAGAAATGTAGGATACCAGAATGAAAGAAAAATAAGGTTTGCCACACCACATCAGCTCCTTTTGGATCATCAGTGGTTATCAGGTACCTTGCAACTGGTAGTCATAAAGCTGCTGTGAGAGAAGCACCTCGGAAGCGGTGGAATGAGGTGCGTATTACCTTTGCCTGCAGAGATCAGGATTCAGCCAGGGCTGTGAGGTTAGCTGAGGCTTCTCCTGACTCCCCTATCTCTCAACAATAGAGCAATTCCACTCTTTTTAATGTGCACACACAGGGTTTGTCTTGACCCTTGGCAGGCTGGCACTCTTCTGGAGGCTTACACGCTCTCCAAAGCAATATAGCTGTTCATTTACTCCATATTTGCCAGTTATTAATTTTGAACAGTCACTTCAGTCTCATGGTTATTGGGCAGAGCCAGAGAGACAAATGGCTCTCATTAAGCAGAGTCATTGATTTAACCAGTGATGATCCTTTGCTTTGGCCTCTTGCACAAAACAGTGGCAGAGTTTCAGTCCATTTTTAATGTGTTATAACTCTTTTACCTACTTTGGAAAAGGACAAACTCCCTCTCATCCTCTCTTCTTTCCAGTCTAAGCATCCCTCACTTTTGCCAGGCCCCCAGATTTCCTTCACTGGAGCTGCTGTGAAAGCCTCTGCAGGGGCTGCATTCTGTGGGTGCTGGAAGCAGTGACAGGACAGTGCTGGTGCGTTACAGCAGCAGGTACCCCCCTCCCCAAATCCCAGCTCTGCCCATTGCTGCGTGTCCTCACCAGTACACACCTCATCACCATGTACACCATGCAGATTTGTGCCATCCCCTGCAACATACCCTTTGAAATTACGGCAAACCAGCACTGAAGCTGGACTTTTATGAGAAGTAGTTGGCCATCTGGCTGTTCGTGTTAATAACCTGCAGAGCCAGAAATCAGGTAAATGAAAAACCTGTGGGGTTCCATAAGCCTGGAAAAAAATCTGGTCTCGACAAAGCCGGTCATTAGCCAGGTCCTTTGACTTCCTTCCTCTCATGGCAGCTTTGCAGTGGCCTGCTTGCATCCTTACCCAACATTGATAATTTGTTACATGTTCTTAGATGGTCTGCCTACATTACTGGTGGGATAATCTCTTCTTTATCTTCCCTTGGACCTCGTGTTACTAACAACTCAGTCCTCCCTTTCAAAGTCTTACATACTTCTGCCTACTTCCCTCCTAAGCTCTAAGTCCACTTAATCTTTTTCCAGAGTTTATACCTCAGAAACTTGAATTCTTTCAAGTATTGCAACAGCTGCTTTCTAAATCTCACCATAAAGAACTTGATCTCATGCAATACAGGTATAGAAAACAAAAAAATGCTAAGCAGCAAATTACTACCAAGGGAATCTAATATTTCATTAATGAGAACTGCTGAGCAGCTTCCAATTTGCTTCTGCCTCCTGGCAGGAATAAGGTCAAAACAAGGACATTTTTAATTCATGTACCTCACTTGAATATTGAATACCCCCAAGCTCACAATATTTCTCAGATATTCTCAGATTTCTCTGCTGGTGTCTGCTATTTTTTAAAAATTATTTTTTATTTACTGCATAGCTGTAAAGTAAGGAAGTAAGGAAGAAACCACATGAGGGTTTGACACAACTCTTTGTTTATGGCCCAAATATAAAAGCTCATTAAGTTGGCCAGGTTGCCTCAGATAAAAGGGCCACTCAATCAATCTGTTACCCACACTCCAACAATAGCCAGTAACAGATGCTGAGGGAAAATACATAAGAAAAGGCCCATGCAGCATGCACAGCATGTCCTTCTGCCTATCTGTAGAACTTCAAGAAAAATGTTGGGGATTTATTTGTACTACTGTGAGCAACAGTTCTTGATGAATCTTTTTCCACATATTCAGAGAAATAATGTTTTAACACCCAGCATTTAATCATTTGAACTCACTAATATTTTTTCACATCTGAAGCATCTTGTGAAAGTGAGTTCCGTAGCTGAAAAACACATTGTCTGAAAAAGCACATCCTCCTGCCTTGCCTAACCACTGTCCCTGGTAACTTCACTTGGATTGCCTTGGTTTGTGTCTTTAAAAATGTAGGGAAAATCTCTCCTCTGTTTGTCCTCACTTCTCCTCTGTACCTTATCTAAACTGAAGAATCCTTGTCTGTTTAATTGCTCTTTGCAGAACCCATTACACACCTTTTTCTGTGGCTCATCTAGTTCTGAGTTGACCAAATCTGCATGCGACGTGACAAATACAGAGGCTCAACAGGCATGCTCAGTGGTCCATTCAGTGTTTCCTCCATAATATTTGCCAAGCCTCTGTTTGCATCCACAACCTCTGCCTCGTGGGAGTTGATGCTGTCCCTGAACCGCCCAGGGAGTCTCCAGCACTTCTACCCCAAGCAGTGCTGGCATGCTGGTGTGGGTACTGGTGGCTGATTTTCTCCTTATGTGTTACTTTGCATGTGTTGATAAGGAATTTTATGGGTCATTTTTTTTTTTTTCAAATTACTCAATACTTTGAGATCTTTTTGCAATTTATGATCCTTCTGCTATTTTATCATCCCAAATAATTGTGTACGATCAGTCTTTTGCACAGGCATTCACCTCCCTTTCCTGAGAGATCTGGAAATATACTGAGCAGATCTAGTAATCTTCCACTATGAAAACTGGCCTTGTCCTTTGTTTCCTATTACAAGCAGTTATTGATTTATATGAATACTCTCTCTTCTATACCATGACAGTTCTCCAAAGCTCTCTGAAACTGAAAAACACAGTGGCTCATTCGTTTCGATCACTCTGTTCCTTAACTCTTTGAAAGAGACATGGCTTTCCTCAGCAAAAACTGCACAACTCTGCCTCAAAACAGTGTACATATCCTCCTTTCTTTCTTCCAGCTTACTTAGCTTTATCCTAGCTCCAGCCAGCAGCTCAGTACAGAAGTCTATCGGGGTGACCCCTTCCTGCATCCCCATGGAACATTTTATTCAGTGCTGGCATGTGTCACCTCCTCTATCCCTGGCCTCTCGTTCTCTCAGCCAGCAGACTCTGAAAATACTTGGCTGCTGATGACTGTATTGCAACTAACTTTTCAGCAATTATGCTGTGTTTTCTTTGTTTGGACACAGGGTACATGTTTATGGAAGGCATATTTCTATTTCTAACAGCTTTCTTAATTCAGTTTTTTATCTGTGCTATTTCTCTCTATTTTATTTGATTGTATGTGTAATTTAAACCTCTAATTGGGTAGTTCAAACATTCTCCGTAACACCACTGAAACACCCTGATTGTCCTTTTAATTTCTTTATAGAAAACAGGCTTATTCTAATATTGTTCTCTTTTTGAACCAAAATGGCACTGCTTAGGCCGGTGAAGGCAGAGCTCATAGGTGACTGGTTAAATTTCTGCAGCTCTGCGTGCACACAGGGCACAAGGTAGCAGCAGTCATTATGAATGAGAGCCTCAACCTAGTTACTGGCTCCCTTGGAGCCACCTCCATCCCTGTCGTACCTACAGTGGCTGCTGCATTTTGGCAAAGGTACAGATAGTGAAAACAATCCCAGAGAAGTGCTAAAAGCAAAGAATCAATCGTTATCACTGCCTCAGCTTGGGAAAAGGAATAAACAGACTGTAGTAAGTGTCAGATTTCTACAACTGTTCTTTCTCCACAGGGAATAAGCCTATCCACTCCTCACTAGCTAAAGAGAGGTCAGGGCTATGCCAGAGGAAGTAGCTACCATTAGCAGACATGAAGAATATATCTGGTGTGTTGGCGGGATCTGTCTGAACTAAATAACTGGTTGAAATAAGAGCAGCAAACCACTGTCGTGACTGATGCAGATCCTCAAGTATTTTGGTTTCTTAACAGGAAAACAGTGTTTCAAACCTCCAGACAAATTGTAGTTAGCCTGAAAGGGCCTTTGAAAAATGCATGGTATAGGAGCTGCTGCAGTGCCACACACTACAGCTGTGGCATGAGCTGTCCCCCAGTGCCTGTAATGCTGCTGAGGGTCATCCAGCTCAGGGCTCACCCAGCCTGGCAGGGCTGCCATGTCAGCATGCAGGACTTGATCATCCTTGCTCGGTGCCTCTCTGAGCAGCCACTGAAATTTTCTTGAACAAAAGAAGATTCTAAAAGAAGCAAACACAGACCAAAGTACCCACAGAAAAAGTTTATTCCTGGATGCTGGTTTATGCCCAGCAGAAAGTGGGTTTGAATTCTTTCAAACTTCATTTCAATCCTGTCTAATGTAGCTATGAATATCCCCTTTGCCAGTCTTAGTGTATAATCATTCGTGCAGCCACGTTTGTCTTGTCAGCAGCAAGTGTATTAAACTTTGCTGTGGTCCAAGCCAGAAAAAAAAAGAAAAAAAGCCTCTCTACAGCTGCTGTTAGGCGCGGTGGTTGTGTTATGACTGTGTGCCACTTGACTATGCATAACAGTGTTAGGCCATTTGTTAGGCCATTACGCAGCGTGGTCTTGATTCTCTGGAATAAAATCACCACTCTGCCAGGTCACTCCCACTGTGGAACTGGAACACTTTATATTTTTTCCTTAAAAGAAATAGCTGGGCCAACTCCAGGGAACATTACTGAATTCAAATGTGTGGTACAAAGAAATCTAAGAGTTTGCTTGAATCTGCTCTGCAGACTCAAGGCTCAGAGTTTTTCTTTCCCCTTTCAGTTGGTCCTTTTTGTTCTCCTTCCACAGCACTTTTTTCTTTTCTACCTTTACCAGCACTGTCACATAGGAAGCCTACAAGCATCTGAAGGGATATTGCAGCATGACACACATTCACATTTACAGGAGCCTATTTTTAAAATGCAACTTTAAGGCTGCCCACTGCAAGCATCCTGAGGAAACTTGCATCTGTCCTTTTGCAGAAACAATATCACGGAGGAGCAATTTATAATGGTCATGTCCAAGGGTCTGAAAACACAAGTCACCCACATGTTCCTCTCTGTTCTCGCATGCTGGTCATCTGCTAACCCATAACCTCTCCACGCAGCAACCTCTTGCTAATACATCTTGCTTATGAACAAAAAGAGGGCTTCTTTTTTTTTTCTTTCTAATAACCAGGAATGGCACAGAAATGTGGTATCTTTTTTTCCTCTTTTTTTCTTTTTTTCTCTTGCTATCGAGGTGGTTACACAGCCAGGTCTTTGTGTCTGAATTTGTTTTTGTGGGCTAGCAACACCAGCATTTAGATCACCTGTGGTGTGGTGTCATATGAGGGAGGCAAAAACCAGGCCCTCTCTCCATTTATACCTTAGCAATCTGATTTATATGGAGTGGAGAGCTGGAATAGCAAACCTGCTTCAGTGTGGCATGTTGATTTATAAGGTGGCATAAACACACAGTGCTGCTCCAAGGCTGAAGATTACTTTGGTTTGCTGCCCCACTTCCATTAGTGCTATGTCACTTGGGAGTTATTTAGTCAGAGATCCTTTTCATACGCAGACGTGCAGTCAGAGCTTACTTCCCTGGTCGGTTCTGTGTGTGCTGGCACTGCCCTGGTGCCACCAGGGCCACCTGTCCCTCTCTCAGGTGCCAGGCAGGGATGACGACCCAGGGTGATGCTGACTGCTGTCCATGCTCCTTAGGCCCACACAAACCTAACATCTCTAAAAATCACCTTATTCTTTCAGTTGGCCTCACCTGAATTAATGGACTATCTAAATTTATAGCATGGAAAGCCATCCTTTCAAAGACAACATTTTTTTTTTTCTTCTATTTCAGTGTCCTGGCTGGTCCTGAGTGAAATTTTCCCTGGTGGTATCAGAGGACGAGCCATGGCTTTGACATCTAGCATGAACTGGGGTATAAATCTCCTCATCTCCTTGACATTTTTGACTGTAACTGGTAAGATTTCTCTATGTCCTCCCAAGCTGATATTCTCCTACAATCAAAACCCAAATCTTTCCCATACAAACAACATGGCTAAAATTGCAGCTGTGATGCCTCTGGAGCCAAATTTAGATCTCCATTTAGATGCTGTTTGTTAGTGTAACTTCACCATTTCCACCCTATCTTTCTAAGTTTGTGCTAGCAATTACAGCCTCATGTTGCTGGCTGTCAGAGCACCTTGCACATCAATTCTACAGGCTGTGAACCCTAGCTCTTAAAAAAGCCATTGCCTTGGTAAGTTGAAAATACATAATATTTAGGATTTAGTCCTGCATCTTCTGAAGTCAATGGAAGTTCTGCTCTAGATCAGACCTCAGCTTTTCTGATCAAACATTTTAAAGACAATCCCATTGAAATAATTCCTTTTAACAGTAATATCTTGTCTTCAAGAAAATTTCCTTTAGAAAGAGGTGTCTTTGTAAGGTAAAAATGTTTCAATTTTTAATGTGAGAAAGTAGACTAACATATAGTAACTTATGTGAAACATATAGTAACTTATAATGTGATAATAAACAATGGAAAAGGTTAAACGCTGATGTTGAAATTCATTGATTGGCAAATACTTTTTTCTAATTTTATTTCATAAGATGTTTTGCAAATTTTAATTTTCAGTCTTATTCTGAGGAAAATATGTGCTGAAAATCAAAATACATACACAGTGAATACATTCCAGATGCCAACATTTGCTGGTCCTTGGACCAGACTAGACCTGTTTCTAAGGAAATGTCCCCAAAAACAGATAGTGCAGACCTCAGGTCCTCAGCATCAACTGTTTCAACTCAAGGTCCCCTCCTATCGTGCAACATTATTTGTTAATGCACACCTAGCCATTATTGTGGTCTTGGTATTCATGAATGTAAAGTCCCAGTAAGTCTATTGGTTTAGCTGTGTCTAATCTGGATTTATGAAAGTGAAACTACAAGCAAATGTGTGTTTCTAGTCTATGGCAGAAAGGCAGGATTGGAAATTCTGTTTTCAGATGAATGCATCTGGAAGTCATGGTGGACAGCAATACCCACACTTAGGTGTCTTATGAAGAAGATACCAGCTGGATTAGCAGCTTCAGCTGCAATTTTTAGTTCATGACACAACTGACAAAAGTCTCAACTGTCTGGCTTAGTTTTAGCATGGAAAAAGGCTAAGGAGGTTGCAGCAGCCTGTTGGGTTTGTGCGCGCTTTACTTTCCAGAGGCTGCAGAGTGCATGCTTCAGCCTAAGGACCTACCTGCCCCTGGACTGGCTCAGAAAACCACTAGCATTGGGGTGAGTCCAGAGTAGGGACATGAAAATGATCAGGGAGCTGGAGCACCTCTCCCATGAAGACAGGCTGAGAGAGTTGGGGTTGTTCACCCTGGAGAAGAGAAGGCTCGGGGGATACCTTATAGCAGCCTTCGATTACCTAAAGGGGGCCCACAGGAAAGCCAGAGAGGGACTTTTTACAAGCATGTAGTGATAGGACAAGAGGTAGCGGCTTTAAACTGAAAGAGGGTAGATCCAGATTAGATGTAAGGAAGAAATTCTTGCCTGTGAGGGTGGTGAGACACTGGCACAGGTTGCTCAGAGAAGTTGCAGCTGCCCCCTCCCTGAAAGTGTTCAAAGCCAGGTTGTTCGGGGCTTTGAGCAACCTGATCTAGTGGAAGGTGTCCCTGCCCATGGCAGGGGGGTTGGAACTAGATGATTTTTAAGGGCCCTTCCAACCCAAACCATTCTGTGATTCTATGATTTTTGGCTGACCCCATTAGGAGTTCACTCTTGGATCCCTTTCTGGTGCAGGACCCATGAGTTGCAGTGGAAGTGTTAGGAACTGACACATGGGAAGGATCTGCTGGAGACAACTGCAACAGCATGAAAAATGTTTGGTTTTGCTCCATGAAAGAATGTACAATAAAACCAGACATGGGTGGAAATTCAAGGCACTTGTGATCCCTGGTGCCTTTGCACCAACCAGTAACAATGGCTACTACTGTTTTCATCCAGAGTGACCACAAGCAAAATAAATCAGTAGGTTCATGCTAAATGGGTCAATATGGTCTCATCAATTTTCATTCATAAGTAGTATTAGAAAAAGCAAAGCCTCTCTTCTTCTTCAAATTGTGCCCAGGCACAAAAATATGAGCCAACAATAACAGCCTATCTTCCTTCTAACTTCTCCTGTCCATTAGGGGCTGTATACTAGAAAAATACAGCCACAGGGGAAAAAAAAAAAGTATTTGAAAATTAAAAAATACATGTTTTTTTCTTTTGTAGAGCTCATTGGCTTGTCCTCGGTGTGCTTCATTTACACAGTAATGAGTCTAGCATCGCTGGCTTTTGTTATTGTGTTTATACCAGAGACAAAAGGATGCTCTTTGGAGCAAATATCCATGGAATTAGCTAAACAGTAAGTACCAAGCAAGGGTGTGATCACATCCTAGGGATGGCTGAGGGAAAAAGCCTTTCAATGTCACATGCTAAAAAAAAAGAAACCACGTTGTTTTCCTCGAAAAATCAGATTCTCTCAAGGCTTGAGCTTATACATGTTGATCTCAGCGGTCAAGCAAACATTTTGTTGGTGCTGAAGGACTGGCCCTAAAGGAATGGTGGTTTCCAACACCCCTGTGAAGAACACCTGCAGCCAGGCCTGGCTCCCCAGCACTTTTGCTGACTGGCACTTCCCGAGAGCAGATCAACTATGTTCTCACACAGGGCTGTTTGACTTGGCTTGTATGCAGAAAAAGGGAAGGGGAGAGGCCTATCTCAAATACTTCAAGGCTTCATGTGAGTTTTGATAGCTCTTCTAGATGGGCATTTTTTGGTGCATTTACTAAGTCCTGTGTCTCTATAGACTCTGTGAGCTGGTACCCAAAAAAGGTTCTTCCAGTGTAAGCTTTGTGTTCCCACCTCACCACATAAAACAGGTACAGGAGCAGTGAAAGGGAGAGTGCTGGTGACATGAATGCCATGTGCATGCTCCTTTAATATGACCCATTCTCACTGGTTTTGTGTCTTTTGACTCTACCTGTCTTTTCATATCCTCCAGAGATAGAGTGGGACTTGGAATTGCATATGTTCAACAAAAGTAGCACATCAAGTTTGGAGAACAGAATGAAATGGTCTGGTGATATGCATGCTGTTTACTTACAATCTCCAAAGGCAGGTGCCACTGACCATAAATTACTATTGATTCGCTACTGCCCCCATTCTTTTCAGTTGTTTTTGGCTATAGAAAATGATAGAAAAAACTAAGCAGCCTTTTTTTTTAAAAAATGCAGCACTCTCCTGATCCATTCAAAGAGCTGCTCCACAGCAGCTACTTGCTTTTTCGGACTCATCTCAGAAGTTATCAACATAGTGAATAACAGGATAAAGAAATTATAGAGGAAACAATGTAGCGGACCATATTTTTTCAGGGTTGATTGCTGGGGGGGGGAAAGTCAGGCCTCACCACAGCTGATGGCACCCTACTACAGGTGAGGCAGCACCCCCCAGTTCATCTGCACACCTGGGCTTGACGGGGCAAGGCAGACTCCTTCCCTCTCTCTCCACTGCCTGCCGGCAAGACAAATGACGCCCAGAGAAAGAGGCTTGAAGGCAGAGGTAGAAATATTCCAACTGAAAATGAGACACATCCTTTTTGACAGTGGAAGTAGTTAACGTGTGAACATCCTAGTGCTGTGAAGGGTCATCCTGTATTTGGGTTTTTAGGATTACCAGAGAATATTTTTTCTAAAGGGTATGCTGCAGCTCAGCTGGGTTTAAAGGAGGTTGCTTATGAGCTAATTATCCCACTGCAGAAAGGCGGGAGGTAATTGTGCTGTCGGAGCCCCCGGGCTCTCCCTCGCGGCGGTCACTGCTTCGCGGGCTGAGAAATCGGCGCTTCTGGTCCAGCTTGCGCTGCCCTCCCCTCCCTCCTCTTTAAAGCAAGACATAAATCCACGCGGGAGGCGGAGGGGCAGGGAAGCGGGGCTGGCCGCGCCGTCGGGGGGAGCCCCGGGCGCCGTCGGGGGGAGCCCCGGGCGCCGTCGGGGGGAGCCCCGGGCGCCGTCGGGGGGAGCCCCGGGCGGAGCGTGCGGCGGGGCCGCCCCCGCGCGGGCCGTCGCGGAAGTGCCGCGGGCCGGCGGAGCATCCCCCGGGCGCTGGGTGTTCCTGCCGGGGTGCGCTCGGCCCCCTCGGCTGGTCCCGCCGGGCAGCCGTGCTCTCAGTGGCAGCGAGTGTAGCCGGAGAGCGGTGTGCCGGCTGTCTTCGATGGCAAAACCTTTGTGGGTTTGTTTTGTTTGTTTTCTTCTCCAGGAAATACGCGAAGACCCCGTTGTGCTGGGTGACCCAGCGCAGAGAGAAACTGGTGCCGGTGGAACTTGCCAAGAGAGGGAAAGAGCAGCTCTACTAGACCCGGGGCAATCAAAGCAGCCTTCAGGAAAAGACTGATTAAAAAGAAAAAAAAAAGTTCAGCGATGCTCACACGCTGATGGGACACGTTATCTTTATTATCCACAAGATATTATCTCTTTAATTTCTTAGTAGATCTTCTTTCACTGGCAGTTTACAGCCAACATTAAAGATTATTGTAGTTTATAACTTACTGGAAATCTAGGCACTGTCTGTTTCAAACCACCATCCCTCACCTCCCCTGGGGTTACACACCTCTTACATACAGGAGGGAAATTGGAATATTGTGCACAATTCTAGTTATTCATATTCAACAAGAGTTTGGCCTGGAAGAGGTGCAAAGAATGACTTTGATGCAAAGGAGAAGGAAGAGTCTCACAAGAGGTGTCCACCAAAGACAGACTTGTTTAGCCTAGCAAAAAAAAGGGGCTGAGCAGGGTTAACAACTCTCTATCAGTATGTTAGGGAAGACAACACTATAGAGCAAAAATGGACAACTATGGAGTGTAAAGGGTGATGTTACTGCAGAACAACTGGGTATGAACTCTTTATGAATTAATTTAGGCTCCAGCTTAACAAGACTTGTGAAAAGATCTTGTTCATCAGAACTTATTTATAACACAGAACATGCTCAGCTTATAAGAGGAACTTAACATGTAGTTTTCTGTGAGGGCCAGGATGCAGTGAAATGCTCCTCAGAAACACAGTCAAATCGTTTAATAAGGGAATATTTGCATAATCAGTTACTCTAGGTTGAGGATGGATTTACAGAAGAGGATAATAGGATTTCTTTGGCTTCCCAGTCCCAGGAAAGTTGGAAGCTGAAGATACCAGAGTTGATGCCGAAGTAATTTTATTTCTCAACACAGGGCACACTAGACTTTGACTTTTGGATTCAGAAAGTGAGAATTTTGTGGTACAGGGCAGCACAAAGGGAGTTCAGAAACTGCGATCATAAATTATATCAAATTCTTGGTTATTGCTTGGCAAGTGTATCTTGAAGTACTCATCAAGCCTCTTCAAAGGGATATCTGTATGGCTCCCATAAAAGAATGATGGTTAATAGATTTTGTTAGAATGATCGGTAGATAAGTGTTTATTAGCAGATAAGTAAATGGTTCTTTGTTTAAAGAAAAAAGCATGCTTTAAAGCATGCAGTCTGTCTCAGCAGCCACACAGCAGCATTTCTTCCACCATTTAACTGAGGAAGCAAGACTGACACTGTCAGCTGGAGTGCAGATACTACTTGGAACTAAGCACATGATCCCACTTTATTTACTGTCCCATAGCATTAAAACCAAGTGACTGTGTCTTGCACTGAAGGAACAGTGACTTAGTGATTTAGGTAAAGTTTTATTTCTGAGCAGAGCAGATCAGTTCTGATCACAATCTTTCATGGTCACACTTCTAGATACTGACACTGTAAACTTATAGAAGCACATCTGTTCAGACAGTGAGCATGTGTTCAAAACCTGAAAAAAACCTATTGAAGCCAAGGACATGATTTCCCAGAAGTCACTGGAAATGTATCTACCTCAGAATGGGAACCTACTGGCCATATCTGTACCAAAACTTTCCTGCATCATAAGCTTTAAGGGAACCAATATCAAAACCCTGTTGGACTTTTGGTACAAAGGTCAGGTAAGTATTTATCAAAATACAGGATTTTTAACTATGCAGATCCCATGTCATCTAAACCAAGTGAAATTCTGAATTGCTAGGCCGCTGGCTAGCTGGTCAGTTTATAGCTGCCTTAATTTTTCTGTCTTGATCCCAGAGCCAGCAGTCCTCCCAATTAACCTCATGGGTGCCACAGAGCTTTCAGGGATGCATAAGGCTCAGCAAGATGCAGTTTTTGGCATACACAACATACCAAAGATTAAGTAAAATCCTCTTATAAGGGTCCGTGTGAGCCTTTTTGACATAGTCTGTAAACAACAAGAGACCAAGCCACCCACAGTGGGGCTGTGCACCTGAGATGTAGGTGACTCAGACCAAAGGCCCCATCAGAAGCAGTAAGCTTAAAAGCCTTTTGCTCTCATTCCCTATGGGGAATCAGCAGGTTCCTGTTCCAAGCTAAAATTCCACTGTGGATCTCAGGTGCTTCCAACTGTTCCACAGACATGGAAAACTTTGGTTTCTATTACTTGGAATTTCCCCTAAAAATTGAAGATCTGCTTAGAATTTTGAGGTCTACAGTTCAAATATCGGCCATGAGAGACCATTTTGAGGTCTACAGTTCAAATATCGGCCATAGGAGAAGAGGTCCCTTTGCCTCTGCATGGGGGAGAGCCCATAGCAGAGTCTTCTTGCGCTTCCCTGACCTGAGCAGTAACAGCTTACTCCATGCTGCAGCAGCAGGAACTGGCAAAAAGTATTCCTATAACTTCTACAAATAGAAAAAGGATGCAAAATGCATTAGAGCTCAGACACATAAAAGTTTCATAACTGTGTGAAATGGAGCGAGCTGGAGAGCTGGGTTTGAAGCAGTGAGAGAGAAGCCATGGATGAAGAGGGCACATGAAATGAGAGGGGACGTGAAGTCAGAGATTGACTCTGATGGTGGGGGGAAAAGGACAGATGAAGTTTTTAAGCATAGATGTTTCATGCATGGAAGATTGAATTTTTTTACCTTAAATTTTCACATTTAACTTGGAGGTGTGAGGAATCAAAAACCAGAATGTGGCCAAAACCTACAAGATATGGTGGTTTTGGTGTGTTTTTTTTTTTTGTTTTTTTTTTTTTTTTTTTGTTGTTTGTTTGTTTGTTTTTAATTTGGAATGCTCAGTTCAACATCCTGATTTTTGCAGTTTGGGAACAGTTCACATTGTGATACACAGCCTGAATTTCATTTTTTTAAACCATAGTATGCTCAAGCAAATAATAGTTTTGAAAAATAACAATGTTTCCTTGCTAGAGAAAACACCACTTTCTATTACTGAAATGGAAAGAATAATAAGATATGGTATACATGGTCAGTGCCACGTGTTGCCTAATGAGTATGGGTCAAATCTGGAAGCCTGGCAAGCATTTGTTGAAGTAAAGAAAAAGATCTAGAAGAACTTAAGTGCTAGCAAAGGGCTGCAGGCTGGACCTGTTAATACCGTAAAACTTTTTTCTTAAATCAACAGTAATATTTTCTTTTTATAAAACCTACAAATTTTACTATCAGTTCTGAATGCTTGTGAAATGATCTTGTCAAAAACCAGAGTCTGAACCCACCATTTTCTGGGTTTCTGCATGTTAGTATCTTCCTCAGTTTTTTAGCATTGATTTTTACTGAAATCTCTCCACTTGCTTCATGTTTAGGCTGGAGGACAGTTACCAGTATCATGCATTCTACTATATCAGCTCTAGAAGAAGAAATATTAAGGTGACTCTGGGTAGTATTCCACATATGCTGTTTACCAACATCATTATTATACTAAAAAGTGCCTGAGATTAAATCAAGTAATATAATGTATTTGTAGAAAGACTATATAGCAGAAAATTCATCCATTTCCTGATCTGTGACTTTACCAGGTAGTGGATTACCTGCCATTGGCTGTGGTTGCCCCTAGATAGCTGACCTTTGCACATGGAACCCAAGCCCATACCGGCTTAGAATTTTTACTACATTTAGTGAAAGGGGCTTCTGCAAAATCTTTCTCAGCACTGCATCTTCCCCCAAAAAAACCTCTGCTGTAATATATTTTGTGAGAAATTACAAAAAAAAAATTTAACTCAGAAAATACCATAGAAATTGTCTCCCCACCTTACGGGTTTTGGGTTCATTGCAAGCTCTTCTAAATTTTCTCCATGCACATCTAGTGCAGAAATGAGTAAATAAAAATACCATCTTTCTGAAGAAGGCATACTTTCAACACTGGTTTAACTATAGAGACTGTAATAGCTTCAAATACCTCCAAAAGGTGATGATCCTGTAGTCAAGGGCTTTTAAAATCATGATAACAAGTCTTAATTGTAGTCCTACAGACTTAGCCCTGTATAGCCCTATAAATGTAACCCTAATTGTACTCATCTTTTATAACAAAGCCTGCACATCTGATGATGCAGAACTGGCTGTCACAACCTCATCAACTATGAAAATACAAGGGAAAAAAGGGACATGTCTTAGAAATCACATCCCTGGATCTCTGAAGAACTTCACAAAAAAAATTGCCACGGATCTAAAATTATTCAGTATTTTCATTAATGGACGGATGACAGAATAGAATATGCTTATTAAATTTGCAGGCAATACTAAACTGGGAGAGACTGGGTTGGAATTCAGAGCTTCAGAAATTTGTGACAAGGGTCTGAAAAAAGCAGGATACAATTCTGAAAGTGTAAGTGCAAGTTTCTCTGGCAACGCTAATTGCAAGTTGGAGAATGGTAAAATGGAACTAGAAAATGCAGGAAAAGATCTAGTGGCTATGACAGCTCCCAAGCTAGCAATGAGTCAGAGTTATCACTCTACTGAAAAAAGGAGCCCTTAGTAAGTTGTATAAATAGAATCAACCCTTCTAAGGAATGTGAATTAAACTTTTTATGGCGCTGCTACAGCCACAGCTGAGCACTGTGCAGAGTTTTGCATGGGATCCACCTGGGGAATCCAGGGACAGATGAACAGTGCTCTAGAACACATGGCCACTGAGGAAGAGCTGATTGATTAACAGATGAATTTAATACAAAGCCCTGCTCCTCACACCAGAGGCCAGAGCTAGGATGCTGGGGCATGCTGTCTGGCCTTGGGTCCACATCATGACTGCAGGAGTTGATAGCGAGAACCTCGGTGGAGGCAGCACAACATGGCAAAGGAAAACAAAGACTAACCTGTAAGGATGGGGAAGAGGGGTCTGTGTACATGCATGCACATAAAAATGAGCAGCAGCAGCAAGGCTTAGTCCAGACTGAGGTGGGGACCCACTGATTTAGAGCTGTGATGGGAAATAAGAGTGATATCCCCGAGTATATGAGTACACTGCCAAATACCCATCATCATAGCTTCTAAAGGGTACTTGTCACAGTTTGAGGCTCCTTTGGAGCTAGAAGGATAGGTGAGCATACATTTCAAGAAGTCTTTTATTTGCTGTTGCTCTCCTCAATACTACCCTGCAAGTTTAGCAGTGTGCTCTTCGCCTCCCTTATGGATTGTTAACAAAGGCCTCAAACTACTAGCATGGATATAAGCCATGCTTCAGAAGAAACAGTTCCCCTTTTAAGACACTGCAGCTTATTATTACTTTTCATTTTTGTTCTAACAGGCAGATTTCATACTATGTAACAGTGCTAACAAAAAAGCAAAACATTCCTCTTTCTCCATAAGATAAATTTAGGAGACACATATGCTTCATAAAAGCTCCAGAAGTTCACCAGTAGCATGCAAGTGCTTTGCAATTTGATCCAACAGAAAGAAGAGGCAATCCTCATCTGAGAGAGCTATTACAAGTTATAATGGCCAAATCCTCATTCATCAGTTTCGGACTAGACTTTGTTCCTGGAAAACCCATTACAATTTTGTTCATTGTTGTTACCTTCTGCTTTTTCTTTTTAAAATGGTAATTGTAATACACTGGTGTTCCCCAGTGGTGGTTTGTCCATTGTTCCCTATGACTTTTCACAAAATCCTCGTTAGTGTCAGGAGTGCTGAGGTCTACACTATCTTCTTCACAAAATGGGAAGCTTGCATATATAACATCTTTTTCTTGCATATAAAGATCTTTCTCTGCTCTTTATCATGAATTCCATGACTGTTGAACTCAACTTAGGAACTTTGTGGCTATAACTCCTCTTTCCTACCTACACTGAGCTTGAAAGGACTTCTATGAATGTATTGCATAAGGCTTGTGGCAAATTGTTGCTTCTTTCTTTTTGTTCTGAGGGGTTTGGTTAAGCATTTCCCAGACGACTCCTTCCTTTCCACAATTAAATAAAGTCAATAGAGGCAGCCCCAACTTCTACAGCATCCCCTCAGATAGATTAAATACATTATGCTAGGCATTTGTTTTTTTCAGGATGTTCTTCCACCTTTCTTTTGCAGCTGTGACTTCTGGTGCAGCAACAGCTCATGGTTTACTATTTTTAGCACCCACTAAGACTGCGTATTACCTGCAGCACACAATAGTAGCATTACATTTCTCTTCAGTGAGATAGGGAAAAAAGACATACATACATTTATACATATTTATTGTATCTTTTTAAAAGTAGCATTTGCAGTTACTTTTAAGCATTCACCTCTCTTTTGCTTCAAATGTGCACTTATTGAGAGAAACATCTACTGGCTTCCAAGTCCAAGATTAATACCAATAATAACACATGCCCGAATCAAGCTTCATTGCTTGTTGGCAGCTCCTGTCATGAAACTATTATACAGTAAGAAGAGTGTAGAAAAGGTCTGTGTTAACCATTCAGCAATAGGCTGGGGCTGGATTAGCGTGACCATACCATCTTCTCAAGTTGAAGCACAACACCACTTTCCTGAAAACTGAAGCTCACATAGTAAATTTTTTCCTTTTGCATCCAGTAGGTGGACAAGGCAGTTGGTTTTTCTACAGTAGCTTCTTTAGTTGATAAGATTTCCTCATCATCTACAGGAAAGCACTTGCTGTAGACCTTTACATTTAGAAATGTCTTCTCTTCATGTAACAGCAAGAAAATACTTGAAGTCTGGCATGTAGTTAAGAGAAATGGGAACAAACCAAATTTCACCCTCAGATAAACATCTGTAACTACTATAGATTTCAATCTAACCCACGCACAAAGTTTTACACATACTACAAATAGAAACAGAAGGTATCAGCAAAAGACTATTCTTACATTGTTTCAAATTAATTTGCAACTATACAATTTTAACTGTAATAGAAAAAGGGAAAGGAATATAACAGAACAGGTATGAAGAGAAATATTTTCCAAACTTTTATTTGTGCACATTCATCAGGTGAAAAAGATAACTTTTACAGCTTCTTTGGTGCCCAATATTCAGCATACAAAAATGTAAAAGACAAATAAAACACAAGCTCAAACTAAAAAAAGAAAAATAATGTTTTAAAGGTAGTGCACATCGTGACAGCTTTGCTTATGAATACACAGAAATTACTGCAAAAATAAATAGAATGTCTTTTTAAAAGCAGCAATTTCATATCTTGTAAACTTCCTTTTTTACAATACAGCACTGTTAAGAGTAAAATCCAAAAGAACTGGAGTTTATACTGTCGCCATGAGCAAGTAAAAGAGTCCGTATTCTTCTGCTATGGTTGGTCCAGTTTTCCTTTTTGCTTTTAGTCCAATGTGCAGCAGTCTTTAAAGGTGCTTGGTTAGGGAAGCTAACCATCAAGTGGTGAATTATAAAATTTATTTCCTGCTTTCAAACACGAATGGGTAAATCTGTTCCACAGCACTGGCAACAGCTTTTACGTTTGGCCCTGAGACATATTAAAAAAATAAAAAAAAAGTGGTAGGAATAGAAAAATCAGAAATTAAAACAACAATAGTATCTGTAAAACAACCTTAGTATTTTTAGCTACCACAACTTTGCATTGTATACAGAAATAATTTCTCCCCCACTTCTCCCAACTTAAGAAGGTGTTACTCTGATCGCTTTTACTTACAAGAAAATACTCTCACATGAAATCTGTAGCATGTTCTACACTGGTCAATAGCTAGACTGTAATTACATAAATACTGTAATTTAATTTCATAACAACTGGGGTGCTTTTTGATTTACTGGCTTAAGCAGTCAGCCCAGAGAAGACATCAGAGGGTCAGTGGCAGAGGTAAAAGAAATACTTCTAATTATGCTAATCTTTTAGGAATCTGTATTACTCAAAGCCTAGCCATTTTTATCTCTTCGTTTAAAAACCTACCAACAAAAACTACTGCTAAATAATGCTGGGTTTAACCAAAGTATGTTTCAAGCAAGGTTATTTTATATTTGAAAATTATAGATTATTACTTTCCACTCTGGAATTTGCAAATAGTTCTACCACTGATCTCAGGACACAACCTGCAAGCCAAGGAATGCTTATTGTCTCAGGATGAAGAATATGAAGGTTATCTAACATCATCTATGAGCACTGGGGAAAAAGGTAGAATGAACTAGCAATGCCTTCTAATGGTACTAGATCATTTTATGTAATGAACAATCAAGACAGCAAATAAATGAGCAGTAACATGCCAGAAGAAATTTATCCTGGATAAAGTTTGGTGATGCAGATAAACAAAACCAGCAATTTCTCACATGCTTTAGTGACTGTGAACTCAGGGGTTATTTTTTACCTCACTTTATACTTGGAAGAAACTTCTAAAGTCTAAAGAACTGTTCAAAATGGTTCCCAAAAATCATAAATAACTTGTTATGAATTACCTCATTGAGAAATTATGGAAATACTGTTTTAATTTACACACATTTACACATTGAGTCAGAAAGTGAAATGGATTCTTCCTGTATTTTCAAACTTTTCAAGTTGAGTTAAGCACTCATCTAAAACAAGCCTAGTGAGATACCTGCCTTTGGGGCAGATACTGCATCTTCCTTAAATCTGTCTGCTATTATAGAAATGCAAGTTCTAGAGAAAGCCTTCAGAAAGTGAGAATATGAGTAGACAAAAATTCTTGTTAAAAAATGTTACTCCCTGTAGGGTTGAAGAGATGTAAAAAAGTGGATTGTCATTGCAGGGAGTATAAGAGAAGAAAAACAAAAGAAAAACAAAACACACAAACACACCCCCGCCCCAAACAACCCCCTCATCGCTCATTTTGGAGGAAGAAAATTAATACTTCTTCCTATCACATATCAGTTATTTTTATTTTCTTTTCTCAGTGTAACTCTAAATCTTTTTAGACTTGTCCCATTTAAAAAAAAACCCCTTTTAGTAACATTTCTAATTATGTATCTCAAATAAAATTGAGTTAGTGGCATGTCAAGTACTAGTACTACAGAAACATGAATGGTCAAAAGGAACCTCATCTGAATGCACTTGAGGGAGTACAGTAAGGTTGAAAAGTAATTTAAAACATTTTTAGAACAAGAAGTGTAAGGCAGTGAACACTTTTTTCGCCTAGAAGAAAGGCCTAGGCAAAACAGAAGCCTTCGAAACAAACAGGTCTGAAATATTTCAAAAACACTGTAACAAGTAATCCAGAAGGAAGTAAAAGTTTGATGTTTACTATATTTGCCTTCATATTTGAAAAGACAATTCTGGAAATATGAAAGTGATTTTGTCCCATATATGGAGTATTAAGAATCTCAAAGAAAGACTCAATCTCATTAGGAGGCTGACAAGACACTCTGAGAGCCTTTTATTATTGCAGTGATACTCAAGCTGCTTCTTTATTTTGAATTTAGTTTCTAGTTTTGGTTAGACCAGTTGCTCTGTTCAGAACATATATTGCAATCTTGAAATACTTTTTCGCCCTATATTTTCAAATTACTAAATCTGATGGAGTTTGTCTTATTTAAAAAACACTTCTGATATCTTGTGAGAGAAGTTCCCCATAATTCCTTAACAAATACCTAGGCTTTAAGATGTGAAAATAAAAATCCCTACCCAACTTCTGAACCAGTAGCTAAGCTCTAACAACTGCAAGACAGAACTCCCACGGATGTAATATAAAGTGATGTTTTTAGGTTCTGTACTATTTTAGAAGGTATTCTCTAAGACAAATGGACTTCTTATATCTGGAAACCTGTGGTGAACACCTCACAAGCTAACATAACAAAGAATGGAAAATTAAAATTACTAAGAAAGAGGAAAAAACATGGCATGGCATCTCCAAGACCCAGGACAATCATGTCTCTGATTACATAGGAAAAATCACTGATGCCTCTGATTCAGGTGGTGGTTGTTCTCTCTCAGCAGAGCTTTATGAGAAGAAGGTACAAGTCTGAAGAACTCCAAGTACTGGTAAACTTCAGTTATGACAAAATGCTGTACTATGCTACACGTTTCCCTAAATCTCCAGTTTGGCAACATGTATTTATGAAAGGGACGTTAATGCTACATGCAGTGTAGTTTACAGGACTATGAAAAAAAAGGAACAAAATCCAAATATTTAAATAAATACCTGTATTCTCAAGTCCTATCTTACTTTTGTTTTTATTAAAAAAACAGTCTATGTACATTCAAAGTAATTTTTGAGCCTACCAATAATAACACTTTCTCTACAATTCTTGTGGCACTTTCACTCAAAAACAAACTAGGTGCTAGCACTGGTAAACAAAATCCCTTCAACATATCTTTTGACTGTTTTAACATTCTTCCTTTCCTAAACCTACTGGCCCTAAAGTTAAATATTCCCAACAAGTTAAATATTTATTTTTGACATCAAAATACCTGTAACTGTGATACTGCCTGTGGAAAAAATCTGTAAGGTAGCTCTGAGAGTTTTTATTCTGTAACACACGGCAGGATGAAGTTCTGGTTCATAACTAGAAAACAAAATAAAAGGTAAAAAAGACAGATCTAGAACTGAAAAAGAAAATTTTAAGAAGTATACCAAGACTATAATTCTTTAAAATTCTACCGTACCTCGCATGAGGTCTGTTATTCTTCGTAAATTCTGGCAATCTGATCTCAAAGGGCATGTTGCACACTGCTAAAACATTCACAACTTTAAAATCTGTGAAAATTACCTTTTCAAAAGAGAGGGAAAAAAGCCATTACAAATTCAGTTTACAGCAAGGCAGATGTATGGGCTGAGAAAAAAAGAATATTAATTAGAATATTTTGATGAGATTTCAAAATGAAAACCTTGGAATTCATGCATTTCTAATAGGAATCTAAACAGTACTTAAAGGACTCAAATCACTTTATCCTTCTATGGTACAGTAACTGTTGAACTAAATACTTCACAGTAGTATTACATTGCTATTGTAAAGTTTAGGAGTGAGACACAGAAACAACTCATGTTGCCGTACTAAACACCACCAAACTGAAAATAGACTAAAGTAAATAGCTCATGAAACATAAAAATAAACAGAGAAAAAGCTTAAATTTCATTGTTAGAACAATCTTAAACAATCTGAAAACTTCTTTAATGCCTTGCTGCTATACACCATTTTTATTAAAGATAAGACAAAAAAAAGGTGAAGCTTGTTTTGTTTTGAATCTCCAGCGGCCAGTATGGCAAGCTGTTTCTCTACTCTGTCACTTTCTGAAACCCAGCTGAAACTACTAGCTTTCAGTTATTCTTTACCACAGCCATTTTAGATGACAACAAAATAGCCAACAGACAATTCCTAAGCAAACAAATGCCCTGCTGAGAAGTCAGTGTTGGCAACATCACTGAAGAAACTTTATATAATTTTCTGAGATTGCCTGAACTTAAATAACCATTCCTCAGTCAAAACTTTTTAGAAGGATACTACCAGTAGAAGCAACTTCTCCTTATGAAAGGTCAACTATCAATTTAACCTTCAAAATACATTCCACATAAACTGCTCACTTTTGTTACAAAACTTGGTGCATCCACCATGGAAGCACTGTTCACCTCACTGATCTTATGTTCCAGTCCAGGTTTAAGAGGCTAGGTCTAATGTATGCATTCCTAACAGTAAGAGTGTTTAATTTCTGCTTGGGTCTGATACAGCATTACCGGGATAGCCTGTCACCACTACCTTTATGTACTAGAATCAAAGGTAGCCTTTCCCTGCCAAAGGGCAGCCACCGTGTCTGTCCGTAAACTGAAACCGTGGGCAAACAGTACAACTGACTAACAGGAAGTTTTAGAGTACTAAACCATGTCATTTTAAATCATTCACGTTGCTGCTTTTCAACCTTTGCTATGAAATGCAAATGGTGGTTTTGACTGGTAATGTTAATCCAAACCCAGAAAAAAAGAGAGGTGTCATGTCCTAAGTATTTTATTTGGCTTACTTCCCACTGGACAACCTAAGAGCACAGAAGCACATTTTTTACCCCTCTTTTTAATTAAAGAGGCTCAAATTTGCCCTTAACAAGACGGATATGTATCTGCTATTCCATCAGAAATGAGGAAAACTTATGTTGAAATGAGAGTTAGGTTCATACTCATTAGCACTCCTTCCAAATAAATCTTTCAAGATATTGTGAATTCTATCCAAGAAACATCTGTGGGTGGTTCATTTATTAAACAAATTTTGTTGTTCATTAGCCAGCGAAGAAGCACTACTCTCAGCTGCCAAACAAAACTCAAATCCACAAAATAAAACAGCTTCTCTTTAACCAGCATCTGGAAAGCGTATGCTGACACAAAAGGGGCATCCAAGTGAAAACACGCTCACTACTAAATTGTTATGCTCTCTCATTTTTGTTTCTTTCAAAAAAGGGACTACCAGGCATTGGTTGAGTCATACAAGTCCTTTTTCATCAGAATTACCTGAAAACCTAGTTTCTGTAGACTACGAGCTAATCGTCTGGCACCAAATTTAGCTTCTTCTTCACTGTAAGGAGAAAGAAAAGAATCTAGCATTAACAGAAACAGAGTATATATTTGTGTGCACACATACCACAACAGCTACTCAGACTACAAAATGAACCGTTTCATGATGTAGCACATGAACCGTGATCACATGGACAGCCTTCATTTTATCCTACTGTACGTATTACATTTGAATATCTAGATAGTTAAAATGGAGTCCTTTATGCCCTGTTTGAAGAATACCTTGGCACTTGGCTTCAGGTGAATCAGGAGACATATTCTGATCATACATGATACTAAATACTCTTAAGAGACAAATATGATCATGGTAGTCCAGAGTTAATAATTTTCCATTTAGAGACAGAGATCATACACAGAAAGTATGCAAATTTACAGTTGTAACTTATTCTTACTCCACAATGCAGACAAATCTTAAAGGAATTCAGCTGTTAAGACTTTAGCAAGTCTCAGATGTATCTGAACAGCAAGTCAGCTTTTGCTTCTTCCTAGTCCCTCAACACTGTATAACTTGATTAAATTCAGGTGGGTTTTCATGAAAGTGTAAGAGAGATTCCTCAGAAGAGGTCACCCTTTCCCAAGTTTCAAGTCCTGGCTAAAAATACAGAATTCTTAAAGAGTTCTCAAACAAAATCTCTAGGATTTTCTTCATAAAGTAGTTTTCCCTGCTGCTCTCCCAGAAGGCTGAACTGATGTTGCTTAAGATTTCAACTCAGTCTGTGGCAGCCACTTCACATAGGAAACTTCCTCCCAAACACACAGCTTGGCAAGGATCTACATGTGATCCAGGGTGAGTGAATCTTGACAGTGGCAAGTACTGCCTCTTGCCATCTTCACTTACAACATTATGTTTTAAAAGATAAGAGAATTTACAGCTAGAGAAAGAATCTTCATGAACTTACCTTGTGGCTCCTGTGCAAATAACTTTTCCTGAGGACCAAATTGTGGCCGTAATCCTAGGCTTCCTAAGCTTCATTAATACTTTCTAAAAAGAAAAATAAAAATGGAAGAATTAGGAATTAGTGAGAGTTCCATTTCATACCGGAAAAAAATAAATCAACTGTTATACAAATCAACTGTTACACTAGTACTTCCTTTATTTTTTTATACCCTTGAACTGTTCTTTCATCTTTTTCAGTAGTTAAAAAAAAACCAGCTCTGGAGAAGAGCAAAATAAGCATGGAATATCTCAGCCAGTTATTCAGTGTTTACAAAACAGATGAAATGAAGGTATTTTCCTCTGAATAAAAAGCTGAAAGCCACAAGAATTGTTCTAATTTTTTTCTTATCACAGTGACTCTCATGTTGCTGACACCTCATCGGGATATATTTTCTTGACAAAACCATCAAATTTTGAGAGGCAAAATAGACCCTGAGGTGTAAGAAGTCTCACCACATACCTTATACCCAGTATTCACCTCACTAGTTAGTGTCTTCTGAGACAATATTTACCCCTTTACTACTTTTTTTATTTACTCCCCTTACTGTATGTTTAGTGTATGACAGACTAAAAGCCTATCAAGACAGAAATACAGAAATAAAGCTATGCTTTTCTCTATGCATCACACACAAGAATGTTTAGCTTAAGGAAAATTCATAAAACCAGATAACCAAGGTATGTTGAATCTCTTACCCCAACATCACGCTTGTATATCACATTTGCTCCCTCCAATGCGATCTTCCTCAAGTTTAAATGACATCTTGTTCTAAAAACACACACTACATTTGTGATTAAAATGTCCAATGCAACATCACTGTCTGCATCCATTGGGGTGATTTACAACTCAGTTTTCCCACCAGCTCACCATGAAGATCACATCCTGAGAAACGAAAATGATAAAATTAAACATACTAGTAGAAAATTGCCTACTGATGCCATTGTATATATCTGTTCCTTAAATGAGACAAGTAGCAGAAGCAACTACACTCTGACTCATTTAAGTTAACTGTGTGTGGGGAGGGGAGGTGTCTGCATCCTGTATGATAGAAAATAGGTTACTCGGTTGAAGCCATGTTGCCAGACTTAACAGAAATAAAGTGTGTACACATATATATATAGAAATAATATTTAAACTTGCCCGTTAAATATGTTACAACTCTTACCAACTATATTAGGACGCAGTAAAGATTACTAAAACTTTTTCCATAGCTCCAGGGATAATCTTTCCTCAGCTCATTTGAGGATGTCATTAGACACCTCAGGAAAATGCACTTCTCTGACTGAAGTTGATAATTCTGAACAGCTTGACGTTTGTGAATGGATGAGCCTGCTGAATAACTTTGAACTAAGAGCAGCTACAGAAACTGCTGTCTATAGACAGCCTGCTACCACAGCTTTCCCATCTTCACCCAGCACTCTTGGCCTATCTCTCCCAATATAATAGCATAACGTGAACTATGTAAAATGCCCTGGTGGCAGCAGCAGCGTGGGCTGAGCGCAGTGGCCTCTCACCCTCTTCTGCAGTGCCCATAGAAACTGCCTAGAATGAACATATTGTATGCACAGAGTAAAATCGAGTGCTTCTGAGGGAAAGCATGGGTAACTGTGAAGGCACAGGAGCCACTCAATGTATGCACAGCAAACCTAAGGCAGCCAGGAAGGGTCCAGTCTGCCTGTGCACACTGAAGCTGACCCTCCTAACACACACCTTGACCCGGCGAGGAGGATCATAAGATGGGGAGTTGGGCTACCACTCAGCCCGAGACTGCCCAACATCTCTTCTGTACATGTACCAAAGACAACTCAAATCTTAGGTGAAGTATTTGGGAAAAGGCGTGAGGAAAAGAGCAAGAACATTGGTATATAGTGAAAACTACTTTTATAAAAATACTGTATGTTAAGGAACTTTTCTTTGCAGAAGAATATAAAAATCTTAATTTTACTCCAGCAGAATCAGTTTAAGTAGAGCACAGCCCAAGAGACAGAGGCAATATTATCTTGATCCATTCATCTAAAATTTTAACAGTATTTCATCCAAAATGAATACAACAGAAAGCAAAAGACTAAAATAAAAGAAAAATAGTCAGACATATGAAACGTTCTTCATGGTCACTGCCATGGAAGAAGCAGGAGACTATGCATCAAGAACAACAATATACATAACAGAATGTAATGCATTTATATCACTTTAAGTGTTTTGGCCTTACATTCTATATCGGAAATCGTCAAGTTAAAAAATTAATGTTATTATCAGTATTTTCATCTGACTGTGATTTCTTAAACATCATGCCGTAGTCTCTAATCGAGAGCTCACTCAGGGTGCATCTTTGACTACAACTCACTGACAATACAGAAGTAATAAACTTCAAGGCAGATGTGCATAATGTACTAGGTCAACCGCTGTGATGGTTGCTGCTTCTACTGTGCAGCTTGTTCCTGGCTGAAAGAATTATTGTGTAATTGCCGGCTCGTCCAATATAAGAGGAGGCAAGAAGGGTGATAACACAGAAAAGAGACGAAGAAACCACAAGAAAAAAAACAGAAAAATCAAAGGCGCTGTGTGGGGGTAGGGGGGAAAGCAGGAAAAGAAGAGAACAAACAGTAACTAATTAGTATTCCCGGATCCTTTTTTTTTTTTTTTTTAAACCAAAAATTAGATGAATCCTCAAAGTTAGAAATGACTTATCCCATCTGGTTTTGATGGACTACTACAGATTGGGTTAGCAATTTATGGCACCAGATCCAAAGATAGCACATGTGCAGATTTTGAACGGCATGCAGGCTGGGCCAGCACAGAGCAAGGCGCTGGAACCCATGGCATCTTCAGAGGCGCATTTGTTTTCCACTCTGGCTCCAACTCCTGTCTCTCGCTGGGTTCACTTAATGGAACCCAGGAACAATTGCTGTATAAGAAAACAAGGTACCTCCGATCAGCAGCATCTCCCAATTATCAGCAAGTTTCCACTGGCACCCTCAGTCTCTACGTTCTGAAAGAATAACACCGTTGTGCATAACACCCTTGAAAGGTTGTTAACCTCTAAGCAAACCATAATACTGAATGATAATGTCCCTATAAAACCCTGATGTCTTAAACAGATCCTGGGAGAAAAGTCACGTGTTCATTCAGAACAAAGGAAAAAGTGGTTGAAAGAAAGAAAAATTACAATTTAAATGGAAAAGATCTATTATTAAAGCGGGATCTACAGGAAGAAAAGAACATTAATATGCTGTGGAGCTGTCACAGTAAGGATGTTTTCAGCAATTATGGTCTATCTTGGTTAGAAGTACAATCTAGTTGCAGAGATTGTAATGGGAGAAAAATTACACAACATTACAGTAGTGTGCCCCCATTTTCATTAGCCATGTTCTGAAAGTTCAAGACAACAGATATTTAGGGAGAAGCTTTTTAATTTGAAATTTAGAGCTGTAGCTAATATTCTAAACAATTTTTTGTGACATTCAGTTAAAAAGGGACATAATTTGTTATAGAAGCAGTATCTGAATATGGTGTAAAAATACTGAAAACTGCCTTTATTCTGCTTTAATGTTACTTGATCTAACAGAGGCATTCCACTGTTAAAGTTTTCACTCAAATATCGAACATTTAAAATATTGACAAGTTTTTCACATTTGTATTGGGAAAACTCTATTTGCTGCTCCTAAATACTACCCAAATTGAGAACGTGAATCAAAATATCAACTATTCTGAATACACCCATTCCCATTTAGTATACAAATATAATGTTAACCTTTTCCAAGGAGTGGTTTAGAAATATTGGGTAAACCAAAATTTTTCTAGACTTGGATACTTCTGTCCAAGCAGTGGGTGCACATGATCTATTACAACCTCTGCCTTAGCATTTATTTTAACCTCTCATGCTGTACTGACAACAAAGTAAAAAAAAAAAAATCTTGAGAAAAGACATCCTGCTGCCTTTCTTTGGGACACCTCAAAGAAATCCAAATTCATAGGAACCACGTGAACACAAGCAAGCTAAACGTGGGGTTTTTTTGGTTGTTTTTTGTTTTTTTTTAAAATACTACATACACTATATGAAAAAAATTCTGAAGGTTTATAAAAAAGGTGTAACAATGTTCTCTAAAAAAATGAAAAGAAAAAAATTACGCTATTCTTATTTATACATATCTACAGCAGCAGAACTAGCTAGAACACTGAGTCCCAAACATTACCATCCTCCTCTTTCCCAGTTTTCTCTTGTTTCCTGTGCTATTGATACATACTACTGTATCCATGCAGTGTAGACCTCACCCACTATGTATTTTCTCAAAACCTGAATTTCTGCATTTCTGTCTCCTATCTGCAAAATGGGGGAAATGATGATTCCATGTTTTTACAAATACATTTTGAGATCAAGCAACAGGCTTACTTACAAGCCTGTTACTATTCCATATTTATGCAGTTACACTTGCAGAACAGAGGGACTGAGTAGAAACCAAACATCTGGTTCTTTCCAGTTCTGGATTTGCAAATGTCTAAATTGATTTTACTGAGCTCATCTTAGGTTTTGTGGATTAATTTTGCCCAAAGGTTCTCTCATCTGAACCTTAGAACTTCATCAGCTTAAATATAATTCCTAAATTATGTTTTGCCAGTTAATGCCAATTTAATAATAGGATAAAATTGAAAGTCAAATCAATTACTTGTCTATATATGCAGTATTTCTTTAAAATTATGTAAGTCATTCAGCTTTCTCCAGTGCAAGAAGCTAGCTGCCTCTGATTGCAAGTTCTCTTTCACCAGTGTACACAATCTACCCTCACAGACAAAAAAAAAAGCTTAAATACATCTCTGCAGAAGTTTGTATTATTTCATTTTATCAAGGAAATTGTAAAAGTTTGTTCTTTCTTTTCAACATAGATTTCAGGGATACAACTGGAATATTACATTGAGAGGAAAAAAAGAGGAAGGAGGAAATAAGTAGATAGGAAAAGCATGATAATGAACAGAAAAACAACAAAAGCTAACTCAAGGATATTTGACACTGTGAAGTAATGTATTCTACACTGAAACTAGAGAAACTTCCCAGAATAAGAAATACTTTGGAGGAAGGAATGAGCGCTCAAATTCTTAAACAAAGCATTACCCATACACCCCCAGTTAGGACCACGGCCATACTATTTTAGATACTATATAAACACACATGAAGACAAACACCCTGTGCTGAAATCTTACAATCTAAAAAAAGCCAGTGCTCTCTGTCTTCAAAAAGCTCCAACCACACCATCATCATCAAAGAGGAAGGAAAGGCACTTGGGATGGGGTATATAAACAAAGTATTATTTTAAGCTTTTGGCTACCTTTGATCCAAGAAACTCAGAGCTATAAAGGTAGATGGAGGGCATCTAACAATGGCTACGTTAATGTCAGAACAGTTTAATAAACACCTTTTTCACCAGCAGCCTAAGTATAAGCAACTTAGGTTATTTTTAACCTTGCTCCGAAGCAGTTCACCAACTGACCCACGCCACAAAGAGTTCCAACAGTCCAGCTGAAGGGATATCTGCCACCACTGTGCCAGTAGACATTTGTCAAACTAATGCTTGAAAAGCATTTTTGAAGAAATTAACAGGAACCTCCATATGAGAGTAGAGAACGCACAAAATAAAGGCCATCAGGAATGAGGAGAGTCAATTACATCCTTCCACTGAAGGTGCATTTTTTTAGATTTGTGTTCTGCCCCTCAGGAGGCAGGTTTGTATGAAAACACTGGAGGTGACAGACCTCTGAAATCTGCTTGAATTCTTAGATACGACACAGTCACAGTGGGAGATGAATGACTCTCTAGAACTAAGAGCTACTACTGTCTGTATAGAAAATCCTCTGGTCTGAACAACTTTCTCAGTTACAGCCACCGAGTCAGTGGGGCATGCTTTTACTTTTTGTTGTCTCTAGTGGCAAGTTACATTGTCCCTAAAGAAAAAGATCATCTTGAAGCCAATATTCTCACCTTTCAAGATTTGCACAGTAATGACTATTTCTGACAGAATGAAACAAATATATTTGGGAGGAGAAAATTTCCAAATATGCATAAAGTGTCAAAGTAAGGAATCTGTTCATCAACAAGGGTACAACAAGGGCACAGATGCCCAATCCTGATGTCTAATGTCTTGGCTAAGCATACTACATCCCCATGGACCCAGGGTCTTCCAGCACAAATCCAGTTGCAGGAATAAAGCCAGTTTATAGAACAAGACCAGGAAGCATATTTTTAAGTATTTCAAGACAGGTTATTTCCTTAAATCTTCCTCATCAGAAAGGTCCATTTGTATTTAAAGCAAGATTCACTTGCATCGAATTTTGTGCCATCTTTCCCTTATAAGATCAAGTAATAGTCGAATGTCAAGCATTAAGAACACTCCTTTAGGTCTTTATGATACGTAGACAACTGTCGTAAGTATGACAAAGTCTTGGTAGACAGGTTAGGTGGCCATTCCGACTTGATAAAACATTGTAAGAAAAATTAAAATATGTTTTGCAGTTACAAAATATTTTAACACAACAGGTAAGTCTCTCACCACCCCCCCAGTCAAACATTTACCATTTCTGTGACTCGACTGAGGAAACAAATACTCTTCCTACTCACGCAGCTGGGAATCTCACTCAAAGCCCTACACGCACCAGCATCACAACACTCGGGTTAACGAATAATTTTTTTTCCCCCCCCCCCCTTCAGCCCCTTTGCCAAAAACTTCTCCGGCCAGCACAGCAGAAACAAAGCGCAGGCAGAAGGCGGCCTACACACGCCGGTCTCCGCCGCTCTGCAGCGCTGGGTTATGCTCGGGGCGGCCCCGGCCGTTACAAACTCCCCCGGGGCCGGTCACGCAGTTTCGGGGACTCGGGCGCGGGGCAGCCGGTGCCCCCTGGGGAAGCCTCGCCGGTTACGGGCCGTTTCCCCTGGAGGATGCTCTGCCGCCTTCCCTTCCCGGACACGGCGGCCCCAGCCACACACCGCCCTCCCCGGCGAGGGGGCGGGGGGGGTACGGCACCGCGGCGGGAGGTGCCGCCGGGCCCGCGGCGTGGCGGGGGAGGCCCCGCGCCGCCTCCCTCACCTCAGCCGCGAAGGGACGGCGGAGGGGGGGGGGGGGGGGGGGCACGCAGCCGCCCAACCGGCGCGCGCGAGGGGGCGTCGGGGCCGCGGCCCCCCGAGACGGCGCCGAGGAAGAAGAGGAGCGCGGCCCGTCGGCGGGCGGCAGCCGTTACCGTGCGGGCGGGCGGGCGGGCGGGCAGCTGGGCGGGCGGCGGCGGCGGTCGGGGCGGGGCGGAGCGGGGTGCCGGTTGCTAGGCGCCCCGCCGCTGGCGCCCGGCGGCGTTCCGGGTCCTGGGCCGACTCCCCGCGACAATAAACATCCCCCAGCGCCGCGGGCATAGACGCGGCGCCGGCTAGAGCGGCCGCCGGAAGTCACGGCGGCGGGGAAGGGGGGGCGGGGGGAAGGGGCCGCGCTAGCAGCGCACTTCCGCTTTCGTCTGCCGCCCCCCGAGGCGCGGCGGGCGGCGGCACCGCTTGGGGCGGGTGGCGGCTCCGGGCCGCCCCGCAGTGGCCTAATCGAGCAGTTACCGCGCCGCCCTCGCTCCCCGGCGGTGAGGCCCGCTGCTGCCTGCTGCCTGTTGTAGTGCCGGCGCTGCCTCAGCGGCCCAGGCCGGGCGCAGCCAGGCCTTTACCCGCCGCGGCGCCCGTCCTGAGGCTGCCCCTGAGCAGCCGCGTTGCCTCAGAGCCGCCCAGGGAGCTGCGGAGGCCGCGCAGCAGGCGGGGAATTTTTCTGGTTGATTTTTTCCGGCTGTGCAGCAGGAGGGCTAGGTGTGAGCCACCCTGGAAGCCCTTGCCTGCACGCCTGCTGCCGGTGGGCCCGTGGTACACGGCTTTTCGCCGGCTGATGCAGGCTTGATCCCAACCGCATCGTCTGAGGGAGCACCTTTCCCTGAAAACCGGCAGGAGATCAGATCCAGTTTGCAAATCAGACAGTGTGAACGCTCATTCCATGTACCTGGCATATATGTGAGGCCACTTGCCTTCAGACCTCTTCAGCTTGCAGCCCACACCTCCATGGCTGGCAGGGCAGCGCTGTGCGCGCTCTGACCGAACCGAGTGGTCAGTGCTGGTCTTGACACAACCCAGCAATCGTTACCTAGGATTCACAGCAACAACATGGTGTCACTGTTGCTGCTGCGTATATGTGTGTTGCACTGCAGCAGGATTCTGGTCACTGCCTCTTGTCTTACAAATGCTTTAATTATTTTTATTTTTTAAATTTGATTTAAAGCAACGTTGTTTGGTGCTGAAAGGATAGTCCAAGCACTAAACTGTGGTACCTTGGTGTGTGAGCAGAGTACTGGCCCCAAGTAAAACAAAGATAGAAGCAGGTGTCTGAGAAGCCTCAAATATTCCCAAGTCCCCTGAGGACTGTATGGCCCTCAGCAATTTTTTGTGATTTTAATGTTAAAATGATTAAAGTAAGACTTTGCTGCTGTGCACTCTTGCAATATGCAGGTTGTTTAATATTTGCAAAAAGAGCACATGGTGCACTCTTTGAGGAGAGACAGAAAGGGACAAGAGGACACAGTGAGAGTGACTGGGATGGCACTGGTTCTCTCTGTCCAGGACAGTCCTCCAAATGTGGCAGTGTCCCATGTATGCTGTCAGTAGGGAGTAGAGCCTCTGATGTCTTTCAGCTATACTTAACATTTTCTGTTGGAAGAGCTGTTTGTTGTGCTTCACTTGGGAACCCAGGAACAAATGAGTGTGGCTGCACTGCGGCCAATTAAAGACCCACCACCGAGACTGAAGAATGAAATAAAGTTTCCAGGTAGATTTTAGGTTTATAAAGACACATCAATCTTTATGTAAGAAGTATATCATATGTATATTTATATCTGTGTAGTGCAGAGTATTCACTGTATTGACAATTTTATGAAATGGAGGTTCTGTCATTATGAACTTTCCACGTGTGAAGTGATGGCAGAATAGCTTTAATTAGGATGGGTGAAACAATATGAAATTTTAATTTTGAAGTCTTCAGAGTTGGGATGTTTTCCTCTGCTAGATTCAATTTAATCCTTGAAATGCATTACCAGGTTCACTTGTCAAGAATAATTATTTCAGGTTCTCACTTAAAATCGGCTGCGAGTCCATTAGTGACAGAATCGCTGGTTAACACCGGATTTGCTTCCCTGTTAGGCCGGTCTCGCAGCAGCGTGCGGCAGCGCTGCCACCCGGCGCCCTCGTACAGAAACGCATCCACCGCAGCTAGGTGAAGGTGGTCAAGCGAGCCGAGCTTCTGGAAACAGGGAGTCTGGATTTAGAGCAACTGTTACCACAGATCAGTAACTCTCCACGGGATCTCCAGCATTTTTATGGAGTGCCTTAAGGCTGTTTTAATTCTGTATGGGATTCAGCCTGAAGGCTCCGAGTCATTACAACGCTGCTAATGTGGGTAGATTGTTATGATGTCTTCTCCCTGACAGTTCTTTTGAGGAGCTATATAGCTGTATAACAACTGATGCTGATGATTTTTTTTTTTTTTTCTGAATAGCTATGAAGAAAATCCTGACTTTACTTGAATTCTGAGCTTCTGTTTTTATAGCATGCTCATAAAGGTCTACATAAATTCAACACAAAATGTCTTCTAGCAAATACACATCCATTGTCTATCTCCACATATTTGCTCTTTTCAGGATATAACTTTTTCTAGCAGGTGTTCCACAGAAATGTGCAGTTATCACTGGACATAAAGAAAATCTTTTTACTGATGGAGGGAGGAACCCCTACCGTTTCAAAGTTTTGACTGCTGTGTCCATCCAAGCTTTTCCTGTTTAGTCTAGGACATGTTCTGAAGATTGCCTCTTTAAATATATATTTGCAGAATGTGCAAATGTATGCAAGTAGTTATGATCACATTAACATGGAATGCAAATAAGGTGATTTGGCACCTACTTAATTTGACCTGTAAGTTTATCAGTTGTGTGTGCAATTTTATTCCACACTTATCTAGTTACAAAACTGGTTATCCTGTCCTTATGTTCTCCCCCTCCTGGTCTGAATCCCTCTGTGCAACTCTAACTTTTCTCTGTGACTTCCACCACGAGTATGACTGAAATGCTAAGGATTTCCCACCTGCAGGAACTGTGTCCTCATCTGCCTCTTGCTATTGCTTGTTCTAACTTACCAGATGCTGTGCTGACATCAAACAGGGAAGGCACAGAGGCCATTTCTGACACTGTCGCTTCCTTACTATGTGATTTCATTTTCCTATGCCTTTGTTTCTCAATCCATTGTTTGGGAAGTAAAGAGGAGATGGAGGTGTGGGGGGGCTGTTTCCTGTGTTTGGACATTCTGCAGAGTGGATTTGTGAGCTGCTTGAGACCATCAGTACTAGTGCAGTAAAAATAAGGATATCCAATGTTTAGGACACTGCACATATTTTTGTTCTGTAATTATATCCGTGAGAGTGAACAAAGATGTAATTTCATTATGTTATTCAGCTCTTAATTGCAGGGCTCTGTCAAAAAATCACTCATCAAACTGAAGCAATTGCTTGCTTACCTGGATTTTTGCATTTTCACGTTTCATTTTCAGTTGTGTAAGGTCCAGTTGCAAGGTAGACTGTGGGAAAGTGTAGGGGCGAGAGAAGAAAGCTGGATGGCCCCTTGAGGCAGCCCACAGTGAAGACTAGATGAAGAGTTTTATACAGCTGCATCTTAAGTACTGTGGACTCTGTGCAGAGGACTGTACTGAAGAGTTTGTCTTTGAAGAGGACGTACCTAGGAGCAAGCTGTATCTCTCACATTCCATAGAAATGACATTTTGTGGAATGGTCGTCAGCTACATGCGTATAATACTGCAGGTTAATTATGAGACATCTCCCAAGCTGGCAGCCAGCAGGGAATGAACTTAAACCTGTGGCAGAAGATCAGTCAGGGAGGGAACCATTTGCTCCAGGGCTTAGTTTATAAGGTGAAACTGAACTCAAATGTGCCTTCTCACACTTCTCTGATGATGTACATACAGTATGATGACTCATGCCAGCACTGTTAAACTGTTACCTCTCTGCCGTAAGTGGTACGTCAACCAGCTCCACAATATTCAAACATTCTCCTTAATTTTATAATATATATTATTTTATATATTTGTATTTGTATATAAAAAAAGATACTATTAACATGGAGCTGCTTGGCAATGGTGAGAAAGAGATACTCTGAGAGCATATGTCAAATTTTAGCATCAGAGAGCTCAGAACTCAGGTGAGAGAGGAACTGCAGAGCCTAGTAGAGTTGGGCAACAAATGAATAGGGGGTTTCAGTGTCATAATTTAGGATATAATGTTGTTTAAATCTCATGTTATGTTTGTTCTTGAACTTGGTCTCTTGCTTCTAGTAACCTCTAGTCTTAATTTGTTAAGTTACGAGATACAAAAAGGAAAGGGGGTCCCCACTAAAAATTTTTGACCCATAAAAGAAGATAGCAGGTTGACCTAGAAAACAAGAAGAGAACAAGGGTGGGGTGAGACAAAGGCATCAAGTACCTTTATTGGTCTAGCTTCTAAGGCTGCAGTGACACTGATAAATAAAAGAGGGCCAAGGCTTATTTCTCATAGTGTTTGGTTGTTAGCAGGGTCCTCAGCATGCCTTTGGCCTGTCTGACTAACTTTCTCCCACAAAATGTCCAAGCACGGTTTGGGAATAGCATGAGAGTAGAATAAAACACAAGTATGTGTGGATGTAACCCCGGCCACAGCACTGGCTCTCAGAGAAAGATAATAGTCCAAGGCCTGTTTTAACTATATGAGCAAGTGTAGATATAGATACACAGTCTGAGAGAGAGGATCCTTCCCTACACCCTTATCATTCCTATCTTTACGCCGAATCCAAAGAGCAAAGAGCCCTGGCAACTTCAGTATGCCTAGAACAGCTCATAAGTTTGTGCAGCAGAAGAGCTGGCGCCCTAAGCCTACACCAAGCTTATGTGTGACCCTTCAGCCAGGCAGCTGTCCACTCTGCGCCTCTTTTTCTTCCCATCTGTATAATGGTAACAACCTCCTATAGAAAAACATTTGGTCATGAGGTGGCGGCAAGTGCTGTCTTGTTTAATTTCTGTGTTGACTCTGAGGTGCCAGTGATACAAAAGTCCCTATATAAGAACAAAACAACATGTTATCGGTGAGGAAGAACTGTTCCCATTCTGGTCCGCCGGGCTGTCAGAAAGCATTACAAGAAATAGGATGCTGAAGCAAGAGGCCGCGCTGACACTTGGGTTGCTTATCGCACACGATGGTCTTTGCCTCATCCCTGACGGGGGAGGGAAGTGCCGCTGCAGCAGCCTGGGAAACCATCCAGTGGGACAGTTATCTGTGTGAGCACATCCCTGGGAACTCTCGCTGCCTGTGCCCACTCCGCCTCCCCTGCTGCTGCGGTGCAGGATTTTGCAGATGTTCCTCCCAGAGAAGGCAGCTGCAGCTCTAACCTCCCGGTTTCCATCTCCCCGGTGGTCTGGCTCCACCCGGCCGTGATGGAGCTGCTGATAGTTTGTCCCTTCCCCAGCCCGTCCTTTCACAAGCACTGAGAGGTAGTAGTCAGATGAAGAGGAATTATTCTATGCCTTTTCCCCCCTTTCCTTTTGTCTCCTGGCCATGTAGTTGTCCCTTTCCCTTTTTTCCCTAGTGTTTCTGATCCCTGTTTCTTAAATAGCATGTAAACAACAGAGAGAAAACTCGAATGTGTAGATAATCCATATTTACGGTCAGATATGGTCTTATAGTTTACACAGCAGCCTGAGATGTAAATAAGGGTTGGTGGTTTTCTTCTTGCTTAATGAAATTGGCCTCTTAGAATTTAAAGTGAAGGAATGATTTGCATTGTTTTTTATTCTCCTACTTTTGTTATGATCGGGTTTTTTTTCCGTGCAGGGGGGTTTGGATCTCTCCACTCCCCATGCAAGGACGGTGTAGCTGTGTGCACGCATGCGCATCATCTTGAAAACGCATCTCGTCTGTTTACAAGTTTCAGTTTAAGGGCAAAACCTTAAGGAAAGAAAATGCGTCATCTCGGGATTGTTGTGACCCTAGGGTATGTCCACGCCACATTTGGAAAATGCGATGACTGCATGCCTAGGCCTACTCAAAGTTGTTTTTATACAGCTAGCTCAGATACACCCGTGTCTGAAGTGAACTGAAGACAAATCAGTTACTTGCAGAACTCTGCTGGGTTTGGAGTCTGCCGGCAGCAGTACTTGCAAAGGTAACACATGATTTTTCCCCATTCCTCCCAAAGGAATTTACGTCAGACAAGACATCTCAGGGTTGCAGGAATTCACCAAGCTGTAACCCACCAGTAGCTTTGCAGCATTAGAGACAAAAAAAGCCATTATTACTGGTTGTGCCACTTCCCATCCATAAAGCATGCTGGTCTGAAGAGCATGAAGCAATCCACAGCTGACTAGCGAGCACAAAGTTATATCTACCCTGTGGGCCTGCATCTAGCAGTGCAGCCTTAGTGCGGGAACAGTCAGTGTTATATGGGCCAATAATGAACATGGCCAATTTGAATTGCTGGCTGTTGGGAGAAATTCTGTATGGAGGCTTTTCTAGGTGTATGTATACATGGAAACTGCAGAGTGCTCTGTTGTTTGGTGCCACAGATCTCAATTTCATTGAAATCCAATTTCATTTCAATGTCATTAACAATTCTTTTGAAAACTCATCCCTTTTGGGAGACTATGAGTGATAATCTATATTCAGATATCCAGACAGAAATTAGAAATAACCTGCACTTTCATCAGATGATACCCTCCACTTTGCACACCAGATACATGTGAGTTTTGTTCTCTTTATTACCTGCAATTAGTCAATGTCTTTTGCTTATTTTATTTTTGTTAGCTACAAATAATAATGAAAGGCAATGACAGTGTCATTTTGGGAAAGATTACCTTTTGAAAAATACATGTGATTCATTAACAAGGAAGCCTGTCTTTCTGGGCAGACACTGTTGTGGGGTTACCCATACAAGTGTTTCAAACAAACCTGTGTTTGTGATCCTGTCATATCCGGGGTTCAGACCAGCTTCCCTGCAGAAGAAAACACACAGATTTTCTGTGTCTTTTAATTTCCAAGGTGAGCTGGGAATTTCGACCTTGGAGGCACTTTAAAGAGTGACCTGTCTAGTTTATGTTCTCCTTGTGCACCTTGCAGCTCGGGGGCATGACCATCACTGTGCCCTCGCTGCCCCAGTCAGCACCCAGGACAGCAAGGCATTGTGCAGGTGTTTGCAAAGCGGCTTTCTTGCTACGCTGATGTTTCAGACTGGCAGATTTCCATCCCAGTGAGAGGGTAAGATAAGTCTAAAATGTATTTTCTATAAGGGATGGAAAAATGCTTGCTCCTAGAGATATTATGGACTGTGCACACTGCTGCAAAGCAGTACAACATGGGCACCAAACCCAGGAGCTGGAGCACTGAGTGCAGCTCTGCAAAGAAAGGTTTTTTCTAGTCTCTAGCTGAACTGAAAAATTGTCATGAAGTAGTTGGGTGGAACTGGGTTTCCTTAAAAAAAAAAAAAGAATAGTATTAAAATCAGATGGGACTAAACTATTTTTAGAGAGTTCTTATCTTAAAACACATAGGTCCATAAGCACGTTTTCTATGAACTTGTATCCTGTGATTGAAGGATCCTCTGATACCTCTGATAAGGGCTGAGTTCATGTTGAAACCTTTCCTTTAGTTGGAGAATTTAAAGGGTTTTTTCTTTACTCAGCTGCCTGCTTTCACCCAAAAAAAAAAAAAATATTACAGCAATTTAGTTATCTTTGAGACCTCTGTCAAATTCAGTTGAAATCAGGCAATGAGTTCAAACGTTATTAGGGGAGAATGTATACAGACACTCACGCAGCTGCATCTACATCCACGTAGATACAGAAAGATAAATCAAGTCATCTTTCTTTCCACATGGAGAAAGGGTATATTTTGGTAAATATTAAAATGCATCTCTTTATACAGAAAAGCAAAAAAGCAAACAAAATATTTTCTTTAAAATCATTAACATCAATATTTAAAAGGGTCCCCTGTTTTCCCTTAGCACATTTGCAAGTTCCTTTCAAAATTATGAATTCCCTCAGACTAAATATATGTTTTTTATTTGCAGATATTTTTCTGTAAAATTGCACTAAGCAGCGCAGAAGAATGATTTCACTCATTGTTCTCCTGAGATACATGGTAAGACTCTTAATTCATCTAAGAAACTTGAGATGTTGAAGCCAACTGCCAGTACAGTTTGGGCTGTGTCCTTACAAAAGAAGTCAGTGGACTGAGGGTTCCCAGCCACATAAATGCCTCCGGAAAATATGTTCATTGTCTTCAAAATGGAGATAAAGCTGCTGATTGTTTTAGTCAGAGTAAAGTCGTTATTTACCTTTCTGGATACTGCTGGTTGCTTTTGTTTATTGCTTGTTGCTTTTTGCCTTTTTGTTTGTTGCTGCTCAGAGGCAAGAACGGAGGAAGGTGGAGGATGCTTGAGGGATAGTTTCATCCTCAAGGGGCTTACAATTGAGACAGCTAGATAAAGTGAATAGCAATAGCTGCACGAGAAATAACGGTGTTTACAGCCTCCTCTTATTGTTCCGCTTATATCGCAGCTTTTGGCTTATGGTCATGGCTGTGTTCCTCGCATTTCTCCCTTCTTTGTCTGTGCTGTGTTTCAGGTGGCAAATGAACAGTGAGCGTGGCTAACTCAGAAAGGTGGGGAGGGTGCTGAGTGCAGTCAGGAAGCCCTGCAAAGCAGGGTGGCAAAGAAGCCATGGGAGAATATTCCGAATTTAACTCTTAGTTTTATGCGTATCTCAGATGCCTACCACCTTCTGCTTTCTAGACGGAAACCAGCACCTTGCTATGAGTCTCGAGCAGGCATTAGTGTGGATTTAAGTGGAAATTTTGAGTGGTTAAAGCCAACGGTTAATTTCAATTCAGTGGGTAAATCCAGTGGTTAAAATGGTATTTGAGCATTTGCCGCACCAGTCAGTTGTGCTCAGCTCAAGGTTGGAGGGCTCCAGTCTGTCTCCCCTCGAGAGAATAGCCATTCCTGAGGAATGTCCCAGTGCCGGGGTGAAGCTGCGCTCAGCAGAGCTGCCCCCCCTCCGGCCATAGCTCGGCCTGGGCGAGGCGAGGCGCTGGGCAGCACGGTCAGTCGGCCCCACGCACGACAGCGAGGCCAGGGTAGGAGCTCTGCTTTGAACCGCGCGGGATGGAGATCCAGCCGTGGCAGAGGGAGGTCAAACAGCTCTCCCCGTCAGAGCTGGTGGGACGACGCAGCAGGCCCTGGCCCTTTCCATAACGTGGGCCCAGATGTTTGCTCACAGCGAGCTGCTTTAATTAAACCTAGCCCACGCATGAACCCGGCCGGTGAATCTGGGTCGCTTGGAGGACGCGCCACCTCACTCGGGGCGGGGGGGCCGGGCGGGGGGCGGCGGAATGATGAGAAGAAACATCATCCGTCCCGCAGGGCTGCCCGGGGCGCCTGAGCGCCCGGCCCCGGGGGCTGCCCGAGGGGAGGCAGCGCCCGCGTGGGTCCGTGGGCCCCGCAACCCGGCCGGGGCGGAGGGCTCGGCCCGGGGGGCGGCCCCGCAAGCCCCCGCTGCCCCCCGGCCGGGCGCTGTCCCTCTCCTGCTTTTCGCCTGAAAGTACCCAGGTATCACACGGCACCGGGGGACGGTATTGAAAGAGCAAGTGAAGCGGAAATTTAAAGCCCCTCCGCTAATAATAACAGTATAAATAACCGAAGACGTCTTGTAAACAGTGCGGTCATAACCCCGAAACATTAAACAGCGCGGTGGGATCTGGCGCATCAGCTGCCGGCGGCCGCTGCCGGGGCAAGGGGAGCGCCCCGCGCTCCTCTTCACCTCGGCCTCATCTCTCACGGGCGCGCTGAGCCATCGGTGGGAGATGTTTAAGTTAAAAAATGCTCGGCACCGAGGACCGGGGCCAGAGGGGGGATCCTCCGGCCGACTGTACTTCAAGAGCTAACTGCTCCCGTCCCCGCGGAGCGGCGCGGAACGGCGCGGGCGGCTCCGGCAGCGCGCGGGCGCCGGGATGCGGGGCCGGGCCGGGCTCCCGCGGCGAGGACAGGTCCCGGGGCAGCTCCCGCCCTCCCCCACGGAGTTTTGCTCCCCTTGTGCCCTCCCGTGGCCCGGGGCGGAGGGGCGCGTTGCCGGCGGGGCGCCGGGCGAGCGCGGCCGGAGGCCGGCGGAGGCTCGGTCCTTACCCGACCGAGCCCGAGAGTCGGAAACGAACATTACACCGCAGTGTGTTCAGTGGAAAGGAAGGTTTATTCACGGAAATAGAGCAAAACCTGCTTGAAGAAAATATATCTATATATCTTTAGGGTGAATTACTTCATAGAGATGACTGTCAAAGTCAGTTTTTCTAGGCATCTACATATTTCACAGGTCTCAGACAAAAGATACACGCGTGGTAGGTTTTGTTTGATCTCTGTCTTTTCTCTAGTAGCGCTTGAACCAGCAAGGCTCTTGTTGCAGGACACTCGACTGTACACGCATTTAATAAAGTTAAATAGAGTCGGGATCTCTCGGGGTGGAGTCTTTGTGAGGGCACATTCGGTCTCCTCCGCGCCGGGCGAGCGGCTCTCCCCGTAGCTCGGCCCCGGGGCCCGGGGCAGCGGCGGGGCCGCGGCGTGTCCCTGCCCGCCCCGCCGCCCGCTGCCCGGCCGCGCCTGGAGGCTGCTGGCCCGGCCGCCGGGGCTCAGGATGCCGTCGGGCCGCACAAGCGGTTTGTGTTCACCACTTCTTTCAGGTCACTCTCGGGTTTGCCGGCTACCATAAAAGGCCAAGTCTGTAGCCAGGAAAAGACACGGGTGGGAAGGGGGTTACAGAGGGGGAAAATGCACAGCGCAACGCTTCTGTCGCCAGCGGGTCCGCCTCGGGAGCGCCCCGGGGGATCGAGCCCGCCATCCGCCGCCTGAGCCCGCTGCGGGCAGCGCCCAGCGGGGCTCGGGCCGGGGCAGTCGCCGCCGGCTTCGCCGAGGCCCCTTTTGCCCTTCGCCGGCGGCTGATGCCGCTTCGCCGCCCAGCCGCGGCGGGCTCCCCCCGGCCGTCCCCGGGGCGGCGGGGCCCGTCTGATCAGCGGCGGGACGGAGGGAGGGAGCACGGAGGGAGGAGGAGGAGGAGGAGGAGGAGGTGGAGGGAGCCCCGCCGGCTCCAGCACAGCCGCGTCCCTGCGGCGCGGCCACCCCGCCGCAGCCGCGCCGCCCCCCGCGTTTGGTCGTGAGCGGCGTGGGGACTCTTCCCCGTGGGGGCTCTTCCTCGCGGGAGCCGCCTCACGTCCCGCCGCGCTGCCCGGCCGCGGGAGCCGCCCGGAGCCCCCGGCCCACCTCCCTGTCCTCCCGTGGCCTGGCGGGCAAGTTTTGGTGTGCCTCTGTGCGGGGATGGGGGCTGCGTGTGTGTGTGTGGGTGTTACATCTGGGCTGGGTGTTGGTTTTGTTTTACTTTATTTTTTTTCCCATTTTGTGCTGAGATTTTTGGGTTTAGCCAAAAAATTATCTCCCAGGCCCTTATCAGCTGACACAGCGGGTAATGTACTTTCCCCTAGAATCCAGAGCTCAAAAGGCAGAGCCGGACCCCAGTGAAACATCCTCAGATCTCCTCTGTGACCCCTTTATCCAGCGGGTTCCACACGTGTGGGCAATGTAAAGGCTGGATGTCTAAAAAGAGCCCAGGCAGATCTCGCCCACCCTGGTTTGCATCAGTTGCACGTATTTTTAGAGCTGCAAA
The DNA here is from genome assembly GCF_965140245.1 of Athene noctua. Taxonomy (NCBI): domain Eukaryota; kingdom Metazoa; phylum Chordata; class Aves; order Strigiformes; family Strigidae; genus Athene; species Athene noctua. Next base: position 64,688,152 of record NC_134037.1, on the reverse strand, counting down.
CTGGATGTTTCTGGCAGCCGGGTATGGTGGGGAGACCCCAGGCTGCTCAGGAAAACTTTTTCTGGGTGATAGGAGCTCAGGAGGGACACCACACAGTCCAGGGAGGCTTTGTGGAGTGTGCCTGGGGCAGACACCCATCTCAGGCAGTCTGAGCGCGTATTTATTTCTCCTTTGACAGTTTATATGGATAGGAGAAATGTCCTGGACCCAGCAAATCCAAGTGGCTGAGCGCAGAGCCCCAAAAGCTCTGTCTTTAAACAGCTAGGGCTTGAAGATTATTATGGCAGGAAACGTTAGGATAGAGAGGAAGGATAAAAATAAATCCTGGGTCATTGGCTTGGGTCCTTCCTAAAACATACCTTTCTCTACCCAAATTTCTATACCTGCTCTGCAGGTAGAAAGCTGCCATCAACCCCTGCTGAGGTTTCTTGGGCATGCCTGGGGCAGTAAAGCCTGTCCCTGCCTATTTGTGGCCAGCGTGGCCCTGCCTCTCCCCTGGAGTGGATCCCAGGAGCAGCGATGGGGCCTGGGAAGCTCAGCTCTCAGGCCACAGGGCGGAAGGGCAGCTGGGACCCTGTTCCCCCTCACAGTACCCCTTGCCGCACCACTTGCCGCCCCACTGGCACCAGGCTCTTGGTGAGAAGCAGAGCGAAAGTTTCTCCCCGCACATGCTCCATCCCAGATCCTCACCCACCTCTCCCCACGCAGACGCACACAGATTCCCCGGCCCCAGCAGGCTGTGACTTACCAGGTTGACTGGGTGGATGTAGCCATTTTCATACTTGTCATTGGCCAGGATCTGCCTCAGGTGAGCGATGTAGCTGGAGGCCAACCTCAAGGTGTCCAGTTTGGAAAGCTTGGTGTCTGGGGGCACCCAGGGCAGGGTGGTCTTAAGCCTGGAGAAGGCTTTGCTAAGGACCCTCATCCTCGCCCTCTCCCTGGCGTTGGCAGCGTTTCTCTGGACCTGCTTTCCCTCCTGGCTCACTCCATTTAAAGGGCTCTTCTTGGGGGGAGCTTTTTTCCTCTTGCCCGAGGCCCCTCTCCCCTTCTGAGGGGAGCCATTCTCGCCATTGGATCCCTCCTCGTTGCTCTCGGTGGACGCCCCAAACTCTTTGTTAGTATCCATTTTCAGGCCATCGCACTCCAGCATCTCCACCTCCTGCAGATCTTCCACATCACTGAGGGACCCAGTGGACATGGTCTGGAAGATGCCAAAGGACCAGCGGGAAGGGGGGAGGGGGGGAAGAAGGGCAGCTCTTCAAATCTGCTTCAAGGCGGCGGGGGGAGAGAATGGGCGCCAGTATTTTCCTCTCCTTACCTCCTCCCCCTGGCACTAAGGTGCGATACCAGTCCAGAGAGGATCCCTTCCCTCCCGCCCTCCAACCCTGCTCTGCCCGTGTTTGAGGGTGGGAGTGAGTGTGTGTGTGTGTGTGTGTGTGTGGGAGAGGGAGAGGGAGAGAGAGAGAGAGAGAGAGAGAGAGAAAGAAAGCTGAGGAATTTAGTGAGGACACTAGTAATTTATCTGGGGGATAGGAGAGGCGGATCCAGCCCAGGGGAGGGGCCCTGCCCGCTGAGCACACCACATCCCCAATCACAGACCTTTGCACAGGACAGAGAATGAGGTATCTCGGCAAGCCCTTGCCGAGAGCTCAGAACTGGGATTCAAATCTTCACAACTGGAGCAAAGCAACTCTCTCTCTCTCTCCTCCTGCTCTATCTTTCTATCCTCCCCCTTCCTTCTCCTCCTCCTCTTCTTCCTCCTCCTCCTCCTTCTCCTCCTCCTCCTCCTCCTCCTCCTCCTCCTCCTCCTCCTCCTCCTCCTCCTCCTCCTTCTCCCTCTCCTCCTCCTCCTCCTCCTCCTCCTCCTCCTCCTCCTCCTCCTCCTCCTCCTCCTCTTCTTCTCCTTCCCCACTTCCCATTCCAGCCGGGGTTGCTCTCCTCCTCCCTGCCTCCTAGATGACCCAGGCAGCTGGTGTCATGATTCTTGATGAAAGCCAAAATGGGTCATGAGCAGAGAGAGCAGCAGATCCACCAGCCAAGCCTTCCAGGGAGCTTTGTAATGCATGCCGTCGAAACGCTGTCCTGTAACCTAATCTGGGGGAGATTTGTGGATGATTATATTTGTGAACGCATCCTGTCCAGCTACTAGTGTATTCCAGGAAGGGAGCGCTCCGCCACCCGGCCGGCAGCGTGGACCTCATCATCACAGCCCAGGGGCTGGAGGCAGGAGGATCTGACTTCTTCCTGGGTGACCTCCAACATGTCTTGCTCCCCTCTCACTCTTTGAGTCCCCCCAGCTGTAAGTGTCCTGGACACTGCCCAGTCTGCAGGTGTGCTGGGTGGCTGAGATCCTGGTGGTCCGCAGAGCCCTGACAAGTTGAGGGAGAGCACCGTGCCACCAGGGAGAGTCAGCGTGGCCGCGGATGGGGCGGCGAGGGTGTGAGCTGAAACGAAGGAAGAAGCAGGGGGGTTATTGGATGTTAGAGATAGCACAGAAAAAAATCCCTTTTCTCAGCCTGTTGTTGCAGAGCAGAAGTCAGTGGTTTGTTCTGCTGTATTCATGGAGCGTTTTGTCTGCTGGTTCGTGCATGCTCAAAAGTCAGGGAGTTTTGCCTGAATAAAGAGACAAGATAAGGCCCCTTCTGTGAGAGCAGTGCGAGTGAGGGCGTTAGGCCATATTCTGCTACCACTTCAGCCAAATCTTCCCAATTGTTTTACCACTGGTATGAATGAGTGTTGGGTTGCTGAGTAGTTTGTTGAATGAGCAGATGTATGCTGCAGTTATGATCTTTATGCATATGTGTATTCCATCTCTGCAGAACAGGCTTTTAAAGCAGCTAATCTTGACCTAGCTCTTCTTCCCCTCCATGTAAAATCTTCTAAACCCACACGTGGAGCCCAAAGAGGCCAGTGAAGCATGAACTTGTTCCCATAGCTCCTTTCCTCATACGCTTCCTGAAACCTCACAGGTTCCCCAGCAGTCTGGGCTTTGATAACAGGGAACTAAAGAACTGGGCATGATCTGCACATGGGACCTTTCTGGACACAGTGACTGACCTGTTTGCAGGAGCAGCTCCACTTATTCAGCTGCTTACCTAAGGATTCACATAGCTCTAAACAAAAAGGTACATCCTGAGATGTGACCATGGCATGCAGTGGCTTTGGTGTCAATCCAAGGTCACTGGAGCCACAGGAAAGTCTCTTGCTGATCTATGTGAACATCACATCAAGTTTTCTGCCTGCATTAAACAAAAAACAACCAGCCAACCAACCAAAACCTGGTATGTCTGCCAAACACTATGTACTGTCCAAAGATTAAAGTTTCAGCAGGAGGCAGAGTGTAATTTTTGATAACTAACAAGGAAGTCTTTCCTATCTCTTGATCCATCTTGGTTCCTTGGCTCATGTAAACCAGAAGAAAAAGGGCAGATCTAAACTTTAAACCAGCTCTTTACCATTTGGCTGGAAGGTAACACCTTCCCACTCACAGTAAGATAAGTACAATTAAGATATCATATCTCCAAGCCCTGGGCTTTTGGGAATTCACTAACTTCTAATGTCATGTTATGTTAACTGTGTCCTGCTTGTGTTTTCTCTGTGTATAAACTAAACAGATTGTCAGCATATCAGTCCTAATTAATGAATTAGCTTTGCCTTTTTTTTTTTTTTCTTTCTTTTCTTTATAACATCCTTGTTGAAGATCCAAAATATTACTAATCACCCATGTGGAGATTTATGAGCCTCCTTATTTTCTAGGCCTGATTGTTGTTTGTGCAGGTGGAGATTTAAATGACCATCTCCATTGCAGAGATTTATAGTCCAAGTGATTGATGTTATTATAGAAAGGAGCTACAAGACTCTTACTGGAACAAGGATGGAAGAAAACCAAGTTGAAGTTTCTTGTGTCTCTAAGCACGAATGACCAGAGAGCACAAAACCCCCAAAAAATTTCAGCATCAGAAGCTCCCAGAAGAACAAAACAACAACAAAAAAAGGTATATGCTTACATCCTTTCTAGCACTTATTTTTAACTTTAATTTAGTCATTTCTACAAATTTTTTGTAAAAAGCAGAAGGAGTGATCTTGCTTCTTAAAAATGTCTTTAGTATGTTGCTACATGTGCATTCTGAAAATCAAGGTATGAGTACATGTGTGTTCTGAGCCTTTAGAATTGCCACACATTTGTAGCTTTTACTGACTTACATATATTTTTGAGTTCTCAGAGACAGTAAAATTGATCCTTAATACACACCACACACTTCTGTGGAGACACGGGATACATTTTTGTACTCATTTTGTAGAGATGTGTGTGTGTCTGTGATATATCCTCACATATATTTAGTATAATGTACTTTGAGTCCTTTATGGATGCAGACTATTACACAGTATTTTAACAACATAATTGTCCCTTTTTTTCCCTCTCCAAAGGGGCCAACATGAGCAGAGCTAAAATACTGCATCGTCTCATTTCCCGGTAACTCCTGGTTCCTTATTTGTTTGTTACGTGAGTTGAATCTCTCATTTTCCAACCTTCCTGCTCTTTATGTCCCTCCTGGCAAGCTCGGGGCTTGTACCCCTAATCTGGCTCCCTGTTTCAATCCCTCTCCCCTCACCTGAATTGCCTTGCCCAGTCCTCCTGACTCTTGTTCTGAACTGCAACCCCGGTTTGGGGTAGAGACCAATGGGGTGGAGACAAACCCAGTCCTGTGGGAAGGGTAAAGGTGGCTGTGTCCACCGTGGCAATGGCCTGGCTACTTACGTCTCCAGTTAAATGACTGGGACCACAGAGCAGCTACTGGGTTAATAACTGGCTGGGAAAGACAGATGGAGCTAAAGTCCTTTTGGCCTTTCCAGTACATTCACTTCTTCATTCATGTTTTAAAAAGGAAGTTGAAATACTGGCATGGGGAACATCAGTACAAATCTATGGATTTGCCCTGTAGATGACTTTTTTCTCTGCATTGCTCTGACTACTCAGGAAAGTACATTTCTCTTTTACTTCTAATTGAGACCCACTAAGCCATAAGGTAATTTAGGACATGCCAGGGGTGCTAGGGACAGAGAATCGGGATGCCTGGTATGAAGGGTGCCAGATGGGAGACCTGTGACACATAGGCTTATGTTCGTCTATGGCAGATTACAGATTTCTCCCTGGAAAAAAAAGTGCCACTTTTTATGACTCCAGCGTTGTCTCCCTTGGGCTGAAATAACATGGTAATTTGAAACAGCTTTGGAACTTGAGGCCAAGATTTTTGCAAGTGTCTCATGATTTTGCATGGCATGGCTTGGGTTTTTGAGGGTTTTTTTTTGATGTTCTGTGTCATTTATCAAGGCACCGTATTTTCACTGTGCATTGAACAGTCACCCAGGAAAAACCTCAGTTCCCCCACAGCTGAGGAAAACATAATCAGTAGCTGGTTTTAAAACTGTTCACCCAATTATAATACAGGTGTTTTCCTATATTTGGAGAATAACCAAAGAAGTCACCCACAGGCAGCCAGCTGATCATGACTGATGTTCATTCAGGTTTGAGAGTAATCGGCAATAAAAGTACAACTAGACTAGTGTTTTCAAGTTGCAATTTTTTTTTAAAAAAAAGTGGTTGTGCTGAAATTTCTGCTCACTCTTGGTCTCACCCAAAAACTAAGTAAAATTGTGGAGGGACTTCAGAATCATACTTTTACATACCTTAAGTGAAATAGTACTGCTAATATACTTATATAGGGATATAATATATACTTATATATGAATAATACTAATGATATCTAATACTAATAATATAATACTATTAATAATATAATCCTGCAATATTTTTGTGATAGGAGTCTGTCTTGTCCATTGCAGAGGATGGACAGTGCTGGACAAATGGATCAAAGTTGTTTGCAACAGTGGGGTAGGTTTTCGGAAGGGGCAGAGCACTGAAACCCTCCCACAGCTCCTTTCCAGTGCTGTGTATCTGTTTCTAGTCACAGTTTTGGTTTGAAAGGTAAAAGACATTGTGATAAATAACATAATGAAGTACACAAAGAGAAAAAAGAATGTAATTGCCAAGACAGTAAAAAGGCTGTCCTAGAGACCTGGCCTAAGAGGCACATATTTCTATGTGATACGAGTGTCACTACCCCTGCCCAAGATATCCCAATGTCTTGCTTCAAAGCCCTGAGAAACAGGAGCCTTTTGAGAAACTGTTTTCTAGAATAGTTTATTCCAGGAATAAACCCCAACAATATTTCCCCTATGCTTATTTAGAAATATCTGAAAGTTTTGCTGATGCCTAGAATGGAAAAATTTCAGTTTTACTGATTACTGATTAGAAAATTTAAAAGGAAATAAGCTGCAGTTTCAAGAAAATTTATAGAAGGTTACGCAGTAGCCACAGTTACTTTCCATGTGACTTTTTAAACCTTGAAATGTCACAGATGCAAAAACATTGAAACTGTGAAATGGAATTCCCCAAAATTTTTTTCAGTGTATATTTTAAAAATATTTTATGAAACTCAAAATAGTTAATTCCATATTTTATATTTTAATCCTTTTTGTCATATTGATGATGAAATCTGTGACACATCTAAGTAGTGCTCTTGTCTGCTGCAGGGAGTACCTGTACATGTGATAGCTGGATGATTTCTACCACCCTTACTTTCTCCATCTGGTACCTTTTCCTTTGAGTAGCTTCATAAAAATCAGCAGGGCTGCTCGCAGAGCAAACCAGACTGTATGAACAAGAATGGCAAGTCATGATTAAATATCCTAACGCCTTAAGAGAGATACTGACAACAATGTCAGTATCCTAATTGTGAAGGATGAATCAAATCCTGGTGTGACTCACTTCCCGCTCCTATGCCAGGTCTATGCTGAGGGCTTCTGGTACTGTTGCTGTGTTAAGCAATGTCTTGCAAAGGATCTGTCAGATAGAAGCTGAGTATACCAGAAACAAGAAGCATGTAATCTGTAGAAGTTATCGAAGCAGAAACAAGACAGCTAATCCTCAACATGAGCACTGAGCGCAAACTTTCAATTAACTTTTCACAGACATGCAAGTGAATCTCCTTTTCTGGATGCTTGTAGGAAGCAAACTTGTGGCTGAGTCATGTTTGTTTTATAATGCACATTTATTCCTATACAAAAGGAGACTCACAGACAGTGAAGAGAGGTATCCTCTTCCATCTCCACTTCAGGGATTATTACTATTCACTGCTTCCAGAAAGCATCTCTGAAATATTACTAGGTAGTTGACACTGTAAACTACAGACTCTTCTGTGAAATGGTCAAAAGAGAAATATGCAAAAAAGCTAATATATCTTATGCAAAATTATCACTGAAGGATTACAGTGCAGACATAACTGTTTTATTTTGAATATCTCTTTCCGTGATGTTTCTTTGTTGGCTAATCCTTTGCATTTTTGTGGCTTTAAGACATGATGAAATTTGTCGATAAGAAATAAGTTCTCTTTTGCCTTCCAATAATTAGCACATTGGATAAAGTTTTGGAAAATGTAAGATTTTTGTTTCAGAGAGAAATTTGGAAAAGAAGAACACTTTGTAGGGGAGTGGCAGGAAGAATGTCAACTATTCTGGTGAGCTTTTATTACTTCTGTGGTTTATGGCATGATATGTGTGCATGTAGACAAAGATTTTCTGAAACTTCTGTTCGCTTAAAGTGCTCACAGCTTCTGGAAGTTGGGTTCTCACAGCATCTATCATTAAATGCAGTAGGTCAGCCTATGTCCTCTGTTCCCATCCAAATGAAACATCACATGCTGGGACCCAGACTTTTCGTGGGCTGCTTTATGCTATTACAGATCGAGTTGGCCACAGTTTGTGCTGTTGGACTCACTGCACTCCATTTGACATGGGGTCTTTGCATGTTAGCAGTTCTGATAGGTGGCCACATTCAACCTTTAAATACACATGTCTAACTTTTAATAACCTTAAATACATATGAAGGGACATCAAAAGGAGCAGCTGTACATAGCTGGAAAAATATTTGGGCTAAAAATACTGATATAATGAAACAGCAAACTGGTAATATTCAGCTATCCACATAGGGATTCACCCAACACAGTAGTTAGCTGAAGATAGTATGTGTTGTGGATGAGTCTTAAATTGGAACGTTAGCTGGCAAGGCAAAGGAGAAAGCAGATTACACATCCTACTCAAGTGACATAGAAAGACCACAGTCACTCTGCATTGCTTTTGATTCTGACAGGCCTTATACATGCCTCGCAAGCTGTGACTCTCAGAGCTCCTGGAACATCCCCAAAGTGGGGTCATGGCACTTTGCCACAGCACAGTCCTCTGGTTTTATGGTGCGTATCGTAGTTCATAATACATATAGAAAATGGTGTTGTTTTAGAAAGTGGTATCGCAAAAGCACATAATAAAAGTCTATTTAAGTAATTTGAAGGAAATAAATAGCTTTAAAAATCAACCAGGGGATAGCATAAAAGCAGACCATAAACATGGGTTGTGGTGGAGTCTCATGAGAGTGAGAAAGGACCAGAGAACTGAAACTACGCAAGTGAGGGGAGAAAAAGCCCCAAGCACAGACTGTGAAGGCAGTCTTGCTCTTTTTCCCCTCCCTGCTCCTCTCTTTTCCTTTGTGTGTACAAATCTGGGGTGATGCTCAGACTGCCAAGTATTCCTTTCTTAACTGGGGTGTGCCTAACCCGGAAGGAAAGCTGGTAAAGGAGGAAAACAGGGAGACGAAACATCAGAGCTTCTGCTAACCAGGACTAGCAGGCCCTGCATGCTTGTGCAATTGAAGGGAAATACAAAACAACACCTAATAGCTGCTCTGAGCCCATCCAAAGCAGAAAGGCTAAGTTTTTCAAAACTGCTGGCAAGATAAGGCACTGTTCCAAGGCACCAAACATTAAAGCAGCCTTTTTTTAGAAAGAATGCTATGGGACTGAGATATGTATCTACTTACATTTTAAGATCAGATGAGATGATGGCTGAGGGTGGTGTGAAGAGAAATATGTTATCCAGAACCTTCTGATTTAAAACAGTGAGGAAGGATTTTGTGGCTAGCTGAAGGATTTTCATTTTGATGCCTTATTTCAATCTCAATATAATTTCAGTTTGTTCTACCCGGCACAATAGATCTTTATTAGCCAAATTTTGCACCAAAATAAGGCAGTCTGTCTTTGTCACACAGGCCATTTGGATTACATAGTAAATTTATCAGACATCATATACCATACCACTTACGATATACCAAAATTTGGTGACAGAAATATCTTGATGTGTGATCTATAAGGACTGAACAAAGATGTACATGTGAAGGCTATGAGCTGTATTGACTGAAATTTTCACGGAGTGTAAAAGATGATATAAATGTGTGACATGGCATCCACAAGTTTTCTTGGGTGCCAATCCACACTGGATGTCTGGGGCCAGCTTGGGCTTCCCAGGATGAGAGCCATGTTCTGTCCTGAAGAACTAGCAATTCCAGGGAAAGCTTCTGTGAACTGCCCAGTGCAGCACCCACAGCAATGCACCAAGTCATCTTTCCTTTTCTTCTTCCCCTGTGCCCTGGCTCACTGTAGTCTTTCACTTCTCCTTGGCAGTGTGTACCCAGAGCCCTTTTTGGGATGAAAGTCCTGGGTTGTTCCTGTGTTTCTAAGTGTTGGTGGAATTAGTCTTATAACTATAATGGCTTGGTGATAGGTGTAACACAGCCTTGCTTCTACAATTTATGGTGTAAATTAGCAAAGTGCAAATCAGGATGATATAAAAGAGACAGACTCTTCTTTGATTAAGGCACTAGCCAAAGACCTGAGTTATGTAGGTTTAGTTTCAGCTATGTTATGAGCTTTCTAGGTGGCCACAAAAGGGGGATCCTTTCTGCTCTAGTTTCTCAAAAAAGAGATGAGAACACTTCCCTGCCCTACAGAAACATTATGAGGGGCTTAGGCACTATGGTAATGGATACTGAGGGTAGCTAAGATAAATAACCTGATAGTTGCAAGAAAATGATTGATGTTAGAATACTACAAATATGTTGAAAGCCTAAAATATCTTTGTGATGTCTCCCCATTTCTTAAAATGCCAATTAACATTTTTCACTCAGATACCTGATGTTTACATTGGTGCATTTTTATGCTCCCATGTCTTACAAAATGGATACTTGCCTGACTTTGATTTTAGATGAAAGCACTTGTCCCTCAACCTCATAGTAATTCTGAAAGATAGAAAAGTTGCTTTTATAGAAAGAAAAAAAAAAAAAGAGTTTTGATCATGTTAGTGATGAGTGACAAGCTGAAAGTTTAATAAACAGACCATGAGTACCATCCTTGGTAACACTATAGCACAAGTAGCAAATCACCATTGACTAAATTACTCCAAAGTCCCCAAGCTCTCTGTGAAGAAAAATAAAGTGTTACTTTGGTTTCCTGTAATCCTTCCTCAGTAAAAACACAGGATTCCCTTAGGAGAGTTAAAATCCATTACTAGGCTTCTTTGTGCCTTTTTATAACTAATTGTCTCTTCCATGAATGGTTTTACTTCCTTGAATCACAAGCTAATGCAGATTCTCAGGGTGCAATGGGGCTGCAGAGAAGACAACTCCTAAGCCCATCTTCTTTCAGTGTCCCCCTTTCGAGTCTCCCTGATCCACCTCACTGGTTTCTAAGACTCCCTTGGTACTTACCTGTGCGGTAGCCATGTACAGGACAAGGTGCTCTGAAGCATCTCTTTGTAGGGGTGTGGAAAACAGCCAGGCAGGCTCAGCACCCGAAGCAGCGTGCTTTGTACCACAAGCAGCATGATGCTGGGTTTGTTAGAAGGAGGAGGACAGTTTCATTTGCTTCCCTGATAGCAGAGCATACACCCATCAGAGCAAACCTAGCTGTTTCTTCTTACCCGAGATACTGCTTTTTCCTACGGCCATATACCCTGAGTGCTTTTGTTTCCCATATTTGTATGCCATCCTTCTCCTTTTCAGTTTGCTCATCTCACAGATGTGTAATTTTTGCAGTTTGTTGCATGTGGGGTTGTTTCTCAGCAATTTAAATAGCTGATTTAACTGTTAAACAAACTTCCCCGTTTTCCACAACTGAATGGTAAAAACATACATTTGTATGTCCATAAGCTGCATCTGATCTGAGTTTGAGCTCCTCGGTACACAAAAATAAATGTATTTTTTAATGAATAAGTAAATGTATTTATGAGCACAATTGTAGAGGCTGGGCTAAAAAAGGAGGTCCTTTGATACTAACTTGTTTTAACATAAGTGGCCTATGATGATACATGTGTATAGCAACTGTAACAACAGACAAGTAATTTCTTTATTGATCAGTCCCTTCCAATTCTGAACTATCTTTATTACAATAAAGTTGCAAAATATGTATCTTGCTACTTGAAATTCTTTGGTTTTCTTTTAAGAAATGGATGAGGAAAGCTCAACAGCTCCAGGATGTACAACCCTATACAAGGTGTTGGAGAGGGGGGAGGGTGGCTCAGTGATGAATGACCAGTCGTTCAATTGTTTTCTTTCTTGCAGAAATCAGAGACAGAGTACAGTTTATCTTACCCTGACTTTTAGCAAGACAGATTGCCAGGCAAAACCCCCGGGTTGAAGTCATCCAACCACCAAGTAGAGTAAAGACACCATTGCTGTTACCTTTCCAGGACTCACACCAACCCCCAGTGCCTTTTAAAAATCTATAGCGTTTCTTTCTGAGGTTGTAACATGAACTTTAGCTACTTTCACTGTTTTTGTGCTGAACACAATCTGGAAAGATTCATTCAGGACCTGAATCCTCCACTGTTAGACAGGCTGAGACCAGCTCATCCCTGTGCATCCCTTGCAAATAACAGTCACTGCCACAGAATTCTCCCTTGCACTGTGTTTAACACCCCTCCCCCCCTACTTTCTTTCAGCTGCCACTGAACTTGGTGTCCTCCAGTTTGAATGTTTCAGGCCTGTACTACTATAGTGGCATCAGCTAAACCTCTCTTTCACCACACAGGTGTGAATGGGGAGGAGAACTCTTTGCCAAGAGGATAAAATCCCTAAGTAATGGCGAGCTAACTCTAAGGCAGGCTGTCATTCTCCCAAGATTTTCCTGCACTTCCCTTTAGTTGTATTTTTCTTATCACCTCCACTCCAGTCATATGGAACAATACTTCTGGATGTGGCATCCTGATTTTATTCCAACTGCATCTGAGAGGCAACATAGAGCTTAAGTGGCCTTAGTCATGCCTGAAGGTGCTTATTTCCCTGTGACAACTATAAATGGATCAGTAGCTTAAGTCAGCTCCAAAGAAACTGCTCGAAAGTGCACATTATTGAACTGTTTGATAAAATTCAGAGGAGCACAAGAGGCAGGACACACAGAAAGAGTTAAAAGGGAAAGATGGATGCAGTTGCAGTATCTATTACTTGCATGTGACCGTAATGTGTTTATACAGCTCTCAGCCAGGCTAGCGGATAATTAAAGGGAAGAACTGACACTAGACACTACACCACCTTATACACTATGGCACGGGGCAAGTCACACAAGTGGGATCATAAGAAAACAGCAGCAGATTTCCCCCCCCCCCCCCTCTTTTTACTATGCTGAGTCTCATCTCTTCTGAATCTGGAAGGACGCCTGACTAGTTTGCATTGCTGGGAGTTGAAATATACTGCTAAAGTTAGGTTCCAGATTGATCCTACTGCATTACAGTCAAGTATTTTATAAGTTCTGTCTGCATCAGGACAAATACCTTTGCCAGTCTCCAGTTCAGTGGGACATACTCTCATCAGCATAATCTGTCCCATGAGCTGTTTGTTACCTTCCTAGTCCTATAGCTATAGACTACACTTTTATCTCAGACTTGCCTTTTCATGAGACTAAGCATAGATATGAGCCATGGAGGACCAACTTCTGGGTGGGTAGAGGAGTCTTGGCAATGATGTGTTTTCTGTGCATGTTTGCGATCGGGCGAGTGATTACCTGTTCTCTGGCCGTGTGAGGGGTCAGAGAAGACCATCCTCCCTCTGGACTGCCCAGACCACACGGCCAATTTGTCAGGAATCCCATAGGATAAATAGCTGTCTCCAGAGACCTTTATAGTGACAAATCCAAATAAATCAGAGTCACTTTTACTGAGCACTTCAGCAGACAGCTCAGATTTAATGAATCAGCCTTCAGACCCCCAAGGAAGATTTTCTTTCCCAAGCCCAAGGGTAACAAATAAGTGCCAAAATTTGCTTCCAGGGCAAAACTCTCAATCCAGCCTGTGCTATTTTGTGACTGCAGTTACCAATACCACTAATAGTGTTTTAAAAAGCACTGGGAATGCAGCAAAGAACTCTCAGGATCTGCTGTATGATCAGTGTGCCCAGTGCAGAGAAAAAGTAACTGCTGTGGATCAACTGATTTTCCTCATCAGTGATCGGGGGCAGACTTTGCATTCCTTTACTAGTGCCCTTCTGCACTTTGGGTTGGAACTTCCCACCAATACAGAAAAAAAAACCCCAAGAAAATAAAAAAGAAATCAACCCTAAACCCCACCACCACCAGAAGTCATCACACAGATAAAACCTTGCAGGTTAGTCATTGTGGGTCATTCAAACAGTTTTAAGGCTTAACATCTTGATCCCCTCTAAAAACTTCCATCTCCATTTCCTTCCCCCCTTTGGGATCCATCTAGATGCCTACTCAAATACCTGCTGGCGCCAGAGGAAATTCTCCTGTAACGGATACTCTGCGATGTAAAACCAATATTTTGTTTCCAGGGTCATCCCTTTCACACCCCCACAGATCCTCTTGCTTCACCAACCTGCCTCTTGGTCAAGCCAAAACATGAGAATTTGGGAATCTGAAGGGTGGGATTTCGGAGCAGTTTAATAGGCTTGGTGATTGCTAACCCACACATTTCCTCAGCTTCCTCCTCCCATTGTGGTAGCCTTGTCTGATAATTTATGGCAGGTTAACAGGCTGCTGGGCAGATACCTCTGCTCACAGTTCAGCAAAGAGATAGAAAGAGTGTAATTTAATCCAACCCAAAGTGTTCATGATGATCAGACTGGTGACACCTTTTCAGATAGGCTAATACCTAATGCAAAGGCCTAATAAAGTTGAGAAGCATCTTTCAGTGGTAGGGTGTAAGTGAGTGCATCAGGATCCAGTCCCAGGTAAAATGGTTAATTAAAAACCAGTTTTCGGTATTATTCATGTGCAAACAAAAAGACAGAAACATTTCATTTGTGATGGTTCCTCATCACTTGTTTAGGGAATTGTGTTGTCAATAAGAAGTGGATCAGCGTTTGGAATTTGGTCAGGAACTTATTGGTTCGATACTTTATCCTGTTCTACTTTTGGTTTTATTTATGCTCTCTGGCCATTCATACCCTTTACGTGATAATCAGCAAATTGCTTTACATTAATGTATTGCAATATAATGAGCTTTGTTAATCATCATATGGGGTACATGAGGAGGAGTTCTGCAGAAAGGCCTGAAAATAAGCAGTCTTTTAAAGTGGCATTTCAGGTGCTCATTTCCTCATTATCCTTGTAATAAATAATTTGGGTAATACCTGCAGGATGATAATTGAAGAAAACAGTTATGATTATTTACTTTTATAAAATAGATAATCCTATCTTTTATGTAAGTTTAATGAAGCTAAGTGCAAGGATAAAATAACAAGGACTCATTTCAGGTCCCTATAATTGGATTACAATTGAATTTTCTTAAGAAACTTAGTATTTTTAAATTTTACTCATGATGGAAACAAATAGAATAGCTGACTTTTATCCTTTCAGTCTTTTAAATAATAAATAATGTACAGAGAGTGTCAGGAAACAAATATTCTTTTGTCTGTGACTGAAAAACGAACCCATAAAATAAATTTTTTGCATGTAAGACTTTGCTATAGAGTGGGCAATTTATTGCACTAGAAATTTGTCATCCAAAATCCTGCAGAATATGCCAGAATGCTTCTTAGAAAAGTCTCTTCCATTCCGACATAATATATTGCATAAAGTACACGAGAACAAGAGTAAAAATGTGTTTTTTTAATGATTAAGGACTGATCTTGTTCCAGTTGAGTCAATGGCAAAACTCCATGGAATTGAGCTGAATATATGGGTATAGATAAGATGTTGTTTACTGTGCTCTCGCTTTTTCTGAGAGCAAAATGTGAATGAAATATATTCCTTGTACAAATTAGATTATCCTAAGTCATCTGCTGACTCCGGCTTAAAACAGAGCACAGAGATCTCTCCATGTTCTCCAGGAGCTGCAAGCCCTTATATCCATGCAGCCTTAAGGACACTCTTGCCACTGTGTGAATTGGCTGTTGTACCGAAGAAGGAATTAACACAGTCATGGAACAAGAGTTCATGAGATTTTGCTTGTATATATAAGTGAATGTAACATTAGTAAGTTTTCCCAGCTCTCTTTCAGCTCTAGTTACAATTTTTTTAAAAGCAACACATATATTTGTTCAGTCTGGTTTTAGCACAGCTGTGATCAGGGGGAGAGCAAGGTTTTCGTCCATGTGCTACTTTTGAACTGGGAAATGAGCACAGGAGCATGGGCTGCAACATCTGTGCTGCAATTTATGCAGTTTACCCCTCACTGGCTGAGTGAGCACTGCCCCCCCCCCCCCCCCCAAAAAAAAAAAAGAGGAGAAAGAGGAGAAGTACACAGCCTCGAGTTAGGTTCTGCTAGCATCAGCCAGGTAATGCATGTGGTAGGGATGGACAGAGATTGTGCCAGTGGTGGAAATTATTCTTTCCAAGGAAAAAAATAGGAGCAGAGAAAGCACCATGTCTCTGAAAAGCCTTGATTTTCCTGGAACACCTCTTTGGGAGGTCAAAGTCCCAGTTTGCACATCTTAGATTTGAGACTTAGCCTGTCCCTTTTAAGATGAAGAAGAAGACTTTGCCAAGAGGGCTCTCATTTTTGTTAACAAAACCTCTGGAAGAAAACAATCTGACAAACTCCATGTAATTGCTTCAGTGGCACAGAATGTTAGTCAGTTTGTATAATGCCTTACCAGCAGAGATGGAGTTGCATGAGAAAAATAATTACCTCTGAAACAGGAGGTAGGGAACAGTTCTACAACTGCTATAGAGCAATGTTATTAGGAAGTGTGAAGGAGTAGAAGGGAGTTGTTTACAATAAACTGACCAAAAGATTCCTGAGTTGACTGTACAATTCATCAGCCCATCAGGTAAAAAGTGCAAGGCAAAGTGAATCTATACGGTTGCCCCCTTCCCTCTATAGCCCATCCTGGTGGGTGATAGAGCATAACAGTGTTGGGTTTGACATTATTAGGTTATCCTGAAAATAAATCACTTTTGAAAAGGTGAATAATTGGACAGAGCTTAGTGCTGACAAGCAAAAGGTTGGAGGAAGGAGGGGGGGGGACACGGACAGACATGGCAGCTGTGAGGGGGAGAGAGAAGGGGGGCTGTGGTGTTGGAGATGCAAACCCATTCCAGGAGGTCACCAGCATATGAGGAGCTCTAAGTCTCATTCTAGTTTTTACTTTGGCAGATAAGTGCAGTTTTTGATCTGATAAGTATCAAACTGCATTTATGGTTTCTGAAACTATTTTTGATCCAGCAGAGAAATGAGACATACCTCTTCATGTAATCTAAACTGCGAGAGGTATACCCCTCCTCAATAAAATTAAAAGGTAGTAAATTTTGTCCCTATAAAAGGAAATCCCCACTTTTACCAACATTTAGCTAATCTGTGGAGTTCACTGCCATAAGTGGTCATCAAGATAATATATTGTGGCTGAACTCTTAAAAGAGCTAGATAATTTTATGACCATCAGCAACATCTGTAACTATGCAAACGAACATCACGATAATGGTAATCCAACCTCATATTTTACAGCATAGAATAAACCCCTTTTGGGACACAGGAAAGACTGGATAATTGACTAGTTTTCTGATAGGTGGTTTTAATCCTTCTTCTGACACCTAAGAGACAGGGCACCATTAGACACAGGGTACCAGACTATTTGCTTGTGTCTACTCCCACCAAAGACCATGGCAATATTTCAAGCGTTTGATGTGAACTCGAACTTCGTGTAGACATGTCTGAAAGGTTTGGTGCCAATAGTGGGTTGTAATTCATAATTTTTGTGATGAAAATATAACGTGGTCAATCTACCATTCCTGGAAAGTTTTCTGAATGTAAGTGTTATGGTTCTGGCCCTACGTTGGCATTTAAGGAACATAGGTTCACATCCTAATGCCCAGACATTTGCAATGTGATCAAGTAAATCATTCATAGCTGCATTACACATTAGTTTCCCCTCTCAAAATGAGTGTAATAATAGGTATTCTTTCATCCAGTGTCTTTCTGTCCCATCCATTCCATTTTAGCTTGTTCAGATGAGGACTCTTACAGTAATTATACAATATCTGGCACAAAGACACACCTTACATCCTGAATTTCTTTGGGGTTTATTCATGCAGAGCTCTCTGTTGCAATCAATTGAATTACTTTTGATCTTTACAAGACTTTCAGAGGTATGCCCAGCCTGTTTGTGGGACCAATCTACTAAACGTCTTCAGTGCTTAAGGAATACATTGTGTTCAGGAATTGAAATAGTGAGAAGAATCCTGAAAATGCAGTTCCAAGCAGTGTAAAATTCTATCTTCTTATTCCTTCTTCTTATCTTCTAGCAGGTACTTAAGGGAAATTCAGAAATCTGTTTTCTAAGAGCTCCCTTCCCAAACACCCCCATAAATGACCCTGTTCCTCACTGTGCATGATGCTGGTGAAGAGATGGGGACGCAAAGGGCAGAAAAACAGAGGTTGTCAGGCAGCTGGGTGAAACATCCACGTTTTTTTCCGGCCTTTTTAACATTTGTGAGCAAGTCCTTCTCATTCAGAAAATGTGTGATGGCAAATTTATGACAGGAAAACACCAACAAATGAAATGGGCCATGAGCCATCAGCTTTTAAGGCTCCACAAAAGTCCAAAATGAGCCCTCCTCTGAGGGAACCCTTATAAAGCAGTGCATTTTGCAAGCCTAGATATGGTTCTTCCACGTGCCAAACCCTGTGGTGGCGGACCCACTCAAAGAGTTCCTCACCACCCTCTTCGCCTTCACTGTTCCTTCCCATCCTTTTCCCCGCAGTGCCGGAGTTCACAGTCTGCTCGGCTGTGATGAGTCAACTGTTTGGGCGGCTGTGCTCCCAACCAGATTTGTCATAGTGCCAGCTTTCAAAACAACAGAGAAAGATGTATCTTTTCTTGTTTTTTTTTTTAAAAAATCAGACCATTTCCCATGTCTGGTTTGGTGTTCAGCCATCAAATTGGCATGACCAAGGGGAGGTAATTCTTTTCAAGCAAGGAAGGAATCCCTTAACACTTCTCTGCTTTTAAAGACTTCATGCCCTAGATAAACACCCTCCTGTTAGATAAGGGGCAACAAAGCCATAGTCCATGAAAAGGGGAGGGATATTTCAGGCCACTGCTGTTCTAATAGAGCTATTCAAATTCATTATCACTGCATGATACAATCAGTCCCATATAGTTATCAGGATCTGGGGCTGTTTTCTTTTTCTGCCACTGACAAATAGGCCAAAGTAAACCAGATCACTGATAAGACAGACCCCTGGGAAGATGTTCTGCCACGATTGATGCATGGATAGAGCTTTTTGTTCATCACTCAGATAATTTTGTCTTGCAGCATCTGTTTATTTTCCCTCTTCTTTCATTGCCCAAGTTTGAAAGCAGCCTGAAATAGAATAGGATTTATGCTACAATCTGCAAACCCTGAACTTTTTATTTAAGAGACTCAAAGACTATAAGGCCAAGAAAGGCCTTTGGTATCCTCTTGTCTGACCTCTGCTACAACCCAGGCCATTAGCTTTCTCTGATTTAATTGTTGTTTGGTCTATCTACTGCAAAAACATCCAGTCCTGATTTAAGAATTTCGAGTAGTGAAGAGAACTCATCACAACCCTCCATGAACTGTTCTTATGGTCAGTTACCCCATCTGTTAGAAAATTTCCATTGTACTTCAGTTTAGATTTGCTGAGCTTCAATTCCCAGCCATTGGCTCTCATCCTTTCTGTCTTTGTAACCCTACATTTCCACCAAAAGTCAGCTCAGAGAATGGGGCAGTAACTAGGCACATATATATCACTTAGAGATATTTCCAGTCAGCTTGCCTCCTGAGCAGAAATGGGAACAGAATCATATAAGGGTTTTCTGAGAAATAGATTATAATTTGCTATAATTTCAAATACAACTGTTTACATTTGCTGCTATTTGAATTAGAGGCATATGATTTTTCAATAACTGTGGAAACATAACTCTCAATATATGCTTTTAGGGGTCACTAGGTAAATTTTTAAATGAGAAATGGGCTGTTACCCAGAACTGCAGAGGACCCACATTTGCCATTGTTGTCAACGGAATTAAACCAAAATATTTTATTTGAAAAAAAGAATTCAGCATGTATGAGAGGCATAAGTGAATTCAAATATCATACTGTTGGTGTTACAAACTTAAGAATTACAGGTGGACTTGAGATCTGTTTCTGAAAGATGCTTTCATGATATTATATGATGTTTCTTGGATGTGATGACCATTTTCCTGAGGATGTTCTGTCAAACACTATCCAGAGCCAGAGAAGCATGAAAAGATGGCAGACCTAGACTGGGATGATAAAGCACATCCAAGTATCCACAGTTTGCTTTTTTAATTATTCTCACTGAGAGTATTATGTAATTTACCTTTTCTAGGGACACACCCACTGACACTGAATCACATTTACATCAGATGATGCTTTCTGATCTGATTACATATAATATTTTCATTTTCTGGTTACATACAGTGTTTTCATTGCCTAGTTATTGTTATGCTCCCTGGTCTCTGCTCCTCAGCTATGGGTTTGGCTACTGCCAGCATCTTGTACAACAGTAACTTCTCTCCTGAGCCTTGTCCCCTTTAATCACAAATACTCTGCCCTTTTTTCCCTGTAATCGTGGAAATCTGGGATTGATCTAGCTCTCCACTGCCTGATGACTGAGCTGGCTAAACTCCTCTGTGGGAAGGCTCCTTTCCTTCTGTCCTCAGATGAGTAGAAGGGAAGACCGTTAAGTTTTGAGCCTGCAGTGTGTCATTCTTGTAACAGAAACTGAATTGGCACTAGGAAGTTTCCTTAGTATCTCTTGAGACTTAATTCTTTGGAATGGGAAGATCTTGACAAATCTGAAAAAAGAGGGAATCAAAGATCAAAGACCAGGAGAATGAACAAAGCATGCCTATTTGATCCCTGAACTGGTTTCTGCTGTAGACACTGGTGCAATTTCTACTGGGAGAGGTGGGTCTGGAAATTGAAGACAGGTTTTTCAAAAGACTTTGTGGAAGAGAAGCAGTAGTGAGATTATTTAAACAGTGAAACACAACTCCATAATCCTTTATGGCAGTTGTTCTCAGCCTGTGGTCTGTGGACCTCTGGGGGGTGTGATTTTTTCACAGGGGTTACACAAAGGCTTAAAGCAAGAGTGGGGAATGTCCATCCTGGAAACATTCGGTCTGGCCCGTGGCAAGCACTGCGCCTCCTTTTCTCACAGCACCCTCTGCTCAATGCTTCTCTCACACTTAAGTCCCTCCCCGCCCCATGCCTGCCCTGATGCGCATGAGAGGTAACAGCACCCTCACCTTTGTTGGGTGACTCTCCCCTCGGCCCTCAGATTTACCAGCAAGTCTCCCTGATGCTGGGCTCTTCAGGGCTGGCCTCCAGTAACAAGCGTGAAGGTGCTCTCCCAGTCTGGCACCGCCCCTTGAGGCAGTCTAGAGCTTTAAATCTTGAATTAAGTTGATGGTCCATGGCCACAAAAGGTATTTAAATGGAGTCTGTGGTGAAGGAAAGGTTGAGAACCCCTGCTTTATGGCACTACCACTTCTCCTGGTCTTCCTAATCAAAAACCCACAGTCTTGTAAGGGCCAGAGTGGGGACAAATTTGCTGTCAGGGAACAGTTGCCTTGCCCTGGTTCGTAGACTTCTGGAGACCTAATGTGCAGGGTAGATGATAGCCTCTTTCATAATGGATGCAGGAGTAGGCATTCAGAGCTCTTTACTCCTGTGCATAGCTGTCCCCAGGCAGGAGGAGCTGCTTTCTGCATTGTTCCCTTGTGTTGCTTAGTTCTGCTAGCTCATGAGGCCAAGACAGATTGTGAGTTGGATCAGGGAAGCTTTCCCCAGTGGACTGTGCCACAAGCCAGTGTAGAATTGGCAAGGCATGAGAAAATGACCTGTGCCATGTGTCCTCTCCAATACAGAGCAAGGAGAGTAGCTGGCCTAGGAGGGAGCTGTGCTGGGCTGATGCCAGCTGGGAGTCTTCCTCTGTGGATGATGAATTCTCAGTAGCTATTTAAGATGAGCCCAGACAAGGGCGGGAAGGAAGGAACCTGGCCCATAGGTGGATCATGCTGACGCTTCCATGAAGATAAACTGGCTACACGGGAGCCAATCCACCAGCATAACTGAACAGACAGACTGGTGAAAAAGACTAAATCGACATCCAAGTGAAGACAGCAGTAAAAAGTCTATTGTCACCTTTGGGACTCAAATACAGTCCTACCACTCTAACCACTAGCACAGTTGTTTTTTTTTTTTTTTTTTTTTTGTTGTTTCAATGCCACTTGGCAACAGCTTGGTGCTGGGGATGAAGAATATTTAAATAACAAGAAAATCTAGACTTAGCTAATTTGCAGTGAAACCCTCTAGATGTTCCAACTAATGATGCTAGATCATTAATTGAGAAACGCTGTGTTGCCACCCATTTGATAGAGATGCAAGGACAAACTTCTGAAGTTACAGTGGGATGGTTTGGGGTTTTTTTGTCAGTCAGGTTGATGCAGTAAGAATTAATACTACATGTGAATGAACAATAATAATTATTATGCTCTGCAGTTAGAAGTTCCAGTGTGTTTTGTTTATTTAATAATTTTCTGGAATAGTTCACAGACATTGGCTCCCACTGTCCAAATATTTCATTTAGATTCAACTTTATAGCTGTCCTGAAATGTAACTGGTCATCTGGCTGAAACAAGAAGGCAGCCAATTAAATTCACAGGAAAACATTAATCTGAGCTGAAGAATTCATAGCACATGTGTGCAATCATTCCTTCTTTTACGTATGCTTTCTGTTCTTCCCCTGCTTCTGCTCCCCCAGCTTCCACCCCCTGCTTCTTGTTTCACCAGTCGAAGGAGAACGTGCCAACTCTAACAGCACTGTCCGAGGGAAAGGAAAATTAACACCAGCTTTGATTTTGTGCATTCAGGACCTGGTCCAAGAAGACCACTAGAGTGAATGTGAGTTTTTCTCCTGTTTTTACCAGGCCTGGAATCCGGCCCAAGTGTTGTATTGCTAACACATATCAGTGCAGGGTGAGGAAGGAGGAGGCAGGAGCCAGGGTGTGGGTGGCAATGAATGAGCTGTGAGCTGGAAGGGAGGAATGAAATGGAGAGGGAGGGCTTGCAGGAGCTGGGGAGGAGGCGACAGGAGGTTGGGCAAGCTGGAAGCAGGAGCAGAGGTCTGAGACCATGAAGACATACTCTCTCTTGGCCTGGGAGCTGAGGCTGGTCTCCTTACTCCTCTGCTGTCAGTAAACATTGTGAACAACCGCTGGAGATGTGTTTCTCGTCCCCTTCTCTATTCTGTTTCATTTTGCAAAAAGCATCCCAGCTCTGCTGAGAGCTTCAGCAGGGAGAGGTGTGCTGCGGCTGCAAGGAGGTCACGCTCTTCCAGTGAGCCAGGCTGGGTTCACGCTGCTTCCACCTCCAGGCATCTCAGGACAACAAGGGAGGTGATGTTTTCCCAAGGAAGGGATTGCATCAAATACCGAACAAACTTATGTCAAAAGGGCATCCAGATGACAAAGTTAAACATTTGCCATCCAGGAAATAATGGAAAGGATGGTACTTGCACTCTTATGTTGAATGATAGTTGTGCAGCGCAGGAGGGAGGAGTCTCCAGGACTACTGCCTTAGGTGTAGCAGAAGGTGGTAAATGGGTGGTAGGTAAGTGGAAGAAGATTAGGGTTAGAGTGCCTAGTTAATGTTCACGGCAAAACCAATTCCAGCCATTGGCTGTGCAACAATGCCCCTAAGTAATGGTGGCTCCTTTGTTTCCAAAATCAAGAATCTAGAAGTTAAATAGATAACTGTCTATCCCCCTATTTGCTAGGGTGCCACACATGGTTCCTAGGCTGAACTTTCACAAATGCACAGGTCTCAGGAAGAGTCTTGATATGATTTGAGCTTAAGAGGCATTAAGTAAATGACCCACACACTGGAGAATCAGATCCTGACTGTTGAAAGGCCCGCCACTTTCTGGGGTTTCCCTTCCTCATCTCTAACTGTGAATAGTTACATTGCTGACTTACGGGTGACAAGTTTCATAGTATGATGTTTCAGTGTCTCTCAGGGTTAAAAGTGATCTGTACATGAATGGAAAACTGTTCGAGTCTAACAAAGTGCACAGATTTATATGTACATATATATATATATGAGTATATATATGTATATATGCATATGACATGTATAGTATTCATGAATACTGGATGAGATATAATAAAAAAGCTGTACTATCCCATCCATAAGGGTCTCTGTGAAATAAGGAACTCTGCTAGAATAATACCATGATTACATCTGGCACTTCTTAACACCTATATTGATGGACACAGAGAAATAAGGTTGAATGGGGAAATACATTATCTTCTCAACACCAGAGGGAGCCCATCTGGGATATGATCCACTTACTGGCAAAGGGAGCATGCTTTATTCTGAATATATCCTCCAAATATTTCTTTTTTTTCTCTCTGTCTCGCATTTGTGTGTGTGTGTGAGCACACACACACACACCAAGGTTATATCAATCACCACCAATCCACACCACTTACGCGCATGTGTGTATGTGTGTATAACTAAAGTTGCACGATGTAGTGTTTTATGCTTTTTGTTTTGATTTGGTTATTTAATTCATAATTCCATTGAGATCTGAGATACAAATGCTAAGTAGTTTTTTGGCTTGATGTCATACAAAGTTTTAACACAATGCTTTTGCTTATGGCCTCTCTAATGTGTATGCCTTGTATGTCATTTGTGGATGCTCAGAAAAGAATGTGCAGAATTGCATTTATTTTTTGGCATTATGAGTTATATGAAAGCTACTTTAATGCTTATTCCAGGCCAGCTATTAAAAAAAAAAGTAATACTACTTGAATTTTATAAACATGAGTTTAAACAGGACTGGTTTATGTTATTGTTACTCACATTTTACAATTAAGAGGCAACACACTGACCATCAGATATCAAGCTCATCTTTTGCTTCCTAACAAATGTATGAATTAGAGGTATGCTGGAAGCTTTTCTTACTGTTGAGCCGAATTGTTTCTGACAGAAAGCACACAAAAAGTTACGAACAGTATACAACTCTCATTTAGTTAGAATTTTTGGTGTTGGTTTCAAAGGAAGCAGGAGGAATTACAAATGAGAAGGACTATCCATAGGGAGAAAACTACCTAGACTGTAAGTAAGCATTTTGTGGGCATGGGCTTCATTTTCACTCCATAAATGTGAAAAGCCTGTCAGTAAAAGCTTTCTGACTGGTGCTCTCTGCAGTATCACATGAACTGCTCTTTCTATGTACAAAACTGAATGTTCCAGCTGTTCAAAAGGGAGATGGCTGGAGGGGTAAATTCCTTGGCTGCCTTGAGCGTAAAACAAACTCGATCCATGTTCAACACCTAACAACTAGTGTTTAGGAGACTGAGATGTGGACCTCAGTCTGGACATACCTTCTTCATTCAGCTTTCCCCTAACTGCATGGCAGCTGATGACCAGTTCCTGCAGTCCTAGTGCCTGTCATAACTGGTGGCACTGTGAGTGCAATCATGTCTGAGAAACGTCGCACCAGACAGACGGAGGGAATTTCAGAGTGAAAGGTGTAAATATTAGACTGCTTGGCCCTCCCAGCTTTGTCCTGGCAATCTGTTGTCTAGAAAGAAGGGAGAAAAAATATTCCTCAGGATCTTTGGGTTAAAGTTCTATGATGTCCTTCTATTCACAAGTGAGCAGCACCTTCTCAACTTGGGTTTTGGCTTGCTGAAAGGAACATTGCTGTAAAATATAACAGACAGAGGCTGCTCTAATATACAGCTGTCTGCAGGCTTCTTAGCATCCAGCAGACAGGACTGCTCGCTTTCCCATATGTGTTTCTTCCTCCTTCCAATCCAGCCCTTGGCAGAAACTAAGGCTTAAAGGAAAGAAGTGGAATGGTTTGAGGTGGTCCTATTCAGAGACTGTTTGTTCCTCCTCAAACAGCCTAGAGAGCCGACAGCAGAAAGGAAGGCTAATAACAGTATCAACTTGGTCCGGTGACACTGATATGGTAAAATACCTGAAAAGCTGCAATAGTGAAAGCTGAGAAATACAATGAGTGATGTATGAAATAAAGAGTCCTTTGGCCATAGTGATGAAAAGCACTGGAATAGTGTGGACCATTTGGTTTGGAGAGGAACAGATCATGTACTAAAATATCTATTAAACATAAGCTCTAGCAACAGCTTTAATCATGTATACGTTAAGTCAGAGCACATTATGTTTTGTTATACTAGTTGAAATAATTGGAATATTTTTGCATAGTGTGAAAAGGACCAAGAACTCATTTTTTACCTTAAAACATTCCTGAATCCAGGAACTTTAGTTTTGATTACTTCAGGTGAAGTATTTTTTATTATAGTTGAATGTGAAGATTGCTAGAAGAAATCTTATGGGAGTGCTTGTTACTGTCTGATCTTCTAAGTACTTTTAATCAAAGAGGTTTGGAGTCAAATGAACAGCTAGACATTTGGGTGCTTTCTCTGAATTTCCAAGCTGGGTATGCCCGACATTTTGTAGAATATTATTACCTTGATTTTTTCAATTTTTGATGGTTTTACAGTTTCCTAGCTTCCTGTCCTTCAGATTTCTAAGTAGTTATTGCTGCTCTCTGTCTACCTTTGCACTAGCTTCCTGGAGCAAACAGCTTAAAATATCTCTGTTGAATGCAATTGCTAAACACTTCACAATCTATTTCAAGAAAAGACAAATCAAAAGAAGACTGGGGGATCCTCAACAGCGGTAGTTTTTAAGGACCTGTTGAACAAGCGTCTGGAATGAAACAGATGTAACTGAATCTGTACTTAGGAGAGTGTTGCAGATGATCTCTGAAGAACCCTTTGATTCTTGAAATACTTTCTATAATTCTAAAATATAAATAGAGAGTTAAATTCCATAAGTATTTTTTTCAAAGCATTGTAATTTCTAGAGTTCGGTAGCATAGCTAAAAAATCTGTTTGGAGGCACATTGTTCTGCTACATTGTATGGCTTTTTTTTTTCTTTTTTTTTTTAATAGCTGCTGAAGAGAACTTTTAGCTTGATGTTTTTGTATAATGATGGTGATGCCACCTTCTTTGAATCCTCTGGCACTTTGACAAAGGATTAACCTGTGGTAATCAAACACAAAACAGCAGAGGTCTTCCTCTCACTCAGGCTTTGCTTGTAAGATGAGCAGAACGGCATTACAGTCTGAAAAGTTCTGAAAGCTACTCAATTCTGGACAATGAAGCAGTGCTAAAACACAAATTTAGAGATTTTTATATGCCATAATAACAATTGAGCACATAAGCAGCCTTCAGGATACTTTGCGTCAGAGTTCAAGTCGTATCAAATCAGTGCAGGCCAGGGAGAGAGGATGCACTGGCCATTAGTAAAAGGGAGTTAACAAGTGATGAAGTCAGGAATGTGCTGATGTCTTTAAGCTTCATGAGGGGGATAAAGTGTGGGAAGTCACAGCTTTGTAGAGATGAAGCCACTGTTGGGTTAATTAATTGGAGTGGGATGTCTGCACATTGAGGGGAGGAAAGGAACTTCATTTGGTACATGTCTAAGTTTCAAGCAGCAGTTGCAAAGGATTGTGGAGCTAGGGGAAGGACAGAAGTGTTTGGTACAGCTCAAACTGACAGGGAGCCAAAGAAACTTGTCAGATATTTGTGAAAAAAGCCTGCAGCTGCTAGGCCTAGGTGTGCTTCACTGTGTAAGCAGCGTGCTGGACCTGAGTGAAACCCCACACTTACTGTCCCCGCAATTTCTGACAAGGCTATGTCAGCCACAGGCCAGATTTTACACATGGGG
Organism: Athene noctua; assembly: GCF_965140245.1. Classification (NCBI taxonomy): domain Eukaryota; kingdom Metazoa; phylum Chordata; class Aves; order Strigiformes; family Strigidae; genus Athene; species Athene noctua. The sequence continues at coordinate 64,660,993 of NC_134037.1, read as the reverse complement.
ACTGCTTTTCCTAATATGAAATGCCACACAGCAGGCTTCCCACAGCATAGCATTTCCCCCTGGCCTGACAATGCCGGGTGAAGGGACTCAGTGAGATTTCTCTTAAGGACAAGCCCTACATGGCCTGTTTTTCTATGCTTGCAGAATATGTCTCTTCTCCCCAACTTTTGGCTCTGCAGCAACATCCAAGTAAGCTGTTTCCCATTAATAGCAAAGCAAAGGAGTTAATTTCACCATAAGCTCTGTGCCCTGATATCAACAAGGAGTGGAGATGACTGGCTTGTTCGACGAAGAAGTAGTGGCTGTTCACCTTACATGCAAGCAATGCTAAAAGGCCTGGTTGCTTGTTTCTCTTTCAGTGGCATATTCTTTCTCCTTCCTCCTCTTCCCTTTTTCCTTTGCAAACTCTGCACCGATAAACTTTATGCCAGAGATGAATTTTCCTGCTAAGTTTGGGGGAGGAAAACAGACTGTTTTCAAAATGAATTTCTCTGAAAATCTGACTACCTAAATAAGTATTTCAAAATTAACCTGTCCGCAGGATTGTTTGGCTTAACCATCCTAAATATATTATGTATCATCCATGTCCAGAAAGTATAATATAATGTTTTTGGGAAAAGTATAATTTTGGGAGACAAGACAAAAAATCACCAAGATTTGGAGGGTTTTTTTGTGTTCAGCTTTCATAATAATACCTGGAAAGCAAAAGATGTACAGATGATATGACTTTTACTTTTAATAATTCTATATTGTAATACTTATAACTGTTGATATCCAATATTTTCTATTTTTAGGTGCTTTAAGATGAAAATATTATTCTGGGGAACTTCCAATGTGTTGTCCTGGCCTCAGGTAAGCACCACAAAAGCACAAATTTTATCCTTCCTCACCTCAAAAATGCCTGGTTTTCAAGAGGAAGAAGGAAAGGAAGAGGAAAAGGAAAAGGAAGAGTGATGGGTTGTTGTTGTTGTTGTTTTACTCCCTAGTTTAGTCCAAGATATTAAGATAAAGCAGCATCAAGGTTTATAAAAATTTTGGTATCTGTATGCAATATTCATATCATGCAAGACTGGAGACAGCAAGTGTTCAGCATGGATAGCTGTGCCCATCCTAAGGGTTTCCATCTCTCAGTTGCCTCTGTGAGCTATTCGATAGCTACTCACATTACGGAGAAAGAACAAAGTGTGCTGAAAGTAAAGGAGAGGATCTTCTTTTCCTGTTTTAAAATACAAACAAATCACAAAATAAATCAAAGGGAGGGTTGCATTTCACCATTCAGTGCTCACATATTGCAGCTATTTATGAACATTTTACAGTATCCTAAATATAAGTCAAGAACTTTACAGAATGTGGACATGAGTCCTGGCACTGGAGCCTCAGCTGGGATGTATCATCATACCTGATTTATACCAGCTGAAAGTCCCTAGTTTTGGATGAGGCTCAGATGTTTCACCTCAACCCTATGTCTGGCCCTGAGAACTACTTTCTACGTTTATAAACTTACCTAAATGTCACTAATGACACTTCCACATGCCCATCATTGAACATGTTCCTTCTCTCTTTCAAACCTGCTCAGGGTGAAGGAGGGGAAAATCCAGGAGAAAGGCTGCCTGCCTTTTTTGTCTAGCCTGCTTGGGGGTACAGTCAGAAGAATGTGGCTGGAGGTCCTCTGTCCAGCTTCAAAATGGAAAATAAAGGGGGATCTGGATGCAGAAGCATAAGAAGTTGAAAAACTTTCTTTCTCTCGTTCTCTCTTTCCATGTCTCTCCCTTAATCTCCTTGAACTGAAGGACTGATGTTTTTATCTCCATTTTTCCTTCCACTCCATCATGCAGAGAGTTATTCCAAAATCACTTGGCAGCTGCAAGACAAGCTATTTCCTAACCCTCAAAATAACTTTTGTTTTGAATAGTTCCCAACTCCTTAAAAATGCATCCACATGGATGTATGTTTTGCATGGGAAAGAAAACTTATAGTAGAAATAAACACTCATAGTTAATGACTGTTAAAATCCCGTTACAATCCTTATTAAATTTGGAATCTGTCTGTGTGTAGAGTCCTAGGTATTAATCAATATGTTTTTTATGATATAAACTGTGCAAGCACTAAGGAAATGGGCAGTCCTAATCTCAAATTTCTGCCACCTAAAGAGAAAGGGTGAGTCTGTTAGACCCCCAAGATCAAGCAGGGAAGGGAATATAGTTCCTTGCTGCAGTGTGGAAAGGCCTTTTAAACACTATTAGCTGGCAGCCACATAAACAGAAACACCAAGACTGAGCTACACAATACAAAATAAAATCATGGGGGTGTAGTTTGCCCAGTTTTGCTTGACAGCCTTGCTTCACTAACTAGCTGAGGGTCAGTGCATGTTGCTGAACACTTCTGGCACCATTCATCTGCTTGTGGACTGCTGAAGCACAGACTTGACAGGAGGTTTCTTACTAGCATTGGTCAATAGTAAGCTTAGTAACTTCATTTACACTATAGTTGTACCCGCTCCCTGCTACTTTCATGAAAATGGAGACAACTTTGGTATTAATCTCTGAAAACTCACCAGAGGCATTACAGCAGAAGAAATTATACCAATAAAGTAGACCTTGGAAAAGACAAGACATCTATACTTGGTGAAAACAGGGCATTAGCAAATAAGGATGGCTTTTTTTTTAAAGTGTACATAGTGTTTCTTGTCTTTTCCAAAGAAGAGAAGTTGTGGATAAACCTACCAGCATTTCCATAGTAGAAAATGTCTCCATTCTTCAGGGCAATAAGTGGAGAGATTCATTGCTAGAGAATGATGGGATAATAAAAACTATCTGAAATACCATATTTCTCAACCAGTTATTGTCTACTACTTCTTAACCTAACTCTTTCTGCTTGAAGAGAGCCTGGGGATTTCCAGCCTTCCCTCCCCTCCAAATTGGAGCTGTGAAAAGCTGTTATTGCTTTTTATCTGGACTTGTTACTGAGTTCTACCACACTCTTCCTCTCTGTGAATGCTGAAGAAAAACTACACGCTGCTCAAGGAGAGAGGCTTCCACATGTGTCAGGGTCCCCTTTAAAAGCACATTAAAAAAATCAGCCTTACTGCTGATTTCAGCAGATCTGCAGCCTACAGATTGTTTCTAATTAGCTGCTTCCAATTCACTGATAAATAAAATGTACTTTTGTTATGCAAATGCTAAGGCCAGTTCAAATTAAAAAGACCTAGAAGGTAGAGTTAGGTAGAGAAGGCCAGGAAAGTGGTAAGTAAGTATTTGACTGTGATGCATCACCAGACTGGAAAAGCTGAACCACTTGACCCCTGGAGGTCTGTTCCAACCTGAATTATCCCATGATCCTAAAAATATTTGGCTTTCTCATCCTGCAGGATTGTCTCCAAAATAAAATGCCCATTTAATGTCTTATTTTTCTTGCAGTTCTCAAAAGCCAGCACCTCTGCTTGCTCTTTTCTTCTCTTGCTTTCCAGCACTTCAAGTACAGCAGTAAAACCATTCCCCTTTCTGCACATAACTTGGGCAAGGATTGGATACTTAAGGAAGATAACAGATTTGATGAAGAAATTCAGAAACAGAAAACTGACAAATGAAATAAACAAGTTTATCGTATTTCCTGCATAGAAGCATAAAAAGGAAAGTTTCAAAGGAAACAATTTTCAAGCAACAGAACATGTAAGAACATGTGATTTAAATGCGTTTACTAAGTAAGATTTAAATACAGTCTTTTAAGTTGCCTGGTTGATATCTAGTCAGTTCTTTAAAGGTTCTGGACTGTTTTGTTCAATGAAAGAAATTATTTGACTTTATTAATAACTTTATTATGCTAGTTAAACAAAATGAAATATAACAACATAGATAAAAAGAACAAAAAGAAAACCCCAACAACTTAAAACCATCAACACCCATCAAAGAAGTCCCAGACCATCACTCAGGCTGGGCCATTAAAACACTGAAATAAATTAGGAATTAAGCAATGCAGCTATCAAACCAAGACCAGGCCAATTATCAGTCTCCCTTCTTTGAACTCTGTTCTGGTTATGATGATTTTGCATCCTGGAACTGCATCAAGCAGTGGTATTACACAAGAGACACCAGGAGAGCACTCTTAATGAGCAGAATTTGGTAACTTTTCTTTCCCAGAAGCTGTCTTTTCAGAGCTCTGTGGACTATTAGAACAAACCAAAACCCAGGTTCTATTTCAGTCCTTCTTAACTTGTGAAGTATATCTTACAGATAAACGACCAAGGAGCTCAAAAGCATAATGATGACACATGAGAAGGCTACAGCATGTTGTGAATAAGGGGTAGGCTAAGCACTCTCTCTCTCTCTAGTGAATGCTTTGGATTGTTTCAAACAGGGCGACAGTTCAGACTTGGACATAGGCCCTTTCTAGTTCCAGCTATGTTAAGGGAGATGGAATCTGCCTTGCTGTCTCCCAGTGGCTCATCACCATTCTTCTCCTAGAAGGCATGCTTCTTTCAGGTTTTCTGGTGTCTCATCTTGTGTGAGTCCTTCCCATGAAATGGGCTAAGTTAGCAATGATATGTATGTGAAACTACCAGTTTTATTTTGGCTGTCCTAAGTAGCTCTGGGTGAGGAGAGTACACTAGACAGTCTGCCACCTCTTGTGTGGGACTGAGCACCAGTAGCAGTGGGGTGATGGCAAGGACTTGGGACTAGGTTGGAACTGTCATCTCTGTAGGGAACAGCTGAAGCTGTTCTGAGGCTGGAGGAGTATCTACAGTATTATCTGTTGTTATGGGGACTTCGACTGATCCTCATACAAATCTGCAGCAATTCCACAACAAAAATTTAAGTATTTAAAAAGACTGGGAGATTTCCCAACTAGAGATAAATCAACAGCTAAAAAGAAATCCAGAAGACAAAACAAAAAGAAGGAAAAATATGCAGTTCATGAACTCTAGCTTTCACAGCAGTTGAGATTCTCTTAGAATTTATTTTGGAGTTCTGTTCATAAAAGAGACAATTCTGGCAAGTTCCTTCTATTAGTGGACCCACCACAAAAGAATAAAGATTGGGCAGCTGTTGTCACGTCTCTTTAGTGACACCTTGAACTTCTTTTCCCCAGGAGGCCCATGGAGACATTGAGTGACAGCAGCGTTCCTCAGCTAAAGGGTTTCTTGGTCGCTTACAAACAACTCTTAGTGTGGTTGGTCAGATCTTCCTCCAGATCTATGGACAAATCATTTCCAATGGGACTATGGAGGAGCTATGCAACTTTATCTAGTTGGGTTCAAACTTTGTTTCCTTGGTTATTGCCTATTTTGGGCAAATTGCTACTGAACCAGAACCTTGGAAGATTTTCCTCTCTTTGTATCGGAGCATATACGTCTGTGATCTTGCCCTCAAAACAGCAAAAATGTAGACACTGAACACCCGCATTCCTGAAGGAGCCAAGATGGTTATATCTGAGTGACAAGGTCCAGGGATGATAGTATGTTGCCAGGTTATGTAAGATCCAGTTCACATATCCAATTAAAAAGAGGGCTTTTGTCAACAACTGACCACTTAACATTCATTTATCAGTGTAGATAAAAGTGAGCAAACCAGAGGGCTGACAATCATCTTTCCATTTGGAAGGCAGCATTGCATCAGACAGCTGATCTTCTGGAGTCTCTCTCAGTACGGAAATACTACTTTAAAATTTCTAAGACGAAATGCAGTTAAGAAGTAAATTTATCTCACCCTGGTGTATTCTTGCTCTCACCATGTGTAATGTTCATTTCCTCTCCTGGAATCCTGATGTGCAGCAGCAGGTTACACAGCCCTGGCTTCTGTGAACCCATTGGCTTCACTTAGGATACACATCTTCATTTTCAACAATGTTGTCATCTTCCTTCCTAATCCAGGCCACTGTGTCTGCTTATTAACTAATAGGAGGTATTTCCTCAGGACAGGTCTCGTCTTCATTAGTATGTTTGCTGGTTTATCTCAGACCTGCCAAAATAAAGAATGCCTAATAAATTTCAGAATAAAAGCCCTGGACTTTTTAAAACTTCATCCTTCTAATGAAGAAGTAGCGTCTAGGTTTTTGACCTTGTTATGTTCTCTTTTAGAGACACAGTTTGAACATGCTAAGAACTGGAACCAAAGCAGTTGGTAACTAATTAAGATTTAGTAACTTCAGACCATGAATGAGCTCAAAATATTACTTGCCCCTTTGCCTCTCTTGTATCTGTCTTTCTCTCCAGGTGCCATGCTTTTGTTGTGAGCCCAACATCCAAAATTTAGCCCTTAGCAATCTCAGTAAAGAGTCCAGTGCAAAGACCCACGTGGTTAACATGATACACAGCATTTAAAGTTTTGAATACTAAAGCTGTTCAGTCACGCCATGCAATAAAAAAGCACTGCTAAAATAAACTAAAACCTGTCTATGGGAAAACTGATAGTAACAGGGTTTTAAGGAGAAAATTTTTAAATAAGATGTGACAGGTCAATCCTGTAGTCCTTTACAAAAAGGCACTCATCTCATAGACAACGGAAATGTTACCTGATGGAGGACTGTGTACTCCAGTATGACATCAGCAGCATTCTTGATATTTATAGTCCTGTAAATTGTGGATACGCAGCCATTTATCCTTCCTGGAGCAGATTCAAACCTGGCGTAAGCTCTCTAGGCTTGCAGCTGGGTAGACTTGGCCCTTTCTCTCTTACATGGATCCTACTCCAGAAGAGCACTTAACTCTTGAGGACAAGAATAATCTGATTATTTTTGCTGGAATCTGTGCATTTGGTTTTATGCATGTGTTAGACTTAAAGTGCTCCCAACAGGGGTGTGAACATTCGGTTTACTTTTACTGATAAATAAAAATATAATTATTCCTAAACGCATCTGAAACTTTCAGCTTCGGATGAAACCATTTTATTTCTGCTTCACACTGATACTAGCACACAAGAGCAGCTAGATGTCTCACTAGAACAAACTCTGAAAAACTTTCCCCCAATTCACAGCTTCAAGATAGAACATTTAAAAAAAAAAAGTCACAGAGAGAGCTTCTTGGATAGGGTCAAAAATAAGTGGTGCTGACCCACTTCAATGTAGATTGTTCTGAAAAGAAATACATAGGGGAAAATTGCCTGTTGTCATTTGGATTGTTTGACAGTCCATTTTGAACAGCATGTAACACAAGCAAGTAAAAATCTCTATGCAAAGAGAGTAGTTACTATTTTGTGTGAAGCTCCACGCACTCATTATTGTTCTCAGAATATCTTCACCAAAAAAGGACTGTCACTTTCCATCTTTCTATTGACTTCAATCAGTATTGCATCAGGCTTTATACAATGGGTGCAGTTATATTACTTTTTTACAAGCTAGCCATCTTACTCTTATTGACCTTTAAGAAATAAATACGTGAGCATTAAACAACCTAACAACCTTGAGAAGTGGTTTCACCCCCGGAGACTCATGCTTTGTGACGGATAATGAATAAAGAGCTTATCAGAATCTTTGTAACATATTAGAAACATTCTCCAGAATACCTATAAAATTCATTAGAGACTAATGACCTGCACTGTAGCCTGATAAGACAGAAGCTCAGGAAAGAGTTGAGAAAAACATGATCCATCAGAGTCATGGAAATCAAGGGTTTGGAGTAGAAGAGTACTAAGTATATAGATAGGGAATATTTCTATTTGGAAAAAGTAGTGAAAGGAAAAAAAAAGCTTTTCTCACAAAGTACAGAAAAAAATCTTAGTTCTTAATGCTGAAAATATCCAAGGTGAGAGCTTCAGCTCTGAATTGTATATTTTGTAGGCTATATCTATGTTGCTAAGAAAAATAAGGTCAGGAATCCAAGCAGTATGTAGAGATTTATGTCTGCCTTGCTCAGGGCTCGCTTGCTGTGGAATAGACTGACCACATCCACACGACATAATAGTCCTATGGGCCCCCTATAGCCCTAAAATAAAAATGTCCTTTTGTAGATGTTTTTTAATTTCAGGAATCTAAAATATCGTGATGGCCACCTACCTACCTGGTGCTTTAGAGCATGAAAGGGAGGACAGGCGTGGTATATCCTGAGGCATTTAGGGGTGATCCCTGGAGTGAAGAGCTGACACAACTGTACCAGGGCACAGTCTGGTAGAAAGCTCGCTTGAGCAGTCTAAAACCAAAATTAGGGACTGAGCAAGCCATTAAGCTGCGTGGATGATCAGAGGCCTGCCCTGACCTCATCTTCCAGCCATTGATAAGTTCATAGCCTGGTCATTCTTTCAGAGACCCCTCACAGCTGAGTGACCTGCCATAAATTATAAGTCTAGATCTGTAACTAAGTGAAAAAGAAGCTTGGTGTTTTTTTTTTTTTTTTTTTTTTTTGTACCATAATGATGCCACCATAGAAGTGGAATGTTTTCATTCATAAACCAGTGTGGACACAAGTGGGATTGCACTGACTGATACAAATGCAGCCTTTCTGCACTGAATATTAGGTGTGGATCTGAATGCTAGGCACAGGGTTGAGGCAGAGGATGAGACTACATAACCCATAAAGCTGCCTTAAAATAAGGGAACAGAGGTTGTTCATAGATCTTGGGCTGGCCCTCTTTAAAGCAGCTCACTATCTTTCCATGGTGTCAATGGAAGAAGAAAGATTTATTAGCATTGATAATAGAAGTGTATGTCTGAAAGCAGATGGAAATGCCAGGAATTAAAGCATATAATTGTAAAATGCATGAAAATGTAGAAACTGCAAAGAAATCATTAAAAGCACAAAGTAGTAGTTTATATATAACTGTAAAATAAATGTAAAAATATCTAACTAATAGGATTTAAGAGGATAAACTGCAAAATGAAGAGTAATTTTTCTACCCCACTTTTAAATTAGGAAGAAAATCCAGCTTTGAATCATTAGTAGTTATTTGAGTTGCTGTATTTTGCAGGGAATTATTGACTATGATAACTAGATGTCATTGCCTTATATGCTTTGATGTCTCTGAGCCTTAAAGATATATTTGGCTTAAAAATTACTCTTTACCACTGTAAGAATCATTTAGGTTAGCATTAATGAAAGATTTTCCTATTGAAAGCTATCTGTAGAACTGGGGTTTTGAAAACAATGCCGAACTTCACAATACAGGCAGGGAAAACACAAGGTTGACACCATTCAGAAGCGACGAAATTACACAGTGCTGAAATCCAGATGCAGTTCCAAAGCCAAGTGTGGGTCATAGTTTTGGAAGACTAAAACTAAACAAACCCTCAGCTAATCAAGGTTTTAATTTTATTAATTTCCCCCGGCTGTTGTCTATGTTTCTACCAGTGGTGCTGACTGGACATGTAGGTGCAGTGACCTCCCTCAGAGATTCATGTCTATCAGCAGTGTTGCTAGTGTCAGTCCAAATGATCAAATTTTATTTCTCTATTTCCCATTTTCCTTGCAGAGAGTGAGTGAGCCCTTCAGGTATTATGGAATTTCTTAATTTCTAGAGGTATTTTTTCTTCCCCTAAGTAGAACCTTTTCCACAGAAAATATTAATTTTGAGAAGCCACCCCTGAAGTAGGAGTGGTCATCACCAGAGTATGCAGCAAATGAGAATACCCTGCAGGCACTGTGACATCGTAAGATTTCAAGTTGGTGTAACAGACGCTCTAGCTGTATGTACACAAAACCAAAAAAGTAAGCTAGAACTACCACAGAAGCCAACAGTCCTGTGCTGTCCTGCCCCTGCTGCTTGATTAACAATAACAACAAAAAATTAATTTTGTTTAGATTTCTGTTGTACCTTTGGTACAAAAAGTGAAGATCTTCTTGGGGCATGAAGAAGTAGAACAGGACTGTTTAATTTTCAGCTACAACCTCAGCTAATGTTGGCTCAAAATGTCAAAGTCAACAGAAAACAAAGGCCTCAGTACAGGTTTTAGCTTGCACTAATAGAAACCAAATCCATATACGCCTGAGTAAAATGGGAGTTTAAAACATTCACTTGTGCCTGTTGGACCCTTTTTTTTTCCCTTCCCTGTCACAAATACATTCACTAAATGAAAGGGCATACTTACGCTGCCAGTTTTCACAGTTATGATTAAATCTTCACACAGCCTCCAGTGGAAATCCAGGACCTGTTTCTGAGGACGTGAAATAAACAATGTTTGACCCAGTGTGTTGCAAAGAGAAGTGGTTAATGCATTAAAGCAATGACTTTGGGGTTTGAATTAATTCTGACTTCTCCACAAACAGATATCTGTGATAGAGCACTAGAGCTCTGTGACAGGCACTGCCAGTAAATGCAGAGGTGCATTTGATGAGATCTCTGATGCAGTGGCTTTTTTTTTTAAGGGAAAAGTAAAATGTGATAGGAACTCTGGACAACCAGCATTTGAAGAGTTGATAATTTTTTTATGCAGTAAAACCCTCCACTATGTTACATGCTATTTAATTTATTTCATCAGCTTGAAAAAAGCTATTTGGCTAAATTTATACCTCTAAAAAATTCTAGCTATGACACCAGGAAAGATACTGGCTCATTGATTTTATATTCCTTAGGCTGCTGAGGTTTTGGTTTGGATGATGAAAAAATCAAAATGCATAAGTTTCAGTTCCTAACTGTCTGATTTTTGTTTTGGCATAAACAATACTAAGAAAAAGAGTATATGCTGGCCAAGCCATGTGACTGACTTCCTTAAGTTGAAGTAAGTTCCTTGTGTGAATCCCTATCTATTAACACAAATGGTAAGAATCTTTTGACTGGAAGAGAGCCAAAATTTATTCCTGATGTTTTTAGATTATTATTGCTATAAATAGATTAAATGTGACCTTTTTCATGTTTTAATTATCAGGATTTTGATACTGCCGTTTTTGTATCTGCTTTGTGTCCAGATGCCTAGAAGAGTCTGAATCTTGCTAAAACTTCATGGCCCCGTGCATGCAGATAGCAAAGGGTCAGGACCCAGCCCATGGGTTTAATTTGTGTAGCAGCTTATCCCACAAGCAGCTGCACGGACACCGGCAGTAAAGGTTGCAGAACCTCATCCAAATGAGATTTCTGGATATTTTATGGGCATTAATTAATTTGATCCTCCAATTTCTTTAATTGTTTTCAGTTTTCAATAATTACTATTGTGTTCATTTCACTCCCAAAATCTGTGTTCTGGGAATTCTCTTTGTATTTGAAGTCTTTAAAAAAACTGCCAGAACCATAAACTTTTACTTCTCCCATACAACAGCTGGGTACAGTGACTTCATAGCAATTCAGCCTGTGTCCAGGCTGAGGGCATAATGATGAAATGCATTTTGCTAAAAGATAACCTCTCTTTCCCCAGTACCACTGGTATTCATTCAAGATGACAGAAAGATGCAAATCTGACCTCAAAACAATTTTATTCTCACTCATTGGAGCAGAGTTCTCAGGATTTGCACAGGTGATTTGAGGGTATGATTATGTTAAGAATATTTGAGGTTCAAAATCTCTGGGAGAACCAAGGACATGCTTTTGGCCATTACTGAAGACTACTGGGGTACTTTTCAGGGCACTTTTCCTCCAGCTGGTTACAAGCAAACGGACAGATTACCCAGAGCAGTACAACTCTGTATAATCACACTAGATGAGGTCCCCAGAGAGTATGTTTAACCACAATGGCATGATCGTTTAGCTGAACTTTAAAAGATGTGGCTGTACAGCTTGCAATTCTGGAACTAGTAGTCAGCTCTAGGGCATCTCTTGTATTGACTGCATGGGGAGGATATCTCCTTTTTTTCTTTTATTAAATACAAATCAAATTATAAACAGTAAAGGGATATTGAGATATTTTTATAAGAGAGAAATTCAATAGTTGCAAGAGTAAAGCCAGATGAGTCACCTAGTCCTGCTACATACATACATCACTCCTTGCAACCTGCTGCCCCTGGCAGCACAGCTGTTTGGTCCAGCCTATCACAAGCATATGCTTAAGACTGAGATACAGTGAAGTCTGGATTGCAGATTGTTTTGGTGCTTGTTGCAGGAGTTGCAAGGTAATGATTTAATAGAATAAATCTGATATTAATTTGTGGTCTCTAAAAGGGCATTTCCTAGCCTCTCTCGCTTGAAGGGCATAACCTTACCTGAGCCTAATGTCATGTGAGAAATTATTGAAAAGCTCAGATCAAAAGTCAGGCAAAAATATAATCTTTTTTGAAAAATCTACCCATATCTTGATCTAGAGATTTTCCAGTACCCCATTCTTGGGGCAACTGCAAGCATGAGATTGGCAGCAGAGATTTGACTGAGGTTCTAGCCACATATAAATGTTTCTGGCAGTTCTTTCCAATAGGTCATGAACTCTCCTCTTCTGTCACAAATACTCACCCACATTTACATTTGGATACAGCACAGGCTAGTATACCAACACAAGTAATTTCAAATTAAGACTCTCAGTCTTTTCTGGCTCTATAGCATAAGTTGCAAGGCAAAATGTACGGAACACCCACGTAACCCATGGCTTTTAGATCTCAAAGTAAATGTTTTCACATAATCATGGATTGCATCCAAGCAAATGTCTGTAAGATGACATTTCTGGAAGCTTTTGCATCTTTACATTATATTTAGTTTACACAATATACTGTACAACTGGAAAAAATGGCCATATGAGCCAGACCAACATTTGACCTCTTGTAGAGTGCCTTTGAGAACAGGCTATTTCTCTACCCTCCTCTACGCTAACACCTTTTACATCAGACAATTTCCAAATCAGGAATTTCTTTGAAGTTTCTGGTCTTTCTTCCATAGTTTACTTTTCAAAACATCACAAGGCCAGTGGAATTCTTGTATTCATGTGCTGGGGGCCCCCATGTAACCCAGCCTTGATCTGAGTTTCCCTCTCTTCTTTACATCTACCTTACTTTCCTCTCTGAGGCAGTCCTGTTCCAGTCTGAGTCACTGGGAGTCCCCAGAGTTTCTGAGTGGAGTTGAAACTTGGACCTCCTGGCCTTATCATCACACAGCCTTTGTCCTGGAGGCACCATCCACTGTGTTTCTCAGAGCTCAGCATGGCCATTGTGCTGGAGCACCTTTGGTGTAAGGGGAGAGGGTATCTTTGTCCCTCTAAAGGCCCCCAGTTCTACATGAAATTGATCCAAAAACATTTAGGGGAAGGGAACTAACACATTTCTACTGGAAATGTATCAAAGGGCAAAATCCAGCGCCTTCTATCATCTGGCTTTCTAATACCATACATGTTGTTTCCAGAGCTTCTGTCAAAATAGGCAACGATCTGTGCTCTTTGTGGGAACTGCTGCCAGGAGGGCATGGGAGGGAAAAATAATTTCCTTTTGAGTGCTTTCGAGTATCCTGTGGAGCCTGATCCAAAGTCCACTGCAGGCATTGGCAGTCCTGTCAGAGGGACTTTAATGTTCTTTGGTCAGGCTTCAGCCTATTCACACATCAGCAAAATGATATTTTTTCTGTCACTAGTTTTACAGAAACTGTTGTGGTGCCATCTGGGAACAAGGGAGGGAATATTTCCTGAGCATAGGTGAACAGGTTTTTTTGTTCATTTGTTTTAAGATGCTGTGAAATCCTAAGATGCAAGAAGAGCCAGTTCTATTTCAGATATCTGAAAGTGCAGTTTATCTTTAGTTTTTACGTTTTATCTTTTGTTTTTAATTTTTCCTATATTTCTCAAATATATTGTTTAGTGAGAAGAATCAGACAGATGGGGCAGAGATCTGTCATTTTCAGCTCTTCTTTTTTTTTTTTTTCTTTTTTTGCCATGCAGTACTCCCTAGCTTGCACAAGACAAGATGTCTTTCTGATGGGAACTGTGGCTTCTTTTGGTCAAAGGGAGAAAAGCAGGAAGTTGAAAAGATGGATGAGACAGCAAGTAGCAGATATGAGAAGGTAAGTGACAAGTAGAGGTTAGCTTCCTAAGTAATACATTGACTATAGTGCTTCTCAGAATATGATGGTAAGTGCTGAATGAAAAATATGGGCTTTTTTACTTGGTTACTACATCATATTTTCATGTCTGTAATATTAGTTTGTACATGCCTGCAAACTGATACTTCTTGAAATCACTGTTACATTGCTGTGTCAGTCACTACTTAACAGTCCTGCGACTGTTCATTGCCAGACTCAGCTGCTCCTTACAGAGTGGCTGGTGGGACAAGGTCCCAGGAAGCAAGGTGTCAGTTGTCTGCATCCACATATGAGACACATTGGCACGGAGTCCCCAAAGCCAGCTGATCCAGATGTGTAATCTTGAACGCACGCTCAAGTATTTTATGCCTCAGTTATGAGCTCAGGACAGGGGTGGCTTAGTGAAGATCTGCGCTTTGCGCCAATGCAGAAGCGTAGTCTGGATGCTAATGACAGCCAGGCCTAGCTTGGTCTGAAATACACCCCTCTGTCTCCAGCAGGACAAACCAGGCTAAGAGAACACATGTGCTGCTTCTTTACATGCTCCAACTGTGCAGATAGAGAAGGTCCAGGAGCAGGTGAGAGAAAGAAGTGGGTTCTTCAGTGTTCCATAAGAGACAAGGTCAGATGTCAGCCTTCTCCTCAGGAATAGCATAATACAACTTATTTCCACTACCTAGATGCCTATTTCCATGAAACTTGAGGCATGCACACTTGCATAGGCACATACACAGAAAAGCAACATGCGGTGTGATGTTGTAAACTTTTTCTTCTTAGAAAGACTGGCAAAAAATAGACTTCAGTGTCCACAGCTAAAGATCTAGCATTGCTCCCAGCAAATAAGATCACTCTAGCAAGGAAGCGAGAGTAAAACACTAATTATGTTGTGTTTCCTCTCCAGTAAACATGCAAATTAAAAAATTGTTTGAAATTTTTACAAAAGTAAAAAGCAGCAAGTCTTTCAAAGCGAACACCACTAAGATACAATGTTAGTGACACTGGTCTTAGACAAGACAGGGCTTTTAAGAGATGGAGTATTTATAAACTGCCCTATAAACTGATAAGGCTGTATGATTTTATGCACCATAATTGCTCTTTGCTACATCTCAGGGACCAGAGAGGGGAACATGAAGCTTTCCATCAAGCTATTTGTCAGTGTAAGTAAATGTTTAACAGGAAAGTAAAATAATTAACAACCTTTAAAATAAGCTTAAAAACTTTCAAGTAATGTGTGTCTTAAAAAACTTCAGGAGTGGGTTCTTTATGGGAAACTCAGAATTTAAAAAAATGTTTGGAGTAAAGTCAAAATGTTATGAGCAGTGCTCTGCAGTAATGACACATATCAGCAGTATTTGTAACCAGAAGAACAATGTGATAAATTTTAATCGCAAGGGACCAGTCTTTGTGGGAAGTGCCTAATACACAGACATCCTTTATAGGTTTCCAGTTATGACCTATGTCTAAAAGACATTTTAATGATAACTAAAGAAAGTAGATGGATTGTCTTCCCAGAGTGTTGAAGGTCCTGTTTGTTGTCATCCGCAGCTTCTATAAAGTCCAGAGATTTTCAAAGGTACTCTTCTGTCCTGCTATCAGCACGCAATACCGCAAGGATGGGACTATCTAAGATAAAACATGCCAGAGACATGTACTCCTCAGGATTTCCTGTGGGAGTCTGACCAAAAGAAGGCAATATTAATAAATATAAATTCTGGAACATTATTATCACCAGAACTGTGTCATGTAGTTTACCCTTGAATTCTTATAACCCCTCTAGTTTTCTCAGGCAGTTCAAGCGTTTAACTGCAACTGGTCAGAGTGTTAGACCTCCTCACTGGGACAATTGTTTTCAATTACATTAAAGGCTCAAAGACTTTGATAGACATGCCAAAACAGGGAGTTTAGCTTGCTGAATGCTTTAACTCTTTGAACTAATGTGGGATCTGGGAGTCCACCTACTCTTGGACCTTGAAAATACTTAAAAAATAGATGCAATCTGGAAGCAGATTGGTGCCAAAAATATGTAATAGTCCTCCCTTTGAGGATGCTATTGCCTTTTTTATTTTCACTTTCTTGGAATTGGTAGTTAGAGGGAGCATAACAAACACATTGTTTTTCTTGAGGAGGATGAATTAGGCTGGTGAATGAAGTAACAGTTAACCATAACCTTCATTAAATATCTGAAGTGAATTCACCTACTTTTTTGATCTTCAGAGATATCTTTTGTTTCTGTGCTCCTCATTAGGGCATTTCTTGGCAGAGAGGTGGAAATATCAGTGCTTGGCAGTTGCCAAGCTGCTTCTACAAGGAAAAAGAAACAGGGAGTAAGAAAAAAAATCCTTAAAAAATTTTGATCTTGCGAGATATTTTGGCCAAGGCCTGGTACACTATGCAACATAGCATGTAATAAAATTCTGCCCACAGGAACCTTTAGGACATCTTCAAGTTTTATTTTTCAGAAACTGCTCTAGATCCTTCCCATTACACATCTTTTTGGGTACTCTCTGCTTCTACAGGCTAACACTCAGGTTTGTCTAAACAGACAATTGTTTCGGAAATTCAGGCAAACATTAGTTCTGTAGTAGTCCTGCCTTATACTGCGTTGCTGTTAATGTACAGGCAGTGGCTGTACTGCGAACATGGTGTGCTTTGGGATGGTTTCTACCAACTCCTGCTATCTCAACTTCCTTTCTAATGCAGGACAAATCGCAAAGGGCGAATAACAAAAAGTAGTTCAAATCATGCTGAGTGGAACAGTAGCTTCTAGACAGGAAACACGGTTTAAAAGACAGCTGTGAGTGGGTAGATCATACTCTAATATTGTATCTCAGCTTTGTTAAGAATATCTTTCTTCATAAATTACTAGGAAAGAGCTGATTAAATCTTTGCACAAGTACATTTGCAACAGACTTTGTCCTACTCATTCCAAATGGAAAACTAGAGCCTGCCTTTCAGGCAATGTGCTATTTTTGCTGTTCAAATCTGAGCGTGCTATTCTTTTTGATGAGAAGAGCAGCGGAAAGCAACTAAAAGCTTAGCTCTAAATAAATATAATACACATAAATGCTTTCAGAAAGGAGCTTTCATGATTTTTGCTTTCACAAAGATCCTATGAACTCTATAAAATATAAACAGTACCTCATAATGAAACATTGTTATTTCAAAGTTGACATCACATCTGACTCAAAGCATGACTTTTTGATTGGGATTAAATTTAGTTTATTTGAAGGTTTTAGTATAACTCCTTAGTTATCTAGAACACAAGATAAACATAACAAACATAACATTTATCTTACAACTAAAAATGCTGATAAGTATAATTTAGATAGTTAAGAAATTTCTTTCTTCAATTCTTTGTATTATACATTGGAGAGCATTTTTTGTATAGAAAGGTCATTGTTATACATGTTAAGATGAGCAGCTCTCCATTGTTTATACAGAGGTTTGTACAGTGCAGAGAGGGAAAAAATAATGTAAAAAAAAGTCACACCCACATGCCTAAAAATCAGCAAGTCAGGACCTATACATAAGAAACACATTCTTGCATTGACTAACTTTCAGAATAATTTCAGAACATTCAGTTTAGATTGCTGAGAACAGTGCTGGAGACCTGTGAAAAAAATACCTGGTTTCAGGTACCCTGATGGTTAAAAATATGCAAATCCCAAGCAGCAATCTTTGGTTAGAGCTCAGTCCAGTCAATAGCTCTGTCTATCTTATTAGTGTCCTGCTTATATTCATACCTGGATTTACTCTGCAAGTTGGGATAAGTGTTGTAGTGGACAAAAATGACCTTTCATAACACATGTTAAGGAAATTAATGGATCTACAAAATGAGGAGCTCAGACACCACCACGTCCAGGACTGTATTTCTGGGTTTGTTCAATGCTTATTAAACTGTGATATGGAATCCTCACATTGTCAAAATACAAAAATAGAGGTACAATCTGAGATAATAGTAAAACCCAGAAAATTTGCTCCCCAGATTGGGATGGTATGGTAACTGCACCCCAGCATGAATCACTTTCAGGTATGTGGTGACCTACTGGTAAAGATTTCCAAATTACGTAATTACCTAAGATTTTTCTTCAATATCTGGGATCAGTTTTAATACTGACATCCCAGGAAACCTCATATCTCAAGTTATCTAATTAGTCAATTGTTATGTTCATCAAATACAGTAATCTAACGTGCTTGCTATAGTATCTGTTGCTGAATTACTAATAAAACCCTTACAATAAAGTGAGAATGATATTAGAAGAGGTCAATGCTTTATAGCAATATGTGAAATGTTTACTTCTCTGTCCTTTAGTCTGGACAGACTACAGTACAATTAAAACTTCTTTGAAGTAAACCTGGATTTAACAATCATTTAAATAGTTCCTCTCAGGAAAGCCTAACTGGACCTAAATTTCCTACTGAATGCTCAGAAGGGATGGAAAGCTCTAATATCCATTGTCCAAATGTATTCTGATGGCTGTTTATGATTATTTTCTACTTGATAAATCTGTAATGAAGAGGAAGAAGGGTAGAAATATGTAAGCAAATAAACAGCAGCTTAAGTGAAACTGAATTGATGATAACTTCAAGCAGCCATATCTGCGGTTAAATTCCCCTAGCTTTGAGGGCATGACCAGCCGTGGGCAAACACTACCTAGTTCAGCAAATAGTTCTTACACTTATGGGTCAGATCTAAGGTGAATTTTATCTAAGCCCAAATAGACTTGTTAATTTTTCTTCCTATATATACTAAAATATGAGAAAAATTATCTTACACTTTCAAGATAGTAAAAAAGAAGCTAATTCAGATAAGACAGCCTGTAGCAATCTGTAGATCTCTACCTCTATCCTCCCTCTGTATATAATGAAATGTGGAATCAGCCAATGAGGGGTTAAATAGTAGTGGTGCAGATGCAGCTGGGCCATGTTATACTAAAGGGACCAGCTGATGGGCATAAAAGAGGATTAGAAAAAGGAGAGGAAAAGAAATGAAACTGGATTGAGTGCTAGAAGGGAGAGTCTGGAATTTTGTTTAAGGGGGCTTTTGTGGGACTTCAGATAGTAGAGGGAGTTTGGATTTATTTGTTAGCTGCTCTCTGTGCTAACTTTTAAAGTTAATTTTAAATAACAGAAATCTGTAAGTTGTGAAGGTGCATTGACAAATGTATACCTAGGCGTGTAAGTATTAAGATAAAACTTTATAGGTAGGGTTTTCTGGGTCATAGGTGGGATTGATAGAGCTGTAGTCTGATATAGAAGGGTTGTAGTAGTATGGGACTGACATGTCTTTCACCAGAAAAATGGTGGTGAGAAAAAATGGAAGATATTGAGGGTAGCTCTCCAGAGTTGTACTTGGAGGAAGTTCTAACTCTTGCTCTCTCTTCTGTGTTCTTTCTTATGCTGTGGAGAACCTGACAGGGTTTTAACAGCATGTAGGTAACCATCTGCCTCTTCAGATGCCTATCTCTCCCTGAACTTTTAAGGGGAAAACTTAGTGAACAGTTGAGTTAAAGAATCCCAGTGTTACCTTCTTCTTTTCTGTGGGAGGGAAGCACCATGCTGGGAATGCCGATCCATATATTGTTGTTTCATTATGGTTTGGGTGGGGGGAGAAATGGAGAGACAGTTAACATGTGTATAAATAAATATGTTGTCAGGGTTCTGCTCATCCAGTGTGTAGCTATGCTAATTCTTCTAAGTATTAACTGGTTTAATGAAACCTAGACCTTTTGAGGCATATCTGTTCTGCAGTGTAATGGAGATGCTCTTGATCTGGTTTGATACAGATTAGCTCAGGCCTTGCTAGGTGCTCCTGAGGGGACTAGCCACAGGCTTTGTGTATGTATTTCTTCTCAGGTGAGCTTTACAACTCATACCAAGCTTTATGTTATTGTCCCTATGCCAGGCTGAGGGCAACAGAAGGTACTACTTTGCCTGAGAAGGTTTCTCCTAATCTGGTTTTTGGTTTGAGGATCTAGAGATTTAGTGGCTGGAAGGAGCTAGACTTGCTGTCCACCTAGAGGTGGTATGGGGCTGTGATGTTCTTGCCCATCCTGCTGTCCCTCAGCTTTCAAGTAATGCTGTGTGGTTGTTTTGTTTTTTTTGTTGTTTGTTTGTTTTTTATTCCAAAGATAGCCCTGTACCAGAGTTATGAGTCAGAAAGACTTGCAGGTTGTTCAAAACCCTTAAAAAAACCCCAAACAAACCAAACTCAAAACCAGGTTGAGTTTTTGCTCTTGCCCTATATCTCTCATCACAGAGAGACAGAGAACTCTCTCTATTCTTGCTGAGGTTAATCTCACCTTCAAGACCAGGATTCATAGTGCCTTATCTCCTAGAGAGTCTCTGACTATGTCTGTTCAGGTAGATTATAAGCGTGCAAACTGAGCCCTTGACAATGAGGCCAACAGGGAGCACTGGGATGGCTGAACTCCCTCAACCTCCCACAGGCTCTCTGACATACTGACTTCTAGGTAAAGCCCAAGACAAGAGGAGAGTGGTAATGTTAGGCCCCAACAAATGGCTAGGAACAGCTTTAACAACAGCTTGGCTGACCAGACTCATGTCTGCAGGAGTGGTTCTTGGCATTGATTTACTGATATAGGTATGGCCATGTAATTGAGGGCACACTGCGCAGTCCTCGTGCACTTTGTGTATATAGCTCTGGTATTCCTTACCCCTGCACAGGTGTGTAACTTGGGATAAGCAAATTCAGTGTAAACAAGGCTGACTTGCTTTAGCCTCTCCTTCACAGCAGAAGCAGTGTCTGCCACTATGTTATGGTTTTTAATTCTGGATTTATGCTGTCTTTGGCAGGGTCACTGAGATTGAAGGGGCTGAGACAGACCCAACATCTGCAGGCAGCTACCTGTTTGTGGCATGCTGACATGAACAGTTACAGCTGACTGATGTCCTAGAGTCATGTGCATTGGCTTGTTACACAGTTTGTGAGACTAATGAGCCTGTACTTTAAATCCATCTGGAGTTTACATCCAAATTCCCTCTTACTCTGATAATTTGGTATTTATTACAGTCCTAATAGACCTCCTGTTTTGTGGCTTCTTCCTGAAAGATCATGAGAGTGTAATGGTACTGGCAGGGGAATGTTCTCCTCTACCTCTGCTACTCTTAGCCCTTATTTAGCTCACTCTTTAGGACTGCACTTACCATTTTCCCAAAGGACAGCATTTAATTGCTCCTTGACTGACCTTCTGCCTTGTCCCAGCAACTTTGACCCTGAGGTCATTTCACCAATTCATTATTCTCACTGGAGGAGAAAAAAGTCCTTCCTAATGTCTAAGCTTCTTTCCATACTATTGCAGAGTTGATTAAAAGAGAATGATTTAGAGTTATTTATTATGACCTTCTAAATATCATGTATTAAAGGTATTATTTCCCTGAAAACAATGGCTTGAGAACTCCTCCACCACTCTGTGCTTAGAAACTCTATCTTTCATATCCAGAAGGATGTTAAACTTTTTTTGACATAGACCCAAATATCATTCTGGATCTTTCAGCATTTTAATCTTCTTCATTGCATCATTTGCTTTAAAAACAACAGGATAGTAGAGCCAGTTCAAATCTGTGCTCTCTACAGGGAAATAACAATGCTTTGTGAGACATTTTTAAAGGTTAAAAAAAACTTGCTAGTCAATCACACAGTTTACTAATGGTTTATAGTACTCTGCTGAAATCAGGTGATGTTGGTCCATGCTCTAAAAATGGTTGGTAAAAAAACATTAAGGAAAAAATAGTCCTGGGTACAGAAATCATTTAATAATTTCCACATGGATACTTCTCCTTAAGGCCAGAGTCACCTACCTTCCCTTCTCATACACTCCCCTCCTGTTCACTGGGTGTGAGGGGAACCTACACTGGCTTTATGTTGCAGTAGCTCCTTAACCCTTCATAAGATACTTGGAAAACAAAGTATGACTAGAGCAAACCCCCTGCAATGTGGATGTATTTTATGTGTGGTCTTTTTAGCCCAGCCTAATGTTCATTTGTCTGGTGAGATGGTATCAGCTCTTTTCTTTGAGAGAATTTTCTTTCTAACTTTGCCCATTTGCGCAGCTTTCCTTTTACAAATACATCACTCATTGGAGGTTTCAAGGCAGTATTTGTAAAAGGTCTTCAAAATAATGATGAATGACTAAATTGAGCATTAAAAAATAAATAAATTCTGTAACTATTCATCAAGATTACAAACTAGAAGTGTATTTCCTTCAGCTAATATGTGGAACACTTCATCCTGGCATAGATAAATCATGAATCAGCCAAGGGGTTAGTTAGGGCTTCCAGTTTCTGTTAGGTCAGCTTACTAAAGGCTGGCTTTCTAAAGAAGTAAGGATACAGGGGTTATTTCTTTTTAAAAATTATAATAATTGATTCTGGGGATGAATATAGTAGCAGAAAAAGTATATTTTTCCATGTATCCCAGTGAAACAGGATTTGAAACTGTTCTTGCATAGTATTCTCTGTTTTCTGGTGAGAATAATAAAAAAAAAAAAAGAAGACGACACAGGAAAAAAAAAAAAAGGAAGATTTCTCTCAAGTGCAGGGCTATGATCTGTAAGAAAAAGCCCTTCCTGTGAGCAAGTGAAGAGTGTGGAGAT
The DNA here is from genome assembly GCF_965140245.1 of Athene noctua. Taxonomy (NCBI): domain Eukaryota; kingdom Metazoa; phylum Chordata; class Aves; order Strigiformes; family Strigidae; genus Athene; species Athene noctua. The sequence goes on along the minus strand of NC_134037.1, from coordinate 64,638,534 downwards.
TTATGCTAAAATAAACAACAGTGTAGGGTCTTGTGTTGGGTGTACTGACAAAACTGTGGGCACTGTTTTAAAATGTTTCATCCCAAGTATCCAGTGTCTCCCAGAAGGACGTGCAGTAGGAGGAAGTGTGAGGTTAAGAATTCAGTGAGATTGGACAGATAATCAAAAAGCTTGGGTAGACGGTCTGAAATTCATTATGAGAGTGTATCCCGGGGGTCACCACAAACATCCTATAAACACCAGTGAACTTTTCAGCAGTCCAGAGCTGCAGAAGTGAGTGTGGTGAGTCCTGAGACGTCTCCTCCTCTGTGCACATTTACCAGGGAGGAGAAAGAGGGAGATAATGATGGGTGCTCTCTGAAGTGGTTAGAAATGTAGGTTCCTAATCTATTTTTAAATGTCTCCAAACTGACTAGCAAATATGATCTGACTTTCCAAATGTTGTGAGCATTCTTTAAATCACCCCTTCCTTAAGTCAGGCTCGTGAATGCCTTTCAACTTGAATAATCAAAACTGCTCAGATTTCTACCCATTTCTTAGTAATCTAGCAGAAATGCACATTTATGCACATGTACACTGATACTCTTTTAATGATTAGGAGTGAAGAAGAACACTTGAATACAGTGAAATAGAAACCTGGAGTGAAAGAAGGGTCATAGTTTGATGATATAAAAATTAAAGTGAAATGATTTTGCATTTCAGTAAATGCTTTGATTACCATGTCTTATCCTGTTCAGAAGGATTTGCAGAGTGACTCAGTGAAAAAGGAATTAAGTGCCTTAAGATCTTACAGTGAGGTTACCCAGTACTATAAGCAGACATCCCAAGTAACAGAGTTTATGTCAAAATTCTGGATTGGACATAAATGATGTCTTTGATTCTGAACACCTGTCGCATCTTCCTTTCAAAGAATTTTGGGTGGTTTAACTTCCTCTTGCTGTCATTTGTAATGTTTTTGGTTTGCATAAGTTACAAGTTAAAAGAGGCAATTATGCCTCAATCCTGTGGTGACATAGGAAACATCAATGAAAGAAATGTGTTTTAAAAAATAAATTGACTGTTTTGTAGTCCGTATTGCATATAAACTTCAAATCATTTGAGGTTTAATCTTGAAGTCACTTTGCACAAGAGTAATTCTGCTGAATGCAGTGGGACAGCTTTATCTCTGAGTAGTGTAAAATGTTAAGCATGTGTGTAAGTGTTTGTAGGACTTGAGTCTAATATCAAAAAGCTCTTTTGCAGCCACAAACTTGAAAAACTGTAATAGAAAATAACTTCATATCCCATTTGTTCAGGTCTGAATTGCATGCCACTTAGATTGTTCTTCTTGCAACAGTCTGCCAGTTTGTTGTCATCTTCTTGCACAGACTTTTCATCTGAAAGTTCAGTTTTGCAAGTAGAAGATGTGGAAGCTAAAATGATATATTGAGGCATATAAGTAATCAGGAAAAAATGCAGTTCAGCCCATGTATTCTTTGGAAATATGTATAAATATTTACAAATTATAGAGTTAAATCCAACTCATTTTGTAAATGAAGGGATATTCTGCTTTTTTTATGGGAAACATCAAAATCCGGGAAGCATGGGAGAATAAGACATGAAATCTTTTCCAAGGGACATTCATAAACTCTCATAAAATCAAACATCATGCAGACTTCAACCTTTCTCCTATTTTCATTGTGTGCACGCCTACGCATCCGTGCATTTGTGGAAGCAACTTTCATACAAGAACTTTTTTTTTTCTTTTTTGCATTTACCAGTTACTTTGTAAACAACTTAAAGAGATTGGTGAGGGACTGCTCTGCAGAAATGATAGCACATCTGCAGCACAGGCAGTTAAAGTCAACAATTAATTAATTGTTAAGGGCTCTGTTCATCCAAACGTTTGGCTCTGTATTTACTGCATGATTCATGGCTCGTGATCCCTGATTTCCAGAGAACTCAAAGCCTGGTTCTCCATTTCAACCCTTCCCCTGCTCCCCATTTCACCCTTCCCTGCCCACACCCAAATGTGGAGAGGTGAAACTGTGTTCCTTATAGAGTAACGGTGCTTTATGGCAAACAGCCCACTCATACATCGTGCAGACCCGCTGAGCACGTTCAGCAAATGTAGGCAATACTCTGCTAAAATTTTATGAGACAGAGAACCCTCTTTGCCTGGTGTCAGTAATTCACTGATAGATGAATATTTACAAAACAAACAAGACACACGCGGAAGCACATGCAATCATCTTTTGTGTAGCTGGATTTTAGTACATTAGACTTTAAGCCCTCGGTGTAAAACAGTGGCTGTCAGTTGTAGAAAACAGACTTATATCACCCTATATGAAGCTGCACAGTGCTGTGGTCAAGGGAGTCTCTGGCAGTCTGGGAGGCACTTTGTGTCCCAGTTTGATTCTGAGCCTCCAGATAAGAAATGTCATAGTGATTTGCTCCAGTTGCCTCCCAGGGAAAGATCCACTATCTCACAGTGCTGTATAGGATAAAGAGAGATCATTACGTTTACAGCGAACCAAATTTATAATGTACATGGACCAAAATCTGTAGTTCTTAGGTAAATAATTCTTGAGGGAAGCTGTTCCTTAAATAAGGAGTGTCAAAAAATTGCAGCAACAATAGCTAGAGTTAAAACATTATTTACTCATTAATATTTTTATTATTACTAACTTGCAAAACTCCCTTGAATTATAAGAGCAGAACATTAAAAGTATCTAGCAAAATAACAAGTGCCTATCACCAAATAATTAAAGTTGTCACTGAAGAAACAAAATGTAAGACTATAAACAAGCCTTGAACAAACAAGAAATAATCAAAGCATGATGATAAAGGGAACCAAAGCATCTGGCGTTTCTGCCAGAAAGCTTCTACAGATGTGTTCTGATGTATGATAAGAAGAAATAACATTTTGGAGTTGCAGGCCTTCAGTGAAGTTCCTGCCTTCCACTGTGGTTAAGTCACAGGGAGGTGCAGCCAGCTTTGCTCCTGCTAATGATCTCAACAGCCCTCATGGTGAATTGTTCAGATTTTCTGGGGCTATTTCCGGTGTGTGGGACAGACTCCGATTCAGCTTCAAAAATGAAATGATGGAGGGAAAACTGTGCTATTTGATGCTTCCTTGAGGCACTGCCTTCATTTTTGCATCCAGGCTGCTTCTAAAATCAGCTGTATAATGGAGCCCAACTTTGCCTGAATAATCCAGTTTAGACGTCACTAATGGGGAGAGACTAACTGTTTTGGTATATTTTTTCCTCTTGAATTTCTCATTGACCTTTTTGAAAGGTGCAGAATCTAGTGAAAAGACTGATTAAAACTCTTTCATAGATAGAATAGTTCTTCTCACCCATTCTTCAGATATATTATTTCAAGATCAACTTGCAATCTACAACTATTTTCCAGATGACAGACTTCAAGAACCTGTACATCCACAGGTAATGGCCAGCTGCCATTAATCCAGACATTCTACTGACGGTTTCCATGAATTAATAGCAGTAACTTCAGAAGGCATTAGCTGAATTCAAAATGTAATTGCTCTACAATTAGATGACAGGTTCCTAGACAAAGATTCACTACAATGATCTTTTAAAATGAAATCTGAAAAAAAAGTAAGACATCTTGGTTGATTCATGAGACACTAATAGAACTGACTGTGGATGCTCTACCTTTTCCACTGTATCTGCATGGTTTTGCTTATGGCAGGACACACAAGAAGTCACTTTAAAATAAAAAAATAACTGAATGACTGCTGCAAAGATCATTTGTCAAGAGAAGAATGCTGTGGAGGGAAACTCTGACCTCTAAACCTGCAACAACAACAAAAGCTAGTGTTTAAAAAAGTTATTTTGAAGCCTAAATAAACCTTGACAGACTCCCCTTAAACTTCTTTTACAGTGATTAATTTCCAACTAGGGAAATATTGACTCTGAGAGAAAATGAAAATATTTCCATCTTCTTTCTCTCTAACACTGCATTATAAGATCATTTGACCTACTAGATAGAGTGGAAAATCACTATCAGCCTTGATGTTATTAGATGGATCAGGTTTCACATCTCTCTCCCTCTGTTTTCCTTTGCTTCCCCTGTATCAGCATGTTGTCTTCCTGGCTCCCTCCCCTTCAGTCTGGCTGGAGGAGGCAGAGCCCTTCGTGCTTGCATTGCCTGGCATGGCAGGGGGGCTGCCCTTCTTGTGGGATGATTGTGAGGATACAGGGGGCTGTCAGAGGCTCCTGGAAGGCCGTGAGCTAAAAAAACCCACATTGCCCAAGATATTAAATGGACATGGTCATGCTTAATCGCCTTTGTGCTGGTTATATTCCCGCTCCCTGTGGGAGGAGTAGTCTATTTCAAGAATCAGAGCCATTTGTCCCATCATACACATCCCCTCCCCATTTCCCCACAGATGTCCTCTTCTGGACTTGACTGGATGCTACAAATGCCATAGGAAACTTCCAGAGGGTTTTTGTTCACATTCCACCTGTCCACATATGTATACTTCAGCCTCAGATTTAATAAGAGGGTAAATAAATTATAGACACCAGCCCCAGGTATTCCTTTTTACCTGCTACTGATACTTTTAGATGTGACAGGTACCCATTGAGTTGCATGGCAAGACTGCCTCCATGCTGTTGAGCTGTGCTCTAAAGTGCATTTACGGTCCTCTAAAAAGTGAGGGAAGGAGGAGCAGGGGTGCACCAGCTGGAAAGATAGGGATTTCTCAGCAGAGGAGCAAGCTTGAATACAGAAGCTTCGTTGTTTATTATATGTCCCACTGAAAGAAAGAATTCTTCATGAGAGAACCCGCACTAAATTTTCTAGAGTGGCTACGCCATTGCTCAAAAAATGTTCACAGCCTCTGTGTGTATCCTATTACTTGTTTGGCTTCAGAGACAGCAAGAGACAGAGCATCTTCTATTGCAAATACATGTTTGATCCTTGCAGTTTCCAACAGAATTAGCCAATTCAAACAAGATGGAGAGCAATTAAAAAAAAAAAAAAAAAAGTCTAGCTCAGATCTCTGTGTCAAAAGAGACATAGAGAAAATATCACTCAATCTTACAGAACATCCTCCAAACTTCCCATGGAAGGATATGAAATTTAAGTTGCCCATAGTTCATTGCTTTAGTGAAGGCAGTTGTAACTACTATGTGTAACTGCCCTGAGGATTTGCCTCACCATGTGTCCCTCCTGCAGCAAACCTCCAAAGGAAAGAATCATTTGGTTTTCTAAGAATCAGAAGAAAAGTTGAAGTTGAGGATTCTTGTAAAGGCAGAAGGTACTAATGGTCAATGGATGCTAACTGAAGAATATATTTACCCCTTCACAGCATACACAATTAGCACCCAACTGAATTCATATGCAGATAAGTACATAGAAAAATAAATATTCTTCTGTTACAGGATTCTCCCACAGGGTAAGGCGCTGAGTTCTTTTCACAGCTAGCAACCAAAGCAAGGCTTCCTGATGCTCGCTTCTTCACAGATTCAGGTCATTAAGGTACAGCACTATTTATGAAATCTTTCCTTTGGAGGATTTTTTGGTTAGGCTTCAATTTAACAGTCTGTTCCTAGGCACTCTCATTTAATGTATAGATGTTAAAATTACATGTTTCTGGCTCTTTGAAAATATTTTCATGGGATTTTCTATAGATTACTTTATAATGGCACATTCACCATATTTCAGTTTGTCATGCTTTATGATTCTTATCTAAAGTAACAGTCTTAGCAATTTGAAGAATAAAGGAAAGTTTGGTGGGGTTTGCCGCACAGTAGGCATCAGGAGTTTAAAATGATGACTACACACTGAAAGGTGAACAGCTGAAGCCTACATTACTGAGAAGAACTTATGGGCTTAGGTCCATTGATTGCATTGCTGGTGTGCCAATTTACAGACCATAGTCCAAAGATGCCAAATCTGTTAAAAGCTGGATGAAATTAAAAGTTTACACTTTCCTGACATATACAAATATATCTTAAAAATGAGCTCTTTCTTCATTTTATCAGTCTTCAGCCAACAGCTTCTGATTATTTGGCTCCATACTCTGTAAGGATACATACATAAAGATTTGATGAACTTAACAAGACTGAGTAAATATTTGTTTAGAATTTCAAATAGGCCCCAACCCAAGTTTTTTTAGGCCTATTAGCCAGACTATGTCCAGAGCAGAAATGTTGAGTAGGACCGTACTTCTTATCTCTTTATCTCTTCATTTCCATTGTGCTCACTCCCCTCACTTTGGGTTCCCAAAGGTTGTTTCAGAGAAAAATTCTCTTTTCCTTTGACTTCTTACAGGTTACAGGTGGCAACTTCCATCATTTCTCTTTGAAGATAGAAGTAGTCGACACTCAAAGAAAGCACCACCTGGGCTATGATCTGGCCTGACCTCCACAAGCGGCAGTAGACACAATCCCTTCTGCTGCCAGCTGTCACTCCATCAGCTTTCAGTGTTTGATATCTTGAATGAATATGACTTTCTAATGCCTTTCGTGAACCAAACACTGCAAGAGCCTTTCAGCTTCCATCTTGATTCACTTTAAAGCTTTCACATTCACATTCACAGGAATAAATAGTTTTTTTTTTCTCAGTGAGTTTTTCTCTTGTTGTGGTTTGAGCCCAGAGGGTAACTGAGCACCACACAGCTGCTTATTCACCCCTCCCCCCTCAGAAATGGGAAGGAAAGGATAAAGCAAAAGACTCAGAAATGCAGATAAGGACAGAGAGGTATGATTCACCCATTATGGTCACAAGTAAAAGACAGACTCCTTAGGGGAAGAAAAAGAACATCAGTTTAATTCAAACACTCACAACAACTCTTAACAGACAGTAGGACAGTGAGAGGTATTACCACATCTTAAAAACAGCTTCTCCCCACCCCTCCCTTCTTCCCAGGCTCAGCATTGCTCCCGATTTCTCTGTGTCCTACCCCACAGCAGCACAATGGGCAGGGAATTGGGGAGTGTGGTCAGTCTGCCGCTCCTTCCTCCTCAGAGCAGGACTCCTCGCATTCTTCACCTGCTCCACCGGTGACCTTTGTGGGTGGCAGGAGGGTGGCCTGCTGTCTCACCATGGGCTGCAGGGCTGTCTCTGCACTGGTACATCTCCCCCTTTTCTCCTCCACTCATCTTGGTGTTCACATAGGTGTCCTCCTCACAACACCTCCTTACAACTCCAACTCCTCCTCTCAGATTCCCCTTCCTAAGTATGTTATCACAGAGGCACAGCCACCATCACTGATTGGCTCGGCCTTGGCCAGAGGTGGGTCTGACTTGGAGCTGGAGGAGCTCTGAAAAGTTTCTCATAGGGGTTACTGCTGTAGACCCCTCCCCCACTACCAAAAGCCCCGCCACACACACACAAACCCAGCACACCCCTTTTCTCTGGAAGGGACCAGAGCCTCCTATAGGAGAATGGGCTAGAGTCCACTGCTCTACAGTGAATCTCCTCACTATACCTTGGTTTTACCTTGACACATATTAGCCAGGGGGAGAAATGTTTTACCCAAAACAGATTACCACAGAGTCATCTGTCTTTTGGGAAAAAGTCTTTCCATAACATGTGAAACTGCCTGGCAATACTGTGCCTTAGTGGGAGATTCAAGATGAGACAGAGATAAATGAGGGCAGGGTGGTCCTGCCAAACTGCACGGGGAATCTGAAAGGAAAAGAAGGAGTTTCCTTTGTGATAAGGAAATCAGGGCATGCCTACTACAACTTATCACTCTGCCTAGTTAGGAAGGGGAGCAAGGGCTGGTCAAACCAGAAGGAACAATGCGTATGAGGAAATACTTGGAGCCGGATGCTGAACTGGCAGAAACCAGCATAGGTCCACTGGAGGAAACTAGTTGATTTATATCAGGCCTGGATACAGAATTAGGATGGAGTATTCAGAGCTGAGATTTACCATTGAAAATTGACAGTTTTGTGGGGGCAGGGGAAGAAAGCCTGCCAAATAATTCACAGAATTGGGATTGGGATAACTTGTGCTCTGAGCAGAGCCAAACTACACACATGTTCTGCAGTTTCAGCTGTGCCAAATTCTGCAGCTCCACATCTCCCGTCTGCAAATGTCAAAATGCAGCAGTGATGCTTTTTCTTAATTAGCTACTTAGATGTTGAAAGCATTTGACAACTGATTTATCTTCTCAATGTCTGATGGGTTCATTATCTTCCCACCTCAAACCTGATGTTTTGGTAAAAGAGTGAATTACCTGATAGGACCACACAGCAAGATGGGTATTCTTGCCTGGCAACAGGATGCTGTTTCTTCTGGGTCCAATGTACCAGACCATTACTTTAGTGAAGATGTCACACTCATGCACAAACCCAGCTTTGTTAATGAATTGTTAACACAGCTGTAGCAGCTGCAGTAAGAATCTGATGTGGAAACGTAAGAGTAGCCATCTCTCATGCATGTATATTGCCATTGCTTGTTTATTGAAATAACCTTTGTTTCTCATTTTAAAAATTAAGCACCTTTTATTCAGAGAAGTAATAAGTGTTTTTCATTAGATTGTTAGAAAAGGAGCTCCTATAGCTGGAGAAAAGAGGCAAGCTCTTGAATGCACAAGTTCTTCTTCAGCAGTGCTGAAGATATATTTCTGAGACAGACATAGCAGTCTCCAAGCTGTGTAGAGTCTGGGAGTTACTGCCCTGACTTCTGAAAGTTAAAACCTGCTGCCTGCTTTCCCACTTCACTCCATATCTCCCTCCCAATCTGTTCTGCTTCTGTCTTTACTTCTTCACTACCTATTCTTTACAGACAGCTGGCCTTCTTTGTCCACCTTTGTTTCATGTACATAGAACAGTCACACTGAAAGAAGTGTGATTTCACTTAAGGCAGCTAAAAACCATAATCTGGTGTTTGCAGCCTACAGAATATTTTCTGTCCAAGAGTAGAGCATAGTTTCTCTTCCTGCCTCTTTCATAGGCAGCTTGGCTTTCAGAGAGGGATCTTGTTACATCTTCAGATCTGCATCTGTAGAAGCAGCTAAAACTCAGAAGATACCCTTCCTTTTGCCAGCCAGTTTGTTATTAATCCTTGCAAGGGCTTGTGCAGTATATGTGTTGTGTTTTTTGGAAAACTGCTCTATGTTTTATTGTATTACTACTGCTATTGATATTATTACAGGGCTTATATGCTGCATCCAGTGGGTTCCAAACAGAAATAAGGGCTTTTTTTAGTAAATATTACGTAGATAAAAATCAAAAAGGCTGTTGCAGATACAAAATACTGTAACTTCTTCAGCTACACAATAACAAGAAAAAAGTGTGAAGGGGTAACAAAGCAAATGACTTTTTCATAAATTATAATAATTGCCCCTCTTTCTGATCACTCCTGTTGGGATATGTAAGCATTCTGGCATGAATGAGAGTGAAGAAGGATTTAATGAAGAAAACCTCAAGCTGTTAAAAGAGGTGGTGGGCATGGAGCAGGAAAGATGAGGAACAGTGCAGCCAGCTCCATGTGTCTGTGTTGCTACTAAAGTTGTGTAAAGAGACTGTCTTGACAAATTTAAAACAAACAAGTTAACAAACAAGCTTAAAATTTTCTCCTATTTCTTATAATTTAAAGTGAAACCTAATAGTGATGGAAGGGTTGAGGTTCAACCAAACAGTGACAACACGTCTTGTGCTATCAAGGGCACATCTCCAGTCTGGAGCTGAGGATGTTCACTGGCACAACGGGTCCTCCTAGGCAGGGCAACAAAAGGTCTGAACAACATGACAAAACAGGAGGAGAAACTGCAGTATTGCACTGTCTCCTGGCCACCCCCTCTGCTTAGGAGAGGAGGATGCACACCAAGGGGAAAGACAAGGAGAGGCTGAGTAGAGAACAGGAGGATGAGTTTCTCCTCCTCCTCCCTCTAGTAGGGGTACTGCAGGGAAAAGCAGAAGCATACATAGAAGAGGAAGAATAAAAAGGCAGGGGATGTCACACAGAAGACATAAAGTTAAGAATGGGACAGATTTTAAAAAAAAGGGAGACTGGTACTCCTGAAGTCAACAGAGTTGAAGAAGAAAATGGCTGTGCTGTCCTGCCCATGGGGGTGAGCCCACAATCACCATCATGTTCTTCTCCTCTGAAGCAGCTCCTTCGCAAGGCCTTTATTTACTACTTTCTAAAACCATAAGGAACCTGAGCGATGTAATTTCTACTTGCTAATTTAACCACACTTAAGTTCACAGAAAGCATTTTGTACAAGGGACGTGACCTGGCTTGTTAGCACCACATGTTGTAAGATACAGAAAAGGATCTTTCATACTTCAGAAGTCTTGTTTCTCAATTGCCGGTCTCTTACTTTTTAACTTCTTTGCCGTTTTGAATGGATTTCAAAACAAATCAACAGACACATAGAGTCTTTGGTTATTTTTGGCCAGAGTTGGATAAATGAATAGTCCAGAAAGTTTCTGACATTGTGCCAAATGTCTATGTGCCTAAAGTTTAAGAGTCATGTTTTCCAGGAAACCTTGAAGTTTGCCGAGATTTATGCTTTTGATATTGTCATCCATTACTGTATTCAAAGGAGTTGTCTGCATAAAGGTTGATAGAGGGCAGTCAAACCTTTTGCACTGAACAAATTATATCATTAGGTGTCTGCCTGTGGGTCAACTTGTTCTCAAGCCCCAAAAACTAAACACAGCTGAGATCTAAATCCCCTGACAAATGAAGGCTGTGAGCAAGGATCATGAATAACATATGGCAAATGGAATTTCCAAACACCGCGCTGCCATACAATATACACCTGATAAATGGTTGTCTGCAGTGATGCTGTTGAAAAAGGAACTTGATGCAAGCCTCATGCATGGCAGAGAAATATTAACAGAATTTTACAACAAATTTCAAAGCTGGCAAGGCATTTATCCAAATGTGTCCTCTGGTCTTCCCTTCCCCAAGTAAGGACAGCATCCTTGTTTTCTTGTACATAGGAACAAAGAGAGGTAATAATTTGACTTGTCATTCCAGAAGACTGTGGGACAAGAAGTGTTCAAATAAGAACAAAAGTCAGAATTATGGTAGGGACAAGAAAGAAAATGAGAAGACGAAGAAAAGGACAGCAATATATTACTCAAGTTTAACTTTTAGCTGCGTTTGTAGCCCAAAAAATGTAAAGATTACATCGCATTATCCTAGAGAAACAGCAAAAAAATCGTCCAATTAACTAAATATGTGAACACAAGAACTACTTTCCCTTGTCATCTAAAATGCAGCCAACTCTGGGGCATACCTGAAGGTGGACAGCACAAAAAGCAACTGGTTTTGGCAAAAAAAGTATGTGATGCTGCATCTAGCCCAATTTGGGAGAATCACAGCCCCAGAATCAAAATGTACCACAATGAATTTGGCCAGGACCCTAGAGCAGTGCTCAAAAAGTGACAAGGAAGTCTCTTGACCAGAGACATAATGAATGGTATGGGGGTTTTTTTGTTGTTGTTTTTTTTTTGTTGGCTTTTTTGTGTTTTTCTTTGATAGTGATTTCTGGACTTGTTAGTAACCTTGGTATCTTTCACAAATTTATTTTTCTGACCAGTGAGAGCTCCTCCTCAGGGTAACCTGTTAAGCTATCTCCAGCCTAACTATATATATACACACGTGCTCTTATGTATGTGTTTGCTGCTGCTGGCTAGCCTCTTGAAGCACTACTTACTCTTAATGAAGTGCATGAAAATAATAGTAATAATATAAAGATTCAAATGGGTTATTTTCAGAAAAGGTGTCAAAAAAATTTAGTAATTTTTCACAGAATTCAAGTAATTTTTTTAAACTAAGACAAGAAATTGCAGAATAATCGGGATATTCCATTTTCAAAATTCTGTGTTCTCAGCGCTTTCTTTGGAAAGAGTTTCATTTCAAACATGAACTAAATACAATAATTAGAAAGTGATTAAATAGTGCCAAGGAGTGAAAGTAGCCTGTACGGCAGTTTATTTTTTTTCAGATGCAAATAATTTTCAATTTTTCATTACATTGGTAAAAGTGGAAAATAGGAATTAATAGAATCATAGAATGGCTTGGGTTGGAAGGAACCTTGACCATCTAGTTCTAACCCCCCTGCCATGGGCAGGGACACTTTCCACTAGATCAGGTTGCTCGAAACCCTGACCAATCTGACCTTGAACATTTCTAGGGAGGTGACATGCACAACGTTCCTGGGCAACCTGTTCCAGTGTCTCACCACCCACACAGGAAAGAATTTCTTCCTTGTATCTAATCTAAATCTCCCTTCTTTCAGTTTAAAACTGTTACCACTCATCCTATCATTACACTCCCTGATGAAGAGTCCCTCCCCATCTTTCCTGTAGCCCCCTTTAGGTACTGGAAGGCCTCTCTCTATAAGGTCTCCTCGGAGCCTTCTCTTCTCCAGGCTGAACAACCCCAACTCTCAGCCTGTCCTCATAAGGGAGGTGCTCCAGTCCTCCGACCATGTTTGTGGCCTCTTCTGGACCCACTTCAGCAGGTCCATGTCCTTCTTATGTTGGGGTCTCAGAGTTGGACACAGTAGTCTGTGTGGGGTCTCACAAGAGCAGAGCAGGAGAATTCACTTCATATTGACTCCAAATTATCATTCTTTTCCCAAATGTATCAGTGCCCCTTTAAGAAGGTCTCTCATTTTTTAATAGAAAAAAAAAAGACGGATTTTTCTTCTAAGCTTCATCCAGTTTACTTCATAACCCTGTAAACAGTTGCATAAGCACAGATGAGAAAGTGGCCCAAGGCAGAAGTGGTGGGGAAGAGGAAGAGAATAGCTTTTCGTTAAGCCAAAATTGCCACCAAGGAAAGGAATGGTGTACCCACGGGTCTTCCGTGCCAACTAGAACTGGCTGCTTAACTAAGGTTAATGGGTTAAAACAGCGGTCGTATAGCAAGGATCACCATCGCTGTGAGACTGAAGTTGCGAGTAAGTCTGGCTGTTAGGTGTCAAGTTCAGCTCTCACAGATTGCCCAGTGTGGTCTGAGATCCAAATTTTCAGATGCTCGTCCACACACAGAATAATGCACATGTCACTCAGGGTCTGTGCTTGCTCAGACAACACCTCCATTAAGGCTTCAGAAGAGAGATTTTCCTGCCTAGAGGTCATGTGGAGTCTGTAGTCAGACTGGTGTGTCATTTGGGGCACGGCTAAGCACAGCACCATTCACAAAAGGCAACATGTTAAGAAGGTAACAGTTTAAGATTCACTAATTGCATGAACCTAAGTCTGATAATTATTCTTACTACTGCTACTAACTTTTACAGTTTGAACTAAAATGCATGGATGTGCAAGTCAGAATTGCTTGGGGAAATCCTACAGTCTGCATTATGTAGGAAGTCAGATTAGATGATTTTAACACTTCATGACAGAAATATTCATGACACTAATAGATGTTTTTTTAAATTGGAGTCAAAGTGATAAGCAAAATTAATAGATTTCTGTATTTCTCTGGGTGGTCCATCCTTAACATGAGAATATTTGTGTTTCTTTGCTCTGATCTGCTTGTACATGCAACATATATGTGTGTGCATAGACCTAATGCTGATAAATAAATAACCTTATTCTCAGGCTGATTTCTTAAAAACTTCATAGAAGATCAAGGGGATATGCTTTACATACTCATTTTATGCATAAAAGTAATTCTTAATCAAATTAGCCATTCTAGACAAAAAAGCAGCCTCTTGCATTTCTATGGGGCCATTCTCATGAGTAAACCTTTGCAAAACTGGTCTCTAAATGTTGCTTGGAGTTGCAAAGAAGCTTAACTGCTGAACATGTCTTCTGTGCATGTTTTTTTTTTAGCCCATTCCTGGCTCTATACCATCACATTTTCTTTGCAGGAAACATCTATGCTAAACATCACTGTCAATTCCAAGACAAGAGACACATTCAAAAGCACATGGAAGCTTTTTTTGTTACCATAAGTTGCCCGCAGAGGGTCCATTCATTCTGTTTGCTTGTTCCACTGTGTAATAGCTCAACTCAAGTATCAACAAGATAAGCTTTTAAAAGCAGAATATTCCCAGCTGTTGCGGTCAGGCAGCAGCAGCAGGTTCCTATCTGAGGACAGCAGAACAATCCAGTGCACTCGCAGCAATGGCAGTGTCGAGGGGAAGCATGTGTTCTCTGTACACAGTAGCGAAGGGTCCAATAGACAGCAATTAGCACCAGCAGAATGAAGATGAACGGTCATATACATAACCTTAATAAAAATGTCACAGAAGAGAAATCTCACACCATATGGATCCATGCTGATCTTTTTTTTTCCCTTTTTTTTTTTTTTTTTTTTTTAAGGAGCAAGACAGCTCAATTTTTTTATAGTCTTCTGCATTATTTTCTCTCTAGTTTTTTGCTGCTTTCTTCCTCCATAAGCAATATGGGGTTGCTGTTTCATGTGATAACAAAGGAAAATTACATTTTCATTTCTCTATTTTTATATACACAGTCAGTCTCAGATTTCCTTCAAAAGTATCTTCCACTCAGCCTCAGCAATCTGAGTAGATTACTTGAATGTCAGTAGATCCCATTTCCATTCACTTTTGAAAAACGCTCCACTAGAATTCGGAATATTTTATTTCTACAAAATCAGTATAATATGAAAATGGGTATTGATTGTTCTCAGGTCTGCTACTTATGTTTTAGATATGGCAAAGAATATAAATTTCATCATTATAAATATAATTGTTGCAGATAATAGTTTTTTAATTATTTTGGCAAAAAGGATTTAAGAAGCCACTTTAATGTCATTCTGGTGATGTCATTTCCATTTTTCCACCTCAAGATAAAATCCAAAGATCAGGAGAAAAAATGGTAAAGGGACACTGGAGCAGGAAGAAAATCTTTCCTTGAAAGGATCATATTACAATTTTGTGCTTATTCTTTTCAAGTTGTTTCTTCAACTTTAATTAATCAAAAGAACATTATCGATGCTCTACAAGCTCCATTTGAGGTGTGAAAGCAACATTTTGGTCCTTTCTGCCTCCCATGTAATAAAATCCCATCCTGCCCTTAGAACGTAGCTGTGAATTTTGTTAATTACATTAACAGAAGATAAGGCTGGAGAGGACCTGATGAGGTCTTCCAACCAACCCCTTGCCAGTACACTGGATCGGCTATTCATAGGTGGAGATGTTTGTCTAAAGGCCTTCAGTGAAGAAGATTCCACCATCTCCATCCTTCTTCTCCAGGGAAAAAAGCTGACTGTCCTATTTCTAAAACTAGGAAATTATTAAAATATTAAGAGATATCAGTCTCCCATTTTGCAAGTGAGGCTTATCTCTTTGTCATATGCACATGGAGAACAGATTAACCCTTTGCTCTTTGTGATAGCCCCTTGCATGCTTGCAGACTGTTGTTCTGTCTCACTCTGTCTTCTCTAGATTAAACAAAATCCTTTTGTGCCATCTCCACATCTTCTGCATCCATAGTGACATCTTCTAGTCTGATGATTCTACTTGCTCACCTCTGGATTCTCTATTTACTTGATTTGTAGCCTTCTTGAAGTATGATGCCCAGAATTTGACACAGTGCTCTGGCTGAGACTGTATCAGTGCTGAGGTAGGATAGGAGGACTGTTTTACAGGTCTTTCAGACTTCATTTCTGCAGATATATCACATCTTTTTGCAATAGACAAGAACCATCTTGCTGTCTCCTAGGTCCATTGGTTCTCCAAGGAAAAGCTTGACATGTCAATAAAATGACAGGCCATGACTTGAAAACACACAGAGGACAGAGGAATTTTGGGAAATGCAACCATTTTACACAGGATTCAGTCCTTCCAACGCTTAAGTTATATGAACTATTTTACCAATGGAACATTTCCTTTGAAGTCAGTGATCAAACTCACGTGTACAAAATCTGGTTTCATTAACTAGTAATTGAAGGATTGGGGCCAAGCTATTTCAGAGAAAACACAATGAAAAAAGAACAGGTGGGAGTCTGGAATTCTCCTGTCTCTTGTTTGCTGTTAATCTGGTGTAGTATTTCTAAGGACAAGGACATGAGCGTACAGGAAGGCCTTGATCCAGTCCCTGGAAGATTTCTTGCAGGAAAGCAAATCTAAGAAATCTTTATTCAGAGACTGAAAGCATTCTTATCTCAAGAAACAAAGCAGAGCACAAAAATTCTTGCAGGAACAAGAATGTGGACAAATGCTAGTATGAAATGTAATTTTTCCCCTAGTCCCCCTAGTTTAGCTTTGGTGATGACAGCAATCCACTTACAGCATGCACTAAACCATGGCTATCTTCTTTTAACTGTGCTGACTTGTAGTCATACTGCCATGTACATCTCTAAAGAGAAGGAAGAAGGACATATGCTTACAAAAATT
Source organism: Athene noctua (assembly GCF_965140245.1). NCBI lineage: Eukaryota > Metazoa > Chordata > Aves > Strigiformes > Strigidae > Athene > Athene noctua. Next base: position 64,622,240 of record NC_134037.1, on the reverse strand, counting down.
GTCTTTGACAATTTTAAATGGAGTGAATAATGAATAGTTCAGGCTCAAAACCCATAGAAGTCTCTCTCCCCCAACTCCTTACTTCATACTCTTTCTGTGATCTGAACATTAACTCTTAGGGACTATTGACTTAACATGATTCAGGGGTGGCTGGTTTGTATCAATATTTCTAAAATCCCTCTTATTATCTTACATGTGTCAAAGTTTGATAAGAAGGAAGAAAGATGAAGCTATTTATAATTCAGAATGACTGTTACCAAAAGTTATTTAAAACCAAATCACAGTAAGTCAGAGTTTACTTTTAAATCAGCTTAAACAAAAGACACAGTTTGAAAACAATTAGTAGATCTGACAAAATTAACTTTGACCTACAAACTTGTAAATGCCAACACAGCTTTTCTTCCAGTGTCAGTATGCATGTGTGTCTGTGTGTGTATTTTCAACAGTGCAGTAATTTCATAGCAAAGAGCCACACTGAGATTTAACTCTCAGGCAAGAATTATGCTTCATTGCTCAGGAGCTCCCCTTGGGGGGATGTGCTATTTCATTGTTCTGTTATGCTGGAAATCCATCTGTACAGACAAGTCAGATTAGTGTTTCATTATTCTCATTATTTCTGGTAAGCAGACATCCTCTCCCAGCCCAGCCTTTCAGTCATCCTCACTCCTCAGCTCACAGAGGAGGGTCTTTTTAGGTTTCTTCCTAATTTTTCTTAGTCTTCTTCAAAAAGAAACCCAGATGAAAACATAAACTATCTGTTTACCTTCCACCCAGCCCGGGAAAGGAGACTGTAACGCTTTGGTAAACACAGAAAAGATGTGCTAGAGAACATGTCAATCTGCTAAGCCAGGAAGCAATTCCTTTTCCTCCTGAATTTACCAGCCCATCCATTGGAACCCCCTTGCTGGCAGTGCCTGTGCTTTCCTTTTCTTGTACAGAGCATCCACAGCCTTCCCTGATGAGAGTAATTTGCATGTCCTCCTTTCTAGAAGAAGACAGTCCTTTCTGTGGTTCCAGCAGACCCAGCAGCCCGGTCTGCATCTTGACTGAGCCAGCTCTGAGCAGCAGGTGAGACAAGAGCCTTCCTGAGGTCCCTTCCTTCCTAAGTGATCCTGTAACACCACCATGGCAGTCCCTGACAGAAAGCTGCCATTGGGCTGGTCAACTGAGGAAACAGGCTGGGAGGTCTCTTTTGGTCATCATGAGCTGGGGATCCTCCTAGTCATCTTCCTCAGCAGTCTGATTGGCGGTGTCCTGAGCAGGCACATACTGCCTCGTTGATTTCTCTAGTGGGATATTCCTTTTCTGATCCAATGTTTCAGTCATTCCTGCCATGTAGGCTTCAGTTCTCACCACTGCCTTAACTGATAGAGGCTGGAAATGTATTGTTCAGCTTTGGCTTGCTAGGGTGAAGGTCTGTAAACATGGTCCACAGAGTTACCTGATCCATAGTTGCTTTCTCTCATTAAGTTACTTCCTTGTTCAGCCACCAGGCAGCAAAATCAGATAACTCGCTGGCATTTCAGGGGTCTCAGTTATTTGGGGTCTGTTGACTATTGGATGACACACATTTCTGCTTTCTGCAGTTCTGTGTGGCTATTTGTATATTACTGGGTCAGTTCCAAGTTCAAGGACTGGGTCCATGCCCTGACAGTTTATTTCCCAGTTGGGATGACAAGGCCTGGGCAGGAGCAGCCCCATCCTTGTAGTCTCCCATTTGCATGCCAGTTTTCCACAGTAAGGAGACTTGGGGTGACAAGACAGAGGGGCACTAAAGTGAATTTCCCCATGGAGGAGCTGGGAGTCCAGATCCTTGGCTCTGCAGTGGCATGTCCAAGCACACAAAGCCAAAAGGCTATAGGTGAAGTATCTAGCCTTGCTATTGTTGCTGGAGATAGCTGTTGCTGCTGAGCTTCTGCTACAGATAAGCAACTTCCTTCATTTCACCTTCTCTTCATGATGCTTTCTTGAAAGCTCCCAGCCAGACTCAGTCAATCCTTTTTTTCACAGGCTGTTAGAAATTTCTAGATGCTCAATGGAACATCATATCCCCCTGATACTCTTTCATCCAGAACTAAAAGACATGACGTGTTCTCTCAGTATTTTTTTTACTGAGGTAACACTGACTTAAAGTCACTTTTTCTTATGCAGAGGAATCCACCACCCACCTTCCTAGACTCTTATACATATTCCCCTAGACTGTTACACATATTCTTTTCACAGTGAAGGATAAGAGGGATCTGCCAGATGAGCTGTCTGCCATCTGTCGACAGCCATCTTTTTCAGCCTGCTCATAACATTTTGAAGTGTAGTCCTTGATCATCACTCCTCCTTGGACATGCTGGTGAGATTACAGCAGGTGTCTGGACCTAGTTTGTCCATTGCTGGCAAACAAAAGTTAAACACCCCCAACTCCATTAGCCTGAGAACTTAATTTTTGCTTACAGCTTGCAATTCATGTGATCCACAAGAACGAATTGCCATCTTTCATTTGTAATTGTTTTAAAACCTGCCCCTTTTATAAATGTTTTAGTCCTGCTGGCCTCCTGAGCTCTCTAGATAGAAAATGGACTTTCATTGTAGGTTTTAGAAAAATCCAATGTACAGACTGTTTTTGAAGTTTATTAATCAATTTAAAGATTAACCTATTAATATAAAATGAATTATACTTTGCTTTCAGTCCAAAACTACATTTATCCATGTAGTGACAGTTACTTATTAATGCTTTTGTTGAAAAGTACTATCCCTCTTGGCTCTATTTATCTTCACAAGACAACTCCAGAATACAGGCTTTCATTAAAAAAAAACCCCAACCAACTCACTCTTTATGGCACTGAAAACAATTTTGAGAACCTGAACTGAAGTACAATGGCTTGTCTTCTATAGCCTGGAGACAATGTAAAACTATAGCTGTGCTGTGTGAATCACTTCATTCATCTCTGCCTTCGCTTTGACTTGTTCATTTGTTATTTGTTTACACGCTATAGGCCAGATTCTCTCCTGTGCCAGAGCTCCACTCAGTGTAGTTTGGAGATGGGTCATAAGGAAGTCATTACAACTCTCCCCAGTTTTGTGAGTGCTCCTGGCCTCCGTGAGATTTCTCCTGGTTGCCAGGCAGTCTTACGTTAGACCTCAAGTGAGGTTTTTAATGGTGCATTAACTTCAATGTGACTCAAGAATATGCCAAAACTGTGGCACATGCTTCTTTTCTTGGCATACACAATTGTTAATAAAAGTGGCCTGATTATGTAAAGATCCTGACAGCTAAGTTTTCTGAGCCTTCATGGTGCTTAATATAGTTAAATCCAGGCCAGTTTTGATGAAGATGCTTAACCCAAATACAGATTCAGAATTATATGCAGCCGTCTGTGATGGAAAATAATTCACAATTCTGTTTGTTCAACACTTGGCGCAACCAAGCTGGAGGCTTTCAGAAACTTCTGTAATATAAATATCACTTGTAAAGAAACAGCATTGGAAGATCCTTCCCAAGATAAAAGGTTAAAAGTTATGGCAGGACGGATACCACTGCTGGAAAACCTCTTCACCTCCCTCTCGCTTGGTGGTGAGCACCACTGCCCAGGCTTTTCCCATACAACTGTGGGATGTTAGAAGAGCCTGGAAAGCAGCCGCTGCACCCTGAGCTCATCCCATCCACTGCATGCACTCCAGAGAGGTGCCTGGTCACCACAGGCTCCTTCTCTAGTTGGAGGAGAAACATATCTCCAGAGAGCAACTCTGGCCCCTTGAGATCATCACCTACTTTAAAGTGAGCTTGAAAAGAGCTTGAATCGTAACATATGGGTTCCTGTGTAGTGTCTAAGGTTAAGTGAATGCACTTTTTAACTATTTATCTCTATGTCTGTATACAGTGAATACTCTTACGGAAAGATAATGATGAATTGCCCCCTGTAACTTCCTTTGTGAATTAACTTAAATGTTTATCATTGTGATTGTTTATTGTCCCACAAATATTAAATTATTTTTGCAACACTCCTGTTCAGTGACAGTACATAATGGATATGTAGGGAACTGAGGCGCCAGGGGGTGAAACTCATGAATTTCCACTAATTTTCAGGGCCTAGTGTGAAATACCCAAGATCTAATTTTTCAGACTTTTTTTTGTTGTTGTTGTTTTGTTTTTTTTGTTTTTTTTTTTTCTGTCACTGTGGCGTTCCCTATGACTGAAATTGCTCAGCCCACTTGTAGCTAGACCTGAGGTGTCTCCTCAAGCAGTCCTGTGCTAGAGGCTAAGGCAGAAGCTACACGCTACCACAACATACATGTGAGGCTAATACCTCAGGGGCACTGTCCCTCAGTGAGATATCGCTCAAATAAGCCAAGGGATTGGAAAGTTACAGTGTAATGGGGTAAGTGACCTGCATAACAATAGGCAGATGCACATACATACATATATGCACATGTACATAGCACTCACTCACCAGTCTCATTTATTCGGAGAGGCTTGCTAAAACACTACCATGTGTTTAGCAACCTGTCGCAAGGTACAAGCTCATGGGAACCTAGCTGAAGTTTCATCGACCACCTTACTTCTAGCATTTTCTATTTTCTGACTGCTCGATACTGTAACAATTTCACAAGTCTTTTCATAAAGTTCAGGTAGGGAGGCATTCCTACTTTAAATTGGAAAACCTCTGGAATACCACACTGACACCAATATAGTTTGATGTGTGTCTGGTTTTTTGCTTTTTGCTTTCACTGTGTATACTTAAGCTATTTGTGTTAACAGAGGGATGGACAGAAATTGTTGCTTTTTATTTTCCTTGTGGGCCACTACTAGCAGAGGATGAGAAAAATGCCTTGCCAGTGTGTTTCAGAAATATTTATCTAAGGCAGTAGGATAGTAAACTTCAGTTCACTTGGGTTCCATCCCAGCTGATAAGTCCTCTCCTCCTGTCTGCCATTTCCCTCTTGCTGGACACTCTTCTTTCTCCTGTACATGCCTGCATCCTCCTCAGTTTTATTCTTCACACCTGCCTGCTCCAGATCTCTCAGACCTTCCTTTCTCTTACCTTAGTCTTCGCTTAAATAGTTATTGTGTACCGTGTCAGCTCCCTGCTTCCCCCACCTCCCCAAACAATTTGCTGTCCATTGAGTCTCAGGCTTCCTTTCCAAAATCCTTGTCAAGTCTTCCTGTGACAGTGAGAGCCCAAGACACTGAGTGCCACCCTACAGATCTGGATCCCATCCCACCTGCAGCTCAGGTCACATCAGGCATGGAGCAGCATTCTGGGCAAGTTCCTGGTATCTCTGGGCAAGGTGCATGTGTCAGCTGGTCTGTATGTGACCATTCTACTGTGAAGAGGTCAATAACACCTAGTGAGAATATTTCAGAGAAATTGAGAAATTGAGAAGATTTCAGAGAAACTTTTAGCTGCTAAAATCAAAGTCTCTATTCAGTACACTTAGTGTGATTTTTCAAAGCAATAGAATATGGTTAGATGTGAGTTAAAAGATAAAATGATACACACCTGACCCCTTCCCTGTCAAGTCTGAAGTGCCTTCCGGAAAGTGTGGAGGCATTTGAAGAAGAGGTTACCAATGGTTTTTTTTTTTAAAAAAAAGAAAGAATGAAAATAGATAAATTTTTTCCCCCACTGTTTGGATCAGAAATGACTGAAGTATTTTGCTCCATTAAACCAATAAAGATCAGTTTGAGGCATGGAGTACAGCCAGTTAAAGTCTGACAAAGCTATAAGCAGCCAGCCAGAGTTAGAGATCCTGGGAAGTTTCACAGGAGATGCACAGCTTCACCCCCGATAATGCTCCCCTCAAGGCCAGCAAACAGGTGGGCTGTCCCCACAGGGAACAGCAACTTCCAGATGTGTCTCAGTGTAGGTATTTGCTTGCTGCTGTGTGGTGACAAACAGCCCAGTGTCAATGCGTGCCAGCTCACAGCCTCTGGGGATCTTAAGGAAACATTATTAACAGCAGAAATTCAAAGACAAGGAACTGTACACTCTTGGTCTGTCTCAGAAGGACACTGGGGTCCAAGAGAATCTAAGCATCCTCACTGCTTTAGGGTTTCTGAATCATAAGTCGAGTAGAAAAAGTGCATCTCATCCTGGGATGAAACTGGGAACCATGTGAGAGGCAATGTCCTCAAGCTGCCTCACAACTTCACATTAGATCAGCAATGCAGAACCTGTGTTCAAGTGCCTCCACCTTTTTTAGCCATCTCATCAGGATGGCTATTTCTATAGCTAAAGAAGACAAGTGGGCTCCTCCATAGCCCAACTTGGGCAAGCAAACAAGCTAATCCCTCAACCCAGCACAGGCAGTCCTGCCTTACCTCCCACAGAGATACATTCCTTTTTGTGGCAACACTTGTTTTAGAAACTTCAGTAAAGGGAACACAATGCAAAAGTGTTTCCTCAGGCTCACTCTTTCTGAAGAAGGCATTTTTACCTAGCAGAGCTCCTGCCATGGAAAGTGTGCCAGTCTCCACCAGCACTGCACTGCTGTTCATACCAGTCCTACCTACCCGGGTGATCCTGCAGGTATCATTAATATTTTTGAAGAACTATTTCCTAAGGTGGGAGAGAAACACATTTGTTGCCTGGAGTGGCTCCTAGATTGTAAATCATATGGTAACCTCATGTAAATGCCTTATAGAGGTTTTAATGAACTGTATCCCGTAGGTGAAAGCCAACAGTAATATTAGAAATGGTGTTTATTTTATAGCCTAGAAACTGCATTTTAAATGGTAGTATAGGTTTATATGACAGTTCTATTAAATATAAAATAGACCCATTACAAAGAACGCCCTTTCCATCTGCTTTTATCTGTGTCTAAATGGCATGCCCAGCTCTGCAATTCCTCAAATGAGACATTTTTAGAACTTTATTTATGTTACAGCCATAACAAACTAGCAACTAGAAAACTATAATGGGCACAAACGGCTAATAAAAATGAGATTGTTGAAAAATACTTCTTAATAGCAATTTACAAAGGATCCTGATAAAACAGAGCTGAGGCTACGTTTCCCTGGAAGTTTGCCACCACTGTAATCACAGCCATTTGGCAACAGGTACTCCCCCTCTTCCATCTTCTGTGACCAATTCCCTCTGAGTGTGCTGAAAGCCAAGTACCCTGAGGTTATTGCCCTGCCCTGCCATTAGCCAGTTGGTGCCTACTGATCCAGAGACACCCCTAGGGACTCCCCTTTTCTCCCCTCCCACATCTCACATAGTGACATGAAGGAGGAGCTATCTCAAGGGCTTTGTCACTTGCTCAGTGGGGAGCAGGGCAGCAAGGCAGGATCTGTCCCAGATGTGCAGAGGGTGCCCTGTTTCCTGCTGAAACCTGCATCACTTCTCTGATGAACTGATCTGTTTACACAAGTTGGCTAAGATGAGCAGGTCAAACTTTTTGTTTATAGACTGAAAACTATTTTGCTTCAAGTTCAGTAACAGCTTCCAGGGCAAAAGATTGGGAATTTAACTCATTTCTTCTGCAGGACAAGTTTTGTGGGAATTTGACAATGTCCATGTGGCTGTTCGTGTGACATCAGGGGGCAACTTCCTACCACCCAAGGAAAAGAGGCCTTCTTCCAGACATGCACTTGTCTGCAGCAGACCTGCTGAATAGCCAGGGGAGACAAGGGCAAGGCATCACTATCAAGTAAAGGTCAAAGCCCTTAGTCTGATCTAATTTCAGGTAGTGATGAATAGCCTTGAATATAAATGGATGTCTTAACCAGTTTGGCATTGTATCTACCTAAGAAGGAAAAGTTCCTGCTGAAGAGTTTTTATACCCAGTGGTAAACAACCAAGTTTTATAAAAAATTTAAAAGTTTTTAGTAAAGAATCAGCAGGAGCTAAAAACACTGTACATGGCATTGGAAAGAAGATGGTGATATTGAGGGGATAATTTACATCATAGTGTCACTTAAGACATACCCTGGAAGTTGGATGTTCATGACACTACCTCAGGCTTGTAGGGTGAGATAGAGTCCAAACTTCATGCAAAGAAAGATTTAAAACAATGTGGGAAGCCCCTTACCCAACCTCCCCACAGAGGCTGCCAGAAGCACTACAAATAGCACCTGTGTGCCAGGAATCTCAACCCAGCTCCCTCCTGACCAGACTCACAGCTTTCTGTAGTCTTACACTGTAAATCATCCATCATGCTTGCTTCTCGTTTACTTTGCAATGAAGGCTATACATTATGTCCTTACAAATTCTTTTTTTACCCTGAATAGATTCAGCAGTATAGCCTGAACTATCTGAACCTGGTGTTATGTGCAAAATAGAGCATACAGAGGTAGAAAAAGAGCTTTGATAATACAGGTACAGATAGACATGGATTCAGGTATAAATGCAAGTGATAGCTATTTGGTGCGCTGTGAGGTTGTATAATTTCTGGGATTTGCAAAAGATCAATTTATTGCACTTTGTGGCTGTCAGCATAAAGAGTTAGTCTTCAGTTAGACCACTATTGGCTTTTGCACTGAAAATGAAAAAATTGGCCACAGACTAAACAAAAAAGAAAAAAAAAATCTATTAAACTCCAAACACAATTATGGCAGCAAAAGTGGCAGGAACTGCAGAGGCAGAATCTGTTTATTGCTGGGCTAATCACGGTGTGTGGATTAGCCAGGCTCGTGGGTAGCAGAGCTTCTACTGCAAATGTAGATACATGTTTCTTTTCTTGTTTTTGCTCTGAAAGAACCAAGAAAAATAACACAAGTATTTCCCCTGAAAAAAATTAGCTAACATGAACATTAGTATAGTTTCACAGCCCATTAACTGATCCAGTAACATAGGACCCTAGTTTATTTGAACTGATCCTAAGGGAATTAGCAAAACAGAAAGACTAAGCAAAATTTGGGTTGCTTTATTCTCAGGGGTAGTCAATAAGAATACTTGTGTGAGCAAGAGAAGTAAGATCTGACCCAAAGAAAATACATTTGGCAAATTCATGTAAACCGGAAAGTCAGTAGCAGCTATTGAGAAATCATAGTCATATTTTTAAGTTGTCCTGCGGAGGATTGCCTTTAACCACATCTCCCCTCCCCTTTCTCTCTCCCCCTTCTCCCAGACTTTTGTCCCAAGTACTTAATTGTGAGTAAAATATTTGTACTGGGAAGACATCAAAGGCACTGATTTTAGAAATTGAATTTTATATAATGCAAGACCCTTGAACTTTAGAGAAAGTTCATTTCATCAACTATCACTAATCATCTGTGAGTCTGGTGCTCGACCAACTAAAACACAGTATTATGAATAATGGATTTAGCCCACATCTGAAGTGTAAGAATAATTACAAATATGAATACAAGCAGCAATAATGCTTTGCGTGATTCTGTTTTCTGATCTGGCAATGAAATGCAGAAATAAACTGATACTTTAAAAAATGGGTAGCCTGCAAAGCCAAAAAGTGTAAAAGAAGTACTCAGCAAAGGGGTGGGTTTTTTGTACATCTGTTCTAGCTGTTATCTCTTTGAATCTTCCTCCTCTACTGCTCTTCATCTTTGATGTCTCACTTAAACTACAGCATTAGAAAGTGCCAAGCTCCTGCTAGCAGAGGAGAAAGCCCTCCACTCCTACCCCTCTGGGGTAAGGATGCTAACACTTTAGGGAATGAGCCTTTGGGGTAATTACAACATTTTCACCTTTACCTGAAGCAGTGTGATTAGAAGATGGGAGGTTGACCCTCAGCTGGAATACACTGCATTCCTCCTGCCTCCAGAGATGCCTCTCGGTGAGACGAAAAGGAGACACACTTGGAAACATACATCCCTGTCAGAGCAGAGCTTTCCTCCTCCTTTTCCAGCAGAAGAAACAGATATTATCACTTTTTGCAAATGCCATGCATATGTACAGAGCATGATCTTTCATTGGCTAATAAAATTGCATTTAGGACTAGAGTAGCCAGGCCCAACATCTCTCAAAATAGATAGAATGGGGACTAACCTAATCAGTTTAAAATTAATAGGGCCATATACTTTATTTAATGAAAGAACAGTTATACAATACTTCTAAAAAAACCAAGTAGTGATTTAAAATACAGCTTTGATCAGATGCTGGAGTTATATTTTCTATGTGTCAAGAGTAATCTCTTTCTTGGATGACAGAAATAAGAAAACTCAGTATTGCAAGAAGGAAAATGAGTTGATACTGCAGAAAGGAGCATATTGCTCAATTCTCATCTGTGACAAGTTGGTTTTCAAATGAAAACCAAATGACAGCTGTTCCCAGAGATGTAAAGGCATAATTCACAGTAAAACCAAAGGAACATTCATATATTTCCTGGAGATACACCATGCACAGCAGAAATGAATGGCAAAATTAGGTACTAGATGTTCCATGTGATGATGGCAAACCCACCTCTACAAGTACTGGCATTTTATTCGTCACCAATTGCATTGATTCTGCCATATATATAGTTGCAGATCTCTCTAATTGTATAACTCAGTGTTTTATCATTAATATCAGCCAGAATACATCTCCTGAGATTGAGAAACTACAGGAAGAAAATTACACTCTTCATTTATCTCCCAAGTCAGAATTGTGTTGATATTGTTTTCCTCATCAGCTCTGGAGTGCATGCTTGGTTATCTTCTACAAATTCAGATATCTATGTTATAAAATCCCAGTTCAAAGTAAGAGACATGACTGAGAGATTTTCTGTTAACATTTGTGGGTTTTGTTTTGTAATGCTTTTCTATTGTGAAGGTATGCGTGTAACCTGTACATCAATATTTTCAATGTTTTCCAGTTTGTGGACGCCTGAAAGTTTTCCCATGGAAATATGGATACCTGCATAGACAGTTTAAACTATTCCTATTTGGCTATAGGTTTGTTTTATGTAGCTACCTTTTGCAGATCCCACAGTAACCTTCCCTGTGTATCTTCAAGAATTTCCTGACCTCATGTTAAAACTAGGGTCTTACACCCGTAACAAACAAACCTCAAAAGTTTTATGTTGCATTTATTTAGGCACCATGAGTCTGAATATATACTAGAACCTTTTGTGTCTGAAGTTTTTGAGAAAGAATAACTTGTCTCTATTAACTGGTTAACATTAGGGAAAATTTTTTCAGTCTTTCTTTACTACAAAATACAATTAAAAAATATTTCTCTGTCACTTGCAGATCATGGAAGGTTGAAGAGACTGAGTTATCCTATCTTGCACTTCAGAACAGCTTCCAGTCATATTATTTTTAGAAACCAGAACAAGACGAAAATTATCATATGCATACACTAATTTAGACAAACTCTCCTCCCCTTTTTAAGCTCTTTGAAAAGAGTGAGACATGTAGATGTTACGTTAAGCATTAAGAGGATTAAGGATTAATCCAGGCGATTCTCAGATCACTTTTCAAAAAAAAGAATGAGCAGATCAGAGTGAATTTTATTCTAAATACTTTAAGGGGATACCAGTTGTAACCGGTGCAAGTAATACAGAATGAAAAAGGTCAGTGAGCCACAAGGCACCTCTCAGTTCTATCTTTTTCAGAAACAGCACTTACATTGAAAATGTATAAACGTATATTGTGTTTATACAGTCAGCTGACTTCTCTTCTAGGAGACCATGGCTTATTTAAGGTCAGGAAGAAGTTACTAGGGAAAGAAAAAAAAAAGCAACCTAGAAGGAGAAAAATCTCTTGACCTAGTAGCACATCTATGCAGCTGAAACTAAATTTCAGCTCTTCTAATCAAAACACTGTTTCTTAACTCCTAGATTGTACTGAATGTGTGCATTAGTCATATTGAGCACCATAATGTGATGAAATCACGAAAGCTGTCTTGCGAGGATGGTCCTACAGTGCACTTTAGGGCTGGGCCTTTAAGGTTGTGGGGTTAATTCTTAAAACCAACTTATTTGAAAGATACATCTTTTCCACAGAAACATGAATAAGCTTTCTTACAGGTGCCTGGTAGCAGTCTTCTTTTTCTGGATGTGCAGACGATATGTTTTCGAATTCCAACTCAGTTTTCTGCTGACTTATAGCTGAACCCCATAATGCGGGATTGTTTAGCTGGAAATTATTTGAGGACCAACAGAGTGCTTGTTACCTCTTGATTCCATGTGCTTCACACCTGTCAAACATCTCACAACCATTTGTGTTTCACACAATCCAGACAGATGCTCCACGGCCATCCCTGCAGGGTAACTGTGTCACCAGCTGAGGTTAGCTTGGCTGACTTCATGGACATTGCCAGTGTCTCCTTCTTCTCACCACTCCACTTTTTCACTGTTAAAAAAAGAAAAAGAAAAAGATAAAGCCTTTGTAACTAGCTGGGAAGCTAATTAAGATCTGAACTGTTACCTCTCCTCCCAAAAGAGGCAAACTAAACCACCCGTTGATCTGGGAGGAACTCGTTAGAAAGCCAGAACCAAACACAACACATCATGGAAAACATCTGCAAGTGACTTCAGCTAAAATACATGATGGCTTTCTGTGTCCCAGATAGCCCTGAGTTCAACTTTCACCACAAGTAAGGATTACTCCTGAGTGAAGACCACCACCTCTGTTTCAATGACTGAAAGCATCAGGAATTCAGGGCTCGTGCATTAAGGTGTCATTCTCAGCACCCGCAAAAGGACCCTGCTATCCTCTGGGTCACCGAGGAATATTCTCTCAATAGCGAGTGGCTGTTTTCCATAAGAGTATTTTCAGTGTTGCAGGAAAAAATGTGGAAGGTAAGATGGCTATGTACAGAGAAAGATTATATTCCAATAATCACTTCAAAGAGAATGGGGGGAAGGCATGTTTCTAATTTCTATACAAAAACAAAGGAAGTAATTTCTTTCAAGGTTTTTTATTTGTTTTTCAAATTGCACAGTGTTCAACTTTTAAAATAATAATCATTCCTGACAGCCATTTAATAATTGTTAGTGATCTATAGCTTTATTATAAAGTACTCATCTAATGATGTATTTCCTTTACCCTAAGGGCCAAGTACAAAGGAGGGAAATTATCTCGGTGATACTTTTAATAACTTCCTGTGGGATTGCAAACTCTGGCTGAAGCTGTCTCTGCAAAAGAGTTAATCATGTAATTTCACAGATTAGACAACAGAGGGTTACTAATGAGAAACTTCAGTTCAGTGATAAACTCTTTTTTTTTCCAAGAATATTTTGAGAGGCCTGTAACCTTTGGCTGACACCCAACAAGGCTATTAGTTTAACCATGGGATGCACTACCAAATGTACAAGAGTCAGCAGAACTTTTCCTTCTGAAAATTGCTCATAACCTTCTGTGAAGAAGCTTTTGAATACCCAGAAGGGATAGATAGAAGGGAAAAATCAGGCAAAAAGGGGCTGACTTATCGGCTTCCGATAATTGGCATGGCTTCAGCTTCCAGTTTCTTTTCAACAACGTCCGCTCACTATAGCAACCCCGGATCCCATTTAAATGTCATGCTGCCCTCTGTTCTATAAACATGTATCATCCATCACTAAATATTTAGATCTGAATTGTTGGAGCTGAGTTCTGTGCCAGGGGTAAGGGGATTAATTCCTTTCAAGGCCCTCACATGATGGATTTTTCACTGAAGTAAACATCCGAGAAGAGCTCACACTACGGCCATAAAATATATAAATAAAGTTTAAAGTTTAATTAAGTCAACATTATTTAAAGTGGTTGTCATATTTTATGGTGAACTCTTTGTGTTTATTTTGTATGACTCCTCATAAATAGTCTCTCCCCTTCAGACAAAAGGCACGGCTGGGTTAAAGTTAAGGGTCCCATACGTGGTACGGGAAGGAGGATCTCCCGGGCTCAGGGGATCCGAAACATGCCGTATCGGGCCTTTTGCTATCTCATGTCTTCCTAATGAGCTGAGATGTTGTGCAGACACAGGAAAAGCATGGTGGAGTTTACAACAGACGTGACACGGGGAAGTCCTTCGAGTGGCTATCTGGGCTCAGTGGAGGGAAGGCCTCATCCTGCCCTGTTGAAAGGCAGCTGATGCCAGGCAAGCAGGCAGCAGTGAAGGAGATGGGGCTTGGAGGGGGCAGGCCGAGACCAGCAGACCCCCGCCTCCACCATCCAGAGGATTTCACCAAGCACCATGAGAGAGCTGGTGGTGTTCCCATTCCTCTCCCACCCGTCCTGCTCCCTAAACAAGTTCCTCAACCCAATGAGGTGTACTTTTGAGAGGAAAATGATATGATGTCATCATGTGGCTTAATCCTCTGGAATAGCAAGAGTAATTTTAAAAGTGAAAGAATGTAAGTGGATAAATTCATCAAAGTGATTGCTCATTGATACTCTCCTGTAGGGATGTCTTGTAATGGCCTGATAAGGATTCCTGGATAATTAACTAAATGTCCTGAAAGGAAAGGGTGAACCAGATGCTAGAGCTCCAGGTCAAACCTGGGGAAAACTTGCATTCAACTTCTGCACTCCCTCAGCTGCTGTGGGCAGCTCCTGACCACACTCTTTGCCTCCATTCCCCATCTATACATTATCAGTGGGTTACACCTCAGTTGAGGGGCTTGTTATTAGGGAAAAACTAAAACTGTTGTGAGATGCTCATATTTTCAAGAGATGTGTCCTGTGTAATACTGAGACCTCTTTTTTTTCTCTTTCTTGGGATTTTCTGTATCTGTGAAAGAGGACTACAAATGTTGCCAGGACAGTAGAGCTCAGGTGGGACTAGTAATAGAGGTATTAGCTGAGATAAGAGTTTGCCACCGATCTCCTACATGACTGAGAACAAGTAATTTGCAGATTCTGTTTCTTACCAATAAAACTGGATTAACAGCATTTTATCTTGTTTAACATGCTTCACCTGTAAAGTTTCTGCATCAGGGCTGGTCTTTTATGCTGTGTATGCATGCTCACACCAAATATTTCCAGTCTCTGGAAGCAGTCGCCTATAGCTGCTATCATGCTTCAAACACTGAAGCAGGAGAAGAGTGTGGTCCCCCTTTTGGTTCCAGTTATTCCTCTCTGAACAGCTTTTTCTGCAAACATGTGAGAAACACCAGAGAAAATGTAGGTGAACATTATTCCTGTACCAGTTCAGGCTCATTCATTCCATACCTATTTAAAAAGCAAATATGTATGTGTGTGTGCATGTCTGTATATGTACACACACACACTTCACTGATTCTGAAATATCCATGTTTAATCTATGAGCATGGACACATTAATCAGAATTCAGAAGCATAGGTCATGCAATCAGTTCATGAGAGGAAATGCAAGGCATGCTTTATCCAGACAGGGCACGTGCAGAAACGCAGACCAAACTGAACTGAATTTACCACACAGTAAATTCTTTTTCTAGCAAATGAAGCCACAAGAGCCATACGATGAAAGATCCCTCTGCTTTCATTCTGTATCAGTACTGATTATGTTGCCCCGAAATCTTTAGCATTAGGTAACATGATCATGCTGAAGGTAGTATGAAATTTAATGAGGTCTTAATCTACATGACAGGTTAAAAGCTATGAGAGTTTCTAAGGCTCTATGTGGTATAAATGGAGTGCAAGCTAATATTATTTGATAAGATAGCCAGAGGCCCAGATGAAGGGAAAATATTTCACTACAGGCTCTGGACTTTGGTTAGAAGTGAAACTGTTAAAACTAAAAAGACATAAGGAGAAAGAAAAGAAAAGAAAAGAAAAGAAAAGAAAAGAAAAGAAAAGAAAAGAAAAGAAAAGAAAAGAAAAGAAAAGAAAAGAAAAGAAAAGAAAAGAAAAGAAAAGAAAAGAAAAGAAAAGAAAAGAGAAGAGAAGAGAAGAAAAGAAAAGAAAAGAAAAGAAAAGAAAAGAAAAGAAAAGAAAAGAAAAGAAAAGAAAAGAAAAGAAAAGAAAAGAAAAGAGAAGAGAAGAGAAGAGAAGAGAAGAGAAGAAAAGAAAAGAAAAGAAAAGAAAAGAAAAGAAAAGAAAAGAAAAGAAAAGAAAAGAAAAGAAAAGAAAAGAAAAGAAAAGAAAAGAAAAGAAAAGAAAAGAAAAGAAAAGAAAAGAAAAGAAAAGAAAAGAAAAGAAAAGAAAAGAAAAGAAAAGAAAAGAAAAGAAAAGAAAAGAAAAGAAAAGAAAAGAAAAGAAAAGAAAAGAAAAGAAAAGAAAAGAAAAGAAAAGAAAAGAAAAGAAAAGAAAAGAAAAAAAAGAGAGAAAAGAGAGAAAAGAAAGAAAAGAAAAGAAAAGAAAAGAAAAGAAAAGAAAAGAAAAGAAAAGAAAAGAAAAGAAAAGAAAAGAAAAGAAAAGAAAAGAAAAGAAAAGAAAAGAAAAGAAAAGAAAAGAAAAGAAAAGAAAAGAAAAGGAGAAAAGAAAGAAAAGAAAAGAAAGAAAGAAAGAAAGAAAGAAAGAAAGAAAGAAAGAAAGAAAGAAAAGAACTTAAAAGTACAAAAAAGCAGCTCCATCACTCCAGAGGAAGAGAACAGTTTTGAAAAAAAAAAATAAAAAGGGAAAAATGTTTAATTTGAACTTCATTTACAAGCAGTAAGGATTTGTCAAAAAACAGTTAAGGAGTGACTCCTACAGGGGTTAATGGTGGTCAAAAGTCACCAGTGCTACTTTTAATGGCATGGAGTGAAACTCAGCCTGTGCAGAGTTAGCACCAAGCTTGTTCATCTCATAAGCCCTGTCCCCTCTGTTTGCCAGACAGCAAAAGCTGCTCACAGGATCTGAGACTTCCTTTCTGAGCTGCTAGAACTGGGAAATGGGAAGCAGGTTGACTGCACCACTATTTCTCATGCCAAAGTATTGCAATGTGCAATGATACTCATGTCTCGTAACAACCTCTGCTGCACTTCCTTTCAAGGGGATTTCCACCTATAGGGGCACAAAATCACCACCCTGGGGCTCACACGCTGAAGTCCCACAGAAAAGACTAAGCAGGACTGGTATGTAGGCGTTGTTTTAGCCTCACTTCCTGACATGAGGATGGACTTAGATCCTGACCTACTGGCCACACTTCTGACAAGTTGTGTTTTACTCTATCTGCTGCCTTCCAAAGGCCAGCCGGATAAGCCATCCATAATATGCACTATTAGTGTTAAATTCCTCTCTTTCCAACTTGTCTCCCCACCTAAGTTGTCAGCTGCTTTGGCAAACAGCACAGCAGAAGCATGGTGTTTCTTGTTCTGTTGGTCTTACATGTATGCATGTAAAAAGTTTGTCACTTAGTTTGTATCCCCAAGTACCTTGGAAGCTGAGTGCCTAATGAAGTATTATGATAATTCCATTTCTGAAATACTAGAGGTGAGAAGCAAATATATCCAAAGTTATTGATCTAGACAAAAAATAAGCATTTTCAAAGTAAAACCAAGCCTAAGTACTATTTCACTAGTATTCGTATGGGGCTGAGTGGAATTTACAGGAAAACAAACACCCTATCTCATGACTGCTTCTGATGAGTCAAAAGTTTTCCCACTACTCCTTTCGTGGCAGGCATTGGACAAGCCAATGCTTCGTTCGAACAAGAACAACAGTATCTGTTAATAGGACAATCCCCTGTAAGGGAGAAGGGGTTCAAGAAATTGCTTTTCCTGACAGGAACACAAAGCTACCAGGTGTGGAAGTAAGATTAGGCAGACTCTTTGCCCAATTAATATCCAATTTATAGAACTGTGTGAAATAGCTCCAGTGAGGGAGACTGCTGACGACTTATGCCAGTCAAGGGATTCATCAAGGACTGGGAGAGAAAGGAGTATGTCTGGAGAAGCCTAAATATGAACACTAGTCCTCAGTTTGGCGTAAGTGCTTGTTGGCTGTGTTGTGGACATTAGCTTTCTCTTCTTCCTTGACCAGAAATATGATCATTGTCAAACACACTATATACATTTGTGCAGAAATGTTTAGTTTTGACAAATCAACAGTTTTTCACAACAAAATAAAACAAAAAGGCATTTTCACTGGCAAATTTTTGAGCAGCCAGAGCAGTCAGTGCTCCCAGAATTGCCTTTAAACAGCCAAATCATTACCACAAGTATGAATATGAAGTTCCAGCGACTTTAATGGAATTTGCATGTGTATATCAAGGGGCAGAATTTGGCTCTTGGTCTAAAACACTTTGAGTGCTTTTTAAAGAGAAACTCATTTAGCAGTGATGTAAGTCTTTGCAGTTTCCCTCTTTTGCCTATGCAAGATTCTAGTTTTATAAAATGGTATGAATATATGAAATATATTTATATTTGGCTTTTATAGCAGCATGCAACTATCTAACAAGCCAGTCAAGAACATCTCAGTTAATTGATGTTTACCAAAACAGTAATCCTTCAACTGTAATCCTTTTATTCCTGCAAAAATTATGTTTCTCTGTACTCAGATTTTTTATGATTTCACTGCTTTCATGCCAAGGGAATTTCAGCAATTTCAGTAAAGTTACCTTGGCATACAACTGATGCAGCAAAGTAGTAAATCAGACTGTGGAAGAAATCCTACTCTGTTGAATGCAGTGGGAATTTTGCCATTGATTTCAAGGAAGCAACATTTTCACTGTAGTGCTATAAAATAATAACTTTGTGTAGGTGTAAAATAAAGTTAATATCTCAGTTAGAATGGCCAGATATGAACGGTATAATTACTGCTTAATTTCCCCCTATACAGAAACAACAGAGAACTTTTAATCTTGACTTTTGTTTTAATTCTCACTGGTAAGTATATTTTGGGCTACAAATACTTCTGGAGAAATCATTCAAAAAGGTATAAACAAGGTACCTTGAGCATGAGCCTTATCCAAGGCATCCTGAAGGCAAATTTGGTGTAGCTGACCTAGATATTTCTTCAAGAGGAGTGTGAAAATAAACAGTGACGTGAAGTGTTTGGGTTTTACTTGTTTTTTTGGCAAACAACCTGGCCCTGATTCACCTCTCACTTAATTGTATAAGTGCTATACACGATAAAGTCAGATCTCATCATCTGGAAATAATAGAAGAATGAAAAAATACTGTGGAAATTGTAATGGGGTCTTGACCATGAGAACGCAAGCTTGCAGTTTATCAGCTGAAAAGTTTCTGGTAGGGACTGGCCTTCTCCAAATTAGTGGCAGGAGTACTTTGGACCCAGCTTTTTTTGACTATCTGTGATCAGACTCACATGAAGTGGATAAGAGCAGAGAAGAGCTCATGGAGTGATTAAGAGCTCATTGAACAGTCCTACCAAAGGGCCCACTGGGGATCCTGTCTTAGAAGAAGAGACCAGAAGAGCTTGGCATGGTTCAGCTATACAATGAAACCTGAGGGAGGACAACATTACTTTCCACAAATGCACTAAGGAGGAAAAGATGAAGAAATATTAGGAAGAGAAGAAGTTTAAACACATGGAAAATACTGTCACAAGGAGAAATGGTTATAAACAGTCCAGGAATTAA
Organism: Athene noctua; assembly: GCF_965140245.1. NCBI lineage: Eukaryota > Metazoa > Chordata > Aves > Strigiformes > Strigidae > Athene > Athene noctua. Next base: position 64,602,946 of record NC_134037.1, on the reverse strand, counting down.
TTTAGGCTTTAAGGCAGAAGGTGGTTTCTGAGTCAGGTTTCCATAAAGACAGCAGATAAAAACATGAAGGTTCAAGTTAGAGCCTGGTGTGTGCACCGTCTGTAGGAGAAGCAGCCTGTGAGAACAGGGAGGTGTTCTGTGGCACAGGACCATCCTTTTAGTCTCAAATTCCTCTGCTCTAAATCAGGAGTAGTTCTGTTGAAGACCCTGTTTCACAAAGCTGGTAATAAGGAAAAGCATATCATCTCCTGCCCTATGAAAAATCACTTTAGTGACTTTGCTCTGATATCTGGGTAGCCTCAGAAAACCTGTCTTCCACAAGAGGGGTGAGCAGTTCCTAAGGCAGCAGGTATGTCCCACACGCATGCATGCTCCACTCCTCTCTGTATCTGGGATGCCTCATATAAAAAGTGTTGACAGCTCCAGTAGGGATTTTACAAGAGATTGCCATTCATATTCCACAAGGACCAGAAGATCCACATGGGAATATTTAATGTAAACAGTAATAGTTTCCCACATCTTTGTTTAGAGCATAGCGTGAGGATTTCTAAACTTTAGGATCATATTCATTCCAGAAGAATGGTTTCACTTATAGCCATATAAATCTTTCCTTTACTTAAATGATTTTTTTTTGCTTATATCTGAATATTTAAATACAATATTCAGATAATCAGACCACTACGGGTAGTACAGGTAAATCTCACCTCATCTAGTTTTACTTTACAGTGAAGGACTTGCTCTGCAGAGAAGTTGGCTATCTACTATTATAGTGTGAGACCTGCCAGACTTCCAGAAAACACAGTGGATTTTTTAAATAAAGCAAATTTGGAAAATATTTCCACAAGATTTCAAGATTGGACTTGCAAAGAAATCCAGGGCTGAAAAATTAAAGTCCTGCTTCCAGCTAGGCTGTGCTCCTAATCACAGTGATCAGGCTGTGGAGCTTAGTACTGCTGAGAGCTCAGCCTTGCCAGTAAGTGCCTAAGAAGCAGCTGTTAGATACTGAGCTCTTTGGAGTATCTGCTCTGAAGCGTCCAAAAGGCCATTTCTCTTAGCTTGCCTTTGGGATATTTTAAATGCCTTTTTGGCCTACTTTTAAATATTCCTAGCTTCCTTAATAAAGCCTACTGCTATATCACACTTGACACTACTAGCCACAATCTGATATAACGCATGCAATCTCCCTTGGAATTACCAAATGTAGGCGAGGTGAGGAAAAGCTATCTTTTTGTTAAGAGATAATGATACAGTATTGCTCATTTCTAGCATCCATGCATCAGGCTCACAGATGACTGTAAGACTAGAATACTTTTATTTCCTTCCATGTACCTGCTGATTTCTGAGATTTGAATGCTCATATGTGTCAGCTCTTCTCCACACCAGAAACGAACAGTTACAGTACAGTGCAGTGCTCAATATTAGCTATGCATGAATCATTTCTCCACTCACACATACCTGTATTCTGAGTTTCTATTTTCATATCTAAGCACTCTGGATAAGTTTAAGCAATGCTGACGCTCTCTCCTGGCACATTGGTTGAACATTTGTGCTCTGTTGCCTTCCTGGAAATAGAAAGGATGGATGAAAAATAGAGTTCATAAGACACTGCAAAAAGCAGTGCCTGTTCTTTGACAGCTATAGTTAATCCTTCATCAGGAAATAACTGATACCTGGACTTAACAGTAGGAAATTTTGCTAAAATTTCCAGCCCATGAGTTCTGAAGAGTGTATGAACTCAGGGAAAATTTCAAACAAAATTGAGACATCATAACCTTAATAGCTCTATGTGCCCTGGCAGGGTTTTTTTAACACATAGTGTTCTTCACATTCATTATTGTTTCAAGAAATGAATGACATAGATTGTGCTACAACCGGTTCTTCCAAAGCAGGAAGTGTGGATGGTGTCATCCAGTTTAAGAGAGAAACTCAGAGGCAGGAGTAGAGCCAAACACTCTTCTGTTTGTACCTTATGAGACCATGACAAAAATAAAGGGTGATCACTTGTTTGGAAGACTGAGGGAAAAGGCTCTTTCACATGCTTGTTGACTGCTAGGTTTTCTTTCTGGGAGTTAACAGAAATACTCTGCTTGAGGGCTCAAGTCTTTGATGTGAGGAGGAAGGGAGGAGTGGCACTGGGTCATAAAGAGACTCTTTCACTTGCCAGGTAAACTACAGAAGTAGAATCACTTTCTTCCTTTCTAAACAAATGGTATGTTATGTTCCCTTCGGATAGACACATGAAGGGAAAGCAGCTCAGGATGACCAGTGTCTTCACTCAGCAGTGCAGCCATTAAAGAGAATTAAATTCAAGTTGGTTACCTCTACTTAATGATAAAGAGTAGTTCATTCTTTATAAACAAGGCATCATTTTTTTTAAAAAGGATGTTTTGCATGAACAGGACCAGAAAATATTTCTTGAGCTTTCATACAAAGGATGAATTGATCTGATTTATCTATTTCCTAATATTCATGAAAGACAGAACAATACAGCTTTGTGGTATTTTGTAGAACTGAAAAAAAAAAAAGTCAAGTAATCTAAGTCTATCCAGTTAGATGTTTAGACTCATTACATAATGTCAGAGTTGGAGAAAAGAGTTAACTTCCAATTCATTAATATCTACTTTTTCAGTAATCAAGTGTGTTATTGGTGCCAAAGGCAAAAAGCCAAAATATAAGAAAGTGTTCACCAAAGGGGCTACTTACTAAACCTTGGTCAGTATCAGAAATAACTGGTGTTAAACTTCCTTTGTGAAGTGAATCACAGCAAATATATCCTCTTGTATTTGTTTCATCATCTGAAATTGTGGTTTAATTGTAGTTTGCAATGGATAAAGTATCTGTGTATTCAAGACTTCTTTCTCTTGATCATGTGCTTGATACAAGTTTTCATAACTGGGCTTAGCTAATGTGTTTAGGTTTATGCTTCCCTTCTGTAGCTTCTCTCCTTATTCTCCCCTCTGGACTCTTAACAACTTTTGCTCCGAGCACACCAGTATTTATGGTGTGCCCTAAAGGACAGTGCCCCTTAAAAACATATTCATAAAAGTTAGTACAATCCTCAAGTACAATGAGTTCAAAAGAAAAACAGTCTAGAAATGAGATTTGAGATGAATGCTTTAGAGTCATTATCTGAGGTACACTGACAGTCTCTAATGAGACATTTGTAATTTAATTGTGTCATGGAAAGACTATAAATTTCCCCCAGAGTCCACATCCATGTTGTTTTTATAATGAAGATAAAGTAACACACATACCAAAAATCTTTTGAATACACTATAACTTCTTCCAAAAAGATAAAGAGGACCTATATCCTATTTATGTCACCACATGGGTTGCATAACAGAGCTTACAACAAGTAAGACAGAGGGCAAGAGTCAGCCCATAATCATTTAATAATGTATAATTCTTTACATTTCTCTTTTAATCACATGATAATATTTTGGGGACTGTTTCATATCAGTACTAGAAAAGAAGAAAAATAATAGGATTGCAAATAGTTGTTCTACGGAATCTTTAAATGGGATTATGTTGTGTTTGATGCTCCCTCCAGGGAAGAAAATATTCTAATACTGCATGACTAAGCCACTTCTGCATCAGATTTCTACAGTTTTGGATAGAGAATTGTAAAGATTTTTATGCCTCTATCTATACCAAAAAGCTGCCTACTCGCTCCAAGTTCCTGAACAAATTAGGACAAGCCTGTCTTCCAGATATAGTAGATGATACACTCGCTTGATCATACCCAGTGAGCCCTCTGGGTCCCTCAGCTGGAATGGTGTACTTACTTCTCCTGCAGATTTAAACAGTTTTTTGTGATGTGATTCTGTCCGTTAAATTGTGCTGGAGACAATCTCCAAAGTTCCAGCTGGTTTGGACAACTTTTTCAGCATTGAAAATGATTTAATATGGAAGTGCCTTTTAAAATCAAACTTAAACTTCCACAGATATCTAAGCATTCATTTTTAAGGAAAAGTAGGACATATAACCCAGGAGTGGGAGATAGAGGAGGATGAAGAATATATTATGTTCAAATTCTATGGCAAATATTGCAAAAATATCAAGCTCTACAAGAACCTGCTTTTGACTGTTTTCTTCTGACTTGTTTCTCTCACTCAAGCTGGATACTTGAGAACAGTAATCTAAATACAGGACAGGGAGTGATCATTCTTGTATTTCAATTCTGTCTTCAACATAAACTGCCTCTGCATTTTTAGGAAAAGATATCTCACAGTGAGATAGCTTTTCAAAAGCCATTATGAAATTTCTCATGACGTCTGTAATGTTAGCTGAAGAATCTGAAGCTGCCACCCTTGTAGATGCTGTTCATAGTGCAAGGTCTCAGATGAGAGACATGAAACAACTCCTCAGAAGCCACTTCAATATATCTTTTTTCCATTTTTGAACTATTTTAAATTTTTTTTCACATCCAATAGATGAATCTTTTCATATGTTTTCTGCCTTCTGAAAGTGAATATTTTCACCGATGAAGAACAATTTGTTTAACCAAAGAATCAGAAAAATAATCTCCATCTGAAAGCCTTTTTTATCGCAAATGAGGTTTAGCAGGATCCCTTCCAAGCTCTGTAGACAGTATGATAATAATATTTGTCATGTAACTAATTCACTTTCTATTCTAGAAATTAGATACACATTGCAATAAAACACTACTGAATCTTGAACCAAGAGATAATTAAATCATTATGCGTGGGGATAGATGAAAACTGATGAGGAAAGATTGCAGCCATTTGACCATTTTGTTGTGATTCTTATTGCCTAATACCTTGTGGAGATATTTACAGGCATGTATAGGGAATATGAAACTGAGGAATGCAAATCATGATCAATATATATCATATTAACTTTTAGTAAAAATAGAATATACATTCTTGTCTTCACACTGCAGTAGCTAAATGAAATTTTATGGCCTTAATTTTACCAGAAGTGAGACTAGACAATGCAATTGCTTCTTGAGGTCTTAAAAATCTAGGAACCATGGAGTAAATGACTGCAGTGGGTTCAAGTCAATGGAGACTGAAATTCTACTGCAGATGAAAGGGATAGGAATTTGCAGGAAATACAGTACAGTATACACTAGAAAAGGAACGGATTGTTTCAAATAAAAAGTTGTGTGACTTGTTGCTAATTCCAAAGAAAGAGGTTACAGCTTGCAGATGAGGCATGAGCTGTAAAATATTCAGGATGACTTTCATTGCTCAGGGGGTATAATTAAAAGTATGAAGCAAACTGCCAAAATCTACAATAGAAATGAATAGCGTACACCAGGTCAAAAGGGATCTGGACTCATTTCTGGAAGAAGAGACAGTGCACAGCTGTTAGCTTGATTTTTTTAAGGGTGAAGATGATCAGTTACTATATGAATTGATTGGTATTTCCTGGGCATGTTCTGTTAGGATTTAAAGTCTTCTCCTGGACTGTCATGTATCATTGTTTCTTTCTGGCAGCAGCATCCATGCAGGAGCAAATGTCCATTGACTGTAGAGTAAAACTGCTGTAGTTACCAGAGAAAATACTTTGGTGAGAAGGAATTTTCTTATTTTTGCTGTGACATAATTCAGATCAGGCAAAAAAAGTATGGGTAGCTAACTCCACCACTGGGAGTCATGTTTCCCCTTTAATCATCATGACAGTGCCTAGATCTTGGAGCGTGTATCTAACCAATAGCATACACATGTCCATGCATGTAATATTCAAACAATTACATACACCTTTTGAATCTCACTGGCTCTACAGTCTCTGTAGTGTCATGTACTGTATAAAAACTGAGAATAAGGGAAAAGTGGATGGGGCTAGGGATAGTCTGATCAAACAATACTGCAACCATTCATGAATCCCACCTCAGTGGGAATATAATTCAGTAATCCATCCATCCAAGCCTAAAACTGCACTATTATCTGAAATGGATAGAGACAAGTGTAGGTAAAACTTAAGGCTTTAGAAAATCTGAGGTTTACAGACTTCTTGAATGCTGTAATTCTCCCAGTCATATAGTACTACTCAGACATTTCATCATCTGTAAGAGAGGGGATTAACACTTCTGTGACAATTATGAAATCACTAGAACAACTGATGTGACTTCAAAGAGTGTATTTCCACACTGCTGGCACAGAAGATGACATGCTCTAAAGGTGGACATCCTAGGATGAGATTACAAGCATTCAGATTTATTGGAATAATTCTTCGAGCCCTTGGTATTAAACTGAAAGACTGAGGGCTAAGGAGTCCTGCCTGCTTCATAGCATGCACCATGTTCCCATTTACTTGGGACTGAAAATGACTGCTGCACCCCTTCTGCAAGGCTCTCTTCACGAGACATGAGCAGCAGGCATGGAGGAGTTTGCAAGGCTGGATTTCACCTGCTTTTTTTACCCTCTGTAACATGGAGCAACAACCCACTTCCACAGTACCAAATCAGGGAGGCTGAGTGTGAAAGCTGAAGGTTTTTTGGATACTGGACAAGTTACCTGGGACACTGACTGCAGTCCAGTGAAATCTGCTTACACCAGAGCAGCAAGACAAAGAAGGTCCAAGGCCTTCTCTGCTCTTACCAGCACTGTGAAACCAGTGCAAAGAGGCAACAGCTACTTCTGGCTTAGCCCCAGATTTACAGGGCCCTGGGAAAAGAAAAGTAGCATGTGGAGGCAGCTCCTGTGGCTAATCCTGGTGCCATGCAGCTACCCTATTTGATACCTCTTTACTCAGAGGAGTTTGTAAAATTTAGTTCATATTATTATCCTACCTATATATGGAAAAGGACCATGGATAATCAGTTTTGCTCCTAGACTGAGTCACCCTCATTAGATGTAGGAGCAACAGAAATAGAAACAGAAATTTCCACTGAAATAGACCCAGGGAAGTCATAGCCTCAGTCTTCTCTCCACTCCCTCCCAAGTTTTCCTGGGGACTGTATAAATACAGCAGGAGATTGTCCATACCTCAAACGGGTTTTATTCTAAAAGTTATCAGAGATCTAATAGCAGCTCAAACGTTTCAAAATTTTCCATCTCTGCATACCATATGCATTACTAGTGGTGCAGCTCTGTTTAGAGCAACTTGAATTGACAGGTGAAGAAGCCTATGGGGTTGGGTGGTGTGTACTGCCACTGAATGCTCTTGGGGTTTGATTTTTAAGGGACTTTCTGATGTGTGCAATGTGCTTCTGTCCCTATTTTTAACATTTGCTCACCAGTTCTTTGAATATACTTTTACTGACTGGAAGAAGGCACCTTAAAGGCTCAAACAACACAAATTACAAATTGTGCTGTCAATTATCAGCTGGGTGGCTGACATGTGACTGTTGCTGCTGAGCCCACCTACACTGGCTTTTAGTGAACATAGTCAGCCTTCATATCCTTGCTCTGTTTCCAGAATAACACCTGTAAACGTGACACCAAACAGTGTATGGGTTTCCCTGATTTTCATTTGTCATTCCTCATGTCCACAGTGTTTAGTGAATTATCTTTTCTAGTTCAGGAATGGCCTCCCATGAGACAGATGAAATCTAGATTTCCCTGGAAATGTCTGGCAAACTTTCCACTAAACTGAATAGAGCTGGTATCAGTTTCTCATCACTGTCATTTTGAGGGCTGTTTGCTTGTGTATTATTTGTGCTCAATATTTTCTGTTCATTGCATATTTATGGAACATCTTAATAGAAAATAATGCTTTGGTATGAATCTTTCAATCAGCTTTGGTACTTTCTTCAAGTTACTGTTCTGTGTTTTGAGCAAAGTGTTCAATGGAAATTGTGCAAGCCTCCCTTCTGCACCGAATTTGCCGATTCAAAGAACAAAACCTGAGAAAACCTGTAAAAGAGACACTAAAGTACTGCAAACAGATTGAATGTTTCACTGGTTTTGCTCCCATTTCAGATCCAAGCATTCTGGCAAATCCTGTATCTTAAACACCTGGCCCACTGCCTTGGCTGAAGCGAGATATTTTTGTGTGTCAGGCCTCCAGGTTTCAAAATATGTTTGTGTCAGCACCAGCTGGTTTTGGTGGTTCATTGATCACCCATAAGAAAAGATCCTACCAAGTCCTCTGATACTTTAAATAACATTGCAATGAGAGATTTCTTCTGATGTGGTTAGTGGTCCTAAATGATTGGAAGGAACATCAGTACTATTTCATGAAGCTGGCATTATGTGATAGTAGAACTTCACTTACAAAGACTAAATTAATCCTAACTTGGAAGTGCTTGATTTTGGCACACTAATATTTTTGTAGTTTTTCTGAAGCAGGATTTTAGACTCTTTTTTTTTTTTTAACAAACCTTTCTTGGTTATTTTGTCCCATAGTGCTAGTGTATGGACAGCAGAGAGGTGGAATAATTCTGAAAAAGCAGTCCTGGGACCACAGTCCAACTGGACAGGGCATTGAGATTGGACTATCCATAAGAATACTATCATCTACCTTTGCTTCTGAAATGCTGATGCCACTCCTCTTTCAGTTTACCGGGGTATCTTTATTTGTCCATTTTAATCATGATCAGGGCTCCTATATTCCTACCTGGGATTTCCTGGCCTAGAAACCTTGTACAGAAGAACATGCTTCTCCCAGGAGATGTCTGATCTGCAGGTAGATTGCACACATGCACTTAATCTGAGGCTTTCAAAGTATACCAGAATTTGTGCTTAAGTGTAAATGAGCTGTATAGCTCAGGTGAAATTAAATTGATACTGCTGAAAGCTGTTGGAGTCAGAGGGTGCAACTGATCAGCGCTTGCACTGCCAAGGAGGCCCAGTGCTCTGAAGCATCAAGCAGTTAGGTAGGAGGGACATCTGCTTCCCTTAGTCTGCCAGATGCCCAGGAATCCTGAACATGTCTAAAATCCCCTACTATTCTTCCTAGACAACACTTATGAGTGGTAAAACAGTTTTAATGGTGACTTTGCCCACTGCAGTGGTTGTGCTAAAGTTTTTGGGGAGCTGTGGCACTGTGCCTTGGCTTCTCATCTCCTCCTGTGTGAGTGGGGATCACAGGTTTCTGATCCTGTGTGACAAAGTCCACTGAAGCTTGTGGTAGCTTCCCAGTCACTTCTCTGGGGTGGGGATTAGGCTGGTTGTCTTCAGCATGGGAGTCTGTCCATTTGTCAAGAGCACAGGAAGACTGCAGGAGGAAGAGAGTGAAGCTAATGCACATTGCTCTTTTTCTATGCTTCTTCCACATGATTGTTGGCAGATGTGACCCATGACAAATCTTTGAAATATGACTGTGCAGACAGAGATGGGATGGATCCAAGGGTAAAAAGCCTGTGCTTGGGAGATGCTGTGCTGTGACAGATTGCATGAGTTCAGATGTATCTCTCTCCCATCTCATGTTTGCCATTGCTTACTTAGAGGAAAGCAGAATTGCCGAGGAGGATGGCTGGACAGGGATCGTTTCCTTACTCCCGAAACCTATGGAGCGGGGAAACACATGCTAGTCCAAACACTGAGGCTCTCTTAACAATATGGATCATTTGAGACTGAGGAGTGGAGCTGAAATGACAGAGATAGTTTGTGCCAGAAGTGCATTTTTTGTGAATGCTGAAATCCTGACATTCCTGGCTAACCCAGTATAAATATGGCCACCCAAGTGCTGTGGCATTATTTGAGTTCATCTGCGGAATAGCTGTTATGTGGTTTCTTTGGCAGTCCAGTGATTCCCTGAACTGACAGAAAACCATGGCCACACTCTCTGTGGCTGCTGTGTGGGGGCCATGGTTTTCTATCAGTTCAGGGAATCTGACAGATTACAAAAAAACCCAAACATGCCGAGACCCTGCGAAAGCACACGGGCCCGCACATCCCTGTTGGCATGCGGCTCGCTAATGGTGCTTGAAGGCAAGTGTGTGCACACACCCTGCGCCAGAGCTGACTTCTCTCCTCCCCGCCTGCGTGGCTGTAGCGAGGCCCAACCTGGGAACCGATTTCCCCGTCCTCCCTCTTAAAACACAAACAATTTCTCACAACTGTAACCAGAGGAAAAGGCAGCACATTTATATTAAGCTTGCACTTGGCTGGGTGTGTTTATGCTTTGTTTCTGAAAACTGGACTGGGCACATTAGTAGCACAGGACAAAGTTCAGTTTGTATGATGCAGAAGGCTGTGGGGGAAGATGACCTGGAGGTCAATATCAAGGCTCCTCCCTGGGAATATTTTTACTTTTAATATTGGCAGTTTGTTGTAATCTGGTCCCTCTCAAAGGAAATAATTTGCTCTACTCAAGGCATTTCAGAAACTCCAAAGAGAAGCTCTTGCTTTGCTGGGACAAGAGAGAGGAGGAATCACAATATCACACAATGGCAAAGAAAACGTCAGAAATTTCCATTCAGCTACAAGGCAGGATTTTTCAAGAAGGGAAAGAGGAAGCCTCTTCTCTAACAAGCTATGGCAAAATAAAATACCAACACCCTTCTTTGAGCTGAAAAGGAAAAATCAGCAGAAATGCAGTGAAGGCTGTGCATCAGGAGCTCATGGGCCCTAGCCTTCCTTCAGATGCTTGCCCAAGATATTCACACTGCTCAGGAGCTTTTTAGTCTCTCCAGCCATAATATAGGAGTTAAATATCAACCCACACAGTTTTTATGGTTAGCAGGTTGCACTACAGCACTGTCAAACCCCGCGGTTTTATAAAACCTAAAGCAGTGTAGAAACGCTGGAGTGAAGGAAGCAGGGAGTTTCACTGTCTCAGCCTAGTGAGCAGGCAAAATTTCCAAACTATCAAAATGATTTAGAAATGTAGTTCTGATTTATTTAGGGCAAGTCAATTAACCTGAAAGGAGCAATGTGTCCTTGCAACTTAACCACTATAGGGATCCAAAAAAAGATAATTTAACCCTAGTTTAGGTGTTGGCACTGCAGCGTGCTGTTGAGAGGCACCCACCTTTGTGAATAGGCTTACACTTCTGAGCCACTTGGGTACAGTTAAGTCTGTTACTCAGCCAGCACTTACCTGGGGCAGCGAATAGATAACGTCCTGCATTAAAGCCTCCACAGGCAGGAGGAGATGCTAGCGGGGAGCCAGGACACTACTTGTGTCCGTTCTCACAGCTCCCCTGGCTGGAGCAGGGCCAGATTTTCTAACCTCCAACTACCTTGCTCAGTCCAATCCCACAGAACTTTCTGTTTGTTTAATGCTGTCCAGCAGCCTTGAGATAATGGGGATGTTGCTGGAGAGAACGGGGCCAGCTTGGGGCCAGCCTTGGGGCTCTCCAGCACCAAACATATCACAGCCCCGGGGTAATTAAACATGCCAGATCCCCAAGTGGCCATGATGTCCAACACTGGCAGGTCAGGACTCAACTGCAGGTTGCTTTTGGAGCTCTGAGGTGCCTGCTTGCCACCTAGCCTGTAGCAAATTCTGGCCTAATTCAATTCTCTTGTTGGCTGCTGAAATCCTGGTTAGTGTAGAAAATGCTCTTCTGCTGAAAAGAAATGAAAATGAGTGTGTCAAAAATATCACATGTATGCATGTATGCATGCACATATGTAAGGATATGTATAAACTATCCCTTTGAGAGCCATGCTGGGGATGGAAAGGTTTACAGGCACTGCAATAGAGCACTGCCGTCAGGCGAGAGGAAAATAGAAAAGTGCAGCAGCTGCAAATCCTCATACAACATCTCACTTAAAATGTCATGTGTGCTACTTGGTTTAAATTGTCACCCCTCCAGCAACCACAAACAATGCAGAAACAGCAGATGTGTTTTCTATTTAGAATTAAACAGTTTATCTCAACCACTGTCATTGTTACGGAGGGAAAATAAATAAATATCCATGTTAATGTAAACTTCAAAAGGTACTTTCTGGCATGAATGGCCATTCTGAATCCAGATTTCACTGAGAAAACTAGGATTTGTCTACAGATTTTTTTTAATTTTTTATTTTTTTTCCAATAGGGATGCTGGCAACTCAGCATGTAGTAAAACTTAAGACTGGTCAAAAAGATTTTTTGGCCAGATATAGCATCCAATAATTCATGTCATTTAGACTTACTGGTCCAGAAAATTTAAGTAAACATCATAAATGTCTTTTGTTATTAAACTTTCCATTCAAACATTTTGTTTAACTCTTTCTTAATGGAGAGTAAAGATGACATTTTGGGCATATATTTACCTACGTGATAATCCTAGAATCACCTCATTGAGATTTAAAGATTTGCTACAGTCTCAGCCTAGGCAAGCACTCAGCAAGAAGAACAATAGCTGGTGTGAGAATGTTCGCCAGAGAAGTTAAGCTAATGATGAGTTTGACCTTTAGAGGTCAAGGTCAATTTACTGTACTTTATAAGTCTATCGCTTTCTACTTCGTAGAGACAAGCAGCATCTTAAGCAAGTGAGGATATGAACATTATTGAAATCTTTTTTATGTGTAAGAGGAGATGCTCTTTGTAAAGGGTGTTGTTGAGTGATGTGGTTGGGATAGGCCTTAAGAAAATACAGTCTTTTTGTACAAAAAGCAAAAGTACAGCTTCTTTTAGTCATCGATGCCCTTTTACATCGATGCTTACATTTGAGATACAAAAACAAAGCAGAACTCTGTCTAGTTGTGAAGATATTTTGACTAAATGAAGCTTGATTTGTTTCCACAGACCAAGGAAGGTTCCAAAGCTGAATACCAGTGTTCTTCTTTGTGTGTGACATGGCCTTCACCAATACCTTTCTTGTGTTTGATTTGCAGCCAGTATTTTAAGACCTCACCAGCCAGCTTGTTTCCAGATTTTATAATTTTACAAAGAGTTTTTTGTCTTTAGGCAAGCAAACACAAAAATGTTCCTGTTACTCTTCCTGCCTGAAATAGGCAGAAGGCTACATGTGATCAGCAATAAGCTGTGAAGCCTTAACTGTGAGTAGTTACTTTATAATCTTGTTACACATTCAATACAACGCCTGTTTCTCCGCAACTGACACAGAGTCCTGCAGGACTCTGCAGGACTTCTCAGTAGTTGACTAGATGTCTGCAGACAATGTAATCACCAGGACAGGCCCAAAGTCAGTGTTAGGATTTCTGAATGGCTATGATCTGAAGAAGACACTGTACAACACACCATCCTCCAGGGTCCCTCTAAGAAAGGAGCATTTTGAGAGCTGCATAGTTTCCCAGTGGCTAAGGCCAGAAGGATACATTAATTCATCTGGTCCAGGGGTTATCATAAGCACACAATCAAGGTTCATCAACATGGAAACTCAACAACCCTTTTGACACGACAGAAAGCTGATCTAATTCAGCTGTCCTGTCCTCAGACAAGACCAGTCTCCAGTGACTGGGGGGATGGTATAGGAAGCCGTTTCTCTGGACAAGATGATAGGCAACCGGGACCAGCTGAGTGCTGCAAGGGGATTCCCTCCTTACCTCTCTAAGCAATTGCCTCTGAACATGAGATTGAAGTGCAGCCCTTTATCCCTTTAACATATAATTTCTCTGTGTGAGGTACAAGCACTTCTCATCTGCCTCTGTTAGCTATCCTGGGAAGAGGTAACATGTGAGTAGGTGAGGGTAGAGCTGGTTTCAAGGAATCATAGTTCTGATCTCATCACTGGTACACGCTTGCTGCAGCAAATCTGGAAAAATGAGTGAAATCCTTTGGAATTAAAGCATCAGAGCTTGGTTAGGCATTAGGCATCTCTGTTAATGATTTTCTGTCAACCTAGCCAATGTGGGCATCACAATTTCTTCTGTCAGTCTTGACTAGTCTTCTGGTTTATGTGACTTGAATATAGATAAGAAGGACTTTTCCAAACATGGTATCTTACCTAAACAATCTTTCCAAAGCAGCAATTCTGGATCAACATTCCTGAATAGTCCCATGAGCAGACAAGTTTAATGTGCAATAACAATATCTACATGCGGAATTACACAGAAAGAGTTACTGTGTTTAGCTTCCCACCTGAATTTGTGCCAAGCTAATTTTCAAGTGCAAATGATCCCTAAGAGGTTACCCAGAGGAGGAAATACATTCCTTTATTATAAGAGTGAACTTGTACAATTGAAGGAACAAGTAATACAAATGGAATGGACAAAAATCTGTTATTAAATCAGAACTGAATAGCTTAATTAAGTGCATCACTGAACAACTAAGGCTTTTAGTTCTTAACGTTGCTTTGAGTATTCATACCCATAAACATCCATAGTCTCCCAGCAACCAGATTTTATATTTACATATGTAATCTGTTCCTCTGAGTTATAGCTTGGAAATATTTTTTCTGATATACATATTAATATTATTCTGTCTCCAAGCCTTTAATTATTGACTGAAGTGTGAGTGAAAGCAGATTGTGGAAATTACAACTAAAGAGGCTATTTATTTGTTTTTTAAATGCTTCTGCACAACTTAAAATTGATTTGTGGTAACCTGGACACTTGAGCACATGACTTTGAAGCCAGTATAATTTTCTTATTGCTTCCTCTTATTTTTAGACAGCCTTATTTGAAATAATTTTAGGCCATCACTCTTCAGGGATCTTGAGATCATACCAAGAAACCTTCCAAAGCAATAAGAGGTTCTTACTAAAACAATGCTATCAGATAGGAAAAGTAAATGTTAATGTCAGAGAGCATGGATAAGTTCTTCAGCATTGCTCTGGCAAAATAGATTTGCTTCATTACTATGCAAACCATGCTACTGCTATTAGTCTCAACAGAAACAAAACCAGATTTTGACTCAACTATTTCTGTTTAATAAAGTGAAAAAACATTTTAAAAGCTAGAGGATAAGTAACAGCAAATCATCTGATTTGGTTCTTTTCCTTTTGGGGATCTGCCGAGGAAAATCAGAATTAGAATCATTCAGGTTGGAAAAGACCCTTGGGATCATCGAGTCCAACCATCAGCCCTACTCTGCAAAGTTCTCCCCTACACCATATCCCCCAACATCTCATCCAAACGACCCTTAAACACATCCAGGGACGGTGACTCCCACCTCCCTGGGCAGCCTATTCCACTGTCTGACCACTCTTTCTGTGAAAATTTTTTTCCTAATGTCCAGTCTAAACCTCCCCTGTTGGAGTTTAAAGCCATTCCCTCTTGTTCTGTCACTAATCACCTGTGAGAAGAGACCAGCACCAACTTCTCTACTATGTCCTTTCAGGTAGGTGTAGAGAGTGATGAGGTCCTCCCTCAGCCTTCTCCTCCTCAAACTGAACAGTCCCAGCTCCTTCAATCTCTCCTCACAGGATTTATTCTCCAGGCCCTTCACCAGCTTCGTTGCCCTCCTCTGCACTCGCTCCAGCACCTCGATATCTCTCTCGTATTGAGGTGCCCAAAACTGGACACAATACTCCAGGTGAGGCCTCACCAGTGCAGAGTACAGGGGGACTATCACCTCCCTATTTCTACTAGTCACACTATCTCTAATCCAAGCCAGGATGCCATTGGCTTTCTTGGCCACCTGGGCACACTGCTGGCTCATGTTCAGCTGCTTGTCAATTAGAACCCCCAGATCCTTTTCTTCCAGACAGCTCTCCAGCCACACCTCCCCAAGCCTGTAGCCATGCAGGGGGCTGTTGTGGCCCAAGTGCAGGACCTGGCACTTGGCCTTGTTGAAGCTCATCCCGCTAACGTTGGCCCACCGATCCAATCTGTCCAAGTCTCTCTGTAGTGCCTCTCTATCTTCATGCAGATGTCCTTGGTGTCCTCTGCGAATTTCCTGATGATACACTCTATGTCCTTATCAAGATCATCAATAAAGATGTTGAACAGAAATGGTCCCAACACCGAGCCCTGAGGAACATTATTTGCTGAGGCTATTTTATTTTCTTAGCTTGTTTGCTACGTTGAATGATACAGTTATTTATGCCACATATAGAGCTTCTTTGAAGTATTTAACCTGTGCTGATAACATTACAGAGAGCATGCCAAAATTTCACTGTCTTGATTCAGTGAACAACTCTCAGACTCCAGTTTCCAAGGTTGACACAACAAAAATGTAATGTACTTTATTATTCTCTGATATTAAATAAAACTTCTAATATTGCCTTTACATCCTTTTCTCAGTGAACATGGATGGTGGCAAATTTATCCAGCAGAAAAAATCATGACCATCATGTTTTGTTGAAGTCATACCAAATAGATAAAAAGATACCCATGAGGCAGACTTTAGCGGTAAGACTATAGAACTCAATTTAATCTTTATTTTATTTTTTAAAATTTTACCTATGTTTTAAGACAGGTAATAGTATTAGGATTCCCAAAATGTCTTCTCCAAATCTTTTCTTTCTAAGAAGTGACTATCTTAGATTAAGGGCAAGAACTGCTTCACCACTGCAATGTTATTTCTCAGAAATCACAGGGTGAAACCCTTGCTTTCCACCTCAGAAGACAGGCTCTGCAGTCTCACAGTACTAATGAAACAACTGCTTAAAATTCTGATTTCCTCTGAATCCTGCACCCTGACTCATTTTGCAGCTTCATCCCCAGTTTCAGCTCTCACTATCTCCCTTTTAAGCATCCCTCCCTGACAGGGCTGACAACAGCCATCACACCCCTCACCAGCCTCTCATACCCACAGGAGTTTTGCTCAGGAAAAAAAATTTCCCTTACATTGAAATGGCTCCCCAGTCAAGCCAGAAAGAGTGGAGCCCTGTGTGCCTCTGAGCAGTGAGGCAGGATAGAAAATCTTCAGAAGCAGCAGTCACAATTTAAGAGTGGATTTGGTATCTACTCACTCCTAAAAAAGAAAAGAACATAATTTGGTTCTGACTTCTTTTACAGAGTTTTAAATAAATCAAGCCAGACCTCCTCAGAGCTCTTTTTCCTCAGCTTATGATGGGAAACAAGAGGGTCATGACCATCTGTGTCCAACCATTTGCCCTTATCATAGTAAAATTACTGGGTTTTCAATGGAGGAAAATGTTCTTTATGATAAAAGGGAAGACAAAAGAACTTGGATAAGTTGAAAGTAGGGAAGAGGAGGAAAGAAGGAAAGACTTCGAAGACTAACATTCAAAAGTATTCATTGTAGGAGGTAGAAACCAGGGATGATGCATATGATGATGTTACTTGCCACCGTAAGAATGATGTATGGTTATCAAGTTATCAAATTGTTTGGTTATCAAATGATCAAATTAATTACACTTCAGTATGGCACAGGAATGCTACTAGGATGCTTGTCTTTTGTGATTTGGGCAGCTCAAGTTTCATAAAGAAACCCAAGACAACTCCTACATTTTCTTGGCAAGTTCTTTCACTGGTGACCAAACTCTATTTTGACTGCTTAGATTGAAAATAGAAGAATTATAATCAAGATAAAACTATCATATCTCTCAGAATAAAGGTAAGATTTGCTTGAATTCCTTTCAAAATACAGATGGAAGGGAAGGAAGCTCTAGCTATGAACAGCAAAAATAGGAGCTGCCTCAGATCTCATTCAAGAAAGGAAAGTTGCCTTCCTTGCCTTTGTTTTCTAGTGACTGCTGAAAGTGAGTGAGGGGTTGTTTGACACTGACTGCTGGTGGTTTGCTATGGGGTTTTCTCATTGATTTGCGATTCCCACACCCTTTAGGGCATTTTCTGGCTGATGCACTTGGCACATACTTACGGATGCAGTTACATTTAAGAGATTACAACAGCGGCATATATAGCTGGTGTAGTTGTAGAACTTTGTTTTACTCGGTCTGACTGTGCTTTTTCTCCTCAGCACCTGGCAAGGCATCGTACCTACAGTAAACATTAGCAACAGTCACATCAGTCATGAGATATTAGGTACAGTGTTAGGATGGCGTTCGCTGTCTGATTTATGAGGGAAAGTTGGTTTCAAAATGAATTTAGAAGTATATGCAAGTAATGATCATGTAAACATTTAGACTGGCTGGCCTGACTGGATTATTTTTCCATAATGAAATGAATATCTGTAATAGGCTTTGTTATCTCTGTGGTCCAAATTTTCATGGCTGCCATTACCAATCATCCCATACAGGGTATGGCCACGATCCTCGGTGTATTTTTGCTTGGGATATTGTGCAACAGACTGTGGGGTACCAGATGTCTATGAACCAAGAGCAGAGCCAAAGTATGGATTCTCTGTGAAATTCTCCTGGTCTGAAAAATGCTGTCTGTTCCTGTTTTTAACATAAAGATGCTCTCATTAGAGACAGTAAAATCTTGGGAGAGTGAAAGGAGTGTTAATTCCTATCTTGATTACCTCTTCAGCTTTAAGCGGGAGCACTCCATCTGGGGTGAAAGGCCTGTTCAGTGTCCTGCTTTCAGAGCTTATTGGAACCTGTTCAGTTTTTGAAAAGCTCAGGCAAAAAATACTGTTTCATTGCAAATTAGATCACTGAGGGACACAAAAATTATAAGATGAACTTCTGACTTTGACTGAACTTGGAATACTTATGTCCCATACATCTATTAATTTCCATATGTTATTATTAATTTCACCATTCCTTTATTTACATAATGTTGAACATTAAGTAGTATCATTATTTAAAAGCTAATGAAACCAATGACATTTCATACTCTGCACAGTTATTTGTGTAAGAATGACTTGTTATTTGTCTGTGCGTATGCAGTCATATTTCCATCTGGGTGAAGCAGTCAAGGACTCAACAGTACAGAGCTCCTTGAATTGGCATGGAAAATGAAAAGGAAGGGGAGAGATGCCAGAGGAAGTAGTCCAGTGTTGTTTAGTCACAGCAGCAGCAGCCATCCCACAGGAAGTGTCTCTGGCCAAGATGGAGAGGGGTGGTCCCCCTTCCACTGCTCTGACCCTTGCAGTGTTGCAGAGCTGTTTGCAGGGTGTTAGAGCCAAGGAATATGCTGCTCAAGAAAGCCTGAGACTTTGGAGCAAAGCAGTGAATCACAAACTATGACTGTGTTTGCACTGGGTAGCAATCCTGCAGGTTTGGTGCCGTCTTTGAAGGGACTGACACGATGCAGATGGGCAGCAAGCAAACAGCTTTCAAAACCCCAATCGCAGCCAGCACTGCAAACTTCACTGCTCACCGTGATTTCTTCATTGCAGCCTCCCTTCTGATTTATTCAGATGCCATATGCTAACGAGCACAGAATTTCCGCTTATCACTTACTAATACAGCCAATGTTAGACACAACAGTTGGCCAGATACAGATGGTCGCTTCCAACAAAACTTGACCACGGGCTTTGCCCCACACTTAGAAGGAGGAGAATTCTTCAGCCATGTAGCAGGGCCAAACTAAGTCTGTGTTTGGTTTTTAAAAGGAAAGCAAAATTATGCAGATGTAGAATTTTGGGAGGCCAGATGGATTGTATCTGGAAGTGTTTATCATTTTTAATATTTTGAAACCAGATGTTGATGCACAGACATTGCTGGTTGCAGCCATAGGAAGCTGTGTTAGAAGGACACTCTCTAACCTTTGTTAAGAAATTACAATGTTTTGATCCAGTTAAGATCAACTATTAGTACAGAACTGGCCAACCACTGCTGTAAGCCGTTAAAAAAATAGGAAACAGATGCTCAGTAGAAAGAAAGCTATCAGCCAGAGCATTCCTGATCTTTTTATAAAATGTAAACCTAAATACTTTATGTGTCCTTTAATGAACTGCTATGGAACAATGTTAGTAGTCAAAACATTTCACAAGATTACACAAATGCAATTTGTCATTTATTAATATTTCCACAGAAGTGGTGTCCCTGGGAAAAAGGGCGCAGAGGTGGCACATGCCAGGTGATAAATGTAAAGCATTTCTGAGACAAGAACTCAACGCAGATCTGATACTCATAAGATTGATGGCATTTTGATTGTAAGAAAGCAACAGCTTTTATCCCTCAAATAGACTGTGGCTGTGGGGGAAGGAACAGCCATATCTACATTATGTGGCAACATCTATAAATGTTAACAAGTATATGATAAATGATCATATTTACAGGAAGGACAACCACAGCAGTGCTCAGAAACTGCAAATGGAGTAGAGATTTTGCTGTTGAAGCCCACTCTGTTGTTACTTTGAAGGATTAACTCTGCTTTTCAGGTTTTTTTTCCACTGTCTAGCCAAGTTGGGAGATCTGGTCCTGCCCTGTTTTCCTAGCTGAGAACGACGATGAGTGGCGGGCCCATGCTAGTGCAGCACCTGCTGCCCTCCTCAGAGCTCTGACTTCTGTGTCAGAGAACAAATGGATCTGGACAAAGACCATGGTATAAGTAATTATCTGAGTTCCCCATGTCTTCCTTTTTTTTTCTAAAATGGTAATAATGATGCTTCCTATCTCCTGTTACTTTGCCCTTTTAATACAGATCAATAATGGCAATCACTGCCAAGTTGCTTTGAAATTTAGTGGAGCCAAAACAGCATCCCTTCCTTCAAACCACATTAAACAGATTGACTTGTTAATTTGAGCAAATTGGACAGCTGAATCTTACCCTCATGGAGACAACACAAGCAAGTTAAAAATTGAGACATCTTAAAGGTATTTCTTAATGGGCTCTGGAAACCAAGGCAGAATGATTCTTCCTTACAGCAGGGCTCTTTTGCAAAACACTTGTGGAGAAGCACCCAAATTGCTGCCTGTCCTGCCCACTCTACACATGCTCTCACAGGTTGGGGAACAGTCGCAAGCAGGCAATGGGACAGACAAGCCAATCTGATAGCTGATCTATCATACATGATCCTTCTGGGTTTCCTTCATTGTCTATATGGCTTGAAAGAAAGGTAAACTCAACAGTCATAGACACAACTGAACATAGTTATACTTGACTTGAGATAGATTTAGATTTAACAGCAGTACAAGGGAGTTCAGAATAAGATTGTTCTCTTTCTTGGCCACATAGGCTGGGCTCAGTTACCATAGTTAACTGAGGTTACTAGTTCCAAGGTAATTCAGGCCCTCCATCCTGCAGCATAATCATGGGATGAACTGACCATTGATGTAATGTACAACTAACAGAGGGGCTCTCAGAGCTGTTCTCTTGTTGTGAATTGTCCCAGCTGATTCACATTTCAAAAGTGCAGTTTCTCAAACAGAGCAGCAGTAGTTTGTTAAAACATTGGACTAAATTGCTGCACAACCAAAATAACACTCCCCAAGGTCTCCTCCTCATTTAGCACAGCCTCCAGTGTTTATCATATGAATTCAGCACAACCACAAACTGTATTTTTTTTTTCCTTTTTCTTTTCCCCAGATTAGATGCGATTTGTACATGGGGCAAAGGGAGGGGATACCTCCTTTGCGTGTATTATAGCAACCAAATAGTTTAGTCTTTTGTTCACAAACAAGCTGCTGCTTCTCTTCTCCCCATCCTAGTTTTTGGAGTCTATCCCACATTTCAGCTCATGCTAACCAGAGCTATACTACATCTGGCACTGTCCCTGTGATTGCTCAGGCAGCTGGAACAAGTTAGATTGCATTGTTTCCTATGACTTCCCCTTGCATATCAGTTGCCATTACTCCACCTCTGCTGGAGCATTTTTCTGTCTATGTTCTCTCCTTCTGTTCTCTGCAAACTGCCAGAAGTTTTCACCGTTTCTTCATTTCCACTGTGAAGCACATAGAGGGCCAAACATCCAAAAGCAGATGCTAAAGAAAATATAGAATAACTTTTGGACCAAAGCAGTACAGATTTAAATAAATGCTACTGTACTACTGCATTTGGGCCTGTCCTTGTTAGATATAGGCACTTCTCTTTCCTGAGGGAGGACAATGTGAGATGCTTTCCGGCGTTCTTTGTTTAGTTTACAAATCTGAACACTTCCAAACAGTGGCCTAAACCCCAGGTCCACTGTTCATGTCAAGCAGCAGTGATGTTAGCAGAAAGGTTTTGGCAGGTGATAACTCTGTGAGGGGAAGCTCCCCAAGATCCCTTTCCTTATATGAAGTGTTCCTTGTCTTGAGAGTGCTGACGTGAAGCTATATCCCTGTAAATCCAGCAAAGCTGCATTCTCTGTCCTCTCTGAGAGGTAGAAATGAATGAGACAACTGGTTCAGTTTCTGTGGTGAGACACAGCCACTAGTTCATATTTCCCTTGTGCCATCACAGGTAGCTTGCTCCTTCCCTGCTAGGTGTGCCTGCTGGGCAGACGCTGGGCCCAGCACGGGTGGGTTTGCAGCAGGTGCTGCTGTAGTTCCAGTTATTGCCGCCCTGCGGCATTTGTCTAAAAGGCACTTCATCACCACAATTCCCACCTCTGGATTATGGCTGGAGCTACCATGAAGGATGGTGTTTTTCCCTGGCAATCCTGTGAGCTGTGGGCTGGAGGCTGTATTTTCTAATTGTGATCGTTCCTGGTTAAAAAAGAAAGAAGGCATTGCATTTGATGTAGCATGAGTAATGTGGAAGATGTATATGTTTTTTTATAAAGTACAGATACACACTAGCCATTAATTTCTGGGCCAGATTTGGATTACTATTGTTTATTTGTTAAGTGCCAACAATGTGCTCAGAGCTGTAGAAGACTTGAAATGAAGACGATCCCAGACCTCAAGAACTTGGATCTGATATTCTCCAAAAGTCAGAAGAGGGTTTAGATCAGGTGTTCCAGTTCAGGCTCATCCCCATTATGAAGTGGTGCTGAAAAAATCCAGATGCTTAATAAATAATTGCTGCATTTTCTTGTAAAAATGTAACATTTATTGTAAATGACTAATTTTTCTAATGAATATTTTGGAAGTGACGTCCATGTGGAGAAACTATAAACTGCAATAAATTGCACAGGGGTTGCCTGATGTTTCTGGGGGCTAAAGAGAATGGAAACTCTTGGCCAAGATGATGCAAAACTTTCAGACAAGCCAGGGAGTGAGTGCCGACATGGTGTAATCTTAGGCATCCATTAAAGGGTTCAGGCTACATTATCTGTGTAAGTGCTGGACAGACATGGACTGAGGCATCAGAGCCTGTTATAGCAAATAAATGTTAAGGCTGTGAGAAGAGCAAAAAATCATGTGTTGATGTACACTGGGAACCAAGGATATCTCTCTCTAGCCATTCTCCCTGGAAAAAAAAAAAAAAAAAAGAAAAAAAAAGATGCATGAGTGACCTACCCTTTCTGGTGAAGTACAGAGAAAGATCAGAAAGGAAGAGGTTAACTTTCTGGTGGGTATGGTTTAGCACTCATTTCTTTGCCCAAAGCAGATCAATCCTGTGTACTGCATCGCTCATGTATGAGATGAAATCTGCAGCCATAGAAAAGCAGCACACAATGTGTGTGTGCACATTTTACCTTCCCCTAAACTTGCACCTCTGTTCCTGTGGGATTCTGGGTCTCAAACACCTTGCATTTAACGTGGAAAACACTCATGGTAGTTGACAGGAGGTGCACATTTATTAGATGTGTAACCTGCTTTAACCAGAAGCAAAGCCCTGGGTATTCTAGCCTCAAACAATCTATTCCTCATTACTACTCCCGTGACAAATAAATCTAGCTGACGCATGTGGCATGATCTGAAGCCTGGGGAAAGTTCCACTGATTTCCATGCCTTTTAGATCAAACCCTCACTAGCTAGAGAATTACTTAAATTTTAAATAAGAATTATTATTAAAACCAAAAATCCATCACTGTTTTGTATATGTCAGGGGAGAAAGCAAACACCTGTTCTTGGTAATTTTATTCCAAGTTTGTGTGAACATTTTGTTCAGCTTATTTTTCCTTCCATATTCCCTTCTTTCCCCATCTCCCCAAATCGGTCACCTCTGACGTTGCATTAACATAACTAATCTCTGGGTGGAAAAATTACGTTCCACAGCAGATGTCTCTAGACTGAAGCAGGTTGAGTGACACACCTGTGCACTAGACCCACTGCATTGTTTATCGTGGATAATAAATGAGTAGATGTGATTTGTTCAGGGAATTACAGGCAAATACTGTAAACCGCTCAAAAGCCTTTCCACCGGGACAGATCCTCCTGTCTTTACTCAGAGAAAATTCCCACCACTTTCCTGTCTAAACACAACCTTATTTGCAGTTCAGGTTTATCGTAGGCAGTCGGAAGGGAGAGAAGGGGAGAAGTGTTGCTAGTGCTCTTGTGCTGAGAATCCGGTCTAAGGGGGAGACTAAGAGTGGAATGACCCCTGGTGCTTTGGCTGGGAATTGCTGGCCTCCGGTTTAGCGCCAAGCTGCGCTTCCAGCGGCGTCCCACAGACGGGCCGCTGTGCTGGAGCAGCGCCACAGGCGAAGCGGGCGCACTTCCCCGCCGCTATCTGTCTCCCGAGCTTTGGTTTGCTTGGTTGGGAACGGGTTTTTTTAACGGCTAAACGTAAAGGTGCATGAATTTCTCCTGATTTCCGGCACGCATTAGGGTCGGTTTTGGAGGAGACAGCTGTGCTCTGCCGCCTTTGGATGCCTTCCTCCTCCAGGAAAGTGGTCCGGGTGCGTGGGTAGAGGGAGGGGGCAGGAAGAGGCACAGGCAATTTACCGATTCCTGTCTACCCTGCTGTTAATGGTGGTGCAGGTAAGGCCTGTGACAGCCTACTTCGTTCTTTCGTGTGCCTCCCAGGCTCCCTGTTGCATCTGGGCTTGTTCCCCTTCACCATCTCCGGCTCCCTGTGCTAACTGCTACACCGGCCCGGGGCCGCCTGGGCAGCCCAGAGCACGGCCTCCCACTGCTGGCTGCCAGGCTGCCCGCGGCCAGGTCTCCAAAACCCCTCTGCCACCAAAATGTGTGAACCAGCCTTGGGGCCCCAGGCACTTTCCCCGGAGCCTCCCCAGGAGATGCGGGCACGAAGCGCCCCATCCACCCCGAGCCCGGCGTCGGGAGGTGGCAGTGTATCCCCGCCGACGGCGGCCCCGAGCCTCCCGCTGCAAATAGGGCCGCGGCTGCACAGACCACAGCCACAGCCAGCGCTCGGCTGGTTCTTCCCCTGAAATACGCTCAGCTGCTCATTTGCACAACCCGTGCTTGGGAAACTGGCGCTGGAGGAGAAACCCGGAGGCTGGAGGTCTGGGGAGCGGCAGCGAGACCAGCCTGTGGCACCCGCTGAGCTGGAGCGATCAGTCTGCGCTTTGCCACGCAACGAAGCCTCGACCCATCACCCCCTTCCTGCAGCCTCCCGGGTGCCGGCCCACCCCGCTGCCGCTGCCCACGGCATGGGCACCAGACCTGGTTGCTGGAGCACATGGACCCCATACACTTACCAGCCATCTGGGTCAGGACCTACACAGGCACAAAGCCAGGCTGAAATGGTTCCTCTGAGCTCTGTGCTGGTGATACAGAGAAATGATTACTTGTTTTGAGACTTATTTACTTACTTACAGCAAGTTACAGTATTTTTTAATATTGCTAAGAATCCTGCTTGCCCAGACTGTTCTGTGGAATTTTACCAAGGACTGCTGTGTTCATAAAACAAAGCAGTTCACTGTGATCTATAATGTTCAGCAAAATATTATGGTTTTGTCCTTGGGGAACAGGTGTGCTCTAACTCGTTGGAGTCTTGGTAATGAGTAAAGATAGCCATATACGGATGGTAGAAGTTCTACTGGTTCTCTTAGATAAGATAGAATGAGTAAACCAGCTGGAAAACACTCTTGTTATTCCCGAAATTGGCCAAGGGAATCTGCGCATGCTCTGGGAAAAAAACAAGGTGAGAAAGACTACGAGCCTTCCTCCCAAAGACCCCCGAAGACGACCACCAGGAGTCAATGGACAGGTGAAGAGAGAACATAAACTGTTGACATCAGCATTTCGAACTAACCCAGCCTTACTCATGCATATGTATGTTTGTGTTCTGTAATCCAATGAATATGGATATTCACACTCTATGAGTTTTTGGTAAAAAGTGCGGTGGGTGTGCAAGCTTTGTGGAGAAATCCTCTTGCACCCCGGTGCCAGAGTAAACATACCTGCTTTATAACTCTGTTCGAGTTGTAGAGTCTTTTTCTGCGAATCACTGGTGACACCAGTCTCCCCCAAGTATCAGTCGTCAGACCAGTGCAGAGAGCTTTGGAAACTCCCTTCAGATGGTGAGCTGAAGGCAGCAATTGCTGCTGCACAAGGCACAGAGAAAGGAAAAGCTGGCGCTAGGCAGGTGGGCACACAAGCAGTACCTCCTGTCTTCTGCAGCAGGCAAAATGCAACTGGCTATAAATGCTACATGCAACCAAAGAGAAGTGCTTGGGCAGCAGAAGTTTTACATTCCTACCCAAACCTTCCCATAGTTCAGGTATTGAGAAACAGGATTTCAGCAGTTGCAGCAATATCTGCTTGGGATCAGTCGGTAGGAAAAAAAAGGGGGGAAATGTGGACAAATAACATCCCATTAATATTCATGGCCTTCACTATTCCAGGCAGAAACAATCACATAGCTGTTCACCTGTCACCTGCAATGGTTTATCTCTGCTACCAGGGGCTGAGTGATAAGAGAAATAACTCATGTTTTTCGGGGGTGGGGGGGTGTTTCTATGTGAGGCAGAAAGGGAGGCTGGCATTCTCCATCTCAACACCAGCCCATGGCTGGAGAAGACAACTGCTTTCCATCGGCACAGCAGTTCAGGAACACCTCATACCCCGGGTGCTGCTGCAATAGCCACTATATGGATCTCAAGCCCTGATCTGTACCAGCCCCCAGACCTGTCCCAGCTCTGCTCCGTGCTTCTCCCACATCAGTTTCATTCCCAGAGCTCTTTGTGCACCTGGTTCAATTCAGCAGTGGGCAGGGGCCACGCTTCCCAACCTCTTCTTCCCCTTAGCATGTCTCCTCCCTTAGCCAGTCCCATGTCACATTCCCTCACCTGCACCTCCCCAGATCCCAGGGGCTCCCTGGGTGAAGGCCAGAGAGTCCATGGGACCCTCTAGCTTATCTTTTTTTTAACAACATCAAAAAAAGTTTCTGCAAAGATCCTTCCTTCCTTTCTGGAATTAGTCTTCAAAAGGAGGAAATTTATCTCTGGACTTGTCTTTTTTATTGGTCCCTTTTCTCTCCCCAGACTTTTCAGGACTCTTCCACAGATAGTCCAAACCACCTTTGAGAAAGACAACTGGCATCTTCTGACCAACATTAGTAATGTGTCTATCTGAGACTACTAGTCTGCTCAGAAAGTGAATGGGTGCCTCTATTAATGTTTTTTTTGGTGTCTGAGATGGTGAAGCATTTCACAGAATCCTGTGCTGCAGCATCATGTTAAGATCAGTTCTACTTCTAAAATGAAAAGCTGTAATCTGCTTGCCATTTCTTTCAACCTGTTTGTGTCAGGGGCTGAACAGTGGCAAGGCCAAAGGATCTAGGGAATAAAACATTCATCCCAAACTTCTATGGATGTCTTCCGTTGGGGCAGCTGTTCAAAAGTATGTTATATCCTACATTTAGATTTCTGCTATTACCAGTAAGTTTCAGTCAGCTCCCAGAATAAAATGAGCAATGGAAAAACGTGGCAACAACTGTGAATTTTTTAAAGGAACCCTGGAAGGATTTTCATTGCAACGCTGCAGCCTGCATCGGTTTGCTGTTCTTTCCATAAGTTTTATCAAAATGATGAGTGGTAGAAAAGACTTCAATAAGTCGCTATAGCTAGAAACCTTTGGAGAGGCATTCAATAGTACACTGTTTTTCAGGAAACAAATATATCTAGCCTCACATCTGTCCTTAGCCCAACAGATGCTCTTGATCAGTTGAAGTATGCTTAAAGATGTAATAACACTGGCAAAGCCTTTTGGAGACTGTCAACTACTGTGAATAATGCTATGACTAAGCCTACTATTTAAATGGCTGAGGTCCAAGGAATTTGAGGGTATCAGATACCTATGAGACTGGCCCACCAGCTCCATTTTGTTTGCTTCTACAATGAATCCATACAGAGAAAATTTGTGATCTCAAACAGGCATCTAAAAGAAGACAGGGCCACAACTTTCTTAAGGTTGCTCTCAATTTGTTTTGCAGAAAGCCCCTCTACAAAGAAGAGCATGGTAATGCTGGTTCTTTCTTTAAGCCAGAGAGAGTCAGGAACATTTGCAGATAACTGAATTACCCACTCTCAATATGCTATGACCTCAGTAGCAAGGAAGTTCATTTGGTGAAAATACGGTGTTTTTCTGTTGGCTTCTTTGAAAATCCAGTCCTGGCTTCAGAGATCTTGTGAAATGTCTCCTGGGAATGCCTCTGTGGCCAACCCGTTGCCTTGTGAAGCACAGGGTGATAAAGTTACAGAGATCCCAATCTGCCCATTTATCTCTGCCTGTTCCAACACACTGAGAACCAGAAAAGCCCCACATGCTGCAGAGAAAACATTCTTTGGACCTCACTCCTGTCATCTCTGAAGGCTCTTTCTTTTACTTCTGTAGGCAACAATAGGTCTGGTGCATTTTGCTGATAAATTATGCAGTTCATCTGAGACATAAATTGGCTTACAGCAAAAACATTTGTCTCACTGAGACGCATAATGTAACAACAAATGTACTTATTGGATTGTCTACCATCACTGAAGTCATTGTCTTCCGGCTGAGGCCAAATGTTAGGGTGCATGTCTCCCCTCATCTCAGAAGCAAATCACAAGATTGCTTACACAACTCTGAGAAAACTTGACTGCAGATAGCATGCTAAGGAGCTGACACTTCAGTAATGTTACACATGTGTGATCTCAGTTTACTGGATGACCATCAGCTTTAGAGATAGCAATTCCAGGAGGTTTTCTCAAGTAACTGTTTCAGATACTCTCTACCTCTCAGTAAATGGGCCAAGCAGTGTAATCTTCTCTTCAAACGATTTCCAAAACATTATTGCCACATCCTAGGGAGATGTTTGACTAGTCCCAAAGGTGGACTAATTCTGAAGCAAAATGTTTTTTTAATCACTCAACCCCCAAACTTGCTCAGCCATTGTGAAAAGGTTATCCATTGGTGTCTCTCAAACTTAGACTGTAAGGGCCATCCTTAGACAGTTGGAATTTGTTTGAATCCCTGGTTCTACTGTTCTCCATGGACTGGAAGCAGCTAGAGCACACATCAATAGAAAGAAAAGGTTAGCATTGTTTCTAAAAGGAAAACAGTAATTCTGAAATAATGCAAGTGCTTGTCTAGAATTAAGTAGGAGAAAAATAATTTTTAATGCACAATAGTTACAAAGTGGACTAAAAAGCATGCTAGAGATTGACAACAAAATAAATTATAAAAGTACTGTATGAACAGAGATACTCCATCAGCATGCGGCAAGAAGCAATGTAATATCTAAATGTTATTTCAGGTATCCCAGCCATCTTTGCTGAATGCACATCTATGCACTACAGAGTATACAAGATAATTAACCTCATGAAAGGTGGAAGTAGGGAGAAGGGGCCAGGAAAAACACAGTGTCGTTACCAAGTACTACTAGCCTTTTCTGACATGCCATGTCCACTTGATAGAAGTAGACAATAGTTGTTGTTTTAATTTCCCTATATTCCACAATTCTTTATTCCCCCTAATATTGAGCAGGTAATACCAAATAAAACTGAGAGAAAATTAATAACAGGAAGAGATAGTTTTTCAAAACAGTTGTAGCTGACCTGTAATTTTGACTGCCCAGTAAATTTTGAGGGAAAGAGCATGACAAGTTCAGAAAAGACCGGGGTTTTAGATGATGAGTAATACTACCACCAATTTCATCAGTGAAGGTAGTTAGTTACACCAGCTGCCAGCCTGCTTTCTTAAACCAGTAGCTGCTGAAAGGCCAGAAGAAGCTTGTTCATGATGGGGCACAGCCTGAAAGTTTTTTCTTTTTCATTGAAATATCTGTTGCTGGTCCCTGTCAGACACACTAGACCTGATGGATAGTTGGTCTAATCAGATCTGATATGGCTTTTCATAAAACACATGGCACCTACCTAAGTTCTCTTGAATAACTCTGGAAGAAAGACTGAAATGATTTCCACTTGTGAAAGCATCCAGAGAGTCCTCAAGCAAGAAAACCCCCAAGGTGGAACAAGCTTTGAACATCTGGGCCACAGCTGACTGCAAGGAGCTGGCAAGGGAGTGCAGCTTTCAGTATTGCTGGCCCTGCGTTTTAAGCCATGCAACTGGCCTTTCACTTGGCTTGTTGCTAGGCTTTTTTCCTCGTTAGAGACAGTTTTCTCAATGGACAATTAATGTAATTATTTCTGTGTTTTTAAGAGCAGTAACAGAAAGAGTCTTTTGCAAGGGAGATCAGTTTATCTGAAGAAATGCTGCAAGTAGGCAAGTGGAGAGTGGCCCTTCCCACAGATGCAGGTTTGGGACTGCTGATGGTGCTCCAAGCATCCGCTTATATCTATAGCGAACAAGGCAGTCTTACTTTCTTTAGTCAGCCTTATTACACTGAAGAAGCTTTTCCAAACCAGGCATGTTACATAGCAGTAGGCTGCTGTGAAAGGGAAGGTACATGAGAAGCCATGGGAACGTAAGCTGGACCATGAGAAAAGCTCTGTATTGGGAAGTAATGTACACATTGAAAACCACCAAGGAACTCTGGGTTAAGTACAAAGGTGGAGAAACAGGAAAGAAGCATAGCAGCCAGCATCACATTACAGAGTCAGCATGCTGTGTTATTCAGTTTGCTGTTTTTAACAAAGCAAATATTAACACGTTTGTTTTGTTCCTGCCTGCTCTAATAAATCCCAACAGTATGACAAGAGTTCTGGCTTCTTTGATTAATTACATTATCCTGAAATCCACAATGATAGAAGCTCTGAAAGCACTACGTCTTCATATAAAAAAGCATCATGAAGACTGTTATTTCACTACAGTGAGAGTCAAGAAAGTTTGATGATAAAAAAGACTTCCAGTACAAGGCTGGGAGTGTAATGTGATGATTTCTCATGATAAAATTTTTCTTGTAATAGATCTCGCTATCGAAATCAATGGTTCCCAGAGATAAGAGGTTCACCTTGTTTTAATTCAGAAATATGCTGAAACAATGTTAATTCACTTCTTACACACCTCATCCTCTTAAAACCATTAAAAGCAGCTTTTGTCACAGGGTCCAATGGCTGCTTTTTATGGCCATATGTTTTATTCTATGGTGTTACTGCACCATCACAGAGCTCACAGCATTTGTGTCACTGCGGAGATCACTGTTGCAGGGTCTTCATAGCAGAGACAAGATTCCTTTATTAATCCCAGCAGTCAGTTTGAGTGTCAAGTATCTGTAGCTTTGCATGCTTGAGTGCAGGAGCTGCTGTCTCTCAGATCTACAGGTGCAAGAAAAAAGATTAAGCTCAGGACTACCAGTGGAATTACAAGGAAGGCTGAAATTAGCCTTCAGCAAAGACAGCCAGGTGAAGAAATTAAGGGACCACATGTTCTCCAGATGTTTTCTAGCATAAAACCACAGAGTCTAGTCTGTTGGTTGTTCAGCAGGAGGGGGAACAAAAGATGGCTACCATTTAAAGATATATATTCTACCTGCCTCTATGAAAGTGGCCAAATTACTAGATAGAAATTCAGTATGTTCTTCAGCAATTCTTCTTAAAAAAAAAAAAAAAAAGAATGTTTTCATTATAGACCTGTGCCAATCTCTGCACATGGAGCGGAACAGAAGCATTCAACAAGGATAAAAGAAGTCACATGGGTCCTTGGCCAGAGAAGAGTAGATACTGGATTTAGCAGCAGTTAAGGGCAGAGAGATGAGGTTAGTCTGGGACATGTGATACATATCCTGCCATGCTGTGCCACCATAAATCTTTCAGTGCCTCAGTTACCTGAAAGACAGCACCTTTCCACTCAGTAGGGAAGACATAATCTCTGCCTCTGTGCTTAGGCTTGCTCAGTAGTAGAGCACCACAGCTCTTGGTGGGGAGACTCATGAAGGGCTTCAGCTTGTTCGAAAACTGGAGGATTTCCTTTTTAGGGTAATTTAATACAAAGGGAAAGAAAAGAAAGGAAAAATTCTGGTTGTTAAATACCAATAAGATTCTACCTGCCTACTCTGACTGCTCTTTTCTACAGGATTTGTGAGAATAACCATGCTGGGACCCAGCGCCAGGTAAACATGCCAGGAGAAGGCTAAACTCGCCCATGTAATTAATACCTCTGAGCAGACCTCTGTGAACACACTGACGGGTGATGGTGTATTTCTGTGTGGGAACAAGTGACATGTAAGAGGTAAACAAGGTCTTTCTCTTGCAGAGCACAGTGTGTTCAGCCCAGCTGCAGTGAGGTAGGAGCTGGCTTGGGAAACCATATATAAACCATAGCCTGGCAAGCGTTACTTGCCAAAGGGACTCTGCCATTATCCACTTTACCGGAAATGACCGAATCTTCCTGATTTTTTTCTGAGAGGTGCACACCTGACTGCTGAATTTACAAACTAGAGTAGGAGACTAAAAAACTTTTCTTCTCAAGAAGAAACCACCATAAAACTGGAGGTTTCCATCACCTACATTGCTGCCCAGGATGGGACAGGTTCCTGTCCTTCAAAGGAAGGATCTCAAGCAGTGTGGACACTTTTCACTCAGGACAGTAGTGCTGTTTAGCACCGTGGACTTAGGTAGCAAAATATCTAGCAGTGCACATGGAGCTGAGAACAGCACAGCTGAGTGCCAGGAAAAATGTGATGGTCCCCGGCTTCAGTGGCAGCACTGGAGACTGGCCTTTAAAATGAAGAGGACATCAGCAGCTGGGGCCCAGGAGCCTGGCAAGGGTCCAGGCTTTCTGCTTCCAGCTCTTTGCAGTGGGACCAACAGCATGAAAGGGGCCAGCAGCACTTCTGTGGTGGGACCAGTAGCACAAATGGGATTTGCCTGAGCAGCACAGAGGTACCCACCTGCCAGGAGGTTTCCTTGTTTCCTTTGCTCCATCCTCGCTGCCACGTGCCTGGGGACCAACTCTTTCCCTACATGTGCCCCACTGCCGTGGCTGCCAGCAGCAAGGAGGGAGGCCTCTGCGATATATTATTTATGGTGAATTTGGGGTTATTATTGCATGGCATTCCAGTATTCAGACTCCACAGCATCTTGTGAGGAGATTGCTGTGTGATGAATAGACTGAGAAAGGCCAGGCAAACGATATTATTATAACACTACATAAATATGTTTTTTTTCATTTAACATTAAAACACCTGATTTCCTTTAACATTGTAAACATGTCACCTTATTAAGTCTGGGAGAGCTGATGAATTTAAAGTAATTTTCAGCAAGCAAGTGGCAGCCTTTCTGAGTTTTAAATGGAGGTAAAGGAAAGAGAGCTTTATCATGAAAACATATGGAGGAATAAAAGGCACAGGAAAAAGCTGTCGCCTGGTCTGAAGTTTCCTATAGAAAGGGGAAGAGCCACCCAGGTGATATTGGTGGAAAACAGTTAGAAAATGGGGGAAATACAGGATATAATCTCCTCGAAACAGTTGGCACAGTCTCTATGTTTTATAGCTAATAAATTCAGCTTTCAGGAGGAAATTCAAATAAGCTGCATTTACTAGTTTTTAAGAATGAAAATGAATGTATTAATTATGTACAATATTACCATCTGCTAAACGAGGCAATTTTGTCCAGAGCTTGGCAATTTCTTCCCGGACATGAAGTTTAAAACCAAGGTTTTTCAACCATAAAATTACTGCCCTGTAAAAGGACAGATAAATGTCTAAGCAAGCGCCTCATTACTGTCAGAGCAATGATTTGTTGTTTCATTTTACTGTTGTGTTTTCCTGGTTATTAGCGAAGGTTGAGTCAGCCTTTCCATTATAAATAAACTGCTTTTAAGGAACTGCAGTTTAACCAAAGAAAATTCACTGTGAGCATTTAGGTAAAGTGAAAAAAAGCACTAGCAAGTGCTTTGGGCCGAGTGGTTCCTGACTTCTTGAGGGCCCAAATAAGGTGTTTTTTTCCCTCTAAGAATAGGTTCCTCCCAGCTAAGACTGCTGTTCCACTGAGAACCAGATTAGTCCAAGGAAGGTGTAGAAAAAACTCAGATAATCACTACAACATTGGGAACTTCACTCCTTGCTTGCTGGGGGCTAACCCCTGGGGTGATGCTGCCCAGGCCATTGCCCTCTTCCCACTGGGATGGTGGCAAGTGAGGTTGCAGTGCCCATCTTGAGAAGGGACGTAGGGAGGTTCAGCTCTTTCCCCTCTTAACTGGCTGTAGGGGCTGGGTGGCTACACAGCCTCTGTTTTGGCCACCAGGCAAGTTCAATGTTGAATATGTTCTTCATCAAGACTATTCAGGGCTTGTGATAAAACCCTCGTTTAACTCCCAGTGAGTAACAGGAGAAGTTGAGCTTTGCTAATTACCTTACCTCCATCAGCTGCCATGTGTCAGGGGCCTGTGGTGATTGTTGAGAATAGGATCACATTTCATAAATCAGTGTGCATATGCTGTTCAAGCGGAGCAGCCCCCCACACGTGGCTCCATTCTCCTCCCTCCCCCATTTTTTTTCTCCTTGTTTTGTTTTGCTTTAAGTATGAGTGATCATGAGGCACACATGTCATTAAGTGTCTCTGGTAAATACCCTTTGCATGGGTTGCAGCCATGGCTTGTACCATAAAACCAAATCAAACTAAAAGCTTTCCATCTGAAGCTGATGCACTCTTGTAAAGACAGGGTTATAGGCTGCTCATGGGATATGCTGGTGAGATACAGGCAGAGGCCTCCCATGGCACCAAAACCCAGCATGATGTGCAGCCTTGCTCTGGCAGGAGAGCAGGTTCTGGGCATGCCGGCGAGGGCCTGTGAATTACCTTGCCCTCCCTGAAGAGGGGTCCTGAATAAAGAGGATGGGATCAGGTATGATAGGGATATATCAAGCTACACCAGCAGCTCCTACACTCTGCATCTAAAACAGAAACAAAAAAGCATTTCAATGTTGCCATCTCGTTTTCTTCCAGCAGGAATGTGTTTTGTACAGAGAGACTAAGCTGGCAGCTCAACCAGCACCTCCAGTCATGCCTGAAACCTTTCCTAAGGAAAGTGCAACCTGAGGGTGACAAGTCAGGACTGTCTGAAGGAGGTGGGACAGAGGGATCCTACCACCAGAAGCAACAGCTTTTATGCTGAAGCAAGTTTCGTAGAGCAATATGCACACATTTGTCATCACTGGTACAGCATTCCGCATGGGTGAAAAAAACTTCCTACATTGTTAAAAACCACACTGAGAAGATATCCATTTCAGTCCCTGTTAACTACTGCCCATACCCCCCAAATAAACTGTTTATTCCAGCAGAAAAATTATATATATATATATATATATATACACACAGAGATAAAGACATGAAAACCATCTTTTTATCCCATTAGTGTGTTGCAATGGCTATGGATTAAATCAACTGCAGCTGATTGATGCTAAGGTTTCACCATAACAGCAAACTATTTCCTGGAGAATTAATTTAACTGTCTGCATGTAGCAGACATCATGAGGCTGTGACTTGCCATGCTCTTATGGTTTGCTAAAGCAAACATCTCAGTTGTTAAGTGGTTGGGATAGCTCTTATGCACTTGGGTGGCATTTTACTAGTGGCCTGCTGGCTTCTCTGCTGAACATTCAGATCCTGATGCACTGAAAGTAGGGCAGGGCATGAGGATGATCTTGGGCACATGGGCATTTCAGTGGGACCTCAGGCCTGCCTGGTGTCTTGGGGCAGATGAGGTGCTCCTCTGCAAGCTGGTTACAATGGGCTGGGAGTGGGGCTGCGGTGGGTGTGGGATGGAGATGGGATGGGAATAAGGCAGGAGGACAAGGAGGCATGCATGATTGGCAGGAGGTGAAGAGGTATGGCCATGTCTGTCTCAGCCAGAGATCAGGAGTTAGACCTGCTGAGACCTAATCTGGCAGTTCTCCAGCATCAGGTTTAAGCTATGCTGGGACCTCTTCATAGACTCTGGGTAATTTGGGTAAAAGAAAAACCCTGTCTGCCTCTGCTCTTTTGCTTGCAGTTAAGTCTGTGTGCTTCCTCCTGCTAAGACTTGTCCTTTTTCATCAGGCTTCTACCATTAACAAAACCCATGCAAAACTAGAGATTTGACATTGTGTTGAGGAGTTTTGAGATGCACCTCCTCTCCCACCCCATTTTGGGCACAGGTGGCCAGGTGCTGGCAGTGGGGGAGCTGCAGGGCAACTTCTGTGAGGAGTGGTTGGGGCCGCCTGTGCTGAACATAGACAGTTCCAGCCAGCTATGACGGACCCGCTGCAGGGTATGGCTGAGCCCCTCAGCTACAATAGTGGTGCCTCAGAGAGGGTCTGTGCAAGAAAGGGCAGAAAACACCAGACAGGCAGAGATGGAGGGAACAAAGAGAGTGAGAAGCAGCAGAGGGAATGCCAAGGTCGGAGGAAGAGGAGCTCCATGGTGGAGCAGATATCCACACCGCAGACAGTGGGGGACCAGAGCAGGTGAACATTCCCTGAGGGAACTGTGGCCTGCAGAGAGGAGCCTACACTGGACCAAAGGAGGACTGTGGGGAAGAAGAAGGAGCAGAGAGGAACTGCTCTGTACTTACTGACTGTAGCTGCCATACACCTCCATCCTGCCTGTGCTGCTCATGAGACATAGAGGAGCTGGCACTGAAGGAGTGAAGTCAGGCATGGGAAGGGGGGGAAGAGAGGTGTTGTTTCAACGTTTTCCTTTTTGTTTCCCACTACCTAATACAGTGAATAAATATTTATTTTAATTGGCAATCAATTAATTGTCTCCAGGTGGAGTCTGTTTTCCTTGTAACAGTAATTGCTAAGCAATCTCCCTGTCTTCATCTCCACCCACAAGGTTTCTCATTACTGTTCTTATTTCCCTGGTCCCACTGTGGGGAGGAGTGCGTGAGCGGCTGGGTGGGAGTTTGACTCATGCCCCCCCAAAAAACCCGCAAAGAAGTCCTGCTGCTGAGTGCCTGGTGTTTGCTTGGCTATCCAGGAGGCTCACGATACTAGACACAACCTCCCTCTCCCTAC
This sequence comes from Athene noctua, assembly GCF_965140245.1. Lineage (NCBI taxonomy): Eukaryota > Metazoa > Chordata > Aves > Strigiformes > Strigidae > Athene > Athene noctua. Next base: position 64,566,227 of record NC_134037.1, on the reverse strand, counting down.
TAGTGTACCCGGCAAGCTGTACTCAATGTGTCACCCCCAACTGCACAGACGCATTCCTTGTGTGTGTGCTTCTCCCACAAATCCCTTATGTTTACCTTTGTGCACAAGCCTTTGCTGCCAGTTTTCTGCTTGTGCTCCCACCCTGGAAGGCCAAATATGTGTTGTGTCCTGCTGCTCTGCAGAAGCATATGGCATCTCCCACCTGCCTGCTCTTAGAAGAACAACAGTTGCTCCCTATTGTATGGCTGTAAGTAGTGGCAGAGGGAAGTGTTTCCAGCCCTGCCCACCAAAGGGAGAGTAGCACATCTGGATGGACTGGGGCTGCTGCTTATGTCTGGTCCTGTGTGTGCATCTTGTTCCCCTACAACCCCGTTATCCCATGTTGGCAGGGAGGCAGGGACTCGCTTCTGCGGGCCATGTAATATGACACTGCTGGAGCCCTCTTTATGTTTCCTGCAAAAGCTTGTAAGGAGCTGATACACTTGAAAGGCTATTTGGGATCCTAGCAAATTCACAGACAGTGAAGGGCTGCAGGTGCAATAACGTAACAGAAAGGTGTAAAACCAGAGAGAAACAAAGAATCAAAGATGAGTCTGCAAAACAATATGAACCAGAGTTGGTCGGGCAGTTGGAGGGGGTAGCTGTATACACTAGGACTTCAGAGCACAAAGAACACAAATAAGGCTGTGCTGTAAAACAGTAAAGATCCACACACTGTCCAGGTAAAATGCCCTTTCGTCTGCCCCTCCTCAGCCTGCAGCCAACTGACCAACTAACCATAGCTTCTCAGTGGCTAAATCCTTTCTGGGAAGACTTTTTTTTTTTTTTTTTTTTTTTTTTTTTTTTTTTTCCCCAGAGCCCTTCACAATGGGCATAGTGCTTTTAGTTTGTAAGGAGGGAGATTTTTTTTTATTATTTTTTATTTTTATTTTTTATTCCCTTCCCTTATCTTTCACTCTCATTCTTTTACTGATTTCAGAAACATTCCCCTTCACTACTGGACCAAACTAGGACCTTTTTGAGCCAGAAAGCTAAAAACCAATGTCGTAACCCAGATGAGCTGAAAGCAAAGAACCAGGGGCTTGATCAACCAGCTGACAGCTGTAGTCACCAGACTCCTGCAATGGCTCAGACATTTTTCTGGCTGATGTGGTGTGGTCCTGATTCACTCTTTCTCTAAACACGACTAGAAACGTTCCATTCATTGACGTTGGTGTGCGCAGTCCCAAAACACATTTTGGTTTCAATGAGTCAACAATTTCTAATATTTTCCAAGTAGCTCCAGTTGGGGGTTTTTTATGTAGAAAAAGTGCGTGCTTCTTGGTGAAGGGCACAGTAGGTTGTATAGTAGCCTAGGAAACATGAAACACTTTCCATTTGCCACTCCTCTGCAGCACTTTATTCTCCCAGACACTGAGAGTGAAGAGAAAAAAAGTCTAATTAACCTCCATTCTCAGCCTGACTCCTTAATATGATATAGTTCATTTAAATCCTGTCCTTCATGCTTCTCTGCTCTCTTGCTTCATGTTTATTGAAGTGCATATGTGAATTTCTAATAACCCATGTTTAGATGAATGTTTGATGACTAATTCATCTGGCAAATTTGAGAAATGGTGCTTTGTTCAACAAAGGATTTTATTTCTTGTTGACTTACAAATCAATTTGTGATACTTTCCAGTGTTTTCTCCTTTTCTCCCTTTTCTTCCCAACCAGAAAAAAAAAAAATTTCCATCTTCATTTTTTATTAGTGGTTTCAAGTAAGAGATTAAGTTCTTGGAAAATCAAGACTTGAAATTGGTAGAGAAATTAACATACAAAAACAAACTATTGAGATGTTTTGACTTTCTCAGCATTCCTTCTACTGCCTGGGCTTTTGGCAACTGAAACAATTCTCCTAAATTTATAAATATTTGCAAAATGTCTCTGAATCCATTATTTGTTTGAAAAAAAAAAAAGAAAATGGATCAAATAAATCAACCCTAAATCTGCATTCCCTAGAGATATAACACACTGGCAAACAATGGATGACACACAGAGATAATTTCATTCCGAATTTCTGCTTGGTTTTCCTTGGGTGTTCTCTATAGGTAATGGATAATGAGGAAGAGGTATTTTTGCACCCAGATGAGGAAGAGTTATTTCCCCACTCACAAATGCTCTCAGTATAATGTTTTTCCTTTAGTTCAGTGCTGTGAATCGTCATGTGCAGGACATATTGACAGCCATTTAGAGCACAGAGTTTCTCAGCAATGAGAAATGAAGCTAATGTAGTAGCCATATCCCAGACAAAAGCTCTCTAAATAAAAGCCCCCAATATCTCATTTTTATCCTGTTATGAAAAGGGAAAAGTTGTTAAATTTCCCACAGTTTTACTAGGGAGGAAACCCATTTTTTGACTACATTTTATCTCACTCTCCTGAAATGGTACTGAGGATTCCTCTTCTCCTGCATCCCATGCAAACCCACCTGGGAGACACAACGTTAAAACCACTGTTAACTATGGGTCAGTCTGCTCAGTAGATGGGCTGCCTTTGTATTTTGTCCACGCTATTTTTGCTATACCTTCCTTTTCATTCCTAAAATTGGAGTAGAAGGCAGACGTACATACAGAGCAGTTATATTTGTAACAGTCATGCTTTAACCTAGCTCCCGGGAAAAATAATCCACTATTTACAATCTGTCTCTTGTGGTTGAAGCACTGTGGTTACCAAGTGTTGTTCCCAAGATCATAGTCATGTCTGCCGTGCTGATAGTCCTGCAGTCCCACTTTTGCCTTAAAGCCTGTGCAAGCAGACTGTGGGGAGACTGTTTCCTTCAAACCAAGGTTAGCACCTCACTAAAACAGGAAACACTGCTCCCAAAGACATCTACAAAGTATTATGAGGTTCAGCTTGGACTAGAATGGCTGCTTCCTTCAGTAGCTGTCTGTCCCCTGAACAACCCATGCTCGTAAGAAGTGTACTAGCATAGCAACAGTAAGTGAATTTAAATAAAAATACTATGTGTCAAGACCATAAAATTAGTTTCACCTGTGTTTTGCCCCAGGGACACCGGAATAAAGGTGTTAGTTGTCACTCAGACTGCACCTGGAGAAAGGCGCCTAGGGTTCTTGGTGAGGAAACCTTGATGCAGAGCAGAGGGAAGTTCCCTCTAGAGGCTGCACCCTGAAAACAGCACGCAGGTGAGCCAGTCTCTACCAGACTACATGGGCACAGGGTTGCTGCAGGCACAAACCACAAAGACAGTGCAGACATACTTAAAAAGAATCTAAGGTCATACTCGGTTCCTCTAAGAGACATTGTGTATGGAGGGTTTCAACCACAAACCAAGCATCTTACAACATGGTATAGTGCAGAAAATGACATTTCCAAGTGTATTTATTGAGAAATAGTAAAGATGTACATCATTTTACAAGCTTTTCATTTTAATTTACATTTTCTTAAATTATGTAGGCCCTAATAAACTATAATCTGCTAATACATGACAGAGACCCTTGGCTTCAATTATATGTCCAAAATGCTGCTATTGCTGGGATTTTGGCTCATGTCACTTCAGCTTCTCTTCAGAGATCCTAAATACCATATTCACTTAGAGCATATGCTTGCTGTCAATCCTGTAAAGCAGAGATGACTTTTGAACCAAAACCCTGGATCTAGATACAACCTCACAGCTAAATCTAGCCTTCCTATCATGGGCCAAGCCCATATTCTCCATAAGCTCTGCAATTCCGATTGGCTGCAGGATTTTACCTACTGTGAGATGAAGTGTGCTTGTATACAGGATTTTGATTTGGCCTCATCTCCCTTGTCAGTGTTTACACTGGAACATACTCTGCATCTGGTTTAGATGCAAACACTGCTGCTCACACTGGATTCTAATGAAATCAGATTTAGGAGCTGGCTGCTACCTATATCTTTGTGCACCATCTCCATAGGCATCTAAAAAGAAGCATCATTTTTAGTTTTTCCTGTCCTCTTTTACTGATATACTGGACTGCACAGTTATATCTATGTAAGATACTAACTTGTGACTGTGATCACACTGTATTTGTATTCTGCAAGCTGGCTATTCAAATGCCTAATGAACGTTCAAGTTCTGTACTGACTGAAAACTGATAGAGTAGCAGCAAAAGGCATTTTATTCTATGCTTCATTTGCCCCAAATACTTGCAAACGTGACGTTGTGCTCAGTCTTGGTTGTTGAGGAGAGGCTGCAGGGAAGGCAGTTTCTGATTAATATGCTGTTGAATTAAAATGCACTCAGTGTCAAAATGACCAGCCTTCAATTTAATCTACTTAGGCCCATCTGGAACAGTCTGGCGTGACCATGTCTCTGCCTTGGTTATTTTTCTCTTCTGTATTGTTCATGCAGGAAAATGTATCAGAGTAATTTCTCTCTACAAGGCAGGCATGTACTATACACTATTATTTTAAGATATATAACAATTTTTGCTTAGCAAGAGATTTGCACTCCAAAATGTTGTTTTAGTGATTTAGTATTGCAAAGTCTTTTGAGCTAAATACTTGAATTTTCTTTGGATGTACACTTTTGTGGATTATTTATTTTTATAATTAACTTCTGCTATGGTAGCAAACAATCCAAGTTAAAATCAGAACTTTGCCATGCTCTGTAAAACTTCCCTCCTTTCGCCTCCATCTCCTCTCTAGAAGTCCAGTACTAATAATTGAGCCATACCTGCCACAGAGAGCTAAGCACAACTCCAATGAAGGCACTGCAAACCTTTTATAAGAACCAGTGGTTGTTGCTGTTTGTTCTTACATCTGATTAGGAAAAGAACACTGAAAAGCTGAACAAATAACTTGAGAAATAATATTGCTTCATGCATTTAAATAACACTATGAGTCTTCAAAAAAAAAAAAAAAAACCCCAAAAGAAAAGAAAAATAAGCTAGTTCACCATACCAATTTTTGGTTTTAAAAAGGCTTTTATGTTGAGATTCTCATGCAATGTCATGGTGCTGGAACTTGAGAAGGGCTTTGTTTGAACTTTTTTCCTATTCTGGTTGAAACACCTTTTTCCCACCTGAAAAACTACAAAAAGCTGGTACTACAGCTTATTATGAAAAATGTACTTCCAGGCCAAATTTGACTAGACAGGTACTGTAAATATAAAGAAAGTATGCATAATTTTTCCTTTATGGACACACAAATCTATCATCCTTATAGCTGGTGTATAATGATTCAATATGTGGCAAGTCTTGTGTGATGGCTTTAAAATTCCCTGTGATAATAAATTATGCTTAGTTTGTTGTGTGGTGGCTTGTATATCCTATTCTAACACAGCAAAGTCCCATTTTTATGAATTTATAGAGGACTTTTGCCTTGGACTTTTAGTGGCTCCAGGCTTTCACCTACCAGCTAACTTTCACTTAACCTACAAGTTTAAATCAACGAAGTTACTACCTGGTAACTAGACACGTGGTGGCTTCACAGCACAAGAGAGGGATAATCTTCACCTCAGTGCCGACTACTGTGTTTGTGTAGGCATCCTGGAGTTTACATTTAACATCTTCTCTTGCACACACCTCTTCATGCAGTCAGAGCACTGGCAACCTCAGGTGTTTCCACATACAGTGTTAAAAATCAAAAAGCAGTTTCCATCTTCTGCCATGAGAAATGAACCACTTGCTGTTGTTTCAGAGTGCTCAAGCTGCACGTGGAGCACAAGGGACCCCATGTGCAATAAGGACCTCGCTCATTTTCCAAAGCTGAAAAGCAGTATGTTCAAGACTTGCAAGGTAATTATCACTGTATGGACCATAATTTCGAATAGAAAGGATCAAAATTAAGGTAATATATTTCTCAATATTTCTTCATAAAAATCTCCTCCTTATCCTCTCCTCAGATGCCTGACATGCTATTGAAATTGCTGATTCAAAACATTTAGGGTGCTCCTTTGTAATACTGTTCTACAATCAAAAATGGGTGAGGAAAATCATGCTGACCCAAAACAGAAGACACATAAATGTGGAGCAGAATGGAAAAGCTACCAAAATGCTGTTATATTTACCAGAGTGAACTGTGACCCTGAAATGGCCAATGTCACGCCAGCAATTTCAGCAGCTTGTGTTGATCCTGAACTTGCTAAAAGTAGCATCATTTGTGCATCTGATTGGTGAAAGATTCTTTAGTAATTTTTCATTCATTTCAAGTTCGTGTTTTATTCCCCATGTGGGCATCTTAAAGAGCTCATGTTTTATTCCCCATACGGGCTTAACTCCACATTTTTCACCTTCCAGTAATGCCACTTGCACACCTTGTCTGCTGGGTGGGAATTTGTTCTTTTATATATACAGCAGATGCACTCACTGTATGGCTTTCAGTGGAGTAATTCATGAATATGGCTCTTTAGTTCTCTTGTTGGAGAATCAAGAAATGATGCTGAAGGTGTTAAACACTTTTTTTTATCTTTCAAGGTAGCGGTCCCCAGTATCAACCTCCCAACATACTCTTAACTTTCCTTAAACAATCAGTGGAATTATTCAGAATCCAAATAAAAACACAAACTTTCCTTTATTATTTTTTCTTACTGCAACAAATACTTAAATGCTTTGGTGCAGCCCTGCTCTTTGATTTCTCTGAATTGCAAATTTGGTCATGTCAAAAATTATCACAAAGGTTTTTTTTGTTTATCTACATAGTTTTTAACCAAAATTACATTATAACACACGAACACAGTCTTCTCTTTAAGGCACAACACATCATTATGCACATTCTGTTTGCCAAACTTATAAAAGAGACAATATTATAACCCTCTCCCTCCCCTGCCCCCCCAAAAGAAAGAAAAATTGCATCCACTTCCAAAATCAGCTGCTAATAAAGTCACAGTAAATTATTTTCATCAATAATTTACACAAATTACAGGTCTAGACAGGATTGTCATTATACAGTCTGAGTGCATTCCAATTCAGATTTTCTGGGTTAGGTAGGCTAAAGTCTGGTTCAAACCTCAGTGCTGAGAATATATCCCATTTTGAGGAATGTTGTTGAACACCACCTTGTCGGCTGGAAAACGTGTGTTGGTGCTTTGCCAGTTTGAGTCCTTTGTTCACTCCAGTCAGGGCTCACTTGGTGTGTACCAGCAACCTCCACAGTTTTAATTCATTTAAAAACGTTGCATATGTAAGACCATAGAGCTTCCTTACGTAGCACTAATGTTTTAACTCCATTCAGCAATCTGAATTCTTCAATTTGGAATTTTTAATTCCAAATATTTCTTCCCTTCTTAAGACAATTCATATGTGTAAAGCCAGAGGCATTGAATCACACATAAAAATTCAGTGTACTTGAAATACATATATAAAAAAAAAGATCGCCAACTTTAGAACATAGTTACAAATACTCTAGTTCCAGTGCTTGATGGAGAGCCAAGAGGTCCGAATGACTGGATATCCTCCAGAAAGGCATGTTGTGCTGTGTTTGTTAGAGGGGGGAAAAGGTCAGGAAAGATGAACACTGTGACACAGGTGGTATATAACACACGAGGATAGTCAGATTACCACCACGCATTTTACACCACCGTGTTTCTGGATTGATTTTTGCTAGTAAAGTACTGACAAAAATCAGACCAAAATAGATCTGAGCTTAATAGTTCAACTGAAGTTAAAATAATTAGTCTTTCTCAGCAGTTTCTTTGGAAAAAGCCTGTTACTTAGTAAGGGCTACTTGCTTATTGTTAGCATGCATACCCATATGAAGGAACGTTAATAGGAAAACCCTTTCTGTTCCACTTTTAATAAGCCTTGCAAAATACTGAATGATCATTCAAAAGGCTATAAGACTTTCATTAAAAGAGGCTTCACATACAACACTTTGAAACAGAGTTGAATTACAGTTTTCTCCATCTAGGGGGAAAAAAGAAATCTCTTTGGATAAGAAAGTAACACATTACTGGTTTAAAAAAACCACATAATTTGTGTTGCAGAAAGCATCAACGTCTGTGAGAGATGCAGATATATTCACCATTTTTCTTCAGCAATTCATCAGAACAGAAAAAAACCCCATACTTTCATGTTGTGTTCAGATCTATTTGTAATGTGCTATATTCATCCATCTCTCTGAATTCTGTATCTATCCATGCAATATAGGCAACATTAAGAAAAAAGCATGCCAAACTGGAAAGTACACAATCCAACCACCTTTGTTTAGCACAAACTATAAAAGACCCATCACCAGTACCATACCTATATTAAGGAACCATTTGGAATGAGCATTTTGGTTATTTTCATTTTGTTTCCATTTCAGCTACAAAACTAAAGGGGCACTTTATTTTTCTACTTCTAGCACAACGATATTTACATCACTTGTCCATTACAGACATCGTGAGTCAGGTTTTCAGTTTCTGCACACTTCCAAGGTTATACTGGGAAGTATTATGCAAATTACTAATTTACACTGTTTCTGAACACTGAAAACTTATCTGGTGAAATTTAGACTTGAATTATTATAATGAGAACATTGAATATTTCTAAAGAAACAGTTCTCTTTTAGAAACACAGATTTGGTGCACAATCTCCATCTTGTGTTCTTTCTCCTTTTGCAGGTATGTCTTGTAGCAAATTATATGTTCATCATATTTGTTTCTGTAAGCTAAAGATCTTCACCCATGTTAGCAAAAGATTTGCACAGTCCTTTAGAAGTTTTTCCACATTCTCTGGAACACTTTTCTTGAAACCTCCTTGATTTCACAATTTAAAGAAAACCACCATCCAACCATCATGTCATAGCCCTTTCTATCTCTTTTATCTTTAATTTGCTTGAGGCTAGTCAGTCATTTTTGCTGCAATCCTTTTTCATTTATTTTTAAAATAATTTTGCATTTTTTAATTTCCAAACTGAAGTGAAACAAATGCTAGAATCCAAATGGTTCATTTTACTCTAAGTTTTTATCTTATCATGCTCTTGTTGCCTTGCATCTGTGGACCGGAATTATTTGTCATTCTGCGATTATGCAACACTGACAGAAATGCAAACAGAAAGGCTTGCATTAGTAGCTATGTATCACACCAACATTTCAGAAGACAGGTTACCTTTTTTGCTGCCTGTTCTTCTTCTACACCATCCCCAATTACAACATATACTACTTTTCTGCCAAACCTTTGCATTATTCGTTCAAAGCAACTTTCTTTTCCTGGAAGATAAATGAGATAAGAGTTCAGAGTGAAGTTACCTGATTAGCTGCATGTTCCTCATCTCGGCCATCTCCAATCACAACATAAGTTATGTTAGTGCCAAATCTGGACACTATACGCTCAAAACAGCTCTCTTTGCCTGAAAAACAATGCACTACTTACTCAAACTATCAAGTGAGTTATGGTGAAGCCCTACAAAGGATTATTGCAGTGGTAAAACACTGTTACTACTACTTTTTAAAGGCTTCCAGCCTTGGGATTTAGAGCCAAAACTGGTAAGAAGCAGTTAATTCCCTTAGTGACACTAAGCTGTTCCAGGTAAAACTAACTCTCTTTCTTAATAGTTACTGCAAAAACACTAAGATAAAGGAATTAACAGAACTGCAAAAATGAATAGGTCAGTGAATAAATAATTGAAGTATTTCCCTATTATTGTAGTAATATTTTTTCAAGGAAAGCAGAAATTTTAATTCTAATGTATCTACAACGAGTGATGTAGCAATGTGAAAACTGTTTGAAGAACAATGGACAAGAAAAATGAAATTAGACAACAGGTTCCTGGGAGAACTTCATGAAGCATTTGGCTCTTTTGGAGAAATGTGGAAGCAAGCAGGCTAAGCCAGTAACAGCAGTAAACAGGTTTGAAAAGAACCAAGCAAAGTCCTCTACCGACCTCATTGTATTGTGGGTTCAGTTTTACCAACAAATGCTTGTGCTATTGATCCTAAAACTGTACTAATATGATTATTTCACTGGTTCCACAGGCGATCTCCATATTTAATTAACCCTTTCCATTAGGAAGTTTGTCTTTGACATGCAACCTACACATGCCCTATTGCAGAGAAATCATCACTTATTTTCATACCTCTCATCAAGGTAGAGAAAGATTATTTCTCTAATCTCCACAATAGTTTTTTGTCTTGCCTGTTATTATGTCTATCCCCGCCCCAGGTTTTTAGTCTCTTCTCACAAGCTCATGATTTCTAGATCACTGATTCTTACTGCTCTCCTCTTGCTTTTTTTCAGCTGGCCCACAAAATGGCTTATGATTAGGAAAAGCATCGTGTGTATTAACTGTTGAGTGAGGACCAGATTTCAGTGTGTGCAAGCAACAGCTGTACTTATAGTCCTGTGCTCAGCACAGTGTAGAGATCATTGAGATGAAAAGTAGAGAGAGATCTTGTACCCAACAGAGTTTGCTGTGCTCCTGACAGGGGTGTAACAGCAGCCACACTGTTCCCAGAAGGAATTCCTGGTGCAGAATTACTTCGACAGAGCCTCCAGAGACTGTGCTTCACTTCACCACCCCCTTCTGTGCTGTCGGCACTATTTCTTAATGCTCCTTCCTTTGGTCCGAGTGCAATCTCAGTGACTGAATCCAACATGTACAGGCTGTATGACAGATGACATTCATTCCAGAGGCTGCTCAGTACCATGTGGTATTTGGGATACTTTGTGCCTTGACTTAAGTTTTTAAAGTATTTGAGGCATTTCTGTCTAGAGGACAGCTACAGCTAATTAGAGGATGACTGAGGTAAGAGTTTTTCCTGACACTGTTAGAATATGCATTGTTTTTTCACTTGTTTTTTTACAAGTTTTTTCACTTTCCTAAAATCATTTAGGAAATATATTGTAATGCTTTTGCCAAGGAAGTGTCACATTCCACATTATTTAAGGTGGCATGGGTATAGAAATTGAGCATTCTTGAATTAATAATTGGTAAATCGTGAAATCTGCTAAAATTATCAGTTGTAGGTTGTGTTACATTTCACAGGAATAATAACTTGTCTTGGTTTACAAGACAATTTTGGGTGCCATTTCCAAAAACCGTGAATTTCCACACTGCAATACATAAGAGGTTCACAGTTATCAACAGAATAGGGAAGTGCTCTTGTGGCATCCATCAACACAGCTTCTGTTGTTAACAGTTGTCATTACCATCACTGATGTACTATGCTTCCAGAAAAAGCTTGTGAAGCAGTGGCCTAGCATAAATAGAGCTGAAGGTCAGAGCAGAGGCTATTTTAGCAGAAGTTCTGCTTAGATTTGAATTCACAAAACACTTTTCTTTATTCTTTTCTGCACTTTTTATGTTTTCTGTCCCATATTTAGGAGTTTCTGATGGTTTTAATCAGTATGGGGACCTTTATTCCTTCAGGCATCACTGAAAATAAGCTGAATTTGGAATTTATTGACATAAACGCATCTCAGCATATGCAATACCTAAATCTTACAACTAACACTGTAAGTGTCAGGGAAGTGGCATCCATTAGTGGCAAAAAAATATTGGTAATGCAGTGTAGTCAGAATGCATGAAAAAATAATTTTCTTACCTATTTTGGTTGCACTGTAAATATTTTCAATAGGAAAAGCTCCTCCTAAGCTGTATAGCAGGACTTTTGCAAGTGCTGGGATAAGCTGGGTTGTTGTTACCAATACATTTACACAGTTACTCCTATAATGAGAGAAATAGTTAAAGTTTAAATAGTTTAAAACCATTACCCAAATGCTGATGAGGTCAACCATCTATGGAGAGCATATTCAGGATTCCTCACCATTTACTTTCACTCACACAGCAATGCTGCTCAGCACCATTATGCCCAGAAAAATGCACATAAAGCTTTTTGTGAAAACCTTTAAAAATGATGCAGGCCGGATTAGGAAATATTCCACACTGGTTTATAAAATATGGGTCCTTGAAGATGGGTTCACTAAAATACAGACATTTAAGATCACTAGCTGCCTCCAAAAATAAGGCATTCTAATGCTTTGAAAGCATCCTTTTCACGCTTGCAATTACTTGGCAGTAGCTACCAGCCAAATAAAAGTGTTAGGAGAAAACGAAAACTTCATTTGTTACTCCTGTCTTGAGGGGAAGTAAACAGCAAATACATTTCTGCACATTGACATCACTTCATGTTTCAAGAGTAAGAATATTTCTGAGAAGAGGGAGAGATAGTAATAATCATGTTAATGAGCTAGCTAATGGTGAGGATGAAAACTTAAATGGAGAAGTTGTGCTAGCAGTCACACAACAGAAAACTCAGAGCCAGGCTACTTTAAGCTGGAACATGAGCATGTGAACACGGAGCTGAGAGCAAATAGTTGTGATTTTTCCTCCTGGCTCTTCCAGAAACTCTAAGCAAGACCTTAGGCTACTATTTCTGCCTTAATGTATCTCAATTTCCTGTCAGTAACATATAGGTGATGTTTAGCTGCCTCACGGGTAGCTTCTGAAGATTTATAGTGGTACAGTTCTTTGAAGACAAGACAGAAGACTATTATTTAACAGTCCTGAGTAACTGATAACAGTTTTCTGGACTCATCCACCAATGCTCAACTGACCTTTATTACCAAATGTCTTTTTGCAATTTGGAAAGAAATGCAGAACTTCCTTGGCGTACAAAAATTTTTTACTTTTTTTCTCTTGAAGTGCTTAAGACACTGTTACATAAACAACAATTAAGAGATAAACATATTGCAAAACTTGTTACATTTAAAATAAGTTTTTCACATCTTTCCAAGTTTGTTCTCTCCACTTGATGCTGAGTCTTTTCCCAGACATGTTCAGAAGGCAAGATGGCTTAACACTGTTCTTTTTATGGTTTAAAATGAGAATTTGAGGATTTCTGGTAAGATACATATTGCATGACTAACTAAGCAGGAGCAGTGTTCACAGTTTTATAATTTCAAAGGAATAATACATTCATTTTATGTCTCACTACTGGGGACCGAGAATTTTAACTCAGTTAAAACATATTTTTGTTCTTCTGAAAACAGATATATGCTTAAGCATACTGATTTGTCTGGAAGGACAGAGAAAAATGCTTTCGTATTCTGGGATCTATACAGTATTTAGGTAGCACTGTTAACAGGCACAAACATTGAAGGTCAGAACAGACAGACGTGGAGTTCAGAGGATGTTGCCCAGAAGATAAAAAAATATGGGCGATCTCAGAATTCTACAATACCCTTTCAATGTACACAGGGACATTTATCACATTTTAGAAGACATCTCACACTATCTTTAGTAAATGCTAAAATCACTTAAAATGAAATCACTTTCCACGGAATTTTTCCTATGTCCTATTCAAAAGTTGCATTAGAACTGTTCTGTTCCTTAAAGGTGATAATTTGCTATAACCTAAAATGTCAAAATATAGCCATTACAAGTCCAAAACTGGAAACTTTTTTACAGTAGACTCAAATACATACCTTGTGCTGATAATTGATAATGATTTAAGTGCATTTGTTAGCCAGGAGTCTGTCAGAGCTTCAATCTCTGCTCTTAATTGCAACCATGCATCTCTTTTAGCAGGACCCAGGAGTCCTTTTATGTAAAAAAGCAAGAACAGAAGAAAAAACAAATTAAATTCTGTATTAACATGAATGTATAAATTTTATGGGCATTGTTCCTACTTTAAATTCTACTAGAACTTGAAAAAATATCAAAGATAAAATCTAGTCTTCAAGGCTCAGTAAATTGCTCTGTTTTTATTTGCACTCCACTATATGAAGCAATGTCAGTAAGTACCGCAGATACTAATAATCAGTCATCTGAGTTTTTGTCATCTATTCAGGCTACTTTACTATGTTTCAGAGTATACCTTTCAGAAAGACATATTTTTTAAACTAACTGCTCACATACATCTTACTCTCTTGTTATAAGAGGCAGTGGCAAGAAGATCCACGCCATTGGGATCATAGGCAGAGACACTCACAAAAGAAGAAACTTTAGAATAAACTTGCCTTTGCAGTATCTGTATATGTTTAAGACTGCCCTGCATATGATTCTGTATATAGGTGAACCTCAGGTTACACATATGGAGATACATTTGTTTGCTGATGGCTTGCTTTTTGTGTCCTGTTGTAGTTTCTTTTAAAGCATTTACAGCCCTGAAATGGCTGTACATCTTATGTTCTCATATCTCAGTTAGTCCTTAAAAGCATCTTAAAATCTCCTTTGGGGTATAAATGGTCAGATGTTAAAAAATACCCAGTCTGTTGAATGTTGAGACATGAGTTTGGAACCAAGCTATTTTAAATTTAGGTTTGGTCTAAATTTTCAGATGGGGTCATTTCCTGGAAGAGCAGAGAAGCAGGCTTCATGACCTTTAGTATCCCTCTTCTCTTTCATACCCCATGTTCCCAAGAAGTAGTGATATCTTCAAAAATCTGAAATGAAGCAACCTAAAAATACCTAGTTTGATCTAGCATTCTGTTGCTTTCTAACAGCTATTTTGAAATAAATAGATATCTATGTGATAAAAAGATTATTTTAAAAGCTGAGAGGTAGAGGATGAGTGAAGGAACTTGCCTGCTAAGGATGGAACGTATTTTAGAAGCAGTATTTGTGGGAGAGAATAAAAACCTTAATACAATGCACCACATATCTGCACTCTGCCTTTGCAATGGTTGTTCCTCTTAGTGTTTCCCTATGCTGTGCTCATGGATTTAAGCTCTTACTAGTGTTAAAGGTTTTGTGAAATACAACAGCTTTAGAATCTTAGATCCATTAGGAGATATAAGAAAACCCAATAAACTTTTGGATAACATAGTTTCAAGGATTATTAATATATAAGAACTCTATTAATGACACCAATGAAGGACAAGGCAGGGCAAGTGAAAGTCAACCATCTACTGTTACCCTTTGGTCCTATTCCTTCTTCCTGTAGCAAGTGAAGACTCTGAACCACTAAGAGTGAAAATATGCGTTCCAGATTTACATAATTTAGAAAATATCTGATTAAAGTAATGACTAATTCACTGTCCATATTAGTTGCAATGTTTCCCATTTATGAGACACTGCAGGAAGCACTAAAAGAACCCCAGCTGTCCGGTTTTGCTGAAGATGAGCTCTATTTTGAGTTTCAGGTTCCTTTGAAACAAATTTCAGAAGAGTTGAAAACGACCATGCTATAGAATGGGAGAGTGTTCACTTGGGACTCCTTCCTGGTTGCGTGGGCCTCATCCTCACTTGTGGCCATAGCAATGCTTGAAGATTTGTATAGTACTCCCTGTTCTCACAGTCTCTTGAGGGAGTCAGCTGACATATTCCCCTCGTAAGAAGGGGGCTGGCCATCTCTGCAAGTCACACAGGACTCTCCAGAACAGATTCTTTCAGTTCTGCTGCTTGATTTCCTACAAGCCTGCTGGCGTGGACATGAGTGAGTCCATGAATGAAAACAGTAACATGAAAGCTTTCAGTTCAAAAGAGACTTGGTTTTCTTGCTGACACAATTGACCGTGTAAGCTACAGAGTCAACAAAAAAAGCTAGTGGCATGGCAGTGCTAAAGTTTTCTTGCATCCACCGGTGGAAACAGACTAGCAGGTACCCAGCAGAGAGTTTAGCACACAGTATGTTGTTACCAACCAGATCATGAAAATGCAGGATGGGAAAGTGCAGCCACAACCAATTTGTACTGTGGAAACTATACAACCTCTTCCGTAGAGTAACAGCATATCTGAGGTAGAATAAGTGGCTCAACCAATCAGTAAGTAAGTATAGCCAAGCTGGGTCTGAAGAAGAAAAATGGCTCTCTGGAAGCTAAATGGAAGCCTGCTTGGCTTCCCCATCTCTGGTTCTCCTGCACAACAGCGCAATGTTGGTTCTGCCATTATAGTCAGTAGCTTTCAAGAGCCCAAGGTCCAGTCTCATCACTTTCCATTAATCTGTGGCTTCCAAGGCACATCCCCTTGGCAGGAGTTCGTTGCCATGCAGTTTAGCCTGATCAGCATTCTAAATTCGTTTTGACAGTTAAACTCACCTCCTATGTTGTTCTTGTAAGTATTATACAACTCTTTTACTCTTCTGTAACGGAAAGCCAGCTTCCTCATCCAGTCAACCCCTCCTCTTACACCTGTTGGCAGACAAAGGTTTGCACTACTTGCAGCTGCATGGAAGCCATCAGTTGCAAAACTGTAGGTACTGCAAACACCCAAAATACAGTAAAAATAAATACAATGTATTCCTGTAAATGCTCAATTTATTTAATCTTTGAAGAAAAATAAATGAAACAAATGCTGTATCTTACCTTAGGTCTTGTCCATTATCATCAGAAGAAACATCATCTATATGAACTTGATCACACTCCTGTTGAAAAAAACCCAAATGATAAATTATCTTATGAGACAGTATGCTCACCATATGCTTAGTTCTGGTGCAGACCACTAACTGCACCAGAAGATGGCAGCATATGTACACTTACAGCTTCCTATCACCATCAGTTTCTTTAAAATAATACAACCTTCAGCTCCTACACTGTCTAAATTATTAGTTGAAATAGGCCCTTAGAAAAGCTATATGTAATTTTAGATTAAAATTATTTTATTGAATAAAACCCAACAATTACAAGTCTCTCTTACAGTCTCTCTAGCATACCAATATTCCAAAATCACCTAAACCTTATTTCTCCGCTTTCTGAAAGATAGTGATGATGAACCTCAATGCGTATATAACTTCTGTTAAGTGTCTAGGAGTTTGAATGCTTATCAGATTTTTAAAATTGATTTATCCATATGCCTGTGGCTGGAGAATCACAGATAATCAAGCAGTCTTGCAGAACTTCATTACTTCCTGGTTTCAGAAGAGATGGAAGTAACTCCACAGAACTGAGGTACATTGGAAAGCTGAACTCCCCTCTAAGCTGGTTTTATAATTGGATAGCTATCAAGTAGTCTTTTCTGCACAGTAGTTAGAGCAGAAAGATAGGAAAATGTGAGGGAAGCATAAATAAATAAGTCAAGCCATCATGCAACAGTAAATATGAACAGGCATTGTATTATGTTTTTCTGTAGTTGCTAGAAATAACATTTTAGCCCGAAGACACACCTGAGATTCAGTGTCTGGAGATTTTACTCTCCTGTAAGTAAGTAATTTTTAAATGTTTAAAATAGCTGTTGTTAACATGATCCTAATATAATTTATGACATATTTAAAAATTAAGGATGTATTTAAAAATAATCTCATATTGTCCAACAAAATTTAATCTCATCACTAAACCAAAATGAGGCTGAGTTTTCAAAATGCCTAGCTCTGTGCCTCAAATGAAGAGTTGTCTGAGTCATCTATGTCAAATGAAGTTGCTGACAAGCAGCACTCATTTCAGACTCTGTGACATGCAGGAGTATGCAGTTCTCGGTTTCCAATCTCAGTCTTGTACGAGTGCTAAATTGTCCAGATGAAGGATACATCTGAATAGAGAAGTGATTTCCAAATGTGTATGCCACAAGTTCCTAGAGTGTGATTTTGGGAAATGCCTATTTCTCCTTTCTGTTTTGTCTGCTTTGAACTGAATGAATATTTAACAAACTTTTACCCACACGAAGAAAGTTGTTACCAAAAAAATTTAGCATTTTTTGCATAAAATTAATGCATATAATTTCATATTCAAATATATAATTTCATTGCATCATACAAGCAATCATTAATCCATTAAGACAGGCATGAAAGAGCTGTCTTCAAGGAACAGAAACGAAGCATTCGTCTCCTCACTGAAGAAATAAAAAAATAAAAACAAAACAAAACAAAAAAACCCAAAATAAAATTATAAAATAGGTTCTGTCTGAAGAGATTATCTTGAGTGGTAGAGTATTTTAAAGAAGCTGCTTTTGGATGCAAATATCAAGTGAAAAGAGAAAGAAAAGGGGAAGTGGCAGCTGAAATAAAAGATTCATTTCTTTATCTTTACTTAGTATTTACACTCCAGAAAAAAAATGAGACTATACTCCACCCAGTATAGGACAGGAACTCAAAAATCAGACAAAAAGCCCCACTGGGATAAATTCTAAGTCTGTATTTTGCAATATCTAGCTTCCTAATCATCTTCACAGATTTCCCTGGAACTGGTCAAAGCATAAGATAATTTTAAAAGTTTAAAAATCAGTCCTGTGGATTTGAAGGTGTACTAATAAAAATGAAGGGCACACAGAAGGCCTCTTAGATATGAACTGTCAGCTGCTCTTTGGGTTTTGTTAAGCCCTTCAGCTACATTGTTCCAGCCTTGAAAATTCCAGATAACTGTTCTGCTGATAATTTCATTACTAAGTTAAATATGAGTGGGTGGCAAAGGCTCCACTGTTTGCTTTTATTTTTTTATCTCACAGTTTGTTCATTGACTCCAGGAACAGGAGATGAGGGGAACATGAAGTTTTCTGATTACTTGCCCTTTGTCCCTGCAAGAAGGATGTTAAGTTTATAAGGGGATCAAACCCAACAGCACTTTCCAGCTTCGTCTTTTCCCCCTTCTTCTTCTCCTCTCAGATCTATGGCTCACCTCCTCAACATACTAGCAGTACACATTTGCTGACCAATAACAAACCCATGTGCCCACCATTCCTTGCCTTGTTTTACTTTGTTTTCTCATTTACTAATCTACTTCAACTAAAATGTTTACATTTTACAAATTCACTTACATGGTGCAAAAAAACTTTCTTGAAAAAAAGAAAAAGCAGATGTTTTGAGCAGATTTGAGATAGTTCTCTACTTTTCCCAAAAGAAACAGGAGATAGATGGCACAACACTACATCTGAATTTGCTTGTAAAACATACCAAACAGTTGCAGTGAGGAAGGGAAGAAAGAAAACTCTCTATCACTTTAAATGTTAATGTAAAGTATTTTTCACATCAGCCACACTACTGGCTACACTCAAGTCACAGTGGCTCACTGTCAGTGCAGGTTCAAAACTAAGAAAGATAAAATATATTTCCTATTACAGAGAGTAAAGGAAAGGAATCTAGGTACAGTAACTGGCTTTTGCTTCAAGAAATACTGATCTAAATTGTATCTGAGCGCAGTCAATTCTTTGCAGCAATTTTTAGAGCCTGAAAATTTGAGAGTACAGAATCAACAAATCATCCATAAAAATTTTCTTCCTGGAATGGACAGTAATTTCATCATCCAGTAAAAACACTGACTCACCACACTGAACACAAAAATGTTTTTACTGAGGAGATATTCAGCACAATGCTTTCTCAGGCTATACAGAACACCCCTTTTTCTGCATATGCTTCAGCCTCTGTTAAAACTATTTTGACCTGCCTCTCAAATTTGGAGACTTACCTAAATCCTATTTTTTATATCTCATTGCTATTTCTAATGAGAAAAAAAAATATGATAAAATCTTATTTAAATTATGTTGGATTATCATAAAAATGGAAATGCAATTCAGTTTGTTTAAAATACTCTTTTTTCTTCATCATTCTGAGAGTGGCAGGAGATAATGGAGTTGGAAGTTTCATGTCCAAATTCCTGCTTGCAATTTGTGGAAATTAGGGGGTTTGTGTGCATAGTATGCGCTACCAACATTTCTAAAAGCGGTCTTAATACTGAGATAGGGAGAAAAACATCTATTTATTTCTTACCTGTTTGAGAACAGAAGGCATTAGTCTGGACATTATTACAGAACTGAGTCCCATGTCTAAGCATTGTTTAGGCACATGAACTTTCTAGAGCACCAGACTCCTATTTTCATGGCAAAACACCAACTGCCCTCCCAAGCGATACTTCTCAAACTAACTAAAATTTATACACTGAGAATGAAATAGCTGGAGAACAGCCTAGCCTGAAATAAAAGTGCAGCTTGGCTGATTAGAACATGGGTTACTGGGTCAGCGGGGAGTGTCTCAGCAGATCGGAATTTCTGCATCAGCAGTCACTGTAGTGAGACGGATTTGCATAGAGGAAGGAAAACTTTATTTTTGAATGTGATAACTTTCAATAACTTGGTTATTATTACTAGACCCTGGTATGCGGTGTTTGCAACCAAGAAGGACATGGAAAAAAGAGAGCTTAGAGGATGTAGTGACTGGAGTAAGTATTACAAGAATATAGGTTTTTTAGTACATTACAGCTGGCATGTCTGGAGCCGTGAGCTTTACTGTAGGATGAAGATGAAAGCAAGACAGAATGTATGGGACCTGATGGCTCAGCATTAAAAAAGTGAGATGATGAAAGGATAAGTAATCTGCCTATTGAATAAATGCCTTATCTCATTTCCTCCAGTAAGAACTGAAGATCTTGTGTCTTGATGGCCATGACAATCAACAGCTCAGCACTCACCTCCCCTCTCCTGGGAAGGATGGAGAGAGGAAGACAGAGAAATAGACATGGAGAGAGGGGGAGAGATGAGAGAGAGAGATCCCAAGTCAGAACTGGGGAATTCTCAGAATTCATTACACATTCATCATGCAGATGCACTGTAATATTCAGTAATGGACATGTGTTCTGAAAACATATTTAAACAGACAGATTTATTCATCTGCATATTAAAGGATGCCTCTATATACTTTGGCACAGAATGCCATGCAATTACATCTTATTTGCTAAGACAGAAGATTGTTGGTCTTCTTGCATATGCCAGAATATGTGCATACAGCTCATTTCAGAACAAGAAGTTTGGAATTTTGGTAACCTTATAAGAGAGTTGGTTTTGAAACAAAGATGAATTCTAGACTAGAGAATACATAATTGCATATAGAAATTGGTTTTAATTTTAATGAGATTCTCCAAGAGAGTCCCCAGGTAGTAGGTTTTGATTTATCTAAAACTGAAAACTGTTTGGATAACTCTTCCAGAATGAGATGGAGTATGAATATTTGGACAGGATATTAAAACCACCCTATGAAGAATATACAAAATGAGACAATTCACCTATGACAGCTGAATCTGAGATCTACAAAGAAAACAAATAATGAGAGAAAGGAATGAAGCTTCAATGACTATAAGCAAGAATAAAGAGGTATGGAAAGAGGGCAAAGCCCCATTTTGATGAACTCTTCCACTTGAACTCAGCACAAGATCGAAGAACTCTGGGCATATGCTACTGAACGGCTTAAAGTTCATTGGGTGTCACGTGAAATCTGAACATGCTGGGGCAAAGGTCTGCTAAAAAGAAATTTAAGCAATGCTTTGAAAAATTGGTTTGGAATCTATCCCTGGTACGGGCCAGCAGTACAACATTCACCGAATGCACTTGCATTGTCAAGTGATTACTCACTAGGACTGCAATAAAACACCGACTGGCGAAGGCATGTCCAGGGCTTTATTTTCTTACATTTCTGCTGCTGGTAGGAGGAAGTGCAGCTCAGGTAGAGGGTGTAGTAGATCTCAGTTTCTTGACTTAAAAAGAGCTAAGAATAAATGAAGTCTGCAAAGTATGACAAAGACAACTGTAGCCTGGTACCTTCTGCTTTTCTTATTGCCTACAGTTGACAAAGGAACAAAAGAAGTGTACACTAGAAAAATCAATGTCCTAGTGAATGGAAAAAATCTCACCCTCTTTTTTCTATTCACTCAGCATGGACCTTTTTCTGGCATTTTAAACAAAACCTCAGTCTTCCAACTGGCATTAGTGGCAAAATATCTGTCCATAGAGAGAACTCTGGGATCCACTCCGAGTAAGAAAATTACTAATTTAGACCAGGAGAAGGTCTGAAAAGTCCAGAGTTTGAGAACTGCTTTTCACCCTGTCTCTTGACATACACGGTTGTAAGACTGTCACTTTTCACATTAACAGCTTCGGACTCCCGGAGTGAAACGTAAAGTCCATGAAGCCCAGCTGAAGAGCCTGTTTCCCAGACCGCTGTCCCTGTGGCAGTCCATTTGTGTGCTTCTGACAGGTGAGTGGTTCACAGCAGCCACTCTAGGATGAAGCCTCTCCCTTTTCTGACAGGATGACAAACTGCACATCCTGGGTACATGGTGACAAAACGTGTGGTCACCTGGTTACCTCAGGAAAAGACATCACTGGTGAGTACATCTATCATAGCCCAAGCTCTCTGATGCTTCAGTTTATGAGGTAAATGAAGAATATTCTGCCTTTGAGCGAGAAAGGTGAGTCTGAGGCCAAAAGGCTACTCAGGTATGTGAAGAGAACAGTCTCTTGGGGTCAGATGATGTCACCCACTAAAAGCAAATGTAGAGAACTTCAAGAGAAAGAATGGGAGGCACGTATGTCCCCCTCATGGAAATGACTGCAGACAGCTCTAAACCCATGAAACTGAAAAGATGGCCATAGGACCAAGAGAGGAAAGAGTAGTTTGCAGATTCCATCTCTCACTCAGTTTCATGGAAGGACTCTGGTGCCATGGGAAGTCACTCTCACCTGGCTCACCTCTCTTTGATTAGAGTCTGACAAACCCAAATTCTAGATGGGCAGAGAATGTCACACACAACAAACGCTAATGCACAGCAAAACCACTGTGTTAAAAACCCAGGAATAACTGTGTTTATGTTCTTTTGATACTTACCTCTAAATCATTAAAAAATAAATGTGTGTCAGCAAGATTAAAAATCATTTCTTCCATTCTCAGTCCAAGGGTCACTGCCATTGGTGGATCCTTAAAAAACAGAAAGCAAAGTTACTACTTAAATACCTTGTAAGTTATATCAGAATTACTTTGAAACTGCTGTATACAAAGTCTTTTGAAAAATTAACACTGCAAGAAATTTCTCTAAAATCCTTTCAATATTAAACGATTTTAATATAACACTCAAAGAAGAGACTGATGGACTTGTGTGAGAACATTTGGGGAACTGGGGATGTTGAAACATTAAGTTTTTTGAAAGTCAAGGCATTTGCAACCTGGCTAAACTGACAGGGGAAAACCCAGTGGCCATATGTAAACCTGCATAAAGAAAGCTGTAAACAGGAAAGAAACTTCTCACAAAAGAATTATGTAAGAAAACCAATATAAAAGTATCTTGCCTGACAATTTGTTGGAAGAAAAAAGCTAAGTTATGGAGCAGTAACTAGTTTTTCTGACCCAATGTACTGAGTGAGCAGCAGAGGTAGGAACGAAGTTACTTTATGTAACACCCAGTCCACTGCACAATTCCTCTGACCTCTTGGCTTTTTTTCCCAATTTCTGGGCACACAGAAGTCCTCACCAAGGTCATGCTAAACTGGACTAGGAAAGGTAGTCATCTCTACTACGTGGTTACTTTGTAAGCAATTATCCTACACTGTGATAGGAAGGTATGATTTAAGAGGCCTTTTCAGTTTCTAATGTCTCTGCTTCATAAATATACAACAGGTAGCCAGAATCTATGCCTACTTCCCCAAACTGGGTTTCACTTTGGATAAATCATTACTGCCTGGGGCCTGTGCTTATGCCTATATCACTTCTTTCCCACACTTTCTGCTGCTCCAGGGTGTACCTTTAAAGCCTGCACTTGGTCCTTCCCAGTCTCAATATTTACCCTTCTTCCATGCAGGCACTCACTGATGAATTTCTGGGCTCTACTTTATGATTTTACTGCAGATATTCATTCAAGAAAGTGCCTGTAAATGTTATTCTAAGTGTTTTTCAGGGTGCCTACAGTCTATGGCACAATTCTTTAGGTGGTCCACAGGAGTGGTAAGGCCTATGCAAGTTTGTTTGTTTGCTACAGATCATCCCTTCATTTCTGATGAAGTCTGGGATTCCTGTCCCTGGATGAGATTCATTCAAAATGTGGCATTTTTTTGTAGGTCAGCTCTCACAGTATCAAATCACTCTACCTCAGCAAGATACCACAAAGCTACTGATCTGCAGTATCAGTTTGAGAGCATTTATTGTGCAGTAAATGTGAGATAATTTAACTTTGCTAGGTTTGCTAGGAAAGGTTAAGCAAATTTGCATTACCTTACATTTGTTTTAGAATAAGAATGCACACAGACAGTTGTTGATGCTTGGCTGACACCTGGTAGTTAGTTTTATCATTGCCTTAATCATCTGCTTGAGCTTGTGGGGCTTAGTTAACTTTTTAATGTTTAATGTATCGCAATAGGCTTTTAAAATAGATGTCATACTCTTCTCATAAAAATAAGAAAAAAATCTATATTTAATCATTTAAACTCCGATTGACACTAGTAAGTTTTCAGAAATCCCTTCTTAAATACCTGGAGATTAAAAGTCTAAAAGTTTACCAGCATCTGGCAATAAAATCACACAAAACCTCAAATGATCATTTGTTAGTACTAGGATCAAAGGCTTCCCAATCAGGATCAGACATCCACTACTCCAGGGCTTCGCAATGACAGAATAAAAGATGGCTTCTTCCCTCAAGCACTTAAAAACTAATGGTAAAATCTGAAACATAGACATATTTTGACCCTTGCTCATGAAAAAGTCTGACATGAAGGGGAGAACAGTGTACAAGAAATTGTAATGATCTGAAGTTAGACCCCATTCTCTGGCAGTGAAAGGAAATATTTTTATGTTGACCCTTGAACTGGTCTAGACTACATTTCAGAAGTAAAAACCGAACGCAGTGTCTAGTAACATAACTTCATTCCCTACATCTTCCACAGTTGTGTTTACTGGATCTGAAAATCATGTGTCTGAAGGCAGCAGCAAGTGCAAAGGTCAGTTTTCCAAGGGGATGATTAAGGAACACAGGCTAACGGATTTACAAAAACTCATGTAAGATACTTAGAACAAAAATCATCAGAATACTCTGGACTCATGAGATTCCTCATCAAGCCATAACGCTTTTATCAAAATGTCATCACATATAAACATGTGTTTCTCTCTCCTTTCTCTTGAGTTTTTTTCCATGCACAGTAAATGATAAATTTTTCTTCCTAGATACAGTATAATAAAGAGTATTTGCAACATGCTTCTTTACCTCAATCCTACAAACACTAAGGAATGTGCATAACTTTATGCACAGGTGGTACCTCATTATTATTTATGTGAGTTAAGTTATTCACTGGAGTGCTTCCAAGACTGGAATCTCAGACTTTTGATTCTCAGTCTCTTTTTTTCCCTTCCTGGGTAGTAGCAGACTTAAATGTGGAAATCTGCTATAACATGTTCCATTATAATCCAATTTATTTTTACAGAAACTACCAACTATGTATCACAATTTCCTGCCTTGCCTTGCATAGTTGAAAGACGTAAATGTGACAAAGCTTTTATGATTTTCTTATTAGTAGTATTTTTGTAACCAACTATGCCTGACTTTATTACTGTTAAAATGAGATTTCCTATGTTGCTGTTTTGACAAAGGCAGGCATAGGATATTGCTAGGTACTATATGTAAAATAAAATAAAGCAAAATATTCATTTCAAGTTAACATGAAATCAGTCTGGAATCTCCCCATAACAACTTCTGCTAAGAAGTGTCACTGTAATTGAATTCTCAAGACGTGAACAATTCTTCTTTAAATAAATTGGCCAAAACTTACACTGCAACTGTTTAACAAGAATTAAACATCATGTTCTAGCTCTTGCCATGTTAAGTTCATTCCTTCACATACAAAAATAGACAAAGAAAGATTTGTCAGGATCTTGTGGCTTTAAAACGTTTGCACAATGTGGAGGAACATCCCAATCATCATTTTACTGTCTTTCAACTTGAAGCAGAAGTTTCAGACTGACTCCAGTGGCACAAAGAAGTGAGTGTTGAAAAGAAAGTAAGAAACATGTGCATCTGATACAGATTTGAGCACAGCAAATTGAGAAACTGAATAAGAGGCAGACTGAACTTCTGCCAAAGTGCTATTTTGTGCTACTCTGCACAAGCATACACAAAAGAGAAAACAATAATAAAGTAAAATCTGGAAGGTTTCTCCAGATAATTTGCAGAATAAAGGACAACTCTTTGGCCCTCAGAGGCATGATTTTAGCCAGATATCATTAGTGTGCAAAAGAATCAAGACCAGCTACGGCACTTCTGTATACCAAAATACAAATGACTTTAGTTATGTTAGTATGAAGGCACTAAACTGGAGCCAGACTGTCTGTCTGTGGACTTCTGCACCAGACTGGTCCATCCACTGAAATGCCTCCTGGGAGACTAGGTAAAAATATCCTGGAAGGACCAATATTTAAATGTTCTGACCAAGAAGAAAGTGACTGGAATAAAGCCCCAACAGCTCAGTGTCCATTAGTAGAAGAAATCTATTCAATATTGTCTTGGAAGGTCAGGCACAAGATGCTCAAAATAATTCATTTCTGGGAAAAAAAATTACAAATACACTAAACTGTTTTTTATAAAACCTCTGAAAACAAATAGATAAATAGACTGTCAGGTAGATTCATTGTGTCAAGAATTTGTATGCATGAAGCCTTAAAAGTAAGCAAGAAAACAAGCAAAATGTATTAATGATATGATAAGAATAGATTTTCAATGGCTGTCCTGAACAGACTTACAATAACATTTATCCCGGGAAAAAGTAGAAATGCTTAAGTACCAATATTTTTAGCTTAAAGACACTTCCCTACATTGTGTAGGAATCTCAGATTTAAGTTCAGCTTTCACTCTCTCACAGGGGACACTTGTTCCTGGGAGACCTTCATGTGGATGGCAATGGAGGAAGAGAATACGTCTCTTCTTATTAACCATATCTGGTGGCTGATGAAGGAAAACATATACTCCATATGAAGCTTCTGTTCCACACTCTCTAGAAGGAGGTAGGAAAATTGACTCAGGTCTCAGCCAATGAGGGAGTGAGTGGAGAGTACAACTGGAGGTCATGAGAGATAAACTATTAATACAGGCAGTCAAAAGTGTATTTAGGACTGAATTTGGGAATGTCATCATGGGTGCTAATGGTGACAAAGTTCTTCTGTTTAATGACTGGACAAGCAGAGAGTGAGCAATAAAAAAGCTTCTGAGACCTTTCCAGAGTGTGCAGGGTTAATGTGGCCTCCCCAGCAATTTTCTGTCATTGGCAATGCTATTAAAAATGTCCAAATGTGACCATCAGTTGTGGATTTTGCACTTTAAAATCACATTCCCCCCTTCTAAGGTCACAAGGGACTTTTATTCTTTTTTAACCAGTTACACCTTGAGTCACTACATTTATCTGGCCATCTTTGCCCTCTGGATTGACCTGGGAGAAATGAATGAAATGGAAATGCTCAGAGGTAGACTAAACTTCAGCTTAATCAGCCTTAGATGAGCAAGAATAACTGGAACGCAATGGAACAAAGAATACACACTGTTCACAGGGTATAAGAATGTACCTCATAGACTTTTAACAGATGATGACATCTCCTAACACATGTCCTGTCACATCAACAAATCCTCACTTAAGAGCTCAGCACTGTAGAAAACTGTATCTGCCAACTGGTGCTCAGCTGCAAAAAACATCATCAGCCACACAAGTCATAATATAACAGCTCAAACGCCGATGTTCATAATTTGCTACTGCAGTAAATATTTAAAAATAGAAATGTACTAGTTTTATGAAGTATGAAGCAGATGAGCAAAAGCTGAAGGATGAGAGGTACTCTTACTGCTGGGAGGCAGCACGGTTTCCCTAAAACCTAACAGAGGTGTAGTGCAGTTTTTATTCTCTTTTTATGTTAGCTTTGACCAACCCAATAAAATAACCATTGCACCAAAAGTCAGACAGAAACACCCACAGGCAGAAAACAGAAAGCTGCAGAATATTCCTCTGGCTAAGTTTTATATTTTAAATATCAAAGTGATGCACTGACTAACCTCTGGCCAAATCTCTCCCGTTGGTGGAGTATAAAGCCATACTCTACTGGTGCCCAGATAAGAAGGAGCAATTTGCCCTGTGTTTTAAATGAGATTATTACAGCTGCATCCAACAAATTAAATCTTTCAGCAAATGACTAGTTTTGCTTTTAACATGATTATTGCAACAGCCCTATATGATTCTGAAATTGAATAATTATAACATGTAAAGTGTTGGACAAGTATATACTAATGAGACTGTCCATTCTCAACTTCAGAAATCCTCAGGCATAAGTCAGAAATCTGTTGTCCTCTTGACAAATGTATGACCTGAAACTTGCCTACTGGATCCAGGCCTTCCCACACAATCTCTGCCAATGAATGCCCTTATTGCCTATGGGGTGTTGGTTTGTCTTTCCTTTTCCTCTTCTACTCCAGACACTTGTTAAACTGTAGAAATCTTTTGAAAGAGAAACTGTTTGTCTCCCAGTTTGCCTCAAGCACTCTTGCACTTACACATTTCTCCCTCTGCCTGGCCATAACAGCGTGATGGCCACCTCCACATGCTGTACCTCCTCTCACTGCATTCCCTGCACAGCCTGAATTGCAGCAAAGCAGAGAGATTAGAAGACTAATTTCTGAATGTTTTGATTTTGTCCTGTTACTGCAAGAAATAGGGTAAAGAGCTAGTGAGAAAGGGGAATGAAAGTTTACGTGTCAAGGAGTAGATGGGAAAGAAATGAAGGTGAATATCTTCGCCTGTCTGTATATTCACACTAGTTCTACACCCAGCATCTCACCCCTTGAAAGTATGAAGCGAGAACACTTGGTATAAGAAGATGCCTGCCCTTAAAGCAGTGTTCACATTAAAGGCTCACTAATCTCATTTAGAGTATTTAAATACAGAGGAAGGGGAAAACTCTGCTTTTCCTGTGATTTTTTTTGGTGTGGTTTCTTCTTTTGAAGTACCCTGATTATGTTATAAAAAATGAGCTCACAAAATACATAAGGAAGGCACAGCAGAGCATCTGTATAACGTTACACACCTCTATTTTTTAAAAATCCGATAGCAAATCACCACAATTAAATAATTTAGTAGCAACATTATTTTATGTTACCCTGATTTGTTTTTTCACTGGGAAGTAACAGTTTTATAGCACTTCTCCAGGATAAGCAGCTCTCAACACTTTTGAAAGACCTGTGGGCTCACAATACTTCCACTCAGAACCTCACAATGCATGGAGTATTTACTCTCATAGCAAACCAGTTCTCATAACAATCCAGACTTCAGTCTGGATTAAGAACTTGTTATAGATGGAAATCATACTCAGAAAAGATAAGGGCCACATCTACTAAAGAGGTCATGCACCAGAGACTGGCTGAGGTCTAGCTGTGCTGTCTTTCCCTTCTCTCTCTTAGACACTTAGGCTCAGACACATCCCATCTTAAGTTTAGGCAACACTTAATGACATGCAAAAGTCAAAGCCTACTCATGATAAACTCTCCCTGTATTCCTTTTCCTGCTGCTTTAGCCTCCTCGCAGTCAGCAGTATATATAGTTGAGTTTGATTGAGTTTCATTGGCAATTACCTTCCCAACGAGTTCTCTATAAATATGGCAAAGGTGGTCACTGCAGGAAGGAAAAAGTCTACTACTTTTATTTTACAGTCACTGGAAATGAACACATTTCCCTACTTGTATGGATGCCACCTATCAGTACAAAAAAACCAAAACTCAAAGGGTTATACTTAGGAATTCCTCTCCTTTTGCTTCATGGCTGTTTGTGACACTTGTTTACTGATGCTGATCTCAGCAGCATAACTACATTAATTTCACTTGTCCTTGAAATACTCTTGTTTTATACAAGCTAACTTTATCTGCTGTCAGTACTACTAGCTGTTAATATGCCATTACTGTTTCTAAGGTCTCTGTATGGGTTCTTTAAGAACAGTGGTACTGGGATTTTTAAAAATATTCCTACTCATAACGAAGTGAGAAAACAGGAGGAATTAATTTCTCTTTCTGTCTCTAAGTTTTCAAAGTTATCCATAGAAGTTTGTGAGCTACAAAATGTGCTCTGATTTTTACATTTTGTATTGAAGTTGGCTTAGACTTTAGACATATATTATATGAGATGGTACAGGAGATGTAAACATCCTGAGGGCACAATCAAAAAAGGATGAAAGGAATGACTGCCTCACTGGGGCAATTCAGCAAGTTCTGTGGCAGTATATGGGCTACACTCAGAAGTCATATAAATGTTCATGTTCAGCTAGGTTTCTTGATAACTGTAAGTTAGAAATGGTTCTGTCAAAGTCACTGTTGTTACAGTGTTTGAAAAACAGCAGAACAGGAGTTTTGACAGAGTACTGAAATGTGCAGTGATTTGGCACTGTGAAGCTGCAAAACAAGCAGGGCTGTTTTTTACAAGACATGAATAACTACCCTTATCTTAGCATTCCAAAAATGCAGATTTTTGTTTGGGCCTGTGAGTTTTCCTATTAGCTTTCTCTTTTAATAACCACAAACAGCTGTCTCAAAACATGGAGAGCTGATCCATCTGTGGTTATAATCCACAGGTTCTTTGGACATTTCTAACCCACTGGCTGGGGCAGTGGGTGTGGAAAGCATTTCTCTGGTGTACTGCCTCTCACACCCTTTTTTTGAGCATCTGATTCTGGCTGAAATAAAGAGGCAGGAAACTTACACTAAACCAGCCCTTCGTCTGACATAGCATGGACACGGTTATGGTCTTAAAAAGGAATACCTTTGTATTAATTACACTCGAATAGCACAACACCTAGAAAGCCTACATCCGTGTATGTACATACCAACATTCTCCCTGTCCATTTTCTTCCCTTCCATACATTTGCCCTAATTTTTCGTTTCATCCAGGCCTTTAGCTCTACCCCTCCCAGCAGTCCACTCCTGCTGCTATGCACTGGTCTTCCCACCAGTCCCTCCTCCCGTTGACTGAGCACCGTTCCCTGGGTACCCACTACCACCCCAGTGGGGCTTGCTGCTGACTCAGCAGGGGAGCTCCTGCTCCTGCAGGCTGTGTCTGCCTGTCTGCCTCCCTCGCTCTTCCTCCTGCTCTCTTCCTCACTGTTCCGTGACCTAAACTCCTGTTGGATCTTATCAGAGGGGAGAGGATGAGTACAACTGTCAGCCTGGGAGAGGGATTCACTCCTCGGCATTACTCACCCCAGAGCCAGCCAAGGAAACCAAAGATTCAACGGAAAAGCTGGGGAGTCAAATAACATCTGCAGCTGGCACTGAAACAGGTCAGCCTCTTACTCATCCTGATCCATCAATTTCCCTGTAAATTCACCCGTTGCTCCAGTTTATTTCTTATTTTTTCCTTTATGCATCCAGATACTGTCAGTTATTTCCATTTGCCCACTACATCTGTTACCTCACCACAATGTCTCTTCCAATGTACCTCAGGAACCTCATCGTTGTTCCTCTATAAACTCTTCCTTTATCTGCTTCCTGGCTCATATATTGTGCTTAGGGTCTGTGTCTCATTTCTCACCTTGACTTTTTCACATTAACCCTCTTAAAATGGGGTTTACTGTACACTTTCCCTCTAACTTCACCCAAGCCACAATGAAAATGGAAGGTGAAAAACACGTATATGCACAGGCCAGATAACTCTGATACAGTGAATCAAGGTAGAATTCATGGCTCACATACCTTGCCATACTTCTGTGCGTAGGATCCTGTAAGCAGTGAATGAAAAACTATGATTGTTTCATCCAAATCCCAAACAAACACACGCTGAAAATAGAAGTGGGGATAATATTATTAAACAAATAACATCGAAGTCCCATCACCATCCCACCCAGCAGGGCTAAAAGTCAGCTGAGTCTTAATATGTAACCAATCACTTAACTGAGCTGGTTTTCTCTGAAAATCAGCAAGAACAGTGTATCATGCATGGTAAAAAGTTAGAATTACTTTTGTACTCTTCAACCATTTCTTATTTGTCTTCTGAAAAGCTTTTAAAAAAAGCTATATAACACAGATTTCAGAAATGTGATGGGGGTCAAACATAATTGTTAACCTAAGGATAAACAGTACTCTCAGATATTTCTCTGCAAGTCTTATTGATTTAAGGTTCTTTATTTCTACTGTATAGCTAAAATTAAATCTTGGGTAAAAGTGCTATATGCCACATATAATGACATACAGAACTGAAATAATATTGTAGGATTTATTCTAACTCAGTTAAAAAAAAAGGAAAGAACTCCTTGTATTGATAAGGTGTTCGTTTTCACTGGTAAACTATAAAAGAGACAGGAAAACTGAAAAGTAAGAAGTTAGAGTCTTTTCACTGGAAAAGTTAAATCCTTTGAAAAGCAAAAAATTTGTAGGTTTCTGTATGAATGCAATGGCATATACATTCAGTGCCTAGGACTGCAGTCCACCCTGCTACCCCAGGAGTGGCTGTGTGGCCAGCCAGGTTCCAACAAGAATCTTGTCTTCTGCTGTACACAAAGCTGGTCAGTGATGTCAGGGCAGTGGGGCTGGCCAGTGCTGCTCGCTCCCAGTGCCAGTCTGGTAGCAGGAGGGGACACTCCGCACCAGTAGGTAGCACGTTCCTCTGATGCAAGAGCTGGAGTGTTTCACACAAACACAGGCACTCCACTTCCTTCTCCTCCTCCTGTCACTCTAAGGCAGTGCACTGCTAACAAGAGCAATATGACTATAATTACTCCATTGCTAAGAGGTCACCTGTGTTTTAAATCGCCACCCCATATATTAGGCGGGTATTTCCTCACTAAGGCACTGATCTTGCACATACTTAAGTACAGGCATAACTTCACTGATGTAAGCTGCCTCACTGAAATCCACTGACATTACTTAGTAGCACAAGGACAAACCTGTGCCTAAGTATTTGAAAGATTATGGCCAGATGATCCTGAATATTTACTCTGCATTCATAAATACATGTAATTAAGCTGAGCAATATATTTGAGATTTTCTATTCAAAAAACTGAAAGAAAATGTGACAATTTTGAATACAGAACTCTCACAGTTTTATGATTCTATGAGAAACTGAAATGCAAACTTAAGAGATAAAAAGTGCAAGGCTGAATCACATTTACTTTTCTGCCTAACTTTGTCATAAAAACCAAGAAATGTTTCTTTGTGCAGGTATGTTAAAACAGCAACTAATATCTGTTATATTCAGTTAGTGAGACTGAGTCCATGATGTTTTTTAAAATGCCTTAAGCTATTTCCACAGAGGTAGTTTTCAGAATTTACTTTTCATCAGAAGAAACCTCCGCATTACCATTCATCAATTACCGCAGGCATACCTCCAAGTCACTGTCCGGAGGGGGTGATGGATTATTCTTCCGCCCTCTACCCCGAGACTTTGACCCAGAACTCCTACATGTTCTCTCATCAAGATCTTTGATTGGCGTGGAGGGGCTCTGCACTGTGTCAAACTCCCCTGTGAAGTCAACCATTCATGGCAAAATTAGCGCTGGATTTTTAAATAATAACCTTTTTTTTTTTTTCTCATAGCTAGACATGTCTGTATGCAGACTCAACCACAAGATGCATCCACAAGTTGTATAAAATGAGTGATAACATGGTTTGTCTCATGTAGATGAAATCAGCAGGTGCCACGTAGACTTTTGACTTCATAAAGGAAACATTATAAACCTTGACAGCATAAGAGACAGATTTAAAATGACACACATGCATGTGCAGACATATATACAAATACACATGAGCGCATGCAAAATATTGATAGATCTAAGGA
This sequence comes from Athene noctua, assembly GCF_965140245.1. Lineage (NCBI taxonomy): Eukaryota > Metazoa > Chordata > Aves > Strigiformes > Strigidae > Athene > Athene noctua. The sequence continues at coordinate 64,532,883 of NC_134037.1, read as the reverse complement.
AGATGTATTTTAGAAGTCACATGAATAACTTTTCAAAACATGAAGCGTCTTTTAGCTGAAGTAGTTAATTTCCCACGTTTGGAGTTCAGCTAGATTTATTTCCAAGTCTGGTGCTCTTTGTGCCAGAACACCCTCTGGCACATGTCCACACACCAGAAGAGCCAGTCAGCTTCCCGCTTCATCTTCTCCTCCCATGTCACTTCCTCTTTAGTAGAGTTCACTTTTTTCTCCCACCTTAACTCTGCCCATAAATTGGCAGAGGAAAGTCATAATATTTAATGCAATATTCCAGTTACTACCAGAAAGAGGGTGAAGTCATACTTGTATTCTGATCATCTTTCTCTAAGTATCAGGTACTGCCAGAGAGAATATGTGCTAGAAGGACCTTTGATCTGGCACGGCGCAGTTTCTCTTAACACTCAGGTCTATCCCTAAGTTACCCAATTAATCTACTTTGCCGGTAACAAAGGGCTTTAGAGGTGATCGCAAACCAGTAGCTAACTTCCCCTTACAAAGTATTTTTATGACACAGTGTAGTGAACAGAAAATATCCTTTTCTTCATAGCACAGTACCTTCTGTGCCCTTTTAAAACCGCTAGCAATAAATGCAGTTTGGCTATGTTCCCGAGCACTAAGTGACATAAATCCTCCTTCATCATCTATCCCATTAGCTATTTTATTTTTCTCCATTAAAGAAGAAAAGCGTACAGCTTATATCTGACATCTACTACAGAGTTTCATTCAAGGGAGTCTTTGTGCTGCATGTAATTGTGTGTTTCTGGGCCACTTCGGTAATGTTTGTTACAAGTGCTCATGATGACACATCTGCAGGATAAATTTACACTTGGTACAAACATTTCCCAAGAATCATCTATGATGCACCTGATTTTGAGCTGGAATCTGAACATTATTAATTTTTACAAATGAGCATCACTAAGGTCACCAAAGTCCACCAGGCAACAGAGAAAGTTGCCAGCAGATCAAGGAGAGTGATTTTTCTACTTTTTTCTTAACTTGCAAGACCATTATCTGGAAAAATGTCTAGTTTTGTGTCCCCAAATACAAGACAGATATTGACAAACTGGAGTTACTCCAGGTAAGGGCCACCAAGATAGTTAAGGGGCTGACAACACAGGAGGAAAGGCTGAGTGACCTTTCACAGAGGTATACAGAGACAGGACAAGAAAGGACAAGGACAGACAGAAATCACAGCAGTGGAGATTCCTGTTGAATACAAGATAAAAATCCTTCGCTGTGAGAGGGGCCAGGTCCCCAGAGAGGCTGTGCAGTCTCCATCCTTGAAGACTCAAAACTTGATTGGACACAGCCCTGAGCAACATGATCTAAGCTGGCTCATCCATGAGCGGGTTGGCCAAAAGACCTACAGAGGACACTTCCAGTGTGAATGACTGAATGTTTCTGTGATCTTCCCTGAATCATTCATTTCATTCTCCTCCCACAACAAAGAAGAAAACAATTCTAGTCTAGCAAGTTCTAAGAAGAAAAAATAGACTTCAGTCTCAATTAAGGGTCTGTGCGTAATGTAACACAATAGTTAATTTCTTAATCTGTTCTATAATTTGTTTATACCTTACAGAGAACCATGTACAGAAGATTTAAAAAATAAATACACTGGGAAGATACATTTATATATCTTGATTGGAAAAATACTGTTGTATTTCTTGGAAGAATAAGATTTAAGCTTGTAATGTCATGTTCCTGAATGGGAGCTCTAGACATTGTGAAGAATTCCAGGTTCAAGGAAAGGGGAGAACAAGAACAAAGTTCCCAAGCCTATTGATAAGGTCATTTACTTGAAGAAGGACATATCTAGGTTCCACTGCCTTCTCCAGGTTTATTTGACTGAATTACAGATATATGAAGTATAAAGACATATTTTCATGACCAAGAATCTACATCCCTGAACCCTCAAGTGAAAGGTGATGAATCCTCCATGAAACAGGAGGAAATCAAATCTGTGTCTCTCACTTCCTGGGAAAGTACACAAATTATTCTGCTATCACCCGGAAGAAGATGCTACTACTTTTTTCTCAGACTAGGTGATGCTAGTTCAACATTGCAAAACCAATGTGCTTCTCTGCTTGTACAGAACAAAGACAAACTTTCAGGCAGCAGCTGAAAAGAGATTTTCAAAGCTGCAATTTGACAATTTATTGCAGATAACACTTTAGGTAGGTAGGTCTGTCCTGATTTGGATAAGGATCATATACATTCTATAGTAGCTTCTCTTCAGCCAAAAGTCTTATTTGCTATGAAATGAGCAGCAATAATAGTATCTAATGAATAATGTTCCCATGCTGGTTTTTCTTTGTCCCTACAGAATGTAGAGAGAGTTCTTGTTGACTAATCATTTCTATTCCCAGCATGGTGTTGATGTCAGTAAGGACACTGCAGGCAGTGGACTGATCAATAAGGTCACATTATCTTAGTTCTTTTTCCATAAGAAGAACAGCAAAATATACTTTGGAAAACATGCAAATGTTCAAAAAGATGTTTCATAACCAGAATCCTTATGTGGCAAAAACTTACACTGACTTCAAAGTTCTGAGTATGCAAGAGTTCTGTAAGAAAATATAATTTCCTAGATTTTTCTGACAGAGTGGAAAAAATATCCCAAAACAAAACCCAAGAAATGAAAAGACAAAGATTAAATAAGTGAAGATGGATGTTTACATTCTTACCACAAGTTTTCATATTTATAACATTTCAACATTTTACAACAAAATCAAGACTCATTTCTACAGTAATGTACTAAAACATCTGTTCCCAATGACTGTGTTTACTCTAATCTACCAAAAAAAAAAAAAAAAAAAAAGCTCTGTTCTAAATCTTCTCTGAAAGTATCTAAAAACTGAAGTAAATAACTTCAATTTTCATTTTCATTTAGCATTACCTAGTACCAGTTGCCCCAACCTTCTGATTGGGTCAAAACTGTACATGATTGCATTAAGTCATGTTCAACTGTACATGATCCATTAATCAGTACTGTAACTAATCACTGTACCTTGTAAGCTCTATATATTTAAAGCCAACTTTATTTCATTACACTAATCTCTAAATCAGAATGAGCAGCTGTCTCTTACTTGAATGCAAGGTATGCATCTATTTTAGAACTGCAGTAGTCAGTAGTGCCTGTTTTTTTGAACAACTGTAGGCTTAATTGCTTGATTTGCTTTTTACCAACAGCAGGCTAAAGGAGCAACTGCATTTTCTTATTCTCTGTTTGTTTTAGAAAGTAGGTCAATGCTGATAAAAGGAAAACTTATTAAAAATTCTGCCATATAACATAAAAGAATGTGAGAAATTCTAGTACCAAAGCATACTGAAAATCTTATCCTCATGAAGAGTTCTTACTGCAGCTCATATTAGACAGTAATTTTTATTGTAATGTTTGAAATTTTTGAGCTTTTCCAATATTCAACACATGCCTAATAAATACATTTCATAGCCTTCTCCCACTGGAACTATGAGCAGCATCAGAGATCCAATAAAACAAGAGGAAAATGTTAAAACCAGAACACAGAATGACCATTTTCTCACAGATGTTCATACACATACACTGGTTCATGTCCAGCATGAAGCCTTGCGTGCCATGGAGACCTTGCAGCAGCTCCAGTTAGAGGACAGGGAGCTACAGCACCGTTGTTCAAAAAGGAGGTGGACTTTTATATCCAGAACACTGTTTCCCATCTGCAGTTTGATGGGAATATCTACTCCTCCCTGTTAAAACACAGTTGTGCTACTTAACCAGGAGAAAAGAGGTGTGGTCACAGTCTGCTTATAGATAGATCTTTGCACTGTTTTTCATAATGCCATCTTCTGGAGAAGCGGCAAAGGGTGAATTCACTGTCGTGGTTTAACCCCAGCTGGCAACTAAGCCCCATACAGCCGCTTGCTCACTCCCCCACCATGGAATGGGGGAGACAATCAGAAGGGTAAATGTGAGAAAACTTGTGGGTTGAGATAAAGACAGTTTAACAGGGAAAGCAAAAGCCACACAGGCAAGCAAAACAAACCAAGGAATTCATTCACCACTTCCCATCAGCAGGCAGCAGCTCAGCCATCCCCAGGAAAGCAGGGCTCCATCATGCATAACGGTTACTTGGGAAGACAAACGCCATCACTTCAGATGTCCCCCTCTTCCTTCTTCTTCCCCCAGCTTTATATGGTGAGCCTGACACAATACGGTATGGAATATCCCTTTGGTTGGTTGGGGTCAGCTGTCCCAGCTGTGTCACCTCCCAACTCCTTGTGCACCCCCAGCCTCCTCACTGGTGAGGTGAGGAGCAGAAAAGGGCTTGACTCTGCATAAACACTGCTCCGCAATAACGAAAACATCCCTGTGTTATCAATGCTGTTTACAGCAGAAACCCAAAACATAGCCCCATAACAGCTGCTGTGAAAAGATTAACTCTATCCCAGCCAAACCCAGCACATTCTCCACCCCTCATTCCATCATGCTCAGGTACCAAATTAATAGAGACCAAGCTCTGCTGCACCCCAGTAACAGAGTTGTAGCTAATATTCTATGAGATCACCTTGCCTAACACTGAACATATGAAAGTGATGTGCCTAAACATGAAACTTTTACCCAGGCTCCCTATAGACCTGTTTCTTCTGCAGGAATTTTATCCATCCTAGATTAAATGTATTTATGTAGTCATCAAATATATTCAAATGTACTCACCTCCTGAAGCAGAATCCCTTAAGGATCCTCCTGACTTATCCCAATATGAGATGAAGTGCCCCAGGAGATACCTATTTGTCTCACAGATACTCTATGGTAACAAATGCATTTCCAAAAATCTTAATGTAGGGCAGGCACAATACAAACGGAAGAGAAGTCCATGGGAAGGGTAAAGAGCTGAACCTTACACAGATGTCAGATGGATGAACTTCTGCACCTCTCCATACTCTCCTTATGGATTGACTTTTGTTACATATTCTTAGCAGAAAGAGCAGCCAGAAGATGCCTTCAACATTACAAACCTTTTTTCCTGGCTTGTAATGTGTTATTGCTTGTTATGAGTAGCAGAAAGAGTAAAGTCTATTTCAAATTTCATCCCATTTTCTTTACTCAGTCAATAAATAAAACTGTAACTGATATTAACTCTTGATCTGATGGGGCTTTATTATGAAAACAAGAAATCCTGTATGTGTGGAGAGTACTAGAGCCTTTGACTAGTTATTTGAATTAATAGCTAAAGAGATGGAGGAAGAGTGAAGTGCCTTGCTGTGTTTAATCTTAGGTTTTGGTCTTAAGGACTGAGTAATAAAGGCCTGTTAAGACAGCAAGTGAACATGATGAGTCCTAAAGCTCTGCAGTATGATCTACTGTATCTGAAGTGATTTCCAAGACACTGCACCTCATGGATGGAAATTTATTTTTACAGTGACACAGAAGGGCACAGGCATGTCACGTATTTGCAAAGTGGGTGTTGCACTCTCAGCAGAGGGTCGCATGATCAGTGCAACACTTCACAGAAAAAAGGAGTGTGTGGCCAGATTTGTAAATTCAGATGCACAACCTAAATAGGAAAACAAGTTCATATGCTTAAACAACCCATAAATTAGAAAAATCCTTACTGTTTCATAGATTTGAAGTCTTCAATATTTTTTCAACTTGTTCAAGCTATGTAAGATTTCTTTCCTTTGTCAATGCTGTTCAATACTAAGTGAGTTTTTAATACATGATAGATTTATACAGCATTCCTAGGAAACACAGATACACAAGGGACAGACTCTACAGGAAACACTGATTTTCTCAAAAATATGGAGGAACAACAAAAGAACAAAGAGAAGTACACAGAACATGCACAATTATCAAAACATCAGTTGCGAGTACTCTTTGCACTCTTAAAAATACATATGATTTGTGTCTTTTATGGGTGTCCCACAACTGCTGAAATTTCACTTGATTTCAAGTTATCTCTTAACTTTTTCTTCCTAAATTTGCATTCTGAGACTACTGAATAATGTTTTACTTTCACCAAAAACCAAGGGAATGTGTATCTTCCCATACCCGTTCCATACCACACCATAAACATGAGTGTGCACATGTGTGCACGCAAATGTGCTTTAAACATCAGCCTGAGGAAAACAGTTGGCAAGGAAAAATTTCAACTTGCCATTAAAATTCCAATGTTTTTAGTAAATTTAAGCAGTTTATATGAAGTATGATGCCCTGCTTATACTCTTCTACACAGCATTACCCTTCCTTTGTTCAAATTCATTACTATAATAAATTATTTTTCTACTATACTTTTCAGTGAGATGTTGCAGTTGTTAGGATAAGAATCAGGAATATTTATGCAGTAAGTCAATTTTGTGATTAAAGCTCATTTCCCCCCTATTCAAAGCCTAATTCAAAACCCAGTTTGCTAGTCTTTTTTAAAAATGCTCGCAGTCTGTTGGTAAGGCAGACACTACCCACTCTGCACAAGTGAAGCCAGTGTCCCTGGAAGAGACTGGTCTAGCATCACTGAGTCAGGCAGCTGGCAACTGATAATCTCTCCCATAGATGCCACGCTCAGCTTTAGTAGGCATAACACTGAGCTAGGTCTTTAAGAAATTCCTGTATAATAGAAACAATACAGGAAAGTGAGCATGAAAAAGCAGGCTCTGTTCACCCAGTAAGGATACCACACTCCTCTGACTGTGACTGGGAATTCCTAAACTAGCCCACCAAGAATTTCATAGCTCTGCCGTATACTATGTATAATGTCAAATACATAGCTTTAACTTTTCTTTACTTTAGTCCCACTTATATTAAATGGGAGAAAACACATTGGTGAGATGTTCAGGAACTTAGAAATCCAGCATGAAACAGAAAAAAAGGAAAGAAGTCCATATAAACATTTGTTTTTTCAGAACACGTAGAATGAAGCAGGTAAACGACTGTGAACTGGGTTATAACGATAATGAGAAAAAATGAAGAGCTGCCATCACTCAGCAGCGGTGCCCTGAGGCCAGCGCTGTGCAGCAGGACACTGTGCTGTGGTGGCTGCGCGCGAGGGGGCAGGGTCGGGCAGGGAAATCGCATCTCCTTGTGTCTCCGGAGAACCTTCTTGCTGCAACTTCAACTACTTCAACACGACTTTTTAAGAGAGACCTATGCTAATAACCAACTGCTCTATTCTTAGTTACCTGAATTAGTGAATTAGCCAGCACGACTTGTATACATTTGAATAAAGCCCATGCACTCCTGCTAGCATGACTGGGGCATAAGTGAATGAATAACCGTACCTTGTTTTAAATTCTTTACAGCAATACTTCAGAACATGTAGGTAGATACAGGAATGTTCCGCTGTCAGTAATAGGAGAGCTCACTGAACTTTTGTTTCAAAATTTACTAAAGGTTTATCACTGTATGGTTGGTTTTGGTCCTAACAGATCCCCACCAGACTGCAGTAGCTTTTTTCAGGCCTCCTCCTTCCACAGACAACCATCTCAGTCTGCAAAGAGCTTTATTCAACTAACAAACAAACTAGACAAGCTTCCTAATTAAGAAAAAAAAAAAAAAAAAGACAAGCTTTTTTTGGTTGGTTTGCCTGATAAAGTTTTTTGAAAGGCATGAACTTAAAATGTCAATATTCGAACAAGGTAGATATGAAAATTGTGTGTTTATAGAAGTACAGAATAAAATACAAAAATTGTTTTCACCTGAATGTAGATCTGTACCTGGTTGACTAGTCAGGCCAGGGAGAGAGTCCTGTAACTGGTAGGTTGATGATGATGAAGTGCCATCAGCCGTGTTGTTTGAGGTCATATATGCACCATATGTTGATGCTGAGTAATACTGTGCATACTGATTTTGGCCAAAAGCTGTGTATGATGGATAATCCTAGAACAGTAAATGCAGCAGAATACTTAATTAAGTAGAGTAACGAGTGATTTTCCCATTAAGTATTTCTAAGTGTGTGATGACATGACTTTTTTAAGAGTTTTGGGGGTTTAGACTTTTTAAAATTTAAGGATATATAACATTTTTTAAATTAAGGTTATTTACTAGAAGACTACAGGGAGGTTGGTAAAGTATTTAAGGGCCAAAAGAGGCAATGGGATTTTGATCACTTTCTACAGAAAACAGCCTTGAATCACAGTGAATCTAATTCAACATAACGAATGTAAATTAAAATGACATGCTTTATAGAAATCCTTTTGTAATTGACAAACAAAAATGTTAACATTCATACCTGTTGTGAACTACTGAAGTTTGTAGAATTTGAAACAGAATTGTTTGCATAAATAGTAGATGATGGTGTAAAACTAGAACCTAAAATTCAAAAATACAATTAATTGTAAGAACTTGCTTGTGAATCAAAATAAAATTCTAAATACAATATTCCATGTTAATATACAGATTAATCAGAAGAACAAATAACTTTTATTTTCTGTTTGAACTATGAAATATTGTAACGAAAATTTAAAAGAAATGAAATGCTACTTCCACACATACAGGCATACATTGCTCTTCACACCATGAAAGGAAGGTATTGGCAGTAAGTCACTGCACTGATTGAGAAAGCATTTTTCAATTTATTGCAGTGTCTCACCTCTCCTCAAATATTGTTTTTCTCTCTTGCCTTCATTTCTAAGTTCTAACACTTTAGCGTGTGTTCACTTAGGAAATAAAAAACTTTTCAAACAATATTTCAGCAGTCCAGGTGTTTTTAATTGATCTGCAATGAGGCATGTCCTTGTTTTCAACATAATTCAGATGATTTTTATATTATAATTCATAATATTTAAAGGATTAACCGTTGTATAAGATTAAAAATTATCCAAATATAACAGGTTATCAATGATCAAAGGGTAATAAGTGAATTAATAATTGAATAATAAATGAAAGAATAAATATGAATGAAGGAGAAATTCTAACAAAATATGTTAATCCAGAGAGAAACAAGTATCAAATGTTGTCATGCTCAGAAACACGGAAACAAGGAAAAGAGACTTGTGTAGGCTAATAAATACAACAAATGCTTCGTGTCCTGCCATGTGATTTCACCCCATAAAAGAATGAAGGTGCAAATAGGGACTGCATTACATGACCATATCTAAATTAACAGATGACCAAAATGAATACATATATGCGTATAAATACGGGAAAAAAATACTTAGCTTTAAATTTTACAGGTAAAAGTAGCTGTTGATGATAAGCGTATTTACTGGAATTCACAAAAATGAATGGAAAATACTTCACAAATATGAGGGAAGAGGGGGCCGTCAGCAACAGCATGATGGGATGAGCTCTGATAGTGATGGCTACTCACCTGGCATCTGATAAGAGTAGGGTGTTTGGCCTGGCTGTGGAGTGGAAAACCCTGGGCTGTAACTGAGGCACCCGCTCTGCAGTGGTGATTGGGTCTGCGAGAGCCCACTTTCCGTCTTGATGCCTGGCAACATTACACCCAAATCTGTATAAGAAATTAATTTTCAACTGATTCTTTAAAATATTTTCTTACAGTTGGAAAAATAAAAAAAAAAAAGCAAACACACAACAAAAGCAAAAAATATTCACATCAGCATTGCTCTTACTTCTACATAAGGTGAAGTAGTAAGAGGTCAAATACCGTAAGTGGGCAAGCTGTAGGGCTGTCCTGTCTGTGAGTAGGCTGTATAGACCGCTGGTTGCTGCATTCCTGAATACTGGGTTTGTCCGGCATAGGCAGACATTGTTTGAGCTGCTGGTGTAGAAAGAATGTGTGGATAGGGCCTAAATATTAGGAAAAATAGCATTACTGTGGCAACAAATACTTTGTATGTTGATTCAAGCAATAAAGTAAAGAAAAAGGTTTAAAGATGTCCAAAGGCAGTTCATTATTCTGCCAACTGTTCCTCTTCTGGGATTTATTCCATCCCCCACTGAAATAAGCTGAAAACCACTCAGGCTCACATTCCCCAGGGTGAATGTTTTGTGCTGTCCCATCACTACAGTTTAGTTTTCAAGCTACTGTGTCCAGCTCTAGGTGGACTGTGCCACTGCTATATGGCTTCATATGGACTTGACACCTTTCAGCCAAGATTAGCATGCTTAAATCAGAAAAGCCCCCATGTTTTTTTAATCCAGTGGAGGGAAAATTGGACTAGAAGAATAAAGGAAATACAGAGGTGAACATTAAAGCTACTACATTGTGTCCTCTGTGTACGGTTCTGCTTCAACAGACATCTAGCCTCTGGCTTAAATGGGAGATGGATCGTGCCCATTGAGAGCAGGATGAAAAATACTGACGGCAATATTTTGGTAACCAGACAGGCTTTAAACGTTTGGAAAATATGGGCTAGGGAAGTAGAATGGAAATAAAAATGGTCTTTTATTTATGAATACTGGAGTTTTATAGGGAGATTGAATAAAATCAAGTTTAAAATTTTTGCCCTCCAGAGTTGCAAAAGCATACAGAGAAACATTTGTCTTGGATTGTTTTGTAAGTCAAATAAGACTTTATGGACCAAGACCTGAATAAACACTGTAGAATTATGCTAACTGAAACTTGGCCTTTAAAAGCCATGACTAAATTTCAGATTCTAATTTTTAAAATTTTTTCTTTCTAATTAGTTCAATACAGTTGGCAGCAGTTACTATCAGAAAAGGATTACTCATTAATTTAGATGCCAATAAATTATAACATTAGATTAAAAATTACATTAAACTTTGTAATATATTTGGCCAAAAGTATATGATATATTCTGCCAAAACCTGTTTTAAGTGGAATGAGGGCTGTCTGTAGTTCAGGCACCTATTTTCTATATCAGTAAATAATAGCTACGATGATATGAATGCAAATTTGTTAAAGAAACTTGAAAAAGCCTAATGAGCTACAGTTTCAATGTTTGCATCAGAGTCACACAGGTAGCTGTATCAAATATATGGAAACAAATAGATGGCAGATTGAAATCAAGCACCCTTGTGCACAGCACTGGTTGTGGGACCAATAGACTGCCAAATGCAGCAGTTTCATATAACATCTTCAGTGCCTTTTCCTGAAGTTCCCACTCCTGGGTTCATTTGATTGCCCAGGAGTCTGTTTTCCTCAAAAAAACAAAGAAAGAAATTTTCTATTCCTAACAACGCCCATTGATTTAGAAATTAAAAAATGAGATTAAATTCTAATCCTATTTATTTGATTTTTAAATCTTACGATATTGGAGAAGGAGGAGGAAAAGGTGGTTCATGACTGTGGAATGTTGTGACAGGGTAGTCACTGGGAGTGTCTGTGACAGGGTTACCCCACAGTACGCATCTTGCACACACAATTGTGATTTCTAAATATAAACTGTCTTCTTCAAAATATGTCTGTATACATTGTCAGCACTTTTAAGATTCTGATGTCTGAGAATGTAATAGTCCAATTTTTTCTTTCTGTGTGCAGATATTCAAGGGTATATCTTGTGCAGCAATATTGCACAGAGCAGGATCTTGCTCTGCAGCCACGTCAGAGAAAAAGAAGTCAGAGAAAGAGCTATAATGGAGTCAGCACTGAGGCTTAAGTATTTTGCTTTCTCCCTGTTTCTTTTGCTGATGAACACTTGTTTGCAACAAACCACAGAACTGCCTGCAGCCAAGGTCAATTCCCTACAAAAGACTAGAAGAGGTGCAGACACTAACTTGGAGGGATATATCTGTGGAGAGTACTGATGCGCTGATCTTGGGCTGTAGCCACTACTTGTTATTACTGAAAAACAGAAAACAAGAGTACAGCAGTTAGAAACATCATGAGACCAATACAGCCAAACAGTCTGAATACTAACGCAGCAATATTAGCAGAGAAGCTTATTGAAATGGACAGCTTTTCAACAACACAGATGTCACCTGAACTGCAACATCTTAATACAAAAATTAAAAAAACCTCCCAAATCATTCATCATCATACAGAACTCTCTAGTTGGTATGGGTGTGTCATGCTTTTTCAGCTTGACATGTTTCTGAGTATATTACAGAGGCATATATTTCATACATCATCCATGACCCCCACACCACAGATCTTTCGGATTTGTAAGTTGTTTTAAAATTGGTAATTAAAAAGAACCTTGTGATTTAACATATGGTATTGCATGTGATTGGAATAACACACACATACTTTTAAAGTCTCACATGAACAAGTTTAATTTTAATACTGGATAGGAAAAATATATTATATATGGGTGTGGTTAATTTTAGTCAGGTTAGGTGATGGAAGATACCAGAATGACTACTAGAAAATGAATATTCCTTATCAACAGGCCAATTAGAACATAGCCACTAATAATATTTTATTTAGAAAGTAAGCATAAGCAGTCCTATCTGGTAGCCATCAAAACTGTGTATGTCTATACTATTGACAGATGCATTCTTCCAAGAAACCTAACAGAATGATAGTCATATCCCATTAAAATTTCATTCAGAAGCGGTGCTCACACTGGATTAATTCCAAGTGTTTGGAAGTTTCTCTTTCCTTTAGCCATCTGTCTTGACGAAGACAGATGTATTCCAAATATATGTACTCTGAAGTGTTGAACCAATCCCTTCAGAGCAAATCCATACTGGGCAACATACAGAGTGTCTTTATTAGGCCATCTGCTGTTCATTCACTTTTCAAAAGATTAAAGTAGTACACAACGAAGCACTGGAATTTCTTTAGTCTAATCAATCATAGTTGTACTTCAAAGTGTACCCTCTTCTTGAGTTGTTTGTAGTGGTAGTAGAAATGAACTTTCAGAATTATATAAGTGACAAATAGGTTTAGCTTTCTAACTATTTTATGAAACATGATACATCCAAGGCTAATTAACGTCTTTGAGATCTATTGCTTTGAACATATGCAGAACTTCATATTTTTAAAGCTAGTTTAAATGCATTTAGAACATGTAGGACTTAAAAGGAAAATACAGTAGAAGAAAAACAATTAGCTTTTTTTTTTTAAATGTGCAGTTGAGTATAACTTGAAAATAAAGACAAATTGGATAATAATTTTTGGAACACGTGCCACCAGATTTCATAAAAGAGTTGCTGTTTGAAAAGATATTAAAGGTTTGTCTGTGATGGAAATCTGCTGAATCTGTGGATATTCTTTTTTTTTTTTTTTTTCCTGAGAATGCCTTTTTGTGGTTTAAATTCAATCCACGGAGTGATCCATTAAGTGTACATACAGCTATTTCTAGAGTTAGATGAACCTATAGCTGTACATATCAACATAATTAGTCCATAGAACTCTAAAGGATGCTCTTAGTTATTTAAGGCTTGAAGAGTAATTAGTCCTCCCTGTTGTATTCCTACAACCTTTCTAAAGACAAGCAATAGCTAACAGTGTGACCTTGGTGATTTTCAGGCAAGGAACTTTCATGATCTGTTATCAGCTTATCAGATCTTTTTTGCCCATACTACTCCACTTTTTGACCATTTGCTGGATGACAGGTCACTTGATTAATCAGTTTGGTTAAAGCACATTTACCATTCCAGCACATCTGATGTAAACTACAAAAAATTAATTACTGTTTGTTTAAATCACTAATGTTTTTCAGCAAAAACTGTCCTGCCTGCTTTTTAATTCTTTCTGCATATACCTTATTTTATAATTTCAGATAAGAAAATAAAATACTTTTGGAATGTATCTTGTTTTAAATTTCTTTTTTTTTAATTTCCCTCATGATGCTACCAGTTGTAGGGAAGAGAGAGAGAAAGAGGTAAGCGCCCCCAAAGCTTTCAAGCTACAAAGTCTGTTTCTTTCACTCTTTCTCTGGTAGCTTGTCTCATCAATTTGTGCACTACATTTTAGACTGTGAGATATCTGAGAAATACAGTGTGTAAGACCTACCACAAGAGAACATTATGACTACGTAGAGCCTGTGGACTATCCCTGTATCTCATAGATCAGATTGGTAATTCTAAGGGTTATCAAACAAACAACTTTCACTGCTGGATAGCCTCCCAACCCTACTTCTCAGGACTGTTGGCAATGGAGGAGAAGGTAGAGGCAGGTTGTTATTGCTTTTATAAAGGCGCTACTTTATATAGACATTTATATGAATGGAGATAAAGAGTGTTTTACATTGCTTGTATTAAAAAAAACCCCAACAAAATCAAAACTGTTTCCTCTCAGAAAAATTCAAGTATTTCTACGACTTCACTGCTTGAATTTACCAGAGGAATGCTCTTCAGGGCAGGTATAAGGCCCTTGATTTCTAAAGTCCCTCTATGGCACTGAGGACATATTCCAGTCACCACTAATGTTGATAGACAGAGGGGACAAGAAGCCGACAGCCACCTCCTACCAGTTACCCTGTTAGCTCAACTGGCCAAGGTGGCTGTGGAGAGTTTAAATGACCATAAACTGCTCTGACAGCATATGTTGGGTTCAGTATATTAACACGGACTGGAATTTTGTATTTTTTCATTACGCATCTGGAAAATTTTGTGCAAAGAGTTTAGGTTAAAAGGATCTCACTTAAATAACAAATCACAATGTCTACACATACGGGGACCAAACGTAGGTTATACAGCAGTGGTGTTTCCTAACTTTGCCTTTGTAGCTATAGAAAAATTGTTTTCTATATCCTTTTTATGTGTAATAAATACTAATTAAAAGGATGGTGAGAACTTCAAACGTCTCTCTTTCTCCGCTCCATTAAAATGATAAACAGTTCTCAAATTAATCCAGTATTGTAAGCAATATAAACACAAGAATGCATGCACTGACAGTACAGCAGCTGCAGCAAATTCGCAGAGTATGAAAATGCTCAGTTCAAGGCTGTTCAGCTCTCCACATCCTGTGAATACCCACCCCAATGGGAGTCTGGACCCAAGGCTTCAAATTGAGTATACCGATATTAATTACTGTCACTCTTTGAAGGAAAAGGAGGAGGAAGAGGGGTGCGCAACATGACTCTCCACCTGGCTAATCCTTTGCTAGAAGGCACAGTTTCTCCCAGGGGCAGCTCTGCAGGACAGAGGAACTGGAGCCCTGAGTGTGAGATGCAACACATGAGCTGCAGCCCTGAGCAGGATCTTGCCCAATGGGTGGGGCAAGGCCACTGTGGCAACTGTCACTCTAAATTCAAGAGATCTATGTGCTTTACTTTTCAACCAAAAATTGGGGTTTAGCAGAGTTACCTGTGAGGCCTAATGTCTCTCCTGCCCTATACCTCGCACAGTCTGTTTGAACATCACCTTCTGTGTTACAGCTGGTCATTAGGGACAGAGTTGGTTGCTTTACACCCCAGAGGATTTATTCAGCCTTCTGGTCAACTCCAGGACATGTCACAGGTTTTGATTGCCCTTGGAGCATGGAAATCAATTTTAATGGGTAGAATATTTGAAGGAGAGGATTTCTGCATGGCAGACTCTCAAAGGTGTCTCAGCACCAGAAGCTCGCTTTTCACTCATGTCTCATTTCATAAAATATTTAATAACATACCTAAATCCTTCCCTACTCAACAAAGGATGCTTCAGTCCTTCTGATCTATGCTTGTATAAGACAGCAGGTGATATCCCTGCTAGTGGCTTGTATATCTAGGCATCCTCACAAAATGAGCTCACAGGTGCTCTGAAAGCTGCAGGAAAGTACTAGCATTATCACTTTGTCATAGTTTGGAGTAACACATGTATGTAACTAATTATTAGCAAAAATCAAACTGTTCAGTGTTTGGCTTCATTATGCATTGTTTTCAACTGCAGCTGGTTTGTCTGAAATGACATCTTTTCTACTACTCAGTATTTATTGGTTTTGGCAACCCATTAAACTTTCCAAATAACTAGTTAGCTTGGAAAGTCAGAGAAATACTTTTCTGGTGAATTTTTATTGTTCTTTAGCACTTCTTCCACATAACTGAGACATCCAAATTGTCCTATTTGCAAGTACCAGTAAAAGGCGAGTGTGAAAGTAACAGATTTACTCTTTATGAAAGGCTCAGTGCTTTATCAAGGCAGCTCTGTGTCTTGCTCTGATGATGAAGACTGCACATCACCCAGTCAGGCAGACTATTAGTTTCCCACTGTGAATGACCATGCTCATTTAATATTTGAGTTTGTGGCCTAAACTGAGACTCAGGTTAATATTTCTTTTGAGTATACAGGTGGCTAACAGACAGAAATGATGGTGTAAAGCTCAAATTCCTGTCTTTTTTTGGAGGCACCGATTGTTTCTAAACCTTCGAAGTGTAGAGATCTCAACACTTCTTTTGAAGTCAGTGGAAGTTAATGGGTGAGCGGCACCTGGGGAAATCAAGCTGTTACTTAACTATCTAAATCCAAACTAGCAGATAAAATTTCTGGTACCCCTTCAGGCAAATGTTGCCTTCGCCATGTTTTACACATGGAATCCAACTCAGACGTCTTAAATCCATGGCAGAAGCTGATAAAATTTCACCAACAATGACAAACTCACATATATGGTTGGACATTTTCTAATCTCTAATCATTACTAATGAAAGGATAGAGTAACAGTAGAGTGAAAAAGGAAACTTTTTTTTTAGCCAAGACTATTCATTTTTTTTATGGAACTTGCTAGGCTTTAAGTTGATGGTATTCCTTTCAGTATAATCATAATGAGGACAATGTTTTTATTTTTTCTAGTCAGAAATAATATATGCTTACTTTACATCTCAATGACATTTCAGTCAGGCCATCACTGAACTGGTATTTTCAGATGCAAAATTTATTCTCCCCCCTCTCTTTGTTAATATTCTTGTTATCAGGATTCATCTTAATGATTAGAAGCCAGATTATCTGTACTTTTCCACAGTTCATCATATTTTAATAGTTTATAGGAATCTACTTAAAAGTTGTTGTTTGTTTGAATTTTTTAAGAAGAAGTAACTGAAACTTATGATTATTTAAAGTAAAATATACTTTTTTCATTAAAAGGAAGTAGCTTATGGCAATCTGGTCAGTGTTTAACACACTGCTCATAGGAATAAAAAGTTTAGCACTGAAATATAACCCTTAAGATTTCAAATTTTACAAATTAGAATGGCTGTTACAAATGCAATCAATTTTTTTCTTTCTAAGATTGTGCAAGACTAACACTGAGAAAAATCTACAGTACAATAATAACACTATAAGATTTTTGCATACAGTAATTGTCTTAAGCATCATTAGAGCTTCTCTAAGATCACAGCTCATGAAAATTGTAGATTTTAATTTACAAAAATTAAAAAGCTATTATTATTATTATGTATTAAAATGTTACTTTATTGTGTTTTTTTAAAGATGGCTTCCATGCAGTGAAATATTCATTAGTGAAGGTTATTAAATGCTATATTAATGTGCATCTAACAATACATGATCTTATTATGGCTTTACCTGACCCAGTAAAAGTGTCAAGCGCTCCATCTCCAGTTGTTGCTGTTGTTTCACTGCTGTTCATGGGTTCTGTTTTGACTGCAAGAAGAGACACTACATAGAAGAATAAGCAGACATGAGTTTTTACTTCTAAATTTATACTGGAGTCCTCATGCCAGTATCACTAGTGGTAGTCCAGCTGAAACAAGCATGCAGCGTAAGAGCTTCAATCTTTGCTCTACCACTGTATTAAGACAATCTACACTTGCTTTGTCTGGAATGGTCATGCATCTACATAACTTTTTATCCGTGCATTCGTCTATCTATTGGCAACTGGAATATCTTCTGGGGAGATTTCAACCTAAATCTAATTGATTCTAACAATTCCCTCAGAGTAGCAGAGAGGAAGGAAACATTAGCTGTCAAGGGATGTAACACATAACAAAAATAGTTTTGCCTGACAAGTGAAACAATAATAATAAGGTTACATGCTCATATAGAAGCAAATTACTTTCACAGTGCCAGCATTCTGCCTTTCCCCTTTTTCAGAGTCTGTGGGGGGCTTTTAGAGCTAGGTCACCAGCAAGCAATTTTCCATAAATGAAGAGAGAAGTTTAAAAGAAAAACAGGCAAAAGAACTAGAGTAGGACAAATGACAGCCATGACGAGTCAGCTTGTAACTCAGAGGTTATCAAACATTTGGGTCCACTCTGGACTCAAATTATTTCATATGGATCATCATGCACTCTTACCATCCAAATTATAACTGAAAGCACCACAAAGGCAATCTAGATTTTACAGTTTAATATGTTGCCTGAACAGACCATCTGGCACGGCCTTTTGTAATGGAGTTTGGGAACCACCCTTCTAATTGATGTGATGAGAAACAGCAGTACAGAATACACTGTAATTGTTATTAGATGTTTGACTGGCAAATGTGGAAACACTCAATTTATTATCACAATTTCTTTGCAAAGTTCAGTTAGGGGTGTGAGTCAGCATTTATCACATACATATCAGGAACTTCCTTACAGATACCACAGAGGCGTCCATGCCCTAGGGTGCCGAGTGAAGTGGCAATGAGGACCTGCAGGAGCCACTCCCGTGGTTGTAGCCAGGTATCAAAATTCCAAGGATGCAGCCTGGGATTTGTGGAGAAGACCTTGCTGTGACAGCAGGGCTGTCAGAGTACTCCCCGTAACATATGCCAAGCAAAGGCATTTTCTGCCAGCTAGCTACATGACGCCTCTGAGTGACATCAGCTAAGCTGACCAAAGCTCTTGTCTGTCAACATCACTGCATTCACATTTGACTTCACTGGCAATAGTAAGGGGAGGGTGGGGAATTTCATGTTCTGAGCTGGCAATGTATTTACAAACTGTGGCTCAGATTCAGGTCACCTAATTAAGGCATATAAAAGGTGCATACTAATCTCCCTTTATGTTCAGTTGAGAAAGAGGTGCCTTCCAGAGGGCAATTCAGCCCAAGTACAGCCTGAGCTACCCTTGAGTTCACCTTCCCTCTTACAGTTTGTAGAGGAAAAGGTAGTGGATGAGCTAAATAAGAACAACACCTACAGAACCATTCTGCTGTTCCTCCCTGTGCCTTTGAGCACAATGAGGAGCTACCAGGAATTGCACAGCTCCCAGTACAGCCTCCTGTGACCGGCTCTGCATGGATTACCTCTCCTACAATATCACACCTGATTTTCAGTCACGCTGCGTAAAGACCTTACTTCAGTAAGTTATATGGGATGCTGCAACTGCACAAGTGACCTACGCTGAATTCAAAGGGATGTCTGTTTAGATCGGGTAGGGAACATTTGAAAAATCAGGATGTATTTGTCTCTGTGACAGGGAGAGTGCTCTGCAGCATTGCCGGTGCCCCAGTGCTAATCAAACCAAGTAGTACCTACTTACACAAGTTATAGTTGTGTCTTTCCATTTACTGCACAAGATTAAAAAATATTTGAAAGCGTGGCTTTTAAATGTAAACTTCTTTTCATTAGTGTTTCTCTTTAATAAAACTGCCACACCCATATATTCTCCCTGCAACAGCATATTAATTCAATATGAAATCATCAGGGAAGAATTTTAGTCACATTTTTTCAAGCTGTTGCTCACTCCTTGTCATTTTGATGGCTATTATCTTCTCATTTAAAAAAAAGTTATGACAAAACTTACACAAAATGAACAGTCATTCATAAGAGTAATCAATCATTGCCATTTCTCTATTTAGATGAGAAAGATGTGAATTTCTTTCCATCAGTTCAATAAAATATAGATTAAGAAAAAGCTTACGGGTCATTTGTCACAAAATTATTGCCTCCACTGAACCTCAGGTCTCTCAGTCATGCAGAACAGGTATTGTTGCCTGAAGCATGAAAAGTAACTAAATTAATTTGTTTTCTGATTACTATATACAAATGTCTGCATGTACTCCAGTAGGAGAATGAAAAATCATACTAAGTTGGAAAGACCTGTATTTTTCCCTTTGACGATCTTTGGTCATATTTTCCTTTATAAGATGTATATCTTTATCTGAAGAGTGTGGACATTTACCTACATGAAAAAGCCCAATTTTTTAGTACATTTACCTCTTTCTATTCAAGAAGGTATTCCACTATTGCCCATACTAAGCTACAAACCTATGTTCAGTATTGCATCCAGAAAGACAGTCCAGTATGTGCCTATTTAACAAAAGCTTCAGTGATGAATTGAAATGTTTAGGGTTGTGTCTAGTTCTAGTTAATGTCAACTGCAGTGCACCTCCATCAGCACCAGTAGTCACCATCTTTTTCTCTCCCTGTCAAGCAGAAAAGGATCTAAACCAAAAGAAACTCTCTCATGTACTTAACTTGAGGAAAAACTTCATATTGGCACTGTGGTTTGTTGAAAAATACATGTAGAAAGTATTTTTATATGTGCTTGATATTTTAAATAATACTACATTCAGATTTTTATCACAGTAAGGAATTAATCAAGGTCTTTTCTCAGTGTAACTAGAGATTTGGACTACTACCTTTCTTTCTTTATGTTGCATGACATTAAACCAAGAGGGGGAAAAGTACAAAACTAACTAAAACCCCCCCAAAATATTCTATCATCATATCAAAACGCAGGAACATTTAAAGATGAAATCAAAATAAAAGCTGACACTAGTTAAAACCAGAGAATCTTCCCTGTTTCCCATATGTGAGATAAAGCATGGTTCTAATACTATTAGGGCAATTGCTCTTGACATAATGCAAAGACTAAGAGTCTGAATCAGCATTTTGGATGAATACTTTAAAGACTATATATTTAGTGTTCTATTTTTAAAGTGACGATTAGCCCTTTTTTTTTTTTTTTTTTTTTTTTAATATTCAAAGTGTAAAAATAATATGAAAAACAATCTCAAGTTGGAAATACATTTGAGTGTTGTTAACAGTGAAGACTGAACATACCAAGAGTAAAGCTACCATGACTGTGAGGGGCCGGGGCATATGATGTGCAAGGACAGATAGAAGAAGCTGGTCTTGTTCTGTCTAGGAAGAGAAGGCTGAGGGGACAGCTAATTACTGCCTGCAGCTATCCAATAGGAAAGTGTAAAGATGACAAAGAACAAAGGAATGCTCTTCCTAGAAGGTGCTCTATGAAGCAACAGGAGGCAGCAGACACCAGCAAGGGAAAAATCCAATCAGATATAAGAAGGAAATTCTCCGCCATGAGTGGTCAGGCCCTGGGACAGCTGCCCAGAGAGGCTGTGGCACCTCCACCTTGGCGATATTCAACACTCAGCTAGATGCTGCCTTGAGCAACATGATCTAACAGAAAAGTTGGCCCTGCTCTGAGCAGGGATTGGTCCAGCTGACTTCCAGGGATCCCTTCCAAACTTAATTATTCTAAGATGAACTCAGAATACATCTCCCAACAGGCAACAGCTTCTACAATATAAGTTCTTTACTTGATGAAAGGACTTAGCTGACCAATATTACTACTCTGCAAACCTATTTTTCTTTTTTTTCCTAAAGAACCTCTCTACATTAAGGAATGAAAACGAACACAGAGTTTTAGGGGCAAGAGATGCTATTACTATGCATGAAGCAGGACAAGCAAGTGCAATAACTATTAGAGCAAACAAGTCTGACTAAAAGCTCACATAAAACAATAAACCACACAGTTTGTCATAGGAAAGATTCTCCTCTTTCTTTTAGCAAGCCATAAGTGTTGAGTATATAGGAATATTTTCAACTAGAAGCACAGATCTAAATATTCTACTGCCTATGGAAAATCAGATTTCAGGCAAGTAATACAAGGACTTTCACATTACATTTCCTCACTACTGATAATTGGTACTTAAATTACTACCTTCCACATTTATCCAGTCATGCTGGACAGTCAACTGAGGTGACAAAGTTAGCTCAGTCCTTCCTTAAACTTAAATTCTTGTAACTGAGCAGGAGCATTCACATGGAATCAGTTATTGTAGTGCAAACGATCTTCTGTGCTCAAGTCGGAACTTTTTTTTTGGTAAATTCTCTCTGGATATGTGGTTTAAAAATGGCAAGCTAATTCTGAGGGGTTTTTCAGAAGGAAAGCTTTTAAGATCTTCCCAACTTTAATCCAAACTTGAAAAACTTAAGCACCTTAATCCCATATGTACTGCAACAGTGTCACATATATAATTATTATTATTTCTGTGGAAAATCCACTGGTCTGTCTTCAGGCAATGCTGACTACTGGCACTTCCCAGCAATGCTGACCACCACGAGGCTCTCCCAGTCTCTCAGAACATGTAGACAGTTAAGCCAATTTTAAGTGCATTAAATTCTCCTTGATCATTAAATGATTTTCAAAGTATTGTAAGACAACTATTTATTGCAACTTCCTACCAGTTTCCTGGCTGTGGGAAAGGCCTCTGAGAAAGGATGGAAAAAAAGGGGGAGGGAAAACCAATGAAAATGTTCAAACCACATAACAAAAGAATAGAGCAAACCAAGAGAGAAGTTACACAGCAGTCACAGCAGCACACCACCACACACATGCACAGTACCAGGGTCTCTCATACTTGTTGCAGAAGAAGGAGTGCTGCAACTCAGCAACCAGTCTGCAGTATTTAACACAGTCATGTTGTCTCCTGAGAACAGGAATGATATAACGGTTCATTCTCTCAGTGTCTATTCAGTGTACATGAATATTCTTCAAGGCAAGGATGTGTTTTTGCACTTTGAGCCAAGCCTTTTAATTGCATTGTATTGTTTTTGTGAGTATTATTTTATCTGGTTTATTTATCAAGTATAATATAGAGGCATCTAGTTATTAGTGTCCTTTAATGTTATGCTTGAAGTTTTCCCTTCTCTTTATGCTGGAATAAAGATTCTCTTTAAAAATATAAACGGTTCAGCCCTTCTCTGCAGAGTTCTGTTACCCTCACAGGCACATAACACTTTTTATTGACATTGACAGATTTTGTTTTAAATAGGGATAAGTGAATAAAAAGCTTTACATTGTGGCCAGAAAGAACAAACTATTTTTTTTTTCTTGATGCTGTTAAAATAGACAGCAATGTATAAACTCCAAAACAGAAGGCTGAAACTCTAGCTTGACTTGTATCCATGGTGATGCTCCCATGGACACTAACCAGAACAGAGCTCCATCTCTGAATGTGGTACCCACACTCTTTACAACAACCTTTCATTACCTGCCAAGAAATGGAATTAGCATGTTCATAATGTAAAAAAAAAAAAGAAAAAAATTATCTTTGCGTAATTTTGATGCACTTCTGACAGAGAATTTAAATTAACCTAAATGTGTGTAGCTCAGGGTATAAGTGTAAATTATGACTTAACAATGAAGCATGATGCAGAAAATGAAATCGATTTCAAGTTACTAACAGGTATAAGCAAGCCTTTAAAATTTTGTTCAGATCAGTTGATTCAAGATTTTCCTTGTTTCACCTTTGATCAGTTTTGCCTCTTCAATTGGTACAAATTGAAAAAGTGCTGTTGGAATTAGTAGATTTACACTAGTATGACATTTTTTCATAATTCTTGCTGGGTTTATAAATGGGCTTATACTTACCTCCTGTTCCATTCGTTGTAACTGATGTGCTACTAAGATTAGGTTTATCCAGTTTGGAACTACCCGGTGCATCACTACTTCCAACAAGATTATGAGGACTGGCTAGATCTTGCATTTCCATAGACCTGTTAAAGCAGAAGGTGACAGTATTTCAATGCATTGTGATATTATCTGCAATAATCTGTTTTTTCTGTAACTTTTTTGCATTGAGAGTTTATAATGCAGCCAGATTAACAAATCAATATAGGTTCCTTTAAGGTCTTCTTTTTTTTTTTTTTTTTTTACCAAACCTAGAAAAATAGATAATAATTTGATGTGAACCGCAACAATGTCAGTATTTTTCACTTTTCCTTTAGATATTGTGAAGTAAATGACACAGGCTTATGAAACTGCCCCAAAAGCTTGTAAAAGATGTGCAAGAGCGAGTACATATATATGGATGGACAGATGGAGGGATAAATGCATGTATATATGTATTTCTCAGAAAGAAACAAAGAAATTAAGTGAAAAGTCAGTCATTACACAAAAAGTCAGAATAGGAACTTCTGCCTCCCATTATCTGTATTCCAACTACCAGCAGTCACTGCATCCACACTAAATCACAGGAACAGACCATAAGGGTGAATGAACAGAACTTTCATGTACATCTGGAAGACTCTTCACTCTTACAAATGCATGTATTCTTACTAGCTCAGTCGTTGTTGGTTTTTTTTTTTTTTTTTTTTCCTTTGGAGTAATTTCTAGGAAACCTACAAAATTTCAAGTCAATTTAGACCACAATGGATTTCAGTGGCACAGTTATACCAGGGGAATGTGGATGGCTCCTTTTCAGTGACAACAGATCTACCTTTCTCAGACAAAGCAGACAAAGCAAGACGAGGAGCATTTCTTGTTAGACCAGTAATTGCAATCCAATTTGCAGTGTGTGCTTGCCTATTCCTTGCTTTAAAAATTAATTACGCAGATTTTTTTCCCCAAAGAAACACTTTTGCTATGTATAAGCAAAGCTGCCAGCTCATCTGCAACAGGAGAACCATTTACCATATGGATACTACAAAGGCCAAGAGGAAGATTGTCTTACAGATCTGTAAAAACCCAATTACATTGTAGAAGACCAAAATGGTTAGGAAAGAAACAAACAGTTTGGATAGTTTAGTAAGAATAACTGCTCCTGTATATTCATATTCTGACCAAGAAAATCAGTGGCAAATTGTTAAGGCAACACTCAGCATCTTAAGTGTTGCAAGTTTCAGTTTTAAATTGCCTATCATCCTCTGTGCTCCACACATCCTCCTCTGGGTTAAAAAACAACCACCAAGCAAAAACCCACCATCTTTCCATCAAATATGGGTCTGTTGTCTGAATCTACTTTTTTTCCTCCATGATAAGGAAAAGGAAAAAAAAAACTCAGAACAAAAATGTCTCCCATTTTGTGCTCCTAATTCTGTTGATCTCCTGGATGCTTTAGCTTGCCTCTCATTGCATTCATTTAACCCATGACACAGATTCAGAGCTTTCATGTCTTGAATATGTTCCAGGAAATGTAGGAAATACTACATTCCAACTGGGAAAATGCACCAAGGCCTTACCCAAAGGCAATGAAGCAAAAAAATCTCATTTACTCCAGTAAATGCTCAAATCAAGCCTGAGATGCACCGATACTATGGTGGCAGGGCAGCCTCCCCAGCAGCAGTCTGGATGAGCAGGGGAAAGCTGATATTGCAGGAGGCCATGCATCACCAGGTAAGAATTTTATAGCTATATTTAAGGAAATGTAAAGGCATAAACTGAGATTTGAACTGCCTTGACCCAGATTTCTTCATCTAATTGTATATACATTTCTACACATCTGTCAGCAGTGCATTATATTTATTGTCAACTGGAGATGTGATCAGTGTTAGATGAAATAAAATGAACTCAAGTGGTTTACTGGTACTTCAGTTTTTGCTTAGTAGTTTCTGTACAAGGATAGCAGCTAAAGGTTAAAAAAACTCTGTGAGTTTCCATCTTGTATGTATTTAAGGGAGCAGGAGAATCCTACACAAAATAAACAATGTGTGTTTCATTGCATATACAGTGTAATACTCTCCACGTGTTCACTTAGCAGTTTAAGTGTCATGATTTTCTGTTCAAGTATGATCAGCTCACAGATACCTAACAAGCAGTTTTAGCTTAGAAAGTCTGCATGTGCTTTTTTTCTCGTTTGGCATGACACATGGCCACAGATGCAAATGCTTCAGCAATATTTCATAAGCAAAATCACTGATTAACCTAGCTAGTATATTTAGAAATATCTATGTCAAGCACTTTTCACACTCAAATGAATCAGTTTTTCTTAACTGAGTACGATTTTCTTAATCAGAAAACTAAACCCACTGGCTTTCATTTGCTTGGCAAAGAATAAAAACAATCAAACTTGGTAAAAGGAATAGTTATTGCTCCATACCAGTATGAAACCTTTTGGGCAGAGAAGTATTTTATTTGCCTTATATTTGTTTTCTATAGAAAATGGCATCCTAGTCCACAGACATGGCAAGTTAATTAACTAATACTATTTAAAAAGTAGTGCATTTACAACTAGATGTTTTCTCTGCATGAGTAAAAGATATCTTGCATTTACTGGTAGTTTATTAAGGATAAAAAGGATATCCAAACCAATAAAAAGTTTCACAAAACCATGTGTATACATTATACTTATCCTGGGTGCTCTATCCTGTGTGAACAAGTAAGGGGATTATTTTAATATATTCCTTGGTGATTTATTTATTGAAGTGCACATGTTACCTTCTTTGTAATAGACATCTTTCAGTCCACCTTTCTGGATGCATTTAGTTTACCTTTAGCCTAAAAAATTCTTGGGAAGATGTTAACAGACATACTAAAATCTTAGTTTCAGTGAATGGAGGATTCAGGAAAAATGTTTAATAAAATGGATGAAATAATTCCAACATCTTGAATTCATTTTGTCAAACTAAATGTTTATCAGAGTCCTGCTTTCACTGACTTAATCAGAAGCAGGTTCAGGTTCAGTATGTGTTTTCCTGCACTAAAAAAGTAAAAAAGTGATCTCTGAAGGACCAATTAATACTTCTAAGTTTATGCAGTTATTTATTAAAGACTGTTTTCTAGTAAATGCGGTGTGTTTCAATTTAGACAGAATAAAGCCTGTTAAAGCTGCTGAAAAAACTACATTGTACAACTTTATTTTCTATTTTTTGTTTCTCTGCCATGTACTATTTGAGCTTTAGTTTTCCCCCTCTTGCATTGTCTCAAACTACTTAGAGTAATTAAATAAATTGCTAAATTGTGTCAAAAGATAAATTTTGAAAGGAAACTGATTACTTGGTAAGAAGATGTTTTAATTTTCTCTTGACTGTCTATTTGAAGAATGTTCGGGTGATTCCAATCTCCTGAGTGAAAGCCTGAAATCTGGCAAGATGGAATTTTGTCTTTTATTCTGCTTTGGCTAGCTTTAAGTCTTTGAAAACTGGTATTTGCACATGCTTAGTGGATCATTTTAGAGGCTTACTGGAAAAGTCTCTAAAACACCCCATTTCACAGAACAGTGTCTCAGAACCCTGTGGGCTTTAATTCCAACTTGGATGTGAACAATCCTAAGAAACTGAAGGGGGGTTGTATCAAAGAGATGGCTGTGTGTGAATCCTGACTCTTACACATTAGAGCACATTTTTTTCCCTGGCTTGAAGTGACATCTTTTCAAGGGTTAACCTGTGTTCAGAAGCGGGTTAAGGAAGAGCACCTAAAGAGAGAAATTCCTCCCACTCCCCTCTTTACAAGGGCAGCTGAACGCCCCAGCCCACCAAAAAGCACAGCCCAGCACTACAACCCAACCTTGCATAGGAAGGTTTAAGTCTGGCTAATTACGGTTGCCCAATTTGATAACCACATCACTGTATTTCTGTATAGCTCTGCTTGTATTATTTTAAATGTTAAAAGCTCAAGCCTTTCTTCTAGGGGTGCGTTTTTAAAATTCCTGTATTTTTTTTTTTTCTTTCATTACAATCACATATCTATTTGTGCACTGCTTTTCTTCAGCAGAATTAAAATCTATTTCCAGAAAATCTAGGTTGTTAGAACATTGTTTGCATTTCAAATTAAACTACTATAAATATGGACCTTCCATGGAACGAAACTCCACAGATTATTTATAAATTCTACAATTAGATCATATTTAGATAATTTTCTTCTTTAAAGAGATTGTGTTTTAAAATGTAAGCTTTTTGCTACATAATTATTTTTACTGGATTTCAAACTTTTTTACTAACAAGATTGAAATTATGAAATAATATATCAAAGATTTATGAAAGAATATTCTAATGTGAAAACAAAGTACTCCAAAACCCAATCTAACCAGAACATTTTACAAATATTAATTCCTTGCTGTGCAGAATTTAAAGCAAATCCAAAATATAAGAGAATTAAAGAAGATTAGATAAAGGTTATTTAAAATTGAATAATTTAATTTATAGATTAGTCAGAACAAAAAACTGTAAAAGGAATTTTATTTTTAAAATTATTTAATAGAAAGTTATATACATAATTTTCTTTATCAGAATCTTTATTAAATTTCACTGTGGCAAAAATCCACATTGTCTGGGGTTTTTTTTGTTAGTTTCCCTCCTGCTTTTCTTTCATCCCTCCTGTTGTAACTCCAGTTCTTACATATCTCAAACTTTCTCCCAGAAATCTAGAGCCTTCTCCAATTAAGATATCAGGTACCTTGGAGCTTCTGAAATTAAACAGGGAATTCCCCTTTATTTAAAATTAACTTTTAGAGCAATGTGAAAATTGGGTAACAGAGCTGTTCAGACTCAGCTAAATCTGTTTCCTACTGCTGTCAGCTCAGCTCTCTGACCAACTACACAGTTTTGAAGATAAGTGGGGTAGGTTTTTTCCATTTCCCACGGATTTTTTTTTTTTGCCAGATCTTTCAGTCATGTTCTGAACATGACTGGCAAGCCCACCTCTCTCCCATATGCAGTCTGAACTAGCTCATACAAGGTTTTCACTCGGCCAAAAAAAATTAGAATGGATGCACACACACAAATGTTGTTAGTCCAATAAAATCTGCAACAAAGTTTAAAACAACCAGTAACATTAGATACATTGTATTTATAGTTTTTCCTATGTTTTGGGGTTTTTAGAAAACTGTATTTTACACATTACTTTCACAGTTAGGCAAGGATTTTTCATGTTTATTTGTACCTACACTATCTGTAATTAATGCTGTTAAAAAATAAGTTACACCAACCCTTTAGCAGTCCTCAAAGACTACAGTGGGCAGTAAGAGGAAAGGTGGCCAGAGAGGGATTAGGGATGATGGACAGGTTACCAAGGAATATATACATGCATGCAAATACATGTACACTAACACAGCTACATGCAAACTTTCAATAATTCTTTGGTGCCAGATATACACATACATGTGTATGTGTGGATAGATATGTATTAATACACAACAAAAAACTTTCCCGTGTCTTCCACCAGAGACTTCCATAAATAGAGCAACACAACACACCACACAGACTAAGACCACACCTCAAATGAGTAACATTTCTGATCATTACACTAACTCTAAATAATATTTTCTTTTCCAGGTGCTTTTACACTGTGTATGGCAGCCCTTGACATTTTTTGCCACTGTCAAAGGTAATGAAGAAACAGCAAAACCAATGAGATAAATTTCCTCCATTGAGATGACTGCCCCTCGTTTTCCCAGGGTCATCAACTCCTCCTGTATATCTTCTCAAGCTTAATAGATGGCCAAAATAGCAGATCTTTTGCTATTCTAGGCACTATCTCACAAAAGTATGCCCCTCCATCATTCAAGTTCTGAGATCTTGCCAGACAGTTAAAAACAAATAATACTGCTGGACACTAGCAAGACCTCCTTCCACTCTCCTTGAGGCCTCATTTCTTAACTTGTAAAGTGATCTGATACAGTGCTAAGAAGCAGTAAAAAAATGTCATGATAGGGATAAAACCAGCAAATACTCTTCAGAGTTTTATTTTTTTACTTTTTTTTTTCTTTTTTTTTTTAAACAATCCAGAAAACAAGTGCTGAACTTTTTGCAATCATGTGGGGATGGGAAGTGGATTCTGGCTGTGTAATTTCTTATGGTTTTGTAAGTAGAGTGTCAACATTCATATTAAAAATGTAAGAGAAAGAAGCAAAACTAATGCTACAACAATATTAAAAAAAAATCCCTTCTCCTCTGTCAATCTACAACTGATATGAGATAAAGGGTATCAAAGGGAGTGAACCTTAGTGAAACAAAGAATTAAAACATTATAGTTTTTCTACCACATTCGTAGGTAATAAATAATATCATGAGGTTCAGCTTTGTAGAACTGTCAGTGTACAGTAAGGACTGTAGTAGATTTGTTATGAACATGGACGATTAATTAGAAGCTTGAATATTACCATGCAGCTTCCCAGTGCATGAGTCCAAGCTCACAGGGAAATAAACTCTACCCAGGGATTGCAATAAGCGCACTGTGGAGAGGGTCCTTCTAGTATAAAGCAACAATTTGAGGAAAACTCAAAACTGCCTGATTTTGTTTAATAGCCTTTTTGATCTCAGCAATACTGCTTATCTTGCAGAGGATGGGACTCCTTAGGTGATCCGTTGGGGCATAAAGTGGCTCTGTTTGTGATTGTATCTCAGATCTGCTTTCATGCCTATTGTCCTCCTCTTGGCTATTCAAGCTCTAATTCCTGGGGAAAAAACTCATGCAGACAGTATTACTTTACAGGAGCTGTCTGACTGGCAGCCGGTGTCAGTGCTTGGGATGCACTTGCTGCAGAGGGCTCAGTTGAGAATGTGGGCAAGCAGGTTTGATGACAAAGGCCAGCATTGTAGTGTGCCTCCTTATGTCGTTCACAGCTAGAGAAAAAGGACATTTCTTTTAACCGCACTGCAGCTTCTTCCCCAGCTCCCTTTCCCATTTCCCCAGTTAAAATTTTGCTATCACCCTCCCTTTCTGACCATGTGCCACCTTGAGATTCTCTGTGCTTCATGATGAGGTGTCAGATATTTTTTTGTCTTCATTAAATTGTTGCTTCCTGCTTTTCTCACTGCATGAGGAAACGCCAAAGGCTTTTGTTAATCTAGCATATAGCTACTGCTATAGTAATAAGCAGATACTTTATTGAAAGGGATACATGGATTTCTTCTTTGTGAGCCTAGTGAAAAAATATGACTAAATACTATGAAAAATAATTGCTTACAAATTCAAGTTTATTTTTGCTGGAAAAGAAAACCTGATATTTTCCTTTGCTGCCTGAGGAATAAAATGAAGGTGAAAAGGTTAGGTTTGCTCTGGTGATGTCTAAACACAGCAATGAATTTAGAAGGCTTGGATTGTCATGCTGTATAATTGCTGAAAACTATTATTTTCTTAGAAGTCAGTAACTGTATGGTTTCTCTGGTTTCTGATTGACTGAGACATTTTATTTCAGTTTAATGCCATTTAATGTGGTATATTGGGTTTGCGTGGCAAGGTTTTGGTAGTGAGGGGGGTGACAGGTGGCTTCTGTGAGAAGCTCCCAGAAGCTTCCCCTATGTCCAACAGAGCCAATGCCAGCCGGCTCCAAGACGGACCCACCACTGGCCAAGGCCGAGCCCATCAGTGACGGTGGTAGTGCCTCTGTGATAACGTATTTAAGGAGGGAAAAAAAAAAACGGGGGGGAACAACAGCAGTGGAGAGGAGTGAGTATATGTGAGAGAAACGACTCTGTAGACCCCAAGGTCAGTGAAGAAGGAGGGGGAGGAGGTGCTCCAGGCAGAGCAGAGGTTCCCCTGCAGCCCGTGGTGCAGCCCATGGTGAGGCAGCTGTGCCCTGCAGCCCGTGGGGGTTGGCAGTGGGGCAGATCTCCGCCTGCAGCCCGGGGAGGGCCCCACGCTGGAGCAGGTGGATGTGCCCGGAGGAGCCTGTGACCCCGTGGGAAGCCCACGCTGGAGCAGGCTCCTGGCAGGGCCTGTGTCCCCATGGATGGAGGAGCCCCCGCTGGGGCAGGTTTGCTGGCAGGACTTGTGACCCCGTGGGGGACCCACACTGGATCATTCTGTTCCTGAAGGGACTGAGCCCCATGGGAGGGACCCACACTGGAGCAGTTCATGAAGAACTGCAGCCTGTGGGAAGGATTCATGTTGGAGAAGTTCCTGGAGGACCGTCTGCTGAGGGAGGGACCCACGCTGGAGCAGGGGAAGAGTGTGAGGAGCCCTCCCCCTGAGGAGGAAGGAGGGGCAGAGATAATGTGAGATGAACTGACCCCAACTCCAACCCCCGTCCCCCTGTGCCATTGGTGGGGAGGACGTAGAGAAAATCAGGAGTAAAGCTAAGCCGAAGAAGGGAGGAGTGGGGGGAAGGTGTTTTAAACATTCGGTTTTATTTCTCATTATCCTACTCTGATTTGATTGGTAATAAACTAATTTCCTCAAGTCGAGTCTGTTTTGCCTGTGACAGTAATTGGTGAGTGATCTCCCTGTCTTTATCCCGACCCACAAGCCTTTCATTCTATTTTCAATCCACTGGCTGACAAGGGGGAATGGTAGTGGCTTTGGTGGGCACCTGGCACCCAGCCAGGATCAACCAACCACATGTAGTTTCCAGAAAACCACAGAAAACTGTCTATTCTAGTACAGTTCAGTTGGCCACAAATCCACGTTACATTATTTTCTCACCGCTTTATGACTTTCATTGGGAATGAATGTAATTTCCCCTCACACAATTAAAAGACAATATAAAGTTAATTTGGATTTCCACACTTGTGGATTGAATAATTTCTAGGAGCCATTTCAGGATTCTCCTGTTGGACATGTAGTCCGTTTGTCCAAAGCCAAGAAATAATAAAATGAATAGATAAAAATCAAGACAAATTGGGGGGGGGGGGGGGGGGGGGAAGGGGGGATTTCTTAAATTATTTACCTGAGAACAAACTTCCATCTTACCATCTCAGATTTCTTCAGCTACAAACTAGAGGTCTACACTAGGAAACAGGCAGGCTGTCGCTGAAAAGGTATACAATGGGAAGCCTTTTTTCCTGTATGGCTCCCCTTCCACTTCACCTTCCCACCCTGGAGTTTGGGATTGGTTTGCTTTGATGAAGGTAAATTATAGTTTTATATGGGAAACGATTTTATTCTGATATAATAAACTGATGCACACAAAAAAAGCAAAGCTATGCAGAGTGGTACCTTCTGGCCAGCTGGATCCCAGCTTTTGAGATGTCTTTTCTGGGCTATCTAAACGTGACAGCCACAGGTTTGATGTGATACAGCTCAGAGTCTATGCTCCAGGCACTGGAGGAAGTATCTGGAAAGGGGTAATGTGGTGTCTGAAGAGATATTTCTGATCTTCTCAAAGAAAAAGGCAGCTGTCTGGAGAAAACCACTCCAGGAACCAGACAGAGAATATCTAAACCAATAAGTGTCAAGGACCAGGGACTGATGGAATAGCAGAGAGAATGGTAGAGAGCTCAATTCTCTTGAATGGGCTGGCCCATCCTGAACCTGAGCTATACCGGAGCATGCCTGAGAACCAGTTGGCACGCACCAAACCCCCACCTAGCATAGACCCTACAGCAGCAATGATCCCATACCTTAACTCAGGCTCAGGCAGGGGCATGTTTCACATGCTGCCACAAGCTCAGCCATGCAGCCCACAGCCCGCAGGCTGCATCACATGGTTCCTTGTCCCCGTGTGAACAGAAAATACGTGAAGGTACACACAAGGTTAAACTCATGTTTAACCTGCTGTTTAAAAAGGGTGACAGAAGTACGTTTTGAAGACATTATATAGGCATTTAAATAAATCAGAAGTGATAATGACACTGCAGTTCCATGGGGATCTGTCAACTATCCAACTTACATGAAATACATACTATCGGTTTACAGATATGTAAGATCTAAATGCAAGTCTTTGGATCGCAGGGCCATATTTTCAGAGTAGTTCACCCAGCAGCTCCTGTTTCCACTTCTGATCACTTCCAGATGTTATCGGCACTTGCAAATTCTGTGGTTCTTACAACATGATGAGCTGTGTCATAAACAAATAACAAACACTTCTGTGGAGATGCCTGGAATGCAAACAGCAAGCCTGTGGCCTTCCCTCCTGTGCCACAACTTCTGCAGAACAACTGTTCAGAGCCCAGAAATCTGCTGGGCATTTCAGTCCTTTATGCATCTCTGACAGGTGATCTGGCCAGAGGTAAGGAACAGGTAACAAACACAGTGACTGGAGAATGTCACTAAGTCTTTCTTTGTTGTTTTTAAGTCTAATTTGAGCAACAAAGACTATTTCTCATATATAGAGAGGAACATGGAGATGTTCAGCTCTGCCAGTGACTAGCCTGTTGCTCACCTGTCCTTTGCAAGACATAACCTTCGAAGCCACACTGCTTACTGCACAGAATTTAAAAACATCTCAGGGAAAATCCAAGGCACTGATCCTCATGACAGTCCGATTTTCAGTGGAACAATGAAAGGAGTTTTGAAAGGGCTGTCTGAAGCCCTGATTTCTTATGGACAATGGATAGGGGATGCTCTAGCACCTTTGTACTTTAATGAGAGGAAATGCCCTCTTCCAAGCCATGTTAATGGCAGACGAGGACAGAAAGAAGCATCAAAGCAAGAAGGTCCTCCAAATCCCTGGTACTCACCCACACATGGGAAAGAGGAACTTCTAGGGGTAACTTTATCACTGTGCTATATTCAAACTACCTTTTTTTTGAGAGAAAGTGATATAAATCCTCATACTCTTTCCTAGGGTGCTGGAGACCTGCTTTTGCAATGGGGTAGGTCTTCCATTTAGATCTGATGTACCTCTCAAGTACTTTTCATTCTGGGCTTTATTGTGCAGTAGCTGAAGGTACACTTTCAGCAAAGGGGCACATAATTCCTTCCCTTGACCTGCTGCATAAAGACTATCACAGGGAAGATGGGACAGCTAGGATGCCTGGGTTCAGATATTGGTGCCTGATCTGTGTCTACATTATTAACTGAAATAAAGTAATTACATTAGTAATTGCAATATAATAATGTCAACTTTATTCACGTAAGACAATATTTAAGCAAATCTAAAATTGGGAAATCGGGGATGAAAGGCTGGGAATTTTGCTGTTGGCTTCAATGGAGTCTGGACTGCAAGATAGAAGTATGAACTCCTATTTTCATAACAAGAGAGCACAGGGTGGATTATGTCTAACTTACCCTGAATTGAAATGTCTGTTTTATTTCAAACTAGTTATTGAAACGTGGTTCTTCGTCTGCAGGGATTGCCCAAGGGAAAAGAAGCTCTTTCAGGGTGCTGTATTAGAGAGATCATACCTCATTTCAATGTAATTTCTTTAGCCACCAGTACAGAGGCCTTGCAAGAACTTCATCCACCTCCAGAAAGGATGAGTTATGATGACAGACTGGGCAGAATACAAGAGTTGCCAAAAACTTGTAGTTTTCATGATCCATTCAAACTTCACATTTTAGTGAGAACATTCTGAATCTTCTGGGTTTTTTTAAATATGAAATACAGAGAGTTACTGGCAAGCAGTCTTAACATGGGAAACATTAACGCATCTCACTTTTAACAGCGAAGTTCCCCTTAGAAGTTAAACCTGATCTGAACCTTGGCTCCCAAGCCAAATATTCTGTAGTTTACCTCATGTGGAGCACATTATGTTTGGCTCCAAAACAGTTTGTGTCAAAAGCAATTATTTCTTTTCTCTAATCGCAGTCACAACAGCGAGCGAGGTTTAGAATATAAAATAAATATACGCAACTTTCTGACTGCCTGATGCTTTAACTGCTTCAGCTTCTGATCATCCCCGTTAAGTACAGGAGACTATTACCTGTACACCTGAAAGAAGAGGGAGATTATTGCATTCACTCTTAGTAACTAATTACATTAAAAACAATTTCTATTTTGAGCAAGAGAGGGAATGTTGCCCTGATAAATGTACTTATGCAGGTTGCCCTTTACAATTGATACCAAACGATTACATTTAATTTTGTTTCACTGTTTGATTTCCCCAAGTCATTTTAGAATTTGAGACTAAAAGCATACACACAGTTTTTATGAACCTTTTAAATTTGGGGTGAAGTAGGTGATTTTTCTAAGACTCAATAACTATTTGTCTCTAAGGGGTCTGGGGCACAATCCCCCCCAAATTATCCCCTTGAGCCACAAGAAGCAGCAGGTACCAGCTGCAAATCTGTAACACCTCCAATTGCAGCTCAGCCCATACTCGATCCAGGTGAGGGGAATATTTGCCTGTTTGGGCAGACCCACGGGGTCAGGGCATGGGCAGAGCCATGGCTCTGACCCCTCGCTGCCCCTGCACATGCACAGAAGTGCTGGAAACCAGCCCGTCCAGTGGAAACTGTCCTTTACAGCTCCCTCTGCTAAAAACCCGGCTTACACCAAATGGCTTGACCTCACTATGACTTCTGACATAGTGCCTATCCTTTAAAAATCATTAAATATCCATTTCTGTTCAAGTCCTGAGGAAAAAGCAGGGCAGAAGGAAACAAACCCTCCAGTGCCGTTGGTTTTTAAGTTCATGCACATCTATACTGCAGACTTAAGACTGCAACTTTACTGCATTTAGCACAGGTTCCCCAGTGATTAAGAACCTGGTTTGTGAGACAGAGCACCAGGGTAGGAGATGTTAGTAATAAATACCATGATTGCTTTTTATAATTCAATTATTTTTGTTTCTTGGCAAATTTTAAAATATTACTGTTGTGAAACACGGTATAATAATGAAATGCTAAGGGGAATGAATATGCTTCTCCAGTACTATTTTGAGAAAGTCATAAAAAGCACTGCATCTTTGAGAGCACAGGGGTTTTTTTCTGTTTAATTTAATCTACATAATTAGAAGGAAAATAAGACATAAGCCTGAAATAACATAGGAATAAAACATGATCTTATGTCTAGTCACCTGCCAATTACTTCTACACCGAAAAGCAAATAAAATTCCCAAAACCCTTAAAAATTAAAGTGGCAGAGATTCAGTTGTAAACTAAAACAGAACTAAAAGGAAATTCACCAAACGGGATGTTCTCCCTTTCTGCTCTCTTCTGTGCTGAAGAAGATAATAATAAATAATTCTGTTAAAAAGTCAATCCATGGAATTGCTTCATTTATTTGGGCACTATGTATGCCTTTCTCCATAGATCTGCCAAACGTACCTTCCCACAGATTTGCTGCTTCAGTCCTGGGCCTCTCTTAAATGGCAGACAAGAATCCCCTATGAATTAGATTGAGACCATCATGCTCATTTTCACATTTAACCAAATCCAGATTTGAACTTGGGTTTTCAAAGGTGGACGGCTAGTGGAAGGCAAGCATGTTTCATGATTCAAGGGGAGGTAAAGTTACCCCTGCTCTACAAATGACATAAAGTAATTTCCAAAGAAATTTGACAATAATACGGACTCAGATCACAGTAAATTATATCACTTGGCAGCTAAACTGGAGAGCTAAGTCCAGAATTGCCAACAAAACTCAAGATACACATTTGGATATATGGAAAGCTTTGTAATTTTTAACAGAAAGGAGCCTGCACAGGCATCTTATGAGACCCATAAAGAACCTTATCAGCTGGAAAGGAGTGTGTAAATTCTGAGGATCAGATGAAAGTTTTTTACCTTTTTTTTTTTTTTAAAAATAAAAGCATTCAAAAGCAGAAGATAGAACAGACAGACCATCTGCAGTGTAACCACATAAAAGACCCCTGGGCAAATCCAAACCCATTAGCAGAAGTGCTTGACAAATCTGCCAAAGAGCCAGATGCTGCTTATGGAGAAGTCTCTTTCCCTACTTGTCATCTGGATCCTCTGACTTCTGTTCCCAGAGGAGGACAACGATGACTGGTGCTCAGACTAAGCTGTGTGTGGAGAGAGCTGAGGCAGGGTCACCCTCTGATAAGGCTACCTTAACATAAAGAGAGAAGACCAAGTCTGAAATATTAAAATAGTTTTAACAGACACATATATAACATGTAGAAGATGCAGATGTTAGAAAACAGAAAGCAAACCTGCAATCAGTTTATTTGCACGTGGTCTCTTTTTATATGGATTTCTTTAGTTCGTTCTATTCTTGTTTCCTACTTTTTTTTTTTCCTAATGACTGATCAGAATCTCGTAGGATGGGAAGGAGATGATTTTTGGCATGTTAAATACTAGTACAGCATACTAACTGCATGGTGTTAGTTAAATGCTTATTGAGTACATAGACTGACTGATGGTATTTAAAATGTGTCTGAACAGGTTGTGAAGTATCTAGCCAAGAGCTTACACTTAAAAATACTTGAGGAAAAAAGTGATTCATTTAAAAGGTAACCTGTACCAACCTCATAGTAGGGGATTTGAATCTAAATGGCAAATTTTTTTAATGTCTGCATTTTTCTAGGAATCTATTCAACTAGATTTGAAGTGCAAAGTAGGTGGAACAAAATACTTTTACTATTCAGACTCACCAATGTAAAATATATTTGGAGTATGTAAGAGGTCAAAGAAGCTGGAACAGAGTCTGAATTAGTTCTCCTGTGTACTGCTGTAATGTGATATGACAGAGCAAAAAATAGACCAAGGGAGAAAGAAAGAAACAGAGCTCCTTCTCTTTGAGATTATATGTGCTGCACTTGAAGAACCAACACTGTCATTTTATGGCTCAAAATCCAGTTTAATTTTAGTATAGGGCTCTAAGAAACTACTGGATTAAGTAAAAACACTTGCAGGTATAATCTTAGGTTACCTTCTTTTACCCAAAAATAGTATTTACACTACCCCAGGACATTCCTGAAGGTTCAAAAAAATTAAATTCTGATTGCTACATTAATTAATACAGAAATACATGCACTCTCTTTCCCTTTCTTTGAAATTCAGGAAGACTAGATGTACCAAAAAATACTATGACTTAACAGATCAACACATTCAGTATAAATTAGTCAAAATGGGGGTGGGTGAGTAGCCAGGGAGAACAGAAAGGGAAAGGGAAGTATAACGAACGCTTGTCTTCTAAAGGTCAATCACTTGGACCTTGCCCACCCTCTTTGCAGAGCAGCAATATACTCACCTCACACAGAAATTAATTTCAGCCAGCCTGGTGAGTGCCAGACTGACATCTTAGAACTGCTGGCAATCCAAGGGCACTTCGCAGCAAGTTAACAAACACTGGCTGGTCTATAATGCAGCATGAAGAGCAGACATAAAAGTGAACTTAAATACTATCCGTCTATGCAACTGGTTATAGCTCAGACTATATGTTGGGCTACCAGAGCCCACCTGATGATCTGACAGAAGCAAGCTGTGTCACAGGCAGGTGGGGGGGACACTTGCCCACTCATTCACATGGGTATCTGATCCTTTCAAAATAGATGCGTAATAACCAAGTGCATGCTAAGCTCCTGGGATGACTTTGGTCCTGCTGCCTCCACACACCTGTAGCTCCAGCTAGAGAAAGTGGATGGGGCAGAGTGACAACAGCCTTGCAAATGGACTCAAAATCATATTTAACTGCTGCCATCTGCCTATATGTTACACTGTACCACCCGTTTATTGAGTAGTAAAGGAAGTAGAACACACGTTCTTATCATTTCTGCCTAGTGTAAGAATAGCTGCTGTAGTTGCCCAAGTTATGCTCTGCAACAGCATTCACGAATAAAAGGGATGATAAAAGGGGATGTGAGATACCAACGGAGGACCTGCACCACGCACTGCTGTACCTGTGCTCCGAACAAGTTGTTTTGAAATGCTGACTAATGGATTACATTCATTACTGATAACTGATAAATCACTTTCAAGAATCTTTGATTATAATATTCATGTTAAATTGTCTGTGTACATTTTTGCTTATAGGTTGCTATTTCTGGTTGAAAGTTGTTTTTAGTGTGCCTCATATATGAAATTTTGGAAATTTTTGTTGTTTTCAATTCTTCAGTAGTCTTTCTGGTTTTAGTTATTGTGAGTTTTCTTGGTACTGAACTGCCATTAATACTTATTTATTGACACAGCCACAGAGCTTCATTTTTGCGAGCTTTTCCCAGACTTTATAAAGTGCAGTAAACAAGCATTTAAGTTGATTGACACTCACCATCCCACTGCCTATGATGGCAGAACACACGTAACAGTAGTTCAGCATGTGTGAGGGTGGTTTTGTGGCTGGAGCATGATAAATAACCTGCACTCTTGAGCAGGCTCAGAAATCACAAGGCACTTTGGAAATCACAACTATGTCAAAAATGCTAATCATACAAATACATGGGATGGTTTCAGTCCTCCTCACAATTAACCACAAACATTCACAGAAGAAAACTTCCTTTCTCTGAAGAAGGACATGTGGAAGAAAGAATGATAGAAGAATTTAAAGCAGAGATGGGTACACAGCAATATCCTGGGAGGAACCATCTTTGCTTATATCGTAGCAAGGGGTGAGTAATTACTCAAGACAATGGAAAATTTTCACACAGATCAGTCTAGGATAGCAAAAGGGACTAGATTTATGTGTGTTGGTTTCAGGATACCTTGGTTCAATTCCCCACTCCAAGAAATATGTAATATTTACACCAAGTGGAATGGCTTTCATAACAGCCTAATGTTTAGGGCATTTACTTAAGATATTTAAGTCACAAGGCTATAAACAGTGAATAAAAAATATAAAATATCAACTGCTTTTTAATGCTAATATTTTTGTATTTGTTGAGTGAAAACCAGGAAAAATTAAGCAGTCATTAAATATTTTAAGAGTAGGTGGTTCAAGCCATTATTCAGTAGGATCTTAACAATTTTCAAAATACACCTAAGCCAACAGGAATGATAGCACATTTCTAAGGGCAAATCAAATAAAAGAAATCCTTTAAATTTAAATTAGTACATTGCAGCATGCACTTGCATAGTATTTTGTATTATCTACTCTATCTCATAAATAGGACATATTCCTACCAACAGATAACAATAAACTCAGAACTGTTAGCACAGCATGTTTCTCTCTTTCTCAGAGACCTTTATCACATTTCCAGGTGTATTAGACTTTTTCTATTTTAAAAATCAGTTTTAAATCATTAGTGGTGGTTGGTTCTTGCATTCCAGTAGCACAAATCCATACTGGAAAGCTCTTATCTTTCACAGTGTGTGGTATTAGACAAAAAGACTATGTACCTGCACTTAAGAGTAACTCCAAAATGTCCAAATTACTTCTACTAATACTTCTGTTAAAATCTTGTTTATCCTGGTTTTTTTTTTTTCAATAAAGGGATATCAATTTCCAAAAAGTGTTCAAAACTTCTTGGATTTTGTTGCTTTTGTTTATTCCGAATCTGACTCACCACTGATTCAGGTTAATGAAAGTCTTAACACTGACAAGATCTAGCCTGGGCTCACACAGAGAAATCATTACTAATGTAACAGAAAATATGCTATGCCCAATTTTAACAAAAAAACCCAGGAATTTGTAACATAAAAAATACATTAATTTTATTGTTAAAGTCACAGGGAACTGTTAATATAAACCATTCAAATTCTTCCCTCTGATGTCATCAGTTGCCATGTGTTTGCACTCTAAATAGATTATTGTAATTTCTGTAAACATATCACATATATTTTTAGAACTCTTTGGGGTCTTGATCCAAAGCCAACAAAAACCAACAGGCAGACAGTGACCAGCTTCAACAGGGCTCGGGTAATCAGAAGACAGAATTTCTGAAGTTAACAAATGAGAACATGAGCATACAGTGAGCAGAGAGATACCACACAGACTTCTCTAAAAATAGGAAAGACTTGTGCTGCCTGAAAACGACATGCCTGAAAATACAACATACATAGCAAGGCAACATACTCCTTCCAGCAACTGTCATGCAATTGTCGTGGATGCTGTTATGTCATTCAGTTACAGGTATCTGCATAGTCATCTCACTAACTATGTTACTGTGATTGACTCCAACCGCCTAATTGGCATGCAGACTAAATACATGCACCGAACCTTTAATAAGTAGCAGATTTGTATAAAACATTCTCTTGACTGCAAACTAAGCCTGTGTGTCCCAGAATGTAGCCTTTATGAGAAACCTTATTTCACAACATAGTTATTTTAAAATTGGAAAGTTGTAATACCTTTTTTTGCCAGCCACTGTCTTGACTGAGAAGTCTGGGTTTGATCCTGCCAGACATTTCTCTTAGGTGAAGTGTTTATATCTATAGTGGCCTCACAGACATGAATGCTATATTCTGACAGACATATTATCCCTCCAGTTAGTTCCACTTAGTTCCAGTTTGCAAAATTACTTGTGGCAATCTTTCAATTTCAACTTTATTTATCCTGTCTTTACATAGCAAATTTGTGTTGCTTGTATCTGTTCCTCTTTATAGTTTGCCCCAAACCCAAGAAATACTAGCAGCTAGTCACAAAGTGCTTTTTCCTGGCTAAAGAATAATCTTATTTTTGCATGTATCCCCTTCTAGAACTGAACATTTTTGCACAAAAGCAGAATCTGTAAAATCAAAAGAAATGCTTTCATTGCCTTGCTCATATTGTGTATCTAGCTGGTCTTCTTGGAATAAATCAGCAGTGCAACAGGTGATTGCTGGTGAAGTCTGCACGGTTGCTCAGGAAAAGAGGGATACACTAAGCTGTCTTCATAGTCAATAGAAAGAAGATCTCATAAATGGTAACTCAGTGCCTACCTTACACATGTACTTCAGGGTGAGATGAATTTCACCTGAAGAGACTAATCGGAGTCCTCTCAATACCTCATTTCTTCAAATGAAGCCCATTTATCACGTTGTTATGATCTACAAATTATTCTGTAGGTATTGTGAAATACAGCTGAGCTACACTACTCCTGACTCAGAA
The DNA here is from genome assembly GCF_965140245.1 of Athene noctua. Taxonomy (NCBI): domain Eukaryota; kingdom Metazoa; phylum Chordata; class Aves; order Strigiformes; family Strigidae; genus Athene; species Athene noctua. The sequence goes on along the minus strand of NC_134037.1, from coordinate 64,490,669 downwards.
AAGCATTTAAATTACTCTCTAGCCAAGATAAGCTACATATGGTTCACAGACATCAAACCTTTACCTTCTAAAAAAACTTCTAACACATGGATGAGAAGAAAATGAGGGAGCGTAATGTGGCTAAACAGCACATGTGAAAGCTTGGTAGTCTGAGCTTGCCCATTTTTACTGCACAAACAGTACTATATACTTTTTCTATTATAATTGCTGAAAATTTAATGACAATTTCCATAGCTGTTGCTGGCTTTTCTTGCTTGGCAGCTCACTCATAAAGCTCCTCTTCACCATGTAACAATAAACATTCGTTGTTCATCTCCTGAACTGCAAATGAACGGGAAGGTACTGCTGGTCTCACTCCCCTAGGAACTGGTATGCAGGTCAACTGTGTTCAAGCAGTCATGGGAAAGGCATGACAGCTTCATCACAGAATCTGTCAGATGTCTGTAAAGCTTGGATTTGGGTTGAGGTTGCAAAGTTAGATCTGGTAAAGACGGATGTTTACATGGTATTAAAATAAAGCCAATACCTGACTGAAAGAATCAACCATCATCATTATCCTGAGATAAGACTGTAAAGGTCTTGTTGAGGGAATTAGTCAATGAAAGGGAAATCTCAGGTGTATTCTACACAGTCCAAACTGCTGAGAATGAAACACGTCTGATGGTCTGGTTGTCTGGAATATGATGTGGAAGATGCATGTTATTTTCCTTTTCATTTTTGTTAAAATGAAATGGATGGCCATGGAACACTGTTCAGTAATGCACTCATGCAATATTGGAGTAGCTCAGGTACAGTAAGTATAGTGAACAGTGTATTCACAACAGTTCCCACAAACTGCAGAGGAAACTAACCTTGGTCAAGTGAACTGTCTGAAAACTGTGGTAGTTCTCACTAGAATTCAACACTACCTATTTACTTACAAAAGCATTAATGACAGCAATTGTCTCTGGACATGTACATTCACTCTATATGCTGACCAATGAAAAGCAGCCTATTTCTATTTAGAAGCTTTAAGAGAGACTTTTAAGATGACAAAACGGAAACAGGAATTCATATCTTTTAAATCTTACTATGTAGTGAACTTTTAAGCAGTGTGGGTGTGGAAGAATAGAAACAGCAATCATCTGATGAACAGCTGCCATTGATGCTAAGAGCCCCACTGAAACCTGTATTAAATTGAAATATTGGAGACCTTTCTTATACACATTAAAAATCCCTCTGTGCTTTTTTGGACAGCCTGTATACTTGGCAACTGTGTCTGTGCAATATTTATTAGTGATCATCATCAATGAATTTGTAGTTCAGTAATCAATTTGTCTAGCCGGTACTAATGCAATAGCTAGAATGCCTCTGATTACACTCTTCTTACAGCATCTGATAAAGTTTTTTAAAAGAGAGTATTTGATAAAAAGTGGCTTCTTTTCTCTTTCTTTTGCTTTTAGAATTTTTTTTTTTTTTAAAAAGTATATAAAGGAAAAGACAAGTCAGGAAGAATGAATATAGCTTGAGATACTGGATCCACAGGTTTGTAGTAAAAATTATGTGACATGACTGGAGGGCTTCTTACTCCATAGGGCTTAGCTTTAACTTACCAATACAAAAATTCATTGCCCTTCTGCAAATACAGAAGCAATGTCTTTTTGACATCACTATCTATTTTCACAAGTTAATTTCTCAGCTAACTTTCATCCCAAGCTTACAAAACTATTTCTCAAATCTTCAAGTTTTCCCTTTTTTCCCCATAGATATAATCTTGACAATGTAAAGATCATGGTTTAAAGAAGGAAAGTCTATAAAATATATGGCCATTTTCCTTTACCCTTCCAAGGAGAAAAAGAAACTGTGTCTCAGCAGTGAGAAAAATCTCCTAATTCTTCTGCAGACTCTTCATTCCTCTCCTTTTTACCACAGAGTAAAAATGCATGGACTTTGAGGAAGTAGCAGAAAGCCCGCTAAATATCCATTTTCTCTCCCTCCCCTCATTTCTTTCCTCCCTATTTCATTTTATAGCCCAGAAAACCCAATATTTGTTGTCTGATCTCAATTCCTGGTGTGACTTTGGTCTTACAGTGACATCTCTGGCAGGCCTGTTGGGAAGAGGAGGATTTGGCAGTAGAAGAGATGTGTTCATTAAGAAGTCTTGTCTCAGAGAAAGAGGCTGCCCTGGGATGTGCAGCCAAACTGAACGTGCTGTAGCTGAGTGTGAGCAGAAGCCTGGAACTTAGTATCTACCCTTTTACCAGACTTCAGTACCACACATATTCTAGTGTCCAACTCATTTCCATAGCAAGGTCTTGGGGTGTGAGACTATAAGTATAGCTCACAAGTATTAAGGCACCAAAAGGGCCCCTTATTAGAATTTAAATGGCTCACTTGATTATCTACATAAAAGGGAGCTCATCTATGACTGCAAACAAGTTAACTTTCATGCACTGCACTAAACTTCAGCAAGCTTATAGAACATTAAATTTAATATAGGAGCTGTTCAGCATACTCTGGATTGGTACTATTTTAAAGTATACCCATCATATAAGAAAATTAAGAGCAATGGATGTTTATAGGCTCTGAACATATGAACTTCTCTTCCTAAACTCGCTAGTGAATTTGATACAGGGCCAGCATGTTGGAGCTGTCACCCATGCATGTTACTCCTGTCTCATCCAGACCTGCAGTATGACAGTTGGCAAGTCCCAACCATTTACTGCCTCCATCTCACACACCAACAGCTCCAGAAAGCTGTAAGCATTTTGAATGACTGGACAGCTATCCAGACTTTCAGGGTGAATTTAATTTTTACTACAAAATTATGATAAACAAATGCCATAATATTGATATAGCCATGAACCACCATGATTGGGTATAATACCACCATTTAGGTATCATATCTAAACATTTGGGGATAAAAGGAAGTATTCACAACCAGTTCAGAGGGATTTGGCAAAATAACTTCCAAGAAACTTTGACAAAATTTCTAAGACAAAGTCATTTGTGAATCAAAATTTGTGACAGAGATACTGAAGAGTCATGCACGTTTCCTTTTGTGTTTACAACTCCCCTGTCCATCACAGCTTTAACTCTTAACTACAACTTCCTCTCCATCCATGCAGTTTACATGTCTGTCAAGATAACAACCACTTTCTATAAATAAATGCTGGCAAGGTTGATTTTTACTGCATGTGTAGCTGGATACTTCTGGCAAGCATTTTTTGATATGCTGCATAGGTTAGTAAATTCCCTTAAAAAAATCTACTAGTCACATCTGCAGTTTGAATGTTTCTTTCTAAAAGACAAACCAAGGCCAAGCAAGACAAAGAATCTGCTGATACACACATGTCACTCCAAAAATTCTCCTGACAAAGTTCCCACACCCAATTTAATTACTTCCCTACTGTAAAAACACTTTCCATCTGCATTTATTGTAATAGTTTCAAATCCAAAACCAACAGACTATAAAGCTAGCTAAATAAATGAATGATATTGGCCTTAGGTCCCAAGCCAGGAGCTATTCTGTAAGGCTGTGTGTCTCCAGCATTCATTTTTATGCTGATGTTTCATTTTATGCGCAATGTTTTCACTTAAGCCTTGTTTAGAGAAGAATTACCTTGCTCCAGGCTTTAAAGTTTTATGTGCTGTGCGATGCCCTCTAGTGCCGCTCCAGCCAAAGGTCTATCAGAGATTCCCCTGCAAGACCAAAGACGCCTTGCGAATCGAGATCTGACCAAAAAACCCTGCTTCAGGCTGTATCACAGCACTGCACACGCTCAGGCCAGGAATTCATTCCAACTGTACCAGATATATCCTCAAATTGAGGTCGTGGAACTCAAAATGAAAAGCATTTTTGTTTGAAAAAGCACCTTAAAAAAATGAAACTACCAGATTTAGTCTCCAGATTGACTATTTGTAACATGGGTTCCCTTTTGCACTTGCAAGAAAAGAAGTATCCTGTTCTTCAGACTTGGTACAAAGAATTTAACTACAGCTTATAATAAATTGCCTGATGTGAAGAGGTAATAACACGACTTTGTATTCTGGGTCTTCAGGTTTGTTGCAATATCATACTCTAATTAAACGACATCAGACTACGGACTTCTTTATATTTTTAAAGAACTGAGATATAATAGTCTCATTTGGACAAATAAGACACTTAAAACTATGCACATGTGCTTTACTAAATTGGGATTCTCCATTCCATCAAAGTACTTGGAAAGAGCTTGATCTTTATAATAAATTTTAGTCCAAAGCAGCAGTGCAGCAGATACATTTTTCATTTAGAAGTTATTAAACAAGGACTGAAGGGCAAAACATCCCTCCACTGAAGTCCAGGGCAAAATTGCTACTAACTTCACTGGAAGCATACTTGGACATTGAATCTTGTACTCCCTTACACACACTCAGTTCTTACCAAACTAAATGAAAGAATGTATTAATAATTTACATGAGCTCATGAAAGAAATTCAGATGATGTACAGCACAGCTCAAGCCACAGATATTATATTGGCCTTGCATATTACAGGTGACCCCCACAGGATCCTGCAGCAACAGTGGCACAAAGACAGTTAAGGATGGGACTGAGGGGCACACCTTGAATTACTTCACTTTTCTGAGTTTTAATCACAACGTCGGTGTGATGTCATGTTTGATGTGGTTCTCCCCTCACAATTAAAGCTTCTGAATTTTTGTGAAACTGAAATAGGTCTTCTAAACAGAAGCAAGACAAAGATAGACAAAAAGGACTGCAAACCACCAAAAATTTAAGAAAATCATTAGAAAAGACTATGTTTGAAGTTTCTTTCTGTATGGCCTCTTCCCAACTTATGAATACAATGGCATGGTTTTTGTAGGTGAAAACGAAGTTTTGATAAAGGTTAATTTTCCCAAATAAAGACTGTATTTCCCACACTGAAAATCAACTATATTGTCAATGAACTTCAAGATTCGGATATGCAGTGAAGGGATAAAAGAATAAAGTGAGATTTCATTACACAGATTTCCCTATGCTGTTTAATAGTTTTTTTTTTTCAAACTGAGGATGACAATTCAGTGTTAGGGCACCACCTGAACTCAACACCCTAGATGCTAGCCCACATCTTTAAACAGGAGAAGGGAAAAAACCCCTTCCAGAGTGAAACCCACTTAGATTGATCCAAGCCATTCATTCTTTGCAAGACATGTCTCTTGCACTCTGATGCTATACAGTGGCAGCACAGCTCCGCCTCACACCCCACCACCACGCTCCATTCAGTCAGCGTTTGCCCTCCAGTACTGTACCTGGGATTCTGTGGCTCTGAACCATCTGATTCCGTACACGGTTTCTTTACCTGCAAAAGCAAATGAGTGCCAGTTACTCTCACTTGAAACACAACTTCCTTGCTCATGGTTCACGCACTTACAGCACTTAAAGTGGATCCAGGTCTGCTCACCATGATCTCTATAAAATACTTCCCGCATTTTACAGCAGCAGTATGCACTACTAAACAGTGTGTTTCATTATTATCCCATGAACAGCTGCCAACTGCACTTCCCCAGGCTCCATTAGTATGTAAAATGTTCAGCTAAAATAGCTCGGGAGTAGTCTAACTAGGAACAAAGAAACCAAAGAACCAGGTTCCCCACTTCGAAACGAGAAAGCCATACTGTTCTCAGCTCGGTAAAGAAATGTTTTCCCAATTGATACCGCTTCTGTTTCCTGCTAAAGCTCACAATAATAAACACCAGATTCTGGGGCAGAGCATGGTGTTAGCTAAATAATTCATATGATAATTTTCATTTTGTAAATCTGCTAATTGTATGTCAATTGTATTTTCCTGTCACATCAATGAACATATACACCATTTTCACTCATATTTGCAATATATAATTACATAAAAGCTATTTCAACTTTCAGTTTAATTTTTGCAATACATTGCTGTAGGTTAATTAAAGGTGAAAAAATCCATCACTTTCAAATAAAAATAGAAGACTGTTCTCTTGTAGACTAGGTATCTCCTTGGGATCTTCATGATTTCCTGCAAAAATTTAATTGCACCTTCTGGTGATCTAAATTTCTTGTACTTTCAGCAGAGAAAAAAACATTTTTATTCACTTGTGTGCTAATGCAGAATCCAAGGCTGTGTGGGAGGTTTCAAAACTCCATTTTTAAAGCCACCTAGAAACATCATAGTCACTCTGACTCACTTGATGTGACTGACACAATACAAAGAACATTCCCATTACAACCAGGAGGTATTCAACGACAATTTCGGGAATACCTTGCATCAAGAGATTCTTCTACATTTTTTTAATACTTTAAAAGCATCTCAGAGAGAAAAAATGTGACTGTGACTCACTTCTAGTCATTGGCAAAATACTCCCCAACTTCAACAGAAAAGAGATTAGGCTAATGCTAAGTATTTTCCCTAAACACTTCAACTGAATGCCATACACCACTCATAGACATTTGAGTACAAGCATGGTTCTATAGATGGTCATTTTTATTCTTCATTTGCACCCAGATACTGAAAAAACAATATGGTTACATACATGGTTATTCATAGAAATAGTTTTCAGTAGCAATAATGAAAATTTCCCTATGATGATCATTTAAAACTGTCTTTATTATCGTAGCAGTTGTCATCAGAAACACTAAAGGTGGCAAGAAACAAAGGATCTTCTAATTATGTTTTGCTTGATTTTTTACTACAAAACTTTTTTCAACCTATTCAGTTATTCAGTTTCATCACCACTAATTTTCCTGCTCTTGGATTCTTCACTGTTCTTACTGTGCTACTCCATGGACTTGATAGTCATAGTGTGCCACTGAGAGATGCGATGGTGCAGCAGCTCAGCATGAGAGACAGTGAAGGCTCACGTAAACCCAGAACTCACAGGCATGATTTCATAAACATTCGGATGTAAACATCACTGCTATAGGTTTATGTTCACTATGCTGCTATTAAAGTAACATTAGATCTGAAATACAGTAAAATATTTGAGATATAAGCACATGATTGAGTACCAAGAAAAATGCCCACAGTGTGTGTTAATATACAAACCAGAGGAATGTTCCTTCAAAATAGTGTACTGAGTGTCAATATCACAGGTAACTTTTCAACAAATAAATTCAAAATCATTCAAAGACACTGAAATTGAAACAGCCTTTCCTTGAGAGGAAGTATGTGCTTTCAGAAGCAGATTGTCTCAACCAAGTTACAGAGGGACTTGGCCAGAATAAGAATCTTTCCATTTAACATATAAAATATAATTTAAATTCATTAGAAATATAAAGTATAAAAATATAAAATATAATAACATAATACAATTAAAATTAATTAAAAAAATAAATGCATCTAATTTATTTAAATAGTAGTAAAGCTCCTTATTCTTTGTCTCTTCAGCAGATACCCACTTTCAGGCTATTTTTGCTATCTCCTTGCTGTTAATTTACAGATCTCACTCCCCAGGTCAGGAAAGTTAAACCACTGACTCTAACTGGTAGCTGGAGAGTCTGACAGTCACCCAACACATCCCAACACCCTGATCTTGCAAAGTGATGGCAGGTCCTGTGGTGGACAATTACCACAGAAGTCCAGAGATAATTCAAACATACACTAATGCTATCTGAGCACTTTAAATGTACACAATATATTAAGAGCCATGGTTTTCCTGGGCAGGGACTGAGAAGTGCTTCTTCTCCCTAGTAATACCTAGGTACTCACAGATTAATTGTCCCACCCCTGCCCACACTACTGCTGCATCTTGCTTTGACCAACATTACAAAGTAATCGAAATACCTGATTCTGCTCTACCTGTGTAGTGAACATAAAAAAAAAAAAAAAAAGCTGACAAATTCTTGTATACCTTAAAAAGGAGTAGCAGAAAAGCCATTGACCAGTTATATCAAAAAGACTGACCTCCTGTGAGATGCCACAAACTTGGGGGGAAAAAAGAGTATTTTGTATTCAAGAATACTGCAATCAAAACAAAATATTATAAAAAATAAAAATATTTTGGGTTTTCAGCTTGGTAAATAGATGATGCAGTTTATCTGTGATCATTCTCTGAGGGAATGTGCAGCATAATCACACAATATAGACTTGTCTTTTCCTCTGAGACTAAATATAAAGTTCATTGTGTACATTTACGGTCCCTTTTTGAGAGAAAACACTTAATAAATAAAAATGTTATTTCTTAAAGGAGGAACAGGCATGTGATTTTCTTTCAAGTGGCCATAAGTAATGAACATCATTTCTCTTTAAGGCTAGTCAAGTAGCAAAACACATTTTGTTATTCATAAAATTATGCCACCCTAGAAGGTGAACAGAAAATCACTGTGAAACCTTTCCATCAAAGACTAAATATTGTTTCCTTTGTCTTCAGCTGTACTGTTTTTCCTCTTAATCTGCCTTGCTGACTGTTTTCAAAATAATTAACTTTCACTAACACCACATTTATTTACATGCTCATATGTTAAATGCTATAAAAATAACCTTTTTCTTTATTCCTGCTGTTTCCTTTTTTTTTTTTTTTTCCTGTTTACACAGGTTTTCTCACCATTTTACTTATATCCATGCTGAGAATCATTCATAAGAGTGGTAAGATACCAGTTTCAGTTTACATTTTGTCAAACAGCAGAAATCTCCTACCATGGCTGCGTACTACAAAACGTTAGAAATGTTTCAGCTAAAAACCCTTCAGTCCAAATTTTTGATAAAACATGATGTTGTGTTCATATTTTGAAAGTCACATCACTATGCTGCTGAGTGGCTTTAGTGCCTGCAGGTTTGGAAGCAGAATCCCAAAACTGGAGGTGAGGGGAGTCCAAGGTGTACCAGTACCCAGGAATCATCATCTCTGTGAAATGGTGTTTCAGTTTGTGAGCTTCTAAAAGCCCTGTTTTCACACCATTAGTGGACTCCTATTGTAGTCTGGCTCCTGAACTTCTGAATACTCTCCACCTCGAAAGTGAGATGGCGTTAAGTAAGATTTAGGATTACTTCTTCTGAGTGCTAGGAGCCCCCCTGACATCAGGAAAGGAACTGACATTAGCAAAACTGTCCCTCTTTGCTTTATCGGTCCCATTTCCCACTGTGCAGATACCCAGGTAATACCCTCAAAAGGAAGAACCCTGTAGACTCAAATATAGGGAGGAACACGAAAAAACAGGAACAGGGAGAGGGAGCAGAAATCAGGGGACCAAAGAAGAATGGGATCTGTAGGGAGCAAAATTAGAGGAGGGCAGAAGCCAGGTCAAAAAAAACGCTGTAGAGGTAGGAGTCGGGTGTGGACAGTGGGAGAGTACTGGGGCTGGCTGGGATGGGACAGCACAGCACAGTTTGCTCTCCTCTCCTCTAATCAGATTTGGGGCTAACACCACAAACACAAGCCTGAGCATTCATCAGGGATTTGTGAAACTCACTAGTAAAGTCTTTAGTGACCAGTCTGCCCAGAGTAACAGGCTAGTTCTGCTACACTGGCTGCACTGCAGACTTAATTAATGATCCAAGCTGGGAAACTATACTTTGAACTTACAAGATGGTGTATGAATGTTATGTTTATCCAGAAAAACGAAGGTCTAATTTGACTTAAACTGGGGAGAAAATAGTCAACATTTTATACTATTTCTGCCTTAATCTCTGCCTTGGTTCATCAGATTACACATAGGAACACTGTCTGATACTGTGAGGGCACTGTGAAAAAGAGATGCATTTATTAAGAACTGAAGAACTTTGATTAAGGTATATGAGAAATATTAACTTGACAAATTATTTTATATTAAGTATGGACTTCGGACATTTCATGTTTAACAAATATAGACTGAGGAACATTAAAAATATATATATAACTACACATTCACTGAAAAAATGAGACATGCCCTGGAAAGCCTAGTATGACATGTAATAAGATCTGCACTACAATGCATAAGAGACTGGATTTCCACAGGCCATATTAATTCTGGCATTTCCTTGCTTCTGATGTTTTCCTTTGCAACATTAACATCCTTTTAACATGATTTTATTGGACCTCATTACACTAGAAGTTAAACCATGAACTGGTCCTGGTCTATGAGGTGTTCTCACACACACACTCATGGTATTAAACTCGTAATGCAACACAGGTGAGAAATCCCTTCTAACACTTACAATAAGCACAGCTGAAAATCTTGCAACATCAGCAGTAACTTATTCTGGCAATGAATCTGCTGAGGTCCCTTATATACTGCATCAAATATGGCCTTGAACATCCCTCCCAACTCGTCAGGCATGCAATGGGGCAGAGTAGAGCCTGTGATGCTTTGGGTTTGGAGGAGTAGCTCTTCATGGTGGACTTAAGGAAGCCAAAACTTCAAGGAGACAAGAATGAAGAGGGAAAATACTCTTTGCAGATCCAAAGAGAAGTCAAAGCACACCTAGGTGCTTGCTCAACCTTGCTGACACCACTTCTGATTGGTTGAGTGTGGTCAGAACAAGTGCACTTCTATTGTTCGGATACTTCCCTACAAAAATTACCTCGATGAAAGCTTCTACCCCACTGTCCAGGGAAAGGGACACTGTCTGTGAAATGGGCCTGGGGAGGATGGGGTGTTCAGGGGAACAGTCTGATGGAAATATTTGAGGAGAATATGGCTCAGGATATCTGTGACACTGCTATGAGAATCAATAGTAAAGAAAAGTAGCTTCTCCTTCAAATACTTTTTCGATGCTGACTTTGACACTGTTTATGTATAGCTTTATAACCATCTTGACAACAAAATCCTTAGCACAGAAACTGTCTGTACAATGCCTAGCTGAACAAAGATTTCCTTTGCTACCATAACACCCTTCATTCCTACCATAAAACAAATAATTACATTTTCCTGACCTACAAAAACAGGGCAAGGACTAGCTTAAAGATACATTGCTGGGATTTAGTAACAAACTGTAGCCATTCTGAATGTGTATGTTTTCAAACATATTTTAAGAAGATATACAAATATTATTGAAAAAGAAGCAGCTTTTTGATGGCTAAATTCAAATATATATAGCTGTATATGTCTTGTGAAGCCAAAATCTCAGTGAAGCTTCTGCAAAAACAAACAAAAATGCTGAAGATGCTACAGAAAGATCTGAAAAGAATTCTAAATAACACTAGATTTCCAACCTAATTTTTCACAGTAAATCACTGTTATGCTACACTGCTATAGGTCTCATAAGGGTTTCAGTTACTTAAGTCTAATAAATATAATAATAAAATTACATAATATAAATATATATAAACAGTTTATATGAAAATGTAGTAAGAAATTAACATGTGCATGAAAATGTAATACTATATAGTTTACTCTCCATCAAGTTTTAAGTAGTTTTCTGACTTAGTTAAAAACCCAAACACTGATGCTACTGTTGAGTGAAAGTCCTTGAAGCAATAGAAAATTGATTTTTTTCCCTGATTTTTCACAGTTCAGACAGTATACACAGCTGTATTTTAAATGAAGCACATCTTGAAGTAAATTTATCATATCTCAGCAAATGTGATCTAGTTCTAATCACAATGGAAGAATGAGGAAGACCGTGCTGTATGAATCAACTTCATTTCAGGGAGAAATCAACAGGAATTCATTAGAGTGAATTTAATTCACTAATTATTTTTTTAAATTAAAGGTTAGGCTAGGTACTTTACTAAAGCTAGGTAGTGAAACCAAATTTTCAGTTCATCAACTAAACTAGGTTTAGTTATTCAATAGTCTTTGCCATTTTCTTATGGTATTATGGATGAAATTGTTACGCCATCAACTAAAATTGACCAAATCAGATTGAATTTTGAGTATGCATTTATAAAGGAAAGTGCAAATTATTAAAAAGTTTTGAGTATTGAAGCAGACTGCTAAAGTTGAAGTTTGTATTTTATATAACAGTAGATGAAACTTCATATTTAAAGACATCAGATATATTTCTATGTCTTTAAGAGGTGGGAGGAATAAGAACACTGTGGACACTGTGTGGAGCATGTAGCACAGGGGGGAGAGGAAGGGATGGGAACAGGAGGAGCTACCACTGTTCCAACATCACTTCCATTTTCCATACAAACCTTTCCAAAGATAGATATGGTCATCATGAAATGTGTCATTGCTATCCTCCTGTCTCCCCCACTTCTCACCACACTAATACAGTAGCAGTGCTGGTCTGCAACACTATGTGGTGTACATCTAACCTGCAATGAAAAATAACCCAGAGCCGATACATACATCTAGCATCAAATACCTGCAGTTTAGGCATCTACATCTATCTAAGCTAGTGACCATAAGGCTCCTTTATATCTAACAGAAAGATACAGATATATTTCACCTGACCTAGATATTAATCTATTTCAGACAGATTAATTATGTCAACCAATAATGGTTGCTACTCTCCAGTGACTGCTGAAGAGGATTGGTAGCGGAGAAAACACTGGAAATGGAAGGGTGCTGCCAGACAGTTGAGGGAGTGCCCACTGTCCCCACACAGCTTGTGTGCCTCACTATGTCTTCCATGAAATCCTCTTTGTCTGCAACACTGACTACAGCAACGAAGAGAGATGGCTCCTGCTGAAGTTTCATGCTTTAGAGCCTCAGCTTCTTTGAACCAGGACTCTAATAATTCTAAGAAGGAGCTATCACTTACAAAGCATATATTAATCTGCTAAATGCTTCCACTTTTTGAGATGACGTCACCACTGCCACAATGTTTTAGATTTTCCATATAAACCTCTGCAGAGAATAGTGTGGATGAAACTTTGACAAGGAACCAGCCTACAGACAGGCCAAGAGGCTGCAAAGCAGCGCTGTATTTTCCCTAGATCTTATTTCACCCGGCTGGAATGATGAGTATTGACCCACTACAGCCCTTGCCAGTGTGCACAGTACATAGAAAGTCTTTTTCATACTTACAGGGAGACCATAACGATTATTTCTTTGGGGAACACTGCAGGCATCATTGACAAAAGCCTTTGTGCTACTTAAATCAGAAAGATTTATCCCATATAAAATTGTGTTTCTACTGAAAAGTTTTACAGGAGGAGGTCTCAATGAAATGTATTTATGAAATAAATTGAAAAAATCTAATACAACCTTAACTCCTCATTTTTCTCATTTGTACGCTGTCTTTGGGGTCAAAACTTTCCTTCCTTGGTACTTTCTTGCTAGTGGAAGGGTTTCCTACATGTTTGTTTTTGCAACCTGATTAATGGGTTCACTCAGTTCAGAGCTCTAAGCTTCTTTCAAGCCTTTTATACCTGCAAACATTTTAAAAACACATTTTAAATTGCCTTTGGCACAAGTGCACTTTAAAAAATATCAGACGGTGAGATGGTCAAGCTATAATTTAAGCAATTGCAACCTGTGAAGTATCTTCTACATTTTGAAATGTATTTATACATGTATTGTGGGAAAAAACTTACATTATTTTTTTTCTTTTTTTGTTTGTTTGTGTTAGATGAAAGAAGGAAATATGCCTTCCCTTAACTGGTGGGGCAAGCAGGGCAAATGCCACACTACAATAGCACTTTTTGTTTCAGCATGGGTTACCTAATAGCTCAGAGCTCACAGAACACTTTCCTCTGCCCTGCTGGGAGGATGGGCCATCAGGCTGGCTCCCTTCCCAGAAAAAAAAAAAAAAAAAGAAAGAGAAGGAGATAGCTCCTCATTCAGCTGTTGCAAAGGCAGGGAAGCTCCACCAGTCTGGATGGCATCTATTGTCCAAGTAAATCAGATTCATCAAGAAATACTAAAGCACTAGCAGTGGAAATCTCTCACATTCCTTTTCATTCTCTCTTTTTTTTAAAAAAAAAAAAAACAAAAAAAAAAACCACCCCAAAACACTAAAGACAAGCCTGTGGCCTTTTTTTGCCGTTTCAAATAAGCAGTATGTGTTGGTGCATCTGAATATGCAAGTATACCCTCAGTGCCTCCCCGGTATCTCCAGACTGGAAACCAGCTAGAAGATACTGTTCTTAATCTAGACATGGAAAACTACTTCCTGTTTTTACTCCAGTTACGGTCCCATGATCTCCCTCAGATCTGTTATGAACACACCATTTTTATTAGTTTCAAGTGTTTGCTTTTTAAATCCCAGCGTTCCCAGACATCACTGATCTCTTTTCAGGAGAAAAACATACTGAGATGCAGGAAAAGAGCCACGCTGTGCAATGCTTTCTAGATTAAATCTTGATTCCTCAGCTCCACAGAAATATCATAAGCAAACTAGGTGTATCAAACTGCTTTGGAGTTATCATTTAATGTTCAAAGGAATAGCAAGTCATCTCCCGTTATACACATAAAATTCAATGCCCCCTCAGAAAACCTGAACTTACTTTCTTTCCTCCCGCTTTTCAAAACTAACCAGGGCCAACAAATGCAAAGGAAAAAAAAAAAGTAAACTTTGAAGCTGAAATTTAAAGCAATGAAAGTCAGGAAGTTCAAAAGTTAATGTTCCTAAGGCTGTGTTAACTTGGCCATGTTGCAAATACATCATGCAAATACTTCAAGCTATTTTGTTAAAGGCATATAGTACTGTGCCATTAAGCATAATAAACCATGTTTTTTTCTTTTCATGTGGAAACCATCTTGTATGATCAACATATACAGTGTATTTCTACAGCTAATACTGATTTCTCTACCACAATTCAAGTATCTCTGCCACAAGGCACTTCTCCATAATGCAGATGCTGGTGCCTCACTGGGATCTACCTTTCCCTTAGCTCACCCAAGAGCTTACATACTGATGCACCCAATAACAAAGGACAACTTTTCTTCCGAGTCTTTTGCCTCACCAGAAACTAATCTTCCCCCCTTAAGATCAAAGAACACTCAGCACAGCTGTTCCATTCCTCACTTAGAGAAAATTTAAACAAATAGCCTTGTTGATCATCTCCTTTCTTTTTTTCACTATCCTTGTTTCTACCTAGAAGCATACTGATAGCCAAGTGCAGTAAACAACATAATCACACATCCGTCAGATACTCATCCTCATCACAGATGATGAAATATATATCTGGTAAAATACATATCTGGTAAAATATTCTGGTTTAGCAGAGAAGTCCTTTTTCTCTCCCTGTAGTCTTTTGTTTATCTTCTGCATTTTTAAAATACATATTGCTATGTGCTAAGGTTAAA
The DNA here is from genome assembly GCF_965140245.1 of Athene noctua. NCBI lineage: Eukaryota > Metazoa > Chordata > Aves > Strigiformes > Strigidae > Athene > Athene noctua. The sequence goes on along the minus strand of NC_134037.1, from coordinate 64,475,566 downwards.
GGAGATCAGACACCAAAAATGTGCCTTACTCGTGGCCAACAATCTTGTCTTTCTTAGTGCCAATAAGAGTTCACTCACTGATGGGTCAGCATTGAATAAGAAATGTCTACAGCATCACCAGCTTCACTGTCCTCTGTGTCTTGGAGTAGCATACTTATCTTATGCATTCTTCATCCCAGAGCTAATGGGACTTTAAAGGCAAGGACTGTGGTTTTGAACTATATTCAAAAAGTTCAGGAAATGTAATTTAGTGGAAAAGAAAGACAGATCTGATCTGTTCACAATACCCTGCCCTAATGTGAGCTTTGTACTAATTAGTTTTCAAGCACCAACATCTTCATAAAAGTCTAGCTCATTTAAAAATGAATTAATACCTGACTCATATCATGGTCTGACAGAATGGGATGGAATAGTTTGGGTACATTAAAGCATTCTGGAAGGATTCAGCTACATGACAACCTGGTTTATTGACAATCTGAAGATCTTAGGCTGAGACTTGACTTACTCAAGACAGCATGGCAGACACAAGCTCTTCCAAGTGTAGCCACTTGTTCACCAGTACCACTTTCGCTCAGATACAGTTTTGGCCAACTTTTCTTCACCATTGGTCCTATCCCAAGTACACATAACTATAGCTATATGAGCCAGGTATAATGGTAGGAGAACAGTGCAGTGTCTGACATCACAATACATGTTGTGTGACTGATCCAGAACATGCATATCATCGAGAATCACAATAAATGTTGGTCCTTGTAGAAAGGAGAAAAGGAGAAAAACTAGTGAGGTACCACAGATTTTCATTACATTTTTTAGTGTGTATCTATTAAGAAGAACTCAAGTCACTTCTGTGTCTTCTGGATCCCTTTTCATCTCTCAGGACAGACAACTGCATTCAGTGGACAGTGTCCTATGGGACAGACAATATCAGAAAGACGAGAAAATGTAACTGACCATTACTCACAGATCAAAAAATATCTGACTTCTTTAGTAAAGCAATTCAGTTCCACATCCAGACCTGAATTCACACTACACATGGTTTAAAATGTCAACTTCAATTAAATAAACTTGTAACTGGCCATTGGGCAGTTTTGCTGTGATTGGGCTCAGGAAAGGGGAGGCTTGACTGTAGCTGCAGGCAAGGATCACTCCACACTGTTGTCTTCTTCAGGTCTAGCTGAACTCCAGCATGTTTAATAGAAAAAAGCAAAACTCCTTCTCTAAATGTTGTCAGGACAATTTTGCCCTTTCTGACATTTTAAAATAATCAACAGTTGTTGATTATAAGCAGTTGTTCACTGCTCTTCTTCACAACCTGGAAAGGCAGGAGTACCTCCATGTTGAGTACACATACTGAGGTCTGGGAATACAAACTGGCTGTTCGTGACTAACTGCAATAACTGCAGAAAACAACCCAGTCCTGCCTAGGTTTGCAAGGGCTTCCACTGGTGCCTTCACCTAGCTTCAACAGCAGTGAGGGTAGCAGCAATGGCTAACTGAGGTTATGCTATATTAAGTCCCTTAGCAAAAGGCATTGCCCGAGCTAGAGTTGTCAAGCTTGGGACAAGCCTACAAAGACGTAAGCTTGAGTCTAAACAGGAACATGGTGGTTAGGCCCACTATCTTCAAAGAAATGATTCAGAACAAAGAAGGGAAGTATGTGAATATGCTTTTGTAGGATGGGTGACTCAATTAATGCCAAAAAGCAACAGGTGGACAGAGCAAGAAGACAGGTTGGAGGGAGGATGAACAAGGTAATATGAGCAAGTAATACGAACACGATTTTAGCTCAGCACCTGCCTACCCATTATCAGCTGGCAGAGTCCTGTAGCCATTGAGGAAGATGGGAATTAGATGAAGAACACATTAAAACAGTATTAAAATAAAATAAAATTTAAAAAAACAAAACCCAAAAGCCTGTGCTATTATTCCATGGTAGTTTTTCTCGTGGGAGTAGGTCAAAATACTGTTCATAGATAGTATCTGTGAATCTGGACATGAACAAATAATTTGGCCTATGAAAACAGATGACGGTGAAGTCATCAGCTAATTGTACAATACTATTTTTTGCACAACACACTGAGGCTAACCACCTACTTAAAGTGTATGCAAATGACTACATTACAAATTAAAACCAAAATTGTGTTCAAAACTAGAAAAAAAGCGGAAGAAGACGGTAATAAGCATTTGCACGTCACATTCAACTAGAAAATTACCAAGTAAATCGCCTGTACATTTACAGTGAACAGCTGTCCTTCTTCTTCAGTTGCATACATTTCTGTTCTTCCTCATTACTGAAGCTCATTTGTTTAGCATTTTAGCAATAATTTCTAGCAGCTGTTGTAACATTAATAAACTACACCAGATAACCAAAAACTTTGGCAACCTTTTATTAGCATAAGGATGCAAAAAATTCTTTGTACCTTGAACTTCTTACTGATCAAAATAAAACAATTAGTTCTTTAGAGCCCATATGTTCTCTAATTCATGAAAAAATAATTTGTTAGAGGAAAGGTAAAATGACACACAATGTTGCAGTATAAAATCGCACAAAGAAGTGGATATAGTCTAAAGACCTATTAACATGCATTTGTATCATCATTCAACCAAATTTAGTTCATTTTTGGCTAGTTTAGTTTTCAGTGCTTCTAGAACACTTCAACAGAAGTGAATAAAATGCTGCTAAGAAAAGAGTATTTTCCTTTTCAAGGGTAGAAAAAAAAAATATCAGAGGCAAACTACAGATAAAGTAATTTCTAACAAGTACACAAGACAAAATAATACATTTGTTGTACACAGTTATGTGTGCAAAATCCTATCTAGTAAGACTACTTTTTACACATATAATTTACATTTAGTTATTCAAATCGTAATTAACAGGTAAATTCCAGTAACTTTCACAACACAATATTCATTAAAAATAGGATATCATAGTGGTAAAATGTCTTCAGGGAAATTAATCATAAAAGGATAAATTAATAATTTTATCTATACACAAGGATACCACACATTTGCTTGTATAGGATTAACAACAACCATGATCAGAAAGCACACCGAAAACATTCAGCTTTTTTTTTCCCCACTTGCTTTATGCTATACTTCTTAACACTAGCCAGAATAGCTTATTTACAGTATAAAATAAGTAAATCAATCTCAAACCATCATCTAATAATACATTTTTCACCATTACTCAATGGGGAAAACATCAGAGGTAGCATAGCTCTTAAAATGCCACAAGAAAGAACCCCTTGATAGATCATATTTCAGCTCACTTATAAGTCACTCTTGCCTCTTTTTTCAGGTTTGAAAATTTCACTGGTTTATACTAGTATACTATTTTAGCTTATCCAAATAATTTTCCAGATTTTTCATTAATATTGCTATAGTGGAATATACAATTTTAAAATATTTTAAAGTATATTTTACTTTCAAGAATGTTCTATAAACAAAATAGTTGAACTAGCTTTCCAGAAGCAATTAATTAACTGGATGTGGGTTTTTTTTTTCCAAATTCATATACCATTTTGTTTATATTTGCAGTCCTCCAGTAAATTCCTTAACCAATGGGCAATTACTTGGAATAAGGAGTTATTCCAATTTGTTTTGGATGGTTTTATACACATATCTCAAGAATGAAATAAAAAACCTCTTTAGGAAAATTTAACAATCAAGATTCTCTAAACTCTGAAAGCACTCAAAACAAAAATAAAAAGAGCCAGCTTCATAGTGAAGGAAGAATTTCATATACCAAGGTCAGTGGTCAGAAATAACAATAAAGTATATTGCAAAGCATCTGGAGTACTTTCTCCCACAAGAGTTTGTGCGTTTGCACCTATTTCAGACAAACAAGGAAGTGTCCTTTGTCTCCAGAATCAACGTGCCAAGTCTCCTGTATCTTTCGACCCCCCTCCCTTCTCTCCTGTCTCCCCAACCTGGTCCTGGAATGTTTTGGCCAGGAGGTTAAGAAAGATTCCCCCATTTATCACAACCTGCCAAGCACAACAGGGTCACAGTCCCAGCCCCAGTCCTGCCGCTTAACTAATCCAGCCTCGGCGCAGGCATGAAACTTCAAAGATTTTTTGCCACAGGCAAAAATTAGTCCTTATTTGCTTTAAAATCCAAGTATCAATCAAGTTAAACTGTGCTTCAGTGGAGCTAACAGTTTGAACGTTCGGAGCAACATGTACATTTGGTTCTTAGCTGTGACTCTAATTGAATGCAGAGCTCACCTGGAATAGCACTACAAATACTTTAAGTACAGCAAAAATCGAATGATGAGATAATTCATTTTATCCAGGAGAAAACCCTTGATAAAAAGAACTGTTCAAACACGCATGTAAACACACGTTTTTGTGCATGTGTGCAAATAAATATATATAATACATAATCTCTGTTTATGTGAAATTACTTCAGATTATTTTACCCTCCAAAGGTTTTATCCGTTATACCAGTTGATCAGCCACGGTTATATAACTGTAAAGCTCAGTTAATGACTTTTCAATATTCCTGAAATTAATTTTGAAGAACAATTACATATTTACTATGAGAACACACACAGAACTTTGCTTCAGTATTTAGGAAGCAAATCTTCAATTAACTCTAGCTAAAATAATACATAAACTATACTATTCTGGGATACTGCCTACCACTTTCTGTTCATCCAACACAAACAATAAAATAATTATGCTTTTTAAATCAATCCAGTTTCTTCAATATATATTTTTAACTGCATCCTTTTAGGGCTAAAATGGGATTAATTTTAAAATTAGCTTTTAAAAAAATCTCCACATTTTTTCCAGATCTTTACTTATAACTGAATACTGTTTAATCATGTATTAATTCAGAGCAATGATTAAATATGGCATAGAGTAGAGAAATAAACCACATTAATATTTCCTCTTAAACTATTACAAAAATGTGTGGTTTTTTTCAGCAAATAGTTCATAAAATAAAATCTAAAAAGTAAATAAGTAGCATATTAACTAGAGGATTAAATTCTACAAATTGCTTGCATAACTTTTATACATAAATGTCATTCAGCCATGCCCTTCTTTTATTTAAAAATAATGAAATGATGTATCATGTTAAAATTTTAATCCCTTGTAAATAACATTTACAAAATAAATTTTACAACGCAAAGTTTAAAACGGAATAAAGTTTTAAATACTTTAAATACTTATTTCCTGTATTCTCCCAAAGTAAATGTAACTTCAAGAAAATTTTAGTTAGTTGCAAAGAAAACAACAGAAAACAAAAGATCAAAAAGATAGGTAAAGCATGCGAACGAGACAGTATGCAGTGGGGTTTTTCACTTGTTTCCTCTATTTCACAGTGCACTCAGACATTTTATGAAACCACAATCTGTTTAAATTCAGAAAATAACCTCCACTTCTAATTTGTGTAACGGATTAATTAGCTTTCCTGTATGCACGCTCTAACCTGTATACATGCTTGCAGGATTACACAAATATACAGGTAATTTTCCAAATCCAAATCCAAATCCTTTTGCTTGATATTATACACATTCATACAAGCTGTTCCATTTAACAGGTTATACTAAGCACCTTAATAAATCTAAAATTATCTGGGAAAAATGCTTTGGCAAGGACTGTATTTTTAATTCAGGAATTTAAAAACATTGCTTATTTAATATACCTTTTTCAAATTTACATTTGATTTACTTTAGAAGAAATTATAATGGCACAAAAGGTATTGAGACAGTTAAAAGCTGTTTAGCTGAAATGAATTTCAGAAAATAGTGAACAGTCCAAGAAAAGAAACATGTAACTGGATCCTGCTGCTTGCTGCTCACCAGACCCTGGGCACAAAATCGAAGAACGTATTGGCTGTAACAATTTATCATACCTTTCTTCCAAACAGGTTCCCTACACATTACAGTTCCCTATAGCAGTAAATGGCTGTTTACAGCTGGACCAAACTGGGCTGCTCTTTCTTCCCTGGGACTTTGCTTGCTGCACTAGGATAATAAAACAGCACTCTCAAAGCAAACCCCTCCTGCGTTTCCCTGAATGAAACGGACATTTAAGAAGCAGGAATCATTATGCCAGCTCTCATCATGGCTCTCTGAATGCAGCACGACAGCGGCACTGCTGCGCTTGCCTGCTGCGCTGACACCGAGTCAGGGAAAGCACCGGAATACAACAGCCGCACATGCACACAGATTCCCTGAAGAAACAAGTTTTTAGTCAGAATTTGTGCTCCAAAAATGGTCTGCGTAATTGCAAAGCACTTTAAGAAGTTTGAAACAAATTCACAATGAAGGAAGACTGAAATGCAAACTCACACTGCCAAGTTACAGATAACATGACAGAGAAAGTTAAAGCGAACTTTGAGGGGGTAGGACTGATGCTTTAGCGTAATTATGCTTTAGTGTTATTTCTTCCAAATTAATGCCTAACTGACTTAGGAATGGACTAAATGGACTCGAATTAAATATCAGTATGCTATCTTTCTTTTATCCACAGTTTGTGTAGTTTAGAGCTAATTAATTTGAGCTTAATTTGTGTCTAAGACACCTGTCTCCAAATACTGGCCTTTTAAGTGTCTCTTACAATCATAATGTTATTGAGTAACACAGAACGAACTTCTCACAGATTTGACAAAATGTGACATTGCCAGCATACTGTAAAGTGACACATTTTATTTCTTACAGCGCTTAAAAAGTAACCTCCTGTGGTAAGAAGAAGCTGTTCCTGAAAGAACCTGATGGATCCAGACCTGTGACCTACCTAAACTACTATATTCTACAGCCACTATAAACAAATACGTTGTTCCAAAAACAAGTTTGGAACTGCTACTACAGAAATGAAAACGACATCTTCTTTTCAGAACGGAATCTGACTGTGGAATTAATAAACATATTTCTCGTTTTATCACTAAATGACATTTGTATCAATATTGCAAATTAAAATCCATCATAACCTTACCTTAGTTGTCTCTGAAGAACAGAAATGAGTGCCCCAAATGTGCAAAGTCAGTTTCCAGGACAAAAAAAAAAAAAGAGAATATCTGTTATGTTTTGCACTAACTTCCACTGTGCAGCAGCTAAGGTGTGCAGAGAGATTTTCAGGACCAAAAAAACTTTAGCACTAGTCTAGCTAGGATTTTTTAAACTCAAAAATACTGGAAACATTTTGTTCTTCCTTTAACTGTCACACCGAGCCTAGCACAGTCCAGTTACTTAAGTTAACTAAGAGAAGATCTGGATAGTAAACAAGCTTGGCTCTGTCCAATGGCTTTCCACACCCTTCTGTTTATAGTAAGATGACTTGCATTCAGAGGTCACCCCATCAACAGCTCCTGTCTTTCAGTGGGTATCTAATGTGCTGCATTTATCCCAAGGCTCTTTTAATGAAACCACCTTCCTGGTCCCTGCTCTCCTGCTGTCACTATGACACATCTGCTCCTTATTGTGTGAAGTCCTATTAAGTGTTAAAATATACAGAAAGGATGTACCTAGGCATCTATTCTGCAAGTAATATGGATATTTATAAGTGCTAACTTTGTCTGTGAATATTGACAAAATAAAGACTTTCTAAAGATCAAAGAAATAATTTTGCCAGCAACATTCATCTTGTGAATAAAAGAAATTCAGGAGGAAGGAAGATGGATGCCATTGTTTGATTTGGACTTTAAAACTTTTACAAATACTCCCCAAAAGGATAATGCATGTGCCTGTGCCAGATAATATTTACTTGATTATGTTAACATGCTGGAAACAAGAGATGAGGAGTGTCCTCGAGCACTGCTGCAAAATGACACAGAGCCAAGAAAAACAAGGGTTCAAGTGCCAGGACCCCAATGCAAACACCAAGTCAATTCTGGGCTGAAAGAATACATGGAATTGATGGCTCTTACAAACCGCAGTAAATACGCAGCAGCGTACAGACTCCTAGTTCTCATTTTTTATGCATACAATGTGCTACTGGTTACAAGCGGTTTGCGATCCAAGTGGCAATTGTTATTTTCTTCATACAGCATTGCAAACCAAAAGGACAAAGCCCAACCTTCCTTTTCTTTACTCTACTGGAAATTACTTACCACAACACACATATCTAAATTAACTGTATCTTAAAACAAGGACAAGGACATGGTGTTTAGCATTTTTCTTCCTAAGTCCTAAGTCTTATCAAAATAAGAATTGAAAACCATTTCCAAATTTCTACTGCTACTTTTTTCCTCAGCCATCGGGCAGCACTAGGAAGCTCAGACTCGTTTCACGTAGAGACGTGAAACTGAAGATGGCACTCTCTCCCCATGCAAACACAAACTTGACTGCTGCTCAGAAATGCTCTTTGAGTGAAAGTTACACCTGCAGCACATTTTCAGCACCAGTTTTTGTCACCACTACAGCATCGAAATGACAGATAGCAGCTTGGCTCTGTTAAAGCTAATAAAACATGATTGATGAACTGGGCTAGAAAGCCATGTCAGTTCAGATTAGGATATCTGTGCCATCATTTGACGGGTCCCACACTTTATTATTAGAATGGATTGTCAGGACTCTAAGGGCTGCTAATAAATACATCCATCCAGATTCCCTGATGCCTCTTTTTGTTCTTAAACCTATTTATGACGTCTTAAGTATAAAAGTTATTTTCATATGAAATCTTGCTTAATTTTTATAAAATACTTCGGAATACAATATACTTCCTTAAACAGGTGCCTGTCAGCTTCTATTATCTCATGCACTGAAATCCAAGTAATCCTCATTTTACTGCATTATGTGGCATAATAAAGGCCCACCTTTTTAACAATGAAAACTCACTGGAGCGTACAGAAAGTACTGGGGAGAGCATAATCAGCTTTCAGATGTTGTTTTTGACATTAGCATTGGGCATAACCTCATTCTTAACTGCTGAAACAACTAACATGTCAGATGTGGAAGATTGCTAATTCGAGATTGCTTGCAAGCAATTGTTTTTTTCACCACAAAAAAACCAACCAACCAAACAAAAAAAACCCAACCCAAAACCCAACTAAGGAAAAAGCTATCATGGAAAATACTGCCAAGGGAAGACTGAAAGCCACAGGATATACATCAACAGCGAGCTCTAAGGCTCAGATGCTCAATGAACTGCAGTGAGTATTAACAGTTGCAGATGAGGAACAAAATTTGTCTCTTCTACGAGGCATCAGGCAGAGGAAAACCAGCCTGGGTTTAGACTCCACAAGTAGTTAAGGAACACGCTATCACCCCTTTTGCACAGCTCTGTACACAGGAGGTCTTCACTCAGCAGCTCCAAACCAGAGCAGGCTCATTTCCACCCCCTGCCACTGCTTCACCTCTATCCTCCTGTCTTCTACTACAGACTAACACGCGGATCACAAGAATGCAAGGACCAAAGAAACAACCTTTCTCTTTTTCCCAGTAAAACAAGATGGTTTTATTGTTTCTCAGGTCTGGATACCTGGAGGCAAAGTACACTCCCATACACTTTAAAAGGTGTTTATCACATAGTGGCAATAAAAAAAATTCTAGACCATAATTCTCTGCACACAGCAGTAGTGTCAAAAGATGATCAAAGAAAATTATTTCAACTACAGCATGAGCTCCTTTCTCAGGCTGACAGGGGAAAGCACTGTTCCAGCATCATTGTGACTGATGAACTGCTCTGTCTGCAAATTGAGAATACCAAGGAGATGTTTTCTAACACATAAATCAGAAGTTTCTTCATGCCCTTTATTTACAATACCATCCTAAGGACATAAATGTGACAGAAAGGAAAATAGTAGATATTAGCAAATAAAAACTACTCATTTGAGAAGATACTAAAGCATGAAATATTCAATATTTTAAATTTCTCAATTAGTTCTGCAACCAAAAGTGTTTGGCTTAGGGCAAAATTAGTGAAAATTATTTCAAATATTATTTTTCCCATTCTACAGTTTGCTTTATATGCTGTTCACTGTATGCAATACAGAGAATATCAAACCAAAAAGAAAAGTTTACCAACATGCCTTTACATTTTAAGTAATGTCACAAACCAACAAATTATGCAGGATCACATAAACTACAGTTACTGTTATATCCACAGAAGTAGCAGACTAACAGAAGTAGCAGTGAAGGTATGAAAGATTTCTCTATTTTCTTTTTCCTCTAGGTGGAGAAATTGGAGAGAAAGAAAATGCTCTATTTATATAAGCGGTAATCTCTTTTTAAGATACTAATGGGAACATGTGCTTCCCTTGAATGTGTTTTTGCAGTTGCTGTGTTTTTACTATTCCTTCGGATTTCATCATATGACATGAAGTACTTCTCAAGGTACATCAGAGGGAAAAACACAGTAGCAGGGGAGCCACCACAATCACTGCACATTTTGACTCAATACATTTTTAACTAATGCAGTGATAAAAGTGACAGAAAAAAATGTAAATGTAAGAAGTAGAGACACTTTTTGGGAAAAGGGTGCCTGTGAGATTTTGGGTTGGTCAACAGTTTCATAACTGGAGATCAAATTCAATGCCAAATAAATATTTTAGTGGACTCTGATCTTGCATTCAAAGAGGGTTTGAAGGTGCTTTGATCAAGATGACTGCACCAGCCCGTGGTTCTCCCCCCTCAGGCCTCTCCACATTATCCTGGCTGGCTTATGGGCTCTGGCGGGTCACGGCAGGCCCTGGGGGTGTCAACCTTTACCCGGGATGCTGAAATGGTGCCTCCCACCAACCCAGCTATATCAAAAAACTAACTCGCTCAACTACTCTTACCTCTTTTTGTTAGTTCGCCTTTTCACTTACAAACTGTCGGAAAGAATAAATTCTCAGATCTGCACTGCTGTGCTTTGTCAAGAAATTTGAGTTTAAATTTACAACCCCTCTAAGATGGCTTTGTTATCTTGTAATTTTTTGTTTGTTTGTTTTCTCTGACCTGTATCCGTGGCAATCCCATAGGTATTATGGGAAGACAAACTATCCTTTGTATTTCACTTCATGAGTGCCTCCTACATGCTCCATGGCTCATCTCTAAAATCAAGGGAGTGAGACAAATAAAATCATTAGTATTATAATACTTCTATCAATGCACGATGCTGTATTTATTAGACTCCCCAGCCAGAACTAATGCTGTGTTATGTTCTGCCTGGGCACTCACCAGCGAGCAGCTCCTTAGAGCAAAGTCTGTGGTATCATCACAGTCCCCATCACCTTCCCTCTCTTTATTCCCCTCCACCATGCAGAGAGAGGCTTCTCTGATACAGAGAACAAAAACAACTGAACAGCAGATGCCAGTTGGATTTCAAGACATGCGCTATTTTTGTTACTGAAATGCTATCAAACGAAAAACTCTTTGATTAAATCTCAAAAAAATTGAAAAACAGATGGAAGCTAGCTAAATTCTGAGTTCAAAGAAAAAAAAAAAGACATCTGAGTGTCAGAATTTCAGTGATAACTGAAAAATTTTAAGAATAAGAATTATACATTGTAAACATAAATTAATAACAGCAATAAAGTATGTATTTACAAATCACATTCCTAGAAGAGCTTTATTTAAGTTTTAAGGTCTTTCTAATTTGCCTTATGTTTTCTCAGCACTTGCAATTTTCAATTTATTTCTGCAGTCTTGCACCTAAATCTGTAAAATGCAAGTATACATCTTGACACCTTTAACTTGAAATATTAAACGTTTACCTTGAAACATTAACCATAAACACAATAAAATTTTCATAACTGGCAACGCAGTATTTTCTGTCTCAACATCTCCATCTCGATTTCTTCTACTGGTTTCAATTAATTTTTTTCCAAAAGGTACTCATGTACATCTCATTTCCACCTGCCATTTTAAGTGTCTCTGATACTAATTCTGATTTAAAACAATGAAATAAATAAAATCCTGAACTCTTCAAAATGCATGTCAAATTCAAGGTACAAACCTTGTGCCAATAGTTTTAATATAATTTCTCCTAAAGTGAAGTTGTCATGTAACACCTTATCTTTCAAAGGCATTCAAGGTAAAGTAATTTATAAAAGTATTAATTCAAGCCCCCACTAATTATTATTGTGGTTTTGCTACCACATTTTTTGGGCTCCAATCAAGATGAGTAATGCATCAGTGATCAGTGCTGGGCATAAATATTATCTCAACACTGAAAGCTTAGAATATAGTTCTTCTCATGGCTCTTACAGAGCCATCTCTAGTATCATCTTCCAGGTTTATTTTATAACCAAATTAAAAATGTACTTAAATAAGTACAGGAGAGAATTAGTTATGTGAAAGTTTGGAAGGAGTTTATAATTTTGAAACAGACCTTGAAAGCTTTAAGAGGAATAAGAGGTTGTACTGTTGGGAGTTTTTGACTTGAACTTCTGAGCAACAGATGACATATTCAAGCATTTTAACCATTATGTGTTCAAAGACACTCAGTAAGACCATTTGAGTGACTGCTCTCAGCCAAGCCTCCTATTCGAGGTGACATCAAGTCTGACTAAACAAAATGCTGTCCATTTATCTCATTTTTTTTCAGACGGATAATGATACTCTTCACTGCTTGTACTGAGCACTTGTTTTGTCTTTTGTTCTGCTTCTGTGACAGGACCAGCTCTCCTCCCTTTTCCCCTCTCCCTCAGTACACATGGCTACTTCATTGTACATACTCAGAAATGATGGTTTGAGGAGTATCATGATAGAGTTTTCATATAAAACAAGGACTCTATCCTTGCTTTAACTTACTGTTTATTTTGAAAGCTGACTGGCACCTCCATAATTACCACAGACCTCCTCACCAGAAAGCTAGAGCAATATCAGGTCTGAGACAAAAGAGCCAGGGATTCCTAAACTGTGGTATGCAAACCACTTCAAGGCAGTACTTTTGTGCCGGGGCAGGCAAAAGCAGGAGCAGCAGCAACAGATCCTGACCTTTCTGGGCACAGTGCTAGGACTCACACTGTTTGTTTGCGCCTGGAGCAAAGCCTAACATGGTAGGGGAAGTGCTTTCTGCATGAGGGAGAAGATGGTGTTTAGGTTCTGATTTGGGAGACATGGGAATTAAGGAATGGCTGATTTAGCCTGAAAAAGATCATCCATATGTGATTCTTTTCTAGCAAATAATCTCTTTCAGGCTATCACTTTATGGGATTAGCAAAATCAGCAGTTTAACTGAGGTCACCTCCCTTAGTAAGATTTATATGTAAGTATGTAAGAAAAATTCCATTGCCCTTTTTAAAAAAATATACTTTCAGTGCAACATAATAAATTTTATATACGCATTAAAAATAAACTGGTACAAGTAAGAAATTATAAAAGAAAAAATAAATTACAAAATTTGTAATTTTGCAAGTGCCTATACAGTAATTCTCTTAAACAAAACTAAGAAAAGCTCTGTTTGTCAGTGGATGAAGCTTATCTTTCATAAATTTAGTGAAGACAGCCACTTTATAAAGAAATGGTTTTCACTGTAGAAAAACCCTGAAAGGGAATCTTAAGTAAAAATTAACAGCAAATGTAAGTTACATAGGATGTTACAGTGAAAATTCTTGGGCTTCATGTTTAGTTATGGGCATTCTAGGGAGATACCAGGCCTCTACTGGAAACAGTTATTCTCAGACAATTATGAGACACTGTCCTACCAAGGTCCTTTAACATTTTAAACAAAAGATAAATTTAAAATTATAAAAATTAAAATTTTATTTTGCATACAAAATTTTTATAGCTCTTTCTGTACATTTATGCAATGTGTCACCAATGTGTTAATAAAGAATCCACATTCTGAAAGTACTGCTGAGCCATACTAAATATTGATCTCTCAATCTTTTCATCTAAATAGACTAACAGCTACTTAACAGAAATCCTCAGGTATCACACAGCCAGCTTTCCCCCGAAATTATGGACTACAGCATTGTAACTGTTAGACAACTTAGTATTCCATGGTTTTTAGGCATGCATCTGTTGCTAAAATAATTCCTTAGAAATATAATTCTAACAATCTTTTACCACAATTAATTAATAAATTTCTTACATGCTTTCTTGACTTCAGTAAGATCTCTGTGCTTTTTCCATAATGTTTCCAAAAAGTTTGTATCAAACATGGTGCTGATAAATTCGTTCCTTTGAGTGTATATGTTCTTCTAGTCATCAAAGGAGAACTTGCACAGAAGTTTCCATTTTTTGCTTTGTTTGTGTTGGCAGCTTTACCAATGGGAATTACAAAGAATTTCACAGCCTGGCAAAGGGAGGAAGTGACATCTCTATATCCCTAAATTATCCAGCTTTCAGCAGCTTGCTCCTTTTTCTGCTGTGCTGCACTATAGGCTTTTATTCCTTTTTCCTCCAGTGACAGCTTACTGCTTAACTAAAATACAATCCTCCCTCTTTTTAATTTTATTAAATCCACTCTTTGCTTTAAGCTATTGCATCCTAAAGCCTAGTTAAGTGTTTAGTCCTCTGCAACACCAAAAAAACATAGGGGCATATTTTTTTCTCTAGAGGTGTTCATCAATTTTGTGTGGAATGCATCACAACAATCAAGAGCAGAGTGTGGGTTTCGCTTCCATAGATAATTTTGACAAAATACTATTGTACTAAACTGGTCACTAACTACAAGCTTTTCAAATTTGTAAAACACTTTAAAATTCTACATTGTTTCATATGCAAGGATCCTTCAGTAATTTTCAAACACGCAGATTTACAATTGGAAAGACAATGACATTAATGTTCACATATGACAACACTCTACTACACTGTCAGTCTAAAACTATCCATGATACAGTAGTAAAATTTGGCTCTTGCTGTATTTTTTTACCTAGTATTTCTATGTATAAAGAAAGTTTTAATTCACTGCATCCAGTTTTCTTCTCATCACACTTGCAATTCTGCTACAATCAATGGAGTTGCACTGTTGTAAATGAGAGCAAATTTGGATCAGGATACAGATTTCAACATCACTCTACTCAAAAATATAGTGTTTCAGAGGTTTTACCACAACTTCAAAAGTGGATCATCTTACAAGTGCTGGAGAGCAAACATCCTCCATCATCATAACCAATTTCTCTGCATTAGCACAAGCATTTGGAAGATTAACTTAGTTTACATCATGATCTCTATTCCTGACACAAGGACAGAAATGCAGATAAGTTGCTTTTATATCCTATTTAGATTTACATATATAAATGAAGAATAAGATATCACAAATCATAGTATTTTATAACATGATTCAGAAGCTTTAATAAAACCAGGTTTCTGTCACTGTCATGAGACATTAGTTATGCTTCAAAATGGATTAAAAAAAAAAAAAAAAAGCAATAATTAAAAAAGCCTACAGTGAAGTCTTTTTCCTTATATACCTATAAATGTATTTTCCTAAACCAGACCTCTAAAAATTTTGGCCTAAATAGGGAACTTTGTATTCTGCTTCTCCAACTGGGCTTTTGATCATTTCCAGTAACCTAACAGTGCCTTTTCAAGACTAAGAATAAAATGTAGAAGTTTCAATGCTTTTTCTGTGAAGAAAGAAATGAAACGAAATACACACAAAATTTGAAGAAGACATGGTAAATTTTTTGCAGGTGAACAAAATTTCTGTCTGAACTGGGAACCAAGCACCAAACCTTAATAGAATACAGACAAAAAATATTAATGGTTTTTACTTGGCCTACACCGAAGTGATTTTTCTCAGCTTTGAAGGTGATGTAGTGATTCTGGTCATTAGTCCTACAAAATAAGTGCAGATAAACATTTTTCTTCTCTCTCAGACAGACACAAGTGTATTTAGGTAATTTTTAGAATACAAGAAAAAGTGTTTTGGAGACACATATTTAAGCAAGGGTTTTTTTTCAAAAGACTGGTTTCTGTGCCATTAAAAGTATTCAACTTAACCTATTAAAAAGCATATGCATGTGCTTACTTCTTCACATATGAATTGTTTCACTGGCCTTAGTAAGCATTTAATTCACAGTGCACAGTCAGGCATATATGTAAATCACCACACAAATGGAACCTGAATTGAAAAATTGTTGTTATGTGTCTGCCAAGGATTTTAGGTCTATTCTCCTTTCCAGATTTGTAATACTTCATTCTTTTCAACAAAAAACTGTAATACGTGCAATTAGAAATGAGACTTACTCCTCACACATATTTCTACAGATCTACAAACACCTTGAGATATTACTAAAAAAATTATATAGTGCATGAAAATATTGCTTCAGAGATTTGAAACAATTCAAGCACACATATGTTAATTCAAAATGAATCCACTATAAATATCTTCAGCTTTAGCAGGAGTTCAAGGTAATATTAGAAAATACTAAGGATTATTTTAAATATCTGGAGCTGCACAGCAGAGGGAGGAAATATGCAAGTTGGTCACTAAAATATCTAGCTAAAATAAAGCACAACTATTTCATAAGAAGAAAAATTGTATCACATATGCAGAGTGCATGGCATTTCTGACCAGCAAAGCCATGTAGGTTCATATTGATTTGGCCCAAAACTGTCATAGCTGGACAGAGGCAGGGCCCAACCCTAACTATGTAACTGCAGTTTTGCTTTCCATCCCTGCTGTGAGCACATGAGCGCTGTATTAAAAGTACTGGGGGATAAAAGGAAGTTTCAAAGTTTTCCAAGCATACTTTAAAAAAAAATTTAATAAATGCCTGGCTGTGCCTCCACAGAAGGGCAGGGTAGAAAGAAGAGTCACAAGTGAAATCCTTCTGACAAGAGTGCCTGTTTGAGAAGGGAGCAGGGACAACTGGCAGTAGAAGAGGGAATCATGTTTTTTTTCCCCAGTGAGTGCTGCACTCCAGAGCTGGCTGAGAGATCAGTTTAGAAGTTATCAACTATGGTATCTCTGCCTTCAGTGTCTATTACAAATTAGATTACCAGATTAGATCTTTGGGTTATACCGGATACAATGGCATATTTATGAAAGTGGACATTACTGATGGTTTTTAAAGTAGATGCAAGAGTCACTCGACTGTCCAGTGAAGTTATGGAACAACCTGCCAGGTCCAGGAATTCAATCTTACCTCTGTAGTGTATGGATTTGTTGGTGTGTGACATACAAATATTTCTATCTGACCAAAGCAACACTACTTAATATTTGTGGATGGTCTTATTTTTATGAAATAATTTCAGCCATACAGTCATCCATGTTCTCTAGTGGCAATGAATTCCAAATCTTTATTATGTGTTGGTAGAAAAATATTCCTTTTATTAGTTTGAAATATGTTTCAATTCCTCTTAATGCTCCCTAAATTGCAGCACTTGACTTCCAGTCTCTATCCTAGTCATTATTGTATATCCATTACTGCACTCATCTGTCAACTACATTTGTCACAGTCCATAAAGGAGGACTGGGGTTTTGAATGTCTTTATTAATTTCCATTTCCCATATCTGAATTCTGTAATTCTTCCAAATCCATAGCAGGTTGAGCAAACATAACTGAACACATAGTGTGGATTTCCCTTCTGCCCGCCCTCCCTCCCTCTGTGCTTTCCTGTGGCAGCATTGAAAGATTGGGAGAGACTCAAAAGTGACCACTCGGTAACCGTACTGTAGATTTTGTGTGAGGTCATTTATGCTATTCTCTAGAGTACCAATGCTCCTACCTAAGTAAGTAGTATCAGGGAATGAGGGTAGCTGGGCAGAAGGGTCTACTCACATTTTACGGAACTACTGCACCACTTTTTCTGAATAGCCCACTTCTCAGTTCAGTCCTGAGACTTCCAGCATAAGACTCATCAAACCAAGACCTGATTCACTATTGCAGAGGCCACACCTCTTCCTCGGCTGACTTCTAACTTGGGTTCCTCAATGGGGAATTATGATTAGGTTGGATGAACCTGAATTTTGATTTGCTAAATATCTATGTAAAGTTAGATGCCTGAATCAGTTTTGTGAACTCTCCTTTTATCATATTTAATCAGACAAAGTTTTGTAGTGTAAACAAATATGTTCATTTAGTGAAAAAGAAACTCAACACTGGAAACTTTGAAGCTGATATTTTGAGCTTTCAGCTAAACAAAATCTAAATTTCTGGTTTCTATAATAAGATTTACCATATAGGCAAAAAGGGAGTGATGATCACAGATTACTAGGTTAGTTTTGCAAGCTCAGGAGGGACACATTGTCTCAGAGTTGGTTATTGGGAAACGAAGACAAATGGGACTTGGAGGTGCACCAAGTTTTAAGAATGAACTAAGCAGCTCAAAGAGGAATTCGGGGGAGGGGGAGGGGGGCAAAAAGCTTGAAAAAGCTACCATCTCAACAAAATATAGAAAATCAAACATAAAAAAAGAGCTGACAGTTTCAGAAGAACATGTGTGAATGAACATTAACCTTGAGCATTTGGAAAACACTAATGCCTTCCATTTGACACTATGTGAAAAGATCATATAGCTTCCTACTGCATGGAACAAACTATGTCTTGCTTTTTCTCATCTATCACAAGAACCTCATCAGCACAGATAAAGATGAATTCAGGGGTCCTTAAAGTTGAAAACAGAAAATGGAGTTTTTCATTACATATCTATTTTTATAATAAAATATTACATAGATTCCAGAGGTTCAGTAAATCAGCTGAGGAGCTCTTCAGCAAAATTAAGTTAAACAGAAGCCATTTTCTGAAGGTTAGAGAGCAATTTCAGATGGCTAATTCAACACAAAGGGAATTAAAAATGAGAATGAATATAAACAGGACCTGTGCTAACAGTAAAAATCAGAAAAAAGATACTACAAAAGTGTTACAGTCTGCAAGATTTAAAAAACTTACCTAGGAATTTTGGGCATTTTTTAAAAAATTGCAATCACTAAACCAGTTTTTGTAGTCACTGATAGGTTAAATACAAGGACATACAATTAATTTAATCTTCATGAAAGAATTAGCACTGCAGAGTGACTTAAAAACCCCAAAGACTAAATAATTTGATAGAATACAATTAAAATTCACAAACCTTGAGTATAAATCAGGATAATCTTTATGACATACAACCAGTTACCCAAGCATCTTTTAGATTTTGTCTCGATGTTTAAGTTGTACAAGGTCTGAAAGTTACTAGGTTATGAAGAGCTGATTCATGATCTGATTCACGTGATTCAGTGCCCCTCCAACTTTAAGAAGATGGTCTGAAAGTATACCAGGATAAAACTAAAAATTCTGCTGAGGAAAAAAAGGAGACCTTATATCACTTCTGCAAACTATTCAAAGATGTGGTGAATATGGCTATCTTCCTATGAGATTGTCTTGCTAAAGAGACAGTCAGTTTCTTTAAAGTGCTATTATAGTATCTGGAAAGAGAGCAGAAATAATTAAAGGTACCAAAACATTCCAAAAGACTTGTCACCATCATATGGAAAAGCTGTCAGAGAAGCCACATTTTAAAGAACAGGTATTTTCTACTATTTAAATAATTTGTATTCAATTTTAAGCATTTTAAAACAATATTTGTAATTGTATGATTCTATACTAAGACAAAAACTTTCTAGAATTATTGAGTGAATAGGATTTTTTAGAAAGTGTTACTGTGTCATTATTAAATGTATAAACAAGAACTTCTATTTTAATCTCAGACATAAATAGGAAGAAAATCTTCTAAGTATAACTCACGATTAAAAACTAAACGACAAAAATCATACTATACCCAGTAGGTAATTGTTTTACAATATACAGTGGATAAAATGTTGGCAATTACATGTTTTTCAGATAAATATTTTGCTTTCACCTGTACAGAAATGAGTTTTCCTAGACACTTTAAGTTTCAGTTTTCTTATCAAGGGAAATCAAGTATTGCAAAGGAATTCAATTAGGATATGCAAAAGCAGGAAATTTTCTCTTTTCAAATCCATATAACAAATAAAACAATAAAAGCTGAGCTTTACTAGTTAAACTAATTTTTGAAGGTTTCTAGTACACAGAACTTGAAAGGTGTCTCAGCAGGTAGAAACCTTACTGTAATTTTTTTCATAGGTCAGCAATTAATTTAATTTGTAACATATGAAAATCCTCCTGTATACCTATGAGCACCTTTACATATCAAGGCAGCTTTGTAAATCTCTCCCAATGTGATGACTTGTTCTCTTTGTGGCTGTTATGTATTTGAACTATTTAAGGCTCTTTTATTTCAATAAAAGAAAATAAATGTTGGGGTTTTTGCATTTGGATTTCAATAAAAGAAACTAAATGTTGGTTTTCTGCATCTGGATGGAATTCTGATTTGCATCAAAACTGCAGGTTGATCCAAATATTGAGTTTAAATTTTAATTTCTACAAAGTAGCAAATGTAGTATCCATATTTTTAACAAAATATAATCTGAGATTCCGAAGTTGAGTAAACCCATAAAATTACTTGTTTTTCAGGTGTCATGCAAGACAGGCCCACATTTCATGGTTATAATATCAATGACAAGGTTTCTAAAAAAACCCCCAATTTTAAAATACTTATAAAAAGCAAGATAAGAACCTTTTTTTTTTTCCCTGCTGTGTGGTTCAAAACATGGTTGGAATTGGTGTTTAAAAGACTTTGACTGAAACCATGTAACCCTGGGAAACAGAATGACTTGAATTAGTTCTAAGAAATCTTAAAACAAGAGCGAGAAGACTATTACTTTGAAGGTCTAATCTTTCACCAATGAAGTCAAGAACAGATCTACCATGGATCTCACGGGGCAGACCCAGAATGCTCTGAAGAGTCTACAGCATGTTAGCTTGATTTTTAGTCTCTTGACTCTTAGGATGGCAGAACAGACCTTAAGACTGAAATGAGTGAATCTAAAAATCATACAACAGGCAAATTTATGTACACACTCATTCACAAATTGTAGATTACATCTTTATATGAAATATCTTTGAGCTTATAAAGGTGTTGCTGATACGCTGAATGGTCAGGAGAGAGGCTAAACAGGTAATGCAACTAAAAGGAGCACACATTAATAAGTTAGTTATCGACTCCTATAGTAACTTACACCTTCTTCTAGCTCTTTGGTATGTAAATTAAAGTGACCGAAACCAATTTACATTCACATGTATACAGCAGAAAGGGGGTGGAAATCTAGATTGGCTGAATTTACAAATTACAATTTCTTGGCAAGTTAGATATCTCACCTAAAATCTCCTTATCCATTTATACATTAGGAAATGTGGACAAACCAATTATGGAACAGACACAGACCCAAGGAGATCAAAAGCAGATCAGTATGCAAAGGTGATAAGCTTAATGAAAACATGGTTTCAAATGGCATATTTTAAACGCAGTAGGAGCCAACTGTGACTTTGGAACATGGAAAAAAGTATATGGGGACAAGTCTGAATGTACAGGGTTTACGTCCACATACAAACTGTGGGGAGCAGACACTTCTCAGCAGTTAAGGAAAGCCTAAGTTAATGGCGTGGGGACTGGGGACTGCTTTGACTCTAAGCCAAGGCAATTAGGGTACTGCACAATGTTATGGCTGTCCTGCCCAAGAAGACTACCAGAATGTTCTACAGAGCTACGCACTTCCAAGCAGATCATGTCCAACTGGCCAAGGTTTAATTTTGCAACTTAACAATGACATTAAACATTTGTCCAGATCTCAGGATGTGCTTGAAGAAAGAATGGGACGGAGTGTTAAACATATAAAGGCTAGCCAGAATTACCCTCAAATCTGTCATCTATTGAATGCATCTGGGAAAAGCTGGACAGAAAACTAAAACCTTTAAAATAAACCCACAGGTCACTGAAATCTTGCAATCATTCTCCCTGAAAGCTAGAAATGAATTGGATCAGCAGACAACTTTGCAAACATATATACACACCCGGGTGTGGGTGCAAACCCACCCTCAAAAACAGATTTCCTAACATCTGCCAGGCCACCATGCCAGAAGTGAGTTTTCTCTTTTCTGACTGGATAGTATTATTTTTATGTGCAGCTGTTGTACAAAATATTCTCCATAGCCCTTGGATAATAAATCCTTTGAACACATCTAAGTGTGTGTGTGTGTGTGTGTGTGTGTGTGTGTGTGTGTGAAATAGTGACTCTGAATGTTTCCAGCCTGTATTATAATACTCAGCTTGTTCCAAAGCCTACAGCAGTTACTTGGAAGACTCCTCTAAGCATCAGTGCTCTTTGGATCAGCTCCTGGAGAACAAAGCCAACTTGAAGTTTGATTGCAATGCAGAGATATATGTAGGAACCCACCAAATGCAGAACAATAAACCTGGCTACTAACACACAGTGGAACATCCTGCATTTTAACAGAACACAGTGACACAAGGGCTGACTGGACAGTATCAGAGAGGTTACAGCACTGAGCTCAGTGGCTCAAAACCAAGTGAAATGTGCCCTTCTAGTGAAGCACAAGGTATTCTGTTTGGAGGCACATGCAGATCCCAAACGAATACACCCTGTGCTAGCAGAGTGGGCCACTGTCTGCTTAGGAGATCACACTATTGCATGATGCTCAAAGAACATCTCAAACGTGGTACAATTTAATGTGAATTTTTCTGCAGTCAACAACTCTTTGCTTAAAAACATAAGCAGATCTGTTCAAGATAACAAAACAATGCATTGATCCCAATATCCCATCTTCAGCAGGTACTGAAAATGTGTAAGAACAGGGAAATCACATAGTGATATTTGCCCAAAATATTCTCTAATCCTCCCATCTTTAAATGCTAACTTTTTAAGCTGACATTAAAAAAAAGTTGGTTTTTTTTTTTTCCATTATGTCATCCCTTTGACTATTTCATTCCTTGTTTCTTATCTTCTAACCAGAACTTCAGCCATGTGAGAACCTACCCTCTCCTCCCAAGCCTGTCAAATGTCCTCAAAAGCAATTCCATGCAAAATGCTACTGCGTGCCTTTTGGAAATGCATGAGGAGTGGATCAGCCAGATCTCCATCTCTTAAGAGAATTCTAAAACAACAGTGAGGCATACAAACCCTTTACTGTCTTGCTTACTATTGCATAAAAGAGAAATTTGGTGGGGGCTAAGAACCTTACTGGATGAAAAGTACATTTTAATTACATATACCAAAGCAGAGACTATATGTCATATGTACTGAAAAACTGGTATGATTATGATAAAGCAAATTTCAATCTTCTGATTTAAGTAAAAAAAACAAAAGATAAATGCATCAAGAGCTTGGCATGCTTCAAGTTTGGTGATTTTTTTTCCCCAGTATTTTTAGGACTGACTTTTAAATGAGCCAAAGAACCTTTTAGGCTGCGATATGTTCCTTTCTTTAAGTAACATCTTACAAAAATTTACTGAGTCATATTGTGTACTGTACTAAAAGAATAATATAATTATCCTGTATATTACTTAGAATTACTTCTATCATATACCATAGGCTCTACAAAACAAACAGTCCAGACACCACTGTATTATGTAAACAGCAATGTCCTCTAAGAATCTTTGGAAAGTTGACAAAGAGTGAAAACTACCATTTCCTAAATTCTCAGCACCTGAGAATACTATGGAGCACAGACTAGAAAGTCCCTGGGATGCAAACAATGACCATTACAAATAATACTCAACTGTCCTAAAACTGACAGTAAGTCATTTCAGTCTATGATTTCTAGATATTTCTGCTCTTACCACTGTTTGTTTTAAGTGATATAATGCCATTATAAGGTCCAACTGCTGTAACTCTATGTCCACGTGCGTTTGGGAGGGATGAAGAAACAAAGCCACTTCCCATCACCTAACTAGCACATACAGAACTTGAATACAAATCCCTTTATCCTTTCTAGGAAAGGATAGTTTTCATGTAACTGTGCAGTTTGTAGGAAGGAAAAGTTACATAAAGGTGGCATTGGAATTCCCTACCTTCTCCAGTCACCACTGCTGATAAAGCTATGAAATGCTTGGGAGACAACTGCTGTATGCCACTGAAGAAGTACTAGAAGTACAATGTTTTGGTTTGACAAGATAGGGCACCAGAGCTTAAATTTGGGCTCTGCTGAAATAGATGGCAAACTCCTATCAGTTTCACCTGAGGAGGGCTCTTGCTTTGAAGGTCTTTTGGTTTTCCATGCCTTTATTTCTACCTCCAGTGCCAGTGGCTTCCCTTCAGCCACAAGGGCCACAAAGTACTGCCAAGCTCCTTCACCAGTACCTGTAGCTCAAGCTGCAAAAAGCCTGTTCTTCTGAAAAAGGCCTTGAGTCCAGCTCATGGTGGCTGCAGAAGAAGGATCAGCTCCTAGAGAACAGCTGCAGAAGAAGGAAATCCCTCATCTTAGAGAGAGGAGTCTGCTCATGTGCTTACTCATTCTCTCATCTAATGAGGCCCAAACATGGGCTGTGCTATCAGGCCAACATGCTAATGGTAGCCTACAAAAATTACATTCATTCAGGAACTCCTGTGTGTGGCATGTTGTACTGACACTCCTCAGCATCAACAGCTCTTGTTCTGACTTTGGTCTTATTATTCTTTCTGACGCAAAATGATTTTTCAACAAGAGATAATGAAGGGAAACCAAATATTCATGAAATTCTAGAACTAAAATAAAATAAAGTTCCTTCAAAACAAATACAGATGGCAGGTAACATGCATAGCCCAGGAGGCCAAAGAAATAATCACTATGTGAGCAGCAAGTACTCAGCTCCAGCCCTGTGGAACCAGTCTGTATTTGACAAGTGAGAGCACAGTGGTGATCTGCTTGTTAATGGGGGTAAAGGCAAAAGGGTTCACTCCTCATGTGAGACAATTGTGACAAGGCTTACAGAACGTTTGTGGCTCATACCCATAGGGATCATTGCTCCTATGCCAGACATGCTTCCCAGATAAACTTCTCTTATGGCCAAACAACAAAAGTCCTTATAAACGGCATTCATCATACAAACACTAATATAATCCACATGAAAATGGACAGTACAGCAGAACATGGGAGAAGCTGCAGGGTTGTGAGCACATGTATTCATACAAACATAGGTGAGATAGCACAGACTAGACCAAAACCTTGCACATTTTGGACACAGCCTCAGTAAATTATACCTACATTACTTACCTCTAAAATATAGTAATGATAATTAACTACTACAGATGAAAACAAACCCAGAATTTATTTCTGAAATAATGAAGGTGACTGGTTATATAATGACTGAATCAAATTAAATATTAAAACATCAACAGAAACAGGACAAATATTCTGCCTTAAAGTTTGAAACAGAAACCAAACTCAACAAAATAGAGATCATGATAGCACAAAAAAACCCAACATAGCTTCATGAAAAGCACTGCTCTTCTGAAGTAGGTCCTTTCTTAGAAACAGAGCAGACACAGCTTCCATTTATTATTTATGGTGCCTTGTGCCCATGTCAGCTCCTGATTAATAATTAAAATTAATCTCATTAAGGCAGATTTCATTACAGGATAATTTAATTAAATGATGAATTGGCTCCCAGATGTCACCATTTGTGTCATCTATTAAAAGATGCTGATGATGACACAGATTTATAAGGTTTTAGTCCTAACCTGAAAAGCTATATTATTTAACAGATTTATAGCAATTTTTCACAAGCAAGGCACACAACATGAAATATAATTCAGATAAGGTGAGACAGGCACTTCCAAGTATAAACAGAGGTATATGTATGTTTCTGTATGGCACGAGGAAGGATGAAAAGGTCAGCTTCAAATTTCTCAAAAAGAACTCTAACTTCAGTACTTGTGATGATCCTACATATCAGTATTTTAAGCAACTTTTTCCTTGTAGTACAAAGCAGCTGAGACAGCTGCAAAACCAAATTATTTCAGATAGATTTGCAGAAAATTACTTTGAATTTCCCAATTCCGTGTCTCGAGACTTAAAAGAACCAGAGGAGACAGATGAATGAAAATAAAAAATTGTCACTGGTAGCAGATGAACCTGCCTGCACCATACTTCCCACTACCCTTTTCATAATGCTATGCAAGTTTTCTCTTGATAGTTAATTTAAAAAAAAAACATTGGAATATCAGATGCTAGTGAATCTAGTTCAAAAATAAATTCCAGTTTTATTAGAACAGGCCAGAAGGATCGAGCTAATGAGGGTATTTCATAAGCCATAGAGCAAACAAAACAAAGAGCAGAGAGGACACTAAGTAGTGGCATAAAATACTGTGACAAAAAGGGTCAAATTAGTGGAAAGGCATTTTCTCTAATATTTCTCCAGTGTACCATATCTCACAGCGACAGGTTACATTCCACAAAACCTCACAGACCTTTTTAAAAGACTTGATGTAAGAAGAAATGAAAAAATATGAAGCTGAATTATAAGAGTGCACCATGCCAATATGTGCATTTGTGGGCTAAAGGTGCTGTTATTAGGCAGCCACATTTGCCTCAGGCATGACCAGCAGCCTACTCTTGATCTGCTGCTTATTACTTCTTTCCCAAAACACATTTTAGTGGATGAAAAGTACCATACACATTGAAGTTCATGGTCACCAAATGATCTCTAAATGTATCAGACAGAAGGCATAGTATAAGTCAAGCAGTATTCTGTTCACACCAGAGATTGCTCCAAGATGTAAGTTCTCTGTCAGTATGGAAAAGCTTTAGTACTGATACTTTTCATTAAAATAATGCAAAACCACTCAGAATACTTTAAATGTTGAAGCTGCACCTCCCTTAGGTGTTCCTGACCCATTCAAAGCATCTGAACTCTGCTGCAGGACCGCTGTTAAGAAAGTCCTCAGTGCAAGGAACATCACTGCTCCCATCTCTGTTCGGTTAATAAGCAAGGTAGAACTCACTTATGGGTGATAAATCTGGTGGCCGTTTTGATCACCACATAGTCTTACTGAACAGCTAGCAGCGTTACCAAAACTGTAACCAACCAGGAACCAAGGGCTAAATCTTGGAGAACGGATTTAGGTATTTAGAACTAAGCAGAACCTTGAGCCCCAATTTACTTTAGAGCTCCATATACAATACATGGAGGGAGAAAGGCAGTGCCGAAGAAGTCAGTGCACTGTAATCATCTACATGGTGGGAAGTGCTGAGCAGATGAAATGGGCTTGATTGTTAACATGCTATTTACCAGTTAGATCAGTGATCCACCACTCTGTGGCTTGGCTTCTCGACTATGAGCTGCCTGGCCCAGTCAGGTGCCTAGGCAAGACCAGCCTGGTTTTTTATGAGTGGGAGGGTGTTCTCCAATAAAAGAGTAAAGGGATGGCCTGCAATAGATACATACATAGATAAGTTCTCAGTCTGTCCAATATACAGCAAGAAATTTAACATAAAGTGTGCTCAATTCCCATGTCCCAGAGGAATGAAAAAAACCACAGATGGACACATATACAGACACATCCCCTCAAATGTTTTAACTCCCTGTGTCCCATGAAGTCATATAGGACTTTAGTGTTAGAAAGTTAGTGCTGAGGACAAGATGAAAAAGTGAGACAGGTAACTAGAGTGAGACTGCAGTAGTACACATTAACATCTAAAATATCACTTCTCAAAATCCCTGCTTATTAGCTGTAATTCCTCTTGACATTGTATGTCTGCTTCTGCACAAAGACAGAAATGTCTTATATTGAAAGACTGACAACTTGTTTTATCTCCATGAAGCATCATGGAATGGTGCATCTGTGGTATTCTGTGGAATCTGTGATATATCACAGATACTGCTTTGTTCCTTATACAAACTGTGAGAGATATGTAACTGCTTTTTTTTTTTTTAAAAAAAAAAAAGTAAATTACAACATAACTGTGCAATTTAGGAAACTGCTTTTATATATATAATGTTCTAATTCATCAAATATCTGTATTAATTTTTAAAGCATTCATATATAATTTATCTTTTAAGACTACAAAAATAAACACCTTTGCTCTATAAATCTGTTCTAGCCTTCTCTCACCATCTGCAAAATTAATACATCAGTCTTTTGACACCATATGACTAGGCTTCCAGCAACAAACTACTACCTAAAATGTGAAAGACAGAAAGTCACTCTTTATTTCTCAGTCCCATGGTTCCACTGCACATTGTAACATCTTCTTTTCCTAGAGCTACATTTTAATTATCGTGAAGCATTGGTTTCACTTAAATTGTGTAAGTCATTTAATAGCTCATCATCAAAAAATATATTTTGCGATGAGTTTAGAAGAACTATAATTTAGGTATGTGCATATATATACACTTTAAGGGATTATTCAACAGTATTTTCATGCATATAGGCCATGGTTTATCACAAAACTCTAGCATGCTGTTTATACACACCTACAAGAAGAAACTTATCTCCCTTCCCTAATGTCTTATCTGCCTCTAGTCTTTCCTCTCCATCAGGCAGGGGAGAGGACAGAAGGAAAAGAGGAATAGCCGTATCCTTCAATAGCTGCTTTGACCTGCTTCCAAACGTGCGGATTGTCTGATAAATTATAGTCAAAGAACTAACTGGTTTATATCCTTTTCAAAGGAATGTGGGCTATACGGGTAAAAATGTACAATGTCAGGTTGTAATTCAAAATTTGAATATAATCAGGAAGCTACATTCTTTCATTGCTTTTCTATCTTGATCTTTGATTTCTGGGGAGACTACAGCCCCCAAATAATATACTAAAAGTAACATGTTACTTTAATAGTATTAGGGAACATTTCCAAAAAGCAAACCTCCACACATAAAATACTCTATCAGGATAGCTATGGTCTTTGTAATCCATCACCTTTTGAGCAGTATAATATGTACTTCCTTATCAAAATTAGAATTTCTCTGCTGAAAAAACTACCCACAATAAATGGACAGAAAGTCAGATATGTTCTTATCTTCTGGAATTCCATGGCTCTATTCCGAAAAATGAGAGGGAAAAAGCATCTCTCTTACCTGTTCTTCTGGTTTCAATAATTTTATTGATAATTTTATTAGTAGTTTTATAGAAACAACCTATCATTTCCTGGGATTTCCCCAACTGTTTACCTGCTGCTTAGTGTCTCCAGTTTCCCACTCTATCTACCTTTCCACACATCTCACCAGGCTGGGCTCAGCATCATGCACCGGTCTGTTAACTATCATAGACACCATTGTGTATTCCTACTTTGCATCACTGCATGGCACCCGCATGCCCAGTTCTTCCATGAAGTAATCTTTCAAGACAAAATATAATTCCAAGAGGGGAAAAAAAAGGCAAAATGAAACAGATATTCTAGGTTGTCAGAAAACCTTGACAGTAAAAAAAAAAAAAAAAGTTACAAAGCAGCTGAAAATAAAGGGGTGTGTATATATATCTAATGCACAGACAAGTGATTTTCTACGTCTTATTGCTGCCTTTAACATAATATACTACTGAGCAGGTTAAATGCTAATCTTTCCTCTCTTTCTTAAAGAAGCCTTTAGCAAAGTTCTTTTCTACTCACCAGACTACACCTTCTCTGGCTTTCCTCAGCCATATGAGGAAAAAGAAGGTAAAATGTGGTGTATAGTTGGGTGCTCAGTGCTGCATCTTCCTATTTTCTTGAAGAATTACAAAGTGTTCCCTCTGGTGATTTAACACCATCACTTTACAGTGATACAGAAGATATTTTGAGGCATTATCATGGAGCTTTAAACACAATGGTGCTTACACTCCAACATAACTGCCACACAGGTAGGGAAAAATGCATTAATCGTATTGATTTGAGCCTGTGTATATCAATGGTGGATTTTGCCTACCATCTCCAGCTCCGTGTACTGGTGTTTTAAGAGAGCAGCAATTAATAATTTAGTAAATTCTACTATTATTCTGGATCAAAATGGATGTACATCATTAGTGTAACTGTGTATCAGAAAATATGCTGCGGTCACTAAACTAAGCTGGAGTAGGGCTGAAGTTGCTTTCTCCCAAACATACCTCCTTCACTCTTGATTCCGTCTATACTTGTGTCTTTCTGATGGAAAAGACTTCTCTCCACCAAGAAATGAGTGCAACTGAAAATACGCAGAGATTGAAAGTATGCAAAGACACAGGGAAAGTATGCAAAGACACAGGGAGAAGATCTAGAGAGCCCACAGCCACCCTGACTTCAAATGGATAATTGCTATTACTGCTGTGTCTTGCACAGAAACCATTTTATACTAATAACAGAAAAATCCAAACAGGGAGAGATGCCATATCTTAGTGGCTATATGCCACACCTTAGATACTACACCTGAGTGGCTTCTTGAACCAGTCAGAAGAGGACAACAGTTGCTGATGCTTGGTACCTCAGCTTGCTTCACTTGAATAAATTTGTTTTGTTACTAATTCCCTGCCCTTTTGAGGCAAGAGAGCAATGCTCACCAGTGACATCAAATAAGAGAGAGGAATGCTCACCAGTGCTATCAAACAATGCTCTTGCAGAAATGAGATATACAGCTGTTTTCCACCAGTTTACTGCCAGACCTATGTTCTCAAAAGAGGTGGAAGGGAAAGAGCAAAAACACTGGAGCAGGAAGGAGAAGCATTTGCTTCTGTAATTTTGCCCTGGGCTCTCAAACTTTTGTCTATTTAAAAAAGAACAGCTTATTTCACCTATGTGAGGAGCTTTCCATCTACTAAGGACATTGATTATAAATGCTTTTGACTGGCTTCCTGGAACTAATTTTATTTTAAGCTATATATAGTTATGGGAACACCACTGAAAAATAGACTGGCTTCTTACCGATCTAGCTTTGAATGACTTCCCTAAGTTTATCAATTCAGCAAATAAGTGAAATTCTCTTAGAACAAATTGTATCCTCACAGAATTGTACAAATTACCTCAATTCACCAGCAGGCCAAGAACTTCATAGATATTTACTAGTTTTGACATTTCATTTTACGGGCAAAACATAGTGCAGCACTGGTTACAAAGTGAAACAATTGTACATTTATATTTTGACGTAAGTATTTTTCCTTCAACATATATTTTTTCTTGCATCTGTTGAAATATAAAACCAGCATTTTCATCAACAGTCTTTCTGTTACTTATTTAGCAATGTTCTATGAAGGATCTAAACAACTGTTAATGAAGAGTTGGAAGTACGTTACATTAAGTTGCCACTGATAATCCAAAGACTTGAAAAATAAGGGCAAATATTTTTATTTCAGAATCTGCTAGTAAAATGCATGCTTCCAAAAATATATGCCACTTTGTAAGGGTAAACTTACAGAACCGTAAGCCTGAAAATTTAATTCAAGAACCACTATAGTTCTCTGGGAAATTTTCTTCCTAAAAATGTGTTTTCCAGTCAGGTTCTTTCCAAAAAAAACCTTGTCAGTTTTACAGGAGTTAGGTGAATAGGTAGGGCTTTTTCCCATTTTTTGCTCAGCTGGGAACTTAGGCAATGCTTCTCCATTACCACAGTCTGATTCTAAAGCTACTTTAATTCTTAATGCCTTAATCACTTGTGCTTATTAAATTATTTAAAATGTGCTCTGAACAACAAAGAGAAGAAGGATCTTCCTTTGCAGCTAATGAAGCAAAGGAAAGTTCTGGTTTCGCAGAACCTGTAGGGTTGAATGGGCAGCTGAGGAAAGATGCCCTTGAAAGTTTTCTTCTATGTCTTTTGCCTTCTTTTTCTACTTACAGAAGAGGGAAATAAAAAATGGATGAAATAGTAGCCATATGGTTATAAATTTCTTCCCAACAGAAAATCATTATTTCTCCTGGTTCTGTTCATTCATATGTCTCATCATTATCTTCATATTCAGTAATTCTTGCACCTCAAGATGTAGGCTATAAAATTGATGCTACAGCTCCAGGTTCATCACAGCATCACATGCCCTAAAGGTTGTACAGGGAATCTGCATCTTCTCTACAGTTACATGAACAGCTGTAAAACAGTTAGCAGGTAGAAATATCATGAAATGGGAGGAATCCAAAGCCCTTTCTTTGGTACCAGGTACATGAGCTACAAACTGTGATGTCTAGCAATGGATAAATTTCAACATGCAAAGAACGGGTCAGTAACCACATAGGGGTGGTACATGGGCATAGAAGGCAGACTGGTGATTGTGACAACTTTTTGAACAACCCGTTTTCCACAGGGCTGGAAAGTAGTGTCCGAACCCATACATTAACAGCTGCTAACCAGGGGAAGGATATACTCCACCTTACCTGCCAAAAATGTTCTTTAACAAGACTAAGCACAGAGATGGTAATGTTCAATCAGCAAGTGCTATCACCACTCACAGAGACCATCCCATGTTACCATACAGGGGTCTTGGGGTGGGTTTTTGTCACTCTCTTTTTAATATTTAACCCTTCTGCTCCCAGGCTAAGTTTCTCTTCTAAGAGAGTCGCTTTAGCAAGGCTTATGAAGTATTAAGCATTCTTCAAGAAAAAAGAAAAAAAACAAGCCTACAATGTTAAGATGTGTCTGTCCAAGCAATGCAATAGTTAAAAAGGCTATTAACTATGCACCCAAAAGACAGTTTGGAAGAAATGGTGCAACTATGAAATGAGAATAACCACAGAAGACCACAGAACAGCTTTTAAAAAAAATAAACGACTTTACCAAAATAAAAATCCAACTTTTTTCCATTAATCCAAAGATCCTTTTTGATATATGTGTTTTGTAATATTTTATTACATTGCCAAGTATAAAGAATACTTTCTGTTTCATGAATATAGAGACCAAGCTTCTTGATTCCTGTGCATTTTTCCTATTAAATACGCAACAGAGACCTCAAAGGAAACACTGGAACCTACCAGAATTCTCAGAAGTGACAAATAACATGCAAACTGCGGAGTTTATGTTGTTTGAATAACCTCCCAAAACTAGACACCAAACAAATCTTGAAATGTATTTGAATTTTATGTATATACAAATACTTAGGTGTGGTAAATATAATAAAATTTTTTATTTTGTAATTTGTAACATTTTTTTTTCCTTAGTAGAAAGGCAACAACACTAAATCAGCAATACATTATTACTACACATTATAGAAATTATCAAGGGTGAAATCAAATTTATTGCAGCTGTAACACTTCCAAAGGAGAACAGGAATCTGGGTCTGTGCCAAAGAACACACTTTGGGCAGTCGATCACATGATTTTCAAAATAACTAAATTATTTTTGTTGTAAAAATAAAAACTAAACCCCACTAAATATCAAAACCAAAGGGTACAAAAGTGATTTCCAGATTGAGAGGAAGGCTTTCTTTAATTTCTGTTACAGCTGCCATGGCATCTAGCTTTCTAACATGAAATGCAAATATACTTTCTAAAAATTACAACCCGTGTTTATTCAAAACAATGGGATTTAAGTGATGAATACTATAAATATGAAGCCTGATTCAGCTCATAGATGAATGCACTGTATCAAAACTTAAAATCATCTAAAGCAGCAGGAGACTTCCACAAAGCAGGAATAGCAGAAAAAACCTAGTTTGTCTTCTAATATCCACCCCCAGAATGTCCCAGGTGGGAGATTACAGCCCACATGCCAGTTACTCTTATGGGCCCCAATTCAGAAAAGCATACCTATTCAGGAAAGCACTTAATTAAGGACATGCTTATATGCTTTTCTGAATCAGGTCCATGGTACCATAGGAAATGGGTATAACAGACATGAAATGCATGACTAAAAGTACTGAGAACGTAGTTCCATAGCATAAGCTTTCATTTATGTACTTCTGTATTTTTAAGATATGATGCACTGCTTAAAACATAGAACAGCTAACCAAAAGGACACCTGAGTATAACCACATCCCAGGACCCATTCAGTATCTCACATGCCTACTCCACTGCAAAAAGTGCTGCAAAAGGTGCAGAGTACCACTTTTTTTTTTTTTTATTTTTATTTTCCAGCAGCTGAGCAGCTTTGGGCATATCGATATAATGGGGATAAATGGCAGGTGGCCAAAGAGCTATTTGTCACAGTGGTTTGGAGCTACTGACACATACCTAGTTAGTCAGCCAGAAGAGGAAGCAAGAAAGGAAAGAACTCTCTAGACGTTAATCATGCACAGGAAAGATGACTTCAGGAAGGTCATTCCTTCTTTTTCACTAGTAGCACTGCAGAACAAAAATTTAGTATTTTCCCTTCCATTCAATGATGGTTTCTATGAGAAATCTGAAGCTGAAAAGGAAGGTGGCCACCAGCAAGCAAGGTTGCCCAGCGGCTGCTCTGAGCAAAGCAGGAAGCTGACAGGGCACACACGAGCCAGATGGATCAAGAGCCTCTGGCAAGGTCTGAAAAATGCTGAGTTTTGATATGCTGTCATATCTGCATGTGATTATCAGCCAGCAGGAAAACCCTGCGGTCTGCACTGGAGAAAACCATGCCTAAGAATGGCAATTATGCATATGTATGGGAATACCAGACCCCTTATTTGGTTTCAGATAACTGTTTTGCTAGAAAAGGTTACTTTTCCCACCTAGTTCATGTTGATTTTCTATCACTTAAAAATAATACTAAGATGAATAAAAGTATATAATAGCAGAACCATTCAGAACAACACAGTGGGAACGACAAAGTTTAAAAATACTCTGTTGCCCATAAGATCTTTGATCAAAGAGATAAAGGCTAGATTTGGAATCTCCCTCACTGTGAGATAGCTATCATTTTAATATAGGGAAATGAAATTAAAAGCTGCAGATTCATTCCTTGGTATTTTTAATTAACACTGGCAATCAGCAGAAACTTTAGGAAGTACCAGTAAATCTAAACTTTGGATTTAACAAACCAGAAGCTACAAAAACTCTTATAACATTACTAACATATTTTGCAATTAGCCAGTCTGTCAAAATGCAGAGGGTTTTGTGTGATTCAATTATAGAGTTATTAAATGTAGTTCTGGGAAATAATCTTGAAAGCTAAAACAGCCAGGCTAATGAGATACTATTTTCTACTTACACTTACTAAAACATGACATAATGCAATTGAACCAATGGAATAGTTTTCTAATTGGCAGCATTTATAATCTGAGAACCTCCTCGTCAGTCCAACCCTATGTAATGCAGAGGTGTATACAACCTGAGTGTACTAATGGGGCTGCAGAATTTCAGGGAGGGAAGCAAGGTTCTTTTTAAGTTGCAGCAACATAACAAGTAAGTGGGACAGAGATGGCAGAAGGCTGCAAATTCTGCATACCAATTAATGCATTGCTACCATAGACTGACTTACAGTTTCCAAAGGCTTTCCTTTTCATCACTGAAGGATCTCTAAGGCATCATGTATCAAATCACAAACCCATGCAATCTCACAGTGGTTCCTTTACTGTGTGCTTTTAGTATGCCAAATAAGGATACAGGAGTTTCTCTTCTTTAAGTATGAAGACAAAATACTCTATTGTGGTGTCATGCTTTAACCTCAGCCAACAACTAAGCACCACACAGCCGCTTGCTCACTCCCCCCTGGGGGGATGGGGGAGAGAATCGGAGGATAAAAGTGAGAAAATTCGTGGATTCAGATAAAGACAGTTTAATAGGGAAAGCAAAAGCCATGCACGCAAGCAAAGCAAAACAAGATATTCAGTCACCGCTCGCCACCAACAGGCAGGTGCTCAGCCATCCCCAGTAAAGCAGGGCTACATCACACATAACAGTACTTGGGAAGACAAACGCCATCACTCCGAACGTCCTCCCCTTACTTCTTCTTTCCCCAGCTTTATATGCTGAGCATGACGTCATATGGTATGGAGTATCTCTTTGGTCAGGTGGTCAGTGAGGAGCAGAAAAGGCCTTGACTCCAGGTAAGCACTGCTCAGCAGTCATGAAAACATCCCTGTGTTACCCACACTGTTTCCAGCAGAAATCCAAAACACAGTCCATACTAGCTACTATGAAGAAAATTAACTCTATCCCAGCCAAAACCAGCACAAATGGGCTGTTTCTTTCCACAGCCCTCAAAACCCATCACCTCCTATAGCCATACTACTACATACAAACACTCTACAGAATTAGCTCGGTTGGATTTTATTTTTTCTTTATGATTCTCTAATTCATTCTTTGCATCAGTTTCTCTTATAGCAAATATACATACATAGCAGGAATTTACAGATATATGCTAGGCACACACACCCACACCATTACAACTCAAACAAGCTCAATCAAATCTCCAAAAGTTTGCCAGATTTTCTCTCATCCTTAGACAAAATTTGCTCCAAGGTCAAACATTTCCAGTATGAACTATAAAATACCAGTACATAAAGTGCATACTCCCGTTCCACTGCATAATATAGTGGAGGGTCTGTAGGCTTGTTTTGGTTACCATGTATTTTGTTTCTTTGTTTACTGTTGTTTTGGGAGCCAAGAATTTTCAGCTGAATTAGCAGTTTACTAGCTTACCAAAATTCAATATTTAAAGTATTAACATATTTCAGTATTTAAACAGTAACTTTTTTTGCTGGAGATATAATAGGTGTATAAACTGATTCATAAAAAAAATGTCTAACTATTTCCACTAAATTTTATACCTTCAATTATTTACACTGACAGCAAGTGTGAAAAGTGTATTTCTTCATATGATACGGGGAGTTTTTAATCATCAAACCAGCTCTTCCTCTGCATACAAGCAAACAAATGTTAAGTCACATGTAAATGGAGCAGACGATTCCAAGAAAGGGCAGGATCTGCTGTAAAACTGTGGTGGTCCTAATTTTAATCTATCATTTCTTTCCTTTACAGAGAGTTTGCAATTTACTGAAGCCCCAGGGAAGCAATAACTCTTAAGCCAAAAAGTAATACTGGTCTTAGGCACTTAGGCTGCTATTCAATATATACAGTAATAACATTTTAATAAAGATGACTGCAACTATTGAAAAGAGTCTACTGTCATATAAATGGGGGAGACCTTTAACTGATGGCAGAAAATTGTATATAACATTTCTTTCTAAAGCCACACAATCATTGCAAATTGGATGTGTTGCATAATAAGTTGGATAGTTTTAAATTCTGAAAGTTTAATGATTTAAAATGTTCAATACTATATTAGGCAGTATAAAATAGTTTATATTATATACATATTATAAATATAATGACGACCATTGTTGTCACAATTAGAAGACCTCTTCTGGCATAATGTTATACTTCCCACTTAATATGCATTTCCCACTAACGATAAATGTTTGTTTTGCTCATATTCAATACATGTAAAGACTTAGTCATTTATCTATAATTATAAAAAGAGGGGACTGTACATTTGAATAAAATGTAAGTCTTTAGAGTATCTAAATGTTGCCAAAATTCAAGGACTTGATTCTTTATGAGGGCAGAAAATGGATGTCATGATCTACTGGAATTATACTATAAATCTCTTGGTAGTAGACAGATGTTGGATGTTATTCAAAATGTACTGACTGGGGACAGGATCCAGGATATGCAGGCGTACAATGAGACTACTAATGAACCTTAGACTGCTATTCATCATAAACTAGATTCTGGAAAAATTTTTGCCTTCTCCCAAAAGATTTACTCAGATTCATTTCAAGCAAAGTGAGCTTGTACTGAACAAAGAAAAAAAAAAAAAAAAAAGGAAAAACACAACATCCCCACCAGCCTAAATGCTTTACTAAAGAAATTACATTTTTTATTCTACGTACATGACTTTATACTATTCTCTTAAGGTGGATGGGGATAGTAAGACAGTTGGCTGGAGTAGACACAGTATCTCCCATGCTTTCTTATTATATTACCTGCAACAGAACCCTTTAATGCTAGTTGTGCCATGGTGACTTACATTTCTCTGCACCAAAAGGACACATTGACTTTGTTACATGTCACTTGTGTGGGTACTGGGTAGAGCAAGCACAGCAGTTATCTCTTGTGTTCTAGTACTTTCTGCCATTAAAATAATGTGTAATTAAAAGCTTCCTTCAAGTAACTAAGAGAAGTACAACAAGCACAAAAAAGCTGAAAGAGGGTTTCAAGCCCACATGGAATCTACCCAGTTATGTATCTTTGCAGTTGAAAACACTGCCAAATACTACACACTGTACAATACCTATATTACACTTCATTACACTTTTAGTATTCACTCTTTATTAATGCAGAATAGTCTTGTCAGCTCCAGAAGTGAGAGAATAATTTGTTCCATCAATTTCTTTCCATTTGGAATGCAGCTACAGTTTGTCTTTATTTCTAAGATGAATCTTTTCTCCATTTCCCCCCTTTAATCTGACATCATTAAGTTTATGATTTACAGAGCATTATAACCTCACATGATGTACGATATGATGTCAAAAGGGAAGCCCTGGGAATGAACCCAAGTTCCAGTGGAGCTCATGGATGTCAAATTCACAAGCATACCTCAGTTTGGCCTTAGGTAATTCACTCATAGGGTTTCTCTAATTTAAATGGAGACATTTTCTGCTGGGAAAGCAGAAAAGTCACACATGCAGGTTTACCAGGTTACATTACTAATATTTATAGATAAGAAGACAGCTTAGTCTTTTCCGCAGCTGGACTAAGCTTAGTGTAGACCAAGAAATGTAAGACAATAGCAGAAACATGGTTTTGGTCTTCACATCACAGCAACTTCTTTATGTAGCCAAACGCAAAGGCCTCATCTCTGTATCAGTAGCCATAACACAGACAAGATTACTGCAGACATCTTCATCGCCATCATAAAAAATCTTATTCTTACAGACAGATTTACACACAGACCTTTGTTGCCTGTTTTGTACTGTAGCATCTGCTAAAGACCGTTTTCCATACCCAAATTTCAAAGGAAAATATTATGCCCCCCTGAGATAGAAGAGTCTTATAAACTACCAGGAAGGATAGAGAGAAAAAAAAAAAAAGCCAGCTGCAGATTTTCCCTGCACAATCTAATGTCTATGCCTCTAATGAGCTTCAAGACTTTTATAATGGTCTGATTGTCCGAGATAAATTTTTTGTTAATATTAAGCTCAAAAGCTGCCACTGAGCAGCAGCAGCAGAATAGCAGGGACTGATACTACCATACCCTTCCAGCAATCAGTAGTAAATGATGGGCGACTACTGGGAACAGACCAGGTTTGCTCCAAACATCAGAGGATGTTCCATGAGCTCCCCCTAGACAACATTTATTTAATTTTTCAAGTAGTACTCAGTCATGGCACTTCGATGTTTTGTTACAGCAGCACCACTGAAAAGTATAAAATGTGAAAATTAAACACAGTAGCTTAGCGAATCCAAGAGCCAAGGGCCGTGTCTGTATTATTCACCCCAGCAGGCAGCCATGCTGCATTTCATATATCTACGTTATTGTATATACTTGGACAAAGTATCCTCACAGCCGTCATTTACACATTTGATTACTCTTTTCCCCCATGGATGCTATTTTCCATCTTTTACTCTCTTTCAGCATTAAGAATTTGCAAGAAAATCACCCATGACCTATACATTCCTATGTATACTCTCAATTGAAAATTTCCTCAGTGAAAATGTAAATCTTTTAAAAGAACTGAGCTAGGTACTACAGATGGTATGAGTATTATATGTTAAAAAAAATAGAGGGTTCACCTTTCATGTGTGTAACTTTGCAGTGTTTTATGTCTCAATGTAATTAATGAAGAAAAAACATTGTGTCTTAAAGTACAGAATATAGAATGTCATATGCAAATGGAGTATGGATAACACTTTATACACCTCCTGTATGTTGAGAAAAATACTCCACATAAACCTGTCAATGCTAGTGTCATTCTTCTGCACTTTAGACATTGTTTCTTATCAATCCAGTGCAATCTTTCTCTTTAGAGGAATTAACATACACTTGCTACTAGAGCCTTGCTACTAAAGAGAAGCTGAGAAAAAGTTACAGCAATTGAAAACTGTCATAGTATTTCTGTAAAATAAGCAACCTTGTTGGTGTTTTCCATTTTAGCTAAGAGTTACAGGACAGCCTTGCCTAGAAAGAATTTGAAGATTACCGTGCTTAAGCAGTGATGGCTTCAGTTAAATCCTTCCAGTCCAAGGGAACAGGTAACTAGTGCTGCATAGACATAGAAAGGAAACCATGAAAACCATGCACAGCTAAAACTCGCAAACTGAGTCTCTTCATTTGAACAATAGCTTAAAATACTACTCATGAAAAAAAAAAGAAATTTTACTGTATTTTCTTCTTCTCACTAACCAGGGAATGGTTCAACTGGAAGAAGACAAAGAAAGTCTGCCGGAAGGATACTCCAAAAAGGGAAATGTCAATTTCCACAGAATAATAAAGCACAGATTTCTTGGGTTTACCAGCCATGTAATCTTTCTTTCTTTCTTTCTTTCTTTCTTTCTTTCTTTCTTTCTTTCTTTCTTTCTTTCTTTCTTTCTTTCTTCTTTCTTTCTTTCTTTCTTTCTTTCTTCTCTCTCTTTCTCTCTCTCTTTCTTTCTCTCTTTCTTTCTTTCTCTTTCTTTCTTTCTCTCTTTCTTTCTCTCTTTCTTTCTTTCTCTTCTTTCTTTCTCTCTTTCTTTCTCTTTCTTTCTTTCTTTCTCTTTCTTCTTCCTTTCTTTTTCTTTCTTTCTTTCTTTCTTTCTTTCTTTCTTTCTTTCTTTCTTTCTTTCTTTCTTTCTTTCTTTCTTTCTTTCTTCTTTCTTTCTTTCCTTCCTTCTTTCTTTCTCTCTTTCTCCCTTTCTTTCTCCCTTCCTTCCTCCCTTCCTTCCTTCCTTCCTTCCTTCCTTCCTTCCTTCCTTCCTTCCTTCCTTCCTTCCTCCCTCCCTCCCTCCCTTCCTCCCTTCCTCCCTTCCTCCCTTCCTTCCTTCCTTCCTTCCTTCCTTCCTTCCTTCCTTCCTTCCTTCCTTCCTTCCTTCCTTCCCTCCTTTCCTTCCTTCCCTCCTTTCCTTCCTTCTGGAAATCAGAGGAGGACAGCACTAGTAGGTCAGCTCCTGCTCTTAGCACATGCTGGATGGATTTCTGTAACTGGTGATTTTAAAGAAGCCATGCTCCAGCCCTTTTACAACCAGACAGCATCCTTCCTCTTCGGTGCACATTGTGTTAGGTGAACCCAGAGAGCAAAGAACTGCCCTGGGATAATTACAGTTACTTGTTAGCTCCATACTCTTTCAGGTAAACTGGGAGAATCTTGCAGCATGATTTGCAGATCCACAATCAGGTCATGCCCGCAGCACTAGTATTATTGCAAGTTCAGTTATAAATGGAAGTATATTTAGACATAAAATTTTACAGAGGTCTTTTTGATGAACAGTAAGCTCTTCATAAACATGAGAAATCTGTTTATCTGTGAAGGAATATGTAGTACAAGCTCACTGACCATTACAGTATTTTTATCATCATGTATTTTAGCATGTAGACCACACCAAGATTTCCTTGTCTGATTAAATATGCAATTTTCCATACATCAGAGAAGATGAAAGTAGCAGTTAGTATGATCTAAACATACTTCTTTTTCTTCTGTCTTTTTTAAGTGCTCACTTAAACTCTGTGCAGAGTAGCTCTGCTTGACACACTACTGAAAGGCTTTCAACAACTGGTGAATGTTACAGATGCAAGACGCAGAAACAATTGTTAGGATCAGGCTCTATATACTTACTCAATTTTTGTAGACATAAAAAAGAAACATCATCAGGCTAACTACAGCTGCATGACTACAGAATGTGTAAGAAGCCAATATTCTAAATAATTCTAAGTCTTCTTTTACCAATACGCAATCATTTAGATAAAAATATAAAACAGATCTGTAGACTTCCCAAATCTATCAACTGCAGACAAATAAGTCACTTCTTCAAACCTGATTATGGCAGGATGTCCTGTTAGGCAATTATTCAGTCTTAGTTATCACAGCTCAACACCAGGACTTTCAACAGAACTCTTTATAAGTTTAATGTCCAAAACAGAAGACAACCAACAGCATCAGAAAAGCAGATGAAGTGTACCATTATTATTGTAATACATCTGCTACCATAGGCATATTCTAAAATAGAGTTTAAATTACATGAACCTAGAGATTTTCAGTAAATAGTTCAGGATAAGGTTCTCAAAATGTTAGTTAATTCTACCCTGTTTAAATTAAAATTATGTATTATTTCAACAGGGAAAGTTCAGGCCAATGTTGAGTCTTTAGGGAAATCTTATCAGTATGTGTTTGCTTTTGTCAAAGTTAAGTACTATTGAACTCTAGTACTAACAAGAAGGAACTGAACAGTTTATGAACATTCAATGAACAATGCATCGCATAACTGTCCTTCCTCCTACAAAAACTATTTCTTCTATTGCTAATTTCATTTTGCAGTTATCTCCAGCTTAAATTTAGCACCTTGCAAGAAAAATTTAAAAACTTCCTTCAATTAATTAAACTCTGGATTCCCTGACTTAAAAACAAGTCATGCACAAAACTCAGTATGGTATCAACTCCTTGGAAGCCTATGATTTTCAGCTGTGATACCCTGAAGAGTATGGTTTAAGTTGTCATTTACCACATTTATTAATAAACACATAAATGCATTTTATTTGAAATAATAAACTGATAATATGAGGGCCCTTGCACCTTCAAAGCTATGGGAGAAGTGTATAAATTTAATTTCATTGTTATGAATCTTCTAGATACAGGTGCCACATTACAGAGGCTATAGGTTAATCCTTACTTTTATAATGAAATACTAAAAAAACATGAAAACTCATTATCAAATCTATTTAACTTGGGCAATGAATCCAAGAACATGATAGACAAGCAGTTAAGATAACAGGATAAAGAGCAGGATGTCCGGATGTCCATAGCCCATCAAAGCTCTAGCACCATTACAACTACGTAGAAGAGAATGCACAGAGACAGAAATAAACAAATACAGCTCTTAAGATTATTTAGCATAAACTAAACATGTGAATGCACTAATAACTGGTGCTTGAGTTTAGGCTGAGTAATTAATCACTTGAAAAGTAGATAGCAGATATTAAATAGAAGATGATAACCAGTAGCTCAATGTATGACTCTGTACAAGAAACTGATTAAATGTATATAAAGGGAAACTATGGTTGGATTCAAGCTCCTGAACAGTTAGACCCCTGCATATAAGATCTGACTGACAGCACACAGCATTCATTCTATCTGCTGTATTCCCCTGAGAACAGAGACTCCTGTGCCCGCTGCACTGAAGGCTGAGTGAATCTGATTCCTGAAATAAGTGAGATGGCAACCAGCAGGTAAGAGAGTAAAATTCAGATACCCATAAGGGGTCAGGGTCACTCAAAGCCTATACCTGCCAGGCTGTTTAAATAAATACAATTAACAGGGGGGTGATGTGAAACACAGGATAACAAGAAAACCAACTGTTAAATGTAGAAAACATTGCTCCCTCTTATGGTAAAACCCACTGAAAGGATAGACATACTCCACAGATTTCACTGCCAATTGTTTTTATTTCATTGTTTCAAAAATTAATATCAAGTTTACTTCACATCTGAAAAAAAAAAAAAAAAAAAAGCTAAAAAGGAGGAGAGGAAATGACATTCCAGTCAAGCAAAATGCCTGAACTGCTGGAAAGAAACAAGATGCACTCAAGGCACAGGCTACTGGAAGAATTTTAACAGCAGAGTAAGAATCTTTCAATGAGTGGAAAGAAGAGCAAGCAGAGGTTTTTATAACTGCTTGAGAGACACTATTAGGATCACCATTTAGTGAACAAGTTCTTTCTCACATTTAATCCTACCTGGGCTGATAAATGCACAAATCCTTTTCACTCAGAGACAGTAAAAAGAATTCCTAAAAATGGTTTAAGTACACATTACTCAGATTAACAGCAGATTCTCTTCCTTTTGATGATACCTAATTCTAACTTCAGCAGGTGCTTTCACAATGAGGAAAGTAACCCCCCCACATAATCTCCATTAGCATTAAAAAAACATGTCAGTGGCCCTTGGAAAGTAGTATCTTATAAATTCTTTCAGAAATTGGTCAGAAAAGCTGCACAGCATACTGAGCATGCTAAAAGTATTACATTAGTAATACATATATAATACCTTAATATGTTGGGCCTTGTCACACTGCTATTTTTATTCCTGGTAAACAATTTTTTTAAAAAATATTGTAATGTTTCTATTTGCTGTAAAGATTTGTTTTTTCCAGTGCATACCAGTCATAATTCATACTATAAAGAACATCTGAACATAAGATTGTTCAGTTTTCTGTATACAGCTTTTTTTTTTTCACTACAGGA
Organism: Athene noctua; assembly: GCF_965140245.1. Classification (NCBI taxonomy): domain Eukaryota; kingdom Metazoa; phylum Chordata; class Aves; order Strigiformes; family Strigidae; genus Athene; species Athene noctua. The sequence goes on along the minus strand of NC_134037.1, from coordinate 64,431,627 downwards.
AAGCACATTAAACTTTTCAGATTACAATTTATATCAGACACAGAAAGATACAACTCTACCATTGTCAGCAAAAGAACACACTTGCATCAACCGGTAAGTCCATTTGCGACTCAGAGTTATTCAAAGGCACCTGTACAAACCACTATGCTTTTCTTTCCTCACTTTTTTTTCGTCTTTTTTGGTTTTGCTTTTATCAATGTATCTGGAAAATGGGAAAACCTATTGACTCCACTGAACCAGAAAAATTTTAATATAGGTGGCCTAGCTAAATTTTCTGTAAAAAGCCCTTCAATTTCAAGTACAGGTTCTTAAACACCACAGGACTATAGATCGTTTCAGAGCATTTCTCAGTCCCGTTGTTAGTTGACAAATGACAAATACCCATCTTATTACTGGCTTTGTTCAACAACATTCTGGTCTGGTTTTGCCTTAAATATCATAAAACCAGTGTCAGGATGAGGCTAACATATATACACAAAGAAAGAGATATGATAAACTAGGTTTGTTACCACATTTAAGGAAAGGCTTGTTCAGTCAGCTCTGGTCTTGGCTGAAATGCACTTAGTTCTCACCTAGATATTGCGTTTGTAAGAGTAACACTCCAGCAAAAAACTCTGGTCTCTCAGCTGCAAAGCTGCTTCATTATTTGGGTTGGTGAACCTCTTGGACTAAAGCATGATCTCTACTGAAGTACAAGTGCTCACACATGGCAAAACAGGCCACAGCAACAATATTCTCATGTCATCAAGTAGTGTTTTCGGGAGCATGGCGGATGAACCAATCTTAAATCAAATTCTTTTACTCATTAATAAATAACAAAATAAGCAACACAAGTTTTGCATTGGTCCTTCAATGGGATCCTCTGGGACAAGTTCTGCTTTAACTTGCATTATGGCAAAACTATTTCCATTCACTGTAGCCATAATATTTCAACACCTTTAACTTTTTCTCCTTTAAGCTGCTGGATATTTAACTTAATATAAAAGAGGACAAGGATGTGACTCTGCATTAATGAGTCTCAATGTGTTTCAGACATACTTTGTAAAATATGAAATTAGATTCTTCATCTAGTGTCATTTTATTAATGAAAAATGTGACACTTCTCCCTGTCATTCTTCACTTTTTTAATGCAAGTTGACGTGCAAGTCAACCAGTCAGATACTGAGGTAGAGCTCAGAGAAAAGTTACTACAGGGAGAAGAAAGAAACCTTGGCTGTTATATGATGCTGAACAAATATTAGCCATAGCCACAATTCATTCAGAAGTATCTGCTAATAAAATATTTCTGAAATTATTGCTTTTAATTTTATGCTGTATTTCCAAGTCTTTTCCAGAAAAGTATTTAAGGACATGCCTAACTTAAAGCACCTGAGAAAACCCATTGCTTTCACTAAGCTTAATCACATCCCTTACATCCTACACATTCTTCAGCACACTGCTGCACCAGGACTTTTTACAATAATTAAATGAGAATAAACCAAATATATGTTCAGTGTAATCCATACTTTTCATGTGAAAATGTAGACACAGTCATTTAATAGATGTGAAAGTACTAAGCTTTTAGCCTTACAAAATGAAAAGGTTAAAGAAGATTGATTCACTGCCATATTGTCAAATATTTTGTGTGCATTACAGAACTCTGATCCATTTTTACTGAAGAAGGGAGTACTTCTGGACATGTTAACATCACCTGATACTGTCAAAATCAGAAGCCTAACCTCATGTACAATACTGTCCCAAAGAAATTATTATATTTACATTTTGTATTCACAGACAGTACTGATACGGACATCCTTGGAAATTTTGAGAGTAATTGTAAATTAAAATAAAGTATTTGAAGAAATTAAAATACAGCATTTATAAATTCAACATTTTAAATGCTTGAACAAGTATCATATCTTACAAGCAAAATCCATCTGCAGAGCTTGAAATGTGTCTATCAGATTCTGATGATTTAATATAAAGAAGCACCATTTATAGGGAGACGCAATACTTTTATTAGACTGTCTCATATGTTCTAAATCTTATGTATAGATGCATATATACAAACCTTTACTTAGGTGAATAAGCCTTGTTGAAGCTCCAAAGAAGGTCTAAGTTGGCCCAGTTTTCAGGCCTTGAAAAGAAGTTTTTGTAGCTGCAATTTTTTTCCATTTCTTTTCTAGTGGTATTATCTGTTATAATAGAAGTCACCCCTGATATTCCTATAGCATCAGAACTATAATATCACTGTTAATATAGAATTCATGCTCCAGGAACCCTAGAGCTCTCTGTGCAGAAGATGGTATCTAGTTTGAGGGAAGTTCGTATAGCTTATGGAAGCAGCAATTTTTCCAAGTAGTTTTATCCCTAAAATTCCAGTCTGGGGCCTCTCTGAAGCCAGGAATACCAGTCATTACAAACTATATAGTAGCTATGTGTCAGTCCTTGTCAGCGCTCCAAGGACAGTATGTGACAACAGAACATATTTCTTTTATTGGTTTGCCTTGTTATTAAACACAGCCCATATAATGCCTTTCCATTTAAACCTCTGATACTGACTTAGTAACATCTTTCAGGAGACAGGTGGAGAGCTGAACCAGAGGAGACATGACAGTGCCAATGTTTGTTTGCCAACCCCTCTTCTCACCCCATCTTGCAAGGTTACAAGCCATGGATGTTATTCTGTCACATTCTGTCCAATGCTTTTTTAAGAGATTGTCTATTTAGCTTTTAAAGAAAAGAATTTTAAAAATAAAGAATTTTAATTAACTCAGCAAGAAATGCACATTTCTATTACATGTGTGTTAACAGCGAACGTTTGTATCTTTGACCAATGCCAAACTGTATTTTGCAATGATATGCAATGCATACGAAACACGAATCAGCTCAACTTATTCTGCGTGTCAAAAATGAATTAATGTGCTTCTGAGTGTTGTCTCATTTGTTCTGTCCCGTTTGGTAAATGAGAAAAATAAAACACATATACAACTACTAATGTAGTTTGGAAAGAGCACCTTCAAATTTAGCACTGGTGTATAATGGTATAGAAATGATAGAATGCTGAAGTGGTAGTGGGCAAAGTAATTAGAAAAACAGTATGTGTTTGCAGAGGTTGTTAATCCATATGTAAAGGTCTTGCAGTAGGGAGAGAACAACAAGGACGTTTTTACCTCAAATTCTTATTAGATTACAGACAAGGAATTACGGTATTACACTTTATTCTTGATACAGTGCAATTTAAAGTGGGTGATAATTTTGGATTGTCTCTCTTTCCCGATTACTGTGTCTACAGAAAGGGGGTAATAAAATACCTAAGCGACTCTCAAAAATGCTCTGAAGTATACATTGGAAAAGATACACCGGTTTTCTTTTACTTCAGCTGACTTCAAGATATGGCATTTTTCTTCAATGATTGCTTTTAATTAAAAGCAAATAATCTTTCATTAAGGCAACTATTTTTTGCTTGCTAAATGCTTTATTTCTTCAGAAGGCACTTGCTTACTGATATTTAATATAGTTAATTGCTCTCATAACAGTGAAATATTTGCGAATACTGCCAGCATTTCATGGCCAGAAGCTAGATTAGATAACTTCCAGAGGTCTCTATCAGCCAGCATTGCTAATTTGACAAGATGAATTGCCTGTAATATTCCAAGTCTTACAAAAATTGATATCACAAGATAAGAATGACAACATGCTACATTGCAATATAGAACAGTCTTCTAAAGTACGACTGACATTTAAAACTCAGTAAAAAGAGTTTAAACTATTTTTCATTTCACTGAAATGAGCTTCAGCTGAAGTTCCCAGGCTGCCCACCCTAGAGCGGGGAAGACTAAATGCTGCAGGCGCAGGGCTCATACAACACAGAAGTAGCTACAGCTGAAAACTGATCTGCAAGGGGATCACATCTGACACCTTCACAGGTTAAAACAAAACAAAAACAGGGAAACAACACTGTCCGAAAAAGTTGCCAGGGATTGTCCAGCTGCAAGTAGGACATAAATGGAATTAACAGATCTGATACTCTGTATAATCTGATGAAAAACAAATTACTTACCCAGGGCACAGTGGAGATGATTGTCCAAACATCACAAAAATGAAAACCTGTTCGTTCAGGTTTAGCCTCACATCTGCTAGTGTCCTATCCTACAGCACTGCAATCTATTGTTTAATTCTAGGTTAAAATGAAGTAATCTAAATATGCACACTGTTATATAAAAGGGCCAGGGGATGAAATTACACCAGTTTCTAACAAGGCCATTTGAAATCCTAAACTAGCAAGTTAGCAGCCAAATTATTTTTCTTCTACTAATACAGATTGAACAGCAAATGATGTCTAGAACAAGATAAAATAATGTAAAACTTCGGTGGCGCCCAAGATCCTATGTTTGTTTGCTATACCAAGGCACAACTGAAGACTATTTACGTATTAAACATTTATCATTTTATTAACCATCTCCGAGAGTAGTCTTAAAAGACTTGTCTCCTAATTGCTAGATTCTTCATAAATAGAAGATCTGTAAAGTTTCCTCTCTCCCATTTCAAAATTAAACAGAAGAATTTTTAATATGCATCTTTTGAAAAATTATTTCTAGTTAGAATTTAGTAAAAATCCGCATATTATTTTGAACGATAGCTATAATAGTAATAAAAAATGAACGTGTTTACTTTTTTTTTTTTTTAGTGTGTATAAAATCTTTGGCAGTCACAGTTACTAAGACTACTTTTTTACCTAGCTACATCTGTCTGCATAAAACCAATTTATGTGGTTTTAAGTATTCTTTTACTTGGTAGCAGCCTGCACATGGTGACAGACATCACATCAGAATATAAAAAGGACCTTTTACATGTGCTACTATTTTGTTCGATTTCTTTCAGAATACTCATAAACAAATTTCCTTCCTATGCACAGTGTACAAGCATATTGTGCATCTGAATTGGGAAAGTAAAAGAGAGTGTGAGCTCTTTAGGACACACCTTACCCCCCCGGCCCCTGCAGAGGGTACAGTACCACTGATGAGCCCCAGCCCACTCCATGCCAGCTGCAGGAACTCCCTGGATCTCAAATGCACCTGACGGATCCCAGCTCTCCTCTGTGCAAGGTAGTAACTTGAATAATTTTCCTGCTGATCTTCAAAATATGGCTATTTACCTATGTGGCTGCATGCAAATACAGGAAAACCGAAGAATAATAAACTCCGCTCTGCTTCTGACTCTTTTGATCACCGTACGATCTAGATTAAGACTAGATTCCTCCACTTCTGCTGCATGGGACCGGGAGTGAGAAGGCAAAGAGAAGCAAGCACGAGAGATTTTTCATCACAGAGGCTCTATGCTATGAGAAGCAGGCAAGGAGACTGACTTCTGGTCAGTCGGTGCATAATGATTTATAATATAGCAGGAGCAAGGAATTTTCTACAAATAAAAATAGGGAAAATAAATAAATTAGTGACAGTGCAATAAATAGTGTATATATTGCATCTAATCAAGCGGATAGCTCAGAGAACACAGCAGCTGCTCAATTCAGTCAAATGCAATTCCTTAGAGGCTCAGAGAACAGGGGTGCACTTAGATTTCTGAAGCAGCACGTGGTCATGCAGTTACTGCTCTGAGACAAAAGTGGAACTTTATTTTTTATACAGCAACAGGGATGCTGCGGAACTGCTCATAACTATGATCCTATCAGTTTCACCTGACTGTGATATGCTTGAAGAACAGGAATCATAGAACCAATCATTTCTTATTAATCTATTTTAAAAGAAGAGTAAGCAACAAAAACTCAAGTTAAAACAACAGTAGGAATATCAGAATTATGAAGAAGACTGTCACAATAAAAGCTACACTACAGTCCATAATTCAGGAGGATGACGTACTTGCAGAAACTAGAATAATTTATTTTCTTTAAAATAAAACTTGAAAATTAGCTTTGTTAACTAACCCAAGTAAATGTGCCTGGCCTCCGTTCCCAAGGATGAAAAGTTCTGAACAGACTGACCAGGTAAATTAATTCAATAAAGGAATCTCTCTATTCGGAAAACTAAATTCCATCAAACACACTATCCAACAGCAAGTACCTTCTAAGCCATCTCGGTTGCAAAGACAGGCAGTTTTTCAAGTAACCAAGGACTAGAATATTCGGGGCAAGGTGCCAGCACAAGTTTGAGCACAGGTTTTGCATTCATGCTTATTCACACGATCTAATACGCTTCCAGCAGCAGCTAGATCCTTAGGCTCCTTGAATTTCCATGGTCTAAATCCTGCACACCTAGCTCCCAGAGAGGAATCCTGAAGCCGGAATGAAGTACCTAGACTACTTGAACATGTCAAGAACCAGAAAACCTGCATGATGAGCAGAAGCTGCCTAGAGCTAGCAAGTACAAAACACATAACCACTACAAAACACCAGGACAGTACAAGCAGAAGGGCTGTAGGATATACATCTGATACTTTCCTCAAGCTTAAACCATCGAAGCCTCGACTAGAGAACACCCCTTTCTACCTGGGATCTCCAGCCCACAGTCCTGTCCTGTAGCTTTTAAAGAACTAAGCCAGAAACATTTTCTTTTTTAAAACTTGGCTGTGAGAGGAGTTTAACTATGACATAATAGTGAAAAGGCTTTCGACGTGGAGAAATAAAGGTTCAGTTATCTGCTCTAGGCAGACCACAATTCCTTTTCCCAGGACAGTGCCCAACACCTTGGTGAGATCCTAGTCTGGGTGCACACCTGGATGAAGGCACTGATGAAAGGGGACTCTTCCCATCCATTACATTGAAGTTGTGCCACTGTTCAACAACGACCAGGAAGAATAAACTCGTGTCTTGAATCACAATTTTCTGTGACACTAACAACAGCGCAATGACAGCACATCCTATCTCCATATGCAACATGGCACAGATTTCACCTCAGTTCATACTCTGCAAGACTGTTCTCACATCTTAGCTTAAAGCTATGTAGTAACAATGAAAAATACTACAGTAATTAGACTACAATAAGGTAGTAAAATAGCTACTAAAGTATGCATTTATCAGGCATCCAGTGATGCAAAAACATTTTAACTACTATGAAAACACATTTCTGCACTAAACTGGCTTGTCTACTTCCTATTAATAACCATACTATATATGCTGCACAGAATAATTGTTTCACAGACTATGAGAGAACTTCTACTTAATCTTTTATGACCTTTATAAAACTTTATTAAATTATGAAGCCATGTAGCTTTTACATGCTCTAAAGTTTTGGTTGGGAACAGTTTAAATACATAAATACGTGCAGCTGTCCCAAGTAGTGCCACCATGGTGACTTCAGACACTGTTAAAACTTTCCAGTTCTGTACCATTTTAAATCAGTAATAAAACTCTAGGCCAAGATAGTCTCAGATAGGAGCTATCCAGTCAGGAGGAAAGTACTCCTTATTAAAGAAAATTACTGACATTTTAAAAATACATACAACTCTTAGTTCCTTGCACTTGTGTAAGCTATAAAAGTCTCTGCTATAAAAAAATATATTAAAACTAGTTTATTACATGGATAACCTCTTTCAGCATGTCAGAAATAGAAATACAAAATCCTCTTATTGATCTTTAGTACACTAAGCCCAAGCTGAGACTCGTGGGGATCATGGTACTTGCAAAATCTGCCAGTACTGTGACCACTAGAAATTAAGATGTTAAAACCAAAGTCAATACTTTGGATGACAAGCCCAGACAACTTTAAATTTGATAGGAGCATGCTGCCTCCTCAGAACTGCAGCCTGGTGGTAAGCAAGTCTGGAGACCACATCCTTAAAAGAAAGGAAAAATTAGAACAGAAAAAGAAAAAATGTCCACCCCATTTTCCCCAGCCATTTCATCAATGACAAGGGGAATCTCCCTCTGACCTGGAACAGAGAGACACACTGCCAGTTTTCACAATCCCCTTGAAATCCAAGACAGTCCTGAAACAATTCATGTCATCTGCCACAGTCTGAAATTTGTTTGCATTTTTGGTAACTCTTGCTTTGGCAAAATTGACAGACAACTATGGATATACATTTGAACAAGGCATACCACTGTGCAACTTTTTAATATTTTATCCTTCCAGTGTACCTTAATTATATCCATCAGCCCTCCAACGACTCTAGTTCTGCATAATCCTGTATAACTAATATAATCTTTTACCTTTCAACAGGTAAAAAAGATTAAAACCACTTATTTCATGTATGAGCTAAGAAAAGGTTTGGATCTAGAAGCTCGGAAAATTTTCCCAAATCTTACTATAATTCTCAAATCTGCAATAAAATCCCTTCAAACGCAACTTGAATAGAGTCCAATTTATTCCATTCAGTTTAGCAACATTTGTACTTACTGACTGATCACTGAGATCCTGAGAGTCTTCCATGGAGGTTATTCACCCTTCTTTTCCCCCACAAGTAGAAATTCTCTTCCTTTCAATTTACAGCTCAGTAGTCTAAATTAAAAAGAAGAGAAAAAAATAACATGTTAGTCTGTGGTCCTCCCTTCTAAGGCAAATCTGCAATAAACAAACAGTTCCCATTGACTTCTGTGAAGCCTAATTTCATGTAAAATGTTTCAACACCTCAAGTATTATTTTGGGAAGCTATCTTAAAATACACCAACAGAAACAGGAACACGCTTAAGTAATAATCCTTCAACTCCTGCAAGAAAAAGTATTTGTGAAAACAAACCAATTAAAAAGCTAAAATGTTTAATACAGGCAGCTGTTTAAGTAAACAACAAAATATAACCCTTGGGAGAACATATTAGAAAGACTATTATGGAATGTCGAACAAAACTGCTTAATACACACTTAATGATAACCTCTTAGTCATTAAGTGTCTGGCAGAAAAAGCTTATTATGCAATTATCAGCATGAAGTCCTCTCTCTCAGGTCCATTAAATTCCTTTAGGATTAAATAAAATACACAAAGTGGTTTATAACAAGCAGCTCCCTACAAAGTGCTAAATGACAGACATTACCTTAATTATTTGCTATGTCTATGCCTTCTCTCATAGGGTGAATCACTCTCATCAAATACTGAGATCTTCAATAGGAAAATTCTATTTCCTAAGAGTTCTCTGTAAGAATGGTAACCTTAATGATAAAGCCACACAATTATATTACAATCTCCATTCTCAGAAAAGATCCACTTCGGTGTTATGCAAATTTGTGCAATTTAGAACAAAACAAGTTCCAGGGATATCTCATATATGCAATAACCATAATATTATTAATCAAAGCTAGCGTTACATTTAAAAGAAAATAAAATATATAACAGTATGTAAACACATAAATTAAAGAACCCAAACAACCTGGATTTGTTTATCAGCAAGACACCCCAATAAACCATTACCTGGGACTATGCCCAATAACATAAACATATTATGGACCTTTGTTTTAAATTCTGACCAGCAAGCATTTATACCTCAGGCATAAATGTAATCGTTACTGACCTGAGATTAAGCAATGTATAACCCTTGGCACTTGCAGAACATTTGAAAGGAGACGGACCTATCAGCCAGTGCACCCACATAGTCCCACCCACCACCCTGCGTTGGCCTGTGAATACCTCCTCTCTTAGTCTGAAGCACCACTTACTTGCCATACCTCCATTTACTCCCCAAAATGTAACTTCCAAAATTTCCTTGTGTTTTGCATTAGATATTTCCTATAACATACACACATGCATGTTTACAGCCCCAGTTTACATTCTTTTGAGTCTCACCTGTTTTTTTCCTGCCACCAGATTACAGCCTCCTGTTTTCCTTCCCTCTTCTCTAAGTTTCAAAAATATATTCATTCACATTTCATTAATTTTTGCCATGATGTTACATAAGGAAAAGACCAATTGCAAGCAAATCATATTGGATGTATTTCATTTTAGCAGAAAGCTGAAAATAATTCCTGTTTTTCAAAATGGCTTCAGTCTCTTCTTGATTTCAGAAGGATCCAAAACATTGATGTCTTCACCCATGATGCCTTCACCAAAATAATAACCATCTCGCATGGATTTTTGGTCAATGTGGAGCCCACATCCTTTCCTAATCCTAAATCCTAACCAATCCTAAAGTTAACTTTAACTTACTTGTATTTGTCAAATGAAGAAAGGGGAATTAAAAGGCTTCTTTAAAACACACACTACTGGCAAATTTTAGAAAGGAGCCTACCAAGAACAATAGGTATTTTGAGAGAAAGCACATGGCTACAGGGCACTTTCTGGAGCAGCCCCTGCCAAAGGAAGCAATTCTGAACACAAGGGTGAATTTTCACAACCAATCCTAAAATATTCCATAAATAATTTAAACACAAAATCTGCTTTAAGTAAGAGTCTGAAGTGTGTGTATGTTAGTGCATTAGTAAGGTTACTTGTGGAAAGAAACAATCAAGCACTCAGTAGTAAAACAGAATATTTGGAACAATTTTTGGCTAGTTTCTAAGTTTACTGACTGAAAATTGGTACCTGGCTTGCATTCAAACATTAGATGCTCTAATTCTGCCTGTTGGTCACTGAAGGTGACAGATCCCTCATTTTATGTGTGAAACTCAACTATAACTCAATTACAGATCCATACCATAACAGACAGACCCATATTCACGTTTCTTTCCATACTGATCAGGGTCTTAACCAAAACACACTGATGTCACGTTTTTCCTTAAAAAATAAAATGTATCAGTATTTTAAAAACATCCTGACCATGTAAGTCCAACAGGAGTTTTACTATTAAGAACTGCCTATGACTCACCCACAATATCTGTGTTGTGTCCCAAAATTCAGGTGGATGTACCCACTGGAACACATCATTAAATATGCCACTTGTATTAGTCACCTTCTAAAAAAGACTGACCTTCACTTATTTTTTAACTTACTTTACTGAATTGCAAGGACAAAGACAAGCTTGTTTAATCTTTGCAGAAATACACAACGTGTTAAATATATCCTTTGCACAAACATGCTATACTATAATAGTTTCTAAGGCTCTGTTGTTCACACTGCCTCAAAATTTGAATACTCTTACTAGAAATTGAGCTTTTTAAAATAAAACTCAGAATTAATATTTTATCAGTATTCTACCTATCAACAGCTAAATCCTGCTACATTTTGAGCCCAGCTAAAGCAGCTGATTATAACCAACTGCTAACACAATGACTTCTATAACGGCAGTTATGCCAACTGCACTTAGACCAAATCCTTTAGGGTTTAGTTTTATAAATTTGTAAAAGAGGAGAAAAACCATTAGAGAAGTCAGTGACTTAAATAAGACCAACATTACTCCCTAATAAAGATATAAAATTAAAGGATAATAGTAACCTCGTGCTGTTTTATGAGGCAATAATCCAGTTACCAATTCAACCTTGTAGTTTATCCCATCAAGAGAACCAGATTAAAAACAGAGGGAGGGAGGGCACTCATATCCCTATTATATTGCAAATGTTTCTAACTGGGTTTAACTATTTTTAAAACTGTTGTTAAAAGTCTTAAACTCACAGACAAGCCAGAATGAAGAAAAATGCCTGTTTCTGCTCTTGATCTAGTCCTTGCAGATGTGGCTTTAAAACTGATGAAGTGTTTTATGCTCCCAGATAAAAATTTTACCTTTCTAAGAAATGTCTTAATTAGGAGGATTCCTGACTTTCCTCATCAACAATTGCATTTAAATCTAATTTTTTATTTATTTATTTTTATCTGGGGGAATAAAACACTTCATCAAATTTAAACTGCAACTTCCAGAACTCGACCATGAGGAGAAACATGTGTTTCCTCCCAGAGATACACCCATAAGTTAAAAAAAACCCCAACAAAACTATTTGAGGATCTGCTGCACACTGCTTTGTAAATAACTGAAAATGTAAGACAAGCAAGGACGTGGTCTCTCCCCTTGCAAAGATTTCTTCAGAAGATTAGGATTGCAACAAATAAACAACTGACTGAAGCAGTTTCATTTTCTATGGAATGTCTAATAAGATCCTGTGCTGCAACTTTCAGAAGCTCAAGAAAGAATGTAAAGCTTGGGGACCCACAGGTAAAAAACAGCCCTAAAGCACTTGAACTTTCCCAAGAGTATTTCAGAGGCTGCTTCAGGCCTTCTAGTCAGGCAGATGGAGAGACAGAGCTCCAAGAAGAATCCATCATCTGGAAGAGGAGTTTGGCCATCAGAAAAAAATTTTCCTCCCTTTCACTTCAACCCAAAAACTTAGGAATAAAGTCCTCCCTTGTTCAACTACAAGTTGGTCTTCTTAAATGAAATTATAGAGGAGTAGTCCTCAATTTCTACCACAACATTTTTTTCCACATTATAATCCCCTGGGGCACATTGTCACGTTCTTGTCATTCTTTTTCATCTGAAAAACATCTACTTCTGTTGAGGTTATATCATGGTGATAGTCTGTCAATATAGTACAGGAGCTGCAGGATCCCAAAGTTAGTATATCGGTTTTTACATTTTGAAATGTGTCAATAAGAAGCCTAGAGAATAAACAGAAAGGACGCTGCTGTGGTTAACACAATTAACTCATCACCACATAGAACAACTAATTTCTATCACGGCCACAGGTTGAGGGTCAAAATGTTAAGTGAGAAGTGGTCACAACTAGAGCAATGTCTCATTATCTAGTGCTCTACTTCAGAAACCTGTGATAGTAGGTACTTAGTGCTTGATAACTACAACTGAACATATGCAGGATGTGCAGCAGTAAGATGCCAACAAAAGAAGGCAGGTGCCAAGGTCTGAACACCCCCAGCCTCAGACAAGCTTCTGTCTGGTTTGCACCTTCACTGCAGAACATCTGAGGAGCTTGAAGCACATCTGAGGCGCTTGTGAAAGGTTATGCAAGGCAGGTAATGGGAAAATTAATTGCTCTAGAATCAGTGCAAGGAACTAGTGCATATGCACTGCAATCTCACTACATTAGATGATTTCATGCTATCTGTTTCCTGTGAAACTCGTTTTTTTGAAGGAACAGGAGAGAGGGTACTGGCAGTAATAAACAGGCACCACCTAACATTCAATTTTTTCTTACTTAGGAAAACATTCTTCCAGTTGTCAGCATGCATACCACTTGTAGTCTCATGTGAAAAAGATAAAACATAAGCTAAAAGAAAAGGAAACCAAATGCTGATTTATTAGAAGTTCAAGTTAGCCTGTATCTACAGTCCAAAACTGAATTTTGGACAGTAAAAACATACTGCTGTCTCAGTCCCTAATAGTATTATATTTGCAAAAGAAAGATCCACGCCCCAGATGAGGAATGAGGTTTTATGTGCTTTATAACGTAGATTTCTTCAAAACTCAAGTGAAACTATTAGCAGGCAAGTCAAAAAACAAAAAAAAACCCAACACTTTTAAAATAAGCAAAATTATAATCATAGGGCTTTCTAGAAACTGAAGATCACTATCTGTCCATGCTTTGGTAGAAAAAGAAGACATAAGCTTTCTTATGTTGTAAGGCAAAATGAAAACTCAGCTCTCAACATAATCTCAGAAAAACTATTGCATGATACATTTCTAACACATTTTAAACTAAATTATGTTTTTATATTTTTATTTTAATTAATTTTTAGCTTTGTTGGCTTTTATATTTTCTCTTACACAAGTGCTGTGTTTTCTTGAAAGGAGTGTCAACCCTAATAAAAACAATTCTTCTTTAGTGGAAAAAACAGTAAGAAACATTATGTATATCTAACATCAAGGGAGAGCAAATGACTATCAAATTTTAAATACCATAAACATAATAAACAGTAAAAAAACAGTCATCCTGACAGTATGACCTAGTCAGGGACATATACTGCTTTCCTGAGGGAAACTGACAGGTGGAAAGTATACAGAATTTTAACATTTTTTTTAGTTCTCAAAATTTTTCTTTTCACATTCCTTTTAATTAGAAGGATTCTTGCAGGAAGTAGAAGTGACCTGGGAATCTTGCATGTGTATTTAGGCTTAGCTGAGGTAACTGGTCTTCACCTCCTGATATCAAGGTGAGTGAAATGAGCCTCCTGAAAAACTTGTATTGCTTTGTAGAAACAAATCTTACTCTGCAGTCTAGAGAATTAAGGAAAATACGGAATGCCCATCCTTCCCTTCCTCCTCTTCTAGTCCTTTTTTTTCCCTCAGGCCCTCATCTCTGGAGGGTTAGATATGGCTCTCCTTGGATCAGTTTGCTTTCAGCGAACTTTTAGCTTGTTGAGGATGAGAATTTTACTCTTAGAGAAGTTTTGGAGCTTTCTGGAACCCTTTGTAACACATGCAGAACCCACTTTTCCATCTGTTAGTGACCTCCAAAATGTTAAGCTCCTTCCTTACCCAGAGCCCTTGTCCTGCAGCAGGGAGGGCAGCACGCTGCACCATCCCCAGTGCCCAGACTGTTTTAGCTCTGAGCATGTCCTGTGGCCCATGGTGGAGGGAAATCATCTTCCCTGGGATTTGTGTTCCGCTGGGCATCTGCCTATAGCAATCTGCATTTGTAGATGGATTGCTTAAATAGGGAAGATACATTAATACTTCTTTTGAATTATCAGAATTAGCCTAGGAGTTCACATAACTCCCACAACTCCACAGGTTTCTGAGCACAGATTAATTTCCTGCCTACTGCAACCAAGCACACTGTCCAGCTACTCAGTTACAGGGAAGGAATACGGGAGGAATTTCCAGGATACGCTGAAAAGCAAACAGACCCAGATGCTTTCTCTGTAGCCCTAGCTCTCACAGCAAATACATGGGTGACAGACAGCGAACCAGCCAGATGGAGGGGGCTGCCCCGGGGTATGCTCCAGGACCCGCTCAGCAGTCTCATCCCAGCATAGTATCCAGCATGGATGTACATAAGAGCATGCCTGTCTAAACTGAATATACAGTATAGATTGTAGTATGTATAGAAACCATGTTTCTGAAATGAGATGCTTTCAAGGTGCAATGTCAGATATTATTAGCACAAAAACCAAATTAGGAATTAAAAATAAAATCCTGGTATTCTATCATCAGGACGCTGATAACCCTGAGACTCAGATTCATGGAAGGTTTAGGGTCTCACTGTGATCCCTGCTGGAGATGAAAAAGTGTTTGCTCCTGGTAACACAGCTCAGGTATTTCCACATCTTGAGACAACAGAATTATCCATACTGGGTTATGACTTATGTTAAGAACAGGGAAGGGATCTTCAACACCCATCAAGCATTTACAGTTCTGTGCTCATTTAGTTTCCTTTTACCTGCTCTCTCCCCTGAAAAATGACACATCTGTAACCAGGACATAACTTGTTATTCCCATCTTCCTTTCTAAGCATGTGAATTCATGTCAGACATTAAATACGGCAATCAAAGTGGCCATGATTCATGCCACCAAACTGTAATACCCTGAAAACTTCTCAAAATTCAAGTCAAACAGTTGGTTTTCATGCCAGTCACTATATATTTGTTACACACAGTGTTGCAAATTCTGCATGGTCTTTGGTGAACACTTGCATAACTGTCAGTTTAGCACAGTTTGCTTCTTTGAACTGAATTTCCTGATGTGTGGTATTTGCAGACATTTTATTCAAGAAAAATTAAAATTATATTCTCACTCTGAATCGGGTACTTCTAACTTAGAAACAAGTCACCACCACAAAACCATTTGGTACCAGTCAAAAGCAGGCATCAAGACAAAAAAGTAGAGCAACACAGACCATGACACCTCTGCATCAGTTAGGTATGTAAAACAAGTAAGAAACATAAAGGATCTATGACAAAAAATGCAGAATTTACCACTCTTGCAAAACCGGGTACCAATTTTACAGGTACACAAATATGACTAAAACTGACTCCCCTACTCTTCCTACCACTCCCATCCCCTACCTGTGCAACAAATAAGAAGGATTAGCTTTAAGAATTTCAGAGTACAGAATTATACACTCAGCAAATCCTCCCTTATCCTAACATTGCACAATATGCCGTGAAATTGCTGAGATTGAAACCAGAGCTGCAAACCCACTGATGCTTGGGGGCTTCCCAACTGCGAGAGACCTCTTCACTCATGCTTAGATAAGGCATGCAGCTACACAGACCTCTTCTGAGACGTTCCAGAATAATCAAATACAGATTATTCCAGCCAGAAATAAATAAAACAAATGTAACACTGTTTCTGGCCTGGATTTGTAAACAAATCTAATCTAGAATCCCACTGTGTTCCCCTAAAAATAAAGGGAAATTGATTAGCAGAAATTTAAATGCACTGTTTTCAAATTCATGATTGATCAAACCCACACAATCCTTAACTAAAAGAAAGACGATTCCCAAGGGAAAAAAAAAAAAAAAAAGCAAAGATGCCAGTTAGAAGCATACTCTTTTAGAATTTTAATAAAAATTTAGTTTTATTTTCCTACTAGCTGCCCATTTCAATGTTTTGAACAACTAGATTTTGTTAGGGGGAAGGATTTTGGTTTTTAATACATGGCATATTTTGGTTAATTTTGGAGACATTTTCCCTTCTCTTTTTTGTAGAAAATAGCTGAAAACAAACCAAATAAAACATTTCAGTTCTTTATAAACAAGCCACTGAAAACAGAAAGAAAAAGGCTATGCTTGGTGAGACAGAATATTTAAAGAGACACTGTCAACTTGAAAATATTAATTATTTATTATTTTATCTCCCCAAAAGACACATCAAATTTACCTTTCACACATTAATAAAAAAAAAAAAAAATCACCTTGGGACACAGAAATAATATAAGGTAACAATAAAGGCTATTTCTAAAACAGAAGCCCTACTTACCATTTTACAATTTAGGAAAACCTGAAAATGAGCATATCCTCCAGGTAAAAACAAACAGCGGTTTTACAAGGCTGAATAAATTAACCCAAAGAATCCAATCACATGTTGAAATGAAAGCTGTGACAGCATAGTATCTATATAGCCTATTTGTTTTTTGAAGAGCATATTCAGCGGTATGTATATGCAATGATAGTTACTGAAGAAGATCAAATACTTGCTGAAATTCCTAGAAACACCCTGATGAAGGAGGAAGCTCACAGCTTGCCCTTCCTTTCCATCTGTCAGCTTCAATGCCCACTTTGCCGGCAACTGTCATTCCTGTTACTGCAAGTGTTTCGCATACGGTTCTTCAATGGAACATTTTGAAATGCCGGAAAGAAATATAAAAGTAAAGCCACTGCAAATAAACACGGGTACTTTGGTTCTGGTTTGGTAGCAACCTTTTTCTTAATTCAAGTTGACAGTAACCCCTAAATACTGCATTTGAGAAAAATGTTCCATTCTCAAAGAATTACTTAACAACGGGAAACAAAACATGAGAATGCAAAACTGTCCCAGAATAAGGAACTCCTGCTTGTGCCAGCACACAGCTCAGATGGCGTCTGATAGAATGGAAGACAATTATTACTTATCAAACCTAACACTCCTGCAATAAGGCCATCAACCTAATCTGAGATCGTCAGAACACAACTAATGAAAAGTAGCAAAATTCCTATGTGCCACCTTTGCCCAGCACAAAGAAAATGCTAAAACCCACATTAGAAGTGTTGTGTAGCCTTCATTTTTATGCTGCTGATCCTCACAAAAGCTGTCTGCACTCATTTTGGTTCCTGGCCCACCAACAGTCCCCACATTTAACTGGAATGCCGTGAAGTCCACAGAGCAGCTTGCCATCCCACAGCCGAGTCTCTCTTACTAAGAGCCAACACCAAGAGTGCAACACAATGTAATTATGAAAAACAGGTATTCCCAGATTTAAATGATAATAGCTGCTTTGACAATGGACCCTTTACCAGATTCCCCTTCCCCCATTTAGATATTTATTAGCTGTGATCAAACTATGCTACATTCTCCTTTGGTAAACTAAAACCTGCTTATCCCCTGGAAGACATGTTTTCCAGTCGTTTAATTACTCCTCTGGTCTTATATATGAAACTTCTCCAATTTTTCCAGCTTCCTTTTGAAAGCAAAAAGAGGGCTCAGCTTTTCAGTAGTAGCTGCACCCATACTATCTACACAGCTAATGTAACCTCTCTTACTCTGCCTAGTACTTTGTTTAAAATGCTACTCCTTTTTTTGGCTATGATACCATCCTGATCGCTTGCTATGGCCTCCAGTTGTTTTTTTAAATAAACCACTGACTTGTAGTGAAGCACATACTGTTTGCTTGCTCTCAGTTTGCTGAACAAGCCAGACTACTCTTAGCAATCTGCTCTCTTCATTATTTACCCTTCCCTCAGTCTTTATGCCTAGCCTTTATGCAGTAGCAGTACTGTAGGCATTACAGTCTGACGACAGAAGTACAAGAAAGTTTGTAAGAAGATCTCTTTTATTAGGTCAGCAACTGACCTAATCAAAGGTATTACTTCTTGTAGAATTTACTAATCTTTGTGTCACAGGTAAAATAATAAATAGTTTTTGATTTGAAGACTACAATGAAAAACTCTTTGTAATAGTGTCCTCTTCAAAGACTCGTTAACGAGTACTTTGGAAATCTATGTTTTAGTTTGCTCTTTAATCCATTTCATTTGTGTCAAGCTGATTTCGTATCCTTTAAGTTTATTAATCAAAAAGTCACGTCAACTCAAAACACTTACGGAACTTTATTACATCACTACTTTTATCTCTTAAAATCAAACTTGTACTCACATCAAAAACAATATCACGAGTTTGGCATGCTTGATTTTCATAAACCCATGATGTGGTATGGTATGCGTATTTCAGTGTTATATGGGAACAGCATAGAAAAGACATTTGGAACGTGATAGCATGTAAGTTAATACTTTGTGACAGTAGAGACTAATAAAAAATAGTTGCCATAAATTAAGCAGTTGTCCACAGTGACAGCTAAGCAATGGCCACTTTTGAGAAATTATTCCGCTTCTTTCCCCAGGAATAGTGGTAGAAGAATGCAGCCCATCATGAGTGCTGCAGCCCTCGGCAATGACATTCTTCTCATGCAGTTATGCCCTGGCTGTCCTCCATGAGCCCAGATTCTGGACAGCACTGCATGGACCTGGGAAAGTTCTATCATCTGGTATCATATCTGGACTCCTGACTTCCCCTGAAACCATCATAGCTGTCCCCTCCAGAGGTACAGTAACTTTCCCTGTTGTTTTAACCTGCACATATAACTGCAAATTATTTGCGGCACCTTTCGTTTTAGTTAAAAAACCCCACATCAACAAAACCTTTTGGTCGAAGATCAAGGGATCATTTTTGCAGACAATGTTTTCATTCTGAAAAATTCCACCTATCCCACAGACTTGACCCTGCACTTCAGTTAATAGAGGTGGCAGATTAGGTAACGGAGACTGTGGTTCCGCAGCTATTTCTGCAGCGCTGGTGCCAGGCTCGGCAGTGCGGGTGCTGCCACTCATTCCGACCTTTGCCTCGTGCCAGCACAGCTGTTTGTGAACCACAGCAAGGAACAGATCCAGCTTAAACGAGTGGCCAGCACAGGAGGGGTAAAGGGCTGCTTAAGAAGCACGGCCACCAAATGTGAAACCATAGCTTTCTTCTCTTCCATCCTCTGCCACGGAAAACAGAGGGATGTAGGAACTCCAGATTCGGTTGGTCACACACAGCAAGGAGTCACACACAGATTACTAGTATTACTGCTTATGCAAACCAGTATCCCTAGCAAACTATGTAAAAACAAAGCAAAATGATAGCCCTTTTCCTAAAGACCTTACAGTTGAACTGCTGCAGGCTTAATCCTGATCTGACAGCATCTCTTAAGATGCAGTCCTGATCTTGGACTTCCTTCAGTGCAGAGCTAAAGAAGACCCCAAAAATCTGGGTAGTTTCATAACTATCAGCAAGTACCTCCTTCAATTTGATTTGTCTTAAGCCAAAAATCTGACTACTCAGCTAGCCCCTGGAGAAATTAGACTACAGTCTAGTCAGAAAGTTGGAAAACAAGCTGAATCATAGTTAAATAGCTACCAGAAATGACTAGGAAACACATGAGCTGGCCATTTTAGCCGAAAGACCTCTTATTGCAGGTGACTCCCAGCCATACTGCTGCACAGTGAGCTCAGCACTCAGACGGTGCTTTGAACAGAAAAATTGCTTCTCTGAGGGAGCAATCAACTGAACCAAATTAATACGAACATTACACCATCTCCCTCTATCACACCAGATTAGAATAAACATAAAAATAGTGGCTGAGTGGAAAAGTACTTTAATCTTTCCACTTGAGAAACCTACCACAGTTCCAAATCTTGCCTTGGGGCAACCTGGAAATTTTATTTGGGAGACCCTTTCCCAGAATATAATTATTCCATTTGTAAAACCTCTACACCATTTGGCCCTATTAGTTTCCCGGTCCTTAGTTCTCCGCATTAAGACGACCAGAACAGGAATGTTAGGCCAAGTTTGAGTTGCATTGCTAGAACTTGGCAGAGGAAATGCGCATAATCTGCCTGAGCTGTGCCTGGTTTTGTGAAACCATGTCTACACTGGGACACTCGGGAGAGCTGCAAGAAAGACCTCACATATAGCGTGATGTCACAACGCATAAACCAGAGTGTACAGAGGTTGATTTAGCTGCTCTCACTTGGGAGTAAGTGAACTTAATTTTCTGTGATTCTCTGGGAATATACTACAATAAATAAAAAGGCATATCCAGGTGGGATTTAACATGGTAAACAGACTTCACACCTTTCATTGAATAGGCTTGGCATTCACAAAACGTCCCTGAGTAAACACAACCTGACTATTCACTTCTATGAGCAAAAAAGTTGCCTGAAAGGAATTAAAAGAATACAGTCAGTTAACAATATTTCTAACTGCATCATTTTCAGGAATAGAATTACCATAAAAGACATCTCTGTTGTCATTTATAAAATGCTGTAAAAAATAAAAATATGTATTCTAACATAGGAGTATGAAAATGTCTTAAAATGGAAGAAAACTTGAATATATGATTTGGACATTTATACTTAACACTCCTCTATTTTTATTAGGTATTGCAGGATCACTCACTACTCTGTGCCTGTGATCTCACACATTCAAAGTATACTACAATACACCTCCCCCAAAAAACAGACTGCACTAAGAATAGAGGACTAGATACTCATCTGGCATAATGTGAGACCACTTCAGTAATTTCGACATTCCTACTCCACTTTGCAACAGCTAAGGATCTGGCACAAAACATCAAGTTAAGTTTCCAATTACCTCATGCACCAGCATTGATTTCAATAGTTATATACACATAGTCATAGAGGAGAATTATTTGAAAAGCTGCAAAGTCAGCTCTGTATTTCTTTTAATTTGTGGTCTAAATCAGACACTTTATGGTATTTTAATGGAGGTTTCTGTGGTTTAATTATATATGTGTCAAGAGCAGAATAGTTACTTGCTGCATCTACCCAATTAAAAAAAAAGGCAGCAGTAATTCTTTACACTCCTGACAATGTAAACTTATCACAATAGTTTAAAAAGGGTTATTAGAAATAAAATATCTTTTCGGTCTTTTAAAGTCAACTGTTCTACCTATCGAAGCCCCAGGCTTTACAATATACATTAAAAGCTTTCTGCTTTACTTATATATATTAGGTGACATTTTAGAGCTTGCTGCACAGAAATCAGATTTTTATGAAATAATTTTTTGACTACTCCATACTTCTGCGTTGCAATATTACTGTCACAATAGTAATAAATTTTAATGTTGTCAAAAAATCTAGTGCATATTAACTTAAATACATAATTAAGAAGTCCTCACCTATATGAAAATTAGTCTTCCGTATGTGAATATTTTGCAGGTTGTCTTGGGAGGTCTTTTTGCAATTTGCTGCTCCAAATTAGTCAAATTGTATAGTCTAGACACAATAGGAGGCAACACGGGTGTAAAGACACAGTATTCAGTCAGTCCAGACAGACTGAGTTCTTCAGAGACAGCACTTAAATTACATCCAATTAAAACAGCTCTACGCAGTCCTGCAACATTATTTGCCACACTCTACTTCTATGGACAGCTGCTTAATGAAAAATCACCATAATTTTATTTATTTTTTCAATTCTAGGAAAAGGACACAGACCTCCAAAGGAATTTAGGCACAGAAGACCTCCAAAATCCTTCTTTCAAATCCATGATAACTGCAGTCTAAATCAAAGTTTAGTAGTGTCTAGTACCTGAGCCTAGTACCTTAAGATCAAATATATACTAGTCTCACTGGCATCTGGACCTCTGACAGTTCTGAAGATAATCACTCCTCATTATAATCTTCCCTCATCATGAAGAAACTTTAAACAAATTGAAAATAAAATGCTTAAACTTTAGTATTCCTCAGACAGCCACTAGCATATGACATTTTGCTCAAAAGTCTGACAACTAGCCTATCTACAGCCCTGTGAGTGAGACTGCCCAGTGATGCATTTTGATATAGGATAATCAATCATCAAAGTAATTTCACTGTTTAACATTAAAGCAAAAGGTAGGCCAGCTATTCAACACATTTCTCAGGCTTAGAGACAAGAAGAAGAATTTGCTTAAAAATAGTTTTCACCAAGGTCCAGTATTACAGGCATCCCAAAAGGAATCCTTCTGGCAGCATTACAACCTACAATGTGGACTAAAACTGTATGTTTTATTACCTTTTCAAATAAATTCTATTCTTTACTTGACAGATAAACACTCTTCATATCTGAGCTTTCGCACTGCAAAGTGCATCCAAGTTCCTTTAAGCACTTCTGATTTAATGACAGATTTAATAATATTGCAACACAGAAGTAAGGAGTGGCCAAACAATTATTTCATAAAAATCTGATTTCGATACAGCAATCTCTAAAATGTCACCTAATATATATAAGTAAAGCAGAAAGTTTTTAATGTATATTGTAAAGCCTGGGGCTTCAATAGGTAGAAAAGTTGACTTTAAAAAAACAAAAAAGATAACTTATTTCTAATAATCCTTTTTAATTAATTTTAAAAAGAGTAGCAGTTTATGCCTTCACTAGAACCATGCCCTGAAATCTCAGGGGTGATTAAAGGGCCATGCCAAAGCTGAAAGGTTTCAAATATCAAACTATACTATTATGTCAGGGCCGGCAAGATCAATTAGCACTTTTCAATGACAGAAAAGGTTAAGTTGGACACACATTTACACAATATTTAAATTCAAAATAGAAAAACAGCACATAAGTTAATACCACATATTAAAAGTTTACTTATAAAGCTCTCAATCGATGACCAAATACCAAAAATCTTTTTCCACTTGCACAACATAAATACTGCTTTTCTAACGCAAAATGGCAAGAAGATTATAGATATGTTAGGTAGTAGAAATAACACTGGATTCTCAAGTGCAAAGTAGAGACCAAAGACCTCTGAGTGTTTCTGCTATCAGATTTGGTTTATTGCTGAACTTTCAAAAACTTAAAACATACTTGATCAACTTGACCTAAGTCTGTTAGTCTGATGCCCCTGTGTTTGCATCCTTCTTGCAAACCCTGACAATACTAAAAATGAACGATAACGAGCAAACAAACCTATTCCCATGTTCAACTATAAGAAAAATAGAAAACCACCATAAAACAAAAAACCCACAAATTAAAACCACTAATCTGCAAATTAATTCATTTTAAATGTGGAAGAAGCAACTGTACACCTTCTGCAATTAAAAGCCATCCAGAAACATACACACCAGGAAGCAAGGGAACTTACGTTTCAGTTCTTAGTATCAGAAGAATACTCCCTGGAAGTACAGGTATGTTAGAAGTTAATTCGATACCTGTTAATACAAGTGTTGCTGCAGTAAACATAGCATGAACAAAGTACTAGGTTATGATATCAAATAAAGTCAGTATAAAATCACAATAAAATGCTGAAGATTAAGAAAACCTAAAGAAAAAGCACACTGTGTTGAAATCAGTGATTTAGGTTATAAAGGCATTATTTTGAGTATAAGCAAAGCAAGATTACTTTTGTTCAATGATATATTTCAGAACGTCTTTTTTCTTTTTTCTTTTTTTTTCTTTTTTTTTTTTTTTTTTTAAGCCCACTTCTCTATTTATTTCTTCAAGGAGTGATTTGAAATATTTACTACCAGACAGTACCTAATTTTAGGTTTTAAGTGCTTTAACAGCTCTATGAAATATGATCAGCAGCTGCAATATAGAAGTATGCTGAATAAACTCTCCTTATAAAAAGGGAGACCTGTTTTACCCTGAGTTCATAAAGTCCCTACTTTCAAGAAAGAAAAAGATAACACAGAAAAAAAATGAGTAGTTGTGTCCCAGAACGTTTGACAGAAATTCCAGGAATTTCTTTCTTCTTTCTGAATTAACTTTCATATTTAATAGAGGGAAAACTACTTTAAATTTTAACAGTGGGAGATTGCATTGAATGTCGTGCAGTACCACCAGGTCATCAAGGAAACAGACAGGTACCTTTCCCATACCAAATGCCAGTGTTTAACACTGATTAATTCTAGGACTGCAAGGTAAAAGTTGCTTAAAGTTTAAAGAGTAGCTCTCAAAGCTTGCATCAGAGGCTAAAAATATGCAACAGGATACTATCTATAGCTGTATTTCTAGTTGCCTTGTTTGAAACATTTTAACTGGGAACCCAGCGGTTATCTGCTCATTAAATTCCTTGTTTAGAATTTCTCTATCCCATTGGTGTTATCCACACAGCAGAATAAATTTCTATTGCAAAGTGTTGTGATGCCATTGACAAATACAAATACAGCAAGAGTAACCTCCAACTAAATTTATTAGCAGTACAAGCATATACACAGAACAATTTATAACTGCATATGAGTTATCTGAACATAGATACATAAAAAATTAGTCAACATGCTCCTCTTCCGTTTTTACTAAATTTGACTGAGGAATATTTGGTAACATAAATATCAGCATTTTCTAAAGAAAGCTAGAAGAGCTGTTTCAGACGTAGCCCAGCTAATGCTAATGTCAAACATACAGGAAGAATCACAGAGAAGAGAGAGAAATGACAATCTCTATTTCCACTTCACCCACAATATGATACATATTGTAGGTTTGTAAACATTTGTTGTTCGGCAGCATTTTCAGAAATACGAGGAGAACGAGAGAAGCCCTCAGTATTTTTACGAAACCGCTCTTTTGAGTGTTAAGGAAATGAAACAATGATATAACCTGAGCTTTAATGCAAGTACGCTCTTCAAATAACAAATAAACACTGAGGTCAGGCCAAAAGAAAAATATTTACCACGCAGAAATGATGCTTGCTTTGTATACTTTACTCTAAACTGTCGATTAGTTTATCTTAGATACACTTTCTAGTCTCAGCAAGTGAAACACGTAAGACAAAACCGACAAAACTGAAAATACTGGTTTCTTACTGTTCTAGCATGACTTCATGCTTAAACTCGGATCGGCCAAGGCGCTCCCTTGTCTGGTACGGCGTGCCTCCCAGGATTTTTGTAAATACCAGCTATTTCACATCGCCGCTCGCGAGATAAACGCACGCACACCTCCGTGCGCTCCGCTTTAAATCCTGCCCGCGGGATAACGGGAAGGCAGCGCCGTACCGACTTGGCGCTCAGCGGCGGTTTCATAAACGTAAATGAAACTTTAGATGCCAATTACTGATTGGCAGCGGCGCTGCCGTGGGCTCCCGCTCTCGCTGCTCGGTGGCAAGCGCCGCGGGGCCGCTCCCCCGCGGGTGGATGCCGGGCGGCGGCCCCGGGGCACCCCCCGCCGCCCGGGCAGGGCGCGGAGCCCCCGCGGCGCGGGGAGAACCGCCGCCGGAGCCGTGTGAAACCCAGCCGGCGGTTTTCCGCGGGTATCTGATTTTGGAAGTGTCTGTAATGACAGCCGGAGAGGCAAATTAATGGCCAACAGCCCACTGGGTTTGGACACGGAGAATCCTGTTACCTCCTCGCGGATCAAGTACGCGCACACACACACACAGACACAGACACACACACACACACACAGAGGCTTCCCCACGTGGAAACGCTTTCAAACCAAAACACGAGACCCCGCACCGCCGCCGGCGGGAAGGGCGGCGGGACCCCCGCGCCGGGGCTTTCCTGGGCCGCCGTGCTCCGGCGCAGCGGGCACCCGCGCCGGGGGCAGGGGGCGAGCTGGGACAACCCGAAAACGCACCGTTTGGTCTTTAAACCGCAAGAAAACCAAGCCGGGGCGGGGGAGGGGGAGGGCAGGAGGGATCCCTCGGGGAGAGGAAACGGCGAGGAACAAAAAACAACGGGCAGCTCTGCCCTCACTCCCCTCGGACCGCGGGAAAAGCGGCTGCCGGAGCCCCAGCAGCGGCCGCCGGGCGGGGGGCAGCGTCCCCCGTCCCCCGTCCCCCCCCCGCCACCGCGGGCAGGCGGGCTCGGGAGACCCCCGAGCGCTGCCGGCGGCTGGGGGCTGGGGCAGAGCCGGGGCCTGAGGGCGGCCGGAGGAACCGACCATCCTCTGTGCCGCCGCCTGTGCCTGCGGGTCCCGGCCGAGCTGCCTCACCCCCCGCGCTGCCCAGACCCGACCCTCGCTGGCGGAAACGGGCGCTTGGGGAAGGGGCTCGCTACTCTCCATGAGTGTTTTCACGCCGCTCTGGGCGGAGGGGCTCCCCCCCGCCGCCGCCGAAAAACTCGTTTCCTCCTAGCCTCCGGTCGTGCCGCCGCCGGCCCCGGCCCCGGCCCTCCCAGGCGCGGCGGGGCGGCAGGGACGACCAGGCGGCCGGCAGAGCCCTCCCGCATCCCCCCCGGCCGCTGGCGGGACGCAGCCCGGGCCCCCCATTTCCGCCGCTACGGGGGTGGGCGGGAGGCGCAAGCGGGGAACAATGCGAAGGCAGCCGGCACGGCTTGCGCCCGGCTCGGGGCTTACCCCACCAGCCGCGGCCACAGCCAGGGGTGAGGGCAGAACGGCCCGGGCAGTCACCTGAAGAGAGGCGCAAAGTCCGGCTGGACTGGCAAAAAGTCACCCGTCCGCACCGGAGACCAGGTTTTTTTGCAACTAAACTCGCGTGGGACCGGGGGCGAACGCCCGACTCTGCCCCGAGATGGACGGCTCCGCTACTCGTTCCCACCACGTTTGTTTTACAGCAACTTTTTTTTTTTTTTTTTTTTTTTTGTCATCCGACCAACATGAAAACAATGCTAAATAAACCCTAAAGGCAAGCACACGCACACACCCACCTCCACGGACACATGCACATGCGACAGGGAGCCGGTTTCCCCCACCTCTGAGTAGAAGGGGTGGGAGGGAGCCTCGGGGACTGGGAAGTCAGAGAGACACTCACCTTCTCGCTGCCGGGATATGCCGCTACCTTTATTTTAGGGTTGCTCCTTATTTATTTATTCTCGTCCCTTCTCCGAGCCGAGGTTCCCCTTTTGCACCGTTCCTCTGGCAAAAACAGGACATCCCCTCTACAAGTCCCCCCCCACTTTCTCCACACACAAATAAAGCGCAACTCGGAGCAAAACGGGAGGGGAGACTCGGGGCTGGGGGGCGGGGGGGGGGGGGGGGGGGGAATCGGGGGGGGGGTAGCTGGAGGAGGAGGAGTAGGCGGCTGGTACGGGAGAAGCCAAACACTCCTCGCAGATCAGCGAGTGCAACTAGTTACCTCCTCACGCACAGGCACGTAGAGTTTCCCTGGCATGGGACGGGACTTCACTAAGAAAAGGTCCCCAAAAGGTGGCCCCGGGAGCGGGGAGGTAAGGGCCGAGGACCGCGGCCCCGGGGGCGACGTTTTGCACTTGTGCCGGGAGGGGCGGCCGGGGCTCGCCCTTTGCTGGCCCCTGCTCGGCGCCGGAGCCCCCGCTGCCCCCCGAGCCCCGCTGCCCCCCGCTGCCGCCGCGCAGCCGCCTCCCCGGGACGCCCCGGACGGCCGCCGCCGCCCCCCGCCCTCACGCACTCCCCCCGCACCCCTGCCCGCCGCCCGCCCGTCCCGCTGTCCCCGGCCTCGCAGCCCGAGGCCTGGACCCTTCCCCTTCGCTACTCCCTGGCAGCTGCAGGGAGCAGTGGTGGGCGCAGAGGAGAGGGCCCCGGAGGGCATGGGTGGCAAACCAGGCAGCGGCCGACCAACTCATCCACTCGAGTACCAACGTCCGCACTTCACCTTTTCCCTTTTGTTTCTTCTACAATAAACCCCCACCGTAAAGTAACCCTGACTTGCTGGAAAGGTTGGGAATATATGAATGATCAAGTATGATCAAGCGCCACATGACAGAACCTATCATTGCGCCTTTTATAGGATGCGTTTGTCCCCTTCTTCTCGAGCAGGTTAGCGTGGATGGTGACAAAGTCCTTTCTGCTTTGAAACGGAACGCTCTTTTTCTGCTGGAAATTCAGCAGCTCTGTTTGGTCATCTTTTCTATCTAGTGCAGGGAAGTAGAAGAAAATCCTTAATTGCTTAGTCATATTTCATACTCTTATCCTTCACCTTGTATTATCTCCTGAGTATTATCTCACTGAGTGTATTGGGTGCCTCATGTTCAACCAGCTGCATCACTCTCTCTCTCTCTCAGGTTAACTTCACTCTCCAAAGAGTGTAAGTCAAAAATTCAAAAGAAGAAGCAAAAGTTAGGCCCTACGGCTGGAGAGGGTTGTGGGAGAAAAGGCTTGCTTTTCAGAAGTACTGAATGTCAGAAAATTTTGAGGTCAGCAAGTCACATGAAATGAAGGAAAAAAAGTACAAATCTGTGAAGATTCTTTCCTACCTGCCTTCTGTTTGCTTACTTTGCATCTGGTGATACTATTTAAAGCGTAACTTTACTCAAGCTGTCTGCCTTTGAATTTCATAATTTGCATTCAGTGAATTGTACTAACATGGTCATCTTTCTCCTAAATAATTTCAGACTTAAGATGACTAAATCTTCATGAAAACAAGTCTATAAAAACCTTGCATTTGCTGTCTTGGGAGAGTCGCCACTCAGAAAGAGAACAGACTTGGAAAACTCTTTTGACCTACACAAATACAGCTAGAAAAACATTTAAACTAAAACAGCCCCCAAAAGCCAGCCTTCAAATTGACATAGTGTAGGACAAGCCAGAAATATGAAGTGAATTTTGAAACTGAGAGTTTAGAGAGTAACTGGCAGGGGGGAAAACTCAGGTTTGCAGGAATAATTGCGATTGACAACCCTGCTGCAGAGTAACAGTCCTGACTAACGCCAGCCCCCATCTTGCTAACAGGCTCCTTCTGTAGGGAAATGTGCTAACAACCCCTTCCTTTCGAGAGGACTTTTGTTAACGGCAGCGATCTAAGGTGAGATACTTGAACACGATAATGAAGGTTCTCTGAAGTCTGGTTTCCTTCCACTTCAATGAAGCAAATTCCCATTATGGGCAACAGTCCCCTAGTAATATGGGTTGTTTTAATAGACATATCACTTTAAAGAAAGCTTTTAACCATCTGTTGCATCGTCTCTTAAAATGTAAGATATGGCTGACTTGAAAAGATTACGTATGATCTTTGTCCGATGTAACATGTTTCAGACTGAGGAGGGATGGGAGAATCACACTGCTGTTACATGGTACAGACCTAAGGCCAAGTCTTCCATTGAGGGGCCTGGCCTTGCTGTCATTGAACCATGTTGCTATTTTGCTATAGATTTCAGTGAGAGTAGACTGGGTCATGCACAAAACTAATGAGCATTTGGCCTGAGCCACGGGTACTGAAAGAAGTCCTACAGAAACCAATCTCATAACCAAACACTAATTTTTCACAGTGATTTATTGTAAATATGACTTTCACAGGTAGGAATTCAATTGAATTAAATGATGATTTTAGTTAAATCGGTGTCTTTGGACTGAAGTAAATTCCAGTGAGCTCCTTGGAAGTGATTTCAGAAGACAGCAAATCCAAAATCTAGTACAATATATCGAGTCTTATAAATGACTCTGTGTGACCATATAGAGCCCTTAATGGAGAAGGTCATGCTAGAAATAGTCCTAACAGAGCCCAAGGAAGGGCTGTAGGATCCACATTTACACAAGAATAGAAGAATAATACCTATCCATTTAAAGCAACAGGGGAATGTAAGTAGGCAGGATGTAATTATCTAGATTGGTATTTGGCCAGGCACTCCTACACTTGCAAAAACTACCATAGGGTGTTTAATGACCGCAAGTGCTCGGTATCCTTGGGTTTACCTCTTATATAAAGACAGCACTTGTGATCATATACTTTACGCTGGTTCAGTACTGAGTCAGCAGAAGAATGTTGCCCTGCACAAATACCAGTTCATACAGTAACTTGGAATTTCCTTGGAGGTCTTCCATGCAAATGCTGTTGACCCAACCCTACTTACCTTGTGAAATCTAATGAGATTACAGCCATAAGTAGTATGGTTCCAGATAATCATGTTTGCATATGTTAACTATAAACAATATGGGCTTTAGAATTTTTATAAATAATTTTGAAGCGAAACCTATAAATTTTTACATTGCATCTCAGTGACAAAAAGGTTGTGTTGTTGTTGTTGTTGTTGTTGTTGTTGAAGCAAAGGGATTATACTTAGTTATTCTGAGAAAGTCTATTGACAGACAGCCACTATTTTGGCAATGTATCATTATTATGATTTATTGAAGTGCCTACAGTACGCCGCATCCAGTTTAGGTACCTGTTGTAAATTTTGTTCTACAAAAGCAGGGCTTTGAAATATAGTTTCTCATTTTCAGGTTCAAGTATGAAATCCAAAAGTGTGTTAATTAGGCAAAGTTTGTTGATCTGTATACTTAAGGTTATTATTGGTGCTTCATGGCTTTATAGTCATAAAAAGAAAGAATGAATGGGGGTTCTTTTGCCCTGGTTATCAGATTTCAGGTTTAAAAAGAAGGTGACCCGCCCTTTTCAGTAATTCGACATGCAGGGTTCAGCTGTGGGTTCAAAAACAGGTTACAACTGGCTAGTCATTGTGATCCTGAAGTGCCAACTGTGCCTTTAAGTATGTTATGTAACCTATTTTCTGGTTTCAGTTTTCAAGTATGCCATCATTTCAGTGTTATTTAGATTTCCATATATTTTTTTAATCCAAACAAATCTGACCTCAATCATAAGGTTCCATGGCTCCAAATAGCTGAGCTTTTCTAATATTTTATTTTGAGTGCCTACATTCAATACTTCATCACATAGATATGTGCTGCGGACAGTGCCAAATACGGTGCCAGGGGTGTCCTCAATTATCTTCGGTGCTTACCAGGAGAGGGCTCTGTTCTGCATCCCATACACAGGCAAAAGTCCCACTGAAATTAGTGCAGGTTTTGTCTTTAAAGCTTGCTTGAAATGAAGCTGAAGTGCAAAGGAAAACCTGCATGTTTCATCTGGCTGTGCAGACAGAATGAGGTGTGCTTGATAATTTTAATTTTCATCCTGCAATTACACCAGGATCATTTTTTCCTTCCTGGGAGAGACCCACTCTGCTTCCAGCAGGATACCCTTCCTTCATGTTTCATGAAGTATCGTTTAAGTAATATATAGTGCCTACCCAGAGAAAATCCTGGGCCATACATTTTTCTTTTTATGTACCATGTGTTCCTTGTCACTGTGGGATACAAAAACTATGTCTGCACTAGGCTAGCACACTGATCTGTTAGCTTACTTCTTGGTATGGTTTTGCTCTCACCAGTTAGTGTTCTAAAAAATGCCCTGGTGCAGTTCAGGGTGTGGTATGGGCCAAGGGTGATTCCTGGTGCTTTGTCTGGTCCAGCCATCCTGTGCTGGAGAATAAGAGAGTTGACAATGAGAGTTTTAGCCTCACAGAAACACTGCTCTGACAGATGGCCTCAGGGCAGAGGAACAATCTCCAGACCATTTCCTAGTGCAGGCGTAACCTGAAAGTCACTCTTAGACCTGTTCCAGAGACAACATTTGGTCAGGTTGTTGGGGAGGTGGGAGAGATGTCAGGGCTGGAGTTACCTCACCTCCAGAGCCTCTGGCACTGGGGGAGGGCTGAGGGTGTGCCCCACATCCATCCGTGTTTATGCTGGCCGTAGAACCTTGTTTCAGATTTCATTTCATCACAAATAAAATAAAGAACAGCCCTTGGATGATTTATAAAAATGTGAACATTTTAATCTGTTTCATTAAACATTAGTTCTGCTGCTCAGTGTAATTCCCTTGTATTTGCTTTTTAATCAGTTTCATGCTAAATGTCGTTTCCTCACTTTCTGATTGCTTGTAGGAAGTTCAGCCATCTTTTAAGACTTCTCTCTGCTTATTTATAATACATTTACAACATTCTTAAATGGACTAAATTTGAGATGGCCACAGTACTCTTCCTCTAAATCTATTTAAAGCATCCTCAAATTCTGTGAGACATAATACCCAGCATCCTGAAAACAGTTTTTGGTTGCTTATATAGGTAGCATAAACCAATGACATGATATAATCATTTTACTGTCACCGATCAGAGATGGTCTGTGTAAGAGAGTACTTGTGTTTATTAGTCAACCGTCAGGCATGTTGAGGTTTCCAGTGAAACCAATGGCAAAGCATTCATCAATGTCGTTGTCAGCAGGATTGAGCTCGTTATGCAATAAACTCAAATACAGATTCATGCCAAGAACTTTTTACTACACTGTAACATCATATTGTTGCTGTATTGCATTATAATATAATAACATGTATTCAGTAAAGAATAATTGGCCATGAGCTTTTTCAAATCTTTTACAGAAGTAAAAATGTCATTGCCAAATGACGCTACAAATGACATTATATATTACCATTACACTAAAAATAACTTTGTTTCTTCCAGAAGCATGATTGAATTTGATTCTCCTAGTAGTATAAGATTAAATGAAGCTCAGGCAATTTCAATCATTTATTTGCAGGTGGTGTGCAATAGAGGAAGGAAACACAGAAAAACTATAAAATGAAAAGCAGAGATTCCAAAAAATTATGTCAAAGAGTATTTTCAGAAAACCTGTTTTATTTCAAAGTACAAGTTCCTTTCTCTTATTAAAATGTTCTAGTCAAAGACTTTAGACATTTCTGAACTTGTAAATTACAGCTCCAAAAGTATATATATAGATTTAAGCTGCTAGCTTAGTTGAAGCACTATAAATATGGTAATAGACAGAAAGCCGGGCATAGCATTTAGGGATGATTATCTTTCATTTTAAAAAGTATTGCAGTGTTGTCTTGTGTTGCTATATTCCTAAACCAGACTTTTCAGGTGTTGGTTACTCTGGGGACCTCATCCTGAATCTCAGAGATAATAGTTAGAAATAAACTGTTTAAATTGCTTTAAGGACATTTAAACAGCAGTTGTAGAGGTCTGTTTTGTACATGGCTGAGTTAATCCTGAGGGCAAACTCCTTATTAAATCATTCTCTATGCACTGAAATCTTAAGACATCTAGCAAGAAGTAAGTTTGTTCCAGTCTGGCTGTGAAGTAATAAATGTACTGTGAAAGAATCACTAATGTTCGTGGCTTCTGCATTCTTCCAATGGGTCTATTTATGTAATATTTTATTAGTATTAATGTAGTCATATTTACATTTGGTTTACTTATTCATGTTTACTCATAATTTATACATTCTTCTTGGAGGTATTATTGCACTCTGTAAACACCGAGGCAGGCATGGTCTCTGCCCCAGGGACCTTACCAGCTAGCCCCATGAAAACCACACAAAAGAAATTACTAACATAATTTCTTCTGGCATGGTCATCCACTGGTTGAAGCCAATGGAAAGAAGCACTTCAGTTTTGGTATTAACAGGATCATACTTTGATGCATGTCAGTGGACATTATTACTGTAATTACACCAGACAATATATGATGGAACAGACTTTCAGCAGAGAAGCAGCTAATCGTTTGATGTACTTTTTGAAACCACCAGCTCCAAATTATAAGCGAGATAAGACGATGCTAATGTGAACTTATTTAAGGCCATGTAGCCTTGTTTCAGCTAATTTAACAATGTTAATACATCAAGAACTATGAGAGCTACTTGGACAGAAGTCAGATGATTTTCCCAAATCAGACAAGTAGAGATTAAGTCTCCTCTCAGTTCCATTTCTGGGGAAGAAAAGCTTGTCAGACAGATTGCTATGTGTGACTGAGTATTGATGTAATGATACATGCACATCTTTCCCTCCATTAGCTTGCAGTTGGGCAACAGCAGTCTGGGACAGGAAAACGATCTTTTTGACAACAGTCTCCAAAGCAGTGTGTTAAAACAGGAGGTGGAGGGTCATCAAGGTAAATGTGCTCTCTCCTGAACCTTTATCCTTCCTCACCCCATCCCATAATAGTCTTCTTTTCCTAGTAACAAATACTTTAATTTTTTAAAGAACTAAAACCAAATGTTGTAGGCTTTGCCACAGCTCCTAGGTTGTTCTGAGACCTACAAGTGGTTTGTTCAGCTCTGGTTTCAGAACGTCTTTGCTATTACAGTGAAAAAAGAGAGGGTGGAGGAAAGGGACACAAGGCATGTGGACCACAGATGAGAACAAAGCAGTTAATGTAAATCTCTACTCCTTGCCCTATCATACACCTCCTTATTAAAGGACATACAAAGGTCTCCTCCTCTTCACTTCTTGCATTAGTTAACTACACTTGGGACTGGCTGTGATGTGAGTACTTTGTTAGGGTTTGATGACCTGTACTGCTGTGTAAATGAGACTGAAGATTGAACTTCGTGTCAAAAGAAAAAAAGTTTACATATCCTAAAAGGTGGCAGCTTGTGTTTCATTTTCCCTACTCCATATCCTGTTCTGGGAAAACTTTTCTCCACTTCTGACTTAATAAAAGCATATACACATTCTGAGCCTTTTTATATATATATATTTTTTTTATTATTCACACTTTTGAAGCACAGAGAGGACCAATTTAAAGGGCCTGAAACTGGGGGGAGTTTTGCTCTGGAAACAATTATTTTTGTTGAGAACTATTGATGAGGTGATTACCTAAGAATTCAGTGGTAGGAAATTGAAGAGGAGGCAATTTCTGAGTTTTGAAAGATCATCAATAACAAGTGAAAACAAGTCAGGTTTCTCCATGTATTGTTTACACAAGAGTGGTTGTTGATAAATGAACTTCAGATTGGGTATTAGAGGTATATAGTGTGCAAAGTGTAATAACAGTTTTACTGCTCAGAGTCTGTGAAGACTGCATAATTTACTGGCAATTTATTCAACCTTTGCAAACAAATAGTAAAATCTTTATAGTATTCCCCATTATCATTATCATGTATCCTGTTAATAATGTTTTTCTTTTCTTTTTTTTTTTTTAATGTGTATCAATTTCCCTTAGGTTTTGTTTTTGCAAACAGGCAACAACTTTGAAAATAACTTCACTGTTACGGGTGGAGTTTAATATTACCTATGGGGGGGGGGCGAGGGGGGGGGGGGAAGTAAATAAATAGTTCCATAACTTAGGTAATATAAACCACAGTTATGATGCTCAGATATGTGGTATCATGGCTTTGCTCTAGCAGTGTAGTAGCTAAGGCATGATATTACCATAGTTGGCAGCAAGAGGAGATGTGTCAGTTGTGTAAATATGCAGTTA
This sequence comes from Athene noctua, assembly GCF_965140245.1. Lineage (NCBI taxonomy): Eukaryota > Metazoa > Chordata > Aves > Strigiformes > Strigidae > Athene > Athene noctua. Next base: position 64,396,224 of record NC_134037.1, on the reverse strand, counting down.
GTTATGCAAAGTCAGAGATGAATTGACTTTGATGAATTGGTAAGGATGAGGGAGGCCAGTGCTGGAGCCCTTTCTTCACTCCACCAGGTTCCGGGTGACGTGGCAGAGATGTTTTCCCACATTCCTTCCTGGTACCTTCCCTTCTGAAAATGAATGCTAACAGCATCTATATCAGAGCTCCAGGAGAAAAGCAGGAATGTTCTTGTATCAGGTTTGCTTTCACCTATTTTAAAGTTTAAAAAACATTTTTTCACGGTGAGTTTCAGGAGGAAAAGGTTAACAGAGGGCAAGTGAAACAGTTCATTTGCTCAGGTATCCAGGAACCTTCTTACTTGTCATTTTTGGTATCATGCATACTGCTGTAAATGAATCATATCATGAAACAGGATTTGTAGAAGGGAGAGGTACTGCTGAGGTAATGATCATTTTCTTAAAACCAGAAAGGTTTGAGTCGAGATTTGTTTCAGCAGTTATTCTCAAGTAGAACTATCTAGAAAAGCAAAGCAATATTGCCCTGACATACAGCCAAGTGACAGCCGGGAAGGATGAGCACTGTTAGTTCCCTATAGAGAAGGTAGATTTCCTCCATCAGAAAAAAGAATCACAAAAAGAAATTTCTCAGCCTGTATAGTATAAATGTGGTGGGTTTTTTTCCATAATGTCACTAAAGTTTTGATGAAAATTAAAGGAAAAATAAACTTTGTAATTTTAATTCTGGAAAGCACTTGGTAATTAAAATTCTTGCAGATTTTAATGATGGAGAAACAGGCCTAAAGAAGAGACTTAAATGAGATCTTCAGTGGGAGAGAGTACTTGGTCTGAATTCTTCTGTGATTCTGTAGTAGTTGCTGTATTATTATCTGCAAGAAATGCCCATAAAAGGAGGAATTACACTTTTGTAACAGCTGAGTTTGGCAACATTTATAATGTTGAGATAACAAGGTGTTGGTCCATCCCTTGTGATCATGCTCTGTTTGAAGTGACTCAATATATATCATATTTGTGTAACAGATACCACATCTGTAGTTTGTACACAAATGCTTAAAAATTTTATTTTCCATATTATATTTAATTCTCAAAATTATAAATATATTTACAGTTAAATCAGAATTTTGAGTCAGTTTAATAAGATTAATAGATAGCCTAATAAAACTTCCCAATTAGTAGCATTTAGTTTGATTAAGGCACCGTTCTTTACGCCTTAATTTAGTCTCTTGAGAACTGACATTTCATTTTCTGTTGTGTTTCTCTGTATTTTTTTAGTTTTTATTCTGGCATCTTCCACTTACATTGTAAAATAATTCCATTAGTATTGTGTTTATGTAGAAGCTGCATTCTATTAAAGGAATATTTAACAGTTTTTTGAGATTTCCCTGGCATTTAGTCATACATCAGTGAAGTAAAGTTTACTCCTTGCAATGTGCATAAATACTTCTTACACTATTTTACAGAAAACGAGGAAAGAAAGCAGGAGTAATTCTTTTCAGGGAACTATACAATGTCGAAGTTTGACAGACCTTGCAGAGGTCCAGAGCTTTGGTTACCCAGGTACCTCATGTCATAAGGCTGTAAACAAATCCTCTGTCTACAGAAGCAGGTGGTGAATGCTGTCAGTGAGAATTCTTCCATCTCCACAGGAATCCTCAACTAGTATTTGCTCTAGTGCTTGGGCAAGTTGTAAATACTAAATATATGAAGAAACACATAGGCTAAAAGTCATGTAAAGAGGAAGAAGAAATCCACTGGTATGTAAAAGAAAATAATCTTTCAAACATCTACAGGCTTAGAGGTTGTTTCATTCTCTATGTTGATTATAGTTACGCTAAAATTACTGTAAGAGGAGAGTAAGTTTGCAGAATAGGAAGCCTCTAATTTTAAAAACCCAACTTCTCAGCTGTGATACTGGCTTCATGACCTCATGGTGGTTATCATCTGACAATGCTATTCTGGAAACCAGGAACTGGTTGCTACCCTCAGGTTCCATCTCACATGCCCTGTAGTAGCTGAGGTTGGGGAACCTGTGGGAAGATTACGCTGCTGTCACTCAGCAGTGGTCTTTCTGGCTAATTACAGAGGAGCACTGACAAGATCTGAAAAGAATCCTGTCAGCCCCCATCAATTAGTACGCTTTGACATATTACATGAGTCCCGAGGAAAGGTTTTTAAAGAAAGAAAAAGCAAAGGTGGGCAAGTAGAGTCCCCACAGGGATAATGACATGATCCTGCAGAGGCAGCTAAAGGGATGCTAAACGTGATGCTAAACATGATGCTGTCTTTTTCTAGCTTCCATATCAAAGCTTCATATGTATCACAACTCAGATTAACACCATTGTGGGAAAACAATAGACACTTGATTTGGGAAATAAAATGCATATCAGTCCAGGTTGGAGCTCTGTTATATTGGGTGCTACATGACCATCTAATGAAAAAGAAAGAATCTTCCTGCAGATCTTCAAACATAGAGGAGTTAAAGTAATTCCCCAGGGTGAAACCATTGCTCAGTACCATTAGCTGGAACAGAATCTGTGACTCCTGTCCCGACCATATCAACCCTGTGGTGCAACCTAAGTATGAGAAGTATAAGTAGGAATTTTCATTCTCACATAATTAGGTGTTTTTTTTCTAATTTTTGGAGTTACAGAATAAACTGGACACCCCCCACCCCCCCTTCCCAAATGCAAAATTATCTTCTGTTCCGTATTTCCTCTTGAAGTGTCATGGTTGCCTAGGCTTCCTTGCTGTTACAGTTGCCATTAACTACTAACATAAACACATTGGATGAGATTACATTTAGGGTAGAAGAAAGCAATCATCATTTGTGATACAAGCACTGCAACTCTGTTAAAACAAATAAACTACCATCATGTTAGCAAGTAATATGGATGGACAGAGTCATGTACCTTTTCGCTACAAATAAAGACTGTAGCCTCGTGTAAATATGTATTAACTGATTTAACAAATCACAAGGCTAAAAAAATTTTCAATTTACATGAATGAACCAGCCAGCACGTCAGGCTTGAGCCAGAGGCTGTATTATACTTCAGTGTTAAGAGAACTAGATTGCTCCTATGGTAGATCTCCTTTTCTGCTAAAGGATGTAACCAAAGAAAACACCACAAAAGGTAAAAGGTCTCTTCCTTATTTTCACATACCTCCTTTGAAGTACCTACTTTTTTGAGTCAGAGTGGAGACCGGTGGCACAGCTCATAAAATGAGAAACTGTCCATACCTGTTAAGGCCTCATAAAACTTAGGGCACTTGGCTTTACTCATTTTGTATTTCTGTTTGAATGATAGAGGAAAGAGGGTAGAGGTTTAAACAAAATAGTGAGAATAAAAATATGACTGTCCTGGATTAATTTATGATTAGGATTTGTCTGCTAGTTTTTCAAAACACTAACAACTTGCCCAAGAAGCTCAAATGGTCAAGACAGCTTGCATAGTCAATAGTGCACAAGAGGCTTAAGGAGCTGGTGAGAATTCGTTAACTGAAAGATTGTCTTCAGTATAATTTAAATTCGGAATTCTGGAATTGCAGCAAAGTTACATTACCACTCTGCTGGAAAGCTTGTCTAAATAGCTGCTTCTAAGTCTTTAGTTACATTGTTCCTACCTCCCCATTATTGCTGGTACAAGATTATTTTGTTTTCTCTAATACTGATGTTGATTCTGATTAAAAATGAATTTTTAATTGCCCTAGTTGTTGAAATTTAAACTGCACTGAGAAAGGCTATATTTGGTTCCTATATATACAATATTTAATATTTTTGTACATATTTTAATCTTCTTATTGAAGCTGAGCTTTCTACCATTAAAGTTGATTTAAACAGTCTTATTAAAAATCCTTTTAAAGCATTTTAAAGACAAGCAACAGATAATTTTTAGTGTGGAAAAAAATATTGAAATCATACAGTCCTAATTGTTGATTTAATATATTTTTTCATATGGTTAATTAATAATTTATAATTTTATGAACACCAAAGATCCAGGGTGTTTTTCAGCCCCAAAAAAGGCTTCTGTTTTTATGAAATATAGCAAAGATGATTTACTACTTGGGCTGTTCAGCCTTTTGTTTTCATTCTGTTTCTATCTCCACAACACATCTTTTCGTTTTGCTCTTCAACACACAAAGCTGTTTAATTTCCATCCATGAACTGAAAAGTCTAACTAGAAAAGATTTTTATAAATTCTTGTGCTTCTCCTTCTTTTTTTCATCTTTATTTTAAAGTCAGAGAATTAAAAATCTACAAATAATAAAGTCACCGTGAATCGTTTAAATGTGAATAAAAAGCATTTTGCTCACATTTTACTTTTATGTAAAAAATGCATGCCATCTTTAAACAACTGAGAACTGGAAAGCATTACTTCCTCATTGTCAATAGTGTAAATAGCTGTAAATGTATACAAGTTTGCAAAGAACTGTGGAAACCTACGGAGCATATAATAGCTAAAGTCTCCTGTTTAACTAACAGCCTCTGGTATTTTTTTAGTATCTATAAACTCACTATTGACTTCATGTTTTGCCATTATTTCTCAGAAAAAAAAGATGAAACCGAAGACGATTTGTTCAATAAGGCAGAAAAATGGAGACAGGTTCTTTAATACGTGAATGCTTAGTGTACCTTATACTGTAGCTCTTGAAGTGCTTTGATATTAAACTGTTCTTCAAATACTTCTGAAATGTAGAAAAGACTGGTCCTTCTATTAGCTTGAGTATCAACAAAAAATGCGTGTGATTAAAAGCATGACTGTGCTAAGAAGTTTTCTTTGATATCTTTCTTCGCCCATTAAATGATTTGGTAAAAATGTTGCATAAGCAGTTCCCCCCTAGTGTCCAAGCTCTCCTGAAATTAGATCACTTCCATCTCATATTGCAGTAGTCCTTGGACTAGGGCTTGGCACTATAAATTCTGTGCCCAGCAATCACCTTCTGCAGGCCCCAGGATGCAAGAGGAGTATTTCTGGCAGAAGGTTTGGCAATATTAGGAGGTCTGAAAAGGTCTGGAATCTTTTCTGGAGTGAGAGACAGAGCTACTACCCTGATAACCGTACTGAGGTGGCCAATCATCTTTTGCCAGATATTTGGAGAAGAGGGTACTCAGGACCTACAAAGAAACAGTGGACTATGCATTTGGAACACGAGCAGATGCTGATCAGTAAAACAGCCTGATCTTCTACCAAAAGACAGTTTGATAGCTATAGCTACATTAGCTCTTCTTTTGTGAACAGTCTCCTAGATTTCAGTGGGTATCCTTAGAATCTGGCACAGGAGAGAACTTTTTTTTTAAATGTCTACTTTATTCCTAAATTCTTTTCTTCTTAAAGTACGTTAACACCGCAGGACTACATCTGTATTATGGGAAGCTTCATGCCATGATGGAACTGTGAAAACAAGCTTCAAAGGTTTATCCTTAGTGTTTAAAACGGTTCACCACTAGTGGATTGCTCTTCTCTCTTTCTAGTAAACAAGTCTGAAGCTGCTATGGGTTGTGAAAGGAGATGATAGATTCCACATTAGAAAATAACACTTAAACCATGAAGACAAGTGCTAGAGACATTGTTTGGCAATTTCATTAGTATGTGCTTGCAGAGGGAGAACAGGATGTCCCCAACACAGAATGGAAAACTTAGATACATTCCAGGGAACACTTATTTCTTAAGCTTCCCTAATACTGGTGAAACCTGAGTTTATGAAATAAACTGATACCTTAAATAGTGATTTTTTTTTTTTTTTCCCACTACATATGACCCATAATACTTAGTAATTAAACAACAAAAGCCAGAAACATTTATTGGCAATTGTCTGACAAAAGGAAGTAGTGTAAAATAGCAGCTGTGAAAAAATAAATTAAAAACCCACCATCATATGCATTTAGAAACACAGGATAGGAAGTCCTGGGCCACATAAAAATCAAAGGCAGAAATCCCATTGACTTCTGTTGGATCAGAATTTTACTCAGAGGGAACTTTGAGCAAGCAAAACTGTATTATCTATATGCTAGCTAGGCCAAGACATTGTAATTTGCACTTGTGAAAGTGTCTTGACATTGATGCATCAGCATATGTGTTGTGCAAATTCGATATGTATTTTAGTTAACATAGATAGGTGTAGATCTTTCCATAAATTACATGAATAGTGAAATCAAAGGCAAATGTAACTAGAGCCAGAGCTGTCACAAAACATCTGCATGAATCATTCCTGCAGTCTAGGTTTGTTTCTGCAGGGCAGGTTATAGTCACACAAAGCTTAGCATATATTGTGTTCTTCAGAGAAGTGCAGAACTGCAATATACACGTGGCATTTGCATATTGCTGAAATGAAGAGTTTCATCCTCTTATCTGAGTGACACGTTTGTAATCTAAAGAGGAAGAGACAACTCAAAGCCCATCAGTGGGCTATCTTAAGTACACTGCCGTGCCAGGTGAAGTGGAGGAGGACCACTTGCAAACACGACATTTGGATAAGATGATGAAACACCTCGGTTTCATCATCTCAAAAAGGACCTCTACTTTGCCTGACATCGAAGTGTGCTTAAGATAGCCCACAATAATGACTGCTTTTGTAAGAAGAACAAGTGGTAAAAGTGGGCAACAGAGTAACCTATGAGGCAACAGTGACTTTTGCTATTCCCATTCAAGGAAAAAGTATGTAACAGAAGGCTGGAAAAAGTACAAGAGTGTAAAGAGCTTTAGCCATAAAATTCTAGGTATCTTACTGTAGTGGACTATTAAGGTATTGTAACGTGCAAATATCTTAGCATTCATTAACACAAACTACTAAATCATAGCATATACTTGTTATGTTGCATAGAAATCCACTGTCTATATAAAAATCCACTCTATATAAAACTGGGTTTAAACACAGTGCTGTATGAATAAACCTATTAATGGAATATGTTTGCTATGAGTTTATATATTACGACCAATAGGCAAGTGACAGAAGAACGGAACTAATAAAAATGTGCCAGTTAACTTCTTTTTACCTCCTACTTTTTTTTTTTTTCCCTCAGATTTTGCCTATATTTTATCTGTCCGCAGAGCAGTACTGCAACTGCTTCCCTCTGAGTAGTTACAAATTATCAATGTTTTCAGGCTAAGACCCTTTGGCTGTGAATTGTTGGCAGGGGGTAGGCTTGGCTTTGGATCCCATGAGCTGCCATGCAGGCTGCTGCCTCAGCATGTGCCATAAGCTCTCATGGCTCCTTCTTTCTTCCCCACATCTGCCTACCCCATGCTCTAACATGTTCGCTGCTCTAGTGTAAATGTGTCATGTAAGTGTTCATTCTACTAGCCTGTGAATTTATTAATCTCAATATGGAGCAAAAATTGAAAGAGGGGTTTTAAAAAATAAAATCACCATGAAGTACTTACCACCTATTAGAGAGCCCCACATGGTGAACATTCCGCTGTATTTCAATACTGGTGTTACATCTCAGAACAATCACACTAATAGGAAACCCCGTTAAAATATTTTCCCACCACACAACCCTCCAGCCGGAGACTGTTTCAGACAATGGTTTCACTTTTTTAGTAATGATATTCTTAGCAGTCCCATTGTTCTAAACTGGTCCCACAGATATCTAATTTTTAGTAGGATAACACACATTATTATAACATATCAGAATTTTTAACCAGAAAATTTCCCCCCAACCTTACAGATTTAAGGGCACTATGTCACCATATGTGGTTTCTTGCATTTTTCTGACTACTGTATTCTACAACTAAACAAACTTTGTCACACCAGCCTTATCCGTGACAGATTTCCACTGCCTGGGGGTGTTTATGGACAAGAAATAAGCAATCTGTTTTAACTCATCAGAAAGTGAACCTAATGAATAGGCTTAAAGCCTCATCTGTATACTAGTATTTTATTATTTTTTAAACGGACTCATGGTCATTCTTACTATAGCACTGCCATTCTCACCACTGTACTTAGCTAATGACCTATCAACATTTCCATTAGAAACTCTTTTTGAGAAGTCAGTGACTTAGCTGTGAAAATTTACAATAGCAGTGCTGATCTAGAATACTATTTCCCAGATGTGGTTTGAATATTTTTATTAGATTTTTAATATGAATGCATGTATATGAAGGCTAGTGAGGAATGTTAATAGCCTTATATAAACCAGATAGGCATTGCACAAGTTTCAGCTCTCTGTTGCTTAGCTGGTGCACCTTGGACTTCACAGGCAACACCTCTATTATTTCAGTTGCCAGGTTCTTTTAAACAGTGAGGTGCCTTAAATCGAAAACCAGGGATCTACTATCCTCTTGAAACTGGGCCCAAGTATGCTCACAAGGTTCATGAACATCATGATGGGCCAAGTCAGACAGCACTGCCAAATTTGCAGCCGTTGGGGACTTCCTGATGTTTATTAGTCGTATTCCAGTGTCATGTGGTGTGCAATACGAGCTGCTTCTTGCTGACTGCAAACTCCAAAGTGGCGTCATGAGCCCTCTGGGGAACATAGACATCATTCGTTTTATTAAGGACCTGGCTGGGACCCATCACATATTCTGCCCACTTCTTATTTAAGAAGAAATATCTATGCGCTCTTTCCTTCTCTCTTTCTTTAAAAATTAAGTACTGTAATCAGTTCTGAATACTTTTCTTCTACTACTGAAAACAGCCTGTCAGGAAACCTCTTCAACTTTTATAGGAGAGGAAATGTTTAGGAAAATAATATTGAACAGCAACCACAATGGTCCAGTCTATCTGAAGGTCTGTACAGATGTATTACAGCAAGTACATCACAAAGCAGAGGCAGCTGGTGCTAACAGGAGTAGAAGTGTAAAACCCCTTTGACGTCCCTTCCCGGGTTGATCTGCATCTACTGAACATTTCAGTGCAACTGAACAGTTTTGAAAACACAGGTTTTCATGAAGCTGCTGGGAAAGCAGCTGTCCTAGGGATACCACAATGTTCTCCCCAAATATGCCCACGGTCTTCCCAGACATGCCCTGACATAATCCAAGCATGATCTACCATGGGCCAAACTCATGCCAAGTAGCCTGCTAATACTGGGCAATGGCTGGGCAATGCCAAGGCCTCTACTCTGCCACTGCTTCGTGCAGATATAACGATTGAGCTCCAACGCAGTACATTAGGAGATGGCCCCCTGAAACTACAATCAACGCATGAGGTCTGCTGCAAAGCACATGGGACTGGCCTCTCAGAGACTGACTTTGCTGACTTCTGTAGTGCACTCAGACCCTCTCTGGGAGCTACTGTATGAGTTTACTCTCGGAAGAGGTTTCATGGAAAGAATCACTTCCACACCAGGTTTTGATATTTTGTTGAAAATGACTCAGTGTGGTTTATACTGATAGTTAAACTGTCTTTAGCACTGCCTAAATTGCTTGTAAGTCAAAATCCACTGATGACAGCATGTGACTGTCTTAGATGGCAGGTCATACCTGGGGGCCCTAAATATCACAGTCAAGCCCCAAGTGTAAAACATGTGAGGTGAAATCATCTCTTTCTTGATATGTTGGCTATGATGTATACAATTTGTGCTGCTTAATACAGTTTGACATTGAAAAGAAATAAAATGGGATTAATTATTTATAATTAATTATATCTAAAACATTAAAAATATATCAACATGCAGATAAAGAATTATTTTGAATCTCTAAATTATTTTTAAAAAAATATTACTCTAAAATGCACTATCTCAAACACTTTATTAATTTCAAAATGAGATTCAAGTAAACATAAGGCTACATTCACTTTTCTTGCTTGAATTTGATATAACCTTCAGGCTGAATATTCTGCATTACTGTTAGTATTTACAGGCATTGAAAGATAATCTAATGGTCTAATAGACGCTCAGACTATTCAGTTGCTTTCACTTGTAAAACAAAATATAAATAAGCCCTGGAGTCAAATAGGAAGTAAAATTTCTGTTTCATGCAGTATTATTTCAAGAAAGAGCTAGAATTTTATAAATAGTCCCAATAAAAAAATTTTGCTCTACATAACATAAATGTCAGATTTGAGAAATCAAATGTTGCAATGAGAATTAAACTTCCTTATTTTAATACAAAAGAAACTTAAAAATTATGCTAGAGGAGACTCCATGAAGTCATCTAATCCAATAAGTGTAGATTTACATAACTGCACATGGGGCCAGAAGACTGCTGTTAAAAGGCTCAGTCTATCTCCCCTTAAAGTCAGTAGAAAGACTCATTTGAATGGGAATTGAAATATGCCCTAGAGCTAGCTACTGTAAAGGGGTTACTATTAAATGCTGGCCATATTTTAATCATACAGACCCATCTTTTAGGAGGGTCTACTTTAGAGAGTAAATGAATCCAGTGAGAAAGCCTTTAGTTCATTCAGATCAAAATACCTACATGTAATATTCTGGTATGCACTTTTTTATGACCTTCACATTTTTCCTTCTAGAACGACTGTCTGAGTTGACTAAAGGAGTTAAAAAAAACATCTATGATGGTGTAGGATTTCATGACTGACTGCAAAGATCATTCATTATTTTATATAATTTTTTCTTCATTCCTGGGTTAGAAAACAACAGAAACGCATTCAAAGTTTATACTCCAAGATTTTTTTTTTTTTTTAAGATGTGCTTTCTGTGATATTTAACAGTTGTATCTTTATTATGTATTCAGTTGCTGCTGTGTAGATATTTAAATATATTTCAGTAATTCTCAATGTGGCTTTTACTAATGTGAGGACTACTAAATTAGATGGCTCAGCAAAAAGTTGTCATTCCATTAGGTTGTTCAGCAAAACAGTGTTCCTTTTCTCCCTGGAAAAGCAGCTTTAGTAGGGCCATTGCTTAATGTTAGCTGGTTGAGCCCTAACTCTGGTCCCAAGACCACAGAGATGACAAAATCTTAGGTCCCAACTAAGGTAGTACCAGGTGACATGAGAAGTAAACTCCACTTGGGTTTTTTTAGGTACTCCTTGTTTCTTCAGGTACTCCTTTCAGAAGCTTACATGAAAGGGAAAGCCCATGATACTGTTTGGGAATTTGCCTTTATCAAGATCCCTTTTAGTACAGGGTCTCATCTAAGCAGTGCATTCCTACTAAGGCACAGCCTTTCATCTTCTCCATGATCCTATTTCCCCAGTGCAAATAAGAAGCAAATCATAGCTGAAAGCCAGCCAGGAGAGTCAGGAACATGGGTCTTGGAGCCAGAGGGGTTCTCCCATGCTGGTCTGTGACTACATGATCTACAGGTGATTCAGAAAGTAGAAGCTGTTTTTTGGCCCAACAAAAGAAAATGTGCATGGCAGGAAACTAAAGGAGATGAAAGGAAAACAGATTCAGTTAAAAAAGCTAATTGAATAAATGGATGAAATAACTGCTGAGCTAGACCTTTAACTTTAGCTCTCACAAGATGTGAGAAGTTGAAGTGCTCCATTATGCCACTCTTGCTGGGACACCTTTACTGTTTGAGGCAGTCACAGAGGAGGAGTTGCAGTCTTACCCTGAAAGCTTAGCAACCACATGCTCTATGCACAAGAGTTGCGCAATACTCCAACAGCAAACGTTGGGAGCCCATACAAGTCATGGGCCCACATTTTGTAATCCTAGTTCACAAGCTATAAATAAACACGTAATTGATCCCTCTTCATAGAACAAACTGGATGCCTTCTGGTGTCAGCTTTGTGTTAGGAATAAGTTTTTCATTTTCTTCCCAAATATTCAAGGATACTTGACCAATTTTAATTAGTTAGGGCAACATCATTTTTATCTTTAAGAATAAATGGAGAATGCAGCATAATAATGATTTCCCAGGCTCTTTTGCAGTATTTTTCTACTCTTTATTTTTTCTTATTCATAAAATTCAAGACATTAATTCCTATTTAGTTGTGCCTTTTTGGCCCTCTTGATTGCTTACTTTTCAAATCTTAGAACTTTTTTGTTATCCTTGACTGCATGAAAGGCATTTTCTGCAAAAGCCTTGGACTTCGGCACAGTCTGAATTAGTTGAAAACATATCTCCTTCCAGGTATACAGCAGAAAATCCAACTGGTTTTTAGAATTTGTGGAGACCACTGATGTTGTGCTTCATACCGTTAATGTTCAGTTTTACAAGGAGAAATAAGAAGTATGAGATACCTACCGAATCCAGTAGAAAAAAAAAAAAAAAATAGGAAGAACAAATGGGTAAAATGTATAGCCATTCAAATTGAAACCCACATATATTTGCATGTAAGAGATGTTTGTCACAGGAACAAATTCCCACAGGAAATAACATCTGCATCATCTCCTTATATCTTTCTAAACAAGTCTGGATGCTTTAGTCAAAAACATTATTTTGATTATGAATTATAACTACGTGAAATTATATAATTTATATCCTTCTCAGATCATCATCCCTCATTGTCCCTTTTAGATTTAAAGTCTATAAATCTTGCACATTTGTGATAATGTGGGTAATAATAACTTGAGGGTTTACTAACTAGTTAGGTTCCTGTGAGAGTGAAAATTTTAATACAGCTGAGTTTTGTTTTGTTTTATTGGAGGCACTAGTTGTTCATCTTGAATTTATTTAAATAAAATAAATAGGTATTGGTTTTAATGATTTTATGTTATTTACTCAGCTAGCATCTCTTTAAAACTTTGCAAGTAGTCTGAACATAAATTAGGTAGATATGTTAACCACTTACTGGGTGTAAAATGCACCTAGCAGAATCTTTCTAAAGAGGTGGGAAGACTTTACACCTGGATCTGTACCACCTGGGTTTTGAACATGCAGTGGAACCACAGTAGGGTACTGGTGGGGTTTTCAGTGTAAAATTAATTTCTGAGCCCAAACAGACCTTGCAATGATCAGAAAATGTTCTAAGGAAGATTTTCATGGCAGGTCTGAAGATTAATCCCTGATGCAATACCTCTCAAAGGACAAAACAAAGGACAAAAGAACGAAATATAAAATGGAGTGGTGTTCTTGCTTTACAAAAGGGGAGCAGAAGCACCGGGAGCCTTGTCCCAGGACGCATGGGAATTCAGTAGTGAACTACGAGTAGAATCCACTCCGTGCCTTAATGACAACACTATTAACCAGCATTATTGTTATTCTTTCTGTTATTACAAACAGTTATAGCAGGTCTGGAAAGAAAACTAAGGGAAAACAAACAAATCAGTCTGTTTTATTTTATCTATTACAGTATAATTGCTACTACAAGGTACAAACTCTGAACAGTTCATAAAAAGTTTTAATGATCAGGACAGAGGGTTACTAGCCAAAGAACAATTAAGTCATTACCTCTTAAGTTACCTGTTATACATTCACATCTGGAGGGAAATCGTACTCTAAAGGCTAAGCCTCCAAAGGGCTCTTTGGCAACACTGGGCAGTGCTCTGCCTGCTTTCAAGCATCCTAGGGCCAAAGCCAAAAAGGAAACTTTGGCCTTGTCATTCTTTCCATGGCAGTGCCTGTAAGGCAGGCACCTCACTCCAGCAGCACGGCACGCCTGCCTGCCTCAGCGCCCAGAGGAATTCACAGCAGCCGGAACGCTGAGCAGGGACCAGGGTGAGCTTTGAGGACGTGGTGTATCTTAGGTGTCAGTACTTTCTAGGGCACAGATGTCTTACACTAGCTGCAGGGCAGCGGGATTTGCAGCCCCCATCCGAGAGTGATGTGCTTATTTATATTGTCTTTTTTCTTTTTGACAGTCAAGGATTAGTTGTTTTATCCTTCCTGAAGACTTCGTAGAAGGAGATGCTGGTACTCCCCATGTTTCAGGAATAACAAAACCTGGCAATATGCTGGGAGAAGCAAGATATTTGCCCTCAGAGCCATGTTTGTGCACAAGCTTCTTTCCTACATCTATCACTGTTACTGGTGATGTGTCCCCAGAGGCTTTGCACGGTCACTTTCAGAGGCTGTATGTGGCAGAATCTGCAGACCTGAGAAAATATACATGCAAGGAAGACCCATGATTTGTGATATTTGGTAACTAGTACCTACTCAGAGATTTAAGAATGTTTACTAGGCTTTCTGAAGTGGAATAGTTTGAGGCCGAAATCAAAATGCTACAGAGTGAAGTGAGAGTCACTGATACCACATTTATGTTAAGTGGGCCCGGACAGCTGTGGGGAGGGAGAGCGGAAGAGAACAAGTACCCAGAACTTGACCCAGATGCACCTCTATGAATCTTCACTGACTTGCTCCTTAACTAAGTGTACACTGTAAAAAGTACAGGTGAAATCAACTGGAATAACTAAAGAGGCATTTCAACAGTACAGGCTTAGAGCTAATGGGTGTCATACATTTCATTCTTCCTTTGTTATTAGTCACTCAATGGTTTGAAGCACTCTCCACTCTGGATTCAGAATCTTTCTTTGCATCCTCAAGAAAAAGTCACAACAGCCATACCAGAGGCTATGCTGGAAGAGAAAAATAGAGATTTTGATTTACTGGTCTAAAGAAAGGGAAGTGATGGCAGGTCACTTGAGATAAGGAAGGAACCACTGGAAGTGGTTAGTCTTACTAAGTAACATTAGTAACTTACTAACTTAAGTTAGTCTTACTACTAGTGACAGTTTAGTATGAAGATCAGAGCTTTTTCAACAGGAGGAAATGCGATATTCCAGGATAGCCAATAGTCTTATCATCTGAGATAGGCAGACAATGGATAGAACTGAAGTTGCATAAATATTTTAACCACAACTAACCTCTTTCATGGCCATAGTTGTGCAGGACTTGAGTATTTAAGAGTGCTAAAAAACTGACTAACAGAGCAAAGCTCATTTGAGAGTTCAGTGAGGCAATGACTAATTTGCAAATCCCATTGAGCATCAAGAATTAGTAAATTACCAAAAAAGGTTCTGAGCACATCCAACAGCAGATTTTTGGTTGTTTAGAAATTTTTAAAAAAATAATTTCAAATGAGATTAGGCAATAACTGAGAAGGGGGTTGAGAATCTCTGTGGCAGACTGAGGTCCTGGAGGGTGGCAGGTAGCTATCTATTCCTTCACGGATGTAGCTGTAGTTTTAAAGTGACTCTGTGGCACTACCTGTAAATTTCTCACATCCATGCTTAGATCTGAAAGCTGGACATGTTTAGATCTGAGTTTTTCACTGAATAAAGATAATAAGTTCCAAGTTCTCCCCTACCCATTCCAAATAAAACACTATAAGTTTAAATGTTTTAATTTTGATTTATTAACTATTTGGCCAGGATTACCAGTTCTGGGCATTGAAAAACATGGATTTAAACAACCGAAATCACAAGGATCCTTTAGAAACCCTTAATTAAGAAAAATTATAACAAGTAATTGGATCTTTTCATAACCCCTTTCCTTTTGAGATGTGGGTTTTTTTCTCCCCACCATTTAATGCCTACTTAGTTAACACTATCAGACTATTCTTGGCAAAGAAAGGAGAGCTAGAAACTCGTAATTGATTAAAAAAGAGAGATCCTCTCAAGCTTACATGGTTTTAGGGCTTAGGGTCCCTGGAAGAACTCTGAATATGGTACAAATAGTAATGTAAACCAGTATTTTGTTTTCTAAAGGTCAAGGCTGGCACTGCTTTCTCAAGGGAAAAGAAAAGGATGCTATGAATTCAGGTAAAATTGCCATTGCAACAGAAGCACAGAAAAGGCTTTCTCCTGATCTCAGTGACCAAAGAAATCCCCCTGGAGCAGGTGAGAAGACAGGCATTGCTTTTCTTCCTTT